>NC_090936.1:1046169769-1051772718 GCF_040938575.1 Ambystoma mexicanum
CCCAACCCCCAGCACTGTGGGGAACCTGCCAGCAGGCCCCCACCCATGTCCAACCCATGTCTCCCACCACCCCCACCCCCCAGCAGTGCAGGGGCACCCTCCACCAGGCCCCCACCCATGTCTCCCACCACCCCCCACCCCCCAGCAGTGCAGGGGCACCCTCCACCAGGCCCCCACCCATGTCTCCCACCACCCCCACCCCCCAGCAGTGCAGGGGCAACCACCACCAGGCCCCCACCCATGTCTCCCACCACCCCCAACCCCCAGCACTGTGGGGAACCTGCCAGCAGGCCCCCACCCATGTCTCCCACCACCCCCACCCCCCAGCCACCAGGGGCAGCCTCCACCAGGCCCCCACCCATGTCTCCCACCACCCCCACCCCCCAGCCACCAGGGGCAGCCTCCACCAGGCCCCCACCCATGTCTCCCACCACCCCACCCCCCAGCCACCAGGGGCACCTGACAGCAGGCCCCCACCCATGTCTCCCACCACCCCCACCCCCCAGCAGTGCAGGGGCACCCTCCACCAGGCCCCCACCCATGTCTCCCACCACCCCCACCCCCAGGACTGTGGGGCACCTGCCAGCAGGCCCCCACCCATGTCCAATCCATGTCTCCCACCACCCCCACCCCCCAGCCACCAGGGGCAGCCTCCACCAGGCCCCCACCCATGTCCAACCCATGTCTCCCACCACCAACCCAGGGGCAGCCTCCACCAGGCCCCCACCCATGTCTCCCACCACCCCCAACCCCCAGCACTGTGGGGAACCTGCCAGCAGGCCCCCACCCATGTCCAACCCATGTCTCCCACCACCCCCACCCCCCAGCAGTGCAGGGGCACCCTCCACCAGGCCCCCACTCATGTCTCCCACCACCCCCACCCCCCAGCAGTGCAGGGGCACCCACCACCAGGCCCCCATCCATGTCTCCCACCACCCCCAACCCCCAGCACTGTGGGGAACCTGCCAGCAGGCCCCCACCCATGTCTCCCACCACCCCCACCCCCCAGCCACCAGGGGCAGCCTCCACCAGGCCCCCACCCATGTCTCCCACCACCCCCACCCCCCAGCCACCAGGGGCAGCCTCCACCAGGCCCCCACCCATGTCTCCCACCACCCCCACCCTCCAGCCACCAGGGGCACCTGCCAGCAGGCCCCCACCCATGTCACCCACCACCCCCACCCCCCAGCAGTGCAGGGGCACCCTCCACCAGGCCCCCACCCATGTCTCCCACCACCCCCCAGGACTGTGGGGCACCTGCCAGCAGGCCCCCACCCATGTCCAACCCATGTCTCTCACCACCCCCAGCCACCAGGGGCAGCCTCCACCAGGCCCCCACCCATGTCCAACCCATGTCTCCCACCACCAACCCAGGGGCAGCCTCCACCAGGCCCCACCCATGTCTCCCACCACCCCCAACCCCCAGCACTGTGGGGAACCTGCCAGCAGGCCCCCACCCATGTCCAACCCATGTCTCCCACCACCCCCACCCCCAGCAGTGCAGGGGCACCCTCCACCAGGCCCCCACCCATGTCTCCCACCACCCCCACCCCCCAGCAGTGCAGGGGCACCCTCCACCAGGCCCCCACCCATGTCTCCCAACACCCCCACCCCCCAGCAGTGCAGGGGCACCCACCACCAGGCCCCCACCCATGTCTCCCACCACCCCAACCCCCAGCACTGTGGGGAACCTGCCAGCAGGCCCCCACCCATGTCTCCCACCACCCCCAACCCCCAGCACTGTGGGGAACCTGCCAGCAGGCCCCCACCCATGTCTAACCATTGTCTCCCACCACCCCCACCCCACAGCCACCAGGGGCATCCTCCACCAGGCCCCCACCCATGTCTCCCACCACCCCCTCCCCCCAGCAGTGCAGGGGCACCCTCCACCAGGCCCCCACCCATGTCTCCCACCACCCCCACCCCCCAGCCACCAGGGGCAGCCTCCACCAGGCCCCACCCATGTCTCCCACCACCCCCCAGCCACCAGGGGCAGCCTCCACCAGGCCCCCACCCATGTCTCCCACCACCCCCACCCCCCAGCCACCAGGGGCACCTGCCAGCAGGCCCCCACCCATGTCTCCCACCACCCCCCACCCCCCAGCAGTGCAGGGGCACCCTCCACCAGGCCCCCACCCATGTCTCCCACCACCCCCACCCCCCAGGACTGTGGGGCACCTGCCAGCAGGCCCCCACCCATGTCCAACCCATGTCTCCCACCACCAACCCAGGGGCAGCCTCCACCAGGCCCCCACCCATGTCTCCCACCACCCCCACCCCCCAGGACTGTGGGGCACCTGCCAGCAGGCCCCCACCCATGTCCAACCCATGTCTCCCACCACCCCCACCCCCCAGCCACCAAGGGCAGCCTCCACCAGGCCCCCACCCATGTCTCCCACCACCCCCACCCCCCAGCCACCAGGGGCATCCTCCACCAGGCCCCCACCCATGTCTCCCACCACCCCCACCCCCCAGCAGTGCAGGGGCACCCTCCACCAGGCCCCCACCCATGTCTCCCACCACCCCCAACCCCCAGCACTGTGGGGAACCTGCCAGCAGGCCCCGACCCATGTCCAACCCATGTCTCCCACCACCCCCACCCCCCAGCCACCAGGGGCATCCTCCACCAGGCCCCCACCCATGTCTCCCACCACCCCCACCCCCCAGCAGTGCAGGGGCACCCTCCACCAGGCCCCCACCCATGTCTCCCTCCACCCCCACCCCCCAGCCACCAGGGGCAGCCTCCACCAGGCCCCCACCCATGTCTCCCACCACCCCCACCCCCCAGCCACCAGGGGCAGCCTCCACCAGGCCCCCACCCATGTCTCCCCACCACCCCCAACCCCCAGCACTGTGGGGAACCTGCCAGCAGGCCCCCACCCATGTCTCCCACCACCCCCACCCCCCAGCCACCAGGGCAGCCTCCACCAGGCCCCCACCCATGTCTCCCACCACCCCCACCCCCCAGCCACCAGGGGCAGCCTCCACCAGGCCCCCACCCATGTCTCCCACCACCCCCACCCCCCAGCCACCAGGGGCACCTGCCAGCAGGCCCCCACCCATGTCTCCCACCACCCCCACCCCCCAGCAGTGCAGGGGCACCCTCCACCAGGCCCCCACCCATGTCTCCCACCCCCCAGGACTGTGGGGCACCTGCCAGAAGGCCCCCACCCATGTCCAACCCATGTCTCCCATAACCCCCACCCCCCAGCCATCAGGGGCAGCCTCCTCCAGGCCCTCACCCATGTCCAACCCATGTCTCCCACCACCAACCCAGGGGCAGCCTCCACCAGGCCCCCACCCATGTCTCCCACCACCCCCAACCCCCAGCACTGTGGGGAACCTGCCAGCAGGCCCCCACCCATGTCCAACCCATGTCTCCCACCACCCCCACCCCCCAGCAGTGCAGGGGCACCCTCCACCAGGCCCCCACCCATGTCTCCCACCACCCCCACCCCCCAGCAGTGCAGGGGCACCCTCCACCAGGCCCCCACCCATGTCTCCCACCACCCCCACCCCCCAGCAGTGCAGGGGCACCCACCACCAGGCCCCCACCCATGTCTCCCACCACCCCCAACCCCCAGCACTGTGGGGAACCTGCCAGCAGGCCCCCACCCATGTCTCCCACCACCCCCACCCCCCAGCCACCAGGGGCAGCCTCCACCAGGCCCCCACCCATGTCTCCCACCACCCCCACCCCCCAGCCACCAGGGGCAGCCTCCACCAGGCCCCCACCCATGTCTCCCACCCCCCAGCCACCAGGGGCACCTGCCAGCAGGCCCCCACCCATGTCTCCCACCACCCCCACCCCCCAGCAGTGCAGGGGCACCCTCCACCAGGCCCCCACCCATGTCTCCCACCACCCCCACCCCCCAGGACTGTGGGGCACCTGCCAGCAGGCCCCCACCCATGTCCAACCCATGTCTCCCACCACCCCCACCCCCCAGCCACCAGGGGCAGCCTCCACCAGGCCCCCACCCATGTCCAACCCATGTCTCCCACCACCAACCCAGGGGCAGCCTCCACCAGGCCCCCACCCATGTCTCCCACCACCCCCAACCCCCAGCACTGTGGGGAACCTGCCAGCAGGCCCCCACCCATGTCCAACCCATGTCTCCCACCACCCCCACCCCCCAGCAGTGCAGGGGCACCCTCCACCAGGCCCCCACCCATGTCTCCCACCACCCCCACCCCCCAGCAGTGCAGGGGCACCCTCCACCAGGCAACCACCCATGTCTCCCACCACCCCCACCTCCCAGCAGTGCAGGGGCACCCACCACCAGGCCCCCACCCATGTCTCCCACCACCCCCAGCACTGTGGGGAACCTGCCAGCAGGCCCCCACCCATGTCTCCCACCACCCCCACCCCCCAGCCACCAGGGGCAGCCTCCACCAGGCCCCCACCCATGTCTCCCACCACCCCCACCCCCCAGCCACCAGGGGCAGCCTCCACCAGGCCCCCACCCATGTCTCCCACCACCCCCACCCCCCAGCCACCAGGGGCACCTGCCAGCAGGCCCCCACCCATGTCTCCCACCACCCCCACCCCCCAGGACTGTGGGGCACCTGCCAGCAGGCCCCCACCCATGTCCAACCCATGTCTCCCACCACCAACCCAGGGGCAGCCTCCACCAGGCCCCCACCCATGTCTCCCACCACCCCCACCCCCCAGGACTGTGGGGCACCTGCCAGCAGGCCCCCACCCATGTCCAACCCATGTCTCCCACCACCCCCACCCCCCAGGACTGTGGGGCACCTGCCAGCAGGCCCCCACCCATGTCCAACCCATGTCTCCCACCACCCCCACCCCCCAGCCACCAGGGGCAGCCTCCACCAGGCCCCCACCCATGTCTCCCACCACCCCCACCCCCCAGCCACCAGGGGCATCCTCCACCAGGCCCCCACCCATGTCTCCCACCACCCCACCCCCCAGCAGTGCAGGGGCACCCTCCACCAGGCCCCCACCCATGTCTCCCACCACCCCCAACCCCCAGCACTGTGGGGAACCTGCCAGCAGGCCCCCACCCATGTCCAACCCATGTCTCCCACCACCCCCAGCCACCAGGGGCACCTGCCAGCAGGCCCCCACCCATGTCTCCCACCACCCCCACCCCCCAGCAGTGCAGGGGCACCCTCCACCAGGGCCCCACCCATGTCTCCCTCCACCCCCACCCCCCAGCCACCAGGGGCAGCCTCCACCAGGCCCCCACCCATGTCTCCCACCACCCCCACCCCCCAGCCACCAGGGGCAGCCTCCACCAGGCCCCCACCCATGTCTCCCACCACCCCCACCCCCCAGCCACCAGGGGCAGCCTCCACCAGGCCCCCACCCATGTCTCCCACCACCCCCACCCCCCAGCCACCAGGGGCACCTGCCAGCAGGCCCCCACCCATGTCTCCCACCACCCCCACCCCCCAGCAGTGCAGGGGCACCCTCCACCAGGCCCCCACCCATGTCTCCCACCCCCCAGGACTGTGGGGCACCTGCCAGAAGGCCCCCACCCATGTCCAACCCATGTCTCCCATAACCCCCACCCCCCAGCCATCAGGGGCAGCCTCCTCCAGGCCCTCACCCATGTCCAACCCATGTCTCCCACCACCAACCCAGGGGCAGCCTCCACCAGGCCCCCACCCATGTCTCCCACCACCCCCAACCCCCAGCACTGTGGGGAACCTGCCAGCAGGCCCCCACCCATGTCCAACCCATGTCTCCCACCACCCCCACCCCCCAGCAGTGCAGAGGCACCCTCCACCAGGCCCCCACCCATGTCTCCCACCACCCCCACCCCCCAGCAGTGCAGGGGCACCCTCCACCAGGCCCCCACCCATGTCTCCCACCACCCCCACCCCCCAGCAGTGCAGGGGCACCCACCACCAGGCCCCCACCCATGTCTCCCACCACCCCCAACCCCCAGCACTGTGGGGAACCTGCCAGCAGGCCCCCACCCATGTCTCCCACCACCCCCACCCCCCAGCCACCAGGGGCAGCCTCCACCAGGCCCCTACCCATGTCTCCCACCACCCCCACCCCCCAGCCACCAGGGGCAGCCTCCACCAGGCCCCCACCCATGTCTCCCACCCCCCAGCCACCAGGGGCACCTGCCAGCAGGCCCCCACCCATGTCTCCCACCACCCCCACCCCCCAGCAGTGCAGGGGCACCCTCCACCAGGCCCCCACCCATGTCTCCCACCACCCCCACCCCCCAGGACTGTGGGGCACCTGCCAGCAGGCCCCCACCCATGTCCAACCCATGTCTCCCACCACCCCCACCCCCCAGCCACCAGGGGCAGCCTCCACCAGGCCCCCACCCATGTCCAACCCATGTCTCCCACCACCAACCCAGGGGCAGCCTCCACCAGGCCCCCACCCATGTCTCCCACCACCCCCAACCCCCAGCACTGTGGGGAACCTGCCAGCAGGCCCCCACCCATGTCCAACCCATGTCTCCCACCACCCCCACCCCCCAGCAGTGCAGGGGCACCCTCCACCAGGCCTCCACCCATGTCTCCCACCACCCCCACCCCCCAGCAGTGCAGGGGCACCCTCCACCAGGCAACCACCCATGTCTCCCCCCACCCCCACCTCCCAGCAGTGCAGGGGCACCCACCACCAGGCCCCCACCCATGTCTCCCACCACCCCCAGCACTGTGGGGAACCTGCCAGCAGGCCCCCACCCATGTCTCCCACCACCCCCACCCCCCAGCCACCAGGGGCAGCCTCCACCAGGCCCCCACCCATGTCTCCCACCACCCCCCAGCCACCAGGGGCAGCCTCCACCAGGCCCCCACCCATGTCTCCCACCACCCCCACCCCCCAGCCACCAGGGGCACCTGCCAGCAGGCCCCCACCCATGTCTCCCACCACCCCCACCCCCCAGCAGTGCAGGGGCACCCTCCACCAGGCCCCCACCCATGTCTCCCACCACCCCCACCCCCCAGGACTGTGGGGCACCTGCCAGCAGGCCCCCACCCATGTCCAACCCATGTCTCCCACCACCCCCACCCCCCAGCCACCAGGGGCAGCCTCCACCAGGCCCCCACCCATGTCCAACCCATGTCTCCCACCACCGACCCAGGGGCAGCCTCCACCAGGCCCCCACCCATGTCTCCCACCACCCCCAACCCCCAGCACTGTGGGGAACCTGCCAGCAGGCCCCCACCCATGTCCAACCCATGTCTCCCACCACCCCCACCCCCCAGCAGTGCAGAGGCACCCTCCACCAGGCCCCCACCCATGTCTCCCACCACCCCCACCCCCCAGCAGTGCAGGGGCACCCTCCACCAGGCCCCCACCCATGTCTCCCACCACCCCCACCCCCCAGCAGTGCAGGGGCACCCACCACCAGGCCCCCACCCATGTCTCCCACCACCCCCAACCCCCAGCACTGTGGGGAACCTGCCAGCAGGCCCCCACCCATGTCTCCCACCACCCCCAACCCCCAGCACTGTGGGGAACCTGCCAGCAGGCCCCCACCCATGTCCAACCCATGTCTCCCACCACCCCCACCCCCCAGCCACCAGGGGCATCCTCCACCAGGCCCCCACCCATGTCTCCCACCACCCCCACCCCCCAGCAGTGCAGGGGCACCCTCCACCAGGCCCCCACCCATGTCTCCCACCACCCCCACCCCCCAGCCACCAGGGGCAGCCTCCACCAGGCCCCCACCCATGTCTCCCACCACCCCACCCCCCAGCCACCAGGGGCAGCCTCCACCAGGCCCCCACCCATGTCTCCCACCACCCCCAACCCCCAGCACTGTGGGGAACCTGCCAGCAGGCCCCCACCCATGTCTCCCACCACCCCCAACCCCCAGCAGTGCAGGGGCACCCTCCACCAGGCCCCCACCCATGTCTCCCACCACCCCCACCCCCCAGCCACCAGGGGCACCCACCACCAGGCCCCCACCCATGTCTCCCACCACCCCCAACCCCCAGCACTGTGGGGAACCTGCCAGCAGGCCCCCACCCATGTCTCCCAACACCCCCAACCCCCAGCATTGCAGGGGCACCCTCCACCAGGCCCACAGCCATGACTCCCACCACCCCACCCACCAGCCACCAGGGGCACCCACCACCAGTCCCCCACCCATGTCTCCCAACACCCCCACCCACCAGCACTGTGGGGCACGTGGCCAGCAGGCAGTCAGGCAGCAGCAGATGGCAGGTGGGAGCGTGCTCAGGGCTCTGGGGGGCAGTAATTTGGCCTCCTGGCCTGGAGCGTGGTCTTTCGTGTGTGAACACGTGGACAGCCTGATAGGGAGTGATTTTGCACGTGAAAATCCCACACGTCAGCATGTGAATCGAGGAAAGGCCCTTAGCGCGTAAACCCGTCACCAGCATATGCGCGTCCATAGTCACCTGCACGTGCAGGAAAATGTTGCGTGACACGTCCCAGTGTCAAAGCATGTGATTGGTGAAAATGGATCTACACGCAGGAGTGACAAAGCGTGTGATTGGTGAAAATGGATCTACACGCAGAAGTGACAAAGCGTGTGATTGGTGAAAATGGATCTACACGCAGGAGTGACAAAGCGTGTGATTGGTGAAAAAGGATCTACACGCAGAAGTGACAAAGCGTGTGATTGGTGAAAATGGATCTACACGCAGAAGTGACAAAGCGTGTGATTGGTGAAAATGGATCTACACGCAGAAGTGACAAAGCGTGTGATTGGTGAACATGGGCCAAGCACGTACACGCCGCGTAAGTGACGCTGTACGTGTGGGCCTGTATATAAGGTACGTGTAGAACACCATTTCCTTGTACGTGCTTTTCGTGGAGAGCGAGTGGGTGAATTCTGTACTTCTTGTCGTTTCACACGCGATTTACTTCACGGCGTTTCCAGTTCGTACTCCCTGTTACCTCTGACAGCTTTTTCTCTTTTTTCTCTTGTACTGGTTTACCTGGGCCTGTTCCCTCAAACAGTGTCCCCTTCTACTGTTGTCCTGTCTCCTCAGACAGCGTACACATCTTCTTTTGGCGGGGGTGTTGCCAACCAAATGCGCTCATTTTTCACGCTCCTTTACCTGGCAGACGGTGAGTCACGCACGTATCTAACTTCTGTGCTTGCCCCGTGTGTAGCCTACCCCTTCAGAGGTCATTCTAGGCTGCGTGTGACACGCATACGTTCATTCTTGTGTTACTGGGTGCCACAGCGTAGTGCAGGTTTTTCTTTCTGCACACGTGGTCTAGGAGGGGTTGCGTGCACGTCATCTCCCTTTTTTGGGCCTCCTGTGCGTTGCGTGACCCGTCATCTTTCCCCAGGGGTTACAATCAGCCGTGCTAGAGCACTAGGGTACAATTACCGTCTGGTACCCAACCCCTTTGACCCCCAATTGCCCAGGACAATTGTCTACAGCCACTCCCATACGCACATTAATATCAGTGCCATGGCTGGGAGGCGAGGATTCCGTAAGGGTGGCAAAGGTGGAAGAGCCACAAGTGGTGGCCGTGGTGGATCCGGTAGGGGACGTGGTCGTAACTTGCAGGGTGAGCCTGTCCCCCCATGTGTGGAGGACCAGTCAAGGGCACCCATCATCCCCCTCCCCCCTCCCGTTGAGGCTGATGTGGCTGACACCATCCATGCTCAGCCCTTGTTGGACCAGCCCATTGTGGCACCAGACCTGGCTGACTCCATGGCTGACTTCCAGGTCAGCAGGGCTACAACACGTGCGCTGGTGCACGTTGATGCTATCATGCCACGTGGATCTGGGGCAGCAAGGTCATCTGCTGCCCCAAGTAGGCAGGGCGGAGAGGCTGCAGGGGCAGCTGCGGCTCCATCCACCCCAGCTCTCACACACCCAGCCAGGACAGTGTCCGTCCTAGTCCATTCTGCTGAGATTCCCCATGACACCATTACACTTGAGCCAATGCCTGCACCAACTCCCATGCTGAGTGTGCAATCCCACACACCTGATACAGAGCCCACCAGGGCTCCTGCCCCTAGTGTCCAGAGCGGCGCAGGACACTCAGGATCACCACCACCTTCCAAGCGGAAGAGGAAGAGTGCTCGTCCGGCACAGGCTGATGCCCCAGACACGGCTACACAGTCCGGTCCGTCGAGGAAGCCCAGCTTCATGGATGCCGAACTGAATGCACTTGTCCAGTATGTGTCCGGACATGATAACGAGATGGTCATTGTTGCAGGATCCAAGACCACACCTGCACAACGCCAGGCACACTGGCAGACCGTTGCGGACATCGTAAGTGCCCTTGGAATCGTGAGGCGCACAGCCAATGATTGCTACAAGCGCTGGAATGACCTAAAGCGCAGGGCAAAGAAGAAGCTGGCCTCAAGTCATGCCGCAACTCTAGTGACTGGAGGTGGGTCTCCAGTAGAAGACATGGAACTCACTCCACATGAGTCAGTCGCTGGGACCTACGTCACGGAGGAACAGATCCAAGGCGTGGGAGATCTGCCTGATTACGAGGCATTGTCCGGTGAGTGCACATGCATGTGTGTGTCATCCATGTGCATGGTGTGTGTGTGAGGGCATCTGTTTGTGTGCCAGGTGAGAGTGTGTGCGCCTGAGTCGAATGGGTCAGCCATGTGCTTCATGCAATACATCCTGCGCAGCTGCATTTCGCCATTGCAGTATCCCTTCTGCCTACAGTAGACATCTAGCCCAACAGCACCCCAGTTGGCCTTGAAGTGTCACCTTGCCACAACATTGTTGCTTATTTTCCTATGTTCAATCAGACAGATTGTATGCATTCCACCACTTATACTAGGCATTCCTCAGTCCTCTAGTCACATGTATGGCATGGCCATGGTAAAGTGGAGTGACTTTGTTACCTGGATGTCATATGTTCACACATGTCCCTGTGCAATTGGACCATATTGGACTGGCAGCTCCAGGTGATAAAGCAGACCTGTTTGAATTAGAAAAGCTATTGCATGTGGGAACTGGACATAATGAATAAGTGCTGCCCTCCTCTCCATCTACACTCAATAGCAATGGCACATGCCATCTGTGTGATGGCATGTGTGTGTCACCTGGCAATCACAGGGCAATGTGTGATGCCACTGCCAGGCAGCATGCATGAAATGTGTTCATCTTCCATCTTTGTGTAATGAGTGTGTGCCATTTGCCTGCCCTTCATACGCAGTGAGGGTGCATGCATGGGAGGGTCTTAGTCATGTGGGACATGTGTCAATCAAGTACTGGTTCTCTTGCTTCTCAGCCCTCATTGTGTGCCATGGTGCTAATGCAGGTTTCCATTTCTTTGTCATTATGTCATTGCAGGGGAAGACGCACCTGATACTGCTGGGGTTGTGGAGATGGTGCAGAGCCAGGAGGGGTCCGAGGGCCGACCAACCACCAGTGAGGGACGTGGTGTGCTGGTGGGTGAAAACCCACAAGTGCTGCAGGTCGTGCTCTCAAGGGGTGTCTCTGGCTGCACCTCCCCCGAGCTGTACTCAGCTGTTGACTCGGATGATGAGGCCTACGTGCTGTCGCAGGTGAGTGTTCCAGGGAGGGAATCTGTTCTGTCCCACCCACCTGCACCAGGGTCAGAACCCTCAATGGGGATGTCAGTGTTGGCAGCTAGGTCTTTGGTGGTTACGGATGCAGGGTCACACTCCGTGACATCTGATCCTGTTCCTGGGCCAGCAGATCAGAGGGGGAATGCAGTCCTGCAGCCTCAGGCAGTGCCGGCACAGCAAGGCGCAGTCCGCCTTGCCCCAGACAGGTGTGGTGCCCGCCGACGTGGTGGCCGTACGCCACCTGGCAATACCGCATGGGAGCAATCCATTTACGGTATGGCTACCCAACAGGCAGCATCATCCGAGATGATGGCTCAGGCCATGGATAGGGTGGCCACTTCCATTGTCACCCCTGAAAGGCTGATGGAGCGACTAGAGCAGGCAACCGACTCCATCTGCCAGTCACACAGGGAGGACATGTTGGCGTCCAACAGGGACAGGCGGGCGGCACTGGCGACTCTGCAGGAGGCCATCTCCATAGAGTCCCAGGGCCACAGGGAAGCCCTGAGGCAGGAGCTACATCAACTCAGGACGACTCTTGTTGAGCTAGAGGCTTCAACACACCAAAGGACAGAACAGCAGCTGGAGCGTCTCACCCGTACGCTCTCAGCTGAGATGCAAGCAACGAGGGCGGAGGTCCGGGCATCCCGTGAGTTGTTGCATGGGGACCTCCGCACCCTCATCCTCCAGAACGAGACCTACCACACCCGCATGCTTGCAGCCATGGAGGAACAGAGTAGGGCCTTGCATGGGCTGCCTCCCATAGTGCAACCACCTCCGGATGCAGCTGCACAGGGTGATAATAGCGACAGCAGTGATACTCCCACAATAGGGTAGCCGTGTGGGCCATGAGCCCATGGAGGTGTTTTTTTTCCCCAGGATCCACACAGGTGGTTTCTGGTGTGCACCCTGACCTCGGACCTCCTGGGTGGCCTCCCCAACCCCCCCCGGGCCCTTTAATGGCCATTTTTGATTTTTTTTAAAAAAAAAATTTAATTTTTATTTTTATTTTGATATTTTTCCCAATTTTTTTGGGACAATTTGTTGGCTTCCGTGGTTCCTGTGGGCATACGCTGCATTGTGGCTGGGCACATGCAGGCTTGTCATGTATTAGGTTCAGATGCCTGGGTTTGAGTCACACACACCCCTCCTGCTTCCCGTTTCCATGGGCTTGCAAAGGGTGTTCCCAAGTGACATTGAAGTACATGGTGACATTGGACTCCCACTACATGTGTGGGTAGTCTAGTCAATACTGTGTATACATTCCTAGTGCATATTGCTGTTGGGTTGTACACTGCAAGTTGCATTGATGTGTAACTCATCATCTGTGTCTGCCTCCCAATTTGCAGGTCACTTCCTCATGTCTACACATGGCCCTCTAGTCTGGAGATGGGGTCCTTGTTGGCAGCAGTGCACCTACAACTCTGCATGGCACCAACACTGTTCAGTTGGAAGTGGTGGGAGTGCAGGCATATCCAGGTGGTGAGACAAGTGATTTATTACATTACTGAAGTCATGTTAATGGTAGTACGTGCTCAAGTTTGTTGTTGGTCCTGCATTACAGTGAGCTTTTCAGGTGTAGGAAGTTTCAATTGGGGACACTGTACATCGCAACACTTGTCATGTTGTGGGGATTACTTTGTTTACCTGCACATAGCATGACATGGCACGGTGTGTTGTGTGGCGGTGCTGGGGATGGGTTGGGTGACATGGCACTGTCCTCTTGTTGCATTTAGCAAGTGGGTATTCATTTTGGCTGCTTGAATGTGTTTCTTCACAAAACTGCATTGGTGTTGTGTGTGGGTAGGGATGCACACATTGTAACACTTCCAGGTGAACAATCTCAGGCTGATATGCTTTTCACGGTTGAATCTCCAGACATTCAGGATCAGTGTCAGGTTGAGTCATCATTGATTGTCAGATGGAATGTGCCAGGCCAGTGTGCACTCCACAGGGGAGTGAATACTATGTGAAGTAATTAGCCACTAGCTGTGTACGGGCTGCCTCCCCTCGTGCCCTTTCCCCTACCATGCGCAGCGGCTGTGCATGTGGTTGGGGATGTGGGGCCACCACCATGTCCACGGGCAGGCCCCGGCGTGTTGCAACGTTGTGCAGGACACATGCTGCCACTATGATCCTGCACACTACTGGGGGAGCGTATAACAGCTGCCCGCCAGAACGGTCAAGGGAGCGAAAGCGTGACTTTAGCACTCCGAATGTGCGCTCCACTATGCCCCGGGTTGTAATGTGGGCTGTGTTATATCTTACCTCGGGTGGCGTGGTGGGGTTCCGAATTGGCGTCATCATGTGGGGGCTGAGAGGGTAGGCACTGTCCCCTGTGGAGGTGGTGATTGGCATCATTGGTGGGGTTGTGACCTTGCTCAGTATCCAACATGCATGCATGTGCAGTGGCATACATACTCACCAAGAAGCCATGTATCGCCATGCCGCCCAGCATCTATGTCCCGGCATAGGGTGGACATTCGGTAAATGAAGCTGTCGTGGGTGGACCCGGGATAGTTGGCATATACTGAGCTGATGATTCCCTTGGCATTACATACTACCTGCACGTTGATGGAATGCCAGTGCTTGCGGTTCCTATAGATGTGCTCAGATGCCCTGGGGGGACGTAGAGCCACATGGGTGCAGTCGATGGCACCTAGCACTTTGGGGAATCGTGCCACACCGTAAAAATCCAGGGCGGCAGCATGCCTTTCAGCAGGTGTTCTGGGCAGGTATATGTGCCTGCGGACTGATGGGCGTGCAGTGATGATGTCCGAGACCTGGTGTAGGCAGCGTGACTGGGTGGCCTGTGACACCCCACCCACTATGGCACTTGTCCGCTGAAATGATCCAGTGGCTAAGAAGTGCAGTACATTGAGGACCTTCTCCAGGGGGCTGAGTGCTTGGGAGCACAGGGTGGGTGATGTGAGGTCATCCTCCCACTCACTCACCAGGTCCAGTATTATGTGTGGTGGAAACCTGTACCTTCCATACACCTGGTCATCAGGCATCCCGAAAAGGCTGGTTCTGGGTGTGAATATTCTGGCCCTGACTCTCCTCCTCCTCCTTTGGTAGCCCACTGCCACTGCTGCTAGGAACGGTATGTTCATCCTGGCATCTGGCTTGTTATTTGAAAAGTGCGCAAATTAATGCTTTGCGCGTGTTCTAGGCGTGCGTGTGACCCGCGCACCCCTGGAATCTAGTTCCCAGTCCAATAGCGTGTGGAAATTCCCACGCAGCATGGGATACAGGTGCGCTGACGTACTTGTGTGTGTAAGTGCCCGCGCACCCCTGAAATACACGTACATAGGCCAATCGCGTGTACGCGCACTTTTGTCCAATTACACGCGATGACGCACCCCAGAAATACACGTACATAGGCCAATCGCGTGTACGCGCACTTTTGTCCAATTACACGCGATGACGCACCCAAGAAATACACGTACATAGGCCAATCGCGTGTACGCGCACTTTTGTCCAATTACACTCGATGACACTCTGACGTGCAGTATTTCCACGTGTGCTCCGTCATCACGTGCTGAGTGGGGAACACCCGTGCGGGTCACGTCAGACGCGCTTACGCGCTGAGGGACTCTGGTCCAATAGAATCTCATATGCGTGCTGACGCGCTTACGCGCTAAGGGCCTTTCCTCGGATTTCACGCTGACGTGCAGGATTTTCACGTGCCAAATCACTCCGTATCAAGCTGGCCACCCGAAAACACATGGAAGACCACGCTCCTGCCCAGAAGGCCGAGTTACTGCCCCCCAGTGCCCGAGCAGCCTCCCACGTGCCATCTGCTGCTGCCTGCCTGCCTGCCTGCTGCCACCGTGCCCTGCCATTTGGTGCCTGCACATCAGCCATCTGCAGGGGTCCAGTTGCTGTGTCCACCCCTGCTGGAACTGAAGACTCCCGACTGGGATTACATCGCTCCACAGCCCAGCCCCAGGACCCAGTTGCCCACCCACACCTGCCTCTGGGGTTGCCATGTCGGGCACTTCCACATCTGGCACCAGTGGCAACCCCAGTCCAGAGGGGCAGAGGGGCACCAGCTTCACTGCCACCTAAGTTGGTGTCCTGGTGGAGCATGTCCTGGGGCAGTATGATGCCCTCTTTGGATCGTCCCGCGCCAGCAAGGAAGGACGGGAGAGGATCTGGGCCGACTGTGTGGTTGCCATCAACGCGGAGGGGGTGGCAACCCGCAACGTCCAGAAGATCAAGAAGCGCTGGGAGGACTTGAGGTCCAGGACCCTTGTGAAGGCCCGGTGCCTCGTGGAGGGGGGCCGGGCCCGCATGAGTTCCATCCAGAAGAGGGTCCTGGAACGCGTACGCCCAGCGCTCCACGCCCAGGTCCTTGAGAGGGAGGCCCGTCTGGAGTTGAGCGGTAAGTGTCCAAGCATTACTGTGTGAGACAGGGCATGTTGCGGTGTGCTGGTTCTATGATACTTGCCTGTATGTGTGCCATGGGCCATGTATGCATGTATGTGTGCAGGGACATCATGGTAATGCATGTGCGGCCAGTGATGTGTGACCCACATGGTTGTTGCATGTGTTGAAATGCGGCATGGGGAGCCCTATGCAGATCTTGGACATGAGAGCATGCCAGTCTCTGTACCTGGACATGGATGGGGGTGAAGGATGGGTGCTGATGCCAGGTACATATATGGTAGCCATGTCTGTGTGCCTGACCTGCGTGTCTGTGACTTGTGCATGCCATGGATGCATGACACATGTGTGTGACAATGCACAGATTCAGTGACGCACCCAACTTACCCTTGTTTCGCCTGTGTTCGGTGTGTTTGGGGCCAGATGGATGTGACTGAGGTGAAGTGTGTGCATGTGATATGCATGAGCCATGATGCATGTGAGTTACATATCATTGAATGTTTCAAGAGTCCATTGGACATGCATGGAAATGTCCATGGCATGCACCATGCCTGTTACTGTGTGTGTTTTGCCTGGACTGACCCATGTGTTGTGGAGGGACATGATGGAAGTGTACTTTGACAGTGGTGCTCATCTGCTATTGCTTCCTGTCTAGGGGACCATTGTACAGTAGCCTGATGCTTGTGTCCTTTGTCTCCCTCTACGCAGCGGCTAGTGAAGAAGAGGGCGGAGACGGCGCTGTGGAGCAAGGCGGCGGAGATGCCCCCACGGCTGCAGCGGAAGGGGTGGGTGAGCCCCCACAGGGGCCTGCTATGGCGGGAGACGGTGAGGAGCCATCCAGGTTGGTGGTTTGCACAGAGGAGGAGGGGGCCGCCACTGGTGCACACATGGGGCCTGGTGGGAGCATCCCTGCTGGTGCAAGTGGTGCAGTCCAGGGCCAGGGGCAGGAGGCAGCACAGGTCATCGTGGAGGGGCCTGTGCATGTCGCTGTCCCTGACCCTGTGAGTGCACCACCATGCGCCAGCAGGGATGCCCCGTCCCAGGCCCGTCCGCAGGTAGAGGGGATGTCCATGTCACCTGACTCCCCTCCACCTGCGGACGTGGAAACCCCTGGCCGCGTGGAGAAGGTCCTGATTGGGGTCGCGATGCGCACGCTGTGATTCGTGATGCTGTGCGTGCTTCCCGGGAGGAGCACGCACGTCATCACGAAGTGCACCGTGCCGACGTGGCCCAATTGGGATCGGCCATGTTCGGGGGTTTCCTGCATGTGTTGGCCAATCTGACGGCCCTCTCCTCCTCTGTGCAGGCTATCCACCGGTCGTTCTCCTTGCCGTCTTCCGGCCCAGATGCCACCAGGGCCCCCTGTGGACCTGCCCCAACCAATGCAGCCAGCTCGGTGGGGATCCCATCCCTGCCACAGTTGGGAGTCGGAGGTCCAGCAGGGGTGGACAACACTGCAAGTGGACCCCAGCAGATGGAAGATGTGACAGCATCATCGGGCAGGGCACGTGCACGACGGCGTCGGTGGTTTCCATCAGCCTGGATGCCGTCGTGCTGGCAGAGGCAGTGGCGTCGGAGGCAGCAGCGGGCTCTACGTGGGAGGCATCATGGCTCGGGGCCATCAAGATCAGAGGGGCAGGCATCGGCCGGAGGGCAGGGCAACCCTGGGATGGTGGTGTCTTCCGTGTGGGAGGAGTTTGGCCAGCGGATAGGTGCGGAGCGGCAGCGGGCGGAAGAGGAGCGGCTCGCCATGGTCAGGGCGGAGTTCTCCATGCGTCGGGCATTGAGGCGGGCTGAGTGCCTCGAGGAAGCTCGCAGGGATTTTGAGGTGGACATGGGGTTGTCCCTGCGAGACCTCGGGGCCAGGAAAGAGTCCCGCCTCCAGGACATCGACATGGAGTTCGATGATGCCCTGGCCAGCAACATCACCAAGTGAGCCGCAGGACTTGCCCGCTGCCTTTGTATATAGTTATTTAGTTAGTTAGTGCTAGGTTTCCTTTATTTATTTTTATTATTTTGGACCGCTCGGACAATGGCCACTTTTTTGTACATATATTTTTCATTAGTTAGTAGTAGGTCCCTGGAACATTCCTGTATATAGTTTGTTTTTTTTGGGAGATACATTTTTAATTTCTTATTGTGTTCACCATGACGTAATGGTTTTTCATTAATTTCCTACTACATGATATTGCTTTGGACAAATTATTTTTTTTTTTTATTCCTTTGTTTTTTTGTTTATCACTTTTGTTCTCGGACATGGACCATTTCTTTACTTAGCCACATAGTTGTATGTTTGATGAGTTAACTTATTTTTGGTATTTAATACATTTTTAATTTTTTCTTACACTTGTGTTATTTTCTCATTGGTTTCTTACATGTCATGATATGGGTTTTGACATTCACTTGCACCCATTGTGTATGTGTGTGTGACGGACATGTGTTCTTTTGCATACTTGCCATTGGGGTTGTGTCATGTAATTGCATTCACTATGTGGGTGGATGCAATCCTTGCCTGGGTGTTTGTGCTGGGTATGCTGGCCATTACTGCCATGATTGTGTATCGTCAGGACCTGGGCCAGGGGGACATGTGTGGGGGCCTGCTGGCAGGTTCCCCACAGTGCTGGGGGTTGGGGGTGGTGGGAGACATGGGTGGGGGCCTGGTGGAGGGTGCCCCTGCACTGCTGGGGGGTGGGGGTGGTGGGAGACATGGGTTGGACATGGGTGGGGGCCTGCTGGCAGGTTCCCCACAGTGCTGGGGGTTGGGGGTGGTGGGAGACATGGGTGGGGGCCTGGTGGAGGGTGCCCCTGCACTGCTGGGGGGTGGGGGTGGTGGGAGACATGGGTTGGACATGGGTGGGGGCCTGCTGGCAGGATCCCCACAGTGCTGGGGGTTGGGGGTGGTGGGAGACATGGGTGGGGGCCTGGTGGAGGGTGCCCCTGGTGGCTGGGGGGTGGGGGTGGTGGGAGACATGGGTGGGGGCCTGGTAGTGGGTGCCCCTGCACTGCTGGGGGGTGGGGGTGGCGGGAGACATGGGTGGGGGCCTGGTGGAGGGTGCCCCTGCACTGCTGGGGGGTGGTGGTGGTGGGAGACATGGGTGGGGGCCTGGTGGAGGGTGCCCCTGCACTGCTGGGGGGTGGGGGTGGTGGGAGACATGAGTGGGGGCCTGGTGGAGGATGCCCCTGGTGGCTGGGGGGTGGGGGTGGTGGGAGACATGGGTGGGGGCCTGGTAATGGGTGCCCCTGCACTGCTGGGGGTTGGGGGAGGTGGGAGACATGGGTGTGGGCCTGGTGGAGGGTCCCCCTGCACTGCTGGGGGGTGGGGGTGGTGGGAGACATGAGTGGGGGCCTGGTGGAGGATGCCCCTGGTGGCTGGGGGGTGGGGGTGGTGGGAGACATGGGTGGGGGCCTGGTAGTGGGTGCCCCTGCACTGCTGGGGGGTGGGGGTGGTGGGAGACATGGGTTGGACATGGGTGGGGGCCTGCTGGCAGGTTCCCCACAGTGCTGGGGGTTGTGGGTGGTGGGAGACATGGGTGGGGGCCTGGTGGAGGGTGCCCCTGCACTGCTGGGGGGTGGGGGTGGTGGGAGACATGGGTTGGACATGGGTGAGGGCCTGCTGGCAGGATCCCCACAGTGCTGGGGGTTGGGGGTGGTGGGAGACATGGGTGGGGGCCTGGTGGAGGGTGCCCCTGGTGGCTGGGGGGTGGGGGTGGTGGGAGACATGGGTGGGGGCCTGGTGGAGGCTGCCCCTGCACTGCTGGGGGTTGGGGGTGGTGGTAGACATGAGTGGGGGCCTGGTGAGGCTGCCCCTGCACTGCTGGGGGGTGGGGGTGATAGGGGACATGAGTGGGGGCCTGGTGGAGGCTGCCCTGGTGGGTGGGGGTGGGGGTGCAGGAGGACATGGGTGGGGGCCTGGTGGAGGCTGCCCTTGCACTGCTGGGGGGTGGGGGTGATGGGAGACATGAGTGGGGGCCTGGTGGAGGCTGCCCCTGGTGGCAGGGGGGTGGGGGTGATGGGAGACATGGGTGGGGGCCTGGTGGAGGCTGCCCCTGCACTGCTGGGGGGTGGGGGTGATGGGAGACATGAGTGGGGGCCTGGTGGAGGCTGCCCCGCACTGCTGGGGGGTGGGGGTGGTGGTAGACATGAGTGGGGGCCTGGTGGAGGCTGCCCCTGGTGGCTGGGGGGTGGGGGTGGTGGTAGACATGAGTGGGGGCCTGGTGGAGGCTGCCCCTGCACTGCTGGGGGGTGGGGGTGGTGGTAGACATGAGTGGGGGCCTGGTGGAGGCTGCCCTGGTGGCTGGGGGGTGGGGATGCAGGGGGACATGTGTGGGAGCCTGGTGGAGGCTGCCCCTGGTGGCTGCGGGGAGGGGGTGATAGGGGACATGAGTGGGGGCCTGGTGGAGGCTGTCGGGTGGGGGTGGTGGTAGACATGGGTGGGGGCCTGGGAGGCTGCCCCTGGTGGCTGGGGGGTGGAGGTGCAGGGAGACATGAGTTGGACATGAGTGGGGGCCTGGTGGAGGCTGCCCCTGCACTGCTGGGGGGTGGCTGTGGTGGTAGACATGGGTGGGGTCCTGGTGGAGGCTGCCCCTGCACTGCTGGGGGGTGGGGGTGATAGGGGACATGAGTGGGGGCCTGGTGGAGACTGCCCCGTGGTGGCTGGGGAGTGGGGATGATAGGGCACATGAGTGGGGGCCTGGTGGAGGCTGCCCCTGGTGGCTGGGGGGTGGGGGCGCAGGGGGACATGTGTGGGAGCCTGGTGGAGGCTGCCCCTGGTGGCTGGGGGGTGGGGGTGCAGGGGGACATGTGTGGGAGCCTGGTGGAGGCTGCCCCTGCACTGCTGGGGGGTGGGGGTGGTGGTAGACATGAGTGGGGGCCTGGTGGAGGCTGCCCCTGCACTGCTGGGGGGTGGGGGTGATAGGGGACATGAGTGGGGGCCTGGTGGAGGCTGCCCCTGGTGGGTGGGGGTGAGGGTGCCGGGGGACATGGGTGGGGGCCTGGTGGAGGCTGCCCTTGCACTGCTGGGGGGTGGGGGTGATGGGAGACATGAGTGGGGGCCTGGTGGAGGCTGCCCCTGGTGGCAGGGGGGTGGGGGTGATGGGAGACATGGGTGGGGGCCTGGTGGAGGCTGCCCCTGCACTGCTGGAGGGTGGGGGTGATAGGGGACATGAGTGGGGGCCTGGTGCAGGCTGCCCCTGGTGGGTGGGGGTGGGGGTGCAGGGGGACATGGGTGGGGGCCTGGTGGAGGCTGCCCTTGCACTGCTGGGGGGTGGGGGTGATGGGAGACATGAGTGGGGGCCTGGTGGAGGCTGCCCCTGGTGGCAGGGGGGTGGGGGGATGGGAGACATGGGTGGGGGCCTGGTGGAGGCTGCCCCTGCACTGCTGGGGGGTGGGGGTGATGGGAGACATGAGTGGGGGCCTGGTGGAGGCTGCCCCTGCACTGCTGGGGGGTGGGGGTGGGGGTGGTGGTAGACATGAGTGGGGGCCTGGTGGAGGCTGACCCTGGTGGCTGTGGGGTGGGGGTGCAGGGGGACATGTGTGGGAGCCTGGTGGAGGCTGCCCCTGCACTGCTGGGGGGTGGGGGTGATAGGGGACATGAGTGTGGGCCTGGTGTAGGCTGCCCCTGGTGGCTGGGGGGTGGGGATGCAGGGGGACATGTGTGGGAGCCTGGTGGAGGCTGCCCCTGGTGGCTGGGGGAGGGGGTGATAGGGGACATGATTGGGTGGCCTGGTGGAGGCTGCCGGGTGGGGGTGGTGGTAGACATGGGTGGGGGCCTGGGAGGCTGCCCCTGGTGGCTGGGGGGTGGAGGTGCAGGGAGACATGAGTTGGACATGAGTGGGGGCCTGGTGGAGGCTGCCCCTGCACTGCTGGGGGGTGGCGGTGGTGGTAGACATGGGTGGGGGCCTGGTGGAGGCTGCTCCTGCACTGCTGGGGGGTGGGGGTGATAGGGGACATGAGTGGGGGCCTGGTGGAGGCTGCCCCTGGTGGCTGGGGGGTGGGGATGATAGGGGACATGAGTGGGGGCCTGGTGGAGGCTGCCCCTGGTGGCTGGGGGGTGGGGGTGCAGGGGGACATGTGTGGGAGCCTGGTGGAGGCTGCCCCTGGTGGCTGGGGGCTGGGGGTGGTGGTAGGCATGGGTGGGGGCCTGTGGAGGCTGCCCCTGCACTGCTGGGGGGTGGGGGTGATGGGAGACATGGGTGGGGGCCTGGTGGAGGCTGCCCCTGGTGGCTGGGGGGTGGGGGTGCAGGGAGACATGTGTGGGGGCCTGGTGGGGGCTGCCCCTGCACTGCTGGGGGGTGGGGGTGATAGGGGACATGAGTGGGGGCCTGGTGGAGGCTGCCCCTGGTGGCTGGGGAGTGGGGGTGCAGGGGGACATGTGTGGGAGCCTGGTGGAGGCTGCCCCTGGTGGCCGGGGGTGGGGGTGATAGGGGACATGAGTGGGGGCCTGGTGGAGGCTGCCCCTGGTGGCTGGGGGGTGGGGGTGGTGGTAGACATGGGTGGGGGCCTGGTGGAGGCTGCCTCTGCACTGCTGGGGGTGGGGGTGATAGGGGATATGAGTGGGGGCCTGGTGTAGGCTGCCCCCGGTGGCTGGAGGGGTGGGGGTGCAGGGGGACATGTGTGGGAGCCTGGTGGAGGCTGCCCCTGGTGGCTGGGGGGTGGGGGTGATAGGGGACATGAGAGGGGGCCTGGTGGAGGCTGCCCCTGGTGGCTGGGGGGTGGGGGTGGTGGTAGACATGGGTGGGGGCCTGGTGGAGGCTGCCCCTGCACTGCTGGGGGGTGGGGGTGATAGGGGACATGAGTGGGGGCCTGATGGAGGCTGCCCCTGGTGGCTGGGGGGTGGGGGTGATAGGGGACATGAGTGGGGGCCTGGTGGAGGCTTCCCCTGCACTGCTGGGGGGTGGGGGTGATAGGGGACATGAGTGGGGGCCTGGTGGAGGCTGCCCCTGGTGGCTGGGGGGTGGGAGTGGTGGTAGACATGAGTTGGGGCCTGGTGGAGGCTGCCGCTGCACTGCTGGGGGGTGGGGGTGCAGGGAGACATGAGTTGGACATGAGTGGGGGCCTGGTGGAGGCTGCCGCTGCACTGCTGGGGGGTGGGGGTGCAGGGAGACATGAGTTGGACATGAGTGGGGGCCTGGTGGAGGCTGCCCCTGCACGGCTGGGGGGTGGGGGTGATGGGAGACATGTGTTTGTGATCAGTAGTGCAAGGTGACATGTGGGTTGGCTGGTGGGCATGGCCATGGTGGATGGGTTGCCTGTGGGAAATGAGCAAGGGTGCAGGGTAGTACCCTGTGGTGTGGGCTGCCTGCAGGGGCCGTGGAGGGTGTAGAGGGAAAACCTGGGAGGACCCACATGGCCAAATCACGTGTAGCATTCCCCGGCACCACCGAAATACACGTACCCTGCAGAAATCGCGTGTGAATCTTCCCGCGCACCTCGGAATACACGTACCCAGGCCAATCGCGTGTGGAACTTCCCGCGAACCCCGAAGTACACGTACCCAGGCCAATCGCGTGTGGAACTTCCCGCGCACCCCGTAGTACACTTACCCAGGCCAATCGCGTGTGGAACTTCCCGCGTACCCCGAAGTACACGTACCCGGGCCAATCGCGTGTGGAACTTCCCGCGCACCCCGAAGTACACGTACCCAGGCCAATCGCGTGTGGGACTTCCCGTGCACCCCCACCTACCCAGGCCAATCGCGTGTGGAACTTCCCGCGCACGCTAATCGCGTGTGGAACTTCCCACGCACCCCGAATTACACGTACCCAGGCCAATCGCACATTTTGGCGCACATTTTTTTAAGTCGCAGGGGCGCTACCGCCTGCTTTCTTGTGGCGTACTTGTTTTACCCTGTGCGCGTCTTTGACCGTGTGCTGGTTTGCCTTATTCGATTACATGAATACGGGTTGTAGGCGAGCGTGTGGGCGTTCCGCGCACTTGCCTCCTGTACTTCCCCCCGTGACGCCCATATTTTCACGCGTTGTTCCCCATTCCGAGTGTTACGCCCCGTGTTCCGCCTACTTTTGTGATGTGCGCCGCTCTATGTGCGATTTCGCAGTGGCCGTGGCGCACGCTGTTGGATGACCTGTGCGCCGGCGTGCGCGGCGCACATTTTTAGCGCACATCCAATGTTTTTCTCGCGCACGGACTTCCATGAATCGTTGTGCCCTGGTTTCCCTGCGATTTTTGCACTTTTCCTGCGATTTTCGCACTTTTCCTGCGATTCGCACGTTTTGGCACCTCTGCGCAGGGATTTTCGGCGCACATTATTTCCATGAATCGACCCCTTACAGGGTAATTCATAGAATTTCGCAGAAAAGTGTCACAAGCGGCTGGCGCAGAGTGTCCGTGTGCGATTGTCTGCGCCAGGCACGTGCGATAAAACCGATTTCCGCGCACAGCTTATTCATGGATTTCATGCTCCCAAACCAGCCGTGGCGCAGAGTATCGCAGCGAGCCTGCAGCAGCGCCAGTAACGCCCCCAAGAACGCCCTCGCGCAAGGAAAAGCCATCAAAATCGCAAAATCATCGCAAAGGGCTGCGCTAACCCTGGACCACTTTACAGGGCTGCCAAACAAGGAACGCAAAGCGGGCAACCTTCATATCAGGAGTACGCGGGAAGTTATACACGCGATTAGCCAGGGTACGTGTATTACAGGGGTACGCGGGAAGTTCAACACGCGATTGGCCAGGGAAAGTGTATTACAGGGGTACGCGTGAAGTTCAACACGCGATTGGCCAGGGTACGTGTATTACAGGGGTACGCGTGAAGTTCAACACGCGATTGGCCAGGGTACGTGTATTACAGGGGTACGCGGGAAGTTCAACACGCGATTGGCCAGGGTACGTGTATTACAGGGGTACGCGGGAAGTACAACACGCGATTGGCCAGGGCACGTGCATTACAGGGGTACGCGGGAAGTTCAACACGCGATTGGCCAGGGTACGTGTATTACAGGGGTACGCGGGAAGTTCAACACGCGATTGGCCAGGGTACGTGTATGACAGGGGTACGCGGGAAGTTCAACACGCGATTGGCCAGGGTACGTGTATTACAGGGGTACGCGGGAAGTACAACACGCGATTGGCCAGGGTACGTGTATTACAGGGGTACGCGGGAAGTTCAACATGCGATTGGCCAGGGTACGTGTATTACAGGGGTATGCGTGAAGTCTTACATGCGATTAGCCAGGGCACGTGTATTACAGGGGTACGCGGGAATTATCACACGCGATTTGGCAGGGCACGTGTATAATAGGGGTGCGTGGGAATTATCACACGCAATTAGGCTGGGTACGTGTATAATAGGGGTGCGTGGGAATTATCACACGCGATTAGGCTGGGTGGGTCCTCACAGGTGTTCCCTGTACACCCTCCACGGCCCCTGCAGGCAGCCCACAAAACAGGGGACTACCCTGCACACATGCTCATGTCCCCCTGCACCCCCAGCCACCAGGGGCACCCTCCACCAGGCCCCCACCCATGTCTCCCACCACCCCCACCCCCCAGCAGTGCAGGGGCACCCACCACCAGGCCCCCACCCATGTCTCCCACCACCCCCACCCCCCAGCCACCAGGGGCACCTGCCAGCAGGCCCCCACCCATGTCTCCCACCACCCCCACCCCCCAGCAGTGCAGGGGCACCCTCCACCAGGCCCCCACCCATGTCTCCCACCACCCCCACCCCCCAGCCACCAGGGGCACCTGCCAGCAGGCCCCCACCCATGTCTCCCACCACCCCCACCCCCCAGCAGTGCAGGGGCACCCTCCACCAGGCCCACACCCATGTCTCCCACCACCCCCACCCCCCAGGACTGTGGGGCACCTGCCAGCAGGCCCCCACCCATGTCCAACCCATGTCTCCCACCACCCCCACCCCCCAGCCACCAGGGGCAGCCTCCACCAGGCCCCCACCCATGTCCAACCCATGTCTCCCACCACCAACCCAGGGGCAGCCTCCACCAGGCCCCCACCCATGTCTCCCACCACCCCCAACCCCCAGCACTGTGGGGAACCTGCCAGCAGGCCCCCACCCATGTCCAACCCATGTCTCCCACCACCCCCACCCCCCAGCAGTGCAGGGGCACCCTCCACCAGGCCCCCACCCATGTCTCCCACCACCCCCACCCCCCAGCAGTGCAGGGGCACCCTCCACCAGGCCCCCACCCATGTCTCCCACCACCCCCACCCCCCAGCAGTGCAGGGGCAACCACCACCAGGCCCCCACCCATGTCTCCCACCACCCCCAACCCCCAGCACTGTGGGGAACCTGCCAGCAGGCCCCCACCCATGTCTCCCACCACCCCCACCCCCCAGCCACCAGGGGCAGCCTCCACCAGGCCCCCACCCATGTCTCCCACCACCCCCACCCCCCAGCCACCAGGGACAGCCTCCACCAGGCCCCCACCCATGTCTCCCACCACCCCCACCCCCCAGCCACCAGGGGCACCTGACAGCAGGCCCCACCCATGTCTCCCACCACCCCCACCCCCCAGCAGTGCAGGGGCACCCTCCACCAGGCCCCCACCCATGTCTCCCACCCCCCAGGACTGTGGGGCACCTGCCAGAAGGCCCCCACCCATGTCCAACCCATGTCTCCCATAACCCCCACCCCCCAGCCATCAGGGGCAGCCTCCTCCAGGCCCTCACCCATGTCCAACCCATGTCTCCCACCACCAACCCAGGGGCAGCCTCCACCAGGACCCCACCCATGTCTCCCACCACCCCCAACCCCCAGCACTGTGGGGAACCTGCCAGCAGGCCCCCACCCATGTCCAACCCATGTCTCCCACCACCCCCACCCCCCAGCAGTGCAGGGGCACCCTCCACCAGGCCCCCACCCATGTCTCCCACCACCCCCACCCCCCAGCAGTGCAGGGGCACCCTCCACCAGGCCCCCACCCATGTCTCCCACCACCCCCACCCCCCAGCAGTGCAGGGGCACCCACCACCAGGCCCCCACCCATGTCTCCCACCACCCCCAACCCCCAGCACTGTGGGGAACCTGCCAGCAGGCCCCCACCCATGTCTCCCACCACCCCCACCCCCCAGCCACCAGGGGCAGCCTCCACCAGGCCCCCACCCATGTCTCCCACCACCCCCAGCCACCAGGGGCAGCCTCCACCAGGCCCCCACCCATGTCTCCCACCACCCCCACCCTCCAGCCACCAGGGGCACCTGCCAGCAGGCCCCCACCCATGTCTCCCACCACCCCCACCCCCCAGCAGTGCAGGGGCACCCTCCACCAGGCCCCCACCCACGTCTCCCACCACCCCCCAGGACTGTGGGGCACCTGCCAGCAGGCCCCCACCCATGTCCAACCCATGTCTCCCACCACCCCCAGCCACCAGGGGCAGCCTCCACCAGGCCCCCACCCATGTCCAACCCATGTCTCCCACCACCAACCCAGGGGCAGCCTCCACCAGGCCCCCACCCATGTCTCCCACCACCCCCAACCCCCAGCACTGTGGGGAACCTGCCAGCAGGCCCCCACCCATGTCCAACCCATGTCTCCCACCACCCCCACCCCCCAGCTGTGCAGGGGCACCCTCCACCAGGCCCCCACCCATGTCTCCCACCACCCCCACCCCCCAGCAGTGCAGGGGCACCCTCCACCAGGCCCCCACCCATGTCTCCCAACACCCCCACCCCCCAGCAGTGCAGGGGCACCCACCACCAGGCCCCCACCCATGTCTCCCACCACCCCCAACCCCCAGCACTGTGGGGAACCTGCCAGCAGGCCCCCACCCATGTCTCCCTCCACCCCCAACCCCCAGCACTGTGGGGAACCTGCCAGCAGGCCCCCACCCATGTCTAACCCATGTCTCCCACCACCCCCACCCCACAGCCACCAGGGGCATCCTCCACCAGGCCCCCACCCATGTCTCCCACCACCCCCTCCCCCCAGCAGTGCAGGGGCACCCTCCACCAGGCCCCCACCCATGTCTCCCACCACCCCCACCCCCCCAGCCACCAGGGGCAGCCTCCACCAGGCCCCCACCCATGTCTCCCACCACCCCCCAGCCACCAGGGGCAGCCTCCACCAGGCCCCCACCCATGTCTCCCACCACCCCCACCTCCCAGCCACCAGGGGCACCTGCCAGCAGGCCCCCACCCATGTCTCCCACCACCCCCACCCCCCAGCAGTGCAGGGGCACCCTCCACCAGGCCCCCACCCATGTCTCCCACCACCCCCACCCCCCAGGACTGTGGGGCACCTGCCAGCAGGCCCCCACCCATGTCCAACCCATGTCTCCCACCACCAACCCAGGGGCAGCCTCCACCAGGCCCCCACCCATATCTCCCACCACCCCCACCCCCCAGGACTGTGGGGCACCTGCCAGCAGGCCCCCACCCATGTCTCCAACCCATGTCTCCCACCACCCCCACCCCCCAGCCACCAGGGGCAGCCTCCACCAGGCCCCCACCCATGTCTACCACCACCCCCACCCCCCAGCCACCAGGGGCATCCTCCACCAGGCCCCCACCCATGTCTCCCACCACCCCCACCCCCCAGCAGTGCAGGGGCACCCTCCACCAGGCCCCCACCCATGTCTCCCACCACCCCCACCCCCCAGCAGTGCAGGGGCACCCTCCACCAGGCCCCCACCCATGTCTCCCAACACCCCCACCCCCCAGCAGTGCAGGGGCACCCACCACCAGGCCCCCACCCATGTCTCCCACCACCCCCAACCCCCAGCACTGTGGGGAACCTGCCAGCAGGCCCCCACCCATGTCTCCCTCCACCCCCAACCCCCAGCACTGTGGGGAACCTGCCAGCAGGCCCCCACCCATGTCTAACCCATGTCTCCCACCACCCCCACCCCACAGCCACCAGGGGCATCCTCCACCAGGCCCCCACCCATGTCTCCCACCACCCCCTCCCCCCAGCAGTGCAGGGGCACCCTCCACCAGGCCCCCACCCATGTCTCCCACCACCCCCACCCCCCCAGCCACCAGGGGCAGCCTCCACCAGGCCCCCACCCATGTCTCCCACCACCCCCCAGCCACCAGGGGCAGCCTCCACCAGGCCCCCACCCATGTCTCCCACCACCCCCACCCCCCAGCCACCAGGGGCACCTGCCAGCAGGCCCCCACCCATGTCTCCCACCACCCCCACCCCCCAGCAGTGCAGGGGCACCCTCCACCAGGCCCCCACCCATGTCTCCCACCACCCCCACCCCCCAGGACTGTGGGGCACCTGCCAGCAGGCCCCCACCCATGTCCAACCCATGTCTCCCACCACCAACCCAGGGGCAGCCTCCACCAGGCCCCCACCCATATCTCCCACCACCCCCACCCCCCAGGACTGTGGGGCACCTGCCAGCAGGCCCCCACCCATGTCCAACCCATGTCTCCCACCACCCCCACCCCCCAGCCACCAGGGGCAGCCTCCACCAGGCCCCCACCCATGTCTACCACCACCCCCACCCCCCAGCCACCAGGGGCATCCTCCACCAGGCCCCCACCATGTCTCCCACCACCACCACCCCCCAGCAGTGCAGGGGCACCCTCCACCAGGCCCCCACCCATGTCTCCCACCACCCCCAACCCCCAGCACTGTGGGGAACCTGCCAGCAGGCCCCCACCCATGTCCAACCCATGTCTCCCACCACCCCCACCCCCAGCCACCAGGGGCATCCTCCACCAGGCCCCCACCCATGTCTCCCACCACCCCCACCCCCCAGCAGTGCAGGGGCACCCTCCACCAGGCCCCCACCCATGTCTCCCTCCACCCCCACCCCACAGCCACCAGGGGCAGCCTCCACCAGGCACCCACCCATGTCTCCCACCACCCCCTCCCCCCAGCAGTGCAGGGGCACCCTCCACCAGGCCCCCACCCATGTCTCCCACCACCCCCACCCCCCCAGCCACCAGGGGCAGCCTCCACCAGGCCCCCACCCATGTCTCCCACCACCCCCCAGCCACCAGGGGCAGCCTCCACCAGGCCCCCACCCATGTCTCCCACCACCCCCACCCCCCAGCCACCAGGGGCACCTGCCAGCAGGCCCCCACCCATGTCTCCCACCACCCCCACCCCCCAGCAGTGCAGGGGCACCCTCCACCAGGCCCCCACCCATGTCTCCCACCACCCCCACCCCCCAGGACTGTGGGGCACCTGCCAGCAGGCCCCCACCCATGTCCAACCCATGTCTCCCACCACCAACCCAGGGGCAGCCTCCACCAGGCCCCCACCCATATCTCCCACCACCCCCACCCCCCAGGACTGTGGGGCACCTGCCAGCAGGCCCCCACCCATGTCCAACCCATGTCTCCCACCACCCCCACCCCCCAGCCACCAGGGGCAGCCTCCACCAGGCCCCCACCCATGTCTACCACCACCCCCACCCCCCAGCCACCAGGGGCATCCTCCACCAGGCCCCCACCCATGTCTCCCACCACCCCCACCCCCCAGCAGTGCAGGGGCACCCTCCACCAGGCCCCCACCCATGTCTCCCACCACCCCCACCCCCCAGCACTGTGGGGAACCTGCCAGCAGGCCCCCACCCATGTCCAACCCATGTCTCCCACCACCCCCACCCCCCAGCCACCAGGGGCATCCTCCACCAGGCCCCCACCCATGTCTCCCACCACCCCCACCCCCCAGCAGTGCAGGGGCGCCCTCCACCAGGCCCCCACCCATGTCTCCCTCCACCCCCACCCCACAGCCACCAGGGGCAGCCTCCACCAGGCACCCACCCATGTCTCCCACCACCCCCACCCCCCAGCAGTGCAGGGGCACCCTCCACCAGGCCCCCACCCATGTCTCCCACCACCCCCAACCCCCAGCACTGTGGGGAACCTGCCAGCAGGCCCCCACCCATGTCTCCCACCACCCCCACCCCCCAGCCACCAGGGGCAGCCTCCACCAGGCCCCCACCCATGTCTCCCACCACCCCCACCCCCCAGCCACCAGGGGCATCCTCCACCAGGCCCCCACCCATGTCTCCCACCACCCCCACCCCCCAGCCACCAGGGGCACCTGCCAGCAGGCCCCCACCCATGTCTCCCACCACCCCCACCCCCCAGCAGTGCAGGGGCACCCTCCACCAGGCCCCCACCCATGTCTCCCACCACCCCCACCCCCCAGGACTGTGGGGCACCTGCCAGAAGGCCCCCACCCATGTCCAACCCATGTCTCCCATAACCCCCACCCCCCAGCCATCAGGGGCAGCCTCCTCCAGGCCCTCACCCATGTCCAACCCATGTCTCCCACCACCAACCCAGGGGCAGCCTCCACCAGGCCCCCACCCATGTCTCCCACCACCCCCAACCCCCAGCACTGTGGGGAACCTGCCAGCAGGCCCCCACCCATGTCCAACCCATGTCTCCCACCACCCCCACCCCCCAGCAGTGCAGGGGCACCCTCCACCAGGCCCCCACCCATGTCTCCCACCACCCCCACCCCCCAGCAGTGCAGGGGCACCCTCCACCAGGCCCCCACCCATGTCTCCCACCACCCCCACCCCCCAGCAGTGCAGGGGCACCCACCACCAGGCCCCCACCCATGTCTCCCACCACCCCCAACCCCCAGCACTGTGGGGAACCTGCCAGCAGGCCCCCACCCATGTCTCCCACCACCCCCACCCCCCAGCCACCAGTGGCAGCCTCCACCAGGCCCCCACCCATGTCTCCCACCACCCCCACCCCCCAGCCACCAGGGGCAGCCTCCACCAGGCCCCCACCCATGTCTCCCACCACCCCCACCCCCCAGCCACCAGGGGCACCTGCCAGCAGGCCCCCACCCATGTCTCCCACCACCCCCACCCCCCAGCAGTGCAGGGGCACCCTCCACCAGGCCCCCACCCATGTCTCCCACCACCCCCACCCCCCAGGACTGTGGGGCACCTGCCAGCAGGCCCCCACCCATGTCCAACCCATGTCTCCCACCACCCCCACCCCCCAGCCACCAGGGGCAGCCTCCACCAGGCCCCCACCCATGTCCAACCCATGTCTCCCACCACCAACCCAGGGGCAGCCTCCACCAGGCCCCCACCCATGTCTCCCACCACCCCCAACCCCCAGCACTGTGGGGAACCTGCCAGCAGGCCCCCACCCATGTCCAACCCATGTCTCCCACCACCCCCACCCCCCAGCAGTGCAGGGGCACCCTCCACCAGGCCCCCACCCATGTCTCCCACCACCCCCACCCCCCAGCAGTGCAGGGGCACCCTCCACCAGGCAACCACCCATGTCTCCCACCACCCCCACCTCCCAGCAGTGCAGGGGCACCCACCACCAGGCCCCCACCCATGTCTCCCACCACCCCCAGCACTGTGGGGAACCTGCCAGCAAGCCCCCACCCATATCTCCCACCACCCCCACCCCCCAGCCACCAGGGGCAGCCTCCACCAGGCCCCCACCCATGTCTCCCACCACCCCCACCCCCCAGCCACCAGGGGCAGCCTCCACCAGGCCCCCACCCATGTCTCCCACCACCCCCACCCCCCAGCCACCAGGGGCACCTGCCAGCAGGCCCCCACCCATGTCTCCCACCACCCCCACCCCCCAGCAGTGCAGGGGCACCCTCCACCAGGCCCCCACCCATGTCTCCCACCACCCCCACCCCCCAGGACTGTGGGGCACCTGCCAGCAGGCCCCCACCCATGTCCAACCCATGTCTCCCACCACCCCCAGCCACCAGGGGCAGCCTCCACCAGGCCCCCACCCATGTCCAACCCATGTCTCCCACCACCAACCCAGGGTCAGCCTCCACCAGGCCCCCACCCATGTCTCCCACCACCCCCAACCCCCAGCACTGTGGGGAACCTGCCAGCAGGCCCCCACCCATGTCCAACCCATGTCTCCCACCACCCCCACCCCCCAGCAGTGCAGAGGCACCCTCCACCAGGCCCCCACCCATGTCTCCCACCACCCCCACCCCCCAGCAGTGCAGGGGCACCCTCCACCAGGCCCCCACCCATGTCTCCCACCACCCCCACCCCCCAGCAGTGCAGGGGCACCCACCACCAGGCCCCCACCCATGTCTCCCACCACCCCCAACCCCCAGCACTGTGGGGAACCTGCCAGCAGGCCCCCACCCATGTCTCCCACCACCCCCAACCCCCAGCACTGTGGGGAACCTGCCAGCAGGCCCCCACCCATGTCCAACCCATGTCTCCCACCACCCCCACCCCCCAGCCACCAGGGGCATCCTCCACCAGGCCCCCACCCATGTCTCCCACCACCCCCACCCCCCAGCAGTGCAGGGGCACCCTCCACCAGGCCCCCACCCATGTCTCCCACCACCCCCACCCCCCAGCCACCAGGGGCAGCCTCCACCAGGCCCCCACCCATGTCTCCCACCCCCCAGCCACCAGGGGCAGCCTCCACCAGGCCCCCACCCATGTCTCCCACCACCCCCAACCCCCAGCACTGTGGGGAACCTGCCAGCAGGCCCCCACCCATGTCTCCCACCACCCCCAACCCCCAGCAGTGCAGGGGCACCCTCCACCAGGCCCCCACCCATGTCTCCCACCACCCCCACCCCCCAGCCACCAGGGGCACCCACCACCAGGCCCCCACCCATGTCTCCCACCACCCCCAACCCCCAGCACTGTGGGGAACCTGCCAGCAGGCCCCCACCCATGTCTCCCAACACCCCCAACCCCCAGCATTGCAGGGGCACCCTCCACCAGGCCCACAGCCATGACTCCCACCACCCCACCCACCAGCCACCAGGGGCACCCACCACCAGTCCCCCACCCATGTCTCCCAACACCCCCACCCACCAGCACTGTGGGGCACGTGGCCAGCAGGCAGTCAGGCAGCAGCAGATGGCAGGTGGGAGCGTGCTCAGGGCTCTGGGGGGCAGTAATTTGGCCTCCTGGCCAGGAGCGTGGTCTTTCGTGTGTGAACGCGTGGACAGCCTGATAGGGAGTGATTTTGCACGTGAAAATCCCACACGTCAGCATGTGAATCGAGGAAAGGCCCTTAGCGCGTAAACCCGTCACCAGCATATGCGCGTCCATAGTCACCTGCACGTGCAGGAAAATGTTGCGTGACACGTCCCAGTGTCAAAGCATGTGATTGGTGAAAATGGATCTACACGCAGGAGTGACAAAGCGTGTGATTGGTGAAAATGGATCTACACGCAGAAGTGACAAAGCGTGTGATTGGTGAAAATGGATCTACACGCAGGAGTGACAAAGCGTGTGATTGGTGAAAAAGGATCTACACGCAGAAGTGACAAAGCGTGTGATTGGTGAAAATGGATCTACACGCAGAAGTGACAAAGCGTGTGATTGGTGAAAATGGATCTACACGCAGAAGTGACAAAGCGTGTGATTGGTGAACATGGGCCAAGCACGTACACGCCGCGTAAGTGACGCTGTACGTGTGGGCCTGTATATAAGGTACGTGTAGAACACCATTTCCTTGTACGTGCTTTTCGTGGAGAGCGAGTGGGTGAAATCTGTACTTCTTGTCGTTTCACACGCGATTTACTTCACGGCGTTTCCAGTTCGTACTCCCTGTTACATCTGACAGCTTTTTCTCTTTTTTCTCTTGTACTGGTTTACCTGGGCCTGTTCCCTCAAACAGTGTCCCCTTCTACTGTTGTCCTGTCTCCTCAGACAGCGTACACATCTTCTTTTGGCGGGGGTGTTGCCAACCAAACGCGCTCATTTTTCACGCTCCTTTACCTGGCAGACGGTGAGTCACGCACGTATCTAACTTCTGTGCTTGCCCCGTGTGTAGCCTACCCCTTCAGAGGTCATTCTAGGCTGCGTGTGACACGCATACGTTCATTCTTGTGTTACTGGGTGCCACAGCGTAGTGCAGGTTTTTCTTTCTGCACACGTGGTCTAGGAGGGGTTGCGTGCACGTCATCTCCCTTTTTTGGGCCTCCTGTGCGTTGCGTGACCCGTCATCTTTCCCCAGGGGTTACAATCAGCCGTGCTAGAGCACTAGGGTACAATTACCATCTGGTACCCAACCCCTTTCACCCCCAATCGCCCAGGACAATTGTCTACAGCCACTCCCATACGCACATTAATATCAGTGCCATGGCTGGGAGGCGAGGATTCCGTAAGGGTGGCAAAGGTGGAAGAGCCACAAGTGGTGGCCGTGGTGGATCCGGTAGGGGACGTGGTCGTAACTTGCAGGGTGAGCCTGTCCCCCCATGTGTGGAGGACCAGTCAAGGGCACCCATCATCCCCCTCCCCCCCTCCCGTTGAGGCTGATGTGGCTGACACCATCCATGCTCAGCCCTTGTTGGACCAGCCCATTGTGGCACCAGACCTGGCTGACTCCATGGCTGACTTCCAGGTCAGCAGGGCTACAACACGTGCGCTGGTGCACGTTGATGCTATCATGCCACGTGGATCTGGGGCAGCAAGGTCATCTGCTGCCCCAAGTAGGCAGGGCGGAGAGGCTGCAGGGGCAGCTGCGGCTCCATCCACCCCAGCTCTCACACACCCAGCCAGGACAGTGTCCGTCCTAGTCCATTCTGCTGAGATTCCCCATGACACCATTACACTTGAGCCAATGCCTGCACCAACTCCCATGCTGAGTGTGCAATCCCACACACCTGATACAGAGCCCACCAGGGCTCCTGCCCCTAGTGTCCAGAGCGGCGCAGGACACTCAGGATCACCACCACCTTCCAAGCGGAAGAGGAAGAGTGCTCGTCCGGCACAGGCTGATGCCCCAGACACGGCTACACAGTCCGGTCCGTCGAGGAAGCCCAGCTTCATGGATGCCGAACTGAATGCACTTGTCCAGTATGTGTCCGGACATGATAACGAGATGGTCATTGTTGCAGGATCCAAGACCACACCTGCACAACGCCAGGCACACTGGCAGACCGTTGCGGACATCGTAAGTGCCCTTGGAATCGTGAGGCGCACAGCCAATGATTGCTACAAGCGCTGGAATGACCTAAAGCGCAGGGCAAAGAAGAAGCTGGCCTCAAGTCATGCCGCAACTCTAGTGACTGGAGGTGGGTCTCCAGTAGAAGACATGGAACTCACTCCACATGAGTCAGTCGCTGGGACCTACGTCACGGAGGAACAGATCCAAGGCGTGGGAGATCTGCCTGATTACGAGGCATTGTCCGGTGAGTGCACATGCATGTGTGTGTCATCCATGTGCATGGTGTGTGTGTGAGGGCATCTGTTTGTGTGCCAGGTGAGAGTGTGTGCGCCTGAGTCGAATGGGTCAGCCATGTGCTTCATGCAATACATCCTGCGCAGCTGCATTTCGCCATTGCAGTATCCCTTCTGCCTACAGTAGACATCTAGCCCAACAGCACCCCAGTTGGCCTTGAAGTGTCACCTTGCCACAACATTGTTGCTTATTTTCCTATGTTCAATCAGACAGATTGTATGCATTCCACCACTTATACTAGGCATTCCTCAGTCCTCTAGTCACATGTATGGCATGGCCATGGTAAAGTGGAGTGACTTTGTTACCTGGATGTCATATGTTCACACATGTCCCTGTGCAATTGGACCATATTGGACTGGCAGCTCCAGGTGATAAAGCAGACCTGTTTGAATTAGAAAAGCTATTGCATGTGGGAACTGGACATAATGAATAAGTGCTGCCCTCCTCTCCATCTACACTCAATAGCAATGGCACATGCCATCTGTGTGATGGCATGTGTGTGTCACCTGGCAATCACAGGGCAATGTGTGATGCCACTGCCAGGCAGCATGCATGAAATGTGTTCATCTTCCATCTTTGTGTAATGAGTGTGTGCCATTTGCCTGCCCTTCATACGCAGTGAGGGTGCATGCATGGGAGGGTCTTAGTCATGTGGGACATGTGTCAATCAAGTACTGGTTCTCTTGCTTCTCAGCCCTCATTGTGTGCCATGGTGCTAATGCGGGTTTCCATTTCTTTGTCATTATGTCATTGCAGGGGAAGACGCACCTGATACTGCTGGGGTTGTGGAGATGGTGCAGAGCCAGGAGGGGTCCGAGGGCCGACCAACCACCAGTGAGGGACGTGGTGTGCTGGTGGGTGAAAACCCACAAGTGCTGCAGGTCGTGCTCTCAAGGGGTGTCTCTGGCTGCACCTCCCCCGAGCTGTACTCAGCTGTTGACTCGGATGATGAGACCTACGTGCTGTCGCAGGTGAGTGTTCCAGGGAGGGAATCTGTTCTGTCCCACCCACCTGCACCAGGGTCAGAACCCTCAATGGGGATGTCAGTGTTGGCAGCTAGGTCTTTGGTGGTTACGGATGCAGGGTCACACTCCGTGACATCTGATCCTGTTCCTGGGCCAGCAGATCAGAGGGGGAATGCAGTCCTGCAGCCTCAGGCAGTGCCGGCACAGCAAGGCGCAGTCCGCCTTGCCCCAGACAGGTGTGGTGCCCGCCGACGTGGTGGCCGTACGCCACCTGGCAATACCGCATGGGAGCAATCCATTTACGGTATGGCTACCCAACAGGCAGCATCATCCGAGATGATGGCTCAGGCCATGGATAGGGTGGCCACTTCCATTGTCACCCCTGAAAGGCTGATGGAGCGACTAGAGCAGGCAACCGACTCCATCTGCCAGTCACACAGGGAGGACATGTTGGCGTCCAACAGGGACAGGCGGGCGGCACTGGCGACTCTGCAGGAGGCCATCTCCATAGAGTCCCAGGGCCACAGGGAAGCCCTGAGGCAGGAGCTACATCAACTCAGGACGACTCTTGTTGAGCTAGAGGCTTCAACACACCAAAGGACAGAACAGCAGCTGGAGCGTCTCACCCGTACGCTCTCAGCTGAGATGCAAGCAACGAGGGCGGAGGTCCGGGCATCCCGTGAGTTGTTGCATGGGGACCTCCGCACCCTCATCCTCCAGAACGAGACCTACCACACCCGCATGCTTGCAGCCATGGAGGAACAGAGTAGGGCCTTGCGTGGGCTGCCTCCCATAGTGCAACCACCTCCGGATGCAGCTGCACAGGGTGATAATAGCGACAGCAGTGATACTCCCACAATAGGGTAGCCGTGTGGGCCATGAGCCCATGGAGGTGTTTTTTTTCCCCAGGATCCACACAGGTGGTTTCTGGTGTGCACCCTGACCTCGGACCTCCTGGGTGGCCTCCCCAACCCCCCCCCCGGGCCCTTTAATGGCCATTTTTGATTTTTTTAAAAAAACATTTTTAATTTTTATTTTTATTTTGATATTTTTCCCAATTTTTTTGGGACAATTTGTTGGCTTCCGTGGTTCCTGTGGGCATACGCTGCATTGTGGCTGGGCACATGCAGGCTTGTCATGTATTAGGTTCAGATGCCTGGGTTTGAGTCACACACACCCCTCCTGCTTCCCGTTTCCATGGGCTTGCAAAGGGTGTTCCCAAGTGACATTGAAGTACATGGTGACATTGGACTCCCACTACATGTGTGGGTAGTCTAGTCAATACTGTCTATACATTCCTAGTGCATATTGCTGTTGTGTTGTACACTGCAAGTTGCATTGATGTGTAACTCATCATCTGTGTCTGCCTCCCAATTTGCAGGTCACTTCCTCATGTCTACACATGGCCCTCTAGTCTGGAGATGGGGTCCTTGTTGGCAGCAGTGCACCTACAACTCTGCATGGCACCAACACTGTTCAGTTGGAAGTGGTGGGAGTGCAGGCATATCCAGGTGGTGAGACAAGTGATTTATTACATTACTGAAGTCATGTTAATGGTAGTACGTGCTCAAGTTTGTTGTTGGTCCTGCATTACAGTGAGCTTTTCAGGTGTAGGAAGTTTCAATTGGGGACACTGTACATTGCAAAACTTGTCATGTTGTGGGGATTACTTTGTTTACCTGCACATAGCATGACATGGCACGGTGTGTTGTGTGGCGGTGCTGGGGATGGGTTGGGTGACATGGCACTGTCCTCTTGTTGCATTTAGCAAGTGGGTATTCATTTTGGCTGCTTGAATGTGTTTCTTCACAAAACTGCATTGGTGTTGTGTGTGGGTAGGGATGCACACATTGTAACACTTCCAGGTGAACAATCTCAGGCTGATATGCTTTTCACGGTTGAATCTCCAGACATTCAGGATCAGTGTCAGGTTGAGTCATCATTGATTGTCAGATGGAATGTGCCAGGCCAGTGTGCACTCCACAGGGGAGTGAATACTATGTGAAGTAATTAGCCACTAGCTGTGTACGGGCTGCCTCCCCTCGTGCCCTTTCCCCTACCATGCGCAGCGGCTGTGCATGTGGTTGGGGATGTGGGGCCACCACCATGTCCACGGGCAGGCCCCGGCGTGTTGCAACGTTGTGCAGGACACATGCTGCCACTATGATCCTGCACACTACTGGGGGAGCGTATAACAGCTGCCCGCCAGAAAGGTCAAGGGAGCGAAAGCGTGACTTTAGCACTCCGAATGTGCGCTCCACTATGCCCCGGGTTGTAATGTGGGCTGTGTTATATCTTACCTCGGGTGGCGTGGTGGGGTTCCGAATTGGCGTCATCATGTGGGGGCTGAGAGGGTAGGCACTGTCCCCTGTGGAGGTGGTGATTGGCATCATTGGTGGGGTTGTGACCTTGCTCAGTATCCAACATGCATGCATGTGCAGTGGCATACATACTCACCAAGAAGCCATGTATCGCCATGCCGCCCAGCATCTATGTCCCGGCATAGGGTGGACATTCGGTAAATGAAGCTGTCGTGGGTGGACCCGGGATAGTTGGCATATACTGAGCTGATGATTCCCTTGGCATTACATACTACCTGCACGTTGATGGAATGCCAGTGCTTGCGGTTCCTATAGATGTGCTCAGATGCCCTGGGGGGACGTAGAGCCACATGGGTGCAGTCGATGGCACCTAGCACTTTGGGGAATCGTGCCACACCGTAAAAATCCAGGGCGGCAGCATGCCTTTCAGCAGGTGTTCTGGGCAGGTATATGTGCCTGCGGACTGATGGGCGTGCAGTGATGATGTCCGAGACCTGGTGTAGGCAGCGTGACTGGGTGGCCTGTGACACCCCACCCACTATGGCACTTGTCCGCTGAAATGATCCAGTGGCTAAGAAGTGCAGTACATTGAGGACCTTCTCCAGGGGGCTGAGTGCTTGGGAGCACAGGGTGGGTGATGTGAGGTCATCCTCCCACTCACTCACCAGGTCCAGTATTATGTGTGGTGGAAACCTGTACCTTCCATACACCTGGTCATCAGGCATCCCGAAAAGGCTGGTTCTGGGTGTGAATATTCTGGCCCTGACTCTCCTCCTCCTCCTTTGGTAGCCCACTGCCACTGCTGCTAGGAACGGTATGTTCATCCTGGCATCTGGCTTGTTATTTGAAAAGTGCGCAAATTAATGCTTTGCGCGTGTTCTAGGCGTGCGTGTGACCCGCGCACCCCTGGAATCTAGTTCCCAGTCCAATAGCGTGTGGAAATTCCCACGCAGCATGGGATACAGGTGCGCTGACGTACTTGTGTGTGTAAGTGCCCGCGCACCCCTGAAATACACGTACATAGGCCAATCGCGTGTACGCGCACTTTTGTCCAATTACACGCGATGACGCACCCCAGAAATACACGTACATAGGCCAATCGCGTGTACGCGCACTTTTGTTCAATTACACGCGATGACGCACCCAAGAAATACACGTACATAGGCCAATCGCGTGTACGCGCACTTTTGTCCAATTACACTCGATGACACTCTGACGTGCAGTATTTCCACGTGTGCTCCGTCATCACGTGCTGAGTGGGGAACACCCGTGCGGGTCACGTCAGACGCGCTTACGCGCTGAGGGACTCTGGTCCAATAGAATCGCATATGCGTGCTGACGCGCTTACGCGCTAAGGGCCTTTCCTCGGATTTCACGCTGACGTGCAGGATTTTCACGTGCCAAATCACTCCGTATCAATCTGGCCACCCGAAAACACACGGAAGACCACGCTCCTGCCCAGAAGGCCGAGTTACTGCCCCCCAGTGCCCCGAGCAGCCTCCCACGTGCCATCTGCTGCTGCCTGCCTGCCTGCCTGCTGCCACCGTGCCCTGCCATTTGGTGCCTGCACATCAGCCATCTGCAGGGGTCCAGTTGCTGTGTCCACCCCTGCTGGAACTGAAGACTCCCGACTGGGATTACATCGCTCCACAGCCCAGCCCCAGGACCCAGTTGCCCACCCACACCTGCCTCTGGGGTTGCCATGTCGGGCACTTCCACATCTGGCACCAGTGGCAACCCCAGGCCAGAGGGGCAGAGGGGCACCAGCTTCACTGCCACCTAAGTTGGTGTCCTGGTGGAGCATGTCCTGGGGCAGTATGATGCCCTCTTTGGATCGTCCCGCGCCAGCAAGGAAGGACGGGAGAGGATCTGGGCCGACTGTGTGGTTGCCATCAACGCGGAGGGGGTGGCAACCCGCAACGTCCAGAAGATCAAGAAGCGCTGGGAGGACTTGAGGTCCAGGACCCTTGTGAAGGCCCGGTGCCTCGTGGAGGGGGGCCGGGGCCACATGAGTTCCATCCAGAAGAGGGTCCTGGAACGCGTACGCCCAGCGCTCCACGCCCAGGTCCTTGAGAGGGAGGCCCGTCTGGAGTTGAGCGGTAAGTGTCCAAGCATTACTGTGTGAGACAGGGCATGTTGCGGTGTGCTGGTTCTATGATACTTGCCTGTATGTGTGCCATGGGCCATGTATGCATGTATGTGTGCAGGGACATCATGGTAATGCATGTGCGACCAGTGATGTGTGACCCACATGGTTGTTGCATGTGTTGAAATGCGGCATGGGGAGCCCTATGCAGATCTTGGACATGAGAGCATGCCAGTCTCTGTACCTGGACATGGATGGGGGTGAAGGATGGGTGCTGATGCCAGGTACATATATGGTAGCCATGTCTGTGTGCCTGACCTGCGTGTCTGTGACTTGTGCATGCCATGGATGCATGACACATGTGTGTGACAATGCACAGATTCAGTGACGCACCCAACTTACCCTTGTTTCGCCTGTGTTCGGTGTGTTTGGGGCCAGATGGATGTGACTGAGGTGAAGTGTGTGCATGTGATATGCATGAGCCATGATGCATGTGAGTTACATATCATTGAATGTTTCAAGAGTCCATTGGACATGCATGGAAATGTCCATGGCATGCACCATGCCTGTTACTGTGTGTGTTTTGCCTGGACTGACCCATGTGTTGTGGAGGGACATGATGGAAGTGTACTTTGACAGTGGTGCTCATCTGCTATTGCTTCCTGTCTAGGGGACCATTGTACAGTAGCCTGATGCTTGTGTCCTTTGTCTCCCTCTACGCAGCGGCTAGTGAAGAAGAGGGCGGAGACGGCGCTGTGGAGCAAGGCGGCGGAGATGCCCCCACGGCTGCAGCGGAAGGGGTGGGTGAGCCCCCACAGGGGCCTGCTACGGCGGGAGACGGTGAGGAGCCATCCAGGTTGGTGGTTTGCACAGAGGAGGAGGGGGCCGCCACTGGTGCACACATGGGGCCTGGTGGGAGCATCCCTGCTGGTGCAAGTGGTGCAGTCCAGGGCCAGGGGCAGGAGGCAGCACAGGTCACCGTGGAGGGGCCTGTGCATGTCGCTGTCCCTGACCCTGTGAGTGCACCACCATGCGCCAGCAGGGATGCCCCGTCCCAGGCCCGTCCGCAGGTAGAGGGGATGTCCATGTCACCTGACTCCCCTCCACCTGCGGACGTGGAAACCCCTGGCCGCGTGGAGAAGGTCCTGATTGGGGTCGCGATGCGCACGCTGTGATTCGTGATGCCGTGCGTGCTTCCCGGGAGGAGCACGCACGTCATCACGAAGTGCACCGTGCCGACGTGGCCCAATTGGGATCGGCCATGTTCGGGGGTTTCCTGCATGTGTTGGCCAATCTGACGGCCCTCTCCTCCTCTGTGCAGGCTATCCACCGGTCGTTCTCCTTGCCGTCTTCCGGCCCAGATGCCACCAGGGCCCCCTGTGGACCTGCCCCGACCAATGCAGCCAGCTCGGTGGGGATCCCATCCCTGCCACAGTTGGGAGTCGGAGGTCCAGCAGGGGTGGACAACACAGCAAGTGGACCCCAGCAGATGGAAGATGTGACAGCATCATCGGGCAGGGCACGTGCACGACGGCGTCGGTGGTTTCCATCAGCCTGGATGCCGTCGTGCTGGCAGAGGCAGTGGCGTCGGAGGCAGCAACGGGCTCGACGTGGGAGGCATCATGGCTCGGGGCCATCAAGATCAGAGGGGCAGGCATCGGCCGGAGGGCAGGGCAACCCTGGGATGGTGGTGTCTTCCGTGTGGGAGGAGTTTGGCCAGCGGATAGGTGCGGAGCGGCAGCGGGCGGAAGAGGAGCGGCTCGCCATGGTCAGGGCGGAGTTCTCCATGCGTCGGGCATTGAGGCGGGCTGAGTGCCTCGAGGAAGCTCGCAGGGATTTTGAGGTGGACATGGGGTTGTCCCTGCGAGACCTCGGGGCCAGGAAAGAGTCCCGCCTCCAGGACATCGACATGGAGTTCGATGATGCCCTGGCCAGCAACATCACCAAGTGAGCCGCAGGACTTGCCCGCTGCCTTTGTATATAGTTATTTAGTTAGTTAGTGCTAGGTTTCCTTTATTTATTTTTATTATTTTGGACCGCTCGGACAATGGCCACTTTTTTGTACATATATTTTTCATTAGTTAGTAGTAGGTTTCATTTATGGTGTTGGGCTCATGGACCCTGGAACATTCCTGTATATAGTTTGTTTTTTTGGGAGATACATTTTTTTAATTTCTTATTGTGTTCACCATGACGTAATGGTTTTTCATTAATTTCCTACTACATGATATTGCTTTGGACAAATTATTTTTTTTTTTTATTCCTTTGTTTTTTTGTTTATCACTTTTGTTCTCGGACATGGACCATTTCTTTACTTAGCCACATAGTTGTATGTTTGATGAGTTAACTTATTTTTGGTATTTAATACATTTTTAATTTTTTCTTACACTTGTGTTATTTTCTCATTGGTTTCTTACATGTCATGATATGGGTTTTGACATTCACTTGCACCCATTGTGTATGTGTGTGTGACGGACATGGGTTCTTTTGCATACTTGCCATTGGGGTTGTGTCATGTAATTGCATTCACTATGTGGGTGGATGCAATCCTTGCCTGGGTGTTTGTGCTGGGTATGCTGGCCATTACTGCCATGATTGTGTATCGTCAGGACCTGGGGCCAGGGGGACATGTGTGGGGGCCTGCTGGCAGGTTCCCCACAGTGCTGGGGGTTGGGGGTGGTGGGAGACATGGGTGGGGGCCTGGTGGAGGGTGCCCCTGCACTGCTGGGGGGTGGGGGTGGTGGGAGACATGGGTTGGACATGGGTGGGGGCCTGCTGGCAGGTTCCCCACAGTGCTGGGGGTTGGGGGTGGTGGGAGACATGGGTGGGGGCCTGGTGGAGGGTGCCCCTGCACTGCTGGGGGGTGGGGGTGGTGGGAGACATGGGTTGGACATGGGTGGGGGCCTGCTGGCAGGATCCCCACAGTGCTCGGGGTTGGGGGTGGTGGGAGACATGGGTGGGGGCCTGGTGGAGGGTGCCCCTGGTGGCTGGGGGGTGGGGGTGGTGGGATACATGGGTGGGGGCCTGGTAGTGGGTGCCCCTGCACTGCTGGGGGGTGGGGGTGGTGGGAGACATGGGTGGGGGCCTGGTGGAGGGTGCCCCTGCACTGCTGGGGGGTGGGGGTGGTGGGAGACATGGGTGGGGGCCTGGTGGAGGGTGCCCCTGCACTGCTGGGGGGTGGGGGTGGTGGGAGACATGAGTGGGGGCCTGGTGGAGGATGCCCCTGGTGGCTGGGGGGTGGGGGTGGTGGGAGACATGGGTGGGGGCCTGGTAATGGGTGCCCCTGCACTGCTGGGGGTTGGGGGAGGTGGGAGACATGGGTGTGGGCCTGGTGGAGGGTCCCCCTGCACTGCTGGGGTGTGGGGGTGGTGGGAGACATGAGTGGGGGCCGGGTGGAGGATGCCCCTGGTGGCTGGGGGGTGGGGGTGGTGGGAGACATGGGTGGGGGCCTGGTAGTGGGTGTCCCTGCACTGCTGGGGGGTGGGGGTGGTGGGAGACATGGGTTGGACATGGGTGGGGGCCTGCTGGCAGGTTCCCCACAGTGCTGGGGGTTGTGGGTGGTGGGAGACATGGGTGGGGGCCTGGTGGAGGGTGCCCCTGCACTGCTGGGGGGTGGGGGTGGTGGGAGACATGGGTTGGACATGGGTGGGGGCCTGCTGGCAGGATCCCCACAGTGCTGGGGGTTGGGGGTGGTGGGAGACATGGGTGGGGGCCTGGTGGAGGGTGCCCCTGGTGGCTGGGGGGTGGGGGTGGTGGGAGACATGGGTGGGGGCCTGGTAGTGGGTGCCCCGGCACTGCTGGGGGGTGGGGGTGGTGGGAGACATGGGTGGGGGCCTGGTGGAGGGTGCCCCTGCACTGCTGGGGGGTGGGGGTGGTGGGAGACATGGGTGGGAGCCTGGTGGAGGGTGCCCCTGCACTGCTGGGGGGTGGGGGTGGTGGGAGACATGAGTGGGGGCCTGGTGGAGGATGCCCCTGGTGGCTGGGGGGTGGGGGTGGTGGGAGACATGGGTGGGGGCCTGGTAGTGGGTGCCCCTGCACTGCTGGGGGTTGGGGGTGGTGGGAGACATGGGTGGGGGCCTGGTGGAGGGTGCCCCTGCACTGCTGGGGGGTGGGGGTGGTGGGAGACATGAGTGGGGGCCTGGTGGAGGATGCCCCTGGTGGCTGGGTGGTGGGAGACATGGGTGGGGGCCTGGTAGTGGGTGCCCCTGCACTGCTGGGGGTTGGGGGTGGTGGGAGACATGGGTTGGGGCCTGGTGGAGGGTGCCCCTGCACTGCTGGGGGGTGGGGGTGGTGGGAGACATGAGTGGGGGCCTGGTGGAGGATGCCCCTGGTGGCTGGGGGGTGGGGGTGGTGGGAGACATGGGTGGGGGCCTGGTAGTGGGTGCCCCTGCACTGCTGGGGGGTGGGGTGGTGGGAGACATGGGTTGGACATGGGTGGGGGCCTGCTGGCAGGTTCCCCACAGTGCTGGGGGTTGGGGGTGGTGGGAGACATGGGTGGGGGCCTGGTGGAGGGTGCCCCTGCACTGCTGGGGGGTGGGGGTGGTGGGAGACATGAGTGGGGGCCTGGTGGAGGATGCCCCTGGTGGCTGGGGGGTGGGGGTGGTGGGAGACATGGGTGGGGGCCTGGTAGTGGGTGCCCCTGCACTGCTGGGGGGTGGGGGTGGTGGGAGACATGGGTGGGGGCCTGGTGGAGGGTGCCCCTGCACTGCTGGGGGTTGGGGGTGGTGGGAGACATGGGTGGGGGCCTGGTGGAGGGTGCCCCTGCACTGCTGGGGGGTGGTGGGAGACATGGGTGGGGGCCTGGTGGAGGGTGCCCCTGCACTGCTGGGGGTTGGGGGTGGTGGGAGACATGGGTGGGGGCCTGGTGGAGGGTGCCCCTGCACTGCTGGGGGGTGGGGGTGGTGGGAGACATGGGTGTGGGCCTGGTGGAGGGTGCCCCTGCACTGCTGGGGGGTGGGGGTGGTGGGAGACATGGGTGGGGGCCTGGTGGAGGGTGCCCCTGCACTGTTGGGGGGTGGGGGTGGTGGGAGACATGAGTGGGGGCCTGGTGGAGGATGCCCCTGGTGGCTGGGGGGTGGGGGTGGTGGGAGACATGAGCAGGTGTGCAGGGTAGTCCCCTGTGGTGTATGCTGCCTGCAGGGGCCGTGGAGGGTGTACAGGTAATGCCTGGGAGCACACAGCCAAATCGCGTGTGGAACTTCCCGCGCAACCCTGAAATCCACGTACCCGGCCATATCGCGTGTGGAACTTCCCGCGCACCCCTGAAATCCACGTACCCGGCCATATCGCGTGTGGAACTTCCCGCGCACCCCTGAAATCCACGTACCCTGACTGATCGCGTGTGGTACTTCCCGCGCACCCCTGGAATCCACGTACCCGGCCATATTGCGTGTGGAACTTCACGCGCACCCCTGAAATCCACGTACCCAGCCATATCGCGTGTGGAACTTCCCGCGCACCCCTGCAATCCACGTACCCGGCCATATCGCGTGTGGAACTTCCCGCGCACCCCTGAAATCCACGTACCCGGCCATATCGCGTGTGGAACTTCCCGCGCACCCCTGAAATCCACGTACCCGGCCATATCGCGTGTGGAACTTCCCGCGCACCACTGAAATCCACGTACCCTGCCTAATCGCGTGTGGGACTTCCCGCGCACCCCTGAAATCCACGTACCCTGCCTAATCGCGTGTGGGACTTCCCGCGCACCCCTGAAATCCACGTACCCTGACTAATCGCGTGTGGGACTTCCCGCGCACCCCTGAAATCCACGTACCCGGCCATATCGCGTGTGGAACTTCCCGCGAACCCCTGCAATCCACGTACCCGGCCATATCGCGTGTGCAACTTCCCGCGCACCACTGAAATCCACGTACCCTGCCTAATCGCGTGTGGGACTTCCCGCGCACCCCTGAAATCCACGTACCCTGCCTAATCGCGTGTGGGACTTCCCGCGCACCCCTGAAATCCACGTACCCTGACTAATCGCGTGTGGGACTTCCCGCGCACCCCTGAAATCCACGTACCCGGCCATATCGCGTGTGGAACTTCCCGCGCACCCCTGCAATCCACGTACCCGGCCATATCGCGTGTGGAACTTCCCGCGCACCCCTGAAATCCACATACCCGGCCATATCGCGTGTGGAACTTCCCGCGCACCCCTGAAATCCACGTACCCGGCCATATCGCGTGTGGAACTTCCCGCGCACCACTGAAATCCACGTACCCTGCCTAATCGCGTGTGGGACTTCCCGCGCACCCCTGAAATCCACGTACCCTGCCTAATCGCGTGTGGGACTTCCCGCGCACCCCTGCAATCCACGTACCCTGACTAATCGCGTGTGGTACTTCCCGCGCACCCCTGAAATCCACGTACCCGGCCATATCGCGTGTGGAACTTCCCGCGCACCCCTGAAATCCACGTACCCGGCCATATGGCGTGTGCAACTTCCCGCGCACCCCGGTATACACGCACACGTTTATTTTTTCTCTCAGCGCGTGTCTGTGTTTGTGGGTACCCCTTTGTACGTCATTTGTCCTGGAGGGCCACAGTATTGGACATTCATCATGGCTGTATATAGGTGCTATTTGTTGGCGCACCTTTTAGCGCACATTTCTTCCAGGCGCAGAGACGCTACCGCCTGCTTTCTTGTGGCGGTCGTGTTTGTGCCTGTGCGCTGGTTTGAGCGTGCGCTTTTTTGCCCTATTCTATTCCATGAATACGTGTTGTAGGCGAGCGTGTGGGCGTTCCGCGCACTTTTACCCTGTGCTTCCCCCGTGACGCCCACATTTTGGCAAGTTGTTCCCCATTCCGAGTGTTACGCCCCGTGTTCCGCCTACTTTTGTTGCGTGCGCCGCGCTATGTGCGATTTTCGCTGTGGCCTGTGCGATTTTCGCTGTGACCTGGCGCACGCCGTTAGATGGCCTCTGCGCCAACGTGCGCCGCGCACTTTCTTATCGCACATCCGATGGTTTTCTCGCGCACGGCCTTCCATGAATCGATGTGCGCTGCTTTTCGTGCGATTTTCGCACTTGCACTGCGATTTTCGCTATTCCACTGCGATTCGCACGTTTTTGGCCACTTGCGCCGCGCTAATTATTCCATGAATCGGCCTGTGAGTCTCTTGGCTTAACCAGCGTCTCTGTCCCCAAAAATGCATAACTTTATAAAAGTGTTTTCCCCCCATGTGCCACGCTGGTCTTTTGAACTTCCGAGTGAATCCTTTACATCTTAGCCTTAGGGCTACTGAACAGAAGCTTCCAGGTGAAAGGTCTTTATTGCATAAAGGCTGCAGATGAAAGGCAGTGAAATAACTCTTTTCAGAGGAGTTCTAAGTTCCATCATCAGGTTCTGTTCTATCAGCACTCCTGCATCACACCACCATCTTTGTATTCGGACTACAGACACATAAGAATCACTCTCCAGACTCGAACTCTCCAAAAACCAATCACCACCACCTCCTTCCAGTATTCCTAGCAGCAAAACACCCGATATTCTGTGGATCACCACCCCATGATCTCTCCCTGGCCCACGCGACCTGAAACATATGGCGGTCAGTGTTTATTGATAACAAAACATGCAACATATTGACCCCATATTTACCCCATGCAGGTTATGGATTCTTGCATGTGATGTTTGCCAAATGAACCATGTACTTGGCAGAGCATAAGAGTGCAAGACCCTGGTATTGAATTAGACTGATCAATAAGATTGGTGATTGTGAAAAGGGCTCATCTCATGGTTTCAAAATACTACTATCATGATTTAAACAGTAACATCATAGTAAAACATGGAAAAAACATTACATGGTGCACTTTGTCACTAATTAGTGTGAATTGTATATGACACATCTTAGACCTTTCTTATTTGGAAGAGGGTTGAATGGAACAATGACTCCACACAAAGGAAAGCAAACCATAATCATGATTTAATTATGTTGCAATTAATGTTGCCTGTTATTGTCACAGGTAAGCTCGTTTTACAGCTTGCTTACTTTGCTGCACTACCTCATTGAAGGAGGGTTCTCCAACTGAAATATATTTCACTATTTCGACAGTGTGTTCTTTTTATTTGGCTAATGTGCCGGACATTTGGTGGGATTCTAATGGATCCAGTTGCTGGCATACGGGTTTTGTGCATGTCCTGAATTTTATGACGGAACGGCCAGTGCTAAGTTTATTGCATCAATTGAGTTTTCACTATTAGTTGAACATATATAGGGGCCCAATCGAGGAAAACTGTAGTCACCAAATGTGTCACTACAGAATCTTTGGACGTGTGTCAGAGTATAAGTCCAGAAAATGTGCCAGGAATTCCTTGTCAGACACACATCACAAAGAAACATCTGCAGGAAAGAACAGCGACACCCAGGAGGTAATCCCTGCAGACATATACTAGAAAAATTACCTACATCACACCACTGCCAACCATGATGCAGTTTACACCACAAGAATGCCTCTAAAACACACAAGCAGTGTCCTGAGCTGAAAGAGATATACTCAATGCTGAGGCACCAGTGGATATATTTTGCCACAGGAGAAGGGGACACCGGCGGTGAAAGTAACACCATCACAGAACATTGCAAAAGCACAGAAGGACACTGACACAGTAAGAACCTACTCCAAGACCCAAAGCAAATGCAAGAGGATGACATATGCCTGGTCAGTGGAGCTGAAATTGATCACTTGTCTTCCTCGTTATGGAATTCACTCATTGCACACATGGCACACTATGGCCATCTGCACCTATTTTCCCTTCTATGAACCTATAGAACAGTGGGTGCCCCAAAATCATTTGCTGGCTGGTTCCCTGGTTAGATCTGGTAGATGCACCATCTACAGCCAACTGCATCAGCTGACAATGTTAAGTGAGAAGGACCACAAAAATCCAGTCTCCTAGGTAATTTGGTGCAGAGTACAGAAGGAAGTGCAGGTGTGCATGTCATGGATGTAGAGAGCCTTGTAAAAGGTAACAAGAGCCCAAGACCTGTCTGGAGCATCTGCATTGCACTGAGTGTTTGGCTACCTGCCCACAGATGGGGTGCTCTATCCTCAATGACACCTGGGCAAACATATCTGGACATTTAATGTGAAATAACCAGGTGGTGACTGTTATGTATGCATTCCTCACATCGTGAAAAATTTATTTTCCAACAGGAACCTTCCTTCTGTACAGATAAGAGGCAGCATATAACCAGTGTGGTTTTGGGTGTGCCATTTCCTCCTTGACTTCTCAGTCTCGATGGGCCCTTTAATGATGTGCCCTTTCTGATTTGCTGCCTCCTCATCCAGTGGGATACAGCTCTTGAACTCCCCCTGTTGCCACGCACTGTGCTTCAGAGGCTCTCAACTTCACTCACTATACGGATCCTGCTCCTGACTGTGCCCTGTCTCCTCATGCCATCTCCATCCTTGCCTCCCAGCCAAACAGCTATGTCTTCTAAATACGAGGCCCTTGCCTTTTACAGCCCACAATGCTGCATGTGCTATGGAGGAGAAAGGGGTTCAGCACTGTTGGCACCATCGTTGTTAGCCATGTATCTTCCCAATCTCCTAGCAGAGACCCAACACTATGAAGGACTACCCCATCGCCCCATAATGACCCAGCCCCCATCCGAGCAGCAGGTTCGGATGTCCTGTTCAAGCTAGCCCCTGGTAGCCTGGCCATATGTTCCTGATGCATCAGTACTATTGTCAAGTGCACAGAACAGCTTTGAAGATGGTCAGGATTTGACAATACTGGGTGTACAGAACTGGAGAACAGTTCTGTGGCCCGTACATCTGTGTGGTTGAAATTAAGGACATCCAGAAAACAAAGGCAAGTAGCTCATCAGCTAGATGTAGATGATGACAGTGGCATTATTTCAGATCTCCAAGAGCATTTACCCTCCCTATAAGATTTATGCTAGAGTCAGCATTTAAGGTGAAAGCAAGACGGTGCTGGCTGCTACTCAGATTATGCACTGGAGTACCAACACTTGTCGATTTGTAGGTGGAAGCATGGGTACAGCTATCACACGGATCACAGCACAGTGCGTGACAGCTTGGGATGGTATTGATTTACAAGGGTGGGATTGGTCCAGCAATGCATGAAATGAATTATGCAATGTGTATGTGTCCTCATACAACTTTGTCCAATTTCTCTATGCACACAACACCCACATGGCTTGATACGGTTGTAATAGCATATAGGTCCCAACACTAGCATTAGTTTCATATGCAATCCCTTGGAAAAACGTGGTGTCACTTACATTGCTCATGAGTGTCAATGTGTGCCTCTCTGGACACGTGTTCTCTTTTGAGGTAATTAGAGACGATGTCTTCCTTTTCTGTGGAATACTCAAAGTCTATGTGCCACTGTTGACCGTGGACAGGCGTTGCTCCTTGAGATGCTTGATGTGTATACACATCTGGGAGTGCGTAAGCTTCAGGTGAACAATACTCATAGGGAACTGGGTCTGTGTACAGAAGTGCTTATGCATGTCTTCCCATGTAATCTTCTGTAGGTAATGATTGGTCTTCTGGTTTACTGGTGGCTGCACTTTTATGGCCAGTTATCAGCATCTTAGCTTTACTGAAACCTGGCATTTTATGGTCCCATTCAAGAGGTGGCGCCATAGCTGTTATGCCTCAAGAGATCTTTACGGTGTGCTGCTGACAGTGGTAGTGTCTGTGTCATTTGTGAATGTGGTGTCTCCTGCGGCAGCTGTGGTTTGACTCAGAAGGGATGATTGTTAGGCAGAATCACATGCAGTACCCTTTGGGAACTCGACAAACAATTAAGACTACAAGTGTCAGTACAATTTCACCTTTAGTACAAGCCTGTACTACACAGTAATGTGGTAGCAGTGGCTGAGCAGCCAGACTTATCTCAAGAGTAAAGTGATCAGTACAAGAGGTTACACGAAGAAATAGCAATAACAGTGATTCAAACAAACACTTACTCAAGGTTTCTTGGTAAAAGCCCAGGGACCGTATCTCTACAGGACTGAAATCTCTTCACTGGCTCCCAGTGGCTGCGAGGATTAAGTTCAAAACCCTCTGCATTGTCCACAAGGCCTTCTGGGGCCTGGGACCTAAATACCTTCAACTCTCTCTTCCTAAATATCTTCCTTCACGAGCCCTTCGCTCATCCGTCTCCAACTCCCTCATGGTCAGCCGCTTCTCGAAGCAACGAGCTGGGGGTAGATCTCTCTCCGCAGCAGGGGCCTCCCTCTGGAACAGCCTTCCTGCCTCCCTGAAACTTGAGGAGAACCATCTCCGGTTCCGGAAGCACCTCAAAACCTTCCTCTTCGCTTCTGCCTTCTCTCTCCCTCTCCCCTGCTAAACCTGCTTAACTCCCCACTGAATTCAGCACTAAACCTGCATCTGGGCCACTCTCAGCAACCTCGGTCCAGGGCCCAGCCACTCTCCACTTGCACTGCCTCCCTGGCTCCCCCTGCACTGTGGGACTGTCACTGTATCCCTACAGCCCCCTTCCCAGCACTTGCTCTGCACTACCTCGCACTTGCCACCAGCTGGCCCTTTTTATTTATTATTTATTATTTTTTACGCTACTTACCTTGTACTGCACTTTCCCCCCTACCTCCTCCCCCTGCACTTTCTCCTTTTCCCCTTACCTCTGCACTTGCGCGATCTGAATGACACCTGGCCTAGTAGGATCGTTTGTCTGTCTTCCCCTTGTTTCCCTCCCCCCTGCCTCGTCGCGCCTTGAAACACTTGTGTATAGGCGCGTTACAAATACCATATCATATCATATATCATATCAAAATAATATACGTCTATTTACACAGTTAGTTGGATAACATTCCACTAGCAAGAGCAGCTCAATATCACAATCTAGTATACTACAATACACAACCAATCAGTTTCTGAACAAGTTCAGCTCCCCTGAAGTGAGAGCAAAATGGCACTTCAGTTACTTTAAAAAGGGGTAAAAAGACAAGGTTATTAGAATCAAAATCACAAATACTTTCAGAGGTAGGCCAAATAGTTTCAGTTCACTACAACCAGCAATTCAATTCAATAGGCCTGGGCCAAATTCCATGGTTCAGAGTCTTGTATAGGATAGCACAGTTCTGGTAGTAAACGGTTAAGTCTTTGCCACGGTTCTTAGAAGTAGTTGGTCAGACGAAAAGTTAGATGTTAGTTTAGGGAAGGACAAGTCTTCCAAGTCGGGAAAGTTTCACAAACTTTCACAGCGGCCGAACTGTGTTCTGCACCGCACTTGCACAGTACCCTTTAAATGAAGAAGAGCTGTAGCTGAGGCAGTTGTTCCTGGCAGTTCCTGCAGATCTCGCTGTTCCTGAGCTTCAGTCGTGGGGACAAGAAGCAGGACGTCGAGAGGCTCCTGCACTGCCCAGGGAAGAGGCCACAAGCTTGGCAAAACATCGCTTTAAGGTGTGAGTGCCTTAAAGACCACAGACTGGTATCTTTCCCACTGGCTATCTGGTTTTCAACAGCACTCTGAAGAAAATGTGATCAGTATAAGGATGGTGTCCAGGTGACATGCGAGTTGGTTGTTCCCACCAAACTCAAGAGAAGAAGTTAACCTTGAAGGGCTTCTCTGTCGATGGAGTTTCAAGCAATTCAGACCTGCAGCAGGGCTTCACTGGTGGACCAGGAGTTGCAGCAGTCGTTTTCCTTCAGCTCGTCTTCGGTTCTTTCGTTCCAGAGGCCTGCTTTTAAAGAGTTTTCCCCCATTAATTCCAGCCTGGCTGTCACTCACACAGCAGGGTGGCTGTCCTTGCCGACCAGCCAGCCGGCCAATCACGCCAGAGTGCCTTCAGGTCTCCTAGGAGACTAAGCAGAGAGAGTTTCGGGCACCTCCCTCACATCCTGTCCACCCCAGACACTCAAGCGCCAGAGGAGGGCTTCAGCACTGAAGCCCGCCAAAGGCCAACGAACGAAGGGACCAAACCTGGGTTGGCACGCAGAGTTAAACAAAAGAAGGACCTTTCCGAAAAGAAACAGCGAAAAAAGTTCACCGGAGTCTGTTTTTACAGATCGGTCTTGGCCGCCATATTGGAAAACATGGCTGACCCGTTTTTTTTGCTACTTGTGTTCGATGTCGGGAAAAATCATGGTAGTTTGTTTAAAACCACTGCCACCAGCTATTTCAAGTAGAAAAGCATAACATTTGACTGTTATATGAGTGTTTAGACTCAGGGGATGCTAGGCAACCCCTCCAGCACTCTATAGGAAGATAGTGTGTGCTGGGTCTGTAAATTTAAAGACTAGTAAAGTCAATTTAACTTTACATGCTCTGGGAGACAGTAGTCAGTCGCACAGAAGGTATTTAAACCTTGGGGAGTCTAAAAGACACCCCTGTGCCACTGCACTGAAGGTGCTGTGTGACACACAAGAAACAGATGATGCCTATGGAGTTGTTTTAAACCTCCATAGTCAAAGAACACAAAAGTAAAACACACATCAAAATACATGAATGACTGGGTAAAAAGCTCACACTCTTTCCAGGTAAAAATTTCAATCCTAGAAATCCAGCAAAGTTGCTGGGGGTCTCAAAAGGTAAGGGAAATTAGCACATTCTTGAGAATTCTCCCTAACAATGATGACCCAGATTCCTGGGTGTCTTCTGCAGGGTCAATGTGGACAGAAGCGCAGTCGTACCCTGGAGCTGTTACGCCCATGCAGGGCATTTACTGGTCAGCTGCCTCTCAGCTGCTGGTAATATGGTGTGTGGTCTTCAACAAGGCCTTTCGGCATCTCTTCATCCCTTTATGAATACTGACATTTGACATTTGTACATATCACTCCTTTTTTTTACTGAAACGGCCAGCTCTCCAAAACATGTTACCACTATGTTCACCCTAATTTACCTCTGCTGCATGCCAGTCTCCCAAGATGTTTTATTTTTTGCCACAAGGTGGCTCTTTGTAATTCAAAGTGTGCCAAAGACCTTGCACCTGTATGCGCTGTTCACAACACATTCAGACACATATCAATCCCCATGCATTGGTGGAACTATGCTGAACGCATCCCCTTGGTACATGCATGCAATTGGCAACCAGGATTTAATCCTGCTGAACCCCTCAATCAACACAGCGACCTCTCCAATGATGTGGGAACTATGTTTCAATCTAATGCACCAATGTTATTTTGTCACTGTATAAAGTAGACACTAATGAGAATACTGTCTTTTTTTTTTTGTTTAGATATTTTTTTTGATTTTCAACATGAAAAGGCATTACAAACCATTATAACAACAATTAATTTCATGATGTTCAAATCGGAATCCTCTTGCCCCCAACAGTTCCTCAGTGTTTCACATATTTGGCTTTAAATAACAGTGTTAGGCACAAATTATATAGTACAGTATGTGTCTTCAGTTGATTAATCGGGCGTAATGAGAGAGGAGAGGGGGAAAGAGAGAAACAAAAAAAGATAAAGTCGGGGTTTACAAAGTTCAATTCATTGGGTCAGTTACATCTTCCTTGACAGATCATGAGCATGAATACATTAAGGGGTCGATTCATGGAAATAATGTGCGCCGAAAATCCCTGCGCAGAGGTGCCAAAACATGCGAATCGCAGGAAAAGTGCGAAAATCGCAGGAAAAGTGCAAAAATCGCAGGGAAACCAGGGCACAACGATTCATGGAAGTCCGTGCGCGAGAAAAACATTGGATGTGCGCTAAAAATGTGCGCCGCGCACGCCGGCGCACAGGTCATCCAACAGCGTGCGCCACGGCCACTGCGAAATCGCACATAGAGCGGCGCACATCACAAAAGTAGGCGGAACACGGGGCGTAACACTCGGAATGGGGAACAACGCGTGAAAATATGGGCGTCACGGGGGGAAGTACAGGAGGCAAGTGCGCGGAACGCCCACACGCTCGCCTACAACCCGTATTCATGTAATCGAATAAGGCAAACCAGCACACGGTCAAAGACGCGCACAGGGCAAAACAAGTACGCCACAAGAAAGCAGGCGGGAGCGCCCCTGCGACTTAAAAAAATGTGCGCCAAAATGTGCGATTGGCCTGGGTACGTGTAATTCGGGGTGCGTGGGAAGTTCCACACGCGATTAGCGTGCGCGGGAAGTTCCACACGCGATTGGCCTGGGTAGGTGGGGGTGCACGGGAAGTCCCACACGCGATTGGCCTGGGTACGTGTACTTCGGGGTGCGCGGGAAGTTCCACACGCGATTGGCCTGGGTACGTGTACTTCGGGGTACGCGGGAAGTTCCACACGCGATTGGCCTGGGTACGTGTACTACGGGGTGCGCGGGAAGTTCCACACGCGATTGGCCTGGGTACGTGTACTTCGGGGTTCGCGGGAAGTTCCACACGCGATTGGCCTGGGTACGTGTATTCCGAGGTGCGCGGGAAGATTCACACGCGATTTCTGCAGGGTACGTGTATTTCGGTGGTGCCGGGGAATGCTACACGTGATTTGGCCATGTGGGTCCTCCCAGGTTTTCCCTCTACACCTTCCACGGCCCCTGCAGGCAGCCCACACCACAGGGTACTACCCTGCACCCTTGCTCATTTCCCACAGGCAACCCATCCACCATGGCCATGCCCACCAGCCAACCCACATGTCACCTTGCACTACTGATCACAAACACATGTCTCCCATCACCCCCACCCCCCAGCCGTGCAGGGGCAGCCTCCACCAGGCCCCCACTCATGTCCAACTCATGTCTCCCTGCACCCCCACCCCCCAGCAGTGCAGCGGCAGCCTCCACCAGGCCCCCACTCATGTCCAACTCATGTCTCCCTGCACCCCCACCCCCCAGCAGTGCAGCGGCAGCCTCCACCAGGCCCCAACTCATGTCTACCACCACTCCCACCCCCCAGCCACCAGGGGCAACCTCCACCAGGCCCCCACTCATGTCCCCTATCACCCCCACCCCCCAGCAGTGCAGGGGAAGCCTCCACCAGGCCCCCACTCATGTCCCCTATCACCCCCACCCCCCAGCCACCAGGGGCAGCCTCCATCAGGCCCCCACTCATGTCCCCTATCACCCCCACCCCCCAGCAGTGCAGGGGCAGCCTCCACCAGGCCCCCACCCATGTCTACCACCACCCCCACCCCCCAGCCACCAGGGGCAGCCTCCACCAGGCCCCCTCTCATGTCCCCTATCACCCCCACCCCCCAGCCACCAGGGGCAGCCTCCACCAGGCTCCCACACATGTCCCCCTGCACCCCCACCCCTCCAGCCACCAGGGGCAGCCTACACCAGGCCCCCACTCATATCCCCTATCACCCCCACCCCCAGCAGTGCAGAGGCAGCCTCCACCAGGCCCCCACCCATGTCTACCACCACCCCCACCCCCCAGCCACCAGGGGCAGCCTCCACCAGGCCCCCACTCATGTCCCCTATCACCCCCACCCCCGGCCACCAGGGGCAGCCTCCACCAGGCTCCCACACATGTCCCCCTGCACCCCCACTCCCCAGCCACCAGGGGCAGCCTCCACCAGGCCCCCACTCATGTCCCCTATCACCCCCACCCCCCAGCAGTGCAGGGGCAGCCCCCACCAGGCCCCCACACATGTCTCCCTGCACCCCCACCCCCCAGCCACCAGGGGCAGCCTCCACCAGGCCCCCACCCATGTCTCCCATCACCCCCACCCCCCAGCAGTGCAGGGGCAGCCTCCACCAGGCCCCCACCCATGTCTACCACCACCCCCAGCCCCCAGCCACCAGGGGCAGCCTCCACCAGGCTCCCACACATGTCCCCCTGCACCCCCACCCGCCAGCCACCAGGGGCAGCCTCCACCAGGCCCCCACTCATGTCCCCTATCATCCCCACCCCCCAGCCACCAGGGGCAGCCTCCACCAGGCCCCCACTCATGTCCCCTATCACCCCCACCCCCCAGCAGTGCAGGAGCAGCCTCCACCAGGCCCCCACCCATGTCTACCACCACCGCCACCCCCCAGCAGTGCAGGGGCAGCCTCCACCAGGCCCCCACTCATGTCCAACTCATGTCTCCCTGCACCTCCACCCCCCAGCCACCAGGGGCAGCCTCCCAGGCCCCCACCCATGTCTACCACCACCCCCACCCGGCAGCCTCCACCAGGCCACCCAATCATGTCCCCTATCACCCCCTCCCCCAGCCACCAGGGGCAGCCTCCACCAGGCTCCCACACATGTCCCCCTGCATCCCCACCCCCCAGCCACCAGGGGCAGCCTACACCAGGCCCCCACTCATGTCCCCTATCACCCCCACCCCCCAGCAGTGCAGGGGCAGCCTCCACCAGGCTCCCACACATGTCCCCCTGCACCCCCACCCCACATCCACCAGGGTCAGCCTCCACCAGGCCCCCACTCATGTCTACCACCACCCCCACCCCCACCCCCCAGCAGTGCAGGGGCAGCCTCCACCAGGCCCCCACTCATGTCTCCCATCACCCCCACCCCCCAGCAGTGCAGGGGCAGCCTCCACCAGGCCCCCACCCATGTCTCCCATCACCCCCACCCCCCTGCCACCAGGGGCAGCCTCCACCAGGCCCCCACTCATGTCTCCCATCACCCCCACCCCCCAGCAGTGCAAGGGCAGCCTCCACCAGGCCCCCACCCATGTCCCCCTGCACCCCCACCCCCACCCACCAGGGGCAGCCTCCACCAGGCCCCCACTCATGTCCCCTATCACCCCCACCCTCCAGCAGTGCAGGGGCAGCCTCCACCAGGCCCCCACCCATGTCTCCCATCACCCCCACCCCCCTGCCACCAGGGGCAGCCTCCACCAGGCCCCCACTCATGTCTCCCATCACCCCCACCCCCCAGCAGTGCAAGGGCAGCCTCCACCAGGCCCCCACCCATGTCCCCCGGCACCCTCACCCCCACCCACCAGGGGCAGCCTCCACCAGGCCCCCACTCATGTCCCCTATCACCCCCACCCCCCAGCAGTGCAGGGGCAGCCTCCACCAGGCCCCCACTCATGTCTACCACCACCCCCACCCCCAGCAGTGCAGGGGCAGCATCCACCAGGCTCCCACACATGTCCCCCTGCACCCCCACCCCCCAGCCACCAGGGGCAGCCTCCACCAGGCTCCCACACATGTCCCCCTGCGCCCCCACCCCCCAGCCACCAGGGGCAGCCTCCACCAGGCCCCCACTCATGTGCCCTATCATCCCCACTCCCCAGCCACCACGGGGCAGCCTCCACCAGGCCCCCACTCATGTCCCCTATCACCCCCACCCCCCAGCAGTGCAGGGGCAGCCTCCACCAGGCCCCCACCCATGTCTACCACCACAGCCACCCCCCAGCAGTGCAGGGGCAGCCTCCACCAGGCCCCCACTCATGTCCAACTCATGTCTCCCTGCACCTCCACCCCCCAGCCACCAGGGGCAGCCTCCCAGGCCCCCACCCATGTCTACCACCACCCCCACCCGACAGCCTCCACCAGGCCCCCACTCATGTCCCCTATCACCCCCTCCCCCCAGCCACCAGGGGCAGCCTCCACCAGGCTCCCACACATGTCCCCCTGCATCCCCACCCCCCAGCCACCAGGGCAGCCTCCACCAGGCCCCCACTCATGTCTACCACCACCCCCACCCCCCAGCAGTGCAGGGGCAGCCTCCACCAGGCCCCCACTCATGTCTACCACCACCCCCACCCCCCAGCCACCAGGGGCAGCCTCCACCAGGCCCCCACTCATGTCTACCACCACCCCCACCCCCCAGCAGTGCAGGGGCAGCCTCCACCAGGCCCCCACTCATGTCTCCCATCACCCCCACCCCCCAGCAGTGCAGGGGCAGCCTCCACCAGGCCCCCACCCATGTCTCCCATCACCCCCACCCCCCTGCCACCAGGGGCAGCCTCCACCAGGCCCCCACTCATGTCTCCCATCACCCCCACCCCCCAGCAGTGCAAGGGCAGCCTCCACCAGGCCCCCACCCATGTCCTCCTGCACCCCCACCCCCACCCACCAGGGCAGCCTCCACCAGGCCCCCACTCATGTCCCCTATCACCCCCACCCCCCAGCAGTGCAGGAGCAGCCTCCACCAGGCCCCCACTCATGTCTACCACCACCCCCAACCCCCAGCAGTGCAGGGGCAGCCTCCACCAGGCCCCCACCCATGTCTACTGCCACCCCCACCCCCCAGCCACCAGGGGCAGCCTCCACCAGGCTCCCACACATGTCCCCCTGCACCCCCACCCCCCAGCCACCAGGGGCAGCCTCCACCAGGCCCCCACTCATGTCCCCTATCACCCCCACCCCCCAGCAGTGCAGGGGCAGCCTCCACCAGGCCCCCACTCATGTCTACCACCACCCCCACCCCCAAGCAGTGCAGGGGCAGCCTCCACCAGGCCCCCACCCATGTCTACCACCACCGCCACCCCCCAGCAGTGCAGGGGCAGCCTCCACCAGACTCCCACACATGTCCCCCTGCATCCCCACCCCCCAGCCGTGCGATTGGCCTTGGTACGTGTACTTCGGGGTGCGCGGGAAGTTCCACACGCGATTGGCCTGGGTACGTGTACTACGGGGTGCGCGGGAAGTCCCACACGCGATTGGCCTGGGTACGTGTACTTCGGGGTGCGCCGGAAGTCCCACACGCGATTGGCCTGGGTACGTGTACTTCGGGGTGCGCGTGAACTTCCACACGAGATTGGCCTGGGTACTTGTACTTCGGGGTGCGCGTGAACTTCCACACGCGATTGGCCTGGGTACGTGTACTTCGGGGTGCACGGGAAGTCCCACACGCGATTGGCCTGGGTACGTGTACTACGGGGTGCGCGTGAACTTCCACACGTGATTGGCCTGGGTACGTGTACTTCGGGTTGCGCGTGAACTTCCACATGCGAATGGCCTGGGTACGTGTACTTCGAGGTGCGCGGGAAGTCCCACACGCGATTGGCCTGGGTACGTGTACTACGGGGTGCGCGTGAACTTCCACACGCTATTGGCCTGGGTACGTGTAGTTTGGGGTGCGCATGAACTTCCACACGCGATTGGCCTGGGTACATGTACTACGGGGTGCGTGGGAAGTCCCACACGCGATTGGCCTGGGTACGTGTACTACGGGGTGCACGTGAACTTCCACACGCGACTGGGCCTGGGAGAGCGTGCTACGTGTTTTCCTGGGGTGGGCGGGAAGATTCACACGTTCGCCTACGACGTGCCGAACAATAAATGGTCCAATCCTGAGACACGTACGCCAGCTTGAAGCAGGCGTACGTCGACCCACGCTGCATAAAAGTGCACGCAAACAACAAACAAGCTCATACGCCAGGATGAATATACCATTCCTAGCAGCAGTGGCCGTGGGTTACCAAAGGAGGCGGAGGAGGATAGTGAGGGCCCGAATTTTCACTCCCAGAACCAGCCTTTTTGAGATGCCTGATGACCAGGTGTATGGGAGGTACAGGTTTCCCCCACACATAATACTGGACCTGGTCAGTGAGTGGGAGGATGACCTCACATCACCCACCCTGTCCTCAATGTACTGCACTGCTTGGCCACAGGATCATTTCAGCGGACAAGTGCCATAGTGGGTGGGGTGTCACAGGCCACGCAGTCACGCTGCCTACACCAGGTCTTGAACATCATCACTGCACGCCCATCAGTCCGTAGGCACATATACCTGCCCAGGACACCTGCAGAAAGGCAGGCTGCCACCCTCGATTTCTACGGTGTGGCACAATTCCCAAAAGTGCTAGGTGCCATTGACTGCACCCATGTGGCACTACGTCCCCCCAGGGCATCTGAGCACATCTATACGAACCGCAAGCACTGGCATTCCATCAACGTGCAGGTAGTATGTAATGCTAAGGGAATCATCACCTCAGTATATGCCAACTATCCAGGGTCCACCCACGACAGCTTCATTTACTGAATGTCTACCCTAAGCTGGGACCTAGAAGCTGGGCGGCATGGCGATACATGGCTGCTTGGTGAGGATGAATGCCACTGCACATGCATGCATGTCAGATGCAGAGTTATGTCACTACCCCACTAATGATACCCATCACCTCCTCACCAGGGGCCAGTGCCTACCCTCTGAGCACCCACATGATGACGCCAATTCGGAACCCCATCACGCCTCCAGAGGTAAGATACAACACAGCCCATATTGCAACCCGGGGCATAGTGGAACGCACATTCGGAGTGCTCAAGTCACGCTTTCGCTCCCTTGACCGTTCTGGCGGGCAGCTGTTATATGCGCCCCCAGTAGTGTGCAGGATCATAGTGGCAGCATGTGTCCTGCACAATGTTGCAACACGCCGTGGCCTGGCTGTGGACATGGTGGTGCCCCCACATCCCCAACCACATGCACGGCCGCTGCGCATGGGAGGGGAGAGGGCACGGGGTGAGGCAGCCCGTACGCAGCTGGTGGCTAATTACTTCACATAGAAATCACACCCCAGTGGAGTGCACACAGGCCTGGCACATACCATCTGATAAGCAATGATGACTCGACCTGACAATTAAGACGAACAAAGGGACTGTCAACTGTCAGAACCATAGCAGCCTGAGATTGTTCATGTGGAAGTGTCACAATGTGTGCATCCCTACCTACACAAACACCACCAATGCAGTGTTATGAAAAGACACTTCCATGCTGCAGAAATGAATACCCACTCGCAAAATACTACATGAAAACAGTGCCATGTCACCCACCCCCTCCCCGGCACGCCCACACAACACACCATGGCATGTCATGCAATGTGAGAGGAAATAAATTAATCCCCACAACATGCCCCAAGTGTCACCAGCTACAGTGTCCCTAATGGAAACATGTCCACACATGAAATGCTCACAGTAATGCAGGACCTACAACCCACATTACCAAATACTTACCAAGAATACCAATCACCTACACAACCTCCAACCTACCTTAAACATGACATTACAGACCTAAAAATTTGCTAGCCTCACCACCTGATGATGACAGCCCTCCGAACACTTCCAAGTATACAGTGTTAGCGCCACGCAAGAGTGTAGGTGCACTGCTTACAACATGGACTCCAGTTCCAAGGTGGACCGCATTGTGAAGACATGAGGAATGGACCTGCAAATATGGAGGATGAGATGGATGCAGAGGCACATATCAATACACCATGCAGTGTACAATACAACAACAATATGCACTATGAATGTATACACAGTATTGACTACAGACTGCCCACACAGCTCATGGGAGTCCAATGTCACCATGTACGTCAATGTTACTTGGGCACACCCTTTGCAAGCCCATGGAAACGGGAAGCAGGAGGGGTGTGTGTGACAAAAACCCAAGCATCTGAACCAAATCCATGACAAGCCTGCATGTGCCCAGCCACAATGCAGCGTATGCCCACGGGAGCCACACAAGGCAACAAAAAAAAAAACAAAAAAAAAATGCCCATTAATGGGCCCGTGGGGTGGGGGGAGGCCACCCAGGAGGTCCAAGGACAGGGTGCACACCAAAACCCACCTGTGTGGAACACTTCCATGGGCTCATGGCCTACACGGCTACCCTATTGTGGGAGTATCACTGCTGTCGCTATCCTCACCCTCTGCAGCTGCATCAGGAGGTGGTGGCACTATGGGAGGCAGCCCACGCAAAGCCCTAGTCTGTTCCTCCATGGCTGCAAGCATGCGGGTGTGGTAGGTCTCGTTCTGGAGGATAAGTGTGCGGAGGTCCCCATGCAACAACTCACGGGATGCCCGGACAACCGCCCTAGTTGCCTGCATCTCAGCTGAGAGCGTACGGGTGAGACGCTCCAGCTGCTGTTCTGTCCTTCGGTTTGTTGAAGCCTCAAGCTCAACAAGAGTCGTCCTGAGGTGAAGGAGTTCCAGCCTCAGGGCTTCCCTGTGGCCCTGGGACTCTATGGAGATGGCTTCCTGCAGAGTCGCCAGTGCCGCCCGCCTGTCCCTGTCGGACGCCAACATGTCCTCCCTGTGTGACTGGCAGATGGAGTCGGTTGCCTGCTGTAGTCGCTCCATCAGCTTTTCGGGGGGACAATAGAAGAGGCCACCCTATCCATGGCCTGAGCCATCATCTCTGATGATGCTGCCTGTTGGGTTGCCATACCGTAAAGGGATTGCTCCCATGCGGTATTGCCCGGTGGCGTACGGCCACCACGTCGGCGGGCACCACACCTGTCTGGGGCAAGGCGAACTGCGCCTTGCTGTGCCGGCACTGCCTGAGGCTGCAGGACTGCATTCCCCCTCTGATCTGCTGGCCCAGGAACAGGATCAGATGTCACGGAGTGTGACCCTGCATCCATAACCACCAAAGGCGTACCTGCCAACACTGACATCCCCATTGAGGGTTCTAACCCTGGCGCAGGTGGGTCGGACAGAACAGAATCCCTCCCAGGAACACTCACCTGCGACGGCACGTAGGTCTCATCATCCGAATCGACACCTGAATACAGCTCGGGAGAGGTGCAGCCAGAGACACCCCTTGAGAGCACGACCTGCAGCAGTTGTGGGTTCTCACCCACCAACACACCACGTCCCTCACTGGTGGTCGGTCGGCCCTCAGACCCCTCCTGGGTCTGCACCATCTCCACAACCCCAGCAGTATCAAGTGCGTCTTCCCCTGCAAAGACATAAAAGAAAACAAATGGAAACAGGCATTAGCACTATGGCACACAATTAGGGCTGAGAGGCTACAGAAACAGTACTTGATTGACACATGTCGCACATGACTAAAACACTCCCATGCATGCACCGTCACTGCGTGTGATGGGGAGGCAGATGGCACACATTGATGACACCAAGATGGAAGATGAACACATTTGCTGCATGCTGCCTAGCAGTGGCATCACACATTGGCGTGATTGGCAGGTCAAATACACATGCCATCACACAGATGGCATGTACCCTAGCCATGAAGTGAAGAGGGAGAGGAGGACACCAATTGTTCATTAAGTCCAGTTTGCTCATATAATTGATTATTTTCATTGTAATGGTTCAAATGTTTAACCTGCAGCTGCCAGTCAAAAATGGTCCTATAGCACAGGGACATGTCTAAACTAATCATGTCCAGGAAACTGAGCCAGTCAACTGTACCATAGCCATGTCAGACATGTGACAATAGGACTGAGAAATCCCGAGTAAAAGTGGTGGTATGCAAACAATCTGCCTGAATAAACAGAGGTAAATAAGCAACAGTGTTGTGGCAAGATGACACTCCAAGGGCAACTGGCGTGGTGTTGGGCTGGATGTCTAATGTTGGCCGAAGGGATGCTGCTATACCCAAATGCTGGTGCCAAGAATGTATAGGAAGAGGCACATGGGTGACCCAAACCACTCAGGCACACACACCCTCCCCTGGCACCCAAACAGAAGCCCTCCCACACACACCATGCACATGGATGACACACACATGCATGTGCACTCACCGGACAATGCCTCGTAATCTGCCAGTTCTCCCACGCCTTGGATCTGTTCCTCCGTGATGTAGGTCCCAGCAACCTGCTCATGTGGAGTGAGTTCTATGTCGTCTGCTGGAGACCCACCTCCAGTCACTAGAGCTGCGGCATGACTTGAGGCCAGCTTATTCTTTGCCCTGCGCTTCAGGTCATTCCAGCGCTTGTAGCATTCATTAGCTGTGCGCCTCACGATTCCAAGGGCACTTATGATGTCCGCAATGGTCTGCCAGTGTGCCTGACATTGTGCAGGTGTGGTCTTGGATCCTGCAACAATCACCATTTCGCGGTCATGTGCGGACACATACTCTACAAGTGCATTCAGTTCGGCCTCATTGAAGCTGGGCTTCCTTGATGGGCCGGACTGTGTAGCCGTGTCTGGGGCATCAGCCTCTACTGGACGAGCACTCTTCCTCTTCCGCTTGGAAGGTGGTGGGGATCCTGAGTGTCCTACGCCGCTCTGGACACTAGGGGCAGGAGCGTGGGATTGCACACTCAGCATGGGAGTTGGTGCAGGCATTAGCTCAAGTGTGATGGTGTCAGGGGGAATGTCAGCATGATGGACTTGGACCGACACTGTCCTGGATGGGTGTGTGAGAGGTGGGGTGGATGGAGCCGCAGCTGCCCCTGCAGCCTCCCCAGCCTGCCTACGCGGGGCAGCAGATGACCTAGCTGCTCCTGATCCACGTGGCCTGATGACACCAACGTTCACCGGCACACGTGGCCTAGACCTGCTGACCTGGAAGTCAGCCATGGAGTCACCCTGTGCCAGGTCTGGTTCCACAGTGGGCTGGTCCAACAAGGGCTGAGCATGGATGGTGTCAGCCACGGTAACCTCAACCGGGGTGGGGGCATTGGTGTCCCTGACTGCTCCTCCACACATGGGGGGCTAGGGGCACCCTGCAAGTCACAGCCACGTCCCCTACTGGATCCACCACGGCCACCACTTGGGGCTCGGCCACCTTTGCCACCCTTACGGCTTGGTCGCCTCCCAGCCATGGCACTGATGTTATTGTGCGTATGGGAGTCGATGTGAACTATTGTCCTGGGCAATTGGGGGTCAAAGGGGTTGGGTACCAGATGGTAATCGTATCCTAGTGCTCTAGCAAGGCTGTATGTCACCCCTGGGGAAAGATAACGGGTCACGCAATGCACAGGCACCCCAATAAAGCGAAGTAAGGTGCACGCAACCCCTCCTAGACCACGTGCGTGGAAAAATAAACCTGCACTACGCTGTGGCACCCAGAAACACAAGAATGAACGTATGCGTGTCACACGCAGCCTCGAATGACCTCTGAAGGGGTACGCGACACACGGGGCAAGCACAGATGTTAAATACGTGCACGACTCACCATCTGCCAGGAACAAAAGCGTGAAAAATATGCGCGTGTGCGCGTTGGCAACACCCCCGCCAAAAGAAGAATTGTACGCTGTCTGAGGAGACAGGACAACAGTAGAATGGAACGCTGTTTGAGCAAACAGGCCCAGGAAAAAGAGGAAACGAGAAAAAGCTGTCAGAGGTAACAGGGAGTACGAACTGGAAACGCTGTGAAGTAAATCGCGTGTGAACCGACAAGAAGTACAGAATTCACCCACTCGCTCTCCACGAAAAGCACGTACAAGGAAATGGCGTTCTACACGTACCTTTTATACCCACATCACAGACGCGCATACGCGATGAGGACATTTCCACCAATTACGCGCTTTGACACTCGGACGTGTATCTCTTCATTTTTACACGCGCCATTCTCTACGGCCATGCGCGTGACGTCACAGCTGCGCATGGTGGCCTTTGGGCCAATGAAATCGCATATGCGAGCACATGTGGTAAAACTGCACGTCCGAGTGTCATCGCGTGTAATTGGAGGGAAGTGAGCGTACACGCGATTGGCCTGGGTATGTGTATTTCTGGGGTGCGCAGGAAGTTCCACACGCGATTGGTGGAAATCCACGTGTGCTCTGTCATCACGTTTAATGAGGGAAACACCCGCGCGCGTCACGTCACAGATGCGCTTACGCGCTAAGGGCCTTTCCTCGATTCACACGCAGACGTGCAGGATTTTCACGTGCCAAATCACTCCGTATCAAGCTGGCCACGCGTAAGCACACGGAAGACCATGCTCCTGCCCAGAAGGCCGAATTACTGCCCCCAGAGCCCCGAGCACGCTCCCACCTGCCATCTGCTGCTGCCTGACTGCCTGCTGCCCACGTGCCCTGCCATTTGCTGCCTGCACATCAGCCAGGGGTGCTGTTGCTGTGACCACCCCTGCTGGAACCGAAGACTCCCGACTGGGATTCCATCGCTCCACAGCCCAGCCCCAGGACCCAGTTGCCCACCCACTCCTGCCTCTGGGGTTGTCATGTCGGGCACTGCAACATCTGGCTCCACTGACAACCCCCGGCCAGAGAGGCAGAGGGGCACCAGCTTCAGTGCCAGGGAAGTTGGTGTCCTGGTGGAGCAAGTCCTGGGGCAGTATGATGCCCTCTACGGAAGTGTGCGCGCCGACAAGGAAGGACGGACTCGGATCTGGACGGACATCGTGACTGCCATCAACGCGGAGGGGGTTGCAGTCCGCGACTTCCAACATGTCAAGAAGCGCTGGGAGGACTTCAGCTCCAGGACCCTGAACAAGGCCCGGTGCCTCTTGAAGGCAGCGGATGCTAAGGGGCGCCGGGGCCACTTGTTGGAAGATCAGATGAGGGTCCTGGAACGCATATCCCCAGCGCTCCACGTCCAGGTCCTTGAGAGGCAGACCCATCTGGAGTCGAGCGGTAAGTGTACATGCATCATGATTGTAAGCTGTGCGTGTGGTGATGTGCCAGTTGTGTGCCGGTTGCACATCTGTTTGTATGGGGCCGAGTATGGGTGGGGGTGTACAGGGCTGTGAGGCTAACACATGCGAGGGCTGTCATGTGTGAGACATGGATGGTGCTTGTGTGTGTAGGCTTGCATGCCAAATGCAGTTGTGTGGGCACACATGTTTGGATGAATGTGTATGTAAGTGGGCATGTTCGTGATGTCACACATGTGTGTTGTTTTCAGCTGCATGTATCAGCACTGTGTACATGTGCATGTGTGTGTATTTGACAAGGGTGCAACAGTGATGCAACATGGATGCATGTGACAGCGGGATGTGGAAGCCTGATTGGCAGATGTGACATGGATGCCCATCGGAACACTGCGACAGTTGGCTGAGGTGTACACATGCAAGTGTGGTGGTGTGTGTGCATGTGTAGTGCACTCCCTGTGTTGCATGTGATGTCTGGCTCACCTTTGCCTGCTCATGCTGTTGTATGTGTATGGATGGTGCTGGCAGTTGCAATGTGGCTGTGGTATGGCTCATGTGTGCAAGATGAAATGACATGTGTGTTGCCGATTGTGATGCCATGTCTGAGGTTTGCCAATGCCACTCATGTGCAACTGTCATGTGTGTATGTGTCCATTGTACAGTGCCCTGATGCCTGTGTTTTATTTCTCCCTGTCTGCAGCGTCAACTGATGAAGAGGGCGGAGAAGGTGCTGTGGAGCACAGCGGCAGGGATCGCACCGCCAGCCGGAGACGCAAGGCCCGGCTCCCCTCCCAGGTTGTGATCTCGTCGGGGAGTGAGGAGTCCGGTGCCGCGTCCCAGGCCACAGCTTCCGGGGGGAGGTCCAAGAGGCGGAGGTCGGAGTTGGACTCCTCGGCAGCAGAAGGGGCAGCTGGGACCCCACAGGGCCCAACAGGGGAAGATGGCACGGAGTCATCCAGGTGGGTGGGGGGTTTGGTGGAGGAGGAGGCCGTGCAAGCAACAGAGACGGGGGCTGGAGGTGGGGATTCCACTGGTGCTAGTGGTGCAGTGCAGGACCGGGGACAGGAGGCAGCACAGGTCGCGGCGGAGGTGCCTGTGTGCAATCCTGTCCCTGATCCTGTCACTGCATCATCTTGCACCAGCAGGGATGCCTACGTCCAGACCCGTTTTCAGGCAGGGGATGAGCTCACGACAACTGGCCTTCCTCTGCCTGCGGACGTGGCTATCCGGGTCCCGGTTGAGCCTGTCCTGACTGGTGTGGCGTTGCGTCAACGGGCCATGTGAGGTGACCTGCAGTCTTTTCATGAGGAGACTGCACGTCATCTTGAATGGCTCGTTGACCGCGTCGGCCTACTGGGACAGGTCACCCAGGCCGGATTCCTCTGTTTGATGGGGCTTGCTACGACCCCCTCCTCAACTGAACCCCCTATGCGCCAGTCGTCCTCCGTGCCATCTTCCCACCCATCAGTCACCTGGGTGCCCTGTGGAGCTGCCTCTGACGGTGCGGCCAGGCTGGTGGAGGAGGCATCCCTGCCACAGTCGGGAGTCGGACGTCCAGCAAGGGTGGCCACATCTACAACTGCACTCCAGCCAGCGGAGGATGTGCAGGCAGCAGGAGGCAGTGCACGGGCAGAGGCGCAGCAGCAACGTGGTGGGAGCCATGATGGCTCGGGGCCTTCCACATCAGAGGGGCAGGCTTCTGCCGGAGGGCAGGAGGACCCAGGACGGGAAGTGTCTGGGTTGGGCCACGCCATAGATGCGGAGCGGCAGCGGGCGGAAGAGGCACGGCTCACGATGGTCAGGGCGGAGAACTCCATGCAGAGGGCCCTGAGGCGTGCCGAGTGCCTCGAGGCAATCCGCAGGGAATTTGGGGGGAACATGTGGACGGCCCTGCGGACCCTCGGGGCCATGGAGGAGGAGCGCCTCCGGGACATTGAGCAGGAGTTCGATGATGCCCTGGCCCGGAACATCCCGAAGTGAGCCGTCGGACTAGCCCGCTGCCCTTGTAAATAGTTATATAGTTAGTGTTAGGTTTCCTCTGGTTTGGCTTTATTTTTGGACCTTTTGGACAATGGGCCACATTTTTGTATATAGTTTTTATTTTTAGGTAGTGTTATTAGATAGGTTTCATTTGTTCGGTTGGGATCATGGACCCTGGATAGTTTATCTGTACATAGTTGACTTTTGGATTTTCTATTTTTATTATGATTTCGCCATGGAGCAATGGTTTTCGATTTAAATTTGCGACTTTGGACACCTTTCCTTTGCATTACGATTTGCGGTTTAGCATTTTTTCACGGGCCTGCTGTTTTTTTTGTGTTAAATTTCTATTATTGTTTGTTTATTTTTGAATCAATTTATGTTGCTTTTAATACATATTTTTTCTTCAAAGTTCAATGTGTAGTATCATCTCATTGGTTTCATGCATATCATGATATGGGTCTTGACATTCACTGACACCCATTGGGTGTATGTGAGGGACATGTGTTCATTTCAAAACTTGCAATTGGGCTTCTGTCATGTTTTTGCAATTTCTAAGTGGGTGGATGCAATACTCGGGTGGGTGTTCGCCATTTGGAGGCTGACCATAAGGGCCAGGGATCTACATTGTGGTGACATGTTGGCTGGGAGACGTGAGTGGGGGCCTGGTGGAGGCTGCCCCTGCACTGCTGGGGGGTGGGGGTGATGGGAGACATGGGTGGGGGCCTGGTGGAGGCTGCCCCTGGTGGCTGGGGGCTGGGGGTGATGGGAGACATGAGTGGGGGCCTGGTGGAGGCTGCCCCTGCACTGCTGGGGGTGGGGGTGATGGGAGACATGGGTGGAGGCCTGGTGGAGTCTGCCCCTGCACTGCTGGGGGGTGGGGGTGATGGGAGAAATGGGTGGGGGCCTGGTGGAGGCTGCCCCTGGTGGCTGGGGGGTGGGGGTGATGGGCGACATGAGTGGGGGCCTGGTGGAGGCTGCCCCTGGTGGCTGGGGGGTGGGGGTGATGGGAGACGTGAGTGGGGGCCTGGTGGAGGCTGCCCCTGCACTTCTGGGGGGTGGGGGTTGTGGTGTCACGTGCCCTTACGTAGAGGGTCACGTGACACGGAAGTAATAAAGGAATCACCGGAACTGGCGTAATAACGCCAGTCCGGGTTTAAGCACTTCACAAATGAGTCGCGTCTTTCTTGTGCTGCGGCCCACCCCGCGCAGCGCCATCAAGTAGGCCCGCTCGCGCTCCCCAGCTGCTGCGGGGCCTCATCAGCAACATCACACTGGCGACGAAGCCGGTTTCGGACCCAACGCGGATCCGCGCCTCCTCTACATGCGGAGCTGCGCGCCAACACCCGCACCGGCGCCACACCTCCGACGCAGCCACACGTCGCAGACACCAACCTCGCAACGTCACGTGGCTGTGTACAACACCAGCACATGTCGGCCGAAGCCACGCCGATACTCAGGACTGGGGCTCCCACACGCCGCATGGACAAAACGTCATTTCAACACTCCTCCTGCATCTCCTGGAGAAGTCTGGTGGGTCAAAGCAGGTACTACGCAGCTTAACACACGCCAATGGCATTGCCCCCTACGGTGTTGATGAGACACCTCTAGCACCGCCACCTACAGACTGCACCCCAAATCTGGAAGGAACACACGGAAAACCGACATGTCCAGCCCAAGCACCAGCCCCGTAAGGACTAGCACAAGTTCATCCTCCAGGAGGAGCCTCTCCAATGAGCATCCCGACCCAGCAGAGACAACATTCATGCCGCCGTTCGACCCATTCACCACGGGAGCTGCTATCAGGTGCGAAATCTGGCTTCAACAATTTGAAATGCATCTCGTTGCCAGAGACATCACCGTGCCGAAGAAGATGCGCACCTTCCTCCTACTCAACATCGGAGCAGCGGCTCTGCGCCTCTTCAACGCCACACCGAACCGCGGTAACGAAGACAACTATGACGCAGCAAGGTCAGCATTCACCAATATGTTCAAACCTGATCTCAACCCAAACTATGAACGTTTCCACTTTTGCATGGCGAGGCAACGGGAGAAAGAGACAGTGGAGAAATTTTACGCTCGCCTTCGCGAAATGGCAGTAGGCTGTGAGTTCCCCGACGAAGAATTCGCCATCCGTCTCCAGATCATCAACGGGATATCCTCTGAAAAATTGAGAAGGGCCATACTATCTGAAAGGAACATACGCCTGTCACGCATCCTCGAGATGGCGCGCCTCTGCGAGCAAACGGAAGACCAGGTAGCTGTTAGGCGGAAACCTGTGCAGTTCCCTCTGGGACCACTGCAAAAGATTTAGGACTACAGGTGTTGCGATGAACCCACTTGGTAGCAGTCTGTACCACACAGATTCAAGTGGTAGCTGTGGCTGAGCAGTCAGACTTCTCTCAAGAAAAGTTGGTCAGTATAGGGAGTATACAAGATAGGGCAATTCTTCGCAGCAAAACAAGTAAGCACGCAACAAGGCTTAGTATAAAGATAGTAAGTTATTTATTTATAACAGAACGTCTATGAAAAATACTAAAGCAAATCACGGCAAACAAATCAAAACACAATTACTCTGCAGAATGGAATAAAGCTCTATCTCCTGAAACACAATATCGACAACTCTAGGTTCTAACGGCACCACTTATTTTCAGACAGAGGTGTATACCTCAACCCAGATGACACTCGAATATTTAGTGAGGAAGGGAGAAAAGAGATAGGCAGGTAATGAAGTCAACACGGTTCGTACTGAAGCGGGTAAAATGCAAGGCAGGAAGGCAATAATCACAATAGGTCATAAAGTTCAGCGGCCAGGCCCACTCGGTGAGAGGCAAGGCACGATGTCCCAAAAAGTCTCTACTGAAGATGCGCTCAAGTCTTTGTTAGCAAAATGTTAGCGACAGGTGGAACCAGTTCAGAACAAAGAGGGAATAAAGCTTGGAGGCAACCCAACGGAACGGGGAGGAATCAGATACCTCTCACGAACCGATCGATAAGGGAAGCCAGGCGGTTACGGTACCTTGTTGTGGAGGGCAGCTCCGGCAGGGGCAGTTGTTCCTGGTGGTGGATGCACGATGGGTCTTGGCCAAGAGATGAGATGCTCCCGTCGTCGAAGAAAAGATGTCCGGTGCACCACCAGGGAAGAAACCAGCCGCGGAGTGCTCCGTCACAAGGCACCACCTTTCGGTCGCGGTACAGGGGTAGTGGCTATCCGGTTGCCGGGTGCTCTGCACGGGCAATTCGACCACTGCGTCCTGGGCGAATAAAAAGCACAAAGAAGAAGACTGGTTGTTCCCACCAGCCAGGGGAAGAGACTCTCCGGCAGGGAGATCTCCTCTGTCGTCGGGAGATTGTGAGACGATTCCGCAGGGCTCCACCGGAGGTGTCGTCGTGCAGGTCGGCTCAGCGTTACCCTCGTCGGATTCTTTAGGTCCTGTGGCGACTTCTGAAGATCCAGTCCCAAAAGCCCTGCTTTTATGCAGACGCCCCCCATTCATTCAGCCTAGCTGTCAATCAACACATGCTAAGTGGTGAGCGGGAAGGCTCACCACCTGGGCCAATCACTCCAGAGTGCGACCTGAGTTGGCAAGGCAACTCGGTCCAGGGTGTCTAAACTCCCTCCCACACCCCTGAGGTAACCCAGACAGAATGGCACCACTTTGGAGGGTCTCTGTCCAGAGGCCCGCCAAAAGTGGAACAAAGGGCTCAACCTTTGGTTTAGGAGTCACAGAGACGAACACAGACGCCATTTTACAACCCGAGTTCTGGCAGAAAATACCACTCGATAAACCTATTTAAGATAAGTAGATCGGTGGTACGTTGGAGATTAACGAGAAAAAGTATCAATCTCCAACAATGGGACAAATCCCATAGAGCTATGCTCGGGGTCGAACATAACAAGTAGTTTCCACTGCCACCAGCCAAAACTCGACGAGGGGGGACGGGACAGTGCCCCCTCGAGTAACAGATCCAGGAGTAATCGAATTACCCCTACTAGCATGTCCACAATAAGATGGTTGGTACTAGTTCTGTTAGCAAATTTAGGTCTAGTAAAGCCAATGGTGACTTTACATGCCCGGGGGGACAGTAGTCAGTCCCCGAGTATGGAGTCTATGGTGGGGGGACCTGCTAGGGCGCCCCCGTGTCACGACACGTAGGTGCAGTGTGACACACATAGAAAAACATATGAGACCCTATGGAGTAAAAGACCCCATAGCCCATCGAACACATTGACATTCAAAGGAATTACACACATACATGTCCAAGAGTGAGAGAAAAGGGTCACACTCTTGGCAGGATGGACAAAAACAAACTCCAGTAATCCAGCAAAGCTGCTGGGGGACTCACTAGGTTAGGAAATTCAGCCTAAACAGAGAATTCTCCCTAACACTCGCCCCCCCAGACTAAGGGACATGAGGATTTAATCCACTCCTGGATGAATCTCATACCTCTAGTCGATGACATACATCCTAGAGAGACCATCAGCATTTTGGTGGTGACACCCTGACCTGTGCTCAATGGTGAAATCAAACCCTTGCAGGCAGATCTACCATCTCAGTAGTTTCGGGTTTTCCCCTTTCATTTGCATTAACCATCTCAAGGGTTGGTGGTCAGTCTGAATAACAAAAGTAGAACCATACAAGTACGGCCTAAACTTCTTCAGAGCCCACACGATAGCAAAGCACTCTCTTTCGATTGTTGCCCACCTTGTTTCAGGATCCTTCAGCTTGCGGCTGATGTAGCAAACGGGGTGCTCCCTACCTTTCCCATCCAGTTGACTGAGTACGGCACCTATCCCTACATTGGAAGCGTCTGTCTGCACAATGAAGTGTTGGCGGTAATCAGGAGCTCTGAGTACTGGGGCTTGGCAAAGAGCCTTTTTCAGGTTTTCAAAAGCCTGATTGCACTCCTCGTTCCATTTAACCTTTTTAGGAAATTTGGGCGAGGAGATGACATTCAGTGGAGAAGCTATGGTCCCATAGTTCTCTATGAAATTCCTGTAATACCCAGTGAGGCCTAGGAAGGCTCTCACCTGGGTCTGAGTAGTCGGTGTTGTCCAATTTTGCACAGCTTCAATCTTACTGAGCAAAGGCCTTATTTCTCCACCGCCTACCTCATGCCCAAGGTAGACTACCTTACTCTGTCCAATTTGGCATTTACTCGCCTTTATGGTCAGATTGGCTCGTCCAAGAGCCTGCAAAACATCTCTCAGGTGGGTTACATGTTCCTCCCAGGAATTGCTGAACACTGCGATGTCATCCAAATATGCCATGCAGAAGTCCTCCATCCCATTTAGAACCTGGTTTACCATCCGTTGAAACGTAGCAGGTGCATTCTTCAGTCCGAAAGGCATAACCGTAAACTGGTATAAACCAACGGGGGTAGAAAATGCAGTTTTCTCCTTGGCATGGTCGGTCAGGGCTATTTGCCAATAGCCTGACGTCAAGTCAAATGTGCTGAGGAACTTGGCGGCACCAAGTTTATCCACCAACTCATCTGTTCTTGGCAAAGGGTGGGCATCAGTCGTGGTGACTGCGTTAAGAGCTCTATAATCCACGCAGAATCTACGTTCTTTAGACCCGGCCTTTGGTACTAACACAACTGGGCTAGACCATGGACTAGTAGAGGGCTCTATTACCCCGAGATCAAGCATCTTGCTGACCTCACCTTTGATGTGGGTTCTTACGTTTTCTGACATGCGGTATCCTCTGCTTTTGACAGGCAGACAGTCACCAGTGAGTATTTTGTGCTGGCCCCAAGGGGTCAAGCCTGGTGAGAGCGAGAACAGAGAGGCAAACTGATTCAACATAGACTTGCACTCTTCTTGTTGCTCGGGTGTCAGATTGGAGGAGAGATTTACTCCTTCAATTTTCTCATCTAAAGGTAAGCCTCTGAGGAGATCCGGAAGAGCTTCACTCTCTTCTTCCTCCTCGGATGATGCTAGAAGCAACGCTCCTACATCCGGTCGCGAGACATACGCTTTAAGTCGGTTGGTGTGAAAGACTGTCGGAGCATCCTTGGGGTTGCCCAAGTCCACCAGATAGTTAACCTCATCGAGCTTACCCACTACTCGGTAGGGTCCCATCCATTTATCTTGCAAGGCCCTCTGCCTTGTGGGGATCATAACAAGAACGAGCTGGTCTTGAGCGAACTCAACCATGTTAGCCTTTTGATCGTGCCAGTGCTTGACCAATGCTTGTCCAGCTTTCAAGTTATCGCTTGCTTCTGTCATCAGGTGCGACATTCTCCTCCGGAGACCTATCACGTAGTCAGTCACTCTGACTGGCTTGGGGGAAGGAGCACTCTCCAACCCCTCCTTAATCAGGGCCAATGGACCTCTGACGGGATGACCATAGAGCAGTTCGAAGGGAGAGTAACCTACTCCCTCCTGAGGGACTTCTCTATAAGCAAAAAGAAGGCATGGCAATAGAAGGTCCCACTTACGCTTAAGGGGTTCTTCTAGAGCACCTATCATACTCTTCATTGTTCGGTTGAACCGTTCTACCAACCCATTGGTTTGTGGGTGGTAAGCCGTTGAGAACTTGTAAGTTACTCCGCAGGTTTTCCACATGGCTTTCATGTAGTGGGACATAAAGTTTGACCCCCTGTCAGAGATTACTTCCTTAGGAAATCCGACCCTAGTAAAAATACCAAGGAGGGCCTTAGCCACAGCCGGAGCTGTAACAGTCCTCATAGGAATTGCCTCAGGATACCTAGTAGCATGGTCTACTACAACAAGTATAAACCTGTTGCCTGAGGAGGTTGGAGGATCAAGGGGACCAACGATATCAATCCCTACTCTCTCAAATGGGACTCCCACAATGGGAAGAGGCACTAACGGTGCCACATTCTTGGACCCAACCTTACCAGAGATCTGGCAGGTATGGCAGCTTCTGCAGTGTTTTTCTACTTCGGCCCCCATCTTTGGCCAATAGAAGTAGAATGAGAGCCTTTCCTTAGTCTTCTTGAAACTCAAGTGACCAGCCAAAGGAATCTCGTGGGCTAACTGCAAGAACTGTGGTCTGTTCTCTTGGGGTACTACAAGGCGTTTGTAGTCTCCAGGTGCAGACTCGGTCGGTTCACTATAGAAGAGGCCATCTTCCCAGTGCAACCTATGTTTCCCAGGCTCTTGCCCTTCAGCCTGAGCTTCTGCCTGATGGCGAAGACCTTCCAGAGTTGGACATTCCCTCTGTCCCTTACTGAAGTCTGCCCTGCTGGGTCCACCTTCTGCCAGTAACGACTGCAGCTCAGGATGGTCAACAGGATCCAGATCTCCAATGAGTTCTTGGCCTTCCATTAGCTCTTCCTCAGAGTCTAATTCTACCATACAGGGTTGTACCTCCCTCTCAGCCTCAGCTGGAGGTGGAGTTACGGGTGTGACGTTGGACAACCGCAGGGAAGTCCGTGTCGGCTGCATTGGAATGCGGGCTGCTGGTTTCGGTTTAGAAGTCTTAGGTTTCCCTTTTGCTTCTGTGCTCTTAGAGACAGCGGCCGCCATTTCCAATGGAGCAGGAGTGATCTCTTTCTTCATCATCTCCTCGAGAGTACCGCGCATGGTCCTCTCTCTTGCAGGTCTGGTTAGCTCCTGTAACCTTTTACTAGGAGGTCTGGGAGTATGCGATACAACTCCAAGAGTTTTCAAATCGTTACCCAACAGTACGCTTCCTGGTACCTCACTCTGTATGCTGACAGGTATCTTTACAGTCATGTCGTTACACTGGATGAGAACTGGTAATTAGGGAAGCATCTGCACAGGCCCTCCAGCTAATTTGGTGAGGCGTTTGGGTGCCTTAGCAACATCCTCAGCCTGAAAAAACGATTTATCCACCACAGTTATGCTGGCCCCAGTGTCCCTAATGGCAGGCGTCTCCTGACCATTCACCTGGACACTGTCCTTATAATACTCTTTAGTATTATCGGGGATAGAATTATAGACATCTAAATTCTGTTGTTCCCACAACCCCAGAGATACTAAAGAAACGCTGGCTGAGACTCCAATGGGTTCGTCAGCTAGCAGTAGAAAGTTTCCACTTGCCATTTGGACTTCCTCCTCGGGAGCGAAGGCTAAGGAGACAAGTTGGACCCCTGAAGGTTTACCCTTACATCTGGGATCTCCTTTCACATGATCAGTCGAGCCGCAAACAAAGCATTTCCCGAATGCTTTCTGGAATGGTGGCTTGTTCTGACCTCCTTCCGGTTTGGCACCAGAAGTCACACTATTCTGCTGTGGTTTTCCCGGTGGCTTACCCTTCTGGTTTTGTTTGGGGCCCTCTTTGGAATGTGAGTTATTTGAATTCTCCTTTGAGTCTTTTTTAGGCTGTTTTCCCTCGTCCTTTTTCTGAGTTGCCCCAGAATCCTTGTGAGTAGCCCTGTTGGCAACCCACAAGTCAGCAGCCTTAGCTAGAGCCCTGGAATCTAATTCCTTCGAATCAGCCAAGTGCTGTCTGAGCTCAGGAGAACAGGCATCATAAATCGACTCCAACATAAAAAGATTTCTCATACCCTCGTAAGTGTTAACTTTGTAACCCTTAATCCATCCCTCTAAGTTTTTCAACCCTTCACTCACCCAGGTAGCCCAAGGGGTACCATCATGCTTTTTGAGGGTTCTAAACCTCTTAAGATACTTGGAAGGGGTCTTCCTGAATCTAGCTATCAAAGCTAGTTTCACACTTTCGTAATCCGTCTTATCCACCTCCCCCAACTCCATTACCACATCAGTCGCAACAGGAGGAAGCCTAGAGAACAACCAGGGAAGCAACGCGTTCCCGGTGATGTCCTGGAGCCCATGATTGTATTCAAACAGTTTCAACCAATCCAACACATCCAATCTCGGTTCGTACATACCCACTAATTCCTTCGGCATCCGGGGTCTTTTGGGACTGGAGCTCCTAGAGGAACCAGAGGAGAGAGAAGCATTTTCCATAGACAACTTTTTCATTTCCAACTCATGATTAAGTTCTATTTCTCTGAGTCTCAACTCAGCCTGTTTCTGCTCAGCCTGGGCATTCATTCGTCTGAACTCAAGCTCTTGGTTTCGTTCAGATTGAGCCAAGAACCGTTTATATTCTAATTTGAGCTTCATTTTTTCTAGTTCAAAATAAGCAGGGTTACTTGTGGGACCTGGTATGGGCCCCGTAGGCACAGTTGGTAAGGCAGATAGAGGAGCGGGTGAGACATTTTCATTAGCCTCGCCGTCCTCGTCAGCCTCTTCCTCGCTATCATCAGAATTACGATTCAGATCAACACCATCACTGTTATCTACAGTTGCTGGAGAGTTTGGTTCCTCTGAACCAGTACCCAGACTTTGGTTCGCCAGCAATCTCTCTATCAGTTCCAACTTCTTGCCTTTTACAGGAAGATTCTCTTGTCTACAGAGAGCTCGCAGACTCTCAGTATTTTTATCTGACAAAGACTCTTGGCTGTAAATTTCCATTGTAGACATGTTTTTTGAAAGTTGCTTTCGTAAAGTTTTGTGGTTAGTTGTCCTACAGCGTCGAAAAGCACTCTAAACTGTATACTCGATACTAATCCCACCGCTGCCACCAGTGTTAGGCGGAAACCTGTGCAGTTCCCTCTGGGACCACTGCAAAAGATTTAGGACTACAGGTGTTGCGATGAACCCACTTGGTAGCAGTCTGTAACACACAGATTCAAGTGGTAGCTGTGGCTGAGCAGTCAGACTTCTCTCAAGAAAAGTTGGTCAGTATAGGGAGTATACAAGATAGGGCAATTCTTCGCAGCAAAACAAGTAAGCACGCAACAAGGCTTAGTATAAAGATAGTAAGTTATTTATTTATAACAGAACGTCTATGAAAAATACTAAAGCAAATCACAGCAAACAAATCAAAACACAATTACTCTGCAGAATGGAATAAAGTTCGATCTCCTGAAACATAATATCGACAACTCTAGGTTCTAACGGCACCACTTATTTTCAGACAGAGGTGTATACCTCAACCCAGATGACACTCGAATATTTAGTGAGGAAGGGAGAAAAGAGATAGGCAGGTAATGAAGTCAACACGGTTCGTACTGAAGCGGGTAAAATGCAAGGCAGGAAGGCAATAATCACAATAGGTCATAAAGTTCAGCGGCCAGGCCCACTCGGTGAGAGGCAAGGCACGATGTCCCAAAAAGTCTCTACTTAAGATGCGCTCAAGTCTTTGTTAGCAAAATGTTAGAGACAGGTGGAACCAGTTCAGAACAAAGAGGGAATAAAGCTTGGAGGAAACCCAACGGAACGGGGAGGAATCAGATACCTCTCACGAACCGATCGATAAGGGAAGCCAGGCGGTTACGGTACCTTGTTGTGGAGGGCAGCTCCGGCGGGGGCAGTTGTTCCTGGTGGTGGATGCACGATGGGTCTTGGCCAAGAGATGAGATGCTCCCGTCGTCGAAGAAAAGATGTCCGGTGCACCACCAGGGAAGAAACCAGCCGCGGAGTGCTCCGTCACAAGGCACCACCTTTCGGTCGCGGTACAGGGGTAGTGGCTATCCGGTTGCCGGGTGCTCTGCACGGGCAACTCGACCACTGCGTCCTGGGCGAATAAAAAGCACAAAGAAGAAGACTGGTTGTTCCCACCAGCCAGGGGAAGAGACTCTCCGGCAGGGAGATCTCCTCTGTCGTCGGGAGATTGTGAGACGATTCCGCAGGGCTCCACCGGAGGTGTCGTCGTGCAGGTCGGCTCAGCGTTACCCTCGACGGATTCTTTAGGTCCTGTGGCGACTTCTGAAGATCCAGTCACAAAAGCCCAGCTTTTATGCAGACGCCCCCCATTCATTCAGCCTAGCTGTCAATCAACACATGCTAAGTGGTGAGCGGGAAGGCTCACCACCTGGGCCAATCACTCCAGAGTGCGACCTGAGTTGGCAAGGCAACTCGGTCCAGGGTGTCTAAACCCCCTCCCACACCCCTGAGGTAACACAGACAGAATGGCACCACTTTGGAGGGTCTCTGTCCAGAGGCCCGCCAAAAGTGGAACAAAGGGCTCAACCTTTGGTTTAGGAGTCACAGAGACGAACACAGACGCCATTTTACAACCCGAGTTCTGGCAGAAAATACCACTCGATAAACCTATTTAAGATAAGTAGACCGGTGGTACGTTGGAGATTAACGAGAAAAAGTATCAATCTCCAACAATGGGACAAATCCCATAGAGTTATGCTCGGGGTCGAACATAACAAGTAGTTTCCACTGCCACCAGCCAAAACTCGACGAGGGGGGACGGGACAGTGCCCCCTCGAGTAACAGATCCAGGAGTAATCGAATTACCCCTACTAGCACGTCCACAATAAGATGGTTGGTACTAGTTCTGTTAGCAAATTTAGGTCTAGTAAAGCCAATGGTGACTTTACATGCCCGGGGGGACAGTAGTCAGTCCCCGAGTATGGAGTCTATGGTGGGGGGACATGCTAGGGCGCCCCCGTGTCACGACACGTAGGGTGCAGTGTGACACACATAGAAAAACATATGAGACCCTATGGAGTAAAAGACCCCATAGCCCATCGAACACATTGACATTCAAAGGAATTACACACATACATGTCCAAGAGTGAGAGAAAAGGGTCACACTCTTGCCAGGATGGACAAAAACAAACTCCAGTAATCCAGCAAAGCTGCTGGGGGACTCACTAGGTTAGGAAATTCAGCCTAAACAGAGAATTCTCCCTAACAGTAGCGATAATGGAAGCAGCAATCCAAAGACTGCCACTGGACAACCCTGGACCCGCAGAAGACGTGGCGGCCATCTCCAGACACCAGAATATTCGCACGAAGCAGGGTCAGAGGCCCCACCCATCACAGGGGCGAGACAAGAGCTGCAGATGGTGCAGAGGCCCGTGGCACAAAGGCGAATCCTGCCCCGCATGGGGATCCACGTGCAGGAAATGCAATCGCCTCAACCACTATGCCGCGGTCTGCCTGAACCCGCCTGACAAAGACTCGGCCCCACGCCCGACGCAAGAACGCCGGAAAAAGTTTGCACCCAGAGAATCCTCCCACCAACAAGCACGTAAAGGAAAAGCCAGAGCCGTCGATGAGTCCCAAAGGTCCCCAGACACGAGCGACAGTGACGACAGCGATAGCAGCACATCCCCCGAAAGGAGAGACAAAGGAAGACGGAAAAAGGGAAGCAGACAAGTACATCGCATACACCTAATATCAGCAGTAGAACCGCATCGGTCACGACAGAGGAAAAGACCGCCGTGCACTGTTCTCTCCAACGGGGAAGCACTAAAAGTGGTCATTGACACTGGCGCAACAGTGAACGTCATGCCAGTGGCAGCATTCAACAGACTTCACCCGAAACCCAACCTTCACCAGCAGAAGGTCAGGCTATATGCCTACGGATGTAAGAAACCCCTCCCTGTGCGAGGGTCTTTCAAGTCAGACTTTGCCCACGAGAACACCAACTGCCGTGCACGCATATACGTAGTGGACGCCGGCTGCGAGATGCTACTGAGCTGCAAAACGGCAGAGAAGCTGAAGCTAATACATTTCGCTTTCAGCCTCCAACACGACGAACTCAACAACCTACTAAGACGACACAGAAAGCTGTTCCAGGGCATCGGGTGCCTCAAGGGGAGAACCATCAAGCTTCATATAGACCCCACCATTGAACCGAAAGCAGTTCGACACAGACGGATTCCATTCCACCTGAGAGGCGCAGTAGAAAAGGAACTGGCCAAGCTCGAAGAAGAAGGGATCATTGAGAGAACATCCGGACCAACTCCGTGGGTCTCGCCCATGGTAGTAGCTCAAAAATCCAAACAGCCGAACGCAGTAAGAATATGTATAGACATGAGGCTTCCCAACGTAGCCATTGGGAGGGAACGCCATGTAACCCCCACGATTGATGAGCTCATCGTAGACCTCACCGGAGCAACAGTCTTCAGTAAACTTGACCTCAGATCAGGCTATCACCAGCTAAGACTATCCAAAGAGTCAAGATACATTACCACTTTTTCCTCTCACCTCGGCCTGATGAGGTACAAACGGCTCAATTTTGGGATATCATCTGCCGCAGAAGTGTTCCAAATCGAAATCCGCAAGTTCATCACAGGATTAGAAGGAACCACCAATATCAGTGATGACATCCTTGTATACGCCTCAAACAAAAGTGAACACCATCGACGACTAGCGGCATTCCTGAAAAGGCTCGAAGAAGCAGGCCTGACACTCAACGCAGAAAAGTGCGAATTCAGCAAAAGTGAACTATGTTTCTTTGGCTACATTTTCAGCGCAGAAGGCGTGTCCCCTGACCCGTCTAAAGTGCGAGACATAAAGGACTCCAAAGCACCACAATCAGCCTCCAAAGTGAGAAGCTTCATGGGGATGGCAACCTACTGCGCACGTTTCATTCCTGACCTCGCTAGTATCGCGAGCCCGCTCAGGGAGTTGACAAAGAAAGACCAGAAGTGGGAATGGACCGCAGCTCATCAACAAGCATTTCAGCAAATCAAAGACACTCTATCTGCCTCCACCACCATGGCCTTCTTCAACATAGAAAGGCAGACTGAACTCCTCGTTGATGCCAGCCCAGTTGGCCTAGGGGCGGTGTTAACCCAAACGGATAATGAAGGTAAAGTGTTCCCCATCGCGTTTGCCAGTAGAGCACTCACAAAACCCGAACAGAACTATGCACATGTAGAGAAGGAGGCCCTAGCCATCTTGTGGGGATGCCGCCACTTCAAAGTGTACCTGCTAGGCAAGCAGACAAAAGTCTTCTCTGATCATAAACCCCTGATCCCAATCTTCCGAGGCTCTGCCCCCCACCCACCTGCACGCATAGAGAAATGGATGCTGCAGCTACAGCCGTATAACATCGAGGTGGAGTATCGCCCAGAATCGGACAACCCGGCGGACTACCTGTCCCGCCACCCGAGGCTGGCTACCGACAGCGAACAACACCATGCGAAGGAAACCGATGAGCATGTCTGTCACGTAGTTGCCTGCGCAAGACCGCGAGCCCTGACACTACATGAAGTGGTGCGAGAGACAGAGGAGGACACCATCTTACAGCACACGACCGCCGCTATCCATTCTGGGAATTGGAAGAACTACCTCATGTCAATAGCCCAACGCACAGCATCGGCACAGGTCAAACTCAGAGCGCTGTTCGGGATCAGACATGAACTCTCAATAGCCCCGGAAGGAGTGCTGTTAAAAGGGCACCGATTCATATTGCCAGAGTCTCTGTAGGAAAGAGCTCTCAGGTTAGCCCACAGTGGACACCAAGGCATCGTAAAGTCAACAGTATACCTCAAATCCAGGATGTGGATGCCGAACATGCAACAAAGAGTAGTAGAGCTGGTAGAGTCCTGCGCGGCCTGCCAAGCATCCAGGAGGCCTGAAAACCCTGAAGCGATTAGCAGTGTCCCAAGAAGCTGCAAACGCTGGGACGCAGTCAGCATGGACCACTGCACCATCGCCGGCCAAGGTTACCTGCTCGTGATAATCGACGAGTTTAGCAGATATCCTGAAGTAGAGCACGTGGCATCCACTAACGCCGAAACCACCATCCTCGCACTGGAGAAGATATTTGCCACACATGGAATTCCGAGGAAAGTAAAAAGCGACAACGGGCCATCCTTTACCAGTCAGGAGCTACGCGAATACTTCAAAGAAGTGAACGTCAAACACCAGCGAATCACCCCGAGATGGCCCCAGGCAAATGGAGACGCTGAACGATTCATGGGGTCGCTCAACAAGGTCATCAGAATTGCCAAGGAGCAAGGGCACCCGTGGCTGAAGACAGTATATCGGTTCTTGAGAACACACAGACAAACCCCGCACTCAGCCACCGGGATCAGTCCTGCTGCCCTCATGTTCGGGGTACCCATACAAGCGGAGCTTCCCATACACCCCCACTGGACAGCCCCAGAACCTGACATCCCAGCAATAGACGCAAGGCGGCTGAGGAGGAATGAACAAGAAAGCGTCACCAGACGAGCCTGCCACAGAGAACTGACCCCAGGAGACACCGTCATTGTCAGGAACTGCGCACCGCCCAAGAAAATGTCCCTCAATTTCGAGGTTCGACCGTGGACAGTCAGTACAACCAACCATAGCATGGTCACCGCCACCCGAGGGGGAGAGACAGTGACGAGAAACGTGTCGCACTTCAGGAAAGTACCCTCAGAAATGTGGGAAGAACCTTCAACGCCTCCGAGAGGGGAAGAAGGAGGATCGCCGCATACACCTCAAGGACCGACACCACTGGGTAGTCTGGCCACACCAAGAAATTCAGACAGACCACACCTGCAAGATGAGAGAACCGAAGCAGAGACCACCAAGGAGGACACGCCCAGGGAAAGAAACACCCGCTACCGTCTGAGAGAAAGGCCCAAACCGTCGTCCCGCCTCCAGGGATATGTAGTGGACGGAGTCTACCGTCAGAAACCCACGCCAAGATGAACCCTGAAGGCAGTAAGCAAGAACAGATGCATTGTGATTGTGTGTCACTTATCAGTTCAGAATGTTTTGTTGTTGACAGCAGTATAAATACCTCCAAGTTGGGGAGGAATGTGGTGTCACGTGCCCTTACGTAGAGGGTCACGTGACACGGAAGTAATAAAGGAATCAGCGGAACTGGCGTAATAACGCCAGTCCGGGTTTAAGCACTTCACGAATGAGTCGCATCTTTCTTGCGCTGCGGCCCACCCCGCGCAGCGCCATCAAGCAGGCCCGCTCGCGCTCCCCAGCTGCTGCGGGGCCTCATCAGCAACATCACAGGGGTGATGAGATACATGAGTGGGGGCCTGGTGGAGGCTGCCCCTGGTGGCTGGGGGGTGGGGGTGATGGGAGACATGAGTGGGGGCCTGGTGGAGGCTGTCCCTGCACTGCTGGGGGGTGGGGGTGATGGGAGACATGAGTGGGGGCCTGGTGGAGGCTGCCCCTGCACTGCTGGGGGGTGGGGGTGATGGGAGACATGGGTGGGGGCCTGGTGGAGGCTGCCCCAAGTGGCTGGGGGGAGGGGGCGATAGGAGACATGGGTGGGGGCCTGGTGGAGGCTGCCCCTGCACTGCTGGGGGTGGGGGTGATGGGAGACATGGGTGGGGGCCTGGTGGAGGCTGCCCCTGGTGGCTGGGGGGTGGGGGTGATGGGAGACATGAGTGGGGGCCTGGTGGAGGCTGCCCCTGCACTGCTGGGGGGTGGGGGTGATGGGAGACATGGGCGGGGTCCTGGTGGAGGCTGCCCCTGGGGGGTGGGGATGATGGGAGACATGGGTGGGGGCCTGGTGGAGGCTGCCCCTGCACTGCTGGGGGGTGGGGGCGATGGGAGACATGGGTGGGGGCCTGGTGGAGGCTGCCCCTGGTGGCTGGGGGGTGGGGGTAATAGGGGACATGAGTGGGGGCCTGGTGGAGGCTGCCCCTGCACTGCTGGGGGTGGGGGTAATAGGGGACATGAGTGGGGGCCTGGTGGAGGCTGCCATTGGTGGCTGGGGGTGGGGGTGATGGGAGACATGAGTGGGGGCCTGGTGGAGGCTGTCCCTGCACTGCTGGGGGGTGGGGGTGATGGGAGACATGAGTGGGGGCCTGGTGGAGGCTGCCCCTGCACTGCTGGGGGGTGGGGGTGATGGGAGACATGGGTGGGGGCCTGGTGGAGGCTGCCCCAAGTGGCTGGGGGGAGGGGGCGATAGGAGACATGGGTGGGGGCCTGGTGGAGGCTGCCCCTGCACTGCTGGGGGTGGGGGTGATGGGAGACATGGGTGGGGGCCTGGTGGAGGCTGCCCCTGGTGGCTGGGGGGTGGGGGTGATGGGAGACATGAGTGGGGGCCTGGTGGAGGCTGCCCCTGCACTGCTGGGGGGTGGGGGTGATGGGAGACATGGGCGGGGTCCTGGTGGAGGCTGCCCCTGGGGGGTGGGGATGATGGGAGACATGGGTGGGGGCCTGGTGGAGGCTGCCTTTGGTGGCTGGGGGGTGGGGGTAATAGGGGACATGAGTGGGGGCCTGGTGGAGGCTGCCCCTGCACTGCTGGGGGTGGGGGTAATAGGGGACATGAGTGGGGGCCTGGTGGAGGCTGCCATTGGTGGCTGGGGGTGGGGGTGATGGGAGACATGAGTGGGGGCCTGGTGAAGGCTGCCCCTGCACTGCTGGGGGGTGGGGGTAATAGGGGACATGAGTGGGGGCCTGGTGGAGGCTGCCCCTGGGGGGTGGGGGTGATGGGAGACATGAGTGGGGGCCTGGTGGAGGCTGCCTCTGCACTGCTGGGGGGTGGGGGTAATAGGGGACATGAATGGGGGCCTGGTGGAGGCTGCCCCTGCACTGCTGGGGGTGGGGGTGATGGGAGACATGGGTGGGGGCCTGGTGGAGGCTGCCCCTGCACTGCTGGGGGGTGGGGGTGATGGGAGACATGGGTGGGGGCCTGGTGGAGGCTGCCCCTGGTGGCTGGGGGGTGGGGGTGCAGGGAGACATGGGTGGGGGCTTGGTGGAGGCTGCCCCTGGTGGCTGGGGGGTGGGGGTGAAGGGAGACATGAGTTGGACATGAGTGGGGGCCTGGTGGAGGCTGCCCCTGGTGGCTGGGGGGTGGGGTGCAGGGAGACATGAGTGGGGGCCTGGTGGAGGCTGCTCCTGCACTGCTGGGGGGTGGGGGTAATAGGGGACATGAGTGGGGGCCTGGTGGAGGGTGCCCCTGGTGGCTGGGGGGTGGGGGTGATGGGAGACATGAGTGGGGGCCTGGTGGAGGCTGCCCCTGGTGGCTGGGGGGTGGGGGTGATGGGAGACATGGGTGGGGGCCTGGTGGAGGCTGCCCCTGCACTGCTGGGGGGTGATGGGAGACATGGGTGGGGGCCTGGTGGAGGCTGCCCCTGCACTGCTGGGGGGTGGGGGTGATGGGAGACATGGGTGGGGGCCTGGTGGAGGCTGCCCCTGCACTGCTGGGGGGTGGGGGTGATGGGAGACATGGGTGGGGGGCCTGGTGGAGGCTTCCCCTGGTGGCTGGGGGGTGGGGGTGCAGGGAGACATGAGTTGGACATGATTGGGGGCCTGGTGGAGGCTGCCCCTGCACTGCTGGGGGGTGGGGGTGATGGGAGACATGGGTGGGGGCCTGGTGGAGGCTGCCCCTGGTGGCTGGGGGGTGGGGGTGCAGGGAGACATGAGTGGGGGCCTGGTGGAGGCTGCCCCTGCACTGCTGGGGGGTGGGGGTAATAGGGGACATGAGTGGGGGCCTGGTGGAGGCTGCCCCTGCTGGCTGGGGGGTGGGGGTGATGGGAGACATGAGTGGGGGCCTGGTGGAGGCTGCCCCTGGTGGCTGGGGGGTGGGGGTGATGGGAGACATGAGTGGGGGCCTGGTGGAGGCTGCCCCTGCACTGCTGGTGGGTGGGGGTGATGGGAGACATGAGTGGGGGCCTGGTGGAGGCTGCCCCTGGTGGCTGGGGGGTGGGGGTGATGGGAGACATGAGTGGGGGCCTGGTGGAGGCTGCCCCTGCACTGCTGGGGGGTGGGGGTGATGGGAGACATGAGTGGGGGCCTGGTGGAGGCTGCCCCTGCACTGCTGGGGGGTGGGGATGATGGGAGACATGGGTGGGGGCCTGGTGTAGGCTGCCCCTGCACTGCTGGGGGGTGGGGTGATGGGAGACATGGGTGGGGGCCTGGTGGAGGCTGCCCCTGCACTGCCGGGGTGTGGGGGTGATGGGAGACATGAGTGGGGGCCTGGTGGAGGCTGCCCCTAGTGGCAGGGGGCTGGGGTGATGGAAGACATGGGTGGGGGCCTGGTGGAGGCTGCCCCTGCACTGCTGGGGGCTGGGGGTAATGGGAGACATGAGTGGGGGCCTGGTGGAGGCTGCCCCTGCACCGCTGGGGGGTGGGGGTGATGGGAGACATGGGTGGGGGCCTGGTGGAGGCTGCCCCTGGTGGCTGGGGGCTGGAGGTGATGGGAGACATGGGTGGGGGCCTGGTGGAGGCTGCTCCTGGTGGCTGGGGGGTGGGGGTGATGGGAGACATGAGTGGGAGCCTGGTGGAGGCTGCCCCTGCACTGCTGGGGGGTGGGGGTGATGGGAGACATGGGTGGGGGCCTGGTGGAGGCTGCCCCTGGTGGCTGGGGGGTGGGGGTGATGGGAGACATGGGTGGGGGCCTGGTGGAGGCTGCCCCTGCACTGCTGGGGGGTGGGGGTGATGGGAGACATGGGTGGGGGCCTGGTGGAGGCTGCCCCTGGTGGCTGGGGGGTGGGGGTGCAGGGAGACATGAGTTGGACATGAGTGGGGGCCTGGTGGAGACTGCCCCTGCACTGCTGGGGGGTGGGGGTAATAGGGGACATGAGTGGGGGCCTGGTGGAGGCTGCCCCTGGTGGCTGGGGGGTGGGGGTGATGGGAGACATGGGTGGGGGCCTGGTGGAGGCTGCCCCTGCACTGCTGGGGCGTGGGGGTAATAGGGGACATGAGTGGGGGCCTGGTGGAGGCTGCCCCTGGTGGCTGGGGGGTGGGGGTGATGGGAGACACGAGTGGAGGCCTGGTGGAGGCTGCCCCTGCACTGCTGGGGGGTGGGGGTAATAGGGGACATGAGTGGGGGCCTGGTGGAGGCTGCCCCTGCACTGCTGGAGGGTGGGGGTGATGGGAGACAAGGGTGGGGGCCTGGTGGAGGCTGCCCCTGCACTGCTGGGGGGGTGGGGGTGATGGGAGACATGGGTGGGGGCCTGGTGGAGGCTGCCCCTGGTGCCTGGGGGGTGGGGGTGCAGGGAGACATGAGTTGGACATGAGTGGGGGCCTGGTGGAGGCTGCCCCTGCACTGCTGGGGGGTGGGGGTAATAGGGGACATGAGTGGGGGCCTGGTGGAGGCTGACCCTGGTGGCTGGGGGGTGGGGGTGATGGGAGACATGAGTGGGGGCCTGGTGGAGGCTGCCCCTGCACTGCTGGGAGGTGGGGGTAATAAGGGACATGAGTGGGGGCCTGGTGGAGGCTGCCCCTGCACTGCTGGGGGGTGGGGGTGATGGGATACATGGGTGGGGGCCTGGTGGAGGCTGCCCCTGCACTGCTGGGGGGTGGGGTGATGGGAGACATGGGTGGGGGCCTGGTGGAGGCTGCCCCTGGTGGCTGGGGATTGGGGGTGCAGAGAGACATGAGTTGGACATGAGTGGGGGCCTGGTGGAGGCTGCCCCTGCACTGCTGGGGGGTGGGGGTAATAGGGGACATGAGTGGGGGCCTGGTGGAGGCTGCCCCTGGTGGCTGGGGGTGGGGGTGATGGGAGACATGAGTGGGGGCCTGGTGGAGGCTGCCCCTGCACTGCTGGGGGGTGGGGTGTTGGGAGACATGAGTGGGGGCCTGGTGGAGGCTGCCCCTGCACTGCTGGGGGGTGGGGGTGATGGGAGACATGAGTGGGGGCCTGGTGGAGGCTGCCCCTGCACTGCTGGGGGGTGGGGGTGATGGGAGACATGGGTGGGGGCCTGGTTGAGGCTGCCCCTGCACTGCTGGGGGGTGGGGGTGATGGGAGACATGGGTGGGGGCCTGGTGGAGGCTGCCCCTGGTGGCTGGGGGGTGGGGGTGCAGGGAGACATGAGTTGGGGCCTGGTGGAGGCTGCCCCTGGTGGCTGGGGGTGGGGGTAATAGGGGACATGAGTGGGGGCCTGGTGGAGGCTGCCCCTGGTGGCTGGGGGGTGGGGGTGATGGGAGACATGAGGGGGGGGCCTGGTGGAGGCTGCCCCTGCACTGCTGGGGGGTGGGGGTAATAGGGGACATGAGTGGGGGCCTGGTGGAGGCTGCCCCTGCACTGCCATACTTGCCAACCCTACCGATTTAGGCGGTAGGATACCGCTTTTTAAGCAGTCCTACCGCCTACCGATTTTTTTACCCCAAATACCGATTTTTTTTGTAAAAAAAAAAAAACGAAACATTTTTTTTTTTTTTACATTTTTTTTTTCCACGCCAGCACGGGGGAGTCTTTCAAGGGCTCCCCTGAGCTGGCGTACCGGGAGAATGCACGGCATGCAGGCTTTTAATGTCAAAGGCACCCACGGCGGTGGGCTAAAGCGCCCCTCTGCCGCGGGTGCCTTTGGCAAAACTAAAGGCTCCATTAGCCCCCCACCACGCCAGCTCGGGGGAGTCTTTCAAGGACTTCCCTGAGCTGGCGTAGCGGGAGAAGGCGCAGCATGCAGGCTTTTAATGCCAAAGGCACCCACGGCGGTGGGCTAAAGCGCCCCTCTGCCGCGGGTGCCTTTGGCAAAACTAAAGGCTCCATTAGCCCCCCACCACGCCAGCTCGGGGGAGTCTTTCAAGGACTTCCCTGAGCTGGCGTAGCGGGAGAAGGCGCAGCATGCAGGCTTTTAATGCCAAAGGCACCCACGGCGGTGGGCTAAAAGCGCCCCTCTGCCGCGGGTGCCTTTGGCAAATGGCGCCATTAGTCCCCCACCACGCCAACTCGGGGGAGTCTTTCAAGGACTTCCCCGAGCTGGCGTAGCGGGAGAAGGCGCAGCATGCAGGCTTTTAATGCCAAAGGCACCCACGGCGGAGGGCTAAAAGCGCCCCTCCACCGCGGGTGCCTTTGGCCAAAGGCGCCATTAGCCCCCCACTACGCCAGCTCGGGGGAGTCTTTCAAGGAATTCCCCGAGCTGGCGTAGCAGGAGAAGACGCAGCATGCAGGCCTTTGATGTAAAAGGCGCCCACGGCGGTGGGCTAAGGGCGCCCCTCCGCCGCGAGTGCCTTTCACAAAAGGCGCCATTAGTCCCCCATCACGTCAACTCGGGCGAGTCTTTCAAGGGCTCCCCCGAGCTGGCGTGATGGCAGAAGGCGTGGCAGGCGCCTCATTGTCATTGAATGCACCCGCGGCGGCGGGCTCATTCAATGACAATGGGCTGCTGACGCGCCCTATTCCTAACATTACCTCCTCGTCTGACTTTTTTTGAAACTTTAAGATTCCTACAGATTTTTGGTCACAGAATGTTGGCATGTATGCACTGCTGGGGGGTGGGGGTGATGGGAGACATGGGTGGGGGCCTGGTGGAGGCTGCCCCTGGTGGCTGGGGGGTGGGGGTTATGGGAGACATGGTTGGGGGCCTGGTGGAGGCTGCCCCTGCACTGCTGGGGGGTGGGGGTGATGGGAGACATGGGTGGGGGCCTGGTGGAGGCTGCCCCTGGTGGCTGGGGGGTGGGGGTGATGGGAGACATGAGTGGGGGCCTGGTGGAGCCTGCCCCTGCACTGCTGGGGGGTGGGGGTGATGGGAGACATGGGTGGGGGCCTGGTGGAGGCTGCCCCTGGTGGCTGGGGGGTGGGGGTGATGGGAGACATGGGTGGGGGCCTGGTGGAGGCTGCCCCTGCACTGCTGGGGGTGGGAGTGATGGGAGACATGGGTGGGCCTGGTGGAGGCTGCCCCTGGTGGCTGGGGGGTGGGGGTGCAGGGAGACATGAGTTGGACATGAGTGGGGGCCTGGTGGAGGCTGCCCCTGCACTGCTGGGGGTGGGGGTAATAGGGGACATGAGTGGGGGCCTGGTGGAGGCTGCCCCTGCACTGCTGGGGGGTGGGGGTAATAAGGGACATGAGTGGGGGCCTGGTGGAGGCTGCCCCTGCACTGCTGGGGGGTGGGGGTGATGGGATACATGGGTGGGGGCCTGGTGGAGGCTGCCCCTGCACTGCTGCAGGGTGGGGTGATGGGAGACATGGGTGGGGGCCTGGTGGAGGCTGCCCCTGGTGGCTGGGGAGTGGGGGTGCAGGGAGACATGAGTTGGACATGAGTGGGGGCCTGGTGGAGGCTGCCCCTGCACTGCTGGGGGGTGGGGGTAATAGGTGACATGAGTGGGGGCCTGGTGGAGGCTGCTCCTGGTGGCTGGGGGGTGGGGGTGATGGGAGACATGATTGGGGGCCTGGTGGAGGCTGCCCCTGCACTGCTGGGGGGTGGGGTGATGGGAGACATGAGTGGGGGCCTGGTGGAGGCTGTCCCTGCACTGCTGGGGGGTGGGGGTGATGGGAGACATGAGTGGGGGCCTGGTGGAGGCTGCCCCTGCACTGCTGGGGAGTGGGGTGATGGGAGACATGGGTGGGGGCCTGGTTGAGGCTGCCCCTGCACTGCTGGGGGGTGGGGGTGATGGGAGACATGGGTGGGGGTCTGGTGGAGGCTGCCCCTGGTGGCTGGGGGTTGGGGTGCAGGGAGACATGAGTTGGACATGAGTGGGGGCCTGGTGGAGGCTGCCCCTGCACTGCTGGGGGGTGGGGGTAATAGGGGACATGAGTGGGGGCCTGGTGGAGGCTGCCCCTGGTGGCTGGGGGGGTGGGGGTGATGGGAGACATGAGTGGGGGCCTGGTGGAGGCTGCCCCTGCACTGCTGGGGGGTGGGGGTAATAGGGGACATGAGTGGGGGCCTGGCGGAGGCTGCCCCTGCACTGCCATACTTGCCAACCCTACCGATTTAGGCGGTAGGATACCCTTTTTAAGCAGTCCTACCGCCTACCGATTTTTTTACCCCAAATACCGATTTTTTTGTAAAAAAAAATCAGAACGAAACATTTTTTATTTATTTTTTTTACATTTTTTTTTTCCACGACAGCTCGGAGGAGTCTTTCAAGGGCTCCCCCGAGCTGGCGTACCGGGATAATGCACGGCTTGCAGGCTTTTAATGTCAAAGGCACCCAGGGCGGTGGGCTAAAGCGCCCCTCTGCCGCGGGTGCCTTTGGCAAAACTAAAGGCTCCATTAGCCCCCCACCACGCCAGCTCCGGGGAGTCTTTCAAGGACTTCCCCGAGCTGGCTTAGCGGGAGAAAGCGCAGCATGCAGGCTTTTAATGCCAAAGGCACCCACGGCGGTGGGCTAAAAGCGCCCCTCCACCGCGGGTGCCTTTGGCCAAAGGCGCCATTAGCCCGCCACTACGCCAGCTCGGGGGAGTCTTTCAAGGACTTCCTCGAGCTGGCGTAGCAGGAGAAGGCGCAGCATGCAGGCCTTTGATGTAAAAGGCGCCCACGGCGGTGGGCTAAAGGCGCCCCTCCCTCGCGAGTGCCTTTCACAAAAGGCGCCATTAGCCCCCCATCACGTCAACTCGGGCGAGTCTTTCAAGGGCTCCCCCGAGCTGGCGTGATGGCAGAAGGCGTGGCAGGCGCCTCATTGTCATTGAATGCACCCGCGGCCGCTGGCTCATTCAATGACAATGGGCTGCTGACGCGCCCTATTCCTATCATTACCTCCTCGTCTGACTATTTTTGAAACTTTAAGATTCCTACAGATTTTTGGTCACAGAATGTTGGCATGTATGCACTGCTGAGGGATGGGGGTGATGGGAGACATGGGTGGGGGCCTGGTGGAGGCTGCCCCTGGTGGCTGGGGAGTGGGGGTGATGGGAGACATGGGTGGGGGCCTGGTGGAGGCTGCCCCTGCACTGCTGGGGGGTGGGGGTGATGGGAGACATGGGTTGGGGCCTGGTGGAGGCTGCCCCTGGTGGCTGGGGGTGGGGGTGATGGGAGACATGGGTGGGGGCCTGGTGGAGGCTGCCCCTGCACTGCTGGGGGGTGGGGGTGATGGGAGACATGGGTGGGGGCCTGGTGGAGGCTGCCCCTGGTGGCTGGGGGGTGGGGGTGCAGGAAGACATGAGTTGGACATGAGTGGGGGCCTGGTGGAGGCTGCCCCTGCACTGCTGGGGGGTGGGGGTAATAGGGGACATGAGTGGGGGCCTGGTGGAGTCTGCCCCTGGTGGCTGGGGGGTGGGGGTGATGGGAGACATGGGTGGGGGCCTGGTGGAGGCTGCCCCTGGTGGCTGGAGGGTGGGGGTGCAGGGAGACATGAGTTGGACATGAGTGGGGGCCTGGTGGAGGCTGCCCCTGCACTGCTGGGGGGTGGAGGTAATAGGGGACATGAGTGGGGGCCTGGTGGAGGCTGCCCCTGGGGGCTGGGGGGTGGGGGTGCAGGGAGACATGAGTTGGACATGGATGGGGGCCTGCTGGAGGCTGCCCCTGCACTGCTGGGGGGTGGGGGTAATAGGGGACATGAGTGGGGGCCTGGTGGAGGCTGCCCCTGGTGGCTGGGGGGTGGGGGTGATGGGTGACATGAGTGGGGGGCCTGGTGGAGGCTGCCCCTGCACTGCTGGGGGGTGGGGGTGATGGGAGACATGGATGGGGGCCTGGTGGAGGCTGCCCCTGCACTGCTGGGGGGTGGGGGTGCAGGGAGACATGAGTTGGACATGAGTGGGGGCCTGGTGGAGGCTGCCCCTGCACTGCTGGGGGGTGGGGGTAATAGGGGACATGAGTGGGGGCCTGGTGGAGGCTGCCCCTGGTGGCTGGGGGGTGGGGGTGATGGCAGACATGAGTGGGGGCCTGGTGGAGGCATCCCCTGCACTGCTGGGGGGTGGGGGTGATGGGAGACATGAGTGGGGGCCTGGTGGAGGCTGCCCCTGCACTGCTGGGGGGTGGGGGTGATGGGAGACATGAGTGGGGGCCTGGTGGAGGCTGCCCCTGCACTGCTGGGGGGTGGGGGTGATGGGAGACATGGGTGGGGGCCTGGTGGAGGCTGCCCCTGCACTGCTGGGGGGAGGGGGTGATGGGAGACATGGGTGGGGGCCTGGTGGAGGCTGCCCCTGGTGGCTGGGGGGTGGGGGTGCAGGGAGACATGAGTGGGGGCCTGGTGGAGGCTGCCTCTGCACTGCTGGGGGTGGGGGTGATGGGAGACATGAGTGGGGGCCTGGTGGAGGCTGCCCCTGGTGGCTGGTGGCTGGGGTGATGGGAGACATGAGTGGGGGCCTGGTGGAGGCTGCCCCTGCACTGCTGGGGGGTGGGGGCGATGGGAGACATGAGTGGGGGCCTGGTGGAGGCTGCCCCTGCACTGCTGGGGGCTGGGGGTGATGGGAGACAAGGGTGGTGGCCTGGTGGAGGCTGCCCCTGGTGGCTGGGGGTGCAGGGGGACATGCATTGGTGGGCAGTAGTGCAAGGTGACATGTGGGTTGGCTGGGGGGCATGGCCATGGTGGATGGGGTGCCTGCAGGACATGTGCAGGGTAGGCCGTGGAGTGTGTAGAGGGAACACCTGGGAGGACCCACACGTGCAATTCATGTGTGGTGCTCCCCGCGCACCCCTGTAATACACGTACCCTGATGGAATCGCGTGTGATACTTCCCATGCACCCCTGGAATACACGTACCCTGCTGTTTTTGCGTGGAAATATACGTACCCTGATGGAATCGCGTGTGATACTTCCTGCGCACCCCTGAGATACACGTACCCTGCTGCTTTTGCATGTGATACTTCCCGTGCATCCCTGAAATACACGTACCCTGCTGTTTTTGCATGTGATACTTCCCGCGCACCCCTGGAATACACGTACCCTGATGGAATCGCGTGTGATACTTCCCGCGCAACCCTGAGATACACGTACCCTGCTGCTTTTGCGTGTGATACTTCCCGCGCACCCCTGGAATACACGTATCCTGCTGCTTTTGCGTGTGTTACTTCCCACGCACCCCTGATGCACACGTACACAGGACAATCGCGTGTGGAACTTCCCGCGAACCACTGAAATAAACGTTCCCCGCTTGGCGTTTGCTGTTTGCCAGCCCTGTGAACTGGTCCAGGGTTGGCGCAGCCCTTTGCGATTATTTGGGGATTTTGAAGGCTTTTCCTTGCGCGAGGGCGTTCTTGGGGGCGTAACTGGCGCTGCTGCAGGGTCGCTGCGCCGCGCTGCACCACGGCTGGTTTTGGATGCGAAAATCCATGAATACGCTGTGTGCGGAAATCGATTTTAGCGCACGCGGCTGGCGCAGACATACGCACGAACACGCTGTGCGCCAGCCGCGTGCGCCACTTTTGTGCGAATTGCTATGAATTACCCTGCAAGTCAATATTACATATCAAGAGCTCATAGGCATGACTTTCATTGATGCGCATCCTCTGTCAAAAGTGCATAAGTGCGGGTCTGACAAATCAACAATCGATTTAGGAATTCATGAAGTGCTTCAGAAGCTGTGGTTGGAAGGACATATGTTCCCTATAAGAAACAAAGTCCAGAAAAGGGCGCCAGGTTTTCTGGAATTTCGAGAGCTTTCCTTCCAACATGGCCGTAAGCTTTTCCAAGCCTAACAATTCCCACGTTTCTGTCCACCAGTAGGCTATCTGCGGGCCCTCTATCGCTTTCCAGAATCGGGCTCTGGTGATGCGGGCCGCCACCAGTAAATGTGAGACCAAGATTGCTTTCTGCCCTGACACTGCTGGGGGGTGGGGGTGATGGGAGACATGAGTGGGGGCCTGGTGGAGGCTGCCCCTGCACTGCTGGGGGGTGGGGGTGATGGGAGACATGGGTGGGGGCCTGGTGGAGGCTGCCCCTGCACTGCTGGGGGGAGGGGGTGATGGGAGACATGGGTGGGGGCCTGGTGGAGGCTGCCCCTGGTGGCTGGGGGGTGGGGGTGCAGGGAGACATGAGTGGGGGCCTGGTGGAGGCTGCCTCTGCACTGCTGGGGGTGGGGGTGATGGGAGACATGAGTGGGGGCCTGGTGGAGGCTGCCCCTGCACTGCTGGGGGCTGGGGGTGATGGGAGACAAGGGTGGTGGCCTGGTGGAGGCTGCCCCTGGTGGCTGGGGGTGCAGGGGGACATGCATTGGTGGGCAGTAGTGCAAGGTGACATGTGGGTTGGCTGGGGGGCATGGCCATGGTGGATGGGGTGCCTGCAGGACATGTGCAGGGTAGGCCGTGGAGTGTGTAGAGGGAACACCTGGGAGGACCCACACGTGCAATTCACGTGTGGTGCTCCCCGCGCACCCCTGTAATACACGTACCCTGATGGAATCGCGTGTGATACTTCCCATGCACCCCTGGAATACACGTACCCTGCTGTTTTTGCGTGGAAATATACGTACCCTGATGGAATCGCGTGTGATACTTCCTGCGCACCCCTGAGATACACGTACCCTGCTGCTTTTGCATGTGATACTTCCCGTGCATCCCTGAAATACACGTACCCTGCTGTTTTTGCATGTGATACTTCCCGCGCACCCCTGGAATACACGTACCCTGATGGAATCGCGTGTGATACTTCCCGCGCAACCCTGAGATACACGTACCCTGCTGCTTTTGCGTGTGATACTTCCCGCGCACCCCTGGAATACACGTATCCTGCTGCTTTTGCGTGTGTTACTTCCCACGCACCCCTGATGCACACGTACACAGGACAATCGCGTGTGGAACTTCCCGCGAACCACTGAAATAAACGTTCCCCGCTTGGCGTTTGCTGTTTGCCAGCCCTGTGAACTGGTCCAGGGTTGGCGCAGCCCTTTGCGATTATTTGGGGATTTTGAAGGCTTTTCCTTGCGCGAGGGCGTTCTTGGGGGCGTAACTGGCGCTGCTGCAGGGTCGCTGCGCCGCGCTGCACCACGGCTGGTTTTGGATGCGAAAATCCATGAATACGCTGTGTGCGGAAATCGATTTTAGCGCACGCGGCTGGCGCAGACATACGCACGAACACGCTGTGCGCCAGCCGCGTGCGCCACTTTTGTGCGAATTGCTATGAATTACCCTGCAAGTCAATATTACATATCAAGAGCTCATAGGCATGACTTTCATTGATGCGCATCCTCTATCAAAAGTGCATAAGTGCGGGTCTGACAAATCAACAATCGATTTAGGAATTCATGAAGTGCTTCAGAAGTTGTGGTTGGAAGGACATATGTTCCCTATAAGAAACAAAGTCCAGAAAAGGGCGCCAGGTTTTCTGGAATTTCGAGAGCTTTCCTTCCAACATGGCCGTAAGCTTTTCCAAGCCTAACAATTCCCACGTTTCTGTCCACCAGTAGGCTATCTGCGGGCCCTCTATCGCTTTCCAGAATCGGGCTCTGGTGATGCGGGCCGCCACCAGTAAATGTGAGACCAAGATTGCTTTCTGCCCTGACATGGGGAAGCTCCCATTGTCTGAGACATCCCCCAGCAGGAGTACCCTCGGGTCCATGGGGAGCCCGTGATTTCTTTAATTCTAGACCGCACCTCCAGCCAATATGACTGGATAACCGCGCAGTGCCACCACATATGAGCCATATCCCCTCGCTCACCGTACCCGTGCTAGCATGTGTCCGGGTATTCTGGATTGATGGAGTGGAGTCTGCTGGGGGGGAAGTACCACCTGAAACAGACTTTGATGGCATTTTCTTTTACGAGAGCACAACGAGAACTGTTCTGAGTTCTATGCCAGATCCGCTGCCAAGATTCATCTGAAATTTCCAGGCCCAATTCTCTCTCCCAAGCTTTCATATAGGGATGTTTCTCATCTATTGAGGCTTTCTCTAACAGTCTATAACACAGCAAAATCTTGTGGGATTGCTGACCTTCAAGAATTTTGAGTTCAATCCCCAGAGGGACCCTTCCAGCTGCCCTGCGGATGTCCCTATTAGTAAGCCAGTGGTGTAACTGTATGTATGGGAAGCGCTCCGTCTCTGGGAGGTCAAACCTTTCCTTACATTCCTGGAAGATCAAGGGTTCTTGGTTAACATACAAATCTCTCAGGCGCAAGGGTTTATCTCGGCACCAAATTCAGAACGTTGTGGGTGTGAGCCCTGGGGTGAAGGCCGGGTTCTGAGCGATAGGGGACAATGGTCCCAGTCCCAGTGGGATACCCCTCTGTGAACGTGCTTTATCCCAACTCTGCAGAGTGGACAAGATGGTTGGCAATATCCCACCCCTATAATTACGCGCCTCTTTCTGGAGAAATAGGAGGTGAGCCAGAGGAAGTGAGGCAGCCGCCTGCTCGATCCTTAACCATTTAGGGGGATCCGGGGAATCACCCCAAGAGAGCATTATAGCTACTTGCGCTGCCCTATAATAGCGTGGTATAGAGGGAAGGCCCAACCCCTCCCAACATCTTTCCCCTTGTTAGGAGTTTAATAGAAATACGGGGTTTCCTCTTCTTCCAGATGAACTAGTATATCTCTTTTTGGAGGTTTATGAGTTCAAATTCAGGGATGGCAATTGGCAAAGAGTGGATTGCATACAACAACTTTGGGAGGAGTGTCATCTTGACCGCGTTAATACGGCCTAACCATGAAATTTCTTGGGAGTCCCACCGCTGTAGCCATTTCCTTAACTCTTTAAACAGAGGGGGAATGTTCGCCCTGTAAAGACCTGCGTATGTTGGAGTCAGTTTTATACCTAAATACGAAATCTCTGTTGGAGACCAGGGAAAGCGTGTTATCGCTCGTATTTCTTCCAGTCTACCGGGATCCTCAGATAGGGGCATTCCCACTGATTTAGCTGGGTTCACTTTAAAGCCGGATATCGCAGCAAACTTGTTTAGGAGGTCTAAAAGGGGAGGAAGCGTGCGGGGGGCATCCCTCAGGAAACAAAGCAAATCGTCTGCATATAGCGCGATTTTATGGGGTTGTCCCTCCACCTCAAAACCCAGGATATCCGGGTGCAGTCTAACGTGCTGAGCAAAAGGCTCCATTGCCAGGGCAAAAATGTACGGGGACAAAGGACAGCCTTGTCTAGTACCTTTGGCTAACCTAATTAGCGGAGTCCAATTTTTATTGACCTTGACCTTGGTCGAGGGAATTTGAAAATATGAGAGTATTAATCTAGAAAACTCCGGGCCAAATCCAAACCCCTCTAGTACTATTTCCAGGTACCCCCAAGACATACTATCAAATGCCCTGTGAGCATCTAGGGACAGTAGGGACAAACTACCTGGAATCTTTGGAGCGAGAGCAATTAGATTAATAGCACGGCGCACATTATCATAGGTGGACCGATTGTGTATAAATCCTGTCTGATCATTATTTATCAGGGACGGAAGAATAGGACATAAGCGGCTCGCTATTATTTTCCCCAACAATTTAGCGTCTGTATTTAGTAATGCAATTGGCCTGTAAGAGGCGCAATTTGTAGGATCCTTCCCAGGTTTCAGCACCAATGTCGTAGCTGATTCTGCCATGGATGTTGTGACCACTCCTGCCTTCCATACCGAGTTAAATAGTTTCGTTAAATGGGGGGTCAATTCCTCCCGGAAAGTCCTATAGAACTTGTTAGTAAAGCCATCTGGACCCGGGGCCTTACCCAGCGGGAGGGAGCGGATTGCCGTGTCTGTCTCCTCCGTAGTTATCGGAGCCTCCAGACGATCACGAAATTCAGGGTATATCTGTGGGAGATCAGCCCTCTGGATAAAGTCTCTGGCCAATTGTGGATCCGATACATGAGGGGATGAGTGGTTTTGAAAAAACTCTTCCACAACCCGAAGCTTCCCAGATTCGGTGAAAATTTGCTTTCCATCTGCTTCTTTTAGAGAATCTATGCGGTTGCGCTTTGCCTGCTGCCTGAGTTTAGTTGCTAACAGATGATTTGCCTTGTTCCCCTTAGAGTAATAGTATTGTTTAGTGCGCATTATGCAGAGGGCTGCTCGGCTCATATGGTGAGCCTCAAGCGCTTTCTGTGTCATGTGAACCTCCCTAAAGGCGCATCTAGAGGGTTTCTTCCTATGCGCCTCTTCTGCCTCGCAAATCCTTAATTCCAATTGGGTCTGGGTCGGTCTGTAAACTGTCATGATGCCTACCTCCAAGGACCAGGTCCGACCCAGCAACCCCAGAGGCAGGCATCATTTCCCCCAGGGAAGTGCCAGCGGGCCCAAGCTGGGGCCCTTTGGACACAGTCCTGGCGCCTTAGGCGCCAGGCTCATGAAGCTAGACATGTGTTCAAGTGTTTTAAGGTGCACTTCCCTGATGCAGACCATGCTGCTACATCCAGGCCCTCTTGAGGCCTGAATGGAACTACTTTACCTGTGGACCTACTTTCCCCTGGGTGTGGTCGGGGAAGGATACATACCTGATCGGTGGAAGGATACATACCTGGAACTTCTTCCAAAGCTATTTAAACCACGCCCGATCAGCAACTCACGCTTCGCGTTGTTCTGCTCCTCGCAGCTGGACGCTCACCGTGTCAGCTCCTGCATCTGGACTTCAGCCACGCCTGTCAGCATCCTGGGTCACCTGCTAAGAAAGAATTGGAGTGAAAGAAGACCTTACCTGCTAAAGCTGCATCACGGAGACTTCACACCGACGATCCTGAAAGGGAAGACATCATTTTAAAAGCATTTCGCTTCGATCGCTGCAGCGCTGCATTTCACTCACCTTTCCTGGGCACCTCCATCTTCAGCAGCGATCATCCGGATCCGCAGCCACTTCCCAGAGCCTAGAGAGAAAAAGACAAGAACACAAGGTGAGAGAAGGAAGGGAATAGGAAAAGCTCAGTTTCCTTCAAGGACTTACCTGTTGGGGTCATTCCCATTTCATTTCGGGTCCTGCCGTTTCCTGGCATTCCGGACCCCGGCCCCTATGGGGAAAAAAGACAAAGACATTGAATGAGCGAATGCAAAGACATCTCCCCCGAACGTTCATCCAGAACTTACCTGTCATTTACTGGAACTGCACATTTCACTTCGGGTCGGCGCCATATCTCCGGCATTCCGAACCCCGGCCCCTAAGGGGAAAAAGACATAAGCGTTAGCGCTTGCTGCAATAAGACAATGGGCCTCATTCCGAGTATGGCGGTAAGTGACACTTATTACCGCCATGGCGTAAATACCATGTACGATGTGGTTGGAAGGCGCTATTTCCACCATATTCCGACTTTGCGAGCACGAGTATTCCGCCATGGCGGTAAACTCCCTTGCGGCATAGCGCAAAAGGTCCCGTCAAACCCCTTACCGCCATAAACCTAGACGTATTTAACACCATCGCCTTCGATGGAATCCGTAATTAGCGGAGACCGTAATTTACGCTAACCGTAAATTACGGCCACCGTTAAATACCAGAAACGGAAATAACGTCATCGCACAGGAACGGGAAGCATCACGGCGGCCATATTTAAAATCACAATCCATTGCAATCCTCTCCATACAGGACATAGAGGACTCCATACAGGACTCTGATCGACCAAATATACTACAGAGACCAGCATCATGACTAAAGTTCTGAAAAAGGGCGCTGCGCGCATCCGAAAAGAAAAATTCACCCAGGATGAGTTACAGGTCCTGGTCGACACTCTGCATGAACATGCAGATATCGTATTCTGCAGCGACATGCGTAGGCCCACTATCCTCAGAAAGAAGGAGATATGGGAGTTGGTCGCACAGAGGGTGAGCGCCGTTGGGAACACCCCCCGCAGCACAACGCATTGCCGCAAACGCTGGGATGACCTCCGTCTCAGGGTGCGGGCCATCCTCTCAGCAAACCGTCAGCAGGCCCTGGAGACAGGAGGAGGCCCAGGCTCACCCATTAAAATGATGCCCTGGGAGGAAACATGTGCGGAGATGATGGGCACAGAAGCCATCGAAGGTGTTGGCGAAATGGATTGCGGTGATCCCTCATCCGCTGATGCAGGTGAGTGTCATGAGTCTAAACAGTACATGCATCCCTAATGTAATTCACCGCAAAGCGCCGGCCAAAGAGTCACATCATGTTTGCTTCGTAGACCCCCCCACCCCCTGCAATCATGTCGTAACAAGTGGGACCCAGAATGATGTCAGGTGCAAGGCTGACACCCATATTGGCCATGCCACACAGAAAGCTGGTCAATGTCACTCACCACAGTACTCCGCCAACATGATTGACCCCGCCAACAGTATGCTTTTACCATCCAAGCCAAGTTCACTCACCGACCAAATGTCACCAAGACGCTGCTCTCCCAATGTGTTACCATAGGCTTGAAGTCATGATGACCCCCAGATCATTGCTCATGCTGTCTCTCTCTTGCCCCCCACAGGTAGCGGTCATGAAAGTGAGGAGCAGGAAGGCTCCCGGCCAAGTACCTCCCGGGGCAGGGGCAGGGTACAGCGCATACCTGCTGGCAGACATAAGGCCCATACTACACCACCTGCTCCAGCAACCCCCATGGAGGGTACACAACCCCCACCCGCGCACCTGGACATGCCTGCAGTTCCGCCGGAAACATGCCCCACGCTGCACCCTGAGGAATCCAGCATGTCAGGGGAGAATGCTGCCATGTGCCTCCTTAGTGTGCCAGACAGCCCCACATCCAATTCCGTGGTCAACGTGGAGGAGACCAATGACTACAGCCCTGAGTCACCATCGTACAGCCAGGTTGCACACAGCGACTCCGGGTCGAGTGATGGCCCAGGTCTCACAGGCGAAGGGGTAACACCTGTCTCACATCAGCCCACTTCCCCTGCCGAAACACCTGAGAGGCCTGCAGGCCCAATACCAAGCCTGCCAACCACATCCCCCACATCGGCCGCAGAAGCTGTGCACTCCCAGAACCTCACGGCCATGATAGAGGAGTTTCTCCGGGACAACCGGGAATCAGGGTTGGTGCATCACAATGACCTGCAGGCTCTGGGCGAGGTCATCACTACATGCACAAACCGGCTCTGTGAGGTGCTCGGCAGGATTGCTGATGCCCTGGAGGCAGCAACCCCCAGACCTCAGCCCCAGCAGGAGGAACCACCCTCCCAGTGCTCCTCCACGCAGACCAGCCCGGTCCGCAGGTCACAACGCTCAATGCGAAAATGATACCCCAGGCTCGGGGAGTGCCCATTGACTATGAAGCCACACACATGTGGCCTATGTAGTATTGATGGGACCATTGTGGGGCTGTTGTGGGGGGAGGGTGAGGGGCGTGAGGGTGTGCGTGGGAGTTGGGGGAGAGGGGGGTGAGGGTGTGCGTGGGAGTTGGGGGGGAGGGGGGTGAGGGTGTGCGTGGGAGTTGGGGGGGAGGGGGTGAGGGTGTGCGTGGGAGTTGGGGGGGAGGGGGGTGAGGGTGGATGATTATTTGTACACGTTTTCACATGATTATACAATACACAGTTTGGTCTATCCTGGAAAACAGAGTGGACATTGATCATTGTGCATGTGTCTTTTAATGTCTCACAGTGCATGTAGTACATGTATCCCCACACCCAGTGCCCAATGTCCTGTCATCCTCACCCCCTCAGCTGACTTGTGACTCAGAAATATTGGTCAATCAATGCTTGTCGCACGTGACGTCCCTCCTGTGCATCGGCCCCGTGATGCTGTCCTGCCATTCCTTCCTCCTCCTCCTCCTCCTCCTCCTCCTCCTCCTCCTCCTCCTCCTCCTCCTCCTCCTCCTCATCTGGTGGTAGCAGACCCACGTCAGGGGGCAGTGGCACGTTCCGATGGATGCACATGTTGTGCAGCATTGCACATGCCATGGTGATCTTGGCCACCTTCTCGTGGCTGCAGATGAGGGCCCCACCTGACCGGCTGAGGCAACGAAATCGTGCCTTCAAAAGGCCGAAGGTCTGCTCTATCACCACCCGTGTACGGGTATGAGATCTATTGTAGTCCTCCTCGTGCCTGTTTTGTGGGTTGCGGACCGGGGTCATGAGCCACGGCTTCAATGGGTAGCCAGCATCACCTGCATGAGAGTGGAATGAAGGTAAGTGTTTGTGCAATCATGGTGGAGAACTGTGCTAATCTAACATTGCAGCAGGTGTTCACTGGCCATGCACACATGTCCCAGGATACAGTCACCCCATTACATCGTACAATGGCGTTGACTGTCCCACCCGTATGCATCTCTCTACCCCCCCCTTTACCACCCGGGTGGAGTATGCTGACAGACTACTCACAGCCCCAATGGACTGCCATGGCCCATTCCGGTTACTCACCAAGCAGCCAGGTACGTCGTTCAGCATGTCGCTCCATGTAGCGTGGTAGTGTAGAGTTCCGCAGGACCAAGGAGTCATGAGTTGATCCGGGGTATCGGGCATTGCATTGTGTGATGGCTTTACTGGCATTACACACCATCTGGACGTTGATGGAGTGATATTGCTTGCGGTTGCGATACGGCACCTCCATGGCATGGGGAACCACCAATTCTACGTGGGTGCAGTCGATGGCACCTATGCAATTTGGCATGTCTGCAAGTGCATGGAAGGCAGCTTTGGTATCATATGTCTCCTGGGGAGTCCGGGGGAGGCATATGTAGTCCCTTCTGTGCTTGAGGAGGGCATCGAGCACTTGGTTGATTATCCGGGAAAATATGGGCTGTGAAATGCCATGCATGTGCCCCACTGTATGCTGGTAGGTCCCTGTGGCAAGGAAGTGGAGCACAGACACTACCTTTAGTAGAGGGGGGATGGCAGTGCTGATTTCTATTAGGCTCACTATGTCGTTATGTATCAGGGCCACTATGGTGGTTATGGTGTCCCGGTCAAGCCGGTACAGGGTGTGTATCTGCTCTGGTGTGAGGTTGAAGGGGGTGGGTCTGATGCGTGGAATTGGGGGCTGACGGCGTGGTAATGGTGGCTGCACCGGTAGGGCATGCTGGGCCTGTCTCTGCCTCCTTCTCCTCCTGTGTATCCTCTGTGGTGGGGGCTGTGGTTGCTGTGGTTGCTGTTGTTGATGTTGTCGTAGTTGCTGCCTTGCGAGCAGGGCCTCCAGCTCCATGAATGCTGCGAGAATTGGTATCATCTTGGTGTGGGAGGGGGTGTGGTGTGTGGGTGTGCTCCTTTTGTGCTGTGCCTGACTCTATGGACTCCACCTGTGCTGATTGGGTGCACCTGTTCCTCTTTCTGGCACTGTTCAGGGTTGTTAACACCTTCTCTGCGATGCCGGTAATTACGCCATGGCGTTAAGGTACTTTGCGCCCTTGTGGATCCGTTTTTACCGTGTCCGCTTTACTTGGGATCAGCACTGGTTAACGCCTTAGCGTTATTTCCGACGTGGTGTCTCGGGCGCGCGACACTGGTCCGCTATTTACGCCGTCGTACTTTACGGCGGCGGTAATTACGGTGTGATGGGTCGGAATAGTCCACGGCGGAAAAGGATGTCGCTATTACTTTACCGCCATCGTTTTTCCATTACCGCCGGACTCGGAATGAGGCCCAATGAACATTATTATTAAGCTTGAACTTTTGAACTTGCTACAGAACTCTTACAGCACCTTACCTGAATAGTCAAGCTTATTTGAACTCCCATCAAACCTCAATCCAGTGAAGTAACTGGGTTTCAACGCGCCCCTGCATCAGAAGCAGGATGGAGAACTCATCCTTCCAGACCCTAAGGTGAGACTTCATGGGGAATCGAGGAAGGGTATCGTGGAGGGTTGGAAGGGAGTGGGAGGCTTGAGCATTATTCCGTCAGTAGGTAATACTCCCTTTTCACGCACAGGGGAATATTCCTGCGAGCCAGTGAGTCCGTCTTCAGAGTCCTGCGCTTCACCATAGAAGAAGCATCAGCACTCGAAGCCAGACCTGCGCCTCCGTGGGAATCAGGTGAGCGTGACATAAACTTTACTCCGCTCAATTGTTTGAGTTATAACCTGACCCCTGATAACAGCCTTCACTGCATCCCACACTACTGCATATTCCAACTCCCCAGTATCATTGTCTGCAAAGTATTGGTCTATGTAGTTAGCAATACAGGAACGGGCCTGAGGGTCCAACAAAATGAGCTTGTTCAGTTGCCAGGCTCGGGGGGGTTCCGGGGTGTCGCTAAATGGAAGCATGGAGACTAATACTGGAGCATGGTCAGATAGGGCTTTCGGGAGGATCTCTATCTCTGTGGTGTGGGGGATAAGGGCATCCGAGAGAAGGAACATGTCTAGCCTAGAGAACCCCATATGCACAGGAGAATAAAAAGTATAATCACGTTCTCCCTGGTGAAAAAAACGCCATCCCTCTATCAATGAGTGTTCCCGGAGAAGAGAGGTTAGAGCCATGAAGTTTTTCTTATCAGCTAGAGTTGGAGGGAGAGATTTATCTTCCAACGGATTGATCACAGCATTAAAATCTCCTCCAATTATAAGGTCTCCCTCAGCATGCTGACTCAACATTCCGGATATAGAGGTAAAAAATTGGTGTTGATTAACATTAGGTGCATATATCGACAACAGGGTCACCCTCTTCCCATACAGCATGGCCACCACCAGAACATATCTCCCCTCTGCATCTAACAGGGTTCTATGAACATTCAATGGGGTCCCCTTCCAAACAAGAATAGCCACCCCATGCCGCTTAGTCCCCGAGGAAGCACAGATTTTGATTGGGTAGAGCTTGTCATTCAAGCAAAATTCATCAGTTGGCAACAGGTGAGTTTCTTGCAAAAATAATATTGTGGGGTTGTATGTCGCCAATCGGTGAAATATAGCTCTCCGTTTTATCGGGGAATTGAGACCCTGAACATTGAGGGTGAGACAGATTACATTCGGGTTCGCTATTTCAGTATTCCCTCGTGTGTTACACTCACTTGACATAATTGACCAAGTACATGGGATATTACATTACATTCACCCACCAATACCCTCCCACTTCGGGTTTTAAGGGCCTTAGAATTAACTTTAAGAGAAGCACTTAACTCACCCCAGGTGACCCAAACCCTCGAGCACTTCAACAGTATTGCAGACTTAAAGTTAGCATTATGCGAGTTGCCTCGTTGTTGACAGCTTCCACTTGGGACCGACCCATCATCAGAATACCAAAATGGGGTAAAAAAAATAAAAGTAACACTGGATGACAACAAAACCAAACAGAAGTAAAGAAAACCAGTTTGCACTGTTGAACAATGCAATATAAAGACTTGAAGAATAATAGGAAACAAGCTGTGAAAAGCTTCCCTGAACTTCAACATCTATTTAAACAACAGTAAACCTTCAACAGAATCGGGCGCATTCCGACTTAGGCGCCCCACTTTGAAATCATGTGTAATTTTGCACACCATATAAATCTCATCTCGGGGGATCTTTTCCATGACCACCCAGAGCCCCGTGCCCAACCAGCAGAGTTGCTTAAGTTTGCATGGCCGATGATCTCTCCCATCAAAGATCTAACAAGATCTTAAAGCATCCAATACTCAGAAGAAATGTTAACCATGCGGGTTGAAGTCCTGCCTCTAAATTCTCCCCGGGACCACCGAGGATATGTCACCTGTGTCTTTTCCACTTCCTCCCTTTACTATCAGGCAGGCGTATCATCAGCTCGTGGGGGACTAGTAGACTTAGAGCGGCCATTTCGGTTGTCCGGAGAGAGGTGAGCATGAGTTCCAGCCATGGTCCGCTCCCCATGGAGAGCAGAACCACCCATCCGCCGCCAACCCCTCGGCTTTCTTCTTCTATCTATCGGGGTAGACTGTGAACCGTGATCCACCTCCGATGAGGCATCTCGATCCAGCGTGGGTACCGCAGCATCTCCAGCCATAAGCTCCTTCACCTCCATCTCCGAAGAGATCACGTAGTGCTGGATATTAAAGTAAAAAATCAATTTTCAAGGAAACCCCCAGCGGTAGCGGATCTTCTTGGACTGGAGCCATGTAGAGACTTTCTGCAGACGCCGTCGGCAAGCTAAAGTATACGGGAGAGATCTTGAAATAGCCGAACAGAAGCTTCCCGAAACTGCACAGATTACGATTTTCTGGCCGCCATCATGATTTCCTCTTTTTGACGGAAATAACGGACTCTGGTAAGGACATCTGGGAGAAGATTCATCCTCTGTTGGGCAGAGGAGTATACATGGTGCGTTCTGTCCAGAGTCAGGGTTTCAGAGGAAGAAAGGCCCAGAAGGTCTCGGAACAGTTCGCTGACATAGCTGGGTAGGAGATTTACCGCGGAATACCCCAGAGGCGCACGTTATTGCGTCTAGACCTATTTTCAAGGTCCGCCTGCTTAGCCCAGACCTCCTCCAAATGGTCTTCAATCACCCGCACTCGTTCTGAGAGCACCTCAGTGTCATGCGTTAGCTCACAGGTGACATTCTCCAGATCGTTCACTCTAGTTTCAAGACCACCCAGGTGGGAGGTTAGCTCTGCCAAAGATCTGGCCAGCGAGTCTTTCAAGGTGGTTATCTCCACCTTAATTTCACGAGTGATTTCTTGTTTGAAGGCCTTCAGCAGATGGTAAATGCCATGTCCGCAATGGGATCTGTAGCAGGGGCCGGGTGGACATCCACTGACACTGTATGGCTCTGGAGCACGGGAGCTGTCTGAGGTGCCAAGAAAGCCTTTATACCCTGTGTTTGCTCTTTCTTTTTGGTTCCTGCTTTGGGCATTGCTGGCAAAACTTCAAAATATATAGGGCTTCATTACGATCGACCCGGTATGGAAACAACGGTGGTGGTAAACCTGCCGCCACCGTTGTTTCCATGCCGGGCGATCACAACTCCTGCAGGCGGGAGGTGATGTTCCCGCCAGGTCTGACCTGGCGGGTTTAACACCGCCCGCCTGCAGGCGGACGAGGAAACACTGGCAGCATTACGAGATGCTGCCGGTGTTTCCATGATCCCCATTCCCATTGAGTCCCATAGGACTCAATGGGAATGGGGATTAACACCATTCCGCCTCCGTGATTCCCGGGAAACCGGGGTTGTAATGCCCTGGTAATTCCGGGAATCAACGGAGGGGGAATGGTAATACGAGTCCGGAGGTAACCAGGTGGTTTTACCGCTGGACTCGTAATGAGGCCCATAGTCTCAGACGCCACACCACATTTGTAGAACGCACGGTGCCAAAGATCAATAGAGTAAATAAATGCCCTGAGGGTCAGTGAATCTCCTTAATGGGTCCCGTAAGAGTCAGCAGACACCAAGCGCCACCACCCCGAGTTCGCTCAGGAAAATGTCCAATGCTGGAGCGGAGCTACATGGGGGAACGCCGAAATGGTCACCGACGGCCTCCGCAAGTAGTACTCCCCCTCCTCTAGGCCCCAGTGAGCGGGGACCCGGTTCACACCTCCAGGCAGCGGGCCGGCGACTCACCCTGGATCCTGAGCCGCCCACCCCGCCACAACAGTCTCACGGCCCCACAGACCACGCCACACAAAGGCACACAGGCAGGCGAGCGGTGCCCCCCGAGCCCCAGTCGCTCGTTCTGCTGAATGATAGCGGGAGATCCCCGCCCCCGGATCCGCCGATTCCCAATGCAAAACCGGGGACCACCACCATCCGGGTCGGCAAGGCCCCCGATGCCCGCCAGGAAAAATGGCGCGCGCCGCCGAAAAAGTCTCAGAGGGCTCAAGAGACACCAGCCCGGTAGTCCACAGCAGCCCACAGCAGATGCGGTCCGCCTCCTCTACGCGCAGGCAAGCGATTCACTCCTTGCGCACCATATCATCAGTCTCTCCGCACCAGATACTTGCAATGACCGGAGGGCCAGGGGAGCCCCACTCTCGCCGAGGGACGCAGGTAAACAGACGGCGCTCCCGGAGTCTACGGAGCACCAGCCCCTCCACTGCAGCAGCGATCCGTGTCAGTGCGTCCCGGTCGTCTCTCTCATCCAGGGACAGGAGGAGTCCCCGGCTCCCAGAGCAGCTCCTCTTCAGGCTGAGGCCGGGGACCACAACCCGGGGCATGGAAGTCTCCGCCGCCGTTAGGCGAAATGGCGCGCACCGCCATGTTGCTCTCGGCAGTCCCAGGGGGTTCCAGCTCGTCCCAGCAATATCTCCAGCATCCGAGCTCCGATTTCCATCGGGACTGCGTCCCACCGTATCACTCCAGGTTCAGCCTTCGTTCTTATATAGTTACGTTCATCATATGGGTGCAAAATTGCCAGAATAACGTTACTAAGGGGGCCCGTTGGCGGAGCTCACAGCAAACACGTCCTCATCGTGTGCTGCCTAGCCACACCCCCCGAATACTGTCTTTTTTATGTTATGTATTTATGACTGTATTTATGAATTACCTGAATACAACTTGAACAATTTAAGGAACTTAAAAATGCTTTTCTTATTGTAAATTGCCCTCTTATTCTAAATGTTCCATTGTTTTGAATGCACATTCAAAAACCCTTCATGTAAAAAGAACGTAACTAACGATTTGGTTACAGCATCGGCTGAACTGGGAGAGGCCTTCTGCAAGTTGTTGTATGGGATGCAGTATATATTATTTTAGGAGCTTTTCTAAAGACTATGATAAGTGGCACAGTGTAAAGACATGTACTCTATTGCCAATGTCATTGCAAAATTGAATTTTCGGCACAGGTCCATAGAATCAGGGTCGAACACTGACCTCCTGCCCCTTCCACGGATGATGCCCCTTTCAGTAAACACCCTACCCGACCCTGCATGTGGTCACTATTATTCTTAATCAGCTGTGCTGCCAGAAGCACAATATACACCTCCTAACTAAAAAAGTCAACTTTTAGCTAAGACTGTCGCAGGGAACAAAGAAACGAACTCCCCAGAGGGAGGGTAATTGTTCTAGAAAAAAATAAAACATACTGTATGGTTAATTATTAGCTTCAAACCCATATGTATCTATGCTTTGTATTGGGAGGATAGCTCTGGGGCAACACGCTCCCCTTGGAAACAAGCCAACACGGAACAACACAGGTTCGATCCCCGGGTCTGCGCTTAGAAGGCTCTGGGTATTAAGTGCGTTATAAGTAATCAATTGCAATTACTGTGTCTTGTCAGGGAAACAAAAGCAATAAAATAAAACAAGGTCTAATTCATTTAGGGGACCAGCTCACTTGGCTGCACCGTTTTCAGAGCTGAGAGGTCAAACCACTTCTCTAACTATAAAGATTTAGAAGCGTGAATATGCCTTAACACAGCAGGGTGCATCCTAATAGGTGCAGCATTCCAAAATTCACATTAAAGGTATGTAAAAAGCTGGCAATACATTAATACGTATTTTTATATTTTAACAAAGCAGCATGTCTGTGAAAGCCTTGTAGTAAGTAAAACGTGTGACAATTAACCAAAAACATGGGAACAAACGTGCATTGATCGTGAAGAGTCGCCAAACTGTACTGTCACTTCACATGGACTAGCAGTAGCTCCTGAGGGCACAGATAGATCCTCTCAGCTAACAAACTGCCCCCTGTGTATGTAAGCTCTGACCTGATATTGGCTATCTGTTTTTTTACTGTTTTTTCCTGGTTGTGGTGAGGAAAACAATAGCAAAAGAATAATAACATAAAAAACAAGGCCAATATAGGAAAAGGCATTGGAGGAGGTCAGGATAAAACGCAGCTCTCATGTCAGCTCCATTTTAGGGTCAGCGGTCATATGACTTCTGATCCAGTGCCATGACTATGAAGCCCACACAAGCGTACATAAGCTTTAACATAGCCAGGCACGTCATCAAAACCTTGAGCATAGGCCAACACTTCGGAGAAAGTGTAGCAGTGCCATTAGTTTCTACATAGGCCCATCAGCAATGGGGAAAAAACAAAAAGATCTCCCAAACTCAAAGGATGCTCGCTTAGACAATGGGGACAGTATCATGACAAGGGACACATCACGTGTAGGATAATATTACATATGTTTATAACTGGTACTGATGGCTGAAAGGAAAGGTTCGCCTCCATCTGATCGCAATTTCACAATTTTTATGTTGTGGATATGTGAATTGCATAATGGGTGATTGAGATGGTTTTAAGATGATGCTGGATTGGCATACTTGGAGATGAGTCGATGCTATTGGGCATGTCTGTTAAAAATGGCTGGGGTTTGCAATTCGGCCTCCCCATCGGCCAATTAAGGGGAATTATAGGCAGGTGTTTGCTCACGTGTGGACCTCTTTTCAGATTGATAGGTATTGGTGCCATGTGTGAGTGTCTGGCCATCCAGGTCTGCATGGTTTCAATGATGGCTTGGGCGTGATGGAATGGTTGCTTGGTTGTGTCCCAGTGGTTCTGTGACCTCTCAGGGTCCAGCCAGGCGGTCTCTTTAGGCTTGCAAGGATGCCTCCAACATTGGTGCAGGTGTGCAGTTTATGTCTCTTTTTGTATGTAGACCAGTTGGCATGCTCAGTGAGCCAGCCATCAGCAGGAGCAGGTGAATAGCATTGCTGTTTTGTGAATGAAGCCTACCTGAAAAAGTTGTTCCTGGCTATATTTTGCGAATTGATGTCGGGTGTTCTGGGCAGTCAGATGAGCCTGAGGCACAAATGGTCTGTGATGGGAAGTAATTTGAGAGACGATGATGCAGTTTCGGTGGGCATAGGGTGGCTGTTGGAATGTGTCCTTATTTGCTAGCTGAATGCACTTTGTTGCAGTCCTTTCAGTGTCATTATTGGGTTCAAGTTTACCTGTTGTTAACATTGCAAGTCATCTATTTTAAACTCTTTGTGGGGAATGTCCTTTCAGGTGCACTTTGTTTTTCTACTTAATAATCTCAACATTGTGTTTGATTGGTCATTTTTGAGGGTGGATTCCATACCTTTGTGTATGAATGCCCCACTGTTTGTGGGTGCGTGGCATTCCCTTGCATTTTAGCATTATGTAGGAGGATTATGCATCTGTGCCTGATACCATGCAGCCCTGATGTATTCCCTTTATTAAGTTTAGAAGTATGCTGATCGATGCAGTTTCCCTCTCCCCTAAAGAACTGAAATAATCACACCCGACATGGGAGATGAACAAAAACAATTAAATGAAAACAAAACAAAGAAGGAAAAAAAGATATTTATATGTTCAAGTCATGGGCTTCTTCAGCTGGACGAAACCTCAGCAAGTTGCAATGGGACTTCTTGCAGGAGTTACAGAATTTGTCAGATATCGTTATGAAACCTTCTGATAAAGGGACCAATATTGTCTTAATCAACCGCTGCGATTATGTGATTTCGGCCGCACAACAACTTTGAGTCAAAACATGTTACTCCTGTGTCTTCTAATCCCTTTCCTTTGATACAGCGTAATTTGAGCAGTATGGTAACTACGTGGGATGAGAGGGGTATGTTGGATGAGGATCTTGTAAAGTTTTTGGTCCCTTCTTTTTTTTACTATGCCCACCATTTATTTCTTACATAAAATTCATAAATCACTGGTGCACCCACCTGGTAGACCCATTGTCACTTTATCAGGATCCCTACTTGAAAATATGTCACCGTTTATAGATGAGACTTTAATTATTTTATTTCGGTGGTACCGTCGTATCTACAGGACACTAAGGACTTCCTTGCACACATTAATCAGACACCATGGAAAGAAGGTTTGATTTTAGCGACTCTTGATGTTGTTTCTCTTTACACCTCCCTAGATCATTCAGTTGGAATGAATGCTTGTAAATATTTCTTGGCAACACGATCGTTGAACTTTCTATCTCATAGTAATATGATCTTGGAGATGTTAGAAATTTGTTTAAATAACAATTGTTTCTTTTTGAGAATGTTTTCTATCATCAGAAGCGAGGGCTGTACCTTTGCCCCCCCATGCCCACCTCATGATGGGCTGGTGAGAGGCTACCTTCTTGAATTACATCTCTGAACAAATTGTATTGAGTTGGAGGTACATTGACAACGTGTTTGTCATATGGAAGGGCACTCCAACAGATTGGCTAACCTTTGTAAAACACATTAATAACAACACAGTGTCGCAGCCGGTCTGGATCACCACTTCCACGGACTAGTGAAGCAACTAGGTCCACTCTATGCGCCCCTGCTACAATAAGCAGGACGGAGAGTTCAACGTTACAAAACCACAGGTGAGCTTGCATGGGAAAACGCTTGCGCACTTCATTTTGGCACGAGAGGGTCGAGGGAATTCACAACATCACCACACCATTCTCATTGCCTCTCATCTTCTCTCAGGGGCAATACCAGTGTCCAGAACAGCAGGCTCAGCAGCAGCTGGGGGAGAGAGTCTATCCAGGGGAGCCAAGTCGAGGGAGGGCTCCAACCGTGCCCCAACGCCCCCGCAGAGACCAGGTGAGCGTAACACATGGTCAATTTAGTGTTTACTGAAAATCACAGCTTCAGTGACATTGTATATCTCGTTGTTAACGTGACCTTAGACACATTTGGTTTACAGACTTCAGTATAGAAAAAGCCCACTAGTTCAGAGCTGCTTTTGCATGCATCGAGTGGTCAGCCAGCCAGCTGCAAAAGGAGCATACCCTACGGGGAATTTGTACGATATTGCAGGAACTGTTCCGACATTGCGACCTTTGACAAATGCTGTGCTAGAGCCTCACACAATTTTCTCAAATGTGGGTATGCTAAGGTTGTCATTAGGAGTGTTTACACCAAGGCCTGCTTGCTTCATTGTGACAATTTATTGTCCATGAATAAATTAGACAAGCAGACCATCAGTGAGGATCTGCGTTTGATTGTCACCTTAGGCAACGCATCCCAGAGCATCCGAAAAATTGTCCAACGCCATTGGCATGTGCTCAAGATGGACAAAGACTCATCATCTATTTTGGCACCACATCCAGTCCTCACGTTCCGACGACTTCTGTCATTGAAAGATAAATTGGTGAGTCCAAGAATGTGTCACACAGGATCTGGCTGTCGTCAACACCCAAGGGGTTTGTCAAATGCCACAAATGCAAAGTGTGCTCCCACGCCATTGCACAGAGATCCTGCATCCATCCGATCACTGCTCTATCTTGTGTCATTAAGCAATCCATCATCTGTGACACTGTTTTTATTGTCTGCGTGCTTTGTTGCCCCCTTTCAGAGGTCTGCACTTTGCCCCCCGACACTTGCTCTTAATTGCCACTTTGTTTTTTTTTTGCTTCCGGCACTGGCCTGTCATCAATATTCTCTGAAGATGAGCCAAATACAGGTACTAGCATTTGCACTTTAACGTTATGGGTCTGTCCAATGTTGACACTAAGACCATCTCAGGGTTTTATTTAAAGTTTGAAGCACTTGCACTTTCATTCTTCGTAATCATGTTTTTATCAATTCATGTAGTTTAACATTGTGTTTTTGATTCATGTATATTTGTTGATAATTGAAGGTCGCAATGTATTACTATGAGCACTTGCATTTTGAACATTTTATAAATATGCTTTTCTCCATCTCCACCTTAACATGATATGTCCAACCCGTTTTGGAATGTTTTAACTGTGTGATAAATCATGTGCCCTGGTTTGTCCTCAGCCAATGAGCACTAGTGTATTAAACATAAGAACTTCATATTGGCTGGTTATACCATTTAGGTTTAATTACATTACAAGATGTCTGCCCTCATACTGCACTGCTTCCTGGTGACACAAACAGTGGCCATAGACATAGTGGAGGGACTAAGGAGGTTACTTAATCATGCACTTCCTACTGCCTCCTTTGTGTGATCAATCGCTCTGTGAGCGAGAAACTCGTTACCTTTTATTTTTCTCCCTGTGCTGTGCAATTGCTGTGTATGCACTAATAAACTACGCAGGTCATTCCAACTTAGTTGTTTTTTCCTAATCATTGTCGGCATCTTGTGACCTGGCGTGTGGTCTGCTTGCTTTCTGCAGGTTCCTGTTCTCTCCTGAGATATATATATATATATTACACAGCCACGCTAGTGGCTGTGTAGTTATGGTTAAGTTGCTGTTTCCATAGGAAGAGCACTTTTTCGGCAGCTTATAACTTCGCTCCCCCTGGATGAATCCTCACCAAACTTTGCAAAAAACGTGTATGGGCCACTCTGAATTTTTTTGCAAAGTTTCGTGATGTTTAGTCTAGGGGGCAGTTATAGGGTGGTCCCAAAACGTATTTTTTTCCCATAGACTGAATGGGGGAAAAACGTTGTGCACGCCTACAGGCCAAACCGCTGGATGGATTTTCACCAAATATGCGGCAGGAGCTTGGTCCCGAGAGCGTGCTTTTGTAAATTTGGTGGCAATCCATCAGTAGTTTAATTTAAAACAAGCAAAAAGTATGTCTCAAAAAATGTGTGATATCTATGTCCACTCCGCAGTCACACTTCCCTGTTCGCTCCGCGGAGAAGATAACGATTGGATAAGAGGCTCCTGTCATGACCGCGGACACGCGACGTGTCCTCCGATTGGCTGGAGTGAGGCGTAATGTGCATCAGATTGTTTGGATGCGCCCGACATCTTGGATCCGCCGACAGCGCGGCGGTGACCAGAGGCGAAATGTTGTTTTGGGGAATGTTTTGTTGTGGCAGAGTGCTTGGGGAGGTTTAGAGAGTAAGACATGGGTGAAATACTGTATTTGTTTAGGCGGCAGGTGGTAATGATGTATTCTCCATGCCCGCGCTGTTCGGGATGTTTGTAATTACTGAAAATGAGGGGTCTCACAAGGATAGTATTTACCTCAGTGCTGTGCACAGGCAAGTTGAAACTGTTCTAAGGACACGCGTGGTATTAGCGAATATTAAATTTGAGTACATGCTGCAGTTAAAATGTTTGTTTCTATGGGTGTGGTACTGATTTATAAGCCGCCATGGGTGTGATATGCTGCGGTGGTTGTGTCCAGAACCTACAGTCTTGCGTGCATGGCCGTAGGCCGTAGGTCATACACCCAAGACTCTAGGCCCTGGCCACAACCACCACAGCATATCACTGCAATAGATACACCTGTAGTATCGAACCTCGATCAGGTGGTTGTGGGGAGGGCCTAGAGTCTTGGATGCATGGCCAAAGGCCATGCACCGAAGACCAAATTTATAAGTAGTCAAGTTATAAGCCATAATGGGTGTGATATTGTCATGATCACTGCTTCCAAGGAGCCAGGACCAGCCCAACGTCCTTGGAAGCAGGCCCCTAACCTTAATCCTAGGCACCAGCCGGTCCCCACTGGGACCTTTTGGACCTTGTCCTGGCGCCGGTGGCACCAGGCTCATCAAAGCCATCGGTCCCGGCACTGGAAGCGCCGGGCTCATAATATGTATGAAGATGCTTGGGTGGACTTACCTGCAGCAGACCATGCTGCTTACTTACCAGCCACATAGGAATCTTCTGTGAGCCGGAACTACTTTCTTACCTGGGTGTGGCAAGCTCCACTCCCTGGATACAACACTGGAACTCTTCTGGAACAGGAACTCTTTTCTTACCTAGGCGGGGCCGTGGAGGAAGACGCCTCATCACTCCAAGGCTATTTAAACCACACCCGATTGATGAAACGTGCTTCGCGTTATTCTGCATCTGCAGCAGAACGCTCACCGAGTCTGTTCCAGCCTTTCTTCTTTCCGATCCTGAACCTGCAAGAACAATACTTACCATTCCTGTATCCAGTCTTCAGTAGCACCTGCAAAGACAAGAAGCAACAGGTTAGCACGGCAACCTACACACGCAGCGCTTTCCTCACCTGATCCATCGGCAGCGACCATTTCTTCACGCTGCACCTCCGCCTGTGAAGACAAAAGCATAGTTATTACTTACCGGCACTCCGCGAATTCCGGATCTCTTCAACGCTGCAACCCTGCATCTGAAAGACAAAAGAAGAGACATTAGACAGGTATTTACTTACGCCCATTGCGCTCGCCACAATAGGATGCCTGCAAATACTCTGGCGTTTTCCAGCATCTCTTCAGCAGGAACTCACAGCTGCAAGGGAAAAAAGACAGTTAGAGCGCTTGCATTTACTTACGCATTTCCAAGCGCTTCATTCCAAGGCTCTGGCTACAACTTCGGCTCTCTTCACACCATCTTCTATCTCAAGAGCCCTGAAAGACAAATAGGAAAAAGCATTATACAGAGCCCTGTTCTATATTAACGTGCCCACGCACCTAAAGACTATAAGGACTAAAAAGGTGTCCGGAAACTCTCCGCTCGTGCAGTTAACGACGGTAGCGATCCTCTGATGTCAAGAGGCCTACGTTTCACCCAGTGAAGGAACTGGCAACGGCACCCTGCACCAGACGCAGATGGAGAGTCCAGCATTCACCTATCTAAGGTGAGCACGTTGACCTGGGGGCTCTACGGAGAAGCTAGGAAGAGAGAGAGAGGGGCACTCAACAACCCAGATCATTAACCCCCATATTCTTTCACCTGCAGAAATCTCACTCTTCGAGTTCGACACACAGTGCGAAGAGGCTCAGCCCCAGAAGCCAATCGAGTCCTGCACATCACTTTTCGAGTCACAGACACCTTCCTGCCAAGACCAGCGCCTCCGTGGGAATCAGGTGAGCGTTACAGAACGCGAAGCCCACCGTAAAACTCCTACCCAGGCGCAATGGAAACCTCGGACACTGATCAATTGGCCCAGTTGCTTGGGGAACTAAGAGCAGAAGTACATGCAGCTCGTCAGGAAACAAACTCTCTAAGAAGAGAGCTGATAATATCCAAGGAGCGAACAGAGGACCTCGCTAGGCAATTGCTACAAACGCAGGCAGGACAGACACCTTTGCCCGCTCCAGGAGGAAGTTATCCTTCAGCATCATCCTTAAATCCAGTGCAAATCAATCTACCCGGTAATGTGCTCTTGGCTCCGCCCGAACGCTTTTCTGGTGACCCAAAGAAATTTGCAGTGTTCATAAACCAGTGCCGCCTACACTTCTTATGTCGAACAGCTGCCTTCCCAACAGATCAGACCAAGGTGGCTTTCGTGCTTTCTTATCTCAGTGGCAGTGCCGCAGATTGGTCGGTCCCTTTAGTCACTCAGGATGATCCGGTTCTTCATGATTTCCAGGCCTTCCAGTCCAGCATGGAGGAACTGTTCGCAAGACATGCACAAGGGCAGGCCTTGGACAATTAACTTCTTTCGTTACGACAGGGTAATCAAGACCTCTTGACTTATATTGCCTCATTCTACAGAGGCCTGCGTGGAGAGCTCAAGGATGTGTTAGCCCAAGTTGTGAATCCTCCGCAAGAATGCTCAGACTATATTGACTTAGTTGTCCAATTGGACCACAGATTACAGAACAGGAAGGCTGATCGTTCCAAATTTGATACCCGAGTGTTTTCTAAACCACAGACCTCTACTAGGGGAGCTGACACCGTGGAACCCATGCAAATAGGGGGCATGAAAGGACCTTTAACCCAAAAAGAGCGGGAAAGAAGAAGACAGCTGCAATTATGCCTCTATTGTGGAAACTCGGGGAACTTTCGTCGAGACTGTCCAGTTAAACCAGCTAAGAAGGCTGTAGGAGCCACAGATACCTGTACCACAAATTCTGAGCAGGGAAACGACCTAGCCCGACAAGTGTAGAGGTCCTCTTGCCGAGCGTTAAAATCTGTCCCGTGACCTCGCATTTCGTGGTGCCTATGGTGCTCATTAGCCCTGAACGTCCGGATCGTTTGCATGCAATTGAAGCTTACATCGACAGCGGAGCAATCATGTGGACCGTGAAATGGTATCAAGGATGAATCTACCTCTTGTCCCTAAGGCAGTAAAAGACGTCATTACTACAGTGGATGGCACGGAGATAGCCTCCAGACCAGTAACGCACGCCACCCAAGAAGTGACGTTAGTGAGCCAAGATAACGATTGGATAAGAGGCTCCTGTCATGACCGCGGACACGCGACGTGTCCTCCGATTGGCTGGAGTGAGGCGTGATGTGCGTCAGATTGTTTGGATGCGCCCGACATCTTGGATCCGCCGACAGCGCGGCGGTGACCAGAGGCGAAATGTTGTTTTGGGGAATGTTTTAGTGTGGCAGAGTGCTTGGGGAGGTTTAGAGAGTAAGACATGGGTGAAATACTGTATTTGTTTAGGCGGCAGGTGGTAATGATCCATGCCCGCGCTGTTCGGGATGTTTGTAATTACTGAAAATGAGGGGTCTCACAAGGATAGTATTTACCTCAGTGCTGTGCACAGGCAAGTTGAAACTGTTCTAAGGACACGCGTGGTATTAGCGAATATTAAATTTGAGTACATGCTGCAGTTAAAATGTTTGTTTCTATGGGTGTGGTACTGATTTATAAGCCGCCATGGGTGTGATATGCTGCGGTGGTTGTGTCCAGGACCTACAGTCTTGCGTGCATGGCCGTAGGCCGTAGGTCATACACCCAAGACTCTAGGCCCTGGCCACAACCACCACAGCATATCACTGCAATAGATACACCTGTAGTATCGAACCTCGATCAGGTGGTTGTGGGGAGGGCCTAGAGTCTTGGATGCATGGCCAAAGGCCATGCACCGAAGACCAAATTTATACGTAGTCAAGTTATAAGCCATAATGGGTGTGATATTGTCATGATCACTGCTTCCAAGGAGCCAGGACCAGCCCAACGTCCTTGGAAGCAGGCCCCTAACCTTAATCCTAGGCACCAGCCGGTCCCCACTGGGACCTTTTGGACCTTGTCCTGGCGCCGGTGGCACCAGGCTCATCAAAGCCATCGGTCCCGGCACTGGAAGCGCCGGGCTCATAATATGTATGAAGATGCTTGGGTGGCCTTACCTGCAGCAGACCATGCTGCTTACTTACCAGCCACATAGGAATCTTCTGTGAGCCGGAACTACTTTCTTACCTGGGTGGGGCAAGCTCCACTCCCTGGATACAACACTGGAACTCTTCTGGAACAGGAACTCTTTTCTTACCTAGGCGGGGCCGTGGAGGAAGACGCCTCATCACTCCAAGTCTATTTAAACCACACCCGATTGATGAAACGTGCTTCGCGTTATTCTGCATCTGCAGCAGAACGCTCACCGAGTCTGTTCCAGCCTTTCTTCTTTCCGATCCTGAACCTGCAAGAACAATACTTACCATTCCTGTATCCAGTCTTCAGTAGCACCTGCAAAGACAAGAAGCAACAGGTTAGCAAGGCAACCTACACACGCAGCGCTTTCCTCACCTGATCCATCGGCAGCGACCATTTCTTCACGCTGCACCTCCGCCTGTGAAGACAAAAGCATAGTTATTACTTACCGGCACTCCGCGAATTCCGGATCTCTTCAACGCTGCAACCCTGCATCTGAAAGACAAAAGAAGAGACATTAGACAGGTATTTACTTACGCCCATTGCGCTCGCCACAATAGGATGCCTGCAAATACTCTGGCGTTTTCCAGCATCTCTTCAGCAGGAACTCACAGCTGCAAGGGAAAAAAGACAGTTAGAGCGCTTGCATTTACTTACGCATTTCCAAGCGCTTCATTCCAAGGCTCTGGCTACAACTTCGGCTCTCTTCACACCATCTTCTATCTCAAGAGCCCTGAAAGACAAATAGGAAAAAGCATTATACAGAGCCCTGTTCTATATTAACGTGCCCACGCACCTAAAGACTATAAGGACTAAAAAGGTGTCCGGAAACTCTCCGCTCGTGCAGTTAACGACGGTAGCGATCCTCTGATGTCAAGAGGCCTACGTTTCACCCAGTGAAGGAACTGGCAACGGCACCCTGCACCAGACGCAGATGGAGAGTCCAGCATTCACCTATCTAAGGTGAGCATGTTGACCTGGGGGCTCTACGGAGAAGCTAGGAAGAGAGAGAGAGAGAGGGGCACTCAACAACCCAGATCATTAACCCCCATATTCTTTCACCTGCAGAAATCTCACTCTTCGAGTTCGACACACAGTGCGAAGAGGCTCAGCCCCAGAAGCCAATCGAGTCCTGCACATCACTTTTCGAGTCACAGACACCTTCCTGCCAAGACCAGCGCCTCCGTGGGAATCAGGTGAGCGTTACAGATATGCTGCGGTGGTTGTGGCCAGGACCTAGAGTCTTGGGTGCATGACCGAAGGCCATACACCCAAGAACACAGTTATAAGCACTGAAGTTATAAACCACCATGGGTTTTATATACTGCACGCCCATAGAATCGAATATCTATGGCTCTACACCCAAGAGTGTTGGTTCTGGCCACAACCACCGCAGCATACCACAGCAATAGATACACCCGTAGTATCGAACTTCGATCAGGTGGTTGTGGGGAGGGCCTACAGTCTTGGGTGCATGGCCAAAGTGCACTCTTGTTTCATGTTGCACAAAAACTGCAACATAAGGAAAGGACTAAAGGAAACACAGTCTTCCAGCACTGACTGTCTTAAGGGCATGTCAGTTTCCCCATAAGAGTTGAGCGAAAGCCCAGAGGAGTGCGGCGGAAGGCTGCGCTTCTCTGGCAAAGTCTAGATCAGGGTGTAAAACAGCAGCAAAAAGTTTGGGGGTTGCCACATGGAGGGAAAATTACATACAATATGAAATCTTCCCTAACACTCGCCCCTCCCAGAATAAGGACAGGGGGGAACTAATCCACCCCTGGATGAGTTTCTTGTTCAGGTCGGTTAAACATTCTGGACAACCCATCAGCATTGCTATGTTGGACACCTGGCCTATGCTCAATAGTGAAGTTAAAGCCTTGTAGATTTATGGACCACCTAAGCAACTTTGGATTCTCTCCCTTCATGTTCATCAGCCACTTTAAGGGCTTATGGTCAGTTTGCACAGTGAAGTGGGTCCCATAGAGGTAGGGCTCAGCTTCCGTAGGGCCCACACAACAGAGAAACATTCTTTCTCTACTGTGGACCATCTGAGCTCTCTGTCCTTAAGCTGGTGACTAATGAAACCAATAGGGGGTTCCTTACCCTTCTCATCTACTTGTGATAGTACAGCTCCTATGCCAGTGTCAGAGGCATCTGTCTGCACAATAAAATGTCTTTGGTAATCAGGGGCCCTGAGGACAGGGGCCTGGCACAAGGAGTCTTTTAAGCCATTGAAGGCCTTCCCACACTCGTCAGTCCAAGTTACCTTCTTGGGTTTCTTCGGAGTGGTGAGAGCAGTCAGAGGGGCAGCTGTGGTGCCATAGTCTGCCATGAAATTTCTGTAACACCCCCTGAGTCCTAAGAAGGCTCTCACTTGGGTTTGTGTAGTGGGGGTAGGCCAGTCTTGTACTGCTTGTACTTTACTGGGTAGAGGCTGTATCCTCCCTCCACCTACTTCATGTCCAAGGTAAACCACTGAGCCTTGTCCAATCTGGCATTTACTGGCATTTATGGTCAAATGGGCTTTCTGAAGAGCCTGTAACACAATCCCAAGGTGTTTCACATGGTCTTCCCAGGTGGCACTGAAAACTGCTATATCATCCAGATATGCAAGACAGAATTCATCCAACCCATTCAGCATATGATTCACAAGCCTCTGGAAAGTGGCAGGTGCATTCCTCAACCCAAAAGGCATTACCCTGAACTGGTAAAGACCTTCTGGATCTGAGAACGCTGTCTTCTCCTTGGCATGCTGTGCGAGGCTATTTGCCAATAGCCTGCAGTAAGGTCAAACGTGCTGAGGTACCTGGAGGCACCCAAGGTATCCACCAGCTCATCTGTTCGAGGCAAAGGGTGTTCATCTGTCTTGGTGACAGCATTCAGAGCCGTGTAATCCATGCAGAACCTCAATTCAGAAGTACCTGCTTTTGGAACCAAAACCACAGGGCTGGACCAAGGACTACTAGAGGGTTCAATCACCCCAAGATCTAACATTTTGTTGACCTCTGTCTTAATGTAAGACCGTACTTTGTCTGACATCCTGTATCCCCTGCTTTTGGTAGGCACACTGTCTCCTGTGTCTATGTTATGTTTGCAGCAAGGTGTCAAACCAGGGGACTGTGAAAACAGGGGGGAAAATTGCCTAAGCAAACTTCACCTCAGCCTGCTGATCAGAAGTCAGGTGAGGGGCCACTCGGACACCCTCAAAGGAGCTATCTGAAGGACTGCTTTGAAACAGGTCAGGGAGAGGTTCAGACTCCTCTTCCTCAACATCTGAAGTCAATAGCAGTGCTGCGATTTCAACTCTTGGGATGAAAGCCTTCAGACTATTTACAGGGAACACTTTTGGCGCCTGTCCAGGCCTTCCAAGGTCCACTAAATAGTTGACCTCACCCAGGGGCTCCACCACTGTGTAAGGGCCTGACCATTTATCCTGTAAAGCTCTAGGCCTTATGGGATTCATGATCAGGACTTGTTGACCAGGTGTGAAGTTGATGAGGGAAGCTTTCTGGTCATACCAATGTTTCACCAGGGCTTGTCCTGCCTTCAATTTATCACTAGCCAGACCCATCAGAGTACCATCCTTTTTCTGAGCACTAACACATAGTCTACTACGTTGGTAGTAATAGGGGGAGTGGGCAGCTCCCATCCCTCCTTGACTATGGCTAAGGGTCCCCGCACCGGGTGACCAAACAGAAGTTCAAAGGGGCTGAAGCCAACACCCTCCTGTGATACCTCTCGGTAGGCAAACAGTAAGCATGGTCAAAGAAGATCCCATTTTCTTTGAGGTTCTTCCAGAGCCCCAATCATACTTTTTAAGGTCCTGTTAAACTGTTCTACCAGACCATTGGTCTGGGGGTGGTATGCGGAAGAAAACTTGTAGGTGACCCCACATTCTTTCCACATAGCCTGCATATACTTCGACATAAAGTTGCTGCCTCTGTCAGACACAACTTCTTTAGGGAAGCCAACCTAATAGAGATGCAAAGTAAAGCTTTGGCGACTGACTTGGCAGTCACAGTTTTCAATGGGATGGCCTCAGGATATCCGGTGGCATGGTCGACCAATGCCAGGATAAACCTATTGCCTGAGGATGTTTGGGGGGTCAAGGGGACCAACTATGTCAATCCCTACCCTCTCGAATGGTACTCCCACAACTGGGAGTGGTACCAATGGAGCTTGGATTGTTGAACCAACCTTACCAGATAACTGGCAGCAGGCACAACTCCTGCAGTCACTTTCTACTTGCACCCCCATCTTGGTCCAGTAGAAGTGCATGGATAACCTTTGCTTGGTCCTCTTAATACCAAGGTGACCAGCAAGGGGCACTTCATGCGCCAGCTGCAGGAGGAAGGGTGTTACAGCAAGGGGAACCACCAACCTCCTATGGTCTCCTTCTGTAGACTCTGTGGGCTCACTGTACAGGAGTCCACCTTCCCAATAAATCCGATGCTTCCCAGGAGGTTCACCCTCCAGCTGGGAGCAGGCCTGTCTCCTTAGGCCTTCCACAGATGGGCACTCACGTTTGCCTTTACTGAATTCTTCCCTGTCAGGACCACCTTCTACTAACAAATCGTTTAGTTCAGGATGGTCATTGGGGTCAAATACTTCAGGTATCACCACCTCCTCATCAGGTCCGGGTGATTGACCAACTACCTCCACCGCAGTGGTAGGTGAGTTAGGGGGAATATTCTCTTTCCCTCTTCTTGGTTTCTTAGCCTTGGGTTTCCCCTGTGGCTGGGGCAGGGCATTGGTCTTGGCCAGTGCTGCCCGTGTTTGAGACCTTGTGCAGGGTCTGTCAGCAGTATCTCCCACAAGCCCTAAAGCTCGTAGATCATTGCCCAACAAGACCTTTCCTGGGACACTCCTCTGAATGCTCACTGGAATCCTGACTGCTGTACCATTGATACTAAGATTTATAGGTATTACTGGGAACATGAAAGGTGGGCCGTCAGCCAATTTAGTGGGCCTCAGAGTAGCTCTGGCAACTTCCTCTGGGTCTACCAAGGGAGAATCCACTGCAGTTCGACTGCACCCACTATCCCTAAGAGCGGGAGTATCTACTCCATTGATCAGCACACTGTCTTTAAAGTAGTGCTTGGTGTTATCTGGAATCCTAGCATAACCCAGGGAAACTAAAACTACCTCAGCTTCTATCCCATTGTGGAAGGAGTCTGAGGAGAAGGATGCTCCGGTAATCTCTTCTTCCTCGTAGGAGGAGAAGGCCAGATTAGCAGAGTGGACCCCCAAGGTTTTGACCTTACATCTGGGATCCCCCTTCACGTGGTCAGTTGCTCCACAAGCAAAACAAGATCCATTGGGTCTGTTTACACAGGGAGGCTTATTATAACCAGAGTTCTGTTTCGGAGGCTGACCTCCACTACCCTGTGAGTTCTCTTGTGTCTTACCCTTATTTTTCTTTTTGTGGCCCTTCTGGGAAGAAGATTTATCAGTTTCCCCACCCTCCTTATCTTTGGACTTTTCCCCTTCCTCCTGCTTTCCAGGATGAGTCTTGTCCTTATGGGACACTCTATGTGACACCCATAAATCTGCTGCAATGGCAAGCTTTTTAGGATCTATCTCCTTCGAGTCTTCCAAATGCTGCTTAAACTCAGGGGAAGAAGATGCAAAAATGTGTTCCAGCATGAGAAGACTTATCATACCTTCAAAGGTAGAAACTTTATAACCTTCGACCCAGCCAGTCAAATTTTTTAAGGATTCAGTTACATAAGGTAACCCAGTAACACCTTCTTTTTTCTTATACTCTCTGAATCTTTTTAAGTATTGGGCAGGAGTCTTTCCAAACTTTAAGATGAGAGTTTGCTTCAACATTGCAAAATCTGCTCTGTCAGCCTTCGACATTTCCATAATGGCACTGCAGCCAGAATGGGGCGGTCTGCTACGTAACCAGGCAATTTTATCAGCATTGTCAACTTGTTGAACTTCACATGCATACTCAAATGTATTCAGCCAGTCCATAATGTCATTCTTTTCCTCATACACACTGAGCAGATCTTTTGGAAACCTTGGATGAGAGGAGGCCCCAGACCCATGTCCAGGACCCATTGGCAACTTGAAGCTTGGCCAGTTCCAACTGGTGATCGCTGTCTTTCTGTTTTTCTGCCTGTTCGATTATTAGTTTGGCCATATTGAACTGAAGCTCCTTCTGCCTAAACAGCAGCTCTTGCTTCTTGAATTCAAGTATGTCCTCCCCATCAGCACTGGCAGAGGAAACATTGGACATTTCATCCTCCCTGTCCTCATGGTCGCTGTGGACCAGTGCAGCGGCAGAACTGTCAGTTCTACCAGTGAGAGCAGACCCACCTCCTTCTGCACTGTCCTCTGAAGCTATAGCGCTAAACTGAGCTTCTTGCCACGCCATGATTCTTTGGATCATTCCCAGTTTGGTGCCTTGAGAGGAGACATCTCTCTTAGCACACATCTTTTTCAATGTTTCGGATTTGGAAGCATTTAAACTTAACAAGGTACTTGTTTCCATATTGTTAGATAGGACTATGGCCTTTAAAAAGTTATACTACGATAATTCACTATGTATTTGTATTTGTTTTATTTGTATAGCGCAGACCAGGCCCAAGGACATATAGTTGCAGTGGTTACAATAAATTGTGAACAAGATATACAATTGGCGTTAAAGTTCAGAGCAACACAACACACAGAGCAGTAGTGAAGGAGCAGAGCATAACAGGGGCCCAATGGGCCAGCCATGATCAGAGGAACGATTGTTAGTGAGATGTGGCTAGCCAGAGCTTGGATTTGTGTTTGAATAGGTTGAATGAAGGTAGGGTTCTGATAGAAAGAGGTACGGTGTTCCAAAGCTTGGCCACCAGGACTGGGAAGCTGGCGCCCCCAGCAGATTGGAGCTTGAATCTAGGGATCGCAAGACCTTGGGATTGTGCAGATCTAAGTGCTCGCGATGGAATATGCTGTGTAAATCGTGAGGCAAGGTACGTTGGGGCTTGATGGTTTACGCATTTGTAAGTGAGGGCCAGTGCTTTAAGTGAGATTCTTTGGGCGACTGAAAGCCAATTGAGGTTCTTCCTGGTTTCTGAGATGTGAGCAGAACGAGGGATATTGAGGGCCGCTCTGATGGCATTATTTTGGGTAATCTGAAGTTTATTAAGATTGCCCTGGTTGGTGTCCTAGTAGAAATAACTTGAAATGCCTTTGCTCGTGTGCAACACTGGATACCTTCAGTCCTATCCCACCGCTGTACACCAATTTGTTAAGATGGATTTCTGAACTCAGACCTGGAGGGCCAGAGGTTCAGAAGGCCAGCCTAGTTTCTTGGAACAGGGTAACCTCTGGATAAGCCAGACCAATCAGGGTAGCGATGGCGGCAGTCAAGACTAAGCCTCAAGAGGGGTGAGGGTGACTGAAAGACCTCAATGAGCACACAAAGCAAGGACACTTACAAATTACTCCAAACAGGTGTTATATTAAAAATATAGACACATTTATTACAAGGCCTTTGTAACATCAACCATAGCAAAGAATCACAATAATACTAAAGTAAACCAACACATCACATTCAATACACAATATATATACAAGACGGAGGGGTCTAAGGAGTTATGAGCATGTAATATGTAGACCACCTAGATGGGGAGGAAAACAGGCGGTGCAAGTAATCATTAGACCCTAGTTCGACATCAGAAATACACCTAACTAGGAGGAAGTCCGAGCCCTACGAAGAGAGGAGCCTTCTGCTCAAAAGTACCTGCACGCGCTTGTGCCAATGGACAAAAGAGGGTCTCTTCAAGGATCTCTGGCAGTTCAGGAAGGTGAATGAAGCGATGAAGAACAAGTCCCCGCTACTCATGGAAGGCCTCCACTTGCGGGCAGAGGCAGGGTGAGAGTGTGGGATAGTCACTATTTCGCAACAGCAGTAGAAAAGAAACGGACTCCTGCGCGATGGGCCACTGGTTGGGGTATGGACTACTCACCGGTCCCCGACGCAGGCAGACCCAGACTTCTCCAGTTCAGTTCACGTTGCTGGCAGGTTTAGCTGCAGAGGCCAGGACATCTCAACACTGTGTAGATTCTGTGTAGCAGGATGCAGGGTCGAGGGGGTCCCAAATGCTGCGGACATGCACAGGTTGTTACCACAGCAGGGCAACACGGAATCCGCGTTTACTCTGGTCCGGGCGCACTCGTCTCACTTGGGAATGCCAAGTGTACAAAATTCGGTGTGAGGGTGCCGTGGACCAGAGTAAACGCGGTTGCTGTGTTGCCCTGCTGTGGTAACAACGTGTGCACGTCCGCTGCATTTGGGTCCCCCTCGAAATTGGCGTAAAGATTTGAAACATTTGTTGGGAATGTTACACATTGACGTGCACGGCCATTTGTTTACTGGACGTTCTGGTGCAGTCAAATGGAGAGGTAAATCTGAGTTTTCTGGGGATACTTTTGTAAGCAATGTTTCTTGTTCCATGATGGTATTATTGATTTTTTCATATCCTCGTCCACTGCTATGGATGGCAATTGTGTTTGTTTGATTTTGTTTGTGTGAGTCTTCATTAAAATATGGTTCTGTGGTCGTTGTGTGACTCCATTCACCTCCAGAAATATTTAAGAAGTTATTTTTTGTTGACATTCCGTTTATTGAGAAGTTTCTTTTGTAGTTTAGTACTTAGTTTTATTAGTGGTTTCATCCTGTTTAAAACTAAAATAAATAACTTCCCTTTGAGAGGGATTGCACTGTCTACGAGAGCTTTTAGGATTAATTTTCTACAGTAGGTTTTAAGGGTTTTGGATGATTTCGCTCCTCTTCTTATTAGATTCTGAAGGACTCTGTGGCAGAACATTTTTGCTAAAATACTTTTTTTACTGTGGTTACTTGTTAGTATATGAGGATTTATAGGAGCAGTGTTAGCAGTAGTGGTAGCCGAATTCTTGTTAAGCATTTTCTGTTTCGTGCCACATTTTGATAGAGGAGGCAAAGTGTCTGTAGTTGAAGTTTCTTTTGTTTCGCTAAATGACTGCATTAGCTGTTTTGTTTGAACGTTTTGCACAAACTCTCGTAGAGATGGATGCTTACTTTGGACACTTTTATTTTCAATTGCTCTATTTCTGCGTTCCTTTCTACGGAGTTGCTTTTTGGTAGGCATTCTTAGGGGTCTGCTGAAAAAAAAGAAGGTATGGGTTGGTCTATTTTACAATGTATGTGTGCTGTGTGCATGCGTGTATGAGTTTGATGGGGAAGATGTTTGTGGTGGTGTGTGAATGAGCATTGGGCAGTTACAATGATTTGGGAAGGCTATTTTTCTGTTTGTATGTTACTACACTGTGCTTCAGATGAGAGTAGAAAGTGAGCTAGTGGTGAGGAGAAGCATTAATAGTAAACGCAATGGTATGAAATTAAAACAGGTATTTGTTTTATAGTACTAACATTCTAAGGCTTGTGTATGTTTTTTGTGTATCCAAAAGAATTGGGATTTGTGTACCATTCTGCCTGTTAATCTTTGTTTAATAAATGGGGATTTGTGGGCAGAGTGGTTCAGAAATAGATGTCTTTTTTTTTGGTGCGCAAATTACATGAATGACCCACACAGTCTCTTTGAGGAACAGTAAGAATATAAAGGTAGTATTGTACTTACTTTTTTTGTGGAATGAGCACGTTTCTTTGGATGTGTTGTTTGTAGTGTAGATGCTGTTGATTTTCAGGCGAGTGGTCTTCACTGCAATTGCAAAAGGAAGAAGTTAGTAATTTTGTGTGTTTACAGCAGTGATGTTAATGTATACAGTTATTTTTATGATTGCGTGGAAGTATTCTCGTTTGATATCTGAAAAAAGTCTATGCTTGCTTTTCATTTGACTATGTGCTGTCTTTATATGTTATTTGCAGTATGTTACTTCAACCTTCTTCGCAAATGAGTACAATTTTAAGTTCATGAAATTCCCTTGTTTTTTTGCAGCTATTGTGTAGATAGCAGAGAGGTTTGGAAGTGATCGGTCATTATAGTACATGGGAAAAATTTGAATACTTTCATATTATAAGTAGGCAAGCGAAATTTCGGGAGCACCCGAGAGGGACATGTCACTACAGCAATCGGGAACGTTTATTTTTCTCATACGATCGCATTGGGAGTAGCATTAATTTAGGCGGAAGACAGTAAAAAATTGTGACATTTTTAAATGAAAAATAGAGTTTTGCGCGGAAATCGGGAGGGTTGGTACGTATGTATAGGTTATGCAGGAGATAGTAAGAAGTAGTGCGATTTTTCAATGAAAAATCGGAAGTCTCACGTGTAAAGCGGGAGCGTTGGTATGAATGTATTGGCTATGCAGATTTAGTGATATTAATTTGTTTCTATGGAATCATAAGAGTTGTACATGTACTCTGAATAAAATATGCATACCTGTACTTTGTAATCATGAATGTGGGTATGCATGGAGTTGTAAGTAGAAATCTTTGAAACTTGCACCGTAGTTTTTGTAGTAGATGCTTCACAATGATATGAGACTTGCATTCAGAGTGATCAACACAACATTTGAAGAGCAGAACTCTGATGATGGTGTTAGACGTAGAGGTCTTGGATGTGATTGGTGGATGGTTGTGTGACTGCTTAGCTGTGTCCAATGAGGGAATGGATTCGCGAGTGATGTGGAAAGGGTTGAAGGGCTGCCTAAGAGTTACGTGCCGCAATGACACCGCGCTTGTCCGCGGGTAGTGCGTGTCACATACGGGGTTTTACAGCAAATCCAGCATGGAAAAGAAAAGGGAACTGTAGGGATCAGCCAATCAGATGTTGACATTGTTGGTTTGTGTAGAAAGAGAGTGTGTGTAGTGAAGATGGCAGAGGTGGAGACAGTCAGGGTGATGGTGCTCGGAGATATTTTGTCCATGGTTTACAGCACTATGCGCAATGCAAGCATGTGGCAAATAGTTTCGATGTAAGAGGAGTGGAGGTGTGTGGAGTTCTGCTACTGACTGCAATGTAGAGGCAATTCTCTAAGTTTGCAGAGATATGCGTAGGATGAACAGTCCCCATGTGGTAGTTTTGCACTATGGTGCTTTGCATTTGGGCTACGTGAGTTCACCTACTTTGTTAGGAGATTTGGAACAATTGGTGCAAGCAGTCATGAACATCCTTCCAAATGCGATAGTCATTTTTTCTGCATGACTTCCTAGAGCAAAATGGGACAACAGTTCTGTTTTTTGTCCTGATCAAAGTATTGGTAGGTGTGCTATCAATCGCGGCATGCATGCTTTCATGTTAAGAGCTTGTATGTTTTTCTGTAGCCACAAGAACACTGTTTCCAGTAATACGGCTTATTTTGAAGCAGATGGTGTTTCTTTATCTTTTTTGGGAAATGCCATGTTCTTTTGGAATGTAAGGCTTGCCTTGGAGCAGGTTATGTGATGGTTGTAGGAGTAAAGTAAGAAGCAAAAAAAAACAAAAAAATATAAAATAACAGGTGTCTGTCAGGCATCTGCAAAAAAAAAATGGCTCTTTTCAGAGCACACGTTAAAGGGGAAATGGGGAACACTATTTAAATGTACAGTCGCCACGCTCAGATCCTCTACATGTCCGTGGATATGGCGGTAGTCTACGGGCAGCGCGTATTAGATACAGTGATATTTGGGTGGATAGGCATGCAAATGAGAATGAGCGGAGCTAGGGATTGGTCAGTAAAGTTCAGTGGGTGTGTTGTGAATGGAGAGATTTACTGAGAACATCTTTTTCCTAAGAGGAGAACCGACAGCTATGGCTCTGTGTGCTCGAAAACAGATTATCTGGATTTTGGGAGACTCATGGATACATTGGTTGAAGGTGCATGCAGAACGTTGCGGTATATCTGCAGATCTTGGATTCCCTCATGTGGAAGTGCACTGGCATGGAGTGCATGGAATGAAGTGGTTGGACTTGGTACCTATCTGTGCTAATTTACAGACAGAGCGTCATCCTGATATAATTATCATTCATTGTGGAGGAAACCGTTTAGGGCATGTGTCTGGAATTTCTTTGCAATTTGCAATGAAGGAAGGACTTCAGAAGGTCATGGACATGTTTCCAAATCGCCAAGTATTTTTTTCTCGTATTGCGAAAAGACAAATGTGGCTATGTTCTTCTTTATGTGGTCCACAAATGGAGAAAGCGAGGCGCAATGTAAATAAGGCTGTTTGTGCCTTTCTAAGAGATGTTGGCATGTCCTCTTTCCACAATGAAAATATTATGTTTCGTAGCACATTCATTTTTCGCAGAGATGGAGTCCATCTTACATATGCTGGTGATCACATTTTTATTCAAAATGTACAAAATACATTGCGCCCTTTTTTGGAAATATAGCTATCTATTTTCCATTACATGTTGACGATCCCCAGTTTTTCAAACACAGAAAACACCACCAAAAGGATCTTTTCAGAGCCACCACTTACTCCCACAGAAAACTTCATTGGTTTTAGTAGGGTTGCACCCCAAAAATGTTTCTATCTCAACACTGTCCGTTGACTTTTAAAAAAGGCGCTGAGGCGTGCACCTTTTACTTGATAGTTTTATTTTTAAACTGAGAAAGGTGGCTCTGAAAAGAGCCTTTTTTTTCCCGTTGTTTTATATATTTTTTGGGCTTTTTCTACACCTGAAACACTAGGAGAGGAGGGGAAAGGAGGGTAAGGAAGGGACACCAACCACAGGGATAAGAAAGGGCAGGTGGAGAGAGAAAGATGTAGGGTGGGCCTTATTTAGGTAGGAAGCAGCTCTTCTGGTGCTCCGTGAGCGTAGTCTCGAAAGCACTTCGAAGACTGTCCCCCCTGCAGAGTACTGCGTCACAGTACATACTCAATATTGTGACCCTCGAAAGTTAAGGGTCCACAGCATCGCGAATGGCCTGTGAAGCAGCTGGAGGGATGCGCTCTCCCACAGGAGTGTCTCTTGTGGTGAGAGGAGCAGAAACGGAGGATGCTACGGAGGAACTCAACCTACTACGTTCTTGACCTGGTACAATCTTGCGAATGTCCGCACCGTGGAACCAAGTTAGGTGTCGCTTCATGGATGTTGCACCAAAGCTGTACGCACCAGGTCTCCCACGACTCAGCACCAAGTTGCACTTCTTACACATGACCTGTTTCGCACGTGCTTTTGGTACGTTACCATGAATGGTAAACAACCGCCACACCCACGACTCCCGGCAAGTGCTGGTAGTAGGGAGTTCCTCCCCCTCATTCTCTTCATCCTCGCTCTCTACATCCTCATGCATATTCCCCTCTGCAGGTCCTTGGGGAGGTGGTGGTGGTGGAGGGTTTGGGGTGGTGCTGAGGCTGATCTAGCAACAGCAGCCATGGATGCAATCAGGGTTGGTGAGGTAATCTCGGCTAGAGCACTAAAGGCAGCAAAAGTCAATTTGCAATCGTCAAAAGTACAATGAAGATGAGCTCGGGGGTGTGCCCTTTTATAGGGGTGGAGGTGTGCGCCTCATGACCATAGCGATCACTCAAAGCGTTCATAAAGTTCCAAACAATATATGGAAAGCTAGGGCCATTGTACGGGGCATGTGAAATGGTGATTTTTTACTGTAAAATAATTTGGCTTATCTGCATAAGTTCATTTGAAATGTTGCGGAAGCTGAGAAAGTGCGCAAATTAGGACAGACGCTCAGCGTGGGTGTGGTCACATGATGACATTGTGAACACATCCAAGAAGGAAATGGGTGGCCGCAGGACACCAAATGCCCAGAAACAGTTGTGCGCATGCACGCGGGTGTTCTACGGACAGTGTTTGGGTCCTAAAACTAATTAAAAGTGCAACACAAGTGAGAAGGACAGTTACGGACAGGCGCGATGTTCGCAGGATTTACGGGTCTGGTGCGCATGTGCGTAGATGTTCTGCTGACTGTACGGCCAGGTATAGTGTTCTTAGGACACCTCCATTTTGTTTGACTACGGACATTCAGGACACCGAGCCTGTTCTACGGACAGTTCCATCTTGGCTGCAGACGGTACGGGCAGGTATAATGTCCTTAGGACACTCCCATTTTGTTGATTTACGGACATCTCTGACACCTTGTGTGTTCTAAGAACAGTTCCGTCTTGGTTCCGAATGGTACGGGTAGGTGTATTGTCCTTAGGACATCCATATTTTTTTAATTACGTTCAGGCCGGACAGGCACGCTGTCCGCGGTCATTTTAACTGTTTTTACAAAAATAATTGGACTCAAACAATTCCATTAAACCTAACATAACATTTCTTTTTTTATTAAACATATATACAGCAATTACGAAAGAGAGGGGGGACCAGAAACTGAAACAAATACAGGGGAATAAGGCTTTTCCCCAGGCTGGCTGTGAGGGGATGAGAGGATGGAAGTTTCGTCGAAACGTTTATGTTGTTCTTCAGGGTTTGGGGATAGTGCACTGGAAAATGGAGAAGGGGGACAGGTACAGGTAGTACAGTGGTATCTAATTTTCCCTTTGACGTGGTCCTCCACGAATTGCCTTAAATCATTGAAATTATTTCTCAGCATGTCCATTTTCTCTTCTATGCGTTTCAAGTACTGACTATTAATTTGTTTATGCAGAGAAGTGTGTACCATTATTATCGGTCTCTTCATACATTTCGTCAAGCGGAAAATTGTCCTCCAACCACGCCAAAGTACTGCACATTTCTGTGTGAAAACAACAGAAATAGATTATTTGTTCTGCACTTCATACAAAAAGTATACAAACATACAAGAAAAATGAAGTTCACTTACTACTTTCTTGTAATTTATATTCGTTGTGTTGTTTGTCTACTGTCGCTCCTAGCTGTGCAGTTTCTGTGAGGTAATTACGTTGGAGGCATTTTTTTTGTGTTATGGTATAATCCATTTTTATTATACATGCTATTTAAATGGATGGGTGATGTGTGAGACGTGTAGGTTCCACTGCTTATTTATTTATTAGTACTTATAATGTGTTTATGTGCTACTTTTTAAACTTGTGCAGTTTTTATATGGCATGATAGAATAATTTCAGATACCCCCTGAATGTTTGGGTAGTGTTGATGTTGTCTGCGCCCGTCCGCAGACCTACGCTCAGTCCGTGGCCTTCAAATATCATTAGCGAGAGGGTTCAGTATGTTCTATGTTATATGTATAGAAAGTAAGGGAATCCTAGTAAATACCTCCCAAATTCCCATGATGAAAGTGTATATTTAGTAATAAAACTTTGTTAAAGAGATATTATGATTAGGTTGCGCTACTAAAAACCTATGAAATTCAGTAAAAAACGTTGTTAAAGGGACGTTGTGGTTACGTTGCGCTACTAAAAGCCTATGAAATTCAGTAAAACAACTTTGTTAAAGGGACGTTATGGTTCAAAGTAAAACCAAAAAAACCCTGAAATTCGCTAGTTATGGTAAGCTAAGCAACCATAACTCACGCCACCAACGTGCATTGCTAAGACTAACACCCAGGACATCAAAGATGACATCACAAATGTCATTGATGACATCACTGATGACATCACATGTCTGACTCGCTGTTTTTTCCTTTAGTGACATATCTTACCCAGTAATAATTAGGAACAAAGAAATCAAAAAGTACTATATTTGTACACTTATACTTCAAATATGTTCTTACAGTAATTTGTTCGGAGTTCACTTAGAGCATATGAAACATATACATAAGGAGAATACACACTTGAAAGATACCAATGCTTTCTGTGTATGAAGACAATCAGTAAGGTTATTAAGACTTTCTTATTGTTCTGCTGTTTTTTTATTACTGTACTTTCTCTGGATGTGCTCATATTTGTATTTGCATTACTCTCTTTAAGGTGCAGTCACATCATGTGATAGGTATACATAGGGAAGTAGTAGGTTTGAAGCAGAACAATCATTTATATGCATAAAGATAATCAGGTAGGTTATGAACAATGTCTGGTTCTACTGCTGCTTTTTTGCGTACTTCACTTTCCCTGTATATACTCATATTTGTATGTGTTGTTATGTTTTTGTGTTTTGTATGCAACAAAGAAATTATATATGGGAAGTGGGTTTCATTAGCTACTTATAACATGTTGCACAGTACACAAAACTCTAATAAGAAAGCATTTAGTATTTTATTATTCAACATGTGAAGATTATGAATATTGCACCTCCATCATGTATGCTGCACACAATGCTTATGTGTATACATGAGTACACTATTATACTGTAAAGAACTGCATAATAGAATGCTATTTTTATCAATGCATTGCTTACTGCACTACATAGCTCATGGCATCTATTCCAATGATCCTTGACACTTTTTTTGTCAACATTACAATAAGAATCCCTTGTACAGACTTTTCATGAAAAGTACCTGCACATGTGATGTCATCAGTGATGTCATCAATGACATTTGTGATGTCATCTTTGATATCCTGGGTGTTAGTCTTAGCATTGCACGTTGGTGGCACGAGTTATGGTTGCTTAGCTTACCATAACTAGCGAATTTCAGGGGGTTTTCGGATTTACTTTGAACCATAACGTCCCTTTAACAAAGTTTTTTTACTGAACTTCATAGGTTTTTAGTAGCACAACTTAACCATAACGTCCCTTTAACAACATTTTCTACTGATATATACTTTCCCCTTTTTCCTGCTTTTGCTCTGCTTAGTGACACAGCCCATCCACATAGTCTTTGAACCTTTCTGGTTGCCTTATTTGCCTTCCTGGTCTCCGTTCCACCTCATCCATGTCTAGCAGGGACCGAAAGCAAACTCTGATCCCCTAGCTTTACCACTCTACCCACATTCCAAATCCTACCATCTTCTGTCATTTCAGAATTATGAAAAACACTCTTGACCATACAGAGCTTTGACCATTTCAATGGCCACTGTCTCAAAGACGCGGGTAACTTCACTCCCACCTGATCAACAGTTTGCATACAACAACCTTTGACCATCTTCCTCTTGTCAGAATTACCTTTGTTGACCATTTGTCTCTCTGACATGTGATCTGGTTCTCTGCACACGCTCCCAAGTCCACCTTGCTCTCTTCATCCATGGGGGACACACTTTGCAATTCGCTTTCCTCCCCCTATTCGATTCAAAGGGGGGACACACTTTTTAATTTTTTTATTTGTTTATTTGTACTTTTATAGAAGCGCACAAAGCCCATAGGCATCTAGGTGCTGGTTACAGAATGGAACAGTCATCATATAGAACTGGTGAGGCAGTAGGGATCGGAGGTCAGTTGAACAACAACGTTTTGATATGCTTTCTGAATACATTGTAGAAGGGTTCGCCCCTCAGGTGTGGGGAAGCTTGTTCCATAGTAACGGTGCAGAGACTGGGAAGTTGGGCGCATTGTTGTGGGTTGTTTGCAGTTTGCAAGGTTTTTCTCTGAGATGCCACAGAATAAAGAGTTAAAATAGTCAAGCTCTGACATATGAGTGCTCAGGCAACTTCCAGGCGATTAGTGGTGGTGAGGAAGGGTTTGCTAGCGTTGATCAATTTGATGGCATATCCTGACACTGATGCAATGTGGTTGACCTGGCGGGTCATAGTAAGGGATGAATCAAGATCGACCCCAAGGGTCTTGACAGATGGGGCAACAGATATCATGTGGCCATCAATGGTGAAGGATTTGTATTTTTGGCATAGGTTCTTTAGGCAGGCAGGGGGCACAATGCGTAGGAGTTCAGTATTATCGTCATTGAGGCAGAGGCTGTGTGCAGCCATACAAGATTGGATGGTTTCGTAGATTTTGTTGATTCTGGACGTGTCTGTCTGGTACCTGTGAGGGAGATAAGAATTTGGGTGTCATCTACGTAATTTGTATATGAGATTCCCAGGGCGTCAAGATGGTAACACAGTGGCTTGTTGTACACATTGTACAGGGCAGGGGACACACATGAGCCTTGGGGCACTCCGCAGGAGTTGGGTGTGAGAGAGGCAGTGGCCTCCCCCGCAAACACTCTAGAAGATCTGTTAGACAGGAATGAGGTGATCCATTTGGTAGCTTCCGGGGAGAAATAGGCAGCACAGGTGAGGGCTTGACAGAGGATCTTGTGATCTACGAGGCCAAATGTTGGTGAGAGGTCAAGGAGTAGGAGCATGGAGAGGGCATGGTCAAGCTGGTTTTTTAGGTCAAGGATGGCTGTTTCAGTCCCATGCTTGGTACAGAAGCCTGACTGGCGAGAGCCTAAGATATGATGCTGTTCAAGGAACGCTTGTATTTGTAAATAGGCCACTCTGTCCATAATTTTGAGGAGGAAGGGGACTGTAGTGATGGGGCAGTAGTTAGATGCGCAGGTTGGGTTGAGGGTAGGTTTTTCAGGAGCGGTGAGATCCAGGATATATTGAGTGCCAGTGGAATGGAGCAGGATGTGAAGGAGTTAATTATTACGGCTACGAGAGGGGGTAGAGGTTCAGTACAATCTTTGACCAGGGATGCAGGGAATGTGTCATCCTTACAGCGGGATGGCTTAAGACCAGCAATGATGTTTGCAAGGGCAGTGTTGCTGATGGGTTGGAATGTAAACAACAGGATGTCATCCTAAACTGGGCAGGGTATGTGGCAGGCCGTTGGTTGGGTGGCTTGTTTAGCTTGTATTTTTGATTGTAGTTGCGTGATTTTGCCTGTGAAAGTGTTTTGGATTTTGTTACACCATGGATTTCAGGACGGCAAGGATGGAGAATAGCTCTCACGAACTGGATGCTGCGTTAGCGATTCTTTCCAAACTGTAAGTGGAGGATTTGTACATAAGGATCAGCTGTTTGTATTGGTGCAACAATTTGGAGAGGTTGGTCTTATTGGTAGCAGTGGGGTTTTTATGCCAGATGGCTTCATCCATTCTATTCACTGCACGTGCGGTTTGGAGATCCGGAGTGAACCATGAGTTATGATGGGTTGGATTCTTGGACTTCTTTGCTTTGAGAGGTGTGAGGTGGTCAATGGTCTTGAGGAGCAGAGAGTTATAATGGTCCACAAGGGCTGTGGGGTCTTGTGCGGCAGGGAGGGGTGAATTGATGAGTGGAATGATGTTTGCACTAGTCAGGTAGCTTGAGCTATGGGCCATGATGGTGCTCGGGAAAGAGGCTGGTTTGGTATATTTGCTAAAGAAAGGTATGGTGAATGTGATAGTGTGGTGGTCTGACCAGGGGTATGGTCTGTTGGAAAGGATGGAGATGTTACAGTTGTGATCTAGCACCCAGCCAAGGATACGGCCATGGGAGTGCGTAGAAGATGTGATGGTTTGGGTACAGCCAAGAGCCGATAAGGAAGTGGCTATGGCGTGGCATCTGTGTCTTTGGTCACTAAAGCCCAGGTTGAGGTCACCTAGTAGCAAGAGTTGCGTAGAAGGTTTAAGGTTGGTGGTAATAAGATGGGTAAGGTCTTCATCGAAGGAGGCAATGGGGCCAGGTGGGCGGTATATCAGATGTAGGGTGAGCATTTGAGCTTGGCTGAAAGGGATTCACAGTTGGGTATTGTTGTTGAATTGGTTGAGTAAAGCGAGAGGGAGTCTTTGAAGATAAAGGCTACTCCTTCTCCTTTTTGTTTTGCCCTATCGCACCGGAGGATGGCATAGCCTGTGGGGGCAGCGATGGAGAGAGTTGGGACTTGTCGCCCCTTGTGGGGAAAACCGATGTGCTTCAATCCTACTCTTGCCAACTTCCTCCCAGTCTTCTCCATTTGCCCATGCCCATTTTATACAATCTTTTATCAACTTGTTGAACCTTTCGGCAACACCATTGGCTTGGGGATGATAGATGGCCATAAACTTGTGCTCTACCCAATTCCCTTCTAAGTACTGACACATCTCTTGAGATTTAAATTGGACACCATTGTCAGTGAATGCAACACATGGGCATGGACTTCATTTAGGGGTCGCAAGGGGTCGCAACTGCGACCCTTGTGGTCTCCCTTGCTCCCCCTAAAAAAAAAAGGGAAAAAAAAACTTGTATTCTTTTTTTTTTCTTTGAGTCTCATGGACTGTGGCCAGCAGCATGTGACTTTGTTTCTGGAGTGGCTGGTTTTCTGATGGCTATAGCCGGTAAGATAACTCTGTGGGTTTAGCGCTGGCTGCTGCAATGTGAGTGTGATCTACAGGTTCAACTCCCAGCAAGGTCAACTCAGCCTTTCATCTTGCTGAGGTTGCTAAATGATATTGTATGTATATTTGTTCTATATGAAGCGTTTAAGCATAAGTGCTATATAATAACACATCATTATTGTTTGGCCTTGGGCGTCTGCCTGCATTCACAGTGATTTGGTAATATGGGCATATACACACTGATATTAACGACACATATGGTGATTCATTCTTGTATGAAATGTATATCACTTTACAGTGATATCGCAACCATATTTTTCGTAGTCTACTCAGAAACAATGCTAAGTGAAGCCACTTCCTGTTTTGTCGTCGGGTGAAAGGTTGTGTTCCATCGCTTCCCGTGATGTCATTTCAGGGTGGGGTCAAATGACATCACTTCCTGTGATGCCATTAGAGGTCAAGGGTCATGTGATGTCACTTCCGCTACCCCTGGCATTTTGGTGGAATGACATCCATGCACATGGGTATCCTTTCCGCTTAAATACTTGTTCCATAAACTCTATGACATCCTTGGTGGTGATGCTCATAATGATTCGACAATACATCAGCCAGAACAATACAATATTTCTGCACACCATTTCTCCAAATAAGTCCTACAATGTCCATACCAACCTTCTTCCATGGCATTTGAGGTACAGGGACCCAGGTCATAGGACTCTCCCTTGTACCAAACCTTTTTCGCTAAATATATAGGATACACAATTTCTCACATATCGCTCAACTTCCAAGTCATACTCTGGCCACCACATTTATATGTGGTGTAAGGGGGGTATATTTAAAAAAAAAAGTTGGCATTTTCGGCCGTCACAATTCTCCTGTCGACATTTTTGTACGATTCCCTGCTGAGTACACCAGCAACCTTTTGTAACCCTTGCTAGGACATTTTTTACCAATGGTTTTCATTTGTAGTCTACATGACCTACAAACCTGTTGTGGTACGTCTCTCTTGTTTAATGTATAGGGGATCTGTTCTAACAGTCCCTCAGAAGTTGTAACAACCTCTGAACCTACAATAGGCTTTTTCAAGGGGTCCTTGGAAAGGATTCCCTTAGATCTAGAGGGGCCTCCATAGTTCCTCACCACCTCTCTTTCAAGAGCAGGTTGGGTCTCAGGTATCTTGGTTGGAGGGGTTGTGGTCAAGCAAGGTATGTGCTGACACTTCCTCTGAGATCTGATCTTACCTATTTTAGAAGTTTCCCTTCTAATACTCAGATTTTCGTTGGGGTCTTCAGTAGAAGCTCCAACCGTCTTAAGGGGTTTATACTTAGACCTATTTTTCCTGTTTTTCCACCCGCTTTGAGAATTACCAGTTCTCACAGGCCTAGAGAGGGGTCGAACTTGTCTATCCACCTCTTCCTCAGAAGCAGGGGGAGTCAAAGACTTTATAATTGGATGGGCAATGATGGAGCTTGATTGGGGCTCCCATTTCCCTACTATACTAGCCTCAGATTTGCCTGGGCCAGAGGTCAACCTACTAACACCAGGGCTTGTAGTGGGGATCTCTGTAGAGGTTCCCACAGGCTCAGAGGGGTCTCTTAAGGTTGCCTCTCTAGCCAATTTGGTTTGATTCTGTTTCTCCTTACTTGGAGGCCTGGGGGTACTGGATACTATTTCTAGAGCTTTTAAATCATTCCCCAACAGGACTCTCCCAGGCACCTCATTCTGGACACTTACTGGAATCCTCACTGTCATATTATTACACTGAATGAGAGCTGGCAGAATTGGAACCAACTGGACAGGGCCTCCAGAAAATTTAGTGGGACCTTTGGGTGCTTTAGCAACATCCTCAGGCTTGAAAACACTTTAATCCACTACTGTTCTGCTGGCCCCAGTGTCTCTCCTGGCAGGAGTATCCTGGCCATTGACAAGAACACTGTCCATATAATACCCTCTAGAGTTTTCTGGAATGGAGTCATACACATACATATTCTGTTTCTTACCCAGACCCATGGATACAGTTGCCTGAAGACCCAAGGGTGCTTCAGCAAATAGTTCAAACAAACACTGACTCAAGGTTTCTGAGTAAAAGAATATACATTGATTTGCACATCATTTATAAAACGATTCACTAAAGTAAAGCAGCAGAAAATTACACTCTTAATATAATACACCACGCCCAATAGATTCTGGACAAGTTAAGCTCAAAATGAAGTGAGAGCAAAATGGCACTCGAGCAATTTAAAAGGGAGGGAAAGACAAGGTTAGGCAAAAATTAAGCAGCACCAACAAGTAAGTATGCAAGGCAATCTAGAAAAGGCAACTACGGCGAAGAAATCAAATCAAGGGGCCTGAGCCAAAGTCAGTGGACCAGAGTCTTTGCAGAGCATCACACAGTTCAGAGTAGTTTGCGGTTAAGTCTTTGCCAAGAGTTTGAAACTATGTTGGTTGGAAGAAAAGTCACTTTAAAGAATAGAGAAGGACAAAAGAACTGGAAGGCGACTTGAAACGATGGGAGGCCCAAGAGATCTCGCTGCTGCCGAGGTTCCTGTACGCCTGCGCCTCCCTCCCAGTAGCGATTCCCACACCAACCCTCCAAACATCCAAAGGAAAATGCTGAAATTCATCTGGAAAGGTAAGAGAGCGAGAATCCCTCTCAAACCGATGCTGGGGGGCTCCAAGCTAGGAGGTCTGGGGGTTCCGGACTTGCGGGCCTATAGTGTGGCAGCACAACTAGCACAGATGCAGGCATGGCAAACTATAACAAACCGCCCCAGATGGGTAGAGCTGGAACAATCACAAGTACCCCTACCCTTGCGATTTCTGCCACACATCCCGCCCCCCCTCAGAACACACTGGGGAGACCTCCTTTTAGCAACTAAACACACCCTTAACTCCTGGGACTGGGCACTAAAGCAAAAGGGAGTGCCAAGAGGACTGAGCCCACGCTCCCCGGTCTTCCATAACCCATCCTTCTCACCCGGAACGGACCCCCGCAATTTTCGGAACTGGATAAAGGGCGGGCTGGAGACCATAGACCAGCTATATTTGGGAGGGACACCCCTCACCTTCGCCCAATGTAAGGAGAAGTTCCAACTCCAAGAAAGGGACAGATTCACTTATATCCAGCTACGCCACTGGTGCTCGCACCCCCAAACTCTGCAGGCAGCAACACGTCCGCCCACCGCCCTGGAACTGACACTGGGGGACCTTCCAACCCGGGGCAGGGTATCCACCTTATATAGGCGCTTCTTAAGGGACTTCCTATCCACAAAGAGCCGCTGTATGGCTCAATGGGAGGCGGACTCAGGTCATCCGGTCGAGGACCAAACCTGGGTGGACATATGGACCAGAACACATACCTCTTCCACCTGCGTTACCAATAGGGAATGTGCGTACAAGCTGCTCCTCCGGTGGTATTACCCACCCCTTCGACTTCACCACATGAACCCACAAGTGGATCATGCCTGCTGGAGAGGATGTGGCCACCCAGGCTCCTTCTTCCATATGTGGTGGGCTTGCCCAAAGATACGACAGTTCTGGAGGACATGCCTGGAGACCATCACACAAATTACGGGAACGGCGATTCCCCTGGAACCTGAACCAGTTTTGCTGGGAGCTCCGATCCCCGCGATCTACCCGCGCTCCGGGACCAGGTCTAAGCTATTGACACACTGCCTTCTGGCGGGGAAAACAGTGTTGGCCAGGGCCTGGAAATCGTCAGAAGGCCCTCACATAGCCCAATGGTGGTCTAAACTCTGGGACATCCTGATTGCGGAGAAGGTGACGGCAGCACAGGCGGGAACGCTCCATCGCTTCCAGAATGTTTGGAGCCCAGTGCTGGAATACGACCAGCGCTTCCCGGCCCAGACCTATAAACCGACCAGGGCCCGATGGATCCTGAAACACCAAGAGAACCCTGAGGAAGACATATAGACGCTAAGACGCGAACTGGATAACCCAGGAGGGAAAATTCCGCCTCCAAACCTGAGGGGTGGAGAGGCCGGAGGGAGGTGGGAGGGAGGAAGCCTGGTGGGGAGAATGAGGACTGGGGATCAAAAACCTGAAAAAGCATTGCTTGTAATATGTTGTGATATGTGTATTTACCATCCTGCCTTGATTTAAAATAAACAAAGTAAAAAAAAAAAAAAAAAGAATAGAGAAGGACAAGCCCTCGGATTGGCAAAAGATTTCAAACACTTTCACTGCGGTCGGACGTAACAAACAAACAGGTTAGCACAGTACCTTTAGAGCTGAAGAATGCTTTAGCTGGGCAGACGTTCCTGGCAAATCCTGCAGGCTCAGGGTTCCTGAAGCGACTGTCGGACTGACAAGAAGGAGGAAGACTGGAGGGTCCTCCTCTGCCCAGGGAAGATACCAGCAGTGGAGCAAAATAACAAATAAAAGGTGCGCTCCTTAAAACCCAAGCAGGGTCCGATAATCCTGGATATCCGGTTCACTGTAGCTGTGCACAGCAAATTCGACCAGAGGAGGGAGGCCTGGCTTGTAGTTTGGCGAACTGGTTGGTCCCACTAGCTCAAGGGGAGAAGATTCCTTGCAGATCTTCCCTGTCGTCGAAGTTTGTAGATCCGGACCTGCAGCAGGGCTTCACCGGGAGGTTCCGTCGTGGTAGAGGTACTCTTCTTTCTGCTTCTCTTCCGTTCTTTCGATCCAGTGGCGACTCTGCCTTCCAAGTCCCAGAAATCTGATTTTTATGCATTTTGCCCCCATTCACACAGCCTGACTGTCAATCACACAGCAGGGTGGCTGTCCTGGAGGGACAGTCAGCACAGCCAATCATACAGAGTGCGACATGGGCTTCCAAGGAGACCTGTTATGATTAGCTCTGCCTGCAAGAGAGTGGAATGTTGAGATGGAAGGCAGAGCGCAGAATGTTTACCCATGAGTGAGTGTTCCAGGGTGGTCAGTTGAAAGATGTAAGCCCTGAGAGAGGATGCCGGTGGGTGCCCTATTTTCCCCATGACTTATCTGACATAAGAACTGTAACTAATAAGCCCAAACTAAGTAAAGAATTTACAGTTAACAAGAAGTTGTCAGAGTCATTTGTAACCGGACCCAGAACTTAACAGTGGCGACGAGGATGCTGATTTTGCTGAGGGGACAGCAGCACCAAGGAAGGACACCCACCGGCACCCCCAAGAGAAGAAATCCTCTCTCAGGTAAGGGCGCTGATTGGCATTGAGGCGCTGCAGGCGAGGCACAGTGAGGGCAAGCGTGACATAGAGAGGCGCTACAGAGGCAGTGGAGGCAGCAGAGTCCTAGACAAGGGTCATGTAATGTCCAATTGTGAAGAGCTGCAGTTGCCAGGGGCCCTGTGCAGTGCTACTGACGTCCTGCATGAACTGTAAGAACTAGCGCTTTGTGATCATTCGGCCCTATCAGCCTGCGAAGTGTCGCAGAGACAGTGGGTCTGAGAGGACCAGTGGCTAACAACAAGTGGCCAAGTAACTTTGGGGGAAGCACTTTCAGTTGCATAATGTGGCTGCTTACCGTTAATGAGAATGTAGCTGACGTGCGCCTGTTTGTATGGAGAGCGCTGTTCTGGGGAATTTGCTGCGGCCCTGGACTGTGGAGTGGGCGTCCTCCAGCAGAGTTCGTTAGTGCGGAGAGCTCCGTCCTCTTTGGCTTCTCATCCTGACTGATGACGTCGGGTAGAATGCTGGGGGAGTTGGCGATTGTGCTTGTAAAGAATTCCATCACTAGAAGCAACATTCGGTTGCTGTGGGGGAGCACTGAATGAACAAAGAAAGGAGAACACTGCCACGCAATTTTCTGATGTTTGTTTAGCAGCGCACTGCTATGAGAGGTTCACTTGTTAAGTAAATAGAGCTGGAAGTCATACGTTGGCATTGGTGATGTTTTGCCGATATTTTCGTCGGAGGATAAAACATTTTTTTTTAAACGAAAATGGGAAGAGGCAGCGTACGGCTGCACTGTGACTTGCAAGGGACTGTGCCCTCCACATTTTGTGGTTCAAATTGCAGGGACAGGATTATCTGATGCCGGCATAATGGGGTTAGGTTCCCCACACCAGGTACTTTTATATAACGCTAGTGCCAGCATGAAGCAGGAGGAATGCCATTGAACTGCCGAGATCTAATAGTTTAGAGGTTTTCCATCACACAGTTTTAAACACGTTTTTTTTTAACAGTTTTTCATTAATTTTGAAATGGAAGTGGAAGTGATTAGAACTCATGAGATGAAATGTGTTTTCATGTAATGATGTATAGTTTCGTGTAATGTATTGTGATTGCATTACTCATGTCAGAAACAACATTTACAAAGCGCAGCTGTGATGTGAGGCCTGTCTGAGTTACTGTAATGGAATTAAAGTATTTGCTGTGTACTGGTGTGCGCTGGGTTCGTATGTGCAAGCGCTATGGCCTTTGTTGAGTTATGGTGTGAGAGTTTTAAGTGGATGTCGTGGCCTCTGTTGATAGGGAAATGCAGTGGAGTTTTTTTTTTTTTGGAACACCAGGAAATGTTGTGTAGTTTCGTTTTCTTAGAACATCCCAATTGCACAATTGTGGTTAATGTTTTTTTTACAGGTGATGGAAGGAGGGATGAGACTCCCGACACTTTTGGTGTCAAATCTTTGGGGGATTGTGATTCCCGACACTGGTGGTGTCAAACTTTTGGGGGATGTAGATTCCCGACACTGGTGGTGTCAAATCTTTGGGGGATGGAGAATCCCGACACTGTTGGTGTCAAATTCTTGTGGGATGGAGAATCCCGACATTGTGGTGTCAAATATTGTGGGGATGGAGAATCCCGACACTGTTGGTGTCAAAATCTTGGGGGATGGAGAATCCCGACACTGTTGGTGTCAAATTCTTGGGGGATGGAGAATCCCGACATTGTGGTGTCAAATATTGTGGGGATGGAGAATCCCGACACTGGTGGTGTCAAATTCTTGGGGGATGGAGAATCCCGACATTGTGGTGTCAAATATTGTGGGGATGGAGAATCCCGACACTGTTGGTGTCAAATTCTTGGGGGATGGAGAATCCCGACATTGTGGTGTCAAATATTGTGGGGATGGAGAATCCTGACACTGGTGGTGTCAAATTCTTGGGGGATGGAGAATCCCGACACTGTTGGTGTCAAATATTGTGGGGGATGGAGAATCCCGACACTAGAGGTGTCAAATGATGGTAGGGATTTAGATTCCTGGCATTAGCAGTGCAAAAGTATGAGTAATGCTATCATAGCTTTAGGCTGCGTGGGGGGTTAAGAACCCTGAATTGTGTTTTTTTTTGCACATTTGGTTGATGGTGGATGGAGGAAGATGGTTGTGAGTGTAGTATGTTTGTTTTGGATGATAGTTGAATTGTGGGCTGGTTCCCTGGTGTCGAGTTTCATGGCAGGCCAGCTATGAAATAGTTGTTTTGTCCTAGTGGGAGTGTAGCTATGTGTTAGCTAGTATATGGTTCAGTGAAGGGAGAGCTTTTGCTCGGAGTGTTAGCTTGGTAGTAGTGGTTTTAGAAGGCCAGTTCATTATTTTATTATTTATGCTCTTTGAGCCTTGCCCTCTTCTGATATTTCCCACTATTTACATCTTGGTATTTAATGTGGTTGGTTGTCCTTATAGGGGGAAGATGTGTTATGATTAGCTCTGCCTGCAAGAGAGTGGAATGTTGAGATGGAAGGCAGAGCGCAGAATGTTTACCCATGAGTGAGTGTTCCAGGGTGGTCAGTTGAAAGATGTAAGCCCTGAGAGAGGATGCCGGTGGGTGTCCTATTTTCCCCATGACTTATCTGACATAAGAACTGTAACTAATAAGCCCAAACTAAGTAAAGAACTTACAGTTAACAAGAAGTTGTCAGAGTCATTTGTAACCGGACCCAGAACTTAACAAGACCCTGTGCAGGGAATCTCAAACCCCTCCCTCACATCCTGTCCCCCTCAGACATTCAGGAACCTAAGGAGGGCTTCTGTGCAGAAGGCGGCCAAAGGACGGTGAACAAAGGTACCAAACCTGGTTTGGTGCGCAGAGTAAAACAGGAGAAAGACCTTTACAAAAAGAAATGGCGAATGAACCCAGACGGAATCGAAATAAAATAAAAGGGGTCCAGCGGGTTTACAGTTCGAGGCTACTAACTTAGCCTAAAACATTACCAAGGCTATTTTCATAGACTGCGGTAGGGAAAAAATGATAGATACCATTGCCACCAGCCAAATCTTAAAGAAAGAGGAACAAAATAATGTTCCATGAGAAACAAGCAAAAAGGGATAACTATGAACCCTTTCCAGTACTCTATGAAAGTTAGTTTGTACTGGGTCTGTGAATTTAAAAAGACTAATAAAGTCAATGGCAACTTTACATGTTCTGGGAGACAGTAGTCAGCCCCAGAAAATGGAGTTCGAAGTGGGAAGTCTGAAAAAGGCAACTCTGTGTCACTGCACTAAAGGTGCTGTGTGAAACACAGTAAAAAGATTGTGCCTATGGAGTAAGGGAGGCTCCACAGTCCATGAATACATACAAATGTACAACACATAGCCAAAATCACATGTAAGAGTGGGGAAAAAAGGCTCACACTCTTACCAGGCAAAAAACAAATCCTAGAAATCCAGCAAAGCTGCTGAGGGACTTGGTAGGTAAGGGAAATTAGACATTCTGGAGAATTCTCCCTAACACCTTCCATCTGCGTGAAAATACTTCACTATCCTGTATTGCTCGCATTAGTGGAGATAATGGTTTTCCTGCCTATTTTAAGGTTCTGCAGAGAAGGAGCGTTCTCCAAAGCCAATTTGATACCACTAAAAACCAAAGCACACAGCTCAGTCCAATCAAAAGGAGCCTTATTCTTTAATAACATCCTCATGTCAACTGTCTTGTCTGCAACATTTTGAATACATTTCTAATGGAACTCAGCCATGCCGAGGAAAGACTGTAGCTGTTCTTTATTAGTTGGTTCTGCCACATTCCTCATGTTGTCCACTAGTCTTTGTTTTACATTGATTCCCTTAGCCGTCACTGTGTGACCTAGGATCTTGAATTCTTTCTGGTTGAATTTGCACTTGTCTTGATTCAAAGTAAGACCCCTTTCCATCGACATGCCTGTCACTCTTTTCAATCTTCGGTCATGTGTTGGTTGATCAGGACCAAACACTAATACATCGTCCTTGAAGCATATACCCCTTGTTCATACTTGAATATTTGTTGCATGATCCTTTGAAATACAGATGCTGCTGACACCGGACCAAACGGCATCCTCACAAATTTAAAAAAGTGCTCTGGAGTAATAAAGGCTGTTAGTTGTTTGGAAAAACAAAGGGGCTCTTGGGATTGTCTCTCCGCCAGCCTATATCCTTGGTTAGAGTCTCAACCAGAGACTGTTTTTAGAGAAGCACAGCTCCAACTCACTGATGAGGCCCAACCAGGCTGAAACACGTGTCTGGGGTTGCTGTTGGTACTCTTGTTCAGAGGAGAATTGCCTGGCATTTCGGTGCTAGACTGCCCTTGGGCAGAACAACAACTGATATGTAGTGGAAAGTTCTCTTCTGTGAAAGGATGGTGAGCTAAAGACTCTGGTTGAGACTGTAACCCGGGATAAAGGCCAGTAGAGAGATACTCCTAGGACCCCCCTTGTTAGTGCATGGTAGTTGTTTGGATTTATGATGCAGTTTTATCTGGTTATATGCTGATGTAAGGCCAAGTGAGGAAAACACATATGCCTCTCCTAGTGTTGAAAGCGTTTCTGCAATATTTGGAAGTGGATGGCGATCTGGTATGACACATCTATTCAATCATCATCCATACAAAGTCTCAGCTTGCTGTTGGGCTTTGCCACCAATACCAGCAGAGATACCAACTCTGACGACTCAAATCTCTCAATGATTACATCCTGCTCCAGTTTCAACATGTCCTTTTTAACTTGATCACTTCAGGGTCATAGAGATGGATCTCACTTTATGCTCAACAGGTCTTGCTCCTCTTATGAGCTGTATTTTATGCGCAATCCATTCAAGCACCCAATGTTTCCACTGAACAGTTGTAAGTGTAACTTATCAGAACTGCAAAGAAGGACACATTCATCATTGTTGGGATTCAACTTGACATGCAACCTCTTCTGCTGTAGCCAACTCAGCGAAGGGATACTTACTCTTTCTGTGACGTACACCTTTCCAGATACTGATCTCCCTTTGAACTGAAAGTTTCCCTTGAACCGCCCAAGTAATTTGATGTTAGCACCACCATATGCCATAGGGTTTACGGGGACATCTTTGGAAAGGCATACCAGAAAATACATCGTCAAACACCTTCTTTGGGACTAAAGTGTATTTCACCCCTGAGTCTATCATCATGTTGACTTGACAGCCATTGAGTATTACAAGATCCTTAGGTCCTTCCAAATCTTCATCTTCTTCATCATCAACATCAAAGACTGCTTCCTCTATGTGTTCATACCACTCATCAATCATGTTTATGGTGTGAGACCTACAGCACTTCGCAAGATGTCCCTTCCATTTCAGCATTTGGTCACTTCTCTTTCCGGACAGGAGATGTTGTTAGCAAGATGCCCCATGGCATTGCATCTGTAACAGTGCTTTTGAGGCGGAATCTTCGAATGTTTGGAGCCATTTCTAACCACCGTCGGTCTGACCACTGGTTTGTTGTTAGAGACAGCCATAACATTTTCAGCGGCACTCTCCACTTGCTCGCTCTGCTGAACTTTCTTCTCTAAGGTCTTCTAACATTTGGTGGTATGTTCTACTTCCTTGGCAATACGTAACACTTCTTCTAAAGGAGGATTGCCCTTTTCCCACAAATGTTCCCTAATTTTGCCATCCCAACATTCCAGCATAAACTAGTCCCTCCAACGTTCATCAATCTGTTGTCCAAAGTTGCAAGTTCTCGCCAACCCTCTAAGAGCCGTGATGAATGCCTCCACAGTCTGTTCCTCCTTCTGTGACCTTTTCCCAAACTTATAGCGTTACAATATTATGCTGAGTTTTGTCTTGTAATGTCTGTCCAATTTTACAATACATTTCTCATATTCATTGAGGTCACTGGTCTCCTCATCACGAAGTTCGGGCTGATCGTCAAACTTTTCTTGTCCTGGCATCCCTAGGAAATGCATTAGCAGTGATTCTTTTTCCCTCTGTGCTAAAGTTCGTCTCACACACAGCCGCTGCATAATGTACAAAGGACATCTCCCATCACTTCCAAGGAACTGGGGGTCCACTGGATTAGGAATAAACGTGAGAGGGGGATAAATATTTTGCATCATCTCTATGGTTGTGTGATCCTTTGTTGCATTCCTGAAATGTTCTTTCTACTGTCTTAATTGCCTTTATATTGCCTTTAATAACAGGAGCTGACAGTTCCTTTTGAACTGGATGGACCCCAGCCGGGCCCATAAGACTGGGGGTCTCCAAACAGCCCTTTAAGATGAGCGGCAGCACCTTTGAGATAGATGGGGATGCAGATTGCATCAAATAATAATGACAACTCAATAGTTTGGCAAAGGGAGTCTTTTTAATGACAAGTACAGAAAACAGGGAGTTCAATGAACATCAGCAACCGCTCGATCTTCCTTCTCGCTTAAACTCCAATTAATATCTGAAAAAACACAACATTTATACCAAAAACTCATCATCATTGACGTGTAATCTTAAAAACCTAACATGCAACTTGATTGGTTATAGGAAGGTAACTTTAACATAGGTACTATAGCTGTATATGGTAACAGGGAGAGGGGATTGGATAATCAACATCAGGTGGGGCAACCAAGCCCTTCCTGTAAACGTCACTAAAAGAACGACGTCCTATTGGCTCTACTCTCTATAGGACCCTATATTACATGGTCCACTATGATTGGGTTGGCATCAATCCCACTCATATTTTTCCACATGTGCTTAGCAGCATGCAGAATAATTAGCCAGATGCAGGGAGTAAGTCTGCACCCCAGCTTCCCTCCAATATTTTACAATCATCCATCACCTCAGTGGTCATGTGTCAATTACTGCTTTGTAGTTTGGCCTTGAGTCTGCTTCTTGGTCTGAGAATGTTACGGAGTATGGGTACGGCAAGGCTCCATGCGGAGGTGTGAGAGTCTCATCCCTTTCTGCCTGCCTTGCCACGTGATTAGGACACCGTGAAATCGGCCTCTTCTTCATGCAATTTTTGTGTATTTGATTTGGTGTTGCCAGTCGGCTACCATCTGTGGCTTATCTCGACCTTGCTGAACAGGGTACTCTGTTCTTTTTCTCTTCATTGTATCAATTACTGGCCTATTCCAGCCTGATACGGCCTTGGCTTCCTTGCATGATTACCTTCAGCTGGGTTTCTCTCCGGCTTACTTCTTGATTTGTTTGCTGCAGCATTCTCCTCTGGAGACCTTTAGTAACCTCTGTTCAATTCTGCTCATGTGCGTAGTGGATTTTCACTCATCTATAAAGTGCTTTTGAGGTAGATACATGTATAGTTGGAGCTTGCCGCAATCTAATTTACTACTAAGCATAAGCAAGCTTCACAATTTCTTTGCGTCTTGCGGTTTCTTGCATCTGTACACGTTTAAACTGACGTAATATCTTCATCGTGCGTATGGCATACGTTTCTTCATCTTGAAATCAACTGTCTCCCCTTAGGCTCAAGATGTCACTTATCCATGGTATTTCGTGTCTTTGTCAGCATTCTTAGGTCATTATATATTCTATATGTGCGTCAGTCCGATTTCTTAGGACGTCACCAGTCGTCTTCTTTTATTATCTTCTTGGCTTCTTCAGGTATTTCATTCTGACAACCGTCATTTTGTCTTTTCTGTAGATATGGTCTTTTCAGTGGGTACCTTACTGTCCAGGTTTGCTTACGTTTCAGTACTTCGATAGGTGCTGTTATTCTGATAGGCACTGGGCAGAGCCCAACTGCGGCTCTCTGCTGGTTTATCTGTTCTCCATACGTCACATATTTTGGCGTGAACATTCCTGGCACTTCGAAGGGGGTCGCTGGGGTGCGAATGATACCTCGCACTTCCTCTTCACTCCTCCCTCTGGGCGATTCATCGACCACTCTTACTTCTTTCTTTGCATTTACCTTTCTGTCATCCTCTGTATCTAGACATCTAGGTCTGCAGAAATGTTCCTTTGGGGTCCATATCTTTATCACTCCCTTTAAACATCCTGCTGTTCTTATGTGCTCGTCTTTGTTCCATGTCATTAGTTGACATTCTCCACTTGGATTGCAATAGATCCATTTTCCCACATATTTTCGATGTTTCTTCGGATACCGAAACTTTGTTCCTTCTGGTGCATAAATGCTGGCCTTCACAAAGTCTCTTATTTCTTCATCAGTCAGGTTTTTGGGCTTCCATCCTGACTCAACGTCAATCATTATTTTCATGCCTATATCCTTTTTTGTAGTTTTCTGGCACTGAGAGATTATTATCTTGATAACACAGAATCCAAGCAATATCATCACCAACAAGGCTCCTAGGAACTTGAATGTGTCTGCCATCCATTGTGGAACCGATGAAAAAAATGCTCCAAACCAACTGTCATCGTCAACTTTGTCAATTTCATCAATGATCTGATTCTGTAGTTTTGTCATCTTACCTATGGCTTCTGTTAAGGTTCCATTTTCGTCATCGTGAGATGGTATAAATATGCAACATGATTCTCTGATTTTTGCACAAACACCTCCAACCATAGCTGTGATCATGTCCAGGACGTATCTGTTCTGGAGAGTCATTAGACGAATCGCCCTTAACTCTTCTTTGATTGCATTGAATCCCTTTATGGTTGTGTTGATGGTCTGCAGTAACTCCCATCTGGTTATCTGAAACCATTTAGTATTTGCTCCAATTCAAACTCTTGGCATCAGGATTGTCGTGAACACTGATGAGGTCAAACTGAACAACCTGTGTTCATATGGGATTGCATGAGAGGCTTCTTCTGATTTGGCAGAGAAGTAGTTATCTCTCTTCATTCGGCTCATCAGTTCCACAGATCTCTTCTTCCTCATGTGAGCATCTGCTTTCAGGAAACTGTCAATATTCAGGTCTCCTTTTGGAATCACCAATGCTGGAAGATGGACATTCACCAATGTGCATATACCTCCCCAATTCTTCGGCAACTTAATATATGCTTTGGATCCACATGCCCAATAATGATCCATGATCAATGCAGTATCATGTACCATTCCTGTAGCATCGAAAATTCGTCCACAGTTCTGATTTTCTACCATTTTTCTTGTACCATTGTTTCTGAAGCACAGTTTGGAATTCTCCAATGACACTATCAGTAGGGGTCCTCCTCTATCTTTGACCCATGTTAACAGTCTTGCCAGTCTGGGCCATAACGGTTTGCATACCATCTGTGCATTTTCAATGGTTTCCTTATAGTGTCCGATGATCATCCATGCTCTGCAAATCACTACGCCTTTCTCCCATCTTTCTGGTGAAAGCAATATTCCCCAAATTTGCATTTGACCTCTGTTCTTTCATCTTCAGCTTCTTCTGGAGATTTCCCTTTGATGTTCAGCTTTTTGTTTGTTTCTCTTCTGATCTCCACTCCTTTAACTCCAGGCTTTTCATATCTTATCACAATGTTCTTTGTTTTGCCATTGTTTCTTGTCTTTATGTCTTGTACATAATCATCTTCATCTGGATCAGTCACTTCAGTTGCCCATTTGAGTGAAGCATCACTTCCCATGAACTGGCCTCTGGTCTTGCACATTGCTATATGTGACAGACATTGTGCTGTCTGCAGATCTACTTCAACAGCTACAAAGATTTTTGACTTCCCCATGCTGTGAGGTAGGAGTGCACACACAAAGCATTCTTTCTCTGAAGTTCGTCTTCCAACTTCCTTCATGTGTTGGTGCCATATGTTGTTTCCCAAGTGTGCTGTGCTGTCCAAGTAATCGTTCAATTCGTTATTTTCTTCTTGTGTGCTCCTTCTAATTCTTACGGTCTTCCTGTAGTTTGCAATAACCACATCCTTGAACACATCTGTATAACTTCTTCTTGCTGGAGGATTCTCAGGTATCTCCATCAATGATCCAGGCATTTTCATCCGTACCATTTGAGTAGGAGGAAATCTGGTAAGTCTTTCCTTGTCTTCCTGTCTCTTTTTGGCTCTGTTTATGAACATCCATATTGATTCTGCCAGTATCTCAGCACTTGATTGTATTGCAGGGCTCAAGCTTGACCCTTTCATCACTGGATCAGGCATGCTTATCGGTGCTGACTCTATTTGCTTAGTCTCTAAAGCCTTTTGTCTCTTTAAAAGTTCAGCTTTCTCCAGTTGTTTCTCAATTTCTCTTGGTGTGGAACTTCTTATCGTTGTTTGTCCAAGCTTCCCCCATTCTCTGGAATGTGATTCTGAACTTATTGACACTAGACCGGGGGTGTATGTACCCATTATTTGTGTATGTGTACCTTCCCTCAACCCCTTCTCGGGTTTACTTTGCCGACCCTGTCTCCGTCGTTGCACTTCATTTGTGACCCCATGTTTCGTGCCTATGTCATTATTTATCACATCCATCTCAAGTTCAGTCACTCTATCATTCTTTCTAGGAACTGGAATGACTACGTAAGGTCTGGGTACCTTTGTAGGTTGCATGCGTACATCATTAGGTGGATGCACAGGAACCTCAACGCTTTGTGCACCAATGAAGAATGCAGTTCTAACCGTCAATGACAGTAATATGATAATAAGTACTATGCATACGTAAGTAATACATTTGTATGTTACTTTACAGCATTTGTTCCTTGGCCAATATGAAACGTCTCTCCTCATGAGGGAGGACAGCGTTACTGCTCTGGTTTCCCATCTCGATCATCTAGGGAAGAAACACACATTTTTAATATGTGCTAAACATTGCCACTTTGTCTGGATTCTACTGTCTCTGTTTGCAGGTTACAGATGCTAAACTGCTTATCCTCTTTGTTTGAATAATAGACTGTCTCTTGTCTCTGGAAACAGTCCTTTTTCTAAAATTAAAGTTCCAAATGAGGCAATAAGTTCAGCAAGTCTTTTAATTCGTGTTTTCAAAATAGACCAGATCCCAGTGGATGCCTCTTATCTGTTTCGCTCCAGATGACATGTCGTTCCTTTCTCAGCGTACACAAGAGTGAAGTCCTTGGCAACACCTTCACGATCTGTCCCTCGAAGGAAAGTTTTACAATCTTCTCCGGTGATTCTGCTGATGATTATAAAGTTCAACCTGCATTATGATACCATGCAGGAGCATACTCATCTGTACAGAGTTCGCTGTGTCTCTAATAAAAGTGAGGACATCAACACTGGCATGTCTCCCCACAAGTTCTGGAAAGTCTTCAATTAAGCAGAAAAACACATTACTAGCTAGTCTGCTATCTTCTCGTGACAGGGACATTTGTCTTGTCCTCGCTGTATTCCGGAAGCAAAAGAAACGGCTCTGCAATCACTGTGAGCAGCTTCCTTTTTGTCTTTTCGTTTTCAAGATCTTGAAGAAACTCAGTTGTGCTTGTGATTCTTCCCACCAACGACGGGTTGACCTCAATACTAATTAGAAATAGATCAGAATGTCTTTGGTGAGGTTACTATTGCGTGACACCATGGGTAAGTCCAAATAAGGCTTCTGTATTGAAAGAGTCAGGATACTGTATTCTCTTCCAATTTATGTATCCTCGATCAACATCTGGCATATCTTTTCTTTTCAAGGCTTCAGTGTGCATCAGTCCAAAGTCCAAAATCAACAAGCTATTTTTGTGGCTTATACATGCAATTCTACTTCTTCACCCTGCAACTAGGATGCACAGAGTGTCCATGTTTATATGTCTCTTTTTTCCCTTATTTTGCTCAAAGGAAGTGTCCAAAACTAAGCCACAACTTGCACAAAATGTTCTTTGTCTCTGCCTTGCTGGTCATGCGTCCTTCTTCCTCGTCATGGATCTCGTCTGCACGTGCTGTGGTTCTTCCCCCTTGTATGTAGCCTCTACGCGGTGGGGTGCAGGCAGAGGGTCTTCTCCGATATATGACTTGATGTCGCCCAGAAAGATCCAAGTTCTTCTTCCCTGCATCTTGACTGCAGAGATTGTAACGTCCTCCACTCTAAAGGGGCTGTTGAACCTCGGCTCGTCCCACTTTTTGCTTGTGTCGTTTGTCACCAGGACTGTGTCCCCGGGGAATATGGGAGGAATACGTAATTTTGGAACTTGGTCTGTTGTAGTATCTCCTTCTGTGTTCTGTGCTGCCCTGCACCCTACTTGTCGTCACTGCAGCTGTCCTGAAATTACAGTAAAACAAGATGTCATGCAATTCAAGCAGTTTTGCATTTCCAATCCTAACACTTCTCCTGTTGGCTGAGCATCACATCTAGCTCTATTTTGAGGTGTCAATGGCGTGCGCATCCTTCTGCCTGTCACAATTTTGTGCGGCGTGAGATGATGGTCAGAACCAGGCTTGTGCCTGAGTGCATACAATGCTAGTGGAAGACAGTGTAGCCATCCCTTCTTCAGAGTAAGCTTCAACTTGGCTATCCTTTATTTTAACAAGCCGTTGAGCTTCTCGCATATTCCGTTCCCTTGAGGATGATACACCAACGAAAACTTGTGCTTTATACCAAGCAACAAGCTAATCTGTTCAAATACTGCATTAACAAAATGAGGACCATTGTCTGACATCATGACTTCACACACTCCCCACCTGGAAAATACCTCCCTTACCAAGAATTTGTCTGCAGAGGTAGAGTCTGGGTGTGTACATGGACCTGCTTCTATCCATCTGGAGAATGGACACACCACAAAAATAGATACCTGTACCCGTTACATACTTGAATCATATCGACATAATCAATATGCAAGTGCTGAAAAGGCCCATTAGGCCTTGGGATAATCCATCTAATCACACATAGTGTATGCCCAGCCGTGAACTCCTGACAAATTATACAGTTCACCATAAAAAATGCAACGTGATCTGTCAAGTTCGGTATGAACCAGTCTTCAGCAATCGTTGCTGCTAGATTCTCCATTGTCATGTACGCTGGATAGTGTAACTGTTCCAGTGCTATTTTCAATAATGCTATAGGCATCACCGGTTTACCAGTGCTGTCTTCTCGCCACAAGGTCTCGGAGGGGTTTAAAGAACACCCTTGTTGCTTCCATAGGTTCTTCTCTTCCTGTGGTGCGTCCCCTTGGAGCTCCACTAACTGAGTTCTTGCCAAATTGCTATAGACCTCAGGCTCGCTTCGTGCAACAATCATTCTCTCATGCACATCAGTTATTTCCACACTCATGATTATTTCGTCTTTAGTTGCCACACGCTTGGCTTCAGTGTCTGCTGCTTGATTTCCACGTAAGATAAAATCTGTCCCTTTCATGTGGGCGGCGCATTTCACGACCGCTATGCCCACTGGGAGCTGTAATGCCTTAATGAGCCTGTCCAATAAGGCTGCGTGTTGCACTGGTGTGCCATCCACTCGGAGGAAGCCCCTCCTTTTCCAGCGCGCTAGGCCTGCGTGCACTGTTGATGTCACATAGCCGGAGTCACTGTACACCGTCATTTCCTGGTCTGTGTGATTCTCGAGTGCGAGTATCAACGCCAACAATTCTGCAGTTTGTGCTGAATAATGTGAGGGTAATCATGCGCTAATAAGTACTTGAAATTCCCAATGTGCCGTGTGCTTTCATCACAGCGGCGCCTGTATATCTCTGTCCATCATTTTGATCGATCCTCGAAGAACCATCAGCTAAGATGATTTCTCCTTCTGCCAATGCATTTTCTTTCACTCTGGGAATCTCATCATAAAATTCTTCATAGTTTGCGCAATCATGTATTGGCTCTCCTTCAGTGACTGGCTTTGCTATAAACATAGCTTGTGTTCACTATTTTGTATCAAACTATTTTAATCGTTGGATTTGATATGACCACTTCATAAGCAGAAGCACTCTGAGATGTCAATGTGCCTTTTGGTTTCTCTAAAATGGCAAATAATGCGTGCTCAACGAATAACGTCATTGGGTACCCCATCAAAATGGTTGTGACCTTTTCTATGGAGAACGCTGTGGCAGCTTAACTTTGTTCGCACGGGAAGTGACCCCTCATCACTGGGTCTAAATTCACACTGTAGTATGCAAGGGGCTTGTACCCCAACGTGGTTCTCTGTGTGAGTACTGCTGTCATAACACTGCCATTTGTGTGTGAAAACAGGTAGAAAACCTCTGCATAATTGGGAATCCCTAAAACTTGTGCCGTGCAAATGGCCTTTTTTAGTTCAACAAACCCTTCTTCCATGGTCTCGGTCCACATGATTTTTTCTTTCTTTGCCTGTGCTTTCTTCAAGGTTTGTAACAAGGGGCATAGAAACTGTAGGAACTGTAGTCAAAGACCCATGCCCTGAAATAGTTGCATATTCCGAGAAAACTCTGCATTTGTTTTATTGTGTGTGGTTTGGCTGTCTTTGAAATGGCTTCAGCTCTTTCAAGGGTAACCTTTTTCCCCTCATGTGAGATTAGCTGGCCTATATACAGCACTTCTTGTTGACAATATTGTAACTTCTCCTTGTCAACTTCATATCCTTTCTCAGCCAGTATATTCAATAGCTGAATGGAATCGTGAGACAACACTCTCTAATGCGATATTGCTCAAGTCCATCTGCAGGACTCTTTTGAAGATCGAAGGAGACTCGCAGTACGCTTGAGGCAGCCTTGTGCTTTTCAGACGAACTTGTCTGAAAGTAAACAATGTCAAATCTTGTGAGTCTTTGTGCAGTGTGATTGAGAAAAATGCATTTTTCAAGTCAATCAGCGTGAAATACCTCGCTTCAACAGGTATATTACATAGGATCGTGGACGGGTTAGGGACTAGTGGGAACTCGGCCTCGATTATCTGGTTTATTGGTCGTAAATCTTGGATTTAAAGCCAAGACCCTCCCTTTGATTTTTTAATCGTATAAACCACAGTATTGCATGACTACTCTGACATCACTAAGATGCCCTGCTCCATCATGACAGAAATTGTCTTTAAAATCGCTTCATCTGCTTCCCTAGACATGGGATACTGTTGTGCTTTTGGTAAAATTGCTCCTGGTTTCAATTTAATATTCACTTCTCCGACTCCTTTCAGTAAGCCTAGATCATAGGGGCCTGTAGTCCATACTGAGACAGGCACCTTTGCCATGACGTCCTCAAAATATTCAGGACGTCTTAGTGCCAGCATCATTCTCTGAGGCACTTTTCCTTTGATCATTTTCACCAAATAGATGAGATTAACCTAAAACGTCATTTCATCCTCACTTGTTTGTGCTTCAAACAGATCATCATCAGTGACGTCAGTCAATCTGTAACCTTACCCAATGGCGCTTACTGCACACCATTGTCTTCCTTCATCATCACGATCGTCAAGCAGAGCCATCTCTCCTCGCACTATGGCTGTTTGTATTGTTAAGGGAAACACTTGTCCCTTTTCCTCATGCATAGGTATTTTTGGTCTGAATAAAAACTCATCTGGGGTTCTCATGGGTTTGTCTGCAAGGCCTGGTAGCCATGACATTAATATGCACACTCCATAAGCGAATATTTCTGCTTCCAATGGAACAGCTCTCATAGCCATTTGTCCTGCGTATGCTCTAATCATTTTCCATACGTTCAAATAATGCATTCCTGGAGTTGAACATATTATGCCCTTCTCCGTGAATGAGATGGTCATGTTTAACTTTGTCATTAGGTCTCGTCGCAATATATTCACAGGAGCTTGCCTTGAATATAGCAGTGGCACATTCATGTCACATTCGGAGACTGGAAGTTCTTTTGTAAAAGGAACACGACTTGTTGCTCCTGTGAAGCCCTGAGTATTTATGGCATCGCCGGACAAAGAAAACTTGCCTTCACGTGTTGCACTGGTGTGCCATCCACTCGGAGGAAGCCCCTCCTTTTCCAGCGCGCTAGGCCTGCGTGCACTGTTGATGTCACATAGCCGGAGTTAACTTTGTCATTAGGTCTCGTCGCAATATATTCACAGGAGCTTGCCTTGAATATAGCAGTGGCACATTCATGTCACATTCGGAGACTGGAAGTTCTTTTGTAAAAGGAACACGACTTGTTGCTCCTGTGAAGCCCTGAGTATTTATGGCATCGCCGGACAAAGAAAACTTGCCTTCACGTATACACGAGCATGTTGCACCTGTGTCAACTAAGAAAGAATATTCTTTATCCCCTATAGAGACATCTACCCTTGGTTCCTCGTGAGGGTTCGGTGTCACTGATAGGATCGAACACATAGTCTCCCAGTGAGCTGTCCTAGTCTATATATAATATTGTCCCATTCTGAGTGAACGGATTTCCCCCGTCACTTGTGGCATTTCTCATTCCTGAATTCAGTATCTGCCCTGTACCTGTTTGAGACAGTTCCATTGGCGACTGTTGAGACTGTCCCTGTGGAAAATTTGTCACATTCTGGGGTTGTAAACATTGCTGTACTCCCGGCGTTTTCTGCTGCACCGTGTGATTCTGTGCAACTCCATGTCCACCCTGCTGTGAGAACACAGATGGATTCATCTTGGGAATTGGTCATTTTTGCACCATGCCTTGACTTCTGCATTTGCGTGCTAGATGCCCTGTCATTCCACACGTCCAACATGTTGGCAGTGGTCTGATTATTTGTCCCATTTTGCATTCCCTGGTTTCCATTGCATATTTTGAAAAACCTCCTTAATTGCTTTGAAAACCTCCCTGATTACTCTGCCATCCTCTTCCTCGAAAGCCTCTTCCCCTTGGGTAAAGCCCGTTATTGCTTGGATCAAACTGCCTTTCATTATTGATCTGCTGCGTGTTAGATCCGTCTGTGTTAGTTTTCATTGCCCCTTCAATGGCATACTTTGATAATTTTTTCGTGCAGCATCCTCTTTGCGATTCTTTTCTTGCAGCAGCCTGCAATAGTGCCCAATGGATAACTGTATTTCAGACCATGGCTTAGCCTCAATCCCTACCAATTTCTTGAGCTGCTTCTGTACCTGTTCTGGCAGCCCTTGGCATAATATATGGTAAAACACAGGTATAGATTTCCCCCAAGATTTACGTGTTTCCAGCACTCAGGTGTCTTGGAAATTCTGAATGTAAAGCAAAGGATCATCTGACTCCTTCATCTTGAGTGTCATTAAATCTCCCATATCAGAAGTGACCGGGTATAGCACTCAAAGCGCTTTCCATACCGCGGTTCTGCAATTGTTAAATGGTGCTCCGTCATGCGCAGTATTGACTGTAGTTAATCCAGGGTAACCTGCTTGTGTCCACACATCGTCAGCTCTATCACCAAGTATGGCAATTAAAAGACCCATAATATCCCCTATAGCTAACATGTTCCCTCCTGTCATTTTTTCTAACTCGTGTATCCATTTTCTGGGTCCCGATGTCAACTTTTTAGGTTCTCTCTGTCCATGTGAGGCCAGGGTATATATTGTGCCCTTGCTCCTCCTTTCTCTAGTAAAGGGAACTGTGACACATGACACTTCTTTTCCTCTCATCATTTTTCAGTCTACCGCAGGGGTAATATTCCTGCATCGCCCTCTACCTGGCAATGTCCTTAGTCTGCTCACATAGGGTGGTGGAGACACCCCCCTCTGACCGTATGATACTACTTCATGCCAATCTGATTGTGTGGCTGACTCTGATGTCTTGGGTGCAGACCCACTAGAATCTGACCATCTTACTCCCTTTCCCCTAGAGAAGCGTTTTTCACGTCTTCTCTTTCTTCACATTCTTCTCTTTCTGCATCCGATATTGTCTGTGCCCAACTCATGCAACTTCTCTCATCCTCCTCATTTCTGGTTACAGTAAGACTGTCTAATGACAGCTCCCTATTTCTGCTACTTCGTGAGGCGTCCTCAGTATCGCACAACTGAGCGCTCTCAAGATGCTCATCCTCTCCTTCCCTTTTGGGTACCCTTTCTAGCCCCATCTCATCATATATTCTATCGATCGCCTCTCTGATGCAACTGGTGTCGAAGTCATCTTTGATATTTGCCCTAGACGTGCCTGGTACTGAATCGTACTCAGGGAAGAATTCTTTTATATCTTCCCAGCCTAATACTGGATCAGGTTTATTAACCTCTCTTTCCAGATATTCAAGATCCCGTGCTCTCTGTCTTCGCTTTCGTTCTATGTCGTCATCAAACTCTCTACGCTTCCTCGCATCCTCTCTGAACCTATCTTCTTCTTGTTTCCTCGCATCTCTTCGTTCATTTGCCCTTCACATTTACTCATCCCTTCGTCTTTTTATTCTCTTCTCTTGTATCTTTTGTTCTTCTTCTATCATTCTTTGTTCTATTCTATCTCGATCATCAGCTGTACTCTACTGCTCTTCTGCCTTTTACTGTTTTTTGACCTGTTCATCATGATATAACTGCTCTCCTTTCTGTCTATCCTTTTTCTGAGCCCCTTCGTCTCTTGATCGGTTTTCCTTTTCGCTCCTTTCTAACTCATCCCGTTCTACTTTTTGTCTCATATCCTCAATGCCTTTACCATCGAGCTTCAATAAACCTGGCCTCCCATCCATTTGTTCTGTGCGAATACCATCTCATCAGTCCTATCCTCATCTCCTTTCCATCTCTTTCCTTCTCTTCCCATATCTAGAGATGTACTTGCTTGTGTTTGGTCTCCTTTTTCCTTTTCGCGCCTCTCCTTGTCCTTTGGGACTTTGGCGGCAATATGTCTCTGTCTTTCTCTGGGCTTTCGTCACTACTTTGAGTAGGTGACTCATATGCTGGGTTGCTATATCCTGTGACTGCTTTAAGTTCCCTCAACGGGTATAATCCTTTGTCTTTACTAGCTTCACTTTTTGTTTCAGACAGGGTCGGTGGCGCAGAAGGCTCTTCACCCCCCTCTGTGCATATATTCACTATTCAATCTAATGGTGGCTCCTCCTCCTTTTCTTGTTGATACGTCTTCCAAAGTTCTAAACTAGCTAGGCATTTACCTTTTTGTCAGTGCACGTGGCGTGTAAATATGTCGTCATGTGCTGCAGGACCGTTTTAGACAGCGATCCGCCTTGGGGCCATGGCATAAACATTTTGATTGCGGTCCCTTTAACCCATTCTGCACTGTACTGTTTAAGCTTAGGTGCATGCTTCGGTAGCTGTTTGCACATGTGTGCCAATGGGGTAATGTCTTCCACGCTTAACCTGTTTATCTTCTCCTCTATATAACCCTTTATTATGCTTTACGTTTCACAAACAAGATCAACAATATGAGCGAGCACCAATTGTCGAAAGCTCCAATCCCATTTTAAAACAAAAATGTCACTTTTACTTTCGTTAACTACAACCTTCAATTCATGCCATGCAACATCATATTATCACAATCGTTCAATTTTCATGCTATTTTTAAAAGTTTTTACCTTCTGACGTCATAGATAAAAAACATGAAACAGACAAGACAGACTCCGGACGGCTACACAAATCTCATGCCATCTGCTTCCTCAGATGCATTCTGCCACTAATTGTATTCCGACATGGAATTTAAGCCCATTTCTTTCAGATCGTCTTTAATCGATCTGGTCGTCTACGTCATCCTGTCAATTCAGGACCTTAAATGAAGGCTTCTTCTAGCGCTCTTTTAAAACCTAGGAAAATGGGTGTATACTCTCTACCTCGGTCACTCCCGGTCTCTCTCTCTATTGCTCGGCCACCCTCCAGTCAATATTTCCCCCTTATAAACATTATACTTTTACTCAGACGTTATTTTTGTTCCACCTCCCTCCGTTATTTTCCCTTCACTTGTTTTAAGGCATGCAATCTTTTGCCAAAGCATTCAGTCTTTTTTACTCACCGTTCGCATGTTTTTCCTTTCCGGACGCTCGGGATCACTGCCTTCGTTACCGCCTGTTAGGCAGAATCACATGCAGTACCTTTGGGGAACACTACATGCAATTAAGACTACAAGTGTCAGTACAATTTCACCTTTTGTTACAAGCCTGTACTACACAGTTATGTGGTAGCAGTGGCTGAGCAGCCAGACGTATCTCAAGAGTTGAGTGAGCAGTAGAACAAGTTACACATAGGACTAACAAATACATTGATTCAACAAACACGTACTCAAGGTTTCTTGGTAAATGAATATACATTTACTAACACAGTCAGTTTGAAAACATTACACTAGCAAGAGCAGCTCAATACCATCTCCTAATATACTACAAATACACAACCAATATGTTACTGAACAGGTTCAACTCCCCTGAAGTGGGAGCAAAAGGGCACTTCAGTTACTTTAAAAAGGGGTGAAAAGACAAGCAGGCCGATTCATGGAAATAATGTGCGCGGAAAATCCGGCGCACACGTGCGATTCGCAGTGCCACAGAAAAAATCGCAGAATATCGCACAGAAAACAGCGCACATCCATTCATGGAAGCACGGGCACGAGCAAAAAGTGGGATGTGTGCCGAAAAAGTGCGCGCCGGATGCTAGCGCACAGGTCATCTAACGCTGTGCGATAAAGCCACAGCGAATTCGCACATAGCGCGGCGCACATCCCAAAAGTAGGCGGAAAACGGGGCGTGAATCTCGGAATGGGGAACAACTCATGAAAATGTGGGCGTCACAGGGGAGGTCCAGGAGGCAAGTGCGCGGAACGCCCAGACGCAAGCCTACAACAGGCATTCATGGAATCGAATCGGGTAAAACAGCGCACGGCCAAAGACGCGCACAGGCCCATACCCGTACGCCACAGAAAGCAGGCGGTAGCGTCCCAATACATGTGCGACAAAATGTGCGCTTAAAAAATACCGTATACACAGCTCAGCGAGTGTGCCTGGGGGAGCGTGTGCGTGCATATCCGGGGTGCGCGCGAAGTCATACACGCGTTTTGGCTGGGTGCGTGTATTACAGGGGTGCGCGAGTAATTCTACACGCGAATGGGCTGGGTGCGTGTATTACAGGGGTGCGCGAGAAATTCTACACGCGAATGGGCTGGGTGCGTGTATTACAGGGGTGCGCGAGAAATACTACACGCGAATGGGCTGGGTGCGTGTATTACAGGGGTGCGCGAGAAATTCTACACGCGAATGGGCTGGGTGCGTGTATTACAGGGGTGCGCGAGAAATTCCACACGCGAATGGGCTGGGTGCGTGTATTACAGGGGTGCGCGAGAAATTCTATACGCAAATGTGCTGGGTGCGTGTATTTCAGGGGAGCGCGAGAAATTCTACACGCGAATGTGCTGGGTGCGTGTATTTCAGGGGCCTGCGGGTGGTTTCACACTCGATGGGGCCTTGGGGAGCGGGGTGCGTGTATTTCAGGGGCCTGCGGGTGGTTTCACGTGCGATGGGGCCTGGGGGAGCGGGGTGCGTGTATTTCAGGGGCCTGCGGGTGGTTTCACGTGCGATGGGGCCTGGGGGAGCGGGGTGCGTGTATTTCAGGGGCCTGCGGGTGGTTTCACGCGCGATGGGGCCTGGGGGAGCGGGGTGCGTGTATTTCAGGGACCTGCGGGTGGTTTCACACGCGATGGGGCCTGGGGGAGCGGGGTGCGTGTATTTCAGGGGCCTGCGGGTGGTTTCACACGCGATGGGGCCTGGGGGAGCGGGGTGCGTGTATTTCAGGGGCCTGCGGGTAGTTTCACACGCGTTTTGGCTGGGTACGCGAATCCATCGGACCAAAGACCCTTACAGCGCAGGCGCGTCTGTGACGTGAACTGCACGTCCTAGTCACAGCTCTTGTAATAGGACCTTAGCACGTATACGCGGAAGTGACGTTGGACGTGTGATCCGGTTTAAAAGGTACGTGTAGGACGTCATTTCCTTGTACGTGCTTTTCGTGGAGAGCGAGTGGGTGAAATCTGTACTTCTTGTCGGTTCACACGCGAATTACTTCACAGCGTTTCGAGTCCGTACTCCCTGTTACCTCTGTCAGTTTTTCTTTTCCTCTTTTTCTCTGGATCTGTTTCCTCAGACAGCGTTCACTTCTCCTGTAGTCCTGTCTCCTCAGACAGCGTACAAATCTTCTTTTGGGGGGGGTGTTGCCAACGCGTGGGCGCGCACGCGCGTCTACTACACGCACTTTTTCCTGGCAGACGGTGAGTTGCGCACCTATTTTCCAACAGTGCTTGCCCCGTGTGTTGCGTACCCCTTCAGAGGTCATTGTAGGCTGCGTGTGACACGCATACGTTCATTATTGTGTTTCTGGGTGCCACAGCGTAGTGCGTGTTTTTGTTTCCACGCACGTGGTCTACGAGGGGTCGCTTGCACGTCATTTTCTGTTATTGGGGTGCCTGTGCTTTGCGTGACCCGTCATCTTTTCCCAGGGGTTCCATTCAGCCTTGCAAGTGCACTAGGGTACGAATACCATCTAGTACCCTACCCCTTTGACCCCCAATTGCCCAGGACAATACTTCCCTGCTACTCCCATACGCACAGCTACATCAGTGCCATGTCTGGGAGGCGAGCAAGAGGTAAGGGTGGCAAAGGTGGCCGACCCTCAAGAGGTGGGCGTGGTGGGCGCGGTAGGGGACGTGGCCGGGATTTGCAGGCTACCCCTAGCACCCCACGTGTGGAGGACCAGTCAGGGAGACCCATGCCCCCCCCCCATGGTTGAGGAAAACGTGGCTGACACCATCGATGCTCAGCCCTTGTTGGACCCGTCCATCGTGGCACCTGACCTGGCACAGGCTGACTCCGAGGCTGATTTCCAGGTCCCCAAGTCTAGGCCACTGGTGGCCGTGCCAGTCAGTGTCACCAGGGCACGTGTATCAGGGGCAGCCATGTCATCAGCTGCCCCAAGTAGGCGGGGTGGGAAGGCTGCAGGGGCAGCTGCAGCTCCGTCCACCCCAGCTCTGTCTCTCCCAGCCAGGACAGTGTTGGTCCCAGTCCGTCAGTCTGAGGTTCCCCCTGCCACTATCACACTCGAGCTAATGCCTGCAGGTAGTCAGATGGTCAGTGTGCCATTGCACACTACGACACAGTCCACCGGTGCTCCTGCCCCGAGTGGCCAGAGCGGCATATGCCACTCACAGTCCCCACCACCTCACAAGAGGAAGAGGAAGAGTGCTCGTGCACTACAGGCTGATGCCCCAGACACGGCTACACAGTCCGGCACGCCGAGGAAGCCTAGCTTCAATGATGCCGAACTGAATCAACTTGTGCAGTATGTGTCCGATCATGACGCCGAAATGTTGAGCACTCCAGGGTCTAGGATCACACCTGCTCGGCGTCATGCACACTGGCAGGCCGTCGCGGACAGCATAAGTTCCCTTGGGTTTACGAGGCGCACAGCTACTGAGTGCTACAAGCGATGGAATGACCTAAAGCGCAGGGCAAAGAGTAAGCTGGCCTCAAGTCATGCCGCAACTCTGGTGACTGGAGGTGGGTCTCCAGTAGAGGACATTGAGCTCACTCTACATGAGAATGTTGCTGGGACCTACGTCACAGAGGAGCAGATCCAAGGTGTGGGAGAACTTCCAGATTACGAGGCATTGTCCGGTGAGTGCACATGCATGTGTGTGTGATCCATGTGTACGTTGCATGTGGGAGGGGTCCAGGGTGGGTGCCAGGTCAGGGTGTGTGTGCCTGAGTGGTTTGGGTCACCCATGTGCTTCATCCAATGCATTTAGCCCCCCGGGATTTGGGTATTGCAGTGTCCCTTCTGGCCACAGCAGGCATTTGCCACTATATTGCGCCAGTTGACCTTGAAGTGGCAACATGCAATAACATTGTACCGTATTTTGCTGTGCATGTTCCGGCTGATTGTTGAAATACCCCCAGTTCTATTGCACATCACTCTGCCCTATTCCCACAAATATGACATACCTATGGTACATGCCAACTGTGGGATGGCACTGCTAGACAACATGCATCTGATGTGTTGCCCTTCCATCTTGGTGCCATCAGTGTCTGACATTTACATCCCCTTCCAACTCAGTGACTGTGCATGCATGGGAGGGTCATAGTCATGTGGGACATGTGTCTATCATGTACTGTTTCTGTAGCTTGACTGGCCTAATTGTGTGCCATGGTGCTAATGCTTGTTTCCATTTTCTGTCTTTCATGTCTTTTCAGAGGATGACGCACTTGATGCTGTTGAGGGTGAGGAGATGGTGCTCACCCAGGAGGGATCCCTGACACGTCCGAGCACGAGTGGGGGACGTGGTGTGTTGGTGGGTGAGAACCCACTCTTGCTGCAGGGCATTCTCTCCAGGGCTGTATATGGGTGCACCTCCCCAGAACTCTTCACAAGTGTTGATTCGGATGAGACCCATGTGGATTCGCAGGTATGTGATCATGGAAGGGATACTGTTCTGTCCGACCCACCTGCACCAGGGGTAGAGCCCACTATGGGGATGTCAGTGTTGGTAGGTGCGCCTGTGGTGGTTACGGATGCAGGGCCACACTCCGCAACATCTGATCCTGTTCCTGGGCCAGCAGATCAGAGGGGAAATTCAGTCCTGCAACCTCAGGCAGTGCCGACACAGCGAGGCGCAGTTCGCCTTGCCCCAGACAGGTGTGGTGCCCGCCAACGCGGTGGCCGTCCGCCACCTGGCAATACCGTATGGGAGCAATCCATATATGGTATGGCCAACCAACAGGCAGCATCATCTGAAATGATTGCTCAAGCCATGGACAGGGTGGCCACTTCCATTGTCCCCCCAGAAAGGCAGAGGGAGCTACTAGAGCAGGCAACAGCCTCCATTTGCCAATCAGTAAGGGAGGACATGTTGGCGTCCAACAGGGACAGACAGGCGGCCCTGGACAATCTGAGGGAATCTATTTCTCTAGATGCCCAGGGACAGAGGGAAGCCCTGAGGGGAGAGGTCCAGCATCTCAGGCAGACTCTACTGGACCTTGAGGCTTCCACTGTCACCAGGACAGAACAGCTGCTGGAGCGCCTCACCCGTACGCTCTCAGCAGAGATGCAGGCGACGGAGGTCCGGGCAACACGTCAGGTGTTGCATGGGGATCTCCGCACCATATCCCTCCAGAACGAGGCCTTCCAGACCCGCATGCTTGCTGCAATGGAGGACCAAACCAGGGCTTTGCGTGGGCTGCCTCCCATAGCACCACCACCTCCTGTGGCAGCAGCAGAGGTTGAGGAGAGCGAATCCAGCAGTGATTCTCCCACAATTTAGTAGCCGTGCAGGCCATGAGCCCATGGAGGTATTTTATTTTCGCAACATTCACCCAGGTGGCTGTTGGTGGGCATCCTGTCCTCGGACCTCCTGGGTGGCCTCCCCCACCCCCCCCCCCTGGTCCCCACATGGCCATTTTTGATTTTTGATTTTTGAGGTGCAGTGTGTTGCCTTGTGTGGCTCCCGTGGGCATCCACTGTATTCCGTTGGGCACATGCAGGCTTGTCCTGAGTTTGGGTTAGATGCTTGGGTTTGTGAGACACACACCCCTCCTGCTTCCCGTTTCCATGGGCTTGCAAAGGGTGTGCCCAAGTGACAGTGACTTACACAGTGACGTTGGACTCCCATGAGCTATGTGGCCAGTCTGTAGTCAATACTGTGTATACATTCCTATTGCATATTGTAGTAGTATTGTACACTGCATGGTGTATTGATGTGTTCTTGTGCTTCCATGTCTCCCTCCTAATTTGCAGGGTCAGTCCTCATGTCTTCACACGCCCGTCTACTTTGGAGATGGAGTTCATGTTGTAAGCAGTGCACTCACAGATGTGGCTGGCACCAACACTGTACAGTAAGAGGTGGTCGATGTGCTGGCATTATCAGGTTGTAGGTCAACGTATCCTTTAGTATTTGGTCTTGTTTGTTGTTATTTCTACATATATATGTGGGCATATTGTGTGTGGGCAGTTTCCATTCGGGACACTGTACTTCGTAATGTTTGGGGTATGAATTTGTTTGCTCTCACATTGCATGACATGCCATGGTGGAGATGAGTGTGGGCCTGCTGGCAGGTGCCCCTCACTGCTGGGGGGTGGGGGTGCAGGGGAAATGGATGGGGGCCTGGGGGGGAGGTGTTGGGTGACATGGCACTGTTGTCATGTAGTATCTTGGATGGTGGTAGTGATATTGGCATCATTGATGTGTGTCTTTTGATGACACAGCATTGGTGGTGTTTGTGTAGGTAGGGTGGCACACAATGGTACACTTCCAGATGTACAGTCTCAGGCTGGTATGGTTGTGACAGGTGACTCTCCATTGAGGCATCATCTTTGTCAGAATGAGTCATCATTGATTGTCAGCTGGTATGTGCCAGGGCTGTGCCCACTCCACAGGGGTGTGATTTTATGTGAAGTAATTAGCCACCAGCTGCGTACGGGCTGCCTCCCCCCGTGCCCTTTCCCCTCCCATGCGCAGCGGGCGTGCATGTGGTTGGGGGTGTGGGGGCACCACCATGTCCACGGCCAGGCCCCGGCGTGTTGCAACGTTGTGCAGGACACATGCTGCCACTATGATCCTGCACACTACTGGGGGAGCGTATAGCAGCTGCCCGCCAGAACGGTCAAGGGAGCGAAAGCGTGACTTGAGCACTCCGAATGTGCGCTCCACTATGCCCCGGGTTGCAATGTGGGCTGTGTTGTATCTTACCTGGGGTGGCGTGGTGGGGTTCCGAATTGGCGTCATCATGTGGGTGCTGAGAGGGTAGGCACTGTCCCCTGGGGAGGTGGTGATGGGTATAATTAGTGGGGTTGTGGCATTACTCAGTATCTGACATGCATGCACGCGCAGTGGCATTTATACTCACCGAGCAGCCATGTATCGCCATGCCGCCCAGCCTCTATGTCCCGGTTTAGGGTAGACATTCTGTAGATGAAGCTGTCGTGGGTGGAGCCTGGATAGTTTGCATATACTGAGGTGATGATTCCCTTGGCATCACATACTACCTGGACGTTGATGGAATGCCAGTGCTTGCGGTTTCTATAGATGTGCTCAGTTGCCCTGGGGGGACGTAGGGCCACATGGGTGCAATCAATGGCGCCTAGCACTTTGGGGAATTGTGCCACCCTGTAGTATTCCTGTGCGACAGCCTGCCTTTCTGCAGGTGTTCTGGGCAGGTATATGTGCCTGCGGGATGATGGGCGTGCAGTGATGATGGCCAAGACCTGGTGTAGGCAGCGTGACTGGGTGGCCTGTGACACCCCCCCCCACTATGGCACTTGTCCGCTGGAATGATCCAGTGGCCAAGAAGTGCAGTACATTGAGGACCTTCTCCAGGGGGCTGAGGGCTTGGGAGCAAAGGGTGGGTGATGTGAGGTCATCCTCCCACTCACTGACCAGGTCCAGTATAATGTGAGGTGGAAACCTGTACCTCCCATACACCTGGTCATCAGGCATCCCAAAAAGGCTGGTTCTGGGTGTAAAAATTCTGGCCCGGACTATCCTCCTCCTCCTGCGATATCCCACGGCCACTGCTGCTAGGAACGGTATATTCATCCTGGTGTCTGGGCTTGTTTGTTGTTTGCGCGCACTTTTATGCTGTGCGGGTCAACGTACGCCTGCTTCCTGCTGGCGTACGTGTTTCCGGATTGGCCACGTTCGTTTCCATGATTACGTGTTGTAGGCGAGCGTGTAATACTTCCCGCGCACCCCTGAAATACCCGCACGCAGCCCGATCGCGTGTGAAACCACCCGCGAGCCCCTGAAATACACGCGCCCAGGCCAATCGCGTGTGGAACTTCTCGCGCACCCCTGAATTACACGCACACGCTCCCCCAGGCCCGATCGCGTGTGAAACCACCCGCGAGCCCCTGAAATACACGCACCCAGGCCAATCGCGTGTGGAACTTCTCGCGCACCCCTGAATTACACGCACACGCTCCCCCAGGCCCGATCGCGTGTGAAACCACCCGCGAGCCCCTGAAATACACGTGCCCAGGCCAATCGCGTGTGGAACTTCTCGCGCACCCCTGACATACACGCACCCAGCCCATTCGCGTGTAGAATTTCTCGCGCACCCCTGAAATACACGCACCCAGCCCTAATGCGTGTAGAACTTCTCGCGCTCCCCTGAAATACACGCACCCAGCCCATTCGCGTGTAGAATTTCTCACGCACCCCTGTAATACACGCACCCAGCCCTAATGCGTGTGGAACTTCTCGCGCACCCCTGAAATACACGCACCCAGCCCATTTGCGTGTAGAATTTCACGCGTACCCCTGAAATACATGCACCCAGCCCTAATGCGTGTAGAACTTCTCGCGCTCCCCTGAAATACACGCACCCAGCCCATTCGCGTGTAGAATTTCTCGCGCACCCCTGAAATACACGCACCCAGCCCTAATGCATGTAGAACTTCTCGCGCTCCCCTGAAATACACGCACCCAGCCCATTCGCGTGTAGAATTTCTCGCGCACCCCTGAAATACACGCACCCAGCCCATTCCCGTGTAGAATTTCTCGCGCACCCCTGAAATACACGCACCCAGCCCTAACGCGTGTAGAACTTCTCACGCTCCCCTGAAATACACGCACCCAGCCCATTCGCGTGTAGTATTTCTCGCGCACCCCTGAAATACACGCACCCAGCCCTAACGCGTGTAATACTTCTGGCGCACCCCTGTAATACACGCACACAGCCCAAACGCGTGTGATACTTCTCGCGCACCCCTGAAATCCACGCACCCATGCCAATCGCGTGTTACCGCGAAACCCGTAATACACTTTCCCCGCTTTGGCAGTCCGGTAAACTTGTCAAGGTTTGGCGCAGCACTTTGCGATGTTTTAGCGATTTTGATGGCTTTTCCTTGTGCGAGGGCGTTCTTGGGGGCGTAACTGGCGCTGGTGATGATTCCCTTGGCATCACATACTACCTGGACGTTGATGGAATGCCAGTGCTTGCGGTTTCTATAGATGTGCTCAGTTGCCCTGGGGGGACGTAGGGCCACATGGGTGCAATCAATGGCGCCTAGCACTTTGGGGAATTGTGCCACCCTGTAGTATTCCTGTGCGACAGCCTGCCTTTCTGCAGGTGTTCTGGGCAGGTATATGTGCCTGCGGGATGATGGGCGTGCAGTGATGATGGCCAAGACCTGGTGTAGGCAGCGTGACTGGGTGGCCTGTGACACCCCCCCCCACTATGGCACTTGTCCGCTGGAATGATCCAGTGGCCAAGAAGTGCAGTACATTGAGGACCTTCTCCAGGGGGCTGAGGGCTTGGGAGCAAAGGGTGGGTGATGTGAGGTCATCCTCCCACTCACTGACCAGGTCCAGTATAATGTGAGGTGGAAAACTGTACCTCCCATACACCTGGTCATCAGGCATCCCAAAAAGGCTGGTTCTGGGTGTAAAAATTCTGGCCCGGACTATCCTCCTCCTCCTGCGATATCCCACGGCCACTGCTGCTAGGAACGGTATATTCATCCTGGTGTCTGGGCTTGTTTGTTGTTTGCGCGCACTTTTATGCTGTGCGGGTCAACGTACGCCTGCTTCCTGCTGGCGTACGTGTTTCCGGATTGGCCACGTTCGTTTCCATGATTACGTGTTGTAGGCGAGCGTGTAATACTTCCCGCGCACCCCTGAAATACCCGCACGCAGCCCGATCGCGTGTGAAACCACCCGCGAGCCCCTGAAATACACGCGCCCAGGCCAATCGCGTGTGGAACTTCTCGCGCACCCCTGAATTACACGCACACGCTCCCCCAGGCCCGATCGCGTGTGAAACCACCCGCGAGCCCCTGAAATACACGCACCCAGGCCAATCGCGTGTGGAACTTCTCGCGCACCCCTGAATTACACGCACACGCTCCCCCAGGCCCGATCGCGTGTGAAACCACCCGCGAGCCCCTGAAATACACGTGCCCAGGCCAATCGCGTGTGGAACTTCTCGCGCACCCCTGACATACACGCACCCAGCCCATTCGCGTGTAGAATTTCTCGCGCACCCCTGAAATACACGCACCCAGCCCTAATGCGTGTAGAACTTCTCGCGCTCCCCTGAAATACACGCACCCAGCCCATTCGCGTGTAGAATTTCTCACGCACCCCTGTAATACACGCACCCAGCCCTAATGCGTGTGGAACTTCTCGCGCACCCCTGAAATACACGCACCCAGCCCATTTGCGTGTAGAATTTCACGCGTACCCCTGAAATACATGCACCCAGCCCTAATGCGTGTAGAACTTCTCGCGCTCCCCTGAAATACACGCACCCAGCCCATTCGCGTGTAGAATTTCTCGCGCACCCCTGAAATACACGCACCCAGCCCTAATGCATGTAGAACTTCTCGCGCTCCCCTGAAATACACGCACCCAGCCCATTCGCGTGTAGAATTTCTCGCGCACCCCTGAAATACACGCACCCAGCCCATTCCCGTGTAGAATTTCTCGCGCACCCCTGAAATACACGCACCCAGCCCTAACGCGTGTAGAACTTCTCACGCTCCCCTGAAATACACGCACCCAGCCCATTCGCGTGTAGTATTTCTCGCGCACCCCTGAAATACACGCACCCAGCCCTAACGCGTGTAATACTTCTGGCGCACCCCTGTAATACACGCACACAGCCCAAACGCGTGTGATACTTCTCGCGCACCCCTGAAATCCACGCACCCATGCCAATCGCGTGTTACCGCGAAACCCGTAATACACTTTCCCCGCTTTGGCAGTCCGGTAAACTTGTCAAGGTTTGGCGCAGCACTTTGCGATGTTTTAGCGATTTTGATGGCTTTTCCTTGTGCGAGGGCGTTCTTGGGGGCGTAACTGGCGCTGCTGTAGGGTCGCTGCGCCACTCTGCGCCACGGCTTGTTTTGGAGGATTAATCCATGAATACGATGTGCGCTGAAATGAATTTTATCGCACGCGGCTGCCGCAGAAATACGCACGGGAACACTCTGCGCCAGCCGCGTGCGATACTTTTGACTGTATTTCCATGAATCGGCCTGAAGGTTATCAGAATCAACAGTCCAAATACTTTCATAGGCAGGGCAAAGGGTTTCAGTTCACTACTACCAGCAATTCAATTCAATAGTCCTAGGCTAAAGTCAATGGTTCAGAGTCTTGTATAGGATAGCACAGTTCTGGTAGTAAACGGTTAAGTCTTTGCCACGGATCTTAGAAGAATTTGGTCAGGCGAAATGTTACACAAATGTTTAGGGGAAGGACAAGCCTTCGAAGTTGCGAATGTTTCTCAAACTTTCACTGTGGGCGAAAAGATTTCCGGACCGCGTTTGCACAGTACCTTTAAAGTGAAGAAGAGCTGTAGCTGAGGCAGTTGTTCCCAGCAGTTCGAGTAGATCTCGCTGTTCCTGAGCTTCAGTCGTGGGGACAAGGAGGACGTCGGGAGGTTCCTGCACTGCCCAGGGATAAGGTCACAAGCTTGGCAAAATGTTGGTTGAAGGTGTGAGTGCCTTAAAGTCCACGAGCTGGTTTCCTTCCCCCACGCTATCCGGTTTTCAACAGCATTCTGAAGAAAATTCGACCAGGGTGGGGACGGTGTCCAGGTGGCTTGCTAGTTGGTTGTTCCCACCAAACTCAAGGGAAGAAGTTAACCTTGAAGGGCTTCTCTGTCGGTGGAGTTTCAGGCAATTCGGACCTGCAGCAGGGCTTCACCGGTCATCCAGGAGTTGCAGCAGTCCTCTTCCTTCAGCTTGTCTTCAGTTCTTTCATTCTAGTGGTCGACTCTGCTTTCCCGAGACCTGCTTTTAAACAGTTTTCCCCCGTTCATTCCAGCCTGTCTTTCACTCACACAGCAGGACGGCTGTCCTTGCCAAACAGCCAGCCAGCCAATAACGTCAGAGTGCATTCAGGTCTCCTAGGAGACTAAGCACAGGGAGTTTCGGGCACCTCCCTCACATCCTGTCCATCACAGACACTCAGGTGCCAGAGGAGGGCTTCAGCACTGAAGCCCACCAAAGGCCAACAAACAAAGGGACCAAACCTGGTTTGGCGCACAGAGACAAACACAAGAAGGACCTTTCCTAAATGAAATGGCGAAAAAGGTTGACCAGAGTCAGTTTTTACAGATAGGTCTTGGGCGCCATATTGAAAAACATGGCTGACCCGATTTTTCGCTACCTTTGTTCGCGATCGGGAAAAATCATGGTAGTTTGATCTAAACCACTGCCACCAGTCATTTCAAGTAGGAAAGGGTAACATTTGACTGTTACATGAGTGTTTTGACTCAGGGGATGCTAGGCAACCCCTCCAGCACTCTATAGGAAGATAGTGTGTGCTGGGTCTGTAAATTTAAAAGGACTAGTAAAGTCAATGTAACTTTACATGCTCTGGGAGACAGTAGTCAGTCCCAGAGAAGGTATTTAAGCCTTAGGGAGTCTGAAAGACACCCCTGTAACACTGCACTGAAGGTGCTGTGTGACACACAGAAAAAGATGATGCCTATGGAGTTGTTTTAAAACTCCATAACCAAAGAACACAAAAGTAAAACACACACAAAATACATGGAAGAGTGGGAAGAAAAGGCTCACACTGTTCCCAGGCAAAAAAATAAAATCCTAGAAATCCAGCAAAGTTGCTGGGGGTCTCATAAGGTAAGGGAAAGTAGAACATTCTTGAGAATTCTCCCTAACACTGCCTTTCCGTACTGTTCGTCCAATCAGCTGCTCCTAGAAGTGGGAAGGGGTTTTTGGGAGAAAGCAAAATCTCCTTCAGACCTAACCTGCAGGGCTTTTAATTAAACTAGCCACTATCTATGGGGAGCTTCTCGTTCTATCAGCCGGATGGCAAAGGACTTGTGATATTGCAGAGGATCCGAAGTTACTTATGTCGACGGTCAAAGGGTGTCTTATCTAATCTAACCATCTAATCTCTGCTTCCAAGTGAACTGCATGGACAGCAGCCAGCCCATAAAACTGGAGGTCTCCAAACAGCCCTTTAAGATGAGCAGCAGCACGCTCAAGATAGATGGGGATGCAGATTCATACTCTTGCATGAAATAATAATGACTACTCAATAGTTTGGCAAAGGGAGTCCGTTTAATGACAAGTACAGAAAACGGGGAGTTCAATGAACATCAGCAACCGCTCGATCTTCCTTCTCGCTTAAACTCCAATTAATATCAGAAAAAAAACACAACATTTATACCAAAAACTCGTCATCATTGACGTGTAATCTTAAAAACCTAACATGCAACTTGATTGGTTATAGGAAGGTAACTTTAACATAAGTACTACATCTGTATATGGTAACGCGGAGAGGGGATTGGATAATCAACGTCAGGTGGGGCAACTAAGCCCTTCCTTCAAACTGGCCACTGTAAACGTCACTAAAAGTTCGACATCCCATTGGCTCTACTCTCTATAGGACCCTAGATTACATGGTCCACTATGATTGGGTTGGCATCAATCCCACTCATATTTTTCCACTTGCGCTTAGCAGCATGCACAATAATTAGTCAGGTGCAGGGAGTAAGTCTGCACCTCAGCTTCCCTCCAATTATTTTACAATTAACCATCACCTCAGTGGTCGTGTGTCAATTACTGCTTTGTAGTTTGGCCTTGAGTCTGCTTCTTGGTCTGAGAAAGTTAAGGAGTGTGGGTACAGCAAGGCTCCATGCGGAGGTGTGAGAGTCGCATCCCTTTCTGCCTGCCTTGCCAAATGATGAGGACACCGTGAAATCGGCCTCTTTTCATGCAATTTTCGTGTATTTGATTTGGTTCTGCCAGTCGTCTACCATCTGTGGCTTATCTCGACCTTGCTGAACAGGGTACTCTGTTCTTTTTCTCGTAATTGTATCCATTACTGGCCTATTCCAGGCTGATACGGCCTTGATTTCCTTGCATGATTACCTTCAGCTGGGTTTCTCTCCGGCTTACTTCTTGATTTGTTTGCTGCAGCATTCTCCTCTTGAGACCTTTAGTAACCTCTGTTCAATTCTGCTTATGTGCGTAGTGGATTTTCACTCATCTATAAAGTGCTTTTGAGGTAGATATATGTGTAGTTGGCGTTTGCCGCAATCTAATTTACTACTAAGCATTAGCAAGCTTCACAATTTCTTTGCTTCTTGCGGTTTCTTGCATCTGTTCACATTTAAACTGACTTAATATCTTCATCGTGCGTATGGCATAAGTTTCTTCATCTTGAAATCAACTGTCTCACCTTAGACCTTTCGTCTCTTTGTCAGCATTATTAGGTCATTATATATTCTATATGCGCTTCAGTCCGATTTCATATGATGTCACCAGTTGTCTTCTTTTAGTATCTTCTTGGCTTCATTCTGACAACTGTCATTTTGTCTTGTCTGTAGATATGGTCTTCTCAGTGGGTACCTTACTGTCCAGGTTTGCTTAGGTGTCGGTACTTCAATAGGTGATGTTATTCTGGTAGGCACTGGGCAGAGCCCAACTGCGGCTCTCTGCTGGTTTATCTGTTCTCCATACTTCACATATTTTGGCGTAAATGTTCCTGGCACTTCAAAGGTGGTGTCTGGGGTGCGGATGATACCTGGCACTTCCTCTTCACATTCACTTTCTCTATTGCCTTTATTTGACCTTCAACATTGAATGCTGACAAGCTTCCATTTCTTATTCATCTCCTCTACTTAGTGTCAATGCACGGTTCCTATAATTGTCTCTATTGCCTTTATTTAGCTGTTGAAACTGAATGCTGACAGACTTTCAGCTACTGCTGTATATCTCCTTTACCTAGTGTTGCTGCACATAAACCAACACTTAAAACATTGAGAAACTACTCCTTTAAACGTGGAGGCTCCTTAAAATTCCATTTATAATTTCACTGTGCACTTGACTGGCTGGTCCGCCGACACATCTGCATTCCAGCGTAATTGTGGCAGTTATAATTAAATAGTGCGCATAAAAGTGGCTGTTTGTAGGCACGCCCTGCAGGGCCTTTCTTGAGGCGTTGCCGGGTAACTGGTGGCTGTGATAGAAAGCGAAAGGACATGCACGATCCTTTTCTTAAATGTGTTGAGCCTCACAAGGCAGGGTCACCCGAGCGCATTGGACAGCCTGCCAAAAAGCCACCGAAGCCAGTATAAAGTCCAAATAAAGCAAGCACATCACCTGTGGGACGTAAGGCAGCCCCTGACAGTCTTACCAGCAGAGACAAAGCTGTAATCACGATGCGAAGAGCAGCAGTACAGGGGAAAGTCTTCTAACCAAGGCATGGTGTTGTCAGGTGAGAGATGTATGTTCATTCAGGTTGCTGTAATACAGCCCGCCAGCAGCACCCTCCTCGCACCTACTCTCTCTCAACAGCCACTCAATTCACCCTTGCATTCTGATTCTGGACCTCACTCAAACACATACATTCTACTCATCCCCACATGACATTCCGCACAGCCACACGTCATCATGCATACCACAGTTGTGTTTCCTGTTGTTCTCAGGGATGCATGCTGGTAGGTGTGCAACATGACGAAATCAGCTTTGTGCTAAGTAACATAGTTGGGTGTTCTATGGTTGCCCTCTGTGGATTTTTCCCCTTGATTGCTCTATGTGAAATTGGCAGACTTTGATTAATGTTGGCAAAGACCATTTTCACTTCTTCGTAGTCACACTTGACTCGAAAGCGTTGTTTCCTTAATTGGCCATACAGACGAATCTCTCAAAATCCACATACTGAAACTGTATTTAGTAAAGGCGGACATGGAGCCACAGGACAATTCTCACAATTTGCAATGTAATGTTTGTGACCTGGAGGCAGTATAGATTGCAGGTGATGATAGGTTTTTGATAGTCTCCTGAAATTCCCTTAGCATGATCTATGCACAGCTGACATGAACCACTTGAGATATTCCACCTTTGTCAATACCAATCTCTGCTGTCTCATGTTTTTTTTACTTCAAGTCTCTGTGCCTGTTGGAAATTCAGCTTGACCATTTCCACATTTGTTCTTCTGGAGAAAATTGCTGACATGTGGCTTTTTGTGCATCTCTGAACCACCAAGTTTCATAGGTGGATTAGCTCCCTCTCCCTGCACCCCCCCCCCACCAAACTCTGTATTCCACCCTAAAAGCTGCAATACTTTCTTCCTTCCTTATCCCTCCTATCCTTGATAATGACTGTCATCTATTTCCTTATTTCATGTAGTGTAATTCTCTACAAAGTGCTTTCCGACACTGTAAACTTGGAACATTTAAAACAAGAACAGCGAGTTCATGAAAAGTACGCATATGCACACATAAGTTAGCTGCCTGGTTAGAGGGTGATTGAGAGATTTGTTTTGTCTCTGCCTTACTGAGGTCAAATATATTGATTTAAGATATAACAGATTTGAAAAGTGTTTTTCTTCATACGTTCTAGCCAAGATACTGTCAGGCAAAAATGCAACACTAGACTTGCAGGAAAGGTCACTGCTGCCAATCACAATTTACTCGACTGTACCCTGCATGAATACACATGCATGTATTAATCTATTTTACATTTTTGAATAGAACCTTGTTGGAGCATTTCAGGTTGTGCATACCATTTGACGGCAGCAGCTGCACAGGCGGGCTCATGCCTTACCACTTGGCAACTATGTCAGGCATATGATGGCATTATTGTGGCATTTGAGGCCTGCACTTGAAATATGGCAGGCAACCCCTAATAGCTTTGCAATTGCTTGTTTTATAATTATAATTGTTTTTAATCATAGTTATAATCCATGTTTTGTTCTGGATCAAAATCTTAAATTAATTGATGTGAATTTTGTATGGAAGCTATCTTGTAATTCATACTCTAAAGCAACGTCTTAAGGGTCTGTAATGGTCAATACCTCCAAGGACCATCCACAGCACATGTATTTTCTTGTTTGTGCCCTTGTTTGAATGTCTTTGAAACAATGTCATCTTTCAAAATTCATGGTAATGACGAATCGGAAAATGAACTGTTTGCATATTGGTACTTTGCTTTGTTTCCATAATATCAATGGAGCCCAATCACTTGGGCCCCGCTATAGCTGGCTTCGAAAGGTAGGAAATTAATTGTGGTTTACACCAGGAACAAGGTTCTCTCTTCAAGTGTCATCCCTAAACATCATTATATACAAATGGGACAGAGCAAGAATCGTTGTCTCCTTAGTTTCTAAGAATCTGATGAGAAAATCTCAAGAAACTCCGAAACACATGATAAATCCACTTGACTATGCTCTACTTTTTAATAATGACATTAATTTGACTTGAACAGAGATATTCAATTTCAAAGTTATTCACAGGGAGAAGTGAATGAGCGATATCAAGAAAGTCTGTCACATGGTTGTGGCCATCAATGCCTACAGTTCAACACCCAAACATCAATGATAATGCCCATACCATCCCAACCGAATGTGATACACATTTATTCACCTTGGAATGGTGAAAGGCTGAGTTGGCCTTGCCAGGATTCAAACCTGTGACCTACAAATCACACATAGATCGCAAGAAGCGGACCCTTAACCAGCTGAGCTATCTTACCAGCCTATCAACTTGTCACATGCATGTATAAAGAAATGCACTTACCATCCACCAGGAGTTCAACTTGTTGTGGTGTGAAACTTTCCTTATCGCTTAAAATGCAATGACAGGTGTAATGCCCAGCATCTGATGCTCTCAGGTTTTTCAGTAAAAGGGATGCGTTACCCTTGGGAAACTCCACAGGAAATAGCTGGGTCCGCCCCTTGAACTCCTCAGCCTGATACTGCGGCTGGTCTGATTCATGGAAGTAGCTGTGCAGGACCTCATCACTGTCTGACCGCTGCCAGTTAATGACAAGGAGATCCAGCCTGAAGTCACCCGTATATGCTCCATGGCAAGGCAGGAGCACGTCTTCATGTAAAACCCCAGTCAGTAGAGCAGGTGCAATGCCTAGCAAAACAACAGACATTAGATATAAGAGAGAGACATGCCAAATCAAGCGTTAAATGTTGAAATCATTGAATAGTAAAATCCGGCAAGATTTTAAGAATGAACAAAAACGTATGCAAATATTTACCACTAAAAATTAATTTATGTACATTTGTATCAAACACACTCACGTTAGAATTGTGAAAACTTTGCTGGATGTTGATACTATGGTCCAGAGACCCAGAGATAAATCTAAGTGTTTTTACAATATTTAATTTGAATAGTATGTCAATTAGAATTACATGTCATATATTCTATATGTCCCCACGTTTATTTACATCCCAGGAACATGTATATTTTGTATATTTGCCTATAAAGATGCTTCCACCTGTGGAGATAGATGGGCTTTGCCAAAAACTTTCTTTCTGATCTTTTTTTCTCAGTGTTTTCAGGTTTCATTTTCTTTACTCTCACAGTTGGCAGTCGCTTTTTCTCAGGGGATTTCACTAATACAGAACTCAGGGTGCATGACCCCGCTACCTAGAGGAGGTCTCATGGATTAATCTCTCTAGGGAGGTTCCTTTGTAGGGAAACCCATAATCAGAACCAGTTGCTTTGCAAATAAAGTCACGATAGCAGTCAGCATAAATAAGCATGTAAATGAGTCCGAGCAAAGATGGTGTTGGGGATGGAGTGGCATTTGTAAGTTCCAGGCCAGCGATCCCGATTCTTCCCCCTACTAGCAAAGATAACCACATTAAATTGTGAAGAGGCGAAGGGAAAGGCTCTGTGTATTCTCCCAGGAATGGATGGTCCATGGAATCCGTTTTGATGATGAGGACTAAACTGAGTTCTCTCTGAGTGGCACAATTGTTGGCTGTCCCCAACATGGTGGCCTGGCACTCCACTCGAGACAGCAGAAGGGGAAGACTGTGTCAGTGCAAATCTGAACATTTATGTTTGCCTGTTGAGCCTTCCAATGGGAGAGGGGCTTAAATGCACATAACGCCATGTGAAAAATAATTGCTTGAGTGGACCTTTTGGAGGAGCTAAGAGATTCTCTCAATAAAACATGGGACAAATAGACCAGAATACAAAACGATCAACAATGATATGTTGACCACTCCTTGTTGAGAGAACTTGGGGCTGATGGTGGTTGGGCCCCTATGTAGACACAGCTTAAAGCAACACAAAGGATCTCTAACATGGAGGGGTCATGATGTTGAACATAGAGTGAAACCGTTAAAAGTGTACTCGCGGGTAGAACAATGAGGATTAGGCCATGGCGTACAGTCAGATGCAGCAAACAAACTGGCACAAGGCACAAAGGCTGGGGTAGGGGAGAATGGGGTGGGTGGTTACATTACATGCTTTGTCAGACTCAAATCAAACTGAACGGCCCAGTTTATCTGTTATAGCGCCTCATCATATAAAGATTTGGTTAAATATGTTCTGCACCAATTGCAGAATGTTCAAGGAGTAGTAACGGTGAGTAATGTTTAATGTGTGGCCATACAATGCAAGGGGATGGTGGTCCCCATCCAAAAGGCAAAAACTATTTGCAGAACTCACTTTGTATTGTTGATAGGGGCGTCACAGACATGGAGAGCAGGGATGCTGTGCTTGTCTCCTGCTGCCGGCAGATACGTGAGAGAGAAGGCCATGGCATTTCTGTGCACACCCTTCCCAGCTCATCTACTCTTCCTGACAAATAGAAAAACGTGGTGCATGATGTGCGCAACTGGGCTCTTTTGGGAAATGCTTGCCATGTGACAGATGTACCTGGGCATTTCATACTAATACGTGGCCTATGATATAAGCACCTAGGAATTTGATTGCAAAGCTTAGCATACCATGTGACTACCTGGCCAAATGATGCTTTCCTGCATATGGTGGAAGAATCTGAACATGCTGTAACAATACTTGAAATATGATGTGAGTATCTGGTATAATCTGGCTGTACCAGTCCTATGATGCGAATTCCTGAGAAGTTGATGCCCATACAATATCCATACCGGGCCATTTGTTGGCAAAAGCTGCCAAATGGTGTCAATAGCTGTACATTTAAAAGCAATATTTAGAAAATTGGGTAGGTGCCTTGCAATTTGATGTCAACGTCTTGAAAGTGTCTGTGCACAACATATTAATACTTGCCAAATCCTGTCAGTACCTAGGAACATTATGTAAAGACTTGGCAAGTGTGGCAAATGATGCCAGGACCCGTGAAATCATGGGAGCACTTGGGCATATGATGTCGATATCTTGCATCTGATGCGACTTCCTGTCCATATTGTGGCATAATATGTGTTTACACTCGCGAATGGTGTGAATACCCGGGGATATTATGGCAATATCTGACAAATAGTGAAAGTACCTGGGAATATGATGGCAATACTGGACATGTGCTGTGAGTCTCTGCGCATGTGATGAGGATTCTTTGCCAATTGTGTGCGTGTTCACCTCCTGATTACACCTAAAATCTCTCATATTTGTCTAGGCAGTTTAGTGAACTACGCCCAGAGACCGTGGAGGTTTAGATACCCTGTTCACATATAATTAAGCACACAGCACTTGAAAGTATGATACAAATTCTTAGAAAATAGTGCGAGTACTTGGTAACACAGAAAACTATTTTTCAATACAATTGATTTGCTTTCGGTGGCTCTTCCTTTTATAGACATTAAGGCAGTGGAAAGATTGATTTTATACAGGGATAAGAAAATGAATTTGTTTGATCAAATTTGGGGCCGATTTTTGGATTTATAAGACTGTTGTCTACATGGTTTAAATCAAATCTGTAATGTTCCTCTTTTTAAGGAATGTGTATTCATTAATGTGATGATCCTGATTTTTCTTTTTTTTTTTTTCTTTTCTTTTTCTTTTCTGTTTTATGTTTACTTATTGGTTATATATTTTGAGATGTGTTATATTTAAAATTCAATAAACATGTATAATAAAAAAAAAAAGAAATTCAGCTTGACCATTTCCAAATGTTTTCTTCTGGAGACAATTGCTGACATGTGGCTTTTTGTGCCTCTCTGAACCGCCAAGTTTCATAGATGGTTTAGCTCCCTCTCCCTGCACTCCCCACCCACCACCCGCAACTCTATACTTCTACAGGTACCACCATAAAAGATGCAATACTTTCTTCCTTCCTTATCCCTTCTTTCCATGATAATCACTGTCATCTATTTCCTTATTTCATGTAGTGTAATTCTCTACAAAGTGCTTTCCAGCACTTTAAACATGGGGAATTGGAAAACAATAATCGCGAATTCATGAAAAGCACACATATGCACACATAAGGGAGCTGCCTGGTTAAAGGGTGATTGAGAGATTTGCTTTGTCTCTGCCTTACTGAGGTCAAATATAGTGATTTAAGATAGAACAGATTTGAAAAGTGTGTTTCTTCATATGTTCTAACCACTGTCAGGCAAACATGCAACAGTAGACGTGCAGAGAAAAGGTAACTTCTGCCAATCACAACTTACTTGACTGTACCCTGCATGGATACACATGCATTTATTTATCTATTTTGAATTGTTGAATAGAACATAGTTGGAGCATTTGCGGTTGGTTGTGCATACCATTTGATGGCAGCAGCTGTACAGGCGGGTTCATGCCTGACCACTTGGCATCTATGCCAGGCATATGATGGTATTATTGTGGCATTTAAGTCCTGCACTTAACATATGGCAGGCAAACCCTAATGGCTTTGCAATTGCTTGTTTTATAATTATAATTGTTTTTAATTATAATCCATGTTTAGTTCTGGATCAAATGTTAAATTAGTTGATGTGAATTTTGTATGGAAGCTAGTGTGTAATTCATGTAATTCTTAAGGGTCTGTAATGGTCAATACCTCTAAGGCTCACCCACAGCACATGTATTTTTCTTGTCTATGGCCTTGTTTGAATGTCTTTGAAACATTGTAATTTTTCACAATTCATGGTAATGATGAATCGGAAAATGAACTGTTTGCATATTGGTACTTTGCTTTGTTTCCATAATATCAATGGAGCCCAATCACTTGGGCCCCGCTATAGCTGGCTTCGAAAGGTAGGAAATTAATTGTGGTTTACACCAGGAACAAGGTTCTCTCTTCAAGTGTCATCCCTAAACATCATTATATACAAATGGGACAGAGCAAGAATCGTTGTCTCTTTAGTTTCTAAGAATCTGATGAGAAAATCTCAAGAAACTCCGAAACACATGATAAATCCACTTGACTATGCTCTACTTTTTAATAATGACATTAATTTGACTTGAACAGAGATATTCAATTTCAAAGTTATTCACAGGGAGACGTGAATGAGCGATATCAAGAAAGTCTGTCACATGGTTGTGGCCATCAATGCCTACAGTTCAACACCCAAACATCAATGATAATGCCCATACCATCCCAACCGAATGTGATACACATTTATTCACCTTGGAATGGTGAAAGGCTGACTTGGCCTTGCCAGGATTCAAACCTGTGACCTACAAATCACACATAGATCGCAAGAAGCGGACCCTTAACCAGCTGAGCTATCTTACCAGCCTATCAACTTGTCATATGCATGTATAAAGAAATGCACTTACCATCCACCAGGAGTTCAACTTGTTGTGGTGTGAAACTTTCCTTATCGCTTAAAATGCAATGACAGGTGTAATGCCCAGCATCTGATGCTCTCAGGTTTTTCAGTAAAAGGGATGCGTTACCCTTGGGAAACTCCACAGGAAATAGCTGGGTCCGCCCCTTGAACTCCTCAGCCTGATACTGCAGCTGGTCTGATTCATGGAAGTAGCTGTGCAGGACCTCATCACTGTCTGACCGCTGCCAGTTAATGACAAGGAGATCCAGCCTGAAGTCCACCGTATATGCTCCATGGCAAGGCAGGAGCACGTCTTCATGTAAAACCCCAGTTATTAAGAAAGGGTCACTGCCTAATAAAATAACAGGTATTAGATATGAGAGAGACATGCTAATCAAGTGTTAATTAAATGTTAGCAGAGTTGAAATCACTGAATAGTAAAATCCGGCAAGGTTTTAAGAATGAACAAAAACATATGCAAATATTCATCACAAAAAAATCATTTATGTACATTTTTATCATACACACTCATTGTTAGAATTGCTGGATGTTGAGACCCAGAGGTAAATCTAAGTGTTTTTACTCTATTTAAATTGAATAGTATGTCAATTAGAATTACATTTCATATATTCTATATTTCCCCACGTTTATTTACATCCCAGGAACATGTATATTTTGTATATTTGCCTATAAAGATGCTTCCACACTGTGGAGATAGATGGGCTTTGCCAAAAACTGTATTTTTGGTCTTTTTTCTCACTATGTTTTCATGTTTCTTTTTCTTTACTCTCACAGTTGGCACTCGCTTTTTCTCAGGAGATTTCACTAATACAGAACTCAGGGTGCATGCCCCCGCTACCTAGGGGAGGTCTCATGGCTTAATCTCTCTAAGGAGCTTCCTCTGTAGGGAAACCCATAATCAGAACCAGTTGCTCTGCAAATAAAGACACAATAGCAGTCAACATAAAAGAAATGTAAATGAGTCACGGCAAAGATGGCGTTGGGGATGGAGTGGCATTTGTAAGTTCCAGGCCGGCGATCCCGATTCTTCCCCCTACTAGCAAAGATAACCATATCAAATTGTGAAGGTGCAAAGGGAAAGGCCCTGTGTAGTCTCCCATGAATGGATGGTCCATGGAATCCCATTTGGTGAGGAGGAAAAAACGGAGGTCTCTGTGTGTGTCACAATTGTTGCTTGTCCCCAACATGGTGGTCTGACACTCCACTCGAGACAGCAGAAGGGGAAGACCGTGCAGCCCTTGGTTAGTGCAAATCTGAACATTTATGTTTGCCTGTTGAGCCTTGCAATGGGAGAGGGGATTAAATGCACATAAAGCCCCGTCCTCAGAGCTGGACGCGGCGGGGCTACCTCCTCCTGCCGACGCTCGTCGCCAACGCCCGAGAGTGAGAGGCGAGCTGAGCCCGCGTTCCTCTGCGCCTGTGGGGCGGCTGGTAATAGGAACCAGTTCGCAGAGGGAACGAGGGAACGTTCCTGCCCAGGAGCGAGGCACTGGTACCAGCAAATCGGCCATGTGTGAACGAGGACGAGGACAAGGATGGTACATATTCAGGTACCACTGTACTCGGGTTCTGTATCTGACACGAGGCGGTTGTTGTTTGTGCGGCTCCGGTCTCTCCTGGTGTCGGTGAGCCGGAAGCCACTGACGGCAGCTCGCTGGGCTCCTCTGTAGCTGGGAAGAGGAGCGCAGTGTTTCGGCTGGAGTCGGCAGGGTTCGGGGATAAGTCTTTGGCAATTTCTCGATCAGTGCTTTTACCTTGCCCTGCGGTGGTCTAACCCAGACCAAGTTAGCCTGCGAAGGACGCTGGTGGGGTTATTTTATGCAATACATAGCCAGCAGTATATAATACATGAGCTGCTGGCATCTTAAATAAAGATTCATCTGCATCCACCTAGATTATTGCAGGAGTCTGCGGGGAAAGTACGCATTGATTCCATTGATCCTACTTATCATTAGTTGCACAAACACAAATCCCTAAACTTAAAAATCGGGTGACATATGGGGGCACAGACTAATCTACTGTCTGAATTGCTTTGAGTGACTCCATAAAGACAGCCGCAAATTAAAGCTGACCTAAGCCTACTGCAGAGCCCATACACCTGGTCATCGGCTGGAGTGAAACTTAGATAGTTCTGTTTCATACTACTAGCGCTAAAAAAGCGAAGCTTCCACATGCCTTCGTGCAAGAAGGCTCAAGCTCACTATAACCTGCGCCAGAGAAGAACAAGGAGCAGCCCGGTGGACGACGATTGTGTAATGGGCAAGGACAAGCAGAAAAAGCAAGCCCCATTAACGAAAGGAGCAATAACTGATTTTTTCTCAGTAAATCCCCACCCAGAAAACAATTCCACCACCATGGATGAGGCTGAAGTTAACAACACCAATCCTCAGGATCATTCGAGTTACAGGGACATTGATAATAACTCACTATTGGAGCTCTGCCTATCTATGCAAAGATCTATGACACCTGCAGTGGCTAAAGTTGGACAACAACTATCGAGGGACCGAGTAGAAGAAGTCACTCAACCTCAGAGAACTGGATCAGTGAGATTGTCAACAACGCCAAACTTGAACATACGAAATGATTCTGAGTTGGAAGTAAGAGATGTTGAAGTGAGCAATACAGCATCCACTAGTCATTCGGATATGGCTGAGTTACTGCTGCAGAGTCTTTTGGTTGCGGTTGTGAGAGGACTCTACAGCTTTTTGCTCCTGAACCCAGTGAGGACCTGCTTCTTGTCCTACCTTTGTTTTGCCTACTTCCACCCGGTGACTTTAAAATACCCAGAACACCGCGGAGCGGCCGCGGAGTCTGCTGCAGAGTCTTTTGGTTGCGGTTGTGAGAGGACTCTACAGCTTTTTGCTCCTGAACCCAGTGAGGACCTGCTTCTTGTCCTACCTTTGTTTTGCCTACTTCCACCCGGTGACTTTAAAATACCCAGAACACCGCGGAGCGGCCGCGGAGTCTGCTGCAGAGTCTTTTGGTTGCGGTTGTGAGAGGACTCTACAGCTTTTTGCTCCTGAACCCAGTGAGGACCTGCTTCTTGTCCTACCTTTGTTTTGCCTACTTCCACCCGGTGACTTTAAAATACCCAGAACACCGCGGAGCGGCCGCGGAGTCTGCTGCAGAGTCTTTTGGTTGCGGTTGTGAGAGGACTCTACAGCTTTTTGCTCCTGAACCCAGTGAGGACCTGCTTCTTGTCCTACCTTTGTTTTGCCTACTTCCACCCGGTGACTTTAAAATACCCAGAACACCGCGGAGCGGCCGCGGAGTCTGCTGCAGAGTCTTTTGGTTGCGGTTGTGAGAGGACTCTACAGCTTTTTGCTCCTGAACCCAGTGAGGACCTGCTTCTTGTCCTACCTTTGTTTTGCCTACTTCCACCCGGTGACTTTAAAATACCCAGAACACCGCGGAGCGGCCGCGGAGTCTGCTGCAGAGTCTTTTGGTTGCGGTTGTGAGAGGACTCTACAGCTTTTTGCTCCTGAACCCAGTGAGGACCTGCTTCTTGTCCTACCTTTGTTTTGCCTACTTCCACCCGGTGACTTTAAAATACCCAGAACACCGCGGAGCGGCCGCGGAGTCTGCTGCAGAGTCTTTTGGTCTTTAGGCTCTGCAGGCTCCGCGGCGCCTCCCCCAGAAAAATCCACCTACTGAATCACCCAAAGACAGCCAAAGACAGCCAAAATAGTGTAAGTGACCTACTTCTCATCACGCTACATACACCTAAAGCATCGCTCCCCGTCCTGCAGGATCTCAAACCCGTTACATGCTCCTCGCCTACCACCCATCCACGCCCTGCATCACTGACCCTGAACTTGCTGATCGCCTTGAGCCCAGTTGCGACCGCTGACAGCCCTGCTGTCCCTTCGTGTGCTCGCACCAGCTGGCCTGTAACCAAGCGATTCATCTTTGACGCCGGAGCCTGCCTGTGCCTACTGTACACGCGTCTTCACCCCACCTCACACCGAATAGAATCCTCTACCGCCCGCGCTTTTGCGGCCTCGCCCCTGCTACTTAACGTTCTAACTTCTGGCATCTCCAGTTACCCTCGTCGATCACGAGACGGAAAGGGCTTCGCCCTTGGATCCTAATCCTCCAACCCCAACCGCTCCAGAGAAACAAAACAACCATACATCCTCGTTCCATTCGTTGATCAAGAAACTGAAAGGGGTCCGCCCTTAGATCCTGAAAGCGTACCTGACTTTCTACAATAAATCGAAACGAAGATTCACCAGTGCAGCCTCGCTGACCGGGAGACCGAAAGGGCTTGCCCCTTGGATCCTGAAAGCGCAACTCGCGCCACTACAAAAGGACGAATCAAACATTCACCTGCGCAAAATAACTGATCAGGAGACCGAAAGGGTTCGACCCTTGGATTCTGAAACCACAATTTGATCCACCAGAGAAAACCGAAACAAGGATACACCTACGCAGCCCCTGCTGACCAGGAGACCGAAAGGGCTTGCCCCTTGGATCCTGAAAGCGCAACTCGCGCCACTACAGAAGGACGAATCAAACACTCACCTGCGCGAAATAACCGATCAGGAGACCGAAAGGGTTCGACCCTTGGATCCTGAAAGCGCAATTTGATCCACCAGAGAAAACCGAAACAAGGATACATCTTCGCAGCCACTGCTAACCAGGAGACCGAAAGGGTTAGTCCCTTGGATCCTAAAAGCGAACCCGATAAAAAAGAAAAAAAAAAAGGAGACCAGCACTCTGACAAACCAAACAGAAATCTTGCAAAACCTAAGCCTAGCATTCTACAATCGGGAAACAATGGCCACAACTCGCACTAATAAACAAAACCCAACTCAACGTCCAAAAACAAGACAAACAACTAAGAACGCGACCGATAACACCACGGAGAGAGACCAACTACAGCTAACATTGGAACAATCCTTCAAGAAAGTGACACTGTACAAAGAAATTCCAAAGTCCCAGACACAGTGTTCAGACTATAAACAGAACTTAGAAGACTCCAGAGCCCAAACCCTAGAAACTGCCAATCCAACTGCATGGCTGAAAACCAACAACTTCGTTAAATCCGTCGGCACAGTGGAACTCCAACTATCAGTAGACTCACACAGTACAGTAGAAAATCACCAAATAATCTCATCTGAACTAAACAGCTCAGACACTACCAAACCTGGACAACCTATTATGTCCGCGCCATCATTACTGCCTTCCCAACTCGAATTAGAACAACAACTGACCAACTCATCAACTGATCCGAACGCAAACCACCAGCTCGCAAAACAAGACCCCTTAAACAACGGGATACAAGACACCTTGACAAACCTTGCAACCAGCAACGAAGAACCCATCGAACTTACAACCAAACAGATGCAGACGACCACAAAACAGGACTTAATATCAGACAAACAAATCCAGAATCAACAATCCATGAAATCGGAGAAACTACACGAAATACACAGCAACCCTCAGGAAATAACTAATAATCAAGAACCAAAACTCACAGCTGACCCTGTCGCCTCCAAGCTAACCGCAACCAGCCAACAAACAGAACGAACACAAGACCTAACCACAAAACCAGCAATCCCAACACCAGACCAACTGAAGCAAAAAGAAAAAGCAAGATTAGCCCGCCTTGCATGGCTTAAAACTCACAATTCCGCCAAATCCGCCAGCACTGTGGAACCAACAACATCCAAAACAAGAAATAAACTACCAAAACTATCACTGGACACCACCGAAATAGAATTCATCATGTCTACTGCAGAAAAAACAAAAGAAGTACTTGGAGAGCGAACAGAAATAAATCAAATACAATCAACCTCAACCCCTTGCATCCCCTATGGAAACCAAAACAAACAGATGAAAAAGGAACGACAACCAGAATTGGATGAACGTAAAACTGTCCCATCACGATTCAACTATGACTCGGATGAATCCTACTATACCCCAGACCCAATAATCAAGAACCAAAAACCAAAAGACCCACAACAGAAAAACGACAATCATGTACAAGATGAAGAAGATATGCACCCAAGAATCCCAACAACAATGTTGGACTTACAAAATATGCTCATCGCATTACTCTCCCAATCAATGATCCCCTTCTTGAAACTACAAGAAGACCTGAAAGATTCAATAAAAGATCAAGCGACCCTTTTAGCACTAATCCATTCAAAACAGATACACATCGAACACTTTGTCTCGACAGTGGAATCAAGACTGACAATAGAAGCAGACGAGACATACCGGTGGCAACAAAGATTAGCAGAGATCGCAAGAGGAGACCGACAAGAAAAAACAAAACTTACAGGAGAATTACTACAGATGCTTAAAGAACACCATCAGCAACAAGCAACCAGACCCAACGACCAACGACTACAAACCTCGCCGCTTTCAAAACCATCACAACCCCCAACTCAGATACAACCACTACCTGAAACAATTACAGATTTTGCCCAACAAACACTGAAAGAACCACCTCAAAATAATACTAACAAAAAAACAGAAACCATTATCTCAAGCAACATAACAAAGAATCCAAAGGAAAACTTTCAAATCTTCGAAAAAGAAAAAACAACGAACGAAATAAAAGGAACCCAACAGAAAAATAACAAAAAACGACAAACGGGCTCGCGAGCATTTCTAAGAAATATAACCCAGAATACCCAAATCGCGCATCAACCAAAGAAGAAACAAACAGCTGTCAACACACAAAGCATTCAAGTTCAGCTAACCCAGATAAAACCCAAACTAGCGCAACCTACCCTGCCACAATCGCTGATTGACGAGGACTTGCTCGACATCACCACCCATGAAGAACAACCACTAGAAAACAATCAACAATCTTCACAACCACTAATTCAGACAAGCTACATAATAATCGACGAATACGCCTCAATACTTGAACAACAATCGAACCAAAATCAAGACAATTCTACTGAAATCTCCCTAGAAGAAATCTCAATGATCTCGATGGAAAACATCTCAACACTCACAACCAGAGATGAACCGTATGATTCAATCTCGTCGACCTCGATAACAACACCACCACAAGATCACAGTCAACACAGACAGACCAGACCAATATTCGTCAATCCACTACGACAAAATGAAACATATGAAATCCATATTGAAAATGCAAATAAAAACCAAGAACCGGTAATTCTAAATAGAACAAACCTACTACGCCTCTTTGGCGTAATACCTCGCCTGAACAAACTCACAACAAAAGATATTGCTCTGATAACCTTCAAAGACGACCGGAACCTGGATAAGATCGTCATAGAGCTCCCAGACCAAAATAACCAAGAACTCATCATATCAACAAGAAAACAACTACACAAATTAGGCTTCTCATGCTGGGCATCAACATCCTCAAGAATACCAAGCAAACCAAAAGACAAAGCAACCACAAGGTATGAAGAACTACACATTGAACAGAGGAATCAAAAACAGACAACTGACGATAGATACTCAAATCGTGCCTCAAAAGAAGCAGACTCAGATAGAATTAACAAACCCAACAGAACTAGCTTTGAAACTCCCTCATCAGACACTGCATCTACAGAATACTCTATAAGAAGCCAACATCCAGACAGATATGCCGATGCAATCAGAAGAATCTATGACTACGAAAACACCCTCTCAGATACAGAATCTACAGAATACTCAATGAGCTCAAACTCATAACAATTAATGAACCATAGATTCAATTGGTCATTGTGCTCGTGGAACACCAGAGGCAATTTACATCTATTCACGGACACAACCGCTGAATTAGAGCAATATCATTTCATATGCCTTCAAGAAACCTGGCTCAGCGACCCACCGGCATGCGATGGCTTTATCACATTCCTAAACCCAGCTATCGTACAAAAACAAGGAAGACCTGCTTCAGGCTTACTCACCCTGATCAAGATAAACCCATACATCAGAGTAATACTCTCCGAGAATATAAACCCTTGGACGCAACTGACCATAATAACATCCACAAAACACCAGCAAAAGCGAGAAGACAAAAACAACTCAACAATCCTAATTCTAAACCTCTACTGGAACCCGCTAGCAATATCTACAAACACGTTCCTAGATGGAGTCTTCATTTCGATTGACGAGGCCTTAGCTAAATACCCGTTATCAGAAACAATAATCTGTGGCGATCTGAACATCAAGTTATACGATAAAAACGGTAGCCTCTTAAAGCACTCACAATTATCACCAAATGCAAAGAGATGGATAAAAGAAACCACAACGCGGAACCTACTCCTTCTAAGCCAAGGGAACACTTTGAATTCCTATACACCCACATGGAGCAGAGGTTCGTCCCATGCAATCATCGATTATATATTCCTATCTGAAAACCTTCACCATTCAGTTACAAACGCACAGACGATATCAACGGACAAGAGCGATCACAACCAACTTACCGCACACTCAGAAGCGAAACCAGAAAAAACAGTGACAGCACTACCACCTCCTCCATTAGAACTAAATGGAACAACTACAAGACTGAGAATCCCGCAAGCCTCCTCAACCTCATTGCCGGAACAATTCCATCAGGCAAGACTGGCAAATGATATAAAAATCGACTATGAATGGATACTAATCCCATTCCAACAAACCAGAAAAAATCGTCCGCAGAAAGACCACCGACATTTCTACAACCAGGAAATTGCCGAAAGGAAAAAAGACCTAAACCGAATAATACGACAGCTAAAGAAAACTCCAGCTCCCGACACTTCACACCAGATCAAAACCCTGAAAAACAATCATCGAAACTGGATCAAATCGCAAAAAAGTCTCATTCAACAAGCGGATGCTGAACAAATACTGAAAAGCCACAAATCCCACAATACCAAAGAACTTTGGAACCTACTCAATGACAATCAACAAAAACAGCATAAACTCATAGCTAATGTAACCCAAGAAAAATGGATAACGCATTTTACTACCATTTACGCACTACGAGAAACAGCTCATCAGAATACACAAACTACAGCAGACTCAACATGGAAAGTACAAGCAGAATTTGAAGACTTCATCTGCCTGATTAACAAACTCAACACTTCTAGAGCACCAGGCCCAGATGGACTATCTAATGCCATGATCAAGGAAGATCCAACCGCTTGGGCAACCCTTCTATGCCATATTACAACCCTGATCAATAAACTGCATAGAATACCTAACTCCTGGAGAACAGCAGTAATCGTACCAATCCACAAACAAGGCCCTAAAGAAGACCCTCAAAACTTCCGTCCGATCGCCCTGCTCGATCCGCTAGGAAAACTATTTGCAACAATATTATTAAACCAACTCACTGCGTGGGCCACAAAAAACAACAAATTCTCGACCAGACAAACAGGATTTACAGCCAATGTTGGAACAAACCTCAACCTGGTATTACTCCAAGTAATCAAACATGAAGCTATCAACTCCAACTCGGCAATCTACGCAGCATTCATTGACCTAAAAATGGCCTTCGACTCAATCTCGCGAGAAAAATTATGGTCGAAACTTAGAACATGGAACTGCCCAACCGACATCCTAGAACCGATCATTCTACTATATTCAAAAACCACGATAAAAGTCAGATTGTCGAGACAAGGAACTACAACACCCGCCATACCAACAGAAAACGGACTCAAACAAGGCTGTCCACTTGCAGCGACACTCTACAACCTCTACACTGCTGACATTGAAGACCATCTAAAATCAGACAAAACTAATCCCCCCAAAATCAACTCGATCCCAGTCCCAGTCATGGCATATGCCGATGACATCGTGATACTAGACAAAACACCGACTGGGTTACAAACAACACTGGCAGACTTAAGCCAGTACATGAAAAAAAATGAATTAATGATCAATACGGGAAAAACAAAGATAATGACCCTAACCAAATCACTAAAAAAAAAAAGAATAAACCAACGTACATTCATGATAGACAACGTCGAACTAGAAAATGTTACTGAGTTTAAATACCTTGGGATCACAATAAACCAGTCTAAATCAGAAGAGCAGTGGCTGGACAAAATCGAACAAACATCCCAAACGCTATCAAGACAAGGCTGCCTCCTTCACAGAAAATACGGCAAATTCTCCTTCAAGCCAATTATCTCCTACTACAGACACAAATACATCCCGATTCTCACCTATGGTACCGAAGCAATGCTAAACGCTCAGAGAGTCAACTGGACAAAATATGAAGCGACTTTCTGGCGCAAAGTCCTTCGCCTCCCACAAACATTTCCAATGCCAAGAATACGTTATGAATTGGCAACTCAATCAATTGAATCAGTCGTACAGTGGAAAAGACTAGACATCTTTCGCAAAATATTGACAGACGGGAAAACCCCAGCAATTCAAATACTGCGACATAAAGAAAATACCTTCAACACGACAATACTGCAAAAATGGAAAGCCACAATGAGAAAAGAAATGGTTAATGAAAATATCACAGAAGAATTACTTACACTTCGTCCACAACACGCAAAAACAAAACTGCTACATAATGATTGGATAAAGACCATTCAACAAAAAAATACCTACAAACAGAACTTACACTGTACAAAAGACAACAGGAGAATCCATGAACCACCGGCCTACCTGCAAACCTTTCCAGACCCAACCATTCGAACAACATTTTTGAAAATCCGCCTAAACATTCTCCCTACAAAAGCACACCTAGCTACAAGAAGACAAATCAAAAAGGAAGACAACTACTGCAGGTTCTGTAAAGACCAAAAAATCGAGGAAACCATATTCCACCTCGTCATGGAATGTAATGCACTCGCGCCACAACGCAAAGAATTTGGTGCCTTTTATCAACTCTCATCGATACAAATGTGTACGCAAGAAAGATGGACCGCTCTACTCAGCGGCCACAACAACAAGTACACTTACACAATTGCCCTCTTTTTATCTTCTATACTCGAACTGGACAAACAATTTTTTTAAAAAAAAGGATCCAACTTAACTATACGATGAAAAAGTTTTCAAATAAACTACAGCATCAAAAAAAAAAAAAAAAAAAAAAAAATATGGCTGAGTTACAAGCGTCGGTAGCCTCCTTACAGTTTGCCATTAAAATTTTGCTGAAAATGTGTGGGCGTATATTGGAAACAACTATAAGCTTGCAACCGCAAAATCCAGCTAAGGTGACAACTACTGAGAGAGACTCCGGGGAGAGAATTGGCCCAAATACTGAGGCAACCGAGACTAAGGATAACTCGGTGATGACCCCCAATATAGCAAATACACCAGAAGCATTACTCTCCCGCAAGCAGCGGAGACTTGCTAAAAGAGCGGCAACGAGGAAGAAAGCTTGTGTCGTGGCCTCACCGGTACTGGATACCGAGTCTTCAGGTATGGGCCATAAAAAGCCTAGGAAACCAGCAGCAGGTTGAAACAAACGCAAGGATAAGCAAGTAGGTTATCTAACGAGTTGGGTACTATCAGACAATGAGGTGGAACATGAAGTAGAAGAGGGAGTTTCACCCGACTCAGGAAACATCGCCCCTCCAGAGGAGCCGGAGGAGAACCAGGTAACAGCCGGCAAATTTAATACAGCAGCCGACATTGAAACGAACAGAATGAAGTCAATGGGAAACCACAAAGATAATCAGGCATCGCAAATCAACAACAGGATATGCCTCATTAAAAATCTCTATCAGCAAAGTGAGTGCAGTTGGTTAACGAGAACTGAACTAATGACCAGATTTCACGCAGTGCCCCAACTGCGGGTGCTCAGATCGGAAGACTTTGAATTTATTGAGCCTCTACAAGTAGCCAATGCTAATGTTTCTGCTATTCACTGTAAGTTCATTTCTTCTGCTCAAATGATACGTAATTACAAAGAAAGTTTGCGAGTTGTAGACATCAAAGTGGATGCCGACCCTGACCAGGAAGATCCAAAATGGCCACGTAAAATTGCCCTAGAAGTAAAAAATACAACTGAATCTCTGCCTAATCTTAAGGAGGATCAGGTCGAGATGGCTGATATCCAGAAAGTTTTAACTTGGCTGGTGTCTTCTCTGCCAAAAATGGTGAATGCAAAATGAACCTCCTCTATCGCATCTTGGAATTGCAGAGGGTTTAGGCACTTGCTTTCTCCCACGGGGCCTCTCCAATCCTTAACCAAAAATGTCTGTATATGCCTACAAGAGACTTGGCTGATGTCAGCTACAATACTTAATGGATACACAATCTATCAGGCCTTGGCGAAGAAGGGAAGTAGAGGGAGACCCTACGGGGGCTTGATTACAGGCATTAGGCACACAGTAAAATCAAGACAGCTTGAGACCTTGTCTAGCGATAAAATTATTGCAGTGGAATTGGAGGTCACAAGTGAAGCCCACAGTGAAAATATGCTTGTCATTAATCTGTACAGTCCACCAGGAGGACAAGAGGCAGAATCCCTTCAGGAAGCTATTCATGAGGTGCTAGCGGCATGGGTGCTGGTACAGGCCAACAAATTAGTAATTATCGCCGGGGACTTCAACTGTCATATGAAAGGGATGGTTGGTACATCTACCACCCCTTTACTAAATTTAAAGAGTAATATGGAACATAATGTTGATGTAGTTGCATCTTGGTTGAATTTTTTTAATAAATGGGAACTGGAGATGATCAATGGCAGAACTCAAAGTGACAACCCAGGAAAATATACTTGGCATAATGGGACTGCAAAAAGTGCCTTGGATTACATATTTGTAAGCCCACAGATGGCCCTGAATGTAAGCGACTTGAAGATCTGCGCAAACGACTGGAGTGACCATTCTTCACTTGTTCTGAAGTTTATTATTGGCATGCCGGAAATATGTTCTAAGCCCCTGGGGGATATGACAGTTAATAATTCGGGTACACGGATACGCTGGTCTAATAAAAACATCAATGCGGCAGTATGTACGGTCCAGTCCATTGATGGCAATATTCTGCGCCAGTTCCAGAATATGTCTCTAAATGAGATGGAGCAATGGATTACCTCATTTTCTTCAACACACGCGACATCTACTGTAAATCTGATAGCGATAGATGGTAAACCTCCAGTAACATTTGATAAAAGTATCAGAGACGCTAAACGAACTTTAAGAGCAGAAATTCGACGAGCAAAACAAACTAGCTCATCACCCTGTACATATCACGCTGCCTGCAGAGTTCTAAAAAATAAGTATAGAGCCTGGATCAAAGCTAAAAGGAGTGAACAAAAATATAAGCGATGGCAGAATATGGTACAGGTCATATGTTCCAAAAACTCAAGAAGCATATGGTCATTACTTGGACAAGCAAGGGGAAGTGGCAAAATTGATATGATTAATCCAATAAGTGCAAAGCAATGGACAGACTTTCTTATGAGCCGCAATATCCCTCTCAAGGAGGTGGGTAAACCGGCAGAGAAAGTGACACCTTGGTCTATTCCTTTTAGCATAACAACTGAGCACTTAATTTGGAAAATCAAGAGGCTCAAATCCTCCCGGGCGCCTGGGCCCAACGGACTATCGAATGCTGTGTTGAAAAGTCATCCAGAGTTTTGGGCCAAAGTATTAAGAATACTATTTGAAAAAGTATTGGAGGTCGGAAGAATCCCCAAGTCATGGCAGCATGCCCACTTAGCACCAATTTATAAGAAAGGCGATAAGAAAGATACCAGCAATTTCAGGCTGCTATCGATGCTTGATTGTACAGGGAAATTGTTTGCGTCGTTGCTGCTCGAGAAATTAGAGGAATGGGCTGCCAAAGCTGAAATACTTAACTCCTTCCAAAGTGGCTTTAGGAAAGGCTACTCCACGATCCATAATATAACTATCCTAGAGATTCTACGTTCAAAGGCTATGAGGAAAGGCAACCCACACCTATATGCCCTGTTTGTTGACTTTAAGGCAGCCTTTGATTCAGTCCGCAGAGAAAAACTGTGGGCCAAACTTGAGTTATTAGGCTGCCCTGAGATATTACTGTACTATTTAAAATTACTCCATGAGGACAATTCAGTAGCATGCAGGTTGAATAGCCAGGGGGACATGACAGCTGCTATCCCCCAGAATCGAGGAGTTAAGCAAGGCTGTGTGACGGCCCCGTTTCTATAGAATCTTTTTATCTACGATCTACCAGTTGTCATCGCCATGGAACACAACTGCCCCCCTACAGTTGGCTCAACCCACTGCTAGGTGTTAGCATATGCCAATGACCTGATAATTATGGATCACATGTTTAGTGGTTTACATAGATCTGCTTTGAAACTATGGGAGTATGCAGTGAATAACGATCTAATAATTAATCAAGAGAAAACACAGTTAATGGTCTTTTCAAGTAAGAAGATCGCAGGACCACGGCTCATACTATATGAAGCGGAAATCAAATATACTCAGCAGTATAAATATCTAGGTGTTGAAATGGATGCTAAGAGCGGTTACAATTCTTGTATCCAATCAAGGAAAATCAGGGCAGCCCAAGTAACATCTTTGGTTAGTCAATTCGCAAGAAAGAACTGCGGTTTTAGCCTGTGTGGAATTCGCCAACTATACACACAGGTGTTAACTCCAATGGTTGTCTATGGTCTGGAAGCATTGCTACAAATGGACTTAAGATGGTTGCAAATGATTGAAGGGAAATTTTGGCGGAGAATCTTAGGACTTCCTCAATCTATTCCAATGGCGATATTAAGATTGGAAATTGATGTCTCCTCTTTAAGGTCTATTGTCCTAAAAAGGAGAGCCGAACTGTATCTAAGGATCGCTAATAACCCAGAGAACCAGCTATTGAAAGCGATCTACTCAGAAATTATTAAGGAAACTACTAATTGTCAACTTAAAATGGTGACTGAAACCTTTCTGAGGGAATTATGTTGGCCCAATAGTGGTGATAAGTTTTCCAATCCCCAAAAAAAAGCATTGTCCAAAAAGGTTGATCTCTGGGACTGGCTCGAAAATTACGCCCATCTTGAGAAACTCCCCAAATATCAATTCATTCATCACATGCTTTATTATTTTAAACAAATGCAGACCTATCTAAATCTCTGCCCTTCAACTAGACTTAGGCGATTCGTACTTTTGCTGAGGCCGGATAATCTGCCGCTTGTGACTAACAGAAGTATATATACCTGTTTATCTCCCACAGAAAGATATTGTCGCCTATGCAAGGACAGAGGATGCAAAGAAACTGCAAATCATTTATTAACTAATTGTGCAAAGATGACTGATATTTACTCAGTATATTATAGCAAACTTGTGCATGACATTGCTTTTATACGGGAATTTGCGTTTTGGCAACGCCTTATGAACACTCACAGTCTGCAGATGCAAATTGCTACCTTTAATGTCTGGCTGGTAATAGAAAGAATTTTGAATATTTTTATTTGAATTCATTTGATATTATGATATTGACTTCTGAAGAGGACATTGTTTTCTGTGTTATATCAATTTTATCAATTTGTCAGGAATATTAAGTCTAAGTTTAAGTTTAAGTGTAAATCAAGTTTTAATTAGGTAGATAAGTAGAAATACGAGATTGAACTTTTTGCTGTTGTTTTGTTTTATGTATATTCTATTTTCTAAGCAGTATTGTTTTATTTTGTAACTTATCAATATGTGTAAAGTCTAAATATAAACTATAACACATTATTAATAAATTAAATAATTGCTTGTATGGACCTTTTGGAGGAGCTAAGAGATTGTTCCAATAATACATGTGAAAAATAAACCAGGATAAAAAAGATCAACACTGCATGGCTTAGTAGTCGGTTGAATATGAGAACACCCTGTTATTTTAGATAAGCAATGATATGTTGACCACTCCCCGTTCAGGGAACTTGGGGCTTGACCGCTGATGGTGGTTGGACCCCTGTGGAGACACAGCTTAATGGACCTCAAAAGATCTCTAACATAGAGTGTTCATGATGTAGAACATAGAGCGAAACGGTTAAAAGTGTAATCGTGGGTAGAAAAAGTACAGTCAGGTGCAGCAAACAAATTGGCACAAGGCACAAAAGCTGGGGTAGAGGAGAATGGGGTGGGTGGTTAGATTACATGCTTTGTCTGACTCAAATCAAACTGAACAGCCCAGTTTATCTGTTATAGCGCCTCATCATACAAAGATCTGGTTAAATATGCTCTGCACCAATTCCAGAATGTTAAAGGAGTAGTAACACCTAGTAATGTTTAATGTGTAGGCATACAATGTAAGGGGATGGAACTCCCCATCTAAAAGGCACAAACAATTTTCAGAAGTCAAGAGAGATGAACCTGATATTGTGTGTTTACAGGAGATGCATTTCAGGACATCTGACAAACACATACTTAGACATAATTATTACCCTTTTCCATTACATGTGGGTACAGGTGTAAAGAAAGGGGGTGGGGATGCAATAATGCTACATAACATTTTTTGCATTAAACCTTAAAGAAACAGTAAAACATAAGGAAGATCGGTACTGCATAATTACAGGCATTAAAGGCATGGCCCCCATCACAATAGCCACAGTATATACACCTAACCATGGGTAACAGCAATTTCTTATGAGGTTCCTGGGGGTTCTTGGGGGAAACGACAGAGGGAAACAAGTTGTGCATGGGAGATATTAATCTAGCAATGGATCAATTGAAGGACTGTGTCACTGAATCAGTGTATGGGATTGCCAGCGTGATGCTGAATACATTAAATCATCAATTTACTAAGCTGGGGATATTTGATGCCTGGTGCCCCAGAAACATGTATGAAAGGGAATACACTTTTGTAATCCCATGTAATTACATGTAATCCCATGTAATCCCATGTCCACAGAGTTTAACCTGTATTAACTATATTTTCCTTTCTCCCACTCTTGTTGAGAGAATTACCAAGATAGAGACAAGTTTTATCTCCCTCTCTGACTATGCTACAATCATGTTATGACAGAATGTTGGGCCGACAAAACTGAGGTCTCACTGCAAGTTAGGCGGTGCACCATAAAGGCAGTACTTAGAGGGAAGCTAATCTAATTATCAGCTGAGTACCGACATCTGAGATCCCTAGCCGAATCCCAGTTGCATAGCAAAGTAGAGATTCTGGAACCACAACAACATATGCAACAAGGTTCTAGGACAATATACCGCAAACTAGCAGCAGAGGGCAGCTCACTACACTGTAGGGAAATCTGTGAAAAAGAAAAGGATGAAAATAAAACATTACATTTAAAAATGTACAGGTGAGCTGCAGCTTCTGAAAAGACACGTGCGAATAAACATGCAATGTTTGCAGCACATCTACAATCAGAATGTATGTTCTAAGTAGGTGACAAGGACCATGGTAAATATTACCAGTTACCAGAAAGCATCCAGAAACCTTTAATTAAAATAGAAAAACAATCCACTCTGGAATGAAAAGCACAACAGTTTATAGGAAAATGAAAACCCGGAATGGGCCTTGCATTGTGTCCGTTTGCCTTTACAGATCTAAAAATCAGCTTTGTATAAAGAAACACAGAGGTATTAAAGATATGTCTTTGTTAGGAGTGTGATTGCAAAGAAATGTTATGTTAGGCTGTTTAAAGTTATAATTGCAACATGGCAAATAAAATGGCTTTTAAAGGCTGTATTGGTGAAAAGGCACTTGGGCCTATAAGGCAAATGTAGAAACATTCCCCAACAAGCTACATGACATGAGGGATGCTTTACCAGGAGAAAAGTACAAATCCCTTACCGCCCTACTACGAGTTCCCTTTGCGGGTCCTCCCTTTACGCCTGGTTTTTCAAGGCGTTAAGGACGGGACCCGCAAAGGGACTCTGGAGCTAATAACGGTACCGCAATTTGCGCTACCGTTATTAGCGCCTTCCCCATTCCCATTGAGCCCTATGGAGGCTCAAATGGGAATGGGGAAAGGCCATGGTGAATGGGGAATTACCGGTCCCGCCAACCTTGGAATGGACCGGTAATTGCTCCATTCACCAGAGTGGAGTCGGAATGAGTTTGGAGGCAGCCATGGACATGGCGACATGGCTACCTCCAACCTCGTAATGAGGACCACTGTCTTTTGAAACTCAACTATAGAAGTTTATGACTTTGCCTGGAGTAGTTCTCAGCCAGGCGTTGCAATCGAAACAAATGCTCCCCATTTGCAACTTCAATATGCCTCTGAGATTAGGCTAAAACCCCTTAAAAGTGATAAAATCCCTCATCTTCCAGGGGGAAGGAAATGTTGCACCTTTGGAGACCAGATGTCTGATACCAGGGGCAGCCAGATTCTGGAATCATTCATGGGGGCGGGACTGAATCTTAAATGGCCCAGCCAGCTCTGTGCTTCAAAGACAATGGGCTCATTATGACCTTGGCGGTAGCCGTACCGGCACGGCTGCCACCGGAGTCATTTTTTTACTGGCACCCGGCAAGGGGGACGTACCAGGGCATTCCGGCGGACCCAGTGTACAGGAGGGCAATGTTTCCACTGACGGGCCCATAGGTCAGTGCTCACCCTCTAGTACATGTAAGACAAGATAGCTGCACCATGTGAGGAATGGGGGTGCAGGATTCACTTACTCCAACACAACTCAATAATGAGGACTCAATAGTTTGGCAAAGGGAAGTCCGTTTAATGACAAGTACAGAAAACGGGGAAACAAATGGAATCAGCAGTAATGCGATCGCCTGTCTCGCTTCAACTCCCCGATCTTCATTCAAACAGCAACAGTTATAGTCTAAACTCATCCTCAATGACGTCTAACTCTACAAGTTTGTCATGCAATATAATTGGTTGGAAAAGGTAACTAAAGTATAGGTGCTATATCTGTATGTGACAATAGAGCATGCGGATTGGATACTTCTTATCGGGTGGGCGTCTAAACCCATCCCTCTACATCACGCGTGATAGACGTCACTACAAGTACGACGTCCTATTGGTTCTAGTATCTATAGGACCCTAGATTAGTTGGTCCATTGTGATTGGGTGGGTTACACCCCTAGACATAAATCTCCACTTTAATTAGCAGCATGCAGAATGGACACCCAGGTGCCTAGTGCCCCAGGATTCACCCTGCCTCCTTTCCATCAATCGGTATTTTAGGGCTATGTGTCAATTAGTTGGCTGAGGATGGCCTAGAAACTGCAACTTCTTATCAGGAAATGTTATGGCATCCTCGGGTTCTGGATGACATCAGGCGGCGGTACCTCTTCGCGCCTGGCTGGTCACGTGTTGGTTCACCATGAATCTGCTTCAGTTTCCAGCTTTTAGTGTATTTAATTCTCCTTCGGCCTCGCAACCTGCCTGGGCCTCCTTATCTTGACCTTCACGGGGTAGGCTGGTATGCTCTGAAGTTTCGATTCTTCTTAGCTGATGCTCTCCTCCCTTTCTCTGGTTGACCTTGATTTCCCAGGCATGAGCTGCTCTTTGTTGAGTTTCGATTCCGCTCCTTCTCCTGGTTTGGCTGGGATATGAAACCTGGCCTGTTAGGCCTCTGGCCGCCTGGGCATACTTCTGCTTTACAAAATGAAGTCGCACTTGTATAGCGTCCTTTATAGAGGTAGATATATGGTTGGCGCTTGCCGCTCTACACTTCTACTAAGCATTGCATGCAGTATCGTTTTCTTAGCTTCTTGCGTTCCAAGCCTATTTATACGTGTTAGCTGGTTAGATTCTTCCATCTTGTTTCACAGCAACGTTTCCTTTACGTTTCAACATCGTTTCCTCTTTCGTGTCTCTTGCATCTATTTTTACGGCTACTCACACTTGCGTGTTCTCTTTGGCTTTCGTTTTCGTTCGTTCCTGAGTCTGTCCGGGCCCTCGTGTCATTAACCACTTGCCTTCCATCAGGGCTCTTTGGGTCTCCTCTGGGACAGTCTGTAGATATTCTTTGTTTCGTATCAGCTGCTGGTACAGTTGTCTGATAGGGTACCGTGCTGCCCCGGGTTGTCTGATTATGGGCGCATCAACAGGTATGGCTCTTCTGATGTACACTGGGCAGAGTCGCAGTGCAGCTCTCTGTTGGTTCACCTGCTCCTCATACATCACGTACCTTGGCGAGTACGTTCCTGGTACCTCGAAATGGGGGGCAGGGGTGCAGGCCATGTCTGGGACCTCCTCTACACTCCCCCCTGTGGTCAGTTCATCGACCACTTCTGCTACCTCCTTTGGAAACATATTCCTTGATTCTTCTGTATCTTGTTCATCGTCTTCGGGGTTTGTACAAGATGGTGTGAACGTGTGCATCTTTGGGGTCCATATTTTTATCAGACCTTTCAAACTTCCTGCTGTTTTTACATGTTCATCGTTGTTCCAGGTCATTAGCTGGCATTGTCCATTCAGACTGCAGTATATCCATTTTCCTTCATACTTTTTTCGTTTCTTGAGATACGTGAACTTTGTTCCTTCTGGCGCAAATTCGCGTGCCTTCACAAAGTATCTTATTTCTTCATCGATCAGGTCTCTGGGCTTCCCTCCTGGTTCGACATTGACCACGATTTTCATCCCAATGGCTTTCTTCGCAGTTTTCTGGCACTGTGAGATGATTATCTTGATAACACAGAATCCTAGTAGTATCATTACTAGCAGGGCTCCCAGAAACTTGAATATATCCGCCATCCATTGTGGGACCCATGAAAACAGGTCCCCAAACCAGCTGTCATCGTCCACTTTGTCAGTTTCATCGACCATCTGGTTCTTTAAGTTGGTCAGCATACTCATAGCTTCTGTCAGTGTTCCATTTTCTTCATCATGCGATGGTGTAAAGGTGCAACACGATTCTCTGATTTTTGCGCAAACACCTCCATCCATCGCCGTGATCATGTCAAGTACATATCTGTTCTGGAGGGTCATCAATCAGATTGCTCTCAGCTCTTCTTTGATCGTGTTGAATCCTTTTATGGTGGTGTTGATGGTCTGCAGTAACTCCCATCTGGTTATCTGCAGCTATTTAGCATTCACACCAACTTGGATATGTGGCAAGAGCATTGTGGTGAATACTTTTGAGGTGAGGCTGAACAGCCTGTGTTCGTATGGGATTGCATGGAATGCCTCTTCTGATTTGGCAGAAAAGTAATTTTCTCTTGTACCAAATATTGCTTCCGAGATGGGTTGAGTACATTATTATCTTCATGCAGGCTTCCCTTGATTCTCAGCGTTCTTCTGTAGTTTGCTATGACTATGGGCTTCATTACGACCCTGGCGGAACGGGTTAAACGGCGCCGTAAAAGGTGACGCGCCGTTCAACCCGTTCCGCCACATTACGAGGTCCCCTCACGGGACATGTTAAGCACGCCTGGGAAAACCAGGCGTGCTTACCGGGTCCCGCCAGGGGAAGAGGGAGCAAACAACGGGCCATCTCGTAATGGCCCATTGTTTACTCCCTCTCCCATTCCCATTCAGCCCTATGGGGGCTGAAATGGCAATGGGGAAGGACCGTGTCCGGGTCCTTGAGGGAGGAATTACCGGGCCATCCGAACTCGGAATGGCCCGGTAAGTCCTCATTCCGAGGACCCGGACACGGACGCGATTTCGGCGGCAGCCATGCCGCCAATAGCAGCATGGCTACCGGCCGAACTCGTAATGAGGCCCTATGTCTTTAAATGCGTCTGTGCTGCTTTTCCACTCAGGCATGTTCTTCGGTGGAGCAGGTTTCTCTATCTGTATCGTTGTGGTAGGGGAAGGTTTTCCGTTTTTCTTCCGCTCCTTTTGTAATTTTACGTAGATCTCCTTTAACCACCATTGGCTTGCCAGTTGTCCAACGCATAGCTGTGTTGTGGGCTTGGCGCTTGCTCCTTGTGTTGGAACTGGTGTGCTTGTTATTATCGTCTCTATGGCTTTGTTTTCCAGCTCCTTGTGCAGTTTCTTTGCTTTAGCTATAAGTGGGATCTATCAGCATTTGTGTTTTCTCTGTGAGTTCCTTTGTGACTACTTCTGTTCTTTTGAGGGATTTTGCTATGCCCTCTCTCTTTGGTTTCTCACTTGGTTCTTATTGGTTACTTCCACTATTTTCTGGGGCTGGTTGTTCGGTAGGTAGTCTTGTTTTTTCTGTTGCCCTTGTTTGAGGCCCTGTAGCCATTGACACTTGCCCTTGTTCATGTGCATTCAGTGTGTGGGTGCGTGAAGTGGTCAGTGCTACATTTCCATTCATTCCGTGCTGACCCTGTCTCCAGCCTTTTTCTTCATTCATTACCTCAAGTGTGTATGTGCCACTGCTAATTACATTAAATTTTAGCTTGTTTGCTTTACCATCAGCTTTTCTTGGAACTGGGATAACTATATAGGGTCTGGGTACCTTTGTAGGCCCATGACTTTCATTGTCTGGTGGGTGCGCTGAAATTGGGATGCTTCGTGCACCAATAAAAAATGCAGTTCTGATAGTCAATGACAGAAAGACAATGATAATCACTATGCATATACACATAATAGTTCTGTACGACAACTGGAAGCATGTCCTTCCAGGGAAGCGGGGGCGTCCCTCTGCTGGTGGTAGAACCAAGTTACTGTTCTGGGCCCCCATTTCTAACATTAGTCTATTTTCAGTGTTTATTTCTTTTCCACTTACTCTGGTCTCATTTCTCAAACGTTCGTTAATAACTAAAGTGGCGAGTGCTTCTCACTTGTCCCCTCTCTTGCGGGTGATGACGGTAGTCTCTGGGTATGGAGTACAGTTCCCTTGTCAGACTATGGAAAAGGTTAGGCTAACATCTTTAGCACGTCACATTCATTATGCATATCTACAGTAGGTAAGATCCCAGTGCACTCCTCGAATTTGCTTTGGTCGTGAGGACATGCTGGAACCTGTTCAATGCGAAGGAATGAAAAGATGGTACTGCAAAAAAATCACACAAAAATAAGATGTCGTAAAAATAAAAATAAAAATGGAAAATATAAGAATAAAAATAGAAAAATAGAAAAAAATAAGAGAAAACAAGATGGTGAAGTTCTCATCTCTGTTCTCCTCGATCTGTCCCACGGCGAAAGATAAAGAACTGTGTTTCTGTTTCCTCGATCTGTCCCACAGCGAAAGATGAAGAACTGTGTCTCTGTTTCCTCGATCTGTCCCACGGCAGAAAGTTTCACTGGAATCTCCTCAGGTACTCTCGCTGGAAGTTAGACAGCTCCACCTGGAGCATGATGCCATGGAGGAGTGTGCCCATAGGTGTGCCGTTGGCTGGATCTCTGAGGAAGGTGATGACGTCAACATCTGCAGGCCTGCCCACCATTTCTGGATAGTCTGTGACTAGTCTGAACAGGACCTTATGTGCCAGCTGGGTGTCCTTGGGTGACAGGGACATTTGTCCTGCTTGGCTGGGTTCTGGATCACAGGCCTTTCTTTCGACGTGAACAGTCTCTGCACTTCCCTGCTGCATGGATTGCAACCAGGTAATTTAGCTTGATCCACAGTTGATTCAGGTATTTGTTGTTTCTTGGATCCCTGATGAATGTTAGGGTATCCGTGGTTCTCCCGATGAGTCCTGGGCACTCCTCTATGATGCGAAAGAACAGCGTGTATGTCAGTACATCGATGACCACTTCTGGTGGAAGCATTCGTGTCCTTTTCACTGTGCTCGGTAACTCGGCGAAGGCTTCCGCGATGACAGTCAGCAGTTGCCAAATTACCTTTTTGTTAGCGGGATCCCGAATAAAGTCTGTGACACTGGTTACTCTTCCTACGAGTGACGGATATGATATCACCACTAACTGGAAGTAAGTGAGTACATCCCATGTGAGATTTCTGCTGGGAGATACCATAAGTTCTGTACACAAAGTCTTGACACTGGTCGCTTCAGGAAACTCTGTTATGCTCTCGGACAAGTCTTGTTTGCATCCTATCAGAGTCTTGATTCTTTGTAATGCTTGCGTGTGACTTGACTCAAAAGTTTGCGTTATCAAAGTTGTTGTGGCTTCGGATGTGCAGTCCTCTTCTTTACCCTGCATTTGTGGTGCACAGAGTGCCCTTATTATTGTCCTTTATCACGTTTCTTTTTTCTTAGAGACAACGTCTAGTAAAAAGCCACAGTTTTTCGAACAGAGTTCCTTTGTCATGGTTTGGCTGCTCATGCGTCCTTCTTCCTCGCCATGGATCTTGTCTGCACGTGCTGAGGTTTTTCCCCGTTGTCTGTGGTTTCTTCGCGGTTAGGTGCAGCTGTGGGGCTCTCTCCTATATATGGTTTAATGTCATTTAGGAAGAGCCATTCCCTTCTGCCCTGGACTTTGACAGCAGAAGGAGTGCAGTCTTCCAAGATGAAAGGGCCATTAAATCTTGGTTCGTCCCACCTTTTCCTTGTATAATTTTTGATTAAAACAGCATCACCAGGGAAGAAAAGGGGCGCACATAGACCTTGAGAGGTGTCTGGTTCAGCACTTCCTGATGTGTTTTGTGCTGTGTTGCAACACTTATGCGTCGTTACAGTTGGCCTGTAATGAGAGAGATGCTGGATGTCATGCAGTTCAGGTATTTTGACAGTTCGGTTCCCAGGACCTCTCGAGTTGGCTGGGCAGCACATCTAGCTCTATCTCGTGGGGTAAGGGGAGTATTCATTCTTCTTCCTGTGACTATCTCGTGCGGCGTAAGATGATGGTCGGAGCCTGGTTGGTTCCGAAGAGCATACAATGCCAGTGGTAGACAGTGCAGCCATCCCTTCCTTAGAGTACGCTTCAACTTGGCTATCTTTTCCTTTAACAAGCCGTTGAGCCTCGCGCATATGCCATTTCCCTCAGGATGATACGCCAACGAGAACTTGTGCTTTATACCAAGCAAGAAGCTGATCTGTTCAAAGACTGCGTTGACAAAGTGAGCCCCGTTATCTGACCTCATTACCTCGCACACCCCCATCTAGGGAACACTTCCCTCACCAGAAATTTGGCAGCACAGGTAGAGTCTGGGTGTGTACAGGAACCTGCTTCTATCCATCTAGAGAATGGACACACCACCACAATTAAATACCTGTAACCATTGCACACTTGAATCATGTCGACATAATCGATATGCAAGTGCTGGAATGACCCATTGGGCTGGGGGATAACTCCTCTCACTACTTTTAATGTGTGCTCAGTGGTGAATTGCTGGCAGATAATGCAGTTCACCATGAAGAATGCAACATGCTCCGCTAAATTCGGTGTAAACCAGTCTTCTGCGAGCGTTGCAGCGAGATTTTCTTTTGACAAATGAATAGGGTAATCTAATTGCTCCAATGCTACCTTTAGTAGGGCGACAGGTCTTACTGGTTTACCAGTGCTGTCTTGCCTCCACAATCCGTCAGAGGGGCTTAAAGAGCACCCTCAACGCTTCCATAGATTCTTCTCCTCCTGAAGTGCCTCCCCTTGGAGCTCTATTAGCTGAGTCTGCCCCATGTTGCTATAGGCCTCAGGTGTGGCTCGAGCTACCATCATACGCTCATGGGTACGTGCCACCTCCACGTCCATGATTGTTTCATTCTTGGATGCCATACGCTTGGCTTCCGTGTCCGCTTCATGGTTTCCACGTGACACGAAATCCGTCCCTTTGGTGTGAGCAGCACATTTCACGACCGCTATGCCCACTGGGAGCTGTAGTGCCTTTATCAGCCTGTCTAATAAAGCTGCATGTTGCACTGGCGTGCCGTCTGCTCGGAGGGAGCCCTCCTTTTCCAACGTGCTAGTCCTGCGTGCACGGTGGATGTCACATAGGCGGAGTCACTGTACACCGTTACTTCCTGATCTGCATGATTCTCAATGGCGAGTATCAACGCCAATAGTTCTGCAGCTTGTGCTGAATAGTGGGATGGTATTTGCGCACTGACGAGTACTTGAAACTCTCCGTTTGCTATGTGTTTCACTACGGCCACGCCTATATATCTTAGTCCATCCTCTGGGTCGATTTTTGATGAACCCTCAATTAACACAATCTCACCACCCGCCAGGGCATTCTCCTTTACCCTGGGGATTTCATCATAGAATTCATCATCATTTGCACAGTCGTGTAGAGGTTGTCCCTCTGTGACTGGCTCAGCTATGAACGTAGCTGGATTTACAGTTTTACATCAAACTATTTTGATCGATGGGTTAGAGATAATCACCTCATAAGCGGATGCTCTCTGAGAAGTCAGCGTACCCTTTGGTTTCTCTAGTATGACGAATAATGAGTGCTCGACGTACAAAGTCATGGAGCACCCCATTACAATGGATGATGCCTTCTCAATGGCGAACGCGGCGGCAGCTAGATTTTGTTTGCATGGGAAGTGGCCTCTCATAACCGGATCCAGACTCCCGCTGTAATACGCTAGGGGCTTATACCCCAGCGAGGTTCGCTGAGCGAGTACTGCTGTCATAAAATTGTCATTAGTATGTGAAAACAGGTAGAATTCCTTTGCATAGTTTGGAATACCTAGAACTGGGGCCTTACAAATCGCCCCCTTGAGTTCTGCAAACCCCTTCTCCATTGCCTCAGTCCATTCAATTTGTTCCTTTGTCACCTGGGCCTTTTTTAGGGCCTGAAGCAAAGGCTTGGTATAAGAGCTGTAATCGAAAACCCATGCTCTAACGTAATTGCATAGGCCTAAGAAGCTTTGCATTTGTTTTATCATGAGTGGCTTAGCCGTGTTCATGATAGCTTCAGCCCTTTCTGGGGTTACCTTTTTTCCCTCGTGTGAGATTAGCTGACCTATGTATAAAACCTCTTGTTGACAGTATTGTAACTTTTCCTTGTCAACTTTATATCCTTTCTCAGCCAGTATAGTCAGTAGCTGGATAGAATCGCGTCTGCATTTTCTTCAGTGGTGCTGCAGATCAGAATGTCATCCACATACTGCAAAACAACACTGTCCACTGCAATATTGCTTAAGTCCATTTGCAGGAGTCTGTTAAAAATGGACGCAGACTCACAATACCCTTGAGGCGGTCTCGTGCTTTTCAGGCGCATTTGTCTGAAAGTAAATGACGTCAGATCTTGTGAGGCAAGGTGCAACGGGATTGAGAAAAACGCATTTTTCAAGTCCATCACCGTAAAATATTTTGCCTCAGTGGGTATGTTGCATAGGATTGTGGATGGATTAGGGACTAGAGGGACCTCGGCTTCAACAATATCATTTACTGCTCTTAAATCTTGGATTAAATGCCAAGACCCTCCCTTTGATTTCTTGACGGGGTAAATCACTGTGTTACAGGGTGATTCTGACATCACTAGGATGCCCTGCTCCATCATGGCAGAAATTGTCTTTGCAATCCCTTCATCCGCTTCTCTGGACATGGGATAATGTTGCGCTCTTGGTAAAATTGCTCCTGGTTTCAGTTTAATTTTCACTTCCCCTGCCCCTTTCAGGAGGCTGACGTCATAGGGCCCTGTAGTCCATACTGTGACAGGCACTTGGGCCATGTCCTCTTCGAAGTACCCTGGATGTACCAGTGCCAACATCATTCTCTGAGGTACCTCTCATCTGATCATTTTGACCCAAAATATGAGACTCACTTCCACCCTTGTCTCTTCTAGGTCTGGGTGTTCTTCGAACAGATCGTCATCAGTGACGTCAGTCACTCAATACCCTCCTTCGATGGCGATAATCGTGCACCATTGTCTACCTTTGTCATTGTATCCTTCGACCAATGCTACTTTCCCTCGCACTGCGGCAGATTGTATCATCAAGGGAAATACTTGTCCCTCTTCTTCATGCATCGGTATTCTCGGTCTGAATAAAAATTCATCAGGGGTTCTCATTGTTCTGTCTGCGAGGCCTGGCAATCCTGCCATGAGCACCCGCACGCCGTATGCGAAGACTTCTGGCTCTAACGGTATAGCCCTCATGGCTATGCGTCCGGAGTATGCTCTAATCATTTCGCATACCGTTGAATAATGCATTCCTGGAGTAGAGCATACTATGCCCTCCTCCGTGAATGAGATGGTCATATTCAACTTGGTCATTAAGTCTCGACCCAGGATGTTTACCAGGGTCTGACGTGAATACAATAGGGGTACATTCATTTCGCACTCTCCTACAGAGACTGGGAGCGCGTCTGTAAAGGGAACTCTACTGTGAGCTCCTGTGAAACTCTGAGTATCTATGGCCTCGCCGGACAAGGAAAACTTGCCTTCTCGTATGCACGAGCGCTTTGCACCTGTGTCAACTAAAAAGGAATATTCTTTACCCCCTATGACGACATTCACCCTAGGTTCCCTATTAGGGTCTGGGGTCACTGATAGGATAGAGCATATCAGAGTCCCCCGTGAGCTGTCCTATTTCATATACATTTGGCCCACTGTATATTTGTGGGTTTCCCCCATTTCCAGGGATGACTCCCGCTCCGGAGTTAGTGCCCTGAGACATTTGCGGCGGTGCCTGTTGGGATTGCCCCTGTGGCAAGTTCCCCATGTTCGAGGGTTGAACCCCTTGCTGCGCAAACCTGGCGCCTGATGCTGCACTGTGTGATTCTGTGCACCACCTTGTTGTGGGACGGCAGGCTGATTCACAATGCCTGTTCCCATTCCTTGGACGTTTTGCCACAAGCCTTGGCTTCTGTACACGCGCGCCCCATGTCCTGTCATTCTACACAGCCAACACACTGGCGGTGGTCGGGCCATATGTCCATCTAACGTGCCTGGACTGCCCATCTGCGCGTTTTAAAAGCCACCTTGATTATTCTGAAAACCTCCCTGATTACTTTGGAACCCTCCCTGATTACTCTGCCATCCCCTTCCTCTAATCCCCTACCCCTTGGGTAAAATCCAGCGCTACCCTGGGTATTCTGCGATGGGTTTGTTGCTTGTTGTGTGCATGGTTCAGCTGGGCTTGTCAGCATGGCTCCCTTGAGAGCATACTTTGAGAACTTCTTTTGCACCAGCTTCGCCTCCTCACCCTTATGAGTTGCCTCCTTTTTTCGGTTCTTTTCTTGCAACAACCTACAGTAGTGTGCAATTGTCAATTGGATTTCGGCCCATGGTTTGGCTTCTATTCCTACCAATTTCTTGAGCTGTTTTTGAACCGGTTCAGACAACCCTTGGCATAATATATGGTAGAATACAGGGATAGATTTCATCCGAGACTCATGCGTTTCGAGCACCCACGCGTCTTGAAAATTCTGGATGTAAATCAACGGATCCTCTGACTCTTTCATTTTCCGAGTCAATAGAGCTCCCATATCGGAAGTGTCTGGGTACAGTGTTGTAGCGCTTTCCACACTGCTGCTCTACAATTATTAAATGGCGCTCCGTCATGGGAAGTGTTAATTATGGTTACCCTAGTGTACCCTGCCCGTTTCCACACGTCGTCTGCCCTCTCACCAAGTATGGCGATCAGGAGGCCCTTAATGTCCCCTATAGCTAAGGTGACTCCCCCCGTCATTTTCTCTAATTCATGTATCCACTTCCCGGCTCCCGATGTCAACATTGGAAGCTTGTTTTTCAGGTTTTCTCGATCCATGTGTGGCCATGGAATATATTGTGGTCTTGCTCCCCCCTTTTCTAGCAGCGGGAATTGGAATGCGCAGTCTTCCTTCTCTTTCCCCATATCTCTCCTGTCTATCGCTGGGGTAGCATTGCCATATCGCCGTCTACCTGGCAATGTCCTTAATCTATCATAGGTAGGTACAGGCACCCCCTGCTGACCGTGGAGAGTTCCCTCGTGCCGGCCAGGCTGTGCGGCAGACTTCGATGTCCTGGGCGTGGACTCGCTAGCGTCTGACCATCGTACACCTTGGTCCCTTGGGAGCCGCTTTTCGCACTGTCTCCCCTCTTTGTGCGCCTCGTCCTCCGTCTCCTCATCAGAGCCAGACGCTGATTGTTCCCAGTTTACACAACCCCTTGCATCTTTTTCATCCTTATTAATTTCTAGCCTATCTAGGGATAGTCCCCTGCTCCCACTACTTCTGGAGACATCTTCAGTGTCATATAGCTGAGTGCTCTCCAAGCACTCATCTTCTCTTCCCCCCTTGAGATATCTGTTCCAGCCCCATCTCATCATATATTTTATCGATCATTTCTCTGATGCTTCTGGTGTCGCAGTCATCTTCAATATTCGCCCCACTCGTACCTGGTACTGAGTCATTCGCAGGAAAGAATTATTCAATGTCTTCCCATTCTACAACAGGATTGGATTATTTAACTTCCTGCTCCAAATATTGGAGATCCCGTGCCCTTTGTCTACATTTACGTTCTATATCATCATCGACTTCTTTGCGCTTCCTCGCTTCCTCTCTAATCTCATCTACTTACCTCATCCTTTCGTTTCTACGTTCCTTTGACCTTCTAATTTCCTCATCTTCCCGCTTCTTTACTTTCCTTTCATGCACTCTTTGTTCTTCCTCTAACTTTAGCATGTTCTGCCTGTACTTTTTATAGGCTGCGTATTGTGTGCGACTGAGCGGTATTCCTTGCTCATCGCGATATAGTTGTACTCGCCTTAGCCTATCCTTTCTTTTCGTTCTCTCATCCCTTATTTCTTTATCCCTCTCCTTTTCCTTCCTTTGTGTCTCATCTGACTTCTATCTTGGTCTAACATCATCACTTCCTTTTCCATCGAGTTTTAAGTATATCTGTCCTCGCATCCATTCGTCCTTTGAGAATGCTATTTCATCTGTTCTACCTTCGCTTCCCTTCCATTTCTTTCCCTCTCTCTCCTTAACGAGAGGTGCACAACTCTGTGCCTGGTCCTTCCTTTCATCATCGCGTCTCTCCTTGTCCCTCGGGACTGCGGAGGCGAGATTCATTTCTTGGTCCTTCTCTTTGATTTCATCACTACTGTACGTAGGTGACTCATATGCAGGGTTGGTATACCCCGTGGCTGCCTTGAGTTCTCTTAGTGGGTAGAGTCCTTCTGACTTATTTCCCTCGATGACTGGCTCAGGCGGGGCTGGTGGCGCGGTAGGTGTCTTACCCCCCTCTGTGCATACGTTTAATATCCAGTCTGCGGGTGGTTCTTCCTCCTTCGCCTGTTCGAACATCTTCCACAGTTCTAGAACAGCGAGGCGTTTCTCTAATTTTTTGCCTGTATATGTGGTATGTAGGTAAGTCGTCATGTGTTGTAAGACGGCTTTAGATAAGGACCCATTCTGTGGCCACGGCATAAACATCTTGTGGGCAGTGCCCTTAACCCACTCTGTGCTGTACTTCTTAAGCTTAGGTGCATGCTTGGGTAGCTGCTTACACAGATGTGCAAGTGGGGTAAGCTCCTCCATTCTCGATTTCTTCACCAACAATATTTATGCAGTTTTTATCCTTCCGATAGTATGAGTGAGCACTAAATACGCAAGCTCCAATCCAATCTTTTCCTGCCAAAACTTTATATTATCAATTTACTCAAGAACATCAATTCACTGGCGATTCCCTCTCAGTTACAAAATCGCGTAAAAACAAATTTCATTTCAAACAATCAATAATACAGTCCTTTACATTTGACATACAACATAACACATATGACAGACACTTGACAGACTAGACTGACACCAGCTGGTCATATATACACCTGCCTTCTAATCAATACCCCATCATGGAGTTTAAACGAACCCCTTTGATGCCGTCTTTAAACGTCACCGTAGTCTAATTGTCCCCCATTATGTGGGCTATGATTTCACGTTTCTTCTGACCGCTGTATTAAAGCGCAGGAACAAGGCGTATCCTCTTACTTTTTTATCTCATGTGTCCTTCCTGGTATCCATTTGTTTTTCTCTCGGGTGCCCCCCCCCCCCCGGTAACTACTTTTTATCTCGGGTGTCTATCCCGGTAACCACTTTTCTCTCGGGTGTCTATCCCGGTAAACACTTTTTCTCTCTTATGCTAGAGTCATTAACCCCATATATATATATATATATATTACTTCTGGCTATTTCATTTTTTCACCGCCACCCTCTGTTACCTTTCCCTTACTTGTTCTAATGCCTACAAGACATTTGCCAAAATAACGAGTTTATTGTTTCACGCACCGCTCGCATCTTTTCCTCTCTGGAACCTCGGGATCACCGCCCCTTCCTCTTCAGCCTCTAGCGGTCTATTCGTCCGATTGGCTGCCCGTGGGAATGAGAAGGGTTATGCTTGTAAGGCAGGTTCCTACAGACCTACTGCAGATTTTTTTAAATTATTCTATCATTTTCCACGGGAAGCTTCTCAGTCTACTCAGCCGGAATGGCGAAAGGACTTGTGATATTGCCGACGGCCCAGAGTTACTTCATGCCGTCGGTCTATGGGTGTCTTAGAATTATATAATCAATAATCGATGGCATAAACCATCCTCACGCTACCAAGTGTGCAGGAGGGCGGTGTTTCCACTGACGGGCCCATAGGTCAGTGCTCACCCTCTAGTACCTGTAAGACAAGATAGCTGCACCATGTGAGGAATGGGGGTGCAGGATTCACTTACTCCAACACAACTCAATAATGAGGACTCAATAGTTTGGCAAAGGGAAGTCCGTTTAATGACAAGTACAGAAAACGGGGAAACAAATGGAATCAGCAGTAATGCGATTGCCTGTCTCGCTTCAACTCCCCGATCTTCATTCAAACAGCAACAGTTATAGTCTAAACTCGTCCTCAATGACGTCTAACTCTACTAGTTTGTCATGCAATATAATTGGTTGGAAAAGGTAACTTAAGTATAGGTGCTATATCTGTATATGACAATAGAGCATGCGGATTGGATACTTCTTATCGGGTGGGCGTCTAAACCCATCCCTCTACATCACGCGTGATAGACATCACTACAAGTACGACGGCCTATTGGTTCTAGTATCTATAGGACCCTAGATTATTTAGTCCATTGTGATTGGTTGGGTTACACCCCATGACATAAATCTCCACTTTAATTAGCAGCATGCAGAATAGACACCCAGGTGCCTAGTGCCCCAGGATTCACCCTGCCTCCTTTCCATCAATCAGTATTTTAGGGCTATGTGCCAATTAGTTGGCTGAGGATGGCCTAGAAACTGCAACTTCTTATCAGGAAAAGTTATGCCATCCTCGGGTTCTGGATGACATTAGGCGGCGGTACCTCTTCGCGCCTGGCTGGTCACGTGTTGTTTCACCATGAGTCTGCTTAGTTTCCAGCTTTTAGTGTATTTAATTCTCCTTCGGCCTCGCAACCTGCCTGGGCCTCCTTATCTTGACCTTCACGGGGTAGGCTGGTATGCTCTGAAGTTTCGATTCTTCTTAGCTGACGCTCTCCTCCCTTTCTCTGGTTGACCTTGATTTCCCAGGCATGAGCTGCTCTTTGTTGAGTTTCGATTCCGCTCCTTCTCCTGGTTTGGCTGGGATATGAAACCTGGCCTGTTAGGCCTCTGGCTGCCTGGGCATACTTCTGCTTTACAAAATGAAGTCGCACTTGTATAGCGTGCTTTATTGAGGTAGATATATGGTTGGTGCTTGATGCTCTACACTTCTACTAAGCATTGCAGGCAGTATCGTTTTCTTAGCTTCTTGCGTTCCAAGCCTATTTACACATGTTAGCTGGTTAGATTCTTCCATCTTGTTTCACAGCAACCTTTCCTTTACGTTTCAACATCGTTTCCTCTTTCGTGTCTCTTGCATCTATTTTCACGGCTACTCGCACTGGCATGTTCTCTTTGGCTTTCGTTTTTGTTCGTTCGTGAGTCTGTCCGGGCCCTCGTGTCATTACCACTTGCCTTCCATCAGGGCTATTTGGGTCTCCTCAGGGACAGTCTGTAGATAGTCTTCGTTTCGTATCAGCTGCTGGTACCGTTGTCTGATAGGGTACCGTGCTACCCAGGGTTGTCTGGTTATGGGCGCTTCAACAGGTATGGCTCTTTTGATGTACACTGGGCAGAGTCCCAGTGCAGCTCTCTGTTGGTTCATCTGCTCCTCATACGTCACGTATCTTGGCGAGTACGTTCCTGGTACCTCGAAATGAGGGGCAGGGGTGCAGGCCATGTCTGGGACCTTCTCTACACCAGTACTTCCCCTTTGCCGGGTGCTGGTAAAAAGTACTCCCCATTCTCATTTGAGTCACATAGGACTCAATGGGAATGGGGAGGACAGATGCACCGGCACCATTCATGAATGGTTCCGGTGCATCCGTCAAGTTCTGCGGGCGGGTGGTGGTCCAAAAGGCACCCTGTTGCAGAACTCGTAGTTTGCCAGTCCGGTAACAACGGTACCGGCAAGCTTACCGGTACCGTTGTTACCGAACTGCCAAACCTGTAATGAGGCAGCATTCTCAGGAGTTATATTTGTGCCAGTCGTGAGCTTAAAGGAACTAACAGTATATGACACCAGATGTTCTGTTACCATACAGAGGAACTGGAGATGCCACTTAATATTGTGTAAAGTAAAAAAAAAATGCCTTTTGAATTTATTTTGCATTTGGAATCACATTTGCGCCTCTAACTCTTGCATGAAAGGTTGTAGAGATTTAATTTGAACAAAAATGTTCAGGGTTAAAAGCTCTGTCAGCAGAATGTAAAATTATATATTTTAGATGTTTATTTCATTATGTAAATTAGGCGAATGTGGATATTTCCACACAGAAATGGTGCATGCCAATGATTCATATACCACAGCGTCCGTGCTGGCGAGCCGGTATTCTGTCCTGTGAATGGAAATCTTGTAAAATATTCAGAGGATAAAGTAAGAAACGTTGTGTCGAGATGAGAATCACATCATTTTACTCCCTTGAGTGAGAGCAATCGGATGAACTGATTTGTAACATGATCAGATCACATGTGTAGAATATAAGATTTTAGAAAGTTACAATTGCTCTAAGTAGAAATCTCAATGGCATCACATCAAATGGGAGGGAAACTGGGTTTAGAAGTCATTCCCACTACACTGCAATCTTACTTAATATGCCCTATGAGTACAGAGGGATTGGTTTAGTGGAATGTTACTTAGGTCACTTTTGGAACAATGTCCAATGGCATACATTGGGCAATTAAATCACGTGGTTTCAGCTCTATAAAAGGAAGATGGAATAGATTGCTTGCCTATTGGACCCATTTTGGAATACTAGCTATAGACTACAAGATAGGCATACAGGAGTTAAAGTCCCAGGCCCTCTTCTGTTGAAAAGATAGCAGGTCCAATACAGAAAGAAGGGAACCAGGCTGTGCAGGTTAGGACCCCATTTTGATGATGATGACCACCTGTTCCTGAGGGGGAGAATGAAACCTGGGCCTCCTTATCTTGACCTTCACGGGGTAGGCTGGTATGCTCTGAAGTTTCGATTCTTCTTAGCTGACGCTCTCCTCCCTTTCTCTGGTTGACCTTGATTTCCCAGGCATGAGCTGCTCTTTGTTGAGTTTCGATTCCGCTCCTTCTCCTGGAAACCAGTCCTTCACAGGGTGCCTACCTGTCTGTTAGACAGCCAAAAGAAATTCATATGTAAGTAAAATATTAAGGGGAAATAGTCCTGAGCGGAGTGATACTCTAAAATGGAAAAGATTAAACCCTGGGCCAAGTCATTTGTAAATACTGAGTGGTGGAGAAGTGGCTCGGAAGTGGCTGTTGTGCTGGGTAGCATGTTCGAGTTTACTGTGGAGCCCGTTTCAACTATTGAGTCTGTGCTGATATTGGCCACGCCCCCTCCCTCACGAGTCATCAAAAACTGCCACCCGCGCGCTCCTGAGAGCACGCTCCGAGAAGTGGCTCGAAAGTGGCTGTTGTGCTGGGGAGTACATTCAAGTTCACTGTGGAGCCCGTTTCAACTATTGAGTCGGTGCTGGTATGCACCTAATCACCTGCCAAGCCTCTCTTGTGGACTTATATGGATTTATATGGACTTCCTAATATATTTACCAGTGCTTATTGTGATTTATAGTACCTAAATACACTTTTATCTGTATTTTAGATATTGGCCACGCCCTCTCCCTCACAAGTCATCAAAAACTGCCACCCGCGCGCTACTGCGCGAGCGCTCCGAGAAGTGGCTCGAAAGTGGCTGTTGTGCTGTGTGGCTGCTTTGCAAGCGTGCAAGCGCCACACTACTTGGCATAAGGTTCTTTTATCTTTCCCCCACGTTATTTCCGTTATGACTGCATAACGCAGGTACGTCCAGATTGTAGCAGTCTTGGGGTGAGTCTATTGTGGTCTGAATATCAATGTAATTATATGAAATTTTCATCTGTCTTTTTGCCTGTTTTATTCGTTGAGGTAGCATGAAAGCCTGCTATTTTAGATCTTTTTAGATTATTGTGCTTTGCTGAACATATTCAATTTTAAAGTATTTCGTTTCTGTCAATCGTGTATCGTGAATTGTGCTCTGTGTTCAGAGCTACGTGTGGTGTTGGGCAACAATACGTATTAGCTCAATTGTTTGCTCATTATTTGTTTTACTTCGCATCAGCATTGCTTTTTTGTCCTGAAAAAGATTTATATTGGCCCCTTAGCTATTGTTTGTGTGTCGTACCGGCGCCCTGGTATGGACGACTATGACAAAGAAATTGCTATGCACAAAAATGTGCACAATAGGCGCGTATGTGTTCCGAAGATTATCACACGTCCCAAAAAGGGGGTTGTACAGGGAAACCCTTTTACTGACTATTTTGCCAAAACTCCTATCCCTACTATAAATGCTCAACATGAGACCATAGATAAGGAACTTCACAATATGGCATCTGTTGATTTAGTACCAGAACTGACGTGATCTTGGATGTGTAAGTGCTAAACTTCTATGCAATGTCTTCTGTGCCCAACCTAACACTAACTGTGTGGATTTGACTGAGGTGATGATTTGCAATAATGCCGCTCCAAATGTCATTTCTAGTACCCTAGACCCCAATGTAGATGACTTTGTGCCTGGTATAGCTAGTACATCTAACCCTAATATTGTAACGACTGGTGCCACGAGTAATAGTGGCCTAGTAGCTAATGGTTGCACTAACGCTATTGTTCATAGGGAGGATGACAGTACTGGTAAGAGCACAATTGATATATCCATCTCCGAGCTTGAAGAACTGGATATTGAGTATGTGGGCATTGATCCCGAAATATCTCTGGCTGAGGCTGTCCCAACCCCATTGTTCTTTACTCCTCCCACTAAGATGGCACTATCACTGGGACCTGATATTTCCATTGCCCCCAATGTTAAGCCTGTATTGAAGAATGAGGGTGGGTTTGATGTTGGCATCCCATCTGCATTCAGTTTCAATATTAACATAATACCTAAGAAACTAAGCCCTTCTCGTAATGTTATAACTGACTATGGAGAAGGATCATGTGTAAATGATGATGCGGACTCTAGCATGAATTCAGACAAAATGTTACTCGAGAAATGTGCTCATTTAGAAACAAAAATTGATGTCCAATCCCTATTAATTCACTCCACACTGAAAGAGCACCGTTGTGTAGTGTGTGCAAGTAAGCAAAGTATGACACCTATTAAAACCTTGTGAAGACAGAGCCACACAGTATTTATCGCTGGTTGCAGTATCTTTTCCCGGAGCCGTTCGCTAGATTCATTCACGCCCGGGACAGCTACTTTCAATTCAAAGGTAGGAACGACCCTCGGTCCCATACCGCCTACTACTTTTCGAGTAGAGAGCACCCACAAGGCATCAATGGAGATGCTACGAATACCGCGAATGTTATTAGTTGTCTATTGATTGTTGTCTTGGTTACGTGGTTAATTATATACCTCCTGATGAATGTTCCAGAATAACTGTAGGAACTGAAACATGTCGAGCTAATACTCTGTATTGTCACCAGAGTTACTAATTGGTTGTCATACTAAACCTAACCACTGTAGGGTACGGTACACTATTTGTAAAAATGTACCTACTGATGTTGAATGTGTCTATGGTTTGATACATTGTCAATCAACTAAATTCTAGCTTGTCACGTAACGACTGTTTGTTTTCTTGTTACTCTGTTTATGAATTGTATGTATTGTGGACCACATTATTTAATCACCTTTTAGATCCTAAACCTATTAAATTTGATGTTTATCATTTTTTAAAAACGACTGGTCCTTGTGTGGTCTCCTGACTCTGGGAGTCCTGTATATGTGTGGCATCTACACTATAGCTCTGTCTTCGCTCTGAATACAGAACTTTGTCCTCCCGGACTCAGACAGAGTATACGTTGCTAACTTATGTCAGTCAACTGTATACCGAGCTTCCTCCATATTTAAGTTACCTATTAAAACCTTGCCTGATGCAAAGGATAAGAGAAATTTTAAGGGTCAAGGTGGGACTGTAGTGAAGAAGACTACTCTGGTTAAAAAGAAATCCAGAAGCGTACACCAGGCTATCATGTATAGTAAGTCATAAGACCAAATGACGTGCCTTTGAATGCCACCCTTGTTATTGGGACTGAAGCACCCATAGAAGTTGAAGCTGAGAATAATTTTGATCAAGTGATCGATATTCCTCTGGCTATAGAGCTGCCCTCAAATAAAGTTCAGACTGCTCCCAAATCTAACTGTGTGTTGATAGAATCCTTGCAGTCTTCTGTTATGGAAATGAGCCATCAACAAGGCCGCCAAAGGCAGCAGGATCTACTAATATGCCAGCTATTTCCAACCAATCCACACTACCTGATGCTTGGGTACTAGAAAACACTGCTAATGCCTCTTCATCTAATGCAAACACTGGCAGCGGCCGGAATAGCCCAGGCATGCTTCCTTCCTTACAAATTACGTTAGTTCATATGGCCTTCTCCTTTGAACCGTGCTGCAGTATTGAGTTTATTTAAAACCATTGTTCCTTTAAGGGTAATCACTTCTAGTGATGACCAGCTTGAGCTTCCTAACTAATATATTACTAATGTATGTTTTGAAGCTGAAGCTACGTTGAACTACATAATGGGACATGAAGTTGAGCTATTACGTCTTGGCTATGCTATACATAAAGTTATGATACCTGCTGTAAAACTGCATAACAGCACCGCAGAACAGAGGGCCAATATTACCAACCCACGTGTCCCTAATTCAAATACACAGGTAAGTGCGGCATATGTGAAATGTCCTTCTACACAAGGAACCAATACCGTGAAAAATAATACCGACGTCATCCCTAAAGGCTATTGGCAATGGTTGCCTCTGAGCTTTAAACCACACTTTGCAGAATCTCGCCAATGACCAGTTTCCATGCAGCTGCTCTACTCCTGGAACATTCTAGGGCATATGCATTTGTTCCAAGATGAGGGTTTGATAGAATGTATGGCATTATTTAACATCATTGCACTCCAGGAAACATGGTTAACTGTGGAAATACAGCTAGATGATAGAAGCACCGTTCATCAAATAGCCTCGAAGGGCACCCTTGGTCGTCCAAAAGGTGGTTTGTTGATATCTGTGCAATCACCATGAACGATCATGAAATTATCACTTTCTACTCAGTATGTATTAGTAGCAAAACTAACTTGGCTGTCTGTATTCCTAATTGTTATTAACTTATACGATCCCCCTAATATGGCCAATACGGTAAAGAATATTAAGACTGTTGATACTGTGCTAAAACTGTACCACCATCATTACCCTATATGGCTCTTGGGTGATCTGAACGCGATGATTGGAGACTATTGCCAATTTGAAGAGTCGTTGGGTGCACCGTCCAAAACAGGAATTCACCCTGTGACTAACAGACAAGGCAAAAAATGGGTTAATGTCATGCATACTCATAATCTCTTGAAACTTAATGGCTTGACTCCAAGTGATGTTCCTATGAATTATACTAGGATCGAGGGTAGATCTGTAGCCACACTTGATTATATTTTTACTAATCACATTGGATTTCACTCCGTTATTGATATGGGTGTTGTTGAGAGAGATGAAAGTGACCACCTACCTCTGTGTCTATTATTTGCTACCCCAGGTAAAGGAGTAGAAAGTCATGATTATGATGAAAACGGGATGCTCAGCATTAAGGAAGGCAACAACAGAATAGTCTGGCATTGCCGTAACATCGAGAGTGTTACCCAATACGTATCTACTTGACTACCAGATTTCATTCAGGAGGGGGCGTCAGACATGAACACTGGTAACCAAATATTGCAAAATTTCACAGTGCTTATGCAAAATATCCAGAAACAAGTGGGTGAACGTAGAAACTATAAATCAGCTAGGGAACGGTCCAATATAGCTATACCAGGCCTGGGAATGACAAAATGATTAATGAAGCAAAAAAGAATCTTCGTACAAAATTCGTAATGTAGTAAGGAAAAATGATTCCTTGCTGACAGAACACGAGGTTGCATGCCATATTAAAAAACATAAAAAGAACTATAAAGATTGGCTTAAATTGCACAATTGCGAATGTGAAACAAAATTGTGGAAAAGAAATCGCACTGGTGGCGCTGACTAATAACAAACAAGGAATTTGGCATCTGCTTAGCAAACACAAAAAACGTGATTTGACAATTAACTGCATTACTTAGAAGCATGGGCCCATTATATTAATGGTACACTGGGTAAAGTTGAACAACCTGAAAATATTATTCTACCTCCTGAAGTCATGTGGGACTGTAAAGCTTCGGAACTTGACATAGTTAAGATTATTGAAAATCTCAAGAACTCACGGGCAGCTGGACTGGATGGGGACTGTAATTTTGTCATAAAAAAAACAGCCAGAATTGTGGGGGGCTGCACTTATGTTGCTATTTAAACAAATAGGGAAGCTGGGTGCAATTTCTCCATCATGGAAGACAAGCCACATTCTAACGGTGCATAAGAAAGGGTCATGGGACAACCCAGCAAATTTTAGAATGCTGGCAATGCTTGATGTCTCATCTAAGATCTTTACCAAGGTATTTCTCCAAAAACTTAATGTATGGATAAGCGAACATAACATACTACCCTCGAATCAAATTGGTTTCCGCGACAAATCAAGCACTACCCACAATTTGTTGTCATTAACTTCTTCGATCGAGCACGCCTGGAGCAAATGTAACCTAGATGTGTTTTGTGCATATATTGATTTTTCTGTCGCGTTTGACACCATTCTTAGAAACAGATTATGGCAAAAATTAAGCTCATGGGGGATACAGCAAGGTCTCTTAAAGATGTTAATGCTGCTACACTCAGATACTTCTGTTTGTATAAGACTTAATGCGGCTGGCAAACTCTCTAAATTCATGGCCACTAGCTGTGGAGTGAAGCAAGGTTGTATGATCGCTGCCATCCTATTCAACCTTTATTTGTCAGATATGATGAAAGCATTCCTTATAACAAAGGCAAATCCTGTGAGGGTAAATGGTGTGACTATTAGTGGCTTGCCTATGCTGATTACCTGCTGTTATTGGATTATACTCCAGCAGGTCTTCAGCATATGCTTGACTCCCTGGTCACCTATTCCTCCGAGAATGGATTGACCATTAATATAGACAAGAGTAAAATAATGGTCTTTTCAAAGAAACGTAGAACAAAGAAATACTCGTGGAACCTGGCCCTCAAAAAAGTTGGCAAAACAGAAAGTTGATGGCTGGAAGGTTTTGAATTAATCATAACCACGGGCAAAACTCTGGGCAACCCTCCAGACCATCGTTTTTCAGCCTGCCAAGCCATTACAGAAGGGGAAAAACCATATGCAAATCAGGCTTGGTCCTACCCCAAAAGGGGCAGTCCGCCCGAACTGCTAGGTCACATCCCTTCTGCACGAGACCACAAGCATCCCCAGACATGTTTCAGCCTTGTTGGGCGTCATCAGTGAGGAGTAGCTTGGGTCTCTAGGCCCGGCAGACTCGGGACCCACGTCTGGGCATACCCGTCCCACTCGGGGTGACTTTAGCAAAACAGAAAGTTGATGGCTGGAAGGTTTTGAATTAATCATAACCACGGGCAAAGCTCTGGGCAACCCTCCAGACCATCGTTTTTCAGCCTGCCAAGCCATTACAGAAGGGGAAAAACCATATGCAAATCAGGCTTGGTCCTACCCCAAAAGGGGCAGTCCAGCCCGAACTGCTAGGTCACATCCATTCTGCACGAGACCACAAGCATCCCCAGACATGTTTCAGCCTTGTTGGGCGTCATCAGTGAGGAGTAGCTTGGGTCTCTAGGCCCGACAGACTCGGGACCCACGTCTGGGCATACCCGTCCCACTCGGGGTGACTTAAGCAAAACAGAAAGTTGATGGCTGGAAGGTTTTGAATTAATCATAACCACGGGCAAAGCTCTGGGCAACCCTCCAGACCATCGTTTTTCAGCCTGCCAAGCCATTACAGAAGGGGAAAAACCATATGCAAATCAGGCTTGGTCCTACCCCAAAGGGGCAGTCCAGCCCGAACTGCTAGGTCACATCCCTTCTGCACAAGACCACAAGCATCCCCAGACATGTTTCAGCCTTGTTGGGCGTCATCAGTGAGGAGTAGCTTGGGTCTCTAGGCCCGGCAGACTCGGGACCCACGTCAGGGCATACCCGTCTCACTCGGGGTGACTTTAGCAAAACAGAAAGTTGATGGCTGGAAGGTTTTGAATTAATCATAACCACAGGCAAAGCTCTGGGCAACCCTCCAGACCATCGTTTTTCAGCCTGCCAAGCCATTACAGAAGGGGAAAAACGATATGCAAATCAGGCGGTATGCCCAGACGTGGGTCCCGTGCCTGCTGGGCCTAGAGACCCAAGCTACTCCTCACTGATGAGGCCCAACAAGGCCGAAACATGTTTGGGGATGCTTGTGGTCTCGTGCAGAAGGGATGTGACCTAGCAGTTCGGGCTGGACTGCCCCTTTTGGGGTGGGGCTAAGCCTGATTTGCATATGGTCTTTCCCCTTCTGTAATGGCTTGGCAGGCGAAGAACGATGGTCTGGAGGGTTGCCCAGAGCAATGCCAGAGGTTAAGATTCATTCTAAACCTTCCAGCCATCACCTCTTTGTTTTTGCTATGTCACCCCGAGTGGGACGGGTATGCCCAGACGTGGGTCCTGTGCCTGCTGGGCCTAGAGACCCAAGCTACTCCTCACTGATGAGGCCCAACAAGGCCGAAACATGTTTGGGGAGGCTTGTGGTCTCGTGCACAAGGGATGTGACCTAGCAGTTCGGGCTGGACTGCCCCTTTTGGGGTGGGGCTAAGCCTGATTTGCATATGGTCTTTCCCCTTCTGTAATGGCTTGGCAGGCGAAGAACGATGGTCTGGAGGGTTGCCCAGAGCAATGCCAGAGGTTAAGATTCATTCTAAACCTTCCAGCCATCACCTCTTTGTTTTTGCTATGTCACCCCGAGTGGGACGGGTATGCCCAGACGTGGGTCCCGTGCCTGCTGGGCCTAGAGACCCAAGCTACTCCTCACTGATGAGGCCCAACAAGGCCGAAACATGTTTGGGGATGCTTGTGGTCTCGTGCAGAAGGGATGTGACCTAGCAGTTCGGGCTGGACTGCCCCTTTTGGGGTGGGGCTAATCCTGATTTGCATATGGTCTTTCCCCTTCTGTAATGGCTTGGCAGGCGAAGAACGATGGTCTGGAGGGTTGCCCAGAGCAATGCCAGAGGTTAAGATTCATTCTAAACCTTCCAGCCATCACCTCTTTATTTTTGCTCAAAAAAGTTGAACAGGTGAAATCATACAAATATTTGGGAATTATCGTTGATGAAAGGTTGAACTGGGATGGTCAATGGTCTGCAATCAAAAGCCGTTGCACCGTGGCCGCAAATGCTCTGAGTGTATTCATTGGCAGAAACTGTTGTTTCTCGGCTATTGCAGTTCTTAATATCTATTTGGCAAAAATTAGATCAATGTTGCTCTATGCCGTTGAAAAATGGGGTCACAAGTTTGTTAAACGTGGTTTGGTTCTTGAATCCAAACTTTTAAGAAAACTATTACGTCTACCCACAAATGTTAGTATTGAATACCTATACTTAAAATTTAACATCAAAAGCTTTTGGTATGCATATATTTGCCAATGCATTTTTTCCTATGAAAAAGCAGTGACACTATCCACTGATACAATTTTTGTTCCATATGTAAAAGCGTATCTCAGTCTCGAAGGCAATGTGTTGATTGGTACTATTGGTACCATCCAAAGACTCCATCGCGCATGGTCAATTTGGTGTGTCCCAGGAACTCTGTGCCTATTAGTCTTCAAAATGAGACTTAAGAAAAAAGTGCATGACTATTGCCATGAACAAAACACGGTACATCTAGCATCTAAATGGTTCAGTGGTTGGTACTTGGATGAGTATTTGAGTAGAGTGTCGCCTCCTCAATACATTGTAGCCTATCCAAATACTGGTACCTTTCGATCCTATTTAATGATTAAACTCAACACTACCGAAGCTCTGGAGACAAAAGGTGTCAAAATGGGAATTCCATGTATGTCAAGGTACTGTCACCTTTGTGGAGTTAATGTTGTTGAGTCTCTCCAACATCTTATTATGTGTTGTGAAAGTTTAAATGATTTGAGAACCATGTGTTTTAAATCCTATAACATGGAACTGTGATGACAGACATATCCGATCAGTGGATGATTTTTATGAGAGGAAACAATATTAACCTGATATATTTTATTGTTGTTTTTATCTGAAGATTGTGGCAATTTTAAAATGCATTGAATGATATATATTGCAAATGTAAATGTTTCTAGATTTTGTGTATTAATGTTGTTTGTCTATGTGTTATACAAAGCCTATTGGCTAGATGTATATCTAAAAATAAATTAAATTAATAAATTGACTGTACATCCTGAGAAGTTAGGGAATGGATTTGATAGAATAGAGCCTATGATGTGTACACTGGGAGATCTCCTGATTCCTTATCTGTGTAATGATCAAAAACACAAGAAGTATTCTGGGAGTAAAAAGAGCCTCTCACTGTGTGCATACCTAGAAAAATAATCTAATTGAAGTCATTATTTGTCCAGACCACCAAGCTGAATCCTGTTATTTGTGCAGAACCTTTTAAGACAAAAGGACAGGGTGACTAATCGCTATCCACTTTCTCAACTTTAAGTTGTCCATTGAAAATGAGAAATGTACCCTTCTAGACAGTAATGCGATAGAAATACAACTGAAGGGAATCTAGGAACATACACATTGAACATACATTTTCTTTTTTACAAGTGATTTACATGCAGAAATATTAAGTAGTTTATCTTTCAATTGAGTTTTCTAGAACACTGTTTCAAGCAAAATCCAAGTGTTGATACCTGTTACTGGACTAACAAAGATATTGTGCAAGTATGGTGGTTCCATAAGCTTTCGAAGTCCCAGAGACCTCTTAATCATATGGTGGCACAAGACAAATGGGAAACAAAAGTAAACACACACAGAGCTGGGCATTACCTTTAAATGGGAAAAAAGTAAAGTATTCTCCCACTTTAACCTCAATTGGCTGCAGATAAAAAGTATTCCAGGAATTTCAGGCCATTCATTGGAAACAAAAATCAGACAAATGCTCAAACACTGACAGGCAGTTTCCCTCGCTGAGAAACTGCATTTCAAGCAGATGTTTTGCAGTTTTCAAAGTATCCAAACATTTAAAGGCGTAGTGTCTGATGAGTGCAACCCAGCATAAAAAAAAACTGTAATGCTATTGTAGACAGATTCCAAAACGATAGATTCAAAGGCACACAGGTTGAGAAGGAAAAGGTTATGTATGTATTTTCACACCTTCCCTGCGCATTAAGGTTGTTCACATGTACCGTGGTATGCATTTTTCAATGTTATAAGCAGACGCAAGTTATTCCAATTACAATGTGTATAGGCAATTTACTGAAAGCCACATCTGAATTATTGCTTACAGTGATTGTAATGCCCCACCTAAGAAAAACACTGCGCATCAGTGTGAAGGGACTAAAATATGGTCAGAGGTGGTTGCATGTTTTTGCAGACTCCATGCTGTGATAGGTTGTAAATAGGTTAACCTGCTTTGCTTAGGCTTACTTGTATGTATAATGTGGAACTAATACAGAAATATTCCTTAAGCTTCCAAGGTGCTATGTCCAAATGTATCCTAGTTGGGCCTCATATTTGACAGTGTCTTAATGACTCTCATACAAAGTGGCAATTACACAAATACTTTACCACTGTTCCAAAGGTGATGTTTCCACTGTTGGCTTGTCATGATTTTTCTTTAATAATGGGTACCAACCATTTCTGCTCAGACATCCAAAATTGCCATACATGATGCATGCATCTTAAGCATTGGGCCTCATTACGAGAATCGCGGTAAAAAACAGTAATTACCGGCATGCAGTACTAACGCATCCGAGTTCCCTCGATGCCGCAAATAGCAGCTGATTACGAGAGCGCGTGCACGCACGTCCCTCCATGCCGGTAATGGCTGCACTGACATGCCGTTAAAGACCTCCCAACCCCCCGAAAACGGCATCACGAAACCCGCTGATACTGCCTTTGCCCATGAGCAACCCCTAAATAACGGACCCGGCAATGCCATGATGTTAATAGCGGGTCCGTAATACCGGACCCGGAAGTAACGTCATCGCCCCGGAATGGGAAATGCGCTGGCGGCCATCTTTAAAAACACAATCCATCGCAATCCTCCATACATAGTACTTGTACCGACTAGAGAGCAGCCCGAATCACCTGAGAATGTCAAAAGCTACCAGGAAAGCCGCCCCCCCGGCTGTGCAAGAAGAGATTTTCTGATGACGAGCTAAACATGTTGGCTGCCACAGCCCCCGTTAGTGATGCAGAGGGAGAGGGCCACGGTGATGACCACTCAGACATGGATGCCAACCTCCATGTGGATGGCGCACATACACCAAGCCCCCAGCCCACCCCCCAGCACACCACACAGGGCACCCCAGTCAGCACCCATCACCACCAGTCCGGAGGACAGGAGAGTCCTCATCTTTGGTCCCCATCAGAGGACAGCCCTGCATTGGGCCCACCTGCAAGTGCCCCATCCACCTCCACAGCCATCTGTGACATGGAGGGCCGCATGACAAGGATGGAGGCCCGCCAGGAGCAGATGATTGAGCTGGTCAAGCAGTACGTCGCAGAGGGAGAATTGACCTGCCACGAACTCAGTGAGACCAATGCTGCACTCATTGTGGCCATGAACAACAACACGCTGCTAATACATGAGGGTCAAGCAGCAGTGACCCAGGTCTTGGGCAGGATTGCCGATCACTTCCAGCAGCAGCGTCCTACACCGACAGACACACAAGCAGGCACGTCGACATCATCCGGCACACCTGCCAGCTCGGCACAAACCAGCCCTGTGCGGTTGACCAGGAGCAGCGCACACCACACTGATATGCATTCCCCAGAAAACAAGAGAGGCCGCCACTAGCACGGCCACCCTGCATGTGCTGACTGCAGTTTGATGCCAAAACATTTATAGCAAATAATGTGTGGGATGTTTATGGGGGAGGTGGTATGGGGTGTTGGGGGGAGGGAGTTTGGGGTGTTGGGGGGAGGGTGTTGGGGGTGTTGGGGGAGGGGGTCTGGAGTATCAGGGGATTTGGGGGGAGGGTGTGTGTGAGGTGGAGGGTTCATTCACAATGATGTAGACTGTTCAATACACCCGTTGTGTGTAAAATCATATCATGATTGGACATTGATTATTTTGCGTGTGTTTAATCAATTCATGACAGTGCACAGTACCCAACTCCCCATACACCCTTTGTCCATATGCACACGATCCCAGTGCCCAGTGTAGTACTAACACAGAACCATCAGCATCCCAGTGTTTCAGAAGAAATCGTCAATCACTGAATGGCACACAACACGGGCATCTTGTGCATCGCGAACTGGCAGGCGTGCTACTTCTCCTCCCTCATCATCATCATCCTCACCCGGTGCATGCTGGTCAATGTCAGCTGGCAGTGGTACGTTTCTCCGGATGCACATGTTGTGCAGCATGGCACAGACCTTGGTGATCTTTCCCACCTTCTCAGGCCCGTAAAGGAGTGCGCCACCAGACCTGCTGAAGCAGCGGAACTGTGCCTTCAACAGGCCAAAGGTCTGCTCGATCACAACACGGGTACGGGTATGAGCCCGATTGTAGTCCTCTTCGTGCCTGTTCTGTGGGTTGCAAACAGGGGTGAGGAGCCACGGCTTCAAGGGATGGCCATCATCACCTGCATGGGAGCACAATGAGGTATGTGTGAGTCAATTTCTGACATGACACCTGTACTTATCACTCTCATGCCTGCAGCTATTTGGTGTTGACATGCACATGTCCCTGGATGTCTGCACACATGTTTATTTGCCACAATGTGTACTGTACTATGGTCTGCAGGTGTGGATTGCGTTATTCAGACGATGCAGGGTGTTCACTTGCATGCTGTTGCAAATGTACTGTGGATGCCTACAACTGTATTTGCATCCATATAGATGATGTAGAGTACTTTGTATGTATTTTTACTAGCAGCATTGGCACAAGTATTATCATGATTTGTCATTCATCAGTTGTTATTCCCATGGTGGCATGCAGCACTACTGTGGTGGAGGGCCAGTGACAATCAGTGTATTCCCTTGGTGGGATTTATTTGTGGGCACTCATGGATGCATGTCCGATGTTGTGCTTTGCTGCGGTCATGTTCGTTACGCATACTCACTGCATGTTGCTGAATTGTGTTACAGAGGGTACGGTCAGATGATGTGCAGTCGACGTGTTGAGGCATGTGGGCTGCTTGCAAGTCTGCCATATTGGCATTGGTGTGCAGCATTGATCTTTTGGATGACATTAATGTGTCATGTTCAGGTTGGGATGTTTTGGGCCACAGTGTTTTGCTGTATGGGCATTGTCCAGTCACCACTCCAAATCACCCAAGTGGAGTATGCATCCCCCCCCCAATCTCACCCAGGTGGAATATGCATCTCTCCCCCAATCCCACCCAAGTGGAGTATGCATCCCCCCCAATCTCACCCAGGTGAAGTATGCATCTCCCCCCCCCCCCATATACTGCCATGGGCCTGTCAGGTGATTTACCGAACAGCCAGGCGCGTCGTCCAGCATGTCGCTCCATATAGCGGGGTAGCGAGGAGTTCTGCAGCACCATTGCATCATGAGTAGATCTGGGAAATCGGGCACAACAATGTGTAATCATCTTGCTGGAGTCACATACCATCTGCATATTGATGCAGTGGTATAGCTCACGATTGCGGTACACCACCTCCATGGCATGAGGGAACACCAATTCCACATGGGTGCAGTCGAGGGCACCGATGCAATTGGGCATGCCTGCCAGTGCATGGAAGCCAACTTTAGTGTCAAAGAGCTCCTGGGCAGTCCGTGGTAGAGATATGTAGTTGCTTGCGTGCTTCAGGAGGGCATACAGCACTTGGTTCAGCATGCACTAAAAGAAAGGTTGTGATATACCATGCAGCTGCCCCACTGTGTGCTGGTAGGTGCCTGTGGCCAGGAAGTGGAGCACAGACACTACCTTCAGTAGAGGGGGGATGGCAGTGCGGATTTCAATCAGGCTGACAATGTCGTTGTGTATCGTCCACAATGGTGGTGATGGTGTCCCGGTCCAGGCGGTACAGGGTGTGGATCTGCACAGGGGTTAGGTGGATGTAACGCTCACCTGATTCCCGTAGAGGCGCCGGTCTTGACTGGGCGTATACCGTATCTTCAAAGGTGATGTGTAACACACGGCTGGCTCTTTGGGCTGGACCCCTGTGCACTGTATGTCTGACTCGAAGGGTAAGGTGTCTGCAGGTAGAAAATATGGGATTAATGAACTGGGTTATTGAATGTCTCTCTCTTCTTCCCTTTCTCCTCTCCTGTAGAACCCCAAAGGTTAACGCGCTCACCTTAGGTAAGTGAACGCCGTGCTCTCCATCTGCTTCGGGGCAGGGTGCTGTAACCAGTTTCTTCACTGGATAAGGGGAGCAGGCCTCTTGACTTCAGAGGACTGCTGTCCGTCGTTTACTTCACGAACGGTAAGTTTCGAGTAATTCTAATGTCTTTAAAAGTCTTTAGTAATGATGTCTTTTGTTTTGCAGGGTTCCGGCGATGGCGGATGACGGGCTGAAGTGAGTTGAAAATGGAGCCCGTGTGATGAATAGAAGCGCCTGGAAGCACGTAAGTAAGCGCTTGTTGCCTGCTTCACGATGCGCTCTAACTGTCTTTTTCTTTTGCAGGTACAAGTTCGGAGCGGCTGCAGTGTGCCGGAATACCCACTGGGTTAGATGTGGAACGGAGTAATGGCACGTGAGTATTAAAGTTCCCCAATGTCTTTAAACGCACCTTGTTTTGTCTTTCAGATGCGGGATGCAGCGCCGAAGGCCTCCGGAGCGTGCAAAGTGTTGGTAAGCTTTTGTCTTTCAGATGCCGGAATGCAGAGCGAAGACCTCCGGAGCGCACGAAGAGTAGGTAAGCCTTTGTCTTTCAGATGCCAGAATGCAGCGCGAGGCGTTGGTGACAGCCGATGGGTCAGGTAAGTGAAGCGCTGTCACTGAAGACCGTAATGCTAACCTGTTCTTTCTTGTCTTTATAGGTGTTGCTGAAGACTGGATTCAGGATGGTAAGCCTTTTTCCTTAGGCCCAGGATCAGATGCAGAAGACACGATGAGCGTTCTGCTGCAGGGGGTGCAGAATAACGCAAAGCAAGATTCATCCATCGGGTGTGGTTTAAATAGCCTCCTGTAGTGCTTAGGTGTCTCCTTCCACAGCCTCGCCTAGGAAAGAAAAGAGTTCCTGCTTTCCAGAAGAGTTCCAGTGTTCTGAACCTAGGGAGTGGCTCCTGCCCCACCCAACAGGAAAAGTAGTCCCAAACAGAAGAGGATCAGGGGCTCAACTGGCAGGTAAGTAAGCAGCATGGTCTGCTGCAGGTAAGTCCACCCAAGCATTATGAGCCCGGCGCTTCCAGCGCTGGGACTGGGCATATTTATGAGCCTGGTGCCACTGGCGCCAGGACAGGGTCCAAAAGGTCCCAATTGGGACTGGCTGGCACTCGGAACCTGGGTTATGGGTCTGCTTCCAAGGGAGTTGGGTACGTCCTGACCTTTTGGAAGCAGAGATCATGACAGTGGAAAGGACTGGGTCTGATGTGAGGGATTGGTGGCTGCCTATGTGCTACCACTGGCTGCACTGGTGGGACTTGCTAGGCCTGTCTCACCCTCCTTCTCCTCCTGCGTCTCCTCTGTAGTGCCTGTTGTTGTTGTTGCTCATGGTGTAGCAATGCAGGCATGTCCTCCAGCCCCAAGATTGCAACAGCAAGTGGGATCATTTTGGTGTGGGAAGGGGTGTGGTGTGTGGGTGTGCTCCTTTTGTGCTGAGCCAGACTCCATTGCCTCCACCTGTGGTGATTGTGTGCACCTGTGGCATTTGGGAACACAGAAGATTGCTATTTACGGGTGATCCGCGATGCCTGTAATACCGGCATTGTGGTGACCCTATTTACCGCCTTCAGGATGCCGGTAGGTGCATGCCCGCATAACTTGTGATGTCCTCCTGTTAGCAGCATCCCGATATTGCCGCCACGAAGGCAGCGTGTACGCGCGCATGCCGGTACGGAGGGGCACTGTCCAAGTGGTGGTGGTAATGCCGGGATGTCGACTCATAATGACCCGGACCGGTAGTCGATGCCGGTATTACCATTCCGGCTTCATTTTTTACTTACCTCGATTCTTGTAATGAGGCCCATTGTGTCTAAATGTTGTATGTGGGGGGTAGTAGAGGCAGGTCAACTTTGGGTAGTACCGGTGTGGTTGCCTTGTAGATCCTAACCTCAAAGTAGGCCATAGTGTGACATAAATCCTGTGTCTATGTTCAGACCAGCATTTTTCAGTTTGAAAGTCTTTAAGTATTTGAGCTCACATGTTCTTCTTTGTGTGGAATTCGAGAGGTCACCATTCAGTACCATCACTGACAGGTCATGCAGTGTGTGCCCACATTCCGTGAAGTGTTGGCCAACAGGTGTTTCTGTTTGAAGGTTCAAGAGGTATCTTTGCAGGTTCATTCTTTGACGCAGTTCCTTGCAAGTCTCACAAACATACTTTTCTTGTGGACATTTCTTGCAGTGGATGAGGTATACCACATTGGATGATTTGAAATTGTATGTTCCTTGCATCTGTAATGTTTTGTTCTGTGGAGTTTTCACTGCTGATTCGGTGCAGATGTGTTGACAGGTTTTGCATCGCCTAGCATTGCATGGGGACATTCCCTGTCGTCTCTATTCATTATCTGGTGGAAATATGCATCCGATGAGGGCCTATGCAAGATTTCACTGTTTTTTTTGTATGCAATTAAATGGGTTTCTTTGAAGATGTCACTCAGCTCCTTGCCTCTTTTAAATATTAATTGTAGGTCCTTAACAATTCTATCCAGTTGTATAAGTGCTGGATGATATGTGGGTATTCTTTCTGTGGTTTCACTGTCTCTGTATTGAAGCAGGTCATTTCTGGGTATTCTCAATTCTCGACCAAATTCCCTGTCATTCTGTCTGGCTGAGTATCCCTTTTGCAAGAGGAGGTATGAAGTGTGTCATGTTGGTTGTCCCTTGTCTTCCTGTTGGACCATATACATTGGTATCAGATGGACTGGCTGCAGATGAAAACTTGTCCTGTCAAGGCATTTGTTCCTGTCTGTTGGTTTCCTGTATACCCCTGTTTCCAGAAGGCTGTGGCTTCCAATGTAAATGGTGGTGTCCAGGAAGTGCGTACTCACCATGGACTATTCCATGGTGAACTTAATACAGCGGTGGAAGCAATTTAGGGATTCATAGACTTGTTTCAGGGAATCTTCGCCATCTGTCCAAAACAAGAAAATGTCATTGATGTAGTGCATGTATGTTACTGGTTTCTGGGATTTTTGTTATAAAAACGCTGCTCAAGGTCTGCCATGAAAACGGCGCCATTTGTCTGCCCATGACAGTTACAGATTTTGAAAGAAACTCCTTCCATGCAAGCAGAAATAGTTTTGTGTAAGTATGAACCTTATGAGATCTGTTATGGCTCTAATTGGGATGTCTGTCTTGGAGGTTTTATAGCTTTAATAGCTATCTTGCAACTCAAACCTAAGAAGAGTACTGGGCCAAACGGATTCACCACCAATTTTTCTAAGACCTACACCAATTACTTTGATACATATTCCCTTATTTTCATGCCGCCTTTTCGTCTAGGTCAGCTATGACAACAGTGGACTAGCCCAGTGTGTTAATGGCAGGCTAGGGGTACATATAGAACAACAACACTCCAGGATGCTAGATGAACTGGCCCATCAACACTTACCTTGAAGCATAGCTACACCAGTGGTGACTGGATTCTTACTGCCTGCATGCATAGGTCTTGGGTGTCTCCCCAACACTATTCACCAAACTGCTACCGGAATCTGACCACACAAAATGTCCTTGACTGCATAACTCATTGCAAATCTAAGGAGCATCCATTGGACAAATAACTCCTACATATTCAGGCTATGTGTCCTTACCTTCAGTGCTTCTGAGTCTATACATATTTGTCCTCCTCACTATGCTGCATGTGATTCCTTAGGGCATTCTTGGCTTGCCTTTTCTTTTCAACTTCTGACTGGGCCTCACACATGCTATCTTCTAAGGATAAATGAATGTGCATTCATGGAGTGCCTGGGTTTAGAGTTCAGATCAGTCCACAAGCTAATGCAGCTCAAGACCTATGCAAATGTTTTCATCCTGAGATTTCAGCTCCCTGACACTTCAGGAAGCTTCTGTTCGCAAAGTAGTTTAGTGTCCTTAAATTTACATCTTCAAATTTGAGTCATCATGCTGCTCTTTTTTCCTGATTAGATAGCCCAAGTACTTTTTCTTTTAAAAAGCCTATTGTAACTGCCAAAAATACACCTAATAATCATTTATATTTTGAACTTGGCCTTAGGCCTATACAAGAGCAGGTGGCTCTGAAACCATTGCTGTTCTGGGTACGCATTTGGGCTGGGATGGCGATTTTAACTGTAGATGAGCCCTAAGAGATATTCTAACTTATGCAAACATCTTAACTCTTCCATGTTTCGAATATATTAAAGATTCATTAGGCTTAAAGAACCTGGACCACTACTGGGCGAAACCTTAGGGCATCACCAAAAAGGCAGGCAAGCAGGAAGTCCTGTATGCCCACCAAGAAGATGCCACAAGACAACGCATTAGTTGGCGGAGTTGGTGCAGAGGTGGTCTGCTGTGGCGAGGAGTGCAGTATCTTTTCAGTGTTTGTGCTCAGGATTTGTGCTCAGGAGGTGTGGCTACCCTCTCCTTGCACCTTGCTGCGGCTTTATAAACTGTAAAACCCGCAGAACGCAGAGCGGAGGCGGTGCAGAGGTGGTCTGCTGTGGCGAGGCAAGTGCAGTATCTTTTCAGTGTTTGTGCCCAGGAGTCGTGGCTACCCTGTCCTTGCACCTTTCTGCAGCTTCATAAACTGTAAAACCTGCGGAACACGGAGCAGAGGTGGTGCAGAGGTGGTCTGCTGTGGCGAGGTGAGGAGTGCAGTATGCTTTCAGAGGTGGTCTGCTGTAATCCGCTGCGGGACCTGAGGGACTGGGTAACTCCACCTTACTTCTTTTTAGCCTCCATCACACTGCACTGAATGCTTCGATCAGCTGTCTGCTAAAGTGCTAGCATTCCGCGTGCAAACTCAAACACCAGTAAACACCTTGCTGTGATTGTGCTGTAATAATCCGTGGAGGTAGCCTGTTAGACCACACAGGTTGTGCCTCACCTTTTTGCTCTTTACACATTCCTCATCTTTCCCAAAAGCACATACTTGAAAGTAACAACTGCTTTCTTGAAAATGCCAAAACCGACACTACGTAGTGCAACGGCTCGTCTCAACTGCAAGACGAAAAACCAGATCCATACGAGGACCCAACGGAAAAACAGTTAATGGCAGAAAAAAACCAACACACAAAATAAGACTTCCCCAAACTGCCATTTTGTCTTTCTTTACGCCAAAAGATATGTGTCAACAGAACTCTAAATCCTCAACAATTTTAAGTGAACTTTTAGAGGCAAGGGTGTTGCTACGTCTGGAAAAAATCTGGGGCTACGCTAATGCAGGGATTGTCGGGACTCGGGGCTAGCTAGCCTTTTGGTTGTAGCCCCTGAGCTTCTATCTGGGGCTACAACCAAAAGTCCTGGGTCTATAGCCTCCTCAGCGCCCCCTAGAAACGCCTCTGTTCAGAGGTTTCCTTTTCACAGTCTATTGACAATAACAATTCTTTGATAAAACTGGTTGTAAATTTGCTATGAGCCTCGCTCAGCGGCGAAAAGGATTTACCTATGTAACCGTGTGAAGGAAACTCCATAGACATAAATCTTTCCAACTTGCCAGACCTCGTTGGTCTGGTCTTCCTTCTCTACCACTACAACAATCCAAGGAACGGATGTGGATAGCTTGTCTGAACAGGTCTGTGAACTTGACCCAAGTATTAATCTATCTGCCATTGACATGCGCACGCTCGTTGCAAAGCTGGATGCCATCTCATCGCAAATGGAAAAATGACCAGGGACCATAAAGACCTTAAATCTACACTGTCTTTGATATCTTGCCAAATCATGGCTAAAACCACCAAGGCAGTGTTTCCTGCTGCTTCTGCTTCCAAGCCAACACCAGCCGCAGAAACTAACACTGTCAGGACATCATTGTGATGCTGGAAATGCATCGGAGGGACAGGGCCTCCGTATCCTTGTCCTTTATTGCTTTTTATCGTGTGTTCTGTCGTGTTTTCCGCACAGGGGTTCATGTGGGACTCCTGGCGGTGCAGTTCTCTCCTTTTGGTTTGGTGAACAGACCCTTGGGATACCCTTATGGCACCCTTGGGTGGGAGTACAACCCTGTACGCCTAGTGTATGCTTTTGGGCACCTGTGTGTGGCCCACAGAGCAGGGTACGGGCTGGTGGCAGCTCCGTGCTGAATTGACAGGTGTCGTGAGCATCCTCCCTTTTGGGATGCCCAGGCCCTGTCATTGGAATCAGTTGATTCCTGATGGAGACAAGATCGCCCTGTGGCCTCTTGCCGCCCATCACCTGTTACCATGTTTTACCAAAGTCCCGGGAAGCCCTGACTCTGTCCCATCCCCCTGACTGGCAGTTGGGTGGAAGTTCCATATATGGTAGTGTGGGGAAGTGCCGACCAGACTGGCTGGAGCCTTCCCAACGACCGTATGTTGTGTGTACGCCCGTGGGGTGGGACCTGGGTGAATGAAGTGTGTGACGAATACGCATTTCTTGTTGTGGATGTCTAGTATCTGGTGTGTGACACAAAGACTGAGACAGCCTTGCCCGAAACTGGTATGAATGCAGTGTGGAGTGTTGAATGGCTAGGTACTTATCCCAATACACATTACTTGTTGTGAGTGTCTGGAGAGAAGTGAATGGCCTGAAACCACTATGCACCTGATTGGCTGCCTGCCTGCATGAATGCCCTTCTGAGTGATTGGTTGCCTGAGTGTGACTCACCAGAATGAATGAGAGACCAACTAGTATATATGGGGGCCTCTCACTGCTAGAAATCGTTCAGAACCTGAAGTGAAACTGGAGTGGAAACTGACATAGAAACTGAAGCTTAACCTTGAAGCCCTGCTGGAAGAGAAGAATTGCTGTTTCTCTTCTTCGTCGATCTGAAAGCTGTTGTGTCTCCAAGAACTGATCAGAGGGAGGACCTGGTAAGGAGACCTCTCCCCGAGCTACGATGGACCATCGTGCACCAGCTGATCTTTGCCAAAGCTCCCGGGTAGACAGACCTACGAAAGGCTGCCGACTGGAGACGGGGAACGCCGCGGAATCACGAAGAGAAGCGCCTGGCCATTGAAGTCCATCACCGTCGACGATCGGAGCCGCAGTGCTCCCGTTGCCGAAGAACATTTGATCCAAGGACGCTCTCGCCCACTTTGCCTTACCGGAGAAAGTCGAAGCCGCCGACGCGCTGAGGAGCATCCACAGGTGAGCTTCCCGCCACCTGAAGACCGCAGACCCGCCGACGATCCGACGCCCTTGCTGGGCCAAAAGTTCTTCACAGACTCTTTGCGGTCCTGAACTATCATCATTGAGGTGCCCCGCACGCCTCTTCCTCGCAGGACGTCTACGCTCCCTCGTCGACGAGCACCGCTAGGAACGAAGCTGCTGCCTCGCTGCCTTTGTTCACCCTGTTCTTCGCCGGACGTTCAACAACCCGTGGCTCCTGCCTTTAAGGTAGTGCACTCAAGAAGGGCCGTCGATTCCCTGACGAAGAACTCTACAATGCTGGGTACATTGGGGTTGCAGAACTATTGGAAAGACTCATATTGAACAATATATGGACTGGGCTTGTACAAATTATCTTTATTTACAGGTTGCTCAGGTGGGGGATCTCCACACAGAGCTGTGTCTAGGTATCGGTGCCAGTATTCTACCTATTGTTATAAACCACTGCTTTCCTCCTATATCTATTATTGGTAACCTTTACGAATTGATTTGTGTGACATTTGACCATCGTACAGTTGATGCACATTAATGAGATCTGATAGTAGTTGTGATACCAAATAGAACTGTGTATATATTTGCCATTGTAGATTAACTGAGCACAAAATGAGTTATTGTGAAAGTGCATATAACCTTGAACCTTAATTATATAAAGACTGTGTTTTAACTAATGCAGTGTGTGTGGACATTCCTTTGTGGGTGCTTGGGGACTACACTGTACTTAAGAACCAGCCCGCATCACCTCCTAAGAAACTAGGCCTTGATTGCTCATCCATTGCTACCGTAATAGAGAATCTTGGCTGGGATCCTCTGTGCCTCTCCTCTGCCGTAAAGAGAGCAGGAGTACAGACACCCCCCTCCAGTCTTTACACTGGTGGCAGAGGTGGGATGCTTATGGTTTTAAGAATCAGTGTGTAACCTTGCCACTTACAAAATATCGACACTTTGTGAATTGAGGTTTAGTTGTGTGCAAGATAACTTCATTACAAGCAATGGAATCTATTGCAAATGGTAAATTGATTTGGATGAGCTTAGAGGCTCTCCAGAGTGCTTGTGAAGCCAGGGAATTAGACTTTAAGGATAAGTCTAGGGCTGAGCTGATAGCTGCCCTGGTGGACAACCAGACAGATTGTGAAACGGGGAGGATGTAACCATTGAGGCCCCTGCCCCGGGGGTTGTTGTTGAATCTGTTTCTGGGAATGGCGCCTTTCCTGCTGCCTCTGTTACGACCTCCAGCAATGTTTCTTCAGGGAATGCCTTGGAACTTGAGTTATGAAGGATGGCCTTTGAATACCGCAAATTAGAAATAGAAGCTGAATTTAAGAAAGAGGAGTTGGCACAACAAGTGGAGCTCAAGAATAGGGATCTTGAACCCAAAGACAAGGACCTTTAACTTAAGAACAGGGACACTGATTGTCAGCGAATCCAGCTAGAGAAAGCTAGAGTGAAGACTTCAGCGAAACCAGCTGAGAGTGTCAAGTCCCCTGCAACCAGGTTTATGAAAGATTTGGTTGGTGTGTATGCAGAGGGTTCTTATATCCTCCAGTGGATTGAAGCGTTTGAAATGGCTTGTGGAATTCATGATATTGATAAAAGAGATTGGGCTAAGTGTTTGTCAAGCAGAGTGCCTCAGACTGGATATGACTGTATTCTGAAACTGAGTGTGGAAGAAAGGAGTCAGTATGAGTGCATGAAGTCTGCAAGACACCGACCCAATACCGTAAACGGTTCAGGGAATTTAAGAAATGATAGAATGTGTCTTGGGGTGACTGTGTGAGTGCTGCGCACATGAACATGATGGGGTGGATTGATGGTTACAAAAGTGAAAACGTTTGTTTAATTGTCCCATCTTTTGTTTTTTGAGCATTTTTCAGACGCCTGTTCACCAGACCTGCGTCAATATGTTGCTGACCAGAACATTTTGGATCCTTTAAGCTGGCCACGCTGGCTGACAAGTGGGTCTCCCATGGGGTTACCCTAAGGACTCCACAGGGAAGGACAAGGACAAAGAAAAGGGGACCTATCAGAATGCTGAGGAGTCCCAAAAGCAATCAGAGTGAATAAATCAAAACCTTCCTCTCCTAAAACCCAAAAACCTAGTGGGGATAAGTCTTTTGTGGGTGGGAGTAAGAGTAGTGGTCCGCCTACTGCAAAGCAGGGTCCCAGTGGTTCCAGTACCGTACCCCGCCTTCCTGGCACTTGTTGGGATTGTGGGGCTCTGGATCACAGATGGGGTGACCACAAGTGTAAGGGTAAGGCACTTGGATTCCAGGCTGTCAGCCTTACCTACCCCTACTCCGTACCTGAGGTGGAGGCCACTGTCCTCCCCTCCTCTACCGGGATCGCATTCAGTGCTCCCGTAGAGATTTTCCTAGTGCCCCTAGGGCCTGGGACCAGTACGCAGTAGTAGTGACTACAATCCCACAGAACACCTGTAGGTTTTTGAGAAGTGTCCTCTTGAATGACCAGCCTTCTACTGGCTTGAGAGACACTGGGGCGAGCATGACAGTGGTGGACAGGACCCTGCTCAAGCCAGAGGACTATGTAGGTGCGCCTCTGAGAACTACAAGGTTAGCTGGTGGGCCTCCCAAATTATCGCCTGTAGCCTTAGTCAACATCACGATTGGAGAAAAGACCGCAAAGCTTCCTGTCCTGGTTCAGGACAACGTGCCTGCTAACATTTTGTTAGGCAACGATTTGGTAGAATTGGGGATGATCGCGCATGGTCTACCCATGACTGCTGTGGCGGTCACCCGATCGCAGGTCACAGAAGGTCCGGCTGCGAGCCCGGTACCCACGCCGATGGGGATACCAAAGGAACAAAGAAAACGGAAGGGTAAGAAGGCCGCATCTGTGGAGGGGACTCCTTCTCTTCTTGCTGCGGCTGCAGCATCCGGTAGGACTCATGCTCTGGACGGGGTGAGTCCAGTGGTAGACCCGAACTCACCTCAGGTAGGAGAAAAGCCAGAAGACTCTCCTGTGGGAGAGGTACTCAACCCGGAGGACCACCCCGACCTTCTATGCTTGTTAGCTGTAGGGCGACCATCCCCGGCAGACTTCTGTAAAGGTCAGAGAGAGTGCCACTCTCTCTCTCGAGAGTCTGCGGAGACAGGCCCTGTCCCAGGCACAGGGAGAAGTTCCTAGGACATTCTGGATCTATTGGGAGGGTGAGCTCCTTGTTAGTGAGCCCACTAAGCCTGAACCAGGTACCCTCAAGAGGTTGGTGGTACCCCAGGTTTACAGGCCCTTCCTTCTGCAGTTGGCGCATGAGGTACCCTTGGCTGGTCATCTTGGGACCAAGAAGACTAAGAAAAAGCTCTCTACCCATTTCTACTGGCCCCAGATGGGAGTAGAAGTGGAGTCCCACTGTAAGACCTGCCCCACTTGTCGGTTGTCTGGCAAGACTGGAGGCAGTGTTATTGCTCCACTACAGACGTTGCCAGAAGTGGGAACACCATTTGAGAGGGTGGGCATCGACATTGTCGGTCCCCCTGACCCTCCCACTTCAGGTGCAGAGCGGTTCTTCATGGTCTTGGTAGATCATGCCACCGGGTACCCTGAGGCTATACCCCTTCGGACAGTTACGGCCAAGGTGGTTGCCAGGGCTCTCCTGGGCTTTTTCACCCATGTTGGATTCCCTAAGGAGGTGTCTCTGACAGAGGATCCAACTTCATGTCGAGGTACATGAAGACAATGTGGAAAGAGTGCGGGGTAACGTACAAGTTCTCCACCTCTTACCGTCCCCTAGACCAATGGTCTGGTTGAGAGGTTTAATAAAACTCTCAAAGGCATGCTAGGCGCTTTAGAAGAGCCCCTAAGGAGGAAATGGGATCTCCTCTTACCATGCCTGCTGTTTGCTTACAGAGAGGTACCTGAAGAGGGTGGTGGTTTCAGCCCTTTTGAGTTACTCTTTAGACATCCTGTGAGGGGACCCCTTGCCTTGATCAGAGAAGGTTTGGAAGCCACCCCTCATGGTCCTGCCAAGCAAGTGGGGGACTATGTGTTAGGCCTCAGGCGAAGGATAAAACAGATGATGGGTCAGGCGACAGCGAATCTCAAGGCCAGCCAGGAATTGAATAAGTACTGGCATGACCTTAAAGCATCGCAAGTGGATTGGACTCCAGGCAGGAAATCCTTGTGATGGAGCCTACCAAGCCTCAGGCTTTGGCAGACAAGTGGACTGGACCCTTCAGAATTATCTCCAAGATGGGCGAAGTCAATTATCCGGTTGACTTGGGAGTCCCTGGGGTAGCCCCTCAGGTATTCCATGTTAACAGGCTCAAGCCTTTTCACAGGCAAGCAGAAGTCTTGTGTCTCCTACTCGCTTCCGAACAGGAAGAGGACGAGAGTGAGCCCCTTCCTGATTTGCTGCATAGCAACCCTCAGGATGGCTCAGTGGAGGGAGTGCATCTCTCTCTCGATATGACGACAGAGCAGCAGAGGGCCTGCAGGGCTTTGCTCCGGCAGTATGCCTCTTTGTTCTCACTGATGCCATGCCTTACACCGTGGTGTAGGCACGAAATTGACATTGGTGACAGTGTGCCTGGCAAAAGCAGGTGCTACCGTATGTCAGATACCGTTAAGAACCACATCTAAGCTGAGGTCGCCAAGATGTTGGATCTGGGTGTTATTGAACCCTCAACCAGTCCCTAGTCCAGTCCAGTGGTCCCCAAGGCAAGTTCCCAGGGAGGTACCAAGGATTGGAGGTTCTGTGTGGGCTACCGAGAAATCAATGCCATCACCAAAACTGACGTGCAACCATTGCCCAGGGCTGATGAGCTAGTGGACACCATAGGTTCTTCCAAATTTGTGAGCACCTTCAACCTTACCTCAGGCTATTGGCAAATAGCTCTGACGGACTATGCCAAGGAAAAGACGGCCTTCTCAACACCTGAGGGACTCTACCAGTTTAGAGTCATGTCTTTTGGGTTGAAGAATGCCCCTACCGCCTTCCAGAGATTGGTCAATCATGCGCCCAGTGGGCTGGAGGCCTTTTGTGTGGCCTATTTAGATGACTGCTGTCTACAGTTCCACCTGGGAAGAGCATTTGACACATCTGGATAAGGTGTTGCAGGCCTTGAAAAGTGCTAACCTCACTATCAAGACAACCAAGTGCCAGATAGCTCAGGGGAAAGTCACATATCTTGGTCATGAGGTAGGAGGGGGTCAAATCCAACCTCTCCCCAGTAAAGTACAGGATGTTCATGACTGGGAGACTCCCACTACTCAGACCCAGGTGAGAGCCTTTTTGGGCCTCACTGGGTATTATCGCAATTTCATGGCAGACTATGGAACCATAGCTGCACCTCTGACAGCTCTGACTTCACCCAAACAACCGAGGAAGGTGAATTGGACTGAAGACTGTCAGAGGGCCTTTGTTGGCTTGAAAGAAAGTCTGTGTAGGGCACCTGTGTTGTGTGCGCCTGACTACAGCAAACCCTTTATCGTCCAGACGGATGCCTGTGACACCGGAATTGGAGCTGTCTTGTCCCAGTTAGATGACAAAGGAAGAGAACAACCAATCATATTCATCAGTAGACAACTCAAGGATAAAGAACTTAGGTGGGCTACTGTTGAAAAGGAATGTTTCAGTATAGTTTGGAGCCTTAGGCGTTTTAGGCCCTACCTTACGGGGTTTACCTTTAAGGTCCAAACAGACCATAAGCCCCTGAAGTGGCTTATGTAGATGAAGGGTGAAACCCAGAAACCGCTCAGGTGGTCCATTATCCTGCAAGGGCTAGACTTCACCATTGAGCATAGACCAGGGAAGAGTCACGATAATGCAGATGGCCTTTCCAGAAGGTATGTTGATCGTCTGGATGAGGGTGTAAATCTCATGGGAGATTAGACGCCCTAACCTCATTCTGGGGAGGGGGGGGGGGACTGAGATGCTGGAAATGCATCAGAGGGATAGGGCCTCCATATCCTTGTCCTTTATTGCTTTTTATCGACGTGTGTTCTGTCGTGTTTTCTGCGCAGGAGTTCATGTGGGACTCCTGGCGGTGCAGCTCTCTCCTTTTGGTTTGGTGAACAGACCCTTGGGATACCCTTATGGCACCCTTGGCTGGGAGTACAACCCTGTACTCCTAGTGTATACTTTTGGGCACCTGAGTGTGGCCCACAAAGCAGGGTACAGGCTGGTGGCAGCTCCTTGCTGAATTGACAGGTGTCGTGAGCATCCTCCATTTTGGGATGCTCAGGCCATGTCATTGCAATTCGTTGATTCCTGATGGAGACAAGATGGCCCTGTGGCCTCTTGCCGTCCATCACGTGTTACCTTGTTTTCCCGAAGTCCCGGGAAGCCCTGGTAGTGTGGGGAAGTGCCGAGCAGACTGGCTGGAGCCCTTCCAACGACCGTATGTTGTGGGTATGCCCGTGGGGTGGGACCTGGATGAATGGAGTGTATGACGAATATGCATTTCTTGTTGTGGATTTCTAGTATCTGGTGTGTGACACAAAGACTGAGACAGCCTTGCCCGAAACTGGTATGAATGCAGTGTGGAGTGTTGAATGGCTGGGTACTTGTCCCAATACGCATTACTTGTTGTGTCTGGAGAGAAGTGAATGGCCTGAATGCACTATGCACCTGATTGGCTGCCTGCATGAATGCCCTTCTGAGTGATTGGTTGCCTGAGTGTGACCCAGCAGAATGAATGAGAGACCAACTAGTATATATGGGGGCCTCTCACTGCTAGAAATCGTTCAGAAGATGAAGTGGAACTGGAGTTGAAACTGACATTGAAACTGAAGCTTAACCATGAAGCCCTGCTGGAAGAGAAGAATTGCTGTTGCTCTACTTCGTTGATCTGAAAGCTGTTGTGTCTCCAAGAACTGATCCGAGAGAGGACCTGGTAAGGAGACCTCTCCCCGAGCTACGAGGGACCATTGTGCACCGACTGATCTTTGCCAAAGCTCCCTGGTAGACAGACCTACAAAAGGCTGCCGCCCGGAGACGGGGACCGCCGCAGAATCACAAACAGAAGCACCTGGACATTGAAGTCCATCACCGTCGATGACCACCGTCGACGACCGGAGCCGCAGTGCTCCCGTTGCCTAAGAACATTTGTTCCAAGGACGCTCTCGCCTGCACCGTCGACCGCTTTGTCTCGCCGGAGAAAGTCGAGGCCGCTGACGCGCTAAGGAGCATCCACAGGTGGGTTTTCCGCCACCTGAAGACCGCAGTGCTTGCTGGCCCAAAGTTCTTCACAGACTCTTTGCGGTCCTGAACTATCGTCATCGAGGTGCCCTGCACGCCTCTTCCTTGCAGGATGTTTACACTCCCTCATTGAGGAACAACGCTAGGAACGAAGCTGCTGCCTCGCTGCCTTTGTTCACTCTGTTCATCACCGGACGTTCGATGACCCGTGGCTCCTGCCTTAAAGGGAGTGCACTCAAGAAGGGCAGTCGATTCCCTGACGAAGAACTCTACAACGCCAGGTACATTGGGGTTGCAGAACTATTGGAAAGACTGGTATTGAACAATATATGGACTGGGCTTGTACAATATATCTTTATTTACAGGTTGCCCAGGTGGGGGGTTTTCCACACAGAGCTGTGTCTAGGTATCGGGCCCAGTATTCTGCCTATTGTTCTAAACCACTGCTTTCCTTCTATATCTATTGTTGGTTACCTTTACAAATTGATTTGTGTGACATTTGACCACCGTACAGTTGATGCACTTTAATGAGATCTGATAGTAATTGTGGTACCACGTAGAACTGTGTATATATTTGCCATTGTAGATTAACTGAGCACAAAGTGAGTTATTGTGATAGTGTATATAACCTTGAACCTTAATTATATAAAGACTGTGTTTTAACTAATACAGTGTGTGGACCTTCCTTTGTGGGTGCTTGGGGACTACACTGTACTTAAGAACCAGCCTGCATCACCTCCTGAGAAGCTAGGCCTTGATTGTTCGTCCATTGCTACCGTAATAGAGAATCTTGCCTGGGGTCCTCTGTGCCACTCCTCTGCCATATAGAGAGCAGGAGTACAGACACCCCCTACAGTCTTTACAATCATCCACCAAGGCTGGAAGTGAGCCTATGTCCCACACATTTGCTCTATGTCCCTACATACACTCAATATAGAAGGATGCTTGCGAGGAAAACTGGGACTTCGAGGAGGTCTTTGTTCCTGCAACTCCTTCTCTGGTTAAGACTCAAGCACACATTATCAGGAAGCAAAACCTACAAAACTGGTTAAATTCAGTGTGCATCATCTAACCAAGTCAACGGGACAAAAGAGGAAGATTGCACATGCCACACTCAATCAGGGCAAGACTGTGTTGGGCACTGGCATACCACAAACCAATGGCAAAACAATAACAAACAAATTGGCAAATGGTCTTACTGGAGAAGTGATCTTGAAGGGCCCCCTGCCTAAAGTGACACCTTGGCAGGCTTTTGAATGCCTGCCCACGCGGGCTCAAGAAGTGCTGTGCATAAATACAAACAGATCATCAACATGCTGTTGCCCAACTTTAGGGAACTGTGTTAGGGAACTACGCCCTAAGGATAAGGAACCTGGAGGGTCCCACACATTCACACATATGAGTCTTTCTCCAAAATGGGGTGCAATAAAACACACCAGGAGTCGACTAAGACCCTGAATGACTGTCCAATGTACAACCTTTGGGAAAATGGGCTATTCTGGAGGAGCTGTACCCCACCAACTCTAGCCCTTTTCTGAACTGTTTACGACTCTTAAACATTTTCCAGAAAATGCTGCAGCTCGCATCACTTTGCTCCATCGACATTGCTCGTATTGAACTGCCCTATATGGGCAGCTCTACAAACCCGGGCCCTAATTGAATTTTGCTCACCGTTAGTAGTTTCACTACTAAAATCATGCACGCCAGGACTGATAGCCATGGGCTTGTCCCTTATCATCCACCCTAAAGCTAAATACATGGTCCACCAGGAGGTCACATCACAAACAGACAAAACCGCAGTCTTCCCTAAGGGAAGCAATAAATCAGAAAGATCTATCTTGAGGGATCTACAAGCAAACATGGACTACGATACGAGCGAAGAAATAGCCTATTTCTGCAGCATGAGCGTACTGTGAACAGGGAAAACTGACTTCACACCTCAGATTCACAATTAAGATGGATATCTTGTAACACGTGTGGCTACCACTCTTTTCTTATTCATCCAGAGGGGCTGGAAACTATCATTGCCAGTGACGAATTCTTGCTGCAGGAAACCTGGTGTTCTCAACCCTTTGGCATAAATGGCTTTCAGATAATCCAAAATAGTGCGCATCCTTCGATCAGAGGCCGAGTCAGTGGTGGTCTCGCTATAGGGGCAAAACTAACACACACACTTCTGCAGTTCCCGGATAAAATGCTATCACCTTATGTACTATCAGCGATATTTCACGTCGCAAACAGAAGAGCATCCCCTATGCTGATAATAAATGTAGATGACCTGCCTGGAAAGATGCAGACTAAAACCATTCATGCTGCTACAGATGAAACAATCATGATATGGCATAAAGTGTCAGTATCGGGAGCCGTTTTCCTTGCAGGTGATCTAAAAGTAAAGGGTCTGCAGAATAACCATCCTTGTCACGATCGGTATGCTCGTCAGTGGTCCTGCTACTTGCAAACCCTTGAGCTGGTTCATCTCCTCTCTGTAAAAAATACTAAAGATCGAACAATCTTCACTTGGACAAACGGGACGACCATAAACTGCTGCAGTCCCGTCTCGATTCACTTTAACAAGTTAAGCGATCACGCGGTTTTGAGCTGGAATTACCATCCAGTTAAAACCTGTAATAGTTCGATGCTGAGAGCTCAGGTTAGCCCAAACGTGCAGGGAAATCGACTAAACTGGTCCTCTGCGAACATTAGGAACATTAACGCCTTGATGTGGCGTGACCAATTAAACACTGAAACTGCTCTAACAACAGCAAACTGGGACCTGGAGCATATGATAAGATCTAGAGCGCTAAATCTGAACAAAAATTGCTGGAATGTCATGCGACACAACATTGCAAACAAAAGAACTGCATATGACCCAGCTATAGCTGCCCAAAAAAACATCTAACCAACAAGGCACGCACCCAGATCAGGCATGACTATACTCTGAGTAAGCAGGCAAAGATGAGCCTTATTAAAAAACTGGCCACTCGCTTCAAAAACTGGCTGACTTTATATAATAAATCTATTAACACATCAAACTGGCTATTCCTTTTCACTTAGTTAAAAACAAATGACTCTCGCAAGTTCTGGTCACATTTCAACAATCACTGCAAGTCATTGACCCTGCAGATCTCAACCCTATATCAGAAGAAGCATGGTTCGATCATATCGACAAACTATGCAGGGACCCAGCATTTAAAGTGTGCCACAGAACTTTGGGTAACATGATAATGCCACTCACTGTTTTTGACTATGAGGACACATTAGTTAATATAATTACAAAGCTTAAGAGCTCCCTTGATCCAGGACCAGACAGTATACCTAACGTTGTCATGAAGGCCCATCCAGACCTCTGGGCAAAACTCTAGCTACACTTTATAGACACATAGAGACCCCAGGCAAAATACCACCCAGCTGGTGCAAATCCGTCCTGGTACCAATATTCAAGAGGGGCGACAGACTGGACCCCTCCAACTATCGCCTCCTTGCCTTGATAGACGTTAGTCAGAAAATACTTGCGGCTGTACTATTAAAAAAATCTTACAAGATGGGCTGAGAAATCTGCTTTTTTAAGTATTTGTCAAACTTGCTTCAGAAAGTCATACAACACACTAACAAATATATGTGTCCTCCTGTACCTTATTTCAGAAACAACTATAAAACAAAAGCGGCCCTTGTTTTGTTGTTTCGTTGACTTCAGGAAAGCGTTTGACCTAGTGCCAAAATTGGCTGGATGGGGCATAAATCCATCGCTGCTATAATATATACAACAGCTGCACACTGATACGGAAATGTCTATCTGTCTAAATCTAGCAGGTGTTCTAACCAACTATCGCCAAATGAACCGCGGTCTTAAACACGGTTGTGTTTTTGAACCTACCCTGTGTAACTTGTTCACTGCTGATTTTGCCCAAGCCATCCAGAAAGTCAACAATTTTCTGCCAGAAATAAATGGTAAGCACATATCATGGCTAGCATACATGGACAACATCATACTTGTTGGCCAAACACAAATAGAGCTACAACAGTCCCTGAATGTGCTTGTGGAGTACGCTATGAAAAATCAAATGATCATAAATACAACTGAGACAAAGGTAATGATCTTGGAAAAGTGCTTAAGAAAGTATAGGGGTATAAACTGGAACTTGAAAGTCACCTACTTGGAAAATGTCGAGGAATATACTTACTTGGGCTTCCCTATAACTGTTAATCCTACAACAATCTACTATGGAGAGAAAATTAGAGCCAAAACCCAGAAAAAATGGCTGGTGGTAAAACATTACATCATGCACCAGGGCGGATACAACATTGAGGGCCTACTGGAGATTTACCGTCCATGTATTATACCTGGCATTCTGTATGCTCTTGCTGTGTTACCTCCACAAATGTTGACATGGCTAGATGGTTTAGAGGGAAAAATCTTACGATCAGTTATAAACCTCCCCAAATCAGTGCCGGTGGAGGCACTCAGACTTGTATATGGGCAAACTTCTTTGTTGACAAGCTGGTCCACTCAAAGAACTCTGCAGTATTTCGAAATTGCGGCCACAAATCTAAACTCCAATGCCCTACTGCAACTGTTGGGGAAAGATTTGGCATTGGAAAATGACAACACTTTCATCAAAGAACTAAAGTCCACTGCCACGGTACATCTCGAGGCACTAAATCTAGCAGAGGACATCATTAACACAAAACCCAACTATGAAAAGTGCATCAAAACCAAATCGTCTCAATGGGTTCAAGTTAAAAACATTGAAAAATTCCATGGGATTAGAAGGCATAACGAATACTCTCATCAGCTTTCATTCCCACAAGCCATTCTCATACTTAACTAAAAACTGTACTATGGAACATAAACTTTTCATCATACATTTAAGCCTAAACCTTCTCCCTACTATGCAGCACATTGGCTCCTGGAAGAGCATACCAATGTAAAAGCACACTTGTCGACTTTGCCGCGATCAAGTGGAGACAGGACGACACTTATTGACTATTTGCTCTTTCCTTAAAGAATGCTTACAAAAAGGTCATGGTAAATTTGTTACCAAAATTGAGGATGTTGCTCAAGATCAATTCTGAGCTAATCTATTTGGAGCAGAATCTATTGTCATCACTGAAGCTGCTCATGATATTTGGAATGTAGCAATGAAAAACATTTAATAATTACCTAATTTGGAAAATCCTAATAGACTTTTGAATCATGTTCAAATACGAAATATATTGCAACCATTTTTTACTTTTGTGTTCCTTTATTCCTTTATTCCTTTATTTTTTGTATAGATTATCTGTTGTGTTCTTTTTTTGTTTCTTTTCTATGTGCTTGAAGTTTTGTGATTAAACTAATGCACTATAACAAATAAAAAAACTCATTAGTAGGTGCTTGTATTTGTCGCTTGGTCATTTTTATCTGTCAATTAAGTGAGGGTATACTTTGGAAAAGCATATTTGCCTTATTGTATGTCCTACCCAGAGAGAACTGTTTATAAAGTTTTGTCCAGGCATTTTACCAATTGCTTCAGTTAAGGCCCTGTAACGGTTTATTGAGAAGCCACCCTCAACAAAGGGAGTTCCTTCCGTCCCCACTCAAGTGCTTACGCAACAAACTGTTTAACAGATTATTTTCTTTAGCCCTATCTCAGACACATATCTTGCCCCTTGGATCCTACCCCCTGAGCTAACACTGAGCCAAGAACCAGGCCGGTGTACGGGAAATATATTGGTAACTATTTAAATAAAAGTAATAGAAATTAGCACAAACATTTTAAACACCACTTTATCCATGGAACAACACAATCAATTTCTCTCAGCATAAATAAAACACAAAAGTGAGTTGAAAAGAACACAATCACAATTCTTCACTTCCTGCCAATTTAAACTTCAAGAAATAATTACAGTGATCAATAAAGAAAGCAATTATCATGTAGTGTTGTGCGATTTTGATTTTTGTGCAGGCTTAAAAGGCTAGCAGTAGGATTTCAAGATTGGTACAAATACATATGGCAATTATGATTTCGCCCACACTTTCGGTGTAAAATAAACACAGGGTGATTTAGCAGTTTGTTTTTCAGACCCCCCTTGCTTTGGTCTATGTGGGAAGTCAGACTGAAAAATTGGAATGATTTGGGGAATTTTGGATTTCAGACCCCTTTACTGAAAGCTGCTGTCTTATTGTGTGCTTTTATTGTCCATAGTGTAGACACATGGTCTAAAAAAGTGGTCAGCCGACATGTGTTTCGACCCTGGAGGGTCTTTCTCAAGGCAGGTGTAATTAGGTAGGTCTACGGGAAGTTGCCCCTGAGAAGTCAAGAGGGCCGGTTGGCAGAAGACTCTAGTAGGATTGAAGTAGGTATTCCTAAGGCTGCTGCCGTCTTCATACAGGTTTGCACCTGTTTGTACCTGTATGAAGATGGCACCATGTAGCATGGGCATCTGAAACACTTCTGCAGTTTCCATAAAAAGCACAACAGTCAACAGTCACCAACTCTCACATTTGGAACATTTTCAGATCAGCCAGGAATCCATCTTAGATAGCCATTACAGTTCCATGAGTCGCAGGTAGATTAATTTTATATCCACAAAACCGCCTGGAAATTACATGATATGGTATGATATGATATGGCATTTATAACGCGCCTATACACAAGTGTTTCAAGGCACGACGGGGCAAGGGAGGGGGAACAGAGGGAAGACAGACAACGATCCTACTAGGCCAAGTGTCATTCAGATTGCGCAAGTGCATGTGAAGGGGACGTGCAAGGGGGGGAAGGGGGAAGGGGACAGTGCAGTACATGGGATAATACAATAAATAACAAAGTAAAGTATGGCCAGCAGGTGGCAAGTACAAGGGAGAAGGGTAAGTGCAGGCATCAGGTGTCAAGTGCTAGTGGTAGGACTGTAGGGATTCAGAGAACAGGCCCCAAGTGCAGGGGTTTCCAGGAGGGCAGTGCAGGTGTGCGACTGGTGGAGGGGGGGGGGACCTGGGCTCGAGATAAGAGGGTGGCCAGGTAAACCAGTGCAGTTTCAGTATAAGCCAGGAAATTAGCAGGGGAGAGGAGGAGAAAAAGCAGAAGCAAAGAGAAAGGTTTGGAGGTGCTTCCGGAACCAGAGATGGTTTTCCTCAAGTTTCAGGGGGGCAGGGAGGCTGTTCCAGAGGGAGGCCCCGGCCGAAGAAAGTGATCTACCACCAACTCGTTTCTTGGAGAAGCGACTGACAGTGAGGGAGTTGGAGGTGGATGAGCGAAGAGCTCGAGAAGTGAGATATTTAGGAAGTGAGAGTTGAAGGTATTGAGGTCCTTGGCCCCAGAAGGTCTTGTGGACGATTCAGAGGGTTTTGAACCTAATCCTCGCAGCCACTGGAAGCCATTGCAGAGATTACAGTCCTGGAGAGATACGATCCCTGGGCTTGAGGCCAAGGACAAGTCTCGCAGTCCGGTTCTGGATGAGTTGCAGGGGGCGGAGGGTAGAAGCAGGCAGATCTAGAAAGAGGCTGCTGCAATAGTGCAGCTTAGAGAGAAACAGAGCTCTGGAGACAGTGAGCTTCTGGGGGAAGTATAGGAAATGTAGAATATCTCTGAGTAGGTGCAGCTGGTAGTGTGACTTCTTAGAGATATCAGAGATGTGAGGAGAGAAGGAGAGTGTGGAGTCGAAGATGACCCCAAGGTTTTTAGCCTCACAGGTGGGAGCAGGGAGAGGGCCAAGAGAGGCCGGCCAGAGAGTGACAGGAAAGGAGGGTGTGGGTGTGCCGATGAGGAGAATCTCAGTCTTGCTGGCATTCAGGCAGAGATCATTGGCGGCACACCACTCCTGGATGGCGGACAGAGATGAGAGAGGGAGAAGAAGTGGCTGAGGGTAGCCTGAAAATGAGCTGAGTATCATCCGCATAGCACTGGAAGCTGGGGCAGAGTGCGGCAATGCGGTGGCCAAGAAGTGCCAGGTATTGGTTGAACAGCCAGGGAGAGAGGTTAGACTCCTGGGGAACACCACAGGTAGAGATAGAGATGGAGGAGAGGAAGGACCCGAGTTGGACCTGGGAGGGCCGATCAGAGAGAAAAGAAGTCAGCCATGCCAGTGCCTGACCCGTGATGCCCAGGTTATCATGGAGACGGTTGAGCAGGATGTCATGGTTGACCATGTCGAAGGCAGACGAGAGATCAAGTAAGGTGAGGACACAGGGGGTGTTGGAATTAAGGTTTGAGAGCAGGTCTTCACAGATGTTCAGAAGAGCCGTTTCTGTGCTTCTGGCAGCCCTGAAGCCAGACTGGTGGTCGTGGAGACAACCAACAGATTCAGTGTGAAGATTAAGCTGGGAGATGGCCAGCTTTTCCAGGAGTTTGCCCAGGAAAGGAGTGATGGAGATTGGGTGATAGTTAGCAGGGCAGGAAGGGTCAGTAGAGAGTTTCTTAAGAAGAGGGTGCACAAGGGAGTGCTTCACGGGGGAGGGGAAGACTCCAGTGGTGAAGGAGTGGTTACAGAATTCAGCAAGGGCAGGAGCCAGGGAGTCAATGTGGTCCTTGATGGTTTTGGAGGAACAGGGGTGAACCTGTTTTGACGAGACTTTCATAGATCGGACTTGTCTAGAGACCTCATCTGGGGAGAACAGGGGAAAGGCAGAGAAGGAGGGAGGAGAGGTGGCTGCAGAAGGGCTAGAGGAAGCACAGGGAGTAGAGGGGGAAAGAAAGGACAAGATGTCCTTAGTTTTAGTGATGAAGTGAGAAGCCAGGGCCATGCAGAGGGCCTGGGAAAGGACAGGACAGGTAAAGACTGCAGCAGGATTGGCCAGTTCCTAAAGAGTTCGGCCGAGTTGTTGGATGCCTCAGAGACGCGGGCTTGGATGTAAGCTCTCTTCTTAGTGTGAACAGAGAGCCGGTATTGCCTTTGGAGCAGCCGGCAGGCCAGTTTGTCAGAGGATGTACGTGAAGTAAGCCATTTCCTCTCAGCCACCCTGCACTTGCGTTTAAGGGTCACGAGGACGGAGTCGTACCAGGAGTTGTACTTGGTTTTCGACTTCAGGCGGATCCTCATGACATGCTCACTGTAGCACAAATACATTTTATTAAGAGGGTTTGCCCTTCCCAGGGCTAGTTAGCACTAACGTGGCATACACAGGATTGACTGAGTCGTGATGAAATCCATATTTGCATCCACTGTTAAAATAACAAGCCGGAAACAACAAGTTTGTTTATAAGCCCTGCAAAGGTGTTGACACAGCATAACAATAACACTTCTCCCCTATAATTTAATTGGTTATTTAACATAAAAAATGGAACATAGATGAAATCCATCCGCCTTATGATGGCTGAGAAAAAGGCCTAAATGATAATAGTGCGTTTAAATTAATTGTGAATCTTCATGTGGGACAAATGGCCCTCCTCCTGCCTTCCGGCCATTTGTTTTCACTGGGCCATCCTGTACCCAGATTTTTTTGTATCAGTCTCCATTGTGTTGGAAGCTTGCTCTTTGAAATTGTTGCCCCCATTTCACACCTATTAGTCATGCTCCAGCCAAGAGGAACATTTCTTGCAGTCAATGCTTTCAGAGCCAGCACGTCTGGAGAACACTGAATTTTGACAATTCTAGCAGGACACTTTATTGCAATTGGTAATTAGATGGCAGATGTGATATCCAGGCTGGGGGTGGGAGATTTCCTTGTGAAGTTTTGCACACAGCCAGCATAAGGGTCTGCCTTGGGCTGACATTTTTTCACGAAGACAAAGTGGTTCTTCAAATGTCACTGGTGTTTTGTAGGTGAAACATAATATACATTGCTTTTTGTCAACCCGCACATCATGATTTGTTTTCCTGACATTTTTCACTGAGCAGTGATTCGTTTTCACTTTCAAAACTGCTTTTATTTGCACACACCTGTGCAAGCCATTTTTGTTAATGTTTAAAAATCCTGTTTTCCATGTGACGGGAATCTTTGATTCCTCCTTTTGTAAATTAAAATGCTGCATATTCATTGTTAATGGCAGCTAGGCCCCTTTCCATATGGCTCTTTAATTTTACTTGAAAAACAAAAACAAAGGCCAGGCCGATTTTGTTTCAGTGTTGAAAATCTTGCTATTCATGTGAAAGGGAATTCTGTTAGGGGACCTAACATGCACCCCACATGCCCCCTCCCTGTTCTTCCATTACTTTGTTGTGGAAGGGCAGGGCAGAGTGGGGTTTCATTAGTCGTAATTTCCTGCATTAGGGAGTGGGCACTCCAGCCTCCACTTCCATCTTTGGGTTGGAGGGTGTGGCACAGCACCCCCTTTCTTCCTTTCTGTGCAGGTCCCTTGGGTTCTCATCGGACTCCATTCTCACCTCTAGGCTGGAAGTTAAGGAAATTAGTTCTCTAATAAAAGATAGAAAAAAGACTTTCAGTACTTTTTACACACATATTTCCCTGGAAGATTTACATAGAATTTACAACAACAACAACATACTGTTATAACATGACATTTCCATTTCACAAAACACATTTTATTTATTTTCTTCATTTGTACAATAATACCAAGTAAATTACTCCCTGTTATTATATGGCCTGCGGTAGCGGTCATGTAGTTATGGTTAAGTTGCTAATCCCATAGGAAGAGCACCTTTTGGGCGGCTTATAACTTCGCTCCCCCTGGACGAATCCTCACCAAACTTTGGAAAATAGGTATATGGCCCACTCTAAATTTTCTTGCAGAGTTTGGTGAGGTTTGGTCCAGGGGGGGCAAAGTTATAGGGGGACCCCAACAATTATTTTTTCCCATAGATATAATGGAAAAAAACTTTGCTCACGCCTACAGCTCAAACCGCTGGACGGATTTCCACCAAATCTGCAGCAGGTGCGGAGCCTTAGTCCCGAAAGCGTACTTTTGTTAATTTGGTGTAAATCCGTCCAGTAGTTTTATTTAAAATGACCAAAATGTAAGGCAAAAATATTAGTGATATCTATGTCTGCTCCACAGACACACTTCCCTGTTCGCTCCGCGGACAGGACACCGATTGGTTGATCAGATTGCGTCATGTCCGCGGACACGCAGCATGTTCACTGATTGGCTGGAGTGAGCCGTGAGGTGCATCACATTGTTTAATGCGGCCGCCATCTTGAATCTGCGGACATCCGTGGACAGCGCGGCGGGGAACAGAGGCAAAATCCAATTTTGGGGAGTGTGTTGGTTTGCAGGAGTGCTTGGGGAGGGTTGGTGAGTAAGAGATGGGTCAGATGCTGTATTTGTTTAGGTGGCAGATGCTCCTGATGTGTTTGCCATGTCCACGGCTGTCCGCGGACAAAATAAATGCACTACTAGCTATTTTACTTTAGTATGATGTTGGTTTGGGGTTGTTAGTAGAGCATTGATTGTAATTAATACCTCCTATAAGCAGCCCACATACTACAGTCAAAATGTTTGGTAGCATAGGTGTGTTATGCTGCGTTGGTTGTGGCCAGGGCCTAGACTATTGGGTGCATGGCCGAGCACCCAAACCTCTAGGCCCTGGCCACAACCACCGCAGCATAACACACCCATAGAATCAAACACCCATCAAACATCCACAACCCAAAAGTTTGTGTACTGTTTCATTTGTAGAGTTTGTATGTGAAGTTTTGGCTAGGCTATGCAGTTAAGATTGTAGAGTTTGTAACAAGGACTGCGTCATAAGATACCCATGGATTAAACATTTTTGGATTGTGGTGTATGGTTAGATGTTTGCTTGAATGGGTGTGTTATGCAGCAGTGTTTGTGAGTCCATTTAGGTTATGCTTACTGGTTGAGTTTTTTGTGGTTGTATGCAGTTTTTCATGACATGGGTAATTGGACCAGACAGACTTTTTCGATCTTTTTGATAAAAGAAAAGATCATATGTTAGAGTAGGTAGTTCATAATGAGTTGTTGCATTGCATAATAGGCATTTCTGTCTTTTTTTTAACCTCATATTTAGTACTACAGTTCAAACCAGTGTACTGAGCAATTTGCTCCGTTTCTGTGTTTGTTTTCTAAATCATTGGGTCTGTGGGAAAAAAACTTCTATGTTGTGGTACAATATATTTCTTTCATTATTTTAATGTTTATTTCCTGTTTCTTGCTAATATTCTATCTGGTGGCTTGTTGCAGATTTTTTGGGGCAGTTAGATACCTGTTGGCGTATTCTAACTGAATATTTCTTGTTTGATTTTAGTGGTATTTATTTATCTGTTTGCTTGTTGCAGAATCTTGGGGCAGTTAGATACCTGTTGGCGTATTCTAACTGTGTATTTCTTGTTACATTTTAGTGGTATTTATTTGTTTGTTTGTTGCAGAATCTTGGGGCAATTATATACATGTTGGCGTACTCTAATTGTGCACCGTTTTGAAGTTGAAGTTTTTCTTATGTTCATACACAGATTACGTATTAAATTTTGGTTTTAAGAATATTAAGTAAGCGTTTACAAGATTTGCTGTTAATCTCTGCTTTAGAGCAATGGTACTATCATTACATTCGAACCATCAACAATTCTTTTTTATATATGCAGTGTAGTGACCTGCATTGGTTGTGGCTCCTGCGTGGTAGATTATACCTATTGTTGTGAAGGTTTTCTTACCAAGTGATACTTGACCATGTGTGAATCCAGTCAGTTTACAGTTGTTTTTGGTACCATTTGCATTGTAACGTAAAAACATTACTATTATGTATTTACTATGGGCCTCATTACACGGTAGGAGGTAACCATGGCGCTATTAGTGCCATGGCTACCCCGTTACCGCATTCTGGGTCCGGGTAGGCGGTATGGGGATTTACCGGGTCATTCCAACCCGGTAAATCCAATTACCCATTCGAGCCCCTATAGGGCTGCCAATTACCATTCCCCATTCCCATTCGAGCCCCTATAGGGCTGAATGGGAATGGGGAAGGAGCTAATAACGGTACCGCTATTAGCGGTACTGGTATTAGCTCTGAAGTCCCTCCGCGGGTCCCGTCCTTAACGTGTGGTCTGACCACACGTTAAGGATGGGACCCGCGGAGGGACCTCGTAGTAGGGCGGTAAGGGATTACTGGCACCGGTGCCCTTAGCGGTGCCGGTAATCCCTTACCGCCTACCATGTAATGAGGCCCTATGTGTCTGTATTTGTAAGGTGGAGTGATTATCTGAATTGCAGGTAGTACATAATTTGCCATGGTTTGCATTTTGTACAAGTTGCTGAAATGGAATGGATTCACAGTTAGGTATGGATACACACACAAAGCGTTCATTAGGGATTTGTTCCTGTGCCACATGGCTGCAGAGAGTGCATGTATGTTTACACATGTATGAAATCTGGAAGATTTCATTTATAGGTATGTTTTTGTTTTCCAGTACTTGTAGTAAGTACATTAGAAATTCTTGTGGATATTCTTGTGAGTTTATAGTGAATTTGACCATTCCAGCACAGTAGTCCAATTCTTGGCTTATTCAATGAACACTGTAAGTGTTGTCAGGATTGCTGGTTGCATTTCTATGAAGGACTAACATTTGCAAACACAATTGGTCTGTACTGTGTAAGTAAATGTTGTCAATAATTAGTGGCAATTGGAATAGCATATTTATTGCTACATTTGCGTAGCAATTTACACCAGTTGTATTTGAAAATTTGAATGGACCTGACAGTTCTGTGTCCCCAATGTCGAAGTCATTTGTTCGGAGTGTGTGTTGCTTCTTTGAAGAAGTAGTTGAATTACTTTGACCAGTAGATTCTTCTTTGGTTGTGGTGAAAATTGTTCTCTGCGTACATACATGTCTTTGAAAAGAAGGAAGCGGGCTGTTGAGCGTCCTATCCTTTTAACTTCTGATAGTTTGTCAAAGAGAATATTGACAAACTGAATGTTGTTGTCACGTGGGTATGTTTGAAATCCAACAACTGTACCAAGTGCTCCATTAACTAGTCCTTGCTCCACGTCAAGGTTACGTTTAAGCATTACTCTACAGTTTAAAGATAATTTTAATATTTTCCCCAAACCAGTTGAGTTGGAGATAGAGTTTTTCAAGGTTTTTAGCCTTGTTGTGGCTTGTTGACACATGGGTAGTGTCATACCACGTACGTCTAGTTTGTCTGTGAAGGCAATTTGAACTATTAGTGACATTTCTTTTTTCAACATTGTTTCATCGAATTTTAAACAGCTAGCAAGAGTTGGCATCAAGGACATACAATTGACATTTTTCTGTGCTAATTGTTCCATGACATCAGTAGCACATGAGTTATGTCCATTGAGTGCATGGATGTGCCTGGTTTTTAATATTGATTGTGCTTCTTGAGATAGTACACCGACTCTAACACTTTTTAAAATGTTGGCGTATGTCAGGTCTGCAGACTGACACATGTTTTCTGTTAATTCTCTGTATTGGAAATGTTGCCAAAGGTTGACATTTCCTATGCTGCCAAAAGTTTTACGGCACAGTTTGTGCCCTAAGGTTTTAAAAATAGGTTGACCTTTCACTGGTGTCAATTGAAGAAGATCTCCAAAAACAATAATGTGTTTTCCTCCAAAGAGCTCTTCGTAGTCTGTTTTGAGGACCTCTTGTAATCTGAGGTGAATCAAAGCCAACATTAGGTTGGAGACCATGCTCACCTCATCTATAAGCAGCATTTTTATTTGTTTGAAAACTCTGCGTAGTTCCATTGCAGCTTCTGTGGAAAGTTTGTAATAGTCTAATTTGTTTTGGTGTTCTACTGGAAGGAGTAGTAAGCGGTGTAAAGTGACAGCGCCTATGTTGTAGGCAGCTAAACCTGTGGGGGAAGTTACAACAGCTGACAGTTTGTTGTTTGTCAATTGTTGGAGGAACTTGCTGAAATGATATGATATGATATGGCATTTATAACGCGCCTATACACAAGTGTTTCAAGGCGCGACGAGGCAAGGGAGGGGGAACAAAAGGAAGACAGACAGAGATCCTACTAGGCCAGGTGTCATTCAGATCGCGCAAGTGCATGGGAAGGGGGAAAGGGAAAAGTGCGTGGGGGAAGGGAGAGGGGAAAGTGCAGTACAAGGGATAGTAGAATAAATAAGATACATAAAAACGGCCAGCTGGTGGCAAGTGTAAGGTAAGTGCAGACATAAGTGCTGGTAGGGGGACTGTAAGGATACAGAAAACAGTCCCCAGGTGCAGGGGTTGCCAGGGAGGCAGTGCAGGTGGGCAACTGGCGGGCCTGGGCCAGAGATCAGAAAGGGTGGCCAGGTAACCAGTGCAGTTTCTGTCAGGAAATTCAACAGGGGAGAGAAAGCAGAAACAAAGAGGAAGGTTTTGAGGTGCTTCCGGAACCGGAGATGGTTCTCCTCAAGTTTCAGGGAGGCAGGAAGGCTGTTCCAGAGGGAGGCCTCTACCTAAGAGAGAGATCTACCACCAACTCGCTGCTTGGAGAAGTGACTGACAGTGAGGGAGTTGGAGGCGGATGAGTGAAGAGCTCGGGAAGGAAGGTATTTAGGAAGAGAGAGTTGAAAGTATTGCGTCCCCAGGCCCCAGAAGGCCTTGTGGACAATGCAGAGGGTTTTGAACTTAATCCTCGCAGCCACTGGGAGCCAGTGCAGAGATTTCAGTCCTGGAGAGATACGATCCCTGGGCTTGAGGCCAAGGACAAGTCTCGCAGTCCTGTACTGGATAAGTTGCAGAGGGTGGAGAGTAGAGGCAGGCAGATTTATAGGCTGTTACAATAGTCCAGCCTAGAGAGAACCAGGGCTCTGGAGACAGTGAGCTTCTGGGTGAAGGAGAGGAAAGGAAGAATACCTATGAGGAGGTGCAGCTGGTAGTGTGACTTCTTAGAGACGTCAGAGATGTGAGGAGAGAAGGAGAGTGTGGAGTCGAAGATGACCCCGAGGTTTTTTGCCTTGCAGGTGGGAGCGGGAAGAGGGCCAAGAGAGCGGCTATGCCGTGGGCAAGGAGTGCCAGGTATTGGTTGAACAGCCAGGGAGAGGGGTTAGATTCCTGGGGGACGCCACAGGTTGAGACAAAGATATCGGAGAGGAAGGACTCAAGTTGGACCTGGGACGGTCGGTCGGAGAGGAAAGAAGTCAGCCATGCTAGAGCCTGATCAGTGATACCCAGGTTATCACGGAGAAGGCTGAGCAGGATGGCATGGTTGACAGTGTCAATGGCAGAAGAGAGATCAAGCAAGATGAGAACACACGGGGTGTTAGAGTCAAGGTTGGAGAGCAGGTCTTCACGGATGTTCAGGAGAGCAGTTTCCGTGCTTCTGGCAGCTCTGAAGCCAGACTGATGGTCATGAAGACAACCAACAGATTCAGTGTGGAGATTGAGCTGGGAGATGGCCAGTTTCTCCAGGAGCTTTCCCAGGAAGGGAGTGATGGAGATTGGGTGATAGTTAGCCGGGCAGGAGGGGTCGGCAGAGGGTTTCTTAAGAAGAGGGTGCACAAGGGAGTGCTTCAAGGTGGATGGGAAGACTCCAGTGGCAAAGGAGTGATTGCAGAAATCAGCCAGGGCAGGGGCCAGGGAGTCAAGGTGGTCCTTGATAGTTTTGGAGGAACAAGGGTGAACCTGTTTCGACGAGACTTTCATAGATCGGACTTGTCTAGAAACCTCGTCAGCAGAGAAAAGGGGAAAGGCGGAGAAGGAGAGAGGGGGGGTGGCTGCAGAAGGGCCAGAGGAAGAGCAGGGAATAGAGGGAGGGAGGCGATAGGAGGAGAGTGAGGACAGGAAGTCCTGATTTTTTTAAATGAAGTGAGAAGCCAGTGCCGTGCAGAGGGCCTGGGAAGGGATAGAGGAGGTAGAGAATGCGGCAGGATTGGCCAGTTCCTTGCAGATTTTAAAGAGTTCAGACGAGTTGTTTGATACCACAGAGACGTGGGCTTGGATATGGGCTCTCTTCTAGGTTAGGACAGAGAGCCGGTATTGCCTTTGGAGCCGGTGGCAGGCCAGTTTGTCAGAGGATGTACACGAAACACGCCATTTCCTCTCGGCCACCCTGCACTTGCGTTTTAGGGTGATGAGGTCCGAGTCGTACCAAGGGTTGCACTTGGCTTTGGGCTTCAGGCGGATTCTCATGACAGGGGCAAGGATATCAAGAGTATCAGATATAGCAGAGTGGGGCCTGGAGAGGGCTGTGTCAGGGTGAGAGTCAGCTATAGGGGGAGGAGGGGGTGAGAAGGTGGTGGCGAAAGCCTCAACTGACACAGGCTTCATGGGTCGGATGACCGAGAAGGTGGGTGACAGTGCTGGAGGTGGCTTGGCCTGGGGGGTAGGGAGGGTGAGGTGGGAGGAGATGAGAAAGTGATCACTCCAGGAGAGAGGAGTGGAGAGAGGGACAGAGAGGGGAAGGTCTGAGGAGATCAGGACATCCAGAGTGTGCCCTGCATGGTGAGTTGGGCCAGAGGGGAGAATAGTGAGTGAGAGAGAGTTGCACAGGTCGCAAAAGAGTCCAGAGGGAGGACAGGAGGCATCCAGGTGGATGTTGAAGTTTCCAAGAAGGAGAAGTTGAGTGGTTGAGGCCAGGAGTGAGGAGGAGAGGTCCGCCCACTCAGAGAGGAAGGAGGAGATCTGACCAGGTGGCCGATAGATAGTAGCCACAGTAAGGGAATGGCTAGGGGAGAGAGAGAGCCTGCAGACGAGGCATTCAAAGGAGGAGTAGGCCTGCGTGAGAGTGACAGAGGCAGGAATCCACTCGGGGAAGATCAGGGCTACACCCCCTCCGGAGCGGTTGGGCCTAGGCGCAGAGAGGATCTTGTAGCCATTAGGTAGAAGCGTGTCAAAGCTGGTGACAGAGCTGGCCGTGAACCATGTCTCTGTGAGACCGAGGACATCGAGGTCAAGTACTTCGAGGAGGCGGCAGATATCAGAGGAGTGTTTGACTGCAGAGTGAGAGTTTAGAGTGGCAATATGGATAGGTTGTCATCCTTGAAGGACTTCCGGGGAGGGGTACTGTAACGCTCACCTGATTCCCGTAGGGGCGCCGGTCTTGACTGGGCGAATACCGTATCTTCAAAGGTGATGTGTAACACACGGTTGGCTCTTTGGGCTGGACCTCTGTGAACTGTATGTCTGACTCGAAGGGTAAGATGTCTGCAGATAGAAAATATGGGATTAATGGACTGGTTATTGAATGTCTCTCTCTTCTTCCCCTTCTCTTCTCCTGTAGAACCCCAAAGGTTAACGCTCTCACCTTAGGTAAGTGAACGCTGCGCTCTCCATCTGCCTCGGGGCAGGGTGCTGTAACCAGTTTCTTCACTGGATAAGGGGGGCAGGCCTCTTGACTTCAGAGGACTGCTGTCCGTCGTTTACTGCACGAACGGTAAGTTTCGAGTAGTTCAAATGTCTTTAAAAGTCTTTGTAATGATGTCTCTTGTTTTGCAGGGTTCCGGCGATGGCGGATGATGGGCTGAAGTGAGTCGAAGATGGAACCCGTGTGATGAATAGAAGCGCCTGGAAGCACGTAAGTAAGCGCTTGTTGCCTGCTGCACGATGCGCTCTAACAGTCTTTTTATCTTGCAGGTACAAGTTCGGAGCGGCTGCAGGGTGCCGGAATACCCACTGGGTTAGGTGTGGAAAGGAGTAATGGCACGTGAGCATTAAAGTTACCCAATGTCTTTAACCGCACCTTGTTTTGTCTTTCAGACGCGGGATGCAGCGCCGAAGGCCTCCGGAGCGTGCGAAGAGTTGGTAAGCTTTTGTCTTTCAGATGCCGGAATGCAGTGCGAAGACCTCCGGAGCGCACGAAGAGTAGGTAAGCCTTTGTCTTTCAGATGCCGGAATGCAGCGCGAGGCGTTGGTGACAGCCGATGGACCGACCAGGTAAGTGAAGCGCTGTCACTGAAGACCGTAATGCTAACCTGTTCTTTCTTGTCTTTATAGGTGTTGCTGAAGACTGGATTCAGAATGGTAAGCCCTTTTTTTCTTAAGCCCAGGAACAGATGCAGAAGACATGATGAGCGTTCTGCTGCAGAGGATGCAGAATAACGCAAAGCAAGATTCATCCATCGGGTGTGGTTTAAATAGTCTCCTGTAGTGCTTAGGTGTCTCCTTCCACAGCCTCGCCTAGATAAGAAAAGAGTTCCTGCTTTCCAGAAGAGTTCCAGTGTTCTGAACCTAGGGAGTGGCTCCTGCCCCACCCAACAGGAAAAGTAGTCCCAAACAGAAGAGGATCAGAGGCTCAACTGGCAGGTAAGTAAGCAGCATGGTCTGCTGCAGGTAAGTCCACCCAAGCATTATGAGCCCGGCGCTTCCAGCGCTGGGACTGGGCATATTTATGAGCCTGGTGCCACTGGCGCCAGGACAGGGTCCAAAAGGTCCCAATTGGGACTGGTTGGCACTCGGAACCTGGGTTATGGATCTGCTTCCAAGGGAGTTGGGAAAACCCTGACCTTTTGGAAGCAGAGATCATGACAGGTACAGATCAGAAGTACGCCCTTCGGAGGTGTAGAGGGAGCCCGAGAGGGGGCAGAGAGGGAAGGTGAAGGCAAGGTAGCCAAGGAGGAGACAGAAGAGGGAGGCGAGGTAGCCACAGAAACGGGTGAGGGGACAGAAGGAGAAGGAAGGAAATTGATGAGGCACGGGAATCGTCGATCAAAGAGGTGAAGGTTGGCCTGAGAGCCTTAGACCAAGATGGTCCCATTCAAGTAAACATTAATGATAACCTTAGAGGAATGGAAGGAGGCCAGAAGGGCGTCCCAACGGGTGCCACCATTAATGGGAGAAGAGGAGAAAGGAGAGAGCACAGAGACCATATGAAGGGTCCATTGTTCTGGCGAAGGAACGACAAAGAGGATGTCGGTGAGAGTTTCCTTGGAGGAGGCACTGGTGTAGGTGGCGGTGATAGGAAGGCCTGGGTTGGAGATTAGGATGTCCTTTTTAAACGTCTTCCTACCAGATTTAGTGAGGAGTGCAGGATAGTCAATAGAGAAGCAGTTAGAAAAGATAGAGACGGAGAGCACCATGGAGTAGGTGGGAGAGGAGAGAGGTGGAAGGGAGAGTGGGAGGTACTAGAGAAGGACACTAGAGTAGGCAAGCAAGATAGCGAGAGGCAAGCAAGTTGCGCAATAGGACAAGGTGACGACAATCAGGATTAAAGGAACTTACAGAATGCACATTTAAGAAAGGAGAGAAAAAACCACCAAAATTTGAGAATCCTGAAAAGACAGATAAAGGCCTAGTTTCACAATGCAATTTTAAATGCTGAGACAGTGCATACTATAACAGGAGAAAGACACACCTAAATGTGAGAATCCTGAAACGAGGGAGAAAGGCCTAGGTTTCACAATGCAATTTTAAATGCTGAGACAGTGTATACTATAACAGGAGAAAGACACCCCTAAATGTGAGAATCCTGAAACGAGGGAGAAAGGACTAGGTTTCACAATGCAATTTTAAATGCTGAGACAGTGCATATTATAACAGGAGAAAGACGCACCTAGATTTGATGATTTTGATTAAGAATGTTTTGCCTGAACCAGCTTCACCACTGACATATAGCAGTATAGGTTTGTAGTCTTGGCAGGTACAGTTTTTATTTTCATGTTGCACACCATGTTCAATTTGTTTTGTTATTTCTTGGTAAATGCTACGCTGCTCATTGTTCAGTTGTGATTTCAGTACAGCAAAGTCTTTTGTAGCTTGTTCATACTGACACATGGTGTTTTCTACTTCTGTCACGGCTAAGTCTGCCTCATTTGCTATTAGTGGCTTTCCAAGTGGTTCTTGGCTTCCTGTTACAGAAGGTTGACTACTGTTGGGAGTGTCCACTTCTAGTTGGGCCTGGAGTTCTTCTTCATGTTGCTGTTCATTGTGCAACATTGTTTGGTACTGTGTAAAGTTTATATCTGTTATAGTGATTTCATTTGCTTTGAAAGCATCTTCATAGGAGTCATATATATCCAGCAACTCTTCTTCTTTTCTCCATCTTTTAAAAAGTTGTAGCAGGGACATGTAATACAGTTCTTTATGTTGAGGGTTTTTTAATGGCAATTTGATATGATTAATTAAGCTGTGTTTGGTAAGTTTCACTAAGCTGCCTTCACAATTTACAACTCTGTATCTACCTTTCTTTTCATCTGGTTTAATATTATTTTTGTATGTGAAGTTTTGGGCTACGTGGTAGAGACACATGGTTTCCAAACTGGTACTCCTGTTTGGGTAGTATGTGTCTAGTAAATTGTTTTTCAAAATGTCTTGGCTGTTGGGATCATTTTTGGCTATTGTTTCTATGTCCTCATATGATTTGAGTACTCTTTTTCTAGATTTAGCAGGACCAAGACTTTGTCATACTATATTGTCAGATTTTCCATAAAAGGCAGCACCGGTTAAACGGTCTGCAGCTTCATAGCAGCCACATTCTCTATGAGAGAGCATTTTTATGCCTAAGCTGTACAATTTCTGTGATAGTGTTTTGTCAGATGATATGTCATCCCAGAAGTCCTGAAATTCTGTTTTCTCTGCTTTGGTTAAGTAGGCTGTGACATATCGTGCAACTGCAGTGGAATTGTCTGCAATGTACTGCACATCTATGTTTGCATTCCATAGGAGGGCAATAAATGCATTGTAATCATTGATGTATTTTGATTCTTCTGTTCTTTTTATGTAATATGTGTTCTTAGGTGATTTACCTTTGACACTACAGGGCCGATTCATGGAACTAATGTGCGCCGAAAATCGTGAGATTCATGGAAGGGCCTGCGTGTGTTTCCCGCGGGATGCGCGCCAAATCGGTGCGTGGCGCACACGGGCGCACATGGGCGCACACGTCATTGCAACATCCAGAACGCCCTGCGCAAGGCGCACAGGGAAAGCGTGCAATGTTAGCGCACACACCAAAAAGGGTGCGGAACACGGGGGCGTAACGCGCAAAATGGGGAACAACGCGTGAAGAAGTAGGCGTAACTGGGGAAGTACTGCAGGGAAATACACGGAACGCCCACACGCACACGAACAACACGTATTCATGGAATTGAAAATGGGAAACCTGCGCACAGCAAAAGACACGCACAGGCCTACACACGTCCGGCACACGAAGGCAGGCGTTAGCGTCCCTCAGCATTACAAAAGTGTGCGCAAACAACAAACATGTATATACAGCTACAATTAATGTCCCAATCTGTGGCCCCATAGGAGAAATGACGAGTCACAGAACGCACAGGTAACCCATAAAAGCAAGAAAAAGAGATAAGCGACCCCTGTAGCCCACGAGGGGACCCGTGACCGGATGGAGTCCGTCCTGATTGGTGTCGCGTTGCACACACTTGACATTTGTGATGACGTGCGTGGTTCCTGGGGGGACCACGCATGTCATCACGAAGAGCTGTGTGCCAATGTGACCCATTTGGGAGGGGCCATGGTTGGGGGCTTCCTCCATGTGTCGGCCAGTCTTGCGGCCCTCTCCTCCTCTGTGCACACTATACGCCAGTCATTCTCCCTGCCGTCTTCCGGCCCAGATACCAACAGGGCCCCCTGTGGATCTGCCCCAACCAACGCAGCCAGCTAGGTGGAGATCACAATCCCTGCTGCAGTCGGTAGTCGGAGGTCCAGCAGGGGTGGCCACCCCACCAACTGGACCCCAGCGGATGGAGGATGTGCCGGCATCGTCAGGCAGGGCACGTGCACGACGGCGCCAGGGGATTCCATCAGCCCGGATGTCGTTGTGGTGGCAGAGGCAGTTGCATCAGAGGCAGCAGCAGGCACAGCGTGGTAGGCATCATGGCTCGGGGCCATCAACACCCCGGGGGCAGGCATTGGCCGGGGGGCAGGAGGACCCAGGACTGGGAGTGTTTTCCATGTGGCAGCGGTTGGGCCAGCAGATAGATGCAGAGAGACAGCGGGCGGAGAGGGCATGGCTCAGGATGGTCAGGGTGGAGAACTCCATGCACCGGGCTTTGAGGCGGGCAGAGGGCCTCGAGGAAACTCGCAGGGATTTGAGGGATTCAATGGCTGCATCCCTGCGAGACCTCGAGTCCAGGGAACAGGCCTGCCTCCGGAACATCAACATGGAGTTCGATGATGCCCTGGGCCGGATCAACAAACAGTGAGCCGTGGGACTAGGCCGCCGACTTTGTAAATAGTTATGTAGTTGTAAGTTTCCTTTATTTTTTTTCCTTTGGGGCGCATGGACTATGCCCCGCCTTTTTGTATATAGTTATTACTTAGGTAGGATTTAGGTTAGGTTTTATTTGTATTGTTGGGCTCATGGACTCTTGGATGTTCTTTTGTAAATAGTTTTGGAGCTGGATATTTTTTTCTTGGACCCACGGTGGAATACTTTGCTTTTTTTTACCTGATTTTTGTTTGATGAACTGACCCATTGGAACCATTTGGCTTTGGAATTTGTTGATTTCAGCATTCATTTCTTTCCCTTCATTTCAGAAATCCAGACTCATTTATTTATATTTTTTCTTGTGCGATTTCGTTTTATTCATTCTGTTTTCATGTAATACATTTTTTTATTTACTTCATTTGTGTGGTCTCATGGGCATACTGGTTATATGGGATATATCATGACATGGGGATTTCATTGTGGAGTGGATGGAATGCTTGGTTGGGTGTTTGGACTGGGGTGGCGTGGGATGGGGTCTGGGTGGTCTTAGGGGCCATGGGTCTGGATTGTGATGACGTGTTGGGTGAGGGACATGAGTCGGGGCCTGCTGGCAGGTGCCCGTCACTGGGGGTGGGGGACATGAGTCGGGGCTCACAAATGTGCTCACAAGTGTATGGTGCCATTTGGGCTGCCTGCGGGGCATGGTCTGGGGTGTAGGGTGGTCCTCAGTGGTGTGGGCTGCCTGCAGGGCATGGGGAGGGTGGGAGGGGCACACCAGGGCAGGGCCCACACTGCCAAATGGCGTGTGAAACTCCCCGCGCACCCCTCGGGATACACGTAACCCGTTCGCGCTAGGCCAATAGCGTGTAAAACTCCCCACGCACGCACCAGAATACACGTACACCGTTCGCGCTAGTCCAATAGCGTGTGAAACTACACGCGCACCCCCAGAATACACATACCCCACTCGCGCCATGCCTATCGCCTGTGAAACTACACGCGCACCCCCAGAATGCACACATGCAGCCCATCCACCCTCCCCATACCCCCGCAGGCAGCCCATCCACCCTCCCCATACCCCGCAAGCAGCCCATCCACCCTGGGCATGCCCTGCAGGCAGCCCATCCACCCTCCCCATACCCCGCAGGTAGCCCATCCACCCTGGGCATGCCCCGCAGGCAGCCCATCCACCCTCCCCATACCCCGCAGGTAGCCCATCCACCCTGGGCATGCCTCGCAGGCAGCCCACTCCACAGGGGGGCCTTTTTCCACGTGTTTTCGCTGGCGCGAGCGGGGTACGTGTATTCTGGGGGTGCGCGTGTAGTTTCACACGCTATTGGCCTAGCGCGAGCGGGGTACGTGTATTCCGAGGGGTGTGGGGGGAGTTTCACACGCTATTGGCGTAGCGCGAACGGGGTACGTGTATTCTGGGGTGTGCGCGAGGAGTTTTACACGCTATTGGCCTAGCGCGAATGGGGTATGTGTATTCTGGGGTGTGCGCGTGGAGTTTTACATGCGTTTTCGTGGTTGGGGGGCTGTATGCTGGTCCACTGGCCTTTGCGGCATGTACTGGATTTGTGCGATGTTTTTGGCGCACGGGGCGGGGTTGGGGGCGTAACTGGCGCTGCTGCAGGGTCGCTGCGCCACTCCGTGCCACGGCTGCTTATGGATGTGAAAATCCATGAATACCCTGTGCGCCTAAATGGGTTTTGGCGCACGCGGCTGGCGCAGACTGCCGCACGCGCACTCTGTGCACCAGCCGCGTGCACCACTTGTGCGCCGAATTCTATGAATTACCCCCTATGTCTGACTGAAGACATGAAGTTGTATACTTGACCTGTTGCTGAAACTGGTCTAGGGAAACCAAAGAGGCATTTGGTGTAGTATTTCCCTTTTTTAAAAATATTTGCGACAACAATATTTCCCACATTTGTGTCTTTGAAATTGTAAAATGTGTGCATGAAGGTCACTATGTGTTTGTGAAGGGATTTCACAAGTGACATATTTTTGGATGAACTGCTAAACAGTGGCATCACTGTCTTGACCACATTTAGGAGCATCTTTAATCCATCATTTTTATTTTATTTTGTATTTTACTTTAATGTGATATAGTTTATAAATAAACTTTACAAATAAAAATACACATAAAATATACATATGAATTTCTTGCATACATAATGCTTAACTATTACATATTAGTACTAACTCAACTACTCAACACAAAAGGAAGAAAATATATAAGGCCTAAAAATAGCATAATTGATTAATATGCACAGAAGTAAAAAGTAAAATAACAGAAACACAGTTAAGTAACTAAATTTCCATATAACCATATATCTGTTACGTTATAAGTGTCCACACTTAAGAGGAATAGGTTGTAAATTGAGAATTGCACATGAGTGACCAAACAAGAGAGGGTCATGGGCCTTCCTGCTCTCGGTAATGAAAGGTTCCTGAGGGACAGCACACAAATAAACATTGGAATCTCAGGGGTAACATGCAGTTGTTTCAGATGGAGATTCCCAGTAGACTCTCAACTACTAACCACACGTAATACATTGCAATCAGACGGCTCATATTCTGAGAATTGATACTGCTCCACCAGAAAGCTGATTCTGTTATAAAATCGCGGCTATGAACATATCTACCGTATTGGGTCTGGTAAGTTATGAATAATTTAGGGCAATTTGTTAACACATGTTTCCCAGTTTCTGCTATTGACTGGTTCTTACATAGTCGGCAGTAGCGTTCAGACTGGGGTATCTGATTTATTACCCCGGTGCAGGCCAAGACCAGTAAATAGTCCATGATAATCCATAATAGCATGTGGATGTGTGGTGCTCCTCTGGCTTGGTATTCTTTTCCAAAAGAAGTGTTGAACTTCTCTGAGGGGAGGAACAGTCTTATTACAAATAAAGAGTAGCATAGCAATGAAGCGATGATGGAAATATCTTCATACATTTACAGGATCTAGAGAGCAGAGTTCTCCTGGTGTTGTTATATCTATGTTTCTTTTGTTTTTGTTTGCTATGCGTAGGAAATCGTGTAAATCTTCCCATGCATATTCTGCACAACTTAATGTAACAAACCAAGTGGGTGGGCCAAGGTTTCTTATCATACAGCGTACATCTCTCTGACGTCGGAACCAGTATTCTTTTGTACCACGCATGTTTGCTAAAAGATTTGTAATACTTGACTGCAAAAACCTCATCTTTTTCTTGCACTTTTTGTAATCATTGCGTAGCTGACATATTTTGAAAATGGGTACCTGATTTTAATGTGTGTGCAACTCCGTAGCATAGAGTTGCTACTTCACTTTCAAAGAGAAGGTGGAATATGTATTCCACGTTTTGTCTGAATCTGGGGTTGTCAGAATACATTCATAAATAGCAATATTCTGATGCTGTTATCTGTGTGGGTCTATCATCGTACCTTCCTCCTTTTCCAATAGGAAAGAGTAGCAGAAAGGCCTGTGCTTCTATACTTTTTTCCCATGTGCTGATTGGAGATCCTTTGGCTTGTTGCATTTGGTACGTTTCCAGTGCATCATCTATAGTGTCTTTAGAGTGTAAAGGATGAATTTTATAATGGTCTAAAATATTTGATTCTGTAGCAGGATTTAGAAGTTGAAATTGCCCAGTTTCTGGTGACTCTTCAATTATTTCAATGGTTTCTCTCAGGTTTTCTTCAATATTCATTTCTTTGTAGTATTAATTGTTGTTTTTTAGATATTGCAGGACTTGTCGAACTTTATGTAACTTCACAAGTTGTTGCCACATTTTTTTGTCTTTTGTAGGTACGCCATTTACTAAGATAATTTAAGGTTGATCTATTGGCCGTTGCACTCCTAGAGTGTGTACATTTTCTTTGAGATCTAATGGTAAATAAACTACTTTGCCACAAATGCCTTTCACTAATTCAGAGGGAGGTAATTTTGCTGTTTTTGGTTGAAGGTGTATTATTGCTTGAAACGGGTGCACTGTTTGAATTATGATGCTATATATATAACAACAAGGACTGTTTTGGGATTGCCTACTGTGGGTTGCCCAGTTCAATAGTCACACTTAGGAAACGCACAGTTTCTTTGTTAAAAAAGATGTTTCGAAAGAGCAACTTGTCTCTAGCTTGGCTTTCAAGCATATGTGAGTGCACTGTGTCGTGTTAAAAAACACATGTTGGGCCACATCAAGGGTGGGCCATGTGTCTGATGCTTTCTAGATGAAAAGAACTGAAATCTTTGATGGGTTTTCTCTGTCAAGCAGGTGCAGAAGTGTTAAAAAAGAAGAAGAAAAAGGGGTATTCTTCGGTGAATCTTTCTCTCTCAATTCTTTTGTAAAAGTTGGATCCTCGGGGTTAATTGGTTTGGGGATCCATAGTCCAAATGCTCTGACTCTGGGTAATCTTGTTGTACTCTAGGTCAGGTAATCTCATAGCTGACCGGTTTCTGTGGTAAGGGGTAATTAAAGCACATTCATCAGGGCTCAAAATGTGGGCATGTGGGTAAGTGCCCTCTTTGTTACTATTGCAGTGTTGTCTGCATTAATAAGGTTCCTCTACCCTATCCATTTCTCACTACAAAAGGAGCGCTCAAGTCCCAGGCCGCCTCACCCCTCCGTGCAAATCTACTATCTACATGGATAGGGTCTCCTTTCTTTCTTTCTTTCTTTCTGATTTTCGGAATGTTGCGCTCTCCGTCCTGCCGTGCTGGGCATGGGCGCGTTGTTGTAGGCAGTGATCCGCCAAGTTACTTCACTGGCGTGGCCTGGAGTCCAGACCGGCTGCGACTCCTCTTTTCAGGTAACTCTTTTGTAATTTAAGTGTAATGTCTGTATTGATAGATGCTCCAATAACCTTCTTCTTTTGTCTTGCAGGAGCTGATGGAACGAGCCGAGGCTGAAGGCAGAGTTTGAGAAGGTAAGGATGCGCAGAATGCGGCACTGAAAGCGTCCTTGCAAGTTCGCTGACCTGTGCTGTTGTTCCTTGCAGGTCGCAGAAGGTATCCTGGAAGAAGTGATCGGAATGGTGGAGGCCTTCCAGGAAAGCTGAGTAAGTAAGCTTACTTGATGACTTATTCTCGCCTCTTTTTCCGGAGATGTTGCAGGAGGACGATGAAGATGTCCAAGAAGACTCCAACTGGATGGAGGAGCTGGAGTTGAACGGGTAAGGGAGGCTGCGGTTCTTTGTCTCCTCTCGCCCATGCAGGCCAGGATGCTGAGCAGGACCCGGTGAACGTCACGCTGCAAAGCAGAATAACGCGAAGCGTGTGCCTCGGGTCGGGCGAGGTTTAAATACCCAGCAGGTATCCCAGGTGCCTTTGGGGCGGGCCCCGCCCGAGATGCTAGACTGCTTGTTGCAGTTCCCAATTGATCCTTGTGGGGGCAGCCATGTTCGCCCATTGCCCATTGAAACTCACACCTGCCAAGTGAGCCTGATGCCAACGGCACCAGGATTGAGTCCAAGGCACCCGAGACAGGCTGAATCGGGCCCCTCTGGCCTTGTTAAAGTACTGCGGTGAGGGCCACAGAGCCCAGGTCCCATGGCCTGGGGTTAAGGTCGTGACAGCACTCCCCCCTAAGGCCCCTCTCAAGGTTGTTCTCCTGCCCGGTCCTGGCTTGTCGGGGTGTTCTCGATGAAAAAGTTGAAGCAGGCGCGGAGCATGGACGTACTCACTGGGTTGCCATGTTCTGTCCTGTGGACCGTATCCCTTCCAATCCACCAAATAGTAAAGTTTCGTTCTCACATACTTGGAGTCCAAGATGTCCTTTACTTCGTATTCGGGTTACCCATGAATAATTACAGGCCCAGGTGGAGTAGTTAATCGAGTTCCCGGCTTCACCGGCTGTAGAAGAGATACGTGAAACACTGGGTGTATGCGCATGTGGGCTGGCAACGTCAACTTTACTGCCGCTGGGTTCATGATGGACTCCACAGGGTACGGTCCTAGAAACCGTGGGCGAAATGTCTGCTTCCCCTTTATAGGTATATGTTTTTGAGGCTAGCCACACCATATTCGCTACTTGGCAGTCCGGGGCTTTGGTGTGATGCTGGTCCGCGTACTTCTTCTGGCGATTCTTTGCTAGTTGCAGGTGTTCTTGGGCTCTCGGGAAAGCCTCCGAGAAGGTCGTGTGGAGGGTCGTGACGACTGGCATTTCTAGAGTCGTAGGGATGTCTAGCTCGGACATGCAAGGATGTCTTCCGTAAACCGTAAAGAACGGCATTTGCCCAGTGCTGCTGTGCAATGAGTTATTGTAGGCGTACTCAGCGATCCATAAGAGATCCTTCCAATCCCCTTCCGCCTGGTGAAGCATGCAGCGCAAGTACTGCTCGAGGGTCTGATTCGTGCTCTCCGTTTGACCGTCTGTTTGGGGGTTATGGCTAGTGGACAGTCGGATGTCTATTCGGGCCAGTGAGCAGCACTTTCTCCAGAAGTTGGACACAAACTGGGTCCCCCGATCCGATATTAAAACTGATGGGAATCCGTGCAGGCGCACTACATGCTCGAGGAAGATTCTGGCGAGGCCGGAGGCGTTAGGCAGACCCTTGAATGGGAAGAAGTGGGCCATTTTGGAAAATAAGTCCACGACCACCAGGATGGTGTCGTAACCTTGACAAGAAGGGAGATCGGTAATAAAGTCTAGGGATAGCGTGTGCCATGGGGCCGGCGGAATGTCCAAAGGTTGAAGGAGCCCAGCAGGCCTTTGCTTGGAGGACTTTCTCTGGGCACAGATACCACAAGAAGAGATGAACTCGATTACATCTTTTCGCCACGTTGGCCACCAGTAACTCCTCTTCACCTTAGCCAAGGTCTTTGCAATTCCCGGGTGACCTTCTATGAGGGAGTCATGGTACTCTGAAATGACTTGTTCTTGCAGTTCCTTCACCGGTACGAACAGCCGGTTCCAGAAATAAGGCAATTGGTGCTTAACACAATAGTGTTCCCCTCTGGAACCTCATTCTTGTAGTTGCTCTTGAGTTAGAACTTGCCGGACTTCGTATAGGAGCTCGTCCTGGGTCATGGTGGTTGTGATGCCTAGGATTCTGTCCCCTGGGATAATGGCCACGGGATCTGGAGGTATGTGTGTCATCTCCTCGGTGCCCATGCGAGAGAGGGCATCCGCCTTGCCATTTTTAACCCCGGGTCTATATGTAATTACATAATCATACTCCTCAAAAAAAAGAGCCCAGCGTAGCTGCCGAGACGATTGAGCTTTTGCATCTTTTAGATATTGGAGATTACGGTGATCCGTTATCACAGTGATGGTGTGTCTGGCTCCCAATAGATAGTGTCGCCAAGCCTTGAATGCGGCCATAATGGCCAGCAGCTCCTTGTCAGTGATGCATAGCTGAGCTCTGGCGGGGAGAACTTTCGTGACCAAAAGGCCACTGGATGTAGTTGGCCCGTGTGCGAGTCCCTTTGTGATAAAACTGCACCCATTGCCATACTGGACGCATCCGTTTCCACAATATAAGGAAGGTCTGGGCATGGATGCCGCAAGATCGGAGCGGTGGTAAACTTTGCCTCGAGTTCCTGGAAGGCCTTTTCCGCCTCTTCGGTCCAACGAAAGGTCTTGTTGCATTTCCTCAATAATGAAGTAATCGGATGCACGATTTGTGAGAACCCGGAAATAAAACGGCGGTAAAAGTTTGCAAAGCCCAACATACTCTGGACACCCTTGATTGAACTTGGTGCTGGCCAGTTAAGGACGGCGTCAACCTTGTGAGCGTCCATGAGTATGCCCTTAGGTCAAAGGACGAAGCCCAGGGACTCTACTTCTGTAACATAGAACAAGCACTTCTCCAGCTTGGCGTAGAGGTGGTGTTGTCGGAGCTTGGTCAGGACTGCCCCTACATGCCCTACGCGTTCTTACTCAGATGTCGAGTACACCAGGATGTCGTCGATGTACACTAGAGCACAGACATCTATGAGTTCTCTAAGCACATAGTTCATGAAGCATTGGAATGCAGCTGGGGCATTACACAGACCAAACGGCATCACTTGATATTCGTATAGGCCGTACTTAGTGCGGATGCCGTTTTCCACTTGTCCCCTTCTTTAATACGCACTAGATGGTAGGCACCTCTAAGATCCAACTTGGTATAAATCTGGGCTTCTTTAACCTGTTCTAATAGCTCCGGGATCAAAGGCAGAGGGTAACGTTTTATGAAGGTCGATTTTCGTTCAGAGCACGGTAGTCGATGCATGTTCTCAATTCTCCTTCTTTTTTTGGTACAAAGAATAACGGAGCCGTGGCCGATTACTTGGATGGGCGGATGAAACCGTTGGCTAGGTACTGCTTCAGATATGTTTTCAGGTGTTGGTTTTCTGGTTCAGTGAGCGCATAAATACGCCCACACGGAATCCGGGCTCCCGGTAGCAGATCGATCTGGCAATCATAGGGTCTGTGGGGTGGTAAAGTATTTGCTTGCTCCTTTTGAAAAACATCTTGGAAGTCTTAATAGTGCACTGGCAATGTAGTGGCCCCTCCCAGGACACTCACCATACCCTCACGCACAGGAGAACTGGCATGCTTCCCCTTCCGACCATTTGGATAGCAAGTGTGCGTGCAACCATGGGCGAACACCAGTTCGCGAGCATGCCAGTTGATTCGTGGGTTATGTGCAACTAGCTATGGCATTCCCAAGATTAGACAAAACTGCGGTGCCTTGATCAAATCGAAGGTGATGATCTCGCGGTGACCATCCTCACATAAGAGGGTGAGTTCTGTGGTGCATTCAGACACAGGACCTGAGGCGATCTCGGTGCCATCAACAGTGGTGACAGTCTCGGTGGTTGGCTTAGGGCAGAGAGGAAGCCCCATCTTTGCTGCGACGTCCTGATCTATATAGTACCTCACCGCTCCGCTATCAATATAAGCTTCCAATGAGTGCATGACAGATGGCTGCTGGTGGGTGATTAAGATCACAGGTAGTGCAAAATGGAAGGTCTGTAGTTGAATCTCCTCGCTCGACAATTGGACCCCTACAATTGCCGGGCTTAGCAGTTTTCCGACTCCTCACCGGAGGTCTCTCTATCCGTAGCTCCAACGGTTCTTCTGGGCGGCTTGACAGGGCATTCTTTAAGGAAGTGGCAGGCTTTTCCACAGTACAAGCACAACTGCAGCTCTCTCCTTTTTTCTCATTCGGCATTGGTCAAAGGAGGTCTGACTCCTCCTATTTGTATGGGTTCCATGGCTCCCTCGGATCCTAGAGGGGCTTGGTCTTTAGGTCGCACGAATACAGGACGAGCATCCAGATTACCATGGTTGCTTTTTCTATCTTGCAGTCGCCGATCCAGTTGCACCACCAAACTAATGAACTCGGCACAATCCCGGGGTGGGTCCACCACTTGAGCCAAAACGTCTTTTAGCTCCCCTCGCAGACCCTGGTGGAACAGGGTAGTCCATTTGTCCTCTGGCCAGTCCGCCTCAACCACCAGTCTATTGAAAGTGGTGATGTACGCCAGCAGGTCCTGGTTCCCCTGACGAAGGGACAAGAGTTCGTTATCTAAAGCCGGTCCATGGTGACGTCGGGCGAAGAGCTTTTCCAGCTCCTGAAGAAACCCTCCAAAGTCCTGTAACAGAGGGTCATCCTGACTGATGAACGGCACTGACCAATCTGCTGCACTTCCACTCAGGTAGGATAAAACAAAGGCCACACGCGATTGGTCGGTGGGAAATGCCCCTGGCCTACACAGTAAATGGAGGCGACACTGGTTCATAAAAGTCGCAAATCATCAGGGATCTCCCGAGAATTGCTCCCGAGGAGCTAATGGTACAGTTCCAGGTAGGTTGATCTGGACCGGATTGCTCACTGGAGTTGGCGTTGAAGGACCGATTCCTGGCAACGGGGCTTGCCCAGCTTGTGATTGAAGGAGCTGCCTGCTAAGGTTATCCGTTCTTTCCTTGGTCACAATTAGTTCCCTTCGCAAGGCGTTAGTTTCCTGCCACGATGAGTGGACCTCTGCGCGCAACTGCCCCAACAATTGGGCCAACTGATCAGTGTCTGAGGTGTCCATACCTGGCGTCCGGGTGGATTATTAAGTACGGCTTCGCGTTCTGTAACGCTCACCTTGTATCCACAGGGACGCCTCTCGACTGGTCTGGGACGCTTCCACGGAGGTGGATTTTAGCAACTGCTCCTTCCCTCGAGACCCACCTCCCTGTGTTCCCCTTGCGGTTCCCCCTTGGGACTCCTCTCACCTTGATTTTCGGAATGTTGCGCTCTTCGTCCTGCCGTGCTGGGCAGGGGCGCGTTGTTGTAGGCACTGATCCACCGAGTTACATCACTGGCGTGTCCTGGAGTCCAGACCGGCTGCGAATCCTCTTTTCAGGTAAGTCTTTCGTATCTAAGCGTAATGTCTGTATTGATAGATGCTCCAATAAACTTCTTCTCTTGTCTTGCAGGAGCTGATGGAACGAGCCGAGGCTGAAGGCAGAGTTTGAGAAGGTAAGGATGCGCAGAATGTGGCGCTGGAAGCGCCCTTGCAAGTTGGCTGACCTGTGCTGTTGTTCCTTGCAGGTCGCGGAAGGTATCCTGGAAGAAGTGATCGATCGGGACTAAACGCCAATGGAAGATGTTCGGAATGGCGGAGGCCTTCCCGGAAAGCTTAGTAAGTAAGCTTACTTGATGACTTATTCTCGCCTCTTTTTCCGGAGATGTTGCAGGAGGACGATGAACATGTCCAAGAAGACTCCAACTGGATGGAGGAGCTGGAGTTGAACGAGTAAGGGAGGCTACGGTTCTTTGTCTCCTCTCGCCCATGCAGGCCAGGATGCTGAGCAGGACCCGGCGAATGTCACGCTGCAAAGCAGAATAACGCAAAGCGCGTGCCTCGGGTCAGGCGTGTTTTAAATACACAGCAGGTATCCCAGGTGCCTTTGGGGCCGTCCCCTGCCCGATATGCTAGACTGCTTGTTGCAGTTCCCCATTGATCCTTGTGGGGGCAGCCATGTTCGCCCATTGACCATTGAAACTCACACCTGCCAAGTGAGCCTGATGCCAACGGTGCCAGGATTGAGTCTGAGGCGCCCGAACAGGCTGAATCGGGCCCCTCTGGCATTGTTAAAGTACTGTGGTGAGTGCCACGGAGCCCGAGTCCCATGGCCTGGGGTTCAGGTCATGACATCTAGGTAGTCAGCTGGCACCCATTATGTTTAAGATTTAATTCACCAAGACACTTACCACCCTTAACATTTAATGTGATCTGGGGTGCGTTAACAGTTGGATCCAAGTATCTAGAAAAATATCTCTAAAGTTAAAATGATGGGCGTTTTTTCCTTTCCACAAATAACATCTTTGGTGGGGGACGGGACAGAAACTATTCCTGTGTAGCTACTCAATAAGGGTTAATTGGGTTTTCAAGCTTGACATTAAAAGAGAAATACATCTAGTAAAAAGAGGCAATAGAACGGCTTGCCAACAACTTATCGATGTTCCATTATGTGCTGAAGGCCGTTAGGCAGTCAACAAATTGCTGACCGACAGAGGTGTTATCAATCCTAATACTCATTTTACGGTGGCCGTGTTACAACCAGGAGGTATGTCAAGGGAGATGGTGTTCACATTCATGAAGATCTCTGCTGTAAAAGTAGGGGGTTTATTTTAAACCCTTTGCATAAGGAAAGATATAGACCAAATAGAATATGCACCATATACATGCGTTCTGAATTACCCTTAGAAAACATAGACCATCAACATTGGTTTGGGAGCAATTAAAGATGTCCTGAAAAGGCTACTAGTTATGGGCCCTTAACATCAGAGGGATTAACAACAGAAGAGCCAGTCAGATTTTGCCCAAACATAAAGCATAATGATCCTTATGCTCGACAACAGTATGTAATCTTGAGGAGACACTTTGACACAGTCTGCGCATATAGGAGCTGCTCCATCACCATGTTATGCACAGCTAGTCAAGAAGGGGAGATTTCATTCCGTACCTTCAAATCTCTGGTACGTCACTAAATTGAGTCAACCTGAGGCAGCATTTCCTCAGGACAACCAACAGCAAAGAAATAGATCACTATCCATGGTTATCCCAACAGGGTGCAGTCCACCATTGGAAAACTGCAATAGCTGAGTTTCAGGTTTTAGTTAGTTATATGTGGAACTGGTAGGCATTCCATCAATTACATCATTAACCAATATTCCAGGAGAAATACTAAACACCCAAGGGGCAAATGCAGTGTGTTTAGGATTAGCCATATCTTGGGACATCTATTATGTGGTAGAAGGAACAATAATGCCACTCCTTAAAGGAGAACCTTCTAGTAAATAGATGCTGCAAGGAGACTGGCTTTACTTCCTAATCAAAGAAAGAGGAAACTCCAATTCGGAGATGTAGTTTCAGATACATAAAAGTCTCTAGGTAGACAGCAATTGAGTAGATGTCCAGGAGAAGGATCCCAAATGGAACCAAAGACAAAAAGTAAGAGAAAGCAAAAGCGTCACATTCTAACTTTGACAAACCCACAACTACCTTTACAAATCAAGGGAAAGGTGGATGGCAGCACAAATCAAACCTAGCTAATATCAAAGAAGAAGAGTATAGGGCTCATGGTGAAGAGGGATGGGGAAGTTTACCCCCTCCTCCCCCTCCTATAAGATACATGACACGGAAAAAGGCCAGGAGATACCGCGATCGCCCATACTATTTTGGATCAATTCCCAGTGCTCCAATGATCGACAAGTATGTCAAGAGGTAACCCCACAGCCAGCCCTACAGGCCAGGTGTGGTACAAATCTACCCTAGAGTGGATGAGGAACCCCAGGCTGCAACTAAAGACACCTCGATTGACAGCATTGATTAAAGCACCAAGAAACCATGTTGCTGACGTCGATAGAGACACCACGGCTTAGCAGCGTTAGCCATGAAGCACAAGTGCCATCCGAACATCGGGACAAACCCACACTCGAATACATTAAGAAAACGAACGTACAGTTCTGTAGTTAGAGGACAGATACATATAATTGCTTTTATTATTTTGCTATTAGCCAATGCAGTAACTCAGAAACCGCAAGAAGAGATACTGAGCGGAGCTTGCAAATGCTAATATGCAAATAACCTTATGGAACTGCAGGAGCACCTACGGGACCTGACAGAAATAACAGTGCGAGGAAATATAATTTTCCCCGATGCCGACAAGTCGTAGGAGTGCTAAATCTGCCAGTGCACGCGTGTGCTGTGCTACCCTGGCCACAATACATTAGTGCACACGTGTCGGCCGCTTTGGTCATTTATACGGTGAAGTGTGCCTTAATTATGGGGGTAATATATCAACAACACAATTTTGCAATAAGATCCAAGAGAGAATACATGAGGTGCCTTTATGAAAACCAAGAGACGGCTCAAACACGTGCTCTTTTGTTTTTATTAAATAGTCATTTTAAAGAAGTCTTACAAGTGTGCCATCCCAGAAGAATAAAACAGAAGCCTATTCCCACCCAACGTGGACATAAGGACTGGCAGTAAGGCCATGCTAAGGCAGGTCTACATTAATCAACAACCGGGTATTATAACGGTAAGAATTTGGTAATGTAAGAAAATACATGTATTATTTTAACTTGCGCTTAAGATTCGCACAGTTTGTTATTGTATCAGTAAACTGGTGTTAGAAGAGAATGAAAGCCTGATTATCGGGTGACAATTAGTAACCTTTGTGTAACTTACTATTTTGGAAGAACACGTTACAAATAAGTTCTCTAATAGCACAGTTACCCATGGTTGTTGGCCCCCAGTGGAAAAAAATGTGGGTCCAAATACAGAAAGGGCTCAGTGTAAAATCTGAGTTGTTTACATAACTAGTAGAGTTTTGCCCTTGACATGAATCCTAGGGGTTTGACATAATTAACATCATAGAAGTTTGTTGAAAAAAACAATCGATATATCCGTACTGAACACTGAGTATGTGTTATTTCTATTTCCCCCTAGGGAACCTGCGCTCTACTAAAAAGAAGCGCCTTCTACTCCACTTGCCAAAAATAAAGTTTGCAGTGTGGTAAGCCTCACCCAGAGAACTGAATACTCAGGTAGAGATGGTTGCTCATTTGCAGTTCTGAGAACAATACAACTGACTTTGCACCTTGTGTTTTTTTTTCCCCATTTCCTTCAGGTTACTGTTAATTTATAACAGGAAGGAACCCCATGAGGTCTGCAACTCCGGTCTAACCAAAAAATGTTTTTAAAGAATCTACACCAAACAAGTCTGGCTAACATACACCATTCAAGTATTGAAGCAATCCCCTGAAGAATTTCCCCTTACAAGATCTACCTATTTTGGGAATGAAACATGTTGGGACAATGATATCGTGTGATTGTTGACACGTGAATAACAGAGCACCAAAGTTTGTAGCTATTTAAAAATACTAAGAAATCCTATTAACGCAAAGAAGGATTAAGTACTAGACAGCCGAATAATACACTTGTATAGATGTGCTAGTAGTGTAAGTTGCTTTTTTCTGTTTTGTACAGTGGTTTCTTAATGTGTTTTTATGAAATCAATGTATATTGTTTTTTTCTTTGTGATTCTGAAATTATGTGTTTTTGAAATTTGTATTCAAAATTACTGATAGAATTTAGTTGGAGGTTTAATTTTGCTTATTTCAGTTTCATATATTTCGTCCTCCTTTTCTTTTTTTCTGTTTTCTTTGCTGTTCTTTTTCTTTGGTTGATTTTGTGTTGTGACTTTAATAAAATCGTAAACCTATTTTAAGTTACATGAATTTTAAGATCAGGATGAAATTTGGTATAATAAAATAAAATAAAATATATACATTTTTTTAAATCAACGGGTACAATTTTGTATTTTTGGTTTCAGATGTGATGTTGCAAATCCTGATGGTGGCATTTTGTGAAACTATCTTATTGGAAAGGGGACTCTATAGAGAGGTGACAGGACCTCTTCGTAAATTTCAAATGTGTGTGAGGGGCATGGTCCTGTTCTCTGTGTAAAAAAAAAACCTCAGTCCTAATTTAGTGTGAAAGTACCTACGGGACCTGACAGAACCAAGTGCCTAACCTATGGAGAATATAGAATAGCATGAACATTGTAGAAGCCGAATTATGGTTTAGGAAAACTACAGCAGGCCACAGGCCTCTCAGCAAGAGCTGAGCTGAGCTGAATACAGGCTGGACAAGAGCAAACGTGTGAGACAGGACCCGCTGCCAGGGCCACCAGATACAGATGACATTCAATTGCCTGATTGACAGTAGCACCAGCTGCAGTATAGGTGAACAATTCTTCATAATTCAGAGCTGCACAGCTCCAAATCATGGTGTCGGAACACATGACCCGGCTGACGCAGACAATGGACAGCAACCAGCGCTGAGAAAGGGAGCCGATCTCACACTACCAGACAGAAGTCGCAACAAAGATGCTACAATTTGAGACAAGTTGTCACGATGCCTGCCCCCGGAAAGCCAGACCAGGCCCAGCAACCCCAGAAGCAGGCATCATGCCACTTGAAGCATGCCCAAAAACCCCAGTTAGGGGCTCTTTGGCTACAGTCCTGGCGCCTATGGCGCCAGGCTCATAAGAATAAATTCAGTCCTGGCGCCATGGGCGCCAGGCTCATTACAGAAATCTTACCTGTTGCAGACCATGCTGCATACCTACCTGATGCAGACCGTGCTGCACGAAGCCACAAGCCAAATGAGGCTTAAAGGGACTACTTTACCTCAGGGACTCCTTTCCTCTCGGGTGGGGCTGTGGAAGAATATTTACCTGGGACTTCTTCCAAGGCTATCTAAGCCACACCCGGACAGCCACACGTGCTTCACGTTATTCTGCTTGCTGCAGCGTAACGCTCACCGTGTCTTCAGCAGCTCCAGTCTTCAGCCACGCCCGCTTCAGCCCTGGAACACCTGAAACAAGAAAAGGAGAAGGAGAAGAGGTCAGAACAAAACCTTACTTGAATCCTTGATCCAGCACATCGTCAATCTGGAAGAGAGAAGCCTTCTCAGGTGCATTGCCACGCACCTCGCAGAGCCGCGCTGAACTCACCAACCGAGGCTGCATTCCTTTACTCCATCGCAAATCCAGCATCTCCAGGCCATTCTTCAACACCTGGGGGAGACAAGAACAGATAGGTGAGCAAGGGCAATACAAACCACCCCCAAAGACTTACCTGATTTACCGTAGGGGGGTACTCACCTCATCTCGAGTCGGCGTAGTCAATTCCGCATCACCGCCGCACCCCGGCCCCTAAGGGGAAAAAACAAGGACAATACAAATCACCCCCAAAGACTTACCTGATTACCACAGGGGGGTACTCACCTCATTTCGGGTCGGCGCAGTTAATTCTGCATCATCGCTGTACCCCGGCCCCAAAGGGGAGAACCACAATAGACTTACCAGGATCTTACCAATTGCCACTTGGAACTCTTCTGGTGGTTTAAATCCGCAACCTGCAAGGAATCTGGCAGAGTGAAGATCAGACTTTTGAACTCTTACGAACAATTGGACTTAGAGTCAATACTGGAACTCACCAATTCCTCCACGCCAGTGAAGTAACTGGTCGTCTACGCGCCCCTGCGCTCGACGCTGGATGGAGAGCTCATCTTTCCAAATCTTCAGGTGAGATTAAGAGGGAACTTCGGGAGTGTTCTGTGGGCAGACAAGGGGAGTGGGAAGGCGGGTTAACGCTCAGATTACGGGAGGTTAATTCCCTTCCTCCATTGCAGAAAGATATTCGTACGAGTCCATCAAACGAAGCTAAGTGGGTCTGTCCAGTCTGTCATCTCGGCTCTACGTGTTACTCTGGTGGAAGCAACAGCGGGCCAGTCCAGATCGACGCCCCCGTGGGTATCAGGTGAGCGTAACAGAACGCAAAGCCTACCCACAAATACCCACCTGGGCGTCATGGAGACCTCGGAAACCGATCAGTTGGCCCGATTATTAGGAGAACTAAGGGCCGAAGTGCATTCCGCCAGCCAGGAAACCAATGCCCTCAGGAGGGAATTGATAGTGTCAAAAGAACGAACTGATGATTTGGCCAGACAGCTATTACAAAACCAGGCTGGACAAACACCTCTACCTGGACTCGGGGCCAGCCCAGCTCCGGTGCCACCGAGTAACCCTGTGCAGATAAACCTTCCTGGAGCCGTTCCCTTGGCTCCGCCTGAACGCTTTGCCGGAGACCCTAAAAGGTTTGCTATATTCATGAATCAATGTCGCTTACATTTTTTATGTAGACCTGGAGCTTTCCCAAACGATCAAGCCAAGGTAGCTTTTGTACTGTCATATCTCAGCGGCAGTGCAGCGGACTGGTCCATTCTGCTAGTAAATCAGGATGACCCGATTCTTCGAGATTTCCAAGGTTTTCGAACTAGCATGGAAAGACTGTTCGCTCGACATTCCCAAGGACAGGCTTTGGATAACGAACTTTTATCCTTACGGCAAGGTAATCAGGATCTTTTATCTTACATTGCAACTTTCAATAGATTAGTTGTGGAAACCGAATGGCCTGAAGCCAAGCCAATTACATTATTCCATCGAGGGCTTCGGGGAGAACTCAAGGATGTTTTAGCCCAAATCGTGAACCCGCCTTTAGACTGTGCTGAATATATAGATTTTGTGGTCCAGTTAGATCACAGACTTCAAACCAGAAAGGCTGATTGAACCAAGTTTGAAAACAAGGTCTTGGTTAAAACCTACGTACCCTTGAAGGGGTAGATGCCTCAGAACCCATGCAAATCGGGGGGGTTAGAGGACCCTTAACCCAGAAGGAAAGGGAAAGAAGACGGCAACAGCAATTATGTTTATATTGCGGAGCTACTGGTCATTTCCTTCGGAACTGCCCTGTAAAACCACCCAAGAAAACTATAGGAGCAGCAGACCAAAACCACTTGAAACCTGACTCGGGAAACAATCACGTCCGGCAAGCGTAGAGGTCAGCTTGCCGAGCTTAAAGAAGGACACTCTGACCTTGCATTTCACCATGCCCATGGTCCTTATAGATCCAGAGCAGCCATCACGCATGCACTCGGTAAATGCGTACGTAGATAGTGGAGCCATAGAAAACTATTTGGACTATGGATTGGCTTCCAGGATGAATCTACCTCTCACCCGAAAGACCACTACCGATGTCGTCACCACTGTTGATGGAACTGAAATTGCCTCTGGGCCCGTAACTCATTCCACTGCAGAGATGACTTTGCTGGGTCAGGATGGACACTGAGAGGTTATGGTGTTTGATTTAATCAAGGCTCCACAGTTTCAACTGATACTGGGAATCCCTTGGTTGGAAAAACACAATCCCTGTATTGATTGGCGAGAGAAGAGACTAACCTTCCCAGAATGTGCTAACACCTGTTACCCAAAGAGAACTCTAAATTCAGTACTGGCCCCAATAATCCCAGCTGCCATACAATTACCTGCTGAATACCAAGACTTTCAGGATGTCTTTCAAAAGGAGCAGGCAAACACCTTACCGCCGCACAGATCGTATGATTGTCAAATAGATCTCATACCAGGAGCACAACCACCTTGCAGCAGAATCTATGCCCTCACGGAACCTGAAAATCTCCACTTGCGCCAGTACCTAGACCAGTATCTTGCTAATGGCTTCATCCGCCCGTCCAAGTCCCCTGCATCTTCCGCTTTGTTCTTCGTGCCAAAAAAGGAAGGCGACCTTAGAACATGCATTGACTACCGCGCGCTGAATCAGATAACTATCAAGAATCGGTACCCATTGCCTTTGATCCCTGAACTACTAGACCAGGTAAAGAACGCTTGTATATACACAAAACTAGACCTTCGGGGGGCATATCATATGGTATGCGTCAAAGAGGGTGACAAATGGAAGACTGCTTTTCGCACCAAGTACAGATTATTTGAGTACCAGGTGATGCCTTTCGGACTGTGTAACGCACCAGCAGCCTTCCAGTTCTTCATGAACGATGTCTTCCGAGAGCTCATCGATGTTTGTGTAGTCGTTTACATCGACGATATCTTAGTATACTCCCTATCAGAATCCGATCATGTAAAGCACGTCTGAGCAGTCCTAGAAAAGTTACGCCAGTATAAGTTATACGCTAAACTGGAAAAGTGCATCTTTCACACTACAGAAGTAGAGTTTCTTGGATTTATTCTGACCCCGAAAGGAATCCGGATGGATACACGGAAGGTGGACGCAATTCTTAATTGGCCTTCGCCAAGCTCAGTCAAAGGATTGCAAAGCATGCTCGGCTTTGCCAATTTCTACCGTAGGTTTATCCCGGACTTCTCACACATTGCACATCCCATTACAACACTATTGCGAAAGAATAAACGCTTTACATGGACAGAAGAAGCCGAGAACGCCTTCCAAGAGTTAAAAAAGAAATTCACGTCTGCTCCTGTATTACGACACCCGCGCCCAGAGCTTCCCTAAACAGTGGAAACAGATGCATCCAGTTCAGCTATGGGAGCAGTGCTCTCTCAAAAGGATCCCGAAACTAACCAGCTGCACCCAGTGGCGTTTTGGTCAAGAAAGTTTTCGGCTCCCGAATGAAATTATGCTAAAACCGACAAGGAACTGTTGGCCATCAAGTCCGCCTTCAAGGCTTGGCGGCACTATCTGCTGGGCGCCAGGCATACCATTACGGTCATCACTGATCACCCCAACTTACAATACCTAAAGGTAGCCAAGGCCCAATCTTCACGCCAACTCCGTTGGGCATTGTTCTTCGCCGAGTTTGATTTTGTAATAACCTATCGACCAGGTTGTAAAAATGGAAAAGCTGACGCCCTGTCCCGAATAGGAATGGGAGAAACAGAAAGAGCTTTAGAACCTTTACCCATAATTCCTGAACAGAGGATCCTTGGTCTGACATCCATACACTCTCTGGAGGACATTCAAGAAAAGGTCCATCAACTCTTTGATTCCGATGCCTTACAGAGCTGGGCAAGGAAAGGCCCAGAGTATTCTGTCACCAACAATCTACCTTATTACCAAGGCCGGCTATTTTTGCCACTAGAGGAACTACAGAAACTTGTCATTTCTCATTACCACGACACCTTGATGGAAGGACATCCTGGCATTGCTAAAACTGAAGCGAAAATCAAGAAACAGTTTTGGTGGCCCACCTGGCGAAAAGATGTCAAGTTGTTTGTCATGTCTTGTGGCATTTGCGCTCAAAATAAAGGGGAAAAGAAAAAACCCGCTGGATTATTACAACCGTTAGACATACCACCTACTCCTTGGCATACCTTGTCATTAGACTTTATCACGGATTTACCCCCGTGCAAAGGTTATAACACCATTCTAGTTATTGTAGATCTTTTTTCTAAAATGGCCCATTTCATTCCTTTAAAAGGAATACCTTCAGCTTCAATCCTGGCCAAGGAGTTCCTTGAAAATGTTGTCCGTCTACATGGTTTTCCTTCCGTGTTAATTTCAGACCGAGGAACTCAATTTATTTCACATTTTTGGAGGAAGTGCTGCCAGCTGGCACAAATTGATGTTAGGCTTTCAACCAGCCACCATCCCCAGACCGACGGTCAAACTGAGAGAACCAACCAGACTCTTGAGCAATACCTACGTTGTATGCTACATCAATCTGAGGAGGATTGGAAAGACATTCTTTGGATCGCCGAGTATGCATACAATAATTCTGTACACTCAGGAACTAAACAAAGCCCTTTTTTTACCATATATGGTCACCATCCTCGAACCTCAGACTTAGATTCTCCCCAGCATTTAGAGATGCCTGCGGTGGACCATCTCCACGCTGTTATCACACAAGCCTTTAAAGAAGCGACTGCACATTTACAAAAGGCAAAGGATAAATACAAGAAGGATGCTGATCAACACAGGAGTGAAGCACCGCAATACCAAGTAGGGGACCAAGTATGGTTAGCCACCAAGTACTTACCACTCAAGGGAACACAGACTTTTAACCCCAGGTACTTGGGACCTTATTCTATTAAGGCTATTATTAACTCAGTGGCCGTCAAGTTGGACCTGCCTGGTCATATGCGTGTTCATCCTGTTTTTCACGTGTATCTTTTGAAGCCTGTGCAACCAGGAACTAGACTAACCACCCCACCTGAACCTATCCTCATAGACGGGGAACCCAAATTCGAAGTCAAGAATATTTTGGACTCTAAAAGGGTGAGATCAAAACCCTTCTATCTCATTGATTGGAAAGGGTATGGTCCACAAGAAAGATCTTTGGAGCCTAGTGACCATGTGCATGCACCTCAATTTAGTGAAAAGGTTCCACCAAGAATTTCCAGACAAACCAAGGCCGAGAGGGAGAACAGCTTTAGGAGGGGCCTTGAGGGGGAGTGCTGTCACGATGCCTGCCCCCGGAAAGCCAGACCAGGCCCAGCAACCCCGGAAGCAGGCATCATGCCACTTGAAGCATGCCCAAAAACCCCAGTTAGGGGCTTTTTGGTTACAGTCCTGGCGCCTATGGCGCCAGGCTCATTACAGAAATCTTACCTGTTGCAGACCATGCTGCATACCTACCTGATGCAGACCATGCTGCACGAAGCCACAAGCCAAATGAGGCTGAAAGGGACTACTTTACCTCAGGGACTCCTTTCCTCTCGGGTGGGGCTGTGGAAGAATACTTACCTGGGACTTCTTCCAAGGCTATTTAAGCCACACCCGGACAGCCACATATGCTTCGCGTTATTCTGCTTGCTGCAGCATAACGCTCACAGTGTCTTCAGCAGCTCCAATCTTCAGCCACGCCCGCTTCAGCCCTGGAACACCTGAAACAAGAAAAGGAGAAGGAGAAGAGGTCAGAACAAAACCCTTACCTGAATCCTTGATCCAGCACATCGTCGATCTGGAAGAGAGAAGCCTTCTCAGGTGCATTGCCACGCACCTCGCAGAGCCGCGCTGAACTCACCAACCGAGGCTGCATTCCTTTACTCCATCGCGAATCCAGCATCTCCAGGCCATTCTTCAACACCTGGGGGAGACAAGAACAGATAGGTGAGCAAGGGCAATACAAACCACCCCCAAAGACTTACCTGATTTACCATAGGGGGGTACTCACCTCATCTCGGGTCGGCGTAGTCAATTCCGCATCAGCACCGCACCCCGGCCCTAAGGGGAAAAAACAAGGACAATACAAATCACCCCCAAAGACTTACCTGATTACCACAGGGGGGTACTCACCTCATTTTGGGTCGGCGCAGTTAATTCTGCATCATCACTGTACCCCGGCCCCAAAGGGGAGAACCACAATAGACTTACCAGGATCTTACCAATTGCCATTTGGAACTCTTCTGGTGGTCTAAATCCGCAACCTGCAAGGAATCTGGCAGAGTGAAGATCAGACTTTTGAACTCTTACGAACAATTGGACTTAGAGTCAATACTGGAACTCACCAATTCCTCCACGCCAGTGAAGTAACTGGTCGTATACGCGCCCCTGCGCTCGACGCAGGATGGAGAGCTCATCTTTCCAAATCTTCAGGTGAGATTAAGAGGGAACTTCAGGAGTGTTCTGTGGGCAGACAAGGGGAGTGGGAAGGCGGGTTAACGCTCAGATTACGGGAGGTTAATTCCCTTTCTCCATTGCAGAAAGATATTCGTACGAGTCCAACAAACAAAGCTAAGTGGGTCTGTCCAGTCTGTCATCTCGGCTCTATGTGTTACTCTGGTGGAAGCAACAGCGGGCCAGTCCAGATCGACGCCCCCGTGGGAATCAGGTGAGCGTAACACAAGTGTTGCACTGAGCAAACAAGCACTCTCATAGACAAAGATGTTACACACAAGTTACAAAGCAGACATCGCCTCATTACAAGTTTGCCGGTAGCCTTGCCGGTAATGCCGTTTTTTTCTGGCCCCTGGCAATGGGGACGTACAGGGCTATTACGAGATTGACGGACCCTGTATGTCCCCATTACCAGGGGCCGGAATCCATTACTCCCCATTCCCATTTCAGCCCCATGGGGCTCAATGGGAATGGGGAGCTCGGATGCACCAGCACCATTGCATCCATCGAGTTGTGCTCGCGGGTGCCGGTCTGCCCGCCAGGTCCGACCTGGCGGGCATGACGGCACCAGCAAGCACAACTCGTATTTTGCCGGTCCAGTAGTAATGGTGGCGGTAGCTCACCAGCACCGTTACTACTGGACTGGCAAACTCGTAATGACCCCCATAGTCATTCTTATTACCTTGAAAAGGTACACCAAGAGCTGAGAACCTGTTGCGGGTCCCATGCCTGGAGACGTCAGCTCTAGCCAATCACAATTCAGTATCCTAGGGGTGAGTAGCAACGGGCAAGAACCAATGGTAAGACGCTCACACTGCATCATTTTAATAGATAGTGACTTGGGGGAGGACCAGGCAAGCCACCTGACATAAGAGAGCCAGTAGAATAACACATACAGGCGACCATATAGGTTATTAGGCTCCTGACGCCAATCCCAGATGTTGATAGGTTTTCTGGAGAAGGTCCCAGGTTTTGAGGTCACTCTGACATAGTTCTAGGTCAAAACTGGCCTGCGAGCCAGGAGAAGTTGAGACATCCACAGATTTGTTCTGTCCCTGTATAGTTCCCTGTTGGTTATTGTTGTATTAAATCACAGTTTGAACTTGCTGTTTGACCTAGTCCTCCGTTTGTCTTGTAGAAAGTGGTGGGCCTTCTGAGAGTGTGCAAACTCCTAGTGGCCCTCTGGCATACCTGGGAGTTTGTCCCAACTGTTAGGCAGAATCATATGCCGTACGCCTTCGGAACACCGCACACAATTAAGACTACAAGTGACAGTACAAATTCACCTTTGGTACAAGCCTGTCCTACACAGTAAAGTGGTAGCGATGGCTGAGCACAGACTTATCTCAAGAGTAAAGTGAGCAGTATCAGAAGTTAAACAAAGGACAGTAATTACTATGATTCAAACAAACACTGACTCAAGGTTTCTGAGTAAAAGAATATACATTTATTTACACCATCAATTATCAAAACAGTTCACTAATGTACAGCAGCAGAAAAATCACACTCTTAATATACTACACAACAGCCCAATGAAATCTGGACAAGTTAAGCTCCAAATGAAGTGAGAGCAAAATGGCACTCCAGCAATTTAAAAGGGAGGGAAATACAAAGTTATACACAATTAAGCAGCACCAACAGGTAAGTAGGCAGGGCGATCTAGAAAAAGTGGGCCACCTTGAGGATTCAAATCAATAGGCCTGGGCCAATGTTAATGGAACAGAGTCTTTGCAGAGGATCACAAAGTTCAGAGTAGTTCGCGCTTAAGTCTTTGCCAAGAGTTCGAAACGAAGTTGGTTGGAAGAAAAGTTATTTAAAAGAGTAGAGAAGGGCAAGCCCTCGGATTAGCGAAAGATTTTAAACACTTTCACTGTGGTCGGACGGAACGAATGACCAGATTTGAACAGTACCTTAGATAAATAAGAATGCTGTAGCTGCAGCGGTAGTTCCTGGCAGTTCCGGCAGGCTCACGGTTCCTGAAGCAACTGTCGGACTGACAAGAAGGAGGAAGACTGGAGGGTCCTGCGCTGCCCAGGGAAGAAGCCAGCAACGGAGCAAAATAACGAATAAAAGGTGCGCTCCTTAAAAGCACAAAGGGGGTCTCCCAAGCTGGCTATCCAGCTCACTGTGGCACAGCAAATTCGACCAGGCTGAAGAGGGAGGTCCAGGGGCTTTGTGAGCTGGTTGGTCCCACCATGCACAAGGGGAGAAGACTCTTTGCAGATCTTCTCTGTCATTGAAGTGTAGGAGATTCGGACCCGCAGCAGGGCTTCAAAGGGAGGTTCAGTTGTTGCAGTAGTCCTCTTCCTTCAGCTTCTCTTCTGTTCTCTCGATCCAGTGGCGACTCTCCGTTCCAGTCCCAGAGACCTGCGTTTTATGCAGTTGTTCCCCCATTCACATAGCCTGGCTGTCAATCACACATCAGGGTGGCTGTCCTTGCCCGACAGTCACCTAGCCAATCAAACCATAGTGCAACTTGGGTCTCCAAGGAGACCCTGTGCAGGGGGCCTAAAAGCCCTCCCTCACATTCAGCCCACCTAGACTCTGAGGTGCCTAACGAGGGCTTCTGAGCAGAAGCCCGCCAAAGGACGGCGAACAAAGGAACCAAACCTGGATTGGCGCGCAGAGTAAAACACGAGAAAGACCTTTACAAAAAGAAATGGCGGATACACCCAGCCAGAACCGAAATAAAATAAAAGGGGTCCATCGGGTTTAAGTTCTAGGCTACTAACTTAGCCTAAAACAATACCAAGGCTATTTTCATAGTCCGCGGTAGGAAAAAAATGTTAGATACCACTGCCAACAGCCAAATCTTAAAGAAAGGGGAACGAAATAATGTTCCATGAGAAACAGACAAAAAGGGATAACTATTAACCCTTTTCAGTACTCTATGGAAGATAGTTTGTGCTGGGTCTGTGAATTTAAAAAGACTAATAAAGTCAATGGCAAGTTTACATGTTCTGGGAGACAGTTGTCAGTGCCACGTCCTCATTCCCTAACAGAACTAATTGCATTAGTTATGCAACTGGATTATCGAATGAAAGAGCGACAGGTGGAAAGAAGAAGAAGCCGGACAACCAGACTCTCGCCGGACACAACACCGACAAGTAGCCGAGGAGCGACAAGCACCGCCAATGAGCCTATGCAAATAGGGACTGCAGTTAGGTGTTCTTTGTCACCAGAAGAGCGGATCAGGAGAAGGACTCTAGGCCTGTGTATGTATTGTGGGGCCAATACCCATACGTTGAGAGAGTGTCCTATCGTCCCTCCACGTCGGCAGGGAAATGCCAACGCCCGACCGTAAGGGGAACCACGGTTCGGGATCACATACAGATTACAGGTTCCCCATCAGTGTCTCATTCCTTCCCGTGCGCTAATCTTACAAACACTAACATGTTAGTACTTCAGGTATCGTTGTCAGTTGGGAATCACCTTCTCAAGAATATTTCAGCCTTAGTGGACAGTGGAGCTGCAGGGAATTTCATTGATGATCAATGGGCCACCACACATGGAATTCCCTGATCCATGAATTTAATGTTTATACCTGTAGAAAGTGTAGACGGAAGTCCCCTAGTATCTGGTCTCATTAAGGACCAGACCTGCCCTCTGGAAATGATGATCTCCTCACACTGCGAAAGATTAACCATTGACATCATCAGGGCTGTGCATCATCCAGTCATCCTCGGTCTACCTTGGTTAAGACGTCATAACCCGTTTATTAACTGGACAGCTGGCTCTTTCTGGGATCTGAATTCTGTCTGAAACACTGTATAGGGGTTCATCCCGAGATCTCAAGTACTTCTACCAACCCTCATCTGGACCCATTAACAGTAAAAACCCTTAATCAAATCGCCGGTCTTCCAGAGCCCTACCGTCAGTTCCTGAGGGTCTTCTCTACTGCTCAGTACAGAGAGCTACCCCCTCACAGACGGGACGACTGCGTCATCGAGCTGATTCCTGACCAACCATTACCAATTGGGAGAATGTACATTCTGTCGGCTAAGGAAAAAGATGTTAGGGAGTACTTACAGACTAACCTTAAGAATGGTCTGATCATAGAATGTACTTCTCCGGCGGCAGCATTGCTCTTCTTTATTCCTAAGCAAAACACCACTGAGCTCTGCCCATGTATTGACTTTCGTGAGTTGAATAAATTCACAATCCCTGACCGGTACCTGATGCCCCTCATACCGGATATCCTGGAGGCAGTCAAAGGGGGCACTATCTACACTAAGCTGCACCTTAGAGGGGCCTACCATCTGATTCGAATTCTGGAAGGAGATGAGTGGAAGACGGTGTTTCGCACACCTTTTGGGCATTATCAATATAGGGTAATGCCCTTTGGACTTTCCAATGCCCCATCCACCTTCCAACAGTTTATGGACCACCATTTGTGGATATACTCCTACATTACGTCATCATCTACCTGGACGATATCCTGGTCTACTCGGACTCCACCCAAGAGCATGAGAGACATGTCACTGAGGTCCTTCGGCAGCTGCAGCAGAATCATCTGTTTTGCAAACTAGACAAATGTCTATTCCATCAAGCACAGGTGATTTACCTGAGGTACGTTTTGTCTGCAGAGGGAATCGCTATGGATCCCGAGAAGATATCCGCGGTTCTACATTGGCCTGCACCAAATTCCATGAAAGTTGTACAACGTTTTAGAGGATTTGCCCATTCTATAGGCATTTTATTCCTCATTTCTCAACTGTGACACAGCCCATGACAACCCTACTAAAGTAAGGGGTTCCCTTTCATTGGTCCGAAACCACCCAACAGGCCTTTGAGGATTTAAAGAAACTCTTCACTAGGGCACCAATTCTCATCACTCCAGACCAAAACCACAAGTTTATCGTAGAGATGGATGCCTCACAGCATGCCTTGGGGGCTGTGTTATTGCAGGTTGATACACAAGGCCAGGAACGCCCAGCAGTGCACCTGTCGAAAACCCTCTTGCCCGCAGAACTGAACTACACCATTCTTGAGAAAGAGCTTTTAGCTATTAGACAGGCTTTTGAGGAGTGGCGTCACCTGTTTCTCGGAGCCAAACACCCTGTGGAAGTCAGGACAGATCATCATAATCTGCGTGCCATACGCCCCAGATGCGCAACAGTCGTCAGGCTCGTTGGGCACACTTTTTCTCTCCATACAGGATTTGTTTTTCCTTCATTCCGGGCCGCAACAACCTAAGAGCCGATGCCTTGTCACAGAAGGACCGGGTGGCCGACACTAAATTTAGGACTGAACCGATTTTCCCTAAAACAGTAGTGATTCACGCAGTCACAGATTTTATGACACAGAACAAAAAACGATCCGAGTCGTTGTTAAAACAGCACGCCACGGTCCTGAAATAGTATCAGTTCAACAACGGAGGGTGTTTGTTCCATGGTCCAAGGTTATACATCCCTACAAAGGCCCTTCAGACTGAAGTCTTGAGGATGTGTCACAATTCTAGAACAGCTGGGCATCGAGGAACCACGAACACTTATGAATTGGTACTCTGTTCCTTCTGGTGGCCCACCATCAGCCAAGATGTCCAGGAGTATGTGGCCTTGTGTGCAGTATATCTCCATTCTAAATCTCCACGCACTTCCCCTTTCGGGGAACTGGTCCAGATGCCTATCCCAACTAAACCCTGGTAGGTCATATCCACCGATTTCATGGTCAAGCTACCTCTTTCGGGAAGGTGTTCGACCAACATGGTCACCATCGATTTGTTCTCCAAGATGGCACAATTCATCCCGTTGCCAGGACTACCTTCAGCCGCCCTGATGGCACGCGGCTTTATAGAACTAATCTTCTCATTACTTGGGTTACCAGCAATGTTCCCTCTAATTATTTTTCTCTATGTGCGGAACTGGTTGGCTGTTGTGCGCACATTATTTTCCATGTGCGCAACTGACTAAAGGGGTAAGCCACTTTGTGAGCTACCATTGCAGAGAGAGTTTGAAAAGGAATTTCCTCTTCCGAGCCACTGCAATTCTTTACAAATCTTACAACACTTTTTCCAAACACATAGGTGAAAATTAAATATGTCATATGTGATTATAGAGAAAACCCATTAACCAGTCCAAGACTACAACGTCTGCCACAGTACCTTGCAAACGTACTTCTGTGCAGAGAGAAATGTATGTTTTATGCCACTGGAAAATCACTCATGTGTAACACAAATATCTCTTCACATAACTGATGTGGTTGTCAAGAAATTCAGACAGAATACATTATTTGCCGATGGATTATTGGCAATTAAAAGCAATGTTTCAAAAAACACGCTGATAGGAGTTCAAGTGGCACTTTAATGAAGTAATTCACGGGCCAGGAGAACATGCTTTTAATAATTTGTGTACGGATGATAATTGCATCAGACTAACTGCCCCTCAGAATATGAAGATCAAAAATGTGTGGCCCAAGTAGAGCAGTGGCATAGGAAGGAACTCTAATGATATTAATGCCCAATATCAAGAAGAATGTTAAGGGGAAGAACATCTTTTAATAAGCAGAAAGTATCCCTATTGACAAAGCTAAATACTTTTTTACTCCCTGAAAAATCATTTGAATCCAAGTAGGGAACAGAATCTGATTAGAGCCCTGCTTGTACCCCTACATAGGCAATGACAGGGCACATAATAAAGTGTATAGTTTAGCCCACCCACCCGCACCACAACCTAGATACAATTAAACAAGAGCCTTACTGAAGAAAATCACATATATATGTATGCATTTTAAGTTAACAGCATTACTTTATCACAGATACAACTATTGAGTGCCTTCTTCTGTAACTTGGGATCCCTCTTCTGTAATTCTTTGTGATCAGTTAAATAAGATGCAGGGAGCTGCTAGAGATGATACACACAGAACACATGGTCACAATGAAAATCCCTGAGCAGCTGAGCATAGAAAGGAAAGGAAGGTGCTGTTGTCTAGACGGGCACTAGAATGTCCTATCCTTTGGCAAACAAGAAACACATTTCCTTCAGTGTACTGACGAATCATCTGCCTTAGTTTTTTAAATGCGCTGCTTTGTTCATACCTGTGCTCTCCAGCCCATAGCCTTCCCCGGCCCCTGTGCTAGCCTCCAATACTAGTTGGTAGAGCACTGTAGTAGTAAACATTCACTGGGATATTTGCAGACCCACCATACTTTGCAAGCACAGCATATGCCTCAACATATTATGTGCATTTTAAGAACATTAAGACTCTGCATGCACACAACTCCTCTGCAGTGCATACTAGATTGTTTGCAACGTACCCCACCCTTATATCATTGTGTACGATTACACAAATGTTCAGTGAAACCATTTTTGTATGGAAGCAAGTTACCATATAATGTGTGAAGGTCTATGCCCAAAGGAACTGTGAACACTTGGACACAATGCTGATTGTGTGAAAAGTAATCTGTCTGAATAGCCGGTGTCCTGATACTATTGACGATTAATCAGACATAGTCCATACCCATTATCCCATATAGGCCAAGTAAATGATTTTGCAATGTTGCTCTCCACTAATAGGGTAATGTTAGCAATGCTAAAATTAGAGACGCTGAGCATTGTTAGGCAGAATCCTGTGCAGTTCCCTTAGGGAGCACTACAGAAGATTAAGACTACAGGCATGAGCAATAAATCCCCTTTGGTATCAGTCTGTACCACAAAGATTTAGTTGGTAGCTGTGGCTAAGCAGTCAGACTTATCTCAAGAGGGAGATGAGCAGTATTCAGGGTTTACACAATAGGACTACTGTACTATGGTACAATGAAACACTGACCAAGCCTTTGTATTAAAAAGAATATATATATTTATTTTTACACACTTCTAGTTCAACACATTAAACACAGTTATTAAAGCAAGTTAAAAATCAGTCAAGAAAAGTATACACAACTCCATGGTTAAATTGTAGACAAGTTTGAGCAAGAGTGAAAACTGAGCAAAACGGCACAGTGAAAACTAAACACAAATGGCACTATCAATTTCTCACAAGGGAGGGAAAGAACAAGTTATACAGGAATATACTCTTAGGCACCCTAGCAACACTTCCCAATAAGTTTGTGAACAAGTTTAGGCAAGGCAGTACTTTAGCATGTGTAATACTGAGGTGAAAACCGAGCAAAATGGCACTTCACAAGTTTTAAAAGTGGGGAGGAAAGGGTGGTTATAAGAGTTAGGTGCACCAACACATTTCTAGGTGAGAAGCAATCTAGAGAAGACAGTTGTAACAGATTCATCCAGAGTCAATAAGCCTGTGCCAGAGTCAGTGGTATAGGGCAAAGAGCCCAGGAGCAAAATGTTCTTGTAGCTGCAGTCAAGTCTTTGTTAAACGATTCGAAAAGGTGGTTGCAGAAGGTAAAAGACAATGTTAGATGATAGGGGCGGCCAACCTAGCAGGTAGGTAAAGGATTTAAAACACCTTTAGCACTACCAAACGAAAAGGGAGGCCTGGCGGAACAAAGTACCTTAAAATGTAGAAGAGGCTCCTGCGGTGGCGGTTGTTCCTGGCAGTTCGGGAGATCCAGCAGAGGAAGAGAGACTCTCGTCATGGAGGAAGGTTCGAGTTACTGCACTGCCCGGGGATGAAATCAGCTGTGGTACTGCCAAACGAAATAAAAGGTACACTCCTTTAAATCGCCGTCCGGGTGGTCGGGTGCCTGGCTATCCGGTCTCCGAGTGCAGGGCACTGGCGATTCGACCAAGGCAGGTCCTGGAAGGCGATTGGCAAACTGGTTGGCCCCACCAGCTCAAAGGAAGAAGGCTCTTGCAGATGAAGATCTTCTCTCGTTGTGTGGAGAAAAGTGGTGAGACGCTGCAGCAGGGCTTCACCGGTGGTTCAGTTGGTGCAGATGTCTTTGAGTTCTCTCCTCTTTGTCTACTTAGTTCCAGTGGTGACGTCTTGCTCTTCCAGTCCTCAGGACCCTGATTTTATACAAAAAGACCCCCATTCATACAGCCTAGCTGTCACTCACACAGTGGAGTGGTCATCCTGGCGGGAGACCCTCCAGCCTATCAGGGCAGAGTGCGACATGGTTTGCTGAGGCAACCCTGTCCAGGGGTCCTACTCCCCCTCCCACACAATGGGTCCACCCCAGACTCAGTGGCGCCGAAAGGAGGGCTTCTTGGCAGAAGCCTGCCAAAAGGACGAACAAAGGATCCCCGACCTGGGTTAGGATCTTAGAGAAAGACACAAGAAAGAATTTATATGAAAGGTTCTGGCAAATAAAACCTACCGGAGTAAAGTTAATATAAAAATAAACCAGCTGTATGTTAGAGGCTGCCAGTAAAGGTGGTAGCATCGAACAATGGGAAAATCCCATAGGGAAATATTTGCGGTCGAATATTTTTGGTAGTAACCACTGCCACCAGCCAGAAACTTTTGAGAGAGGGACTGTACGGTACCCTCTCGAAAATGAACATAAGGGAAAAACTATTAACCCTTGCCAGTACCTCCATAGTAAGATGGTTTGTACTGGTTTTGTTCATAAAGAGTGACTAGTAGAGTCAATGGGGACTTTACATGCCCTGGGAGACAGTAGTCAGTACCAGGGTATGGAGTCTATGTTTGGGACTCGCTACGACACCCCTGTGTCACTGCACGGAGGGTACTTTGTAACACTTGTGGATAAAGATGGTTCCTATGAGGGTGAGATAAACCCCATAGACATTAAACACAAAAAATAGCCTAGAACACACAAGAGTGGGAAAAAGAGCCTCACTCTTAGCAGGAGAAAAAAAAAACTTCAAATCCAGCAAAGCTGCCGGGGGACTCTATAGGTAAGGGAAATTAGCCATAGAATGAGAATTCTCCCTAACAAGCATCACATTTGTCTTCTCAAAACAGTAGTGATTCACGCAGTCACAGATTTTATGACACAGATCAAAAAACGATCCGAGTCGTTGTTCAAACAGCACGCCACGGTCCTGAAACAGTATCAGTTCAACAACGGAGGGTGTTTGTTCCATGGTCCAAGGTTATACATCCCTACAAAGGCCCTTCAGACTGAAGTCTTGAGGATGTGTCACGATTCTAGAACAGCTGGGCATCGAGGAACCACGAACACTTAAGAATTGGTACTCTGTTCCTTCTGGTGGCCCACCATCAGCCAAGATGTCCAGGAGTATGTGGCCTTGTGTGCAGTATATCTCCATTCTAAATCTCCACGCACTTCCCCTTTCGGGGAACTGGTCAAGATGCCTATCCCAACTAAACCCTGGCAGATCATATCCACCAATTTCATGGTCAAGCTACCTCTTTCGGGAAGGTGTTCGACCAACATGGTCACCATCGATTTGTTCTCCAAGATGGCACAATTCATCCCGTTGCCAGGACTACCTTCAGCCGCCCAGATGGCACGCGGCTTTATAGAACAAATCTTCTCATTACATGGGTTACCAGAAGTGATCATCTCGGACCGAGGGTCCCAATATAGCTCGCGATATTGGAAGCAAGTCTGTTCCTTCCTAGGGGTCTCTTGCGCTCTTAGCTCCGGATATCATACCCAATCCAACGGGCAGACCGAGCGGCTCAACCAAACACTCGAAGGTTATCTTCGGAAGTATGTATCCGCAGCACAGGACGATTGGAAGGACCTTTCACCTATTGCAGAATACGCGTACAATAACTCATACCACTCGTCCATTAAGACCAGTCCATTTTATTGCTTGTATGGATTTCACCCAACCTCATTCCCCACATTGTTTCCTCCGGCTTCCTCATTTCCTGACATGGATCATTTGATTGAAAACATTCAGCAGGGTCACAAAGCAGCCCGGACAGCTCTCCAAGAGGCACAGAAAAGGCTCAAGATGTTTGCCGACCGAAACAGAACCCCTGCTCCTAATATCGCGGCAGGGGATCACGTATGGCTTTTAGCACGCTTTCTGCCGCGTCACCTAGTGCCATCTAAACTGTCTCCAAAATACTTTGGACCCTTTCGGGTGTTGTCCCAGATTGGCACAGCTGCCTTTAAACTCCATCTTCCAGACTCATGGGCCCGGATACATCCAGTGTTTCACGTGCCACTACTGAAACCAGACAGAAGAAGTTGCTTTATCCCTGCCGTCACAACACAACCTCCTCCGATATTCACCTCCTCTGGACTGGAGTTTGAGGTGGCTGGAATTTGCGACTCCCATTACCACAGGTGGAAACTTCAATATTTGATGGACTGGGAAGGCTACTCCCTGGCGGAACGTACATGGGAGCCATCGACCGCGGTTTACGTGCCCCGTTTGGTGCGGTTCTTCCATCGTCGTCACCCTGGCAAGCCGTGGGGGTGCCTCCCTGGGAGGGGGCATACTGTGATGGGGCGTCTAGGTCAGCGACGCCTCCAGGCTCAGAGACTCTCAGTGTCAGCTGTTGTTACGCTCACCTCGTCTCTGCGGAGGCGTTGGGGCAGAGTTGCAGCCCTCCCGGGGGGTGAGGTCGCTGGGGTCCGACTTCGCCCTCTGCGTTTATGTGGTGACTGGTGGTAATAGGTGATGCTGCTCAGGACTGCTCATGCATGGAGAATAGGGGGCGTGAGTATGCCAGCTTGTGCGCCTGATCCCCTTCCAGACCCCTTCTCCCAAACCGTGGTACCCGTGGGATGCGCTGTCCCTGGAAAGCTCACCTGTTGATTAGCTTTGGCGAGCACTCCGTCCTGCTGCTTCTGGCAGGGGCGCTGTCATGATGCCTACCCCCGGGGACCCAGACCAAGTCCAGCAACCCCGGAAGCAGGCATCAAGTTACCCCAAGCAAGCCCAACAGCCCCCGCTAGGGGCTATTTGGGTGCAGTCCTGGCGCCTATGGCGCCCGGCTCATATGGAGAGTCAGTCCTGGCACCATAGGTGCCAGGCTCATACATTAAAACTTACCTGATGCAGACCATACTGCAAACTTACCTGATGCAGACCATGCTGCAAGAGCTCCAAGCCAAACGAGGCTTGGAAGGGACTATTTTACCTAGGGACTATTTTTTACTCGGGTGGGGCTGGGGAGGAATACTTACCTGGGACTACTTTGGAGGCTATTTAAACCACGCCCGAAGAGCAGCACACGCTTTGCGTTATTCTGCATCCAGCAGCATAACGCTCACTGTGCCTGCAAGTCTGCATCCAGTCTTCTGTCAGGCCCACCTCGAGTTTGGAGCTCCTAGAAAAAGGGAGAAAGAAAGAGAAAAGGTTAGAACAAGAGCAATACCTTTGATTCTTACCTGAATTCCCGATCCATCATGCCTTTGAGCTGGAAGAAAGAAGTTGTTTTATGCGCGTCGCCTCGCCTGCTGCAGCGCCGCGCTGAACTCACCGGCCTTCGCAGCATCTTCACATTTCACTGCATCCTCCTGCATGTTACCGCCGCACTCTGGCACCTAAGGAGAAGACAAAAACAGCAAGGTGAGCCAAGGGAATACACAGAGGAATACCCCCCATACTTTACCACCGGGAGTACTACTCTTCTTCACGGGTCGGCGCAGCTTCCACTGCATCCTAACCAAACCCCGGCCCCTAAGGGGAAACAAAAGGACAGCAAGGTGAAACAAGGGACTAACAAGGGGAACCCTCCTCACCACAAAAGACTTACCAGATTTTACCGCCGGAGGCATTATTCCCTGAGACTTCATACTTTTTCTCAGCGCCTGAATAAGGGAGAAAGCAACAGGTTACATATGGACATTATTTTATCGAACTCTGTTGGATAATACAAATCCTTACCAGAACATTACTGGTTGCCACGAGGATCTCTTCAGTAGGGTCAAGCTGCAACCTGCAAGGAATCGGACAAGAGTGAAAGTCAGGCATTTGAACTCTTACGAACTACATACTTACAGCATCTTGCCGGGAATATTGGAGTCAATATTGTCCTGGAACTCACCAATTCCTTCGAGCCAGTGAAACACCTGGTTATCTACGTGCCCCTGCGCTCAATGCAGGATGGAGAGCTCATCTTTTCAAATCATCAGGTGAGACTATAAGAGGGAACATCCAAGTTGATCAGTGGGGAGAACAGCGGGGTGGGCGGATTTACGCTCAACTCCACGGGTGGTTAATTCCCTTTCTCCACTTGCAGAAGAATATTCCTACGGGCCAAGCAAACGAAGCTAGGTGGGCCAGTCCAGTCCGTCATCTCGGCCCTACGCATCACATTGGTGGAGACCGCAGCAGTCCAGTCCAGATCGACGCCTCTGTGGGAGCCAGGTGAGCGTAACAGGCACTTGCATGATCTTGACCGAGTTCCTTCACTGGTCCCTTGCACGTGGTAGTCCAGTCCTGCTGCGACTAAGCCACTATACTTCAGGTAAGTGTTCCTGTTTGCCGTTGTCTTTCCTCGTCTGTTTTTGTTGTATTGTAAAGTTTGTTGTCTTGTATTGCTGTCCGTTTCACTTTTGATGTTTGCTCTTTTCCTTTCTTCCCTTGCAGGTGATGTTGCCGGCCCGGCAGAAGCTGCGGAGCTCGAGGCGGCAGCCAGAGGGAATGAGGAACGAAGTTGCGCACAGGAGTGCCGTGCTACGGCGTCGGGATCAAGTTCACTAGATGTCAGGAGATGAGTCTGCAGATCAAGCGATGAAGCACCAGTTTCCTGGAGGTGAGTATGCAGGAGAACGCCTGGTTTCAAAGGTAAGTAAACTGGTCCAAGCGGCAGTGAGCTTAACGTTGGACACGAGTACATAGTAACGCAAAGTACCGGCCTTAAGGATGGAGCAGTTTATATAGCTGAGCTTCTGAAGCCACACCCACCAGGTTCAGCCTGCCTGCCACACCCAATGAGTCAGCACATGAAGACCAGGCCTAGGGAGCCACACCCGATGAGTCAGCACATGAGGACGTTCTCTGGAATAAAGGCTTTCAGCTCCTGGAAAGTTCTTGTAAAATAAAAGTACTCCTGCACTGAAATAAAGTAAAAGCACTCCTGCACTGAAATAAAGTGTTCCTGCTCACATCTCTATATGAGCCTGGCGCCAAAGGCGCCAGGACTGAGTCCAGACAGGGCCTCTGTGTTTATGGGTTCCAAAGGGACATAAGTGAGTCAAGTGACCCATTGCCCCCATCACTAGATGGTGTGGTTTTTGTGTTCTCGGGCCTGTGGCCATGACAGCTGTGCATTCTCCCAACATGGCCGTATCAGGCTGTTACATTGCCGGTCTAGCCTTCTACAACAAAGCCTCCCATCCGTGCCTGACTATGCCCCAAAACAGGAAGCAGTATATCCAGACGAGTAGGCCTCGGAGCTTCGCGTTGCTACTCTCCTTGGAGTATACATACGCTCCGTAAGTTCATCTTTCCCGTTCTTGCCATTTAACTCTCCTAATCCTTGTGATAGCCTCCGCTGACTTTCTAACTGTGTACTTGACATTCTGTGGCTTTTTCTTTATCAGCTCCTCTCTGTGCACGCTCCAGGTTCCTCAAAGGTTTACCTCCGTCATTCTTCCCGCTCGTCCACACACACGAACGGTGATGTCCCAGAAACCGTCAGGTAGGCAGGGAAGGCAGCAGGGTATAGTCGGTGTATCAGTTTATGGAGCATACTAAAACCCATACTTGCTTTTCTAGACAGCAGAAGGATTCACCACATTTTGTCTCATGGGACCACAACTCCCAGCAGGCTGCAGAAAGCATCATACACAGATGCAGAAGCGAGTTATTTTCTGGTACGGTACGAGCTCGGAAAGATCTCTAGGATATTATTTCTTATTTCTCGCACACCTCTCTCTCTTCCCTTTCTCTTTAGGGGCTAAACTTCTCGCCTTCCTTCTTACCCTTTCCAGAATCTATACTCAGCCTCGGTACGAAATGCTTCCCTATCCATAATTGCTATATCCCTGATTGAGGAGTCACATTTCTGTAATTAGAGTAAGCTTCTTGGGAATCATCTCCACAGAGGAAAACAGACACTGGGCTCCAGTAACCTATGTCTCATGTCCTCTAGCAGGATACTGCCGTACTGCTGGAAACACGCAGGGGTTTTGGCACCATCTCCATACAGTCACCCGCTTCACCTGCAAGACTGGAATTAGCGTTCCCAAGCAGCACAGCACAGCGTTTTCCCCCCCAAGAGGGTTTCCCTGCGAACCTCTCTCTGACTTAGCTTTGTGCTGCATCACAGAGGGGTCAGCAGGTGGATTCACCCAACTTCAGTACAGTCTGCAGATACAGGTAGGGGGCCTTCAGTGTATTGACAGTTGGATATATTTCATTTTGCATATTTTGATTGAAACCTGACCCAGGCATAACACTCTTGCCGAAGCCGCCAGCCAGCCCTGCTGCCTCTATTTCTGGTCTGGGGCTATGTCAGCCTCACAGTCGACGTTCCCATTCCCACAAGGGTCTGTGATCTGAGCCACACTTTCTTGGCTCGGGACTGCAAGACTTCCTACAAGGGTTTGCCTATCCAGGAACTCCACAGCTGCTAGATGCATTGTGGACCACCTCGCATCTGTTCCAAGTGGGCTGTCAGTGTTGCAAATGCTGTAAAGTGGTACAGTGACTTGTAGAGACTCTTATGGAAGAATACAGAGCACTCAGCTTCCAATACAAAGATATAATGATGCAGGATTGCGGAGATTCGAACATAGCTCTAGGGTTAGGCAACCATTTTGAGCATAGCATCTAGCAACCCCCTTCGGCATGTATAGCTAAAGAGACGCTGCTGTCTAAGTCGTATGCTGAATTATTACCACTAATAGAAATAGAGTAAGCTGCTAACAATTCCCCTAGTATGTTTGATTTATATGAATTAAAAAAGATTGTTCAAATGAAGAAAATAGCTCATGCTTAGAGATTATGGATCTTGTTCATCTAGGCATCAAAGTCAAAAAAAGGGAGCGAGTTCGGGAGGCTAATGACTTTAGATATGCACAAGGAAGATAACGTTTCACATTTACAGAAAAAGGCATGGTTTGTAGATCCTAGTCCATTTATTAATAAAGCGTATTATGTTGTTACCTTAACAATATTATTTCTGATGTTTGTAAACTTTAAGTTTTCGATGGTTTATCCTTAACTAATTTCTATTTATTTTCAAATAATTGCTTTTTTTTGTTACATGATTGTTGACTTTTTTTTTTAATGAACTCTTTATTGAAGGAACATAGAGGTGCCAAAAGTACATCTTACCAACAGGAGCTGTACACATAACAGACTGGTTACAATTTCTGATTACCCAAACATTAAGGAGAGGAATCATAGACAGTTCACTCTGATGGCTAATGAAGTTTCTATTCCTGTCTAAACAAACCTCTAACCCCTTTTACCCCCCACCCTCCCAGAGACACATGGACCGTAGAGGAAATATCTCAAGAAGCATCTTCTAGAGGTATGGGATGACTATGACTGTTTGTTTTCTTTCTTTCTTTAATGTGTGTTGAGGCAGCGAAAGGTGAGGACTAGGTGAGATTTAATTAAGTTGGGTTGTCAATACTTGGGTCCGTGTTCGGGTGTAGGCCCATTTCCGGCTCACTTGCTACTTGTGGTCTGTAAAATTCCAAAAAAGGTAGCCATTCCATGTCTATTTTGGCATGGAATTCAAGTAAGATTGCCGTTAAGATTTCCATGTCGTATAGCTTATAGTCTTTTCTAGACCATTCCATTCTCGTTGGCAAATGGCTCCTTTTCCAGTGCATTGTGAGACAGACTCTAACCGACAATAATAGGTTTCTCAGCATGTGTGACGATTGTGTGTGGCCTTCAATTTGACCCTTTAGACCGAATAATACCAGCAGCGGAGTCCGTGCTTGTTTCATACCATCTAAAATGTTAATCCAGGTTAGTACTTCTTTTCAGTAACCTTGTACCAGGTGGCACTCGCATCACATATGCCAGTAATTTCATGTCTCCCCACAGTTCCTCCAACATAAGGGGCTCACGTTTGGGTACATTTTTGTAAGCCCATGTGATGTCAGGTGCCACTAAAATAGAGGCCTACAGTTATGCATTTTATATTGTGCTGCTATCAATGTTGACCTAGATTCAACAGATCTATGTGATCACTGCGTGGCTCATAATTTCGCAAAAGGAAATTCCGAATTCGATAATGGAGCCGCGCAGTGCTCACATAGATAGCACATCTATGTGCAAGTCCCCTGTTTCCCACCTTGTCACTGCGGGGGACAGCCTGCAACCCCTGCTCCGATTATGCCGAACAAAGGGAGCAGGGGACACCCCCACACTTCCTGCTCCCCTTCTTTGATGTAATGGGATTCTGCATTTTCTCTACTGCCGAATGCACATTAAAGTCGCATTTGTTAGGCTCTCACTCATACGTACGCATTCATACGCAATTACGAGACAGAGCCTTGCCTGCTGTGAACTCTCTTTATTCACTCCTACACAGTAACTGCCGCTCTTCTCCCTTGGCCCCTCCCTTTCCGCCCTCTTCCCGCTTCCACATGAGTGTGCTCTTAAAGGGGCTGGGTCCCTAGTAATCACGTACAACACCTCCCCCGTGCTTAACATGGAAGTCCAGTTACATCTGTTCGATGAGTCTCACTGGTCTTTTTATTGTTCTGAGAGGCCTCCCTGGGGACTCCCTGCTCTCACCAGTAGTTTCCACTAGTGGTTCTATTTCGTCTTCTATGCTTAAACCTCCAGCTACCATCTCTTGTGTCTCTAGCTCTTCTAGATATAACCTCTTGAAGAATGAGGAGTTCCGGGTAATGTCCCCTGGCTCTCCGGTCGCCGTGACCATGGGTCCTTTGATGACTGTGATGACTCGAGGCTCTAGGCTGTAGCGCGTGTCTGTCTTTTTGCGTTGAGTTTGTCGTACTAGGATGGTTTTCCCTACCTCTAGTTGGTGTTCCTTTGTTCTCCTCTTTTTGTCGGCCCACTGTTTGGCTTGTCTCTTCTTTTCAGCGTCCCATCCTCTGATGGTCGTGTCCTCTTCTGGTGTGTAATCTTCCCATCGGGGATGCGTGTTCAGGGTTGGTATCTCACCATGAGTTTCCCGTAGCGTCATGCTGGGTGTTTCGGTAGCTTCTGAGCATGCTGCAGATGGCTTGCGCGTGGGGTGTCTGTTCTGCCATAGCTTTCTGTCTGGTCAATTTAATGGTGGCCATGAACCGTTCCACCATCCCGTTGGCTTGGGGCCAGAGTGGTGTAATCTTCTGGTGGTGGAATCCTAAGTGGTCCGCAAGCCTTGCAAATTCTCGTCCTTGAAACCGAGATCCGTTATCTGTCTTGACAATGTTTGGGATGCCCCACTCACTGAATAGTTCATCTACGATGGGTGCTGTTTCTGTAAATGACATTGTGGGTATTTGCTTGATGAATGGGAATCTTGAGTATTCATCTATTATGACTAGTAGGTATCCCCCTTCTTCCAGGGGTCCGTAGAAGTCCATCGCGACTCTTTGCCATGGCCTTGTTGGAAGTGTGGTTAGTTGGAGGGGGTTCAGGGTTGGCCCCTTTGCTGCAAGTTGGCAGGGTCTGCAGTGCATCAGCATGTCTTCAACTATCACATCAATGTAAGGAAACCAGACGTAGTTTCTGAGAATTCGTTTTGTGTTGTCAATCCCCCTGTGGCCCTCATGGGCTAGTGTTACCAGGGTCTTCCTTAGGTCTCTAGGGGCCACTAATCTGTTTACGCGCAGTAATATCCCTTGGTCTGTGGCTATTAGTTCTTCGTACACCTTGGCTAGCCGATCGAGCTCTTTCTTGTCTGCACCCTCCCCTCCGTTACCTTGTACTTGGCGCTCTCTCCATTTGTTGGAGCGGGTGAGGGAGATGGCAGCTTTGATCGTTCGTTCGGTCGGCCTTGCTTCTTTCCTCAAATGTTGCAGTTGAGATCGTCGGTGGCATGGCATTTGAGGACAGGTGGGAGATGTAGTCAGCAGCCTCATGGGCTAGGGTGTCGTCCTTGTACATCATGGGGTGCCTGGACAGGTAGTCCGCTGGGTTGGCTTCTCCCCCGGGATTGTGGATATTTGCGTAGTCATACTCTTGTAGTCTTATTACCCAAAGCTCTATCCGGGGTGGCATTTTGTTTTTGGGGTTGCCAAAGATTGAGAGCAGTGCTTGATGGTCTGTCACAAGGGTAAACTTTCAGCCAATGATAAAGTGGTGATATTTCTCGCAGGCCCATACTGCGGCTAGGCTTTCTCTCTCCGCTTGCGAGTAGGCCCGCTCAGTGTGTGATAGAGCGCGGCTGGCGTATGCCACCACTGCATGCCGGGCGTTGTCTTTGGCGTCGGTCTGGGCAAGGATGGCACCAAGTCCCACTGGACTGGCATATACCGTAATGATGGTGTGCCACTCTGGATGAAAATACGCCAGCTGACGGTTGTTGGTGAGGCTTTCTTTAATGGTTGTGAACGCTGCTTTGCATGGTGCGTCCCAGAAAAAAAGGTTGGTCCTTCTTCAGGAGGGTGCGGAGCGGGTCGGTGATTGTGGCATAGTTCGGGAGGTAGCGTGCACAATATCCGGCCATTCCTAAAAAGGAGCGCAGTTCCACCACTGTTGTGGGGGCTTGGAGGTTGGTGATAGCCTTTATCTTGTCCGGGTCAGCTGTTATTCCTTTGCTGGAGAAGATGTGCCCGAAATATTTGAGGCTGGCTTTGTTGATGTCACATTTGAGTTCATTTAGCGTCAATCCTGCTTCTTGGAGGGTCTTGCAGACAGTTATTAGGGCATTGTCGTGCTGTTCCTGATCCTTTCCAAAGATCAGAATATCATCACTATAGTTTAGGGCATTCATTTCAGATGCTATCAGGCGTCTTATTGTCTCCTGAAAAATCTCTGCAGCAGATGATATGCCAAAGTTTAGTCTCTTATACCTAAATAGTCCGTCATGGGTTGCGAAGGTGGTTATAGGTCTCGACTCTGGATCCAGGACAAGCTGATGGTAGCCCTCATTGAGATCTAATTTTGAGAAGTGCCTCGCTTAATTTAACCTGATCAGCATGTCTTCCAGGCTTGGGCCTGGGTGCCTCTCCCTCTGGATAGCGGTGTTTGGGATGCGCATAGCGACACATATGCGTAGGCGCCCGTTGTCTTTGGGCACTATCACTATTGGGGATACCCATGGCGTTGGTCCTTCAACCTTTTCTATAATGTCATTGAGGAGGAGCTGAATCTCCTTTGACACTTGTTCCTGAAGGTGGAAGCCCACTTTGCTGGGGGTGCTGTGGTACCGGCATGATGTTGTGGTTGATGTGTAGTTTGATGGGTGAGTTCTTGAGCATTCCCACTCCCTCAAATAGTTTAGGGAACTGATGTTTGAGGTCTTCTTTTGCGAGAGGTCGGCCTATTATTGCCATAATGGTTTCTTGTGTTGAGGGGTGTCGCTTTATTATTTCTGATCGGTCATAATATAGGTCAATCAGTGTCAGGGCACTGGCTGTACGATAGCTGAGGAGACAGCGACCTATGGATGGGCTCTTGATGACATGTATCGTGGATGTCACTGTGCGGTTGCGGTGTGTGAGGTCATATTGAAATTGTCCTTTTGATGTCATGGGTATAGCTGCTCCCCATTGGAAGATGTGTGTTCTGGATTCTCAAAGGGGGTACAGAGGGGTGATGTCACGGTATAGGTCTTCATTCGTGACATTTACCGTTGCACCCATGTCGACCACAAAGTTGTTCCTGGTGTTCCCCATCTGTATTGTTACTTTGGGAGCTGAGGCGTCTTCAACGTCGACGCTGAGTAGTCGGACGTATTCCCTATCGTAGCCATCTTGCAAGTAATAAGTTTGTTCATCTTCCCCTAGTTGATGTATTGGTGGGGAGTTGATGTATGGGTCCATGTCTTGTTCATGCAATGGCAAGGGGTCTCTCGTGTATGTTGTTCCGTGTTCTGGTGCTTGTGCTAATTCTCGTTGGCGAATTTCATATAGTTCATGATCTCTCCTGTCTGGTTCAATCTGTAGACCTTCTAGTGCCCTCACGGTGTTTGGGCGTTGATAGGAGTTCATAGGTTATGTTGCATTTCTTTCGGCGGGGCGTTGTTGTTGGTCCATGTGTGTCTCTGCTGCGCGGCTGGCAGTTCGTTGGGAGTCGAGCTTCCCTCAACGAGCTGTTCCTTGCACATCACTTGGAAGTGGTTTTCCATTCCGCATCTTAGGCAGCGCTGGCCGATGGCAGGGCATTGTCCTCTGTGTGGGTATTCAAACCCGCAGCGGTAGCATTGGCGGTCACCCTGGGACCGTTGAGCAGAATATTTGGGAGTCATTCTGTTTTGTGAAGTCGGATATCGAGTGTAGGGGCTCACTGCTGCGATGGTGTCTCCTTTTTTTGGGTTTTCAATAGCAATGGCTTGGACATCCACTCTTTCGTTCACTCTGGCAAAATCCAAAACTTCTTTCAGGGATAGGGGCTTTTTTAGGAGGTGCTTCCTAAACATGGAAGATATGCATCCTTCTATTATGCGTGACCTTATTGCTTCGTCATCATTAAAGTTGGCAAAGTCGCACTTAGTTATCTTTCTTTGCAGGGCGATGACAAATTCCCCTATGGACTCATGAGGTAGTTGGCCACATTAATTGAATGTGTATCGCTCATAGTCACGGTTGTGTGAAATGACAAGTTTCTCGTTGATGGCCTCTAAGAGTTTTGCATACGTGGTACGATCCTGTGGGGAATCGTGCGTATGATGTTTTTAATTTCTCTCCCTGCCACATTGGCGAAAATTCTGAGTATGTTGGGTGGTTCTTGTGTGCCGATGGCACCTACGAAATCCTCGAATTCTTCCACCCACTTTTCCCATCGCTGACCCTGATCGTGGTGTGGGTTCAGTGTGAATGGCGCAGGTCTCCTCATTAAGCTAGCCTGAGAGGAGGGTGCTCCTGGTAATGGTGGCTGGGCATTGGGGTCTGCCGCGTCCGGAGCCAACATGATGGCGCCGTTGGGTGTGCTTCAGTGGCTTAGGTGGCACGTGGGCACTGGTCTTAGCTGTGTCTTGAGGCACTGTGGTCGCTTGTTTAGTGTGCCAGAATGTGGCCTTCCTTCTAGGAAGCTTCAACTAGCTGGTTTGGTAGGGTGGGTCAGCCGTGAAGTTTGTTTGGTGGGTCAGCCGTGAAGTTTGTTTTGGCAAAGCTCCAGCAGCTCCAGGGTTAACGCGAAGATCAATGGGGACAGAGGTCAGCCTTGTCAGGTACCACAGCTCAGATGGAACTCCCTGGACGCCATCCCATTGACTATGACCCTTGCCCTGACATTGTGATATAACGCCATAGCCCTTACAAGCAATCTAGCGCAGAGATCTGCCTTTTTTAGTACTGCTTCAATGAATGTCCCCTCGACCCTATCAATTGATAACAAGAGGGGGTCTGTGTTGCTGTTACATATCCAAGTGTTGAGATTGAGGATCTTTCGGATATTCTCAGCCCCCTTCCTGCCCCATATAAACCCTACCTGGTCATTATGTAGTAATTTGGCAAGAACTGTGTTAAGTCTTCCTGCAAGGACACTGGCATAAATCTTAGCATCAGCATTTATCAGGGATATGGGGCAATATATACACAGTCAAGTCTATCCCTTCCTTCCTTACAGAGTTCTGTCCTGGATAAACGAGTTTGGAGCTCTCCCCCCATCTAAAATATTATTAAAGAGTTTCAGTAAGAATGGGGCCAACAAGGGGCCATGTCTCTTATAGAAGGAAGGGGTGAATCCATACTGCCCTGGTGCAGACCCTCCTTTCAATTTAGAGATCACTTGAAGAATTTCCTCACGTTGTATCGGAGCGTTCATCAGTGCATTCTCTTCCGCCAATAATTTTGGAAAGGGCGATACCCTTAAATAATCTTGAATTACATTCTCATTATTGTCACATTATTGTCACGACCCAGGCGGTAAGTTACCGCCTGGGCCGTGACTTTACCACCATGGCGTAAACTACGTTTACGCCATGGTGGTTGGCGGATTTACCGCCCTATTCCGACCTTGGCGGGGCGGTAAGTCCCCAATCCCCATTTACCCTTCCCCATTCCCATTTTTGCCCCATAGGGCATAATGGGAGCGGGGAAGGCGTTAATTACGCCACCGTAAATTACGGTGGCGTAATTAACTCCATGGTCCCTTAGCGCCATGGATTTTAACACCTGCTAAAAGCAGGTGTTAAAAGCACCATGGCGCTAAGGGACCTCGTAATTGGCGGTAAGGGGTCGGCGCAGCTAACGCTGGCGTTAACCCCTTACCGCCAGGGTCGTAATGAGGCCCATTGAGAAGTATATAATTAAGCGTAGTATTGGGAGAACCTCAGGTTGTTTAAATATGACATTTGTCATCATATATGTTGTAGACCGCTCTTTCCGCCTTCTTATTTCTTAAACGTGCTGCTAATAGCGTGTGGGCCCTATCTCCCTTTGCTTAAAATCTCAGTTTTATGTATCAGATCTGTGCCAATGCTTTCGCTTTGCACAGCTCACCCAATTCCTGTTTTAGGATTCTAATGTCACTAAGTTGCCCCTCAATCCGTTCCGTAGCACCTTTCAGTTTGTTCTCTTTTTCTCTGATCAAAGATTGACATTTACTTTCCTATAGCGCTCTTTCCATCTATTTGGCAGATGCCTCAGATATTAATAGACCATGAATAGTGACCTTAGCCGCCTCCCAAACTATGTGTAGTGGAGTGTCCCCTGTATCATTGGCCTGGAAGTATTCTTTAATCTCTTTGTGAAGGAAATCCCCAAAGGCCACATCCTTATATAGCATGTCATTACACACCCATCTTTTGTCTATTGGAGTACGGGCCCAGTGTCTAGTCAAAGCGTGCACATGTCGTGGTCCGACCAGTCTACTATTTGAATATCTGTATCAATAATGCTGTGCTCTTGCGCTGCTTCTAGGAGTATATGGTCTACTTGGGAGAAAGTGTTGTGAGGAAGAGACTAGAAGGTGAATGCTTGTGTCTGTGGGTGTGTTATTCTCCAAGAATCGATGAGAAAGTTGTCTCGTGGGGTGGTTTTTAGGTTATTCACTTCATGAATTACTGGAGGGATTGCCCTTGCCCTTAGGGATGACCAGTCTTGCGTGGGATCTATAAATGAATTAATGTCACTCCCACAAAAGAGGATTCCTGTTTACCATACATTTAGGAGAGATAGAGCTTCACAGCAAGACTGATATTACTGCTGGTTCAAAGCGTAGCGCGCACATAGGGCCCGATTCATAGAATCGGGTGCAAGGGCTGCATGCCGAGAAGGAGTCTGCGTGAGCCGTGGCACAGAGAAATACTTGCGAGGCACGCATATTCATGGATTCTCAGAGACATCAGTAGCAGTCGCGCAAGTAACAGCAAGCTGTACGAGTAACGCCCCAAACACGCCTCCACGCACTCCAAAATGTAAGTGAAATGCCTAACACTGCGCAAGCTTCCGTGCCATCCCTGGCCCAGCATACAGCCCCCCCCCAACTAAATCGGCTGGAAACACCCCACCATCCCTGGGTGCACTCCATAGAACACGCGTGCCCTCCTACGCAAGGCCAGCCCCTACACCAGCCAAATCTCGCGACAACACCTTACAAACCACTGGCCGCACCCCAGCGTAATCTCGCGAAAACACCCCTCGATCCCCGGTTGCACCCCCATAGAAAACGCATGCCCTCCCACACAAGGCCAGCCCCTACACCAGCCAAATCGCACGACAACACCTCGCAATCCCCGGCCTCACCCAAGCGTAATCGCGCGAAAACACCTTGCGAACCCTGGCCGCTCCCCAGCGTAACCGTGCTAAAACACCCTGCGATCCCCAGGCGTACCCCATAGAAAATGCCTGCCCACCCACACAAGGCCATCCCCTACACCAGCCAAATGGCGGGTCAGCATCTCGCAATCCCCTGCAGGCAGTCTCCACCAGATGGAACACCCCCGCCCCAGCCCATCACCTGTTGGCCCCCCAACAGGCAGACCACTCCAAATGGGACACCCCCACCCCAGCCCCATCACCTGTTGGCCGCCCTGCAGGCAGCCCCCTCCAGAAAGGACACCCCCATCCCAGCCCCCATCACCCGTGACACCACCCTGCAAGCAGCCCCCTCCTGATGGGACACACCCACCCCAGCTCCATCACCAGTTGGCCCGCCCCCCCAGCAGGCAACCCACTCCAGACAGGACACCACCACCATAGCCACATCACATTCTGGTCCCTTGCAGGCAGCCCCCTCCAGATGGGACACCCCCACCCCAGCCCCATTACCTGTTGGCCCCCAGCAGGCAGCCCACTCCAGACGGTACACCCCCACCACAGCCCCATCACCTGTTGGCCCCTCAGCAGGCAGCCCACTCCAGACGGGACAGCCCCACCACAGCTCCATCAGCTGTTGGCCCCCCCAGCAGGCAGCCCACTCCAGACGGGACACCCCCACCCCAGCCCCATCATCTGTGACACCACCCTGCAGGAAGCCCACCCCACAAGGTACATCACCTGCATGCTGTACCCTGACATTGTGACACATCATCACTGCAACAATTGTGTGTTGTGCACCTGGACCGGTGTGTTGTGACATCAACCCGAATATCCTCACAAACATGTATCCTGCAAACCAAAATTAAAGCATGGACCAGGGTCACATCCATGAGTGCGGCCGTAACCATCTCCCAACATACACATGTGACATGTGATTTTGAAAGTGAGGCCCTGCTGCCCATGTCACAATGTCATGTCAGCGATCCCCAGGGACGAAATGTTCGACAATGACACAAGCAAACATACTCTCAATGTGTGCCACAAGAAAAAACAATTGACAGGTGTCTTGTCTCACAGCCTGAGCCTCATTGAGCTGTTATTTTCAGAAGCGATCCCTGATCAAACACATCACCTGTCTGGGCAGGTGTGAAGGACATGGCAATCAGAGAGTTCACAACTCACAGAGAGAGTTGCATTGGTCATCCACTGTGGAATATAAAGAAATGCCACTACTGTATCCCAGTGCAAGAGGTTGTGCAACACCAGAGAAAGTGAATCCTGTAGAAACACCTGCTGGTGAAGGGGAATGCACTACATGCGTGTTACACAGCATTAAGTAAATCCGGTGCCATTGTCATGTACATGTAACACTCCCACAGTGACCCCACCCACCTCCATCCCACCCAAACACAGTGAGGGCAAACACAGAGAGATGCAGCATATTTGAACGGAAATACTATTGGACAGTGCACACCCATACTTCCACTTCACACACCAACACAGGTCAACCACATGTGTATACTGCCCTCTGAAATAAACCCAGCAACAATACACATAGAGGAAGCAAACACACACATGACTACCAATGGTCAGAATCAGGGCGTGTTTTGTGTTCAATCACAAAATAAAAGAAAGGTCCATGAAGTATGTTGAACTAGAAAACGCAAACACACCATAAAAAACTATGTACAAAATAACCATGGAGGATTGCCCAATTAGTCCACTCCAAAACAAAATCCAAAGGAAACGTACACCTACAGAACTATGTACAAAAAAACTGGAGTATTGTCCTAAATGTCTGCTCTAAATAACAAAACTAACCAAAGGAAACTTAAATCTACAAAACTATGTACACAGGCAGCGGGCTAGTCCTCCTCGTCACCAGTCTCATGCAATGTCTGCTCCAGGGCATCATCGAGCACTGTTTCTGCTTCCCCCAGGCGGGCCTCCCCTCTTTCCTGGAGGGCTTGCAGGGCCTCCAGCATGGTCCTCTCCATCCCCTTCGCCTCCCTGGAAATTTCCTCCAGAATGTTAGCCCGCCTCCTTCCCCGACGCAGTGCAATCTCCGCACTGGCCATTGTGACCCTCGCCTCCCGAGCCAGCTGCCCCTATGCCCCGATACGCTGCCCAAAGTGCACGAACACAGAAGACATCCTGTTCCTCAGGTCCACATTTGCATACTGCCTGATGCTGGATATCTGCCCCCTCGCAATGGTATGCCCTGAGTACAATAGCCTCCTCCTCAGAGCCTGCTGCTGCCATAGCACCCGGTGCCTGCTTCGTGTGGACACCCTCCGGGCTGATGACATCACCCAGGGTGTCTGGCCCGTGCCCTGCTCCTGGGTGCCTGCTCTCCCTCCATTGCCGTTGCTCCTGTCGTTGCCGGGATCGGCATGGTGACCACCTCATCTGATCCAGTGTTGATTCCCAACTCATGAAGGGATGTTTGCTCCACCAGACAGGCCAACATGGGTGGGACTGGTGCACAGGGGGCCCTGGTGTAATCTGGGACGGAAGGCACCCCGGCGGATGACTGGAGAACAGAGGAGTAAGACAAGGAGGGGGTTGCAACAGTGGACAGGCCACGCAGCCAATTCGAGACCAGGAATGCTACTAGCCAGTTCAGGAGACGCCAGATGTCGTTGTGATGACGCGCAAGCACCCGACAGGAAGCCCGCACTTCATCACGAATGTCACAGGATCGCCTCCCAATACCGATCAGCAGGGGGACCACTCTGTCCTGAATGGCAACAACCGCCGGCATTGGGGTGTCGGTCTGGGTGGAAGAATCCGACACCTGCGGCTTGGTCCGGGTTGAGGCATGCTGGCAGGTGCATACAGCTATAGCCGCTGTTCCAGGGACAGGAATTTGCACAGGCACACCCACGGTGACCTGCACAGCCTCCTGCCCCAGGGGCAGGACTACAGTAGTCACACCCACCTCTTTACTTTACTTTACTTTACTTTACTTTAGTACATTTGTATAGCGCGGCCATAGACCCAAAGGCGTGAGGGCGCTACATGACATATACAACAAGCAACAAAAAAAGTGAAGGAACCGGTATGCAGCGCTACAAGAAGTTATATTCCACAGACAGCTCAGGGTAATCTAGTTAAAAAGATATGTCTTCAGTCTTTTCTTGAATATCCAGTGGAAGAGCATTGAATGTCCAGTGGAAGAGCATTCCAAGCCCTTGGTCCAATGGAGAAGAAGGCTGAGTTGGCTGCTCTAGCAGTATGGCACTTTGATTCAGACAAGAGGTGCTGATGTTCGACCTTAATATTCTCATATTATTTCTTGTGGTAAGGAGTTGTTGCAGATATCCAGGCATATTGCCAGATCTGCATTTATGTACAACAGTCAGGGTCCTAAAAAGAAATCTAGACGCTACAGGCAGCCAGTGAAGTTCTCGTCTTGCTGTCGTAACGTGATCTGTATATTTGAGTTTCATGACGGCTCTAATAGTCCCGTTTTGGCATGCTTGCAACCTATTACAGTCAGACTTATTAAGTCCCATGAGAAGGCTAGAGCAGTAATCTATTTTTGAACCTATTATTGCTCTAGCGATGGTCTCTGCATTATCCTGAGATATAAGAGGCCTTAACTGCGCTAAAAGTTTAATGTAGTAGGCACATGATGATACCAGGCTACTGACATGCTGTTTCATAGTCATATGTTCGTCAAAGGTCACTCTTAGTGTTTTCACTTTTTTTAGGGGCATAATAGATTCTTCTCCCATTTGTTATCATATTGTGAACCAAGTTTATTTATAGTGTGTGGAGAGCCTATGACAAGCAGTTCAGTTTTTTTATTTATTCAGGGCCAACTTATTGTGGACCATCCAGGTTTCAATTAGAGTGAAAACTCTGTTGATGGCCAGTTCGTCTGAACCGTGAGAACCAGAAAGCGGGATGACACATTGAGTGTCATCCGCTTAGATGGTGAATGTTACGTTCTTGTGATCAAGCATTGTGAACAGAGGAGCTGTAAAAATATTATAAAAACAGGGGGAGGTACAAGCACCCTGGGGAACACCACAGGTCTTTGTAACGGGTTCAGATTCTGCAGTGCCGCAAAATACTCTACTATCACGATTATAAAGAAATGATAGGACCCATTTACATGCAAGAGGGGAGAAGTTGGCTACTTCGCACAACCTGGTGGCCATGATGTCATGGTCCTCCAGGTCGAAAGCCGCCGAGAGATCGAGTAGCATAAGTAATGACGCTTCCTTAATATCCATACGGGCCATTAGTTTAGACTTGAGTTCAAGGAGCGCGCTCTCGGTGCCAAAGCCGACCCGGAATCCAGACTGATGGTCATTTAGAATAGGACATGTCTTTAAATGGTTTGCAATTTGTATGTAGGCCACGCGATCAATGATTTTAAGCAGGAACGCTGTGTTCGTAATAGGTCGATAATTCTTTGGCATATCGACTGAAAGGCCAGGTTTTTTTAGGATTGGCATAACCCATGACTTCTTAAGTTCCTGAGGAACCGTGCCAGTAGATATGGAAGTATTAACAAATTGACAGATAGAGGTAATTAAAGAAGGGGCACAGGTTTTAATTATCATGGTGGTATGAATATCATTTTTACATTTCGTGGGCTTAAGTTGATTGATAATAGTTTCTAATTCCTTTTCCGTTATAGGGGATAGGTTGAATGTTGGAATGAGCGGTGACCTATGATAGGACCAATCCGCAGACTTAGACTCAGTGCATTTTAAGTTGTTACTTTTCTCTAGTATGTTTTCCTTGATGGTGTCTAATTTCTTGTGCATAGCTTGCTGCATAACATTGCACCAAGTAGCATCATCAGTGATAGATCTTTCTGGAATGATCTGGTTAGTTCTTTCTTGTTCTTTCAGTATGCGGGAAAGCTCTTTTGTGTTGTGCTGAGCATTTTGGATTCTATCATTGGCCTTTTTATAAATGGAGACCAAAGCTTTATATTTACTGAGAAGCAACAGTGTATTACACTTCTTCCATGTGTGATAAGATTTAATGGTTAATGACTTCAGAGATTGAAGCTCTGACGTGAACCATATATTGTGCTTAATTTCTGGTTTTATCGATTTCATTTTATAGGTGCCAACATTTTAGCGACACTTTCTAGATTAGAAGAGATCATTTTGCTAGATCTTCCAGAGTGTCAATTTTAGAAGTGGGTATGGTGTTAAGTATTGATTGTACTTTATTCATCTTGATATTTTTTAAGTTCCAATGCAACTTTTTAGTAGGATTTTAGCATTTAAGTTTGATGGGAGGATCTACCAGAATATCAAAGTTCACAAAAAAGTGGTCCGACCAGGGACATGGTGATACCAGTATGTTATTGATGTTAATTTCATGTCTGGCTACCCAGTCCAAAGTGTGACCCATATTGTGTGTAGACTCTTGGATGAGTTGTATAAAGCCCAGTTCATGCAGAATGTTTTGCAATTCTCATTGAATTTTCATCAGAGTGCTGTTGAAAACCGGATAGCCAGAGGGAAGGAAACCAGCTTGTGGACTTTAAGGCACTCACACCTTAAACCGATGTCTTGCTACAGCTTTTGGCCTCATCCCTGGGCAGTGCGGGAACCTCCCGACGTACTCCTTCTTGTCCCCACGACTCAAACCGAGGTACAGCGAGATCTGCTTGAACTGCCAGGAACAACGGCCTCAGCTACAGCTTTCTTCATTGACAAGGTACTGTGCAAAGGGGGTCCGGAACTATTTTCGCCCATCGAGAAAGTGTGTAAATCTTTCCTCAACTTTGAAGGCTTGTCCTTCCCTAAACATTCGTCAAACTTTTCACCTAGCCAAATTCTTCTAAACTCCGTGGCAAAGACTTAACCATTATATACCAGAACTGTGCTTTCCTATACAAAGACTCTGAACCATTGACTTTGGCCCAGGCCTATGAGAAGAACTGCTGGTAGTATTTAACTGAAACCCTTTGCCCTGCCTATGAATGTATTTGGGCTGTCTATTCTTATAACCTTGTCTTTTTATCGCTTTAATAAGAATCTGAAGTGCCATTTTGCTCCCACTTCACTGGAGCTAAACTTGCTCATTTACTTACCGGTTGGGTTTTTGTGGTGTATTAGTGTGTGATATTGAGCTGCTTATGCTAGTGTAATGTTTTCTAACTGACTGAGTAAATAAATGTATATTCTTTTACCAAGAAACCTTGAGTAAGTGTTTGTTTGAATCACTGTACTAGTTGGTCCTTTGTGTAACTTGTTCTACTGCTCACTTAAACTCTAGAGATAAGTCTGGCTGCTCAGCCATCGCTACCACTTTACTGTGTAGTACAGGATTGTACCAAAGGTGAAATTGTGCTTACATTTGTAGTCCTAATTGCCTGTAGTTTTCCCAAAGGGTACTGCAGGTGATTCTGCCTAACACTGGGGACATGACACGGTCACAACCTATCACTTGCGCATGCTACACACACATACATCATGGGCTCATACACATGTCATGCACACACATCACCTGAAAGTCCTCAAGCAATGCACTGAGCAATCCCATTGGAGTCCCCTCAACAGCAATAACGCAACATTACTAGGTCACACATTGAAATGCACCTGTTACATCCATCCAGGACTGGTAATGGTGGCTGGGCATTGGGGTCTGCCGCGTCCGGAGCCAACATGATGGCGCCGTTGGGTGTGCTTCAGTGGCTTAGGTGGCACGTGGGCACTGGTCTTAGCTGTGTCTTGAGGCACTGTGGTCGCTTGTTTAGTGTGCCAGAATGTGGCCTTCCTTCTAGGAAGCTTCAACTAGCTGGTTTGGTAGGGTGGGTCAGCCGTGAAGTTTGTTTGGTGGGTCAGCCGTGAAGTTTGTTTTGGCAAAGCTCCAGCAGCTCCAGGGTTAACGCGAAGATCAATGGGGACAGAGGTCAGCCTTGTCAGGTACCACAGCTCAGATGGAACTCCCTGGACGCCATCCCATTGACTATGACCCTTGCCCTGACATTGTGATATAACGCCATAGCCCTTACAAGCAATCTAGCGCAGAGATCTGCCTTTTTTAGTACTGCTTCAATGAATGTCCCCTCGACCCTATCAATTGATAACAAGAGGGGGTCTGTGTTGCTGTTACATATCCAAGTGTTGAGATTGAGGATCTTTCGGATATTCTCAGCCCCCTTCCTGCCCCATATAAACCCTACCTGGTCATTATGTAGTAATTTGGCAAGAACTGTGTTAAGTCTTCCTGCAAGGACACTGGCATAAATCTTAGCATCAGCATTTATCAGGGATATGGGGCAATATATACACAGTCAAGTCTATCCCTTCCTTCCTTACAGAGTTCTGTCCTGGATAAACGAGTTTGGAGCTCTCCCCCCATCTAAAATATTATTAAAGAGTTTCAGTAAGAATGGGGCCAACAAGGGGCCATGTCTCTTATAGAAGGAAGGGGTGAATCCATACTGCCCTGGTGCAGACCCTCCTTTCAATTTAGAGATCACTTGAAGAATTTCCTCACGTTGTATCGGAGCGTTCATCAGTGCATTCTCTTCCGCCAATAATTTTGGAAAGGGCGATACCCTTAAATAATCTTGAATTACATTCTCATTATTGTCACATTATTGTCACGACCCAGGCGGTAAGTTACCGCCTGGGCCGTGACTTTACCACCATGGCGTAAACTACGTTTACGCCATGGTGGTTGGCGGATTTACCGCCCTATTCCGACCTTGGCGGGGCGGTAAGTCCCCAATCCCCATTTACCCTTCCCCATTCCCATTTTTGCCCCATAGGGCATAATGGGAGCGGGGAAGGCGTTAATTACGCCACCGTAAATTACGGTGGCGTAATTAACTCCATGGTCCCTTAGCGCCATGGATTTTAACACCTGCTAAAAGCAGGTGTTAAAAGCACCATGGCGCTAAGGGACCTCGTAATTGGCGGTAAGGGGTCGGCGCAGCTAACGCTGGCGTTAACCCCTTACCGCCAGGGTCGTAATGAGGCCCATTGAGAAGTATATAATTAAGCGTAGTATTGGGAGAACCTCAGGTTGTTTAAATATGACATTTGTCATCATATATGTTGTAGACCGCTCTTTCCGCCTTCTTATTTCTTAAACGTGCTGCTAATAGCGTGTGGGCCCTATCTCCCTTTGCTTAAAATCTCAGTTTTATGTATCAGATCTGTGCCAATGCTTTCGCTTTGCACAGCTCACCCAATTCCTGTTTTAGGATTCTAATGTCACTAAGTTGCCCCTCAATCCGTTCCGTAGCACCTTTCAGTTTGTTCTCTTTTTCTCTGATCAAAGATTGACATTTACTTTCCTATAGCGCTCTTTCCATCTATTTGGCAGATGCCTCAGATATTAATAGACCATGAATAGTGACCTTAGCCGCCTCCCAAACTATGTGTAGTGGAGTGTCCCCTGTATCATTGGCCTGGAAGTATTCTTTAATCTCTTTGTGAAGGAAATCCCCAAAGGCCACATCCTTATATAGCATGTCATTACACACCCATCTTTTGTCTATTGGAGTACGGGCCCAGTGTCTAGTCAAAGCGTGCACATGTCGTGGTCCGACCAGTCTACTATTTGAATATCTGTATCAATAATGCTGTGCTCTTGCGCTGCTTCTAGGAGTATATGGTCTACTTGGGAGAAAGTGTTGTGAGGAAGAGACTAGAAGGTGAATGCTTGTGTCTGTGGGTGTGTTATTCTCCAAGAATCGATGAGAAAGTTGTCTCGTGGGGTGGTTTTTAGGTTATTCACTTCATGAATTACTGGAGGGATTGCCCTTGCCCTTAGGGATGACCAGTCTTGCGTGGGATCTATAAATGAATTAATGTCACTCCCACAAAAGAGGATTCCTGTTTACCATACATTTAGGAGAGATAGAGCTTCACAGCAAGACTGATATTACTGCTGGTTCAAAGCGTAGCGCGCACATAGGGCCCGATTCATAGAATCGGGTGCAAGGGCTGCATGCCGAGAAGGAGTCTGCGTGAGCCGTGGCACAGAGAAATACTTGCGAGGCACGCATATTCATGGATTCTCAGAGACATCAGTAGCAGTCGCGCAAGTAACAGCAAGCTGTACGAGTAACGCCCCAAACACGCCTCCACGCACTCCAAAATGTAAGTGAAATGCCTAACACTGCGCAAGCTTCCGTGCCATCCCTGGCCCAGCATACAGCCCCCCCCAAACTAAATCGGCTGGAAACACCCCACCATCCCTGGGTGCACTCCATAGAACACGCGTGCCCTCCTACGCAAGGCCAGCCCCTACACCAGCCAAATCTCGCGACAACACCTTACAAACCACTGGCCGCACCCCAGCGTAATCTCGCGAAAACACCCCTCGATCCCCGGTTGCACCCCCATAGAAAACGCATGCCCTCCCACACAAGGCCAGCCCCTACACCAGCCAAATCGCACGACAACACCTCGCAATCCCCGGCCTCACCCAAGCGTAATCGCGCGAAAACACCTTGCGAACCCTGGCCGCTCCCCAGCGTAACCGTGCTAAAACACCCTGCGATCCCCAGGCGTACCCCATAGAAAATGCCTGCCCACCCACACAAGGCCATCCCCTACACCAGCCAAATGGCGGGTCAGCATCTCGCAATCCCCTGCAGGCAGTCTCCACCAGATGGAACACCCCCGCCCCAGCCCATCACCTGTTGGCCCCCCAACAGGCAGACCACTCCAAATGGGACACCCCCACCCCAGCCCCATCACCTGTTGGCCGCCCTGCAGGCAGCCCCCTCCAGAAAGGACACCCCCATCCCAGCCCCCATCACCCGTGACACCACCCTGCAAGCAGCCCCCTCCTGATGGGACACACCCACCCCAGCTCCATCACCAGTTGGCCCGCCCCCCCAGCAGGCAACCCACTCCAGACAGGACACCACCACCATAGCCACATCACATTCTGGTCCCTTGCAGGCAGCCCCCTCCAGATGGGACACCCCCACCCCAGCCCCATTACCTGTTGGCCCCCAGCAGGCAGCCCACTCCAGACGGTACACCCCCACCACAGCCCCATCACCTGTTGGCCCCTCAGCAGGCAGCCCACTCCAGACGGGACAGCCCCACCACAGCTCCATCAGCTGTTGGCCCCCCCAGCAGGCAGCCCACTCCAGACGGGACACCCCCACCCCAGCCCCATCATCTGTGACACCACCCTGCAGGAAGCCCACCCCACAAGGTACATCACCTGCATGCTGTACCCTGACATTGTGACACATCATCACTGCAACAATTGTGTGTTGTGCACCTGGACCGGTGTGTTGTGACATCAACCCGAATATCCTCACAAACATGTATCCTGCAAACCAAAATTAAAGCATGGACCAGGGTCACATCCATGAGTGCGGCCGTAACCATCTCCCAACATACACATGTGACATGTGATTTTGAAAGTGAGGCCCTGCTGCCCATGTCACAATGTCATGTCAGCGATCCCCAGGGACGAAATGTTCGACAATGACACAAGCAAACATACTCTCAATGTGTGCCACAAGAAAAAACAATTGACAGGTGTCTTGTCTCACAGCCTGAGCCTCATTGAGCTGTTATTTTCAGAAGCGATCCCTGATCAAACACATCACCTGTCTGGGCAGGTGTGAAGGACATGGCAATCAGAGAGTTCACAACTCACAGAGAGAGTTGCATTGGTCATCCACTGTGGAATATAAAGAAATGCCACTACTGTATCCCAGTGCAAGAGGTTGTGCAACACCAGAGAAAGTGAATCCTGTAGAAACACCTGCTGGTGAAGGGGAATGCACTACATGCGTGTTACACAGCATTAAGTAAATCCGGTGCCATTGTCATGTACATGTAACACTCCCACAGTGACCCCACCCACCTCCATCCCACCCAAACACAGTGAGGGCAAACACAGAGAGATGCAGCATATTTGAACGGAAATACTATTGGACAGTGCACACCCATACTTCCACTTCACACACCAACACAGGTCAACCACATGTGTATACTGCCCTCTGAAATAAACCCAGCAACAATACACATAGAGGAAGCAAACACACACATGACTACCAATGGTCAGAATCAGGGCGTGTTTTGTGTTCAATCACAAAATAAAAGAAAGGTCCATGAAGTATGTTGAACTAGAAAACGCAAACACACCATAAAAAACTATGTACAAAATAACCATGGAGGATTGCCCAATTAGTCCACTCCAAAACAAAATCCAAAGGAAACGTACACCTACAGAACTATGTACAAAAAAACTGGAGTATTGTCCTAAATGTCTGCTCTAAATAACAAAACTAACCAAAGGAAACTTAAATCTACAAAACTATGTACACAGGCAGCGGGCTAGTCCTCCTCGTCACCAGTCTCATGCAATGTCTGCTCCAGGGCATCATCGAGCACTGTTTCTGCTTCCCCCAGGCGGGCCTCCCCTCTTTCCTGGAGGGCTTGCAGGGCCTCCAGCATGGTCCTCTCCATCCCCTTCGCCTCCCTGGAAATTTCCTCCAGGATGTTAGCCCGCCTCCTTCCCCGACGCAGTGCAATCTCCGCACTGGCCATTGTGACCCTCGCCTCCCGAGCCAGCTGCCCCTATGCCCCGATACGCTGCCCAAAGTGCACGAACACAGAAGACATCCTGTTCCTCAGGTCCACATTTGCATACTGCCTGATGCTGGATATCTGCCCCCTCGCAATGGTATGCCCTGAGTACAATAGCCTCCTCCTCAGAGCCTGCTGCTGCCATAGCACCCGGTGCCTGCTTCGTGTGGACACCCTCCGGGCTGATGACATCACCCAGGGTGTCTGGCCCGTGCCCTGCTCCTGGGTGCCTGCTCTCCCTCCATTGCCGTTGCTCCTGTCGTTGCCGGGATCGGCATGGTGACCACCTCATCTGATCCAGTGTTGATTCCCAACTCATGAAGGGATGTTTGCTCCACCAGACAGGCCAACATGGGTGGGACTGGTGCACAGGGGGCCCTGGTGTAATCTGGGACGGAAGGCACCCCGGCGGATGACTGGAGAACAGAGGAGTAAGACAAGGAGGGGGTTGCAACAGTGGACAGGCCACGCAGCCAATTCGAGACCAGGAATGCTACTAGCCAGTTCAGGAGACGCCAGATGTCGTTGTGATGACGCGCAAGCACCCGACAGGAAGCCCGCACTTCATCACGAATGTCACAGGATCGCCTCCCAATACCGATCAGCAGGGGGACCACTCTGTCCTGAATGGCAACAACCGCCGGCATTGGGGTGTCGGTCTGGGTGGAAGAATCCGACACCTGCGGCTTGGTCCGGGTTGAGGCATGCTGGCAGGTGCATACAGCTATAGCCGCTGTTCCAGGGACAGGAATTTGCACAGGCACACCCACGGTGACCTGCACAGCCTCCTGCCCCAGGGGCAGGACTACAGTAGTCACACCCACCTCTTTACTTTACTTTACTTTACTTTACTTTAGTACATTTGTATAGCGCGGCCATAGACCCAAAGGCGTGAGGGCGCTACATGACATATACAACAAGCAACAAAAAAAGTGAAGGAACCGGTATGCAGCGCTACAAGAAGTTATATTCCACAGACAGCTCAGGGTAATCTAGTTAAAAAGATATGTCTTCAGTCTTTTCTTGAATATCCAGTGGAAGAGCATTGAATGTCCAGTGGAAGAGCATTCCAAGCCCTTGGTCCAATGGAGAAGAAGGCTGAGTTGGCTGCTCTAGCAGTATGGCACTTTGATTCAGACAAGAGGTGCTGATGTTCGACCTTAATATTCTCATATTATTTCTTGTGGTAAGGAGTTGTTGCAGATATCCAGGCATATTGCCAGATCTGCATTTATGTACAACAGTCAGGGTCCTAAAAAGAAATCTAGACGCTACAGGCAGCCAGTGAAGTTCTCGTCTTGCTGTCGTAACGTGATCTGTATATTTGAGTTTCATGACGGCTCTAATAGTCCCGTTTTGGCATGCTTGCAACCTATTACAGTCAGACTTATTAAGTCCCATGAGAAGGCTAGAGCAGTAATCTATTTTTGAACCTATTATTGCTCTAGCGATGGTCTCTGCATTATCCTGAGATATAAGAGGCCTTAACTGCGCTAAAAGTTTAATGTAGTAGGCACATGATGATACCAGGCTACTGACATGCTGTTTCATAGTCATATGTTCGTCAAAGGTCACTCTTAGTGTTTTCACTTTTTTTAGGGGCATAATAGATTCTTCTCCCATTTGTTATCATATTGTGAACCAAGTTTATTTATAGTGTGTGGAGAGCCTATGACAAGCAGTTCAGTTTTTTTATTTATTCAGGGCCAACTTATTGTGGACCATCCAGGTTTCAATTAGAGTGAAAACTCTGTTGATGGCCAGTTCGTCTGAACCGTGAGAACCAGAAAGCGGGATGACACATTGAGTGTCATCCGCTTAGATGGTGAATGTTACGTTCTTGTGATCAAGCATTGTGAACAGAGGAGCTGTAAAAATATTATAAAAACAGGGGGAGGTACAAGCACCCTGGGGAACACCACAGGTCTTTGTAACGGGTTCAGATTCTGCAGTGCCGCAAAATACTCTACTATCACGATTATAAAGAAATGATAGGACCCATTTACATGCAAGAGGGGAGAAGTTGGCTACTTCGCACAACCTGGTGGCCATGATGTCATGGTCCTCCAGGTCGAAAGCCGCCGAGAGATCGAGTAGCATAAGTAATGACGCTTCCTTAATATCCATACGGGCCATTAGTTTAGACTTGAGTTCAAGGAGCGCGCTCTCGGTGCCAAAGCCGACCCGGAATCCAGACTGATGGTCATTTAGAATAGGACATGTCTTTAAATGGTTTGCAATTTGTATGTAGGCCACGCGATCAATGATTTTAAGCAGGAACGCTGTGTTCGTAATAGGTCGATAATTCTTTGGCATATCGACTGAAAGGCCAGGTTTTTTTAGGATTGGCATAACCCATGACTTCTTAAGTTCCTGAGGAACCGTGCCAGTAGATATGGAAGTATTAACAAATTGACAGATAGAGGTAATTAAAGAAGGGGCACAGGTTTTAATTATCATGGTGGTATGAATATCATTTTTACATTTCGTGGGCTTAAGTTGATTGATAATAGTTTCTAATTCCTTTTCCGTTATAGGGGATAGGTTGAATGTTGGAATGAGCGGTGACCTATGATAGGACCAATCCGCAGACTTAGACTCAGTGCATTTTAAGTTGTTACTTTTCTCTAGTATGTTTTCCTTGATGGTGTCTAATTTCTTGTGCATAGCTTGCTGCATAACATTGCACCAAGTAGCATCATCAGTGATAGATCTTTCTGGAATGATCTGGTTAGTTCTTTCTTGTTCTTTCAGTATGCGGGAAAGCTCTTTTGTGTTGTGCTGAGCATTTTGGATTCTATCATTGGCCTTTTTATAAATGGAGACCAAAGCTTTATATTTACTGAGAAGCAACAGTGTATTACACTTCTTCCATGTGTGATAAGATTTAATGGTTAATGACTTCAGAGATTGAAGCTCTGACGTGAACCATATATTGTGCTTAATTTCTGGTTTTATCGATTTCATTTTATAGGTGCCAACATTTTAGCGACACTTTCTAGATTAGAAGAGATCATTTTGCTAGATCTTCCAGAGTGTCAATTTTAGAAGTGGGTATGGTGTTAAGTATTGATTGTACTTTATTCATCTTGATATTTTTTAAGTTCCAATGCAACTTTTTAGTAGGATTTTAGCATTTAAGTTTGATGGGAGGATCTACCAGAATATCAAAGTTCACAAAAAAGTGGTCCGACCAGGGACATGGTGATACCAGTATGTTATTGATGTTAATTTCATGTCTGGCTACCCAGTCCAAAGTGTGACCCATATTGTGTGTAGACTCTTGGATGAGTTGTATAAAGCCCAGTTCATGCAGAATGTTTTGCAATTCAAGAGCGATCTTGTCATCCTTGTGATTAAACCATAAATTAAAATCTCCCATAAGCAGATATGTCATGTTTGCCTTAAGAGAGGCAAGCAAAAAGCTTGAAAGATTTTTCACAAAGTCAGCCGTGATGTGGGGTGGTTTATATAACAGGAGTATGTTTAGAGTGCTCTCTGCACTCAGACCAGTTTTAATGCAAAGAGAATCCACACCTTCCATTATAAATTCCCTGCTCACCTCACCACCCCTGCCTGACCCGATGGACTGGGTTACTACGGCCCTCTCCTCTTGCTCCTCCCCCACCATCCTGGATGCCTCCCGAGCGTCTTCCGCAGTGCATGGCCCCTGTGTTTGCTCACTTGTCCCCCTCACTGCCGAGGAGTACACGTCCACCTTCGCCTCTTGGACTTCCCCTCAGCAGCTTTGGCCGATGGTCCAGACGCAGCACCAGCCTCCTCGCTCCCCGACGATGTTGTGTCCAGGGAGCGTGGCTGGGCCTTGCGCCTATGCCTGGTGGAGGCATCCCTGCTGCCTTGCTTCACAGCACCGTCTCCGCCCTCTTCTTCCAACGCAACAGCAGATAAGGAGGGTACTACACCGATGTGTGCTTGGCATCAACAATCTAAGCATGAAGTACACTGCTAAAGGGTACAACCATCATCACCCTTCACAACACACAGGAACATGCAATGTACATGCATACACATACATGTCTGTCTATACAACAGACAATCACATCCGGGTGTTAGGGAGAATTCTCAAGAATGTGCTAATTTCCCTTACCTTTTGACACCCCCAGCAACTTTGCTGGATTTCTAGGATTTGATTTTTTTACCTGGGAAGAGTGTGAGCCTTTTTTCCCACTCTTCCATGTATTTTGGGTGTGTTTTACTTTTGTGTTCTTTGGTTATGGAGTTTTAAAACAACTCCAGTGGCATCATCTTTTTTTTGTGTGTCACACAGCACCTTCAGTGCAGTGGCACAGGGGTGTCTTTCAGACTCCCCAAGGTTTAAATACCTTCTCTGGGACTGACTACCATCTCCCAGAGCATGTAAAGTTAAATTGGCTTTACTAGTCTTTTTAAATTTACTGACCCAGCACACACTATCTTCCTATAGAGTGCTGGAGGGATTGCTTAGCTTCCCCTGAGTCAAAACACTCATGTTACAGTAAAATGTTACCTTTTCCTACTTTAAATGGCTGGTGGCAGTGGTTTAGATCAACTATCGTGATTTTTCCCGACCGCTAACAACGGTAGCTAAAAATCGGGTCAGCCATGTTTTTCAATATGGCGCCCAAGACCTATCTGTAAAAACAGACTCCGGTCATCTTTTTTCGCCATTTCTTTTAGGAAAAGTCCTTCTTGTGTTTGTCTCTGTGCGCCAAACCAGGCTTGGTCCCTTTGTTTGTTGGCCTTTGGCAGGTTTCAGTGCTGAAGCCCTCCTCTGGCGCCTGAGTGTCTGGGATGGACAGGATGTGAGGGAGGTGCCCGAAACTCCCTGTGCTTAGTCTCCTAGGAGACCTGAATGCACTCTGGTGTGATTGGCCGGCTGACTGTCCAGCTAGGACAGCCACCCTGCTGTGTGAGTGACAGCCAGGCTGGAATGAATGGGGGAAAACTGTTTAAAAGCAGGTCTCTGGGACTTGGAAAGCAGAGTCGACCACTGGAACGAAAAAACCGAAGACGAGATGAAGGAAGAGGACTGCTGCAACTCCTGGACGACTGGTGAAGCCCTGCTGCAGGTCCGAATTGCCTGAAACTCCAATCGACAGAGAAGCCATTCAAGGTTAACTTTTTCCCTTGAGTTTGGTGGGAACAACCAACTCGTAAGCCACCTGGACACTGTCTTTTTCTGGTTGAATTTTCATCAGAGTGCTGTTGAAAACCGGATAGCCAGAGGGAAGGAAACCAGCTTGTGGACTTTAAGGCACTCACACCTTAAACCGATGTCTTGCTACAGCTTTTGGCCTCATCCCTGGGCAGTGCGGGAACCTCCCGACGTACTCCTTCTTGTCCCCACGACTCAAACCGAGGTACAGCGAGATCTGCTTGAACTGCCAGGAACAACGGCCTCAGCTACAGCTTTCTTCATTGACAAGGTACTGTGCAAAGGGGGTCCGGAACTATTTTCGCCCATCGAGAAAGTGTGTAAATCTTTCCTCAACTTTGAAGGCTTGTCCTTCCCTAAACATTCGTCAAACTTTTCACCTAGCCAAATTCTTCTAAACTCTGTGGCAAAGACTTAACCATTATATACCAGAACTGTGCTTTCCTATACAAAGACTCTGAACCATTGACTTTGGCCCAGGCCTATGAGAAGAACTGCTGGTAGTATTTAACTGAAACCCTTTGCCCTGCCTATGAATGTATTTGGGCTGTCTATTCTTATAACCTTGTCTTTTTATCGCTTTAATAAGAATCTGAAGTGCCATTTTGCTCCCACTTCACTGGAGCTAAACTTGCTCATTTACTTACCGGTTGGGTTTTTGTGGTGTATTAGTGTGTGATATTGAGCTGCTTATGCTAGTGTAATGTTTTCTAACTGACTGAGTAAATAAATGTATATTCTTTTACCAAGAAACCTTGAGTAAGTGTTTGTTTGAATCACTGTACTAGTTGGTCCTTTGTGTAACTTGTTCTACTGCTCACTTAAACTCTAGAGATAAGTCTGGCTGCTCAGCCATCGCTACCACTTTACTGTGTAGTACAGGATTGTACCAAAGGTGAAATTGTGCTTACATTTGTAGTCCTAATTGCCTGTAGTTTTCCCAAAGGGTACTGCAGGTGATTCTGCCTAACACTGGGGACATGACACGGTCACAACCTATCACTTGCGCATGCTACACACACATACATCATGGGCTCATACACATGTCATGCACACACATCACCTGAAAGTCCTCAAGCAATGCACTGAGCAATCCCATTGGAGTCCCCTCAACAGCAATAACGCAACATTACTAGGTCACACATTGAAATGCACCTGTTAATTCCATCCAGGAGTGATGGCCAGTCACACAGGCACATCTTAGACACATACACATGAACACAATGCATGTTCATGAGGTTGACAACACCCTCATCTGTCACACTTCTCACATGGGCACGTCTCAGACACATGTAACAAACCATGTGCATGTTGTGAAATGCTGCAGTACAACACACAATGCAAATGTAAGACCATGGAAATCACACATGGTTCACTGAACACATGTAGAGCACTGTCTGGGACACGCACACAGACATCCGTATAAGAGGCATACTTTCTGTAAGCTCAAGGTGCACTCTCCCACCATACATTAACATGCACATGCTCTGTGGTGCCCAGCAACACATGGACACTCACCTGACGACTCCAGACGTTGCTGCAAATCGCTGACCTGGGTGTGCAGCGCTGGCATGTCGGTGGTGTTCATCCAGCCCCTGCGCCCCCCCTTGTTTGGCACCAGCCTAGAGGAAACGCAGAGCCTTGCTGTGGGTCCTGGATTTCAGGTCCTCCCAGCACTTGTGCACGTGGTGGTACTCGCGGGATGCCACCCCCTCTGCGTTGATGGCATCCACGATCCGGTCCCAGATTAGCTTCCGTCCTTCCTTGCTGACTTGCGTTGGGGCGCTGAAAAGGGCATCATAATGCCCCAGGACATGCTCGACCAGGATGTCAACTTCCCTGGCAGTGAAGTTGACAGCCCTCTACCTCACTGCTGTGGGGTTGCCACTCACCTCAGATGATGTTGCTTGAGACATGGCAACCCCCGCGGCAGGTGTGGGTGGTCAAGGTGGACCAGGGGCTGGACTGTGGAGCAGTGGTGATGGAATGGCACATTGGGAGTCTTCCGAATCAGCTGAGGTGGTCACAGGGCCAAGGACAGGAGCATTGGCAATGGCTGGACAGCAGGCACTCGAATTGCAGAGCAGGTGGGCAGCAGGCACACACAGTGGGCAGGCAGCTGCAGATGGCTCGTAGGAGGCAGATCAGGGCAGTAGGAGGCAGGTAAAAGGGCTGTAGGCAGGAGCATGGGTCTTCTGTGTCTCTTGCGTGGGCAACGGAAACAGAGTGACGGTTACTCTGTGTGTTTGAAATTAGCGCAGACACGTGAAATCAGAGGAAAGGGACTCATCGCGTAAGTTACATGACACACGCTGGGCGTTGGTGTTCAGATTCGGGATAAAGGAGTGCATAGGAGAAAATTAAACCGCACATGCGAATTGGAGTGGACGGATGAGTGCATTTCAGAGATTTTTGGGGTGCCACGCAATACGTTCACTACTGTGACAGTGCGAAATTCTTATTTTGGTGCGGGATTGCCGCCGCGCACACGTGTGTGTACTTTTCTTTTTTCTGAGGCTAACAGTGAGTAGCGTACACATTATTCATACTCTGGGTGCCCCTGTGTAACACGTACCCCCATTATCAACATTACAGTAGCTTTCCTGGGCTTCGCGTATGCATTTTTTGTGTTGCTGGGTGCCACAGCTTATCGTGTAATGCTTTTTTATTTCACAAGACCTACCGAGGGGTCGCGTACACACATTTTTGATATTTGGGGTGCCTGTGCATTACGCTTCCAGTTCATTTTTTCACCAGGGGTAATACTGAGCCTTGCTGGACCACACTAGTACGTTTTACATCACGTACCCTGCCCCCTCACTCCGATTGCCCAGGACAATTGCGTGGTGTGCCTTCCATTGTACAAATCCATCTGTACCATGAGTGGGAAGGCCACAAGAGGGAAAGGTGGCAGAGGTGGCCGGGGTTGGGGACGTGCAGAGAGAGCTGTGCTCCACCCCCAACAGGGTCAGGGAGTTGCAGGTGATGCTGCTGTCCCCAGCACCCAGGGTCAGGGAGCTGCAGGGTCATCTGCTGTCCCAGCACCCAGGTTCAAGCAGATGCAGCTGCTGTCCCCAACACCCAGGGTCAGGGATCTGCAGCGATAGCTGTAGTCGTCCCAGCCCATGTACACGGACACGCAGGGGCAGATGCTGTCTGTCCCTCAAAGGATAAGGGACGTCCATGCAAAACACCTGTCCCCTACCCCCAGCACCCAGGGTCAGGGTGCTTCAGGGTCAGCTGCTGTCCCCAGCACCCAGGGTGAGGGAGCTACAGTAACTGTTGATCCCCCCCCCAGGTACACGTACACGCAGGGGCAGCTGATGTCGGTGCATCTAAGGGGAAGGGACGTACAGTTAAAGAACCTGGCCCCAGCACCCAGGTATGGGGACCTGCAGGGGTAACTACTGTCTCAGCATCAATGGGTGATGGCATAGCCCAGGCCCTACTGCCATGAGTGGTCCAAGCCACACAGGGTCTGCACCACATGCCAAGCATCAAATGCATGCAGAACTGGGAAAGGCTCAATCCCAATGCACGACACAGGACACTGCCACTGGCAGCGAGTCACGGATGGCATCAACACCTTGGGGAATGAGAGGCGCACCGCTAGTGAGGTCATGAAGCGGTGGAATGACCTCTACCGACGAACCAAACACAAGCTGGGTGCCAACCTTGCGTCTGCTCTGGTGACTGGAGGGGAATCACCACAGGAGCAGGAGATCGCACCACATGAAGAGGCCATGACCGAGTTGATTCATGTGGATCTGGTGCAAGGCGTGGGAGGCCTGCCAGATTATGAGGAAACGCCGGTGAGTGATGAAGCGTGTGCATCCTGAATATGTGTATGTAGATTAAATAAATCAGTATGATTTTGTAGCACTTCTGACAGCATGTGTATGACTGCTATGGGCGAACCACGTCATGGTGTACTGACTCGTGCTTAGTGTACTGCAGAGTGCATACAACCCATGTGCTGCACATCCGTTGAACATGGCTTTGGGGCAGTAGTCATCATCAACCGTCAGATACAAAAAGACATTTCTGGCATGCCAACACAACGTAGCATCTGGGTATTTTCATCAGTGATGTTAGTGACTCAGCCATGCCAGTCAAGTGCTTGTGTCTGATGCATGTGCTACACATCATGCACTGCATGTAGTTGAAAGTCCATCCACACATGTCCGCAGGTGGTTTCATGCTACCCATACCTTCCATGTACAATGGCAGCGGGCATGACATTGTGCCATGAGTGACATAGCATTTTACTACGCTGTGCAAATCCCAGCCACAGCTATTGCACTGTCCCCTTGTAAAATATTTGTCAGGAGTCATCCCTGTTGGCCTGCCACACACACTCAATGGGTTCATGGCCCGCTCCCTCTTGTGCGTCGCTGTCCCCTCTTCCTATCTCCCAGCGCATGTCATTACTCTCTCCACATCACAGACCTGGGACTCGACAATCGGGGCATTTCCGCATTGTGTGCACTCCCTGTGCCAGTGGTACACTGATGTTACATGTAATTGTGGTGGACTTGACTGTGATTATGTGTGCTCATGTTCTCATATACGTTAATGGTATGTTGCATATCCACTTGATGAGTCACAATTAGCATGTTTTAGTCTACCATTTGCAGTGCTATGGGACAGGATGTGCGTCGACAGATACATGTCTGTTGGCAATGTGTGCAGTGCTTACATGGTCAGGGACATGGGATGTAGTGGCAAGTCTTCATACGCCATGACATGTGAGCTTTTTGTACATAGTGTGTATGCAAATTATGGCATAGTAACATGCATGACAATGTGTTGCAGGACACATTGTGATACCCATGTATGTAGTCGATGCAATTAACATGATTGTTCATGTCTTCATTTGTCCATGTGCAGGTGATGAGTCACTAGATGCAGGGGAGGAGGTAGAAGAGGAACGGGAGCCTGAGCCGGAACAGAGCACCAGTGGAGGACATGTTGTGGCAGCCCATGAAAATCCACTGGTGCTACAGGCCATCCGGGGTATTGCTGAGTATGTAACCGACTCCAATGAAACCAGTAGCTCTGGTGGAGAACAGGATGTCCATTCCTCTATGCTGTCGGAGGTGAGTGCATCAAGTGTTAGAGCTGTTGTAGCCCGTGCAGCCGCAGGGGGCCATGTCCCCTCACAGGACCAGTCGGTATTGTCACGTCCATCTGTGGTGGCTACGGCTGCAAGGTCACGCTCCACAGTATTGGTTTCTGGTCCTGAGACAGATGACCAAGGGAGGGATGCAGTCCTGCAGCCATAGACAGCGGCATCACATCAAGGGCCATGCTCCCTTGGGTCAGGCAGGCGTGGGGCCCACACACGTCGACGTGTGGCGGCTGGGGATACAGTGGGAGCAGTCCATGTATACTGTTGCACAACAGGGTGCTTCATATGAGATGTTGGCTCAGGGCATGGATAGGGTGGCCAATTCCATGACCCCCCCAGAAACACTGGTAGAGCACCAGCTGCAGGCATTGCGGTCCACATGCCGCTCACACAGGCTGCCCATGGAAGCCAGCAGCAGGAGCCGAAGGGGCGATCTTAGGTCTCTGCAGGCATCCCTGCTTGCAGAGGGTCAGGTCCACAGGGAAGCCCTGAGGCAAGAGTTCCTGGCCCTCAGAGCTTCAATGGAAGTGCTAGAGGCAGCCCGCAGCACACAGTACTAAGAGGAGATGCAACTATTGAGGCAGACCATCTCGGAGGAAATCCGTGTATCAAGTGAGGTATTGCATGAGGACCTCCGAGGCTTCATGTTTCAGATGTATTCTGAGGCACCAAGGACCAGGCCAGGGCTATACGTGGTCAACCTCCCTTACCACTACCACCTTCGGATTCTACACAGGACATTTTTTCATTTCTTTTTCACCCCCCTGGCCAGGTGTTGCATATCAGATTTTGTTTTGCCATTTCCTGGTTGTGCTGTTTGTTCATTTTTGTATTGATTGCCCTTGAGGTGTGCCATTAACCCCTCATGGACTACACGTGTACTGTGGTGTATGTGCAAGCATGCGTAGTGAAGTCATCTAGCATGTTTGCATGGGGTGCACAGGATGGCATGTGCATTTAATTAAAGGTTTGTTGTTCCGTAGCACGTGTGTGATGTGGCAATGGTACTGCACGATGGCTGTTTTAATATGTTATCCCATGTAATTCCAGTAATCCGTGATGTGGTGGTGACTGCTGTGCCGGGTGAGATACCCTGCACCATTCCGAGTCCACACTCCTCATGCCCTCCACCAGACACTGTCCTTCCCTTGTCGAATTAGGAAACACACTTACTGGTGAAGGTCATGTGGGATTTACACCATGCAGACACAGTAATTTGGTAAGCTTTTTCACTGTCTTGCATGTTGAGCATGCTTTATTGTTGGTCATCTTTGCTGCATGTGTTGGTTGTCTTATCTGTCCTTTGCATGCTGACATGGCATTATGGTAATTCGATTATAGCTCTTTTCACTGTCTGACCTACCTATGTGGATAGCTCAATGGGTGTACTGACTGTGCTGTGCAGAATATCATTTTTTTTTTTAATATATTTTTATTTATTTTATATCAACCAAACAACAGTACAACAGAACATAAATAAAACACCTCAAACAACAAACAAGGACCAAACAAACAAAAATAAAAGCACTGCAATCCCCATCCCCCCCCCCTATGAGCCTGTAGGGTGTCCGCCATCAGTGTCCGCTCCATGCGGTGGGGCCTCATCGCTCTCAGATCCAGCCGAGGCCGACCCCGTCCCAAACAGCTCAGCTAACAATAACTTCCATGCCATGAGGGAGCCCGTTTCTTCCTCCTCACCTGCCATACTGGCATCACGCCACGCTGCCGTCCCAGCATCAGCCCATTTCTGGAGATCTCGCCACCAGACCTCCACTCGCGGCTTATGACATTTCTTCCACCCCATGGCTATCCTACGTTTGGCAAGCACATAAGCCAGATCTTTAAGTTTCTCAACATGTCGAAGCTTACGCGCTCTGGGATACCCCCCCAGCAGACAGGCCCAGGCTGAATCTACCTTGAGTGTGATACCCCTCCCTGCCAGCCTCTGCGCCACTTCACCCCAGTAGGTTGCAATCGCTGGGCACGCCCAGAACATGTGTATCATGTCTGCATTCTCTTCGTCACACTTGGGGCATGCCTGGCGCCCGGTATCCCGAAATCTGGAAATCCTCAGGGGGGTCATATATGCCCTGTGCGTAATATAGAGCTGTATCTGCTTAAACCTGGCGTTCCTCGATACCTTTTTGTGGTACCCCAAGGCGCGCTCCCACAACCCGTCCGCCATCGAGGCCCCCATCTCCGCTTCCCATTCCAGCCTCAGGTGCCCCAAATCCTTCCCAACCTTTGTCATTAGCATCTCGTACAACCTGGAGACCTCGTGCCCACCCTCTGATGCGTCATACATTATTTCCAGCGTAGCATCCGGCTCATCGGCCAAAGTAGTTTCAGGCCACGTACTTCGGACCTCCCGGACCACCCTATGACATGTCACATATTGACCCCTGTGCAACCCCGACCCTGCCTCTAGTTCTTCGAACTCCATTAGGGTCCCATCCTGCCAGATGTCGCCCATAGTGACCAGCCCCACTGACTCCCAGTATGTCCGAAGAATAGCTCTTAGCTGCCCGTCTTCCTTCGCCAGGGCGACCAGAGGTAACTGCGGCATACACGGCAAGGGGTCACCCATCATCCGGCAGGCACGCCGCCACATGTTCCTGCCCAGGGCTAACATCTTAGGACGCTCCCTCATCAATGCACTGGTCACCCAGATCACCTCCCGCAGCCACATAGTAGGCCTCAAAGTTCAGCAGTTTCACGCCACCTTTCTCATAAGAGTTCTGCAATTTCCACAGTGCGACTCTGTTGCGCGTGCCATGCCATAGGAAATCCCTACATACACTGTGCAACCTCACAAAAAACGTCCTAGGTATCATATACGGGATGTTATTAAAGTAATGCAAAAGCCTGGGCAGCACCACCATCTTGAGCATAGCTCCCCGATCCATCATCGCTAAAGGCAATCTTTCACAGAACCTCATGCACTTCTCAATCTTTCCCACAGCTAGTTCGGTATTATGCATGTGCTCTTCCTCGGTCGTGTGATACACGTCAATGCCCAGGTACCGGAAGGAGCTCGTCGCCCAAGGGATCCGCAGCACCGGCAACCTCTCCACCGGTATCACCACATAACCGCCCAGCGGGAATAGTGTGGATTTCTGAGGGTTAACTGCTATGCCGGACAACCAGGCGTACCTCTCCATTACCTCCAAGACATACTGCAAATTCTCTTCCGGGTATTTCAGGTGTAACAGCATATCGTCTGCATACAGGGATATTAGATGGCACTCCCCTCCCACCTCTATACCCACCGGGTCATACTGCTGCCGGAGGTAAATTGCTAAGGGTTCGAGGGCCAATATGTACAACATTGGGGACCAAGGACACCCCTGCCTAGTGCCTCTGCCTAACTGCCATCTATCTGACACCACTGCTCCCGTACGGACCCTAGCCAGCGCCTCACTATATAATAGCTCGGCCCACCTCATGTAGCCTGGTCCCAGTCCAAACCGCCCCAAAGCCGCCAGCAGCCACGGCCATCGAACAGAGTCGAACGCTTTGACTGCGTCCAACGCCACTATCGCCATTTCGCTGTCCTCGCTACATCCCCATTCAACCACCCTGTGAAGGCGTCTATGATTATGCGTGATGTTCCTGTTCGGGACATAGCCCGTCTGGTCAGGATGGATCAGCTGGCCTATCACCCTCCGCATTCTGGCCGCCAGGACAGCCGTTAGAATCTTGCTGTCCTGGTTCAGCATCGACAGGGGCCGGTAGGAGCCACAACAATGTCCCGGTTTATTGGGTTTGGGGAGCGGTACTATAATCGCCTCCCTGAGTGATTCCGGCAGCCGCCCCACCTCAAACGCTTCATTAAACATCTCCAGCATGGGCGGGAGCACCTCCTCTCCATACGCTTTATAAAATTCACTGGGGAACCCATCCGCTCCTGGAGCCTTGCAAGTGGGTAGCTGCAGCACAATCTCCTTCAGCTCCTCCAGAGTGATCGGAGCATCCACCTCCTCTCGCTCTTCGTCACTAATCCTGGGCAGGCCTATGTCTTCGAGTACTACCTCTATCTCCTCCCGGCTCCCCCCTTCTCGATCCTCGTATAATGCTTGATAATATTCTGCGAATGCCCCATTTACCCCTTCCTGGGTGTCCACCTCGACGCCCTCTTCAGTGATAACTGATCGGATCGGGGATCTCGGGGTCTCGCTCTTATACAGCCAAGCAAGAAGACTGCCCGTCTTGTCCCCCCCCGCATGCAACCTCTCAATGTACTTTCTGTAATTCAGATTACAGAGCCTGTCCCAGTGTTCCGCACACCTCTGCTGCAGATTAGTGACCGCCTCCGTATCAATCCCACCCTCCTCCAGCTCTTTTTCCAACTCAATCTCGGCCTTACGCAAATCGGCCAGGACTCCACCCATTAATCCCTTGGACTTCGCAATGGCGACCCCCCGCATTACAACCTTAAAGGCCTCCCACAAAGTACCAGCCGACTTGACACTACCTGTATTCGCCTCAAAGTAAGCAACTATCTCCTCCCTCATGTCCTCTCTGAAGACTGGGTCCCTAAGTGCTTCTGCCCTAAGGCGCCATGTTGGAATTCGCGCACATAGGGGACAAAGCTGCCATCGCATGACCAGGGGCGAGTGGTCCGAAAGGACTCTCGCCCTATAGTCTATCTGGTCACACTCCACGACAACGTCCGGAGTGGCGAAGAAGTAATCCAGCCTTGTGTGCAGCTGGTGCGGGGCCGAATAATGCGAATATTGCCTCACGCCAGGGTGTCTCGCTCTCCACACGTCTACCAGGCCAAGGTCTACCAGCAGCGTCTGCAGTACCCTAGCCGCCAGGCTGGGCCTGACCATCTTGTCATCCGACCTGTCCTCCCTAGGGTTTAGTACACAATTAAAGTCCCCACCCCAAATCACCGTATCCCCTATCCCCTCACCAAGTCTCGTGCACAGCGTCCTAAAGTATGTCGCCGTGTCCTGGTTGGGAGCATAAGTATTTATAATACACACTACTTTGTTCTCCACAAGCCCCCTTACCATGACCAGCCTCCCATCAGACTCCACAACCTCCCCAAGTAGCTTGAACGGGACATGTGGTGCCACCCAAACCAGCACACCTCTAGCATAAGCAGAATATGTAGATCCCACTACTGTCCCCTTCCACTTCCTCCCCATCAGTTCCAGCTTCTCCCGTGTTAGATGCGTCTCCTGTAGCAAGGCCACATCTATCTTTTGTCTTTTTAGGTACAACATGACCTTGTTACGCTTTAGGTAGCTGTTAAGCCCTCTAACGTTCCACGTTAATATCCTAAGGTCCCCCATGATTTATCAGTAGCTTCCCCCTCCCTCCCAGGTCTGCCCGTCTCCCCCCCCGCCTCGAAGACCCCCATTTCCAGTTTCACCCCCAGGCTCATATAAAAACTAACACCCCTCACACCCCTAACCCAACCAACTGCCCAGCTCCATCCCTGGATCTCAGGCATCCCCGTGTTCGGTTCTCTCTGGAAACCCAGGTAGAGATCCCGACAGGGTGTCACCCCACACACAGTGACTAACCTAAACTCAAACTGGGGTACAAAGAACGGCCCCTGGAAGCTCCTCTCCCTCGCATCCGTATCCGCGCACACGGACCGTGCTCCAAACTCCTAACGCATACACTTCCAGAACAAAGTCATAGACTATATTCCAGTCCCAATGTTCATGGCCCAACCGGGCCCGCAACATCACTTATCTCTTCCCGTTCCATCCGCCGTCCGCTCATCTGGCTCCTGAGGACAGTTTTGTGCATCCAACCACTCCATGGCCTCCTCCGGAGTGTCGAAGAACAGCATCTTGGTCTTAAAGAAAACCTTCAGTTTGGCCGGGTAGAGCAACATATACTTGTACCCAGCTGCCCGCAATCACCTCTTAACCGCCCCAAAGTTCATGCGACTACGCTGTACCTGCAGGGTGTAATCGGGGTAAGCAGTAATGGTCGCCTCTCCTCGTCGTATGGTGCCCCCCTTGCGAAAGTGTTCGAGGATCCTTTCCCGATCCCGATAATTGAGGATCTTGGCGATCACAGGCCTGGGCGGATTTCCCGGCGGTGGCTTCCTGGTCAAGGCCCTGTGCGCCCTCTCCACCGCAAAACCCTGCGACAGGGCGCCCCCAGTGATCTCCTGCAGCAGCAAGTTCTCAATGAACTCCGTGGGACTCTGGCCTTCAGCTCCCTCCGGCAGGCCCACGATGCGAACGTTGTTTCTCCGGGCACGTCCTTCCGCCTCCTCCGCCCTACTTTCCAAGTTGCCCACCCGCTGCACCAGGGCATGGATATCACGCTTATGTGCGGTGCAGTCCGCCGCAGTAGGGCCCATTTCCTTTTCCAAGGTCTCCGTGCGCTCGGCCAGGGCTCGCACATCCTGCCTCAGGAGGTTCACGTCCTCCTGCACCGCCCCAACCTGTAGTTCCATCGCAGTTTTCAATTCGGCCACAGCAAGTTGGAGCTTGGTCTCCCACGTCGCCTTCAGGTCCGCAATCGCAGCGAGGACCTCCTGGTTCGCACCTCCGGCGGCCATCTCCTTGGCCTGGGCCTTCTCCTTGCTCCTGGCTCCTTCCGGGCCGGGCGGCGTCTTGGCGTATTCGTCGAGCGTGGGCTGTTTGTTTTTCGCTCTCAGAAGTTTGTTCGACATATCTCCAGTCAGGATCGTCCTTCTGGCCGCGCTCAGGTCCAAGGCAGGGAGGCACTGTGCCCATCCACCACAATTTGGTTTCAAAAGTCTTAGTTCTCCAGCTCGCCCAACAATCCCAGTCACCGATGTTGTCCAGCGATCCCCCCAGATGGGCCGTAACGTCCATAGGGCGCACGTATGCTGTGGGGACCGCCACTGAGGTCCCGGTCCACCGCTCCTTTGTCCCCTCGTCAAGCGGCGGCGGCCATTTTCTCGTCCGTCGAGGTCTCGCCACCAAATCTTCGCTCGGCTCCTAAGTACACATTCGCAATGCGAACCCTTGTGAAAATGTATCCACACGTGCAGCCGAACTTCATGTACGCAATCATCACCATCTCCGCCGGATCGTAGCGGTCCTTGCGCGGTTTTCAGTCGGATAATGTACGGATCAGCGGGAGCTCCCGTACAGACACGTCTCTTCACATGGCTTCCAAGCCACGCCCCCCCCGCTGTGCAGAATATCATTGTACATCTGGGAAACAGGCCATGGACTCCTTGATCTGTCATTTCCTTGTTATTCACTCTGTGTTACTCCCTCTCTCCCTCTCTCTGGTGTGGTACACTGTACTCCTGTACAAATCTATATCAATGACCATTCACCCTGTGTCACCCTGTGTTGCTCCTGCACTCCATGTTTTATGCATATTTTATTTCTGTGATCAATTATGATCATGTATGTGCATGTAGTTTGTGCTGTTACTCTGCATTGCATTCCGTTTAGGTACAGCGTCTCCCGATGGTGTGCATCGTATGCAAGGCAGGTTAGTTCCATGGACAGGTGAGTGCATGGCATTTGCTGACACTTCGGTGGTGTTTGCATGGGAGCGGGGCACTGTGTCTGTTCACTCTGGATTTACTTGCCTTTTGCTCAATCCCTATTGGTCGAGGGTGGCATTAATCACACAGAGGTGCAATGTTACACGTGCTGTGGTACGCTCCAGGCTACACTAATGCTACTGCCTATTGCACAAACTCCATGCTTTAAATCCACATCCTGTGTAATTCATTCGGAACAAGACCGCAAGTATTATGCTTGACGTCAAGGCCAGGGACCACATCTGTCTGCCACTGATTGTCCTCCACTGGCTAGCCGTGGCAGACAGCGTCAAGTCATAGGAAGTATGCATTGTGCACTGTGATTTGTGAGGCCTGCGTACTCCCTATCTGCTAATACTAATACCTCAATGCTGTCCCTCCAGAGCCATTTCATCATGTTACTCCGACCTTCTTCAGGTGAGCCAGTCGTAGATGGAGTTTTTTTGCAGGGGATCTTTATCGTCAGTAGGGGCCAACCTCTGGGATACCCATCCTGCCGCCCTCTGTTTGGGGACTCATATACTTACGTTCCATGAAGTACTCATGTGTTTCATCTTCTACTCTTCCTTTTCTCTCCCTCTTCCCTGCTAAGCGATCCCTCTGCTCTCTCACTCCCTCCATTCCTTTTGTCCTTGGTGCTTGATGACTGTCTGCTTGATGTACCTCAAGGTCTCATACCCCCCTGTCGCCCCCAGCAATTTGTGGGGCAGTTGCCTCTCAGACTTGGACTAGTGTCATCATTGCTGCACTTGGGGAATGACCCGAGAGAGTTGCATTTCTCTGCACTTACCCAAGCATCCACTGACTGGTTGCACTTAAAACACCCCTGAACTTGTTACCACCCTCAGAATACCACACCCCTCTAAACATCTGTGCACCTGCTCCTTCTGATTGCACCATGCACATTCATGCAGTTGACGAAACTGACACTTCATCATCATACATAATCACTGTTGACACCACTGTTGATTGCGTGACATGGACAGAGGCAGACATGACTGACTATTATGGTTTCAGCGATTCTAGGGCTCTGTACAAGTGTTATTTTTCTCCCCTTGTTCCATTCAGCCTTGAGCTCTTTCAGAAACTTGCCTTGTGCATCAGTCATTTTGGTGGCTCCTATTACATGAGGTGCCATACCGTGACAAAGTATGATGTTAATTTTACATGACATATGGGATGGCTTGAGTGACACAGAGGTGAGTTACTTCAGGGTTTTGCATGTTGGTAGTGGTGTCATTGTGCTACTTGTGGTGGTAAGGGAGGAATGGTGGTAAGGGAGGAATGTATTTTAAGTTGTAAGGGATGCACACAATTTAGCACTTTCAATAGAACATTCACAGGGTGGTTTTGTGGGCGCTGTTGATTGGCCCATTGTCATCATTGAAATGTGGCATGGTCATGTGCACTCCACAGGGGATGGGGTTTAGGTGAAAAAAGTAGCCAAAGCTGGGTACGGGCAGCCTCTCCACCTGCCCTTTGGCCAGCCATACGCACGCGGCGTGCCTGTGGATGTGGATGTGGGGGCACCACCATGTCCACCAGTACGCCACGCTGTGTTGCAACATTGTGCAGGACGCATGCTGCCACAATGATCCTGCACACTAGTAGTGGTGCATATAGCAACTCAACACTAGAGTGGTCAAAGGGGCAGAAACATGGCTTGCGCACTCCGAATGTGCGCTCCACTATGGCCCGAGTTGCAATATGGGCGTGTTGTATCTTACCTGGGGCGGTGTGGCAGGGTTCTGTATTGGCGTCATCATGTAGGTGCTCAGAGGGTAGGCACTGTCCCCTGCAGAGGTGAAAATGTTTGTCATTGGTGTGTATTTGTCTGTGTGTGACATGCATGCTTGTGCATGGGGCATTTATACTCATCAATGAGCCATGTGTTGCCATGCCTCCCAGCTTCCAGGGCCTGGTGTAGGGGTGACATTCTGAATATTAAACTATCATGGGTGGACCCTGTATAGCTGGCATATACAGAAGTAATGATGCCCTTAGCATCACATACAACCTGCACATTGATGGAATGCAAGTGCTTGCGATTGCGATATATGTGCTCTGTAGCCCTAGGTGAACATAGAGCCACATGGGTGTAATCGATGGCACCAAGCACTTTAGGGACGTGCGCCACCCCCATAAAAGTCCTGGACCACGCCCTGCCTTTCTGCAGGTGTTCTGGGCATGTAGATGTGCCTGCAGACTGAGGGGCGTGCAGTCATTATTGCCAACACCTCGTGTAGGCAGCGTGACTGCATAGGCTGTCAAATGCCCCCAACTATGGCAGTGGTCCGCTGAAATGACCCAGTGGCCAAAAAATGCAGTACATTGAGCACCTTTTCCCAGGGGCTCAGTGATACGGAGCACAGGGTGGGTGATGTAAGGTCATCTTCCCACTCCATGACTAGGTCTTATATGATATGAGGTGGAAACCTATACCTGCCATAGACCTGGTCATCAGGCATCCCAAAAAGGCTGGTCCTGGGTAGAAAGATCCAGACCCTGGCCATCCTCCTCCTCCTGCGGTGTCCCACGATCACTGCTGCGACAAATGGTACGTTAATCGTAGCTGTATACGCGCGTTTGTTGGTCGCACAGGCTTTTTATGCATTTGTTTTAGTGCGCGTTGACGTTTATGCCAGCTTTCGCATGGCTTACGTGTTTCAGGATTTCCATGTATTTTTCCGCGCGCCGGCAAGTCCTGTTCAGTTCCATGAATACAGGTTTTTTGCGTTCGTATGGGCGTTGCTAGGATTTTACTGTGGGACTTCCCTCGAAACACCCACATTTTTGCTTGTTGTTCCCAATTCCACGTGTTCCGCCCCCTTTTTAGGTGACCGGGCAGGCCCGACCGCCCATTCGCTAGGAGTCTCGCGCAAGGCGTTTGTGGCGTCGCAGTTACTTGTTGGACCGGCGCTGATGCCTCGCAAGTGCCTGGTAAGCCCCACACATTGTGTTCCATGAATCGACAAACAGTCGCTTGCGCGCGATTTCGCACGCAAGTCCCCTATTTTCCACACAAATTATTCCATTAATCTGGCCCAATGTATCACTGCCAGATAACTGATCTTTCCATTCCAAACAATAAATAGATTAATCGCAAGTAATCGCCCCACCATGCCTCTCTTGACCTGATGGACTTCTAGGCCAAGTAATGTACGCACTAGTACCCCCAACCCCACTTTTTTGACAAGCTGGATGACCAATAGGCACCCCCTAAATCTTTGAGATTAAACATGTACTCTTCACCCCTCTTAAATTTGGTTTCCTGCAGAAAGAATCCGTCTGTTCTAGAGTGTTTAAATTCTTGCACCACCATAGATTGTTTCTGTGAGGAGTTTCACATTCAGAGACGCACATCGCATACTGGTGCACTGTGCCATCATAAGAGGTCTTGGAGCTCACCTCTAAACTCCACCTGCACTTCCGACCCCGCTGTGCTCCCTAAGTTAGTTCACTTTCAGGTAAGCTACCCTCCCATACCTAGACCTCGCTTTCACTCCCTTGATTTCACAAAAACAAACATAATTAACCACTGTTTGTCCCCCTCCCCCCATCATCTGACCCATGCCATCCTGGTCGTGGACACCCTCCCCCACATAATTGAGATGCCCTGTCGAAAAAGAAAGGCCCATCTAGAATAGACCCCTTGCCCTATATGATTATTAAACATTAACTATGGAAACAAGCCACATCCACGCAATGTTCAACAGAAACTCACAAGCTCAGATGTTAGGGCAGAACTTCAAATCGCTATGCCAGCCGGGATTGTGTGTTGGCGCCCCATTAGACCCAGGGTGGTCCATAACGCAAACCACACAGTGTCAACGATATAGTGCGGACCTTCAACAACAGTCAAGCTGTATTACATCTGTGAACTTTTCTAGAGTTAGTTGAGCTCCCCCTTGGTGGTAAGGGTTTCTGAAGGCCTTCTTTTGAACTTGTTGCCGATGTGGGTCCTCTGATCTCTGTGTTGCGGCCCCCAGATGTTAGATCTTTCAGGACCCCATCAACTTCATCCTTTGATGTAATCCTGTATTATTTTCCTATGTGTGTGAAAGAGAGGGAAAAGGGTTTTGGGGGCTTTACCATGCCGCTTTTGGCATGTCCACTTGCCTTGTGATGCTGTGCTATTGGCGGCATGGTGTTATTTACGGGATGGAGGGTCGCGTGCACGCGGCCTGCCCGCTATTAGTGGCATTGTACTTAGCGGTGCCGCTAATGGCGGTGAGCTGGGTCGTAATTCGCATGGGGATTTAACGTTACCGGTATTCCATTACCGGTAACGTTAAATCCCTACCGCCGACTGTGTAATGAGGCCCCTAGTGGTGTCTTGTCAAATTAAAAAAGCCTATATTAAAAAAAACTATTGCCAAACCTTACAACTAAATACAAAAAGAGTGTTGGATGGTGTTCACAAATGATAAGGAAGGATGTGGTTTACTGGGGTCTCCCTTCCCCACGTTTTAAGCATGGGACAAGGCAGGACTCCCGAGCGCAGCACACTCTCAAGCTTTTCCAGCACGAACCAACAGTTCTGTTCCCGGGTATCAGGATCTTCGGTGGTTAAGTCTCTTTTCTATTAAATGTCTCTTGCCTCTGAGGATCTGATGGGTTCCAAATAATTAAAAAAAAATTCCTTTCTGCATGTATGGTGGGTGATGGCTTTTCACCCCTGAACCCCCCTCTTTCGGGCTCATTTCCCTCTCGAATAGCAGCTTGCCTCTGTCGGGCTCACCACAGCTGTTATTCACAGTTCATTGGGGCATCATGCTTCGCCCCATTCTACCGGCATCCCTCAGTCGGTTTCACGTTTGCCAGCCTCTCAGTTTCTTCTACTTTCTTACTATGCAGGATTCACTTCGCTTGGCTTTTCCATTACATGTCGTTCAAAGACTTTCGACTGGTATAGAGGATTTGCTAGACCCCTGCATGACCACTTTTACCTTTTCCTTGCGGCTTTCCCAAGGCCTTCTGGTATCGGTAGTTTCAATAATGGGTGAATCAACCAGAGTCTCTTGAATGAGCACCCACGTGGCCTGGTCCTCTCTTCAGCTGGTATTCCCCTTAGGAGTTAACAGTTCTTTAATTTTTCTTAATTTGCCCTTTGCAACTTTCGTTCAGCACAGTTCGGTTTCTTATCGGTTCTCCCCTCGACTCACTGGCTGGGTTGAACCGCTTGGCTTTTCTTGTCTCTGGAGTCAGGGACGGTACTGCGCTAGGAGGCATCTCTCCCTGTCCTGGTTATCAGTGGAGGAGGGCACAGTGTACCGTTGACATCTGCTGCAACAAACGTTAGCTATTGTTCGCGGTCTAACGATTCATTTCACAGAGGGTTCGCGGGTCTGGGTCGGAAAGGGCAAAGTCGCTTCTCTCCTTATCGCCGCTTTGGTTCTCACTGCCTTTCTCCTCCTCTTGAATTGCTGTACTAGGATAGCTGTTTCGTCGTGCAGTCTGCCTTGCTCGTAGTGTGCTCTCGTGCTCCACCTTTTATCGCTGTGGGGAAGGGAAAGGGCCGTCAAGTGTGTGTGATTCTGGTCAATTGTCTGACTTTGCCTGACCCTTGTGTTGGGAAATGTCAGGTAAACAGCTCTGGTGTTAATCCGTTGTCTTTCATGGTATGCAAAAGTGTTTGTGTCGGAAAAGGGGGGGGGGGTAGTGTTCCTGAGTGTTTTACGTGGTAGGAAAGGGCAAAGGTGTTAGAAGAAGGGGGATACCGCGTCTCACCCGTCCGTGTCCCACTTCTACTCCCAAGGACCCCCATCCAGGTGATCCTCCCTCACTGGTCCACACTCAGGAACTGGATCCAATAGCGTGGCTGGGTCCTTGCCACCTGGATGACAGATCCCGGGACTAGTCAGGGAAACAACTTCAGGTTTCTCATAGCACCCATGTGGTGGAAGTATGTGTTGCAGCAGAGTTCATCCTATGACCATATGTTGGAGGAGACCATATTGTAGGACTGCATGTCGTAGGAGCATGTATTGCATTGTATTGTATTGTATTCGGGTATTTATATAGTGCTCTTTCTCCATTTGCATGGCCTTAATGCGCTTTGTGGTTGGAACGCCCTTGGTGACCACACTCAATGTGGTGGAGGTTCTAAGAGTTTAGTTTAAGGGATGCTTGTGCGCATTTTGGCAGGCATAGGAGTTAGGTGGCTGGCTAGGCTCCACTAAGCAGCCCAAGGTCATGCACGTGGGCGGGCGCTGTTGGTGGTTTGGCCTCCAAATATTACTAAGATGATATGCGCCGAGGCGGCGGGCCGAGCATGTCTGTAACAACCCGCCAACGCGGGGCATATCGCCATTAGCACCTGTATAGTTCTCTAAAAGGGTGCTAATGGTGTCTTTTTAAAAAAAAAAAAAAATGAAAAAAAAGAAACGCTCCTTTGCTGCACGGCCTAGCACCACGCAGTTCTGTCCTTGAAGTCTGTTTTCAATGTTGATGACTGGGACACTTCAACATTGAAAACGGACTTCGAGGACAGCACTTCGTGGCCCGGCGCTGCGCAGCAAAGGTACATTTCTTTTATTTATTGAAAAAAAAGACACCATTAGCACCCGTGTAGATAACTACACGGGTGCTAAGAAGTGACGGGGAGGGGGAGCGGGGAAGGTGGAACTGGCTACCCAGGCTGCTCGAAATGCGGGCTTGTACTATACAATCCATCCTGCATTCCGATCATCCTGATTGGTCAGCGCCCCCTTCCAGGGTGCTAATGTGGAATATTTCAGATTTTTTTTATGCAAGCATTCGAAAGTTATTGAGAAAAGTCAATTTCTGAAACGCCGTAGAGACTTTGTCGTAACCTTAACCATGCCTTGTGCAAAGGCTTAGTACAGAGAGAGAGAGAGACAGAGACAGAGAGAGACAGAGACAGAGAGAGACAGAGACAGAGAGAGACATAGATAGATAGATAGATAGATAGATAGATAGATAGATAGATAGATAGATAGATAGATAGATAGATAGATAGATAGATAGATAGATAGATAGATAGATAGATAGATCTTATGCCATTGCGCCAAGGCATAGTGAAGGTTAAGTGTGATTCTCTATAGTAATAGGCATGCTATTTCAATAGCATAGTAGAAGTGGGTATTACGGTTGGATTTTCGGTGTTATGGTGTGTATATACTTTGATTTTTATGGTGGAATTTGTAGTGGTATTCAGCCAGTGCTTTTATGTTCTTCCCACTCTTTGTGGACATTACTTTTTCTAAGATTTACCTTACATTTTGATTTTAAACGTTTTTTGTTATCTAATTTCAGTGTTTTATATGGGCAGTATGGTGTATGTAAGGGGGTGAGGCTTAAACCACCTGACGCAGGTTGCTGAGAACTGAGCTCTGTGCTGGATAGTGGGGGAGAAGGATGGGGGCCACATAATTCATGTGGTTCCGTGCTTCTCGGCACGTGGCATATGCAATGGGTACTTACATTCTCTCTGCATCATCCTTCTTGATCCTGTTGTGCTCTGGGCTCTTCCTGAATGGCAAATATGTGCACTCTGAGCATTGAGGTGAGGTGAGGGGAGGTGGGCAAGCAGAGTGTTTGGATTGCTAACCTGCAGTTGCTGCTTTGCACCATCCTAGCTGTTACCTTTGTTCATTTTGGGGGCCTGTAGTTATCTGTTGCCCCCAACTGGGTACCCATTCCACTGTGGAGCAGGCTAGTGGATGGTGACAATGATGGCAACATTTGTTCCTGCCATTTTTCCCCAGAGTGCAGATAGTGTGATCTCCCGGGGACCCTCAGCATCAACCGAATCCTGAGTTTAGGATAATTCCCAGGTCTCTGTCAGGTCCCAGGGTAGTCTGATTGATGTGGAGCTGGTTACAAGAAAGCCCCTTCTAGAGAAAACGAGGAAGGCCCTAGCAGAGGAGAGGCACACGGATTTGGTGATATTGTGAAAGTTAGAGTGCAAGTTGGAGAAAAGTGGGAGGCCTGCAAAAAGACCTCTAAAGGCTATGGGAGTATTTTCAGTGATGGCATCCAAGGAAAGCATATTTGCCACATCTGCAAGGACTTAGTCCAGCCGTGTAAGTTAGGGAATTATCTTCAATTGGTATGAAGCACGGAAGTTAGCCTTCCAGATCGAGAAGGCGGAAGAGGGGCTCTGAGATGGTTGTTGTGAGCACACTCAGAAACTGTAGCTGATACACCACACCTGTCATGAATAAGTCACCTCCAACAACTGACACTAATATGATATTCAATGCGTTGGCTGGATAATTGCGTGACTAGCCACCATGCCCAATACATGAACCATGTCCATTCATTCTAACATTTAAAGTTAGAATCAATGGACATGGTGCATGTATTTTAACATGTTTATGGGTGAGGCGTTGAGTGTCCTAAACAGTACTTTTTTTGTATTGGGCAAGACCTAGTAATTGTGAGTAGCACTGGAGAAGAACTGGGTACTGAGAATGACAATGAAGCAGAACTAGGCCCTAAAGGTGACAACCGCAGCAGAAATGAACCTGCCATGGTGTGCGCCTGTCCCTGCACCTAATGTGCATCTTCTCACTTGCGCCAAAGAATGTTTTCAGAAACTGTCCCTAAAGCTTCACAAATGCACCTATCACCTCTGGTTGATTGTTTATTGGTTGAGTGGTCTATCTATCAGAAGCTTTGTTTTCAAACCAAACAGCAGGGTGTATGTGTAGTGGTTTGTGAATGCAGGTGTTGCCGATAATCATGATGGGTTTCACTTATATTGGTGAGTGTTTGGTATGGGGTATCTGGTGCAGTAAAGGAGGGGAGGTACTTCAATGTTTTCTAAAATGGCAGTTGTTTTTCCCACTCTCTTCTATGAATAGTGTGGCTTCCTGTGAAGCTTTCCTCTCCTCTTTCTGGCTAGGTAGGTTTCAGCTATAGCACATAGCTGAATATCCAACCAAAATATTACATGCTGATATCGGTTGGCATAATAAGGTGGCCTCTTTTTTTTTTAATTAAGTATTTTGGTTTCTAATAAACCTTTACATAATGTACACAATACAACATATATAAACAGCCAGTAAAATAAGGACTGCAATTGAAAGCTCTCACAGGGAAATAAGTAAAATACACATCTGCATTACTTCGTTAGATCAAAGCATTAATGATGCTTTCCATACATCTCAACTGAAGGTGGCTTCGTAAAAATTAATTTCACCAGTAACTCGATCTGATTCCAAAATCTATAAACACTATTTTTAAAAACAAAAGAATTACTCGAAATAATGTAAGACCAGGACTGATCAGTAGCGATCACCTGCATAGTGTTTACAGTTTTGTTGTAACTCAGACAGTACTTAGGCTATAACATGTCCAACTGTTGTTGTGTTGTTTCCAGTTCAACAGTACATATCCTACAAAGACGCGGTTCATAAGGTATTTTTTGTCAGGGATCAATAACCATTAAAGATGCTAAAAGATTAAATCAAAGTAACATGGTGAATCTATGTAGTAGTTTATCTACCATGTAAGATAAATAGTTAAAAGGTTGTAAGGAAATCCTGGTTGACTGCATTCAGTTAAAGTTTTCATGTTAGATAGATGCCTGATATTCTCTCATCTGTTCCAGACATAGGCCTTGGTGGTTAGTTCTTTCATCACTGCAACACTATGCAGGGACACATCTATAGACCAGTCTATGGTGTCATGAAATGTTTTACAAGATGCAACAAATTCATTCAATATGATGTCAAGTCGATTAGCGGATTAAATCATATCAGCATATTGGCTTAACAGGATGGATGATTCCTCATTTTATAATAAAATAAGCTATGCCTTATTTTTAGTAGCGTCTCTAGTGATACTAAGCCCAATTGTAATCTGATAGTTTATATTGGCAGTGTGTTCGGAAGGGCCAAAGCCGATCGCCATACCTTCCCTTCCAGTATTTTAAGCAATCGTGTCTGCTTTTCAGATAGGGTCTCATGACTATATAATAGAGGGAATGATGCTAGTTTCATATATTTTATTCAGGCCCTCTATAGAGAATCCACCATGGGAGTTTATGAAGCTCTTTATCATCCTGAATTTGTTGCCTGCTTTCGGTGTAATATCATTTCCTATGGGAGAACCTATTGAATGGCAGCTAAGTAAAGTACCAAGGTAAACATACCTGTTCGATACGACTGCCACCAACATGCCATATGAAGTTCTTTTTCCGCTTGCCCTTTGCTACTACTAAGATTTTGGTTTAGTCATAATTAATTTTTCAATCAGATTCTAAAGACGATACCCAGCTCCTGGAGGTCAGCGATTATTGTCCACATTTATAAGAAAGGCCCTAGGGACAAGCCGTCAAACTATCGACTGATTGCCCTGTTAGACGCAGTGGGCAAACTCTTTGCTGCTTTTCTTTTGCAACGACTACAGTTTTGGATGTCCGCCAATGAAAGAGACGACCCCCGACAAACAGGATTTACCAAAGTAGTTGGTACAGATTTAAATCTTTTCCTGCTAAATCTTCTCAAAGCAACGGCCCATAAAGATAACGCCAAGATCTATCTAGCTTCCATAGACTTGAGAAAAGCCTTTGACAGCATGAATCGCCAAAAGTTGTGGGAAAAAATGGAAGCCTGGAATTGCCCTCCAGAGAATCTAGCGGCAATCGCGTCTCTTTATGATACAACTAATATAAGAATTCATCTCAATGCCCAAGGGTTGCTGTCAACAAAGATAAATACCTATAAAGGCTTATAACAGGGTTGTTTGCTGGCTGCGACTTTGTTCAATTTATTCAGATATTGAAGCACACATTAAGAGGATCAGAACCTTTCCCCCCAAAATAGTAACCCACCATATGCCACAAATTCTGTACGCTGAAAATGTGGTGCTCATTGACACCACACCAATTGGTCTTCAAAGGGCACTGAACAGTCTACATGAATACCTTCTAGCGAACGGCCTCGCAAGTAATGCAATGAAGACCAATATAATGGTTCTTGGACCCCAACGGTCGCGGTGAGGCGCCGCTTTTAAATAGTCTCTGAATAAGCAACCACTGTCAATTGTCAATGAGGCATTGTATTTATGCACCTTGATTAACAACAGCAAGGCAGACCTCTCTCGCCAGACAGCCTTGAAGACAAAACTAAGGATTCTAATTGCCCAAGTTCACTTAATCCACAAGAAATTCAGTCAATCCTCGCTGCTGCCCATACTGACATTTTACAAAGCCAAAGTCACGCCGGCACTACTATATGGAGGGGAAGGGTTTATATGCACACCGTGGGAATTTTGGAATAAACTAGAAGGCATTTTCTGGAGAAAACCTCTAGGGCTGTCGAACCTAATTCCTACTGCTGTCATCCGATACGAATTAGGGCTGACCTCACTAGTCGCAAGATCATTATGGAAATTGCTGTCGCTCTACAGAAAATGCACACTGCCATCTCCTGCAAGACCTTATCGAATAATAGAAGAAGCCTTGAACACTTGTAGACCCGACCTAATGACCCAATGGCCAAAAGGATGCCGGGCTCACTTGACACATCTGCAAATCGATACTGACGATTTGATCAACAATCCGAACAAAGTCAAATGGAAACTTTGGTGGGATGACTGGATCAAGACGCAGGAGGATTAGAATGCTTTCAAGCACTCCACGGCACTGAGACACAAAAACAAATCTAGGAGTTTGTTGCCCAAATATCGTGTTAAGTTCCCTAATAATTGGTACAGGAACCAATTCATGCGATTCAGATTTAAATTACTCCCAAAAAACCAACCAGTACATATCTACAAGCAAGCGACATCCACGGAATGTCGCTTCTGTATTAAACGGCTGAAATAGAAACGCTGGAGCACATAATGTTATTCTGCACAGGCTTCACTAACGTAAGAACAAAACACTTAGGAAAATGGGTGACAGCGCCCTATAATGAAGATACAGAAGTTCTGTGGGCGCGCCTTTGCCAAGGAGACAACTACTCCTTTATTTTCTGCTTGATACATTTTTTAAAAGAGGTCTTTAGAACTATGAACTGACATGTAAATATGAACACATTGATTGCTATGAACTTTTAGAAGGACGCACATGACATGACATGTGTCTCATTCAAACGCATTGATGTAATATGACAAAGGTTTGTAATAAACCAAAATTCTTAAAATAATTTCTTTATTTTTTTTAAATAGATTTTTAGATCATTACTCCAGGAGAATTCCGTGTGGGTATTCAGCGATCTCTGTACGTCAATGGGTGTCCTGTCCAGCAACACTGTCATTAGTGTAATTGAGCAAAAACAAAGAGGTGATGGCTGGAAGGTTTAGACTTAATCTTAACCACTGGCAATGCTCTGGGCAACCCTCCAGACCACCGTTCTTCGCCTGCCTAGCCATTACAGAAGGGAAAGACCATATGCAAATCAGGCTTGGCCCCACCCCAAAAGGGGCAGTCCAGCCCGAACTGCTAGGCCACATCCCTTCTGCACGAGACCACAAGCATCCCCAAACATGTTTCGCCCTTGTTGGGGCTCATCAGTGAGGAGTAGCTTGGGTCTCTAGGCCCAGCAGGCACGGGACCCACGTCTGGGCATACCCGTCCCACTCGGGGTGACATAGCAAAAACAAAGAGGTGATGGCTGGAAGGTTTAGACTTAATCTTAACCACTGGCAATGCTCTGGGCAACCCTCCAGACCACCGTTCTTCGCCTGCCAAGCCATTACAGAAGGGAAAGACCATATGCAAATCAGGCTTGGCCCCACCCGCAGACGGGCTAAAAAACGGTGGTGTGGAAGGTTGCCCAGAGCAATTGCCAGTGGTTTAGATTCATTCGAAACCTTCCACCCATCACTTTTGTGGTCAGTTTGTTTCACCTTGTGAGAGAGGGTATGCCCAGACGTGGGTCCCTTGCTCGCTGCGCCACAGGGAACCAGGCTGCACCTCACTGAGGAGGTCCAACAAGGCCGAAACATGTCTGGGGTTGCTTGGTTTTCTGTGCAGAGGGGACCTGGCCTAGCAGTTCGGGATGGGCTGCTACCTTCGGTGGCGGCAGCTGCTGACTGATTTGCACATGGCTGGTCCCCTTTTGCAATGGCACAGACGGGCTAAAAAACAGTGGTGTGGAAGGTTGCCCAGAGCAATTGCCAGTGGTTTAGATTCATTCGAAACCTTCCACCCATCACTTTTGTGGTCAGTTTGTTTCTCCTTGTGAGAGAAGGTATGCCCAGACGTGGGTCCCTTGCTCGCTGCGCCACAGGGAACCAGGCTGCACCTCACTGAGGAGGTCCAACAAGGCCGAAACATGTCTGGGGTTGCTTGGTTTTCTGTGCAGAGGGGACCTGGCCTAGCAGTTCGGGCTAGGCTGCTACCTTTAGTGGCGGCAGCTGCTGACTGATTTGCACATGGCTGGTCCCCTTTTGCAATGGTGCAGACGGGCTAAAAAACGGTGGTGTGGAAGGTTGCCCAGTGCAATTGCCAGTGGTTTAGATTCATTCGAAACCTTCCACCCATCACTTTTGTGGTCAATTAGTGTAATTGAGCCATGAGACTTGATGGTTCCCTATTTTAAGTGGGAAGTTGTTGCAGGATTTAATGGCCATGTGCATATCAGCAACATAGAGATTAAAAAGCAGGGGCGCAAGTACACACCCCTGCTTCAGGCCCATTTTTAGTTTCAATAACAGTAGAAAAGGTACCGTTATTATTAAGTCGAACTGCCACAGAAGTTTGGGAATAGAATTGTCAAATAAGATTCAATATAGGCAGCTCCAACTCCCAATTCATTAGCTTTCCCCATAGTCTATTTCGATTAACACAAACAAAAGCATGGGAATAGTTTATGAATGGCAAATAAAGTGAAGAAGGGAGGAAGAGCAAAGTTCTGTGTATTATTTTATTTTCTTGATATAGATGTGAAAATCAGTCTTTACACATCAAAGCGCATATGAACATATACATTTACATAGAAAGGACATAGTGTAAAAAAAGTTGTTAAAATACACATCTTATATTTATATATTATATAATTTTACTTTCATCATTAAACATTATTTCACATTGTACACTATGGAGGTATCTGGGTCAACAAAGCAAAGCCTAATCCTAATTTCTTTTGAATAATTTGCAAGATGGTATATAGTGTATATGATCTGCCAGAGAGACAAAAATTCCCAGAATTGCTTAGTTGTTATTGCATTAATGTTCCACACAAATGTGGGGGCGTGGCCAACTGGCCATGGAATAGGACGTGCTGCGCGAGGAGCTCCTGATGATCAGACTCTATTTTTGCCAAAGTTACCCGTTGAAACTGTAACGAGCGCCTAGAACTTTGGGGATCAGGTGTCGGAAGCCGCACGCCAAGTGAAGTTCGCTGGAGAAGTTCATAGTCCCCGGGAATCGTGAAATATACACATTTTTGTTGGCGCGACTGTGCGGCCGCTTCGACACCAAGATGGCGGCTAACAAAAGAGAGGCCTCCGTGGAGAAACGACACTGATTCTCCAGAACTGCGGGATATGGCTGCGGTAAATTGCCTGGAGGAATAGTACGACAGGGAGATATGTCGGAGTGTTCCAATTAACACCATGAGAGCGCCCGGCCTGGCGTACGCTAATGGAGCCTCGGCAAGCTGACCGATAACATTGGATGCTTGGGCGACGAGGCCTACGGAACTTGAATGAGGAGTGTGAGGCCATAGCAGATTCGTAAGACAATTCAAAGTGCCATCTCGAATGTGAGTTAGGAGACTTGGGAGCCAGACCTTTGTCGGACCGAGGACAGTGCAATAGCTGCATTAAGGCGGAGGCGTACAAGAGTGGAGGGCAGCGCCATGTCGGCGAAAGGGTTGAGAACCAAGACTAAGCAACCCACGATGGAGACTTTCACGAAAATGCAACGGACCCCCTCAACATCGGTGCAGAGCATGGTCGTGACCCCTGCGGAAGACGCCCCCGAAGGGGACAAGCACCAGATCCTGGAGGCTATAACGGGCCTGAGCGCAAAATGGGACTTGGCAATGGCGGACCTGCGCACAGCTCTAGAGAATAAGATCGATGCTGTAGGTACGGAACTCACCCTGCTGCGTCAAGATGTTAGAGCACCTGCAGAAAGGACCAGCGGTCTGGAAAGTGAGGTGAAGATTAATACCGATGTTAGCACGAGCAATGCGAAGGAGATTCATGTCTTAAAACAACAAGTCGCCAACCTGGAAAATCGTGTGGAAGAGGCGGAAGGAAGAGCGAGGAGGAACAACATTCGCGTGGTTGGCCTTCCGGAGGGGGAAGAAGGCCAAGACCCCACAAACTATGTCGAAAACATGATCCTACAAGGGATCGGAGCCGGGAATCTTTCGCAGGGATTTACGGTGGAGAGGGCTCGATTACGTCTTTGCCACAGCAGATGTGATGTCTGAGATCACTCAAATCGAATATAAGGCCAGGGTCTTCTCGGATCATTCGCCCCTGATCCTCGGATGGCAATATTGCCCCCGAGGGCGAAGATCCCTACATGGCGCCTCCGAGCGGAGGCGCTCAAAGATCCAGTCTTTAGAGAAGATATAAGGGAAGAGATTACTAACTTCTTTGAAGAGAATACTGGGAGTGTTGATTCTGCAGGCACATTATGGGAAGCTTTTAAGGTGGTTATGCGGGGGGCGGCCATTGCTAAGTCAAGAGGGTTACAAGGTGCGGTCTTGGCTGACCTGCATAGGGTGGAAACTGAGCTAGAAATAGCATTGAAGAGCGGTGATGTAGACACAGAGCTGGTACTCCAACTACAGCAACAATGTGCAGGGCATTGGGAAAGACTCTGCAATCTCAATTATAAGAAATATGTTGAAAGGCAGAACGCGGGGGGAGACAAGACAGGCCGCCTTTTGGCCTGGCTATACAAAAGCGAGACCTCTAGGCCTCCGATCAGGACTATTATTAGGGAAGACGGAGATGAGGTGGCCACACAAGAGGGGGTTAACAAAGAATTTGTGGAATATTACAAAGTGCTGTACGGAGAGGATGAGATGGGTGACCAGCGCAAGATAATCGAAACGTTAGAAGACATAGGGCTGCCCAAGATAAGTGAAGAGAGAGAGGAGTTAGATGAGCCAATCACGTTGGAGGAGTTAGAAGAGGTTGTGAGCAGATGGGTTCCCCAGCAAATTTTATAAAGTATACAGAGAGGAAATCCTCCCCCCAATGTTAGACATGCTTAATGAAGTGTTTGAGATAGGACGGTTGCCTGAGTCACTCAGAGAGGAGATCATAATACCGCTGCCCAAGCCCAATAAACCGGAGCACAGATGTGGCTCCTACAGGCCCCTGTCGATGCTGAATCAGGACAGCAAGATTCTCACGGCTGTCCTAGCAAATCGATTGCAGAAAGTGATTGGTAGACTCATACATCCTGACCAAACGGGTTATGTCCCGAGCAGAAACATAACACACAATCATAGGCGGCTTCACCGGGTGGTCGAATGGGGTAGTAAGAACGAGGGTGAGATTGCGATAGTGTCTCTAGATGCAGTTAAAGCTTTTGACTCGGTCAAGTGGTCATGGCTATTGGCTGCTTTGGAAGGGTATGGAATGGGGCCGGGCTATATCAGGTGGGCCAAGATGTTGTATAGCGAGCCGCTTGCCAGGGTCCGAACTGGAGCGGTGATATCCGAGAAATGGCAGCTTAGCAGAGGCACCAGACAAGGGTGCCCCTGGTCCCTGATGCTTTATATCTTGGCCCTGGAGCCTCTGGCAATATGCCTTAGGGCACAGTATGATGCGATTGGCATTGAGGTAGGAGGGGAATGACACTTGATATCCTTGTACGTGGATGATCTGTTACTGTACTTGCAATACCCAGGAGAAAATCTCTTATACATACTTGAAGTGATGGAAAGGTACGCAGAGTTGTCGGGCATCTCGGTGAACCCCCAAAAGTCTGTCATATTCCCGCTAGGTAGCTATAAGGGGATCCCTGTAGAAGGACTACCGGTGCTACAGGTACCATGGGCAACTAGCTCTTTTCGCTATTTGGGTCGTAGATGTATATCACACGGTGCAAGAAGAACACAGACACAATACGGAAGTAGCCGTCGAGAAAATTAGAAACAGCATGCAGTTCTGGGCAAGATTGCCCTTGGCGATGATGGGGCGGGGGGCCATGCTTAAGATGGTAGTTCTGCCCAGGCTCCTGCACTACTTCAGTAATATCCCATACATAATACCCAAGAAGTTTTTCAGCAAATTGAATAGCATGTGTAGGGACTTCCTGTGGCACGGTACCCGAAATAGAGTGGCGTTTTGGAAACTGCAGAACTTTTATGAAAAAGGAGGTATCAGACTGCCTCATTTTGAGGTTTATTACTTGGCGGGACAGTTACAGTATGTGGCCAAGTGGCTTTCTGATGAAGTGACCCCTGAGCATAGGATGCTTGGACAGGACTGCGCCCCCTTTTATTTGAAAGAAATGATTTGGCTGTCCGAAACTGAAATGAGGGGGTGTCCTGCGATGTTGAGGCTTGGATGGAAAATTTGGCGTAGGGCTTGTCGTTTGATGGAAGTCCCGTGCCCGGGCCTCTCGCAGATACCGCTGGTTGCTCTGACAGGAGGGGATGATCAGTTGAGGGCGATTGTTAAGACCTACTGGGAATCAGTGGGGCTGGCAACGCTAGGCAATGTCTGGCAAGAGGGATTCATTAAGGAGTTTATAGAACTCAACGAAGAAGCGGGGCTACACACGGGCCAATATGTCACATACATTAGATTGGTACGGATGATTAAGAATACCTGGCCAGAGACAGTTTTGATAGAAGAACCAGATGCAGTTTTGGAAACAATATATGATATGTCCGAAGGGGGTCATGAGATCTCGAGACTGTATGAGATGGTGATGGCTAAGGCGGGGAAAGATTTAACACATCTGAGGCTGGACTGGGAGGTGGAAGTGGGGGCCCCGATGGAGAACGGGGTATGGGAGTGTGCCCTGGGTTACCACAAAAAAGTGTCTAGAAATGCCAGATTAAAACAAATACAGCTGTATGTAACGCATAGGGCATACATGACCCCCTTGAGGATATCCAAGTTCCGAAACGCTGGAATACAAGTGTGTCCTAAATGTAACCTAGAAAACGCTGACATGACACATATGTTTTGGTCGTGCCCGATTATCAGGTGCTACTGGGGAGAAGTGGCACAGAAACTGGCTGATAAAGGGGTTACTCTTGTCACAGACACGGCCTGGGCCTGCTTACTGGGCGGGCTCCCTAGGCCACGGAAGCTCAAGCATATTGAGAAACTGAGAAATCTGGCGTATGTGCTTGCGAAACGCAGGATCGTCATGGGGTGGAAGAAATGCCACAAACCTAAGGTGGATGTATGGTGGAAGGACTTGCAGAAATGGGCAGAGGCTGAAATGGTGGCATGGCAAGAAGCGAGTAGCCGGGCTGATGATGGGGAGGCGGGTACCCTGTTGGCTTGGAAAATGCTAATAACAGAATTGTTTGGAGGAATACCAGATCCAACAGACTCCGAAGAGAACGAAACCCGGCCGCATGTGCCAAACATTGAAAGGGATTGACAAAAAGGCTCATGGGGGGAAGGGAGGGATAATGGGAGCAGTGCTTACGATAACTTGATGTGTAACTGAACTATTATGATTATGCTGCTTGTTTGGTTTTTGTTGTTTTGTTTGCATAAAATCAATAAAAGAAATTTTAAAAAAAAATGTTGCACACAAATGTATTTAAGTGGTTACAATATAGGTTCTGGAATTTGGGGAATTGTGTTATGATATGATATGATATGGTATTTGTAACGCGCCTATACACAAGTGTTTCAAGGCTTGACGAGGCAGCATAGATGTTGTGCTGTCTCCGTCATATATTTGTTGCAACCACTTCTACGTGTTTGCTCCTTACGCGGGATAGCCTCCGAGAGCCTACTATTGTAAGAAATGGGAGAAGGTTACATTTCAGTTGCATTAGAAATCTGGGAATTTTGTCACCAGGAAAAGGTTGAGTATACAGTAAAAGTGTCAAATAGTGTTTGAGAGGTATACCATATTCTTTATACTGCTTTTTTGTATATAAGTGCTCAAAGTTTCTGTTCCAATCCCATTGTCTCACTTTTTTTAATAGGTCTCTTTTTTAATGAAAGGGTATGTGTTGACCAATCTGGGTCCATTCTATAGCATCCTGGAATCTTTTACACTGTTTTAGGATAGGAGAAAATGGAGAGACCCCATTTTCCTGAAGCATTGCACTTAGGTGTCATTTCAGTGTGTTGGATGGCATTCTGATAAGCGCCATGTTCTTCCTTATCTCAACTTCTGTTGTCAATGATGTAATGCCCAACTCTAGTCGAATGCCTGGATTGGAATGCACTGCGGAAGCCCAAGGATTCCCTTCCAGTTTTTTCCCTCCAGGACATCAAGACAGTCTAATTTCAAATTAAAAAATACTTCTAGGCTGTATATTACTGCTGGTTACACTAGATTGGTACACTTTTCAGCTACCTTCCAAAGAGAATTCAGCAGAATATTTTGTGAAGCTTTTTATGAAAGTCATTTTTGTTTCTGTTTTGGAGGCAACAAAAGACTGTGGGCCTCATTACGCGGATGGCGGTAAGGATTTACCGGTACCGGTAAAATACCGGTACCAGTAAATCCTTACCGCCTTACTACGAGGTCCCTTTGCGGTTTGGGGGATTTAATTTAACGCCTGCTTTTTGCAGGCGTTAAAATCCAACCCGCTAAGCGACCTCGGAGCTAATTACGGCACCGCAAAATTGCGGTGCCGTAATTAGCGCCTTCCCCATTCCCATAGAGCCCTATGGGGCAGAAATGGGAATGGGGAAGGGCAATGGCGGAAAGGGGATTTACCGCCCCTCCAACCTTGGAATGGGGCGGTAAATCCCCTTTCCGCCAAGGCGGTGCCGGTATTTTACCGGCATGAGCCATGGCGCTAATAGCGCCATGGCTCACCGGGTAATGAGGCCCTGTATCCTGCTTTGTGCACTACTGTTGGTGTAAATTATTCCCAAATATTAGGCGAATTTCCCATCTTCCATTCTCTCGTAGCATTTCTAATATATTTGTTTTACATGATACTATTATTTTGCTCTTCTCAGTGTTAATGGTTAAACCATTAAGCTTAGTGATTGTAGTCAGGGCCAGCATTCATCTCTCTAGACCCACCTGAGTTTGATCTATGATTATGAAAACGTCGGCATATGCTATGACATTGAACTTCCTGGACCCCAATTTAGGTTTAAAGTTATTTATTGAGTTTATATGCTCTTCCAAGTCCAAGAGATATACATTTAAGAATTCTGGATATTATATGCTGTAAAGTCTAGATTTTGAGATTAGTCCCTAGGCCTCTACAAAAGCCTGTTTGATGACAGTATACTAATTGTCTACTTTCAGCCGATGTGTTCAATCTGCTGAGCAAAACGTTACAATATATTTTTCTGGGTACATCAAGCATTACAAGCAAGCGATAATCGGCAGGATCTTCTCAGGGTCCTTTTTTATGTACCGGTATGAGGAGAGACTTCCTCCAAGAATCAGGGACAGTGTTCTTGTGTGACACCTTTTTGTATAATGAATTCAAGAATCTGGCCTAATTGCAAGGGTCCTTTTTAATAACCTGATTGGCAAGGGGGCCCTGGCCTGGGGCCCGAGATGGTTTAAGCCTCTGAATATAGTCCAGTATATCCTCCTCTTCCAATTCATAATTGTAAGAAGATGAGTGAGTATGGGCTAAGATATCTTGTATATTTAAAGAGGGCTCAAATTAATAAAGGGTCTTAATGTACACCGTACACTGTTTTTCCGAAAAAGGATTGATTTCAACCTTATTGTCTATTTCTTCAGGCTTTTTGATTATGTACCAAAACTTCTTGTTGTCCTGGCTTCGAAGGACATTATATATGGTTTTCCATTGAGCCGTGCTAGCAGAGAGCCTATAGTTTCTCAACCAGTTTTTATATGTTGCTCTGAGATTTTGAATTCTGGACTCACAGATCAAAGGATCCAGCTTCATGTTTTTCATAGGTGATGAATGTTACGGATGAGGTCACGCTTTTCTCTGCAATTTTTACATCATAAAAACGATGAGTTTTTCACTGAGATACCTGTGCCCACGTGGTGAGCATATTTGGAGATAGTGCCAATGATCAAATCTGGAACCAAAAACTGCACGAGAGTGATTAGGTCCGGATTGACAGTGAGAAAGTAATTTAGTTTCTCTGTATGTTATGCACATTCCACACAGTACAACTGTGTTGGGAGTTAATGGCTAGATTTCCACACAACCTAAAAAAGGATTGAGCAATTTAGCAGATCAAAAAGCAAAAGCCAATAAAGAAGAATCACTATGTACATGAGGTTTTATTTCAACCTTTGTAATATTCGCAAGAAGAGTTTTACTTACAAATAAATCAATGGTACGTCTTACCATTGGTCCATGTGTGTTCATGACTAGCATCTTTGCGATCATGCCATTAATACACCTCAATCCATATGCCAACGTGAAATGAAGCAACTTTTCTCCCTGCTGTATCTGAAATGTCTTAGCTCTGCTCTGCATGGTAATACCCCCACTTGTTTTGCTTCCTTGGCAAAGTTGTACACCTAAATCTCAGTACACGTTAAAGTGCCCACAAATAATAATGTCATCACCATGATGTACCCAATTCCCTTCACTTAAGATAATAGTAATCAAGGACATAATGATGACTGATTCCTTGCCACTAGGAGGATAATAGATGTTGGAAATCAAGATGTTAATATTTTTAGAAATTTGCTTATGATACATTTGTATACTAGCACACAAAATATCCGGATGTACAACAGAGGTATTATATTCGACGAGCGAATACTGAGAATTAGTACCAATCATGAGGCCTCCACATGGTCTTCCTAATTTTCCCTTGAGCACCTTTCTTTCAATGGTGTATACCCTTCAACGGCTGTTTTTATCAATTTAACATGACTCTTGTAATGGAAAAAGATCATACGTGGATAATATATCATAACCAGATTTAAGATGTACAAGATGTTTATGGCCATGCGTGTTTCAAGAGACTATGGAGAAATCTAGAGAGTCAGCGCAAATGGTAATTGCGCCCAATTATCTGGAGAATTTTTTTGTAAAGTTGTGTTTGTATTGGTGGTAACCATGTGCACCTCCCTCGCTCTATTTGTGCATGTACTCCTGAAGTAATTGCTGTCTGTTTTGGAGCACCACAGTGATCATGGGAGCCGTATACAAATTCAAAACCTAATTTTAGCAGATTAGGTGAAAACATGATTAATTCAGTCATTTGTATGGAATTGAAATGTAAACATGACTTATTAATCATAAAGGAATCAGGCAGTTCAACTAAATCCAAGTCCTTGAAAGTGACTACCCTAAGCTGAGGTATAGAAGTATAGTATACAATGCATTTAATAAAAAAAGATCAGTTCATATAAGTGCTCTGTTGTGTAGGAAAAGGATATGTTATGGTCAATATCCTTTGGTGAACCTTACTTGGTTTAGATAATTGCTGAGCAAAAGGAATGAATTTTTCTGGTGCAGGATTGGTGACAATGGCCATCAATTTAGATTGATTAATGGGCAAAAGGGATGAGGATGGTATCTCTAGTTCTCCAATGTTATCGTCCACTGTCATAAGTGTTCCTTCCAGTTGGGAATGTTGAAGATCATCAAAAATTATGTTTTCTGGATTTACTTCCTCTTCACTTGGATTAGGTCTTCAAAACCTTTTGTATAATGGGCCCGGTAGGGACTTTGGGTTAGAACGACTTTTCTTCTTTTTCTTGGAAGATCTGTTGTTTTCTTCCAACTTATATTTATTGTATGATGTCTCGCATACTTCATGCTAGTCAGAAGAAGTAGCCAGAGATTGTTTTTTTTTTCTTTGCAGGTATTTCAGAATGTGCCCTTTTGCTTTTGTTTCCCTTTTACTAAGTTTTTGGTTTTTCTTTTACCACATTTCTTCCTGCGTGCTTTGCCACTTTCTTTCCTTCTATCGCCAGTGGGCTGTGCTATTAAAATGTGCAGAGCATTGCTCTGCATATCCATGGCTGGTGCTATAGGTCCTTCAGATGCATTCTTTACAGCAAAGGCCAGAGGTATCTCTTCATCTCTTTGCATCTTTGCACTGTGGGAGAGAGCAGGGCAGCCATATTAGAATCCTCTAAGAGGCTTCCATTCAAGGTGGAAGAATGTGGATTAGTGAATAGAAAGTTTCTTCTATCCATTTAAGGAAATGCAGATTTTCCTTTGTTCTTTTTGTGTTGTAGCGCAAATGGTCATAACAGCTTTCAACAAAGTGATTAAGGCACTATAATTGCCTGTTGGAATGCCAGAAGAGGTGTCACTTAACAAAGAGTCTTCACTAAAGAGAATCGCTTCATTTTCAACCCATGTTTCTAAATCAGTAGGAGCCAATAAATTGGATCCTATTATATTAGATATCACCTTGGCCTCCTCTGTCTATATAACTGCCGGGTTGGGCTCTGTTACCTCTCTCTGAAGATTATAACATAAACCTAAAATTGAGTTATTGGCAATAGGAGGCAACATCTGAGATGAGTTACCTTTTGGTGCCAGCAAGTCAGAGTTTACGGTGATCTCCATTTGTTTGTTAGAGAAAAAAGCAGTGATTTTCCCCCTGCTTGTTTCTACACCCAAAGATAATGTGAGTACACTTCCTCTCTTCTGTTATGTGCTGTGCAGGGCGACCAGCTTTGAAGCAGATGCTAAACTGCAAGGAATTTTAGTCAATGCAGGATCACGCTCTGCACGGTCTAAGTTATGTGACTTGGATGACATTTTGAGATCTTATCTAAAAGACAAGGCAGAGTATAGAAAAACGTCATGTCCAGAAAAGGGTAAAGAAAGAGTCTTTCCGGAGCTAGTAGCAGCCTACAGCCAAAGCAGAAAGCAGACTGCAAGAATGCACTTTTCCGCACTTTGCGCTACTTGGCGCAAATTGCAGATTCTTTGTGAGGTATTAGGCGGGCTGGTCTTCCACACTGCCCAAACTTTCCTTCTGCACAGAATGAAGGCAATTGACTTCTAGAGGAGGCAGATGGGCTCAGCACCCCAGAGTTGTCCTCCACATTCTCTGAGCTGAAAGCCACCAACCGAAATCAATCTCTACTGCTCCGCTACTGGTAAACAACTCCAGAGAGTCACAGTGAAAGACTGCAATTTGTTGAAACTTCCACTTGGCCTCTGTGGCTTGGAAATCTGATTGGTTATGGTATGTCTTATATGGGTTGGATGGGCCTGCTGTGTCTCCTTTCATGTGTGCCAGTAGCCAAACAAATGCACTGTGCAGGTGGTGGCCATGCTGTGGCCATTACAAGGCTGTTTGAGTGCTTCATGGTGTACCTTGATCATCTTTAATTGTACTTTATTATGAAGCCCACATGCACAACCCCATAGCCACATGGTAATGATATACTTTTTCTCACATTTCATGTGCAGCACAAGGTGTGTTCAGATCCTATTGACACATTTTGGAATATTTGCCAAGCTGTAGGGGGGTTGCATACTGCAGCTGTTTTGTAAACAGTTCTATAGGTGTGCTATATGGTGTGTTGAGTGCCCAACCTTCCATGCTGCTATGTAGGGGAAGTTGACGGCTATGAGTGGAGTTGATATAGCCACTACTCGATGTGCCAACCCGAGGGTAGAGAAGGTAGGACCATTTTTGCCTGCTACCAACCCTGAGATGCAATGTTTCCTCCCCTAAGGTCCCTTTGAGGAAGAAGGGCTGTCGGAAGTCCCAGGCACAAGAAACAGTGTGGCAGGTACCCGCAATACAGGAGCAAAACAATATAACTAGCTTGTGAATCCCCAGTCCATGGACCTGTGACATCTGTGGAGTTTGGGGGAAAAAGTTTGAAAGATTACCTCGAAGAGATCCTAAGAGGAGTTTATTAAGCAGACTGCACTTGGCTGTTCTCAGAGTAAAGCCAGCAACAAAGCACCATTGGGAAAACTGAGACTTGCAACCCAGTGAGGTATGTAGGGAGGATTACCAAGACGGTGTGAAAAACCATGCATGCCTTTAACTCTCGGCCACTACCATTAAGACTAATCGGGTCAATCAGAGAATTAGCTAATCCAACAGAGAGAACTATACTTCATTACTATGAAGAATTACGCACTGGTTTGCGAATAACCAATCCGGCACAAGGATTCAAATAATCAATAGGATGTGAAACCAGAGACCAAGCCCCTCCTAACAGAGGATAAAAGGGTCTCAGAGTCCTCAGTGCTCCCTTGCTATGAAGGGAAATACTCTATGGAACATGTGTGAGAGGGAGAACAGCTTGGAACAAGGCTACCACTGTCTTAGAGATGTTGACAAGATCCAGACCTGAAGCAGTGCATACCTGTAATCCCTGGATGGAAAGGTTGACCAGGGCATTGAAACAGGCACTCTCACACTCTGCATGAATTGGAAGGCCCGCAGCCTTTAGACCTTTCACCTGCAACCCCAAGGTAATAATGAGAGGATCGGAACCAAGGACAGGCAAATGTAAAGATATTGGGCCGCATTACGAGTTTGGAGGTAATCATGGCGCTAATAGCGCCATGAATACCTCCAAACTCGTACCGACTCCGCCCTGGTGAATGGAGCTATTACCGGCCCATTCCAAGGTTGGATGGACAAGTAATTCCCCATTCACCAGGGCCCTTCCCCATTCCCATTTGAGCCCCCATAGGGCTCAATGGGAATGGGGAAGGCGCTAATAACTGTACTGTAAATTACGGTACCGTTATAAGCACTAAAGTCCCTTTGCAGGTCGCGTCCTTAACGCCTGCTAAAAGCAGGCATTGAGGAAGGACCCGCAAAGGGAACTCGTAGTAGGGCGGTAAGGGATTACCGGCACCGGTGCCCTTACTGGTGCCGGTAATCCCTTACCGCCCACCTTTTAATGAGGCCCATTGTCTATCTGACATGGATCTTAATGGGAGTTTAAATACCCATTCAAAGGGTTGAGAACCAAAGTCCAGGACAAATCTGCTGTGATAACGGAGCTGAGCTAAAAGTCCAGGAGGGCCCTCTTCAGAAACAGGGAACTGAACTAAAGGTCCAGTTGGGGCTGTCTCAGAAAGAGTACTGAAGCAAAGTTCCATGTGGCACTGGCTGAGATAAAAAACAGAACCAACGGTCCTGGTGGAGCCAGCTGAAAAAGAAAACTCAAGGAAAGGTCCACGTGGGACTGGCAAAGAAATGTAACTACACCAAGTGCCAAGAGGGACTCACTGAGGAACCAAGTTGAGCCATAGGCCCAGGAGGGCTATGCCGAGAAACAGAACAGTGGCTAAACCCTGGTCAAAGAGACTTGTTAAGAAGATTGGTGCAACCTCAAGGCAGGAAGGCCCTAACAAGACCAAGAAGAAAGTACAACAGTAGAAGACCCATACTGCTACCAGAGACAAAAGCGATGGGCACATCTAGAGTGTATGAAGGCAGGTTATCCAAAAGGCCAAGATCAAGGGTGAAATCTTGGAAGAGCAATGGGAAGCACAAAGGCCAGACAGGTAAGAATAGACTGAGTACCTACTTCAAGAGCCTACTATGAAGAATGGTTAGTTTGTTAGCTAGAATAGGGATGGATGTCCTAAGTGCAGGTCTGTCAACATTTACATTGGGACAATCCTTGGAGCTTTTCTGTTGTATAGAATAGTGTAGCCGGGAGGCTATGTAATAATTAAAATGAGGTTCTGGACTTTAAGTTGGCCATCCTTATGAGAGACTTTCTGTTGTAGAATAGGTTGCCTCCGGACGAGACAGAGAATCATATGTATAAGGTATCATTTACATTCCCTGTGAATAAAAGCACTACATGTGCCTGGCAACTAAGGGAACCCCACTTTCTGTTGACCCAACCTATTTACAATTTAACCTACAGAAAACTTTATTAGTTGTTGTTTTTTCCAAGGTCCTGTGGTGATTTGTCAAATCCCTACCTGTAAAATACTCTTATTAAATAACATAAAGGTTAAAATCCCCCACTTATGTCTGGCGCATCACTGTTTGCCAACCAGAAGTGGTGTCAGAATTGGGATGGCAAGCCATGATACCATGACTCCAATTCCATGCCAGCCAATGGGAACCACTATGCGAGTAGTAAGAACCTTCTACCAAGCAATGTTACCAGTGCAAGTGACTCCTGGTTCCTTTGGCCTTGAATATTTTCACATTGAGGAAGTGGTCCTCCTAGCAGGCGGCGGTAACCATGGTAGAAATAACAGTCATCCTCACAAATGATGACCTCACCAAATGCATCGGGGACACTATCACACAACTCATTTATGAAGTGTTTGTTACAGCTCTGGTTGGGTAAACAACTCCCTGGATACCACAAAAAGGGGCAGAAAAGTGTTTGGTTGTACCACAACTCCCCCTGCCCCATCCTCCTGAAGAGGACTCTGACTGAGAGCAACATTTTTGTCACACTCTCGCCCCAATTTGCATGTGCCCAGTGGAGTGATCCTTGTCTGTTAGAGGCATTCATACAGGTCAAACGCGAGGCAGTCAGGAAAGACTATTATGGGCATTTATTGGGAAGGCTGGGCTGCTCAGATACAAATAAACGCTAAAGGAGAGAGTAGAGCCTGTTATCAATTGTTGGCCATTGCTCCATTCCAGCCGTAGGCTATGGAGACTGCCCAGTCTAATCTCACCTTGTTGAGATTCTAATGGCGCACGGTGTACCACCACATACAAAATATAAGTAAAAACATCTGAGATATGGAAGCCGACCCCTCATTGCCCTCTGCCAAGTAGTCCACTACAACCCTTACCAGTCATAAAGGTACTATACTTGCATTTAACAATGGATAGTTTGTCCTCCAGAGCCCTTGAATCAAGAAAAGAAATGTATACATGTCATCCGGGACTAAAGAGGTACTCTGGGGTGGGGAGGATGGAGCCTCCAAACCTCCATTTGTCACCAACAGGCATATGGTCTTTTTGAGCGCTTTAATAAAAACCCCAAGAACGTTTTGAGGATGATAATAAAGCAAGATGGTAAAAATTGGAACGTATTAATACACTTGCCTCTCTTTGCATTAAGAAAGACACCTCAAAAATCAACAAGATTTTCCCACTTTGAGCTGGTATATGAGCTGAATACTCAGGATGACCTCAACACATTTAAGGACAGTTGTTGGGAGAGGCAAGAAGATCAGGGCAAAAATCTAGCTTAATTCACCCATGCCACCCAGATTCACATAGCCTTTTTCCAGAACCTATTTAATATCAGTTTGTCACCAACCCAGCAAACACAGTGACTCCTGTATAATGGAAAAGTCAGACTTTGGAACTTCAATGTCGCAGAACAGTTGTTCACTTTCCTCTCACCTGTTGACAATAAACTTTTGGCCAAGTGCATGATCCACATAAAATCAGTGAAGTGGCTAGCAACCTGAATTATGAGTCCGACAACCAGACAAGTAAACAAATCAATCACATAAACCTACTCAAGGAATGCAAATATCCAAATGCACCACCACCACCAGTGCCTGCCCTTAATTGCGCTGGAAGCACTCCTGAAATTATTCCGCCAAATCCTGACATGCATTGGCAACACAATCTAAAACACATTTTTGGTCAATAACCAGATGAATTTTCAGAATATTCTGTGCAAGTAGAGGGATTCTGCCACCATATACATACACCTCAAGAGCAATAAATACGATTAAAATCATACTGAGTATCCAAAGCTTGAAGCGAGATTGTACGTTACGAAGAATAAATGATTCAAAAGCTTGGGGGTGCCTTTCCAAAGTGAATGGGCTTCTCTAGTTCTCCTGGTAAAGAAAACAGATGGAACCTGGAGATTTTGTATCAACCTCAAATGGGAAAAATTAAAGTTTGATCTTTGACACACCCAATGCCCAGAATAGACAATCTGGTGGAATGATTTAAGAATAAGAAATATACCTCAACACTACACCTTACAAAAAAATATTAGCAGGTCTCCTTGGCTCTGGTTGCTAGAGAAAAACACATACACCTGACAGCCTTCATCATTTTATGGTTCTACCATTTATTAATATTATTATTATTATTATTATTATTATTATTATTATTATTATTATTAGGGCATGTATTGAGCGTGGATCTAGATTAGGAAATCAACGGAATGCTATACAATCATAGAGGGAAGAACACAATGAGGGAAGCAGAGAAAAAGTAAGCAGTCAGCTCACATTAGGAGAGAAAGGAAAATTTGCATCAAGGGATTGTGAGAAACCAGAAGTTGTCTCACATGCTAGTCCTCAGGGATCTGTCATCCAGGTAGCCAGGAGACGGCCATCGCTTTTGGATCCAGTTCCTGGGGGTGGACCAGTGAGGGAGGATCATCTGGGTGAGGGGTCTTCAGGGAGTGGGACACGTGATGGCAAGACACAGTATCCCTCTACCTGCAACACCTTTTATCCCATCCTACCCGTTAGGATATATGGGAACTCTACCCAGCCTTTTCCATTCACGAATACTTTCACACGGACAGACTGCTCTGGGAGAAAACAGACTCACACCCGAGCAGTGTACCTGACATGTCCCACTACATTGGTCAGGCAAGGTCAGGCAATTACTGGTAACCATTCACACCTGACTTCCATTAAGCTTCCACACATGGATGAAAGGCGGAGCATGAGAGCACACTCTGAAGGAGGCAAAGCACACAAAAGAACAGCATTTTTGAGATGGCAGCTGAATGAGGGAAGAAAGACGACAAACCAAGAAGGGTGCGCAAGGAGGCTGATAGCATTGACCTTTCGGGGGAAAGCCGTTACTTTCTAGAATCCTTCAGATTAAAAAGCATAAGGATAGGAAACCAGACTGAAGAATCCTCTGAATTGTGTGTTGGGGATATCCGGGGCCGTCCTGCACGGCTGACTGAGTCAGGGAGAAGCAGCAGCGACTGTGGTACCGTCCTTGGCTCCAAGATCAAAGCTGTGTCAGAGAGATCAACACAGCCGGTGAGTTGGGGAGACTGATGCAAGACCAGTTTGTATTGAAGTCAAGGTTGCAAGCAGCAACATTGTATAAAGAGCGCAAAAACAAATATTGGTAACGTGTGTGATGAAAGATGCGAGGAAAGCCTAATTGCTAATGGATGTTTGAATTGTGGCAAAGAAGATACTATATCCGTGGTAGAGTGGTCTGGGCACTACGAGTGTGCTCAATCGAAGGTCTCTGTGAGGTATTCAGCCAAGAAGTGGCAGAAGCGAGAGGGAAAGATAAAGAATAAGAAATGTTGTGAATCGAAGTGGTGCTGCGACGGTTTAAGCAAAATCCATCACACAATCGAAAGTCTTCGTTTTTTATATAAGGAGGAAAGCTTGGAAAATGAGCTTAGGTGGTCCGAGCCCGAACGAGGAAGACCAATTGTGAACATTGTGCTAAAGGGGTCTGAGCCCGATCGAGGGAGATCCGTGGTACGAGCCCAAACAAGGGAGACCAATTGTGAACATTGTGCTAAAGGGGTCTGAGCCCGAACGAGGGAGATCCGCGGTCCGAGCCCGAACAAGGGAGACCAATTGCAAAACTGTGAATTTGAAAGTCATGATAAGAAAGGAACTTTGGTGTTTGTTTGTTACGTCAGGCCCTCTGAAATAAGAGACTGTCATTGGGAGAGAGACTTTGGCAGAAGCCCCTGATACCTATGCTTTGATTTGTTTCCTCGTGGCCAAGAAGTCAGAGTGTGTGCGAAGCTCAGGCGTGCCCACTTGTCCCATGCTGAAAACGTGGGGAAGGGAAGCCAACGGCTCAGCTATCCTGACATATCATTTCTCGAACAGTTTTCTTTTGCCTACATAGTTGTCCCAAACCATTTGTATTTAGAAGTAAGGACTGGCAATAGGTTTATTAGTATATAGGACCTTTTATTTTGACAGAGACTCAACTAGAACTGCGTTATTATCATTTGATGGTTGTAGCTTGCTCCCATCCTTAGATTTCGGATTAGATAGGCATTCAACCAACCCATTGAAGTTCAATAAAGATCCTTGAACTGTGATCACTTGTATCTGTCTTCACTGTTTGATACCATGCCTTCCTTACAGGATCTAAAAGCAACCAGGGGAGAAAACAGTGGGGAGTAGATCACGAGTCTCAGATAGGGTGGGGAATATAGGGTGTGTGTGGTCCAAGTGTTAGGGAGGACCCAATCCACAAAGAGGAATGTATTGAGCTCTTTGCTGATCTGTAGAAGTGACGGGGCACGTCTGATGTTGATGGGGAAGAGGTTCCAGGGTCTTGAGGCAATGACAGAGAAAGGCCTTCTTTTGGTTCTTTCCTTCCTGCATTGGAGGAGTTCAAGTCCGCACATGTCGATACTTCTGGTGGATCACAGGCCTCTGGGGATGGTGAGTTTCTCAGTGATGTAGCTTGAGGACATCAGGGTGACAGCCTTATAGATGACGCAACAGACCAGGATTTGAAGATGATACAGGCTTGAAGCGTGAGCCAGTGCAGTTCAATGAGGGGAAGGATTATGTGGTAGAGTTGTGCTGCCATTTGGCCCCCGCCACTTTTGAGAGGCGTGTGGATGTTGTTTTAAAATAATACCAGGCCTTCGTTGCGGCATACCTCAATGATGTCATTATTAATAGCGCCACTTGTGCTGAGCACATGTTTCACCTCATTGACATCACCTGAGCCTCGAAAGTGGCGGACCTAACTGCTAACCCTGCTGAATGTCATCTGGTCCAAAATGCAGTTTCATTTTTGGCGTCCTTTGCAGTGAACAGCCTGATTACACACCAGGAAAAAAAGTTGGAGGTTATGATGAGCACCCTCCCGCCTGACACATACACAAAAAAAGACTGTTAGGATACCATAGATGATTTATACTTTTCTTTTCCACTCTGACAGCTAAGACTGATTGATAAACTAAAAAATAACTGCCTGTGTGAAAACGCATTTTCTATAATACCGCAAGACAATGCATGTTGGCCTAAGCACATTCGCATCGCACCATAATATCGCAATGAATGGCTGGCTAAGCTGCCATCTTGTTTTGTCCGCCATCTTGACTAGTCTCTTGCTTCCTCGCTTATTCCGTAATTTCGCTCTGAACGTGGTAGGAAACCACTGCATGAACTTTATGATGCTTATATAGACAGGAATGCACAAGCCGCTGAGCGTATTGTTTTTCTTACACTGTGGAACCTTGAAGTTTTACAGAAGCACTACTAATCTGCAATTTAGGTGCCATCCTGTCCCGGCAGTGTCCTCCACCACTAGGCAGTTAAATATATGCTCCTCTGGAGAAAATCTTATTTACTGAGCTATAGAGCTGACTGACCTTAGGCTCTAGGAGCAACACAGATAAGATGTGTGAGGAATGTTACTTGTACCAAAGAACACAATATGCCCCCACACATGCACTTGCCCTGTTCCCAGACAGTAAATGGACTACCAGCAGACAGCAAGGTATGTAGCCCGGTTGGCATGGTAATACCATCTGCGTGGACAGGACCCTATGATCCCCATCACACGAGGGGGTTGGACAAGGATTTCGAATGATTATCTCGTATGTATATATGTATGCCATTTTCTGTGACTCGCTCTCTCTCTCCCCTACAGTGTCTGCATGCACACATTGTGGGGTGTTGAGAACTGAGTAGCTACTGTGAAAATAAAACAATTGTTACTTTGCCCTTATGACTGGCATATTTCTATTATTTGGTAGTAAGCCTTGTTTGCTTTTGGTCTTTCAGATGGCGCCCGAACAGGGACCCTCAGGTTGATGTTGATGTCACATCGTGTTGGCGAAGACGAGGCTGTCGGATCGAGATCAGTGAGTAACAGGGTCCCCTGCAAATGAGACGTGATTCCTCGCAGTACTGATACAACTGATCTCTGGATGATGTGCCGAGTTTAGTGGGCATCTTGACGAGGGTTCCAGAATCGAGGCTTGTTTTGACGAAAGCGCCAGCCACGACGATTGTCCGTTGGACTTGGTTGCAATCAGGTGAGTCGTATGCCAGACTGTAAATGTCCTGATATTGGTTGTAGATATATTTGCGCAAATATTCTTTGGCCAGGTAAGGCAGCGATTTTGGTATGCCTGGTAAATTGTCACCCTGTTTAGCAATGTTTTGTTGCAGAGGAAGACAATCTAGTACTTTGGAACATGGTCAACCTGCGCCGCCTGAAGGGTCACCAGTGTATGATATGTACTGTAAGTTTGGCCTAGGCACTATCGTATCCAATGATATTTGGCATCGACAGACCAGACATGCTCCAGAACTTCAGTGGCCAGACTTCAGTAGTTTTGAGATCACTCGAATAAAGCACTTGGAATCTGTGTTGTTGCGTAAGAAAGCAAGACCTGCTGCATTCGATGCTGTTAGAGATTGGAAAATGGAAGCTATGCAGCGCCTCAAGAGTAGAGAGAAGCATGCGCAAAGACATATGACAAATGCAGAGAAAGCCTTAGTGCATGACCAGCAGAAACAAGCAGACTCTATTAGAGGTATGGATAGGGCTTTCCAATTAGATGTGCATATCCGTCCCAAGATTTTAATGCATCAGATGAGTTGATCAATAAGCTGTTAAATGAGCGTAGGACTGACTCAGCTACTGACACAACTGCACCACCTCCTTATGTGCCTCCTCCCGTTCTTATACCTCCTCCTGCACCTGTACCCGTGCCGACAATTGCGGTTGCCATTCCCATTGCGCCGTGTGTGCCGACAGCGGTATTTCCTCCGCCGCCTAGTGCACTTGACTTGTATATGTTTTGTTGCTGACTGGTTCCGCTCCACCTGTACAGCGTGATGTGATTGATACGGATTTGAGAACAGTGACTCGCAGTACGATAACTGCAGACAGAAAGAGAATTGCGTAAATGGACTGAGACGTATAAAGAGGGGGGTGATGAAACTGCTGCTTTGAGTGCGATGTCTGATCATGGGGGTATTCCTGAACAGAAGGTATTGATAGAACAGATGGGAACATATCTTGCTGATGTATGGAGTGATTTGACAGATACAACTGTTCAACAAGAATTTCAGGATTTGAATTTCTTTGCTCGCTCAAGAGACACCGCGATGAATGGGCGCGAGCATGTTGCAAATTTATTTGTGTTCAAGAGAGAACTTGATCGTTTGCATAAGGATGAATTAGGTAAGGGTAAACAACAGACTTCGTATGTACAGAAGCGAAATCTCCCTCCATTGAAATCCATTAGTGAAGAAATGCGTATTTGCACAAGAGACGCTCTTAGATGGATTTCAGATGTTTTGATGTCTCCTATTGAAGGGCATGACATATTTACTCAGTATACTCTGGCGATGCAAAGGAAAGTATTACAGGTGATGGTTGAGTATTTGCAAGATGAATGTATGAAGAGAAACCTATGTTGTCCTGCCAATATGATGGTTATCTATAAGAGCATTTTCACCCGATACTGCATTGACTTCTTTGTCACTTGATTTGACTTTATTACTTAACAAACGTTCAGAACTTCCCACTGTACAGTTGCCAATGAGAGAGGTTCCTCTGACACTTGTCCCGAAAGTAGAGATTCCTGCTGTAGGGAAAGCACCTGCTACCACTATTCCAGCACACTATATTTCACAGTTTGTTCACATTCTGTTCTCTAGACAGGAAGTGAATACTATCAAGCAGTCCATTCCAGATATTAGAAAGAATCCCACAGGGTTCTACAAAGAGATAGAGTCCGTTTTGAATTTGTCAGTCTTCACCCTGGGTGATATTGATTTATTGTTTCCCGTGATCCTACCCGCTGACTTATGGAAGCAGATTAGGGCCGTAGATGATCAAGCAGGTATGGGCGATACATGGAATGCCTTAGCACAAGCCGATGGGGCTAGGAAAGCAGGCGAGAAATTGCCTCAGGTTATATTGATGTTACCGAATCACATAGAGACCAAACTGAAGACATTAGTACCGGAGAAGAGGATTATATGGGACAAACGTACAGCATGCATGCAAGGGAAGACTGAGGGTGCGACTGAATATTTCAATAGATTTGAACAGTTATTCTCCGATTTTAGTGGTCAGGATCTAAGTACGGAGCCAGGAAAGAGATTGTTTGTTGACAAATTCATGCATGGATTTTTGCCTGACATAAAGTCACAGATTGTGACTTCTGAAAGTGCATGGCAAGCGAAATCACAATCCAAAGTGTTACAAATGGCTCAGTATTACGAGAACAGGGTTAATACTAAGAAGGAGAAAGTGGAAAAGAAGAAGGGTGATTTGAAGACTAGAATCCTGCTACAGCAGATAGCTAGAGGATCAAGAGGTGGGAATACGCCATCCAGGGGTCAATTTGTGCCACAGATGGGTGGGCAAGGACAAATGGGTCCTGTACACATAAACCAATGTTTGTACTGTAGACAGGAGGGCCATTGGAGGGCACAATATCCGTTTCTCCAACAGAGATCTAATGGTACGTATGGTACCATGAGCAGACGATCTAGGGGTTGTCCTGGGATAGCGGGTTTTAGTAGGAATCAGTTTGCACAGAATCAACAGACACTGCAACACGATAGTGGGGTGAATAACCAAGGGGGACAGCAACAGAATGCGAATAGTGGGAATGTTTTTGATAATCCTACTAATGCTTATTTTACTGAAGATTTCACATCTGACGATATATTGTTTCGCTAGGACAGCCCGAAGCAGGTTCTGGAACTGATACCTATTCCCGTTGATCAGAAAGGGTCCTACGTAGAGATGAAAGTGGGGAATAGGGAGCATGTCTTTCTAGTAGATACTGGGGCACAGAAGTGTTCTATTGACCATCTGCGGGTTCCAGATATTCCACTGTCAGGGCAGAGCAATATTTCTGTAGGGTTTCCTGGTACGCCAGTAGTTAGTCCGGTCTCCCGGCCGGTACCGATTGCACTGGTACCATTTTCTGATTCTTGTCCATTTCTACTGACGACGAATTGTGGCGGAAACTTGTTGGGATTGAACTTGTTGAATAAATTGAATGCTGTGATTTACTTTTCTCCGGATGGAGTGTATTTGACGATCTCACCCCAACAATGTTCAGCTTCACAATTTTTGTCTATGCCTTTGCCAAACAAATTAAGTAGAGTTCCCACATGTTTATGGGCGGTGAATGACAATGATGTTGGAATCCTTAATATCGAGCCAGTTAGAATTGTTCTGAAATCAGGTATTACACTCCGCAGTACAAGATTTCGGTTGAAGGAGAACACGCTTTGAAAAGTATTGTTTGATTTGATACACCGAGGTGTGATCAAAGAGATTGCTGGGAGTGTGTGTAATAGCCCGATTTTTCCAGTATGCAAGAAAGGGGATAACACATTACCTTTCCGTTTTATTATTGATTGCGTGTGATTAATAAAGTTGGAGCTCCACAGTTCCCGATCGTGCCTGATTTCACCACTATTTTGATTATGATTCCGGCTACGGCCACACCTTTAAGTGTTGTTGATTTGAAGAATGCCTTCTTTAGTATTCCTATAGACATTGATAGGTATTTGTTTGCACTCTCCCCAGGGGGACGCTCGTTCACAATCACACGTGTTCCGCTGGGGTACACACAGAGTTTGAGTATTTAAAGTAGGGCTTTGAAGGAACAACTCGATATGCTTAAAATGCCTTCCACGTGCACATTGTTGCAGCACATAGATGACCTACTTATTGCTGCTGATTCTGAGGATGCTTGTAAGGAGGACACTGTGTTGCTGCTTATTCACCTGGCAGAACATGGGCAAAAGGCTTTGTTGAAGAAATTCCAGTATTGTCCACAGGAGGTCGCCTATTTGGGCTATCTACTGTTGAAGGAGGGCCGACGTCTGAACGCAAACGCAAAAGGAGGTCAGGGCCTTAATTGGCATGGCTTCATATTGTAGACAATGGATCCCTAATTTTTCACTTTTGATTAAACCTATGTTGGCATTGACAAAGAAGGATATTCCTTTGCCTTTGCCGTGGGACATAGACTGCCAAAACGCTTTTGATTTGCTTAAGGCTGCGTTGTGTTCAGCACCAATTTTGGGCACACCAAATTATGTTACAGGCTTTGTTTTGTATGTGCATGAGAGAGAAGGTTGCGCTTTGGCTGCATTGACACAGGACAATGGGGGAAGGAACAGGCCATGCAGCTATTTTTCCTCCACGTTACACCCTGTTGCATGCGCTTTGCCAAAATGTTTGAGAGCTGCGGCTGCTGCTTCTGCATCAGTAAAACAAAGTGAGGGTATGGTTTTAGGTCACTCTTTAACCGTGATGGTATCTCACTCTGTTGACGTTCTATTAAATAGAACACAGACTCAACATCTCACATCTGCTCGACTAACAAGGTATGAGCTGATTCTGTTTGCACCGCACATCCAAATTACGAGATGCTGTTCTTTGAATCCGGCTGAACTTCTGCCGTCTCCACAAGAGGTAGACCACAATAATGAAATGTCACATGATTGTCTATACATTACAGAACAAGAGACGAAGGGTAGAATCGATTTTGAGTGATTTAAAGTCTCCAAATGGGGAGCTGTTTTGTGATGGCTCCTGTTTTAAACTGCCTGATGGTACTTCCACTGCTGCCAATGCAATCACGACATTGAACACAATTGTAGAAAGCAAGAGAATTCTGCATAATTCTGCTCAAGCTGTGGAGATTGTTGCGTTAATTAGAGCCTGTGAGATTTCTGAAGGGCTTAGCGTAAATATCTACACAGATAGCCAGTTCGCGTTTGGGATGGTTCACAATTTTGGGCGATTATGGGCTGAAAGGGGATTTTTAACGTCACATGGCACAAAGATACAACATGGTACTCTGATAGGTAAATAATTGCCAGCACTTGCACTTCCTACACAACCAGCAATAATGAAATGCGCCGCACACCAGAAGGTGATGGATAACGTGGGAAAATGAAACGCATTTGCCGATAGAATCGCCAAGCAGACTGCCACTAATCCACACTCAGGAATGTATGTGCTCGATTCAGCTAGATGGGTTACTGACACTTGCATGATGGAGGAAGGGATTAACAGTGTGAAAGAAATACAGGCTGAAGCCACACCAGAGGAGATTGGGCCGAGGGTCCAGCAGGCTTGGATGATTAGGGTTGTTGGGTGGATAACGAGAAGCAAAGATGAATCCTGCCCAATGCTTACGTTACTGCTGTAGTCACCATGGTTCACGGGCCGACACACACATGTGCTAAAAAGATTTATCAACATTTAGATCCTGTTTGGGACAATGCAAATATTCAGAAAGCTGCCGAACGTTTGGTTCAGAGCTGTATGATATGTTTGCAACACAATATTGGGAAGGGAACGCCAACACCGAAAGGCAGTTTTTGTCCTCCATCCATGACATTCGAAGTGATCCATTTTGACTTCATTGAGATGGAGCGCTGCCAGAACTATAAATACGTACTCCTTGTCATCTGCGCCTTTAGCAAATGGGTTGAGGCTTTCCCACTGAAAGATAACACAGCAATGTCGACGGCCAAGACCATGCTTAAGGAATATTTTCCTAGGTTTGGCTTGCAGAGAGTCATTTGGTCCGATAATGGCCCACACTTTATCGCTGCTGTCATACTGCAAGTATGTGCGAGATTACAGGTCGATAAACGTTTCCATTCAGCGAGAAATCCTCAAAGTGACGGTTTGGTGGAACGCCACAGCGGCATTTTGAAGAACAAATTAGCGAAGGTATGCGCACACAGTAAACTAAAATGGCCTGACGCCTCACCGATAGCTATACTATCAATGCGGACATCCGCACCGTCAAAAACAGGGCTCTCCCCCTATGAGATTGTCATTGGGTGACCAGCCAATGTATGGAATGCACCGAGACCAAAACGGTTGGCAGAGATTGAGTTTCCATTATTGTCAGATTATTGTGATCAGTTGACTCAAAACTTGCATTTGATTCACCAACGGGTTCGTGCTGCATTGCCGACCAAATACAAAGGTCCAGGCCATCAAATCCGGTCTGGAGATTATCAGCCTCATTACGACCCTGGCGGTAAGTTACCGCCAGGGCCGTAACTTTACCGCCATGGCGCAAACTACGTTTACGCCATGGCGGTAAGGGGATTTACCGCCCCATTCCGACCTTGGCGGGGCGGTAAATCCCCAATCCCCATTTACCCTTCCCCATTCCCATTTTTGCCCCATAGGGCATAATGGGAGTGGGGAAGGCGTTAATTACGCCACCGTAAATTACGGTGGCGTAATTAACACCAAGTTCCCTTACCGCCATGGTTTTTTACACCTGCTAAAAGCAGGTGTAAAAACCGCCATGGCGGAAAGGGAACTCGTAATTGGCGGAAAGGGGTTGGCGCAGCTAACGCTGCCACAAACCCCTTTCCGCCAGGGTCGTAATGAGGCCCTATGGGCCTCATTACGACCCTGGCGGTAAGTTACCGCCAGGGCCGTGACTTTACCGCCATGGCGCAAACTACGTTTACGCCATGGCGGTAAGGGGATTTACCGCCCAATTCCGACCTTGGCGGGGCGGTAAATCCCGAATCCCCGTTTACCATTCCCCATTCCCATTTTTGCCCCATAGGGCATAATGGGAGTGGGGAAGGCGTTAATTACGCCACCGTAAATTACGGTGGCGTAATTAACACCAAGTTCCCTTACCGCCATGGTTTTTTACACCTGCTAAAAGCAGGTGTAAAAACCGCCATGGCGGAAAGGGAACTCGTAATTGGCGGAAAGGGGTTGGCGCAGCTAACGCTGCCGCAAACCCCTTTCCGCCAGGGTCGTAATGAGGCCCTATGTCTTGTTGAAAGATTTTGAGAGGGGCACCTGCTTTGCGCCTCGTTGGAAGGGGCCTCACCAGGTACTGTTGGCCACGCAGACAGCTGTATGTGTGAGCAGCAAGAAACATTGGATCCACGCTACGCATGTGAAACAAGTTCCTTTGCCTTTGCCTTATGACAAGTGGGAGGGGAAGAAAATTGATGATCCTGACGCTCATCATGTGCCAGGTTTGATCGACACCAAGTGTGCTACGAAACCACTTCCTGAGCCCATGGGGCCTGGGGAGACAGCTCTTTCTTCTTTGTCGTCTTCATCATCGGCCAACCTTGTTTCTTCAGTTTCTTCAGAGAGCGACAACGCTTTGTTCATTGATCATTCTGTACCTGGATCTTTAAGGTACAACCTTCGTCCATGGAACCGGATTTAGTTCAGCGCTTGACATTACACTTTGTAATAGAATAGGAAAGTGTAGTAGGAATACTGCACCCACAAGAAACCAACATTGAGCCATTCCCTCGTCATTCCCCTTCCAGATACAATAAGGAGCTGGGAGCGGAAAATAATTCTTCAAGCAAGATTGGCCCCGTGGTCAAGTGCCACCTACGGATGAACTCATAAAGCCTAGGAGCGAGGCTTCTTAATGGACGCTACCAGGACTATGCCCGTGTTTGGGGCCACCTCCGCTGAACAATGTCACTAATGCCTTGGTCATGCAAGACGTTACTGTAAAAGAATTTATGGCCATCAATGTTTATGATCATAACGATTCAGGGTGTTCTGATGACGACACCTGGTCATCGGATGATGCTATGTTCGGATGATGCTCTTGGCTTAGGCCAAAAGGAGGGTTTGTGAAAACGCATTTTCTATAATACTGCAAGACAATGGGCCACATTAGGAGTGTGGCGGTACAGTGACAACGGTGCCTGTAAGCCTACCAGCACCGTTGTCACTGTACCGCCAAACTACGAGTTGTACTCGCAGGTGCCTGACAGCCCACCAGGTCTGACCTGGCGGGCTGTGCAGCACCCACGAGCACAACTCGCAGATGCACCAGCACCGTTATTAACAGTGCCGGTGCATTCATGCTCCCCATTCCCAATCAGCCCTATGGGGCAGAATGTGGATGGGGAGTGCGTTAACACCGGCACCCGCGAATGCGCAATTACCGGTCCGCCAAACTCGTAATGGACCGGTAATTGCCCATTCGTGGGTGCCGATGTCGGATGATAGTTTGGCGGTAGCCGTGCCCGTCTTACAGGCACGGCCACCGCCAAACTCGTAATGAGGCCCAATGCATGTTGGCCTAAGCACATTTGCATCGCACCATAATATCGTAATGAATGGCTGGCTAAGCTGCCATCTTGTTTTGTCAACCATCTTGACTATTCTCTTACTTCCTCGCATATTCTGTAATTTTGCTCAGAACGCAGTAGGAGACTGCTGCATGAACTTTATGATGCTTACATAGACAGGAATGCACAAGCCGCTGAGCGTATTGTTTTTCTTACACTGTAGAACCTTGAAGTTGTACAGAAGCACCACTAATCTGCAATTTAGGTGTCATCCTGTCCCGGCAGTGTCCTCCCCACTAGGCAGTTAAATATAATAATGTGTAGCTGAACATGCTCCTCTGGAGAAAAGCTTATTTACTGAGCTATAGAGCTGACTGACCTTAGGTTCTAGGAGCAACACAGATAAGCTGTGTGAGGAATGTTACCTTGTATCAGAGAACACAATATGCCCCTACACACGCACTTGCCCCATTGCCAGACAATAAATTGTCTACCGAGAGACGGCAAGGTATGTAGCCTGGTTGGCATGGTAGTACCATCTGTGTGGACAGGTCATGAACCCTATGGTCCCCATCACTTTAGGGGGTTGGACAAGGATGTAGAATGATTATCTTGTATGTATATATGTATGCCATTTTCTGTGACTCGCTCTCTCTCCCCTCACGGTGTCTGCATGCACACGTCGTGGGGTTTTGAGAACCGAGTAGCTACTGTGAAAATAAAAGAATTGTTACTTTGACCTTGTGACTGGCGTATTTCTATTATTTGGTAGTAAGCCTGGTTTGCTTTTGGTCTTTCACCCGAACATATTAAGGTGGGTTCAAAATGACCATTGTGCGTTTGACCAACTAAAGGACCACCTGTCATTATTTAGTATGCGTGACTTTTCAAAACAATTCATATTGCAAATCGATGCCTCCAAGGTGGGGCTGAGGGCTGTCCTTTCACAAATCCATGATGGAAAGGAACACCCATTTCAAACACAAGCAGAAAACTGTTCCCAAGACAAAAGACAATATGGCACTACAGAACTGGAGACCCTGTGCCTAAAATAGGCTACAAAAGCCCTCAAATATTATCTAGAAGACCACAAAGTCACCCTAATTAATGAGAATTCTTCCCTGGTAAGGTTGATATGCCAGAAAGATTCCAACATGGTAATCATGGTTTCTAGCTCTGAAACCATACATGTTTTTTTTTTTTTTTTTTTTAATCACTTTATTTGAAATTTTGAATAACACACAAATAACAAACAGCAGCATCATCTGAGAAACCTAGCAGAACCATACATGTTTGAGGTGAATCCTTGTAAGAGTTGTGAACAAAGCAATGTTGACTACCTGAGTAGGGTTGCCCTTTACGATATTGATGAAAGGAATGGGTGGGAGTGTCAAAAATAATTGTCTTAATTTTAGGTAATGATTAAGCCTCACAGTTTTATGGTATATATTTTTTCAACCTTTATTTTTCAACTTTTCCATCTGTATTCATCCAAATTTATTTTTTAGCAATTTTATCTGTATTTATCCAATTTCTATATTGCCTCTGTAAAAAATAAAATTGCACCTGGTGCTTTTCCACATTATTCAAATAAGAAATGCAACACTTTGATGCCTGTAATGGGAAGCTCATAAAGCTTGCTACGTGCACATCAAGCCAAGAACATTTCTTACCTTAAAAACAAACAGCTGCTCATTATCAGCTGCTCATTATGCCAATGTGATGAACAAATAAAAACAGACAGGAAACAGTGATTTCCGCCTGTATATATGCGTAGAAATCATTAAAAATAGAAAACTGGGAGCCCTAGTTATGTTTAGGCAAAAGGTTTTATTCACATTTGCTTGCAAGGAAAACAGTCAACATCCTATCCCCTAACCCATTCCCAACCACCTAACCTACCACGCTATCCAGAACTGCTGCTTTCAATTGCTTTCAGACGCTCCACCCTGAATCTCGGAGAACTGCTAAGTGGGCCTTCCGGCAGACTATTCTCGCCTCCGGCACAAGCAAAGGTCCCAAGGGACTAGTCAACACTTATTGTTCATGCCCCTTTCATATTACATGGTGGGGTTATTCTGGGTCAGAAACATTGTTCACACGTACCTCTGGTCCCATTCTCCTCAGGCAAAGGGCATAGGGCATCTGTGATGCAGGAAATGCATCGGAGGGACAGGGCCTCAATATCCTTGTCTTTTATTGCTTTTTATCATTTGTTCTGTTGTGTTTTCCGTGCAGGAGTTCATGTGCGACTCCTGGCGGTGCAGCTCTGTCCTTTTGGTTTGGTGAACAGACCCTTGGGATACCCTTATGGCACCCTTGAGTGGGAGTTCACCCCGGTACTCCTAGTGGATGTTTTTGGGCACCTGTGGGTGGCCCATAGAGCAGGGTATGGGCTGGTGGCAGCTCCATGCTGAATTTGACAGGTGCTCTCAGTATCCTCCATTTTGGGATACCCAGGCCCTGCCATTGTGGAATCAGTTGATTCCGGATAGGAAACAAGATGGCCCTCGTGGCCTCTTGCTTTCTATTGCCTGTTACCTTGTATTCACAAAGTCATGGGAAGCCCTGACTCTGTCCCTTCCCCTGAGTGGCTGTAGGGCGGAAGCTCCATATATGGTATTGTGGGGAAGTCCAGGCCAGACTGGCTGGAGTCTTCCCAGTGACGGTATGCTGTGGGTACACCCTTGGGGTGGGACCTGGGTGAATGGAGTGTGTGACCAATATGCACTTCTTGTTGAGGATGTCTAGTTTCTGGTATGTGACACAAAGACTGAGACAGCCCTGCCCGAAACTGATATGAATGCAGTGTGTAGTGTTGAATGGCTGGGTTCTTGTCCCAATACACATTCCTTGTTGTGAGTGTCTGAGAGGGAGGAGAATGGCCTGAATGCGCTGTGCGCCTGATTGGCTGCCTGACTGCCCGAATGCCCTTCTGAGTGATTGGTTGCCTGAGTGTGACCCAGCTGAATGAATGAGAGACCAACTAGTATATCTGGGGGCCTCTCACTGCTAGAATTCGTTCAGAAGCTGAAGTTGAAACTGATGCTTAACTTTGAAGCCCACTGGAAGAAGAAGAGCCGCTTCTGCTGTCCTTCGGTAATCTGAAAGCTGCTGTGCCTCCGAGGAAATGATCCAAGAGAGGACCTAGCTAGGAGACCTCTGTCATGATTCAGAGGTGGATGCTGTGGCTATGCTGGAAACATTAGTCTTAGGAACTATTCCCCGCTCTAGTCCTCATCCAAGATGATGGACTTCCGTATTTAAGCAGACTCCGCCCCCCACTCTGTGCGTTATATCTGTTTTTCACCCTACAGTGCTCCGCTCTTACTCGGTATTCTTACCAGAGCCTTTCTGCCTTCTCCGTACTTTTTCCCGTGTGTTTTTTTTTTCCTTTGTGGAAAGTCCGCTTCTGTGCCTTGCGGTTCTATATTAGTTCCGCTTCTGTTTTGATTCTTTTTCATGGTTGGTGTATACGGGATTACTCTAGTCTGTTTCTGCTCGACCGAGCCTCAGCTGTCCTCTGTTCGTTCACGGCGCTTCTGCGATTCTGCTGGGATAAGTGTCAGCATCTTTTAGAAAGGCGCTGCTGTTTTTTTTCTATCTCTTGGCGTTCTACCACCCTTTGATCTTACCTGAGATTGTCCTTAGGTTTCGGGTTTCTTCCGCGGCTCTCCATGGCTACTTCTGTGGAAGGGGCGGGGCGCCTTACAGTCTTTCAGGTGCCTGCCCAGCCTTTTCAGTTTCTTTTAGGTTAACTCCGTATGCCTTTGCTTTCCTTTACTATTTTACCCTTCTTACCTTTTGCCTAGTGTATTTTCACCCTTGGAGTCTATGCTCCTCTTACCTGAAGAATAAACTTTTCTGTTCCACGAGTTTGTTTTCTGCCTTCTTCTTACTTTATTCTAATTTCTTCTTTTTGTCTACTCTTGAGAGTCTTATCTTTTGAAGTAGTTTCATGCTGGACTTCCGGGTTTTGTGCTGATACAACAGGCTCCGGATTGCCTAATACAACAGACATTCTTCAGTGCATTTTGGATCAGGGTTTTTTCCGCCCATTGGCTTTTTCCCTGAATTGGGGCTTGGCTCCTCGGGGTCCCCAAGGGCAGGTGCCAATCCCTGCCAAGGTGGCCTCCGAGGGAGCCAGACCCTACTTACATGATCAAAGGTCCAAGGAGAAACAGCCTACAGACAAGAGGAAGTCCCGCAGGAAGACTACTTCTACAACCAAGGACAAGTCCTCTGAAGTTTCAGGTGAGGAGGAGGTTTGGGAAGGTGGACAGAGGTCTGACAACCTCTCCCTGAGCCACGAGGGACCATCGTGCACCAGCTGATCTTTGCCAAAGCTCCCTGGTAGACAGACCTTCGAAAGACTGCCGACCGGAGACTGGGACCGCCGCGGAATCACGAAGAGAAGCGCCCGGACATTGAAGTCCATCACTGTTAGGGGGAATTCTCTGTTTAGGCTGAATTTCCTAACCTAGTGAGTCCCCCAGCAGCTTTGCTGGATTTCTGGAGTTTGTTTTTTTCCATCCTGCCAAGAGTGTGACCCTTTTCTCTCACTCTTGGACATGAATGTGTGTAATTCCTTTGAATGTCAATGTGTTCGATGGGCTATGGGGTCTTTTACTCCATAGGGTCTCATATGTTTTTCTATGTGTGTCGCACTGCATCTTCCGTGTCGTGACACGGGGGCACCTTAGCAGGTCCCCCCACCATAGACTCCATACTCGGGGACTGACTACTGTCTCCCCGGGCATGTAAAGTCACCATTGGCTTTACTAGACCTAAATTTGCTAACAGAACTAGTACCAACCATCTTATTGTGGACGTACTGGTAGGAGTAATTCGATTACTCCTGGATCTGTTACTCGAGGGGGCACTGTCCCGTCCCTCCTCGTCGAGTTTTGGCTGGTGGCAGTGGAAACTACTTGTTATGTTCGACCCCGATCATAACCCTATGTGATTCGTCCCATTGTTGGAGATTGATACTTTTTCTCGTTAATCTCCGACGTACCACCGATCTACTTATCTTAAATAAGTTTAGCGAGTGGTATTTTCTGCCAGAACTCGGTTTGTAAAATGGCGTCTGTGTTCGTCTCTGTGACTCCTAAACCAAAGGTTGAGCCCTTTGTTCCACTTTTGGCGGGCCTCTGGACAGAGACCCTCCAAAGTGGTGCCATTCTGTCTGGGTTACCTCAGGGGTGTGGGAGGGGGTTTAGACACCCTGGACCGAGTTGCCTTGCCAACTCAGGTCGCACTCTGGAGTGATTGGCCCAGGTGGTGAGCCTTCCCGCTCACCACTTAGCATGTGTTGATTGACAGCTAGGCTGAATGAATGGGGGGCGTCTGCATAAAAGCAGGGCTTTTGGGACTGGATCTTCAGAAGTCGCCACAGGACCTAAAGAATCCGACGAGGGTAACGCTGAGCCGACCTGCACGACGACACCTCCGGTGGAGCCCTGCGGAATCGTCTCACAATCTCCCGACGACAGAGGAGATCTCCCTGCCGGAGAGTCTCTTCCCCTGGCTGGTGGGAACAACCAGTCGTCTTCTTCTTTGTGCTTTTTGTTCGCCCAGGACGCAGTGGTCGAATTGCCCGTGCACAGCACCGGGCAACCGGATAGCCACTACCCCTGTACCGCGACCAAAAGGTGGTGCCTTGTGACGGAGCACTCCGCGGCTGGTTTCTTCCCTGGTGGTGCACCGGACATCTTTCCTTCGACGACGAGATCATCTCTACTCTTGGCCAAGACCTATCGTGCATCCACCACCAGGAACAACTGCCCCCGCCGGAGCTGCCCTCCACAACAAGGTACCGTAACCGCCTGGCTTCCCTTTTCGATCGGTTCGAGTGAGGTATCTGATTCCTCTCCGTTCCGTTGGGCTGCCTCCAAGCTTTATTCACTCTTTGTTCTGAACTGGTTCCACCTGTCGCTAACATTTTGCTAACAAAGACTTGAGCGCATCTTCAGTAGAGACTTTCCAGGACATCGTGCCTTGCCTCTCACCGAGTGGGCCTGGCCGCTGAACTTTTACGATCTATTGTGATTATTGCATTCCTGCCTTGCATTATTCCCGCTTCAGTACGAACCGTGTTGACTTCATTACCTGCCTATCTCTTTTCTCCCTTTCTCACGAAAATATTCGAGTGTCATCTAGGTTGGGGTATACACCTCTGTCTGCAAATAAGTGGTGCCGTAATAACCTAGAGTTGTCGATATTGTGTTTCAGGAGATCGAGCTTTATTCCATTCCGCAGAGTAATTGCATTTTGATTTGTTTGCCGTGATTTGCCTTAGTATTTTTCATAGACGTTCTGTTATAAATAAATAACTTACTATCTTTATACTAAGTCTTGTTGCGTGCTTACTTGTTGTGCTGTGAAGAATTGCCCTATCTTGTATACTCCCTATACTGACCAACTTTTCTTGAGAGAGGTCTGACTGCTCAGCCACAGCTACCAATTGAATCTGTGTGGTACAGACTGCTACCAAGTGGGTTCATCGCAACACCTGTAGTCCTAAATCTTTTGCAGTGGTCCCAGAGGGAACTGCACAGGTTTCCGCCTAACACTGGTGTACAGCGGTGGGATTAGTATCGAGTATACAGTTTAGAGTGCTTTTCGACGCTGTAGGACAACTAACCACAAAACTTTACGAAAGCAACTTTCAAAAAACATGTCTACGATGGAAATTTACAGCCAAGAGTCTTTGTCGGATAAAAATGCTGAGAGTCTGCGAGCTCTCTGTAGACAAGAGAATCTTCCTGTAAAAGGCAAGAAGTTAGAATTGATAGAGAGATTGCTGGCGAACCAAAGTCTGGGTACTGGTTCAGAGGAACCAAACTCTCCAGCAACTGTAGATAACAGTGATGGTGTTGATCTGAATCGTAATTCTGATGATAGCGATGAAGAGGCTGACGAGGACGGCGAGGCTAACGAAAATGTCTCCCCCGCTCCTCTATCTGCCTTACCAACTGTGCCTACGGGGCCCATACCAGGTCCCACAAGTAACCCTGCCTATTTTGAACTTGAAAAAATGAAGCTCGAATTAGAATATAAACGGTTTTTGGCTCAATCTGAACGAAACCAAGAGCTCGAGTTCAGACGAATGAATGCCCAGGCTGAGCAGAAACAGGCTGAGTTGAGACTCAGAGAAATAGAGCTTAATCATGAGTTAGAAATGAAAAAGTTGTCTATGGAAAATGCTTCTCTCTGCTCTGGTTCCTCTAGGAGCTCCAGTCCCAAAAGACCCCGGATGCCGAAGGAATTAGTGGGTATGTACGAACCGAGATTGGATGTGTTGGATTGGTTGAAACTGTTTGAATACAATCATGGGCTCCAGGACATCACCGGGAACGCGCTGCTTCCCTGGTTGTTCTCTAGGCTTCCTCCTGTTGCGACTGATGTGGTAATGGAGTTGGGGGAGGTGGATAAGACGGATTATGAAAGTGTGAAACTAGCTTTGATAGCTAGATTCGGGAAGACCCCTTCCCAGTATCTTAAGAGGTTTAGAACCCTCAAAAAGCATGATGGTACCCCTTGGGCTACCTGGGTGAGTGAAGGGTTGAAAAACTTAGAGGGATGGATTAAGGGTTACAAAGTTAACACTTACGAGGGTATGCGAAATCTTTTTATGTTGGAGTCGATTTATGATGCCTGTTCTCCTGAGCTCAGACAGCACTTGGCTGATTCGAAGGAATTAGATTCCAGGGCTCTAGCTAAGGCTGCTGACTTGTGGGTTGCCAACAGGGCTACTCACAAGGATTCTGGGGCAACTCAGAAAAAGGATGAGGGAAAACAGCCTAAAAAAGACTCAAAGGAGAATTCGAATAACTCACATTCCAAAGAGGGCCCCAAACAAAACCAGAAGGGTAAGCCACCGGGAAAACCACAGCAGAATAGTGTAACTTCTGGTGCCAAACCGGAAGGAGGTCAGAACAAGCCACCATTCCAGAAAGCATTCGGGAAATGCTTTGTTTGCGGCTCGACTGATCATGTGAAAGGAGATCCCAGATGTAAGGGTAAACCTTCAGGGGTCCAACTTGTCTCCTTAGCCTTCGCTCCAGAGGAGGAAGTCCAAATGGCAAGTGGAAACTTTCTACTGCTAGCTGACGAACCCATTGGAGTCTCAGCCAGCGTTTCTTTAGTATCTCTGGGGTTGTGGGAACAACAGAATTTAGATGTCTATAATTCTATCCCCGATAATACCAAAGAGTATTATAAGGACAGTGTCCAGGTGAATGGTCAGGAGACGCCTGCCATTAGGGACACTGGGGCCAGCATAACTGTGGTGGATAAATCATTTTTTCAGGCTGAGGATGTTGCTAAGGCACCCAAACGCCTCACCAAGTTAGCTGGAGGGCCTGTGCAGATGCTTCCCCAATTACCAGTTCTCATCCAGTGTAACGAAATGACTGTAAAGATACCTGTCAGCATACAGAGTGAGGTACCAGGACGCGTACTGTTGGGTAACGATTTGAAGACTCTCGGAGTTGTATCGCATACTCCCAGACCTCCTAGTAAAAGGTTACAGGAGCTAACCAGACCTGCAAGAGAGAGGACCATGCGCGGAACTCTCGAGGAGATGATGAAGAAAGAGATCACTCCTGCTCCATTGGAAATGGCGGCCGCTGTCTCTAAGAACACAGAAGCAAAAGGGAAACCTAAGACTTCCAAACCGAAACCAGCAGCCCGCATTCCAATGCAGCCGACACGGACTTCCCCGCGGTTGTCCAACGTCACACCCGTAACTCCACCTCCAGCTGAGGCTGAGAGGGAGGTACGACCCTGTGTGGTGGAATTAGACTCTGAGGAAGAGCTAATAGAAGGCCAAGAACTCATTGGAGATCTGGATCCTGTTGACCATCCTGAGCTGCAGTCGTTACTGGCAAAAGGTGGACCCAGCAGGGCAGACTTCAGTAAGGGACAGAGAGAATGTCCAACTCTGGAAGGTCTTCGCCATCAGGCAGAAGCTCAGGCTGAAGGGCAAGAGCCTGGGAAACATAGGTTGCACTGGGAAGATGGCCTCTTCTATAGTGAACCGACCGAGTCTGCACCTGGAGACTACAAACGCCTTGTAGTACCCCAAGCAAACAGACCACAGTTCTTGCAGTTAGCCCACGAGATTCCTTTGGCTGGTCACTTGAGTTTCAAGAAGACTAAGGAAAGGCTCTCACTCTACTTCTATTGGCCAAAGATGGGGGCCAAAGTAGAAAAACACTGCAGAAGCTGCCATACCTGCCAGATCTCTGGTAAGGTTGGGTCCAAGAATGTGGCACCGTTAGTGCCTCTTCCCGTTGTGGGAGTCCCATTTGAGAGAGTAGGGATTGACATCGTTGGTCCCCTTGATCCTCCAACCTCCTCAGGCAACAGGTTTATACTTGTTGCAGTAGACCATGCTACTAGGTATCCTGAGGCAATTCCTATGAGGACTGTTACAGCTCCGGCTGTGGCTAAGGCCCTCCTTGGTATTTTTACTAGGGTCGGATTTCCTAAGGAAGTAATCTCTGACAGGGGGTCAAATTTTATGTCCCACTACATGAAAGCCATGTGGAAAACCTGCGGAGTAACTTACAAGTTCTCAACGGCTTACCACCCACAAACCAATGGGTTGGTAGAACGGTTCAACCGAACCATGAAGAGCATGATAGGTGCTCTAGAAGAACCCCTTAAGCGTAAGTGGGACCTTCTATTGCCATGCCTTCTTTTTGCTTATAGAGAAGTCCCTCAGGAGGGAGTAGGTTACTCTCCCTTCGAACTGCTCTATGGTCATCCAGTCAGAGGTCCATTGGCCCTGATCAAGGAGGGGTTGGAGAGTGCTCCTTCCCCCAAGCCAGTCAGAGTGACTGACTACGTGATAGGTCTCTGGAGGAGAATGTCGCACCTGATGACAGAAGCAAGCGATAACTTGAAAGCTGGACAAGCATTGGTCAAGCACTGGCACGATCAAAAGGCTAACATGGTTGAGTTCGCTCAAGACCAGCTCGTTCTTGTTATGATCCCCACAAGGCAGAGGGCCTTGCAAGATAAATGGATGGGACCCTACCGAGTAGTGGGTAAGCTCGGTGAGGTTAACTATCTGGTGGACTTGGGCAACCCCAAGGAGGCTCCGACAGTCTTTCACACCAACTGACTCAAAGCGTATGTCTCACGACCTGAGGTAGGAGCGTTGCTTCTAGCATCATCCGAGGAAGAAGAAGAGAGTGAAGCTCTTCCGGATCTCCTCAGAGGCTTACCTTTGGATGAAAAAATTGAAGGAGTAAATCTCTCCTCCAATCTGACACCCGAGCAACAAGAAGAGTGCAAGTCTATGTTGAATCAGTTTGCCCCTCTGTTCTCGCTCTCACCAGGCTTGACCCCTTGGGGCCAGCACGAGATACTCACTGGTGACTGTCTGCCTGTCAAAAGCAGAGGATACCGCATGTCAGAAAACGTAAGAACCTACATCAAAGGTGAGGTCAGCAAGATGCTTGATCTCGGGGTAATAGAGCCCTCTACTAGTCCATGGTCTAGCCCAGTTGTGTTAGTACCAAAGGCCGGGTCTAAAGAACTTAGATTCTGCGTGGATTACCGAGCTCTTAACGCAGTCATCACGACTGATGCCCACCCTTTGCCAAGGACAGATAAGTTGGTGGATAAGCTTGGCGCCGCCAAGTTCCTCAGCACATTTGACTTGACGTCAGGCTATTGGCAAATAGCCCTGACCAACCATGCCAAGGAGAAAACTGCATTTTCTAACCCCGTTGGTTTATACCAGTTTACGGTAATGCCTTTCGGACTAAAAAATGCACCTGCTACGTTTCAACGGATGGTAAACCAGGTTCTGAATGGGATGGAGGACTTCTGCATGGCATACTTGGATGACATAGCAGTGTTCAGCAATTCCTGGGAAGAACATGTAACCCACCTGAGAGATGTTTTGCAGGCTCTAGGACGAGCCAATCTGACCATAAAGGCGAGTAAATGCCAAATTGGACAGAGTAAGGTAGTCTACCTTGGACATGAGGTAGGCGGTGGAGAAATAAGGCCTTTGCTCAGTAAGATTGAAGCTGTGCAAAATTGGACAACACCGACTACTCAGACTCAGGTGAGAGCCTTCCTAGGCCTCACCGGGTATTACAGGAATTTCATAGAGAACTATGGGACCATAGCTTCTCCACTGAATGTCATCTCCTCGCCCAAATTCCCTAAAAAGGTTAAATGGAACGAGGAGTGCAATCAGGCTTTTGAAAACCTGAAAAAGGCTCTTTGCCAAGCCCCAGTACTCAGAGCTCCTGATTACCGCCAACACTTCATTGTGCAGACAGACGCTTCCAATGTAGGGATAGGTGCCGTACTCAGTCAACTGGATGGGAAAGGTAGGGAGCACCCCGTTTGCTACATCAGCCGCAAGCTGAAGGATCCTGAAACAAGGTGGGCAACAATCGAAAGAGAGTGTTTTGCTATCGTGTGGGCTCTGAAGAAGTTTAGGCCGTACTTGTATGGTTCTACTTTTGTTATTCAGACTGACCACCAACCCTTGAGATGGTTAATGCAAATGAAAGGGGAAAACCCAAAACTACTGAGATGGTCGATCTGCCTGCAAGGGTTTGATTTCACCATTGAGCACAGGTCAGGGTGTCACCACCAAAATGCTGATGGTCTCTCTAGGATGTATGTCATCGACTAGAGGTATGAGATTCATCCTGGAGTGGATTAAATCCTCCTGTCCCTTAGTCTGGGGGGGGGGCGAGTGTTAGGGAGAATTCTCTGTTTAGGCTGAATTTCCTAACCTAGTGAGTCCCCCAGCAGCTTTGCTGGATTTCTGGAGTTTGTTTTTTTCCATCCTGCCAAGAGTGTGACCCTTTTCTCTCACTCTTGGACATGAATGTGTGTAATTCCTTTGAATGTCAATGTGTTCGATGGGCTATGGGGTCTTTTACTCCATAGGGTCTCATATGTTTTTCTATGTGTGTCGCACTGCACCTTCCGTGTCGTGACACGGGGGCGCCTTAGCAGGTCCCCCCACCATAGACTCCATACTCGGGGACTGACTACTGTCTCCCCGGGCATGTAAAGTCACCATTGGCTTTACTAGACCTAAATTTGCTAACAGAACTAGTACCAACCATCTTATTGTGGACGTACTGGTAGGAGTAATTTGATTACTCCTGGATCTGTTACTCGAGGGGGCACTGTCCCGTCCCTCCTCGTCGAGTTTTGGCTGGTGGCAGTGGAAACTACTTGTTATGTTTGACCCCGATCATAACCCTATGGGATTCGTCCCATTGTTGGAGATTGATACTTTTTCTCGTTAATCTCCGACGTACCACCGATCTACTTATCTTAAATAAGTTTAGCGAGTGGTATTTTCTGCCAGAACTCGGTTTGTAAAATGGCGTCTGTGTTCGTCTCTGTGACTCCTAAACCAAAGGTTGAGCCCTTTGTTCCACTTTTGGCGGGCCTCTGGACAGAGACCCTCCAAAGTGGTGCCATTCTGTCTGGGTTACCTCAGGGGTGTGGGAGGGGGTTTAGACACCCTGGACCGAGTTGCCTTGCCAACTCAGGTCGCACTCTGGAGTGATTGGCCCAGGTGGTGAGCCTTCCCGCTCACCACTTAGCATGTGTTGATTGACAGCTAGGCTGAATGAATGGGGGGCGTCTGCATAAAAGCAGGACTTTTGGGACTGGATCTTCAGAAGTCGCCACAGGACCTAAAGAATCCGACGAGGGTAACGCTGAGCCGACCTGCACGACCACACCTCCGGTGGAGCCCTGCGGAATCGTCTCACAATCTCCCGACGACAGAGGAGATCTCCCTGCCGGAGAGTCTCTTCCCCTGGCTGGTGGGAACAACCAGTCGTCTTCTTCTTTGTGCTTTTTGTTCGCCCAGGACGCAGTGGTCGAATTGCCCGTGCACAGCACCCGGCAACCGGATAGCCACTACCCCTGTACCGCGACCGAAAGGTGGTGCCTTGTGACGGAGCACTCCGCGGCTGGTTTCTTCCCTGGTGGTGCACCGGACATCTTTCCTTCGACGACGAGATCATCTCTACTCTTGGCCAAGACCTATCGTGCATCCACCACCAGGAACAACTGCCCCCGCCGGAGCTGCCCTCCACAACAAGGTACCGTAACCGCCTGGCTTCCCTTTTCGATCGGTTCGAGTGAGGTATCTGATTCCTCTCCGTTCCGTTGGGTTGCCTCCAAGCTTTATTCACTCTTTGTTCTGAACTGGTTCCACCTGTCGCTAACATTTTGCTAACAAAGATTTGAGCGCATCTTCAGTAGAGACTTTCCAGGACATCGTGCCTTGCCTCTCACCGAGTGGGCCTGGCCGCTGAACTTTTACGATCTATTGTGATTATTGCATTCCTGCCTTGCATTTTTCCCGCTTCAGTACGAACCGTGTTGACTTCATTACCTGCCTATCTCTTTTCTCCCTTTCTCACGAAAATATTCGAGTGTCATCTAGGTTGGGGTATACACCTCTGTCTGCAAATAAGTGGTGCCGTAATAACTTAGAGTTGTCGATATTGTGTTTCAGGAGATCGAGCTTTATTCCATTCCGCAGAGTAATTGCATTTTGATTTGTTTGCCGTGATTTGCCTTAGTATTTTTCATAGACGTTCTGTTATAAATAAATAACTTACTATCTTTATACTAAGTCTTGTTGCGTGCTTACTTGTTGTGCTGTGAAGAATTGCCCTATCTTGTATACTCCCTATACCGACCAACTTTTCTTGAGAGAGGTCTGACTGCTCAGCCACAGCTACCAATTGAATCTGTGTGGTACAGACTGCTACCAAGTGGGTTCATCGCAACACCTGTAGTCCTAAATCTTTTGCAGTGGTCCCAGAGGGAACTGCACAGGTTTCCGCCTAACAATCACCTTCGATGATCGCCGTCGCCGACTGGAGCCGCAGTGCTCCCTTTGCCTAAGAACATTTGATCCAAGGACGTTCTCGTCTGCACCGTCGACCGATTTATCCCGCCAGAGAAAGTCGGGGCCCCTGACGCGCCGAGGAGCATCCACCGGTGGGTTTCCCGCCACCCGAAGACCTCAGAGACGCCAACAAAGCTACTGAAGCCAGCCGTGGTCCTGTCCCGTTGGCTGACGCCAGATGCCGATGACCCGATGCCCTTGCTGGGCCAAAGTTCTTCATTACTCTTTGCAGACCCGAACGATCAACGCTGAGGTGCCCCGCGCGCCTCTTCCTCGCAGGACATCCACGACCGATAGTCGAAGAGCACCGCCAGGACCGAAGCTGCTGCCTCACCGTCGTTGTTCACCCTTTCCTTCGTGGGATCTCGACGATCCGTGGCTCCTGCCTTAAAGGGAGCTGCTCAAGAAGGATCCGTTGATGACCTGATGTCGAACTCTGCTATTCCAGGTACATTGGGGTGGTAGAACTGTTTAGAAGGAAATACGACACATATTGAACAATATATGGTCTGGGCTTGTAGTACATCTTTATTTACAGGTTGCCCAAGTGGGGGGGATCTCCACAAAGAACTGTGTCTAGGTATCAGGGCCAGTATTCTGCCTATTGTTTCAACCAACCTGCTTTCCTCCTACATCTATTGTTGGTTTCCTTTATTAATGGATTTGTGTGACATTTGACCACTGTACAGTTGATGCACTTTAATTAAATCTGATAGTTATTGTGGTACCACGTAGAACTGTGTATATATTTGCCATTGTAGATTAACTGAGCACAAAGTGAGTTATTGTGATTGTGTACATAACCCTGAACCTTAATTATATAAAGACTGTGTTTTCACTAATACAGTGTGTGGACATTCCTTTGTGGGGGTTTGGGGACTACACTGTACTTAAGAACCAATCCGCATCACCTCCTGAGAAGCTTGGCCTTGATTGCTCGTCCATTGCTACCGTAATAGAGAATCTTGGCTGGGGTCCTCTGTGCCTCTCCTCTGCTATATAGAGAGCAGGAGTACGGAAACCCCCCTCCAGCCTTTACAGCATCCAACTCTGACATTATTCAGGTGCTGATGTGAAGACCATTGAAAGGGGTGGTTCAGACCATCATGATCTACTTGCACAAGCTCAGTGACCTTTCCCCAGTCACCTGAGGCAGGACAAATGTCCATTCTTAGCCATTTGGACAAGCATCCACAGTCCAGATTAAAGCATCCAACAATATATGTAGCCAATAGGGGCAAAGGGGTGCCCTAACCAAAGTTTGCTAACACTTAAAAGATCAAAAAGATATGCTAGGGTTAGGTGTACATGGGTGACTTTATGATTGGGCAGCAAAGCATTGTCTCTTATCTGCAATTGTAATTCCCCAAGGCCCTCCCCTTCATTTCATAGGTCTCCCCATCACCATGATCTGCAAATCATTTATTTTCATGTTTCATTGACTAGGGGCTGCACACGTCCACAATGGGAGTGTGGTGAGTACATTGATGTTCCCTTGCACCTATGTGGGGGAAGTGAACAACTAGGGACAGTGTTGGATGTGCTTCCCCAAGAGTGCATGAGGTGGGCTCTTGTTGGCCCATTATCAACCCTGAAACATGGTATTCCCTCTGCCATGGTTCCTTTGAAGAAGAAGAACTCGGAACTATAGAGCCCAAGAAAAGAAGTGTTTGGTACCCACAACACAGGATTTAAATAATCAGTATAACTGGTTTAAGAATCACGCACTGCGCAAACCTGTGACATCTACAGAGTACAGGGAAGACAGATTGAAAGATTACCTGGAAGAGCATCTTGAACGGAGCCCGCTTTGCTGCTCACAGCCTGACGCTAGCAGAAAAGCAACTGCACTGAGAATGAGATGCGCAGCACAAAGTAAGGATTTCCAAGGTGGCATTCGATGCAATGCACCCCTTTAACAATTGCCCACTCCCATAAAGACTAATAAGAACAACAGAGAATTAACCAATCAAATGGAGAGAGCGATAATTTGCTAAAACAAAGAATGAAGCAGCGATTAGGGAAGAACCGATCAGAAACAATGATTCAAACACATATGAGGAATAACCAATGGACGGTGAAACCAGAGTTCAGGCCCTTCCCCGAGGAGGATAAAAGGAGCTGGGAAGCATCAGTTGGATAGGGGATCCTGGAGGAGGCAGAAGTGCCTACTCATGCTCCATCTCTTCAAAAAGAACTACTGGAAGGAAGGCATGTGAAAAAGAGAAAAGATTGGGACAAGGCTATTGTAGCTTGAAGCAGCTCATACATTTATTCAGTGGGGGGAGTGGTTGACCAGGTTATAATGACTAGTACTCCCATGCTCTGAGCGAATTCCAAGGCCCACAGCCTAAAAGCTTTTCATCAACAACCCCAAGATAATAGAAAGAGGGGCTGACCTTGTGACAGGAGGGATTACAAATATTGGCTGCCTGCTGTGGATCCTGATGATGGGGTGTGGGGGGGTTGAAATGATCATGCAAAGAGGTCCACGAGGGGCCTGTGGTGATCCAGAGCTGAGCTAAAGGTCTAGGATGACCTTTTAAGAACCAGAGAACTGAACTAAATCTCCATGTCGGGTCCCCTGCGAAACAACTGAACCAAAGGTCCACGAGGGACATGCTGAAAACCCGAGCTGAACCCAAATGGCCAGTATGGACCTGCTGACAAACAGAACTGAATCCAAGATCTAGATGGTACCTGGTAAAAACCCACAACTGAACCTAAAGGTCCAAGAGGGATCTGTTAAAAAAGCCATAGAATACTGAGATCTGGCAAGTTGAGTCTCGACGCCGCGCTGGGAGGCGAGGGCAGGAGCCTTCTCTCCCTCGCCAGCAGTTTGCCCAAGAAATGATGCCCCATCTGCTGCCCCCACACCCCTAACAAGGAAGGTGGTGCTTCCTAATATTTTAGTGGATCTCGCCACTACAATTCCCATATTTCCCTCAGAAGCCGTATTAAATCGGCTCCACGCAGAAACTGAACGGGAAACCTGCTTTTTTTAATACTATTTGCATCAGCCGCCATTGCGACCAACGTGGTCAATGGCCGCTCCCTCCGACGACTTCTGAGCTGCAGCATATCGGCTAGCAGCATCCACGGCCTCGGATTGGCCGATCCCTTCTACACCCGCCCCTCAACTTCACCGTGAGGCGACAGCCGCCTGTCTGCCGTACGGCCGTCGGCCAGTTATGCTGCTCGCATTCCATCCCAATGGGCCATCTACAAATCCTCGACTGGTCCCCTTTCTGGACTACCTCCACCCACAAACAGCCCGTACGTACTGTACTTCGGTATGGCAGTACAACACCATGAACAGGTCTAGCACGTGAGCAGCACGTAAATCACACTCTCCTGTGTTTGTCCACAATCTGCTAACTTTTTACCTACTATGCTAACCGCAAACTTGCGCCTGTATTCCTAATCATTATGGTCACAACCACCAGTGACACCTGCCTCTTTGCTAGACTCTAAACTGTTTTTTGCATGTACTCTGTGTCTGCACAACAGCCACCTACCCTTATCTACGCCTTGGTCGCATGCACTGTTTCTACTTGAGACCTTCTGGTTGCCTGTCATTACACCCTGCTAATTGCTTACTTTCTTGTACAGTGCACTCTCTAGCTCATACTGTGATTCCTAAATTCTAAGTAAAACCTATTGCTAAAACGGTACCTAACGGTAACTTGCAACTCTAGCCCATACCACTCATCTATGTCCTGATATTATACTCTCTACCAACCGCATCTGGCTATTTGACTACCCGCCTTACTATCGCTCAGTAACCTTTGATGACTGACACTAGACTGTACTTCATGCTGATTATTGCTAGAATATACCTCAAGCTGACTGTTGTTATAACTGCACTAGCCTAAACCCCTGCTGTCACATAGCGTTTGTACAAACTTTGGCTAACTTTTACCACACTGCCCAAGTTTGCCACATGCCATCTATACCCAGCCATCTGCTGTGTCATCCCTGTTAGCTATACTCATTGTATTACCACACAGTTGCATATGCACATGCATTTAGCCTTTTGAAAGCGCACTGCCATTGAAAGCTGCATCTAGCCTGCCACTACATTGTGTTTTTAAATTGCTTTTAGCGTGTCACTAAATTGTAATTTGATAGTCGTACCTAGCCTGCCACTATATTGTGTTTTTTTTAAATTGCTTCTAGCCTGTCACTACATTGCAATTTGATAGTCGCATCTAGCCTGCCACTACATTGTAATTTGATAGTCGCACCTTGCCTGCCACTATATTGTGTTTTTTTTGTATTGCTTCTTTCCTGTCACTACATTGTAATTTGATAGTCGCACCTAGCCTGCCACTATATTGTGTTTTGAAATTGCTTTTAGCCTGTCACTACATTGTAATTTGATAGTCGCACCTAGCCTGCCACTATATTGTGTTTTTTAAATTTCTTCTAGCCTCTCACTACATTGTAATTTGATACTCGCACCTAGCCTGCCACTACACTATAATTCGATAGTCGCACCTAGCCTGCCACTACATTGTGTTTTTAAATTGCTTTTAGCCTGCCACTACATTGTGTTTCTTAGTTCTCATTAACAGAATGCATTTTAGCACGATTCTATCAACACACGCCCCACTGTTGTTACTACAATTAATATCAGTAACTATGGTCCAATTTAAACACGTACCATGCCCGACTCTCCATAGAAACTCTAGACTTTGCGCTAGACTCTCCACCCTCTACGAACCGCAGGTACCCAGTAACGCATACTTGAACCGTCGCACCATTCCCAAAAACCAGACCAGGAACGCAACGCCTCCCACGGTTACCTCTGATACCAACTGCCGTCCTAAAACAACCCCCATAACAGGAGCTCTGATCAATGCTAGATCAGTCGTGGCCCACGCCACAGAAATAGCCAATCTCCTTACATTAGATAACCTCGACCTCCTAGCAGTCACAGAAACCTGGCTACATGATGCAGCAGGTCCAGCCCTCTCCCTAGCAATACCCAAAGAATACCAACTACTAAGACTAGACCGCCAAAGCGCCAGAGGTGGCGGATTAGCCATCATCTCCAAATCTTACCTGAATGTAAGATTAACAACACCGCCCACCCTAAAATCCTGCGAACTCCTGACCGCTAAACTACCGATATCCCTATGCCAAACCCTAACTATCTATCCCATTTACATGCCACCAGGGCCGCTAGGCCTATTCGAAGAGGAATTATCCAGCCTCCTAGCGAGCAACACAAAAAAGTCATCCCAGACAATGATCCTTGGTGATCTTAACCTAGGTCTTAACGACCCAGATGACAAACAAGCGCAACCTATTGCCACCATGCTTGAGGGACACAGACTCACCCAAAACGTTCTCTCCCCAACACACGACAAAGGGAGAATATTAGACTGGGTAGCCACATCCAACTGCCCTACTACCATCAACAAAATTACACCCCAGCCGTGGACTGACCACTTCCTCATTAATTTCTACCTAACATTCAACAAGATGCTCAGAACTGAAAAAATAATGGCACCTTCGGTTCCCACTAGATCCAGAAAAAATATCTCAACTGAGAATATCTTACCCCTGATCCTCCCTACTATCAATGCCCTGCCATCTGACTCTGACCCAGACACCATGGTCAAAATATACAACGACACCATGGCCATAGTCATGGACACTGTTGCGCCATTGAAGAACTGTAAAAGCAAACAACAATCCCACCTTAATACCTGGTTCACCCCCCACCTAAAAGAACGGAGACTGGAAAAAAGGAAGCTTGAAATTGTATGGCGACACACCCCTACAGCTGAAAAAAAAATTCAACTCAAACTATGCGCCACTGACTACAAAAAAGCTATCATCCAAGCTAAAAAAGACGTCTATAATGACAGAATCTCCAACGCATGCTCCAATACAAAGGAATTATTTGCAATCCTGCGAGAACTTGAATCACCCATACCACCACCCGATAACGTACCCAAAGACAAGCAATGGTGTACCAATATCCAAAATGCCCTTGCTAACAAAGTGAAAACATTACAATCTAAAATTACAATTAAAAAAAGCCTCGCTCCCTATCAGCGAAACTCCCAGTACGCTCACGCCCAAACCTAGTATAACACCTTTCAAATTCGCTAAAGTTTCCACCCATGAAACTGAAAAAATCATTGCCTCACTAAAACCCTCCAATTGCAAAGGTGATCGCTGCCCGGCCCAGTTAATTAAGAATGCTGCCAGAGACCTAGCCCCCTTCGTCACCAAACTCATCAACGCTTCCTTCTAATCTAGCACAGTCCCAAGCAGCTTAAAAGAGTCTTGGGTTCTCCCTGTTAGGGAGAATTCTCTGTTTAGGCTGAATTTCCTAACCTAGTAGTCCCCCAGCAGCTTTGCTGGATTTTTGGGGTTTATTTTTTTCTCCTGCCAAGAGTGAGACTCTTTTACCCTCACTCTTGGGCATGATTTGAGTGTGTTTCTTTGAATCTAGATGTGTTTAATGGGCTATGGGGTCTTTTACTCGATAGGGCTTCATGTGTTTTTGTGATGTGTGTTACACAGCACCCTCAGTGCAGTGACACAGGGGTGTCATAGTGACCCCCCAGTATAGACTCCATACCCTGGGACTGACTACTGTCTCCCAGGGCATGTAAAGTCACCATTGACTTTACTAGTCTTAAATTCTGAACAGAACCAGTACAAACCATCATATTGTGGACGTACTGGCTGGGGCAATTCGATTGCCCCAGGGTCTTTTAGTCGAGGGGGCACGTTTCCGTCCCCCCTGATCGAGTTTTGGCTGGTGGCAGTGGATACTACTTTTTATATTCAACCGTGAATATTTTCCTATGGGATTTCCCATTGTTTGAGGCTACTATCTTTATTTAATTATTTACGGTAGCCTCGAAAATACCGCTGGTTTATTTAATTAATATTAATTCTCCGTTGGTATTTTTTGCCAAAACTTGATTCTGAAATGGCATTTGTGATCTCTTCTGTGACTCCAACCCAAGTCGAGCCCTTTGTTCCACTTTTTGGCGGGCTTCTCCACAGAAGCCCTCCAAAGTGGTGCCACTCTGTCTGGGGTACTTAGGAGAGGTGGATGTGGATTCAGGCACCCTGGACTGAGTAGCCTAGGCAACTCAAGTCGCACTCCGTCCTGATTGGCCCAAGTGGGGAGCCGGCCGGCTCACCACTTAGCATGTTTGAGTGACAGCAAGGCTGAGTGAATGGGGGTTTTCTGCATAAAAGCAGGGCTTTGGGGACTGGAACTTCAGAAGTCGCCACAGGACCTAAGAATCCGACGAGGGAGAAGCGGAGCTGACCTGCCATGACACCACCACCGGTGGAGCCCTGCTGGACCGTCTCACCACTTTTCCCAACGACAGAGGAGATCTCCCGCCGGAGAGTCTTCTTCCTTTGACTGTGGGGATAACCAGTTTCACCGTCTTTTCACCTTTCCGACGTACCTCATGGCCGCCTTGCCTGTGCCAAGCACCCCGGCAACCGGGATACCACGTTTTACCACGACCACGAAACAAAGGTACCACCTTTAACCGGAAAACTCCACGGCTGGTTTCTTCCCTGGTAGTGCAACGACCTTCATCTTTCCTCCAAGTCGAGATCTTCTCTTCTCCTGGACGACGACGCAACTTGCACCCACTACCAGGAACAACTGCCACCGCTGGAGGATCCTTTCTACTTAAGGTACCATGTCCCGCCTGGCTTCCCTTGCTTCCGACTGTACGGGGTAGATTTAGTCCCCGGCTTTCGTACCTGGGTTAGCCTGGGACACCCTGGCTAAACTTTCCTAAGACTCTCTAAACTCTTTTTGAACCCTCTGCAAGACTTTCAAAGCCTAGTGTAACTGTGTGATCTTGGGCGCATTTGTGCTCTGCTCTCTCTAAGAGTGGGCCCAGCCTTTGTATTTTGGCTCACCAGTGACTTTTTTGCTCTTCTGCCTTGCTAACAGTGTTCCTGAATCTTAGAGTAGTGTACCTTTCCATATTCTGTCTCTCTCCCCCCCTTTCTCACAAACTTATTGGAGTGCCATCTAGTTAAGCGCTCACCACTGTATGAAAATAAGTGGTGTTTTACTGTGAGTTATCTGATAAAGGAAAAGGGGTGTATATATTACAATAGTAACTGTGTTTAGAAAATTTTACAACAAGAGTGCTGGAGTGTTTCAAACCGTGTGTTTTTAAATAAATAATTATATACTTTGATACCAAAGCTCTGGTCAATGTTTGCTTGTATTATTGTATCTGGGTACCTAATGTGTATACTTTGCATACTGTCTAACTCTTCTTGAGGGAAGTCTGACTGCTCAGCCACAGCTACCAGGTAAATCTGGGTGGTGCAGACTGCTACCAAGTGGGTTTACTGTCAACACCTGTAGTCTTAAATATTTTGCAGTATTCCCTAAGGGAACTGCACAGGTTTCTGCCTAACACTCCCCTTGCTAAACAAACAAACCTTAGACCCCTCCATCCCCACCAACTATAGGCCCATCACTACTGTCCCTTTCCTCCTGAAGATAATTGACAGAGTGGCCTATCTCCAAATCCAAATATACTTGGAGACTAACCAACTTCTTGGCACTCGTCAATCGGGCTTCAGACCTCAGCACGGCACTGAGACCGCACTTCTAGATCTTAAAGCCCAAATCGACATGCTCAACGACAAAGGAAACACAGCTATGCTACTCCTCCTTGATCTGTCGGCGGCTTTTGACCTAGTGGACCATGCAGTACTCTGCAAACACCTAGCGTCAGCCGCCCACTTCTCTAGTGAAGCCATAGCCTGGGTCCAATCCTTTCTCGATAATAGAAGCATGCAAGTCTTTTCCACCTCAGACGCAGCAGACCCTATCCTGTGTCTCGCCAACGATGTACAATATCTTCACTAAACCTCTATTCGACAAATTGGACAGACTGGGTGTCACCTACACAAATTATGCAGGCGATACCCCGATCCTCATCCCCCTTTCGGACAATTTCACCATGGATACAGCATTAGTAAACAAAATGTACACCCTCATTCAGGCATGGATGGCAACCCATGGCCTCTGCCTGAACGACGAAAAAACAGAGATCCTTATTCTAGGCTCACCTAACAACCTAAAAAAACTCGACTCCAACTACAGCTCCTTCAATATTGACGGCAATATAATCCCCGTCACCAAAGAGGTGAAGACCCTTGGGTTCTATCTGGACTCTACCCTGTCCCTAAGGAAACAAGTGAACTCCTTGACCTCAACCAACGCCTATACCGGTAAACTTATCAAAGCATGCAGACCCTTCCTCTCACCAGCTAGCTGCATTATCCTAGCCAATGCACTGATGCTTTTAAAACTAGAGTATTTCAATGCACTTTATGCAGGCGCCAACAAACACATCATCAATAAACTTCAAACCCTGCAAAACAATGTGCTCAGAACGGCCCTGAAACTCCCAATCAGAGAGCACATCTCAAATGTGCGTAGAAATTACAACTGGCTAAAAATGTGCGATAGGATCACCCTCAACATTGTCACACTCACATTCAAATGCCTGAACAACGCAGCCCCCCATACCTCAGAGACAGAATAATAAGGACAACTTCTGCACGACCAACCAGAACAGCCAAATCCTTCTGCCTCCAAACCCCGAGATTCCGTCTAAAAAAAACAGGAGGCAATAGCTTCCCTGTGCAAGCAGCTCAATGCTGGAATGCCCTACCAGTCGAACTAAGAAGGGAACAGCCCTACAACAGCTTCAGGCACCAAACCCGCACCTGGCTCCGACGCAATGACCTTTGAAACCTTGAGACCATTTGCATTAGGACCTGATGCCATATGATTTTCAACCCTCACATGTAAATGTACATAATGTATTTACTGCCTATAATATGCTACCCGCCATCCTTACGTGTACAGAATGTATTTATGTATACCATTAATCTGTAACCTGTAACTAAGTTCTAAGTATTCTTGCTATTCTGTGCGCCCAGCTACCCAAGAGTTTTCTGGCGCCCTATAAATAAACAAACAAACAAACAAAGGTCTACAATGGACCAATTACAAAGATTGGTTGGAACCTCAACGACGGGTAGACCCTGAGGCATTGTTGAGAAAGCTCGAGAGTAAAGTACCAACACCAGAGAGATGGGCAGAACTAGTGAGTATGAAGGCAAAACGTCCAAGAGGCCAAGATCAATGACCCCTGATATGCAGAAGGGGTGAAAAAGAGCATCTGAATGAGCTCATCTAGGATGCGCTCATTCAGATGCCCTTTGAGAATCAGCATGCTCCTTTTTCTGATGCAACCTTTGAGAATCTGGCCCATAAAGTCTTAAGAATAGGGAATAATTTAAATTCTGTGGGAAGAGAAGCAGTGAATGTTACTGACACTTGCGAGAACCCCATAGATTAAAATGGTTACAATCACCGGACACTTGCGAGAACCCCATAGATAACAAAGGTTAAAATCACCCACTCTTGTCTAGCCTATCATTGCTTAGCCTAGCACAGTGTTCTACTGCAGGTCTGGTATATGAGTTCAAATAATGTATGTGTTTTTGCATGCTGCCATGCAGAAGTGTCCAATTTCTTTAGGCTTACATGTCTGTCCTACATAGAACGGTCTGAGTCAGTGTCCGGATTTTATAATGGTCCACTGCTGTCCATGTATAGTTAGTTGTTTTGGTCCATACACTTTTCTGATATATTCATGGTGGGGTTGATTAAAGGGGTTTCTTTCCTCAAAAACCACTCTCTTATTGTTGTCGATGAGATGTCCTTGCCATTACTTTGTAGGTACATAATGTCATGTTATGTCTCAGTCCGCTTGATATTATATGATGGATGTCTGGACACTATTTCAATGTTTCAAACTTTTCATACTGATCTGTTTAATATTTCATTTTGATAGCAGCAAGAAACAAAGAGAATCCTGTGTCTGAAACAGGATGTCACATGACCCTTGCATGATCAATGCTAACATGTGATTCTGTCTTATAAGGTTCCGTCAATTCAAACAACATTCTCTAACCCACCCTACCTGAGACTGGGTGATCTGCTCCCCACTGTTTCCTCTCTTGATTGCTTGTAGATCCCTTGCTACCAAACTGCCAGCCCTCTTAGCTCCCCTTTCCATTGTTTCTCTACCTCCCGTCATCATGTTCTTCTCCCTATAATTATAAAGCACTTCATTGCTTCAAAAAGCTAGGTCCATGCTCAATAAATACCCTCATGATATTAAACCTTAGAATTCTCTTTTGTTGCTGCTGAGTGTATATCAGTATCGTATTCGTTTTCTTAGTTATCACTGTGACCATATGTTTATTTAAACTGTGCAACAAGCTGCCATGATTCATTTCCATCTGAACGGGACTGGTATTCTCTAGTAACCTGGAGGGGTATTGATAGTAGTCCAGACACAGACCAACTGTGAGCCAGCTTGTTCAGAAAGTCCAGGTAAGCTTTATTATACATATTTCCATAAGTTCATAGGTTCCAGATATTAATGCCCCACATAACTATATGTATCTGGATCCAATCAGTACTTGCGGTTAAACCTTGCATTTATAGTCTCTACTTATAGTTGTTTTCATGGTCCGGACTGTATTCGATATCCTTTTGAGCTCATTTATCCTTTTCTTTTCACGGCTTGTACCTAAACCCTATATCTGAAAAAATGTTCTTGTAGGACATTCTCTCACAGAGTGCTATCCATAAGCACATGCTCGGAAAGTAGTAGCATTCTTTGCCTTAAGTATAATTTCCTATAGGTCATTTCCTAAGACCATAATTAAATACTCTCTCTAAAGATCCATACGTGGCCTAAGATTTCACAAATCACATATGTTTCACTAAATACACCGGGGTACTTGTTTAATCAATACCTCAACTGTAACCTACAAAAGTTGCTAATCTAATGTTTTAGGCCACAACATTTAACATAAATACATTCCCTCAAAGAAGACAACGGCCTGACAAGGTCTAAGCGAAACAGATGGTGACCTAACCTAACATTTGCCACATTCAATTGCCTAAGCTATACGGTCTTAAAGACTTACATGGGGGATCATACATATAGATCTATAGCCCTGAATACCTACACTAATATTTAAACCAATGAAGAAGCAGCGTATGGATATGCTCACAAAGTCCATGTTGGTTTGGCCAAAACCAGCACTGCGGCACCCCCAGGGAAGCCGGATACAGAACCCCAAGGCTCAAACTATTACTTAAAATAGTAAATGTTTTCAGAAAGAATTCTGTTAAATTTAGCAGGGCATTCCTTTTCCCCAATACTAGCAGAGATCCGGTTAGCCGAGATTCAGAAGGCAGTTCCACGGTTTATTTTCCTTTTTTTCCCTAAATTTACCATGAAAGGACCTGCTTCTGCAGTGCATGCTTCTTCCTTGAGTTTGCTGGCACCGTTAGGTTGTGGCGCCACATTCGAGCGATGTCATCATTTGAACTGTGGTGCTCCCAGCCGCTATGCCACTAGCACTGCACCCAGGCAATCCGCTCCTCTTGCCCCTCTGCCTGCATCTAGGTGCCACTTAAAAGCAGCTACATTCTGCTCTGTACCGGTACTCCACTAATTAGGCACCTGCAGCTAGCCTCTGGACCACACCGGCCATACACAGGTTGCTGCCAGCACCCCTGATACGCTCCAATCTGGCACGCTCCCAGAACACGGCACTAGATAAACCCTGCAAGCTAAGCTTGGTGTACATGGCAGGAAATACAGCGCTATGTTTTCCATGTCCAGGTAGGGTTCACACTGTACCTGTTGCAGAGGCTGTTAACATCTTGTCTGTATTGTGCCTCCTTTCCACTATTTCTTTTCCCTTCCATGGAACACCTTTACATTAGCTTTCATTATCTGAGTGTCCTTTCTCTGGTGCAGCTGGATTTGAGGATGGAAGACAAGTGTCTGTTCCTTATCCTTGGCTCCCTTGCCCTCAGCATTCTATATTGAGGATGGAAGACACCATTTGGGGGTCAGTGGGTGGTCCACCACCACAGTTCTCCTTACTTGTTTCCTAGTTTTTCCTTGTTGCTTGCAGTTCTATGGATTCTTGTTAACTCGTCGCCAAAATATCTAGTGACCTGGAGCGACCTAGAGGGGTATTGATGGTATCCCAGACAAAAACCAGTTGTGACTTGTGAGCCTCTTGTTTACAAAGTCCAGATAAGCTTTGTTATACATATTTACATTAGTTTATAGGTTCCAGTTACTCTTGAATATATAAATTGTGAGACCACCCTCCAGCCATCCACATGCACTCCAGCTCAGGCCCCCAACTGACCCTTTCAGAATATTCATACTCAATCAGTCATTAACATTCTCCTGAGATTTCAGTCACACCATGCACCAACATTCCATCAACATTCATTGATGGCCAGCAGGACAGGACAACATTCATCAAGTCACCACATATTCCCATTAATAAAAGTGAGAACGAGAGGAGTCACCTGTGCCTTAAGTCAACCATTGTGCCCTCATGATTAACAAAGAAATATATAAAAAGTGCGAGGGTTGTAGGATTCCAACAGTAATCGAGTTTCTCCATCAGACAAACCTAAATCTAGACAGTCTAGATTCAAGTTTGTTTGATGAGGCGATTCGATTACTGTTGCTATCCTTTGTGGAGCACTTCATAAGTATGTAGTCGCCATTGAAGCTCACACGAATTCAGGGTTGGTAAAAGAAGCGATTTTCGTTAGAGGGTTTTAGTTGCTTTTTTCAGACATCAATTTGTGAAGAAATGATGCACCAAACGAGAGAATGAGTAGGACCTTTCCCACCTTAGTGCAAAACTCCCGATCAGAAATTTGACTCACCAGCTTTGTCAGGTTGTAAAATGACTACTGGCTGTTTTTTCCTCTCCATGCCCCCAGTCACTCTAGCATCGTCCCGAGGAGAGCTGAGGGTGTAGCAACCTGACGAAAGGTAACACTACATTTACTTCTTTGTATTCAAGGGATTGCCACCACCCGTACAGTGCTGTTATTAGAGGAAAGGACATTGTGAAACCCAGTCCTTGCTATTCCTGTTGTTCATTCATACAGGAGTGCATTTTGGAATGCTTCAGTGATTAAATTGCTTTAATCTGCACATTTCAAGCTATGGTCTGGAAGGATAGCTCAGGACAACGCGTTGGTCTTGCACAGAGCAACATGTGTTTGATTCCTGGTCCTGCGCTTAGATACTGGTCTGTGGTGTTAAGCTTGTTATAAAAGATGAATTACTTAATTATGGTGAGGTTCCTTTCAAAAGCTACACCAAGAGAAGAAGATTTTACATACTAATAGCATAGATGCCAACTTTTCACAGAGGGCTCAAGTGTCACTTGTTTGTTGGCTACCCAAATTGCCATGGGTCGCACTCCAAAAATGTGCATAATTTGCATAGCTCCACCCACCTCACTAAAAGGCCAAAATGTGCTGGCAACCCACCACATTGAGGACAATTCCATTAGAATTAGAAACAAGCACAATTCACTTTTAATTACATTTTTGTAATAGTGTAGATATTTCCCCAATAGAGAGTTCATTAGTTGACTGTAATTTGTGATTAGTTTGACAGACAAGCACTTCATCTTATTTGCATCCCTCGGGGAAGTGTGTACTGCATTGTTCTTTTGAGTTACCCTTTAAAAGTCATTCAGCTGAGGTGACCTGCGCATTTCAGTGGGGCTGGACAGTAATGCAAAAGATGTGCTGTCCAACCCCCTGCATACATCAGTGTCGGGAGCGAGCTCAAGGCACCAAAGTATGACGAGCACAAATGTGAAATGCATACAACAAAGAAAAACTAATTTCTATCCTGTTTGAGAGCTAAAAATGCAAGGGGGACAGAAGTGGCACACATGAGGAGCAGATTGGAGGCAATATTTGGGAACTGTGCCGAATCCCGAGATGTCGTCACTTCTCCCGAGGGAGGAGCCCCTTTGATTGAGCCAGTGTGGTGAGGCCGCTACCCGATAGTCCCCCTGGGGATGGTACTCAGCTGGAGGATCTCATGGGAGGAGACCTCCCCTCTGGGGACAAGGGAGATCATCTCAGGAGAATGCGGTATATACACCCTCCACCCATACCCTACACACTCCCCCAGTCATTTGACCCCTTTGTTAACACACACTCTCATGGGCAGGATAGCTCCATGTACTTCTGTAATATATGTGAAGTTAAAGGACTGGGACGATGAAGATCCTTATGCACACTAGGGATTTGCCTGACCCTAGTACTGGGACAAGATGGCCTCTAGGAGGACTTAGGATTCACTTGATAGCTCTCACTGCAGGTGTGGACGTGGTGCCAGGGTGGAGCTTGCGAAATAAAAAGAATATTGAAAAAGAAATTGGTGTCTTCTCCTTCAGCCCGCAATTAACCCAGGAGTTTCAAATCACATGCAGGACAGAAGAACCAGTTGGTGCAATGAACAGAGGCAAGCAGCCGTGGAGGTCACGCAAGAGGCAACCTCACCGGTAGTCCTGAGAAATCGGGTGGTGGCCTGGCCATAATAAGCTGGAAGCAGAGAAGTCTTGCTGCATCATGTATAAGGCAGTAGCCCCCAGGTCACCCAACCACCTTGCGAGGAAACTCAGCCTCTCCAGTAGACAGTGCACCATCAGAAGCCAGGACACATGCAGACTTGAAATCCGCTGCTGCAAAAAGAGAAGGACCAGAAAGCAAGCCTTATCTGCCTATGCCGCAAGAATATGGAACCTCCTCCCCATCAGCATCAGACTCGCCTCCACAATTCAGAAAAGAACTCAAGACCCAACTCTTCAAGGGATCTCCGCCTCAACAACGAGGCCAGCACATCGACCCTTGTGCCACCTCACTCGCTAGATGCCACCTAGTCCTCTCCTCCTTGCCACCTGGTACCGCTGTACCCCTCCTCTGTGCCCCTCTGTATCCCACCCCTCCGTTATGCATCTGCACTGTTATATACCTCTTTAAAGCGCTCTGTTGCTTCTCGAAGCTAGGTATGTGCTAAACAAATACAATAATAATAATAATAATAATAATAATAATAATAATAATGAGAAGAGAACCGCAGACCCGAGCAGCCCATAAGAAGAACGGCTGGTGCTGCTGTGAAGGCGCCCGATCCCAGGAAGGACCAGAGAGATACCCCACCCCAGTAACAGGTACAGGGGCGATCAGGTGGCCTGGTAGGGATGCAGGGCAGGCGGCAAGAAGGCTCTGCAGCAGAGGAGCACTTCCTCAGCCCGGTGGAGTCACAAAAATGAATGACCACCAGAGAGGGGCCTGCGACGCACAAGGAGAAACAAGCCATCTCCCTTGCATCAGTACTTGGCGGGAGAGCGAGCCAAGCGAGATGAGCATAAGAATGAGAGAAACAGGGGTTGGGACCCCCGCCGAGAAGTGAGGCATCTCCCTCACATGATTACTTGACACGAGAGTGAGCCAAAGGAGTAGAACATAAAAAAGGGAGAAACAACGGTCTGGGACCCACACCAAGAAGCAAGACATCTCCCTGGCATTAGTAGTTGGTGGAAGAGTGAGCCAACAGTACTGACCCAGGGAGTGAGAGTAGCAGGGTCTGGGACCCAAACCGGGAAGTGAGGTGTCTTTCTAATGGTCCCACTTGGCAGGAGAGTGAACCAAGTGGGCCAAACCTAACAGCAAGAGAAGGCAGGGTCGAGGACCCGAAATGCGCATACAGCAAGAGGCCTATTCCTCGTCGCAGTGGTTGGTAAAGAGAAGATACCAAGTGAGCCACATCAAAAAAGAGAAGTTAAGAACTGTTTAATTGACGCTAAGGTGAGATAGAGACCCGGGGAAGGGTGTCATTCCCCCTAGTGATTCGGAAGTGTGCTAACAATTGAAAAGATACCAGGAGAAGGGAGTAATTCCCCATGTAACTGAAACCAGTGGAAGGAAGTCATTCCCCCTGGTTGTGTTGAACTGTCAAAATACTAGGAGAAGGGATGTATTCTCCTAGTAAACAAGGTGGTATGAATTCTAGAGTCAAGATACCAGGGGAAGGGGGCAATTATCCAAGTAAACAGGACCAGGGGAAGGGAGTTGTTACCCTGCTTGTGTGGAACGTTGGCTTTTTAGTTGTTACCTGGTAAAGGAAGTCATGCCCTTTATCTGACAACTGTTTTGAACTTTGCCTCTTGTGTGTGTTTTTCCCAGGGGAAGGGAGCCATCTCGCTGGCATTGTGAAAACTCTGAGAACAAGCAACCTGGAGAAGGGAAGCATACTCCAGGAACCCAATAGTGAAGAAAACTATGGGCAAAGGAAATGTTGATGTTTGAGCTGGAAGCATTATTTGGGAACTATGCCAAATCCCAAGATGTCATCACTTCTCCACTTCTCCACAGGGAGGAGCCCCTTCCCATGAGGCCAGGGTGGTAGGCCGCTACCCGATAGTCTCACTGGGGATGGTACTCAGCCGGAGGATCTCATGGGAGGAGACCTCCCCTCTGGGGACAAGGGAGAACATCTCAGGAGAACGCAGAATATACACTCTCCACCCATACCCTATACACTCCCCCAGTCATTTGACCCCTTTGTTAACACACACTCTCATGGTCAGGATAGCTCCATGTACTTCTGTAATATCTGTGAAGGTAAAGGTACTGCGACGAAGAAGATCCTTAAGAGCACTAGGGATTTACCTGACCATAGTACTGGGACAAGGTGGCCTCAAGGAGGACTTAGGATTCACTTGACAGCTCTCACTGCAGGTGTGGACGTTGTGCCGTGGTGGAGCATGCGAAATAAAAAGAAAATTGAAAAAGGAATTGGTGTCTTCTCCTTCAGCCCGTAATGAACCCAGGAGTTTCAAATCGCGTGCAGGAAAGAAGAACCATTTGGCGCGGTGGACAGGGGCAAGCAGCCGTGGAGGTCAGGAGAAGGTTACGCAAGAGGCGGCAACCACCCGGTAGTCCTGAGGAATCGTGTGGTGGCCTGGACTTAATAAGCGGGAAGCAGAGGAGTCTTGCTGCATCATTTATAAGGCAGTAGCCCCCAGGTCACCCAACCACCTTGCGCAGAAACTCAGCATCCTCAGTGGACAGTGCACCATTAGAAGACAGGACACATGCAGACTTGAAATCCGCTGCAAAAAAAGGGAAGGACCAGAAATCAAGCCTTATCTGCCTATGCCTCAAGACTATGGAACCTCCTCTCCATCAGCATCAGACTCACCACCACGCTCCTACAATTCAGAAAAGAACTCAAGACCCACCTCTTCAAGGGATCTCTGCCTCAACAATGAGGCCAGCACATCCCCCATTGTGCCACCTCTCTCACTAGACGCCATCCCCCCTCTCCTCCCTGCCACCCGGTACAGCTGCACCCCTCCTCTGTGCCCCTCTGTAGCCCACGCCTCGCTGTTTAGCTGCTCTGTTACCTCTGAAAAGTGCTCTGTTATGCATCTGCACTGTTATATACCTCCGTAAAGCGCTCTGTTGCTTCTTGAAGCCAGGTACGTGCTCAATAAATACCATAATAATAATAATAGTAATAATAACAATAATAATAACAATAATAATAATAATAAAGAGAAGAGAACCATAGACCTGAGCAGCCCATAAGGAGAAACGCAGGTGCTGCTGTGAAGACGCCCAATTCCAGGAAGGACCAGAGATACCCCACACCAGTAACAGGTACAGGGGCGATCGGGTGGCCTGATAGGGACACGGGGCAGGCGGCAAGAAGGCTCTGCAGCAGAGGAGCGCTTCCTCAGCCTAGTGGAGTCACAAAAATGAATGACTCCCAGAGAGGGACCTGCGACCCACAAGGAGACCCAAGCCATCTCCCTCGCATCAGTACTCGGCAGGAGAGCGAGCCAAGTGAGTGGAGCATAAGAAGGAGAGAAACAGGGATTGGGACCCCTGCCGAGATGTGTGGCATCTCCCTCACATCAGTACTTGGCAGGAGAGTGAGCCAAGGGAGTAGAACATAATAAAAGGGAGAAACAACGGTCTGGGACCCACACCAAGAAGCGAGACATCTCCCTGGCATTAGTAGTTGGTGGAAGAGTGAGCCAACAGTACTGAACTGGGGAGAGTGAGAGAAGCAGGGGTCTGGGACCCAAACCAGGAAGTGAGGTGTCTTCCTAATGGTCCCACTTGGCAGGAGAGTGAACCAAGTGGGCCAAACCTAACAGCAAGAGAAGCCAGGGTCGGGTACCCGAAATACGCATACAGCACAAGTCATATTCCTCGTCGCAGTGCTTTGCAAAGACAAGATACCAAGTGATCCACATCAAAGAAGAGAAGTTAAGAACTGTGTAATTGACACTAAGGTGAGAGAGAGACCCGGGGAAGGGTGTGATTACCCCTGTGATTTAGAAGTGTGCTAACAATTGAAACGATACCAGGAGAAGGGTGTCATTCTCCTGGTGACTGAAACCAGTGGAAGTTAATAATTCCCCCTGGTTGTGTTGAACTGTCATAATACTAGGAGAAGTGAGGCATTCTCCTAGTAAACAAGGTGGTATGAATTCTAGAGTCAAGATACCAGGAGAAGGGAGTTGTTCTCCTAGTAATCAGGACCAGGGAAGGGGGGTCATTCCCTCTGGTTGTGTGGGACTTTGCCTTTTTTGTTGTAACCTGGTAAAGGAAGCCATTCCCTTTATCTGACAACTGTTTTGAACTTTGCCTCTTGTGTGTTTTTTGCCTAGGGGAAGGGAGCCATCTCGCTGGCATTGTGAAAACTCTGAGAACAAGCCCCCTGGAGAAGGCAAGCATACTCCAGGAACCCAATAGTGAAGAAAACTATGGGCAAAGGGAATGTTGATGTTTGAGCTGAAACTTTACCCTGTGAACCTGAACTGAGAACTTTGCTGCTCTTTAGCATTACAACTTGGCCCTTCGTATTGTGCCTTGAAAAGGGATTGAGACCTGGGGAAGGGAGTCATTTCCCCGGGTAAAGATTCCATCTAACAGTTGGAACTGGGGTCCACTATCCAGAAGAAAGAAGTCATTCTTGTGGACCAAGAAGATCCACTACCTTTTTAGTTTAGTATATAGTGTAAGGGGCAGAAGCAGGGTTTTTACACAGGACGGTGGAGTATTGATTTTCACGGACATTCTGACAGAGCCATTAGTCATTTAAGTTGAGGCAGGGCAACCCCTCTTAGAGTGAAGGATAGCTAGGTTTTCTTTTTATTTTCTGGTATAATAAACGTTTATGCCAACAAACATGCCACCTGTGTGTCATTCTCCTCCTTTTGCATCCTTACAAAACACAATGAGGTCTAAATGCCCTAGACAAAGATTACCAGGAAAAGGGGTGACATCTGCAGTGCTGGACCCAACTATCCTTTTCCCTTTTCAAAAAAGCAGTCTGAGCAGTATTTATGCCATGACAACTAACCATGAGGATTCATGGGTTATTGTGAAGAATGGGTCCTCTGAGGTGGTTGCTGGGCTCCTCTGGGAATAATCGGCACAATACATTCCAAGATACCCAGCCATTTGATAACAAGCTCCTGTTGAATGCTCCTATATGGGAACCCATTCAATCTTCCAGATAACCTAAATAACATATTGCCATGTTAGGGAGAATTCTCATTTTATGGCTAATTTCCCTTACCTATAGAGTCCCCCAGCAGCTTTGCTGGATTTAAAGGGTTTGTTTCATTTTACCTGCTAAGAGTGAGACTCTTTTTCCCACTCTTAGGCATTTTTTGCTTTGTGTGTTCTTGGCTATTTTTGTGTTTAATGCCTATGGGATCTTCTCTCCCCCATAGGATCCATCTTTATTCACATGTGTTACACAGCACCCTCAGTGCAGTGACACAGGGGTGTTGTAGCGACCCCCAAACATAGACTCCATACCCTGGGACTGATTACTGTCTCCCAGAGCATGTAAAGTCCCCATTGACTTTACTAGTCAATTTCTATGAACTAAACCAGTACAACCCATCTTACTATGGAGGTACTGGAAGGGGTTAATAGTTGTTCCTCTATGTTCATTTTCGAGAGGGTACCATAAAGTACCTCTCTCAAATGTTTCTGGCTGGTGGCCGTGGTTACTACCATAAATATTCAACCGCAAATATTTCTCTATGGGATTTTCCCATTGTTCGAGGCTACCACATTTTCTGACCGCCTCTAACATACCGTCGGTGCATTTTAATATTTACTTTGCTCTGGTAGGTTTTATTTGCCAGAACTTTGATATAACTTCTTTCTCGTGTCTGTCTCTACAATCCTAACCCAGGTTGGGGATCCTTTGGTCGTCCGTTTGGCGGGCTTCTGCCCAGATGCCCTCCTTCCAGCGCCACTGAGTCTGGGGTGGTTCTGTTGTTTGGGAGGGGGAGTAGAACCCCTGGACAGAGTTGCCTCAGCAACTCAGATCGCACTCTAACCTGATAGGCTGGAGGGATCCCGCCAAGATGACCACTCCACTGTGTGATGACAGCTAGGCTGTATGAATGGGGCTCTTTTTGCATAAAAGCAGGGTCCTGAGGACTGGAAGAGCAAGATGTCGCCACTGGAACTAAGAAGCCGAAGAGGAGAGAAGCCAAAGACAACTGCAACGACTGAACCATTGGTGAAGCCCTGCTGCAGCTTCTCACCACTTTTCTGCACATGACGATAGGAGATCTTCATCGGAAAGAGCCTTCTTCCCTTGAACTGGTGGGGTCAACCAGTTCGCCAATCGCCTTCCCGAACCTGCTGTGGTCGAATCGCCAGTGCCCTGCACTTGGAGACCGGATAGCCAGGCAGCTATCGACCCGGATCGCGATTAAAAGGAGCGTACCTTTTAAACTTTGTTTGGCAGCATCGCGGCTGGTTTCATCCCTGGGTAGTGCAGTACCTCGAACCTTCCTCCACGACGAGAGCCTCTCTTCCTCTGCTGGACCCCTTGAACTGCAGGAACTACCAGGAACAACCACCACCGCAGGAGCCACTTCTTCACGTTTAAGGTACATTGTTCCGCCAGGCCGCCCTGTCTTTGCGGTAGCTCTAAAGGTGTTTTAAATCCGTTATCTATCTGTTGGTTTGGCCGCCCCCCTCATTGTCTTTTCAAACTTTTGCAACCACCCTTTCAAATATCGTTAACCAAAGGCTTGACTGCAGCTACGAGAACATTTTGCTCCTGGTCCCTTGCCCTGTACCACTAACTTTGGCACAGGCCTATTGACTCTGGTCACATTTGTTAGACCTGCTTTCTCTTTCTTCCCACGGTGTAATCATTGTGAAGTGCCATTTTGCTCAGTTTTCATTCTAAGAATTGCTTATATTGATGCCCTGGTTTACTGAACTTGTTCACGACTGTTGGGAAGTGTTGCTAGGGTGAATGAAGACCTATTTCTGAATAATTTGTGCTTTCCCCCCCTTGTGAGGAATTGTTAGAGGATCCCTTGTGTGTAGTTGTCACTGTGCAGTTTTGCTCAGTTTTCGCTCTGGTTAACTTGGTCTACAATTCATATAGGGAGTGTGTATATTTTTCCTTGATAGAATTTGACTTGCTTGATAACTGTGATACCTGTGTTTTGATTAGAAGTGTATAAAATAAATATATATTTACTTTTTAACTGCACAGTTTTGGTCAGTGTTTCCTTGTTCAGCCTTACACCCATAACAGTGGAAGATCAACTCCAGAAATTCTCCCTCTTATTCAAAGCCAGGATTGATAAATAGAGAACTCAGATGAACTCTACATGACGCAATGATTTCATTCAGGATGCTGGCGACTCATCTGCCTTTTTTCATCCTCAAAATAAGCCATGTTACCAGTCTCTCTCTATTCAAGAGTGTTAGACTAATGCTCACATTTGTCTGCAAGGGGTTTTCTTGGACAAGTTTGTTCCCCAGGTCACAGGGAGCATGGTCAGGGATTCAGTTGTGGAATGGAGGAGATTTCTTTGGCTCTGCCCAGATCTTCTTTTAGAGTCAGAAGCCAGTCTTCAGGGCTGGTTTGCTTGGTGTGGCCAATCACGACTGCAGGATAATGGTATCTGCAGGAGTCTCTGCCACACATACAGTATTTAGAGATTCATGCAGGTTAATTTGCGACTAGCTGTCTGGCAAAGGACAGGGTTCCTTGCTCAATTCGACTTTGAATCATCATCTAGTCCAGAGTGAAATATATCAATGGATTGAAAGGACACAAGATCCAAATCCCTCTGTGACCTTACAACATCCTTCTGGGAATATTGCCCGAGTCATCAGATATGGGTGTCAGCAGAATGCCTTCAAGGGAAAGAAAACACAGTGACAGGCTAATTTTCTATAACTAGAGTGACTAGTACTGGTGCCTGACAATTTGGGTCCTCTTGAGGGAAAAATGGCTTCCTTTTTATATAGAGCTGTTCACATCTGGACTTCCACATTTCTTCAACTTGAAACCAAACACAGACACTAATGCCAATGATGACTCCTCACAAGTCTGGGCACAGGAATCCATTACACTTACCCTTCCTTTTCACTCAAACCAATGACACTCCTTTTTGGGAAAAAGGAGCGCTTCAGGCTGGTGTTGCTGCAACGCAGTCAGCTCAAGACTGGTATCATATGGCTCTGCAACTAGGGATTTCATTCTCTTATCGAATTCTGGACATTCCTGATTTGATTACGTAAGCAAACAGCATGGGTCATCTTTTAAGGGACAGAGACAACCTAGAGCTGATGACATGGTTTATCTTAGGGATCAATGGTCAATCCATGAGGTTTCAGCAAAAGCTGAGTAAATCATTTGTAAGCCATGAACACCTGACACACTCAGATCCTATTCTGCTGCTTGGGATGCCTAGAATGGCTGATGGTGTCAATGGCCTTCGAGGCTGAAACAGAACCGAAAGAAATCAGGGAACAACATATTGGTGGGAGAATACTTGCCTCAGTGCCATTACAAAAATCACAACGTTCTGTTGTCAAACTAGTACTAATGGACATTTTCAACATAAGACATTTCAGGTTAGTGTAGGATCGAGTTTCATGTTTTTCCAATGTCACCTTTTTCCATTGGCAAGTGTTTATTAGGTCCAGCTGGGACTGTATTTAGAGTACCAGGTTGTTTCAATGACGTAAATTACCCCGTGGCATTTTTTGTTTTTTCTTTTAATTCCCACCAAACCCTTCTACGCCCCCCCTGCTTTTGCCCTCTCAACCGCTTATAGCCACCACCCCTAAACACATGCATACCTTTTTTCTGCCACAAAGTAATTTTTAACAAAGTAAATTATCACTATGTAATTAACTTGATGAAATTACATACGTAAGCGACAAGTGTTTGTCACAATAAACTTCTGTTTATTTGCTGTCACAGTTGAGGAATTTTTGCCTTGGTTTCCTTTAAATGTTTACTACAAATGACTTTATTTATTAGTTAACTCTTTCATTGTTTAATATTTTACATCCCAACCATATGTTTCACACTGTATGGATGCAATATATTGACACTTACCTGATGCTAACGATGTTAAAAGTACTGCCAAGCTGAGGACTTTACTTGCTGACACAGGTGCCATTTGGAAAGTTATTTATGTAGAAGATATGACTAACCACAAGTCACAGTCTGCAACTTCTCATCCAATTTCTGTGTCTTTTGCTTAGTTTGTGTCCTTGATAAGTCAAACATGCATAGCACTTGGTATGGCTTGAAGAACTGATGTAGTGTATCTACATGGTAAACAATGGGTACAAAAAACAGGTTTAATTGTTTATGAGAATTTCTTGAAGCTTAAGTAAGACCACTACACTTCCCAGCAGTTACATAAACCAGAGACCAGAATAGCGACACTATACAATATTTATTTAAGACTGTGAAATTGTTAAAACGAAATTCTGTACAAAAAGTAACCCCCTCACTAGAATTTTGAGAAAATGTTGACTCGCCAATTATTTGCAGTATTTAATTTGTCCATGGCGTGCTGCTAGAGCTAAACTTCCAGAGCTTGAATTACTAGTAACTGCTTCTCATTGCTATGATATCTTCAGATGTTCTGACATTCCTCTTATTTGTGTTGAATAGTAAATCTCTAAAAAGAGAATTAGGAAAACTTCCTAATTCGTGGTTAGCTTTTGAAGTGCTCTTCAGAAAAGCTGCACATATTTACTATTGACTGTTTGCACTCTTTACAAGAAAGTTGCACAAAAAATAGACTTTCCATCACTTTTGTTTAACAATCAGTTCCAGATATTTCATTTTTTCAAAAGCAGTGTGCATGTCCAGATAATTGTCTTGGCAGTGTGAGCCAATGCATTTTCGGAAATGTTTTCCGTCTTCAGGCTAAGCGACATATATCTTGAATTTAGTTGACAAAACATCATTTACCAAAAACCCACACCTGTGATATATAGTGAATAAAAGCAGTGATATTCACACAATGAGGTTTAAAGGAACATTGATACCAAATGTGGGTAAGTACATACGAATGGGGTTGTTTGTTTGGTCCGCAAACGGAAAGGGAAAGAACAATTCAAAAGCAAAATCAGGGCAAATCAGGGTATGCAAAAAAAGTTTATTGATACTGGCAGTGGCAAAAGGTGCCAAAAATGAAAGTAAGAAGTTTACCTGGTAGCTTCTTAAAACGGGGATCGATGTAGGGAATAATTGAACTGTGTTAGGGAAAATACGAGAGACATTGTACAATATATTGTCCAGCTAGACTGCAAAAATGGAAAAATGTTACCTGGAAAATCATGGGGATGGAGTCACCATCTGGAAGGAATACTGTACCTTCGAGGTAAAAGGCTAAGTGTTATAGCGTGTTGAAGCGCTATGCTGTAAAGAGCATATGGTAAGTGGTGGAAAAGATGTCCCCTACCTGTCGCTGAATCGCGTGCTGCAGTGTTCAGGTTACTGTGGATCTCGTGGGTTGCTACGGGTGGGGATCTAAGTGTACAAAGTGGCCTCCATTGCTAGGCGAAATGTATCACGTCCGAGGATGCCATGACGACGTTCGCCTCGCGTCCCGTGCCTCCATGGGAACGGACGCACGGAATGCTGGCCATCTTGTGGTTGGAGTTTACTATAAGTGTGTAATCAAATGCAGGTTACCATCGTTTGGTTGGCCAAATTAGAAAATGTGCAATTGCGTGCACGCTGTTTGTCACGCTGGCAGGAGTGTTAATGGTGGGCTGGAATGGCTGGCAGGTTACTGTGGATCTTGCGGTTAAGGGTGGAGATCTAAGTGTGCATTGTGGCTGCCACTGCTAGTTGACATGCTGTAACGTGTGCGAGGACGCCATGCCGACGCTCACCTCGCGCCCCATGCCTCCATGGGAATGGAAGCACGGGGTGCCGGCCATCTTGTGGTTGGAGTTCACTATAAATGTGTAATATTTAATCCTGGCCAACATTTATGATTGGCAAAAATGAAAAATGTGCACTCGCGTGTACACTGTATATCACGCTGGCAGCAGTGGCATGACCAAGGGGGGAGCAAATCTGTCAATAGGTGGATACCACGGGGTGGATCAAATCAATACATTTGGTGTGCTTATTTTGCAAGGATGTGGACTGGAGGCTGAAAACATCTGTGCCACGTGATGGCCTAACAATAATGATGCGAGGCGTGTAATAAAGTGGGTGGAAATAGAGTAAAAAAACAAGGACTCTGGAGTCTGTTAAGGAGGTCAGTCAAAAAAGAGGTCAGTCAAAAAAGAAAGTAGGCGTGGGTATTAACACCTGCTGGGGAGCAGTGAATTGGCTCAGTCTGTATTAGGCATTCACTGATCAAATTAATACATGAAATTAATGTCATCTTTGATTCCTCCTGGTGTCATAGCGTGTAGATGGTTTATCCAGTATGTCTCACGCTGATCCAATCTGATTCCCAAGTTTTCACGACATTGCAAGGAATAAATTAGTTTTGAACAATTGATTAGCAGAAGTTGATAATTAAAAGGTTCTTGATTAGCAAACACACCCATTTCATTAGCAATGTTGTACTAATATTTCTAATATTAGCAGATGTTATTTGGATCCAAAACATAAAATGAGCATCAAAACAGCATTTTTGTGTACTGCTGAAGATATTAGCGAGACTAATCAGGCCTTGCAAATAAAAATTTCACTAGACCTGCAGGTTAAGTAATTTAGTTTACCTACTCAACCTCAAAGAAATGCACTCGACCCATAGCAATTGGTGACAAAAAATGTATATATGCTTTCTGTAAAATGGTGCATGTCACCACAAACCCATTTTATGTTTGGCACACTGCTGCCACCCAGAAGCCAGCTATGCAAAGTGAAACCTATTTGACATTTACTGCAAAAAAGTAAACGTTACATAAAATGTTCAAACATCCACTGCAAATGGTACTTGCCCTTCAAAAAATCTACTGCACTATGCGAGTGAGTGAGTGGACTTTGCGAGCACTGGCTGAGTGTCTGTAAAATATAAAATGTTAGCTGCATTAATGGACACACATAAATGGATAGATATGATAAAAAGGCTCTGAAAACAGTTTGGACAGTTCTCTCCCACAGGTGCTAATATATAATGCAATCACAATCATAGAGCAAAGTGAGCTCTGGAGGCTAACTAGATGTTTAAACAAAAGAATGATCAATAGTTCCATCTAGACTGTACATCGACACAGCTATTGCAATACCGCACACTGTAGTTAGCCTCCAGAGCTCACTTTGCTCTATGATTATGATTGCATTATATACATTATAGTCATTATAGACAGTGTGCGGTATTGCAATAGCTGTGTCGATGTACAGTCTGGATGGAACTATTGATCATTCTTTTGTTTAAACATCTAGTTAGCCTTATGTATTCATTATGTAAGAGGAAAGAAATTTTAAAAAGACTAAGCGGAGTAGATGGTATAGCAGGCAGACAACTGGTCAAATCAGGTCGAATCTTGTTGTTTGCTACCATTTCACTTTCAAGGTAACTGGTATAAAACAGCTCATGCGTTGAGCACCAGTTGCACAGATCAATGCAACCAGCAGGTCACACAACTAGATTTGCCATTAAAAGCAGTTGGCCGGGTGATGATTTTCTAAAGTGTTCACTCAATGTGATGCATCGTCCCCCAACAAAAAACAATCTAGTTGACACTGAGATTTGTATACACTAACTTAAATTTTACTGTAAACCATGGAGACAATGCAGTATTTTACAGAACCAATACTGTAGTTCTGCCTTATGCAACAACCTAAATTGCTAGGAATGGAATTGCATGACTTTTTCTAATACAGTAACATTTACTGGTGTTTGCCAACGAGAATATATTGTTGCCTCTTTGGATATAGGGAGCTTAATAAAAGTATCATCCCGATTACTTCTGGTTTTCAATTGTTTGAAAAAGAAACAAAATCTTGCCTAGCGATCCCACACAGGTGGTTGGCACTTAAAAGCGAAGGAGATGATTACTATTGCATCTCTCCATTAGCCCTTTTGAACTTGCAGTGGACATAAGAGGGTGGCGAGAGCTTTGAGAGCCAGAGGGGAATTCAGGTTGAGTGGTGCTTTTATTGAACAGGGTAATTTGATTAGCTAACTTTGCTACACAAGTATCAATTTAATTAGCAAACCTATGGAATTGAATAGCACATTGCTATGTGACACTGCTTATTTTATGCCTTGCATTGTGTCTAATAATAGTCTCAACTATTTGGACTCTTATGAGTCTTTTCAATCCAATGTCTTGCGACTGCAGAGTTGATGTTCTTATTCCTTATGCGCGACCTGTGCTCGTTCCATCTTTTTTGGCTTGGCGCTTGGATTGTCCCACGTAATAGATGCCATATGGGCATTTGATGGTATATATGATGTTCAATGTGTCACATGTGGCAAAATCGCGAAGCTTAATTTTCTCCCCTGTTCTCGGATGATTGATTGTATCGCCCTTTATCACAAATCCATAGTTGCTACAATTTAAACACAGGAAGGTGCATTTTCTCTGTGTTGTGATTTGTTGGTCCATCAGTCTCGTTTTGACTAGTTGGTCATTCAGATTTTTGCTGCTTTGGTATGCAAAGATAGGCGGATTGGTAAAAAGGTGTCAGCCCTGGGGCATTGTTGCGCACACGGCGAGATGCAGCTGGCCGCGTGAGCTCCTGAGATGTCGAAGGCCGTAAATCGATAAATAATCCGAAATTCCTTCCGTTTCAACAAGATAATTGGAGAGACTGTCAGGCCGATTCATGGAATAATTAGCGCGGCGCAAGTGGGCATAAACGTGCGAATCGCAGTGGAATAGCGAAAATCGCAGTGAACGTGCGAAAATCGCACGAAAAGCAGCGCACGTCGATTCATGGAAGGCCGTGCGCGAGAAAACAAGCGGATGTGCGATAAAAAGTGCGCGGCGCACGTTAGCGCACATGCCATCTAACAGCGTGCGCCAGGTCACAGCGAAAATCGCACAGGCCACAGCGAAAATCGCACATAGCGCGGCGCACGCAATAAAAGTAGGCGGAACACGGGCGTAACACTCGGAATGGGGAACAACTTGCCAAAACGTGGGCGTCACGGGGGAAGTACAGGGCACAAGTGCGCGGAACGCCCACACGCTCGCCTACAACACGTATTCATGGAATAGAATAGGGGAAAAAAGCGCACGCTCAAACCAGCGCACAGGCACAAACACGACCGCCACAAGAAAGGAGGCGGTAGCGTCTCTGCGGCTGTAAGAAATGTGCGCCAAAAGGTGCGCCAACAAATAGCACCTATATACTGCCATGATGAATGTCCCATACTGTGGCCCTCCAGGAAAAATGACGTGCAAAGGGGTACCCACAAACACGGACACCCGCTGACAAAAAATACGTGTGCATGTATACCGGGGTGCGCGGGAAGTGTCACACGCGATTTGCAGGGTACGTGCATCACAGGGGTTCGCGTGAAGTTATTCACGCGATCGGGCCTGGGGGAGCGGGCTACGTGTATTACAGGGGTTCGCGTGAAGTTCCACACGCGATCGGGCCTGGGGGAGCGGGCTTCGTGTATTACAGGGGTTCGCGTGAAGTTCCTCACGCGATCGGGCCTGGGGGAGCGGGCTACGTGTATAACAGGGGTTCGCGTGAAGTTCCTCACGCGATCGGGCCTGGGGGAGCGGGCTACGTGTATTACAGGGGTTCGCGTGAAGTTCCTCACGCGATCGGGCCTGGGGGAGCGGGCTTCGTGTATTACAGGGGTTCGCGTGAAGTTCCACACGCGATCGGGCCTGGGGGAGCGTGCTACGTATATTTCAGGGGTTCGCGTGAAGTTTCACACGCGAATAGCCTGGGCGCGTGAATTTGAGGGGTGCGCGGGAAGTTCCTCACGCGATCGGGCCTGGGGGAGCGGGCTACGTGTATTACAGGGGTTTGCGGGAAGTTCCACACGCGAATAGCCTGGGCGCGTGTATTTCAGGGGTGCGCGGGAAGTTCCACACGCGAACAGCCTGGGCGCGTGAATTTGAGGGGTGCGCGGGAAGTTCCACACGCGAATAGCCTAGGCGCGTGTATTTCAGGGGTTCGCGGGAAGTTCCACACGCGAATAGCCTGGGCGCGTGTATTTCAGGGGTTCGCGGGAAGTTCCACACGCGAATAGCCTGGGCGCGTGTATTTCAGGGGTGCGCGGGAAGTTCCACACGCGAATAGCCTGGGCGCGTGTATTTCAGGGGTGCGCGGGAAGTTCCACACGCGAATAGCCTGGGCGCGTGTATTTCAGGGGTGCGCGGGAAGTTCCACACGCGAATAGCCTGGGCGCGTGAATTTGAGGGGTGCGCGGGAAGTTCCACACGCGAATAGCCTGGGCGCGTGTATTTCAGGGGTTCGCGGGAAGTTCCACACGCGAATAGCCTGGGCGCGTGTATTTCAGGGGTGCGCGGGAAGTTCCACACGCGAATAGCCTGGGCGCGTGAATTTGAGGGGTGCGCGGGAAGTTCCACACGCGAATAGCCTGGGCGCGTGTATTTCAGGGGTGCGCGGGAAGTTCCACATGTGATTTGACAGTGTGGCTCCTCCCAGGTGTACCCTGTACACCCTCCACGGCCCCTGCAGGCAGCCCACACCACAGGGGACTACCCTGCATCCCTGGTCATGTCCCGCAGGCAGCCCACCCAACATGGGCATGCCCCCCAGCAAAGGCACATGTCTCCTTGAACTAATGAACACCAACACATGTCCCCTTGCACCCCCACCCCCCAGCACTGTGGGGCACCTGCCAGCAGGCCCCCACCCATGTCCAACTCATGTCTCCCACCACCCCCAAACCCCAGCCACCAGGGTCACCCTCCACCAGGGCCCCACTCATGTCTCCCACCACCCCCACCCCCCAGCACTGTGGGGCACCTGCCAGCAGGCCCCCACCCATATCCAACTCATGTCTCCCACCACCCCCAAACCCCAGCCACCAGGGTCACCCTCCACCAGGGCCCCACTCATGTCTCCCACCACCCCCACCCCCCAGCACTGTGGGGCACCTGCCAGCAGGCCCCCACCCATGTCCAACTCATGTCTCCCACCACCCCCAAACCCCAGCCACCAGGGTCACCCTCCACCAGGGCCCCACTCATGTCTCCCACCACCCCCACCCCCCAGCACTGTGGGGCACCTGCCAGCAGGCCCCCACCCATGTCCAACTCATGTCTCCCACCACCCCCAAACCCCAGCCACCAGGGTCACCCTCCACCAGGGCCCCACTCATGTCTCCCACCACCCCCACCCCCCAGCACTGTGGGGCACCTGCCAGCAGGCCCCCACCCATGTCCAACTCATGTCTCCCACCACCCCCAAACCCCAGCCACCAGGGTCACCCTCCACCAGGGCCCCACTCATGTCTCCCACCACCCCCACCCCCCAGCACTGTGGGGCACCTGCCAGCAGGCCCCCACCCATGTCCAACTCATGTCTCCCACCACCCCCAAACCCCAGCCACCAGGGTCACCCTCCACCAGGGCCCCACTCATGTCTCCCACCACCCCCACCCCCCAGCACTGTGGGGCACCTGCCAGCAGGCCCCCACCCATGTCCAACTCATGTCTCCCACCACCCCCAAACCCCAGCCACCAGGGTCACCCTCCACCAGGGCCCCACTCATGTCTCCCACCACCCCCACCCCCCAGCACTGTGGGGCACCTGCCAGCAGGCCCCCACCTATGTCCAACTCATGTCTCCCACCACCCCCAAACCCCAGCCACCAGGGTCACCCTCCACCAGGGCCCCACTCATGTCTCCCACCACCCCCACCCCCCAGCACTGTGGGGCACCTGCCAGCAGGCCCCCACCCATGTCCAACTCATGTCTCCCACCACCCCCAAACCCCAGCCACCAGGGTCACCCTCCACCAGGGCCCCACTCATGTCTCCCACCACCCCCACCCCCCAGCACTGTGGGGCACCTGCCAGCAGGCCCCCACCCATGTCCAACTCATGTCTCCCACCACCCCCAAACCCCAGCCACCAGGGTCACCCTCCACCAGGGCCCCACTCATGTCTCCCACCACCCCCACCCCCCAGCACTGTGGGGCACCTGCCAGCAGGCCCCCACCCATGTCCAACTCATGTCTCCCACCACCCCCAAACCCCAGCCACCAGGGTCACCCTCCACCAGGGCCCCACTCATGTCTCCCACCACCCCCACCCCCCAGCACTGTGGGGCACCTGCCAGCAGGCCCCCACCCATGTCCAACTCATGTCTCTCACCACCCCCACCCCCCAGCACTGTGGGGCACCTGCCAGCAGGCCCCCACCCATGTCCAACTCATGTCTCTCACCACCCCCACCCCCCAGCACTGTGGGGCACCTGCCAGCAGGCCCCCACCCATGTCCAATCCATGCCCCCCTGCACCTGGGTCCCAACATTCCCCAATCATGTCCGTAATGCCCATCCTCCCCTGCCAAAAGGCCCAACCAACTATCACACCCACCCACATATCAAAGCCAATTACATGTTACACCCCCAATGTAAATAATGCAATTTAACACATGTCTGTCACACACAATGGCTGCAAGTGAATGACAAAACACCCAACATGACATGCCTGAAAGCAATGAGATGATACGACACATTGAAGATCAAAAAAATAATATGTATTGAACAGCAAATAAGAAAAAACACAAAGCAAATCAAACAAAACAAGATGAATGTCCAAGAAAAAATTATGAAAAATTAAAATAAGCCAATCAAGAAGATAATCCTGGGTCCATGAGCCCTACCAAATTAAACCTAACTGACTACTAACTAAAAAGGGAACTATATACAAAAAAGTGGTGCATTGTCCAATCGCAACCCAAAAAAAATTCAAAAAAACAAAGGAAACCTAACCCTAACTATACAACTATATACAAAGGCAGCGGGCTATTCGGACGGCTCACTGGTTGTCGTCATGGGCCAGGGCATCCTCGAACTCCTGGTCAATGGCTTGGAGGCGGGCATGTTCCCTGGCCCCGAGGTCCCGCAGGGATAACGCAGTGTCAAGCTCAAACTCCCTGCGAAGACCCTCGAGGCACTCAGCCCGCCTCAGCGCCCTCCGCATGGAGTCCTCCGCCCTGACCATCGTGAGCCGTTCCTCCTCTGCCCGCTGCCGCTCCGCACCTATCCGCTGGCACAACCTCTCCCACACGGAAGCCACTCCCATTCCAGGGTTCTCCTGCACTCCGGCCGATGCCTGCACCCCTGATGTTGATGGCCCCGAGCCATGATGCCTCCCACGTTGAGCCTGCTGCTGCCTCCGACGCAACTGCCTGTGCCAGCACGACGGCATCCAGGCTGATGGAAACCACCGACGCCGTCGTGCACGTGCCCTGCCCGATGATGCCGTCACATCCTCCATCTGCTGGGGTCCAGTTGCTCTGGTGTCCACCCCTGCTGGATCTCTGACTCCCGACTGTGGCAGGGATGGGATCCCCACCGAGCTGGCTGCATTGGTCGGGGCAGGTCCACAGGGGGCCCTGGTGGCATCTGGGCTGGAAGACGGCAAGGAGAACGACTGGTGGATAGCCTGCACAGAGGAGGAGAGGGCCGCCACATTGGCCAACACATGCAGGAAACCCCCGAACATGGCCGATCCCAATTGGGCCACGTCGGCACGGTGCACTTCGTGATGACGTGCGTGCTCCTCCCGGGAAGCACGCACGGCATCACGAATCGCAGCCGTGCGCAACGCGACCCCAATCAGGACCTTCTCCGCACGGCCAGGGGTTCCCACGTCCGCAGGTGGAGGGGAGTCAGGTGACATGGACATCCCCTCTACCTGCGGACAGGCCTGGGACGGGGCATCCCTGCTGGTGCATGGTGGTGCACTCACAGGGTCAGGGACAGCGACATGCACAGGCCCCTCCACGGTGACCTGTGCTGCCTCCTGCCCCTGGCCCTGGACTGCACCACTTGCACCAGCAGGGATGCCCCCACCAGGCCCCATGTGTGCCCCAGTGGCGGCCTCCTCCTCCTCTGTGCAAACCACCAACCTGGATGGCTCCTCACCGTCTCCCACCGTAGCAGGCCCCTGTGGGGGCTCACCCACCCCTTCCGCTGCAGCCGTGGGGGCATCCCCGCCGCCTTGCTCCACAGCGCCGTCTCCGCCCTCTTCTTCACTAGCCGCTGCGTAGAGGGAGACAAAGAACACAAGCATCAGGGCACTGTACAATGGTCCCCTAGACAGGAAGCAATAGCAGATGAGCACCACTGTCAAAGTACACTTCCATCATGTCCCTCCACAACACATGGGCCAGTCCAGGCAAAACACACACAGTAACAGGCATGGTGCATGCCATGGACATTTCCATGCATGTCCAATGGACTCTTGAAACATTCAATGATATGTAACTCACATGCATCATGCCTCATGCCCATCACATGCACACACATCACCTCAGTCACATCCATCTGGCCCCAAACACACCAAACACAGCGGATACAAGGGTAATTTTGCTGCTTTACTGAATCTCTGCATTGTCACACACATGTGTCATGCATCCATGGCATGCACAAGTCACAGACACGCAGGTCAGGCACACAGACATGGCTACCATATATGTACCTGGCATCAGCACCCATCCCTCACCCCCACCCATGTTCAGGTACAGAGACTGGCATGCTCTCATGTTCATAATCTGATTAGGGCTCCCCATGCGGCATATCAACACATGCAACAACCATGTGCATCACACATCACTGGTCGCACATGCATTACCATGATGTCCCTGCACACATACATGCATACATGGGCTATGGCACACATACAGGCAAGTATCATAGAACCAGCACACCGTAACATGCCCTGTCTCACACAGTAATGCATGGACACTTACCGCTCAACTCCAGACGGGCCTCCCTCTCAAGGATCTGGGCGTGGAGCGCTGGGCGTACGCGTTCCAGGACCCTCATCTGGATGGTACTCATGCGGCCCCGGCCCCCCTCCACGAGGCGCCGGGCCTTCACAAGGGTCCTGGACCTCAAGTCCTCCCAGCGCTTCTTGATCTTCAGGACGTCGCGGGTTGCCACCCCCTCCGCGTTGATGGCAACCACACAGTCGGCCCAGATCCTCTGCCGTCCTTCCTTGCTGGCGCGGGACGATCCAAAGAGGGCATCATACTGCCCCAGGACATGCTCCACCAGGACACCAACTTCGGTGACAGTGAAGCTGGTGCCCCTCTGCCCCTCTGGCCTGGGGTTGCCACTGGTGCCAGATGTGGAAGTGCCCGACATGGCAACCCCAGAGGCAGGTGTGGGTGGGCAACTGGGTCCTGGGGCTGGGCTGTGGAGCGATGTAATACCAGTCGGGAGTCTTCAGTTCCAGCAGGGGTGGACACAGCAACTGGACCCCTGCAGATGGCTGATGTGCAGGCACCAAATGGCAGGGCACGGTGGCAGCAGGCAGGCAGGCAGGCAGCAGCAGATGGCACGTGGGAGGCTGCTCGGGGCACTGGGGGGCAGTAACTCGGCCTTCTGGGCAGGAGCGTGGGCTTCCGTGTGTTTTCGCGTGGCCAGCTTGATACGGAGTGATTTGGCACGTGAAAATCCTGCACGTCAGCGTGAAATCCGAGGAAAGGCCCTTAGCGCGTAAGCGCGTCAGCACGCATACGCGATTCTATTGGACCAGAGTCCCTCAGCGCGTAAGCGCGTCTGTGACGTGACCCGCACGGGTGTTCCCCACTCAGGACGTGATGACGGGGCACACGTGGAGATACTGCACGTCAGAGTGTCATCGCGTGTAATTGGACAAAAGTGCGCGTACACGCGATTGGCCTATGTACGTGTATTTAATGGGTGCGCGGCCACTTACACACGCAAGTACGTCAGCGAACCTGTATCCCGTGGTGCGTGTGAATTTCCACACGCTATTGGACTGGGAACAGGATTCCAGGGCTGCGCGGGTCACACGCTGTATCCTGTGGTGCGTGTGAATTTCCACACGCTATTGGACTGGGAACAGGATTCCAGGGCTGCGCGGGTCACACGCTGTATCCCGTGGTGCGTGTGAATTTCCACACGCTATTGGACTGGGAACAGGATTCCAGGGCTGCGCGGGTCACACGCTCGCCTAGAACACGCGCTAAGCATAAATTGCGGACTTTAACAATAACAAGCTCAGACGCCAGGATGAACATACCGTTCCTAGCAGCAGTGGCAGTGGGCTACCAAAGGAGGAGGAGGAGGATAGTCAGGGCCAGAATATTCACACCCAGAACCAGCCTTTTCGGGATGCCTGATGACCAGGTGTATGGGAGGTACAGGTTTCCACCACACATCATACTGGACCTGGTGACTGAGTGGGAGGATGACCTCACATCACCCACCCTGTGCTCCCAAGCACTCAGCCCCCTGGAGAAGGTCCTCAATGTACTGCACTTCTTAGCCACTGGATCATTTCAGCGGACAAGTGCCATAGTGGGTGGGGTGTCACAGGCCACCCAGTCACGCTGCCTACACCAGGTCTTGAACATCATGACTGCACGCCCATCAGTCCGCAGGCACATATACCTGCCCAGAACACCTGCAGAAAGGCATGCTGCCGCCCTGGATTTTTACGCAGTGGCACGATTCCCCAAAGTGCTAGGTGCCATCGACTGCACCCATGTGGCTCTACGTCCCCCCAGGGCATCTGAGCACATCTATAGGAACCGCAAGCACTGGCATTCCATCAACGTGCAGGTAGCATGTAATGCCAAGGGAATCATCACCTCAGTATATGCCAACTATCCCGGCTCCACCCACGACAGCTTCATTTACCGAATGTCCACCCTAAGCCGGGACCTAGAAGCTGGGCGGCATGGCGATACATGGCTGCTTGGTGAGTATGTATGCCACTGCACATGCATGCATGTTGGATACTGAGCAAGGTCACAACCTCACCAATGATACCAATCCCCACCTCCACAGGGGACAGTGCCTACCCTCTCAGCCCCCACATGATGACGCCAATTCGGAACCCCACCACGCCACCCCAGGTAAGATTTAACACAGCCCACATTACAACCAGGGGCATAGTGGAGCGCACATTCAGAGTGCTGAAGTCACGCTTTCGCTCCCTTGACCGTTCTGGCGGGCAGCTGTTATACGCTCCCCCAGTAGTGTGCAGGATCATAGTGGCAGCATGTGTCCTGCACAACGTTGCAACACGCCGGGGCCTGGCCGTGGACATGGTTGTGGCCCCACATCCCCAACCACATGCACAGCCGCTGCGCATGGGAGGGGAAAGGGCACGGGGGGAGGCAGCCCGTACACAGCTAGTGGCTAATTACTTCACATAGAAATCACACCCCTGTGGAGTGCACACTGCCCTGGCACATTCCATCTGACAATCAATGATGACTCAACCTGACACTGATCCTGAATGTCTGGAGAATGAACCGGGAATTCCATGTCAGCCTGAGATTGTTCACCTGGAAGTGTCACAATGTGTGCATCCCTACCCACACAGACACCACCAATGCAGTTTTGTGAAGTTACACATTGAAGCAGCTAAAATGAATACCCACTTGCAAAATGCAACAAGAGGACAGTGCCATGTCAGCCAACCCAACCCCAGCACTGCCACACGACACACCGTGCCATGTCATGATAATTGCAGGTAAACAAAGTAATCCCCACAACATGACATCACTCTCACTATGTACAGTGGCACTATTAGAAACCTGCAACACCTGAAATGCTCACAGCAATGCCGGACCAACAACATACTTGAGCACGTAGTACCATTAACATGACATCAAAAATGTAACATATTAGTAGTCTCACCACCTGGAAATGCCTGCACTCCCACCACTACCAACTGTGCAGTGTTGGCGCCATGTAGAGTTGTAGGTGCACTGCTGCCAACATGGTCCCCATCGCCAGACTAGAGGTCCTTGTGTGGACTTGAGGAAGGGACCTGCAAATTGGGAGGTAGACACAGAAGAAGAGTTACACATCAATGCAACATGCAGTGTACAACACAACAGCAATATGCACTAGGAATGTATACACAGTATTGACTACAGACTGGCCACACAGCTCATGGGAGTCCAACGTCACTGTGTAATTCACTGTCACTTGGGCACACCCTTTGCAAGCCCATGGAAACGGGAAGCAGGAGGGGTGTGTGTGACTCAAACCCAAGCATCTGAACCAAATACATTACAAGCCTGCATGTGCCCAGCCACAATGCAGCGTATGCCCACAGGAACCACGGAAGCCAACAGATCGGAGCCAACAGATCGGAGCCAACAGATCGGAGCCAACAGATCGGAGCCAACAGATCGGAGCCAACAGATCGGAGCCAACAGATCGGAGCCAACAGATCCTCCCAAAAAAATTGGGAATAAAAGAAATAAAAATAAAAATAAGAAACAATCAAAAATGGCCATTGATGGGCCCGGGGGGGTTGGGGAGGCCACCCAGGAGGTCCGAGGACAGGATGCACACCAGAACCCACCTGCGTGGATCCTGGGAAAATAAAACACCTCCATGGGCTCATGGCCCACACGGCTACCCTATTGTGGGAGTGTCATTGCTGTCGCTATTATCACCCTGTGCAGCTGCATCCGGAGGTGGTTGCACTATGGGAGGCAGCCCACGCAAGGCCCTAGTCTGCTCCTCCATGGCTGCAAGCATGCGGGTGTGGTAGGTCTGGTTCTGGAGGATGAGTGTGCGGAGGTCCCCATGCAACAACTCACGGGATGCCCGGACCTCCGCCCTCGTTGCCTGCATCTCAGCTGAGAGCGTACGGGTGAGACGCTCCAGCTGCTGTTCTGTCCTTTGGTGTGTTGAAGCCTCAAGCTCAACAAGAGTCGTCCTGAGGTGTAGGAGCTCCTGCCTCAGAGCTTCCCTGTGGCCCTGGGACTCAATGGAGATGGCCTCCTGCAGAGTCGCCAGTGCCACCCGCCTGTCCCTGTTGGACCCCAACATGTCCTCCCTGTGTGACTGGCAGATGGAGTCAGTTGCCTGCTCTAGTCGCTCCATCAGCATTTCTGGGGGGACAATGGAAGTGGCCACCCTATCCATGGCCTGAGCCATCATCTCGGATGATGCAGCCTGTTGGGTAGCCATACCGTAAATGGATTGCTCCCATGCGGTATTGCCAGGTGGCGTACGGCCACCACGTCGGCGGGCACCACACCTGTCTGGGGCAAGGCGAACTGCGCCTTGCTGTGCCGGCACTGCCTGAGGCTGCAGGACTGCATTCCCCCTCTGATCTGCTGGCCCAGGAACAGGATCAGATGTCGCGGAGTGTGACCCTGCATCCGTAACCACCGAAGGCGTAGCTGCCAACACTGACATCCCCATGGAGGGTACTGACCCTGGTGCAGGTGGGTGAGACAGAACAGAATCCCTCCCTGGAACACTCACCAGCGACGGCACGTAGGTCTCATCCGAATCAACACCTGAGTACAGCTCGGGGGAGGTGCAGCCAGAGACACCCCTTGAGAGCACGACCTGCAGCACTTGTGGGTTCTCCCCCACTACCACACCACGTCCCTCACTGGTGGTTGGTCGGCCCTGGGACACCTCCTGGGTCTGCACCATCTCCACAACCCCAGCAGTATCAGGTGCGTCTTCCCCTGCAAAGACATGAAAACAAACGAATGGAAACAGGCATTAGCACCATGGCACACATTGAGGGCTGAGAAGCAAGAGAACCAGTACTTGATTGACATGTCCCACATGACTAAAACCCTCCCATGCATGCACCCACACTGCGTATGAAGTGCAGGCAAACGGCACACACTGATGACACCAAGATGGAAGATGAACAAATTTTCTGCATGCTGCCTGGCAGTGGCATCACACATTGGCCTGTGATTGGCAGGTGAAACACACATGCCATCACACAGATGGCATGTACCATTGCTATTGAGTGAAGATGGAGAGGAGGGCAGCACCTATTCATTCAGTCCAGTTCCCGCATGTAATAGCTTTTCTGATTCTAACAGGTCAGATTTTTCACCTGGAGCTGCCAGTCTGTAATGGTCAAATTGCACAGGGACATGTGTGTACAAATGATATCCAGGTAACAAAGTCACTCCCCTTTACCATACCCATGTCAGACATGTGACTAGTGGACAGCGACATGCCTAGTGAAAGTGGTGGAATGCAAACAAACTGACTGAATGAACAGTGAAAAATAAGCAAATCTGTTGTGTCAAGGTGACACTTCAAGGGCAACTGGCGTGCAGTTGTGCTAGATGTCTACTGTTGGCAGAAGGGATACTGCTATGGCCAAATGCAGCTGCGCAGGAAGTATTGCATGAAGCACATGGCTGACCCATACGACTGAGGCGCACACACTCTCTCCTGCCACCCAAACAGAAGCCCTCACACACACACCATGCACATGTATGACACACACATGCATGTGCACTCACCGGACAATGCCTCGTAATCAGCCAGATCTCCCACGCCTTGGATCTGTTCCTCCGTGACGTAGGTCCCAGCGACTGACTCATGTGGAGTGAGTTCCATGTCTACTACTGGAGACCCACCTCCAGTCACTAGAGTTGCGGCATGACTTGAGGCCAGCTTACTCTTTGCCCTGCGCTTTAGGTCATTCCAGCGCTTATAGCAATCATTGGCTGTGCGCCTCACGATTCCAAGGGCACTTACGATGTCCGCAACGGTCTGCCAGTGTGCCTGGCGTTGTGCAGGTGTGGTCTTGGATCCTGCAACAATGACCATCTCGTTGTCATGTCCGGACACATACTCGACAAGTGCATTCAGTTCGTCATCCGTGAAGCTGGGCTTCCTGGACGGGCCGGACTGTGTAGCCGTGTCTGGGGCATCAGCCTGTGCCGGACGAGCACTCTTCCTCTTCCGCTTGGAAGGTGGTGGTGATCCTGAGTGTCCTGCGCCGCTCTGGACACTAGGGGCAGGAGCCCTGGTGGACTCTGTATCAGGAGTGTGGGATTGCACACTCAGCATGGGAGTTGGTGCAGGCATTGGCTCGAGTGTGATAGTGTCAGGGGGAATGTCAGCAGCATGGACTAGGACCGACACTGTCCTGGCTGGGTGTGTGAGGGCTGGGGTGGATGGAGCCGCAGCTGCCCCTGCAGCCACTCCGCCCTGCCTCCTTGGTGCAGCAGATGACCTTGCTGCCCCAGATCCACGTGGCATGATGGCATCAACGTGCACCAGCGCACGTGTCGTAGCCCTGCTGACCTGGAAGTCAGCCATGGAGTCAGCCAGGTCTGGTGCCACAATGGGCTGGTCCAACAAGGGCTGAGCATGGATGGTGTCAGCCACTTCAGCCTCAACGGGAGGGGGGGAGGGGGGGAGGGGGGGGATGATGGGTGCCCTTGACTGGTCCTCCACACATGGGGGGACAGGCTCACCCTGCAAGTTACGACCACGTCCCCTACCGGATCCACCACGGCCACCACTTGTGGCTCTTCCACCTTTGCCACCCTTACGGAATCCTCGCCTCCCAGCCATGGCACTGATATTAATGTGCGTATGGGAGTGGCTGTAGACAATTGTCCTGGGCAATTGGGGGTCAAAGGGGTTGGGTACCAGATGGTAATTGTACCCTAGTGCTCTAGCACGGCTGATTGTAACCCCTGGGGAAAGATGACGGGTCACGCAACGCACAGGAGGCCCAAAAAAGGGAGATGACGTGCACGCAACCCCTCCTAGACCACGTGTGCAGAAAGAAAAACCTGCACTACGCTGTGGCACCCAGTAACACAAGAATGAACGTATGCGTGTCACACGCAGCCTAGAATGACCTCTGAAGGGGTAGGCAACACACGGGGCAAGCACAGAAGTTGGATACGTGCGTGACTCACCGTCTGCCAGGTAAAAGAGCGTGAAGAATGAGCGCGTTTGGCTGGCTAAACCCCCGCCAAAAGAAGATGTGTACGCTGTCTGAGAAGACAGGACAACAGTAGAAGGGGACACTGTTTGAGGGAACAGGCCCAGGTAAACCAGTAAAAGAGAAAAAAGAGAAAAAGCTGTCAGAGGTAACAGGGAATACGAACTGGAAACGCCGTGAAGTAAATCGCGTGTGAAACGACAAGAAGTACAGATTTCACCCACTCGCTCTCCACGAAAAGCACGTACAAGGAAATGGTGTTCTACATGTACCTTATATACAGGCCCACACGTACAGCGTCACTTACGCGGCGTGTACGTTCACCAATCACACGCTTTGTCACTCCTGCGTGTAGATCCATTTTCACCAATCACACGCTTTGTCACTTCTATGTGTACATCCATTTTCACCAATCACACGCTTTGACACTGGGACGTGTCACGCAACAATTTCCTGCACGTGCAGGTGACTATAGGCGCGCATATGCTGTTGACGGGTTTACGCGCTAAGGGCCTTTGCTGACGTGTGGGATTTCACTACCTATCAGGCTGTCCACGCGTTCACACACGAGAGACCACGCTCCTGGCCAGGAGGCGAAATTACTGCCCCCCAGAGCCCTGAGCACGCTCCCACCTGCCATCTGCTGCTGCCTGACTGCCTGCTGGCCACGTGCACCACAGTGCTGGTGGGTGGGGGTGTTGGGAGACATGGGTGGGGGCCTGGTGGAGGGTGCCCCTGCACTGGTGGGGGTGGTGGGAGACATGGGTGGGGGCTTGGTGGAGAGTGCCCCTGGTGGCGGGGGGTGGTGGGAGACATGGGTGGGGGCCTGGTGGAGGCTGCCCCTGGTGGCGGGAGGGTGGGGGTGGTGGGAGACATGAGTGGGGGCCTGGTGGAGGCTGCCCCTGCACTGCTGGGGGGGTGGGGGTGCAGGGGGACATGAGCAGGTGTGCAGGGTAGTCCCCTGTTTTGTAGGCTGCCTGCAGGGGCCGTGGAGGGTGTACAGGGAACACCTGTGAGGACCCACCCAGCCTAATCGCGTGTTAAACTTCCCGCGTACCCCTGTAATACACGTACCCTGGCTAATCGCGTGTATAACTTCCCGCGTACCCCTGTAATACACGTACCCTGGCCAATCGCGTGTTAAACTTCCCGCGTACCCCTGTAATACACGTACCCTGGCTAATCGCGTGTATAACTTCCCGCGTACCCCTGTAATACACGTACCCTGGCCAATCGCGTGTTAAACTTCCCGCGTACCCCTGTAATACACGTACCCTGGCTAATTGCGTGTTGAACTTCCCGCGTACCCCTGTAATACACTTACCCTGGCTAATCGCGTGTTAAACTTCCCGCGTACCCCTGTAATACACGTACCCTGGCCAATCGCGTGTTAAACTTCCCGCGTACCCATGTAATACACGTACACTGGCTAATCGCGTGTATGACTTCACGTGTACCCCTGTAATACACTTACCCTGGCTAATCGCGTGTTAAACTTCCCGCGTACCCCTGTAATACACGTGCCCTGGCTAATCGCGTGTATAACTTCCCGCGTACCCCTGTAATAAACGTACCCTGGCCAATCGCGTGTTAAACTTCCCGCGTACCCCTGTAATACACGTACCCTGGCCAATCGCGTGTTGAACTTCCCGCGTACCCCTGTAATACACTTACCCTGGCTAATTGCGTGTTGAACTTCCCGCGTACCCCTGTAATACACTTACCCTGGCTAATCGCGTGTTAAACTTCCCGCGTACCCCTGTAATACACGTACCCTGGCCAATCGCGTGTTAAACTTCCCGCGTACCCATGTAATACACGTACCCTGGCTAATCGCGTGTATGACTTCACGTGTACCCCTGTAATACACTTACCCTGGCTAATCGCGTGTTAAACTTCCCGCGTACCCCTGTAATACACGTACCCTGGCCAATCGCGTGTTAAACTTCCCGCGTACCCATGTAATACACGTACCCTGGCTAATCGCGTGTATGACTTCACGTGTACCCCTGATATGCACGTTACCCGCTTTGCATTCCTTGTTTGGCTGCCCTGTAAACTGGTCCAGAGTTAGCGCAGCCCTTTGCGATGATTTAGCGATTTTGCTGGCTTTTCCTTGCGCGAGGGCGTTCTTGGGGGCGTTACTGGCGCTGCTGCAGGGTCGCTGCGATACTCTGCGCCACGGCTGGTTTGGGAGCATGAAATCCATGAATACGCTGTGCGCGGAAATCGGTTTTATCGCACGTGCCTGGCGCAGTCAATCGCACGCGGACACTCTGCGCCAGCCGCTTGCGACACTTTTCTGCGTAATTCTATGAATTACCCTGTGTGTGTGAAGACTTACCTGACCCGATACCGGAAAATCAGGCTGATCCAAAATGCGGTTCCGGCGATACGTCGTGCTTTACTTGCTCGCACAGACAGCATGAGGCGGCGGACGGCGTGAGACAACTACCGGAGCACCCCTGCAGGTCCCCTTGACACGCGGACCCTACAGTCCATGGGTGAAGCAAGCGGACAACTGGCATTCCATTGTGGGCTAATATCACCACTCGCGGGCGCTCCAGCCTCTGTCGAGCGCCTGCTGTGAGGGCCAGCCTCCTAACTGCACTGAGGTCCTATTATACGAAAACGCGGTAAGACACGTAGTACACGAGCGGACACCCAGCCACCAACTGCAAGCGGCAGCTCATACGAGCAATCATAACATTGCGCGAGACTTGCGGACCCTTCCCCACGGAACTGCCAAACACAGCCGCGCGCACCGCTTCCTCACACGTACCAACTGCCGAGCCCCCACGGCATGCCGGCACACAGCTGATCCAGCTGGCACAGGGGACGTGGCGGACGACGAGTCGCCAGCCCGTAAGAAGCTTGTGACACCTCAGACGAGTGAAGTGCAGTTGGAGAGTCCCAATGCAGATAAAAATAACTCCACCAGTGTAACATCTGTTCAATTGGGGGACCTGTACCCTGATCACCCCAGCTCCCGGAGCGAGGGGTGCATGTTAAGCAGCGCGGGAGGACGGGCCCGGCACTGGGCGCCCCTCAAGTACATGCCAGAAGACACAGGGAACTACTGAATGGATGGGAGGTGGGAAAGGGCACTCCCCCACTCCCAGCGACACGCTCCTACCGCCCATCTTTGAACAGGGGAACAAACCAAGAAAGAGGGCATTGACCTGCTGATTTCCGACCTGCGGGAACCACACAAGCGGTCTATAAAATCACGTGAAGTACTGCCTCTCAATAGTTTGGTCTGAGGCCACGAGGAACAATACGCTAGGACGCTGTGTTCCACCTGGATAGCCCCCCTGGCCCGAGACGCTAGAAACATAGATATTCGCCAATATATACTCTGCAAGGACTGCTGTGGCACAACATAGAACTTCAATCCAAGACCAGTTTTAGTTACGTGTTTAGAGCAGCCCACAAAGGGAGTCGCCCAGTGCTCGACCCACAGTGAAACAAGGAGCCTGGTGAACAGCCCAGTGTCAGAAGCACACGCCTCTACACATCCCACACCAGAATCCTGGGGCATCCTCATGTAGACTATCACTATTAATTGCATGGCCGCTGACAGTCAACAGAACACTTGCCTGGTGGGAAACCACGATAAGACTAGTACTGTCATTACACCGGCACGGGCCATCCCGTTTCTCCCCCCCCTCCATACTTCATAGCGGTCCTCCCCAGACAGCCGTGACAGCCACGTGTGCACCCTGCTGTCCTGAGAACAATGCCCAAGGGTGCGGGCTCAAAGAAAAGCAAGGGATCAATTGAAAAGTTTACAACAATAGTGCGAACAGGGGCGGAAACGGAGACAGCTACGGAGCAGATACCCCAGTCCACAGTGTCAACACCCGCAACAGCTATGGACCCCCAAGCGGTATTCACGGCGATGCAACAAGGCTTCACGGCCCTCAACGACAAGCTAGACGGGATCACAGTGAATGTAGCAACTATTAAGAATCAACTGGAAAAGGCAACAGGACGCATCACTGAAGCCGAGACAACTATCAGCACCACTGAAGATGCGCTGGAGGCGCTACGTAACACTGACGACAATGGCCAAAGATCTGGGAATGGTGAAGCTTAAGTGCGAGGACTTGGAGGCGAGATCACGGCGAAATAACATCCGTATCGTAGGAGTCCCGGAAGAGGCCCAATGGAGCAGCCAGTGGAAGCATTGCTGATGGAACCGCTCGGAGACCCGGGATGGTCACCCCTGTTCGTAGTGGAGAGAGCACATAGGACATTAACACCAAAACCCGGGGCCTACCCTAGACCCATCATAGCACGTATGATTAACTACAGGGATAGAGACCTGGTGTTGAGAGCCACTCGGGATAAGCAAGAGTTGAGATGGGAGGCGAGTGTCATCAGAATATTCCCCAAATTACACGCTGGCAGTTCAACAGGAGAGACGCACATTCACGAATGTCAAGAAACATTTGCGCAAACGACGAATCCCTTACTCTATGTTGTACCCGGCCAGACTTAGAATCCAGCACAACAACAAAACCTACTTCTTCACATTCCCTGAGGAGGCAACAAGTTTTGTGGAGGCTAATATCCCGATACCAAATGAACCTTCCCGAGCAGGTCCGAAGCCACACTGTCTGAATCATCGTGAGGTGTTCCATCATGAGGGGACACCAGGAAGGGGAAGGCAATGACTGCTAGAACTTGGAAGCCGACACCCTGGACCACATGTTGAACCATTGGGAAATGATATTCGTACAAGCCAGGGTATCAGCCACTGTTCATTATGTGGATGAGTAACGGAAAGTTTGTAGATGTGACAGAGACAAGACGAAGCTACCAGGCCTTAGGGTAGGGGGGAGGTCTCGGGGCAAACTTAGTTGAAGTTCGGGGAACTATGAGGGCGGGGGAGGGGGAGGGATAGTAGAATTGGGTGTTAAAGTTGGAAAAGCACAGGTACGTACTAACACAAAACGTAAGAATACATCTCAGTATAACCACGGTACACATTTAAGGCGCATAATATATGTAAATGGCTAAGAAAGATACGAACAACATTACATTGCTAAGCTGGAATGTGCGGGGACTGGGGGCACCTATGAAGAAGAGGAGAATTATGGCTTATATTAGCAGGTTGGGGCCACAGATAGTCTTCCTCCAGGAGACCCATCTACTGGGCCACCAGGCGGAAAGGCTGGCTCCCAACTGGGGGAGTCAGCGACACTACACATCATACTCAACCAGAGCTCGTAGAGTGCTGACTGTGATACACAGATCCCTACCTTTCACGCACCACACTACGGAGAGTGATCCGGAGGGCTGGTATGTCTTGGTGCATGGGAACCTTCGCAAAGAGGAGGTACTGCTCTTAAATATATATGGCCCAATATTGATGATCCAGGCTTTTATTCAGAACTATTCCGGAAACTAGCCTGATTCCCCACGGCCCATTTGATTTGTGGAGGAGATATTAACACCATCCTAGACATGCAACTGGACCGCACACTCAGACCACCCCAGGGCGCGCGCTGCTCGCATGATACTCACACACCTGACAGATCTAGGCTTGAGGCACGCGTGGCGCTCCCTAAACAGCACTAAACGGGCATACACATTTTACTCCACGGTGCATGACATGCACTCCAGAATAGATGTATGGCTACTGTCTCACAGTGTACTGAACTGGGTAACCGAGACACGGATACACCCCAGAATATTCTCCGACTACTCCCCTATTCAAATAACACTGGCAATCCCAGAGGTGACACCACACAGACCCCAGTGGGGATTTAAATCCTACGCTATCACCGATCACGTATATAAAACCGCTCTGACAAAATACATTGAGGAATATTTTGAAAATAATGAGGGAACTGTGTCGACCCAGGCAGTACTCTGGAAAGCCTTTAAGGTATGTATACAAGGTAACGCGAAGTCCAGAGAATTCGGGGTGTTGAAAGATATTCGAAGAGAGTTAAAACGATGGGAGCGAGATATAGCAACGGCACAAGAACAGTACATCAAGCAACCGTCCCCCGTATTAAAGTTACATATTAAGACCCAGATAGAAGAATACAGGGCGGCCACCCCTGGCGACCGCGAGGTCCGTTACTTTGACAGGCCGGCCGCAGCTAGGCGATATGGAGAGCGGGAACGACCCGCAGGCCAGGATAGTGAGGGGTGAGCGCGGACATTCGTGCATTCCTTGTATTACCCGGCCCGATGACTGTTAACAAAAAAAGCTGAAGTAGAAGAAACATTTTACAAATTTTATGGGCGATTGTACTCCTCCCAGAGCTCAGCCATGGAAGCGGATATAGACCAATACCTTGCTACAATACCCACCACACTTATATCAAGTGCAGCTAGAGAAGCACTGGAAAACCCAATCACTCACGCCGAGATAGCCGAAGCAATTGAGGCACTGCCTACCGGCAAGGCCCCGGGCTCGGATGGCCTAGGTGCTGAATTCTACAAAGAATTCTCCAAACTTCTCGTCCCTAGGTTGCATGCACTCTGGTCAGAGGCCCTGGAGCAGGGCGAGCTTCCGGGAACCACGAGGGAGGCTATCACCCTACTACTCAAATCCAGGAAACCCCCAGAAGAGTGCGGTTCGTAAAGACCGCTTTTGCTGATAAATACGGACGCTAACATTTTTGCCAAGATACTTGCAATGCGTTTGACACCACTAATGCCATACATGGTCCACCCGGACCAGGCCGGCTTCATACCAGGCAGGTCAACGGCAGCCAGTAGTCGAAGTGGGCGGGAGTGGTGCTCCTCTACTTCTTTTAATTAAGTTTTACTGTTCCTATACTTTTATTTTAAAAAGAAACTGTTCCGGAACGGTTTCATTTTAAAATTTAAAATAAAAGTGTAGGAAGAAGTTGGCCGTTTCTGTTTAGAGTTTTGCACAATTACGGGTTCTGAGATAATTTCATAAAGTGGGTTAAGATACTATATACTCGACCGTACGCTAGAATAAATGTCAATGGCAACCTCACAGCGGTGCTGGAAGTACTGGGAGGAACCCACCTTGGCTGCCCGCTGTCACCCTTATTGTTCGCATTAGTGATAGAACCTTTAGCCGACCTACTGAGGTCCAGATACAGCAAGCTTTGGCTTCAGATAGAGGGAAGGGCTGAGATCATTAAGCTATACGCGGATGATATATTGCTGTACGTGAGGAACCCGGACCGCAACCTGCGCAAAGTTCTTGATGCGGTCAGAACGTTTGGACGGTTTTCTGAAGCTAAACTCAGCTAAATCCAAAATATTTCCCCTGACTGACGCAACTGTCAGGCCACAGGAGCTCCACGGGCTGCTCTGGAGCCCGGGCCACATTAAATACCTTGGGGTGCACTTGGCCAGAACGGCACAGCTATCTCGAGCAATGAACTACGAGATGCTAGTGGACAATCTCTGCGTTAAAATGGAACAGTGGAGATCCCTCCCTATATCAATGATGGGCAAACTTGCCCTAGTTAAAATGATAATTCGAGGGGATTGGGTCCTCCGACGTATTCCATATCTATGACAGGTAATCACCACAGCTGTGCTGCTTTGGAAACTTTTTTCAGCGTCTGCGTCCTGCGTCGATGACGTTGATGCGCCCTCGTCGAGGACCTCCTCTGACGTCCGACGTCATCCGATATGATAAGTAGGACGCACGACGCCCGTAGCCTCAGTTCCGTTTGTTCTGCGAACGTGTTGCTTCGTGAATCTCGGTTACGCCTCGACTCTTTGGAGTTCTGTTCTTCTCGGTTCTTCAAACCTGTTCGTTTTTGTGAGAAAATCTTTCGTAAGAAGATGTCTTCTACTTCGTCTTCGACCCTGCGTCCGGGCTTCAAGAAGTGCGGGGAGTGTGGATCCAAGATGTCGGTGACGGACTCGCACGACACCTGATGTAAAAGACAGCTTCAAGATCAGACCACGTATGCCACTTTGGATCATGATCCAACTCTTTCAATCAAACAGAATTTAGAGATCCTTTTGGCGAAAGCACTTGAATTGGAGTGGATCAATGAGCATACACAGAAATTTCTCTCAAAAGATCATCCTAGAATACCTAATTTCTACACGTTGCCGAAGATCCACAAAGATGCTACCAAACCACCAGGTAGACCAATTGTCGCAGGAATGGAAAGCATTAACCAACCTCTAGGCATTTATATTGACTTCTTCCTGCAGCCACTGATACAGGAAACTAGTACCTACACTAGGGATACCACCCATTTCCTTCAAAAACTCAACTCCTTGACTGCCAGTCGCTCACGTCCAAAGCCTTATGGGAACGTAAGAAGAAATTGTTGGTAGGTCGGGTGTCCATGCCCCGGAAGTCGAAGTCTGCAGGGCTTTCGACGGATGATTCGAGAGGTGACTCTGCGTCGTTGTCGGAAGTCTCATGGGTCTCCTTCTAGGAGTCGGTCTCGCCACTCCTCGGCCTCTTTGAGACATTCTCAGAAGCGCCGACAGCGGTCGTCTTCCAGGTCCTCTTCTGAGGACTCTGCCCGGCACGTCGCTTACCCCACCAGACATGCGACAACGGAGGAATGGGCTTCCTTCGGGAAGAAAATGCTGGTGATTCTCGAGTCGCAGGGTACTAAGCCGTCCGCGCCCCCGAGTGGGGTCGGCCGTGAGAGGTCGAGAGACACCGCTCGCAAGAGTGGTCGGCACGAGTCACGGAAGAGGTCCCGTTCGGACAAGGGGACTCGTTCTCGACGTACCCGTTCCAGGTCCCGGTCCTCAACGCGTTTGAGACCGTGTGCACCTGTGATGACTTCGAGGAAGACATCGACGCCTGAGGCGTCTAGGGCATCGACAGGCTTTCTCGAGGCTCCGGTTCCGAGGAAGTCGTTGAAGCCGTCGACGCTCAGGTCGTCGAAGGACACGCTCGGAGCTCCGGCTTTGAGGACTGTGTCGACGCCGTCGATGCTGGCGGCGCTGCATCTGATGTCGACACCGATTTACTCGACGTCGACGCCGATCCTCTCGGCGCCGATGCCTGTTCTCTCGATGCCGGCGCCGATTCACTCAACGCCCTCGACGCCTTTCGAGGTCGGGGTGTCGGAGGTACCCCGTGGCACAGGGGAACCCCCTAGAAAGGCTCTGGTTAAGAGCAAGCACTCTCGGGTGCCTTCTTTTCACCACCTGGAATATATTTCGGAGGTGGATGAGGATTCTGATGGCCTAGTTCCTAGTCAGGTTCCAGATGAGATGGTCTCAGGCCATAGCCAATTTGACGATTTGAGCCAGTCACTGCATGATGCCAGTGGACTGGACACCTCTCCGGAGGTGGAGTTTTGTAGGCCTGAGCCTGGCTCTCATGCCGATTCCTCGTACCGGCGCCTTATGGCTAGGGTCTCCGAGTACTTGTGATGGTCTGCTCCCCCATGGGAGTTTGTGCAGGATGATCTCGCGGACATCCTGGATGTTGGTCCCCCAACTGACCCGGTACTGCCGTTTCATATGGCTCTATAGAGAAGGGTGGCGGCGGCTTGGACTGCTCCGGAGAGTCTCCCGGCGGTGGGCAGGTCCTTGTCGCGAAAATACCGTCCAGCCAGTAGCGACCCCTGCTACTTGACCAGGCACCCCACTCCGGAGAGTTTGGTGGTGCAGGCGGCCATGGCCCCGGCAAAGCAGGCGTCGTACCCTACCATCCCTCCTGATAGGGACGACAAACGTTTTGATGGCTGGGCGAAGAAAGTGTTTTCTTCGGGTGGTATGGCGCTTCAGGCGGCCAACTCCATATGTGCCTTGTCTCGTTTCACACACACTCTGTGGAACTGTGTTGCGTTAGCGGCTGAATATATTCCCGAAGGGGACGAACGGGATGGTTTCCTTGCTATGGTCCAGGATGGTAAGGATGCAATGTGTGTGTCTGTTCAGTCGGGTTTGGACTTGGCTGAATGCGTCAGCAGGTCCATGGTGGCGAGCACCGTGATACGCTGGTTTGCGTGGTTGCGGAATGTCTTTTACATTCAGCATCATAGTCAACTGTATTCTGAATGACTAAGGCTCCCCCTTTGTCGGCTGGACAGATGGTGATGCTCTTGTGGGGTGAACACCGATCCTGTATCCGCAATGCAAACACTAATTCATCCGTGGCATGTCATTGGGGGGCTAATGGACACAACGTGTCACAGATAAGATTTGTGATTTTGGAGGTTTTAACCAAGAATAGTCCTCATGAGGATTTATGCCAACGTTTGAATCGCAGAGAGACATACTGGATAGACAAACTCGGCAGTTTGGTACCTAATAGACTAAATGAGGAGATCAATTTTCACTGTTTTCTCTAATTGTATGCTGCGTTTTCTGTTTGGATTAGCACCTAGGTGCGGATGGCACCATTACACACATGACCTGAATGTTGATGGTTACCCGTAATTGATTTAACGTATATACATATGTGACTAGAGAATGATCCCCATGTAGTGACCTGTATGCTGCGCATCCTGGAGCTCCATCCAGGACCCAAGGTGCCGTCTGCCTGGACGACACCACTAGCTGCATTAAGGCACACATATACATATATAAATATTGCATGATATAGCCATGAGGTTTGTTTCCAAGGATTTGTTTGTTGTATAATCACAGTAAGACACACATATATATTGTGTAACATAGCCTGTGGTTCATGGAACAGCCACTACTGCCATTCACTTTATAATGTATATTTTATAATTCACATTTCTTTGATAATAATTTTTTTTGATAATTCCTTTTGATACTCCTTTTCCTTTAGGTTTTGGAATCCAGTATTTTTTCTATGTTCATTATTTACGGATTTTCTGATATTTTCTCTTTTCATGAGATCACTTTTCCCAGCATAAGGCTAGGATGTCCCGTAATTGTTTATTTTCTCTTTATTCGAGCCAATTGGCTTGATTGCAGACACGGATCGTGGTTCGCGCCCTCCACCGAGGAGCCGCGATCACGTGTCTCATAAAACCAGGTTGCCTGGCAACGCGCCGATGCAACGAGGACAGTCTGATTTCGGCAAACGTAGAGGGAACTTCTCCGCTCAGTTTTCTGTAAACAGTAAGCCACTTTCAACGCTTGTTTTAACTAGATGCGTTCTGTCACGCTTAGTAAGGTCCCTTAATACATACCTTCATGTTTACAGCCACTGCTCGCCGAGCCCGGTGCAGCGGTTCGTTTTTTGAAGCATAGAATTCGCCACTATTCATTCATTTACACCAGGTAATGGACCTGTTTCCCTCCTATTTTGGTTACATGGCATTATAACTAACCGTTGTACTGATCTGTTTTTCTAATTTTTTCTTTTATATCCGACCTGCCTACTGATTCTGCATACAATACTACTGGGTATGTGCAATCGTTCATTTGGTATTTTACTTAATAATTTGGATGATGACTGTTCATGTTTACACACATGTGATTATGTGATTGATTATATATGGGTATTAATCATGTTATAACCGGCACCATTACATGTATATGTTATGTTTAATTGGATCAGACTTGCCCTGATGAAGGAACTGTTTTATTCCGAAATGCATTGGCACAATATAAGTCTACGGATAAAGTGACTTGTGGCAAACTCTTCCTCACTAAGAACACTATTAGTGACTACTTGTTACTTTTTCCATAAAAAACTTTGGTTTGATAGATAAAATCAACGTTGAAAAACTACTACAATTTTGAATTTTTTCATGATATATCTGTAAGGTTCATACTAACTGCACACAGCAAATTGCAACCAACAAAAAAACCCAGATTGGGATTCCAGAGAGCGGCTGTATGATTGGGTATTTTACCTAATCTTCTGCTTCTTCTGGAGATCATAACCCACGGCTACTGTCTTCCCTTTCGGCAGAGGCCTCACGACAATCCACCACGGAACCTCTCTTTGAAGAGTCCGGATCCGCTCCTTGCGCAGGAAATTCAAGCCCTGCTGGAGAAAGGCGCCATAGAACTGGTGCCTGTAGCAGAGAGGAACAAGGGATGGTATTCCTCTTATTTTTTTATTTCGAAGAAAGACGGGGGATTGAGACCCATCATGGACTTGCGCGGTTTGAACAAACTCCTCAGGAAGGACAAGTTCAAGATGGTTACTCTCTCTCAAGTCCTCCAGGCCCTTCAGCTTCAGGACTGGTTGGTGTCTCTCGACCTCAAGGATGCTTACTTCCATGTGCCGATCCATCCCAAGCACAAGAAGTACCTGAGGTTCGCGGTTGGCGACTGTCATGATGCCTGCCCCCGGAAGACCAGACCAGGCCCAGCAGCCCCGGAAGCAGGCATCATGCCACTTGGAGCATGCCCAAAAGCCCCAGTTAGGGGCTGTTTGGGTGCAGTCCTGGCGCCTATGGCGCCAGGCTCATAAAGATAAAGTCAGTCCTGGCGCCATGGGCGCCAGGCTCATTATTGATAACTTACCTGAAGCAGACCATGCTGCATACTCACCTGAGGCAGACCATGCTGCATGAAGACTCAAGCCAAATGAGGCTTAGGAGGGACTATTTTACTGAAGGGACTATTTTGTTACTTGGGTGGGGCTGTGGAAGAATACTTACCTGGAACTTCTTCCAAGGCTATTTAAACCACGCCCGGACAGCCACACGTGCTTCGCGTTATTCTGCTTGCTGCAGCGTAACGCTCACCGTGTTTTCAGCAGCTCCAGTCTTCAGCCACGCCCGCTTCAGTCCTGGGACTCCTGAAACAAGAAGAAAAGAAGGATAAAGGTTAGAACAGGAGTTTTAACTTTAATCCTTACCTGAATCCTGATCCATTTCGCCACGGAGCTGAAAGACAGAAGTCTTTGAAGCATCGCTTCGCATTCCTACGGCGCCGCACTGAACTCACCTGCTTGGCGGTACTTCAGCATTCCATCACGCTCTCTCCATCTCGCGGCCGCCCTCCGACACCTAAGGAGACAAAGACAGCAAGGTGAGCAAGAGGATTCTCTAAGGCTATACAACCTACCCCCAAGGATTTACCTGATTAACCACGGGGGGTACTCACCTCATCTCGGGTCGACGCAGTCAACTCTGCTTCATCGCCGTACCCCGGCCCCTAAGGGGAAAACCACAATAGTCTTACCTGAATCTTACCAATTGCCATTTGGAAATCTTCGAGTGGATTAACCGGCAACCTGCAAGGAATCGGACAGAGTGAAGATCAGACATTTGAACTCTTATGAACAATTGGACTTTAGAGTCAATACTGGAACTCACCAATTCCTCTACGCCAGTGAAGTAACTGGTCATCAACGCGCCCCTGCGGTCGATGCAGGATGGAGAGCTCATCCTTCCAAACCATCAGGTGACACTAAGGAGGGGACATCAAGAGTGATCTGTGGGAAGACAACGGGAGTGGGGAAGGTGGGTTGACACTCAATTCCACGGGTGGTTAATTCCCCTTCTCCTTTGCAGAAGAATATTCCTGCGAGCCAGACAAACTAGGCTGAGCGGGCCAGTCCAGTCGGTCATCTCGGCGCTACACGTCACGCTGGTGGAAACAACAGCGGCCCAGTTCCGGTCGACGCCCCCGTGGGAACCAGTTGAGCGTAACAGCGACTTGCACTTTCAGTTTCGGGTCCTGCCGTTCGGATTGACCTCCGCCCGAGGGTTTTCACCAAGCTCATGGTGGTGGTGGCAGCGCATCTCAGGCAAGGGGGGATTCACATCTACCCCTACCTGGACGATTGGTTGATCAGGGTGCGCTCTCCCGAGCAGGTCCTGGATCATCTGTCAGTCACCTGCCACTCCCTTCACAGGCTGGGCTTCTCCCTCAATTTAAAGAAGTCCCATTTGACGCCAACACAGCGGCTCCAGTACATCGTAGCAGTGCTCGACACTTCCCTGGGGCAGTGTTTTCCTCCCCAGGGGAGGGCTCTTCACATTCAGCAGATGGTGCACAAGTTTCAGCATGCCCAGACGCTCCCAGCGTTCGAGTTCTTTAGGTTGCTCGGCCTCATGGCATCCTGCATTCTTCTGGTGCCAGAGGCTCGCCTGCGGATGAGATCTTTGCAGTGGGCACTCAAGAAGCAATGGTCGCAGTCCCCCGGCAGGATGTCGGACCCGGTTGTGGTGCCGCCCTCGGTCGCCCAGGACCTTCTGTGGTGGGCCGTCGAAGGCAACTTAATAAAGGGGGCTCCGTTTTGACTTCCCTGGCCAGAGGTGACGATCGTGACGGATGCATCCCTCACAGGATGGGGAGCTCATGCCAATGAGCTGACAGTCAGCGGTCGTTGGTCTCCGTCGGAGTCCAGACTCCATATCAATCTGTTGGAGCTGAGGGCTGTCAGGCTAGCCCTGAAGGCTTTTCTGCTGACTGTGCGAGGAAAGAATGTCCTGATCCTGACGGACAACACAGTGGCCATGCACTACCTCAACAAAAAGGGGGGGGCAGGGTCACTTCCTCTGTGCAGGGAGGCGATGCAGCTCGAGTTCTGGGCCATCCAGCAGGAAGTTTCAATCTCAGCCGTTCATCTGGCCGGAGACGAAAACGTGACAGCGGACGCTCTGAGCAGGCAGAGCACGATCTCTCACGAGTGGGAGTTGGTTTAGGAGATTCTCCTGGAGATCTTCGCCCTTTGGGGGACACCTCAAGTGGATCTCTTCACCTCCAGTGTCAACCGGAAGTGCGAGAGGTTCTGCTCGCGGGAATTTCCTCCAAAAGGAGCCTTAGGAGATGCGTTCGTGGTGGAGTGGTCATTCCCACTGCTGTACGTGTTTCCTCCAGTCCCCGTCATCCCGCAAGTGCTGTGGAGGTTACGGAAGTTCGGTTCCCGGATGATCCTCATTGCTCCAGCGTGGGCTCGGAGGACGTGGTACCCGGACCTTCTTGACTTGTCCATCTGCCCTCCACGTCGTCTTCCCTACCAAGACGATCTGCTCTCACGGGAGGGGGGTCAGGTTCTCCATCCAGAGGTCAGATCCCTCAACCTTCACGCTTGGCTTCTGAAAGGTTGAGGTATAAGGATTGGGACCTCCCTGAAGACGTGATGGAGGTGTTGCTCTCGGCCCGACGGCCAGCAATAAAGTCTCTGTACCGTTGCCGTTGGCGTAAATTCTGCGACTGGTGCAGAGTTCAGAATGTGGATCCTTTTGCATGTGACATCCCCATGATTCTGTCCTTTTTACTTTCTTTGGCCCACAGGGGCTTGCAAGTGGGTACCATTAAAGGTTACCTGGTGGCGCTGTCCATCTTTAAGCGCTCATCTGAAGAGTGTTCCTACTTTAAAATCCCTTTAATTTCACAGTTTCTGAAAGGGCTCACTAATGTGTTCCCTCCGTCACCTTTCCTGGTGCCCGGTTGGGATTTGAACCTTGTTCTCAGGTTACTAACGGGTGCTCCCTTTGAGCCTTTGCACTCTTGTCCTTTGAGACTCTTGACTCTTAAAACTGTTTTTTTAGTTGCGGTCACTTCCGCTCGCAGAGTGAGTGAGTTACAGGCACTTTCAGTTAAGCCTCCGTTCACTGTTTTCCATAAGGACAGGGTTGTCCTTAGAGTCCGTCCGTCTTTTCTTCCGAAGGCAGTGACGGAATTTCATTTGGCCCAGAAGGTTGTTCTGTTCTAGGCATTCTATCCTCCTCCACATCCTGGTAAGGAAGAGGAGAAGCTCCATAGGCTTGATCCTAGGAGAGCTTTAAGCTTTTATGTTTCACGCATGTCCCGGGTCAGAGTGGACGATCAACTCTTTATTGGTTATGCTGGAAAGCGTTTGGGACAAGCTGTGACGAAACAGACTTTGTCTCGCTGGATTATTTTGGCCATCTCGGAGTGTTACCGCTTGGCGGGTAAGGACCCACCGGCTGGCTTGCGGGCCCATTCTACCAGGGGTATGGCTGCATCTACTGCCCTGCAGAGGGGTGTTCCTATTCGCAACATCTGTGATGCAGCCACCTGGGCTTCGGTACATACATTTGTACGTCACTATTCCCTCGATTCCATGCGAGGACAGGATCTGGCCTTTGGCAAGGCGGTCCTTTGCTCCGCTATTTGATTGGCAATTCTAAATTTTAATTCTAAATTCTTTCCCTCCTCCTTGCTCTGGTACTGCTTTGGGAGTCTGTCATAGATATGGAATACGTCGGAGGACCCAATCCCCTCGAAGAACAAGTTACTTTCTTTCCTGGTAACGTTCTTTCGATGCGATGGTGCGACGACGTATTCCATATCGCTCCCTCCCCACCTGCCTCACTGCAGAATTTCTTATGCGATTGCAGCTTACGTTCCGCAAGGCTTTGTGTCTGACTGGCAGTAGACTAATGTCACACGTTCTGGGGGAAAAAACTACAACTGAGGCTACGGGCGTCGTGCGTCCTACTTATCACATCGGATGACGTCGGACGTCGGAGGAGGTCCTCGATGAGGGCTCATCGACGCAGGACGCAGACGCCAAAAAATGTTTCCGAAGCAGCACAGTTGTGGTGATTACCTGTCATAGATATGGAATACGTCGTCGGACCATCCCATCGAAAGAACGTTACCAGGTAAGAAAGTAACTTGTTCTTCTTCCAAAATAGTTTTATTTATTTAGCACAGTTCCAGTTTGGTCGGGCAGGGCTTTCTTTACAAAACTGAAGAGCATGTGCACTTCATTGATATGGAATGGACACCCCAGAGTGTGCTGGAGGACACTCACAGTCCAGTATCTCCAAGGGGGACTGGCGGCCCCTGACTTCAAGATTTACTATCTAGCAGCGCAAGCACACTATGCCTCACAATGGTGGCTGTCTACCTGAGTCAGCAACACCCTGCCGGAGAAACGCTGATGCGCAAACCAACCAACCTCCTGCATAGGGCAGTCTTCACATGTCGCAAACGGCATAACACAATAAACCCGACACAGGTGACATGCACTGCTTGGGCCAAAATTGCTGAACTACAGGGGCCAGAAGCTCTGTATAACCCGAACATGCCAATATGGGGGGCCCAATATATCCCGCCTACACTAGATCCGGAGATAGCCACCCACTGGGGCGCTAAGGGTATTCACCTGTTTGGGGACCTTTTCCCTGACAAGAAATTTATAAGAGGGGAAATAATTCAGAGCGCGGTGGGCAGCTCCCCGCAACAGAGGATGCATTATTTACGCATGTGGTCGGCTATCGCCCGGTTGTGGGCGGTGTTCTCAGCAGGACCACAGATACACATTGGCATCGGCTACATGTTCACGGCGGGAACAAATAAAACAACTGCTTCTACGCCGTACAAGCTTATACTTTCGACCCGGCCACCAATAATTCACACTACTGGAGAGAAATGGGAGTCAGACCTAGAGTGTCATATCACAGATAAGCAGTGGTCGTTACTATGTTGCCTGACGAAGCACATATCTGTCATGCACTGCCCATGAAAAGTTTGGAGTTTGTGAAAGCACCGTAGAGTTCCATTACGTTGACTGACAGTAAGCTGTTTGCGCGGTCTAGTCGTCCCTAAACAAGATGGCGGCTCCCTTTATACACCGGGACCTGCAGCAGCTCGGTGTGTTGCACCTTCGCGTCTTGGGTGGTATTATGCTTTGTGAGTTTCCTCCTCTGAGCATAGCTCATCCTATCTTTCTCTCGCCCTCTCTCTGCTTCCCCGGGTCTCGGTCCCGTTCCTCGCTATTCTGTCTTTCGCTCCTCTCGTTGAGTGGTTCTCTGTTTTCTTCACCTTGCCTTCCCCTCATTATTCTTACTTCTTTGTGCTTTGCTTACCTGGTTATCCCGTCTTTTTCCACTCCCTTCGCGGATCTCTGTTGGTTGTTCTCCCTTTCCTTCCTTCCCGTTTCCTTCTTGTTGTTTCCGTGTACGGCTCCCAGCTCTGCCTTGCTTCGAGCCGTTCTCCTCTCTCTTTGTTCTCCGTACGTGGCTTGCTGCCGCCAGCCTTTGGGTTGCTCTCGACCCTGTTGATTCCCGGTAACTGTCAAATCTTTCCTGCTCCATATTTTGGACATTGGGGTTTGACCTTTTATACCTTACTCAAACCAAAAGAACTACCTATTTTACAACCTCTGCAAAGACTACTCTCAAGCATATCATCAGACCGTATTTACGTCATCACAATTCAAGAATAAGGACAGTCTATACCTACAGGAGCCCAGAAGGTCAATGTTTTTTTCAGGCAGGAGGCCTTTTCCCTACCTCTGGGGGCTAGCTCCCGGGGAGCCTTGCTGTCATGTATCTATCATTTAGGATCCTTTTAGGATCCTTTAGGCCTCAGATGGAGCTTGCCCCTACTTACACGAGAAGAAGGCTAAAAAGAAAGAATCCAAAGAAAAAGAACCAAGAAGAAGGATAGATCTACAAGAGAGTCAGACTGAAGACACAGGTGAGGAGGAAGGGCGGAAGGATTCATCAGAGTTTGACAATGTGCAACGCCCACCAACCCAAATGGCTTCACTGGAGCAGTACCAAGAATTGGTAGGAGCTATTCAGGGTTTAACCACAGAGATGCAGAACCTCTGTGCCGAGAACCAAAACCTATTACAACAGATCAACATACGAGAAGAAAACAGAGGAGACCTCCCTCCATTACCACTACCGTTCAGCAAGTATGATGGTAGTCCCAAGACCCTCAAAGAGTTTTTGGATTCCTGCCTAATGTACTTCACATTTCGTCCCCGAGCCTTCGAGACTGACAGAGCATGTATCGGCCTCCTTATTTCCAATTTGGTCAGGAACGCCTTGGCCTTGGCTACTCCACTTATCACTCAACCATATTCCATTGCAAATAATTATGCAACCTTTACACAACGTTTCAAGGAGCGATTTGGACGACCCGAGGTCCAGTTTGCATCTTATGAGGCTTTGCTGGATCTTAGACAAGGCTCGTTGGATGTCCAGACCTATGTTTCTACCTTCTAGAGGGTAGCTACTGATTCAGGCTGGCTTGATACGGCTCATCAGACTCTGTTTCGCAGAGGGCTTCATGAGGACATTAGGGACGAACTAGCCAGAATCGCCAGGCCACAGTCCTTCCAAGAACTTGTTTCCATCGCTTTACAGATAGAGTTCAGACTCGAGACAGGAAAAGAGGAGAACCAGGCCTTTTCCTATCGTTGTGCCCACCTCTTCATCCTCCAGTGAGAAGGGACTTGCCACGTCCACCGAGGAACCTATGCAAATCGGTGCAGCTAGGGGACCCTTGACAGCAGAAGAGCGTAAGAGACGGCGTGAACTCGGTCTCTGTATGTATTTTGGATTCCAAAAACATCTCCTATGAAATTGTCCTGTAGTCCCACCTCGTCGTAACGGAAACGCGGTACCCTGAACCTAGACAGGGGCAGGTCCGGGGTTACTGCTCAGAATCCCTGCATCCATAACTTACCCATGCCATCCAAAGAAGACTCTCGTCTCATGGTTTTTCAAGTTACCCTCCAGGCAGATCAAACCACGACTTGGAAGGCTATTGCTATGCTGGACTGCGGAGCAACAGGCAATTTCATCGACATTAAGTGGGCAGAAGAGAATGGTTTGCCTTTGCGTGCCAAGACACAAGTGGTTCCAGTTGAAGGTCGTAGATGGTACACCTCTATCTTCAGGACCCATCCGTAATGAGAATGTCCCACTTATTATGGAACTTTTCCAGCACAAGGAGGAACTGGTTTTTGACCTCATCCGAGCTGCCCATTTCCCCATCATCCTGGGCATCCCTTGGCTACGCAGACACAACCCCACTATAGACTGGTCAACTAACACTATCCAGTTCCTGACTCCGTTGTGCCAAGAACGATGTCTATGTACAGCCACTATGCAGCCTTTGATCACTATCTGCAGCCTCTATTCCTTTAATACCGCCTCACTACCAAGAATACAAGGAAGTATTTTTTGACCAATAGCCACGCACCCTTCCTCCTCACCGAAATGAAGACTGTTCTATTGAGACTGTTCCGGGAGCTATAATTCCATTTGGCCGTATGTACCCTCTGACGTTACCAGAACGTAGGGCTTTGAAGGAGTATTTGGACACTAACCTACAAAACGGCCTCATTCAGGAATCCAGGTCTCCGGCCGGGGCCTCGCTTTTTTTTTATCCCTAAGAAGGGATCAGATGAATTAAGACCCTGTATAGATTACCGAGGATTGAACAAGTACACTGTAAAGGATCGTTATCCCATGCCTTTGATCAAGGAAGTAATCTGTGCTGTACAGGGTGACAAGTACTTTACTAAACTCGATCTCAAAGGTGCGTACCACTTACTCCGTATTCAATCTGGTGATGAGTGGAAGACTGCCTGCCGTACCCCCCTGGTGCATTTCGAGTACAGGGTGATGCCCTTTGGGTTAGTCAAAGCCCATGCAATATTCCAACGTTTCATGGATAAACTATTCGCTGATCTTTTGTTCTCTACATTAGTGGTATACTTAGACGATATTCTGGTGTATTCCTGTTCTCTTGCTGAGCATAAGAGACACGTCCGGCAAGTACTGAAACGTCTTCTTCAAAATCAATTGTATGCCAAGCCTGAAAAGTGCGTTTGACTCCACTACAGTACCCTACTTAGGGTTCATATTGTCCCAGGAAGGAGTATGCATGGACCCTACAAAGACCAAGGCGATATTAAGGTGGCCAACTCCAAGAAATGTAAAGGATATTCAGCGATTTCTGGGCCTAGCTAATTTCTACTGCCAGTTCATCTCTGGATTCTCCAACTTGGTTCTCCTGCTTACAAATTTACCCAAGAAAGGAGTAGCCTTTGTATTGATCCCAGAGGTGGAACAAGCCTTCCAGGCCCTTAAGCAGGCCTTTGTAACAGCTCCCGTTCTTGTCTAACCCGACCAAACCCAGCCGTTCATTGTTGAAGCAGACGCTTCTGGTGGGTCACTGAGCGCGGCACTTCTTCAAGTCGGGCACGATGGTTTGGAACACCCTGTGGCCTACTTATCAAAGACCCTCACTTCGAGTGAACGGAACTATTCAGTCATTGAACGGGAACTGGTTGCGATTAAACACGCCTGTGAAGAATGGCGACACCTTCTGCAGGGAGCTGTTCACCGTTTCACTGTTCGCACTGATCATAACAACCTACGTGTTCTAAGACAGATGGAGTGCAGGACTGCCAGACATGCCCGGTGGGCTTTCTTCTTTGCTCAATTCGACTTTGATATCTCTTACATACCTGTAAAGAGCAATATTCTGGCCGACGACTAATCTCGCAGCCTCCCGATGGATCCTGACTCTAAATCCCGACACACCTTGGTGTTGGCTGGCAAGGAAATTAAGGCGGTTGCCTCTACATTCCTTCAAGAAGTTAAGACCAGTTTGAGTCAGGAAAAAGCCCCTCATGTCTCCAGAACCAGTCTGAGGGAGCGAGAAGATCTGCTGTTTAAGGATCATGCCCTGTACGTGCCCTGCAAGAGACTGCAAGAGGAAGTCCCATCATGGTGCAATGACATCCCATTGGCCAGTCACAGGGGACAAAAGGCAACACTGGAACTACTTACCCGACAATTTTGGTGGCCTACATGTGTTTGTGACGTCAAGGAGTATGTGTCTTCCTGCCCGACTTCTGCTAGTAGCAAATATCTGACCTCGAGACCTATAGGACTTTTGGAACAAGAATCACCCCCGGAACTGCCTTGGGTCCATATTTCTATGGATTTCATGGTAGATCTTCCTTCCTCGCAGGGGTACACTGCTGTGATGGTCACAGTAGACACATTGAGTAAACTTGCTCATTTCTCTCCATTAAGAGGTGTTCCTTCAGCTCCTGAGGCTGCTGAAGTCTTCCGTCAGAATGTTGTCAGATTACACGGATTCCGAAGAACTATCGTTTCAGACCGTGGGTCCCAATTTACGTCCCGTTTCTGGTCCGAATTATGTAAGCAGTTGTGTATTCAGCGTGCCCTTTCTTCCGGATTGAATCCACAAAGTAATGGGCAGACTGAGAGGCTTAACAACACGTTGGAACAGTATTTGCTTTGTTTCTGTAGCCAACGTCAAGAAGACTGGAGTAAATACCTTTCCACCTCAGAGTTCGCCTACAATAACACCATGCACTCGGCTATTCAGATGAGTCCTTTCTTCTGCACCTATGGCTATCATCCGCAGTTTTTGCCTCTCACCATCCCTGGATCTGTTAAACACCCTGCCCTGGATCAGATCACGGCCTCCTTAAAGGAAGTTAACAAGCAAGCTCAGGAATCCTTAATATTCAGTCGGGAAAAGTACAAGAAATGGGCCAATAAGAAAAGATCTCCAAATCCCTTGTGGGAAGAAGGATCCAAAGTTTGGTTGGCAACCAAATTTCTACCTCGTTGGGTTCACAAGGGAAAATGTGCACCAAGATATATCGGACCTTTGAGATCCTTAAAGTATCAATCCAGTTGCCTTTCGCCTCAACCTGCCAGCTCGGTTAAAGAGGGATCACCCTGTTTTTCACTCATCCCTGCTAAAGCCTTCCCTGACAGACTCCTTTTTATCGCAAAATTCCTCCTCTTCAAGTACCGGTACCCTCAACACCTCCTGAATACGAAGTGTCTCATTTGGTGGATTCCAGATAGCATCATGGTATCCTCCAGTACTTGGTACATTGGAAAGGGTATTTGGTAGCTGAACGCACATGGGAACCTTGTAGGCATATCCATGCCCCCTGTCTACTTCAGCAATTTCACCGATTACACCCTGGTAAGCCTGGAGGTGCCCCGTATAGGAGGGGGCATGCTGTCATGTGCCACCCGTGGAAAGTTTGGAGTTCGTGGAAGCATCGTAGAGTTCCATTACGTTGCCTGACAGTAAGCTGTTTGCGCGGTCTAGTCATCCCTAAACAAGATGGCGGCTCCCTTTATACACCGTGACCTGCAGCAGCTCGGTGCGTTGCACCTTTGCGTCTTGGGTGTTATTACGCTTTGTGAGTTTCCTCCTCCGAGCATAGCTCATCCTATCTTTCTCTCGCCCTCTCTGTGCCTCCCCGGGTCTCGGTCCCGTTCCTCGCTATTCTGTCTTTTGCTCTTCTCGGTGAGCGGTTCTCTGTTTTCTTCGCCTTGCCTTCTCCTCATTATTCTTACTTCCTTGTGCTTTGCTTACCTTGGTTATCACTTCTTTTTCCGCTCCCTTCGCGGATCTCTGTTGGTTGTTCTCCCTTTCCTTCCTTCCCCTTTCCTTCCTGTTGTTTCTGTGTACGGCTCCCAGCTCCGCCTTGCTTAGAGCCATTCTCTCTCTGTTCTCCGCACGCGACTTGCTGCCGCCAGTTTTTGGGTTGCTCTCGACCCTGTTGATTCCCGGTACCTGTCATATCTTTCCTGCTCCATATTTTGGACATTGGGGTTTGACCTCTTATACCTTACGGTGGAACGGAGCGATGTTATTCAAACCAAAAGAACTACATATTTTACAACCTCTGCAAGGACTACTCCCAAGCATATGATCAGACCGTATTTACGTCATCACAATTCAAGAATAAGGACAGTCTATACCTACAGGAGCCCAGAAGGTCAAGGGTTTTTTTCAGCCAGGAGGCTTTTTCCCTACCTCTGGGGGCTAGCTCCCGGGGAGCCACGCTGTCAGGTATCTATCCTTTAGGCAGCGTGGCCTCCGACGGAGCTCGCCCCATCTTACACGAGAAGAAGGCTAAAAGGAAAGAATCCAAAGAAAAAGAACCAAGAAGAAGAACAAGAAGAGGGACAGATCAACAAGAGAGTCAGACTGAAGATACAGGTGAGGAAAAGGGCGGGAGGATTCATCAGAGTTTGACAATATCATGTAACACACGCTATAAATTGATGCACTACAAAATCATACACAGGATACACTACACCCCAGCGAAATTAAACGCATATACCCCACTGCTGATGGTAAATGCCCTAGATGCGGAAGTGAAGAAACAGACACTGTCCACATGTTCTGGTCATGTACACAATTGGCAAAATATTGGGCAGAAATATGTGATGCACTAGATAAAATGGCAGACAATCCCATTGAATGGTCACCAGCAGTGTGTCTACTGGGCGCCACCGGGAAAATGAATCCCACATGGCGTAAGTTGTTGAATCTTCGCCTGCTACTGGCGAAACGAGTTATTCTTATGAGGTGGAAAAGCAGTAACCCTCCCAGTGAGGCTGACTGGGACAGGGATATGGTGTGGGCCAATGATAACGAGGAACTGTATATTTAACTGTTGCAACCCACCTCCCGCCCTAGGAACATCTGGGGAAGATACAAACAGTACTTAGCGGATGAAGTCAAAGATGCAGACAGCGAGACTCAGCCTAATAATGTGTAATATAATTTGCTACTGTGAGAATGTTATACAAGATGTATGCAAATGCAATGACTGTTATTGCCTTGTACCTGTGTGTGTTAAAATAAAAGTTTAAAAAATAAAATAAAATAAAAAGGTGTTCAGCCCTTGAATCGCTGGTCAATGTTCTCCAGTTTTTAGTAATAGTTGTCTTGATTCTGTGGCTTTGTAGGGAATATTGGTAAACAAATACCAATGGCTGATTAGTTTTCTCCTTTTTTTTTTGTTTTTGTAAGCTCTTTTTATTGATTTTCACAAAATAACAAGCAAACAATCCCCCCCCCCTCCCTCTCGGCAACAAGCTAATCCCCTTCACCCCTCGACCAGTTTAGAAAAAAAAAAACGCACAGTCATTGCAAATCCAGAAGCCTCAGTCGCTGTGGGCACCACATCACCTTATAATCGTCTTTAAGAACCTGCAGTAGTTCCCCCCAGTCTGCCGCGAAGCTCTGGGCCTTGTTATCCATGGCGTAAGTCGCCCATTCCAGAGCCACTGTCTCCCACAGTTTTCGGAACCAGTCCTGTATCTTGGGAACCTCTGAGCCTTTCCATCTCTGGGCTATTAGCTGCACAGCGGCGAGAGTCGTAATAACGATAGCTTTTTCTCTTCCTCTAGGTTCACCTGCCTCAGAGCCCACCCAGCCACCCAAGAGAATGTTTCGCTGGGGTCCTCCCGTCCCCCAGCCCAAAGGCCAATCCCTGTGCCTCCCTTACCTCCCCCCAGAACGATGTTAGCTTGGGGCAGTCCCACCAAATGTGCTCCGCGGAGCCCGCCATCCCGCATCCCCTCCAGCACAACCTCGACGCAGTAGGAAAAAATCTATTGAGCCGGACAGGGGTGTAATGCCACCTAAACATGATCTTATACCATGTCTCTTGTAGTTGGGGCGCCTTGACCAGTTTAGGAATTCTCCTCCACAATTTACCCCAGTCCGTCCGGCAGATCCGGCGTCCGAGAGCCCCCTCCCACTCTCGCATGTATGCCCATTGGACCCCCTCATTAGAGCCAGCCAGAGCCTTCTAAATGTTGGAGATGAGGCCTCTCGCCCCGTCATTCGTGAGCAGGAATTTTTCAAAGGGCGTCAGGCCCCTTGTCGCCGCTTTCTTGATCCCTGGGTAGAGAACCCAATGGCGAATCTGAGCATACCTCAACCTCTCTCTTTCTTGTACTGCAAAGTGCTTCTTACAGTCGTTAAACGATAACACTTCCCCTCCAGAAAACATATCGCACAATTTCCGACAGCCCCCTTCCTGCCAATTCGCAAAAGCTCCTTTCTCCACTCCCGGGGAAAAGTCCCCGTTGCCGAATATGGGGGTGAAGGGAGACGGGAATGTGGTAATCCCTTCTAATGTCACTAGCTTATCCCAAGTGTCGGCCATCAGTTTGGTGATGGTGCTCTCGTAAAGATGACCCGGTCTGTGTTGCTTCGGAAGCCACATTACTTCTGCTAGGTTTCGGTGCGCCACTGCCCTGTCCATCCGCACCCACAATTTGTCCCGCGTTCCTTCCTCCCTCTTCAACCATTCCCTAATAATACGCAGCTGGGATGCCTCATAATAACGTCTAAAATTTGGCAATGCTAGACCTCCCTCACTCTTCGATGCCATCATAATTCGGGTTCCCACCCTAGGCCTTTTGCCTTCCCAGATGAATTCCCTGGTCAGGGTTTCCAGATCCTTGAAGTAACGGGCCGGCACAGGCAGCGGGACAGCTTGGAATAGGTACAAGAGCCTAGGAAGTGTAACCATTTTAACCGCGGCTATCCGCCCCGACCATGAAACCCTCAACTCTCCCCACTTCAGGAAATCCTTCTTAATAGCCTTAAGAAGCGGAGGGAAATTTGCCCGAAACCATCCTGCCAGGGTAGCCGTAATTCTCACCCCTAGGTAACGAATCCCTCCCGGGCTCCACAGAAAGCCAGCAGCCGCCCGCAAATTCTCCCTTTCCGCTGGTCCGAGCGTTATGTTAAGGACCTCGGATTTGTTGCCGTTAATTTTCAAACCTGAGGCCGACCCAAAGGTATCTAAAAGGGCCACGCTAGCCTGCAATGAATTCCGAGGGGCTGTGAGCATGAGCAGCATATCATCAGCAAAGGCTGCTACCCTATGCTGCTCCCCTCCGAATGGGATCCCCTGAATGTCCCTTGCCTCCCGAATGGCCTGGAGGAGTGGCTCCAAATAGATCGCAAATAGTATTGGGGAAAGGGGACATCCTTGCTTTGTCCCCTTCTGCAGAGATATTTTCCTAGAGGCACTCCCGTTCACCATTACTCTGATGGAGGGCGCTTGATAATTATCCTTGACCAACGTCAGAAAGTCCCCACCAAACCCCATTTTTTCCATTGTCCGAAAAAGGAAGGACCACTCAACCCGGTCAAAAGCCTTCTCCGCATCCAGAGTTACCAAGACGGCGGGGGGGTGCGTTTTCTGGACCTTCTCGACTACGTGGGCCACTCGACGAATGTTGTCCGCGGTTTGTCTGCCCTTGATAAACCCAGCTTGATCAGGGTGTATCAGGTCCGGGAGGACAGAGTCAAGCCTATTGGCCAGGATCTTAGTGAAGATCTTAGCATCTAAATTAATCAGCGCTATGGGGCGATATGAGGCTCTGTCTTACAGGTTTTTATTGGGCTTCAAGTTTAGGGTGACTTTGGCTTCCTCCATGGAGGGCGTGATTTTGCCCGAGAGACGAAATGAGTTAAATAACGAGGTGAGGTGTGGGGTTAATTGCACACTGAACAGTTTATAAAAGGCGGCAGTATAACCATCCGGGCCTGGGGCCTTACCTGGAGGCAGGCCTTTATCACCCCCCGCACCTCGTCCTCTACAATTTCTCGATTGAGGACTTCCCGTACCACACTGCTAATTTCCCTCAAGTGGACCTTCTGGAGGAAGTTCTCCTGTTTCTCACTTGGGGGATGCTGGGTGGCATAGAGTGACTCATAGTACTCAGCAAAAGCTTCCCGGACCCCTTCCTGGTCCGAGACCCGCTCCCCCGCTGGCAACCTTAACGCTGTAATCGCATTTCTCGCCCTTTTACCCCTCAGTAATCGCGCCAGCAGGACGCCGGATTTATTGGCCTTTGCGTAATACTGTTGACGTACCGATAGCAAGGCCCCTTCCGCCTTCTTAGTGCGCAGAAGTTCCAGCTGCCCAACAGCCCTTCTATATTCCCGCATTGCTCTGCCGGAGGGGGTGTCCCCAGCCGCCTGCCTAGCCACCTCCACTTCAGCTTCTAGCTGCGATTCCAACACTTGCAATTGTTTCACCCGGTGGGCGGATAGCGCTATTAATTCTCCCCTAAGAGTGGCCTTAAAGGCCTCCCATCGCACATCTTCCCCAGTATCCTCCTTCCTATTGGTGTCAAAAAGGAGCTTAATCTTCTCTTCAACATCTTTCCTGATTACTGGATCCCTCAAGATGTCCGCAGGGAGTTTCCATCCCCAGATTCCCTTTCTTCTCTGATCCACATCCATCACTAAGGAGACTATTTTGTGGTCCGCAATCCCTATCGGCTCCGTGCAGACTTCCCGAATCGCTCCAACTAATGCAGCCGAAACCCATATATAATCAATTCTATATTGCGAACCATGGACGCCCGACAAGAAAGTATGGCCTTCCTCATCACCCCTAAGCTCCCTCCAGGCGTCACGTAACCCCATCCTACCGACTCTTTCTTTCAAATCAGTTGACATTATAGCTCCTCCTCCCTCCCTGCTACCTCCTGTTCTATCCTTGACCTTATCCCAGGCAATGTTGAGATCACCAAGAAGAACAATATGACCCCACTAGAACTCTTCCAGCAGCTCCAAGACCCGCCGCAGAAAGGGATCCTGGCCCGAGTTGGGAGCGTATACTACCGCTATTGTCAGAGGGACCCCTTGACACTTCCCTTTAGCTATGATATACCTCCCCTCCTTGTCTCTAAGCACTCCCTCGAGTTTGCCGCTATTACCATAGCGCCGAAAATCGGCAAAATCGTGTCAGATTTTCCCCCAGCTCAGAGCTGGGGGGTAAATCCACCAAGCTCATGATTTGGCGGACCCTTATTTGTGGCGGTAATAGCGTTACCACCGCATGTAAGGGTTACCGCCAAACTGATGATGAGGCAGTTAGTCTTAGTCTTGGGAGGATAGCTCAGGGGCAACGTGCTCGCCTTGGAAGCAAGACAACACGGAGAAACACAGGTTTGATCACCGGGTCCGCGCTTAGAAACCTATGGGTATTAAGCGTGTTATAAATAACATATCATATCATACTTGCGTTGCTGTATCTGTACAGTTATAATACTGCTTGCATTTGTTGCAGTGCTCTTCACACGTGCAAACTTCATTCCTCATATGAAAGTTTACTCGATTCTTTACTTCGCCATCAGATTCTATAAGGACTTTACATCCTCTTTTTCCGCTACTCTTCTTAGTGTGTCATGCTCATCTCTTGTGATGTCACCAACTTCTCTTTCTCTCATCTTCATATTCCTTCAGTGACTTCTTATAAGACATTTGTCATCTCTTCGGGGATAGGGTTTTCTTAGTGGATACCTTTTCTCGAAGACTCTCCGCGCAAATGTCATATTCACTGGTGCCAAACACGGCATGACTTCTGGTTTCCAGCATATAGACGTGAAGGGGGCAGGACTTCCTGTAGGGGCACTTGACCACTCCTCTACACTGCTCCCATTGAGGTGCCGGAAACTTGTAGGTAAAAGTTATTTTGGTACTGGAAGTATGAATTTTCTGTAATGAACTGAAGTAATATGAGGATGAATTCCTTAGAAGCTTGTATCTCATCTTGATATGATATGATTTATAGCGCCCCTATACACAAGTGTTTCAAAGCACAACAAGGCAGGGGAGGGGAACAAGGGGGAACAAGACAACGATCTTACTAGACCCAGTGACATTGAGATCGTGCAAGTGCAGGGGAGAAGTGCCAAGGGAAGGGGAGGAAGAGCAAGTGCAAGACATAGGATCAACATCAAAAACAAGAGGTGCGGCCAGCAGGTGGCAGTGCAGGGTTAAGTGCAGAAAAACAAGTGTTAGATAAGTGCAGGTAGGGGCGTTTTAGGGTTGCAGATACAGACCCAAGTGCATGGTTGCCAGGAGGCAGTGCAGGTGTGCAACTGGGAGGGCAGGGACCTGGGCCTGTGGTTCAGAGGGTAGCCAGGTAACCAGTGCAGTATCAGACAGAAGATCAGCAAGTTAGCAAAAGAGAGAAGGCAGAAGCAAAGAGGAAAGTATTGAGCTGCTCCGGAACCAGAGATGGTTCTGCTCAAGTTTCAGAGTGGCAGGGAGGCTGCTCCAGAGGGAGGCGACAGCCAAAGAGGGAGATCTGCCCCCAACTCCTTACTTTGAAAAGGAACTGACCCTCAAGGAGTTGGAAGTGGAGGAGCGAAGTGCTCGAGTAGAAAGATACTTCAGAAGAGAAAGCTGGAGATATTTTTGTTCTAGGCCCCAGAAGGCCTTATGGACAATGTATGTATTGTATTGGTATTACCCAAATTAATCGTTTACAAACGATCGTATGCTAAATCTGTCCGAATTCGGTCAGTACCATTCTATCGTTTGTAAACTATCAGTTTGGGTAATCACTACCAAACATGGGGAGGGGGGTTGCAGGGGTGTCTCCCGCTCCCCATGTTTGGTAGTGATGTCTTTTGGTGGTAGCGGGGGTGCGGCAGCATCGGATCTGACCTGCCTAGGAGGGACGGATCCGACGCCGCAGGGTTAGAAGATGAGTGGATGGCAAAAAGGTAAGTAGAGGGTGGGTGTTTTTTTTTAATTTGGGCAGATTTGGCCGCAGCGAAATTGGCTTTGCGCCCAAATTGACCACGGTCAATTTGGTTGCGAACAATTGTGCCACGGCCAAACCATATGCATCCATTGTATTGCATGTACCTATTTCTGTTTTTTAATGCTTTCTTGCTTTTGTATTGTGATATTTTATCAATAATGCTGATTGATTTAAACCAAACATATACAAACGAAGAGAAGTGCCGAACGCAAGCGACAAGAGGTGAGATCTCAAATGAAACTCCAACAGAGGCAGGGGTGAAGTGGGAATAGACAGACCGTTGCGAGGAATCCAGTATTTGAAGGGGAAAGGACAGAAAGGATCGAGTAGGGTGTTAGGGAGAATTCTCAGAAATGTGCTAATTCCCTTCACATTAGAGACCCCCAGCAACTTTGCTGGATTTTGAGGACTTGATTTGTTTCCTGGAAAGAGTGTGAACCTTTTTTCCCACTCTTTCATGTGTTTTGATGTGTGTTGTACATTTGTGTTATCTGAATATGGAGTTTTAGACAACTCCATAGGCATAATCTTTTTATGTGTGTTACACAGCACCTTCAGTGCAGTGACACAGGGGTGTCTTTTAGACTTCCCAGGTTTAAATACCTTCTCTGGGATGAACTACTGTTTTCCAGAGAATGTAAAGTTAAATTGACTTTACTAGTCTTTTGAAATCCATAGACCCAGCACTCACTATCTTCCTATAGAGTGCTGGAGGGGTTACTTAGTATCCCCTGTGTCTAAACACTCTTGTAGCAGTCAAATGCTACCTTTTTCCATTGAAATGGCTGGTGGCAGTGGTTTTAGAACAAACTACCATGATTTTTCCCGACCGCCAACACCGGTAGCTAAAAATCGGGGGAAGTCATGTTTTTCAATATGGCGGCCTAGACCCCTCTGTAAAAACAGACTCCAGTCATCTTTTTTCGCCGTTTCTTTGTGGAAAGGTCTTTCTGGTGTTTAACTCTGCGCGCCAAACCAGGTTTGGTCCCTTTGTTTGTGAGCCTTTGACAGGCTTCAGGACTGAAGTCCCCCCTTGGCGTCTGAGTGTCTGAGTGTCTGGGGTGGGCAGGAAGTGAGGGAGGTGCCCGAAACTCCCTGTGCTTAGTCTCCTAGGAGACCCAAATGCACTCTGGCGTGATTGGCTGGCTGACTGTCCGGCAAGGACAGCCACCCTACTGGGTGAGTGACAGCTAGGCTGAAATGAATGGGAGAAAACTGTTTAAAAGGCGAGTCTCCAGGACTGGAAGGCAGAGTCGACCACTGGAATGAAAGGACCGAAAACGAGCTGGAAGAGGGCGGCTGCTGCAACCACTGGACTGTTGGTTTGCCCGGTGAAGCCCTGCTGCAACTCCAAATTGCCAGAACTCCATTCGACAGAGAAGCTCCTTCAAGGACGACTTCTTCCCTTGAGCTGGTGGGACCAATCAGCTCAGAAAACACCTGGATACCATTCTCAAGGCTTGTTAAGGTTTAACCAGGGAGAGGAACACCAGTTTTGTGTTTTGAAGCAACAGCTACTTGAACTGAAGTGACTCCATCTTGTTTGCTCCGACGATCCCGTGCAGTGCAGGAGTCCCCCGACGTCCTCCCTCTTGTCCACATGACTGAGGCTCAGGAACAGTAAGATCTGCAGGAACTGCCAGGAACCAAAGTCTACAGCTACATCTTTGTTCTTCATACCAAGGTACTGTGCAATCCGGTTGAGAGATCCTAACTCTTGGGTGAAAGTTCTTGAAACTTTCCCAACTTGCAGGCCTAATCAGCTTGTGACCCAGTATATCTTCCTTTTTCGTCTTAACTACTTCTGAGAACTTTTACAAAGACTTCTCCACTTGTTGCCAGAACTGTTATGTCCTATCCAAGAACGCTAGACTATTGACTTTGACCTGGCCTATTGAATTGAACTGACCCTCCTGGTACACTGAACCTTTGCATTGCCTAACAGAAGTGTTTTCTAACCCTTTGTACAAACCTCTGCCTTTTGTTCCCATTGAAAGTCATTGAAGTGCTATTTTGCTCCCTTTTCAGGGGAGCCCAAACTGTCTCTACAACTTAGAGTTTGTTACTGTAGTGTATAATATGAAGTTGATTTCTACTAGTGAATGTTTTCCAAATGATTGTGTAAATACATGTATGGAGTTTTACCAAGAAACCTTGAGAGTAAGTGTCTACTTGAACCACTGTTATTGTGATACTTCTGTGTAACTTCATCTACTGCTCACATTCCCTCTTGGGATAAGCCTGGCTGCTCAGCTCGCTACCAAAAAGTGTGTGGTACAGACTTATAGCAAAGGTTGGTTTTTACTTGCACCTGTAGTCATAATTGTGTGTGTTGTTCCCAGAGGATACTGCATGCAATTCTGCCTAACAGAGGGTCTTAAAGAAAATGTGTGGAAGGGAAAGGCCAAAGGAAACGTTTGAGATGAGGCGGAAAAGACATAGGTTGGATGTAGGCTGTCTGCAGACAGGAAAGATATAAAGGGGCTAGGCATTGGGACATTCAATATAATAGGTGAGATGCAGAAATAAGGTAGAGAGGAAAAGGTAGACTTGCCAAAGAGATGAGGGACCACGTTAGCAAAAGTGTATCTCCTCTGCAACCGCACATGCGGCAGCACAGTGTTAAGCCCCTTGCCTAAAACCGAATGTGTGCATGCTGATCATGTTGTTCTATTTATTTGTAGAGTTCTCTGCTTCCTGGCGTTAATTCTTTACATTTGATTGAAGCCTGTTGTACACAGTTACAAAATGAGCTGCACGTCAAAAAGAAACATTTTCATAAATGTTCTAAATTTATAATGGTCATGTACTACGCACAATCAGAGTGGTAATTGGTCTCTCTGTGTAGCGGTCTGGATTCCAAATCAACACTATTCTTCACTAGTGCCTTTTTATAGTGGATTTGCAAATGCCATTTGTGCTTCGAGCAAAGCAATCGACCAAGGTTGTGAGGCAGGAATTTTTATTCAGGAACCAGTTGGGAAAACATTATTATTATTTGTGATAAATGGTGACTTAAACGTCCCTCTTTATTTTTTTTTATTTTTTGCAGTTTATGGTGTCTTCTTGATTCTGCTGAGTCTATCCAGTCAGCCTGCCACAATCTTCTGCCAAGTTTGGATTAGTGATTAGAATGTCTTCCGAGATTCCAATTTGTGTCATAATCTCTGCACATGGCTGCTTCCATGCTGCCAACGGGAAATATTCAGGAGCATCATTGTTTTTGAGTATCCTATAGGGCTCGGGCGTGGCGCTCAAAATAAGCTTTAGTTCGATAAAGTGATGGAGTTTTCCAAATCACAACACCTTGAAGAGAGATTAAGGTTAGTTCGTCCCTCTTTATGACACGTTACTCTTCAAGGAATGGCTCCTCCTTAACACGTGGGTCTACACACCCTGCACATCCCACCCTACCTGAGACACAGTGATGTGCTCCCCGCTGTCTGCCCCCTGGTTGCTTGAAGATCCCTTGCTGCCAATAGGCCACCCTCGCCCTCCCGTGTTAGCACCCTCCTCCTTTTTTCTCTGCTTTTTCTACTTCTGTCACTGTGTTCGTCCCACTATGATTGTAAAGTGCCCTGCTACTTCCTGAAGCTATGTTCGCGCTCAATAAATAACATACTAATAATAATCAAAACGACTATATTGATGTCAGAACTGGACCAGCTAATGTAGAGAAGTACTGGAAAACATCTGTGTGCTCTCATTTTAAAGGCAATGCAGTCCCTTCATTACGTAATGCAGTCCTGGATGTCAAGTAGTTACCTAAAGCTTAACCCCTCCAAGACCGAATTCCCACTCCTGAACAGCAACACTGAACACCCTTGCATCCAGATCTGGCTCTCTGCTATGAACCACAACCCAGCTGAAAAACTACGGCAAGCCCATAGAGCACCAGAAGACAGACCTGCACTGTCTATGCCCCAGACTCTGGCATCCCAACTTGATCTAATGTGGTTTCTTAACAACGACATGGTCCAATGTTTACTTTGAATGGACGTCAGTGTGAACTTCAGTATGTGCACTAAACTCTGGCTGCTTTTCAAAACTCTGGCTAGTTTACAGGAGAGAATCTGTCTACATGCCATGTGGGAGCACTTCAGTGAGTTCTGCATTTGCACGTTGCATCCTGGTACTTGTAGTTGTATTACCCTATTAAGGTTAAAAGCCAGAACTGACTGAAGGCGTCTTGCATGACATTGGCACACTGCATATTAGGACATCACTTTTATAGACATTGGCTTTCCTTTTACAATTACTGAATACTAGGTTCACAAATTCAATTTGTTAAACTGTGGTTAATCTATAATAAAGCGGAGATAGAGCAATGGGCTAAGTGAATTGCCGGTGATGAAAAAAGGTGTCCAGGTGACATGGAGTCATCTGGTCATCTCTGGCAGGGATTCAGGTGGTGGCTGATCATGTTTCAAAACACTGGTGCCAAATGGGAGCAGGCATGCTTTCCCTACACAGGAAGGTTTGGGTGGGTCATACCCCCAAGAACATTTTTTATATAATGGGTTGTCCATTTTGCCATACAATTTTCAGAAGAATTTCATTTGTTAGTCATAGGATTCAGCAGCAGATATGAAGGGGAACACAAGAGATATTCCAATTCTCCAAATGCAAAGTCGGAAACAGAACCTGGGAGCATTTTGCGGTCAGATAATCTATGATCCCATCAGAAAATGGTGTGCCTGATATAAACAGGAGATGTACAGTAGACCGACATTTGTGTCTGACAGAGGGTCCCCATTTCAAACTAGGAAAATCTTATTCATAGTTTATATGCCAGAATAAAAATGCACCAGTTTAAAGTATTGTTCCAACAGATACAATTGCACCACTTTTAAACATAGTACATTTCACATTAAAGGATAGAACAGCATGAATAGCAGATTAAGGACCACAGTGTTCAGAGGCCAGAAGGCCAAAGTGTTTGCTTATCAGTTAAGTGAAAAGCCATGTTTTAGAGCTTTGCGGAACGTCCAGTAAGAGCTCTCAGCTCTTCGTTCAATGGGGAGAGAGTTCCAGTGGTTATCTATCGTTGAGAAGCTCGCCCCCCTCCTTTCGCTCATTTGGTTTTAGGTAGGGTGAGGTGGTGGGCATAGGTGGACCTTGGAGGTCTTTTGGATTTAGATCTCTCAATATTGTGGGCTAGGTATTGCGGTGCTGAATTGCTCAAACATTTGTGAGCCATCGATAGCGCTTTGAAAATGATCCTTTCTCTAATGGGGAGCCAATGCACTTTTCTTCTGGCGGCTGATATGTGTTCTCTCCTTGGGATGTTTAGGGCCACTCGAAGGGCATTGTTTTGGATTATTTGGAGTTTATTAATGCAGAACACGTAGGACACTTGCGACAACCTGGTACAACAAAAACTTCAAAAGCAAATTTAAGTGAAACTGAAAAGAACTCAAAAGGCGAAACCAAAGAAAAGCAGTCGATATGGAACAATAACGAGAATAATCACCAACTCCAGAGAAAAAAGATCACAAAAAATAGTTCAATACTGAAAGAACAACCAAGCTTAAGAGGATTAACCGTACAGAACAAACAGCGTACTGAAAGAAACGCAAACCTGTTCATGACTAAATGGATAACTGGGATCGACCAAAAAACAAAAGCTTCAGAGAGTGACTCCCAAGAGATAAACACAATAAAAGCGGTACATAAAGGTGCAAAGGACAGCTTGCTCGACCTATCTGACTTAAGCACATATTCGATCGAAAACTCGGAGTCGGAAATACCTCGACCGAGTGGAAAGAAAAGAAAGGTGTCTTTTGCGGAGAGCAACTCCCCAAAGACAGACCTAAGGGATAAACATTATCAGAACCAAACAAATATTTCGGAAAAAGACAAAGGCAAAGTAGACGACCTAAGCTACAGAAGAAGTCGGATAACTCCAGAAAGGAAAACGTTGTTCCGACTGGCCAACATAAGGATAAACAAAACTGAATCCAAATACGAAGGCAACAAAGATCGGCATCCACAAAGTGCAAAGGAAACACCTGAGGTCGAAAGGCTTGAAGATACACCGAACAGCGAAAATTTGTCACAGACAAAACCATCAGTATAGCCAAAGAGCAAGTCAAAACAAATCAGAACCAACATCATACAGAAAAAAGTTAGACACATCAGCCCACAGAAAAAACAACCAAAGGTTGGAAAAAAACAGATCAAGTGATAAATACTCAGAAAAAAGAACTAGATCAAACCGAAGACCTTCGGACTTTTCACACAGCTAAACCCCACTCGGACATCTGCAATCTTCACTCACAAGAGCAATTCATCACGCACTTTGAAACTAGAAAAAAGTGACAAAAAGGGAGAAAAGATTCTACTTAACAGAAGAGCAACTATGAGGCTTCTACAAAAAGTCCACAAAGGAAACCAAATCAGTGGACTTAAACATAGTGTAGTTCGCACATAAAGCTCGGATGGACAGTGTCTTTCTGCATATTACATCTCAAACTGCGAAAAAACTTTTGTTGTCAGCGGCAGGAGAACTGTCAAAAAGAGGGTACACCTTGAGAGAAACAACACCAGAGGAAAGAGGGCACAGAAGAGAAAATTCATACACAACAAGACAAAAACGTAATTATGAGATAAATAAAAAAGAAAAAAGGAAAAGTTCACAGATAACACCTGAAACCAAAAAGCCAACTAAAGTGAAGAGAAAATTCAATCTAATATCAGAGAAAGATGCTCGAAAAGAAGAAGACGAATGACGAAAACCACGAGAAACGATTGGCTCAAGCTGGTCAAACACGAAAAGCGACAAAGAAAGAGTAAAGGCAAGAGAAAGTCTCTCCACTCAAGACAGCTGGATACAAAATGATAAGGAATCACAAAGAATTTCTCCTAGAAATCCAAAAGGTCCATTTCCTACGCAGTCCACCAGAGAAAAGGAAAGTCGTACCGAGTGTGGAAACCCTTCGATTCAGAACCAGGCTAAAACAGCTGAAAAGGATCCCAAAAAATGGGCATGGATCCCTTTGGCTCTGACACGATATGTCAGGAAATAGCAAGTAAATCGTCCCTCTGACAATTTAGAAAGGGAGACGTTAAAGGAGCAACACGGGACCCAAAAGCCAGAGCAAAACATCATCTTTGGATCATGGAACACAAGAGGCCATACTCACCTGACACAAACAGGAGAGGTGAACTTTGGCCTATTTGATCTAATAAGTCTGCAAGAGACTTGGTTGCTACTTCCGCCGAGCCTGGACGGCTTTGAGGTATTACTTTCTCCTGCTCAAAAAGGTGAAAGAGGTCGCCCCACTTCAGGCCTTTTAACAGCAGTACGGACTGGTGGAGCCCTTTGTATAGTTCGTAACCTGATATCATCTCTGGCAATTCAGGCAATATTGCTAGAATGGAACAAAGAAGACTCAGTACAGAAAAAGTCCAGTCAGGATCTTATCCTACTACTAAACATCTACTGGAACCCAACGGTAATTAAAACTAACATATTCCTAAACAACCTGGAAAAAATCCTGACAGACGTCAGAGGAGTGTACGACATGGATCACATCTTGATTTGCGGCGACTTGAACGCTACCTGTCCTGCTTTTGAGATGGAAACGACACCTCAAAATATTGGCAGCTCACAATCAATAGCAAGAGGTTTAGCATGGGCAAAGCTGATGAAATCCTGTGACTTGTACAACTTAAATTCTTTAGAATCCGCCAAATCCAGAACTCCAACATGGGAAAGTGGCGGCAGAGAAAGTACAATTGACTACATCTTCGCTTCAAAAGACCTTTACCTAATAACCAAGAGTTTTAAGGTAGTGAAAACCATCATTAGTGACCACAACTTACTAACTGCAACGTGGCCAGCAAAAAAAAAGACGACGGTGATGATGCCGCAAAACTTGGAAATAAATCAACAAGGAAACCGACTGAAAATCACAACAGAAGCCTTAATTTCCATCACAGCATCATACAATAGACAAACAAACTTGAACACTTCCAATGAGAAATTGGACTACCGTCCTCTTCTCATTCCCTATCTACATCCACAACATAAAAGAACACTCACCTGCATAATCACAATGAAGAACTGAAGACAAAGAAATCAGACCTAAGAAAGGCTACACGGCTTGCACGAACAAATCCAACACAAACAAATTTTGACTTGGCAATCAAAAAAAAAAAAACTGTACAAATCGTGGCTACAATCAATACGATGGAAACTGTATCAAGCGGATGCAGAGACTATGCTGAGAGCAGTGTGTAATAAAAATTCACGAGATTTCTGGACAATAATAAAGCACAAACTTCCACTCACGGATACGAGAACCATAAACAGTGTCTCAGAAGGAAAATGGAGCAAACACTTTACCGATCTATACAAAGATCCAACTCCATTGGAAGCAATAGTGATCAATCAAGACTCTCCAAATGGATAGTGTGCTCAGAGGAGAACATTTTGGAAAAGATCAAGAAACTAAACAACTCTAGCGCCCCAGGCCCACATGGAATCTCCAACATCCACCTGAATTAGGACGCAGAAACCTGGGCTCCGCTAATAACAGAAATCTTTAGACGATCCAGGATTTTGAGAACTATTCCTGACACGTGGAAAACAGCAAACGTCGTCCCAATCTATAAGAAGGACCCGAGGGACGACCCGAGAAATTATAGGCCGATCGCACTACTTGATGTGCTTGTCAAACTTTTCGGATCTTTGCTGTTGGACGAATTTTAAACATGGCAGAAAGAGGCAAAAACAACAGACCCATTTCAATCAGGGTTCGAAAAGAACTTGGGGACGTCTGTCAACATCATGATGATCGGTATTCTAAAATCAAAAGTCTTTAAGGGGCATCCATCAATATTCATCGCCTCGATTGAGCTGGTCCGAGGTTTTAACCGCGTGAATAGAGAAAATTGTGGAGAAAATTGGAGAAACAAAAAGGCCCACCATCCATTCTTGAACCAGTGAAAGCCCTGTATAGCGAAACGTCTATCAGAATCCGGCTTAACGAAGCAGGCTTGATGTCCAAAACCATAAAAACGGCCATAGGGGTAAAACAAGGCTGCCCCCTGGCGCCGGCGCTATACAAGGCATACATGGTAGATATAGCAGACCCGGAAAACGACACTCGCTCATTTCCTCCACAAATAGGCGAATCAAAAGTGACAAGACTGCTGTATGCAGATGATATTCTATTGGTAGACCAAACAGCAATCGGACTTCAGAGACAAATAGACAGCCTCACAACCTATCTAAAGAAAAATGATTTGGAGCTTAACACTTTAAAAACGAAAATCATGATATTGGAAAAACCATCGAGACCAAGCAAAAGATTGCAGTGGTTCGCAAACTCTGAAAAACTGGATATAGTCAAAAGCTGCACATACTTAGCGGTGAAACTCTTGTCCAGCAAAATTGACAAGACGATGCAAGAGCATCCTTTTTCCAAGACTGAAACATTAGCAGCTCAGGCATTGTCTTTGGATAGGAAATTTGGGAAATTTTCAATCCTACCGCTAATAAACTTCTATAGAGCAAAGGTCACTCCAACTCTGACCTATGGGGCGGAGGCTATGCCATATTTGCCAAAGATGTTGTGGGCTAAATTGGAAGGCACATTTTGGCGCAGAGTGCTACGACTGACGAACTCCACGCCCATAGCAATCATTCGACGCAAATTGAGTCTGCAATCACTGGAATCTGTGGTCACGAGAAATAGCCTATTATTTTTAGGTAAAATCATTAGGCAACCTCGACCAAAAATTTTGGACATCATTCTCCAAGAGATGAAGAGTGAAAAAAATCCAATGATAACAACTTGGTACATAAAACTACTGGAGCAAGCTGATAAAATTGGATGTTCAGAATGGGACATAGAACGGATCCCGGGAAAAATAAAGAAAGAACTTAAAATACAAGATTGGATCGAGACCTTAGACAAAGCGGAAGACCTCACAGTCTCCACACATCACACAACAAACACCCAAAAAATAGATGAAGAAATTATTTTAAAAAGTTTCCAGATAAACGACTGAGAACACCCTTTCTAAGAGCACGGTTAAACATACTGAAAACCAATGAAATCCTCTTCCGTAGAAAGCAGTCGACCAACAAAAATTGTCGTTACTGTAAGAATTTGGAAACTGAAACATTACGTCATCTACTCCTTCACTGTTCAGGAACGGAAAACCTTCGAAAAACATACCTCAATTCACACAGACTCTTGCACTTGACCGCAAATGAAGAAACTTGGTGGAATAAGCCAATGTGTGGCGATTCGACAACCCTGACGGTAGCCACAGCGAAACTACTGGAAAGTCTGAAGTTGGAGAAAATCAACTCTTGAGAAAAAACAAATAGAAAACCGCACAACGACTACAAAGGGAAAAAGGAAATATGCATGAAGATATGGACAGATTTTGTAAGAATTGTAAATACAATTAAACACAAATAAAACATTAAAAAAATGTTCTTTTTTGAAGTTCCTGCAAAGAGAGCACTACAATAGTCCAGTTTTGTCCTGTTGTTGCTCTGGCATTGGGTAAGCAGCTCTGTGGGGTTAAGAATTGTCTTGCAGCATTGATAAGTTTGGCTGTGTAAACTGCTGAGGAGGCGATCGCATTAACTTGTTTGGTGAGGGAGAGTGCGGAGTCCATGTAGACCCCTTTTTTTACTGTGGCTGATACTGGGATTTGGTGTCTGTTTATGGTGAAGGTGGTGTATTGGGGACCGAGTTTCTGCAGCACTGCAGGTGGGCCTGCCAATAGGATCTCGGTCTTGTCATCGTTTAGACATAGGTAGTTAGCTGCCATCCATGATTGTATCATGGAATAGATTTTGTTAAGCAAGCGTGTGTTTAACAAAATACACATTGGAATTGGCAAAAAATAATATACAATCAGAATTGCTGTTGCATGAAGATGTGATGCCAATCATATTAGATACATATTATATGTGAGTGTTGCTTAAATAATCCAGAGAGAGTGGTGTCAACAATATAAAGTTGCTAGGATAGTCGCAGGTAGCGCTAATGAAAGGTTGCTCAAAGTTCTAACCTACGTTAAGTGCTGTTTAATGTATAATACCAAAATATTGCAATCACTGTGAATCCCAAACTACTGAATGTTGGATGACCCATTTCACCGCATATACATGTGGGGTGATGGGTAAAGTAGATAATAAATGTGGGGGGGTATGGGTGGGGGTTTGTGGGTCTCCCCCACATATATTTGCAGTGAAATGGGGTAAATTGGATATTTCGGCATTCACCATTTTGTTTTCTCGAAATGATCACAAAGATCCCTGTTTAAATACACCATGGCCCTCTCAGATAGATGTATGTAATTTTTCCGACTAACCTGTGTTCACAAACTTCCTGAAATGTAGGAAACTGAACATTTTTATTTTCCTTGTTAGTTTTTGCTTTAAGATGGCACTTCAGCACCACCTATAAGCCAAACCTATTGTAGGGAGTTGACATGTGCAGAGGGACACACAGCTTGTAGATGGTGGTTGGTAATGTACCCACCTATTGACTGCCCATTGCCATACTAATTCCTTGGCAATTTCGGCCCAGTGCCTGCCCCTGTTATCTCTTATAGCTATCTTTACCAAACAGTAACATCAAACTTTGGCCTGCCAATGTTGTTAAACTGTCTGCTGAGGGCTAATGGCTTAATTGCAGCTGTAAAATGTGTTATTGGTGTAATAAAATTGTCTTATCCAAGAGTGTCTGCAGTCCCTTCATTTATCTGTTCCTTGAAATGAAGCCCTGCTAAAACGAGCGCTGATAAAGCCTACAGTTTTATTTAATATTTTCATACTACTCATTCCTGAAATGGGGCAGTATGAGAGCATTAGTAATGTGATTTAAAGCTATTTGATGAATAGCATTAAACCGGTGGTGTCAAATGCACACCATCATTGCATTTTATTGAATGAATATATTCTTTACGTCTAACCATTTATTAAGTGCTCATAAATGAAGCGCCAGGTCTGTTTGAAGTTTTAATCTATTTTTAATTAATTGCACAAAAGTGTTCACGACCATCATGGGCTGCCCTTATGATAACACGTGTTTCGGCATAGGTGCCTTTTTCAAATCTGGGTATTAATAAACATCTTTCTATTTATCACATTTAAACAAAATCAAAATGACAGAGATCAAGGATAGGGAGTGGGGAGGAGTTTGTGGGTTAAGACAGCAAAAAAAAAAGAAAGAATATAAAAATAAAAAATGAGAAAAACAAAACAGTATATGTATCTTATTAGTATACCTTCTATATAACCAGCGTTTTGTAGACATTTGGTTTGAGCAATTGTTCATGTTTGTTAAATTACAAATTTGGATCGTCTCTTACCATCTTTTCAGTCTGTTCTCATACAGTTCGCACCATGTTATTGGGAAAATCCCACCTGAAACAATACATGGACATGTATCTAAAAAAGTCCTCATTGACTGAGAGTATTCCGTCAGCATTTGCTTGCATTTACTATCTGTTTCATGATGGATTCTATGTCAAGACCGGAGGCTCGGATTATGCTTTTCCTTCTTTACTGATAACTCGAGAACTGCCAGGTCACGTGACTCCATCCACCAATACCATCCGACACAGTCCCTTAACCTCTACTGTCCTCCTGTGTCCTTCCTCCGAGGATGGGGAGAAGGCAAATTTGTTGGGGGAGTATTTTGCGGGGGTGCACGGTTCGGGAAACTATCTGAGGCGGTGAGGCTTGGTATGGGTGTGGTTGAGGCGGAGGTGCGTGAGTTGTTGGAGGATGTTGGGCCTTGGGAGGAGCAGTATGAGGTTCCATTTTCTATGGTGGAGTTGGATGGGGCGATTCGGAAGGGGAAGTGGTCTAGTCCAGGGGTGGATGGGGTCATGTATGTGTTTTGGGAGATGTTGCCGGTGGAATGTAAGTTGGAGGTGTTGGCACTGTTCAATGAGATCTGGGTGAGTGGTGTTTTGCCTGAGTTGTGGAAGAGAGCGACTAGCGTTATAGAAAGTCAAGATAAGGGGAGTTGCTAGGTCTGGAAAAGACCCGGGGCTACGCTGATGTCGGAACTGTTGGGACTGGGGGCTAGCTAGTCTTTTGGCTGTAGCTCCTGAGATTCTATCCGGGGCTACAACCAAAAGATCAGGGGCTATAGCCCCCTTAGCCCCCCCCTAGCAACGCCCCTGGTCAAGATTCTATTAAAGACACGGAGGCAAAGGATTATCCCACCCATGTAATCTGGTATGAAATGTATTTCGATGAAATGTTGAATTGTATGAGGATTATTGTCAGGACATTTTGTGTTATTGTTTACTGAAAATTATATTGAATAATGTTCTACGATTACCCACACTAAATCAGTATAAGTAAGACAGTTTGTTTGGATTGCATTGCAGGTACAGAAGGGAAGAATGAAGGATCTTGAGGATCTGAAGCTGGAGGTTTTGGCGCTTACCGGTTGGGGCGCAGAGTTCAGAATTAAGCAGGTCGCAGTCAAAGAAAGAGGAAGGACACAGGAGGACAGTAGAGGTTAAGGGACTGTGTCAGATGGTATTGGTGGATGGAGTCACGTGACCTGGCAGTTCTCGAGTTATCGGTAAAGAAGGAAAAGCATAATCCTTTGCCTCTGTGTCTTTAATAGAATCTTGACTTTCTATAACGCTAGTATGGAAAATCAGTATTATATTAGTAGAATAGATGGACGCGTGTCTAAACCGTTTTCATTAAAAGCACGTTTTCACCTTGTTGCGCTTCTTGTTTGTTACATGTAAAATTATATATATGTTCTCCCTTGTTATCTCAGTCCATTGTGTGGTATTAATGATAAATATTATGTTGCAGCCTCATGACTGTTATAAACGGCGTGATCTGTTTGCTCACCTCCTTATTCCAGATCGATCTCTCTCAGTTTCGTCCCTTCGCGTCAGCTTTCATGTCCTATTTGGTCAGCCGGCACAATCTCACTGTTATTTACGGCCCTTGCTCCGATAACACAGGAGCGCGAGCCTTCTTCGCTTGTTCCTGTTTCCAATGCCGCCATGTTTTGGGATCCAGTTACAATTCCTACCTTATTATCTATTGCAAATGCCCAACTTAATACTGCCACAATCTTGTATGCATAATTATTTCTCTGTTAGTTTCATATTTTCCTGCCATTGCATGTTTTTTTAAATACTGATCTCACCTGCAAGTTAAAAGCACACCTATTTAAATTAGTTACTCTAGGTATGACAGTCCCTGCTAAGTGCTCACATTATGTATAGCACTTTGACACGACAATTGGTTTCTAATTTGTCTGCAGAAATGTAAGTTTCCCTATGTTTTTTAGGGAAGTCTTATCCCATAGAATTTGGGAGTGTACCTCTTTGGATGGGTTAGTCCAGGTACCCCAGTCCCTGCTAAGAGCTCATATTATATATAGCGCTTAACATGGTAATTACTTTCTAATTTGTATGTGCTGAGGTGTGTACCACATGTATCATTGCTTTCTTTGCTGCACATAATTCTATATTCAAAGTACGCAAGTGTACTAATATTTCACTATCGTCAGCTTATGTCCCGAAGGATCTATTATGTTATTTTGTGAATAAGTGTGGTGTTTGCATACAAGTCTTTTCAGAAACTAACGCTTCTCTTCTATGGTACCATTTGTTTTGGGCTAGTTCCATTACCTTATTCATTCCCTGATTATCTATACTGGTACTCTATGTATCATTCATTGGTGTTTTCACAGAAATGAGGCCATTTCATTGTACTTGTTAAGACCAATCTCTGTAGCTCTATATCTGCAGATTAGCCTCACCTCAGCTTGCCTGAGTAACATCTCTATTCCCTCCTCTCTTGCCAAGGTTTATCTTTTGTAAACCTTTATACCTAACATCTTTCGTATTGTCTTGTCGGTCTGGAAAAATGAACACCTTTCATTTGGAACGGCAAATGTATTTTGGTGGCCGGAGACCAAACGTCTTATGCACAGTATAACAGAAATACAGAGCTCTATGCTTGACCAATGAACAGCCTTTTTGATGAAGCAAGGATTGCCATTTTGTCTTCTAACCATTGCTCATTGCTTTCTGTTCAAACTGCTTCGCAGCTTTCATTTCTTGCTAATTCTGCTTACTCTGCTCGACTGCTAACATTGTTGTCTGAACGTGAAAGGGCAAGGCCGCGAGGCCGAGGAGTTCGTTGAAACTCCTCGTGGGCAGCCCTGAGAGGAATGCCCAGCTCCCTCCCAGTTGTAGCCTGGAAGGAGAGCCGCAGAGCATTTTATCATTTCGCAGCTGCCAGCCAGTCTCGTTATATGGCAGAAAATGCTAGAATAAGGCAGCTAAAGGCTTGAATTATGCTCTTCTTACGGCCCTCCTTTTGCCAGCCCTGTAGAGCGTGTCGGCTACCAGGACACGAATAGCAACTCACAGATAGCAAGGTCCGGAATGTGACTCTTCCCCCGTAAGTAGCCGCTTACAAGAACAGAAGCACAATGTTCTGTTCAACAGCAGAAGTATGTCTCTACACTTGCAGAGTTGCATATTGTCGCATATTGTTGCATATTGGAACTAGAATAGATATTTGAAGGTATCATATTCGTCGAAACTGTCCATCATCACACTGAGTTCAAAGAAACCCAATAAAGGGCGGTGTTAAACATGTCACAACTGATTGTATGATGTGCATTTTGTATATATGTAACTGATGTATGTAAATCGCTCTCTTGCGTCCCTCGAGGTCTAGAGATACATGTCGCGGGGCGTGAGACTGAGTTGGCCAACTGAGACTATTTGCTCTGCAATAAACCCTAGCTTTGGGAATACAACCTTGTGTCTGGCGTATCTTTCGTGTGTGGTGATTTGCCTTGTTTCCATAACACGAGGGACCCCTAGGGGCCCCTTTCAAGATGGCGCCCGAACAGGGACCCTCCCCTACTTGCTCCATCGTGTACGTTGTAACGGAGTAAAGGCGGAGAACAGCGAGGACGGGACGAACGAGCCGGGATCAAGAGGTGTTCGGGGCGCCCTGTAGAAGCAATGAGAGATTCCTTTGCAGATCTGCACACATCTGATCCCTGATCGACGTACCGGGCCAGAGGACAAGGAGGCGAGGGTCCCGAAACGAGGCAGAAGCCAAGAAATGCAGACACAACGTCATTGGTTGCGTCAGTATATGGACGATTTGTGTCCTGGAGGACAATTTGATTTATCAGGTGAGTCATTCCCCGATTCAAAAAGAACCCTGATATTGGCTGAGAGTTGATTTTGCAAATTCAAACACTCAGAGTAAAGTTGGTTAGCCAAGGGGAAGGTTAAAGACATGCCTGGGGTACTGTCCACTCTAGCAGGTCTTTTCCGCTAAGGCAGACAGTCTTTGGAAAATGGCCAAAGTGCACCGCCTGGGAGAACGCCGGTATATGAGATGTATGCAAAATATGGTGTGGGAGCGATAATATTCTGTGAGACTTGGCATAGGCAAACCAGAAAGCAACAGGACCATCAGTGGCCGATTAATGTTAGTTTTGAGATCGGAAGAATAGATAACCTGTAGAGGGTATTGATAAGAAAGCAAGCGCGGCCTGCAGCATTTGACACGATTAAGGACTGGAGGAGGGAAGCAATTCTGCATATTAAAAGTAGAACGAAGCATGCACGCAGACATAAATCGAAAGATGAAGTGGAGGAAGAGAAGGAATGGGAGGAGTGGACAGAGAGTCTAAGAAGGCCAGGTAGACGGGAACAGTTATGCGTGGGAAAAATATACCCACAACGGGAGTTGCACATAGCAGATTAATTAATGGAAGACATATTGATCAATACAAAAGGCCCCACTTCTGGTACCCGTCCAAAGACGCCAGTAACTATTGCCCAAACTCGTCTTGTGGCTCAAATCCCCCCCTCCCGTAGCTATCCCTCCTGTAACGCAAGTCCCTCCCGTAGTTCAAGTCCTCCCACAGCCGCAGACCGCGCACGTAGCACCACCTCCCAGTAACCAGCCAGGCCCACAGCAGACACTTCCTACTCCGGTTGTCCCATCCGCACCTCCCGCTCCAGATACAGACTCGGTACCGTCCGTCCCTCCCGGGGTGAAGTTGAAACCATGGGGGCAAGAGGCGGGACTGAACAAAGCGGATGTGCACGGTTAACCCGCAATGCGATCAGCAGAGAAAGAAAGGTGGAATTGCAGTAACAGGCGGAAATGTATGTAGACGGGAATGATGGGACGGCAGCATTGGCCTCGATGTATGATTTCCGAAGAAACAATGAAAGACAGGTAGTTATGGAATGCATGGGTGAATATTTGGTAGAAAGATGGAAACAGTTAATTGGGAAATGACCGCCACAACGATTGTTAGATTTGAATGCTTTAGCACGCTGCAGAGAAAACGATGAGAAAGTAAGGGAACATGTGCATTGACTTTTTGAGGTAAAAGATGAATTGGATAATGAATATGCTGACATGTTTACTGCACCTGGGTATAGGAGTAAGGATATCAGGAGAGATAGGAAGGAAGTTGCTGAACCATATATTCAGCGACGTCATTCAATGTCGTCAGCACAGAGAGGCGACAAATTGAAAGTATGTGCACGGGAGGCGTTAAAATGGACATCGCACCCCAGTATCCCTACAATGGAGATACATGAGATATTTGATGAATATACAATGCCTATGAAAAGAAAAGCACTGCAATTGATGGCTGAACATTTCATAGATAAAGATATAAAAAATGACAAGGCTAGCCCACCTGAAATAATAGTGGAATATAGAAGAGCATTTGAGCGAGAGACAGGAGAAACAGCGCTTTCTTTTGATCTGGGAATATTGCTACACATGAGAGAAGTGGGAGGGACAGTAAGTGGGGCATTTCCTATGAGAGAAGTCCTGCCTACCTTTGTGCCAAAGGTAGAGGTCCCTGCGACAGATACCACACAGGCACAGGTAACGCCAGCCCAGTATACCGCCCAATATGTGCATGTCCCGTTTTCTAGACAGGAGGTGAATAACATAAAACAGACGATTCCTGACATAAGGAAGAACACTGCAGGGTTTTATAAAGAAGTAGAGTCCTGCCTACAATCAGCCGTGCTTACCATGGGTGATATAGATCTAATATTCCCAGTAATCCTCCCAGCAGAGATATGGAAGCAGGTAAGGAAGGTGGATGACGTGACGGCCTATGGCACCGCATCGGCGGATTTGCTATAAGAGGACAAGGATAAGGCGGTTGGGGGGACACCAGGAGTACACATGGCAGAATTACAAGCACGTATAATACGGAAATTGAAGGAAATAATTCCAGAAAGAAGAATCCAATGGGACAAATTGACTGCATGTGTACAGGGCAAGGATGAGATAGCGATGGACTATTTTAATAGATTTGAGGAAGTATTTACAGATTTTAGCGGGCAGGATGTGAGTACAGAGGCGGGAAAAAGGCTATTTGTGGATAAATATGTGAGGGGACTAATACTTCCAATTCAAGATATGATATTGACGTCAGAAAGTGTATGGCAAGCGAAAACAGTGGGCGAGGTATTACACATGGCCCAGTATTATGAGAACAGGGTAAACGTGGGGAAAGAGAAAGAGGCGAAAGATAGAGTGAATCTGAAAACAAGGGTGCTACTGCAGCAAGTAGCAGGATACAATAGAGGAAGAGGAAACACACAAGGAAGGGGCAATTCGAATAATATGCATGGTGGGTGATTAGGATTAAATCAGTGTGCATACTGCAAGGAGGAAGGACACTGGCGAGCGCAATGTCTGCATCTGCAGAATAGGAATGGGTCTGGTCAGAGAAGACAGCATAGAGGGCACCAAGGATCAAATGGTCCAAATAGAAATAGCATGCAGCAGCATCAGAATAATGACGGTAACCAGAACCAAGCACAACACCAAAGTGCCCCTAACCAGAATCAGGGTCAGCAAACCCAACACAACGGGAACCAGAGTGGGGGAAGTAGAGGGAAGAATGGGAACATTTTCGATACACAGCAAAACACGTATTACAGTAATAACAGTGACTACACATCGGATGATGTGTTGTTTCCCCAATAGGACAGCCCATGACAGGGGCCAGAACCAGTGTCAATTCCCGTGAATCAGAGAGGACCCTACATAGAAATGAGAATCGGGAATGAGGAGCACCGCTTCCTTATAGATACAGGAGCACAGAAGTGTTTGATAGATCATCACTTGGTTCCGGATATACCACTGTCAGGGCAAAAGAATATTTCCGTAGGGTTCGCAGGTACGCCAATCATTAACCCAGTGTCCCAACCAGTCCCAGTTACGATAGGCCCATTCACTGAGCATTGTCCATTTCTCCTGACAGAACATTGTGGTGAGAACCTGTTGGGATTGAATTTGTTGAAAAAATTAGGTGCAGTTATACATTGCTCAACAGACAGGGTGTTTCTGACAATTTGGCCACAAGATACTCCGGTGTCAGAATTTATGTGTGAAACGTTACCAGGAGAGTTAAGTAAAGTACCAACCTGTATATGGGCGATGCATGATAACGATGTAGGATGTTTGAAAATAGAGCCAGTAAAAATAATTTTGAAAGAAGGTGTTACACTGCCACGAATTTCTCAGTACAAAATTTCGGCTGACAGTGAGAAAGGATTGAAAAGTATTGTTACCAATCTGGTGAAATTAGGGGTGATTGAAGAAATTACAGGCAGTATATGTAACAGTCCGATTCTCCCAGTTTATAAGAAGGGACGGAATGAGGTACCATACCGTTTTATAATTGATCTGCGCGCATTGAACAAAGTGGTAGACCCACAATTTCCTTTGGTCCCAGATGTCACCACAATACTGACAATGATACCTGCCTCAGCAGAATACTATAGTGTAATTGATCTGAAGAATGCTTTCTTTAGCATTCCAGTGGACAAGGACAGTAGATATTTGTTTGCGTTCATACTAGGAGGACGATCATTTACATTCACCGCATTCCACAGGGATACACGGAAAGTCAGAGTATTTACAGTAGAGCACTAAAAGAGCAGCTAGACATGCTAGAATTACCAGTAGGTTGCGTACTCTTACAGTACATAGATGATCTATTGTTAGCTGCTGACACAGAGGAGATTTGTAAAGAGAGCACTGTATTACTATTGTCACAATTAGTGGCACATGGTCACAAAGCTAGTTTGAAGAAATTCCAATATAATCGAAAGGAGGTGGCTTATTTGGGCTACCTACTTTCAAAAGAAGGGAGAAGACTAACGCCAGAGCGCATAGAGAGTATTTCTGGTATGCCTATTCCAAAGACACAAAAAGGAGTCAGAGCCGTAATAGGCATGGCTTCTTATTGCCGGCAGTGGATCAGTAATTTTGCGTTGATTGTAAAACCAATGGTGAATTCGACTAAGAAGGATGCGGTGATGCCTTTGCAGTGGGATGAGGAATGTCAGAAAGCGTTTGATCAATTGAAAACTGCATTGTGTTCTGCGCCAGTTTTAGGGACACCGAACTATGAGAAAATATTCAGATTGTTTGTGAGCGAAAGTGAAGGATGTGCATTGGGGGTTTTGACACAGGAACAAGGTGGAAGAAATTGGCCGTGCGGCTATTATTCTTCTGCGCTGGACACTGTAGCGTGCGCACTACCACGATGTTTGCGATCTGTTGCAGTGGCTGCTGCATCAGTGAAACAAACGGAAGGAATGGTATTGGGGCATACTATAATTCTGATGGTGCCACATGCCATAGACATTCTATTAAATAGAACACAGACGCAACACCTCACCTCTGCTAGACTAACAAGATATGAGATCATCTTGTTTGCACCCCACATCCAAATCATGAGGTGTAGCACATTGAATCCTGCAGAATTAATGCCATTGCCCATAGAAGAAATTGGTGACAACGAATCACCACCCCATGATTGCTTAATGGTCACTGAATAAGAGACGAAGGGAAGAGTTGATTTGAGTGACACCCCACAGAAAGAGCCAGATGGGGAGTTATTTTGTGACGGCTCTTGTTTTAAATTACCTGATGGCACGTCAACTGCCGCGTACGCTATTACTACCCTAGAGAGCGTTGTAGAAAGCAAAAGAATCCCATACAACTCGGCACAAGCCGCAGAAATAAAAGCATTGACCAGAGCCTGTGAGCTTTCTGAGAATTTGAACGTGAACATATATACTGATAGTCAGTATGCATTTGGGGTGGTTCATAACTTTGGTCGACTCTGGGCTGAGAGGGGTTTCTTGACATCACATGGGGCCAGGATTCAACATGGCACTTTGATTGTGCGATTGTTGTCTGCTCTCACGCTTCCAAAACGCCTAGCAATGGTGAAATGCGAGGCGCATAAAAAAGTAACATGTAAAGTAGGAGAGGGAAACGCATTTGCAGACAGAATTTGCGAAACAAACTGCCACTGATTTGAATAATAAGATGATGACAGTACAGACTGAGGAAGTACCCTGTATTATAGAAGATGGAATTGCCACTGTCAAAGAAATGCAGGCCGAAGCCACGGTCGATGAGATCCAAGGGTGGGCTGAGGGCTCTGCTGAGTTAGATCTGGAGGGTTGTTGGGTGGACAAGGTAACGAAGAACTGGATGTTGCCAAATTGTTATGTGACCGCGATGGTCACAATGGCGCATAGCCCTAACCAAAAAAAAAGATGCAAAAAAGATGATACAGCACTTATCGACGGTATGGAAAAATGTAAACATAAAGAAAAATGCAGAGAGGTTGGTGCAGAACTGCATTACGTGTTTACAACACAATGTGGGGAAGGGAACAGTGACTCCAACAGGAAGTTTTGGCCCGCCCTCTATGCCGTTTGAGGTAATCCATTTTGATTTCATAGAGATGGAGAGGTGCCAAAACTTGAAATATGTGTTAGTGGTGATCTGTGCATTCAGCAAGTGGGTGGAGGCATATACTTTAAAAGACTGCACGGCAATGAGCACGGCAAAAGTAATGCTGAAAGAGTACTTTTCCCGTTTTGGCTTGCCCCGTGTCCTGTGGTCAGATAACGGTCCACATTTTGTGGGTGCAGTGGTATTACAGATATGTGCAGGTCTTCAAATTGATAAGCGATTCCACAGTTCAAGCCACCCGAGTTCTTCAGGGCTTGTTGAGAGACATAACGGCATCCTAAAATCAAAGATAAGCAAAATTTGCGCTGGAAGCAAGTTGAGTTGGATAGATGCATTACCGTTAGCGCCTTTGTGCATGCGCACGTCTGTACAGGCTAGAACTGGGCTCTCCCCGTATGAAATCATGATGGGGAGGCCGGCAAATGTATGGTGCGCACCTCAGCCGAGGCGGCTTAATGAAGTAGAACATCCTGTGCTTAGTACTTATTGTGGCCTTTTAATGCAGAAATTACATTTGATTCATCAGCAGGTGCAGGAGGTCCACCAGTGAGATACACCGGTCCAGGGCACGCGCTGGAGCCAGGAGACTGGGTGCTACTCAAAAACTTTGAGAGGAAAAAATCGCTACCACCCAGGTGGCGATGCCCCTATCAAGTTCTACTGGCAATGCAGATGGCGATTCGTGTGGATGGGAGGAAGGCGTGGATCCACGCCACCCATGCCAAAAAGATCCCAGCTTCGCTGAAAACTTTGCCTGATCCAAACAACCGGAAAAAGACAACGGTCCCTGAAACAAAAGAAACTGCTGCCAGTCAACTGCCACAAAATCTGCCCGAGCGAGAAGTGAAACTCGAAACAAAGCCTGAGAAGATTGCCAAAAAGGGGGAAGGGCGAAAAGTGCCCCAACGTTGCCCAGCAGAAAAAACATCACTGTCGAACGACACGAAATCTGCATTACAAATACCAGAAGACTCGAAACGTGTACCCCTTTGGCGGCCACCAGTTTTTGCAATCGCACCAGAGCTAAAGAAAGAATCTGCATCATTGCCGCGGCGCCCATCGCCATCTGTCACTGTGCCGCAGGCTGACACTGAGCCTGATAATGGAGGTGCATCGCCACTGTTTACGGATCACACAATACCAGGAATGAAGCGATATGGTTTGAGGCCTTGAAAGACAAAGTGATCCGCAGATCTTTGGTGTTGTTGCCTCTGGTTCCACTCACGGATGGAGAAGGAATCAGGGGTGTAGAGGAGAGAAGCATGAGAGTTGTGCAAATCTGACAATTCAAGACTTGCGGCTCCTCGGTGCGTTCATGACAGAGTACATGTGTCCTGAGCCAGAGCGGACAAGCTGGACGCACATAGTACTAAGGCAATAAAGAACTGTTCAGAAGTCCTCTGAGCAGTATGAGAAAAGGACCAGTGATCTTGCCTAAAATGAATAAGTAATCCAGGCTATAAAGGACAGGCAGATATAACTGTGACAATTCTGTTGAACTTTTTGGCATTCGAACAAGTGCAACAAAGAGAGATATCCACAACGAACTTTGTCAGAAAGAAGAAGGACGATGAAAAACATGTCAAGACCGGTTTCAGCCTCCTGCTGCACCGCTGCTGAGAAAGAGATAGCTATAGAGACTGTAAATTCAGGGAAAACGCATGGTAAAAAAAATCGTATACTGATCTGGACACTAGTCATGTGCTCTATGAGTATGGTGGTACCAATGATGATAGCCGTTGTGTTATGGTTTACAGAGTCAATGCACCCATTAGAAGCACTTTTACCAAAAGTAAATATATCCACTACTGAAACCCTGGTTCATGTGATCACTGGTACCTTGTCCCCAATGGAAGAGAGAGATAGAGAAGGGTATGGTAACAACACGCTGTTGTTGATCATGAATATGACCCATGCCATTCTAAAGAAAAGAAATTGCTGGGTATGCGCTCATTTACCGCAGCATGCTGGGAAAGGGATAGGCTGGTATGTGCAACCATTACCATTGAGTTCTGCATGTAGTGCATCCTTGAGTGCATTGTTCTTTGGGAAATGGAACAAGAGCAGTACGGGTCAATTAGATAGGACAAACATGAATGAATTAGAGGAAATAATTATGAGGCCCGTGGGTTGTTCCATATTCCATAAAGCACGAATAATGGTCCCAAAGCCAATGCCAAAAAGTACACGAAAAATAACAAAACAAAATAGGCAAGATAGACTGTCCCCGCCAGTTAAAACATCAGTGATGACGTTTCGCATGAGAGAAGAAGGGAACAAAATATACAGTGCCGCCTTCTTATACAGTGGATTACAGCCCAAGAACTGTCCCCTTCTGTCTAAAGAAAAAAGGTACCTATTCAGTAGGAACATTTACCGGATGCATGAATACAGCGGTCCTAAAATATGAAATAGAACCTGTATATGTAGGCGACCCTTTTTATTTCATATGTGGGGAAAATGCATATCCTTGGTTACCTAGAAACTGGGGAGGTACTTGTTACCTGGGTCTGCTGCTTCCAGGAGTGTTCCCCTTCGAAACAGCAGACGTAGCCAGGCAATCCAAATCTAGGACCCAAAGGAGCAGCGAAGATGGATTGATAGCATTGGATGTAGCTAAATCCTTCGTACCATTCTTGGGCCAGATAGTAAATTCCTATAACATAAGACAACTGTCCAGAATACTAAGAAATACAATGGACACAACGACAGATATACTATTCAACATGACGTTGGAAGAAAAAGTAATTAGGTTAATGGCGCTGCAAAACAGAATGGCTCTTGATATAATATTAGTTGATCGTGGGGGAGTTTGCAAACTTGTAAAGTCAGCGTGTTGTGTATTCATAGATGACTACTCCCCTACAATTTTTAAAGCAATCAAGAAATTGCATATCCTAAGTTCCACACTCTCTACTGGAGAAGGAGGTTGGGGGATAGGGTCCTGGTTTTGGGGACTTTTGCATTCCTGGGGATGGAAGCTGATTGCAATACTAGTAGTAGTGTTCGGAATATTCATAACGTGCTGTTGTTGCATACAATGCCTACCAATAGTTTGCACTGAGATAACTGAGGGATGTACTAAGGGATGTATGCATATGGTAACAAGAAGAAAACAAACTTATGGCCGGAATGACAGAGACACTAATGAAATGAAAACAGTAAAAGAATTAATGGCTATAGACATTAATGACATAGATGATGCTTATAAGAGCATGAAAAATTCAGACATAGGTACTTCAGACTCATCCTCATCAGAGGAGGATACAATGAATGAATAAGACGCTTGGCATGCGGCCAAAAGGAGGGTTTGTCGGTCTGGAAAAATTAACACCTTTCATTTGGAACGGCAAATGTATTTTGGTGGCCGAAGACCAACCGTTTTATGCACAGTATAACAGAAATACAGATCTCTATGCTTGACCAATGAGCGGCCATTTTGATGAAGGCAGGATCGCCATTTTGTCTTCTAACCATTGCTCATTGCTTTCTGTTCAAACTGCTCGCAGCTTTCATTTCTCGCTAATTCTGCTTACTCTGCTCGACTGCTAACATTGTTGTCTGAACGTGAAAGGGCAAGGCAGCGAGGCCGAGGAGTTCGTTGAAACTCCTCGTGGGCAGCCCAGAGAGGAATGCCCAGCTCCCTCCCAGTTGTAGCCTTGAAGGAGAGCCGCAGAGCATTTAATCATTTCGCAGCTGCCAGCCAGTCTCGTTATATGGCAGAAAATGCTAGAATAAGGCAGCTAAAGGCCAAACCACACGTCCTTTACGGTTCCCGCTAAGGGACCAGGGCGCTAATAACGGGCCTGCTATGCACAAGCCCGTTATTAGCGCCCTCCCCATTCCCATTGAGCCCTATGGGGGCTCAAATGGGAATGGGGAATGGTTGGTTCAATGGGGACTTGCCGGTCCCTCAAGGGTCGGAATGCACCGGTAAGTCCCCATTGAACCAGACCGGTGCAGGAACCGGTATTGGAGGTAGCCATGGCGCAAATAGCGCCATGGCTACCTCCAATCTCGGAATGACCCCCATAGTCTTTCCTGTTCATTATTACAATTTTACCCCCTTTGTCTGCCTCCTTTATTACAATTGCCTTATCTCGATTCAATTCTTTAAGCGCTTTGATTTCATTTTCGGTCAGATTATTCATACTTCTCTCTCTTCTTCCTTTTTCTCTCAGCTATCTGATTGATAGCCTTTGTTATTGCTTTATAGAAAACATCAAACATGTTGTCTGGTGGCAATTGCGGTATACATTTCAATTTTGGCTTGAATTCTTCCATTTCAAGATTGTCGTGTGAGGCATGCAATTCCTGTAGTACATTTGTAGATTTCTGATTTCAAATGTCTCAGCTTCCTCCAATGATCATATCAGGTGTATGTTTTCAATATCCTGGATTGACAGAGTACTTCTGTCTACCTGATTTCTCTGTTCGAATGTTTTTGGCACTTGTGTTGCAAAATATTTTTTCAATTTCAATTTGCGGGCAAACTTAAATAGGTCTATTTGCAGTTCAACATTGTCATACTGTGTTGTTGGTGCAAATAATAATCCTCTGTTTAACACTGATATTTCTTCTTATGTCAGTGCTTTGGTCGATATGTTAGTTATTAGATTATTTATTTGTTCCTCTTGGCCACTTCTTTCAAACTTGCCCTCGTCAATCTCTTGTTGAAATTTTCTGGTGCGTTTGGATTTCCTGTGTCTTCCTCTCCCTCTGTTGCTATCTGCATCATGCTTGAACTGGTGGGTAACTGAAAACTGACCTATTTTGTATACAGTTTCGATTTCCTTTCTTGTACCTCCTAATCTGGTTCATGAAACCCAATTTGATTTTATCTTTTCCTTCCTCTGTTGTATTCTCTTTGTCCGATTCGATATCTGAACTTCCTGACAAAGTGTTAGGGGTACTACCCCTCCATATTCGTTTGAGATATTATTTGTCTTGAAAGTTGTAGACTCGGTCTTCACGATAATCCCGCTTGTCCCTTTAGAATTTCCACATCTTCCTAAATTTTACTTCGTCCTGATATTCTTTCAGGATGTCATACATTTTTTGGAAGTTTTTTTCTTTAGTAGTCTCTATGGATTAAATCTCTGAGATCTCTTTCTTTATAATTTCAATTGCTTCCACTGCTCACTTGTGCTCCCTCGTAGCATGTTCAACCAATAGTTCCAACATGTCCTTTGAACTGGTATTTAAGTTCTTTTCACACAGTTCAGCAAGGTCGTTGTCTTCTTCATTCGTAAAATCCTGAAAGATTAGTACTCGTAATCCTTTTGGGATTTGCTCATTTTTCAGATAGTTCTTGAGTGATACCATCTCCCAATACTTTTTTATTTCTTTTTTGGAAATCCTTTCTAGTTTCATAAATGTATATCGTAGATCCTCACGTTTGATGTTTGTATTTTGGAAAGCGTGTGCCATACTCCCCCCTAGTAAGAAGAGAGTCGAGGATTCCTCCTCTCAGTTTAGTAAGTATTCCGCAATCTTGCCTTTTTTCAATTGCTTTGTTCTTTTAGACTGCAGGGCTACTGATATATTTGAATTTTTTAATATCAGTTAGACTGGCCCAGCAACTTATTTCATTGTTTGTCTGACACATACGTTGCAACTTTAAGAGTAAGTGGAGAATAAAACCAACAATGAAATAAGTCGCTGGGCCAGTCTAACTGATATTAAAATAAAAATTACACCAAGCTTCATTTATTAAGTGGCCATCACTTTGTTTCTCAATAAATAAGCTGTATCCAATGGAATATCAAAATGTCGTATTTAAAAGAAGTGTTGATTCTGGTGTTAGTACCTCTATTCAACTCCTTCTGGAAATCTGGGCTAATTACCCCAACTATGGAACAGGCAAAAGTGGTGCTGCTTCCTAAACCCAACAAAGACAGTAGGCAGTGCGGGTCATATCGTCCCATTGCCCTTATTAATATACATGCAAAATGATATACTAAAATATTGGCGACCAGACTGGAAAATCTACTTCCTAATCTGATAGACCCTGATCAGTTGGGATTCATCAGGCATAGGTAAACGTTTGCCAATATGCAACAAGTTTGACACCTAATAGAGAAAGTCAACAAAACCAAGACCCAGCGTTGATGCTTGCCTTAGACGCCAAAAAGGTGTTTGACTATGTAGAATGGTCCTTTTTATTCCACACAGAGGAGGCCATGGGCTTTGGGTCAAAATGTTTACAGATGGTTCAGGAGAATCATCAGACACCTACCCTTCGATTGACAATTAACAGCCATCTTTCCCAAGGGATAAAGATCTGCCGCCCACTAAACAAGGATGCCCACAATCCCCGTTTCTATGTGCGATCCATTTGGGGCCAGTGCTAGCATGTTTAAGATCGACGCATTAAATCAAGGGAATCAGATTCGGAGGCAAAGAGCATAAAGTGATGGCCTTTGTGGACGACATGCTTCTCATGATCACTAATCTGGAGACAACGTTACCAGTGATTTCTAGGGAGGTCAGGGATTGTGGTTCAATTGTAGCCCTGAAAATTAATGCCCATAAATCAGAACTGTTAAATCTGTCCATGATGGAAGCTCAGGTTGGGGGGATGCAGGAGTCAAGTCCCTACATTTCGGCGGATAAAAGTATTCAATATTTAGGGGTACACATCATCAAGTCCTTTGACTCCCTATACCATGCAAATGATTCTCTTCTTCTAGGGAAGGTGAGGCAACTGCTGACCGAGTGGCGACCCCTGTCAATTTCATGGCTGGGGAGGATTAATGTAATCAAAATGGCGATCCTCCCCAAGATTTTGTATTATTTCCAAGCTCTTCCAATACCTGTCCCGCATAGATTTTTACAAAATATTCAAAAACAGATGGGGTTATTATTATTTGTAATAATATAAAAACTAGAGTGGCTATGAAAATACTAACAGCACCAACACATAAGGGAGGCGTGGGGGTACCTGCTTTCCGCCTCTATCTAGCAGTCCAGATTTGAGTGGTTTGAGAGTGGTTTACGGGAAACCAGAGTAAAATATGGTGGAGGATGGACAGTGCACTGGTGGGGAAACCCCTAGAGGACATTATATGGTGTAAAAGATCGGACATGCCCAAGAACATGTACTTTAGCAGGATCACAGCTTTGGTAGGAGTTGTATGGGATTCCCTTGTCCGTCAGGTAGGACTAACAACCTTTCCTTCCCCACTGACTCCTCCATTTCGGAAGCCTCAATTTAGGCCAGGAGGGGGTCAGGGGGACTTTGCACGATGGGAGGCGGCCGGGTGCCATAAAATGAGACATATGGTGGAGGGCCATGACATTAGACGTTTTATACAATGTAAGCAACAGTTTGAGCAGGGAGACATTGGCTAATGGATCCGATGACCACAAAGACTGTGACTAGGGAGCTCACTCCTTTTGAAAAATTGTGACGACTAACTCAGTTGATAATCATATGATAGCAACACTCTATAAAATATTCTCCAACTGTCTGCTACATCCGGTATGGCCATACATAAAACAGTGGAAGGTGACCTTGGGACACTTAATAGAGGGGGATCAGTGGATTTGGTTATTGGGGAGTATACCCAAATTCACAAGGGCGATTCGGATCCAGGAGATGTGGATCAAAGTAATGGTACACAGACGCCTTACTCCTGAGAAGCTACAAAGATGTTACCCAGCAATATCCAACGAATGCTGAAGGGGGTGTGAAGAGATTGGGACCTGGGAACACATTTGGTGGAAATGAAATGGTATACAGCCCTTTTGCGATAAGGTTAGCACGGCAATGAAAGGAAATTTTGGGTCTCAGATCCACAGGGATTTCGAGGAGGTTATGCTGGGGATGGGAGATGTCCATGAGATACCACTGACGAAAACACAGAGCAAAGCATACATGATTCTTTGCCTGGAAGTCCTGTTGCTGGTGACACAAAAATGGAAATGCAGACTTGCGCCGACAGAACATGAATGGATTGCCAAGATCTGGTACTTCGTAGTATTGGAATGGGTAACCTACTCGATTCAGGGAGATCACCTAAAATTTAAGGCAGACTGGGACTTGGTTCTGTCATTCTTCTGCAATGGCTTTCGGCAAGCCATGTGTCCACAGAGATTACAGTTGTTATCAGTCTTCTGATTTGGAGAGAGTCAATACGATGTTCACTTGTTTATTGTTGCTTTGGGGGTCGAGGGAAGGGCCAAAGGGAAGAAGGGTAGGGAGTGGGAGAGCTTTACATCGGTTGGAAATGCCATTAAAATATATCTTTGAAAAAAAATGGCGTATTCATGCCTGACCTTCTTTACCTGAATATCTTTGGTAATTGTTGGTCCAAACTGTTTGGTGACGATGGGTAAGAAAAGTCAAAATATTGATTTCTGAAAGCGAATTATTGATTAGTAAACAGTGTTGTTATTGTGCTGACTGGGTGTTAGGCAGAAACCTGTGCAGTTCCCTTTGGGAACACTGCAAAAGATTTAGGACTACAGGTGTTAGCAGTAAACCCACTTGGTAGCAGTCTGTACCACCCAGATTTACCTGGTAGCTGTGGCTGAGCAGTCAGACTTCCCTCAAGAAGAGTTAGGCAGTATGCAAAGTATACACAATAGGCACTCAGATACAACAATACAAGCAAACACTGACCAGAGCTTTGGTATCACAGTATATAATTATTTATTTTAAAACACACTGTTTGAAACACTCCAGCACTCTTATGGTAAAACACTCTAAACACAGTTACTATTATAATATATACAACCCTTGTTCCTTATCAGAGAAGTCTTAGTTAACACCACTTATTTCCATACAGAGGTGAGCGTTTAACTATAGATGGCACTCCAATACGTTTATGAAGAAGGGAGGAAAAAGACAGAATATGGGAAGGTACACCACTCTAAGATTTAGGAACACTATTAGAAAGGCAGAAGAGCACAAGTCACTTTGTGAGCCAAAGTCCATAGGCTGGGCCGACTCTTAGAGGGAGCAGAGCACAAATGCACCCAAGATCACACAGTTACACTAGGCTTAGAAAGTCTTGCAGAGAGTTCGAAAAGAGTTTAGAGAGGCTCAGAAAAGTTTAGCCAGGGTGTCCCAGGCTGACCCAGGTTCGAAAGCCGGGGGCTAAATCTACCCCGTACAGTCGGTGGCAAGGGAAGCCCGGCGGGACACGGTACCTTAAGTGGGAAGGATCCTCCAGCGGGGGCAGTTGTTCCTGGCAGCGGGTGCAAGTCTCGTCGTCCAGGGGACGAGAAGATCTCGACTTGGAGGAAAGATGAAGGTCGTTGCACTGCCAGGGAAGAAACCAGCCACAGAGTTTTCCAGTTTTCCAGTTTTCCTTTAATTTGTGGTCGTGGTAAAACGTGGTATCCTGGTTGCCGGGGTGCTTGGCACAGGCAAGGCGGCCACGAGATATGTCGGGAAGGCGAAAAGACGGTGAAACTGGTTATCCCCACCAGTCAAAGGAAGAAGACTCTCCGGCGGGAGATCTCCTCTGTTGTTGGGAAAAGTGGTGAGACGGTCCAGCAGGGATCCACCGGTGGTGTTGTCGTTGCAGGTCGGCTCAGCTTCTCCCTCATCGGATTCTTAGGTCCTGTGGCGACTTCTGAAGTTCCAGTCCCCAAAGCCCTGCTTTTATGCAGAAAGCCCCCATTGACTCAGCCTAGCTGTCACTCAAACATGCTAAGTGGTGAGCCGGCCGGCTCACCACTTGGGCCAATCAGGACGGAGTGCGACTTGAGTTGCCTAGGCAACTCAGTCCAGGGTGCCTAAATCCCCCTCCACCTCTCATAAGTACCCCAGACAGAGTGGAACCACTTTGGAGGGCTTCTGTGGAGAAGCCCGCCAAAAAGTGGAACAAAGGGCTCGACTTGGGTTGGAGTCACAGAAGAGAACACAAACACCATTTTAGAACCGAGTTTTGGCAAAAAATACCAACCGGAGAATTAATATTAATTAAATAAACTGGCGGTATGTTCGAGGCTATCGTAATTAAATAAATAAAGATAGTAGCCTCGAGCAATGGGAAAATCCCATAGAGAAATATTTGCGGTTGAATATAAAAAGTAATATCCACTGCCACCAGCCAAAACTCGATCAGGGGGGATGGAGACGTGCCCCCTCGACTAACAGACCCCGGGGCAATTGAATTGCCCAGCCAGTATGTGCACAATATGATGGTTTGTACTGGTTCTGTTCAGAATTTAAGACTAGTAAAGTCAATGGTGACTTTACAGGCCCTGGGAGACAGTAGTCAGTCCGAGGTTATGGAGTCTATACTGGGGAGTCACTATGACACCCCTGTGTTACTGCACTGAGGGTGCTGTGTAACACACATCACAAAAACACATGAACCCCTATGGAGTAAAAGACCCCATAGCCCATTAAACACATCTAGAGTCAAAGAAACACACTCAAATCATGCCCAAGAGTGAGGGTAAAAGAGTCTCACTCTAGGCAGGAGAAAAAAAATAAACCCCAAAAATCCAGCAAAGCTGCTGGGGGACACACTAGGTTAGGAAATTCAGCCTAAACAGAGAATTCTCCCTAACACTCGCCCCCACCCCCCAGAGTAAGGGACAGGAAGATTTAATCCATTCCTGGATGAATCTCAGACCTCTAGTCGATGACATACATCCTAGAGAGTCCATCAGCATTTTGATGGTGACACCCTGACCTGTGCTCAATGGTGAAATCAAACCCTTGAAGGCAGATTGACCATCTCAATAGTTTTGGATTTTCCCCTTTCATTTGCATTAACCATCTCAAGGGTTGGTGGTCAGTCTGAATGACAAAAGTAGATCCATACAAGTATGGTCTAAACTTCTTCAGTGCCCACACAATAGCAAAGCATTCTCTTTCGATTGTTGCCCACCTTGTCTCAGGATCCTTCAGCTTTCGGCTGATGAAGCAAATGGGGTGCTCCCTACCTTTCCCATCCAGTTGACTGAGGACTGCACCTATTCCTACATTGGAAGCATCTGTTTGCACAATGAAAGTTTGGTGGTAGTCAGGAGCTCTGAGTACTGGGGCTTGGCAAAGAGCCTTTTTCAGGGTTTCAAAGGCCTGATTGCATTCCTCATTCCATCTAACCTTTTTAGGGAATTTAGGAGAGGAGATGACATTCAGTGGAGAAGCTATGGACCCATAGTTCTCTATGAAATTCCTGTAATACCCAGTGAGACCTAAGAAGGCTCTCACCTGGGTCTGAGTAGTAGGTGTTGTCCAATTTTGCACAGCTTCAATCTTACTGGGCAAAGGCCTTATTTCTCCACCTCCTACCTCATGTCCAAGGTAGACCACTGTATTCTGTCCAATCTGGCATTTACTTGCCTTTATGGTCAGGTTGGCCTTTCCAAGAGCCTACAAAACATATCTCAGGTGGTCCACATGTTCCTCCCAGGAATTGCTGAACACTGCTATTTCATCCAAGTATGCCATGCAGAAGTCCTCCATCCCATTCAGAACCTGGTTTACCATCCTTTGAAACGTAGCAGGTGCATTTTTCAATCCAAAAGGCGTAACCTTAAACTGGTATAAGCCAACTGGGGTAGAAAATGCAGTTTTATCCTTGGCATGAAATGTCAGGGCTATTTGCCAATAGCCTGACGTCAAGTCAAATGTGCTGAGGAACTTGGCTGCACCAAGTCTATCCACCAACTCATCTGTCCTTGACAAAGGGTGGGCATCCGTCTTGGTGACTGCATTAAGAGCTCTGTAGTCCACACAGAATCTAAGTTCTTTAGATCCTGCCTTTGGTACTAACACAACTGGGCTAGACCATGGACTAGTAGAGGGCTCTATTACCCCGATATCAAGCATCTTGTTGACCTCACCTTTGATGTGGGTTCTTACATTTTCTGACATTCGATATCCTCTGCTTTTGACTGGCAGACAGTCACCAGTGAGTATGTCATGCTGTCCCCAAGGGGTCAAGCCTGGTGAAAGTGAGAACAGAGAGGCAAACTGATTCAACATAGATTTGCACTCTTCCTGTTGCTCAGGTGTCAGATTTGAAGAGAGATTTACTCCTTCAATCTTTTCGTCCAAAGGTAAGCCTCTGAGGAGATCAGGAAGAGCTTCACTTTCTGCTTCTTCCTCTGATGATGCTAGAAGCAAAGCTCCTACATCAGGTCTGGAGACATGCGCTTTTAGTCTGTTGGTGTGGAAGACTGTTGGAGCCTCCTTGGGGTTGCCCAAGTGCACCAAATAGTTGACCTCTCCAAGTTTACCCACAACTTTGAAGAGTCCCATCCATTTGTCTTGCAAGGCCCTCTGCCTTGTTGGAATCATAACGAGAACTAGCTGGTCTTGAGTAAACTCAACCATGTTAGCCTTTTGGTCATGCCAGTGCTTGACCAATGCTTGTCCAGCTTTCAGGTTATCACTAGCTTCTGCCATCATGTGTGACATTCTCCTTTGGGGACCTATCACATAGTCAGTCACTCTGGCTGGCTTGAGGGGAGGAGCACCTTCCAATCCCTCCTTAATCAGGGCCAACTGACCTCTGACTGGATGGCCATAGAGAAGTTCAAAGGGAGAATAACCTACTCCCTCCTGAAGGACTTCTCTATAAGCAAAGAGAAGGCATGGCAGTAGAAGGTCCCACTTTCTTTTAAAGGGTTCCTCTAAAGCACCTATCATGCTCTTCATGGTTCTGTTAAACCTTTCTACCAACCCATTGGTCTGGGGTGGTATGCAGTTGAGAACTTGTAAGTAACTCCGCAGGTCTTCCATATGGCTTTCATGTAGTGGGACATAAAGTTTGACCCCCCTGTCAGATATTACTTCCTTAGGAAACCCAACCCTGGTAAAAATACCAAGGAGGGCCTTAGCTACAGCCGGAGCTGTAACAGTCCTCATAGGAATTGCCTCAGGGTACCCAGTAGCATGGTCTACTACAACAAGGATAAACCTGTTGCCTGAGGAGGTTGGGGGATGAAGGGGACCAACAATGTCAATCCCTACCCTCTCAAATGGGACTCCCACAACTGGGAGAGGCACTAAAGGTGCCACATTCTTGGAGCCAACCTTACCAGAAGTTTGGCAGGTATGGCAGCTCTTGCAAAACTTATCTACTTCCGCCCCCATTTTTGGCCAATAGAAGTAGAGTGAGAGCCTTTCCTTGGTCTTCTTGAAACTCAAGTGACCAGCCAAAGGAATCTCGTGGTCTAAGTGCAAGAACTGTTGTCTGTTTTCTTGAGGTACTACAAGGCGCTTGTAGTCTCCAGGTTCAGACTTAGTTGGTTCACTGTAGAAGAGGCCATCTTCCCAGTGCAACCTATACTTCCCAGGCTCTTGCCCATCAGCCTGAGCAGCTGCCTGGTGGCGGAGACCCTCCAGAGTTGGACATTCTCTTTGTCCCTTTACGAAAAGCTGCCCTGCTGGGCCCACCGTCTGCCAGTAAAGACTGCAGTTCAGGATGGTCCTCAGGGTCCAGATCTCCAATAAGTTCTTGGCCTCCCACTAGCTCTTCTTCAGAGTCTAGTTCAACCACACAGGGTTGTACCTCCCTCTCAGCCTCAGCTGGAGGTGGAGTTACAGGTGTAACTGTGGACAACCGAGGGGAAGTCCTTGTTGGAAGCACTGGAGTTCTTGCTGCTGGCTGTTTCCTAGGAGTCTTGGGTTGCCCCTTTGCTCCTGATCTGGTAGTTACTGCAGTGAGTTGCTCCAGTAGTAAAGGAGTGATTTCTGTCATCACCTCCTTAGAAAACCCTTGCAGGGTTTTCTCTCTTGCAGGTTTTGTGAGCTCCTGTAACCTTTTACTAGGAGGTCTGGGGGTATGTGACACAACTCCAAGAGCTTTCAGGTCATTACCCAACAGAACCCTACCTGGTACTTCACATTGTACACTGACAGGTATCTTTACAGCCATATCATTACAATGGATGAGAACTGGAAACTGAGGACACATCTGCACAGGACCTCCAGCTAACTTGGTGAGGCATTTGGGTGCCTTAGCAAAATCCTCTGCCTTGAAAAATGATTCATCCACCACAGTTATGCTGGCCCCGGTGTCTCTAATGGCAGGAGTCTCCTGACCATTCACCTGGACACTGTCTTTATAATACTCTTTAGTATTATCTGGGATAGAATTATACACATCTAAATTCTGTTGTTCCCACAACCCCAGAGAGACTAAAGAAACACTGGCTGAGACACCAATGGGTTCATCAGCCAGCAGTAGAAAGTTTCCACTTGCCATTGGGACTTCCTCTTCTGGAGCGAAGGCTAAGGAGGCAAGTTGGATCCCTGAAGGTTTACCCTTGCATCTGGGATCTCCTTTCACATGGTCAATAGAGCCACACACAAAGCATTTACCGAATGCCTTCTGGAATGGTGGCTTGTTCTGGCCTCCCTCTGGTTTGGCACCAGAGGGTACACTATTCTGCTGTGGTTTCCCTTGTGGCTTACCCTTATGGTTTTGTTTGGGGCCCTCTTTGGAATTTGAAGTATTAGAATTCTCTTTGGAGTCCTTTTTAGGCTGTTTCCCCTCATCCTTTTTCTGAGTTACCCCAGAATCCTTCTGAGTGGCCCTGTTGGCAACCCACAAGTCAGCAGCCTTAGCTAGTTTTCGGGAATCTAATTCCTTTGAATCAGCCAAGTGCTGTCTGAGCTCAGGAGAGCAGGCATCATAAATTGACTCCAACAAAAAAAGATTCTTCATACCTTCATAAGTGTTCACTTTGTAACCCTTAATCCATCCCTCTAAGTTTTTCAACCCTTCACTCACCCAGGTAGCCCAAGGGGTACCATCATGCTTTTTGAGGGTTCTAAACCTCTTAAGATACTGGGAAGGGGTCTTCCCAAACCTAGCTATCCGAGCTAGTTTCACACTTTCATACTCTTTCCTATTCTCCTCCCCCAACTCCATTACCACATCAGTTGCAACAGGGGGAAGCCTAGAGAACAACCAGGTGAGTAAGTCATTTCCTGTGATGTTCTGGAGCCCATGATTATATTCAAACAGAGACAGCCAATCCAACACATCCAACTTAGGCTCATACATACCAACAAATTCTTTAAGCATCCAGGGTCTTTTAGGACTGGAACTTCTGGAGGAGCCAGAGAGAGAAGTATTTTCAACAGACAATTTCTTCATTTCTAGCTCATGCTTGAGCTCCATTTCCCTTAGCCTTAGTTCGTGATTCAGTTCCTGGTGTCTTTGTTGAGCCTGAGTATTCAGTCTCTTGAACTCTAGTTCAAGTTTCATTTTTTCTAGCTCAAGATATTGAGGACTAAGTGTGGGACCTGGCAAAGGTCCAGTAGGTACAGCTGGTAGAGCAGACAGAGGCCTAGGGGGGACAGTCACAGCAGCCTCACCCTCCTCTTCTGACTCTTCCTCAAGATTATCAACATTTTGATCAACATCAATCTCTATACTGTTATCTACAGTTTCTGGCATGGTAGGTTCCTCTGAACCATCATCCAGACTTTGGTTAGCTAACAACCTTTCTATCAATTCCATTTTCTTGCCTTTAGTCAGGAGATTTTTATGCTTACAGAGAACTCTTAAAGAATCAGCAGTTTTTGTAGCAAGGGACTCTTGACTATAATTTTCCATAGCTGACATGTTAGAAAGATTACTTTTTGTTCAGTGCTAAGCTTTGTGGTTAGTTGTACTAAGGTATCCTAAAGCACTCTAAAATGTATACTGAATACAAATCCCACCGCTGTACACCAGTGTTAGGCAGAAACCTGTGCAGTTCCCTTTGGGAACACTGCAAAAGATTTAGGACTACAGGTGTTAGCAGTAAACCCACTTGGTAGCAGTCTGTACCACCCATATTTACCTGGTAGCTGTAGCTGAGCAGTCAGACTTCCCTCAAGAAGAGTTAGGCAGTATCCAAAGTATACACAATAGGCACTCAGATACAACAATACAAGCAAACAATGACCAGAGCTTTGGTATCAAAGTATATAATTATTTATTTAAAAACACACTGTTTGAAACACTCCAGCACTCTTATGGTAAAACACTCTAAACACAGTTACTATTATAATATATACAACCCTTGTTCCTTATCAGAGAAGTCTTAGTTAACACCACTTATTTCCATACAGAGGTGAGCGCTTAACTATAGATGGCACTCCAATAAGTTTATGACGAAGTGAGGGAAAAAGACAGAATATGAGAAGGTACACCACTCTAAGATTTAGGAACACTATTAGCAAGGCAGAAGAGCAAAAGTCACTTTGTGAGCCAAAGTCCATAGGCTGGGCCCACTCTTAGAGAGAACAGAGCACAAATGCGCCCAAGATCACACAGTTACACTAGGCTTAGAAAGTCTTGCAGAGAGTTCGAAAAGAGTTTAGAGAGGCTCAGAAAAGTTTAGCCAGGGTGTCCCAGGCTGACCCAGGTTCGAAACCCGGGGGCTAAATCTACCCCGTACAGTCGGTGGCAAGGGAAGCCGGGCGGGACACGGTACCTTAAGTGGGAAGGATCCTCCAGCGGGGGCAGTTGTTATTGGCAGTGGGTGCAAGTCTCGTCGTCGTCCAGGGGAAGAGATGATCTCGACTTGGAGGAAAGATGAAGGTCGTTGCACTGCCAGGGAAGAAACCAGCCGCAGAGTTTTCCGGTTAAAGGTATTACCCTTTAATTTGCGGTCGTGGTAAAACATGGTATCCCGGTTGCCGGGGTGCTTGGCACAGGCAAGGTGGCCACGAGATACGTCAGGAAGGTGAAAAGACGGTGAAACTGGTTATCCCTACCAGTCAAAGGAAGAAGACTCTCCGGCGGGAGATCTCCACTGTCGTTGGGAAAAGTGGTGAGACGGTCCAGCAGGGCTCCACCAGTGGTGTCGTCGTGGCAGGTCGGCTCAGCTTCTCCCTCGTCGGATTCTTGGGTCCTGTGGCGACTTCTGAAGTTCCAGTCCCCAAAGCCCTGCTTTTATGCAGAAAACCCCCATTCACTCAGCCTAGCTGTCACTCAAACATGCTAAGTGGTGAGCCGGCCGGCTCACCACTTGGGCCAATCAGGATGGAGTGCGACTTGAGTTGCCTAGGCAACTCAGTCCAGGGTGCCTAAATACCCCTCCACCCCTCCTAAGTACCCCAGACAGAGTGGAACCACTTTGAAGGGCTTCTGTGGAGAAGCCCGCCAAAAAGTGGAACAAAGGGCCGACTTGGGTTGGAGTCACAGAAGAGAACACAAATGCCATTTTAGAACCGAGTTTTGGCAAAAAATACCAACCGGAGAATTAATATTAAGTAAATAAACCGGCGGTATGTTCGAGGCTATCGTAATTAAATAAATAAAGATAGTAGCCTCGAACAATGGGAAAATCCCATAGATAAATATTTGCGGTTGAATATAAAAAGTAGTATCCACTGCCACCAGCCAAAACTCGATCAGGGGGGACGGAGACGTGGCCCCTCGACTAACAGATCCCGGGGCAATTGAATTGCCCCAGCCAGTACGTCCACAATATGATGGTTTGTACTGGTTCTGTTCAGAATTTAAGACTAGTAAAGTCAATGGTGACTTTACAGGCCCTGGGAGACAGTAGAAAGCAAGGAAATGGAGTCAAAGGCTACCCTGACCCAGGACGGGAAAGGGGGTCACAATATTTGCAGCGAAGCTAGGTAGTGGCTAGCTTGAAAAGACAAACACCTTGAAGAGGAAGAGTATATCAAGGAAACAGGTTTATTTAACACTAACACAATAGACATATTTTCAGAAAACGAGACATCTTTTCAAAAGAGTGCCATTGCACTAAGGGTGTGCATCATTGAGCACATAAATATCTGCTATTTCGTGGGTTAGTAGGCAGAGTGAAAACTTAATACATGTATTGTTTGGATCGTATTGTGATTCAAAACAATACATGTATTAAGTTTTCACTCTGCCTACTAACCCACGAAATAGCAGATATGTATGTGCTCAATGATGCACACCCTTAGTGAAATGGCACTCTTTTGAAAAGATGTCTCGTTTTCTGAAAATATGTCTATTGTGTTAGTGTTAAATAAACCTGTTTCCTTGATATACTCTTCCTCTTCAAGGTGTTTGTCTTTTCAAGCTAGCCACTACCTAGCTTCGCTGCAAATATTGTCACCCCCTTTCCCGTCCTGGGTCAGGGTAGCCTTTGACTCCATTTCCTTGCTTCCCATTATACCCACCCTCAGGAGTCAGGCCCCCTTCACAAAAAAGAGGGTTCCGCCCATATTTTTCTCTCATCCTGGGAGACAGTAGGCAGTCCCAGGGTATGGAGTCTATACTGGGGAGTCACTATGATACCCCTGTGTTACTGCACTGAGGGTGCTGTGTAACACACATCACAAAAACACATGAAGCCCTATGGAGTAAAAGACCCCATAGCCCATTAAACACATCTAGAGTCAAAGAAACACACTCAAATCATGCCCAAGAGTGAGGGTAAAAGAGTCTCACTCTTGGCAGGAGAAAAAAAATAAACCCCAAAAATCCAGCAAAGCTGCTCGGGGACTCACTAGGTTAGAAAAATTCAGCCTAAACAGAGAATTCTCCCTAACACTGGGACATTTGCATAGTGGCAGCGTTCAAAAGGTAAATGTGTCCATGTCTGTGATTATTTCATAGTTTAATGCAAATATGTTTTCTGCATGCTGTGTGGTCCATTTCAAGTTTGTCTAAGCCTATGGACATATCCTTGTATGTCCCATAACCTTTCCTGAAATGTTTCCTGCACCTCTTTTTATAGTCAGTTCGCCCTGTTTTAGAGACTCAAGCAAGGAGAGGGGCTGGACTGGAAAATGACTAGGCGCATAGCCCAATATAGCAGCCTAACCATTGGTTTGCAGAGGCAAATCAAAATACTTTATTGCAGTACGTTTGAGCTCATTGATATTGCAGTCCGAGCTCAAATGTTTAACTCTCTTAAGGTTACCAGATGGCTGGAATCACAAACTTCTGAGGTGTCACATATCCCATGGCCCATATGTGTGGCGCAAGAAGGCCATCCATCATGTTGTTGCTTAGCATTCTAGTTTTTTCTGGGACTTGTAGTTCTCACACATTTCAAATGGGAAAGAAAAATCGACTCCTAAGATCCAAAGGGACACAACAGCACTATATGACCTTTTCACGTATGGTCACTTGAAACTTGAGACCTCTGGAATCAGAAGTTGGCAATTAAGTGGTGCTTTAAGCACACCCTATAAGCAACAACTACTGCCATAGGAAGTAAAGCTAAGAGAGAGATGAGATGTGAGGGGGGACACACATGATGTGGGTATTGTTTGGATATTTATTCACCCATCATTCATTCGTGGCCATCTTTCCACTGCTTTTTACTAACTTTACTTACCTTTCCATGCATAACATATATATGTATGATCGGTATGGACATTTGTTAGATTAGGGTCAAAAACATATGTATAGTTTTTTTTTGTTTTTCTAACTGCTGCCTCTTAAATATATCAGCATTTGGTTGAATGTCTCAACCTACCACTTTAAATATTTCCCTGCCAAAATTCCACTGCCAAGCTGGTTTCAGAATGCCACAAGGAAGAGGGTCATATATGACTTTGTTGGGCTAAAGTCAGACTATTTGTACCATGGTAGAAACCACAATATCTTGTCAGAACTTGGCCTGCCCTGGTGCAAGCACAGGGGAGTGCGCTGCCTCTGAAGCAAAGGAACAAGAAGAGCTCTTTCAATGTTTCAAAAAATGTTTTTATCTGGCAATTTCTTTAAAATACACAAATTAACATTTTATTCAATGTATTATGTCAATAAAGTGATACAATTAATTCATTGGCCCAGCACCTGTTTTACTAAAAATTAGAGCTTTTTCAGGTTCTCAGATCAATGATAATTTTGAGGAAACCTCTATGGTCTATTGGTTCTGATTCAGACATAATTCAATCATATTTTCAATGAACATAAAAGTTAAGATTCTAAATTAAATGATAGGCAAAGAGTAAACACCCAGAATAGACGACAACAAACAAAGATTAGTTAAGAAAATCTTGTACAAATTAAAAGAGAAAAAGTTGCATCAGAATGTGTTAGTAAATTACACAAGTGATACCCATTAGTTCCTGTTTATTTGAGATTCATTGTGTTGTATTTGTTTGTTTGTTTGTTTATTTATAGGGCGCCAAAAAACCCTTGGGTAGCTTGGCGCGCAGAATAACAAGAATACCTTGACTTGGTTACAGGTTACAGTGTTATCACACGTTGGTATTATATGTTATATACAGTAATTACATTATATACATTCTTTACTTTACATATAGGTACATTTTATAAACAGGAGATGCATTATGTACATTTTACATGATAGAGTGGATAGGTGCGTATGGTATCAGTACACAATGCACAAGGTCTCAGGTTTCAAAGGTCATTACGACGGAGCCAGGTGCGGGTATGGTGCCTGAAGCTGTTGTAGGACTGATCCCGTCTTAGTTCAACTGGTAGGGCATTCCAGTTCTGAGCTGCTTGCACGGGGAAGCTATTGCCTTTGGTTGCAAATGGTGCTTTTGATATAAGGTATTTATTGCTCTGGTATCTACATGGAATATTCATGAAGGTTTGATATGGTACTAATTGAGTATTGCATTTCTATTATGTTGTATAACAATTATTTTTGTACCAAAGGTAGATAGACACTTGAAGTGTATGAATTTTACCGATTTATGAAATATGCCTTATCTCAATCTAACAGTTTAGTGCTATACTACTTTTTTTTTTTTTTTTTTTTTTTTTTACTTGTATATAATCAAGAAACAGATTTTTACAAGTACTTATTTATTTAATGTATTTATTTCAATTTTTATATATAGCGCCCCACACCCAAAGGCCTCAGGGCACACAGACACACAGACAGACAGATAAGAACACGAAGAGCAAACAAGCAGGGAGATCTAATTAATCCATGCCTTTATTAAAAAGAGGAGTTTTCAAGTGGCAGGAAAGATTCAGAATTTCAGGGAGAAGGTTGTTCCACATTCTTGGGGCCCATGTATTAAAACTTGTACAGCCATATTTACCCAGTTTAAAACCAGGTTGACAAAGCAAAAGACATTTGTTGGAGCGAAGTGTTCTGGTGACTGGTTTAACTTGTAGGCAGTCCTTAAGTCATGGCGGGGTAAGCCCACAAATACATTTCTGTGTAAATGACGTACATTTATTTTGAATTCAATGTTTGACTGGGAGTCAATGAAGGGAACATCTGAAAGGAGTTTCGTGCACAGCTTTCCTTAGGCCATATGTGGCTCTGACAGCTCCATTCTGAAGAACTTGCAATTTATGAAGGTTCTTCTTAGAAATTCGAGTGAGCAGAATATTACAATAGTCGAGCCTGCAATTGATTGAGCTGTAGTTAGAAGAGCTCTATTTTCTAATGTGAGATACGGACGAATTTGGCAGAGTAATTTGTTAATATAGCCACACAAAGAGCTCAGATGTGTCACAGGGTCCGAAAAAAGTAGTTGGGCATCTAAATAAACTCCCAACGTTTTCACATAAGATGCAACCTTAATTGACTTCCAGCAGTCACAAAGTGCTCAGAGGTAGAATTCAGTTTGCTTAGTCGAGGCCCCGAGCCAACGATAAGTAACTCTATTTTATTATTGTTAAATGCAAGGGAATTGGATGCCATCCAGGCTTGAATGAGGGAGAAAATCTAATTCAAAGCCTGGGAGTCCTGGCTATAATCATTGGATGGCTCAAATAAGATTTGTGAATTGTCGGCATAATTGTAAATAATGCTCGCGCTATCCAACAAATCAAATAGGGTTCATGTGTATGATAATGATACGTTTATTTATATAGCGCCTTAGTCCAAAGCACTTTACAGAGCACATATTGACATACAATATGACCCAAACCGAAATTTGGTACTCATGTATGGCACTGTATACATTAAAAAGTGTGGGTGAAAGACATGAGTCCTGTGGGACACCACACTCCAGGTGCACAGGGCTAGCATGTGCATCACCAACTGCAACCCTCACTGTCCGAGGCCCCAGAAAGGACCTAATCCAGCTGGCTGAACTAGCAGAACAATGGGCCACTTGGCCCAACCTCTTTACCAATAAGGAGTGATAGACCAGATCGAAGGCTGCAGACAAGTCCAGCAACATAAGTACGGCCATGCACCCTTTATCAATGATCTTAGTCATATTGGCCTTTAGATCCAAAAGGACTGATTCCCTTCCATGCCTGGTCCTGAAACCAGACTGCCCAGCACCCAAGATATTGTGTTCCTCAATATATTCCTGTAATTGAAGATAAGAAATTCTATCGATAATCTTCATGAGGAACAGGGCATTAGTTATTGGTCTAGAATTGCTTACACCGCAGGATCCACATTTTCCTTTTTAAGCAAAGGAGTGATACAGGTTTGTTTCAGGGAGGCAGGATCATTGGAACCAGCAAAAGAGACATTGACCATTTGGGTGATCGCCGGAGGTAGGACATCCAAACAATCCTTAAAGATCTGAGCTGGGCAGACATCACCTAAATATGCACTTGGTTTCATATTTTTCTATAATGTCTTGCACTTCATCTGGAGTAACTTTCTGGAGGAAATTGTCTGTTGATGTGTTGATGCAAACAAACAGAAAAACAAATGGAAAGGTGCAGGGGGTTGAAGGTGAGGGTGTATGATAGTGGCAGTAGGAGTGAGAGTGTAATCATCATTAGTGGATCAAACAATCTGTGATGCTGATCAATTTTCTGTGAGGGCTTTTTCTAGTACAGAACATTGTTGCATTATGAACTAGAGATATTTTTTTGTAATGTGGTAGCTTCTTCACCAGAAAGGTTTAATTGTTCCTCCGGGTCAACCAGGGGCATCATCTAGGGCTGCTAAGACACCTGACAGAAGTGCCAGAAAACATGTCAAGGTAAATGGGAGTTTCACAAAAAGGGGAAGAGGGAGGGGCAGAAGGGATAATCTCGATCCAGCAAGAGCAATCCTGGGCAAATGTGATGAGGGATGATAAATGATCAATCGTAGCTGATGTGGGAGCATGTGGTGCCTTACTTAATGGAATACTATCAAAATATGATAATAACAATAGGCCAGGACATTCCCACAGGCAGCTTCCATACGGCCCCAAAAAATTGCATGATGTCATTTCACATAACCCCAGAAAGTCCCTGTACACAGGCGCCCTCCTGGTCTCCCCACACCCGCACACTTACTCAATGGAAATACACTTAGTAGAGCCTCACCAGACGCGTTCCTATTGTCCTCATGCCCACATCCATATTAGAAAGATGTTCCCACATGCTGGAAAAGTTGGAAGACGTATGTAATCCTGGTGATTCTCCTCTTGGCGTGAATTGACCTTCCAGCTTTGCCAAAGAGGAGAGTCACCCAGCACTAGGTGACTCCTTTGACTCCACCCTCTCCCTGTACCTGCTAGTGCCTCAGACTGGAAGTGTGATGTCATCTTTGATGTCCTGGGTGTTAGTCGTAGCAATGCACGTAGATGGTGCCAGTTATGGTTGGTTAGCTTACCATAACTGGGGAATGTGCAGTGTTTTTTGGTTTCACTGTGAAGTATAACATCCGTTTAACAAAGTTTTTTGACTGAATGTACATATATATATATGGCAGGGAACGAAAACAAAGGGGCTAAACATGTGATGTCGTCAGTGATGTCATCAATGACATTTGTGATGCCATCTTTCATGTTCTGGGTGTTAGTGTTAGCAGTGCACAGTGGTGATGGCAGGTATGGGGGCTTAGTTTACCATAACTGGCGAATTTCAGGGGTTTTTCGGTTTTAATTTGAACCATAATGGGGAGAGAGACATTTTTTATTTAGTGAAGTACACAGGTTTTTGGTAGGCAACTTAACCATAACGTCCCCTCAACAAAGTTTTTTTTTAGTGAATTTTACAGGTTTTTGGAAGGGGAACTTAATCATAACATTGTGTCAATGAAGTTGTTTTGCTGAATATACACTGTCATCATGTGATTGTGAGAGATATGTAGAATAATGTACGTACTTGATATACATTTAACATAGAACATACAGAACCCCCTCCCTATTGATATTAGAAAGGGACGGACTGAGCGCCTGTTTGCGGACGGGATCAACATCACCCAAAGATGCAGGGGGTATATGAAAATGTACCCTTGTCTTACACAAAAAATCTGCAACGTAGAAGAAGGACATAAAGATATTATAAGTAGTAATAAGTAAGTATGGAAACCTAAAGGTGTGAAATGAAAACGACACATTTAATAACCATGTAGAATGAAATGGATGCCTCCATCGTAATCACTTCACAGAAACTCTGCAGCCTGGACCGACAGTGGACGGACGCAGTAGGACGAAGGGAAATTACATCAAAATAGTGAGTGAAAGTCATTTTTTTGTATGTGTGTGTAATTTTTTAGGTATGTGGTGCAGAAATAATAATTTCTTTCTGTTGTTTTGACACAGAAATGGCTAGTACCTTGGAGTGGCTGGAGGAGAATTTTCCACATGGGGAAATGTCTGAAGACAGCGACAATAATGGTAGACACTGCTCTGCATATGCAAAATAATGATCAGTATTTTATAGGCAATTAACATATGCACATTTTTTTTGTACAGACCAGGAAAGAAAAGAAGAAAGGCCAACAAACGAGACAGAAGAAGACAGGATGAAAAGGATTGAGCAGAAAATTGATGTACTGAATGACAATTTTAAAAGTTTAAGGGAGTTTGTGGAGGACTGTGTGAGAGGAAAAGTATGTTACCATTGTCCCACCTGTACCTGCCCCGCTTCTCCATTCCCTAGTGAACCATCCCCAAACCTTCAAGAAGAAAATAGACGTTTTGACGAAACATCCATCCCTTCTTCCCCTCACAAATCTTCTCTTCATAACCAGCCCCTGTTGAATCCTAATTCCCCTATATTCGTGTCAGTATCTGCGTTCCCCGCAATTTCCTTGGATTGAAGTGTGTGTGTGTGTGTGTGTGTGTGTGTGTGTGTGTGTGTGTGTGTGTGTGTGTTTTTGTATAGTAGTTGTAGTTATAGAGTTTGAGTAACATTTTTTTTTTAAAAGACTTAAAATGAAATGGAATGTGGGTGTTGTAAAGGCAGTACACCTACCCTTGCTAATGTCAAGTAAGATGGAGTTGAGGTTTGACCGCAACATCTGTTCAAGTTGTGCGTACATAAACAGAAAGGGGCGTCCTAAGGACATTATACCTCGCCGTGCCGCTTACAAACAAGATGAAACATGTTCGTAGAAAACACCAGGTGTCCGGGATGGCTGTAAATGAGCAAAATGGGATTGTGTTAAGGACAGTATACCTGTCCGTATCGTCCACAGCCAAAATGGTGGCGTCTGTAGGACAGGCGCGGTGGCCGGCAAGTTCGTAGTCAAACAAAATGGAGTTGTCCTAAGGACACTGGACCTGTCCGTACAGTGAGCATATCATGTATGCACATGCGCAGTACAACCGTAGGTATTCCGAACATCGCGCCTGTCCCTAACTGTCCGTCTCACTTGTGTCGCACGTTGAATTAGTTTGAGAACCCGAACACTGTCCGTAGGACACTTGCGCGCATGCGCAAGTGTGTTACTCTGCATTTGCTGTCCAACGGACTCACATTTCTGTCGCGGATGTGTTCAGGACGTCATCATGTGACCGCACCCACGCTGAGCATGTGGACTAATTTGCACAGTTTGTGTGCTTCCGCAGCAGTACAAAAGAACTTGTAGACACAAGGCAAAATATTGTAGAGTGTAAAAATATCATTTCACATACAGACAATAGCTAACATGAGGACTTGTTGTGTAAAATTTTCGTACTGCTGTGCAGTGATGAAGACGGTCACGAGGCACACCCCTCCACCGCTATAAATGGCCACACCCCCGAGCGCATCTTCATTGTCCTTCTAGCTATCGCAGATTGAGGTGTACTGCCTTTACTGCTGTAGTGACCAAAAGGAAAGTAATCGGTATGGCTTCCATGGCTGCTGTTGGTTCATTAGCCTCTGCACCACCCCCAAACCCACCACCACCTCCCCAAGGGCCTGCAGAGAGATATACGGGTGAGGATGTAGAGAGCGAGGAAGAAGAGGAGGAAGAGAATGAGGTGGAGGAACTCCGCACTGCGAGCTCTCAACGGGAGTCGTGGGTATGGCGGTTGTTTTCTGTTTATGGGAACGTACCAAAAGCATGTGCGAACCTGGTGAGGTGTAACAAGTGCGTGGTGGTGCTGAGTCGCGGGATATTTGGTGAGTACAGCTTTGGTACGACAATCATGAAGCGACACCTCACTTTGTTCCACACTGTGGACATTCGCAAGGTGGAGCCATGTGAAGAGCGTAGTCGATTGAGTTCCTCCACAACATCCTCCGTGTCCGATCCTCCCACCACAAGAGACACTCCTGTGGGGGAGCGCCTCCCTCCAGCTGCCTCACAAGCCATTCGCAATGCTCTTGACCCTTACCTTTCAAAGGTGACAATAGTGTGTATGTATTGTGATGTAGTACTCTGCAGGGGGGAGAGTTTTTGAAGTGCTTTTGAGGCTACAGTCACGGAGCACCAGAAGCTCTGCTCCTTGCCTAAGTGAAGCTCACCCTATATCTTTCTCTGTCCACCTGCCCTTTCTTATCCCCGTGGCTGATGTCCCTTCCTTACCCTCCGTTGGCCTCCTCTCCTAGTGTGTCGTGTGCTGAGAAGCAATAAACGTGAAAACAACAAAAATTACAGAAAAGGCTCTTTTCAGAGCCGCCTTTCTCAGTTTAACAATAGAACTATGAAGTGACAGTTGTAGACCCCCGCGGAGTTGTGGAAAAGTTTGCGGACAGTCGTAGGGAAAAAAAAGGAGGGTGCAAGCGCAGCAAACACAATGAAGTGTACTCTGGGAGTAAGTGGTGGCTCTGAAAAGAGCCTTTCTGTGGTGTGTTGTGTGGGTCAAAAACTGTGGATTGGAGAAAACGGATTGTCACATAGGTTATTGTGAATCCAAAAGAGGTTGCAATGCATTTTGTACATTGCGAAGAAAAATCTGATTGCCAGCATATGTGAGTTGGAGTCCATCTCTGCGGAAAATGAAAGAGCTGCAAAACAAAATGTTTTCATTGTAGAATGAGGACATGCCAACATCTCTTAAAAAGGCACAAACAGCCTTATTCACATTGCATCTTGCTTTCTCCATTTATGGACCAAAAGCAGAAGAACGCAGCCATATTTGTCGTCGTGCAATACGGGAAAAAGTATTTGACAATTTGGAAACATGTCCATTAGCTTCTCAAGTCCTTCCTTCATTGCAAATTGCAAAGAAATTCCAGAGACATGGCCTAAACTGTTTCCTCCGCAATGAATGATAATTATATCTGGAGGGCACTCTGTCAGTAAAGTAACACAGAGAGGTACCAAGTCCAGCCACCTCATGCCACGCACGCCATGCCAGTGCACTTCCACATGAGGAAATCCGAGATCTGCAGATAAACTGCAGCTTTCTGCATGCACCTTCAACCAATGTATCCATGAGTCTCCCAAAATCCAGATAATCTGTTTGCGAGCACGCAAAGCCATGGCTGTGTGGTCTCCTGTCAGGGAGAAGAAGGTTTTACTAAATCTCGCCGTTCAGAACACATCCACTGAACTTTATTGACCAATCCCTAGCTCCGCTCATTTTCATTTGCATGCATCTCCACCCCAGAATCCCCGTTGGTGACATGCGCTGGCTGCAAACTACGGCCATGTCCGCGGACATGTATAGGATCAGAGCGTGACGACGGTACATTAAAGTATTATTCCGCTTTTTTCCCCTTTAAGGTGGGCTCTGAAAAGAGCCATTTTATTTTGTTTTTGGGCAGATACCTTACAGACATTTGTAATTTTTTTGTATTTTTTGTCCTTACTTTACTCCTACAACCATTACAGAACCTTCTCTAAAGCAAGCCTTACGTTCCAAAAGAACATGGCATTTCCCAAAGAAGATAGCGCAACACCATCTGCTTCGAAACAATCTGCATTACTTGGAACAATGTTTTCGTGGCTGCAGAAAAACATACCAGCACGTAACATAAAAGCATGCATGCCGCGATTAATGATACACCTCCCAATACTTTGATCTGGACAGAAAAAAGAATTGTTGTCCCATTTTACTCTAGGGAGTAAACCAGAAAAAATGACTTTCGCAGTTGGAAAGATGTTCATGAGTGCTTGAACCAACTGTCCCAAATCTGCCAACAAAGTATGTGCAGTCACGTAGCCCAAATGGCAATCACCGTAGTGCAAAATTACCACATGAGGAGAGGTCATCGTACGTATGTATCTGCAAACTTGCAGAATTGCTGCAACATTGGCATCAGTCTCAGCGTTCCACACCACCACCACTCCTCTCACATCGAAATGGTGTGCCACATGCCTACTCTCGGCATAATGTTGTAAGCCATGGACAAAAATGTCTCCAAGCATCAAAACCCTGACCCTCTCCACCTCTGCCATCTTCAGTGTACGCACCGTCTTTCAACACAAAAGTGTAATGTGAACATCTGATTGGCTGATGCCTTCAGTCCCCTTTCCATGCAGGATTTGCTGTAGAAACCCGTATGTGACACGCCCTACCCACGGACAAGCGTTGCCTACGCGCGGCACGTAACTCTTACCCAGTCCCTTCACCCTTTCCACAGCGGTAGCAAATCAAGTCCCTCATTGGACACAACTAAGCAGTCACACAGCCATCCACCAATGACATTGAACATCGCTAAATCTAACTCCGTCATCAACATTGCGCACTTCAAAATTATTGTCGATAATTCTAAATGGAAGTCGGCATATCATTGCAAAACACCTACTTCAGAAGCTACTGTGCAAGTGTTGCAAATTTCTAGGTACAGCTCCATGCATGCACACATGCATGAGTATAGAGTACAGGTATGTATATTTTAATCGGAGAACAGGTGCAACCCTTATGATTTAATTTAAACAAATTAATGCCGCTAAATGTGCATAGGCAAAACATACCAACGCTCCCCCTTTTAAGTGCAAGATGTCCGATTTATCATAGACTTCTTACTGTCTTCCGCATAACCTATAAATATGTTGCAAGCATGCCTATTTAGGGGGAAACTCGATTTTGTATCGAATAGAAAATGTCGGAGTTGTGTACTGTGTACAGTCTACAGTGATGCTACTTGCAATGTAATCGTATGACAAAAGTAAGCGCTCCCGATTGCTGTGGTGACATCTCCCTCTGAGGATCTCCCGATTTTCCAGCATTGTGCTTTTAAATTGCAAGTAGAACATGTTTCCCATCTACTACTATGCCCTATCGCTCACAAACCTCTCTCCTATAGATAGTACACCTTGTAAAAAACAAGGCATTTTCATAACCTTAAAAATGTTAGCAATGTTGAAGGACTTGCAAGTAACATATTGCAAATACCATGCAAAGGCTGCACAGAGTGAAGTAAAATGCACACATGCACTGGGTTGAAATATGAAAGGAGAATGCTCTGACGAAAGATGCACAATTAATGTGTGCAGTATCAGCACTGCTGTAAACACACAAAGTAATTAATTTAGTTTTTTTGAATCGCAGTGAAGACTACTCTTCTGAGAATCAACAACATCAACACTGCAGACGACATATCCGAAGAAACCTGGTCATTTTGCAAAACAAAAGTAAGTACAGTACTACCTTTATATTGTAACTACCCCTCAAAGAGGCTGCATGGGTTATCTGTTTAATTTGGGCACCAAAGCAAATATTGATTTCTGAACCATTCTACCTACAAATATCCATTTATTGAACAAAAAATAACAGGCAGAATGGCTCACAAATCCCTGTGTGTTTGGAACTCAAATAACATACGTAATCCTTTGAAGGTTAGATTTAGAAAAGAAGTTGCTGTTGCAAGTTTATGGCATTTTGTTTATTAATAATGCTTCTCGTCACCACTAGCCCACTTTGTACTCTCATCTGAAGCACATTGTAGTAGTATACAAACAGTAAAATAGGCTTACCAAATCATGGCAAGAGTCCAATGCACATTCACACACAATGACAAAGAGCTTCCCCATCAGACTCATGCACGCATGCACACAGCACACATACATTGTACAACAGACCAAAGTATGCCTTCTTTTTTTCAACAGGCACCAAAGAATGCCTACCAAAAAGCAACTCTGTAGAAAGGAACGCAGAAGTAGAGCAAATAAAAATAAAAGTGCCCAATCTAAGCATCCATCTGTTGTAGAGTTTGTAGAGAATGTTGAAACAAACCAGCTAATGCAGTCGGTTAGCAAAACAAAGGAAGCTTCAACTACTGAAACCTTACCTCCTCCATCAAAATGTGTCACAAAACACAAAAATGTTGGCAAAAAATCGGCTACCAGTACAGCTAACAATGCACCTACTAATCCTGATAGTGTTTGTGGTGGTGAATGGAGTCACACAACAACCACAGAGCCATATTTTAATGAAGAAGCATACAAACAAAATCAAACAAACACAATTGCCATCCATAGCAGTGGACGAGGGTATGAGAAAATCAATACTATCATCATGGAACAAGAAACACTGCTTACAAAAGTATCCTCTGAAAACTAAGAATTACCTCTCGATTCAACAGAACCACACAGTCCAGTATACAAATGGCTGTGCAAATCAATGTGTGGCATTCCAAACAAAGCTTTCAAATCTTTACGTCAGTTCCTCAAACAGTATGTAAAAGGTAAAGACAAAAGTAAAATGAAAGTGCTTCAAAATGTGGATATTTGTCCAGTGCGCAAATACACAGGACTACAAGGACATTCATTAGCCTGCATTTCTGGGCCTATTTGCAAAAACACCTTCCATGATATCAAAAGGATATCAATACATCATTCAAATGTAAGAAATCTAGTGTATAATATATACTATGCAAAAGTCCAGTTTCAGAATTAGGCAATTTAAATAACACTCTTCTGCACGGTACACCCAAATACTTACAAAAAGAAATTGACCGTATTCATAGAAAGTATTTTGGAAGTGAAAGCCACTTACAAAATGCAATAGTTTTAGAACATAGTAGCAACCATTCTGCACATAGCAACCTTCTATTACACACATACAGAAAAGAAATAGTAACATTTAAAAGGTCATCGGCTGAAGTACCAAACCATGTATGTGTGTGTGTGTGTTGCCGCAGAACGCTTTACAAAAGGAACACAAAAAATGGCAACATAGCATACAAAATAGAAGACAATGAAGATTCTAAATGGTTTGAATTAGCTCTCTACCTTTTAGCAGAAGACAAATATGAACTAACTGAACGCCTTATATGTTGCAGTTACTGTACTACAAAATTAGACAACAACCACACTCCTTCACGTGCTGTTACAAATAATTTGGAATTGGTCCCACTACCAAAAATCCTGCAACAACTCAATTCGTATGAGAGCATAATAATTCAAACAGTTCACCCATTTCAAGCAATTATACGCCTTCATCCAAAAACAGCAAAATTACCTTCCTCTGAATTGGTGAAAGGCATTCGTGGCAAAGTAGTTTATTTGCCATTAGATCTAACTGAAAATATACACACTCTCGGAGTGCAACGTTCAATAGAGCATTCTTGAATAGTCTTGGTTAATGGTGTACCAACAAAGGACAAAAAAATTTGGCAACAACTGGGGGACTTACATAAAGTTAGACAAGCATTGCAATATCTAAAAGACAATAACCAGTACTACAAGGAAATAAATATTGATGAAAGCTTAAGGGAAGCAACTGAAATAATTCAAGAGCCATCAGAAACTGGACAATTCAAACTTCTGGATCCTGCTACAGTATCATTTGGACCAATACACAATTCATCTATTGCATTCCAATGAAAGCATAGATGATGCACTAGAAACTTACCAAATGCGACAAACCAAAGGGTCACCAATGAGTATATGGGAAAAAAGCATAGAAGCACGTGCTTTTCCACTGCTATTTCCAACTGGCAAAGGTGGAAGATACGATGATAGACCCACTCAGATTGGGACATCAGAATACCGCTCTTTACGAATGTATTCGCAAGATCCCAGATTTAGACAAAACATGGAATGCATATTACACCTACTCTATGAAAGTGAATTGGCAATACTATGTTACAGAGTGGCACACATTTTGAAATCTGGAACCCACTTTCAAAATATGTCAGCTATGCAGTTAATACAAAAAGTAGAGGAAAAAGATGAGGTTTTACAATCAAGTATAACAAATCTGTTTGCAAACATGCGTGGTACAAAGCAATACTGGGTCCGACGGCATGGAGATGTGCGTTGTATGATCAGAAACCTTGGACCACCGACTTGGTTTGTTACGCTAAGTTGTGCACAATATGCATGGGAAGATTTACATGAGTTCCTACGCATAGCAAACAGCAACAAAAATATATGAACACCTGGAGAACTTTGCTCTCTAGATCCAGTTAATGTGTCAAGATATTTCCATCATCGTTTCATTGCCATGCTAGACTTTATTTGCAATAAAACTGTTCCTCCCCTTGGAGAAGTGCAACACTTCTCTTGGAGAAAAGAATATCAAGCGAGAGGAGCACCACATATTCACATGCTGTTATGGATCAAAGGTGCACCGAAATTTGGTCACGACAGTGATAGCACTGTTTTGCAGTTTATCCAAAAATATGTCACTTGTGAAATCCCTTCACAACAGACACATAGTGAGCTGCATGGGAAGATTTTACAATTTCAAAGACACAAATGTGGCAAAAATTGTTGCCGCAAATACAAAAACAAAGGTAAATACTACACCAAATGCCGCTTTGGTTTCCCTAGACCAGTTACAGAAACAGGTGAAGTAAACAACTTCATGTCTTCAGTTCGACATAGTGTTAAAGGTAAATCACCCAAGAGCACGTAGTACATAAAAAGATGCAAAGAATCAAAATATATCAATGATTACAATGCAATCATTGTCCTCTTATGGAATGCAAACATAGATATGCAGTACATTGCAGACAATTCAACTGCTGTTGCACGATATGTTACAGCCTACTTAACAAAAGCAGAAAAAACCGAGCTTCAAGACCTCTGGGATGAGCTAGCATCAGACAAACCATTATCACAGAAATTGTACAGCCTAGGCATACAAATGCTCTCTCATAGAGAATGTGGCACCTATGAAGCAGCAGATCGTTTAACCTGTACTGCTTTGTATGGAAAATCAGACAACATAGTATGGCTAAGTCTTGGTCCTGCAAAATCTAGAAAAAGAGTGCTGAAATCATATGAGGACATAGAAACAATTGCCAGAAATGATCCCAACAGCCAAGACATTCTAAAAAACAATTTACTGGACACATACTATCCGAACAGGAGTAGCACTTTGGAAAGCATGTGTCTATACCACATAGCTCAAAACTTTACATACAAAAATAATGTAAAACCTGATGAAAGCAAACTTAGATATAGAGTGACCGATTGTGAAGGGAGCTTAGTGAAACTTACCAAACGAAGCTAATCATGTAAAATTGTCATTAAAAACTCCTCAACAGAAAGAACTATATTACATGTCTCTGTTACAACTTTTCAAACAATGGAGAAAAGAGGAAGACATACTAGAAAACTATGACTGCTATAAAGATGCTTTCAAAGCAAATGAAAGCGCTATCACCGATGTGAACTTTACGCAGTACAAAACAATGTTACACAATGAGCAGCAACAGGAAGAAGAACTTCAGGCCCAACTAGATAAGGACTCTTCCGACAGTAGTCAATCTTCTGTAACAGGAAGTCAAGAACCACTAGGACAACCACTAATAGCAAATGAGGCTGAAGTAGCTATGGCAGAAGTAGAAAACCCCATGTATCAGTATCAAGAAGATACAGAAGACTTAAATGTACAACAAGAAAAACTTAACAAAGATCAGCGCACCATTTTTGAAGATGTAACAAAACATATTGTACATGGTGTACAACATGAAAATAAAGAATGTACCTGCCAAAATTACAAACCTATACTGCTGTACGTGAGTGGTGAAGCTGGATCAGGGAAAACATTCTTAATCAAAATCATCAGCAAGTTCCTTCACCAATTGACAAACAACAAACTGTCAGCTGTTGTAATGGCCCCCACAGGCTTAGCTGCCTACAACATAGGCGGTGTCACTTTACACCGATTACTACTGCTTCCAGTAGAGCATCAAAATAAATTAGACTATTACAAACTTTCTGCAGAAGCTGCAATGAAATTACGCAGAGTATTATAACAAATGAAAATGCTACTAATAGATGAAGTGAGCATGGTCTCCAACATAATGTTGGCTTTGATTCACCTCAGATTGCAAGAAGTACTTAAAAGTAAAAACAAAGAACTCTTTGCAGGGAAACACATTATCGTTTTCGGAGATCTTCTACAATTGACACCAGTGAAAGGTGAACCTATTTTTAAAACCTTATGCCACAAACTCTGCCGGAAAACTGTTGGTAGCATAGGTAATGTCAACCTTTGGCAACATTTTCAATACAGAGAATTAACTGAGAACATGCAGCAATCGGCAGATCTCACTTATGCCAGGGAGGGGTAGTAGACTTCCGACTATTGCGGTGTCTAAAGAGGTTTTGGTGTGGTGGTTGAGTCTCTTTTAAGGGAACTTGTACTTACACCATGGAGAGCCTATTTGGCTTAACCCAAGTTTACAATCTGCCAATAAATCCTTTTGTTGGAGAAGGTGGGTCTCGAAAGGGATTTTATGTGTCAGAGATGTGGTGCGTGATGGCCGTATATTGTCATTCGAGGAGTTGCAGAGGACGTTTCATTTGGCAGGGAGAGAATGAAATAGATTCGCGAAATTGAAAGCTCTGTTGAGTGAAAGGTTGGCAATGCTGTCAGGTTCTTTGGAAGTGGTATCGGCGGGTGGTCAGATTCTTATGTCATCGCCGCGAATGGTATGCACTTATACCGGCTTGATGCAGATATGTTCTAAGGATGCTGATGCTGATAGGAAAGCATTGGAGAGGTGGAAACAGGAGTTGGGATGTGATATTACAGAAAAGGAGTGGGAATTTATGTGGAATGTAGGTTATAGGAGTAGGTTGGATCTCAGGTTGAGATTGATTCATTTGAAAGTGTTAGGGCATCTGTATTGGAGTCCATTGCATATGTATAAGTTGGGATTGACTGCTGATGACTTGTGTTGGGGGTGTGGGAAGGAGAAGGGAACGTTGATCCATATGTTATGGTATTGTCCTCGGGTGTTAGAATTTTGGGTGGAGATATTCGATCGGCTGGAGGCGATTTTGTCCGTGCGTTTTCCCAGGATGCCTATGCAGGTGTTGCTGTTGTCGGGTAGGGGGCGTTGTGCGGTTGCTCGTCAACATGGACAATTGGTTGACAAGGCACTTGTGGTCACAGTGAAACAAATACTAATGGTGTGGAAGACAAGAAAGAAGCCCAGAGTAGAGAATTGGATTAATGATTTGTTGGTATTGTCAAACTTTGAGCGGGTGATGTTTGTGAGACAAGGAAAGGAAAATAAGTATCAAGATCTTTGGAAACCATTTATAGATCTATATGGTGAATGTGTATCTGAGGACCAGTTGTTTCTATTGGATCCGACTATCTGATTTATTTATGTGTATCAGTTGAGGATTTCCCCCTGTTTTGTTTTGTTCTGTTTTATGTAGTCTGTGTGTGGTCTTTATGTCTTTGTAAGGTTCTATGTTGTGTTATTTATTCTTATTTATTTTTTAAATTAATTGTAATATTTTGGATTAGGTATCTTATATTGCGATTGATACGAAATGTGTCTTGTATTATCAGAAATGTTTCAATTTTTATCCATGATTTGGACTTTGTTTTTGCTTCTGTACCTATGAAACACTGAGTGTTATGTTTGATACTCTGTTTGAACTTTTGGTAATGTAACAAATAGCGCACAGAAATGTCAATTGTATGGCCTTATTGCCAACTCTTGCAAGCTGTTTCAAATTCAATGAAACAATGTTAAATAAAGAAATTCAACCAATATTGGAAATTAGCGCCACAGACAAACTAGACATACATGGTATGACAGTACCCATGTGTGAGCAAGCCACAACAAGACTAAATAGTTTAGAAAATTCAATCTCCAACACAGCTGGGTTGAAAAAAATATTAAAATTATCCTTAAATTGTAGGGTAATGCTTAAACGTAACCTTGACGTCGACGAAGGGCTAGTTAATAGAGCACTAGGTACAGTTGTTGGCTTTCAATCATACCCACGTGACAGCAACATTCAGTTTGTCAATATTCTCTTTGATAAAGTTTCAGAAGTGAAAAGGATAGGGCGCTCAATTGCTCGATTCCTTCTCTTCAAAGACATTTATGTACGTAGAGAGAAATTTTCTATAATTCTTGCATATGCAGTTACCATTCATAAATCCCAAGGTCTTACCCTAGACAAAGCGTTGATAGATATAGGAAACACAGTCTTTAAGGAAGGCATGAGCTATGTAGCATTGCCACGCTTAGGTACACTTGGCGGTCTATTGCCAATGAACTTTGATGCAAGTAAAGTCAAAGCTGATATTCCTTGCATTCTAGAATACAATAGACTGCGTTCACTGTACACCCCTCATCTGAAACAATATCCTGTTCCAGATAAAGTAAAACATGGTAAAAGAAAACTAAATGAAACAGAAATGCAACAGAATCAAACAGCAAATTCCTCAAAGAAAAGAAAAGAAGCTAAAGTTTCAGCAATGACCACAAACAAAGAAGAGCCTATTAGGGAATGTAAACCAGGGACGTCGTCAAAGAAGGAACAGAAATTCCGAAAAATGCACTCAGATACAGAACTAGCTGGTCCATTCAGAATTTGCAAATGAAAGTGGGGTAAGTTGCTATGCAAATGTAGCAATGAATATTCTATTTCAATTGCCACCAATTGTTAACAATATTTACTTGCACAGCACAGACCAATTGTGTTTGGAAATGTTAGTGCTTCATAGAAATGCAACAAGCAATCCTGACAACACACACAGTGTTCATGGAATACAGCAAGAATTGGACGACTGTGCTGGAATGGTGCGATTCACTGGGAACTCACAAGAAGATCCACACGAATTTCTAATGTACTTACTATTAGTATTGGAAAACAAAAGCATACCTGTAAATGAAATCTTCCAGATTTCGTACACGTGGAAACATACATGCACTCTCTGTAGCAATGTGATACAGGAAGAAATCCCAAATGAGCAATCTGTGTATGTTTCCATACCAAATTGTGAAAGCATTCCATTTCAGCAACTTGTACAGAATGCAAACCATGGCAGATTATGTACTATTTGCAATTCAGACAATCGCTCCACTTTACTTATACAATCACATAGTGCCTACATAATACTTATGCTTCTACGTTATAATGCAGATGATACCAAAAACAGCTGCAACTGACAGGATTCACACACGGTCAAGTGTCACTTGGAAAGAAAACCTTTACAACAATAGGTATAATCTACCATGCAGGAGCTACAACCAATGCATACATTAAAAAGAAATGTGGATGGTTCGAATGTAATGATAGCACCATTACTCTAAAGCAGAGATTGCCAGCTAATCTTACAAATGCGTATTTAATCTTCTTAAAGCCAACATTTAATAAATAATGTGTACTTCAAGATTGCCAAAAAGTTATGTGAAAGACTACAAACAGTTAGAATACGCCAACAGGTATCTAACTGCCCAAGAGGATATAACAACAACACAAATAAATGAATATCACAGATTTGTAGGAACAAATGCAGTTAGAATACGCCTACAGGTATCTAGCTGTTAAAAATCGTCAGGAAGGCAACAAACATAACATTAATCAGAAAGATGAAGGAAACGCTCAAAGGAAACAAGGAAGTAGTACCACAGCAAATGAAGTTTTTTTTTTAATCCGACAAGGATTTTTTTTCCCCAGACCCAAGGATTAGAAAAGCAAACACAGAAACTGAGCACAATGCACAGTACACTGGTTTGTAAACTAAATATGAGGGTAAAAAAAAGGTAAACTGTCTATTATGCAATGTAGTAAGTTTTCATAAAATGCAAAGACTAACATACCTTTTTCTTTTATCACAGAAATTAAAAAAGGGATACTTCCGCCAAGTACGAAAGGCATTTAAAAAATATATGTGTATTCTGAACAAAGTAAGGAATAAGTATATTGGCAGTAATTTTCTACACATGCAAATCTACACGTCTAATCTATGGTAGTAATATGCTGCAGTGGCTATAGGCTGGCCCTTGCATCTTCGGTGTGTAACCTACGACCTACGCCTCACGACCAAGGTACAAAGAGTATAATTCCTAGCCACAACCATTGCTGCATATCAAATCCATAGTCCTTGTAAATTAGCTACTTATAAATTTACTTTTGGGACCATCGTCTGCAGCCATGCAGCCAAGATATTAGGGCGTGCAAACAACTAGCGCATTACACCACACCCATATTCACTTATAACTCCACTGCTTATGACTTCAGTCTTGGGTGCATGGCCTTTGGGCATGCAGTCAAGACTCTGGGTCCTGGCCAGAAACACTACAGCATGTCGGAACCATTGTGCCTTGTCATTTCACTATGTACAAAGTTGGTTTTGGGAGCATGGCCTTTGGTCATGCTCCCAAAATGCTACGCCCTCCCCACAACCATCTTAATGATGTTGCATATTACAAGTGTACCAATAGCTGTGATATGGTGCAGTAGTTTGTAGCCACAATCTACAGACGTGAGTTTGAAGCCATAGAATTATCAATGTATGGGTGTACAGTATATAAAATGCACAGTTGCTTACAACTGCAGTGCTTATTAATTTGTTCAAATACTCTGCATCCTGGCCACTACTACCACACCATATGATATCCATTGCGGCATATAACTACACTACATACACATGTGCTTTTGGGGGCATGGCCTTCGGCCATGCACCCATGATTGCAGCCCCTCCCCACAGCCACCTGAGTGATGCACTACCACACCATATCACACGCATTGTGCTTTGTAAGTACACTACATATAATTGCTCTGTTTGGTGCATGGCCTGCGGCCATGCACTCATGACTGAAGACCATCCCCACAGCCACCTGACTGATGTTGAATACTAGGGGTGTCTCTGTAGCTCTGAAATGCTGCACTGTTTGAGGGCATGCACCCAAGACTGCACACACTCCCCACAACTTGGCAATCGATACGCAATACTACGGGTGTATCCATGGGTGTGACATGCTGCGGTGGTTGTGGCCAGGGCCTACAGTCTTGGAAGTAAGGCCTTCAGCCTTCGGCCGACGGCTATGCATCCAAGACTCTAGGCCCTTGCCACAACCACTGTAGCATGTGACACCCATGGCGGCGTACTAATGAATATAATAACACCCATAGGACAAAATAAATGCAATTATGTCATGTTGTCAATTTCAATGTTCGCTACCACTACGCGTGTCCTTACAACAGTTACAAGTTTCCTGTGCACTGCATGGACTGAAATGCTACTGTTATTACACCCCTCATTTTCTGTGCGTACAAGGTGGCCATAGAAAATACATCATGAAGACCGACCCCCAGAACAAATGCATTAATCACCCATGTCTTACTGTCTGAACCTGTCCCAACGCTCTGTGACACAGCAAAAGAGTTTTTTATAAATATAGCATGTGTATGCTGGTTGTTACTCCGCTATCGGCGGATCCAAGATGTCGGGAGCAGCCAAACAATCTGACGCAGAACACGTCTCGCAGCAGCCAATCGGCAGAGACGTCGCGTGTCCGCGGTCATGACGCCAGCCCCTTAGCCAATCGGTATGTTGTCCATGGACCGAACAGGGAAGTGTGACTGCGAAGCGGACATAGATATCACTAATTTTTTCAGACCTACTTTTTGGTCATTTTAATGAAAAGTACTGCACGGAAGGTCACCCAATTTACAAAAGCACGCTTTCTGGACCAAGCCCCTGTGCCTGCCACAAATTTCGTGAAAATCCGTACAGCGGTTTGACCTGTAGCCGTGCGCAAAGTTTTCCCCCCATTCAGTCTATGGGAAAAAAAGACATTTTGGGCCCCCCTCTATAACTTTTCCCCCCTGGACCAAACATCACCAAACTTTGCAGAGTGGCCCATATACTTTTTTTGCAAAGTTTGGTGAGGATTCGTCCAGGGGGAGCGGAGTTATAGGCCGCCCAAAAAGTGCTCTTCCTATGGAAACAGCAATTTAACCTTAACTACATATATACTACTATATATATAGGAAACATGTCCCAGGACACACTGGCTGAGAAGCCCAAGTTCAGTGAGCAGGAGCTGGAGGTCCTCACTGATGACATGGTGACACATTCAGAATGACCTCAGGATGAGGGTGTGCAGCCTCATGTCTCAACACAGACAGCTACTAGCCACTCGAAGAGACACCACAGAGCGCCTCATCCTGACCCTGTGGGAGGAGAATGCCTCCTCCATCCTGCACATGCGGGGGATAGAGGGAGTCAGTGGAGCCGATGCAGGAGACAGCAGCCAAGACCAATCTGGTGAGTCTCAAGCCCCACTTCCCCTGACAGTGCACTGGGGAGATTGTGCACAGTTCATCACTATTCCCTGTGCGCTGCCACTGTGCAACTGTGTACATAGGGGAAAACTGAAGAGCAGGAATCCCACTCTCTGGATTAAGGAGATACAAAATGTATATAACAGAAAAGGAAATTCAGAAGACACAATTTACAAGAATATCAAAATCATTTATTTAGTTCATACAAAAATGTTGAATACATCAAGAATAAATCAAGAACAATGAATTCAGTGCACAAAAATGAAAAACCAAACGTATCCATGTCTACATCCATGCTTCACAATCAACCACTCAATTAGCAAAAGGCATAACAGAACCATGACAATACAATTAACACATATATGTATATCCTAGACTGGGTACTGATTGATTTTTGTAATCCCATTTCCAGGCATTTAGACAAGACCAACCGGTTTTGACGTATTTGGCAGAATTTGACCACGTCTTTATTAGGGAACATACAATAATCCTAAAAAAATATCACATAAAATACTTCATTGGCCTACATTAAATACATACTGAAATCCCATTTAAACCACATGAATAACATTTTACCACTATTTAAATTTTTCATGTGCTCAGGAACATGTGGTGAATCCCAATAGTTCCCGAAATACCTAAACACTGCAACACCAAGACACAGCCCAAAGAACCATCACACAACAGCATGAGAGCCAACACCAATTAGGTGTTTTGTGATTAGGTGGAGGCAACTTCAGTGCAATTCTACCAAGAAGCCTACATCTCCCAAAACACCCATGTGTGCTAAGAGCCATTAGTACTTATTTAAAGACGAATTACCTCATTTCTATAAGTAAAAAATAGGATATGATTAATGGGCCGGTAAGAGATATATACTCTTATGTCCAACGCGCCCATAGAGTAATGAATACGCCCATCCTCTGCATCGAAAAAGAGAGGGGCAGCAGATGTTTTGTTTCACTTGCATAACCACCATTTCGTTCAAAAGCATCTGTGGCATATTTAGCTCATAGTGGAACTCACACAGATCAGTAACTATTTTTTAACATAAGATGTTTCTAGCATCGCACAATGCCGTTTCCACTCACGTAGGGTGTTCAGCCCAACCTCCACACACCTCATTGTGCCGATGTTATGCACAACTGGCTAGTTCGTATTTATGCCCTACTGGGGGTTTGTCATCACATCTGCGCATTAGTGAAAAGGGACGAAATAAATCATTTTCACAGCTCCTCCATGAGGATAAATGACAGACTCCCGAGTCAGCAGGAGGCTCACATTTCCAAACATCTGCACTGACCCATAAAACAAGTGCATGAAATCAGTCCCAAATACTTATGTGATGCTGAATGTCCACACACAGGCCAGCTGTGGAGCCACAGCAGTAAATCCAGGTTGCTTTATTGTACATAAGTACAATTATACATCTCCAATTACTTGCAGGTATTTACAGGATACATGAGTAGGTAGATATAAGCATATATCAAGTGGCACAAGAGACACCCACCGGCCATCCTCATTACCAGCTCAAGCCCCCCACTGACATTCATAGAACACTCACACATCACACTTCCCATTCCCCTGAGCTGTCCATCATACATACACTAACATTCTATCAGCATGCATTCATGGCCGGTGAGACTGAACAGGACTGACTCACATCATAACAGACATATTAATCGTTCCTGCTCACAGAGGGGTGGTCAGCCTCTCCTCCACACACCTCAATTGTGCTGATGTCATGCACAAATGGCTAAATTGTTTTTATGCGCTACTGTTGGTTTGTCATAACGTGCCAAATCACATGACTCCGGTTTGGCAAGTCACCCCATCACATCTGTGCACTAGTGAAAAGGGAAGAAATACATCATTTTCACAGCTCTTACATGAGGATAAACGACAGCCTCCCGAGTCAGCAGGAGGCTCACATTTCCAAACATCTGCACTGACCCACAAAACGATTGCATGAAATCACTCCCAAACTCTATTATCATCACTAACAGTAAATGTTAATGATATAGTAATTTTTACTATTCATGGATGTTAGATCTGAGCAACCACACTAATGCACACAATAGCCCATTGTGCTTTTTGTGAAGCGGCACATGTCCATGGTATCGCACACAAGTAATCACATTTTATAGCCCCATTGACTGAAGAGCACAAAGGTTTTAATGGCTTATTAATTACAGGGTGAATTATGTTGTAAAATCCCATTGTTCCAAGAAGTTTAGACCTCTCTCAACTTCGTTAAGGTTAAAAATCCATAGTTGTTCTTTGTAAGCCAATTTTTGGGCTTTTTGCATCGCAGTCACTTCTCGGATTCTGTCCACACAAAACGATGACAAATCCTCTCGTTTGTGTCCCATTTCCACGAAGTGAGTTACAAAAGGGGCATTTAGTTTCCTTGTGCGGATTTTGGAATGATGTTCATTGATTCTTAGGTAGACTTCTCTAGATGTCTTACCCAAGTAGATCTTTTTACATGGACACAGTACTGCATAGACAACATTTTTAGCTTTTACAGGTGGTGAAAGAACGAGATTGCCATACTTTCCCCTCATGTTCAAATTATTGTAATTTCAATGAATATTTTCATGCTACACATAAGGTGCAGGAGTAATGTCCAACCAGTGGAACATGGTAAGTGTCAAAAGTGGTAGTTCTTTTTACAGACATTTGGCTTACGTACGTTTCTGTTCATGATTTTTGCTTTTTTTAAATGCAAACAAGGATTTCTCTAGCTTAACACCCACTGTACTCAGAATTCTCACATTTTTCAAAATAGCTTCCTGTATTGCCGCACTATGTTGGAAAAATGTGGAGGAGCAAACCAACAGATCCATCAAGGTGGTATTAACTTTGGAGAGGAACAAACTATCCCGATCAATAAATCTGACCCTTTTCCTACAATGCTGAATCCCGTTCCATGAGTCTAGTTTGCAAAATATCTGCATGGGCATTAAACTTTGAGATGTCGCTGCAGTTCCGGCATAAGCGCAAAAACATGCCATAAAGTAGATTTTGTAATAGACTTTTAGGATGTTGACTGCAGAAATGTAAAGTGTTATTTCTTTCGGTGGCCTTTCTAAATAGTTCCACTTGAAGGGTACCTTCTTTGTTAAAAATTAACAAATCCAAAAAGGGTATTCTTTGTGTAGAATGATATGTGAAATGTAAATTCAAATTAAAATGATTCATCCAATCTGCAAATTGATTCAATCTCTCTATCGCCTGTCCAGATTATTAAAATATCATCAATATACTTACGGTATAGTGAGATGGACTGGAAGAAAGTATTTGCAACACTCACAATTTGCTGTTCTTCAATCAATGCCATCTAAATACGGGCCAGATTAGGGGCAAAAGGGGCAGCCCATGGCCATGCCTATGCACTGCAAAAAATAGTCTTCTTTGAACATGAGTAATCTATTTTCCAGCACCAGTGATGCACATGCAATCAAAAAATCTGTCAGTACGTTGTGTGGTACCGGATGTCTATTTAGCATAATCTCTAGGCTACGTATCACTTCTTCTTGAGGGATATTCATATACAATGCCTCTATATCGTTAGTGACCAAGAGTTCCTCAGACCGACCTTCAACTCTGGTAATGACATCTCTAGAGTCTAACAAAAAAGTCGGAAGTTGCCATAGCAATTGGTTTTAAGAAACAATCAATATATTTGGACAGTTGTTCGACAATCGAACCACACCCGGACACAATAGGCTATTCTGGGGGTTAAGAGTGTTTTGTGGATATTCGAGAGGGTGTAGAAGAGGGGAGTGCGACCCACTGAATAATTAATACATTTGTGTTCTTGCTGGTGTAGCAACAGCACACTATTGAAGTGTTTAACTTCCCGCCCGCTCCAGCATGGGGGAGGGGAGTCAAAGAGATGCCTGGTGCAAAATCACTGTTATATCACCCCGGTCAGGTCAGCACATCCATGGCTGGCCCTGTGCAGTGCCCATGTGTGCTGAGTAAGGGCAGGTGCCATAGCAGACTCCCCTTCCCCAAGGCCACCCCATGGAATGTTCACCTTGGCAGCAAGAGAGGCAAAGACCACCTGTCAATGGGGAGTACACACCCTCTGCAGCCACTACTCCCACCTTGCTGGGGTCATGGGCAATGGGCTGCAAATGACCCTGCACTATTATCGACATGTGTGGGATGTCCCTCCACCATGTAGCATGTGTGATTAGCAATCCAACGTACCAGTGTGCTTTTTGAGTGACTGCATGGCATTGTTCACTTAACAGGGTCACAGCAAACTCAGGTGGAGGAGGGTGAACGGCCATCAACCTCACATGGCCGGGACTCCAGGTCAACACCATCGCCACCACCCTAGCACCAGCCAGTGATGGGAGGAACAGGCGAAGGGGACGGCAAGTGACACCAGGGTCCAGCTGCACCAGGGTCCAGCTGCACCACACCTGCCAGTGCCAGAGCTCGCGCTGCACCCATTGCCAGTGATGGGGACAGCCACTGGGACTGCACCCCTTGCACCTGTGACTGCCCCCCAACAGCTCCCCTATGTGGATGCAGTGAGGGAACCAGCAGCTGGCAAGCGTGTGGGAGGCACAGTGCATCCCACCGCCCAACAGGCCCATGAGAGGTACTTGACACCTGAGCCGGGCAGCCAGCATCATGGGCAGGAGTCAGAGGGTGACTCAGACAACAGGTCCTATGGCTCACTGTGCTTCAGCCCCAGCCCTATCCACAGCCCTCAACCAATTTCCCAAGACACACATGATGAGACAATCGTGAGGATGCTGGATTTGATGGAGGAGCGGCATGTGCGCCTCAAGACGCTCGCAGATGCACAGGTCCTCAACCTCCAGGCCATCCGGGATTGTGTACAGGGTGCACACCCGTAGGATTGTCAGTGCCACGGACTGTGACTGACATCAGGTGGCTGTGACATCTGCCGCCCTGACTGTCTATGGTTAGAGGGTGTGGGAGCTCACAGAAGGCATCTCAGCCTTTGTTGAGGCCATTCAGGCCAAAATGCAGCTAACCATGGAGCACATCCGGGAGACAGGGTCTGAGAAATCCAGCTACATCACCCCCACAGAGGGCTGATTGGCCAGCACCCCTAGGTGCCGTTTGCCATGCGTGCTAGTCTCAGAGGTGCTGGGGGACACCATTAAAGTGAAGAGGCCATACAATTGAACAGACATTTGTTGTTAGGTACAAGGGTGTTTTCGGGATGGTGTTGTTGGGAGGTGGTGGGTGTGTTGAGGATGGTGTTGTGGGGAGTGGGCTGTGTTGGGTGTCTGACCATTTTCACATTAAACATTAGTTAACCTGAAGCAATGTCAGGACATTCCTTTTTGTGGACATGTGTTTAATCCTTAATGTGACAATATATACAGGTATGCATGCTGAAAGAAATGTGCTCAGAAAAAATTGTCCATGAGTTCCTGATGAGGTCCTGCTCTGATCTCATCCTGCCCGCTGTATGCAACTGCTTAAGCCACAGGCAGGGTATTCTCCTTTTCAGGGGGTGGTGTGTCGACATCAGAGGGTAAAGGGACATTCTTCCCAAGTCACATGTTGTGCAGCATGGAACAGACAAGTACAATTTCACCAGCCTTTTCTGGCCTATACATCAATGCCCCTCCAGTCCGTTCCAACCAGCCGAAACAAGGGTTCAGGAGGCTGAAAGTCATAGCTTGGTCTGTATGTGGGCCTCATTGTAGGCCACCTCCTCTGGCATCTGTGCATCCCGAACGAGTGCCATGAGCCAGTCAAAGGGCATTGTGGATGTGGTGACATTTTACTACAGCATGTTGATGGGCATGCTGTGCATGCATTCTGAGTGTCATTGCACTTCATGTCTTTCATTCACAGTACTTGCATTTAATTTTATTTATTTATTTATTTGTATAGCGCTAAAGCCCGCGGGCATCAGAGCGCTTTCAAAAAGACAGGACAACAGAAAGTTAAAGACGGGACAAGATGTGGAAAGGCTGATTTTACCTCATAATCGAATAGACCTGCTTCCAGGATTTATTTGAAGAGTAATGTTTTCAATTTCTTCCTGAAAAGGATGTAGTTGGATTAGAGCTTCAATGAGGTGGGAAGTTCGTTCCATTTTTTGATACTTAAGGTCGGGAAGGCCTTGCCTAGGCCGTGCTGTTTTTTCGTTATGGTAGTTTGCAATTGACCTGTGTTGGAGGATCTGAGCCGCCTAGGTGGCTCGTACCACTTGAATTGTTTCTTAAGATAAACCGGAGCTTTGCCATATAAGCAGCGATGCATGTGGGATCAGTCAGTATTTGCATTGTTCTGTACACCATGCTCCAAGCTCACAGCCAGCAGTTAACTCTTAAAGGGTCTGCGATTGTCATGATAGGGTGCCATAGTGCCTGTTTAGGTCCCGTGCATTCCTCTCATGCATGTGCCCTGATGGTTGTTTAGTTGTACCTCAGTAGGTTTCTGTTGTCTGTGTCCATTCCATGATACTGTCCTCTACCTGAGTACGTGACATCACAGTGTTACTGTTCTTTGGTACTTTGTGGTTCAATGAGTTTGGATGTATGATGTTTCATTGTGGTACCAGCAGTGCTATTTGAGGGGTGTTTGCCAGGGCCTAGCCCTGGCACTTATTTCTGAGCACCGCACTTATTGTCTCTGATTGATTATGAAGTAAGGATAGCCAGAGCATCCATCAACCCCAATGAGCAGGTGTGAGCTGTAGTTTAACCCCAAATGTGTTGACACTGTGGAGAGCAGCTTTGGGTGGTGGCAGCAATGGCGGGGAACTGCCTGTCTGCAGTATTACGTGCTGGAAAATATTTGGCCCCTCGTGTGTTTCAAGTCTGCGGGGGCAATGTGCATTTTCAATGTGATAAAACATTGTCTATCATGTCCTAGTCCTGTGGTTTGTAGGCTGTCGTTAGTGCAGTGAGGTGTGAGAAACCTGAGGGTGTTCTCACTTGTAGACCCCTGGGATCTGAGTGCAGTTGGGCAGGGAAAGGCCATTGTGGTTGTATCCTAACCCTGGGGGCAGAGAAGCGATGGAGGATCACCTGGGTGGAGGGTCCTTGAGGATTGGGAGTGAGATGACCTCACGCGAGTAACGGGATCCCCCTTTTCCTATTGACAATCAATCTGGACCTTGCCCGACCTTTAGGGGTTACTATAAGACAGTTCCCCTCAATTCCCCATATAGGATACTTGACGGTACTGAGACGAGGAAGTGGCAACTGAGAGTGATAAACACCATACATTCTCACCCATCTAGTACTGAGACGAGGAGGAGACAACTGAGAATAATGAACACCACACAAGAAGCCTTGAATGTGGAGCAGTTTATACATTATTTGCCTCCCTCACTCCAATTGGCTGTTTTGCAGATAAAAAGACCTACTCTTGCACTAGCTATTGAGACTGCCCAAAGTTTCTCTGACGCTAATAAATATTTCCACTCTTTACATAGACCCGAGGAAAGAAGAGAAAATAAAGGAACCCCGTAAGCCGTCTTTTATTCCTAAAGAGAAAATAGAGCCCCCACACCGGTTCCGAGACCCATATAATGGAGAGAAAATTTAAATTGAGAGAAGACCCAAACTCAAACCTAGGGAAGAACTGAAGAGAGCAGAGATTTGAACAACAAAACCCCTCATTATGATATGCTTCTCCTGTAGGGAATAAGGGAACTTGGCTAGAAGCTGTCCCCTAAATAGAAAAGAGGAACCATGGAAATCGGGTGTATGATGGGGAAGAATGGGATTACGCAGAAAATAATGACGAGAGAGAAGTACAAACTAACTTCTTTTGTGGTGCATCTGCTCAATCCACCTATAAACCAGCAATGGTTAAATGAATCCCAGCACAGGCTCTTGTGGATTCTGGCAGTAAACAAACCGCAATGAGAGCGGATTTAGTAACCCCTGAAAAGTTGAAAGGAGCTTCCTTAATAAAGATTATATGTGTACATGGAGATCAGGAAATCTACCCTAAGACAAATATTCCTATTCAAGTAAAAGGGGTAACTACTCATTTTCCCTCTGCTATTATTCCTGGGTTACCGGTGGAAACTAACATTGGAATTGACTTTCCTGAGTTTTCCTCATTATTACATGAAGTCAATCTCTTCCGACCTCCTACTGTTCATCTAACGGTTGGCAAAAAGATACAGTAGACCTAGATAATACTGTATGGGGATGGACTAAAATCCAAGAAAAATTACAACACAAACAAACTTCAACTTATGAAACCCAAACTTCCTAAAGCGAGAGAAGATAGGCAGGATGTCTTGGACCGACAATTTAGTTGCTCCACATTGGAATCTTGGAAGGACAGAGAGCAAGAAACCATAGACTTTCTCTCTCCCGGTTTCCAAGTGAAACAACTCAGTCCAACCCACATTGGGGAAGGGTTCATGAGAAACCGGTGGGTGTTTCCATTTCTAGACCCCTGGGATCCTCTGTGCAGGTGGCCATGGAAAGGTCATCATGTTTGGATCCTAACCCTGGGGTCGGATAAGCAAGGGAGGATCACCTGGGTGGAGGGTGCTTGAGGATTGGGAATGGGATGACCTCAGGCGAGATATGGTATCCCCCTTTGCCTAGTGACAATCAATCTGGATCTTCCCCAACCTTTATGGGTTACTATAAGACCTTTCCCTCCCCTCAATTCACCATATGGGATACTTGATGGTACTGAGATGAGGAAGAGGCAACTGAGAGTAATGAACACCACACACGTTCTATATATATATATATATATATATATATATATATACTCATAGCCGAGTGGCTTTGTATATACAACATCGCACAAACAAAAAAACAAGGTGACAATGTTACAAAGAATAGCGCATATGTACAGACAAAGCAAAGCAGAAAACAGTAGAGCATAACAAGGTATTCATAAGACTAGTTAAAAGTCAATAAAACATACTAAAATCTCATAAATACCAATTAGCTAAACACAACATAAGAGTTTCAAAATTTCAACACATTTCCAATACAATTTTACCACATAAAATATCAGGTTATGGTCATTGCCTTCAAAGAAAATAGACCAAAGCTGAGGCATGTCTGTACAATCATAACAATTATTATAAGAGTTGATATAGCTTTGCCTGATTAGTGATAAACTCTTACATTCATCGACCAGAGTTTCTAAGACAGATGTGATGCTCAGATCTAACAATGCCATAAAAAGCACCCTTGGTTGCCACCGCTTCGCTGATGTTACACTTGAGTAGCAAGTATTGACACATTATGGCACTGTTAGGATAGGCATCAATATATGTTGGTTTTGACAACCGGGCAGTTCTATACTCGCAGTATGGGCCCCTGTGACTTTTGGTATAGAGGTTCATCAGGTTATGTTAATTTTATTTTTAAACTTTATTTTTGCATTTACCAAATTACAGTAATACATGAACTGCCCGAACTATGTGCTCGTCAACTCACGCCAAAAACATTCCCCTCACCACCCCCTCCTCCCATATCTCTCTCCCCTCCGGTGTGCCTATCATGGTCCATTGTCACTTCTACATGCTGTGATGGTGTTGACTCCTAGTCGACCTGGTTAGTCGTTTGTGTTGGCATCATCAGCGATGATGGGGTATCAGTGTTGGAAAGTAGATATGATATGTATGGTCTCCAGTTGTCCGGCGGTCTCGCATGTAGAGGCAGTGTTCTAATGAATTCTACTTCCACCTCCTGGCAATAGAGGATGTCTTTCTGCCAGTTTGTTAGCGTGAGGGCCGGGCCCCGTCCCCAAGACATGACTGTTCTTCTGCGTGCCAGCACTAGTAAAATGTTTGCTCATTTCCTCATTGGCGGTGAAAGGTATTTCGTCATCTCAGGAGGATAGCTCAGCGGCAACGTGCTCGCCTTGGAAGCAAGACCACACGGAGCAACACAGGTTCGCCCCGGGGCCGCGCTTAGAAACCTCTGGGTATTAAGCGCGTTATAAATAACCTATCATATCCCCAGTAATGCCACTGTGGGAACGGGTCTCAGCTCCTTGCCTATAATTGCTTCAGTCTCGCAGAGTGCACTTGCCCAGAACCGGGCCACCACTGGGCAGCTCCAAGCAAGATGTAGGAAATCAGCTGCCGGCGTGCATCATCTGTCACATGCAGAGTTTGACTCTGGGTGATGCATACTTTTTTTGGCTGCCGTGTAATATGTTTGGTGCACATAGTTAAAATGTATTTGCTTGAAGCGTGAGTTCAATGCCACTTTTTGTGTCTGCTGTAATATATAGTCCCATTCTTCCTCCAGGATGGTAGATTGTAGTGTCTTGTCCCACCTTTCCTTTATTCTTGGGTTCGTTGGCATTGTGTCAGTTAGGAGGGATCTATATATAGTTGAAACCAGCTTTCCCTGATCTAATAGGTTGCCCATTGTGCTAATTTTGAATTTGTCCACCTTTGGAGGAACACTTTTTCTGCAGTGAGGGGTATCCCTGGAATGAATTTAATGGGCAGGAGAGGGGAGTATCTAATATGTATGTTGTATTTTTGGGCTATCTTCCTCCAGATTGCATATGTGGACTGTACTATATTCAACGTTGATTGTGGCACTGCTTGCTGGCTAATGACCATTGCTCTCAGCAGATTTGGTGAGGCCAGAGCTCGTTCGAGCTGGACATGTGGCCCTATGAACTGGGTCGAGTACCAGTGGCTCAGGAACGGAGCTTGAGCTGCCCAGTAATACCTTTCCAAATCGGGGAGTGCAAGGCCCCCCTTGGCCACCGGTAACGTGAGATATGTGTATGCCACCCTCGCAGGTTTACCCGCCCAGACCAAGTCCAGCACTAGACTCCTCACAGTCCCCAGGAAGCGGCGTGGCAACAGGATTGGAATATTAGAGAACAGAAATTTGGGGAGAATGACCATTTTCACCAGTGACGCCCTCCCCCCATAGGGTTAGTGGAAGCGATTTCCATCTATTCACCTTTTTCTGCAACGTTTTTAGGACGCTTTCATAATTGTCTCTGAAAATATCGTGGTAGTTCAGGGACACTAGGATCCCCAGGTACCGAACGTGGGCATGCTCCCATTTAAAATTGTAACTGTCTGCAAATTTTCTGGTGTTAATAGTCAGGGGAAAGATGATCGATTTGGAGTGGTTGATTTTTAGTCCGGAAACCAGACCAAATTTACTATTTCGTGCATGATGGAATTTAGGTTTTCACAGGGGTTTTGGACGAAGAGCACTATGTCGTCGGCATAGAGGGATATTACCAATTCATGAGGCCCTATATTGAGCCGTCTTTGAATTTGCCAATCTCGTAGGCTTGACTCAAGGGGCTCCATTACTAACGCAAAGATCAGAGCGGATAGTGGACATCCCTGTCTGCTCCCACGTTGAAGTTTTATGTTTGCGGACTTTGTTGTCCCTAGAATAATAGTCGATTGCGGTTGGTTATATAAGAGGAAGACCAGTTTGATGAATTGTTTCCCAAGACTGAGTTGCCTTAGTACTGCGAACAGGAAGGGCCATTTGACAGAGTCGAAGGTCTTCTCCGCCTCCAATAGTACTGCTATCGCCTGGTGATCGGGATCTAGTGCAGCCATCACCCCAAACATTCTCCTTATGCTGAATGTTGTGTTGCGTCCTGGCACGAAGCCCGCCTGGTCGGCGAGTACCAGTGCAGGCATTAGCGGGAGTAGCCTATTCGCCAGGATCTTGGCTAAGATCTTATTATCGAGGTTTATTGATGAGATTGGTCTGTAAAACGTACAGTCTTCGGTGGGCTTATCTTTTTTGTGCAGGAGAATTACGTTGGCTTCTCTTAGTGTTTGGGGGAGAGTACCAGACTCGGACGCTTCTTCGTAAACTTTTAGAAGGAGGGGAGCTACGATATGAGAATAGGTTTTATAGAATTCCCTGATTAGCCCGTCGGGCCCGGGAGCTTTGGTGGCGGGCAAACTCTTTATTGCTTGTAGGATCTCCTCTAGTGTGATGGGATCATTTAGGGGTTCCCGCAGTTCTCTCTCCACCCAATACAGCTCGGTATCCTTGAGGTAATGTGTATGGCCTCAGTGTCTGCAGGATGTCTGGCACTATAAAGTTCTTGGTAGAAGGAGCGAAACACCTCAATAATATCCTCCTCCCTGTGCACCAGTTCTCCCTGTGGGGACCGGACTCTCTCCACCCTTGTTGGCTTCCTATCTGCTGCAATCAGGCGCGCAAGGAGGGCTCTGGGTTTTTGACCCTCGCCATATTGGCAGATCCTGTGTCTGTGTCCGAGAAATTTTAGTTCATGTTCTGCTAATGATCTGAAGTTCAGAAGTTCCTTCTTAAGTTCTGCTTGGGTGCATGTTCCATTTGCGGTGAGCTGCTGAGGATTTCAGGCGATTCTCGCTGGTGGTCAGTTTGCAGAGTATTAGTTTCAGTATTCCATTTTCTTTTGCTATGCACACTCCCCTTATGAAACATTTTAGTGATTCCCAGAGCGTGCCTGCCGAATCGACTGTGCCCAAGTTGATTTAGAGGAAAGCAGTGATTTCTTCTCATAGCTCAGTGGCAAACCAAACACCTGGTCCGCAAGCGCTCCGGGTTTGAGCCACCAGTGGGGTGGTCTTGGCCTGGTGTCCGGGGGGTTGCATTCATGAGATACCGTGGGGTAGTCCGAGAAGGTTTTGGGAAGGATTTGGCATAGACCCCATTGCCACTTGCTGTGTAAGGAGACGAGGAAATAGTCTATGCGTGAACTCGTATTGTGGACGCTTGAATGGAAAGTGTAGTCTCGATTCTCCCAGTTCTGGTGTCTCCAGATGTCTATTAGGTCAAATGTTTTGCAAATCTCCTGCACTTGTAGACTGGCTTTGGACGGTTGTGCTGTTGCTGACTGTCTTTTGTCTTTCCGTGGGTCAAGGTGCGTGTTCAGATCGCCTCCCCATATTATAGTTGCATTGTCCAAGTGTGCTAGTCAAGAGAGCACCCAATCAAAATTGTTTGCGCCATCTGTGTTCGGGGCGTAGGAGTTCACAAATACCACCTCTTCTCCTGCCACAACTCCCTGCACCAGGAGCGCTCTACCTTCTGCGTCTTTTTCAATTTTTATCAGGCGGAAGCATATCGCTGGATGGATAAGAATCGCTACCCCTCTGGCATATGATGAATAGGAAGAGAAATACCGATGGCAGCCCCAATTTCGCGCCCAGAGTTGTTCGTTGTGAGGGAGAAGATGGGTCTCTTGGATCATTGCCACCTCCACCTTGTGGCGTCTAAGGAGTTGCAGGATATTCCTCGTCTAGGCTGGGTGATTGCCACCTCTAATATTCCATGATGCTACCTTGAACGGGGGCTGGCGATTCATTTGTTTAAGGCCCGCGGGAACCATGATGGGATGATTACTCATGACCAGTGCCCCCGCGAGCAGTGTGTCAGAGGTGTGTTTGAGACTTTTTCCAATTCCGGGAGGGTCCGGTGTGCACTTTGGGGTCGTGGGGCCAAGGCAGTGGCTGGTGAGGGACGAGTGATGCGCGTTCCTAACAACACCAAAGAACTTTCCCTTACACGGACAACCCCCACTTGTCTGTTTGGAACCCCCCCAACTTGAAAAATAAATTGCTGCGCATGGGGCGCTGGTGTCCCCCCAAGAGTTAGGCTCCTACTCCTAGTTTACCTATATCGCCCTGTTGTTATGTTCGACTTGGTTTCAGGCAGGGTTCATGGTCTTTCTTCATGGCTGCATTCTTCCTGCCCATTCTCTCCTCGGTGGCCCGGGGGTATTGCTTGCGTGTTTGCATCCCTGTCTGTCGAGAAACAGAATAGCTTCATCTGGGGAGCTAAAAAACTGTGTTCTTCCTTCATATTGGATGCACAGTTTCTCACGGAAGAGCATCGAGTAAGTCATTTGGTTGTCGCGTAATCTGCGTTTGACGAGAGCAAAGGACCTTCTCTGGGCCTGAACTGTTGGCGAGAAGTCCGGGTAGAATTGTATGTCATTGCTGTCATACTGGAGTTTGCCTTTCACTCTTGCCATTCTCAAAATTGTGTCCCTATCCTTATAGCTTAGGAGCTTGGCTATAACCGGTCGTGGCGGTGCCCCTGGAATGGGCCTGGTGGCCGGGATCCTGTGGGCCCTCTCCACCACAAACAGTTGTGATAGTTCTGTGGCTCCGAAGAGGTCCCTGCATATTTTCTCGATATGCTCCTCCATTTTAATTTGTAGTTGTTGCTCTCTGATGCCGACCACACTTATATTGTTACGCCTGGAGCATCCTTCCAGATCCTAATTTTTGGCCAATACTGTTTTCATTTGCCCCTCTAGCGTAGAAACTCTTGCGGTCAGTGACGTTGCACCGTCATCTAGGTCTGAGACTCTGTCTATCTTGCTGTCCAAGTTGCCTATTCCTGCCTCAAGTCCATTAATATCTCATGAATGTCTATTGGTTGGACTTGTATGGCTCAATGGAGATTCCGGGCGACTTTCTGATCTAGGAGCCTTAGATGCTGGGCCAGAAAGTCAGCTTTCTTTGGGACTTGTCCGTTTTACCGATTGTGGCACTGTTAGGGATGCTTCTCTCACCTTGCGATGGAGGCCGCGGCGTGTGGGGACCGAGATGAGGATTCTGGGGCGCCACGTTGTGCTGCTCTTTGGGATGAGTGGGGTCGCCTGGTGTTGCCTGCCGCTGTGGCTTCCAGATTCGCCTCACTGTGTGCGCGGCACAGTGTTACCTTTCTTATAGGAGGTGGGGGCGAGCCACGGCATGGACTCGCCGCGGTTAGCGCCCGGCACTGCGATCTGGGGCTAGGTATGTCTCTCCTCTGTGAGATCTTGCATGGTGCATGTTGGTCCACTGCTTTCCTTCTGTCTCCCGGCGTGTACCCCGGTCCCCCAGTGCGTACGGCAGCTGGATGCCTCTGGAGTGTGCGCCGCCCTCTGCAGGCCCGCCGCGCTGGCGTGATTTGGGCAGGATTAATGGCTTCCCAGGGGATGTTGCCGCCACCCGAGCGGGGTATGAGTCTGTTGTCGCTTCAGCTCCCCATGGGGGGCTCGCCGTGGATTGGGCCTATGAAGCTGCCCCCTCTGTCTGGAGCCCACACAGCCCCAAGGTCCTCATGTCAGTGCTCACACTGTCTGTGTGTGGCCACCCTCCTGGGTTAGTGGGGCTTATTTGTTGCCGCGTGCAGCGTGCCCTTATGTTTCCTGGGGTGGAGGGCTCCCCACACTAGCTGTCTCCTCTTTCCGCACCCTCATTTATTTGGGCTGCGCCCCACGGGTCTCCCCCGCCACGTCGCTCACCTGCCTGTGGGGCCCCGCTGCTGCAAAGCAAAGATCCGCTCCAGTGCCACCTCCCTTTTTGCTGCAGTGGTGCCGCGGGTGCCGTTGTTCTCCCCGCTGGGCCACGGTGACATGTTCACTGCTTGTCCGGATCCGTCTCTGCTGCCTGGGTGTTCATCTGCATGCGGCCCACTGCGGCGAGGTACGGCCCCCACAGATGTCCATGTGGGCCGCGGGTCATGGAGCTCGCTTCCAGCCAGCCATACCTCCACCCCCACCTTCCGGCACCTCCTCCACCCAATCGCCAGTGCTGGTGATTGTAGATGTCTGGGTCTGCCGCTTCACTCCGTGGCCATCGATGTGCGCCGCAGCGTGACTTGACTCTCGGAGGGCCAGAATGGAACGTGGAGGCGAGGCCCACTCCGCGCGGGCGCCTGTGTCACAGCTGTCAGGTGTGCTGCGTTGCTTTTCCTTCGATTTTTCGGCAGAAATGTTGGTATTAAGCCGCTTTAGTGTTACGCCTGCATTTCAGGGTCAGTTTTCTTCAGGGATGCCGCGATTAGACAGGATTTATTCAGGAGCTTGGCGGGAACTCACAGAGGAGCCGCCATCTTGGTTGGCCCTCTAACGCCCTCTGTATCAGGTTATATTCATAGCTGAACCTAGTCAGCACAGTTTTCAGCCACGATTTACCAAATACAGATCACCTGAGACTGAGAGATTCTTAGAGCCTACCTGCCATTTAGAGTAAAGTGATACAATTGCACCCATAGTCTCCAATGAGTTGCAATTATCTAGTCGTAGGAATGCAGAGAAAAGTAACCATTGAGGTACCATTATGGAGGGCCCGCAAGTGCTCACAACACATGACAACTTTCTGTACAAATTCATGAACTATGCCATTGAGCTCAAAATCCAGTTATAAGTACTCAATCGACAGGGCAATGGGCATGCAAAAAAGTGGCTGTAACATGGTTGCCTCAAAGCATCGAAGTTTAATTAAATAATGGTGGCCCCAGACTTCGATACCATAGTAAAGTATGGGCAAGATCTTTGCTCTGTATAATAACAGAATGGTCGAGATGGAAAGATCACCCTGACTCACAATGAAAGAACTGATTGCTCTGATAGATTTCATGCATTCATTGTTGGTTTCTAACCAATGGATGGACCAACTAAGGGTGTTGTCGACACAGAGACCACAATATTTGTATGAGGTGACACACTCAAGATGGGATCCATTAAGCTCACATTGGATGGTCTTAGCAATGTTAACCCACAGACCATTTGATTCTGCATACTTTCCCAGGGCCGATATCAAAGGTTGAAGCCCTTTTGGGGTATGGTCCATTAACAGGAGGTCGTTGGCATAAGTGGGTTACGGCGAAGTACAGATTAAAAAGGGTTGCTGCAACAGTACAGCCCTGTTTCACCACTCAATGAGTCTGCATAGAGGTTTAGAGTTTAACCTCTGCGTCAAGACGTATCCTTACTGTAGTGTCAGCATGAAGCAGCATCAGCATTTTGAAAAGACCAGGGGGAATATTCCAGGAGGCCAATTTTTGACATAGTCTGTTTCGCAAAATGGAATCAAAGGCAGCAGAAAAATCAATAAATGTGCAATACACGGCACTATCTCGCCGTAACAATGCATACTCAACCGAGGACACAAGAATGAGAAGGTTATGTGTAGTCACCCATTTGGTTTGGCGGGAGAATACTGTTATCATTAATCCATTGGGTCAACTCAAAAAGTAGGACTTTAGCAAAAATCTTTGATGGAATATCTGGCATGGCCAGCATTCTATAATTGGCCGGAACATTCCAGGCACCTTTTTTATACACTGGCAATATATGGCTTTCACGCCACGTTACAGGAAGTGTACCACACATGCCTATATGGACAAATAACAGGTGCAATCCCATGATGCCCACATTCCTGGTGAGAGTTTAAGGACAGCATTGCAGATACCATCTGGGCCGGTGGCACGAGACGTATTAAGTCGTTCAATGATCATGATAAGATCGAGTATTGAAGCCTTGAAGGTCCATGTGGTATCGGGCAAAGGGAAAGGGGTATCAGCTGGATGAATGGTGCCAAGAGTGGAGACAATGTACTTAAGCCAAAAGGGTTCAGGTACACATTTTATAGGAAGTACACACTTTGCATTACCCCTAATTGCGCTCCACAAACCAGTACTATTCTTTTTAGATGCAAGATGGGCCAGTTCTTTCCATTTATCGCTTTCACATTTGAGTTTGTATCCCTTTAACCAAAGACGATACTTGCACTTGATCGATTGTATATGCGTATTGGTCTCATCTGCTGTGTAGATAGCCAAACAGGGATAAAAGACGGCAGCAATATCAGCACGTAATAGCTTCTTAGCAGCCGCAATATTTGTATCAAAGTTCATCCGCTTGCTGGGAACGATATTGGTGCGCTCACCAACATTTTTGTACACACTACGTTGTTGAGTATGTACCCCTATCTGGGCGATTAGGGCTGAAAAAGCACTCATAATTGGGAAACCTAGATGCGAGATGTGGGTGTCAAATTGCACTATGAAGGGTGGGAGCAGATTGTCCGAAGAAGCTTGGGCTTTTGTCACCCTCAAGTTATTCCATCTAATGCGGTTCACCATTGAAATCACATGTATGTCACCAGTTAAGGCATATTTCCTGATTACAGGTACATCGTTTATGTTTGTTATGAGAACACACAGTGGCAAGTGATCACTTTCATCCCATGATACAAAGGCCATATCCTTGACTAAGGACATGCCCTGCTGATTCACAAAGATGTTGTCAAGTGTAGCAGCACTTTTGCCACAAACACGGGTGAAGGCAAGCGAGACATCACCAGAGCATAAACCATTAAGGCGTAGAAAGCCAAAGTCCTCCAAGAGCATTGCCCAGGATTTACCAGAGTAATGGGCAGAGCCAACAGGGAGGATGGGCGTGCATACATTGGGGCCCAGATACTCAGGTAGAGCCAAATCAATACAAGCATTAAAATCACCTACCAGCCACACACTTTCACCACTTTGATACTGGGACGAAGAAGATGCCTGCCAAGCGGTGTGAAGATCAGGCATGTCCTCCTAATTATGGTCAGACAAAACAGATTGAGAGAACACACTTGCAACCCATTGCAACCCTGAGGGACTTCTCTTTGCATATAGAGAAGTCCCTCAGGAGGGAGTAGGATTCAGTCCCTTCAAACTTCTCTATGGCCATCCAGTCAGAGGTCCATTGGCCCTGATTAAGGAGGGGTTGGAGAGTGCTCCTTCCCCCAAGCCGGTCAGAGTGACGGACTATGTGATAGGTCTCCGGAGGAAAATGTCACACATGATGGCAGAGACAAGTGATAACTTGAAGGCTGGTCAAGGTCTGGTCAAGGTCTGGTCAAACATTGGCATGACCAGAAGGCTAACATGGTTGAGTTTACTCAAGACCAGCTTGTTCTTGTTATGGTCCCCACAAGGCAGAGGGCCTTGCAGGACAAATGGATAGGACCCTTCAAAGTTGTGGGTAAACCTGAGAGGTGAACTATCTGGTGGCAATCCTAAGGAGGCTCCCAGAGCCTTTCACTCCAACCGTTTGAAGGCCTATGTCTCTAGACCTGACACAGGAGCTTTGCTTCTAGCTTCAGCTCAGGAGGAGGAGGAGAGTGAACCTTTGCCTGACCTCCTCAGAGGCTTACATTTAGATGAGCAAGTGGAAGGAGTTAATCTCTCTTCCAGTCTCACATCTGACCAGCAGGATGAGTGCAAGTTACTGTTAAATCAGTTTGCCTCCCTGTTCTCACTTTCACCAGGCTTGGGGCCAACAGGATATACTCACTGGTGACTGTTTTCCTGTCAAAAGCGGGGGGTACATAATGTTAGACAATATAAGAACCCATATAAGGAATGAGGTCAACAAGATGCTTGATCTCGGGGTTATAGAGCCCTCTACTAGCCCATGGTCTAGCCCAGCTGCGCTTGTACCAAAGGCAGGATCCAAGGAGTTGAGATTCTGCGTGGACTATAGAGCTCTAAATGCAGTCACAAAGACTGCTGCCCATCCTTTGCCAAGGACAGATGAGCTAGTGGACAAACTTGGTGCAGCCAAGAACCTCAGCACATTTGACCCAACGTCAGGCTATTGGCAAATAGCCCTGGCAGACCATGCCAAGGAGAAAACTGCATTCTCTACCTCCGCTGGCCTCTACCAATTCAAGGTAATGCCTTTGGACTAAAGAATGCACCTGCTACATTTCAGAGGATGATCAATCAAGTTCTGAATGGGATGGAGGACTTCTGCATGGCATACTTGGATGACAATGCAGTGTTCAGCCCTACATTGAAAGAACATATTGAACACCTAGGCTATGTATTGCAGGCTCTGGAACAGGCCCATCTGACCATAAAGGCAAGCAAATGTCAAATTGGTCAGAGTACAGTGGTCTACCTTAGACATGAGGTAGGAGGAGGTGAAATGAGGCCATTGCCTAGCAAAGTACAAGCTGTACAAAACTGGGCCACCCCTACTACTCAAACCCAAGTGAGAACCTTCTTAGGTCTCACTGGGTATAACAGGAACTTCATAGAGAAATATGGGACCATAGCTTCTCCCTTGAATGTCATGAACCTTCTTAGTTCTCACTGGGTATAACAGGAACTTCATAGAGAAATATGGGACCATAGCTTCTCCCTTGAATGTCATCTCCTCTCCCAAATTCCCTAAAAAGGTCAGGTGGAATGAGGAGTGCAATCAAGCCTTTGCAGGTCTGAAGAAAGCTCTTTATCAAGCTCCAGTCCTAAGATCTCCTGACTATCACCAACCCTTCATTGTACAAACTGATGCTTCTAATGTAGGTATAGGTGCAGTCCTTAGTCAACTGGATGAGAAAGGTAGGGAACACCCCATTTGTTTCATCAGCAGGAAGTTAAAGGATCCTGAGACAAGGTGGGCAACATTAGAACATGAATGTTTTGCTATTGTGTGGTCACTGAAGAGGTTTAGACCATACTTGTATGGATCTACCTTCATCATTCAGACTGACCACCAACCCTTGAGATGGCTGATGCAAATGAAAGGGTAAAACCCAAAGTTACTCAGATGGTCAATCTGCCTGCAAGGGTTTGATTTTTCCATTGAGCACAGAGCAGGAAGTCACCACCAAAATGCTGATGTTTTTTTTTTATTCGTATTTATATAGCGCACCACAGAGGACATCGTGGCACTTGTTACAGTACAAAGCTTAGTTACTTAGTTACATGGTGATTAGCAATATATATACAGGTTGCAATATAGTTACATAGTCATTAGCAGTATATATACAGGTTACAATATAGTTATATTACATTTGTGTTATATTACAATTTACATGGCAGAAGTGGAGGAGGCAGTCCTCCACTTGCTAGTTGAGGAGAGTGGCCTTGAGGTTGTTGCGGAAGACAGAGATGGAAGTTTCAGCTCTAAGGGTGGCAGGGAGTGAGTTCCAGAGTTTCGGTGCAATATAGGAGAAGCCTGGACCTCCCGCTGTGGCTCTCTTTATGCGTGGTATGTGTAGCTGGTTGGTGTACTGAGCTCTGGTGGGGCGAGTGGATGTGGTCCTTGATATTGCTTCAGATAGGTATGCTGGAGCAGTTTTGTTGATGCACCTGTGAGTGATAGTGAGGATTTTCAGAGTAATACAGTCTTTGACCTGGAGCCACCGGGCTTCACGTCTGGCGTGGGATATATGGTCTCTTCTAGGGATGCTCATGGCGGCTCTGAGGGCATTGTTTTGTGTGGTTTGCAGTCTGTGAATGTTTTTGGCGGAGGTGCCAGCTAGAAGGGCGTTGCAATAATCGAGTTTGGCTCCTATAGTTGCTGTAGCTATGGCCAAGCGGTTAGGGGTGGATAAGTAGGGTTGAATGGCATTGATGAGTTTGGTGCTGAACGCTGATGCAGAGGCTATGGCGCTGACTTGTTTGTTCATCGATAGATTTGCATCAATGTGAACACCTAGAGTCTTGACAGAGGATGATACGGAGATGGTTGAGTTGTCTATGTTGAAGTTGTTGTATTGGGGGCTTAGTTTCGATAATGTGTTTGTCTGGCCCAGGATGAGAATTTCAGTCTTCTCCCCGTTAAAACAGAGGTCATTGATTGCCATCCAAGCTTGGAAAGTGGCATAGATGTTGTGAAGGGCTGTGACATCTTGGTGATAGAGTCCAGATAGGGGTAAAAGTACTTGAGTGTCGTCTGCATAGTTTGTATATGCAACACCCATAGAGTCAAGTAGGTCGAAGAGGGGTTTTGTGAAGGGGTTATAGATGGTGGGGGCTGTACAAGATCCTTGGGGGACGCCGCAGTTTATAGTGGTAGGATCTGCGTTAGCTATGTCAGAGTAGACCTTCATGGCTCTTCCTTCAAGGAAGGAAGTGATCCAGGATGCTGCTTGATTAGAGAAATGGGCTACATGGGGGAGGTGGGTGGTGAGTGTTTGGTGATCTCCCGGTCAAAAGCAGCTGTTAGATCGAGGAGGAGGAGCAAGGCAGGTTTGCCTTTGTCCATGATCTGTGAGATTTGATTTTTTAGGTCTAATAAGGCAGATTCTGTTCCATGCCCGACACGGAAGCCAGATTGTCTTTTGCCTAGTATGGAGTTAGCTTCTATGTATGATTGGATCTGGATGTGAGCTGCTTTGTCCAGGATTTTTAGGAGGAACGGGACTGTCGTTATCGGTCTGTAGTTGTTGGGTTGCGCTGGGACAAGTGTGTCATTTTTTAGAAGTGGCCGCACCCAGCCTTCCTTGAGATTGTTTGGGACAGTTCCTGTTTGGAAAGATGCGTTAATGAAGGCAGTAATCAGGGGTGCTAGGTCATTGGCGCATTCCTTGATGATTTTGGGAGGGCAAATGTCTGCTTTCCAGAGGGATGGTTTGAGGTTTTTGATGAGATTAAGGACCTCAGGAGAATTGAGCGTGATTGAGATGACTACGCTTGTCTTGTGTAGGGTGGTTGGTTTTTTGGTTTGGGAGGGCTTTGCAGTGGTTTTGGATTTCGTTCTGGAGGAGTTTTATTTTGTTGAGCATGGCGGACTGAATGCTGGCACACCAGGCTTTGTCTTTAGTTATCTCGTCAGTGGTAGCCGGAGGAGTGACTAATTCATTAAAGATTGCAAATAGTTCTTTAGCTTGGGAGTTGGCCTTTGAGATCCTATCATTGAAGGAGTTGGATTTTGCTGCTAAGATGACTTTTTTATATTGGAGGGCTATTTGTTTGAAGAGCCTCTTATTTAGATCACTCAGATCCGTTTGCCAGTTTTTAAGCGACTGGCGCTTTTGAGCTCGGAGGGTTTCGAGTTCTTCCGAGAAACAAGAGTTGCAGTGAAATGATTTTTTTTCCTTCTTGTTTTCAAGTGGGGCTATAGAGAGGTGCTCTTGGAAGTCAGCTGGGGGTCCGGGAGGTCTGTATAGGATGTGGGTGTTGATTAGATTATTGGGGGAGAGCGTAAGCTTGGCTGATAGGATATCAGCATTACCACCCCATGTACTATGGTCTGCTAATCTGATGGATAGTGAGTCTTTGTGGGTAAGGGCGACTCCCCCTCCAATCTTATCACATCTATCTTGCCTAAGGATGGTGTAGCCTGTGGGTAGGGCTAGTGCGATTGCTGGGCAGGAGGCATCATTGAGCCAGGTTTCAGTGATGCAAAGTAAGTCCAGATTAAGTGTGGATAGTAGATCATTTATCTCGAGGGCATGTGCAGGTAGGGAGCGTACGTTCAGTAGTGCACATTTAAGTGGTGGGTGTTGTGTGCCTTTGATGTTTTTGTTTATACTAGTATGGGGTGAAGTGTGCTTGTTGTGGTGTGTGGTAGTGAGGGGCTTAGTGAGAAGTAGTGTAGAGGCATGTTGGGGTGGTGGGGGGAGAGGGACAGTACTTATGCTCATCTTAGTATGGGGTAGCAGTGCACTGCGGGTGCCTAATCTGGTGTTTCTAGTCCTGATGGGTGTGGGTGAGCAGAGTAAATACCTAGGAAGTGATCGATTTCTGAGATTGCGGAGTCTGGTGGCTAGGCTAGGTGGCCGAGACTGTGTGATGTTGTAGTCTGGTGCTGCGGCATGTGAATTTAGTGCCGGGCGCTGGGTGAGGTGTGCTGGGAATATGTGTGGAGGCGTAGAGGCCATTATAGTGAGGGCTATAAGGATGGCTGTTAGGCTGGCTGAGCGGAGTGTGGCAGGGAGAGTGTGGGAGAGTGAAACTATGCTATGATTGGGAGGTGCATTCTTGGGCATCATGATCGTGGAGAGTGACTGTGTGTGTGTGTGCAGCTGGTGTATGCCGCTGGTATGTGACAGAAATGACAGGGGGATCATGCGACTAGTGCTAGGTAGTTCAGAGGCAGGGCATAATAGGTAGCAGTTCATCATAATACAATGCCTTAATTCGATTTTCTAAGTGGGGCAGGCAGAGGCTAAATGGTGGCAGGGCATAATAGGTAGCAGTTCAACAAAATACAATGCCTAAATTCGATTTTCTAAGTGGGGCAGTCAGAGGCTAAATGGTGGCAGGGCATAATAGGTAGCAGTTGGCTGCACAAGAGGATACAGTACAAGCGGATAAGCAATACTGGTAAATGCGCTAAATAGTATACTGAGATATTATATATCAACAATAGACCAGGTGATAGCAAGCAATTGTCCAAAGTCAGTGAAAAGCAGAGGCACCCATGAGGTGTACTGCATGAAGGGATTAGGTGGAAAGGTTAGGTTCTGGGGAGGTGTGGGCAAACTGCAGGGTCAGGGCAGGCTTACCAGAAAATGGGCAGAGTCAATGGCCCAGGCCTCATGTGCCTCCGGACAGGCTCCAGACAGGAAAAGTTCCTTGTGATGAGGATCCTTTGGATGAGGGGGCCGGCGTTTGCCTGCTGGCGCCTGATTGGCCTTCTGTAGTTGCAGTTGGCCAATGGGGGCTCTCCTGGATGTCATGTGGTCGCCTTCTTGGCAAGGAGGAGGTCGACGGCCATGGTGAAGCAGGAACACCTCATGTGTTCCAATGGAGGCACAGAAAAAACGCTCGAAATGCGCTTTTTAGGTTGTTTTTTCAATAAAAATATAATTTACACTGTTCATGTGTAATTATGGGCTAGGAGGAGCACTTTTCAGTGGGTGGGATTTTCGAGCCTAGGGTGCTAAAACTCCTGCAGTGTTGAGGGCTCCTGCACCTCGGTGGTCCTCTGAAATAATGCTGGTACAGGCTCCAGATAGGAATCTCTAGGATGTTTGTAACTGACTAGAGGTATGAGAACCATCCAGGAGTGGATTAAATCCTCCTGTCCCTTAGTCTGAGGGGGGCGAGTGTTAGGGAGAATTCTCATTCAATGGCTAATTTCCATTACCTAGTGAGTCCCTCAGCAGCTTTGCTGGATTTCTGGAGTTATTTATTTACTTGGTAAGAATGTGAGCTTTTCCCCCACTCTTACCCATGTTTTGCTATGTGTATTTCATCTGTTTTTGTGATTGTGGGCTCTGGAGTACACCACTTCAGTACCCCCCTTCTTTTGTGTGTTGCACAGCACCTTCAATGCAGTGACACAGGGTTGTCTTTCATACTTCCCACCGACTCCATTTCTGAGGCTGACTACTGTCCCCCAGAAAAGGCGAAAGTTGCCATTAACTTTACTTAGTCATTTAACAACAGATCCAGTACACCCCATCTTACATGGAGTATTGGACAGGGTTACTTCTTAGCCCTTTTTATCTGTACCTCCTAGAGCAATGTTTCCCTCTTTTAACATTTAGACTTGGCTGGTGGCAGTGGTATCTACCCTAACTTTTCTACCGCGATTATACTATATAAACGTGGTATTGTTGTAGGCTATTATATTATCCTTGAACTTAAACCCACTTGACCAAATACTTTTTCTTTTGGCTCCGGTCGGGTTTATTCACCATTTCTTTTTGTTAAAGTCCTTCTTGTGTTTTACTTTGCGCGGCAAACCAGGTTTGCCTTCTTTGTTCACTGTCTTTTGGCGGGCTTCTGCGAAGAAGCCCTCCTCTAGGCGCCTGGGTGTCTAGTTGGGCTGAATGTGAGAGAGGGGTGTAGTCACCCCCTGCACAGGGTATCCTAGAAAACCCAAGTCACACTTTGCCATGATTGGCTGAGATGGTTGGCCGGGCGGACAACCCCCCTGCTGCGTGATTGAGAGCCAGGCTGTGTGAATGGGGGATTTTCGCATTAAAAGGCAGGACTCTTGGGCTAGGGGTCAGAGTCGCCACTGGAACTACAAGGAACCGAAGAGAAGCAGAGAAGAAGTCGGCTGCTGCAACTATCCCATCCCGGTGAAGCCCTGCTGCAGTCCTGAGCTATCTACCCTTCAACGACCAGAGAAGATCCAGTCCGGAGTCTTCTTCTCTTGAGCCTGGTGGGGATAACCAGCTCATCTTCTACAGCCAGAGGATCCTCTTCGTGGTCGAAATCGCTGCACACTGCTGTAGTGGTCCGGATAGCCACCTGAAGAGCCTCTCCTGTTTTGAAGGAGCGCACCTTTTATTCACTGTCGCTGCTGCCGGCTTCAGCCCTGTGTGGTGCAGACCCCTCCAGACGTCCCTCCAGGAACCGTGGGTCTGCAGGAAACTTCCAGGAACAACTGCTGTGGCACCAGCGTCTTCATTGAATAAGGCACTGTGTTCTGCTGAGGAATTCGGGTGAATCCCTTTTCCTCCTCCTACAAGGCTTGTCCTTATCTTCCCTCCTTCCTATAACTTTTGCTTCCTCCATTGACAATATCTAAGTACTCCTGAATACGTTGAATTGTGAACTGTCCGACTGTGTGATCCTCGACAACAGGAACCCGGTTCCACTTGACACTGGCTCCGGCCTATTGACTCTTGAATTTCAGTCCATGAGTGTTCTCTGATTCTGTCTGCCTTGACAAAAGTATTTCCTATGATTTTTGCCCCCAACTCTCTCTGGGTATCTCAGGTGCTAAGTGTGTTTTTGCCCCGGTAACATTTCTTGCCGCGAATACACGTTTATTTAGTAAGACCGAACTGTCATTACTGTCAAAAAAGTGATGCATATGTATTCCCGGTAACGTCTTTTGTTTCACAACACCGGTCTGTTAAAACATAGGGTACTTACCTTGAGTTATACCGTACAAAGTGAATTGGTTAGTTGTAGTAAATGTTACGTGTGGTTTTGAATTAATAGAAGTGTTTTGTTTATAACAAACGGTTTAAAAATAAATGTACTTATATTTTTTACCTGAAACCTTGAGTCAGTGTTTGCTTGAGTCACAGTAATTGTGGTCCCTTTGTGTAATCTCTGCTACTGCTCATATACTCTTGAGATAAGCCTGGCTGCTCCGCTACTGCTACCACTTTAACATAGTAGTACAGGCTTGTACCAAAGGTAAAACTTGTATTGCCACCTGTGGTCTTAATTGTGTGTAGTGGTCCCTAAGGGCAATGCACAGGATTCTGCCTAACAGAGATCAACATAAACTTACCCTCCCCTCAATCCTCCCAACAATTCCGTCTAGTACACATTACGTTACCACCCATCTCTCCCTCCCCTCTCCCCCCTTGAAGGGTGTTTTCTCCCGCGTGTATTACCATCTCTTAATCTTCCAGTTGTGGTGTGTGGACAGTTTCTACCTTTGGTATTAGTCAATGGTTGTGGCCGCCTCACAGGGGCACCATCTATTATACATTGTAGGTTGACTTGGATGACCCCAATCTCAGGTGCAAGTGGGCACTCTCCTGTTGTGATCATCTATATACTGAAGTCCGAGCCAATACATATTATAACATACATACTTCTACTGGTTGGCCAAATATTTAGCCCTAAATAAACCCTGTAACAGTTAATATGGAGCTGTTTTCCCATGGAGTGCTGCAGTTATCCTTTACATTATACATATGTTAGTAGCAACATTAATCCATTCTTTCTTTCCAGGTACCTTAACCCCTTTCCATTGCATCACAAGGCAGGCCCGCACCACTAGTAGGTTGGGTGCAGCCAACACCGTCAACCTCCTGAGTTCTCCTTCAGACTCCTCCATCTCAAATAGTATTAGGAAAGGTCTGTTAGTACGTTGGATCCCATCCAGTTCCCTAATCCAACCCAGGACCTCGTCCCAAAACACCCTGATTCTGGGGCATCCCCACCACATGTCCCAGTAGTCAGCCCTCTCGCCACACTGACGCCAGCACATAGGTCTAGTGGACTGGAACATCTTAGATAGTCTGAGCGGGTCATATTGCCATCTGTGTAGGAGCTTAATGGCGTGCAGTTTGTATTGGCTTGCAATCGATGTCTGCAATGCCCCTTTACATATTCTCCCCCAAAGGTCAGGCTCTATTTCTTATCCAAAGTCCCTCAGCCATCTTAACCTCAGATTTTCAGTTGACCCCTTCCGCGCATCCACCAGTGCTCTGTACATGGCAGAGATCAGGCCCTTTGAATCTCTCAGTTTATCCAAGAGCTCCTCAAAAGGGGTAAGGTCTCTCTGAATCTTCTCCTTCCATTTCTCTTTCATAAAGATCCCTTTTAGCTGAAGGAAGTAAAAGTCAGATAAGGGGCCTATGCCCAATGCCTCTATAATCGTAATGAAATTCCCCGCCCTCCAGAGATGGCCCACTCTCTCAAGCCCCGCTTCAAACCAAGACTGGAACCGTTTGTGGTTAGGGATGGCCTCCCAGACCCCAGGCGCCCATATATGACTCAATGGGGATGGCCAAGAGGTGATTCCTCGCATGTCACCTCATTCCCTCCAAATCTCCCATATTCTGCCCAATATCGAGGGGTCCCTGACTCTGCGCGTAAGCTTACTTCTCGGGACCCATAGCCATTCTGCAACCATGGCTGGGGCAAGACTAAGATTATCCAAATGAATCCACTGAGGTTCCCTCTTCCCTCTCAGGTGGGGGACAAGGACCCTTAACTGCATTGCCTCGTAATACTTCTGTAGATTCGGCAGCCCCACCCACCCCTGTCTTTGGGCAACGTTAAGACCTTGTATGATACTCTAGCCTTCTTTCCTTGCCATAAGAACTTTAGGATCGCGTCTTGACCTCACGGAAGAAGTGTTCTGGAAGGCGAATCGGGAGCATTTGAAACGTGTACAAGAATCTGGGCAAACACACCATCTTCACAGCGTTAAGTCTCCCAAGCCAAAATATGGTTGGTTTCTCCCATTTTTCTAGGTCAACCCGAAAGCCCGAAAGAAGGGGAGAGAAGCTGGCGTCCAAAAGAGTGTCTATTTCCTTCGTGAGATTTATTCCCAGATATTGGACGGTGTCTCCCCCCAACATAAGGCACAAGGGGGCAAATCTATTTGCCTCTCCCTGTCCAAGTTTTCGCAGTGGAAATAAAATCAACTTAGCCCTATTGATCTTAAAGCCGGATAGCGCCCGTCCTGTTCAATCTGTTGGATCGCCCTAGGTACGGATGTAAGGGGGTTCTTTATGTGTAGCAACAGGTTGCCGCATATAGGGCCACCTTGTATTCCACCCCTCCCGCCATGAGCCATTCTACCTGATGGTCCTCCTATGGACCAGGGGTTCAAGGGAGAGGGAGAACAGTATCGACGAGAGGGGGCAACCGTGCTTTGTTCCCCTGCTTAAGTCAAACCATCGGGAGTAATCCCCATTGACCGCTACTGATGCTCTAGAAGAAGTGTACACTGCCGCTACCCCCTCCTGAACCTAGTGACCAGTCCCACTTTGCCTAGGACCATTTCCAAGAAGCCCCAATCCACTCTATTGAACGCCTTTTCTGCTTCCACAGAAAGAAGGGTCGGGTCACCCCCCTAGGTTCTGCAACTCGTGAATCAAGTGCAATGTTCTCTGCCTCGTGTTGGCGCCCTGTTGCCCCATTACAAATCCGACATGATTCAAGTGTGTCAGACGGGGCATGTATACTTCGAGCCTTGCCGCCAGTACCTTTGTGTAAATCTTGGCTTCAATATTTAATAGCAATATGGGGTGGTACGACCCACACCTTTTGGGGTCCCTACCTTCCTTAGGGATCACTGTGATGAGTGCTCATGAGAATGAGTCTGGGGCGTCACCTGTCTCCAGAATATCATTGAAAAGTTCCACCATAAAGGGGAGGAGGGAAGAAAGAAATGACTTACAAAAGCCTGCTGTGTATCCGTCTTCTCCCGGGGCCTTCCCTAGGGGTAGTCTCCTCACTGATCTTTTGATTTCCTCAGCCGTGATTGGGGCGTCCAATTCATCAGCCTCCTCAAGGGGGAGTTTTGGCATCTGCATGTCCACCAAATATGTATCTATTCCCGTACTCCCCCGGCCGGTCTCAGATTTATGTAGAGCCTCATAGAATGTCGCAAACGCCTCTGGGATATCCCCTGTCCCTCCATCTTCAGCACCTACTTCCTCCTCTATGGACGCCACCCATCTCTCGGCACGCTGTCCCCAAAGCCTCGCAGCCAGCAGTGCGTCCGCCTTATCTCCCTTCTCATGGTACTTCTGTTTGAGAAACTGCAGCTTCTGCACTATCTGGCCTTCCTCTAGGAGTCGCAGCTCCTCTCTCTTACGTCTGGCCTCCTGCACCTTATTCTCCCTCTCTTCAGCGGCGTTCCTTGCCTGCCTATCAAGGTGGGCTATCTCCTCCCTCAGTCTGCTTTCTATTAGAGCCCTCTCTCTCTTCTTCCTGGCCCCCTCCCTGAGAAGGATCCCCTGCCATGTCACCTTTCCCGCTTCCCACACTGTCTTCTTCGTGACCTCTCCCGTATTGTTTGTTTTAAAGTATTCCCTTATTTCCCCATCCATCTCTGTTCGGAAGACTGGGTCCTTCCACAGTGACTCATTACATTTCCACTTTGACTCCTTGCATGGAAGACCAGTAGAATCTAAGTCAATCGTTACCATATCAGGGTCTGACCATGTGATTAGGGAGATCTCCGAGCCCATCGCCACGTCCCACAGGCTGCTCGTGATGTACAAGTAATCGATTCTGGTGAAAGTGCCATGTGGTGTTGAGTAAAAGGTGTACCCTTTCTCATTTGGGTGGAAACTCCGTCATGTGTCCCTTAGCCCATAGATTTCCAACATATTCTTGACCCCAGCGCGCCCCCATCTAGGGGGTCCTGTGTTCCGGGGTTGCCCACTTGCCTGTCTAGATTAACGTTTGCCCAGAAATTGAGGTCTCCTTCCAGGATTACATGCCCCAAGGCCTCCAACATTATTTTCGGGAGCGTTTGCCGCAGAAAAAGCGCTTGACCCATGTTGGGGGAGTACACTGTTGCCAGTGTAAAGTTCACATTCTGTGTGGTGCCCACTATCATCAGGGACCTACCTTCCACATCTGCCCACACTTTGGTCACTTCCATTTTCACTCCACTCCTGATGAGAATGCCCAACCCCGCCTTTCTCAGAGGACCCGAACCCCAGTATTCCTCTCCCAGTCTCATACCCAGGATCCAACGTTCTTCCCCCTTGGCGTACTTGGTCTCCTGTACAAACAACACCTCAAGTCCCGCTCTTTGGAACTCCCTGGCAACCAGTGACCTTTTTGTGGGTTAATTCAGTCCCTTAACATTTAACGTGCCCACCCTAAGGAGGCCGCCCCTTTGAGACTCTATGTTTGCCACAATGCACTTGTAGTACCCTCCACAACCCCTGGCGGCCAAGTCCAATATTCTGCACCCACACTACCACTGTCATTCCGCTTGAAGAAGATCCCGTTCCTGCCCTTTCCCCTCTCACCCATCCCTCCACCCCGTACCCCTTAAAGGCATCCGACACCGCCCAGTTAACATCACTGGGTCAAATTTGGACCACCAGTGGAGATCGGTTAACACCCGGTCCCTTCTCAACACAACCTCATTAACATTGAGCCCCCTTCCTCCCGAACATCAAACAATCTCCCAAGCCCCCAACCATTCCTGTAAAGGATGTGCCCCACTGGCTGGTGCGTCACCAGGAACTCCACAGTCCGGAACTCCCATCGGGACCTACTTCTAGGTGCATAGAGTCTCCGGAACCCCTTCGACACTTGTTACCTCTGCCCAATGGGGATCAGGTGTTAGCCATCAACAGAACGATCATTCAGTCACAGTTTCTAGGGTCCTGTGCCCTCCTCTGGTGCGCCTGTGGGCATGGCTTTCCAATAACATGTTCGGGGTAGTCTAAAAATAGCAACACCCCTGAGCGGTCCCCCCGGGACTAACAAGTGATTTTCTGCCATTGGCTTGCAGCCTCGCAGCTGACACTTCCTTTCCTTTGATCGGCGCGCCACTGTTCCCAGTGTACTTCAAGCATCCATCCCGGGGGAGGCGTTCATCTTCCTGTATTTCCTGGAACCCGGTATGCGTCTCCGTCTCGGCCCCTGCATCCGCCACTGTCTGTCATCTTCTCCCCTTCCATCTTGGTTTTGCTCATTCTCATGGTTGCCCAACAATTCAGCCATGCAGTTTCTTATGTCCCTCTCCGTCCTCAGCCTCTCTTTGTGCCCTTCAAGTTCGAATGTGAGGGAGAACGGGAAGCCCCACTTATAGCAGATTCCTTTTTCCTTTAACCACTTAGTAAGGGGCATGCACATCCATCTCCTGGCCAGGGTCAGTGACGCAAGGTCTTGGAAGATCGTCACGCTTGAGGTGCCATGGGTGACTGGGCCCCTCTGCTTTGCTTTCTCCAGGATTCTAGTTGTGTCACTGTAGTTGTGAAATCGGGCTAGAACAGTCCTCTGCCCCTTGCTGACCCCCCTGCTCTATGTATCCTTTCAATCTTTACCTCATAAATGTAGTCATCCTCAAATTTGAGCTTCAAAACTTCATGGAGTGTTCTTTTCAGGTCCTGTTCCGACTCTCCTTTATCCGGGAAGCCAAAGAGTCTCAGGTTGTTCTGTCGTTCCATCTTTAGGCGGAATTCCTCCTCCCGGCTCTCCATTTCAGTTAGTCTTTGATCCATTTGTGTTTCCAGTGTGCTTAGCAAGGTTCGGTTGTTTTCGACTTCCTCTAGTCTCTCCTCCATCATGTCGATCCTCTGAGTAATCTTGTCGACCCTGCCGCCAATGTCCCCCCTCATGTTCCTTATTTCCTCCATCAAGGCTTCCACACCTCCCTTGGTTGCTGCAGAGTCTGCCACTGGAGTCATCATAGTGGGCTTATGCAGGGCCTCCGGTCCGGGGTGGTGTGCGGTATATTTGTAAGTTGCCAACTTCTGCCTTATTTCCATGCAACCCGTTTTTGGCGCCTGTGCAACGTCCTCTGCACTCTCTGTTTGACTCTGCTACTCTTTGATTAGTTATGGAGCCCCCGGTGCAACAGACCCTCCTGTGGTCCGATTACTCCTTGACCTCAGAGTTAGTTCTACTATCCTTATGGCAGGCACACGCCCCTATGTTGGAGGCTCACACCACAAGGGAGCAGCCACATTGGGGGAGTGGGCAGAGTTTCTTCCTTCTGAGCGGTCTATCTCCCGTGGCCCGCTGCTCTCCTGGGCACCAGTATTGGCACTTCTGTCCCTGTGGCGGGCACACTCCCCTGTGTCGGGGACCCACCCTATGAGGGAGCAGTGCAAAATAGGGGGCAGCCCGGGTACTATCCCTACCGGCAGGTTATATCCCCTCCGGGCTCAGTACCTGTCCGACTTTAGATTCTCTTTGGAATCTTCCTCCTTGCTAAGGAACTTTATGGGTCGTGCACTCTCTCCACTCTTTCAGAGCTGCAGCTGTGAGCTGTGTTTGCGTCGGTTATCCCTTTGTCCAGTGTCCTGGAGGAAAGCACACGCCCCAATACTGGGGGCCCAACCCTTCCACTGATCTGTCCCAACTGAGGGGCAGTTGCACTCTCCTGAGCGTGTCCGGGTTACTATAAGACCTCACTACTAATGGTAGGTTTTGTGGCGAACAACCTGTAATTTAGTCCGGTTCGTGATCTATGAGGCCACTGATGCCTCTACCAAATGGGATGTGCTCCCTCCGACTGGTTTAGATGGCAATTATTCTCTTGCGTGGAATCGTGCCTTTCTGGAGTTCCCATATTTGAAGTAAGGCCCCCTTTCCTCAATCTCCAAGGCCACAGCGGCTTTAGCCTGCTTATTCGGCCTCCACGATTGCGGTTGGTCTTCGGGCCAAGGTTTCCAGGCCCATCCTCCTGGAGCCTTCAATTGTGTGTGGGACAGCACCTCCCCCTACCAGCTCTGTTGGGCCTTCAATACCTCCGGGCCCCACGGTCTCACTCTTGCAGGCCTCGTGGGTGTTTGGGACACTACCCACTCTCCTGGGGGGCTGTTACGCTGTCTGTGTGTAAGTAAGTGTGTTGATCCCCACGCAGATGCTTCTCCCAGCTTCTCTGACGTTAAAGGGGCACTCCTGTGTCTCTTGATGGTCCGCTCTCCCCTCTCCACTCAAGGTCCCCCACCGGCTGGGCCTGGCGGAGTGCTCCAGCGGGGATGGAGAGTCTGTGTTGGGGTTCGTTGCACAAGTCCCTCCCACTCATATCTAAGCCGCGAGGGGTCGGGGGAGGGCCTAATGTCACCACCAAGATGGGCCGTACCTTTGTTTGCTTCCCTTCACGATACGCTGGCGGGGTGCAGCATGTCCGCGTGATGCGGGTGTCTCAAGCAAGGGGGACCTCCAGCAGCGTTCAGTTGGTCTCGTTTCGGAGCACCTGCTCCATCTCCCGGCTCACCTCCATCTGACGACTCGCTTCCAGTCAAGCTGTCGGGTGCTCCACCTGAGGTCTGCCAGCTCCCACAACCCGGAGTGTAGATGGGGTGGTGGGGGGTCCGCGTTGTCTGCTCTCCTCAGCGACACAGTCACCAGCCCATTAGCACCTCTGCATCGTGTCGTACATGATTCCCTTCCTCGTCTCCTCGCGGCTCTCAGGCCGCTTTCACTTTCGCTTTCCACGTGTCGGGGTGCCTCCTCAGAATTCTGCAGTAACTTGTCTCTGTTTCAATGCGATGCCGCCGTCAATTTTCTCTGTTCTTTCGCACACTCTGTGCAGGAGAAGTTCACACACTGTTGTACTCCAATTATTTTGGGGTGGGAGGGTCTCCAAGTGGGGGCTCAGATCACTTTAGGGATCAGTAGGCGAGAAGCTCACGTAGAGGTTTACTGCATCCGTGCACCCCCTGGTGGCCGTCAACCATCCCCTTTCCTTTTATTTATTTATTTATTTATTTATTTATTTATTTATATATTTATATAGCGCTGCAGCCCACAGGCATCAGAGCGCTTCACAAAAAGACAGACTGGAGTATAAAGACGGGACAGTCAAAATCACATGTAACAGACATTGGAACAGAGATGGGCTAGCTGGCTGGCGGGAGTAGGAATTTTATTTAAAGAGAAATGTCTTGAGTTGCTTTCTGAAGATTAGATGATTAGTTTCCAATCTCAGCCCAGGGGGGAGTTTATTCCATGTGAGGATTGCCTTGGTCGTGAAAGCCCTACCTAATCCTTTAGCTTTTTTGGTAGGAAAAACTCGCAGGAGGCCAGATTTATTGGACCTCAGGTTGCAATGTGATTCATACCACACAAATTGCTTTTTTAGGTAAGTTGGTGCTTTTCCATATAAGAATCGGTGTACTAGGGTAATGGCTTTGAATGTGATGCGATCCTCGATCGCAAGCCAATGTAGGTCCTTTCTGTCTTTTGTGATATGATCTCTCTTGGATGTATTGGTGATTATTCTGACAATGTTGTTTTGCACCACTTGGCATTGTTTTAAGCATTTATTGCTTGCGCCAAGGAGTAAAGAGTTTCCGTAATCCAACCGGGAGAGAATTGTGGCTCTTGCTATTGTCGCACTATTTTGTGGGCTCATTAAGGGTCTGATTTTTTTCAATAGTTTCAGGTAATAGCGACAGTTCCTTTTGAGGTAGGCAGTGTGGGCTTCTGCTCCCAAGGATGCCTGAAGATAGACGCCTAGTGTTTTAACTTTTTCTGCTATAACTATCTGTGTCTCTTTGATCTTAAATTCGGTGTATTGTGGACAAAGTTTTTTTCTAGCATGAGGAGAACCGAAGATCATACGTTCCGTCTTGGAGGCATTTAAGCACATCCAATTGTCTTTCATCCAACTCTCAATGATGTTGTAGATTCTCGAGAGTTTTTCGCTGTCCTGTTTGTAGTTACCGGTAAGTTCGAACACCAGTTGGGTGTCATCGGCAAAGTTGGTAAAGAATATACCGAGATGGGACAGAAGTGAGCATAGGTATCGCATGTATAAATTAAATAGTAGAGGGGAGAAGCTAGCGCCCTGTGGAACTCCACAGTTTACTGGTTTAGATTTTGAAGAGTGTTTGCCCCAGACGATTTTAGATTGCCTATCCTGCAGAAATGATGACACCCAGTCTATGGCCTCATCAGAGCAGTTTCCAGATTGATCTAGGGCCTCTCGGAGCCTCCGGTGATCCAATAGATCGAAGGCTGCCGAGAGGTCCAGTAGGATCAGTAAACCAGATTTACCTTGATCTAGGATGCTTAGCATTTCTGTATGCAGATCTAAAAGCGCTGATTCTGTGCTATGGGCCGTCCTAAAGCCCGATTGTTGTGGATGGAGTAGGTTGTTGTCATCCACAAATTCTTGGAGTTGTTCTGTAGCAATCCTGTCAAGTATTTTTAGTAAAAAGTTGCAGTTGTTAATTGGCCTTAGATTAGCAGGATCCTGTTGGTTAAGTTCAGCTTTTTTAGGTAATGGTGTTACTGTGACCGTTTTGATAGCGGCTGGGACGTTACCATCTCTAAATGACGCATTTACCATTCTTGTCAGAAATGGTGCAAAAATGGTAGCGTTATCAAGGATTAGTTTTGGGGGCAGTACATTTTCCGTGCATGAAGTGCATTTGATACTTGAGAGGGTTTTGTTCATACCTTCCAATGATATGGGTTTAAAATAGAATTTTGGACTTTGTGAGTCAATCTTATCTGTCCCTGTGTTATCTGGAATAGTGATATTGGTTACCTTACAATTAGAGATTGTTTCTCTCGCCTTGGTAATTTTATTGTGAAATGCAGTTTGAACTACTTCACAATCTTTTTGAGTGGGTTGAAAAGGGGGAGATAGTGCTACTGGTTTTTCAATATTTTTAAGTATTTGAAAAAGTTTCCCAGTAGAATTAGATGCAGTGTTGATTTGTTCATTATAGTGATTTTTCTTCAATTTAGTTATTATAGCCCTGTATGTTATGTCGGCAGTTTTCCAGTTTTTTTTGTTGTTGTCTGTAGGGTCTTTTAGCCATATTCTTTCAAGTTTCCGTTTTTCCTTTTTGAGGGTCAAAGCTTCAGAATTGAACCATTTCTGGTGGTTAATATTAGGTCGGACTTGCTTGTTTTTAAGGGGAGCATGTTTGTTTAATATGTCGTTCATGTGTTTGTTATACGCGGAGATGATATCCTCGCATGAATCTGTGTCTTTAGTATCAAGCATGATTTGCGTAGTGCCTTCCAGAAGGATGTTTGGCGTGATTTTTTTTAGATTTCTATCTAATACCATTTTTGGGGAATTGTCAGGTTTGGCTGCTTTTGGTTTGAGCACTAACTTGGATTCAATTTTATGATGGTCTGACCATATGCAGGGATGTGTACCTAGCATCGTCATGTCTGTGTTATTGGTAATTATCCAGTCTCGCTGGTTACCTGTGACGGCTGTAGGATCTTTGTTTATTATGGTGTAGGAGCAATTCGATAGATCTTCCTCTAGGCTTATAGCATCTGGATCTTTGGGATTACCCCTCCAGCGGTTTAAGTCTCCCAACAGTATTGTCCCTGAATTAGATGTTTTCAGATTGTTCAATAGTTGGGTTAACTCTTCATTGAAGTCTGATGCAAGGGAGGGGGGGTCTGTAAATGACTATCAGGTTGATACAATCATTTGGAGTGTGTGTCAGTTTAAGGTGTAAGATCTCACAACCTGTACACTGTATGGGAGCAGGGAAGAGGTTGAGGTCTTGTTTGGCAATTATGGCTACTCCACCACCCTTCCCTGACGCTCTATTGTTAGTATAGATGGAGTAGTTCTTGGGCACGGCAATGTCAACCGTGGGCCCCATTGGTTCCTGGAGCCAGGTCTCAGTGAGACACAGGATATCAATGTCATCTTCCAGGATATAATCATGAATATCCTGTGCGTGTTTGTTTAGGGATCTTGTGTTCAAGAGTGCTATTTTTATGGCACGAGTTGCGGTTTCGTTTGGGGTAAGTTCTTTCTTGTCAGAGTTTTTAAGTGGGACTTTAGAGTGATTGGTACAGGTCCTTAGCTGGGTGTGAATAGATTCTAATCTAGTGTTCACATATGTTTTAAGTTGTGAATGGTGGGAGATAAGACTGGAGGAGGGAACCCTAAGACGTCATCCCTTTTCCTTTTGAGTCGTGAATGGTGGAATTCCAGACTTGGGGAAGGGAACTCTGAGACTTTATTACTTTCTCCTTTTGGATTGTGAACTTTGGTGAACTACAAGTTCTGGAACAGGGAATCCTGGAACTTCACGATTCTTTCTTTTGTGCTTCAAACTGTGAAAACATTGAGACTTTTCTGGAACTGTTTAATACACGGCAAATGGAGCTGAGAGAAATCTGTGAGCTGGAAGAAGCTCAGAACCTTTGGTTGAACACTGTTTCTTTTGACTGTTACATACCTACACATTGGTTTGGTATATTTGTGAGGGCAAGGATAGGTTGTGGTCACAGACGAATCTTTAAGTTGAACTATTTGACTCCGACTTTCCTTAGTTTCGTTCAGGTAGGGAAATCCCACTTTAGTATAGGGCAAGTTAGGCTTTCAACCATCCTGACATTTAAGTTAATAAATATTTGTTTGGTTAAATTGATATCTCTTGTCCGTGCCATACTTCATGATGCCTTCACAGAGGGCAGATCCTGCATGTACAGGGCCTTGATAGGGCATGCTTTTTTCTGCTGTGACTATGCACCTCCAGCACACTTTGCACTGCTGCACTGCAGTGCTGCACAATGTAGTTGTGTGATGGCAATAGTACTCACCGACTATTCAAGTTCGTTGGCCTCTGTGCCTCTCCATGTTTGCAGGCACAGGACCATGGCATTGTGGGTGGAACCAGGGAAGTGGGCACATCTGTGTGATCTATAGGTCAGGATCACAGATGACCTAGATGTTGAGGGAGTGAAAATGCTTACTGTTGCTGTATACCTGTTCATCTGCCTGGGGGGCTACCACACCACATGGGTGCAGTCCAGGGCAGCAATGACAACTGGTATGTGGACAACTGCACATAACTGTGCCTTCAAGGCATTCTCCTGTGCCGGGGTGCTGGGCAGGAAGATGTACTGGGACACATGGTGCAGGAGGGCTCCCAGCACCTGTACAAGCACCTTCGAAAATGTGGGCTGTGCAATGCTGTGTAGCATGGCCACGGAGTGCTGGAAGTTGCCAGTTCCCAGGAATTCCAAAACAGACACTAGTGGGGCCACAGCTGTCCTGATGTTTATCCTGCTATCTAGGTCTTCTAGGATTAAGGTGATAAGCTCATCTATGGACTACCTGTTCAATCGGTACAGAGTGACCGGCTGGTTATCATTGAGAGTCCATGCAGGGCGTCTGTCCCGGGGTATGGGTGCTCATTTTACAGGGCGTCTCCTTTTCCTCCTCTCTCTGCCATGTGCCTTGTGCTGGTTTTCCTGCCTGTGTAGGTCAATGCTCAGTGTGAGCAGCTGCAGGTCCCAGGTTACCATGGCTAGTAGCAGCATGGCGTCTGAAACTGTGTTTGGGTGCCTTGTGTAGCCTCCTTGAGTGAATTAGGTGCACCTCTGGCTTCATTTGTGGCAGCGGTCTGCATTTGCTTCCACCAACTGCGCTGTTTTTTTGGCAGTATTATTGCCCGATTTCTGCAATAGTACCGCCATCTCCCAACTTGTGATATGACGATAATACAGCTTTTGTGCTATCAGCGGTATTACCGGCATTTCCTAACTTGTGATACAACTGTAATACAACTTTTGTGCTATCAGCAGTAATACCGTCGACGGTCATTCTGCCAACTGTGATACAGTTAGCGGAATTACTGTCAATGGTATTATCGTAGACTCATAATTTGGCGGAAGGGTAATTGGGGTGGTAATTCCATTACTGCCACTTTTACCACATACTGCCCAATTCATAATGACCCCCCCACCCTTAGTTTGGCAATGCTTGGGATTGTAACGTTTCTTTTTGTTTCCTACTAAGGAAGAGCATTATAATTTTGATTGTCCTGACAAATTGAATTCTTTTTTTATTTGTTTTTGTTCGTTTCTCCAGCGCATCTTTGCATGCTAGATGTGTGCATTATAAATCGCTAAAAAAAGAAAAAATATAGATGAAAAAGTACAAGCACCAGAATGCAATGGAAAATCCAGGACTGCATAAGGTACTGACAGGCAAACTAGGAGAGATATGCAATGGTCGCAATGTTTTTTTAGCCGAAAAAAAAACGCCAAAACGCTTCTCACATTGGGCCAATTCCAGTGTACTGCCGGAGTGAACAAGCAACATTCCACCCCTCTTTAATCATTTGAAAAGAAAACAAACAGAAGGGGAACGAAACATAACAGGCTCCATCGCCCAGTACAATCCGAAGAAGTAAAGCAGAAAAAACATGCTTACAGATGGTAAAGATGGGGTCTTCTGGAGGACTGCCTACTGATGTGAAATTGTGATGTAGCAGGGGTTTATAAAATGTCATCCATCAATAATATAGTTTCAGCTGCATGCCAATAACCCTAAGCACCAGTTCTCATGGAAAGTGGTTGCCAGACAACCCCTGTCTTCCTGAACACCAGTGAGGCGGACACAATAAGTGACTTTGCCAAGATGGCAACCGCATATATCCCTGAAACTAATAGAACTGCATGGAGCCAATATCTAGAGAAGGGGTGTCATGCAGATCATTTTATAAACGCATTAATGTCTAACCTATTAAACTCAGAAACCAATGTTCATTCTAACCACCTTTATCATTTACAGATGGGAAGTATTCAACCAGATGCCTAACACAGATGGGAAGTATTCTATTATATATGCATCGAGGACAATTGTGACCATTTTGACTTTGTTCTGAGTGGTTTGGGCTAGTTCAGCGGTTTTCGGGAGCGCATTGGCATCTGAGAGATGGGGAACTAATCAGGGAGACTTGTAAAAGCCCTTCCTGGAGGCGATAACACTGCTCCCAAACCCTTATAGTGTCTACATTTACCGTAGTTCTCGCTGAGAATGATGATGATATTGAGAAAGAGAGATGCACTCTTAGAACATTATATAAATAGCTGAAGTACCTTCTGAACCAGGGTACCTTCTGTATTTGGTTTACTCGTTTAGCCACGCCCGAAACTCTTTTCAAACAGCCATATTCGCTGCCCCCAGACGTCTTACATCAGATAATTATGTCACAGGACATTAGACAAAAGATGCATTTTTCTCCAAACTTACCAACTGCAAATGTACAGCCGGACAATCGCCAGTACCTTCCACGACACAACCGAAAGTAAAAATATCACCTCTATGTTTACTTCCTGAACACGTTGCCATGAATCAGGCACCTTCGACGTTAACAATTAACCTTGTGCAAGAACTATACTTTAGCAGTCAACGCCCTGATTTGGACGAACTAGTACAGATTTGTTCTATTTTCACTTCTGTTGGAGTGCAACAGAAAAGGGCACTCTCTATTTATACACGAAACTGTTAATGCGATTTTTTTTTTGTAAAAAACATCAGTATCTTTAAATATGAACAAATACTTGTTGTGGTCTCTACTGCATGGGTCAATCATACTGCAAGGTGCCAAGCGCGGAATCTGTTCATGGGAAGTATAGTAAATACATTGTTCTGCATAATAAGGCTCTGATTATGGGAGCTGTCCATTAAAATGAAATATGTCCATTTCTGAATAAACTTTAAACAAGCATTGACAAAGCCATAAGGTTAGAGTTTGTGCTAATTGCTATTGGCATGTCTATGTTGAGCATGAAAAGGAGTGTGTTATTTAATGTGTAAAATCCTGATTATGCTAATGTAACAAACAATATTTTTAATGTTAAAGGTATTTGTACCACGCACCGTCACCAACTGAATTGGTCCCCAGGCGCTCAGGCGGATCTGCAAAAAAGAAGGCAGGAATGGGTTAGTCGGGTGAAGAGGGAGTAGGAAAGCGAGAAGGTGGTGTGCTGTTGGCAGCTTCAGTTCGTTTATCACCATGCGCTGAGCTTTGGTGTGAATATCGGACGATGCAAGTCCTCGTGTGCTGTTGGTGTGGTTTATGTGTTGTTTGCTTGTTGTTGCAGTGTGGTGAAGTGTGTGCGGTTTACTGAACGAGAAGATGGTTGTGTGGATTTTCGTATGAGTTAAGTAGTGTGCTGAGATTTGAGCACAGGGTTAGTGGGTTATATGTCTCTTAGTCCTTGTAATTCTTGTTCTATGTGTCCAGTTGTCTTATTGGTAGGCATATTATCCACTTTCCTTTCCAGTCCATCTAATTATGAGTGATGGCGGCACGTTCCCATCTGAGTTGTTTTGAACTTAGTGTAATAGGCGTGCCTTATCCCCCACTCTGGTATTGGTGCTGTAAATTAGCATCATCCACTCCCTTGCTATCTCTTTCCTGTCGGTGGTCCATTTTGGCCTATGTGTAGTTTGCAGGCCAAGGTCTTATTGATATATCATCCTTGCCTTTCCATCCCGATCTATCTGTGATCTTCCTTTGGTATTGTTGTATCATATAGATCTCTCAGTTGGTAAGTTGATATGCCTTAGATTGCTCTTCCTTAACTTCTGTTTATGGACGGTAGCATAGAGGATTGGGAGGGTCTGTTTCTTCTCTCAGCATTGTTTCATCTGTCATAGTCGTTCTTCTAGTTATGGGGTGAAGAGCCAGGATTTGAGAAGTTTTCTGAATCGGAGGTGATTTCTTGTGTTATGTATGTTCTTTGGTAGCTCGTTCCAGGTTTTTGGGGCAAGGTGAGAGAAAGAAGAACCTCAGAATTTTCTTTTGATGTAGGGTTTTGGTTCCAAATGGGTGTCGCTGCTCAATCTGTGCATCCTGGTTGGGCGATCTAGGCTTAATTTGTCTCTTAGGAACTCTGCGCCTTGGTCGTGGATTGCTCTGTGCATAATGCACATTGATTTTAACTTGATTCACTGTTTTATTGGTAACCAGTGCAGTGTTTTCAGTGCTGGCATGATGTGTTCTCTTCGGGGTCATTTGAGGCGCAGTCTGGCTGCTGCATTTTGTATGCGTTGTAGTTTTTTTAGAAGTCGTTCAGGCAAGCCCAGATATAGGCTATTGGTGTAGTCTACTCTGGACATGACGAGAGCGATCACAGTGAGTGTTTTGTTGGCGAATAACAGGAATGGAAGGATCTGTTTTACCGCTCGCAGAGGAAGAAGCATTTCTTGATTAGAGCGTTTACTTGTGGCTCTGGAGTAAGTTTGTTGTCCATCAGTACTCCCAGGTTTTTTACAATCGACAGTGGGGTTGGGGTTGTACCGAGTTCCATTGGCCTGGGGATGTAGTGGTTGTCTCTCTTTTTGTGATGATCATTATTTCTGTTTTGCCTGGGTTGAGTTTGAGGTAGAGTTCATCCAGTTGTATATTCCATGAAGGCATTTCTCTAATGTTGTGTTGTCTTCTTGAATGTCTTGTATTTTGTAGACTATTTGTGTATCGTCAGCGTAATTGTAACAGGGGAGGCCATGTCTTTTGATGATCTTGATTAGTTGAGACAGGTAGATGTTGAATAATAACGAGGAGAAGGATGATTCTTGTGGTACTCTGCATGATGATTCTCTTGGGTTGGATTTGAAAGGTTTGATCCATATGGTCTCTGTTCTGTTTGTTAGGAAGGATTTGATCCATAGTAAGGTGTGGTCAGTGATTCCAATTTCTTCCAATCTCATGATGAGGATGTCGTGGTTAACTGTGTCGAATGCCGCAGAGAGGTCTAGAAGTATCAAAGCGGTACTATTGTCTGAATCTGCGTTTGCCTTTAGGTCATCCCATATTGAGATAAGTGCTGATTCCTTTCCTCTAATTGGTCTAAAGCCTACTTATGCCTGGTCTAGCAGGTGGTGCTCTTCTTTGAATTCTTGGGTTGTTCTGTATATGTATGTTTCGAGCAGTTTCGCAGGGTACGGGATGTTGGAGATGGGTCTGTAATTGGCAAGATCTTCTATGTTTCCTGTTGTAGCTTTGAAAAGGGGCCTGGTGTATGGTGATTTGAAGGACTGTGGCACTTTTCCTGTTGCGATTGAGAAGTTGAAGACATTCCTGTGGTATTCCATGGGTGCTCCTAGTGCGATGATTGATTTGTATATGTCCGGGGGGCAGGGATCTGCGGGGAACCTGTTTTGTTTCTTTTATTTACCAGTTTGACAAATGTCTCCACTGATATTAGGGGGAAGATTTGGAGTTTGTTCGGGCGTTCCTTGTGGGGGTGGGTGGGTTCCATATTCTACTTGCATGGTCTTTTTTTTATGGTCTGTTGGATGGTAATGATTTTGTTTTTGAAATGGTCTGCTAGATCATTGCATAGTCTCTTCGATGGTATTGGCGTGTTGTTGCAGCCAGGTGGATTTTGTATTTCATTTATGATTTTAAAGAGTTCTTTTTGGGTGTTTGGTGCTTTGAAGATTCGGTTGTCATAGTATTTCCTTTTTGCTTTTTGTATTTCCTTTTAGTATGAGCGGGTATGTTGTTGAAATTTGAATTTTTTTCTGCAGTCTTTTTTGATCCTCCATTCTAGTTATGGTTTTCGTTTTTTTCTTTTAATGGCGCTGAGTAGTGGGTTGTACCATTTTTCCATTGCTCTTTTGCGTGACGGGGTAACAGGTTTTTTTTTTGGCCATCTCTTCAATTGTTGTTGCAATCCAGTTGCGGAGTAGATATATTTTTTTGTCCAGATCAGCTTCGTCCATAGTTGTTGCTTGTGGTTTGCTGAGTTCCAGTAGTTCAGTTAGGTTGGAGTTTTTGATGGTTCTCCAATTTCTTTTCATGATGATCAGCTTGTCCTGTTTGGTTATTGGAGTCGCCAGTGTGAAAGGAATGATGAGGTTTCTGGCTGGTGGCAGTGGTTACTACCATAAATACTCGACCGCAAATATTTTCCTATGGGATTTTCCCATTGTTTGAGGCTACCACATTTTCTGACAGCCTTTAACATACCGCCGGTTTATTTTTATATTAACTTTACTCCGGTAGGTTTTATTTGCCAGAACTTTAATATAACTTCTTTCTCGTGTCTTTCTCTAAACTCCTAACCCAGGTCGGGGATCCTTTGTTAGTCCTTTTGAACTCCGCAACCCATGTCGCACTCTATCCTGATAGGCTGGAGGGTCTCCCGCCAAGATGACCACTCCACTGTGTGAGTGACAGCTAGGCTGTATGAATGGGGATCTTTTTTCATAAAAGCAGGGTCCTGAGGACTGGAAGAGCAAGACGTCGCCACTGGAACTAAGAAGCCGAAGAGGAGAGAAGCCAAAGACATCTGCAATGACTGAACCACCGGTGAAGCCCTGCTGCAGCGTCTCACCACTTTTCTCCACACGACGAGAGAAGATCTTCATCTGCAAGAGCCTTCTTCCCTTGAGCTGGTGGGGCCAACCAGTTTGCCAATCGCCTTCCTGGACCTGCCTTGGTCGAATCCTTAGTACCCAGTACTCGGTGGCCAGATAGCCAGGCACCAGTCCACCCGGACTGCGATTTAAAGGAGCGTACCTTTTATTTGTCAGGCAGCACTGCGGCTGGTTTCATCCCTGGGTAGTGCATTAACTCGAACCTTCCTCCACGACGAGAGCCTCTCTTCCTCTGCTGGATTCCCCGAACTGCAGGAACTACCAGGAACAACCGCCACCGCAGGAGCCACTTCTTCATTTTAAAGGTACATTGTTCCACCAGGCCGCCCTTTCTTCGCGGTAGCCCTAAAGGTGTTTTAAATCCTTTACCTACCTGTTGGGTTGGCCGCCCCTCTCTCTTTACATTGTCTTTCACTTTCTGCATCCACTTTTTCAACCTCGTTAACCAAAGACTTGACTGCAGCTACAAGAACATTTTGCTCCTGGGCCCTTGCCCTGTACCACTGACTCTGGCACAGGGCTATTGACTCTGGCTACATTTGTTAGATCTGCCTTCTTTAGATTGATTCTCAACTCGAACTGTGTTGGTGCTTCTGTTTCTTATAACTACCCTTTCCTTCCCATCGCTAAACCTTGTTAAATGCCATTTTGCTCAGTTTTCATTTAAGTATATGCTATACTGATGCACTGTCTGATCTAAACTGGTGCAAAAACTTATGGGAAGTATGGATAGGGTGTGCAAGAAGCTATTTCTATATAACGGGTGCTTTCCCTCCCTTGTGAGAAATTGTTAGAGGATCCCTTGTGTCTAGTTTTCACTTTGCCGTTTTGCTCAGTTTTCACTCTGGTTCACTTGGTCTACAATTTAAATAGGGAGTATGCATATTTTTCCTTGACTTATTTTAACTTGCTTGATGACTGTGATAAATGTGTTTTAATAGAAGTGTATAAAGAAATAAATATATACCTACTTTTTAATACAAAGCTTTGGTCAGTGTTTCCTTGTCCCAGAGTACTTTAGGCCTAATGTGTAAACCCTGAATACTGCTCATCTCCCCCTTGAGATAAGTCTGACTGCTCAGCCACAGCTACCAACTAAATCTTTGTGGTACAGACTGATACCAAAGGGGATTTATTGCTCTCACCTGTAGTCTTAATTTTCTGTAGTGCTCCCTAAGGGAACTGCACAGGATTCTGCCTAACAAATGGGTCTACCAGTTTAATTTCCAGGTGTTCCTTACTTCTAGTGCTTTGTTGTCACGTGTGGATATCGATATTGCCCTTCTGTTCTTGTGATATATGGAGTAAGGGGGTTGGTATCTTCCAATCTCTTCTTGGTTACTCTCGTCTTTTTTCCAGTTGTTTGGGGGGATCCTTTGCTTGTCTCGAGATGTCAATGTTGTTGAAGTATCGAGTCTAGGCGGTTGTTGGGAGGTATGGTGTAAGGTATAAGGATTTTTCTCTTACAATGTTTTTTCTGTTGATCGTAGTATTTGGTGGGGTGTGTTCTGTATTCAAGGCGACTTGGACTGGAGGCAATTGAGTTTGTGTATCCATATTAGTTGATCCATGTTCCTGATCTCTTTGTTGGCGTCCAATTCTGCGTTGGGGCATTTTGGGCCCACAGTGGTAGGAGTTGGTCTGGGTGTAGTATTTACAGGGCAATTGCCCGCCTGTTGTGTCTTGTGCTAGGACAATATCGAGGTTGTCCTCTTACGTTGCAGGCCCTGGGTGCTCTCCAAGGGTGTCTGTTTGTTTGGTCGGATGAGGTAGGGTGTTCTTTTTCTATAAGAGGACTGTCCAAGAGAGTAAGGGAGCACTGGGCGTTGGACGTGTGGAACAGCTGTTTGGGGCTATGGGGGGATGGGTAACTGGGGTAGTGATCAGAGGTAATTATTAGCTTTAGAGGCTGCTAGGTTTTCTTGGGTGTCGAGCGGCCTAGGACTCAATTATGGTAGGTACTGATAGACTGCAGTAATTAGAACAACTAGATATGAGATACCTAGATAACGGGAGAAAGGCATGGGTTTCAAACAGTATCAGGCAGTAATTAGAACTAGATTTGAGATATCTAGATAACAGAAGAAAGGCCTAGGTTTCAAAGGATGGCAGGCAGTAGTTAGTACATCTAGATTTGAGACACCTAGACAACGGGAGAAAGGCCTAGGTTTCAACAGTAGCGGGCAGTATTTAGAGCACCTAGATTTGAGACACCTAGACAGCGGGAGAAAGGCCTAAGTTAATACATCTAGATTTTAGATACCTAGATAATGGGAGAAAGGCCTTGGTTTCAAAGAGTGGCAGGCAGTAGTTAGAGCACCTAGATTTGAGACACCTAGACAACAGGAGAAAGGCCTAGGTTTCAACAGTAGCAGGCAGTAGTTAGAGCACCTACATTTGAGACACCTAGACAACGGGACAATTTCCAGCTTTCAAGGTGTGCGACTCTGGCTGATATTCACAGTGCTGTCTCAATGTGGCACAGGCTAGTGTTCACAGTAATATCTTAAAATGGTACTGTCTCGATGTGACTCAATGCAATATTAACACATTTCAAGGCGTGCGGCACCGGTCAATATTCACAGTACTGTCTTAATGTGGCACTCTCTAGATGGGACACAAGGCAATATTAACAATTTTCTAAGAGTGCGACGCAGGGTAATATTCACAGTATTAACTCGATGTGCACTTTCTAGATGTGACTCAAAGCAGTATTAACTATACTTTAAGAGTGCAACGCAGGGTAATATTCACATTGCTAACTCAAAGTGGCACTTTCTAGATGAGACTCAAGGCAGTATTGTTTGTTTGTTTATTTATATGGCGCTCCCAACCCAAAGGTATCTGGGCGCATTACAGTTATTTGTGGTTACAGAATACAAAGTCATACAAAGTCCAATACATAGTTAAGGCAATAACATAGGATAATGTACATACGGTTGCTTAACAATACTGGCAATAGTAAAATTATTTACAGACATTTACAGATGGGCATGATAATTTATCTGAGAGCATGAGTATTCCTAAGGGACCGGTTAAAGATCCCGGGAAAAGAACCAGCTTTTGGCTTTTTTTCTGAAGCTGAAGAAGGACTGATCTGATCTTAGAGATGTAGGCAGGGAGTTCCATGACTGTGCCGCCATAACGGGAAAGGCGCTGCCCCCTCCTTTCTTGAGCTTGGGACCTTGAGGCAATGTAGTTGCGCAGTTGTAGTAGGGCGTTGAGAAGTATTTTTAGTAAACTTGTCAACGAAGTATTTGGGGGCTGAATTAAACAAGCATTTGTGGGTGAGGGTTAATGCTTTGAACTGTATTTTATCCTTGATTGAGGGCCAAGTGGTGTTATGTCTAGACCCTGAGATATGTTGCGTTCTAGGGATACCTAGTGCGTTCTGAGAGCATTGTTTTGCAAAATGTGAAGTTTATTAACATTGTGTTAGATTGACCCAAGATAGAGTGCATTACAATAGTATAGTTTCGAGAGAATTAGGACTCTGGCTAAAGCAATGCAGCTGGTTGTAGAAAGGAACGGTTTGCAGGCATGGATTAACTTGCAGGTATAGGCTGTGGCCGAGAAGGTTGCATTCATTTGTCTTTTCAAATTCAAGCTTGAGTCTAGATAGAATCCCAATCTTTTTACCACCTTGGCCACTTTTATATTTATTTATTTATTTGCATTTTTAAAGCACTCACACAGCCCGCAGGCATCGAGGCGCTGTTACAGGAATAGTTTTTTTTTTTGTTGCAAAATTGTTTTTGTCTTAGTTGTGTATTTATAACACGCTTAAATACCCAGAGATTTCTAAGCGCGGACCCAGGGATCCAACCTGTGTTGCTTCATGTCATCTTTCTTCCAAGGCGAACACATTGCTACTGAGCTATCCTCCCGGGACGATGCATTTATGTTGAATGACAAACATTGATTGCTAAATTTGGATAGTCTAGCTAGAGCTCCTATGAGGAGGAGCTCTGTCTTTTTGTCGTTTAAGCAGAGGCCGTGTGTAGCCGTCCACGCTTGAATAATATGGTACATTTTATTCACCATGGTGGAGTCGGTGTCGTAATCGCCTGACATAGGTATGAGAATCTGGGTGTCATCTGCATAATTAGTGTAGGTGACACCCAGATTATCTAAATCGTCTAAAAGAGGCTTTGTGAAAATGTTATACATGGTAGGCGAAACGCACGAGCCTTGAGGTACTCCACAGGATAAAGGTATCGGCTCAGCTGAGTCCGTATTAGACAAGATTCTCATGGAACGATTGTCTAAAAATGATTGAATCCGAGACCACTAGGGGGTGTGGGAGAGGATGGCCGTCCAGGCTTTTAGCTCCCATCCCCTTCAGCGTAAAAGAGAGGATAATGAGCATTTGAGTCCAAGATACCGGAATCCATGCACATCAACGTGTAAAAGATACTCCATGGAACCTGCATGAGCGAAAAACGGAGCCCAAGGAGAAGGCGGTGAGACAGAAAGCTATGGTGTCGAGGCAGCGAAGAAACGTGGCGGGAAGGCCTACGGCTGCCGGAGATTGTAAACTGGGCCCTGCCGGCACATTGCGCACTGAGGGAAAGAAGGATACAAGTGCGGTGAGGGTGGCTGGAAAGACCCCTCAGTGATTGATCTAAACTGGGGATTGATCACTTGCTTGCAGCCTGCCCTTCAACTAAGAGGGGCACACAGAATGGAGACTAGTCCAGGGAGGAGCCATAAGTGGAGGGCATGAACTGTGCACTCAGGGCCAGAGGAAGGAGAGCAGGAGAAACAGACCCCACCTGGCGCTGGTGGCAGTCGCTGTGCAGACTGCCTACCCGAGCCACACGAGAGGGAGCCACGGAAGCAGCGATCCTTCCGTCTCCGGTGGCCATCGACACCGTACCGCTCTACAGGCGGGAGGAAGGCCCCCTGTGAGGAGTGAAGTGAGGAGGCAGAGAACGGGGCCTGAGGCAGGAGCAGAGCCTAGCGCTCGCTACGTAAGGTACGTCCAGGCCCCCGGAAAGCCCTGCGCACCACAGGCAACAAGAGGAGTCACTGGGGCAGGCCAGAGGGCGAGTCGTACCCAGGGGACATAACAGGAAGCCCACAGGCCGCTCATCTAATGGACAGTCCCCAAACCAATGAGGACGGGGGCATAAGAAGCAGACAAGAGCAGACACCCTCTAAGAGCACCCCTCTCAAGAGCCATTTTACACAGCCACGTGTCCTAATTTGTAGAAGATCATAACTCTGAGCGAGGAGACGGGTAAAGGGAAGAAAGTAATATAGCACCCGGCTGGACCAGGTGGGGAGCCAATGCGCGAAATGGCATCCTGGGCAAAGGAGGGCCTGGGGAGACACCTGGAGGCTCAGTGGGTGATCCAGACCTAAGGAAACTCACTGCCCCACAGTAGCAGAAACGGCAGGAGACTGGGACAAACCAGGGACCCACCACACGTAGGGTGGCCCCCGCACAGTGAAGCAGGGGAGCGTGCTGCATGCCTCCCGATTGGACGCCGCACATATAGGCCGGATAGGCAAACACTGAGAGAGGGAAGGAGAGAATGGAACGGCATGGGTCCGAAAACAGCAGGGTCGGGGCAGATATTGGCTCGCCAGAGAGGGACGAGAAAAGGCGCGCCCGTGACACACGCCTACGCTCCCCAAGTATAGAAGCAAAAGCACGAACAGCATCCATGTAATACCTGGAAAGGCACCTGAAGAAAGACACTGTGGCAACCCTGACGTACCCACACCCACTGCACATTATAAGGGTAGAGCTGTGAAGAGAAGAGGGTAACACCCGGAGTACCAGTTCCGCAATCTCAGAGCAAACCAAGTGGACCAGTAATCGGAGAGCAATACGCTCCAACACGCTCAAGGTGCAGAGTGCTGGGGCAGGCCAATTGTGGGCTCCATCGATCATAAAACAGTACACAGGAGGAAGAACCGGACCAAAGACAGGGTCCAAGCCAAACCCCTAGAAACTGCGGTGAAAAAAAAAGAAGAAAAAAAAAAGAGCCGTGACCACAGCTGTTGACATTGACACAAGAAAGTGAAGGGGCTGACATCTAAGAAAGTACGGAGTAACGATGGGGGAGCTCCTCAACGGCACAAATGGTGACAGGGATAGACATGTCCAAGTTCTCCACTAAAGAAGATACGGATCACATCCTGGGGGAGATCAAGGCTCTCAGAGGAGACATACAGGCCTCACTGGCAGACCTAACAGGCTGTCATGATTTCAAACCAAACCCCTCTGGTCACTACAGGTGCCATCTGGACCCGCATGATTGCTAGCTGGCGCCAGAAGCATAATATAACTGTTGATGTGGCTCAGCGCCACTTCCAGGATGGCTCCCGGATTTAGTCATCAGGTGAGAAGTAAGATGGCCCCAGGATTTTCCTCACACAACACTATCCATGGTGGTCTAGTGGTCCTGGTTGCAGCCCAGGGCTATATACTTACCAAGAATTGCTCAGGACACCGCCGCGGGAACACGGATTACATCAGACGGCAACTCCGTTCTAAAGGAAAGAAGAGAGGGGCATTACATAGTGGATATAACTCCTGATTTAAACGCGTGCTGTACAACGCGTTTTGGACATCAGCCTACAATTGTTGAACAAGCACAATCAACAGAGAGAGGTGGTTAATTTGAGACTGCAACGCGTTTTGGACATCAGCCTGTATTTGTTGAACAAGCACAATCAACAGAGAGAGGTGGTTAATTTGAGACGTTGAGACTTTGTATGAACCTTAATGGTAGCTGATTGGCTTCCCCAAAAGACTCCAAAAACACCCAAGTGCCCCGCAGCAGGTCTGGGCCACTGATCCCAGTGAAGGAACTGGAGAGACTTCTTATGCATGGTGTTACCATGGTGAGCAGGGAATACAAGACCGTGGTTGGGCTTGTTGCTCACAAGACCATGGCAAGGCAGAGGTTTTTGATCCTTGTTGTGTGTCTGTCTTAGGGCTCACCACCCAGAGGGATCCAGAATCGTCCTAGCAATCCAGTCAGCTGTTCCTAGACCAATTCACTCCCTACCTCTCCAGTCGCTGGGCATACAGCCTTGCAGTGAATGGTGGGGGAAGGAGTGGTTTGGATCAGCAGCACCATCGAATCCCGCAGCACACATCCTCCGTCCCGACCAGGCACTCCTGCAGGGCCCCACAGGTAAGCGTTACAGAACGCTAAGCCCACGACAACACCCTGCCTGAGTGTCATGGCGTCCGAGGTGGACCAGCTAGCCATACTTTTGGGAGGACTACGAGCTGAAGTACATGCAGCTTGTTCGGAAACCAATGCAATGCACAAGGAATTGGTTGTGAACAGAGAAAGAACAGAAGAGTTAGCAAAATGCCTTACTAGAACTCAAGCTGGGCAAACCCTTTGCCTGGGGGAAACGATGGTGCTAACGCACCACCACAGATACAGGTAACCACTCTGGTCACTGTCCCTTTGGCCCCACCGGAGAGGTACATGGGCGATCCTCAGAAGTACGCGGTTTTTATGGACCAGTGCCGGCTCCACTTCCTGTGTCGTCCAGGGGCATATCCGACGGACCAAACTAAAGTAGCTTTCATCTTGTCCTATTTAGGGGGACATGCGGCTAGATGGGCAATCCCGCTTGTCAACCGGGATGACCCAGTGCTTTATAACTTTGCAGGGTTTCAATAAAAAATGGACAAACTCTTCACCTGTCGTACCCAGGGACATGTTCTAGATGGAGAATTACTGAGTTTACGACAGAGGTCCCAGGATCTTTTGGTCTACATCACTACCTTCAACCAGCTAGTAGGCAAGACTAATTGGCCTGAAGAAAAAAGGACCACTTTGCTCTACTGGGGCCTTCGGAATGAACTAAAAGATGTGCTAGCACAAGTTGTGAATCCTCCTGCATGTTGCTCCGAGTATATTGATTTGGTGATACAACTAGACCACCGTCTACAAGAGAGGCGAGCCGATCGGTCACAGTTTGAAAAACGACCTCGATACATCCGCTGGGAAACACCTTGTGCTACTACGGACAGCTCATCCACACCAGAGCCCATGCAGTTGGGCACTGTTAGGGGACCGCTAACCAAAGAAGAAAGAGAGTGACGTTGAAAACAGCAGCTCTGTTTGTATTGTGGCAAGGCGGGACATTTTTTGAGGGCCTGTCCGAGTAAGACATACCGTAAACCTCTCGGTGTTATGGAAATGAGCATGGCAGAAGCCCAAGAACCATCAGAAAACTACAACGCTCGACAAGAGTAGAGATCGGCTTGTTGGGAAAGGAACAAATATCAACGGTCTCACACCTTACAACTCCTGTGACCCTATTATGCCCGGAACAGCCTCCACGGATGCACGCACTGGAGCCATACATTGATTGTGGGGCAATAGGTAATTACATGGACATCACTGTGGCCCGGCGTATTGGAGTACCCATATCGAGAAGGAAACTGGCGGACAATATTGTGTCTGTGGATGGGTCTCAATTGTCATCTGGTCCAGTGACCCACTGTACAGAGAGGGTTGTAATGTTGTGCCATGATGGGCATCTGGAACATATAGTCTTTAATCTAATCAGTGCACCCCAGTTCCAATTGATACTAGGGATGCCCTAGTTGGAATGCCATAACCCGGTCATAGACTGGCAGACCCACAGAATTACTTTCCCAGCCGAATGTACTCGCACCTGTTACCCGATGGTGTCTACCAACACAGCTACGTCTCGAGAAACCGGAGCTGAGCCCCTAGAAAAAACGCTTGGCACCATGGGACAACTGCCTCCTGAATATAGGGATTACCAAGACGTCTTTCACAAAGAACAGGCTAACACCTTACCGCCCCACAGGCCATATGACTGCCAAATTGACTTAATACCAGGGGCACAACTCCTGTGCAGCCGTATATATGCCCTCACAGAGAAGGAGAACCAACATCTGCGGGATTATTTAGACTAGTACTTGAACAACAGGTTCATCCGGCCATCCAAGTCACCCGTCTCCTCCACTCTTTTCTTCGTCCCAAAAAAGGAAGGAGACCTCAGGACCTGTATAGATTACAGAGGGTTGAATAAGATCACCATCAAGAACCGTTACCCTTTACCTCTTATACCCGTCCTGTTGGACCAAGTAAAGGGTGCTAAAGTCTATACAAAATGAGACCTCAGAGGAGCCTATCATCTGGTCCGCATGAGAGCGGGCGATGAGTACAAGACAGCCTTCCGCACTAAGTTTGGGTTGTTTGAGTACACCCTTTGGACTATGCAACACACCGGCAGTATTCCAGTTTTTTATGTCTGATGTTCTGAGGGAATTATTAGATGTCTGTGCGATGGTGTATATAGACGATATCCTGATTTATTCCGCAACCCCTAGAAGAACATGTACTTCACGTCTGGGCGGTTCTGGAGAAGTTACGCCAGCATCGTCTATTTGCCAAGCTTGAAAAGTGTGCTTTTCATGTAACCACAGTGGAATTCCTAAGGTACATACTAACTCCTCAGGGCATCCAAATGGATAATCGTAAAGTAGAGGCGATCCTATAGTGGCCATCACCAACCTCCATCAAGACAGTTCAAAGCTTTCTTGGTTTCACAAATTTCTACCACCAGTTCATTGTAAAGTTTTCTAACACAGTTTATCCCATTTCTGCTTTACTTTGAAAAAAACGTACTTTCCGGTGGACCACCGAAGCAGAACTTACCTTCCAACACTTGAAACACCAATTCAGGACGGCACCTGTACATAAGCATCCGAATCCTGAACTGCCTTATCTGCTTGAGACGGATGCTTCCAATGTAGCTATGGGGGCAGTATTGTCCCAAAGAGACCCAGACACTAATCAGTTACATCCAGTGGCATTTTGGTCTCGGAAATGTAATCCAGCATAACTGAACTATGCAGTAACAGACAAGGAGCTATTGGCATTAAAAGCTGCTTTCAAGGAATGCGGACATCACCTCCTTGGTGCACATCACACAGTGACTGTCCTTTCCGACATCACAATCTGCAATTCCTAAGGTCAGCAAGAGCCCAGTCTCCTCGTCATCTATGATGGGCTCGATTCTTTTCAGAGCATGACTTCACAGTAACCTATCGCCCTGGGGTAAAGAACGGAAAAGCAGATGCGTTGTCTCGAATCGGTTGGGATACTGAAGGAGATGATGTGCACGCAAACCCAGAACCCAGACCAATCATACCAGAGGAAAAACTTCTGGGAATTACGCAAGTCAGTTTCCCTTCTCTGAACGAGCTACATGACAAGATCAAACAACTTATGAGACCTGAACACATACAAGCGTGGATCACACAAGGAACTCAACAGACAATAGTAAATCAGCTTCTGTATTATCGGACCCGTTTGTATCTTCCACTCCCAGCCATGCAAGACCAGGTTATAAGGACCTACCATGATGCACTCACAGCCGGCCACCCAGGGATAGCCAAAACCATGGCCAAGGTGCAGCAGAATTTTTGGTGGCCTACATGGAGGAAGGACGTGATGCAGTATGCAAAAACTTGTGACCTATGCACCAGAAATAAAACACCATGAAATAAACCACAAGGACTACTCCGCCCACTAACCGATCCACCAGCTCCATGGCATTCTATATCCTTAGACTTCATTACCAACTTACCACCTTGCAACGGTTATAACACCATACTAGTCTTTGACTTGCTAACCAAAACGGCGCACTTCATTGCCTTAAAGGGATTACCGAATGCAGGAGTTCTAGCGCACATTTTTCCAACACACATTGTCAAACTACATGGCTTTCCCTCGGTAGTAATTATGGATCAGGGGAGTCCGTTTGTTTCCAAATTCTGGCATAATTGTTGTACTAAAGCCCAAATTGATGTCTGTCTGTCCACTAGTCACCATCCACAGATGGACGGGCAAACAGAAAGGACGAACCAGACCCTTGAGCAATACCTTCGGTGTATACTCACTCAAGTGGATCTTAATTGGGTAGAATTGTTGTGGGCAGCGGAATGTGCTTACAACAACACCGTTCACAGTTCAACTAGGGTTTCATACTTCTTTTTTTTACACAGAAGAAATCCACGCACCTCGGCGCTTGATCCGCCAAACCCATTGGGTATGCCAGCAGTAGAAACCTTACATGCCAGCATCAAGGAAACTATGAAGAAGGCTACACAGGCTCTGATGGAATCGAAAGCAGCTCACAAATTATTCGCAGATAAGAAACGGTCCAAGGAGCCTCAGTATCAAGTAGGCGATCAAGTATGGTTAGCCACAAAATATATCCAGTTGAAAGGACCTAGGAAATTCCTCCCGAAATACATCGGCCCTTATCCCATTGAGTCCATTATTAATCATGTAGCGGTAAAATTGGTTTTGTCTCTGAGTATTCGCATACACCCAGTCTTCCATGTATTATTGTTAAAATCCACACATCCGGGTACCCGGGATTCCATAAAACGACCTCCCCCAATCATGGTACAAGGAGAAGCTGAATACGAGGTTAAGGAGATATTGGATTCCAAGACTAAGTGGAAAACACACTATTATCTAGTGGACTGGAAGGGATATGGGGTGCTGGATCAGACATGGGGGCCGGCTGAGAACATACATGCCCCATGCCTATTGGCCCGATACCATTGTAACTATCTAGAATGCCCGGGACCAGTGGCTGCTTCCCTAGGGGGGGTTTTGAGGGGGAGTGCTGTCACAATTTCAAACCAAACCCCTCTGGTCACTACAGGTGTGATCTGGATTGCTAGCTGGCGCCAGAAGCATAATATAACTGTTGATGTGGCTCAGCGCCACTTCCAAGATGGCTCCCGGATTTAGCCATCAGGTGAGAAGTAATATGGCCCCAGGTTTTCCTCACACAACACTATCCATGGTGTTCGAGTGGTTCTGGGTGCAGCCCAGAGCTATATAAGCCATGCCCTGGGCCGCACCCAGTGCTTAGCGTTTTCCTTGGCTGCTTTCAGGCAGCGTGCCGCTTGCCTCCTGCTTTAACCTCCACGTGCAGTGGACCCGTTCGCCAACTTTAAAGCGATTTCACCGGTTCAGCAACATCCTGCATAGTGGCTCTTCACATGAACGTCGGCGCGGCTCAGCAATATAGGAGATCCACTGCAGCAGCCTGCAACACCTTGAAGGACTCGGCGCGGATCTTCAGCGGTATCTGCAATGAAAGACAACAGAACGCGGCAAGAACGCGGCAAGGCAGAGGTTTATGATCCTTGTTCTGTGTCTGTTTTAGGGCTCACCACCCAGAGGGATCCAGAATCGTCCTAGCAATCCAGTCAGCCGTTCCTAGACCAATTCACTCCCTACCTCTCCAGTCGCTGGGCATACAGCCTTGCAGTGCATGGTGGGGGAAGGAGTGGTTTGGATCAACAGCACCATTGAATCCCGCAGCACACATCCACCATCCAGACCAGGCACTGGTGCAGGGTCACACAGGTAAGCATTACACAGGCAGAATGATGGCTGTGGAGACTAAAGTAGAAGGACTCAAACACAATCAGTTGAATGTGGACTTGGTCAAAATGAAGCTGGATGCAAGGATGACGTAGTTAGAGCTTAGAGAGGAAGAGGAACTGCTCAAGATGGATGATCTTGAAAACAGGGAGAGATGCAATAACATAAGAATATTGGGACTGAAGGAATCGGGAAGGGAAACCCTGAGACAAGTGGATGAGAAAGTCATCAGCCTGATAAACCAGCTCTTTGAAGCGGAAGGGGGCAAATCAGTACAACTCGAGAGGGCGCACAGAGGAGGCAGGCCCTATGGGAACGGCCCCGCTCAGTAGTGGCTAAATTCCTGAGCTACAAAGACAGAATGGAGGTTCTGAACAGGGCGAAACAACACAGTAAAGTGGAATTTGCGGGCTCTAAAGTATCAATATACCAGGATTTATCAAACCTTACCCTGGCGATGCGTAGAAGTTGCAGACCCCTCACAACGTGGCTGCAGGAAAAAGAAACACGATACAAATGGGGCTACCCGTTCTCGCTGCGATTTGAAATGGAAGGACTGAACTATGGGCTAACATCAGCAGAAGAGGCAGAGCAGGCCCTGATGCACCTCACAGCGGACGCAGAAAGCCAGCCAATTAGCCCGCAGGGCCCATCAGCCAGCGGGGAACGACCGCGACCTATTCCAGGCCTGCAGAGAAGAAGAAGGGGACAAACAGGGACAAAGTATATGAGACTCAATGGGCTTTCTCCACTGGATATAGAGACAGGAGAGGGAAGGAGGGATACACGAGCCATGGGGAAAGGTGATGCAAGGACGGGTCTAACTGTGGGCCCGCTCAACTCGCCTGCAAAAAGGTCCCTAACTTTGCGGGAATTCCGGAAGGCCTCACTAGATATATTGTTCCTAGAGGGAACACGCCTAATACAGGGGGAACAGCGGGCACTGAGAGGGGGCGGGGAGATAGGACAGGTGTACTGGACGTCCAGGAGTACTAAAAAAAGGGGGAGTCGCCATACTACTCCACAGACAATGCAGATTGCAGGATTGTGTGGCCACAAATCTGTTAGAAGGGAGAATGCTGATCCTACAGGGCAACCTAGAGGGAGCTAGAATACTACTGACAGCGATATATATGCCCGAACCAGGGCCAAAAGAATTTTTTAAGAGAGGCACTTGACAAAGTACAAGGGCTTGAGGCAGACTTATACATAGTAGGGGGGGACCTCAACTCATGGGCAAACTAAACCTGGGACAGGAAGAAGGGAGGAGAGACAGAAGGTGGGAGAGGGGACAGGCAGGGGCACCTGGGATTGGCAATTGAGAAGCGAGGATTGGTTGATGTATGGAGGAGTCAGCACTCACGGGAGGAAGGCTACACGTTCTACTCAGTGCCCCACAAAACATACTCAAGTATTGACTACCTGCTAGTAAACAAGGAACAGGGCGCAAGGGTAATGGGGAGCGGTATCAGGCCAGTGTGATGGACGGACCACGACATGGTATCTATGACCCTGGACGTGACAGGCCTTTATAGGCCCAAGGGCACATGGCGCTGCAGCGAGTCACTCTGGGGCGACCCTGTTTTTGCTGACCAACTAGGCAAGGGAATAGTAGACTATTTTGAATTGAATGACACAGGGGAGATGAGCCCCGAAGTGACCTGGGATGCGGGCAAGGCCACATGGAGAGGTCTTTTGATTAGAGAGGGAGCGAGGACGAAAAGAGAGAGAGGCCTGCTGGAAGAAAAACTTAGAAAAGAGATACAGGAGGGGCAGGAGAGGATGCATGCCATGAAAGGGAACACAGATGAAATCAGGGAACGGTTGCTGTCAAAAAGTGCTGAGCTTAAAGCACTGGGTATGGGAGAAACCCTATGGAAACTGAGATACTTAAAGCAGAAATACTACGAAAAAGGGGAAAAGGCACCTGCACTCTTGGCAGCCAGGCTCTGAGTGCAGAGGGCAGAGAGATGGGTAACTAAACTGGGAGACAATGTGGAGGAGGACTAGGACTGGCCGGAAGACATTGCAGAGCGATTCGCCCAATATTATAATAATAATAATAATAATAATAATAATAATAATAATAATAATAATAATAATAATAAGGCTTTTATATAGCGCTACAAACCCTCAGGTATCTGAGCGCTGCTTATTATTACCCACGGTGTGCGGTGCTCATTTATCGACCTCGGAAGGATGAAAGGCTGAGTTTGGCCCCGCCGGGATTCGAACCTGCGTTAACAGGCTCTGCACGGGTGTCAAAGCAAGCGCTCTACTCGCTGTGCCACTTGACCGGCATTATGAGAAGCTATATGAGTCTGAGGCTACCGATAGGAAAGAAGGCAGTGGGGGCATACTTAAGTGGGGTAAACATGACTAAATTACCACAACCGGAGATAAAGCACCTAGAGAGCTCAATCACAGAAGAAGAAATCCAAGATGGAATTTCACGCCTCCTGAATGGTAAGGCCCCAGGTGAGGATGGGATTTTATAAAAAAAACATGCAGGAATTCTGGCACAACATATGGCGAAACTTTACAACCATATCTTAGACACAGGGAAAGCACCAGCAACATTTAGCAAAGCACTGATATCTGTAATCCCAAAAGAGGGAAGGGACCCAACCCAATTCCCGTCACACCATCCAATCTCACTCTAAACGTAGACAAAAAATATTCACAAGAATTCTGGCAACAAGACTAGAAATGAAGCTACCTCGCATAGTGCATCCGGACCGAAATGAGTTCAAAGCAGGCAGACAAGGCCCAGATGCAATCAAAAAGACGCAAGACCTCATAGAACACGTGAAGGGTACACCTGGGGACCAGGCTCTACTTAGCTTGTACACCGAATAGGCTTTACACAGGGTGGAATGGGTTTGTATTGAGGGTCCCAAAACCCCCATCTGCTGGGACTTGGCATCTCTTGAGGCAAAAAGGAGACTCTGGATCAAGCAGGAGACTGAGGCAGGTTTCAAGAAGACATCAGGCTTTATTTCTCCAGCAGGCAGGTACATATTATGCATCTCGGACATCTCTGGAACTCTGCTCTAAAACACTGAATTCAATCACCCTTATATACAGTCCTAGGGAGGTGAGCTAATGGTTTGGTCATAAAGACAACCTCTTCCTATCTGTGATTCATTAACTCATGTGGCATGATCAATGAGCTGTTCCTATTTCTGCTCTGTGATTGGCTGAACTCTCTGCCACTAAAGCCTAGTCTAAACTGGTTCAGCTTGCTCCTAGCCCCCACCCTTTATCTTTGTCCTCTGGATGCACCGTTTTATAAAAAATGTGTTTGATGTCAAACCCACATCTGCAAATAATTAAAATTGTGTGTTCTGTACCTGATCTTCAACTGGAGATGCTGCCGACTTCCACTCCAAGATGATTTTGGCACCAGCCACATGGTTTCCTGTCCCAGAGGCCCGAATATGGGCGTCAGCTGTGCTCTCCTTGCTAATTAAACCAGCCAAATGAACATTCACTATCTTTCCTTGACTGCTACACCGCTCTACAATTCGTCATATGTCAAGATTAGAGATAAGAGTCTGGATAATCCCGTCTCTGGCTACTGGACTCTCATTGAACTACCAAGAGGTCATTCTTTTTCATTTCAACATGGTTTCACAGAAATTCACTATTTAAATGCACAGCATCCATTTTAGCTGGCTGCCCACATTTACAAAATGTCTGATCTATCACAAAATTGTGGATTACCCTATTTCTGTTCATATCTTGACATCTGGTCCATTTTAAGGCTAGTTTTTTTTAGTACAATATACTTATCATGTACTACTTAACAAGCCTTTCATTATTTATAACATTCTGATTTTATAAACATAACTCCGTTTTTAAAACGCTTTTGCTGAAAAGCACTATATTTCTATGTTTCTGTATATTTGAAGGCATCGATCACCCCATCAAGTTATCTACGCTTGGTTTAAGGGGAAGGGGGTCTTTCTCCACTACATTCAGTTTAAAAGGGGGTTAGTTATGTCTCTTCACTCCCCCATCTTTTACAGTATTTAATCATCTACTCAATACTTACAACCACACCCATGTCCACCCTTCTTAATTCTCAATGTACCTACACATTTCTGACCTATTCATTTTTTTCTATAGGTAATTTCCTTTAATCTAAGAGATATCCTGACACATTTCTACGACGTCCATACGAACACATTATGCTCCCCTAGTCTAAAAACATGTATGTGTCCCTAAACTACTTTTATTTACTTTTATTTGAGCCATACCGCCATTCCCCAGTTTACTTTAAACTAACTATATGCCTCAGATAATTTTACAGCTACTATGCCTTTTTTGAGAGACAGTCACTACTTGAGGTAACCCAACAGCCCATTATCTGCATATATTTTAGCCATATCGTGGGTCATCATCCACATCCTTTATGCTACTCCCACCGCACAACATCTTTTTCCTTGCTCCCATTGTTTTGTCCATGCATCCTCTTAAAATACATAAAGTTCATTTTTTTTTTCTTGCTGCTGGTAAATCTTCCACCCGACTCATCTTGGTTTGGCATCTGTGGACCGTCTGTGCCCTGTCGACTTTGTCCTCCTTTTGAGCTGCCTAGCAGCACGTTCTCTGGCCTTCACTTCAAGGCCAGTCCTTTTTTCAGTGTCTTTTTTCCACAAAGCATTAGCTGTCCATGCAACATGGGGGTACTTTTAGCAAGGGAACACAAGGATGGGGGAGCTTTTTGCAGATTTTAGCAACTGTGGACACATATGATTTGAACTCAGGTATGTAGTTGGGTTCCTCTGTGACCTCTCTCTGCTTGTAGTTGGCCAAATTTCTGAGCCACATAGGTCCCTCGGTGTCCACCTGTGTTATAAAAGCTGAATGAGTTTTCTTTGTAAAATAAATATGTCTCTGTTATCAGTACATTTCCTGTCAAACCATCCCCTTAAAACCCTTGGTTGCATATTCTGGCAACCTTCACCTGCCTTCTAAACAAACTACACATACATATTTTCTGAACATGCATACCTCCTATAAAACCTATGTTTTAACACATTTTCGGGTCATTCCTGCCTCCTAGTCAAACTATATCCAACATATTTTGTTTGGGTATTTTAAAGCTACTAAATCTCTCAATTGTTGTACATATTATACTGTATGGTCAGCCTGCTGGAACCAGATATGCTTTTAATGCACATATAATATATATTTTTCTTTTTAATCTCCTAATTTTTCTCTGCCCTTATGACATCTGGGCTTGCTCGTTAATCAACATTTGTCCTTCAAGGGACACATTTTCTCCTAAGGTTGGCACGTTCAAACCAGGAAGACAAAAACAGCAAACAACAAAGAAACACATTTGAAAAAGACATTGAAAGAAGGGCGTCTTCTTCTTTTCCCATCTTCTAGGCACATCCGTAGCAGACGAGGATGACTTCTCTTGGGGACCCATGTTGTCTGTAGAAAATCGAAATAGAGACAAAGGTCATTCAGCGACTAGGAAGGAGGTCACGTTTCTTCCTAAACTAAACCCCTTTCTCCTTGCTGCTAACCCATTTTATTTTCTAGATTCACTTCTATGTTTTTTCCAGCCCATTTTACTCACAGGCCCTCCCTTACTCGTTGGTGGACAAAAACAACTACTTCTCAACAACCCCATATAATGCTCAATGTTTGGGCTTTGTTCTTTGCTTTGCTGCATGTGCTTGCCGCTCAGCTGTAAATTCTTCATTCAGTTTAGCAGAACGTGCTTCATGTCTTTTGCTGAACATGCTTCTACAGCTTTGCTGAACGTGCTTCTACAGCTTTGCTGAACGTGCTTCATGTCTTTGCTGAAGGTGCTTGCTGCTCAGCTGTAAACACTCCTTGCCTTTGTTCCTCCATCTTTCCCCTGATTGTGTTGGACCATGGTCTTTTCTTTTGTGCTTTGCTTTCATCCTGTTGAGACAAACAGAAGTGTTTCGATGCACAATATCTCTTCCTTATCCCATTATACTTATTCTAGTCTACCCCTGTTTTTCTAGATTATGGCACCAATTCTTACTACCTGCCTTCATTTTTATCATAAAACGACAGTGTTTGCCCATTCTAAAAATGTCTATACCCTCGCCAAATCAAGCACTTTTGGCATCATAAACACAAAAATAATTACCCACCTTCAATTTGACTGTAGTGGCCATGCTTTCATCTATTTTCTACTCTCTTCACACCTGATGGCATCTACCTTGGGAAAATGACTACACACTTGAAGACACTGTGGGCCTCATTACGACTTTGGAGGCAGCCATGCCCTTAATAAGGGCATGGCTGCCTCCAAAGTCGGATCCGGGTTCCTTGAATGAGGAATTACCGGACCATTCCAACCTCGGAGGACCCAGTAATTCCTCATTCAATTTACCCATCCCCATTCCCATTTGAGCCCCCATACGGCTCAATGGGAATGGGGAGGGAGCTAACAATGGACCCGTTAATAACGGGCCCGTTGTTAGCTCCCCGGTCCCCTTGAGGGACCCGCAAAGGACATCTGGTCTGACCAGACATCCAGAGCGGGTCCCGCAAGGGGACCTCGTAATAGGGCGGAATGAGTTGAATGGCTCTGGCACCTTTACCAGCGCCGTTAAACCCATTCCGCCAGCCTCCTAATGAGGCCCTGTGTCTCTATCTACCTCTTTTTCTGTTACTTACCTGGATCCTCTTACTTTTAGTAATAATCAAATGTGGGTCCACACCCTTGTGGTGTGAGCCAGTACTTATCTCTTTTTTTCTTTTTTTCCCTATTTAAGGCCATGCAGACATTTCTCTTGTTTTCACGCAAAATCCACGACTTTCATTTGTAACATAAACCAACATCGTTACAGGCACTCAAAAATTATAATTTACTTACCTTGGTATTTCTTCTTAAATTGGCCTTGTACACAATATTCTTTGTCTGGTAAATCCAATTCTGGTGTTCCATATTTTCATATGTGTTTTTTTTTAGTTTTTTTTTTTACTGCTCTGCGCCGTTTTTCAATGTCGTCTAGGAATACTCATTTGTGCTGCTTTTTGTAAAATGTTGGTTTTTGCTTATTTTATGTTCCCTATTTAATTCCTTGTCCATTTATCTCTTTAATGTATTTTTTCATTATTTATATATTTATTTACATCATTTATTTTTTCATCCAAATGCCTTCAATTTGTTTTAACTAAGCTCCTTACTTTTATACTGTTTAGAATAGATCATTTATTTTTTATCTTCTCCTAATTCATTTTTCTGGACCTATGCCAAAAAGGCCCAAAGTCTACCCAAAATTCTGGACACTTTTTCCAAACTTTTTTCATTTATGCTGGGCGCTTGTTACATTACTGTCATGTATACTACAATGTTTCCTTTCCTTTTAATGTGTGATGTTTCCTACAGAAAGCAGCACTTCATACTTCATTAAGCCCTATCTAGGTATACTGTCATCTATGACGCTACTTAACCTAAATCTTTTTATCTGAACCATTACCGTCCTTCATGAACCCATTTTTTTATTCTTCACTCCTTAATCATTTGCCATATTTCCTTACTTTATGGCTGTCTCTAATTTCATGGAGGTCATCTGTCCCCCCTCTTTGCTCATAAATATCCATAGTCTGAAACTGAATTCATCATATACTCCCATCACTTTTCCACTAGGTCACATGTTTATCCATAATACTGCGCTTTTGTCACAACAATAAAACCCTTTGATCTCTTAATAGAAATATCTTGCTGGCCTTTTTGCCCTACATATACCACTATGGATGCACCCATACTCAAATGGTGCGCGTCTTAGAACAAAACAAAACACGCTTTTCTATGATTACCTAAACAACATCATCATGCTTAGACTTTGTCATCCAATCCTTTCCTTGATCACTGGCAGGTGCCTGTTGCAACTACACCAAAGCTAGTTATAGCACACACTCCTTCAGAAAATGCTAATTTTTCTTTAAACAACACTTAATTTATAATCTTCAAGAAGCCATCCTCAGCCGTTTAACATTCATTTACCACTTTTCTGTCCTTGCTCCATGGAGACACAGTCCCAATGTCTACCACTAGACCAAAATTGTTTTTTCTTTGCCATATTCATTCTTGGCACCTTTAAACCTAGCACCACTACCAATGCTAGACGCATCAGGCCCCCCGTGAGGTGGTCCCACTATAAATGCATGCATTCCTCTGTTTTTCAAAGGCTTTTCTTCTTTTTAGGCTAACACCTTTTATCCCTATGTGTCTTTATGCATTCTGTGTTTACACATTGCTGAGCCTGCATGTGATCTCACTTACTTGTCCTCTGTAGTAAATTCATTGTGAATGCAGTGCACTTTATTTACACAAAATGTAACTTGTTCTCTATTCAAACCCAGACCACTCCTTGCACTCATTGCAGCGTGGTTCTTTTTTTATAAACATACTCAAACAGTATAGCTATCCTACCACCCTATTATAATGACTACTGGGAGTCGCAGTGCTCGCTCCCATGTGTCTATTCAATAACGCTGCGTGCTGCACAGGAGAGCCATCCACTCAGAAGTCACTCCTCCTTTTTCAACGTGCTAGTTCTGTGTGTGCTGTCGACGTCACATAGGCGGGGTCACTGTACACCATTACTTCCACTAATTAAGCAGCCTATGAAAAAAAGCAAGACGGTGGGCATATATTTTGTCAATACCTCAAACATCTCCATTAATCGTGCGCTTTATCCCAGCGGCACCTACATCTCTAAGCCTATTACCCTGATTGATTCTTGAAGAACCATTAGGGAAGACAATCTCTCCCGCTGTTACTATTTCTTCCTTTACCCATGAGTGTTCATCATAAAATTCCTCAAAATAAAAAAAAACATGAGCCTGCTCAGTTTCTGCCAGTGATTTCCGCTGCACCCCTGGCAGAATTCTCTTTTTTATGTCGGACTATTTGATCATCCGTTTTAACCCAATCTCCTCATAGGCAGTAGCCCGTGGAGATACCAACAGACCCTCAGATTTTCCTGAACAGAAAAACCCCTACATGTTCAATATATTATGTCACAAAAATCATTTCAGCGCCTCAATGCCCCTGGACTGTGTGAGCGCTTAAAAAATACAAATACATAAAATAATACAAATCTTATCACCGTACTGTCAGCCTCATAATGGCATACTCAACGGCTGTCATCTCTACTCACAAGGGGAGTGACCCCTTGTTACTGGGTCCAAGGATCCCCATGTGGTGCTCACGAGGCCCACCCTAATATGAGTCTCTGCATCTGCACATTTATTATATCAGTTCCATTTGCATATGGCAAAAATAATATTTCCTCAGTATAGTTTGAGCATTTTTGAACTGGAGTCTACTCTGTACTCTTTCTCTCATTCATCAAAGCCCTTACTTGATTTGTCACATGTACACTAGGGGGCATGCTGTCTTTCGTCTTGAGAATTCTCCATTCTGCACCAATCCTTGGCTTTTATGTGTGCGTGCAAAATGCTTTGACATATCTCATGTGCAATAGACAGGAGGAGGTCTCCTAACCTGCCCATTTTAGAACTTACCCGGGTTACTCTGAGAATTTCCCTAACTATTTTGGATGCCTCTATCTTAGAAGCCTCCCCCACCTTATGGCAATGCTCACTGTGAATTTGATTTGCCTCTACTACTCCCATTACTCTTCTAATGGTCTATTTCAACAATTCTTTTTCACTTATTTAACTTTTTTCTCACTTTCCCAGCATTATTTTTCTTGCAATTCTCTTCTTGTAGAAGCCTGCACTAATGCACAATGGTTAACTACATCTCTAATCATGGCCTTCTTTCCAGGCCCACTAATTCCTTAGGCTGTGTCAGCATAGGCTCTGACATTTCGATAGCTCCTCCATCTGGCGTGTCTGGATGCAGCACAATAAACGCTTCAAGACTACCGCCCTTTAATTTTTTGCACAGTGCTCCATTATGAGCGATAATGCTTAAATATTTTGCCTTTGACCAACTGTCATCAGTTTTTTGTGCCCACAGCTAGAAGACCTTTGCTGTCTTCTGTAGCTAATGTGCCTATTTCTGACACTTTTCCTGGTACATGCATCCACTTCTCAGTGCTAGAAGTCAAAACCTCAGGAGTTTGCACCTTAATTTACTCTTACTCATCTGGGATCAAGGTACATACTGGGATCTGGTTCGCCCTCTCTCTGGCAAGAGAAACTATTATTTTTCATTATCTGTAATTGTTCTCCCATGAGATGGCAACTTCCTCGCACTCATCATGAGGTTGCCTTTTAAATTATTCTGGCTGTGCCAGTGATTCTGATGCCCAAAAATACAAAAATGCATTTAAATCTGACCATCCTCAAAAAATACCCTTCAAAGTCACACTGTCAGGTTGCTCTGTCCTGGCCTGTATATTTAAGGCAGAACAAAAACCTTTCACATTTTCAATATGCAATGGTGCGCGTTTTTGACTCAAAAGCCTATCAGCGGTTCATTCACTTGTACCCGATTTGTAACTCTTCCCATTACTTTGTTTTTCTCAGCTATGGCCTTCGCAGGCTGTTATGTTCAATGAATAATTTTCGCCCGCGATGGCGAGTGCTGCATTCCTTATTCTCTCTTAACATGAGCCAATTTTTAACTTGCCAAACTTTTCTTCTTTTTTTTTTCAAGTCCGCTCCATCGTGCCGTATTACTGCATTCCTGTCCTGTAATCTCAACATTACCCCCTTGTGTTTTGAAACACTTTTTGCCTATGGGCATAATAAAAAAAATTGCGTTTTTTTATTCCTGCTTGCGCACTGCAAGAATCTCAATATTTCGGGCAAATGTGCATGCACATGTTTTAACTGCATTGTCTATAGTGCACAGATCAATTACATTTCATATCTTTGTATATGTGTCTGTATGTGTCCGTCCTTATATCAGTGCATATTCATGGATGTCCACATGTATCAGTACAGTTTGCTATTGTTTTACTTAAATGCTTCCATATTTCTTTTTAAACTGTATTTTATTATTTTTCCAAATATGTCACGTCTAGCTAAAAAAAAAAGCATTTGTCAAATAATGTTTTCTTCTCATTTATTACTGTCATTTCCCATAACTTATTTATTGTGCTTGGTCCAAGTACCATCTTTTAGCACATTGGCCTGACTTTTGCTGTATTCTGCACATAAAAACACAATTTAAATCTCAGCTACACCTTTCAAATTGTGTGCTTCTGGGCACCTTTTCTATGACTTCACGTCCAAATGTCTTTTAAATTCTCAAACATGATATATATATATATATATATATATATATATATAATTAAAAACATATCTGTTTTAATCAGCTGTGGCCTTCGAAAGCTATTATGTACACGTGCTTGCTTTGATTATTTTGCCTACAGCTGCGCAAATGTCTTTTATTACAAACCACTTTCAACTTGTGGCAACACATTTTCCTCAAAGTAAAAAATGACATGCCTTTTTCCCTGATTACTTTCAATACATAACACCACATAGCTTATCATGCTTAAAACACAGCACACATATTTTCTAAACCAATGCTCCATCGATACATGGCAATAAAAACTCTTCAGTTTTTTCATTTTTTAAAAACATCAATTTTGTCAACATCTCAGTCTATTTAGAACATTTTGCTTTGTCTTAAAACAAAACTGATATTCTTCCTACTCCAGTGCCGCGCACACCTCTGCTTTATCTTGTTTTCACTGCGTAGGTCATTAAAACATATTCATTCCTTTAGCAGTCGGAGGTCTTGGAATTTTGCCAAGCTACCCACTTCATAATTTAAAACTTCTTCCCTGCTCAAATTCCTGTAAATCAAATGCGATTCTATTTCGTTCAAAGCCTATCAGATTCCTAAAGGGTCTGACCTCATTAATGTAAAGAATTTTAATCATCTGTCTGCTGCTTTCAATTTTTTACTGCGGGGCTTTTAAGTGACTACACATTTGTCAATAGCAAATCTCCTTTTACTTTAACACAGGAGCTGTTTCGCATACTTGCAGCTCCCTATTTCATGGCTTACACAATCTTATCTCTAAATTTAAAAGAATATTCAATGCGATTTTAAGCCGTTGGATATTTTCTACACCCTGGAAGATGTTAACATGATAAATATAAAAGCTTTGACCTTCCGCCTGCTGTCATTTTTCTATTGCAGAACTTTCAAAGTGCCCATGTATTTGTCAACAGTACTTCAGAAAAAGGAAAGTTTTATTTCCTATTTTTTCTTATCAAGATGGATGCGGTGTCTTACCGTATGTGGTTCGTATCATAATTCAACTTGCCTGGTTTCAAGAAATGTAATAATTAAACTTTTATTTGCTGGATTTTGATTTTTTACAGAGGCTCAAAGAGAAAGAGTTTCTTACTTGTTTTTTTCTATTTATTTCACAAAATGTCATTTTTATCAACATTAAAACAATGCAACACTGTTTACTTGGATCCATAGTATCTTTTAACCTCATTCATTTGCATAATTGATCACTTTTAATACTTGGCTAAATGCCAATTTTTTAAATCACTTTAAAAATGCATTTTCTTTCTCTTAAGTCATAAACAAAAAAGCACAGTGCACATTGGGACATAAAACACAACACAAACAACACAGACAACAAACACACTTGGCCGGCCACATGTACGTACTACTCACGATCTTCTTCTAAGACTCGTCTTACCCTCTAGATCTGCTCCCATTGGAACTTAAGCTAATTCCTTTAAGAATGTCTTTAACCACTCTTGTCTCCTATATGTCCCACGTAAAAGGGGCTCTGAATTAAAGCTTCTGCTAGCACTCTTTAAAGTCTAGAAACAGGGTGTATCCTCATAGCGTAGCTCCACTGACGACTATTTTTCCTCATATATTGCTTGGCCACACTCAAGTCAATTTCTCCATAACTCCTTAACGCTAAAAGTCTTTGAGTTAATTCCCACTCTCTGCTACTTTTTCACATTCACTTATATTACACTTTAAAAAAATTACTCTTTAAAAAAAATCTTAGGGAGGTTCCCTACACTTGGTTAATCTTGTGTCTGAAAAGGCCATCAACAAATAATCACAAAATATTTTTCTTAGAGGGGTTCCCCATGAGTCACTAAAGTTGTTTCTGAAAAGCTGTTAAAACATTAACTCAAAAAATAATTTTCTAAGAGTGGTCTCCCATAGATTTCCAAGAGTGGTCTCCCAAAAATGACCCCCCAAAAATGGGCTCCCTAAAATAGGCCCCTTAAAAAGGCTCCCCAAAAATGGGCTCCGCACAAATAACTTCCCCAATTCCAGGTGCCAAGGCCCTCTGCCATGCTATCAGGCCTGCAAGCCTCTTCTCTTCTACCCGGTGCTAGCCACTGCAGTATGCCCTCCACCATCTGTACTCCTGCCTTATTCTCAACTCCCCCATGCAGGCAGGATAGCATGGCTTACCTTGCAGATTCGGTCAGTCTTGGAGACATTAGCTCAGGTCTTGGATGGCTCGCCAAATGTATTGAGGGTCCAAAAACCCCCATCTGCTGGGCCTTGGCATCTCTTGGGGCAAAAAATGAGACTATGGATCAAGTAAGAGACTGAGGCAGGTTTCAAGAAGATATCAGGCTTTATTTCTCCAGCAGGCAGGTACATATTATACATCTCGCACATATCTGGAACTGTGCTCTAAAACACTGAATTCACTCACCCTTATATACAGTCCTAGGTGAGTGAGCTAATGGTTTGGTCATAAAGACAACCCCTTCCTATCTATGATTCGTTAACTCATATGGCATGATCAATGAGATGTTCCTATTTCTGCTCTGTGATTGGCTGACCTCTTTGCCACTCAAGCCTAGTCTAAACTGGTTCTGTTCGCTCCTAGCCTCCACCCTTTGTCTTTGTCCTCTGCATGCACTCTTTTATAAAAAAGACTCCATTGACGTCAAACCCACATCTGCAACTAATTAAAATTGTGTGTGCTGACCCTGACCTTCAACGGGAGATGCTGCTGACGTCCACTTCAAGATTATTTTGGCACCAGTCACATGGTTTCCTGTCCCAGAGGCCCGAATATGGGCGTCAGCTGTGCTCTCCCTGCTAATTAAACCTGCCAAATGCACATTCACTATCTTCCCTTGACTGCTACACCGCTCCTACAATTCGTCAAATGTCAAGATTAGAGATAAGAGTCCGGAAATCCTGTCTCTGGCTACTGAACTCTCATTGAACTACCAAGAGGTAATTCTTTTTCATTCATGGTTTCACAGAAATTCACTATTTAAATGCACAGCATCCATTTTAGCTGGCTGCCCACATTTACAAAATGCCTGATCTATCACAAAATGGTCGATTACCCTATTTCTGTTCATATCTTGACACCTGGTCCATTTTAAGGCTAGTTTTTTTTTAGTACAATGTACTTACATGTACTACTTCACAAGCCTTTCATTATTTAAAACATTCTGATTTTATAAACATAACTCGGTTTTTAAACCGCTTTTGCTGCGAAGCACTATATTTCAATTTGTCTGCATATTTGAAGGCATAGATCACCCCACCAAGTTATCTACGCTTGGTTTAAGGGGGAGCGGGGGGTCTTTCTCCACTACATTCAGTTTAAGAGGGGGGGGTTAGTTATTTCTCTTCAGGGTTTCCTCTTAGCAATGCTACGTAAGCTCGGAGTGGGGGAAAGAATGTGCCGAGCAATAGGAGCAATCTACTCGGGGCCAACAGCGAAGGTGGTTGTAAACGGAGCTCAATCCAGGAAGTTCAAGCTCAGCAGGGGCACTAGGCAGGGATGCCCTCTCTCACCCCTGCTGTTTGCCCTGACGATGGAGCCACTAGGGGAAATGATACGAAATGATGACCAGATAAAGGGGATACAAGTAGGGGACAGACGCCCAAGTTAAGCATGTATGCTGATGACATATTGTTATACCTCTCAGACATGACAGAATTGATACAGAGAGTGTTTAGAGCTTTGGAGGAATACTGGGAGGTGTCAAGCTTCAAGGTCAATGTTAATAAATCGACTCTCCTCCCACTCCACCAGGGTACAGAAGATCTAATTGATAGGTGGGCCGACCTAGGGATTCCAGTAGAGAGGAGCGACATTAGGTAGCTAGGGGTGAGGATTCCGAGAGACCTAAATAAACTGTACAAACGCAACTTCCCCTCACTACTACACAGAGTGTTCAGAGACCTGGAGGCCTGGTCAAAGCTGACGGTGTCCTGGCTGGAAGAGTGAACGCGATCAAAATTATGTTCCTCCCCTAAGTGTTATATCTCTACCAGGCACTCCCGATAGAACTCCCGAAATCACATTTTGTGGAAATTAAAAAAGAATACTGAGATTTCTTTGGCAGGGGAGAAAGCAACGCGTGGCGTATAAACTACTAGTGCAGCCCAAAGAAAAAGGGGGGGGGTGGGGCTGCCTGAGATGCAAACCTACTACAGAGCAGCCCAATTCAGAGCCCTTATACCTCACCTACGAGTGGAGAGAGACAGGCAATGGGTAGGGATAGAGAACATCCTTCTCAGACCCATAACCCTAGGAGAATGGCTTTAGGCCCCGGTGTCCATGGCTCCGGACAGTGTACACAGACACAAAATCTTGGGCCCCCTCTGGAGGTTGTGGAGATTTAGGAGGGTAATGGTTGGGGTCACTACTTGGCCATCGCCTTTAAGATATATATGTGGCCCCCAATATGGGAAGTTATGCCAGACCATTGGAGGTTTCAGGAATGGTTTGAGGTGGGACTGGAAAGAGTGGAACAGGTTTTGAAGAAAGACAGATTCATAGAGTTAGCTGACCTTGAAGAATCACTGGGGATTGGAAACATATCTGTCTTCAAATGCCTACAACTCAAGGGGGTGCTAATGTCAGATGACTGGAAGACAGAACTACAGAGAGACTTGACCCAAACAGAAAAGTTGTTGGAATCAGAGTAGGGGGGTACCAGAGGGGTCATATCTAGAATGTACCAGGCACTGTTAGAAGCAAAAGGGGAAGATATTAGTGGGATTAGGAAGAAATGCCCATCGTACATCAGTGGCATGCCAGTATAAACAGCATGGCTTGAAGCTGCTATATAGATGGCAGTGGGACCCTGCGAGGATAGCCAAAATGTTCCCTGGGGCAGATCCTTGCTGCTGGAGGAAATGTGGACAGACGGCCGATTATTGGCACACGTGGTGGGTCTGTGGGAAGGCGCAACAGTATTGGAAAGAGGTCCTGGGGTGGATCAAGGGACTGGAGGGCATCGACAGGGAGGCGGACCCCATACTGGTACTGTTAGGCATGGAAATAGTTGAAGGAGAATGGCTGAAACTCCAACACATGCCGCACTATCTCCTCCTGGTGGCCAGAGCATGCCTGGCAGGAGGTTGGAAGAGGGAGAATCTCCCGTCCGAGAAGGAATGGGCTCATAAAGCACTGGATCTATATAGAATGGAAGAATTAACCAGACGGTTGCAAGACAAAAACTTCAACGCAGGCCACAGAATGGGCTGCATTCCTGGCTAAATACGACCAGGAGAGACCACAAGGGGGTGAAGATGCGGGGGACGGGGCGGGAGTGGCATAGACAGAGCTCTCCTCCGGATTGAGGAGAGAGCGGAGAAATAGTGAGGGAACCATGCCAGTGACAGGGAGAGGAGGAAAGGAGGGTATATATGTGCCTCGAGATGGACCCGAAAAACAGCAACAGAGACCCATGGGGTGTATCCGGCGAAACATGAACATTTGACCCAAAGAGACTTCCTGGAGCCACACAAGTCTGGTGGGGGGAGGGTGGAAGAGGGAGGTTGGAGAGTTCATTCCTATTGTTGGGGGACGGGTGAAAATCTTTAAAAGCCCACAGGGTGATTTGTAATTGTAATTGTAATGGGTTATTTATAACGTGCTTATTACCAAGAGGTTTCTAAGAGCGGACCCAGGATCGAACCTGTGTTGCTCAGCGTCGACTTGCTTCCAAGACGAGCGCGTTGCCCCTAAGCTATCCTCCCAAGGTCATTTGGTGTATTAATATGCTCGAAACTGATTTGATATGCTGTAATAATGCCACTTCACTAATAAACTAAATTTGAAAAAAAAGATAAAAAGATTGAATCCAAGTTGTTGCTTCCCGGGAGAAGTGGGCGGCTGTCGACAGATGCTTGCAGAGAACTTTATGGTGCACTAACTCGAAAGCGGCCGAGAGGTCTAATAAGAGTAGGAGAGTCAATTCCATCCATCTGGTTTTTCAAACCAATAAGAGCCGTTTTAGTTCTGTGTTTGTGTCTAAAGCCTGACTGGCTGAGCCCCAAGAGATTGTTGGCTTCATGGTAGGTCCGAAGCTGCAGGTAGGCAGCCTTGTCCAGTATTTTTAAGAGAAATGGGACCGTTGTTATTGGTCAGTAATTGGTCGGTTTATTTGGATCTAGGGAAAGTTTTTTTAAGAGTGGGAGGACCCAGGCATCCGTTAAGTTGGTAGGGACAGTACTAGAGTCAAATGATGAATTAATTAAGGTGGAGATGAATGGGGCTAAGTCTGTAGCTGCTTCTTTGATTATGCTGGCTGGGCAAGAGTCTCATTGGCATCTGGATGGTTTGAGGGAAGCTATAATCTCCTCCACTTCTCTGGTAGAGACTGGGGCACATTTGAAGCGAGGACTTGAATTAGTAGGGTCTGGGGAAGTGGGCTATTGGCAAGGTTTCATTTTGTTGCTTCTATTTTGTTTTGAAGGTGAGATATTTTGTTGGATAGCGCTGTTTGAATATTAGCGCACCATGCTTTGTCTTTGGTGCATGTATGAGTTGGAGGAGTAGGGGATTCCAGTTTTCTTAGAATGACGAAGAGTTCTCTTGTATTAGAGCTGGCTTTGTTGATCCTATCACTATAGAGGTCGCTTTTTGCTTGTAGGATTTCTGATTTGTATTTTGATGCAATTTTAGTAAAGTTGGCCTTGTTTAACTCTGTGGGATTATTTTTCCAGAGGGATTCGGCGTTCCTTTTTTCTAACCGTAAGGCTTTGAGAGTAGGGGAAAACCAGGAATTGAGGTGTGATCGAGGTTTGCCTTTACACATTTTTAGTGGGGCAATTTTGTCAATCTCTTCGTCAAGGGTCTAGTTGTATTGGTCTACTAGCGCGGTTGGGTCTAAACTAGCAGGCACAAGATTCGAGATAGGGTGGAGTAATGGCAGTACGTTTTCTCGTGTTATATTTCTTTTGTTTCTGGTGAGTACTGGTGGCGCAATGAGGTTCGTCCTATTAGGTTGTGGGCAATCTTGAATGGTGAAAGAGATTAGGTGATGATAGTCCAGGTGAACATTTAGTTGGCCGATAAGGTGATCTCACAGTTTAGGTCGGCCACCCAGTCTAAATTTCTTCCTTTAGCATATGTGGGTGTGTTGACCCTTTGAGTAAAGCCTGGTTCCGAAATAGTGTTGGCAAGTGCCAAGGCATTGTCATCATTAGGGTCATTGAATCCGAGGTTGAAGTCTCCCAATACTATAATTTGAGAGATAGGTTTTGTGTTAGTGGTGAGTAGAGAGGTGATGTCTTCCTCAAACGATGCAATGGGACCAGGTGGTCTGTATATAAGGTGCATAGTTATGATACGGGAGGCTGAGAGTGGCAATATGGCTGTCAAAAGTTCAGCTGGCGGGAATGATGTGTGAGCTGAGACCCTTAAGCTTAGTTTAGTTTTGGCTATGAAGGAAATGCCATCTCCTCTTGAGGATTCTCTGTCTAACCTTAGTAATGTATAATTATCGGCAATAGCAATTGAGAGGGAGGGACCTGCTGCTGCGTGGAGCCAGGTCTCTGTTATTGCTAGGAGGTCTAGTTGTTTGGAAGTAATTAAAGCGGTGATGTCTAACGCATGGGCAACCATTGATCTAGCATTGATGAGAGCACCTTTGATATGTGATGTATTGGTGTCTGGCTGATTTAGGGTGTGAGCAGAGCTATGCTGGTCAGAGAGGTTGTTAGTTTTTTGTCTCAAATTGAAGTTAGGTCTTTTCTTTGAAAATGTTATCGTATTTGGTTTGTCATTGAATGTTGATACAAGAGTTTTGCTTATTCTTGATCCAAGTCTTCGATTTCTGACCTTAGTGGACAGGGTTGGTTAGGTATGGGCCTAGAAGCATCTTCTTGAAACAAATGGTATTAACAAATCTCTAATAGTGCAACGCAGGCTATTATTCACAATACTATCTCAATGCGGCACATTTTCTAGATGTGACTCAAGGCAATATTGACTATACTCTAAGAGTGCGACGCAGGCTAATATTCACAATGCTATCCTAAAGTGGCTTCGGTAATAGTCACAAATCTCACCCGTTGTGAAGCTGGTCAGTATTAGTAGCCTGGTCGGATATGTTTTTATGGTAGGTAGAATGGCAGTGCTTCCGGAGTACAGTGATTGCTCTACTCCACACCCAGGCCATGCCTACCTTGATAGTAGCTGCTGGTTGACGGCTGGCCACTGGCTTCCCCTGCTGACACCTGCAGACACAATCTGGAGCCTCCTCTGTTGGAGCCGTCCTTTGCCTCGGGGCCCTTAGCCGCAGGGTCTGCCCGGGCAGATGGCTGTTCTCTGAAGGTGAGTTAAGAGCGTCGATTGAGCCAATCAGGGTAGAGGGGGGTGGGAGGAGGGAGTTGGATACAGGAAATGGAACCGGGGAGATCGGGGCGGGTGGCTCAAAAATAAAAAAATAAAACAATGGAGGAAAATAAGGCCCAGGAGCGTCTTGTATGTCCTGCACTCACCTGCTACGCACCAAAAAAAAAGCGGCATTCAGGGTGCAGTGCCGGGGCTATGACCAGGCAAACAGGGTCCTCAAGATCAAACAGGGTAGGGGGTGGGATGGGAAGCGGGAAGAGGGAGAATGTAGTTGCAAATGGGAAATGGAACCAGGGAGAGGGTCGGGCAGATCAGGGGCTCAAAAATAAAAATAAAACAATGGAGGAAAATAAGGCTCAGGAGGGTCTTGTATGTAATCTTTGTACACAGGAGTGTGCTGGTGCACGTTCGGTGGTCAGAGTTGGGACGGGCCAGAAAAAACATGGAACTTTCTAGCTGGGCTAGTGTTCTGTGTAAGCCCATGTGTTTGTGGCAATTGGCCCTTGGGTTTGCGGTGTGACGGGTTCCAGGCAAGTTGTCTTGTTGGTTGTGAAGGGCAACAATACAAGTTGAGGAAAAGCCTGTTCAGCCTTTTTGGTCATTCAGCACCACCATAACACAGGGTGCAACCTGCTTTTATTTTGGTGTTACTTTCTCTCCACCCAACCCTTGGTCTCTCCAGCATATCTCCCTAGGACTGCTTTCCCGGTACTGTGCCCAACACCATGGATTCCTGATCATCACCTGAGGATTTAGCTCACCCTTCCTTTCTAGTGATTAAGGGCAAGTTGGTGGTTGCCTCCCTTCCGTTATTGCAGATGATATCTCTGTTGCAAAGGCTGCTGTAGTCAGTGCTTGTTCACATGGGAAATGTCCTCTCATCACTGGATCTAAGATCCCACTTTAATATGCCAAGGGCTTGTGCCCCATTGACGTTTTTTGCTTAAGTACAGACGTCATCATGTATCCATTTGAATGTGAGAATATATAACATTCTTCCTTGTAAGCTAGTATTAGGAACACGGGGGCTGTACTGATTCCTTGTTTCAGTTCCTCAAATACATTGATAATGTTGTCTGTCCACATTATGGAACTCTTCTCTTTCTGTACTTCATTCAATCCTTCTAAAAGGTGCACAACATATGTGTTTGAAATGGCTGGAAGGAACCGGTGGTCCATTTGGCAACGTTGGCAATGGGTTAATGGGATCTTCTCTTCACCTCCCAACATGGTGCCTCAGGGATTGGGTGCCATTTCAGTTTCTACCTCTGGGGTTCATCAGGCTCTGCCCACTTTCTCAGACAGGAACATTGAAATGGCTGAGACTCTGACAGGACTATGTGTCACTTCTCCCCATAGACGACGCACCATAAGGTCGTATATTAGGGATTTAGCCTCTCTCTCTGTATTACTGTATCTGCTGCTAATCTGTCTCTCCCTGTCTTGATTCAGTCTCTTTCAGTGCAACCGCACTGCCTTTCTGCCGTGACAATTGCTACCATTCATTTCCCTGAACCGCGAAGATGTTGCCAGGCAACGGTATGGATGCCATTCTACAAGCATTTCACTTCGGTTTGTCGCATTATCCAGTCACTGCATTCCCCTCTTCTAAATCTTTTCAGACAATTGTTGTCCACAGACTGAATCCAGTGGATGTCAAGTTGCATTCGGATACGCTCAACCGAGCTCGACTTCAAAAGTATTTCCATCGTTCTTCGCTACGGCGTTCTGGGACGTAGCCACCGTAGCTATTAGAGCACTTGTCAGTTAGGTCTAGGCTGAACTATCGCGGTTTAAACATCTTTCTGATTTCTTCTGTTCTGTAGTTCCCGAATGATAGAAGTAACAATCTTCTTACTAGTCTTCCTGTTTTACGCTTACCCGAAGTCACCTTCAGGTACTATATCTTCCATTGTGCAAGTCTCATTTTGCCACTTTCCATTTAAGGCACAACATAATTTACTATCTCTTACCTGTTCATGCAGTTCTTTAGTCTGGACCTCTATTTGAGCTATTCATTTGATACTGCATCTCCCGGGCATGATTTAGGTAAATTTGAGAGAAATAAGATTTAGTTCTTTCCACTGGAATTCTTCCTTTGCATACACGCTTTTCATTATAATCACTAGGTGCAGTTCACTAACAGAAACTCCAGCGGATCACTCCACGCACCACCTGCGCCGCAGCTTCAGAGTCAGAGGAGTGGAATACATCCAGGGTTTTTCCCCCAGGGGGGTTTCCCTGTGGGCGCTGGATTACCCTTCGCTGTCATTCTGCACAGGAGGGTCCATGGCCTAGGGGGATACTTTTCATTAGCAGCTTATTATCATCTTCTGATCCAGGTTAGTGTGAACATTGTATTTTGTACTCTGTTGCTATTTGTCTATCATAACAGTAAGTGATGACCTAAAAGAGTACACTATCATGGATCAGAACCAGCTGCAACAATTGGTAGCTGCTATGCAGTCCCTGACCACAGAGATTCAGGGATTAAAACAGGAAAATGCGGTACTCCGTCAACAGATGGTCCGAGCACCCCAGAGTGCTGAGTTTCCCCCTGGACCATTACCGGGAGGGAATTTCAAATGTAATCTGCATAAATTGAAGGAGTTTTTAGACTCCTGTACAGTGCAATTTGCATTTAAGGGCTCATTTTTTTCTGACTGATAGTGATAGAGTAGGTCAGATGATTCCTCAATTATCTGGGGCGGCTCTGTCTTGGCAACCCAATACTGGATTCTTACCCAGCATTAACCAATAGTTTAAGGGCTATATTTGGCAGGCAGGAGATTACTGTCTCATCCCAGGAACAATTGCTGGATTTTCATCAGCGGTCTCAAGACCTTCTTACTTATATAACAAGGTTCAAACAAATGGCCGCTGATACTGCTTGGCCGGATTATGCCTTAATAACCCTCTTCAGAAGAGGGCTGTCAGAAGATTTAAAGGAGGAACTGTCCCACGTCCTGCGACCTGGAAATCTGGCTGAGATGGTAGCTCTTGTTATGCAGTTGGACTACTGTCTGCAGGAGCACCACAGGGAACGTAGAACATATCGCAATCCCCGTCCATCGACTGATACGTTTTCTTCAACATCTATGTCTGTCTCTAGTCAGGAACCTATGCAGTTGGGAGCGGCTCGGGGGCCGCTTACTACGGAAGAACGAATGCGTAGACGTACTAATGGTCTATGCATGTAATGTGGACCAAAGGAATATCTGGTGAATGCATGTCCGATGGCCCCTCCCTGACATTCGGGAAACGCCGCAGCCTGATCATAGGGGGAACCATGGTACGGGACACGCCGTCAGGTTCCCCAATTCATGATGCCTGTAGGCCACCATATGAACCTTCACAGTCTCTAATGGTAGTACTTTCTGTTGCTCTGACTTCGGAGGCTGGAGTAATAGTCGATATCCCGGCGTAAGTGGACAGTGGAGCTGCTGGAACCTTTATCGATGAGCAATGGGCATTTAAGCAGCTACTTCCACGGATCACCAAGACAGTCTCTGTTCCGGTGGAGAGCGTAGATGGTAGCCCCATGACCTCTGGTCCCATAAAGGAAGAGACCCTTCCTGTCCAGATGAAGGTGGGTGCACATACAGAGACGATCATTTTTGATTTGATACGAACCAAATATTACCCAGTTATTTTGGGATTACCCTGGTTAAGACTCCATAATCCCTACATCAATTGGTCTGCTAGTACTTTATTTTTGGGATCTGAACATTGTCTATGAAACTGTCTGACAGTAGGGGCGATAGGTTATGCTACTCCCTCCTCTTCATCTACTGTTTCCCCAGTTAATGCACAGATGCTCAATCATGTGCTGGAACTCCCAGAACTCTATCTCCCATACCAGGAAGTCTTTTCTAATGCTGAGTATTCAGTATTGCTGACTCATCGAGCATATGACTGTGCCATTCCTTCGATTCCTGATCAACCAGTACCCTTCGGTCGCATGTATATCTTGTCTGCCAAAGAGACCCAGAAGGGACCCATTCAAAGCATCTGCTGCAACATATGCACACATACATAAATGCTACACACAAGGGAAAGAAATTGCAGAGCAGACTTAGCATACTTGATTTATGGAAGATGTTTGAGGAGGAGGAGCAGATAATAACAGAGTATAAGTAGAAGATCTGATGAAGGGCGCATCCAGCCCTAAGTGCCTCCTCTCCCTCAACCATGTGCTCCGTTCTAGACCTTGCCAGGATTATATACATTACAAGATGCTGCAGGTTACAGTAATCCCTGATATGTGCCCTTGGAGGCGGAAAGTGATATTAAGAAAAAGGAAAAACAATGTTACACAACCAGCACATTAGCAACAGGAGTAGAACATGATAAACAGCGCAGTTTAGAAACACAGCTAAAGGAAGCGAAAGATGAGTTCAAAAGGGTGATAGGCAAAAACGGAGGGGAACAAGGAGCAGCAGTTACGCCAGACAAATGGGTGGGAGGACAGATACTATTTAAAATAGATGGACAGAAAACTGACAATGGCAACGTTAAGGCCTTGGAAAGAGAAGATGAACAGGAGAGAAGTTTAGACTAACTTTAGTAGAACAGTGACAGAAGACAGAGAAAAAGAGAGCATGAGCAAAGTTGCGGACAGTGTCAGCAGAAACATAGAAGAGATGGAAAGAGGAGTGTATGTTAGGGAAGGGCTTGGAGGTAGCAGCAATGAAATGCTGGAAGAGGTAGAGCGAAAGGAAGATGAGTGGGAAGATGAATGGAAGGAAGAGGAAGAAGAGGTGACACATGCTCCTCAAACAAGTGCTACCAAAACACTAGAGTATCCACTGATAGATTTGTGGAATGACAAGCTACTACAGAGTGAGGGCCTATCACTCCCAGAGCTTCTCCCCATAAATTCAGGAAAGAAAACACCAATGAACATCAAATAAAATCTAATATACACAACTGTCTTCCCTTTATATGCGGTATCTGTTAGGACTGATTTTGTATACTCTGGCCTGGTGGACAGATGTATAGAAGGCCAGCCTATATTGTGACAGGGACAACTCACAAATTGCACTTAAACAGGATGTATGAAAAGACAGTTATTTAAAACACACTAAGAAAAAATGAATACAAGCAGGTAGACTTATCACACAATACTATCAAACTAAACACATATATACATACACCAGGTTATAATGCACAATACAAATCAAATACTCCTGCAAATGAATGGATAGGTAAGTATTATACACCAAAGGGTCCACAGAGATGATCCTTAGCTAATATTGTCCAACCCTAACTTGCCTGGGGCCTTGTGCCCTATTGTTCAGGATACAGGTCCACATAAGTTAGGATGCAGGAAAAAATGCAAGTAGGGTCTCTGGGGTCCAGTGAAGGATTCTTAAAGTTAGGGTTCAATGTAGGCAGGTGCCCAAAATTACCCCCAACAGTCAGAAGTCTTTCCAAGGCAAGTAATGGCAAAGCCAATAGTGTTAGAAATAGGTTTTATTATAAGCCCATTGACTTATAATGGGGAGTATAAGGGTAGGTTAAAAGCTCTGTAATTTACCCCCTTACTCCGAATCTTACCAAGTCTTTGTTGAACAAAGGAAGGGTGCCCTTGCTTGCTTTTCCCGCCGAAATCCGTGGTCCTCGTTTTCCAGGGGTTGCAGGTTCTAGAATGACTCTGGTTGGGATCTTTTGCTGGTGCAAGGACTCTCGGTTGAAGAATGCAAAAACAAACAATGCAGCACACCTCTAGGGACTGGACTCATGTCAGAAAAGCAGGTTTTGGATGGTGCACACCGTGCACATGGATGCAACAGGACTCAGTAGCCGTAGGCGGACATTCGGGTCTTTCTCGGGTCTCCTTAGCAGTAGGACGGCAACATTTTGCTGAGGGTGTGCCAAGTTTCATGCGGAAACGCGACAGCGACGAATTTAACATGGTAGCCCAAAAACAAAGCTGGTCAGCCACAGACAGGACGGTTCCAGGGGACTTCCAAAGGCGGTTTTTGTGCTGGGCACTGAGTAGACATTGGGAATGGATGGTCCCTCCACTCCAGGGGTCGTAGCATCTTTGCAGGTCTACTGAAGTTCACAAGCAAGACAGAGCTCCACCGGGACTGCAGCAGAAGTTGGTTGCCAAGCCTCCTTCATTCAAGTTTCTGGTTTCTTTGTGGGTCTTGCAGCTGGACAGGATACTTGGCTCCTTCAGGTTTCTCAAGGATCTCTGAAGAATGCATGCAGGGGTCCTCTTCTTATCCCAAAACCCAGGTAGGAGTCGTCACTCCCACTAGCCAATAGCAGAACTAGCCCACACACACACACCCCACAGTGGTCCAATCAGGACCACTGGTGGGAACACTCATGCATACCACTCAGACACACAGGAACCAGGATGTGGATTAAGGTCAGATGACCCAGCCCACACCTTGTCTGCAAACACACAAAGCCCTCCAGTAGCCAGGCAAAGCTGCTGCTTTGCTGGGCACTGAAAGTCCTTATAAGGATCTTCCTGGACTCTGAGGTGTAAAGACCGGTAGGGGGTGTCTGTACTTCCGCTCTCTATATGGTAGAGGAGAGGCACAGAGGACCCCAGCGAAGATTCTCTATTGTGGTAGCAATGGACAAGCAATCAAGGCCCAGCTTCTCAGGAGGTTATGCGGGCTGGTTCTTAAGTACAGTGTAGTCCCCGAACCCCCACAAAGGAATGTCCACACACTGTATTACTGAAAACACAGTCTTTATATAATTAATATTCAAAGGTATGCACACGATCACAATAACGCACTTTGTACTTGGAAGTCAATAATGATAAATATATACACGTCTAGAGTGGTACCACTAATGTTATCAAATCTCATTAAAGTGCATCAACTGTATGGTTAAAATGTCACACAGATCAATAACGAGTAGACCAGCAATAGAGATAGGAAGGAACGTAAAATGGTTGAAACAATAGGTAGAATACTGGCCCTGTTACCTAGACACAGTTCTGTGTGGAGATCCCCCCACCTGGGCAACCTGTAAATAAAGATATATAGCACAAGCCCAGTCCATATATTGTCTGATAGTCTTACTTCTTCCTATTAAGGTTTTACCCCCCCAATGTACCTGGTGGAGTAGAGTTCTCCGACGATGCACCGACTGATCCTTCTTGAGTGCCTCCCTTTCAGGCGGGAGCCACGGATCGTCAAGTGGTGTCGGGGAACTTGGCGTTCGGTGTCGGGGAATCGACCGCCCTTCTTGAGTGCCCTCCCTTTAAGGCAGGAGTCACGGGTCGTCGAACGTCCGACGGTGAACAGGGTGAACTATGGCAGAGAAGTGACAGCTTCGTTCCTAGCAGTGCTCATCGACGACAGAGCGTTGGCGTCCTGCAAGGAAGAGACGTGCGGGGCACCTCGGTGACAACAGTTCTGGACCGCAAAGAGATGATGAAGAACTGTGGCCCAGCAAGGGCATCGAGTCGTCGGCGTCTCTGCGGTCTTTAGGTGGCGGGAAACCCACCGGTGGATGCTCCTCGGCGCGTCGACGGTCAGGCTTCTCCAGTGGGAGACAAGCGGGTGACGATACAGACGAGAGCGTCTGATGATCAATTGAAGTTCTTAGGCAAACGGACGCACGGCGGCTCTGTTCGGCGACGGCGGTCGTCGACAGTGGCGGACAACAGTCCGAGTGCTTCTCCTTGGAGTTCCACAGCAGTTCCCGTATCGGGTTGGCAGCCTGTCGAAGGTCTGTCTACCAGGGAGCGTTGGCAAAGATCAGCTGTGCACGATGGTCCCTCGTAGCTCGGGAAGAGGGCGCCTTACCAAGTCCTCTCTGGGTCAGTCCTTGGAGGCACAGCAGCTTTCAGATTGTGAAGGAATGCAACAGCAATTCTGCTCGTCCAGCAGGGCTTCAAGGTCAAGTGTCAGTTAATCCAGTTACTCGTCGTAGTGGACTTCAGCTTCTGAACCTGATTCCTAGCAGTGAGAGGTCCCCAGATATACTATTGATCTCCTATTCTTTCCGCTGGGTCACACTCAAGCATCCAATCATGACTACGGGCATTCATGCAGGCAGGCAGCCAATCAGGCACACAAGGTATTCAGGCCATTCACTTCTCTCCAGACACTCACAACAAGTTATGTGTATAGTTATGTGTATTGGGACAAGTACCGAGCCATTCAACACTCCAAGCTGCATTCATACCGGTTTCGGGCAGGGTTGTCTCAGTCATTGTGTCAGCCACCAGATACCAGACACCCACAACACAGAATTCATATTCGTCACACACTCTGTTCACCCAGGTCCCACCCACAGGAGGTACCCACAACATACATCACCGGGAAGGCTCCAGCTAGTCTGACTGGGCCTTCACAACAACACCATATATGGCACTTCCATCCAACAGCCAGTCAGGGGGAAGGGACAGAGTCAGGGCTTCCCATGACTTTGGGAAAACAAGGTAATGGGTAATAGAAAGCAAGAGACCACCGGGGCCATCTTGTTTTCCATCAGGGATCAACTGATCCCAATGGGAGGGCCGGGGTATCCCAAAATGGAGGATACTCTGTGCACCTGTCAAATTCAGCATGGAGCTACCACCAGCCCATACCCTTCTCTGTGGGCCCAAAAATATACACTAGGGGCACAGGGTTGTACCCCCACCCATGGGTGCCATAAGGGTTTCCCACGGGTCCGTTCACCAAACCAAAAGAAAGAAAGCTGCACCGCCGGGAGTCCCACATGAACTCCTGCGCGGAAAACACGACAGAACACATGATAAAAAGCAGTAAAGGACAAGGATACGGAGGCCTTGTCCCTCCGATGCATTTCCAGCATCACATGAGGCCAGGAAGAAGGCTAAACAACATGATGCAAAAAGAATGGGCGAAAAACCTCGTGGCACGGCCATGTCTGACCAGTAGCCACAGTCAGTAGCCAAACGCAGTAAAATCAGTAAAGCTAAAACGAAATTCCCCAAAAAAGTGGGGAAAACTCACTGCTACCACCAGCCCATCTTTTAAGCACATCTGGAGTAACCATAAAAATCCTTTGAGTGTTAGTCTAGGGCAAAACAAAAATGCACCCCATTGCACTGCAGTGTAAGCTGCTTTGTGCAATGATAAAAAGTTACCACGAGTGAAACAAAAGTAACCACAAGTTGCAACATAGTAACACGACTAAGGGAAACACTGTTTCCCAGTACTGATAACCTTAAGGACATATCAGTTTCCCCATAACATGTGAGCAAAGGCCAGTGCAGTGAAGCTTGTGGCTTCACTGTACTGCAAAAAGTACAGGTCAGATCAAAAAATAAGTTTAGGGGTTCCATACAGATGGAATGAATGGTGCAGTAAAGAGAATCTTTCCTAACAGTGTCTCCTCTTTGATCTCTTTTATTGCTGACTGAAGGAGCCCTACCATGCGCTCTTCCACAACTACTGTCGGAAGTATCTCTTTTTCTCTCTTTTTTCAATACTCTTTTTCAATTTAAACAACTATACCCTCCCCACAGATATTTTCATGCACAGATATACTTGCATCCTAGTATCCTCGAGGTCCGTCAGTAACGAGTCTCCTCTAGTTGCCTGCTCCGCCCTCTCTGCCCAGCATGCCTCCTGCAAGACCGGGCAGAACTTTTGCTGAGAATGTGCTCCTGCCAACCTCTTCTCAGGCATCCAGTAAAATGTTAAAAAAAAAGGCCCAAATACAACATAAAAGAGGAAAAACCCAATAACGGAGTAACTCCAAGTGCACAAAAAAAACAAGCTTAATTCCAATACAAATGACCGCTGGGATAGCATATGAAGAATAATCTCAAAATGGCGTTAGGAACAACACGTTTGTAAGCAAAGAAAAGGTCATAGCTGATGTCATAGTTAGTAAGCATCACACAAAACCTCTGCTCTCTCACTCGGTTGGTTGGTAGAGTATAGAAAATACTGTTATATATAAGTGAACCTTTTACTATCGGTTCTTCTACAACTAATAACTCCTCCTAGATTCAACCTTCTACTAATGATACATTTCAATCTAACATGCTATTGGTTGGCACTCTACTACACTAGTCGATATGAAGTACAGGGTTTGAATGGCCGGCTACTTGCTCATATGGTATTGGGTAGTCTTATGCAGTGCCAAGGTACGTGGTGGGAAAGGAGAGATGGGCGAACCGCTATTATCAAGTTTAAAGAAGTTGCTCCCTTCTTGTTCCCAGACTTGAGTCCTTATCTGCCAGTCTGTTCATGGACTTTGCATGTCGTCTCTATGTCTGGAAGTACTAAGAAAATGGCAGATATACTATCTGTTTGGGCCTGGAAAGAATGACTGTTTGGATCACGTGGTAGAGGACCGCTGTTCAGATCTCAATTTCATCTATTTATTGAATTTTCTGCTATCCTAACATGTGTGTGCTTTCCTTTCGGCAGCCACTCAGGGCACTGTATATTTATTAGTTATGGGATAAATTGGCACGATAGCTACTGGCACCTGGCATTGAAGGATATATCTATTTCTGACTGGTACCAATTGAAACTAATTAGCTTTAACAATTGCATGCTGTGTTCCCTGGGAAACGTTATCTGGTGTGGTTTCATCTTCTAAGCAGAGAACTTCCCTCGGCACACTGACGTTGGTGCTTGGCCTGCTGTCTGAGCATCCTGAGGCCTGGAATTTGTATTAATTTTATGTCAGGCTGCAATATTTCAGAATTGAGGCCCTGCAGAGTTTGGTCTGAGCAATGGCGATACTTCTGTTCATTCTCCGCCATTCATTATTCCCTGCCCGTGTATGCTGCAACCTCTCCCTACCTGCTCATGCCTATACTACTTGTGTAGTCCTGTCTGGGTATTCTGCAACACTCTTACTTGTGTGAATGTAAACTACTTTGCATACTACATTTTTACTACTATTCTACTCTTAATGACAACTGGGTGACCACTTGTGTTTTACTGAACGTTTCTCAGCTTGTACCTTCGTTCATGCTCAGGAACGGGTGGAGACGTGACCAGACCTGGTGCAACTTTCATCTCTTTTGCTACAGTCTTCTCGTATCTTGGGGACTCTCTGGACCATGTTAAATAAATCATGGGGCTTGTACCGTAACTAGTGTCGCTCCCTCACAGGAGTTGTCTAAGTGGGTACACGCCAGTACTGGTATTTATCGTCGAGTTCAGAAAACCCTCAAACGTGCCTGAGGTCGGTGAAAACAGTTTAGAAATGTGAACGTACATTTCAGAAGTGAACAGGACATCCATCTGCTGTTTGGGTTTGGGTTGGTGGTAGGGTGGTGCTCGAGAGGAATCTGGGCTATCAGATAGTTGCTCTGGCATGTTATTCAAGATAGCTGGATTATAAGTGTCCAAAATATATTCTGGGCTTTCTTTCAATGGGGCTTCCCTTCGAGAATGGGATATAATCATTTGTATCCAGTCTTGTGGGTCAGGACCTGCAGGTTTGAGTGTTCAGTATTCATGGCTTTTACTTGCTCCTGGAGCTTTTCACAAGAGTCTTTTGGTGCCCATGTCTTAGATTCAGTCAGTTTCTTAGTCGCTTTGGTGTACCAATCGAGGTAGCTGTCCCATTGGCGTTGGTGAACACGTGCACCATTCTTCTCTAATGCCTCTCCTAAATTCGTTATTCTGTCTAGGTCGAATGTGCCTATCTGGGGAAAGTGTTTAGGTGACTCAGTCTGTGTATATCTGTGGCATTGTCCCAGGTACTTGCATGCTTTTGGCGAGTAAACGCAAAGTATGCTGGACTCCCTATAGGAGGAAGTGGCACTTGTCTAGATTGCCGTGAATCCATTCTATCAGGGGTAAGACAAGGTATAGCTTATTTTGGATTCAGGTCTATTCCTAACTCTGTCTGCATCGAGTCCTGTGGCTGGCGATGTGGGTACAGCTCATTAACATTGTTGCTCTGCCATGTCTATTCGGTGCCTCAGGCATTTCATCTGAGCTCTGTTCCCCCGTACAGAAATTATAGAGACACCCGGAGGTGTTGGTCAGATTCAGATGACTGCTGTTTCAAAGCCTATATGCCCCATTATTCTACCCACAGTTCAGAGCAGTATTTAGTTCTTCAGAGACGTAGTATTTAGTTCTTCAGAGACATGGGTAGGTGAGGGTCGAAAGACAAGACTCATACTCGGTGGAAACAGAGCCTGTTTACAGCTCCCGTTCTAGGATAAAGGAGAGTGTGAAAGATAAAGCAGGGTCGCAGCTGGTGTTGCACATTGAGGGTTTCAAGTGACATGTTCTGGGTTGAGACAAGACAATACGGAGCTCTCATGCAAACTGTTTTCTTCGCACACATACAGAACACATTCATCCTTGTCCCTACTCAGTCATATACTTCTCTGACCGACAGCACGGTCTCATGTTTTCTTGGATGCACTGATTTAAATTGCAGTGACCAACCGCTTTACTTTTTTTACTTCAGATAACCAGTTCTGCTAGGCAGGGTACTTTCCTTCCTATTACTCCAGACAGATTCCCTACTTCAGATCCAGATCCAGACATTTTGACCAGTTTCAGACAACTCAATACATGACATCACAATACATTGACGCAGTTACCTGTGTTTACCAACCCAAGATTTTCTGATCGGCTCTTGCTTCCGTGTCTGCTCTCTCAGCCCTCCCTGGGTCTCCGGGTGCTACAGCCAGCTCCCCCTCCAACAAAACATTCTTTCTAGTCCAAATAGGAGCACTGGGAAGTGCGCCCGGCAGCCCCAGGTCCGGCTGCAGAGCACGGGAATCTGACATCTAAAACACCAGATTGTCATGGGAAAATAGACCACTCACAATTCCGGTGGATTGATGAACACCTTATTGGTAAAGTAGTAGACACAGCCATTGACAACACAAGACTTCAGTGCAAGTGAACCCCCCTCCCACCTCTACCCCGGTTGCTTATACCCACATGGATACATGAGTTTCAAGGCAATGGGGCTGGTCCCAGTCTGGCAAGGTCCCACCTTTGCACATTACTGCTGATGGAGAACAAACTCATTATTCAGCCTTTGATACCAGCTGCACTCTGCCATGCTCGTTAGTGTTATCAGTGAAGACAGCATAGGATAATACATTTCTTCAAGGTGAATATACTCCCTAAAGCTTCGCATCCGCTCTGGGACAGGCGAGAGTCCTGGTAATATGATGACTTCCACCAACTAAAGCCATCTTTCTGCAGGAGAACGAGAGCATATAACATGCTTAGCTATGCCAAAAAGGATATACATCAGAAGCGTGAACAGTGAAGGTGAGCTTTTTTTCAGGATGGTTAAGCGCTTCTATAAAGTGACATGCACAATGTAGTTTACCATCTTGCCTCATGCAATCTAGAGACAGTGGTTTAAACATGGTGAGTGGCAAACAAAATATGATGGCCACACAGTGGCATCATGACAAGGGGGGGGGGTACAAAAAACAGTATGCCTTGTTATGTAATTTTGTCCTCCACAATTCAGGCATGATATGTATGTCGCTCAACTGTCGTAGATGAAGCAGATTACACAACAGCTTAGCTGTGCTCTCCTCCATCTATAAAATGAACATATGATTTACGTATGCTTTCTGCCCACCTACCAAAAGGATGTGCCTAAGAGTGCATTGTGTGCTGTCTCTTTCGCATACACAATGAAGCTAAGAATGCTTTAGCTTGCTCTCTGCTCCGCCTGTGAAATTAACTTGCAACTTCAAACGCTTTGGTGTGCCTACTTCCCACCGACAAGAAATTGACATGCACCTAAGATTCTGTTGGTGTGCTCTCCTCCGCCTATAAGAATGTGTGACTAAGAATGATTATGCATTCTCTGTGCCCTCCTGCAAAATGTATGTGTGCTTTAGAATGTTTTGGCATTCTCTCTTCTCCACCTATACAATGAATGTGTGACTCAGAATGCTGTGGCATTCTCTATGGCCACCTATAAAAATGACATTCAGCTAAGAATGTTTTGGCATTCTCTCTTCTCTGCTTATAAAATTAATGCGTGACTAAAAAGACTTTTGCTTGCTCTTGCCTCTGCCTATTAAATGAACATGTGACTAATAATATCTGGGTGTCTTCTCTCCTCTGCCTATAAAATGTACATGCGCCTATTAATCCTTTTGTTTGTCTTTACATCTAAAAGGAGGAACGTGCAACTAAGAATGCCTTGTCATGCTCTCTCGTCCGCCTATAAAGTGTAACTAAGAATGCTTTGGCATGCTCTTTGCCCATTTACCAAAATGATGTGTACCTAACAGTGCTTTGGCATATTCTCTCCTCTTATAAAATGGACAGACATGTGACTAAGAATGCTTTGGCATGCTCGCTGCCCACCCACAAAAATACTGTTTGCCTAAGAATGTTTGGTGTGTTCCCTGCCCACCTACAAAAATGATGTAACTCTGAATGTTTTGGCATGCTCTCTAGTTCATGTGTAAAATGAAAGTGAGTATAATAATGATTTGGCGTGCTCTCTGCCCACATACAAAAATTATGTGATCCTAAGAATGTTTTGGCATGCTATCCTCTGCCTATAAAATAATGCACATGTGACTAGGATTTTATTTTGGCTTACCCGCTCCTCTGCCTATAAAATGGTATGTGTGACTAGGAATGTTTTTAGTATATTAATTTCCAACCTAAAGAAATAGTATACTCCTAACCATGCTTAGACGTGCTTGTCCTTCACCTATAAAATACACATGCGACTAAGAATGCTCTGGCATGTTCTCTTCCCACCTACAAATATGATATGCACCTAAGGATGTTTAGGTGCGCTCTATCATCTTCCATGAAATAACATGTATCACCAAGAATGCTTTGGATTGCTCTCTTCCCAACTTCAAAATGACATGTTACTAAAAATGCTGTGAGTGCTCTCTGCTCTGCATATTAAATGAATGTGTGACTAAGAATGTTTCTGCACGCTCTTACCACCTACAAAAATGGCATGTACCTAGTAATACCTTCAAGTTCACTCTGCTTCATCTACGAAATGAACATGTGACTAAGAATGCCCTGGTGTGCTCTCTCCTCTGCCTATCAAATGAATATGCGACTAATAATGATTTGGCATGCTCTCCTCCAACTAACAAAAATAAAGTGTGCCTAATAATGCTTTGGCATGCTCTCTGCCCAGCTTATATAATTATTGTAAGACTAACAATGTTTTGGACAGATATTTAGACACCTAGATTAATGATGTGTGCCTAGGAAAGCTATGACATGCTGTCTCCTCCACCTATAGAATCAATGTGTGACTAAGAAGGCGTCAGTGTGCTTTATGACCCCCAACAAAAAGAAATGCACCAGGAATATCCTGGCATGCTTGGCAGGCTCTCTCCTCTGTCTATATCATTAATGTGAAACTAATAATGATTTGAGATGCTCTCTTTCCAACTACAAAATTATGTGTGCCTAAGAATGCTTTGGCATGTTCCTTCCTCCAGCTATGAATGTGTGACTAGGAATGCTGTGGCTTTTAAAATGAGTGTGTGGAAGTGCCAGCAAGTGGCTGTTTGGCTGGTCACACTTGTTTGGAGCAGCAGATTTGTGGATTAGTGACTTTTGCTGCGGATCGCTGCGTCGCCAAGAGGAAGAACAACTCCCCCAGTGAAGACTGCAACGCGGTGTTAACTTTACTTCATGGACTAAAGTAATTATTTTGTGCTCTCTTTACAGTGACTTGCTTTCTTGCTACGCAGTCTCGCGTTGTGCGTACTCGCGTTGTGTTTCTTTAAGTAATTTTTCGTCTGACGGCGGTTCTGTTTAATTTTCTACTTCCTTAGTTACGCCCAGTTAACCACGACCCCCTGTGGGCCTGTGACGTACACTTATGTGTTGAATAGCCCGGGTTACGCGCACCTGCGCGTGCACCCAGGAAGTGCCAGCAAGTGGCTGTTTGGCTGTTCAGATTGGCGGGAGTAGGGAGAAGGCACTGCGGTAAGACTGCATTGAGCTCAAGGTTTCATCATAAATAGCTTTTTGTCCATGAACTTCTTTCCCGATAGTGCTGTTTTCATACTATTGGATTATTTAGAAATAATACTGGTAAAAGGGGCGAATGACTTTGTAGTGGTAACATTTGTAAGAAAATCGAGTTCTTAGCTACAGTAGGTATGATTTTAGACACACCTCATGCCCATATTAAGGCTTCCATTAAGCCCGTGGCCGATAAATTACCATCTAATTCAAGTATAACTAAGGAAGGGAACTACACTATTCAACTTACTCTTCTTAGTATACATATTTCGAATGAGGAGGCAGACATAAAGTCCCTTACACCTCTGCGTCGCAAACCCACGGATTTAGACTTCTCTATGATGGCTCCAGTGGTCTTATGTGAATTAGGCAAGCGAACAAGATTATCTTTGGGTCCTTCTACGCCCTCTACTGGACGGGCGGGTGGTATTGATGTTGTTCATCTTCATCAGGCTCAATGGGCTTCTAGTGGAAGCCAAGTTCCAGGTGGTGATTTGGCTAAAGCAGATGGGGGAGAGAGGATGTATCCACTACCTCCCTTGAATGCAATCTCAGATGGTGAGCATTCTAATATTATTTTGCCTTTAAATATCTGTTCAAGTAGATAAACTCCCTCCGCATCTTGGTTCCCAAGAGGCGTCCCATATTGAGAGCATTGGCTTGTCCTCTGTGGGGCATGAGGCTGAATTATCTGAACAACAATTTCCATTTTTTTCTAGAATCCTTAATTTATTAGACATGGGGCATGAATTGACTCATGCTGAATTGAAAACTCAGCAACAATTGAATGTTGAAATTCTGACAAAAATCAGCAAATTAGAGGGACTTTTATTTGGTGATTCAATGTTGAAAAAAAGGGATGATATTTTCATAGCTGAACCAAAATCTCCCTTGCAAATTTGCAATACCTATTCTCAAACAGTTCTAATATGTTTGGAGAAACAAACACAAACCCATTCATCAGGGACCATTACTCTAAAAGAGAAACGCTTATATGTGGATTCTCTACTCCCTCCTGGCTCACAAGAGCTGTCAATTAGAGACATTGAACCCCATACTCTGGTTTGCAAAGAGATGACCCATGAAGTTAGGGCACTCTCAAAGATGTTGTACAAGTTGGATGCAGACTTCTTATGCTTGTCACAACATATTGGCTTAGTCAGTGATGCTGAGACAGAGAGTGCCTTCGTTAAGATGCCTCACACGCCTTCTGCCCTAACCAATATTATTGACCAACAAAAAGTTACCAAGGATGTTCATACTGTCGAATCTACTTCAGAAGAGACACAAGGTGCAGATGACTGCCCGGCAGGTGGCTTGAAGGGAGGTTTTCTTTCACGAAAACAAAGACGTCTGTATGTTAGGGAATAGAAAGGTTAAAAGACAGCTTGCGATGAAAGCAATTGATAAAAAGACTGTTCCAACAGATAGAGTCATTACTAAGCAGCCTTGTGATTCTATCAATATGACTGGTGAGGTTGCCAGTGATGACCATAAGCTTGATTTTGCTCAACTTGATGCAGAAAGCAAAATAGCTTTACAAGTTTCGGTTAATGAAGATACAACTCACGTTGAGAAACCAATTTCACATGCACCCTTTATCCAGCAAAAAATTGGTCAGAAAACTAAAATACCTGCCGTTAATATTAAAGAAACTGGCTCTTTAGGCAAGGTTGGGCCCCATCTAATATAAATCATTTCTTGCCATCTGTGCCTGACTCGAATAAAGGTAAGAATGAGGGCAAGCAAGCCCAGTTGTCCTCATTCTATCCTGTGCATAATATCAAAACTGGGCAGGCAAAGACGTTTATTACACAGACTGTCCAAGAACTTAAAACTCAGGTAGTAGGGGAGGCGGGAACTGGTTCTACCTTTCCAACCCGACAACAAGAGGAGACAATAATATATATGGGTTCGAATCCGATTGCTGACCAGTTGCTAGAACCCCCTCTATTGGAGAGTAATAATGTATTTGTTCATGAGCAGCAGGATGGGATGATGGAAGACCAACCGTAAAATGAAGATGCCCTTCCCATTTTTGGCTGGATTAGTCAACCAGTCATTAATGGTAAGTCTCACCTTAACCGAGCATTTATATTTAAGATCTTTAATCAAATTCCCATGCTGCGTCTAATGACTTCTTGTGACGTGGTGTGGGTCAAATTAGCCAAGCACAATAATTTAAGAATGCTTGCACAAACAAGTTCATTAATTGTTCTAAGGCAGAATTGGGACTATCGTGAGGATTTGGAAACATTGGGCATACGTATGGTTAGGTTTGAAAATGAGGATCAAGCCTATAAATTCTTAGACTTTTGTCTGCCTTCTTCTCCTGTGGCCAACGTAAAGTTCCCAGATTCAATAATGACAGACACCAGTCCGCCAGAAATGATTGCTCATCTTTCTGCAATAGCCTCTAACATTAAGGACTGGTCTTGGCTTGGCACTCTCTTTAAATCAATTCTTGATAGCAATGTCAACAAAGTAGCACCGTAGCTGTAGAATTCTTACAATTCACTCTGGAATGTTTGTAATTTCAAGAATTTTGAAATGGGAAGGAGCTCATTGTCAATCTTTGAGTCTCCCTCAATCATTTTACTACAAGAAACTATGCTTTTAAATGTACCTCTGGTTGATGGCTACAGTGGCTTCTATGTTTTTGCTTCAAAAGGAGAGAGGGGACAACCTAGTGGGGGTCTGGCAGTTCTGATAAACAACAAAATTAATTTTAAAGCTACTGTGCTCCTGGAGGTTGAGTCTATCTTAGCAGTGGAAATTGTTCTAAACGACTCGCCCACTGATGTCTTACTTGTGATTTGCTTGTATGCTAACTACTTGGCCTTTAATATGGTGGAAGTAATGGATCTGTTGGATGGGGTCTTAGAAGATGCTACCCTGGCTAACCCCAATTATACTATTTTTGTGGGTGGTGACTTTAATTGTAGTTGCCATACGCAATTCAATCATAATGTTGTTTCCCAAAAACAAAGAAGGGGCCAGCAATGGGTCCAATATTTTGCCAGTTGGAATTTGGGTTTGAGCAACTTCGATGATGACTCTATTAACTATACGTGGCATAGGTCTCAAGGTGAATCAATGATTGACTTTTTCTTTGTTTCCTTAAATGCCAAAAATCCCAATTCTACTTGTACCATCAATGACGTAGGTTTTAGTGATCACTGTATCATTTCTATTCAAGTCTCAATGCTTTGCCATATTAAATTATGTGACACTATGCCAGAACTAGGTTTGTTGGTCGCTAAATGGAAAATTCTTTCAGTATGCTGGAATAAGACTTTATGTCAATGTTTGATTCATGCTCTTTCAGATCTAAAAATGTATGAAGAGAACAAATATTACTCTAGGCCTGACCTGATTTGTTAGAATCCTACAACAACTACATTATAAGAGAAGAACTTGCTTTACTTGTCTCCCTCACTGTTAAGAATAAACTTAGATATCCTAATGTATATTCGGCCGAAATCGCTCATTTAAAGCGTGAAAAGAACAGGGAGATTTGCTTACTTAATATAACTACCAATTCGATTGTGTGTGTTGGTAGATTACAAAAATAGATTTTGTTGGCCTACTTGAATAGTATTAAGATCATTAGACATAAAGCCCATTTGGCCAACAAGCAAGCTATGATTACTCATCTTTGTAAGAAAGATACTAAAAGCATATGGCGCTTATTTAATGAACCCATTGTCCTGGTAAAAGATGCTATGGACTCTGCTATTTCCGCTCTGTCCTGGTACAGTTATATATTGCAAATATACCATCTTCCTCAAACTTTCTCTCATGTTAAGTATGAACTTAGAAAAACTGATTTATCTACTGAAATTCTCTGGTCTAATGAAGATATTGTGTGGGTTATTGTGCAATTGAATCACTCTTATGCTTCTGGCCCTGATGGGATCCCTGCTTGTGTGTTAAAAACTAATCCACATTTTTGGGCTGGAATTCTCAGATTGAAATTTGCTTATATTATTCAATCCAGTAAAATTCCCAGATCCTGGCAAATTTCTCTGATAATTCCTATCTTCAAAAAAGGCAATCCCTGTGATCCGGCCAATTATCGGCCTATTGCCTGATGAATACATCCTATAAAGTGTTTACTATTCTAATTTTGCACATTATAGAGAAATATACACGTGACCACAAAGTGTTATCTATATTTCAAACAGGCTTCAGAAAGCACATGGGCACTTCATTAAATGCAATGATCCTCGCCCATGTATTAGCTAAAGTAAAGGCGTCGCAGCATGATCCTGTATATTTAGCAACCATTGATTTTATCTACGCCTTTGACTCTGTAATTCGCAATATATTGTGGATCAAAATGACTAAAATGGGTTTTTCCTCGTACTTGATTCAAATTATTGCGTTATTACATCAAAATACTTGCTACAGAATCAGGCTTAATAAGGAAGGCTTTCTTACTGCCGAAATTCCAACTGGTACTGGGGTTAAACAGGGGTGTAATTCGGCGGCCATTCTTTTCAACGTATATCTTGTAGATATTCAGGAGATCTGGCAACACATAATCTCTTTTCCGGTAAAATGTGGACATCTGCTCATTAATTGGTTGGCCTATGCTGATGATATCTTGCTTTTTGACCGTACTCCATTTGGTCTACAAAATAAGTTAAATGCTTTTGCAGACTACGCGAAGAAGAAGAATCTATGTGCAAATATTACAAAAACTAAAATCTTAATTTTCTCTGGCAGTAAGAAAATATCTCGTTACAACTGGTCATTGAATGAGAATTCCATTTCTTCAGTTTCATCCACCAAATATTTGGGTTATGAACGCTCCACGGATCTTTCGATTGAGAATTGGAAAAAATTATTAAAGGGAAAATTCGCCCGCTAACTTCTCAATTGTCCATAATATATAAAAGATTTTGCAAATTCTCTTTGGAACCCGCCCTTCAATTCTATACACTTAAGGTGGAGGCCGTCATTTTGTATGGCCTCGATCTTTGTATATATGATATGAATGATTATTTGAACTCAGTACAAGGTGGAATTTGAAAACAGGTTTTGAGATTAGCAAAATCTATCCCAAACCCATGTATTTTAGTTGAATTGGGCCTGTCCAGTTTGGCATCTAGTTCCAACGGAGGCAGCTCAACTTTTATACCAAAATGGTCAATGCCCCACAGAATTCATTGTATCAAGAATTTGCTTTTATGGTCACCAATGCTAATCCTCGCTCTGTTGTACTTTATCAACAAAGAATGGAGTTGGTACTCTTGAATATTGGCATTGTGAAAGACGATCTTTGTTTACGACCAGCGTTTTGTAAAAAAAAAAACTGTATGAACATGATTGGTGTCTGACAGTAGACAAATTAGGCTCCTATTCTTTATATAGGGAATTTGCGAATTTTGTACATAAAAGAATTCCTAGAGCAAGTTACCTTCTTAATTTCCCCTGTAATAAATCAAGAGATTTATATATGCGGTTACGAATGAACCAGCTCCACACACTAGAGCGTGTTCGAAGCTGGTCAAATATTGAGTCAAGAAGCTGCCGTTTTTGTTTAAATTAATTTCAACCACAGGTTTTAAAACATTTGGTAATCTACTGTCCATATTTCAAACATGTTAGGGTCACAACTTTGGGAACATTGTTGGTTAGAGACACTGGCCCTCATTACGACCCTGGCGGAAAGTGACTGACCGGAGCGCCACAGCGTAAATAGCGTTTCCGCCATTGTACGAAGGAGCAAAGTGCGGCCCATTCCGACCCATCGGGCACGAGCACCACGCCACGGCGGAAGTGCAAAGTCCGCGATGGCGGAAATGACCCCAAAACGGCCCACACCGCCGCCGTACGGCGCCCTAGGTGCAATACCGCCACCCCACTTAGCGGTCACCGCAGTGTGCGCCTACCGGAAAGTACGGTGGCCGGAAATATACGGAAACGGAAGTTAAAACATGGGCCCGGAACGGGAAACATCCCGGCGTACACCTATAAAAACACCAAAACCACACAACCACTAAAATCACTACCCTGAAACACACCCCAACCCGTCAACCACCCTAGCGAAACCACGAAAAATGGGAAAAGTAGCGAAGAAAGCGTGCGACCGCAAGTGGCAGGTCCACTTCTCCCGTGAGGAACTCACCGTGCTAACAGAGACCCTCCAGGAGAATGCAGCCGTCGTCTTCTCCACGCAAATGACCAGGACGGCACTTGCAAACAAGAAGGCCATATGGGCTCTGGTGGCACAGCGGGTAAGTGCGGTGGGGACCGCACCCCGCACCCCACAGCAATGCCGCAAGCGATGGGACGACCTGCGGATACGCGTCCGCAGCATACTCTCTGCCAACCGCAACATTGCCACAGCCACCGGGGGAGGTCCTGAATCACCCATCAAGTTGACCCCCTGGGAAGAAATCTGTGCCTCCACCATCGGAATGGAGAGCATAGAGGGAGTCGGAGGGATGGAGAAAGGAGTGCAGACATCCGAAGATTCAGGTAGGAGGGCCAGATAAAACAATGCCAAATCCACAAAGTCCAACCATGTGAAGTACCATGCGTCCACATAGTGCAACAGAAACACATGTCCAGGAGAACGTCCACACACATCGGCCTGAAAGCGCACGTCAAAACCCACAATAAATACATAAATAATTAAAAACCCCTAATACACGCACTACACGTGCAGCAGGCACACCCTAACTGCAGGCTGCCAAACAACTGCACCCTCACTCCACACACAAATCAAAGCACCTCCAAGACCCCGACCCAAATCACCCTCAGGTACCACCCCAATGCATGTGATACAATGCCATTCCAATTCCCACTGACCCATCAATAACCCTCGCCCTCCTTTACTCCACCACAGGGTCCGATCCAAACGACGAGCTACAGGACACCCCTACCAGCACACCTGCAAAGAGGGCCAAGACCAACGGCCAGAGACCCTCCACCTCAGCTGCACGCATCAAGACACGGCAGCAGCACAAATCAGGTGGCAGCACAGAGGAGGGAACATCAACAGGCACCCCAGCAGCCAGCATGGCCACAACACCACCACCACAGGTCCCCCCAATGGATGCCACAGAAGGCACTGCCTCTGGTGGCAGCAGCACCATAGGTGACACCCCATTGATGGCAGCATGCTCGGACACAGAAGACGGGGATGTCGAGGTCAGATCCATCCATGACCTGTCCCAATCCCCCTGTCTGTCCCCTCCCGTACAACATGAGGATACCACGCAGGTGCAGCCACAAGACGACGACTGGCCATCCCCCACAAGCCCTGTGGCAAGGCAACATGAGGACAACAGCCCCTCTGTGACACCACCGCAAATGGCCATGGCCCAGCAGAGGCAACAGTCCCTCGACAAGTTAATCGTCCAACAGCAGCAAATGGCCACACTCCTCAAGGGCCATGCCGATGAATGTGGGGGCACCAAGGCAGACATAGAAACATCAACAGAGACACTTAGGGCAGAAATGGAGAGAGGTACAGAGACGCTAAGGGCACAAATTGAGAGTAGCACCGAGAGCCTGAGAGTCCAAATGGAGAGTAGCACCGATAGCCTGAGGGGGGAACTGCATGCGACGTCCAAAGACGTATGTGCCGAACTTGCCGCAGTGCGCCGTGTGCTCACTGAGCTCTCGCAAACCCTTAGGGACATGCATGGACGTGAGCAGGCAGACACATCATCCGTTGCAAGTTCCGTCCAGGGCAGCCCCCAACGTAGATCTGGAAGGAACCTGCGCTCCACAGGCAGGGGTGCCCCTGATACCCGCAGAGGGGGCATGCAATAGCGACAGCCCACTGACAATGAGCATCTTTGGACACTGGTGTTCGGGTGGGAGGTAGGAGGGTGGAGGGGGTGTGTTGGGCTCACTTGGGTGGCGGGTCGATAGGGTGTTCAACATGATATCACATATGCCATAAAAAGTGCACGATCAACCAATGAGAAGTGTGGACATTGATCCTTGTGTACTAGGCCATCATAGGCGTACAGTCCATATTGTGCATGTCCCAGACACACGCAGTGCCACGAGTCCCGTGTCCATGCATCAGCCACCAGGCGTGAGTGCTAGAAGCATACATCAATGAGATGCTGACGAATGTCACGGCCCTCCGGTGCCTCGCAGACTCCATGAGGTGCTGCCACATCCCCACCCTCATCATGACCATCATCAGGTGCTTGCAGTTCTGCGTCAGGGGGCATGGGCACATTTCTACGTACGCACATGTTGTGGAGCATGACACATGCCATCACCATCTTTGCAACCTTCTCATGGCGGTACAGGAGTGCCCCGCCAGACCTGCTGAGGCAGCGGAAACGAGTCTTCAGTAGCCCGAATGCCTGTTCTATGACTACACGGGTACGTGAGTGGGCATGGTTGTAGTCCTCCTCATGCTGGTCCCATGGGTTCCGGACTGGTGTGAGGAGCCATCTCTTCAGTGGATATCCAGCATCACCTGTATGTGGACGAGAAACGTATGATGTGGAATGCCATTGATACGTACGCACACCCCCCCCCCCTTCCTGGCAGTTCATTGCCAATTCACATACCCCACATCATCATGCATGTAATGAGACTCACCGAGTAGCCAGGATCTGTTCCCTGCGTGTCGTTCCATGTAGCGTGGTATTGTAGAGTTCCTCAAGACCATAGAATCATGGGTTGATCCAGGGAATCGGGCACAACAATGTGTAATGATCCTGTTGGAGTCACACACCATCTGTACATTCAGGGAATGAAATTGTTTTCGGTTGCGGTACTGGGCCTCCATGGCATGTGGGACGACCAATTCCACATGGGTGCAGTCGATGGCACCAATGCAACCCGGTATGCCGGCAAGTGCATGGAATCCCACTTTTGTGTTGGTAATTTCCTGCTCCGAGCGTGGTAGAGAGATGTAGTCGTCTGCGTGCTTCAGGAGGGCATCGAGCACTTGCAATAGTGTCCGTGAGAACAGTGGCTGAGAAATGCCATGCAACTGTCCGACTGTGTGCTGGTAGGTGCCTGTGGCCAGGAAGTGGAGTACAGACACCACCTTCAGTAGGGGTGGGATGGCGGTTGGGCTATCTATCATGCTGACAAGGTCAGCCTGTGTCATGTCCACAATGGCGGCTATGGTGTCCCGGTCCAGACGGTAGAGGGTGTGGATCTGCTCATCAGTGAGGTTGAACGGATGTGCTCGGAGGCGTTGAATTGCGGGCTGCCTGCGTGGTGGTAGTGGCTGTGCTGGTGGGCCTTGCTGGCCCTGCCTTGGCCTCCTCCTCCTCCTGCGTCTCCTCCGTGCGGCTGGTTGTAGTTGGTGTTCGTCTACTTCTTGGAGTCGGAGCACTTGCAGTGCTATCAGGTCCCCCAGGGCCAACATCGCGAGTCCTGCCGGTAGCATTTCGGTGTGGTTGTGGGAGGAGACTGGCTGTGCAATTTATGTGTTTTCAGGCTGTATGGCCTCCACCTGTGGTGATTGATTCCACCTGTGCAAACTGCTCTCCCCTTTGGCCGAGCACGTCCCGCGCACAACGCTGCAATTCGGGGAATTGTATCTTGCTATTGCAATCATGTATTAGTACCCGATGGCCGTGTAAGATTGGTTGATATGTTCATTCTGCTGTGGTCCCATTGTTTCACATACTATCTGTGCAGTCGCGAACAGACTTGTGAGGGGTCAGTGGGACGTAGTACTCGAGTAACGGTGGGCCCTCATGCATCACTGTACCGAGTTGCAACGACGGGCGGGGCGTCCCATTCGTGGGTGAAGGCAGTTGCCATTTTCACACACAGCCGCACTCGATGGGATAATTAGTGATTTCAAACGGCCACAGATGCCTTTTCGACGTGATGTTGCAAATGAGGAATTCGAAGGGCGGCGCTTTCGGTTTCCAGCTAGCGGCGAGGAGATGCCCACAGGTCTGACTGCAAATATAACGTTCTATTGTTCAATGTCCTTGAGACAGGGCCCATGGCGAGGGAGCAATGATTGATATGAATAGTTTGGGATGCGCAATAGCTACGTGGGCGATGAGGCCGTCCGTTCCCAAATACATGTTACTTCACAACACTGGAATTACGGGCTGGGGCACTGTGGATTTAGCAGGCTGCATAACGCACAGACTCAATGGATGTTTCTAATGTCATGTGAGTAATTATTCAGGCATTTTGATCCCGGGATGAGGGAATGATGGATGGATGCATGGGCAGGTGATTTGATACAGAGTTTGCCATGTACAGGGCTTCTTGGGATCTATCCGCCTCCCCTACGCTATGTGATGCAGGGCTGCCATAGTGGGACCATCGTCCATCTGGCCTTGTTGAGCCCTCCCTGTCTCGAGGCGCCCTCAGACACTCGTTTGCGATGGTGTTTGCACCTCGATATAGATGGTTATGAGTCGCAAGTGGTTTTGGGGTGGTGATGTTCCTTTGGAGTGGGCTAGCATGCATATGGCTGTGGATTTCGTGTGATCATTGAAGTGAGTTGTTGGTATGTAGTTCTGATGGCCATTCTGTTCTTTTTCTTTTCTTTTGGTTGACAGGTATCTCCTCCCCTTTTGCCACTGCCATCTGTATGCCACTCCTGCAGATGGATTTTACTCCCGACACCTGCTGCTTCGTGTTAATCAGTGGAGCAGCATTACGATCTTATGGGACGATCGCCAATGGCCCACATGCCCTTACGCAGTACTGGTGGCTCGGAGCAACATTTCGGCCTTTCAGCTGGACTAGTGCCTCCCCATTGGGACGGCCCTGCGGTTCTGTGCGCTTCCATGTTGCCTTTTCGGACGTGAATGTGGCTCTGTGTACCATGGGGGAACAGGGCGACACACAGGTAGTGGCTGGTCATTTCTTGCGGAAGCAGCCCACATTGGTGATTGGTGTTTTGGATTTCATGGCCTGATGGCTGTATGTGCTTGGTGATTTTGATGTGCATAAATATCTATTCTGATTTGGCCCGTGTAGCGTTTTTCTTTGCAAGTGATGTGGCATATGCCTATTTGGGGGGCGATGTATTGTGAGGAGATCTGCATTGGGTTCCAGCTTCGGGGTTTAGTTGCGTGGTACTGTGCTGTGCGCGTTTGCCTACGAAGCCCAGTGAGGTCAGGGATGGGGGCTGCCAATATGCCAGTTTGAATGTTGTCATGCTCAGGGGCGGGGGATTGGGTTTTGTGTAACAGATGCCGGTCAGCCAGGTGGACTGGTTGAATGATGTGGTTTTCGGTATATTGCTGGTCACAGGTGCCTGTGTTTGCGTGCGTTTCTTGGTGGGGGACTGTGGTCATGTCCATTGGGATGGCTTCTGTATTCGTGCCATCTGTGCCCTGCAGCTCCCATTGGCCCCTGTTGTGTTTCTTTTGTTCGTTGGCATGCATGGGTGACTTGTACATTTCAATGGTTGCATTGTGGCTTCATTGCACCTACGGGGAGTTGTACTTTGTGGGCAGGGAGCGGTGTACAGGCACTCAGTGGGGCCGTTTACGGTTGATTCGCGATGCCGTACTTCTCGCCATGGCGGAATGGTACATTCCGCCATGCCTGATGGCGTTAGGTACATGTCCGCTAGGGTCGGAATTGGCGTACCGTTGCACCATGGTGGTGTTTGCGGTTTGGCATGGCGCGCGCGCGCGTGCTTGGTGCAGTTAGCGTTGGCGTTCACTACGGTGTCGCTAATGGCTTCGTACTTTGCGGTGACGGGTCATAGTCGCACCGAGCGCTATTCGATGGCGGTATTGCATTTCCGCCATCGTTTTTCGATTTCCGCCAGGGTCGTAATGAGGGCCACTGTGTTATCCAGAGAAAAGTTATGGGCAAAGTGCATGTCATATACTAAAACCTCCTTTTTGATCAAAGTGTGTGGGTTTGTTGCTATAATTGAAACTGAGCTATGGAACAACCACTCAAATTAATTTAGAAATTGTATGATGGTAAAATGTTAGAAAAACAGCTTTTTCATATCAAGCAAACTTGCCAAAACTGGCCCAGAGTGTAATGTATGTTGTATATTTTAAAACTATGGGCCTCATTACACGGATGGCGGTAAGGATTTACCTTACTGCCTTACTATGAGGTCCCTTTGCTTTTTGCAGGCGTTAAAAACCAACCCGCAAAGGGACCCAGGGAGCTAATTACGGTACCGCAATTTGCAGTACCGTAATTAGCGCCTTCCCCATTCCCATTATGCCCTATGGGGCAAAAATGGGAATGGGGAAGGGCAATGTTTGAAGGGGGAATTACCACCCCGCCAACCTTGGAATGGGACGGTAATTCCCCTTTCCGCCAAGGCGGTGTCGGTATTTTACCGGCATGAACCATCCGTGTAATGAGGCCCTATTTATCTTATCCTTTTTTTTCATTACCCACAGGATTATTATGTTAAAAATGATGTAATTGTGATATGTAATTGTGATGCGTAAAGACAAAAATGTGTAAAAGGTTTTTTAAAAAAAACTAAAATACACAATAAATAAAAAAAATTTAAAAATGAGTGTGTGACTAAGAATGATTTGGCATGCTCTCTTCCCAACCAAAAAAAAGACATGCACTTGAAGAATGTTCTGGCATGCTATTTACTCTGCCTAAAAAATGAACAGGTGGCTAAGAAGGTTTTGGTGAGCTTTCTGCCCACCTACCAAAATTAATGTGGTCCTATGAAGAATATGGTGTGCTCTATCCTCCGCCCATACAAATAACAGGTGACTAGGAATGCTTTGGTGTGCTCTGTTCCCATCTAAAAATTAAACCTACACGTGCCTGAATGGATTGCTGTGCTTTCCTCTCTGCCCCATGAAATTAATACGTGACTAGGAATGTTTTGGTGTGCTCTCTCCTCCTCCTATAAAATGAAGGTGTCCCTACCAAAATGGTGTGTGCCTAATAATGCTAAGGAATTCTCCTAGTTTTCCCTATGGACAACACCCTATTTCCCCACACCTACCATTGCTAGGCCAGATGCTTCCCCTTCAATAAGAGACATGCACTCTTTATTGCAACCCCACCCCAGTGGACCATTTTAGCCCCTCACAAATCTTGGGCACATGTGTAGAAATATGGAATTCCCACTCTCATTGAAACAGTAGTAGGTTTTTTGGAGATGCCAGTTTGTAGCGGTTTCCACCAAATTATAATTAGTCATGTTCCAAGAGACAATTTAGTTTGTTGTGTGTAATAGCTAACCTTTCATTACTAAGCAAAGATAACTTTATTCAGCGCTAAATCACAACGGTTTTACAGAACAAACGGTAAACATCACAAATAGATAACATGATAATTAGATGGATTTAATTAAATTAACATCGCATTAAGTTAAATACTATGGCCCTATGATCAAAATGCATCTCGATGGGGGCTTAATTCATTTGGTTGTAAAAAGGGGAGACCAAGGTGGATCAATCTGCACCCTTCTCCCCAATGGGGCACATTTGCTCCTGTGAGTACTGACTGCTGTGGCAGGTTTCCCAATGGGTGGGCACTCAGTTCTATTATAGTGTTCTTCGTTGGCAGGCATCTCCTGTCAAGGACCAGTATATTCCTAGCCTAGGTCCCCAAAGTCAATTCAGCTAGAACCAAGGGCAGTGCCCCGCTGTTGACTGATCCTGTTGCAGCTTATTATTTGGTCCCTAGTTACAAACAGACATTCCCTCACTGTCTGCAGCCTGTGTAAGCATGTTTTTGTTTGCGTATCCCTGGATTCAACTTGATTAGAGGACAGTTTGAGGACCCCATGCAAAAATATTAACACCTTTCTCCGGGATGTCATTATTCTACTTGGATTAGCAGTGGAGGTGAATAATTCATGGCTCTTCCGGGGCACTAACTTGCCAGAGTTTGCGCGTATCCTGGATGGCCTACCTGCATTTGGCTTCAATTTTTATATATTTTTTTTTTCATACAAGTTAATCAACATTTTAAATACAACAAACTTTGAGACTTCTGTGGACTGTGTCCAGTGAACCTCTTGGGTACGACTGGTCATAATACTGACTTGATTCCCGCTACTACGGTCTTCTCCACCCTGAATCAAATCAATGTTGTCGGAGTAGTTTGCAGGTAAGCTTGGACCAGGTAACATCAATATATTATTAGGCCTTGTTTCGTTCACTTGGTTAGTCCATAGACAGTCCCTGACCACTCCTTTCCCGACTGTCTCAATCAGAGATAGAATTAGGATATTTATTATGCAGAGTACGGATACAACAGTGCTGCAGTGGCACTGCTTAAGGGCTTAACCCCCCCAGTTGAACATGGCCGGATTTGGCCCCCTGCTCGCCAAGGGGTAATGGACCAGGTAACCTTCTGTCCAATTTGCCAATACACCCCCGTTCCTCCTATGAGCATGGCTTGCAGTTTCTCTGCATGTTATTTTTCCTAGCAGCCTGACAATCTGCTCCTTCCAATGGTGACCCACTGCTAGAGCCATGTGGATCAAAAACCAGCTTGGTTGGGACGGCAGACTCAGGTCCAATGTTTGCTTGTGATGGCATTATGTCCCCCTCCTCCCCACTTGGTCCAGGGCTGGGCACATGAGGAATACTCTTCATCCAACACTGAGAGGGGGGCAAGGAGTCCAAAGCTTCAGGGATTGGCAGAGCCACAGGGGCTATATGAGGCATAGTAGGAGAAGGGAGAATGAATTCAGCTTTCCATAGCCAGGCTCAGCTGGGGACCACTATTCAGGAGCGAACTGCAATGAGGCCCCCCAGCTTGCAGTTGGTCAGTTCCAGGTTTGGTGCAGTTAACAAAAGGACAATATCCCGGCAAGCTCACACAGTCAATTACTACATTGGATGAGCTGACAGTTATAACGTTTTCTGCAGAGGTTTTTAAGTTGGTGGCAGTGGATTTTACCCGAGAATTCAAGCCTCCTGGAACGTTGGGTGCACTAGGCACAATGAAAGAGGACAACAACTGGCTAATCTCACTAATCAGGGAGTATGCTTCCTCCGGGGCACATACAGAGTTAGTTGAGCCAGTTAAACTAAGCCCTGGCACACTGGTAGGAGGCATGAGCTTTTTTGTTGGTATTTTCCTCCTCACAGTCAACATTCTACTTTTGGGATTGGGTGAAAGCATAGGTGATGCCTCTAACCGGGAGGAAAAGCGATCGACGTGACGAAAAGTGGCAGAAAATTGTAAAAGTAACTCAGCTGTTTAAAGTTTACATGGAGATTGTCTAAATATGGTTGTAGAAACAGTGGGGAAAATCTGAGGCGTGGGTAACACTAATGGTTACTTTCTGTCACTTTCTAGCCTTTTCCATTATTTAGGGCTCCATTTATACCATATGCTCCCCACCTCCCCTCTCCCAGCCTCTCTGCCCCTTCTAGGTCTCACCTAGTTACCAGACAACTTCAAACACCTGTTGAAGTCCCTCAGATTCCCTCAGTCGCAGACACCACGCGTCCGCCTCTCTGAGTACTTCAGTGCCTCTCAAACGGGAGTTCAAGCGTGACAACTATCTTCCTGTTTATGGTCTGCAGATAAACTTGTATTCAGGCGGTGGCCCCCGCTCGCTCCAACTCCCTGTGGCGCTAACTCCCATGGCCTTTCCCCCGCGCCCCTTTTTTATGGCCTTCAAGTGGGAGTGGGTGGGGCTCCAAAGGACCAATAGCAGCTCTAGTGATGACTGTGGTGCTAACTCCCATGTCCTTTCCCCGTGAGCTTGCATTCATGATTGCCCCTTCTTCAACCCCCACAGACACACAGTCCATTTTCCAAGCAAGCAGCCTCCACTCAGCTAAGAGTTCTTAGTAGCTGTATGCCCCTGCCACAGACAGCTTTGTAACTTGGGGGTCCAGCTTTGATTCCTGTTATGATGGCTCAGTGGGTTCAAGTGTCTGCCAAAGTACTATTTATGTAACCACACAGAAAGCGAAAACACAGAGATTCTGGCTCTGGATGTCTGTTGTACTAAGGCCCAACAGTTTCTAATCTCCCATAGAACTTGGCAACACCTGCTCCTAACTCCCCCAAAAGTTCTTAATTATCCACCCATAAACCATATTCATATATTCATCCAAGCATTTTACCCACTCATCCATCCATACAACCATATTTATCCATTCAACCAACCACCAAGACATCCATATTCACCTGCTAATTCATGCATCCATTTATCCATTCATATTCACCATTTCTATCTGTTTAAAATGACCAGAGTTTGGTCCTTTGAAATACAGTCGACTCATTTTTGTTCACTGTGGTATATTTAGAGCACCCATAGCATAGCGAGTTTTGACAAAAAAGCACACAGAGGAGTATATTAAATGGGTGTTGCTGGGAAGAACTTTACACCACAAAAGTACAACTGGTGAGGCCATCTTATCTAAATTCAATCACAGATTAATTTTCTTGACCAAGAAAGAGCTTTGAGAGGGGTCTAAATGAGGAGATTGAGTTGACAAATGTTTGAATTACTTTAGCGCACATAGGAGACTATGGGCAAGGCAGATGGGACTGTTTCAAATCTATCGTTAGTATGCCCACATATTACTCCTTTGCCGATGTATTATCTCGCCATTAACATTTTGTACCTCACTGGGTCACTCTAAATAGAGCATTTCAAATTCCTGGCTGTACTACAGTTGATTGCTCAGCATGGATCGTCTATGCAGTGAGAGATTATATGAACAGCAATTGTGAGCCTCTGTATTGGTTAGATTTGTTAAGCTGTATGTGTTATGGCCTTATACATTTCTGCACCTCTGGCCAACATTTGATATTTTGGATTTTGACGCTGTCTATGTGCATGTTTAAAAGCCATGTCTAGTAGACCATCACTGTTTTAAAATATACAGTGGGCAAAGTTGAAAGCTGTAATCAATGTCCATTAATATGTTAGAATATACAGTCGGCACGGCCAAAGGCCATGGCCACTGGCTAGGATTGTTTTGAAGAGCATGGCCAGTAGCCGGTTAGTGCATATAATACACAGTGGGCACAGCCAAAGGCCATCACTTATTGCATTTTATTATTTTAAAATATACAGTGGGCATGGACAAAAGATGTACAAACTGCTCAAGGTCAAAGACCGTGGCCACTGACTAGTATTGTGTTGAAGGACATGGCTTGTGGCTGATTCGTGTATATAAAATACAGTGGACACAGCTGAAAACTGTAGCCACTGGTGAAGGCCAAAGTCTATGGTGGGTGGCCTGTTAGTGTTTCAAAATATACAGTGCACATGGGTGCAGGCTGTGGCCAGTGTCCATGACTGAAGGCCATGATTAGTACCCATTTATGTGTTAAAATATATTTGGCCATGCACACTGACCATGGTTGAAGGCCAAACTTAACACCAGTTACTGTTGTAATGTAATTAGTGATGTGATCATTGTGGTCATAGGCTGCACAACAGGGGGCGCAACGTTAAGGTGGCTTTAGCTGAATTTCAGGGGTTTTGTTGCGTTAAGTTCTCACCTTAACGTCCCTGCAATGCAAGTTTTGTCCTTGAATTTCAAAGGTTTTATTACAATGTATTGTTCAACTAACATCACTGCAACTAAAGTTTTTTCTTGGTATATATATATATATATATAAAACATATATATATATATATATATATATATATATATATATATATATATATATATATATATATATGTATACATTTAGGGGCCGATTCATGGAACAAACGTGCGCCGAAAATCCATGCGCAAGCAGGCGCAAGGGAGCGCAAGCGTGAGAAATGCAGCGCACGCGCACGCATGCGATTCAAGGAAGACGCTGCACGTGTTTCCCGCTGTCCGTGCGCCCAATCCAGCCATGGCACACACAGGCATACACAGCAAAAGCGCACATAGCGTGGCGCACACAACCAAAGTGGGCGGAACAGTGGGCGTAACACGCGGAATGGGGAACAACGCGTGAAAAAGAAGGCGTAACACGGGAAGTACTGCAGGGAACTACACGGAACGCCCACACGCACACGCACAACCCGTATTCATGGATCCGAATACGGGAAACCCGCGCACGGCAAAAGACGCACACAGACGGCACCTTGGAGAAGGTGCTCAATGTCCTGCATTTTTTGGCCACTGGGTCATTTCAGCGGACTACTGCCATAGTGGGGGGGTCTCACAGGCCACGCAGTCACGCTGCCTACACCAGGTACTGGCAATCATGACAGCGCGCCCCTCAGTCCGCAGGCACATATACATGCCCAGAACACCCGCAGAAAGGCAGGCCGTTGTCCTGGATTTGTTCAGGGTGGCACACTTCCCCAAAGTGCTCGGTGCCATAGATTGCACCCATGTGGCCCTACGTCCACCTAGGGCCACTGAGCACATCTACCGAAACCGCAAGCACTGGCATTCCATCAATGTGCAGGTGGTATGCGATGCAAAGGGAATCATCACCTCTGTCTATGCAAACTACCCTGGCTCCACCCATGACAGTTTCATATACAGAATGTCCGCCCTGAGCCGGGCCCTGGAAGCTGGGCAGCATGGCGACACATGGCTCCTAGGTGAGTACAAATGCCCTTCAACATGCATGCAAGTCACACACAGACAAATACCCAAACCCTAATAATCTCAACTATTATCACCTCCCCAGGGGACAGTGCCTACCCTCTGAGCAACCACATGATGACGCCAATCCGGAACCCCACCACACCACCCCAGGTAAGATACAACGCCGCCCATATTGCAACCAGGGCCATAGTGGAGCGCACATTCAGAGTGCTCAAGTCACGTTTCCTCTCCCTTGACGGCTCTGGCGGGCAACTACTCTATGCACCACCAGTAGTGTGCAGGATCATTGTGGCAGCATGTGTCCTGCACAATGTTGCAACACGGCAGGGCGTCCCGGTGGACATGGTGGTGCCCCCACATCCCCAACCACAGGCACAGGCGCTGACCATGGGAGGGGACAGGGCACGTGGCGAGGAAGCCGGGACCCAGCTTGTGGCCACATTTTTCACCTAAACTCCCACCCCTGCGGAGTGCACACAGGACTGGCACATACCAGGTGACAATCGATGATGACAAAGAGACAGTCAACTGTCACAACCCTACCACCAGCCATTGTGTGTGATGCACACCCTGAGCATCACATCTAAGATATGAGAACTGAGATAGTTGCCATGGAAGTGCCACATCGTCTGCATCCCTAGCTACTTAAACACAAGCTATCCTGTGTGATCAAAAGGCACACATATGACATATGACATGATATGGCCTATACACAAGTATTTCAAGGTGCGATGAGGCAGGGAGGGGGGAACAAGGGAAGACAGACAACGGTACAACTAGGCCAGGTGTCATTAAGATTGTGCAAGTGCAGGGGTAGGGGGAAGGGAAAAGTGCAAGGGGAAGGGGAGGGGGGGGAGTGCAGTAGAGGGGAAGTAGACCAAAAAACAAATACATAGGTCAGCTGGTGGCAACTGCAAAGGTAAGTGCAGACAAGTGCTGGGAAGGGGGGGCTGTAGGGATAGAGAGACAGTACCGCAGTGCAGGGGTTGCCAGGGAGCCAGTGCAAGTGGAGATTGGCTGGGCCAGGGACCGAGGTCGGTGAGAGTGGCCCAGTTGCAGATCCAGTGCAGTTCCAGTGAAGAATTCCGCAAGGGAGAGGCAGAGAGAAAGCAGAAGCAAAGAGGAAGGTCTTGAGGTGCTTCCCGAACCGGAGATGGTTCCCCTCAAGTTTAAGTGAGGCAGGAAGGCTGTTCCAGAGGGAGGGCCCTGCCGCAGAGAGAGATCTACCCCCAGCTAGTTGCTCTGAGAAGCGGATGACCCTGACATGCAAGGTGTGCATGACACACACCTGCAAAACAGGCCATGGCCATCACTGTTATGTCACTCAAACCCTCCCAAACCACAACATGACATGGCAAGCAATACCCATACACCAACACAGTAACAATAAGGTACACATTGCCATCTCCAAAATGTACAGTGGCATCAGACAATGATGCCTGACCAGGAATCAGATGAAATGACAGACCAAAAACCTCCCACCCAAAATAAGTCATTTCCAAATGCATTACAAGAGTTGTAGACGTAACATAACAATTAATGCCTGTCTACATGCACATTGTGCATTGCAAAATCAACACTGCAGCTTCTGTGTGCTGTGTCCTACTCCTGCAACACACTGCTCAGCGCACAGCACAGTGAACAGCCATTGTGTGTGATGCACACCCTGAGCATCACATCTAAGCGACAGACCACATCAAGAAGCAAATTAGGCATGTACAGGATCCATAATTGGTCACAGAACATGTGCTGCAGGGACACAGTGGCCACCAGAAGGCAAACAGTGTACACGTGGATATGCAAGGGTGGGAGTACATGTAGTGCATCAGAGTGCAAGTGTGTGGGTCTGCAAGGACATGCACTCAACATATGCATGTGCACTCAAGTGACCATCAGTGTTCTCTACACATCACATGTGAACATTCACCATGTGTACACCCCAGCATGTCAAACCACAACCATCCCCTCGCACCTGAAAGGTAAACACAACACATGAACAGGCATTGATCAGCAGAACACAACATGTCCATAAGATACCACCATTACAAGGTCAGAGTTCCCATCACACTGCAGGGCAAGGCAACTATCAACAACAACCCCCCCCCCCTCACAAATGACCATGACCCACTGAACAACTGCACCTGGGTCATGGAGCCTTCAACCCTCAATTCCACCTGGCCACAGGATCACCTTTACCCTTCGTCACCATCTCCCACCTTGTTTGTAAAAAGGTACCTGCACCCTCAGAATCCACACTCATTTCCAAAATCACAAAATCCAAGGCATAAAAACGAACCCGAACACCCTCCAGTAGATGACTTGACGTAGCAGTACCTCACAAAGGCCAAGTACTACCACAATGATGCAACAACCAGGTAGCACAGTAAAACAATGTCACAACAGGATGTGAACCATGTGTGGTACATAACATAGGATGATGCACCATGAACGGATGTGTATTGTCACAGGTCCCGTGTACAGGCGTGGGAGTGTCACGAAACAACCACCCCCACCATGTCCCGGGTGCCTGCAAGGTCAAACTCACACAGGCCCCTGAGACCCTGGTGGGGAAGGAGGTTCAGGGATATGCAGTCGGGACAGGTGTTGGCACACTGGATAACTGTAATGAGTGGCAGGAGAGGGGAGGAGGAATGCCACATGAAAGTAGGGAATGCACGAAAATGTACTACCTGCATGAACACATACACAATCCAAACAAACTTGGACATCATTGTCATGGCCTTCTGTAGTCCAGGCTTAGGAGTGGTACGAACCAACCACCCCCTCTAGGGTTTTGGCGCCTGCAAGTTCGGGGCTTACACAGGCATCCGCAACCCCAGCGGGGAAAGAGGGTTAGGGAACGTTGCTTGGATAGGTACGGGAAGCAGGAACACCGGGTAGAGGGTACAGGGTTCAAAATTGCATAGGATTCCGGGTGATTAGGGGGAAAAAACATACCAAATTGAATCACACATACATCCATGCATTAGTGCACCCCCCAGCAAGCCTATGCAGAGCAGTTTGAAAGAAAAACAAGACACTTAGCTCTGGTTTTGAGTGCTAGCCTCCTGCCTGCGCACTCTCAGGTCCGGTTACAGGAGCACTGCAATGCTGCAAAGAGAGCCACAGTCAACAACCTGTACGTGCCAATTACACAAAAACACACCACCAAACATGCCCCATAGCAACAAACTACTCTACAAACAGACAATCTGGTGTAGATGCTTCGTACCCATATATAACATTACCCCTGGGACGGGTCATACACAGTCAATGCAGTAAGTCAGCCGCCGGTGGGTGCGTGGCAAATGGAACACCAATGTGTCACAATTCACACAACATGCAATGTTCCCTGGGTAAGCAGACAGACCCATATAGCAAGCCATGACTTCAGTGCAAGTTGCATACCACCATGACCGAAACAAAGTTGGCAGTGCATGTATCAAAATGTACATGGAAATGAAATGCACTGCACCCGAGTATGTCCCTTGCTGTATGCCCCTGGAGCTGCCCCTTTCCATGTCTCGGAAGGCTACATGGTTGATACAAGTGCCTCAATGGACCTTGGTGTACCCGGAGGGTATGTGCCACTGCCCCTGCAGGTGTCCCAGACAACTTTACAATCAACAGCCATCAGTCGACCAACACATCTGAGCTGCATTGTGTGCTTCAACACCAATATTCGTCCAAGCTCACCCTCAGTGCTGTGACTAAGCCTGCATGTGCAACTCGCCTGGTGCAAGCTTTGCTGTGTTGTGGCCCCCCTGTGCTGCTCACCTTGCCTGGAGTTCCTTGGAACACGTCAGCAGTTCTAGGATGTAGGTCTGCAATCCCTGTGCCTCTGCTTGTGCACACATGTGCATGTGGGCACCAACAAACGTGTCCAGAATTTTGACGTCCAATGGGCCATGTCTGCTGGCAAAGGTGCTCTGGAGGCTCATCCCCCTGCAGAAAGGGCATGAAACACATGATTAATGCTTCAAAGTCATCTGTGTGTGTCTCTTCAGGCATCCCATTACTTGACCATGTCAGAGAGTCACATCATAAATCACACCATCAGTCCGTCTTTCACATCCAAACTGTGGAACACTATCTACAGCATGAATTGCAACAAGCATGTGTACAGTAAAGATAAGAAACATACTACACAATGCATAGCAATTAATGTACACATTAATCATGAAACACCCCATCTAGCAAAAGCTGAACAGTGGACAATAACACCAAAATCATCCCCACTAGGGGTGTAAACACAAGTCACACAGCACCAGACATGCCACAGATATGACAGTCCAAAGCCCTTGTGTAAATGTTTGTGACACCGAACCATCCTTGCGAGCCCATGGATAAGGGAGGCAGGAGTGGCATATGTGAGTCAAGGACCCCAAGCAGCAAACACATACACAAGACAAGCCTGAAGGGCCCAGCTGGAACAGACAGTGGATGCCTTCAAAAGCCACAAAGCACCGCGCCATCACATGAAAGCACAATAGACAAGCAATTTCAAACTATATTAACTATTAACTAATTACACTAACTATGGAAAACCTACATTACCTAATTAAACTAACTATCAAACAGAAACTTAACTAACTAAACTAAAATAAAAATAAAAAATGGCCACATATGACCCGGGGGGGAGGGGAGGCACCCAGGAGGGGAGAGGTACAGGGTGCTGCTCAACATCCACATGCGATGATGCTGAGCCAAAAAAAAAACCTCCATGGGCTCAACGCCTGCGCAGCCCGACCTATGTGGGAGATAGATGGTCGTCCGAGTCCGGCTCATCCTGGAAAGGAAGACGTGGCACAGTAGCCTGGCCACGCCTAGCCGCAGCTTGCCCCTCATCGGCAGCAAGTCTGCCGACGGGTGAGCCTGGTTCTGTGTGGCGATGTGACGTAGGTCTGCATGCAGAACCTCACGTGATACACGTGCTTCCTCTTGCAAGGTAGCACGTGTAACACGGAGTTCCTCCTGCAAGGCGTGGCTGGACAACCGGTGCACCTCCCGGCAAGCCTGTAGCTCAGCCGAGATGGTACGCTCAAGCTGTGCAAACCTCTCCTCTGCCTGCTGCCTCTGGGACCTCATAAGGACACCCAGAGTGGATCTGAGGGAAGCATACTCCTCCCTCAGGGCATCCATGTGCGCCTCTGCTTGACGCAGAGACGACATTTCAGCCTGGCGTGCCCTGTCTGAGGCCGCCATGCCCAGCCTGAGCGAGCGGGCCGTGGACCGTGCCGCCTGCTGCTGGAGAAGCACCTGCCTAGCAGGGGGGAGCACAGATCTGGCCACACGCTCCATGCTCTCAGCGATGTTCTCCATTGCTGCCCCCTGCCATTCTGAATTGGCAGTCATATCTTGCTCCCACTCAGTATACTGCGGTTGCACGCGGCAACCGCGTTGCCGGGCTTGACCCCTGCGGGACCCAAGGACCGGGGGTCCTCGCTGTGTTGGCACCGCCCGCGGCTGCACGACTACATGTCCCAGGCACATCAGTGACTGGTGTGGAGGGTGACCCTGTGTCCCGATCCACCACGGGCGGAGGAACCAAGACTGTCTGATCCCTCAGTGCAGGTGTCGCAGACAGAGGAGTGTCCACATCAGAATCACTCACCCCTGACACATGGACTTGATGCTCATCCAACTCAACATGGACGTCAGAGTCGTCATCAAGGTTGGACTCATAGGCAGCCAGAGACAAGATGGACTGTAGCACTTGGGGGTTTTCGTGGCCTACCACCCCATGACCCCCACTAGTGCCGGGTTGATGTAGTGGTAACAACCCTGTGTCTGGCATGACAACACCATCCTCTGCCTCCATTGCGTCATCACCTGAAAAACAGGGAGAAAAAAGGTCACCACACATGTCAGATGCACACAACACATACACACACCGACAGCAAATGCATCAGGCAGACATGTGACACACAACATATAACCTGCCAGGCATGCTGGGTCAACTTTGAATTGCTTCTGTGATCAGACCTGTTGAAAGGTGGCAGTTTCCATGGAAGTGGGTCTATGCAGTGCAGAAAATATGTACGCCACTCACTACCTACATGTACAAGGACTCCATGGTGTGTGCCAGGAAATGTGAAGGCAGTGCAATGTCAAATTCAGACATCACGTGCATTGTGCATTCAATGTGTACCATATCAAGAAGCCAAGCACCCCTCCACCCCAGTACCAAAGCAGGGATGCCTAGCATGGTATCAAAAGGCTGACCATACACCTGTGTATTGACAGGCAGTGTTGACTGGCATCAACAGCTGAATGTGATTCAAGTGACAACACTGCAAATGATGCTGGGACAGTAAGCAGGACACATGATGAAAATTCTGGATTCCGCCCATGTGTGAAGAAGACACAACAACAGTTGGACAGAGTCATTGGCCATTGAACAGGCTGAGGCCTGTGAGCCACACAGATTGTCAGACCCTAAACATGTGTGCAACGCAGGACTGAGCCACAGTTGACATGGGAAGGCTGATGAGATGGCAGGCAATGTATGTAACCAATGACTTGTATTACAGTGATCATCCAGTCAAGGACACATAGGGGCATGCGTGCAATGCACATGGAGCATGAATGGGCACTCATGTCCCTGCGGGACATCTGACCTATGCACAGTACAAGTGAGATACCCTGCATCAAGTACTAAGGATGTACCACACGGCATATGTTTGGCAGATTCTATGCTGGAAGTTAGCATCTACACAGGACGCATGAACAAGAAAGTACACATGTGCAAGATTGAAGAACACCAGTGCAAAGGTGGAACTGGGGTGCAGAGTGGCGGAAGAGGGACAAGGGAGCATGCCTACATGGAGTCCCCGCATGCAGGCAGAGGAGACATGCATGACGGAAGCATTGCATTACTTACACATCAGAACCATGTACACGTCACATGTAGCGGCAATCATGCACAACAGATCCCACAGGTGAAACACACACGTCCTCAACAAACACGCATCAACACTCACTGGACTGGGCATCAAAGTCCAGCATCTCTCCCACTCCTTCGACCAATTCAGGTGGTATGAACTCTGCAACGAGTGCCTCATGCGGAGTGAGCTCTTCCTCCTCTGGTGCAGGCCCACCGCCAGTCACTAAAGTCAAGTTGTAATTAGAGGCACGCTTAGCCTTAGTGCTGCGTTTGATGTCATTCCAACGCTTTTTTCACTCTTGCGCCGTGCGCACCTCATAGCCGAATGAACTGACATGTTCCGCAACATGCTTCCAGTGGGTGTAACGTTGGGCAGCCATAGTCTGACTATTGGCACCCACTAGCATGTCACGGCTGTGGCCCCGCACGTAGTCCACGAGGAAGTCCAGTTCCTGCTTACAGAAAGGCTTCTTCCTCGACGTGCAGGAGGTCGTGGCTGTGTGTGGGGTCCCAGCCTGTGCTGCAGGTGCAACCTTTCTCCTCTTGGACTGTGGCGCAGACCCTGGCTGGCTAATGCCGCCCTGACCAGTATGGCCAGTGGGTTCGGTGGATTGAGCCAAGGGAGTGGCAGGTGGAGGGATGACCAAAGGCCTGACTTGTGTCAGTGGCAGCTGGGTGCCCACTAATGGACCCTGCGCAGCAACATCAGCTGTGGCAGGGTCATTGACCGCAAAGGTCCTGGTTGGCAGACTCACAACCGGGTTGCTGTTGGGTGCATCTGCACCTGCACTTGCCAACACCCGGCTGTTCGGGGCAGCAGATGACATGACTCCCCCAGGGACACGTGTCTTGGTCTGAGCAGCCCGGAATGCCCCTATGATTTCCCCCCTGGCTGTTGGAGATCTACCAAGGGCTCTTCAAGTGCCAACGCAGCCTGCGCTGGCAGACCCCGAGCCTGGGTGGCGGTGTCCACAGCTGCACCTGCAGCTACCACTACCCTTCGGCCCGTGGCAGTCGATGGAATGGACTGCCGGGTCACACGGGCGCCAGTGCCAGATGCAGAAGCTGCATCCCCCGGAACCACAGGGGGTGGTGGCATGACTGCACCGACACATCGCACAACATTGTGCTCAAGTGGCGCACCCCTGCCTCTTCCCCCTCTGTGGCCGCCCTGGACACCCTGGAGTCCCCCTACTCCCTGGTCACCACGGCCACGTCCCTGACCACGCCCACCACGAGGAGGACGCCCAGCTGAGGCGCCCCTCACCTTTGGTGGTCTCCCAACCATGGCACAGATGTAGTAGTGCCGGCACAAATGGAGTGGTGCCAATGGGAGGTGTACACCACAATTGACCTGGGCAATTAGGGTGAAGGGGGTGGGAAGCAAGTTATTAACAGCCCCCCTGCACCTGCAAGGCTGTATGTGACCCCGGTGATGTAGTGAAGGGTCACGCAGCGCTCAGGCACCCCAAAACTGCAGTAAAACCGTGCACGCAACCCTGCAGCCTACGTGCGTGGATTCAACCTCCCGCAGTACGGGTTGGCACCCAGTAACACGAATAACGCGTACGCGTGGGACACGCAGGCTACTATGACATCGAAAATGGGTGCGATACACAGGGGCACCCGCAGTGAGAAAAAGAGCGTGTGCGACTCACCGTCTGACTAGCGCGATGCAGAAAAACACGCGTAGCCAATAACCCCGCCAAAAGAAGAGATACGTCCTTGATAGCTTTGAAGTTGTGATGGCGCGCGAAACAACAGGAAGCAGCATCACACGTCGGTCTCCACGAAAGGCACGTACAGCGAACTGCTGGGCCCGCTCACCTTTAACCCGTGCTGAGGGAAACGCACGCGCGTCACGTCACTTATGCGCATGGGCCCTTTCCTCGTATTACACGCAGACGTGCAGTTTTTCACGCGCGCTGAAATGCCCATGCACACCTGTGCGCGCCACGTCACAGGGGCGCTTGCGCTTGAGGGGCCTTCTGTCCAATGAAATTGCATATGCATGCAGACGCGCTTACCCGCTAAGGGCCTTTCCTCGAATTACACGCTGACGTGCCGAATTTTCACATGCCAAATCACTCCGTATCAAGCTGGCCACACGTAAGCACACGGAAGACCACGCTCCTGCCCAGAAGGCCAAACTACTGCCCCCCAGAGCCCCGAGCACGCTCCCACCTGCCATCTGCTGCTGCCTGACTGCCTGCTGCCCACGTGCCCTGCCATTTGCTGCCTGCACATCAGCCAGGGGTGCTGTTGCTGTGACCACCCCTGCTGGAACCGAAGACTCCCGACTGGGATTCCATCGCTCCACAGCCCAGCCCCAGGACCCAGTTGACCACCCACTCCTGCCTCTGGGGTTGTCATGTCGGGTATGCAACATCTGGCACCACTGACAACCCCTGGCTAGAGAGGCAGAGGAGCACCAGCTTCAGTGCCACCGAAGTTGGTGTCCTGGTGGAGCAAGTCCTGGGGCAGTATGATGCCCTCTTCAGAAGTTCCCGCGCCGACAAGGAAGGACGGACTCGGATCTGGACTGACATCGTGACTGCCATCAAAGCGGAGCGGGTGGCAGTCCACGACTTCCAACATGTCAAGAAGCGCTGGGAGGACTTCAGGTCCAGGACCCTGAACAAGGCCCGGCGCCTCTTGAAGGCAGCGGATGCCAAGGGGCGCCGGGGCCACTTGTCAGAAGATCAGATGAGGGTCCTGGAACGCATATCCCCAGCGCTCCACGTCCAGGTCCTTGAGAGGCAGACCCGTCTGGAGTCGAGCGGTAAGTGTACATGCATCCTGATTGTGAGCTGTGCGTGTGGTGATGTTTCAGTAGTGTGCAGGTTGCACATCTGTTTGTATGGGGTCGAGTATGAGTGGGGGTGTACAGGGCCGTGGGGCTAACACATGCGAGGGCTGTAATGTGTGAGACATGGATGGTGCTTGTGTGTGTAGGCTTGCATGCCAAATGCAGTTGTGTGGGCACACATGTTTGGATGAATGTGTATGTAAGTAGACATGTCCGTGATGTCACGCATGTATGTTGTTTTCAGCTGCATGTATCAGCACTGTGTGCATATGCATTTGTGTGTATTTGACAAGGGTGCAACAGTGATGCAACATGGATGCATGTGACAGCGGGATGTGGAAGCCTGATTGGCAGATGTGACATGGATGCCCATCTGAACACTGCAACACTTGGCAGAGGTGTACACATTCATGCAAGTGTGGTGGTGTGTGTACATGTGTGGTGCACTTCCTGTGTTGCATGTGATGTCTGGCTCAGCTTTGCCTGCTCATGCTGTTGTATGTGTATGGATGGTGCTGGCAGTTGCGATATGGCTGTGGTATGGCTCATGTGTGCAAGTTAAAATGACATGTGTGTTTGGGATTGTGATGGCATGTCTGAGGTTTGACAATGCCACTCATGTACAACTGTCATGTGTGTATGTGTCCATTGTACAGTGCCCTGATGCCTGTGTTTTATTTCTCCCTGTCTGCAGCGTCAACTGATGAAGAGGGCGGAGAAGGTGCTGTGGAGCACAGCGGCGGGGATCCCACCGACAGCCGGAGACGCAAGGCCCGGCTCCCCTCCCATGTTGTCATCTCGTCGGGGAGTGAGGAGTCCGGTGCCGCGTCCCAGGCCGCAGCTGCCGGGGGGAGGTCCAAGAGGCGGAGGTTGGAGTTGGACTCCTCGGCAGCAGAAGGGGCAGCTGGGACCCCACAGGGCCCAACGGGGGATGATGGCACGGAGTCATCCAGGTTGGTGGGGGGTTTGGTGGAGGAGGAGGCCGTGCAAGCAACAGAGACGGGGTCTGGAGGTAGGGATCCCACTGGTGCTAGTGGTGCAGTGCAGGACCAGGGACAGGAGGCAGCACAGGCCGCCGCGGAGGTGCCTGTGTGCAATCCTGTCCCTGATCCTGTCCCTGCATCATCTTGCACTAGCAGGGGTGCCTACGTCCAGACCCGTTTTCAGGCAGGGGATGAGCAAACAACAACTGGCCTTCCTCTGCCTGCGGACGTGGCTATGCGGGTCCGGGTTGAGCCTGTCCTTACTGGTGTGGCGTTGCGTCAACGGGCCATGCGAGGTGACCTGCAGTCTTTTCATGAGGAGACTGCACGTCATCTCGAATGGCTCGTTGACCACGTCAGCCTGCTGGGACAGGTCACCCAGGCCGGATTCCTCCGTTTGATGGGGCTTGCTACGACCCCCTCCTCAACTGAACCCCCTACGCGCCAGTCGTCCTCCGTGCCATCTTCCCACCCATCAGTCACCTGGGTGCCCTGTGGAGCTGCCTCTGACGGTGCGGCCAGGCTGGTGGAGGAGGCATCCCTGCCACAGTCGGGAGTCGGACGTCCAGCAGGGGTGGCCACATCAATGACTGCACCCCAGCCGGCGGAGGATGTGCAGGCAGCAGGAGGCAGTGCACGGGCAGAGGCACAGCAGCAGCAGCAATGTGGTGGGAGCCATGAAGGCTCGGGGCCTTCAACACCGGAGGGGCAGGCATCGGCCAGAGGGCAGGAGGATCTAGGACAGAGAGTATCTTCCGTGTGGCAGCGGTTGGGCCACGCCATAGATGTGGAGCGGCAGAGGGCGGAAGAGGCACGGCTCACAATGGTCAGGGCGGAGAACTCCATGCGGAGGGCCCTGAGGCGGGCCGAGTGCCTCGAGGCGATCCGCAGGAGATGTTGGAGGTGGACACGTCGACGGCCCTGCGGACCCTCGGGCCATGGAGGAGGACCGCCTCCGGGACATTGAGCAGGAGTTCGATGATGCCCTGGCCCGGGACATCCAAAAGTGAGCCGTCAGACTAGCCCGCTGCCCTTGTACATAGTTATGTAGGTAGTGTTAGGTTTCCTTTGTTTTTTGATTTATTTTGGACCTTTTGGACATTGGCCACATTTTTGTATATAGTTTATTTTATTAGTTAGTGTTGTTAGATAGGTTTCATTTCTTTTGTTGTGATAATGGAACCTGGCTTGTTCGTCTGTACATAGTTCACTGTTGGATTTAATTTTACTTTCACAATTTAGCCATGGAACAATGGCTTTCAATTATTATTTCCCATTGGATTTTCTTTTGTGGACAGTGACTTTGGACACCATTACTTTGGATTATGATTTTTGGTTTTTCTTTTTTTCACGGACATGCTTCTTTTCATTTTTGTACATTCCCATTTCTGTTTCTTTATTTTTGAATCTATTTATGTTTCCTTTAATACATATTTTTTTATCGAACTTCAATGTGTAGTATCATCTCATTGGTTTCATGCATATCATGATATGGGTTTTGAGATTCACTGACACCCATTAGGTGTATGTGAGGGACATGTGTTTGTTTCGAAACTTGCAATTGGTGTTCTGTCATGTAATTGCCATTTCTGAGTGGGTGGATGCAATCCTCAGGTGGGTGTTTTGGCATTTGGAGGCTGACCATAGGGATCAGGGATCTAGATTGTGATGACATGCTGGCTGGCGAACATGAGTTGGGGCCTGCTGGCAGGTGCCCCACAGTGCTGGGGGGTGGGGGTGGTGGGGACATGAGTTGGACATGGGTGGGGGCCTGCTGGCAGGTGCCCCACAGTGCTGGGGGCTGGGGGTGGTGGGGACATGAGTTGGACATGGGTGGCGGCCTGCTGGCAGGTGCCCCACAGTGCTGGGGGCTGGGGGTGGTGGGGACATGAGTTGGACATGGGTGGGGGCCTGCTGGCAGGTGCCCCACAGTGCTGGGGGCTGGGGGTGGTGGGGACATGAGTTGGACATGGGTGGGGGCCTGCTGGCAGGTGCCCCACAGTGCTGGGGGGTGGGGGTGGTGGGGACATGAGTTGGACATGGGTGGGGGCCTGCTGGCAGGTGCACCACAGTGCTGGGGGGTGGGGGTGGTGGGGACATGAGTTGGACATGGGTGGGGGTCTGCTGGCAGGTGCCCCACAGTGCTGGGGGGTGGGGGTGGTGGGGAACATGAGTTGGACATGGGTGGGGGCCTGCTGGCAGGTGCCCCACAGTGCTGGGGGGTGGGGGTGGTGAGGAACATGAGTTGGACATGGGTGGGGGCCTGCTGGCAGGTGCCCCACAGTGCTGGGGGGTGGGTGTGGTGGGAGACATGGGTGGGGGCCTGGTGGAGGGTGCCCCTGCACTGCTGGGGGGTGGTGGGAGACATGGGTGGGGGCCTGGTGGAGGGTGCCCCTGCACTGCTGGGGGGTGGGGGTGGTGGGGACATGGGTGGGGGCCTGGTGGAGGGTGCCCCTGCACTGCTGGGGGGTGGGGGTGGTGGGAGACATGAGTTGGACATGGGTGGGGGCCTGCTGGCAGGTGCCCCACAGTGCTGGGGGGTGGGGGTGGTGGGGACATGAGTTGGACATGGGTGGGGGCCTGCTGGCAGGTGCCCCACAGTGCTGGGGGGTGGGGGTGGTGGGAGACATGTGTGGGGTCCTGGTGGAGGGTGCCCCTGCACTGCTGGGGGGTGGGGGTGGTGGGAGACATGGGTGGGGGCCTGGCTGAGGGTGCCCCTGCACTGCTGGGGGGTGGGGGTGGTGGGGACATGGGTAGGGGCCTGGTGGAGGGTGCCCCTGCACTGCTGGGGGGTGGGGGTGGTGGGAGACATGAGTTGGACATGGGTGGGGGCCTGCTGGCAGGTGCCGCACAGTGCTGGGGGGTGGGGGTGGGTGGGACATGAGTTGGACATGGGTGGGGGCCTGCTGGCAGGTGCCCCACAGTGCTGGGGGGTGGGGGTGGTGGGGACATGAGTTGGACATGGGTGGGGGCCTGCTGGCAGGTGCCCCACAGTGCTGGGGGGTGGGGGTGGTGGGGAACATGAGTTGGACATGGGTGGGGGCCTGCTGGCAGGTGCCCCACAGTGCTGGGGGGTGGGGGTGGTGGGGAACATGAGTTGGACATGGGTGGGGGCCTGGTGGAGGGTGCCCCTTGTGGCTGGGGCTGCAGGGGGACATGCGTTGGTGGGCAGTAGTGCAAGTTGACATGTGGGTTGGCTGGGGGGCATGGCCATGGTGGATGGGGTGCCTGCAGGACATGTGCAGGCTAGGCCCCTGTGGTGTGAGCCACCTGCAGGGGCCGTGGAGGGTGTAGAGGGAACACCTGGGGGGACCCACACGTGTAATTCACGTGTGGTGCTCCCCGCGCACCCCTGGAATACACGTACCCTGCTGATATCGCGTGTGAAACTTCCCGCGCACCCCGAAATACACGTATCCTGGACATTCGCGTGTGGAACTTCCCGCGCACCCCTGATATACACGTACCCTGCTGAATTCACGTGTGAAAATTCCCGCGCACCCCTGATGTACACGTACCCTGATGGAATCGCGTGTGGAACTTCAAGCGCACCCCTGTAATACACGTACCCTGCTGAAATCGCATGTTGAACTTCCCGCGCACCCCTGGAATACACGTACCCTGCTGATATCGCGTGTGAAACTTCCCGCGCACCCCGAAATACACGTAGCCTGGACATTCGCGTGTGGAACTTCCCGCGCACCCCTGGAATACACGTACCCTGCTGATATCACATGTGAAACTTCCCGCGCACCCCAAAATACACATAGCCTGGACATTCGCGTGTGGAACTTCCCGCGCACCCCTGGAATACACGTACCCTGCTGATATCGCATGTGAAACTTCCCGCGCACCCCGAAATACACGTAGCCTGGACATTCGCGTGTGGAACTTCCCGCGCACCCCTGATATACACGTACCCTGCTGAATTCACGTGTGAAAATTCCCGCGCACCCCTGATGTACACGTACCCTGATGGAATCGCGTGTGGAACTTCAAGCGCACCCCTGTGATACACGTACCCTGCTGAAATTGCGTGTGGAACTTCCCGCGCACCCCTGGAATACACGTACCCTGCTGATATCGCGTGTGAAACTTCCCGCGCACCCCGAAATACACGTAGCCTGGACATTCACGTGTGGAACTTCCCGCGCACCCCGAAATACACGTAGCCTGGACATTCACGTGTGGAACTTCCCGCGCACCCCTGGAATACACGTACCCTGCTGATATCGCATGTGAAACTTCCCGCGTACCCCGATATACACTTAGCCTCGACATTCGCGTCTGGAACTTCCCGTGCACCCCTGTAATACACGTACCCTGCTGATATCACTTGTGAAACTTCCCGCGCACCCCGAAATACACGTAGCCTGGACATTCGCGTGTGGATCTTCCCGCGCACCCCTGGAATACACGTACCCTGCTGATATCGCGTTGAAATGACGTGAGGTACTTCCCGCGCACCCCAGTGATACACGTAGCACGCTTGCCGTGCTGGTACAGGGTTAGCGCAGCCCTTTGCGCTGGATTGGGGATTTTGATGGCTTTTCCCTGCGCGAGAGGCGTTCTTGGGGGCGTAACTGGCGCTGATGCAGGGTTGCTGCACCACTGTGCGCCACGGCTGGTTTTGGTAGCTGGAATCCATGAATACGCTGTGCGCGGAAATGGGTTTTGGCGCACGCGGCTGGCGCAGGGATTCGCACGCGCACACTGTGCGCCAGCCGCGTGCGCCACTTGTGCGCTGAATTCTATGAATTACCCCCTTATTGTTTTGTAAATTAATGTTATAGCTGCATCTACCAAATGTGCATTCACGACTAAATACAGCAAAAGCGAAGGTGGTGTAGTCAAGTCAATGAAAGGCCCACTTGGTTCAAAAATCGCGTTCACGTGGCTATGCCCCTTCGCGCATCTTTTTACCGGCCAATCACATAGTCCGCTGCTTACTTGCGTAGCTTCGTCAACAAACGAACCAATGGCACGCCGGGATTCATGAACATGACTACACCAAATGCCATTGCCGTCACCCATGTGTGCAAAATCACCCAATAGCATGATGAAATGTAATCACGTGGCTACGCATCCCTGTGCTCCTCTCTCCAACCAATCATATCACCAGCAACGTCCTCACGCCTATTCGCCCCTCCATCACCACCAAGGAAGAAGCAAACAGGAATGAAAAAAAAGCAGACAGTTGGTGCTTCTTCAAAATAAAGGAATACTGAGCAAGAAAAGAGGCGGAGGAGGTACTCTGCGCTGTCTGTAACAAGACTCTACGTTGTGGGCCTTCTGATGTTCCATCTTAAAGCCTAGGATCATCAATAATGATAAACCATTGAGTGCGAGTCCATTGGGATGAGGTCGATGATGAGTACAGAAAAGAACACGAACATCATAAAAAGAAAGTGCATGGGGCCCATTCCTTGCATAAAAGGGGATCAACACTGTTAGGCGGAAACCTGTGCAGTTCCCTCTGGGACCACTGCAAAAGATTTAGGACCACAGGCGTTGGCGGTGAACCCACTTGGTAGCAGTCTGCACCACACAGATTCACTTGGTAGCTGTGGCTGAGCAGTCAGACTTCTCTCAAGAAAAGTTGAGCAGTATGTGGAGTATACAACATAGGGCAATTGTTCACTATAAGACAAGCAAAACACGCAACGAGGCTTAGTGTAAAGATAGTAAGTTATTTATTTATAACAGAACGTCTATGGAAAACACGAAAGCAAATCACGGCAAACAATCAAACACAATTCATCTACGAAGTACGAAACGATCAATCCCCCTAACACAATATTGACAACTCTAGGTTCTACCGGTACCACTTATTTTCAGACAGAGGTGTATACCTCAACCTAGATGACACTCGAATATTAGTTAGGATGGGAGAGAAAAGATAGGCAGGTCATGAAATCAACACAGTTCAATCTTATGCGGATAAAAATGCAAGGCGGGAGACAAAATCACAATAGGTCGTAAAGTTCAGAGGCCAGGCCCACTCGGAGAGAGGCAAGGCACGATGTCCCAAAAAGTCTCTATTGGAGATGCATTCAAGTCTTTGTAGCAAATTGTTATCGGCAGATTGAACCAGTTCAGAACAACGAATGAGCAAAGCTTAGAGGCGACCCAACGGAACGGAGAGGATTAAGACACCTCACTTGAACCGATCGAAACGGAAGCCAGGCGGACACGGTACCTTGTTGTGGAGGGCAGCTCCGGCGGGGGCAGTTGTTCCTGGTGGTGGATGCACGTCGGGTCTTGGCTAAGAGTAGAGATGATCTCGTCGTTGAAGGAAAGGAAAGTCCGGTGCACCACCAGGGAAGAGACCAGCCGCGGAGTGCTCCGTCACAAGGCACCACCTTTTGGTCGCGGTACAGGGGTAGTGGCTATCCGGTTGCCGGGTGCTCTGCATGGGCAATTCGACCACTGCGTCCTGGGGCGAATAAAAAGCAAAGGGAGACTGGTTGTTCCCACCAGCCAGGGGAAGAGACTCTCCGGCAGGGAGATCTCCTCTGTCATCGGGAAGTGGTGAGTCGGTTCCGCAGGGCTCCACCGGAGGTGTCGTCGTGCAGGTCGGCTCAGCGTTACCCTCGTCGGATTCTAGGTCCTGTGGTGACTTCTGAAGATCCAGTCCCAAAAGACCTGCTTTTATGCAGACGACCCCCATTCATTCAGCCTAGCTGTCAATCAACACATGATAAGTGGTGAGCGGGAAGGCTCACCACCTGGGCCAATCACTCCAGAGTGCGACCTGAGTTGGCAAGGCAACTCGGTCCAGGGTGCCTAAACCCCCTCCCACACCCCTGAGGTAACCCAGACAGAATGGCACCACTTTGGAGGGTCTCTGTAGAGAGGCCCGCCAAAAGTGGGACAAAGGGCTCAACCTTTGGTTTAGGAGTCACAGAGACGACCACAGACGGCATTTTTAAAACCGAGTTCTGGCAGAAAATACCACTCGATAAACTTATTTAAGATAAGTAGATCGGCGGTACGTTAGAGATTAATGAGGAAAAGTATCAATCTCCAACAATGGGATGAATCCCATAGGGTTATGTTCGGGGTCGAACATAACAAGTAGTTTCCACTGCCACCAGCCAAAACTCGACGAGGGGGGACGGGACAGTGCCCCCTCGAGTAACAGATCCAGGAGTAATCGAATTACCCCTACCAGTACGTCCACAATAAGATGGTTGGTACTAGTTCTGTTAGCAAATTTAGGTCTAGTAAAGCCAATGGTGACTTTACATGCCCGGGGAGACAGTAGTCCGTCCCGGGGTATGGAGTCTATGGCGGAGGTCCGCTAGGACGCCCCCGTGTCACGACACGTAGGGTGCGGTGTGACACACATAGAAAAACATATGAGACTCTATGGAGTAAAAGACCCCATAGCCCATCGAACACATTGACATTTCAAAGGAATTACACACATACATGTCCAAGAGTGGGAGAAAAAAGAGTCTCACTCTTGGCAGGATGGAAAAAACAAACTCCAGAAATCCAGCAAAGCTGCTGGGGGACTCACTAGGTTAGGAAATTCAGCCTAAACAGAGAATTCTCCCTAACAAACACCACCTGCAGAACCTCCATCCACTAGTGCATCAACTCCAACTGGAAATGAAGCCTCCACTACACAGACTCCTCTATTACCAACACCCAATCTTTCCATGATGCAAGTCATGTGTAAAAAATAATGCGAATGAGTAGTCAAGGAAGATGTCACATCTAACGAATGGCAGATGTTAATCGCACAACACCAGATTACCTGTCATTGTTAGTTATTTTTGGCAATATTTCCCCCTTTTTAAAAAAACTAATAGAAAACAAATACGTTCAAATGTATGTTTCTTTTTATTTTAATTCCCTTTGATATATGTTTGACCCTATGTGTTCTCCTCCCCTATTCCACTCCCTCTTTCCAACCCCCAAAATGACACTTTTAGCTGAAATGCCAACTATCAAACCCTACCCAATTAGCCACTATGAATTCACCTACTTCATAAATTCCCAGAAACCATTTACCTGGTATATGTTGCCTAAAACACCTGAAGACTGAGATAATACCTGGCATACTCAGGCCATAATTTCACATTCTTAAAGCTGTTCAAAATACTCTGTAATACATCTTTGCTTTCATGTACCAAACAACTATTCATTCATCTGTGCTGTGTCCTGAAATTATAAAGAAGATAATAAGAGAGAAGGCCTGCAAGATAACACACTGCCATTTTGTTGTTCCACTCAGCTGCAGTTTTTAGACCTTAGAAAACTCTACATAAAAGCTAAAGGGCAACTCCACGCACACTCCATTGAGTATACTGTTAGTTATATAATGGGGCCTACTACACCCTTGCTTCTCCCACCACGCATTTAATCAGTCCTCATTAGCCACTCTCATCAAAAAACATGCAAAATGAACAACCTAACCTATTACCACCTATTTAAGCATCATAAACCAATGGCCTAACCCACTATCCTGTTTTTCACCAACAAGCGAATCACTACTATTGCTACTCAACAAAACATAATAGCATATATGTTCTCCCTACACTGCCCATCCCCACTCTTGCTAGGAGTTTAATGGCCAAGTGCCCTGAGCACCCCCATAAAACTACCTTAGCAAACCACATAAATAATACTATTTCTCCAATCCCACTATGCACACCTATTAATTTTACATCTCCCTATGTCAGTGCTAATTTTCAAAACCACAGTACCCATTTCATACATAACCTAACAATACATGATAGAGCATGCACATATTAAAAGAAACACATATACAAAGCAAGTTCATATCTATATACAAAGAATGAAACACCATTTTTGTATTACTGCACAAGAACTGAAATTCCAACTATCAAACACTACACACTTAGCCACTATGAATTTACCTTCATCAGTTCACTTCATTATTTCCCACAAACCATTTACCTAGTGCATGTTGCCTAAAACACCAAAAGACTCTGATAATACCTGGCCTACTCAAGCCATATTTTCACATTCTTAAACCTATTCCAGAATAATATGTAACACATATTTGCTTTCATGTACCAACCAACTATTCATTCATCCTTCCTGTGTCCTGAATTCATAAAAAAGATAATAAGAGAAAAGAGCTGCAAGATAACACACTGCCATGGAGTTGCTCCACTCAGCTGCAGTTTTCACACCTTAGAAAGCTCTACTTAAAAACTAAAGGCCAACTCCACACACACCCCATTCATTATACTAGTTGTTATATAACTGAGCCTACCACACCCGTCCTTCTTCCACCACCATTGTTCTAATCGCTACTATTGCTACTCAACAAAACATAATAGCATGTATGTTCTCCCTCCACTGCCCATCCCCACTCTCACTGGGATTTTTATGGCCAAGTACCCTTACTACCCCCATACAGCTACCTTAGCAAGTCACATCAATAATACTATTACCCCATCCCACTATGCACGCCTATTCATTTTACATCTCCGTCACTGCTAATCTTATCCACCACAGTACTCATTATACATAACCTAACAATGCATGATAGAGCATACACATATTAAAAGAAACACTTCCATTTTACAATACAACTCCCAAACCACTTCTCAAAAGAAAAAACTTCACTCCAAACTTACCAATTCAAATTAACTTGCACAATTGTAACTCACTACACAATCTACAATATAGAGTCACAGAAAAACAGCTTAATGTCCAATAAGAATGCACACATACACATACAACTCCTATATTTAAGAACGCTATATTTATATTGCTTAGTTCACACTACGGATTTCTTATTCACTCAGATGCATATCCCATCTTCCAAAGTCAGTGAGAAACAAGCTTTACTTGCAAATAAATGTGTTGTAACAGAACTATAGCATAACATATCATACTGCTTAATCACTCTCCTAAAAACAGTGAAGTAAAAAATAGAAAACAATGCTTATACACTTCAATAAAAACAGACACCTAAACATATTTAATTGACCCTAGAAATTCAACAATTCATAATGCACATTAAATATAGAAAACACACAATCACTCACCTTCAACTGCTCCAATGAAAGAATACATCCTCAAAATAGCCCAACACAGACCATCTGCACACTCTGAGCTCCTGAATCAGAATGTCAAAAGTTCACAAAAAGGTCACTTTAATAGCTTTCAGAAATCACTAGCACAAAAAGAGGACTGCACAAAGCAAACAAGTACATGCCCAAAACATCGTTATTACAACATATAGAAATCAATATACCCCAACAAATCCTTCCAAAGAATACCTTGAAGAAAATATACTCACCTTTTTGTTTTTTTAAATAAATCAAATTACATAACCGTGGCTATAACCCTGTTTACAGGACGAAAACCCACCTATAGATGCAGCTACATGTAGATTTTTCAAATATGTTGACAAACATATCACAAAGGTTTCAAATTTAATTCACACATGCCATCAGGTGAGAACATCCAAACATAAACACATGTAAACACATGTAGAAATATGTGCTAACACATTCATAATATAATATGATCAGTGAACCAAAACACAAATGGTTATAACAGCAGGTACAGCTAATGGGTACATACCCACAGCTACCAAGGCCCACCACAAAGCTTGACGTATGATTGCAGAGTTCATAGCCGGGGATTGGGTCAACCGTCAGTAGCCGCGACTACCCGTAACATGTTTACACGTTCAAAAAGACATAAAATAAGCTGTAACAATTCACACAACTTAACAGTACACACTTAGGCGACCACTGCGACCGCCGCGACCCGACTGGTTGTCCATTGCCTCAAATGGGAGACCAGCTTATAGCCGGGGAGGCCAAGTTTTAAAGCCCAGCGACCTGTCTTTCCTGTCTTCCGGGATGCCGGAGCTGGACTGGACTCTGGTAAGACCTCTTCGCCCAGATCAACCTCTGTCAGTAGGCGCTGCCACCTCTTACACCCTAACACAACTCTGATTACCATTCAGGCACCAACGCTACCTTTGCCGTATCAAGCTCTATGGGCCCTGCCACCTATGCAGTCTCCTAAAGTTCATTTTTACCCACTGCTGCCAAACTCATTATACCGCACTTCAGAACGTATCTACAGACAGAATGTTTCTACTTTTGCTGCTTACTAACTTTACTATTGCGCCGCCTCTACCTGCCTTACTTTCCATATACCTCACATGCCCTGTACCTACGAGCTACCCCTTCTTACATGAGTCCTTCCTCTGATGCCATTTAGTCTTCAGGCTAATCATGGTCTAGGCCGTTCCCACGTTTGCTCCCCTGCAGCCAGCGCTTTCTTTCACACCCCTCTGAAATCTCTGCAGAACCACCTCACCGTAAGAAATGTCAACTCTGACGCGCCTTATTCCGTATGGAGAGACACCCATTAGCATTTGCTTTCATATGTGTCACATGGAGCACCATGCTACTGTATTCATTTATCCTCTCACTTTACTCCCATCTGTACCACTCTTCATTGTACCTGTAAGCTATATCATACATACCATATTTGTTGTAACCACCGCCTAACTTAAGAATTAGCTCTCTACATTGTTCAGCTCGCCACACTGCACGTTGTCGACTAGCAGCTGTATCAACGCTGCTGCTGTAGCTATAACTGTAAATGTATATCACAACGTTGCCACCGCCGGAGTGTGAGGGCTGACTTTCCTTCTTGTACCTCTTTTTGTTACTGGACACCATCTAATCTGGCTCACAAATGTGTGCTCCCTGCTTATATTGTTCGCTATCTAACTTGCAACCGCATATTTTGATGCAGCCACTTCCTGAACGCAAAGTTTGGCTTTCCATTCTGTGCTTTGCCATTATCAGACATTATCTAATTTGTAACCGCATATTACGATGCAGCCTCCTCCTAAGTATGAGGCTTGGCTTTCAATTACTGTGCTCTCTTTTTTATATTGAACGATATCTAACCTGTAACTACATACTGCGATGCAGCCGCCTCCTAAGACTGAGGCCTGGCTTTCCATTGGTGTGCTTCACCCTTATCGGACATTATGTAATTTGTAACTGCATATCATGTTGCAGCCAACTCCTAAACGAAAAGTTTGGCTTTCCATTTTGTGCTCTTTGCCTTTACTGACGCTTTCCAATTTGTAATTGTATATTGTGATGTAGCCATCTCGTTAGCGTGAGGTTGGCATTCTACTTAGTGCTTTTTATCTATACTGGACGTATATAATTGTAACTACACTTCCTCTTGCAGCGTCCCGTAACATGAGGTTAGGCTGTCTAGATTGTGTAACTGGATTTTACTGCTCTGTAAGTTTTTGTAAGTTAAAGCGCCCAGAGACTCCAGGGCTTGGTGCACTATATAAATACCAAAATAGAAATAAAAATAAAAATAAATAAGGGCATGAAATCAGAAACACATGTGAAATTGTGTAATGTAAAAACAAGGGAACACCATGATCACTGCACAGAAATTGAAATCGCCATACCCTTGGCTAAATCATAGATGCTGCTACACGTGACCAAAAAATATCATGGTCGTGGCTACTCCCACCAAAATGCACAACGTCCCATTGGCTTACTGGTACCCACAGCTATACTTGCTCATGAAATATCTTACCCGTGGCAAAAGAAATATTTTCAATGGTAGACGCGGCTACACCCGACAAATACACAATGTCCCATTGCCTTTCTAATACCCGCAACTATTATTCAGGCTTACGTATCATAACCGCGGCTGCAATCCACCTGATTGGGCACGTTTCATTGGTTGCTTTCTTAGCCACGGCTAACAACAACAACAAAAAAAGCATGGACAGTATTTCCCTATTCCAATATACTTGAAAAGTTCTCTGGGTGGCTCTTAAAAGAGCCTTTGGGTGCTTTAACCAATATATAACCAAAACATATATTTTCAATCAGAAAAAATACCCTTAACCTCTATTACAATTCCAAAAAATGTCAAACATTTCTCTATGCTTTTTCTTGAGATGATTAATTTTCTTTTACCAAACAAAAAATGTGCTACCTGTAAAAAAACAAATGCTCCAAAATTGCAGCATAAACCTCTCATTTCAAACACTACATCTAAAATAATATTATAGAACTAAAAAAACTTTGTAAGCAAATGCTTTCCCAACACATCACCTATATCCTCAACATCATTATGAGCCCCACTCTCTCCCAGTTAGTTCTAATGCCCTCTATCTGTGGTTCAATTAGGTCAGTCCCATTTCTCTCCTTTGTTTCCGGTACGGCCCTTTGTGGGAACGGTGCACCTGGGCCTCCCTCCCATTCGGAGGCTCCTCAATGTCCTTGAACTTCGCTGTGGTCTGGCCTAGATCCATTTGTGTGTTTTTTCAGGGGGCGTGGGTGTTGTTAATTGGTTTTTGTCCCGTTCTGAGTAGAAGAGCCAGTTTTTTAGAGGCTTTCTGAATTTTAGGTGGTCCTTCATGGTTGGTATTTCTCTGGGGGGGAGTTCCAAAGTTTAATGGATAGGTAAGAGAAGGCTGATCCACTGAGTCTTTTCCTTGTGTACAGTTTACGTTTTAGGTGGATGTCGTCGCTAGATCTAAGTGTTCTGGTCGGCCGGTAAATGGTGATTTTCTTTTGTATGAATTCTGCGCCCTGGCCGTGGATTGCTCTGTGTGTCATGCACATTGTTTTGAAGGTAATTCGTTTTTTGACTGGCAGCCAAAGTAGCATCTTTAGCGCTGGAGTGATGTGGTCCCTTCGTGACAGTTTTAGGAGAAGTCTGGCAGCTGTGTTCTGTATATGTAGCAGTTTCTTCATTAGTAGTCCGGCATTCCAAGGTATAGGCTGGTGGCATAGTCTATCCTGAACATGATGAGTGAGATGATGGCCAGTATTTCGTGCGTACAGGAGAGGAATGGTAGAATCTTTTTGATTGTGTGAAGGAGGAAGAAGCATTTCTTGATTATTGCATTTTCCTGCGGTTCTAGTGTTAGCTTGTTGTCCGTTAGGATTCCAAGGTGTTTGACAATTGTGGATGGTGTGGGTGTTGTTCCTGGTTCTGTGGGCCATGGGATGTACTGGTTGCTTCCTTGATTTTGGATATAATCATGATTCCCATCTTGCCCTCTTGCCCGGGTTGACATCAATGACATTTGTGATGTTATCTTTGATGTCCTGGGTGTTAGTCTTAGGAGTGCACGGTGGTGGCGCTAGTTATGGTTGCTTAGCTTACCATAACTGGCGAATTTCAAGGGTTTTTCGGTTTTACTTGGAACCATAATGTCCCTTTAACAAAGTTTTTTCACTGAATTTCATAGGTTTTTAGTAGCGCAACTTAACCATATCGTCCCTTTAACAAAGTTTTTTTACTGAATTTCATAGGTTTTTAGTAGCGCAACTTAACCATAATATCTCTGACTTTATGTACATGTAAAATAGAACATACTGAACCCTCTCTACTGAATTTGATGTCCGCGAAACTCTTCTAATGTCCGCGGACATATGCGGACAACAGCACCACTACCCAAAAAGTCTGGGGGGTTTGTTTAATTGTTATATCATAACATATGAACATTTTACAAATTCACAAACCAGCACACATACACATTATATGTAGTAATAAATAAGAAGTGTAACCCATATATATAACACATTAACCATTCACTTAAATACAATATGTTCTAAAATGGAAGATACCAAAAGAAGAAAGATAGTCTGCCAACATGATTACCTCACAGAAACTCCACAACTAAGAGCAACAGCAGATCTACAGACCAATAAGAACACACCTTACCAGAAGCTAGTAAGTGTACTGCATTTTACTCATATATTTGAAAACGTTATGTATTAGATACCAAAAAAGTGATATTATTTTTTTTTTTCTCACAGAAATGTCTAGTACTCTGGAGTGGCTAGAGGATCATTTTCCACATGAGGAAATGTCTGAAGATAGTGAACCTAATGGTAGACACTTTACTATAAAAACCAATTAATAAATATTATTTTATATACATTTAACATATACATTTTTTTTTACACACCACACAAAAATTGAAAATACTAAAGAAAATGAAGTATTGGATAAGACTCTCCAACACATAGAAGATAAAATGGACCTACTCATGGCAAATTTTAACAATTTAAAAAACTTTGTGGAGAACCACTTGAAACAAACAACTACATACCATTGTTCCACATGTACCTGTCCCCCCTCTCCATATCCCAGTCAATTATCCCCAAACCCTCTCCATGAACCAAAACGTTTTGATGAGACTTCTATCCCTTCTTCACCTCATATAAATCCTATTGAAACCCCCAATCAATTCTCCTGTTTTTGTTTCAGTTTCTGCCTCACCTTCTCTGTCATAAATTTAACATCCATATAAAATAAAGTAAAATTATTATATTGTGTCGTAATTCATTTCTTGTCTTTTAAAAAAAAGCATTTTAGGTGTCCGCGGACAGTGCGGGTGTCCGGAATGTCCGTAAAGAAACAAAAATGGGAGCGTCCTAAGGACACTATATCTGTCCGTAATGTTTGCATGCACGTTGAAACTATTTTAAGAACACACTCGGTGTCCTGTAAAGTCCGTAAATGAAGAAAATTGGGGTGTCCTTAGGACGGTATGCCTGTCCGTATTGTTCGCAGGCAAGTTGAAACTGTTCTAAGAACACAGGCTGTTTCCTAAAATTTTCGTAAATAAACAAAATGGGGGTGTCCTGAGGACACAATACCTGTCCGTACTGTTCGTTGGCAGGTTGAAACTGGTCTAAGAACACATGAAGTGTCCTGGGATGTTCGTAAATAAACAAAATGGGGGTGTCCTGAGGACGCTATGCCTGTCCGAATTGTTCGCAGGCAAGTTGAAACAGTTCTAAGTACACAGGCTGTGTCCTAAAATGTTCGTAAATAAACAAAATGGGGGTGTCTTGAGGACACTATACCTGTCCGTACTGTTCGTAGGCAAGTTGAAACTGTTCTAAGAACACAGGCTGTGTCTTAACATTTTCATACATAAACGAAATTGGGGTCTCTTGAGGACACTATACCTGTCCGTACTGTTCTCTTGCAAGTTGAAACTGTTCTAAGAACATACGCCTGTCCGTAACTGTTTGTTTCACTTGTGGCGCACTTTTAATTACTTCAGGACCCGAACAGTGTCCATAGAACACCAACGCGAATGCGCAAAATAGCTTCAGTGCATTTGGTGTCCTGCGGACAGCCGCTCCCTTCGCGGTATTGTTCGCGAAGCTTTCATGTGACCGCGCCCATGCTGAGCGTGTTTTCTGATTGCGAACACTGTTCGTGTCCCCAAACATTTTAAAACTACATTTTCAAACAATCCACAATATTTTTCAATAAAAACTCACCATAGCACAAGTCCCACATAGTAATCCTGAGTTTCTACATATTTTTTGTGACTTTTTGAACCTTTTTTGGTGTTTGTTCTGTCCGCGAACAGCGCGGCAGTCCGCGGACCGCGCACAAGCACCCCTATAAAAGACCACGCCCTAGAGCTCATTCTCATTGTGTTTCTGGCTATCTTCAGGACACAGCGAATTTTGGTGCAAACTCTGCAAATTTTAATCTGGAACCTGATGGCAGCCATGGCTCCACTACTGCCACCTGGTACTGCATCTGCCTCAGCACCACCCCCAACCCCTCCACCACCACCTCCCCAAGGGCCTTTAAGAGGGGAACAGGAGTGAGGATGCACAGAAGGATGAAGAGGATGACGAGGATGAGGTAGTAGAACTCCCTACTACCAGCACTCGGCGTGAGTCTTGGGTGTGGCAGTTATTTACCATTTGTGGTAATGGTCCTAAGGCGCGTGCGAACAAGGTCACCTGCAACCAGTGCAAAATGGTACTGAGTCGCGGGAGTCCTGGTTCAAACAGCTTTGGGACAACTACCATGAAGCGACACCTAAAGTCATTCCACACTGGGGCCATTCGCAAGGTTGTACCTTGCGAGGAGCGTAGCAGGTGGACTTCTTCTACCTCATCCTCCGTTTCTGATCCTGTCACCACAAGGAACACTCCTGTGGGACAGCGTATTCCTGAAGCTGCCTCACAGGCCATACGCAATGCTGATGACCCTTACCTTTCAAGGGTCTCAGTTGTGTGTTTGTACTGCAACGCAGTACTTTGCAGGGGGGAGAGACTTCGAAGTGCTTTTGGGACTATCGTCTCAGAGCACGAGAAGATCTGCTCACTACTCAAGTAAAACCCACTCTACATCTTCCTCTCTCAGCTCGTCCTTTCTTATCCCCATGGTTGGTGTGCCCCCATTACCATCCTTTCCCTTCCTATCCTAGTGTGTCTTGTATAAAAAACAAACAAAATATATAAAACAACAAAAATTCTACAAAAAAGGCTCTTTTCAGAGCCTACTTTCACAGTTAAAAAATAGAAGTGAAAATAAATGAAGCAGGGCCCTGTGTATTTTTTAGATGTCCGCGGACAGTCCGCGAACATGTAAAATGTTGGGCTGCTGCCCTATCATAACCATTGCAGTTTTGTCTGGGAGGAAGTGGTGGCTCTGAAAAGCAACATTTCCAATACAGAGAATTAACAGAAAACATGGGCCAATCTGCAGATCTTACTTACGCCAACATTTTAAAAAGTATTAGAGTTGGTATACTATCTCAAGAAGCACAAGCAATATTGAAAACCCAGCACATTGATGCACTTTATGGCGATAATGCATGTGCTACTGATGTTATGGAACAATTAGCCCACAAAAATTTCAATTGTATGGCCTAAATGCCAACTCTTGCAAGCTGTTCCCAATTCAATGAAACAATGTTGAAAAAAGAAATGCAACCAATAATTACTAAAAAAAACAGTAAGTATATTATAATAAGTGCAACCACCGCAGCATATCACTCCCACAGTGGCTTATAACTTCATTGCTTATAAAATTGTTATTGGATCCCAAAGTTATAAGCCACTATGGGTGTGATATGCTGCGGTGGTTGTGGCCAGGGCATAGAGTCTTGGGTGCATGGCCATATGGCCATTCTCCCAAGACTCTATGCCCTGGCCACAACCACAGCAGCATATCACACCCATAGAGTCAAACATTTTAACTATGACATATGGACACTTTTAATGTCCGCGGACAGGATGAGTGTTCTTAGGACAGATTCAACTTGCCTGCGAACAGTTCGGACAGGCATAGCGTACTTAGGACACCCCCATTTTGTTTATTGCCGAACATTCCAGGACACATGATGTATTCTTAAAACACTTTCATCTAGCCAGCAAACAAATCGGACAGCGTCCTCAGGACACTCCCATTTTGGTTATTTTCGAACATCCCAGGACACTTCACGTGTTCTTAGAACAATTTGAACTTCCTTGCGAACAGTACGGAGAGGCATAGCGTCCTCAGGACACCCCCATTTTCTTTATTTACGAACATCCCAGGACACTGCAAGTGTTCTTAGAACAGTTTCAGCTTGCCCACAAACAATACGGACAGCATCCACAGGACACACCCATTTTGTTTATTTAAGAACATTTCAGGACACCGCAAGTGTTCTTAGAACAGCTTCAGCTTGCTTGCGAACAGTACGGACAGGCATACCGTCCTCAGTACACCCCCATTTCGTTTATTATCGAACATTTCAGGACACCACGAGTGTTCTTAGAACAGTTTCAGCTTGCTTCCGAACAGTACGGACGGGCATACCGTCCTCGGGAAACCCCCATTTTGTTTATTCACGAACATCCCAGCACACATGATCTGTTCTTAGAACAGTTTCAACTTGCCCACGAACAGTACGGACAGGCATAGCGTCCTCAGAACACACCCATTTCGTTTATTTAGAACATTTCAGGACATCTGCGATGTCCACGGACAAATTGAACACAACAGGGGGGTCTACCACCTAAATAAACCCAACATTTCACCCATCTCTTACTCCCCTACCCTCCCGAAACAGTTTTACACACCAATGTTAGGCAGAAACCTGTGCAGTTCCCTTAGGGAACACTGCAAAAGATTTAGGACTACAGGTGTTAGCAGTAAACACACTTGGTAGCAGTCTGTACCACCCAGATGTACCTGGTAGCTGTGGCTGAGCAGTCAGACTTCCCTCAAGAAGAGTAAGGCAGTATGCAAAGTATACACAATAGGCACTCAGACACAATAATATAAGCAAACACTGACCAGAGCTTTGGTATCAAAGTATATAATTATTTATTTAAAAACACACTGTTTGAAACACTCCAGCACTCTTTTTGTAAAACACTCTAAACACAGTTACTATTATAATATATACACCCCTTATTCCTTATCAGATGAGTCTTAGTAAAACACCACTTATTTTCATACAGAGGTGAGCGCTTAACTAGATGGCACTCCAATATGTTTGTGAAAAAGGGAGGGAAAAAGACAGAATATGGAAAGGTACACCACTCTAAGATTTAGGAACACTGTTCGCAAGGCAGAAGAGCAAAAGTCACTGGTGAGCCAAAGTCCAAAGGCTGGGCCCACTCTTAGAGAGAGCAGAGCACAAATGCGCCCAAGATCGCACAGTTACACTAGGCTTAGAAAGTCTTGCAGAGAGTTCAGAAAGAGGTTAGAGAGGCTCAGAAAATTTTAGCCAGGGTGTCCCAGGCTAACCCAGGTTTGAAAGCCGGGGGCTAAATCTACCCCGTACAGTCGGTGGCAAGGGAAGCCAGGCGGGACACGGTACCTTAAGTGGGAAGGATCCTCCAGCGGTGGCAGTTGTTCCTGGCAGTTGGTGCAAGTCACGTCGTCGTCCAGGGGAAGAGAGGATCTCGAATTGGAGGAAAGATGAAGGTCGTTGCACTGCCAGGGAAGAAACCAGCCGTGGAGTTTTCCGGTTAAAGGTAGTACCCTTTTATTCGCGGTCGTGGTGAAACGTGGTATCCCGGTTGCCGGGGTGCTTGGCACAGGCAAGGCAGCCACGAGATACGTCAGGAATGCGAAAAGACGGTGAAACTGGTTATCCCCACCAGTCAAAGGAAGAAGACTCTCCGGCAGGAGATCTCCTCTGTCGTTGGGAAAAGTGGTGAGACGGTCCAGCAGGGCTCCACCGGTGGTGTCGTCGTGGCAGGTCGGCTCAGCTTCTCCCTCGTCGGATTCTTAGGTCCTGTGGCGACTTCTGAAGTTCCAGTCCCCAAAGCCCTGCTTTTATGCAGAAAACCCCCATTCACTCAGCATAGCTGTCACTCAAACATGCTAAGTGGTGAGCCGGCTGGCTCACCACTTGGGCCAATCAGGACGGAGTGCGACTTGAGTTGCCTTATCGGACATTATGTAATTTGTAACTGCATATCATGTTGCAGCCAACTCCTAAACGAAAAGTTTGGCTTTCCATTTTGTCCTCTTTGCCTTTACTGACGCTTTCCAATTTGTATTTGTATATTGTGATGTAGCCATCTCGTTAGCGTGAGGTTGGCATTCTACTTAGTGCCTTTTATCTATACTGGACGTATATAATTGTAACTACACTTCCTCTGGCAGCCTCCCGTAACATGAGGTTAGGCTGTCTAGATTGTGTAACCGGATTTTACTGCTCTGTAAGTTTTTGTAAGTCAAAGCGCCCAGAGACTCCAGAGCTTGGTGCACTATATAAATACCAAAATAGAAATAAAAATAAAAATAAATAAGGGCATGAAATCAGAAACACATGTGAAATTGTGTAATGTAAAAACAAGGGAACACCATGAACACTGCACAGAAATTGAAATCGCCATACCCTTGGCTAAATCATAGATGCTGCTACACGTGACCAAATAATATCATGGTCGCGGCTACTCCCACCAAAATGCACAACCTCCCATTGGCTTGCTGGTACCCACAGCTATACCTGCTCATGAAATATCTTACCCGTGGCAAAAGAAATATTTTCAATGGTAGACGCGGCTACACCCGACAAATACACAATGTCCCATTGCCTTTCTAATACCCGCAACTATTATTCAGGCTTACGTATCATAACCGCAGCTGAAATCCACCTGACTGGGCAGGCTTACGTATCATAACCGCGGCTGCAATCCACCTGACTGGGCACGTTTCATTGGTTGCTTTCTTAGCCACGGCTAACAACAACAACAAAAAAAGCATGGACAATATTTCCCTATTCCAATATACTTGAAAAGTTCTCTGGGTGGCTCTTAAAAGAGCCTTTGGGTGCTTTAACCAATATATAACCAAAACATATATTTTCAATCAGAAAAATACCCTTAACCTCTATTACAATTCCAAAAAATGGCAAACATTTCTCTATGCTTTTTCTTGAGATGATTAATTTTCTTTACCAAACAAAAAATGTAAAACCTGTAAAAAAACAAATGCTCCACAATTGCAGCATAAACCTCTCATTTCAACACTACATCTAAAATAATATTATAGAACTAAAAAAACTTTGTAAGCAAATGCTTTCCCAACACATCACCTATATCCTCAACATCATTATGAGCCCCACTCTCTCCCCGTTTGTTCTAATGCCCTCTATCTGTGGTTCAATTAGGTCAGTCCCATTTCTCTCCTTTGTTTCCGGTACGGCCCTTTGTGGGAACGGTGTACCTGGGTCTCCCTCCCATTCGAGGCTCCTCAATTTCCTTGCACTTCGCTGTGGTCTGGCCTAGATCCATTTGTGTGTTTTTTCAGGTGGCGTGGGTGTTGTTAATTGGTTTTTGTCCCGTTCTGAGTTGAAGAGCCAGTTTTTTAGAGGTTTTCTGAATTTTAGGTGGTCCTTCATGGTTGGTATTTCTCTGGAGGGGAGGGGGAGTTCCAAAGTTTAATGGATAGGTAAGAGAAGGCTGATCCACTGAGTCTTTTCCTTGTGTACAGTTTAGGTTTTAGGTGGATGTCGTCGCTAGATCTGAGTGTTTTGGTCGGCCGGTAAATGGTGATTTTCTTTTGTATGAATTCTGCGCCCTGGCCGTGGATTGCTCTGTGTGTCATGCACATTGTTTTGAAGGTAATTCGTTTTTTGACTGGCAGCCAAAGTAGCATCTTTAGCGCTGGAGTGATGTGGTCCCTTCGTGACAGTTTTAGGAGAAGTCTGGCAGCTGTGTTCTGTATATGTAGCAGTTTCTTCATTAGTAGTCCGGCATTCCAAGGTATAGGCTGGTGGCATAGTCTATCCTGAACATGATGAGTGAGATGATGGGCAGTATTTCGTGTGTACAGGAGAGGAATGGTAGAATCTTTTTGATTGTGTGAAGGAGGAAGAAGCATTTCTTGATTATTGCATTTTGCTGCGGTTCCAGGGTTAGCTTGTTGTCCATTAGGATTCCAAGGTGTTTGACAATTGTGGATGGTGTGGGTGTTGTTCCTAGTTCTGTGGGCCATGGGATGGTCTGGTTGCTTCTTTGATTTTTGGATATAATCATGATTCCCGTCTTGCCCTCTTGCCCGGGTTGACTTTGAGGCGGTTAGTGTTCGTCCATTTCTTGATTATCACGTTTCCTTGTGGTTCTAGGGTTAGCTCATTGTCCATTAGGATTCCAAGGTTTTTGACAATTCTGGATAGTGTGGGTGCTGCTCTTAGTTCTGTGGACCATGGCATGTACTGGTTGCTTCCTTGGTTTTTGGATACAATAATGATTCTCCCATTTACATGTCTGTCTCCCTCTTTTTTCCTTTACTGACATATCTAGGCCACATGGTTTTCTTCAGTAACATTCAGGAACTAAAAATTGTGAACGTACTATATTTGTAGACTTATCCTTCAAGTATGTTCTTACAGTAATTCCCTAAGGGTCCAGTCATATTGTATGAAACATATACATAAGGGAAGACACAAGCTTGAAAGACAGCAATCCTTTCTCTGCATAAAAATAATCAGTAGAGTTATCAGCACTTTCTGATAGTTCTGTTGTTTTTTTATTACAATACTTTCCCTGTATATGCTCATATTTGTATACATTGTACTCAACTACTTTTCTCATGGTCCAGTCACATGCTGTGATACATATATATAGGGTAAATAGCAGCTTTGAAACAGAGCAATCATTTATTAGCATAAAGATAATCAGTTAGGTTATGAATTATTTCTGCTACTACTTCTGCTTTTTTGCTTACTTCACTTTCCCTGTATATACCCCTATTTGTATTTGTTATTGTGTCTTTTTGTTTTGTCTGTAATAATGCAATTATGTAATACATGTTTTTTTTAGCTACTTATTACGTATTTCACAGTACACAAAAGTCTAATAAGAAAACAGTTATCATTTCATTATTCAACATATCAACATTATGAATATTATACCTTCATCATGTATGCTGCACACAATGACTATATTTCTGCATGAGTAGCTTATTATACTGTAAAGAACTTCATAATAGAATGCTATTTATATCAATGCATTGCTTAATGCGCAACGTAGCTCATGATACTTATTCAAATGGTCCTTGACACTTTTTTGTCAACATTATAATAAGAATCCCTTTTACAGATTTTTCATGAAAAGTAAATGCACATGTGATGTCATCAGTGATGTCATCAATGACATTTGTGATGTTATCTTTGATGTCCTGGGTGTTAGTCTTAGCAGTGCACGGTGGTGGCGCGAGTTATGGTTGCTTAGCTTACCATAACTGGCGAATTTCAAGGGTTTTTCGGTTTTACTTGGAACCATAATGTCCCTTTAACAAAGTTTTTTCACTGAATTTCATAGGTTTTTAGTAGCGCAACTTAACCATAACGTCCCTTTAACAAAGTTTTTTTACTGAATTTCATAGGTTTTTAGTAGCGCAACTTAACCATAATATCTCTGACTTTATGTACATGTAAAATAGAACATACTGAACCCTCTCTACTGAATTTGATGTCCGCGAAACTCTTCTAATGTCCGCGGACATATGCGGACAACAGCACCACTACCCAAAAAGTCTGGGGGGTATGTTTAATTGTTATATCATAACATATGAACATTTTACAAATTCACAAACAGCACACATACACATTATATGTAGTAATAAATAAGAAGTGTAACCCATATATATAACACATTAACCATTCACTTAAATACAATATGTTCTAAAATGGAAGATACCAAAAGAAGAAAGATAGTCTGCCAACATGATTACCTCACAGAAACTCCACAACTAAGAGCAACAGCAGATCTACAGACCAATAAGAACACACCTTACCAGAAGCTAGCAAGTGTACTGCATTTTACTCATATATTTGAAAACGTTATGTATTAGATACCAAAAAAGTGATATTATTTTTTTTTTTCTCACAGAAATGTCTAGTACTCTGGAGTGGCTAGAGGATCATTTTCCACGTGAGGAAATGTCTGAAGATAGTGAACCTAATGGTAGACACTTTACTATAAAAACCAATTAATAAATATTATTTTATATACATTTAACATATATTTTTTTTTTTTACAGACCACACAAAAATTGAAAATACTAAAGAAAATGAAGTATTGGATAAGACTCTCCAACACATAGAAGATAAAATGGACCTACTCATGGCAAATTTTAACAATTTAAAAAACTTTGTGGAGAACCACTTGAAACAAACAACTACATACCATTGTTCCACATGTACCTGTCCCCCCTCTCCATATCCCAGTCAATTATCCCCAAACCCTCTCCATGAACCAAAACGTTTTGATGAGACTTCTATCCCTTCTTCACCTCATATAAATTGTATTGAAACCCCCAATTCTTCTTTTTCTGTTTCAGTTTCTGTCTCACCTTCTCTGTCATAACATCCATATAAAATAAAGTAAAATTATTATATTGTGTCGTAATTCATTTCTTGTCTTTTAAAAAAAAAAGCATTTTAGGTGTCCGCGGACAGTGCGGGTGTCCGGAATGTCCGTAAAGAAACAAAAATGGGAGCGTCCTAAGGACACTATATCTGTCCGTAATGTTTGCATGCACGTTGAAACTATTCTAAGAGCACACTCGGTGTCCTGTAAAGTCCGTAAATAAACAAAATTGGGGTGTCCTTAGGACGGTATGCCTGTCCGTATTGTTCGCAGGCAAGTTGAAACTGTTCTAAGAACACAGGCTGTGTCCTAAAACTTTCGTAAATAAACAAAATGGGGGTGTCCTGAGGACACTATACCTGTCTGTACTGTTCGTAGGCAAGTTGAAACTGTTCTAAGAACACAGGCTGTGTCTTAAAATGTTCATACATAAACGAAATGAGGGTCTCTTGAGGACACTATACCTGTCCGTACTGTTCTCTTGCAAGTTGAAACTGTTCTAAGAACATACGCCTGTCCGTAACTGTTTGTTTCACTTGTGGCGCACTTTTAATTACTTCAGGACCCGAACAGTGTCCATAGAACACCAACGCGCATGCGCAAAACAGCTTCAGTGCATTTGGTGTCCTGCGGACAGCCGCTCCCTTCGCGGTATTGTTCGCGAAGCTTTCATGTGACCGCGCCCATGCTGAGCGTGTTTTCTGATTGCGAACACTGTTCGTGTCCCCGAACATTTTAAAACTACATTTTCAAACAATCCACAATATTTTTCAATAAAAACTCACCATAGCACAAGTCCCACATAGTAATCCTGAGTTTCTACATACTTTTTGTGACTTTTTGAACCTTTTTTGGTGTTCGTTCTGTCCGCGAACAGCGCGGCAGTCCGCGGACCGCGCACAAGCACCCCTATAAAAGACCAGGCCCTAGAGCTCATTCTCATTGTGTTTCTGGCTATCTTCAGGACACAGCAAATTTTGGTGCAAACTCTGCAGATTTTCATCTGGAACCTGATGGCAGCCATGGCTCCACTACTGCCACCTGGTACTGCATCTGCCTCAGCACCACCCCCAACCCCTCCACCACCACCACCACCTCCCCAAGGGCCTTTAAGAGGGGAACAGGAGTGAGGATGCACAGGAGGATGAAGAGGATGGCGAGGATGAGGTAGTAGAACTCCCTACTACCAGCACTCGGCGTGAGTCTTGGGTGTGGCGGTTATTTAGCATTCGTGGTAATGGTCCTAAGGCGCGTGCGAACAAGGTCACCTGCAACAGTGCAAAATGGTACTGAGTCGCGGGAGGCCTGGTTAATACAGCTTTGGGACAACTACCATGAAGCGACACCTAAAGTCATTCCACACTGGGGCCATTCGCAAGGTTGTACCTTGCGAGGAGCGTAGCAGGTTGACTTCTTCTACCTCATCCTCCGTTTCTGATCCTGTCACCACAAGGAACACTCCTGTGGGACAGCGTATTCCTCAAGCTGCCTCACAGGCCATACGCAATGCTGATGACCCTTACCTTTCGAGGGTCTCAGTTGTGTGTTTGTACTGCAACGCAGTACTGTGCAGGGGGGAGAGACTTCGAAGTGCTTTTGGGACTATCGTCTCAGAGCACGAGAAGATCTGCTCACTACCCAAGTAAAACCCACTCTACATCTTCCTCTCTCAGCTCGTCCTTTATCCGCCCCCCATTACCCTGCTTTCCCTTCCTCTCCTAGTGTGTCTTGTATAAAAAATAAAAAATAAAATATAAAACAACAAAAATTCTACAAAAAAAAGGCTCTTTTCAGAGCCTCCTTTCACAGTTAAAAAATAGAAGTGAAAATAAATGAAGCAGGGCCCTGTGTATTTTTTAGATGTCCGCGGACAGTCCGCGAGCATGTACAATTTTGGGCTGCTGCCCTATCATAACCATTGCAGTTTTGTCTGGGAGGAAGTGGTGGCTCTGAAAAGCAACATTTCCAATACAGAGAATTAACAGAAAACATTAGTACCCTCAACAACCCTGTGTAATACCTGTATCTACCCTATCAAAAAAGCCAAAGGAGGGGCGTGGAGGATGATCCAAGACCTCCGCCCACTAAATGACGTCATACAGAAGGAATTCCCTTTGGTCCCAAATCCTGCCTCCATCCTATACAGTATCCCAAAAGATGCATCCCACTTTACAGTAGTGGATTTGAAGAATGCATTCTTTTCAATACCACTCGCAGAAGAGTGCAGATACCTGACAGCTTTTAACCTAGGGGGGAGGAGATATGAGCACTACAGATTACCCCAAGGTTATTGTGAGAGCCCCAGCATATTCAACAGAATACTACATGAACATCTCGGAAACATGACGTCAGACAGCACAATAATTCAGTACGTGGATGACCTGATGATCTGCAGCAACAACGAAGCAGACTGTAGGATAGACTCCATTGCCCTCTTGGCATTGCTCGCCCACAAGGGGTACAAGGTTGACAAAGAAAAGTTGCAATGTTGTCAACGTGAGGTATTTTACCTGGGGCAGTTGATTTCGAAAGATGGCAAGAAAATAATACCTGACAGAGTAGCAGCTATCAAAGCTGTGGGAAGACCGAAAACAGTGAAGTATATGCAAAAATTCCTAGGCATGTGCAATTACTGCCGAGCATGGATATTAGATTATGCAGCCTACACCCAACCATTGCTCCAGAGTTTTAAGGAGGCACAAAAGGAACACACAGAAATACAGTGGGACTCAGAGGTGTATGATGCCTTCGACTCACTCAAGGAACTCATATCGAGTGCACCAGTACTCGCGAACCTAGATTATGAACGCGAGTTTTACCTGTTCTCTCACTGCAAGGGAACCCTGATGACAGCAGTCCTAACACAAAAAACATCACTAGGACACAAACCTCTGGCATACTACAGAGGAACACTCAACGCAGTAATGCAGGGACACTTCGCTTGCGAACAGGCCCTCACAGCCGCCGCGTTCGCCATTGAAAAAAGTGAAACAATAGTAATGGGATGCTCACTAACACTGTACGTTTAACACAACTTGTTTGCAATACTAGAAAGATCCAAAAGCACACTAACCACTCATAGAGCAACTGCATATGAGGTAATTCTATCAAGTGCCAATATACATGTAGTGAGATGTCAGGTGGTTAACCCTGCCAGATTCATTTCAGAACCATGTACCGTGGAAGATGTACAAGCACATGACTGCATAACATATCAGGGAGATGAAAATGGAGCAGTACCGGTGAGTGAGAATGCACTAGCTGAAGGTGAAGTAATTTTCATAGACGGATCAGCATCAATAAATTCAGAGACAGGAGATAAGCATGTGGGAGTGGCTGTGGTACGAATGGAAGAAGGTGAGTACGAGGTACTAGTACAGCAGCGCCTGCCCGCCCACTTCTCAGCACAGGCCGCAGAGCTCATAGCACTGATTGAAGCTCTGCGTGCTGCCAAGGGGTGTGCAGTAACAATTTACACAGATTCAGCATACATGACGACAACAAACCCTGTAAACCCCAGGGCTTACAAGCATTAGCGTAGCCAATAACCTCCACCAACCCATAGTAGCCTGCCCGAATCCATATCTGAACTATGCCAGCCTGGCTAGTACTCATCATGCTACCCTTCTGCATCATGCCCGATTGCACGCCTTGTAGCAGAAATAGCTATATCTCTTTTAGCAATGGACTCGCCAAGCTTGGCTGTCCCAGACACTACCCCGTTCCATGCCCTACACCCTTCCTGCCCTCCCAGCCTCCTTTCCCCTATTGGGCACCTACAGTCCACAGTACCAAAATCAGCATTACTCTAGGTAGCCCTCCACCTAACCTCATCACAGATGACCATTCTGACAATATCCAGAACCCACCAAATATCCTAGATGAGCGCCCTACAGCCCACCCTAACCTCATGACTCGCAACAACAGACTAGGCTATAGACTCCCCACTCTACTTAACAAAGTGACCAACAACCCTACAACCAAAGTCACTAACAAAAATATCTTTGCAAATACTCCCCTCAAAGGAGCCCTACTTAATGTTAGATCCCTTGTGGCCCACCCTACAGAAATTGCCGACATTATCCGTTCAGCAAACTTGGATTTCCTCGCCACTCCTGAAACCTGTCTTGATGCCGCAGCAGGTCCCTCTCTAACCCTTGCGGTTCCAGACAACTACTCCATCCTCAGGGACGACAGACCTAATGCCCGTGGAGGAGGTGTAGCACTTATATTCAGATCCTCGCTTGACATTAGATCCGTAACTTCCCTTCCTCTAAACTCCTGTGAACACCTATCCGTTAAAATTCAAACCACTCCTAAAAACACCATTTCCCTGGAACTAATATACAGACCCCCTGATCCCATAGGTTCCTTCGAGGAAGATATAACTTCCCTCATAGCTGAAAAATCTAAACCCTAATCACAATATATTATTCTAGGTGATTTTAACTTAGGATACAACGATCCTCACGACACTCCAGCATCCTCCCTTGCTAATGCCCTTTGCGAACAGAGATACATTCAACTTAACTCCCTACCCACACATCAGAAAGGCAGAACCTTAGACTGGCTCGCTGCCCACAACTGCAACATTATCTGCAAGGACCCCCCCAACCACTTATTTGGACCGATCACTTCCTACTTTCATTTGACATTAGCACCAATAACCCTCTCCATATACAGTGCCCACCTGCACCACCATGTCTGACGAGAAATAAGCGGAACATCAACGCTGAAGCCCTCATCCCACTGGTTCTACCCACTCTAAATATGATCCCCAATTCATCGGACCCTAACTTACTAGTAGACATCTACAATAACGCCATGACCAAAGCTATCGACCTTGTTGCCCCTCTAAAACTACGTAAAGGTAAACCTAAAGCTCACCTTAACGCCTGGTACACACCAGAACTTAAAATACTAAGAAATAAAAAGTCCAAATTGGAAGCCCTTTGGAAAATGAACACGACAGAGGAACACAAAACTAATCTTACTAATGCATCCTCCCATTATAAAAAAGAAATAATTCCCACAAAAAAGGAAGCCTACAATATAAGAATAAGTAATGCTAGTTCCAGTACCAAAGAATTATTCACCATTCTGAAATGTTAGAAAATCCCAATCCACCTACGGACATGTCCGTGAAGGACCAACGTTGGTGCAATAGCATCCAAGATGCCCTTGCAAACAAAATCACTGGCCTCCAAACAAAAATTGAAAACAAAAGACTACAACTTTCCAACAGCAGCCCCACACCTAACCCCCCTAAGCTCAGCCTACCCATTACCCCCAACATTAACCATGGCTTCACCTTCAAAAAAGTAACCGTATTAGAAGTGCAAAAAATCATAACCTCCCTCAAACCTTCAAACTGCAAAGGGGATAGTTGCCCTGCACAGATCATAAAAGGTGCAGCTAGAGACCTCGCCCCCTTCATTTCTAAGCTCATAAACGTGTCATTCTCTACTAATTCGGTACCCAATAATCTGAAACAGTCATGGGTCCTCCCGCTACTAAAAAAACAAACCTTGGACCCAGCCATCCCTACAAATTACAGGCCTATCACAACCATTCCCTTCCTGTTAAAAATCCTTGACAGAGTGGCTTACTTGCAAATTCAGCATTACCTAGAGTCCAACCAATTACTCGGATTACGTCAGTCTGGCTTCCGGCCTCAACATGGAACAGAAACTGCCCTTGTTGATATTAAAAGTCAGATTGACGAAATTAAAGATAAGGGCAATGCTGCCATCTTACTCATTTTAGATCTCTCCGCAGCCTTCGACCTGGTCGACCATAAGATACTCTGTAACCACCACTCTTCTGCCGCCCACTTCTCTCCCTCTGCTGTCTCGTGGATACAGTCCTTCCTGGCCAACAGAACCATGAGAGTCTTCTCTCCAGTGGCAGCAGCAGGCCCTATCCCTATCACCTGCGGTGTCCCACAAGGCTCATGTGTTTCACTGACCCTATACAACATCTTTACAAAGCCCCTCTTTGATAAACTGGCTGTCTGGGTATCACGTACACAAACTATGCGGATGACACCCAGATACTCATCACCATCTCGGGTAACTACAATACTGAGGTAGCCTGGATCAATGAAATCTTCTCTGTCATTCAGGCATGGATGGCCACACACAGCCTCTGCCTGAATGACGAGAAGACTGAACTGCTCATTGTTGGCACACCGAACAACCTACAAAAACTAGGTCCTAACTATTCCAATATCATAATTGATGGCAATACAATCCCGATCGCCAAAAGCGTGAACACACTTGGCTTCTATCTCGATGCCAATATAAACCTCACTAAACAAGTCAACTTGATCGCCTCGGCCACTGCCTATACAGGAAAACTAATCAGAGCCTGTAGACCATTTCTTTCCCCTAACAGCTGCCTCACGCTAGCCAGAGCTCTTACACAATCTAACTTAGACTACTGCAATAGCCTCTACTTAGGTGCCAACCAAGCGATAATCGGCAAACTCCAAGTCCTTCAAAATAATGCGCTATGAGCAGCGCTAAACATTCCCAGTCGTGAGCACATCTGTGCCACTAGAACAACATGCAAATGGCTCACCATCCAACATAAAATCGATCTAAAATCCCTATGCCTCGCTTACAAAGCTCTCAACCATCTAGCCCCCCCTACCTTACTAACAAATTCACCATGAAAACCTCCATTAGAACCACAAGATCGTCCAATACCCTATGTTTTACAGTACCCAGATTTACCTCTAAAAGAGCCGGTGGCTCAAGCTTCACTGTCCTCGCCTCCCAACTCTGGAATACCTTGCCACTGAATATTAAGACGTCCAAATCCTTCCAGTCGTTCAGGATACATGCCATTGGGTGGCTCCTGACAAAAAGTCAACCTTAAGTTAGACCCAGCTATAAACTGTACATATTGCACATGTCTCATTTTGTCATTTTTGTTTGCTATCACTTCCATTGTCTGTATATGCTGTATATACTTGCTGCCTTACTATTATTGTTATTCTATGTACTGTGCCTGTAACTTGTACTAAGTGCTCTCATACTCCCGGGTCCGGAGCGCTATAGAAATAAATAAACATAAACATAAACAACAGTGCATGGAGGTCTAGCACCATGAGGCAGGAGGGGATTTAACAGAGCCGATGGGTCAGCCGTGCAGCATGCGGAACTGTTGAAAGAACTCATGGAAGCACTAAAAGACCCCACGATGGTAGCAATAGTGAAGTGCCAGGCCCATACCACTAACACAGATTTCATCTCTTTGGGGAACGCGGCTGCAGATGCTGCTGCCAAAGAAGCATCGTATTTGACAAAATTAAGGACAGGTGAGTACCTAATGAGAAAAGAACCAGAAGATGAGCTCCCAGAAAGCTATAACAGCATGCCAGTGTCTCGGATACTAGAGCTGCAAGAAGGAGCACCAGAAGACGAGAAAAGGTTGTGGGAAAAGAGAGGGTGCAGCCAGTCAGCAACAGATTTGTTATGGCGACAAAACAACTCAGGAAAGGTGGTCATGCCAACCAAATGGTTAGAGGTTGCATTCCAGCAACTGCACTTCCCAGCACACAATGCCAAACAACATATTGCTGCAGACATACAGGAAAACTGGTTTATTCCTGGGTTACAGGAACAACTATCAAAACTAGCAATGGAATGCACAACGTGCCAGATATACAACTCTGGGATGACTCTAAGGACACTAAGAGGAACGATACCAAAACCGATAGGCCCATTCAGGGAACTGCATATAGACTATGCAGACATGGGAGAAAGGTGCAATGGGGCAAGATACATGATCGTGGTGGTATGTCCATTTTCCAGGTGGGTTGAGGCGGGGCCATGTGCACGGCCGGATGCCAAATGTGCTGCAAAGTTCCTAGTGAGGGAAGTATTCCCGCGCTGGGGAATTTGTGATGTGATTCGCTCAGACAATGGCACCCACTTTGTTAATGACCTCTTCAAGGAAGTAACATCAATGTTGGGCATAAAACACAAACTCTGCTCGATTTATCACCCGCAAAGCAATGGCGTGGTGGAAAAAATAAACGGCCTACTGAAAGGAAGGCTCTCAAAACTATGCTTCACTCTCAAGAAAAATTGGGTGCACTGTCTCCCCTTGGCCCTGTTTGAGCTGAGAAATGAGCCCAGCAAGGACCACCATCTGTCACCACATGAAATTGTGACAGGGAGACGGATGCACACTCTGCAGGCACTCAGACGCACACAGAAGTGCCACTGTACTAGGAGAAGAATTCAATGAATATTTGACAAAACTCACTAAAGCAGCCCGCATGATTGCAAGACAGCTCGCACCACCCTTTGCAGTCGAAGGGGAAATAGAGACACAAATCCAAGGAACAGGAACACCCAACGGGTCAGCTAGAACCAGGAGAAATGGTCTATGTCAGAAGCTTTGTACGTAGGTGGAATGCTCCAAGATTTCATGGCCCATATGAAGTAGTGTATTGCACGCCCACAGCGGTGAAAGTGAAGGGCCTGAGATATTGGATACATTTGACAGACGTAAGGAAAGCCTATGACAGTGTGAATCCAGCTAATAGCTCAGAAACAGATGCGGGTCGTGAAGCACAGGAGTAGAACGGTAACATATCCGCTTGAATACCGATGTAAATAAAGATGTCTATTGTATATATAAAGTTGATGATGACAATGTAAATACGAGAAATCTCTCTCTCTCTCTTCTTGCTCTCTCGCTCTCTCTCTCTCTATATCTTATTCAAAAGTTGTAAAATACAAGCTTTTCATGTGACAATATGCTTAATACGCCTTTATGTTTTAACATGTAGGAGAAACCATGGCAACGAACAGACAGCCTGCAACGACTAGAAATAGGGAACTTAATAATAGACATGTCACATTTGATTTGCGTACTTATTCGTATGAGTGTGGTTTGACTGTTTGTGCAGTTATATTTTTCACTCTAATGTTAGGCCTTGTTATTTACTGGGCGGTTGCATTTATCTTGATTGAGATAAATGAGGGGGGTGGGAATGGAACAAGCATGGAGAATGAAACGAAAATGTTTAAAGAAGGCAATTATTTGATTTGGGACGGGTTCCAGTTAGTGTGGGCGTACGGCCCTCACCCCGACCAGGAGAAATGCCAAAATAAGGCCAACAGCAGCCAAGCCCAAGTCCCAGAATTCCAGTACAATGCTAAAAAAATTTAGTGTGTATGATTTAAACAATAGAAACCCCTCTGTTATATCATGGCTATATGATACCACGGCTACCCCACCCACACCAACGACAAGTCTACCAACAGAATACGATGAGGCAACAGATAGAATGAAAGGAAACGTGGAAATGGCTAACAACTTTATGATCCTGTATGATGAATGGGAAAAGGGGGCGGCGTGGGACAGGGAGACAGTACTTCGAGCAGCCAGGTACGCCAAAAAAACTCCTTAAAAGCACTAGAAGGAGGAGGGAAGCGGGGAGGAGAAGGTACAATGAATACTCCGGCCTAGGGCTAGATACAATAGAAGACCCCAGACATCCACATCAGTCTAATAAATGGTAGACATGAGCTCTACAGCAAAGCAAATAACCAATGAGAGCTGCTACGTGTGCTCATTGATTCCCCATGCCTCAGGCACACCTAAGGTCTTAATGCCACAAGAACTGCCTCTTACAGATGCCCAGTGTCTCCTTCATCTCACCCTGTGCAGAATCAAGAACACCTTCCAGGCACACATGGTATCTTTTGAAATGATGCAAAATGAGAAAACATGCTACTCCAGAGCGAAAGGAGTGGTGTGCATGAAAGAACCTTTTTTCGTCATAAGAGGAACATTGTTTTCTGAGAACAAATGGAAGGATAACGTGATAACATGCAAAGCAGAAGCGCTGCGAGGATTTCCAGCAGAAAAGTTACAATGGATCGAGAAAACATGCACCCCGGTCTGGAGTGAACACATTTCTAAGCTAACATGGGTGAGCGCAATCGAAAAACCATTCAAACTGAAAAAGAAAGACTATGAACTATGCTTCCAAGGGAAGGGAAAATGGACATGGGAAGAAACAAAAACTGCAGTAAAACGCTCACGATTCCTGATATTAGGAAGGGAACGGCAGCACTCATGGACACTTACTGGGTGTGCGGTAAACAAGCATGCCTGCACCTCCCGCCATCTTGGAGGGGCACATGCTCTCTTGCGACGCTGCACTCTGCCCTAATGGTAATCCCAGAAAGCCACATCGGAGAAGGGCGAATACCAGCAGCTCGAGACACAGAGAGTGCACAACCGACCGAAGAGCCACCACTGTATGCCCTGTCGAAGGACAACATCCAGGGGGTCGTATCCAGGAAACAAAGGTCGTCTAACTACATATCCAAGGCCTCATCCGAGCTACTGGCACAAATCCCAGACCGGTACAGACTGTTCAGCTCGGCTGAAACTTTCTTTGCATCGCTTGTCCCAAGCATCCAGGCACAAACAAATGCAAAGTGGCTCCAAATCACACGCTGGGAGCTGATCGAATTGGCCAACGACACTGAGAAGGGGTTCAACGTGATCAAGGTGGAGCTAAGGGCTCTGAGGCTGATGACAATGCAGAACAGGTATGTCCTAGACCTGTTGACAGCAATGGATGGAGGTGTTTGCCGAAAAATTGGGAGTGCATGTTGCACATTCGTACATTCCGAAGACGCAGACAATGGGACAATAAGAGATATATTTGTTGGTTTTCTCGGCTCACCTTGTTGTTTTCTTTTGTCCCTCAGGTGCCGGAGTTTGGCGAAGAAATGATGGAGGCAGTGCTGAATCGAAAGATGCTGCGAGGACTGGCGAGTATGGCACGGCGCTGCAGCTGTAGATGCGACGCGTACAGAAATGATGTTCTTTCCAGGTCCGGAGGCGGGATGGATCCGGAATCAGGTGAGGAATTCGAAAATAGTTTGTTTTCTAACCTTGTCCTTTTCTTTCCTCTTTGTTTTAGGAGCTCCAGATTCGAGGCGGGCGTGGCAGAAGACTGGATGCAGACTCCAGGCACGGTGAGCGTTACGCTGCTGGATGCAGAATAACGCGAAGCGTGTGCTGCTGATCGGGTGTGGTTTAAATAGCCTCCAAAGTAGTTCCAGGTAAGAAGTTCCAAAGAACCACACCCAAGTAAAAAAATAGTTCCTGTAACTAAATAGTCCCATCCAAGCCTCACGTTGGCTTGGACTCACTAGCAGCATGATCTGCATCAGGTAAGTAAAGTCTATGTGCCTGGCGCCTATGGCGCCAGGACTGATTTCTATGATGAGCCTGGCGCCTAAGGCGCCAGGACTGAACCCAAACAGCCCACAGCCGGGGCTGTTGGGGTTTTAATAAGTATCTGGATGCCTGCTCCTGGAGCTGATAGGCTTGGTCCTGATGCCCGGGGGTAGGCATCATGACAGGGACTGGCCATCAAAATGCTAATGCCCATGATCGTGTTTTTCCTCTTGATTTTTTGTGTGTGCCAGCTGGGTCTTTGCTGCTGCGCAAACGCAGTTCCCAATTGAGCAATGATGATGGTGACAATGGGCAACGCTAGAGGGGTAGCACAAATCAAACAAGAGGCACAGGTACAGACAGGGGAGGACTCTGACCCAAAGTTTAGAATGGTCCCAATATACTATGATGGAGATATAGTGGATAGGTTATATCATGCCACAATAAAGGAGCCTCTGGAACTAGAATGGTACAAAGAGGTATGGGTGGACCTAGAGGGGGATGTATATATATGACCTGCACACCAGATGAATATGCTAGAAGGGGGAAAAGCCTCCTGGGCGTCTGTATAGCTTGGATGCCTATAAAAGGAACCCCAGCATGGGAGGAGACAGTGATAGACGAGAAGGAACGGGAACGGCTGGGGGAATTATGTTATTCGTTACTTAAGTAACGAAAGGGGGGAAAGTAGGGGAGGGCAGGTTCATAGGGCCCCCCTCGCATACATCTCCAACCCAAGTGGAGACTCATGACTCGTCAGCAGCCCCCCTGCCCGAAGGGCCCAAGCGGCAGGGTGGCTGCGGATGGACACATGAGGATGCACGACTCCATTATAAGGTATAGCTTAAGTCGCCATTTTGTATTTAGCCAACCCCATCTTGTCTAAGGGGCCTCGAACACTAGTCCATACAAAAGTTGCTCACCCACATATATGGAGAGCCGCAGCTTGACCTCTGCTTGACTGTGCTCACAGGAGCATACACTTCCCCCTTCCTCCACCTCATGGTAGATCCGCTGAATGTCTGTTCTCACGAGCAACCAGACACGAACAAACACCAAAATGGACACTGTATCACTTACCCTTCCGCAGTACATCATTTGCCCCAGCCGTGACCGGGATCATTAGAAAGTAACTAAACCCAGCCCAACCCTGCCTGACCTAACCCTGTACCCTGCCCAAGGAATATGTGGCACCCCCCGCCCCTCACCCCCACTGACCCCCGAGGCACCCTGTAGAACGAAATAAGCATTTGTGTAATATGTGTCGTGTTGACTAACGTTTGCTGGTTTCATGGAGACGTGTGGTTTTGAGGGGTGGTTTTGAGAGTAATATGTGATCACTATTGTACAGATTATAACAACGTACATTTGCAATGCACGATGATCAGCCGAAGCGGTGGAGCGCGGGAATAGCGCCAAACCTTCCACATTGGGCCCAATGGGGAATGGGAAATTCCCAAATGGGCCCAATGGGGAATGGGGACTTACCGTTCCACCAAACCTGTGATCCGGTGCTAATAGCGCCAGGGGTTTGGCGGTAGGGCTAAAAGCCTTGGCTGTAATACCGCCGTTGTTAGCGCCCAAATCGTGATGAGGCCCTGTGTATTTTGTTGGTCCCAAGAAAGAGAGAGTTCCTTCGATTCTTCCCACTCCAGTGACCAATGCAGAACCAGAGATTACAAGACGGCCTATGCAATATGTTATTGTTCCTACTCCAGTGGTGCATGAGAAGGCACCAATGTCTGTGACAAGTGGCCCTAAACTTCCCTTTGGAAGGAGGTCCATTTTGGAAATTCTTTATGATCCCCAGGTACAAGCTCCTTTAGCAAAGCAAAGAAAGAGACCCAAGAGAAGTGCAAGGGAGGATGATTATGAATTAAATGTTTATTTGGACAGTACAGCACATTTAGGGAATAACATGTGGTATGAGCACATGAAAGAAGTGGGAAAAAGATCCTCTGAGGAGGATTGCTATGTATGTGCACTCATGCCTTATGCTATGGGTAAGTCTAAGGTATTCATAACTATTGAGATAGATGTCCAAACAGCTCATTGCCTACCTCACCTTGCACTCTGCCATGCAAGAGGTCAGTTCCAGGGCCGAATCCTTGGTATGGGTGACAGAATGGTCAGCCCCAGATGAAGATGTTGGGCTAATTGGGTGGGGAGGCATGACCAAGCCAACCCTCCCTGCACCTGGGGTACCAGTCTGCGTGCTGCTAGTGTGAGGAATATTCCAGAAAGGTACAACCGTGCCAACCAATTATAGAGGGTCACGTATCAGAGAGCACTATAGTTTGTGTAACCAATGAATCGCTGTGTATTTTGTGACCATGAAGATGACTTGCACTTGGGATGGGCTTAGTTGTCCACCTGACCTTAGAGACCCAATCAGTACGCCCGGCTGTATAGAACGTATACCGAGATGTTCCCCTTAAGCCAACCACAATTCCCTGTAGATTTTTCTAAGTTTGCCACGTAGTGTGATGTCAATGATGATTAATTTTTGCTATAAAAGTATGCTTTTCATTAAATGCTTTGCGAGAAATTGCTGTGCGATGTCAGTTGATGTCCGTTGTACTCCCTGCTTTAGATAATTGCTATTAAAACAGTATCGAATTTTGCCAAATTCCTGAGTCATTTTGATTATTGATGTTTGAGTACCTTCTGCATCCCCATTTATCTCTAAGTATTGCTATCTCGTCTTAAAGGACCCAGGTCTATGGGTTCACTCGAAAGACACACAAAATGTGTGTTTCTCTAGACAGCAATGCTAATACCCAACCCTACTAAAACCTCACCCCTCTAGTCTGTGGTATAAATGTCCTTTAACATTAACATATCCTTTGACATATTGAGCAGACTGGAGAACTTCCAGATAGCTGGAGATCCATTTAAGTGCAGGTTCACAAGAAGGGACCTAGAGATGATCCTCTCAACTATAGACCCCTTGCAATGATGGTTTCAAGCCAAAAGATGTTTTCCACGGTTTGTTCAGGAGGCTAAATGAGTGGGCGCACAAACAGGGTTTGCTGTAGACCTATCAAACAGGTTTCAGGAAGGATCATGGCACATTGGATAATATATGTACAATTCAGACTTTAATGGCTGAAGCAAAGCTTGGGGCATATCCAAAACTATACTGCTGCCTGGCGAACTACAGCAAGGCCTTCGATTTAGTATCACGCGAATCTAAGCTTCTACGTTGGGGCATAGATCTGCATATATTGTACTTTATTCAAAGCATATACACAGAAACTACAGTCATTGTTAGGCTAAAGCAGGAGTGTGAACTGAGTTCGTCCATTGGTACTAATATTGGATTAAAGCAGGGGTGCGTCTTAGCACCATTGCTTTATAACCTTTATATTTCAGATGTGGACGCCTCAATAGGAAAAGTCAGGTACTTCCCACCAAAGATCAACGGCATGGCTACATTATGGCTAGGCTACGCTGACGACACAGTGTTATTTGATCAGGCGCCATTGGGTCTTCAGCGGTCAATTGATGCTTTGGCTGCTTTCGCACATGAAATTTAATACAAAAAAAGACTAAAATCATGTGCTTGGTTAACTCCTTGTCCAAAAAAAATCACCTTATATTTGGAAACTTGGCAAAGACAGACTGGAAGTAGCTGAAAGTTACATTTATCTTCGATTTCCATTGAGGGGAAATCCAATTGCCCAGTTGTATGGGGACATTTCTACCAGCAAGATGTTGCGCAAATGGCTTACTATCAAACGTTATATCAATAGTGTGGGTGGTAACAATGTCGAAGGGCTGATACTTATATACAAAACTAGCATCATCCAAATGATGCTTTACGGCCTCCAGGCACTCACATATAAATATGCTACTTGGCTTGATAGACTTGAAGCCAAAATATTACGGTCTGTTATGAATGTGCCTAGTGCTGTACCCATTGAGATGGTACAAATGGAATTCGGCACTTGCTCCTTGGTTAAGTTGTGGCTAGTACAACAAACCCTTTTGTTCCTGAAATTGTGTTCACTACGTGTAATAGCCACAATCTAGCATGGATTTTGGGCATTAAAGATAGGAATAGAAAGGATAGCAGTTTCATTCTCGAGCTGGAGGAATCTGCTAGGATTTTGCTATCAGCCCTCGGTATATCTAAGGCTCAGGCAATTGAAATGCCTAGCATTGAGCAGATACTGAAGAAGAAATCAAGAGAGCTGGATATAACAAAAAACATCGACAACCTGGCTAAGAAGAAAAGATACTAGGTTTATTCAACCAAGTGTTTCCTACCTAACGCCCTGCCTACATATTTAACCAAACACTGAAAAGATTCATACTATATTTATGTTTTAACATCTTACCCACATGGAATATTATGGGGTTTTTGTGAGATATTCCTTATGATTTGAGATTGTGTCGGCTATGTACGTTGGAAGTTGAGACTGATCGTCATATCCTAACTAAATGCAATAGACTAATGCAAGGGATATGATAAACTCACCAGAACCATAGAAGGAATTGAAACGGATCAATTTTGGAATTCCATTTACATAGCTGAATCAATTGTTATTGCTGCAGCGGCACACTCTGTATACAAGATTGCTCAAACACTTTTCGTAAACTAGGAATCAAATATGAATTGTTCCTTCGATTTCTATTTGTGCTTAAGGTTTTATAATTAACCAAATGCACAACAGAAACATTTTAATAAAAAGAATGCAGGACTGGGAGGAGTAAACCAAATGCACGAGAATATTGTGATGATACCCAAAACATACAAGCTTAACTTGCAGGCACAGTTTCAACTACTAACTGTTAGGCAGAATCCTGTGCAGTGCCCTTAGGGACCACTACACACAATTAAGACTACAGGTGGCAATACAAGTTTTACCTTTGGTACAAGCCTGTTCTACTATGATAAAGTGGTAGCAGTAGCGGAGCAGCCATGCTTATCTCAAGAGTATATAAGCAGTAGCAAAGATTACACAAAGAGACCACAATTACTGTGACCCAAGCAAACACTGACTCAAGGTTTCAGGTAAAAAAATATACGTACATTTATTTTCAAACCATTTATTATCAACACGACACTTCTATTAATGCAAAAAACACACTTTAAATATACTACAACTAACCAATTCACTTTGTACAGTATTACTTGAGGTAAGTACCCTGTGTTTGAATGGACCGGTGTTACAAAACAGAACACGTTACCGGGAATACAATTGAAATCACTTTTTGACAGTTCGTTCTACTAGATAAACGCGTATCCGCGGCAAGAAATGCTACCGGGGCAAAAACACACTTAGCACCCGAGATACCCAGAGAGAGTTGGGGGCAAAAATCACAGGCAATATGTTGGTTAGGCAGACAGAATCGAAGAACACTCATGGACAGGAATTCAAGAGTCAAAGGGCATGAGCCAAAGTCAAGTGACACCGGGTGCCTGTTGTCGAGGATCACACAGTCGGACAGTTCAAGATTCAACGTTGCCAAGAGTACTTTGATATTGTCAATGTTCGGAAGCAAAAGTTATTAGAAGGAGGGAAAAGCAAGGACAAGCCTTAAAGTAGAGAAATAGGGATTTCACCCAAAATTCCTCAAATAGGACACAGTACCTTTCTCAAAGAACAAAGCTGGTGCCACGGCAGTTGTTCCTGTTGATTTCTCACAGACCCACGCTTTCCTGGAGCTTCAGCACGAAGAAGGACGATGAGGGGGTCCGCACCACACAGGGATGAGGCCGGCAACAACGACAATGAATAAAAGGTGTGCTCCTTAAAAACAGGAGAGGCTCTTCAGGTGGCTATCCGGACCACTACAGCAGTGTGCAGCGATTTCGACCACAAAGGGGACCTCTGGCTGAGGAAGATGAGCTGGTTATCCCCACCAGGCTCAAGGGAAGAAGACTCCGGACTGGATCTCCTCTTAGTCGTTGAAGTGTAGATAGTTCAGGACTGCAGCAGGGCTTCACCGATACGGTGTAGTTGCAGCAGTCGACCTCTCCTCCACTTCTCGTCGGTTCCTTGTAGTTCCAGTGGCGACTCTCTGACTTCCAGCCCAAGAGACCTGCCTTTTATGTGAAAAACCCACATTCACACAGCCTGGCTGTCAATCACCCAGCAGGGGGGTTGTCCAGCCTGGACAACCACCTCAGCCAATCATGACAAAGTGCAACTTGGGTTTCCTAGGATACCCTGTGCAGGGGGTGACTACACCCCTCCCTCACATTCAGCCCACTTAGACACCCAGGCGCCTTGAGGAGGGCTTCTAGGTAGAAGCCTGCCAAAAGACAGCGAACAAAGAAGGCAAACCTAGTTTGCCACACAAAGTAAAACATGAGAAGGAGTTTAACAAAAAGAAATGGCGAATAAACCGCACCGCAGCCAAAAGAAAAAGTATTTGGTCAAGCGGGTTTAAGTTTGAGGCTAATGCAATAGCCTACAATATTACCACGGTTATATAATATAACCGTGGTAGAAAATTAGGGTAGATACCACTGACACCAGCCATGTCTAAATGTTAAAAGAGCGAAACAATGCTCTAGGAGGTACAGATAAAAAGAGTTAAGAGTTAACCATTCTAGCACTCCATGTAAGATGGTGTGTACTTGATCTGTGGTTAAATTTGACTAAGTAAAGTTAATGGTAACTTTACCCTTTTCTGGGGGACAGTCGGTGTGAAGTCTAAACAACAACTCTGTGTCACTGCAAGGAAGGTGCTGTGTGACACACAAAAGAAGGGGGCTACTGGAGTGGTGTACTCCAGAGTCCACAATCACCAAAACGGGTAAAAACACATAGCAAAACACAAGTTAGAGTGGTAGAAAAGCTCACACTCTTACCAAGTGAAAACAATATCTCCAGAGATCCAGCAAAGCTGCTGAGGGACTCACTCGGTAAGGGAAATTAGCCATAGAATGAGAATTCTCCCTAACACTAACACATAACTGTGATACACAATTGAGAACAATTATACGAACCATAGCCAGATGGCTAAAACAAAGACATCCACATAGTGCTCTCCCTCTTTTGAACTCAGAGCTGTGGATGGAAGTGCATTCTACAGCTACAAAGGTGACAATTTCACCAACACTCATGCCGACATTCACAATATATAGTTGATTGTCATGAAAATGTGAACACAAGGTAACTACAGTATAGAGTTCTAAGCACAATTTGCATGGAAACGAGAACCTGTATTTGTGCCTCAGATGACACCTGCACAGTATTACGCCTTTGATCAACTTCCAGCATGGAGAACAAGTTGGGAAGGATTGTACAAAGAAATATAGCAGTTCCATGCGTAACACATTACCTCACTGGTTCACAGACTAAACAGCATGCCAGACACACATAGTCACATGTGCACTAAGTCAACACAGCGTCATTGCCAAACTAGGAATGCTGTTACTACCAATCTCTTCACATATGCCTGTCTGACATGTCCTGTCATGACCTACAACCCACCTTTCAATCATGGTCCAGAGAATAAGGATAGAAAATTGTCCACCCCAACTTGGAACACTTATGTGCATCAGCACTTGACAGTGGTCAAGCACAGAGCAACATAGTGGACACATGCAAGTGAACATTTGTTACTACAAACTTGCAATGCTATTGACACACATTTTGTCTCCTTTCATGTGCAGCTGTAATCATCAAAGAGCCTAGAGATCCCACTGATTCAACTGACCACCCACCAGATGAGATCCATCACAACTTTGATTTGGCGGATGAATTCTGGGACTCCACAAGAGACAGCCCTGGTGCTAAAGAAGGCACAACAAAGTAATGAGAAGGACAACGTTACAATCCACGTACACTATGTCATCATTGGCATAATACACACCCCATGAGGATACACAGCAACATCCAAAGGTTCAAGGAGAGTTGTCCCCAGTTCCTCGAAGCATGCATCCTCATGACCAGTGTGATGGACCAGTGTGCACCCACATCAATCATCACACAGTTGTCTCCCCAAACTGTCAAAACTATGCAAGGCGTGGCACATACTGCTAGACCATCACACTGCACAACCACAGCTAAACCAACAGCCATGACTTTGTCTATCAATGCAGCACCATTGTGACCCTTAACAATGGTGTCAAAACACAATGAAAGTTGGGATTAGATGCAACCTCAATTCGGCATCTTAACACCTTGGTCATTCATTGATCTTCTTTCTACAAATATGTTTTGCAAACTGTCATTGTGATTTGACATCATTGGACCTTTTAGACCGTTGAGGGTCAGTCACTTTGATGCTCCATTGATACATTAAATCAGGTATTTTGAACCCAGGGATTTCCTCTGAGAATTGACACACAGAAATATAATGATTATTTACACATTTGCACATTGAATTGATATCTTATTGAATATGTCATTGTGAATTCCAAAGCCCAGAGGAAGGCCTGGTCATGAACTGCAGGGCTGTTATGCCGAAACTTAACGTGGCATACAATCTAGGTCACTTTTGGTCTCTTAGATGTCCAGCTGATGGATTGAATTATTGTAAATACTGCAACCAAATCTATGCAAAGAGTATTTTCTTAATTGAACTAAAGTCCCTTGTTTATCTGTTCTGTAATTTAGAGCACAGAATTTGGATCAAATAACATTGTACTTTAGGTTGCACTGTATAATTTTTCATTTTTGTATGTTTTTTTGTTATAAGTTTTATATGTGATGTAATTGTCATGTTGATTGCATTTGTCAATGCATTCATTATATTATTTTGTTTGGTGTACAACCAATTTGCATTGAATTTACTTTGGAACACGATTGTACAGGACATCATGTTTGGCTTATAATGTTGCTTTTTCAAAATATTACATTTTGAAATAATCTCGTTGGGTACATTGTGTATGATATGATATGATGTGGCATTTATAACACGCCTGTACACAAGTGTTTCTAGGCGTGACAAGACAAGGAGGGGGAAACAAAGGGAGGACAAAATAACGATCTTACTAGGCCTTGTGGTATTCAGATCACGCAAGTGTGGGGAAGAGGGGAGGGGAGAAGTGCCAGAGGGGAAGAGGGAGGTGCAGTTAACTCACAAGTGCAGCCAGCGGGTGGCTCATAAGTGCAGAGAAAAGGGACTGTAGGATTGCAGATGCAGACCCTTAAGTGCTGGGGATCCCGGAGGCAGTGCAAGGGCAAATGGACATGCAGGAGCAAGACCGAGTTCAGAGGGTGACCAGTGCGCAGAGCAGTCAGGTGCATCAGCAGGGTAGAGGAAGAGAGAAAGCGGAAGCGAAAAGGAAGGTCTTGAGTTGCTTTTGGAACTGGAGGTGGTTCTGCTCAGGTTGAAAAAGGCAGGGGGGCTGTTCCAGCGAGAGGCCCCAGTCGAGGAGCTAGATCTTCCCCCAACTCTCTGCTTGGAGAATGAGCGGAGAGCTTGAGAAGTGTGGGCTACATTGACCCACTGAACAGAATTTCGCCAAAACCAAGCTGCGCTTGAACAGAAACAGCAAAATGGTTGCGCTGGTTACAGTGAGCACCATGGCCTCAAAACTGTGTTGTGCAGCCACAAAAAGATGCCTGCACTATCTTGCCAAGCACATATTGGGCAGGATGGAACAAGGGGGCACACTGAGGGAGCTTGCCAGTGTGTTCTTACATATACAAATGGAATAAAGTGAAAAAGCACCGTTGCCTTGCTGCAGCCCAAAATCACCATGAAAAAGGAAACTTTTTCACCTTTAAAATAATGCTGCTGATGCTATTTTCATCTGCTCTTCCTTAAATCACTGTGATTAATAAGGCCCCGACCATGCCCATTCATGTCCCCATTGTGCTTCAGCAAAACCAAGCGTGACCCCTGAATGACAGGCTCTGTTAATGTAATGCTCACCTGGTCTCTGAGGAGGACTTGGGACACGGTTGCAGCCCGCCCAGGAATTCGATCACCCCGTCGGATCTCTCCCCCTGCGTATAGGCTGTGGATTGTGACAATTGGTGACTCTGCTCCTGCGTGGATATCAGAAAATGTGAGTGCGCTGCTCAGTGATTCTGGTACCCCTCAAACCCTTCTACCCAAGGTGCGATTTCGGTGGGCATGTACCGGCCCATAAGGCTCACCTGGTAATTATTGATGGTGGGCTCTCCATCCTGCTACTTCTGGCAGGGGCGCTTGTTGATGGGATCTAGTTCCTTCACTGATCCCTGGTAGCCCAGACCAGCTGGAGCTATTCTTCTCTTGATTGGTAATTAGCGTTTCTCAATGCCTCTTGTCTTTTCCTCTTTCCGCTTTCTATCTTGTATTATTGTGCTTTCCTGAATAACGTTTTTCCCTCCCAGTAGATGGAATTGTGAGCCAACAGCAGCTGTGGAGGTGCGGAACGCGACCGGGAGGAGGATAGATGAAACCGCAATGTCTGACAACAGGTGAGTGATGGTTTAAGAGAAAGCGCGAGATGAGATGGGAGCGCAACCTTAAACTCAATGGGCCTCTTTACGCGTTTGGAGGTAGCCATGGTGCTATTAGCACCATGGCTGCCTCCAAACCGGGCTCCATTAGCGGGTTCCTTCAATGAGGAATAACCGGGTCATTCCAACATTGGAGGACCCGGTAATTCCTTCTTGAAGGAACCATTCCACATTCCCATTTGAGCCCCCATAGGGCTCAATGGGAAGGGGAGGGAGGTAATAACGGGCACATTACGAATGGCTCAATATTACCTCCCTCTTCCCCTCGCGGGACCCGGAAAAGACGTCTGGTTTTACCAGACGTCTGGTCTGGGTCCCGCAAAAGGAACCTCGTAATCGGCGCTCCCTTCATTACGGGAGCGCCACCCTTGTAATGAGGCCCAATGTCTTTTAATGTCTAACCTTGCTTTTCGCTTTTTTCTTGCAGGTGTCAAGAAGAAGATTTCAACGTCCCTGTTGTCTTGGAGGTGAGCTGCGGTGCCAAGATGAAGAGTTCGGCGCTCTGGAAGGTTTGAAGGTGAGCTGCGGTGCCAAGATGAAGTTCAGCGCTCAGGAAGATGTGAAGAAGACGTGCACAGGTGAGAGCAGAATCCCCAGATGGTAAGTATGGAGGCAGGAAGCAGGATTTCCAAGGTAGCAGTGAGCGTTACGCTGCATGGATGTGCAGAATTACGCAAAGCGTCTGCCTCAGGGATCGGAGCAGCTTATATAGCTGTGATCATGAGCATGCTCACTAGACTTGGCTTGCCTGCCACACCCTGCCACTCCTAGTGAGTCAGCACGTGCCAGGCAACCCAATAGAAGTAGCCCCACCCAAGAGTGCAGATGAAAGTTCCAATGTTAAATACACGGTGCACCCGAAATGAGGTGCTATGTCCATAATAAAGGTATTTTTGACCCAAATGAATGTCTTGTTTATTGTTCTTTATTGTTCTTTATGAGCCTGGCGCAAAAGGCGCCAGTACTGTGTCCATCCAGGCCCCCTGTGTGTGTCACCCTGTAAGGTTTGCGTCATTGGCCCTATGGCCATGACAGTTAAGCCAAATCTGAAAAGAAAAAGGCCCAAAAAACTTCACTTTCTGCCATGCACAGGAAAACGTGTTCATTTTCTTCACAAAGTATCAAAGATCAGTATTTCAAAGAAACTCCTGCCTAGAAGAGAAAATAACTATGGCTGCAGAACAGTGTGGGAATCTGAGGGAGATGAAAAACCGAATTTAAAAAAGAAATGCCAGTTTTCATCACACATGTAAAAATGGGCTTTGCAGACAGAGGAGAAAAATGTCAGTTTTAAAAAGTACAACTGTTGAATGAAACCCTGCCCTTCTCTAGCAATGTGAAGGGGATTGTGATGAGAAAATACAATGAAGGAAATGGTTCTATTTAGCAGATTTTCTTACAATTCAGAGCCAAAATAAATGCAATGAATTCAAACTTCAGTGGCTGCTGGGGGGATGTCAGCTAATGAAAAAAATAGGTTGCTGCTGAGAGGATGAGAGAAACAAAAGGGCTTCTCAGTAGATACTAACACCTCCGTGATGATTACTAGGTTGGACAGAATCTAGTCTAGGCTGAACCCACTGACAATGGAATTTCTAGGACAAGGATATGTGAAAAGAAAGTCACACGTCTTTGTGATTTCTACAGGAGGCTTCAGAGGAGATCTCCATGACAGCCCTGCCCTACAGGGGGCTAGTTTGGAAGTTATTTCCACGTATGGGGGACAAAGGACTGCCATTTGTTTCCAAAGACTATTTATGAATAAAAATGTAAATATTTTTATCTCTGCAGCAGGACTTTGTCAAAATGTAAACATTTCACAGTTTAAAAGTGATTTTGTGGTTTATAATTTGAGACATTGTAGAATTCACTGACCCATTGGGAATAGAAATGGCAAAGAATCAGGGATTACAAGGAAAGTATCCCTTATAATGATCCACACATATGTATAAAGTTATGGAATTTTAGGCCGAACAGTTCACAATGAAAAGCGCGAAAAACTGGTAGAAGGACGAAATAAACTGGAGGATTGGACTGCTATGTGCTGCATAAAATATGTAACCTGTTTATTAGATGTTTCCACTATATAAAAGTGCCATTTAGGGCAAAATTGAATTTTTGTTAAAGTAATTGTGGGAGGTTTTGGACATTGTAAAACTTCCATCATAAATCTGACATCATTCCCTTGAAATCCAACCAGCTTAGAGCGAGGCGGGGACTAGCACCCCTGGCCAATCCAGTAGTTTAGAGGCGTGCTTATCTAAACCTGCCCAGCCATATACTTTGATGATGTCACTATGCATTATAAATAAGAGTCCCTGACAAGACACCAGACAGACACTCTTCCTGAAGTTCCTGCGCAGCGTTCCTGACCTGCTCCATCCAGATTCCAGACCCCACCACAAGGCCAAATCATTGCTGACCCTACTCCAGAGCCCACTGCAAAACCCAAGCATTGCTGATCCTATTCCCTGCAAGGCCTCAATTCTGAAAACCAACTAATCTCCCATTAAAAAGGAGAAAGCTGTGGTAATCTTTTGGGAAGCACCCTGAATCAGACTGGCTTGCTGCCCACTGACTGCTGCCCACTGACTGCATCCAGCGGTACCTGTACCATCCAGTGACCATAATTGCCATTCCGCACTCCTTGCCATCCGGTGACCAGAACGGCCCAGCTGTTTTCTTTTACCGGGAGTGCAGCCGTGTGGTCACCAGAACCTGTTGATGGTCCAAAAATCCCAAAACTAAAAGTAGACTGTGGTCCTCATTACGAGTATGGAGGCAGCCATGCCCTTAAGAAGGGCATGGCTGCCTCTATACAGGGTCCCAGTACCGGGTTCCTTCAATGAGGAATAACCGGGTCATTCTGACTTTGGAGGACCCGCTAATTCCTCCTTGAAGGAAGCCATCCCCATTCCCATTTGAGCCCCCATAGGGCAAGAGGTGACAGGTAGTGGTTAAAGAGCCAGTGAGAGAGGTTAGACCCCTAGGGAACGCCACAAGTAGAGAGAGAGAGAGAGATAGAAGAGAGGAAAGACTCCAGTTGGACCTGAGAGGTTCGCTCAGTGAGAAAGGAGGTCAACCAGGCCAGGGCCTGATCAGTAACACCAAGGTTGTCATGGAGGCGATTGAGCAGGATGGCATGGTTGACCGTGTCAAAAGCAGAGGATAGATCGAGGAGAATGATGACAAAAGGGAGATTAGAGTCAAGATTGTAGACTAAGTCTTCACAGGTGTTCAGGAGAGCAGTTTCAGTGCTTCTGGCAGCTCTGAAACCAGACTGGTGGTCATGGGGGCAACCAACATAATCAGTATGTAGATTAAGATGGGAGATGGCCAGCTTTTCCAAGAGTTTGCCCAGGAAAGGAGTGATAGAGATCTGGTGATAGTTAGCCAGAGAGGAAGGATCGGCCGAGGGCTTCTTTAGAAGGGGGTATACAAGAGAGTGCTTAAGGGGAAGGCAAAAGATCCAGTGGCAAAGGAGTGATTGCAGAAATCAGCCAAGGCTGGAGCAAGGGTGTCGATGTTGTCCTTCATGGTTCTGGATGAGCAGGGGAGAACATGCTTTGATGAGACTTTCCAGATCGGACTTGTCTAGAAACATCATCAGGGATGAACAGGGGAAAGGAGGAGGGGAGACGGCATCGAGATGGGCCAGGAGTGGTAGAGGATGAGGGAGAGGAGGTAGAGGAAGAGAGGACGTCTTGAGTTTTAGTAATGAAATGAGAGGCCAAGGCCGTGCAGAGGGTCTGGGAGGGAACAGGAGAGATAGAGACTGCAATAGGATTGGCCAGCAGATTTTGAAAAGTTCAGCTGAGTTGTTAGATGCTGCAGAAATGTGGGCTTGGGTGTAGGCTTTCTTCTTAGAGAGGACAGAGAGTCTGTACTGCGTTTGGAGCAGGCTGCAGGCCAGTTTGTCAGGGGTTGCACCCGATGCCCTCTACTTCCTCTCCACAGCTCTCCACTTGTGTTTAAGGGAGGCTATGTTCGAATCGTACCAAGACTTGCACTTGGATTTTGGCTTCAAGCGGATCCTCATGGCAGGGTCAAGGATATCCAGAGTGTTATAGATAGAGAGATGAAGGTTAGAGAAGGCTGTGTCAGGATGTGAGTCAGCCAAAGGTGCAGGAGGAGGAGATAAAGTAGCGGTGAGAGCCTCAATTGACACACGCTTCATGGGTCGGATGTCTGAGAAGGTTGGTGGAAGTGCTAGAGTCGACTTCACCTGTGGGGGAGAGAGAGAGGTGGGAAGAAAGGAGAAAGTGACCAATACAAGAAAGAGGAGTGGTGAGAGGGTTAGAGAAGGGAAGGTCTGAGGATATCAGAACATCCAGGGTGTGCCCTGCAGAGTGAGTCGGGCCAGAGGGAAGAACAGCGAGAGAGAGAGCGAGAGAGAGAGAGAGAGAGAGAGAGAGAGAGAGAATTGCAGAGGTTGCAGAAGAGTCCTGAAGAAGGGCTGGTAGCATCTAGGTGGATGTTCAAGTCTCAGAGGCGAGAGGTAGAGGCAAGGAGCAAGGAGGAGAGGTCAGCCCACTCAGAGAGGAAGAGGGCAACCTGGCCAGTCGGCCTGTAGATAGTGGACACAGTGAGACAGAGGCCAGGAGAGATAGCGAGCCTGCAGACCAGGCATTCAAAGGAGGAGTAGTGCTGCATTGGAATGATAGAAGCAGGGATCCACTCCAAGAAAATCAAGGCTACACCCCCACCGGGACAGTTCGTTCTGCTTTCGGAGAGGATCTTGTAGCCATCCGGAAGGAGAGTGTCGTGATAGAGCTGGCAGTGTACCAAGTCGCGATGAGACCGAGCACATCCAAATCAATCTCTTCCAGGCGATGTCAGAGGAGTGTTTGACAGCTGAACGAGAGTTGAGAGCAATGTTCCCTTTAAGCTGTGCGCATGTGCGCTTGCCGAGCTTCCTTCTGGGTGCCGCTCAGAAGATTTTTAGCAGCGCACACAGACAATTCTCACCTATTCAAAAAGATTTAATAAGGCACAAACCACAACAATTACCTGAAATTGTCTTTCTTTTAAATTAAGCAACTAGTCTTGATATTCTGCTCATTTGCATTACACTAATATGCAAGTGTCACCGTAGACACCTAAAATCCCTAACAGCAAAATACACAGACAAGAGGTTAAAAACTAATATGAAGAACTGGCTCCATGAACAGAAGAATCTAACCACGATATGCCTGCATACATTAACCAAATATTAATTTGCCCTCTAAGGATTTTGAGAAGACAAATGTGATGCTTGTTAGGGAGAATTCTCATTCTATGGCTAATTTCCCTTACCTATAGAGTCCCCCGGCAGCTTTGCTGGATTTGAAGTTTTTTTTTCTCCTGCTAAGAGTGAGGCTCTTTTTCCCACTCTTGTGTGTTCTAGGCTATTTTTTGTGTTTAATGTCTATGGGGTTTATCTCACCCTCATAGGAACCCTCTTTATCCACAAGTGTTACACAGCACCCTCCGTGCAGTGACACAGGGGTGTCGTAGCGAGTCCCAAACATAGACTCCATACCCTGGTACTGACTACTGTCTCCCAGGGCATGTAAAGTCCCCATTGACTCTACTAGTCACTCTTTATGAACAAAACCGGTACAAACCATCTTACTATGGAGGTACTGGCAAGGGTTAATAGTTTTTCCCTTATGTTCATTTTCGAGAGGGTACCGTACAGTCCCTCTCTCAAAAGTTTCTGGCTGGTAGCAGTGGTTACTACCAAAAATATTCGACCGCAAATATTTCCCTATGGGATTTTCCCATTGTTCGATGCTACCACCTTTACTGACAGCCTCTAACATACAGCTGGTTTATTTTTATATTAACTTTACCCCGGTAGGTTTTATTTGCCAGAACCTTTATATAAATTCTTTCTCGTGTCTTTCTCTAAGATCCTAACCCAGGTCGGGGATCCTTTGTTTGTCCTTTTGGCAGGCTTCTGCCAAGAAGCCCTCCTTTCGGCGCCACTGAGTCTGGGGTGGACCCATTGTGCGGGAGGGGGAGTAGGACCCCTGGACAGGGTTGCCTCAGCAAACCATGTCGCACTCTGCCCTGATAGGCTGGAGGGTCTCCCGCCAGGATGACCACTCCACTGTGTGAGTGACAGCTAGGCTGTATGAATGGGGGTCTTTTTGTATAAAATCAGGGTCCTGAGGACTGGAAGAGCAAGACGTCACCACTGGAACTAAGTAGACAAAGAGGAGAGAAGCCAAAGACATCTGCACCAACTGAACCACCGGTGAAGCCCTGCTGCAGCGTCTCACCACTTTTCTCCACACGACGAGAGAAGATCTTCATCTGCAAGAGCCTTCTTCCTTTGAGCTGGTGGGGCCAACCAGTTTGCCAATCGCCTTCCTGGACCTGCCTTGGTTGAATCGCCAGTGCCCTGCACTCGGAGACCGGATAGTCAGGCACCCGTCCACTCGGACAGCGATTTAAAGGAGTGTACATTTTATTTCGTTTGGCAGTACCACAGCTGATTTCATCCCCGGGCAGTGCAGTAACTCGAACCTTCCTCCATGACGAGAGTCTCTCTTCCTCTGCTGGATCTCCCGAAATGCCAGGAACAACCGCCACCGCAGGAGCCTCTTCTACATTTTAAGGTACTTTGTTCCAACAGGCCTCCCTTTTCGTTTGGTAGTGCTAAATGTGTTTTAAATCCTTTACCTACCTGCTGGGTTGGCCGCCCCTATCATCTAACATTGTCTTTTACCTTCTGCAACCACCTTTTCGAATCGTTTAACAAAGACTTGACTGCAGCTACAAGAACATTTTGCTCCTGGGATCTTTGCCCTATACCACTGACTCTGGCACAGGCTTATTGACTCTGGCTGCATCTGTTACAACTGTCTTCTCCAGATTGCTTCTCACCTAGAAATGTGTTGGTGCACCTAAGTCTTATAACCACCCTTTCCTTCCCACTTTTAAAACTTGTGAAGTGCCATTTTGCTCGGTTTTCACCTCAGTATTACACATGCTTAAGTACTGCCTTACCTAAACTTGTTCACAAACTTATTGGGAAGTGTTGCTAGGGTGCCTAAGAGTATATTCCTGTATAACTTGTTCTTTCCCTCCCTTGTGAGAAATTGATAGTGCCATTTGTGTTTGGTTTTCACTGTGCCGTTTTGCTCAGTTTTCATTCTTGCTCAAACTTGTCTACAATTTAACCAGGGAGTTGTGTATACTTTTCTTGACTGATTTTTTAACTTGCTTTAATAACTGTGTTTAATGTGTTGAACTAGAAGTGTGTATAAATAAATATATATATTCTTTTTAATACAAAGGCTTGGTCAGTGTTTCCTTGTACCATAGTACTGTAGTCCTATTGTGTAAACCCTGAATACTGCTCATCTCCCTCTTGAGATAAGTCTGACTGCTTAGCCACAGCTACCAACTAAATCTTTGTGGTACAGACTGATACCAAAGGGGATTTATTGCTCATGCCTGTAGTCTTAATCTTCTGTAGTGCTCCCCAAGGGAACTGCACAGGATTCTGCCTAACAATGCTCAGCGTCTCTTATTTTAGCATTGCTAACATTACCCTATTAGTGGAGAGCAACATTGCAAAATCATTTACTTGGCCTACATGGGATAATGGGTATGGACTATGTCTGATTAATCGTCAATAGTATCAGGACACCGGCTATTCAGACACATTACTTTTCACACAATCAGCATTGTGTCCAAGTGTTCACAGTTCCTTTGGGCATGGACCTTCACACATTATATGGTAACTTGCTTCCATACAAAAATGGTTTCACTGAACATTTGTGTAATCGTACACAATGATATAAGGGTGGGGTACGTTGCAAACAATCTAGTATGCACTGCAGAGGAGTTGTGTGCATGCAGAGTCTTAATGTTCTTAAAATGCACATAATATGTTGAGGCATATGCTGTGCTTGCAAAGTATGGTGGGTCTGCAAATATCCCAGTGAATGTTTACTACTACAGTGCTCTACCAACTAGTATTGGAGGCTAGCACAGAGGCCAGGGAAGGCTATGGGCTGGAGAGCACAGGTATGAACAAAGCAGCGCATTTAAACAACTAAGGCAGCCGATTCGTCAGTACACTGAAGGAAATGTGTTTCTTGTTTGCCAAAGGATAGGACATTCTAGTGCCCGTCTAGACAACAGCACCTTCCTTTCCTTTCTATGCTCAGCTGCTCAGGGATTTTCATTATGACCATGTGTTCTGTGTGTATCATCTCTAGCAGCTCCCTGCATCTTATTTAACTGATCACAAAGAATTACAGAAGAGGGATCCCAAGTTACAGAAGAAGGCACTCAATAGTTGTATCTGTGATAAAGTGATGCTGTTAACTTAAAATGCATACATATATATGTGATTTTCTTCAGTAAGGCTCTTGTTTAATTGTATCTAGGTTGTGGTGCGGGTGGGTGGGCTAAACTATACACTTTATTATGTGCCCTGTCATTGCCTATGTAGGGGTACAAGTAGGGCTCTAATCAGATTCTGTTCCCTACTTGGAGTCAAATGATTTTTCAGGGAGTAAAAAAGTATTTAGCTTTGTCAATAGGGATACTTTCTGCTTATTAAAAGATGTTCTTCCCCTTAAAATTCTTCTTGATATTGGGCATTAATATCATTAGAGTTCCTTCCTATGCCACTGCTCTACTTGGGCCACACATTTTTGATCTTCATATTCTGAGGGGCAGTTAGTCTGATGCAATTATCATCCGTAAACAAATGAATAAAAGCATGTTCTCCTGGCCCGTGAATTACTTCATTAAAGCGGCACTTGAACTCCTATCAGCATGTTTTTTGAAACATTGCTTTTAATTGCCACTAATCCATCGGCAAATAATGTATTCTGTCTGAATTTCTTGACAACCACATCAGTTATGTGAAGAGATATTTGTGTTACACATGAGTGAGTTTCCAGTGGCATAAAACATACATTTCTCTCTGCACAGAAGTACGTTTGCAAGGTACTGTGGCAGATGTTGTAGTCTTGGACTGGTTAATGGGTTTTCTGTATAATCACATATGACATATTTAATTTTTACCTATGTGTTTGGAAAAAGTGTTGTAAGATATGTAAAGAATTGCAGTGGCTCGGAAGAGGAAATTCCTTTTCAAACTCTCTCTGCAATGGTAGCTCACAAAGTGGCTTACCCCTTAGTCAGTTGCGCACATGGAAAATAATGTGCGCACAACAGCCAACCAGTTCCGCACATAGAGAAAAATTATTAGAGGGAACATTGGTTGAGAGTTGCGAGGTTGAGCAGGTTGCCACATTGGAAGGACTTCAGGGGAGGGGTACAGGCCATAGGTACACCCTTCAGAAGTTTTGGAGGTGCCCGAGGATGGGCAGAGGAGGAAGGAAGAGAAGTCAGGGTAGTCACAGAGGGAGAATAGAGTGCCAGAGGGGTGGCAGAGGAGGGAGGCAATAGGGTGGCCAGAGAAGCAGCAGGGGGTGCTGAAGAGGTGGCACATGAAGGCGGCGGCAGAGGAGCCAGAGAGGAGTAAGAAGGGATAGCAGGAGAGGAAAGGAAGTTGGTAAGGCGCGGGAAGCATCTATCAAAGAGGAGGAAATTGGCCTGAGAGCCCTGGACCAAGAGGGTGCCATTTAAATAGACATTAATGATGGTCTTAGAGGAGTGCAAGGGGGCAATGAGGGCCTCCTACTGTTGCTACCATTAATGGGAGAAGAGGAAAAAGGAGAGAGGACAGAGACCATATGGGGGTCCATAGGCCTGCAGAGGGAACGACAAAGAGTATGTCGGTAAGGGTCTGTCTGGAGGAAGCACTGGTATAGCTATCAGAGATAGGAAGGCCTGAGTGGAAGACCAGGATGTCCCTTTTGAGCTTCTTCCTTCCAGCCTGAGTGACAGGGATAGGATAGTCGATAGAAAAGCAGTTCGAAAAGATAGGTGAGACAGAGAGCACCATAAGGAGTACGGGGAGGAAAGAGGGGTGGGGGGTAGGGACATAGAATTGTTAAAATTATTTTTCACTTTTTGGAACTTCCTTTGGTTAGTGTCTATTTCCCAGAGAGATTTTCTTCTTTTGAACTATTTTGGAGATGTCCCTCTCCTTTGGTGCATTGAATGACTTATATCCCCTGACTTTCCAGAAAGAGTGGATGCAAAAGATCCACAGTTAAAACGTCTAGAGCCAATAAAAGTCAAAAGAAAAAGAAGCAATCTCCATTTCAACCAGTGTTCAAAAGGTGGGGTATAACTAAGGAAATCAAGATTGATGGATTGCACTGAGTTGTCATCTGAATCTGGGAGAAGAACCATTGATCTGCTGTACTGAAAGGCTGATAGGGACAGTCTCTCACAAGTAGATGGATTTCATGTGGGGAGCCTGATACCTTTAGACCCCCGTGAGAACCTAAAAGGTGCCTAGAACCTGAACAATGCTAAACATCTTAAAAGGTGCCGAGAACTGAAGAGGGACATTTTGAAGCTTTAGAAGGCACCTACAGCATGAGAGAGATTCTAAAAGGTCTGTATGTTATGTAGAACATGAGAGGGGCTATGAGTGGTTTAGAAGAACTTGGAGTCTGATGGCAGTGCTAAGAAACCTGAAAGTACATAAGCCTGAGAAGGACTCAGAATTGTGCAAGACTTAAAAAAACATGGAGAAACCAAAGAGAGTCTGGGAATTTCGAGAAAGGAGTAAAGAGGTGACTGATCATACTCTGGATAAGTGTAACACTGCCTAAGGAAGAAGAAACATAACTATAAATATTCATTACACCTGGTCCTCTAAAACAATGAAAAATGACACTGTACCTATGTCCTTGTGTTATCAATACCAATCCTCATATTTATGTAATATTTTTACTTCCAAAAAGGTGTAGCAAGGGGTTTCTCCTGGTTAACAGCATCCACCAGGAACCTGCTTTAGTATTTTGATTCCGTCTTCTTGCTTGCTTTACTGAGAGGTAAGTAAGGGTTAAGTTACTTACCTGTAACTATTTTCTCCAGCATGGACCTGGCATGGATTCACATGCTCATGAATATTCCCTGTTGTCAGGCTGGGAATCCTCGGTAAAGGAAAAAACAATTTCACTTTAGCTTTAAAACTGTATTTCTCCTCTAAACCAATCACTGTCCTCTGGGTCATACTCCCCACATCCAATGACAGTCCTCTCCCTAAGCTCGACTCCTGGTAGCCATCTTCAGATTTGGTAAGCACGTAAAGAGGCTGTATGAACCAAGAACAGCCACAGAGGGGAAGAAGGGAGGGTTTGCAAATGATCCATGCCAGATAACAAGAGTTACAGGTAAGTAACTTAAACCTTCACCAGTATGGGGTCTGGCATGGATTCACATGCTCACGAATAGCGATTACACAGCAGTACATATACACAACTACGACAGGTGGCAAGGCTCAACAGAAGCAATAAACACTCACCCCTGGAACAGACTCACCTCAAGTGAACAGGTAGCGTAGCACCGCTTGGCTGACCCAGAACTCCTCCCTGTCGACGCAGTAGAACCTCATGAAGGTATGCATGTACCTCCACGTAGCAGCCCTGCAGATGTCAAGCAGGGGCATACCAGAGAGAAACGCTGTTGTTGCTGCGTTGGCTTTGGTGGAGTTGGCGCTTGGCCGGCAGAGGCCAGTTAGCCAACCGATGACCGTGCATGATGCAGCCGCAGAGCCACATAGAGATGGAAGCCTTCGACAAACCCTTTCCGTGATTCATAGGTCTAAAATTGTCAAACAATTGCAAAGTCTTCCGAAACCTCTTTGTGCGTGCCGGATAAAACTTCAAGGCATGTGCAACGTCCAGTAAATGCAAGCCTCTCTCCGCTGGCGATGATGGATTCGGGAAGAAAACAGGCAACACCAAAGGCTCATTGAGGTGGAACTCCGACGGCACCTTTGACATTAAGGTGGGGTGTGTACGCAGTACCACTCTTGAAGCGTGGAAGGAAAAGTACGGCTGCTTGCAAGACATGGCCTGGATCTCCCCGACCCACCTGGCCGAAGTGATCGCTATGAAGAAAGCAGTCTTCCTTGAGAGAAACTTGAGCGGTGCTTGATGCATCGGCTCAAAGGGCGCCCACATGAGTTTAGTCAAGACCACATTGAGCTCCCAAGCTGGGGCAGGAGCCTTCACCGGCGGAAAAGTCCTGAAGAGACCTTTGAGAAATTCCTTGACAAGTCTGTGCCACCACAGGGAAGGCCTACCCAGGGTCCTGGATTAACGTGATATGGCGGCCAGGTGCACCTTGTTAGAGGTGTGAGCCAGTCCAGCCTTGGCCAAGGAAAGCAGGTATGGTTGGAGCTGCAGGGCAGTGACATGCAGAGGGGTAATCTTCTGAGAGTGGCTCCACACTGAGAAATGCTTCTACTTATGGCCGTAGCACGTCAATGTTGAAGAGGCTCTGTCCTTGGCCAGGATCTCCTTACACTTCGCAGGTAACCAATCATTCCCAAAGTCTAGGGCTGCAGGAGCCAGGCCCTGAGGTTCAGCGATGCTGTGTTGTAGTGCAGAATTGCCCCACCACCCCGCTCTGGTGAGAAGGTCCGGAAGAAGCAGTACCCTGATGGACCAAGCCACCGACAGATGTTGCAGGTCTTGATACCAGATTTGTCATGGCCAAACCAGCACGCCCCTTATCATCCTGCAGTGACAATGTCTGAGCATGCTGATCACTTGAAGCAGGAGTGGGAGAGGAGGAAACACGTATAGTAACAATGAGAACACATCCACCATGCTCCTCGGCTGTGGGAACCTCCTGGCGAACCTCTGACACTTGGAGTTTGTTGCCGTCGTGAAAAGGTCTATTTGGGGTTGACCCTTCTTGTGAAACAGAAGATCCACTTGGTCTTGGTCGAAGCTCCCACTCTCGGGAAGCTCCCTGCTGAGCGAGCCTGCTTGGTGTGTTCTTGGTGCCCACCAGGTGAAAAGGAATGAGAAACATGTCCTGATGAATGGCCCAGTACCACAGATCCTGGGCCTCCTTGGAGAGCGCCGGAGCACACGTCCCGTCCTGCTTCCTGCTTCCGGATGTAGAACATGGTGGGGGTGTTGTCCGTGAAGATCCTCACCACCTTGCCCCTCAGCAAAGGCAGGAAGGACTTGAGGGCCCAGAAGATGTCCCGAAGCTCCAGGACGTTGATGTGGAGGGACTTTTCTTCCTGCAGCCAGAGGCCTCTGCCGAGCAACTGTTCAACCTTCCAGAGAAGCATCCTGGTAAGGAGTGACTTGGAATGGGGCCCCTTGAATGAGATGGTGACGCACGCCCCACCACTATATTGCTCGTCGGAACTTCTTGTTGAGGGTGATCTTGTCCATCCAGGATCCTCAGACTTGCAGCCACCTTGCATCCAGAAACTCCTGAAGACACCTCATCTGTAGTCTGCAAAGGAGGACGAGGGTGATGCAGGAGGGCATCATGCCCAGCAGCGACTTGACGGCTCGCACAGTAGCCAACCACGCAGGTGACAGGAGCTGCACTTTCCCTAGGATGGCAACCACCCTCTGTTCCAAGGGAGACACCAGGCAAGTCACTGTGTTGAGTGCCGCTGCCAGAAACAGAGTGTTCTGCAATGGCTCAAGCAGGACTTTGGATAGTTTATGGAGAACCCCAGATCCATCAGCAGATGCACAGTCCTTTCCGTGTGCTGGCTCGCCAGAGCATGGGAGCAGGATCAGACTAATCAATCATTCAGGTACAGGTAAACATGGATGCCCTCAAGACGAAGATGCTCTGCTACCGGAGCCAAGCGCTTTGTGAAGACTCTCAGACCCGATTTAAACCTGAAGGGAAGTGCTTTGAACTGATAGTGTTGTCCCTGGACCACGAACCGCAGGAACTTACAGTACTTCCAATGTATGGGGATGTGGAAGTAGGCATCCTCCAGATCCAGAGATGCCAGAAAGTCACCTGCCTCCAGTTGGCCAAGCACATGCTGCAACGTAACCACCCTGAATTTCTGGGACTTGTTGAGGCGTCACAGGTCCAGGATTGGCCTCCACCCTCCTGTTTTCTTTCAGACCAGAAAGTATCTGGGGTACACTCCAGAGCCACAGAGTCGCTGGGGGACGGGCTCTATCGCCCACTTTTTTAACATGGCGTGGACCTCCTGCAGCAGCTGTGCCATGTGCAGTTGTTGTCGAGCCACAGGGGGAATCCGAGGACACCTGCATTGCAACTCCAAGGAGTGCCCCCGTCCCAGAGCATCCAGCACCCATCTGTCGGTGGTGATGGTTTCCGGCCTCCCACTAGGGTGCACAAGTGGGGGCCCGGGTCCATGGCTGGTTCAGGCCTGTTTTGGTTTTGGGGGCCTGCCTTGTGGGTGGCGCTGACGTTGTCCCCCCACTGCTGTATGCTTGACAGTGACCTCTGTATGCCTCCTGTGTCCTGGGGCGGGAGGCTGCTGATAGGGGGTGGTATATCTCTTGGAGGACCTGCCGGGCTTTCCTCTCGAGGAACAAAAGAACAAGGACCGACATTGCTGGAGGGTGCCCAGTAAAAGTGCCATCTTCGTGTCAGTCTTGATGATCTGAAGAGACTCGTCGACTGTCTTGCCAAACAGGTTTTCACCATCGAATGGCATGTCAAACACCTTAGACTGAACGTCCGGTCTGAGGTTTGGTAGTTTTCAGCCATCCCTGCTGACAAAGAGATACAACCTTGCCCATCTGGTGGAATCCGGTGTCTGCGATGTCAGCTGCCACCGTGATGGCCTGGTCTGTGGCCACCCCCCCTCCTGGAACAGCTGAACGTCCTCTGCCTTCTTGTCGTTAGGGAGGAAGTCCAAAATAGGGCCCATCCTATAACAAATGGCCAGGGCATTTGTGGCCTTAATGGTGCTGGCTGCCGTATAGATAATCCTCTTCCCCATAGCTTCCAACTTCTTCCCCTCCTCATCCGTGGGGCCCCATGGACGAGGACTACAGATTCACTAAACCTTTCCTGGCCACGGCTGAGACCACAGATTCAGGTGAAGGTTGGGACCTCAGGCACTTATGGGAGGAGTCCGGGTCCCTGTACTTCTTCTCGAGCCTGTCACACTTGGGTGGCACGGTGCTCTGATTCTTCATAAAGGCCAGGCCCTCATCCCAGATATCGGCCAACAAAGGGACAGACATGATGGTCTTCTGTCTTGACTCACAATGTTGATAAAGGAACCCCTCCCTTTTCGTCTCCTCAGCCGCCAGCTGGAGAAGTTCTGAGGACCTGGACATCATTGAGTGGAAGAAACTGACCTCATGTGGTGGGGGCTCTGTGCAGGTCATCCGCACCTGCTGGTTCCCTGTTAGCTGCCATGAAATCATCGGCCTCATTGGTGTCCATCGCCGTAGCTGCCGTATCCGTGGTGGGATCCCCAGTCGGCATACAAGACCCGATGTGGAGGCGGTGGCAGTGGTGGAGGAGTCGGCTGATGCCTAGGACCAGCCTAGTCCTTTGACTTGCGATTGTGCCGGAAAGGGCTTCCGGGAATCAGTCTTGGGGGACTCCTAGATGGTGCAGGGCGCGGTGTGGGCAGCAGTCTCTGCTGAATTTCTGAAACCAGCGTGTGCAGTGTGGACAGACTGTCCAAAGACACGTTCCTGGGCTGTGGTGTGGGAAAGATCAGTGGACGAGACTAGGGGCTGTTGCGCCTCTTCTGGAGAGTTAACCAACAGGGTTCACCCTGCAGTGACCGACCTACCGATAAGTGTCGCTGGCCCCCTTCATGGTCCATATAGTAGCCTTCGGACAGGTCGTCCTCAGAGCTAATATAAATCTGCCCCAGTATCCTTGATTCAGCCCCTTGTTCTGTTATCCTAACAGGAGTCTTACTCTTCCCCCCCCTTCGGTGAGTTCTGGGGGGGATCAGCTGCTGGGTCTTCCCCAAAGCCGCAGCAGTTTCCTCCCAACGTGTCGGTAAGGACACCTTTCATGGAGTAGCCATCACCACGACTGTGGACACCGCTTTCGTGGTCTGCCCCCTTTTGAAGAAGTAGTAGTGGTTATCGACGAGGCTGTCGATGGAGTCGTCGACGGGGTGGTAACAGAAGTGGTCGTGACGCGGTTGTGGCTGTAGATGATGACACTGATGATGATGTTTTCTTGGCTGTTGCCGAGGGTGGCAGCAAAGGGCCAACTTTGGATCTTTACTTCGTCGCTTTATCCGCTGATGGCATGCAAAGTTTAGAAGGAGTCAAGGACTTCCTCTACAAAGAAGTGCCCTTCATCGGTAGGGTCGCCGTGGATGTGGTAGGTGACGGCAACCTTGTCTTTCCTGAGCCGGCACCCGCAGTAGCAGTGAACCCAGTGGGATCAGTGGCCTGCAGCCTTGCCTTCTTTTGGACCCATGAGAGGCGGGGCGTCCACAAGGACCGTGACTTCTTCTCTGAAGGAGTTTGTTCATGGGAACGTCCGGTCCTGGGGGAAGCATGACCATGCCTACTGGCCGAGTCAGGGGGCTTACCCGATTTCAACCATGTTGAGATCCTTCTTGGTCTTTTTAAAAAAAAACACAGCAGACGTCGCATCCCTCCTCATCATGGTCCGGAAGCAGACAATAAAGATATTTGTGGTGTTGTCCATCCATGTAGACATTCCTTAGTCCACATTTTGTGCAGAGTTTGAAGAGGCATCTCTTCTTCTCGGTCATGGTGAAAAAGCGGGAAGTAAGCCCAAAGCCCGGGTCTTCTCGAAAACTCAATAAAAGATCCTCAATGTAGTAAGATCTTCTGCAACCGCGGGACCGTGCTGCCGGTTGTCGAACTCCAGACAAACGAAAAGTACAAAATTGGTCAAAACTTTACAAATATTCACTGACCATCAGTTTACAGAAGCCTGGCTGTTAAGAAGGGCTGAAGGCTACCTAATGGTAAGTATTACCACTCTCCTCTTCTAATTGCTAAAATGTAGCTGTGTGTGCACACAACCAGTGAAGTAAACTTCCTGCAGGCAGCATCATAGGTGGAGCCACCACTGCACTGAGGGAAGCTGGCAAGCGGGTGCCGGTGAGAGGAGGATTTAGTACCTGCAGGCCTCCAAAACTGTCCCAAGAGTGAGTGGGCACTGACAGAGACAATAAGAAGTTCAGCAGGGATGGGAAGGCCAGTTGAGCAGTTTGGGGGAAATAACATTGTGTAAGTCACAAGGGGGCAGACATTCAGAACAACTTTAGTCTAATAGTGCACAAGATTCCTGCATCCAAATTTGTTGATGTTCAGTCAACTCTCTAAAATGGGCTTGGCGCTTGACATCATGTGTGGGGCCACAGGGAGGGGGAAATGTTATGCAGTAATTGAATCGCTTGCAGTATCTGGCATCTACAGATCAATAAAACGGCAGCCCCATAGCAATGCTGATGAAATTTATAACCTGGAAGGGGAGGATCGGTCCAAGGTTTGAATCCTGGAGGGATACTTGTTGCCTCTATGATTCTTTGGAGATCATATTCACTGTAGTGGGGTGGCATTGGTCCCTGGAGCAGCATCTGGTCTTTTGTTAGGGGCACCCTTGATGCCTGGTGGTCTTCAGATCTCTGGTACAAAAATGGAGTCGTGTATACAGAGTAAGATTCTGATGTGCTGATCAGCTTGAGTGAGTAGACGAGGAGTCTTGATCAGGAGCTGTGGAGGGGCCCTGCTTTGGAGATTCAAACTGCGTGTGACACAATAAAGCAACCCATTGCTTCTGGGGCATTGGTGGGATTGGCTTGATCTCTCACTGGTTGATGTAGCAATAGATTTGGATATGAATATGCTCCAAAGAATTGATGGATGAATACCTATGAACAATACAGTCACCTCTCAGTGAGAGGTTTTTTGACCTTGGACAGATAAAGAGTTCAACAAGCAGGTGGTTACATACAAAAGGGGGTGGTATAATCCTAATGTTAGAATCCACTAAAACTCCCGCCATGGGTAAATCAGAGAAATATCAGCGAAAGCTCTCCTTTGAATAAGGAGGGGTTAAAATAGGTATAGGTGAGGGCACAGACCAAGATGGCCACATAGCTTGCAGCTCCCTATGCCGAACGTTGCACCCTTCATAGAGCCTTCCCCTGAATTTCAATGGCGGCATGTGTGGTGCGACCCGCTGTGACACCATGGAGTTGGTCTCAGCAGCAGAAGCAAGAGCAGATTTGCAAGGGTAGAGGCGACGGGGGCACAAGCCATGCAAGAGGTATGCGTGGCTGAGTACTGAGTGGAGGGAACAATCGACCCTCATTCTGACACTGTCAGGAAAGGAGAAGCCATAGAGTGGGTCTCAGGTGCCACGGACAATCCGAAGAGGAAGAGAGCCCCATAGAGTGGTTAGAAATGGCCCGCCTTATGAGCCGGGCCGTGAGGAGGGCCAGCCCTTGAGTTGCTTGTTCAGGGCTGTTTGGAGGCACAGGTGACAGTGCAGTGGTGCCACCAGTGGCCCGGTGAGCGGTGGAGCCAGGACACGTGGAGGACTACAAAGGAGGCCGGCCCCTTGTGGTGACAGCCAGCCGAGTACAGAGAAGGATGCCTTTTGGTAAGCTGCACCAAGTGAGGTTGCGTGCCAGGAGTTCACCTCTCACTGAAGGTGAGGAGACAAGGCTGGGTAGGGTGCCAAGTTCGTTGTGGTTTAGCAGAGGAGTCTGCAGCTGGAGTAGGTGATCTGGGGCTTTGGCCTAGTTGATGAACCCAGGGGGGGGGGTGCATCAGGCTGGATTCTCCTAGGACCCCTTCATGTTGGCCCACAAGTGGTGAGAGGGTGCTGGAAGTGGGAGGCTTGGGCACGCACTTCAGGCTCTGCAAAGGTTTTGCTAAGGGAGTGAGATGGCCAATGAAGAGCACCAAGCCGTACCGGAGGAGGTGAGGCTCAGGGAAGAGCCCACATTGCTACAAGAGAGGATATATCAGGTTTCTTGAGGGAAATTAAAGCACTGCTGGGGGACATTCAATCCTCGATAGCAGATTTTCAGGGTAGAGTGGACCTCAAAGATGGGTAGCTGGAGGGCCTGGAGAATAACCAGATCAATGCAGAGATGAGTCTGGACGCTCACCTACTGGAGCTGGAGATCAAAGATGAGGAGATCTGATTGAAAATTGTCAACCTAGAAAACCGGCAACAGAGAAACAATTTGAGCATTCTAGGCCTGAAGGAGAAGAAAGGAGAGTCCCTGAAAGATGTAACATTGAATGTTCGGGCCATCATCTGTACTGTGCTTAAGGAGGAAGGGGGGCGAGAGGTGAAGATCGAGACAACAGAGAGGGACTAAGCTACAAAAAAGGACAGAGATCTGTTGTGGTGTGGCTTCACAACTATGAAGACAAAGCAGAAGTGTTTGCGAAGGCCATGCAACAAAAGAAGTCCTCCGTGAGGGAGAGAAGATATTCATTTACCAGGATCTGTCGAGTATAGAACAAAAAGCAAGCGCTGTGGGGAGTAACAAACTGGTGTGCACTTAGTCTTCGGTAATAAATCCATGGTCAGCTGCAGCAGAAGCAACATATGAGGATCCCCTAGGCTTCTTTATAAGACTATCGTTAGAGAAGAGTGTATGTTGCAAAACAGCGCAGTAGACTCCTGCATCAAAAGTTCAGTAATAGAAAATCGTCAGGATTCCCGAGTCTATTAAGACTCCAATGTTCATCCAAACAGTTAAATAGTGTTTTATTGCTGTTACAGCCGACACGTGTTTCGACCATTTGGTCGTCCTCAAGGCTGTAGTAAACATTCAAAGTTACATCATTGTAAAAAGTTGAAAGGGTATTGTTTCCATATATTGATTGACACACTGTAGCATTGGAAGATGGTTGGAAGTCATCAGGAATCAGGTAAAGCACTGGAGACTTATGTATATAAAAATTAGTATGTTTATTTCTAGTTACAGGGCAAGTTAAGTAGGAAAGGCAGGAGCTAAATAGATAACATCCTTTCAGTAGGGTTCTCCCATCCTGTAATCCCAACTGTAGCTATGTCCCATATGATTCTAAATGACATCACTGTATTCTATCTGCACAGTGTGCACCCAGTGCAGATAGATACTATAGATGCTACAAATCTCCCTGTCTTCCAAATAAAACACACAAACAGATACCGCAGACCAGGCACTCTGAAACCATCAGAAATTCACCACTCATACACATCTGTCAAAATCATACAACAATCGCATCCATAAAAGCATATACTACATTTGCGTACCTAACGTCCAACCAACCAAAATACACAATTCACCACCGGCCCGGCACTGCAACTCCCGGGCCTCACAGCTGCCACCTGCAAGCGCATACATTCCTTACCACACTCTCAGCCATCAACAAGTATCTCTGCCCACTCCATCTGCCACCTGTAGAGTAGGGTCTGCCACACCCAACACAACTGCGTACTCACGCAACCATCAGGTAACTTGCTAACATCCAGATAGACCATCATATTACATCAACACATCACAACTATAACCACATCACACCACACCACCATTCTTCCCAGAAAAACCTGTCAATTGCAATATCCATGTATACAGATCCATACACACCCACTGCCTCAAAGAAACACCTAAAAGTGGGAAAAAGACAGAAAAGAAAACTTACAGGACAAAGATCACATAAAAACAACGCAGCTGGGAAAGGACGGCGCGAGAAAAAAAAAACACGACGACAGACTGATCAGGTTCTGAGTCCAAGTGTAAAATGATCTTTTATAAAACTGAAATGCAGTCAAAATATGAAAGCATTCAAAGCTTAAAACATGTATGGCCAAAGAATAAACTGGTTAATTAATAATTATAATATGCATGCCATTTATCATACGCCCATACCCTTGCGTACTTATCACGCATCATTCATATCACATTTATATATCGGGCTACAAACTCATTTATATATTGGGCTCATAAAACTTATTCATGACACTGTTACACCTCATTCAGAACATGCAGAGTCATTACTAATGCACCACCCAAAATCATAACATAACATAACCTATTACAGGCTCATGTATTTCATGGCATCAGAACGATGCCGTGCCACTACTAATATACTTATGACATTTCCCATCATGAAATAATATAATATATATCATCATCATCATTGCTCTTTAACATTTCATAACACAGAATATCAAAATATAGTATAACCACATATACAATCCACAATTTTAAGAACCTGAAAATCCTGTAAAATTGTTAAATACTACACAGAAAAATATATATATATCTTTTAAAAAATGTGTTGTTGTTTATTGGTTATTGTTAAGTGAGTATCATACTATGCATACACCATGCACCCTCACTCAACAATCAATCCATTATGCACCTTCTCAACCAGGCACAACCGATCATCCACAACATCCAGTCACACTTAAAATATTAGCACATACCATTCCATATAATCATGACAGTATCCACTCCATACAATACATCATGACAGTATTACAAACTGCTTGACCCATAAATAATATCAATACATTGCAATGATACATGCATTTAAATTCCATACAAAAATGAAAAACATAACTTGCATCACAACTGCAAAATGTCCATGAATTTCACATAGAATATATTGCAGTAAATGAAGAAAACAGAAACAGTACTTTCACTGTTCACCTCAAATCGAAACGGAAAAATTGCTGGTGAAACGGAAAAATTGCTGGTGCTCACTTATTGATGCATCATCAAATGCTGCTGGTTTATAAAAAAAAAAATAAAGACAACACAGTACCTTTAAAACCAGCAGTGGCCGCCCTCATACTTGGCCCACAGGTGCTCTGTAAATCATTAGCTGTTTCCTAACACACCCAGTAGATTCAATATTGCATTCTTCACTTGCACATACGATGCGGGAAAAGTCATTAAAGGAATTCATCCTGCAGAACGAACAACAATATCAACTACTTTCCTGAGGCTTCTTGTAGTCAAACCTCTTTAGTCACCAACACTTGGGTAACAGTATTTGTAATTGATGGACTTCCGCATACGTCAAAGTACACATACACGCTCTAAGGGCCAATCCTCTAGCGTTGTCATATGGAGATAAAATACGAACATGCAGTACTCGAAAACATCCTGCCTTTGTAAAGGTAAGAACGTCCAGAACAGAGTGTTCTTAAACCCTGACGTCATCATTGCTCTGCATTCACCGAACCAGACAGAGCTCCAGGATAAGACCATTTAACAGTCATTCTAATGCTCTCTCTTTGCACGGCGCTCAGTCTCATAGCATTAAACATTATGAAAAGTCACTTCATGGCCTGAAAACGATTCTAGCTGGCCAATGCTCATGATAGGAGATAATCTCTCCTTGGGCCAGTACTTCGCTGACAACAGGCAGAGCACAGTGAAATGGAGTTCCCAGTGTAGCAAAATGCTGCATAATGCTTGCCCTGTAACTTGACAGCAGCAATTGGGTGCTATCCTGTAACCCTTTATTTAAGCCATGCTGCAAACACCCTTAACAAACAGAGTACCTTATATTTGGGCAATGAGTAGATCCTCCAGCACACAACTACGGTTTGGCTGCATGCCAGTTTTTTTTACAGGGCTTATACCTTGCACAGATCCATAACGGACACACCTCATCATGGGCAGCTGGCACACAGGCTTTATCACTGCTGGGCTCATCTTGGACTTCAGCATCAGTATTTATCATTCATGTATATTCCTCAGGTTATGAAACAGCAGTCTTCCTCCAGTATATATATTTTTATATGGATCCAGCATTAATCTCCAGTGGGTCCTTCATCTTCTGGGATCAGCAGGCTTCATGACGGTTTATCTGGGACCAGTAAACACCTCCTGATCCCAGCCTCGTATAACACCGGAGACTTAAGTATATAAAAATAAGTGTGTTTATTTCTAGTTACAGGGCAAGTTAAGTAGGAAAGGCAGGAGCTAAATAGATAACATCCTTTCAGTAAGGTTCTCCCATCCTGTAATCCCAACTGTAGCTTTTGGAACACTCATGTCACATATGATTCTAAATGACATCACTGTATTCTACTATCTGCACAGTGTGCACCCAGTGCAGATAGATACTATAGATGCTACACATACATAATATGCAAAAAATCATATACAGAAAATAAGTGGTTCACAAGGGAACAAAATACATACACATTAGAGATCAAAAGAAAAAATAGTAATCAAAAGTTGACATACCATGATATAAAAAAAAAAAGTAGCAGGCCAAGGTGGACAGAAGCAGAGGGATGGGATAACAACATTATTTAGGGTTAGTTCATTCACAAATATTCTGTTCCTAAAATCATACCAATTATGTGATTGGTGCTTCGAATAGGGTAAATAGTCACCAAATGTAATTGCATACTGATTGCCAGATGTGAAAAACGTATTCACTACCCAAATGGGTGCATAAGTCAGCTATCAAGAGGATTGTGAGTTTCATGAAGGAAGTGCCAGTTTTAGTCCCAAAGAATCTTGTAAGTCCCTGTTAATAATCAATCCTTGGGAGCTTGAGTGAGAATACGGGTTACTCCCTAGCAGGAATAGAAGAGATGTTGAAATGTGATGGCATGAAAAGGAGAACTACCGAAATGCCAAATTGTAGCTTATCATGCTTCAAACCCAGTGGTATTAGTAATACTAACGTATAATTGGAAACTCACCAAATTGGTCAGAAATAACGCTCTGATTGGATTCAATAAGAAAGGGGAAGAAGAGAAAAGAAGAGACAAAATGAAGCCATCTGATTAGTGACAAGTAACATCAATCCAAGTTAGATAGTTAAGGTTTGCAGGATAACAGAAACTCAGATTAAGATATCTCCTTACCCTAATGTTGCTAGTATTCCACCGGTGTTCGGGAGGTGCTGAGAGGAGACCTCTTAAAGTGAGCGTCCATCCTCACGGTGGTTCTGTAAACCAAGAACCGCAATGACGTCCTAACATATCAAATACCAAAGTGCTGAATGAATTATAGGTAATGGGACCACTCTAGCGTTTGCAAGAATGCTAGTATTCTAATGGGATTTCTCGCTTTAATCTGAATGGGAGTCTTACCTTAATAGACAGTACTTGAGGTATGTTCTCAGATAAATTCTTGTGTGCTGCAAGTTATTAGATTCCAAAGTGACAGGTCCTAATACCTAAAACACTAGTAAGTAAGCGTGTCACCAGAAAAAAGCTAATTTATGGCTGGATTAAAAGAATTGGAGTAAGGTGTGCATAAGAAGCCGCTTACCCGTGAGTATGGAATAGAAGGGCTCAATCCCGCGTTCCCTGCTAATGGTGTAGACACAAACAGGCCACTGACAGACATCTTGACAGGGGCATGGTCAAGGAAACACCTGGGGAACTGACAACTAAGAGCTTAGTGATCAGCCTTTCAGTTTCAACTCTCACCAAACAGGAGGAACAGGTACTAAATAAGGGACTTTCATTTGCTCCCACAGTGGGCGCTGACTTGGTGAATTTTCAGATTGATCTTTTTAAGTTCACTCAGAAAATCAAGCTGAAGAAATTCTTTGCTACACAGACCAAACAGTTCAAACCCAAGGGTATTCTGATGTTTCAAGCATGCTTTCCATTAGCAATATCGAGCATACGCATTTGATCATGACTTTAGCTTTGGACACTGATAAACAACTAAGTGAGACTTATCAGGAGTAAAATCACCCAATTTATCAGCACAAGAACTAAAAAATAAATCAAGTTCACACCACAATTGGCCAATGAGAATATCATTGGGACCTTCCAACAGGCGGTGACCAGAGACATACAGAACCACATTGATAAAATGAGTAAGGCACATACCTTTAAGTATAAAGGCAATTCGTCTAAACAAGAAAGGGCAGCTTTGGACAAATTGAGTGGTGACACTAATTTAATCATTAGAGAAGCAGATAAAGGTGGAAACGTTGTGTTACTAAACACCAATGACTACTTGACTATGGGAAGAGCACACCTTTCAACGCCAGGCTGCTATAGCAAGCTCCCTGGCAACCCTACAATTGCCATCACACAAAATTTACATCAGCTAGTGGATGACTGGCATGGGAGGGTACTGTTACTGATAAAGAAAGAGCATTCTTAAAAAATAAAAGTCCTGTGATGCCAGTAATGTACTTTCTTCCTAAAATACACAAAAGTGCTGATGTTTTGCCAGAGGTCAGGCCCATAATGAGTGGGATAGGGTGGGTTACTGAAGGTATATCCAAGTATATACACAACCTACTTAAAGAACATGTGCTTTGTATGCCCACCTATCTGAGAGATAGTACTCATGTTCTCCAGACCTAACTTACTATTGATTGGAAAGATGAATACATGTTGGACACTTTGGACGTGACAGCTTTATACACGTCTATTAGCCATGATCTGGCCATACAAACCATTGACTATGTTTTCAAAAATCATTCTGCCTCTTATCTTGTTCATATTGAAATGCTGAAGGAATTCCTAAGATTTACTCTTAACAACAATGTGTTTCTTTTTGATGAAGCATTCGATACCCAGACGAAAGGGGTGGCGATGGGGGCGAAATACGCGCCCTCATTGGCCAATCTCTTTATGTCAAATTTTGAAGAAAAATATGTATTTAACAACAACGAATACAAGGACAATGTGGTTCTATGGAAATGATGCATAGATAATGTCTTGCTTATTTGGAAAGGTACTGCTGATGAGTTTCACTTATTTGAGAAATTGCTCAACACTAACCCATTTGGCATCAAATTGACCGGCGAATGCAGTAGATCCTCCATCAATTTTCTCGACCTGACAATTTTCATCACACAGGGCAGAATTGAAATCAAAACATTCCGTAAACCCAAAGAGGTTAATAGCACGCTACATGCGGGCAGCCGTCATTGCAAAACAACTATTTTGAATATTCCAGCTGGTGAGTACTTTCGGGCACGCCGTAACTGTAGCAATAATGTGGCATATCTCCAAGAAAGCGAACTCCTAGCTAAAAGATTCCGGGAAAGGGGTTACCAAGAGAACACCATTTACAGGGCCTGCACAAAAATAGAAAGTAAAACCAGAGCAGATATGCTTAGACTTAAAGACACAGACATGTCAACGAAACCTTGCAGAAAAAATGTGGACACCATTACGCAGTATTCATTTGATGCACATATATTATACCAGATTGTATACAAACATTGAGAAATTTTACGACTTGATAGGGATATATTGCCCTTTCTCAATGAGAAACAATCATTTGTTTTCACAAGAGCACCGACTCTTAAAAACAAATTATGTCCCTCGCTTGTAACTGACTCCAAGCCTAAAGGCACAGATTGGTTACAACCAGCTCAAGGATTCTTCAAATGCTGAACCTGTACTATGTGTAGGTTTGCGCACCCGGATTGTCGAGAATTCACCAACCAATTGGGTATCCGAACCGTGATTAATGATTTTATTAACAGTCGGACTAAATTTGTTGTCAATGCTATTGTGTGTGTCTGCCTGAGGGTGTATGTAGGAAGCACAGGGAACACATTTCAAGCCTCAAGAAACAGGACTATAAGTTGCCTTTGGCCCTCCAATGGCAGGAATGCCATCAGATGGACGATGTCAACGATATCAGGTTCATTGGCCTGAGAAAGGCATAACTGATTAAGAGAGGAAGTGATTTACAACTGAAGCTTAGACAAATTGAGGCTAAGTACATATGTAATTTACGGTGGGTCCAAAATGGTCTTAACTCTGAGCATGAGATGAATGTCTTTTTTTTTAACTTCTGTATATTGAAGGTTTTGTATAAGCAACACATTACATCATACACCATGAAATAACATAAAATATATTTCCCAATTGAAAAAGGGTGATCCCTCGGAGTCATTGGGCCTCATTACGAGAATGCCTCCGTTCCGGGCTCCATTACCGGGTTCCTGCAATGGGGACTTACCGGGTTACTCCGACATAGGAGGATCCGGTAAGTCCTCCTTGCAGGAACCCATCCCCATTCCCATTGAGCCCCTATAGGGCTCAATGGGAATGGGGAGGGAGGTAATAACGGGCAGATTACATCTGGCCCGTTATTGCCTCCCTCTTCCCCTCGCGGGACCCGGAAAGCACGCCTGTTTTTAACCAGGCATGCGATCCGGGTCCCGCGATGGGAAGCTCGTAATCGGCGCTCCCGTAATGAAGGGGGCTGGACCCGTACCGGCCCCCTTCATTACGGGAGCGCAACATTTATAATGAGGCCCATTGTCTCTTGAGGCTGAATCCTATAGTCCCAATCCCCCCTCTCCCAAAACTTGTAACTTATAACTTTCAACTTCAACTACTACTACATCATCTCAGGCTCAGGGTTGTTGTCGTTGATGGAACAGCTGTGGCGATGTCGGTGCATGGGTATGCCAATATCACGTATGTTATGCTGGTGATCGGGTATGGCTATATGACTGTTATCCTCATGGTGTCACCCACCCCGGTGTGGAGCGTGCCCTGTGAGGGAGGATGACATATGTTCCAATATTTGTAAGCTAGGGCCACTTTGGTCGGGTTCAACCGTTGGAGCGTGCTTTCCTCCAGGCAGCATGTCCTGTATAGAAATGCGAACAGTTGTGTTTTAGAGGGAGCCTCAGTGGATTTCCAGTACACTATCAGGAGTTTACGAGCTGCAAACATTATTGTGCTCATGTCTTTGCATGCCCAGCGGTCAGCGTGCCAGTCTTTGTAGCTGGCCCCAAATAGCATGTCTTCTGGCCCCAGTGCTATCCCTGCCTCTGGGAATGGGGTGGTCAGCAATGCGTGGACCCTACGCCAACATTTTTCGATCTTCGGACATGACCACATCATGTGCCCATGGAGCCTATAGCTCTGCATCATCGCCAGCAGAGGAGAGGGCGATATACCCATTTTGTGCATTTTGGACGGGGTGTAATATAGGCGTTGAATAATTTTAAAATGGATTTCCCTATTTTTTATATTCAGTGATGTCCCGGGGGTGGCTGCAAAATATTGATATGTCCCCCGTCTCGATTTGAGTGCCGAGGTCGCTTGACCATGACTCGGCTAAGGTGGAATTCCTTCCCACAATGTTAGGGATGGCCATGGAGTAAAAATTACTTAGGCGTGGGTGCGTGCGGGTGCGTCGTTCTAGTTCGAGCTCGCAGGGGGTGGGGGGAGCTTGTCTGGAGGCGGCTGTGGTGTGTCGCAACATTACGGCACATAATGTGCCATATTGTAGCCACTGTCCTGCGTGTAAGTCTAGCGCTCTACAGCCCTCCGAGAATGTCTGTATTTTTGGGGCATCGCATAGGTCGATGATTCTGAACTGCACCCAATTGGTGGCGTGTTGCGGATGGAGTTTGTTTATATGTTCGAGTGGCAGAAGGGTTCCGATCGACATCCAGGTTGGCGCCTTTTTAATATCGGCTCCTTGTCGAGATCGGAGCCCGTGCCATTGGCTTATTGTATGGCCCATTACGGGATGCGTCTTGATGCGCCGTGGTAGCTTCGTTGGGGGAATGGCTAGGACATCTAGAGGTGTCCAGGGAGACATGAGTGTCAGTTCCATCCCTCTCCAGCAGGAACTGTCTTCTGGGTTAAGCCACCATTTGGCCCAGCATATTTGTGCGGCCTGATAGCAGCTGCGCCATGAGGGTAGCACCAGGCTACCGTCCGACTTAGTCGCTGTGAGGGCCTTTGAATGTAGGTGCGCTTTGAATCTCGAAAACGCTGTCTCTATCATTTTGTACATCTTTGGGCTCGAGGTGCAGAGTAGCATCATAGCTAGGTATATAAGTTTGGGCATCAAGTTCATTTTAATGGCGTTGATCTTTCTAGTCAAGGATAATGATAGGGTGTCCCATTTATCAAGGTCTGCTCGGATCCGGTCCACAGTGTGTGGGTAATTGAGGTGCCGAAGGTCCTCAATGTGAGCGCTGACATTGACCCCCAGATATTTGATGTAGCCTGTTTGCCGCCGAAACGGCGCCACCCCGCCCTGATCCCAGGGGATGTCAGGTCTCAGCAGTAATATCTCTGACTTGGTCCAGTTTACCCGGTATCCTGCCATGGGGCCATATTGCTGTAAGAGGTAGCGCACTCTGGGGAGAGAGCTGGGAGTATCGCCTATGTATAGAAGAAGGTCGTCAGCGTAGAGGGAAACACAATGTTCAACTCCGCCCCTCCACAACCCCCGCCATTTCGGGTCAGACCTCAGGATTGCTGCCACTGGCTCGATGGACATGGCATAGAGGGGAGGCGATAGTGGGCATCCCTGGCACGTGCCAGAGCGGATAGCAAAGGGAGCCGAGGTAAGGCTGTTGGTTGTCACTGTCGCCTCAGGGCCCATATACAGTAGGCAGATCAGCTTAATCAGTGGTGGTGGAAGGCCATACTCACCGAGGGCCCTGAACATGAAGTCCCATTGGACTTTGTCAAAAGCCTTTTCGGCGTCAATTGTTAGGATGGAGTCCCCTTGGCTTGCCTCGCCCGCTAAGACATGTAGCAACCGACGGACATTGACCCCCGAGTGCCGTTTGCGGATGAAGCCCTTCTGGTCAGCCTGTATCAAATGGGGCAGGACTGCTTCTAATTTTTGCGGCAGGCATTTTGCCAGGATCTTGGCGTCGGAATGTACGACCCACATGTGTCCGTCGGCCTCCCCTTTTTATGAAATACCACTATGTTGGCACTAAGCATTGACTTTGGTAGTTGGCCGGTGTCGGCTGCCTCCGAGAGTACAGCGTGTAGTCTCGGGGCCACATCGTCGGCGGCAAGTTTGTATACATCTATCGGAATTCCGTCGGAACACGAGGCCTTGCCTGGGTTCATAGCGTGAATTGCCCGTCTGATGTTGACTACTGTTAACGCGGTGTCTAAAGCCTCATATTGGGCAGGGGTGATTTTGGGCAGCCGAATTGATCTCAGGAATCCCTGCATCGCCTGTGAGGGGAGTGTTTCTGGCTTTGCATATAGGTTCGCATAAAATTCTGCGAATCTGAGATTAATGTCTGTGTCCCCTAAAATCTGGTTCCCTTCCCCGTCCTGTCGGCAGCGATCGCTGCGGCTGCCTGGCATTGTTTTAGGACGAGCACCATCAGGCGCAGGAGCCTTTCATTTTCCACGTAGTATTTCTGGGACCAGCTCGAAAAGGATATTTGGACTCTTTTGGTGGTGGTGTCTTTAATTTCAGCTAGGATCCTAGGCAGTTGTAAAAGTGTCTGTTGGTCTGGCGCTTTCTTGTGCTGTTTTTCTAGGGCTTCCATTTCGGTAGTTAGTTGGTGTTCTCTGTCACGCCATTGCCTAACTTTGTGTGCCCATCTAGAGATAAATTGACCTCTTAAGTAAGCCTTAAAGGCATCCCAGCACACATATTTAGTAAAAGAGGGGTTAAGATTTGTATCCCAAAATACAGCCCTGTCTCCATTAATGTGCTCTACAAAGTCGGGATATGCCAAGGCTCTCATGTTCAGGCGCCAGGTTGGGGGGTTTCGGTGAGTGTCGGGAAGAGTTAGTCTGGTCTTGACGGGTGCATGGTCCGAGAGGGTGATGGGGAGTATAGAGCAATCTTCGAGCGTGTGGAGCATTGTACTAGGGGCCAGCCAGTAGTCTAAACGTGAGTAGCTTTGGTGTCTGCAGGAGTAGAAGGTGTATTCTCTGAGTGTTCCGTGCTTGCTCCTCCACACGTCTTTCAGTCTGAGGTCCGTGAGTAGGGCGGTGAGCGTGGCTAGCTTTTTAGGACTGCTCGGGCCCACGCGGGTCGCACTTTGCCTGTCTAGAGTTGGGTCAAGCGCAAAATTAAGGTCACCACCAACCAGAGTAAGCCGTCTCATCAGCGGAGCACAGGCGGCGAAGTTATTGGTGAAAAAGGCTGGGATATCGGTCGTGGGAGCATATATGTTAATGAGTGTGAGTGGGTGATGGTGTAACAGGCCCTGTACCACAAGATACCTCCCCTCTCTATCCGCCATGGTGTGTTGGATTGTGAAGGGTATTCATCTATGAAACAGTATGGACACTCCTCGTTTACCCCTGCGAGGTGCATGAGTGGCTGCCCCCACCCAGCCCTTCTCTAGCTTCCTAGCTTCCCTCTCGTTAAAATGAGTTTCTTGGAGAAATACTATATCCCCCTGGAGGTCCCTCAAATGGTTGAGTACTTGCATGCATTTTATGGGGTGGCCCAGCCATTGAACGTTAAGGGTTATTAAAGTGATTTTAGCCATTAGTTTGATATGGGGGGCCTCTCCCCTTCAAATCCCTCAAGTAAGACATATGTTGTAACACTACCCATATCGATGTTGTGGGGGTGCTGCACCCTCTGTGCTCCCAATAGCCATACTTGGATTTCGATAGTAGATAAGCAATAAACCATAACTTTAAGTGAGGGAAGTAACATTTCCCTTGTAACATTGGGGATGGGTCTTCCATCCCCAATACCGGGCAGTAAAGCCCATGCATGGCGTGTTGGAGTGTTGGCCCTCATGGCGGCCCTCCTTCCCATGCATGATGAGGTTCTCCCCGCCTGGGGCCTGGAGTCATGGGGGCCGGCCGGCGTGCCTGCGCCGGGTGGAGATGACTGTGGCGTCTGCAAGTGGAGTAGCAGGCAGCATTCCCGGACCGTTCCAGTTCTAGTGTGCGTTGGTATGGCACTGGAGAGAATCCTCATAACAGAGTTTGTGGGGGGGTCAGATGCCGGGAGGTCCGTCCAGCTGCGTAGGCCCGGTGCCATTAAAGTTCTTAAGCGTCCGCATCTCCCTCCCCCGGAAGTAGCTGGTGGTGGTGCGGTTTCCGAGACACAGGTCTGGGGCATTGTTGTGCCCCCGGCGCCGCCTTTCTTGGATGGGATAGGAATCGCTTCAGGTTCATATAGTTTCATCAGGTGGGCAGCATTTAGTGTAGCATTTCAGGAAGAAATTATGGTGGGGCTCCGCTTGTGGGTTCCCTTCGCCCCCAGTCGGGCCCTTTCATGCCTCTGTCCTGTCTTTGCCTCCTGTTTTTGTTGCGTGGCAGGCGGTATTCTACTGTAGATGTTGCTTGCGATGCCGATGGCCGCTGGTTGTTCTCCCCTGGGTAGTCTGTCGTGAAAAGGTTTTGACGTACGAGGAATCGCCGGGCGTCCTCCGGGTCGTCGTATGAGTGCCACTGGCAGTCTATTTGGACGCACCAGACCGCTGGAAATTTCAGGTAGTGTCTGACTTCTTGCCCCCTCAGTGCCTCAAAAATGGGGTTAAACCCCTTCCGCCGGCTGTCCAACCTCTCTGTACATCTTCAAAATCCTTATTTTGTGCTGGAAGTTTAACAGCCTGAGCGTGATTGGTCACGGGCATTCTCCTCTCTATTGTTAGTTCCCGAGGGTTTTCGATGTGGAGGACATCCTGCAGAAAATTATACATGAAAGTCTCCAGGTCGGGTCCTTCTGCAGTCTCAGGGAGGCCGATCATACAAAGGTTGTTGCACCTGGACCTATTTTCCTGGTCCTCCATCTTTGCCCTCAGGCGTTGAACCTCCCTGATAACGCCGTTGAGTTCAGAGTCTCAGTCGAGCTTTGATTGTCTTCTAGCAAGCTAATGCGTTGCTCGTTGTCAGTCGTCCTCTCTGCCTGGGCATTGAGTCTCACCTGGACATCCTGGAGGTCTCGTCTGATGTCCTGGACTGTCGTGTTGGTTTCTTGGGTGCGTTGTCCTATAAGTTTCATCTCTGCCAGGATGGCCTGGAGCTGCGCCGGAATATCCATTGCTGTCTTGCGGCATGTGGTCCGCCTGGGAATGGGATCTGTGGTGTCGTAATCTCCTGACGGTCTGGGTTTGATTTCCGTGGTCTTTCTTAGCATAGCCCCATGGGTGTCTTGTATAGTCGGTCGGTCGTGAGCCACGGAACCGTTGACCTTACGGGCAGGGCAAATACATCCAGTGTCAGGTGATTGGAGCTAGGTCACTTCCCGCCGTTGAAGTCCATGTTGTGACTGGGGCACCTGCCTTTTCAAGGTTCCAGGGTCGGTACGCCGGCACTGTGGGATAGTCACGGGTTGTAGGCCCGATGGCGGGCCTGTAGTGACTGCTCGGAGTTCCCGATGCTAGTGTCGCCAGCGGGAAGGAGTTGAGGTCGGGGCACCTACACTGCGACCAGTTGATCCGGGTCAGACCTCGCGCTGGTTGAGGTCTGGTCAGTGTGCGATTTGCCACCTGGGCTTAGGGATTGACACTATCGTGTTGGTGTGAGGTGTTATCCAGAGCACTGGTGTTCCATGCTGCCCAATCAGTGTGGGGGGTTGCCTCTGTTGATTTATTGGGTGCGGAGGACCCACAGGTGTCTACTGATGTGGAAGGTGTTTTGGTGCTTCTACCCCAAAGTGCCCCTTCACCACCGGTAATGGGCTTTTATGTGCAGCTGTAGTGGCCTCTGCCGCATATAGCTCCGTTGTTCCTTGAGCTGAGTGCCTATTGAAGTTTTGCACTGCCTGGCCCCACCGATATTGAGCAGGAGTGTGTGTCTGTGTTGCGCTCGGGGCGCACTCTGGTCTGGGGTGGAGAGGCCTTCCCTAGGTCCCGTTGTTGCTCACTTGCTGGCGGAGGGGTGCTACTCCCGTGGCTCGCAGGCCGTGCGCTGCGGGGAGCCTCCCCGGTCGCATGCCGGCCGGAGCCAGGCCAGACCCGCCTCCTGTGGCTGCCCTCCCTCACGGATCCCTCCTCACCTTTGGCCCCCGCCGGGCAGGGTCCGATGTGGGCTCTGTGCTGCGCTTTCCCTGCAGGGTTGAGGCCACCAGTAAACCTCTGCTCGGGGCGTTCTCAGTAGAGCTTACTCTGGTCCGAGTGGCTTGTGGGGCCCACTTCCCCCACCCAGGTCGCGGGCTGTGATTGCAGTCCCAGGTTGCCCCTCCTGCTGGTCGGCGGCTGTTGGCAATGGCATGCTTGTGCGGCCCCGAAGCTCTGTGCGGTTTGTTGGCCTCTGGGATTGGTGGGCTGTCCGGGGGGCAGCATTCGTACCGTTCCTCACTCCGGGCGGCCTCAGGGCACCCTGCTGCTTTATCTTCTCCCTAGTGGGGGCTGATGCATCTTGGAATCTCGCAGGTTGCGGCGCCCCAGAGCCCAGGTCTCCTTGCGCCTGTTGCCGGCGAGCACGGTGTCCCGGGTTCTGGCCCCCGAGCCCTCAGCTGGGTAAGATCATGAGTGGGTGCGGCGGGGGGTCACCTGCTTCGGCCCCGCTGCGCCTCTCTGTTGTTCGGGCTGCGCTCCTGGGCGGTAGAGGTGTTGTACGGCCTTCGGTCCCTGCGTCGATGATGTCGGGAGACCTCTCGGCTGAGGTTTATTCGGCCAAAACTTTCAGGGTTGGCGTCGGGAGGCGTCCTCAGTTCAGGATTGCATTTTCAGCAGCTTTCGGGGACTGTGGAGGGTGTTGTGCATAGCGTGATGGCGAGCTCACACGGAGCTTCAGAGACCTGCGGCCATCTTCGTTCTGGCTCTCGTGCACCCACCCCCCCGGAGATTAATGTCTCTTTATAGGTTATGTGACATTGTCCTCAGATTATTCTGATTAATTACAATTTTGATCTGACCCATGAAGGGAATGCCAGTTTCTCTGCAGGTACCATTTCAGGTTCATAATTGCATGAGTTATTTAGCACATGTCGTAATTATTCCCAACCATGATGATAGCTAACATCTGTGGATATACATTGAGTCAAATTTTAGTACATCTAACATACTCTTCTTTTTCCATATACGGGTAATATCCCTCCTATAAGTACAGATTTATTCAAATGTTCTTTCAAGTAGACTAATTATACATACACATGTACGTCACTTGACATGTACCATGTCACGTAGCGTACACCAACCGAGTGTGTTTAGATCTTTTCTAGTTTGGGCACTTATTATATTGCCTCTTAAGATATATTTCTATTCTCCACCATTGGAGACATTTTCCTTTAACGTGTGTTTTAACTGGATGTATACGAATTGTTCGAACTACAATTGTTCGAATCACAATTGACCTTTGCACAATTGACCGGATTGTGAAGGTCAATTGTTACATATCTGCGGGGGGAAACCCCCCGCAACCCCCATTATATATATATATATATATATATATATATATATAACCAAAGCAACAAAAAAAAAAAAAATATATATATATATATATATATATATGCGGTCAATTGTGCAAAGGTCAATTCGGACCCTTGACTTTCGATCAATTGGGTCATTCGAACAATTGTGTTCGAACAATTTGGGTAATACCTTTTAACTTCAGGATGGTTATTTTATTCTGCTACAACTATTGTGGTTTTCAAGTTGGGGAATCCTTCTGTTAATTTCAACATTTTCTGACATTAGGGAATTGCTTTATTGTTCAGCTTTATATTCACACGCTATTGTATCATTCTTGTATGAGTGTGACGTTGGGCGTAACTTACTACATCACACTCATTAAGGGACTGAGCACCAAGCTCATATGGAGATATTTCACGCATACGTGTGACATCATACATCACGTATGACATTGTGCGCTTTGTTTATCCTATAAATAAGCGGCTTCTTATGCACACCTTACTCCAATTCTTTTAATCCATCCATAAATTAACTTTTTTTAGGTGACACACTTACTTACTTGTGTTTTAGGTATTAGGACCTGTCACTTTGGAATCTAATAACTTGAGGCACACAAGAATTTATCTGAGAACCTACCTCAAGTAGTGTCTATTAAGGTAAGACTCCCATGCAGATTAAAGCGAGAAATCCCATTAGAATACTAGCATTCTTGCAAACCCTAGAGTGGTCCCATTACCTATAATAATAATAATAATAATTTGGCATTTATATAGCGTTATGAACCCTCAGGTATCTGAGCGCTGCTTATTATTACCCACGGTGTGTGGTGCTCATTTATCGAGCTCGGAAAGATGAAAGGCTCAGTTTGGCCCCGCCGGGATTCGAACCTGCGTTAGCAAGCTCTGCACGGATGTCAAAGCAAGCCTCTACTGCTGTGCCACTTGACCGGCTATAATTCATTCAGCACTTTGGTATTGGATTTCCTAGGGCTTCATTGCGGTTGTTGGTTTACAGAACCACCTTGAGGATGGACCCTCACTTTAAGCGGTCTCCTCTCAGCACCTCCGGAACATGGGTGGAATACTAGCGACATTAGGGTAAGGAGATATCTTACTCTGAGTCTCTGTTATCCTGCAAACCTTAAGTATCTAACTTGGATTGATGTTACTTGTCACTAATCAGACAGCTTCCTTTCGTCTTTTCTTTTCTCTTATGCCCCTTTCTTATTGAATCCAATCAGAGTGTTATTTTTGAACAATTTGGTGAGTTTCCAATTATACGTTGGTCTTACTATTACCACTAGGTTTGAAGCATGATAAGTTTCCATTTGGCATTTCGGTAGTTCTCCTTTTCATGCCATCACGTTTCAACATCTCTTCTATTCCTGCTAGGGAGTAACCGGTATTGTCACTCAAGCTCACAAGGATTGATTATTAACAGGGACTTACAAGATTCTATGGGACTAAAACTGGCACTTCCTTCATGAAACTCACAATCCTCTTGATAGCGACCTATGCACCCATTTGGGTAGTAAATATGTTTTTCACATCTGGCAATCAGCATGCAATTACATTTGGTGAATATTTACCCTATTTGATGTACAATCACATAATTGATATGATGTTAGGAACAGAATATTTGTGAATTAACTGACCCTAAATAATTTTGTTATCCCATCCCTCTGTTTCTGTCCAACCCGGCCTGCTACTTATTTTTATCATGGTATGTCAACTTTTGCTTACTATTTTTTCTTTTGATCTCTAATGTGTATACATTTTGTTCCCTTGTGAACCACTTATTTTCTGTATATGATTTTTTGCACATTATGTATGTCAATCAATATATGGAAACAATACCCTTTCAACTTTTTACAATGATGTAACTTTGAATGTTTACTACAGCCTTGAGGACGACCGAATGGTCAAAACACGTGTCGCTGTGACAGCAATAAAACACTATTTAACTGCTTGGATGAACATTGGACTCTTAATAGACACAGGAATCCTGACGATTTTCTGTTGCTGAACTTTTGAGGCAGGAGTCAGAAAAGGGCCACGAATTATATATGTGTTGATGAGCTTTAAACTTTAGAATGGGGTGTTTTATGGGAAATTTGGTGGAGGAGGGAGCTGCCTAGCAGCCCATTTCCCGATGGGCATCGTAATGTTGTTGTTGGGGAAATCTCGGAGGGATTGAGGGAAGGGGAAGGATGCTGGGGTAAGAGTGCAGAGAAAAGGGGGACTAGGAGTGATATTCAGCTGAGAAATAAAAAGGTTCACGCACACAAATGAACTGGGTCACAGATATGATTGTTGGTTGGGGAAATGATATGGCCGATTACGAATGTGGGAAAGCATAAATCGTAAGGGACTAAACTCCCCCACAAAGAGAGTGTTTGTGTGTTAGGCGGAAACCTGTGCAGTTCCCTCTGGGACCACTGCAAAAGATTTAGGACTACAGGTGTTGCGATGAACCCACTTGGTAGCAGTCTGTACCACACAGATTCAATTGGTAGCTGTGGCTGAGCAGTCAGACGTCTCTCAAGAAAAGTTGGTCAGTATAGGGAGTATACAAGATAGGGCAATTCTTCACAGCAAAACAAGTAAGCACGCAACAAGGCTTAGTATAAAGATAGTAAGTTATTTATTTATAACAGAACGTCTACGAAAAATACTACGGCAAATCACGGCAAACAAATCAAAATGCAATTACTCTGCGGAATGGAATAAAGCTCGATCTCCTGACACACAATATCGACAACTCTAGGTTTTTACGGCACCACTTATTTGCAGACAGAGGTGTATACCCCAACCTAGATGACACTCGAATATACTCGTGTGAAAGGGAGAAAAGAGATAGGCAGATAATGAAGTCAACACGATTCGTACTGAAGCGGGAAAAATGCAAGGCAGGAATGCAATAATCACAAATAGATCGTAAAAGTTCAGCGGCCAGGCCCACTCGGTGAGAGGCAAGGCATGATGTCCTGGAAAGTCTCTAGTGAAGACACGCTCAAGTCTTTATAGCACAATGTTAGCGACAGGTGGAACCAGTTCAGAACAAAGAGTGAATATAGCTTGGAGGCAACCCAACGGAACGGAGAGGAATCAGATACCTCACTCGAACCGATCGAAAAGGGAAGCCAGGCGGTTACGGTACCTTGTTGTGGAGGGCAGCTCCGGCGGGGGCAGTTGTTCCTGGTGGTGGATGCACGACGGTCTTGGCCCAGAGTGGAGATGATCTCGTCGTCGAAGGAAAGATGTCCGGTGCACCACCAGGGAAGAAACCAGCCGCGGAGTGCTCCATCACAAGGCACCACCTTTCGGTCGCGGTACAGGGGTAGTGGCTATCCGGTTGCCGGGTGCTCTGCACGGGCAATTCGACCACTGCGTCCTGGGCGAACAAAAAGCACAAAGAGGAAGAAGACTGGTTGTTCCCACCAGCCAGGGGAAGAGACTCTCCGGCAGGGAGATCTCCTCTGTCGTCGGGAGATTGTGAGACGATTCTGCAGGGCTCCACCGGAGGTGTCGGCGTGCAGGTAGGCTCAGCGTTACCCTCGTCGGATTCTTTAGGTCCTGTGGCGACTTCTGAAGATCCAGTCCCAAAAGCCCTGCTTTTATGCAGACGCCCCCCATTCATTCAGCCTAGCTGTCAATCAACACATGCTAAGTGGTGAGCGTGGAGGCTCACCACCTGGGCCAATCACTCCAGAGTGCGACCTGAGTTGGCAAGGCAACTCGGTCCACGGTGTCTAAACCCCCTCCCACACCCCTGAGGTAACCCAGACAGAATGGCACCACTTTGGAGGGTCTCTGTCCAGAGGCCCGCCAAAAGTGGAACAAAGGGCTCAACCTTTGGTTTAGGAGTCACAGAGACGAACACAGACGCCATTTTACAAACCGAGTTCTGGCAGAAAATACCACTCGATAAACTTATTTAAGATAGGTAGATCGGTGGTACGTTGGAGATTAACAAGAAAAGTATCAATCTTCAACAATGGGATAAATCCCATAGGGTTATGCTCGGGGTCGAACATAACAAGTAGTTTCCACTGCCACCAGCCAAAACTCGACGAGGGGGGACGGGACAGTGCCCCCTCGAGTAACAGATCCAGGAGTAATCGAATTACTCCTACCAGTACGTCCACAATAAGATGGTTGGTACTAGTTCTGTTAGCAAATTTAGGTCTAGTAAAGCCAATGGTGACTTTACATGCCCGGGGAGACAGTAGTCAGTCCCCGGGTATGGAGTCTATGGTGGGGGAACCTGCTAGGGCGCCCCCGTGTCACGACACGTAAGGTGCAGTGTGACACACATAGAAAAACATATGAGACCCTATGGAGTAAAAGACCCCATAGCCCATCGAACACATTGACATTCAAAGGAATTACACACATACATGTCCAAGAGTGAGAGAAAAGGGTCACACTCTTGGCAGGATGGGAAAAAACAAACTCCAGAAATCCAGCAAAGCTGCTGGGGGACTCACTAGGTTAGGAAATTCAGCCTAAACAGAGAATTCTCCCTAACACTCGCCCCCCCCAGACTAAGGGACAGGAGGATTTAATCCACTCCTGGATGAATCTCATACCTCTAGTCGATGACATACATCCTAGAGAGACCATCAGCATTTTGGTGGTGACATCCTGACCTGTGCTCAATGGTGAAATCAAACCCTTGCAGGCAGATCGACCATCTCAGTAGTTTTGGGTTTTCCCCTTTCATTTGCATTAACCATCTCAAGGGTTGGTGGTCAGTCTGAATAACAAAAGTAGAACCATACAAGTACGGCCTAAACTTCTTCAGAGCCCACACGATAGCAAAGCACTCTCTTTCGATTGTTGCCCACCTTGTTTCAGGATCCTTCAGCTTGCGGCTGATGTAGCAAACGGGGTGCTCCCTACCTTTCCCATCCAGCTGACTGAGTACGGCACCTATCCCTACATTGGAAGCGTCTGTCTGCACAATGAAGTGTTGGCGGTAATCAGGAGCTCTGAGTACTGGGGCTTGGCAAAGAGCCTTTTTCAGGTTTTCAAAAGCCTGATTGCACTCCTCGTTCCATTTAACCTTTTTAGGGAATTTGGGCGAGGAGATGACATTCAGTGGAGAAGCTATGGTCCCATAGTTCTCTATGAAATTCCTGTAATACCCGGTGAGGCCTAGGAAGGCTCTCACCTGAGACTGAGTAGTCGGTGTTGTCCAATTTTTGCACAGCTTCAATCTTACTGAGCAAAGGCCTTATCTCTCCACCGCCTACCTCATGTCCAAGGTAGACTACCTTACTCTGTCCAATTTGGCATTTACTCGCCTTTATGGTCAGATTGGCTCGTCCTAGAGCCTGCAAAACATCTCTCAGGTGGGTTACATGTTCTTCCCAGGAATGGCTGAACACTGCTATGTCATCCAAGTATGCCATGCAGAAGTCCTCCATCCCTTTCAGAACCTGGTTTACCATCCGTTGAAACGTAGCAGGTGCATTTTTTAGTCCGAAAGGCATTACCGTAAACTGGTATAAACCAATGGGGGTAGAAAATGCAGTTTTCTCCTTGGCATGGTTGGTCAGGGCTATTTGCCAATAGCCTGACGTCAAGTCAAATGTGCTGAGGAACTTGGCGGCGCCAAGCTTATCCACCAACTCATCTGTCCTTGGCAAAGGGTGGGCATCAGTCGTGGTGACTGCGTTAAGAGCTCGGTAATCCACGCAGAATCTAAGTTCTTTAGACCCGGCCTTTGGTACTAACACAACTGGGCTAGACCATGGACTAGTAGAGGGCTCTATTACCCCGAGATCAAGCATCTTGCTGACCTCACCTTTGATGTGGGTTCTTACGTTTTCTGACATGCGGTATCCTCTGCTTTTGACAGGCAGACAGTCACCAGTGAGTATCTCGTGCTGGCCCCAAGGGGTCAAGCCTGGTGAGAGCGAGAACAGAGAGGCAAACTGATTCAACATAGACTTGCACTCTTCTTGTTGCTCGGGTGTCAGATTGGAGGAGAGATTTACTCCTTCAATTTTTTCATCCAAAGGTAAGCCTCTGAGGAGATCCGGAAGAGCTTCACTCTCTTCTTCTTCCTCGGATGATGCGAGAAGCAACGCTCCTACATCAGGTCGTGAGACATACGCTTTGAGTCGGTTGGTGTGGAAGACTGTTGGAGCCTCCTTGGGGTTGCCCAAGTCCACCAGATAGTTAACCTCACCGAGCTTACCCACTACTCGGTAGGGTCCCATCCATTTATCTTGCAAGGCCCTCTGCCTTGTGGGGATCATAACAAGAACGAGCTGGCCTTGAGCGAACTCAACCATGTTAGCCTTTTGATCGTGCCAGTGCTTGACCAATGCTTGTCCAGCTTTCAAGTTATCGCTTGCTTCTGTCATCAGGTGTGACATTCTCCTCCGGAGACCTATCACGTAGTCAGTCACTCTGACTGGCTTGGGGGAAGGAGCACTCTCCAACCCCTCCTTAATCAGGGCCAATGGACCTCTGACGGGATGACCATAGAGCAGTTCGAAGGGAGAGTAACCAACTCCCTCCTGAGGGACTTCTCTATAAGCAAAAAGAAGGCATGGCAATAGAAGGTCCCACTTACGCTTAAGGGGTTCTTCTAGAGCACCTATCATGCTCTTCATGGTTCGGTTGAACCGTTCTACCAACCCATTGGTTTGTGGGTGGTAAGCCATTGAGAACTTGTAAGTTACTCCGCAGGTTTTCCACATGGCTTTCATGTAGTGGGACATAAAATTTGACCCCCTGTCAGAGATTACTCCCTTAGGAAATCCGACCCTAGTAAAAATAGCAAGGAGGGCCTTAGCCACAGCCGGAGCTGTAACAGTCCTCATAGGAATTGCCTCAGGATACCTAGTAGCATGGTCTACTACAACAAGTATAAACCTGTTGCCTGAGGAGGTTGGAGGATCAAGGGGACCAACGATATCAATCCCTACTCACTCAAATGGGACTCCCACAACGGGAAGAGGCACTAACGGTGCCACATTCTTGGACCCAACCTTACCAGAGATCTGGCAGGTATGGCAGCTTCTGCAGTGTTTTTCTACTTCGGCCCCCATCTTTGGCCAATAGAAGTAGAGTGAGAGCCTTTCCTTAGTCTTCTTGAAACTCAAGTGACCAGCCAAAGGAATCTCGTGGGCTAACTGCAAGAACTGTGGTCTGTTTGCTTGGGGTACTACAAGGCGTTTGTAGTCTCCAGGTGCAGACTCGGTCGGTTCACTATAGAAGAGGCCATCTTCCCAGTGCAATTTATGTTTCCCAGGCTCTTGCCCTTCAGCCTGAGCTTCTGCCTGATGGCGAAGACCTTCCAGAGTTGGACATTCTCTCTGTCCCTTACTGAAGTCTGCCCTGCTGGGTCCACCTTCTGCCAGTAACGACTGCAGCTCAGGATGGTCAACAGGATCCAGATCTCCAATGAGTTCTTGGCCTTCTATTAGCTCTTCCTCAGAGTCTAATTCCACCACACAGGGTTGTACCTCCCTCTCAGCCTCAGCTGGAGGTGGAGTTACGGGTGTGACGTTGGACAACCGCGGGGAAGTCCGTGTCGGCTGCATTGGAATGCGGGCTGCTGGTTTCGGTTTAGAAGTCTTAGGTTTCCCCTTTGCTTCTGTGTTCTTAGAGACAGCGGCCGCCATTTCCAATGGAGCAGGAGTGATCTCTTTCTTCATCATCTCCTCGAGAGTTCTGCGCATGGTCCTCTCTCTTGCAGGTCTGGTTAGCTCCTGTAACCTTTTACTAGGAGGTCTGGGAGTATGCGATACAACTCCGAGAGTCTTCAAATCGTTACCCAACAGTACGCGTCCTGGTACCTCACTCTGTATGCTGACAGGTATCGTTACAGTCATGTCGTTACACTGGATGAGAACTGGTAATTGGGGAAGCATCTGCACAGGCCCTCCAGCTAACTTGGTGAGGCGTTTGGGTGCCTTAGCAACATCCTCAGCCTGAAAAAACGATTTATCCACCACAGTTATGCTGGCCCCAGTGTCCCTAATGGCAGGCGTCTCCTGACCATTCACCTGGACACTGTCCTTATAATACTCTTTAGTATTATCGGGGATAGAATTATAGACATCTAAATTCTGTTGTTCCCACAACCCCAGAGATACTAAAGAAACGCTGGTTGAGACTCCAATGGGTTCGTCAGCTAGCAGTAGAAAGTTTCCACTTGCCATTTGGACTTCCTCCTCTGGAGCGAAGGCTAAGGAGACAAGTTGGACCCCTGAAGGTTTACCCTTACATCTGGGATCTCCTTTCACATGATCAGTCGAGCCGCAAACAAAGCATTTTCCGAATGCTTTCTGGAATGGTGGCTTGTTCTGACCTCCTTCCGGTTTGGCACCAGAAGTTACACTATTCTGCTGTGGTTTTCCCGGTGGCTTACCCTTCTGGTTTTGTTTGGGGCCCTCTTTGGAATGTGAGTTATTCGAATTCTCCTTTGAGTCTTTTTTTGGCTGTTTTCCCTCGTCCTTCTTCTGAGTTGCCCCAGAATCCTTGTGAGTAGCCCTGTTGGCAACCCACAAGTCAGCAGCCTTAGCTAGAGCCCTGGAATCTAATTCCTTCGAATCAGCCAAGTGCTGTCTGAGCTCAGGAGAACAGGCATCATAAATCAACTCCAACATAAAAAGATTTCGCATACCCTCGTAAGTGTTAACTTTGTAACCCTTAATCCATCCCTCTAAGTTTTTCAACCCTTCACTCACCCAGGTAGCCCAAGGGGTACCATCATGCTTTTTGAGGGTTCTAAACCTCTTAAGATACTGGGAAGGGGTCTTCCCGAATCTAGCTATCAAAGCTAGTTTCACACTTTCATAATCCGTCTTATCCACCTCCCCCAACTCCATTACCACATCAGTCGCAACAGGAGGAAGCCTAGAGAACAACCAGGGAAGCAGCGCGTCCCCGGTGATGTCCTGGAGCCCATGATTGTATTCAAACAGTTTCAACCAATCCAACACATCCAATCTCGGTTCGTACATACCCACTAATTCCTTCGGCATCCGGGGTCTTTTGGGACTGGAGCTCCTAGAGGAACCAGAGGAGAGAGAAGCATTTTCCATAGACAACTTTTTCATTTCTAACTCATGATTAAGTTCTATTTCTCTGAGTCTCAACTCAGCCTGTTTCTGCTCAGCCTGGGCATTCATCCGTCTGAACTCGAGCTCTTGGTTTCGTTCGGATTGAGCCAAAAACCGTTTATATTCTAATTCGAGCTTCATTTTTTCAAGTTCAAAATAAGCAGGGTTACTTGTGGGACCTGGTTTGGGCCCCGTAGGTACAGTTGGTAAGGCAGATAGAGGAGCGGAGGAGACATTTTCGTTAGCCTCGCCGTCCTCGTCAGCCTCTTCATCGCTATCATCAGAATTACGATTCAGATCAACACCATCACTGTTATCTACAGTTGCTGGAGAGTTTGGTTCCTCTGAACCAGTACCCAGACTTTGGTTCGCCAGCAATCTCTCTATCAATTCTAACTTCTTGCCTTTTACAGGAAGATTCTCTTGTCTACAGAGAGCTCGCAGACTCTCAGCATTTTTATCCGACAAAGACTCTTGGCTGTAAATTTCCATCGTAGACATGTTTTTTGAAAGTTGCTTTCGTAAAGTTTTGTGGTTAGTTGTCCTACAGCGTCGAAAAGCACTCTAAACTGTATACTCGATACTAATCCCACCGCTGTACACCAGTGTTAGGCGGAAACCTGTGCAGTTCCCTCTGGGACCACTGCAAAAGATTTAGGACTACAGGTGTTGCGATGAACCCACTTGGTAGCAGTCTGTACCACACAGATTCAATTGGTAGCTGTGGCTGAGCAGTCAGACTTCTCTCAAGAAAAGTTGGTCAGTATAGGGAGTATACAAGATAGGGCAATTCTTCACAGCAAAACAAGTAAGCACGCAACAAGGCTTAGTATAAAGATAGTAAGTTATTTATTTATAACAGAACGTCTACGAAAAATACTAAGGCAAATCACGGCAAACAAATCAAAATGCAATTACTCTGCGGAATGGAATAAAGCTCGATCTCCTGACACACAATATCGACAACTCTAGGTTTTTACGGCACCACTTATTTGCAGACAGAGGTGTATACCCCAACCTAGATGACACTCGAATATACTTGTGTGAAAGGGAGAAAAGAGATAGGCAGATAATGAAGTCAACACGATTCGTACTGAAGCGGGAAAAATGCAAGGCAGGAATGCAATAATCACAAATAGATCGTAAAAGTTCAGCGGCCAGGCCCACTCGGTGAGAGGCAAGGCACGATGTCCTGGAAAGTCTCTAGTGAAGACACGCTCAAGTCTTTATAGCACAATGTTAGCGACAGGTGGAACCAGTTCAGAACAAAGAGTGAATATAGCTTGGAGGCAACCCAACGGAACGGAGAGGAATCAGATACCTCACTCGAACCGATCGAAAAGGGAAGCCAGGCGGTTACGGTACCTTGTTGTGGAGGGCAGCTCCGGCGGGGGCAGTTGTTCCTGGTGGTGGATGCACAATGGTCTTGGCCCAGAGTGGAGATGATCTCGTCGTTGAAGGAAAGATGTCCGGTGCACCACCAGGGAAGAAACCAGCCGCGGAATGTGCTCCGTCACAAGGCACCACCTTTCGGTCGCGGTACAGGGGTAGTGGCTATCCGGTTGCCGGGTGCTCTGCACGGGCAATTCGACCACTGCGTCCTGGGCGAACAAAAAGCACAAAGAGGAAGAAGACTGGTTGTTCCCACCAGCCAGGGGAAGAGACTCTCCGGCAGGGAGATCTCCTCTGTCGTCGGGAGATTGTGAGACGATTCTGCAGGGCTCCACCGGAGGTGTCGGCGTGCAGGTCGGCTCAGCGTTACCCTCGTCGGATTCTTTAGGTCCTGTGGCGACTTCTGAAGATCCAGTCCCAAAAGCCCTGCTTTTATGCAGACGCCCCCCATTCATTCAGCCTAGCTGTCAATCAACACATGCTAAGTGGTGAGCGTGGAGGCTCACCACCTGGGCCAATCACTCCAGAGTGCGACCTGAGTTGGCAAGGCAACTCGGTCCACGGTGTCTAAACCCCCTCCCACACCCCTGAGGTAACCCAGACAGAATGGCACCACTTTGGAGGGTCTCTGTCCAGAGGCCCGCCAAAAGTGGAACAAAGGGCTCAACCTTTGGTTTAGGAGTCACAGAGACGAACACAGACGCCATTTTACAAACCGAGTTCTGGCAGAAAATACCACTCGATAAACTTATTTAAGATAGGTAGATCGGTGGTACGTTGGAGATTAACAAGAAAAGTATCAATCTTCAACAATGGGATAAATCCCATAGGGTTATGCTCGGGGTCGAACATAACAAGTAGTTTCCACTGCCACCAGCCAAAACTCGACGAGGGGGGACGGGACAGTGCCCCCTCGAGTAACAGATCCAGGAGTAATCGAATTACTCCTACCAGTACGTCCACAATAAGATGGTTGGTACTAGTTCTGTTAGCAAATTTAGGTCTAGTAAAGCCAATGGTGACTTTACATGCCCGGGGAGACAGTAGTCAGTCCCCGGGTATGGAGTCTATGGTGGGGGAACCTGCTAGGGCGCCCCCGTGTCACGACACGTAAGGTGCAGTGTGACACACATAGAAAAACATATGAGACCCTATGGAGTAAAAGACCCCATAGCCCATCGAACACATTGACATTCAAAGGAATTACACACATACATGTCCAAGAGTGAGAGAAAAGGGTCACACTCTTGGCAGGATGGGAAAAAACAAACTCCAGAAATCCAGCAAAGCTGCTGGGGGACTCACTAGGTTAGGAAATTCAGCCTAAACAGAGAATTCTCCCTAACATTGTGGCAAGAGAATTTAAGCGGGCATGTGTGGACATTCTGCTTTTACAGGAACTAGGTAAAAGGATGGGGAGGAGTCATTCAGGGTAGCGACATTGGTCACTCATTGTGGGCCTTGATGGAAGTAAAAAATGGAGCGGTCAGGATTTTGTTAAATAATTACCTGAGATTCAAAGTGCAGCTGGTCACTAGATAGATGGAAGGAAGGCTTCTAATGGTACTGGGGTCTGGGGAGCAAGGACAATAATATTGGTTTCTGTATATGGCCCAAACCAGGAACAAATATCTTTTTGTAAACACGCATTGGATTGTACTTTGGGCGTTAAAGACGATCTACTGGTATTGGGGGGCGGTGGGGCTTAAAATGTGGGAAGACCCGGGCTTAGATAGACTCGCTCTTGGGAGGGGAAGGAACCAAGGTGCTAGGCAAGAGGCAGAGGGACTTAAGAAATATTTTACACTCATACGACTGATAGACATATGGAGACATATGAACCCCCAGAGGAGGGGTTTCACCTTCTCCTGTGTTCCCCACAATACATACACTTGAATAGACTACTTGTTGCTATATAGGAAGATGGTAGCGAGAGTTACGAGTTATGAGATTCAACCAGTAGGGTGGTCCAACCATGATATTGTTGTTATGGATATTGCGACAACGGAAATTAAGAATCGGGTCTCCAGATGGCGATGTAATGATTATCTTTGGAGAGATCATATCTTTGCAGAGGAGTTGGAAACAGAAATATAAGAATATGTAAAAGTTAATGATACAGGAGAGGTTGGCGTCTTCACAGTGTGGGAAGTGGGGAGGGCGATTTAAGAGGTCTTTTAATAAGATGGGGGGGCTTGCAAGAAGAGTTAGAGGGTCATTTTGGAGAACAGTTACATGCTAAGTATAGGGGGCTGAAGAAGAAGATGCAGGGTTGAGGCCGCCAGGAAGCCTCTGCTCAGGGCATTCTCAGTAGAGCGTGCTCTGGTTCCGGGTGGCCTGTGGGGCCCACTCCCCCCCCCAGGTCGCGGGCCGTGATTGCAGTCCCAGGTTGCCTCTCCTGCTGGTCAGCCGCTGTTGGCAATGGCGTGCCTGTGCGGCCCCGGGAGCTCTGTGCGGTTTAATGGCCTCTGGGATTGGTGGGCTATCCGGGGGCAGCATTCATGCCGTTCCTCACTCCGGCCGGCCTCTGGGTACCCTGCTGCTTTATCTTCTCCCCAGTGGGGGCTGATGCGTCTCGTATTCTGCCTTGTCGGGGCGGGGCGGGCCGGGCACTAGGCAGAAGCCAACTGGAATTTTGCCGGCCGTGGCACCCCCAACCCCAGGTCTCCTCGCGCCTGTTGCCGGCGAGCACAGTGTCCCGGGTTCTGGCCCCCGAGCCCTTAGCTGGGTGAGATCAGGAGTGGGTCCGGCGGGCGGGCCACCTGCTTCGGCCCCGCCGTGCCTTTCTGTTGTTCGGGCTGCACACTCGGGCGGTAGATGTGTTGTGCGGCCCTCGGCCCCTGCATCGATGATGTCGGGAGACCTCTCGGCTGTGGTTTATTCGGCCAAAACTTTCAGGGTTGGCATCGGGAGGCGTCCTCAGTTCAGGATTGCATTTTTAGCAGCTTTCTGGGGACTGTGGAGGGTGTTGTGCATAGCGTGATGGCGGGCTCAGACAGAGCTTCAGAGACCTGCGGCCATCTTCATTCGGGCTCTCGAGCACCCCCCGGAGATGAATGTCTTTTTATAGAATATGTGACATTGTTCTCAGATTATTCTGATTTATTACAATTTTGATCTGACCCATGAAGGGAATGCCAGTTTCTTTAAAGGTACCATTTCAGGTTCATAATTGCATGAGTTATTTAGCACATATCGTAATTATGCCCAATCATGATGATGGTAAACATCTGTGGATATACATTCAGTCAAATTTAAGTACATCCAACATATTCTTCTTTTTCCATATACGGGTAATATCCCTCCTAAGTACAGATTTATTCAAATTTTCTTTGCAGTAGACTAAATATAGATACACATGTATGTCACTTGACATGGACCATGTGACGTAGCGTGCACCAACCTAGTGAGTTTAGATTTTTTCTAGTTTGGGCACTTATTATATTGCCTCTTAAGATATATTTCTATTCTCCACCATTGGAGAAATGTGCCTTTAACATTTGTTTTAACTTCAGGATGGTTATTGTGTTCTGCTACAACTATTGTGGTTTTCAAGTTGGGGAAGCCTTCTGTTAATTTCAACATTTTCCGGCATTAGGGAATTGCTTTATTGTTCCCCTTTATATTCACACGCTATTGTATCATTCTTGTATGCGAGTGATGTTGGGCGTAACTTACTACATCACATGCATTAAGGGACTGAGCACCAAGCTCATACAGAGATATTTCACGCATACGCGTGACATCATACGTCACGTATGACATTGCGCGCTTTGTTTACCGTATAAATAGGGTTTCAAAATGGCATTGCGCTATGCCATTAGCAGGGAAGGCAGGATTGAGCCCTTCTATTCCAAAGTCACAGGTAAGCGGCTTCTTATGCACACCTTACTCCAATTCTTTTAATCCAGCCATATATTAGCTTTTTTTGGGTGACACACTTACTTATTTGTGTTTTAAGTATAAAGGGCCTGTCACTTTGGAATCTAATAACTTGCAGCACACAAGAATTTATCTGAGAACCTACCTCAAGTACTGTCTATTAAGGTGAGAATCCCATCCAGATTAAAGCGAGAAATCCCATTAGAATGTTAGCATTCTTGCATACCCTAGAGTGGTCCCATTACCTATAATTCATTCAGCACTTTGGTATTGGATATCCTAGAGCTTCATTGCAGTTGTTGGTTTACAGAACCACCTTGAGGATGGACCCTCACTTTAAGCGGTCTCCTCTCAGCACCTCCCGAACACAGGTGTAATACTAATGACATTAGGGTAAGGAGATATCTTACTCTGAGTCTCTGTTATCCTGCAAACCTTATGTATCTAACTTGGATTGATGTTTCTTGTCACTAATCAGATGGCCTCCTTTCGTCTCTTATTTTCTCTTCTTCCCCTTTCTTATTGAATCCAGAGCATTATTTCTGACCTATTTGGTGAGTTTCCAATTACACGTTGGTCTTACTATTACCACTGGGTTTGAACCATGATAAGCTACAATTTGGCATTTCGGTATTTCTCCTTTTCATGCCATCCCATTTCAACATCTCTTCTATTCCTGCTAGGGAGTAACCGTTATTCTCACTCAAGATCACAAGGATTGATTATTAACAGGGACTTACAAGATTCTATGGGACTAAAACTGGCACTTCCTTCATGAAACTCACAACCCTCTTGATAGCGACCTATGCACCCATTTGGTAGTGAATATGTTTTTCACATCTGGCAATCAGCATGCAGTTACATTTGGTGACTATTTACCCTATTTGAAGCATCAATCACATAATTGATATGATGTTAGGAACAGAATATTTGTGAATGAACTGACCCTAAATAATTTTGTTATCCCATCCCTCTGCTTCTGTCCACCCGGCCTGCTACTGATTTTTATCATGGTATGTAAACTTTTGCCTACTATTTTTTTCTTTTGATCTCTAATGTGTATATATTGTGTTCCCTTGTGAACCACTTATTTTCTGTATATGATTTTTTGCATATTATGTATGTCAATCAATATATGGAAGCAATACCCTTTCAACTTTTTACAATGATGTAACTTTGAATGTTTACCAAAGCCTTGAGGACCACCGAACGGTCAAAACACGTGTCGGCTGTAACAGCAATAAAACACTATTTAACTGTTTGGATGAAGATTGGACTTTTAATAGACACAGGAATCCTGACGATTTTCTATTACTGAACTTTTGACGTTGGAGTCAGAAAAGGGCGTAGAATTATATATATTTTGATGAGCTTTACACTTTAGAATGGGGTGTTTTATGGGAAATTTGGTGGAGGAGGGAGCTGCCTATCAGCCCATTTCCCAATGGGCATCGCAATGTTGTTGTTGGGGGAATTTCGGAAAGATTGAGGGAAGGGAAAGGATGCTGGGATAAGAGTGCAGAGAAAAAGGGGACTAGGAATGATATTCAGCTGAGAAATAAAACGGTTCATGCACACAAACGAACTGGGTCACAGATGTGATTGTTGGTTGGGGAAATTACATGGCTGATTACGAAGGTGGGAAAGCATAAATCGTAAGGGACTACACTCCCCCACAAAGAGAGTGTTTGTGGCAAGAGAATTTAAGCGGCCAGGTGTGGACATTCTGCTTTTACAGGAACTAGGTAAAAGGATGGGGAGGAGTCATTCAGGTTAGCGGTGTTGGTCACTCATTGTGGGCCTTGAGGAAAGTAAAAAATGGAGGGGTCAGGATTTTGTTACATAATAACCTATGATTCAAAGTGCAAGTGGTCACTAGATAGATGGAAGGAAGGCTACTAATGCTACTGTGGGTCTGGGGAGCAAGGACAATCGTATTGGTTTCTGTATATGGCCCAAACCAGGAACAAATATCTTTTTTAAACACGCAGTGGATTGTACTTTGGAAGTTAAAGCCGATCTACTGGAATTGGGGGGCGGAGGGGCCTAACATGTGGGCAGACCCGGGCTTGGATAGACTCTCTCTCAGGAGGTGAAGGAACCAAGGTACTAGGCAAGGGGCAGAGGGACTTAAGAAATATTTTAGACTCATACGGACTGATAGGCATATGGAGACATATGAACCCCCAGAGGAGGGGTTTCACCTTCTCCTCTGTTCCCCACAATACATACACTCGAATAGACTACTTGTTGCTAGATAGGAAGATGGTAGCGAGGGTTACGGGCTATGAGATACAACCAGTAGGGTGGTCCAACCATGATATTGTTGTTATGGATATTGCGACAACGGATATTAAGAATCGGGTCTCCAGATGGCGATGTGATGATTATCTTTGGAGAGATCATATCTCTGCAGAGGAGTTGGAAACAGAAATATAAGAACATGTCAAAGTTAATGATACAGGAGAGGTTGGCGTCTTCACAGTGTGGGAAGTGGGGAAGGCGATTTAAGAGGTCATTTAATAAGATGGGGGGGCTTGCAAGAAGAGTTAGAGAGTCATTTTGGAGAACAGTTACATGCTAAATATAGGGGGCTGGAGAAGAAGATGCAGGGCATCTTGCATGGGGTGGATTGAACCCTGGAGGGACTGAGAAGTAAAATGGTGGACTTGAAGGCTTTGGGTATAAGCGAGACTGTTAGCTAATTGGGGTTCCTCAAACAAATGTTTTATTTTATTTATGTATTTATTTATGTGTTTATTTATTTATTGAGCATTTGTTAGGCGCTTATACGACTGAATAGTTTTTCAAAGTGCCACATGGCTAAATGGGAAGGGAAGGGAACAGGGGAAAAATAACAGTCATGGTCTAGTTACATAATGTGGATGAGAACGTTAGATACCAGGGATGAGAGTCTGATGCCAGAATTGGTGCACTCAGATCAGATGGGATTCATCCCAGGACTACAGGGAGCGGACAATATGAAGAAAACTATAAACCTGCTGTAAATAGCCAGAGGAGGTAATGAGGACCCTGTGCTTCTTGCACTAGATGCAGCAAAAGCCTTTGGCCGAGTAGGCTGGAGCTTCCTTCATGAAGAATTGAGGACATTTAGCTTTGGGAAGAGATTCCGGAAGGGAATAGTGGTACTGTACTCAGAGCCGAGAGCTTGTGTAGTGCTGAATGGTAAGACGTTGCGTCCCTTTGATTTATAGCAGGGAACCAGGCAGTGGTGCCCTGTCTCTGCTTCTTTTAACCCTGACCTTAGAGCCACTGGTAGAACATATACAGGAATCAGTGTAGATTCAGGTAATAAGGGTTGCTGATAAGGAATACAAATTAGGAATGTATGCAGATGACATCCTGCTACATCTGTGTAACCCTCAGGTGTCAATCCCGGCAGCATTATTGGTCATCTAGGAATATGGAGAACTGGCAGGGTTCAAGATTAATGTAGGTTATTCCTTTTTCCCTTCAATAGAGAACCTGGTGCTGATCTTAGTGACCTTATTTTGTTATCATTTCGAGATTCAAGTTGATGGTGATAAAACATGAGAAGGCTTGTCTGTGGCTAATTACCCTGCTCTGCTTTCTAAGTTATAACAGGATTTGATTATTTGGGAACGGTTCACCCTCTCTTGGTTTGGGCACCTGTATTCCCTGAAAATGACCTTGTTGCCCAAATTATTATACTTATTTCAGATGTTGTCGATTAATGTCTCAGGACACGTGCTGATGCTAAGGGGATGTTTTTAACAATCTCTTTATTGAGTTTAAGACTACAAACAATGACAGCAGTCGAGTGGGTGCTGAGTGTCTTGTGTGCTCGAATACTCTCCTTTTTTGCTGGGACATTTGTTATTGCGAGCTCTATCGCCTTGGAACGTTGACAAAGTTCCACTTTCAGTTTCGACTGTGCTGCATCTCCGTTGCTCTTGCCTGGAGGCAATTGACCATTCTGTAATCTACCTATTGAGCCTGATACTGCTGGCGACTGCTCTGTGACTCAGCTTTCAAAAACCCAACTCGAGTGTGTCCGCGCGTGCGTCAAGTGGGTGCTGAGTATATTGTGTACTCGTATACTCTCCTTTTTGCTGTGACATTTGTTATTGCGAGCTCTTTCGCCTTGGAATGTTGACAACGTTCCACTTTCAGTTTCGACTGTGCTGCATCTCTGTTGCTCTTGATGGAGGCAATTGAGCATTCTGTAATCTACCTATTGAGCCTGATACTGCCAGCGACTGCTCTGTGACTCAGCTTTCAAAAACCCAACTCGAGTGCGTCAGCGTGCATGTCCAGCGGGTGCTGAGTGTCTCTTGTGCTCGGATACTGTCCTTTTTGCAGGGACATTTGTTATTACAAGCTCTTTTGCCTTGGAATGTTGACAAAGTTCCACTTTCAGTTTCGACAGTGCTGCCTCTCTGTTGCTATTGCCTGGAGGCAATTGAGCATTCTGTAATCTACCTATTGAGCCTGATACTGCTGGCGACTGCTCTGTGGCTTAGCTTTCAAAAACCCAACTCGAGAGTGTCAGCGCGCACGTCGAGTGGGGGCTGAGCGTCTGGTGGATTGGCGGAGTGGGGTGAGGGGGTTCCCCTCACCTTTGATGTTTGGCGTTCCATGGCGCTTTGTAAGGTAAGTTAACTTTACATTTTATGCTCCGTTACATAAAGAAATGACGCGCAAAGCGATATTGCGCAGTGCGGGTGTACATCATAAACCCAACAACCTGTGAAGTCACATGAAAGACAATATGGACAAAAGTACCAAACATACTATACCATCACAAGCCCAAATTACAGCATTTTTTGGTACCAAAGCTGGAGCTGCACCTCGACATTCGTCAATATCATTTGAAGAAGAGAATCAGAAACGTCTGGCACAGACATTAGACAATAATAATTAATTGCTGAACCTGGTCACTAATCTGAAAAGGGCCTCCCTTGGTGGCAAACACCCTCTACCTGAAATAAAAAATTCGGAAGACATTGCCGTTATTAATATATCCGACACAAAGAACATGGCAGTATTTGCCTCACATTCCAACTCCTCCAGTACAACGGAGTCAGACGGTGAAAGTGAGTCATATATCTCGAGTAATATGATTAGGGGAGACCAGGCTGGTATTTAGGATTACCTGGCTGCTTTGGAGAGTAAGATCGATGGCCAAGCAATGATACTTGCTACTATAATGGAGGAACTCAGCTCCAGTAAAGCACTTACTCTGAAACTGTCAGATCTTGTAACATCACTGATAGAAAATACAGAGTATAAAGCAATGGCAGAAGAAAAACGAAGGGTTCATGGGGCAAACAACAACAGGACGGGCCAATTATTGATAAAGCAGCCTGTAAAGAAGGGAAAAACGGCAGTAAAATCAATAACATCAATGGGGAGGAATAAGGAAAATCCCACATGAGCTGGGATTTTGAAGAAGTGCACATTCCTCCTCCCACTGAATTACAAAAAATGCACTTAAAAATAAACTACCAATACCGAACCCATATACATTACCTGAACTGTGTAAGCCTGAGATCTCCTCAACAAAGCAAAATCAAAAAGGAGTCCAGAAAGTGAAGAGCCGGTGTGCATGTAAAGGCTCATGGTTCCAAAACTGTGCCTCGGACGAAACCATACGTCAGGCATACTTGCAGGGGCCGATGGATAAAGGGGCAATAGTTTGCTGGTAAATCAGCACCCAATTAAGCTGGACCTAAAAAAGAGCAATCATCCAAGGACAAGGAGCTACCATCATCTATCTTGATTACTTTGGCAGATAGGGGCGAAAAGCGGGATCAGAGGGAGGGAAAAACAGATCACATCTCTCTGCAGCTTGCCGAATTAAAGACTGTATTACCCATTATACATCCAAGTGCCCTAAAAGATAGGGGTACATGGATTATTTTGTAAGAGAATGCTCCCACACCACACCTTACAGCCCATTTTTAAACAGATCTGTGCTCTTATCCATCTTCAAACAACTCCCTTGTTTGGAAGTCATACAGACAACGGACATCCTGAAAATTGAGTTATCCCTATGTAACAGTAATACGAACTGGGCTCTTGTAGAGTTTGCTTCTCCTTTGATGGTGGCGATGTTGAAAACTCACTCTGAGTTACTGCTGCAGGCTGTATATACCTTAATCGCATGTTGAAAAATGAGTGGGGGAAATCAAGAAGTAGACAAACAAGTACCAGCAAGGGGAACACCAACTCTTATGCAAACATCAGAGAGAGCAGCTCTAAGAACCTTACAAATCCAGAGTAAACAAGCACGGGAAAAGGCTCCAGAGTTTGACCTCTGGATGCCACTGTGCTCGTATACTGAGGCCAATTGACAATTGAGAAATATTTCAAGTTTGTCTTGGGTATCTTGGAATACACGTGGACATCGCTCTTTTTTAGAACATCCTAAAGGCTATTCCCTATTGAAGGGCGCTGACGTATTTTTACTGCAAGATACTTGGTGCATTAAGCCTATTTCTATAGATGGCTACCAAATTTTGTCTAGAAACGCCACCCTCGCTAAGAAGGGGACGGCGAGTGGCGGCCTTGCTATAGGAGTAAAGTCTCGCATAAGTCTGACTCTATTCCCCAATATGAAGAAGTCATCTAATGTTTTAATGGGGATAATACAGCTTCACACCCTCTTATCAGAGGAAATTCTGATTATTAACATTTACGACCCACCGGGAGGCTCACAGACCATGATGATACAGAACATACTAATAAGTGCCGTTTCTTATTGGACTGAGAGATGACCACATGGTCATGTATTGTTGGCTGGCGATTCTTTTTTTTTAACTTTATTTATTATGCTTGACAATACAACAGAGATAAGCGAGCAGCGTATGTTCAAACCAAGATTATACAATCGATATATATAGTCTGGTCAGACGGCTGCGCAGAGCGGTGGAGGTACAATTGGAAGCATAGTAACTAGTAATACAGGAAAGTCGACAGACTCCAAAACATAGGTTAATCGGGATTGGGGGCTGGGGACAACAGGGTGCTGGCCTCATCATCACTGTCGCAGGGTAAGGAGAACATGTAAAAGTGAAAGGGAGTCCAAATATTTCTGGGTTTAGGCGCCATCGGCTGCAGGTTAGCCCAGCACTCCTCTGTATCAGAGGCCCAGGTGACAGCCCGAAGCCACTGAGTGTGAGTGGGAACTCCAGGGCGAAGCCAACACAACAGAATACAGCGGGTCGCTAGTAGCATACATAGTCCAGCTAATTTCCTTGGATTGCGGCCGAGACGTGGGAATTCATGAAATAGGCAGGTCAATGGGGATGGGGTGATAGTGCAGTCTAAAATATCGGATAAGGTAGCACAAACCTCTACCCAAAACGGGGAAAGGTATGGACAGGACCATAGCATATGTATATAGTTGGCATTGATTGACCCACATCTCGGGCATTTGGGAAGGTGATCTGTCAACATGTGATCTAGTCTAATCAGGGTGTAGTGAAACCTGTGGAGTATCTTAAATTGAATCAATTTGAATCTGGAGTTAAAGGAGATATCGTGAGTGCGGGCTCACATATGGTCCCACTGTTGATCTGTAACCTCAACACCCAGGTCCCTACTCCAAGTGTCTCTGAGCCCATCAAACGAGGGGGCCGCCCTATTCTGGAGGAATTCTATTAAATCATCGGGATGGATCGCAGGGAAGTCTGGGTACCTATTCTTAAGAGATCGGCGTACTGGAGCCAGTGAGAAGGCCTACCTCGCAGGGGTTCGCGTAGGTCCGGCCATTCAATACAGTTTCCTAGATTAAAGGCATCCCGAACTGTGTTGAGGCCTTTATTGGACAAGAGAAGTATCGTTGCAGCGCCTATCCGGGGAGACTCCGAGAGGAAGTACCAAAGGGGAAGGTAACAGTGTAATGGGCGTGGGGTGCCCATCTGCTTCCATAGTTTGTGCCAAGCCTGTGCTGTCGACCCAGTGGGATCAAGAGGTACGAGTTTGACACCCCGGGAAGGGAGAACCAAGGAACAAATATGTCACCCATCCAAGGCCAGACGCTCGAGCCTAACATGGGGGGAGGGGTTAGTGGGTTCAAACCAATTTGACGCGAAGTGAGCGCCAAATCTGCCTTTCGAAATTGGAGTGGCTAGTCTTTCTAGTTTTAGGCGAACTGCCGCAGAGTGCCAAAGAAAGGTGTTAATGTTTCGGGTCAGTACTTTAAAGAATTTGCGCCCCTGCTACAGAGGGACATTCAGGAATTTGTGCAAGAGTAGCAGTAAAACTATCATCTTAAGGATGGCTATTCTTCCGGCCAGCGTGATTGGTAACTTAGCCCAGTCTCTGGCTTTACGGATAAGGGTGGATAGATACTTCCCAAAGTTGGAGTCGTATGATGGGGTCTGGTGTCGTGTAACCACTATCCCAAGGGACGTTATCTCAGATTGTGACCAGGTAAATCCCGGAGGTCTGGGGGAGGTGGGTTGGCATTGGAATAGTATTGATTTGGAACAGTTCACTTTGAAGGCCAGATCGTTCACCGAAGAGCATGACGTTGTCCAAGACTGGGGCCAGATTATTTTCAGGAGAACAAATGAAAAGTATAGCATCATCTGCATAGAGGGAGATGATCTCAGGGAACCCAGACAGCCTTATGCCCCTGTGTGCGTGCTGTTGGCGAATCCTATCTGCCAGGGGTTCAATAGCTAATGCGAATACTAACGGTGAGAAGGGGCAGTCCTGTCTTGTGCCTCTGGTTATTTGGAATTGGGTAGAGCACCGGTCTTCTGTGCGGACTCTAGCAACAGGAGAAGAGTACAAGAGTTTCAACCAAGATTGAAAATGAGGACCAAAGTTGCTTTTCTCCAGGACCAAGCACAGGTACCTCCTGGAGACGGAGTCAAATGCTTTTTGCATGTCTAAGGTAGCTGCCACTGCCTGTGCACCTGGGCTGATTCGAGCGAGAATGTTAAAAAGCCGGCATAGATTAAGAGAGGTAGAGCGCCCCAGGATGAAGCCCAAATGAACAATAATGTGGTGAATAATAATGACATAAATGGTGCCAGCCTATGTGCGAGCACTTTGGCATATATTTTAACATCACAATTGATGAGGGAGAGGGGTCGGTATGAGCAACATGCGTGGGGGGTTTGCCCGGTTTAAGCAGTACTGAGATTACCGCCTCTCGAAGACAGGGGGGAGTACGCCAGTCCCGCAGGCCTCTTCCCACAAAGCCATCAGTTGAGGGGCCAGGCAGGTCTTATAGCATTTATAAAATTCATTGGGAAGCCCATCAACTCCAGGGGCCTTCCCTGAGGATAGGGCATCTATGGCATTGGAAATCTCTTTTGGTGAAATCGGGCTATCCAGGGCGTCCCTAGTCTCCGGGGATAGGATAGAGAGCAGAAGACCATCAAGAAATGTTTCAATATCGGCTGTGGAGGCCATGTCTGTATTAGAGTAGAGTGTTTCTTAGAAGGAGCGAAATTCGTCGTTGATATCCCGGGACGAAAGAGCTAAGGTGCCATCCGCCCCCTCAATGGCAGGGATATGGGGTGCTCCTCTTTCTTGATGACTCAATCTAGCTAGGATACGGCATGGCCGTTGTTCCTCATCCCTGTACCTTCGGGCGGATTGGGGGTTATCCAGGAACCTCTGTTCACGGTCAGCATGGGAATGGAATGCATCTAATGCTGTGCCTATTTCGCTAAGTGTGGTGGTCCAAGGGGAGGTGGCATATTGGGATTCGAGATTGGCGAGCAGGGACTAATCCTCTGTTATAGTTCTCCGGATTGTCTTAAGGATCTCTGTTTCCTTGGCAAGAGCAATACCCCTGATATAAGTTTTGAACATCTCCCAGAGAGTGGCCTGTGATTCCACAGATCCAGTGTTTAGTAAGAAGAATTGTCAATGCTAACTCCCAGTTTAGACTCAAAAACAGTATCCGGAAGGGCATGTTGTTTCAATCTCCATGTGCGTGTCCCCCTGTCCTCCTCACCCCATTTCAGGGAGATGGTTACTGGGGAGGGATCCGAGAATTTTCTGGAGAGAATAGACATTTGGACAACAGTTCTGACGAGTATGTTGGAAATAAGCAACCTGTCAATACGTGAGTGTGAGTCATGCACTGAGGAGTAGAAAGACCAGAGAGGCAGGATAAATCAGTCATCATGCATCAATCACATTCAGCTGAGAATGAACCTCGATGATGGTCTTGGCTGTCTTGGAGAGCTGGCGTGCTTTGGAACCGGACCTGTTGAGGTCAGTGTTGTGGGGTATATTCACCCACTCAACAACATTTGCCCACATCACCAAGCTGCAGTGGCACGGAAACCACAAAATGGTTGCGCCGGCTCCTGTGAGCGACATGGCTCAAAACTGCGTTTTGCAACCACAACAAAAATAGCTGCACCATCCCGCCAAGCACACATCGGGCAGGATGGAGCAAAGGGGGCACATTGAAGGAGATTGCCAGGGTGTTCCGACATAAATAAAAGGAAGAAAGTGGAAAAAAGCTAAAATCCCCATTGAAAAGAAACCCTTTTTCACCTTTAACAAATGCGGCTTTGATGCTAAATTCCCTCTGTTCCTTAAAGCCACTGTGATTAATAAGCCCTATCAAGCCCTGTGTGTCTCACTCTGCCTCAGAAAAACCAGGCATGATTCTGAATTGACAAGCCCAGTCAAACCAACTCTAAAAAAAAATCAGCCAGGAACTTTACTTTTACTTACACGGGAAACACGTTCATTTTCTTTGCAAAAGTATCCAAAACTCAGCTGTTCAGAGAGAGACTCTACTAGCTAAGCCATGTCTGTTTGTATCTGTGCTTCAGACCAACTCCAGCATTTCAAGAGAATAACTGTAGCTGCAAGACAGTGTGTGAATCTGCTGGAGATGAAAAGTTGAATTTAAGAAGGAAGGCCAGCTGCACCACGTGTAAAAAAAATTGGACTTTCCAAATTAAAGAAAAACAAATTCCTGTGTTTTGGAACAGTACGCTGGTGAATGAAAGCCTGCCAGCCTTGGGCAATGTGAAGGGGTTTGTTGCTCGTGAGACTATATAACATGGGTTATTTTATGCAACCGGCTTGCTTTAATTCTGGATCTAAGATCAGAAATTAAATGTTAAAACTATGGTGGCAGGAGTTGCAAGTTGAAAAACAGGTTTTCTGCTTGGAGGGGTTGCACCAAAAGGAGGGCTCTCTCTCAGCAGATACTGACAACCCCCTGATAATTACGGGGTTGAACAGACTTTGACAGGTTGAAAGTTTTATGCATTATTGTAAGAGTAACAATCTTCGTGTTAACCCTCAAAAATCCAACATCATCATTTTTGCAAATAAGAAAAAAGTACGCCAATTTGTATGGAAAACTGGTTCTTCTCCCATTGCCACTTCCTTGAATTTACCCTATTTAGGGTTAATACTATCGAAGAACACCGCCTACAAAAGTATGAAGAAACGCTTAACTATGAAAGCAATGCCATTAAAATGCCAAATGAAAATGTTGCTTCAGAAAACGTGCAAATTCTCGCTGACGCCGCTTTTTGATTTCTACTTGAAAAAAGTCAAAGCGATTTTGTTGTACGGAGTTGAGCTGTTCTTATATGATTTGGGTCCTTTATTGGATCAATTACAAGGTCAAATCTGGAAATACACATTAGGTTTACCTCCATCTTTGCCTAATGCTGTGATTAGACACGAGTTGGGTCCCAACTTGCTTGCGTTCAGATATAATTGGCGTTTATTACTAAATTTTGCAAAAATGTTATTTCCTTGTAAACATTCTTATATATTGGGCTAAATAGAATGTTAGTAAATAATAATCCTCCTTCTATGGTTCAGTTTAAAGAAAGAATGTTGTCATTGTTGGTTAAGATTAATCTCCCGGTGGAAGATTTGGAGCTCTTTCAAGTGAAAATTAAGAAAAAATTATTTCAATGTGGCTGGGCTGACATGTGTATGAAAATGGAAAGCTATTCATCACTTGCGGAATATCGCAAATGTATTCATAAACAGACACCTTGCATGTCTTACTTAACACTTTGCCCCTGTTCTAATGTCCGTCGAACATTTATGCGTTTTCGACTTGACTTATTTCATACACGTATTAGAAAGAAATATTGGCATAAAAATCAAGTGGAAGATGATAATGAAATATGTCGATTTTGCAAACAATCACAGGAGACTTTAAAACACCTGTTTCTTTACTGTATTTACTTTTAAAATGTACGGTGTACAGTTATGAACATGTTTGTACAATCCAACACAATCTCAGCTAGAGAATGGATATGGACAAAATGTATGTGGAGATCCACGGATACTTCTATAATTAAAACAACGAAGCTTGCAAATATAATTGAGAATGAAATTGATAGAGATTCTTAAATACATGTATGTAATAGATATGGATTACTTTCTTCTTTTTAGAAATCTAAATGTGTGGCTTAGCTATTTTTAAATCAAAATTGTTATGGTGATTATGTTATGTTTAATCATTTGCTTTGTGGTTATTGTAACTGAGTGAATATTTGATGTATCGTGAATTATTTGTAAACGTCATTTTTCTTTTGACTAAAAACAAATAAAGTTTTAAATAAAAAAAATAAATAAAAAAAAACAGACTTTCGTCTCTGCTGGGACCCTGACAATGAAGCTCCCAGGGAAGGACGTTTGAGGTGTGAAGGGGCAATATAACTTCAATCAAAGGGAGAAACCCACACCATTCTCTGAAGGAAATGACAGTTGGCAGCAGTTGAAGGACAGAAAAAAAACGGACCCAGGAACAAAGGGACTTCCATTTGTTTCCAAAGACTATTTCAGGAACAAACTTCAAAGACTTCCATCTTGGCAGCAATATTTTGAAAAATTGTAAAAATTACGCAGTTTAAAAGTGATTCGTTTGTGCTTTCTTTTGAGACATGGTAGAACTCACTGACACCTTGGGGACAGAAAGGGCAAAGTATTGAGGATAAATCGAAAAGTATCAATGTTACAAACTTAACATTGTGTACATACATCCCTTGGGATATTTTGCATCTGTGTATAAAGTTATGGAATTTTAGGCCAAATTTTTCATGCTCAAAATTACCAAAATATATCAGAAGGGCGAAACAAAGTCCCACGGACTGGAGGATTGGACTGATATGTGCTACACATAATATGTAACCTGTGTGTATAATTTGCTAAGAGCGTGCAATTGTATAAATGTATGTTTTTGGCAAAATCGGATTTTAAGTAAAGTAAATGTGGGAGTTTTTGGACATTGTAAAACTCACCTCATAAACCTGACATAATTCCCTTGGAAATCCAACCAGTTGAGAGCAAGGCGGAGACTAGCACCTCTGCCCAATCCAAGTAGATTAGGGACGTGCTTAGTTAACCCCTACTTTGATGATGTCATTATGCACTATAAATAAGGGTCCCTGACAAGACTCTAGACACACACACTTTTCCTGATTTTCCTTCGCCGTCATCCTGTTCCTGTTTCATCCATCCAGACTCCAGATCCCAACTACAAGGCCAAGCATTACTGACCCTACTCCAGGGCCCACTGCAAAACTCAAGCATTGCTGATCCTATTCCCAGCAAGGCCTACATTCTGAAAACCCCTAAAATCCACAAATAACCAAAGGGGAAAGCTGTGGTATTTTTGGGAAGCATCCTGTTCCCACTAACTGCATCCCGAGATACCTGTGCCATCCAGCTGACCTGTAGTAACCAGTGATCAGAATTGCCAGTCCAGAAGTGCTACCCGGTAACCAGAACTGCCCGGCTGTTTGCCAAGCGCCCTGCCATGTAGTAACCAGAACCGTTGACTGTCCAAATCCCAAAAACTAAAAAGTGGACTGTGAGTATCAACTGCCACCCCATCTAAACCCATAGCCTATCTTGTCTTTGTCCTTATCCCACTCTCTAAGTGACCTTATCCTTATCCTGATACCTTGTTCAAACTGTCACAATCATCTTGCAACCCTGCCCTTGATTTCTACTGCTAGCGCCATCTCTTTAGTAATTTTGTCTTGTGTAAATCCTAAGACATTAATCCTATTTCAAGTGATCGGACTGGTTCTGCCAGGGTTGGGCGCTGGGGTGAGAGGGTTGAACTGGCGAATCAACCCTGGAGCTTACTGTGTCCCTCCTTGGTGGCCTAGCCAGAATACTCTAGTGTAGAGTAAAATGGTTCTTGTCACAGCTGATTTCCTTTCCTTTTTCATCGCTCCATTTTACTCAAAGCGCAACTTTTATATCTTACATAACTTATCCAATTTACCAGCTAGAGAATTACTTTCACTTCCATATTGTACCTGTGATCTATAGCTATACCTCAACCGCACTCCAAATCAGTGTATTTTACCCGTTTTTATTAACAAACCGTTTGCGTAATTTCAGGCGGGAATTGCAAAATGTGCAACGTTCCAACGTGTCATTCAGCTGCAATCTGTCTCAACCCTGCCCCTCATTTTTGAACTGTATGCTTTTGGTAAGCCATTCTTTGTGATTGTTAGTGTATTTGCATTGTGGCTTTAGTGAGGAATTATATTTGCTTCAAGGTTTTTAACACACATTCATTATTTAATTGTCCATTTCCGAGTGTCATTGTATAGCGTTGCAAGGGGTTCAAATCTGTTTTTCTCTCTTATTTGTGGAGGGAAGTTCAGATTTGAATTCTGTATCCTATTTGTCATTCATGATTACCTGCTGCTTCTGTTTATCCACTCAGAATTGATTATTTGTGGGTTGAGGAAACATTGCAGGGGGAAATTCTAACTTAAGTGCTAATTTACCTAAACCAAAAGTGTTCCTATTCTGCTATGCTGTGTATATGTTCCACTAGTAAGTTAAGCCCAGTGCATTGCTCACCTTCTCATTGTTATTATCACCCCATTGGTGATTGCTGCCCCATATTAAAAAGTGTATGATTTATTTTAATTTTCAAATAAATAAATATTGTATTTTACCAACCAGCCCGGTTCATGGTCCATTGTGACTCAGGGTATTTGAAAAGGGGGTGTGATATGAATGGTGTACAATCTCAATATTGAATCTAACATAAATAAAATAAGCATTTCAGTCATGCGCTGCATACTAGGCCGAGACCAAGGTGTGCGTTGCTTGATTGAAATCCTTAACAGTGTCCACAATAGTGTTAAAATCCCCACCCCAGAGAATAGGAATGAGGGGAAACTCAGCCAATAGAGAAGAGAGATGTGTCGGGGTCATCAATATTAGGGCCATATATGTTAAGCAGTACTACCTCCTTCCCCAGCAGAGACCGGATAGTAGTACATAGCGTCCTAAGGGGTCAATGTGAGTCGATTTATGTAGACATTTCAGACTTTTATGGATGAGGATCATGACTCCCCTGCTTTGGGTGGAGTAGGTGGTGTAGTAGCGCTGGGGGCCCCATGATCTCGCAAACCTCTCAGAGCCGTTGGAAAAAGTGTGCGTTTCTTGCAGGAAAAGTATCTTAACTTTATGTCGTTCAACATATAGTTGCAATTTCCATATTTTAGTGTGGTTACATAGCCCCCTAATGTTCCAACTCATACATACAACATGATCATCCGCCATTGAGCCGATGAGCCAGTATCAGTAGGGGAAAACCTAAGGCGGGGCATGTACCATAGGGTCCGGACCAGATATAGGAGGGTCTCAGTTTGGTAACGACAACCTGGGTGCGTTTTAGTACTCAGGTTCTCAGTCGTGTGTCAAGCAGTTTTTCAGTTAATAGCCCTCTCCCACTCACCCCCACCCCAAACAGAGAGGTGATTACCCAAGAAAACATTAACCCAACAACAAAAGGTGGCAGCCTTCTCTAAGGGCTGCGTGTCGGTCAAGAGCGGCTGCGGATCCAAATTGTGGTATTGACAAAATATATTGTGGTGCACAATGTAGAACAAATGCATAAAGGGACAGAGGAAGTTATACGTGTGAGCCGGGTCTAGACGCTGGCTGGGACGGTGAAACTGATGGGTTGTGAGTGTACCAGTCATCCAGTTACGGACCCACACACTAACTAATGAGAAATCCTCATAGGTGAAGACGGGAGTGGTTGCGACCATCGATGAATTTGGAAGCCCCATCTGGAATGGTGAAAAAGAAAACTCAGTCCGAGTGTTCAATCCTTAGTTTCGCTGGGTATAGCATGGCGTATTTGACACTCAGGTCTCGTAATCTCTTCTTGACTGCAAGAAAGGATTTCTGCTCTTTTTGGATAGCCACAGAGAAGTCAGAGTAGAGGTGAATTCTGGCATAGCCGAGTGATAGCTCACCTTTGGCTCACTAAGCCCGCAACAGAGTATCCCTATCTCGGTAGTTCAGCACTCTTGCAATGATGGGCCGGGGGGTAGCTCCAGGCTTGGGCTTCGCTGCAAGGGAACGATGGACCTGTTCTATTGTGAATTGCAGGGACAACTTTGGGGAATACAGTAGTGAAAGCAGGATGCGTTCGATGTATTCTTTCATGGGGCTGTCAACTCTATCCTCCGGAACACCAATGATACGCAGGTTATTGCGCCTATAGCGCGATTCTAGGTCTTCATTTTTCTTGCTGACCACCTGAACCTGCCTGGATAGGGTGGCCACCTCAGACCGAAGGGTACTGATGTCATCATCATCAGCCAGCCCGACTCTGGATTCCACCTCTGTCACCCGGGTGTCAGTTTTATCCATACAGGATTTGATCGAGCTAATTGTCCCACTCATTTCATCCAGCTTTGTGCAAAGGGTGGTGAACCCCTCACGCATGTAGTCCATCATTTTTGGTATTTCTGTAGATTCAGGGGATTCTGCTGGGGGTGCTTCTGCTTCCGGCGAAGCCGAATTCAGACTTTGAGTTGCCATAGCCTACATGTTGATTGAGCTTTGTTTTTTGATTGCCCCTTTGGTCATGGCTGCGCCCGACAGTGCGGGGAGTAAAATAATGGGGCGGAGAGTTGTGGGCTGTGGTGTTTGGCCCTCTGTCCAGAAGTCAGAGAAAAGTTTAAAGGAATTACTCTGCAATCTAATGATGAGATGTGTGGCACAGCACTCTGTAGCGGCTGCAGGTGCAATTGGACTGTATGCAAGTAAACAGCGGCATCAGAGGGCAGAGCTGCACGACCTGGAGTGACTGGGAGTCACCAGCTGATGTTGTGTATTATATCCCACAGGGTAGCCTTAGCAAAGATCTGTTGTCAAAAGCGAGATGCCACCACAATGACTGCCCAGGTCTGACAGTTGGACCTAGTGTTCACAACTTGGGCTGAGTGGGTTGTGTACTCCCCCGTATACTGCGGTTATGAGTTGCAATGTGGGAAAGCTAGGCGGTAAACTGCTAGAGTCCAGAACAGGGACCACACTTAGCCACGAGGGCAATGCACCAGTGATTCTCTGTTGATGCCCCCGGGCTGTGTGAGCGCTTTAAAAAGAAAAATGCAAATAAACCAAACATAGAGCACTGCAGAAAACCAATGTGCAACGTGTCAGGGGTGTAACAGTGACTGTGAATTGGGGGTTGTGGAGCGTATGTACGCCAGTCTGAAGTGGTGCCTCGTCCCCCTTTGTATCAACCGGTAGTTAAGCGGATTGATGCGTCCCACGTTGCTGCCGGGACTGGTCAAATGTGGGATGCTGGTTGCTAGCCCCAATAAGCACTGAGGAACAAGGATCTATGAAGCGGAGGCATTGATGGGGGGGTATGGAGCCTGTGCAAAGGTTCAGCAACAGCCGTTAGGATACCACTGAGGGACATTGATCTTCTGCTACATGCGGGGGCCCGCTCAGCCAAGTGCCAGGAGGCAGGATCAGTAGTTAGCGTAATGAGCACCTCAGGGTTAACTGTATAGCGGCGGGATTACCTCGACAACAGCAAGGAGGCTAACATTAAAGCAGTGTGTCCCGGAGGCCTCGTACTTGTAGAATGGATGCAGGGGTGGCAACGCGCACCTTAGAGGCTGTTCTGGTGCAGGTTAATGAGGTCGGAGCCTCCACATGTGGAGTGTCGGTCGGGGCTGTCAGGAAGGAGTTCAGCCCGAAGCACGGTTTGGTAGCCTCTGCCACCAGATGGCTGGTGAGGCAGGGGAGGTGCAGGATATGTGTCCCGCCAGTCCCAGGAACACTAAGAAATCTCTTTAATCACAAGGATTAATGATGAGCAAAAACAATGCAGCACAGCAATAATACTTTTGTGGGTGTATTTTCAATCAAATTGCAATGTGATTACTCTTTCCCCCTGCACACCCCTCAACCCCCCAGTATGCAATGTAGAGAGATAGGAGGAGAGAGAACAGGTTTCAGGAATGCAGAATTCAAGCATATATATCAATCCCAATTTCTCCTCAGCAAACACAAGAGAGAAACAGAACTAATTTGCAAACTGTCAAATGGTTTTAAAGTTGGCTTTGAATGGAATAGGAAAAACACAAAAAATGGGCTAAATCACAGAAATTGTTGAAATTCTAATGGGGGCCGCTTTATTTGGTTGTAGACAAACACTAGCAATGATTGGATGGCAAAAGCAATGTGAAAACTTAATTTTGAGGTTGGGTGCAATGAAAAGCTGTTTTACACGTTATAGAAATTTCTGAAGACAAAATTCATGGCAAACTTTTCCGCGCACGGTAATCGCGATCGCGGGGGGAATATTAAGGATTCTATGGAAAGCTTAGGATGTTAGCTACGATCAGACACTTAAATTCCGTTTCCAGCATGAAAATCAAAGAAGTTATGGACGTTTTCGTGGAGGTCGCTTTTCTGAGATTGAGGCAAATTGGAAAAAAAGGATGCGCTTTTAAAATACAAACAGAATTTCTTTACACTAGGGATGGACTATGAAGAAACAATGCTACACGACAGCACAGGCACCAGACCAGGACGTCTCTGGATCAGGTTTTTGCCTGCTGAGACGCTTGCCTTCTTCAGAAAAATATATACCAGTGGAAAGATCGGTTTAACACTACTAGTACAGAAGGAGATAATAGGGATGAGATAGAGAGTTCAGGCAGTACAAAGATATTCTAACAATGCAGTTCTGAGTATAAGAGAGGATGAATTTGGATAGGGATTGCTAGGGACAGTACATAGGCTAGTGACAGTCCTATACTACGGATACTCACTACAAATGTTTTGAATGAAACCGTCAGGGATCTGGTTCTGGGATAGACTGCTGGGCACACCGGACTGGACTGGTTCAGCGATCAGCAAGGCGCTCTGGACACCGCACGGTAGGGCTGGACAGCAAGGCGCTCTGGTCTGCACGGCACAGCATGACTGGACGGAATCTGCAAGGGCTCTCTGGTCACAGCACAGCGCGGCACAGGATTGGGTTTAATCTGCCCTTGTTGGTTATGAAGATAATTCTTTGGCAGGCAAGCAGTGACAGCACAGCCTGGCTGTTTCTTTTGTTTCCCCTTTAAGTTGTGGGATGGGTTCTGGAAGTTAAGGCCCAGCTGAAAGTGGTTCAGCTATGCAATGAGCCTTTCTGCTTGCAACGTTTCTGGAGTCTGGAACAAGGAGTATGGATGGATCTCCTTCAGGGTGCTCCGCCAGCAATCAGTTGGTGGGTGAATCTGTGTGTTTCTAAGTCCTCAGCTGTCTCTATTTATGCATTTGATAAATGGGTGGGTAAGCTGGATTATCCTAATTGCGCCCCCTAGGTTGCTTATAGGTTAGAATCTTCCCTCTCCCTTGATTGGAGGAGAAAACAGGGTGTCATCATGATGATGTGGTTTTATGATTCAGGGAATCCTCCCCTTGGCTTTTGAACATGAAATCTACTTTTTCGTATAATACATATTTACAATTTTGCAGACTTTATAACAACAACATATCTAGATCACATATTTAGTGGAGCAAGTGCTCTTCCAAGCCCCGTCTTTGTAGGATCTTGTGTGGGCTTTTGACAGAATTCTGCCCTTTTGGGCCATAACACAATATCTAGTTTGTCCAAAATTTTGTACAACTGTGCGCATTGCATATGGGCATAAGTGTGTGAAGTTTCATACTTTTGACAAAAATACATTTGCTAAAATGTGCAGCAAAAATTTAGGTTTCGAAGTCCGGGGTTTACATATTTTTTTTCAATTGTCCGCAGTAAATTTTCAGTCTTTTTAGAAATATGCTTTTGGATCATTGTGAATCAACACAGTTGTCTGTCCCCGCCTCCTTTTCCTCCTGGCAGGTCTGAAGCAATCTGCCCCCTTCCTTCTGGGAGAGGCCATTTGTGACACTTCACAATCTGCATATCCTTTCAGCCAGAGAAAGTCCATTATCCCCTTCCCAGAGCAGCCCAAGTACTCCTCCCCTCTTAATCAACACCTGAATTTGAGTTCCTGGTCTAGAGAGCAGAAGGGAGGTGACTGGCCCGGTGGGGGAAGTTGTTTGTAGTTTTGGCTGGGAGTCCATCTGAATTTAAAAGTCATTTTGTTGCAATTTTCTTTGTTTAAATAAACTTATAATTTTAAAACAAACAGCTAGAACACTGATTCCAGACCCTAAACCATGAAGTTTAAATAGTTACAACCTAGGTTACTCTTGATAACAGGTCACTTAGATTTTAGACATTAGATCTTAATGGTACAAGTTTATAGTTTTAAACAGGCTTTTGAAAACAGTCATTCAGGCGGCCGTTGGTACTGCGCCTAGATTTTGACAGATCCCACAGGCAGGCACCTTTTGCTGTGGGTGTTTAGATGACCAATTCAGCTTTCCAGGATATTGCAATTTCACAGTGATTTCTTGAATTCAGTAAATTGTGACACCCAGCAAGAAGATTGGATGTTTGCGGGTGTTGTGGACCAGCATTCTGTATTTTCAGCAACCAAGAAAATCCTTAAAATGCAAGATTTCGGATTTCTTTCAGCAAGCACTGCTTTTCATGCAGTCTCCATTTTTAATTGCCAGGCAGCCCAATGACATGTTTCAGCAGTGCAGTCTCCATTCCACCACTGACAACATGCATTGTAGATTTGGCAGCCATCTTTTTGTGCTTTGTAGAGTGCAATTTCCTTAGGTTTTGGCGCGCATAGGGCTTTTGCGGCCATTTTGATGATTCTGGCACCATCAGCACACAGTGATGCTGCAGGGCAGAGCATAAGTGGGTTAAAACATCCCACAGTATGTCCTTGGCATGGGGCTGGGATGTCATAGCTAAAGGGGGTGCACTCGTACCAGAGTTAAAGGAGAGTAATTTGGAACATTTAATAGTAAAATCTAAAGCATCACATGCTCCCGTGCCTACCGGAATCCCAAATGTGGTATTCTAGGACAATCCGACTTTGTGGGCAAGGATGTTAGAAATTTACTTTGACCACATTATCAAAACCGGTAATATACCAGACAGCTGGTGTCAATCCATATTGGTCCTGATTTTAAAAAAGGGAGACAGATTAGTACCATCAAACTACCGCCTATTGGCGATAAGGGATTCTCGACAGAAACTGTTTGCTAAGATACTACTGGATCAGCTAACTACCTGGTTGGAAGCAAAAAACATCTTAAGTATCTACCAAACAGGTTTTAGAAAGAAATATAACACTACAGCGAACGTTGCTACATTACGGTTTCTGAGGGATTTAAGATCAAAGGGGAAAGACAGATCATACTGCTGTTATACGGACTTTTGACTTGATGTCTAGAATAAGGCTTTGGTGTAAATTGAAAAAATGGGGCATTGATCCTGTAGTGCTTTTTTGACATTCAATTGCTGTACACAAATACATCTGTAGCCACACGCCTCAGTTCAGAAGGTTGTCTCTCAGAATATATATCTACACATCAGGGGCTAAAACAGGGCTGTGTTTTGGGCCCTGTTTTGTATAATGTATATACAGCATTTATGGAATCTGCCCTTAACTCCACTAGAAATTTCCCCCTGGGCATTAATGGTATTAAAGTCATCTGCATGTCATATGCTGATGACATTATAATATTTGACCAGACACAGATTGGCCTACAGCGAATGCTGGACACCTTATCAATCTATTCTAAAAAAAATCTATTGGGCATAAACAAAATGAAGACAAGAACAATGTGTTTGGCGGGATCACAAGTTGTGGCCAAAAATTCTAAGTGGTATATGGAAAACACAGTCTTGGAGAATGCAAAGGAAGTTTTGTATTTGGGTCTTCCCATATGGGCTAGACCTTTTGCTTCTCATTATGAGGATTTTATAAACACAAAAATTTGGAAGAAATGGTTGGCTATAAAAAATTACATTGATCACTGTGGAGGACGAAACACTGATGGATTCGTCCAAATATATAATGTCAGTATAGTTCCTGCAATACTATATGCCTTAGAGGTTTTAACATCTGCACATAAAACCTGGCTGGTTAAGCTTTGGGCAAAATTGTTACGTTTGATTATTAATTTGCCCAAAGGAGTCCCGGTTGAAGCCCTGAGACACGAATATGGTCTTCAATCCCTGTCCTCATTGTGTTCGGTAAAAAAGGTTTTATTATTTCCAAATTGGGTAAAACAAGCCATAGCTCAAACAATTTACCGTGGTTGCTTGTCAAAGATATGCAGGAGGCTCGTCAGAATTACTTTGCTCTGGACCTTCAAACGTTTACAAAAAATATTTCATCGAATTGGGACTCAAATTGGAAATGATTGAGTGTTGCCCAGATTTTGAAAAAATAATAAAGAGAAAAGCACAGGAATTGGATTTGGTTATTGGTATCAATAAACTTTACGGCCTTAAGAGGTACAGGGAATTCGCATCTCAGGGTTTCAAGTACGTCAAGCCGCATGATTATTTGACTAAATGGTCAAGTCCTGACCTGAGGAGATTCCCATTGCAAATATGTTAAAATATTTTGTGAACTAAATAATTTACTAGTCATTGGAGGAAGGCACAGGCACAGGACAAGTTGTGCAGGCACTGTCTTAGCGAAGAGGAGACTAGTAGGCATATATTGACCTCCAGTGTGGTTTTGACAGGCCTCTATATAAGAGGGTATGGCAGTTTTGTCAGTTCTCTGGATAACATAAGGGGCCCACATTGATGGGGGCCGAATCTGTTGTCATGAATGCAGCCGCTCTCTATATTTGGAAGCGAGGTATGAAGGATGTAACAGGGGAGCTTGTATAAGTAGGAGTCCCATTGTTTGGAATTGAATACATTAAAAACATGTACATGTCCTGGGAGGATATCTCAGCGACAACGTGTTCGCCTTGGAAACAAGACGACACGAAGCAACACAGGTTCGATCCCCAGGTCAGCGTTTGGAAACCTCTGGGTATTTAAGCGCGTTATAAATACGCAACTAAGAGAAAAAAACAATTAAGCAACTAAACAATTCCTGTAACAGCACCTCGATGCCCGCGGGCTGTGTGAGCGCTTTAAAAATGCAAATAAAAATACATATTTTAATAATTTGTTGATTTTATGAGGTACCGTTCCTGTCATGATTTACAAATGTTACGAACGAGCTAAGACAGCTGTGCCACAGAATACAAAGTACACTATTGCACAAGGGCTAGTGTCAGAAGACAAAGTTAAACATTTACTGTAGACAATATATTGTCATTGATGAACAACGGTTGTGGGTTCAGCAAAAAACAAGCACATAGCTTGTTCTGTGGCTTTAGCAAAGGCGATTAACAAGACATGATAGATTCCTTTTCCTAACCACAGAATAGCAGCCTCTTGTCTTCAACAGTTTAATGCCTTGAAAATACACATGGTGCTGACACCATCATAGTAATAAGCTATGGATGTCCGTTGGCAAATAGCACGCATTCACATACAATGCGATCTTGGCGTCCAAAGAACAAAAGCAGACACTAACTGTGGACTCAAACACAATTGCCGGTAGGGTCAGCTAAAAGCAAACATTTTCCCCTGTTCCAACAGAAAAAAGCCAACCACAAGTGACAGCTTCCTGTTGTAGATGAGCTTGTAGCAGAGCAAAGAGATGCTTCTGCACTGATAAGCACCTTTGAACAGGAAGCATGATATGCGGTTAAAGTGTCCAAAGCAATTGTCGCGCCTAAACCCCTTCAGTAAATGCATCCAATATAATGGCATTTGAAATAGGCCAGAAAAGAACACCTCGTCTGCATGGTCGTCAAGCGGAAACCTATACATTCTAATGGAAATAATCAAGAAGCAAAGACAGTGCCCGTCACTTGAGTTTTCACATAGGTAAATCATGTGTGCAATGCAAAGCTAAGCTCAAGAGCAGGTCCAGACTGTAGACGTTCTGTCCAGGCCAAGGAAATGACGCACATAGTACATGTAGACTAAGTCACGCGTGTTAAAATGAAAAGCACAACAGACTAAGGCTAAAGAGGAATTCTGCAGCAGGCAGCCGAGAGCAGACCACGAGATTGTGGGGGGCTGGGACGAGCATTCAATAGCAGGTCAGAGCAGCAGGCCCCCGTGGTCACCTTGCGTGCACAACAGCAAGGCCTGGAAATTGTGAGTTTTAATATGTTGGTTGAACTTGTTTGCATATGTTAGACTGACGGCGTGCTTTATTATGTCACTCCACTCCTGATCATACCATAGCATAGCTTAGACTACATAACATGAACCCCATGATTGCTCAAGCGGGTATTTTAAAATGGTGAATTGTACTTTACCTCTGTTAAAACGCGAATCATGTTTTTAGTTTATGCAATAACGGTCTTTAAATACATGACGGTATGTTATGTTTTTATTGCTCTTATAATAGCAGGTATAATGATGATCAGAGCTGATAGAGAACAGAAGTGATAATAAATAGACTTGCTACCAACTGTCAGCTTCATATTTTTTGAGTAATGCTTCATAATAAGGTCTCTTTGAGTCACAACGAACTACACAATATTTTCTGGCTGTATTTTTGTCAAGTATGACAAGGGGTGCAGAACTCAGGGATCTGTCAAAAGCACTAGGCCGAAACCCTGAGGAGTCTCTCATCATAACTCAAGACTTGTTATTCTGTGCCCACCCCACACAACCCTACCTAGGGGGCGGGCAGGGAATCACACCCTAAGGGGCAATCAGGTCATTCCTTTTTGGTCATTTCTTATTTTGAAATTTGAATTTTGTATGTGGTTTACATAAGGATGTATTGCTTATGTAATTGTAGGTGAAAAATGTGTGACTCTTTTAAATGTGCTAAAAGTTTTTCTTTAAAATAAACTAAGTGCAAAATAAAAAAGAAGAAAAAAATGACAGCAGTTCATAACATGAATGGTCAGTAACAAAGCACATGCAGCACTACAGAATATCAACATCAAGCCCAGTTTGCGGGCCCATAACATTCCTCCCGTTTCCTCCCCACATGTTCCCCATCAAGCACTTATGGGAGGACCCCGTTCTCGGTGAGGCCCCGGGAGAATCCACTGGTCTGCAGAGCAGGTAGGCTTGGTAAGGTCCCCAGATATCTCTAGGCCTGGTGTTTGTTGGCACCATACCCATATAGTCGTTTCCAAATCTTGGCAATATGCAATGTCTTGCATCCAGCTGTCCCTTTGTGGTGGAGGACTCCTTCCCCAGATCATCTCAATACGTTGTTTAGTCACGGCTAGTAGTAACCCTGTGAGGCATCTCAGGTGCCCTGGAATCCCCCTTGTGTAGCTCAAGAGTGCCACCCGGGGAGGGATCTCAATTGACTCCCTCACTATTGCCTGAATCGTCTGGTAAAGCTCAGACCAAAAGCTCACTACTGGGGCACACTCCCAAGCCAGGTGTAGGAAAGTGGTCGGTGTGTCGGTGTTGGCGCACAACGCTCACATTTATCCTCAATGCCTGGATAAAATGTATGTATGGAGAGCTACATGAGTATGGTATATCTGGTGCAGGTACTTCGAATGCAGGAGCTTAAAGCGGCTGTTAAGAGAGATTTGTCTGGTTTGTGCACAGCAGTATTTCCACATCTCGTCCAGAATCGGTTGGCCAACGGATTCTTCCCACCTGCAATGTACTTCATATGACCACCCCCCAGTTTTCTCTATTATTGTATTGTATAGGTTCAAAGTCAGTCTAGCTTCACCCTCCGCTTCAATGGTTGTATATAGAAACTGTGCGATTTCCATCTGAGCTGGGAACATGTCAAAAAGCTCCTTTATCACGTTGCGGGTCCTGAAGTAGAGAAAAACATCCAGCGCCAAAACACTTCTAGGCTCCTTAAACTCATTGAGGGATATAAACTGGCCATTGGTAAATATATCTTGGAATGTAGATAAACCCAATTTTTCCATACACCTCACATAGGCATTTTCATTGGTAAGAGATATCCCCGGAATGTGCATAATGGGGAGAAGAGGAGAGTAGAGAGGGGCCTCCCCCATTTTGCACACTATTTTCGACAAAGCCCTACATGTTCACTCTTCTATGTTCAACATCCCTGTGGACCGGACTGGCTTCGAAGACTAACTGCCCTTAGAAGTTGCGGGGCTGTCTCTGCCCTCTTTATCTGGACATGGGGTCTATCTGGATTCAGGGAGGGCCAGTAAGATAAGAATTGAACCTGAGCGGCTAGGTAATAGGTCTCAAAATCTGGGTGGGACAACCCCCCCTCTATCAAGAGGGGAAACTAATTTCTCCCACCTCACACGTGTCTGTTTGCCTTCTTAAATAAAGGGGGACATTAAGGAATAGGTATAGGAGCCGGAATAGCAGTATACTGTTGACCAAAAATATCCTACAATGTTATGGGTAAGTTAAGGAGAAGTTCTTGCGATTCCTGTGGCAAGGGAAAGACAGAGGATTTCTTATGACACACTCATTTTACCCAAAGACAAAGGAGGAGTTGGGTTCCATGATTTAAACTGTTACAGCAGTGCATCCCAAATGAGAACCCTGGTGCCACACTTGCATGTGCATAGGGGTAATTATTGGGTGGAACTGGAAAATTACTGGATGAGCTTGGTGACGGTCAGTGAGTGGCTATGGATCCCCCGGGAGAAGATACCCATAGGGTTTAGGGAACATAATATATATGTATTATTTTGTGAAATTTGGATGAAGGGGAAGTATATGAGAGGGGTCACTATGTGGCCCTCACTATTAAGTCATCTCTGGGCCCCACCTATAAGAAATTATTTCACAGATCCATCGCAATTTCAGATGTGGTTCTAGGTGGGGTTTGGGGGAGAGGGGCACCCTTCAGTAGCAGTGAATCTATATCAGTCCAAGAGCTTGAAGACTGGCTAAAAATAAATTGGGAAGTTATTCATTTTTAGTTACTTTCAATTGAAGAGTAGTTATGGCTATTAAATGGAAGTCAGACATCCAGAGGGAGTAAACCCCCACAGAACGGGTGCTTGACACACATCTCACTTCCAGTGGACTGATATTGGACCTCTACTCCGCATTGATAGTGACAAGGGGAAAGGGAACAGAGTGTCTGAAAAATACATTGGATAGGGATCTGAGAAGAGAGCTGGATGGTGAGATATGAACCAACTTATTTAGAGGAGCATATAAGACATCTATAGCATGTCAATATAAACTTCACAGTATTAAACTGCTACATAGGTGGCAGTGTCCCTGTACGACTGTCCCAGATGTTTCCAGGGGTAACTCCTGTTTGTTGGAGAAAGTGTGGAGAGAAGGCAATGTTTTGGCACATTTGCTGGTCATGTAGTAAGGTCCAGAGATTTTGGAAAGAAGTCCTGGGGTGGATAAGTGACATAGATGAACTTCATAGGGTATGTTATGGAAATCATTAAATAAAAGTGTTAAAAAATATTTAGCAAATTGAATATTTATATAACAGATGAAAGTACTTCAAATGAACTGTCATAACAAAGTGTGTGCCTTAAATGAAAAATGAATGCAAATCCAATCTGGTGTCGCTTGAAGGCAACAGGAGTAACCTTGGAAGACCAAGGCTTGTCATCTCTGCATAGAGATCAATTTTACTAACTGGAAGGAGTACAATTTTGGAAAGAAGTCCTGGGATGGATAAGTGGCCTACATGATATTCATAGGGTTTTGGACCTCAAGTTAATACTTTTTGGTCTTAAGGAGGAAGATAAAGCATGGAGGGTCCTCCAGCATATGGCTGGCTTCGTCTTGTTGGCTACTAGGGTCTGTTTAACAATCAATTGGAAAAGGAACTTCATAACGAACGAAAGGGAAAAGTCAGTTAAGCTGGGGGAGTTATTCGATATGGAATATATCTCAGGCATGTTACATTACGCCAGGCCCTCCAAAGAAGAAGAGTGGGGCCCTTTCTTTCGAAAGTATGGCTTCAAAGAATAGATTTACTGGGTAAAATAAGAGGATGTCCCCTGACAGTCAAGGGTGAGTGTAGGCTCCCCAGGTTGAGGTCCGACTGAGTCCAAGCTGTGGGCCATAGACTATTCAGAGACAGTCTATGTGATACCAGTTGTTAGAGCCAGTGTTGGACAAGTAATTTCAATTGCTCATGTCTTTCGACCTGGAGCAGACTACTCACTGTGAGAGGTGAAGGTGGTGGTGGGTGTGAATATTGGGCAAAGGCTGTTATCCTGGAGATGTCATTTGAGGTTTTTGCCGTATCAAAATCTTAATAAAGTTGAATTTATTCAATAAAAGGAATAGGAGAGAATCCAAGAGACGTGACCGAAGTCCATATAGAAGCACTCTCACCTTAGCCATTGGAGGCACCAATTTCAGAGAAGAAGGTGATGTCCACAGAATTGAAGAAAGGTTTTAACAAGCTGGGCAATAAAATCGACTTGTGCAATGTAGATTTCTTGCAGGGGAGACTCAATCAGCATGCCAAGCGTATTGTTGAAGCAGAACAATGCATTTCTGCAACAGAAGACTCAAACGTCTCTATGACAAAGGAACTGACAAACGTTAAGGCAATACTCAAATAATTGATGGCAGAAACAAGGACCTGGCGGCTTGTTCCATGAAGAATAATGTCTGTATTCTTAGAAAAGCCAAATCAACAGTGATAGGGAATATGGAGGCTTACGTAGAGAATGTACTGTCGGACATGTTTGATAAAAACCCCTTTTGGCCAGTTTTTATAGTTGAGAGACCTCACAGACCACTGGCTCATAGGCCAGTGCCAGGAGTCCCAACACCCATATCACGTATAGCTAAACTCCTGAATTATAGGTATAAAGATAAAATACTGCAGCTGATGAGAGAAAAGGACTTGTTGAGATTCCAGAACATGACAATATCAATATTTCCAGACTTCACCAATAGAGTTCATTCAGCAGGGAAATCATTACTACCAGTGAAGATTACACTGAGGAAAATACTGCTATGGTACTCGATGATCTATCCAGTGAAATAAAGGGTGGTTCAAGTGGGTACAACTCACTTCTTTATGGCCCCATCCCAGGCAGAATACTTCTTAGAAGGACTGAGCAGCAGGCCCAGTAGGCACAATTCTGCTCCGAATGGGGAGGAACGAGTAAATGAGTAGGATACATGAACTTAGATATTATGATTGGACGTGCCAGGACTAAAATCCGAAGGAAAAATACATTGTTTCTGGTATGGAATGGATGGCTCAGAAATTACTTATGAGATAAGGAAAAGGTTGAAGAGAAAATGGAGGACAGAATAACAGGGCCCCCCAACAATTAGACCTTATAATGGAGGGATGTGGATTGCATAAAACATTTTGAATGTACTGCAATTCAGCAGCTCCAATATGGAACTGGCTTGTCCAGGGCGCAGAGCACCCGATATCTGTCCTACGATTGAAATTTGTATTCAAAACCTCTTTAAGGGGTCAGATTGTTCAATTGGGACAGGGCGGGGTTTACAGGGGCATCCTTCATGTTCGGGTACTGTTAAAGGTGTGGGGAGGATAATGGTTTAGATTTAGAGATAGTGGGAAATCCTTTTGGTACATATAATAATTCCTAATGCAATAATGAAGGTAAAATTAAAAATGTGTGCAGTGAAGCATGGGAACTATAGTGTTGCCAGAGTTTATAGCAGGGTTAGAAGCAGTCGTGTGATCCTAAGATGTTAACCGGGAATGTCAGGGGAATGAACAACCCCATCAAATAAAGTGATAGGATATTTGGAGAGACATCAAATCAATGTAGCCTTTTTACAGGAAATATATTATAGTGGTAGTGCTAAGCCATAAATGGGTGCCTGCTGGGGTGATCACAGATTGTATTCCTCCTTTTCAGTCGATTGCGAGAGGAGTCACAGTATTGGTGTCTAAGGCGCTCATTACAAGTTTGCCAGTCTGGAAAAAAGTGCTGGTAACAACGGTTACCGGCACCCTTTCCGGACTGGCAAACTACAAGCCTGCCGGTAGGGCCTGTGAACTACCGGCAGGCCTGACCTGCCGGTAGTTCTGGCCCCTACCAGCAGATTTTTCACTGCGGCACTTGATCGTTATGTTATTATGAAAACATTAAATAAAAGTGTTAAAAAAATATTCTGCAAATGGAATGTTTATATAACAGGTGAAACTACTTCAAATGACCCGTCATAACAAAGTGTGTGCCTTAATTGAAAAATGAATGCACATGTAGTCTGGTATCGCTTGAGGGCAACAGGATTAACCTTGGAAAACCAAGGCTCGTCGTCTCCACATAGAGATCCATTTGACTTATTGTAAGGAGTAAAATCATCCTTAATGAATCTTCTGCTGGTTGCATTAGATTCAATGGGCCTCATTATAACATTGCCGGTCTGGTGACAAAAGTGCCGGTAGGCTTACCGGCAGCGTTGTTACCGGACCGGCAAAGTACAAGTTTGTGAGCGGGATGCCCTCCCACCTGCCAGGTCTGACCTGGCGGACGGAACGGCAGCCGCCCGCAGAGTTTCACGGTAGCACCGGCACCGTTATTAACAGTGCCGGTGCTACCGTCCTCCCCATTCCCATTGAGTCCTATGGACTCAATGGGAATGGGGAGGAACATTTTCCAACACAACTCTGGCGGCAGCCTGCCATTTTTACCGGCACGGCTACCGCCAGAGTCACAATAAGGCCCAATGTATTGTAGAGGCCTCATTATGAGTTTGTCGGTGTGGGAAAAAAGTGGAGGTATTTCCGTTACCATCATTTTTTCCACACTGCCAAATTTTTTGGAGAGGAATTACAACCTGTGGAATTATGAGTAGTAATTTTGCTGATTTTTGGAGGAAAAATGAAGGATGTACTTCTAGCATGATGCTTTAGTGGAGGTGAATCCTCCACATTCCTTGAAAAAATCTGCAGAATTACCACTCGTAATTCCACCGGTGGTAATTCCACCAAAAATCCCAAATGGAGTCCTGTGGGCACAAGAAACTGGGGAATTACACTGCCTACCACCACTTGTGCGTGGTAAATCCACAGGAGCAAGTGGTAGTAACTGTAAATCCATTCTGCGGTATCTCAGAGGATTTACCTCTGAGATACTGCCAAACTCGTAATGAGGCCCTATATATGTTGTTTTACAGGGAAGGAGGGAACCCATTTCGAGTATGTTTGGCGAACATGTGTTGTCAGTTTCTGTGTATGCCCTAAAGTGCTGCTATTACGTCTTTAACAGACTAACTTCACCCAAGATTCAAGTCCTGAGTTTGATTTCCTCTACAGTTGCCTCCTTGCATGCCCACAATGCAACCTTTGCCATGGAAGGAAGGAAGATTGTTGTACTTCCACCATACATGCCCCTCACCGGGCCGTCCATCCATGCAGTTCCTTTGCCTGGAGGCTCCATTTTGCTTGTGTGGATTGGCCTTTATTAATGAAAATATTTAGTAGCCTACACACAACTAAACAGTAACTGATCCAAAATGCCTGCATTCCAGAGCATAAGCAACAACATTGGTCAACTTCTTATGAAATTATAGTTCAGCGGTCACCAAAAAAAGAATTGCTAATAACCTTTGGTCCGCAAAAACAATTTGGCTGAAATTTTGCGAACAGAATGTTTGTCACTGCCCCCTTTCCCTGACTGGAAACATTAGTAAAGATCCATTAAAAATAGAAAAGTTATAAAGACATTTTTAAAAAACACTGTTTCGGCCTAGTACCCATTAATTTTTCCATAGAGAAAAAGTCAACATTTTGCTCCAGCACACAACCAAAACCGCTGGACAAAACTGGAAAACAACTTGGGCACAAACTGTTGAATCGATTTTTAGGGGGGTAATCAGGGGTTATTCCATCCAGTAGTTTTAAAATTTTTGACATAAAATGCGGTACTCTCTTCTCCAAAAATTATAGCTATTTCTTCCATGGTGTTTTGCAGCACAGTGGATTTTCAGAAATGAAAAAGCCACCATTGTTTTTGGTTCGATGCTCAAGATGCTCACGAACATTTGCCAATATTCGAAAACGAAAAGTTGAAAAAATGCCTTTGGAGGCGGTAAATGGCATCAGGCTAGAGCTGTGGAGGAAGAAAGAGGATGCCATGTGAAATTGGGGAGTTGGGGGTGGAGACCAAGTTCACAGCTCGAACGTTCTCGCATATTTGGGATAATTTTTGTATATTCAGTGCTAGTTTTCATATCCGGGGTTGGTTTTTTTTTGCCTATTCAGGTTTATGGTAGAAGATGGGATCGGGAATGAAAGTGCATCACATGTATAATAACCGCAAATATTTGGGGTTATTTGTAGTCCATTACTAATATCACCACGATTATGGGAAAAACGTTTTTTTAAAAAGAGAGTTAAAAAAAGTGGACTGTTACAGCTACAGTGAGGTGTGTGGTAATCTATTGGGGTAAAATTTGAAGGGGTGCATTAAGGTTTTGACCAGTGAGCCAAAGGCCCTGGCTAGTGGGCCTGAAAGACAGGGACAGTGGCCACGACCGAAGTCCGTGGCCACCTAGTGGGTCCAGGTGAACCATATTGGGGGAACATGTACAGTGGCCATGGCCAAAGGCCATGGCTAGTGGCCTGTAAACAATCTATGGTATAACAAAACACTTGAAATTCAGTGAAAAAACCTTAGTTAAGGTGCAATTAAGTTGCGCAGATTTAACTCAACAAAACCCTTGAAATTCAGGTGATGTGGTAAGTCATGACCAGCTTAGCCCATGAGCACATACATATTATAAGAGAAGGGATTCACAATGACATACAAAATGACAGTATGGGTGACATGACATTATGGGTGACATCAACAGAACGCACCGAGGTAAGCTATTCATGACGTCCCACATCCGCTGAATTTCAAGGGTTTTGTTGTGTTAAATCTGTGCAACTTAATTGAACCTTAACTAATGTTTTTTCAGTGAATCTTTTATATTCTACATGTACTTTTGTTGAAAATCTGAATTGATAGTGTAGAGGAGGTCAAAGGTACAGCCCGCACTCCAACCGTCCATATTGAAGTACCAGGAACGTTCACAACCGAAATACGTGACGTATGATGAGCAAAACACTTTGAAAGCCGTGCCAAGAGGAGAGGGCAGGAGCCTTCCCCCTCCATTCCATTTCATCCCGGAGGACTGACGAGCCATCCGATGCTCCTACATGCGAAGTGAACAAGGTGGGCATCTGCATTTGGCGGTACAGATTACCCCGCTACAATTCCCCGAATACTGCCAGCATCACCCTAAAATAGGGCTAATGCAAATACAACGCCTGCTATCCTGTTTAGCCATCCTTTGTCATACAGCCGCCATTGGAAGCAACGTGCTTGATGGCCGCTCTTCCTCGAAACCTCCGAGCTGCTTCTTGTGGCCGTGCCGCAGTCCTGGCCTCGGATTGGCCATCTCCTGTTACACCCGCCCCTCAACTTCACCGATAGGCGGAAGCTGAAGGGCGAGCTGAGGGCCCGTCTGCTTATGGTCCCAGTACACTTCGAAAGCCGTGCCGAGAGGAGAGGGCAGGAGCCTTCCCCCTCCATTCCATTTCATCCCAGAGGACTGACAAGCCATCCGATACTCCTACATGCGAAATGAGCAAGGTAGGCATCCAAATTTGGCGGTACAGATTACCCCGCTACAATTCCCCAAATACTGCCAGCATCATCCTAAAATAGGGCTAATGCAAATACAATGCCTGCTATCCTGTTTAGCCATCCTTTGTTCATACAGCCGCCATTGGAAGCAACGTTCTTGATGGCCGCTCTTCCTGGAAACCTCCGAGCTGCTTCTTGTTGCCGTGCCGCAATCCTGGCCTCGGATTGGCCGTCTCCTGCTACACCCGCCCCTCAGCTTCACCGATAGGAGGCGAGCTAAAGGGCCTGTCTGCGCCTGTACGCGGTGGGCCAGGCGGCCATGGCCTATCACTGGCGTTATACTCCTCCCACCATTCAACGTGTTTGCTGCCCTACGTGCTCACTAGTCAACCATTGTCTACCTAGGACCTGAGCCCACCCTGAACACACAGCTTTTTAAACACTGCCCTCGCAGTATACCAGACTCTACAGGGGTTACTACCAGGACTTTGCAAACGCTGTACTCCACATCTCAATGGGAACTTTAAATGTGAGTACCTCCTGACTACAACTGTACTACCACTTGCTCACCATTTGTAGCGCCATATGATAACTGCTCCCAAGTTTATGCATGTTACCATACTTTATCCATACTTGCCCCCTGCTGCATCGCCTTTTGTCAGCTCTACTTACTGTACCACCTTAACAGTTGCATATGCATTATACTGTCATCTGATAGCTACACTTAGGCCCTCATTACGACCCTGGCGGAAATCGAAAAACGATGGCGGAAATGCAATACCGCCATCGAATAGCGCTCGGTGCGACTATGACCCGTCACCGCAAAGTACGAAGCCATTAGCGACACCGTAGTGAACGCCAACGCTAACTGCACCAAGCACGCGCGCGCGCGCCATGCCAAACCGCAAACACCACCATGGTGCAACGGTACGCCAATTCCGACCCTAGCGGACATGTACCTAACGCCATCAGGCATGGCGTAATGTACCATTCCGCCATGGCGAGAAGTACGGCATCGCGAATCAACCGTAAACGGCCCCACTGAGTGCCTGTACACCGCTCCCTGCCCACAAAGTACAACTCCCCGTAGGTGCAATGAAGCCACAATGCAACCATTGAAATGTACAAGTCACCCATGCATGCCAACGAACAAAAGAAACACAACAGGGGCCAATGGGAGCTGCAGGGCACAGATGGCACTAATACAGAAGCCATCCCAATGGACATGACCACAGTCCCCCACCAAGAAACGCACGCAAACACAGGCACCTGTGACCAGCAATATTCCGAAAATCACATCATTCCACCAGTCCACCTGGCTGACCGGCATCTGTCACACAAAACCCAATCCCCCGCCCCTGAGCATGACAACATTCAAACTGTCATATTGGCAGCCCCCATCCCTGACCTCACTGGGCTTCGTAGGCAAACGCGGCCAGTACAGTACCACGCAACTAAACCCCGAAGCCGGAACCCGATGCAGATCTCCTCACAATACATCGCCCCCCAAATTGGCATATGCCACATCACTTGCAAAGAAAAACGCTACACGGGCCAAATCCGAATAGAAATTTAATGCACATCAAAATCACCAAGCCCATACAGCCATCAGGCCATGAACTCCAAAACACCAATCACCATTGTGGGCTGCTTCCGCAAGAAATGACCAGCCACTACCTGTGTGTCGCCCTGTTCCCCCATGGTACACAGAGCCACAATCACGTACGAAAAGGCAACATGGAAGCGCACAGAACCGCAGGCCCGTCCCAATGGGGAGGCACTAGTCCAGCTGAAAGGCTGAAATGTTGCTCCGAGCCACCAGTACTGCGTAAGGGCATGTGGCCCATTGGCGATCGTCCCATAAGATCATAATGCTGCTCCACTGATTAACACGAAGCAGCAGGTGTCGGGAGTAAAATCCATCTGCAGGAGTGGCATACAGATGGCAGTGGCAAAAGGGGAGGAGATACCTGTCAACCAAAAGAAAAGAAAAAGAACAGAATGGCCATCAGAACTACATTCCAACTACTCACTTCAATGATCACACGAAATCCACAGCCATATGCATGCTAGCCCAACCAAAAGGATCATCACCACCCCAAAACCACTTGCGACTCATAACCATCTATATCGAGGTGCAAACACCATCACAAACGAGTGTACCTGTGCATGCGTCTGTCAAAACAGATTCCATCAGATGGGAATGTTAACGTGCATGGACACAAGTGTCTGAGGGCGCCTCGAGACAGGGAGTGCTCAACAAGGCCAGATGGACGATGGTCCCACAACGGCAGCCCTGCATCACATAGCGTAGGGGAGGCGGATAGATCCCAAGAAGCCCTGTACATGGCAAACTCTGTATCAAATCACCTGCCCATGCATCCATTCATCATTCCCTTATCCCGGTATTAAACCGCCTGAATATTTACTCACATAACATTAGAAACATCCATTGAGTCCGTGCGTTATGCAGCCTGCTAAATCCACAGTGCCCCAGCCCGTAATTCCAGTGTTGTGAAGTAACATGTTTTTGGGAACGGACGGCCTCATCGCCCACGTAGCTATTGCGCATCCCAAACTATTCATATCAATCATTGCTCCCTCGCCATGGGCCCTGTCTCAAGGACATAGAACAATAGAACGTTACATTTGCAGTCAGACCTGTGGGCATCTCCTCGCCGCTAGCTGGAAACCGAAAGCGCCGCCCCTCGAATTCCTCATTTGCAACATCACGTCGAAAATGCATCTGTGGCCGTTTGAAATCACTAATTATTCCATCGAGTGCGGCTGTGTGTGAAAATGGCAACTGCCTTCACCCACGAATGGGACGCCCCGCCCGTCATTGAACCTCGGTGCAGTGATGCATGAGGGTCCACCGTTACTCGAGTACTACGTTCCACTGACCCCTCACAAGTCAGTTCGCGACTGCACAGATAGTATGTGAAACAATGGGACCACAGCAGAATGAACATATCAACCAATCTTACACGGCCATCGGGTACAAATACATGATTGCAATAGCAAGATACAATTCCCCGAATTGCAGCGTTGTGCGCGGGACGTGCTCGGCCAAAGGGGAGAGCAGTTTGCACAGGTGGAATCAATCACCACAGGTGGAGGCCATACAGCCTGAAAACACATAAATTGCACAGCCAGTCTCCTCCCACAACCACACCGAAATGCTACCGGCAGGACTCGCGATGTTGGCCCTGGGGGACCTGATAGCACTGCAAGCGCTCCGACTCCAAGAAGAAGACGAACACCAACTACAACCAGCCGCACGGAGGAGACGCAGGAGGAGGAGGAGGCCAAGGCAGGGCCAGCAAGGGCTGCCAGCACAGCCACTACCACCACGCAGGCAGCCCGCAATCCCACGCCTCCGAGCACATCCGTTCAACCTCACTGATGAGCAGATCCACACCCTCTACCGTCTGGACCGGGACACCATAACCGCCATTGTGGACATGACACAGGCTGACCTTGTCAGCATGATAGATAGCCCAACCGCCATCCCACCCCTACTGAAGGTGGTGTCTGTACTCCACTTCCTGGCCACAGGCACCTACCAGCACACAGTCGGACAGTTGCATGGCATTTCTCAGCCACTGTTCTCACGGACACTATTGCAAGTGCTCGATGCCCTCCTGAAGCACGCAGACGACTACATCTCTCTACCACGCTCGGAGCAGGAAATAACCAACACAAAAGTGGGATTCCATGCACTTGCCGGCATACCGGGTTGCATTGGTGCCATCGACTGCACCCATGTTGAATTGGTCGTCCCACATGCCATGGAGGCCCAGTACCGCAACCGAAAACAATTTCATTCCCTGAATGTACAGATGGTGTGTGACTCCAACAGGATCATTACACATTGTTGTGCCCGATTCCCTGGATCAACCCATGATTCGATGGTCTTGAGGAACTCTACAATACCACGCTACATGGAGCGACACGCAGGGAACAGATCCTGGCTACTCGGTGAGTCTCATTACATGCATGATGATGTGGGGTATGTGAATTGGCATTGACCTGCCAGGAAGGGGGGGGGGGTGTGCGTACGTATCAATGGCATTCCACATCATACGTTTCTCGTCCACATACAGGTGATGCTGGATATCCACTGAAGAGATGGCTCCTCACACCAGTCCGGAACCCACGGGACCAGCATGAGGAGGACTACAACCATGCCCACTCACGTACCCGTGTAGTCATTGAACAGGCATTCGGCCTACTGAAGACCCGTTTCCGCTGCCTCAGCAGGTCTGGCGGGGCACTCCTGTACCGCCATGAGAAGGTTGCAAAGATGGTGATGGCATGTGTCATGCTCCACAACATGTGCGTACGTAGAAATGTGCCCATGCCCCCTGACGCAGAACTGCAAGCACCTGATGATGGTCATGATGAGGGTGGGGATGTGGCAGCACCTCATGGAGTCTGCGAGGCACCGGAGGCCCGTGACATTCGTCAGCATCTCATTGATGTATGCTTCTAGCACTCACGCCTGGTGGCTGATACATGGACACGGGACTCGTGGCACTGCGTGTGTCTGGGACATGCACAATATGGACTGTACGCCTATGATGGCCTAGTACACAAAGATCAATGTCCACACTTCTCATTGGTTGATCGTGCACTTTTTATGGCATATGTGATATCATGTTGAACACCCTATCGACCCGCCACCCAAGTGAGCCCAACACACCCCCTCCACCCTCCTACCTCCCCCCCGAACACCAGTGTCCAAAGATGCTCATTGTAAGTGGGCTGTCGCTATTGCATGCCCCCTCTGCGGGTATCAGGGGCACCCCTGCCTGTGGAGCGCAGGTTCCTCCCAGATCTACGTTGGGGGCTGCCCTGGACGGAACTTGCAACGGATGATGTGTCTGCCTGCTCACGTCCATGCATGTCCCTAAGGGTTTGCGAGAGCTCAGTGAGCACACGGCGCACTGCGGCAAGTTCGGCACATACGTCTTTGGACGTCGCATGCAGTTCCCCCCTCAGGCTCTCGGTGCTTCTCTCAATTTGTGCCCTTAGCGTCTCTGTACCTCTCTCCATTTCTGCCCTAAGTGTCTCAGTTGATGTTTCTATGTCTGCCTTAGTGCCCCCACATTCATCGGCATGGTCCTTGAGGAGTGTGGCCAGTTGCTGCTGTTGTTCGATCAACTGGTCGAGGGACTGTTGCCTCTGCTGGGCCATGGCCATTTGCGGGGGTGTCACAGAGGGGCTGTTGTCCTCATGTTGCCTTGCCACAGGGCTTGTGGGGGATGGCCAGTCGTCGTCTGGTGGGTGCCCCTGCGTGGTATCCTCATGTTGTACGGGATGGAACAGACAGGGGGATTGGGACAGGTCATGGATGGATCTGACTTCGGCATCCCCGTTTTCTGTGTCCGAGCATGCTGCCATCAATGGGGTGTCACCTATGGTGCTGCTGCCACCAGAGGCAGTGCCTTCTGTGGCATCCATTGGGGGGACCTGTGGTGGTGGTGTTGTGGGCATGCTGGCTGCTGGGGTGCCTGTTGATGTTCCCTCCTCTGTGCTGCCACCTGATTTGTGCTGCTGCCGTGTCTTGATGCGTGCAGCTGAGGTGGAGGGTCTCTGGCCGTTGGTCTTGGCCCTCTTTGCAGGTGTGCTGGTAGGGGTGTCCTGTAGCTCGTCGTTTGGATCGGACCCTGTGGTGGAGTAAAGGAGGGCGAGGGTTATTGATGGGTCTGTGGGAATTGGAATGGCATTGTATCACATGCATTGGGGTGGTACCTGAGGGTGATTTGGGTCGGGGCCTTGGAGGTGCTTTGATTTGTGTGTGGAGTGAGGGTGCAGTTGTCTGGCAGCCTGCAGTTAGGGTGTGCCTGCTGCACGTGTAGTGCGTGTATTAGGGGTTTTTAATTATTTATGTATTTATTGTGGGTTTTAACGTGCGCTTGCAGGCCGATGTGTGTGGACGTTCTCCTGGACATGTGTTTCTGTTGCACTATGTGGACGCATGGTACTTCACATGGATGGACTGTGTGGATTTGGCATTGTTTTATCTGGCCCACCTACCTGAATCTTCGGATGTCTGCACTCCTTTCTCCATCCCTCCGACTCCCTCTATGCTCTCCATTCCGATGGTGGAGGCACAGATTTCTTCCCAGGGGGTCAACTTGATGGGTGATTCAGGACCTCCCCCGGTGGCTGTGGCAATGTTGCGGTTGGCAGAGAGTATGCTGCGGACGCGTATACGCAGGTCGTCCCATCGCTTGCGGCATTGCTGTGGGGTGCGGGGTGCGGTCCCCACCGCACTTACCCGCTGTGCCACCAGAGCCCATATGGCCTTCTTGTTTGCAAGTGCCGTCCTGGTCATTTGCGTGCAGAAGACGACGGCAGCATTCTCCTGGAGGGTCTCTGTTAGCACGGTGAGTTCCTCACGGGAGAAGTGGACCTGCCGCTTGCGGTCGCACGCTTTCTTCGCTACTTTTCCCATTTTTCTTGGTTTCGCTAGGGTGGTTGACGGGTTGGGGTGTGTTTCAGGGTAGTGATTTTAGTGGTTGTGTGGTTTTAGTGTATTTATAGGTGTACGCCGGGATGTTTCCCGTTCCGGGCCCATGTTTTAACTTCCGTTTCCGTATATTTCCGGCCACCGTACTTTCCGGTAGGCGCACACTGCGGTGACCGCTAAGAGGGGTGGCGGTATTGCACCTGGGGCGCCGTACGGCGGCGGTGTGGGCCGTTTTGGGGTCATTTCCGCCATCGCAGACTTTGCACTTCCGCCATGCCGTGGTGCTCGTGCCCGATGGGTCGGAATGGGCCGCACTTTGCTCCTTCGTGCAATGGCGGAAACGCTATTTACGCTGTGGCGCTCCGGTCAGTCGCTTTCCGCCAGGGTCGTAATGAGGGCCTTAGTCTACTAGTGTAAGGCCTTTGATTGCTACATCTAGCATATTAGTACTCTACTATTTGTTAGCTAACTGCTATTTGATAGTTGCATTTAGCCTACTAGCTTATTGCCATTTGATAAACTGCATTTAGACTATGAGTACATTACCATTTGATAGTTGCACCTCAACCTGCTAGTTAGTGCACGGCCTTCTGAACTGCCACACGTGCCCTCAATAATGTATGCAATATGAGCCTCGTTGTCTAGCCTTGCCCTTATCGGCCAAACTAGCGTGGCATTCAACCTTATTTGCTATTCTCCTGAGACTACTGTCTACAATAGATTACTGTAATGTACGGCATATTTTATAACAGCGAGTGTGTATTCCCGTAACCCTTCACTTGTGGCATGATGTATTGCAATCTGAGCACTGTGAGTGTTGTGAATATTGATTTGTTCGCCATTTAGCCTCGTTGTCTAGCCTAAGGTTGCACTCAAACTTACTTGAAAATCGCCTGTAACCAGTGTCTACTACAGATTAGCGCCCGATTATGAATGTTTGCAATCCCTATAGATTATAGTTTGATTACGAATATGTGCAATCACGCTGTGTATGTCACTGTGGTTAGTGTAACGACCTGCACATGTCCAGAACTTGTCATGTGATCACCCAATGCCCTCATCAGACAGGAGCTAGTAGACAAAGTATTATCTGTTAACTTCACCGACTACCCACACAGCCTAACTCACCAGCTAGGTCACTTTACCCTACCAACGGAAGCATCTACCCTGCATGACTCCTACCCACCCAACTAAGTGATAGCTCTGCATAATGTCAAGCCTATTCATTGGGCCTCATTACAACTCAGGCGTTAAGGGTTAACGCCACTGTTAACCCTTAACGCCTGATTCTGATTTTAACGCCTGCTTTTAGCAGGCGTTAAAATCCATGGCGCTAATCCACCATGGTGCTAATTACGCCGCCGTAATTTACGGCGGCGTAATTAGCGCCTTCCCCACTCCCATTATGCCCTATGGGGCAAAAATGGGAATGGGGAAGGGAAAATGGGAAATGGGGATTTACCGCCCCACTCACCTTGGAATGGGGCGGTAAATCCGCCATCCACCATGGTGTAAACGGAGTTTACACCATGGTGGTAAAGTTGGTGCACTTAGCACCAAGGTTGTAATGAGGCCCATAATCTACTGTATCATGGCCACTGCTACACTCCTTGTCACCAGTAATCAGGTCGGCCACACAGGGGTCCCCCCATATGGACCTGTACCCCTCTCACTCATATCAACAGACATAGTTACTAACACTCATGTCTACTCTGATTTAAAACACCAAGCTCTGCCAGGACCATTAGCCTACGCCTCCCAGCCTAGCTCCACTCACGATAGAAACAACAAACTACGTGCTAGACTTAACAAACTTCACGAGACACCTAGACGACTCCTCCCTCTTACAAAACGTGAGACGAACCGCCAAAATGATAAGGAATGCAATGCTTCCAAAATCACCCTAGCCTCAATGAACCCACAAACATCCAAATCTAAGACAAAATCTAGTGCTAAAAGTACTCCAAATCTTACACAACCTAAAGAGGAAACCAAGGATCACTCCTACAAAGGAGCGCTTCTCAATGCTAGGTCACTAGTTGCCCATGCCCTTGATATAGCTGATTTAATCACTGAGGCGAATTTGGACTTTATTGCAATAACGGAGACCTGGCTACACAAGGCAGCAGGCCCTTCACTTATGTAAGCCATCCCTGACGGCTACACTATATGTAGGCAAGACAGAGAGGGCACCCGTGGTGGTGGAATTGCCATAATTTCCAAATCGAATCTATCGCTAAGGCTAGCCCTCACCCAAACCTTACAATCTTGTGAAGCCCTTACTGCCAAACTCCTTATAAACAATCCTCAATCCTTAACCATTCACCTAATTTATAGACCCCCAGGCCCGCTTGGGACCTTTGAAGAGGATCTGCACAAGCCACTAACCAACAATGCTAAAACCACTTCACAACTTTGGTACTAGGGGACTTTAACCTAGGATTTAACGACCAAGCGGACGTGCACGCCTTGACCATTGCCAACGCTATTAACTCCCTAGGATTCTCCCAAAAAGTTAACAATCCCACCCATACGAAAGGCAGAATATTAGACTGGGTTGCTGACTCAAACTGCACAGCAGCGATCTCGTCTATCTCGCCATTACCATGGACTGACCACTCACTAGTGTCCTTCAACCTCCTAACCTCCCGACCATCCTCTACAGTTGTTCCCACAGCACCATCATGCCCGACTAGAAACAAGAAGAATATGACAATAGACAATGTCATACCTGCCATCCTTCCTACATTAAATGCACTGCCCGACAACTTAGACCCTTGTATACTAGTTCATGAGTATCATAAAATCATGACTGATACTATGGACAAATTGCCCCACTTAAAATGCGTACAAGCAAACCTAAAGCCCATTTAAATAAATGGTTTGCACCTGAACTTAAGGCCCTACATCTATCTCCCACCACTACAAAAATGAAGTTTGCCTGGCAAAGAGGAATTTATACAAAGATTGTATTGCCAATTCTAAATCAAATATGAAGAAACTCGTCTCCATACTGAAGGAACTTGAATCACCCATTGCCATACCAGACACCTGCACTAAGGACCAGACCTAGTGCACAGATATCCAACACGCTCTAGCTAATAAAATAAACACCCTCCAAAACAAAATTCAACTGAAAAAAGACTCGCTCAACCTTTCTAATCTGCCTAAGCCACCACCCAATGCCACCCACAATCCCCAGCCCAGTAAATTCTCCTTCACCAAAACCACCACACTAGAGGTAGAGAAAATCATCCTCACCCTCAAACCATCTAATTGCAAAGGTGACATTTGCCCAGCACAGTTAATAAAAGACGCTGCCAGAGATTTATCACCTTTTATCTCCAAACTTGTTAACGCATCCTTCTCCACAGGCATCATCCCTGCTAACTTAAAACAACCTTGGGTGCTCCCGTTGCTCAAAAAGCAAACACTAGACCCTCTTATCCCCACTAATTACCGTCCAATTACTACAGTTCCATTTCTTTTGAAGATCTTGGACAAAGTGGCCTGTACACAGATTCAAAAACACCTTGAAATGCATATGTTACTAGGAACTAGACAATCTGGCTTCCGCCCACTACATGGAACGGAAACAGCCCTTATTGATTTAAAGACCCAAATAGACGAACTGAGAGATCAAGGCAAGACAGCTCTCCTCCTCTTACTAGATCTCTCAGCTGCCTTCGACCTTGTGGACCACAAGGTCCTCTGCAGACATTTGGATTCTGCCGCTCACTTCTCCACCCAAGCCATCAGATGGATAGAATCCTTTCTGAGTGAGAGAACTATGAGAGTTTTTTCCCCATCGGCAGCAGCAGACCCTATACCCATCACATGTGGAGTCCCTCAGGGATCCTGCGTCTCCCCTACTCTATACAATATTTTCACCAAACCTCTGTTCGATGATCTGGACAATCTAGATATCACCTACACTAACTATGCAGATGATACACAGATTCTCCTCCTGCTTTCTGGGGATCATAGCAAGGACAGGAAGTTGGTGAACAGAGTGTATCTTATCATTCAGGCATGGATGGCTACTCATGGTCTCTGCCTGAATGATGATAAGACAGAGTTGATTATCCCTGGGCACACAAGCCAACATCAACAAATTGGGCCCGGACTACTCAGCTTTCAGTATAGATGGAAATGTTATCAAAGTCTCGAGGGAAGTAAAAACACTTGGTTTTTACCTTGATTCTACCATGTCTTTCACCAAACAGGTCAACTCCCTAGCTTCCACCACAGCCTACACCTGCAAATTGATAAGAGCAGGCAAGCCCTTCCTATCCAATACTAGTTGTCTGATCCTGGTGAGAGCTTTAATACTTTCCCGACTTCACTATTGTAATGCCCTCTATAGTGGTGCCAACAAAGCCACCACCCAAAGACTCCAAACTTTACAAAATAATGCTATCAGAGCTGCACTTGGCATAAAGAAAAGGGAGCACATCTCCTCTATTAGGCGGCAACACAAATGGCCCTCTACTGACAACAAAATCCATCTAAAAATGATCTCCTTGACCCATAAGGCTTTTAATAATGCTGCTCCTAGTTACCTGACGGACAAAATAAAAAGAAAAACATCCAACAAACCTATGAGACTTGCCAACTCTAACTGCCTGGTAGTACCCAGATTTAGACTTGCCAAAATCGGTGGCACTAGCTTCCCTGTGAGAGCTGCCAACTTGTGGAATGCTCTGCCACCCAACCTAAGAGTAGACCAACCTTTCTCACACTTCAGAAGGAACTTCATTAAACACATTAATGCTAACAATGCCTAGACACCTGTAAATGACTCCTCCACACGTTTAGCCCCACTCAATGTACATAGCTATTATTAGCTACCTCCCATTATGTTTATAACTGCTAATATTGTATGTATACTCCTGTACATTATTTAGTTTCTCCTGGTAATATCTCTAAATAGATTGTAAAGTATGCAATTGTACATTCATGTAATATTGTAATTTTATTCATGTAACATTGTAAGTCTCGCATATACTTTCTGCTGTGTCCGGTAACCTTTGGGTCTGGAGCGCATTATAAATAAATAAACAAACAAACAAACAAATAAACCAGCAGAGAGCCGCAGTGGGGCTCTGTCCAGTACCTATGCTTAGTAGAGGGATAGTGCGGCAAGCGCCACCTATACATATCTACCTCAAAGAAGTACGTTATATAAGTATATATAAGTTTCTGAGGCTTGTGGAATCTGCTTAGATCACATGCTGTGCATAGGCCGACATCTAGTGGAAGCTGCGGAGTATTACAGTTTGTTTTTCGAAACTCGAAAATGGGCGTCGACACAGGCGTGCCAGTAATACTATCCCTAGTGTGACGTCCACTGTACCCAAGATCCCTCACGCGTCTAGGATCCTCAGATTGTTTTTTTCCGCCATACTGGTCGGAAGCATCTTGCGGAGTTCCCTGGCCTTAGCCATACTTTTGCTGTTATTGTAATTTTAATTATTATTCATTCCCTTCCCCACCCCAACGTCGACCCTCGACCTCGACGACGGCTGGAGAAGTCATCGACCGTCGACTGCTGCACGACGGATCTGGGCCTCGGAAGGCCGCTGGCCTCGGCCCGGGCCTAGTAGGCCGCTGGCCTCGGCCCTTGCAAGTAGGGAGAGTGGGGGGTGGTACATACTCTTCACTCTTGATATATAGTTACATATATATTCCTACACTTAGCAGCCCGCTGCCTTAAGGTGCGTATGGAGGGTACCCCTTTTCAATTCTGCCCCAAGTGCAATCGCAAATACCCTTGGGTCGACAGGCACGCCACGTGCAATCTCTGCTTGCCGAGGGATCACCCCGAAGCGAACTGCAGAGCGTGTAGTAGGTTTAAACCTAAAACACTTAAGGACCGTTCGACAAAGCGTTGGGCCCACCACGCCAGGCAGGAGGCCATGGCAGCGGAGGGCGCCTTCAGCGATGGCAGCGACGCCGTACTTTCGGACGGCGAGGGCATTACGGCGTCGAAAGACAGCCGGCGAGCGCAGGTCCCCGACCTCGGAAGGTCGTCCGGCAGGGCGGCTATGGGGAAGACCCCCGGCGACGCAAGCGCTACATACCTAGCGCACACTAAACACACTAAGACCAACCGGACCTCGACGACGTCGACTTCTCGGAAAGAGGCACAAAAAGAACGGTCCGACTCGGTGTCCTCTGGGCGCTCTCGATCGAGATCGCCTCACGATGCAAGGCAATCATCCACTCTTGCCAAGAGTGCCTCGCTACACACATTAACGGAAGTTCGATCGTCGGGAGACGAAGACGACTTCCACCCCCAGGCCGCGCTCCAAGATACTGAGGCCGCGGTTAACACCAATGAGGCCCCACGCTCGAAACACACAGATACCACTCCAGACCCTCGGCGCCAGGCGTCGAAAGTCTCTGGGGCCTCCAAGGGACAGGGAAAACATTTTTCCACGCACGGGGAGGGGGGAAAACAGCGGAAAGCACAGCCTTCCACTCCTGTAAAGCCATCCTCCCACCCTAGGCAGACAAGCAAACACAAGTCTACCCTTGAAAAGTCCCATAAATCACCTACTAAATCACCACCTACTAAGGTAATACCCTGTTCCAGGGAATGGTCCAGTGAAGACATAGACAGGGTTATGTCTAGGATGTCTTCCTTGGCTGATTTTTATGATAAGAACCCAGAACATTTTCTTTCATATAACCCTCAAGGGGCCACACCCTCGGGCTCCTCCGATCCTATCCCTCTAAGTAAGAAGCCCCGGTTCGAAAGACCTGAACCCTTCGAGGTACAGCCTTACTCCACTCCATATTCTACTCCACATCCCAGTTACCAGGGACAAGGTTTCCCTGAAGAAGACCAGGAGTTTGAAGTTATGGAAGAACAAACCGGGACGGATTACTATGCAGATGATGAGGACCTGGAGGAGGGAGAAGATGAGCAGGAAATTTACAGAGTAGATTCCCCAATACAAAGCGAAGCCCCAGTTACCGACTCTCCAGTTGATAACCAGCCCCTCCTTAACGAAGTTCTCGCTCGCGCAGCGGAACATTTCCACATCGACACCCACGGTGTACAGGAGGAAAGGGACTTCGCGGAGGAGTTTGTAGGAGAGAGGAGACCGGTCGCTCAGACCATCCCTATCCTCAAATCCATCCAACGAAGAATAGATCCTTCCCTGGTGAATCCTAACCTCACCAGAGCCGTCAACCCCAGAATTGAAAAGATTTTCCGGGCAGCCCAGTCTGACCCTCTGTATATAAGGGGACATCTTAAACCAGATTCCCTAGTGGTTACCAACACTAGAAAAAGGGCTGGCACGCCCTTATCTTCATCAGAAGCTCCTCCCGACAAGGAGAGCAAGAAACTTTACGGGTTTGGCAGGAAGGTAGCCTCAACGTCCGCCTACCAAGCAAGAATTGCTAATTCCACCACCCTGTTGGCTAGTTACAACTGCCATCAATGGGAAGAGGTCGCGACACTCATTGCCTCTGCCCCAGAACCGTTAAAGGGCCAGCTGGCTCGAATCTCGGCAGAGGGGAGAGCCGTGTCTGGTTGCATTTTAAAAGCAACCTTCGACGCCGCTGACAACGCAGGGAGATTGATAGCAGAAGGTACTGTTATCAAAAGACATGCGTGGTTACGGCAGTCGGGATTTAAAACAGAAACACAAGCTTCTCTAATAGACAAGCCGGTGGAACCCGATCTATTGTTTGGGAAAGCGGTCGAAGACGCACTTAAAAATGCCAAGGATGAATACGAGACTCTCAAATCCCTTGGCCAGCTTACCAACAAACCCCCTAATCAGAGGGGGAACAGTAATTTTCATCGCCCACGCGGCCAAAAATCGCAAAGAGGCAACTATGCCCAGGGACAGGGTACACAATGGAATAACAACCAGCAGTCTACCCAAAGTTACGGCAGAGGTAACAAGAGAGGTCGTGGAAGAGGCAGAGGCACCCCCAACAAGGGAGGTAGCACGCCTCCACCAAAGCAGTGACGCTCAGTTCAGGGTCCCTTCTCACGCAACCCCAGTAGGGGGACGCATTTCCACCTTCACCCAGGCTTGGGAAGGGATCACCTCAGACAGATGGGTGCTGTCAACAGTATCCACAGGATATTGTATAGAACTACTGCAGCGTCCCCGGAACCACCCTCCACGACAAAGAATACACTCCCTAGAACATCAGAAGATCCTTCTCGAGGAGATCGCCATTCTGCTAGAAAAGGACGCGATAGAACTCGTCCCAGGACACCAGGTAAACAAGGGTATCTATTCAACTTACTTCCTTGTGCCAAAGAAAGATTTGACAATGCGCCCAGTATTGAACTTACGGCCTGCCAACAAGTATGTCAAGCCCCAAAAATTCCGTATGACCACGCTACAAGAGGTAATCCCACTCCTAAAAAAGGGGGATTACATGGCAACCTTGGATATGAAAGATGCCTATTTTCATATTTCCATGCTCCCGGCGCACAGAAAATACTTACGCTTCAAGGTGGACAGTCGCCACTACCAATTCAAGGTACTGCCCTTCGGGATAGCTTCAGCACCAAGGGTATTCACCAAGGTACTGGCGGTGGCAGCTGCACACCTACGCAGGGAGGCAATCCCAGTGTACCCTTATCTGGACGACTGGCTCATAACGGGGGAAACCCCAGGAATTTGCAGGTCAAACATTCAGAGGACTATCGACCTCCTCCACGAATTAGGCTTCTCTATCAACGAGAAAAAGTCAAGTCTGGTGCCAAGCACCTCAAAACAGTTTCTAGGAGCTATCCTAGACACTCAGAAAGGATTGACCTTCCCCTCGGAAGAACGAATTCGGAATATACTTCTGCAAATTCCGCATTATCAGTCAGGTCAACAGATAACAGTACGCAAAGCTATGCGGTTACTGGGCATGATGGCGTCATGCATTTACCTGGTCCCTCACGCGCGTCTGCGCATGCGTCCCATGCAGGAATGGTTGGCGAAACAGTGGTCTCAGGCAAGTGGTCAGTGGGACGATCTAGTGGTCGTTTCGCCAACACTCGTACAGAGCCTACACTGGTGGACAAGAGAAAATCTCGCAAGGGGGAAACCCTTTTACGATCCCGAAGTACAGGCAGTGGTGACTACAGATGCATGCCTGACTGGGTGGGGAGCTCACCATCTCCACCACACAGCTCAGGGTCTCTGGTCTCACTCAGTAGCCAAGAACCACATCAATCTGCTAGAGCTTCTGGCAGTATTCCGAGCGCTAAAGGCGTTCGAGCCCCATCTACTGAACTTGTCGGTGCAGATCAGGACAGACAGCACGACAGCCATGTTCTATCTGAACAAGCAAGGGGGGACTCGTTCGCCAAATCTGTCCAAGCTTGCCCAGAAAATCTGGATATGGGCACTCAGACGGAACATCTTCCTGTCATCGCAACATGTTCCAGGGGAGCTCAATTCCCTAGCGGATGCTCTAAGCAGAGACTCCCTCCCAGAAGAACACGAATGGGTCCTTCACAGAGACGTAGTAGAAGATCTCTTCTCTCAGTGGGGTTTACCCACTATAGACCTATTCGCCACAAGCGAAAACAAACAATGTCCAGGATTTGCATCCAGGTTCCCCCAACCGAACTCCCAAGGGAATGCCCTGTGGATGAACTGGTCAGGGATGTTTGCGTACGCTTTTCCACCAACTCCTCTCATCAGGAAGGTGGTGTACAAGATGAACAAGGAATCGATGACGCTCATCCTAGTTGCTCCCATGTGGGCGAGACAACCATGGTTTCCACACCTACGCAGGATGGCGGTGTGCGAACCCATCAGACTCCCAGCCTGGTACAACCTACTGTCCCAGCAACAGGGTCAAACAGTGCATCAAGAACCCAACTCTATGAACCTAGCAGCATGGCTCCTGAAGTCATAGAGTTTGGACATCTCAAATTACCACAGAGGTGTATGGACATTCTAAAAGAGTCCAGGAAACCAAATACAAGGCACTGTTACTTTGATAAGTGGAAAAGATTCGTTATCTGGTGCCAGAATAAACAAATCAACCCAGTTGATTGCACTCCTTCCAACGTTGTAACATACATGCTCCACCTGCTGGATGCAGGGTTGGTTTTTAACTCTCTGAAAGTACACCTGGCAGCCCTCTCGGCTTACACCACATCCCATAACAAGGTCTCGTGGTGGAAAGTACCAGTGGTTAAAGCCTTCATGGAAGGAGTAAAGAGACTTCACCCTCCTATTTCGAACCCACCGCCAGGATGGGACCTCAACGTGGTGCTAGCTAAGCTCATGGGACCCCCCTTCGAACCCATGCATAAAAGTAGTCTCAAACACCTGACTTATAAAACGGCCTTCTTAGTAGCCATTACCTCCATAAGAAGGGTCAGTGAAATTCAGGCTCTGTCAGTGCAGGATCCTTTCTTTACTATCCACAAGGACAAACTGGTTTTACGCACACACCCTAGGTTCTCACCTAAATTCATATCCAAGTTCCATGTAAACCAGTCCATCGAGCTTCCGGCTTTCTTCCAAAACCCGCAAAGCTCGGCTGAGGTGAAACTACACACCCTAGATGTGCGTAGGGCGGTCCTATACTATGTAAATAAAACCAGACCGCTAAGGAAAACAGATCAACTGTTTGTCTCCGTAGCTACAGGCAGAGAGGGGGATCGCGTCTCTAAGGGCGCTATCTCGAAGTGGATTATCAACTGTATACAGCTGTGTTACTCTCTTTCTGAGAAGACTCTGCCTTTTACGCCAAGGGCCCACTCGACTAGAGGCATTGGTGCCACTCTGGCTTTCATTGCAAATGTTCCCATCGACACCATTTGCAAAGCAGCTACTTGGAGCTCTATTCACACTTTTACTCAGCATTACTGCATTGACACTCATTCCAAGACAGATACACAAGTGGGACAAGCGGTTCTAAGACACCTGTTTGCTCATGACCCTTCTCACATCCCACCTCCTTCTTCTGGTACTGCTCGCTAATCTATGCACAGCATGTGATCTAAGCAGATTCCACAAGCCTCAGAAGGGATACATTACTCACCGTAATCGTATTTCTGATGCTTGTATCTGCTTAGATTCACATGCGACCCACCCTTCCTCCCCTCCGAGAGAAGGCGCATGATTGCTTGTAGTCTTACCTTTCTGTCTATCTGCTTGGACTATCTGTACTCACGCTACTCCTCATGCTTCCTCATGTCAGAAAAAATACAATCTGAGGATCCTAGACGCGTGAGGGATCTTGGGTACAGTGGACGTCACACTAGGGATAGTATTACTGGCACGCCTGTGTCGACGCCCATTTTCGAGTTTCGAAAAACAAACTGTAATACTCCGCAGCTTCCACTAGATGTCGGCCTATGCACAGCATGTGAATCTAAGCAGATACAAGCATCAGAAATACGATTACGGTGAGTAATGTATCCCATACTTCCACTTTGCACAAGAAGCAGAATTAACGAAGACTACTAAAGGCCACACGAGAAGAGTTTCAAATTTAGTGAAATCAAGAATAGAGCGGCAGAAACGAAACTCAGCAGGGGAGAATCGTGCCGAGAGAACCAAGGTTGTATCCGTCAAGATGGGCGAGCAGTAGTTACAATTAATTGAAGCAAAGAACAGAATATACTGCTCTGAAAGGTCAAAATAACAAGCCGAAGGCAGGTGGTGGGTGAAACGATAACCAAATACACAAATTGTTGAAGACGAGGCAAATTTACAGTGTCTGAATCACATGACCAGCCGAGCGAGCAGAAGTAAGACCCCCACACCTACGCATGGCAACGGGCCAGGAGAAGATATCAGAACTTTCTAGACAGAAGATGTAGTCTCGAGGCCAACCAAAGTGAAATAATTGACACATGGCCACTAAAGTGAGGATTGATTGTAACAATAATTGGAGGAAGGCTGGGGGAACTAAAGGGCACCCTGCACCTGGCCGACCATTCTGCGTGCTGCTAAGCAAAGTGCAAAAGTATGAGTGGGGTTGGTGCCAACCCAATCACAGTGGACCAAGTAATCTAGGGTCTTATAGTTAGTAGAACCAATGGGACGTCGTACTTTTAGTGACGTATACAGTAGCCAGGTTTGAGGGTAGGGCTTAGATGCCCCACCTGACTGTTTACCCAATCCCCTTACTCCGTTACCATATACAGATATAGTACCTAAAGTAAAGTTACCTATTCCAAACCAATAGAATTGTGTGCCAACTTTTAAGCCTTAAACGTCAGTGATGACAGCTTTTTAGTATAAATGATGGGTTTTTGATGAAGTTGTGAAGAGAGACGGAAGATCGCACATCCGCTGATATTCATGAGACTCCCCGTTTTTTGTACTTGTCATTAAACGGACTCCCTTTGCCAAACCGTCCAGTTGTCATTATTGATTTGGTGTTGGAGTATTAATCTGCACCCCCCATCCATCTCACGGGTGCTGCTATCTTGTCTTAAAGTGCTTCTGAGCAAACCCCGACTCTATGGCCCGTTGGGGGTCTCAGAGCACACTTGGTAGCAGAGATTGGATGGTTATCGATTATCGAATAGCTAAGACACCCATTGACCATCGACATGAAGTAACTCTAGGTCCTCAGCAATATCACCAGTCCTTTGCCCTTCGGCTGAGTAGACCATGAAGCTCCCAGTAGACAGTGGTTAGAGTAAAAAATAGAATCTGCAGACAAAGGTCTGAAGGGACCTGTGTTCCCCACATAACCCCTTCCCACTCCTACGGGCAGCTAAGCGGGTGAATGGCCAGAGAAGGCGGTGACGAAGGCGGTGATCCCGAGCATCCAGAGAAGAAACATGCGAACAGTGAGTGAAAAAGACTAAATGCTTTGGCAAAAGTATAAACCTTAGAAGGCGGGAAAACAAAATATAGTCAGAAGTGGAGTAGGATATATATATATATATATATGTGCGAGGGGAAGGAAATAGGGACTCAGAGGGTGGCTAAAGTAGTTAAGGAGGATACCGAGGAGGACACCCGAGAAGAGAGAGGGTACCGGGGGAGACACCCGAGAAGGGAGAGGATTCGCCTTATTCCTACGCTTTGATATAGTGGCTAGAAGAAGCATCCAGAGTCCTGAATGAAGAGGAACAAATAGGTCACCATGCCGGTTAAAGATGCCCATGAAAGGGATGAGTTTAAACTCCATGTCGGAGTAAAATATTAGAGGCAGAGGTCTATGTAATCAGCTGGAGTTCGTCTTGTCTGTTAACGTCTGTCTTACGTGTTATTTGTTGTGATGTCATAGGACAAAAGTTTTCCTTTGAGGAACTAGCATAAAAACTGTGCTATTGGATACTTGGAATGTTGTAGAATGTAACCTGATGTTTATGGATTAAAATAGAAGATATACAATTTTGTGGAAAAAACAGGATTGGAGCTTGCAACGATTGGTGCTCGCTCATATTGTTGGAATTGTCTAAATAACGAAAGACATAACAAGTGTTGTATAAAGAGAAGGTGAACAGGTTTAAGCATGGAAGACATAACTCCATTAGTACACCTGTGCAAACAGTTGCCAAAACATGCACCTAAGCTGAAAAAGTACAGTGCAGAATGGGTTAAAGGAACAGCAAAAAAAATGTTTATGCCATGGCCACAGGGTTGATGACGATGTAGAACACAAGCGAAGACAGAGAACACGCGATCTTGAATATTGGAGAGGGAGGCCAAAAAACCTGAGCCAGTAGTAGATTGGGAAGATATAGAAGAATTATTTCCTGGGTACGATTCAGTACCAGGCACATCTAGGGTGAATATCGAGGATGACTTCGACACCAGAAGCATCGGAGAGACGATCCATAGAATATATGATGAAATGGGGCTAGAACAAGTACCCCAAGGGGAGGGGAAAGACGAGAGCCTGGAGAGCACTCAGCTTTACGACACTGAGGACGTCTCCCGAAGTAGTGGAAATAGGGACTGTCCCTAGATAGATTGGAAATAAGTAGGAACAAAGATGATTCAAGAAGTTGCACGAGTTGGGCACAGACAATGGGCCTCATTAGGACCCTGGCGGAGAGGGTGTTACGCCAGCGTAGTGCATGGCGTACCTCTCCGCCATACTACGAGTTCCCGTAGCGCCATGGCGGCCTTTTCCGCCTGGTTTTACCAGGCGGAGAAAACCATGGCGCTACGGGACCTCGTTGTTAATTACGCCACCGTATTTTACGGTGGCGTAATTAACTCCTTCCCCACTCCCATTATACCCTATGGGGCAAAAATGGGAATGGGGAAGGGCAGAATGGGGATTGGGGATTTACCGCTCCGCCGAGGTCGGAATGGGGCGGTAAATCCGCCAACCCCCATGGCGCTATCGGCGGCTTTCCGCCATGCTTCGCGGTGCATTTAGCACCGCGAAGTCCGCCTGGGTCCTAATGAGGCCCAATGTGTGATGCTGAAAGAGTGGAGCTTGAAGAAAAAGAGAAAGAAAGAAGGCGCAGAAAATGAGTATCAGGAGGAAAAGGGATAAGATGGTCAGACTCTAGGGGGTCTGCACCGAGGGCATCAGAATCAGCCACACAGTCAGACCGACACAAAGAAGTATTTCACGGTCAGAGTGGGGTGTCTCCCCCACTCTATATGAGCCGACTAAGGTCATTTCCCGGTGGACGGCAATGCAGGAATATTACTCCTGCAGTAGACAGGAGAACAATGAGAGAAGAGAGAGGGTTATGCATCCCAATTTCCGTTGTTCCAGAAAGGTGGAGCAAGACCACAGGATATTCCATGGCCACACATGGATCGGGAAAACCTGAAAAATAAGCTTCCAATGTTGACATCGGGAGCCAGAAAATGGATATACGAACTAGAGAAAATGACAGGAGGGAACACTTTAGCTATAGGGGATATTAAAGGTCTCTTAATCGCCATACTTGGTGATAGAGCAGACGATGTGTGGACACAGGCAGGTTACCCTGGTGTGACCACAGTTAATACCGCGTATGACGGAGCTCCATTTAACAATTGCAGAGCGGCGGTATGGAAAGTATTATGATTGCTATATCCAGCCACTTCCGACATGGGAGTTATAATGACATGTAAAATGAAGGAGTCGGAAGACCCATTGCTTTACATCCAGAATTTCCAATATGCGTGGGTACTTGAGACGCGGGAATCTTGGGGGAAATCTATACCCGTATTCTACCATATTTTATACCAAGGGTTGCCAGATCCGGTACAGAAACAGCTCAAGAAATTGGTAGGAATCGAGGCCAAACCGTGGTCTGAAATACAGTTGACATTGCGCACTATTACAGGGTACTGCAAGAAAAGAATCACAAAAAAGAAGCTGCACGAAAAGGTGAAGAGGCAAAATGAGTACAGAAAAAATTGTCAAAATATGCCTTTGAAGGGGCAATGATAACTAGCGCAAATGGATCGAGCATGCAACAAGTTAATAATCCACAGCAGAATAATCAGGGCAATACAGGGTTTTACCCCAGGGGAAGAGGATTTAGAGGAAGAGGATGGAAGGGTAATCAGGGAGGTTTCCAGATGCTTTCAAAACATGTAAAATGGCAATCAAGATATGTCAAATGGGCAGATAATTAGGCCACCGCCAGTATGTTGGTTGTGTGGGATGACAGTGCATTTAACACGCACATGCAGAAATCAAGGCATGATGCAGAACAGCCAAGGAATAGAAGCAGGCATGGTAAATTCACCTGTGTGTTTACAGCAGGGAGGAAATGCAGTTGCACAGAATCACACAGTACAACAACAAACGCCAGGAGCACAGCAAGGGTTACAACCTCAGAATTTGGTGAATTTTCTGCAGGGACAGTCTCAACAGTCACTGATGCAACTGTCACAGACAGTAAGTACAGGACAGGCCATGAACCCTGGAATGAGGAATAACACTGGTGATGGGGGAAGTCCATTCACACAGGGTGGGACAAAATTATATATGGACTAGGACAGCTCACTGGGAACCCTGATGTGTTATATCCTATCAGTGACACCAGACCCTCACCAGGAACCAAGGGTGGATGTCGTTATAGGGGATAAACAATATTCCTTCCTAGATGACACGGGTGCAACGCGTTTGTGTATACGTGAAGGCAAATTTTCCTTGTCCGGCGATGCTATAAATACTCAGGGCCTCATTACGAGGAGGACGGTAAGGGGTTAACGGGGCCGGTAAAGGTGCTGGAGCCGTTAACCCCTTACCGCCCCATTACGAGGTCTGCTCGTTTTACCAGACGTCCTTAGCGGGTCCCATGAGCGGCCCAGCATGCTAACAACAGGCCTGTCATTAACGGGCCCGTTGTTAGCATGCTCCCCATTCCCATTGAGCCCTATGGGGGCTCAATGGGAATGGGGATGGACCGGGTCCGGGTCCCCTGAATGGGGAAATGCCGGACCCTCCAAGGTCGGAATGGCCTGGTATTTCCCCATTCAGGGAACCCGGACCCGAGTTTGGGTGTAGCCATGCCCTTATTAAGGGCATGGCTACCTCTAAACTCGTAATGAGGCCCTCAGAGTTTCACAGGAACTACAAGTCGTGTTCCCTTTACAAACGCACTTCCAGTCTCTATAGGAGAATGTGATATGAATGTACCGCTGTTATATTCACAACAACCACCAGTAAACATCTTGGGTCGAGATCTAATGACGAAACTTAACATGACAATCTCGTTCACGGAGGACGGCATAGTATGTTCAACTCCAGGAATGCACTATTTGAACGTATGTGAAATGATAAGAGCATACGCAGGGCACACAGCTATGAGGGCTATGCCATTAGAGCCGGAAGTATTTGCATATGGAATACGCGTGTTAAGGGCAGTGCTGCGAGGTCTTGCTGAGAAAACCGTGAGGACCCCAGATTAATTTCTGTTCAGGCCAAGAATACCTATGCATGAAGAAAAGGGACAAGTATTTCCCTTAATGATACCCACAGCCGTGATACGAGGGAAAATGGCATTCTAAAGTGGGCTGTTGGGCTGCAGAAGTCTAAGGATTTGTCTGGTGTGATCTGCAACGACTCGCTGTCTGCGAGAGGAAGCACGCTTTACTGCCGTAACACGGCATTGTGAATTGCATTGGACTCTCTATCAATGACTCCTGACACCGCCCCCCTGCCCGCCTTCCTGCCCGCCCCCACTGCATCACTTCATACGCTAGCATCGGTGCACGCTCATCGCGCGCATGCATCCAAAGTGCATTCCAAAGTGGGCTGTTGGGCTGCAGAAGTCTAAGGATTTGTCTGCTGTGATCTGCAACGACACGTGATCTGCGAGAGGAAGCACGCTTTACTGCCATAACACGGCATTGTGAATTGCATTGGACTCTCTATCAAGTAATTGTTGTTTGGACTTACTGTCTTAGTGTGATCACTATTTTGGCGCCGCGGCTTGCCGTGCGGTCCAAGCACCTCCAGCAATTCTTTTATCTGAGTGTTTTTCTTTGTTCTCCCCCTAGTCACTCCTGGCACCACGCCCCTCCCGCCTTCCTGCCCGCCCCCACGGCATCACTTCCTACTTTAGCATCGTTACGCGCGCATCACGCACGCGCATCCTAACTGCGTTCCAAAGTGGGCTGTTGGGCTGCAGAAGTCTAAGGATTTGTCTGCTGTGATCTGCAATGACTCGCCGTCTGCGAGAGGAGGCACGCTTTACTGCCATAACATGGCATTGTGAATTGCATTGGACTCTCCATCAAGTAATTGTTGTTTGGACTTACTTACTGTCTTAGTGTCATCACTATTTTGGCGCTGCGGCTTGCCGTGCGGTCCAAACACCTCCTGCAATTCACTTATCTGAGTGTTTTTTCTTTGTTCTCTCCCTAGTCACTCCCGGCACCGCCCCCCCGCTCGCCTTCCTGCCCGCCCCCACTGCATCACTTCCTACTTTAGCATCGGTGCGCACGCATGACGCACGTGCATTCAAAGTGCGTTCCAAAGTGGGCTGTTGGGCTGTTAGGCTGCTAGGGTGTGCGTGAGGTGAGACTATGCTCTTAAATTTTGTTATCTAAACTATGACTCAATGGTGGCATGTTGTATTATTTCTCTTATCTGAACTAAATTTGTTTTTCTGAGGTGTTGTCTGTTGTTACATATAAGGTACTATAAGAGCAAGCATGCCAGCGCGAGCAAATTGAAACCTTTTATTTATAATGGTTAATGGATTACGTAGCAGGAAAAAATTGAATATGAGGAAACAAAAAAACTCAGAAGCTGAATGCTCTGGGCTTCCTCCAGCATCTGCTACATCAGACAACCCCTCTATCCCTGAAGAGGAAATTGAAGCTAATATCGGGAACGGTTTATCTGCCACAGTAATGGTAGATGTTGATGCCATCAGTGAGAAAAAGGAGGTCATGTTACTGGATACCGACACAGGCCATAAGAGAAATGTCGACTCGGCCATTAATGAAGCAGAGGTGGAGACATACCCCCTCTTTCTGCATTCAAATAAAGAAATTCTCTCTCCAAAACCCCTTGAAAGGGCAGTGGGAACCGATTAAATAAATTCCAACGCCCCAAAACAAGACGAAAAAATTAACTTCAAAGTTAAAACCATTAACAGCAGTTTTCCACATAACATATATACTACCCTGGAGAGTGAACCACCTAACCCTCGTAAACAAACACCAGTCCATACTAAGGCAATGGTGACCCTCTCTATAAAAGAGGCAAATAAAATCTCCCCAAGAGGATGGAGTAACGAGCATGTAAACCCTGAAATAAGCCTCGACAGAGACGAAATTTGGAAAAAAATGGGAATAGAGAAATTTGGCAATCACCTTGCTGATTTCTCAATGCTAGCCCCTGCAATAGTATCTGAACTGGGAAAGCGCATAAGACTCTCACATGAACCATCTACTCCCATGAACAAAAGCAAATATGGGATTGAAAATGTCTTTTTATTTAACAACCCCCCCAAATTACTCATATACAGTGCCTTCCCACTTCAGTGTTCACAAAGAGGTTCGAGAGATTGGGAGTATTTTTTCCCCAAGAATCTCTACTGCGGCTGCCTCAAACAGGCAGAATAATAGCTCCCCTATCTCTGAAAAATCAATTGGTCAGTGCACGCAAACCTCCCACAGTTCTGAATGCTCCACCGTCCCTCAATATCAAAATAATAAGTCAATAAACCACGATCTTGGCTCTCAATCGATTCATAGGCCAGATGAACAACAATATAGCCCCAAATCCTTTCCATTACTTACCAGGATTTAAAATTTATTTGACAAGGGCCACAAACAAACTCATGGAGAAGTCAAAATATTACAATAACAAGTGACTGAATTAATTGGTATTAAGAGAATTGAAGGACTGCTTTGTATGTGCGATGCAATCTCCTTACTGATGCAGAAGCATGTTGAATAGCCAATAACTCACAACATTGCGACTCAGACGAAGTCTTTTGCTGAAGTAGTGGTAGAGGGTTCTAAGCCCAAGCTTGATGTAGAGTTGGGCGCAGCTTCATCCCTTGCACAAATAGTGGATCGGAATGCTACAAAAAATTGCAGAACTAATCTTGCTTGTTAGAGAGATGGCCTCCACACATGCTAATCAACCAAACACAATTAAATTGGAAGCCATGGTTCTCAAAAATGATAAGGATATAGCTTTGTTGGATAGCCCTTCTGCGCTTACTGACCTTATTGATCTATATGGGGAGGATTTAGAACTGAATGAATCTAAAGAATTGCTGTCACAGGATAACCTTATAGATGAGCCCTCTACGATTCCGCAAACAAGAAAACAAAAAAGAGCCATGGCAAGAGCGGAAAAGCGTAACATTTTTGATAAAAGAATGAAAGGAAAAGCAGAAAAAAAACTTTAAAAAAAGCACTAGACAAATTAGACAAACATAACACACACATGAAGGACATATGCAATTTGTCGGGGGGATACTATTATCGATTTAAATCAACTAAATTTAGACTCGAAAGCATTGCTCAATCTCTCAGAATCAAATCGATTGGCTCCACCCATGAAAAAGGTTTTACCTGAATCAAAAAGCAATCAAGGTACTAAAAGTACGACAAATATGAATCCAGTAAAAACTGACAACGCTGGGAAAAAACAAACATCAAATCTAAGAAAGGGGGTGCCAGCTTAGCCGAAGGAAAGAAATAGAAAAACTGGCATCTCTCGATGAGACTGATTTCTCCACTTAAAAGCAATCGGTATTATCAACATTTTACCCGATGTTGGGTATAAAAGAAACAGAAAAAGTGATTATTGGTACAGGTAATAATCAAAGGACAAAAGGTAAAAGCGATAGTATAAAGTGCTCCTATTGTCCAAAAGACCAATAACGGTGAAGGCAAGCTAAAATTGGCGAGATTGGATCAGAAAGCCTATCCCCTCACGGAGCAGCGAACGGACAGGGACATACGATCCCCTTAACAATGAATGGCGGCGCAATGACATCTGCGCCGCCTTGCCCTACTGCATGCGACAACTCAAATGATTTAAAAACTGCTATCGTGATGGGATGGGAAAGTGATTTAATTCGATATGGGAAGGCTCGGCTGAACCGTGCCTTTCTGCTTTCTGCTCTTCAGGAGATCCCAGCATTACGTATCATATGATCTAACGATATTGACTGGGTAAAACTGGCATCTGCAAACAACAATAGAATGATCTGCAAATTTATATCCCCAATTATTCTGAAATTAATATGGGAACATAGGGAGGATCTAGATTCAATTGGTCTATCATCTAATATATTTTCTTCTCTTGAGGATGCAATAAGTTTCTTAGAAACGATTCCCCCTCCTGTTGAGAATACTTCTAATAGTATTGTCCCAGGTGATTCCTCAAACATTGACGTAAATACAATGAAACAACTTATGGCTTTTGTATCGGCATTGAAAGGAATGTCATGGACGGATCCTCATATAGAGCAAACAGGTAACCACTCTGATTCGATGAGAGAGTCTTAGCCACGCTAAATTTCATATAATTTCTTGGAACTCTTGCAGATTAAATAACTTCATCAAATTGTACAGTATTAACAAGTACCATTGGCCCAACATCATCTTCCTCCAAGAATCCATGTATCAATCAAAATTTACTATTGAGCGTTACTTTGCCTATATTCAAATAGCCTGTCGGGGACCATTGGGAAGACCATCGGGCGGCCTTGCCATTCTGATTAATACTGTCTGTAAATGCTCAACAGAATTGATTAGCATCTCTGATTCTATATTAGCAATCATTTTAACAGATGATGAGGATCCTTCCATCACTCTCCTATTGATCTGTATATATTGGAACAAATGTAATATGACAATTGATGTCATCCTTGATGAATTGAATTTTCTGATAGAAAAAGTATTGATAACACATCCATTTGTAAGAATAATCGCTGGTGGTGATTTGAACTGTTATTGCTATGATGTGAATTCTCAATCAGGAGCTTTGGCGACCAATCCTTCCAAATTGTCAAAGAAAAACAAGCAAATATGGAATAATTTTTTCCTAGACTGGGACATGCAAGTCCCAACCTTTATCCTGGAACCCTACAATTATACCTGGGCAAGGGGAGGATGCAGGTCACTAATTGACTATTTTTTTATCTCTTCGGGGCTTTATCGGTATGCTAACCCTGTGATAATTATCAATTCGACTCTGGGAGACCATCAGATTATTAAATTGATCCTAAACATTCCTATTGCCCGTTTTTCTTAAGAGATAGTTTTATCACTGTTAGAACCTGATCGCCAACATTTATCCATGAGAGGGAATACTAGAACTTGTAACATTCTTCTAAAACACATCGAATTGGATAGTGAAATCACCACTAAAACCGCCTCAGGGGGTACTAGTCTGATACAAATAGAAAATAAAAATTCTATCAGAATTCAAATCCATTTGCAAAAGTTAGCAGCTGAAGGAATTAAGAAAGTTCAGTTACCCACTGGTCATGTTCATTCTTTTAATTTGTACTTGCCCACATTAAAAGCCCAAAAAAATTCAGCTATTAGGCATTTACTAAAAACAAAACCCTGCTCAGAAGGACGAATGGAACAAATAAAAAAGATCAAACAAACTTATAGAAATAAACTCAAATGGATGAAAAGCAAATTACATTATGAAGACAATCAAAAAATCATATATCACCTTTTAAAACATGACTCTAGGCAAATATGGTCCACTCTGCGCACCATAACATCTGATTCCACTAATGTGATAGAATCAGTTATCACAGCGTAAGTATGGGTGTCACATATAAAAGCAAAATACTGATTACCTGATCATTTTATTTTGCTTAAAGGGGGAGAACCTAAGCTGATATTAGGTATGCAACCTATGTGGTCGATCTGGGATATCATTGAGGCCATAGGGAAGTAAAAAAATTCAAGAGCTCCTGGGCCCGATGGCCTGCCAGCATGTGTATACAAATCCAACCCGATTGTTTGGGCTGACATTTTAAAAATTAAATTCGACATGATTCTTCAAACTGGCATAATTCCACACTCTTGGTGTTCAGCCCTTGTCATTCCCATCTATAAAAAGGGCCCCCCTGACTCCCCGTCCAATAATCATCCGCTAGAGCTAACAGATGCCTCTTCGAAAATATTTTCCCTTCTACTGTTACACCAGCTGCAAATGCGAATTGATCAACAAAATGTATTGTCCCCCTATCAGGTAGGTTTTCGAAAACAAATTGGCTGTCCTTTGAGCGCTACAATTTTATGCCATCTCCAGGCTCAAACTTCGACAGCCAAAAGCGGTCCGGTATACATGGCCAGCCTGGACTTAACCGCAGCTTTCGACAGCGTAATTCGAGAGATACCTTGGGCAAAAATGTTAGCAATGGGAATTCCGACCTATCTGGTTGCTCTTATTGCGCTATTACATAAAAACACCAATTATCGCTTTCGTCTAAACCGAGAAGGTGCACTAACTAACCCCATTCCAACTGAAATGGGGGTGAAACAGGGGTGTAATATGGCAGCAGTTCTATTCAACTTGTACCTTTTGGGACTAGATGATCGTTGGCAGAGTGAGGGGAGCTTCGCAATAAAACTAGGCTCCTTTAAATTGGATTGGATGGGATTTGCGGATGATCTGCTATTTTTTGACAAAACCCCCTTTGGTCTGCAAAAAAAATTAAATCTATTTGCAGAATTCGCACAAGAACACAATCTAATTCCTAATCGTGCCAAATCGCACATATTAATCTTTGCTGATGGTAAACATAAGCCCTATCATTTCACCTAGTCACTCAACTGGGTCAACATTGAATATGCATTTATGATTCGTTATCTAGGTTACCCGCTCACAGATTCTTATTCACTGATAATGTGGAAACATTTCTTAGATCACAAGGTTAAAACTCTATCATCGCAAATGAAAATCATATTCCATAAATATTGCATGTTTTCTTTGTTACCTTTGATCAATTCTACTTGTTGAAAGTAGAGCCCATAATACTATAAATTCTGGACATTTGTAGTTATGAGCTTTATGACTTTCTTGACATATTACAGGGGAAACTTTGGAAAAATGCACTAGGTCTAGCACTTTCAATCCCTAATGTATTGATATGCCATGAGTTAAACCTGTTACCCATTTCAGTAAAACGTAATTGGAGAAGTGTAACGAATTACAACAAAATGCGGAATCTGCCCAAAAATACCCTATATGTAGAGTTGAATAAAACACTAGGTGATTCAAGCATCAGATCGCTGAACAGGTTAACTATAAAACTTAAGGCAATCTTAAATGCCATTAATGAAACCCCAGAATCTATAAGCATGTGGCTTCCTAGTCAAAAGAAAAAATTTCAAAGATTTTACTGGTGCAGAATGTTGGATGTTATGGGGACTTACTCTTCCATTGAGTATTACAACCTCCTCCGAAGTAAATGGGTCACAAAGTTAAAATATCTAATTCAGTTTCCATCTGCAGCTGTAAGGAAAATGTATATGCGGTTCAGACTAAATCAATTCTCAACTTACTCAAGAACTAAATACTGGTACAGATGTCATGGAAATATGGGTTCGGGAACATGTTGTTTCTGTGAGGCAAATCATGTGACTGAAACATTGAAACATCTGGTGATTTTCTGTAAATATTTTGAGGAATCTCGAATTCGGATATTTGAGAGTTACTTATCAAATAAGTCATGCATTGCTAGGGAATCTTTTTGGAAACGTTGCATGGAAGGATTTAGCCAAAAACATATATTAAAACTAACAGACTTCCTTGTAATTATTGAGGCAAAATTGGGCGAGCTACAGCAAAGCGTATAATTGGACATTGTGTGGAAATGCCGAATGTTATGGTTTCTTATTACATTATACATTATTTGATACCCCCCCATTACCTTGATGTTCAATCCAGAAGGCTACATAGGAATGAAAAGTACTTAATGAGTTCCACATCTAAATAATACTTTAATGATTTGTATATCTGGACTGATCTTTATTCAGTTCTACGAAATATGATGGATGTATGCTGAAGCTCTTGGCTAATGCTTATTTTTTATTATAATTGGATTTTGTATCTTGTGAAAAGAATATGTTAGGATTACATAAGAAGGTAGTAGCTGTATCGTAATTAATTGTAAAGGTTTTTTAAATGTAATAAACCAAAAACAAAAAAAATGGGTCTGATCGATGGTTGTGATGATGAAGGCTGACAATGGTGCACAGTAATCGCCATTGAAGAAGGGTACAGATTGACTGACATCACTGATGACAATCTGTTTGATGAGGAAGCAGACAGGGGAGAAACAGCAGTTGAGGTGATCAAAAGAAAGGTGCCTCAGAGAATGATGTTAGCACAGAACCATCCTGAATATTTCAAGGACGACATGGCCGAGGTGCCTGTCTCAGTGTGGACCACAGGCCCCTATGACGTAGGATTATTGAAACGAGTCGGAAAGGTGAAAATTAAACTGAAGCCAGGAGCAATTCTACCAAAAGCATGGCAATACCCCATGTCGAGGGAGGCCGATGAAGGAATTTTTAAGACAATTTCTGCCATGATGGATCATGGCATCTTAGTTACGTCAGAGTCGCCATGTAATACGTCAGTGTACCCCGTAAAAAAAATAAAGGGGGGTCTTGGAGGCTAGTACAAGATCTAAGGCCAATAAATGATATTGTGGAGGCCGAATTCCCTTTAGTACCTAACCTGGCTACAATCCTAAGTAATATACCTCTTGAGGCAAAATATCTCACAGTGATTGACTTGAAAAATGCATTTTTCTCAATCCCATTGCACAAAGACTCACAAGATCTGACATCATTTATGTTCAGACAAATGCGTTTGAAAAGCACAAGTTTACCCCAGGGGTACTGTGAGTCTCCTTTTATTTTTAACAGAGTCCTGCAGATGGACCTAAGCAATATTGCATTGGAAAGTGTTGTCTTACAATATGTGGATGACATCTTGATTTGTAGCACAACAGAGGAGAAATGCAGACACAATTCTGTTCAGCTATTGACTATATTGGATGAGAAAGGAGAAAAGGTGGATAAGGAGAAGTTACAATATTGTCAACAAGAAGTGCTATACATAGGTCAGTTGATCTCACATGAGGGGAAAAGAGTAACCCCAGAAAGGGTTGAAGCCATACTGAATACAGCCAAGCCACACACAGTAAAACAGATGCAGAGCTTCTTAGGCCTTTGCAATTATGTCAGGGTGTGGGTCTTCGACTACAGCTCATACACCAAGCCTTTGCTTCAGGCCCTAAAAAAGGCACAAATGACGAAAGAAAAGATTGAATGGTCTGAGACCCTGGAGGTAGGATTTGCTGAACTCAAATGAGCCATTTTCACGGCACCAGTTTTAGGGATTCCCAATTATGCAAAGGAATTCTACCTGTTCTCACACACGAATGGCAGCGTTATGTCGGCATTACTCACACAGAGAACCACACTGGGGTACAAGCCCATGGCATATTATACTGGACATTTGGACCCAGTGATGAGGGGCCATTTCCTGTGCGAACAAAGTTTAGCTGCTGCAGCGTTCGCCATCGAAAAGGGTACTACCATTGTAATGGGATGTTCAATGACATTGTAGGTCGAGCACTCGCTATTTGCTATTCTAGAGAAACCGAAAGGCACACTGACATCTCAGAGAGCTTCTCCTTATGAAGTGATCATATCAAATCCATCGATTAAGATAGTCCGATTCAAGATAGTGAACCCAGCTATGTTTATAGCAGAGCCAGTCACTGAAGGAGAGCCAATCCATGACTGTGCAAATTACGAAGAATTCTATGATGAAATTCCCAGAGCAAAGGAAAATGCATTGGCAGAAGGAGAAATTGTCTTCATTGACGGTTCTTCGAGAATCGATCAAAACGATGGGCAAAGATGTACAGGCGTTGCTGTGATGAAGCACACAGCAAATTGAGAATTTTGAGTGCTTCTTGGTGCACAAATATCATCTCACTATTCAGCACAGGCTGCAGAATTATTAGCGTTGATACTCGCGATTGAGAATCACGCAAACCAGGAAGTGACGGTGTACAGTGACTCAGCCTATGTGACGTCTACAGTGCATGCAGGCTTAGCGCACTGGAAAAGGAGGGGATACGTCCGGGTAGATGGCACGCCAGTACAGCACGCAGCCTTATTGGATAGACTGATTAAGGCACTACAGCTCCCAGTGGCCATAACGGTCGTGAAATGTGCCGCCCACAACGAAGGGGACAGATTTTATCTCACGTGGAAATCAAGCAGCAGACACAGAAGCCAAGCATATGGCATGCAAGAGCGAAACGATCATGGATGTGGAAGTTGCTATCACAAATGAGAAAATGATAGTCGCACGGAGTGAATCTGAAAGCTACAATAATATGGGACAAACAGAGTTAATGGAACTCCAAGGGGAGGCACTGCAGGAGGAGAAGAACTTATGGAAGCGGCGAGGGTGTTCTTTAAACCCCTCCAAAATCTTGTGGCGACAAGACAGCACTGGTAAACCAGTAATGCCTATAGCCCTGTTAAAAATAGTGCTGGAGCAGTTACACTATCCAGCACACATGACAAAGGAGAATCTAGCGGCAACACTCGCTGAAGACTGGTTAATACTGAATTTAGCAGAGCACGTTGCATTTTTTCTGGTGAACTGTATAATTTTCCAACAGTTCACAGCTGGGCACACACTAAAGGTAATTAGAGGAGTCATCCCAAGGCCCAGTGGACCTTGTCAGCACTTGCATGTCGATCACGTCAATATGATTCAAGTATGTAACGGGTACAGGTATCTAATTGTTGTGGTGTGTCCATTCTCTAGATGGATAGAAGCAGGTCCACGTACACACCCAGACTCTACCTGTGCGGCCAAATTTCTAGTGAGAGAGGTATTTCCCAGGGGTATGCGAAGTCATGAGATCAGATAATGGGACTCACTTTGTAAATGAAGTTTTCGAACAGATCTGCCTGTTGCTTGGTATAAAGCACAAGTTCTCATTGGCGTATCATCCGCAAGGTAACGGGATATGTGAGAAGCTCAACGGCTTATTAAAGGAGAGGATAGCCAAGTTGAAGCTTACTCTAAGAAAGGGATGGTTAAACGGCCTTCCTTTGGCACGGTATGCACTCAGAAACCAACCTAATTCTGACCACCATCTTAGGCCGCACGAAATAGCCACAGGAAGAAGGCACACTCCCCTGACACCCAGAGACAGAGCTAGATGTGATGCCCAGTCGACAGGAGAAATCTTAGGGTCTAAAATGCAAGATTACTTGAATTGCATGACATCCTGCCTTACTGTAATTTCAGGCCAGCTGCAGCGACGACGAAAAGGGTACAGGGCAGCACGGAACACAAAAGGAGATACTACTGCCGACACACCTCAAGGATTACGTGTACCATCCATCTTCCCTGGAGATACCATCCTGGTAAAGAACCACACGAAGAAAAAGTGGGACGAGCCAAGAATTAACAGTCACTTTACAGTGGAAGACTGCACTCCCTCTGCAGTAAAGTTACAAGGAAGAAGAGCTTGGATCTTTTTCGGTGACATTAAGCCATACATCAGAGAAGGCCCCCTGCCTACACCCCAGCTCGAAGAGACTACAGACGACGAGGAAGAACCACAGCACGTGCAGACAAGATCCATGACGAGGAAGAAGGCCGCATGAGCAGCAGGAAAGCAAGGACAAAGAAATTTTTTGCAAAAGTTGTGGCTTCACTTTGGACATTCCTCTGAGAAAAAAGGGAGGATAAGGACATAAAAAACGGACACTCTGTGCATCCTAGTTGCAGGGTGAAGAAGAAACGTGCATGTGGAAGCCACAACATAGTCTGTTAACTTTGAACTTTGGACTGAGGCACACTGAAGCCTCGATTAGAAAAAGTATGCCAAATTTTGAGCGAGGACACATAAATTGGAAAAAAATACAGTATCCAGATTCCTTCCACACAGATACCTTATTCGGACTTACTCATAGTGTCCCACAGCAGTGACATCACTAAGGACATTTTGAGATATTTTGAGCTGGTACTAAGATCATACCCGTCATTGGTGGGGAGGCTCACCAGTGTCATTGACTTTCTCCAAGATCCTGAAAACGAAAAGACTATAAGGAGACTGCTTACTGTAATTGCCGAACAGTTGCCTCTACTTCTGGAATACAGCCAGGAGAAACCCAATGTCCCAAGCGGAGGAAGAAGCGAATAGGCTTGTTAATATACTATTCTTTCACCTAATTGAAGACTGTCCAGGTCTTGTCGGAAGAACTACAGACATATTGACATTTCTTCGAGATCCAGCAAATATAGAACGTCTAAGTATAATCCTAAACGGGATTGTTATGCAAGTAGCTCTTCACACACGCCGAAATTGCAGAGACTGTTTACATTGAATGAGAGCCAATAGTCCCAAACCTCAGCAAGGGCAGGACAAACGTCCCTGTCACCAGAACACAGTAGGTTGGCAAGTAATGTTTTCATTCGCCTAATCGAGGATTTTCCAGAGCTTGTGGGGAGGCCTGTCAATGTTGAAGTCCTCACATACATCAGAGACGCAGCAAATTTTGCACAGATGGGCATGCTTCTGCATGGTATCGTGATGCAAACCGAACTTTCTAACCATGAGCAGAACTATTTGAGAAGATTTAAAAATTTCCGCCGAGGGACAGATCAAGAGAGCAACACCAGAAAGTTCATTTTTTATTTTTCTGACAAGGACACAGCATTTCTTCGGGAATGAAACAGATCAGAGGCACTGACCGGGAACTCTTATATTTTGAACATGCCCAGTGAAGAGACCTACTGAATTATCACCTGATTTTGACATTTTGACATAGGTGTACACACGCAGCCATTAGCACTAACCTTTCAATTTCTTTATAGCAGTGTGGGGCGTCGGAAATGGTGACCTTGGACCAAATTCGAGGAACTGTGCGAACTCACAGTTGAACAAAAGCTAGAAATGAAAATATTTTTGAAAGGTTAGTGCTAATGGCTGCGTGTGTACACCTATAGAGATCCCTATCCAGTTTTTAAAGGTGCCATTAACACTTCTTTGTGTTCTTGGTTTTTAGCTATTTTGCTGCGTCCCTAAAATCCATTGTCCTGAAGACGGGTTCAGCACATGTCTCATGTCAGACTAAGCCAGCTAGAGAGTGTTTGTTCTCAAATCACACCTGCTGACACCCAGAAACACATTCCTCTGTGTCGACAGAGTCAAGGACTAATAAAACAGCAATTGTGGATATATGCAATGTTAATATCACACTTATACTAACCTCACTCAACTGTTTAAACATGTCAATTACAGTTGTGGCTTTCTTGGTTAGGAAAAATGGTGTTTTTCATCAATTGTTTTTATGTTTTGTGTAAACGAAATGCATTATTGTTTTTTTAACATGTCAGTCTCTTCTATAGACTAATTAAAATATGTTGATCTCTATTCCTTTTCTTGTTCTATTTGGATCTATTGACCAATATGACTGTTAACACTTAGCGCAACCAAGCACACCTAGCAGGTGTATGGGCGGGTAGCTGTACTCAGTGGCATTCCTGTTGATAGACCAGGATGAGAATCCTCCAGCAAGAAAGAGCTATACAGATACATTCAGGGATGTAGTTATAGCAAACTACATGAAAGCCTTAAGGATCAAAAGAAGCATACACAGAGACCGCAGTGAACTAAACGATTACTTGAACAGCACAGCACATTTGGGAAACAACATCTGGTACCAGCACATAAAAGAAGTGGGAAGACGGAGCTCAGAAGGGGAATGCTTTGTTTGTGCACTCCTACCGTATAGCATGGGGAAGTCCAAGATCTTCATAACTGTAGAAATTGACGTCCAGACATCTCGCACGTAGCAATGTGCAAGACCAGAGGCCAGTTCATGGGAAGTAATGCCTCAATGAAATGGGCAACTGAAGCAACTGATCCTGATGAAGATGATTATGTTCAAGACATAAAGATAAGAAACAGGGCTCATACTAAGAATCCTGTGATCAGGTATGAGAAACCTGTCGTAAAAGGAGCTGAAATCAGATGGGAAGTGAACAAGAGACTGGAGAGTCCAGGAAAGTCTGCAGAAGAAATTTGTGTATGGAAGAACAGAGACAAAATGCAAATCTGGGCAACAGTGCTTTCACCAGATGGATGGGAGAAAGGAGTATTAATTTGCAGGGCATGGGTGGTCCTTGGAACCTGCAAAGAAGCAATTGAAAACTCACAAAGGTTATGCAAGCCATTATGGCCAAAACTTGCAAGACTATTGACATGGGTCGAAGACAGAGGAGGACCCTTGCAGATAGTGCCACTGGAAAGCCCAAAACTATGCTTCAGGAATAATGGCACAAGAAAGATGGGAGAGAATCAGAACTGTGGACACATTTTTGAGGCCACAGGAATGACGCATGGAACTGCAGTAATTATGGACCATTACTGGGCATGCAGATCCAAGGCATACAACAGACTGCCGAAAAACTGGGAAGGTATATGCACACTAGTGAATGTCCACGTTCCAGCGTTGGTGATTCCAAAAAGTGATCTGAACATTGACAGTTTTCTGAAAGAAGATGCTCACCTGAGGAGGAAGAGATCTGTGAAACTATTAACTTGAATGAATAGAGAGAATTACTTTTCTGCCAAATCAGAAGAAGCTTTTCATGCAATCCCATATGAACACAGGCTGTTCAGCCTCACCTCATCAGAACAGATATATCCTTGACATGATCACAGCTATGGATGGAGGTGTTTGTGCAAAAATCGGAGAATCATGTTGCCCATTTATACCTTCTCACGATGAAGAAAATGGAACTCTAACAGAAGCCATAGGTATGCTGTTGAAACTAAATCAAATGGTTGATGAAACTGACGAAGTTGGTGACGACAGTTGGTTTGGATCACTATTCTCATGGGTTCCGCAATGGATGGCAGATGCATTCAAATTCCTAGGAGCCCTGTTAGTGATGATACTGCTAGGATTCTGTGTTATCAAGATAATAATCTCTCAGTGCCAGATAACTGCGAAAAAAGCAATAGGGATGAAGATCATGATTGATGTCTAGCCAGGATGGAAGCCCAAAGACCTAACTGACAAGGAAAAAAGAGACTTTGTGAAGGCTAGCATTCATGCACCAGAAGGAGCAAAGTTTTTACATCCCAAGAAACACAGAAATTATGTGGGAAGATGGGTTTACTGCAGCCCGAATGGACAGTGTCAACTGATGACGTGGCACAAAGACGAACACGTAAGAACAGCAGGAAGCTTGAAAATAGTAATAGAGATATGGACCCCAAAGTGACATTTCTTCAGACCATCATGTATGGACCCAGAAGATGAAGAAAGAATGGACTCAAACAATGAAGCAAAAGAGAAACTGGAAGAAATGAAAAAAGAGGTAAAAGTGCTTGATGAATCGCCCAGAGGGGGGAGTGTAGAGGAGATCCCAAGTACAGCCTGCACTCCAACCGTCCATTTTGAAGTACCAGGAACGTTCACGCCGAAATACGTGATGTATGATGAGCAAATAAACCAGCAGAGAGCCGCAGTGGGGCTCTGTCCAGTACCTATCAGAAGAACAGCACCTATTGAAGTACCGATACAAGGAAACCATGGACAGTAAGGTATCCTCTGAGAAAGCCATATCAACAAATGAAACGAACCGAAGATCGTCTGAGTACAGTCCCTGAAGAAGCCAATAAGGTCTTAATGGAAGACGAATGGTGACGTCACAAGAACCTGGACTGACTCACATATAGAAGATGTAGTAATGACCTGGGAATGATAAAAAGAGACGAAACACCATGAACAAAGGATATTGTGAACCTAAAGTGAAAGGACGATGTCAAACGTAAGAAGCTTAAGCCATGAGCATGGTGAGGATATTCAACCAGTTTACATGAGCACATATGCTTGGAACCGCAAGAAGGCTGAGAAAATTTTGCGGCTTGCTATGCTTAGTAGAGGGATAGTGCGGCAAGCGCCACCTATACATATCTACCTCAAGTACGTTATATAAGTATACTTCCACTTTGCACAAGAAGCAGAATTAACCAAGACTACTAAAGGCCACACAAGAAGAATTTCAAATTTAGCGAAATCAAGAATAGAGTGGCATAAACGAAACTCAGCAGAGGCAAATCGTATCCGTCAAGATGGACGAGCAGTAGTTACAATTAATTGAAGCAAAGAACAGAATATACTGCTCTGAAAGGTCAAGATAAGAAGCCGAAGGCAGGTGGTGGGTGAAACGAAAATCAAATACACAAATTGTTGAAGAAGAGGCAAATTCACGATGTCTGAATCACATGACCAGCCGAGCAAACAGAAGTAAAACCCCCACACCTACGCATGGCGACGGGCCAGGAGAAGATATCAGAACTTTCTAGACAGAAGATGTAGTCTCGAGGCCAACCACAGTGAAATAATTGACACATGGCCACTAAAGTGATGATTGATTGTAACAATAATTGAAGGAAGGACAGGGGAACTAAAGGGCACCCTGCACCTGGCCGACCATTCTGCGTGCTGCTAAGCAAAGTGCAAAAGTATGAGTGGGGTTGGTGCCAACCCAATCACAGTGGACCAAGTAATCTAGGGTCCTATAGTTGGTCGAACCAATGGGATGTCGTACTTTTAGTGATGTCTACAGTAGCCAGTTTTTAAGGTAGGGCTTAGATGCCCCACCTGACAGTGTTTACCCAATCCCCTTACTCCGTTAATATACAGATATAGTACCTATAGTAAAGTTACCTTTTCCAAAACAATAGGACTGTATGCCAACTTTTAAGCGTTAAACGTCAGTGATGACGAGTTTTTAGAGTAAATGATATGTTTTTGATGAAGTTCGTTGGAGTTGTGAAGAGAGAAGGAAGATCGCACATCTGCTGATATTCATGAGACTCCCTGTTTTTTGTACTTGTCATTAAACGGACTCCCTTTGCCAAACAGTCGAGTTGTCATTATTGATTTGGTTTTGGAGTATTAATTTGCACCCCCCCATCCATCTCACGGGTGCTGCTATCTTGTCTTAAAGTGCTTCTGGGTAAACCCTGACTCTATGGGCCGGTTGGGGGTCTCAGAGCACAATAGAATAATCACGACAGTGACAACTTTACTTTTACCCAATCAAATCCAAATGTATTTAATTCATCTTGCACCATCGTCATACATTATTGCATTGAACCACAATATACATATACAGCAATAATTAATATATTTGACCAGGACCTTATGCTCGATATCGGTTAATAAAATGACTTAATAATTCACATCCAAATCCAAGATGCCAAACTAAAACAGTATCACTTGCTTCCTGGTGCTTATGCTTGTTTTAAGGAGAAATCACTTGCTTATATCCAACAAATAGTTACAAACACACAGGATTTATTTCAGAATACAAATTTTATAAATGTATTTGCATAGTAATAATCATGTTAGAGAAAAATACACTTACACTACATCAGACAGATTTAAAACTTGATGAATCCATTCTACATATTTAAGCAATTAGTGCAGAATAAAATGCCCGGATCAGAAACAATAACATAAACCCTACAAATAACCATCAATCAGACAAAGTCATCCAGAATTCATGCAGAGAATGGACTTAGTTACATAATAAAAATAATTTATTTCATCTAGTTTAAAAAGTTCAATGTGTAGCAGAAACAATAATGAATGGCCAGTCGAGAGCCAGCAATGCCCTTAATTATCCTCTTAATAGCATTATTCACATCATCATGATCATCATGCAACGAGTCAGTGGATCTGGCATCAATAGGACGGAGAGTAAAACAGGTTTATATTGTCGGATCCCCTCTCATTTAGGAATGCTATCGGAGTCAGGCGTCCTACACGCTTGTTCAACATGCAAAATGGTAGAAAAACCACACTGTATCCCAATACTCACTCTTAGTCCAATGGCCTATGATTATTGTTCGTCAGGGTAAACAGCCTAGCCATATATATATATATGAAAAAGCGTCATTTATCTAATGCATCGGACACCCCTGCAACGCTTGTTCTTTCCCCTCCTTCCATCCCCATTCCCATGGCCCTTGTCTTCGGCAGGAGACATCCCTGCAATGCCCAGTCTCCCTTCAGGCCCTACTCCGATCTCTCCAGTGACTTCACCCACTTCCTCTGGCCACCCAACCGCATCCCAACTGAAGTTCAACCCATAGATCGCCCCCCTCTACTGCCTTCTCCTCCCTTTTCCCATTGGGCCACTTCAAACCTGCATGTGCTATTTCCTGACAGACACTAACCCTATATACATCTGAAATGGGTGCCACTTGCTGCACTGCAGCACCTCTTGCAAATCTAATAAGGTATCCTGCCACTTCAGCCACACCAGTTGTCTGTTGATTATTTAAGCAATAAACCCCGAATAAAGGAATAAGGGGGGCATTACCATACCTTCCTACAATTCAAAATCAGAAGCCCAGAAACCTACCATGTCACAGAACCCCCACCCACATCCACCAAATACTCTGCCTACCTTTCCCACCAACGTGCTTGAAAGAAAACTCCAAACACCAGCGTGAAGCCAGCCATGGGTGGGATTTGGGATTTTCAGGCAAAACTTCACCCACACCTCCATGTTATTGGCCACTAGTGTTTGCTTGTAGCCAATCTCATGGAGGTGTGGGAGGAGTTGCTGCGACTGGCGAAAATCCCAGAGACTCCACTCTCTTTCCCAGAGAAGAGCTAAAAAACCCCGAGTCTCCGGGCAAAACCTGGAAAGTAGAGAGGTATTGACATTACCGGTCTGGTGATGTCGTGGGGCATCAGTAATGATAGCCCTGGGGTATTACCTGACCGTTAATGCCTCCACTGTGAGGAGTTTATTAGTATTAGTGCCCCGGTAATAGTGTTTTCATCTTGAGTTGAGAGACAACGTGCTTGTCGTTTCTCAGGTGGAGATAAAAACTACATATCAAGATGGCCACCATGCATCAGGGAGAAGGGAGCTACATGTAGTCCCTTCTCCCTTTCAATGGCGGCCATTGCCAATCGTGCGCCTACGAGGGAAGTGGAATGCAAGGTAAGTGGGTGGGCATCGGAGGGGGGTTGGAAAATTTGGAATAGGAGGGTGGGCTACTGGGCAGGGGACACGGGGGCAGAGCGCACTTATCTTCATCTCGGCAAGTGAGGATGGCGGCTTCCCGGTGTGGTAAAGACCCCATTCAGACCCACCTCATTGGCAGGGAGTCTGCCACACACCCGTTGCTGGGTACTAATAACTGACATACTTTGAAAGTAGTCAAGGGGGATTATATAGAAGAAGGAGGGTTGATGAATTTATGAAAATATATCCCTCACTCCCCTAATAACCTCACAAAAATGCTGTGATGACCAGAATTTACTTAGTTAGCCTTGGGTGTCATCACCCCAGTCAGATAGGGCCATTGCTAATGTTGAACTATGGTTTTAGGCGTTTTTCAATGCCCATATTTTTATGTTTTGTATATATTGATTAAAATATGTGAACTTTAAGTATCTTTGTCTAAACAAATGATGACATTTCTTGTTTGGTGATACTTGTGAACTATTTGTCCTTGTGCGTGTGAAGGTGGGAAGCTGCTCTTTGTGGATTCTTGTGTATGCTATACTTTGACAATTAATCCTCCAAGAATCACATCAGTGATTTATTAAAATAAACTCGTACACCATAGAGAGATCTAACAATTGAAACCAGGAAACAGCTAGGCAATCATGTAAAGACGTGAAACAAGTGACACTGGGCCTCATTACGAGTCCAGCGGTAACCGAGGCGGTAAAAGCGCCTGGTTACCGCCAGACTCGTATTACCATTCCGCCTCCGTGATTCCTGGAATTACCGGGGCATTACAACCCCGGTTTTCCAGGAATCACGGAGGCGGAATGGTGTTGATCCCCATTCCCGTTGAGTCCTATGGGACTTAACGGGAATGGGGATCATCGAAACACCGGCAGCATCTCGTAATGCTGCTGGTGTTTCCACGTCCGCCTGCAGGCGGGCGGTGTTAAACCCGCCAGGTCAAACCTGGCGGGAACATCACCTCCCGCCTGCAGGAGTCGGGATCAGGCGGTCCGGAAACAACAGTGGCGGCGGGTTTACCGCCACCGTTATTTCCGGACCGCCTGATTTGTAATGAGGCCCACTGTCACTTTAAGGCAGCAGTCTCCTTCCAGCACCCAGCATGCACTGCACTGAGAGACTCTGTTCATTTTTGCAGTATCTGTAGAGGAAAGGAAGTCAAGTCCTTTAGCTCTTTCCTGAGTTGGACTCTAGATTACATGGGGGAGGACGGCATTTAAAAAAATAAAAAATTCAATGAAGGAGAATTACGTTTAAAAGTAAGTAACTTTTCCTTCTTTATCAGTAATAGTCGTTGATAATAATACACATTAAATAGAATAGTAAGCGCATCCCCTAAAAAGGAAGGAGTGAAAATCAGGAGGACAACAAGATGAAAGGCCGGAAGATAAAGCTCTACAATAACGAGAACTGAATCTAATTTTTGCTTATCTCGACACATTCATCATGAAGGTTGACCAATCTACTCTTTTCATCACAGTCTAAATTATAATGCCTGAGCAAGGTGTGCACTTATTTCAAAGTTGCTGATTTTCAAATTCCAGAAATCAGAATATTCTGAGGAAGGGATGCTGTAGCCGCTTTGCCCCATGCCAATTGGGCTCTGGAAGGTTCTTAGTAGTTTTTGAGAAAACAAAAGCATACATGACACCACCCATCTACAAATGGATTTTTAGAAGCTGTGAAACCAGTACAAATTGCTCTACAATGCACTAACATTTGTTTAGATTTTCTCAGGTCTACAGGCTCTCACGACCTCTAACATGTAAAGAAAGTTCTGCCGGACAGGAAGGATTAGGAAAGGAAGATGGTAATGAGAGGGTGCATTGAATGTGAAAATCTGATATCACCTACATGGAAAGGAATGGCAGATTCTTAAATCCACTTTTTGTCTGTAGAACACATGTAGGGTTTATGGGAAGAAAGAGCTTGCATTCCGATAACCCTTCTAGCAGAAGGTATGGATACCAGGAAGGTTGACTTCCATGAGAGTCTTACATGTGCCCAGGCTTCAAAGTTTCCACCACTAATATGGCAAAACAACATTGAGCTCACAATGAGGAGAGGGCCTTTCTACTGGAAGGTTTAGTTATGTCAGTTCTTCTAGAATATCCTTGATCACTGCATCCTTGAAAAAAGATTCCTGGGTGGGATTCCATCTGTAGGCTGTGATGACAGGCAAAGGAGCTTTTATGGAGGACAACTTAAGATCTGCTTCAGCCAGATAGATAACATAAAGTAGCAACATTTTGAGGGGGTGCTGAGTGCACAGAAGATGGCCAATCTTCCCATCAGCGCTTGGACCAAGAGGTGTGTCCTAAGCACAAGAACAGTGGTGGCTGATGGCAGAAGCTTCTGTGGAGGGTGTCACCGGAGAAGCTCCCTTTTCCCTGCGATTTAAATTGCAATCTGTGAAGGGAAGGCCACGCATGTATTGTTTACTAAAATGTTGGCTTAGACTGTTGCCAGACTTTGGGAGCAGTGAGAGGTCTTGCAAGGTTTGATCATCGGAGCAGGGTGAGGACTTCGGCCTGTTGACGGCAGACTGAGGCATAAATTACATAATTCATGTTTTTTCTTGTTAGGGAGAATTCGCTGTAGAGGCTAATTTCCCAAACCTAGTGAGTCCCCCAGCAGCTTTGCTGGATTTTTTGGGTTTATTTTTTTTCTCCTGCCAAGAGTGAGACTCTTTTACCCTCACTCTTGGACATGATTTGAGTGTGTTCCTTTGACTCTAGATGTGTTTAATGGGCTATGGGGTCTTTCACTCCATAGGGTTTTATGTGTTTTTACTATGTGTGTTACACAGCACCCTCAATGCAGTAACACAGGGATGTCATAGTGACTCCCAAACATAGACTCTATACCCTGGGACTGACTACTGTCTCCCAGGGCATGTAAAGTCACCATTGGCTTTACTAGTCTCAAATTATTAATAGAACCAGTACAAACCATCATATTGTGGAAGTACTGGTAGGGGTGATTCGGGGCACTGTGCAGTCCCCCCTTGTCGAGTTTCTGGCTGGTGGCAGTGATTACTACGCGATATATTCCTTCGGAATATTTACTATGGGATTTTCCCATTGATTTAATCGCACCACTTGTTGGTGCAATGTTAAAGATACCGCTGCTTTATTTATTTAATATTAAATTCACGGTTGGGTCTTTTTGCCAGATCTCAGTGTCAAAATGGCGTTTGTGTTCGCCTCTGTAGCTCTAACCCAAGTTGAGCCCTTTGTTCCACTTTTTGGCGGGCTTCTGCACAGAAGCCCTCCAAATGGTGCCACTCTGTCTGGGGTCTACAGGATGTGTGGGAGGAGGATTAGGCACTCTGGACTGAGTCGCACTCTTGTGTGATTGGCCCAGTGGTGAGCCGCCCGGCTCACCACTTAGCATGTTTGAGTGACAGCTAGGACTGATGAATGGGGGTTTTCTGCATAAAAGCAGGGCTTTGGGGACTGGAACTTCAGAAGGCGCCACAGGACCTAAAGAATCCGAAGAGGGAGAAGCTGAGCCGACCTGCAATGACGACACCACCGGTGGAGCCCTGCTGAACCGAACTCACCACTTCCCAATGACAGAGAGGATCTTCTTCCAGGAGAGTCTTCTTCCTTTGAGCTGGTGGGGTTAACCAGTTTGCCTTATTCGCCTTCCAGGACGTCTCGTGGTCGAATTGGCTGTGCCAAGCATCCCGGCAACCGGATAGCCACGCTCACCACTGACCGCAAATAAAAGGGTTACACCTTTAAACGAGAACTCCGCGGCTGGTTTCTTCCCTGGCAGCGCAACAACCTTCAGCTTTCCTCCACGTCGAGATCCTCTCTTTCTCTAGACAAAGCCAAGACTTGCACCCGCTGCCAGGAACAACTGCCCCGCTGGAGCTTTCTCACCACTTTAAGGTACTGTGTCCCGTCTGGCCTCCCTTGTAACAGACTGTCCAAAGTGTCCCATAAATCCTTGACCTTCCAACTGGGTTGGCCTCCAGACCTGTTAACTAACTTTTCTGAACTGATCCAACTCCTTTTTGAACTATCTGCAAAGACCTTTAAAGTGCATTCTTACTGTGTGATCTTGGGCACATTCCGCCTTGCTCTCTCCAAGAGTGGGCCTGGCCTATGAACTTTTTGCTCTACAGTAGATCCTGCCTTTTTAACTACCTGTAGTTACTTAAAAGTGTTGGTACTGGGTTATTTCTATACTCTGCCTTTTCTCTCCCTTTTTCCCCAAATTATTGGAGTGCCATTTTAGTTAAGCGCTCACCTGATATGATATCTGATATGATAGTTTATTTATATAGCGCCTATACACAATGTGTTTCAAAGCGCTGTTTTGATAATAAGTGGGGTGTTTTCTCTAAGACTTGTCAAATAATTAATCAGGGAGGTGTATATACTTTCAATGACTGTGTTTTGAACTTGCTTGACATATTAGTGCCAGTGTATTTTTACAAAGTGTGTGTTAAATAAATAATTATATACTTTTAATACCAAAGCTCTTGTCAGTGTTTGCCTGTTCTAGTGTATTATTGGCCCTATTGTGTATGCTCTATATACTGCCTAATTCTTCTTGAGAGAAGTCTGACTGCTCAGCCACAGCTACCAGGTAAATCTGGGTGGTGCAGACTGCTACCAATTGGGTTTGCTGCTTATTCCTGTAGTCTTAAACTTTTTGCAGTGGAACTGCACAGGTTTCTGCCTAACATTTCTCTGTGAGTTGTCTTGGGAAACATTGGGCACCAGTGGACCAGCAATGGCGAAAGCAACAGGCTCAGTAGTGTTGCAGGTTGCTGGATACTGGAGGTGTCCATTAAAAGCTCGAGTGGATTGTGCCCCCCACACTTGCATCAGGCTGCTTTTGTGTAGGGCAGGTTGACACTGGAGGTGAGCTCACTCTGTTAGCTTTTATGGCTGATCAGAGGGGCAGAAGAAAGAGGGAGGACTGATTCACTTCTTGCACCAAGCCAGAGAGAGGTGGTAAGAACATGGGTGTACAGGGTCCGGGAAGCAGACAGGTCAAAGGGTCTAGGGAAGGTTCTAACGTCAACAGCACCTCTCTTTTGGAAAAGATGGATAAGTACGTTTCCTCAGTGGAAAGCTGTTTTGGAGTCTTTGGAAGGGAGGTCGAAGGGCAGAGAAAAGAATGTGCGGATATTGGGCTCTTGTCTCGATTCCCCGAAAGAGAAAAGGTCTGTTGTGGAATTGAAGGAACCTGATTCTACAGCAATACCAGATTAATATTGAATTGGGCTTGTAGTTTCTATTCTGAATCGCCTAGAGGTTGAGTCCTGCATGATGAGCAGTTACTCTTTAATTCGTTGTCCTTCCTCTGAACTGCACTTGGCTCTCAGTGCTGCATGCATATACATGTTTTGCAAGAGCTTTTATAACTTACTGCATGCGTGATCTCCTACCATATAGCTTATTGGAGTAAGGCCTTTCCTTTCAGACCTTGACACAGGAACTCATTTGGGTCAGGATTCAATGCTTGTGGTATGTGATACTTTAGATTAAACTGCCAAATTTCTGGTTTCACCACACCATTTTGATTGTTCACCATCGCTTATTGAGACAATTGATTTTTGGACTATGAATCACTTGGGGGTTATTATTCACCCCTCTTAAATGTTGAATGAGATTAACCATTTCAGTCAATTAATTTCAATCTTATTTGATCTTTTCTCTGACATTGGTGATCATCACTGAATGCAATTCCTGCCCTCATTCCTTACCTGAACTGTGGTTTGATATTTACGTATAATTCACTCCTGATTTGTTGATTTTCCTTTGTTTGAATACCTCGTATACATGAATATTGTATGAAACTTATCATTTGCTTGTACACTTGGTTTTGGTTAATGTTACTCACATCCTGTGATGTTATTTCTGTTCCACTAATGTTTTTGGTTGTTACATTTCATTATGCTAAACATTTTTATGATTTGTGTAACTATCCAGCCTTGAAAACGACCAGCGTGTCAAAACACATGTCGGCTGCTTGCTACTGAATTAAAGTCAAATTCAAGTGATCACCACTTTCTTTTCTGGTGCTGAACACATCATCATCCCTTACCGTCAAATCTGTACTCTTTAATTCAACTGCCTTTTCAACAATGGGATGAGTTGGGTTGTGCTCATGTTATTGGAAATTGACCTTGTGCAAAATCACACTATATGCTGCCTTCTATGTTATGTTCCCTAACTTATCTTTTCTTTTTGGATGTTTACCTCCTATTGCTCTCATACCTTTGCCTTCTTTCTCTTTCCATTTTGTCCTATTTTCTACACTGCTGGCTTTTTTCTATTTGCTTTTCATTCTTCCTCTTGTCTCTGTCATTTTGCTATGTATTCCGATAAAGCAGCTGTTTTAAGATAAATGTTGTATTATCAAATGGAGTGGGTTCCTAACTACTTATTTGAAAATAGGCTGAACATTTATGGTGTTGATTTCATTCCGCACAATAGTTTGGTGTACAACTGGTAATGAAAACATGTTGAAACACAGTAGTAATAGTTCTTCTTGTGAATGAGGGGCCTGGAGCACTGTCCAAGCAGCATAGGTAAAACGTCTCCCAGTTGAAAGCAGAGGAACATTGTGTAAATGGAATTTTTGCTTCTTTTGAGCCTGTCATGCAGAAAAGGAAGGCTGTGATTGTACACAGTGTGGTTCATACTGGACAAAATATCCAGTTTGCTTGGTGGATTTCAGTGTGGTTATAGAGATATGTGAATCACGCCACAGTATCACCCCTAGCATGGCCAAGCAGCAGCAATCAGCATTAACTTTGCCTTTAATGGCTCTACTTTTATCATCACCTTTGGCAGCAGATGAATCAGTGGAACTGCATACAGAGAACAATGACCAGCTAATCAAAACATCTTTCCACCTGTGTCCTTATGTCGGTACGTTAAGGCGAGGTAAATGCATTTTGTATTTGCTGCTTTCAGGAATAGATCTACAGTGCAGTACCCCATATTTTAAGACAGATTGCACAATTATGTTAGCCCCCTTGTGATCTTCTTGGAAGGACCTGCTTAGAGTGCCCACCTGTTTATTCTGAATCCCTGGAAGATGCATTGCCGTGATCAGCATTTTGTTTTGCCAGGGCCCATTGCTAGGTGGCCTGTGCCTCCCTCAAAAGTGTCATATACCTTGTGCCCCTTCCTTGTTTAGGCAATAAATACACTGTGGTTGCATTGTCCATCTAAATTAGTATTTAGAAAGACTTCGCGGATTGAAGAAAGGCCTTCAGAGGTGGTCTGCTCTAGTTTCCAGAATGTTTAGATATTAATGTCTGTTCTCTTTCGGACTCTGGTCTTTGGGTCTCTGAATGGTCCATGTGTGCTTCCCCAACCAATCAATCGATGCACCAGTGAACACTGATTGCTGAGTAGATGTTTCCTGGAAGGGGGGCTCCTTGACGTACGTTCTTGTCTTTGCACCAACAATAAAGGGACATTTTCACTGACTGTGTAAGAGTGAGCATCTCTTCCCAGTCGTCTCTGTTCATTGGTCTTCCAGGCGTTCCAGAAGAGACATCATGTGCAGACATGTATGAGTGTCTGATGTGATCTGAAAATAGAGGATGCTTTCTGTGCTGATTTTGCCTGTCTCGGGCACCCACAGTAGTAAGAATAAACAAATACCCTCTTAACGATCTTCAGTTATGCGGTTTGCTAACAACATGCACTTTGAGAATGTCTTTGAAGCCGACAAGCTAAATGGGAGGTCTTTGTATTAAAAATGAGTGTCGTTCATGTTAAACCTAATAAACCTCTCGTGCTTGGCTGCTATTGGGACATTAAAATATGAATCCTGAAGGTCTGTTGCACACAACCAATCTCTATTCGAGAGATGCAAGAACATTTAATCTAGAAAGAAAATCCTGAGTGTTTCTTTTTTATGTATTTGTTTGATTGATGATTCATTATTTTGAAATTTGTATTGCGCATATCACATAGAACCAAGCAGAGACTGCGTCTGGGCGCAGATATTAAAAGATAATTGAACAGAATGCTGAATAGTCCTCATGGGCCATTATTCAAAAAGGAACGTTTTAACCTTTTCCTGAAATGTGGAAGCGAGTCAATTTCACGGAGATCAGTTGTCAACATATTCCTGGCTCGTGGACCCAGAGGAGAAGCTTCTGTCACCCCGATCAACAAGTTTTGATGAGGGAACCATCAAAACATTACTTCCCAAATATCGAAGTGGGCGATTTGGATTGTAAACAACCATTTTTGAAGAAAGATAGTGGGGGGGGGGTGCGGGGGGCAAGCCATGACAGCACCTAAAGACCAAGCAAAGTGTCTTAGAAAGGACCCTCTCCTGCACTGAAATCCAATGGAGACTCCTACGAAACCGAGAGATGGACGAGTCCCTAGGCAAGGAGAAGATAAGCCTAAGAGGTGCATTCTGAGCAGCCCGAAGACGCTGCATTTGATTCGTCAGAATGCCTATGAGAATGGCCACGTGCAATTGCAATATTCATCTCATCTGATCATTTCCTTTGTTTTCTGCCAGTTGCTCTTTATCTCTCTTGTTTTGTTTGTCATCTCTGTGGGTAATGTGGCTTTTGGTGTTTGTAAAATGGTTGTTGCTATTAATGGACAAAGGAAGAGTGACCTCTCTGGTGAAAATAGGTCCTAGCGGAAAGGTACAAAGGCTTGAAATCGTTCTCCCTTGGCTTCAGCCTTACAGGTTTCGACATGTCAGCTTCTTCTTTAATGTGGAAAACTTCATCTGCATGAGCGCCAAACAGGGTGCGTGGCCAAGAGAATAAGGCCAATGATCCTATATTGTGATTTGACTTTTAGACGTCTTAGACTAGCCCAGGACACGCTTATCATGAACAGGACATGGCACTATCCATTAGTGGCACAGTCTGCCACAGGTTTAGAGGAGCTGATTATCTTGTTGGCAATGCACAACCCTTCTTCATCACCTCTGCCATATCTTACTTTTGTCTTCTGGTAAGAAGTCTAACTGTTTCCCTTACGAAGCAATCGGGAGACATCACTCCTCCCCCATGGAAGCCAACGCGGATTGTTGCTGCCGAGGAGGAATACACTTTTCTGCTAGGAGAATCCATCTTTTGACATGTTAGCCCAGGTTGCTGAAAAAGATGATAACTATGTAGCATGTCTCATTCTAGCAGCAGAGTTTATGATATGGGGTAGAAGGACCCTCATTTTTGTTTATGGGGAGCCTGTGTCATGAGGGTTTTTTATGAAAGACTTCATTTTCCGAACAAAAGGTCGTAAAAATACATCTGTGTATATGGATAGGGGCTCTAGTAAGTAAGACAACGAGTGCACATGGCATGCTCATCATGCATGGACCTTCCACCAAAGGAAGCACACCTGCTAAACAGTCACATAGTTCACTAAGGTAGACAGAGAAAGAACGCCAGCTGAGAACAAATGGGAAAACTACCTTCACAAATCAATATTCCTAATAGTACCAGTGGGAGATGTCAAAATGAAATAGCAACCTGTATTACATTTTGTCAACAGCAGTGAAAAAAGTGCTGAAATACAAGGGAAAATGGTCAAGTATCCACAGCGTACAGAGCAGAAAAGAACAGATTCTAACCATCAATAAAGTGCATGGTGGGGGCCGACTGCAACCTGCTGCCTTTTACATGCTTGCCTACATGTTTACCTGTTTTCTTAATGTTCTGTCTGTAGGAATTTGTTTTAAAAAGCATAAAGGATATATTGTCACAAACAAAAAACTGTGAGCCAGATAGGCAATGTGTAGCATGGTATATAATGTGTATAGTACAGTATTTTCTTAAATGTTAAAACGTGTCTTTGCATACAGCACATAAGCAGTGATATTCAAAAGTTAGGAAAACCAATGAACATCCCATGATGTACACACTCCTACTCCGACCAGAAGCATAGTGTAAAGTACCATTAATTATTCTTGCACTGCATGGGATGGCAATAACACTTAGGCATCTTAGTGTGTTGTATATATATATATATATATATATATAAAGGAGGGACTCTTTGCTCTCTCAAGGTCTTATAATCTTGTCTCGCTTCCAATATGTTTGTATAGGGGTATGGAAAATATATATTCCTCGTATTGAGGTTTTTTATTATATATTTTAACTGGTTGCATGCTTCTTTATGTACTATTTTATTATGGCTGTAATATTACCAAGGGGACGGAAAGTTGGTTTTAATATTTGGGGTTTCTTTTAAAGGTTTTTTACGGGTAATTGCACATTGCACTTTTTTTGTGGATATACTTGTTGAATTTTTCCTGCTATCCATGGTGGCTTGGGTTTTTTTAGGCCCATTAGTTTCACTTTTGTGGAGCGAGTATGTTAGTTTCTAATCATTGGAACTTTACGTGATTTTAGATGTTTAGTTATTTTTCTAAACATAGATTTCTAACAGACGTTTTTTATAGACGTTTTGTTTCATACTACATACTCAGGATTTAATGAATCTAATAACTATAGCCAGCATGGACACAGAGCACTGTGCATAGGATTTCTTTAGCTGTTGTGATTTTCACTCTCATTCCACTCTTCTCCCCTTTTACCCCTTTCTTGAGTATAAACTCCTTTTTTTTCTTGTCTTTTATGTACCTCTTTACCCTCCCTTCTTACCTTTCCTTCCTTCCTTATTTCCCATATGTTGTATTGATGCTGCTATGCACTTTGCACTTTATGGTAATTCTTGCACTAAGCACTTTATTCTGTCCATGTATATAGCCATTATTGATTTGAATGTTCCTGTTTTTTACTATTGTATTGATGTATTATGAATTACCTCTATGCATATTTACACTGCGAGACCATTGACCATGTGAGATTTTTTGCATTTCTTCATATGTTTGAACCAAGTGCTTTCCTTGCGGCCGTGCAGGCTATTGGCCAGTTTAAAATTGCAGACTGCTGACTGTCAATACATAGTGTACTTTATTTTATTTTTATTTTAATGGTACATCAATGCATTTGCCGTTATTTGTACATTCCAATATGGCCGCCGAGTGATTGACTTATGGCATCAATGTATGTCTAGGTTCTCTCTATGTACTGTGACCATAGAGTTTGTGTGATGCTTAAATCAGTCCTCCTTCTATGTTTCCCCTACTTACGTGATCAAGCGGTTGGTGTACCGCGAAACGCGTCGTTGTGCCTTTCAGGCTCCTCTCTCATGCACTCTTTTGATTAAATAAAGGATATTTGATGCTAGCTGTTCTTTGCCGTCTGAGCCCTTCATTTTGCTGACGACTGGATTTTCCTGACTCGGCTGCTTTGCGGAGTGCAATCCATTGGTTTTGCCCTTTTTGGGCTGAGCTCTTCGTTTGGAAATATATATATATATATACATATATATATATATATATAAAATAGTTATCCAATACACATATATATTTTTTTTCATAAGGACTTAGAGCACATCACATCCCAGTTCTTTTGATGCAAATACGGTTGTTTGACGCTGCCATATGTTTAATAATGACTCGTTTCAAGATTGTAGAGCATTTATTTACTTGTACTTCATATTCTCGTTACCTCTTTACTTAAAACTGGAGACAATACAAACATCCTGTTCCTGGATTGCTGTATTTTAGCAGTCAGTACATCCAGTGTTTGATTCTATTACTACTACACATCTCAAAATCCGCTTATCTGAGATTTCCCTGTTCATTTAGCTAAGCCGTTTTAAGTTGTTGTTCTAACTTGTTTATTTTGGCATATAAGTTTTTCACTCTGTCCAGATCCTTAGGGTTAGCATACTTTAAATCCCCCTTCACTTTATTCAGGATACCGAGGACCCATGAAGCATCATATTCCCTCCATTTCCTAGAAAGCATTTCCACTTTCTCCTCTGTGTAGTGGAACACGCCTTCATCCTCGGTGATCCTCATTACAATCTTCGGCTTTGGTCGGTCGTTTTGGAGAGCTCTTATTTTTTCTATTTCATCATTCTGAAATAAGTTCATACACAAGCTGAAAAAAACAAATACATAACATAGAGTTTGTAAATGAAGAAAATGTCAGTTGACTGCAGAAGGTCAATCAGTGTTTCAAATTGGATCAATTTAGAAAATTTTAAAATTTAGAAAAACCTCAGTACGCTTCCTATTGATACAACATTTATGTTCAGTGAAAATCAATTTGTTATAAAAGTACATAATCAGCTAAACTAATAATAATACAGTAAAACGACAAAACTTAAAAGCAAGGCATCAGCTTCTGGCAACAGATAATTGTTCCTCTGGGGAAACAGAGTTGGTATGTGGATGAGTGGGGATAAAAATGTGTACGATTGTTAAAAACACATTTGAGCTCATTTTCGTTGGGGGCGTAATGTGAATAAAAGGCGTAAAAGCTGTGAGTAAGGCTTTAACGCCTTTCATTCAGGTCACGCCCCATTTTCAAGCATTAGTATGGTGGCGAGGAGGAGCAGAATGCAACTTGCGTATCCCGCCGCTCCCCTCCTCTCCGCCATACAAATGCTCCAGCATTTGTGCCGACATGGATTTTCATGCGTCTGCAAATGCTGGAGATCCTTATGGGGTCCGCCTGCTTTATGCACAAGCATAAAGCAGGCGGACCCCAAAAGAATCGATTGTACACGCTCCCTGCCATACTAGAGCATGAACAATTATAATGAAACATTCCCCGACATGCTCGCATGTGGGGGGGGGGGGGGTTTATTTCAATTGTTAGTGCCACCTTCAATGCGAACATGGAATGTGGCACTCACAAACAAAAGTAAACACTGCCTGGCTTGCAAGGATGCCAGGCAGCGTTTAATTACTTTGCACTGCAGAGTGCAAATATGAAGGACAAGAGGCGGCATACATGCTGCCTTTTGCCCTTTACATTAGCACCCTGCAGTGCAAGTGATGAACATTTGGCAGCAGGACCCCTTACGTTAACGCATACGCGTTACAGGCCTCCGCAGCCAAATTACTCATTTAAAGAAAATGAGCTCCAGCGAGAAAATCACATTTTCTAGATGTGCTTTGATGGAAACATGTAGGACAAGGTAAGTAGTTTGTGGCAAATCCTCCTAGATGACCAGAGCTTCAGAGCGCAAGCTCACAGAAATTTGCAGAAGAAGGAAGTCAGAACTCTGCATCAGTATTACAGCCACTGGTTCATCAAACAATTATTCGACCTACTTTTTTAATATACCACTAAGGTTGTCACCCAGGCTGGCAAGTATATGTAGAGGATGGAATAGTGGCTTGGAAGGCAGGCCTAAACAAACGTGACTTGCACAATAACTCATTTGAATCGTTTATTTTCCACACACCATGTAATCAGAAAAAGATTCAACAGTGACTTCAGCACCCACATGTGGCGGAGAAGTCGCACTATGAAGTACCACAGTTTAAGTGAGCAACACCACCTACATTTCAATGGCCTGCTGCAGTTTCCAAACCCATACAATTAACCTGGAAAGGGGAAGTTGTATAGCTTCCTCCCAATCTGGGCTAAAGCTGTGTGAGCCAGTTGATGCTCAGGCCATCTTGAAGCAAGTAGTTGGGACAAGCTCGACTTGAGTTTCTTACCATTGGCCATGGAAAACAAGATCTGAGTCCCACCTACTAACCCATGGATAACAAATAAATAGAAAGGTTAGGGTTGGGAGACATCTGCCTGACATCCTGTCCCATACCACAGCACAGAGCCTCGCATGTGGGGGCCTGGCAATGTTCCCAGCCCTCCTTGCCTACTCAAGAGAAGGATGGCAGAAAGGAGTCCTACAGAAGGCGCCTACTCTGGTTTCACGAGAACTCAATCAACAGTATCTTGTACCAGGACTTTACTAAGGGAAAGAGAGTGGTCCTCCACACAGAAGGACTACAACTCCTCTCAAGTCAGCATGCTCCTGACTGACCAGGCACCCCACCAACATCTCTGGTGGGGGTAAGAATCGTTCAGTTCAATGATATCTGGAACAGCCCACTCTCAGATCCGTGAGTACTGAGCATTATAAGAGCAGGCTGCACCATCAAATTAATATCCTGTTCTCGAGAACAGGACCACTGAACACCCCTTGGCCCAAGTATCTGCAGAAGAGAGCCTCTCTGAAGAGGAAGATTCTAGACCTTCAGCAGACGAGAGTGAGTTGTGCTGTTCTCCCTCTGTCCAGAGGTTGGGTTGCTACTCTAGACTCCTCATACTCAAGCTATCAGGATACCACAAGCTCATTTTGTATCTCAGGAGAGGTAAGCAAGTTTGTCTCCAACATAAAATTCAAGATGGAAACGCTTCAACAAATTATTCCCTTGATGTTCACAGGATAGTGGCTCACATCCCTGGATCTCAGTGGCAGGTATCTTCAGGTCCCAAAAAAGATCACCTGACCATTAATTCCCGCGGTCCGCTGTGCTTGGAGGGGGCGCCATTTTCAGTTCTCAGTAGTACCCTTTAGTCTCCGATCAGCACCGACGGTGTTTACAAAATCTCTAGCACCCCAGGTGAGAAGGCTGGACCATGATAGCATAATTGCTTAAGCCATTCCAGAAAATCTGCTGGTCCAAGGTTCATCCAGACAAGAGATGATATATAAAAAGGTGGGTTTACAGCGACCTACCGCCCCACAGTATTCTTCTGAACATCAAAAAGCCTCACACTGCTCCCTCTTGGGATCTTATTTTTATGAGAGTGCGGTCAGTGACCAGTTTGGGTTGATTTTGACTTCTAGAGAGCAGGACCAATCTGACTATTCTTAAGCTTTTGCAGCTTTGTCTCCTGAAGATGGCCACAGCCTGAAGAGGGCACAGCCCGAAGATTGTTGCAGAACAGGGTGTGATGGCTGCTGAAGTATTTGTCATTCCCTAGGCACCTCTTCAAGTTTGCCCTCTCTTCTGGCATCTCCATTTGTATTGGACCCCATGATCAATGAACTTCGAGGAACCTGTGCGCAGAAAAGGTCAGCTCAGAAGTGATGATTGACGCCTGTCAATCTTCTCAAAGGAATTCATCGCAACCCTGCCCTGCCAGCTGTTATCATGACTGACACAAGCCCAGAGGGTTGGAGGCATTTATGGACACCACAACTACGAAGGGCCATTGGTTTCCCCAGGAGTCTCTCCGATCATCTAACTGGGAGAAGAAGAAAGCCATCCATTCGGCTCTCTTGGGCTTCCCCACACTGACCAGATCCGGAGCTGTCCATATTCTGAATGATAATAGGATGGTGGTTGCTTCTGTGAACCTACCTGGGGGATGGGATCCACTTCCCTAACTCAGATCTCACTCTAGCCGAATTCCTGGGCAGAGAAGAATTTTTGTATTCTGAAAGCATCCAACATCAAGAGGATGAATAACACACTGGCCGATTCCCTCAGCAGGAAGTTTCCAACTTCTAAGTAGATGCGCATCAGCCATGCAGCATTCCAGGTCATCATGAATCACTTCAGTCTTCCTGAGGTAGATATGTTTGCCTCATGACTCAACCACAAACTCTCTCTGTTCTCCCAAAGGGTTGTAGATGTGGGATTTTGGGCGACCAATGCTCTTGCCATCACTTTGCCTTCGATGTGCCTCTGCATGTCCTCATCGCGTCCCTTGATCCCTAAGATCCCAGTGAGGATCAGGTTGAGCCAGACATGATTCTCATGATCACACAGTACTGCAATCAGAGAACTAGAGAACTTGGTTTCCCCTCCATCTGCTGTTGTGAACGGCACCCTCTTCTTGTCAGGTGCCCTACTTCAATTCTGTTCTCATAGAACTCCATGTTGATCAACAGCTGTCTATGGGTGGCCCTGACATTGAAAGGGAGGGTATTTCTGTCTCCCCAGCTGTTTATTTATTATTTTATTTGTATTATATTATGTAATGTCCTATGATTATACACTCTATTGGCATAAACAATCCAAATATCCATATAAATGTTACAAATGCTAATACATGAATTTAATAACATACAACATACTGTGCTGTTAGTAATTCACATACAAGTATTAAATATAATATAAATCACATAGCATATTATTAGTAACCATACACCAATATTAAATATACATGTTATAAGTAAAGTTACATTTTAGTCATTAAATTAAAATTGAGTTATTCTTTGCCCATCAGCCACCCTTAATCTAGGAAAGATGTATAGCCAAAGACGAACAATGGCCAAACAAAGGCCTAATCGGTTACAATCTCAACAGCATGCTCAAAAGAGGTCCATATCACTAACATCCACATCATGCACACATTAAAAAAAAAAACTGAATTCTACCATTTTCTAGTGCTGGAAATACCAAAAACAAATGTTTTAACGTCTCCTGTTCATGGGGCAAATTACAATGATGACATACATGCTCATGTCTAGGAATTCCTCTCCACGCACCTGTAATTTCTAAAGTCTCCAAAAGATTTAATTACAATTTTAAAGCAATTCTACAGAATTTTTTATTAGTAAAAAATAAAATATATTTACGAATATTATCATATCTTATCTGATGTAAGTAATGATACATCCTGATATGATATTATATTTTATTTATAGCGTGCCTATACACAAGTGTTTCAACGCGCAACAAGCCAAGGGAGGGGAAAACAAGGGAGGACAAGACAGCAATCTTACTAGGCCAAGTGACATTGAGAATGCACAAGTGCAGGGGAGAGGGAAGGGGAAAAGTGCCAGGATAAGGGGAGGAGGAGAAGAAGTGCGGGACATAGCATCAAGGCATAGAAAAAAGAAGTGCAGCAAGCAGGTGGAAGTGCAGGGGTTAAGTGCGGACCACAGATGTTGGATAAGTGCAAGCAGGGGGACTGTAGAGCTGCAGATACAGCCCCAAGTGCAGGGTTGCCAGGAGGCAGTGCAGGTGCGCAACTGGGGGGCAGGGTCCTGGGTCCGTGATTCAGAGGGTAGCCCGGTAACCAGTGCAGTATCAGCAGGGAAGTGGAAGATACGAGTCAGAAGCAAAGAGGAAAGTCTTGAGCTGCTTTCGGAACCGGAGATAGTTCTGCTCAAGTTTCAGAGAGGCAGGGAGGCTGTTCCAGAGGCAGGCGCTGGCCAAAGAGAGAGATCTGCCACCAAATCGTTGCTTAGAGAAGCGACTGACCCTCAAGGAGTTGGAGGTGGAGGAGCAAAGAGCTTGAGAATGAAGATATTTCTGAAGAGAAAGCTGGACATATTTTGGTCCCAGGCCCTAGAAGGCCTTATGGACAATGCAAAGGGTCTTGAATTTGATCCTTGCAGCCACGGGGAGCCAATGGATAGATTTCTGTGCTGGAGAGATACGATCCCTGGGCTTGAGGCCAGGGACAAGTCTTGCAGTCCTGTTCTGGATGAGTTGCAGAGGACGGAGAGTACAGGCAGGTAGATTTAAAAAGAGGCTGTTACAGTAGTCAAGCCTGGAGATAACCAGAGCCCTGGAGAAAGTGAGCTTCTGGGGGAAAACGAGGAAAGGAAGAATACCTCTGAGGAGGTGCTGTTGGTGGTTTGACTTTTTAGAGACGTCGGAAATATGAGGTGAGAAGGAGAGTGTGGAGTCGAAGATAACCCTGAGGTTCTTAGCCTCACAGGTGCGAGCAGGAAGAGGGCCAAAGGAGGCCGGCCAGAGAGTGGTAGAAAAGAGGGGTGCAGGTGTGCCGATGAGGAGGATCTCTCCCTTACAGGCATTCAGGCAGAGATCATTGGCGGTGCACACTGTCCCGTCGATGTCTCGAAAAGAATAGTTTCGACAGGTAAAAGTTTCGACACAAAAGTGGCGAAAACAAAAGTTTCTAATTTTGGGTGGGGGGGGCTTTTGTGTCGGAACATTCGACACAAAAGTCCCCCTCCCACCCAAACCCCCATTTTTTTAAACACTATTTTAACTATACCAAATTTAAATAAACCCTTTACTATATAAAAAAAAAATTCGAAACTTTGACTGTCGAAACAGTCACTATGAACCGCGGCGCACCACTCTTGGATTGCAGATAGACAGTCTGGGATGAGAGAAGGAGAAGAGGTGGGAGACGGGAGCCTGAAGGTGTGCTGGGTGTCCTACGCATAGCACTGGAAGTTGGAGCAGAGAGCAGTAATGCAGTGGGCAAGAGGTGCCAGGTATTGGTTGAACAACCAGGGAGAAAGGTTAGACCTCTGGGGAACACCACAGGTGGAGAGAGCGATAGAGGAGAGGAAGGACCCTGTCTACTATTATTAAAAATCAGGTACCAGTTATTATACCGATCCCATTCATATGCCTGTTTTTTAGTTTGAATTTTTTTCTGTAAAGTTAATTCATCAATACATATAAAATCAATGCATTTGGGAAATGACTCTTTCACCAGTTTGAAAGCCAATAGCTAATGTCTAATTTTTCTAATTTCAATAGCTCTGTTTATGTACTTTTTATCTGCTGTGGTAAGTCAGTCTCAGGAGGCGGACAAGAGGTCATGCCACAATTTGAGTTTTATTAAAGTAAAGTGAAGATGGCCTGTTCTTTCCCTATGTCTAACATGGATCTTGGACCTATCTAAAAGAAACAATAAAGGGTGCTCGTCAGCAAGTTCTGACCCTACGTTCATAAAAAGGACTAACATACATTTGATCATATCAGGTCTCTAAAGGGTTCCTTCTCAATGTCTGAAATGATGGCTGGCTTCTGACACTCACCCAATGTCTCGCTGAATGGGCCTCATTACAACCCATGCGGTAAGGGTTTAACAGCGTCGTAAAAGGTGGTGGCGCCTTTAACCCCTTACCGCCTAATTACGAGGTCCCTTTGCGGGTTCCCTACCATAACGGCTGGTTTTAAGGAAGGGACCCGCAAAGGGACCTTGGTGGTCATTTTGGTACCGCAATTTGCAGTACCGTAATTACCGCCTTCCCCATTCCCATTGAGACCTATGGGGCAAAAATGGGAATGGGGAAGGGCCAATGGTGAATGGGGAATTACCGCCCCGCCAACCTTGGATGGGGCGGTAATGCCCCCATTCACCATGGCGGATTCCGGCGTCAACCATGGTGCAAACAGCACCATGGTTTAACGCCCGGGTTGTAATGAGGCCCAATGTGTCCATGCTTGGTTGTGCAGTTCAAAGTGCAAGTAAGAAATTCTTTTCAATTTTTCTTGTCTTCTGGTATAACAGTCTCTGACTCTTGCTATTGTGCCGTCAACACTTCTCCCTGGAGTATTGTTTCTCTTAATCGACCTAGGAGTTGACGTCTCTCTCCCCACCTTGGGGTATTACTACTCTCACACCCTCTTGGAGTTTTGTTTCTTCCACCCCGTCTTGGGGACCAGACACTATCACCCAGCCAAGGAGTACTGTATCTCTTACCTAGATCTCTCTGGTCTATCACCCTGCTGTGGGTTTCTTCATCCAACTTTGGGTTTGTGTATCTCTCTACTCGCCTTGGGCTTGTTTGGCTTTCACCTCGCCTAGGGCTCTTTAGTCTCTCACCCCACCGTGGGGTTTCTTCACCTCACATTTGGTCAGTGTATCTCTCTCCCGGCTTTGGGGTCATTTGGCTTTCACCCCACCTAGGGCTCTTTGGTCACTCACCCCGCCATGGGGTTTCTTTGTTGGCTGATGCTCACTGGTCTGTCAGCGCCTTGGACTACGGGTGCCGGTCAACAATTGCTGTCTTGAGCGGTACTGGTCCGCTCATTCGGTCGAGCTTGACTGGGTCCAGACTGTTATGGAGAGGATTTTGTTCACAGACCCCTTAGCTCCTCTGTGCAAGATGCCTTCTGCGTCAGGCTGCTTCCTGACACCCCCCTCCAGTAGGACATCCCCTCTTGCAGCTCGCTCCGCAGGACTTCTTCCCTTTCCATTGGTCTTGCTCATACAACGCCTTTATTTTTCAGGCTGAAATGAGATTGGATGATCCACTGATTCTGTGTTTCTCGTAATGAGGATCTTATAAAAGGGTCACACATACAATTATACTGGCCAATCCCAATACAGCCAACAAACACCTCTGACTTTCCAGGGAGGATGAATAAAATCCCTTTTTGGGGATTCCTTGTCCACTAAGGGGGAGACACCCCTGTGGGCCCCGCATGGCCTGACCCCCAGGGAGTGGTACGCTTAGCGGCCTCACCTCCCTAATCCCAAATGGGGTGGCTGCCGCTTGGGGAGAAGGGGAGAATTCCCTGGATTCATCACATACCCCTTCCGTTGGCTTTGAACCCTTCTCTAGTTGGAATGCCACCCGGGTCAGGACACTTCTCTCCCAAATCCATGCAGAGCCTTTCCTTTCCTCTGGAAAATCCTCCCAGGAATACAGAGGGGAGTACATCTCTGGTACTTCATCCAGGGGGACCGGCTGGTGCAGATCCGGAAACGTAATAAATCTGTCAAAAAAATTACTTCCTCTGGAAGCCAGGGATGACTGCTGCTTTTAGAGGTATTTGGTCCTCTGACTTCTAAGGTGAGTGGGACATTAAGATAGACTTCGTCGTCCCCATGTACACATGTTATTTTTACAACCTCTTCCAAATCCAGGCTGTTTGGGTAGAGTAGGTCCACCCGAATAGCTGATTGTTTGCTGCCCAAATCGATTAGGGCATTGGCCCAGGTCTGATTTATTCAAACCTGTTCACGGGCCTGGAAATGGCTGGCAGCACACAGAACATATTTGCCTCATTAGTTGTTTTGTCTCTATTCTCTTCCCATTCTCACTTTTCTCATACCCCAAACCACCCTATTTCCATGGGTTCCTCTGGATGGTTCTTTGGATTGATATGGGCCAAAAGCCTGTGTCCCTCAAATGAGAAACAGGTGGGGGTTGTAGGAGGTATAGGTTTTGTTCTCATAACAGCATCCTCTGTTATCCCACAGGTTTTTGAATAGGGTGTGGCTACCTGCCTCCTTACCAAATCTTTTCAGGACAAAGGGGTTTGGAATTTCTCAACCCTTTTCAATGGAAGGGGGAATATCCTTGACAGAAGGTTTAAGGTCTCTTTTATTTTCTGAGGTTTTTCCAGAGTAATGTCCAAAGAATTGGAAAGGATCAGAGTGGGCCTGGGCAAATGAGATGGTTGTCTCCAGAAAAGGAGGATGATGTTGTAAGATAGCTCTCTGGAGAGGGCCAGGCAGCAAATTAATAAACTGCTTAAGAGTTAATGCTTCAAGGACTGTGGGTAAGCTTTTTCTCCCCAACCATTGGTCAATTACACTTTGTCTTCATCCAGCCAGTTCCATAGGGGTCCCTTTGGGGTGCAATTGGGTGTTCCGGAGTTTCCTTTGAAAGAAATTCTTTGTCAGTCCTATCTCGTTGAAAGAGGCATTGCCATTCCATTTGCATTAATGACTCTGTATTACAGGTGTACCTCTCCCTTAAGCACTGGTGCCAAAACACATGTCTTAGATGTCTTCCCAATGAAATTGGGTGGCTAACCTTTAAAAATGTATGAACAAGACTGCTAAGTCTTCTCCTTCTCGAGATTCCAGAGATGTGGGAGAAGCCATATTCAAGCCAGAGATCCCTTTTGCAAGGTCCTGTATCTGGTAGCCGTAAACATTTCAGAGTACAGGAATTCAAGGTCTTCCTTGCCCTTGGTACCACTGGGAAGTTAAGTTGTTAGGGTAGTGGCTGACTGGATGTGCATGGCACTTCCCTCGACTAAAGAAGACTGTGGCCCTCATTACGACCTTGGCGGAGGACCATGGTGCTATTAGCACCATGGTCCATGCCGCTAAGGTTGAAATTCCGCCATGGTGGATGGCGGACTTACCGCCCCATTCCGAGGTTGGCGGGGCGGTAAGTCCCCAATCCCCATTTTACCCTTCCCCATTCCCATTTTTGCCCCATAGGGCATAATGGGAGTGGGGAAGGCGTTAATTACGCCACCGTAAATTACGGTGGCGTAATTAACAACAAGGTCCCTTAGCGCCATGGATTTTAACACCTGCTCAAAGCAGGCGTTAAAATCACCATGGCGCTAAGGGACCTCGTAATCAGGCGGTAAGGGTCGGCGCTGTTTACGCTGCCGTAAACCCCTTACCGCCTGGGTCGTAATGAGGCCCTGTTTCTTGGCTGCACACAAGGATGGTCTGATACCTCACTGCCCGATAGGGGCTAGCTTATCTATAGGTTTGGACATCTATAGGTTGATCAGATCTAACACTGTGTTGGTTATGCAGGTCCCACTTCTGACACCACTTGTGGTAGTTAGACTCAGGAGGCAGATGAGAGGTCATGTCACAATGTGAGTTCTAATAAAACAAAGAGAAGACATATTCTTTCACTATATCTAACATGGCTCTTAGCCCTATCTAAAGAAAATAATAAATGGTGCTTGTCAGTAAGTCTTACAAACCCTAACACAATCCTCCACCCCAAAGCCTAATCTAACCTAAGTTCTGATCCCACAACTAATAAAAAGTACTAACATAAACCCAACCAGAACAGGTCTATAAAGGATTCATTCTCAATGTCTGAAATGATGACTGGCTTCCGACCCCCACCTAAATGTCTCTGTGGATGTGTCCAGGTACTCAAAGTTCAAGTGAGAATATCTTTTTCGTAGTCCTTGTCTTCTTGTATTACAGTCTATGACTCTTGCAATCGAGCTGTGATAATTCTGCCTTGGAGTATGGTTGCTCTCAAGCAACCTTGGGGTTGTATGTCTCTCTCCTCACCTTGGGGTATTGCTTCTCAGAACTCTTCTTGTTTCTTTTTTCTTCCACCCTGTCTTGGAATCCAGGCACTCTCTACCCGCCATGGGGTATTGTATCTCTTATCCCATCTTTGGGTCGTTTGGCTTTCACTCTGTCTCTGGCTCTCTGATCTCTCAGCCCACTGTGGGGTTTGTTCACCCGACCTTGGGTTTGTTCACCTCTCTCCCCAGCTTGGGGTTGTTTGGCATTTCTTTGTCAGGCTAATGCTTGCTGGTTCGCTGACACCATGGAATTCAGGCGCTGTTCAACCACTTGTGGTTTGTGCAGTAGTACGCCGCTCGTTTGGTCAAGCTTGGCTGGTTCCAAACTGTCTCAGAGAGGGCAGCATTCCATGGGCTCCTTTGCACAAGAAAACCTCTGTGTCGGGCTGCTTTCTGACTCCACCTTCCAGGAGGACATCACCCTTTGCGGATTGCTCCGCAGAACAACCTCTTCCCTTTCCTTCTCCACTGAATTTGCTCATAAAGGTCTTTATGTTCTAGGCAGAAACAAGATTGGATGATCTGTTGATTCGATGTGTTTCTCGTAATGAGGGTCTTATAAAAGGATCATACATACAATTATGCTGGTCAATTTTCATGTAAATATGCAAATTCAACATCCTAAATGTGAGCACCAGTATACGTTGAGAAATCTCTTTTAAGCAAGATATTAGGCCTGATGGTGACGTAGTTGTCACATTTTATTTTGCTGTGACATTGTATTTAGAGTGCATAGAGGAATACAGGTAGAGCAAAGCTGTCCTATAGCAAAGTATTTTTTGTATTATATAATATTTTTCCTTTTAGTATATTTATATTATTAGACAAGGTGGTGTAGTTTAGAAGTGTTTTTGTATATTGAGCTTAAGCAAGTTGGTATTAGTTGACACAGTGAGCAAGAGGGTTGCCATGTTAGAATATGCGTTTTTTACAGGCTGTATTAATTAGGGAATTAGGATTGTGGTGTTCCAGGGGATGCAAGAAAGTTTTTGGCCTCGCTGATTCCTGCTCGCTGTATCACTGGTCTGTCACAGTGGGGAGCTACGGCCGGAGCTGGCTCACAGACCATTGTCTAATTAGGACAGAGCTTTTTTATCAAGTACACCCTGAAGAGTGCCAACCAATCACTGCTATGTATTTTTTGCTGACTAGGATAGTGTAGATCATGTTTCAGGGGCGGTATTTTGTTTGTCTCAGGAAGGGAAAATACCAGTAAAATTAGTTAATGTATAGTGTTCTTTAGGCGCTTGCTGATGAATAATAAAAGGGAATGTTAGAATTAGAATGTATGTTGCATTTGCAGAATAAGTTGATCCTGCAACTTTATGCCTTAAATATTTCAGCCCAAAGTCAGCGTGTTGAGATGTTTGTCAGTTCAGTTCCACAGGGCAGTCTGACTCCCCTGGACGATATTTGCAAATAAAATAGAAGAAAACCATATCCTGGGGATACGCCAATCAGGTTTCAGACCGGGCCATGGCACGGAAACAGCTAGACATGATCAAAGATGAGAGAAAGCCTGCTCTACTCCTCTTACTAGACCTCTCAGCCACCTTCGATCTGGTCATCATGAAACCCTATGCCGACACCTCCTAGATGCAGCCAACTTCTCACCAGAGGCAATGTCCTGGATAGCATCCTTTATATTGGGGAGATCCACTACAGTTTTCTCCGACCTGGCCAGCGCACCACCTATGCCCACCCCCTGCAGAGTCCCACAAGACTCCTGTATCTCCCCCGCCCTATACAACATATTTACCAAGCCCATCTTTGACCTCTTAGACACCATTAGCATATCCTACACTAACTATGCTGATGACACTCGAATCCTTCTACCCCTGACAGGCAGGTACAAAGAAGATTTGCGCACTGTTAATAACATTTACTCAACAATACAAATCTAGATGGCAATACTTTTCCTGTGCCTAAACAATGACAAAACAGAAAGTTTACTGGTGGGCGCTCCAACGATGCTTAAGAACCTAGACACCCAATTGTCAGTCCTCATTGAAAGGACAAAGATCCCCACATCATCATCATCAGTAAAAACCCTGGTGTCCATTTAGATGCAACGCTGGCCCTTTCAAAGCAAGTGAACTCGGTCGCCTCATCAGCAGCATACACAGCCAAGCTTATCACTGTCGCTAGGCACTTCCAGACCTCAGACATCTGCCTAACACTTGCCCGCGCAATCACAGGGGCCATTGCAATGTTCTATTTGCAGGAACTTCCAAGCGGAACTCAAAGAAATTGCAAACAATCCAAAACAATGCCCTTCGGGCCGCACTCAACATACCAAAGAGACCACATCTCTGCCGTGGGGAAGAAAGTGCACTGGCTCCCACTCAGGGAAAGGATCATTTTCAAAGTGCTCTCAATCACACACAAATGTCTATCAAACACAGTGCTGCAATACCTGTTCCAAAAAAATATGAGATGCAAATCTGACCGACCAACCAGAACTGCCTACGCCCACCGTCTATCCCTATCGAGAGCAAAATGAGCCAGGGGTGGAGGTTCAAGCTTCCCAACTGTGGCAAACAATCAACTGGAATTCCCTCCCCTTGCATTAAGAGCACAACCATCCTACTGGTCATTCTGCAAAGCCTGGCTATTCACCTAGCTGGCCTGTTCTCGACCTCACACCTATGTCAGAAAGGAGATCACAGATCTATGGCCCCAGGGACATACTGACACTAATCTGCCTGCCTCTATGTAACTGGTTTGCCACAATAGCGCCCTGATGCCTTTGGGGTGAGGCGCTTTACAAATAGATAAATAAATACAAATTTAGTTTTTTCTTGCAATTGTTGCACTCCATTTTTGATTACTTTTTCCTTATTTTTGGATTACTTTTGGGACATTGCCCCTGAACACTCAAATAGTCAACAAACACATGGGGCCTTTCACATGAGGGAGAATGAATAAGATCCCTTTCTGCGGATTCATTGTCCACTAAGGGGGAGTCACACCCAGTGGTATCCCGCTTGCCCTGTCCCCCAAGGTCTGTTAAGCTTAGCAGGCACACCTCCCTTGTTCAAAAGGGGGTTGCTTCCTTTTGGGGAGAAGGGACGAATTTTCTAGATTTGTCTGATTGCTTATATGATTTTAAGATCAAATGTTGCTGGTCAGATCTTTACAATGGAGGAAAGAGACATTGGACTCAGTTTTAGTCGCAAAAGTGCAATTGAGGCATTGCGGATCTATGTCTTTTGAGTGCTGAAAACAAGCATTTTTGGGTAAATGATATTATTTTTCCACCACTAAAAACCCTTCCCAACATATCTTAGGACTGCTGGTGGAGTTATATAAAAAAAACTCTAGTCCAAGAATAAGTTTGGAAAGTGTTGTATAGTGGTTGAAAATAAAATATTGTTAACTCAACTATGTTTGTTTCCATGCTCGAAAGACAGCATACCGGCATTGCGCAGAAAACCTAAGACAGCTCTCCATAAAGATCCTTAAATGTTTTCTAAAGGGATATCAAGACCAGTCGGAAATATTTCCAAGATATATGTATTAGCTGGTATACATTTCTGTTTCTAAAGTTTGATCAAAGGAATAAGCAAGAACCCACCCAACTTAACATCAAGGCCACGAATAAAGGCTCCCCAAACCATTGCTTTTTGTCATTAATGATATAATTCTGTGCATTGAGGGACTCACAAAGATTTCAAGACCTAAATATTGTACTTCTCGCACCACTTCCAAAGGCCCATCCGCCAAGTGCCAACTAAGTTTATTGTTGGATTGTATGTTTCTTTAATTAGAAAATATCATCATTTTAGTCTTGAAGGAGTTAATAATGAGATGGTTCTTCTGCGTGTAAGCTTCCAGAATAGAGAATGCTTGCTGCAGGCCTATAGGGGTGGGATCTAATACAATTAAATCATCTACATAAGCAAGTAGCTGTGAGTCTAAAAACATTTGGAGGAAAAAGGCAAATGTCCTTTTTGTTAATCTTGGAGGTCTGTTAAATAGATATTGAAAAGCAACAGACTAAGGACGCAGCCTTGTTTTACTCAAGCAAAACAAGGGGGGGATCTGGGAATCTCTCTACCAGCACGAACACAGCCCAATGACCTGTTCTTGGGTGAATATCCCCTGGGAGAGACTCTACCAAGTCTTTAGCTCACTGTCCCTTTCACAGAGAAGACATTTCCCCTGCCTCCAAACTCGGGTCCGGGTCCCTGAATGGGGAAATACTGGGCCATTCCGACTTTGGAGGGCCCGGTATTTCCCCATTCAGGGAACCCCGAGCCGGACCATCCCCATTCCCATTGAGCCCACATAGGGCTCAATGGGAATGGGGAGGGAGCCAACAACGGGCCCGTTAATAACGGGCCCGTTGTTAGCTCCCTGGTCCCCTCACGGGACCCGCAAAGGACGTCTGGTCTGACCAGACGTCCAGAGCGGGTCCCGCAAGGGGACCTCGTAATAGGGCGGAATGGGTTTAACGGCACCGGCAGCTCTACCAGCACTGTTAAACCCATTCTGCCAGGGTCGTAATGAGGCCCTATGTCTCTAGAACTCTGGTACTCTCTAGGCTAGACTACTCCAATAGCCTTTTCCTTATTCTACCATCTTCTTCTCTACGGCCCCTACAGCTAATCCAGAATAGGGCTGCAAGACTTATCCTTTGCCTCAAGCCCAGGGACAGCATTTCTCCAGCCCTAAAATCTCTCCACTTGTTCCCGGTTGCTGCAAGGATCAAATTCAAATCCCTCTGCATCATCCATAAGGCAGTCTGGGGTCAGGGACCATGCTATCTATAACTGGCTCTTAGTAAATACTCTCCCTCCATAGCTTTACATTCCGCTTACACCAAATCTCTGTGTGTTGGGCGCTTTTAAAAACAGCAAGCTGGTTCCTCAGCAGGCTCCCTCCTATGGAACAGCCTCCCCCTTCCTCTATATCTTGAGCCAGATCTCCTCAGAATCCAGAAGTTCCTCAAGACCTTCATTTTCACCTCCTCCTTCTCTTCCTCCCCCCTCTGTTAAACCCCACAGTTGCTGAGATTGGTGACCTGGGCCCATATGTGTCCACCTGGGTCCTGGCCTCCCACGCTCAATCGCATTCAGCCTCTGCCCGCTCCCAGCACTTGCCTCCGCACCCACTGGCCTATGCCACCACTGGCCTGCACTTACATATTTATTGCCAGCCGACCACTATCACCAAGTCATTTACCAGCTGCTTCCTCCCTAGCACTTCCCTCTTTGGTACACCTAGCACTTCCCCACCCGCCCCCACTTCCTCATCCTTTCTCTCTCTCTGCACTTGCTTGTTCTGAATGCTCACAAGGTTTAGTAGGTCTGCCTCTATTTTTCATTGTTATATTTGATTTCCTTCGCATGTTCCCTCCCTGTTGCCCTGTTGGTGCTTTGAAACCCAGTTTACTTAATGCATAAGCGCATTACAAATTCACAATAAAATAAAATGAATACATACAAAAATCTAGGGCAGAATTGGGACTTCATTACACTGAAAGTGCTCCTTCCCACTGCATCCCTTTCCATTGCTCAATGGTCACCCCGTTTCTCCTCCCAGCCTTGGGTGACTCTTCCCCTTTTACATGCGCCCTAACATTGTCTCTTTCCCTTTCCTCATGATGTGGACCTGGCTGCATTTTTGCAGAAAACATCCTTCCCTATTCTGCTTTCTCCCACCATGTTTTATGATGACTGCATTCAGGGGCTCATTTACTGCTCATACCATCAATAGGAGATAGGGGCCGATGCTGTTATCTGATCGCTACCCCCAGCCGCATCCTCAAGGCAGGAGACATCTGTACTATTCCAAGTGCAGTTTGCTCTTTCATTTCACTGCTGCTCAGCAGAGAGGTACTACATATTCTCCCCACTTTCCTCCATAATCCCCCTGTTCCTTTTCAATGGCTGTATGTAGTCCGTGAACGTATGCAAATGGCTGTACTGTGGAGATGGGCGAAGCATCTACATTGGCCCAGAGAGAACTTCATATAGATGAAGTTCCAATTCTGCCCTAGGTTTCTGTATGTATAAAATGGGTTTGGCATTACAAAACAGTTTTTATTCCGTGAAAGTGAGACTGTGACCGCCCTGGTGCAAATAGATGTCAAAATAAGGGCAATCTGTCTGGCGAACATGGGGTCTTATACCTCTCTTTTCACCTTGTAACGCCAAACTACTAAAAGCTTATGGTAGAGCTATATCCCCTGGGTTCCATGTGATTTCATCGTCTGCTGTTTCATCGCCAGGCTTTTAAACGTGCACATTCCATCGAATGTGCTCATTGTTTTTTTTTGTTTTTTTTGGGGGGGTCCCACAAATCTCCCACCCACACTTATTTTTTAATATTGCCCACCCGCCCAAACCCTTATTTGCCCTTTCCCACCCCCCCTAAAAAATTCGATGAGCACATACGATGTAATGTGCACGTTTAAAAGCCTGCCGATGAAACAGCAGGCGATGAAACAACGTCGTACCATCCCCTGAATGTAGCATATTGGTGGGACTGTGAGAGGGTAAGAGGCAACACTGATTTGCTTCAAGTTTGACAATTAACCTAGGGGCCATTAACCAATCTCGTACAGCAAGCCTTCTTCCACCACAGCCTCTGCTATCTTTGCACACTCATAACACAAGCTAACCCACCAGCCACCTCCCTAGATCACACCTTTTGCCTTTTTCCATACTCACTGCCCCATCCAAGCTTTTAATTAAGCCCACAAATTTCATCCTTTTGCCAGACTCATTCCTTCATCCATTTTTTTTCATTTTGTTTGGTTTCCTTTTTTCTATCATTTTGTTGTACATTTCTTTGCCTAGGCTAAACCTATAACTTTTTTGTACTATCCAACTTATCATTCCACCTGACTCTATAGCTACACTGAAGGGGCACCTTCCCACTGCATTCCTTTGCACTGCTCAATGTTCACCCAGTTCCTCCTCACAGCCTTAGGTGACTCTTCCTGTTTTAACATGTGCCCTGACATTGTCTCTTTTCCTTTCCCCATGACGTGGGCCTGGCTGCATTTTTCCTAAAAACATCCTTCCATCTGCTGCTCTCTCTCTACCACCATGTTTTATGATGGATGCATTCCTGGGTTCCATTTAATGCTCACACCAACAATCGTAGACTGGGGCCTATGCTCTTATATGATTGCCACCCCCACTCCCACACTAATGGCTGGAGACATCTGTACCGTTCGACATGCAGTTTAGATTTTGCTCTTTCATTTCACTGCAGCTCAACACTGAAGTAAGACATTCTCTGCTCTCTGTCCTCCATAATCTCCCTGTTTCTTTTCAATGGGTGTATGTAGTGCATGAACTTATGCGAATGGCTGCACTGTGGAGATGGGCAGAGCCTTTACGTTGGCACATAGGGAACTTCATCTGGTTGAATAACCAATTCTGGCCTCAATTTTTCTGTATATATGAACCAGCCAAATGCAGGCGCTGCCGTAACCGCTCACCAACACCCACCACAAATGGATCAAAAGTGGATAGCTCAAGTAAATCCAACCAATGTATTGCAGCATTGCATAAAAATACAAAGCCTTATGACGTATTTTGCTCCCCACCAGGAGCTTACTTACAGGATGCTATGGCAGGGCCATGCAAAGCACTATCTAAAAAGTGTTATGAAAACCAGTGTTGTTCAAAGTCCATTGTTGATTTCATGCAGAAGTGAAAAAGAGGATACATAGTGGCAATTCACGTTGTCCATCTCATAACGTGTCTTTTTACATGAAAGTAAACCATGTAACTTGCTTTGTATCAGTTAATCTATGTACAAAGTACCATCATTCTAAACCTGGTACAGTTCTGTCTATATGATCAATTACATTTGGCGAACATCTGGAATTAGGCCAAATGGCCGCACCCCGTGCTTAATTTGTAAAAAAATAAGTGCCAGTGCCCAAAAAATATTGGCCCCATAATGCTTGGCGTGGCGCCACCCGCAGTGTGGGTGCGGCGCCACCCTCAGCGCGGGCGCGCTGGCCGTGCCAGTTCAGTGCTAGACCTACCTAGATCGGCCCATCACCAACCCATCACACTGCTGCTGCTCCATGTCACATGTGTGGCGCTGCAGCAACTGCTGGCAGAGTCTAGTAGTAAATACGCAATTAAGACATGCTCCTCCTGTAACTGCGCCTCAATGCCCCCGGGCTGTGTGAGCGCTTTAAAAATGCAGATAAATAAAAAAGCATTCTGTTTCAATCACTGTTGCACTGTATCTGTCTCCACCCCTTCTGCCCCATCTGATAGTCTGTTAAAGTACACCAAGTATTGTTAATCGGTTACCTCCAGGAAGAGCACCCTCCCCTCAGCCCGTTCTTCAGTCACCTCATCCAGGTGTTTTGTGTAATCCATTTACTCTCAAGCCCTTATCAGTCATCACATCTCATAAATGCATCCCCCTTCACCCTTCCTTCAAGCATGAGCATGGTGTTGTATAACTTGGAAAAAGTCATTTCTGCAAGACATTGTTGTGAAATCAACGGCCTGTGCTACTTCTGCTTTAGGGCCTCTTTCCACCTTAACACATATTAACAAACAAAATATGTTTTGTCATCCAATATTCAGGAGCCAGAGGAGAATGCATATTCGGATATCTCCTTCCCACTGACATGTTCTTGACATACTTCACTAAACTGGGGGTGTAACAGGCACCCACCTCCCTATCTGAGGATTCCTATCTGAGGATAGCATGTGCTCTCATTCGGAGCACATGCTCAGAGCGTATTGTACCCAGGTTAAGGGGCCACATCTGGTGTATAAACCACACATCAGGATAGAAAACATGCGCTGGAATTATGTAAAAAAAATGACAGCAATAGACGGTTGAGAATTATACATGAATACTCAACTAGTGCTTTTATTTATGATGACAGATTAGTGGGCACGTGCACCATGTTTATCCCCATCTAGTTTCCATGTGTGTATCTTTAAGCCTGAAATGGCATTTCAGAAGTTCGTCTTTGCATGGGCTTTTCTCGCAAAGTGCAGCCGGTTCGGTTTCAGCCCAATACATGCACCGTTCCGGGTCCCCTCGCTGAAGCTCGTTTGTGAACTAATGAGGCCGATAACATTAAAAGGAAGAACGGAAACACCCAGGCACAAATTCACAGTTCATGTTTCGCTTAGATGAATGCTATCCAGGGTCGGGCTCGGCACCAATGAAAAAGTGGCCAAAATTGCAAACGACAATTCATTCCTTTTGTGACAGACACTAGTGGGACCATGTTGCCGCCTGTGCCCCGCCGGTACTGGGCTTTGCCCTGCCGTGCCTTAATCACTTAGGCTACCTTCCGTGGGGCCATCACGGCCATGCTGAGCCTAATGATGACAAAAATAGGTGTGCGGCGCAGCGGCCCCGTGGAAGGTAATATTTTAAAAGAAAAAACTTATATTTGGGCGGCTGGGACCCATCACTTTCGAAGTGATGGGCCACAGCCGCCACTCAAAATAAGTTATTTCTTTTAAAACCTACCTTCCGTGGGGCGGGGCCCCGGCCACCGGCCCCACGGAAGGTCAGGTTTTCAAAGAAAAAAAGTAAAACACATAATTTTGGGCACAATCCACGGGCCCGGCCGCCCGTGGCAGAGTCATCCGACTCAGTCTGCAGCACCCGGCAGCCCCTGGTCACAGAAATTGGCCTGGGCTTGGCACTGACTGCAGTGAGCAGCACACTGCACACAGGTCACACAGACAGAGGCACGGGCGCGGACGGGTCCCTGGTGGGGTCCTGACTCCTGGGCAGTCAGGACACCACCAGGCGACCGTGCCGCCGCCCGGGCTTCGACCTGGGCCTTCCTTGCCTGATCACTTGACTGTGACAGGCTCAGGCTGCACCGCAAACAACAAGTGACTTACCTGCTTTGCCGGCTGGGACTTGGTCTCCTGTCGGGCCTCAGGGTTGGGGGGGGCGGGTGCGCACACTGGCACCCGCACAAATGAAAAAGCAGGCAGAGGGGGCCCCAGGAAGCAACTAGGCCGCACCACGCAGTGCAGCAGGGCAGGCTCTCTCTCTCACAAGTCAGGACCGACGACGCCATGCCTCGAGACCTTCACTTCACAGTAACTCGTGAAATGAAGGTGGCGCCACGCTGCCTCCTGTGGCAACAACACCACGTCACCATGTAATTTCACTGGCTCAGAAGAACAGCCAATGAAAACTGCACATTCTGTGTTACTATACAGAATGTATCAAATACTGCATATAAACAACAAAATGATACTTTTCATTGGCTGTTGTTTGTAACAGTTTGTTGTTCATTGCTATTGCTGGCCCCTCCCAGGCCCAGCCAGCCATGGCCTGCAACCTGCAAGCACAAGAGAGATCGAGATCAGAATGACAAATCCCAATGATTTATAATCGAAGCAAAGCGAAGTGGAAGAACAAATAAAGCAATTGCACGTGCGCTGGCCTCGCATGAGTTCCGGTGCCCAAAAAAGAGTGCCGGTGTTGGGCAACCACCCCCACAAATTAAGCACTGGCCGCACCTGTTCAAATCCGGTGTCTAATATTGAATGCTATACATTTATGAAATAAAGGCCTCTTATTAAAAGAAAAATCTAAGGAGGAACAAGAATGTTTCTAAATGTTTACAGAAGAGAGGAAGAAAGTTGAAGTAAATACAGCAAAGTTTTGCATATACGAAAAATGGCCACTGAAATGGATTGGTTTGCAGAGTTTCTTACTTTCAGCGCCTGGATTTTAAAGTTGGAAAAGAGTTTTGCTTCCGTTTGTACATTGTCTTCCAGAAATTATCAGTTTCTGAGACAAGTGCAAAGAATGATTGAAGGCGAATGGCTTTTAAAACAATACATTAAACCTTGAATTGAATCTTGTCTTCAACATTAGAAAGTGAAGTAATTTAAAGATAAGGGAGATGCAATACATTATTTTTGTGCCAATAATAAGTCGAGCTGCATTATGAAATGCTTATTTCAAAGGACGAAGAACAATTTTTGGGAGACCCAACAGGAGGGCATTTCGTCCATCAATGTGGGCAAGGGCCATCAACTCAACAAACAAGCGAAAAAGCTAGTAGAGAAGAAACAGTTTAATTTGGGGCAGTTGAGAGATTTGGTATTGGACAGATTGGGTCTTCTTGGATACATGAATTTTCATAGAATTTTAAAGTCGGAATCTAACCAAAAACTCAGCAAGTGAACAGTGAATACAAGTGAAGGCAAAATAAAATTTTTACCAAGAATAGAGAACCTATCTTGAATTACTTGATTCCCATGTGAACACTGTGAGACAGCCATGGTATCAAGAGAGATGATACAGACAACAAAAGTATATTTAAACCAAGCTTTATTAATGTTCAAAAGACACACCTCCGAACCAGAGGACCTCAGATCCAAATTTGTGAAGTTAGAATGTCTTAGTATCAGGGAGGTTAACACATTTTGGGAACAAACAACATTGACCCATTACCTACAGGAAAATAAGATACCACGGGGACTAAGAATCCTTATTTTACCTGGTTTTGAGGATCCCCAAGACAGTAATTTAGTTACCAAATGGGAGGCTAATCTGAGAGCCAGCTCTAACAATATGCTTAAGCTACTAATAGAACATGCGAAACGTGAACATGGTCGTATAGTAACACAAATTGATGCACTAAAGCAGGACATAGAATTATTCGATGCTCCCAGTGTAACAATTGATAACCATTTTAAAACTTTGTACACCAGACTACAGAGACATCAGGACGAAGTGAAACTTTGCAATTCTCGTAAGTTCTCACGTGATGATAGGGACTATCGAGAAAATAGGGTCTATACCTACCAACCTAAGTACGATGAAGTGTCCAGATCGAGAAGTAGTAGTCTGGCCTCATCACCTGTCAGTTCAGAAATTGACAGTGTTGGTGAGAGACCAAGTACAAGTAGCACCAATACAGCACTGAGCTCAGGGAGCACTTCAGATACTACGAGGTCTAACTTTTCTGAGGACCAACTAATTGATTCCAATACAATTGTAGAGCCATCGCCTTTTTAGAACAGATACGACGCTACAAAAAAGGCAATCGTCAAGCGGCATTGAAAAAAGTAAGATTTTAAACCCCTGTAGTGACAAATATTTCAACTACAGATCCAAATCAAGGTTCACAAGGGTCGGCCAACGTGGCAGGTGGAAACGCAAACCCCAATTCTACGCAGAGAAACAAGGGCCTCTTACCAACAATCACTCAGGAATCAGAACAGATACCTTTAATCTATGATTTGAGTATGTATCCACTCTCCTCTGATGAGCAATCTGTTCTTAATAAAGGACTCTCATTTTCCCCTTAGGGCTCCAATGACTATGCACAAATACAAATTGATCTTTTCAAATGTATTTGCAAACTGAAATTAAAAAGATTCTTTGCTACCCAGGTACAGACATATTCAGTTAAGCCCACCATACCTACACCTTCGGACATCACATTTCAAACTATGCATAATACACATGTGATATTGTCCTTAGAAGATTGCGAACACAATCAGAAAACTAGTGTATTGGACCTATTGAAGGATTTGAATATCCAGCAGCAAAACTTAAAAATAAAAGAATTAGCAAGCAAATCCAAATTCTTACCTATATTTCCTAAGGACAATATAATTGATACCTTCTATCAGGCTGTGACCAACGACATCCATAAATTGACTGACAATACCAAAAGGAAACGTGCCCCCTTCACCTCAAATTTGACGTCTGCAGAACAGACTGCCCTAAAGAAATTGGCATCTAATCAATCTTTGATAATTAAGGAAGCAGACAAAGGGGGCAACGTAGTGTTCATGAACAAGAATGATTATATTGCAATGGGCCTTGCACACCTGGATTCACCAGGTTGCTATCAGGCCCTCACTAGTAATCCAGTTTCAAACTTACGCACTTTATTGGGCACAGTTTTGAACAAAAATGCACTCCCGTGGCCTTCTGACAGATGTGGAAAAACAGTATCTTACTGTAGACGGACCGGTCATGCCTACGGCGGCCTTCCTCCCCAAAATACATAAACCCTTTACAAAGATTCCTGAAGGGAGACCAATCCTAAGTGGGGGAGGTGGCATTATGGAACCTATTTCCATTTATATTAATAAATGTTTAGCTCCCCTGGTGGCTAAGACACCCACATTCGTAAGAGATACGATGCACATCCTTCAAATTTTTGAACAATTCACTTTTATTCCTAATTTGTTGTTGGTCACAATTGATGTGAAGGAACTGTACACTTCTATTGATCATTAGAAGGCGATACCAAGTGTGGATTATATTTTCCGCGAACATTCAGCATCATACTTTGAACATATTGAACTGGTGAAAGATCTGTTGACCTGTGTACTTATCAACAACATTTTCTTGTTCAATAATTTTTACTATAGACTGCTAATAGGTGTTGCCATGGGGGAAAGCTTTGCGTCCGCCCTGGCTAACATAGTTATGCACCAGTATGAGCAAGAGTTTGTGTTTACCAATATGGAATTTTCTCAATATATCTATGTATGGAAACGTTTTATAGATGATGTGATTATGGTTTGATCTGGTACGGTGGAATGCTTACATGGCTTTGTCACATACCTGAATTCCAATAATTGGGGAATTCAATTTACATATACATGTAGCGCAACTTGCATTACTTTTTTGGATCTATCGATCATCATATCCAAAAAGGGTTTTGTAACTAAAACATTTCGTAAACCAATCTCGGTAAATGCAGTGTTACACACTGACAGCTGTCATAAGAAAGCGGTAATCGCAAACATCCCTAAAGGTGAGTTTAGAAGGGCAAGAAGAAACTGCTCCAACACCATGGATTCCAAACAAGAATGTGAACTGATAGACAAAAGATTTCTAGCAACAGGCTATAATCAGCATACTTTAACCATGGTGGAGCAAGCAGTCAAGAATATGATGAGAGTGGATTTACTCACCCCAAAACCTTGTGTTAACACAATTCACAGTAAAAAACTAAAATGTATCACACGTTATAATGCAGATAGCTCAGCTATATACCGAATTGTCAAACGACATTGGCATTTACTCCATTTGGACAAAGATATCTGTACATGGCAAGAACAATTCCCTAACTTTATCTACAATAAAGCTAGCACTTTGAAGAATATATTATGCACATCTTTTATGCCCAACCTACAATCAAGCCGTACATGGCTACATACTCTCCAGGGCAATGGTTTCCATAAATGTGGAGGATGCACAATGTGCGCTCATGTCCTCGAAACAAACCAAGTAGACTTTGGGAGGTTAGGCATTCACCATGTGAATTGCTTTATTAACTGCAACACCAAATTGTGTGTGTACTGTATCATCTGCGAATGTGGAAGACAGTACATAGGCAGCACAATCCGACCTCTCAAAATACGAATGCGTGAACATTTGTCGACTATCTCTAATCAAGATGTGAGATTCCCTCTGGCCACACATTGGCAAACATGTCATCAAATGGATAATAAACAATCTATTAAGTTTGTAGTTTTGGCGGAAGTGTCCTTGCCACCAAGAGGTGGTAACCTTGTAACTAAGTTGAGACAATTGGAAGCTCAGGTGATTTGCCAGTACTGTATTGTCTTGAATGGACCGAACACAGACCATGAGCTATCTGTGTTTCTCTGAAGTCTCATTAACCGAAAGGTCAAGGTGACCACAAACGTGGTAGAAATCTTCCTGTAACTGGATATCTTTCATTTGATTATAAATATGCTGGTGTCTAATTGTATACTCTCCTGCAAGGATGGGGATACATGGTCTGCCTCATAGTAATGTGCAAAAGCCTGTTTACATACAGTACCTAATATATCTACTGAATACTAATATGGTTAGATTACACCTTATTATAAGTAGTGTGAGACTAAAACATGCACGCTGTAGGCGTAATTGTCCTCCAGGTGCAATTTATTAGCTCACTGTATCTTTAACTCTGTCCTATAATTGGCATTATCGGGCACTGTCCACATGTTTATAATCAATATTCTTATCCCTCTTCGTTAAAACAGTGAGCGTGTGTTACTAAGCAAGAGCTACATAGGTTTGATTGGGAGTACTGGGTTAAATCCCTCATCCAATATGTCTGCTTCTACAGCTTACACGCTGCCTCTGCGACGTGCAGACTAGTTACCTCCCCATAGTTATAGGGGAAGATGGGCCAAAACGCGGCTGGCTCGTAGGTCAGTTTTCGGTGGCAACACGAGGTAAGCGAGCACTTTTATGTATGACCCTAAAGTTGAGAGTGAAGCCTGATCACGCGCATCGGAATTGAATTCAGGCTTATTAAGTATCTTAGCTAATCCTGTGCGTTTGTCTTTGTCTCTGTTACTCTCTATTTTTCTTCCTCACACTTATTCAAACGGCTTAATGCGCCGACTGACTGGATTGTTTTGCGCTCAACGACATATAATTCAGCCAGCAGTATGTGCAAGCTGAGTTTTTCCTGCAATTGCGGCATATGTGCAGATTATTTAATATAATAGTTATTAACTATTGATTTGACTTCTGCTTAAAGTTGTTTCAACTATTGGATATTAATGTGACATTACCTCGTTTGCAGTGGAGAATCCTAATTTGATTTGAAAAGTAAAATATCTATCAGGTTAGTAGCATTATTGAGTTATAGCCACGTATGTTGTGTCTAATGCATATGAGTGTACAATTTTACAATTGACTATACACTTTCAACCCTTACTATTCCATAGCGCCAGTGACGTTTAACAAGGACTTGTGAGGTACACCATTCTTTCGTTTGGTATTAATGCAATTTGATATGGCTTTCTCGCATTTCCTGTGCACACACCATGTTGAACTACCGCTGAACATGCCCTAACTGGATGCCTTTTGTCTCCCCCGCCCATGTTGGCGCTTAATTTGTCTCACACTGAATTGGCTGGTATTCAACTTGTAATCTGTTGCATCTTATTGATTCCCAATATCCTTTTGCCTCAATAGTTGTATCCATGCTATGAATGGAAAACTATCCCACCTTTTGCAAATGGGCTTTTATCTCATTTTGGGTGCCCCTCTGTGTTTGTTTGGTTTGGATTTTATTGTTTATTATGTGCATTGTATTTACTGTATATGTATATTACAGCCTCAGAAGAAGAGCCTTACAGCTCGAAACACGTGTCAGGCTGCTTTCCCAATCAAATGAAATACATGCTATATGCACAGTGACTAACTTGTGTTTATGTGCGCAGTGTGGATGCAAGCACCCCCTTTTCTCTAACGCCTAACTAACCCTATGCTACGGCAGGCTGCCCATCCCTAAAGAAATCTAAGGAAAGTCCATGTTTTACAAGTCCAAAAGAAGAATGTGTATGTATCCAAAAGAAACTATGCTGTCCCCACATCTACAACAAAACTAGTGGGGGAAATATTCTCAACAAATTATAAGTGTTCCAAAGTAAATTTTCCACACTTGGTATATAGAGATCTCTGATGCAAGTTCAATATAGTTCCAACATAACCTTGTTTCGCTACAGATTGATCAAAGTCTTCTTTAGATTCATCAAAATCGCAGTTCACATCATTTGTTGGTCGCGGTCTCCCTTACCCAAGTGTCAAAGGGTAATACAGTTCACAAAACCATGTAGTCTTGGGGCTTTCCCTTCTACAAGATGTAGGCAACAAAGTTCATACCACTCGGTAGTCTTGGGACTCCCTTCCCCAAGATGAAGGCAATAATGTTCAGACAATTCAGTGGTCTTTGGACTCCCTTCCTTAAGATCAACTTTCAGCTACTGACTTGTTCTCCTCTGCTTCACAAGAGAATATCGGGTCCACTTGACTCTTCCTTCTGTTAGCTTCACCAAGAATTCACACCTCTTTGCTGCTTTCCAATTCTTAGAGGCTTTTGGTCTAGGCTCAGATATCAGAAGACACGTTCCACCCATCACTGGTCACAAAACCAGCAACCACATGTCTTCCCTGTGTTTTCAGTCTGGATGTTGAAAATACCTGCACTAGGAAACTTCCTGGTCTAGGCGCAGTTGACAGACCACACGGTCCACCCATTAGAGGTCATGCAACCATACATTTACCCAATGCCATTGTTCAATAGTTTTTTTTTTTTAAAATATATTTTTATTTTATATAAACCAAACAACAGTACAACAGAACATAAATAAACGCATTAACAACAAAAACACTGCAATCCCCATCCCTCCCCCCTATGAGCCTGTATGGTTTCCGCCATCGGTATCTGCTTCGTGCGGAGGGGCATCATCGCCCTCAGATTCAACTGGAGCCGACACTGTTCCAAACAGCTCGGCTATCATCAATTTCCATGCCGTGAGGGAGCCCATTTCCTCCTCCTCTCCTGCAATACTGGCATCCCGCCACACCGCTGTCTCGGCCTCCGCCCATTTTTGGAGATCCCTCCACCAGACCTCCACTCGTGGCTTATGACATTCCTTCCATCCCATGGCAATCCTACGTTTAGCAAGCACATAAGCCAAATCTTTCAGTTTCTCAACATGTCTGAGTTTACACGCTCTGGGATATCCCCCCAGCAGGCAGGCCCAGGCTGAATCCACTTTGAGCGTAATACCTTTTCCTGCCAGCTTCTGCGCCACTTCCCCCCAGTAGTTTGCGATTACTGGGCACGCCCAGAACATGTGTATCATGTCTGCATTCTCCTCGTCACACTTAGGGCGCGCCTGGCGTCCAGTGTCCCGAAATTTGGATATTCTCAGGGGGGTCATGTATGCCCTGTGCGTTATATAAAGCTGTATTTGCTTAAATCTGGCATTCCTCGATACTTTTTTGTGATACCCCAAGGCGCGTTCCCACAACCCATCTGCCATCGGGGCCCCCATCTCTGTTTCCCATTCCAGTCTCAAGTGCACTAAATCATTCCCAGCCTTTGTCATCAACATCTCATACAACCTAGAGACCTCATGTCAGCCCTCCGATGTGTCGTATATTATCTCTACCGTGGCATCCGGTTCATCGGCCAAGATAGTTTCAGGCCACCTGCTCCGGATCTCCTGCACTACCCTATGGTATGTTACGTATTGACCCCTATGCAGTCCCAACACCGCCTCTAGTTCTTCAAATTCCATGATGGTCCCGTCCTGCCAAATGTCTCCCATGGTGACCAACCCCACTGATTCCCAGTATGTCCGGATGATTGCTCTGAGCTGCCCGTCTCCCATCGCCAGTGCGACCAGTGGTATCTGCGGCACACACGGCAAAGGGTTACCCATCATCCGGCAGGCTTGTCGCCACATGTTCCGTCCCAAGGCCAGCATTCTAGGACGTTCCCTCATGCATGCATTGGTCACCCAGATCACCTCCCGCAGATAAAAAGGGGAACAGTCCCTCCCAAGCAGCCTGTGTTCTGGGGTCTCGTCATCAGAGAGCCACCTGGACACATATTGCAGTTGCGCTGCCACATAATAGGCTTCAAAGTTCGGCAGTTTAACACCGCCTTTTTCGTAGCAGTTCTGCAGCTTCCATAATGCAACTCTGTTACGTGTGCCGTGCCACAGGAATTCCCTGCACACACTGTGTAGCCTCACAAAAAACTTCTTAGGTATCATATAAGGGATGTTGTTAAAATAATGCAAAAGCCTGGGCACTACCACCATTTTAAGCATAGCTCCCCGGCCCATCATCGCTAATGGCAATCTTCCCCAGAACCTCATGCATTTCTCGATCTTCCCCACAGCTAGTTCAGTGTTATGCTTATGTTCTTCCTCTGTCGTGTGATACACGTCTATTCCCAGGTACTGGAAAGAGCTCGTCGCCCACGGGATCTGCAACACTGGCAAGTTCTCCACAGGAGTCCCCACATAGCTACCCAGCGGAAATAGAGTGGATTTCTGGGGGTTTACTGCTATACCGGACAGCCGGGCATAGCTTCCCATCACCTCCAAGACATACTGCAAATGTTCTTCTGGGTATCTCAGATATAGCAGCATATCGTCTGCATACAGGGATATAAGGTGACACTCCTCCTCCTACCTCAATGCCGACCGGGTCATATTGCTGCCGGAGGTAAATCGCTAAGGGCTCGAGGGCCAATATGTACAACATTGGGGACCAGGGACACCCCTGCCTAGTGCCTCTGCCCAGCTGCCATCTTTCTGACACCACTGCACCCGTGCGGACCCTGGCCAGTGGTGCACTGTATAACATCTTGGCCCACCTGATGTAGCCTGGTCCCAGTCCATACCGCCCCAGAGCCGCCAGCAACCACGGCCACCGAACAGAGTCGAACGCTTTGACCGCATCCAATGCCACTATCGCCATTTCGCCGTCGGCTCTACATCCCCATTCGACCACCCTGTGGAGGCGTCTGTGGTTGTGAGTGATGTTCCTGTTCGGGACATAGCCCGTCTGGTCAGGGTGGATCAACTTGCCGATCACTCTCCGCATTCTGGTGGCCAGGACAGCTGTCAGGATCTTGCTGTCCTGGTTCAGCATCGACAGGGGCCTGTAAGAGCCACAACAGTGTCCCGGTTTATTGGGCTTGGGGAGCGGTATTATGATCGCCTCCCTGAGTGACTCCGGCAGCCGTCCCGCCTCGAACGCTTCGTTAAGCATTTCCAGCATGGGCGGGAGCACCTCCTCTTCATACACTTTATAAAATTCGCTGGGGAACCCATCCGCCCCTGGGGCCTTGCTGGTGGGTAACTGCCTCACAGTCTCTTTCAACTCCTCCAGAGTGATCGGAGCGTCCAGCTCCTCTCGCTACTCGTCACTGACCCTGGGCAGGCCTATGTCTTCCAGCACTTCATCTATCTCCCCCAGGCTGCCCCCCTCACAGTCTTCGTATAATACCTATAATATTCCACGAATGCCCTATTTACGCCTTCTTGGGTGTCCACCTCCTCACCCTCTTCATTGGTTACCGATCGGATCGGGGATCTCGGGGTCTCGCTCTTATACAGCCAAGCTAGAAGTCAGCCCGTTTTGTCCCCCCCCCGCATGCAGTCTCTCAATATACTTTCTATAGTTTAGATTACAGAGCCTGTCCCAGTGTTCCGCACACTTCTGTTGCAATTTGGAGACCGCCTCTGTATCGATCCCACCTCCTTCCAGCTCTCTTTCCAACTCAGTCTCAGCTCTATGCAAATCAGCTAGGACTCCACCCATCAATCCCTTGGACTTCGCAATGGCGATCCCCCGCATTACAACCTTAAAGGCCTCCCATAAAGTACCAGCCGACTTAACGCTACCTGTATTCACCTCAAAGTAAGCAGTTATCTCCTCCCTTATATCCTCCCTGAAAACTGGGTCCTTGAGCGCCTCCGCCCTGAGGCGCCATGTTGGTATGCGCGCCCGTGGGGGGTAAAGCTGCCACTGCAAGACCAGGGGCGAGTGGTCTGAGAGAACTCTCGCCCTGTAGTCTATATGGTCGCACTCCGCGACTACGTCCGGAGTAGCGAAGAAGTAATCAAGCCTCGTGTGCAGTTGATGCGGAGCCGAATAGTGCGAGTATTGCCTCGCGCCCGGGTGTCTCGCTCTCCACACATCTACCAGGCCAAAGTCCGCCAGCAGCGTCTGCAATACTTTGGCCGCCGGGCTGGGCTTGGCCATCTTGTCATCCGACCTATCCTCCCTGGGATTCAATACACAATTGAAATCTCCGCCCCAAATCACCGTACCCCCCATCCCGACACTGAGCCTGGTGCACAGCATCCTAAAGTATGTCGCCGTGTCTTGGTTAGGAGCATATGTGTTTAGAATGCACACTACTTTGTTCTCTACCAGCCCCCTTACCATAACCAACCTCCCATCCGCCTCCACAACCTCCCCAATCAGCTTAAATGGGACATGTGGCGCCATCCAAACTAGAACTCCTCTAGCATAGGCGGAATATGTTGATCCCACCACTGTCCCCTTCCACTTCCTCCCTACCAGCTCCATTTTCTCTCGCGTTAGATGCGTCTCCTGCAACAAGGCTACGTCTATCTTTTGTCTCTTCAGATACAACATGACCTTATTTCGCTTCAGGTAGCTGTTAAGCCCTCTAACGTTCCACGTTAATATCCTAATGTCCCCCATGGTCTATCAGTAGCTTCCTCCCCCCCTCCGAGGCAACCCGCCCCCACCCTACCACGCAGGCACCCGATTCCGATTTCTCTCCCAGGCTCATATAAAAACTAACACACCCCAAACCCCTAACCCAATCAACTGCCCAGCTCCACCCCTGGATCTCAGGCATCCCCGTGTTTGCTTCTCTCTGGAGAACCCGAGTAGAGAACCCGACAGGGTGTCACCCCACTAACAGTGACTAAACTAAACTCAAAATGGGGTATAAAGAGCGGCCCCTAGAGGCTCCCCTCTCTCGCAGCCGTATCCGTGTTCGCGGACCACGTTTCCTAACCACTGGCGCGTACATGTTCTCCAGCGAGTTCAATGACTATATTCAAGTCCCAATGTTCGTAGCTCGACCGGGCCCACAGCGTTACTTATCTCGTCCTTTTTCCTCAGCCGTCTGCACCTCTGGCTCCTGACGGCAGTTTTGCGCATCCAGTCACTCCATGGCATCCTCCGGAGTGTCAAAGAACAGCATCTTGCTCTTAAGAAAAACCTTCAGTTTGGCCGGGTAGAGCAACATGTATTTATACCCAGCTTCCCGCAATCTCCTCTTGACCGATCCAAAGTTCATGCGACTGCGCTGTACCTGCAGGGTATAATCGGGATAGGCAGTTATGTTCGCCGCTCCTCGTTGTATTGTGCCTCCCTTACGGAAGTGTTCAAGGATCCTTTCCCGGTCCCGGTAATTGAGGATCTTGGCGATCACCGGCCTGGGCGGGTTTCCCGGCGGCGGCTTCCTGTTTAAGGCCCTGTGCGCTCTCTCCACCGCAAAACCCTGCGACAGGATGCCCCCTGTGATCTCCTGCAGTAGCATGTTTTCGATAAACTCCGTGGGATTATGGCCCTCAGCACCCTCCGGCAGGCCCACGATACGGATGTTGTTCCTCCGGGCGCGTCCTTCCGCCTCCTCCGCCCTACTCTCCAAGTTGCCCACACGTTGCACCAGGGCATGGAGTTCACGCTTTTGCACGGCGCAGTCTGCCGCGGTAGGGCCCATTTCTTTTTCCAAAGTCTCTGTGCGCTCCGCCAGAGCTCGCACGTCCTGCCTTAGGAGGTTTACGTCTTCCTGCACCGCCCCCACCTGGAGTTCCATTGCGGTCTTCAGTTCAGCCACAACAAGCTGGAGCTTGGTCTCCCAAGTCGCTTTCAGGTCCGCGATCGCAGCGAGGACTTCCTGGTTCGCACCACCGGCGGCCATTTCCTTGGCCTGAGCCTTGTCTTTGCTTCTGGCTCCGTCCGGGCCGGGCGGCGTCTTAGCGTATTCGGCGAGCGTGGGCTGTTTGTTCTTCGCTCTCAGGAGTTTATTAGACATGTCTCCCGCCAGAGGGGTCTTTCTGTCCACGCTTGGGTCTGGGGCAGGGTGTCATAGAGCGCTCTTCGGGTGTCCCCTCGCCATCATCACATCTCCGTCACGGAGTACCTTTGTTCTCCGGCTCCCCCGACCATCTTGTCTACTGCCTCTGTCCTTCTCTGCCCCAAGACAGGCCTGGTTGGGCTTCACTCTTTGAAACGCCCCGAGGGCGCACGTGTGTTTTCAACCGCCGCTGGGGTCCTAATCCACACTTTTAGGCCATTCGCCCTCCTGCAGTTCCGCGCCCCGACACCATATCGCAGGCTCCCGCTACCATTGAGGCCTGGCCTCCACCTCGCGTGTCTTCCGCTGTGTGCCTACTCAGGGCCAGCTTCGTGTCCCACCGCACACTCCCTAGCCGCCCGCACGTCCGGTTACAAAGTACCTTTGGCCAGGCCCGGCTCCCTTTCCAGGTCCACGCCGTCAACTTCACAGGCCCAGAGTTGACTACCGGGTGTCTTTAATGATCGTGACGCACCCGAGCCGTGCCCAACCACTGCCACCATGCTCCAAGCGATCGTCGGGCGCCCAGGTCAGCCACTCCTATGTTCCTTCGTTAAGTGGCGGCGGCCATTTTCTCATTCGTCGCGCTCTCGCCTCCAAATCTTCGCTTAGCTTCTAGTTACGCTTTCACGGTGCGGGCCCGTGTCAAAATGTATCCACACGTGCACCCGAGCTTCATGTACGCAGTCATCTCTGTCTCACCCGCGTTGCATCGGTCCTTGCACGGTTTTCAGTCGGATAATGTACGGATCTGCGGGAGCCCCCGTACAGCCACGTCTTTTCACATGGCTTCCTAGCCACGCCCCTCGCCATTATTCAATAGTTCATCAAAACATGCTTTTACTTAATTGCAAGATTTTTCATATAACATTCCAAGTGCATGCAGAAAATGGGGCACTTGTTTTCACCAAGAGGCTTGTATGGTTGTTATTACATCACAACCTTTCCTCAAGTACCCGATTTCTTGTCATTCACTTGTTTCAGCTATATCACACTCTTCCTGTGGTTCAGCATTCAATATACATACAGCCTTTCTGTGAGTTTAGGTTCACTTGGTATGGGCTCAACAGCCCCTTTCCGAAAGTGTGTTATTCAAAAATAATATGTTTCACTTCATACAGGCTCACCAGCCCCTTTCACAAAGTTTGGTATTCAATAATGGTAAGTTTCACTTTGCACATGCTTAACAGTCCTCCTCGGAGTGCCCAGAGCCCCAAAGCACTTCCAGAGCCTTACTGGGCTACTGTGCTCCCCTCAGAGGCTTCCCTTCTGCCCGGGAAAAGCTACTCGCTGGTTCGCTGACTGCTTACGTCCAGAGACGTCGGCCTCTGTCTCCGCTTCTGCTTCTCTGCAATACCTGCTCTCTGCTTTCCCACACACAGGGCTCCCGGTTCTGGGATTCTTGTCAGCATCTCAGCATCCCGTCTTCTTCCCTCTCGGCACAGCCACTTCCTGGTCTTCTCCCCTGGTCTTATCCTTGTTCGGCTCCACCTGTACCGCTCGCACTTCTCGTACCTCTCTCTTGATACTTCTGACTTCCAGCTTTTATACTCTTGTACATTCACAATGGGTTGCAGGTGAAACAAAGTATTTCCAATTGCCTGACCTTGTTCAGGTCTATTAGTGTGACATGCCTGACCTCTTTTCTTCATCCCAGTACCAGAGTGGTACTTGCAACAGGAAATCTGCATTACTCCTAGTTACCTATTCTTCTTCTCAGTACTTAAAGGAAGGCCATAGGGGATAACAGACTAGGACTGACAGCCCATAAAGGCTAAGGGAGGGGAGGGGAGGTTAGTACTAGAAAAGGGGGACAACGTGTCTCACCTTCAGGCACCCTCTCTCCAATCGCCAAGGACTCTCTACCCAGGTGATCTTCCCTCGCTTGTCCACCCCCAACGTTGGGACCCAAAACTGTTGGCCCTTCCCTGGCCACCGGAATAGAAGATCCCTGGTAGAGGTAGAGCGCCTTCTGGTGTCTTACAACACAGAAGAAACTCTGTTTTGGATTAATTTAATTTTAAATTATCAGCTAGCATTCATGATTCAATCACATCCAGGAATCCCATCAAGTAACTAACATCCACAGCAGAGAGATCTTCAAATACAACTAAGTATTGTCTGCCTATTTACAAATGCCTAATTCATGCTCGGCCATCAAACTCCTGAGTGGCTTCAAGAAATAAATATTCCCACAGGCAATTATTGTAAAAATAAAAAAAATCAACATAAGCAAGCGAAAACCAAATAAATGACATGTAGGAAGCAAACAGATAATCAAAGAAGCAATAATTACTAACTTGATAGTACCTTGAAAATGAGCCCTTTTAAAAGACCCAGCATTTTACCTCCATAATGGTCTCTTAGTCAACAAATAAAAGATAATAAATTCAATTTTCAAAAATGGCAGTAAGGTGGGGGATGTGGCATACAGCATTGTTTTTTCAAATGCTTATTATTGAGCAAAAGAAGTCATATTCCACAACTGTCAGATATTATAGCAAAGCATATTACATCCGAAAAGCAGTAAAATAACAGATAACAGTAATATCGTGGTTCCCTTGTAGGCACAGGGATCAATACAATTGCTGGCACTTGTAAGCATGACAACTCATGTGTCGGGAGAGTTCCATGTTATTAATGAACATCGACTGAAAAGCCGCACTCGTAGCCTTAGTGCCCTACTGGTCCTTCATTATTTAGAAATAGGCAATACTTTGGAAGACTTCACATGGATTTGTGTAGAAAAGATCAATGGGAACAACAATGCACAGACAGCAAACAAATTAGCTCATAAAGAACAGCTATGGATATTTAATTTGAAAACGGTGGACAGGGGGCTAAATTCCTTGGAGGAATGGGAATTTAAAACTTGGTTGGGCCACCATCGGGCTCTTTTGGGACCATCATATTTAGCTCTGCTACTAAGATAGACGGGAAGTATATATTCTGTTATTGGATGGCATATACCTTTCTTGCCACAACACACTTTGAATTGGGCTCCTGTTTGACTACCCCTGTACACCATTAAACATCCAGACTTGAGTATCCAGGTAGGTACCTTTGTTGTTTACATCATTATTGGCTCTATATGTATGCCAATCAGGCTAGTCATTTTGACATTTAATGAATTGTGAATGTTCCTGGCAATTTGTTACCTTTCTTTAGCCAATTGGATGTTTTGATCTGCCAGTCACTCCATCCAAATGTATTTGGGTTTTTACTATTAGGAGGTTCCAATTCCTATAGCTCTCAACTCACACGCTTTTGGCGGCTGTCACCCGCCTTGTAAAGGGCTGGCTCACCCGCCAAGCCTCCTGCACGCCCATTCATTCCAATGGGCGTCTCATCCGCTTTTGCAACACAAATGGTTGAGAGTTATGAATTCCTATATTCTGTTCTGGCAGTGACAGAACTGGCCATTTTCATTTGAGCATTGAGTGTGAACTGCTGATATGCTACAATAGATGGTTTCCAAAGTGATCAAAATACAGTTGGCGCTGAATAGATTGCTTTATGCAATCTAAGCCTTTCTTACAATTAAAGACTTGCTGATGCCGGTGTCAGCACAACATCATTACACACTGGGATCAGTGTTGCTAGGTCCGAAGGAAAAAATAAGTTGAATGCCCTTCCACAACAAGCCCAAAACAAGCTGAGAAAAGTAAGAAACATCACACAACAGCAAAAACAAACAAAGACAGAACACCGACATAGTGTGTTAGAACAACAATTTTTTTATTGAATGGAGACTAGAAGTCCTAAAATGCAAAATAATGCTGGGCTGAAATATATTTTCTTTTTACACTACTGTGCACTACTGTATTTTATTTACTTTGAGATAATAAACGTTGTATAGCAATATAACTTGGCTAAAGAATGATTATAATAAACATCTGGCTGGCTATGTTCAATGCAGAACAATCCATTTTGGCAGTAGAGCAGGCAGTATTTTGGTATATAGCGTTCACCGTCTCCAGGTTGTGAGTGGACAGGAACCTGTGCAAAGAGCTGTTTGAAAAACTGGTAATCCTGGCTGCTGATTGCAAAGTATATCTATGTTGAAATTGATCATAATAGAAGGCTAAGTGGGGCACAAAAAGTTTAAAGTTTGGTTTTTATTGGTTGCCCACAGAATTGCCTTGGGTCTCCGCTGCTATTTGTTAAGAAAACATCTATTGGTTTTACAGATGTGCGTTACTGATTAAGCTCAACATGGCTTTGGTCATCCGTTTGCAACATCTGCCAATTGTAGTGGGGACGATTGACGACCGGCACTTGTTCCTAAGATTGACAATTTCAGATGGAAGTGTGCACACTGTGGGGGGTGAACAGGGTAACCAACAACATGAACCGAATTAGAAGAATGTTAAATACATTGTAACATGGCCTACTGGAAGCTTGAAAATAATAAACTCTCTCTGAGAAGATGTTGTACATAGACTCCAGTGACACTGAATCCTTGGATATCTAACCAAGTCTTTCGAGGCACCAGGATCAGCTCAAGGAGTTCAAGGCATTGTCATTGGTCTCGGGCTAGGAGCGCTGATGGAGCCATGCTGCGCACTCTGGCTCCAGGACACGGCCCATGAAACGGCATTGTTAATCAACATCATAAAAATCACACATACCAGTCCACATTCTCAAATAGCTGATGCAAAGATTGATTTAATAACAAAATATGGAGTAGACGCATGCACAGCAAAAGGGACTCCTTAACAAATAGGAATATCTCAGCAATGACTGTTGAGGGATTGAATCCACTGAGTCATTTTCGGTAAGACAAAGTTAGCTAGATAGCAGAGCAATGCTGTTAAATCATTCTTAGATAGGGAGAAGGTAAAATGAATCACGTTAAACATACTTAATAGATTAATGCATAAAATAATATACACAAGTTCGTCAGATTGTACAGCATCTGGGATAAACATTTCAGAGGATTTTGCCCATGAGAATCTGCATACACAAAAACAAAATGAAAGAGCTATTGAAACGACAAATGAAGACACTGGAATGGGAGAAGAAACGTATCCTGACCAAAAATAACCCCTGGGCCTTTCCTTGCCGAGACACGTCCCAAAATGGCTAACCGCTCGGACCCTGATCATCAACAGACCACCAAATCTTCATTTAGGAAGACCTGTTCAATCTACCTCACCATGAAAACTCGGCATTTGGGATCTGCACAACATGACTAGCAGTAAATATTTTTACATTGATGCCTCAGAGCTCTACAAACTTCTCACCCACACCTTCATATCTTTCCAAACTTCTCAACCACACATTTCCATGCATGAATGGATGTGGCACCCTTAAAATGATCTCTCTGTTCTGCACTTAATCGTGGCCCGTGGCCCCTGAACAGAACCTATGCAACAAACATCCAGTTTAAAAAGTAATAAAGAATTCCCCAGAAATTGAAGAGAATCGCCAGGGCAAAATTAAACTGAAGGGATGGCTCCTTACATCACCACAGTTTCGCAGAACACAGTAAACACATTCAACACCATCCTAGGAACTAAAAAGACTTATGCCCTCCTAGGCGAATACACTACAAGGAAGACAAAAGGCAGTATAAACATCGGAGTGGGTCAAAACGAAAGTTAAGGCTGAGTTTGTCTGTGCAGCTTAGCAGAAATACCCCGCTCAGTGGTTGCTTGAATAATGCACTCAGATAGAGCCAAATTCAGTGCAAATAAGTGCCAAAGTGGGATCTGCCCCCCTACCCTCATAGCAAAGGTCCCATAGATTATAGAAATCAGAATGTTAAACATGCCTATCTTTTTTTTTTTTTTTTTTAACTTTTATTTTTGGTTGCACACAATCAGTACAGTTGATTAGCTTTATCTTTTACATATTCACATAAAGTACAGTCACAATTACATTTTCTATTCGTGGTCGGGGGCAGCTTGTTCGGACCTCCCCGCCAGGTATGCCTTGTATCTGTCCCATATATTCTTGGGCCGTGAGCTAGGTAGCACCGTGTCTATATACAATTCCTCCATATCATTCGCCCATGTCATGTCTCTGATCCAGTCGGTTTTCGTAGGAGGATTTGCACTTTTCCACTTGAGCAGAACAGCTCTCTTGGCAAGTAGTAAACTTAAATTCAGCAGTCTCCGCCATATCGGGTTCATTTTCTCGAAAGTTCCCAACAGGCAAAGTCGTGGGGTCCACTCAATGGGATGGTCAGCCATCTCATCTAGTACCTGGCACACCTCCTCCCAGTATCCCCGCAATTTAACACAGGCCCATAACATGTGGTAAATGTCTGCATCATCAGCTTGGCATCTAGGGCATTTCCCTGTCATGGCCGGGTATATGTGTTTGAGTTTCATCGGGGTGTAGTGTGTTCTTTGTAGTATTTTATAGTGAATTAATCTGTATTTGGAGTTGCAGGAGATCTGTTTAACAAGTGCACAGTGTCGGGACCATTCTTCGTCCCCCATCTCCTCCCCAAGGTCTTGTTCCCATTTGGCCTTAGCTGTACGTTGCTCTGAGGGGCGTGTCTGGAGTATAGTTCTGTACATACCCGATGCTGTAATCTTATGAGATCCCCCTGCAAACAGATATCCCAATGCCATGTTGGGTGGAGGTTCGTCAGGAAAAGTTGGATACATAATCTGGGAGGCTGCCTGTACGCGGGTGTACTGTTGTCGGATCCCAGGTGTGTTCCCCACCACATCCCTGATGTCCTCCCATTGAACGAAATGCCCATCAATAAACAACTGACCCCATTGTGCTATGCCCCTAGATGTCCAGTGGCGGGCTGCTTCTCCCTCTAGGGTGAAGGGGCCCCGCGGGGTGCCCCAAAGCGGCATACTCGGGTGGTATATCTTGTTGGTGCCGTATATTTCAACTATTTTGGCCCATGCCGTTAATGTCACTTTTGAAGGTTTCAGTGAGTTATAGTGTTTGTAGGTGGACCTCGTGAGCTGGTGGAGAGCTAACATGGCCTCTTTCTCAGGTTGAGTTGGTGTCGGACCCACCGGGTTAATAAATGTTGTGGCCCAAAGGGAAGCATATTGTGCCTGTGCAGTCAGATAGTAAAGTTCAAAATCCGGTGCCATCAGACCGCCCCTGGAGTATTCATTGGTCAGCACCCTCCAGCTTACCCTTGGGTGACCGCCCCAGACAAATGAAGCACATGCTCCCGTGATTTTAGTAAAGAGAGCCCGACCTGGCCAGACCGGCACTGTACTGAATAAGTAGAACAGCTTCGGGAGAATAATCATTTTCACTAGGGCGATCCTTCCCATCATGGAAATAGGGAGAGCCCCCCAGCGTTTCAATTTCAGGCACAGTGCATCCCCCAGCTGGCTATAATTCAGTGCCCGGGACAAATGTGCCGTCCTGGCTACACAGGCTCCCAAGTACCGTATGTGTGTTGGGGACCACTGTAGGCCATGCAGGTCATGGGGTTTGAGAGTGGCCTCCGTGATTGGGAACACTTCTGATTTGTTGGGATTGAGTCGGAGGCCCGACACCCTACCGAATTGTTCCACTATGGTCAGGACCCTCCCCAATGTTCTGTCTGGGTCTCTCAGATACAGCAAAATGTCGTCTGCGTATAGGTTTATGATGAGTAGTGTGGAGCCCATTTTTAACCCATATGCGCCTGAGTGTAGCCTCAAGACATCTGCCAAAGGTTCAATTATTAACGCAAACAGTAATGGCGATAGTGGGCATCCCTGTCTAGTGCCCCCCCTCAACTCAAGTTTTTCGGTCAGTGAACCATTGACTCTAATTCTGGCCTGAGGGGAGGAGTATAATAGCTTTACCCATTTCAGGAAATTCGGCCCGAACCCGTAGTTACGTAGCACCCCGAACAGGAAAGGCCAGGACACCGTATCAAAGGCTTTACGCATGTCTAATGTTACAGCTATCGCCTGCTGGTCCGGCGATACCGTGGTTATGACCTCGTGGCATCTTCTGATGTTGGAGGCCGTGGACCTACCAGGGATGAATCCAGCCTGGTCCTCGTGGACCATGTATGGGATCCATGGTGTTAACCTAGTGGCCAGTATTTTGCCTAACAGTTTTGCGTCCGTATTGATCAGTGAGAGAGGTCTGTACGATCCACAGTCTTCCGGGGGTTTACCTGCCTTAAGCAGTAGCGTTATCACTACCTCTCTTGTAGTCTCAGGGAGCTCCCCCCTTTCCAACGCTTCAGACCCCATTGCTAGCAATCTGGGGGCTAGATGGTCCTTAAACTCTTTGTAGAATTCTGCCCCGAGGCCATTGGTGCCTGGGGCCTTCCCGTTTGGGAGAGCGTCGATTGCCGCTGTGATTTCTGCCTCAGTTATCGGGACCTCCAAGGCCTCTCTCGTACTGTCGGCCAGAAGTGTTGTCGGGATGCGGGATAGATAATAATCAATCTCCTCCCCCGTGATCTCTGATTGGGGCGAATAGAGTTCTTCATAGAATGTATAGAAAGTGTTGCGTATCCGGGCCTGATCTGTGGTGACCGAGCCGTCCTGAGTAAGTATACATGGAATATCTGTGGACCCCCTCTCTCCCCTGACTGCCCTGGCCAGCAACCTCCCGGGGCGTTCGCTTTCGCCGTAGCGGCGTGCAGCCGCCGGTCTGTCGAAGTAGCGGATCTCCTGATCCGCTGCTTCCGTGAATTCCTCTAGCTTATTTTTTATGTCCAGCGAGAGTTGTGGTGACGGGTTAAGCTCATACTGGGATTGTGAAAATGCTATTTGCGTCTCGAGCCGTTGCAGCCTACTTCTGATATCTTTGAGGATGCCGCTTTCCTTGGATATGGATACACCTCTTATAAACGCTTTAAAGGTCTGCCATACCGTCGCACGGGAGGGCACTGAGTTCTCGTTAAATTCGAAAAACTCAAGTATATGCTGTTCCATTGCGTTCTTATAGACCAGATCTCGCAGTGCGGCTGGTTTGAACCGCCACGGCGGCCTACTCTTTGCCGCGCCAGGAATGCGGAGGTCCATCAGGATGGGGGAGTGATCTGAGTAAGTCCTGGGGAGCATCTGAGCATCGGCAACCCAGGCTAGAACTGTAGCATCTGTCAGCCACATGTCTATCCTGGAGTGCATGTCGTGCACAGTGGAGTAGTATGTGTATTTCCTCTCATTGGGATGTAACGTCCTCCATGCATCCCTCAGGCCTAGGTCTGTCATATGGGCGATAATTGCCTGAGCAGCTTTAGACAGTGTCCTCGTGTGTGTCGAGGAGCGGTCGGTGCCCACGTCGAGAATGGTGTTAAAGTCTCCCCCACAGATCAGGTGAGCAGTAGGGTAGTTTGCCAGTTTCCCAAAGACCTCGAAATAAAACGCTGGGTCGTCCACATTGGGGCCGTATACGTTTAGTAGAACTACCTCCTTGTCCTGCAGGGTGCCATGGACCAAGACATATCTGCCCCCCACATCACATTCCACCCCCATGCAGGCAAATCGGAGGGTCCTGTGCACCAGAACCGCCACACCTCGAGCCTTCTTCGAATAGGTAGTGTAATATTGGTGAGTGCCCCACTTTGGCATCAACTGTTCCCCGTGTTGCGGCCCTATGTGTGTTTCCTGTAGGAAAAGAATCTGAGGGTTATGTCTGTTGATGTATGCTGTGATTTTGCGCTTCTTAACTCTTGAGCCCAGACCTCGAACATTCCAACTCATAAACCTAATATCATCAGTGTTTGTATCAGCCATCCCTACACGGTGTTTGTGGACTTGTGTCTGCAATAGCTTGTGTCACAATGTTTCGACATTTGCTAGCGTACATCAACTGTGTGCTTTTTATTTTCCCCCAATACGTAACAAACCCCTTTCCCAACACATCAAACTCCCCCCCACCCCCACCCTCACAGTACCCCGAACATCTACTGTGCTTATTGGATCCCATACCAACCCAACAGTTTTCTGCGTGTGCACCTGCTACAGGGGGGCCTGCGGAGGTGTCCAGGGCCATGCTCTTGGAATCTTTACATACGCGTAGCCGGTTCCGGCGTTGCTCTCTCACATGCGGTTGGCAACAGGAGGTGATCAACATACATACAAAATTGTAATCCCCTACGGGGGATTACACTGCATAAAGTGGGCGACATTCTGATGGTGTACCTTCACATTCGTCAGTCTTGACTGTTGGATTCCGGTCCCCTTGGCGTCACGGGGATATGTGTCTCGACGAAGTTGGCGGCTTCCTCAGGGAAGGTAAAGAAATGGATTTTGTTTTGGTACTGAATCTTGAGTCTAGCCGGATAAAGCATGGCGTATTGGACTTGTCGCTCACGTAGTAATTTCTTAACTCCGGTGAATTGTTTCCTCTCCTGCTGCACTGCAAGTGTGAAGTCGGGGAAGATCCGTATCACGCTGGTCTCCCATCGTAGCTCCTGCTTTTCCCTGGCTGCGCGTAATATCAGGTCCTTGTCTCTGTAGTTCAACACGCGTGCAATTATTGGTCTCGGGTACGCTCCCGGCTTCGGCCTCGGGGCCGTGGATCTGTGAGCACGCTCAATAATGAACATGGATGACCACCCGGGGTCGCCCAGCACCGTGCGTAGTAGGGCCTCCACACTCTTCTCCTTGGAGCCCTTCATCGCGTCCTCCGGGACCCCCAAAATGCGAATATTGTTTCGCCGTGACCTCGCCTCCAAGTCCTCGCACTTATTCTTGACCGTTCCCAGCTCGATCGCCAGCGTGGATACCATGCTTTTCAGGGCCTCGAGTGCGTCCTCCGCACCCGAGATTCTAGTTTCCGCCTCCGTAATACGTGCTGTTGTTTTGTCCATTTTTGATTTAATGGAGGCCACGTCGGCTGTGATGCCGTCCAATTTGTCATTCAGAGCCGAGAACCCTTGCTGCATTGCAAGGAAGACCGCCTGGGGGTCCATCAGAGTGGACGGTGGGCTCTGCTGTTCAGTCTGGGTCGTCGGTTCCTCCATCTCGGCCACCGAGTTTCTCCGGGTAGAGGTAGTATATTTGTCGATTGCCCCCTTGCTTTTCTTGGGTCCGAGATTCTTGGGCATTATCCCGTGGTCTGCGGCCAATCGTGTCCGCCTTAGGTCGTCCCTGGGCGGCCCTCAGTGGCAATGGCGTGTGCCGTCGCAATATGTGCGCTGCCCTCCAGGCCTAACCTCTTCGGCCCGCTCTTGTCCGGCAGTTTGGACCCATCCGCATGGGTGGTTGTGGCGCAGTGCCTCCGTACGGAGGCCGTCGGCGGGGCTAGTGGGCGGGAGTAGGCAGCGGCGGCCCGCGAGGAAGGAGATTCAGTAGGGACCCAGCGCGGAGCGATGCGCCCGGAGCGGCCTGGATGCTGGGAGCAGAGCGTTTGACGGGCCCTCCGCGCGCCGAGCTCCTCCTCCCACACTGCCCGGGAGGAACCCAGAAGCCCGCGCAATCTTCGTGCCGCCGTATCTTCAAAGTTCCGCCTCCGTTGTCGCCCAGATTTCACAGTCGTGCTGACCAGTCATTGCCATTCATTTCATGCGTCGCGTTTGTAAAACCAGAGCCATTTAACGGTTATATTTGCAGAGCGGCCCTGGTTCTCTCCGGAGCTCACACGAGAGCGGCCATCTTCTCCCGTGGGCAACAGCGCCCCCTCAAACATGCCTATCTTTTTAAGAAAACTATAATAGTCAATCAATAGCCAATCGCTATCGCCTTCATTGCATATGAAAGTAAAACTCCTATCCAAACGTAAATGCTTTCATTGAATTATAAGGACAGTGAAACATCATAGGAGTGTTGGCCCAAATGCCAAGGCATAAATATTCAAGTCAATGGAGAATAACTGGCTCTGCAGGACAATCATTAACAGCCAGGAACAAGCATAACTTCAATGATATATCTCTTTTCATTGTTTTTCCTGCTCTTCGATAGGTCTTGCTACCAACTAACTGCATAATTACTACAAAACATCGAAGACAATTACAGCAATATGAAAACCTCGAATGTAAAACAACAAATTTAGATGAAAAAATAGATGGGGGTGGGGGGGTTTGGGTTGGTATTTATTAAAGTGGGGGGATGTGGAGGGGGAGGGGTTCTCCCCCGCATTTAAAATAGAAAACAATAGTTGTTTTACATTCAAGGTTTTCAACCTCACAGTAAAAGCTTGAATGTTTTAACGTTTATCCCTTCCTGCTACCTCGAAAATAGGCTAGCTATCCCTCTGATTCTCAACATTTATTTACATATGATAGCTTAATCTGCAAATATTGTTTATATATAGTCATTGTACTTGTATTCTTTGAACATGCTAGCAATGACCAAATGCTAATAAGAAGAGGAAATGGAGTAGACAATGTTCTCAAAGTTCACATATGGGCAGGGATTTGGTTGCTCTTGGATGGAACCCCCGCTGATCAGCTATCCTACGAACTCTTCTAGACCACTATGCAGGATATGATGCGCTGGACTTTTTTACATTGCTTTTCTGATTGTCTAAGATAGCCAAAGCCACTCCTGCAACCCTACAGATAATATCAGCTAGAAAACATGTTTCAATGCTTGGCACATTTTTGTCTTCCAGGCGGCAGATTGATTGTGGGGTGACGCAAGTCTCTCTACTCCATTCCTCAGTCCAGTCATGCTACTCAAATGCTGAGTGTACTGGCACATAACGTGACCTGGGCCAAGAAATATGCAAAGACCAAAATATTGTTTATTTTGATTTATTAAACTTAAGTTGCACCAAAATGACAAACTAGGCATAGCAGAAGAGATTTAACAAAATAATCAGTAAGGATGGTTTAGTGTCCTAGTCGTTAACAGGCCTCACTAGCCACTATAACTCTTAACACAAAACAACTTTAAAAACAAGAAAACAGGATGATCCAAGTACCCAGTCCTTCACAGACCAATCCAACCTTTTAACTTGACCAGGTCCTGCCTGTCTTCCCATGTTCTCCAACAAATTGAAGGATTTGTCAACCCTTTGATGATCTTATAACATTGCGGATTTCAAGGCCAAACAATGAGAACTGTCAGGGAAATACATCAAGCCTTCTTGGAAAGACAAAGAGAGGGAGAGAGATCCCTGGTGTACTGTCTGGTGAACAGACTCCTCTACATATTCCCCTTCATCCTCTCTGCTCCTGACATATTCTTTCTGCCCAACGTTCAAACCTTCTCCCACTGTCTGTGTCTGATAAGGGTTGACCTGGCCTGCTGGAACCTTCCTGGCTGTCTCGCTAAGTACTCGTTAGCTTCTGTGGTTCCCTCTCTCTAGCGTTCAGTTGTTTCTTTTTGTCCACCACTCCTCCTTCGTAAACACCATCTTCGCCTGTTATTGCAACCTCTTCCTTGGTCCTAGTGGTACTGCTGTGCTCTCAGCACCTCTGGATGTCACCAGCAGCTGGGGATCATTTTCACTTCTTGATTTTACCCCCTTCCCAGTACCACACTGAACCCTTGCTACTATTTTCTCCTCAGTGCTAATTTCACCCTCTTATGTCTAATGTTCAGCCAAAGCAGGCCATAGGATGTGCCTGACATCAACTTTAATGTGTTTATTCAGCCAAAGTGGTGCTTGGAGAAAGGCCTTTTGGGATTGTGGAAGAGGAATGCTTAGTTCTCTCTTGTAGCTAAGATTACAGAAGAAAATAGAGATGTGATGAGTAGGAGGGGCGGGTAAGGGCCGCTTCCAGCACTAACCATTGTGACGAGTCAATGATTCTCGTCCCTTTGATAAGGAATAGGAATCACACACCCATACCCAAACCATAGCTCTCAACCATTTGTGTTGCAAAGGCGGGTGAAATCACCCGATTTAGTTTTTGGCGGGTGAGACGCCCATTGGAATGAATGGGCGTGCAGGAGGCTTGGCGGGTGAGTCAGCCCTTCACAAGGCGGGTGACACCCGCCAAAAGCGTGTGAGTTGAGAGCTGTGCCCAAACCCAGGCAGTTCCTAAAAATGCCCAAAACATCTTCAGACAATAACCATGAAGTGCTTTATGGGTATATGTATATCTGTGAATTAACCCTGTCTGGGTGGAAGAACAGTACTGGGACGAGGAGGCTTTTAATGCTGATAGAAAGGAACAAGAGAACTGTTCTCAGCAGCCTATACTATGAGCCCCTTTCAGTAACCAAGGAGGGGATAAAAGTGATGAGGGACGTGGTCCGTGTTGGTATGAGCAGGGGAGAAGTAGTGGAACTGACGAGAAGAAGAGAAGTTGTGGAAAACGGGATCACAAAGAAAGCAGCAGATATCGTTTCCACCGCAACGGAAACACTGTAGCAAACTTGGCGTTTGCCTCGGGATCCTTGAGACGAGCAATACAGAAAGAGAAAGCAGTGAAGTTCAGTCAGCTGCCTTGCAGGGAGGTAGAGTGTCAGTGTGCTGACACAATCACTGCTCCCAGGCAGCTCAAACAGCAAACTCATAACAGACCGGGAATCCGCTGTAAGAACATGGAGAACACTCTGCAGCGAACCGATTCTAGGTTGCAGCCAGCAACAGAGCTGTTTGTTAAATGCTTGGTCACAACCTCATAGCTCTCAACCCATCTGCTTTTGGCGGGTGTAACCCGCCTTGAAAGCCGATGATTGACCCGCCAAGCCCCTCAGGCGCCCATTCACTTCTATGGGCCTCTCACCCGCCAAAAAGAAAATCGGGTGTTTCACCCGCCTTCGAGACAAAAAAGGTTGGGAGCTATGCAACCTGTGACCCTGATACAAGACCGACAAAGAAGCAACAGAGGCAGGGATTTCTTCAAAAGGTGTCGGCAGCATCGGGCAGAAGAACGTCCCTCACAACCATCAGGACCTGCCAAACAGCAAAGGGGTGAACCGGGCTGCAGCCCTGATAACCCAGGTACGAGCTGGGAAGTGGGGGAAGCTGCCCTTTGAAATAATATACGAAAAGATAGCAAGTGTCATGCACTGATAAAACAAGCTAAAATAAAGAAACACACATCTTGGTAGGGGAAAATACCAAGAGTGTGGCAATGTGCAATTTGACAACGAACGCTTACTATAAAAATAAACTGGCATTTGTGAAGTTGGACCTGACGGGGCCCTGCCAACATAGCCCAGATGGCCTTCCCTCACACAGCATGCATCAAGGAGAGGCGGACACTGGAGGATTATGCAATGCATCTTATTATCCTTCAACGCCAAACTAAACTGAACTTCCCCTTCCCGCCCCTCCCCTTTCCCATAGACCCTCTATCCCCTTCCACGTGACAAGGACACTGCCTTCAACGACGTCACACCCCCTTTACTTAACAAAATGTTATACTTCAGTACATTTCTTCTGTGAGTCTATGAGGTCGATTTCTGGCCCTCTGCGGCCTCTCCATCAAGTGAAGAGTTGGATGGTCATCTCTCTCACAGGTAAGGTGGTCTGCTCTTCAGTGGAGTCTTCACCGTCACCCTTGTAGGAAGGATCCCACCCTTGGGGTTCTGCTCCTACAGTCGACAAACTGGATTTGATGATTCCGGGCATCCTTTTGGAATGTGAAGAATTTCGCACCATTCCTCTTTTTTCTCCTTGAGCTGAAACAAGGAATCCCTTCACGTGAGTTACAGTCATTGGTTCTTTGTCAAACACGGTCAAATGTTTCCTGGTCTGGGGCTGGCGCACTATCACAATGTCTCCTACTTCGAGATCGTTTTCCAGGGCTCTTTTGTTCTCGTCCTCTCTCCTTTTCATGGTCTACTTGCTTCTCATGTCATGTTCCCTCATCTCGGCATCTCCCTTATATCTCTCATTGCGGCTTGTGACATGAGGGATTCTTGTGCGTGTGTTTCTTCCAAACATTTCTTCAGATGGTGTTTTCCCAGTTGTGCTGTGAGGTGTGTTGCGATAGTCCGGCAGTAGTTGATATAGGGCCTTCTCTATGGGTTCTCCATTCAGACGTGCAATTTGTATGTTTCTTTTGATGTTGCTCATAAAGCGTTCTACAGTGCCATTGGCCTGTGGCCAGAGTGGTGTAATCCTTCTGTGGATGAAACCCATGCACTCAGTGAAAATCTTGAATTTGTGTCCTGTAAAAGGGGGACCATTGTCGGATTTCACTATTCATGGTATTCCGTAGGTGGCAAACATCCTGTCTAGAGCGGGTATGATGTGGTAGGCTGAACTGGATGATACCAATTGCAGATCAGGGAAACAAGAGTATTCATCTATGGCCACAAATATGTACTCACCCCCTTCTAGAGGTCCAAAGAAGTGTACAGAATCTCATCCCAGGCCTTTTAGGGATGGTCCATCATGTGCAGTAGCTTGGGCGGGTGATGGGATTGATGACTGCATATGTGGGGCATTGCTTGAGCAATTGTTCTACTTGGGAGTCAAGTTGTGGGAACCATACCGTCTGCCGTAGCATCCTTTTAGTGGACACGATGCTCCAGTGTCCTTCATGTGCTAGTTCTAAGACCTTTTTCTGCAGGATTCGAGGGATCACCATCTTCATTCCTTTCAATAGTAGTCCTTACTCGGTTCTGGCTAGCTCCTCCTTTACAGCCACCAGGTTGCTGATGTCCTGCTGGGTTTCGGGACTTGTGTTTTCTCCTGTTTGCTTGGCATGTTTCCATCTTCCCGACTAAATAAAGCATTGTAAAAGTACACAGTAAGTTCAGTGATACAGTAATGCTGTTTTCTACCGTTTTCTGTGGCGCGCTCTTTTGTTTATTCAAACGCTTTGTTCCAGTCATTATAACTGCGGTTTGACTTCGAAAGGAACTTGCCAACCTTAAACTGGAAACAAGTTTTTCCCTCGGCTGCCTGAGCCGGTGTTGACTTCAGAGGGAACGTGTTGCCTTTGATGTGTAAACTATTTACATGAGTCATGTCTTTTCCTGCGGCTGCCTGAGCCGGTGCTTTTATGAAGTCTGTACTTGTACGGCCACAGCCGTGAATATCAGGGCCTGTGTGTGTTTCGTTTTCATGACCCAGCACTGTTTTATTTTCTGTTTCTTGTCCCCACCAACCCTCCTTTGGGTTTTCCGTGTCTCGCGCTTCTGTCAGGTTATCACACACACCCCCTCTGGTATAAAGCCGATCGGGCTGCTCTAGACTCCGTGACAAATAATCAGGGACAACCTGGAACGCAGCCGGTTTGTGTACCGTTTTCAAACAATAAGCTTGGAGTGTCAGAAACCATCTCAGAACCCTTTGATTTGAGTCCTTATGTACGGATAGCCATTGCAAGGGGGCATGGTCTGTGAACACTGTGAAGTGTCTTCCCAGTAGATAATAGCGTAAACTTTCAACTGCCCATTTTATAGCTAGACATTCTTTTTCCAGTGTTGAATAGGCCATTTCGTGTGGTAACAGTTTACGACTAATAAATGCTACCGGAAATAAATCATCTTCGGTCCCTTTTGAGAGAACGGCCCCCAAACCTGTTCCTGATGCATCTGTTTGTACGTAAAATTCCTTTTCAAAATCAGGACATCTCAAGACCGGAAGTGAGGCTATGTGTTTTTTTAAGTTCCAGAAAGCCATTTTTGCGGTCGGATTCTGTGATACATCTTCTTTATAGGAAGACTTCAGGGCCTCTGTCAATGGACTGGCGATGCTGGAGAACAATGGGATAAACCTTCGATAATAACCCACGAAACCCAAGAAGGCCCTTATCTGCTTTCGGTTACAGGGCATGGGTAGTCTCATGATGGTTTTCACTTTTTCGATTTGTGGTTTGATGAACCCTTGTCCAACAAGGTACCCCAAGTATTTAGTTTCCTTGGCCGCCAAAATGGTTTTCTTTGGATTGATATGTAATCCTGCTTTTCCCAACGCGGTGATCACTGCTGTTAGGTGACTCAGATGTTCTTCCCATGTTTTGCTAAATACAATGATGTAATCCAGGTATGCTAAACTGAATTCTTTGTGGGTATCTAAGACCTGGTTCATCAAGGCTTGGAAGGTAGCCGGGGCCCCGTGTAACCCAAAAGGTAATACGGTAAATTGGTACAGTCCTGAAGCTGTAGAAAATGCGTTTTTAATTTTGTCCTCTTCTCGTAGTGGGATCTGCCAGTACCCTTTTGTTAAGTCAATGGTACTGATGTAATGGGCTGTGCTTAGTTGGTCTATTAGTTCGTCGATTCTGGGCATGGGATAAGCTTGATAGGTTGAAATTGCATTCAATTTCCTATAATCCATGCAGAATCGGATACTTCCATCCGGCTTAGGCACCAAGATGATGGGTGATGACCAGTGACTGTCTGAGGGTTCGATTACTCCCAATCGTAACATCTCTTCTACCTCCTTTTGAACTGCGGCCCTCTTTGCTTCAGGTAGTCTATAAGGTCTGACTCTCACAGTTTGAGAGGGATCCGTGTTGATGACATGTTCTACTAGATGTGTTTTTCCTGGAAAGAACGAGAAAATGTTTTCTAATGGTTGTAGCTGGACCTCCAGTTCTTTCTTCTGGTCTGGACTGATTTGGAGTCCCAATTGAACTGCCTGCATGGCTTTGTCTGTTCTAGTTATTTTTAGGATGTTTATGTTGGCGGTCTCGGCCCCCTTCCATTCTTTCAAGAGGTTTTCATGATAGTTTTGCTGTTTCTCTCTTCTGTCTGGCTGCTCCACTAAATAATTCACGGGACCCAGAACTCGTATGATTTTGTAAGGTCGCCTCCACTGTGCCAACATCTTATTGGATGACGTGGGCAACAAAACCAACACCATATCACCCTCTTAGAACTTCCTAGCTCTAGCACTATTGTTGTAGTAATGAGCTTGGGATGTTTGGGCTCTCCCCAGATTTTCTCTGGCCATCTCCCTTAGTTTGTTTAGATGTTCTCTCATATCGAGAACATAGTCAGTAAGGTGAGTTTCCTTCTCTTGTTCTTCCCATTCTTTCTTGGCTATATCCAGGACTGTTTTGGGTTTATGACCAAATAACAACTCAAAGGGAGAAAATCCTGTAGACGATTGAGGTGTGTGTCATGATGCCTACCTCCAAGGAGCCAGGTCCCACCCAGCAACCCCAGAGGCAGGCATCATTTCCCCCAGGAGAGTGCCAGCGGGCCCAAGCTGGGGCCCTTTGGACGCAGTCCTGGCGCCTTAGGCGCCAGGCTCATGTTGGACCCCTGTCTTGGCGCCTTAGGCGCCAGGCTCATAAAGCTAGGCATGTGTTCAAGTGTTTTAATGTGCACTTACCTGATGCAGACCATGCTGCTACATCCAGGCCCTCTTGAGGCCTGAATGGAACTACTTTACCTGTGGGACTACTTTCCACCCGGGTGTGGTCGGGGAAGGATACATACCTGATCGGTGGAAGGATACACACTGGGAACTTCTTCCAAAGCTATTTAAACCACACCCGATCAGCAACTCATGCTTCGCGTTGTTCTGCTCCTCGCAGCTGGACGCTCACCGTGTCAGCTCCTGCATCTGGACTTCAGCCACGCCTGTCAGCATCCTGAATCACCTGCAAAGGAAGGGAACAAGAGAACAGAAGAAGGAAAAGCATCCTGGATCACCTGCAAAGGGAGACAAGAGACCTTACCAGCGGAATCTGCACCACAGAGACATCACCGACGATCCTGAAAGGGAAGACATTATTTTTTAAAAGCATTTCGTTACGATCGCTGCAGCGCTGCATTTCACTCACCTTTCCTGGGTTCCTCCATCTTCAGCAGCGATCATCCGGATACACAGCCACTTCCCAGAGCCTAGAGAAAAAGACAAGAATAAGAGGTGAGAGAAGGAAGGGAATAAGACTTACTTGTTGGGTCATTCCCATTTCATTTCGGGTCTTGCCGCTTCCAGGCATTTTCCGGACCCCGGCCCGTATGGGGAAAAAAGACAAAGACATAGAATGAGCGTAAGCAAAGACAGTTCCCGAGCGCTCATCCAGATCTAACCTGCCATTTACTGGAACTGGAACTGCACGTTTCACTTCGGGTCGGTGCCATATCTCCGGCATTCCGAACCCCGGCCCCTAAGGGGAAAAAAGACATAAGCATTAGTGCTTGCTGCAAAAGACAATGAACATTATTATTAAGCTTGGACTTTTGAACTTGCAACAGAACTTTTACAAAGCCTTACCTGAATAGTCAAGCTTACCTGAACTCCCACCAATCCTCAATCCAGTGAAGTAACTGGGTTTCAACGCGCCCCTGCATCAGAAGCAGGATGGAGAGCTCATCCTTCCTGACCCTAAGGTGAGACTTCACGGGGAATCGTGGAAGGGTATCGTGGAGGGTTGGAAGAGAGTGGGAGGCTCGAGCATAACTCAGTCAGTAGGTAATACTCCCTTTTCACGCACAGGGGAATATTCCTGCGAGCCGGAGAAGCCAGATTAGAAGGCCCTTCCTGTCCATCTTCAGAGCCCTGCGCTTCACCATTGAAGAAGCATCAGCACTCGAAGCCAGACCTGCGCCTCCGTGGAAATCAGGTGAGCGTTACAGTGTGTCCCTCAGTATCATTAATACCCATGGTAAGACTCTGTCCCAATTTTTTCCTGTTGGTGCCGTGACTCTTTTGAGCATCATTTTGAGGATTTTATTAAATCGCTCCACCAACCCATCGGTTTGAGGGTAGTATATTGATGTACTTATCTGTCGGATATTTAGCTGTTCGCAAACCTTCTTCATCACTCCTGAGATAAAGTTGCGTCCCTGGTCCTTTACTATTTCTGTGGGCAAGCCAACTCTTGAAAAAAATTGAACTAATTGGTTGCATATTTGTGTAGCGCTAATATCACCATGATGTAGGAATATCCATGACTACTGGGTTCTAATGGTCCAACCATATCTATCCCAATTCTGGAAAAAGGCTCCTTTATAAGTGGCATGGGTTGTAAGGGAGCTTTTTTTGGTTTTTGTGGGTTGGTTTTTTGACATATAGGACACTCTTCGCAATATTTGGCCACTTCTCTGTATATTCTGGGCCAAAAGAACCTTTTTAGCAATTTATCCTGTGTTTTCTCCTTCCCCAAGTGTCCTCCTACAGCATCATCATGTGCTATTCGTAGAACGGTCTCTCTAAATACCAACAGTACTAGTAACTGTTCCAATTCTTCCTTCTTTTGATTCAAAGTTACTCGATAAACCAGATCGTTCTTTGACTTGAACCACGGATAGACTCCTTCCTTGTTATCTGATGTTGCTTGATCTCGAGCATGTTTTAAAGTTGAAACTAACAACTGTTCACTCCGGAAGGACCTGGTCCCTGACTCTGGTGGCCAATCTATTATTCCTACATATCTACGACTTTCATGCCACAATTTTTGTTTTTCTCTGACTTCTCTTTTTGTCTTCTTAGTTCTGGGTTGTGACTCATCTTCGATTTCAGTTTGAGCATAGGGCGCGGTATGCAGCCACTCTTGATCACGTAGACATTCCTCAAATAAAGGTAGATCTTTACCTACTAGCACTTGTGCCGGTAAATAGGGCATTATGGCGACCTTCATCCTCGTGCTAACCCCCTTTACCTCAAGATCTACTTCCTGGGAGGGATATGCCTTGGTGTCCCTATGCACACACGTAATAGGAATAGTTCCTGTACCCTTCCCCGCCAACCCACTTACTTCCGGTATTATGGCAGTCTGCTCACTTCCTGAATCCAGCAGGGCTTGTCTCGGTTTTCCATAAAGTCGTACTTCCTTCAGATACGGATCCTTCCTTCTTCGGTATTCTTGTTTTTGGGCATATCCGATTTCCATTGACTCTGGCTTTGGTTTTTGTGGGCAATACCGGGCAATATGCCCCCATTCGCCACAGTCAAAACATTGTGTTTGTCTGGTTGACGTGTTCCAACCATTTCCTTGGCCTGGTTGACTGCTCTTTACTCGGGTAGGGCTGTTCTTTTGGGTATCAATTTGATGGGGTCTACCGACGGTGTTCGGGTAGTACCTGCTTTCTGAAATGCTGTTGTGGTATCAATGGCCTCCGCTAGAGTGGGCCTATGATGTTGACGTACCCATCTTTGCATCGCGGAGGGTAAAGCCTCTATGAATTGTTCGAGTTTAACTTTCTCCATTATTTCCTGTACTGATCCGGAGGCTGGTTTTAACCATTTGTCACAGAGATCGTGTATTCGATAATACAGTTGTCTGGGGGTCTCACTGTTTCTTAGGCGGGTATCCCTTAGTCTGGCTCTGTAGGCCTCGTTGTCGACCCCCATTCGTTCTAATATGGTTTTCTTGATCTCCGCGTAAGTAACATCTCCTGTTGGATTTGCCGCCTGATATGCTCCTTGTAAGGGACCAGTCAATAATGGAGCAATGAAGTGGCCCCATTTCTTCACCGGCCACTGCAAATTTCTTGCCACTCTCTCGAAGTTGGTAAAAAAATACCCTGCATCTTCACCTTGCTGATATTTTTGTAGTACATTAGTTGGGCTATGGAATTACCCCTTGTAGCTGTCATAGTCTCTGTGATGTGCTTGATGGCATCTTGCGTGGCTGCCTGTATCTGTAGAGCCTGCTGTAACGCCTGTCGGTCCGTTTGCGCTTGATGCGACTGCACCTGCATTGCCTGTTGCAGTTGTTGCTGACCATCTGTAAGTGCTTTGATTATGGCCTCCATAGCGTTCTCGATCCCACCACTGCCACCACTGATGTAATGGATCACTATGAGCAGGGGTTAAGTTAACAAAAATTTGTCTTTATTGACTTCAAAATCGTAATAAAAGAAATTAGGTTGGGTAAGAACCCCTGTTTAGAATCCAAAGTTCGTTATCAGCAGGCTTGGTAAGAGCATAAGGAGAAAAGCTTAGTTCAGTCTTAGTATGCCCACTGGAACCTCTCGGCTGCTTCCTCACTCTATGCTGGCCTCTGCAACAGAAAGGAAACGAATCCCCCAGTTTTTTCTTTTCTCCTCCCTTATATAGGGGCCTGGACAATTCCACCCAACCAGGATGCTTCCCCGCCCGAAAGTTTGAAAAGCCTCTCCAAGCCCCGCCCCCTTCCCTGGAGGATCCTGGTCGCCATTATGGAGCCCGCACTGGTGCATCGTGGAGAACACTGGTTTTCATTGTAAAAGTACACAGTAAGTTCTGTGATACAGTAATGCTGTTTTCTACAGTTTTCTGTGGCGCGCTCTTTTGTTTATTCACACGCTCATATGGTTTTCTGTTCCAGTCAATATAACTGCGGTTTGACTTCGAAAGGAACTTGCCAACCTTAAACTGGAAACAAGTTTTTCCCTCGGCTGCCTGAGCCGGCGTTGACTTCAGAGGGAACGTGTTGCCTTTGATGTGTAAACTATTTACATGAGTCATGTCTTTTCCCGCGGCTGCCGGAGCCGGTGCTTTTATGAAGTACGGCTGCAGCTGTGAATATCAGGGCCTGTGTGTGTTTCGTTTTCATGACCCAGCACTGTTTTATTTTCTGTCTCTTGTCCCCACCAACCCTCCTTTGGGTTTTCCGTGTCTGGCGCTTCTGTCAGGTTGTCACAATGACATTTCCTCAGTATTGCTTTGTTTGGCTGTCGCATGTCCACGCATATTCTGATGTCAGAGGAATCCTTCTTGGGTACTGGGACAATAGCTGATACCCACGGTGTAGGGCCTTCCGCCGGCTCTATGATGTCTGCATCTAGTAGCTTGTCTAGGTCTTCCTCCACATGTCCTTGTATGTTTATTGGAATTCCTCTGTAGTGTTGAGCTACCGGCGGTACTAATGAGTCAATGTGTAGGTCAATCTGCTAGTCTTTGAGTTTGCCCAAGCCTTTGAATAATGATGGGAAGAGTTCTATTTTCGTGGATGGGTCCAGATATTTGTGTGCCATGAGTCTGTAGAGCACATGTATGAGACCCATGTCAATGGTGGCTTTAAAGTTTATAATGCAGCCACCGTCCGTTGCAGCTTCTAGAACATGCATGGGTATTTTCTTTGTTTATGCTTTGTATCTGCATAGTACCATAAAGTATCCTTTGCAGGGCAGTGGAGTTTTTGATCCATATGGATAGATATGCACCTCTGCTGGTCGGAGGCGCAGGGCATGGGGTAAACTGTTGTACACCTCTTCACTTATGACATTTATGGTCGCTCCAGTGTCCACTAGGAATTCTGGGCTCTGTTCTTTTGCTGTTGGGTTGTCCAGTGCACAAAAGGTATCCTCTTTTCCTTGGCTCTTCTCTGGGTCTTTCCTTTCTCCTAGTTTCTTCTGGATGCACTGGATCTACTATCTGTTTGTGACTGCTCAACAAGGTATCACACTTATCTTTTGGGTCTTCTCCTAGATCTGGATGTCGTTGATTTTCTTGATTTCCATTCTCCTGATGTCCTATCTTCTGGCTTCCTTTCTTCTCTGTCATCTCTGTGTCTTCAGTGAGGTGGCTTGTAGGGTTGGCTTGACGTCCTTGGAGGCCTCTGTCTTGTGATGGCCTTCCTCTGTTGCCTTTGCCTCTTGCCTGGCTACGGTACATGCGGCATACCGCTTTAAAATGGTTGTCTCTGCCACATGCCGAACATTGTTGCCCGATGGCAGGGCAGGTGCCCTCATAGGGGAATTCATATCCGCACCTGTAGCAAAAGGGTTCACAGTTTCCTCTGCTTGCTTGAGTCATGTCTAGTTTGTGTTTGTGTATGTTCTCAGATTTTCCGTGGGAGATTTTGATGTCACTTAGACTCTCCACTTGAGTCGTCAATGCAGTGTCTGACCGTGCGAGGTACAGTATTTCTTCCAGGGAATGAGGCTTCTATAACAATCTCTTCCTCAAATTGGCACACTCGCATCCAACTATAATCTGCGACCTTAGTGCTTCATCATTTGAGTAGTTGTTAAAGTCACAATGTTTTAATTTCAGACGTAGTGGCATGACATAGGTGTCCATTGTTTCCCCTTTTATTTGTTGGTGGTGTGAAAGATGTGCCTTTCGTAGGCTACGTTGCTGTGTGGCGTGAAATACTCAGTGAGGGCTTTCTTGAGATTGGTGTAGGTATCCGTTGTCCCCATTGGGAATTTGTCTACAATGTCACTTACGTTGGTGCCTTTGGATAATGTGAGGAGGCTGTTTTTTTTGTCCCGATGGCTTTTATGCACACCTTGAAATCCTTTTCCATCGGAGGCCCAGACTGCTGGTTTCCGACAGACCAAAGTGTGTGGATAATTGTATGATAAGGCTGTCTTGCAGTCTTGAAGGTAGGGTCGCTGTTGGAGTGAGGGGTAGCATCAGGTTGTCTTCTTCCGGCATCTTGGTTGTGTCCTTTGAGCAATGCAGTACTGGATGTGGGGTGGGCCACGTGTTGCCTTCCCTTTCCTCTCTTGACAGCAAAAAATGGCGCGGGACGGCCAATAGGTGTTGCAGGTTGGCCTGCTGGATGTTGGCTGTGATCCCTTTGCAGGAACTCCTGACTTGACTGACCTTAATTGCTGTGAGTGCTGACAGCCTCGTCCTGGGCTTTGGGATGGCTTCTCCTGGACCTCACACACAGGTGCCTGCAGCTGCTTTGTTTGTGCATACACGTGCGTATCCGGACCCTGGGCTCAGTGGCTGTACCGTCTCCCGATTCCTCTCGTTCTTCCCCCAGCACCAGATGAGGCAGGGCTAGCAGGACCATCGCACCCACAGGATCCTCCTTCACAGCCCACCCGCTGTGGTTGCTGGATTTCGTGCCCTGGAGCGATCGGAAGCAGGGCCAGCGGGACCTCCAGGCCCACAATTCTTACTTCCCGCGGCTCGCTCTTTGAAGTTAACCCAAGCCTCATGCTGCGCAGCAGGCACCTGACACGCGTCGGTCGACCACCTTCATCGCCAATGTGAGGATGGACCCGACGGGGTCCTGCCCACATAGCCCACACTGCCTTCCCTCATGCAGCATACATCAAGGAGAGGCGGACACCGGAGGAGGATTAATCAATGTGTCTTTATTATCCTTCAACTCCAAACTAAACTGCACTTCCCCTTCTCGCCCCTCCCCTTTCCCATAAACCCTGTATCCCCTTACATGTGATAAGGACACTGCACTCAACGACGTCACAGCATTAGCTACATACAGCACCTGTACCTGTAAAAAGAAGGTTAATAATACCTACTCTTCCTCATCCCAGTGATCCTAGGAATCATAACTGACAACACGTGGCAGGAGAGTACATCAAGTTTACCAGAGGCTAGGAAATTATAATGTAAGTAATTAATTATTACAATCCTTAGAACTGGAAAGACCAGGGTATGTGGATTGTCCCCCTTGGCATTGGCGAAAACCCGATAAAATGTCTTACTTTAAAATAGTAGAAATGTCTTTTTGGAACTTTGTGAATATTATATCAAAGAGCACCAGAAGTCTGTAGGAAAACAGCCTAAAGTATAAATTGTAGGGCTCCTGGCGATTCCCTGATCTGCCCATTTAGACGAAATATAAACATACAGTTGATCAGGGCATCCCGAATGGATGAAAAACTCTCGTGACTCAGAGTTACTCACCAATAAAAAAATGAGTTTTTGGTGATAGCATATGTATCACCCAATGAGTGTCACCCATTGTCCCAGTACCCAAGAAGGATTCCTCTGACATCAGAATATGCGTGGACATGCGACGGCCAAACGAAGCAATACTGAGGGAATGTCATCAACGTATTCTTATGTAGCACAATACAAATAAGTGATCCTAATTACACAGGACAAAAACAAAACATATCGTGCATATGTTTTGATGGCATAGGCACAGAAATTGATGCACATTAAGGGGACAAAACAACAGAAAACAATTTTACAAAACATTGTTTACTGAACAGAGGGGTGCCATTTTCTTTGTTGGGGGCCAACATTCTTGTGGAATTTGTTGATTCCAACAGCTTGGAAATAACAGTGTTAATGTTTGACACTGAAAGGGGAATTGTTGACAATGGTGTGTTTTTGCCACATTTAGCAGTCTACGGAGCTTTAAGTTGGGCGACCTTCGTCAGGACGGAGGGAGGAAATCTACAAAGACACTGAATGATGAATCCTGTGTTTATCATGTGAACCTTGTTATACACGGTGTGGAAATCCACTTATGTCAGTTAAAGTGGGTCCAGGAAAGACTAGATATGAAACGCTCAGGCCTTAACATAAAAACTTGATTGTGACGTGCTAGAGATCGATTAATTGGTCGGCATGCATTCTGAATAGGTGCAGCATGAGTAAAGCATTTTATTTAAATAACTCTGAGTCATGATAGTTTATCGTCCATTTCGGGACGCCCTGATCAACTGTATGTTTATATTTTGGAAAACAGCCTAAAGACATTATGTTTCCCTTGTAATAGGTTTTGAAGAATTTATGAGTGTGAGGGTCAGAATAGGTTTTGGACACAGGATGGTGAATATTGTTTTGGACATCCTGACGACGACGACTGTCAGAGTTAGGGCTAGTGAGGCATTTCTCCAAACCCTTTTATGATTTAAATTAAACTAATTCTGAAGCAACCAACATTGTGTCAGTCTGCTTACTGCGACCCCTCACACTACGGAGGTGGGAGTGAAGGGTGATCTGGGTTGAAAGGGAGCATCGCAAGCCAACAGGTTGCTTGCCTTAATGTCAACCTTCTCCTCCTAATCTGACAGGAAGACTTGGTCCTCACCTGATTGTTCAGGACTTGAAGATGACTCCTGGCATCGTCCTTTCTTCTTGGCAGACAGTCTCTTCTTTTTCTGGAAGAGGTACAGCCTACCTCGAAGAGGAGCCACTATGTCTGCCGAGGTGAGCGGGCGGACTAGGGACCTCTTCCCAGAGATAGCCAAGGAGAGGGGAAAAACACCTAACAAGGCAGAAAAAAACCCTGTGTTGATGTCTTGGAATGTCCTTAGTCCAGTGTGAGTTGTTCCTGTTGCATTCCAAGGTTGCTGAGGAAATGGAGAGTGCTGTGTGTTTCCAGGGTAGGGGTAGTGTTCTGCGGGCTGGAGCGCTGTAGTGCTGTAGAGTGGTATGTTACCAGAGCAGAGATGGCGGTCTGTGGGCTGGAGCGTTGTGGCACTGTGGGAGAGCTTCTCCAAGGGCGAGCGAGAGTGCCAAAGGGAGCACGGAGGAAAGCGTAGAAAGAGCCAGGGGGACGGGAGAAGAAGCAGGAAGTCCCAGGCACAAAGGAGAGAAAATGCCAGAAGGCAAGAGAGAGAGCGAAATGGGAACTTAATCTGAAGGCTCTGTCATATTCCAATAATTTGGAAAAACAGACTCCTCCAATTTTGTTTCTATCTTTGATGGTGCTTAAGACCAATTCAATGTATACGTCTGTTTCAGAAACATTTTAGTAGTAGTTTGTTCAAAGTGACAAAGAGTGAGTTTGGGTAGCATGCTCAAGGAAAGTGTATGATCAGTGCTAGCACCATCTTGATGGACTCAAGGCAGCCACACCATGTTAAGTTCATGGGTAACCACTTAAATGCATACTATGAAATTGTTGGCATAGGCTGAAACTTTAATTTATTGATTTATTTATTTTATGTATATAGCGCACACACAAAGCCCGACGGCATGGGGGCGCCAAACAGGATGTACATACAAAACAGAAAAAGAAAGATAAAAAGACAGCCGGGATAATTCTAAGTCAAAGGGGACTCAGCAAAAAAGAGCTGTTCATAGGCTGAGAGGAAGCTCATTCCATTACCTTGAGGCTGCATGCAGAAATGACCCTCCTGCCACACAGGAATGTTTGGAGCAATTGCGTCACCAAAAGAGAGGTGTTTGAACGAACATCCTGTGCGCAAGCAGCCATAGGAGGCATTTGGCCAGATATTCTGGACCCAAGCCATAGAGGCATCAGTGTGTTATGCAATGCACGTGGAACAAGACACAGCTATTCACCGTCAGCCAGTGCAATGCCCTTCTGGCAAAGAAGCGATGGGCCGCCCTGCTCAGTCCCATCACAATACGTATGGCATTATTCTGAACAACATGTAGTCGGGACAATTCCCCTTTGGCTACCCCCAGCAGAAGGCTAGCACAATTGTCCAGCTTCGCCCCTATGATAGCGCGGGCAATAATGGCGCAGTTGGTACTGTCCAAAAAGGGCTGAAGATGGGCTAAACATTTGAGGTAGGAGGTATAGGAGACTAGGCTGCTTGCATGTGATTGCATGGACAAGTTCTGATCAAGGGTGACTCCCAAAGTCTTAATTTGAGCTGTGTTTTAATTGGACAGCCTACTATGGTGAACTGGCAGTATTCCTGACTGAGTTTCCGTAGTTGGGGAGCTGTACCCACGACCATGAGTTCTGTCTTTGAGCCAGTGAGTACTAGTCTATTCACCTGCATCCATGCCTGCATCTGCCCATAGATACAATTGAGGGCAGTGGAGTCAGTGGTATAATCACCCGACATTGGCACAAGGCAGTGCGTATCATCAGCGTAATTTGCATAAATGATCTCTGCTGCATCCAGTTAGTTGTTTAAATAGTGGGAGCATGAAGATATTAAACAACATCAGTGGCACGCAGGATCCCTGTGGCACACCGCAGGAGACCAAGACTTCTTCTGCCACTGAATCCAGAAAAAAGACTCTCGCTGTACGGTCCGACACAAATGACTGAACCCATCTCGCTGCACAGATGGAAACATTTTCTTTGCTACATAGTCTGTCCGCAAGGATGGAATGATCCACTAGATCAAATGCTGGTGACAGATCTAGTAGCACAAGTAGAGCTGAGTTCCCTTTGTCAAAGATGTTAAACATATTGGTCTTCAAGTCAAGAAGAGGTGACTCGGAGCTGTATCCTCTTTGGATGCCAGATTATTTTAGCCCTAGAACATTATGTCTAAGCAGAAACTCCTCAATCTGTAACTGTGCCACTTTGTCAAGTATCTTCAACAAATAAGGAACATTTGTGATGGGCCGGTAGTTTCCCCGTAAGTTCTGGTCCAGGGTGGGTTTTTTAATTTGCAGAGAAATCCAGGCCTTTGTGATGGTAGTGGGGACATTACTTTCCTTAAAAGAGAGGTTTATGAATTTAGTAATAAGAGGGGCAAGTTGGTTACCACATTTTTTTACTGTTGATGTTGAGGCAGGATAGACATCACCCTTGCAGTTAGTTGGTTTTAATTGACTGAGTAACACACTTAGGTATTGCCCAGTAATGGGCTGAAATTCATATTTAGGATAGTCCATATTAGAACATGCGGGTGAGGAAGTCACATTAACTCCACCCCTCAATTGGTTTTGATGGCAAGATTTGTTTTAATGTTGTCTATTTTGTTGATCATTGCCTGCTGGATGGATGTACACCAACTAGAGTATTTAACCACCTGTGAAGTAACTGGGCAGGGATCATCCAGTTCTTTGAGAATTTTAACTGATTCCCTTTAACTAGGGATGCTCCAGAGATTCTTTGGTCTCAGTAACATTTTTTTGCATTAAAGATAGCTTTTTTGTATGCTTTTGTCGAGATGGAGTAAAGCATTTCCTCTTCTGCTGAATGTGTTTTTTCCCCACTGTTTCAATGCCCTGAACTTAGAAGTTCTTAAGATGTGAATATCGGTAGAGAAACTTTTTTTCCTAGATCTGGCTTTAGACAGACGTGTTTTCAATGGGGCCAGATGGTTAGTGGATCTTTCAAGGGTATCACAATAAGCCTTCTGAAGCGCTTCTGCAGTGTTCAGTGTGTCTAAGTTGTTAATGGTGGCAGTCATAAAAGGGGCAATAGTATCCAGGGTCAGTTTACGCAAGTTTCTATATGTCACCAAGGTCTTCTCTGATTTATTTTTCCTGTACTTAGGAAGAGCAATACTCCATTCTAGGAGACAATGATCAGACCAGGTACAGGGGTTACTCCCCAAGTTGTTGATGGAGAGATTCTGGTTGAGCACCAAGTCCAGGATTCTGCCCTTAACGTAAGTTGGCGTCTTGGGTGAAACCTAGATCACAAACTGTATTGCTGACTAATGTCGATTGAGAATCCGGTCTGTTCTCATACTCCAGATAAAAATCACCAAAAATCATTGTTTTAGATTTAGGTTTAAGGCTGGCTACAATTAGGTCACTAAGATTAATCAGAACATCTCGCATACTCTGAGGTGGCCTATAAATGAGCAAGATATTTACTGTCTCATTAGGATTTATTTGTAACTTAGCCCATAATAGTTCACAATCTATGACACCAAAGTGATCCTTCCCCTTACAGGGATCTATCACCAAGACGCCCCACCTTACAGCAAATATACTCCACCATCCAAGCTTGGATGGCCACTAATGGTCTTTGCCTCAATGGGGACAAGACAGAAATCCTCATTCTCGGTCAAAAGTCCACATTAGCTAATCTCGACTCGCTCTACTCCAATTTCCGCATCGACAACTGTGTCATCCAGTCTTATCCTCTGTTAAAACTCTAGGTGTCCCCATTGATGCTACATTATCCATGGACAAACAAGTCAGCGCCATTGTCTCTGCCCCTGCCCTGAGCACTAAACTTATTAATGCCATTAAGCCGTTCCTAACTAAGGAAAACTGCCTCTCCATTGCCAGAGCAACTATAGGAGCCACGTTGGATTACTGCAATGCACTTCTAGCTGGCACCTCCAAAAAAAACCTAGCTAGACTCCAAACTACACAAAATAACTCACTTAGGGCAGCATTCAGTATACCCAAAAGAGACCACATCACACGAGCAAGAAAGACGGTACACTGGCTCCCTGTCAAAGACCGCATTACATCCAAAATCCTCACAACCACAAACAAATGCATCAACCTCTCAGCACCCTCATACCTGTCAGACACACTATCCAGTTCACACTCAACAAGGCCACCAGACTATGCTACACTAACCAACTCACGGTGCCGCACATCAAAAAGGCCAAGGCAGGAGGTATAAGCTTCCCTTATCTTGCCCCAAGCTATGGAACGCGCTCCCTACTACGCTCAGAGCTGAAACATCTCTCTATGCCTTCCACAAAAATCTTAAAACTATTCACTTCAACTAACTGTCTACACTCATATACCCACTATCTGTATACCTCCTCTACTATGCATACTATCGACTCCGAGTACGCTTGTCTGTATCTTTTTGTATGTAACTAAGCCATGATAACCCACTGTAACAAGTGCCACGATGCCCACGGGCTGCTGTGCGCTTAATAAATGTGAATAAATAAATAAATCTGCTAGGCAGATGTTATCAATTTTTCTGAAATGTAGAGAGTTATGGTATAACAGGGCAACTCCTCCACCAATCCCCTTGCCACGATCTGTTCTTACAATATTGAACTCTGTGGGTAGGGCAGGTGTTAAAGCGGGTCCCACAGCCTCATTTAGCCAAGATTCCGTAATGGCACAGAGGTTAATTTTGTGTGTTAATGTAGTCGGCTACATCCACTGAGTGTTTAAAAAGAGATCTTGTGTTAAGGAACATGCATTTTAGTACCACCACATGTCTTGAGAAATTATTTGTGGCATTGAACAAGGGGTCAATTTTACATATTTCAGGCAGACTGGCAATAGTGTAGGCATTTTCCTGTTCCCCTTTAGAGGCCTCCAGTAGAGGGGTGACATGTGCTGTAGTTGCAAAGCCGCCAGTAGGACTAGATTGTGCCAACACAAGCGGTTATTTAGTTTCTAGCACTGTCAAGGGGTGATCAAATTGGGGACATTGTTGCATGTAACACTCATGATTTGCAAGAGTTAAGAGAGTAGATGTAGTGGGGAGTTGAGGCTTAGCGGCCTCAGCAAACTCCAGCATTGTGGACCGTGTAAAAGGTATGAAAAGGTTTCCAATCTCAGTACCCTAAAAAGATGTAGATATTCCAATCCTCATCTAGAGCAGTTCTATAGCCAAAGCAAAGAGCATTGGGGATAATGCCCACCATGCCACATTCTTAGGTCAAATGGAAGAATTTAGAGTAGTGTCCATTGATCTGCACCAAAGTGCAAGGGATGGATAACAGCATCTCCATCATTTTACAGATAGTATGTCTAGGGTCCATCCATATCAACACTTTCATGAGCTACTTCTATTAAACTCAGTGAATGGCCTTCTCAGCACTGCTTGATATTGCTGCTGAAAGGGTCATACTAGCATTCAAAAGCCTGATTATATTGCAAAGGATTCTGGTATTGTCATACACTATACAACCAATAATAAATCCCACTTGCTCTGGAGAGATCATAAAAGAGAGAACAATAGATAGCCGGGTGGCCACAGCCTTGCATTCATAGATAACTGATATAGGATGATGACTTTCAACCTGGATCAGATATTTCACAGGCTTAGGGAAAACTATTATAACCACTGTGCCTTCCCCCCTCCTAACCCGCACCCTCTTCCTGGTCTCCCTCGCCTCCCGCCTCCCGACCAGCCCTTCCCCGCTCTGATTGGGCCTACAACCCATGCTACCCAAGACATAACTGGCCCTCCCAGGGCAGCCCTCTGCCCGGCAGCCCCTTCGGCTAAGAGCCCCTAGGCGAAGGGCGGCTCCATCAGAGGCGGCTCCAAGAAGTGTCAGCAGGTGTCCGCAGGGGAAGCCAGTGGCCAGCCGTCAACCAGCAATGACCAAGGACTTGTAAGGTAAGAACGGCCTAGGTGGGGGATAGAGCAATAACTCTACCCTGGAAGCCTAGCCCACCCATACAAATCCACCTTAAAACACCTAGTAATAATATATAACACCCCCTCAGCCTCTTACCTTCACAACTATTAAGCAGAGGGATGTCTAGTATAACACCCATTTGAACGGCACTGTGTTTAGAATTGTGCTCTCTCACCTGTGTACCTGTGTCTAGAATTGTACTCCTTCACTTGCTAGGCACAGGCCTCGTTCCCACTATACAGGACTCTCAAATCTAGCTGTGTTTAGAAATGTACTCTCTCACCTGCTAAGCATAGGCCTCTCTCCCACTATACAGGACCCTCAAATCTTGCTGTGTTTAGAATTGCACTCTTTCACCTGTGTAACTGTGTCTAGAATTGTACTCTCTTACCTGCTAGGCACAGGCCTCTCTCCCACTAAACAGGACTCTCAAATCTAGCTGTGTTTAGAATTGTACTCTTTCACCAGTGTACCTGTGTCTAGAATTGTACTCTCTCACCTGCTGGGCATAGGCCTCTCTCCCACTATACAGGACTCTCAAATCCAGCTGTGTTTAGAATTGTACTCGCTCACCTGTGTACCTGTGTCTAGAATGGCACTCCTTCACCTGCTAGGCATAGGCCTCCCTCCCACTATAGAGGACTCTCAAATCTAGCTGTGTTTAGAATTGTACTCTCTCACCTGCTAGGCATAGGCCTCTCTCCCTCTATACAGGACTCTCAAATCTAGCTGTGTTTAGAATTGTACTCTCTCGCCTTCTAGGCATAGGCCTCTCTTCCACTATACAGGACTCTCACATTTAGCTATGCTAATAATTGTACTCTTTCACCTATTTATTAGAATTGTAATCTCTCCACCAACTAAGCGCGGCCCTTTCTCAGACCGTGCGAGGCCTGCTAATCCAGCTGTTAGCATTAAAACCATTAGCTCACTTGTACATCAACTAGATACCTTCCAAAACCACACACTGGGCTCACCACAGTGAAGTCCAGGGAGACTCATATTAAAGGCAGCCAACGTTAACCCAATGATACAATACTAACTAAATTCCGCTACCTTACTCAAACACCGACCAAAAAAGTCAGCAATACCAGCTACCGACCACCAACAGACATTATCCAAACTTATAGCGGACAATCGCCCTCATAAGTACTACACCACAAGACCACCAGACCAAAGCAAAGCAAAGGTCAAAACAGCCCTCGACCCAAAATGCCATGCAAACGACCTGTACCGAGTGGAAGAAAAAGGGCAGAAAGAACTAACACACCGGACCAACAACAAAGCCGCTCAACTGCAGAAAACACTCTGAATCACAGGAACAACACTCGACCCAATGCTGAGAGAAGAGAAAAATCCCTCTACTTAACTCCATATCTCGCAAACCACCACTCACCAGAACGAACCAACCCAACGCGAGAATCAGCAACGGCAGACAACCAAACACAACCACGCAGAAGAAGATCAGACAACACCAGAAATAATAAAAACACAATCGATGCAATAACACCCTACATCACCAAATCAAGAGTAAATTTCCCTCGATGCCCACAATTCTTGGAAGAAGAACCTGAGGAAAACAAAAACCCAAGACTGGACCTAGAAGAACTCTTCAACGACACAGACGCACCTATACCAACACCTCAAATAGAGATCAACCACAAAGGAAACCCCAACACTGATCAGAAGACGACCCCAACAATAAAGAGCAAACCAAACCACACCTCTAAACTCCACTGCAATCTATTAAATGCAAGATCCATGTCAAAACATTCAACAGAGATCTTTGACCTCCTCGATGACAATGGCACTGACATCCTATTCATAACAGAAATATGGCTGGATGACAACTACAAAATCACACTCCAAAGCTGCCCTCCAGCCAACTTCAAATTCCTTCATATTAACAGGAAACATAAAAAAGGAGGAGGTCACGCAATAGCATTAAAAGAACACCTAAAAAATAAAAGCAGACGATCCTCTCAATATCATCAACTGCAAAACCATGGTCATACACCTATCAGCGAACCCAAAAACCAACATTACATTCATCCTGGTTTACAGACCACCTTCATATGATGCAACCTTTGTCGATAACTTCATAGAAGCCATCACCAACATAGCCATCAAGCATGAACATCTAATTATCCTGGGAAATTTCAACATCTGGTTTGAAGCAAGATACACCAACTCCCAAAACTCACTGAACGGACAACTGACAACCATGAAACTACAACAGCTGGTCAAGGGAGCAACACACTCAGCAGGACACACCCTCTACGCAATCTTCGTCCAGGAAAAACTCATCACCGCGGCACCACCGATACAAATACTGTGGAGGACCATCTCATCATCCCTTTCATCATCAGACTACCAACTCCACTCTTCATCCAGACCACAAACCTGCAACCACCACAAAAAGAAATGAGAAAACCGTCAAAACAAGCAACCTCTTCGAACAACTGGAGATGAAAAAACCCTCAATTACAGAACTAGAGCTGGCTGACCTAGACAGGAAAGCAGAGCTGCTACACAAATGGATTGCTGATACAATCGAAAAGATTGCCACGGAAAAACCATTCACCCTATCAAAAAAAAGAGCAATGGCAAAATGGTTCACACCGCTACTAAGCACCATGAAAAAGGGCAACAAGAAAATGGAGCTGGAATGGAGGAATGAATACAGCCTTGAGAAGAAAAAACAGTTCCAGAAACAAATCCGAGCATACTAGAAGGAAATGCAAAAAGCAAAGAGAAGGCACTATGACGACAGAATCACCAATGCGACAAACTCACAAAAAGAAATGTTCAACATCATCAAAGAAATAAGAAACCCACCAGGCTGCAACAACACCCGAACTCACTCTGAGAAACTCTGCAACAACCTGGCAGACCATTTCAAGAACAAAATCAACGACATCCGACAAATCATACAAAAGAGACCAATTAACCACAACCTCCAACAAACCGAACCTAACACAGAACCACAACACAAACTCCAAAACTTTCCTGAAATAACAGCAGAGTCTTTCGTCTTTCTGGTAAAACGCAGCAAGCAATCAGGTTCACCCATGGATCCATGCCCGCCTGACATCTACAAATCAAATCTTGCATAAGGTACACCATCAGAATATTACAGAAACCTGCTAAACCTCTTACTAGCAACAGGAACCATACCAAAATCATTAAAATCAGCATATATCAAAGTACTCTTAAAAAACACAAGTGCCGACTTAGAAGACCTCTCCAACTACAGGCCAATCTTAAACATTCCCTACCCAGCAAAACTCCTGGAAACCTATGTCTACAAATTAACCCAAGAACATGTAGAAAAACACCACCTACTGGACCCAGCACAAGTCGGCTTCAGACCCGCAAGAGGAACAGAAATAGCACTATTGTCCATCTCGGACGACCTAAAAACAAACGCGGACTCCGACACAACCTCAGCCCTGTTTCTACTCGACCTCTCCGCAGCATTTGACACAGTTAGCCATGACACGCTAACCAAAAGACTAGAAGACAGAGGCATAACAGACATAGCACTACTCCGGACTAAATCCTTCCTAGCAGGCAGAAAAGAAACCGTCTGGCTAAAACCCTTCAAATCCACACCAAGAGTCAACAACTGTGGAGTAACACAAGGGTCCTCACTATCACCACTGTACTTCAACATCTACCAAACTGCACTAATCAGAATCTTCAAAAAATACAACATTACATGCTACAACTACGCAGGTGACACTCGAATCACCTACAAAATCAAAGACAATCAAGCCGATCACTCAATCCTAATCGAGTGTCTAAAAGAAGTCCTTAATTGGATGAATGCCAACAACTTGAAAATCAACCCAGGAAAGACAGAAATCATGATTATATCCAAAAATTAAGAGAACACTGCCTACATTTCATGGCCAACGGAAATGGGAACTGCACCAACTCCTTCTAAGGTAGCAACAAATCTGGGAGTCCTGATGGACAACACCATAACCTTAGAACCACAAATCAATGCAATAACCAAGAAATGCTTCTTTCTCCTTCACACGTCAAGACAAATCTTACCTTTCCTCTCCTTCACCCACAAAACTCTCACAATCGTCGCCCTAATCATGTCAAGAATCGACTATGCAAACAGTCTCTATCTCGGAATACCAGAATACCTCCTGAGGAAACTAAAACGGATCAAAATGCAGCAGCCAGACTCCTCCTCAAACTATCCAGAAGAGACCACATCACTCCAGCCCTAAAAACATTGCACTGGCTCCTAGTCAAACATTGCATCACCATCAAAACAATGTGCATAACAGACAGAGCACTCAGTGGACAAGGAGCTGAATTCCTACAAAAGAAAATAACAATCTACAAGCCAACGAGACTCCTCAGATCAAGCAACAAAATCCGTCTGGAAGAAAAACCATACCTAAAGATAAAACTTGGGGGCTCCTCATTTTCCCACTTAGCTGCAAAAATCTGGAACAACATCCTGAAAGAAATAAGAAACATCACAGACCACCTACAATTCAGAAAATTAATAAAAACCTTCAACACCACAGATGCAAAATTAAAAACCAAAACCACCAAATGAGAAAAACAATGGAAAGGATGACAAATATAGGACGACAATGACAACATCAAAAACCAAATAAAGAAACTCCTGCTACAAAAGAGAGACAACACTATGTCTAATAGGACACAAACGACACCCATAAGGACAGAATCCAGCGTCCCCAGCCAACTCCCAGCGAACAAATCTAGGACGATGAACACCAGCATGTGCACACATGGAGGGAATTCTTAAACTTAGCATGAGCCACATCTATATGGAATTGTGAATATTAGCATGTGCCACACTTAGAATTGACAACATTAGCCTGCGCCGTATCTAGACAGGATTGTGAATGTCAGCAAGTGCACACATAGAGGGAATTATGATTATTAGAACTTGCCCAATTAACCACTCCACTAACAATTTCACCCCTCTGCATATACCTCTCGAACTCTAACCAAACACAACCACAAACCTATCACACAACAATCCGCACAAACTTCACTACACTGCAACAACAAAACATACCACACATATACTTGCACAACAGCACACGACGAATACGGACCAGAAAACACCCCAAGCCCAGCCAACTGAATTCTGGGCTGAGGCCGCCAACAGCACATCAGTGCTCTCTTGTACTTCTCCAGCTTACTCCCACTAACTCACCGACCCCCCTTTTTCAGAGTCACCAGAGCGCCAGGGGACCACTCCGGTGGTGATAGTGCGCGGTACAAATATCCTTTAACATTCTTGCCTGGACTGGCCCACCGGGAGACCGGGAGTTTCCCCGCTAGGCCTCAGGGACATAGGGCCTCTTTTCTTGGGGGAAGGATACATAGATAAAAACATGCTTCGTTTGTTTCAACACGGTCAGTTCGTTGCTGAGAATGCCGAGCCGTTCAGGCTGGGTAGCCAGCCAGGCTGCAGTGTGCACTGACTGACTAAGGATGGGGGTTGGGGACATGGGAACATCACCAAGACATCCAGCAGCATGATTCTATCCGTGGATGTGGGCCTGTTCCGCGCCTGCGCATTGTGGGGGGCGAAACTGCACGTGTTTTAGTTTGCCTGCTGGTGCATCCGGACAGATCGACAGTGAAACCGCACGTGTTTTAGTGTTCCTGCAGCCTGGGTGAAACACAGGAAAAAAGGCGCCAGGTGGGACCCGCGACCGCCGGGATGCACACAGGGTGCACAGCGCGGGGTGCACCCCTCATACAAGGCGGGAGTTCGGTGAGGCCCCCAGCAGGCACCCTCTCTGGCTCAGGAGATGAGAACGAATGCATAACGCATAATCTATGCACCACGTACAAGGCGTGTGGCGGGGTAATAGTTATTTTATTTTAGTGGCAGGCACAGCATTCTCTTCTCCACTCCCCGTGCCTTTGAGGCGCTATGCGGCAAAGTAAATGCTCACTCCTAGTGCCCTGGGCTCGCTCGTGGCTCCCCTTCTCTAAACGCATTCAAACGACAATTCATTATCGAGATTTTCAAAAGATCCCTCATCTGGGGTGCATGTTTTCTTTAACGGAAAATGTTTTAGGCAGTTTTAAAATAAAATACCATTATTATTAACTGCGTCAAACAAAGTCAAGGCGGAGGCTGCCCTCCTCCCCCAAGCCCCGCCCGTCTCCTGCTCGCAGCGCCCCTAGCCCATTCACAGGGCAGCGAGTCCTCCTCGGGTTGGCGGAGGTTAGGAGTGACAGGGATACGCTGATTGGGCTGTGATTGGCTGAGCGCACAGGTGCCCAACTATGATGCCTCTTGGGTGGGGGGATCCTGGCCCCCTCCATATCCCCCGTCTCCCCACACGGAGCGCAGAACACCCCTCTGACCGGACAGCCAAGAGCAAAGAGCCTTCTTCCGAGCCCGAAGTTCTCGCACAGACTTGAACCTGAGATCACGGCCGTGCAGTAAGAGAAGGTCAATAACAATGTGAAAGAGCCCCCAATACAAATTTCTAAATTGAGAACATTAATTTAAAGTATGATTAAGTTTCGTGAATCGAACATTAATCGTGCTGGTTTTCTATCCGCCTTTTAATGGAACCAGCGCCCATGCGGCCCATGCGTGCCACTTGCTTTTTAGTGCCTAGACGCAGCGTTCTTCCAGGTGACGACAGGCCATTGCCGGCTCCCACTGTAGGGCCAGGGCCACCCAGTAGGCAGTGGGGCCAGGTCCGTGGCCTCTGCCGCCCAGCCTCATGGCAGAGCCCAGGCTCCAGCAACGCTCCTGGCCCCACCAGCCCTGTCCTTATGGGGCTCCGTCACTCGCAGCCACGTCTTCCCGCTGATGGCAAACACCACCATTTCCCGCAAAGTCGCAACATGACTTCGAGCCAGTCCGTATTCACCACAGACAGACCATATATAGCGCCAAAATGCACCACTTTCAACGGCCGGACAGACCGACAGTGCTCTGGCGAGCAACGAACAGCCTGTATCAATGATCCATTCAGCAGCACGTTAGAACTCAGGGCTGTGGGGCTAAAGGCAGCAGGCCTGGATAGGTAAGATTTGGAATGTGCTTTTTTCTTTTGGTGCTGCTTTGCAGGACACAGGACGGAGTTGTGTTATTAGCGACACACAGAAGGAGCGAAGGCTGGCCTGTCATTATAGGGCTGTACCTACACATCGTGTTATTTGGCTAAACCATTTATTTTCCTGAAATAATATTTCCTGAAGGGAAGCAGACGTATCTGTGGGAAAATGGGGAGATTTCTTGGTACAGATCATCAGAACGCAGTTGGGTGCTCGGAGAAAGTGAATTAGGGCTGGGCACGCCGAACGCTCACACAGTAGAACCTAACAAGTTTTCAGACTGCCCAGTGGCCAAAGCATATGCAAAGAACCCAGAGTGGATGCATTCCTCGTTATTTTTTCTCATGCATGTTCATTGCAACTTTTGGGTCACTCGAAGTGAAGTGTCCCTGCTGAGATATGTCAACCGATGCAGCAGACTCATCCTTTCATCATTTTGGACTAAGGCCCTTGAACATGAGACACATACATTGAATATGATTGAATGGTGTAAGAGTAGTAGTTATTTACAGTGCTGCGTACGTAAAAATGTCCGTTCTTTTAGCGCATCTTGGTGGATTCCTCCAGCTTCTAAGCCGGTTAATATCTGGCGTTATTAGCCAATGAAATGGTACTTATGTTATAGAGCTCTGAAGGAAGGAGGGCTGAGACTTTGAACTTTCCAAGGCATGCTGGCACCAAGTCGGAGGCGAGTGCTTAACTTGTGAGTTGCTCCACGGGTCAGGAGCCCAGCCCTGCAGTAATTATAACATGGAATGGAGAGGCAGGAATTAAAAAAATGCAGGAGGCCTTAGAGCAAAGTATTCGACCGCTGATATGCCACGCTTGAAGCTGCAGTAAAATGCATGGTTACTGAATTCGCCCCACAGACGCTCCTCTGTGTTCTTATCACAACTATCGCAAGTAAGACCCAACAAAGCACTGAAGCTTGGCTGATAGGGAGGCATTCAGTGCTAGTTCTGCACGCGTGACTGACTCCTTTCAGCCCTTCCTGCCTTTTCAGACAGAGACACGGCACTGTCTCATCCTGAACTTTGCATATGTATCAGAGGTTAGTTTAAAGGGGCAGGGCAGGAGCATCAAGAACACATTGAACAGCGAAACCTATAACGCATTGAACGCCCAAAATCTGCCTTAAGGAAAATTCAGAATGTTGGTGTGTGTACCTGTATGTATAAAGTTTTGCGTGCATTCTTTCGCACAATCTGGTGCTCTTGTATGTATATTAGGGAATATTGACTAGAGCATGTTCAGGGATTGGGACAGCAATCAAAAAGGGTGTTTTGATCTTAATTATATATATTATTCAGAGCTGTGGCATTTACTTATTCCTTTATTCTGGCATAATCTCTCTGGATGATGGTTTGTTTGGTGAGCGAGTGCCTTCAAATTGAGACGTCTTTTTTTTCTTCATTATTAGAGTGGATAAATAAATACAAGACATATACTATTAAGATTGCCTGATTTTACTCACCCTAGCAGCATACTTCAGGAAGGGTGAAATGTTCCTCTGAATATTATTCATTTCATAACGTGCTTAGCCACATCTTCTGCTTATGTCTGTGATGGAGGTTGGGGTTAAATTCGTCAAGCATTTATATGCAAGAGGGTTGTGTGGTGCGAACGTGCACTGTGTTCTATACTGGAGAATGCTTGATGAGCTCATCAACCAAAGAAAATGGAAGTTGGTTGGTGAAAAAAATGTTTTTTTAACGTTGGCATGAGTCGCCATTCCCTGATGTCATGACAAACGTGTTCGGCGTGGATCGAAATCGTATGTGCTCTGCAGGCTTCCAATTGTCATTCAATATAATTAGAGGGTGTTTCCGCATGGCAACCGCCCGGTGCCCTTTAGGCTACAACACAGGAATGATCTGCTCTTGTTTTTTCTATCAAATTCTTTTATGCGCAGATTCGGACACAGTCACAGAGGAGGAACACTGGAGGGGCTAGCTAGGCTCAGACACAGGGTAAACAGAACATAGTGTGCTACTCTAAAAGTGCCACAGTCGTTTAAGAGAGATTGCCAACGATGATCAAAGTGGGCTCGCTTTAGTTTATGGAGATATTCTTGAAGTTCTCGGAGCACTAACCTCCTGTATTTTACAGTTTCACTATAAGGAGAGGCTGTTTTTCAGAAGGTGGCTCAATATTTCAACACTGAAATGATCAGCACTGGTTGCAGCCGCGAGGATGAAGGCACCCAGTACGTGCGTCGGCAGCGCTTGCATTTCCAGGGCTGGCAAAGCTGAGAGAAATGTATAGTGTGGGCATTTACGAACATGCAGAAGTGGGCACAGATTTCTTTCAAAGATGGCCCTCAACTGCCAGTGATTTAAGCGAGCATGTTGATGTACATGTCGCTCAGTGGTACATCTGGAGATGACATTAGCGGCATGCCATGGAGTAGATAACGGGCATAAAGACAGATTGCCATTAGGCAACGCCAGCGTGCACAGTTTAATGTCAAATGTAGAAACGGAGTGGGGACATACTTGTGTTTTTTTGCTGTCCTATTTTCCATCCTATACTCTCCCTGTTTGTCCCATTCCCTTAATTTCCCGCTTCCTTTTCCCCTACCACATCCATTCTTTCCTCATTTTCCCTTTCTGCCTCGTCCCATATAGTCACCTTTCTGAGTCCCTCCTACCCAGCCGTACTGAGGATGCCCTGCTGCTATTCTGTGAGAGTGCACGCCAAGGAAAGAGGACAAGAGAAAGAGAGAGGACAAGCAGGAAAAAATGAGAAGAGAGACAGAAAAAGGAAGCAAGGAGGACAGATGGAGGCAGACAATGCAAAATAAATCAGAGGACTATAAGATCGAAAATGAAAGTGGCCAGACGGAGAGCATCCTAGAAACAATGTCTGGGTGGATATGTTGAGTGCTCTACTCGGGCATGGTGCCAGGCTGCAAGTAGGGTTGGAATCCCCCCCCCCCCCATAGAAGGATTGGGCTCATGTGCTGTGCTCGCTCCTTCAGTGAAATATGGGGCCACTTTGAAACCATTTTCCAGGGCCACTTTTGGATCCCAGTCCACCCCTGTTAACATTAACTGTGGAGAAAGGTTCCCGTCTCAATCTTATTCTTTGTTTGATAGCTGAAAAGTTCTAGAGGAGTAGGGACAAGAACGTTAACAAATATATGATGAAACTCTGAAATCAGACAGTCCGGACCCAGAGCTTTATCTTTTCCAAGTGATTGTATTTCCTGAACGAATTATTCAAGTGACAATAGGGCCTCTAATGAGCCTAGTGTCTGCAAAAGGACCTTAAGCGCAGGGAGGGCACTGTGCTCCAAAAACAGATCAATATCATTGCCGGACTGGGACACTTCCAATGTATATAGCCCCAAAGTATAAATAAGTTTTCAAAAATTGATTACCAGAATTTTCTAATTAAAATGTTCGTTATTAGCAATGTTGTACTAATATCAAAAGTTATTTGTACCCAAGGCATACAATTAGCAACAATACAGCAGTTTTGTATACCGTGAAGTAAAACATAAGTGAGATGAGTCAGCCTTGCCAATTCTTTAAAATTCCGCTAGACCTAAACTTAGTTTACTTACTCGGCCTAGAGAAATGCACTCAACCCATAGCAATGGGTGACAACAAAATTAAATGTGCTTTCTGTAAAATGGTGCATGTCACCACAAACGCACTTTGTTTGGCACACTTCTGTGATCCAGAAGCCAGCTATGCACAGTGAAATTTTTATTTGAGATTTTCAGCAAAGTAAATGTTAAATAAACGTTTCAAACATCCCCTGTAAATGGTACCCGCCCTTCATGAAATCTGCTCGACTATACGAGTGGGACCAAACATTTATAAAAGGGACCTCTCACTCACCAATTTGTTCAGAAGCTGAAGTCAAAGCTGAAGCAATCGGAAGCTATTCCTTGGAGCCCAGCTGGAGGAAGAAGTCTGCTGCTGCATTTTCTTCACGTAATCCAAAAGCTGCTGTGTACTTCCAAGGAATGAGTCAAGAGAGGACCTGGATAGGAGACCTCTTCCCGAGCTACAAGGGACTATCGTGCACCTGCTTCATCAGAAGTACCCTGGAAGTCAGTCCTTTGTACATGCCGTCCAGAGAAGGGGTATTTGTGAGTCCAGAAGAGAAGTGCTTGGACATCTTGAGTCGAAGAAGTCGAGTTGTGTCGCCCAGGGTCCGGAGGAGTGTTCATGACCGCTGGAAGCCAGATTGTCTACCGCCCAGAAGAGGGGGTACCCTGGCATAGTGCTGTTTGACACCCAGAGGTGTGAAAGTTCCAGCTGATGAAAGAATCCTGCAAGGGACATCCCCAACATGACATCTGACAACTTATTCCCCACCAAAGAAGATTCATGTTCGCAGTGTGCAGAGGAATGTCCACAGGTGGATTTTCCCTCACCAAAATCCAAAGAAGACGTCCAGAGGGTCCAGCCTTGGTGAAGGTCCGTAGTCCAGCCCAGTGGTGGAGTCCAGGTTGCCAGCAGCCACCCAGAGGTACGTGCTGTGACTGCAGCATTGAAGATCCAAAAGACGGTGAACTGCAAAATCCTGAAACCAAACACCTACTTCTGCCACTGCACCCATCGCCACCCAAAGGCATCCAGGGTGCCCAAGGGTCCGTTCTTCTTCAGCTATGCCTTTTCAGAGTCCACCGAAAGTCTCACCTTCCTAGGACTTCCACAGCCACAGTAAACACCCGTCCAAAGGAGACAACTGTCAAGACCGAAACTGCTGCCTTTCTGAAAGTACTTGGTTTCTCTTTTTCTCTTGGGCTAGGCATCCTAGTGCACAAAAGGTACTGTGACGAGGAAGAGCGTCTTTCAGCCTGAGGAGTTGTCCAAGGGTCCCAGAGTTATCTTGGATCCTGTTCTCCTGTGGCATCTCAGGTACAGTGGGGTGGTAGAACCCGCAGAAAGAAAGCAGAGCATTATTGAACATTTTTGGACTGGGCTGTAAAAGGCGAGATAAGGTACTCCCTAACATTTCCATTAAGGGTTGCCCAGGTGGGGGTATCCTCGCACATTGATATTTGAGTCTCATAAAAGTATACTGCCTATGTTCTGAAACTAATCTACCTTTCTTCCTTGTTCTATGAAAGTACACCTTACTTAACAATTCACATGCCTGTTTTAAACTGTCAGCAGATGGTGCATTTTTGCTGAATTTAAGCTGTGTGGTACCACATTGGGCCTCATTACGAGCTTGCCGGTCCAGATACAATGGTACTGGTAAGCTTACTGGTACCGTTGTATCTGGACTGGCAAACTCTGAGTTGTGAATGCAGGTACCTTTCATTCCACCAGGTCTGACCTGAAAGGCACCCGCGAGCACAGCATTTCGGATGCACAGGTACCGTTTATATGCATTCCCCTATGGGGCTGAAATGGGAATGGGGAAGAATCTTTTTTCCAGCGCCCAGGAATGGCCAAATACCGGGTCCGGCAAGGCCATAATGACCCGGTAATTACCCATTTCTGGGTGCCGGAAAAAATGAAACTCCGGCGGCAGCCGTGCCTGTTTTACAGGCACGGCTAACGGCAGGGTTGTAATGAGGCCCATAGAGTGAATATATATATTTGCCATTCTTTGAATAGAACTGTGTAAAGTGTTATTATTTATATGTATATATTTTACTGAACCTTATTTTAAATAAAGAAGCTGTTTTATCACCTAAAATAGTGTGTGGATATTCCTTTGTGGGGGTTTGGGGACTCACTGTACTTAAGGACCAGCCTGCCACACCTCTGGAGTGCTTAAGCCTTGGTTGCTCGTCCAATCTACCATATAGAGAACCTTCACTGGGGTGCTATGTACTTCTGTCCCAACTATATAGAGGGCAAGGCTACAGATACCGCCTCCAGTCTTTACAGTAAGAAACTAAGCAGAGTGGAGGCATAGCAGGCAGATAACTGTGCAAACTAGGTGGAATATTCTAGTGTGTGGCCATCTTACTTTCAAGGTAGCTGGTATAAATTAACAGGGTGATAAGCTAGATTGTCAATGAGTATGGGATCAGCTCATGGGGTAAGCACCAGTTGCATAGATCTACCCAACCAGCAGACTACCAAACTAGGTTTGCCATCAAAATCATTTTACTGTGTGATCATATACATTTTCAGAAGTGTTAACTCGTCAATATGATGCATCTTCCCCAACAAAATTAAATATAGTAGACACTGAGATTTAGATGCACTAACCTAAACTTTACTGTAAAGCATGGAGATGATGTAGTGGTTTACAGTAGCAATACTGTAATTATGCACTATGTAACAACTTAAACCTTTAGGAATGGAATTGCATGACTGTCTCTTAAAGAAAAATAAAGTTAACACATACTGGTCTTTGGATAGTATATAGTTATCTTAATAAAAGTACCCCGATTATTTCTGGTTTGCAATTATTTGTAAAAGAAGTTATTTCCTAGCACTCACACGCAGACATTTGGCACTTAAGAGTTGTGGAGAGGATAAAGGCTACACTCTCTCTCCATTATCCCTTGTGAACCTGCAGCAAACAGAGAAAAGAGGGTGGCATGAACCCTGGTGGCAAGAGAGGAATGTAGGGTGAGCTATACTTCCATTGAACAGTGTAACTTAAATTTGATTCTCTGCCTGTCTAGTCTTACCTTTAGATCGCCGGTCAACATCTTTCTCCTCCTATTTTTCCCAAAAAAGGAATTTGGCGTGAATGTTGAGGAGAGCAGTCGTAGCCTTAATCTAGCAGTAAGACTGAATGTGTCCTTCTTCAAGGGATAAGGATACTGGAGTCCCTGGTAGCAGCAAACTTGTGCTCTAGCTATTTAACATATTTTTCACAGTGCTCTTTGTCTTTTCTCTTCTTCTTATCATAGGCTGCTTCAAGATAATAGCTCCTTTAAGGGAGGTTTATAAGCATCCCAATGGTTCTTTGGGGAGGTTTCAGATGGAACATCATGAGAAAAGAAAACAGAGTGATGGGGTTTCATTAAATGAATCATGCCCTACTCTTTAACTAATTTGTTTATTATGTGCTGAAAGCCTGCAGGCTTGTACGACAGACATTCAAGGAATTAGATGATTCAAGAGAAGGATTACCTGAAAAGCAGAGTTTTTTCAAGGTTTTCCTGAATACTCTTAGATATGTTTCCACTGTCAGAGTGGTGGGAAGCGAGTTCCAGAGTTTTGCTGCTTTTACCGGGAAGGATCTTCCCATACCATTTGCACGTTTGTAATTCTGGCATATGATCTGTTTTTTATTTGCTGAGCGGTGTGCTGTAGTTGGACAGCACTTAGGTATCAGTGATTTGAGATAGCCAGAGGTGGTTCCGTGAATGCATTTGTGAACCAGAGTTCCTACTCTCAAGTTGATCCGTTCCTGAATCAGCAACCAGTGTAAGTTCTTTCTGTGGTGGGAGATGTGTTCTCGACTAGATAATTTGTTAGCAATACGTACAGAATTGTTTTGCAGTACGTCACACTTTCTTAGATTGTAAATTGTTGCTTAAATCAGTAGCGAATTGTAGTAATCGAGCTTCGAAAGAATAGTGGCTCTAGCAATGGTTGGGCTGTTGCCTGTGGTGAAATATGGGCAAATGTTTTTGAGAAGGGGAAGGGAGTAATTACATTTCTTAGTCAATTGATTGACGTAGGCATCAGAATTCAGTGAGACCTCCAGCTGAACACCCAATGTTTTCACCTTACTCTGAGCAGGAATGCTGAGGATTCCTATTTGAAAGCTTGTGTAATCATTGCTTAATTTTGCTCGAGCAACCTTTCATCCAAAGATCAGGAGCTCTGTCTTGTTGCCATTAAGGCAAAGCCAATTAGATGACATCCAGGCTTCAATTTGTTGGTATATATGTGACAAAGCTGAAGAATCAGTAGTGTGTTCACCCTTAATTTCTCTTAGTAAGTGTCGTCTGCATAGTTTGTTTTGAAGACCCGCAGATTGTCAATGAGGCAATATAGAGGCCTGATATATAGATTAAAAAGTATGGGTGACAGACTTGTCCGCTGAGGGACTCCAAACCAGATCAAAGATGTAGGTGAGCAGGTCGGGCCCCAGTGGATTCTGGATTTACGATCTGACAAGAAGTGAAACCAGTCGACTGCCTCATCCGAGCAGTGACCAAGGTGATGAAGTGATTGTTGGAGAAGGCCGTGATCAACCAAATCAAAGGCTGCTGACAGATACAATAAGGCCAGGAGCCCCACTTTCCCTTCCTCTGTGATTTTAAGCATGTCTGAATGGAGATCCACTAAAGCCGTTTCCGTGCTGTAGTTGGGCCGAAAGCTGACTGTCTGCAATGAAGAATGCTGTTGGTTTCAACATACGATTGGAATTGCAGATACGCTGCTTTGTCAAGAATTGTAAGGAGGAAGTTGCAGATAGTAATTGGTCTTAAATTACTAGGATCTTTGGGATCTAGGTTAGGCTTTTTAGGAAGTGTAGTAACCAAAACCTTTTTGATGGATTTAGGAACCCCACCATCCCTGAAAGAGGAATTGTTTTGCTTTTGCTTGGCCACGTGAGGAAAACCCTTATACTTACGTTTTCCCGGCTGCCGACAAAACAAAGTATTGGACTGAGATAGGCACACAATCACACTTAGACTAATTGTTATGGTAAAATCGAAAATGGCTCATTATAGGCCCTTTTATTCTCTTAGTATATATATATATATATATATATATATATATATATATATATATATATATATATATATATATACACTTATATATATATATATATATATATATATATATATATATATATGAACTTGGCATACACAAACAATCATGTAATCAGATATATAAACACATATAAAAAGATAGCATCACTGTTAGTAAGGAAGTAGAAGACACCTTCATCTTGGCCACTATGGCACTACTTAGTCCCAGAGCAGGTAGGTGAAGAGATCACTCGTACTAGCTGTGTCTGAGGCAGAGCATCCTCCCTCTCAGTCAGACTGCATCACCCGTGGGTCCAAGTTCTAACTACCTTCCACAGAATACCCTCTTCTCTTTATGGGAGGCATGTCCCCGGCTCTGCCCGTTATGACTGCCCCCGGCCTAAGAGCAGATCACAAGTGGAAGGGGCAGAGAGTGGAAAAACCAGCCAGAAGTAGAAAAACTGTGCGTCCCTCTCCTTGCGTTAAATCGCAGAACCCCTTATCATGCCCCTGCAGACCACTCCGGCTCCCTCCCCGTATCCGTCCTTCAGTGGACAATACAACAACTATTCTCCACAGTTAGTCCACTCAGCAACAATATTTATGTAGTTATGTGACCTTGTTCGGCTTTCGCTACTGAAATGCTCATCTATTTTCCGAGGCCCGCGGAGAGCAGGCTTTTATTACAGTGATGGAAGATGAGTGTCCAAAATGGCCGCACACCGGCCCATATGGGTTTAGCTCATATTTCAAAAGCATTACAGGCATTTAAAATCCTTGTGAGAAATGGGGCGAAGAGCCCCTTGTGGTCTAGAATGATTTTTGATGGAGTATTTGCTCAACAAGCTGTAGGCCTCGAGGACGTTAGCATTTTTTCCATTTTGGGTATAGATATTTCAGAGAGAGAAGGAGAATTGATTTGGAGAGTTGCTACCAGTATGCTTAAAGTTGTTAGATATGCCTGACGAGGCAGATTCTTTCTTTAATTTCCTCTCTAGCATTGATGATTTTTGCATCAAAATCGGTATGTACTGCTATGGAGTCTAAGGTAGTGGGTGTATAGGGAATTAGGAGAGCTTTGGGTATTTCGAGTCTTGAGTGTTTCGAAAAGTTTTTGGGAGAAAATGTCTGCTTGTTTAATTTTGAGGTTGTAGAAGTTCTTTTTACTTTCCACAACTTTGTTTTTATAACTTTTGTATGCCTTTTTCCATGCTTCTTTATTTTCTTCCGATTGGTGTTTTAACTGATGTAGTTCCAGTTTCTGCGTCTCCCTTTTTTGAGCACAAAGTTCTGGGCTGAACCATTTTTGATGCCTGGGGTTGTCTCTAACCAGTCTGTTTGTAATAGGGGCAGCCTTATGAAGCATCCCCGTTAGATTTTTTTCATATGAGCGGACCAATTGTTCGACGGCATCAGTATTTGAAGTTTCAGTCATGAGTATGTTGAGACAGTGTGACAGTTCCTTAGAATCTATCCTTTTGAAGTTGTGACTGGTCACTAATTTAGGTGGGTTAGGACGTTTGGCATGGCCTTCTGGGAGCTGTATATGAAATTCAATGATATGGTGATCAGACCAGATGCATGGTCGCGTATGCTTGATTTTGGCTGTGCAATTTCTGGTGGTCACCCAATCAAGAATATGATTTTTGTCCGTGGTAGGTTCATTATTCAAAACTTGAAAGTTTATGTTGTTCAATGCTCTCTCTAGTTCAATAGCTTCCTTGTCTGATTTTCCACCCTTCCATCGATTAACATTGCCTAGAAAGAGTGTTGCACGATTAGGGCCCTCTATAGGGTTAAGGATTTGAATGATTTCCTCATTAAAATTGACATTGCTGAAGGTGGCCGGTAGATCTAAACCACGTTTAAGCAGTTATTGGGGTTTGGAATCATTTTGACAAGCAGGATTTCACAATTTTGACATGCAATAGGGGACGCAAATAAACCTAGGTTAATTTTTGTGATCATTGCTACACCACCCCCTAGTCCTGTTTCCCTATTCTTACAAAATATGGAGTAACCATGGGGTACTGCTAGGTTAATTGCTGGGCCACTAGTATTCCTGATCCAAGTTTCAGTCAGGCATAGGATGTCCAGATTTCTGTCCGTTATCAATCATGTATATCACACGCTTGGTTATTTAAATATCTGGTGATAAGGAGTGCTATTGTTAGAGTGGTTCCTGCATTGGTTTTAAGAAGAGTATTACCTTTGTTAACCGGTTCTGGTGGCTGGGTGCCTAAAGTAGTGCTACCCTTGGGGATGTCTAGCGGTGAGATTGTCCCATATGTGCTAGTACTAGGGTTTTGACCACATTGGGAGGGTTCATTTTGATGCAGTATATTGCAGTCTGTCCATCCCTTGGCGTAAGAGATATTAAAAATCCTTGCTAGGAGATGGAGGTAGTGCATTGTTAAAGGCCTGTGAAAGGATTGACAATTGGTAGCAATGTCTAGCTTATGGGTCAGGGGAGTAGTAGAAGTATTCCTTAAAAGGTTAACATCCTTATTAGTTGCTGAGGCCTGAGGTTTGTCCAATGAATCCATTTTAGTTTGCTTATGAGAGTAATGCGATTCGCTCTGAGTACAGCCAGTGATGGTGATTCACCTGCTAGATATCACATTTCTAAAACTATGTAGGAGAAGTAACTCACAATGCAGAAAAAAAGCTGAAATTGTGAGTCATTTAAAAAATATACAGGAATTTCAGTGTCAAGACGGTAAGAAGTATCTTACAACTATCGAAATGAATGGGATGGACACAGTGTCGCTTTCTGACGCTCCCAACAGTCCGACCCCGCTGACCGATATCATTGACTGCAATGATAATGTAGGTTCAACTTTACCTGAAAACCCTGTAGCTTCTTCCGCCAATGAGTCTTATGAATTTTCCAACTCACATCTCTCTCGCAAAATGAAGCGTTTAGAATTGAGAGCTCAGAAAAGAAGATTGTCTGAAACCCCCCCCCAAAAAACAACTCATGAACAAAATTAAAGGTGACAATTCCAAAATGAAAACTGTGTGTAATCTTTCCAATCACGATGAGCTACTCGATGTGAATCAACTTAACAAGGAATCCAAATCACTTCTCAACAGCAAAGGAAACGTGCCAAGCCTGAAAGACAAATCTGAGTCAGTTGGTAAACCTCTTTTTAAACATGAAGACCTATGCGTGACCACGCTACCACAGATCAACCTCTCTAGTGTCCAGTCAAATGACTTTAAATCAATTGACTTGGTTGTGGTCCCTTATCATCTCCTGATCAAGGATAACAAAGATAAACAACTGCACTTATCCAAATTCTTTCCTATAATAGGTAATTTAAAAGTTAGGGGACTTAACTCCAACTTCACATTGGAATCAACCAATCAAGCAAAGGCTATTTTCACCGATTTAACTCAATCCCGTTGCCAGGAGACTGTAAAATCGCCTTGTGAAAATAGCAGGGCTAACCTATGCATGATACCCAACATCGAAGTCCAGTCCAAGGGGTCGACTGTTTTTCTATCTCTGCACTAGAGCAAGCCTACAGTACCTAATACCATCAAAGAGAACAGGGCTGCTGTGGATAGTCGTCCGCAATCCCAATCCAACCATTCTCCTCCGGACGATCCTATTCCTATTGCACTCACAATTGAACTTCCCAACATTATGGGATGGCTCAGTGATCCCTAAGTTAACGGAAGGCTGAGACTTAATTGTACCTTTATGCTCAATACTTTCAAACAAAGTCCGCCTTTGAGAACTCTCAACTCGGATGATATAGACTGGATAACTTTGTCCACTAATAACAACAATCACATGATTTTCAGTTTTCACTCCCAAATTATTATGAAACTGGTGTGGGAGCAAAAATCTGACCTGTCACAATTGGGACTTAGGCTTCATTTATTTAAAACTGAGGAGGAAACACTCTAGTTTGTAGAAACACAGGAAGCCTCCAATGATGATGGCAAAGGGCCCTCCTAATGTGGCGATAATCTCAAATCTCCTAATGAGGAGTTGATAGCGCAATGTTCTACAATTGCTAGTACAGTTAAGGACTGTTCATTGTTAGAACCCCTTATGAACAGTTTCTTATTAATTAAAAAAGCTAACGCACAAGTGTAGCCATCATGTCCTTATAATTCAATCTTGGAATTTGTGCAGTTGTATTAACTTACTTTCTTGGTTTAGTTTCTTGATTTTATTTAATAAACCTTCAGTTGTACTCTTACAGGAGACCATGAAACTGCAGCATTTTTGTATTAATGGCTACATCTCATACACACAAGTAGCCAAGAGTGGAGCTGCAGGTAGACTTTCAGGGGGTCTTGCCATTTTAGTGGACAACTTTGATTGCGGGCTCGGACAAATTGTTGGCTATAGCACTCAGCCCTCATGACCAGTCCAACTTAGTTTTTCTAATAATCTACATTTACTGGAACCCTGCCAGAATGGCCATGGATACCGTCTTCACACAGATAGATGCCCTATTAGAAGATGTTTTTTTTCGACATCCAAACTATCATGTTGTCTTGGGTGGGGATTTGAACTCTTGGGGCCTCATTACGACCCAGGTGCTGGACCATGGTGCTATTAGCACCATGGTCCATGCCGGTCTCCGGCATGGTGGATGGCGGAATCACCGCCCCCATCACAAGGTTGGCGGGGGCGGTAATTCCCCATTCACCATTTGCCCTTCCCCATTCCCATTTTGCCCCATAGGGCATAATGGGGATGGGGAAGGCGCTAATTACGGCACCGTAAATTACGGTTGCCGTAATTAGCTCCAAGGTCCCTTAGCGGGTTGAATTTTAACGCCTGCAAAAAGCAGGCGTTAAAGCCTCCAACCCGCTAAGGGACCTTGGGCCTCATTACGACCCTGGCGCTAATGGTTTAACGGCGCCGTAAAGAGCGTCGGCGCCGTTCAACCATTAGCGCCTGATTACAAGGTCCCTTAGCGGGTTGGAGGCTTTAACGCCTGCTTTTTGCAGGGGTTAGTAAAGAGATTTTTTGTGCATCGGACATGAAATTCTATGTTATGGATGCCCAACTCCTTGAAGAATGGAATACCGCTGTAATTAAATTTCATTTGAATTCAATAGCAATGCCCATTATGATAAACTCAGTGTTCATACTCATACTTTTAATTCAGAAGTCGCCAGTCTGGAACATCAGAAAAATAAACAAATCAGAGAGCTTGAAGGGCTATTCTTGGCACCACTGCAGTTTAGAGGTCATACAATTCATATATGTCAAGCATATAAAAATAAACTTAAAGGCCTTAAACATCAACTATATATTGCGGACAATCAGAATATGATTTCTAACGTATGCAAGCGCAACACTAAGAATGTCTGGGCGGCACTGAGAGGCTCAACCAGCACTGGTAGTGGTGCTCTTAATTCTTCGATTCCAGCCGAGCGATGGAACACATTCATTCTGCACAAATTTCAGATGTTGCATGTACATAATAGTGTTCTTTTGTATCTGTCAAATTTAGTAGCTTTAGAACACTGTCCATGGACTCTTGAAGATGTTCAATGGGCAATTTCTAAACTCAAGTATTCTAAAGCAGCGGGACCCGATGGTATTCCCTCTTGTATTCTCAAAGCAGACTCGTACTTCTGGGCCGCAATACTAAAACCTAAGTTTGACTATATTTTTCACTGAAACCAAATACCAGAGTCATGTCTCTCAGCCATCATTATCCCCATAAACAAAAAAGGCAACCCTAACGATCCAGCCAACTTTAGACCTATTGGCCTAATGGATGCTTCCTCTAAGGTCTTCTCCATGCTCATCCTAAAGCAACTTGAACAATACACCCAGACACACAGCATCCTCTCCAGATTTCAGGTGGGATTTTGTTAATACATGGGGACTTCCCTCAATGCTACAATCCTTGCTCACATTTTGAAAAACTCAATGCAGTCGGACTCTAGGCCAATTTATAATGCCTCATTGGACATGACTGCGGCCTTGGATCGAGATATCCCAATCTCTTGTGGAACAAAATGATTATACTAGGAGTTCCCTCATACTTGGTTCGTTAACTGTTATGCTTCATCAGAATACCAGGTTAAGCAGGGATCCAACTTGGCATCAATTTTATTTAGTTTATACTTGTGTGATCTGGACAAAATCTGGGAAAAAGATAACATCTTCGAGGTCAGGCTCGGCAAGCTCCATCTGCACTGGATGGGGTTTGCTGATGACCTGATCTTCTTTGATAAGACTCCTTTTTTTTGGTCTACAAAATAAACTTAACCTTTTTTCCAGCTATGCCACCAAGTATAATCTCCAGTAGGGGTGTTGCTAGGTCTGGAAAAGAAAGATCTGGGGCTATGCTAATGTCTAGACTCGGGGCTAGCTAGCCTTTTGGTTGTAGCTCTTGAGATTCTATCCGGGGCTACAACCAAAAGACCAGGGGCTATAGCCCCCTTAGCCCCCTCCCCCCTAGCAATGCCTCTGATCTCCAGGACAATCCTTCTGAGTCCAGCATTAATATTTTCACTAACAGGAAGAGGATTCAAACTTTCAAATGGACGATTGTAGGTATAGAAATGGAACACACCTTTTCCCTACTGTACCTTGGTTACAACTTATCTGACAGGGCTTCCTTAAGTATGTGGGATACTGCTATCAATCAGAAGATGAGGCCGCTTCTGTCTCAGATGAAAATCATATTTAGGAAGCACTGTAAATATTCTGTCTTGTCTATTATTGAGTTCTATACCATAAAAGTCTAAACCATTCTGTTATACGGTTTAGACATGTGTCTGTTGGACTTGGATAAGATCCTCGACAAGGTTCAGGGGACCATTCGGAAAAAATGTTTGGACTCAGCCACTGCTCTACCTAACTCCATTCTACGACACAAGCTAGCAATGAGTTCCTTATCCTCCAAAGACCAATGGCGGATGTTGACCAATTACGCAAACATGCTTAATCCGCCACGCAATTTGATGTACCAAGATCTAGGTAAAAAAGGGGCACATCCAAAATCTCTGGTGAGATTTGACGAGAAGATGAAGAAACTTCTCACTAGAATTAACGCAAACACGCAAGACCTTGGTTTATGCTTACCTCAAGTCAAAAAGAAACATGAATTTGATTGATTGCTCATTATTGAGGGCCAATAATAGCTACAACTCTTATAATTAATACGCATGATTTGCTAAAAAGAGAAAATCTCATGCAAACTATTTCCTACGCTTCCCTTGCGAGAAAGCCTGTGCTTTATTCCTTAGATTTAAATTAAACCAATTTTATACTTTTGAGCAAGTTCACTATTGCAATAAAAATAATGTTAAAGTAGACAATGTCTGGTGCCGGTTTTGCTCAGCCACAACAGGACCAGAAACCCTGAAACACGTGGTTATGTTTTGTTCATATTTTGAATCTGCCAGAATGACGTTACTCTGCAATTTTAACATTGGTGATACCTCATTCTCTAGGGAATTGTTGTGGACCCGGCGTATGTGGGGTGAGAACACCTCTATTGTTCTAGCACTTAACTGGCTATTGGCTAGAATTCATGAGCTTTTATGTCAGCCAAGAAATGTGTAGTATTTTAAAGTTTGATACTGCAATTTGTATGGCTAACATTCTTCGAACAGTAAATCTTGAATGTAGCGTAATTTCTGCTCAACCTATTTCACAAGAACAGCTTTTTTCCAAATTTGACTACTATGCAACTTTGACAGCAAATGTTTGACTTTTATCAAAGTTACTGTATATTGTTATTATCAAAGTTACTGTATATTGTTAACAGGTATGTGGTTTTAATACCTTTTAATGTTAACATATCTTTGTTGTCTTTTAAGGAGTTTTTTTAGTCTGGTTTTTATACATAATTACATAACATGTTTGCGATTTTGCACATAATTATCTGCAGAATTTGTACATTGTGTAATATGTCTCATGGACTTTTATGAGAAACTGTAACTGCAATATTTTATATGTGTAACATGTTAGGAAAACAGGGTGGCTGATGTCCCATCAAGATGTTTGTAAAGGTTTTCTGTTTTTAAACCACATACAAATAAAAAAAAAAATAATACTGTGCAGGATGTGTACACGGTGGCAGGATATGTAAGCTCGCCAGAAATTACCTGTAATGACAGTGAGAGTCTAGCCCCGGGACGCCGAGAACGTTGATGACCAGTGTTAGGGAGAATTCTCTCTTTAGGCTGAATTACCTAACCTAGTGAGTCCCTCAGCAGCTTTGCTGGATTTCTGGAGTTTGTTTTTTTCTCCTGTCAAGAGTGAGACTCTTTTTCTCCCACTCTTGGGCATGATTTATGGTGTTCCTTTGACTGTTAATGTGTTTTCTGGGCTATGGGGTCCTTTACTCCATAGTGTCTCATGTGTTTTTACTATGTGTGTTACACAGCGCCCTCCGTGCAGTAACACAGGGGTGTCATAGTGACACCCCACCATAAACTCCATACCCTGGGACTGACTACTGTCTCCCAGGGCATATAAAGTCACCATTGGCTTTACTAGTCCCAAATTATTAACAGAAACCAGTACAAACCATCATATTGTGGACGTACTGGTCGGGGCAGTTCGATTGGCCCGGGGTCTGTTAGTCGAGGGGGCACGTCTCTGTCCCCCCTGATCGAGTTTTGGCTGGTGGCAGTGGATACTACTTTTTATATTCGACCGCAAATATTTCCCTATGGGATTTTCCCATTGTTCGAGGCTACCAACTTTAATTATTTAATTCTCATAGCCTCGAACATACCGCCGGTTTATTTAATTAATATTAATTCGCCGGTTGGTATTTTTTGCCAGGACTCGATTCTAAAATGGCGTTTGTGTTCTCTTCTGTGACCCCAACCCAAGTCGAGCCCTTTGTTCCACTTTTTGGCGGGCTTCTCCACAGAAGCCTCCAAAAGTGGTGCCACTCTGGGTACCACAAGGGGTTTGGGAGGGGGTTTAGGCACCCTGGACTGAGTTACCTTGGTAACTCAAGTCGCACTCTTGTGTGATTGGCCCAAGTGGTGAGCCGGCCGGCTCACCACTTAGCATTTTTGATTGACAGCTAGGCTGAGTGAATGGGGGTATGCTGCATAAAAGCAGGGCTTTGTGGAATGGAACTTCAGAAGTCGCCACAGGCCCTGAGAATCCGACGAGGGAGAAGCTGAGCCGACCTACCACGACGACACCACCGGTGGAGCCCTGCAGAACCGACTCACCACTTCCCGACGACAGAGAAGATCTCCCGGCTGGAGAGGCTTCTTCCCCTGACTGGTGGGCACAACTAGTTTACCTTCTTTCCTTCGCACCCCAGACCGGATTGTGGTCGAACTGCCCGTGCCAAGCACCCCGGCGGTCGGATAGCCACTTACCACTGAACCGCGAATCAACGGACCGCTCCTTGTACCTGAGAAACTCTGCGGCTGGTTTCTTCCCTGGTAGTGCAACAGACTCTTGTCTTCCTCCCCGACGAGATCCTCTCTTCCCCCGATGAAGCACCGACTTGCATCCGCTGCCAGGAACAACTGCCCCCGCTGGAGTGTTCTCACCACTTTAAGGTACCGTGTCCGCCAGACCTCCCTTTCTAAAGATTGCTACAAGGTGATAATAACCCCTTAACCTTCTGGACTGGGCTGGTCGCCTTGATCCTCTAACTGGTCCCTTTCTTTGGTCCAACTCCTTTTTCAACCGTTACAAGACTTTTGAGCACTGCAACCGTGTGACCTTGGACACATTTCGTTCTGATCCTCTTAAAGCGGATCCGGCCTACTGACTCTGAATTCACGGTGTTAATTTGCCTTCCTCTCTTGTTGTGTTCGTGAAAAAGTGTTGGGATCTGTTTCAATTTGTTCTCTGCTGTTCTCTCCCTTTTTAAAAACAAATTATTAGAGTGCCATCTACGTTAAGCTCTCACCACTGTCTGAAAATAAGTGGGGCTTTACTTAAGACTTATCTAATATTCTTTTAAGGGAGTGTATATCTTTTAGTGACCGTGTTTTTGAATTGCTTACTATTAGTGCCTTTGTGTTTTTCTAGATGTGGTTTTAAATAAATAATTATATCTCTTTTACACCAAGCCCTGGTCAGTGTTTACTTGTTCTATTGTGCTCTCTTGACCTATTGTGAATACTCTGTATACTGCCTAACTCTTCTTGAGGGAAGTCTGACTGCTCAGCCACAGCTACCAAGTGAATCTGTGTGGTACAGACTGCTACCAAGTGGGTTTACTGCCAAACACCTGTAGTCCTAAATCTTTTGCAGTGGTCCCAGAGGGAACTGCACAGGTTTCTGCCTAACAACCAGCGAAGAGCGGCTGGTCGCAGAAGCGCTGACACTGAAGGACCTGGCGTTTCTTTGAATGCGACGGTTGGTGTTGTGGGAAATATAGTTCCCGATCAGAGCATGTGGGGTGCATATAAAGGCCCCAAACGGAAGTCCCTTTCACATGAATGGCAGTGTTTTAAACACTGAAACAAAAACGGCCTGGCCTTTGTTTTTGTTTTTTAAGTAAAATGAAAGAGCCATGCGGAAAGGGGCCGTCCTGTCATTACCAATGGATAAGAAGCATTTTAATTTACAAAAGGAGGAATCAAAGATCCTGTCACATGGAAAACAGGCATTTTAAACATTGAAAACAAAAATGGCCTGCACAGGGGTGTGCAAATGAACAGTTTAAAAAAGTAAAACAAAATATCATTGATCACAGAAAAATGTCAGGAAACCAAAACATGATGTGCAGGCTGACAAAGAGCAATGTATATTGTGTTTCATCCACAAAACTTCAGTGACATTTAAAGAGCCACTTTGTCTTCATGAAAAAATGTCAGCCCAAGGCAGACTCTTTGGCTGGCTGTGGGCAAAACCTCAACAAGGAAAACTCCCACTCTCAGCCTGGATGTCACATCTCCCATCTAATGACCAACTGCAATAAAATGTCCTGCTAAAGGTGTCAAAATTCAGTGTTCTCCAGACATGCTGGCTCTGAAAGCATTGACTTCAAGAACAAGTCACCCTTAGCTGCAGCATGACTAATATGTGTGAAAATGGGGGGCTTCCACTTCAAAGAGCAGGTTTCCAGCACAAAGGAGACTGATAAAAAAAAACTCTGGCCACCGACTGTCCCAGTGAAAATAAATGGCCGGAAGGCAGGGACGTTTGTCCCACATGAAGATTCACAACTAATTTAAAAGGGCTATTATAATTTAGGGCTTTTTCTCAACTATCATAAGGCGGTTGGATTTCATCTATGCACCATTTTTTTAATGTCATTTCCAGGTGATTTGGGGGACATAAGATGTATCTACCTGTGACTCAAGGAACTGCAATGGCCAGTTAAACTAGGTTTCTGGCTGATCTGAGCATGTTCCATACGTGAGAATTGGTGAGCGGGTGGAAAATGAAATTGGGGATATGTTTAATAACTTAAATAGTCATAACTGTTGTGCTTTCTATAGAAATGGCAGAAAGGTCCCACATGGCCGTGCTACATGGTATGGATTTGGTGGTTGGATTATCTAATTCTGCATGATTAGCTGAATCAAAAAATAAGTGTAGTATAGCAGTTGCTAGTAAAATGATGAAGTTGTGATACATAAGTAGCTTTTGCCAAAAAGCTGAAAGGAGAAGAAAGGGCGATTACAAATGGGAATTGCCATATGTTTCTCCAGACCCCTAAACCAATTCTGACTTGGAGGCTGGTTTTGGGAGGAGAGAGAAGGGTAACTGTCAAATCCTAGTGGCAAGGATTATTGCAGGGTACTTCCCCAAGATGGTAAAATTGGTGGGTCATCGATGCTATATAAGGGGGACTGCACTAGGACAGAGACAGAAAAGGAGAGACATGAACAGACAGACAAGAGAGACCATCAGGAAGGCTGCTGAAACTTACCATCTGACAGCTGTAAGGAGACACCTGAGGAGATTGCATCTGGGTGGATCTGTCTATTCCCAGGAAGGCCTCAAAGCTGACTGGGTCCCATGGTGTAAAGCGGGAGGCCATCTTTGAGAGTGGAGTGGCCAGGCCCTTGCCCTATCTTTCCAGAGTGTCCTGGGATGCAGCTGGCTTTCCTGAACCTTAAACAGAGGCTTGCTATGTAAGTAGAACTGAGCCCTGGGAAGACAAAAGGTGGGGGTGGCTGCTTGCCTGAATCCTTTCCCTGTATAGCGGGTGGGGGGGGGGCAAACTGTGTAGAACCTTAGCCTAGTTAACCAAAAATATTAATTTAATTAATTACCCATTTGGCAGAACGCTACAGGGTGAATTTGGTTAAAATTCAAAATTAACAAAACTCACTTCCCAGTGTGTGCTGAAAACTATAGCCTATAATTTAATTGGGTAATCCTTGTTGTTCAGCTGACCCCGACTTCTTTAGGGAATCGGGGTATCTTTATTCTTATCAGTCCGTATCCAGCTTCCCCAACACAGGCCTTTCAATTAGGTGGGTCTGAATTCCAAAATTCCAAAAAGCATTCCAATTTTTCTATCTGACGTTCCAACATAGACCAAAGCAAGGGGGGGCTGAAAAACAAACCACTAAATCACCTTGTGTTTACTTTAAACCAAAAGTGTGGGCAAAATCATAATTACCAATCTTGAAATCCTGCTGTTAGCCTTGTTAGCCTGCAGGAAAATAAAAATCGCACAACATTACATGATAAGTGCCTTTGTTGTTGATCAGTGTAATTATTTTGTGAAGTGGAATTTGTAGAAAGTGAAGAATTGTGATTGTGTTCTTTTTAACTCACTTTTGTGATTTATTTATGCTGAGAGAAGTTGATTGTGTTGTGCCAGGGATGAAGTAGTGTTTGACATTTCCGTGCTAAATTCTATTACGTTTCATTTAAATAACGACCAATATATTTCCTGTAAACTGGCCTGGTTCTTGGCTCATTGTTAGCTCAGGGGAGAGTGACCCACGGGGTATGATATGTGTCTGAGATGGGACTAAAGAAAAGAATGTGTTAGTTTGTTGTGTCACCACTTGAGTGGGGAGGAAAGGAACTCTCTGTTTTGAGGGTGGCTTCTCAATAAACTGTTACAAATTGGGTCTCAAGCCAGGGTTTAGTTTCCTATTCTTGACTTATGACAAGCACATTGTGATAGTCTATTCATTTTGATGCTTGATGCAATTGCATTAAGGTGGAGGGAAAGGCATCTTTGTTTTGTTAAAGTGTCGCTAGGACTTGACTCCTGGGTTGCAGGGAGATGTATGGGAGATGCATAGGTATAATAATTAAGAGTGTGTAATAATTTATTTGAGTGAGGAACAGGGTGATTTTGCCCCTGCATAAAGGAGTTTTTATTAAAGTGCAAAAAGCCAACTGTGAAAATGACTACTGTACAAATTGGGGAAGTAACGGAGCATCGCTTATTTCTCAAAGGAGAATGAATTGAGGATGATGCAGGAAACTGGCAAACCAGAATTATGTGGGAGGTTACCTCATTAAGCAATGATATTTGGTTTGAAGCCGGAATATTGCACAAAGCACTTGAGGCTTTTTATATGACCACAACTGCTTGTGATGAACAAATACAAATGGCTCAGCTGACTGCTCAGTTATATTTTCAATTGCTGTTAGTAGAAGGGCATTGGCAAAATAGTGAGGCTAGTATAATGAATCAGGCTGGAGACCTGTCACAGGCCCAGTATCTTGTTCAACAAAGCTGAGTAAAAAGCACTGCAGCAAGAGAGTGCAGAGCATGTAACAGTTTTTTGCACTGATAAATTCCCAAAAAGAGTATGTAGAAAATCTGAGCGACTGCAACACAAGCTACATGACCAGTTTGCTCATAATAGAGTCTTTTTGGAGGACATTATCGCATTCCCATCAGAAATAAAAACAATTGAAAACTGAAAATAGCCAATTAATTATCAAAGGGGTTTATTCCCAAAATGACTTTGATCAGATGGATCAGCAGGTAAGTACTCTGAAACAACGGAGAACACAGCTGGCTCGGGGGGGGGGGGGAAATACCTCTTGAATCAGGATAAACAGCATCCTATTACAGAGGATAAATTAGTTGGAAATAGAGGTAGAAAAAGAACAGTCAGGTTCTCAGGATCTTACCAGGATTAGAGAAGAAAGGAATGAGCTTGTAGAGTGAGTGAGGTAAATAGAAGCTGAACTATTAGAGGCAGCAAAGTGTAGGGATGAACAAGAGAAAGAGATTTGTCTCCTGAAGGAAAGGCACCTTGAATATGCACACAGCTTGCAAGGCTCACAGAGGGAGAATGAATCAGTTGAGCAGGAGGTGCAGCAAACAAATAAAGAGAGACACAGGTATGAGCGCCTCACCAAAGAAATAAAAAATTTAAAACACGACCCAAGGCATCTTAACCAATCAGGATATGGGACAAGTACACTGATCAACGGGAGGTACCCTTCCGAACGGAGGCCTCATGCCAGTCATTTACAACCTCTTGTGCACAAATGGGAACCAACCTCATGCATGCCACCTATCAAGAACAGGGTGACATGAGGCAGTTGGACTTACCCAGGCCTAGTCCAACTGATCAAGATGGCCAGTCCCTGTCTGATATTGATGAGTATTCATCTCTACCACACAGAAGGGAAAGTGGCCGGACCAGTGTGTCTTGGAAAGTAAAGAATAATACGGTAAGCACTTCAAACCATAAACACTCTTATGAGGAGAAAGTTAGGGAGTTAGATTGGCTGAAGATGAGACTACAAAGAGACCACCTTGCCTGCTTTGCTGAAGGAGAAAAGCAAGACCCTCAGGCTAGGAAGGGCATTATAAAAACCTCTGTATATTCAGGGGAAAGGGGGAATTCCCCAGGCTCCCTGGTACGAGGGATGAGGAAACTGGGTTCTATCCTGAGCCTAAAAGCAACTCCAGGCAGAGTGACCCTGAGAGTCCAGGCAAGAGGTGTCCATACCCTGTTGTTCTGGGAGATATTCCCATTCTCATAGAGATAGGGAGCGCCTAGAAGATAGGGAAGGGAGTACCGGTAGCAGGTAGTCAGAAGGTGAATGGACTCTGGTGCAGAAGAAGAAAAATACAGAGACACAAAGAACGGGTTTTGTCAAAGACCCAATAAGACAAATCAAGGCCACAAAGAGCTTCCTGACCCCTTACCACAAGAATGCCAAGTATTCAGTATTGGAGCACCTGGAACTTTATGAGCAGATGATGGCATCATTCCAGATCAGGAATGATGTGAATTGTATAGCATTTGCTAAATGATTTTTGTAACCTGAGAACTCCAGTTTCTTTGCAGGACTCGGGGACCGCAATCATCATAAATGGTCCACCTATAAGGCAGCCATATTGAAAGATTTTTCCACCCATAGGAACCCACAAGACACAGGTAAGGTTGCATATAACTTGCAGTGTGGGGAAGATCAGGCACCTAGTGAGTTTGTGCAGGAGTTAAATTGGGCATTTGCTCAGACTTCCCGGGGGGTGAACACCAATAGTAGTGAGTTCATAACTACATATTTCCATGCTCTCCCCAAATACATAATGACTCAGTTGGTGCATGACTTTCACGAGCATAGGACCATGGATTGGGTGATTGAACAGGCCACCAGGATTTATGAGATCCGAAAGACTGCTGAATGTAAAAATACTGCCAAAACCGACAAACTATCTAACACCCCTGCTGCTGCAAAGGTGGCAGAGGTAAAAACAACCCCTTCATTGGATCTGGAGATGGGGCGGCCTAAAAGTAACCCTCCTGCCAACAAGCAAAATGGAAATCAGAAGAGACCCCCCAACCCTGCCCAATCGAATGGCAGTCAGACGGAGGCCCAGGACAATAATACCTCTGACCCTGCCACCTATATAAGTCCTAGGTACAAGGGTACTAAGCCAATCCTTGGGTATGTATACTCTCCCCCAGCCCAAGGGGGGGGGACTAATCAGGTAAGTACTGCCCGGGAAACTTCCCTCCAAACTGCCCTCAGGAGAGAAGTATCACTCCACCTCCAATTCTGAAGTTTTTTCCCAGATAACTCCCAAACCAGAACTTCCAAAACAATCCTCCCCTCACTCCCCGGTTCCAGGACAATAGATCCCTGAACCCAGGAGAACGGGAGATTCAGGATGCAAAATTATGGGGGGAATTTCCAGTACCCAAGCTGCTCTGGGAGAAGGGACAGCTACCCCTTTCATGAGCAGCAGAGGTTTGACTTGAGACCTCCCTTCCACCCAGACAAGGTCTTGCAGCTGGAGCAACGGGCACAGCAACTGACCAATGACCTGGGGCACATGCTGAGGGCTCAGTCCAACTCTCAACCTAACCCTGCTTCCCAGAATTCCCCAATACCCAGATCTGATGCCCCAGGGGGGAAATGACAGGAGGAAACCTCTGACAAACCACAGGTTCGGGAGGAGGGGACCCGGGTGGAGGGGAGATGCCAAACCCTTGAGGAAGCTTCCTTTCTCACCCAAACAGAACCCCTAAAAAACTGTCAGCCTGGAAGAGTCTCTTCTACCCCTAAAATTTTAGAACCCAAAGAGCAAAGGGTAAGTAGGAGAGGCCAACAAAGAACCCATTTTGTGGAGGAACTCTGGATTATCCCCTTTGAAAGAGAAGAATCCCTGGAAAATTCAGGTAAGCAGACCTTCTCTTTCAAAAACGGGGGATCCCTCCTAAAGAAAAATGGATCACAAAAGACCCTGCGTGGGACACGGTAAGTATGGAGACCGACCCAAAACCAGAAACTATTCAACCCCAAACATGTGAGCCAAACAGAAGTGAAACAGAGCAGTGTCCTTTCTCCAAACAGGTTCTGAGAACGGTTGCTGGTAACGGGGACAGCCAAGGAGCTGGGAAAAGGAGGAATCCCCAACAACTCCCATTGCGAGTTGCAAACTCCCATTTACAGATTTGCGAACTCCGACACAGAAAACTGGCCAAGATCAAACAGTGTCGGAGTTCAATATTAAGAAAATGACCACCGGGCTCTTAAATAACTCATACTTTCTTTGCACCTTGGAGGAGAAAGAAGGCCGATTTTATGCACTGGTTAAGGTGCAAGGTCAGTGTGAATTATCAGCTCTGGTGGATACTAGATCCCAAGCCACCCTCCTGTGGAAAAGGGCCTTTGACTAACTAAACGCCACCAAATTCCACTCATACCACTTCCCAGACAACTCCAAAATTTCGACGAGAATTACTTTTCTGTCGAACGGACTGCAGATCTGGAGATAAAAATTGTACGACACTGGCTGCAACATCCGATGATCATTGTGACTCCAGAGGGCTCACCTGTTTACTGGGGAACGATCTCCTTAGGGCGTTATCACCTCCGATCGACTGTGTAAACAAGGTCCTCTGACTCAGACTAACCGCCCTATCAAATTAAAAATGAGCACCAATTGTGTAAGCCTGAATGGTACTTGTCATGTAATTGATCAACATTCTGAGAATGTAGAGTTCCATTCAAGAATAACCAGTAGGAGAACACACTGGTGATGGGAACCCTTCTCCGTTCTTGAAAATCAACCTTACTCCTAGTGGCAATTCACACTGGAAGGGAACACCCTAACATTTTACACCAGTTCAAAATCAGAAGAGTCTTGTGAAACCAGACAAGCAAGAGTCCGCTCAAAGTCTGACAGACATTCAGAAAAAGGGCAGGTAGTTGTTTTTCCCCATTCAGGTAAATGAGGGGAAGGAACAGGTGCTTGCCAGAGTATGCCTGAATAATGGAAGGAGCTTCATCAGCTAAGGAGTATTCAGGAAACTCCCAAAAGATCAAACCATTCCCACATTTAAATTGATTGACAAATGGGAAGTAGGTCTAGAAACCCTAAATTCCAAACATCGCTAGCCTAGCAGGTGTATCCTAAAAATGTCCATTGGCAATAAAAGGATAGACCATAATTGTTGGGTCGTGAGAGATGCCGTTTCCGCCATTAATCTGGGAAGTGACATTCTCAACCGATTCACAATCATTTTGGTCCTAATTAATAATAAAGCCTGGTCCCGATTGGGGAGTAACCCTATGGGCTTTCACAACATTGAAAAAGCATTCCGGTCAGCTCAATTGCTGCCTCATGCGGTTGAAGTTCAAGTGTGAGAAAAGGTTACCATCCCAGGATAGGTGCGACAATTTACTATTCCCCTCAAAAGTGAGGATAGAGACTCAAACATCAGGACGCATATATAAATCTAAATTCCCTCCTCCAACAACAAGGGTTATATTTAAATCCAACACCTCCAGTAGACCTAGAACACAACACCATTTGAATATTGGTGGATAACAGTGGCCCTTGAAGTATCACTTTGGGCACAGATCCGTTTATTAGAATGGCGGTTGATGCCAAACATTATTCTATCGATTTAGATAATGTAATCATGGAACCAATCCCAATCGATTGTTTCGACATCAGCGATGGTAGTCCTCCAGAAAAGATTTTTACTATACATAGGGGGAATTTCCTGGTGTACCTTTCCTGCCCCTACAGTGTGGAAGAGGTGACCTTTGACATTAGGTGGGAGGAGGTAGTGTTCAGAGACAAGGACCACTACCTCGAATCCCCTGTCCAGGTCAACACCATCAAAAGAGATCTCTCCAACTAACCGGAGGATCCTGATGAAATTGCCAAGCCCAAGGTCTTTCCAGGTTTCAAGCAGATGGTTGAGGAAGGGATGAATCTGGCTGATGCCTGTGAGACCGAGGAGCAAAGACAAAAGCTAAAACGGGTCTTCTTGGATTTCCAAGATATCTTTTCAGTGGACTCATGTGACTGTGGATGCACATCCATTCATTCAACCACCATTCCCACAGATCCAGAGATGGCTCCTGTATTTGTGAAACAATAGCGATTACCTCTTGCATCAGTGGAGTAACTCACAGAGATTATTAAGAATTTAGAATCCTGTGGGACAATTTGTCCGAACCACAGTACCTTTAACAACCCGGTACTGGGGATCCTCAAACCAAACGGCCAATGAAGACTGTGCAGACCTGAGGGAGTTGAACAAACGGATCCACATGTCAAGATGACCCCTTCCCTACATCGATCAGGGACTGGCCTAGATCCAAAGGTCAAAGGTGTACACTGCCATTGACCTGACCAACAGTTACTGGCTCCTTGTTTGGCTTACCACATAAAGAACACAGAGTTTTTCTGGAGATGGGGTTCTCAGATACCGGCATAACAGCAGTATTATACCAAGAGCAACAGTGTGGGTGCTGGAAAATTACTGCCCATTCATACAGGGGGAGCAAATCATTGTTGAAACCCCTCATCAACCCATGCAATACCTACAAAGTGACAGAATCTGGGCGGGACCGTTAGTAATTCCAGAATTACTTCCTGGCTTCTGTCCATGCAAGGCTTTCCTGTGGAGGTCAGATATGGCCAAAGAAAAGAAGAGTCCCTAGCCCAAGAGTTGGCAGACTTGCATGATTGTGCTCAAGAAGACTGTCTCGAGGACAAAAGTCTAATGACCAACAACAAAAACATGGAGGCATACTTAACTTCCCCACACAAGGTCTATGAAGAAGACACGTGTCAGGGGATACCCACAGTTTATGTATATGGGTGATCCTACCATGTTGATAACAACTGGGAAAAATACCTGGTGGCTGGCATTAGGAATGCCTGGGTGAATGATAGCCTGGAGCCCTCTGCTGGTTATAAAATAGGTCCCCAAAGTAGTCAGGTTGCAGAGTTGATGGCTGTTTATCAAGCCATCTACCAACTCAATGAACTGGTCATAATCACTGATTCTGAGTATGTCAGGAAGGGGTTTGTGGAGCACCTGCTTAACTGGAAGAATCGAGGCATGCTTTGTGCCAACAACAAACCCCTAAAACATGACAAACTGATCCAGGCAATCGACGATCTGGTGACCTCCAATGAAGTGACCATCTATTAGACGAAGATAAGAGGTCATTCCAAGATAGAGGGGCATGATAAGACTGGGAATGACCTGGCTGACCAGCTGGCAAAAGCCAGAGCTATGCAGTGGGATTTCATAGAAACGGAATCCTGCTGGGTGCAATCCAAATGGCAGCTGTCACCACGTCACAAACTCTGGCTAACAGCAAACTCTCAACAGCCCAGTGTAGTAAAGATACCCAAGATGCAGATTTGATCACTGAACAGAAAGGAACCGATCATTGGGAAATATTATCGAAACACTGAAGGCTGTGTAAGCCTTCTTCTAACCGAGTCGGTTTATGCCGGTAAAGAAGATCGCTGGGTGCTGATGGAGTTTTCCAAGATGTTCCGGATCCAAGATGGTTTGTTGGTAAGGAGAGCCCTATCTGGCAGTGACCAGTGGGTGGTACCTACCTCCTTCCGAAGCCTGATGTTGAACCACACCTATGACGCAGCCACTGCCGGTCATAGGGGATTTCATACGACATTGTAAATCTTGCACGATGTTGCCACTGGCCAAATATGGGCCAGGACCTCGACACTTATCTAAAGGGGTGTCTTGTGTCTGCTCAATTCCAATCCAGTTCTCTCACACACAGAGCTCCGCTACAAAAAAGGGGAATGACACTGCCTTGGTCAGATTTGCAAGCCGATTTCATCTGGCCAGTGATTTGCTCCTGTAAAGGAAACAAGTACATGTTGACTGTGACATGCTTGTTCACAAAGTGGGTATAATGTCTTCCGGCCCGAATTGTAAGGCGGAGACAGCTGCTGTACTAATGATCAACCAGATCTTCTCTCTTTTCAGCCTCCCGCAATGGATTGAGTCGAACCGAGGAAGCCATTTTACCAGTGAGGTGATGGCAAAGATGTGGGAGATTCTAGGGGTAAAAAGAAAACTCCACATTGCCTACCGCCAGGCCTCAAGCAGGGGGTTGGAGAGATACAAAAAACAATTGTAAGTATCTTAAAGAAGTTTGTGGCAGACTCTGGACCCAGTTGGGAAATACGATTGCCATTTGTTGTGATGGGTATTAGGTCCACGCCATCTTCTGCAACAAAGAAGTCTCCATTTGAGCTCATAACCAGATGAAAAATGGTGTTACCACAGTATCTGCTCTATAGGACTCAGGAGCAGACACTGATAAATGTGTCCACTATCCATGAGTAGATTGAAAATTTGAGGAAGCGCCTCTAGCATGCTTTTGCTTATGTTCAGTGCAATCTAGAAAGGTCAGCTAACGGAATGAAAACCTACTATGATCTAAAGACCACCAAGAAAGAGTATGAAATAGGTGACAAGTTTTACCTGTACAATTTTCAAAGGAATCAGGGTAAGTAGCGGACATTCCTCCCATCTTTACGTGGTGCCCTTGAAATTGTAGATAGAATATCACCTGTTGCTTACAAGATCCGCATCCCAAAAGGAGAACAGACAGAAGAAAAATGGGTCCACATCAATCAGTTGAAAAGCTGTAATCCCAGACATGCTTTACGACTGATTAATGAGCCAAATGAAAGTCAAGCAGAGGAACCATCTGCAGAATGAAAAGGAAGGATGAAAAATCAGATAGATTTACTTGGTGTTATTGTACAAATGAAGAAAATAAATAAAATATGTTTTGTGAAATGGAAATGTCATGTTAGAACTGTATGTTGTTGTAAATTCTATGTAAATCTTCCCATGGAAAAATGTGTAGCCCCAAGACACAGAGAACGTTGATAACCGCTGAAGAACAGCTGGTCGCAGAAGCGCTGGTGCTGAAGCACTTGACGTTTCTTTAAATGCGACGGTTGGTGTTGTGGGAAATCTAGTTCCCGATCAGAGCATGTGGGGTGCATTTAAAGGCCCTAAACAGAAGTTCCTTTCATATGAATGGCAGGATTTTAAAACACTGAAATAAAAACGGCCTAGCCTTTGTTTTTCAAGTAAAATTAAACAGCAATGCGGAAAGGGGACTACCTGTCATTACCAATGGATAAGCAGCATTTTAATTTACAAAAGTAAGAGGAATCAAAGATCCCTGTCACATGGGAAACAGGAATTTTAAACATTGAAAACAAAAATGGGCAGCACAGGTGTGTGCAAATGAAAACAGTTTTAAAAAGTAAAAAAAAAAATATCACTGCTCACAGAAAAAATGTCAGGAAAACAAAACATGATGTGTGGGTTGACAAAGAGCAATGTATATGATGTTTCACCCACAGAACTCTAGTAACATTTGAAGAGCCACTTTCTCTTCATGAAAATATGTCAGCCGAAGGCAGACCCTTTTGCTGACTGTGGGCAAACCTCACAAGGAAAACTCCCCCCTCGGCCTGGATATCACATCTCTCATCTAATGACCAACCACAATAAAAATTCCTACTAAAGGAATTGAAATTCAGTGTTCTCCAGAATGGCTGGCTCTGAAAGCATTGACTTCAAGAAAAAGTTACCCTTGGCTGGAGCATGACTAATATTTGTGAAAATTGGGGGCATCCACTTCAAAGAGCAAGCTTCCAACACAAAGGAGACTGATTAAAAAAAATAAAACTCTGGGCACAGGCTTACCCAGTGAAAACAAATGGCTGGGAGGCCGGAGTCAGGGCCATTTGTCCCAGATTAAGATTCACAATTAATTTAAAAGGACTATTATCATTTAGGCCTTTTTCTCAGCCATCACGTGGCACAGCGAGTAGAGCGCTCGCTTTGACATCGGTGCAGAGTCTGCTAATGCAGGTTTGAATCCCGGCGGGGCCAAACTCAGCCTTTCATCCTTCCGAGGTCGATAAATGAGCACCACACACCGTGGGTAATAATAAGCAGCGCTCAGATACCTGAGGGTTCGTAGCGCTATATAAATGCCAAATTATTATTATTATAAAACGGATGGATTTCATATATGTACAATTTTTTATGTAATTTCCAGGAGATTTTGGGAATATAAAATGTATCTACCTTGGAGAACTGTAATGGTCAGTTAAACTAGGTTTCTGGTTGATCTGAACATGTTCCAAATGTGAGAGTTTGTGAGCGGGTGGAAAATGAAATAACTTACATATTCATAACTGTTGTGCTTGTTATGGAAACAGCAGAAAGGTGCCACATGGCCGTGCTACATGGTACGGATTTGGTTGCTAGTAAAATTATGAAGTTGTGATACATAACTAGTGTTTTACAAAAGTTGAAAGGAGAACAAAGGGCGATTACAAATGGGAATTGCCATATGTTGCTCCAGACCCCTAAACGGATCCAGACATGGAGGATGCATTTGGGAGGAGAGAGAAGGGTAACTGTCCAATCCTAGAGGCAGGGATTTTTGCAGGGTACTTCCCCAAGATTGTAAAATTGGTTGTGTCATCGATGCTATATAAGGGGGACTGCACTAGGACAGAGAGACAGAAAAAGGAGAGACAGGAACAGACAGACAAGAGACAGACCATCAGGAAGGCTGCTGAAACTTACAATCAGACAACTATAAGGAGACACCAGAGGAGATTGGTGAGAGTGCATCTGGATGGAGCTGTCTATTCCTAGGAAGGCCTCAAAGCTGAATGGGTCCTATGGTGGAGAGCGGGAGGCTATCTTTGAGAGTAGAGTGACCAGACGCATTCCCTATCTTTCCAGAGTTTCCTGAGATGCAGGTGGGTTTCCTGAAACCTAAACAGAGGCTTGCTATTTAAGTAGAGCTGAGCCCTGGGAAACCAAAAGGCAGGAGAGTCTGCTTGCCTGAATCCTTTCCATTTATAGTGGGTGGGGGAGCAAAACTGTGTAGATCCTTAGCCTAGTTAAACAAAAATATAAATTTAATTAATTCCTCATTTGGCAGAACACTACAGGGTGAATTTTTGTTAAAATTCAAAATTAAAGGAGCTCACTTCCCACTGTGTGCTGAAAACTATAGCCCATAATTAAATTGGGTAATCCTTGTTGTCCAGCTGACCCTGACTTCTTTAGGGAAGACGGGTGCCTTTGTTCTTAAATCAGTCCAACCTTTTTATCCAGCTTCCCCAACACAGGCCTTTCAGTAAGGGGGTCTGAAATCCAGAATTCCCCAAAGAATTCCAATTTTTCTGTCTAACTTCCCAACATAGACGCAAGGGGAGTCTGAAAAACAAACTGCTAAATCAATTTATTTTAAACTAAAGTGTGGGCGAAATTCCCAATCTTGAAATCCTATTGCTAGCCTTTACAGCCTGCAGGAAAATCAAAATCGCACAACATTACATGATAAGTGTCTTTGTTATTGATCAGTGTATTTATTTTGTGCATTTTTGGAAGAGCATATTTCTAAGAGCAGTTACTGCTGTGGAAGGCTGCTCTATGCAACGTCTGCTGTGCGAAGACGAATAAATCAACTGGTGTGCATTTTGCCTGTGAACTTTTCCAACTGCCCAAGCTCCTCCCTGAACTCCCATCATTCTATTTACTGTGGGTGTGAGCGCGCGCATTTTTGGAAGAGCAGTTACTGCAGTGGAAGGCTGCTCTATGCGACGTCTACTGTGCGAAGACGAATAAATCAACGGGTACGAAATTGTCGTACTGTGGAATCTTACCTTGGAAGTGACTGACATGCTATTCAGTGTCTAACAGTGACTTTGCTTTGCACCGTAGGTGTACGTTTTGCCTGTGAACTTTTCCAACAGCCCAAGATCCTCCCTGAACTCCCAGCATTCTATTTACTGTGGGTGCATGCGCATTTCTGCGTGCGCATTTTTGGAAGAGCATATTTGTAAGAGCAGTTACTGCAGTTGGTGCAGATGAGCCGGGGCTACTTTCACTGGTATCACCACCCTAAGGCATTGTCTGTATTCATTTAAAAAACCCCTTTCAGATATTAAATCACTGTGAGAAATATTCATTGTTATTGATGTCCTGCTGTCATATGTCAGTAGGAATTTATACCTTAAAGTCGGGCATGCCGATCCCCTCTTCCCTTTCATTAGATCAAGAAGCAGGGTCTACAATAAAAGCGCTGCAGAAGAAAACCGCAGGAACCAGCCGGGCCAAGAGACGTTGCCTAAAACCTCTAGGGGGACCATGTGCTATGGGCCTTGATATTCGATCTTTTTGTAAATCGAATAGAGTTATAGTGGTACCGTCATTACTGCATCACGAGACGCACTCATCCGTGCAACTAACTTTGGGTGTGCATGAATCACTGATTGATCTCTCAGGTGACGCAATTAGTGATTCTACGATGCAGTCAGCGGAATCTGCTGTATAAATCACAACTGTGGATGTTACCCAAAGTACGGCTGAAAAAACACGTATCACTCACAAAGACCTTGTGCCACCTGACAAACTCTGTAAACAAAACCCCTTAGAACTTCTAGACAGGGAATTAGTTAAGATTACTACGATAGCAATGGTATATGATACCTGTACAAGAGATGCCACTCTCAATTACCGAATTCTGCAAAACTTGAATGCAATTGACAGGTGCAGTTCGATCTGAATGTAGAAGAAAATGAGTCGATTGATATGGGAGAGGCAGAAGAAGAATCTGCTTGTGCTTTCATACCAATACACTCAGATCCTCAACAAAATAACTTAACAACTCAAGGTGAGGATTTATCACAATCACCAGTTATGTTTGATTCTTTGCCTAATCACTCCTCTGTACTATACTTATCTTCTGTCAATCCTACTTTTAGGCGGGTTGGGCCATCGGCGAATGTAAATTTACAATCTCCTTTGAAAGACAAAACATAATATAATGCTGCAATAATTACCAACACTTTATCAGCAATTAATTCTGCCCTTTTAGCAGTTGCAAAACTATACGAGACCCTGGATCAGAAAGTAATTTATCAGTTGGACTTAATTATGCAGATAAATCTTCGTCTCAAGGTTCGGGCGATAATACTAATAAAATGAAATGATGAACACCTTAGATATGTTAAAAGGGAAAATGACAACAAATACTGGTACCCAGACATCTATTTCATGTAAGGAAGATCAGAATAAGACAATACATATAGATAGGCAACTTGACACTGGAACACAACCAACTGAGGTAATTAACCTGCTAACGCAAACGCAGAATCAATGGGAGCCCATTGACTAAATTGATATAGATCGAGGTTTAGAACATAACTTAGTGCAGATTATTGACCACAATAGACAACTTAATGAAATATCACCTTATGCAATCTTTACAGGTTCACAAAAAAAGACAATGGCTAGATCCATAAGGACTAAAAAAAACAAAAATCAATCTGCGAGTAGAACTCAGATCAGAACCAAACGCTTTATTGACAATTTAACAACAGCAAAACGGCAGATTGTAAGGTCGAAAATAGCAATGCAAAAGAATTCTCAAATGATTGCAAATAGGAAATGGACTCAAGCAGAGGCTGACTCAAATAGACTAGAATATCAACCTCTTGATGATCTAGTTGCAGCCTCAATTACCCTACAAAATAGGAAGGAACAAGTTACTTACCTGTAACTGTTGTTCTCCAGCATGGGTCTGGCATGGATTCAAATGCTCATGAATATTCCCCGTCGTCAGGCTGGGAATCTTCGGTAAAGAAAAAATCAGTATCAGTTTAGTTTCTGATCTGTCTTTCTTAGTAGTAACCAATCACTGATCTCTGGGTCATACAACCCCCAACCAATGACGGCCCTCTCCCTAAGCCCCTACCCTGGCAGCCATCCTCAGATTTGGTAGCACGTACAGTGAAGAGCCGCAGAGGGGAAGGAGGGAGGGTTCGCATGTGAATCCATGCCAGACCCATGCTGGAGAACAACAGTTACAGGTAAATAACTTGTTCCTTCTCCAGCATGGGGTCTGGCATGGATTCACATGCTCATGAATTTAGGAATATATAGCAGTACACACATGCACAACCACGGGAGGTGGCAAAGGCTCAACATTAAGCATTACATAAACTCAACATTAAGCAACTCTTACCTCCTCATCAGGCCCACCTTCAGGCGAACAGGTTGTACAGCACTGCTTGGCCGACCCTGGACTCCTCCCTGGAGTCCCGATCGATGCAGTAGAATCTCGTGAAGGTGTGCGTCGACCTCCACGTAGCAGCCCTGCAGATGTCCAGCAGGGGCACACCAGACAGGAACGCCGTAGTAGCAGCAATCGCTCTGGTCGAATGGGTTCTCGGACAGCCGAGCAGCGGTCCGTTTGCCAACCGATGACAGTGCATAATGCAGCCGGAGAGCCATCTGGAAATGGAAGCCTTCGAGAGAGCCTTCCCTTGGTTCACAGGTCCAAAGTTCACAAACAGCTGTGACGTCTTCCAAAAACTCTTTGTGCGGTCCACGTAGAACTTCAGCGCTCTAGCCACACCCAGCGAGTGCAAAGTCCTCTCGGCCAGCGACGAAGGCGATGGGAAGAAAACTGGTAACACCAAGGGCTCTTTGAGATGAAAGTCCGACGGCACCTTGGGCATGAACGAGGAGTGCATCCTCAGCACCACCCTTGTGTCGTGAAAAGTCAAGTATGGAGGCTTGCAGGATAGGGCCTGGATCTCTCCCACACGCCATGCGGAGGTGATGGCCACAAGAAATGCTGTTTTCCATGACAGGAACTTCAACGGTGCCGAATGCATCGGCTCGAATGGTGCCCCCATGAGCCTGGTCAGCACCACATTGAGCTCCCACGCCAGGGCTGGAGCCTTCACCGGCGGGAACATTCGGAACAGTCCCTTCATAAATTCCTTCACCAGGCGATGAGACCACAATGACGGCCGTCTTGTAGTTCTGGTATATCGGGAGATCGCTGCCAGATGTATCTTGATGGAAGCGTGAGCTAATCCAGCCTTGGCCAGCGACAGTAGGTTTGGTAGCACTTGAGGGGCCATAATCCCTAGAGGGTTAATCTTCTGTGCACAGCACCAGACAGAGAACCTCTTCCACTTATGTCCGTAGCACTTGAGAGTTGAGGACGCCCTAGCCTTTGCAAGAACCTCTCTGCAGTCAGCCGGGATATCGTACCCTCCAAACTCTAGTGCTGCAGGAGCCAGGCCTGCAAGTTCAGTGACTCCGGGTCGTGATGAAGGATGGCGCCTCCTTCTCTGGAGAGAAGATCCGCATCCATCGAGAGTTTGACTGATGGAGATGCTGACAAGTCCAGAAGGTCCGGGAACCAGTTCTGTCTTGGCCACGCCAGTGCGACGAGGATCATCCTGCACCGGGACTTCTTGAGTTGGTTGATGAGTCGGAGCAGCAACGGCAACAGAGGGAACACATACAGGAACAGGCCATCCCAGGGGAACGAGAAAGCATTGCCCATGCTCCTCGGCTGGGGAAACCTGCTGACGAATCTCCGGCACTTGGAGTTTGCTGCCATCGCGAACAGGCCTATCTGGGGATTGCCCCAATGCTGGAAGAGACGATCCACTTGATCCTGACGCAGTTCCCACTCGTGGCATGAGCGCAGCTCCCTGCTGAGTGAGTTGGTGATGGTGTTCTTGATCCCTGCCAGATGAAAGGGTACCAGAAACATCCCCTGGGTGACGGCCCAATGCCACAGATCCTGTGCTTCCTTGCATAGGGCTGGGGATCTGGTTCCACCCTGCTTCCGGCTGTAGAACATCGTGGTGGTGTTGTCAGTGAAGATCCTCATCACCTTGCCCTTGAGGGACAGGAGAAAGGACCTGAGGGCCCAGAAGACTGCTCGGAGATCCAGGATGTTGATGTGGAGCGGTTTCTCCTCCGGGAGCCAAAGGTCTCTCGCGTGAAGATCTCCCGTGTGCGCTCCCCACCCCTCCAGGGAGGCATCCGTGGTCACCGTCACCTGGTGAGCTGGGGTCTGAAAGTCTGTGCACCCTGCAAGATGCTTGCGGGTGCCCCACTACCGGATCACCTGGCGGAATGTCTTGTTGAGAGAGATCCTGTCTTCGAAGCTGCCTGTTGCTTGCATCCAACGGGCTTCGAGGAACTCCTGTAGAGGACGCATCCGAAGCCTGCACAAGCGCACTAGATATATGCATGAGGACATCATCCCGAGAAGGGACTTGATGGACCTCACCCTGGCCACGTCGGTGGCCAGCAGACGCTGCGCCCTGCCCAGGATGGCCTTTGTCCTTTCCTCCGACGGCGAGGCTAATCACGTAACTGTATCGAGCTTGGCTCCCAGAAACAGCGCAACCTGCGATGGGACCAGGTGGGATTTGGGGAAGTTGATGGAGAATCCCAGGTCCGTGAGCAGCTGGACGGTCTTTGCTGTGTGTTCGACGGCGAGATCCCTTGTTCTTGCCGGATGAGCCAGTCGTCCAGGTAGGGGTAGACGTGGATCCCCTGTAGGCGCAGCCACGCCGCCACCGGTGCTAGGCACTTGGTGAACACCCTGGGCACCGACTTCAATCCGAATGGGAGGGCCTTGAGCTGGTAGTGTTGTCCTTGGACCACGAACCTGAGGAACTTTCGGTGTCCTTTTAGAATGGGGATATGAAAGTACGCATCCTCCAAATCCAACGACGATAGGAAGTCGCCCTCCTCTAGCTGTCCCAGCACGTGCTGGAGGGTGACCACCCAGAACTTCTGTGCCTTGATGTACTTGTTTAGTCGATGCAGGTCCAGGATGGGTCGCCATCCGCCTGTCTTCTTTCTGACGAGGAGGTATCTCGAGTATACTCTGGAGCCCAAGAACCTCTTTGGGACGAGCTCGATGGCAACTTTTTTGAGCATTGCATTTACCTCCAACAGCAGTTGAGGGATGTGGTTCTCCTTCCTGGCCACGGGAGGAATGCGGGGGCACTTCTTTAGAAATTCGAGCGTCTGCCCCTGGACCAGGGCATCCAGCACCCAACGGTCGGTGGAGATGGACTCCCACACGCTGACGAACCTCGTCAGCCAGCCTCCCACCGGGGTGCTTCGGTGGTGGCCCGACGCAATGGCCGGTTCAGTCTGGCTTGGCAGCTGCCTTGCCGCATTGGCCTCCTTGGCGATGACGGCGAGATCCACCTGACTTGCCTTGTCCCCTGTAGGCTTCTTGCGACGAGGAATGGGCCGCTTGACGGTACGTCGAGGAGCCGCCACTGAATCCCTTGGAGGCACCTTGCTTGCCTCCGGAGATCCAAAAGGGTGGCCGTCGTTGCTGCAGAACTCCCAAAGCCCGAGCCGTCTTCGTGTCGGTCTTGATGGACTGAAGGAACTCATCCATCGTCTCCCCAAACAGGTTGTTCCCGTCGAAGGGCATGTCCAAAACTTTGGCTCGTACGTCTTGGCGGAAATCCGTCGCCTTGAGCCACCCCTGCCATCGAAGGCAAACGCCGTTGCCCAATTGGTGGAAACCGGTGTCGGCAATGTCTGTGGCCACCGTTATGGCGTGGTCCGACGCAACCTCACCCTCCTGCAGGATCGCCAGGGCCTCTGCCCTCTTGTCGTCCGGGAGGAAGTCCAACAGGGGGGCGATCTTGTACCACAACTCCCTGTCATAGCGGGCCACAATCGCTAGGGCATTGGCTGCCTTAATCATCGTCGCCGCAGACAAGATGACTCGCCGTCCCATTTCATCTAGTTTATTTCCCTCGCCGTCCGGCGGGGAAGTAGAAGTCGAAGCCGATACCCCCCCTTTCTTCTTGGCCGCTGCCGAGACGACCGAATCTGGGGTCGGTTGCGCTCTAAGGCACAAAGGGGCGGCATCGGGGACCCGGTACTTCTTCTCGTATCGGTCCCTCTTGGCAGGCATCGTGGACGGGTTCTTCAGGAGAGCAAGTCCCTCGTCCCATATGTCATCTAGCAACGGCACCGCGAGGACCGTCTTCCTCTTGGACTCGCGCCGTTGGTAGAGGAAGCATTCCTTCTTCTTCTCTTCGGGGCAGAGCTGGAAAAGCTCGGACGCTCTGGCAATCATGGCGTGAAGCGAGCCAATTTCGTCGGGCGGGGAAGCCCAAGGAATCGGCGCCGGGAGGTCAGTCCCGTCGTCACCACTGTCGTCATCCATCCCCATTGTGGCCGTATCTGTTTCTGTGTCATCCCTCGGGATCGGGGAAGGAGACAAAGGCTGAGAGGGCCGTGAGGGCTGAAAAGGCAGGGCTGGATGAATCCTCCTCCTCTTGTTTGGAGGGCTTCCCGACGGACCCGGATCAGTCGGGCCGTCCGTCGGGGGTAGGGGCAATCTCGTCCTTATCTGCATGCATAAGGCTTGGATTGCTGGCAAAATGGCCGCCGAGTTGTCTCGTGGCTCGGGCTGCGACGGGCACGACGATTGCTCCTCCTCGGGAGCCTCGTCGTTGCCACCCACGCTCTCGTCGTCCCCATCTACGGGGGCCCTCCCGTGGGAATGGGCCTCTTCCAAATTCTTGTCGAGTCCCTCTTTGACTTCGACCAGCTCCTCCTCGGAGGCTGTGTCCGTGTCTGTAATGGCCACCGCCCCCCCTCTTTTTCCACTGGGGTCTTCACGGGGGTCTTCACGATGGGCTTAAAAGAGGATTCCCTCCGCGGAGGCAGGGAAACTCTGGGCCCCGAGGTCGCTTCCACTGAGGTAGCCTTCACAGGCTTCGCCAGGGCCGCAGCAACTCCCTCAATAGAGGCCTTGGCCGGGTGAATCAAGGCCTTCACCACCTTGGGTGCGCTTGAGGCCTTCACTTTAGGGGGAGGGACACCACCTCGCTCCCCTTCGGATGGTTCCTTCGAGATCGACCGGGGCCTCTCCAGTAGCTTAGCCGGGTTCTCGGATTTTCTCTTCCCCGAGCCAGAGCGTTGGCTCGTGGTTGATGGCGTCGGTGAAGGTGCGTCCTGCCTGGCAGCCGAGGAGCCCGACCGTTCGGCGCTCCTGGTGCCCACGGACTCCCGGTGCTTTGCCTTCTGTTGGGCCCACGTCGCCGGGGCGCTCTCACAGGACTTAGAAGACGCTCAGACTTCTTCTTCTTCTCACCTGCTGGGCTCTTGCCGTCCAGCCAGTTGGCGAGACAGGTCCGACGATCCCTCATGGTCCGTTCCGACATGTTCATGCAAAATGCACAGTCCTTCTCCACGTGCGTTTTGTCTTTGTGAAGGCAGTAGACGCACCTCGAGTGCTCGTCCTCCTTGAACAGATTCTGTAGCTTGCATCCAGGGCAGTTCCTGAACAGCTTGCCGGGTGTCGAGCTTCCTTTCTCCTGGGCCATGTCCACGAGCTAGGCCTCAGAAACTTCTGGAATCCTCCAAGAAATGTAGCTCGACGAACACATCACCCTTGAGGGGCGTAGAAAATTCTGAAACGGGTCGGCGTTGATCGGAATTAGAAACGGTGGAGCTTGAGGCTCGATTTAACTGAAAAATTAAATAAATCTCTATGAAAAAGCACAAAACGCAGAAAAAGCTCGAGATCTATAGCACGAGGACTCCCAACACTTGAACGTGCGGTAAAAATCTGAGGATGGCTGCCAGGGGAGGGGCTTAGGGAGAGGGCAGTCATTGGCTGGGGGCAGAATGACCCAGAGATCAGTGATTGGTTACTACTAAGAAAGGCAGATCAGAAACTAAACTGATACTGATTTTTTCTTTACCAAGGATTCCCAGCCTGACGATGGGGAATATTCATGAGCATGTGAATCCATGCCAGACCCCATGCTGAACCAATTCTGACTGCTAATTCCCTGATACCTCCTTTGGGAGTGAATGATAATTTTGACAGCCCCTGAGATTATCCCACATGAATCTATACAACCATTGAATAAATCTCAGGAGAAACAGGCAAGTATAGGGAGTAAAATACTAGTAAAACAGGCAAATAATATAGACAAGATTGCAAATGATAAAACCTCTATCTCTATTCCGACACTAGAAGATGTAAGAAATTAAATATGTAAATGAATGGAGGCTTATATTACCTACAGTAAAGATAGCCTGCAAACAGAAAGGGACGCATTAGTACCTGCATACCAACCCGAATTGCAAGGACCACAGGATCTCGAGACCGTTCAGAAATGCAAATCTGATCTGGATACCACTAGGATCCAACTCGATACTTAACGAGAACCTCAAATAAATAACAGGAATACTCTTAGTGCAGATCTTAATAAATTGCAATATTATACTGAATGAGTATCGCAAATAAAGAACAAACAAGTGACCATAATAGATATGACAAAAGATAACATTAATCAGGGTGGGAAATACCATCAACTAACAATTTGCTGCAGGGCTCTACCAGTTGAACAGTATGTCATGAACCGAACAAGTATCCTTAATGTATTTTCAGACGTAATTCTGTTGGAAGATATTACTACAGTTGACATTGAAACTATAGAATTCATCCATGAGTACGATCTAACAGTTGCTCGATTAACTATAAAATCAGGAGTTGTACTAAACACATTGTGGAAAGCAAGATTTTAGCTATACCAAATGGGTTTTCTTCTAATACGAGATCTGGTAAAAGAAGACTCGAGACCAAATTATTCAATAAATGAATCTAGAAATTATGAACAACATCAAAGACGAGAAGGAAATTTAGATCAGAATCAAACTGATACTATGAACTATCCACAAGCATAACAAACTCAAGAGCAAGAGATGATTTGATTGTTGTCATGGAATTCTAGGGAACTTTGACATTCAATAAATTCTCGGAATAATAATCTTCAAGAATTTGATATACTGGCAATGCAAGAGACTGGGACTATCTTAACCCTTAGTATGGGACGGATTTGATGTCATTCCCTCTGCAATTCCAGTCATAGGCCGCCACATGGCAGGTGTATTAGTTGCAACCCGTCGATCTAAGAGGCTTATATTAGAGGAATGGTGCTCTTTTGCCCCGTATATTCAAATGGTGAAGATTAAAAAGAGCAAATATATAATTGTTTTAATAATTATCTATTGGGGTCGAGCCAATATTTCTCCGGATGTTTTTTTCTTTTTTTTTTTATTGTATATGGTCTACAGTTTCTGTCTAGCAGACATGAAAAAGAAACCTTTACAATCTTTTTAAACAACATACTAAAAAGAACAGCCAATAATAAAACATTTTAAAAAAGAGAAGCGATATGAGTTCTTCTCTTGAGTCAATTGGTTCAAGTAAATTGCTTTCTAACCCCGCTAAGGGAGGGGAAACAGAATGGCATTTGTTCCTCTATAGCAGATGTAGAGATTGAAGACAATTCACCACTGCCGCCATTAGCTGGATTTCGTGGCCTGCGATTATTCTGTGCCATGTGTTTTCTGATGTTAACCATTCGGTTCTCTCTACAAATCATCCTAATTTTTTCAAATGCAGATTCCACGTTCCCTTGCATTCGATAAGCAGGTGCTTTAAAGTTTGTTTTCCTGGGGTTGCACAGTCTTTACAATAGATCACTGTCTTTTCTGATTGTTTCCGAATGTTCAAGATTTCCCCCGTTAGAAGAATATTCATTCTTGCTCTGAGGAAGTTGTTGTTAATTTTTTCATCTGGAAATTTTTCTAGGTACTTTGGCAGTGAACCTATTTTTTTATCAACTGTAAGAAAGGTATTCCTTGATTTTGTGAATCTTGTTTCTTCTATTGTTTTTATCCAGTCCAGGGTTACCAGCTCCTGCTTTATCTTCAGTGGGTTTTCCGTCAGAGTTTCCATGTTTGATTCTGTCTTTGAAATTACCATTTTTTTTTTTTATCGAAGGTCTGTAATATATCAGATCTTGAATTCCTGTGGTGCTCTTTGATGTCTTCATATAGAGAGCCTTTTTTGGGGTTTATAATTTCTCTATAGAAGGATGTTAGTTTGCAGTCTGCCATACAGTTCAATGATTTCAATCCTAATTCAAAATGTAGTTGACCCCTGATGTACTCCATGGCAGGTTTAGGGCTTTTTTCCAGATTCTTCCTTCAATTTTGTCCCAATTAAAGTTCCATAGTTGTGGTTTAGCTCCTAAACCGTATAGTAGAACTGGGACTATTTTGCTCAGGTAGTATTTTACCACTGGGACAATTGAGAATTTACAGAATCTGTTCCTGATTTTGATCAATTGGGGGATTAACGCTTGTGTTTTGGAGATAGTGTCTCTCTCCACTTTGTGGCTGGCTGGACTTGCATAGATCATATATCCCAGATATTCAAGGTTTTCAACTTGGGGAATTCTTTGCCCATCCAGGGACCAATGCTTGTATGATGTCTTCTTCCTTGGGTGTTTGAATACTAGGATTTTCGATTTTTTAGGGTTTATTGTCAGCCCGTTCTCCTTGGCATATTTCCCCAGACTATCTAACGTCTTTGCAGTCTAATGGCTGTTCTATCCGGCAGGATGATGTCGTCCGCATAGGCAATCCAGAATATTTTCCTGCCATTTATAATCGGACTTGCCAATGCGGACATACTCAAATGCTCTCCTATGTCTGCTAAGAACAGATTAAAGAAGGTGGGTGCCCCCAAGCAACCCTGTCTTACCCCCCTTTCCACTAGGACTGCCTCAGAGAGATGACCGATGTTATCTAGGCGAACTCTCACACTTGTACCCCTATGTAGTTCCATTAACATTAATAGCAATGACTCCGGTGTTCCCTTTTTCCTGAGCTTGTGCCATAGTCTCGTTCTATCGATCTGATCGAAAGCTTTGGAGAGGTCGATCCAAGCTCCAAATAGGGGTGTTGCTCCTCTGTCACATGTTTTTTCACTTAGTATGTTTAATAAGGATCCATTCATAGCCGTTGATAATCCTTTTCTGAAGCCTGTTTGGCATCTGGATAACACCCCCTCTTGTTCTGTCCAAGGCGAAAGCTCATTCAGTAGCAGTCTCATAAATATTTTGCTATATATGTCAAGGAAGGTGATGGGTCTATAGTTTGATGGGTTTACCCTGTCGCCCTCCTTGAAGAGTTGTATGATCAAGGCAGTTTTCCATGATGATGGAAAACTCCTTTGCTTCAGTATCTCCCTGAAGAGCCTTCTCAACAGCTTGGCCCTTAATTTTGGGTTTTCCCTGAGTACCTGGTATGTGAAACCATTTGGCCCGGCTGCTCTTGATGATGAGGTTTTAGATATAATTTCCTCAATGTCCTCCTCCTCGATTCGCAGTTCCCAACCTTTGTCTATGGGCGGACAATTTTGTTCTTTTAATGTGTTTTGAAAATGTTTTGTTAAATATTCCACCCAGATTCCCTCTGGGACCAGGTTGCATAATGTTTTGCTGGAGCTTGATTCTAGTTCTCGTATCAGTGAACAAAAACTTCTTGATGACGAAGATGAAACTCGTTTTAGCATCTCCTCCCACTCGTTATGATAGAGCATGAATTTGTGATTCTTTGTCAATGCTTTATTGTTACGTCTAATTGTTTTCAGTTGCTGAGAGTGTTCTTCACTGTTGAGCTTTTGACTTTTCAGGTCTCTGATGGTTTTTCTCAGGATTCTTTTCCTTTGTCTTGTTTCTTTATCAAAGCTATGGAGGTGCATCTGTTTGCCAATGCTTGATGGCATTTTAGGAGGAACGAGTGACCATAGAGTGGACACAAATTTCTCTGGGCTACCTATCTCTTGGGCTGTCTGATCCGACATATTTAGTAGTTTTTTATTGAGGAATCTCCCTCCTTGTCCATACCTTCTTAATCTTACTTTACTTTTCATTCCTATTATTTCTTGATTGTGAACTACGTTTGTAAAACCAGAATCATACTTGATTGATAGTTCCAGTCTTGAGTGGTCGCTTCCTCCTTCGATTTTGATTTTTAATTGTGATTTCCGGGTGAATACATTTTCACTAACAAAAATATAGCCCAACACAGAGGCTGATTTCCCTCTTTGCCATGTCATACAGGGCTCATCACATCCTTGATTTGCATTATTCATCATTTTCAAGTCCCAAGCTTTGGTGAATTCTAGCCAGGATTTCCCTTTGTTTGATAGGGGTTGTTTGCGGTACTCCCCCCTGCTCTTTATGCCCTTTATACATTCTGCGTTAAAATCGCCTGCTAGCAGAATCTCCGCATCTTGCCACTTTGTCTTAATCATTCCCAGTATTTCTGCTAGCTTATCCTGGAAGAGTTGGATTTTGATGGATGCCGGGTTCCAGTACATATTAATCAATATCAGGGCAACTTCTTCTTGATTTTACGGGCAGTGGACTTTGCAGGCCAGGATTCCATTTTCATCTTTCCATATCTGTGTGGCGTATTGGAAAGTGCTATTTTTAATAGCAGTAATTAGACCTCCCGCCGGCCTCATTTTTGCTTTCTGGCTCGGCGGTAAGCAAAATGTTGTAAATCCCTCTATTTCTATTGGGTTTACTAACCATGTTTCCTGGAAAGCCAGTATGTCAATTTTCTCCAATAGATAATTTTTCACTTCTTTTGCCCTGAACGTGCTGGAGCCTCTTGTGTTCCAACTCACCACATTCAGCTCTTTCTGCCTAAAGGTTCTGAATTCCTAATCCCATGCTTTTCAGGACTTGCGTGAGAATGTCGGGTAGGGCCGCTAGTGTTTTTTCTTGAATTTATGCTTCCTTTTCAGAAGTCTTTTTCCCTTCTCCAGTTGCATCCCTGGGGACCCTACTTTCCATTTGAGTCGGATCCTTTTGTTGATCTTGTTCACTCCTCTGTGGTTGGTTTTTTGTGGGATCAGACGTGTAAATGGTTAGCCCTTCATATTCTAATTCTTTACTTGCCTTTAAAATTGCTGCAAAGGCCTTTTTTGAGCTCAGTCCTATCTCTACTAGGAACACATTTTCCCGGTCTGGAAATTTCACATACTCAAGATCTTCTGTAGAGAATAAGTAAAGGTCTCTGTTTGTTTTAATTATGGATAGTATTGCCATTCTGCTGAGGGATTTATTTCGTCTTTGCTTGTTTTGGCACCATCTTTAGCCATAGTTTAGGGATTTCAAATCCAGTAAGTGAGTCTCTTTGGCTGTCTATGAGGCAGTAACCCCGTTCTCTATCCTCCTCCACCCTTTGTTTTGTAGGTTCATTGTCTTTCTTTCTTGTTTATTTTATTTCCGGTTCTGAGATGGTTTGAAATTTTCCATGACCGAAATTCATAACCACTTCTGTGAAGGGCCCTTGTTCCTTCAACTTGGGCGGTTCCGGTGTGGTTATTTTCTTTTTTTTAAAATATCGGGGCTATTCTTATTTTGGGTCCAACTTCATCTATTGGCTTTTTGAGTTGTTTAATGAAGATTGGAGCAAGTTTCAATTTTTTTTTATTAGTCTGTGTCACCTCTGCCTCAATATTCTTAAATTGGCTCTCAGTTTGTGAACGTGTATTTACACCTGTTTTTTTATGTGTTCGAGGCTTCCTGGCCTCTGTATTTCTTTCCTTTTTGGCTACTTACTTGGCCTTCCGAGTTGCCTTTTAATGATTCTTGGCCTTTCTTTGGGTCCTCTTCTAGACCTTTTTTGTCTTTTCTCGGTGGTGTCGTTTCCTCAATATCATGTGTATTTTCCTTTTTCTCCCTTTCCCTTTTTTGGCTGTTGTTAATCTGTTTCTTCTTTTCTTGCTTTTTAGTCAGATTGGTAGGATTTTCCTGATTCCTATTCTTCTTCTTTTGTTTTTTTTTTGCATTCCTTCTTCTCCTGGAGTTTTGATTATTTTCCTCAGTCCAACTTATGATTGAGTCATCTTTAGAGTCCTCTTTGCCTTCATTTTGCTTATCTACGGTGTCTTCCCCCCCTGATCTTGTTCTTCCATGAGTTGGGCTGTCTTTAAGAGTTCCTCTATTGTTGACTCAGATAAGGGGGTATCTCCCTGATCCTCAAATTGTTGAATGTCAGTTTGACTTCCTATTACTTTTTGGGCTGGTTTTTCGTTCCAGTTCCACAAAGCCTTCAGCATCTAATCTCTTCCAGACTCTTCTGCTTTCCCGAGATCTTTCATGAGGGTTCGGAAGAGGGCCGTTTCTTTTCTGTGGTTTAAGGAGACTTTTTTTATCTATTCTATTGATGTAATTATTACTGTATTTATCACATTACTGAGACCGACCAAGTCATGATGCCTACCCCCAGGCATCCGGACCAAGCCCATTAGCCCCGGGAGCAGGCATCTAGACATTTAGTAAAACCTCAGCAGCCCTCGCTAGGGACTATCTGGGTTCAGACCTGGCGCCTTAGGGGCCAGGCTCATAGTAGGAATCAGTCCTGACGCCTAAGGCGCCAGGCTCATAGTCATTACTTACCTCAGGCAGACCATGATGCAAATGACTCCAATCCAACATGAAGCCTGAAAGGGACTATTTTTCTACAGGGACTATTTTTTACTCGGGTGTGGTTCTAGGGACTACTTTTGAGGCTATTTAAACCACACCCTACCAGCAACACACGCTTTGCGTTATTCTGCATCCAGCAGCGTAACACTCACCGTGCCTGCAGCCTACATCCAGTCTTCTGCCACGCCCGCCTCGAAACCGGAGCTCCTAAAACAAAGAGGAAAGAAAGGGACAAGGTTAGAAAACAAACTTATTTCTATTCCACACCTGATTCTGGATCCATCTTGTCTCCAGACCTGTAAAGACAATCATTTGTGCACGCACCGCACCTCCAGCTGCAGCGCCGGGCCATACTCACCAGTCTTCACAGCATCCTTCGGGTCGGCGCTGCCTCCATCATTTCTTCGCCGAACTTCGGCACCTAGGAGACAAAAGAAAACCACAAGGTGAGCAGAGGGAACCAACAAATATAATTCTTACCCCCATAGACTTACCTGGTTTACCACCGGAGGCATCCTTTTGTGACTCTCCATATTTTCACGTGCCGCATCTGTAAAGAGAGACAAAACAACACGTTTTCCTCGTGCAACATTTACCGGACAACGCCGGGTAATACAGACTCTTACCTGAGCGCCACCAGCTGCCACAAGAGCATCTTTTCACGAGCCAGCTGCAAGACAAGAAAGGAAGGGGGGAACAAGAGTGAACATCGGACATATTGAACTCTATGAACTTAATACTTACTGGTCCTACCAGGAACCTCAGAGTCAATACTCTCCGGAACGCTCCCGAGCCTTCAAACCAGTGAAGTAACTGGAATCGACACGCCCCTGCAAATCCACGCAGGATGGAGAGCTCATCTTTCAAGAATATAAGGTGAGATTGCTGTGAGGGCATTTTGGAGGTGATTAGTTTAGGAGGATTGTGGGGGTGCCATCACTTGAATCCACAAGTGGCTAAATCCATCTCTCCACTTACAGGAGAATATTTCTACAGGTTAAGCAGACAAGATTAGGAGGGCAGATTCAGTCAGTCATCGCTGCACTACGCATCACGTGGGTGGAGACCGATGCTGTCTGGGTCCGACCACCAGGTGAGCGTAACAGAATACGAAGCCTATCTACACATCCCCACCCGGGCGTTATGGAAACCTCAGAAACCGACCAACTAGCCCTATTGTTATGGGAACTTAGGGCAGAAGTGCACTCCGCGCGCCAAGAGACTAATGCCCTCAGGAGGGAACTGACTGTGTCAAAGGAGCGCACTGATGATTTTGCTAGACAATTACTGCAACACCAAGCTGGGCAAACACCATTACCTGGACTCGGGGGGAATCCAACTCCTGTTTCATCGAGCAATCCTGTGCAAGTGGTTCTACCAGGGAGCATTCCTTCAGCTCCACCCAAATGTTTTGCTGGGCACCCAAAAAAGTTTGGCGTGTTTATGAACCAATGCCGCTTGCACTTTTTATGCAGACCTGGAGCTTTTCCGAACGACCAAACCAAAGTAGCCTTTGTACTATCATATCTTAGTGGCAGCGCAGCGGATTGGTCAATTCCATTAGTTAACCAGGATGACCCTCTTCTTCGGGGTTTTCAAGGTTTTCAATTGAGCATGGAAAGACTATTTGCCAGACATTCACAGGGACAAGCCCTGGATAATGAACTTTTATCATTACAACAAGGTAACCAGGATCTACTAACCTATATCGCCACTTTCAATAGGTTAGTGGTGGAAACCGGATGGCCAGAGGTAAAACGAATTACATTATTTCATCGTGGACTTCGCGGTGAACTCAAAGACATTTTGGCCCAAGTTGTGAATCCACCTCAGGATTGTGCTGAATATATAGACTTAGTGGTCCAGTTAGACCACCGACTTCAGAATCGAAAGGCTGATCGAGCTAAGTTTGAGAATCGGGTATTGGTTAAACCCAATGTTACCCTCAAAGGAACAGATGTATCAGAACCGATGCAGATCGGGGGGGGTCAAGGGACCCTTAACTCAAAAGAAAAGAGAAAGAAGACGGCAAATGCAATTGTGTCTGTACTGTAGGGCCTCAGGACATTTTCTATGGGATTGCCCTATGAAAACATCTAAAAAAGTAGTCGGAGTTGCTGATCAAAATCAAACAGAGCCTGATTCGGGAAACGACCACGCCCGACAAGCGTAGAGGTCCGCTTGCCGAGCTTGAAGAAGGATACTCAGACCTTGCACTTCATCATACCAATGGTCCTTATAGATCCAAGGCAGCCATCATGTATGCACGTAGTGAGGGCATACATTGATAGCGGGGCCATAGGAAACTATGTGGACCACGAGTTGGCTTCTAGGATGAATCTATCTCTCTGCAAAAAGACCACTTCGGATGTCATCACCACAGTCGATGGAACTGAAATTGCCTCTGGGCCTGTAACTCATTCCACCGCAGAGATGACACTATTGGGTCAGGATGGGCATCGAGAGACTATTGTGTTTGATTTAATCAAAGCCCTGCAGTTCCAAATAATACTGGGGATACCTTGGTTGGAAACACATAATCCTTGTATTGATTGGCGAGAGAAGAGAATAACCTTCCTGGATTATGCACATACTTGTTACCCAAAAAAAACCTTGAACCAAGGCCTGGACACAGTCGCTATTCCAGTCGTGCAGTTACCTCAGGAATATCAAGAATTCCAGGATGTTTTCCAAAAGGAACACGCAAACACCCTACCACCTCACAGATCATACGAATTTCAAATCGATCTCATACCCGGTGCACAACCTCCATGTAGTAGGATCTACGCCCTTACGGAACCCGAAAACCTTCACCTACGACAATACTTGGACCAATACCTTGCTAATGGCTTCATTCGTCGATCCAAGTCCCCTGCATCTTCAGCTTTATTCTTCGTGCCTAAAAAGGAAGGTGACCTCAGAACGTGCATAGATTACCGTGCATTAAATCAGATCACGGTTAAGAACCGATACCCATTGCCTCTGATCCCCGAATTACTAGACCAAGTAAAGGATGCTTGCATCTACACTAAATTAGATCTCCGAGGGTCATATCATCTGGTACGTGTAAAGAAAGGCGATGAATGGAAGACTGCTTTTCTCACTAAGTACGGGTTATTCGAATACCAGGTGATGCCCTTCGGGCTGTGCAATGCACCAGCAGCCTTCCAGTATTTTATGAACGATGCCCTTCATGAACTTATTGATGTCTGTGTTGCTGTATACATAGACGATATTCTAGTGTACTCCTCTTCAGAATCAGACCATGTGAAGCACGTTCGTGCAGTCCTTGAGAAACTACGCCAGCACAAGTTATATGCAAAATTGGAAAAATGCTTTTTTTATGCTACGGAAGTTGAATTCCTTAGACTTATCCTGACTCCAAAAGGAGTCCGAATGGACTCTCGAAAGGTGGACGCAATCCTCAAGTGGCCATCACCCAGTTCAGTTACAGGGGTACAAAGCATGCTCGGATTTGCTAATTTCTACCGCAGATTCATTCCGGATTTCTCACATGTTGTACACCCTATCACAGCACTTTTGCGAAAAACAAACGCTTCTTGTGGACTGAAGAAGCTGAAAAGGCCTTCCAAGAGCTGAAAGCGAAATTCACGTCTGCACCTGTCTTAAAGCATCCACGCCCTGAACTTCCATACATAGTTGAAACTGATGCATCCAGTTCAGCCATGGGAGCTGTCCTGTCCCAGAAGGATCCTGAAGCCGGTCAACTTCACCCAGTAGCATTTTGCTCCAGAAAGTTCTCGGCACCCGAGTTAAACTATGCGGTTACCGATAAAGAATTATTAGCCATCAAATCCGCCTTCAAGTCTTGGCGGCATTATTTTCTCGGTGCCAGGCATACCATTACGGTAATCACCGATCACCGGAACTTGCAATATTTAAAAACAGCCAAGGCCCAATCATCGCGTCAACTTCGATGGGCATTGTTCTTTGCCGAGTTCGATTTCGTGATCACTTATCGACTAGGTTGTAAAAATGCAAGGCAGATGCCTTATCCCGAATAGGGATGGGAGAAGCATATGCGATCCCGGAACCGGTGCCTATAATTTCAGAACAAAGAATTCTCCGCATTACCACTCTACAGACACTAGAGGATATTCAAGTAAAGATCCAACAACTCTTCAATCCAACAGCCCTGCAGGACTAGGTGAAGAAAGGCCCGGACTACTCAGTCATCAATGACCTACCTTATTATCAAGGGCGACTATTTCTACCACACAAGGAACTACAAGAACTAGTCATCTCCAATTATCATGACACCCTGATGGAAGGACACCCAGGTATCGCAAAAACTGAAGCTAAAATTAAGAGACAATTCTGGTGGCCCACCTGGCAAAAAGACGTAAAGTCATTTGTAATGTCTTGTGGCATTTGCGCCCAAAAAAAAAAGTCAGAAGAACAAACCAGCTGGCCTCTTACAAGCTTTGTATATTCCACCCACACCATGGCACACCTTATTGTTAGACTTTATGACAGATCTACCTCCATGTAATGGATTTAACTCCATTCTAGTTACTGTGGATCTTTTTTCCAAGATGGCCCACTTTATTCCTCTAAAGGGATTACCTTCTGCTTCAGTTCTGGCCAAGGAGTTCCTCGAAAACATTGTTCGAATACACAGATTTCCTTCCGTATTGGTCTCTGACCGAGGTAGTCAATTCATTTCACATTTTTGGAAGAAATATTGTCAACTGGCGCAAATCGACGTGAGGTTATCAACCAGTCACCATCCCCAGACCGATGGTCAGACAGAGAGGACCAACCAGACCCTTGAACAGTACCTACGTTGCATGCTACACCAGACCGAAAGTAATTGGAAAGATATTTTATGGATTTCCGAGTATGCATACAATAACTCTGTACATTCAGAACCGGACAAAGCCCCTTTTATACCATATATGGACATCACCCTCAAACCTCAGAACTAGATTCGCCTCAGCATTTAGAAATGCCTGCAGTTAGTCATTTGCATTCTACTATTACACAAGCCTTTAAAGAGGCAACAGAACATTTGAAACAAGCAAAAGAGAAATATAAGAAAAATGCTGATCAACATAGAAGTGAAACTCCACAACACCAGATTGGGGATCAAGTTTGGCTGGCTACAAAACACATACCTCTGAAGGGAACTCTGACTTTTAACGCTAGATATTTGGGACCTTACACTATTAAGGCCATTATCAACCCGGTAGCCGTCAAATTGGAATTACCCTCTAATATGCGCATTCATCCTGTCTTTCATGTTTCACTTTTAAAACCAGTTCAACCAAGAACAAGATTAACCAAACCACCGACCCCATCTTGATAGATGGAGAACCTGAATTCGAGGTAAAAAATATCCTGGACTCCAAGATGGTTAAATCAAAACTTTTTTATTTAATCGATTGGAAGGGCTACGGACCACAAGAAAGGTCATGGGAACCTAGTGACCACATCCATGCACCTCGGTTGGTGAAAAGATTCCATCGGAACTTCCCAGACAAACCAGGGCCCAGGGGAAGAACAACTTTCGGAGGGGCCTTGGGGGGGGGAGTGCTGTCATGATGCCTACCCCCAGGCATCCGGACCAAGCCCATCGGCCCCGGGAGCAGGCATCTAGACATTTAGTAAAACCTCAGCAGCCCCGGCTAGGGGCTATCTGGGTTCAATCCTGGCGCCTCAGGCGCCAGGCTCATAGTAGGAATCAGTCCTGGCGCCTAAGGCGCCAGGCTCATAGTCATTACTTACCTCAGGCAGACCATGCTGCAAATGACTCCAATCCAACATGAAGCCTGAAAGGGACTATTTTTCTACAGGGACTATTTTTTACTCGGTGTGGTTCTAGGGACTTCTTACCTGGGACTACTTTTGAGGCTATTTAAACCACGCCCGACCAGCAACACATGCTTCGCGTTATTCTGCACCCAGCAGTGTAACACTCACCGTGCCTGCAGCCTGCATCCAGTCTTCTGCCACGCCCGCCTCGAATCCGGAACTCCTAAAACAAAGAGGAAAGAAAGGGACAAGGTTAGAAAACAAACTTATTTCTATTCCACACCTGATTCTGGTCCATCTTGTCTCCGGACCTGTAAAGACAATCATTTCTGCACGCGCCGCACCTCCAGCTGCATCGCCGCGCCATTCTCACCAGTCTTCACAGCATCCTTTGGGTCGGCGCTGCCTCCATCATTTCTTCGCCGAACTTCGGCACCTAGGAGACAAAAGAAAACCACAAGGTGAGCCGAGGGAACCAACAAATATAATTCTTACCACCATAGACTTACCTGATTTACCACCAGAGGCATCCTTTTGTGACTCTCCATATTTTCATGTGCCGCAACTGTAAAGAGAGACAAAACAACACGTTTTCCTCGTGCAACATTTACCGGACAGCGCCGGGTAATACAGACTCTTACCTGAGCGCCACCAGCTGCCACAAGAGCATCTTTTCACGAGTCAGCTGCAAGACAAGAAAGGAAGGGGGGAACAAGAGTGAACATCGGACATATTGAACTCTATGAACTTAATACTTACTGGTCCTCACCAGGAACCTCAGAGTCAATACTCTCCGGAACTCTCCCGAGCCTTCAAACCAGTGAAGTAACTGGAATCGACGTGCCCCTGCAAATCCACGCAGGATGGAGAGCTCATCTTTCAAGAATATAAGGTGAGATTGCTGTGAGGGCATTTTGGAGGTGATTAGTTGGGGAGGACTGTGGGGGTGCCATCACTTGAATCCACAAGTGGCTAAATCCATCTCTCCACTTGCAGGAGAATATTTCTACGGGTTAAGCAGACAAGATTAGGAGGGCAGATCCAGTCAGTCATCGCTGCACTACGCATCACGTGGGTGGAGACCGCAGCTGTCCGGGTCCGACCGACGCCCCTGTGGGAGCCAGGAGAGCGTAACAGACCATTGATGTTTCACATCTTGCTACTTCACTGGTTAGTTCCATGACAATTCCTGTTTGAGATTGGACCGCCCCTTTCAATAGTTCGAAGACTGACACCAGAGAATTTAAGACATAATTGAGAGCGCTCAAGGTTGCCCCACTTGTAGGTGGAGTGTGTCTTACTTTTTTTCTCAACCTTCTTCTGAGGATTCATTGTTTTGACTTTCCATTGAGAGACTTCCTCTACTTGTCTCTAGGATTTCTCTTTCTTCATCCTTCTCAGTTTCCATCTTGCTCTCAATGTTTTCCTGTTTTGTCTGTTGTTTCTCACTTGGTTTTATCCTCATGTCATTTTCTTCTCTCTGGTGTGTATCATTTTCTTCTGTCTGGTATGTTAGATCCTTTGATGGATATTCCACTAATTCATCCAACCTTCTACTTATCCTTTTCTCAAAGTATTCCTTAATTTTTTTTCTGTATGTTTCTAGTGGTGACTGTGTACTCCAGCCCTTTTTTCCAGTGATTCCTACATTCTGCCTGGTTTCCGTTATCAGTTCTCCCTTCTTCTGATCTTGAGTACGGGGTATGAATTTGTGCCTCCACTGAATATTGATTAGGCATTGTGGGTTCTTGCTCTCTCCTATCAGAAGGTGACCCTACCGTGGTGGAATGTGCCACTGGCTCCAAGTAGGAGCCGTCCCACTCTGGTAATTTTGTTGCATCCGAAAGCACTGTGCTCCTTAGTTTCATTTTGGGAGCTGGTGTTGCCAACAGATTTGTTTGTTTAAATGTCGGATTGTGGTTTTCCTGTTCTTTCTCTTTATTTTCTTTTTGTTTATATTTTTGCTTTTTTCTGACAAATTTGGGTGGAGTAGGGCTGTTTACTTCCCAAATTTCATAATTGTGGTCCCTCCCCAATGGATGTGTTGTTTAAGCTTTCCCAGTCTGATTATGGGTTTGTTTTCCCTTCCCCTTTTTTTGTTGTATTTCCTTCTCCCGAAATGCTTTGATTGCTAATCTTTATTTTGGGAAATGGACAAAGAGGAGGGGTAAATGACGTAGGGGTACAGGGATCGCTCTAAATAGGATTCAGTAGCACAGTGCTTTCCGTACTGTTGTGATGTCTTTCGGTGAATCTTGACTCTAGTAGGTTTTTGATGGCATTCTCCCTCTCTGCTGCCTCTCCCGATCTGCCGATGTACAGCTATGCAGGATAGACGTGTAGTTTCCTAAAATGGAGCACCGACAGAACAGAGGTTGAGCTCCCTGCGCCAAAGCCACCAAACAGCAAAACAGCTTAACACCAGCCCTTCTGCCTCAGGGCTTACGCCGCAAGGGCGCTCTGGGTGTGCTAATAAGCCCAGCTGTCTGCCACGTGACTTGCGCGTCGGGCATAGAAAAATTCCTGTGTTTCAAGGCGAAGGCGTCCTTTTCACCTAATCGCCTTAAATAGCGTTTTTGTGGGCAGCTGCAGGGAAAGGTTGCTGCTCTGTATTCCTTCTCTGCTCTCAGCCCGCAGCACTCCAACAGTCCGGTGCTTCCCACACTACAATCACAATTAAAGGGTTTGCAGCGCCTCCACAGCAAAACAGCTTAACACCAGCCCTTCTGCCTCAGGGCTTACCCGCAAGGGCGCTCTGGGCGTACTAATAAGCCCAGCTGTCTGCCACGTGACTTGCGCGTCGGGTGTAGAAAAATTCCTGTGTTTCAAGGCAAACGTTTTTTTCTATCAAATACGAAACATGTTAGATATGATAGGAATGGAAACAAACATAACGTTCACGTTAATATTAGGTGATCTGAACATTCATTGTTTAACACCAAATGTGGGGCAGGAAAGTCTAATTGTTCAGAGATGGATTAGTCTTGTATGCTTTGAGTGCGGTTGGTGGCCTGTGAGTCAGGGACGTTAAAATCTCTGAGAAAGACATTAGTAGAGTGTGATAATTTGGCAGAGGAGAGTAAGCTGGAGATGTTGGCAATGGAAGAGTCACTTCTGTGAGGTGGTCTGTAGATGAGGTGGACGGTGATGGATTCCTTGTATGATAACGGGAACCGGCAAGAGAGAGACTGAAATTAGCTTGTTCTAGGAAAGCGGATGATGGAGCATGGCAGTCTGCTCCTGTTGATGATTGCCACTCCACCTCCTGTCCTTCCTGGCCAGTCCATATGTTGCGTGAAGTAGCCTTGAGGTAGGGGGACGTCAAAAATATGCTTCTATGATGAACAGGGCATCAAGGTTGTTGTATGAGATGAGTGAGTGAACTTTAAAGCGTGAGTGACTGATGAGCGAGCATTGATCAACATGAGAGGGTGTGTGCGTATGGTCTATGGGTGTTGGATGGGGATAAGGGTGATATTGATGAGGTTCGCTAGGGTAGCTTGCAGAGTTGCCAGGGCCCATTCGAGCCCTAGGCTGTGGAGGGAGGAGACACATGGTGATGTCTTTTGGTAAGAAGCAGTAGTAGCAATTGATTTGTAGGTGAAATGCACAAGCAGGTGAGGTCCTTGTCTTCATCTGTCCTTTGTTGAGGAAGCCGGTGATGAGGATGTCTAAGGAGGACTGGTGAAATAGGTGGAGGGCAGAACAGCTGAGTGGTCGGCTTGGTCCCATGACCAGCAGCCCATACAATGCAATCTGCCTGGTGCTGGCTTAGAGCCCTTTAGTAGAGGTCTGCAAGGCGACAAAAACTGGTGGTGGGCGGATCAGCTGAGTCGCAGGGCCTGGTCACGTGACCAACAGCCTACTCAATGCTGTCTGCCTGGAGCTGGCCTATAGTCCTAAGTAGCAGCCTGGAAGGCATGGAAACTGATGGTGGGCGGAGCAGCTGATTGGCATCAGCATACTCAATTTTGTCTGCCTGGAGCTGGCCTAGAGTTCTTAAGTAGTGGCCTGGAAGGCGCAAAAACTAGTGGTGGGAGGAGCAGAAGAGTGCAGGTCCTGGTCATGGCACCAGCAGCCTACTCAATAGTGTCTGTTTATCCAGATCACCAGATAGTGATGTGGGAGGGACAGATAAAGTGAATGGAGAGTGGGTGGCTTAAGTGGAGGTCATGATGTTTGCCATCATAGAAAGGTCTGGGTGGATCATGGCAGTGATGAATGATGAATAAACGCAGATAGTCATAACATATATAAGCCAAGGGTAGACACGTGAGGCAGCCAGGTCATCGGCAGGAGACAGGTGAAGCAGGTGAGATTTTGTGATATTGTGAGGTTAACGAATGATATCACTGGTAGAATTCCAATGTTTTTGGGTGCAACAAGCACACAACGGCACATGGGTAAATGCCAAACCAAGAGAAGATTAAGATCCAAGTTCTGGTGGCATGGTAGGGACGTGATGGTGGAGGAGGGAGTGTGTGCCATGAGCGCTGAGTAATAAGTCAATGAGGAGGCAGATTCAGGACATAACTCCCATGGAAATATCAGATCAGGTGTGGGAGAAGTTTGTAACTGATTCCCTGGGTCGTATGAGGGGGTTGGGTCTAGAAAATAGGCTTCCGATTGCATTGGTGGATTATGCGTGAAGGTGGTTTGATGTTAGGTTTGTGATCAACATAAAAACGTCAACTGTTATACAGTTCATGGAGGTTTTGTCCTTGAGGGAGGGATGTCCTAGGATATTAGCACTGCAGAATAGTGTACAGCTCTTATTGAGGAAAATGCAGGAATATTTAAAAGAGATGGCATTACGTGTTGGATTAGAGAAGTCTTGAGGTGTACTTATGCCCCATTCCATTCCAATTGACGGATGCTTTTGGGGGCGCATAAAAATTAATTAAAAAAGAAACGCTCATTATTTTTGGACACGAAAGAGTTGAGAGGTGTGATTTTATTAATGACATCTGCAAGATAGGGTTCAGGCCCACACTTTGTTGGGGGAGAAGTACCCAACTTTCTTATGGCACCAGGTGCAAAAAGAGTAAACATGTCTTTTTTTTACAGCTTTTTGGGTTGCCGTAGTGATGCTTTTTGTTGTTTGACTTGGCAGCGAACATGTTCAAATGGCGGTTCAGATTGTAGATTTGCCAGGAGGGAAAGGAGCGACAGCTCCACATTGGTCCCATCAAACTTTTATTTTTTAATTCAACTCCTGGCATCAATATTTCGAGCTGTATAGACACATTCTGTCCTGCAATCCTATAAGCAGCACTGTCTGGGTAGTAGTTGCTTTTGGCCAACACGGAGTTGTATCACTGTAAAAAGCCTCTGTGTAGGTCTCTCATGTTTGCTGTTACAACCGCAGTTTAGCCTGAAATGCAACTCTAAAATTAATCTGCCGAGCCAGGAAAAGTGACCATGTTTCTGGTCTGGGGAAGGCCCTAAATTGGCTATTCAATGTTGCACGCATCACTATCAAATTAGGCTGTATCATCCACACAATATTGCGTTCATAGTCTCCACGTGATATTTAGGATAGAATGTCTTGCTACTCTGAGACAACCAATCCCTACTGCGAGTACCCCCTTAACACGTACATGTTTCTGGAAATAGGTTTCACAGTTCGCTGGAGAGCTAAGGATAGAAGCTACCGTATAGCTTTCAGGACAAGCCTTGCCCTTCACATAATTAATTCCCTGCCAATTCGAAGGTCCGCTCAGTCACAGTAATCCTGCACACCGAGACAGTTTGTCCAGTGTGAGTGTTGACTATAAAGGTGCTTACACAGTCAATAAATGGGCTGACACAGTATCTTTCTACTTGCGATTGTATCAAAAGCAGGCAGCTTCTCGTCCAGGTGCTGTTTTCCATGCCTTACTGACTAGCCATAAGTATGGTGCAGCCCTCTCTGAAGCTGGCTCTGCCCACAGATGCGCCCTTTACAATCCTATGTCATTCGAGGGTGATGGGCACTGGTGAAGGTGTTGGCATGAACTGGTTGGTGGTAGAAAGATATGCTGAAAAATATGCAATCCGTAAAAGAACATGGATATCCCGTTTGAGGGTATTATGTTATGACGATACGAACAATAAAGTGTTACATCGGAAGTGCCATAGTAAGTGGCTGTTGGGCTGGAATGGAGTAACTGGAGTGCCCTGCTGCTTCGTTTTTTGAAGAGCTGCCGTCTGTAAGGAGAAGAACTGCCTGCCTGCTATCTCGCCGTAACACGGCATTTTGCTGGACTTCAAGATCCAAGTAAAGAATTCTTTCTATGACTTTTACTTTGATCTCCTACTGAGATCAATACTGCGTTCCGCGGTTTGCTATACCACACGGATTCTATCTAGTTACTTACCCGAGTTACTCTCTCTCATTCTAGGTTCCCTAGTGTGGCCCCGCCCCCTGCCTTGCCAAACGTCCGCTCCTCGCTTTCTACATATAGCGAGGCGCGCGCGCATCGCACGGGCGCTTTTGAAGTGCCATAGTAAGTGGCTGTTGGGCTGTTGGGCTGGCGGTGGCAGGGGCAGTGTGAACCCACTACTCTTCAGCAAGTGCGCTATCTTGATTCAGTAAGGGTGTTAACCTGCAGGATCTCCCTTAATAATATAATAATCTTGCTAGGGCTGTAGCCTGCCCCTTACCTACTGTGAGTGATGAAGAGGAAGCCCTCCTGCAGTGCACGCAGGAATGCTCCCCTGACTGTAAAACTATTGAGGACCAAATTGATCCTTCCCAACCCCTTTTTATTGATTTAGACTCACCTACTCCTAATAATGCTAAAGGTGAAACACTGGTTAACGGTGATTTGTTGGATGTGGTGGATGTATCTATTCCTAGCAGCTTCTGCTATGACAATTTGGCTGATTTTCTGTCCCTCAACTTTCTGGGAGGTACAAAGCCTGTAAAGGGGGGGGTTGGGGAAGTTTGAATGATTCGATCCAACCAGTTATGGAGTCGGATTCCTCTACAATGATGAGTATATTTAACAGATTACTGTTGTCGGAATTGAGGAAACAGACAGCGGCCCTAGTGACGCTGGCCAATGAGGTGGACAAATGACCTATAAGATTTACTGAGTCATTCGTACAGGCCATGAAGGATGAAGCCAAGTCTAATGAGAATGAGTGTAAAGTAAATAAATCATGCACCCGTTCCATTAACACTATCTCTGAGGACGAAATTATTGTAATTGCATCTACACAGGAATTGGGAGGGGTGCATAAATCTAAAGCTCCGATTCACAAAAAAGATCTGAATGAAGGAAGCACGAACGCCATCCTGGATGAAGGAAGCACGAACGCCATCCTGGATGGCAAAGTTTTATTAGTGGATCCACAGAATGAACATTTTGAAGTAAAACTATCCAAAAGGCAGGGACAAAAATTGGCCAAACAAAGGAAAAAGAATACTAACATGGCTGCTGTGCTTAAAAAAACCTCTAGGAAATTCCTGAGGGATGTGGAACCGACTCAAAAAATGCGAATGACAGATGATGGAAATTAACCCCCAGAAGTGGTCCAAAAAGATCCAATGACAAAGATAGATAACAACGGGAAGGGTACTAAAGATCACAATAAGAAGGGCAATCTGGTAAACATTAAAAGTAGCAAAGAAACAATTCTTCGTGATAGGTACACAGAGGGTGATGTTACCATGATTGAGGCTATGAAAAAGAAAGGTGATGTAATGTTTGAAATCTTCAAAACCGTACCCATGCCAAACACTAATAGTGTGACCTCCAATTTTGAGTCTGTTTGGGGGCAAATTATACACAAGAATGGTAGTGAGGGTGCGGCGCTAATTGAAGGTAATGTGGCAAACATTGAAAAATTTGCTAGACTTGTGGCTAAAGGTTGTGATCCCAAGGGAATTACTGTGAATACGACAGTGGATAATGTAGAGCCTAAGAATGATACAAGAGCCAAACATATTGCTATGCAGCATGATAAGGAAGCTAGAGTTAACATTACAGAGACTGAGGCCACATCCCGCTGATGATACACTGTGAGGCGGTTGTAGGTCCAGAAGTTTCTAAAAATACTGTAAACACCAACGAAATACGTCAACTGATCATTAAGGTGCTCAGAGATGACATTGCCTCTACTTCTGTTAATACCTATGATGCTATGACCCAACCACGAAAATTGTATGAACACCTACCGCCCTCTAGTACTGGGTCTACACTAGAAGGACGTGGCAAGGATTTTTTGGGTGTTAAGCAGAATGAGTCTGAATGTGCTAATGATTATCTGCTGTCTGGTAAGAGGGATACTGACCTACGACAACCGGTCTTTCCAGAGGTGCCTGGGATAATTCTCAAAGCCTTATTTGATGATAGGGGCCATGTATCTCTGAATAGACCATACATTCTATCATTATTATCGACTATCCCAGAATTTAGTCTAATTACCTCGACAGACATTAAATTGGTGGATTACATACACAGATTTAGATATGATTACGTTTGCCTTGTCATTCCCTCACCCCATGTAAGGTCTTTGCTCCTGAAGGAGGCCGAACAACTACAAATACGAGGTTTTGGTATATATGAATATAGAACAACTATACAAAATCCTCCTAATATGTTACAGAAGCGGGTGTCTTTTGAGGGTGGAAATCAGGAGAGAATGTTAGGTAATGACTCTTCAGGGGTTGAAAAAGATGTGAACAAACAAGATTGGCGATGGTTGGCTCTGTCCCTGAGGGAATCGATCGACACACTGAAGCAGTTGGGTAGGACTCTTTAGCTCCTGCGATAAGCTAAAATGTGTAAGTTGGAATTCAAGGGGCTGTTTTAACTTATTGCACAATGACAAACTTACAAGATATTTAGGTGAGTTTGACTTCATTCTCCTACAAGAGACCTGGTCCAGAGTACAGCTATGTTGGGACGGCTTTGATGTCACCTCAGATTGTGCTCATGTAAGAACAGGGGTCGCCCGAAGGGGGGTTTGATGATAGCTGCAAAAAAGGCTAATAAAACGGTGAAAACTGGAGAATGGATCTGTTCACATCACTTTTTAGTGGTTTCTTACAAACTGGGCAACAATAATGATGATTTTTTCAGTGCTCATTATTAATGTGTACTGGAATCCCAGTGAATTGTCCGATCTCACTCTTGAAAAAGAGCTTGTTAATTTGGGAGTAATAATGGAACTGGGGCTACAATGTAACCTAGGGGGTAAGATTATAATTGCAGGGGATCTGAATGCCAACTGTAACTGTAATAGGTCTATTGGGGACTTTCCGGTGGCCTATGCCGGAGACTGTGATAGGGCAGTGGGTAATCCCGATTTACGGGGGGGACTATGGACCCACTTTGCCGAAACTTTGGGCCTGGATTTCATCTATAACGAGCACTATACTTGGAATGCTAGAGGTTCAGAATCTATAATAGACTATGTCTTTCTATCAACTGGCCTGTCTGAAGGTCTATATAAGTTTGAAGTTAAGGAATCTGGAAGCAGTGACCATTGTTTCCTCACTTTTGAAATGAGAGTTGATATTTGTAAACCACCTGTGAAATACTATGCTCAGAATGTGAATGTAAATCCCAGAGGGAATAGAATCAAATGGTGTCACAGATTAAATGACAAATTTACTGTCACCATGATCAGAGATCACGACTTAATGTCTAATCAGAATCGGGTTGAATGTTATTCAGCTAGTAATTTCACCAAATATATTAAATCCACGATAACCAATTTGATGGTTGACACAAATACCCACATGTAAACAAAAATCATAGACACATTATGGACACTGCTATTCATGAACGTAAGAACACCTACAGGAAAGAGCTTCGACATCTAAAAAAATTAGGACTAACTGACTCTTTCGCTTTGCTTGAGAGAAAAAAATACAACAAAAATATAAAAACTGGGTAATTTATCACAAAGGTCGCTGCACTCAGTTGGATGGGGAAGCTATGCTAAAATCTCTCCGTGGTCGCAATTGTTCGAACTTCTGGACATTAATCAATGATCTGGAAAAACCACAGGAAGATGTCATGCTAAATCCAATCTCAGAAGACTTATGGTTTGGTCACTTTTCCAAACTATACATTGAAAGCGGGAGATTGGAGATCTGTAAAAGCCCTCGTAGACCGAAATGGTTGCTGCAATTTACAATGGAGGACATAATTACACTTATAAACAAATCCAAAAACCCAGGTGCTACTGGCCCCAACAATCTGTCCAATAAACTTCTGAAACTCAACCCGATCATATGGGCTAAGGTTCTGTATATACTTTACAGTAATATTGTGGTGCACAAGATCATCCCTCAATCATGGAGAGTATCTATTGTTATTCCGGTCTTTAAAAAGGGTTCTGGATTGTGCCCTACAAGTTGCAGGCCGATTGCGATCGCTGAGCCAGAATCTAAAATATTTCATTCTCTCGTTCTACGGGAATTGAAAGAATGGATCAAAGCATAATCAATCCTAGATGCCAAACAAATCGGCTTTAAAAAAAGGATTGGAACTGACTGTGGGGGGCTTATATTAAAATCACTTATAGCAAAGTCCATGATACGAGGCAATAGATCTTTATTTGTGGCTTCGATGGACTTAAACTCTGCCTTCGATTTAGTTGACAGGAATCTTTTGTGGCAGAGATTAAAAGATCTAGAAATCCCCTTACATCTATTGGATATTATTAGTGCTCTCTATACGGACACAAGAGTGACGGTACGCCTAAACACCGGGGCCTGTTGTCCAAGGAGCTAATAATACCTAATGGACTGCATCAAGGGTGCATGCTGGCACGTACAGTTTTCAATTTGTACATTAGCGGGGCAAATAAGGCTCTCTGTGGAAAAGGTCTTGTTTCTCCAAAGATCGATAATATCTATCTGTCATGGCTGGCGTATGCCGATGACATTCTTCTGATGGATAATACCAAGATTGGTCTTCAGAGACTGCTTGCAGCCTTTGAAATATTTACATCTACCCTACAATTGAAAATTAATCCATCCAAGACTGTCATTGTGCGGTTTGGCAAACGAAATTTGAAAGAAAACTCCTTTACATGGTTTTGTGGGAACAAGACAATCAAAACTCAACCGGCATTTAAATACCTGGGGTTCTATTTCTCTGGAACTGATTCCAATGTTTTGATAAAAAGTCAGCTCAAACTAAAATCGGATATTGCCATTAGGCAGATGCGGGCGATTGATATGAAATATGGTAAATTTACTATAGTCCCCCTGAGGGAATTTTACCTCAAAAAAATCATACCCCAGCTGATGTATGGCATGGAACTTTTTCCACAAGAACTTTATGAATATTTGAACCATATTGAAAGTAGAATTTGGAGGTCAGTTCTGTTTCTTTTGCCTAAATGTATACCGATAGAACTGATAAAATATGAATTGGGTCTTCAATCACTTTATATATATGCAACATGGAAACGTATTGGTCTCTGGAGAAAATGCAAAACAGCGGCAGAGGACACCCTATATGCAGGGGCTTATCAAGAAAGGTCAAACCCCTTTATACACAAACTGCAAATAGAGACGACATGCTGTCTTGCCTCCATGGGTATGTCAGTCACTACTTTATGTAAGAATCCAGTAAGGACTAAAACTAGCCTTATGGGCTTTGATTGGCAGAAGACAAAGCATAAAATCTTGGAATCCAAATTGTATAAGTATGCTTTTTCCATCTGGAAGTGGTTTCCAGTCATAGAAGGATACCTGAACGAATACCCGAGCAAACATATGCGAAATGATTATATGCGCTTTCGATTCAATGTCTTGCCAACAAATCAAATCCAAAATATTAGGCAATGCAACTCAGATACTTGGCCCTGGTGTAGATTTTGTATGAAAGAAGGTGAAATTGAAACTCTGCAACATATCTTGTTGGTGTGTCCTGGACTCAAGAACGAAAGAATTATGTACTTTGCCCAGTTCGTTAACTCCATCTATGATGTTGATAGAGATTTTATATGGCAAAGAATTTTACATGACAACACTATTAGGTTAAAAATACGGGTGACCACTTTCTTGCGTAATGTATGTAACCTATGCCAAGATGTACCGAAGCTTGTGGTCGGCTGAAATGACATTTGCTCTTTGCTTTTTGTTTTAGGAAATCCTTTTGTAATGATCATGTTTAGGTTGGTTTTTATGAATCCGATTGTTTATATATGATTTTACATGATTTTAAATGTGTGTTTTATTTGAATCTGGTTTGTGATTAAGTTGTAAAATTCTTGTCTTGATAGTCGAGTATTTGTTACTGAGTTCTCTAAACTGTTTGTCTTTTTTTTAATTCGAAGAAATGAATTTTTTTTAAAAAATATTTTTATTTGTGTTTGATTCATTACAGAGTAACTAAATCTTTAAAAAATAGATGTGATAAATATTCCTTACGATATAATTCATGCAGACATTTTTTAAGATCATCTTTCAATAAAAAATAGAAAATTACATGATTAAAACATTGCATATATAGTTAATCAGGCATGAGCATTGGCATAGTTATCTAATTCCTTTTCTATTACTTTACAGAATCTTGTTAAAGCATATATTAAGGGTTTATAGTTGCCCTGCACCATTCTAGCCCAAAGAAATACTAAACAATCAGTATAGTTAATATTTACAAACTCCATCAGTAAAACAGTTCTTTGATGTTTAAAATAGGGACAATATAAAATCAGATGCTTTAAGGTTTCGGTAGTTTCAGTGCACATGGGGAATCTACAATTCTTTTTTCCAGCATACATATTATATCCAACCCAGTTCGAAATTCTTTCTTTGGTGTGCAGCAAATTGAATTTGAACCGTAAGAATACTTTACGGGTATGGTTACAAGGGAACAACATAATATAGTCATATCTAGGTATGCGCTTTTTTGTAAACAGGTAGTATTCCTTGTAAAGTTTGTAAGACCCTATTTGATCAATAGTCCTGCACCAATCACATGCAAACAGCTTTTTTTTGGCATAAGCGGGTTTAGTATGGATGTCATCAACTGTGATATTGACTTCGTTTAAAATGTCATATATTCTAGTCAAATATTGGGCCATTGCGGCCGTTGGCTTTGAATCAATTGTTTGCTTTATTTCATCGTATAGGGAATTCACCTTAGGATAAATGATTTTTGTATAATTAGTGAGCAGCCGCCATTTCCAACGAGTAGATAACGCTACTAGGCCTAGCTCGTGTCTTAGGACTGCATTAGGTAGTGACATTGGAAGGGACATAGCACGTTTCAAGGATGTCCCCTGCAATTGATCCAAGATTGCACCCATTTCGCCCAGACATACATCAAGCGAGTAGAGAATGACAGTTTCAATTTTTTGCGTAAAAAACTCGATGAGAGGGGTTAGTGAAAATGTGCAGAATTTGTAAAGTATTAAATTATGTGTGATTTTGTAAAGGTTTATAAATAAACCAAAACAAATAAAAAAATAAAAATAAAAAAAAGTGTTACTCCGTCACTACAGTCAAGTGATAATGCATATGTGCGCCTTGAAGGTACTGTGCATTGTAAATACAAAAGAGCACCTACCGAAGCTCCTGTAGCGTCTGGTTATGCTTCAAGCTGAGAGCTGTGGTTTCTTTGTCCAATGTACTGATGTTGTTGTCATTCAGCGAAAGTTTGATAAGTCTTTTGTTCTTTCCAAGACCTCTGAATACCTGCTCAGCCCCTTCGTTCCCCAGAGCATTGGTCCCCAGACTGCAAGAGATACAAAAACATATAAAACAGTAAATACACTAAAACATAATGTTCATCATACAAAATCACAGAACATCAATACATTTCATAAAACCATCTTAAAACAAAGAAATATTGAATAAAGGAAGAAGCAACTTTAGAAAATTCATCACAGTAATTAGCAGACGATCATTAGGGTTTACTAACAAGTTCCACCAGAGCATTTCCCAAGTGAACATACGGCGAGTGATACAATAAAGCCTGAAAGCACTCAACAATTGTAATTCATAGAATTCAGCGCACAAGTGGCGCACGCGGCTGGCGCACAGTGTGCGCGTGCGAATCCCTGCGCCAGCCGCGTGCGCCAAAATCCATTTCCGCGCACAGCGTATTCATGGATTCCAGCTACCAAAACCAGCTGTGGGGCACAGTGGCGCAGCGACCCTGCAGCAGCGCCAGTTACGCCCCCAAGAACGCCTCTCGCGCAGGGAAAAGCCATCAAAATTCCCAATCCAGCGCAAAGGGCTGCGCTAACCCTGTACCAGCACAGCAAGCGGGCTACGTGTATCACTGGGGTGCGCGGGAAGTTCCACACGCAATTTCAGCAGGGTATGCGTATTTCTGGGGTGCGCGGGAAGTTCCACACGCGATTTCATCAGGGTACGTGTATTTCAGGGGTGCGCGGGAAGTTCCACACGCGATTTCCGCAGGGTACGTGTATTTCAGGGGTGCGCGGGAAGTTCCACATGCGATTTCAGCAGGGTACGTGTATTTCAGGGGTGCGCGGGAAGTTCCACACGTGATTGGCCAAGTGCGAGCAGGGTATGCGTATTTCAGGGGAGCGCGGGAAGTTCCACACGCGATTTCCGCAGGGTTAGTGTATTTCAGGGGTGCGCGGGAAGTTCCACACGCGATTTCAGCAGGGTACGTGTATTTCAGGGGTGCGCGGGAAGTTCCACATGTGATTGGCCCTGTGCGAGCAGGGTACGCGTATTTCAGGGGTGCGCAGGAAGTTCCACATGCGATTTCCGCAGGGTACGTGTATTTCAGGGGTGCGCGGGAAGTTCCACACGTGATTTCAGCAGGGTACGTGTATTTCAGGGGTGCGTGGGAAGTTCCACACACGATTTCAGCAGGGTACGTGTATTTCAGGGGTGCGTGGGAAGTTCGACACGCGATTTCATCAGGGTACGTGTATTTCAGGGGTGCATGGGAAGTTCCACACGCGATTTCAGCAGGGTACGTGTATTTCAGGGGTGCGCTGGAATTTCCACATGCGATTGGCCCGTGCGAGCAGGGTACGCATATTTCAGGGGTGCGCGGGAAGTTCCACACGCGATTTCCGCAGGGTACGTGTATTTCAGGGGTGCGCGGGAAGTTCCACACGCGATTTCAGCAGGGTACGTGTATTTCAGGGGTGCGCAGGAAGTTCCACATGCGATTTCATTAGGGTACGTGTATATCGGGGTGCGGGGGAAGTTTCACATGCAACATCAGCAGGGTACGTGTATTCCAGGGGTGCGCGGGAAGTTCCACACGCGATTCCATCGGGTACGTGTATTACAGGGGTGCGCGGGGAGCACCACACGTGAATTGCACGTGTGGGTCCTCCCAGGTGTTCCCTCTACACCCTCCACGGCCACTGCAGGTGGCTCACACCACAGGGGCCTACCCTGCACATGTCCTGCAGGCACCCCATCCACCATGGCCATGCCCCCCAGCCAACCCACATGTCAACTTGCACTACTGCCCACCAACGCATTTCCCCCTGCACCCCCAGCCACCAGGGGCACCCTCCACCAGGCCCCCACCCATGTCTCCCACCACCCCCACCCCCCAGCAGTGCAGGGTCACCCTCCAACAGGCCCCCACCCATGTCTCCCACCACCCCCACCCCCCAGCAGTGCAGGGGCAGCCTCCACCAGGCCCCCACCCATGTCTCCCACCACCCCCCCACCCCCCAGCAGTGCAGGGTCACCCTCCACCAGGCCCCCACCCATGTTTCCCACCACCCCCACCCCCCAGCACTGTGGGGCACCTGCCAGCAGGCCCCCACCCATGTCCAACTCATGTTCCCCACCACCTCCACCCCCCAGCAGTGCAGGGGCACCCTCCATCAGGCCCCCACCCATGTCTCCCACCACCCCCACCCCCCAGCAGTGCAGAGGCACCCTCCACCAGGCCCCCACCCATGTCTCCCACCACCCCCACCCCTCAGCAGTGCAGGGTCACCCTCCACCAGGCCCCCACCCATGTCTCACACCACCCCCACCCCCCAGCACTGTGGGGCACCTGCCAGCAGGCCCCCACCCATGTCCAACTCATGTTCCCCACCACCCCCACCCCCCAGCACTGTGGGGCACCTGCCAGCAGGCCCCCACCCATGTCCAACTCATGTTCCCCACCACCCCCACCCCCCAGCACTGTGGGGCACCTGCCAGCAGGCCCCCACCCATGTCCAACTCATGTTCCCCACCACCCCCCCAGCAGTGCAGGGTCACCCTCCACCAGGCCCCCACCCATGTCTCCCACCACCCCCACCCCCCAGCACTGTGGGGCACCTGCCAGCAGGCCCCCACCCATGTCCAACTCATGTTCCCCACCACCCCCACCCCCCAGCACTGTGGGGCACCTGCCAGCAGGCCCCCACCCATGTCTCCCACCACCCCCACCCCCCAGCACTGTGGGGCACCTGCCAGCAGGCCCCCACCCATGTCCAACTCATGTTCCCCACCACCCCCACCCGCCAGCAGTGCAGGGGCACCCTCCACCAGGCCCCCACCCATGTCTCCCACCACCCCCACCCCCCAGCAGTGCAGGGTCACCCTCCACCAGGCCCCCACCCATGTCTCCCACCACCCCCGCCCCCCAGCACTGTGGGGCACCTGCCAGCAGGCCCCCACCCATGTCTCCCACCACCCCCACCCCCCAGCACTGTGGGGCAACTGCCAGCAGGCCCCCACCCATGTCTCCCAGCACCCCCACCCCCCAGCAGTGCAGGGGCACCCTCCACCTGGCCCCCACACATGTCTCCCACCACCCCCACCCCCCAGCACTGTGGGGCACCTGCCAGCAGGCCCCCACCCATGTCCAACTCATGTTCCGCACCACCCCCACCCCCCAGCAGTGCAGGGGCACCCTCCACCAGGCCCCCACCTATGTCTCCCACCACCCCCACCCCCCAGCACTGTGGGGCACCTGCCAGCAGGCCCCCACCCATGTCTCCCACCACCCCCACCCCCCAGCAGTGCAGGGTCACCCTCCACCAGGCCCCCACCCATGTCTCCCACCACCCCCGCCCCCCAGCACTGTGGGGCACCTGCCAGCAGGCCCCCACCCATGTCTCCCACCACCCCCACCCCCCAGCACTGTGGGGCAACTGCCAGCAGGCCCCCACCCATGTCTCCCAGCACCCCCACCCCCCAGCAGTGCAGGGGCACCCTCCACCTGGCTCCCACACATGTCTCCCACCACCCCCACCCCCCAGCACTGTGGGGCACCTGCCAGCAGGCCCCCACCCATGTCCAACTCATGTCTCCCACCCCCACCACCCCCCAGCAGTGCAGGGTCACCCTCCACCAGGCCCCCACCTATGTCTCCCACCACCCCCACCCCCCAGCACTGTGGGGCACCTGCCAGCAGGCCCCCACCCATGTCTCCCACCACCCCCACCCCCCAGCACTGTGGGGTACCTGCCAGCAGGCCCCCACCCATGTCTCCCACCACCCCACCCCCCAGCAGTGCAGGGTCACCCTCCACCAGGCCCCCACCCATGTCTCCCACCACCCCACCCCCCAGCACTGTGGGGCACCTGCCAGCAGGCCCCCACCCATGTCCAACTCATGTTCCGCAGCCAACATGTCATCACAATCTAGATCCCTGGTCCCTATGGTCAGCCTCCAAATGCAAAACACCCGCCCGAGTATTGCATCCACCCACTCTTAATTGGCAATTACATGACAGAACACCAATTGCAAGTTCCGAAACAAACACATTTCCCTCACATACACCCAATGGGTGTCAGTGAATCTCAAAACCCATATTAAGATATGCATGAAACCAATGAGATACTACACATTGAAGTTCGATAAAAAAATATGTATTAAAGGAAACATAAATAGAATCAAAAATAAAGAAACAGAAATGGGAATGTACAAAAATGAACAGAAGCATGTCCGTGAAAAAAAGCAAAACCAAAAATCATAATCCAAAGTAATGGTTTCCAAAGTCACTGTCCACAAAACTAAATCCAATGGGAAATAAAATTGAAAGCCATTGCTCCATGGTTAAAATGTGAAAGAAAAATACAATCCAACAGTGAACTATGTACATGCGAACAAGCCAGGGTCCATTATCCCAACAAAAGAAATGAAACCTATCTAACTACACTAACTAATAAAATGAACTATATACAAAAATGTGGCCAATGTCCAAAAGGTCCAAAATAAATCCAAAAAAAAAGGAAACCTAACACTACCTACATAACTATGTACAAGGGCAGCGGGCTAGTTTGACGGCTCACTTTTGGATGTCCCGGGCCAGGGCATCATCGAACTCCTGCTCAATGTCCCGGAGGCAGTCCTCCTCCATGGCCCCGAGGGTCCGCAGGGCCGTCGACGTGTCCACCTCCAAACCCCTGCGGATTGCCTCGAGGCACTCGGCCCGCCTCAGGGCCCTCCGCATGGAGTTCTCCGCCCTGACCATTGTGAGCCGTGCCTCTTCCGCCCGCTGCCGCTCCGCATCTATGGCGTGGCCCAACCGCTGCCACACGGAAGACACTCTCTGTCCTGGGTCCTCCTGCCCTCTGGCCGATGCCTGCCCCTCCGATGTTGAAGGCCCCAAGCCTTCATGGCTCCCACCACGTTGCTGCTGCTGCTGTGCCTCTGCCCGTGCACTGCCTCCTGCTGCCTGCACATCCTCCGCCGGCTGGGGTGCAGTCATTGATGTGGCCACCCCTGCTGGACGTCCGACTCCCGACTGTGGCAGGGATGCCTCCTCCACCAGCCTGGCCGCACCGTCAGAGCAGCTCCACACGGCACCCAGGTGACTGATGGGTGGGAAGATGGCACGGAGGACGACTGGCGCGTAGGGGGTTCAGTTGAGGAGGGGGTCGTAGCAAGCCCCATCATACGGAGGAATCCGGCCTGGGTGACCTGTCCCAGCGGGCTGACGTGGTCAACGAGCCATTCGAGATGACGTGCAGTCTCCTCATGAAAAGACTGCAGGTCACCTCGCATGGCCCGTTGACGCAACGCCACACCAGTCAGGACAGGCTCAACCCGGACCTGGATAGCCACGTCCGCAGGCAGAGGAAGGCCAGTTGTCGTTTCCTCATCCCCTGCCTGAAAACGGGTCTGGACGTAGGCATCCCTGCTGGTGCAAGATGATGCAGGGACAGGATCAGGGACAGGATTGCACACAGGCACCTCCGCGGCGGCCTGTGCTGCCTCCTGTCCCTGGTCCTGCACTGCACCACTAGCACCAGTGGGATCCCCACCTCCAGACCCCGTCTCTGTTGCTTGCACGGCCTCCTCCTCCACCAAACCCCCCACCAACCTGGATGACTCCGTGCCATCTTCCCCCGTTGGACTCTGTGGGGTCCCAGCTGCCCCTTCTGCTGCTGAGGAGTCCAACTCCAACCTCCGCCTCTTGGACCTCCCCCCGGCAGCTGCGGCCTGGGACGTGGCACCGGACTCCTCACTCCCCGACGAGATGACAACATGGGAGGGGAGCCGGGCCTTGCGTCTCCAGCTGGCGGTGGGATCCCCGCCGCTGTGCTCCACAGCACCTTCTCCGCCCTCTTCATCAGTTGACGCTGCAGACAGGGAGAAATAAAACACAGGCATCAGGGCACTGTACAATGGACACATACACACATGACAGTTGTACATGAGTGGCATTGGCAAACCTCAGACATGCCATCACAATCCCCAAAACACATGTCATTTCAACTCGCACACATGAGCCATACCACAGCCATATCGCAACTGCCAGCACCATCCATACCCATACAACAGCATGAGCAGGCAAAGGTGAGCCAGACATCACATGCAACACAGGAAGTGCACCACACATGTACACACACCACCACACTTGCATGCATGTGTACACCTCTGCCAAGTGTCGCAGTGTTCAGATGGGCATCCATGTCACATCTGCCAATCAGGCTTCCACATCCGGCTGTCACATGCATCCATGTTGCATCACTGTTGCACCCTTGTCAAATACACACAGATGCACATGTACACAGTGCTGATACATGCAGCTGAAAACAACATACATGCGTGACATCACGGACATGTCTACTTACATACACATTCATCCAAACATGTGTGCCCACACAACTGCATTTGGCATGCAAGCCTACACACACAAGCACCATCCATGTCTCACACATTCCAGCCCTCGCATGTGTTAGCCCCACGGCCCTGTACACCCCCACCCATACTCGACCCCATACAAACAGATGTGCAACCTGCACACTACTGAAAAATCACCACACGCACAGCTCACAATCAGGATGCATGTATACTTACCGCTCGACTCCAGACGGGTCTGCCTCTCAAGGACCTGGACGTGGAGCGCTGGGGATGTGCGTTCCAGGACCCTCATCTGTTCTTCCGACAAGTGGCCCCGGCGCCCCTTGGCATCCGCTGCCTTCAAGAGGCGCCGGGCCTTGTTCAGGGTCCTGGACCTGAAGTCCTCCCAGCGCTTCTTGACATGCTGGAAGTCGCAGACTGCCACCCCCTCCGCGTTGATGGCAGTCACGATGTCAGTCCAGATCCAAGTCCGTCCTTCCTTGTCGGCGCGGGAACTTCCGAAGAGGGCATCATACTGCCCCAGGACTTGCTCCACTGGGACACCGACTTCGGTGGCACTGAAGCTGGTGCCCATCTGCCTCTCTGGCCGGGGGTTGTCAGTGGTCTCAGATGGTGTTTGCCCCGACATGACAACCCCAGAGGCAGGAGTGGGTGGGCAACTGGGTCCTGGGGCTGGGCTATGGAGCGATGGAATCCCAGTCGGGAGTCTTCGGTTCCAGCAGGGGTGGTCACAGCAACAGCACCCCTGGCTGATGTGCAGGCAGCAAATGGCAGGGCACGTGGGCAGCAGGCAGTCAGGCAGCAGCAGATCGCAGGTGGGAGCGTGCTCGGGGCTCTGGGGGGCAGTAGTTCAGCCTTCTGGGCAGGAGCGTGGTCTTCCGTGTGCTTACGTGTGGCCAGCGTGTAATTCGAGGAAAGGCCCTAAGCGCGTAAGCGCGTCTGCACGCATACGCAATTTCATTGGACAGAAGGCCCCTGAAGCGCAAGCACCCCTGTGACGTGACACACACAGGCGTGCATGGGCATTTCAGCGCGCGTGAAAAACTGCACGTCCGCGTGTAATACGAGGAAAGGGCCCATGCGCGTAAGTGACGTGAGGCGCGCGTGCGTTTCCTCAGCATGGGTTAAAGGTGAGCGGGCCCAGCAGTTCGCTGTATGTGCCTTTCGTGGAGACCGACGTGTGTTGCTGCTTCCTGTTGTTTCGCGCGCCATCACAACTTCACAGCTATCAAGGACGTATCTCTTCTTTTGGCGGGGGTATTGGCTACACGTGTTTTTCTGCATCGCGCTAGTCAGACGGTGAGTCACACACGCTTTTTTTCCCACTGCGGGTGCCCCTGTGTATCGCACCCATTTTTGATGTCATAGTAGCCTGCGTGTCCCACGCGTACGCGTTATTCGTGTTACTGGGTGCCACCGCGTACTGCAGGAGGTTGAATCCACGCACGTAGGCTGCAGGGTTGCGTGCACGGTTTTACTGCAGTTTTGGGGTGCCTGAGCGTTGCGTGACCCGTTACCACATCACCGGGGTCACATACAGCCTTGCAGGTGTAGGGGGGCTGTTAACATCTTGCTTCCCACCCCCTTCACCCCAATTGCCCAGGTCAATTGTGGTGTACACCTCCCATTGGCACCACTCCATCTGTGCCAGCACTACTACATCAGTGCCATGGTTGGGAGGCCACCAAAGGTGAGGGGCGCCTCAGCTGGGCGTCCTCCTCATGGCGGGCGTGGTCGGGGTCGTGGCCGTGGTGACCAGGGAGTAGGGGGACTCCAGGGTGTCCAGGGCGGCCACAGAGGGGGAAGAGGCAGGGGTGCGCCACTTGAGCACAATGTTGTGCCATGTGTAGGTGCAGTCATGCCACCACCCCCTGTGGTTCCGGGGGATGCAGCTCCTGCATCTGGCACTGGCACCCATTTGACCCGGCAGTCCGTTCCATCGACTGCCACGGGCCCAAGGGTAGTGGTAGCTGCAGGTGCAGCTGTGGACACCGCCACCCAGGCTCAGGGTCTGCCAGCGCAGGCTGCGTTGGCACTTGAAGAGCCCTTGGTAGATCTCCAACAGGCCAGGGGGGAAACCATAGGGGCAGGCCGGGCTGCTCAGACCAAGACACGTGTCCCTGGGGCAGTCATGTTATCTGCTGTCCCGAACAGCCGGGTGTTGGCAAGTGCAGGGGCAGATGCACCCAACAGCACCCCGGTTGTGAGTCTGCCAACCAGGACCGTTGCGGTCAATGACCCTGCCACAGCTGATGTTGCTGTGCAGTGTCCATTAGTGGGCACCCAGCTGCCACTGACATAAGTCAGGTCTTTGGTCATCCCTCCACCTGCCACTCCCTTGGCTCAATCCACCAAACCCACTGGCCATACTGGTCAGGGGGGGCATTAGCCAGCCAGGGTCTGCGCCACAGTCCAAGAGGAGGAAGGTTGCACCTGCAGCACAGGCTGGGACCCCACACACAGCCACGACCTCCTGCACGTCGAGGAAGAAGCCTTTCTGTAAGCAGGAACTGGACTTCCTCGTGGACTACGTGCGGGGCCACAGCCGTGACATGCTAGTGGGTGCCAATAGTCAGACTACGGCTGCCCAACGTGACACCCACTGGAAGCATGTTGTGGAACATGTCAGTTCATTCGGCCATGAGGTGCGCACGGCGCAAGAGTGCAAAAAGCGTTGGAATGACATCAAGCGCAGCACTAAGGCTAAGCGTGCCTCTAATTACAACTTGACTCTGGTGACTGGCGGTGGGCCTGCACCAGAGGAGGAAGAGCTCACTCCGCATGGGGCTCTCGTTGCGGAGTTCATACCACCTGAATTGGTCGAAGGAGTGGGAGAGATGCTGGACTTTGATGCGCAGTCCAGTGAGTGTTGATGCGTGATTGTTGAGGACGTGTGTGTTTCACTTGTGGGAAGTGTTGTGCATGATTGCCGCTACATGTGACGTGTACATGGTTCTGATGTGTAAGTAATGCAATGCTTCCGTCATGCATGTCTCCTCTGCATGCATGCAGGACTCCATGTAGGCATGCTCCCTTGCCCCTCCTCCGCCACTCTGCACCCCTGTTCCACCTTTGCACTGGTCTGCTTCAATCTTGCCAATGTGTACTTTCTTGTTCATGTGTCCTGTGTAGATGCTAACTTCCAGCGTAGAATCTGCCAGACATATGCTGTGTGGTACAGCCTTAGTACTCGATGCAGGGTATCTCACTTGTACTGTGCATGGGTCAGATGTCCCGCAGGGATATGAGTGCCCATTCATGCTCCATGTGCATTGCACGCATGCCCCTATGTGTCCTTGACTGGATGATCACTGTAATACAAGTCCTTGGTTACATACATTGCCTGCCATCTCATCAGCCTTCCCATGTCAACTGTGGCTCAGTCCTGCGTTGCACACATGTTTAGGCTCTGACAATCTGTGTGGCTCACAGGCCTCAGCCTGTTCAATGGCCAATGACTATGTCCAACTCTTGTTGTGTCTTCTTCACACGTGGGCGGCCTCCAGAGTTTTCATCATGTGTCCTGCCTACTGTCCCAGCATCATTTGCAGTGTTGTCACTTGAATCACATTAAGCTGTTGATGCCAGTCAACACTGCCTGTCAATACACAGGTGTACGGTCAGCCTTTTGATACCATGCTAGGCATCCTTGCTTTGGTACTGGGGTGGAGGGGTGCTTGGCTTCTAGATATGGTACACATTGAATGCACAATGCACGTGATGTCTGAATTTGACATTGCACTGCCTTCACATTTCCTGGCACACACCATGGAGTCCTTGTACATGTAGGTAGTAAGTGGCGTACACATTTTCTGCACTGCATAGACCCACTTCCATGGAAACTGCCACCTTTCAACAGGTCTGATCACAGAAGCTATTCAAAGTTGACCCAGCATGCATGCCAGGTTATATGTTGTGTGTCACATGTCTGCCGGATGCGTTTGCTGTCGGTGTGTGTGTGTGTTGTGTGCTTCTGACATGTGTAGTGACCTTTTTTCTCTCTATTTTTCAGGTGATGACGCAATGGAGGCGGAGGATGGTGTTGTCATGCCAGACACAGGGTTGTTACCACCACATCAACCCGGCACTAGTGGGGGTCGTGGGGTGGTAGGCCACGAAAACCCCCAAGTGCTGCAGTCCATCTTGTCTCTGGCTGCCTATGAGTCCAGCCTTGATGACGACTCTGACGTCCATGTTGAGTTGGATGAGCATCAAGTCCATGTGTCAGGGGTGAGTGATTCTGATGTGGACACTCCTCTGTCTGCGACCCCTGCACTGAGGGATCAGACAGTCTTGGTTCCTCTGCCCGTGGTGGATCGGGACGCAGGGTCACCCTCCACACCAGTCACTGATGTGCCTGGGACATCACGTCGACGGGGGCATGTAGTCGTGCAGCCGCGGGCGGTGCCAACACAGCGAGGACCCCCGGTCCTTGGGTCCCGCAGGGGTCAAGCCCGGCAACGCAGTCGCCGCGCGCAACCGCAGTATACTGAGTGGGAGCAAGACATGACTGCCAATTCCGAACGGCAGGGGGCAGCAATGGAGAACATCGCTGAGAGCATGGAGCGTGTGGCCCGATCTGTGCTCCCCCCTGCTAGGCAGGTGCTTCTCCAGCAGCAGGCGGCACGGTCCACGGCCCGCTCGCTCAGGCTGGGCATGGCGGCCTCAGACAGGGCACGCCAGGCTGAAATGTCGTCTCTGCGTCAAGCAATTGCTGCTCACGCAGAGGCGCACATGGATGCCCTGAGGGAGGAGTATGCTTCCCTCAGATCCACTCTGGGTGTCCTTATGATGTCCCAGAGGCAGCATGCAGAGGAGAGGTTTGCACAGCTTGAGCGTACCATCTCGGCTGAGCTACAGGCTTGCCGGGAGGTGCAGCGGTTGTCCAGCCAGGCCTTGCAGGAGGAACTCCGTGTTACATGTGCTACCTTGCAAGAGGAAGCACGTGTATCACGTGAGGTTCTGCATGCAGACCTACGTCACATCGCCACACAGAACCAGGCTCACCCGTCCCGCAGACTTGCTGCCGACGAGGGGCAAGTTGCGGCTAGGCATGGCCAGGCTACTGTGCCACGTCCTCCTTTCCAGGATGAGCCAGACTCGGATGACCATCTATCTCCCACATAGGTCAGGCTGTGCAGGCGTTGAGCCCATGGAGGTTTTTATTTTGGCTCAGCATCATCGCATGTGGATGTTGAGCAGCAACCTGTACCTCCCCCCTCCTGGGTGCCTCCCCTCCCCCCCGGGTCGTATGTGGCTATTTTTGATTTTTATTTTAGTTTAGTTAGTTAAGTTTCAGTTTGATAGTTAGTTTAATTAGGTAATGTAGGTTTTCCATTGTTAGTGTAATTAGTTAATAGTTGATTTAGTTAAAAATTGCTTGTCTATTGTGCTTTCATGTGACGGTGCGGTGCTTTGTGGCTTTTGAAGGCATCCACTGTCTGTTCCAGCTGGGCCCTTCAGGCTTGTCTTGTGTATGTGTTTGCTGCTTGGGGTCCTTGACTCACATATGCCACTCCTGCCTCCCTTATCCATGGGCTCGCAAGGATGGTTCGGTGTTACAGAATTTTACACAAGGGCTTTGGACTGTCACATCTGTGGCATGTCTGGTGCTGTGTGACTTGTGTTGACACCCCTAGTGGGGATGATTCTGGTGTTATTGTCCACTGTTCAGCTTTTGCTAGATGGGGTGTGTCATGATTAATGTGTACATTAATTGCTATGCATTGTGTAGTATGTTTCATATCTTTACTGTACACGTGCTTGTTGCAATTCATGCTGTAGATAGTGTTCCACACTTTGGATGTAAAAGATGGACTGATGGTGTGATTTGTGATGTGACTCTCTGACATGGTCAAGTAATTAGATGCCTGATGAGACACACACAGATGACTTTGAAGCATTAATCATGTGTTTCATGCCCTTTCTGCAGGGGGATGAGCCTCCAGAGCACCTTTGCCAGCAGACATGGCCCATTGGATAACGGAATTCTGGACACGTTTGTTGGTGCCCACATGTGTGCACAAGCAGAGGCACAGGGATTGCAGACCCACATCCTAGAACTGCTGACATGTTCCAAGGAACTCCAGGCAAGGTGAGCAGCACAGGGGGGGCCACGACACAGCAAAGCTTGCACCAGGCGAGTTGCACATGCAGGCTTAGTCACAGCACTGAGGGTGAACTTAGACGAATATTGGTGTTGAAGCACACAATGCAGCTCAGATGTGTTGGTGGACTGATGGCTGTTGATTGTAAGGTTGTCTGGGACACATGCAGGGGCAGTGGCACATACCCTCCGGTACACCAAGGTCCATTGAGGCACTTGTATCAACCATGTAGCCTTCCGAGACATGGAAAGGGGCAGCTCACAGGGACATACAGCAAGGGACATACTCAGGTGCAGTGCATGTCTTTTCCATGTACTTTATGATAAATGCACTGCCAACTTTGTTTCGGTCATGGTGGTACGCAACTTGCTCAGAAGTCATGGCTTGCTATATGGGTCTGTCTGCTTACCCAGGGAACATTGCATGTTGTGTGAATTGTGACACATTGGTGTTCCATTTGCCACGCACCCACCGGCGGCTGACTTAATGCATTGACTGTGTATGACCCGTCACAGGGGTGATGTTATATATGGGTACGAAGCATCTACACCAGATTGTCTGTTTGTAGAGTAGTTTGTTGCTATGGGGCATGTTTGGTGTTGTGTTTTTGTGTAATTGGCACATACAGGTTGTTGACTGTGGCTCTCTTTGCAGCATTGCAGTGCTCCTGTAACCGGACCTGAGAGTGCGCAGGCAGGAGGCCAGCACTCAAAACCAGAGCTAAGTGTCTTGTTGTTTTTCTTTCAAACTGCTCTGCATAGGCTTGCTGGGGAGTGTACTAATGCATGGATGTATGTGTGGTTCAATTTGGTATGTTTTTTCCCCCTAATCACCCGTAATCCTATGCAATTTTGAACCCTGTACCCTCTACCGGGTGTTCCTGCATCCCGTACCTATCCAAGCAACGTTCCCTGACCCTCTTTCCCAGCTGGGGTTGCGGATGCCTGTGTAAGCCCCGAACTTGCAGGCGCCAAAACCCTAGAGGGGGTGGTTGGTTCGTACCACTCCTAAGCCTGGACTACAGAAGGCCATGACAATGATGTCCAAGTTTGTTTGGATTGTGTATGTGTTCATGCAGGTAGTACATTTTCGTGCATTCCCTAGTTTCATGTGTCATTCCTCCTCCCCTCTCCTGCCACTCATTCCAGTCATCCAGTGTGTCAACACCTGTCCCGACTGCATATCCCTGAACCTACTTCCCCACCAGGGTCTCAGGGGCCTGTGTGAGTTTGACCTTGCAGGCACCCGGGACATGGTGGGGATGGTTGTTTCGTGACACTCCCGCGCCTGTACAGGGGACCTGTGACAGTACACATCCGTTCATGGTGCATCATCCTATGTCATGTACCACACATGTTTCACATCCTGTTGTGACATTGTTTTACTGTGCTACCTTGGTTGTTGCATCATTGTGGTAGTACTTGGCCTTTGTGAGGTACTGCTACGTCAAGTCATCTACTGGAGGGTGTTCTGGTTCGTTTTTCTGGCTTGGATTTTGTGATTTTGGATATGAGTGTGGATTATGAGGGTGCAAGCACCTTTTTACACACAAGGTGGGAGATGGTGACGAAGGGTAAAGGTGATCCTGTGGCCAGGTTGAATTGAGGTTTGAGGGCTCCATGACCCAGGTGCAGTTGTTCAGAAGTGGGTCATGGTCATTTGTGAGGGAGGGGGGGGGGTTGTTGTTGATAGTTGCCTTGCCCTGCAGTGTGATGGGAACTCTGACATTGCAATGGTGGTATCCTATGTACATGTTGTGTTCTGCTGATCAATGCCTGTTCATGTGTTGTGTTTACCTTTCAGGTGCGAGGGGATAGTTGTGGTTTGACATGCTGGGGTGTACACATGGTGAATGTTCACATGTGATGTGAAGAGAACACTAATGGTCACTTGAGTGCACATGCATATGTGGAGTGCATGTCCTTGCAGAACCACACACTTGCACTCTGATGCACTACATGTACTCCCACCCTTGCATATCCACGTGTACACTGTTTGCCTTCTGGTGCCCACTGTGTCCCTGCAGCACATGTTCTGTGACCGATTATGGATCCTGTACATGCCTAATTTGATGTTTGATGTGGTCTGTCACTTAGATGTGATGCTCAGGATGTGCATCACACACAATGGCTGTTCACTGTACTGTGCGCTGAGCAGTGTGTTGCAGGAGTAGGACACAGCACACATGAGCTGCAGTGTTGATTTTGCAATGCACAATGTGCATGTAGACAAGCATTCATTGTTATGTTACGTCTACAACTCTTGTAATGCATTTGGAAATGACTTATTTTGGGTGGGAGATTTTGTTGGTCTGTCATTTCATCTGATTCCGGGTCAGGCATCATTGTCTGATGCCACTGTTGATTTAGGACATGGCAATGTGTACCTTATCGTTACTGTGTTGGTGTATGGGTATTGCTTGCCATGTCATGTTGTGGTTTGGGAGGGTTTGAGTGATATGACAGTGATGGCCATGGCCTGTTTTGCAGGTGTGTGTGATGCACACCTTGCATGTCAGGGTCATCCGCTTCTCAGAGAAACTAGCTGGGGGTAGATCTCTCTCCGCGGCAGGGCCCTTCTTCTGGAAAAGCCTTCCTGCCTCACTTGAACTTGAGGGGAACCATCTCCAGTTCTGGAAGCACCTCAAGACCTTCCTCTTTGCTTCTGCTTTCTCTCTGCCTCTCCCTTGCGGAATTCTTCACTGGAACTGCACTGGAGCTGCAACTGGGCCACTCTCACCAACCTCGGTCCCTGGCCCAGCCACTCTCCACTTGCACTGCCTCCCTGGCAACCCCTGCACTGCGGTACTGTCTCTCTATCCATACAGCCCACCCTTCCCAGCACTTGTCTGCACTTACCTTTGCAGTTGCCACCAGCCGACCTTTGTATTTTTTTTTTTGGTCTACTTCCCCTGTACTGCACTCCCCCTCCCCCCTTCCCCTTGCACTTTTCCCTTCCCCCTACCCCTGCACTTGCACAATCTAAATGACACCTGGCCTAGTAGTACCGTTGTCTGTCTTCCCTTGTTCCCCCCTCCCTGCCTCATCGCACCTTGAAATACTTGTGTATAGGCCATATCATGTCATATGTCATATGTGTGCCTTTTGGTCACACGGGATAGCTTGTGTTTAAGTAGCTAGGGATGCAGACGATGTGGCACTTCCATGGCAACTATCTCAGGGTGGTAGGGTTGTGACAGTTGACTGTCTCTTTGTCATCATCGATTGTCACCTGGTATGTGCCAGGCCTGTGTGCACTCCGCAGGGGTGGGAGTTTAGGTGAAAAATGTGGCCACAAGCTGGGTCCGGGCTTCCTCGCCACGTGCCCTGTCCCCTCCCATGGGCAGCGCCTGTGCCTGTGGTTGGGGATGTGGGGGCACCACCATGTCCACCGGGACGCCCTGCCGTGTTGCAACATTGTGCAGGACACATGCTGCCACAATGATCCTGCACACTACTGGTGGTGCATAGAGTAGTTGCCCGCCAGAGTGGTCAAGGGAGCGGAAACGTGACTTGAGCACTCCGAATGTGCGCTCCACTATGGCCCTGGTTGCAATATGGGCGGCGTTGTATCTTACCTGGGGTGGTGTGGTGGGGTTCCGGATTGGCATTATCATGTGGTTGCTCAGAGGGTAGGCACTGTCCCCTGGGGAGGTGATAATAGTTGAGATTATTAGGGTTTGGTTATTTGTCTGTGTGTGACTTGCATGCATGTGCAAGGGCATTTGTACTGACCTAGGAGCCATGTGTCGCCATGCTGCCCAGCTTCTAGGGCCCGGCTCAGGGCGGACATTCTGTATATGAAACTGTCATGGGTGGAGCCAGGGTAGTTTGCATAGACAGAGGTGATGATTCCCTTTGCATCGCATACCACCTGTACATTGATTGTATGCCAGTGCTTGCGGTTTCGGTAGATGTGCTCAGTGGCCCTAGGTGGACGTAGGGCCACATGGGTGCAATCTATGGCACCGAGCACTTTGGGGAAGTGTGCCACCCTGAAAAAATCCAGGACAACGGCCTGCCTTTCTGCAGGTGTTCTGGGCATGTATATATGCCTGCGGACTGAGGGGCGCGCTGTCATGATTGCCAGTACCTGGTGTAGGCAGCGTGACTGCGTGGCCTGTGAGACCCCCCCCCACTATGGCAGTAGTCCGCTGAAATGACCCAGTGGCCAAAAAATGCAGGACATTGAGCAGCTTCTCCAAGGGGCTCAATGCTTGGGAGCGAAGGGTGGGGGATGTAAGGTCATCTTCCCACTCCCTGACCAGGTCTAGGATGATATGGGGTGGAAACCTATACCTGCCATAGACCTGGTCGTCAGGCATCCCAAAAAGGCTTGTCCGTGGTGCAAAAATGCGTGCCCTGGCTATTCTCCTCCTCCTGCGGTGTCCCACGATCAGTGCTGCGACAAATGGGGCATTCATCGTAGCTGTATATACGCGTTTGTTGTTTGCGCGCACTTTTATACTGTGCGCGGGGACGCTTCCGCCTGCCTTCGTGTGGCGGACGCGTTGACGCCTGTGCACGTCTTTTGCGGTGCGCGGGTTTCCCGTATTCGGATCCATGAATACGGGTTGTTCCCATGCGTGTGGGCGTTCCGTGTAGTTCCCTGCAGTACTTCCCCAGTTACGCCTTCTTTTTCACGCGTTGTTCCCCATTCCGCGTGTTACGCCCACTGTTCCGCCCACTTTGGTTGTGTGCGCCGCGCTATGTGCGCTCTGCACGCCGTGTATGCCTGCGTGCGCCATGGCTGGATTGGGCGCACGGACAGCGGGAAACACGCGCAGCGTCTTCCTTGAATCGCACGCGTGCGCTGTGTTTCTCACACTTGCGCTCCGTTGCGCCTGCTTGCGCTTGGTTTTTCAGCGCACGTTTGTTCCATGAATCGGCCCTGTGTTTCAAGGTTTCACTAGTAAGTCTACAGCAACGACACAAACGATCTTCAGACGACACGGAAGACCAACCACCTAAAACAGCATTTTTTTAAAGTAAGTTTAATTTTATACGTAACTAAAGGTTTCTGAGCGTTGTCGAGGCATGTTTTAAGATACATTTCTGAGTAGAATTAAAGGGTTTAACATCCAGAGAGAAATGCTCAAACACCTTTTAAGAGAGCAGTCTTTTTCTGTTTTCGATCCAGTCACTTTCAAATAACATCTTTTATACCTTAGCTGGTTTAGGCTGTAAAACTAGAGCGTATTTTTAAAACTATTCTATGCAACCATGGCAACTTCTATTTTCATACACCCAACGTAAGTAATCTTTTTCTTGAATATGCCTTCACCCATGGTGGCACACAAGTGGGGATACATGGGAAGCATATTTACAATGCATGTATGATGAAAATGCATAGTTATGCATGTAGTCAATTAACGGTGCATTTATAGTGCATATCACTCAACATGCCACTTATATACAACCGCAGTAAGCATAAAGGCGAGTTTCATTATAAAATGTGTACTACTTTATCATGGAAAAAGAAAAACGTCGCCTCCCATCAAAGACAAGCATTGGCAAATCCAACAGTTTGGGCTTTTGTTTAGTATGTGATAGTCACTTCCCTGGTACCTATATCATTTTACTTGCTGGCCATACAAGTACAACAGTTGGAAAATGGTGTAATTACCTGGATGCATGTTGCATAGCTTGGCAAATACCTATCTGTAAATCCTTTAGGACTGATTTCTGGAATGCTTCAAGAATTCAGTTTTGAACCGGTGGGTACTCTTTGGTTTCATCTCCAAGTATTCTGATGTTTGTCTACTTTCTGTTATTTCAATAGAGTCACAGAAGAGTTTTAGTTTCATTTTCCGAGTTAGTTTAAAGAAATCTATCTTCTCTTTAAGTAAAGTACTGTTATGATGAGTAACATAGGAGATCCCTTTTTGTAGTGTCTACCGTTCAAATTTACTTAACTTGTAACTTGAGATATTTACCACTAAGTCTTCTTTGTTGGAACGTTTACTTTTCTCGTTGTATTTTTTCTTTTGGCCTCTTCTGACCTGACGCAGTCTAAAAAAGAGTAACTCGTGGGTGGTGCACTCAACGATGGTTCTGAGGTACTTGGAAACTGACTGGTATTTTTCGGGTTTTTGGTGGTTTCTTGTTTGTTTCTTCTGGGTTATCGACTTCTCCACTCGAATCTTCTGATGAAGATGTGTTTGATTTGGAGTACCTTTGTTCTTGTTGTATGGTTTTCTCCCTCCCTTTGAATTGTTTTTCTGGTAATAATAATCCTTCCAAGTGTACACTATGTCGAGTTTATAGTCGATAGTGTCCCTTCGGAATGTTCTTATTTTTTTAGACTCAATCTCCTTCTTGTAATTGTCAAGTTTATTATTGTTCTCCTCCAGTAATATGGATAATTCTTCTTTCATTATTAGTGATGATAGTGCCTTCTTAGTGGTTTCTAAGTCTATTTCAATTGTTGTGAGGGATTTTGATAACTCTTCAATCATTATGATTGAGATCCAATTAACATTTGTTCAATATGAGTCTCCACCTCTTAATGCATTCAGGATTCTCTTTACAGAGTGTAGGTTCTAGGTCTATCCTTAATCCACGTGGGATTCGTTGGGCTCAGTAATATTGGGATAATGTTGTAGCATGTAATTTCTGGTTTATTTCACGTCGAATTAATCTTTCAAGTTGGTTTACTATACTAGTTCTTATGTTTTGCAGTAGAGCAAAGATCGTATCCGTATTTTTAATTAATTTCAATCTACAGCAGTCTCTACACCTGTTCACATCGTTGTGTGAAAAAAAAGCAGGAAGTGCTATTTCTTCCGAGATACACCGCGGAGCGGTGAGCGGAGCTGGGAGCCTGAGGTGGGAGCCAGTCTACAGCAGTCCACTGCAGACACGAAGCCGCAGCCGGATGGAGCCTGAGGTACGTCCCTTGAAAACCTCTATAAACTCTGTAAGTCCAAAATTATGCATGAAAGATTCCCAAGAATCTGTACCGGAGAAAAATTCAAGCCCGGAAAAGAGGAGGAGGAGTAAACCCGACTCGACTCCCGGGCTAAGGTCTCCTTAATCAATGTCACCATCCATTTTACAATTGCTTATCACGGCTCAAAAAGCCGCTAAGCACACCGTAACCACGGCCGGGAGGAGTGTTAAAGACTTAGATATGCTGGACGAGACTTTAACTATTAACAACAAATTACAAATGGAGGCCGTACCTGATTCGCGAGCGGGGGAGCACGACACGGTAGGGGCCACGACCATGGCGGCGGATGTTCAGCTCCGCCCGCGGTCGGGATCGGACGAGAGTGGTGGAGCAGCGCAGAGGAGAATGGATGAGCAACTCCCTCGTATGCAGGCGCCACGGAGGGAGGACAAACCAGCATTGCATGCCGCCCGTAGTGCCCCAAGTGAAAGGGGTCTAGAATTGAGCCCGGTGCCGAAGAGTGGGCTGGAGGAAGACCGCGAAAAGGACTCGAGGGGGGCGGGGGAAACAGGCCGAGGAAGTAACAACGGTCGGCTGACCCGAGAGGTGGGGGAAAAGCGGAAAACCCCGAAAGAGGATAAATGTAAAGACACAAACAAGTGCCCGGGAACGCCCCCCTCCTCTACCTCATATACCCCGGAAGAGGTGATATGGATTGGAACCAGGAACGCTACAACATCAAATAACGGCCAAAGTGGGGCGAAGGAACTATCGTTGAAAGAAAACGTGGAAAAAAATGAAACACCTGTACACCGAAATTCCAGTGAGGAGAGGGTAAGAGGTCTCAGTGTAAAAGGAATAACGGCCCCTAAACCCTTTGGCCCTACATTAATAGAAAACTCTGTCCCGAATGGGATAGCCATCCAACCCATGATCCATGCCATAGAACAGGACTCTGAAAAAACGACGCAAGGATTGGGTGCAAACCCAAAAAAATCCATGAAAAACTCGAGTGAAACAAGAGACATGGTAATAAGCCCTTATCCCGATAAGGATACTGATTCGGATGACGAAGAGTGGAAATCTCTCTGAGGGAGAGCCGGATGATTCTAATAAAGAAACGGATGGTGAACAGCTGAAGATGGGTTGTGGCCCTAAAAGAAAAAAAAGAGGCAAACCAAATACACCGGCAAAACCCAGGCCGCAAGGAGTCAAAACTGTTAAAACAAGAGCGCAAAAAAATACTAGTCTAGGTGATGAAAAAGTGAGAAAATCACACAAAAAAGGGCTGCCGATTCCGCTTCTATCACGCCCGCTAAAAGCCTTTTTTACATTGCAACAGAAGAGAAAGCAGAGCATCGATACGGAAGTATCTGATGCAGAAATGTTGGAAATAGCTATACAAACGCAGCCGGCTCAAAAACAGAGGAAAACTGAGCAGCCCTCAGAGGAGATAGAAAATCAAGCAAGGCCGTTGAGATCTGGGCATGAAAAAAGCACGGAGGTTCACAAACAAACTCGACCAAATGGCTGGGTGAAGGAAAAGAATATGGTGCCCGCACAGAACTCAAGAAATGACATCGAAAAAGATAATGGACCGGAACTTCTAGAAACGAGTCCCTTAGACATAAATGATCGCCAAATAGCTACTAATGAGATCACTGAGATCGTAGCCAGCCCCAATGGGGTATCTAAAAATATTGAAGAGATTGCCGACTCAGAAAACGATCAAGAAAAAGAGGGTGCAAGGGGCCCACATTATGACCGGGAAATCAATCAAAAGAACCAAACTCATCAAAATAGAGAAGAGTGTTTGGCGTGGACAAAGCCTCACCAATCCAGGAGAGTTCCATCTGTATCCCCTACATTACCTATGAACACGGGAGCATTGAGAAACCCCTTTGGCGTGGACCCTAATGCCCCAGTACCATCGAGAAGACCAGATAAAATCCAAACACCACCGAAAAAGAGACGACTCAGTGAAATCGCCATGGCCTTACAAAATGAATCGCCAAACAAAAAACCAGAAATGATAGCCATCATGTCGGCAATGACAATCGTCTTGGCCCCCTTTTGAAAGCTATATGAAACTATCAAAGAGAACGTACAAGACAATACTGCTATCCTCTCCAATCTAATGATAAAACTAGCCCAGATGGAGTCCAGTTTACCAGGAAACACTGACCTTATGTTAATCCAGAAACTGGAATATGAAAGAAAAATGGAAACATTGGAAAAAAAGATTGAGAACATGAAAATGGGGATGGGTACCCAATCCGAAAAAGCAGCAGATAGATCCCTGAACATGTTAAATCAGAAATCATCGCGGGAAACAAAAATTGAAGCCCTGGAAAAAAAGATCGAAAGTTTGGAAACTCGAAACAAACAGTTATCAAGTGATTGTAGGATCTCAGAAGATGGAGTAGACAAGACTGAGACTCAAATTAATGGAAACAAGAAAACTCTACTGATTCTGGCGCAAGAAAAATCAGATTGCAGGCCGCAGTCCACAACTCAAAAGACACACCCCATAAATACTGAATGGACAAAAACAATAAAGTCAAAGAAGGACATCACAAAAGTGGACAAAGAAGACCGGAGGGACCCGGGGCCAAGTCGATCGGCGGAGAGCAAAAATCGACAAGATGGTCGCTCCAAAATAGAGACATGGGGCAGCGATAGATCGCCAAGAACCACAGAGGATTTCTTAAAATGTAGCGACCTAATGAACATTTCTACTCACTCAGACATTGGATCTCTGAAACCGAAGGGAATAGACAACGACCAGGGGGGAAAAAACTCCCGTGATCAATCGGATGTATATACACTAAAGCCTAAAAAAGACAGAGATGGACAGTGCCACACAGAACAATTCGTAGTAAGTCCGGCAGGGGGAAAGAAAGCCGCCAAAAAATTAGAGCCGGAAAGAGAAAAATCTGAGACAGAGAGGGAGATAACCAGATCAAGCCCTCCTAAACAACGACAAAGGCGAGAAAGAGAAGACTGTCAAAAAAGTCCTCGTAAATATAGAGTGGAAAGAAATGTTGCAAGAAACAAAAATGCCTCCAAAGAAACGACACGGGTCTTTAAGCTTGAGCAAACGGAAGTGGAGAAAAACTATGTCATTTTAAACAGACCCACAATTCTCCAGATAATAAAGAAAATGAAAACCCTGAAAAAGATCAGGACAGAGGACCTAGTGCTCATTGAACCCTACCACAGAGAAAAGAAGGCTAAACTCCCGTGATCAATCTGCCTTTGCTCACATCGACGAGGCGGTCTATAAGGAATTTCAGCATTTGGGCCTATCTTTGAAGGAGTACAAGAGATATACGGAGACCGAAGCACCCAGAGAGATGCTGTCAGAGAACTCTAAACGTCAAAATCAGCAGAGATCCAAAAGGGAAGATCCATACCGGCAATCCGGAAGGCCAAATACTCCGGAAAGACAGGAAACGTATAGTCGGCAATACCACCAAGGCAGGGGCACAAGACACCCCACAGATGGGAGGGGGAGAGTTTATACAAATCAAAGAAACGATCATCACTCCAGAAAATATTCTGATTGGACAAATAATCCGACAAGAATTAACAGAGAAGACAAAGGATCCACTGGACACCGGATAAGGTCGGATTGTTTATCCCCTGAGGTTTTCGCCAAAGAAGTTGATAAACATCAGAAAATGATGGAAGAAGAAAGACAACCAAAAGGACCATGGAAATGGCTTACGGCAAACTGGTAAAAAAAAAACGGCAAATAGCAACGACCAGGGTTAGCTTGTTGCATTGACGTTAACAAAATCTCCATCGACAACTGCAACGAGCAACCCGCAAAGGGAGCCTATAATCTGGGCTCATGGACTACAAGAGGCCATATGCACCTTACTTCTCCTGGAGATGTCGATTTGGGTTCGTTTGACATTCTTTGTTTGCAAGAAACCTGGCTCGTCCACCAACCCGCCCTTGACGGGTACTCGGTGCTGATCTCCCCCGCAGCGAAAGGCCTGTTAGGTAGACCGTCTGCGGGTTTACTAACAGCTAAAAAATCGGGTTCGGGATTGAGCGAACCCAAAAAGTGGAAACAATCATATGAAATGTTAGTTGTCTTGACATCACATTTACAGGGAAAGATCTCAAGGAAAAACGGACCCCTACACATGGTGGCCATCATAAACTGTTATTGGAACCCCCAGCGAATGTCTACTAAACTATTCTGCAACAACATTGCCGAAACAATTGATCAGCTTTACGCAGAATTTGAAGCAATCAAGCTCATCATTTGCGGAGATATGAACGCCAAATGTACAGAAGCCCGGGACCCCGCCGCGAGCGGGCACTGGAGAGTCCTGGATCCGGTCATCGAAAGAGGTAAAGCCCTAAATGAAGTGATCAGCAAAAGAAATATCCAAGATGTGTCGTCACTGTTCCCAAACCAAATAAACTATCCTACATGGGAAAGGAACAATTCTAAAGCCACTTTGGACTATATCTTCATTTCTAACGGGCTCACCCAGGAGCTGACGGGTTTCGAGGTCAAAAAAACCGTCAACAGTGACCACAACCTACTCAGCTGCACATGGCGTTCTATAACCAAGACAGTCAAAACATACGATTGGATGATAGAGTTAAACCAGCAACAGACTCGCCTTCGGCTAAGCGAAAAAGACATCGAGAAAATTAAAAGCATTTGGGAGAGGAATATAAGAGACCAAGTAGGGGCAGACAAAAAAGAAAGACCGAACTACCTACCGTTACTCCTAGCTTTCCAGGTTAAAGGAGCAGGGAAAGCAAAGATCACGTCTATTACTAACCACTCGTATAATAAGACGGTGGTGGAAAAAAGAAAAAGCGCACGGCACTTACGAAGAATTGCAAAGAAATCCAACGATGAGCTCGATTGGGAAAACTGGCGCATAGAAAACAAAAGCTACAAGAATTGGCACAAACATCACAAAGCAAATCTATACCAACTAGATGCGGAGGTGATGATGCAAAAACTTCAAACAAAAAAATCTAGCGAGTTCTGGGGATTGATACAAGGAATGAACAAGCCACTCTCGGCCCCAATGGTTAATGCTGTCGCCGAAGAAAACTGGATCCGTTATTTTACCGCAGAATTTGATGGCCCTACTAATGCCAGTCAAGGAGCACACCAAAACCAAGCGTCAACGTGGGTCGATCTTTCCAATATTGCGGATATTGAATCAGCGATACAGAACCTAAAAACTTCTAGAGCGCCAGGCCCAGACGGTCTCACAAATACAGACTTGAAAATGTCCCCAAAAAAATGGGCGGAAATAATCAGTAGAATCTTTGCGGAATGCAAAAGAACAAACATGGTGCCAGAATCATGGCAGAGAGCGGTAATTGTCCCGATCTACAAAAAGGGGCCAAGACAAGAACCCGCAAGTTACAGACCCATCGCCCTCCTGGATATTTTAGGAAAACTGTATGCCACCCTTCTTCTCGTCCACTTTCGAATCTGGGAAAAAGACAGTCAGGCCAAAGACAAACTACAAACCGGATTCCAGAAAAATGGATGTACTTCGATAAATCTCCTGATATTGAATATACTGAAAGCAAAAGTTAAAGAGGGGGCGCCTAAAGTGTTCCTGGCTTTCGTGGATTTATCAAAGGCTTTCGATAAGATTGACAGACAATCTCTATGGACAAAGCTAGAAGATTGGAATTGCCCCACTCAAATATTGGAGCCCTTAAAAGCCCTCCATACGAACACCAAAATCAGAGTGAAACTCAACTCCCAGGGCTTATTGTCTGAGGAGATCAATGTCAGAAGAGGAGTTAAGCAGGGGTGCCGATGGCGCTGGTTCTTTTCACTGCTTTCCTAGGAGATTACCAGCGGTCTGAGGAAAAAGTACGATCCTTTCCCCCTAAAATCGGAAAAATGGAAATCCCACGGCTACTCTATGCAGATGACATCATTGTGATTGATCAGACGAAGGTGGGTCTGCAAAGAAAAATCCGTAACTTGGAGTCGTACATCCAGCAGAACAATCTGGAAATTAATAAAGCGAAGACTAAGATCATGGTCTTCGAGAAAGTTCCCAGTAAAAAGATGAAAGATCTAAGGTTTACCCTGGCCGAGGCCAAAATTTAAATCGTCACCAGCTTCAAATATCTGGGGATTCAAGTCGACAGTTCAGGTCTAGAAAAGAGCCTTGTCGATCAACTCTGGGAAAAGGTGAAAAGGTTAACAACGCAAACCAGAGCAGTGGACCGCAAGTACGGTAAATTCTCCTTGATCCCGGCTATAACTTTTTATAACGCTAAAGCTGTGCCGGCCTTGACCTATGGAACAGAGTGTGCTCTATATCTCCAGCGAAATATCTGGAATAAACTTGAAGGCCACATCTGGAAAACAGTTCTAGGCCTACCAAAATCGACCGCTATGTCTGCTATAAGAAGAGAGCTGGGCCTTATATCGTTAGCATCAACGGTGGATCAAAGTGCCATGCGCCTGTATAGACGAATCATCATGGCAGACACCCTTCCCATCTATAACACCATACGAGACGAAATGGAAGCAGGCAAGTGTGTGGCCTTGAACAAATGGGTGAAACTGAGAAAAAACGATCTGCTCAAAATTGGAAGTGCAGAGAATGACCTAAAAGAAAATCCAGAAAGAATTAAAAAAAAGATGGAAGAGATGGATTGGATTGGGTCAACAGAAGAAGCGGTGGGAAATAAACTCTTGAAGCATCTCCCCCCCACATTCAATAGGGGGAAAAAACCCCTATTATATTGTGCCAAGTTTCCTAATAAAAAGATGAGAACGTTGATCATGAGAGCAAGGCTCAACCTCCTCCCTACGAGAGAGATCATAACTATTAGAGGATCGGGAACTGAAAATCACTGTCGGTTATGTAAAAACAACCAAACTATCGAGACGCTAAAGCACCTTGTGATGGAGTGTCCCCTTACAATGGAAAAAAGAAAAGCATACCTCCCTTCTTTGGCTGAAAATATGTGGATCTACCAAGAGGATGAAATCTGGAACAGACTCATCTCAGGAGAAAAGACAAGATGGACACAGGCCCTGGCCAAAATCATCGAGGCGACTTTTGATCAGATAAACACCCTTAATTGAGGAATCCTTGATAAGGAACATTGATCCCCGGGGTTAACGCCCATTTGGCTGCAAGATAATGGTCGCCAAATTTGAGCTCCTGGCCGGGCCAGCCTTTCGAGGGAGGTATATTACGTTTTTATGCAAGCACCAGTAGACTGGAACGAGAAGACTTTGACAAAACTCAGTTTTTACCGAGTAAAGTTAAAAAAAAAAAAAAAAAAAATTAATTTCAATATTCTGGCAGCTTCTTCTTGAGAAAAGGCTAATGTTTCCGCTCTGTTTGTAGTTAAAAATTCAATTTTAGAGAATGACATTCTATAATTAAGATAGGCGGTGCAACCTAAAAGAAGTGAATGACTGAGACATCTCCTAAAGTGAGGTATGAACAGTCTATGATTTTCCACGTATATTAGAAACAGAAAAGCGTAGTACACATTATAACAACACAAATTGTCTAATATATAATATCCTCTTTCAGTCACTGGAAGTTCATTGACTTCACTTGTGTATGGCATAGTCCACACATCATTGGAACAGAAATCAGACTCTGTACAGAGCAACAAAAAAAAAACTTGGCAAGTCTTTATGATAAATGAAATGTGATACTTCTTGATTGAATGAAGTGGTCCACTAGTGGGACACAGCGCTTTGTTAGTGACTTGTCCCGCTGGTGACCACATATTTATAAACATCAGTAGCATAAGTAATGCAGTGCTTTTACCCACAGAATTAGTATGTGAACATTATTGACAGATTGAAAGACCACCGTAGTTGGCCCACTCGTTCTTCTAAGGTTAGTGCACTAGTGCCTATTTATCCTCTAATTAGTATGAAAAAGGAATATGAACTCATAGTTACTGTATTTAAACAGTATTACTTTGATTTATATTCACAGAATAGAATTAAACCCAATATCTTTACCTGAAGTTGGGCGCAAGAGCCCGAAACGTGTAGTAGCTTATAGGTGACACATCAATACAATCAAAAACAATCCCTATCGAGATATATGGATGGTCAATACCCAAGGAATGTATATTGTTTTGAATGTCTGTTTGTGATGAAAAAATGCCTTTTTGATGTATATGAACAATTTGTTAATTGGAAGTGAATTTGAATTCCTATTGATTTGTAATTTTACTATAAAATCCTCTTTTGAAGAAACAAATAGCCTGCTTTGTGAAAGTTGAGAGAAAAGAATCCAACAATTATATTGTTTATAGTGTGCCCTTGTTTGTCCCCCGTTTCACTTCGAGGGATCCGCTCTTATCCTCAGCTGATAGCTGCCCTGGTGGACCACCAGACTGATTATGAAACTCTTGATGATGGGGGGGGATGCAATCAATGAGGACAATGCCCCTGGGGTTGTTACTGAATCTATGTCTGGGTTTGCCACCTCTCCTGCTGCTTCTATTTTTAAACCCTGCGCTGCTCTTCGGGGGTAATCCCTGAAGATTGAACTTTTCAAATTGGAGATACAATGAGAACAGTTAGCCTTTCAATACAATAAGTTGGAAACAGAAGCAGAGTTGAAGAAAGAGGAGTTGGCACAGCAAGTGATACTCAAAGATAGGGACACTGAGCATCAGAAAATCCAGCTAGAGAAAGCTAGAGTGGAGACTTCAGCGAAACCAGTTGAGTGTCAGGTCCCCTGCCAACAAGTTTATGAAAGATTTTGTTGGTGTGTATGCAGAGGGTTCAGATATCCTCCAATGGATTGAAGCATTTGAAATGACTTGTGGAATCCATGATGTCGATAAAAGAGATTGGGCTAAGTGTTCAGCAGAGTGCCTCAGACTGGTTATGACTGTATTCTGAAACTGAGTGTGGAAGAAAGGGGTCAGTATGAGTGCACGAAATAATCTGCTTTGATTGCCAAGTTTGGCAAGACACTGACCCAATACCTTAAAAAGTTCAGGGAATTTAAGAAACGAGAGAATGTGTCTTGGATTGATGGGGTGAGTGCTGCGCACATGAACATGATGGGGTGGATTGATGGACGCCTGTTCACCAGAGCTGTGTCAGCATGATGCTGACCAGAACATGTTAGATCCCCTTAAGCTGGCCAGGCTGGTTGACAAGTGGGTCTCCCACAGGGTGTCCCCTAAGGAACCCAGTGGGAAGGACAAGGATAAAGAAAAGGGGGCCTCCCAGAACTGAGGAGTCAATGCCGTCACCAAAACTGATGTGCACCCATTGCCCAGGGCTGATGAGCTTGTGGACCACATAGGTGCTGCTAAATTTGTGAGCACCTTTGACCTTACCTCAGGCTATTGGCGAATAGCTCTGACGGACCATGCCAAGGGAAAGACTGCGTTCTCAACACCTGAGGGGCTCTACCAGTTTAGCGTCATGCCTTTTGTGTTAAAAAACGCACCTGCCACCTTCCAAAGATTAGTCAGCCATGCGCTCAGTGAGCTGGAGTCCTTTTGTGTGGCCTACTTAGATGACATTGTTGTCTACAGTTCCACCTGGGAGGAGCATTTGACTCATTGGGATAAGGTGTTGCAGGCCTAGAAAAGGGCTAACCTCACTATCAAGGCCACCAAGTGCCAGATAGCTCAGGGGAAAGTCATGTATCTTGGGCATGAGGTAGAATCCAACCTCTCTCCAGTAAGGTACAGGATGTACATGACTGGTAGACTCCCACTACTCAAACCCAGACGAGAGACGTCTTGGTCCTAAATGGGTATTACTGCAACTTCATGGTGGGCTATGTAACCATAGCTGCCCATCTGACAGCTCTGACTTCGCCCAAACAACCAAGGAAGGTTAATTGTACGGAAGACTGGCAGAAGGCCTCTACCGGCTTGAAGGAAAGTCTGTGTAGGGCACCTGTGTTGTGTGCGCCTGATTACAGCAAACCCTTTATCGTTCAAACTGATGCCTGCAACCCCGGAATTGGAGCTGTCTTGTCCCAGTTAGATTACAAAGGAAGAGAACATCAATCATATTCACCAGTAGACAACTCAAGGGTAGAGAACTTAGGTGGGCTACTGTTGAAAAGGAATGTTTTAGCATAGTTTGGGGCCTTAGGCATTTTAGACCCTACCTTACATAAAGGTAAATGCATACGTGAGGCCCAGGTGAGCTACTGTGATGTTGAGAATGGGGGTACGTGATACACAGGGGCAGCAAGAGAATGGATAATGCGTACCGTTAGCCTCAGAAAATAGGGAAAAGTACACGTGCGTGTGCGCGGAGGCAAATCCCCCACCAAAACAAGAAGCTTGCACTGTGACAGTAGTGCACAGATTGCGTTGCATCCCCAAGATCTCCGAATTCCACACGTCCGTCCGCTCCAATTTGCACGTACATTTTGATGTTCTCCTACGCACTACTTAATCCGAATGTGAATGCCAACGCCCCGCGTGTGTTGTGTAACTTACGCAATGAACCCATTTCCTCTGATTTCACGCTTACGCGCTGATTTCGCACACGCGGAGTAACCGTCACTCTGTTTCCAGCTGTCCACGCAAGTAACACAGAAGACCTACGCTCCTGTCTGCAAGCCTTTTTGCCTACCTCCTACTGCCCGAGCTGCCTCCTACGAGCCATCTGCTGCTGCCTGCCCACTGTGTGTGCCTGCTGACCACCTGCCCTGCAATTTGAGTGCCTGCTGTCCAGCCATTGCCAGTGCTCCTGTCCTCAGCCCTGTGACCACCTCAGCTGATCCAGAAGACTCCCAACGTGCCTTTCCATCACCACCGCTCCACAGCCCAGCCCCAGGACGACCGTGCCCACCCACACCTGCTTCAGGGTTTGCCATCTCTCAACCAACATCTTCGGAGGTAAGTGGCAAGCCCGTGGCAGCGAGGCAGTGGGCTGTCAACTTCACTGCCAGAGAAGTTGATATCCTGGTGGATCATGTCCTGGGGTATTATGATGCCCTCTTCCACGGCCCAACGCAAGTCGGCAAGGGAGGACGGAAGCTGATCTGGGACAAGATCATGGATGCCATCAACATGGATGGGGACGCATCCCGTTATCACCACGTGCACAAGCGATGGGAGGACCTCAAATCCAGGACCCACAGCAAGGCCCTGTGCTTCCTCTGGGCTGGTGACAACCAAGGGGGAAGCAGGGGCCGCTTGAACACCACAGACATGCGGGTCCTGCAGAAGTTTTACCCGGCGCTGAACGCCCTGGTCAGTGATTTGCAGCACCGTCTGAAGTCGTCAGACAAGTGTCCATGTGTTGGTTGCATCCACTGTGCATGTGCATGCTGATGTATGGTGGGAGTGTGCACCTTGGCCATACAGCAAGTATGCCTCTTCTATGGATGTGTGTATGCATGTCCCAGACGGAGCTCCACATGTGTTCTATGAACCATGCGTAATTTTGACAATCTCACTTTTGCATTGTGTGTTGTACTGCAGCATATCACAACGTGCACGTGGTTTCTTACATGTATCTGAGACATGCCCGTGTGAGAGGTGTGACAGATGGGTGGTGTTGTGTACATCATGAACATGCATGGTCTTTATGTGTCTCAGATGTGACTGTGTGAATGGACATCACTCCTGGATGGATGTAACTGGTGTATTTCAATGTGTGCCCTAGTCTTGTTGCGTGATTGCTGTTGAGGGGATTCTGATGTGATGGCTCAGTGCACTGCTTGAGGACTGTCAGGTAATGTGTGTGCATGACATGTGTATGGCCCATGACGCATGTGTGTGTAGCATGCACCATTTGTAGATTGTTCCCGTGCCATGTCCATGGATGTGGTTGTCTGTTGTGAAGGACAGACTTTTATGTGTATGTATGTACAGGGTGATGATGGCTGTAAAATTTAGCAGTGTACTTCATGTGCATGTTTTTGGTGCCAAACTCACATTGGTACAGTACCCCGATGTTTGTGTTTTATGTCTCCTTATCCACAGCGACTTTGGAAGAAGAGGGCAGAGAAAGTGCTGTGGAGCAAGGCAGCAGGGATGCCTCCACCAGGCACAGACGTAAGGCCCAGTCACGCCCCCTGGCAACAACATCATTGGGGAGCAAGAAGGCTGGTGCTGCGTCTCCAACATCGGCCACAGCTGCTGAGGGGAGGTCCAAGTGGGCGAAGGTGGATGTGCACTCCTCGGCAGTGGGGGGGAGGCAGGTGAGCACACACTGCGGAAGACACTGGGGAGGCATCCAGGTTGGCGGAGGAGGAGTTGGAGGAGGGGGCCGTATTAGCCCAGTCCATGGGGCCAGGCGGGGGTGGTGAGGTGGGTCTGACTGAAGCAGTCCTGACCCAGGGGCATGAGGCTGTGCAGGTCACCGTGGAGGTACCTGTGCAAATTCCTGTCCCTGTGTCTGCGCCTGCAGCAGTATGCACCTGCCGGCATTCCCCAGGCCGGACCCATCCACAGGTGTCAATTGTTTCCACCCAGACCGACACCCCTTTGCCTGCAGATGTTGCCATTCGGGACAGAGTGGTACCCCTACTAGTCGATATCGGGAAGCGTACCAGCAGCATTCGTGATGATGTGCAGGCTTACACTCGTGTGCTTGCACATCATCACAATGACGTCTGGCGTCTCCTGAACTGGCTAGTAGCACTCCTGGTCTCAAATTGGATGCGTGGGCTGGCCACTTATGCAACCCCCTCTTTGTCTTGCTCCCCTATGCGGCAGTCATCCTCCCACACGCCTTCTGGCCCAGATAACACCAGGGCCCCCTGTACATCAGTTCCACCCACGTCGGCCTGTCTGGTGGAGATAACATCCCTGCCTGAGTTGGGAGTCGACAGTGGATCAGCCGAGGGGGTCACCATGCCGATCCAGGGAACGACAGGAGCAATGGCAATGGAGGGAGAGCAGGCACCCAGGAGCAGGGCATGGGCCAGGCGCCCCGGGTGATGTCATCAGCCCGGAGGACGTCCTTACGAAGCAGGCACCGGGCAATTTGGCAGCAGCAGGCTCAATGTAGGAGGCTATTGTACTCAGGGCATACAATCCCAAGGAGGCAGGTATCCGGCGTCGTGCAGGATGCAAATGTGGACCTTCGAACAAGGATCTCTTCCATGTTCGTGCAGTATGGGCAGCAAATCCGGGCAGAGAGGCAGCGGGCTCTGGAGGCGAGAGTCCCCATAGCCAGGGCGGAGATTGCACTGAGTCTGACAGAGGCCGGCTGACATCCTCGAGGATACTTGCAGGGAGTGGGAGGCGATGGAGAGGGCCATGCTGGAGTCCCTGCAAGCCCTTGAGGAGAGAGCAGAGGCCCGCCTAGAGGAAGTGGACGCAGTGTTCGATGATGCCCTGGCTGAGACATTGGATGAGATTGGTGACAAGGAGGACTAGCCTGCTGCCTGTGTACATAGTTTTGTAGATATAAGTTTCCTTTCATTTTTCATTATGATTTGGAGCTAGCATCACGGACATTACTCCAATTTTTTGTGCATAGTTCTGTAGGTGTAAGTTTCCTTTTAATTTTATTTCTTTTGGAGTCAACTATCCTCCATGTTTTATTGTACATAGTTTTTTGGTGTGTTTCAGTATTTAAATTTGCGATTTTAGTGATTTTTTTGGTGGAATTTTTTTTGTACATGTGGACAATTTTTAATTTTGTATTTTTACATTTACATCTTTTGATACTATGATTTATTGTTTCATTTACAGTATGCATGGTTTGAATACTACTGTTTAGTATATTACTCTCACAGTCATTGTTCAGTTATTTTTCCATTGTGCCTGTTTGGTAGTGCATTTAGTAGCCCTTATCCCCCCCATTGTTAGTCATGTGTGTGGTTGCTTACTTGCATGTGTTATGTTCGTGGTTTGTTTGCAGGGTGAGCATACACATGGGGTGGACCGGTGGTGGTGTGTGGAGTGGGATTTTGTGTGTGCACGGGAAAATGGCATTTTCTTTCACATGTGCAGCATCACTGTGTATTTGCACTCATTGGCCCTCATTACAACCTTGGCGGAGGACCATGGTGCTATTAGCACCATGGTCCATGCCGCTAAGGTTGCAATTCCAACATGGTGGATGGCGGAATTACCGCCCCATTCCAAGGTGAGTGGGCGGTAATTCCCCATTCACCAATGGCCCCTTCCCCATTCCCATTTTTGCCCCATAGGGCATAATGGGAATGGGGAAAGGCGATAATTACGGCACCGTAAATTACGGTGCCGTAATTATCGCCAAGGTCCCTTTGCGGCATGGCTTTTAACGGCTGCAAAAAGCAGCCGTTAAAAGCCATCCCGCAAAGGGAACCTTGTAATCAGGCATTAAGGGTCGGCGCCGTTTACGGCGCTGTAAACCCCTTAACGCCTGAGTCGGAATGAGGGCCATTGTGTTTGTGAGTGAGGTGGGTGGGGGGACTGTGGGAGTGTTGCATGATCAGGACATTTGCACATGATTTGCTTGATGCTCTGTAACACACTGGTGGTGCTTTTCAAATTCACCTGCATGCGTTTTTGGAGTTATCATCATCTCTGGTGTTGGTCAACCTCTTTGTTACGCTGACCTGGTATCCACGGGGACGCCACCCAGCCCTGGTTGGATGATTTGCACTCTCGAACCCTCTCCAGGTCCCTTGGTAAGGCCTCTGGTTAAAGATGGGTCTTAATATTGTAAAAGTTGGATTCTCCATCCTGCTCCTCGTGGCAAGGGCGCGTAGATGTGGGGGGCAAGTAGCGACCAAGTTACTTCACTGGTGCAAGCCCCCCTGTGGGAATACAGGCCTGCTGCGACTCCGTAGGTTTGCTGCTTTACAGTCTTTACATGCAGTTCTTATGTTCCTCTTAGTTCGAATAATAATGTCTTGCTTCTTTCCTTTTAGGTATGGAAAGGTATTTTGGTGTTGTCATGCAGTTTGAAGATGAGCATGGGCCAGTAGGCGAAAGCGCGGTGTGCGCAATGCTGTCTGGTGAGTAATGTGCGATGCGCGGCGCTGTTTCGCCTTTATATTGCTAACCTGTGTCTTTTCTCTCCTTGCAGGTTGCAATGTTCCTCGCCGAGCGCTGTAATGTTGCAGCAATAATACTGACCAGGAGATGACCACCCAGGTAAAATTGTGTGCTTTCTTCATTCAGCAGCAAACGTGAGTAAACGCTTACTAATGCTGTCTTTCTTTCTCCTCTTTTCAAGTCATTGTATTCCAGGATGCATGCGGTGCCGGATGATGGAGTTCGTACCTTCAGGTGAGTGGAACTGAAGTCAGCGATGGATTGAAGACAGGAGACTGTTCCAGGTAAGTTTCGTAGTGTACTTTCTCTCTCTTCAGGTCCTTGGTTTCATGTAAGCTGGCATCAAAGAACTGGACTCAGTGAGCCTTACGCTACCCACAGCAGAATAACGCAAAGGATGTTCTGCTGTTTGGGTGTGGTTTAAATAGTCTCAGGCAAAGTAGTCCAGGTAAAATAGTCCCAGGCCTGCCACACCCAAAAGACTAGACCGTATATATCAGTTCCTTGTAATGTGTGTGCCTCCATGTTGGCTGAATCCCCCCAAGTTAAATAGTCCCAAGTAAATAGTCCCATTCTAATGTTGGTCTTCATGATGGCTATGAGCCTGGCACCAAAGGTGCTAGGACTGACTCCAAGAGTGTCCCGGATGAGGTTTTAAGGCCTTTGACCTGGCCCTAACTGGAAGGCTGACTTGCCAGTGAGGGCCAGGGGCAAGGGTCATGACACTCTTGCACTGGGATAGACTGATTGCCATGTCCTTCACATATGGGCATACCAGTGAAGTGTTTATTAGGGATTCTCTTTTAGGAATGGCAGCTCAATGAAGATCAAGCTGTGAAGAACACAGCCAGTGTTTGTTCATATGGCACACATTGAGGTCGTTTGGGTTTCTGTCATTGGTGAACATTTTGTCCCTGGGTATTGATGCCATGACATTGTCACATGGCCAGCAGGCACTCACTTTTACATTCAGTTGTTTCATGTGTATGTTGGGAGATGGTTGTGGACAGCTAACCTGTTTGGCCAGCTGCCACACTCATGGATGTGGCCCATGTGTGTGCATTCATTTTTACTTGCAGGATACATGTTCCCGTGGATATTCTAGTTGGTGTCACTACACAACAGTCAAGGTGCACCACACACAATCGATGGAGTGATGATGTGTCACTATGTCAGGCTTCATCATGCAGGTGATGTCCCATGTGGAGGGGGCTGCCTGCATGGTGGCGTCACGGGTGATGGGGGCTGGGGGGTCCCATTTGGAGTGGCCTGCCTGCAAGGTGGGGTGATCGGTGATGAGGCTGTCGTGTCCCATGTGGAGGGGGCTGCCTGCAGGGTGGCATCACGGGTGATGGGGGCTGGGGGGTCCCATGTGGAGGGGGCTGCCTGCAAGTGTGGGGACGGGTGATGGGAGCTGCCTGCAGGGTGTGGTGATGGGTGATGGGGGCTTGGGTGTCCCATGTGGAGAGGGCTGCCTACAGGGTGGGGTGATGGGGGCTGGGGTGTCACATATGGAGGGGGCTACCTGCAGGGTGGGGTGATGGGGGCTGGGGTGTCCCATGTGGAGGTACTGCCTGCAGGGTGGGGTGATGGGTGATGGGGGATGGGGTCTCCCATGTGGGGGATGCTGCCTGCTGGGTGGGGTGACAGGGGCTGGGGTGTCCCATGTGGAGGGGGCTGCCTGCAGGGTGGGGTGGATGATGGGGGGCTGGGGTGTCCCATGTGGAGGGGGCTGCCTGCAGGGTGGGGTGACAGGTGATGGGGGTTGGGGTGTCCCATGTAGAGGGGGCTGCCTGCAGGGTGGCGTCACGGGTGATGGGGGCTGGGGCGTCCCATGTGGAAAGGGCTGCCTGCAGGGTGGGGTGATGGGTGATGGGGGCTGGGGTGTCCCATGGGCAGGGGGCTGCCTGCAGGGTGGCGTCACGGGTGATGGGTTCTGGAGTGACCCATGTGGAGGGGGCTGCCTGCAGGGTGGGGTGACAGGTGATGGGGGCTGGGGTGTCCCATGTAAAGGGGGCTGGCTGCTGGGTGGCATTACGGGTGATGGGATAGCGAGGTGCAGACACACATTTTGGCAGGGGTGGGGCCAGGAATTGGGAGGTGTTGGTGCGCGATTTGGGTGCTGGAGGGGCACCCTTGCGTGGAAGGGGAATGCGTTTTCTCTGGGATGTGGCCGGGGATCGCGGGGTGTTTTCGCGCAATTACGCTGAGGTGCGGCCGGGGATTGCGAGGTGTTGGTGCACAATTTGGCTGAAGGGGGGCAGGCCTTGTGTGGGAGGGCACGCGTTTTCTCTGCGGTGCGTCCTGGGATTGCGAGGTGTTGGTGCGCGATTTGGCTGCTAGAGGGGCACCCTTGCGTGGGAGGGAGAATGCGTTTTCTCTGGAGTGCGTCCGGGGATTGCAGGGTGTTGTCGCGTGTTTACGCTGGGGTGCGGCTGGGGATTTCAGGGTGTTTTCATGCAATTACGCTGGGGTGCGGCCGGGGATTGCAAGGTGTTGGCGCACAATTTGCCTGGTGTAGGGGCAGGCCTTGCATGGGAGGGCATACGTTTTCTCTGGGCTGCATCTGGGGATTGCAGGGTATTTTTTCGTGCATTCACGCTGGGGTGCGGCCGGGGATTGCGAGGTGTTGGCGCATGATATGACTGTAGGGGGGCAAGCCTTGTGTGGGAGGGCACGCATTTTCTCTGGGGTGCGTCCTGGGATTGCGAGGTGTTGGCGCGCAATTTGGCTGGTGGAGGGGCAGGCCTTGCGCAGCAGGGCACGCATTTTCTCTGGGGTGCGTCTGGTGATTGCGCAGTGTTTTCACTCGATTACGCTGGGGTGCGGCCGGGGATTGCGAGGCGTTGGCGCGCGATAAGGCTGCTGGAGGGGCAGGCCTTGCATGTGAGGGAATGCGTTTTCTCTGGGGTGCCATACGGATCGTGGGTGTTTCCGTGCAATTTCGCTGGGGGGGCTTTATGCTGGCCCATGGAAAGCGCAAAGGCTTGCACCATGTTAGGAATTTCACTTGCTTTTGACTGTGCGTGGGGGCGTGTTTGGGGCATTACTCGCACAGCTTGCTGTTACTTGCGCCATGGCTACTGATGCCTCTGGGAATCCATGAATACGCGTGCCGGACAAAGATTTTTCAAGTGAGGTGGTAGATGTGGGCCACAATACACATCTGTACAGATTTATTGGAGAGAACAAGGTAAATAGTGTCCTTTTTTTTTTCTTTCAATGGTGGATCTGAAGTAATTTAACCCCTTAACTGCCATGGGGTTTCCCCCCAGTGCCAAGGCATTTTTGGGTGATTTCAGTATGTTGCCATTCAATCCCTTGTAACTGTTTTGTTGCATGAGATATCTCGGCCAAATTTGGCCCCTTTTTCCCACATATAGGTGGTCATAACGCCACCAAGGAATCCTAGTTAGCTGTTGGAGGGTGAGAGAAAATAACCCAAAAGTGCAGAAAAGTTTGTTTTATTTTCAGAAAATGGCAATAAAATGATGTACAAAGAAGCCTGTGGTTATTTTCCTTGTAAGAGCTAGGAACAAATGGTTTGCTGTGCTGAATTTGCCATTTTCCAGGCTTTCAAGAACAGGTTAAGTGGAAACCAAAAAAACATTTTGATATGCTAACCAGCCGTTTTGTGAGAGGTAGGCGATTTTGGCCTTTTTGGTCCTATAGGACATGCGTGGACAGAATGGAAGAGAAGGGTAGGAAAGCTGAATGGGAAGACAGAAAGGCATACATTTCTGAAAAGTAGACAGAATTCCAAGTTTAGGAAGGGCTGATTTGAGCAGGTCAGGCAACAACTATGTAGGGAAAAATTCCATAGTTTGGGGAAAAATTGGGAAAATGACAGAAAAAAAGGGATGTGGTGGACATGGTTGGCCCGGTTAGGCAATGGCGTCTGTGAATTTTGAGAAAAGCAATGCTCCGCTACATTCCACTGGCTCTTCCAATTAGGAAATCACACATTTTTCGTAATGTTTCACAAAACAAGCAATACCACAAGCCAAAAGCTGAGCCATGGCACATAGGATGTGTATGCTTATGGCCTAAACAGACATACTTAGCATGTGTAAATAAGGAAAACAAATGTGGTGAGGAAGGGCAATCATACATTTTTTGAAAGAGCACAGGCACTCCTTTTGAAGGGTAGGTGACTTTTGCAGGTTAGAAAAGTGTATAGTACCTAAAGCAGTGACTAAATGTAGGTCATATTAGGGAAATGAAAGGGTTGTGTGACAAAGTGCAGCAGCAAATGTGTCGAAACGTTATGAAAACCACGCTAAAACAACAGATGTCATACCTTCCCTCGTTTCCACAGGTGTCCCGATGAAAACGGTACCTCATATGTGTGGGTGCACCTACCTGGGCGCAAAGGGAAAAGGCTAAACCACTGGTAACCCCAAGTCTTCTGGCAGAGCAGATTTTGAGGAATTTTGCTCATGTGGACAACCTACAGATTTGGGCCTAGGGTGTTGAAGCCACCAAGGAAAACAGGGAACCACACGCATTTCCGAAAAGAGGATACCCGTGGGAATCCACAGAGGTCTGACTTGTGCGAATCGCCCCAGAATGTATTACCCACAATCCCCAGCAAAGTCCAAAATCTGGCGAAAAAAACCCACAGTTTTTTGACATTTCACTCTGCTCACCCACTGAAAAACCCTGCCAACAACACATGTCCTACCTTCCAGCATTCCCACAGGTGTTGCAACGAAAACGGTACCTCACATGTGTGGGTGCACCTATCTGCACACAAAGGGAAAAGGCTAAACTCTGATATCCCCCAAAGGGTTTGGGGAGCCAACCTACAAATTTGGGCCTGGGGTGTAGCAGCCACCAAGGAAAACAGGGAACCCCATGCATTTCCAAAAAGAAGACACCCATGGGAATCCACAGATGTCTGACTTGCACGAATCCCCACAGAATGTATTACCCACAAGCCCCGGCAAAGACCCACATGGGAGACGGGTGCTCAAGGCCAGAGACATTACCCCCGACTTTCGTGGAGCTCTGGCTGGCCTGCCTTGCAGCTTCTCCCTCCGGGAAAGGTCGGGGACCCTGCTGGGGCTCCCTGGGACTGCTGCTGCACTTGGGGATGGTCAACCCATATGGGAGACAGCCGCCCAAGGCCAGGGACATTACCCCTGACTTTCCTGGAGCAGGCCAGCCAGAATACCAGGATGGTTGGGGGATCACGTACCTGGCCTTGGGTACCCGTCCCCCTCAAACCGAAACTTTTATTATTATTTTTTTTGTTTGGGCCCCTTCCCTAGGGGCAGATAGGTCCATGCTTTGGGGAGCCTCTCTGGTGCGGTAGGGACTAGAGGGCCACCCCCCCTTTCATAACAAAAAAATTCCTGGTGGTCTAGTGGCCCCAACCCTCCCCCCCAAACAAAACATTTCTTATTCTTTTTTTTTGGTTGGTCCCCTTCCCTAGGGGCAGATGGGTACCCATCTGCCCCCAGGGGGGCCCAAACCTGCAGCCCCATGCTTTGGGGGTTGTTTCTGGAGACCCTCCACCCTACACGTAATGGATGGGGGGCATCTCATGTAGCAGTCCCTGGGGGCAGATGCCCCTTCCTAGGGGCAGAAATTTGCCCCCCAGGAGGGCTACATGAGGTGCCCCCCCATCCACTTGGGGTTGGGGGGAGAGGGCCACCCCCCTTCCATAACAAAAAAAATACTGGTGGTCTAGTGCCACCAAACCCCCCAAAACAAAACATTTATTATTTTTGTTGTTGACTGGGACCCTTCCCAAGGGGCAGATGGGCACCCAACTGCCCCCAGAGGGGCCAAACCTGCAGCCCCATGCTTTGGGGGGCCTTTCTGGTGGCCCTCTCCCCCCCACCCCAAATGGATGGGGGGCATCTCATGTAGCCCTACCTGGGGCCGTTGCCCCTTCCTAGGGGCAGGCATATGCCCCCAGGGTGGGCTTCATGAGGTGCCCCCCCATCTACCAAGGTGGGGGGGAGAGGGCCACCCCCTTTCATAAATATAAATGCTTGGTGGTCTAGTGGGGCCTCACCTGTATTTATTATTTTAAAAAAATATATATATATTTTTTCCCCATCTGCCCCCGGGGAGGATACATGCTTCCCCATCCTTTGGGAGTTTGGGGGGGAAGAGGGCCACTTACATTGTAAGCAGCCACCCCCACTTTACACACCGATCCCTGGTGATCTAGGGAGCGTTGCTGGTGCGGATCGAGCAATGCGTCCCTCAATCTGAACGGCACAATAGTGCCACAGATCGAGGGGGATAAAGGTGGAAACTCACCTTTTATTTTCACCGCGACAGCCGAAGCCGTGGTGAAAATTACTTTCAGTTTCACGTCAACACGCATTAAGCGTGCTGACGTGAAACTGACAGAAATCCAACCCCCGGGCCGTGAGGAGGAACCTCCTCCTCACATAGCCTGGGGGTTGGGTTTCAGTTTTGTTTGCAGGGATTGAACAAAACGGAGTGCCAGAAAGGACAAGCTATCTCGTCCTTGGCACTGTGAACGTAGTGTCGAGGACGAGATACCTCGTACTTGGCACTAAAGAGGTAAAGAACACCAGAGGCAGTAGTTTCAGGCTTGGAAGGCTCTTCATAAGAAATAAAACAACCAAGGGCGGTTCCCTTCCCCCTTAAGCTCATAGTTGGCGTCCAATGGCTTTGACCCAGGCGTGCCTACCCCGACCCCTGCCCCTATTTTAGGTGGAAGATGGTCCAAAACTGAAAAACACAATAAACTAGGGGTACGCAAAGGAGCATAAAATAGTGGATAATGTAGCATGAGATATGATGGTTTAAAGTGGAATACAGAAAAGATTAAGATAAGATTAGGCACAGAAAAAAGCACACCTTTGGCCAAAGGCCTGCACAGATACGGGTGGACCAGAAACACTATCTGGAAATATTCCCCACAAGACTTTGCCTTAAAGTTATAGGTAACACTGTTAAGCAGCAAAGAGTTGATCAAAGTTGGTATGCTGACCCTTGGCCTAAGGCATGATACGGGTGGGCCAAAAGCATGGCGCGACTATCTACACATACGATTAAGGCTATAGACGAAGAAGAATTTCAATGGGTCAGGCATATGGCGCACCCAATTAAATATGGTAAATACGGGGGGACAGATCATTTTCAATACTGTAAAACGTTCCCCACATAAATTGCCTTAAGGCTATGGGTCACCCAGTTAAGCAGCAAAGATCTGTCAAAATTGGTGCTCACCCTTGGCTAAAGGCTTGGCACAAAAACGGGTGGGTTAGAACCATGGCAATACTGGAAACCTTTCCCACGGGAAATTGCCCTAAAAACTTGGGGCCACAAAACGTTTTGAAGAAAAGTTGCTTTTGCAGACCCTTGGCCAAAGGCATGGAGCATGCACAGACGACCAGGAGCATAACACTGCTAGAAATCATCCCCACATGGTCTGCCTTAAAGCTAGGGGTCGCAGAGTTGAACAATTAAGAGCTGGTCGTCTGGTCCGATAATATGGTGTTATTTAGCATCAGCAACAAAAGAACGTCATGCCAATGGGTGCTGAAAGAACTAATCTCTCTATATGACATGCATTACTTACCGTAAAAGCATTTCTGATGATTGCATCTGCTTAGATTCACATGCTGTGCATATGATCCGACATCCAGTGGTAACCACGGAGTATTGCATCTTGTCTTTCGGGGACCGAAAGGGGACGTCGGCATAGGCGTGTCTGTAACACTATCCCTATCGTTACGTGTGTAGTACCCAAAATCCCTCACGCGCCGAGGTCCCTCCGATTGTATTTTTTCTGCCATGAGGGAGCCCAAGGCTATAGTGAGTGAGTACATAAGAGAGAAAGTAGTAAGAAGTCTATGTTCCTTCTACCCCGAGCGGGGAGGCAGGGAGGGCGCATGTGAATGTAAGCAGATACAATCATCAGAAATGCTTTTACGTTAAGTAATGCATGTCTTCTGATGCTTGTTAATTTGCTTAGAATCACATGCTGTGCATAGACTAGCGAGCAGTACCGGGAGTTGGAGGTGGGGTGTGAGAAGGAACAGTAGAGAAAAGATGTCTTAGTACTGCTCGTCCCACCTGAGAATCAGACCTAGAATGAGTGTCTAGGCAATAGTGTTTTGTAAAGGTGTGTACATAACTCCAGGTTGCTGCTTTGCAAATGGACTCTAGGGGAACATTTGCAATGAATGCCATGAATTCCCCAGTGCCTCGAGTAGAGTGTGCTCTAGGCTTGAAGGGCAGTTCTCTCTTTGAAAGAGTTTAACATAGTGTGATGCATTTGACAATCCACCTTGAGATTGCTGATTTAGAGGCATGATCCCCTTCTCTACCAGATGCCACTGAAACAAAGAACTGTTTAGTCTTCCTCGGTGGTTTAGTTCTTTCTATGTAAAACATGACTGCCCTGCGCACGTCTAGTGTGTGAAGGCTTCTTTCGGCCATGTTAGTAGGTTTCTGGAAGAACGTGGGTAGTTCGATAGACTGGTTCACATGGAACTTTGAAATAAATTTCTGCGCAAACCTGGGATGTGTGCGAAGAGTTACCTTATCTTTGTGGACTGTAACAAAAGGGTCTAAAACAGAAAGAGCCTGTAGTTCGCTAACCCTTCTGATAGAAGTGATAGCCACTAGGAAGGCTGTCTTATAGGTCAGGTCTTTCAGACTTGCTTTATGCATAGGCTCAAAGGGAGCTCCCATGAGCCTGGTCAAAACCACATTTAGATCCCATCCAGGGGCTGGATGAGAGATGGGAGGATAAATCCTCTTAACCCCTTCCATAAAGGCTTTAATTACTGGTATCTTCCACCACAATACTTTTTGCTGTGATGTGGTGTAGGCTGACAACGCAGCCAGATGAACCTTTAGGGAATTGAAGACTAACCCAGTGTCCAAAAGATGGGTTAGATAAACACAATGTGTGAGGGTGAGCAATCAATGGGATTGACGCCCTTGGAATTGCACCAGATGACAAACCGTTTCCATTTGCTGGCTTAGCAATAACGTGTATTAGGCTTTCTCGCTTCCCTGTGTATGTCCATGCATTTTTGAGGGAGTTGCAGGTGTCCAAACTCTATGATCTCAGGGGCCATGCTACTAAATTCAGAGTTTGTGGGCATGGGTGGAGGGTCCCCCCTCTGTCCTGAGACAACATGTTGTACGGGCAGGGCAGTTTGACTGGTGGGGAGAGGGACATCTCCATCAGGTGAGCGAACCAGGGTTGGCGGGCCCACATGGGGGCCACAAGTATCATGGTAACTGGTTCCTGGTGCATCTTGTGCACTATTTTGTTGAGAAGGGGAGTCGGGGGGGGGGGGGCGTAGACAAATTTCCCCGACCAAGTTATCCAGAGACCGTTCCCCTTGGATCGGTTCTGGGGGTACCTGGAGGCGTAGTCTTGGCATTGGGCGTTCTCCTTAGTAGCGAACAAGTCGATCTCTGGGAAACCCCATTCTGCGAAGACGTTGGACACAATGGGCCTCATTACAACCTGCCAATCCGTGACCGTGCAAAATCTGTGATGGCGGTAAAAACGTTTCCGTGTCCGCAAGGGTGCGGAAAAACCATCCGATTACACGCTGTCGGTCGCGCGCACCACACGGACTCGGAAACGTTGTTACCGCCGTCACGGAATACCCCACGGAAATGGAAATAACGAAGCCACAAGTGGCGCAAAACCCGTTTCCGCCTCCGCCGCCACGGACACGGAACCGGAAATACCATGATCGCCAAAACAGGAAACAGAGAGGCGGCCATCATATAAAAGCACAATCCATTGCCATCCAGAGCCAGCACAAGCACAATCCTGACTCTGAGAAGCCAAAAGGGACCACCAGCATGTCTGCCAGGATTCCTGCTCAGAGGCAGCGCAAACAGCGCTTCAGCGAGGCGGAGCTAACCGTCTTGGTGGAGCACATTGTGGACAATGCGGAGATGCTGTTCAGCGGCGACCAACGGCGTGCCACACAGCAGCGGAGGAAGGAGGTGTGGGCCGAAGCTGCACGCAAGTGCACCGCCGTGGGCGTGGCAGTGAGGAGCGTGAAGGACTGCCACAAGCGTTGGGACGACCTGAGGCTGAGGGTACGCAACCTCATTTCCACGCACCGCCAACGCAGCAGTGGGACAGGCGGAGGACCCCCTTCCCCACTGAGGCTGCAAGCATGGGAGGAGCGTTGCAGCAGCGTCCTCCACCTAGAGGGAATCCATGGGATTGGGCAGGCTGAGGCAGGAGTGAGCCCACCTGCAGATGCCGGTAAGTGCCCAAACATGAATGCCACATGTAAATATGCAGTTGTGAGTACTGGGCCAAAGGACCCATTAACAACCCCCCCCCCCCCCAGGCAGTGCATGTGTGGCCCAAAGGACCCATTAACAACCCCCCCCCAGGCAGTGCATGTGTGGGCCAAAGGACCCATTAACAACCCCACCCCCCCAGGCAGTGCATGTGTGGGCCAAAGGACCCATTAACAACCCCCCCCCAGGCAGTGCATGTGTGGGCCAAAGGACCCATTAACAACCCCACCCCCCCAGGCAGTGCATGTGTGGGCCAAAGGACCCATTAACAACCCCCTCCCCCCCCCAGGCAGTGCATGTGTGGGCCAAAGGACCCATTATGATCCGTATGGAAACCAATATCACTGAATGCAGACACCAGCAATCAGATGCATGTGACTAACACTTTTCAATGTACAATCTCAATGACGCATGTGATGCACCCATCTGCCACCACAACAACACTAATTGCATGCCCTTTGTGTCCCCACAGCCGTTTCAAGTGACAGTGACACTGCACAACAGGCCAGCCAATCAGCATTGGCAAGTACACTAGCCACCGCCACCACACAGGAGGATGCTGCCGGCAGTTCTGCACCTCTGGCCACATCACCAGCCACTACAGATGTGCGGCACACCACCACCACCACCAACATCCCCACCGTCTCCACACTGGCTGAGTCCAGACAGGTTCCACGGGAACCTATCATGGCCACCCAACACAACACCGAAGGCAGCAGCACTGCAGAGGGGGCGGCCTGCAGTGATAACAGTGCCCCGCAAGAGCACTCGGAAACAGGGCCACAGGGGGAGATGCCCACATTGGAAGACCTGGGCTCCTTCCATGAGCTGGGGTTCAGCCCCACTTCACTGGGGAGTCCCATGAGGTCGCCCACCCCATCCATGGCCGAACTGAATGCCCGCATGCAGCGGATGGAGGACCAGCAGGCTACCCTCACCCAGCTGGTGGAGAGGCAGCTAGAGGAATCCAGGCTGCAGAGGGAGAGCTACAGCGCCTCAGTGCGTCGCCTGTCGAGGTCCATTGGACGCTTTGCGAGCACCATAGTGACCCTTGCACGCCATGTGCGGGAGGGCAATGACCACACCTCCAGGCTTGTAGAGGCCATGTTGGTTGGCCAACAGGCAAATCTGGCACGGATGCCCTCAATCCCTGATTCTGGCCAATCAAATACTACCACCCCATCCAGCTCCACTACTGCCAGTCCGAGGAGGCGCTCGAGTAGGCTAACTGGTCCCTTGGGCAAGGTTGCACAGAAGCGCACACGGAAGTGATGGCATGTGTGTGGGGCAGTGCAGGACACATGTGGACTACAAGGGTGTGAGAGGGGTGGGCACGTTTGGGTGGTGGGGTAGGTAGTTTTGGGGGTTTGGACAATGGGCTCTGGGTGGGGGTGGGCACGTTTGGGTGGTGGGATAGGTAGTTTTGGGGGTTTGGACAATGGGCTCTGGGTGGGGGTGGGCACGTTTGGGTGGTGGGTGGCCCCGGGTGTACAGCTTCCCTAACCAATGCACCTTCTTCCCTGTTGTTATTACATCAATACATCACCATTTCAAATCAAGACATACATGTGTGGACATTGATCATTTATTTTGCAGTGCAACTATTAATCCATTGTCGTCACCATGTTTGTGCATTACTGTGAATGTGCTGTGACTCAAAAGTAAATGCGAATCAGGGCATCCTGTGCTCTCTGGCCATCATGTGGACCCCCAGGGGGAGGCGGTGCCATCCCATCCCCATCTCCATCCCCATCCCCATCTCCATCCCCATCCCCATCCCCATCTCCATCCCTATCCCCATCTTCCTCATCTGCGTCTGGTGGCATTGGGATGTTCCTGCGCAGGCATATATTGTGCAGCATGGCACATACGAGCGTGATTTTGCCCGTCTTGACTGGGCTGTACAGCAGTGATCCGCCAGATCTGCTCAGACAGCGGAAACGGGCCTTCAGCAGTCCAAATGTCCTCTCAATCATTCCACGTGTGCGGATATGTGCCCTATTGTATGCCTCTTCATGCCTGTTCCTTGGTCTCCGTACAGGTGTCATCATCCATGGCGTGAGTGCATATCCCGCATCACCTACATGGGATGTAGATGGGGGAACATGTCAGTGTTTGTGGCATCATGTCCTCATCTGCTGCTGTGCATTCTTGTATCATCATTCATTCATGCATATGTACCATGCAGTGTCTGGAGGTATGTATTGGCCATCACGAGGTATGTCGCTGACTGCATATGGGCCTACACATTAACTTGCATGTTTGCTGTGCCCTGCGGGTGACATATGATTGTGTGCATGTCATGGTGCAGTGCTGTCCACACATGGCAGAGGGACTCCACTGTACGGAAGTAGTAAATACACGTCGTATCATTTACACCCCTCTCGTGCTTTTTGGGGCAGTGTTTCAATTGAGGGTGGGTGTCTGCAGTGGCACAGGGTTCATGGGACAGTGACGGGATCGGCTGTGGCAGCGTGTGCACGGGCACATTGTGGTGCCCTGTCATGTCTTCCTTCATGATGTTTGGCATCCGCTGTGTATTTGGTAGATGGAAGGGGGGTGATGCATGTGCGGTCACAGCGGCACACTCACAATGCTCATTGGCCTGGACACACACACACCACTCCGACAGGGTTGTAGCATCGTCAGCTGTACTCACCCAATAGCCATGTGCTTTGTCCGGCATAGCGTTCCATGTACCGTGGCAACGTGGAATTCCGCAGTACCATTGAGTCATGTGATGAGCCTGGGAAACGTGCACAGCAGTGTGTAATCAGTTGCATGGCATCACAAACCATCTGGACATTCAAAGAGTGATACTGTTTCCTATTGCGGAACACCGCCTCAATTGCATGTGGTACTGTCAGCTCGACGTGGGTGCAGTCAACTGCGCCTATGCAATTTGGCAAGCCTGCTATGGCATGGAAGGCCAACTTGGTGGCAATGACCTCGGGGAGGGTGCGGGGTAGGGCTATGTGTTCCGACACATGGCGCAACAGGGCATCCAGTACCTGTACCAGGATTTTTGAGAAACACGGTTGTGATATGCCGTGCAGCTCACCAACCGTGTGCTGATAGGTGCCAGTGCCAAGGAAATGCAGAACTGAGACAACCTTCAAGAGGGGGGGGATGGCGGTGGGGGTGTCAATTAGGCTGCTGATGTTGTCCTCAATCATGGCAGTGATGTGCAGGATTGATGCACGGTCCAGCCGGTATAGGGTGTGGATCTGTCCTGGGGTGAGGTTCCAGGGTGAGGCCCTGATGCGTGGTATTGGTGGCTGGCGGCGGGGTCGGGCTGGCTGGGCAATGGGGTTTGCCATAGCTGCAGGGTTGGCTGGTTGCCGCCTGCGCCTCCTCCGCCTATGCCTCCTCCTCTGCGCCATTACTGCCACCATGTGCAGTACTGCCTGTTGGTTGAGTAGGCCCAGTCCCAGTGCTACTAGCCCTGCTGCCTGCATGGTTCTGTGTTGTGTTGGGCTGGGTGTGGCCCTTTTGTAGGCTCCCAGTGGCCTGCTAGGTCCAGCTTGGCTGATTTGGTGCACCTGTGCCCTGATTCAGTTCAGCAGGCAGTGTATAACGCCATGTTCGCGGTGGCGGCGGTTCCGCCACCGTGATCACGGTATTTCCACCATTTTATTCCCGGTATTTCCGTGTCCGCGCTAGTTGTGATGCTCACGGTGTTTCGTGTTGCCGGTAACGGAGGGGTTTCCGTGCAGGCGGAATTAAGGGGAACCCTATTTCCGCGGTGGCGGTTTAGGGTGGTGCTATTACCGGGGCCGCGGGTCATGATTGCGCGGACATGGAAACGGTGCCGGTATGGTTTTACCGGCAGTGTTCATTCCGGACCGGAGTACTTGTAATGAGGCCCAATGTCTTCGTGCAGCCGCCATTCGTATTCTTCTGGCAGAGGAAAATCTCTGCTGAGTACGTCTGCCAGAAGATTGAGTTCCCCTGGAACATGTTGGGACAACAAAAACATCCTGTGTTTGAGAGCCCATATCCAAATGTTTTGGGACAGCTTGGATAGCCCTGGAGAGTGAGTGCCCCCCTGTTTGTTCAAGTAATACATTGCTGTTGTGCTGTCGGTGAGGATCAGCACTGTCTTCCCTTGCAGTTGTCTCTGAAAGGCTTTCATTGCTTTGAACACTGCCAGTAGCTCCAGTAAGTTTATGTGATTGGACGCTACCTGAGGGGACCACACTCCGTGTGCTGTCTGCTGTAGCAGGTGAGCCCCCGACCCCGTGAGAGATGCGTCTGTCGTAAGAGTGGCTTCCACTGCAGGGGTAGTGAAGGTCTTCCCCCTCAAGAGGTTTTCTCTTGATCACCACTGCAGAGAGAGAACGAGGGCTGGCGAGACAACTAACAGATCTTCCCATTGTCCGCTGGCCTGACACCACTGGCTGTTGAGCCACTCTTGCATGGGACGCATGCGCAGCCACGCATGGGGAACCAAGTACATGCATGACGCCATCATCCCTAGCAATCGCATGGCTTTGCGTACTGTCCCCTCCCGACTGGCTACATATTGAGGAACCTGAGAGAGCATGTTCTGAACCCTCTCGCTGGAGGGGAAGACAAGGCCGTCTTCCGTCAGAATTAGCGCTCCCAGAAATTGTTTTACTTGGCTGAGGACTAAGCCGCCATTCGTATTCTTCTGGCAGAGGAAAATCTCTGCTGAGTACGTCTGCCAGAAGATTGAGTTCCCCTGGAACATGTTGGGACAACAAAAACATCCTGTGTTTGAGAGCCCATATCCAAATGTTTTGGGACAGCTTGGATAGCCCTGGAGAGTGAGTGCCCCCCTGTTTGTTCAAGTAATACATTGCTGTTGTGCTGTCGGTGAGGATCAGCACTGTCTTCCCTTGCAGTTGTCTCTGAAAGGCTTTCATTGCTTTGAACACTGCCAGTAGCTCCAGTAAGTTTATGTGATTGGACGCTACCTGAGGGGACCACACTCCGTGTGCTGTCTGCTGTAGCAGGTGAGCCCCCGACCCCGTGAGAGATGCGTCTGTCGTAAGAGTGGCTTCCACTGCAGGGGTAGTGAAGGTCTTCCCCCTCAAGAGGTTTTCTCTTGATCACCACTGCAGAGAGAGAACGAGGGCTGGCGAGACAACTAACAGATCTTCCCATTGTCCGCTGGCCTGACACCACTGGCTGTTGAGCCACTCTTGCATGGGACGCATGCGCAGCCACGCATGGGGAACCAAGTACATGCATGACGCCATCATCCCTAGCAATCGCATGGCTTTGCGTACTGTCACCTCCCGACTGGCTACATATTGAGGAACCTGAGAGAGCATGTTCTGAACCCTCTCGCTGGAGGGGAAGACAAGGCCGTCTTCCGTCAGAATTAGCGCTCCCAGAAATTGTTTTACTTGGCTGAGGACTAAGCTGGATTTCTTTTCGTTGATTGAAAATCCCAGGCTGAAAGGAGATCTACGGTTTTTTGGGTGTTCGAAAAACAAGCGTCAAACGAGTCCCTCGTGATGTGCCAGTCGTTGAGGTAAGGGTAAACTGGGACTGATAGTCTGCGCAGGTGTGCTGCTGACACTGACAGGACTTTGGTAAACACCCTTGGTGCTGAGGCGATGCCGAAGGGGAGTACTTTGAACTGGTAGTGTTTGTCCTGAATCATGAACCTTAGGTATTTTCTGTGCGCTGGCAACATTGAAATATGAAAGTATGCATCTTTCATATCCAATGTTGCCATGAAGTCCCCCCATTTCAGCAATGGAATCACCTCCTCTGGTGTTACCATGCGAAACTTCTGGGGTTTTATGAACTTGTTCACTGGGTGCAGGTCTAGAACAGGACGCATGGTGAGATCCTTTTTGGGTACAAGGAAGTACACTGAATAGATAACCTTGTTTACCTGAAGAATCGGGACGGCTTCTATAGCGTCCTTTCTCAGCAGAGCTTCCACCTCTTGGATCAGGATTTGCAGATGGTCCGGTGAAAGGCGTCGTGATCGCCGCGGTCTGAACTGTGGAGGTCGGCGAATTCCACGCATTAACCGTGGGCGACCGTCTTCAGGACACACTGGTCTGAAGTTATCTCCTCCCATGCCTTGAGGAAAGATGTTAATCGCCCCCGACCCGGGAGACATGGGAGGGGACCTGGACTTGGTGGTCATTTCTGACCCGAGGCTGAGGCTCCTCTGGGATTGTGGCCTCTGCCTCTACCTTTGCCGCGTTTCTGACCCCTTGGCGGGTAGTAGGTAGGGCTTTCGGAAGATTGATTCATGTTGATGTTACCCGTGCCGTAGTTGTTCTGACCGGCACAGGCTTTTCCTCGAAAGGACCGCCGAGAATTATTGCCCCTCTGTGAGGAGGGTTTCTGTGTAATCTGGTGCAAAGACCTAATAGTCTTGTGCTCCTTCTTGGCAGTCTCCAACGCTTCATCTACCGCTTTCCCGAAGAGGTTAGTCTCTTCAATGGGTTTGTTAATAAGAGAGGCCTGGGTCTCAGGCCTGAGGCCCGACGTGCGCAGCCATGCGTGCCTTTTTAGAAGAGTACCTTGTGCAAGAGACCTGCCTGCTGTCTCTGCAGTGTCCAGGGTGTTCTTCACCACATTCTGATTAACCAGTTTTCCCTCCGAAACAATGGCGAGAAGCTTTGTTCTGGCTGGCTCAGGAACCTCTTGGAGGCCTTCTTGGAGCAAGTTCCATTGGGCATCAGCATAGCTTGCTAATAGCGTAGTGTTGTTAGCAACCCGAATGGTATAAACAGCTGCTGACGTGACACGTTTGCCTAAGGCATACAATTTCTTGGACTCCTTGTCCGGAGGTGAGTCTCCCGTGGCAAGGGGAACTCCTGCCCTCTTACGAGTGTTGGTCACTACCAGTGAGTCCGCGATGGCATGTCCTTTAATATACAGAGGGTCGGTGGGAGAGGGCTGAAATAACTTGTCGACTCTCGGGTTCACGGCCCTTGTCTGGGCAGGTGTGACTAAAGATGGAGCTATTCGTCTCTTAACAGAGTTAAGGAGGGGAATGGATTGACTTGCCGGAGGTTTTTCTTTAATAATGTCCTCCACAAAATCCTGCTCAGGCAAAGCCTCTAGAGTGGAAATTTTGAAGAATTCTGCTGCTTTTTTCAACATGGAGTTGAAAGCCATTTGGTCATCCACAGGGGAGGCCTGTCGAGCCGAGGTGGACGGAGGAGAATCGATGCTCAAAATATCAGAGTCCTGATCTTGATGTGACCAAGGATCCTGCCCTTCCTGCTGGGTTTCCTCCCAGTTGTCCGTTGCCTGTTGATCTTCTTCATAATTTTCGAGAAAAGAGGACTCTTCTTCTTCAGTATAGATGTCCCTATATGTGTCCATCTAGACTATGTCCTCCTGATGGAAAACCTGAGGCTGAATATCTTGTGTTTGAAGGTTAGGGTCTACCCGAGCCTTTTTCGGCGGAGGCTGATCAGAAGCCTGACAAAGTGCTGCAGCCGATCCATACACCCCTCAAATTTCTCTGTAGTCCATTTAGAGGACCCAAATGGACCTAGGTGAGGAGAAACAACATTCTCCGCCCTATGGCGTCGAGAGGAGCTTCTCAGGGTGTCTGAGAGGGGCTCTTGGCTATCCTCGTAAGTATCATCAGAATCGCGGCCCAAATTCGTCGAAAACTTTTCCGCGGATTGGCCCATAACTTTTGGTGGAACCGGAATAAAGCCCACCACCGCTGCGATCCTACCGATGCTTTTTCGGATAGTAACCGAATTGTCGTGAGACAAAGCCTCTGATGATGAGTCGGTAGCAGAAACACCGTCCGCGGCACCAGAAGGCCCAGCGGACGGTTTTCCGGGTAGAGGCCTAGTTGTAGTTTTCGGGCCTATAGAGGCCTTGGAAATCATCGAAGTTTCTGGTTCCAAAACTTCGGTGCATGTCGTTTGGGGAGTAGCGCCCTTATTAGGTTTCGTTTGCCCAGTCATCATACGCTGCTGCGGATGCGGGGAAGGCTTTGGATCTGAACGATCTGAGGGAACCGCTGAAGTTTTCGGCAGGCCCGTTGGCGCTTTCGCCTTTTTCGACGAGGGTGTCGAAGACGGCATAGGGGTTGTGTGTTTAGTGCGATGCAATTGTACGCTCCTGTCTCCGGGTGTGGTCCCTGTACCAAGACCAGAGTCGGGCCTGGAAGGGTTGGGGACGAGGGACGAGGGAGACCTCAAGGTCTATAACATCCGCATTGGACGTTTGGTCATCCGAAGTGCCCCCTTCACTTTCGGCTGGTGTCACGGTAGGGGAGGGTTGCTCCACGCGTGACATGCCGTACGCGGCCCACCACTTTACACGGTGATCCTTAAGGGTTTTAGGCTTAAGGAGTTTACACGCCGAACACCGCTTTTCGCCGTGCTCTAGGGGGAGACGGGCGTTACACGTCCTGTGCTCGTCCTTCCAAGGATATCTGACCCTACACACAGGGCAGAATCTAAAGGGAGTCCTTTCCATAGCAAAAGGGAAGGATGATCAGACCGAAAGGGAAAACAGTGGAAAGGAGGAAAGACATAAGAACAATATGGCCACCCCGAACCCACTCTCCCTACTGTATAGGCCGGCCAGAGGGCCCGACCACGTGGAAGTCCGGACGCCGGATCTTAGGGGCGGAGACCCACAGCCGTAGACGATTCCCCTGTAGTCTTCGTCGAAGATGTTCTTAATGGGCTAAGTAACTTAACGGGGAATAAACAGACAATTCGGTAAAGATAAACAATGTCTCTAGTAAGAGCTCCGCTAAGGGCGACCAATATCTGGGCGGAAAAAAACAATCTGAGGGACCTCGGCGCGTGAGGGATTTTGTGTACTACACACGTCACGATAGGGATAGTGTTACAGACACGCCTATGGCGACGTCCCCTTTCGGTCCCCGAAAGACAAGATGCAATACTCCGCGGTTACCACTGGATGTCGGACCATATGCACAGCATGTGATTCTAAGCAGATTAACAAGCATCAGAAAGGGAGATCATTACCGAAAAAGAGACCACTCTCTATGGCGACATAAGATGTCACATGTTGAACTCTAAATCAGCAATCTTGTCGTCATTGGGGATCAAAGTAATGAAGTCTCTCTCTAAGATTGATCTGGATGTCGAAATCCATCTCCAATCCGCTCAAGGAAAAAACTGGAAACATTTGACTGGATAGAGACAGTTGAGAAGGTAAGAATGGTTTCTGTTGAAGCCCCTTTCTAAGGGGGGAAAAGAAACTCGGCTGCCTTTCAAGCTTTCTCAAAAAATGTCCAAATAAACTGCTCCGAAATAATTTACTTAGAATGAGACTTAACCTGGTTCACTGCGGAGAAGTGTTGGCTAAACGAAAACAAGGTGACAAGGCAAAGCAGTTATGCACTATCTGAATTGATCCAACAAAACAGTCACTAAAGCACCTGTTGATGGACTGTGAAGGGATATGGAACCAATGCTCAATACTCTTTAGGAATTTTGTGTCTCATGAGGAGGTCCTGACCTCAGAACCTTTTTGGGACAGAGTAACTATAGGATCAAATACTGCATTAACCTCTGCAGCGGTCCAGGTGCTGGAAAACTGTGGAATTAATATGTAAAAAATGGGGAACATAGTCTTAAAACAATGATTTCGTCTCTACTTTTACATTATGGACAATTAGTAAATTAGAAGGACTGGTCTCACAGGTGCCTTGTAAGGTTTTTGCTTTAAAGTAACTTTTCAAATATTACCATGCAGAAATGTTAACTTAAGAAATATAATGTGTTCTGTTTTTGTATGAACATTTTTGTAAAGACTCACTGAGTCATAAAAAAAAAAAAACTATATTAGGCAGAATCCTATGCAGTTCCCTTAGGGAGCACTACAGAAGATTAGGACTACAGGTATATGCAATAAATCCCCTTTGGTATCAGTCTGTGCCACACTGATTTAGTTGGTAGCTGTGGCTGAGCAGTCAGACTTATCTCAAGAGAGAGATGAGCAGTATTCTGGTTTTACACAATAGTCCTACAATACTATGGAACAAGGAAACACTAACCAAAGCTTTGTATCAAAAATAATATATATTTATTTTACACACTCTTAAATTCAGCACACAGATCACTATTATTAAAGCAAGTTAAAACAGTCAAGAAAAGGATACACAACTCCCTATTTAAATTGTAGACAAGTTTGAGCAAGAGTGAAAACTGAGCAAAACGGCACAGTGTAAAACCAAGCAAAAATGGCACTCAAACAATTTCTCAAAAGGGAGGGAAAGGACAAGTTATACATGTTTAGACTCTTTAACACACCAGCAACACCTCCCAAGCAGATTGTGAACAAGTTAGGCAAGGCAGCACTTTAGCATAAGCAATACTTAGGTGAAAACCGAACAAAATGGCACTTCACAATATTAAAGAGGGGAAGGAAAAGGTGATTATAAGAATGTAGGTGCACCAACACATTTCCTGGTGAAAAGCAATCTTGAGAAGGCAGTTGTAACAGATTTAGCCAGAGTCAATAGGCCTTTGCCAGAGTCAGTCGTACAAGGCAAAGTGCCCAGGATCAAACTGTTCTAGTAGCTGCAGTCAAGTCTTTGTTTAATGATTTGAAAAGGCGGTTGCAGAAGGTAAAAGACAATGTTAGACGATAGGGGAGGCCAACCCAGTAGGTAAGTAAAGGATTTAAAACACCTTTAGCGATACCCAACGAAACGGGAGGCCTGGCGGAACAATGTACCTTAAAAGTGGAAGAGGCTCCTGCGGTGGCGGTAGTTCCTGGCAGTTCCTGCAGTTCGGGAGGTCCAGCAGAGGAAGAGAGGCTCTCGTCGTGGAGGAAGGTTCAAATCACTGCACTGCCCAGGGATGAAGCCAGCCGCGGTGCTGCCAAAACAAATAAAAGTTACGCTCATTTAAATCGCGGTCGTGGTGGACGGGTGCCTGTCTATCCGGTCTCCGAGTGCAGGGCACTGGCAATTCAACCAAGGCAGGTCCTGGAAGATGATTGGTGAACTGGTTGACCCCACCAGCTCAAGGGAAGAAGACTCTTGCAGGCGAAGATCTTCTCAAGTCTTTGGAGAAAAGTGGTGAGGATCTGCAGCAGGGCTTTACCGGTGGTTCCTTCGTTGCAGACGTCTTCAGCTTATCTCCTCTTCGGGTTTCTTAGTTCCAGTGGCGACGTCTTGTCCTCCAGTCCTCAGAGCCCTGCTTTTATGCAGAAAAAACCCATTCATACAGCCTAGCTGTCACTCACACTGTGGGGTGGCTATCCTGGCGGGATAACCCCCCAGCCTATCAGGGTAGAGTGCGACTTGGGTTGCCTAGGTAACCCTGTCCAGGGTGCCTATTCCACCTCCCACACATTCTGTCTACCCCAGACTCAGTGGCGCCGATTGGAGTGCTTATGTGCAGAAGCCCGCCAAAAGGACGAACAAAGGATCCCCGACCCGGGTTAGGATTTCAGAGAAAGACACGAGAAAGAAATATTAACAAAGATCTGGCAATAAAAACCTACCGGAGTAAAGTTAATAATTAAATAAACCGGCAGTTTGTTAGAGGCTGTCAGTAAAAGTTGTAGCCTCGAACAATCGGAAAATCCCAATTCGCGGTCGAATATTTACGGTAGTAACCACTGCCACCAGCCAGAAACTTTGGAGAGAGGGACTGGACAGTACCCTCTCGAAAATGAACAATAGGGAAAAACTATTAACCCTTTCCAGTACTTCCATAGTAAGATGGGTTGTACTGGTTTTGTTCATAATTATTGACTAGTAAAGTTAATGGGGACTTTACATGCCCTGGGAGACAGTAGTCAGTGCCAGGGTATGGAGTCTATGTTTGGGAGTCACTGTGACACCCCTGTGTTACTGCACTGAGGGTGCTGTGTAACACACATGTTAAAAGATGATGCCTATGAGGGTGAGAAAAACCCCATAGACCATAAGCACACAAATATCCTAAAACACACATCAGCAACATTTCTAAGAGTGGGAAACAGAGTCTCACTCTTAGCAGGAGAAAATAATAAACCCTTCAAATCCAGCAAAGTTGCTGGGGGACTCTATAGGTAAGGGAAATTAGCCTTAGAAGAGAATTCTCCCTAACAAACTAAGGGCAATGACAACAATTTCTCTGAACAACAACATAGAAATAAAGGCAAACCACTGCGGGATGTTGCAGATGCTCGATCTCACCTACAGTGGGATGCATTTCGGCGCCTCCGACCAGACACAGACCAGATGATAACAGAAGTACCAAAAGAGGTATTGGAGATTCTGACAGGGGCCAGCTGATTGGTACAAGCCAAAAAAAAAGCCTGGGCCAGAAGGAGAAATCAGCAGGGGAGAGAATACACTAACAATAGGAGAGGGGAGAGGCAGGAAGCCACACACATAGGTGTGAAGTCGCTGGTGGCACAGGCTGGCCGTTTGGGTGGCCGTTTGGGTGACCCAGGGCATATTTACCCTATATAGGCAGGGCAGCTCGAGCAGCCCTGCAGAAAGAACACTTCACTCTGAGTGCTTCTGGATTCTGCTCTCGCAGATCCATCTTTTCGTTTGCCCAGATCCCACCAACCCCTGGAAAAGGTACATTTTTTGCAAGCACAGGACAACGGTCGTTGTCTGAAAGACATGGAACAGAAGAAAAGAGAAGGCCGCATGGGCCTGGAAGCAAACTGCCATCAGGCACGGAGTGCTCACCAGTCAATTTACAGGTCCCAAACACACGGACCTGGGAGCTCACGCTGGGGGCACCCTGTGAGCAAAGAAGGGCAACTTCTTTTTAATCATGATTATCTACAGAAATCGATTGACGAAAGAAGTTGGTGAGTTGACGCAACTAAATCACTGATACCAGTTTAGGCACTTATACCACTAGGGTGATACTCACGCCATGCACATGCAGGGGGCGAATTCACAACAGCACTATTGAGCATAAAATAAACTGGTCATGTAACTTTAAGCACACCCATGGTGCTGGAACATAGATCACACAAACACAAGAGATTAATTGGGTGAGAACTGGCAGATCACCCATGGAACGATAGGTGGTCAAAAGCATTTTGACATATTTCAAGTCCTGAATGTACTTAAAATGTAATTATGTATCATAACTTAGGCATGAATCAGGAAAAATTGTTGATGATGTACCTAGACCTAGGTATGAACCTTAAGCACTTTAGATTCTAGACCAATATGGCACTGTGTAGAAATTGTGTTTAACTGACAGATGTTTTCTGTTCTGTTTTCCTTTTTTGCCCTCTCATCTGACACCACATTATGTGATAGGTATGTAACAATAATCTTCTCCTTGAAATAGATGTTGTTTAAATGTGCTAATGTGATGTCTTGGACACATAACATTGTTAAAAATGTGTAATTATGATGCATATCCCAAGTCGAAACATGTGCTGGCTGTGACAGATACCATTATTTAAACTGGATTGCACATTTGCAGAGTTTGAAGGCATATCATTTTGAAAGATATTAAAGGACATTCATTTTATTTATTTATTTTAATTCTTGCAAAGCGCCATATGCCTGTTGGTCTCAGGGCGCACGGAAACCAAGAAAAGACAATACAACAGAGGCAGGAGAAGAGTCATACCAAGGGGTGTGTTTTAATGGCTTTTTTAAATGAAGTAAGGTTATTGATAAGACGCATGGGGGCAAGAAGAGAATTCCAGAGAAAGGGGTGCCTGAACGTCAAAGCCAGTGCCGCCAAAACGCACTAATTTGAATCATGGTTGGACAAGTGTGGGTGCCGAGGATGACCAAAGATTTCTGGTAAGTATATTGTGCTTGGCACGATCAGATAAATATGCAGGACATGAATGAGACAAGCATTTGTAGGCCAGTGTTAGGATTTTGTGTGAAATCCTTTGTTTCACAGCAAGCCAATATAGGGCTCTCCTTGACGTCGAAACAGGTGTACGATACGACATGAGAGATCAAAGGTTGCTTGTACCGCTTTATTCTGAGTAACTTGCAGAGCTCGAATCTTAAGAGCGGTGGTACCAGCCAGCAGGCTATTACAATATTCAAGCCTGGAATTGATTAAAGCAGTAGAAAGCAAGGCACAGTTTTCAGTGGTGATAAAAGGGCGAATGTAGTGTATGCATTTGGTAATAAGACTGCATGTAGAGCGGATGTATGACACATAAGGCTTCATGGATAGTTCATTGTCCAAAACTACTTCCAAGGTTTTGACGTTCTTGGAGACAAGAATAGTGTGACCCGCAAATAAAAAGCTAGAGTACTCTAGTTTAAGCTTGCTCAGACCTGCTTTGGTGACATAAATCAAGAGTTTGGTCTTTTTTACAATTGAGAGCCAGAGAATTACAGGCCATCCAGTTCTGAATGGCCTTGTAGATGGTATTAATGGCACAAAGGTCCTGTTTGTAGTGCCCACTGAGCTGAAGAACCACCTGGGTATCATCAGTGTAATTGGTATATTGGACACCCAACAAGTCAAACAGAGGCCGGATGTAGATATTAAACTAGAGCGGGGACAAACAGGAACCCTTGGGGAGACCACATGATTTTGTGATGGGAGAGGAGTGATTGTTCTCAACACAGACCCGTACAATGCGAGGTCCCAAAATTGAAAAGATCCAAATGGATGCTAAGGTGGAACAGTGGGCGACCTCTCCGACCTATGTCGTAGCTTTTTGTCAGCATCACACTCGCAGTGTGCAAAAGTCCAAAACATAGCACCTTTGCTGGTTTTGTCACTTTCACTGCTAAATACTCGTTCACTCTTTAAACATGGCATTTAAATTGCCAACCATGTTGCTGAACACACTCCTGACATTTTTAGAATAACGGAAACCTGGTTGAACTCTAATTTGCCCACTCAAGCCACGCTCTCTACACCTGAATACTACACTCTCCACAGAGCAGACCGTGCACAAGGCAAAGGAGGCGGTGTCGCGCTTATGTGCAAATCAAATCTCAACTGTCATGTTATGCCTCATATTACACCCGATGGATGTGAATCCTTATGGATAAAGATTAAAACTACCCCTAACACATCCCTCAATGTGCTATCAATCTATCGCCACCCCCCCCAGGACATGCCATCCTTCGAGGAACAACACGACTTGATTGCACAAATCTCCAAATCCAAAGGTCCCCCCATCATAATGGGTGACTTTAACTTCTGGACAAATAATTTGCTCGATAAAGTTGGCACCAGCCTACTAGAGTCTATCCACTCTATAGTTATAAAAAAATGGGTAAACACACCAACAACAAAAAACTGGTCATATACTTGACTGGCTCATTTTGCAAAATCTGGATATATCTCAAGTGACAATAGTCCATGCATCTGGTCAGACCATGCTCTCATCCAGACTAAACTCACCCTGCCTAACCCCCCGCCCCCTAAACTTAACACCTACCCGCGTATTTGTCAGCTGACGAGGAACTTAAAAAACATTACTGCCACAAAGTTCACTACTTTGCTGTCATCTAACCTACAGCCACTTGCTAACATTACGGACTCCTCTGCTCTAGTTGAACACCTTACTTCCGCCATCAGGCAAATCATTAACGAACTAGCTCCCTTGAAAATGGAGGCGATCAAATCTGAAGCCATAAAAAACACCTGGTTCTCAGAAGAAATCATTACTGCTAGACAAAGGGCCTTAGAAAGATCCTGGCGAAAGAACCCTAATGCGGATACTCTTTCTGCCTATAAAAAATCTGTACTTGAATTCAAAGCACTCATCACTTCTGCCAAAGCTACTCACTACAATAAGAGAATCATCAATGCCCAGTATAATGTTGGGGAACTGTTTGAAATCCTGGCAGACTTTCAAGATCGCCAGCTCCTTCGAACAATCCTACTAAGGACTCAGAGTGGTGTCCTCATGTTGAAGAGTATAACATCCTGGGCACTCATCAAACGGGTCATAGCTCTCGCCATGGCACAGAGACTGCTATGCTTGACCTCAAGTCCACCCTGGCAAGCATAGCAGATAAAAAACGATCTGCTCTGCTGATGCTATTAGACCTTTCCACAGCCTTTGATCTCGTTGATAACACCCTTTTAGTGATGAGGCTAGGAGCGGTTTCAAACTGTTCAACCTTGGTATCAAAATGGACCGCCTCCTTCTTAGGACCACGCACAGTGAGGGTTTGTGGTGGCAACAATCACTCTACTCCTATCCTTCAAACCTGCGGTGTTCTGCAGGGCTCTTGCCTGCGCCACTATTTTTTTACTTGTATATTCGGCCACTGTTAGATCTACTGAACAGCATGGGTGTCCAATATACAAATTATGCATACGGCACTCAGGTCGTTATTCAGCTCAGTGGCCATTACAAGAATGACGCAGCAACCCTCAATAACATCTACAGTGCCATTTAGAAATGGATGGTCTGTAATTCTTGAGCTCTCAATAACAAAAAAACAGAGCTCATGATCGTCGTGACCAAGAACACTCGGACCGGTTAACACCAGACTATTCCAACTTCTTGATCGCAGATCATGTTATTACAATCTCAACAAAAGTGAAAACACTGGCGTTATTCTTGATGACGAACTCTCAATGAAGTCTCATGTATCCAATATCCGGTCAAGCTGCGGACTCATTAACAAATGGATAGAATACATCCGACCTTTCATAACAAATGACAACTGCACTTTGTTGTCCAAAGCGTTGATAAATTCTAGACTGGACTATTGCAACAGTCTGATGACTGGCACTACTGCTGCCAACATACAGGAACTCCAGGTCACACAGAACAAGGCTGTGCGCACCACTTTCAAACTATCACGTCGCACACATATCTCTACTTTCAGAAAAACTCTATGTTAGGGAGAATTCTCAAGAATGGCTAATTTCCCTTACCTACTGAGTCCCTCAGCAGCTTTGCTGGATTTCTAGGATACATTTTTTTCACCTTGTAAAAGTGGGAGCCTTTTTTTCCCACTCTTACATGCGTTTTGCTATGGGTGTGTAACATTTATTTGTGTTCATAGACTGTGGAGCCTCACCTACTCCACAGGCATCATCTTTTTACTGTGTGTTATACAGCATCTTAAGTGCAGTATCACAGGGTTGTCTTTTAGATTTTCCAACTCCGACTCAATTTTCTGGGACTCACTACTGTCTCCCAGAACATGTAAAGTTGGCATTGACTTTATTAGTCTCTTTAAATCCACAGACCCAGTACAAACTATCTTACATAGAGAAAGGTTAGTGGGGTTCGCGGGAACCCCACTCTACTTTAAGATCAAGCGCCACTTACTCCGTCACTCTACCGATCAGCGGTCATTTTTCGAAGAGCGCAGGACACAGATGGTTGGTATCACCAAAAATCCCCAATCTACTGTATCACTATCTTACACAGAGTACTGGAAAGGGTTAATACTTATCCCTTTTGGCCTGTTTCTCTTGGAGCACTGTTTCGCTCCCTTTTTATCAAGACTTTGCTGGTGGCAGTGGTAACTACCCTATTTTTCCTACAGCGTTTATCTTAAATAACCTTGGTATTGTTTAGGCTATCTTGGTGGCCTCAAACTTAAACCCGCTAGACCATATATTTTTTTACTCTGTTCCGGCTGGGTTTATTCGCCATTTCTTTTTGAAAATGTCTTTTTCGTGTTTTACTCCACGCGCTAAACCAGGTTTGGTTCCTTTGTTCACCGTCCTTTTGCGGGCTTCTACACGGAAGCCCTCATTAGGCACCTGAAAGTCTGGGTAGGCAGGATGTGAGGGAGGGCTTTTAGGACCCCTGTCATGGGTTCCCCTGGTAACCCAAGTTGCACTCCTGTTTCATTGGCTAGGTGACTGTCCTGCCAGGACAGCCACCCTGCGGTGTGACTGAGGGCCAGGCTGTGTGAATGGGGGAAAACTGCATAAAAAGCAGGTCTCTTGGACTGGAAAGGCAGAGTCGCCACTGGAATGAAAGAACCGCCGAGGAGCTGACAGAAGAGGACCCCTACAAAGACTGAACCGCCCGGTGAAGCCCTGCTGCAGGTCCGAATCTTCAGACTCCAACGACAGAGAAGACCTACCAGGAATCTTCTTCCCCTGAGCTGGTGGGACGAATCAGTTCACCCAAACTGCAAGCCAGGACTCCTTCCTCTGGTCGAATTTGCTGTACAGAGCTACAGTGAACCGGATAGCCAGGAAGGTCGGAACCTGCTTGGGTTTTAAGGAGCGCATCTTTTATTTGTTGCTTTGCTCTGCTGCTGGTTTCTTCCCTGGGCAGTGCAGGACCCTCCAGTCTTCCTACTTCATGTCAGTCCGACAGTCGCTTCAGGAACCATGAGCCTGCAGTACCTGCCAGGAACGTCCGCCTCAGCTACAGCTTCTTCTCCATTTAAAGGTACTGTGCAAGTCCGGTTGTTCGTTTCGTCCAGCCGCAGCGAAGGTGTGTGAAACCATTCGCCAAACTGAGGGCTCGTCCTTCTCTACTCTTTAAACTAACTTTTCTATCGATCAACTTCGTCCGGAACTCTTTGCAAAGACTTAACCGTGAACTACCCTGAACTGTGTGATCTTGAGCAAAAGACTTTGGTCCTATTGACTTTGGCCCTAAGCCTTTTTGAATTGATTCCATCACTGTAGTTCCTCTTTCTAGATTGCCCTGCTTACTTACCTGTTGGTGCTGCTCAATTTTAGTGTAACTTTGTTTTTCCCTCCCGTTTTAAATTGCTGGAGTGCCATTTTGCTTACACTTCAATTTGAGTTTAACTTGTCCAGAATCTATTGGGAATGGTGTGGTTTATTAAGAGTGTGATTTTTCAACTGCTTTACTTTAGTGAAATGTTTTACAACTGATGTGTAAATAAATGTATATTCTTTTACTCAGAAACCTTGAGTCAGTGTTTATTTGAATCATAGTAATTGCTGTCCTTTGTGTAACTATTGATACTGCTCACTTGCTCTTGATATAGGTCTGGCTGCTCAGCCATCGCTACCACTTTACTGTGTAGTACAGGCTTGTACCAAAGGTGAATTTGTACTGTCACTTGTAGTCTTAATTGTGTGTGTGGTTCCCAAAGGGTACTGCATATAATTCTGCATAACACTTTACACTGGCTTCCCGTAAGGCAAAGAATATCAAACAAAGCGCTCATTCTGGCTGGCTCATAACTGTGTGTCTCTTACCAGCCCCACATATCTATCAGAGTGTATCAAGATCAAGCCTATAAATAGGAATCTTCGCTCTACCATGGCCACGGTACTCGTCCAGCCGAGATTCAAAATGGCCCGGTTCGGTGGCACCAGCTTTTTCACTCAGGCTCCTACTCTATGGAACGTGCTCCCAGCAGCCATATGCTAAATACAGAACTACCCTCTCTTTAAGAAGGCCACAAAAACCCACCTTTTCAACCTTGGCCCAGAATAACCGGATTTAGCTCTCAGCTCATCCATAGCTCCTGCCTGCTTTCTGTTTGTGCGCCTTGTAACAGTTGTTCTGTGCGCTCTGAGGCCTGCGGGCATGTGGCGCGTTATATAAATTAAAATAAATAAATGTACCTTATTTTTTCTTGAGAACTTCTGGGAGGGTTAGGGGTACCTCATAATGCTGATACTGCTGCAAATGACACACATATAGATTAGAAGATCAGCACATCCCTCCTAGGTTACACCCCAACCCTAACGTATTTGTACAAAAAAAACTATTTGAGTACTTCATTATAAACTACATTAGTGGTTCGCCCTTCAGGTGCTAGGATTACCGAAGTGTTAGGTGAGCTCACTCGGGAACAGGCTACGTAACGAGAAGTCTTCCCTTAAGTCACTTCCCGCTACCTTTAAAGTCTGCCCCTGAGATTTGTTGATGGTCATGGCAAACAAACCTTTAAGGGGAACTGAAGTCTTTTGAATTTAAACAGACATCCTGAAGGTATAAGTGGGATTTGTGGTATGAACACAGACTCCCGGTGGACAGAACCGGTTAGCACCATAGCCTCAATCGCATTTCTTTGGAGAGCCTTCACTCGCAATCTGGTGGCATTACAGAGCTTAGGTGGGTTCCCACTTTGAGAAATGTTTGTATCTGGGAAGACCAGGAGGATTTAAAGTGTTCAAGAACTCAAAGGGGTTTTGGACTGCGTCATCACTTTAAATCACTGAGTTTACAGATGTGTACTCCATTTTGACTCCTCTGAAAGAATTAATATGTATCTTTTTTTTTAAAAAAATGTATAACTTTATTTACAAAACCTTAAAATTACATACATCTGAACACATTCCACAAGAAGTTAAAATTCCAAAATTATTGTAACGTTTTACATAGCAACTAAATACAATACACGATATAATCCCACCCAGAATCACAACAACTCCCCGTTACCACCCCACAACCCCTATATACACAAGTACAATACCAAGTCTAGTATAGCTGAAGAAATTTACCCCAAATGGTCTCGAATGTATCTTATTGATTAGAGCAGACATGCTGATCTCTGGTGTTGAAATGGCATGCTCACATAACCATTATGTAGATTTCTCCATTAGATTTTTTTTATGCCTGGGTGAATTTTGGATGTGTGGTCTGATAGGGAATTGACGACTGTACCTAGGTCGGAAGGGATGACAATTTTGCTCTCAAATACGTGAAACTCTCTGTTACCAATTTTAAGAAGCAGTTCGGAAACTTATTTAATGATGAAGATTTAAAATGTGAATTTTTACTTTTCTAACATTCATTTTGTGGAATACACGTGTTTCTCTATTTTTGAAGAAGAATCTAAATACAAATTTTCACATCTATAACATCTTCGGTTTATGAGATATAGGTATCCTCATACAAAAAGATATCACCCCCCTATGGACAGAATTTCCCAAAATCCTTCCTTAGAGGGTACCTATGTCATGAAAACAATGTACCTTCCAAATTGCATGTTTCTAGGTTGAACGGTTTGAGCTGGGCGTTGATGAGTCAGTCAGTCAAGGCGACTTCTTTTACACATATAGATTTCAAATGGCGCCGATAAGTGGGCCTTGCTTAAGGGGACTGTGTTTTCTTTTCTTTTTCGTATTTCGTCCCGCAAGCACACGGTAATGGCAGATGGCCACCTGCGCATTTCCTCACATTCCCTCCTTTGCGAAAGAGGGGACTGTATATTTATTTTAGTTTCTAACTTTTCTAGCCCCAATATTGTATGCTGACTCTCCTTCACGAAAGAAGGGATTTCATATGTACGTTAATTTCCATTTTTTCTCGTCCTAATAGTGTATGCTGGCTCGCTAGTGATGTCTGGGTCACGTGAGTCAATGGAAGTGAATGTTTAGACCACATTGTAAGGTTGTAATGAGGGGCTCTAGTTAGACACATACGGAAGGAAAACAAGTTGCTTCTTTTAGGGATTGCCGGAGGACACCATGCACTCTATTTAGGGATAGATGTCAGTAATGTACTTGTGTGGGGGATTTCATGGCTACGGTCTGAGGTGGAGACTGGAGTGCAGTCTGCTTAGCAACCAACAAGTTATATAGCAGAGCGTTTCATGCGAACTCTATGCTTCTTAGGAGAGGAAGTATCCCTTAATTTAGCAGGCGATGTAGTGCTTAAATGATCAGTGCGCAGATTTCTTGTTGTGATCAACTTCTGTGTTTGGGGGCTTTCGCATCATTTTATTACACCATCACTCCTCCGTTCTTTGTCGTTTATGGTGGCTGGGAGCTGAGGAAATGATGTGCTTCAGCGCATATCTGTTTGGCGTTTGGCTGGATTCAGTAGCACGAAAGGAGGTCCCGTGGCACAATCAGTTATTGCAGGTGGCCACTAACTGAAAAGTTATTGACTCCTGCCAGGGTTGAGCCCACCCAATGATGCCAGAAATATATAGTTCCCTCAGGACACAAATAAAGATCAGATAATTAAACCTGTGTAAGTAGGGAGACGAAGCAGTGTCTGCAGTGCAAGGGTGGGCCATGCACAGGACCGTTTTGTGTATAAATTAGGCAGGTTTTTCCTCCTTTAAAAAGCATATCCCTGGATATCACTTGCATGTGGAAGGTGTCCAGGGCCAAAACAGCACCCCTTAGAGTGATGCTAGAGCTTACTATGTGTTCAACGTGCCCGAATTTGTCACAGGTCTCTGCAGCATTCTGATGTCAGTGTTGAAGAGCAATCTGGTTTAAGTAAGTGGAGAATTATGTGACCAGCATGACTGAATTTTGCCATCATAATGGCCATGTAGTTTTTCTTGCTTTAAGAGCTGAGATAGATGAGTGGGTTGGACGCTTGCTGCGGCAATGAGGGTTTGGGATCTGCAAGTCGCAGGTTCAGATCCTGGCAAGTACAAGTGAGGCTCCCAATTTTCGGAGTTTGATAAAGGAGTACAGACTCAAGTTGGGAAGGTAGTTTTATGTGAATATGTGCTATGAACAGCATTTTTGCCCAGTACGTATTAGAATGGGTACAAGGAACATTGCGTGGTCATGTAAAAGGTAACATCGCTGTAATGGTGTATACTCGGGAGAAGTGGGCGCAATTCTGGAACGTGTGGTGGCAGCTGGTGTCGTGGACCGGACGGTCTGGGCCTTGAGTTAGGTCAGGGTACCAGCAGGGTTATGGTGTGTTTCTGAGTGTATTACGCTCACTGGTTTGTGCAAATTGGACATCAGAAGAACAGGTGCATGCAATTTTTACTCTGGAGGAAGAAGGGGGAAAAACACAGCTGCCAGTTAGTAGTGAACATGGCCAGAGCAAGATATGCTGCAATAGCAGGTCTCAGGTCGCTTTAGGAGGTCCGCATGGTCCAGGTAAACTACGTGCACGGCAAAGAAGGGTGTATTTACTGTTCCAGGTAAGACATGCGTATTGGAAAGACAGGTTCCGAAGGCTTATCAGTATATATGGGGTGTGCAGTCCAAGATGGAGGGGTGGCAGTTGGTGATTGAAATAATAAACAGCATGGGTATATAAATAATATAATTAAAATAATAAACAGCAAGGGTTGGGAAGGAGGACAACGTAGAGCAGACAGGTCAGAACGCCTAACTGTCAGGTAGGTAATGTGGCAGATTGGTGGGATTGCATATGGTTCCAGGAGTATTGCATGCCATTATTCCAGATAAGGTAGCTCAGCGAGGCACATGACCTGGAGTATTGATGAACATGTTAAATCAGCAGGATCCCTAAAAGCTGTGGTAAAGATCTGGACTCCAAAGAAGCATTTCTTCAAGAGAAGAAATCAAGATGTGGAGAATAATGAAGGTGTGGTCGATGAATCAACCTGAGGGGGGAGTGTAGAAGAGCAGCTGAATGCCTCTGCAGGAAGTCCCGCCCCCATCCTGCCTATATGTTGGAAGCCAGAGAGCGTGACATGCACAAAACCAGTGATGGTGCCTTTTCCACGAAGATCCTTTGGAAAAGGTATCCATTGAGAAAACCCTATCTGATCTATCCCCGTAGAGTTGACAATCTCTTGGAAGAAATCCCAGAAGGAATATGAAGATGAGAAAAGGAGAAGTTGGTGATGTCACAAGAAGCAAGCATGACTCACTGAGAAGAGTGGCTTAAGAAGAGGATGTATAGTGATGATACACATCACTCTCTGGGAGGACCACAGAGTTAATCAAATAAATGCTCAGTGAAAAACGAATCAGGGTACTGCTCACGTTTCCAATTCTTAATCAAATGTTGTTGTTCAGGCATAATCGTGATACATCAGTACATCCCTAAAGTTCTAGCAAAGAATTGCACGGCTGCTATAATATCTATAAGGAGTGTCCATGGGGAGCCACAGTCCAAATGCAAATCTGCATTTACTAGTCATTAACTTTATTGTCCTTCCTTGTCATCAATCGAGTCTGCACACGCTGAAATTCTTCTTCTTGTCTTGCTTCTTAATCGATGGCTGGGGGTGCTGCGGTCTCGCCGACATATAGCTTGATGTCACTCTGTTGTATCTACGCTCGTCTGCCTTGGACCTTTACTGCTGAGGGAGTAACATTTTCTACAATGAATGGGCCCTCAAAACTTGGCTGTGCCACTTCCTACGGAAAATTTCTAAATAACATAGCATCATCAACAAAAAGTCTAGGTGCTGATAGTGGTTCTATGAATGGTTTTCATCTGTGTTCTGAGACCGACCCCGCTGATGCTTGAGTTGATCTGAAATGAGAGAGATGCTAGAGGTCATACATGTCAAATATTCACGTAACTGATTTCCTAACATTTTTGCTGTACTCCGGGCATCACTTCTACTCCTCGATGGAGAAGTCAAAGGCATTCTCATTCACCTTCCTGTCACTAGTTCGTGGGGTGTGAGGTGGTGGTCCGAACCAGGCTGATTCCTTATGGCGTATAAAGCTAAGGACAGGCAATGTAGCCATCCCTTTTTCAGCGTTGGCTTGAGCTTGGCAATCCTTACTTTAAGGAGGCCGTTGAGTCTCTCACATAACCCGTTCACTTGCAGATGATAAGCAGAAGAAAACCTGTGTTTTACATTCAATAATAGTCCTATCTGTTTAAATACTTAATTGACAAAATGTGGCCCATTATCGGATCTCAGCACTTCACACACTCCCCATCTTGGAAAGACTTCATGTACTAAAGACTTTGTTGCTCAAGAGGCGTCAGGGTGTGTACATGGACCTGCTTCGATCCACCTGGAGAAGGGACACAACCCCACTATCAAATACCTGTATCCACTACACACCTGCAGCATTAATCTCCATTAATTGGGTCTTTGGCAACTGATTAAACCCTTCTCGCATTAGCATAGTCATTTTCTTATACTTATAGTGGTAGTATCAAAACCTGATATATCTGAAGAACTTGCAACCCTTTTCACCTCTTCGTCTGCGGCTTAATTCCTGCAAGAGACAAAATCTGTTTGCTTAGTATGTGCTGTGCATTTAACTATTGCTATGGCTGCTGGGAGCTATAGTGATTTACTAACCCTGTCTAATAAGGATGTGTGTTGCACTTGAGTGGCGTCTGCTGAGAGGTAGCCCCTCCTTTTCAAATGTGCTAGCCCTGCGTGTACGGTTGATGTCACATAGGCGGAGTCAATGTACACTGTTACTTCCTGTCCTTCGTATTTCGCGAGCGTGACAATAAGCGCCACTAATTCTGCTACTTGTGCTGAAAAATGAGATTGTAGCCTTATGCTCACTACAACCTCAAACTCTGTGTTTTCCTTATGCCTTACTTCAGCTGCGCCAGACTGCCTGTCTACACTTGTTTGATACATTTTTGAAGACCCATCAATAAAGCGGAGTTCCCCCCTGACAGGTCGTGGTATATCGTCAGAATATTCAACATAGTTTGCATATGCTCACCCGCTGTCACTAGCTCGGCTACAAATGTGGCCAAATTCACTATTTTACATCTGACAATTTTGAACGCTGGGTTTGAGATCATGACTTCATATGCAGAAGTTCTCTGAGATGTCAATGTACCTTTGGCTTTCTCCAAAATGGCAAACAAAGCATGTTTTACAAAAAGTGTCACAGAGCAGCCCATTACAATACTTGCAGATTTCTCAATTGCAACACAATGGCTGCCAATGACTGTGTGCAAGGAAAATGCCCTTTCATAACTGGGTCTAAAATCCCACTGTAATATGCCAGAGCTTTGTACCCTAATGTAGTCCTCTGTATAAGCACTGCTGTCATAACTGTCCCATTTGTGTGCGATAATAAGAAAACTCCTCAGCACAATTGGGAATTCCTAAAACAGGAGGTGTACAAATTGCTTTCTTCAACTCTTCAAATCGTTCCTCCATCTCCTCAGTCCATTCTATTTTCTCCTTGTTCACCTGTGCTTTCTTTAAAGCCTGCAAGAGGGGTCTTGTATACGAACTGTAGTCAAATACCCAGGTTCTGACATAATTACAGAGCCCCAAAAACTGTTGCTTCTGCTTTACTGTGTGCGGTTTTGCGGTTTTCATGATCGCCTCAGCTCTCTCAGGTGTCACCTCCTTTCCCTCATGTGAAATCAACTGGCCTATGTATAACACCTCCTCTTGACAGTACTGTAACTTCTCTTTGTCTACTTTATATCCTTTGTCTGCTAGAATAGTCATCAACTGAATCGAGTCCTGTCTGCACTCATCCTCTGTAGTGCTACAAATTAAAATGTCATCTACGTACTGAATCACAACACTTTTCAAATCAAGTCTAGTGTGTTTTGGGCGGGTTTGGCAAAACGTAAATGAAGTCAAGTCTTGTGAGTCTTTGTGCAACGGGATTGAGAAAGAGCATTTTTCAAAATCGATCACTGTGAAATATTGTACTTTCATGGGATATTGCATTGTATCGTCGCTGGATTAGGAACTAGAGGAAACTCTGTCTCTACAATCAGGTTAATAGGTCTTGTATAAATCTCCACGATCCTCCCTTTGATCTTTTCACAGGATACACTGCAGTGTTGCACAGTGATTCTGACGGTACCAGAATACCTTGTTCCATCAGTGCTGAAATAGTCATGAAAATACCATTATCAGCCTCTCGAGACATTGGAAACAGTCTTGCTCGAGGTAAAATCGCCCCTGCCTTCAGTTTTATTTTGACTTCCCCAATTCCCTTTAATAGGCCTACGTCATAAGGGCCTGTAGTCCATAAGACACTTGGCACCTTCTCCAAGTCTTCATCAACAAATGCTTGCCTCTGCCGCATTATCGCCATTCGCTGTGGAATCTCCCTTTTCTCTATTCTAATCCAATATGTAATGCTCATGAAGAACACTACTTCATTATTGCTGGGTCATCTCTAAACATGTTATCATCAGAAATGTCAGTCCGCCTGAACCCCTCATCAATAGCTATCACTGTTCTAAATGGTCTACGCTCATCATCTGTTCCTTTTAGTATCACAATTTACCCTCGTACTATGGCTGCATCTAATTCTAGAGGGATTCTCTGCCCCCCCTCTTCGTCCATGGGTATCTGTGGTCTAAACAAGAATTTGCCAGGCATCCTCATAGTTCTTCCCACCAAGCCAGGTAGGAATGTAATAGAATGCTCACCCGCTCACCCCATAAAGAAAAACTTCTGGTTCCATTGGTATACTTGGCAGAGCACACTTGCTCTGTGAACGCCAATATAAATTCACCCACGTTCTTGTAGTGTATTCCAGTAGTGAAACACACTATTCCTTCGTCAGTAAAAGAAATCGTCATGTTAGGTTTTGTCATCAAATCACTTCCAAAAACGTTAACTGGTGTCTGCCGTGAATGCAACAATGGAACAGACATGTCACACTCTCCTGTAGAGACTGGTAATTCGTCAGTAAAAGGAACTCAACTCGTAGCTCCAGAGAATCCCTGAGCATTCAGGGCAATTCCCGACATTGGATATTTTCCCTCTCGTATACATGAACAAGTAGCCCCAGTGTCTCCTAGAAAAGATTTGCCTCCTATCGTCACATCAGCCCTTGGTTCATCTTGGGGATCTGGTGTCACTGATAGTACTGAACACATCAAGTCGCCCTCTGAGCTGTCCTATTGTGGGTACATGCATACCCCTGTACCCTGTACTTGTAAATGGATTCCCTCCTACCACAGTGACACCCCCTATTCTAGGTGTCAATAATTGTCCTGTGTTTGTATTCTGCTGTATCTGCATAGGGGCATGCTGCGACTGTCCTTGCAGTGGATTAATTTGTGGTTGCTGTGGTTGCTGTGCCTGTTGCATTTGCAGGGTCTGTGTCTTATACACTGTCTGATCTTTGGCAAACCCTTCCCTAGCTTGTAAACTATATGCTGGAGGATAAGCTGTCCCCCCTTTTGAAAATTGGCCATTGTGTACATACTCTTGGCTCTCGCATACACCCATTGTACCCTGTCACCCCACAAGTCCACCATGCAGGAGGAGCCCGTCTGATTAATCCACCTTGGTTGAACCCTCCTTGCGCATTCTGATTCTCATTCTGTGCGTTCCGAAACCCACCTTGATTACTTTGGAAACCACCCCTTCCTGTATAGCCCATGCCTCTACCTTGTGGCAGGAACTCATTCCCACCTTGGTTCATCAGACACTGATTATTCGTCTGTGATGTACCCGCTGCTTGCTGTATTCCCAACCCTTCTCCGCTTGTCAATACGGCCCCTTCCATGGAATATTTGACAATTTTTTCTGAACTAATGTAGCCTCCTCAAGTTTTGTAGCGTCATTAGCCTTATTTTTCTCCTGCAACAGCTGACAGTGATGCAGTATTGTCAACTGTATCTCAGCCCATGGCTTTGCCTCCATTCCCACTTGCTTCTTCATTTGCCTCTGTACTTGCTCGGGCAACCCTTGACATAAAATGTGGTAAAATAATGCCAGCGGTTTTTCCCATGGCTCGCGTGTTTCAAGGGTCCAAAGTTCTTGAATGTCCTGAATGTAAGCAAGAGGATCCTCATCTTCTTTCATCTTGCATGTCATGATTGCACCCATTTCTGATGTGTCGGGATACTGCACCGTGAGAGCCCTCCAGACATCTGCTCTGCAATTATTAAACAGCGCTCGATCGTGTGCTGTGTTCTGCGCTATCACACTTGAATAGCCTTCTCTCTTCCATATGTCATCAGCTCTTTCCCCATGAATGGCTGCTAGGAGACCCTTAATGTCCCCTATTGCCAATGCATTTTTTTTTTTAATTATTATTGAATATAGTTGAAATTACAACAACTTTTTCAATTTATACATAAAAAATCCAATTTTTCAAAGAGTATGAACAATCTAACAAACATTATAAACAAACATTATAACAAATAGTTAGCATTTATGGGAGTTAACAATGATGGGAAACATTTCATTCCATGTTCAAGGTTTTTAAAAAGTTAATGGTAGCAACCCTTATGCCTATACATTCTGTTGCAGCTAGAGCCACCCATCTATTACTAGGGTCCATTTGTGCAAAATACGCAAGATAGTTGACGAAATGAATACTTCTTAAACTCGAAAGGGCTGGACACTCCAATAATAAGTGTTTCAGAGTTTCAACAATAGCTGTATTTTGACAAAACCTACACCAATTAAGATCTGATGACATTTGCTTTCTTCTTGATTTAACCTCCCGAGTAGGCCAAATGTTGAATCGCAACCGTAGGATGTCAGATCTAATCGCAGCGGAAGGAGCTAAACACAAGTAGGATGCAGTATCTTTATAGCGTTTGGGTCCAAATATTACAGAGTCAAAATCTTTATAAGTTAAGCACTTTACTCGAGTGTCAATCCAGTCCATCATGTATACTTTCTTCTTTGCTCGCTCCGGGTGAACTATAAGAAGATCAAGCGACATATCGGCATTCACCATAATGGAGAGAACATTTGTGGACCAATGTTTGGGAAACTCTTCCGATGAGTCAAGTAAATAACTAGAAATAGATGACAATGTAGAGGTGTCTCGTGTAGAAAGCAAGCATTTGCGTAATAAGGCGCATGAGCGCCAATTATGTAGGGCAGATAATGAAATTAGGCCCCATTCATATCACATCATCACCCGGGAATACATTGTGGTAGACGCAAAATCGCACGCCAGAATTTGGATTCTAGTAAATTAAGAAATCCAGAGGGAATGATTTGCGTTTCCAAGCCATAAAGGATAGTTGGGACAACATTTTGATTCCAATATACGAGAGCTGCTTTAATTGAAAATTTGCCATATTTAGAAACAATTATTCGTGTTTGACAGATTGCCAGAGTTAGCTTCTGTTTGATCTTATTCAGCTACGACTCTAATGTAGGACAGCCGTCAAAAAATGACACCCAAATAAACATAGTTTGGAACTATCTTTATGGGCATTCCCTCTATTTGCCATTCCAACAAATGCTTGCGTAGACCTTTAGGGACAAACATAACAATCTGTGTTTTAGCAGTATTTACTACTAATTCATTTTCTTTGAAGTAGCAGCAAAGTACTGACAACAGATTGCGTAAGCCGCTGGGTGTTTTTGACACTAGAACAAGATCATCCGCATACCATAATGCATTGATTTTGACACCGTTTAATTTTGGTGCATCAGCCATTATTTTGCTAAAATTCCAGCGTACATCATTAATAAAAAAGTTAAACAGGGCTGACGCTAAACTGCACCCCTGCTTCAACCCTCTATACGTATAAACTGGAGATGTTAGGAGGCCCTCAGCATTTAGTCTTACAAAGACCTTGGTTTTTGAATGAAGAGCAAAAATGATATCAATAAGAGTAGAGGGACACTCCGCCTTGATTAATTTATCAATGAGTTTTGGTCGTGATACCGAATCAAAGGCGGAGTGAAGATCCACAAAAGCAAAATATCTGGGCTGTCTCTTACTCTGTGCTTGTTGTCTGATGGCATTTAAAGTGAGTAAATTAACACCAGTACCCAGGCCAGCCACAAAACCAGTTTGTGATGGGTCACGTTGACTAGCTGCTGATGACCAAAGATTGAAATCTCTTAATACCAACTTAGTGAACATTTTCTCTGGAGCATCCAATAACGCTATTGGACGATAACTTTTGGCGTCCAAGCGATCACCCTTTTTATAAATCGGGAAAATCACAGACGAACGCCAGGAGTCTGGTATACATTTAGTTTGCAAAATGTGATGAAATGTGTTGTTCAAGATTAGTGCCCATTCATTTATATTTTGATTAAACATCCAGTTTGAGAGTCCGTCAAGGCCTGCTGCTCTTGACGAGGACGATGTTTTAATGAAGGACTGAAAAATATTTCTTGTGCATTGCAAATTCCAACATTTTGCAGAACTGCCATTATATTTGTAACAACTCATCTTGGGATCATCATATAGTGTGGAAAAGTGTGTAACCCACGCAGATTCAGAGACACCGTTAAGTTGGAGATATACTTGTGGTGCTGTGCTACATTTATTTAGCAGTTCCCAGACCAGAGCAGAGTTTTTATTGCGACATGCTCGTAGAAAGTTTTCACTATCTAGTTGGTATAATGCGGCCTTCCTTGACCGTACCCAATTTCGATATCTTGACTTGGCAGATCTAACTGCTTTAATCTGGTCATTTAATGGTAGTTTCCGAAGTTTTCTGATTTCTTTTCTGTAAGCTTTCTTTCTCTCACAGAGAGCCAGATCAAACCCATGTACGTGACTCCTGGGCGGCCTATTCTGAACAGGCTGAAGATTTGCAAAGGTGCTTAATACATCTATATAGGATGCAGACTCTTGAGAACATTGGTTATTTAAAATTTCTCCATTCAATGCCAGTAATTTATCAATGGACCATTTAAATCGATGTTTACCATTGTTAACTGACAAAGTCTGTTTATAACAACGTGCAATTTTTAAACAGTTTGTCATTTCAACTGACCAGTATAACGATAAAAGATGGTGATCACTAGCTGTTTGTTTTACAACAACAAATTTAGTAGTGTTCATAAAGATGTTGTTGGACATAAAGATATAATCAATTGTGGTTTTTGAGTTGCCTCGCTCCCCTGTATTCATTGAAGGGATGTCTCCTGTGATTGCACCATTTGCAATTTTTAAATCTAGATCTCCCATGAAGGATAACCATCTTACACCATCGCGATTTTTGCTCCTTGTATTAGACTCAACACAAGAGAAATTTAGATCACCCATTACTAGAATTCCAGAGATATTGCCCTGAGCAGAGATCAATTCAAAGAGGGACGATAGAGCAATATAAAAACTATCATCAGTGATACCTGCAGGATTTCGATACACATTGATAAGAGCGTATATCTGTGTGTTGAAAGAAATCTTAACCAGTTGTATATATTTGTTTGGTGCTTGCCAGGGCGAGATTTTATAACCCTTACTCACTTTCACCGCTACTAACAAGCCAGCAGTAGGTCTACCTTTGCCACTATGTTCTGCTGGAAGAAGAATAAGCTCATGGTCATCCCATGTAGGCGGCTTTAGTAACCATGTTTCCTATAGTACTACTATATCATATGTGTTCAGCTGGTTATTTAGTGTCCATTGCAGGTGAGAGGAGCCTCGGGTGTTCCAACAAGCAAGTGAAATTTCAGTAATGGAAGAATTTGCTCGTGGTTATGAACAGGGATTAGCAGGAACCACGAAATCTGAAAGTGATTCATTCATACAATAGTTACAATCACACAATGGTTGAAGATTATTACCAACAGAGGGTTCATTGAGAGGTTGTCGTGCTGGATCTTGTGCTAGTAAGAAACCAAGATTACAAAGGTCCATTCTAGCATTCCATAGAGTGTTGCGGACAATTCCTGATTTTATCCACAATCTAACTATGGAAAGGTTCTTGTCACACAGAAACTCAATTTGATCTATATCGGTAGAAGAAATAGCATCCAAACCTTCAATATCTCCAAAAATGTTGAAGACACTAGCTCGACATAAATCATATTTTGGGAAGGGCCCGTCTCGACACTTTAAAATTAGGGTATGAAATGAATTAAATTTATTTGACACGGCAGTACTGGCATCATTTATATGAGATTTGATACCAGCTTTGCCAGTTTCTGAATTCTTTCTGGTATTTTGTTTTGTGAAATCTTGTTTATAACGACTATTGCATGGAAGTGGTTTCGGAATTAAACAGGTAACCGGTCTGTTTTTACAGGCAGGAACCTCAATTACGCTTTCATTGTGTGGCTTGTGAATATGAGGCGGCTGGTCATTACCATTTGGGACTTCAGGCAGAACCTCTGAGATTCTTTTTAATAAATAAGAATCTACTGCATCTCTTAATGAGCTTAGACGATCCTCAACGCCTGTTATGGGGACGACTTTGTGTGCTCGCTTGACTTCACCAATTGAAGTTGTTTGACAATGTGCGGTTAGAGTCGTCTGTACAGCAGGCGATACTTGTCTTGCTGGTGTGTTATCAGGGTTTGATGTTAATAAGTTTACCAACTCAATCAGAGGATCATAATCAACAGGAGAGGCTAGAACCTCCTTTGAAACAGCTTGTGGAAGAAAAGAATTACATGACGCACCTTTATTCACTGGGAGGTCACTGGACGTGGCGACCGTGTCTATGTTTGTGATTTCACTACCACTAATTATGGGGGTAGAAGGGATACAATTATTAATTTTTGGGTCTTCTATCATGGGATTAATTTGGGACTGTTTTTTTGTACCAATCTTAGTTGACACAGCTTTTAATTTCCTGTTGTTCACGGCTGTGCGACTATTTTTTGATGGATTTTGCTTAGGACAACCACGAGAATTAGGATTAACAATAGGTTGATCAACAGTCATCGCCGGGGAGTCTACACTAATCCAAAACTCATTATTTTTTGTGGTCATAACTTCTTCGACACACTCAATTGGTCGAATAATTTTGGAAAATGTTGGTAATACTGAATTAGTAATATAAGGTACTTTGCTTGTAGCTTCCAAAGTCCGAAGTTGTTGCATGATAGACACACCAGAATTTTCAACCAAACCCTGCTGAGATAATATGTGTGTTTCAAGGAGGGTGATTCTTTACTCCAGGTTTTCTAGTGAGAGACTTTTGTTAGATTTGACTGTATTGTCTCTCATCCACTCACTAATATAATCTAGCTTGCTTGTTTGAGCAGTTATTTTCTGGTCCAAAGAATCAAAAAGCTTAAATAGGCTAGATATAGTGGTATTAATGGCCCACAAAGTGATTTCTATAAGGACAGGATTGGCTAAAGACGGAGTGGCTTGTTTTTTTCTGTCAGTAGTTAGACATTGACGAGGTGTAGGTTGTAGAAAAGAAACCTCATCCTGTCTTGTCGAATCCATAGAGCATGGTTGTGCATAATCAGTCATGACTGAAGCCCTCGAACTTTCTAAGTCCCTGCATTCAGGAGAGGCGGGGCATGGTGGTGAAAGGGACTTAATTGGGCTAACTTGCCCTACATTTTCAATAATTACAGATGCCATCGAGCCATTCAAAGTAGGTGTTTCTCGTGCTGAAGTGTGACTTTCATTTGTTATGTTTACAGTCTCTTGCATAGATTCTTCTATGAATGTGGCAAATGTTTGAACGGGTTTAGATTTTTTGATTGGAGAATGTGATACGGTTAATAAAGTTTGGTCTGAAATAGTAATACTTAAGGGGGGAACAGGGGTATCATTATTTAAGAAAAGGTTTTTAGGTGAACTCAGATCACTTGGAGCACATTTAGCTAAGGGCAAATCAATTAAAGTAGTCACGAGAGAAGCCAAGTCAGTCGGATCGGTCAAAGCTCTACCACTTTGCAATTTTTCATAGAAATTGCGAACATCATGTTGACTGGGTGTTTTATTAATTGGAGTTAGAATAATGTTTTTCTTTGAAATACGCGTCCCACTTTTAGACTTATCCTGTATTTTAGGAGTATTCTTGTTTGAGGGAGTTTGTGGGGGAGGTTCATGATCCGACGAACTTGGCGTATCACTGGACAGGTTCACCATTAAATCTCTAGTAATATCAGAAGGCATGCCTGTTTTCAAAGTGAACATTTGGATGAATCAGGTACAAATATTTTAAAGTTGTACAACTTTTCCCTTATTGTGAATTAGGCACTGAAATACACAATATTATTTACATAGGTTGAAAGATGGGCTTAAATCAAATTAACAGAATCTCATGAATGGATCTGTGAAATTAAAATTATAGCAGACATTACCAGTAACTAGCAAAGTCACCTCTCCACCCTCCGCCAACAGCTGCACAACAGCACAGTTAGCGGCCTTGTCCCCGCCGGGCTTAACGCCGCAAGGGTGAATGGGCGGGTGCTTTATGGCTCGTAATGGGTCACATGATCTTCCACGTGACACATGATGGTCCTGCCTCCCCTGGGCAGCACGCAGAGTCCGGCGCACAAGGACCTGCAAGAGCCTCCAAAACGAAACCAGTTCGTAGCTCGCACTGCAGGTAATGGCAGCAGTTCAAAGTACACGTTCCTCCAGGAACACTATTAAAAGTCACTCGGCACCTCGCCAATGTATTTCTTCCTGTCATTTTTTCTAATTCATAAATCCATTTTCCCACGCCCAATGTTAAACTCAGGAGTTTGCATCTTAAATTATCTTTATCGATCTGCAGCCATGGAATATACTGTAGTCTTGCTCCCCCTTTTTCCAATAAGGGAAACTTTGTAAACCCTAGACTGCAATCGGCTCCCATTGTCTGCCTATCCATAGTAGGGACAATGGATCCAGGCCGCCTCCTCCCTGGCAATGATCTTAACCAAGAATCAAGGTACAATATTCTTGTAAAGAACGCAATCGTCTCACTGAACTTTTGGTACTTTATGGAGCAAAGATTGCTCCGTTGCACTGTACTTTCTTGTGTGCACTCACTGAAACCCATTGTGAGCATGGCATTCCAAGATGGCTGTGCCCTTTTGATTCGCACTGGAATGCTGGGGCTGGCGTGAGTGGGGCCCAGGATTGGCCGTGGCCTGCAACATCTTGGCCAATCAGTAGGCCAGCAGGCTTTTGGCCGGCCCTCCTCCAAAGGTCCCAATACTAAGGCCCCCTGTCCACCATGGCTCGCCACTAGCCACCTTTGTATGTCCTGTGTGTGTCTCCTTGTCCCCGCTGCCCCCCGCCAGTGTCTCCTTGTCCCCCTGCCCCCGCCAGTGTCTCCTTGTCCCCCCTGCCAGTGTCTCCTTGTCCCCCCTGACCCTTGCCAGTGTCTCCTTGTCCCCCCAGCCCCCGCCAGTGTCTCTTTGTCCCCCCTGCCCCCACCAGTGTCTTGTTTGTCCCCCCTGCCCCCCAGTGTCTCCTTGTCCCCTTTGCCCCCCGCCTGTGTCTCCTTGTCCCCCCTGCCCCTCGCCAGGCTTTTGGCCGGCCCTCCTCCAAAGGTCCCGATCCTAAGGCCCCCTGTCCACCATGGCTTGCCACTAGCCACCCTTGTATGTCCTGTGTGTGGCTCCTTGTCCCCGCTGCCCCCCGCCAGTGTCTCCTTGTCCCCCTGCCCCCGCCAGTGTCTCCTTGTCCCCCTTGCCCCCGCCAGTGTCTCCTTGTCCCCCCTCGCCAGTGTCTCCTTGTCCCCCCTCCCCCGCCACTTTCTCCTTGTCCGCCCTGCCTCTCGCCATTGTCTCCTTGTCCCCCCTGCCCCTCACCAGTGTCTCCTTGTCCCCCGTGCCCCCTCTCCCTGCCCCCTGTATGTCCCGTGGCCCCTTTGTATGGTCTCCTGCCCCCACTCTACCCTCCTTGCCTTTACGCCATTGCCGCCCACCTCTTTTCCTTCTACCTCTCCCTTCCACCCCCCTTCCCTTCTTTCCCTCCCACGGCAATTCCGGCACTAACCCAATTGCCATCAGGCATAGCAATTCGTAGCTTCCTGTCTTCTCAGCCTTTCTTACCCCCTCCTCCTTGAACTATATCTACTGCACTTACTTTTATCATCGTCCCTTGGACCGCTGATATCAGCTTGTCTGTCCCCCATTACCCTTCCTGTTTTCTGCCCCCCATCCCTTCCTAGCACTATCCTAAACAGTCATTGACCTTTTTGATAGTCACTTGTTTTGTTCCTCTCCCTATCTCTTCTCTCCTCCCGCCCCCTGCACCCATCCTACCCATCCTCTTGTCACTCTTGCACTGCAAAAATTGTCGTCAGGCATAGTAATGTTACTGCTAGTTTTGTCTCCTGCCTTCCTCTCCTCTCCCTTTTTTATTACATGCACTTGTACTATCTAATATGATTGATAGTTCATTTTCACATTCTGAATTGTTTCAAGGACCTGTAAGAATGTAACAGTATTTTCCCATGTTCCCTCTCACCTTGAAGCGCTTTGAAGCACACTGTGTAGAGGCGCTATATAAATAAACAATCAATATCAATATCAATAACCTGCTCACATATGGCGGTGACTCACCCTTCTCACTATATGATCGTCCTCTAGGATGCTCTGGATATGCCATAGGGCCTGGCGTCCTATCCTTCGGTTGCTCTAGATCAGACCATCTTACTTCCTTGTCTGCCTGCAAGCTTCACTTGAAAAACATGCACCTCCTCCCTCTTCCCCACAGAAGGATTCTCTCTCCTCATCTGACATATCTAGTCCCCAACTAGTGTGACTCTCATCCCCTTCACCCTTATCGAATTTCAGTCGGCCTAGGGATAAGTTTCAATGCTCGAGACTGAATGGATTTCCCTATTTGATTCATGATTGGAAGACTAAGGTTTGATCTCTCTTCCCTCAGCTTCCCGATTTGCCACTTTCCCTTAACTCTTGATAGGCCTTATCGATTCTGTCTCCGATACATCCTATATCAAAGTTGTCTTCTAAGGCCCCTCTAGATGGCCCTGACGTCGGTACCCTTAAAGGGAGGAACTCTTTAATTCTGTCCCATCGTTGGACTTAGCTTCATTAACTCCATTTGAATTAGATCAATATCACGCTCTCGCTGTCTTCTCTTTCGTTCTAATTCTTCATCTAATTCTCTGCGCTTTTTAACTCTCTCCTCTTCTTGTCTTATCTCTTCGCTTCTTACTCCTGCTCTACTTTCTTGCTCATCCTTTCATCTCCGCATTCGTTTGTCCCATAATTTCTGTGCTTCTTCCTCTTCTCTTTTCCTTTCTTGTTTATCCTGTTCTTCCATTGCTCTCTGCTTTTTTTCATACGTTCTTTGCTCTTCTGCCCTTTCTTCTTTCCTTTGTTGCTCCTCCTGATACATCTGTTCTCGTCGCTGTCTGCTCTTTCTTTTATGTTCATCTTCCTTCAATCTTTTTTTCTTTTTCCCTGTCTTTTCTATCCTGTTAGTCCTGATCTTCCTTTTGCTTTACTACCTCAATACTTTTCCCATCTAGCTTAAGTAATATCTGTCCTCCCATCCATTCGCTCTGCACGAGCGTAACCTCATGAGCTTTATCCTTCTCTCCTTTCCATCTCTTAATCTATCGTTCTATCTCTGTCGATATATCAGATTGCTCACTTTTCTCTTCCTTGTTTTGCAAGATCTTAAAGATCTCCTCTTTTCTACCGTCACTGCTATAAGCAGGAGGTTTGTATATCAGGTCAACTATACCCTGTTGCTACTTTCAATTCCTTTAATGGATACAATCCCACGTCTTCCGTACTATCGACTTTTACTTCAGGTGAGGTAAGTGGAGTAGAAAGCTCGACACCTTCCTCCCTGCACTGGTTAAGCATCCACTCTTTGGGTGGAGGATCCTCTCTCTCTTCCTGGTACATCTTCCAAAATTCTAAAATAGCTAATCTTTTCTCCAACTTATTTCCAGTGTACGCAGCGTGCAAGTGTTTGGTCATGTGTTGCAATACCGCTTTTGACAATGATCCCACTTGTGGCCATGGCATGAACATATTATCTGTCATGCCTTTCACCCATTCTGCACTGTACTGTTTGAGCTTGGGCATGTGTTTTGGCAACGTCTTACATAAATATAAAACCAAGGATAGGCAACCCCTACAGCATGGACCCGAGGAGCAATGGACAACCAAATATACAAAGAGAAGAGAGTGGGTCACACGGAAAAATGACTATAAAGTCAAAGGATGGATTCAACTTCAATTATATGGACCAAGGAGGGGATAGGCCATGTCAAGGAAAGTATAGAAATAGCATATTTTATTAATCACATATCAAAAGCATATATAAGAGCACATCATACATAGTAAAAATACATATAAATTCACAATTCAAATTTGGTACAAAGAATTAAAGTGCATGTCTCACAGAATTGTTGGTAACTGTGGTTACAGTTCCGATATATAGATAGTGGAAATAAAGATATTGTTTTTCTTTTATATATATCCAACTAATCCCCACTGCAGTTTGTTAAGCTCACCTGGTCTCTGCGGAGGCGTTGGGCACGGTTGCCGCCCTCCCTGAACTTGAATCACCCCCTTCAGGCCTCTCCCTCAGTAGAAAAGCTGTGAGCGGTGGTACTGCTCATGCGTGGAGATAAGAATGTGTGAGTGTGCCAATCTGTGAATGTTGTACCTCTCGAACCCTTCACCCCAAAGTACGGTTTCTGTGAGCATATGCCGGCCCATAAAGCTCACCTGTGAATTATGGAAGATAAGCTCTCCGTCCTGCTACTTCTGGCAGGGGCGCGTCGTATGGGATCTAGTTCCTTCACTGATCCCTGATAAGGATTAGTCCAGTCCAGCTGCGACTATGCATCTCCTTATGATTGGTAAGTCTTTCTTGAGCTCTTGCGATGCTGTTCGATCTGTTTAATGTCTTTGTATGGTGCTCCTATTTATGCCCTCAATAATGTCTTTCTTCTGTTTTCTTCCCTTAGATGGAAATGCGGCCTCAATGCAGCTGTGAGACACGAGACGCGGCCGGATGGAAGATGGATGCTACTGCAATGTTCGACAGCAGGTAAGTGATGGTTTAAGGAAAAGCGCGAAGTATGGCTGTTAGGCGGAAACCTGTGCAGTTCCCTCTGGGACCACTGCAAAAGATTTAGGACTACAGGTGTTTGGCAGTAAACCCACTTGGTAGCAGTCTGTACCACACAGATTCACTTGGTAGCTGTGGCTGAGCAGTCATACTTCCCTCAAGAAGAGTTAAGCAGTATGTGGAGTATACAATATAGGGCAATTCTTCACAGTAAGACAAGCAAACACGCAACGAGGCTCAGTGTAAAGATATTAAGGTATTTATTTATAACGGAACATCTATGGAAAACACTATGGCACAATCACGGCAAACACTTCAATTACAATTGCTCTACGAAGAAGAAACGATCAATCCCCCTAACAATATTTCGACAAGTCTAGGTTCTACCAGCATCACTTATTTGCAGACAGAGGTGTATGCCTCAACCTAGATGGCACTCTAATATTAGCTAGGACGGGAGAGAAAAATAAGCAGGTTACGAAATCAACACAGTTCAATACTTCACGGGAAAAATGCAAGGCAAGAAGGCAAGAACCACAATAGATCATAAAGTTCAGAGGCCAGGCCCACTCGGAGAGAGGCAAGGCGATATGTCCCAAAAAGTCTCTAGTGGAAATGCGTTCGAGTTTTTGTAGCAAATTGTTATCGGAAGATTGAACCAGTTCAGAACAACACGTTAGAGAAAGCTTGGAGGCGACCCAACGGAAAGGAGAGGATTAAGACACCTCACTCGAACCGTTCGAAAGGGAAGCCAGGCGGACACGGTACCTTGTTTGTGGAGAGACAGCTCCAGCGGGGGCAGTTGTTCCTGGTGGTGGATGCACGTCGGGTCTTTGCCAAGAGTAGAGATGATCTCGTCGTCGAAGAAAAAGTGAAGTCCGGTGCCCCACCAGGGAAGAGACCAGCCGCGGAGTGATCCGTCACAAGGCACCACCTTTTGGTCACGGTACAGGGGAAGAGGCTATCCGGTTGCCGAGGTGCTCTGCACGGGCAATTCGACCACTGTGTCCTGAGGCGAAGAAAAAGCAAAGGGGACTGGTTGTTCCCACCAGTCAGGGGAAGAGACTCTCCGGCAGGGAGATCTCCTCTGTCGTCGGGAAGTGGTGAGTCGGTTCCGCAGGGCTCCACCGGAGGTGTCGTCGTGCAGGTCGGCTCAGCGTTACCCTCGTCGGATTCTTAGGTCCTGTGGCGACTTCTGAAGATCCAGCCCCAAAAGCCCTGCTTTTATGCAGAAAACCCCCATTCATTCAGCCTAGCTGTCAATTAACACACGCTAAGTGGTGAGCGGGGAGGCTCACCACTTGGGCCAATCACACCAGAGTGCGACCGGAGTTGGCAAGGCAACTCGGTCCAGGGTGCCTAAATCCCCTCCCAAACCCCTGTGGTAACCCAGACAGAATGGCACCACTTTGGAGGGTCTCTGTACAGAGGCCCTCCAAAAGTGGAACAAAGGGCTCAACCTTTGGTTTAGGAGTCACAGAGACGAACACAGACGCCATTTTAAAAACCGAGTTCTGGCAGAAAATACCATGCGATACACTTATTTAGGATAAGTAAACTGATGGTATGTTAGAGATTAACGAGGAAAAGTGTCAATCTCCAACAATGGGACGAATCCCATAGGGTTATGTTCGGGGTCGAACATAACAAGTAGTTTCCACTGCCACCAGCCAAAACTCGACAAGGGGGGACGGGACAGTGCCCCCTCGAGTAACAGACCTAGGAGTAATCAAATTACCCCTACTAGCACGTCCATAATAAGATGGTTTGTACTAGTTCTGTTTGTAAATTTAGGTCTAGTAAAGCCAATGGTGACTTTACATGCCCGGGGAGACAGTAGTCAGTCCCCGGGTATGGAGTCTATGGTGGAGGTCCGCTAGGACGCCCCAGTGTTACGGCACGTAGGGTGCAGTGTAACACACATAGAAAAACATATGAGACCCTATGGAGTAAAAGACCCCATAGCCCATAGAACACATTGACATTCAAAGGAATTACACACATTCATGTCCAAGAGTGGGAGGAAAAGAGTCTCACTCTTGGCAGGATGGGAAAAAAAACTCCAGAAATCCAGCAAAGCTGCTGGGGGACTGTGATGCTGGAAATGCATCAGAGGGACAGGGCCTCTGAATCCTTGTCCTTTTCTGCCTTTTATCGTGTGTTCTGTTATGTTTTCTGCCCAGGAGTCCATTTGGGACTCCTGGCAGTGCAGCTCTCTCTTTTGGTTTGGTGAACAGACCCATGGGATACCCTTATGGCACCCCTGGGTAGGGGTACAACCCTGTGCCCCTAGTGTATGTTTGTGGGCACCTGTGGGTGGCCCACAGAGCAGGGTATGGGCTGGTGGCAGCTCCATGCTGAATTAGACAGGTGCTCTGGGTGTCCTCCATTTTGGGATACCCAGGCCCTGCCATTGGGATCAGTTGATTCCTGATAGAAAACAAGATGGCCCCTGTGGCCTCTTGCTTTCTATTGCCTGTTGTCTTGTTTTTCCCAAAGTCCTGGGAAGCCCTGACTCTGTCCCTTCCCCCTGACTGGCTGTTGGGTGGAAGTTCCATATATGGTGTTGTTGTGAAGGCCCAGCTAGACTGACTGGAGCCTTCCCTTTGACTGTATGTTATGGGTACCTCCTGTGGGTGGGACCTGGGTGAATGGAGTGTGTGACCAATATACACTTCTTGTTGTGGTTGTCTGATTTCTGGCATGTGAGACAAAGACTGAGACAGCCCTGCCCGAAACTGGCCTGAATGCAGTGTGTAGTGTTGAATGGCTGGGTACTTGTCCCAATCCACATTCCTTGTTGTGAGTGTCTGAAAGGGAGGAGTGTGGCCTGAATGCACTGTGTGCCTGATTGGCTGACTGACTGCATGAATGCCCTTCTGTGTGATTGGCTGCTGTGTGTGTGCCAGCAGTGTGGATGAGAGACAGAATAGTATATCTGGGGACCTCTCACCACTGGAAATTGTTCAGAAGCATTCAGAAGCTGAGTCTCCACTCAAGAGTAACTGGATTTGCTGATCCTCGACGTCCAGCTGGAAGAAGAAGACTTGCTGTGGCATTTGCTTCGACAGAAACTGAAGGTTGTCGAAATCGTCGAGGACTGACCCGAGAGAGGACCTGGCTAGGCGCCCTCTTCCCGTGCTCCGAGGGACCATCGAGCACCGCTGAATCTTCGCCGAAGCGCCCTGGAAGTCAGACCCTCGAAAGGCTGCCGACCCGAGACGGGACCGCCGAGGAGATCGAAGTGAAGCACCCGGACATCGACGCCGTCGAAGTCCATTGCCGTCGACCAGGGTTCGCAGGTCTGTGTAACCGCTGGAGGCCCGTCGAAGTTGTGTTGCCCAGCCGTGGGAACCACTTGACGCCGTGCCGCCGACGACCGGAGCCGTCCGCTCCTTGCCTAAGAACATTTGACCCGAAGGACTCCCTCGTCCGCACCGTCGACCGCTTTTGTCCTGCCGGAGAAAGTCGAGGACGACCAACGCGCCGAGGAGAATCCGCCGGTGGGTTTCCCGCCACCTCACGACCCCAAAGACTCGAGCGACTCGACGCCCTTGCTGGGCCACCGTCATTCACAATCTTTGCGGTCCAGAACTAGTGTCGCCGAGGTGCCCCGCACGCCTCTTCCTCGCAGGACGCCGACGTCTCGACGCCGACGAGCACCGCTCGGATCGAAGCCTGCCGCCTCATCGACGCCGTTCTACCTCGTTTGTTGTCGGACGTTCGACGCCCCGTGTCTCCCGCTTGAAAGGGGAGGCATTCAAGAAGGGCCGTCGATTCCCCGACACCGAACACCGAGTTCCTCGACGCTTCTCGACGCCTCTCGACGATCCGTGACTCCTGCTTTAAAGGGGGTCATTCAAGAAGGATCTGTCGACGCCTCTCCGAAGAACTCGACTCCACCAGGTACATTGGGGGGGTAAAAACATTGCAGGAGAGAATAAGACTGTGGAACAATATATGGACTGGGCTTGTGTCATATCCCTTTATTTTACAGGTTGCCCAGGTGGGGGGATCTCCACACAGAACTGTGTCCAGTAGCTAGGGCCAGTATTCTGCCTATTGTTTCAACCATCTTTTATCTCTCCTCTCTCTATTGCTGGTTTCCTTCTTATTGATCTGTGTGCCATTTTTACAGTATTGTGAATGCACTTTAATGAGGTCTAATATTAGTGGTACCACTTTAGAATTGTAGATATTTACCATTATTGATTTTCCTGAGCACAAAGTGCGTTATTGTGATAAGTGTACATAACCCTTGAATATTAATTATATAAAGACTGTGTTTTCAGTAATACAGTGTGTGGACATTCCTTTGTGGGGGCTTGGGGATACACTGTACTTAAGAACCAGCCTGCATCACCTCCTGAGAAGCTAGGCCTTGATTGCTCGCCCATTGCTACCATAATCGAGAATCTTGGCTGGGGTCTTCTGTGCCTCTCCTCTACCATATAGAGAGCGGAAGTACAGACCCCCCCACCGGTCTTGACAAGCTGGTGGCCAGCGGTGGGATGCTTATGGTTTTAAGACTCAGTGTATAACCGTGCCACTTACAAAATATCCGCACTTTTGTTAGATTAAGGTTCGGGTGTGTTCCAAATAACTGCATTACAAGCAATGGAGTCCATTGCAAATGGTAAATTGACTCGGATGAGCTTAGAGGCTCTCCAGAGTGCTTGTGAAGCCAGGGAGTTAGACTTTGTGGATAAGTCTAGGGCTGAGCTGATAGCTGCCCTGGTGGATTACCAGACTGATGGTGAAACTCTTGAGGAAGGGGGGGATGCAACCAGTGAGGACTCTGCCCCTGGGGTTGTCGCTGAATCTGTTTCTGGGAATGCCACCATTCCTGCTGCCTCTGTTCCAAACCCCAGCAATTCCATGGAACTTGAGTTATTAAGGATGAAGTTAGCCTTTGAATATCGCAAGTTGGAAATAGAAGCTGAGCTTAAGAAAGAGGAGCTGGCACAGCAAGTGGAACTCAAGAATAGGGATCTTGCGCTCAAAGAAAAGGACACTGAATGTCAGAGAATCCAGTTAGAGAAAGCTCGAGTGGAGACTTCAGCTAGACCAATTGAGAGTGGCAGGTCCCCAGCCACCAAGTTTATGAAAGATTTGGTTGGTGTGTTTGTGGAGGGTTCAGATATCCTCCAATGGATTGAAGCGTTTGAAATGGCTTGTGCAATTCATGATGTAGATAAAAGAGATTGGGCTAAGTGTTTGTTAAGCAGAGTGCCTCAAACCGGGTATGACTGTATTCTGAAGCTGAGTGTGGAAGAAAGGGGTCAGTACGAGTGTATGAAGTCTGCTTTGATTGCCAAGTTTGGCAAAACACCTACCCAATACCTTAAAAGGTTCAGGGAATTTAAGAAAAGAGAGAATGTGTCTTGGGTTGACTGGGTGAGTACTGCGCACATGAACATGATGGGGTGGATTGATGGATACAAGGTGAAAACTTTTGTTGAGTTGTCCCACCTCTTGTTTTTTGAGCATTTTTCTGAAGCCTGTTCACCAGAGCTGCGTCAGTATGTGGCTGACCAGAACATTTTGGACCCCTTTAAGCTGGCTAGGTTGGCTGACAAGTGGGTCTCCCATCGGGTGTCCCCTAAGGACTCCAGTGGGAAGGACAAGGACAAAGAAAAGGGGGCCTCTCAGAAAGCTGAGGAGTCCCAAAAGCAGTCACAGTCGGGTAAACCAAAACCTTCCTCTCCTAAGACCCAAAAATCTAGTGGGGATAAGTCCTCTGTGGGTGGGAATAAGAGTAGTGGTCCACCTGCTGCAAAGCAGGTTCCCAGTGGTTCCAGTACCGTACCCCGCACTCCTGGCACTTGTTGGGATTGTGGGGCTCTGGATCACAAAAGGGGTGACCCCAAGTGTAAAGGTAAGGCACTTGGAGTACAGGCTGTCAGCCTGACCTACCCTTACCCCGTGTCTGAGGTGGAGGCCACTGTCCTCCCCTCCTCTACAGGAATCACCTTTGGTGCTCCTGTAGAGATTTCCTTAGTGTCCCTTGGGGCCTGGGACCAGTACGCAGAAGTACTGGCAACTATCCCGCAGAACACCCGTAGGTTTTTGAGAAGTGTCCTCTTGAATGGCCAGCCTTCTACTGGTTTGAGAGACACTGGGGCAAGCATGACAGTGGTGGACAGGACCCTGCTCAAGCCAGAGGACTATGAAGGTGCTCCTCTGCAAACCACCAGGTTAGCTGGTGGGCCTCCCAAATTATCGCCTGTAGCCTTAGTCACACTCATGATTGGCGACAAGACAGCAAAGCTTCCTGTCCTGGTTCAGGACAATGTCCCTGCTAACATTCTGTTAGGTAATGATCTAGTGGAGTTGGGGTTGATCTCGGATGGTCTTCCCCTGACTGCTGCTGCGGTCACTAGGTCACAGGTGACACCGGGTCTGGCTGTGAGTCAGGTACCCGAGCCAAAGGCGAGGCCTAAGGCAAGAAGAAGGAAGACCAAGAAGGCCACCTCTGTGGAGGGAACACCTTCTCTTCCTGCTGTTCCGACAGCACCCATTGGGATCCATGCTCCGGACGGGCTGGGTCCAGTGGAAAACCCAAACTCAACTCCTGTGGGAGAAGAGACAGAAGACTCTCCTGTGGGAGAGGTTCTTAACCCGGAGGAGCACCCCGACCTTCAATGCTTGTTAGCTGAAGGGGGACCCTCCCGGGCAGACTTCTGTAAAGGACAGAGAGAGTGCCACTCTCTCGAGGGACTGAGGAAACAGGCCCTGTCCCAGGCACAAGGTGAAGTGCCTAGGACATTCAAGATTTATTGGGAGGGTGAGCTCCTTGTTAGTGAGCCCACTAAGCCCGAACCTGGTGCCCGCAAGAGGTTGGTGGTACCCCAGGTTTACAGGCCCTTCCTACTGCAGTTGGCGCATGAGGTGCCCTTGGCTGGTCATCTTGGGACTAAGAAGACTAAGCAGAGGCTCTCTGCCCATTTCTACTGGCCAAGGATGGGGGTAGAGGTGGAGTCCCACTGCAGGACCTGCCCCACTTGTCAGTTGTCTGGCAAGACTGGAGGCAGGATCATTGCCCCACTGCAGCCATTACCAGTGGTTGGCACACCATTTGAGAGGGTGGGCATCGACATCGTCGGTCCCCTTGACCCTCCCACTTCAGGTGGACATCGGTTCATCCTGGTCTTGGTAGATCATGCCACCAGGTACCCTGAGGCAATACCCCTTCGGACTGTAACTGCCAAGGTGGTTGCCAGGGCTCTCCTGGGCATTTTCACCCGTGTTGGATTCCCCAAGGAGGTTGTCTCTGACAGAGGATCCAACTTCATGTCTAGTTACATGAAAACCATGTGGAAAGAGTGCGGGGTAACCTACAAGTTCTCCACCTCTTACCACCCCCAGACCAATGGTCTGGTTGAGAGATTTAACAAAACTCTCAAAGGCATGCTAGGTGCTTTGGAAGAGCCCCTAAGGAGGAAATGGGATCTCCTCCTGCCATGCCTGCTGTTTGCTTACAGAGAGGTACCTCAAGAGGGTGTTGGTTTCAGCCCCTTTGAGTTACTCTTTGGACATCCCGTGAGGGGGCCCCTCGCCTTGATCAGAGAAGGCTTGGAAGCCACCCCTCCCGGTCCCGCCAAGCAAGTGGGGGACTATGTGTTAGGCCTCAGGCGGAGGATGACACAAATGATGGGTCAGGCAACAGCAAATCTCAAGGCCAGCCAGGAATTGAACAAGTACTGGCATGACCTTAAAGCTTCGCAAGTGGATTGGACTCCGGGACAGGAAATCCTTGTGATGGAGCCTACCAAGCCTAGAGCTTTGGCAGACAAGTGGACTGGACCCTTCAGGATCATCTCCAAGATGGGCGAAGTCAATTATCTGGTTGACATGGGAGCCTCTGGGGTAGCCCCCCAGGTATTCCATGTCAACAGGCTCAAGCCTTTCCACAGGCGAGCAGAGGTCTCATGTCTCTTGCTAGCTTCAGGGCAAGAAGAGGATGAGAGTGAGCCCCTTCCTGATTTGCTGCATAGCAACCCTCAGGATGGCTCAGTGGAGGGAGTACAACTCTCTCCCAATTTGACAACAGAGCAGCAGAGGGCCTGCAGGGCTTTGCTCCAGCAGTATGCCTCTCTGTTTTCACTGACACCGGGCCTTACACCGTGGTGTAAGCACGAAATTGACACTGGTGACAGCGTGCCTGTCAAGAGCAGGAGCTATCGTATGTCAGATACCGTCAAAAACCACATCCAGGCTGAGGTCGCCAAGATGTTGGATCTGGGTGTTATTGAACCCTCAACCAGTCCCTGGTCCAGTCCAGTGGTCCTTGTCCCCAAGGCAAGTTCCCAGGCGGGTACCAAGGATTGGAGGTTCTGTGTGGACTACCGAGGAGTCAATGCCGTCACCAAAACTGACGCGCACCCATTGCCCAGGGCTGATGAGCTCGTGGACACCATAGGTGCTGCCAAATTTGTGAGCACCTTTGACCTTACCTCAGGCTATTGGCAAATAGCTCTGACGGACCATGCCAAGGAAAAGACGGCGTTCTCCACACCTGAGGGACTCTACCAGTTTAGAGTCATGCCCTTTGGGTTGAAGAATGCCCCTGCCACCTTCCAGAGATTGGTCAACCATGCGCTCAGTGGACTGGAAGCCTTTTGTGTGGCTTACTTAGACGACATTGCCGTCTACAGTTCCACCTGGGAAGAGCATTTGACACATCTGGATAAGGTGTTGCAGGCCTTGAAAAGGGCTAACCTCACTATCAAGGCCACCAAGTGCCAGATAGCTCACTTGGTCATGAGGTAGGAGGGGGTCAAATCCAACCTCTCTCCAGTAAAGTACAGGACGTACAGAACTGGGAGACTCCCACTACTCAAACCCAGGTGAGAGCCTTTTTGGGCCTCACTGGGTACTATCGCAATTTCATGGCAGACTATGGAACCATAGCTGCACCCCTGACAGCTCTAACTTCGCCCAAACAGCCTAGGAAGGTTAATTGGACTGAAGACTGTCAGAGGGCCTTTGATGGCTTGAAAGAAAGTCTGTGTAGGGCACCTGTGTTGTGTGCACCTGACTACAGCCGACCCTTTATCGTCCAGACGGATGCCTGCGACACCGGAATTGGAGCTGTCTTGTCCCAGTTAGATGACAAAGGGAGAGAACACCCTATCATATTCATCAGTAGACAACTCAAGGGTAGAGAATTTAGGTGGGCTACTGTTGAAAAGGAGTGTTTTAGCATAGTTTGGAGCCTTAGGCGTTTTAGGCCCTACCTTACGGGGTCTACCTTTAAGGTCCAAACAGATCATAAGCCCCTGAAGTGGCTTATGCAGATGAAGGGTGAGAATCCGAAATTGCTCAGGTGGTCCATTAGCCTGCAAGGGCTAGACTTCACCATAGAGCACAGACCAGGGAAGAGTCACGATAATGCGGATGGCCTTTCCAGAAGGTATGTTGACCGTCTGGATGAGGGTGTCTATCCCGTGGGAGATTAGACACACTCCACCTCAGTCTGGGGGGGGGCGACTGTGATGCTGGAAATGCATCAGAGGGACAGGGCCTCTGAATCCTTGTCCTTTTCTGCCTTTTATCGTGTGTTCTGTTATGTTTTCTGCCCAGGAGTCCATTTGGGACTCCTGGCAGTGCAGCTCTCTCTTTTGGTTTGGTGAACAGACCCATGGGATACCCTTATGGCACCCCTGGGTAGGGGTACAACCCTGTGCCCCTAGTGTATGTTTTTGGGCACCTGTGGGTGGCCCACAGAGCAGGGTATGGGCTGGTGGCAGCTCCATGCTGAATTAGACAGGTGCTCTGGGTGTCCTCCATTTTGGGATACCCAGGCCCTGTCATTGGGATCAGTTGATTCCTGATAGAAAACAAGATGGCCCCTGTGGCCTCTTGCTTTCTATTGCCTGTTGTCTTGTTTTTCCCAAAGTCCTGGGAAGCCCTGACTCTGTCCCTTCCCCCTGACTGGCTGTTGGGTGGAAGTTCCATATATGGTGTTGTTGTGAAGGCCCAGCTAGACTGACTGGAGCCTTCCCTTTGACTGTATGTTATGGGTACCTCCTGTGGGTGGGACCTGGGTGAATGGAGTGTGTGACCAATATACACTTCTTGTTGTGGTTGTCTGATTTCTGGCATGTGAGACAAAGACTGAGACAGCCCTGCCCGAAACTGGCCTGAATGCAGTGTGTAGTGTTGAATGGCTGGGTACTTGTCCCAATCCACATTCCTTGTTGTGAGTGTCTGAAAGGGAGGAGTGTGGCCTGAATGCACTGTGTGCCTGATTGGCTGACTGACTGCATGAATGCCCTTCTGTGTGATTGGCTGCTGTGTGTGTGCCAGCAGTGTGGATGAGAGACAGAATAGTATATCTGGGGACCTCTCACCACTGGAAATTGTTCAGAAGCATTCAGAAGCTGAGTCTCCACTCAAGAGTAACTGGATTTGCTGATCCTCGACGTCCAGCTGGAAGAAGAAGACTTGCTGTGGCATTTGCTTCGACAGAAACTGAAGGTTGTCGAAATCGTCGAGGACTGACCCGAGAGAGGACCTGGCTAGGCGCCCTCTTCCCGTGCTCCGAGGGACCATCGAGCACCGCTGAATCTTTGCCGAAGCGCCCTGGAAGTCAGACCCTCGAAAGGCTGCCGACCCGAGACGGGACCGCCGAGGAGATCGAAGTGAAGCACCCGGACATCGACGCCGTCGAAGTCCATTGCCGTCGACCAGGGTTCGCAGGTCTGTGTAACCGCTGGAGGCCCGTCGAAGTTGTGTTGCCCAGCCGTGGGAACCACTTGACGCCGTGCCGCCGACGACCGGAGCCGTCCGCTCCTTGCCTAAGAACATTTGACCCGAAGGACTCCCTCGTCCGCACCGTCGACCGCTTTTGTCCTGCCGGAGAAAGTCGAGGACGACCAACGCGCCGAGGAGAATCCGCCGGTGGGTTTCCCGCCACCTCACGACCCCAAAGACTCGAGCGACTCGACGCCCTTGCTGGGCCACCGTCATTCACAATCTTTGCGGTCCAGAACTAGTGTCGCCGAGGTGCCCCGCACGCCTCTTCCTCGCAGGACGCCGACGTCTCGACGCCGACGAGCACCGCTCGGATCGAAGCCTGCCGCCTCATCGACGCCGTTCTACCTCGTTTGTTGTCGGACGTTCGACGCCCCGTGTCTCCCGCTTGAAAGGGGAGGCATTCAAGAAGGACCGTCGATTCCCCGACACCGAACACCGAGTTCCTCGACGCTTCTCGACGCCTCTCGACGATCCGTGACTCCTGCTTTAAAGGGGGTCATTCAAGAAGGATCTGTCGACGCCTCTTTGAAGAACTCGACTCCACCAGGTACATTGGGGGGGTAAAAACATTGCAGGAGAGAATAAGACTGTGGAACAATATATGGACTGGGCTTGTGTCATATCCCTTTATTTTACAGGTTGCCCAGGTGGGGGGATCTCCACACAGAACTGTGTCCAGTAGCTAGGGCCAGTATTCTGCCTATTGTTTCAACCATCTTTTATCTCTCCTCTCTCTATTGCTGGTTTCCTTCTTATTGATCTGTGTGCCATTTTTACAGTATTGTGAATGCACTTTAATGAGGTCTAATATTAGTGGTACCACTTTAGAATTGTAGATATTTACCATTATTGATTTTCCTGAGCACAAAGTGCGTTATTGTGATAAGTGTACATAACCCTTGAATATTAATTATATAAAGACTGTGTTTTCAGTAATACAGTGTGTGGACATTCCTTTGTGGGGGCTTGGGGATACACTGTACTTAAGAACCAGCCTGCATCACCTCCTGAGAAGCTAGGCCTTGATTGCTCGCCCATTGCTACCATAATCGAGAATCTTGGCTGGGGTCTTCTGTGCCTCTCCTCTACCATATAGAGAGCGGAAGTACAGACCCCCCCACCGGTCTTGACAGGGACTCACTAGGTTAGGAAATTCAGCCTAAACAGAGAATTCTCCCTAACACTCGCCCCCCCCAGACTAAGGGACAGGAGGATTTAATCCACTCCTGGATGAATCTCATACCTCTAGTCGATGACATACATCCTAGAGAGACCATCAGCATTTTGGTGGTGACACCCTGACCTGTGCTCAATGATGAAATCAAACCCTTGCAGGCAGATCGACCATCTCAATAGTTTTGGGTTTTCCCCTTTCATTTGCATTAACCATCTCAAGGGTTGGTGGTCAGTCTGAATGACAAATGTAGAACCATACAAGTACGGCCTAAACTTCTTCAGAGCCCACATGATAGCAAAGCACTCTCTTCCGATTGTTGCCCACCTTGTTTCAGGATCCTTCAGCTTGCGGCTGATGAAGCAAACGGGGTGCTCCCTACCTTTCCCATCCAGTTGACTGAGTACGGCACCTATCCCTACATTTGAAGCATCTGTCTGCACAATTAAGTGTTGGCGGTAATCAGGAGCTCTGAGTACTGGTGCTTGGCAAAGAGCCTTTTTCAGGTTTTCAAAAGCCTGATTGCACTCCTCGTTCCATTTAACCTTTTTAGTAAATTTGGGCGAGGAGATGACATTCAGTGGAGAAGCTATGGTCCCATAGTTCTCTATGAAATTCCTGTAATACCCAGTGAGGCCTAGGAAGGCTCTCACTTGGGTCTGAGTTGTAGGTGTTGTCCAATTTTGCACAGCTTCAATCTTACTGAGCAAAGGCCTTATTTCTCCACCTCCTACCTCATGTCCAAAATAGACTACCTTACTCTGTCCAATTTGGCATTTACTCGCCTTTATGGTCAGATTGGCTCGTCCAAGAGCCTGCAAAACATCTCTCAGGTGGGTTACATGTTCTTCCCAGGAATTGCTGAACACTGCAATGTCATCCAAGTATGCCATGCAGAAGTCCTCCATCCCATTCAGAACCTGGTTTACCATCAGTTGAAACGTAGCAGGTGCATTTTTCAATCCGAAAGGCATTACCTTAAACTGGTATAGGCCAACGGGGGTAGAAAATGCAGTTTTCTCCTTGGCATGGTCTGTCAGGGCTATTTGCCAATAGCCTGACGTCAAGTCAAATGTGCTGAGGAACTTGGCGGCGCCAAGTTTATCCACCAACTCATCTGTTCTTGGCAAAGGGTGGGCATCAGTCTTGGTGACTGCATTAAGAGCTCTATAATCCACGCAGAATCTAAGCTCTTTAGATCCGGCCTTTGGTACTAACACAACTGGGCTAGGCCATGGACTAGTAGAGGGCTCTATTACCCCGAGATCAAGCATCTTGCTGACCTCACCTTTGATGTGGTTTCGTACGTTTTCTGACATTCTGTATCCTCTGCTTTTGACTGGCAGACAGTCACCAGTGAGTATGTCGTGCTGGCCCCAAGGGGTCAAGCCTGGCGAAAGCGAGAACAGAGAGGCAAACTGATTCAACATAGATTTGCACTCTTCTTGTTGCTAGGGTGTCAGATTGGAGGAGAGATTTACTATTTCAATTTGTTCGTCTAAAGGTAAGCCTCTGAGGAGATCCGGAAGAGCTTCACTCTCTTCTTCTTCCTCGGATGATGCTAGAAGCAACGCTCCTACATCGGGTCTTGAGACATACGCTTTGAGTCGGTTGGTGTGAAAGACTGTCGAAGCCTCCTTGGGATTGCCCAAATCCACCAGATAGTTAACCTCTCCGAGTATACCCACAACTCTGAAGGGTCCCATCCACTTATCTTGCAAGGCCCTCTGCCTTGTTGGGATCATAACGAGAACGAGCTGGTCTTGAGCGAACTCAACCATGTTAGCCTTTTGATCATGCCAGTGCTTGACCAATGCTTGTCCAGCTTTCAAGTTATCGCTTGCTTCCGTCATCATTTGCGACATTCTCCTCCGGAGACCTATCACGTAGTCAGTCACTCTGACTGGTTTGGGGGAAGGAGCACTCTCCAACCCCTCCTTAATCAGGGCCAATGGACCTCTGACGGGATGACCATAGAGAAGTCCGAAGGGAGAGTAACCTACTCCTTCCTGAGGGACTTCTCTATAAGCAAAGAGAAGGCATGGCAGTAGAAGGTCCCACTTACGCTTAAGGGGTTGTTCTAAAGCACCTATCATGCTCTTCATGGTTCGGTTGAACCGTTCTACCAACCCATTGGTTTGTGGGTGGTAAACTGTTGGGAACTTGTAAGTAACTCCACAGGTTTTCCACATGGCTTTCATGTAGTGGGACATAAAGTTTGACCCCCTGTCAGAGATTACTTCCTTAGGAAACCCGACCCTAGTAAAAATAACAAGGAGGGCCGTAGCCACAGCAGGAGCTGTAACAGTCCTCATAGGAATTGCCTCAGGATACCTAGTAGCATGGTCTACTACAACAAGTATAAACCTCTTGCCTGAGGAGGTTGGAGGATCAAGGGGACCAACAATGTCAATCCCTACTCTCTCAAATGGGACTCCCACAACTGGGAGAGGCACTAAAGGTGCCACATTCTTGGAGCCAACCTTACCAGAGGTCTGGCAGGTGTGGCAGCTCCTGCAGTGTTTTTCTACTTCGGCCCCCATTTTTGGCCAATAGAAGTAGAGAGAGAGCCTTTCCTTAGTCTTCTTGAAACTCAAGTGACCAGCCAAAGGAATCTCGTGGGCTAACTGCAAGAACTGTGGTCTGTTCTCTTGGGGTACTACAAGTCGTTTGTAGTCTCCAGGTGCAGACTCGGTCGGTTCACTGTAGAAGAGACCATCTTCCCAGTGCAACCTGTATTTCCCAGGCTCTTGCCCTTCAGCCTGAGCTTCTGCCTGGTGGCGAAGACCTTCCAGAGTTGGATATTCTCTCTGTCCCTTACTGAAGTCTGCCCTGCTGGGTCCACCTTCTGCCAGTAAAGACTGCAGCTCAGGATGGTCAACAGGATCCAGATCTCCAATGAGTTCATGGCCTTCCATTAGCTCTTCCTCAGAGTCTAATTCTACCACACAGGGTTGTACCTCCCTCTCAGCCTCAGCTGGAGGTGGAGTTACGGGTGTAACTGTGGACAACCGCGGGGAAGTCCGTGTTGGCTGCACTGAAATGCTGGCTGCTGGTTTCGGGATAGAAGTCTTAGGTTTCCCTTTCGCTTCTGATTTCTTGGAGACAGCTGCCGACAATTCCAGTGGAGCAGGAGTGATTTCTTTCTTCATCATCTCCTGGAGAGTACCGCCAGTGGTCGAAGTGGGCAGGAGCGGTCGGGAGCGGTGCTCCTATACCTTTTATTTTTCAGTTTCACTGTTCCTATACTTTTATTTTCAAAATAAAACGTTCCGGAACGGTTTAGTTTTAAAATACAAGCGTAGGAAGTAGTTGAAGCTTGCACTTCAGTGCACTGCACTGAACATTCCCTTAAATAACAGGTGAGTTTGTTTGGGGGTTTGGACTGTGTGTGGGAAGGGGCGCAGTGATGGGGTTTGTGGAGTGTGGGGCAGACTGGCCAGGAACATAGCTCCGCTACTTCTTTTCGTACACTTCGACCACTGAGTACCGCGCATGGTCCTCTCTCTTGCGAGTCTGGTTAGCTCCTGTAACCGTTTACTAGGAGGTCTGGGCGTATGCGATACAACTCTGAGAGTTTTCAAATCGTTACCCAACAGTACGCGTCCTGGTACTTCACTCTGTATGCTGACAGGTATCTTTACAGTCATGTCGTTACACTGGATGAGAACTGGTAATTGGGGAAGCATCTGCACAGGCCCTCCAACTAACTTGGTGAGGCGTTTGGGTGCCTTAGCAACATCCTCAGCCTGAAAAAACGATTTATCCACCACAGTTATGCTGGCCCCAGTGTCCCTAATGGCAGGAGTCTCCTGACCATTCACCTGGACACTGTCCTTATAATACTCTTTAGTATTATCGGGGATAGAATTATAGACATCTAAATTCTGTTGTTCCCACAACCCCAGAGATACTAAAGAAACGCTGGCTGAGACTCCAATGGGTTCGTCAGCTAGCAGTAGAAAGTTTCCACTTGCCATTTGGACTTCCTCCTCTGGAGCGAAGGCTAAGGAGACAAGCTGGACCCCTGAAGGTTTACCCTTACATCTGGGATCTCCTTTCACGTGGTCAGTCGAGCCACAAACAAAGCATTTACCAAACGCTTTTTGGAATGGCGACTTGTTCTGACCTCCTTCCCGTTTGGCACCAGAAGACACACTATTCTGCTGTGGTTTTCCTGGTGGCTTACCCTTCTGGTTTTGTTTGGGGCCCTCTTTGGAATTTGAGTTATTCGAATTCTCTTTTGAGTGTTTTTTAGGCTGTTTTCCCTCATCCTTTTTCTGAGTTGCCCCAGAATCCTTATGAGTAGCCCTGTTGGCAACCCATAAGTCAGCGCCCTAGCTAGCGTCCGGGAATCCAATTCCTTTGAATCAGCCAAGTGCTGTCTGAGCTCGGGAGAACAGGCATCATAAATCGACTCCAACATAAAAAGATTCTTCATACCCTCATAAGTGTTCACTTTGTAACCCTTAATCCATCCTCTAAGTTTTTCAACCCTTCACTCACCCAGGTAGCCCAAGGGGTACCATCATGCTTTTTGAGGGTTCTAAACCTCTTAAGATACTGGGAAGGGGTCTTCCCGAATCTAGCTATCAAAGCTAGTTTCACACTTTCGTAATCCGTCTTATCCGCCTCCCCCAACTCCATTACCACATCAGTCGCAACAGGAGGGAGCCTAGAGAACAACCAGGGAAGTAAATCATTCCCGGTGATGTCCTGGAGCCCATGATTGTACTCAAACAGTTTTAACCAATCCAACACATCCAATCTCGGTTCATACATACCCACTAATTCCTTCGGCATCCGGGGTCTTTTGGGACTGGAGCTCCTAGAGGAACCAGAGGAGAGAGAAGCATTTTCTATAGACAACTTTTTCATCTCTAACTCGTGATTAAGTTCTATTTCCCTGAGTCTTAACTCAGCCTGTTCCTGCTCGGCCTGGGCATTCATCCGTCTGAACTCGAGCTCTTGGTTTCGTTCAGATTGAGCCATGAACCGTTTGTATTCTAATTCGAGCTTCATTTTTTCAAGTTCAAAATAAGCAGGGTTACATGTGGGACCTGCTATGGGCCCCATAGGCACAGCTGGTAAGGCAGGTAGAGGAGCAGGGGAGACAGTTTCGTTAGCCTCTCCGTCCTCGTCAGCCTCTTCATCGCTATCATCAGAATTACGATTCAGATCAACACCATCACTGTTATCTACATTTGCTGGAGAAATTGGTTCCTCTGAACCAGTAGCCAGACTTTGGTTCGCCAGCAATCTCTCTATTAATTCTAACTTCTTGCCTCTTACAGAAAGATTCTCTTGCCTACAGAGAGCTCGCAAACTCTCAGTATTTTCACCTGACAAGGACTCTTGACTGTAAGTTTCCATCGTAGACATGTTTTTGAAAGTTGCTTTTTAGTGCTAAGCTATGTGGTTAGTTATCCTAAAGTGTCGAAAAGCACTCTAAACTGTATACTCGATACAAATCCCACCGCTGTACACCAGTGTTAGGCGGAAACCTGTGCAGTTCCCTCTGGGACCACTGCAAAAGATTTAGGACTATAGGTGTTTGGCAGTAAACCCACTTGGTAGCAGTCGGTACCACACAGATTCACTTGGTAGCTGTGGCTGAGCAGTCAGACTTCCCTCAAGAAGAGTTAAGCAGTATGTGGAGTATACAATATAGGGCAATTCTTCACAGTAAGGCTCAGTGTAAAGATATTAAGGTATTTATTTATAACGGAACATCTATGGAAAACACTATGGCACTATCACGGCAAACACTTCAATTACAATTGCTCTACGAAGAAGAAACGATCAATCCCCTAACAATATTTCAACAAGTCTAGGTTCTACCAGCATCACTTATTTGCAGACAGAGGTGTATGCCTCAACCTAGATGGCACTCTAATATTAGATAGGACGGGAGAGAAAAATAAGCAGGTTACGAAATCAACACAGTTCAATACTTCACGGGAAAAATGCAAGGCAAGAAGGCAAGAACCACAATAGATCATAAAGTTCAGAGGCCAGGCCCACTCGGAGAGAGGCAAGGCGATATGTCCCAAAAAGTCTCTAGTGGAAATGCGTTCGAGGTTTTGTAGCAAATTGTTATCGGAAGATTGAACCAGTTCAGAACAACACGTTAGAGAAAGCTTGGAGGCGACCCAACGGAAAGGAGAGGATTAAGGCACCTCACTCGAACCGGTCGAAAGGGAAGCCAGGCGGTCACGGTACCTAATTTGTGGAGAGACAGCTCCGGCGGGGGCAGTTGTTCCTGGTGGTGGATGCACTTCGGGTCTTTGCCAAGAGTAGAGATGATCTCGTCGTCGAAGAAAAAGTGAAGTCCGGTGCACCACCAGGGAAGAGACCAGCCGCGGAGTGCTCCATCACAAGGCACCACCTTTTGGTCGCAGTACAGGGGAAGTGGCTATCCGGTTGCCGAGGTGCTCTGCACGGGCAATTCAACCACTGCGTCCTGTGGCGAAGAAAAAGCAAAGGGGACTGGTTGTTCCCACCCGTCAGGGGAAGAGACTCTCCGGCAGGGAGATCTCCTCTGTCGTCGGGAAGTGGTGAGTCGGTTCCGCAGGGCTCCACCGGAGGTGTCGTCGTGCAGGTCGGCTCAGCGTTACCCTCGTCGGATTCTTAGGTCCTGTGACGACTTCTGAAGATCCAGTCCCAAAAGCCCTGCTTTTATGCAGAAAACCCCCATTCATTCAGCCTAGCTCTCAATCAACACACGCTAAGTGGTGAGCGGGGAGTCTGACCACTTGGGCCAATCACACCAGAGTGCGACCGGAGTTGGCAAGGCAACTCGGTCCAGGGTGCCTAAATCCCCTCCCACACCCCTGTGGTAACCCAGACAGAATGGCACCACTTTGGAGGGTCTCTGTACAGAGGCCCGCCAGAAGTGGAACAAAGGGCTCAACCTTTGGTTTAGGAGTCACAGAGACGAACACAGACGCCATTTTAAAAACTGAGTTCTGGCAGAAAATACCATCCGATAAACTTATTTAAGATAAGTAAACTGATGGTATGTTAGAGATTAACGAGGAAAAGTATCAATCTCCAACAATGGGACGAATCCCATAGGGTTATGTTCGGGGTCGAACATAACAAGTAGTTTCCACTGCCACCAGCCAAAACTCGACGAGGGGGGACGGGACAGTGCCCCCTCGAGTAACAGACCTAGAGTAATCGAATTACCCCTACTAGCACGTCCATAATAAGATGGTTTGTACTAGTTCTGTTAGTAAATTTAGGTCTAGTAAAGCCAATGGTGACTTTACATGCCCGGGGAGAGAGTAGTCAGTACCCGGGTATGGAGTCTATGGTGGAGGTCCGCTAGGACGCCCCAGTGTTACGGCACGTAGGGTGCGGTGTAACACACATAGAAAAACATATGAGACCCTATGGAGTAAAAGACCCCATAGCCCATAGAACACATTGACATTCAAAGGAATTACACACATTCATGTCCAAGAGTGGGAGGAAAAGAGTCTCACTCTTGGCAGGATGGGAAAAAAAAACTCCAGAAATCCAGCAAAGCTGCTGGGGGACCCACTAGGTTAGGAAATTCAGCCTAAACAGAGAATTCTCCCGAACAATGGCGAAGCGCAACCTTAAACAGACTGTTTTTTCGATGTCTAACCTTGTCTTCTGTTTTTCCTTGCAGGCGTTGCTGTCGACAATGGAGCGTGTCATGCTGCGGTGCCAAGATGAAGATTTCGGCGTTCCGGAAAGTGTAAAGATTAATACTTGGTTCACCGAAGAGATGTACAGGTAAGAACAGCTTCCCCCAGTTGGTAAGTATGCTGGCAGGAAGCAGGATGTCCAGGAAGCAGGATCTTCCAAGGTAAGTCTGACCTCAGGCGACAGTGAGCGTTATGCTGCTTGCAAGTGCAGAATAACGCAAAGCGTCTGTCTTGAGAATCGGGGCAGCTTATATAGCTGAGATCGTGGGCACGCCCATTAGGGCCGGCTTACCAGCCACACCCTGCCACTCCTAGAGAGTGAGCACATGCAAATGCAATCCATTAGCAACCACACCCAAGAATACACTTGGGGCTGCTTAATGGATGGAATGTTCAAGGTTAATGCATCCTGCTTAATGGATGGAATGTTCAAGGTTAATGCATCTGAAGTGCTATGTCCATAATAACAGCTTTTTGGTGTTAAATGGATGTTCTTGTTTACTTTGGTTCATGAGCCTGGCGCCAAAGGCACCAGGACAGTGTCCAGCCAGGTCTCTTGTGCATGCACCCCTGCATGACTGTGCCCCTGACTTCATGATCATGACACAGTTAGGGGTAAGAACAGCGTAATGTAAATATACTGCTGTTCAAAAAAGAGGGACTGAGCCTAGAGTGGGCCCCTAAATGAGTGCAAATAGTCATCTTATTGTATTAATACATACAATGGCGAAATATCGAATCAATACATTCATGAGACATTCAATTAATTATGGATGGACATTACCAACAGACGTACCAAGTGCAACAAATATTAAAGTGCTGCATGTGGAATTCCAAACCATTTTCAGACTAATAGTCTGAAATATTCAATTAGTTATCAATAAAGGTTGTCAAAAAAGCTTGCAGTGCAACAGATCTTGGAATCTGGTATGCAATACTACACACCATGCAAACCTAATAGCCTTACATAAATGCATCAGAGAGGTAATATCTCCCATTATGATGAGTCTCAATTGACTGTCAATACTTACCAGACTTTTTATAAAATACCTTTACCAAAAACAACAAATATGAGCACGCCCCAATCCATCAGCCTCTCAAAACCTCTACTTCGCAATAATCTTTATCTACCTCTGGCTTGGTACCAACCATTTCCCTAAGTAGGCAGTATAACTTCTTGACTTTGTCTCAATTCTAAAACAACCGTTTGTGTGCGCTCCTCAACACCTTATTTCAACACAAATATATAAACAGACAGACTAGTCGAGTTTTTAAATTTAAACTTCAGTGATCACGCTTATTTTCTTGACCCTAATCAATACCCTGATCACATAATTTAGAGTGTCTTCTTATGCGGACTTGTCCTGCACGTAGCCTAGATTACTCCCATTGGAGTGTGAGACAACTGTGATGCTGGAAATACATTGGAGGTACAGGGCCTTGATGCCCTTGTCCTGTACTCCTTTTATCATGTGTGTTCTGTGTTGTCTTCTGCATAGGTGTCCATGTCGGTCTCCTGGCAGTGCAGCTCTTCCTCTTTTTGGTTGTGGTAAACAGACCCTTGGGATACACTTATGGCACCCATGGGTGGGGATATAACCCTGTACACCCAGTGTATGCTTTTGGGCACCTGTGTGTGGCCCACAGAGCAGGGTATGGGCTGGTGGCAGCTCCATGCTGAATTTGACTGGTGCCCTGAGTATCCTCCATTTTGGGATATCCATTTTGGGATACCCAGGCCCTGCCATTGGAATCAGTTGATTCAGTTGATTCCTGATAGAAGACAAGATGGCCCCTGTGGCCTCTTGGCTTCTATTGCCTGTTACCTTGTTTTTTCAAGGTCCTGGGAAGCCCTGACTCAGTCCCTTCCCCTGACTGGCTGTTGGGTGGAGGTTTCATATATGGTATTGTGGGAAGTCCAGGCCAGACTGCGGAGACTTCCCAGTGACTGTATGTTGTAGGTACACGCTTGGGGTGGGACCTGGGTGAGTGGAGTGTGTGACCAATATACATTTCATGTTATGGGTGTCTGGTTTCTGTTGTGTGACACAATGAATGAGACAGTCCTGCCCGAAACTGGTATGAATCCAGTGTGGTGTGCTGAAAGGCTGGGTGCTTGCCCCAATTCACATTCCTTGTGGTGAGTGTCTGGATGGAAGTGAATGGCCTGAATGCACTGTGAGCCTGATTGGCTGCCTGCCTGCTGAATGCCCTTCTGCATGATTGGCTGTCAGAGCCTGGCTCAGCAGTGTGAATGAGAGATAGGACAGTATATCTGGGGACCTCTCACTGACTAGAATCGTTCAGAAGCTGAAGTCGAAACTTGAAGCTACTTATCTTCGAAGCCGAGCCGGAAGAAGAAGAATTGCTCCTTCAATGCAATCTGAAAGCTGTTGTGTCTTCAAAGACTGATCCAAGAGAGGACCTGGCTAGGAGACCTCTTCCCGAGCTACGAGGGAACATCAAGCACCAGCACATCTTCACTGAGGTACCCTGGATGTCAGTCCCGAAAAGACTGTCGACCGGAGACGGGGCCGCCGAGGAATCCTGAAGTGAAGCACCCGGATATCAAAGTCCATCGTCGGCGACCAGGGGTTGGAGGACCCCTGTAACTGCTGGAAGCCCCTCGAGTCATGTGTCCCAGAAGTGGGGACAGCTTGACCCCGTGCTGCTGATGACCAGAGCCGCATCGCTCCACCTCTGCCTAAGACACTTTGAAACACAGGACTCCCTTGCCATCACCGCTGACCGCTTTGTCCCGCCGGAGAAAGTCGAGGTCGTCGACGAGCCAAGGAGAATCCGGCCGGTGGGTTTTCCGCAAACCCGAAGTCCACAAAGACACACATCAACGAAGATCCAAAAGCCAGCCGTTTGCGACGACGACAGTGTTCCCATTCCTTGAAGGAATCTCAATACCCTGTGGCTCCTGTTTTAAAGGGAGTTCACCCACGAGGAATCCCTCGACGAACCATCGAAAAAACTCTAACGCTCACCTGGTATCCACGGGGACATCACTCAGCCTGTTCTGACCTCTTACGACCTTGAACCCTTCCCTGGAGGCTATTCGACTGGAGACTGGGCCTGAAACACAGGATTGGGAGAGTTTAACTCCCTATTGTCTCTGTGTGCTTGAAACCCTTCTTCCCCGGGGTCCAACCCTTCCCTTTGATCCACAGCTCACCTTGTTTTCTTGGATAGTGTGCTCTCCGTCCTGCTTTCAGCGCAGGGGCACGTTGATTGATGCGGGCTCGTTGCTGCCTAGTTACTTCACTGGCAAGAGTCCGACAGGTAAGTATAATGAGTCTTTTGAACAGTTCTCTAACTTTGTTCCTTTCCTTCCTTAGATGATGGCCGGCGTCCGGGGATGGCGGTGTGCTGCTGAGATGAGTAGCGCTGAAGGTGAGTTAGAGCGCGATGCGCGATGCACCACTTTCGTATTTGCATTAAACTGAGTTCTTTTTCTATGTCTTTTAGGTGCCGCAACATTTTCAGCATGGATGCCGGTTATGAAGAACAAATGCGGTGGGTAAGCACAGTATGCAGCGCCTCTAGATGTTTCCACGCTAACCTGGAGTGTCTTTTCCCTCTTGCAGATGGATGAGAAGTTCCGGAGACAGAGTTCTCCCAGAGCGGCTGGGATTCAGGTAAGCGTTTGAAGCTCACACAGTTGTTAGGGAGAATTCTCTGTTTAGGCTGAATTTCCTAACTTAGTGAGTCCCCCAGCAGCTTTGCTGGATTTTTGGGGTTTATTTTTTTCTCCTGCCAAGAGTGAGACACTTTTACCCTCACTCTTGGACATGATTTGAGTGTGTTTCTTTGGATCTAGAGGTGTTTAATGGGCTATGGGGTCTTTTTACTCCATAGCGTTTCATGTGTTTTTGTGATATGTGTTACACAGCACCATCAGTGCAGTGACACAGGGGTGTCTTAGTGACCCACCAGTATAGACTCCATACCCTGGGACTGACTACTGTCTCCCAGGGCATGTAAAGTCACCATTGACTTTACTAGTCTTAAATTCTGAACAGAACCAGTACAAACCATCATATTGTGGACGTACTGGCTGGGGCAATTCGATTGCCCCAGGGTCTGTTAGTCGAGGGGGCACGTCTCCGTCCCCCCAGATCGAGTTTTGGCTGGTGGCAGTGGATACTACTTTTTATATTCAACCGCGAATATTTTCCTATGGGATTTCCCATTGTTTTAGGCTACTATCTTTATTTAATTATTTACGGTAGCCTCGAACATACCGCCGGTTTATTTAATTAATATGAATTCTCCGGTTGGTACTTTTTGCCAAAACTTGATTCTAAAATGGCGTTTGTGTTCTCTTCTGTGACTCCAACCCAAGTCGAGCCCTTTGTTCCACTTTTGGCGGGCTTCTCCACAGAAGCCCTCCAAAGTGGTGCCACTATGTCTGGGGTAGTTAGGAGGGGTGGAGGGGAATGTAGGCACCCTGGACTGAGTTGCCTAGGCAACCCAAGTCGCACTCCATCCTGATTGGCCCAAGTGGTGAGCCGGCCGGCTCACCACTTAGCATGTTTGAGTGACAACTAGGCTGAGTGAATGGGGGTTTGCTGCATAAAAGCAGGGCTTTGGGGACTGGAACTTCAGAAGTCGCCACAGGACCTAAGAATCCGACGAGGGAGAAGCTGAGCTGACCTGCCACAACACCACTACCGGTGGAGCCCTGCTGGACCGTCTCACCACTTTTTCCCAACGACAGAGGAGATCTCCCGCCGGAGAGTCTTCTTCCTTTAACTGGTGGGGATAACCAGTTTCACCGTCTTTTCGCTTTCCCGACGTATCTCGTGTCCGTCTTGCCCGTGCCAAGCACCCCGGCAACCGGGATACCATGTTTTACCACGAGCGCGAGACAAAGGTACAACCTTTAACCGGAAAACTCCGCGGCTGGTTTCTGCCCTGGTAGTGCAACGACCTTCATCTTTCCTCCAAGTCGAGATCTTCGCTTCCCCTGGACGACGACGCAACTTGCACCCACTACCTGGAACAACTGCCATCGCTGGAGGATCCTTCCCACTTAAGGTACCGTGTCCCGCCTGGCCTCCCTTGCTACCGACTGTACGGGGTAGATTTAGCCCCCGACTTTCGAACCTGGGTTAGACTGGGACACCCTGGCTAAACTTTTCTAAGCCTCTCTAAACTCTTTTCTGAACCCTCTGCAAGACTTTCTAAGCCTAGTGTAACGGTGTGATCTTGGGCGCATTTGTGCTCTGCTCTCTCTAAGAGTGGGCCCAGCCTTTGGACTTTGGCTCACCAGTGACTTTTTGCTCTCTGCCTTGTTAACAGTGTTCTTGAATCGTAGAGTGGTGTACCTCTTCATATTCTGTCTTTTTCCCTCCCTTTTTCACAAACTTATTAGAGTGCAATCTAGTTAAGCGCTCACCTCTGGATGAAAATAAGTGGTGTTTTACTGTGATTTTTCTAATAGGGAAAAAGGGGTGTATATATCATAATAGTAACTGTGTTTAGGATACGTTTACAATAAGAGTGCTGGAGTGTTTCAACTGTGTGTTTTTAAATAAATAATTATATACTTTGATACCAAAGCTCTGGTCAGTGTTTGCTTGTATTATTGTATCTGAGTACCTATTGAGTATACTTTGCATACTGCCTAACTCTTCTTGAGGGAGGTCTGACTGCTCAGCCACAGCTACCAGGTAAATCTGGGTGGTACAGACTGCTACCAAGCGGGTTTACTGCCAACACCTGTAGTCTTAAATCTTTTGCAGTGGTCCCTAAGGGAACTGCACAGGTTTCTGCCTAACACTGGTGTAGAGCGGTGGGATTTGTATTGAGTATACACTTTAGAGTGCTTTAGGATACCTTAGTGCAACTAACCACAAAGCTTAGCACTGAAAAAGTAATCTTTCTAACATATCAACTATGGAAACTTATAGTCAAGAGTCCCTTGCTACAAAAACTGCTGATTGTTTAAGAGTATTATGTAAGCATAAGAACCTCCTGACTAAAGGCAACAAAATGGAGTTAATAGAAAGATTGTTAGCTAACCAAAGTCTGGATGATGGGTCTGAGGAACCTACCATGCCAGAAAATGTAGATAACAGTATAGAAATTGATATTGATCCAAATGTTGATAATCTTGAGGAAGAGTCAGAAGAGGAGGGTGAGGCTGCTGTGACTGTTCCCCCTAGGCCTCTGTCTGCTCTACCTGCTGTACCTACTGGGCCTTTACCAAGTCCCACACTAAGTCCTCAATATCTCGAATTAGAGAAAATGAAACTTGAACTAGAGTTCAAGAGGCTGAATACTCTGGCTGAACAGAGACATCAGGAAATGAATCAAGAACTAAGGCTAAGGGAAATGGAGCTCAAGCATGAGCTAGAAATGAAGAAATTATCTGTCGAAAATGCTTCTCTCTCTGGCTCCTCTAGAAGTTCCAGTCCTAAAAGACCCCGGATGACTAAGGAATTGGTTGGTATGTATGAGCCTAAGTTGGATGTGTTGGATTGGTTGTCTCTGTTTGAATATAATCATGGGCTATAGAACATCACAGGAAATGACTTACTCACCTGGTTGTTCTCTAGGCTCCCCCCTGTTGCAACTGATGTGGTAATGGAGTTGGGGGAGGAGGATAGGAAAGAGTATGAATGTGTAAAACTAGCTCTGATAGCTAGGTTTGGGAAGAGCCCTTCCCAGTATCTTAAGAGGTTTAGAACCCTCAAAAAGCATGATGGTACCCCTTGGGCTACCTGGGTGAGTGAAAGGTTGAAAAACTTAGAGGGATGGATTAAGGGTTACAAGGTGAACACTTATGAAGGTATGAAAAATCTTTTTATGTTGGAGTCAATATATGATGCCTGCTCTCCTGAGCTCAGACAGCACTTGGCTGATTCAAGGGAACTAGATTCCAGAAAACTAGCTAAGGCTGCTGACTTGTGGGTTGCCAACAGGGCCACTCACAAGGATTCAGGGGTCACTTAGAAAAAGGATGAGGGAAAGCAGCCACCTAAAGTGAATCCAGAGAATTCTAATACCTCCCATACCAAAGAGGGCCACAAACAATAAAATAACCAGGGTAAGCCCCAGGGTAAACCAAACCAGGCTAGTGTACCTTCTGGTCAACAACCAGAAGGAGGTCAGAACAAGCCACCCTTTCAGAGAGCATTTGGACAATGCTATATCTGTAAGGCTACTGACCATATCAAAGGGGATCCCAGATGCAAGGGTAAACCTGCAGGGATCAGCACAGTCTTCTCCTTAGCCTTCACTCCTGAGGATGAAGTACAGATGGCTAGTGCCCACTTTGAACTATTTGCTGAAGAACCCTTGGGTCTTCAAGCAACTGTAAACTTAGAGCCTATGGGTCTGGTTAGTCCCCAGAATAGGGTTGTGTATAACTCCCTACCTGTTAACTCGAAGGTGTATTATGTGGACAGTGTTCTTGTCAATGGCCAGGATACTCCTGCCAGGAGAGACACTGGGGCCAGCAGAACAGTAGTGGATGAAAGCTTCTTTCAACCTGAGGATGTGGCAAAAGCACCCACAGGTCCCACTAAGATGTCTGGAGGCCCTGTCCAAATGGTTCCTATTCTACCAGCCCTCATTCAGTGTAACAACATGACAGTGAGGATCCCTGTCAGTGTGCAGACTGAGGTGCCTGGGAAAGACCTGTTGGGGAATGACCTGAGAACTCTAGGAGTAGTATCACATACCCCCAGGCCTCCCAGTATGGAGAAGCAGAACCTAACCAAATTGGCTAGAGAGGCCACCTTAAGGGACCACTCTAAGCCTGTGGGAACCTCTACTGAGACCCCCACTACAAGCCCTGGTGTTAGTAAGTTGACCTCTAACCCAGGCACATTTCAGGCTAGTACAGTAGGGAAATGGGAGCCCCAACCAAGCTCCATCATTGTTCCCCCAGTTGCAGAGTCTGTGACTCCCCCTGCTTCTGAAGAAGAGGTGGATAGACCCACTGGGCCCCTACCTAGGTCTAAGAGAACTGGTAATTCTCAATGCTGGTGGAAAACCAGGAAAGAAAAGTCTAAGGCCAAAAACCTTCAGACTGTTGGACCTTCTACTGAAGACCCCAACTCAAATCCTAGTATTAGGGGGGAAACTCCTAAAGTAGGTAAGGTTAGATCTAAGAGGAAGGGGAAGCAGGTACATTGCCTAGCCCCAACCCCTCCAACCAAGAGGCCTAAGACCCAACCTGCTCCCACAAGAGAGGTGGTGAGGAACCTTGGAGGCCCCTCTAGATCTAAGGGAATCCTTTATAAGGACCCCTTGAAAAAGCCTAACACAGGTTCAGAAGTTGTACCAACTTCTGAGGGACTGGTCAACCAGATCCCCTATAACTTTAAAAAGACTGATGTTCCAAAAAGGGTTTGTAGGTCATATAGCTTACAAAGGAAAACCTTTGATTGGGCCATAGAACATAGGTCAAGGTGTCACCATCAAAATGCAGATGGACTCTCTAGGATGTATGTCATCGACTAGAGGTATGAGGTTCATCCAGGAGTGGATTAAATCCTCCTGTCCCTTAGTCGGGGGCGGGGGGCGAGTGTTAGGGAGAATTCTCTGTTTAGGCTGAATTTCCTAACCTAGTGAGTCCCCCAGCAGCTTTGCTGGATTTTTGGGGTTTATTTTTTTCTCCTGTCAAGAGTGAGACACTTTTACCCTCACTCTTGGACATGATTTGAGTGTGTTTCTTTGGATCTAGAGGTGTTTAATGGGCTATGGGGTCTTTTTACTCCATAGGGTTTCATGTGTTTTTGTGATATGTGTTACACAGCACCATCAGTGCAGTGACACAGGGGTGTCTTAGTGACCCACCAGTATAGACTCCATACCCTGGGACTGACTACTGTCTCCCAGGGCATGTAAAGTCACCATTGACTTTACTAGTCTTAAATTCTGAACAGAACCAGTACACACCATCATATTGTGGACGTACTGGCTGGGGCAATTCGATTGCCCCAGGGTCTGTTAGTCGAGGGGGCACGTCTCCGTCCCCCCTGATCGAGTTTTGGCTGGTGGCAGTGGATACTACTTTTTATATTCAACCGCGAATATTTTCCTATGGGATTTCCCATTGTTTTAGGCTACTATCTTTATTTAGTTATTTACGGTAGCCTCGAACATACCGCCGGTTTATTTAATTAATATTAATTCTCCGGTTGGTACTTTTTGCCAAAACTTGATTCTAAAATGGCGTTTGTGTTCTCTTCTGTGACTCCAACCCAAGTCGAGCCCTTTGTTCCACTTTTTGGCGGGCTTCTCCACAGAAGCCCTCCAAAGTGGTGCCACTATGTCTGGGGTACTTAGGAGGGGTGGAGGGGAATTTAGGCACCCTGGACTGAGTTGCCTAGGCAACGCACGTCGCACTCCATCCTGATTGGCCCAAGTGGTGAGCCGGCCGGCTCACCACTTAGCATGTTTGAGTGACAGCTAGGCTGAGTGAATGGGGGTTTGCTGCATAAAAGCAGGACTTTGGGGACTGGAACTTCAGAAGTCACCACAGGACCTAAGAATCCGACGAGGGAGAAGCTGAGCCGACCTGCCACGACACCACTACCGGTGGAGCCCTGCTGGACCGTCTCACCACTTTTTCCCAACGACAGAGGAGATCTCCCGCCGGAGAGTCTTCTTCCTTTAACTGGTGGGGATAACCAGTTTCACCGTCTTTTCACTTTCCCGACGTATCTCGTGGCCGTCTTGCCCGTGCCAAGCACCCCGCCAACCGGGATACCACGTTTTACCACGAGCGCGAGACAAAGGTACCACCTTTAACCGGAAAACTCTGCGGCTGGTTTCTGCCCTGGTAGTGCAACGACCTTCATCTTTCCTCCAAGTCGAGATCTTCGCTTCCCCTGGACGACGACGCAACTTGCACCCACTACCAGGAACAATTGCCACCGCTGGAGGATCCTTCCCACTTAAGGTACCGTGTCCCGCCTGGCCTCCCTTGCTACTGACTGTACGGGGTAGATTTAGCCCCCGACTTTCGAACCTGGGTTAGCCTGGGATACCCTGCCTAAACTTTTCTAAGCCTCTCTAAACTCTTTTCTGAACCCTCTGCAAGATTTTCTAAGCCTAGTGTAACGGTGTGATCTTGGGCGCATTTGTGCTCTGCTCTCTCTAAGAGTGGGCCCAGCCTTTGGACTTTGGCTCACCAGTGACTTTTTGCTCTCTGCCTTGCTAACAGTGTTCTTGAATCGTAGAGTGGTGTACCTCTTCATATTCTGTCTTTTTCCCTCCCTTTTTCACAAACTTATTAGAGTGCAATCTAGTTAAGCGCTCACCTCTGTATGAAAATAAGTGGTGTTTTACTGTGATTTTTCTAATAGGGAAAAAGGGGTGTATATATCATAATAGTAACTGTGTTTAGGATAAGTTTACAATAAGAGTGCTGGAGTGTTTCAACTGTGTGTTTTTAATTAAATAATTATATACTTTGATACCAAAGCTCTGGTCAGTGTTTGCTTGTATTATTGTATCTGAGTACCTATTGAGTATACTTTGCATACTGCCTAACTCTTCTTGAGGGAGGTCTGACTGCTCAGCCACAGCTACCAGGTAAATCTGGGTGGTACAGACTGCTACCAAGTGAGTTTACTGCCAACACCTGTAGTCTTAAATCTTTTGCAGTGGTCCCTAAGGGAACTGCACAGGTTTCTGCCTAACAACAATATTTAAAATAAGCGAATATTTGCAGAATGCTTACTAATGCCTTTTTTCTGTTCTTTTCCCTTTTCCTTAGGAAGCGGTGTGCCGGGATGGGAATGACACCGCCGAAGATGCCCACAGAAAAGAAGGAGCAATGAATGATGGGCAGAAGCGCCGCAAGGTAAGGCTGTTCCTAACGGTGTTCTTGTTCTTGCAGGAGCTGAGCGCATAAGAAAGAAGCAGGCCTACTGGAGACCGATCCGAACACGGTGAGTGTCACGCTGCAGGTGCAGAAAACGCAAAGCATGTTTCTCAGCCTGGATGTTGCTTAAATATTCTCTGGGTATCTCAGGTGTCTCTGGGCTGAACCACCCCCAAAAGACTAGATCGCACATGCAGTTCTGGGAACCGAAATATGTGGGGGCATCCATCTTGTCCCCATCAATGCACTACAAGTCCAATCCCCAATGTTATCCTATGGGAGTGAGTGAGTCTGGTGCCACCCACAAGCGCCAAGTCTGACTCCAAGTGGGTCTTTGGAGGGATGGAGAGGCCCTTGAGGGCCATGTAGGTGATTGTGGCCTGGCTCCAGCCTGACATCTTGGAGGGCTGGGGACATGAGGGGCAGGAATCATGACAATTGGGGTAGTCGAACATGTTTAGCAGGAAACAAGACTATCTTAAACATATATGGACTAGGATTGTTAATACACTTTATTTACAGATTGCCCAGTTGGGGGGATCCTCACTCAGAACTGTGTCTTAGGTAGGGACAAAGTATTCTGCCATTGTTTAATCCAACTTGTCTTCCTTCCTATGTCTATTGTTGATTCACTTTACTATTTGACTTGCATGCCATTGAAACTGTCAGTAGTTGGTGAATTTTAAAGGTGTCAAGAGTTAACTGTGGTACCACATAGATATTGTACATATTTATCATATTAGTATTGCCAAAGCATAAAGTGTGTTATTGTTCGTGAATATATTCTGAACCTTATTTATATAAAGAGCTGTGTTATCACTAGCATAGTGTGTGGACATTCCTATGTGGGGGCTTTGGGACTACACTGTACTTAAGAACCAGCCTGCATCACCTCCTAAGAGCTAAGCCTTGATTGCTCATCCATTGCTACCAACAATAGAACATCTTGGATGGGGTGCTCTGTGCTTCTACACTGCTATATAGAGGGCAGGAGTACAGATAACCCCCCTCCAGGCTTTACACTGGTAGCTACAGTGGGTTGCTAATGGTTTTAAGAATCAGTGTGTAACCTTGTCACTTACAAAATACCCACACTTTGTTGAATTTGAGGTTTAGTTGTGTACTAAGATAACTACATTACAATCAATGGAATTTATTGCAAATGGTAAATTGACTAGGATGAGTTTAGCGGCTCTCCAGAGTGTTTGTGAAGCCAGCGATTTAGACTTTGAAGATCAGTCTAGGGCTGCGCTGATAGCTGCCCTGGTCGGCTACCAGACTGATTGTGATGCTCTTGATGAAGGGGGGGGGGCGTGCAACCCTAAAGGACCCTGCTCCTAAGATTGTTATTGAATCTGTGTCTTGGAATGCCACCACTCCTGCTGCCTCTATTCCAAAACCCAGCAATGTTTCTTCATGGAATGCCATGGAACTTGAATTATTGAGGATGAAAAATGCCTTTGAATATACAAATTTGGAAACTGAAGCTGAACTAAGGAAGAAGGAATTGGCACAGCAAGTGATACTCAAAGATGGGGATCTTGAACTTAAAAACAAGGACACTGAATGTCAGAGAAGCCAGCTAGAGAAAGCTAGGGTGGAGACTTCAGCCAAACCAGTTGAGAGTGTTAGGTCCCATGCCACCGAGTTTATGAAAGATTTGTTAGTGTGTATGTGGAGGGTTCTGATATCCTCCAACAGATTGAAGCGTTTGAAATGGCTTGTGGAATCCATGATGTTGATAAAATAGATTGGACTAAGTGTTTATTAAGTAGAGTACCTCAGATTGGTTATGACTGTATTCTGAAAATGAGTGTGGAAGAAAGGGTGCCTGTATGAGTGCATGAAATCTGCTTTAATTGGCAGGTTTGGCAAGCCACCTACCCAATACCTTAAAAGGTTCAGGAAATATAAGAAAAGAGAGAATGCGTCTTGGGTTGACTGGGTGAATGCTGCGCATATGAACATGAGGGGGTGATTAATGGCTGCAAGGTGAAAACCTTTGTTGAATTGTCCCACCTTTTTGTTTTTGGAGCAGTCTTCTGAAGCCTGTTCACCAGAGCTGCGTCAGTATGTTGCTAACCAGAACATTTTGGATCATTTTAAGCTGGCCAGGCTGGCTGACAAGTGGGTCTCCCACCGTGTGTCCCCTAAGGAACCCAGTGGGAAGGACAACGACAAAGATAAAGGGCCCTCTCAGAAGTCTGAGGAGTCCAAGAAGCAATCACAGTTGAATAGACCAAAACCACCCTCTCCTAAGAACCAAAAATCTAGTGGGGATACGTCTTATGAGGCTTATGAGGTGGGAGTAAGAGTAGTGGTCCTCCTGCTATAAAGCAGGCTCCCAGTGGATCCAGTACCGTACCTTGCATTCCTTGCACTTGTTGGGACTGTGGGGCTCTGGACCACAAGAAGGGTGACCCCAAGTGTAAAAGTAAGGCACTTGGAGTCCAGGCTGTCAGCCTGTCCCACCCTTGCTTCATGCCTGAGGTGGAGGCCACTGTCCTCCCCTCCTCTACAGGAATCACATTCGGTGCTCCTGCAGAGATTTCCCTTGCGTCTCTTGGGGCCTGGAAGGAGTAGGCAGGATTACTGGCTACAATCCCACAGAACCACCGCCAAATATTTTAGGAGTGTCCTCCTTAATGGCCAGCCTTCTACTGGTTTCTGAGACACTGGGGCAAGTATGGCAGTGGTGGGCATGACCCTGCTCATGCCAGAGGACTTGTAGGTGCTCCTCTGAGAACTACCAGGTTAGCTGGTGGACCTCCCAAATTATCTCCTGTAGCCCTAGTCACCATCACGATTGCAGCCAAGACAGCAAAGCTTCCCATCCTGGTTCAGAACAACATACCTGCTAACATTTTGTTGGGGAATGATCTAGTGGAGTTGGAGTTGATCTCTGATGGTCTACGCTGGACTGCTGCTGAAGTCACTAGATCACAGGTTGCAGGTCTGACTGCCAGTCAGGTACCCAAGTTAAAGGGGAGACCCAAGGCAAGACGGAAGAGCAAGAAGGCCACCTCTGTGAAGGGGGCTCCTTCTCTTCCTGCTGCTTCAGCAGCACCCGCTGGGATTCAGGCTCCGGACGGGCTGGGTCCCAAGACTCAACTCCTGAGGGAGAAGAGCCAGAAGACCCTCCTGCAGGAGAGGTGCTCCATCCAGAGGATCGCCCGACCTTCACAGCCTGCTGGCTGAACGGGGCCCTCTAGGGGCGACTTCTGTAAGGGTCAGAGAGAGTGACACTCTCTCGAGAGGCTATGAAAACAGGCCCAGACACAAGGTGAACTGCCTAGGTCATTCAAGATTTATTGCGAGGGTGAGCTCCTTTGTAATGAGCCCACTAAGGCGGAACCTGGTGCCCTCAAGGGGTTGGTGGTACCCCTTGTTTACAGGCCCTTCCTACTGCAGTTGGCACGTGAGGTGCCCTTAGCTGGTCATCTTGGGACCAAGAAGACTAAGCAAAGGCTATCTACGGGCCCCGGATGGGAGTAGAAGTGGAGTCCCACTGCCAGACCTGCCCCACTTGTCAGTTGTCTGGCAAGACTGGAGGCAGTATCATTGCCCCACTGGAGCCTTTGCCAGGGTTTGGCACTCCATTTGAGAGGGTTGGCATCGACATTGTCGGTCCCCTTGACCTTCCTACATCAGGTGGACACCGGTTCATCCTGATTAATCATGCCACTAGGTACCCTGAGGCACTACCCCTTCGGACCATTACTGCCAAGGTGGTTGCCAGGGCTCTCCTGGGCATTTTTACCAGAGTTGGATTCCCTAAAGAGGTGGTCTCCGACAGAGGATTCAACTTCATGTGGAGTTACATGCAAGCGATGTGGCAGGAATGTGGGTTAACCTATAAGTTCTCTACCTCCTACCATCTCCAGACCAATGGTCTGGTTAAGAGATTTAATAAAACTCTCAAGGGCATGCTGGGTGATTTGGAAGAGCCCCTAAGGAGGAAATGGGATCTCCTCCTACCATGCCTGCTGTTCGCCTACATAGAAGGGCCTCAAGAGGGTGTTGGTTTCAGGACCTTTGAGGTGCTCTTTGGACATCCTGTGAGGAGGCCCCTTGCCTTGATCAGAGAAGGTTTTGAAGCCACCCTTCCAGGTCCTGCCAGGCAAGTGGGGGACTATGGCCCTCATTACGACCCTGGCGGAGTGGGTTTCCGCCAGCGGTAATCGCGGCGGACCCGTCCGCCGTACTACGAGTTCCCTTAGCGCCATGGAGGTTTTCTCCGCCTGGTTTTACCAGGCGGAGAAAACCATGGCGCTAAGGGACCTCGTTGTTAATTACGCCGCCGTACTTTACGGCGGCGTAATTAACTCCTTCCCCACTCCCATTATACCCTATGGGGCAAGAATGGGGAAGGGTAAAATGGGGATTGGGGATTTACCGCTCCGCCAAGGTCGGCATGGGGTGGTAAATCCGCCAACCCCCATGGCGCTATCGGCGGCTTTCCGCCATGCTCCGCGGTGCATTTAGCACCGCGGATTCCGCCAGGGTCGTAATGAGGGCCTATGTCTGCCTTAATGGGGATAAGACTGAACTACTACTGTTAGCCCCCACTGACTCTCGCATTAAACTTGGTGACCAGTACCTATCCTTCACCATAGACAACACCATCTTTCCCGTCTCCCAATCCGTTAAAACCCTAGGAGTCTACTTAGATGCCAATTTAACTATTTCTAGACAAGTTAGCGCAATCGCTACCTGAGCAGCATATTACTCCAAACTCCTCAACACAACCAGAACGTTCCTTTCCTCCTCAAAGTGCCTAGCCATTGCCAGAGCCTTAATAGGCTCTAGGCTGGACTACTGTAATGCCCTATTCTCAGGAACATCAGCTAAAAACTTGAATAAACTCCAAACTATACAAAACAACGCCCTCCGCGCTGCTTTGGGTATTCCCAAAAGGGAACACATCTCAGCAGCCAGACAACAGGCACACTGGCTGCCTGTCCGCCAGCGCATCCTCTTCAAAACGCTAGCCATCACGCACAAATGCATACATCACACAGCACAAGACTTACAAGAACACCTTACACCAACTTACTGCATGTTCCCAAAGTCAAATGGGCCGGGGGGTGGGTATTCAAGCTTCCCGTTCATTGCCGCCAGGCACTGGAACGTCCTGCCACAGGCCCTCAGAGCTGCACCCTCTCATCTCACCTTCTGCAATGCAGTCAAAACCAGACAGCTCACTTAAACACATGCCTTACAAGTCCCCACACACCCACCGTGATATGTTTATGCTTAAAACAAATAGCCAACTGACATTGAACTATGTGTGGAGGAAGATGTATGTATCTAGTCAATCAATGTGAGCCAAACTCAGTTAGGGACTAATGTAACCCAGCCTCCTACCCCAGTAATTGAACTAAGCCATGTAAGTTTGTGGGCTAATGTAACCCAGCTGGCCATCTTTATTTACTGTAACTACGATGTTTTCTTGGAACAGCGCTTCGATGCCCCCGGCTCTGTGAGCGCTCCCAGCTCCTACACCCTCCCAGCTCCTGCAGACAAAGCATACTTAGGGAATTAAGAAAAGTGTTATGCAAATGTACAAATGTAATGATATGAACTAAGCCTGAAACGTAACAGCAGGACATTGTAATTGAATCTGCATGTATTAACACTATAAGTTAAATGATATGACTTGGACTAAGCCTGAAAAGTAAATGGATGTAGCCATAGTCTTAAGCACAAACTGTGACATGGATTAAGCCTGAAATGTAACTGGATGTAACCGTATTCTTAAGCTCAAGCGCCCAGATACCCAAGGGTTAGTCGCGCTATATAATGTAATAAATAAATAAATTAATAAATAAATATAAATGCAAATATATAAAATAAATATGTGTTAGGCCTCAAACGGAGGATGACACAGATGATGGGCTAGGCAACAGCGAATCTTATGGCAAGCCAGGAATTGAACAAATACTGGCATGACCTTAAAGCATCACAAGTGGATTGGACTCCAGGACAGGAGATCCTTGTGATGGGGCCTACCATGCCTAGAGCTTTGGCAGATAAGTGGACTGGACTCTTCAGGATAATCTTGAAGATGGGCGAAGTCAACTATCTGGTTGACATGGGAGTCCCTGGAGTAGCCCCTGAGGTATTCCACGTCAAATGGCTCACGCCTTTCCACAGGCGAGAGGAAGTCCCATGCCTTCTGCTAGCTTCAGAGCAAGAGGAGGATGAGAGTGAGCCCCTTCCCGATTTGCTGCATAGCAACCCTCAGGATGGCTCAGTGGAGGGAGTACATCTCACGCAGATCTGACACCAGAGCAGCAGAGGGGCTGCAAGGCTTTGCTCCGGCAGTATGCCCCTCTGTTCTCACTGACACCAGGCCTCACCCCGTGGTGCAGGCACGGAATTGACACTGGTGACAGTGTACCTGTCAAAAGCAGATGCTATTGAATGTCAGACACTGAAGAACCACATCCCGGCTGAGGTCGCCAAGATGTTGGACCTGGGTGTAATTGAACCCTCAACCAGTCCCTGGTCCAGTCCAGTGGTCCTTGTCCCCAAGGCGAGTTCCCAGCTAGGTACCAAGGATTGGCGGTTCTGTGTGAAGTACAGAGGGGTCAATGTCGTCACAAAAACTGACGCGCACCCATTGCCCAGGGCTGATGAGCTTGTGGACACCATAGGTGCTGCCAAATTTGTGAGCACATTTGACCTTACCTCAGGCTATTGGCAAATAGCTCTGACGGACCATACCAAGGAAAAGACTGCATTCTCAACACCAAAGGCACCCTATCAGTTTAGAGTCATGCCTTTTGGGTTGAAGAATGCACCTGCCACCTTCCAAAGATTAGTCAACCATGCGCTCCTTGGGCTGGAGGCCTTTTGTGTGGCCTACTTAGACAACATTGCTGTCTACAGTTCCACCTGGGAAGAACATTTGACTCATTTGGATAAGGTGTTGCAGGCCTTGAAAATGGCTAACCTCACTATCAAGGTAACCAAGTACCAGATAGCTCAGGTGAAAGTCACTTATCGTGGTCATGGGGTACGAGGGGATGGAATCGAATCTCTCACCAGTAAGGTACAGGATGTACATGACTGGGAGACACCCACTACTCAATCCAAGGTGAGAGCTTTTTATGGGCCTCACTGGATATTACTACAACTTTATGGCGGACTATGGAAGACAAAAGAAGAAATGGGTTTCTTTCTCAGATACTTCAAGTTCTGACTCAGGACAAGACAACCAACACACAATGGGCCTCATTAGGACCCTGGCGCTAAGTGTTTAACGGCGCCGTAAAAGGCTGCGGCGCCGTTAAACACTTAGCACCTTACTATGAGGTCCCTTTGCGGGACCCGACCTGAACGGCTGGTCTAGACCAGCCATTAAAGAAGGGACCCGCAAAGGGACCTTGGTGTTAAGTACGGTACCGCAATTTGCGGTGCCGTACTTAGCGCCTTCCCCATTCCCATAGAGCCCTATGGGGCGAAAATGGGAATGGGGAAAGGCCATGGTTCAATGGGGAATTACCGCCCCCGCCAACCTTGGAATGGGGTGGTAATTCCCCATTGAACCATGGCGGACCCGTTACAACACTGGCACCAACCATGGTGCTAATAGCGCCATGGTTTAGCGCCGGTGTTGTAATGAGGGCCAATGTATGGGAGCATCCCATACCCAAGACAATACCATCCGCAGCCGCCTGTTATGGACGTGGGGACCCCAGGGGCACACACTGGGGTCCCACTCCAATGCAAATGTTTGGGTTCCCAGGTTGGAGACAACCGAGGGGCAGACGGAGATCCCAGTGGAAACAGTAGAAAATAACAAAATCCTGATCTTCAACATTTCTGGTCTTACATTGACAACAGACAAGACCAGCGTCCTAACGAAAGGCCTCTCCTTTGTTTCCACAAATCCAACCAACTGGTTCAACATCAACACAGTACTAAGATGTTTTTTCCGTAAAATCAGACTCAAATCATTTTTTGAAGATCACAAGGGTGAACCTGAAGAAAGAGATACAGGGTTCAGACCCAAATCCACATTCTTCCCAGGAGAAAATGAAGTGTCGCCAGCAATCATAACGTTTGAGAAATGTGTGCCGAGGGAAGTCCAAAAAATTCAATCAAGCACCAGGAATCAAAGACACAACATGACGAACAACGAACGAAAAGCCCTGGAAACACTTGCAGATAACAAAGACATTGTTATCAAGTCTGCAGATAAAGGGGGTGGCATTGTGATCCAGAATGTGAACCAATACCGGGACATGCTGTGTTCCCTGCTAGATGATGAGACCAATTACAAGAAACTAAAAAAAGATCCCAGCCCCCAGATTAAACAGCAGATACAGGAAATAACCACATTTGCTTTGGAACACCGTTGGATCACAAAAAAGGAGGAAGCATTCCTTAATACATTGGAAGGCGGAGCACCTGCCTTCTATGCTCTAGCAACAATCCACAAGGATGCCCAAACCCACCTGGTAGACCCATAGTATCTGGGTGTGGATCCATCCTGAAACGCTTATGCAAATGTATAGATTATTTTTTTAAACCGCTTAGCCAACAAACCCTTACATATCTAAGAGACACCATGGCCACAATCCAAGTCTTTGAAGATGTTACTTACAAGTCATCTATCAACTGGCTTACCACCATGGACATAAAATCTCTATATACGAGCATTCCGCAAACTGAGGCCATCGAATGTATACAAGAACATTTAACACACCACATGATGCAGAGAAGGGTACCAATCAATTTCATCATTGAACTGCTGGAACGGGCTTTGGCAAGAAATGTCTTTTCCTTCAATGACTGTTTCTATTTACAAACCTGCAGCACAGCAATGGGGGCAGCATTCGCTCCCAGTCTTGACATCATTTTCATGGACGAAATTGAAAGAACATTTGTGCTGAATGAGATCAACCCATTCTTGAATAACATCACCAATTGGAAAAGATACATAGATAATGTGATTTTCATCTGGCAAGGGGACCACGCAACTTTAAAAAGCTTCCACACTTCAATCAACTCATGCCATGAATCAATAACATTCTCTTTGGAATCCGTGCCGACAACAATCAATTTTCTTGAGCTCAAGATACAGGCCAAAGATGACCAACTGATGTGCTCATTGTTCAAAAAGAACACGGACAGAAACACTCAACTCCATTACAAAAGCTGCCATCTGCGCAACCTAAGGGATAATCTTCCCTATGGACAATTTTTGCGAGTAAGACGCAATTCCACGGAGAAAACTGAATTCCGCCCTCATGCATTGGAGTTGCAAGGGAGACTACTTAATCAGGGATACCCCAACAATTTGTCAAAAACAACTACAAAAGGGCACTTAATACTCACTGTGAAGCGTTACTACAACCAAGCCCCGGCAGTGATGACCAAGACAGCATGACCTGCGTGACAACCTTCTGTCAGGCAACCACACAAATCAAACAAATCCTCAGGAAACGTAGGCCTTTAGTTCAACTCAAAATTGCGGATGAACCATACCTTTGTCTGTCGCTAAAACGCTCCAAAAATCTCAAAGAACATTTGACACATGCTCGACTCACTAAGAAAGCATCCAGGAACACTTTATGGAATCTCAGAGACCTGACGGGGCACCACCCGTGCGGCATATGTTTCATGTGCAGATTCACCAGCAAAATGACATATCGGGTAGAGAATGGACACTCTGACACTTCTCAAATTGCAAGAGTAGCAACTTTATCTATATTATTGAATGCCCCTGCGCTCTTAGATATGTAGGGCAGACCAGCAGACCTGTACACAAACGAATAATTGAGCACCGCTCAAGAATCAGGTGCAAGAATCACACTGCTCCGCTTGTCTCACACTACACAGAACAACAACACAACCAAGATGGCATGAAGTGGTGGGTGACAGACAAAGTGCATGGAAATACCAACATTGGGAACGCGCTTAATTACAAAGAGGCCTGGTGGGTTTTTAAACTTGATACGGTTGACCATAGGCTTAATGAAGCCAGTGTTGCGACTCCATTCAGATAAAATCACTTCCACCGGGCCAATTCTCCTACTTCACCCCCGGTTCATATCACCAAGAAGCATTTATTCTGGCCTCTAGCCAGGGGTTTGTGATCATCATCATGAAGTCATCTCACTTTCTAAAGGAAACTACGCACCCCTTTGATGACAATGCCTCTCACTAAGGCTTGATACCACACAGAGGGAGACTGACCCCCCTAGTTCTTCCCTCTGAAAGCTCTGACTTCGCCCAAGCAACCGAGGAAGGTTTATTGGACAGAAGACTGTCAGAGGGCCTTTGTTGGCTTGAAGGAAAGTCTGTGTAGGGCACCTGTGTTCTGTGCGCCTGACTACAGCAAACCCTTTATCGACTGATGCCTGCGATGCCTGAATTGGAGCTGATTTGTCTCAGTTAGATGACAAAGGGAGGGAACATCCTATCATATTCATCAGTAGGCAACTCAAAGGTAGCGAACTTAGGTGGGCTACTGTAGAAAAGGAGTGTTTCAGCATAGTTTGGTGTTATGCTCACCTTGTCTCCGCGGGGACGTCAGGCGTTGCTGGGAGGACAGCTGTCTGGACTGCTGGGCTTGATAACTCGGGAGGTATAGTCTGCTCGGGGTCTGGTCCTAGGATGGGAAAGCGAGGTAAGCTGTGGGCTACTTGTACATGTGTCCGCCCAGACGTCCCTCCCTGGTTGCTCTTCCCCTTCCCTGGGTATTGAATTCTCCCCTTAAATGCTTCTCACCTGATATTTGTGGTTGGTGGGCTATCCGTCCTGGTATTTGTTGCAGGGGCGCTGCTGCAGGGCTCAGGCTCTGATGGACCAAGTTACGTCACTGGTCCTCTTGCCCAGTCCGGCTGTGGCTAAGACTAGCCTGCCCTGAACTGCCAAGGTAAGTCTTTACTTGTCTCCTACTTGTTATTTGTCCTTCTCTTGCCTTTTCCCGTTGTTTTGCTCTGTCTACTTTCTTGTCATCTTGCTTACTCCCTTTTAAGGTGTTTTCGCATTGTCCTTGCTGTTAGCATTAGCTTTAACGTGCTGTTCTTTCACTCAAGTGTCTTTTCCTTCCTCCGCAGGTGCCGAGATGAAGTTGGTGTCCACGGGGCAAAATGCTCAGACCTACTCTGCTTTGGATGAGCTTGAGAAGAGATGGAGCGTTGCGCACCGTAACCCGGTAAGTGTGGCTGCGCGGGGTTTAAGTTGCAGAGTGCACGTGAATCTTTTGTTTTCCCAAACTGACCTGTTGTCTTTCTTGTTCTTTCTTCCAGGTGCCAAGTAGCTGTGGTTCTGAGGATCGATGATTGGGCTGCCGATGGAATTCTACGACTGTGTCCGGAAACAAGTAAGTATAGTTCTAATCGTGTTTGTTTTGTCTTCCTCCTTGCAGCTGAAGCTGGATGTCATTGGAGCCAAAGCGGGTCCCGATGCAGCAGAAAATAGAGAGCTGGTCACAGTGAGCGTCACGCTGCTTGGGAGCAGTGTAACGCGAAGCATGGATTTCAGCAGGGGTGGAGCTTAAATACTCGACCACACCCTGCCACTCCCAAAAGACTAGTCTGCATACACTGCTTGCAGGTAGAAGCAGTAACTCACCAACCCTCCATCTTGGAATAAGGGAGGAGCACTTCCTGTTCCAAATGAGCCTGGTGCCAAAGGCGCCAGGACTGAGCCCATGTTATGACCAACCACTGGTCATAGGGTTCACTCATCAAGGACACTCAGGATACTCAGGGTTGGTACTCTTAGTGGTTACTTTATTAGGCTTCTTAGTTACTGGATCAGATGTCATCAAGTCATTGAGAGATCAAGAGGAACAAGGGACATTGAGCCCACTGGCTCCCACCACCCAGGCTCGCATATTGTAACTGCCTGGGTTAGAACCAATTCAACTCCAAACATTCTAACCTCACACTCTACACTCACAGCCTACATTCTGATGATGACATCAATCCTGACACAGCACACATGAAAGCATAAGAGCCAACCCTAACACCTCCTTTCCTACAACAAACAAACACACCTCAAGCTCACCTGGAGGAAGCAACACCAACACCTCCTCCTCTTGCATAAAGACAAACCCACTACCAAACACTTTCAAACATGAGAACACTCCTCACTCTCAACCACGTTCCACTAGCACCCGGGGAATTGTACCAACAGATGTAACTAACATCCTACGACAGACCCAGCCGCCACAACTAACGCTCCTAACCAATCAAAACACCACAAATCACCTTCCGTTCTCCCCTGCCACAAGGAACCTCGAACTTCCACTTTCGAGCACTAACCGCCCACCTCGGGCAAACACAACAAAACACTACTAAAGACTACCAGAACACCACAATTCACCTTCGTTTCCCCCCTGACAAAAAGGAACCTCAGACTGCCACTTCCGAGCACTAACTCCCAAAGCCGGGGAAAGACCAGGTACTATCGTAACAACACAAGACACTTACTAACAACCCAACAATCTACCCGGGTCAACAAGGAACCACAGTCTCAACTCATACCGCTGTTAAATCCACTCAGAAATGCAAACTAACAAACACACTGCAGGTCACCAATCACTCACCCAATCACACCAATAAATGAAGGCAACAAGCTGTCACTAAAACAACCACAACTAGCCCTAGCTACAAATGTTGGCCAGACACTTGAGCCCTTCTAAACAATTGAAAACACTGCAAAGTGAACACAGCTGCAGATGAAACGTTGCCAGGCTTCTGAAATTGATCAAGAGGAAACTCAAGAACAATTCCAGAAGTCACCTAAAGTTCTAGAAAAGAAAACACAAAATGCAATGTAACCTACATCTTCAGAATTTCAAACAAATACCTGGACCCTAACAACTCCATAAGGTCACCAAGAACAACATCAAAGCTTCACACAGCTTCAGGCACTAGTCTCCTACTAGATACCTCTGGACTCCACCATAGCCACAAATCACTCTGGGCTCAGCAGAGCCACAAATCACCACACATCAAAGCTTCACAAAGCTTCAGGTACTAGTCCTTGCTAGGTACCTCTGGACTCCACTGAGTCACGAACCACACCATCATCCAAGCTTCGCAAAGCTTCAGGTACTAGTCTCCTACTAGTTACCTCTGGACCCCGCAGAGTCACTAACCAACACCCATCAAAGCTCCAACAAGCTTCCATACTAGCCTACCACTAGTACATTTGTATCTGAGCTTGCAGGACCACAACACCCACAACGCCACCAACTCTGCAGAGTTCCTTGGCCATTCCTTGGTCATGCACTACATATAAAATCTCCTACAAACCCCGCAGGGTTCCTTGACCAACCACTGGTCATGCACCACACTCACACTCTACTCAAAACATACACCAACACAAACACAGCACTAACCCATAAATATGTTGTAAAGCTGCTAGAAAGCGCTGCAGTCGCTCTAGCAGAAATCGGGTTTAACACTGATACTACAACAAACAACATACCATACCTACAGTGCCTCAAAGTGGTTATTCTAAGCACTGCATTGACAAATACATTACTACCTTGCAAATTTCAGTTCACATTACAGTTCACATTTCCTAAAAGTCCATGTTGCCTGTAAAAGGCCAACTCTAAACCCTAGAATGCCTCACCATGGTTACTCTAACAAGTAAATCATTTGAATGCCAGATCTCATATGCAAATCCAAACCATGTTTCCCACACCATACAATGGAACATTCAAACTTATAAGATATGCCACGGGCTAAACTTGCAGCCCATGCGGAGCAAAACAGGCAATTACTTCTGTTAATATTTAGCATATAGGCACTGGCGTAACAGGGGCCCCCGCAGCCCCTGCGGTGCGGGGGGGCCCACGGGGTCGGGGGCCCCGCCAGCACATGTCCTGGGAGGGGGCCCCAGTAAAAAAAAAAAAAAGAAAAATTCTAAAAAATAAGTTTCTTTTGAAATTCACTCTGCATTCATAAAGAACATTTCTGTAACAGAAATCATTTCTTTATGAAGGCAGAGTGACTACAAAAATAAACTTTCTTTTTGAAGTCCGAGGTCCCCCGTACCCCATGACATGGAAGACCCTAGGATGGAGGGCTCCATGTCATGGGGAGGGGGGGAGCCCTATGCCTTCAAAAAGAAATTGTTTGTTTTTGAAGTCACTCAGCGATCATAAAGAAATTATTTTGGTTAAGATTCGGTCCTTAACTGAAATAATTTCTTAATGAAGTTATAGTGACTTAAAAAAGAAACATTGGGGCTCATTCTGGCCATGCCGGTCCGGAAACAATGGCGCTGGTAAGCTTACAGGCACTGTTGTTTCCGGACCGGCATATTACAGGTCTGCCTGGTGGGGCTGCCGTGCCCGACAGGCCTGACCCTGCCAGGCACAGCAGCCACGGTAGGCAGACCTGTCATGGAAGCACCGGCACCGTTAACAATGGTGCAGGTGCTTCGGTGTCCCCATTCCCGTGGAGTCTGGGGATTAACGAAATTACTGGCACCTGATTTCCCAGCCGCCAGACTTGAAATAGCACGGTGGCACCGGGAAGTCGGGCGCTAGTAATTTGTTACGGGTCCGGCGGCAACCCACTGGTAGCACCAGCACGGTTACTGCTGGACCTGTAATGAGCCCCAATTTCTTTTTGAAGTAATAGGGCTCCCCTCAACTCCATGACGAGTGCGTGTGTGAGTCTATGGTGAAAGGGTGCACACTCAAATGTATAGCTGGCTGCCTGTTTGTGTATGGTGAAAGGGTGCACACTTAAATGTATGGGTAGCTGTGTGGGTGTGTCTGCATGGTGAAAGGGTGCACACTTAAATGTATAGGTGGCTGCCTGTGTGAGTGTATGGTAAAATGGTGCACACTTAAATGTATGGATGACTGGGTGTGTATATGGTGAATGGTGTGTGTGCTTGTGTACAGGGGCACAACAAAACCTTCATTTCGGGGGGCTAACCCTTCAAATGTTGGGAGAGGCGCTAACCTCACATGCGGTGGGGAGGGGGAAACTTATTTGTGTGGGCGCATCAAATTATTTACGCATTTTAATGAGGCTATTCTAGTGCAGATTCAATGTTACAATCAGTTAACTCTCTCCTTTCAGTCTCCTGTTCCCTCTCTACCCTTCCAATCACTCCCCTGGCATGCAAGTACTAAACCCACATCACAATTTCAATTGCCTAAACAATGTGGCATTTGAATGCAGGTACTAACAGTGAAATGCTTTAAGTTGGTAATTGCTGGGTTCTTGTTAACAGCAAAAACCAGGTGCCGTTTAACATCTGTGTCCTGTTCGGTCCGGCAACTGCTCTAAAGGTTAGCCAGGTTGAGTCAATATAGCCCAAAATGTCAGGGGGGGTAGTGCTGAAGCCCAGTCAACTCAATGGTGTTGCGCTACTACTTGTGTTTAATGCCTTGCTTACTCCTAGCCCTATTCTTCCTCGTCCGAGTACTTATGTAAGAGGCAGTACGTGTATGTGAGACACTCTGCCTCATACACAAGTACTGGGAAGAGGTAGAGGTACATGGAGGTAATGCCTGATTTAGCTACCTGTAATCTTCATCACTCCTAGTCCCACTGTTCCTCATCCCAGTACTTACCTATGAGACAAGGAGCCTCATACGTAAGCTCTGGGACAAGGAAGAGGGACGCAGAGGTAATTCTGGGCCAAGGAGCTGATTGTGGAGGTTGGGGTAGTGGGTGGGAGGGAGAGGGGATGTTTGGGGGGCGGTATTGTGTGATAAATCATAATGGTTGTCCATATCCAGGCTAAGCAGACATGATATGTGGTATTAGTGGCTAGAGAGCCATTTTGATGCAGCCAGTCTAGTCATTCCTCAGTTTGGTATGACTTTCTTTTAACTGGACATTTCTGATAAAGCAGTCCTGCTAACTTTAATTACCTGGCTAGATTGGCATTTGGGTGCTGCCAGTCTAGCCATTTCTTACTGCGGCATTGTATATTTTCTGGGCATCTGTGATAAAATGATATGATGTGATTCAAGTCATTTATAACGCGCCTGTACACAAGTGTACACAAGGGAGGGATGATAGAGGGAGGACAAGACAAACGATCTCACTAGGCCTTGTGTCATTGCGAGAACGAGAAGTGCAAGGGAAAAGGGAGGGGGGAAGTGCAAGTGAGAGGGGAGGGGAAAACAGGGCAGCAATGCTCTGTGTAAGTGCAGCCAAGGCAGAGCGGCTATTGGTTGTGCAAGGAGAACAAGGGACTGCAGGGTTACAGTTACAGCCCCTAAGTGCATGGTAGGCCCGGATGCAGTGCAAGGGTGACTGATCAAGAAAGAGCCTGGACTCAAAGAGAATCTGAGGGTAGCCAAGCAGCCAGTGGGTACAGCAGACAGGTAGGTCAGCAGGGGGGGAGAGAGAGCGAAAGCAGAGGGGAAGAGGAAAGTTTTTTGCTGCTTCCGAAACTTCAGGTTGTCCGCCTTAAGTTTGAGATTGGGGCATTGAGGCCATTCCAGAGGGAGGCACCAGCAGAGGAGAGAGGTCTACTCCCACTCTCTGCCTGGAGAAATGTCTAAGCCTTAGAGAGTTGGAGGTAGCTGAGTGAAGGGCTAGAGAAAGAAGGTATTTTGGAAGAGAGCATTGGATTTAGTGTGGGCACTGGCCCCAGAAAGCCTTGTGGGCAATGCAAAGGTTCTTGAACTTGATCCTTGCGTCCAGTGGAGAGATTTCAGGGCTGGAGAAATACAATCCCAGGGCTTGAGGCCAAGGCTAAATCTTGCAGTCCTGTTCTGGATTATTTGCAGATGACGGAGACTAGAGGAAGACAGATTGAGAAAGTGGCTGTTGCAGTAGTCCAGCCTAGAGACAGTGGGCTTCTGGTGGAGAGTGAGAAAGGGAAGATTCCCTTTGAGGAGGAGCAGCTGGTAGTGGGACTTCTTGGTGATGTTCGAGATGTTAGGAAAGAGAGTGTGGCGTTGAAGATGACACCAATGTTTTTTGCCTCGCAGGAAGGCAAAGGAAGAGGGCCCAAGGTGGTCTGCTATAGTGAGAGAGGAAACGCAGAGGCAAGGGTCCCAATGAGAAGGATCTCTGTCTTACTGCCATTAAGGCAGAGATCGTTGGAAGTGCACCAATCCTGAATCGTGGATAGACAGTCAGGAATGAACAAGAGAGGAGAGGAGGCTGAGGGGAGCCTGAAGGAAAGCCGAGTCATCCGCAGAACACTGAAAGTTAGAGGAGAAGGTAGAGATCAGGGAGGCCAAAGTGGCCAAGTAGAGGTTGAAAAACTAGCGTGAGAGGATAGAGCCCTGGGGAATGCCACAGGTAGAGAGAGGTGGCAGAGAGAATGGGACCACAATGGACCTGGGAGCGGAGTGGCGGTCCAAGTGGAAGTAGGTCAGTCACTCTAGGGTCTGATCCGTGATTCCCAGGTTCTCAGAGTCCATTGATCAGGATGGCGAAGTTGACCCTGTCGAAAGCAGAGGAAAGATGAAGGATAAGAACAGAAGGAATGCTGGAATCAAGGTTAGAGAGCAGCACTGGTGTTAAGGAGTGCAGTTTCCATGCCTCTAGCAGCTCTGAAGCCAGACTGATGGTCATGGAGACAACCAACAGATTCAGTGTGGAGAGTAAGCTGGGAGATGGCAAGCTTTTCCAAGAGTTTGCTCAGGAAAGGGGTGATGGAGATTGAGCGATAGTTTTCCAGGCAGGTAGGATCAGCAGACGGCTTCTTGTGGAGTGGGTGCACAAGGGAGTGCTTAAAGGGAGAGGGGAACATTGCAGTGGCGAAAGAGTGATTACAGAAATCGGACAAGGCTGGAGCGAAGGTGTCAATATGGGCTTTGATGGTTCTGGAGGAGCAGCGGAGCACCTGTTTGGATGACACTTTCATAGATCGGACTTGTCTAGAAACCTCGTCAGGTGTTGTTGGAGAGAAAGAGGAAAAAGGAGGAGGAGAGGTAGAGATGCCAAAAGGGGCCGAGAGAGGAAGAGGACATAGAGGACAGGATGTCCTGAGATTTAGCAGAGAAATGAGAGGCCAGAACAGTAAGAGGGCCTGGGAGGGAACAGGAGAGGTATAGACCACAACAGGATTGACCAGTTCCTTACAGATTTTAAAAAGTTTGGCCCTGTTGTTCGAGGCTGCGGAGACGCATGCTTTAATGTGTGCTCTCTTCTTGATGAGTGTTATTGCTTTGACTGGCATTTTGCTGCAACCAGTCTAGGCATGTCTAAATGTGGCCTGGCATGCTTTACTATAATGTTATTACGTGTTTACACTGGTCTACATTGTGCAGCCAGTTGGACATGTTTTCATTGTGGCATGGCATTCTTAATAGCAAAGCATTAATGTTCCTGTGCACTGTTGGTGACTTGCATGTATTGGATTGTGTTACCCTACAAAACAATTGCAGACACTCTGGCTTTATAGCCAATTTATCTCAGAAAGTGTGCTGTATATTGCATTAAAACACATATATATATATATATATATATATATATATATATATATATATATATATATATATATATATATATGTATATATATCTTTTTCCTAGTGCAGTGTGCGGCATACCCCTTCAGCAGCACGTTCATGCGTATTGCGCAAGCGTGACAATCTAGGCTGGCCCAGAGTGTGGCGTGACCCGTGATTTGTTGCCGAGTTGGGGGGGCCCCCTCAGCATAGTTCGCAGGGGGGCCCCCACATTTTGTGTTACGCCACTGCATATAGGTCGCCCTGACGGAGCGCATTGCAAACATCTCTATGCTCCGATGGCAAACCACTGCAGTAACAAGCACTAAGTCCATAAAAACAACAAAATATAACATCCTACCTAATGGTCAGAAAATCTTCCCCAACCAAAAAACGTGCAGTAAGCAGCCGCACTAGACGAACACTCTGAGATGCTCCATACCGCACCTACTTCATGCGCCTCACATTGGCTTGTGGCATCTGAGCCAGTCACTTCTGATGGTCGCGTTATCCTTGCAACCAAATGCTTTTGCTTCAATACTGCTGAGCCGTTCACACCACTGAATGAATACTGTTCGACTTCCTGGTCACCTTGAAAGCATGCGCGAAGGTGCTATACTCTAAAGTGGCATACACTTCCGATGACTCCTGGTGCAGAATTTAAGACAGCATTCACTACAGATGACTTCAAGCATGGACAACCCTGCTGCGCAGGTCTCTAGAAAACCAACAGCGGGAAATACACTCCACAGGTTCCCACGAGAACATTCGCCTGCAACCACGCCTGCCACGCCGAACAACCGAAGACTACACTGATGAGTGGAACATTGAATACGTAACACTATGCTTGTTCGCCATCTCCTTTTGTTTCCACCGGGACGTCACCATTAGGCAGAGGAAATAGGGCCGCACAGGTCTCCATGGCTCAACCGTCACTTGAGCTCCCTCGCAGCTCACGCTCCTAGCAGCTGCCAGAGCTGATTGTAACACAGTTCCTCTTTTAAATGTACAATGCAGCCCACACAATCCGGAAGGCACTTCTCCAATGAGACAGTAACATAGTGTCCATTACATAGGGATTTCACACTCTCCACTCTTCTGAGAGTATACGCTCCTTTGTGGACAGACTCTAGTAATGCCAGTCTCTGCCCAGAAATCCCTTGGGCGATCTTGTCTCACATTGCTCCAAGCGGGACACTAATGTCCCAGGGGTTCCCCTTTACTGGCATACTCTCCTGATAATGCCTGGACATCAGCAAACTTCACATGTCCCATCATATGGCAGTGACAGGCTGCCTCCAACCACCTCAAACAGCCCTGTTTGGTGGGAGCTACACAGTCCATGGGTTGCAGTGGGCTCTCCCTCTGTACTAACATTCACTTTTGTCCTCTTGCCTGCACCCCCTGCATCAGTCTCTTCTCCTCTCTCACATGACATCACACACGTACCTGCTTCTCTTTGCTTTCATGATGTCCACTCCAAGGTCCTCCTTCACCATCCCAGGACCATCCTCGTCGCCAATTGTTATGAGCAACCACTGGTCATACGATTCACTCATCAAGGACACTCAGGATGCTCAGGGCAGGTACTCTTAGTGGTTACTTCATTAGGCTTCTTAGTTACAGGATCAGATGTCATCAGTCATTGAGAGATCAAGAGGAACAAGGGACATTAAGCCCACTGGCTCCCACCACCCAGGCTCACATATTGTAACTGCCTGGGTTAGAACCAATTCAACTCCAAACATTCTAACCGTACACTCCCCACTCACAGCCTACATTCTGATGATGACATCAATCCTGGCACAGCACACATGCAAGCATAAGAGCCAACCCTAACAGCCCAGTTGACTACTTTTGGTGCACAGCACGATCTGTGCAGAGTGGGGCCCAGGAAATGTTTAAAGGCTCCCACTATATTATGGGGGAGTGGTCGCTCTGAGCACCGAATTGTGACAGCACTCCCCCACAAGGCCCCCCTCGGGGTCGAATTCCTTCTGGGACCTGGCTTAGTCGAGTGGTTGCGATAGAAACGCTTCACCAGCCGTGGTGCATGGACGTGATCACTGGGTTCCCATGTTCTATCTTGCGGACCATAGCCTTTCCAGTCTATGAGGTAGTGCAGCTGGGACTTGACCATCTTGGAGTCTAGGATGTCGTTGACCTCATATTCCAATTCCTCGTCCACAACCACAGGTTCTGGAGGTGTTTTGACTCGTGTAACAGGCTGAACAGGTTTCAGTAGCGAAACCTGGAACACAGGATGGATTCTCATGTTAGGAGGTAGAGTTAGCTTCATGGCGGCAGGATTGATTATGGCCTCGATGGTGTATGGGCCTAGGTATCTTGGCCGAAATTCTCTGGGCCCTTTCAAGGGTATGTGCCAAGAGGCTAACCATAGAGTGTCTCCGACTTAGTAGATGGGTGCCTTTTTCTGATGTTTATCTGCACATTTTTTCTGTCTTTCTTTTGCCTTGGCCAGTTGTTCTGCTGCCTTCTTAAGAACACCAGTGATTGTGTTATGCAAATTTGTTACTGCCGGCATTCCCAGTTCCTCAGGTGGATCAAAGATAGAGGTTTGTGGGTGTCACCCGTACATTGTATAGAAAGGACTTTCCATACCATACTGGTATGGATGGAGTTATTATAACTATACTCAGCTATCCACAGCATGTCCTTCCAGGTGTCTTCTGTTTGGTGGAGCATGCACCTCAGGTATTGCTCCAAGGTCTGGTTTATCCTCTCTGTTTGGCTGTTGGTCTGGGGATGGTGTCTTGTGGATAGCCGAACATCGATTTGTGTGGGTTTGCAACTCTTTCTCCAGAACTTTGAAACAAATTGGCTGTCACGGTCAGATTTCAGGATCGATGGGAATCCGTGCATGCGGACAACTTGTTCCCGGAATACCTTTGCCAGAGTGATGGCAGTTGGGAGGCCTTTTAAAGGAATGAAGTGGGCCATCTTTGAGAACAAGTCTACCACGACCAGAATGGTGTTGAAGCCTCGACAGGGGGGATGATCTGTGATGAAATCGAGGGATGTGTGCCAGGGTGTTGGAGGGATTTCTAGAGGCTGTAAGAGACCTGTGTGCTTTGTCTTTTGTGATTTGTTCTGTGCACAGATCCCGCAACTTGATACAAACTGGAACAGGTCCTCCACCAGGTCGGCCACCAGTAACTTGATTCTGGCTAGTGTTTTGGTCACTCCCGGGTGTCCCTCAATTAGTGAGTCACGGTAACTTGCAATGACCTGGTTCTGTAAGTCCTTATTGGAATATAAAGACGCTCTTGATAATATGGCAAACCGTTGGTGACCGTGTGTTTTTTTCGCTCTGAAAGCCACGCCTGTTGCACCTCTAAGTTCATGTGACATTGGATCTCAAGTCTTTAGTCCTCCAGAGGTGAAGTTACAGTAAGTGCCCCCATCATTTTTTCTTCTGCGTGTTACGCTCACCTGGCTCCCACAGGGGTGTCGAGCGGAACTGGACAGCCACGGTCTCCACCAACGTGATGCGTAGTGCAGAGATGACTGACTGGACTGGCCCACCTAGCTTCGTCTGCTTGACCCGTAGAAGTAGTCTCCTAAAGACGGGGAAAGGGAATTAGCCACCCGTGGATTTAAGTATTAACACCTCACTGCGCCCCCACTTATCACTTCTGACATTCCCTTTCCCAAAGCTCACCTTTGTATGATGAGCTCTCCATCCTGCGAAGAATGCAGGGGCGCGTTGATGGCCAGTTACTTCACTGGCTTGAGTATATTGGAAGAGTTCTGGACAAATCTTGGCTCCAAACCTCTGGGCGAAAGGCTGTAAGTATATAGTTCTAATGAGTTCAAAATGTCCGATTAATCACTCTTGTCCAATTCCTTGTTTCTTTTGCAGCTTAGACCCAAAAGATGATCGTCTTGTGGCAGCTGAAAGCGTTCAGGTAAGAGTCTGTGTTTTGTAACACTGTCTGGTAAATGATGCCAAGGTTTAACTCGCTGCTTTCTCTTTTCTTGCAGGTGCAGCGTAGGAAGATTTGGCGTGCTGGTGGATAATATCTCCTGCGGTAAAATCAGGTAAGCATATGGTGGCAAGAGATTGTCCTTGTTTGTTCCCTTGGCTCACCTTGTTGTTTTCTTGTCCCCCTTAGGCGCTGGAATGCAGCAACCAGGTGATGGAGACATCACCGGATTGTAGAGATGCTGCGAGGAACGGTGAGTATGGCGCGGCGCTGCTGCTGGCGATGCGACGTGTTTAAAATGAAGTCTGTTTCTGGTTCGAAGATGCGCTGAATCCGAAATCAGGTAAGAAATCCAGGAAGTTCTTGTTCAAACTTTTCTTCTTCTTTCCCTTCTTTCTAGGCGCTCTGGACTCGAGGCGGGCGTGGCAGGATGCTGGATGCTGACTGCAGACACAGTGAGTATACGCTGCTGGATGTAGAATAACGCGAAGCATGTGCTGCTCTTCGGGAGTGGTTTAAATAGCCTTCAAAGTAGTCCCAGGTAAGTATTCCTCCACAGCCACAACCGAGTAACAAAATAATCCCTAAGATAAAATAGTCGCTTCAAGCCTCACATGGGCTTGGATGCTTGGATCACTTGCAGCATGGTCTGCATCAGGTAAGTTTTAACATATGAGCCTGGCGCCTATGGCGCCAGGACTGATGTCCCATATGAGCCTGGCGCCATAGGTGCCAGGACTGTACCGAGATAGCCCTAACAGGGGTTGCTGGGTTTGTATCCAGGTAACATGATGTCTGCTTCCGGGGTTGATGGACTTGGTCTGGATGCCCGGAGATAGGCATCAATGCAGCACTCCCCCCCCCCCCCAAGGCCCCTCCTAAAGTCGTTCCTCCCCTTGGCCTTGGTTTGTCTGGGAAATTCCGGTGGAATCTTCTCACCAACCTAGGTGCATGAACGTGGTCACTAGGTTCCCATGACCGTTCTTGTGGTCCGTAACCTTTCCAGTCGATTAAATAAAAAAGTCTTGACCATTTTGGAGTCCAGGATACTTTTAACTTCAAAGTCGGGTTCCCCGTCTATAAGGACAGAGTCAGGTGGCTTGGTTAGTCTTGTCCCAGGTTGTACTGTCTTCAGAAGTGACACATGGAAGACGGGGTGAATTCGCATACTAGCAGGTAATTCCAATTTGACGGCCACTGGGTTGATAATGGCCTTAATAAGGTAAGGTCCCAAATATCTAGGGTTAAAGGTCCGCTTTCCTTTTAGAGGTATGTGTTTTGTGGCCAACCAAGCTTGATCCCCAATTTGGTATTGTGGAGCATCACTTTGATGCTGATCAGCGTTTTTCTTGTACTTTTCTTTCGCATGTTTCAAATGTTCAGTTGCTTCCTTAAAGGCTTGTGTAATAGTAGCGTGCAGATGGTTCACTGCGGGCATTTCTAAGTGTTGAGGCGAGTCAAGTTCTGAGGTTCGAGGGTGATGCCCGTATATGGTATAAAAGGGGCTTTGTCCAGTTCCAGAATGTACAGAGTTATTGTATGCATATTTGGAGATCCATAGAATGTCCTTCCAATTACTTTCAGTCTGGTGTAACATACAACGCAGGTACTGTTCAAGAGTCTGGTTGGTCCTCTCCGTCTGACCATCGGTCTGGGGATGGTGACTGGTCGATAACCTCACGTCGATTTGCGCCAATTGACAACATTTCTTCCAAAAATGTGAAATGAATTGACTACCTTGGTCAGAGACCAATACGGAGGGAAATCCGTGTATTCAAACAATGTTTTCGAGAAACTCCTTGGCCAGAATTGAAGCAGAAGGTAATCCCTTTAAAGGAATAAAGTGGGCCATTTTGGAAAAAAGATCCACAATAACGAGAATGGTGTTAAATCCATTACATGGAGGTAGGTCTGTAATAAAGTTTAACAATAAGGTGTGCCATGGTGTAGGTGGAATACCCAAGGGTTGTAAAAGGCCAGCCGTTTTTTTCTTCTGACTTTTGTTTTGGGCGCAAATGCCACAGGACATTACAAATGACTTTATGTCTTTTCGCCAGGTAGGCCACCAGAATTGTCTCTTAATTTTAGCTTCAGTTTTTGCGATACCTTGGTGCCCTTCCATCAGGGTGTCATGATAATTGGAGATGACTAGTTCTTGTAGTTCCTTATGTGGTAGAAATAGACGCCCTTGATAATAAGGTAGGTCATTGATGACAGAGTAGTCTGAGCCTTTCTTTACCCAGTCCTGTAGGGCTGTTGGATCGAAGAGTTGTTGGATCTTTACCTGAATATCTTCTAGGGTTTGTAAAGTAGTTATGCCAAGAATTCTTTGTTCTGAAATTATAGGCACCGGCTCCGGGTTCGCATATGCTTCTTCCATTCATATTCGGGATAAGGCATCTGCCTTGCCATTTTTACAGCCTGGTCGATAAGTGATCACGAAATCAAACTCGGCAAAGAACAATGCCCATCGAAGTTGGCGTGATGATTGGGCTTTGGCTGTCTTTAAATACTGCAAGTTCCGGTGATCAGTGATTACAGTAATGGTATGCCTGGCACCGAGAAGATAATGCCGTCATGCCTTTAAGGCGGATTTGATAGCTAATAGCTCCTTATCGGTAACCGCATAGTTTAACTCGGGTGCCGAGAACTTTCTGGACCAAAATGCTACTGGGTGAAGTTGACCGGTTTCAGGATCCTTCTGGGACAGGACAGCTCCCATGGCTAAACTGGATGTGTCGGTTTCAACTATGTATGGGTGTTCAGGACGAGGATGCTTTAATACAGGTGCAGATGTGAATTTCGCTTTCAGTTCTTGGAAGGCATTCTCAGCTTCTTCAGTCCACAGGAAGCGTTTGTTTTTTTGCAAGAGCGCTGTGATAGGGTGTACAACGTGCGAGAAATCCGGAATGAATCTGCAATAGAAATGAGCAAATCCGAGCATGCTTTGTACTCCTTTAACTGAACTGGGTGATGGCCTTTTGAGAATTGCATCCACCTTTCGAGAGTCCATTTGAACTCCTTTTGGAGTCAGGATAAATCCAAGAAATTCAACTTCTGTAGTATGGAAAACACGTTTTTCCAATTTTGCATATAACTTGTGCTGGCGTAGTTTCTCAAGAACTGCACGAACGTGCTTCACATGGTCAGATTCTGAAGAGGAGTACACTAGAATATCATCTATGTATACGACAACAGAGACGTCAATGAGTTCACGCAGGACATCGTTCATAAAATACTGGAAGGCTGCTGGTGCATTGCACAACCCGAAGGGCATCACCTGGTATTCGAATAACCCGTACTTAGTGCGAAAAGCAGTCTTCCATTCGTCACCTTTCTTTACACGTACCAGATGGTATGCCCCTCGGAGATCTAATTTAGTGTAGATGCAAGCGTCCTTTACTTGGTCTAGTAATTCTGGGATCAGAGGCAATGGGTATCGGTTCTTAACCGTGATCTGATTTAAGGCGCTGTAGTCTATGCACATTCTGAGGTCACCTTCCTTTTTTGGCACGAAGAACAAAGCTGAAGATGCAGGGGACTTGGATGGACGAATGAAGCCATTGGCAAGGTATTGGTCCAAGTATTGTCGTAGGTGAAGGTTCTCGGGTCCCGTAAGTGCGTAGATCCTACTACATGGAGGTTGTGCACCAGGTATGAGATCAATTTGACAATCGTATGATCTGTGAGGTGGTAAGGTGTTTGCCTGTTCTTTTTGGAAAACATGCTGGAATTCTTGATATTCGTGCGGTAACTGCACAACTGGAGTAGCGACTGTGGCCAGGTCCTTGTTCAAGGTTTTTATTGGGTAACAAGTATGTGCACAATCCGGGAAGGTTATTCTCTTCTCTCGCCATTCAATACAAGGATTATGTGTTTCCAACCAAGGTATCCCCAGTATTATTTGGAACTGCGGGGCTTTGATTAAATCAAACACAATAGTCTCTCGATGCCCATCCTGACCCAATAATGTCATCTCTGCGGTGGAATGAGTTACAGGCCCAGAGGAAATTTCAGTTCCATCGACTGTGGTGATGACATCCGAAGTGGTCTTTCTGCAGAGAGGTAGATTCATCCTAGAAGCCAATTCGTGGTCCACATAGTTTCCTATGGGCCCACTATCAATGTATGCCATAACTGCGTGCAAACGTGATGGCTGCCTTGGATCTATAAGGACCATTGGTATGATGAAATGCAAGGTCTGAGTATCCTTCTTCAAGCTCGGCAAGCAGACCTCTACGCTTGTCGGGCGTGGTCGTTTCCCGAGTCAGGCTCCATATGGCTTTTATCAGCAGCTCCTACCACCTTCTTGGGTGGTTTTACAGGGCAATCCCGTAGAAAATGTCCCGAAGTTCCACAGTATAGACATAATTGCATTTGCCGCCTTTTTTCTCTTTCCTTCTGTGTCAAGGGTCCTTTAACTCCTCCGATTTGCATGGGTTCTGAGGCATCTGTTCCTTTGGGGGTACCGTTGGGTTTAACCAACACCCGGTTCTCAAACTTGGCTCGATCAGCCTTTCGATTCTGAAGTCTGTGATCTAACTTGACAACTAAGTCTATATATTCAGCACAGTCTTGAGGTGGGTTGACAACTTGAGCCAAAACATCTTTGAGTTCTCCTCGAAGTCCCCGATGAAACAACGTAATCTGTTTTTCCTCGGGCCATCCAGTTTCCACCACCAACCTATTAAAGGTTGCTATGTAGGTTAGAAGGTCTTGGTTACCGTGTCGTAGGGACAAAAGTTTGTTATCCAGGGCCTGTCCTTGAGAGTGCCGGGCAAATAGTCTTTCCATGCTCATTTGAAAACCCTGAAAATCGCGAAGAATAGGGTCATCCTGATTGACTAGTGGGATTGACCAATCCGCTGCACTGCCGCTGAGATATGATAATACGAAGGCTACTTTGGCTTGATCGTTTGGAAAGGCTCCAGGTCTGCATAAAAAGTGCAAACGGCATTGGTTCATGAACACGGCAAATCTTTTCGGGTCCCCTGCAAAGCGTTCTGGTGGGGCTAAAGGGATATTGCCTGGTAAAATCACTTGCACAGGGTTGCTTGGTGAAACAGGGTTTGGAATCCCCCCCGAGTCCCGGTAGGGGTGTTTGCCCCGCTTGGTTTTGCAGTAATTGTCTAGCAAGATCATGAGTGCGTTCCTTCGAAACAATCAACTCTCTCCTGAGTGTATTAGTTTCTTGGCGAGCGGCATGTACTTCAGCCCTAAGTTCCCCTAATAATTTGGCCAGTTGGTCAGTTTCTGAGGTCTCCATGACACCCGGGTGAGAATTTGTAGGAAGGCTTTGTGTTCTGTTATGCTCACCTGGCTCCCACAGGGGTGTCGAGCGGAACTGGACAGCCACGGTCTCCACCAATGTGATGCGTAGTGCAGAGATGACTGACTGGACTGGCCCACCTAGCTTCGTCTGCTTGACCCGTAGAAGTAGTCTCCTAAAGACGGGGAAAGGGAATTAGCCACCCGTGGATTTAAGTATTAACACCTCACTGCGTCCCCACTTATCACTTCTGACATTCCCTTTCCCAAAGCTCACCTTACAGTTTTGTATGATGAGCTCTCCATCCCGCGAAGAATGCAGGGGCGCGTTGATGGCCAGTTACTTCACTGGCTTGAGTATATTGGAAGAGTTCTGGACAAATCTTGGCTCCAAACCTCTGGGCGAAAGGCCGTAAGTATATAGTTCTAATGAGTTCAAAATGTCCGATTAATCACTCTTGTCCAATTCCTTGTTTCTTTTGCAGCTTAGACCCAAAAGATGATCGTCTTGTGGCAGCTGAAAGCGTTCAGGTAAGAGTCTGTGTTTTGTAGCACTGTCTGGTAAATGATGCCAAGGTTTAACTCGCTGCTTTCTCCTTTGTCCCATATGAGCCTGGCACCATAGGCGCCAGGACTGTACCCAGATAGCCCCTAACAGGGGTTGCTGCGTTTGCTCCAGGTAACATGATGCCTGCTTCCGGGGTTGATGGACTTGGACTGGATGCCCGGGGGTAGACATCATGACACTGGGATGATAGCCACTGGATCCGGCGTTGCATACGCATCTTCTCCTTCACCCTTGCGGGACAGAGCGTCAGCCTTGCCATTAGGTACCCCGGAGCGGTAGGTGATCACGTAGTCATATTTGGCAAAACAAATGTCCCACCGGAGCTGACGAGATGACTGCGCTCTTTAGATATTGCAGGTTGCGATGGTCCGTAATCACGGTGACCGTATGCCGGGCCCCTAGGAGGTAGTGCCTCCAAACTTTGAAGGCTGCCTTAATTTCCAGAAGTTCTTTATTGGTAATGACGTAGTTCAATTCCAGGGCTGAGAATTTACGCAACCAAAATGCCACAGGATGCAGTTGACCAGTGTCTGGGTTTCTTTGCGAAAGGACTGCTCCCATAGCTATGTTGGAGGCATCAGTTTCAATCACGTATGGGAGGTCAGGCCGGGGATGTTGTAAAATCGGGGCTGAGGTGAACTGCTGTTTCAGATTCTGGAAAGCTTCTTCCGCTTCTGTGGCCCACTGGAAATGCTTGTTCTTTTGTAACAATGAAGTCATTGGATAGACAATTTGTACAAGTACAAGCCATATTTAGTACGAAAGGCGGTCTTCCATTCGTCGCCCTTCTTAACTCGTACAAGGTCGTAGGCCCCTCTAAAATCCAGTTTGGTGTAAATCTGGACATCCTTGGCTTGGTCCAGGAGTTCTGGGATGAGTGGCAAAGGGTAGCGGTTCTTAACCGTTATCTGATTCAATGAACGGTAATCGGTACATGTCCTCATATCCGCTCCTTCTTAGGGACGAAGAAGAGGGGTGATGCTGCAGGTGACTTTGACGGGCGGATGAAACCATTTGCTAGGTATTGGTCGAGGTAGGTTTTACAGTGGAGATTCTCCTGTTCGGTGAGTGCGTAGGTCCGGCTTCAGGGAATCTGGGCTCCCGGTACAAGGTCTATTTGGCAGTCGTAGGGCCTGTGCGGAGGTAGCCTATTTGCCTGATCCTTCCAGAAAACATCCTGGTAATCCGTGTATTCGGATGGCAATGTGCCCGTTAGGCCCAGCATCTTTCCTTCTATTGAAAGAGTTCTAACTTGTGCCCCTGGGAGTGGCTTCGCCTAGTAACAAGAACCAGCACATTGTTTCGAGAAGGTTAAGACCCTTGCACGCCAGTCTATTTGAGGGTTGTGGGCTTCCAGCCAGGGTATCCCCAGAATCATCTGGAATTGCGGAGCGCTGATAAGGTAAAAAATGATATCTTCCCGATGTCCGTCTTGACAAATTCCCAATTGCTCCACAATCTATGTATGCTTCCAAAGCGTGCATTCTAGATGGCTATTTGTGACTGCTTAGGATCACTGGTATAACTTGGTGCGAGGTCTGTGAAGGTTCCTTCTTCATGCTCGACAAGCGGACCTCTACGCTTGCCGGGTGTTGAGGTTTTCCGAGTCGAGTTCAGCATCCCCTCTATCCGTGGCTCCCACCGTCTTCCTTGGTGGTTTCACCGGACACTCCCAGAGGAAGTGACCCGCCTTTCCACAATACAGGCATTGGTGCTGCTGTCTCCTTTTTTCCCTCTCTGCCTTGGTTAGTGGGCTCCTCAAGCCCCCAATCTGCATGGGTACAGGATGGCTCTCTGGTTTCTGGGACTGAGTTTCTGTAGCCCGGACGTACACCGTGCGCCCCTTGGACCGGGCACGATCACACTTGTGATCCTGCAGCCTGTTGTCAAGTTGCACGGCTAAGTCAATGTACTCTGCACACCCGTCAGGGGGATTCACTACCTGAGCCAGAACGTCTTTCAGCTCTCTCCGCAGACCTCAGTAAAAAAGCGTGGTTCTCTTTTCTTCCGGCCAGTTTGATTCAGCCACTAACCTGTTAAAAGTGGCAATATATGTCAATAGATCTTGGCTGCCCTGCTAGAACGACAATAGTTTGTTGTCCAGGGCCTGGCCACTTATGTTTCCTGGCCAAATAGCTTTTCGAGTTTGTGTTGAAACCCCACGAAATCGTGGAGCAGCGAGTCATCCCTGTTTATGTTTACCAATGGAATTGACCAGTCTCGGTGGCACTTCCAACCAAATACGAAAGCACAAATGCGACCCTTGACTGGTCGTTGGGAATGCTCCTGGTCTACATAGGAAGTGTAAGCGGCACCGATTCATAAAGATGGCGTATTTGTTGGGATCGCCCGCGAAACGTTCAGGTGGGTCCAAGGGGACAGCACCAGGCAGAACGACTTGCGCCAGTACGGGTTGTGATGTCGCAAAAGATGGAGTCGGTCCAATTGCCTTGCTAAATCATTGGTACAATTACGATTCAAAATCAATTCCCTTCTCAGGGCGTTGGTTTCTTGTCGTGCCATGTGTACCTCCGTTCGTAACTCTCCCAGTAACTGGGCTAATTGGTCAGTGTCTGAGGTTTCCATGACATTCAGGCAGAGGTTCGGAGGAGGCTTCGCGTTCTGTTACGCTCACCTTGTCTCCGCGGGGACATCGGGCATTGCTGGGAGGACAGCTCTCTGGACTTCTGGGCTCGATAACTCGGGAGGTATAGTCTGCTCAGGGTCTGCTCCTAGGATGGGAAAGCGAGGTCAGCTGTGGGCTACTGGTACATGTGTCCGCCCAGACCTCCCTCCCTGGTTGCTCTTCCCCTTCCCTGGGTATTGAATGCTCCCCTTGAATGCTCCTCACCTGATTTTTGTGGTTGGTGGGCTATCCGTCCTGCTATTTGTTGCAGGGGTGCTGCTGCAGTGCTCAGGCTCTGATGGACCAAGTTACGTCACTGGTCTGCTTGCCCAGTCCGGCTGTGGCTAAGACTAGCCTGCCCTGATCTGCCAAGGTAAGTCTTTCCTTGTCTCCTACTTGTTATTTGTCCTTCTCTTGCCTTTTTCCATTGTTTTGCTCTGTCTACTTTCTTCTCGTCTTGCTTACTCATTTTTAAGGTGTTTTAGCATTGTCCTTGCTGTTAGCATTAGATTTAACGTGTTGCTCTTTCACTCACGTGTCTTTTCCTTCTTCTGCAGGTGGCGAGATGAAGTTGGTGTCCGTGGGGCAAAATGCTCAGACCTACTGCGCTTTGGATGAGCACGCGAAGAGATGGAGCGCTGCGCAACGTAACCCGGGAAGTGTGGCTGCGTGGGGTTTAAGTTGCAGGGTGCGTGTGAGTCTTTTGTTTTCCCAAACTGACCTGTTGTCTTTCTTGTTCTTTCTTCCAGATGCCGAGTAGCTGTGTTTCTGAGGATCAATGATTGTGCCGCTGATGGAATTCTACAACCGCTTCCACTCTTGAGATATGAACTGGGCCTAATCTCGGTTTATGCAATTTATAAATGGAAATTATGTGCACTGTATCCTAAATGTTTATTGAATCAACTGACTAAAGGAATTACTAACATTATCTCTACTTATCTACTGAGTTCATTGGATAACTTTCCAAAAATGTGGCGTTTCAAAATTCAGTCTATTCTAGAAAAGGCACAAGTAGATGCAATCTTGTTAATGGAGAACCCGAATAGAGCTAAAACAAAAATTTGGGAATCCGACTGGATATGTACTGGCATGGCTTGTTCCAATTACAACATTTTTTTGGAATACCCTTTTGAATTGAAACGCTATCATAACGTGGCAAATTATATGGTAAGGTCACCCAACCCAAGCCATCGTGATGGCTTTATGAGATTTTGGCTGAATTTATGGTAAACAAATGATGTGCTGAATAGACGTAGCAACGATGGTACTGTTTTGCATTGTCGATTCTGTAAACAGTATGCAGAAACTCTTAAACATTTATGCTCTGAATGTGAAGAATTATTATTAGTCCGCTGTGTTCATTTTAAACATCTATTTACTCAATATCGGGATTTGACAACAGAGAAATAATGGGATCTATTATTTTATACCAAGAGAAAGGCAGTGAGATATGCTGTTGTAAATTACCTCCATCAATTGAAACTAGCAATGTATGTACCCTCGAAATGATTGTATAGAGCCTTGCTCAATTATTGAGGAGGAGACTGGAAAACATTGTTTTATTTCAGGCTTTATCTCTTCTTGTCTTCTTGTTTTAGTTATAATTGCATAACTGTTGTCTTATTGTTTCGATGTTCTTGTATATGTTTCATTTTCCTATTGTCATTATTTTGTATATTATTAAGTTGAAAGGTCTCGAGTTTCTCGTGACCAAAACAACTAATAAATAAAAAATGTAAAGAACTGTGTTATCACTAACATAGTGTGTGGACATTCCTTTGTGGGGACTTGAGGACTACACTGTACTTGGGAACCAGCCCGCATCACCTCCTGAGAGCTAAGCCTTGATTGCTCGTCCATTGCTACCAACAATAGAGAATCTTGGCTGACGTGCTCTGTGCTTCTACTCTGCCATATAGAGCGCAGAAGTACAGATAATCCCCCTCCAGTCTTTACATCAACCTCTTTTAAAACCCCTTGGGTTAGGACTCTTGGCCACTTTATCTCTTTCTCTCTTTTTACTCAATATTTACTGTTACTTTCGTTACTTTCATTACTTTAAAAATGACCACAACCTTGTCCCCTTAGTTTGTCATTCCCCTTAATCTACTCACCATTCGCTCATTTAGCTCGAAGCCTTCAGTAACGTATCCTCCTCCAATCGACCACTTTCGCCTTCCGTCCGCAAAGCACCTGTGGAAACCAGGTAGGGATTTCGTCAAAGAGGGACCCTGCCCACGGTCTCTCTTTTTTTGCAAGATTTCTATTCGGCTGCTCTCCACAGGCAACCTGTGATCTTCTGGCTAGATGGCCGGAGGATATCCGATTGTCCGAAGCTCTGAAGTCAACAGGTTGATGGGTCTTTACCAACTATCCGACATGCTACCAATTGAACCCTTTAGGTGTTTAAATTCAGTAACACGTCATGAATGGATGGGAATGCAGAATAACTCTTACACCAAGGCCCTGATTCACAGAGCGTTTTCCAATGGGCGTTTTCTATTATAAAACACTTCTGTGAATGTGTACACAAGTGATAAGACCAACTAAGGAAGTTGGCAAAAGTCTCATCTGACTGTTTTATTATCAACTGGCTGTCCCCGGCCACGCATTGCTGTGGCTCAGTCTGGGTAAATGGAAAAGAAAGAAAAGAGAAAGCGCACGTTTCTAATGTGTTTAATTTGACAATGCTTGTGGGTGGTTTTTAATGGCTCTGGCGGTTCTCCACATTATGGCAGTTTAATTTTTCCGGCGGCGCAACACATTCCTTTAGTTTCTCCATTACATTTCAGAGCCTTGCAATAAGGACACACTTCAGTCATGGTGCCGATGAGAACATGCCGGCTCAAACTATAATCATCAGCTGGGTTGTACCGGAATGCAAGGTGATTGTAATTGCGTGATTGCTGAGCAGGGAGTCTTCTTTGATGCTGATCGGTTGTTTCTCGTTGACGTCTTGCAGCCACTCTCAGCCTGTCGTGTTCATTCTGTTGAGAACGAAGCAGATCTGAAGCTGCAGAACACGATCGCCATACTCGCAGCTGTGCATCCTAAAGTCTGGCTGCACGTTGCTCTGCTTCTTCCTCGGCACGTATTTGAGCATTGAAATGGAATCGTAAAATAGCGTGTGTTGCTTTTACATCCAACAGATGGCGCTGTTTTGCAGTAAATTATTCAGTATAGCGTGTGTCGCTTTTACGTTCAACAGATGGCGCTGTTTTTCAGAAAAAGCATGTACATGTCACAGGTGTGGCATCGGTGTATAGTAGGTATATAAATACATGCACCTTTTCAAATGCAACCTTGTGTCAAAATTTCAAAGCAATTGGTGAAGAACTTTCAGAGATATAAGATTTTGAACAAACTAACATTTACAATTTTATTTATATAGATTATCTAAAACGGACATCAACGGACATCGCACAGCATATCTCTCGAAGCATTTCATAAAAATCAACACTTTTATAAAAACTTGTCATACATGACCTCATACTACGTGTCAAACAAGAAAAACCTTCGGGAGGTTGGGGTTGGCTTAAGGGGAACTACTTTCTATATAGGGACGGGTTGTGATTGGGTCTCTACAGTCAGGTGGACAACTTATGCCCGCCCCTAGTGCAAGTCATCTTCAACAGTTATTTAATACAAGGTATATCATTGGCTCTCAAACTATAAGGCCCTCTACAATTGGTTGGCACGCTTGTGCCCTTCTGGAACATTCGGCTCACTAGCAGCACGTAAGCTGGTACCCCAGGTGTCAGTGGGTCGGCCATGTCTCCCCACCCAATTAGCCAAACATCTCTCATTGCTCATGCCTTCTGCCATTCATTTTGTCTTTGAACTTGGTCTTGCAAAGTATTATTGCTCCTGAGAATTTACGGCAATGTGAGCACGTTCTTATCTCAAATCTGGTGCTGCATGCCCAATATCTATTTCCATGTAACCCATGTGACAGGAGACCGTGCTTCGGCTCCCTTTCCTGCATTTAATAGTATTAAATAAATAAATCTAGGCACTCATGGTGTTTCTTCCTCGCACCTTAACAAGGAATGGCTCAGCTTTTCATGTTCACTGTTCTGTTCAAGGATAGATACTCAGTTCTTGGCTGCTCCATCCTTTGATACCAGGCCAGACAGCCTTATTGGTCTTTCCTTAATCTTCAGCTGTTTTCTTGCTTCAACACATCTTTTCGATCCTTCTTTCTCCGTGCGTCTGAGCTTACTGAAATTGTGACACTGAATGTTCAGATTGTATATAATGGCGGCCCCACCTGCAGTCTATTCACTATGTATAGCTAGCCTTTAAGATTACTAAGTCTACTTGCATTGCTGCATCTGTACAGTTATAAAATGACTTGCATTTTCCGCAGTGCTCTTTACACGTGCAATCTTCATTCCGCATATGAAAGTTTACTCGATTCTTTATTGCGTCATCAGATTCTATGTGGACTATACATCCTCTTTTTAAGCCACTCTTCTCAGTGAGTCATGCTTGCTTCTTGTGACATCACCAACTTCTCCTTTTCTCATCTTCATATTCCTTCTGGGATTTGTTCCAAGAGATTGTCATCTCTACGGGGATACATCAGATAGGGTTTTCTCAATGGATACTTTTTCTCAAAGGATCTTCGTGGAGTAGGCACCATCAATGGTGTTGTGCATGTCGCGATCTCTGGCTTGCAACATATAGGCAGGATGGGGGCGGGACTTCCTGCAGAGGCATTCAGTTGCTCCTCTACAAATGTAATTGAGATGGCGTCAGGTGCTTAATGGTGGTTGCCACATCAATGTATACTGCAATACATGGTTGAACTAGGGTATATGTTTGGTCCAGGGAAATGTGGAGTAATGCAAAGAGGGTTGAATTAGTAGCTACAGTAAGACATGCAAGTTCTGGAAGGAATATTGGTAAGCACAGTGGAAAAGGGAGCCGTTCAAGAAGGTATGGTGGGATCTTGTGACATGGACCAGAAGCTCTAGGAGTGTATGCTCATGCCAGGAGTTAGGTCCAGGTATCAGCGTTGCTGTGGAGTAAGAATGATACCCCAGGGTGATACGGCCAGGGGCACCATGGTAAAGGGACACCCGGAAGGGGTTATGGTGAGTAGATTGGCCTGTAATTGGTGGGGGCATTGTTATGGGAGTGACTGACCTGGCAGTCGGATATCAGAGGTGGGATGTCCTCACTAGAACGGAAACAGAAGTGATCCATACAAAGGTTATGGGAGTGACTGACCTGGCAGTCGGATACCAGAGGAGGTCCCTTCTCGCTAGAATGGAAACAGAAGAGATCCATACGAAGGTTATGGGAGTGACTAACCTGGCAGTCAGATACCAGAGGCTCTCAAGGCTGGAATTTGTGTTAACATACGGCAAAGGTTTTTCCTCGTGGAGGCTCGCAGCTCCAAAATGGGCAGGATGCATGTAAGCAGACATTGGGGGTCATTACGAGGTTGGAGGCAGCCATGGCGCTATTAGCGCCATGGCTGCCTCCAAAATTGTTCCGACTCCGGTCTGGTGGGTGGAGCAATTACCGTCCATTCCGAGGACGGCGGGACCGGTAATTCCCCATTCACCAGAGCCATTCCTCATTCCCATTTGAGCCGCCATAGGGCTCAATGGGAAGGGGGAAGGTGGCAATAATGGTACCGCAAATTGCGGTACCGTTATTGACCCCGGTATCCCATTGCGGGTCCGTCCTTAACGCCTGGTGAAACCAGGCGTTAAGGAAGGACCCGCAAAGGGAACTCGTAGTAGGGCGGTAAGGGATTACTGGCACCGGTGCCTTTACCGGTGCCGGTAATCCCCTACCGCCCACCTCGTAATGACCCCCATTGAGTGTAGGTGCATGAAGATAAGGTATGAAGTAGGTGGGGGCATTGGGGGCAGCCATGGGCTGCCCCAAAGCATGGCATGGATACGGAGCGGTGCTAGCCAGGGAGGATTGTTTCGCTGCAGCACCCGATGGCCGTGCTGGAGTTAGTTTTGGGGTTCAACAGGCACTGACCCCTTACGGACAGTTAAGCCTCCTTGTCAACTGAATGCAGTGGTCCCGGGTTTATTCGCTCCATGCTAGGGGATTGGAGCTATTACCTGGCAGTTAGTAACCAGAGGCGGACGTCTGCTACTTTACAAACAGGAAGCGACATAGGTCAGCCAAGGACAACAAAATACTGGTGAAAGCCCAGGAAATGAAAAGGGCCACCTTAAAGATGCTGTAGGACATTGTGCTAAAGGAGGCTGGACCTGGCCGCATTTTGTTTGCTGGCTCCAGTAAATGTGATCTGTTGTTTTCAAAAAGTATAAATTGTCTCTGTGGTCATTATTTTGAAAGAACCTATTGCCTCTGGGTCTGGGGTGGGGGGGCAAAGGAGCGGATTGGCCCCACTAAGGGAATGGACGGTCCCCAGAGGGCATGCCAGACGGACAACCAGCATAGCGGGCCGCCCCTCTGACTCCCCTGCCGCCCCAGGGGTACACAACGCCTCACCCAGTGCTTCATTTGTAAAAACAAAGTGCCAGGGCCCAAAAAATATTGGCTCACTAGTGCTGGCCCCGGCAGCACCGCCGCGGCGGCCCGCCTCAGTGTTAGATCTGTCACCACCAGCCCATCACACTGCTGCTGCTCCATATTTGGTGCTGCATCAACTGCTGGCGCGAGCTAGTAGTGGAATGGATGAGGAAGGAGCACGCATGGGTTGAGGAAGTAATGCTTTAAAGTTGGAAAACAATTGTTATTCCAGGTTTAGTGGTTCCAGCAACCCCACAGGCAAAAGAGTGCTTTTCAACACACTTTAGACCAAATTTGTCTGGACCATACTTGCTGTACTCGAAGTAATCATGCATTTGATGAAATGCTAGAGAGCCTAGAACCACTACCTTTTGTGTGTTTTGAGTCCTTTAAAGAAGTACCCTCCCATTTCCATGTGGCCCCTGCATGTGCATGGTTGTATTTCCCTGTAACCCCCTTTACGTGCATAGTGCTTTGCATAGTTTTCTGATTATTCAGCTGCTTCAATGTGCCATGCTCTGTGCACGGCTGGAGAGTCGACACGTACTCATGCTGATTATTCGCTAAACTCCTCCCGGCTGGTTGATAACTACCCATGCCTGATGTTCGCTACACTCCTCACTTCTGCACCTCCATAATCCCCAAAACTGCCTTCCCTTTCGGTAATTGCTCCAGTCCTGAGCTGGATTATCTCCTCTGCTCCTGGTAACATGGCATTGCACAACCCATGCCTTTCAAGGCCGTAACTTGCCATTCTTTATAGCCTTACTCTTTTGACCATGGCCTGTTCAGCAATGATATCTCTTTGACTCCACACATTCATTAAACTCCACTACCAACGTTACACCCCAGGCTATTTTTGCAATACTGATTCTCCTGGCCAGGACCATGGATCGATTGCCATTATACTTTATTAATGCCCTATGTTGTGCTTGGCAGTCCGAATTTGGTAAATGAATGCAGTGAAATCTTATACTAATGAGCTAATGCCTCATGGATATGCTTCATCACGTTACGCATGTTCAGGATGATAAAACCAAGGAGATACCCGTGGTAATGTGCATGCATTGGGAAACCTATTTTGTACCCCTCAGCTGCCCACCTCCGCCCCACTGGTCACCTCCAATGGAAGTTCTTTGCCCAGGATGCACCGAATGCCTTCGTCCCATTCCGTATGTATTTGTCACACATGTGCTCCTCCTGGGATACAAACTGCACAAATTGAAACTTTGAGCGCACTAAAAACATAATTCCCCTTTTCCACAGAGAGTTGGCATTTGAACATTTTAACCTAATGCAGATACATTTTCCTATAGCGGGGGCATCTCATCGCCATGTCCCCCCCCCCTCCTCCCTTGCTCCATCCGACCCGGCCGCGCAGGCCGGTACTTCCTTCCCAGCCCTTCTGTCATTCCACCACCTCCCCCACCCCTGTTCTCGTGCCGGCCTGCCACCGAAGTGATCTGTGACCCGAAATAACAGGACAGACAAATTGTAACGTTTGGAAGAGTTAATGCCTCAGCAGCTTTATTTGCATAAAGTCTTGGAGTTATCTTGCAAGCGATCCGTAATTCACCACACCACAGGTTCTTCCACTCTGTGTGAAGTTACCTAGGAACGCCTCACCCCCTCCTGTCGGCGTCCGGTGGACGCCTCCGGTGGAGCCCGGCCCTTGCTATCAACTTCTCTCTACCCCTTGGCCATACAATGTTTCGTTTTCCTTGGTTCGTACTTCATACTTTATCCCCCCGTTTGCTCTAAGGACCGGTGGGTAGCCCCCGCCGACACCCCTCAAGGTGTCCAATGTCCGCTTCTATCAAAAACAGGCAGCCACTTGGTGCCTCGCTAATAACAGGTTCCTATACAGACACCACCAACAGTGTCCCAATGTAACTCATACCCCACATACTTTACACAAGGGCCGACACCGCCCTCCGGTGCCGACTCACAACTTTCTCCCTGCCTATACAGTGATCGCTTTTCGATGTCCAGCTATCCTAGCGCCCCATTCTACACTACCCGGCCCCCCCGTGCCGCTTCTGCTACAAGCCTCTCACCCCAACTGGCCCGGCCCCAGTTGTCCCTCTATCGCCTTGCCGTCCCCCCGGCCAGGGCTTCGCCGGGCCCCCTGAACCCCCTGCACCCTCTCTCCCCAAGTACTCCCTACCGGATCTCGCCCGGAGCCCCCCACCCTCATCCTCCTCCGTGATCCCTGTCCCTAACCCTGACCATTCCTATCTCTGGTTTGCTCATCCCCTCTCCTGCCTCCAGGGTTCTAAGCCTCGGTTCCCGCCCCCCAGCGCAGCCTATGCCCTCTCATCCCCCTAAAGGCCGGCTTCCCCAGCCCCGGTCTGCCGTCCGCCCCGTCACTTACCCCCCCCAGCCTTGATCATTGCCTGCCCCCCCCCATTCCCTCCTAAACCTTGAGTCCCCCCCTTCTGCTCCCTCTGGTCACCTTCTTGCCCTGTCTTAGACCCCCCCCTCGCCCTTGTGTCTCCCTCCTTCCGTGAAGACTTCCCCTTACTGTTTTGTCTGTTAACGTTACCTGAGCCCCCGTAGTCTCTTCTTGCTCCCCCTCCGACCGGCTTCCTTTGAAGACCTTTGTTGTAGGTTTGTGTTTCATTCCTTTTATCCCCCTCCCACCCCGCACTTTTGGGTTTGGAAATGGTTTCCAAGTCCCCTAACTCCCTCCCCTTTTTCCCAGGGCCTCCCCTGAGTCTAGGACTCTTGGGGCGCCGTAAGATCTAATCTGTTGGCTGTGCATTCCCCTATGGGCCTGTCAGTGCTTTGCTAAAGGGATCGCAATGTAACTCCTCCAAGACTCTCTGCTGGCTCCAGGCGGCAGAGAGTTCCCCCCCTGTCTACGCCGGATGCTCTCCTCTCCCGAGCTTCTTTTCTGTTCAAGTCTTTTTACCCTTCGGGTGTACCCCCCTCCCCCCTGTTCCCGTTGTCCAGTGACCTCCCCTGGGCTCCTATGTGCAACCCACCTTCCTTAGAGCCTCCCTCCATTCTAGGCACATGAGAGCGGTACCCACATCCGAGAGGTGCGTTCTGTCTGACTCAAAATAACCGGGTACCTTTAGAGTGATCAGAGGGTGTCGTACCCAGATCATGCCTCTGCTTTTCAAGAAACACCCCATCCTGCAATTGGTTTTCCTCCTAGCCTCTTCTATTGCCCCATGTCGTAGCGCCCCCCTCCACTCCAGTCTAGGAATTATTTCCAACCACATGACCTCGGAAACCTGGAAGACCCTACCAATTCTGTTGAATAGTGATCTTAGCAGCTCCGATAATTCCTTTCTGCTTTTAGCCACTAGGTCGTTGCCCCCAATGTGGACCAAGAAAACGTCAGGTAAACAATGTTGATGGATTGCCTGTTCGAGAGAGGCCCATAGATGGTCGCTTTGGAGTCCCGCCTTGGCGATCCACCGGATCTGCGTATTTCGAAGTCCCAGGTTATCATCCCTGTGTGCCTTCCGTGCTCTTCCCACTGCCCTGGACACGATGGAATGTCCCACGATCCATACCCGGGTGGAATCTGAGGAGATATTTGAGATCGATTACCTAGAGTGAAGTGTTGTCCCCTATCCTGCATAAGGCGAGCCCCCCCCCAACCTCCTCCCCTGAGGCCCGCTATGCCATTTAACGTACATAGAGTTTGTATTTGTCCGATTCCCATCTCCCTATTTTTTTTTACCATGTCCTCTCCCAGGCCCTCTCTACTTGCCGTTGTTGCGGCGCCTATACGGAATGAATGAGTGGAATATAGAACCGCATTTACTCCGGATCTAGCCAATGTTGCACCCAGGACCCTTCGGAACTGGAACTGTGTGGGGGGTGCCCCATCCTCATGCGTGAACAGGTACCCTGCTGTGCCCTTCCTAACCCTTAGGTATGCCTCCATGTTCTGCACTGGACAGAGCGCCTCCTGCCCCAGTCTCGCCAAAGCCAACGCGCAGCCCTTCGCCCCCGATCTGTTTTGGATATCCTGATTGTGACAAGAGTCTCGTTTTTTATATCCACATCGCCCCTTAGCAGTGCCCTGTGTTCGTGGTCCGCTTTAGCCTTAGCCACCAGCTCCCAATGTATCGTCCTTAAATCAGGAAGCAGAGCACCCAGTGAATTACACTTCCCCAATGGAAACACCTCCCCCGCACTACGCTTTCCACCCTTTTAAAGCATAAAGCTGATGCATTCCCATTCGTAAACTACACATTGGAACACGCGTCCCAAATATAAACACCTTCCCCGCACCTCGCTTTCAACCCTTTCCAGAATAATGCTGATGCATTCCTATCCTGCCCCCTACGAAACAAAACCTTCCCATCGGCAAGCAGGGCACCCAGTGAATTGTACTTCCGCACCAGAAGCCCTTCCCTCGCACCTCCCTTTCAACCCTTGAAAGGCGGCGCGAATCCTATTAAATTGAACGACATTACTGCGCCCCTTGCGGCTGTCTGACCGGGAATGGTAGGGCATATGCATTGCGACAAGCGTTCGTTACGGGGAGGTTAATACATGGCCAGGGGGCGAGCTAGGAAGAGGTCAGGGTGGAAGCCGAAGGGTGGTACGATGTCCCGAGTTCAAGGCGCACTGCGAGGAGGTCAAGCACCCAACAATGCATCAGTGATGGGCGGGAGGCAATAGGTTTGGGGGCGAGCACACGGCACCACCCCAAGCGACTCACCGACAACACATAGCTACTGTGAGATTATAATTTACACACGTACCCTGCACGCTCGCTGTGGCCATTTGTCTTGCCCCAATGCATTCCTCGACTGCATTTCCAATCCTCCCCCACCTATGGCTTAGTTTGTTTCAACCCTGAACGTGACCTCGTCCTTAATTGCATTCCATTCGTACTGCTCTCTGGGCCTGCTTTCACACTGGCCAACACATTGCATTCCAAACAGAGAACCTCGGTGGCAATGTCCCTGCCCGATTCGGCATTCGCCGCTTGCAATGCCCCGAAAGTAGCTCCCCGTGCACGCTTTTGTTTTAGAGCAATCAATGCCCGCGGTCCCTCCATATCGTCGGCGCTTGTACCTGGACCGCAGCCTTCACACCGGCCACCCCAACCGCATTAGTGGGCTGCTGCCCTGCTTTATAATTCGTATCTTCCCATTTGCTAAATCATTCGACAAAACAAAACCCATTCTTTCCCCCCCTCGGTGTTTATGACAACCGGGGAATGGCCCAGCTGTTTTCCCCAGCTGCCTGTGTACAACCCCCAGGCCATACCGTGAAAAACCCTTGCGAGCCATCCCCGAATCTTTAAAAACCAGGCACGTGCATAACCCCCCGCCATCCTGGGCTACATCCCTAAACCTTTTACAACCAGGGACTGGCCTAGTGATCCAGCCTTGGCGCTCCGTGTCCAATGCGCCATTTCCCCCGCCGCACCCCGCGCCCGAATGCCACCCTAAAACAAAAGGAGGGGTCGGGGGAACCTTTCGGAAAGATGGCCTCACAGCTCCGCTCCCCGAGGCGCTTTGCCTGCAAGGCGCTACCTTAATACACAATTAACATTAGAATCGCGCTTCCCGGGGACCAAGTATCCTGGCTAGCCTCTGGCAAAACCCAGGTACCCAAACATGCCATTACCGTGCCACAATAAAAGACAAAACAACTGTACATCACTCAACCTCTTCTTTGGTAAGCCAAACCAATTCCCATTAAATGCGCTTCGAACCGTGTTATTATTACATTTGAGTGATAACCTTTACCGGCGACTATACAACAGCCCGCTCCCCTCTCACATCATGCTCTTTACCTTACACCCTTTCCCGAAATCTCAGCTGTGCCCTCGCATGTCCTTGGCACGTGCATCCCTACCCCCAAGGGTCATTTTGGAACCCATTCTGAACTACCTCGCCCACCGCGTGCCCCCATAAATCTGGAGCCAAACCCTAGCAAACCCTCCAACGGCAAACCATATTACCCACCCTGTGCTCGCTTTCCCACCAAGCCTCATTGCGTCCCTTGCACTGTGTTACCTTCACCCCCGCTCGACACACACATGCCCCCAGCTGCTGAGACCGGGCTGTTACCATCTTCCTTCAGATTGTAAAACCGCAGACTACAGGCTTGCATTCCGTCTTCACCCTTTCTGCAACCGTCGTTCGTGAGGGCCTAAGTAGGTGTTCAAAGCGGACTTTTGTTCTTGTGGACGACCCTGGCGCAGCACAGGGGCGTTCACACTGCAGCTGGAAGTCTTACCCGGCGTATACCTGCCTACTCATGTACAACCTTTATGCGCATTGCCCGACGTGCTGCTTTACCCGCCCGTACGAGCCCCGCACTCTCTCCGCCTAAATGTACCGCATTCCAGCCCACACTTCGACAATCCAAAGACCCCACAGATCCAGCATTAAACCCCTCGGACCCCTACCTTTGCCTCCTCAGATCCTCAACTCGAACCAATAAACCTCTGACACACCACAACACTGGAAACTTCTGGAACTTCCTCGTCAGGACAATGCAGCCCGACCTCCACTGGAACTCCCGCCACGTCAACACGATCACCAATACAGGAGCCATGCTGGACGCAGGAAACCCCACACGAACGCTGAACACAAAACAAATTTAACACCACAGCGCTCACGGGCGGGGGGCAGGAACCGAAGGAAGTGACTGCCTTGCATGCAATCCCACTCCTTTATAGGGTTTCCTCCCCCCTCGGTTTCCTGCCCCGCCCCTTGTCTTGTGCCGTCTCCCCTCCCGTCTTCCGGGGGCAGGCCTCCTGCCGTGGGCTGCCCCCCCCCATTGCAGAGGAGGGGGGGGAGGTTGGCTGGGCAACCCCCACTAAGGGGCGGTGCCCGCCATGCCTCATACTTCGGCTCGTTCGCCCGCCAGAGTGAGAGGGCTCCAACATCATTTTTGAATTGGGTCCGTGCATATTGTTTGCCATCCTGCATATTGTTTGCAGTCCGGCACTGGGCGCTTAAAAACAGCTGTGTTTCTTATACATTTACATTTACTCAGCTCACACTGAGCTGAGCCTACACTGCCTGAGCATGGAGCTGAAGCTGGAAGAGACGGCGTGTCATGGACAGGACAGCAGGAGGACTACTGGACTGCCGCTGTGTATGCTGATTGTGGCGCCGCCCACTGCCTGTTGTGTGCACCAGCCAACACCAGGGTGTGGTTTCAGACTCACTGAGTCTGCGCCCACTGCCTGTCTGGCACACAAAGGCCCAGCAGTGTCAGTCACAGCATGCTCACGGCCGTGTGACTGACTGCTGTGACCTGCTGACCAGCAAGCTACACGTCGACAGGCACTGCAGGCACCTTTGTCAGACACACACACACACCCCACATGGCAGCCAGACCGCCCTGCGTGGGCGACCCATGTCGCAAGAAAAAAACCATTTACGCTGTTGGTTTTGCCGCTGGAGCATTTTTGTAATTGTATTTTATTTGGTTTTATATAGTGCTGAACATAAGAACAAAAACGGTACAATAAAATGTCATTATAATTGATACACAGCATACATCTGTGGTTACGATTACCTTCATTAAGTATTCGAAAAGAGGTAGGATCGCAGAAAGACTCGAAAGGATAAGTAAACAGTGATAGAGCAAAGAGAGAGAAGAGAGAGTGGGAGAGCATTCCAGTTTAAAGGTCCCAAAAGAGGGAAAGAACGGAAATAAGATTGAGCACAGAGAGGACAAGGAACCTTAAGAAGATGAAAAGAAAAATGAAGTGAACGAGAAAGAGTAAAATGAGATTAAAGAAGAGTGATAAGCAGGCCTCCATATAAGGTGCGTAGCAGGCCTTTTTACACATAAAAATCTTGTAAATGCGACAGCTTTATTATTTTCCTGTGTACATTTACACATAAGTTTAGAGAAGAGGGCAGTGCAAAGGTCAGGTTACTTGACAGAAACCAGAAGGCTTCTTGTGATTTTTATCTACATGGATGTAATTGCAAGCCACCTCTAAAACAGAATATATTTCTCAGAAGCCTTTCAAAAAAATAAATTGCACACTGTGATAAAAGGAATGGTTTCTTTCCATTCATCTTCTGCTGTGTTGATGCTCATGGAGCAAACAGAAGCACTGTGCATATTTATTTTCCTAGCATTTTAGGACTGTATAATTATTAAGATTGAACACTAAGTTGCAATTGAGAATTAATCTTTTGTAACAAATTATCCAGTGAAAGCTAACCAGTATTGCACAACTGTATTTTCAGCGTTCCTGTGCTGTGTGCATAATCATGCGGCGGCAGATAATTTTTACACATATAATTTAATTTACACTCTAATTATAAAAACAGTGTGTAAAATGAGTATGCACTGTATAGTTTACATCCATTCAACCTTGCAGTCAATGGGGTACATTACTATAAAAGCTCAGTGCCAGGAGAGTCTTTGCTCAAGCGTGATTGTCATTACACCAATCACAGGTGTTCTAGCCTCTCAAATCTTCAAGACCACAATTAAAACATCTTAGCCTGACTCTCCAGGTAGTGCAAGTGCTGTTCAAAAACAAACAAATGAAAGTTACATTTGTAATTGAAATAGAAACTCAGAAAAACCTGTCCCTGTGATAATCCAGATAGGTATTTAAACTTTATGTAGCGCTTCATCCATTGTCTGTCCAACATCTAGGCACTGCGATTATACTTCAGTCGATACTCAGTTTACCAACCTCTGAAGGATTTTACCCGGAAAGATAGCTCAACTGGTTGATCACTCGTGGCTGCGATCTATGCGTGATTTGTAGGTTGCAGGTTCAAATCCCGGCAAGTTCGACTCAGCCTTTCATCCGTTCGAGGTCGATAAAGGAGTACAGACTTTGGTTTGGTGATAATTGTGATAAACATGTTCTATGTACAGCACTTTGCCAAAAGCGCTAAATAAATAACCATTTGACCATGAGATTAGATATAGAATTTAGCATCGAGTCCTTTCCTCTCTGCACTGTTGCATCATAACATTGGTATACCGTTTGGAAGTAATAGCTCCAGGAAATGAGGCTTTTTCATTAAACATCAAAATATAATTCTGCTATCGAACCTCAAAACACACAATACAATTCATGTTTGCTTTACTATGTAATTGGCTAGGTTTTTGTGTTTTCAACATTTAAATATATACTGGAGAGATCAAATGGCCAGACCTTAGAGAAATAATAAAAAGGTGTATTCTGTCACAATGCAGAAAGCTGCAGCATAGTAATGATTTCCATACCGTTTTTCCACATGTCGGCTGGATGTCACATACATTTTACTCTCTTGCAAAGGAGAAAACTCATTTTTACTCTCTTGAAAATGCATTTACTCTCAAAGTTTAGAAATAGGGAGTAAAATACTCCCACCTCAAAATCTTATCTGGAGCACTGGAGATAAGGGGGTTCAAGGCCATGAAGGGATTTAAAAACTAGACATAGAATATTAAACTTTAAACGATGATGAAAAGAGAGCCATCCTATACCAGTCAAAGAAGATGAAATAGAATCATGAGGAGTAAGAAGACAGAGAACACAAATGGAAGCATTAAATACAGATTTCAGAGGAGCAAGGCGAGATAAGGGAAGTCCAAAGAGTGCAGAGGAACAGAAGCAGACACCAACAGTTGAGTGGCCTTGAAAGTCATGAAACAACAGGCTTTTCAAATGTTCAAATGAAATCGACAGGAACGGACAGATAGGGAAATATGCTGACTGAAAGAAAGATCTGAATCAAGATAAAAACACAGATTACAGGCCACAAAAGATATAGATAGATACAAAGGAGGAAATGATCTGAATGAAGAGGGCGGAGAAGGAGAAATAGTGGTGGAAGGAAAGAAAATAAAGCATGAAAAGTCCAGGGCTTTGAAGACTTGTCCACGTTGCAAGCCCAGACGAACTCCCACTCACCGTCCCTCTTGTTTAGGTAGCTAACGGGAGGTTGGAATAGGGTAGAATAAGATGGGTTTGGACATGTATTTTAAAGACCAGGTTCCTGGTGCAAAAGGTTAAGGTTCTGCAAAGAATGTTCTGTGATTACGATGTGCTAATAATTTGTTCCGTTCATAGGTGTGGTTATTGTTGCTAACTTTTCTTTTTCTGTCACAGGCAGAGTTACAGGGCGGTCCTAGTCGGGGAGGAGCTCTTCGCTGGTGGTTTCGGCCATGAGCGGGACCCGATGGCCACGCTCTAGCCAGGTTCGGGGTTCGACTGGCAATGACCTCCTCACGGACAGTTGAGACTCCTCATCAACTGTATGCAGTGGTCCCAGGTTTATTCGCTCCAAGCTAGGGCATGGGATGCTACTGACTAACAGTTGGTAACCAGAGGCAGATTTCAACTACTTTACAAACCGGAAGTGACATGGGTCACCCAAGGACAATAAAATACTGGTGAAAGCCTGGGAAATTAAAATGGCCACCTTAAAGGTGACATTAATGTGGCAGCACTTGCTGTATATGTGTAACGCTCACCTGATTCCCGTAGAGGCGCCGGTCTTGACTGGGCGTATACCGTATCTTCAAAGGTGATGTGTAACACACGGCTGGCTCTTTGGGCTGGACCTCTATGCACTGTATGTCTGACACGAAGGGTAAGATGTCTGCAGATAGAAAATATGGGATTAATGAACTGGGTTATGGAATGTCTCTCTCTTCTTCCCTTTCTCTTCTCCTGTAGAACCCCAAAGGTTAACGCTCTCACCTTAGGTAAGTGAACGCCGTGCTCTCCATCTGCCTCGGAGCAGGGTGCTGTAACCAGTTTCTTCACTGGATAAGGGGAGCAGGCCTCTTGACTTCAGAGGACTGCTGTCCGTCGTTTACTGCACGAACGGTAAGTTTCGAATAATTCAAATGTCTTTAAAGTCTTTAGTAATGATGTCCCTTGTTTTGCAGGGTTCTGGCGATGGCGGATGACGGGTTGAAGTGAGTTGAAGATGGAGCCCGTGTGATGAATAGAAGCGCCTGGAAGCACGTAAGTAAGAGCTTGTTGCCTGGTTCATGATGCGCTCTAACTGTCTTTTTATTTTGCAGGTACAAGTTCGGAGCGGCTGCATGGTGCCGGAATACCCACTGGGTTAGATGTGGAAAGGAGTATTGGCACGTGAGTATTAAAGTTCCCCAATGTCTTTAAACGCACCTTGTTTTGTCTTTCAGATGCGGGATGCAGCGCCGAAGGCCTCCGGAGCGTGCAAAGAGTTGGTAAGCTTTTGTCTTTCAGATGCCGGAATGCAGTGTGAAGACCTCCGGAGCGCATGAAGAGTAGGTAAGCCTTTGTCTTTCAGATGCCGGAATGCAGCGCGAGGCATTGGTGACAGCCGATGGACCAGGTAAGTGAAGAGCTGTCACTGAAGACCGTAATGCTAACCTGTTCTTTCTTGTCTTTATAGGTGTTGCTGAAGACTGGATTCAGGATGGTAAGCCTTTTTCCTTAGGCCCAGGATCAGATGCAGAAGACACGATGAGCGTTCTGCTGCAGAGGATGCAGAATAACGCAAAGCAAGATTCATCCATCGGGTGTGGTTTAAATAGCCTCCTGTAGTGCTTAGGTGTCTCCTTCCACAGCCACGCCTAGGTAAGAAAAGAGTTCCTGCTTTCCAGAAGAGTTCCAGTGTTCTGAACCTAGGGAGTGGCTCCTGCCCCACCCAACAGGAAAAGTAGTTCCAAAACAGAAGAGGATCAGAGGCTCAACTGGCAGGCAAGTAAGCAGCATGGTCTGCTGCAGGTAAGTCCACCCAAGCATTATGAGCCTGGTGCTTCCAGCGCTGGGACTGGGCATATTTATGAGCCTGGTGCCACTGGCGCCAGGACTGGGTCCAAAAGGTCCCAATTGGGACTGGTTGGCACTCGGAACCTGGGTTATGGATCTGCTTCCAAGGGAGTTGGGGAAACCCTGACCTTTTGGAAGCAGAGATCATGACAGTACCCCCCCTCAAGGCCCCTCCCAAACCGGGCTTCTCCGGGGGTTTTGGCTTGTCAGGAAATGTTCGGTGAAATCTTTTGATTAGGCGAGGAGCGTGGACATATTCAGCAGGATCCCAGGATCTCGCTTGGGGGCCGTAGCCTTTCCAGTCAATTAGGTAAAATAGTTTAGATTTGGAGATCTTGGAATCCAGAATGCTTTTGACTTCAAACTCGAGTTCTCCATCAACTAGGATAGGTTTTGGAGATTTAGTTAGTCGGGTTTGAGGTTGCACGGGTTTTAATAGAGAGACGTGGAAGACCGGATGTATCTTCATGTGCGGGGGCAAGTCCAACTTGACCGCTACTGGGTTTACTATGGTAGTGATGGAATAGGGACCAAGGTATCTTGGGTTGAATGTGCGTGGCCCTTTTAGAGGTAGATATTTGGTGGATAACCAGACTTGATGCCCTACTTGATATTGAGGGGCTTCCTTCTGAAGTTGATCTGCTCCTTTCTTGTATTGTTCTTTAGCCCTTTGAAGGTGAGAAACAGCTTCCTTAAAGGCTTGGGTGATTGTAGAATGCAGGTAGTCTACTGCTGGTGTATCAAGATCTTGGAGGGGATCCAACTCTGAGGTTCGAGGGTGACTGCCGTACAAAAGAAAAAACGGGGTTTTCCCAGTTCCCGAATGGACAGAGTTATTGTAGGCATATTCGGCTATCCAAAGGATGTCTTTCCAAGTTTTTTCAGTTTGTTGCAGCATGCAGCGTAAATACTGTTCCAGAGTTTGATTGGTCCTCTCGGTTTGTCCGTCGGTCTGAGGGTGGTGACTGGTCGATAGTCTCACATCAATTTGAGCAGACCGATAGCAACTTCGCCAAAAATGAGAAATAAATTGACTACCTCGATCCGAAATTAGAACCGAAGGAAAACCGTGCAGTCGGACAATGTTTTCAAGAAATTCTCGGGCCAGAGTTGCTGCTGTTGGCAAGCCTTTGAGCGGAATGAAATGCGCCATCTTGGAGAATAAGTCCACGATTACTAGAATCGTATTGTATCCGGAGCATGGAGGTAGATCGGTGATGAAGTCCATTGAAAGCGTATGCCAAGGGCGAGGTGGGATGTCAATAGGGCGTAAGAGGCCTGCTGGTCTTTCCTTTTGACTCTTGTTTTGGGCGCATACTCCACAGGACATTATAAAGTCTCTGATATCTTTTTTCCAAGACGGCCACCAGAAGTAGCGCTTGATCTTTTCTGAGGTCTTGGCCATACCGGGATGTCCTTCCATTAAAGAATCGTGATAACAAGAGATTACTTTTTTCTGTAAATCTGTGCTGGGTAGGTATAATCGTTCTTGGAAATACAATAAGTTGTCCTTTACTGCAAAGTCCTTTCCCTGCAGATGCCAATTCTGTATGTCTGCTGGAGTTACAAGTTGTCTGGCTTTATCCTTAACTTCCTCTATGGATTGTGTGGCGATTACACCCAGAATTCTTTGTTCGGGAATGATTAGTACAGGTTTAGGGTTGATCAAGTGTTCTTCCACTCCCATCCGAGAAAGGGCATCAGCTTTACCGTTTTTTGTACCAGGTCGATAGGTAATTATGAAGTCAAACTCGGCAAAGAATAATGCCCAACGGAGTTGTCTAGAGGATTGGGCTTTTGCGGTTTTCAAATATTGCAGGTTTCGGTGATCCGTAATCACAGTAACGGTGTGTCGGGCCCCCAGCAGATAATGCCGCCAAGCCTTAAAGGCAGACTTGATGGCCAGAAGTTCCTTGTCAGTAATCGTGTAATTGATTTCAGGAGGCGAAAATTTGCGGGACCAAAATGCCACGGGATGCAACTGATTGGTTACCGGCTCCTTTTGTGATAGAACTGCCCCCATGGCAAGGCTTGAAGCATCAGTTTCCACGATGTAGGGGAGTTCGGGGCGAGGGTGTTTTAAGATTGGTGCAGAGATAAATTTAGTCTTCAAATCCTGGAAAGCTTGTTCCGCCTCGGTAGACCATTCAAAACGTTTGTTTTTCTTTAACAAGGCAGTGATGGGCTGGACTATTCGAGAGAATTCGGGGATAAACCTGCGGTAAAAGTTAGCGAAGCCTAACATGCTTTGCACACCTTTTACGGAGGATGGTGGTGGCCATTTGAGAACTGCATCGACCTTCTTTGAATCCATACGCACTCCGCCAGGTGATAATATGAATCCCAAGAATTCAACTTCAGTTAAGTTGAAAACACATTTTTCCAACTTAGCGAAAAGTTTGTGTTGACGCAATCTTTCGAGGACCATTTTTACGTGTTTCCGATGTTCAGATTCCGATGAAGAATAAACGAGGATGTCGTCAATGTAAACAACAACACACACATCAATGAGCTCTCTGAGGACATCATTCATAAAATATTGAAAGGCGGCCGGGGCATTGCAAAGTCCGAAGGGCATGACCTGATATTCAAATAGCCCATACTTGGTGCGGAAGGCCGTCTTCCATTCATCGCCCTCTTTTACTCGCACCAAGTGGTAAGCTCCTCTAAGATCCAGCTTTGTATATATGCATGCTTTTCTGACTTGGTCCAGGAGTTCAGGGATCAAAGGTAACGGATATCTATTCTTAACGGTGATCTGGTTCAGGGAGCGATAATCTATACAAGTTCTAAGGTCTCCTTCCTTTTTCAGAACGAAGAACAAAGCTGAAGAAGCAGGGGACTTGGAAGGACGAATAAACCCATTTGCCAGGTATTGATCCAGGTATTGTCGAAGGTGAAGGTTCTCAGGCTCGGTGAGGGCATAAATTCTACTACAAGGAGGAGTAGATCCAGGTATCAGGTCTATCTGGCAGTCATAAGACCTATGAGGAGGTAGAGAGTTAGCCTGATCCTTCCGGAAAACATCTTGGTATTCTAGGTATTCGGGAGGTAACTGGGGAGTCTCTGAAGAAATTGCTGCCAGTGCAACACCAGGTGGAGGATGACAAGTAGAGACACATTCTGCAAACTGGACCGTTCTTGCTCGCCAATCGATCAGAGGATTGTGTTTCTCTAACCAAGGTATTCCTAGAATAATCTGAAACTGAGGGGCCTTGATCACATCGAACACGATCTTCTCTTGGTGTCCATCTTGACTTACTAGCGTCACTTCTCGAGTGGTATGCGTTACTGGCCCGGAGGCTATCTCCATACCATCCACCGTAGTAATGACGTCCTTTACAGTCTTGGGACAAAGAGTTAGATTCATCCTCAAAACCATTTGATGATCCACATAATTGCCGATGGCACCGCTGTCGACGTAAGCTTCAATTGCATGTAATCGATCCGGATTATCAGGGCTAATGAGGACCATAGGTATCACGAAATGCGAGGTCACGGAACTGGTTTTCACGCTCGGCAAGAGGACCTCTATTCTTGTCGGGCGAGGTTGTTTCCCTGCTCAGAGTTTGTAACTTTGGTAACTGCAGCTCCTACTGCCTTCTTGGCAGGTTTCACCGGACAGTCTCGAAGGAAGTGCCCTGAGTTTCCGCAATAGAGGCATAATTGCAACTGTTTTCTCCTTTCCCGCTCCTTTTGTGTTAGAGGACCTTTCAGACCCCCTATTTGCATGGGTTCCCCGGAGTCTACTCCTTTGGAAGGAGTTGGCGGTTTGAAAAATACTAGAGCATCAAACTTGGAACGATCGGCCTTGCTGTTCTGCAGTCTGTGATCTATTTGAACGACTAAGTCTATATAGTCCGAACAATCTTGTGGGGGATTCACTACTTGGGCTAACACATCTTTGAGCTCTCCACGTAGACCTCTATAAAACAGCGTAATCCTTTTGTCCTCAGGCCATTGAGTTTCCACTATCAGTCTGTTGAAAGACGCAATATAAGCCAAAAGGTCTTGATTACCTTGTCGCAACGAAAGAAGCTCATTGTCCAAGGCCTGCCCCTGTGAATGTCTTGCGAACAGTTTTTCCATACTGAGCTGAAAAGCTTGAAAATCATGGAGGACCGGATCATCTTGATTTACTAGAGGGATCGACCAGTCTGCCGCATTGCCACTAAGGTACGAAAGCACGAAAGCTACTTTAGCTTGATCAGTTGGAAAGGCTGCTGGCCGGCATAAGAAATGCAACCGGCTCTGATTGATAAATACTGCAAACCTCTTTGGGTCACCAGAAAATCGTTCGGGCGGAGCCAGAGGTACATTCCCAGGTAGGTTGATCTGCACTGGATTCATAGAGGATGTAGAAGGAAGATTCCCCCCAGATGCGGGTAACAGGGTCTGTCCGGCTTGTGACTGTAGCAATAGTCTAGCGAGATCATCTGTTCGCTCCTTGGAAATAATCAGTTCCCTTCGTAGAGCGTTCGTTTCCTGACGGGCTGCATGCACTTCTGCCCTTAGTTCCCCAAGTAACTGGGCTAGCTGGTCGGTATCCGAGGTTTCCATAGCGCCTGGACGGGAGTTTTGTGGTAGGCTTTGCGTTTTGTAACGCTCACCTGATTCCCGTAGAGGCGCCGGTCTTGACTGGGCGTATACCGTATCTTCAAAGGTGATGTGTAACACACGGCTGGCTCTTTGGGCTGGACCTCTATGCACTGTATGTCTGACTCGAAGGGTAAGATGTCTGCAGATAGAAAATATGGGATTAATGAACTGGGTTATGGAATGTCTCTCTCTTCTTCCCTTTCTCTTCTCCTGTAGAACCTCAAAGGTTAACGCTCTCACCTTAGGTAAGTGAACGCTGTGCTCTCCATCTGCCTCGGAGCAGGGAGCTGTAACCAGTTTCTTCACTGGATAAGGGGAGCAGGCCTCTTGACTTCAGAGGACTGCTGTCCGTCGTTTACTGCACGAACGGTAAGTTTCGAATAATTCAAATGTCTTTAAAGTCTTTAGTAATGATGTCCCTTGTTTTGCAGGGTTCCGGCGATGGCGGATGACGGGTTGAAGTGAGTTGAAGATGGAGCCCGTGTGATGAATAGAAGCGCCTGGAAGCACGTAAGTAAGAGCTTGTTGCCTGGTTCACGATGCGCTCTAACTGTCTTTTTATTTTGCAGGTACAAGTTCGGAGCGGCTGCAGGGTGCCGGAATACCCACTGGGTTAGATGTGGAAAGGAGTATTGGCACGTGAGTATTAAAGTTCCCCAATGTCTTTAAACGCACCTTGTTTTGTCTTTCAGATGCGGGATGCAGCGCCGAAGGCCTCCGGAGCGTGCGAAGAGTTGTCTTTCAGATGCCGGAATGCAGTGTGAAGACCTCCGGAGTGCACGAAGAGTAGGTAAGCCTTTTTTACTCGACGGCCGTTCTCCCCGCTCGCTTCTTTTTCCAGCTGAGCGCGGAGAGCGGTCGCCGGTGGCCTGAGGGGAACAGCAGGCCTGGGAAGCCCTGCCTGGGCCTCCGTGAGTGCATATATTTATTATTTTTTTTTTTTTAAAAATAACAAAAGTTTGTATCTTTGCGCTCCTAGCACGGTGTTTGGCCTGCTCCTGCTCCCCCCTCCCACTTCCTGGTCTTCCTCTCCTCCCTGCCTGCCCACCCCCCCCCTGATTGGCTGTGTGTCTGCCTCCCCTCTGGCCTACTCGACGGCCGTTCTCCCCGCTCGCTTCTTTTTCCAGCTGAGCGCGGAGAGCGGTCGCCGGTGGCCTGAGGGGAACAGCAGGCCTGGGAAGCCCTGCCTGGGCCTCCGTGAGTGCATATATTTTTTTTTTTTTTTTTTTAAAATAACAAAAGTTTGTATCTTCACGCTCCTAGCGTGGTGTTTGGCCTGCTCCTGCTCCCCCCTCCCACTTCCTGGTCTTCCTCTCCTCCCCGCCTCCCTGCCCGCCCACACCCCCCCTTCCTCTCCCTCTGCCTATTACCTCCCCCTCCTGGGCAGCCCTCTGCCCGGCAGCCCCCGCAGCTAAGGGCCCCAGGCCAAGGGCGACTCCTACAGTGCGGCTCCCTGTGTGTCTGCAGGTGTCCGCAGGGGACGCCAGGCGCCAGTTCCACCTGCTCTCCGTTCCCCGGCCCACCCCTCCTACTCCTGGTTACATCCGCATGGGGCCTGCCTCACTGTATTCACAGTTGAGGTAAACTCGGGTGCTTTTCTCCCCTCGCAGGATTCTCAAACTTAGGTGGCCCGGTACCTAATACGCTTTACTGTTTGCTCTAAACTGTGGAAAACTAGGGTGCTTTTTCTCCCCTCGCAGGATTCTCAAAATTAGGTGGCCCGGTACCTAATACGCTTTACTGTTTGTTTGCTCTAATTGTGGTAACTTGTGCTTGCCGCTCACTTCCTGTCTGCGTGCTCTCGTTTCGTCTGTCTTCCCCCCCCCTCCCCTCCCTTCTACTCCATGGTGCTCTCTGTCTCGCCTATCTTCTCTAACTGCTTCTCCATTGACTATCCTGCTCTCCTCACTAAATTTTAAAATTTAAAAAAAGTTTAAAAAGGACATCCTGGTCTCCAACCCAGGCCTCCCTATCGCTGACACCTACACTAATGCCTGCTCTAAGGAAACTCTCACTGACATCCTCTTTTTCGTGCCTTCGCCTGACCTATGGACCCTTCATATGGTCTCTGTGCTCTCTCCTTTCTCCTCCTCTCCCATTAATGGTAGCACCCGATGGGATGTCCTCTTGGCCCACTTCCGCTCCTCTAAGGCCATCATTAATGTCTACGCTAATGGGACCGTCTTGGTCCAAGGCCCTCAGGCCAACCTTCACCTCTTCGATAGACGCTTCCCACACCTCATCAACTTCCTCTCCTCTCCTGCTGTCCCCCCTCCTCTATCCTTGGCTACCTTGCCTCTACCCTCCCTCCCTGCCCCCTCTCGTGCTCCTTCTTCACCTCCTTCTTCAATACCTCCGCAGGGCGTACCTCTGATCTGTACCCCTCCCCGGAAGTTCTTCAAGGATGGCAGCCTTCTCCACATTGCCACTCTTAACACTCGCTCTGCCATCAAGCACTCCTCCGATATCTGTCACCTTCTTGAGGAACTGGACCTCGACGTCCTTTGTCTCACTGAGACATGGTTCACTGCCAGCTCTGCCACCAGCTTTGACACACTCCTACCTGACGGTTACAAGATCCTCTCCATGCCCAGGCCTAACCGTGCAGGGGGTGGTGTTGCCCTTATCTTCCCTGAGTGGATTCCTGCCACTGTCATTCCTACGCAGACCTACTCCTCCTTTGAATGTCTTGTCTGCCGACTCTCTCTCTCTCCCAGCCATTCCCTTACCCTGGCTACTATCTATCGGCCACCTGGTCAAATTTCCTCCTTCCTCTCTGAGTGGGCTGACCTCTCCTCCTCACTCCTGGCCTCAACCACTCAACTCCTCTTTCTTGGCGACTTCAACATCCACCTTGATGCCTCCAGTCCCCCCACTGGTCTCTTTCGTGACCTCTGCGACTCTCTCTCACTCTCTATTCTCCCGTCTGGGCCTACTCACTCTGCTGGGCACACTCTTGATGCTCTGATTTCTTCTGACCTTCCCCTCTCCGTCCCTCTCTCCACTCCTCTCTCCTGGAGTGATCACTTTCTCCTATCCTCCCACCTCACCCTCCCTACCCCACAGGCAAAGCCACCCTCTTCACTGCCACCCACCTTCTCGGTCATCCGACCCATGAAGCGTGTGTCAGTTGAGGCTTTCGCTGCTACCTTCTCACCCCCCCCTGCCCCTTCGGCTGACTCCCACACTGACACAGCCCTCTCCATGCTCCACTCTGCTATATCTGTTAATCTTGATATCCTTGCCCCCGTCATGAGAATCCGCCTGAAGCCCAAAGCCAAATGTAACTCCTGGTATGACTCGGATCTCGTCACCCTAAAACGCAAGTGCAGGGTTGCCAAGAGGAAATGGCGTGCTTCATGTTCATCCTCTGACAAACTGGCCTGCCGCCTGCTCCAAAGGCAGTACCGGCTCTCCGTTCTCACCAAGAAGAGAGCCCTTATCCAAGCCCGCATCTCTGCGGCATCAAACAACTCCGCCGAGCTCTTTAAAATCTGCAAGGAGCTGGCCAACCCTGTTGCAGTCTCTACCTCTCCTGTCCCCTCCCAGGCCCTCTGCACTGCACTGGCCTCTCACTTCATCTCAAAAACTCAGGACATCCTGTCCTCGCTCTCCTCCTTTCACCTCCCTCCCTCCCTTCCCGGCTCTTCCTCTGGCCCTTCTGCTGTCACCCCTCCTCCCTCTTTCTCTGCCTTTCCACCTTTCTCTGCTGACGAGGTTTCCAGACAAGTCCGATCAATGAAAGTCTCGTCTAAACAGGTTCACCCCTGTTCCTCCAAAACTATCAAGGACCACATTGACTCCCTGGCTCCTGCCCTGGCTGACTTTTGCAACCACTCCTTCGCCTCTGGAGTCTTCCCTTCCCCCCTCAAGCATTCCCTTGTGCACCCTCTTCTCAAGAAACCCTCTTCTGACCCCTCCTGCCCGGCTAACTATCGCCCTATCTCCATCACTCCCTTCCTGGGCAAGCTCCTGGAGAAACTGGCCATCTCCCAGCTAAACCTCCATGCTGAATCTGTTGGTAGTCTTCATGACCATCAATCTGGCTTCAGAGCTGCCAGAAGCACGGAAACTGCTCTCCTGAACATCCGTGAAGACCTGCTCTTGAACCTCGATTCCAACACTCCGTGTGTTCTCATTCTGCTTGATCTCTCCTCTGCCTTCGACACTGTAAACCATGCCATCCTGCTCAACCGTCTCCGGGAAAACCTGGGTATCACTGGTCAGGCTCTGGCATGGCTGACCTCTTTCCTTTCAAATCGACCCTCCCAGGTCCAACTGGGGTCCTTCCTCTCCGACATCTTTTTCTCCACCTGTGGTGTCCCCCAGGGATCTAATCTCTCTCCCTGGCTGTTCAACCAGTATCTGGCACTCCTTGCCCACCGCATCGCCGCTCTCTGCCCTAATTTCCAGTGCTATGCGGACGATACCCAGCTCATTTTCAGGCTACCCTCAGCCTCCCCCTCCCCTTCCCTCATCTCTGACTGTCTGTCTGCTATCCAAGAATGGTGTGCCGCCAATGACCTCTGCCTTAATGCCAGTAAGACTGAGATTCTACTCATCGGTACTCCCACTCCCTCCTTCCCTGCAGCTCTCTGGCCTGCCTCCCTTGGCCCCCTCCCTGCTCCTACCTGCAAGGCAAAAAACCTTGGGGTCATCTTCGACTCCACACTCTCCTTCTCTCCTCATATTTCTGACGTCGCCAAGAGGTCACACTACCAGCTGCACCTCCTCAGAGGTATTCTTCCCTTCCTCTCCTTCCCCCAGAAGCTCACTGTCTCCCGAGCCCTGGTTCTCTCGAAGCTGGATTACTGTAACAGCCTCTATCTTAATCTGCCTGCCTCCACTCTACGCCCTCTGCAACTCATCCAGAACAGAACTGCGAGACTTGTCCTTGGCCTCAAGCCCAGGGATCGTATCTCTCCAGGACTGAAATCTCTACACTGGCTCCCAGTGGCTGCGAGGATAAAGTTCAAAACCCTCTGCATTGTCCACAAGGCCTTCTGGGGCCTGGGTCCTAAATACCTTCAACTCTCTCTTCCCAAATATCTTCCTTTCCGAGCCCTTCGCTCATCCGCCTCCAACTCCCTCAGGGTCAGCCGCTTCTCGAAGCAATGAGCTGGGGGTAGATCTCTCTCCGCGGCAGGGGCCTCCCTCTGGAACAGCCTTCCTGCCTCCCTGAAACTCGAGGAGAACCATCTCCGGTTCCGGAAGCACCTCAAAACCTTCCTCTTTGCTTCTTCTTTCTCTCTCCCTCTCCCCTGCTGAACAGCTAATATTCTTCACTGAACCTGCACTGATCCTGCAACTGGAGCTCTCTCAACGGCCTCAGTCCTGGGACCAGCCACTCTCCACTTGCACTGATGCCCTGGAACCCCTCTGCACTGCAGGACTGTCTCTGTATCCCTACAGCCCCCCCCCCCTCCCCAGCACTTGTTCTGCACTTACCTTGCACTTGCCACCAGCTGGCCATATTTATTTATTACTTTACGCCACTTACCTTGTACTGCACTTCCCCCCCTCCCCTTCCCCTTGCACTTTTCCCCCTCCCCCACCCCTGCACTTGCGCGGTCTGAATGACACCTGGCCTAGTAGGATCGTTGTCTGTCTCCCCTTGTTCCTCCCCTCCCTGCCTAGTCGCGCCTTGAAACACCTGTGTATAGGCGTGTTACAAATACCATATCATATCATATCATATCATATCTTTCAGGTGCCGGAATGCAGCGCGAGGCGTTGGTGACAGCCGATGGACCAGGTAACTGAAGACCGTAATGCTAACCTGTTCTTTCTTGTCTTTATAGGTGTTGCTGAAGACTGGATTCAGGATGGTAAGCCTTTTTCCTTAGGCCCAGGATCAGATGCAGAAGACACGATGAGCGTTCTGCTGCAGAGGATGCAGAATAACGCAAAGCAAGATTCATCCATCGGGTGTGGTTTAAATAGCCTCCTGTAGTGCTTAGGTATCTCCTTCCACAGCCACGCCTAGGTAAGAAAAGAGTTCCTGCTTTCCAGAAGAGTTCCAGTGTTCTGAACCTAGGGAGTGGCTCCTGCCCCACCCAACAGGAAAAGTAGTTCCAAAACAGAAGAGGATCAGAGGCTCAACTGGCAGGCAAGTAAGCAGCATGGTCTGCTGCAGGTAAGTCCACCCAAGCATTATGAGCCCGGCGCTTCCAGCGCTGGGACTGGGCATATTTATGAGCCTGGTGCCACTGGCGCCAGGACTGGGTCCAAAAGGTCCCAATTGGGACTAGTTGGCACTCGGAACCTGGGTTATGGATCTGCTTCCAAGGGAGTTGGGGAAACCCTGACCTTTTGGAAGCAGAGATCATGACAATATGGACCTAAACTGTAACCTAACCAATTTGAACGTATGCAATCCCCAGAATGTTACTTGATAGTACTTGCTGTAAATGGACTCACTACCTATTTGTACCTGCATAATTGATGTAGCCGCCCGTTCCATCAGGTGAGGCTTTCCCAATATGTGCACCCATATTAAGGTTGCTTTCAACCTATTGATACCTCTGAAATGTGTCTCCTTCTCGAAGACTTTGACCCGAACGTTCTCGCTCTTACCAAGACGTGGTTCAATGCCAGCTCTGTCACTGCTCTGGACACTCCTTCTTGAGGGCTACAAAATCCTCTCCAATCCCAAACTCAACAAGTCTGGAGGTGGAATGGCACTCCTCTTCCCTGAGTCGGTCCCTGCTTCCATCATTGCTACTCAACCCTACTCCTGCTTTGAATGCCTCGTCTGAAGACTTGGGGTCTCGCCTACTCTCCCTCTCACCCTCGCCACTATCTACATACACCCTGGCCCTATCTCCCTTTTCCTCTGTGAATAGGCTGACCTTGCCTCTTCCCTTTCAACCTCTTCTTCCAACCTCCTCCTCCTTGGTGACTTCAACATCCACCTCTACTCTCTTGAATCATCCACTTCTTAGTTCTGGGTCCTCTGTGACGCCCTCTCTTGCACTATTCTTACTTCCGGCCCAACTCACTCTGCCGGTCACACTCTTGATGCCCTCATCTCTGGTGACACCTCTATCATTATTCCGGTCACCACCCGCTCTCCTGGTCTGACCACTCACTTCTTTCCTCCCACATGGAGCCCCTTGGCCCTCTATCCGAGCGACAACCTGCACTGCCAACCTTTTTTGCCATCATTCGAGCCAAGAAGCGAGTGTCAGTTGCTGCTTTTGCCTCTACCTTCATCCCCCCTCTAACCCCTGTTCCTCACTCTCCCTATGATGCAATCCATGCTAACCTGCCCCTTGCCATCTCTAACACCCTTGACATCCTTGCCCCTGCCATGAGGATCCACCTAAAAACTGTCACCAAGAACAACAGACGGTATGACTCTGATCTAGCATCTATGAAAAGCAAGTGCAGAGTTGCTGAAAGGAAGTGGCAGACCTTGGGCTTATCCTCTGACAAACTGGCCTGCCGCCTGCTCCAAAGGCAATATCGCTTCTCAATCCGCTCCAAGAAGTGGGACCACATTCAAGCCTGCATCTACGGAGCCACTAACAACACAGCAGAACTTTTCAAAATCTACAAGGAAGTCGCCAATCCACTTGCAGTCGCCACCTCTCTCCCTTCTTCCCATGCTCTCTGCACTGCCCTGGCCTCCCACTTCTCACCCAAAACTCAGGACATCCTGTCCTCACTGTCCTCCACCCCATCTCCTCTCCCACGCCTGCTCCCCTGCCTCCCTTGCCCCCCCCTCCTCCCACCACCCTCACTCTCATCCCTGCTGCCCATAGCACTGGATGAGATTTCTAAAGTGGTCCATTCTAAGAAGGCCTCCTCCAAAAAGGTGCTCCCCTGCTCCTCCAGAACCATCAACGACAACATTTCCTCTCTCATCCTAGGCTCTTGCTGACTTCTGTAACCACTCCTTTGCCACTGGCCATTTCCCTCTATCCCACAAGCACTCCCTTGTGCACCCTCTCCTAAAAGGCTGTCTGCTGACACCTCCTGCCTGGCTAACTATTGCCCTATCTCTACTACCCTATTCCTGGGCAAACTCTTGGAAAAGTTGGTCCTCCCCCAACTGACCCTCCACGCTGATCTTGTCGGTTGCCTTCATGACCATCAATCTGGATTCCGGGCATCCAGAGGCATGGAAACTGCACTCCTGTACACCCGTGAAACCATGCTCGCAAAGTCTTGACTACAACTCTCCTGCTGCTCTCATTCTCCTTGATTTCTACTCTGCCTTTGACACAGACAACCATTCCATCCCCATAAAATAACTCTGTGACACCCTTGCATCACTGACTGGGCACTGGATAGGCTCACCTCCTTCCTCACTAACCAACCTTGCCAGCTGCAACTAGGCCCTTTCTCCTCTATCCCCATCCTCTCCACCTGTGGTGTCCCCCAGAGCTCTATACTAGCCAGACCTCTTCAATATCTATCGTGCCCCTGTTGCTCACTTGATCTCCTCCTTCTCTCCTCATTTTCAGTACTATGCCAATGACGCACAAGCCCTAAAATCTCTCCACTGGCTCCCGGTGGCTGCTAGGATCAAATCTAAGACCCTCTGCATCATACACATGGCCCTTTGGGGCAAAGCTATTTCCAATGTTCCCTCCCCAAATACTCCCCTGCTAGAGCTCTCCGTTCCTCTAATTCCAACTCTCTGACTGTCAAACACTTCTCCAAGCAGACAGTAGGGGTCAGGTCTCTTTCCTCGGCTGGTGCCTCCCTTTGGAACAGCATCCCTGCGCTCTCAGACTTGAGCCAGACCTCCTTAAATTCCGGAAACTGCTCAAAGCTCTGCTCTTCTCTACCCCGCCATGTCCAACTAGGAACAAAAAGTGCATCACAAAAGACAAAGTGATTCCCACCATCCTACCCACTCTCAACCAACTAAAGGGACACTTAGACCCGGAAATGCTTGTTGAAGAGTACAACAAAATCATGTTAACAACCCTGGACAACATTGCCTCTCTCAAAATCAGACCGAGTAAACCCAAATCCCATCTCAATAAATGGTTCACCCCTGAATTAAAGGATCTATAACAACTTAAGAGGAACTGTGAACCCACATGGAGGCTAACCCCTTCAGAAGACCATAAAAATAAACTTCTAGAAATGGCCTCCCACTACAAAAAGGAAATCCTCCTGGCCAAACTCAATTCATACAATAAACGCATCTCTAATGCTAACTCGAGCATGAGGGAACTGCTCTCCATCCTTAAGGAACTAAAGTCACCTATTCCCATCCCAGATACATGCCCCAAAGATAAAACATGGTGCACAGAGATACAACAAGCACTTTCAAACAAAAAAGCCTTGCTCCAAAAGAAAATAGCTATAAAGGAAGCTTCACTTAATCAATTAACTCAAGCCAATACCAACCTATAGCCTAAGGAACAAAACTCAGCTATTCAATTTAGGTTCGCCAAGACTTCCATCCTGGAGGTAGATAAAGTCATCCTTTCCCTCTAACTGTCAAGGAGACCTCTGCCCAGCCCAACTTATAAAAGATTCCGCCAGAGAACTCTCCCCCTTCATATCCAAACTTGTCAATGCTTCATTCGCCTCAGGTTCTGTGCCGACCAATTTGAAACAATCCTGGGTATTGCCTCTGCTTAAAAAACTAAATCTAGACCCCCTCATCCCCACTAACTACCGTCCCATCACGACAGTCCCTTTCCTGTTAAAAATCATGCACAAGATTGCATACATACAAATTCAAAAATTCCTAGAACACATACACTTTTAGGAGCATGTCAATCAGGTTTCTGACCCCAACATGGCACTGAGATGGCCCTCATCGATTTAAAGGCGCAAATAGATGAGTTACGAGATAAAACACAAACAGGCCTCCTCTTACTATTAGATCTTTCAGCTGCATTCGACCTCGTTGACCATGAGGTCCTTTGCAGCCACCTTAACTCAGCGGCTCACTTCTCCAAAGAAGCTATAACTTGGATAGAATCCTTCCTCAGCGACAGGACCATGAGGGTATTCTCTCCGTCAGCTGCGGCAGACCCAATACCTATTCTGTGTGGAGTTCCCCAGGGATCATGCATATCCCCCACCCTATACAACATATTTACCAAGCTCCTTTTTGATGATCTGGACCTTCTTGGTATCACCTACACTAACTATGCCGATGATACCCAGATTCTCCTCCCACTTTCAGGAGATTACAACAAGGATTTGGCCTTGGTAAATAGGGTGTATCTCATCATCCAGGCATGGATGGCAACCCACAGTCTATGCCTGAATAAAACTGAATTAATCATCCTGGCACCCATTCAAATCTCAAGAAACTAGGCCAAGGCTACTCTTCCTTCAAGATTGATGGGAATGTGATTATGGTAGCCAAGGAGGTGAAGACACTTGGTTTTTACCTGGATGCCTCCCTTTCCTTTAACAAACATGTGAATTCTCTAGCCTCAGCTACAGCTTACACATGTAAGCTCATTAGAGCAGGCAAACACTTTATCTTAGATGATAACTGCATCATCCTAGCTAGAGCACTGATATTGTCAAGGCTCGACTATTGCAATGCCTTATACATCGGCGCTAACAAATCTATCCCCCATAGAATCCAAATCTTACAAAATAATGCCTTGAGAGCAGCTCTCGGCATACTGTAAGGTCACATATATCAAAGGCAAGGCGTAAAAACAATTGGCTGTCTACCCAAAATAAAATTCTTTTAAAAGTCGCTTCCCTTACTCACAAAGCCATGAATAACGCTGCACCATCCTATCTCACGGATAGATTCCTTAAGAGAAGCTCTACCAGACCATCAATAACCTCATCATCCCTAGATTCAAACTAACCAAGGCTGGTGGCGCCAGCTTCCCTTTCCAAGCGGCACAAATTTGAAATTCACTGCCACACCCCCTACGCATCGATCAATCCTATATCAGATTTAGATCCGGCTATATTAACCTTCTTAAGTCTTCTAACAATTAGATGTTCACTAGCTCAGACCTATTCCTCCCACCTGGTTGAACATAACCCCAACCCTGCCCATCCTCATCTTTACTTTGATGCCTGTTTTTTGAAACTGTTATTGCCTGCATATTATTACCTGTATTTTTTATCTGTAACCATGTAACCTGAAGCTTTGCATATCCTGTACTGCTGCGCCCTGTTACCCCCGGGTTTGGTGCGCATTACAAATGAATAAAACAAACAAACAAACAAACAAAACAAACCTCTTTCCCTCTTCTCCTTCCCTGCTGATCACCTCCACTGGCTCTGTGATTGTGGCCTTCTCCTCATGAATCTCAAGGGATCCCAGGCCCTTCTTTCCAGTCAATAAAAGCACCCTCCCCCCCACCACTGCACTGCCTTGCAGGGCCTTTCTTGGTGGCACCACATCCCACATTGACAGTCGCCTGTACCAGCACTTAGCTTTAGGTTCTCCTCCTGGCTCCCCTTAGCACTTCCCTCCCGGGCCATCCTTCAGCACTTGTCCACTTCTCTGTTCCCTGTTCCATCCCCTTCCCCCACACTTCTCCCAATGCACTTGCACAGCCGAATGCCACAAGGCCTAGTAGGACCACAAACTGTATATTACTGTTATTAGCCATTATTTTTATTTCCCCTGTTCCCTTCCCATTTAGCCTTGTGGTGCTTTAAAACACAAATCTGGTGTATAAAGCGCATTACAAATGCTCAATAAAATAAATAAATAGTTAATGTAGCCCTCTGCCATGAGGTGAGGCTTTTCCAATCTGTGCACCCTTAATAATGTTGCTTTTTACCTATTGTACCTGTATAATTGATGTTGTCCGCGTACCACAAGGTGAGGCTTTCCCAATCTGTGCACCCTTATTAATGTCGCTTTTTACCTATTTGTACCTGTATAATTGATGTTGTCCGCGTACCACAAGGTGAGGCTTTCCCAATCTGTGCACCCTTATTAATGTCGCTTTTTACCTATTTGTGCCCGCATAATTGATGTAGCCCCCATACCATGAGGTGAGGCTTTCCCAATCTGTGCACCCATATTAATGTTGCTTTTTACCTATTTGTACCTGCATAATTGGTGTAGCCCCCATACCATGAGGTGAGGCTTTCCCAATTCGTGCACCATTATTAATGTCGCTTTTTACCTATTTGTACCTGCATAATTGATGTAGCCCCCATACCATGAGGTGAGGCTTTCCGAATCTGTGCACCCATATTAATGCTGCTTTTTACCTATTTGTACCTGGATAATTGATCTAGCTCCCCCCACACCATGAGGTGAGGCTCCACCAGTTTGTGTACGCTCAACTATTCTGTTTGTAACCAATATGCACACTCTTGCACTTCTGTATGTACGAAGCACTTTCTGTAACTAGCACCTAGATGCCCCTGGGGTTTGCGTGCTGAAATAATTGCAAAAGTAAATAAATATGGCCATATGGTGGGCAGAACAGCAATTTTGTCAGGTGTTTTACAGTGTTTGGGTATTAAACAGATTAGTTGATACAGAAAGCTGGTGGTGGAGGTGGAGTGAATGAGAACAATTAAAGGGGATAGCACTGCACAACAGAGGATACATATACTGAATATACAAATGTTTATTTGACAGTAGTTACGTATGGATATAGTAGAGGATTCTGCTGAAGGTTGGGTGTGTGGTGCCTTCCTTCACTCTCCCCTTCCCCTGCCAATGGGCCCATCTGCCCCTTTTTGACTGATTGCCTGGTCCCTTCTGAGTCTTACAGGGTACCAGCCCCTCCTAGCCCTATCTACCCCATCACCTCTGTCTCCCCTGACTCCCCCATTTCTACACCTGCCCTACTGGGCTCCCTCCCCTTGTATCAGCCTGGCGGGACCTGCACCCACACTGAGCCTGGTCCAGCCCCGTCCTTGCACTTAGCACGTGGGCCTTCATGCCCTGCACTCCCTGCACTACCCTGACACTTGTCCACCTGGCCTCCCCTTAGCACTCGTCTAACCCAGGGGCCCTCTTCCTCCCCCCAGCACTTGCACGCTCTCTACTCAGGCAGTCACTTGCCTTCCCTCCTTAGCATTCTCGCATTCCGCTCTGACAGGCACTAGCCCCCTATCCCCCCGCCACTCCCCTGCACTTCTTGTTTCTACACTTGCACAATCCGAATGACACAAGGCCTACTAGGACCGTTTTTGTTGTTCTTCATCCCTGTCCCCCGACAACCCCCCCTTTTTTGTCTTGTGGCACCTTGAAACACCATTTGCTGTATAGGTGCTTTATAAATACCCAATAAATAAAATAACTGCAAGTCTCTGGGCTTCTTCTGTTAATTGGAGGTGTCATGTAAGAGTGCTCTTGGATCATATAACTTTGGATATGATCTTAACTTCAGAGTATAAGGAGTTCCAGCAGTGATGAGCCATTATAAGACTAAGCATATGCTGGAAGTAGCACAGGGTGGACAGATTTGATGAGGTTGCGGAGGGCTTGGCTTCAAAGAAAAGGGAGGCTAGCTTAGTGGAGGATATAGTCAGGCAAATAAGGGAGGAGCTCTTACATGGACATATTTGAAAGACAGAAGAATACATTTAAAGCAGTAACTATTTTGCACAGAAAGCCACCTCACACAGAGTCATTATACAAAAGTGAGTGAGAGCAATGGGGAGTTGTAGAGGACGTGGGTGGCAAAGTGCAGAGAGGAATAGAAATAAATGGGGCGTCCATGGAAGGTCGGAGAAGTAATTCAGCCTGCTGAGGGCTAGGATAGAGTTAGGAGTCTTACTAGATTGATAGAGGTGATGGGCTGGTATTTAAAGATGTTTTAAAGATGTTCGTTCAGGAGGCTGAGACCAGCAGTGGTAGCAGCAGAGGTCATTACATTTTTTTAGTTTGGGGTCGCTGACCAAGAGGAATGCCTGGGATACAAGCTACAGGGGATGAGATGAGGAAATCAGGGGGAAGGAAATCAGGTGTGGCTTTTTTATGATTATAGATATAATTACATTTTAACATGCACTTCCCAGTATTCCACATGCATACGCACAGCCACATATATGTTGCTTGTAAACAATACTGTTCCATACCGAATAATACCTTTTTCATAAAGATTCATTATAGTTCCAGTAGGTCATATGGGTTGCCCTTCAGCACTCTCCATCTCAAGTCTATATTCTGGCAGATTCTCTATCCATAAATGTCTATGTACAAAAACCCCATACCATCTCGCTCCCAAAAAATGGGACAGGCCACTGTAACCAAAATATGAACTGAAATCAGCATCCATTTGTTATCTGTAACAGCTCTTTTGATTGCCTAAAAGGCAACGTAGAAGCACTCAATCAAACTACTTAAATAATTAAATAATCAAAGAAATGCACTTTATGGTAATGCTGACCCTTCTTTGGTGTTAGCCATTGTAATAGAAGATCAGTCCATAAGGATTAATGGAGAACATAATTTGATCTATGTTAGGAACAGAAATTGGGTCTCAAGAGGATAACAAATGCTACTTACACCAGGTTCTCGATGGCACAGGCCTCATCTTCTAGAAGATCTCCTAGTAGTTTACCAGATTCCGCAGTCAGATTGTTTGAGCTCAGGCTGAAAAGGAATTTGATACAAAAAAAGTAAAATCAGGATCTCTTGGAATGGATTATACAAATTATAGAGAATATGTTTGGGACATTTTACAGGCAACAGTTTAAAAACATGATAACAAGAGCATGCCCGATTTCCCTGGCACCTGCTATAAAACACCAGTGAGTCAAGATCTCTTTTTGAAATCTGAGGAAAGATTTCCGGGCTTTCCAAATACTTCTTGGGCAGTCTTGTAAAACATCAATGAAGATTTGTATAAGTAAAGGAAAATCGCAGGCTTTTTAATAGGCAAAATCAGGGCATTTTAAGGAGTACAGGTATTATTCCTTGTTTAAGCATTGATTCAATGACAGACTTTGTACCTTTAGTTTAAATGTTACTTGAAGTGTATACTTTGAAGGAGCTGGAGAGGCAGCTGTGGACGGGATTTGGATGAGGTTATGTGTTTTGCAGGGGTGTGGATTTTGATTGCATGATCTATGTGCTCTTAATGCAGTTTACTTCCTGCTTTTTTCTGTCGATCCTAATCGTGCTACTATTCTACTCTGAATACTTGGCACCACTACTCACTTTACCATAGTAGACCTAGGTTCTGCCTTCTCTTCTATACCCGTGCACCCTGCCAATCAGTTTTATTTTCCTTTATTTATAGAAACCTTTAATGTTATTTTATGTGGCTTTTAAAGAGGTATTTGGAAAGACAATCTTTGCTCAGATTTTAAAAATTGTTCTTGACTCACCGTTGTTTAGAGAGGGGCAGTTGTAGTTAATTCCTCTTTTTAGCATCACCTTCATTGAAGGATTGCAAACGCGATTCTGTGCATCTATTCAGGGCTCTTGCTTTGGAGGGACACAGGGCCTCTAAAAAAAAGCTTCTATTGTGTTCCTTATTTCAGTCATATATTACTGCTGGGGAGAGACACGTGTCTAAAGATGGAATTAATGTGACTTTACAAGTGCTCAGACCCCAAATTCGAATGCGGATTTATTTATGACATTTATATAGCGCCTTTATCCAAAGTGCTGTACAAGTTTCACACAGTACATTATTTTACTAAATGACAAACAATGATAGACATGGTGCAACCAGAAATCAGGGGAAAACATTGAGGAAAGGAGATTGCAACGAATGAGTTTTGAGACGTTTCTCAAACAAAAGTAGGTTACAGCACAAACAAATATCCAGAGGGAGAGAATCCATAGTTTAGGAGCTAGTAATTGAAAAGAACGAAAACGAGAATATGCACATGGAGGACGGGGAACAGCAAGAAGGATTTGGGCATCAGAACGAAGGACCCTAGGAGGATGATATAAGAAAACTAAAGATGGCAAGTAATAAGGTGCCAGTGCCAGTGCATGAACACATTTAAATACCAAATAAAGAAAAGGAAACGCAAATCTTTGTTTGATTGGAAGCCAGCGAAGTTGGATCAAAAAAGGAGACATTAAATACCTCATAACATAAGGGATTAATAATAAGAAAACAGAATGTGACATTGGAATGGGAAGGAAATTGCCACAGAAAAGTTCTAAGTGTAAACAAATATATGATTTGTACTTGAAAATATGGCCAGATTCACAGAATGGGGTGCAGAAATGGCACAAGGTCCGCGCGTCGAGAAGGACCTTGCGCAAGCCATGGCGCAGAAGAAAATATTACGTACCACGCGTATTCATGGATTTAAAGATACATTACTCAGCCATTGCACAAGTAAAAACAAGCTGCACTAGGAACGCCCACAACAAGCCCCCAAGCACACCAAAAAGCAAACAAAAGGACAAACACGGAGCAAGCCTCCGCGCCACCCCTGGCCCACCAACCAGTAACCCAGTGGGAAGGTGTGCCTCACCTTGCAAGTCCAGGCTGCACCCCAGTAAAATCACGTGCCTCACTTTGCAAGCCCAGGCCGCACCCCAGCGAAAATGCGTGCCCTCCCTCGCAAGCCCAGGCTGCGCCCCAGGGAAATTGTGCACCTCACCTCGCAAGCCAATGCCACACCCCAGCGAAATTGCGTGCCTCACCTCGCAACCCCACGCCGCACCCCAGCATAAACGCATGCCCTCACCTGCAAGGCCAGGCTGCACCCCAGCAAAATCGCACGCCTCACCTCGCAAGCCCATGCCGCACCCCAGTGAAAATGCGGGCCCTCCCCCAGCAAGGCCAGGCAGCACCCCAGCGATAAGGCAAGTCCCTCTCGTAACTGGAGGCTACACCCCTTACCAAAACGTGAGTCCCCCCTACACCCTCAGCCCCCATTCAAGCCTCATACCCACTATTGCACATCAACCACTCTAACCCAGACAGCACACCCCAGTCCCCCTCACCTGTGACACCTCCCAGGCAGTCCCCTCCAGACTGGACCACACCCACCAGCCCCCCTCCAGAGTGGCCCCCAGCCACCACCCCCTCTCACCTGTGATACCCCCCCAGGCAGCCCCCTCCAGACTGGACAATACCCACCATTCCTCCTCCAGACTGCACACCACCCACCATCCCCCCTCACCTGTGACACGCCCCCCATGCATCCCCCTCAAACCCGGACAACACCCATCGGCCCCCATCCATATTGGACAGCACCCACCAGCCCCCCTCACCTGTGACACCCCCCCAGGAATCCCCCTCCAGACTGGACACCACCCACCAGCCCCCCTCACTTGTGACACCCCCCCTAGGCAGCCCCCTCCAGACTGGACACCACCGACCAGCCCCCCTCACTTGTGACACCCCCCAGGCATTCCCTTCCAGGCTGGACACCACCTGCCAGCCCCCCTCACCTGTGACCCCCCCACGCAGCCCCTTCCAGACTGGACAACACCCACCAGGCCTCCTCCAGACTGAACACCACCCACCAGCCCCACTCACCTGTGATACTCCCCCAGGCATCCCCGTTCAGACTGGACACAGTTGTTGTTAGCCGACATCCGGCACCTGCGCGGAAGTTGCACCTCTGCGGTGGCACCGGCCTGGATGTAGCGCAGGGCCTTGCTGTGGATCCTGCATTTCAGGTCCTCCCAGCGCTTGTGCTCGGTATTTAAGGTATAAAGTGCCACGTTGCATCATAGGGTTGAAGAGGGCATCATAATTCTCCAGGACCTTCTCCACCAGGATGTCAACTCGATGGCGGTGAAGTTGACAGCCCTCTGCCTAGCTGCCATGGGGTTACCACTCTGATCAGAGGATGATGGTGCTGATGTGGCAACCCCCGAGGCTGGTGTGAGGCACGTGATTTTACTGGGGTGCAGCCTGGACTTGCAAGGTGAGGCACACCTTCCCACTGGGTTACTGGTTGGTGGGCCAGGGGTGGCGCGGAGGCTTGCTCCGTGTTTGTCCTTTTGTTTGCTTTTTGGTGTGCTTGGGGGCTTGTTGTGGGCAAGGTGGTACTGGAGCTGGGCTGTGGAGCAGTGATGGTGGAATGGCACGGTAGGAGTCCAATGAAGCAGCTGACAAAAGGGGCCAAAGACAGGAGCACATGCAATGGCTGGACAGCAGGCACTCCAAATGCAGGTGCAGGTGGGCAGCAGGCACACGCACTGCACAGGCAGCAGCAGATGGCAAAGTTGGAGGCAGCACAGGGCAGTACGAGGCAGGTAAAGGCAGGAGCGTGGGTATTCCATGACTCACAATGTAGGCAGCCGGAAACAGAGTCAAGGGACCTTGCGCATAAAAAATGAGAAAAGCGTGGACACGTGAAATCCGAGGAAAGGCCGTCAGTGCGTAACTTACATGACACACGCTGCATGCAGGCATTCAGCACACCATATTCGGGGGTACTTTAGTACATGTAGAAGCATCTCTGATCGTGTGTGCGAAGGGATGAGACGGACAAGTGGAGTACTGCGTATTTTGGGGTGCCACGCAATCCATTCACTTCAGGGACCGTATAAACTTCTTATTTTGGTGAGGGTTTAGCCTCAGCGCATACACGCATCTACTTTTGATTTTTGTGAGGCTAACAGTTTGTGGCATATGCCTTTTTTTCAACTCTGGGTGCCCCTGTGTATCGCGTACCAATATTCATACATTTCTGTTAGCTTTCCGGGGTTCACGTATGCATTTTTTGTGTTGCTGGGTGCCACTGCATATCGCGTACCGCTATTTTCTTGGTTTGTAAGCTATCCTGGTATCGCATACGCATTTATTTTTATTTTGGGGTGCCTGTGTGTTAGGCATACCGTATTTTTCCCACTTGGGGTGAATTTGATCCTTGCTGGACACAAAACTACGTCTTCTATCACGTACACTGCCCCCTCACTCAAATTGCTCAGGACAATTACCTGGTGTGCCTTCCATATTTTCGTTACACCTGGAACATTAGTGCAAAGGCCCCAAGAGGGAAAGGGGGCAGACATGGCCGGGGTCAGGGACGCGCTGCGGAAGCAGCTGTCCCAGTACCAAGGGTGCCGGAACCTGCTGAGTAAGCATCTGCCCCAGCTCAAAAGGGTAAGAGACATGCTGTGGAGGCAGCTGCCTCAGCCCCATGGGGTAATGCCATGCCCCAGGCCACTTGTGGTCCGACATCTGAGCCCCAGAGTGGTCCCAGCCACACAGGGGTGGCACCAACACCTTGTGGCAAGAAGGCAAATCCTGCACAGCAGGAACAGACTCAACCCCATTACACGGCACAGGACACTGGCACTTTGAGGAAGAAGAATTTCGATGATGAAGAACTTAAAATCCTCATGGACTACGTGGCCATTCACCACCGTGACATGTGCCAGCATCCATGGAGCACACATACAACTGCTTAGCGTATGGTGCACTGGCAGCATGTCACAGATGAGATCAACACCTTAGGGTTGAGAAGAGCACTGCTGCACAGGTATTGAAGCGATGGACTGATCTCACCTGTCGCACCAAGTCCAAGCTGAGTGCCAACCTGGCCTCTGCTCTGACAACTGGAGGGGGGTTACCAGAGGAGGAGCTGACTGAGCATGAAGAGGCTATGAGCCAATTCATTCTACAGGAGCAGGTGCAAGGTGTGGGAGGCCTGGAAAATTACGAGGACACGTCCGGTGAGTGACCAACATTGTGCATCTTGAGTACGTGAAGTAATGCATCAGCAAGATGTATAATTGCGCTGCACATCTGGTTGCATTGGAATGACTGCCCCAGGTGAACCATGTCTTGTGGTGTAATGACTCCTGTCCAGTGTACACAAGAGTGGATACTGTTAAGGATTTCAATCAGGCAATACAACCTGGTCTCAGCCTAGTATGCAGTGCGCAAATGAAATACTTATTTTATTGTGTCTATAGGTTCAATATTCTGAGTGATATACCACTCATATCACCCTGGTTGGTAAAGGTAATATTTATTTATGTATTTAAAATTCAAATCAAACATATGTTTTAATATTTGGGGCAGCAATCGCCAATGTGGTGACAATACAAATAAGAAAGTAGGTAATGCAGTTGAATTCACTTTTAGCAACATTGAATATAAAACACAGAGAAAAGAACAGTTTTGCCTTGTTTGAAAGATAGCGCTTAAGTTAAGATTTCCCCCTGCAAATTTCTCATCTCACAAAAGGCAATTCTACACAGATGTAAGTAAGCAGCAGGTATTCAGGAATAAAGAACATTGTACAGAATTTAAGGATAACTCTCCCCCCGCCCCAAACAATAGAGAAAAACGGTTTGGAAATCTTACACCTTTAAAATGACATTTGAAAATGGCTGAGCAAAATAATGAAAAGTGGACAAAAATCCATAAACCAATATAAATCTCTATGGGAGCAACATTGGAAAGATCCTAACAAACATGAGCTATAGGTTAAGCGACAGTGAACACTTTGAATCTTAATGGAAGTTTGGAAATACTTTAAATTGAAAATCACACGTGTAAAACTTTGCAGAAATGTGAATTCCCGCCTAAAATTCACTAAACAGTTTTGTTGGATGCGGTTTTTGTATTGGGATGTAGCTACAATTCTTATGTTTAAGTCAGAGGTGAAATGAAGTCTCTAGCTATTAAACTGAGGGAGTTATGCAAGGGTGAATGAGAGGTGTTTTAGAAAAATAGAGCACAGAACAACAGAAAATCGGTTTTAAAATGACAGGTTAATTTTACTTAAACTAGATTTAATGGCTAAGAAAAAGAGAATGCCACCCGTGGATCTCCACAGTTACACAGCCGCTTGTAACCCTTCATGGGGCGGATACCCCGTTTTCTTTATGGGAATTACTTTATTTAATCAAAATCACTAATGGCTTGCGTCTAGTAATACAAATATGAAGATGAAATCGGCGCTAACACTATGAATTACAGACAGGGTTGCAAGAATGGTTCTGACAATATTACAGGTTCTTAAGTTACAGATAGGATGGTGGAGAGATTGGTATAGGACAAGGTAAGGCAAGATTTGCTATGGTTTACTATGATTCCTATTATTACTTACAGTCCTCTTTAATTTAGGATTTTGGACAATCAAGGGTTCTGGTCATCTGGATCAGTCTAACCAAGGACAGCAGGGCACCTCTGACGGGATAGGATCAGGTGGGCGGTTCTGGTCACTGGACTGGCACCTCGGGTTACTGCACTGGACTGCGCTGGTTATCGGAAATCAGTGGAATGGCGAGTTTGGAGCAGGCAAGCATTAATGGTAGCAAGCCAGACTGGATCAAAAATGCTTCCTTTAGGTTTTGGGATTGCTTCAGGATTTGGCCTAGCTGAAAAGGAGTTCAGAAATGCAGAGGCCTTGGCTTTGTAAAGAAATCTGGAATCAGGAACAAGATGGAGAATTCAGGAACAGGGCGCCACACAGAAAATCAGGATGGAGTCAGGAATCAGTGTCTGTGTGCTGTGAGGTTCCCTTATTTATCATGCCAAATGACATCACTAAGGTTTATGGTAGGGGCAGACTGACAACCCACACACACAATGCTGTGATTGGTCAAAGACATAGTTTCCGCCTTGCTTTTCACTGATTGGATGACAGAAAGGGATGTCATGTTTTATGAGATGATCTGGAAACCTCCCATAAGTATTGGGACCTAAATCTAACTTTCCCACAAATACATATTAATGTAGTTATGCCCTCTAAGAAAATCAGATACATAAATTACATATTTCGTGGGTCACATTCTAATCCATCTCCCAAGTCAGTGGGACCTGGTTTAGTCTTTCCGTTGAATTTTGGTAATTTTAACCATAAAAGGTTCGGCCTAACATTTCCCAATTCTGTACATATATGCGCAATTACCCCTAGAATTAGTGTACACAACATTATATTTGCAACATTAATAGTTTCTGCACAATTGGTCATTCTTTATAACTTATGTTCCTTATGCAGTAAGAAATTCTACCAAGTTTTCAAATGACTAGCATAAATTCAGATTTATATGCATGCACTTTTCATACCTTTTCACATTCTTGCTGCCAAGTTAAATGTCTTGAAGTTCAGTGGCAAAATAAGCATTTTAAACCCTAAAGTCACATGCCAGTTTGTTTTTCTTTCTTCCCAAGTGTAATCACATGTCGAATCCTTTGAAGTTGAATGAGGGGCCTCTCCCTGGAGAGTGGAGCTTCCTGCCCCTCCCCTGGAAGGGTGAGTGTCCAAGCCTGCTATGGTCTTCGCCTGGGGCAGAGACAAATGTCTAATGAAGTTCCTTTGTCATGAGTATGCGAGGCCTCCCAGCAGCAATTAGCCTTTCCTGTGCCGGCAGTGGAGGTGTCAACCTTTCTCAGGCTAATAACTGTCAGAACAGGTTTTTTTTTCATAGTTGATTAACTCAGACAGGGTTTAGCTTTTAAGTTTCATCTTTTTAATCTTTCCTTTAAACATATAAAATTAAACAGTTTATAGGTGGATTTTTAACATGAGCATATCCTTTGACATTCTTAAAGAATTAAGCCTATACACAAGAACATACTTTCACAACAGGCAATTTTGCTCTTCATTCATGAAAAAGCACATTAAACTTATTTCTTTAAATCCGGTTTATATCTGCAGCAAATACACATTTTAGTCAGCACTAATTCTTCCCTTGGGTGCTGGGATTGTTTGCAGCCTGGATACATGTATCATGCCTTTGTTCAGAGTTTCTCTGGACAGCTGTTTCCTGATATTTGTTGCAAAGAAATAGCTGCATTTTTCCCCAGGGAAAATGAACACAAGGGTCCTTGGGTTGCTTTTTCGTAGATACATTTTGTAGGAGCTGCCATTCCAATAAGGCCTGGTTCCTCTGAGCCACACTGGATGGTCCTGGGCATTGCAGGGTCCTTTAATGCCAATGATGTAGTAGAAATGAATGGATCTAGTGCCAAAAACAGCACTTTTTCAGGTTAGGAAAATGTCATTTTAAAAGGAATTTTCGGGTTTTCAGCACAATGATGCTGTTTCATTCACTTTGCTCCATGTTGACTGTGGCAGAGCCCACTGGCATGCTGCTGCAGTGATGACTCTGTTTTCACCCCCCCCTTGAACTGTGTGTGGCAGGGTGTGCAGCCTTTTTCTGGTTGTGACACAAACGCAGTTTTGAAGATTTTGGCGCACACAGAAGTCAGCGCGGTCATTTTGGGCTGTTCCCTTCACCATTGCAGTAAAGTGATGTAGTGGGGCACATTGGAATGGGTCAGAATATCCCACAATACAAACCATGTGTCGCACATCAATTGAAGATGTACGTGTGACAGTACTCATCCCCCACTAGCATACCCCCCCAGCATCTGCAACATGATGCCCCAACATACACAGTTGTTTGCTGCTGTTACGCTCACCTGGCTCCCACAGAGGCGTCGGTCTGAACTGGACAGCTGCGGTCTCCACCAATGTTACGCGTAGGGCCGAGATGACGGACTGGACTGGCCCACCTAGCTTTGTTTGCTTGGCCCGTAGGAATATTCTTCTGTAAATGGAGAAAGGGAATTAACCACCCGTGGGGTTAAGCGTAAATCCCCCCACCCTCGCTGTTCTCCCCACAGATCACCTTTGATGTCCCCTCTTATAGTCTCACCTGATGGTTTGAAAAGATGAGCTCTCCATCCTGCATTGAGTGCAGGGGCGCGTTGATAACCAGTTGCTTCACTGGCTCGAAGGAATTGGTGAGTTCCAGAACAATATTGACTCCGAAAAGTATGTAGTTCGTAAGAGTTCACATGTCTGACTTTCACTATTGTCCGATTCCTTGTAGTAGTTTGCAGCTTGACCCCACCGAAGAGTTCTTCGTGGTAGCTGACGAAGTTCAGGTAAGGATTTGGCTTATCCTACACAGTTCAATAAAATAAGGCCAGAATGTAACCTGTGGCTTGCTCCCTTATTCAGGTGTGGAGAGAAAATATGAAGTTCGGGGAATAATGCCTCCGGTGGTAAAATTAGGTAAGTCTATTGTGGTGAGAAGAGTTCCCCTTGTTTGCCCCTTCGTCTCACCTTCTTGTCCTTTTGTTCCCCTTAGGGGCTGGGGTACGGCAAGGATGCAATGGAGACTTGCGCCGACCCGTGAAGAGGAATAGTACCCCCGGCTGTAATCAGGTAAGTCTATGGGGGTAGTTACTATTGCTTCTGTTTATTCCCTTGGCCCGCCTTTGCTGTTCTTGTATCCCCCTTAGGTGCCAGAGTGCGGTGGGAACGTGCAGAAGGATGCAGTGGATCGTGAGGATGCTGCGAAGGCCGGTGAGTTCAGCCCGGCGCTGCAGCAGGCGAGGCGGCGCGCGTAAAATGCTTCTTTCTTCCAGCTCGAAGGCACAGTGGATCCAGAATTTAGGTAAGGATCGAAGGTTTTGCTCTTATTCTAACCTCTTCTCCTTCTGTTCCTCCCTTTTTCTAGGAGCTGCAGACTCGAGGCGGGCGTGGCAGAAGACTGGATGCAGGCTTGCAGACAAAGTGAGTGTTACGCTGCTGGATGCAGAATAACGTGAAGCGTGTGCTGCTCTTCGGGCGTGGTTTAAATAGCCCCAAAGTAGTCCCAGGTAAGTATTCCTCCCCAGCCCCACCCGAGTAAAAAATAGTCCCTAGGTAAAATAGGGTTCTACGTGATTTCGCCGACCTATTTTTGGTCGTGGTACTTTTCATCGCCGACCCTTTCATCGCCAAAGGAACAGTGGATCCAGAATTCAGGTAAGGATCGAAGGTTTTGCTCTTATTCTAACCTCTTCTCCTTCTGTTCCTCCCTTTTTCTAGGAGCTGCAGACTCGAGGAGGGCATGGCAGAAGACTGGATGCAGGCTTGCAGACACGGTGAGTGTTACCCTGCTGGATGCAGAATAACGCGAAGCGTGTGCTGCTCTTCGGGCGTGGTTTAAATAGCCTCAAAGTAGTCCCAGGTAAGTATTCCTCCCCAGCCCCACCCGAGTAAAAAATAGTCCCTAGGTAAAATAGGGTTCTACGTGATTTCGCTGACCTATTTTTGGTCGTGGTACTTTTCATCACCGACCCTTTCATCGCCAACATTTATTTTTTTTTATTTATGGGGAGGCTGTGCCCCCCAAACCCCACCCTTACTTAAATAATCATACCCCAACCCGCACAAACACCCCCCCCTAAAAAAAATGTTAAAATAAAAATGTTGGCGATTAAAGGGTCAGCGATCAAAAGTCCCATGACCAAAAATAGGTCGGCGAAATGCGTGTATACCGTAAAATAGTCCCTTCCAAGCCTCATTTGGCTTGGAGCTCTGCAGCATGGTCTGCATCAGGTAAGTTCGACTCTATGAGCCTGGCGCCGTAGGCGCCAGGACTGACTCTCCATATGAGCCTGGCGCCATAGGCGCCAGGACCGCACCCGAACAGCCCCTAGCAGGGGTTTTTGGGCTTGCTTAAAATAACGTGATGCCTGCTTCCGGGGTTGCTAGACCTGGTCTGGTTCCCCGGGGGTAGGCATCATGACAGCTGCATCCTTGATGTGAGTGACTCTGCTCTGCTAGACATGTTCATGTGTCCGAAATCCTAGTTACACCTCATGCCATGCAGGGTATTGCAACTCCTTTCACACATGTACCTATGTGCTGCCATGCTATATAAAACATCCAAGATGACACCCAACACACCTTCTGGCATGCCCTGAGTGAGTGTGCACATGGCCAGACTGTGCACAGCCTCGCTGGCCCAATGGCAATGACTCCAGAAACAAATTGTTGTGAGGCCCGCTCCCTGTTACCCTGCCACACTCAGCCCACACTCCATGGGTCCATGCCCCTCTCCCTCTTGTGGGCCACTGTACCTTGTTCCTATCTACAACTCCATTGACTTACTCTCTCCACTTATAGCTATAAATCACATGGGACTATTTCCCAGACTTACGGCATGTTCCCATTGTGTACAGTCCCTGTACCAAGACAACACTGGTGTGGCATGTGATGGATGCAGACTTGGGTGTGGATATGTGTCTGCCTATTGCCATGTGATATAATTGCACGTCACAGAGCCACATGTCCATGCCCATTTCACTGGTCAACAGTTTGCAGTGCCATCGGGCCATAATGTGCTTCTTAACGACCCTGTTGGTTGGCAATGTGTCCTTGCCTGGACTGGCCCACCGGGAGACCGGGAGTTTCCCCGCTAGGCCTCAGGGACATAGGGCCTCTTTTCTTGGGGGAAGGATACATAGATAAAAACATGCTTTGTTTGTTTCAACACGGTCAGTTCGTTGCTGAGAATGCCGAGCCCTGCAGAGCCGTTCAGGCTGGGTAGCCAGCCAGGCTGCAGTGTGCACTGACTGACTAAGGATGGGGGTTGGGGACATGGGAACATCACCAAGACATCCAGCAGCATGATTCTATCCGTGGATGTGGGCCTGTTCCGCGCCTGCGCATTGTGGGGGGCGAAACTGCACGTGTTTTAGTTTGCCTGCTGGTGCATCCGGACAGATCGACAGTGAAACCGCACGTGTTTTAGTGTTCCTGCAGCCTGGGTGAAACACAGGAAAAAAGGCGCCAGGTGGGACCCGCGACCGCCGGGATGCACACAGGGTGCACAGCGCGGGGTGCACCCCTCATACAAGGCGGGAGTTCGGTGAGGCCCCCAGCAGGCACCCTCTCTGGCTCAGGAGATGAGAACGAATGCATAACGCATAATCTACGCACCACGTACAAGGCGTGTGGCGGGGTAATAGTTATTTTATTTTAGTGGCAGGCACAGCGTTCTCTTCTCCACTCCCCGTGCCTTTGAGGCGCTATGCGGCAAAGTAAATGCTCACTCCTAGTGCCCTGGGCTCGCTCGTGGCTCCCCTTCTCTAAACGCATTCAAACGACAATTCATTATCGAGATTTTCAAAAGATCCCTCATCTGGGGTGCATGTTTTCTTTAACGGAAAATGTTTTAGGCAGTTTTAAAATAAAATACCATTATTATTAACTGCGTCAAACAAAGTCAAGGCGGAGGCTGCCCTCCTCCCCCAAGCCCCGCCCGTCTCCTGCTCGCAGCGCCCCTAGCCCATTCACAGGGCAGCGAGTCCTCCTCGGGTTGGCGGAGGTTAGGAGTGACAGGGATACGCTGATTGGGCTGTGATTGGCTGAGCGCACAGGTGCCCAACTATGATGCCTCTTGGGTGGGGGGATCCTGGCCCCCTCCATATCCCCCGTCTCCCCACACGGAGCGCAGAACACCCCTCTGACCGGACAGCCAAGAGCAAAGAGCCTTCTTCCGAGCCCGAAGTTCTCGCACAGACTTGAACCTGAGATCACGGCCGTGCAGTAAGAGAAGGTCAATAACAATGTGAAAGAGCCCCCAATACAAATTTCTAAATTGAGAACATTAATTTAAAGTATGATTAAGTTTCGTGAATCGAACATTAATCGTGCTGGTTTTCTATCCGCCTTTTAATGGAACCAGCGCCCATGCGGCCCATGCGTGCCACTTGCTTTATAGTGCCTAGACGCAGCGTTCTTCCAGGTGACGACAGGCCATTGCCGGCTCCCACTGTAGGGCCAGGGCCACCCAGTAGGCAGTGGGGCCAGGTCCGTGGCCTCTGCCGCCCAGCCTCATGGCAGAGCCCAGGCTCCAGCAACTCTCCTGGCCCCACCAGCCCTGTCCTTATGGGGCTCCGTCACTCGCAGCCACGTCTTCCCGCTGATGGCAAACACCACCATTTCCCGCAAAGTCGCAACATGACTTCGAGCCAGTCCGTATTCACCACAGAAAGACCACATATAGCGCCAAAATGCACCACTTTCAACGGCCGGACAGACCGACAGTGCTCTGGCGAGCAACGAACAGCCTGTATCAATGATCCATTCAGCAGCACGTTAGAACTCAGGGCTGTGGGGCTAAAGGCAGCAGGCCTGGATAGGTAAGATTTGGAATGTGCTTTTTTCTTTTGGTGCTGCTTTGCAGGACACAGGACGGAGTTGTGTTATTAGCGACACACAGAAGGAGCGAAGGCTGGCCTGTCATTATAGGGCTGTACCTACACATCGTGTTATTTGGCTAAACCATTTATTTTCCTGAAATAATATTTCCTGAAGGGAAGCAGACGTATCTGTGGGAAAATGGGGAGATTTCTTGGTACAGATCATCAGAACGCAGTTGGGTGCTCGGAGAAAGTGAATTAGGGCTGGGCACGCCGAACGCTCACACAGTAGAACCTAACAAGTTTTCAGACTGCCCAGTGGCCAAAGCATATGCAAAGAACCCAGAGTGGATGCATTCCTCGTTATTTTTTCTCATGCATGTTCATTGCAACTTTTGGGTCACTCGAAGTGAAGTGTCCCTGCTGAGATATTTCAACCGATGCAGCAGACTCATCCTTTCATCATTTTGGACTAAGGCCCTTGAACATGAGACACATACATTGAATATGATTGAATGGTGTAAGAGTAGTAGTTATTTACAGTGCTGCGTACGTAAAAATGTCCGTTCTTTTAGCGCATCTTGGTGGATTCCTCCAGCTTCTAAGCCGGTTAATATCTGGCGTTATTAGCCAATGAAATGGTACTTATGTTATAGAGCTCTGAAGGAAGGAGGGCTGAGACTTTGATCTTTCCAAGGCATGCTGGCACCAAGTCGGAGGCGAGTGCTTAACTTGTGAGTTGCTCCACGGGTCAGGAGCCCAGCCCTGCAGTAATTATAACATGGAATGGAGAGGCAGGAATTAAAAAAATGCAGGAGGCCTTAGAGCAAAGTATTCGACCGCTGATATGCCACGCTTGAAGCTGCAGTAAAATGCATGGTTACTGAATTCGCCCCACAGACGCTCCTCTGTGTTCTTATCACAACTATCGCAAGTAAGACCCAACAAAGCACTGAAGCTTGGCTGATAGGGAGGCATTCAGTGCTAGTTTCTGCACGCGTGACTGACTCCTTTCAGCCCTTCCTGCCTTTTCAGACAGAGACACGGCACTGTCTCATCCTGAACTTTGCATATGTATCAGAGGTTAGTTTAAAGGGGCAGGGCAGGAGCATCAAGAACACATTGAACAGCGAAACCTATAACGCATTGAACGCCCAAAATCTGCCTTAAGGAAAATTCAGAATGCTGGTGTGTGTACCTGTATGTATAAAGTTTTGCGTGCATTCTTTCGCACAATCTGGTGCTCTTGTATGTATATTAGGGAATATTGACTAGAGCATGTTCAGGGATTGGGACAGCAATCAAAAAGGGTGTTTTGATCTTAATTATATATATTATTCAGAGCTGTGGCATTTACTTATTCCTTTATTCTGGCATAATCTCTCTGGATGATGGTTTGTTTGGTGAGCGAGTGCCTTCAAATTGAGACGTCTTTTTTTTCTTCATTATTAGAGTGGATAAATAAATACAAGACATATACTATTAAGATTGCCTGTTTTTACTCACCCTAGCAGCATACTTCAGGAAGGGTGAAATGTTCCTCTGAATATTATTCATTTCATAACGTGCTTAGCCACATCTTCTGCTTATGTCTGTGATGGAGGTTGGGGTTAAATTCGTCAAGCATTTATATGCAAGAGGGTTGTGTGGTGCGAACGTGCACTGTGTTCTATACTGGAGAATGCTTGATGAGCTCATCAACCAAAGAAAACGGAAGTTGGTTGGTGAAAAAAATGTTTTTTTAACGTTGGCATGAGTCGCCATTCCCTGATGTCATGACAAACGTGTTCGGCGTGGATCGAAATCGTATGTGCTCTGCAGGCTTCCAATTGTCATTCAATATAATTAGAGGGTGTTTCCGCAGGGCAACCGCCCGGTGCCCTTTAGGCTACAACACAGGAATGATCTGCTCTTGTTTTTTCTATCAAATTCTTTTATGCGCAGATTCGGACACAGTCACAGAGGAGGAACACTGGAGGGGCTAGCTAGGCTCAGGCACAGGGTAAACAGAACATAGTGTGCTACTCTAAAAGTGCCACAGTCGTTTAAGAGAGATTGCCAACGATGATCAAAGTGGGCTCGCTTTAGTTTATGGAGATATTCTTGAAGTTCTCGGAGCACTAACCTCCTGTATTTTACAGTTTCACTATAAGGAGAGGCTGTTTTTCAGAAGGTGGCTCAATATTTCAACACTGAAATGATCAGCACTGGTTGCAGCCGCGAGGATGAAGGCACCCAGTACGTGCGTCGGCAGCGCTTGCATTTCCAGGGCTGGCAAAGCTGAGAGAAATGTATAGTGTGGGCATTTACGAACATGCAGAAGTGGGCACAGATTTCTTTCAAAGATGGCCCTCAACTGCCAGTGATTTAAGCGAGCATGTTGATGTACATGTCGCTCAGTGGTACATCTGGAGATGACATTAGCGGCATGCCATGGAGTAGATAACGGGCATAAAGACAGATTGCCATTAGGCAACGCCAGTGTGCACAGTTTAATGTCAAATGTAGAAACGGAGTGGGGACATACTTGTGTTTTTTTGCTGTCCTATTTTCCATCCTATACTCTCCCTGTTTGTCCCATTCCCTTAATTTCCCGCTTCCTTTTCCCCTACCACATCCATTCTTTCCTCATTTTCCCTTTCTGCCTCGTCCCATATAGTGACCTTTCTGAGTCCCTCCTACCCAGCCGTACTGAGGATGCCCTGCTGCTATTCTGTGAGAGTGCACGCCAAGGAAAGAGGACAAGAGAAAGAGAGAGGACAAGCTGGAAAAAATGAGAAGAGAGACAGAAAAAGGAAGCAAGGAGGACAGATGGAGGCAGACAATGCAAAATAAATCAGAGGACTATAAGATCGAAAATGAAAGTGGCCAGACGGAGAGCATCCTAGAAACAATGTCTGGGTGGATATGTTGAGTGCTCTACTCGGGCATGGTGCCAGGCTGCAAGTAGGGTTGGAATCCCCCCCCCCCCCCATAGAAGGATTGGGCTCATGTGCTGTGCTCGCTCCTTCAGTGAAATATGGGGCCACTTTGAAACCATTTTCCAGGGCCACTTTTGGATCCCAGTCCACCCCTGAATGTGTCCACTGGCAGCATGGCCCAGAGCAGGGAATTTTGTTGCCAGTCTGCATATGCCTTGCTCAGATAGCTTGTTGACCATAGCATGTGAATGCTGTATTTGTTATGGCGACATGCCCTGCATTTTGTTACATGACAGCAATGTGATACACATGTTTTCTGTAGACACGTTGCACATGACTCCACATGTGTTTTTCTGTCCATGTGTAGGTGAGGAGGCACCAGATGCAGAGGAGGAGGAAGAGGATGAAGAAGAGTCTGTGGTGCTTCAGACTGCCAGTGGAGGACGTTACGTTGCAGGCCGTGACACTGGTGCTACAGACCATCCTGAGCCGTGCTGCAGACACTTCTGACTCTTTGGCCTCAACTGGCTCTGAAGCTGAACCGGATATGCAGTCCTCAATGCTGGCTGAGGTGAGTGCACCAATGGGTGGATGTAACGCTCACCTGACTCCCACGGGGGCGCTGGCCTGGTTCGCGCTGCTGTGACCTCGTCTAAGGTGATGCGCAGGGTTCGGAAGACAGAATGGACCGGGCCCCAGATCTGGCTTGTCTGACTCGCAGAAGCATCCTTCTGTAGGTGAGAATAGGGGGTTAACTGTCTGCGGGGTAATGCAATCGGCCTCCCACTTACCCCTCTCACCCTCCTCAAAACCCTTCTGTGCTTCCCCGTAGCGTCTCACCTTAGGGTCTGGAAGGACAAGCTCTCCATCCTGCTTCTGATGCAGGGGCGCGTTGGTATCCAGTTACGTCACTGGATTTTCGGATGGGTGAGAACCAAACTTGCTTTGCTTCCAGGTAAGTTTTTCTATAAGTGGTTCCCCTTGTGTCCATGCATTAATGTTCTAATGCTAGTGTCTTTTCCCCATGGGGGCCGGGGTACGGAATGCCGGGGAACAGGCACCGACCTGAGGTGAGCAGTGAAATCCTTGTGGAAATCAGGTAAGTCTTTAATGAGTGTTTTGGTAATGTCTTTTCATTCACTCATTAACGCTGATGTCTTTTTCCCCTTAGGGGCCGGGGTCCGAAAATGCCTGGATGCGGCGCGGACCCGAAATGAAAAGGGAACGACCCAACAGGTAAGTCTTGACATGGAGTTTTAGCTTCCCTTTTCCCTTCTTTCTCTCACCTTTGTTCTTGTCTTTTTCTCCCTAGGCGCGGGGGCGCGACTGCGAATCCGGATGGTCGCTGCTGAATATGGAGGCGCCCTGTAAAGGTGAGTAGAATGCGGCGCTGCAGCGATCGATGCGATGTGCTTTTAAAAATAAATGTCTTCCTTTTCAGGATTGTCGGCGAAATGTCTCTGGGATGCAGATTTAGCAGGTGAGGCCTTTTCCTTCTTCTGTTCTCTTGTTCCCTTCCTTTGCAGGTGATTCAGGATGCTGGCAGGTGTGGCAGAAGTCAAGATGCAGGAGCAGACACGGTGAGCGTCCAGCTGCTAGATGCAGAACAACGCGAAGAACGTGTGGCTGATCGGGTGTGGTTTAAATAGCCTTGGAAGAAGTTCCTAGAATATGTCCTTCCTCCAATCAGGTATGTATCCTTCCCCGACCACGCCCGGGTGGTAAATGAGTCCCACAGGTAAAGTAGTTCCTTTCAGGCCTCAAGGAGGCCGGGGTTCTGCAGCATGGTCTGCATCAGGTAAGTGCACCCAAACACTTTCATAATGAGCCTGGCGCCCATGGCGCCAGGACTGATGTTTTCTATGAGCCTGGCGCCATAGGCGCCAGGACGCTGTCCAAAGGGCCCCTATAAGGGGTTGCTGGGACCTTCCCCGGGGACTTGATGTCCGCTTTCGGGGACGCAGGGCCTGAGCCGGCTCCCCGGGAGTGGGCATCGTGACAGCACCCCCCCCCCAAGGCCCCTCCCAAGGTTGTTCCCTCCGGGGATTTTGGTTTGTTTGGGAAGAGTCGGTGGAATTTCCTGACTAATCGAGGTGCATGCACATGGTCACTGGGTTCCCACGACCTCTCCTGAGGTCCGTACCCCTTCCAATCAATTAGGTAAAAAAAGCTTTGACCTAAACATTTTTGAATCTAAAATGTTCTTCACTTCGAATTCGGGTTCCCCATCTATTTGAATAGGTTCTGGAGGTTTGAGTAGTCGGGTTTCGGGGACCACTGGTTTCAGAAGTGACACATGAAAAACAGGGTGAATTCGCATATTAGCTGGTAAATCAAGTTTAACCGCTACTGGGTTAATTATTGCCGTAATAGAATAAGGTCCCAGATATTTTGGGGTAAAAGTTCGAGGCCCTTTGAGCGGTAAATGTCTGGAAGCTAACCACACTTGATCCCCAATCTGATACGGAGGTGCTTCACTCCGATGTAGGTCAGCATTCTCCTTGTATTTTCTCTTGGCTTGTTGTAAATGCGTGGTTGCCTCTTTGAAGGCTCGGGTAATGGTAGAATGCAGATGTTCTACTGCGGGCACTCCGAGGTTCTGAGGTGAGTCGAGGTTTGAGGTTCGAGGGTGATGTCCAAACAAGGTATAAAAAGGACTATGGCCAGTTCCACAGTGTACCGAATTATTATATGCGTATTCGGCTATCCAAAGAATGTCTTTCCAGTTGCTTTCAGATTGCTGTAACATACACGTAAGTACTGCTCAAGGGTCTGATTTGTCCTCTCGGTCTGACCATCGGTCTGAGGGTGGTGACTGGTCGATAATCTTACGTCGATTCGTGCCATTTGACAACATTTGCGCCAGAAGTGGGAAATGAATTGGCTTCCCTGGTCAGAGATTAGTATAGATGGGAATCCATGTAGCCGAACAATATTTTCGAGGAATTCTTTGGCTAGGACAGAAGCTGAAGGTAAACCTTTCAAAGGTATAAAGTGGGCCATTTTGGAAAACAAATCCACAATTACCAGAATGGTATTGTATCCCGAACAAGGAGGCAAGTCCGTAATAAAATCCATTGATAGGGTGTGCCAGGGTGCTGGCGGTATGTCTAGAGGTTGAAGGAGACCGGCTGGTCTTTTCTTTTGACCTTTATTTTGGGCGCAAACACCACAGGACATCACAAAAGATTTAACATCTTTTCGCCAAGAGGGCCACCAGAATTGTCGTTTCACCTTTTCCATTGTCTTGGCAATACCGGGGTGTCCCTCTATTAATGTATCATGATAACCTGAAATAACTAGTTCGTGTAAATCCTTGTGCGGCAGGAATAAGCGTCCTTGGTAATAAGGTAAACCATTATCTATGGTAAAGTCTGATCCCTTTTGTATCCAATCCTGTAGGACTGTAGGGTCCAGGAGTTGTTTCACTCTGACTTGAATGTCTTCAAGCGTCTGTAACCAAGTCATGCCTAGAATTCTCTGTTCGGGAATTATTGGTACTGGTTCTGAGTTTGTATCAGATTCTCCCATTCCAATTCGGGATAAGGCGTCTGCTTTGCCGTTCTTGCAGCCAGGTCGATAGGTAATCACGAAATCAAATTCAGCGAAAAACAAAGCCAATCGGAGCTGCCGTGATGACTGAGCCTTGGCGGTTTTCAAATACTGTAAATTCCGGTGATCAGTGATCACCCTGATGGTATGTCGAGCGCCAAGCAGGTAATGCCGCCAGGCTTCAAAAGCGGACTTTATGGCTAACAGTTCTTTGTCAGTGATCGCGTAATTAATCTCTGGTGCCGAGAATTTTCTGGACCAAAATGCTACGGGATGCAGTTGGTTGGTTTCAGGATCTCTTTGAGACAGAACTGCTCCCATGGCTAGGCTGGATGCGTCAGTTTCGACGACATACGGGAGATCTGGACGTGGGTGTTTCAATATAGGTGCAGAGGTAAACTTAGCTTTTAAATCCTGGAAGGCCTGCTCGGCTTCTTCAGACCATTCAAAACGTTTATTTTTCCTCAAGAGTGCAGTAATGGGTTGTACTATGAGTGAAAATTCCGGGATAAACCTGCGATAGAAATTGGCAAAGCCGAGCATGCTTTGAACCCCTTTTACAGAGCTAAGTGATGGCCATTTGAGGATGGCATCCACTTTTCTTGAGTCCATTCGGACTCCTTTGGGTGTCAGGATGAAACCGAGAAACTCAACTTCTGTGTTATGGAAAACACATTTCTCAAGTTTAGCAAATAGTTTGTGTTGGCGCAGTTTTTCCAGAACTGCCCTAACGTGTTTTCTGTGATCAGATTCCGAAGAGGAGTACACTAGAATGTCATCGATATAGACGACAACACAAACATCGATGAGTTCCCGAAGGACATCATTCATGAAGAATTGGAAGGCAGCAGGCGCATTGCACAACCCGAAAGGCATTACCTGGTATTCGAATAATCCATATTTTGTACGGTAGGCTGTTTTCCATTTGTCGCCTTCTTTTACTCGCACCAGATGATATGCCCCCCGGAGATCTAACTTGGTGTATATGCAAGCGTCCTTCACCTGGTCAAGGAGTTCAGGAATCAGAGGCAGAGGATAACGGTTTTTAACCGTTATCTGGTTCAATGCACGGTAATCGATACAAGTTCTAAGGTCGCCTTCTTTTTTAGGCACGAAGAACAAAGCCGAGGATGCCGGGGACTTTGACGGGCGAATAAAACCATTGGCGAGGTATTGATCCAAATATTGTCTCAAATGCAGGTTCTCAGGTTCGGTAAGGGCATAAATCCTGCTACAAGGGGGTTGTGCACCGGGCACCAGATCGATTTGGCAATCGTACGATCGGTGAGGAGGTAACGTGTTGGCCTGTTCCTTTTGGAAGACATCCTGAAAGTCCTGGTATTCCGGAGGTAATTGCATGGAGGCAGAGGTTACAGATGCTAGATTAATCTTCAGGTTTTCTGGGTAGCATGTTTGTGCACAATCCGGGAAGGTTATTCTCTTAGCTCGCCAATCAATTCGAGGATTATTTGTCTCTAACCAAGGAATTCCAAGAATAACCTGAAACTGTGGAGCCTTGATTACATCAAACACAACTGCCTCCCGATGGCCGTCAGGACCTATAAGAGTCACCCCAGTAGTGGAATGTGTTACCGGTCCAGAGGCAATTTCAGTTCCATCGACTGTGGTGATGACATCTTTGCTGGTTTTAGGACGGAGAGGGAGGTTAATCCTAGAGGCCAATTCACGATCCACATAGTTTCCAATAGCCCCACTATCGATGTATGCCTTCATTGCATGCAACCGCTTAGGCTTTTCTGGATCTACGAGAACCATTGGCACAATGAAATGCGAGGTCTGAGAGTTAGTTTGCAAGCTCGGCAAGCGGACCCCTACGCTTGTCGGGCTGAGTCGTTTCCCGAAACAGAGTCTTCATGGTTTTTATCAGCGGCTCCTACCGCTTTTCGGGCGGTTTTGCCGGGCAATCTCGTAGAAAGTGTCCAGAGTTCCCACAATAAAGACATAATTTTAACTGCCGCCTCCTTTCACGTTCCTTTTGAGTTAAGGGTTCTTTAACCCCTCCAATTTGCATAGGCTCAGAGTCATCAACTCCCTTGGGGTTAGCGTGGGTCTTGACCAACACCCGGGTCTCAAACCTGGACCGATCTGTTTTTCTGTTTTGAAGTCTGTGATCCAATTGGACCACTAAGTCTATATATTCTGTGCATTCTTGGGGCGGATTTACAACTTGGGCCAAGACATCTTTAAGTTCTCCGCATAGACCTCGATAAAATAACGTGACTCTTTTATCCTCTGGCCATCCCGTTTCCACAATTGGTCTATTAAAGGTTGCAATATAGGATAGGAGGTCCTGATTGCCCTGTCGCAGGGATAGAAGTTCGTCATCCAGAGCCTGCCCCTGAGAGTGTCGAGCAAATAACCTTTCCATGCTTGCTTGAAATCCTTGAAAATTTCGGAGAATCGGGTCATCTTGAGTAACCAGTGGAACTGACCAATCGGCAGCGCAGCCGCTGAGATATGACAATACAAAGGCTACTTTGGTCTGATCATTAGGGAAGGCCCCAGGTCTGCATAGGAAGTGCAAACGACACTGATTCATGAATACAGCGAATCGTTTGGGGTCCCCAGCAAAGCGTTCAGGTGGGGCCAGCAGCATGTTTCCAGGTAGATTAATCTGCACAGGGTTACTGGGAACCACAGGAGCGGGGTTCCCTCCGGAACAGGGTAGAGGAGTTTGTCCAGCTTGACCTTGCAAAAGCTGTCTGGCCAGGTCATCAGTTCTTTCCTTTGATATTATTAATTCCCTCTTGAGGGCATTAGTCTCTTGAGGAGCGGCATGTACTTCGGCCCGTAATTCCCCCAGTAATTGGGCCAACTGATCAGTCTCAGAAGTTTCCATAGCACCTGGGTGGGAATTTGTAGGAAGGCTTCGCGTTCTGTAACGCTCACCTGACTCCCACGGGGGCGCTGGCCTGGTTCGCGCTGCTGTGACCTCGTCTAAGGTGATGCGCAGGGTTCGGAAGACGGACTGGACCGGGCCCCAGATCTGGCTTGTCTGACTCACAGAAGTATCCTTCTGCAGATGAGAATAGGGGGTTAACTGTCTGCGGGGTAATGCAATCGGCCTCCCACTTACCCCTCTCACCCTCCTCAAAACCCTTCTGTGCTTCCCCATAGCATCTCACCTTAGGGTCTGGAAGGATGAGCTCTCCATCCTGCTTCTGATGCAGGGGCGCGTTGGTATCCAGTTACGTCACTGGATTTTCGGATGGGTGAGAACCAAACTTGCTTGGCTTCCAGGTAAGTTTTTCTATAAGTGGTTCCCCTTGTGTCCATGCATTAATGTTCTAATGCTAGTGTCTTTTTCCCCATAGGGGCTGGGGTACGGAATACCGGGGAACAGGCACCGACCCGAGGTGAGCGGTGAAATCCTTGTGGAAATCAGGTAAGTCTTTAATGAGTCTTTTGGTAATGTCTTTTCATTCACTCATTAACGCTGATGTCTTTTTCCCCTTAGCGGCCGGGGTCCGAAAATGCCTGGATGCGGCGCGGACCCGAAATGAAAAGGGAACGACCCAACAGGTAAGTCTTGACATGGAGTTTTAGCTTCCCTTTTCCCTTCTTTCTCTCACCTTTGTTCTTGTCTTTTTCTCCCTAGGCGCGGGGGCGCGACTGCGAATCCGGATGGTCGCTGCTGAACATGGAGGCGCCCTGTAAAGGTGAGTAGAATGCGGCAGTGCAGCGATCGATGCGATGTGCTTTTAAAAATAAATGTCTTCCTTTTCAGGATTGTCGGCGAAATGTCTCTGGGATGCAGATTTAGCAGCTGAGGCCTTTTCCTTCTTCTGTTCTCTTGTTCCCTTCCTTTGCAGGTGATTCAGGATGCTGGCAGGTGTGGCAGAAGTCAAGATGCAGGAGCAGACACAGTGAGCGTCCAGCAGCTAGATGCAGAACAACGTGAAGCACGTGTGGCTGATCGGGTGTGGTTTAAATAGCCTTGGAAGAAGTTCCTAGAATGGGTCCTTCCTCCAATCAGGTATGTATCCTTCCCTGACCACGCCCGGGTGGTAAATGCGTCCCACAGGTAAAGTAGTTCCTTTCAGGCCTCAAGGAGGCCGGGGTTCGGCAGCATGGTCTGCATCAGGTAAGTGCACCCAAACACTTTCATAAGGAGCCTGGCGCTTATGGCGCCAGGACTGACGTTTTCTATGAGCCTGGCGCCATAGGCGCCAGGACGCTGTCCAAAGGGCCCCTATAAGGGGTTGCTGGGACCTTTCCCGGGGACTTGATGTCCGCTTTTGGGGACGCAGGGCCTGAGCCGGCTCCCCGGGAGCGGGCATCGTGACAGCGGAGCAGTTGGGGCACATGACTCTGCAGGGGGTCAGATGACTTCAAAAGGCCAGTCATTGGCAGCACGCCCATCTGTGGTGGTTACGGCCGCAAGGCCATGCTCCCATGTATTGGTTTCTGGTCCTGGGACAGATGTCCAAGGGAGTGTTGCAGTCCCACAGCCAGGGACAGGGGCATCACAGCAAAGGCCATGCTCCCTTGTATCAGGCAGGCGTGGGCCCTGCAAATGTGGGGAACTTGTGCAGGCTGGGCAGACAGAGTGGGAGCAGCAGAGGTTGCGTGCCGCACACTGACAGGGTGCTGCCTTTGAGAGTTTGGCTGAGGGCATGTATAAGGTAGCCACTTCCATGATCCCCCAGCAACACAGGTGGAGCAACAGCTGCAGGTCATGCGGTCCACGTGCCGCTCCCACAGGCTGAACATGGAGGCCAACATCAGGGGCTGACGGGCAGATCTGCAGTGTCTGCAGGCTTTCCTGCTTGCAGAGGGTCGGGCACACAGGGAAGGCCTGAGGCGTGAGTTGTTGGATGTTGACATGCTCCCTGCTCCTCCCCACTCCTAGGTGGACACCCCCTCGATCCCCCGGTCCATGATGGACATTTTTGTAGACCCCAGGCTCGGATGTTGGCATGTTATTTTTGAGTTGCTCTTTCCAGGATTATTTTTTTATTGTATTTTTGCCTTGAGTTGTGCAGCCATGACGTTTCCATTGGAGGACATGCAGGCATGCATAGTGAGGTCAACTTGCATGTTTGCATGGTGGTGCGCAGGATGGAATGTGCAGGTAACAATGGGTTCAATGTATCTTTGCACATGTGTGCTGTGTGAATGGTACTTCACTATGCATGTTGTTGCAGTAATTCGTAAAGTAGCGGTGACTGCTGTCCCGAGGAGACACCCTTTACCCTTTGACGTCCATGCTCTCCATGCCCTCCACCAGGCACTGGCCCTCCTGTCACTAATTCAGAGACACAGTTACAGGTGCAGGTCTTGCATGTTGAGCATGCGTCATTACTCACGATGTTTGCTGCATGTGGAAATTATCTTAGATGTGCTTTGCATGCTACTATGCCAGGATGTTTTTTTAAGTGGTACTAATTGTCACTGTGTTACCTCCCCGGTAAACTCATCTATGCCTGCACCTACTGTGGTGTTGTGCATGTCATTGTCCATCTCCAATCCAGCCAGTTTACTCCTTGATGTGTGTTTAACTCTGTTGTGCTACGCTGCACTCATGGGCAGATCACAATCTATGTCCTGTCACCCTCCTGCATCCTGTGGTGCTTCTGCATTGGGTGCTCTCTGCATATTTTCAGTATCCATTCATGTGCTGTCATGGATGTGCATGTTCTGTATGTTGTTACTATGCATGTCATTGTATTTAAGGGATGCCTCTCCCGATGGGTTGCATCGTATGCAAGGCAGGTGGGTACCATGTGCAGGTAAGTGAAGAATAAGTGAAGGGCATTTGCAGATACTTGTGTGGTGTTTGGCTGGGAGTCCTGCACTGTGTGTGATCACTTTAGATTGGGCCTCATTCCGAGTACGGCGCTAACCAATGGCGCTATTAACGCCTTGGTTGACGCCGTACCCGGACCGGCAGCGCCTTGGTGGTTGGCGGAATTACCGCCCCATTCCAAGGTTGGCGGGGCGGTAATTCCCCAATCCCCATTTACCCTTCCCCATTCCCATTCTTGCCCCATAGGGCATAATGGGAGTGGGGAAGGCGTCAATTACGCCACCGTAAATTACGGTGGCGTAATTAACATCAAGGTCCCTTAGCGCCATGGTATTTAACGCCTGCTAAAAGCAGGTGTTAAAAGCACCATGGCGCTAAGGGAACTCGGAGTATGGCGGTAAGGGATTACCGCCACCGCTCTCGTTAGCGGTGGCCGCTATCCCTTACCGCCATACTCGGAATGAGGCCCATTGACTTGTCTTGTGGGGCACCACTACTACTTCATGGGTGCATGTTTCACTGGGAGTGGTTCTGGTGATAGGTATGGGCATGGTGTTGTTTCTATGGATTAGTGGGGCCACAGGTTTCACATTCAAAATTGTGGGAGTTCCAACTGTGTGGGCCTTTCTTGGGTCGTTGGGAGTGGGTGGCAGGGCTGGCTGTTTGTGGCCTGTGTCAGGCGTTGATGGTTGTGCTGGTGTTTGTCTCATTTGCACTTTGACCATGTGTGCTGAGTGACACTTCACATCAATTGCAATGTTTGTGGGGTAATGGTTCTGCGGCACGTTCAGCCTCTCTTGCTTAGGGTTCACCAATTATGGTCTGCAACCCCAGTTACGAGCCACAACCATGGAACCATTGATGCACATTTTGGGATGCTATGTTGTGAACTGGCACATTACGTTGTGCGGTGTTGGTGTTTTCACATGCACGTTCCATGCATGCTGCACCATGGTGTTTGCAGCTTCAAGTTGACCGCAGCTGGGTGCATGGTACTGCTGCATTCAACTGAATGAACAATTGTGGCAATTGTATGCTGTCACAATGAAGTCTGCATTGACCTTGCACTTTTATTTTGCATCCTACGTGGCGTAGGTGTTTCTGGAATTGCGTATGTTTTTTCGTGACCCAGCGTTCTCTGTTCAATTCCATGAATATGTTTGTTTTGTGCACGAATGGACGGTGCGATTGTTTGACGGTGGAACGTCCCTCGTAACGGCCAAATTTTCGCTTGTTCTTCCTCATTTTAGCTCGCTGCGCAGGCCTAGCCGGCCCTTCTCGTGGAGTCTTGCGCATGGTGTTTGTCGGGTCGCAGTGACGTGGTAGACCGACGCAGATTCCTCGCAAGTCCCGGGTAAGTCCTGCACATTGTTTTCCATTAATCAACGAACAGGGTCTTGCACGCAACTCCTGTTTTTTCACACAGGTTCTTCCATGAATCAGGCCCATAGTATTCAGGTATACATACCTGTATATAAATATATGCACTTTTCATTTCACCCATTAAATATGTAGTTACATGCTCTTTAGTGCGCTTTTAAAGCTGTGCCTCATATTTTGTTCGCTGCATGTTATAAACTGGTTTTCTGAAACAAGTGAAAAAATGTAAACAAACAACCATTTTGTGTTGCCTTATCCCTTGTTGATTTCATGTTTGACCTGAAAGGGGTGCCTTTCGGAGGATCACAGGACAGGGGGCCCCAGTGTGCCTTCCTGAGGCAAATAAATATTGCAACTAATAGTTGTTACCCCTCTGGGGAGAGCTGAAATGGTGCACAAGTTTGTGCTGAGTGAAAGGAACAGGCAGTTGTTTTGGTTGCCTGACGAGTGGAGCAAAGGGGAGCTGAGGAAACAGTGAGGAGGCTGATAGTCCTGCTTGTGTTCTGTCTTTATTTCTGATAGACCTCTTCTAGACCTGTCCCATTGAGCAATGGCTATTTTTCCCACATTGGGGAGTGTGTGTGGCGCAGAGCTAGGGAAGGCTAATTAACCAGCAGACCAAGCGGCTTGTATGCTGACTCTGGCCCTGTTTGTTTGAGCCGGCTCTGTTCAGCGAAAGGTAGGAGGCAGAGGGGTGAACTGACGACTGCCTTTATTGCAGTCCTTCTTTTCTTATTTATGGCACATCAAGGTATTGATTTAAATAGATAAATAGGCACTGCTGGGATGGGCAGTACATCCACTAATAAATGTAAATTTTAAACTTTCACTGTGTCCCGGTGCATTTCAGTACTACTCACGTTGGCAGTTCCTAAAAGATAACTGTGGGGTAAATTCAGCCACAGTACATTAGAGAACTGCCCAATGCCAGGTTGGACCCAAAGGTGCAGAAATATGAAAGCACACTGGTGACTGGAAGACAAAAAAGCCAGCATTTCATTTGCAACTGCCAAATATAAAAGGGCTGATTTCAGGAAAGTATAAATTCAGTGTGGCCTGTATTCGAAAAGCCAGTTTTCTAAAACAGAGAGATCAAGCCTCTGGGGAAAACTCTTGTAACCAGGACTCATGTCTGGCAGATAGTCTCCCAGGACCCCCCTTGTTATTTGCATATTTCAAGTAACTTTGGGTCTCATCGCAAGTTACTAGGGGAATCCAGACGTGGACCCCTTGCTCACTATTCTTAGAGAGGCACAGCTACACCCTACTGATGAGGTTCAACCAGACCGAAACACGTGTCTGGGTTGCTGTTGCTACTCTTGTTCAGAGGAGAATTGCCTAGCATTTCGGTGCCGGACTGCCCCAGGGCAGGACAAAGACTGATATGTTTAGGATATTTCTCCTCTGTGAAAGATGGTGAGCTACAGAATCTGGGTAAGGCTGTTGTAACCAGGACTCATGTCTGGCAGAGAGTCTCCCAGGACCCCCCTTGTTATTTGCATAAAACAGAGAGATGCCAGGGAGAAATGTGTGTATTATGCAGCTTGGAGGGAAATTACTGAACTACAGACGAAACTCTTCTGCAGGAGTAAATTCAAAGGCACACATTAAGGAAACTGGTGGCTACAGAAAAACAGTTTTAAAATAAGCAGAGAGAGTGAAGATGCAGGAGCAAAAGGCATCTTGTATGATACAAGACATTGAAGCAAGCATCATGTAATAGAAATTTAAATGCATTTTTAAAGCACTAGTTTCTGTTCATTAGAGCACTGAAAACCTTCCTCCACAACAGATTCAAAGATCAAGCACTGCTCACCCCCCCCCCCCTGTATGTACCAGACACAGCCGGCCAACCTTTGAAACCTCACTAGAGCTAGGAAAGGACAGAGTTTGTGCCTGAGAAGATGTTTTATCGGGGATGGAATGACAACACTGAATAAACAATTATGCTGCTAATGGATGGTGAACTCTTTAAAAAATAATTGTCAAAATTAAATGCAGGTTGCATTAAGGCCCAGGGGCTGATGACAATTGACATGGTAGAGGAGACTGCCACATGATGCCAAGGAGCAGGGTTATACCCCTCTGTTCAGGAAGATAAGAACAAATGTTGAGGCCCTGGGCATTTAAAGAGTCTTACGTGATTTATCGCAGGTTCTGTCAACAAGTGGGAGATAACCAGGCCTAGACACAGATCTGGGAACCACAAATATGCCAGTTAATTGAAGTGAAAGGTATGTTTTTATTGATTATTGTTACATTGGGATTGTATGGGAAATACTATTTTGTCCAGTAACCCGGGAACCGTGGCACCTATTAAAATGGTTGAAATATTCCCGATTTCATACAAAAAGCCCCATCTGATGATACAACTCCCCTCATAATTTCACAATGTGAACCAAAGTTATGAGTTAAAATGTGATTGTAGCTTCCCAGAAAAAGTTACGGAGTGGAGAGTCGAGGATATGATTGCTTATTGAATCTGATAGCTGTCTGTAAAATCCTAGGATTCTTCGTTTTGTCCTTTTTGAATAAATCACAAAAATCCTCCATTCACACCTGCAGTCACGTGCCCGCATAGGACATAGTGCATTGCGACCGGCACGATCAGACCAATTAAAAAATATATAGTTTGGGACTGTTATCAATACATTAAAGAAAAGTGTCATGTTGAAGATTTTTAACTTCATATCTGAAGTTGTTCAGAAATGTAATTGTTTGTTTGTTTATTTATTTATTGTGCGCACCGGACCCTGAGGTAGCAGGGTGCATGTGATAAGAGGGCTTACAGCTTGGTTACAGAAGTTACAAGTTTACAGAGCATGGTAAAAACAATTTTCTAGGCTCCACAGGATGAAGGTAAAGCAATAGAGTACATATACAAACGGTATGCAGACAGCAAGTCATCATATAGCTGACGTTTACATAATAGCAAATCTATATCAGGTACAATACATGCAGTAGGTGCGTGGGGAGAATGCGGGTTACATAGCATTCTCAGTGAGCCATTTTATTGTGTTCTTTCTGAATTTGTTGAACGTTTGGTCAGATCTAAGAGCGTGAGGTAGGGAGTTCCACAATTGAGCTGCCCTAATTGGGAAGCTGGACCCTCCAATAGTGGTCAGTTTAAATCTGGGCACTAGCAGGCAGTTGGGGCTGACTGTTCTTGTTGGTCTAGTGGAGTATTTTCTAGTAAATCGTTCTGTTAGGTAACGAGGGGCTTTGTTGTTTAAGCATTTGTGGATGAGGGAGGCTGATTTGAGGTTGATTTTTTCCTGGGTAGAGAGCCATTTGTGTTTCCGTCTTATTTCAGAAATATGTGCTCTTCTAGGAACACTTAGGGCCGCTCTAAGTGCATTCATTTGGAGCACTTGTATTCTGTTGATGGTTTGTTTAGTTGCCCCTATGTAGAGGGAGCTACAATAATCTAATTTTGATAGGATAAGGGCTCTGGATAGGATTAGGCAACTGTCATCTGATAGGAATTGTTTCCCGGCTCGTATTAATTTACATGTATAGGCCGTGGATGAGGCCAGTGAGTTTACCTGTTTGGTGAGGGATAGGGTCGAGTCGAGGTAGAAACCTAGAGTTTTTACTTCTCTGGCGACCTTGATAGTGTTCCCATCGATGATAAATGCTGAGTAATTTGGGTTGAGTTTGGAGATGCGAGCTGCGGTGCCCAGGATGATGAGCTCCGTTTTGTCATCGTTCAAGCATAGGCCATGGTTGGCCATCCATGCCTGAACGATGCTATAGACTCTGTTCACCAAAGCCAGATCTTCCCCAAAATCCCCGGTAAGTGGTAGGAGAATCTGGGTATCGTCTGCGTAATTGGTATAGGTGATACCCAGATTGTCAAGATCGTCAAAGTGTGGCTTGGTGAAGATATTGTAGAGTGTTGGCGAGACACAAGATCCCTGGGGCACTCCACAAGTAATGGGTATCGGGTCTGCTGCCGATGAGGGGAAGAACACCCTCATGGTGCTGTCACTGAGGAATGACTGTATCCAGACTATAGCCTCCCCTGAAAAGTGGGCCGCAGAGTCCAGGTGATTACACAGGACTCTATGGTCCACCAAGTCAAAGGCGGCTGAGAGGTCTAGTAGGAGGAGGAGTGCTAATTTACCCTCATCTCAGAGTGAGTCTATTTGGGCCTTTAAATCGATAAGGGCAGTCTCTATGCCATGTTGAGGTCGGAAGCCAGATTGACGGGCGCCAAGGAGATGGTTCACCTCAAGGAAGTTCTGAATTTGGGTGTATGCTATCTTATCTAGTATTTTTAGTAAGAATGGCACCGTGGTGATGGGCCTGTAGTTTGAGGGAATGTTGGGGTCCAGTGTTTGTTTTTTCAGAAGGGGGAGTACCCAGGATTCCTTTAGGTTGCGCGGGATGGTGCCAGTAGTAAAGGATAAAGGTATCGGGAGACAAAGTTATATAGCAGGTACTAGAGGTGTGTGGTGTAGACACTCACAGTAAAAACAATAGCGGGGACCAAGGATGGTTAAAAAGACAATATCAAAATTTTTAATGATAAACAATTCATTCAGATTAAAACCTCAATTAAATAAATAGGTTAGTAATACAGGCATTGTCAAATCCCATGTGCTAAGGCAAAAATAGGGAATACATAACAGGCTCGGTGGCCAGTTAGAAAGATGTTATAGCAATAATACGACCACTGGGGGTACTTTTCAAAGTAACAGGGTACCCTATCCAGGTATGGATAAATGTGTCATCAATTATACTCTCTGTCTAGGGTTCAGAGATATGTCTCGACATGTTTCTGTTCCTAAAGAGCAAGGTATGGAACATTCATCAGGAGGAAGTACATAACAGTATCGCCTATTTAACAATTGGGATAGAGAGCACACATGCCACTACAGGATCATAGCACCTTATAGTGTGCCTGTGGGGGCTCTCTACTAACATTAGTAGGCATGGGGTAGTCAGAGTCACGACCCTTAGGACGACCAACCTATTGTCGTCGGGGGCGATTCCTTACTATCCGTACCACACGGAGTGTCCGCTACTCCGTGTGTTTACTCGCGAGCGAGACAACTGCTTGCCTTTCAATCCTCCGCAGTGGTACGGATACATATCTCTGAACCCTAGACAGAGAGTATAATTGATGACACATTTATCCATACCTGGATAGGGTACCCTGTTACTTTGAAAAGTACCCCCAGTGGTCGTATTATTGCTATAACATCTTTCTAACTGGCCACCGAGCCTGTTATGTATTCCCTATTTTTGCCTTAGCACATGGGATTTGACAATGCCTGTATTACTAACCTATTTATTTAATTGAGGTTTTAATCTGAATGAATTGTTTATCATTAAAAATTTTGATATTGTCTTTTTAACCATCCTTGGTCCTCGCTATTGTTTTTACTGAGAGTGTCTACACCACACACCTCTAGTACCTGCTATATAACTTTGTCTCCCGATACCTTTATCATTATCCTCCCGGACATAGACAGAGTATACACTGCTAATTTTTATTAGTACAGTAGTATACCGGGCTTCCTCTCCTTGTAAGTAGCCAGTAGTAAAGGAGGCATTGATGAGTTTGGTGATGAACGGAGCTAGATCTCTAGCAGCGTCCTTGATCAGTTGTGCTGGGCATTGGTCGCCTTTGCAATTGGATGGTTTAAGTGCAAGAATAGTTTTCTCTACCTCGATCACTGAAACCTTAGAGAAGTAGAATTGGGTGAATTCTTTGGGTTTAGGTATTGGTGTTTTGTTCAGGGGAATTTGGGTTTGGGCTGATAATGAGGCTTTCTTTAGAGCAATTTTTGTTTAGAGGTTGGCCACTTTTTTGGTTAGTGCCAGCTGTATGTCTGTGCACCAAGTTTTATCTTTAATAGAGTCATCCTGTACTGCAATAGGGGTTTCCAATTATTTAATAATAGAGAAGAGCTCCTTCATACTGGAGTTGGCTTGGGTAATCCTATTGTTATACGTTTCTTGTTTGGCCAGGATGATATCCTTTTTGTATTGCGTTGAGATATTTATTAGATTGGTTTTATTTTCTGCGGTAGGATGTAGGTTCCATACCGTTTCGCATTTCCGTTTCCGTAATCTTAGGTTTTTTAGGTGGGGTGTAAACCAAGAGTTAAGATGCTTTTTTGGTTTACTGTGCCTAAGTTTAATCGGAGCAATGCTGTCGAGAGCAGTGGTCATAGCATTATTGAATTCCTCCACTAGAAGGCCTGGGTCAGTATGGTCTGGTAAGGAGTTAAGATTAGGTAGGATATGGGGCAAGATATTGTCTGCTGTGATATTTTTCTTGTTTCTAGTTAATGTAGGTACGGCGAGAGGGGGTGTTAGAGCAGTGGGTCTTTTAGTATTAAGAGTAAAGGAGATTAGGTGGTGGTCAGTCCATATTTGGGGGGCGATGGATGTAATGGAGAGGTTACAGTTGTGACTGGCAATCCAGTCGAGAGTTCTCCCTTTGGTGTGGGTGGACATATCCACTTTCTTCGTGAAACCTAGTTCTGTCAGGATGTTGGCTACGGAGGTGGCCTGGTGATCATTGATATCATTGTACCCTAGGTTAAAATCTCCTAGCACTAAGGTTTGTGAGGAGTTTTTTAGCTTCTCAGAGATAATAGTGGTAATATCTTCATTGAAGGTGCTCATTAGGCCTGGGGGTCTATAGAGGAGATGGATATTTAATGTTTGAGAGTTGGCCGTGGGTAGTTTAATGGAGAGAGACTCGCAGGATTTAAGGTTGGGTGTAGAGGGGATTCTCATGGAGAGATTAGTTTTGGCAATGATCGCTATTCCTCCACCTTGTGCATCTAGTCTGTCAGCTCTAAGGATAGTGTAGTTGTCTGGGACTGCTAGCGTTAGTGCTGGACCTGCTGCCTCGTGGAACCAGGTTTCAGTAATGGCGATGAAGTCAAGGTCATTTTCCAGGACAGTGTCTGCTATGTCTGTAGCATGGGCGACTAAAGATCTAGCATTGATCCAGATGGGTGGAGCCATAACTCCCAGAGATGGAGCCCAGAAACCGCAGGAACAATTAAAGGAAGGAGGCTTCGCCTTGTTTAAGGCGGAGGACAATAGATGTCCAATCCGGATCATGAGCCAATAAGCTGGCACCTCATGATTAAGAGATTTTGGGTGTGTGATTAGGAGTTTAAAAGTAGATGCACAATGGGAAAAGGGGGTCTCTGTCCAAAATGATGAGTTGAGTAAAATGAGGAGAGCTGTCTGGCATGATCTGAGTCTAAGTTGTCACAAGCTCTATACAATTATTGAACGGGAGACAGAAGGAGGTGGATGAGACCAGGAGAAGGACAAAAGTCGAGGGAACCAGGAGAGGCGAACAGAGCATGGCCCATTCATAACCAGGAGAGAGGCAGATGCTAGAGGCCTCTATAACAGAGCCTGGAAAGGCTGTCTAACCAAGTCCACATGCTTCCCATGAAATGACCCAGGAGCCTGGATGACTTTTTCCTGAGCATAGACCCCGAGTGATGTAAAGTAAGTACATAAGACAAACCAATGGTGGGGTTCTGTTTGAATTAATAACTTCCCCTTATAGATTGGGTGGGCTAAAGGAGTTAGATCCCTAGCATTTTCTTACTAGCTAATAATGTAACTAATTCCCACATATTCAATGAAAACTGGAGTGAATTTATGGAAGTTCGAAATCCCCAACATCTATTCAAGTGATGATAATGATATAGATAAGTAATTGGGTATCCCTACATTATTCTTGCCAATCCCCAAACAATTCCTTAAAGGGGAGGGATGAATTTAAAAAACGAAATTCCGAATTGGTCATCCCTCCCTGAATACAAAAGCAATTGGGGGGCTTAATTATAACTGAACCTCTGGGTCTGTGCTGGGCAGAAATGTGTCTTCCAGGCTACATAAAGTTAAATAACTGATTTAAAACCACACTCTAATGAGAGTGAGAAAGAGACTCAAAATGGAAGAGAGAAAATGGGTCAATATATATTGAGAAAAGTATTGTGTTAAATGATGTGGTGTATGAGAAACCTGAAGGTACTCTAACATCTACTCCCCAGGGATCTTCTGTTCTGGTGGCAAGGGAAGGGCCATCGCTGTTGGATCCTGACCCTGGGGGTGGACAAGCGAGGATCACTTGGGTGGAGGGTCGTTGGGGATTGGATAGAGTGTACCCAAAGGTGAGACATGGTATCCTCCCTTCCCTAACACAGACTTACCCTCCCTTCCCTCAGTCTTTATAGGATATTGTCAATCTTATCCCATCCTTCCCTGTACTTTCCTACCAAGTACTGCGAAGAAGAAGAGGCAGCTAAGAGTAGTGCATACTTACTGTTGCAAACACCACAAGAGGGGCCTGCAGGCATTCATTAATGAACATCAGGCATGCCACACTAACAGGTTTATAAAAGGACAATTGAGTTTAACTCACTTCACCTGCAGCCTGTTAACAATGGAAAAGAGTGTAAAAGGTGGAGCCCAAAAGTGCAAAGCAGCAGCAGAAGGGAGAGAGACAAGAATCTGCTGTGCTGGAGGACCGGGAAGCCGAGAGGCGGACAAAGATCCTGGGAGACCCTTGTACGGGAAGGCGGGCAGCAGTCACTAAAGTACAGCAAAGGTAGAGCAGAGCACAGAGGCGAAGTGCAAGTGATGAAGCGCCCGCCAAACTGGCGGGTTGGTTTCCCATTTGAGAGAGCTGCAGAGAGGAGCTGCGAAGAGCTGGTAAGTGTTGGAAGACACTGGGGAGACTGGCACGCTCCAAGGGACCTAAAATAAATACCGGTCCACGAACGCCAGTCAACACTGCATTTATTGAATACTGAACTGAAAGAAAGGTGCTATTTGAGGGGGCACAAGTTAAGGCTGCATTTGTTGAATACCGAACTGAAAGAAAGGTGCTATTTGAGTGAACAGAAGTTAATACTGCATATATTTGAATAACAAACTGAAAGAAAGCTGTTATTTGACTATAATTATAATGTGCTAAACTGAAAGGTATCTGTTACTTGAATAAACTACGAAGTGTTGAATGGTGCATGAACACTTTAAGTCAAATAGACATATCAAGTGGCACACTGCCAGGAAAACGCAATATGAACAGAACTAAAGTTCAATGATGAATTTGAATCGTTGTTTTGAGCATCACTGAGCAACAGCTTTGGGGAGATTTATGGTTGTGCGACCTGTGATGGGTGGGCCATGTGGTCTGATAACTGCGCCTAGACCACGAAACCCTGTATGATGGTGAAGCAAACTTGAAGTGTGAAACCTGAAGATGGGTAAAGTAGACCCAGAGTTTTCTTGTGAACTTTGAACAGATGAAACAAGTTGATTGCTCAGTTAAAATCTTGGGGAAGGGAACCTTGAGAATTAAGCAACCAGAGAATTTTATCTTGGGGAAATGAGTCCTAGAACCTCAGTTTTGTTTGATCTGTGTTACATTTGTACTCAAAGTCTTGGGGAAGGGAACCCTGAGATACAAATCACCGGAGAACATTATCTTGGGGAAGGGAGTTCCAGGACCTCCGTTTTGTGTGAACTGTACGACATTTGAACTTGGGGGGAAAGCCCAGGACCATCATTTGGTGTGAATTGTTATGCACTCAAACTTAAAGAAGGTAATTTTCAGAACTTGACCAAACTCTATTGAAGTGGAGTTATATTGTAACTATGTGAACTTGGACTAGGGAACTCAAGAAGAACTCAACCTGCAAGTAGCTTCACCTTTACCTTTAAACACTTACATTTTGCTGAGAAGATTTCCCCACTATGTTTAGTTATAGTTGTGAGGACAAGCATAGGTTTCTGTAACATATAGATTCTAATTTTGGACTTGTAGACACAGACTTTCCTTAGTTTCTTTAGGTAGGGACATTCCCACCGTAGCATAGGGCAAGTTAGAAGTTAAACCATCCTGATCATTAATAATGTTTTGTTTGTAACTATACATTAGTTGTCTGTGTCTTCTCTCTTGATACCATGCCTGTCTCACAGGTTTCAGAACATTGTTAGAAATAGAAAGCGTGTTGGGATGTATTGTATTGTATTCGCCATTTATATAGCGTCCTTTCCCCATTTGTATGGCCTCAATGCGCTTTGTGGTTGGAACACCATTGGTGACTACAGTCCATGTGTGGGAGGTTCGAAGAGTTAAATTAAAAGATGCATGTGCATTTCTGCCAGGTAAGGACTTAGTTGGGGTTGCTAGGCTCCATTAGGCAACCCGGAGGTCAGGCACATGGGTGGGTGCTGTTGGTGGTTTAGGATAGAGTGCTAGTGCTAAAAATTTGATATGTGCCCAGTTAGCAAGTTGTCGCTGTATACTAATGGTAGAGGTGTTGAGGTACATCAGGGGTTTCAGTGTGGATGGATACGTGAGCTGCTAGACCAGATTAGCATAGCCAAGCTGCATTCTAGGGTGCATGGCTGGGTGGCTGGGTGGCCGTGTCTGTGGCCTGTGTCCACATACGTGGTGTAAGGTACACGTACCGTAAGCTTGGATGGAGTTCGACTGCAATGTTCTTTTTCTTGGTCCAATGCGATTGGCTGGTCTCGCTATTCGTGGTCTCCCTGGAACAAAGCTCTGAGCAGTGGGAGAAGGGCCTGGAGAGACAGGGGTTGGAGGGCTGAGGAGGGATGATAGTTTGTCATGCTGTGCTGCTGCAAACACTGCCGGCATCCATGGGGTAATGGTGGATAGGAGTGTTGCTGCGTTTGGGTCAGGTGTCTGTGCACCTATCAACAGTGTAGAGTGTAAGAGGGTTTCAAGAGGAGGGAGGGAAAAGTCAGGTTTTGAGGGCCTATCTGTTACGCTCACCTGGTATCCACGGGGACACCACCCAGCCCTGGTTGGATGATTTGCACTCTCGAGCCCTCTCCCGGTCCCTTGGTAAGGCCTCTGGTTAAAGATGGGTCTGCAATATAGGAGAGCTGGATTCAATACCAGATTGTCTTTATGTTTTCCCACCTCCCTTGGCCTCAACTCCTTCCGCCCCGTCGGCCTTCTCCTCACCTTAATATTGTAAAAGGTGGATTCTCTGTCCTGCTCCTCATGGCAGGGGCGCGTAGATGTGGGGGGCGAGCAGCGACCAAGTTACTTCACTGGTGCAAGCCCCCCTGTGGGAATCCAGGCCTGCTGCGACTCCGTAGGTTTGCTGCTTTACAGTCTTTATATGCAGTTCTTATGTTCCTCTTAGTTCGAATAATAATGTCTTGTTTCTTTCCTTTTAGGTATGGAAAGGTATTTTGGTGTGGTCATGCAGTTTGAAGATGAGCGAAAGCGCTGTGGCGCGATGCTGTCCGGTGAGTATTGCGCGATGCGTGGCGCTGTTTCGCCTTTTATATTGCTAACCTGTGTCTTTTCTCTCCTTGCAGGTTGCGATGTTCCTCGCCGAGCACCTTAATGTTCCAGCAATGATACTGACCAGGAGATGACTACCCAGGTAAGAATTGTGTGGCTTTCTTCATTCGGGAGCAAACGTAAGTAAATGCTTACTAATGCCTCCTTTCTTTCTCCTCTTTCCAGGTTATGGTATTCTCGGATGCATGCGGTGCCGGATGATGGAGTTCGTACCTTCAGGTGAGTGGAACTGAAGTCGGCGATGGAGGTAAGTTTCATAGTGTTCTTTCTCTCTCTGCAGGTCCTTGGTTTCAGGTAAGCTGGCATCAAAGAAATGGACACGGTGAGCGTTACGCTGCCCACAGCAGAATAAAGCAAAGCATGTTCTGCTGTTTGGGTGCGGTTTAAATAGTCTCAGGTAAAGTAGTCCAGGTAAAATAGTCCCAGGCCTGCCACACCCAAAGTAGTCCAGGTAAAGTAGTCCCAGGCCTGCCACACCCAAAAGACTAGACCGCATAGCCCAGTTCCTTGTAACTGAGATTTGTGTTTGCCTCCATGTTGGCTGAACCCCCACAAGTTAAATAGTCCCAAGTAAATAGTCCCATTCTAATGTTGGTCTTCATGATGGTTATGAGCCTGGCGCCAAAGGCGCCAGGACTGACTCCAAGAGAGTCTTGGATGAGGTTTTAAGGCCTTTGACCTGGCCCTAACTGAAAGGCTGACTTTCCAGTGAGGGCCAGAGGCAAGGGTCATGACACTTTCTGAATGCCAGGTGATTGTCAATATTGCGGATGTGCAGGAGAAGGGAGATCCAGATGATCAGTGTTTGGACAGAGAAAGAGGATCCGCCCAGTCTGGAGGAGTTGTAATGTGGGACAACTAGGAGAGATGTTTTGTGAGATCCGACAGTCCTTGAGGAGTGGTAGTGAGTGTCTTTGTATTGAAGGAATTCTGGGCCAGTGTTGTGGATGATGCAGTGGGTGATGCACATGGCTTTAAAGGTAGTGTGTGGACCAATAGCGAGCCAATGGAGGACTCTTAGTGTAGGGCTGATGTGTTCTCTGGGAAGTAGGTTAATGAGCAGGCGGGCTGCAGCATTTTGGATTCTTTGCCAACACTGGTGCGCCTAGGTAAAGGCAGTTTGCGTAGTCTAAGCGGGAGAGGATGATGGAGATGGTGGTAGAGAAACAGTGAGGATAGGTGAGGGAAGATACTCATGAGGATACGTAGATGGAAGAAGCAGGGTCTGGATACAGAGTCGATGTGTTGGGAGAGGGATACATCTGTGTCCAGTGTGCATTCAAGGTTGCCAAAGGGGGGTGGTTTGGAGGGGGGGCTAGGGTTTGTAGCCAGGGAATAGGTTTGCGGAGGAGCATTGTAATCCTGAAGACTAGGATTTCAGTTTTCCCGGGATTGAGGATGAGGTGGTTGGTCATCATCCAGTAGTCAATATCAGAGATGCATGATGACAGATCTGGATGGTTTGGGGATTTTAAGGATGACCTGGGTGTCATCTGCGTAGTTGTAGCAGGTAAGATTGTGGGAGTGGACGAGTGTGGGGAGAGGGTTTAGATAGATAGATGTTAAAGAGCAGGGGAGATGGGGATGCACCTTGTAGGACCACTTTTGTTAGTGGCTGTGAGGTGGAGGTGAACGGGTGGAGGAGCCTGATTTGTCAGCGATTAAAGATGAAAGAGAAGATCCAAGAGAGGGCAGTGTTTCTGATTCCTAATGAGTATAGCATGTCTAGGGGAATGGTGTGATCGATGGTACAAAAGGCAGCAGAGAGGTCAAGAAGGAGGAGTACAGTGCAGCCTTCTGCATAGTCTGTTCTTTTTAGGTCATCCCAGATGGACACTGGGGAGGATTCTGTTCCTCATATTGTGCATGGTCCAGGAGGTTGATAGCTTCAGTTAAAAGGCCAAGCTTCTTGTATGCTGTGTAGTCCATGTTTTTGGCCATGAAGTAGCTGTTGGAGATTTGCTAGTAGTTCTGGGGGAGGAGTGGGTCGAGGGTATGTTTTCTGAGAAGGGGTTTCATCTGGGTTGTTTTCAAGACTTCCGTGAAGGTTCCCAATGTTAGGGAGCGGTTGAAATTTGAGCGTGCGATACTGCCTGCACAGGTTGAGGCTAGGATCCTCAGCAGAGCCTGATGGGCGGCTTTGTGCTAGGATCGAGAGAAACTCCTGGTGTGAGATTGGAGAGAAAGCAGTGAAGGTTTGTATCGAACTGGGTTTCGACTGGGGTTGGATTGTGGGTGGCTGTGGGCGGGGGTCTGTGTTCCAATTTAGAGAGCATGGCAGAATATCTGTGGATAGCAACATTATGTAAGTGTTCTAATAAGGAATCAGATGTGGATTGGGAGATGGGTGTTTTTTTTAGAGCAGGCCGGGATGTTGAATTTGAAAATTATTCTAAGCAGTTCCGTGCTCGGGTTTGCTAGAGTTTAGGTTCCTGTTCCCATAGAATCCTTTCTTGGTTTTTCTGATTTACAATCTATATGCTTTGGTTAGTCTTGCTATGGCACATTGTTCTGGGTCGTAGGGATGTTTCTCCATATCCGGGAAAGACAGTGCTTGAGGGTTTTTGGTGATTTGAGGTTGGCGGTGTACCACCTGGGTGCAGGTCATGATTTTTGAGAGAGCCATTTTGTTGGGGTGAGGGGTGCGAGGGTGCTCGAGAGCCAGAGGTCGAAGAGTTTGATGGGGGTGGCTCTTCCTGGAGGGAGAGTGTTGGGAGTGAGGTGAGGAGGAAGTTGGCTAGATCTGGGGAGATAACTTTTTGTCCATAGTGGACTGAGAGGAGCGGAGGTTTGAGGTGGTCAGGCATAGCTTTGGCCGTGGGCTGCAGTGATCAGTGGTCTGGAGAAGAAGATTGCTGAGTGATCTGTCCATGATAGGGGGTGTGGAGGCAGTGTGGATATGTTTGTGGTGCTGAAGATTGCATTGAGGGTGTTGTCTGGGAGAGATCGGGCATAAGGTTTGAGGGTGAGTCAAACCAGATTTTGAAATCCCCATGGAGGGTAAGTGTTGGATGAAGTTTGAGGTTAGTTGTCAGAGCATCACAGAGGGTGTCTGCAAAGTTTATGTTGTAGGCAGGAGGTCTGTAGATGACCAGAAAGCTGGGCAAGGCGGAAGGTGAGAGTTTTAGTTTTACCATCAGGGATTCGTAGTCTGTGGTGTTGGCTGATGTGTCCTTAATTATTAGTGGGAATAGGTGTTTGTGTAGTATCGCACGTCCTCCACCCCTTCACGATCTGGTCTAAACAGTAAGGTTTTATGGGTGAGAAGGCTTTGTGTGCAATGGGCTGTAATCATCAGCAAACCAGGTCTCTGATGAAAAGGACATCTGGATTTTCTTCTGTGAGGAGGTCAAAGATGTGGAATTTGTTATTGGAGACTTACTTACCGTTGATGAGGGTGCACGAGACTTGGTGGGGTATGCTCAGTGATCGAAGTGAGGGGGAGTGGATGGGAGCGGTGCTCCTATACTTTTTTTTTGCCTCCATTACCATTCCTATACTTTTATTTTAAAAAGATACCGCTCTGGAGCGCTCCTTTTTAAAGTAAAAGTATAGGTACGGACCGTCGTATCACTGCACTGTCTGATGCAGCTGCCGACATTATGAATGGCAGAGCCTTGGCCCACGCCTGCGCATTCAGGTGCAGTGCGGTTCATTTCTGCACGTGCCCTCAGTATGCGCAAGCGTGGGCCAGTGACCCAGCCAGCAGCTTCTGTCTTGTCGGATTTTTGTTACCTCCTGCAGGCTGCTGCTGCCAGGTAGGTAATGAGGGGGTTTGTAAGTGCAGGGTGCGGGCGGGAGGCCACTCAGGGCCAGGCCTGGTGACTATGGGTTGGGAGAGAGGAACGGTTCAGTGGCGTCCCTCTCTCCCGACCCAAGCGTATTTTGTTTGTACTGCAGTAGTCTGCAGTGCAGGGTGCGGGCGGGAGGTCAGGGCCAGGCCAGGTGACTAGTGGGTCGGGAGAGAGGGACGGTTCAGTGCCGTCCCTCTCTCCCGACCCATCCGAGAAGGGAAGGCTGGTCAGAAGGCAAGCCTCGTGGGCTGCCAGATTCTGATCAGGGTGAACTGTGAATGTTCACAGGTCACTTGTGGGGTGGATATAGCACTCACAGCAATTATCCCCTCCTTTTCTGCCCCTACTCAGAATTCGGAATGGGATTCTTCAAGCCCCTCCCACCCACCGAACATTGTAATATCGTTTAATTCACTTAGCTATGTGGAGCGAGAACCTGGAGCTAAGCGGCAGTCCAGCCTGTTGCATGCACTGTATAAACAGTCAATATTAAATATATATATAGTAATCACTTCTCGGTGACCCCAGTTTGTAAAGTGATCTGCCCAGTATCACACACTTTGATCGCGTTGGTGAGCTGGGATTTGAGTCAATGTTCATTGGATCATCATTTTGCCTTTTAAGCAGAACTCTATGTGCTTGATTTACAATAGCGTTTTTCAATGGAAAATTCCCATTCAAAAACGTTTTGTAAATCAGGCTCTATACCTCACCTCAACCCATCTTTAGCTGTGCACCAACATATATTGCTGCATAGTTGGCTCTAAAAAGCTGTCATATGTGCCACAAAGCTCAATTAAAAGCATTAAACCAACTTAAGAATATTTAAGAATTCGTCATGGAAACTTGTTGGAAAAGCAAGTATCATTCCCTCTGAAAAGGCTTAAGAAGACCAGAACAGAGAGTGCGGCTGCAAAGCAACTACAAGGCTCTCCAGCAAAGTTTGTGATCTAAGCATGAAAATATGTCGTTCTCCACAATACAATCACAAATATTGGGGAAGCAACTGTGTGCGCATGCTGAAATCAGTGAGCTTGACTCATTTACCATGAGTAACTATTTGACAAGTTGACAAACTTGGTGAAAAAGCATTTGTCTAAATATGATTTGGCAATTAGAGTGCTGGGTTCAGCTGTATGTACATATTGTGCTCACGTGCGGAACATAGCTCGGTGGGTTGGACACCCGCTTCAGACATGGGTGTGATACGAGCATATTTTATTTGTACTACAGTAGTCTGCATTGCAGGGTGCAGGCGGGAGGTCAGGGCCAGGCCAGGTGACTAGTGGAGAGAGGGCAGGTTCAGTGCCCTCCCTCTCTCCTGACCCTAGCATATTTTAATTTTATTTGTACTACTGCAGTAGCGGGCACAGTATCTCCCCTGTAACCAGGCAGGTTTCATTTATAACACAACAGTCAGGTAGATTTTTCTTAATTTTGAGCTGTCATCTGGAAGGCATCACTGGGTAACACAAACACAACCCTATGTGGATGCATCTTTGGCCACAAAAGGCTGCCATGTTGGTTGACCAGTAATTCTCTTAGCTCTTTGGGGTGCAAGAGGAAACTGCTTCCACGCGTAGCCTTCCCTCTGGGAGCACTTTGCCAGATACAAAAGTGCCTGCCTTTTGTATTCCTCCCAGTAACCACGATATTTTAATGAGGCCGCTGTCGCAGGGTCTGAAATTTAAAGCTTTGGTTTGCACACTGATTTTGCTGATAACTTTTCCGCATTATTATGTTGATGTTTTGTAGGCAGCATTAACAAATCTGGCTGTGATTTACTTTTGCTGGTGTAGTCTGCAGTGCAGCCGGGTGCGGGCGGGCTAACTCACACTTCTTTAAAAGGTACTCCATTGGAACATACGCCGCAAGCATGATAGACTGTTATAGTGCCAGGCATACACAACGGCATCACAAAAGCAGTGCAAAAACAGCATGGTGGTGCTGCAGCGAGGGGGTCGGTGGGAGGGGGGGCAAATTGTTCTTTTTCTTCCGGGGCACTGCTGTCACTAAGGGCGGCACTGCTTGCAGTGACTGTATGCCGATGAAACAAACCAAGCACACACATACAATACAGCACGATCTATACCACTGCGCCACTTTCTATGGCAACATGAATTGGGTGCAAAAGTCAATTTGTGTGGTTTTTGCATTACCCACACAGAGTGGTGGCTCCGGGTCTGTGAATGTAACCCCTGCATGTATTTCTTTTTATTTGGGCCCACCTCATTTCACAGGGTTCTGTTAAACCGGATGTAAACGTAAACTGCACCATATCCCAGAATGCAGGTATACACCGTCTGCTTCCCTCAGATTTAAAGCCCCTGTTAAATGTCTGCAGCATCTGCTCCATTTGTCGCTGCCTACTACAGGGCCCATCGTCCCATCGCGCCATTAGGCACAGATACTAAACATACAGTGCTTTGGGGAAGGCTCAGTGCCAGCCCCCCTACTGCTGCAGTTGTTAAAATAGAGTACTCTGCCTGCAGGAAAGAAGCTAACGTAGGCGATCACAGCTGCTATGTGCTAGCATTCACACTGCGCACATAATACTTCACTCCTTCACATTTACACAGTGTACACACGCACTAACATGGGGACATGTCCACCCTCAGACTCATAGACATAGCCCTTCCCTCACAGTGATCCATGCATGCACACAGACAGTAAAGCTTCCCTCGGTAGGTCAGGGCCAGGCCAGGTGACTAGTGGGTTGGGAGAGAGGGACGGTTCAGTGCTGTGCCTCCCTCCCGAGATGCAAATCTGTGACTGGCAGACAGTTAAAGTGAGCAACACAATAAAGCACCCTTTGAAAATGTGTTCACACCCATAATGTCTAAAAGCTTAATATGCTAAAAAGTAAAGTTTGCTTTGATGTTCTTAGTTGAATATTCCTAAAACCATACATAACAACACGCTGGAGGTTTGTGACGAATCTCCAAACCTAACTGAGTTTATGACGCAACTTATTTTATTGTGAGTGTGTCTAAAAGTACTGCAAATAAAGTGGGTAAATAGATATTTTGCCTTTTGCATATTATAGTTTTCCATTCAGGATGCTGAAAATAAAAGGTACACTGATATTATTTTGGCCCAACATGCTGCTATATGGATTTACATGTTGTCATGATGCTTTACTATGCAATTTGTGTATTTAGCAAGTAAACGCTATAGGACAGTATTATTGTAGGTCTTGATGGACACCCAAAACTTAAATATTTGTTCCAAGTAAAGCGTGGAAGAAGGTGGCCGTGCCCAAATTGCAGAGTGGGTTAAAATCCCAATTCACTGTTTAGCGTACGTGTGTGATTCTGCGCATATAATGTAATCTCACCCTGAATTCAACTGCAAAAATGTGAGTGCGTATAAGTGATTACATTTACACCCTTAAAATAGGACAGTTTTAATAAGTGTAGGGACCAATTGGTGTGCCCACGTGCTCCTCTGCTAGTGGCTCCAATACTGTCAGGTAGAATTGCATTATTGCTGCACTGGCCCTCCTCCAGTCTCGTATCACTTGATTTGACAGGTAGACATAGTCTCACCAGCCATTCAGCAAACCAGAGATTCTAGTATAGCGGACTAACTGTGGTTGAACCAACATTACATTTTCTCCCCTGTTGCTCCTAGCCACTGAAGTTGCTTGCCCCACACTCTGCTATGTCCTGCTATGCTGATAGCACCCCATCTGCTATTCTCACACTTTCTAGGACCTTCAGGACCTGCAAGAAGTGGGTGTTGTCAGACTTAAAGGATAGAGTGAACTGATTGTAACATTGAAGCTGCACTAGAAAAGTCTCATTACAATGAGTAATGAAGTTAGATGCCCCCACACAAGTAAGTTTGCCACTCCTCCACGCTCTCTGAAATGAGTGTCTCTTCCAATATTTGAAGGGTTAGCCCCGCACTGAAATTTTAGTCTAGTTGCACCCCCATAGCACTCTCACACAACCTGTTCTAAAAGGACAGCAGCCTTAAAAACAGAGTACTTGCCTAAATATTGATAGAACACATAATTGAAAACAGATGCATGTCGTGATGTGCTGATGTGAGTTTGATCAACGTGCAAGCGGAATACACTACATGGTCCCCATTTCAGCAGGGCAGCCCATTACTTAAGCCCCAACTGGAAGCTATTGGGCACCCTCTTTTATCTAGAACTTCTTGTTACTTTATTGGGGACGTGCATATTCGAAAGTAATTTATGTGTAAAATTTAGATATGGGATTTCAGCTGATGCTTATTTCATTTATTTATTTGGTTTTTGTATCGCACTACATGCTTTGTGTTGCTCCAGAGTGGATTGCTGAGAGAAGGGAGAGTTTCTGGAGTTGATTCTTTGGGAGGGAATGTAATGGATGGGGGATGCAAGCAATCTTAATAAATAGGCCAAAGGAGGGTAATGTGGCGACTGCAGAGAATGTTATGTAATCAAAACACAGCCTCCCAATATGACCAGCACACACTTTTATCCTTTTAAAGTTAACAACAATGAGTACCTTTTAATACAGTAATATTAATGTCATCCATAACTGCAGGGTCTGGAAACACACTAGGTTTGAACAGTCTATCAAAAAGCGGTATTATTTTTGTTACCTAAAAACTTATTTCTTTTCAAGTTGATAAGATTTGGAAGCAGTGATGTGTGGGTATTTAACCAACTTCTTACCCAAACCCACAAAAGCAGAAAATAAGTTCAATGGAGGGAAATATTTGTGGTAGCACAGTGGAGTTCCTAAATAAAATGCATTGAGCTGTGACAGGGACAGTGTCGGGGCCTTTCAACCTTTTCATGTCAAGTGGGCCCGCAGCAACAGCCCCTGTGTTGCCAGTCATCAGTTTTGTAACGCTGAAATATATTAATTTCACTATTGTCGTTCTGGGGCTTAAAATGTGTGCTTTGCAGCGCTTACTGTGTTTTCTCTTCCCACTGGATATAAGGGTTATTATATAGCTACATATCCATTTGGAAAACAGTGTGCTCTATGTAGTGTGAATATTCTGTGCATGTATGAATGATTGGGAGAACCTGTATGGGTGCATGTCTGCTGGTGTGAATATGGATGAATGTATGTTTGCGTGGAAGGATAGGGCTTAAGGGGGTGTTGGTGCACTGAAATGTTTTCTCAGGTGGCATGGCAGGCAAAAAAAAAAATAAGATGAACATTCTTACATGCAGTAGCATTTATCCATCAAGATGAAACATTATTTCTTATTATAAATTGCATTTTAGTCTGGGGTTAAGCACAAAGCCAATATAAGTGTTCTTACGTGGCCAAGCTGGAAAGGGTTTCTTACTATGGCATGGGATGGCATTTTAAACTGTGTTGAGAGGTCAAAGCCATCACTTAGTGTATTCATACTATGGGTGGTGTGGGCATTTGTAATTTGGTCTTCCAGCACAGACATGTTTTATTCTGTGGCATGCCATCTTAAACTGACGTTAAGGGCATAGCCAACATGATGAGCGTTTTCTGCGTGGCCTCACCAGCCAACACTGTGCATCCAGTCAAGACATGTTTCAATTGCCAGTATGGACATGTTTTCCTATAGTATCTTTCCTGATAATATGGCCAAAGCAAAGACTAGCACATTCTTACATGTAAATACTTGCATATATTGGTTTAACCAGCATGGACATATATAGGCGCACCCAGCATTGAATTACTTTTTTTTACAATGGCATTGTAGTGAAAAGGCATCATGAAAATGTGTTGGGAAATGCTCCTGTGCACTGTTGGTGACTCTGCATCAAATCGATTTTTAAAAACTTACCCTAGAAATCTGTTTGTAAACTTCGTATTTTTTTTACCCAATTTTCTCTGAAAATGTGCTGCAAAAAATGCACTGTTTAATCAATTATTTAAAAATAATTGTCATGGAGGAAACCCTCTGAACCCTTCTCATTTATTTAAGGCTCACGCATTACGCTGGGTCGCTACCACGTCTTTATGCAAATGTTTATTCCCAGTCCCGCCCATTTATAAAATTCACCAGCCATCACTGGAAACAACACCAATTTTTCTACAAAATCCATAGCTCCACTACTTTTTTCCTCCCACTTCGACCACTGGGTATGCTTACAAGTGCTGGATGGATCGTGTTGGGGATGGTAGGAGGAACGGAAGTGGAGGAGGTGAGAGTGTCGGGGGTTGGGAGAGGGTGTGATCAGGGGAGGGCATAAGGGGAAAGTGGTTAGTCAGGGCAGGTGGGGGCAAAGGGGTGGACAGGGGGATATGGGCACGAGGCATGGGATGGTGGAGGTGGACCAGGGGGGATGGGCGGAGGGGGGAATAGGGCTATGACTGGGTTGGGTGCTGGGCGGGAGGTCTGGGCCCTGTAGTGAGGTGGCAGGGTTTAGGATCTGGATTGGAGAACGGGTGATGCTAGGAGGGGCCTGGTCTGGGCCTTTCCTTCCTTGACTTTCGGGCAGCCCATGGGGTGTGGGTGAGTGTGGGGGCCTGTGGAGTTTGGGGTTTTGGCCAGGGCTGCTGAAGAGAAGTGAAGTGTGACTTGGGGGGTGGGGGTGCTATGTTGTTTGGGAGAGGTGTGAGCAGAGGGTCAGGTGAGTAGCTAGTGGGGGTATGGGGAAGTTGTTTCCCTGGGCTGCTTGGTGGTCCGGTATGTTCCGGGGGTCAATGTTTTCAGCTCTTGCTCTCCATGATTGAGCGGAGCAAGATCTACGTGGAGTATGTAGCAAGTCGGGGAGAGGGGGGGTTGACCAGGTGAGGAGGAGCTACGTACACCTTGGGATTTTGGAGGGTGGGCATGGGGCTGTGAGATAGAGTGGAGGGTTAGGATGGTGGGCTGTACGTTGGGGATGGTTGGTTTATGGTGGGGTGGGTCTCGTCAGGCCCACTGGTGCACCCGCAGCTCAGATTTAGCCTGTGTGTGGCATAGTCTCTAACCTGTGGGAAGGATACTTCGGATTTTGTGACTGAGTAGAGGGGGGCAGGTCCAACTGGGCTACAACAGTATATGTGTACTCACCTTGGGGCACCTGGTCAGGGGAGGAGCATTTAACGTTTAAGGTGGGGGCATCCAACTGAAGGCCAAGAGTTGGGATGTCATCTGACGTCTCATAACCCTCTTATATTGAGGTTAAAGACCTGAAAAAGTCCTTTTTAGGTAAAGGTTTATAAACCTTTTCATTTTCCTTAGGTTTCTGTGGTAAAGGTGTCGATGACACCACTGCAGGCGCTGATGTCTTGCTTTTAGATTGAATCATCGTTGATGGCATTGACAACTTACTTTTGGATTTGTGCTTCGAGGGACTCGACCCGTTGGTGTCTTTGACGATTTCTCATTGCATCGAGTACTTGAAGAATCTCGAGAACTCTTAGGCTTATGACCCGTGCTCGAGGGCGTGCAGGGTTTTGCCTTGGCCTTCTGCTTGTCATCAACTGGAGCATGGTGTTTCCAGGAGGACAGGGCCTCTTTCTCGAAGATTTTAACCATTTGTTTCCTGAAAAGGTCCCACTCATCATTAGTGGAGGGTTTAGTCAGGCAGTCTATGTTCCTTTCCTGAGATGTATCTGAGGAAGAAGGAGAGGAAGAAGAGGGGGATCTATGCCTTCAGTTCAACTTTTTTGATAATGAAGAGGAGTTTCTGCTCCTTGAGTGAGATCGTTGTTTTGATATTTTTTTATGAGGGGATGAGTCTCTCGACTCATGGGATGACCCAAATTTCTATGGAGTCAAAGGGGATTTTGGGGCACTCCTACCCACTGACAGTTTAGCTTTATGCTCTTTGAAGGCCTTACCTGTCATCGACAGTCAGAAGTTTCATGCTCGACGCCCAGGCACCAGATGCACATCTTATGCAGGTCCATGATGGGCATTTTGGCGCCACATTTACGGCACTTTTTAAAACCGTTCTTCAGAGTAGTAAGTGTCGAAGAGAAGGCCATGTCAAAACGTTTTGTGATGAAACTGAAGCGCGCTGTAATTCTCGAAGCTATCACATTCGCGGAAAAACAGAGCTGAAGCCAACGGGCGCTACGCATGGTATATATACTCAATGACATCAACCGAGGTGGAAGCTTTCATGGATATTGGGTCGACCGTGTCGGCGCACACCACCCTCTGTTATGCCTCCCTCATCCCCATAACACACGACACGGGAGCCTCGGGTTAGCGTGTCTCTCTCCCCGGGTCCGTAGTCTTTCCCTCTTGAAGAGCCTCCTCTCACTTTCTCGCCACACCACCTCCCCCTACTTATCAGGGAGGTTCACCGTTAACATTTGCTCGATGAGACTTAGGGGTTTCTGTGTGACTCGTTGAGGGTGCCCTGGCGATTTGTAAGTCTCTGTGGGCTCCTCCATGCCTGGTGGCTCACTTGCTTCTTCGGCTCTTGGTTCCTCTTATTCGATTGCTATCTCCTCCATAAGTTCCGGCTCTTCCAGGTGTAGTTTGCGGAAGAAGGAGGCATTCTGGGTTATTCCCCCCCTCCCAATCTTCTGTCGCGGTGACCATCAGTCCCTTCACCTTGGTGACTAGGAGTGGTTCCGGGCTGTATCTCGGGTCGGTCTTCCTTTGCTGTCTTTGTCTTACTAGAACAACCTCACCGACTGGGAGTTGGTGTTCTTTTACCCTCCACTTTTGGTCCACCCATTCCTTTGCTTTTCTTTTCTTTTCTTCGTCTCTTTGTCGAATTTCTGCATCCTGCTCTGGTGTGTAGTCTTCTATTTGTGGGAGGCGGGTTCACAGTTTGTATTTGATCATTAGCTCGAGAGGCGTCCGTCCTGTTGCTTCGTGCAGTGTATTTCTGTAACTCCTTAGCATTTGGCATATGGCTTGTGGTAGCGATGTCTGATCGGTGGTGGCCTTCTGTAGGGTGCGTTTGATGGTAGCCATGAATTGTTCCACCATGCCATTGGCTTGGTGCCATAGTGGTGTGATTCTCTGGTGGAGGAAATACAGGTGGGTGGCAAATCTGTGGAAGTCTTGTCCTTGGAACAGCAGGCTGGTGTCGGTCTTTACGGTGTTGGGGATCCCCCACTAGCTGAACAGTTCATCAATCACTCCTACCACATGGTGAAATGCTGTGGATTGTACATGTTTTATTAGTGGGAATCGTGAGTATTCATCTATTATTATGAGGAAGTGTCTTTCTTCAAGTGGGCCGTAGAAGTCCATGGTGATTCTTTGCCAGGGTCCATCCGGCAGTAGTACTATCTGAAGTGGACATGGGGGACTGTTCGCCGCTGTCTGTTGGCAGGGTATGCAGTGGGTCAGGGTGTCCTCCACGCTTGCATCCATGTACGGGAACCACACTTGATTTCTCAGTATTTTCTTTGTGTTTGCAACCCCCCATTCACCTTCATGGGTTTTGGTCACTAGTGCTTTCTTCAAGCCCTTGCGGACTACTAAGCGGTTTCCTCATAGCAGTATTCCCTGGTCGGTTTTGGCAAGTTCATTCTGTATTTTTGCCATCCTGCGTAGATCTTTTTTGTCCACTTGCCCGCTCACAAACTGTTCTGCGTTAAGGTGCTTCCATTTATTTGTGTTGGTGAGGCGTATCATCACCTGTATCGTGTGGTCGGCCCTGCTTTTATTGTCTATCGTGATGGCGGGGAAGGGTGTTGAAGATGAAGTATGAGATGCAGTCGTCTGCCTCTTGCCTCATGGGGTCTTCCGTCTTTCCTTCCAGATGCCTGGGCAGGTAATCTGCTGCGTTGACATCAACCCCAGGTTTGTGTATGATCTGACAGTCATACTCCTGGAGCATGATGTCTCACCGTTCGATGCGTGGGGCATTTTGGTTTTGGGGTTTCCAAATAAGGAGAGTAGTGCCTGGTGGTATTTGGTATGTGTGAAACCTCTGCCTATAATGAAGTGATGAAACTTTTCACATAACCATACCGCTGCTGGACTTTCTCGTTCAGCTTGGGACTATGCCTGATCTGTGGGCGACAGGGCTCTGCTGGCATACGCAACTATTTCACGCTTGTGGGGTTTGCTGGGGCTCGTCTGGGCAAGTATGGCACCTAGTCCAACGGGGCTGGCATCCACGTTGAGTTCCGTTTCCCACTCCAGGTTGAAGTAGGAGAGTTGGCGATTGTTGGCGAGTTCCTCCTTGAAGGTGAGTAATGCATCTTGGCAGCTCATGTCCCATTCGAACAGGGAGTTCTTTTTGAGGAGTTTAAAGTGGGGGTCCGTGTAACGCTCACCTGATACCCGTAGAGGCGCCGGTCTTGACTGGGCGTAGACCGTATCTTCTAAGGTGATGTGTAACACACAGCTGGCTCTTTGGGCTGGACCCCTGTGCACTGTATGTCTGACTTGAAGGGTAAGGTGTCTGCAGATAGAAAATATGGGATTAATGAACTGGGTTATTGAATGTCTCTCTCTTCTTCCCTTTCTCTTCTCCTGTAGGACCCCAAAGGTTAACGCGCTCACCTTAGGTAAGTGAACGCCGTGCTCTCCATCTGCTTCGGAGCAGGGTGCTGAAACCAGTTTCCTCACTGGATAAGGGAAGCAGGCCTCTTGACTTCAGAGGACTGCTGTCCGTCGTTTTCTTCACGCACGATAAGTTTCGAGTAATTCAAATGTCTTTAAAAGTCTTTAGTAATGTTGTATCTTGTTTTGCAGGGTTCCGGCGATGGCGAAGATGGAGCCCGTGTGATGAATAAAAGCGCCTTGAAGCACGTAAGTAAGCACTTGCTGCCTGCTTCACGGCGCGCTCTAACTGTCTTTTTCCTTTGCAGGTATAAGTTCGGAGTGGCTGCAGGGTGCCCGAATACCCACTGGGTTAGATGTGAAAGGAGTAATGGCTCGTGAGTATTTAAGTTCCCCAAAGTCTTTAAACGCACCTTGTTTTATCTTTCAGATGCGGGATGCAGCGCTGAAGGCCTCTGGAGCGTGCGCAGAATTTGTAAGCTTTTGTCTTTCAGATGCCAGAATGCAGTGCGAGGCGTTGATGACAGCCGATGGATCAGGTAAAAGGAGCGCTGTCACTGAAGACCGTAATGCTAACCTGTTCTTTCTTGTCTTTATAGGTGTTGCTGAAGACTGGATTCAGGATGGAAGCCTTTTTCCTTAGGCCCAGGATCAGATGCAGAAGACACGATGAGCGTTCTGCTACAGAGGATGCAGAATAACACAAAGCAAGATTCATCCATCGGGTGTGGTTTAAATAGCCTCCTGTAGTGCTTAGGTGTCTCCTTCCACAGCCATGCCTAGGAAAGAAAAGAGTCCCTGCTTTCCAGAAGAGTTCCAGGGTTTTGAACCTAGGGAGTGGCTCCTGCCCCACCCAACAGGAAAAGTAGTCCCGAACAGAAGAGGATCAGAGGCTCAACTGGCAGGTAAGTAAGCAGCATGGTCTGCCGCAGGTAAGTCCACCCAAGCATTATGAGCCCGGCGCTTCCAGCGCTGGGACTGGGCACATTTATGAACCTGGCGCCACCGGCACCAGGACAGAGTCCAAAAGGTCCCAATTGGGACCGGCTGGCGCTCGGAACCTGGGTTATGGGTCTGCTTCCAAGGGAGTTGGGCAAGTCCTGACCTCTTGGAAGCAGAGATCATGACAGTACCCCCCCCTCAAGGCCCCTCCCAAACCGGGCTTCTCCGGGGGTTTGGGTTTGTCAGGAAATGTTCGATGAAATTTTTTGATTAGGTGAGGAGCGTGGACATATTCAGCAGGTTCCCAGGATCTCTCTTGGGGGCCGTAGCCTTTCCAGTCAATTAGGTAAAATAGTTTAGATTTGGAGATCTTGGAGTCCAGAATGCTTTTGACTTCAAACTCGAGTTCTCCATCAACTAGGATAGGTTTTGGAGATTTAGTTAGTCGGGTTTGAGGTTGCACGGGTTTTAATAGAGAGACGTGGAAGACCGGATGAATCTTCATGTGCGGGGGCAAGTCCAACTTGACCGCTACTGGGTTTACTATGGTAGTGATGGAATAGGGACCAAGGTATCTTGGGTTGAATGTACGTGGCCCTTTTAGAGGTAGATATTTGGTAGATAACCAGACTTGATCCCCTACTTGATATTGAGGGGCTTCCTTCCGATGTTGATCTGCTCCTTTCTTGTATTGTTCTTTAGCCCTTTGAAGGTGAGAAACAGCTTCCTTAAAGGCTTGGGTGATTGTAGCATGCAGGTATTCTACTGCTGGTGTTTCAAGATCTTGGAGGGGATCCAACTCCGAGGTTCGAGGGTGACTGCCGTATAAAAGAAAAAACGGGGTTTTCCCAGTTCCCGAATGGACAGAGTTATTGTAGGCATATTCGGCTATCCAAAGTATGTCTTTCCAAGTTTTTTTCAGTTTGTTGCAGCATGCAGCGTAAATACTGTTCCAGAGTTTGATTGGTCCTCTCGGTTTGTCCGTCGGTCTGAGGGTGGTGACTGGTCGATAGTCTCACATCAATTTGAGCCGACCGACAGCAACTTCGCCAAAAATGAGAAATAAATTGACTACCACGATCCGATATTAGAACCGAAGGAAAACCGTGCAGTCGGACGATGTTTTCCAGAAATTCACGGGCCAGAGTTGCTGCTGTTGGCAAGCCTTTGAGCGGAATGAAATGCGCCATCTTGGAGAATAAGTCCACGATTACTAGAATCGTATTGTATCCGGAGCATGGAGGTAGATCGGTGATGAAGTCCATAGAAAGCGTATGCCAAGGGCGAGGTGGGATGTCAATAGGGCGTAAGAGGCCTGCTGGTCTTTCCTTTTGACTCTTGTTTTGGGCGCATACTCCACAGGACATTATAAAGTCTCTGATATCTTTTTTCCAAGACGGCCACCAGAAGTAGCGCTTGATCTTTTCTGAAGTCTTGGTCATACTGGGATGTCCTTCCATTAAAGAATCGTGATAACAAGAGATTACTTTTTTCTGTAAATCTGTGCTGGGCAGGTATAATCGTTCTTGGAAATACAACAAGTTGTCCTTTACTGCAAAGTCCTTTCCCTTTAAAGGCCAATTCTGTATGTCTGCTGGAGTTACAAGTTGCCTGGCTTTATCCTTAACTTCCTCTATGGATTGTGTGGCGATTACACCCAGGATTCTTTGTTCGGGAATGATAGGTACAGGTTTAGGGTTGATCAAGTGTTCTTCCACTCCCATTCGAGAAAGGGCATCGGCTTTACCGTTTTTTGTACCGGGTCGATAGGTAATTATAAAGTCAAATTCGGCAAAGAATAATGCCCAACGAAGTTGTCTAGAGGATTGGGCTTTTGCAGTTTTCAAATATTGCAGGTTTCGGTGATCCGTAATCACAGTAACGGTGTGTCGGGCCCCCAGCAGATAATGCCGCCAAGCCTTAAAAGCAGACTTGATAGCCAGAAGTTCCTTGTCAGTAATCGTGTAATTGATTTCAGGAGGCGAGAATTTGCGGGACCAAAATGTCACAGGATGCAACTGATTGGTTACCGGGTCCTTTTGTGATAGAACTGCCCCCATGGCAAGGCTTGAAGCATCAGTTTCCACGATGTAGGGGAGTTCGGGGCGAGGGTGTTTTAAGATTGGTGCAGAGATAAATTTAGTCTTCAAATCCTGGAAAGCTTGTTCCGCCTCGGTAGACCATTCAAAACGTTTGTTTTTCTTTAACAAGGCAGTGATGGGCTGGACTATTCGAGAAAATTCGGGGATAAACCTACGGTAAAAGTTAGCGAAGCCTAACATGCTTTACACACCTTTTACGGAGGATGGTGATGGCCATTTGAGAATTGCATCGACCTTCTTTGAATCCATACGTACTCCGCTAGGTGATAATATGAATCCCAAGAATTCAACTTCAGTCACGTTGAAAACACATTTTTCCAACTTAGCGAAAAGTTTGTGTTGACGCAATCTTTCGAGGACCATTTTTACGTGTTTCCGATGTTCAGATTCCGATGAAGAATAAACGAGGATGTCGTCAATGTAAACAACAACACACACATCTATGAGCTCTCTGAGGACATCGTTCATAAAATATTGAAAGGCGGCCGGGGCATTGCAAAGTCCAAAGGGCATGACCTGATATTCAAATAGCCCATATTTGGTGCGGAAGGCCGTCTTCCATTCATCGCCCTCCTTTATTCGAACCAAATGGTAGGCTCCTCTAAGGTCCAACTTTGTATATATGCATGCTTTTCTGACCTTGTCCAAGAGTTCAGGGATCAAAGGTAACGGATATCTATTCTTGACGGTGATCTGGTTCAGGGAGCGATAATCTATACAAGTTCTAAGGTCTCCTTCCTTTTTTGGAACGAAGAACAAAGCTGAAGAAGCAGGGGACTTGGAAGGACGAATAAACCCATTTGCCAGGTATTGATCCAGGTATTGACGAAGGTGAAGGTTCTCAGGCTCGGTGAGGGCATAAATTCTACTACAAGGAGGAGTAGATCCAGGTATCAGGTCTATCTGGCAGTCATAAGACCTATGAGGAGGTAGAGAGTTAGCCTGATCCTTCCGGAAAACATCTTGGTATTCTTGGTATTCGGGAGGTAACTGGGGAGTCGTCTCTGAAGAAGTAGCTGCCAGTGCAACACCAGGTGGAGGATGACAAGTAGAGACACATTCTGGAAACTGGACCGTTCTTGCTCGCCAATCGATCAGAGGATTGTGTTTCTCTAACCAAGGAATTCCTAGAATAACCTGAAACTGAGGGGCCTTGATCACATCGAACACGATCTTCTCATGGTGTCCATCTTGACTTACGAGCGTCACTTCTTGAGTGGTATGCGTTACTGGTCCGGAGGCTATCTCCGTTCCATCCACCGTAGTAATGACGTCCTTTACAGCCTTGGGACAAAGAGTTAGATTCATCCTCAAAACCATTGCATGATCCACATAATTGCCGATGGCACCGCTGTCGACGTAAGCTTCAATTGCATGTAATCGATCCGGATTATCAGGGCTAATGAGGACCATAGGTATCACGAAATGCGAGGTCACGGAACTGGTTTTCACGCTCGGCAAGAGGACCTCTATTCTTGTCGGGCGAGGTCGTTTCCCTGCTCAGAGTTTGTAACTTTGGTATCTGCAGCTCCTACTGCCTTCTTGGCAGGTTTCACCGGACAGTCTCGAAGAAAGTGCCCTGAGTTTCCGCAATAGAGGCATAATTGCAACTGTTTTCTTCTTTTCCGCTCCTTTTGTGTTAGAGGACCTTTCAGGCCCCCTATTTGCATGGGTTCCCCGGAGTCTACTCCTTTGGAAGGAGATGGCGGTTTGGAAAATACTCGAGCATCAAACTTGGAACGATCAGCCTTCCTGTTCTGCAGTCTGTGATCTATTTGAACAACTAAATCTATATAGTCCGAACAATCTTGTGGGGGATTCACTACTTGGGCTAACACATCTTTGAGCTCTCCACATAGACCTCTATAAAACAGCGTAATCCTTTTGTCCTCAGGCCATTGAGTTTCCACTATCAGTCTGTTGAAAGATGCAATATAAGCCAAAAGGTCTTGATTACCTTGTCGCAACGAAAAAAGCTCATTGTCCAAAGCCTGCCCCTGTGAATGTCTTGCGAAAAGTTTTTCCATACTGAGCTGAAAAGCTTGAAAATCATGGAGGACCGGATCATCTTGATTTACTAGAGGGATCGACCAGTCTGCCGCATTACCACTAAGGTACGAAAGCACGAAAGCTACTTTAGCCTGATCAGTTGGAAATGCTGCTGGCCGGCATAAGAAATGCAACCGACACTGATTGATAAATACTGCAAACCTCTTTGGGTCACCCGAAAATCGTTCGGGCGGAGCCAGAGGTACATTCCCAGGTAGGTTGATCTGCACTGGACTCATAGAGGATGTAGAAGGAAGATTTCCCCCAGATGCGGGTAACGGGGTCTGTCCGGCTTGTGACTGTAGCAATTGCCTAGCGAGATCATCTGTTCGCTCCTTGGAAATAATCAGTTCCCTTTTTAGAGCGTTGGTTTCCTGACGGGCTGCATGCACTTCTGCCCTTAGTTCCCCAAGCAACTGGGCTAGCTGGTTGGTATCCGAGGTTTCCATAGCGCCTGGACGGGAGTTTTGTGGTAGGCTTTGTGTTCTGTAACGCTCACCTGATTCCCGTAGAGGCGCCGGTCTTGACTGGGCGTATACCGTATCTTCTAAGGTGATGTGTAACACACGGCTGGCTCTTTGGGCTGGACCCCTGTGCACTGTATGTCTGACTTGAAGGGTAAGGTGTCTGCAGATAGAAAATATGGGATTAATGAACTGGGTTATTGAATGTCTCTCTCTTCTTCCCTTTCTCTTCTCCTGTAGGACCCCAAAGGTTAACACGCTCACCTTAGGTAAGTGAACGCCGTGCTCTCCATCTGCTTCGGAGCAGGGTGCTGAAACCAGTTTCCTCACTGGATAAGGGAAGCTGGCCTCTTGACTTCAGAGGACTGCTGTCCGTCGTTTTTCTTCACGCACGGTAAGTTTCGAGTAATTCAAATGTCTTTAAAAGTCTTTAGTAATGTTGTATCTTGTTTTGCAGGGTTCCGGCGATGGCGAAGATGGAGCCCGTGTGATGAATAAAAGCGCCTTGAAGCACGTAAGTAAGCACTTGCTGCCTGCTTCACGGCGCGCTCTAACTGTCTTTTTCCTTTGCAGGTATAAGTTCGGAGTGGCTGCAGGGTGCCCGAATACCCACTGGGTTAGATGTGAAAGGAGTAATGGCTCGTGAGTATTTAAGTTCCCCAAAGTCTTTAAACGCACCTTGTTTTATCTTTCAGATGCGGGATGCAGCGCTGAAGGCCTCCGGAGCGTGCGCAGAATTGGTAAGCTTTTGTCTTTCAGATGCCGGAATGCAGTGCGAGGCGTTGATGACAGCCGATGGATCAGGTAAAAGGAGCGCTGTCACTGAAGACCGTAATGCTAACCTGTTCTTTCTTGTCTTTATAGGTGTTGCTGAAGACTGGATTCAGGATGGAAGCCTTTTTCCTTAGGCCCAGGATCAGATGCAGAAGACACAATGAGCGTTCTGCTGCAGAGGATGCAGAATAACACAAAGCAAGATTCATCCATCGGGTGTGGTTTAAATAGCCTCCTGTAGTGCTTAGGTGTCTCCTTCCACAGCCACGCCTAGGAAAGAAAAGAGTCCCTGCTTTCCAGAAGAGTTCCAGGGTTCTGAACCTAGGGAGTGGCTCCTGCCCCACCCAACAGGAAAAGTAGTCCCGAACAGAAGAGGATCAGAGGCTCAACTGGCAGGTAAGTAAGCAGCATGGTCTGCCGCAGGTAAATCCACCCAAGCATTATGAGCCCGGCGCTTCCAGCGCTGGGACTGGGCACATTTATGAACCTGGCGCCACCGGCGCCAGGACAGAGTCCAAAAGGTCCCAATTGGGACCGGCTGGCGCTCGGAACCTGGGTTATGGGTCTGCTTCCAAGGGAGTTGGGCAAGTCCTGACCTCTTGGAAGCAGAGATCATGGCAGTCCGTGAGGGTGGCATAGTTCGGCAGGTAGTGAACACAGTAGTCAGCCATCCCTAGGAATTATTGTAGTTCGGCAACTCCGGTGGGGGCCATTAGGCCAACAATGGCGCTGATTAAAAGACGTGTCCAAAGAAGCATAGGCTTTGTTTGTTGATGGCGCACTTGGGCCGTTGAGGATGAGCCCTGCATTATGAAGGATGTCACACACTGCCTTCAGTGCAGGGTCATGTTGTTCTTGAGTGATACCAAAGGTCAGGATGTCGTTGCTATAGTTTAGGGCATTAAGCACTGAGGATATCAGTCTGCGGATTGTCTCTTCAAATATTTCCAAGGTGGAGGATATCCTGAAGTTGAGTCGTTTGTAGCGGAACAGCCCTTTGTGTGTTGCGAAGGTGGTGATTGGTCTAGAAGCGGGGTCAATTACCATATGGTGGTACCCTTGGTTTAAATCTAGTTTGGAGAAGCGGGTGGCCTGGTTGAGCCTTACCAGCATGTCTTCAATGTTGGGTCATGGGTGTCTCTCTCTCTCTGGATTGCAGTGTTTGGGATGCTCACGTGCTCACAGAGGCGCAGGCGGCCGTTGTCCTTTGGTACGACTCTCTCAATGATGTCACTGTCGAGCAGTAGTTGGAGTTCATGCGTGACTTGGGCCTGTAGGTAGAATCCAGCTCTGCGGGGGTGCTGAGGCACCGGGCAAACTCTTGAAACAATGTGAATGGATCAGACTGTCTTTAAGCATGTCCACACCTTCGAATAGTTTTAGGAAGGAGGATTTAAGTTCTTCAATGCCCAGTGCTTGGCACAATATTGGGCTCAGGATCTGGGCCCCTGGGGGTAGGCCATGTACAACTTCAGATGGGTTGTTTTTGATATCAATCAAGCCTAGGGCCCTGGAGGTCCAGTAGCTGAGGAGGCATCGCCCTGTCATCGGGCTGTGGATGACATGAATGGTGGTGTGTACTCTTCTTCCACTGTGTAGTAAGTCGCATCGGAATTGGCTTTTGGATCAGAGTGGGTGTGCTGCTCCCCACTGAAATATGTGAGCCTGAGACGGGCATAGCGGGTAGGCTATTGCTATGGCTTGGTAGGTGCCCTCGTTCATGACGTTGACTGTCGCCCCAGTGTCCACGATGAACTGGTTGCTTAGGCCTCCTATTTGGACTGCAACCTTTAGCGCTGTGCTGTCATCCAACGTGTCGCTGATGAGTCAGGCATATTCTTTGCAGTATCTGTCATAGGTGTAGTATTGGTCGTCTGCTTGGTGAGCCCCTTCGTTTGGTGGCGGGATCTCGTAGGGGTCATGGACTTAGTGAGGTGCTGGATATGTGTTTAGGTCATATTCATGACTGGGTTCCTGCTCAGGAGTGTAGTATGTTGGTGTGTTGGGTGCATAGTCATATGAGTTGGAGTATTGCGCTGGCGGATCAATGTTGAGATCTTCTACTGCCTTTATGAATCCTGGTTGCGTGGGGGCTGGCGTTATGCTTCTGTCTTGGAACGTTCTCGAGGTGTCTCGATCGTGGTGTGGATGAGGACCCGGCCCTCGTGGCTGTTCAAGTCTTCTGGCTGGGCCAGACAGTGTGGTTGGCCTGTAAGCGGCGATGATTGGCTATTTTTCCCTGCACATAACCTGGAAATGGTTTTCTTGGCCACACTGCATACACATTTGTCCGAGCACTGGCTCCTGTGGGGGAATTCAAATCTGCACCTGTAGCATTGCTTGTCCCTTGGGTTTGTCGGTGTGGCTTCTGGGTTCTTGTCTGCCTTGGTGGTCCTTGGTAGAGGGTGTATCCTTGGGGCCCGGCGGCCAATGCTGCAATGGGATCACCTTTCGTTGCGTTCTCCATGGCTGCCGCCTGTGTGTCCACCCTTTTGTATATTCTTGCCAGATCGAAGATTTCTTGTAGTGGGAGGGGTTTCTTCAATAGGTGTTTCCTAAACTGCGAGGAGGTGCACCCTTCGATTATCCTGAGTATGATTGTTTCATCGTCGCTGAAATTGACAAAGTCACAGTAGGTAATCTTTTTTTGAAGCCAGAGGATGAATTCTCCAATTGTTTCATGTGGCAGTTGTGCACAATAAATTAATGTATACCTCGCGTAGTTTCTTTTAGGGAGGGTTATTAATTTCCTGTTGACAGCCGAGATGAGACGTTGATGGGTGGTTTTCTCTTGTGTTGGTATTGTCTTCAGGATTCCTTTGATTTCTTTGCCTGCTAGATTAGCGAAGATGTCAATTTTGTTGGGGGGAGTCCTGGTCCCCTATTGCTCTCCTGAAGTTCTAAAATGCCTCCATCCATTCTTCCCACCTCTGCCCTTGATCATGGTGTGGGTGAAGTGGGAATGGGTTGGGTTGGGTCGTCTTAGAAAGGACGCCCTGGAGGCCAGTCCTGTTCCAGTGGCAATGTGGGCTCCTGCAGTCGCCACTAGTCATGCTTCCTCAGTCATGGTGCTAGTTGTGGGTACTTCTGGGTGTTGTGGGTCTCCTCATGGTCCCCGATTGGTGGGCTGGGGGCTTCTGCCGGTGATTGCCTCACACCCCGGTCACTGGTTGGCCATTGCTGTGCAGACTGGTTGTGCCCTGCTGGGTAGTAGTCCTGACCAGTATTCCTGTCCCTCTGGCCTGGCTGTGCCTTGGTGCTTCATGGACCCTTTCTCAATGTCAGTTGTACTTGCTGGTGTAGTGTGGGGTGCACGTGACTTATCGTGCGCCTTTGTTTTATGGTCCCTGGTGGCATAGTGGATTGGCCATGTGTGTTGTCCCGTTGGTGTGTGTGCCCTCTTTTTTTGGTTGGTGTGTGCTTTTGCACTCTTGCCGCTGCCCGCTCCTATTGCAGGTATGCGCCGTTCTGTGCAGCCCTGTGTGATGATGGCTCCCCTAGCAGACGGATAATGCGTGTGTCTCTCCAACTACGTTTAGCCGCGTGCTCTGTGCTGGTCCCTCCTCTCCCCACTGCTGGCGCGTGGCTTACTGTGGGTGATGCAGGTCTTCTCTGCCTTCCTCTCGCTGGTTCCTCCTCACCTCTGGTGTGTCGTCCTGGTTCTGCTCCTGTGGTTCTCGAGACACTCTTTGCTCGCATTGGCTGTGGCGGCCTCCTCCGCTGTTTCCAGCATTCTGTTGGGTCCTCTACGCCCCTTCCTGCTACAGCGTAGTCCTGGCTTCACAGCTAGGTGGTCAGCGTCGCTGATGGTTATTTATGTATTTATTTATAATTTATATAGCGCAAATCCACTGACCCTAAGGCTTAAGGGCGCTAACAACATACAGAAACAGATAAAGCGTTCAAAGAAGAAAAAGGTCACGGGTAGTAAGAGTTATACCAGAAGGCAGGATCTCAGACCAAAAGAGGATGTTAATTAAACAGATAGGTTTTAAGTCCTTTTCTGAACACTCTACTAGAACTTTCAGTTCTAAGTTTCAGTGGAAGGTTGTTTCAAGCGATGGGAGCCGCGGTATAGAAGGCTCCAATCTTTGTCTGAGATAGTCTGCAGTTTGGAACAACAAGCTGAGCGAGACCATTGGATCTGAGACTATAGTTTCTGGTCTTAGGCTTAAGGTCATCATTAAGGTAGTTGGGACCAGAGCCTGTCAAACAGTTGAAGGAGATGGACAAAAGGCGAAAGAGAATACGTTCCTTAATAGGAAGCCAATGAAGTTCCCTTCTTGGAAGAGAGATATGGTCTGATCTCTTTTTGTCCATAACAACCCTGACAGCGTTATTCTGCACTACCTGCAGTCTATTCACTTCGCATTTTGGAAGACCGATAAGAAGACTGCTACAATAGTCTATCCTAGAACTAATCAGTGCTCGGGCCAGCGTCTCTCTACTAGTTTGAGAGAGGAAGGGGCGTGCATGAGAAAGTAATTTGATGTAATACGAAGATGAGGAAACCAGATTACTGACCTGCGCTTTCATGCTCAAATTACAGTCCAAATATGACACAATTATCAATCACAAGCTGGGAGTATAAATCTTACAGTCTGTGAATTTTCGGGTCAGTGCCCACAAGCATGAGTTCTGTCTTGTTGGTATTAAGGGCCAATCCATTAGCGCACATCCAACTTTGGATGAGCGAATATATCCAGTTGATTTTAGTTTCATCGTCCGAGAAGATACCCGTAATAGGAATAATACACTGAGTATCGTCAGCGTAATTAGTGAACTCTATGTCATTACTGTCCAAAAAATCAAGGAAGGGAACCGTAAAGATGTTATAGAAAATTGGTGATAGACAGGCTCCCTGCAGGACACCCTGCCTCAAATCCATGGGGTTAGCTTCCGCAATGTTACTGCTCACTCGCCATTGGCGCCCCATGAGAAAAGAGGTAACCCATGCGGCCGCCGGGGTCGAGAAGCCTGCCACCTCCTTCAACCTGGAGACTAAAACAGAGTGGTCTACCAGGTCGAAGGTGGCAGAAAGGTCAAGCAACATCAGCATGCAGGGGCTACCCTGGTCCATATGACGAAGGAGCCTAGATTTTAAATCCAGCAATGCAGTCTCAGTGCCGTGTTTTTCCCGAAAACCAGATTGTCTCTTATTTAGAATGTCATTAGATCTTAGATGGGTAAGGAGTTGAGTGTATGCAACTCTATCGAGAATTTTAAGCAAAAAGGGTGAGTTGGAGATAGGACGATAATTCAAAGGATCGTCAGGAGAAAGATCAGGTTTTTTTAATAGAGGAGTTACCCAGGAGTGTTTTATGCAGGTAGGAACAACACTGTCCCTGAAGGATGCATTGACAAACTTGCAGAGAGTAGGGATCAGAGAGGAAGCGCAGGCTTTTATTGTAAGTGCCGGGCATACGTCACCCTTACAGTTAGATGGTTTGAGGTTCTTAATTAACACTGTAAGGTCGGCCTCCAAGATGGGCTTAAATGAGAACAGTTCTTCATTATTCCAACATTTAGTGGGGGTAGCCGGGGCTTTGAAGCCACTGAGCTATAGAGTGGATCTGGCTTTGGCGATACCTTCGTTAATTCTGGTAAGTTTAGCATCCATCGCCTCCTGTATTTGATTATACCATTTGGTGTCTTTAACAATAGGATCCTGTGTAGTATTAGTGGTTGTTAAACACTTTGAACAGCTCCTTTGGTTTGGACTGAGCTTTAGCTATCCTGTCATCAAGATAGGCTCTTTTGGCAGTAATCACTGCTTTTTTGTACGCTCTAACATGACCACTGTATGAGTCTCTATGAGCTTCTAAGAGCGATTTTTTCCAGATCTAGAGAGCCTTAGTTTTGATACTTTTAAATTGTTGTAGTTCGTGAGAAAACCACAATTTGGTTTCCCTCTGAATATTTTTTTTTTTTGGGAGCTAAGGTATTTACCGCCTCTTGAAGAGTATTTTGGTAGATTGCAGTGATATCTTCGATCGAGGACTCATCTTTAATCATACTATTCAAGGTGATAAACCAAGGGTCAAGAGCCTCAGGTGATAGTTTTTTTAGATTTCTACTACACATGGTACTAGAAATAGGTTTCCTATTGTAAATAACTTTGTCTGATAATAGTTCAAAGTGGATGAAAAAGTGGTCCGACCAAGGGCATGGACTCACATTTAGGTTAGCTGGAGTGATATTAAGACAACTCAGCCAATCGAGAGAGTGTCCCTTCACATGGCTTGGCACGTCAATTATTTGAGAAAAACCTAAATTTGACAATGCTATATCTACTTGATTGGCTTGTGGGTCAGCCTTGTCCCCAAACCAGTAGTTTAAGTCTCCTAATAATAGGACATTAGATAACGGTTTTAGGAAGGTTAACAATACTTCAGATAACTGATTGCTAAAATCTTTCATAAGGTCGGGATATGAATGATGTTAAGTGTGCTTTTAGCATGCATGCTGATTTTAGCATGCAGTATGTCGCACCTGGCTATATTACATACATCGACTTTCCATATTTTGAGTTTTTCTTTAAAAATCAGGGCAACTCCACCCCCGTCCCTTCCAATCGGTCCTGAAGCAGGATGTTAGTATGGGCCGTCGCCTCATCGCCAGTTGTTATGCCTCCTTCATCCCCATAACACACGACACGGGAGCCGGGGTTAGCGTGTCTGCCTTTCTTTATTCTCATTTACACTCCCCCTTTCCTCTGCATACCCCTCCCTTTCCGCGCTCCTCCCGCCTCCCTCCCGGGGTCCATAGTCAACCCCTCTTGAAGGGGTTCCACTCACTTTCTCGCCACAACACCCTCTGCCGAGAAGAACATTTTTCCGAAAGCAGATGAAGCTGGAAACGAAGATATCATAAAATGAGGAATATGTGGGAGGACACAATCCATTCGAAATATGTTCATTTGAGGGCAGACGTATAGATTATTAATGCCCAAATGATAGCTTGCAGGTGTCCTGCCTGTCAAGCACTAAGGGCAAGGGTTTCATCTATAATTTAGCATTCTCCACGTACAAGCAAAGAGGAGCAACCTTCCCTACCGACAATTAGGTGAAAGCTAGTACTATTCCGAATCCGTGTGGCACCTGTCAATCTAGAGCGCCAAGCCCACACAAATACATTTCAGAAAGAGATAGTGGGTGGGGGGTGGGGTCAGCTGATTGAGAAATGCCAATAAAGGAGAAGGTGAGTGGCATTATTTCTTGTCTTCCGGGAGAGCTTGTCTTGCACACTTGCCATTGCTTGCTGAGGTATCACAGTGAGCATGCGTTGAGTATGTGTGTTCCAGGGGCTTAAGCAAGCCTGGAGAACACTTGGCCTTGGTGTGTGGGAGTACAGATGAACGCACGCATTCCATACAATAGAATGTTCAAGCACTGGTCCTGTCCCACCTGGATGGGGGCAATATACTCCTCGAAGGCCTCTCGTTGTCCTTCCTTGTGCACCTGAGAAGTGTCCTACATGCGGCTGCACGCCTCATCAAGGCTCTACGCAGATACAATTACCCGGGCCCTCCTCGACCTTCACTGGCTCCCACTTCATGCACAAATCACCCTCAAGTCTTGCTGCATCATCTATAAGGCAGTCGCCCTCAAGTCACCCAGCTCTCTTGCGGAGAAACTCAGCATCTGCAGCAAAAAACGCACCACCAGAATCCAGGACACGTGCAGACTTGAAATCAACGCTGCAAAATGGAAAGGACCAGAAAACAAGCCTTTGCTGCCTATGCCCCAAGACTATGGAACCTCCTCTCCATCAGCATCAGACACACCCCCACGATCCTGCAATTCAGAAAGGCACTCGAGACCCACGTCTTCAAGGAATCTCTCCGCCTCAACTCCTAGGCCATCACATCGCCCCTTGTGCCACCCGACTCACTAGACACTGCCCGCCGCTCTCCTCCCTTCCGCCCGTTACAAATGTTCCCCTGCTCTGTATCCCACCCCCCGCTGTATATCTGTTCTGCTGTTACCCATGAGAAGCACTCCATTATTCATCTCTACTGTTGCATACCTCTGTAAAGCGTTCTGTTATGTATCTGTATTGTTGTATAGCTCTGCAAGCGCTCCATTGCTTCTGGAAGCCAGGTCACCGCTCAATAAATACCATAATAATAAAAATACCATAATGGCAATCTGTGCATTGGACTGTGCAACTGCTGGGATCCTGCAATGTGTGAACGTGGGATTGTGGTGGTGCTTTATTGTTCAGGTTGATAATAAGACTCAGGAACAATGGGCAGGATGTGTCTGCAGGGGCTGAAATAACATGCAGTACCCAGGGAACACAAGTGTACCACGAGTAAGGGTGTTGTTCCCCCCGTAAAGAGTCCAGTTGCGAGTCATTTCCCTGACTCAAGACAAGAACAAAAAAGACTTGAACGACCCACTCTAAACGCAAACCTTTGCACTGTGTGTTTTGGAAGCTATACCAAACCACTTGTAGCATCTAGATCCGACCATGCGACCACTGGGCGCCGTCTCTCAGGACATTGCATGCTTAGTGCATAGAAACGCCATGAAAGTAGGTGCCTGCGGTGCCTCGCAGTCTGACCCTTTCGCGGCAGGGGGTCCCTCTTCGCAGCTGTTTCGCCGGGATGCAAGATTAAGCTGTTGTGAAGCTTGCGCTGCGCGGCAAATGGCGGAACTTATTTGCATTATGCATTCATGCTCCCATGGCCGAAGCACTTTCAGCAGCGGAGGCGCTGGCTGGTCTAGGCCAGGGACTGGGGACATTGTGCACTCTGATGCTGGTGGCAGTGGCTGTGGCTGGGGCTCGAAATGCTTCACTCTGCTAACAAGGGACGGAAGCCTTCGCCCAAGGCAGGTGAGAGACGCTCCTTCTTTGCCTTACTCGTATGTGGGGTTAGGTTCTCTGAATCTGTGCGGCTGAACTCTGCCGGCGCTGCCATGAGCCCGGGCAGTCCCTAGCACCAGAGGGGTGATGCCTGGCTCACGCTGGCTGATGCATTGGGCTGATGCAGCGGCTGTGGATGTGGCAGCTTCCTGGCGGCTGCAAGGATGTTGCCGCGGCCCGTTGAGCTGTGAAAAGCACGCCTTCAAAGGGAAAGCACAGGGATGGCGATGGGGGACGGAGAAGGTATCCCACACAGACCCTTAAAAGGGAGGCCTTCCTGGCTGCCTCACTCTCTGTCTCGAAAGAGATCACTCTGGGGCTCCAGCATTGAAGTCACACAGACTTGTGACATGTGACAGTACTCCTGATTGGGAGAAAATATGTTAAACAAGCCACTATTGGATTACATCTGCGTAGTACAACAGGGAATAAGATTTAGTAACAGGGATTAACACTTAGTGCTTTGGTGATTGTATGCCACAGCATTTCCACTTGTCATGCCAACGACAAAGACTGCCTCCTGGCTCCGCTTTATTATCTGTAGCAATGTGTTGGCGATAGTTTAGTGGCTACGCCACCAAAATGTGCCAAAACCAAAAAAGGGGGTTGAGGCTGCATCAGACGCACTGCGCCAACAGCCATTGCAGCATCAATCTCCACTGGTAGCACAGCAAGCTGACTACTAACGTCTTCCACACCCCTCAAGGAGAAGGAGAAACCGGCAGGGCTCAACAGAGGTCTCTGCACCCTGGAGGCCTCATTAAGCCCATGCACTGCATCAGCATATATGGTTGCATGCAAAGGAATAATATTATGATTCTAGGCCATTCTTATGATTGAGTTTTGGACTTCTCAATATTTTTCTTTTATTCAGTGAATCATATCATCACTTTTGTTAGCAATTATTTTGCTTGTGTTCTAATTAGTACAAGCCATCCAATGCTTTTTATTAAGTGGGTATATTTTCAACCTGTTTCAGTCCTTATTGGTGTGTTCACATACGTCTGTGTATCAAGTTGCCAGAGAAATATATCAATATTTGTTCACAATGCTCCCTAGAGTTTGCAGGCTTGGGGAGATGTATAAGCACGTGTATGGTAAGGTAAGCGGATTACTGAAAGGGCTTGCACACATATCCGACATGCACTGCAATTGGGTTTGTATTGAAACTTTCAGATCATTGTGTAATAGCATGCTGCTGGCATATTGTAGAGGAAGATCATTAAACAGGAAACAGGGGTAAATATTTTTATAGGAGCCAATGAGGCCCCTATAAAGATTTTCTATGCTGATAGGAAGGAGGTTGATATATTGGGACAGATCCACACGTCAGACAGGATTGTCTATTGGTGTAGGAGCATCAGAGAAACTTTCGACACAAGCTAAAGACTACCGACAGGCTAGTCTATATAATCCTGTGGATCAGTTATCACAGGTTGCACTCTTAACGCGCACAGGATTCCCACGTGGTCTGATCAGCATGTCTCTGCCTTAAAAACACTATGGGGCTCATTTTGGATTTCCCCATCAATTACGTGGACTAGGACCCGTTACATTTGTACCTTAACGTACACAGGTCCCCTCTGTGTAATTTTCAACATCACTGGCCCATCCATGCCACAGTCCCCCACATGCTCACATTTAAATACTGTATTTACTGTAAATGTTGTGTATACTATATCTTATCTGTAATGTTAATACCATGCATTATGTCTGTCTTGTATATATTCTCTGTGTAACAACTGCAACTGTAACATCTCTATCCTGTAAGAAAGCGCCCAGATGCCTTTGGGCTTGGCACGTTATATAACGCTATATAAGCTTCAAAATAAATCAATACACATTTGCACTGCGGAGTGCAAAAGTGCAGTGTAAAAACGTGGCATACACCCGTGCAAAAGGAGTAAACACTGTCTGCGTTTACAAAGGATTCCTATGGAATTTGCCTTTTTAATGCTGGTGTAAAAAGCAGGCGGATGCATAGCATTACGCAACATTTGCACCAGCATGAAAATGCATGCTGGTGTAAATGCTGGAGGAATGGTGAGGCGAAATCATAACTTACAATCTGCTCCTTATCTCTGCCAAGTAATTTGTTGAAAATGAGTCATACAGTTGATTGTATGTGTAAAAGACCTACGCAGACATTTAATTTATAGAACAGCTGAAAGAAAATGAGCCCCATTCAAATTGTAATGCATGGGACTCTTTCTACTGATTTATTAGAACGCCTCCCTTTAGAGGCATTGCACGTATATTACATTTTTAAAACACAGCTCTAGGTGCATTTGCTCGGGAACTATTGAATGAATGTGTTTTCAAAAACAAAGTGGCCGTTTTATTTGGAAATCCTCTACACCTTCACTAAGTAAAGGCCGCCATTAAGGAATGTCTGTGGTTAATGAACCACTTGCAAATGTCTGTGTGCATCTTGCAGTATACCTCTCTCCGGTATACTAGGTTATAGAAAGATGATGTAACTACATAAATATGCATATGGCGCTGGTTTCAACAGATGCACCCAGCATTCCTCCTTCTGAGGTTACAAGTTTCCGCAAGTGAGCACATGAAATTACATTTTTCCAAATGAATACCTCAAAGTTTTAATGTGACATTCTCAAAGTTCAACTTTTGTATTTTTGGCAAAAGTTAATTTTTCGTTTTTTATTTTATTGCAAATATATAACATCTTCAACATATTAATTTGATGAATATTCTAGTGTCTCAAAATGCAAAACAATTGTAAAGTGCATGTTTTCCCGTTAAAACTCTGGAAATTGTGATCTCGCAGCAGTACAGAATGAGAAGGTGCGACACAAGCGAGGTCAGGCAGGAGGAATGTTGAGGGGAACAAAGTTCTATGTAGTAATGGATCACAAGCTGTTGATACACATGCCTATCCCTGGAGATACAAAAACGTCTACCCCAAGATTAGAGTGCATTGCAGCAATATTTGCAGAATACACCTGATATTTTATACATTTTACACACACCAGGATAAAAGTAGTGAAAAAGGAAGATATTACAATTTTGAAAGGGAACTGCAGGGAGTCCTCCAAAGAAAGCATTGCTGAAATAAGAATTTTTTGAAATGAGCAGACAACATTGGACTGAAGAGACAGCACAGGATGCATCTTGCCCAAATTGATAGACTGGTTAAGGAAAGGGAGGCCCATTGAGAGAGCAGTACCAGAGTGCTTGCGACCCTTCCGGAAAGTAGCAAATGAACTATACTTAAACAATGGGCTACTGTTTTTTAATTTTATTTATTTTATTGTTTTAATGCGCTACATGCCAATAGGCCTCAGAGTGCAACACACAATACAAACACACAATACAACAAATAATATAGAAAAGGAGAGAGGAAAAGTCCAGAGTCAACAATACTATAAGTCAGTGAAGTCCACTACTAACTTCATGTCCGATGACACTCTCAAAAGATCATTGCAAGTGGAAAGAGAGGCTGGCAGATTACTTTTGCCACACCCAACCAATATACAATCCCTGCCCTTCTGAGTACACCACTGATCAATCTTGATCCTTCGAATAATCTTGTGGTCTGATACTCTTACAACACTAGGCCCAGTCTTCTGACGTAACCACGCCAACACCTTAATCTTCAGGGCATCCCTAGGTTCATGTCCTGTTTGTATTTTCACGTTAGTGATAACAAAGTTTCTGTGGTCCATCACAGTCTTCCTCATGAAGACTTCAGCGATTGGGGGCATAAAAGTGTTGCCAATACGCAAACTTCTAAGAGAGCAATATTTACGGTTAGTGATATCCTGTTGGTTATGATGTACAGTAGCTTGAACCAACTCTGATTAAACCTGCAGGGTTGACATAGTTGTTTGTGCTTGCTGTTCAATTATGATGGACGTGTTAGAGGATATTATTTGCAGATTATGTAAGGCTTTTTGCAATTTCATGGATATATCATCAGAAAACTGTACCGTATTCCTTAACTCAGAAGTCGTCTGACAGGAATTGTCCCTAGTATCCCTGGTGTTTTTGTCCTTCCCATTCACTGAAGGTTCATTTATGCGCACAGGGGCCTAATCACTCAAATTACATTGGGTTGTTTGGGATCTCTGAATTGTTTCACTTATTTCAATTGGCTGATCCTATTGACAGGATTCATCTATTTTATCTGGCTGGAAATTCACTTCAATCTTATCCATCACGTCTATCCAAGCACAGAAATCTATACAAAAATGTACATACATTCAGTTCCCCAATTATCCTTTCCTTAATTTGTGACCATAGCATGGAACTAATCTGGTCCGGTTGGTGACTTTGTTCATCTCTTCGCTCCAGCAATTCTGGTGCAGACTGCAGGAAGGGCTCCACAGTAGCTGTCTGACAACTTTCCATCATCGGTTGTTCAAAGATTATTTCATCACTATTCACTGAAGACACATTAAGGGTAGTCAAGAATGACATTAAAACGTCGAACGGGGCGCTGTTGAGCAGCAGAGGAAAATGGCTGCCTAGCCAGTGAGCTCCGTCTCTGCCCACCTGAATCCGCTGGACATCGGCGCTAATCCGCACCCTTGCCCAACGAAATTGCCACGATTCTTCCTCTTTCATTCTCCTTGCTGCGTGGCCGAAGTCTGGACAGAAATCGGTGCCTGGGGACAGCGGGGTGAGCGCCGGGGCCTGCGGCGCCGTGCGGCCTCCTCGCAGACCATTGCGCGGCCGCTTGCGGCCACTGGACACGCCGCTCACACTGTCCCTTGAGTGCCGCCACCCGCGGGCTCCCTGCATCGCCTCATCGCCCGGGAGCTCCGCCCCCCGCTGATTTTATTTATTTATTTATTTAACATTTATAAAGCGCTCACACAGCCCGCAGGCATCGAGGCGCTGTTACAGGAATTGTTTGTTCTTCTTAGTTGCGTAATTGTGTGGTTTTTTTTTGTCTTAGTTACGTATTTATAACGCGCTTAAACACCCAGAGGTTTCTAAGCGCGGACCCGGGGATCGAACCTGTTGTTGCTGTGTGTCGTCTTGCTTCCAAGACATGTATGCTGCCGCTGAGCTATCCTCCCGGGATGCCCTGAAGAGCGGGCCTTCAAACAGTGCACCGCCCACCCGCAGGCCAGGACTGTGCCGCCCGGGGCTGCTGGTCCGGAGGCCGCCGGGATCTCGGGGCGGCTGATCGGCTCCTGCTGCCGTGGGCTGGGCTGGGCTGGAGCCCGCCAGGCGCCCGCGCGCGGTCACGGCCTCTCTGTCCTGGCCGCGGTCTCCCAACGGGCAGTGACATCCTTCCCGACTCCGGTCGCGGGGTGTGGGCACTGCCCCCCCTGCGGCCCTCTGTAGCTGCGGGCCTGCGGCTCCATCGGAGGCCTACCAGCGCGGCCCCATAAACACACCTGGCCCAGAGGTATGTTCCTGTGACCGCCTCCGCTACGACTATGGCGCTGTCCGCAGGCCGGCCGTTGCCTCTACGCCACATTGGCACAGGATCTGGGCCTGCCCTCGTGTGGCGCGGCTCGGCCCGTGGGGGAGGACCACACGCTGCGAACCTCACGGGTCCAGCCACCCTGAAGGCTGCAAGGTGGGTGACTGAGCCTGAACTGCGCCCCTCTGCTCCACACTGGCAGGGCCCCCTGCCCACCCCTGCATTTCATCCTGTGTGTTCTTACGGGAGCTTGCCCTGCTTCCCCCCCAACTCTCTCTGCTCAAGGCGCCTCAGCCTTCCACGGACCATCCCCTGGAACTTGACTCTCCGCCAATCCATTGGAGTGGCGACATCCTCGTGTGGCTGCCGCCCCATAGGGCTCCACGTATTGGGCTGCAGCTTCTGGGGTGCGGATAAAGGCTGGGACTCCCCACCCGATCAACTTGCACTGCTGAACACGGGGGCACCCCCCCAACCTGTAGGAGGCCCCTACCTGTCTCACTAACGGTTCATTGCTCAGCGCACCCAACCACACTTCGGAGTGACACGTACAACATAAGGCTAGCCGGCCCCCCTTGGCTTGCCCCCACCTGCGGCCCCGCCATCACTGCCTCGCTACTAACAGCCTTCTCCACCCTGGCTTTACAATACTACGCCTAATGCTCTTGGTTGCTCACACGCCGCAACCACAGTCCTACTACCATCCTATCATTAAGGGACTATCCTGGAGACACCACCGATCCTAGCTAAGTAGGCGCTACCTCCCTCCACTGCAATGCCCAGCAAGGCACAGCCAACGGCAAAGTGGGCGCCATGGACAAGTTCACCAAGATAGCGCCTAGTGCGGACCAGGCATCGTCCTCCGCGTCACAGGAGAAGGACGAATGCAGGCCAGACCCCCCTCAACCAGACCTATCCGTGATGATGGCATCCATGACAAAGAATTTCCGTGCTTTTCAGGAAAAGCTAGACGACATCAACGCAAATGTAGCCTCCTTGAAAGCGAAGATCGGCCACCATGGGGCCAGGATCACCGAGGCGGAGCAAACGATAGGGACCAATGAGGACAACGTCCATACCCTACAAAACACAGTCTCAGAACTCGTCCGTGACATGAAACAGGTCAAAGCTAAGTGTGATGACTTCGAATCGAGGTCCCGAAGAAATAATGTCCGCATAGTGGGGGTTCCCGAATCTGCACTGAAAGGCCGCATGGAACTTGCGGTCGAACAACTCATCAGAGACCTCCTTGACAACCTGGCACTCTCACCATTCTTCACTGTGGAAAGGGCACATCGCTCCCTGGCACCCCGGCAGAAACCAGATGATTTCGCCAGACCAATAATTGCAAAACTACTGAGCTATAAAGACAGAGACCATATACTCCGATTGGCCAGGGAGAAAGGGGAACTGAGGCTGGATGCACAAGTCATCAGGATTTTCCCTGATTTTTCAGCGGCAGTGCAGGCGGAGAGACGACAATTCAACGGGGTGAAGAAAATGTTGAAAGAATGGAAAATCGAGTACGCGATGCTTTTTCCTGCTCGCATAAAATTCACCCACCGCAACAAACACTACTTTTTCACGGTCCCGGATGAAGCCGTCAAGTTCATCGAGGCGCAGATCCCACTGGTAGATCCTCCTGAGGAACGGATGGAAGACGACTAATATCTGGATTCCCAGGCTCCCGAAGTGGACCCCAGTGGCTTTGGTGAACCGTCTGTTGGCTCCCCTATTGGGCTCAAGGCTCCCCCCTCTCTGTCCCGCGGCAGGCCCGCCGTGGCCCAGTACCACTGCAGCGAGCGCATAACTTCTTGAGGGGGACGCACCCTTAGCTCACCTAACTTTAACACCACTCACTGGGCCCGAACTTCGCAAAGCTGAACATCACTGTGGTACACTGTCCTAGGCAGTGCAAGCTATGACCTTGCTACTCTAAACCATGAGTGTCCTCGCCTCGTAACCTAAGTTTCTTAGTATCCTCACTTTGAAACCGTTTGTTCATCAGCTGATTTTCAGATCTATATGGTATTATCGAGATTGGTACTAGTAGATGTGGGCAGAACGGCAGCGGCAGCCCCCACTGCTGGTCAACTTATACGCGTCCAATACTGACTCCCCTGAGTTTTTTGACAATGTGACCGCCATTCTAATGAGATATCTAGACATCCCCATCCTATGGGGGGCGGGGACATGAATCTGATACTCGATAATGTCCTAGACAGAACAACAACCACTCGCAGAGCCACAATGCGTGCGGCCAGGCGGCTCCTCATACACATGGACTCTCTAAATTTACACAATATTTGGAGGTCACTTCACCCCCATGAAAGGGACTATACTTTCTATTCAACGGTTCATGATAGTTCCTCATGAATTGATTTGTTCCTTTTGTCTGGCAACTTAGTGGGTAGAGTCTCAGATGTTAGGATCCTTGCACGCACGTTATCTGACCATTCCCCTGTACTACTACAGATCCAGCTTGGCAACACCAAGCCATCACGACCCGCCTGGTGCTTTAAGTCTGCCGCCTTGTCTGACATTGTCTTCAAAGCTGAGATATTAGCGGATATTACCACATTCTTTGAAAAAAACAGGGCATCTGACACACTTAAGGGGGTCAGATGGGAGGCATTTAAGGTTTACATCAGGGGGATGTGCATCTCTAGGGAAGCTGGTGTCCTGAAAGCTATAAGGCAAGCCCTAAATAATTCTGAAACTAAGCTCAAAGCCCTAGAACGGGAATATCTCGCCACTCCGTCCCCGGTGACCCTAGCAGGGATCAGAGCTGAGCTGGAACAGTTCCAGTCACATGCCATGAGAGAGGTGCAATACCATGCTCGTCCTGTTGCCGCCCGTAGATATGGAGAGGGAGACAGACCGGGTAGAACCCTGGCCAGGCTGGTGCGAGCGGAGGGTGGTAAGACCCGAATTGATTGCATTATAAAAGAGCAGGGACTGAAGCACTGGTCTGACCAATCCATTCTTGACACATTTGCTAGCTTCTACGCCAATTTATATGGTCCCCAGCCTGAACACGCAGCCCAGGACTTGGACGACCTACTGGAAAACATCCCTATGACTCTTATTTCCCAGGACACCAGAGAACGCCTTGAAGCTCCGTTCACCCTGGAGGAGATAGTCCAGGTGATATCTGACCTTCCCAAAAACAAGGCTTCTGGCCCGGATGGGCTCACCTCAGAGTTCTACCAGGAGCATGTGGCCGCACTGGCCCCAGCGCTACACAGGGTCTGGGCCGAGGAGCTTTGATTGCACACCCTCCCCGCCTCCTTAAGGGAAGCCTTAATAACAGTCCTCCCCAAACCTGGAAAACCCCCGGAGGAGTGCGGGTCCTACAGGCCCCTATCCCTCATTAACACTGACATGAAAATCTTTGCCAAGATAATCGCAAACAGGTTTCTCCCGTTCATGTCCCACATGGTCCATGCGGACCAGAGTGGATTCCTTCCCGGTCGGTCCACGGCACTCAACATCCGCCACCTATTTAATGTGATGTCCAGAATTGACCCCAACGCTGATGCTGTGGCAGTAACAATAGATGCTCAAAAGGCTTTTGATATGGTCTCATGGCAATATTTGTGGGCTGTTCTGGAGAAAATGGGAGTAGGCCCAAATATGGTCTCTTATATAAAGCTCTTATGTATGGGTCCGCTCGCTAGGGTCCTTGTAAACTCGGTTCCCTCCTCTCTCTTCGCGCTACACCGTGGTACGCGCCAGGGATGCCCATTCTCCCCCCTCCTCTTTGTGCTTGCCATCGAACCCATGGCTGACCATGTTAGAGGGCGTCACATCAATAAAGGTATTCGGTTAATTGACACACCAGAAATCATCTCAGTTTACGCGGATGACGTGCTCTTGTATATCAGAAACCCCTCCACATATCTGGACCCGATCATCCGTGACATTACCAAAATAGGCAGGTACTCCGGTTTCACGATAAACTATTCTAAATCTGAAATTTTCCCTCTCACTGTAGCAACTCAACAACCAACATGTGAGTACCCCCTACGCTGGTCCCCGGAGGGAGTTAGGTATCTCGGGGTTCAGGTGTCACTAACCAAACCCTCCCTACTAACGGACAATTATGAGGCTGTAGCTCAGCTCATCATTTCCAAGTTTTCCAAGTGGCGCAATCTACCGCTATCCCTGGCGGGCAGACTCTCTCTAATAAAGATGATAGTGGTCCCCAAGCTCCTCTACGTCTTCACTAACGTACCAGTCTGGCCCGGTAGGCAATACTTTAAGAGGCTCCACTCGGAGTGCGCCCAATTTCTCTGGCACTCGGGGTCGGTCCGCAAGAAGTGGCAGCATATGACATTACCCTATGATAAAGGGGGGTTTGCAGCCCGAGACCTACGTCTGTAATGGAATGCGGTGCAGGCCCAACACGCCTCTCATTGGTACGCGTTTCAGAATCTGCCTACGCATGTAAAACTTGAGAAATTGGCGGGGGGAGGGACCAACATCATGACCCTATTATTGCGCCGCACATTCCAAGCAGACGCCCAAGTAGACCCGGTGGCCACCACGATCAGGGCTTGGAATGCTATTCTTTACTCTGAACATGAGCGACACCCGTACTATAAGTGGCTTCCCATGTGGCAATTTCCCGGACTCCCCCCACACACGACCAACACCTCTCACGACACTGGGAGAATCTCGGCTATCGAGCCCTAGCTGATGGTATGTTTGTTACCCCTCAAACATGGCGACCAGAACACTCCAACTCCCAGCTCGAAATGTTACACTACTACAGGCTCAGAGCTGCGGTTCGTGCTATGTGGCCCTCATACCCAGACGAGCCCCCAGAATCACCCGAACTCCGATACATAGCAAACTCTGCGGGCTCCAAGGGTGTGATATCCAATTTGTATAAAATGCAGCTGGAAAAAACACTGCTTGGGTCCCTCAAACCAAGTGAAGCAAGGGCTGGGGAGCTTGAAACGGAAATAACCGATGAACTGTGGGGTAAAATGTGCGCACATAGGCGCATGGTCTCCCTTAGCGCCAGATTCTGCTGCATACAATTCAAGCTCCTCAACAGGCTCTACTACACACCGTATAGAGTGGCGAAATTCACAAGTACCCTGTCACATACATGTCCTAAATGCAAATCTTCCGAGGCAGGTCACATACACATGTTCTGGTCCTGCCCTGCAATCAACACATTCTGGGTGGCTGTGACGGAGGCGCTCTCCGAAATAATAGGTTTCCCGGTGGATATGGACCCACTTGCCCTGTTGTTTGATATCTGGGACGGGGAAAATGTAAGGAAAATGTCTAAATTCTTAAATGTGAGCGCCATTGTTACTAAAAGATGTATATTGCAAAGTTGGAAGCGCCACAAACGCCCCACCCTTATGATGTGGCTCAAAGCCCTCACCTGAATACAAATGTGCGAAGAGGAATACATAGGATCCTTGCCACTCACATCACGCCCCAAAAACGTGTGGTCAGAATTCTGCAGCTACCTGAACAATAGAGACGAAGTGGAGTGGAGTTCTACCCCTCCATTAATAGGGCCCACTACGCCATGAACATTGTAACTCTCCTTCCTTTCGTCCTGTTTGTGCCACTCCATGACACTAGTCATCCTCTTCCTGAGAAGTTGTATCCAGCCATGTTGTGCTGCCTTTTGTGATGCGATATTGATTGATTATTGCTATGTAATCTGTACTGTGCCTGTCTTAACTTTCTGCCAATAAACAAAAGTTAAAAAAATAACAAAAAATAAAAAAGTCTAACACATGTACACAACTTTCTATAAAATTATTCTTGAGGAGACACCCCGGCTCCTTAATGTCAGTACTCAACTCAATGGGTAACTCCCCATTAGTTGATGAGGTAACCTGCAGACAGCCAGGATCATCCTCATCAGCAAGAGGACATGGCTACATTTCGTGCAGCCGCTGCTTCCTTCGGGCACTCAGTACCAGTACTTCCGTTAAGAGACTGTTTTTGGGCAGAGGGGTTATACAATTGGTCTCTGGTAGTGTGGGCATTTTACTGGCTTTAGTTTTAGCTATGGTAGTAGACATAATACAAATAGAAAGACGATATTTAAAGCAGACAGCAGTTCATCCAACTGGGTAACTGCTTTGTCTGACTGATGTTGCCACAGTACCAGGAAAACCTAAACATAAAATGTACCATATTTGCTGGAAAAAAAAACGTAACCATAAAGGTTTCCAAACATGCAACTATCCATCAGCCTCATTGCCCACAGCACTTACCAGCACCTGAATCTGAGTCCTCAATCAGGTTAACAGGGCCTGGGAATATCACAGCCCCAGAGCCCTGAGGCACCCTTTACCCTTCCACTCCTCGCATCTCACCAGGCTTCGAATGTGAGCCCATAAGGCTGTCCATCTTCCGTCTCAATGCGCCCTGGGGAACAGGACACACTCTATCCCTTTCACTTTTTCTCACGTCTCACAGAGCCTCAGAAATAGAGCCACAGAGCGCTGTCCAATTCTCGCCTCCACACACCTCGGAGATCATCAGACTAATACACTAGAGGAGAGGACCATGCACCGTCAAACTGCGCTGCACTGCAGCTGCTTCCGACGTGTGGAAATGAGAAAGCGATTCTACCCCAGACATTGGGAAGTACCATAATTGAACAAGGCCATTTAGCTCACTAAGCCACCAATATGAAAAGAAAAAGGATGAGAGAGTCATACTCAGGTGGATGCCGAGATAGTGGATGTTGTGGAAATGTGACAAATGCTTACAAGTAAGGCAAGCCCCAGGTCATGGGAAAAGATTGGGCTAGATTTCATTGGCCCACTGGAAGTCATGGAACCAGTACACAGATAAGGTTTTGCAATAGTAGATTATTTGCCCAAATGTGCAGAAGCCATATTACCATAAATACCACAAGGCGGTAATTGAAGCTCTCAAAATGCTATTCCAAAGAGAGGCGTTGCCCAGAGAAATGGTAATGGACAATGGGGTTCAACTCACATCCTCAGAATTATGGCTTTTTTGGAATAAGCACAACATTAAACAAATATAAGCAGCCTTGTACCACCTGCAAGCAAATTGATTGGTTAAGAGGGCCAACCGGTTCATAAAAGGAGTGATTCAATTAGCCACAGCCTCTGGTATGAATCCTTACAACAAGTCCATGGAAGCAATCGGAGCACACAGTTTGACTCCCAATGCCACCCCTGCAGTGTCTTCCTTCCACTTGCTGACAGGAAGAAAGGTGACATCCACAATGGTTTCCATACAGCTTCCCAGAGTAATAGAAGATACAACCTTATACGTGGAAAGAATTGTATGGAGAATACGGAAAAATAAGGATTGAATAAGAACATAGATTGATGGCCGCAGAGCTGGATGAAGAACTAGTGTAGAAGAGGGTGACACAGTAAAAATAAATATTTCTCATAAGTCACAGGATCCATGACAAGTCAAACAATGAGAGTCATGAGGAAATAAACAAATATCTGCACACAAGATGACAAGAAATGGAACCTCGGAACAGTGACTATGATTGCCATGAAAGCGCCAAATGTTCAAGGTGGAAAAACGTCTAGAGAGAGAGGGGGGATCCATGGCTGGAATGCTGAAAAATAAGAACACCACCACCCCCTGGCTGAAGGCCAAGAACATATGGCAACTTAAAGAGAAAACTTAAGAGAGAATGCAGACTTAAACCTGTCACGTGGACTGGGCGGACCATTGGTCACAGAAGGTCGAGAAGATGAAATTGAAAAGGCAAAGCTGTCAGATGCAAGTGAATACACTCGTCCATTCAGAGTAAAAAGGACAATGGCTAGATACAATGACTTTGTTATGGAACGAATATTGCCACACTTCTCAAGAAAAAGAGGTATGTAGAGTGCATGTGTTCTTGGGAGAACTCAGAAAATGATATCTCACGAGAGCACAGAATGAAAGGGTGCACCATGAGCGAGGCAGCACGCAAAGAGATAAGAAAAGGCACAGAGCACGGTGTGAGCAGATGGTCAGTCCGTGGCTCCAGAATAAAAATCCAAGAAGGGTCTAAGTATTTTCATGGATGCAAATATATATATTTATTTATTTATTTATTGAGCATTTGTTAGGCGCCTATACAACAAAATGGTGTTTCCAGGTGCCACAAGGCTAGTGGGGAGCGAACAAGGGGATTAAATAAAAATGACAAAACAGTAGATATTCGATCGTGGTCCTACCAGGCCTTGTGACATTCGGACGTGCACGTGCAGTAAAGAGCAGTGCAGTAGGTAGGTAAGGGAGGGCAGGGTGGGAGGGGACAAGCTATGGGCAACTGTTGGTGAGAGCCCCTGAGTGAAGTGCCGAAGGATGCCAGGGGGATGCAGCTGGTTAAGTGCTAGGGCGGAGGAATCCCAGGGTGGCATGTAAACTGCCAGGTGGGTGGCCTGCAAAGGCGGTGCTGGGGGTGGTGCTGGTGTCAACTTGGCAGGAGCCTTGTAGCTTGTAAGATCCATGAAGGTCCAGTTTGCTGCCGTGTCAGTGGGGTGATTAGCAGGGGAGGCAAAGAGAGAAAGAGGTAGAGAAAAACAAGGTTTTGAGGAGTTTCCGGAACTTGGGGAGGTCCGGCTCAGGGGTGGACTGGGAACTAAAAGCGGCCCTGGAAATAATTACTGGGGACCAAAAGAGGGCCTGGAAACAATGTTCAAAGTGGCCCCATATTACACATTTTCAGCAAGCCCAGTGCTTTTACTATGAGAAAATGTGGAAATACCACACAAAAGAGGCCCAGGGTGCAGAGGCCCACCGGGAAATCTCCAGAGTTCCCTCTAGACCAGTCCACCCCTGGTCCGGCTTAAGTCTGAGAGGGGCAGGGAGCCTGTTTCAAAGAGAGGCACCAGCAGAAGAGAGAGGACTGCCCCCACTCTCTGCTTGGAGAAGCATTTGACAAGTGGAGAGTTGGAGTAAGTGGAGCGGAGGGCTCTAGCAGGGAAGTATTTGAGGAGAGAAAGTTGTACAGCAGAGTAAACACCAATACAACTAATGTCAGGCAACCGTGGCTTATTGAGTGATTGAAACACACAACAATGCTGTTAAATTTGCAAGAGAGTATTGGGCTTTAAGTGGGCTGTGGCTAGACCAGGCAGAGCCCAGACAGTCACCAAAAAGTGCTGTTGAACTGGGAATCCCTGATATTGATATTGATATTTTATTTCTATTGTGCTCATACACAAGCGTTTCAGAGCGCGACAAGGCAAGGGAGGGGAACAGGGGAGAACAAAACAACGATCTTACTAGGCCCAGTGACAATGAGAACCCACAAGTGCATGGGAGTGGGAGAGGGGAAAAGTGCATGGAAGGGGGAGAAGTGGAAAGTGCGGAGCAAAGGAGAAACAGATAAATAATAATAAATACATAAATAATAAAGGCAACAAACAGTGGTAGTGCAGCCAGCAAGTGGCAAGTGCTGGGTTTAAGACAGCAGACAGGGTATGTCTGATAAGTGCAGAAGAAAGGGGGGCTGTATGGGTACAGATACAGATCCCAGTGCGGGAGGGTGGCAGGGTGAGCAGGTACCTGGGCCCGAAAGGCAGAGGGTAGGCCAGGTGCACGGTGCCCTGCTTAACACCAGTATGATACCTTTGCACGTGTGCTAAAGGGAAAATGGTCATAAGGCGAGCAGGCCCAGCACTCCAGCAGTACTGATAGAAGGGTCAGCTATCCATCACGTTGCGCCCCATTTTTTCTACTACTGAGGGCATGAGCTGCTTTTGAAATGCTTTGTGCTGCCAGAGGCCAGGAGAGTGACGGGAACACCAAGTGCCAGTGATCCATTATACACTTCCACAGCCACACCACTCAGCCTTCAGGTGGGTTTCGGTTACAGTTCACTTCAGTGCCATGTGAGGGTTCCTTTTTATGCATTGCAGCCTGGTGGGGGAGGGATAGACTCATGAGCGGCAGGCCCGATCATACTCTCCCAGTCTAAGGTCTCTGAACTGGAAGCCCTCATACTTGCCATGCATGTACACGGCCCTGCAGTGAAGGAGCATCGCCACCCTCACTTGCTCAGTGGGGCCAACTCCTGCCTGCTGGAACGGGCATGGGGCAGAGGGCGCCTGGAGCTTGGATATGCCATCCAAGATGTTCTGAGACTTTTATATCTAGGAAACATCCACGGTTTCACAGCATTTTAGGCATAAACATTTGTGCTCCTGCACTTTTGAAAAAAGCAACAGCAACGAGTAATTCTGGGCTGAAAGTCCCCTCTATGGCATTAGGGAAAAGAAACACTGTGCATCAAAAATGTCACATCCCTGAAATGCATTACATATAACTGGATGTCAATATACCACTTACAATCTAGGATAACTGTTAGACAGAACTCCCCCTTTTTATTACATGCGGTAGCCCCATGCAATTCTGCTGGATTTTCTGGGTTTGGATTTTGTGTTTCTCCCAGCCAGCATTAATCCCAAACCTCGCTGAGAGTGTGGCTCTGTTTTCATGTGCTTGCCTTAATAGTCCCTATTACTCCTAATGCATGAGTACCCCTAAGGGACCCTATCGTCTCCCAGAGAGGGTACTCTCTCCCTGTAAGTAATGTGGCTAGACTGCTAGTGACGTTTTTGCCTGTGTAAAATGGTTCCCGTAAGTGGAATCCATTTGACCTGGCTGGGTCCTTTTTGACCCCATCCTCTAATCACCAGAATTAAACATATCTTTGTTTGCCTCAAAGACCTGTGTGTTAAAGGAAGTGGCCAACGTGGGCCACTGGATTCTTGTACGTCAGGATAGGGTGCTGCACTAAGCCTGAAACCATCTTTTAAACAGCATATGCAGATACTTGTCTGTTATAATGTGGATATATTCCCTTGCGAGAAAGGGCCTTCAAACGTGCATGGGTGAGCTTGGGTGGAATGTCTGCCATTGCCTCTACCCCCCTCTTTGAATGATTCTTGGTGTCTAATTGGTTGAAGTCTTCTTCCTCCCAAGAGGGATTTAAGCAGACCCCCCTTATCCACTCACACTGTCTACAGCTGGATTTTGTACCTGCTTTCATGAAGGCCTGTATGTCAAGGAAGGATTGAAGGTCTGTACCAGCATCCGTTAAAGCTCAGAAGAATCTGACACTGAAACTCTGCCGCCACAGGAAGACCACAAGAAGGAAACTACAGTGATGCTACTTTCCCAAAAACTGGTGGGGTCTCTTTGAAGCTTCAGACTGTTCCTGCATCACTGGATGCAGAAGCAGATGCCCTTCTCTACCAGAATGCCAACGACTCTCCATCCAGAGAATCATTGCAAGTGCCCAGGAACTCATGCAAGTGACTGGTTTCCATTTCCCCCAAGTGGGATTCCCCAGGGGCCTGTGCTACCTTTGTTCCTCCAAAAGCACTGCCAAACTCCCATCCCAGTCCTTATTCCATGGCTGGCTCCTCTCCAGTAGGACTTCTTCAACCTTTCTTCAGCATGTGGTATTCCTTAGGGTCTCTCCAAGCCTACCCCATCCTCAGAAGCCAAATCCTGTGCCCTAGGATGACTACCACCAACCGCAGCCTACTCACCTTTCATTTATTTGGCACTGACCTTCCATCTTGGAATCATCCAATCTTCAAATATCGTTAAGGGTCTTGGTGTCCCTCTTCACTGGAGTCTCACCCTTTCAATCCAAGGTGGTGGCTTGCACAGGAACCGCCTCTGGAAATGGGCAACCTCCTGCTACAGAAATGATTTTTCGGCACCATAGTATTGCACTCCTGACTCTCCAGTGCTCCTGCAGTCTTTTCACTGTGCATTGCTAGATCCCTGATTCTCTTCTTCTTTACAAAGCTTCTTATGTGGGTTTTACTCTACCAGGACCCCCCAGGAACCGCTCATTGGGGTTATTTCTGCCAAATGTAACTCTTCCTAGCCAAAGACTGCCCCAAACTTGCACATCTGATCCCTGTAAACGTAATGGACTACATAACAATCTGTTTACATACCTGTTATAGGATTTTCATTACTAAAATGGACACTTACTGGACTCTATATAACACTTCCTTAAACTGTCCCTATTTACCTGATACATTGTGACATTTCGTTTTACAAAGTTTTTACGTGCAAGTGTTGCAATTTATGCTTTTGCGTTTTCTTCTGTAGGATTGTGTTTTAAAAATATAGTGTGTGGGCATTTTCTCCTTTGGTATAAATTTAAACTGTGTAATATACCTACACACCAACCCACTCCACCTCCTGAGAGTTAGGCCTGGTCTGCTCTTTTGTGGCTATCACTTGGAGAGTGCGCTGAGTGTGAGGGAATCACTAGCAGAATCTAAGTTAGGAAGATGGATCTAAATACCATGAGCATATGGCTTAAGAATAATCTCCCTAAATAACAAGTGGTGCTCAGTGGTGGGATGTTGTTTTCAGGACACAGTAAACAGAAAGCAGTGAATACCTGTGAGAGATTTACATACAAGGTGGCACAAAAAGAGATTTACCAAGCTTGAAAGTATTACTATAGAAAATCGGAGGGTTCACTGTTGATGTCCAGAACAAACGCAACATAAAAAAATAAGAGAGTTATGGGTATCAAGGGGGCTAAATTCAGATGGCACAAAGGTTGAGTTAGTAGAGGTCATTTCTCAATTCCAAAACCAGTTATCTACAGAATAGGAGGAATCCTCTGAATCTACCTCTTCCCTTGATCCCCAAACTCTGTCCACAGCCCTACCATGGACGAGTCTCTCAAACTGCATCAAACGAAGTTGTGTTGGGAGGCAGATGAATACGTCATCCATAGCTAGTGCCCCTCCCCCACCCAATACCTCACAGGTGAGAAACACTACTCACTAAGACAAGTGCACCACCCATATCTCAGTCTAGTACAGCAGGACATGAATTCTAAGCTAAAGATGGCACAATTAAGCAAACTAATAAATGTAACACTACATGTGCATGCATTAGACATGAAGCAAATATGCACTCAACATGAAGAAAGTGAACACCAGGTCAAATATGCATTTATAAGTGAATAATATTAACATAGCCTAACACATGAAGAATTGTGAAGAACTCAGGGCTTACCTCCCCTTTTTCCAACAAGAGGACATTGCTACAGTCCCTAAAATCTGACATTACAAAAATGTTTTCTACACTTCCCCTCATTCTAAAACTCATATGCCATACAGAGCCAAGTATTGCAAAATAATAATACCATCTATATGTACTACTAGTACTGGGACGAGGAGGCCACGTGGGGATGGAAGAATGAGACTTGGATTGCAGAATCAACATTCTAGTGATTATCTGATCCACAGAAACAGATCGGGAACACAAAGTGAAGATAGACAACACAGAGAGTCAGTGGGGGAACTTAGAAGTTCACAAGGAAAATGTAGCACCCGGAGGCGCCGTAAACCCAAGACGATACTCCAAACCAGCACAAGAGCTGTAATCCCAAGGTATAGGAAGAGAAGGGTAAGCAGCCAGGGAAAACCGGCGAACCGCAGAGAGGGTTTTCACGGGTGCTGCAAGAATAGTCTCGATCAAACGCGACAAGGCTACTTCAGCCCATGGCTTGTTTGGGAGACTGACCATCAGTACTCGAAACGCAAGCGGCATTCGCAAGCAGAACTAACAGCATTATTACATGCAGCTGCGAAGTGGGCAGCCGAGCGTATGAGGCATTCATTATCAAAACCAATCACCCTCTTTAACAGTTACAGAGACAAAGTATCAGCAGGCGGAGAACGCCTCCCTATCCACAGCCTACCGGCAATCAGTGGATATCCTACAAACACAGGTTGGGAAGCCAGAGGATGACCTTTGACTGCTGGTGTCAAAAAGATGTGAAAACAACATTGCGGGAAGTACCCTGAAAACCCATTAAAGCAAAGGAAAGCATCATGCAGAGACGGCATCGACCTGAGGTGGCTTACGAAAGCCCTGCAGAATTCACAGACTTCAAAGTAGGAAGTCATAAAGGTGAGCCGCATAGCGGAATCAATACGTACTATACAAAGATGACCTCTATAAATAACTTGTGGGTTAGACAGACAAGTAAGCCCAATCGATATTTGAAATAAACCAGGGAAGTAACAAGCACACAAGTGCTTATTGATAACATCTACTCTTCCTCGTCCCAGTAATTCTAGGAAACCAAATTGACACTTCTTGGCAGAAGAATAGACCAACTCTGCCACAGACAGGAGAATATTATTTTAAGCAATTGTTTGCATATAACATTAAGTGGAAAGACCAGGGGATGAGTATTGTCCCCCTTGGCATTACTAGACTCTGCTCAGGGGTAGAAAGTGACTTCATCGACCAGTAAATAAACCAACAAGTAAGAGAAGGTTTCTTTTGGAACACTTTTGTGTCTTTTCTCTTCAGATTTGAACTGTGGATAATCGAGTTGAGGAAGGCTGCAGGAAAGCCGCAGAAAAGGCACCTTATCCCCCTTGTAGTATGTTTTGTAGCATTGAAAGTGTGAAGGTCAGATTAGGTTTTTGGCATGAGAAGGTGAACTTTTGTTTTAACATCCTGACAACGTCTGTCTCATTAGTTCATTTTGTTGAGGCAGGGAAACCCCTGGTAGAGTTAGGGCTAGTGAGGCATTTTTCCAACCACTTTTATTATTTGAATAAAAGTAATTGGACAAGCTACCAACCCTGTTCTCTGTCTCTTAACTCCAACCCCTCACAGAATACTAACATAAGCAATATATAAATTGAATGCAATATGAACGACGCGCAAATATATAGCCCACTAACATAGAAACGCAACAGTAAGTGGCAGCCACCTTACCAAAATGGAAGCTACAACATGCTTCTGAATATACAAAAGGGCTCAAAGCTTCACAACGATATAAAATGTTGAAATACAGATCTGTGCAGAGCTCAGACAGTAGCTAGCAGCCCAAACCAAGGCTACCAAGAAACTAGGGAGGGTCCAAAGGTTACAGAGAAGGCAAAAGACAATAATTCCCAGGACGCAAGAAGTATACTCCTCGATTAATTAAAACCCTAGAAGAGCACAACTGACCATTGTGAGCCAAATGTGAGTGAACCATAAGCCAAAAACACTATATGAAGAATAACTCAAGCGTGGCCCCAGTGGCAAAAGAAACCATAACATTTGCACTAATATTAGCTAAAATACTACTGCAGGGTGAAATAATTCCAAGCATGGTTCCATCACACATGACCCATAACCCAAGAACACTGTCTATTCATTAGCAACAAACACAGATAGGTCACCTGGCTCACTCCTCAGGCGTATTCCCAGACACAAGGCGCCACACAAGGCCAAATAAAAAAAGATTCACTTGGCTCATGGCCTAGGAAGTGAGGGATGGTATCTTCTTTAATTGAAAGGAAAGCAGTCTGTGGACCTCACTCCCCCTACTTCTGTCTGGCTCATGTCATGACGACATATCAGTTGCCTAAGGTTGGTCAGTAGAAAGCCAACAAATCAAGACCCCTGATGTAAGGCTGTCCATTATGTATTATGCAACCAATAGTTTATTATAATGATGATGTGTTTTTACTGTCATCAAGGTGATCTCAGGAGGAGCCAGCAGACAAGCATTACCCAATCAGAAGTTTAACCCCTTTAGAATGTATATGTAGTCATCCCTATTAACCAATCCTATTGCACCTTATGCTCTTGTACCTACGATTACAGTATGATGTCAGTTATGATGAATTTCAAATATAAAAACAGTTGTTTTTGATAAGCCCGGCGAGAGCCACACGATTTTTATGCTTGTATGCTGCCCCTTCTTTATTTTGGATGCTAATAGATCTGGATTTTGCCTTGCACTTGTTTATTTTCATCATAACCTTGGTTTAATGTTGGGGACTTCAGAGACCCTCTTAACAGATGGTAGCAGAGGTGATGGTCAGCTAGGAGTAGTTCGATTGTCGAAGGTTCCCTGCCGTGGCCCAAAGACTGCAGAGGTGACCTATGGAGAGCTGAATTACGTGTAACAGAGAGAGGTCGACAGGAACCCCCCTTGTAGAAAAATCTGTACGGTCCCCACACGATGCCCCTTAGGTAAAGGGCAGCTGGCTATTAGGGGAGACTCAATATCGAAGACCCTCATCCGATACATGGATGTTAGTATGATAAAGGCCTGGCAAAATGGGGGGAGGGGAATTTGTTTATTGGGATTGTGGTGAAGTTAAAAGATTATAACGATGAAGAGATAGCTTCTGATAAGGGTCAGGAGATACCACGTGGTACACCTCGTCATTGGGTAATAATAAGAGAAGAATAACTCAATATTAGTGTGTTTATTTGTGTAGTCATTTATGGCCTCATGTTTGTTTGTTTGTTTATTTCTTTTGGTAATGCGCACCAAACTCTTAGGTAGCTGGGCACAACAGAACAAGTAAACTTAAGGCTTAATTACAACAAATACAATGAGTGCAACATACAGAGACATACTTCGTTACCACCTATAGGTTACAGTGAGGCAGCGGTAGGTCACATATTACAGTCAAATACAGTATTGCAGTGTGTCACACAGAGATACAGTGATAGTGGTAGATCACAATGGACCAGGAATCATGCTGGTTGGTAAAGGTAATATTTAATATTTATTTAAAATTCAAATCAAACACAAGTTTTAAAATATGGGGCAGCAATCACCAATGTGGTGACAATACAAATCAGAAAGTAAGTAAGGCAATTGAATTCACTTATAGCAATACAGAAGATAAAACACAGGGAAAAGAACAGTTTTGGTTTGTTGAAAGGATAGCACTTAGGTTAAGATTTCCCCCTGCAAAGTCCTTAATTCACAAATGAGCAATTCTACACAGATGTAAGTAAGCAGCAGGTATTCAGGAATGAAGAACAGTGTATATGGTTTGAATGCAATCTTCCCTCCCCAAACAAGAGAGAAAAGCATTTTTGGAAATTTACACTTTTAAAATGACAGTTGAAAATGGCGGTGTGAAACACTGAAAAGTGTGCAAAAATCCTTAAATTGATATAAATTCCTATGGGAGCAACATGGAAAAGATCCTAACAAACATAAGCTATCATATGAGCAACAATACACACTTAGAATCAGAAAGGAAGTTTGGAAATACTTTCAATGGGAAAACACACGTGGAAAACGTTTGCAAAATTGCAAATTCCCGCCTAACTTTCACTATGCACATTTGAATAAAAACGGGAATATATACTGTTTCTGGATGCGGTTGTGGATGTAGCTACAGGTCTTAGGTTTAACTCAGAGTTGAAATTAAGTCTCTAGCTATAAAATTGAAGAAGTTATGCAAGTTTGAATGAGGAGTGTTTTTGAGAAAAATGAACAGAGAAAAACAGAAAATCGGTTTTAAAGATGACAGGTTGGTTTTAGTTAAGCTATATTAATGACTAAGAAAAAGAAGAATGCCACCCGGGAATCTCCACAGTTACGCACGGCCGATTGTAACCCTTCACCTGGCGGATACTCCGTTTTTCTTTTATGGGAATTACTTTATTTAATCCAAATCACTAATGGCTTATGGTCTAGCAAAACAAATGAGAGAAATCAGCGCTAACACTAAGGATACAAACAGGTTTGCAAGAATAGTTCTGACAATGTTAAAGGTTCTTAATTTAAAGATGGGATAGGTTGAGAGATGGGGATAGGACAAGGTGAGACAAGATATGCTATGGTTTACTATGATTGCTATTTATACCTAGAGTCCACTGTAAATTAAGATTGGACCGTCAGGTTCTGGTCATCACGGATCGGGTCTACAGGTAGCAGGGCACTTCTGGTGGGATTGGATCAGCTGGGCGGTTCTGGTCAGTTGGCCTGGCACCTCAGACTGGATTGGACTTGATTGGATTGGCCCTTCTGGTTGCTGGACGCTGTAGATCAGTGGGATGGCGAGTTTCAGCAGGCAATCATTAATGGTAGCAAGCCAGACTGGATCAATGTTGCTTCCCTGAAGTTTGGGATAGTTCAGGATTTGGGCCTAGCTGAAAAGAGTTCAGCAATTGCTGAGGCCTAGGTTTTGCAAAGGAGTCTGAATCAGGACAAGATGAAGAATTCTGGAACAGGGTGTCATGCGGAAATCAGGATGGAGTCAGGAATCAGTGTGTGTCTGTGTGTTGTGAGGTTCCCAAATGTATCATGCCAAGTGACATCACTCAGTTTATGGTAGGGGCAGACTTACAATTCACACCCACAATGCTGTGATAGGTCAACTTGCCTTTTTCTGGTTGGAAGACAGAAAGGGCTGTCATATTTTATGATGTGACTTGGGAACTCCGACAGTTATTTGGACCAAAATATTACTTTCCCACAAATACACATTTCTATAATTATGCCCTCTAATAAAATCTGACACATACAAAACATATTTTGTTGGTTACATATCCATCCAACTCTCACGTCAGTGAGAGCTGGCTTTGTCTTTCTGTGGAATTTTGTCAATTTTAATCATAAAGATTTGGCCTAACAATTCCAAATTCGGTACATATCTGTGCAATCACCCCTAGAACATAGGTATACAATATTAGATTTGCAGCATTAATAGTCTCTTCACAATTAGTGTTTTTGTATAACTTTACTCTTTATGCAGTACAGAGTTCAATCACGTCTTCAAAGAAAGAGCATAAAATTAGATTTACAACTACCAACTTTCAGATTTATCCTCCTTCGTGTGGCAAAGTTAAAAGTCTTTAAAGCTTAATTACAAATAGGCATTTAACCACCAAGAGTCCTTAGCAGTTTTTTTTACTTTTCTTTCAACTGGCAACAGCTGTCACATTCCTTTGATCAGGCTGGGGTTCCTCTTCCTTGAGAAGGAAGTTTCCTGCCCCTCCCCTGTGGGGATGAGTGTTCAAGCCTGCCATTGTCTTTGGCTGAGGCACAGACAAAAGTCTGATGAGTTCTTTGTCATGAGTATGCGAAAACCTCCCAGCAGCAATTAGTCCTTTCCTGCCAGCAGTGAGGTGTCAGCCATTCCCAGGCTGAGGCTGTCAGATCAGAATTACATAGTTAATTAACTCAGGACTGGGTTTTAACTTTAAGTTACCTACATCTTTCATTAAACATATAAAATGACACAGTTTATAGTTGGATTTTGACATTTAGCAATCCTTTGACAGTTCTTACAGAATTAGGCCTTTCACCCAAACATGCTTTTAAACAGGTGATTTTGCACTTTCTTACGGGAAAAGCACATTCAAACTGAGTCCCTTAAATCAGATTTTCCTCTGCAGCACACACATTTTATTCAGCACCAGTTCTTTCCTTACATGCTGGGGTTTGTTTTGCAGTCTGGATATATGTATCCAGGCTTTTGTTTGGAGTTTCTGCCTGCACTTTTGAAATTGTTACATGCTGCCATTTCTTCCGCATTTTTCCTGGGGAACTGAAACCAAATGTTGTTGAGCTAGTTTTTTACGAGATACATTTCTTAGCTGCTGTCAGTCAATATGGCCCGGCTCCTCTGAGCCACACTGGATGACCTGTAACCCTTTACTCTCAAGGATTCATTGGAAATGAAAGGATCTAGCGCCAAAACAGCATGTTGAGGGTTGCAAAGCTACATTTTAAAAGGCATTTTTGATTTTCAGGACAATTCTGCTGCCTTGCTCCATATTGAATGTAACCGAACCCACTGGCATGCTCCTGCAGTGAGAATTCTGTTTCACCCCCCCTTGACTCTGTGTGACAGGGTGTGCAGCCTTTTGTGGTTGTGACCCCAACGCAGTTTTGCAGATTATTGCGCACACAGGAGTTAGCGCATCCATTTTTGGCTGTTTCTTTCCGCCTTTTGTTAATTGATGCAGTGGGGCACATTGGGATGAGTTAAAATATCCCACACTGCAATCACCTAGCCATCAGCCAGTCCTGGAGTTTGACTGCCTACATTAAACCTAACCCATCAAAAAACAGAGTCGGCACGGAGTCTTTTGTGTCTTGGAAAGTGGAAGTGTCTATTTGTGCTATGCTTCCTATGAGCTGCTAGTCTGTTTACTAGCTCATTTGCCTGGTTGTGTGGCTGCATCCTCAAAGACCCATTCATTCCGCAGAGCGGCGCGGAATCGGCACAGAGTCTTTTGAGTCTTGGAAAGTGGAAGTGCCTATTTGTGCTGTGCTTCCTACGAGCTGCTAGTCTGTTTACTAGCTCATTTGCCTGGAGGTGTGGCTGCATCCTCAAAGTACTATTCATTCCGCGGAGCGGCGCAGTGTCGGCACAGAGTCTTTTGTGTCTTTGGAGTCGAAGGAGTTGAAAGAGTTGCTTGTTCTGTTTTCTGCCGCCTGTGAACACTTTTTCACTTTGCTGTCTTTGTATCGCTAATGGAGCTGAGGGAGTGTCTGGAGTTGCCACTGATGCGGTCTCGTTTGCGACGGGGTACCCAGAATACATGTGCTCCAGTAAAGTGTGCGACAAAAAGAAAATCTACAGCAACCCAAGTAAGCGATACTTTAGCTGATGTCATTTCAGAAAAACGTTTGTCAAATATGTTATGCGAAAACGAGCTGCATAATTATAACATCTATGGCAGGAGTGATGTTTATACAAAAAAGCCCTCAGAAAATGCAAATATCAGAACTGTGCCCTTGCCTGTAAGTAGTCCAAAAACAGGCGAGGATAATGTTGATGAGTGGGAGCGGACGCAGGGTGAGATCAGTGCGATTCCGGCAAGTCCATTGGCCAGCAGTAATGACTGTTTTATTGTCGGAGCGAACATTAGCCTGGAACCAGCCGTCGCCCCTTTGCTTGAGACAAATATGATGCTAAATAGAAATCATGGCTGCAAATTCTACTCAGAATATCCGTTTGTATGTAGCCCGATATCTAAAGCTCCTGTTTCGAGCAAGTTAATACCACTATTACGTGTTTTGGCATGGAGAGTCCTGTAGATTAATACTCAAACAGAACCGAAGGCCGCCCAAGGGCAGGTTCTGTATAGTGAAAAGCCTAATTGCATGTGCTCCCAAAAAGGTGGTAAAATGCTCTTAGAAAATGTACTAGAAAAACACGAAAGCTGGAAAGAAAATGTGTCAAACACCAACTCATTTATAGAATCAGCGGATTGCAAAAGTGTCTAAAAAATAAGTGATTGTAAACAATGTAGCCAGAAATTACTGAGTAGTGTTGGCTCTAACGAAGTGTCGTATCTCACTAATGAAAGTGAGAACAATGAAAGTGAAAGAAGGAACTCTCTAAGTGTGGCCGACAAACTGCTAAAAGATCTAACAAAAATTAACTTTGATCTCAGTAATCGTAGTATCAATTCCAGGAAGGATTTACAAACATCAACAATTTGTGCCACTATGGAGCGCCCTGAGGCCAATGATATGCCAAACCAACGTGGGCAAAGTGGTGAGGTGAACCTCTCCGCAAATGAATGCTCACAAAAATCTACATATGGACACATGCGTAAAAGGAAAAGAATTGGAAGCAGCCCATCGTGGGAAGTTGCCTGTTCGCAGGCGAAGGGTGAACACTAGCAATACACACTGCACGCTCCTACAAGAACTACACCAATGGCGCGAAAGCCATTGTCAGAGGCTAAAAGGTGCAGTTCAAACATACTGTCAACTAATGAAAGACAAGGTAGCTCTACCACTATGTCTACTGATTCCTCTGTCTACTCGGATGACTCTTCCTTAATAGAGCGCCCATTTCCCAAAATAAGACGCAGAACCTGGAAAAGAAAGTCATCCCCTGTGCAACTTAAAACGGTGGTCAGTCAAAATCTCGAAAAAAGAATCTCGAATAACAATAAGGTCGAAAAAAAAAGACCGAAAAAAAAGTTGCATTTTTTTTAATGATATATTTATTTTGGGGTCTGGGATTTTAAAAAAAATGGTAAAAAAAATAAATAAATAAAAAAAGGGGGGTTGGGGGGAACCCCCCCATTTCGAATAAAAAACGTCATAAAAAAAAAAAATTAGATTTCTTTTTTCGAGATTTATTTATTCGAGATTTTGACCATAAACCCTCAAAACACCTAAGGCAAATACAATGTCGCCAGATTTACAAGCCATAATTATGTCATCTAAGAATATACCTTTGGTGCCTTACCTGAAATTATATGAACAAATGGATGGTAACATTAAAGATTTAACCACGCTTATAGCGCTGCTAAATTCCAAAGTAAACAATATGGAACATGAAATACAAACGAACAATGGTAATCTGAAAAATGACAAGATCCATAATGACAGTATATTGAAAATGATTTTGGATGTAGACCGAAATTCTAGTGAAGATAAAAAATTGCTCGCAGAGGTAGCGCGTGAAGCTTTCAAGCTTCTTAAAAAACCATTCTCAGATGTTTCGACTGAGGTAAAGGCTAACTCTGGAAATATGGATAGAGGTATGAATGGAGCAGAAGTGGCAAAAAATAAATCCTTGTCAGTGCAGTCTAAAACGCTCTTTGAAAATAGTGAATGGGCTGAGAAAAACAAAAGTCAATTCATCATAGAGAAGGCGAAGGAAATACCCAAGAATTTAGACCAAAATGCAAGTGTGTTATCCGCCAGTCAAGCCGTCCCCTTTGATCATTGTCGATGGTTTAGAAGAAAAGTTGGTTGCACCTGAGTGTGGCCAAAATGAAATGAACAATGAGGGAAATTGTAATCAGAAAGCTTGTTCGAAAGCTAACACAAGCACAAAGTGTTCAAGTGTGCAGCATTTGGGGGATACAATAGAAGTGCACGATACACAAAATGAAGGTGCAGCCCAATCGGAAAACATGACGCAAGCCACAAAGGGGCTGTTTGACATCTTTGCACAAAATAGAAATAATTCAAATGTAAAAGGAGTGCCGCAAAAGAAGAAAACTAAGAACCTGAAAAGAGGGAAAACAATGATGGGCGCAAGATCATTTTTAAGGAATCTCAAAACAGTGAATGTAAATGTTTCTGCGAAAGGTTGTGACCATGAGCATAATCGGACTGATGAGGGCGCAGGATGTGGCAAAAAATCGGGCATATCAACACGATTTAACAATGCAGTGGAAAAAGTATCCGTGCCATCCCAGCCGGACCAAGACTCAGAAAAGATTCCTGAAGACATTGATATTGAGATCTTAATGAATCTATCAACTCATGAAGATGTGCAAGAAGATGAACAAAAGAAAAGCGAGAGTACAGAAGGAATCTGGATTCCGGAGCATATTGCAAGCCAAAATCCAGAAGTGCCAGATGCGACAGGTAAAGAAAACTGTCTGACACTGAGAGGTTGTTTATATGAATTGGTGAAGCAAGTACAAGTGGTGGATATCGATATTGATGAAGATGAAGTGGGCTCTTTTCAAACATTAGATGAAAAGAGGCAAAAAGTGGTTCTAATAATGATGCGCCAGGGCAATAGCAATCCTTCATCTTTGAATATCGCTACACTTAAAATATCTAAAGATGTAGAGAAAATACAAGAGCATGGGAGCAAATTGCCTGAAAAAAGAAGTTTGGGTCCAAATGTCACCCATGAAAGCAATACACAAAATGCAAAAACGAACTTTAATAAAGACCGACCTCCCAACGGCAACCAAAGTGGCAATAAATGCAAAGCGCAAAAACTAAAAGCAAAATATTGCCTAAATCTCGAAAGAATACTGAATATTCATGACGGATTAATAATGAACCAAAAGAATGTGCTGAGTTTATTACATCACATGCCAGTTCTACGGACTATTGAGTCCAGCGATATTCAGGCTGTTGAATTTAAGGATGACACCTCTCTGGATAAGGTTTATCTATATGTGAATTCAAGATTAGTCTGTGAATCATTATTGCAAGAAACACCTGTCCTGTTACCATGTGGGTTTGACATAGTAGAAGTGGAAGTGGCTATTCTGGATAAAGAAGCAGCTGATTTGGCACATGATGACAAGATGCCGCATAAGCAATTATTGAAGAAAAAATATTTGGAACCGCAAACTAGTTTGGACGAGAGTTGGAAATTAGATTGCAAACATTTCAATCTGAATCAACATGAACATCGTGTCTCCCAAGTAGTGAAGCAAGGTGATCAAATTAGAATTACAGTTAAAGGCACTCAGCAGTCTATGAAAGTAACTGAGAAAGCGGTGAACCATGCAAATAATAGAGAGTGGGATTGGTTAGCAGCCACTTTGGCAAATATTAATCAAAGCTAATGCCTAAAGAGGAAAAAAGAAGAAACGTTTTCGGTGGGTACATGGAACATGAGAGGATTCACGCACTTATTCAACTCTAATGGAGAGTGGGCAAAGTGCGTGGATCTACTCTGCCTCCAAGAAACTTGGTTGGATACATGTCACACGGTGGAGAATTTCGAAATCGCAATGAATCCTGCTATCAGAAAAAACAAAGGACTCCCAAGTGCTGGTCTCATCACACTTGTGAGAAAAGAAGCTGGATTTAGATTGCAGGAGTATAAGAACATATCTCTGTATAGTGAAGTGGCAACTATTGCAAGGAGAAATTACATTGACTCAAAGACATCGTTATTCTGTATTATAAATCTTTTCTGGCATCATCATGAAGCAGGAACAGTTTCTTTTGTGAACCAAGTAATCGATCAAATTGATGAAATAATGATTGTTGATAATCTTGCTTACATTATAGTATGTGGAGATTTAAATTTAAATTGTATAGAGATGAATAAGAATTTGGCACTAGCAAAACAAAATCTGGCGCAAAGATGGTGCAATGACTTCACTCTACGGAACTTTGCCAGGTTAAATGGCAATGTCACAGGAGACACACCAGCAAAAACAACCTGGCAAAGAAATAATCAAAAACCGATATTGGACTACATCTATGTATCAGAAAACGTGTTTCCATATGCTAAAGAGGTGCAAGTGAAACATATGCAAGACAGTGATCATAATTTGGTTAAAGCTTGCTTTAGGATGTCTTGGCAAAATAACTCCCCAACATGGAATTATGATCTAATGCCTAATTACAGTGGTAACAGACATAGGGCCTCATTACACGGAAGGCGGTGGTCCAGGGTGCTATTAGCACCCTGGACCATGGCGGTAAATTACCGGCACCGCCTTGGCGGAAAGGGGATTTACCGCCCCATTCCAAGGTTGGTGGGGCGGTAAATCCCCCTTCCGCCATTGCCCTTCCCATTCCCATTTCTGCCCCATAGGGCTCTATGGGAATGGGGAAGGCGCTAATTACGGCACCGCAATTTTGCGGTGCCGTAATTAGCTCCGAGGTCCCTTAGCGGGTTGGTTTTTAACGCCTGCAAAAAGCAGGCGTTAAAACACCAACTCGCTGAGGGACCTCGTAGTAAGGCGGTAATGGTTAACGGCCACCGTTACCATTAACGGTGGCCGTTAACCATTACCGCCTTCCGTGTAATGAGGCCCATAGATTGAAAGCACAACAGGTGGATATATTGAAAGCAGAATATGAGAATGATATTGAAACGCTTGGTGTAGGCTATACTATACCCCGTTGCTGGAACAATATAAGACCTTGGCAAATGGAAATGGGTCACAGAGCTACAAGCATACACATGCGTATGATCTGCAAATTGCAATGCGAAAGAGAGAAATGCGCAAGGCATTGCGACAACTTGAGAAATGTATCTTACCTGTAAAATTAAAAATGGAGAAACAGATCAAACAAAAGTACAAAATTGGACAATAGCGCATCGATCATTAATAGAACAACAAGATGCGGAAAAAATAATGAAGTGCTTAAAAGAGAAGAATTCATCTCCCTTCTGTAAAGCAATTAATAATGAATGTAGTGTCCAGCAGGCGAGCCAAAAAAATATGGTGTCAGAAGAACAATGGATTGTGCATTTCTCGAAATTGTTTTAAAAAAAGGCAATGTTTCTAATCCGGTACTACCAGTGCTCCAGCAATGGGAGATACAATTCGACCAAGATGACATCTTAATAAATATCAAAAAACTATCTAAATCCCGTGCTCTGGGTCCTGGTGGTATAACAAATGAGATATTGAAATTTAATCCTGAAGTTTGGGCAGAGTTTTGCAAAATGCTATTTGATGGAATAACAGTACAATGTTCCACACCCAATTCTTGGAAGAAGGCAATTGTGGTGCCTATTTTCAAGAAAGGTAACAGATCAAACCCAATGGACTATCGTCCAATTGCCTTACTTGATGTCGTAGGAAAAATCTATGCGACACAACTCCAGCATAAACTGCTGGAATGGCTATCTTTAAGTAAACAGCTAGACTTTAGGCAAAGTGGGTTTGTTAAGGGTGTGGGCTGTAGTCTAAATCTCCTTCTTATCAATGTGCTGAAAATGGATGCCATTAGGAAAGGTAGCAAAGTGTATCTCCCCCGTTCGTGGACCTGTCTAACGCTTTTGATAGTGTAGACAGGGAAATACTTTGGACAAAATTAAAACTCTGGAACTGCCCTGATAGTTTACTATTGGCAATTAAAGATCGACACACGAACACAGAGATCAGCATACGTTTAGATTCAAATGGTACTCTGTCTAGACCAATCAAAACATTTTGTGGAGTCAAACAAGTGTGCCCGTTGGCAGCCATAATTTTCAATGCATTTATATCTGACATTGGACACATTTTCAAGAACATTCCAGGTTTTGACCCCAAAATATATGACTACTGTAAGCTGGATTCTTTATGCGGACGATCTTGTGTTGATGGATCTTACGCCTATAGGACTCCAACGGAAACTGCAGGTTTTGGAACAATATGTTGGTGATAATGGATTATATATAAATTCAAGCAAATCCGTGAATCTAACGCTACAAGATCTCTCCAAAAGTGGTACTCACAACGTGAAAAAGTACAAATGGAAGTTAGATGGTGAATTATTACAACATGTTAAACATCTAAAATATTTAGGCATGTGGCTGAATTCAAATATAAATGACCAAATATGGGTGGAAAAAACTAAAGCAAAATGTCGACAAGTTAGTGTGCAAGCCACAGTTCTCGACAAAAAATATGGTACATATGAATGTCCGGCTGCTTTGTGGGACAATCTTGAGAACATTTGAAAGTGGCTAAAGGCATACCTGCGGGAGTAGTGTGATATGAACTGGGATTGATTTCCATCAATGCAAAGGTAATTTGGAACACATTGTCAATTTTTCGTAAAATAGTTCTGCCAGATGGTGCGCAGCAAGTGAAAATCCTTCACGATCATGTTAACAAAGTATCGAATACTGTCCTGGCGGCATGGATAAGCCAATGTCATCAAATAGTAGAAGACCTAAATAGCGATAAAGATACGCTGATTAAAAAGCCTGATGCCGTAAAACAAAAAGTATGGGAACAAGACTGGATAAGTACCGGAATACAAAGATCCAAATACTCGCTCATGAAAAACGCTCCTCTGGAAGGAAAAGCCTATAACACACTAAACAAATACCTTGAAAGATGTCCAAATAAGCAAAAAAGAATGCTGCTTATGAAATTTAGGCTCAACCAATTTAAGACCAAGAAGTGATTATGCGATGGCCTAACTATGAGAAAATGGATCCTAAATGCAGATTCTGCGATCACCACAAGGAGAACATTAAACATCTAATTCTTGTGTGTAAAGCTTTCTCGCCCAAAAGAAACTTACTTTTTGGTCCTATTGTTGCAAACAGACCATATCTAACAATGAAAGAATGGTGGGAGGAATGTTTCACTGAAGCCAACAAAAAACTGATGTATGCTCTGACTTTTTTTCTAAAAATCATTGATGAAGAACTTACTAAGTTAACATATTAGTAATTATTATTGGACTTTGAGGTGTGTCCTTTTTATATTGTCTTGTTTGCACAAAATTGCTTATTCTGTAATTTTACTGTGTTTTTATTTTATGGTTCCGTTTTTTTAAAGGTTTGTATAAACCAATAATAAAAAAAAACAGATTTGTCCACATCGGTCCCCCCACTAAACAACAACTTGTCCAACAATCACTACGTGATATGCACCTAGAAGGATTTGACCTGGAACTCTTACATTCATCAAAATCCTTAGACTTCACCATTGAAGCAGACTGTCCTTCCAATAATACATAGCCAAGAAAGCCCCAACAGCCTGGCTCCAAATCTCCACCCTTCACAAAATCAAATCCTTCATCCCACCACATGGCGCAGGCCCTTGTGGTCTAACACATCGATCGGGAAAAGCCTTCCTGGCAGCGCTCACAGCTGCTCACTGGGCTTCTCTAAAAGGAGTCCATCACGCTGCAGCACATTTTGTTACCATGTGCGGAAATGTGACCAAATTAACCCTTTCCTATGCAGACTACATTGGCTTCCTCTCCAGGCCAAGATACTGTTCAGGACTGCATGTATCATGTACAAAGCAGTCGCAAGTAGCACACCAGAATACCTGGCGGCTAAGCTCTGCATATCTGGTGTCACACTCTCCTTGTGGAAATTGACCAAGCAGCTCAAATCACAACTAGCACACAATGAAAGGACCCACAAACAATCCTTCTCTTGCCACGCACCCACGCCCTGGAACTCAATCCAGGTATTGGCTCGGAATGCCCCCACAATTCTCAATTTTCACAAATCTCTCAAAACGTGACTTTTTTAACAACACCCTGCCATGGACTAATTCCAATGGATGCACGGAACGCAACTGACAGTATTGCACTACTGCTAAAATATGCCAGCCCAAACATTGGCTACACACACTCAGTACAGCACACCATTTCTCTCAACCTTGGTCCACGCTTCAAACAATTAAATGAAATAAAATAAAAAATACCAAGGCTAGAGTTTTGGAAGAGAGAAACTGTCCTCTACAAAGTTGTTTTACAACTTGGGGAAGTCAACTTCCTCAGTGCTTTGGAGCATTTCCAAAGAGGCTCCCAGAAACGTCCATATCAATTGGTTAATGGCCTACTTCCTTAGAGAAAAAGCAATTGCCTTGTTTTTGGCATTTGACCAGTAGGAAACAGAAAGTGAGCCTCTCACGGACCTTCTCCAAAACAAGCCCAAAGATGGCACAGCAGAAGGAGTACATCTCTCCCCACAGTTGATGCATCAGCAGCAGGGCGATTGAAGGGCTTTGCTTCGACAATTCTCCTCCCTGTTCTCAACCAGGTCTTACATCTGTTTGTGTCAACCTGATACATACACTAAAGATAAGTGTGCCTGTCAAAATCTGGAGCCACAGGATGTTTCACAATGTCAGAGGCCTCATCAAGGCACTAGTTGCCCAGATGATGGACTTCAGAGCATTCTAGCAGTCCTTGGTCCGGTCATGTTGTACTTATGCATAAAGCAGTAACTAAGGAGGTATGGTTCTAGGTGTACAAAGAAGCTCTTAATGCAGTCACAAAGACTGATACACAACCTCCACTGAGAGCTGATGAACTGGCAGACAAAATAGGTGCTTCAGTATCTTTGTCCTCGCTTTAGGCTATTAGAGATGGGGGAGCCAAGTGATGGAGCCTGGCTAAACTCTAAGAGCCAAACGCAAGCCAAGCCAGCAAATATGTATACCTGGCCTCCTGACTCCCCACCCTAAACAGAAAGCCCATACCTATCACCATCTTGAAACATCACAACAAATACCCAATATCTGGCATGCTCCTCCATGCTCCCCATAACACAACCCCATACTTGATGGCATGCCTCCCTGCCCCCATAACAGGAAACCTGTAGCTGGCATCCTAATTCAGTTAAATAGAGCACAGTGAAATTAAATGGTTTCTTCATGATCGCACACTTTCTGTAACATGGAATTTGAGTCCAGTCTGCACTTTGGACACTTGACTACATATCTTCTCATTTCAAGCTGATATAAATGTGTGTTAAAGTATGGATTTTAGGAGCTAAATAATGTTCTGTTTTATGGAGAGGACTTAAATGTACACAAATTAGCTCTGATAGTTTTATCTTCATCATTCTGAGTGCAACTAACTCTACATGCACAAGAATGAAAAGTGATGTCAGAATAAATAATCACCTGTGTTTTGTTACTTTACTATCTAGACTTAAAGACTAGAACAACAAAAATGTGTGAATAAGCAAGCTACTTTTAGTCATTGTTCCAGACAGATTTGGAGATTATCGTGGGCAGCTGCTAGTGGGGTTAAATCCTAGCAGAGATATCCTCAGTCTCTCAGCAGCCACAAGTGTGAGCAACAGGTGGCACCAACATGTCCTGCATAGAGGGAGAGTAATGAGAACAATAAATGGGATTTGTGCCATGGGGAAAATCTCATGTCTAGGCAAGCTTCCTACATGCTGAACACCAGTATGACCTCCCACTGGTCCATTCAGGAACTGGGTAGTACGTAGAGACCCCATGACCTCTGCCCTTAGACCTGGGGGGTAAGGAAAGGCATTGTCCTTGCAGGCTCCTTATACAACAGAGGATAATGCCTCTGGCCAGCATTCATGAACATGAAACAGTGCAATACATTATCTATTTTACTATTATATTAGGATAGTAACATGGCTCATAAAATAACAGATCTTCACAGCCACAGCAAAAAACTTAGCTCCCTTTAGGCCCTCCCGTCCTGCTGAACCTTGGTTTACTCTTCAGTTAGATGAACTCAGGCTTCTTTGTAGACAGGCAGAGGGTAGATTGAGGGTTGGGTACTGTCCTAACATGAGAATTCTATTTCACACCTCGATTGCAAATTATCCCAAAGCTATTTTTGAGGCAAAACGCTTTCACTTTACCAGTTGTGTGGCTCCTGCTCTGAATCAGCCAAAGGGGCTTTTTCAGAAAGTTAAATCACTGTCTTCTAATGGCACTGATAAGACTTCTGTAGTCCCCTCTTAAGCCTTATATGACTCACTTTCCACCTACTTCCTTGATAAAATGCTGGCCATGCGCCAAAAGATTGCCTCTAGTAATGTACCAGCTCCCACGGTTGATGTCTCTTCACAAACTAGAGACGAGCAGTCTACTTGGTCAGTTTTTCCCCAGTTTCTTTTGATGAACATTATTAATGCCACTCAGAAGATGAGGTCAGCCTCTCCGCTGGATTCCATTCCCCTTTCTACTATGAAATCCATCATAGCAGCTATTGCTCCGGTCGTGACTGGTGCAGTTAATCAGTCTTTTTCCTCTGCTCTTATTCCTTCTACTCTTAAACACGATTTGCAGATACCACTTTTAAAAAAACTACTTTGGAGCCAACCCTTTCTGCTAACTATCGCCCGATTTACCTACTACCTTTTCTAACGAAGCTCTTGGATCCTTGACTTACCCTTTACTCACTTCTTTCTTGGAAAAATCTTCTTTCTTTGGCCCTTTCCAATCTGATTTCAGACCGGAGCCAGGAACTGAGTCTGTGCTTGTTTTAGTCGTGGACGATCTTGCATGATTGTCCGATCAAGGTAGGGTGGGGGCGCTGATCTCATTAGACCTATCAGCTGCATTTGACACCGTTGACCACTCCACCTTGCTCCTTCGGCTGTCAAGTGCTGGTATTTCCGGCACAGTCCCGTCATGGTTTGGTTCCTTTCTTTGCAATCGTTCACAGTCTCTTTCTCTTTGACCTTTCCAATCTGATTCATTTCTATCACTTGTGGGGTTCCTCAAGGTTCTGCCCTTTTCCCAATTTTGTTTAATATCTACATTCAGCCTTTGGCCAGGCTCATCCCGTCCCACGGTTTCCATTGCTCTTCATACGCCGACGATAAGCAAATCGTTGTGCGGCTTGATCTGGAGGCGGCTGAAACAGCTGATTGTCTGCGTGGCTGCCTGTAATCCATGAGTAGTTGGATGAATCAAAACTGGCTGAAGCTGAATGCTGACAAGACAGAGGTTCTGGTGGTTGGGGCCCCTCGTCTACTTCTTTTTGGACGCAGGCCTTCCGGCCTACTTCTTTGGGTCCGGTTCCTACCCCAGTTGTGGTTTTGAAGGAGCTGGGATGTAAAATCTCTGCGTCAGCCCAGATCAGCACGTTCTGCAAAAATGGATATTTCAAACTTAAAATTCTCCGGAAGATTCATCCTTTTTTACTGACTCGCCTTCATTTTTGGAATGACCGATTACTACAACTCTCTGTATTTATCTCAGCCTCTTTATTTCTTGAACAGGCTACAGGTGTTGCAGAACTATGCAGCCAGAGTTGCCACTGGTACCTCTTTGCGCTCTCCAATCTCACCAGTCCTTTGCCTCCTGCACTAGTTATCTATTGCTTGCCGCATTGAGTTTAAGGCACTCTATATTGTTCATCATGCCTTTTATGGAGTAGGTGCAGAGTACCTTCAGGATAAATTTGCCCGTATAATCCCCACCGAGCATTAAGAACAGAGTACGCATTTCGTACCTAGGTACAAATGCTCATGGGTGGGAGGACCAGCCTTCTCTGTGGCAGCGGCAGTTCTTTGGAACAAACTCCTGTGTTCCTTACGTGCGACTAATAATCATTTGCTGTTTCAATGATGTCTTCAGACCCTTTTATTTTCGCTTTCCCTCTTTTTTCCACTTGTGCTCTTCTCAGTTCTATATAGTGCCATGATGTCTTAATTGGAGTAGATCTGCGCTTTACAAAATTCATTAACATAAGTGACAGAGCAATGGGCAAGTTAAGCAACACTTCAGCCAATGCACTGCATAAATGATCAATATTTGTATTATCTTTGAAGCAAGGACTGCAGTTCAATATTCTATGTATATGTGGGATGTTTTGTGTAGTGTACAATTAAAAGAATCACAGCATATTTAGTATTCGGCCGAGTACTAACTAGTTCATCAAGTATGCATTGTAGTGTTATTTATTTCTTTTCAGTCAATCAACAGGTCATCTGTATTTTAATCATACAAGCCAGAGCTGAATGTTTTTTTTTTTTAAAGTCAGAATTCGGTAAAATACTTATTCAAAGGCAAACATCGGTACTCCCCTTCTTCTAAGACATCCCATTTTTGACAGCCAAAGGACAGAAGACCCATTTAAGTAGAGTGGTTTGTCTAATGACTGTGCTATGTCTATGTCTGGTGCGGACCCTCTTTCTTCAATACATACAGCTTTTAGTTGAGCAGAGAAGGAGCAAGCACCTATTAGAAATCGTAAGAAGCCCCCTAGAACGTCTGCTCCTTGGTTCTCATCTTAAATGGAAATGTAATCAGGCAGAAGACCACTTGCGTCATGCATACTCAAAAGATGATGAAGCTCTTTTGAAAGCAGCTTGCCTCTACTCCCCTAGAGCCATCAAGGAGGCCAAAACTACTTATTTCTTGGACCCATTCTTGCTTGCGAAGTACCATTCCAAAGAACATTTTGCAGTAGTGCAGGAATTGACTTCTCCAGTATCTCCAGCTTTGACTATTCCAGCATCCCAAGCTCTGCGTGACTCTCTTTCAGAATGTTTTACTGAAAAGATAGCCAAGATCTGAGAGAATATTTTTGTCTCTTCTTTGGATCTATCTTTTTCTTCTCATTCTCAAGGAGTTGCCTCTGTTGGGGTAGAACACTAATTTGTGGCAACACTAATTTGCAGCTTTTCTCCCTGCTTTTCTCCCAAGTCCTTAAAGTTGTTATGCAACTTAGATCAATCTTCACCATTGGACCAATTCCCCTTAAGGTGATACAAAATCTTGGTATTCAGTTAGTACCTGTCCTTACTAGAGCACTTAATTACTCTCTGAATATCGGTCTCATCCCACCTGCTTTGAAACGTGCTATACATGTTTTTAATGAAGGCACTGGAAGCAATAGTTACTCCTCAACTTAGAGATTTGTTAGAACACTCTACTATTCCCAATGTCTTTCAATCAGGCTTCTGACCGGCAATGGGAACAGAGTCAGTGTTAGTCTCTGTCATCAATGATTTGACTTGATCCTTGACCAGGGTGGAGTAGGCCTGCTTATATTGTTAGTCCTCTCTGCAGTGTTCGACACGATCGATCACGCTATTCTGTGTCATTGCCTAGAGGAGATTAGCATTGGTGGGTCTGTGTTGGCTGGCTCAGATCTTTTCTTGCCAAACGGAGACAAATGCTCTCTCTTCCCCCTTTTCTTTCTGCTCCTTCCTTGCTAACTTGTGGGTTACCACAAGGGTCCGCTATCTCGCCTTAGCTCTTTAACATTTATGTTCTTCCGCTGGCTAAATCTTAGAAACGGTTTGACTGATCTAGGCAGTTCGATGAATGCCAACTGGCTAAAGTTAAACACAGAGAAAACTGAGGTGATGGGCCGCGGGCGATCTCCAGCTGCCCAATCTATGTAGACTAGTGAATCCTGGCCCACATTATTCGGCCCTCTACCTACTCTGGTCTCTCTAGTGAAGAACCTAGGAGTGAAGATTGCCTAATCTCTTTCAGCGTCACCAGAGATTAATGCTAGATGCAGCTCTGGCCATCTAAAACTTGGAACGTTGAGGAAAATTATTTATTTTTATTTTTCGATTTATTTAATTGTGTATTTGTAAGGTGCTTATACAGTAAGTAAATTGTATTTCTAAGCGCCCATAGGGCAACAGGGAGGGAACATGGGGTTGAAAAAGTAACAATCAAAACACTGAAGGATAAAGACAAACCTACAAGGCCTTGTGAGCATTGAGAACTTGCAAGTGCAGCTAGAGAGGGGGGAAGAGTAAGTGCTGGAAGTGCCCATGCTCGTGAGTGAGCAGCAGATGTAAGTGCCCAGTGGAGGAAGTGCTAGGGAGAGGTCAGCTGCCAATAAATAGGTAAGTACAGGCCTACATTTAAAATAAAAAAGAGGAAAAAAACGAAAAAGGCATTTTATAAATTTGATTTTAAAAAATCACTGTTTTCAGCCTCGTTTTTTTGTTCGGTATTTCAACGTAGAGCCAAGTTGAAAATGACATGGGCCTCTGTCATTTATCATAAGTTATTGAAAACGAAAATATTTTCTTTTACCACTTTTAATACGGCCTCCAGGCTATTGACGTATAGACCTAAACACACTAGAAACATAACAATGAACACGTCATAATGGATATTCTCACTCATTATGCTGCACTATTTCAGGAGGAACACCTGGATCTAATGAACCAGCAAGCTTTTGTCCTTGAAGCAAACCTTCTGAAAATCTCGGATTTGGACAAGGAAAATTTAGAAGCCCCGTTATTGGCAGTAGAGGTATCCCAAGTTATAGATTACTTCCTAGTAATAAGAGGCCAGGCTCGGATGGCTTCTCTGCCCTCTTCCATAAGCGTTTTGGGGAGATGTTGATCCCGCAGTTGATCACCCTATTTAATAGCTTTGTGACTTCGTGAGCTGTCACCCCCATGATGGGTGAATCCATGTTATCACTCCTGGGAAAACAAGCTCAGGATGTGGCGAAATGCAAATCATATAGACCAATTGCGGTTCTTTACTAACTGATGCCCCGATTTATTCTAATGTTTTAGCCAATCGATTGGCGAAGGTCCTCCCTGGCATTATACATATAGATCATGCCTGATTTATCCCTGGCAGGCACGCTCAAGATAATACAAGCAGGGCAATTGAGTCAAAGAATGGGCACGACAGGACTACCAACCACTTGCGTTATTATCGGTCGATTCCGAGAAGGCGTTTGACAGGATCAACTGGGTCTTTCTCAGAGAAGTGCTGCAGAGGTTTGGATTTGGAGCTACCTTTATAAAAGGAATATTAGCTAACTTTGTCCATCCTTCCGAAACGATAAAACAAAATGGGGCGCTTCTAACCCGCTTTCTTGACTAGTGGGACTTGCCAGGGATGCACATTATCTCCATTGCTATTTGCGTTGTCAATGGAGCCATTAGCACGAAGAGCTTCATCACACAAGCTTATTCATGGGATCGTGATAGCTCATCTCCACCATAAAATAGCGGTAGACGCAGATGATCTTTTATTTTTTATGCAGGATTCTGAAACCATTCTACCCTATGTAGTATCCCTTTTTGAATAGTTTCACATGGTATCTGGGTTTAAAATACATTTTACAAAATCATATATACGTAATGTGTCAGATGTCCCCAGAGCAGCCCATGTTTTACAGACATACTTTCATTTTCGAAGAGTTCCTGACTATTTGAAGTACTTGGGGTTTGCCTTGCTCCAAAAAGGATTTTCTGTATCAGCATAATCTCCCTGGGTTATGTAAGAATCTCAAGATGATCTCACACTTTGGGGAAAAGCTGACATTTCATGGCTGCAGAGGTTGACGGAAGTGAATATGACTTGTTTGCCGAGATGGTTGTATGCTCTGCCGATCTTAATTCCAAAAAAGATTATACAGGATCTACAGGCATTGGTTTTCAAGTTTATGTGGGCCAAGAGGTTTCCTAGGGTTTCTCGCCACACAATGATGGCCGCTAGAGAGAATAGAGACCTGGGCGTACTGGACTTCCAGAGCTATTTATATGCAGCACAAGTATCCCCACTTCTAGAGGGTAAAATATCTCGCCACGTAGGCAAGCAATGGGCAGTGATAGAGCAATCTAGATTAGGGGTTCCCCTACATGAGTGGTGCTGCCACTCCCCAGGGGCCTGACGAGGCCATATTGAAATGTTCCTTTCGACTAGGATTACTATGAAATATTGGGATAGGGCAACTAAGAAATATGCTGGTACAAGGTTTCCGTCTCCTCTTATTCTATTTGGAAGAATCCGGAATTTCCCCCAGGCTTATTTCCCAGATGATATACACGTTGGTTTGATGGGGATCTGACATGCCTGGGCCAGCTGTTTTTGGGGGAAGACCATTATCTTTTGATGACTGCCAAAAGGCATTTCTATTATGTGACGCTGATAAATGTGGATATATACATCTTAGGCATTGGATTAGCAGTGCCAGGGTGATTTGAAATGCTTACAGAAACGACAAAGCTGTAAGACCTGTTTTAGAAGGACCACGCCCCCCCAACCCCCTGGAAGATTTCATCGTAATATAAGGTCCTCAATGCGAGTCCTTTTAGACTTCCACATACATATATGACTAAATGTGGAGCAGAGTTGGGATTTCCTATTGAAGAGTTGTACTGGTATAACATCTGGACTAGGGAAGGCAAAAACATGGAATTGTGTCCAACTGAAAGAAAATATCTATACAATATTATTTTGCTAGTATCTCACCTTGGAGAGGCTCCATAAAACCAACTTGACAGTTGACTCGGTTTGCTGGAGGTGTAATCAGGCTCGAGGCACACTCTTCCATATATGGTGGTTGTGTGTTCTTATTTAAACATATTCGAAGTAGGTGATCTCCCAAATAATAAACAATATCTGGAATTGATCTTCCATGGACTCGCTTATGGTGCTGCTTGGTAATGAGGATCCACAGGGCCAATGAAGGCTGCATACGAAACCTTTCAAATTGCTTACACATTTCAGCGGCTCGGGTCATGGTGGCTCGGAATTGGAAAACAAACGCTGCACCAGATTATCGAGAATGGTGGGCTAGGATTTGGTTTGGGGCCGCAATGAGTACAATTGGGGCCTCCATTAGCGCTGAGATGCAGAAATATCTAGTGGTTTGGAACCTCTTCATTCCGTTTGTTCAATTACATGATTATCTGTGGATGCATCATAAACCTCATGAATGACGCGCCTTTACATTATTATGATCTAGAGAATAGAAAGCTTAAGAACTAACTATGTAGAACTAAATTCTTGATGTATGTACATGAAGCCCTTGATGTATGAGTGTCCTGAAATTTCATTTGCGGTTATTTTGCGTTTTACATAGCCATTTGTTTTGTTTGGCTACGAAGGCTAATATATTGTTTCGATACTTCGATTGATGTCATGTAAAACAGACGCAGCTGTATGTTTAATGAAATTAATAAAAAGTAAATGTAACACTGTTTTAAATGTATTCTAGTGTAATTTATTTCTCTTCATGTAATCAATATATATTTATTTAAAGCATAAAAGCCAGAACAGATTTCCAAAAAAAGCAGGTTCTCATGTATAGAAGGATGTTGCATGTACAAAACCAGTGATATTCAAAGGGGCAGGCTACAAGAATGTAAAATGCTAGGTTGCAATGAACAAAATTAATATTGCAGTTTTCAATTGGCATTGCACATCGCACACATTTCAATCTCGTGTGAGTTGCAAAGTAGCACTGGTGGAGTGGAAAATTAATTTGAAACCTTCCTTTCAGTTCACATAGAAATGTATACATGGTTACTGTCTGCTCATGGAGGACCCAAGTCAAGGGTACATGTGAGGTGAGTGGACTCAATCTCCCGACTGTTTTTCCTCCTCATAGGCCAAACTAGGAAGAAGACTCTCCAAGAGAGAAGGATGGGGCAGGCGCAGGGTTAATTACTGTTAGGAAAGCCTGGCATGCCACTCAAGTTTCCCAAAACCTAGAAGCACTAAGAAGTAATTTGCCTGTAGGGCAGACACTCAATTCCACCAGATCCCAATTCACGTGCAGATACCACATACACTTCCCACAACACTAGAATATGCAAGGATCTATGGATGTTTCTAGTCTCTCATTCTTCAACCCTGCACCACACAACATCAGCAAATACAGAGTCCTCTATCACTATGACCACTCACAAATTAATTCTTCTCTCACTTTACCTGTTGAGGGCGAGTGGTCTGTAATGTTTTGAAAGAGATTTCCCAATAAGCAAGGTCTTCCAATAGGCCAATATGTGTGAGGCCATATTGGTTACTCCTTGCACTAGCTGACATGTAACCTTCTCATTCCCATTGTTAGAGCAATTTTAATGAAGTTCTACCAAACTTCATCAAAACCATCCAAATGAGACAGTATAATACTATTTTAGTACAAGGTTGTACTACCTGAGTTCATGGTAGCACAGACAGAGCAGCCAGGCTTAATACAGGAGGGAGAGAGGGCTGCAGACAGGTACAAAGAATCTATAACACACAAATGAATCAATAGAAACATTGACAACCTTATACAAAATACAATTAGGCAAGTTAAGTCTTGGGGTAAGTACTGGTCAACGTCATAAACACATTAGAAAAAAAACACAACACAATGCTTGAAGGTACACAGACCAAGGCATATAACCTTATTTGGAACACCTAAGAGTAGTTCTAGGGCAGTCAAACCTTTTAAAACACATTTAGTATAGGACACACCTATTATTGGGGATTAAAACCAATGGTTACTTTCAGATTACATTCAGTAATACCAGGTAGTAGACCCTATCAGTTGTACATGACGCTCACCAACAAATCACATAGTATTATCAAATGGACAATATACTTTTCTGATCTAGTGAAACACAAATTCTAGGAACAGTATAATCCTATAACTACTTTTGTGATAACACAGTTATACTAGTTGAGTAAAACCTAAGAATGTAATATTCAATTACAGGTGCTTTTGAGATCAGTCAAACACAGATTGAGATAAGCAGTAACTCTTGTAACTTATTTTAGGATGGCACACAGCTAACTCAAGGTAAGTAAAACCCATATACTTTTTCAAGGAACTATCAGAAACTTGGAGCAGGTATACACCTAAGACTGTTTTTGTGTCCGTCTAAAACTGTCATGGCCCGCATTCCTATTTCAAGACACTTGCAGGTATCTACTTCCAGTTGGAAACTGCCCTGGAGACTGTTTTCAGCCCACGGAATCCGCCGCACTACAAGGTCCAGAATTCCATCGGCTCGCGGTCACGGGAAACGCCCACAACGTGACTCGCGTTCTGGAACAGATCCCAGTACTTAGTGTGGCGTGTCCTTGTAACGGGTGCTCCTAAAACTGACTATTCAGTTCGAGTACTCGATCTACGATTACCTACGGTTACCTTGATTCCTGTTATCTGATTCCTGACCCGGCTTTGTATCAAGGATTATTCTGACGTCTTTTCCTTCGATTTCTGGCTCCTGGCTCCCTCGGTTGTTTCCCCCTGGTTAACGAACTCCTGGCTTGCATTTTGGATTTGTTCTTTGCCTACTCCCTACACAGAAAATATACGAACTCTTTACCACAGATAAACTCACAGCGCTGCTCGCCTCACAAGAAGACAACGCTCTACACACTGAAGTGACCAAACGGACGCTCTCCTGTTTCTGCTGGTCACTCCCTGGATTGGGGACGCTCTGCTGTTTATATTTGGGGTTTATTTTGGACACTGTTAGACGCGCCCTCGTGCCGTTCGGGTTAGGTGGATCATTGCACAAACTTTCTTCAACTGGGACTTCCATTTTCTACCATCAAGCCAACCTCCTACTACACTCTTTCAGGTTACGGGACTTCCTACCTAGCTAAGCAGGTAAGAGGGGTCAAGTACGGGAGAAGGGAACAAGTATTGTATTTTATACCGTTGGCTGCTATCTTAAACTATCCTTTTCTTTGTTCCCTTAGCTCTGTTGTCGCTGCTCCTGCCTTTCCACTTAAGCCCCTGGCCTGTTAGTTAATACCTTCTACAGGCTGCGCTCTTGGGGGGAAAGTCTTGTGCAAAATCACGTTTCAAGATAATCCAGGTTATCCCAGAGTGAAGAGGTTCCATAAGCGGAGGCTGATCTTGTATCCTTTAATAATCTGTATCCTTTTCCTATTGCGTAAAAGTTGTGACAGATTTAGGAGCCTATTACTTTTGCCTATCGGTTATGGAAACGGGAGCGGATCCAATGGCGGCTTTGATGCAAGCCTTTGCGACCTTACGCACCGATATGGCATCTGCTAATGCGACTCTCCATCAACGTATGGATGTGCTACAGAGTTTTGTGCAGCCCTTACCCCCCGATGAGGAGTTCGGTGATGCTGCTGCTGCAGCAGCCCCTCCTGTACCCCAGGCACAATCTTCCGCACCCATTGTGCTTCCTGGACCTTTCCCTTTGGCCCCTCCAGAACGCTTCTATGGAGATCCTAAGACTTATCGGACCTTTGTAAATCAATGCCGTCTGCATTTTCTTTGTCGACCATTGGCATTTTCTGACGCTGTTACCAAAGCAGCGTTTCTCCTTTCACATCTGGGAGGAACAGCGGCGGCTTGGGCTAACCCTTTACTCGAAGCCAATGATCCAGCCCTATATAACTTTGATGCCCTTATTCAGTCTATGAATAGCGTATTTGATATGCGTTACAAGGCACAAACCTCAGACCTTGAATTCCTTGCTATCAGTCAAGGCAAATCAGACCTTCTGTCTTACCTCGCTCGCTTTAACCAATTAGCAGCAGAAACCACCTGGCCCGAACAGAAGAAGGCAGCTGTCTTCTATAAGGGTCTTTCGGATGAGTTGAAAGACTCCTTATCAGTGGTACCAGCTTTACCAACTGGCTTCCCGGAACTGTTGGACTTGGTCCTACAAGTCGACGCTCGGCTGCGGCAAAGACGTGGCGAACGGCGTATTCCTGACCTTCGCCTCTCAGTCAAAGCAGAAACAACTCCTGCTACTCCCTCAGGAGAAACCGAGCCAATGCAAATAGGGGCCATCAGAGGTCCCTTAACCAAGACAGAACGAGAACGGCGTATGGTTAACAACCTGTGTTTCTATTGCGGTCAATCTGGCCATTTCATTCGTGCATGTCCTAAGAGACCTGTTAAGGTAGCGGGAAACGCCAAGACTCGTCCTTAAATCGAGCCCTAAGGATGAGTCGCCATATGGATGGCTCGGACCAGTACCCTTCCTCCTCACACATCTATCTTGCCATGCGTTTTGTCCTCCCTGGTGTTGAGTCCTTCACCAGTCCAGTTATGATCGATTCAGGGGCTAGTGGAAACTATATGGACATACAATTAGCTCGACACTATGGTATACCGGTGGTTCCAAAAAAAAGACCTGAGGAAGTACACGCAGTGGATGGTTCTCATCTGGTGTCCGGATGGATAACGGAACAGACTGTCCCACTTCGCATGTCTACCTCGGGAGAACACATTGAGCAAATAGTTTTCGACCTTATTTCAGCCCCGCAATTTGGGATCATTCTTGGTCTTTCTTGGCTCCGGACTCATAACCCAATGATTGATTGGGTTAAACAAACAGTTCATTTCGCTTCTGCGTTCTGTACCCAACATTGTTCTCGAAGCCCCGGTGTGACACCTTCGTCTCCCTGTTTGGCTTTGGTGTCTAATGTCTCCTCTGTTAATGCCACGCTGGGAGACCCTAATCCCGAACTACCAGCAGTATACAAAGACTTTTCCGATGTGTTTGATAAAGGGTTATCAGAAAAACTCCCTCCGCATCGTTGTTATGATTGTCCCATTGATTTGGTACCTGGGGCAGTGGTACCTCATGGTCGTGTTTACTCCCTGACCCAAAACGAAGAAGAACACTTGAAAGAGTATGTGGAGAAGGCATTGCTTCTGGGACATATTCGACCTTCCCGGTCCCCTGCTGCCTCACCCATCTTCTTCGTACTGAAAAAGGAGGGGGATCTACGCCCTTGCGTGGATTACAGAGCCTTGAACAAGGTAACAGTCAAGAACCAGTACCCGTTGCCCCTCATAACGGAGCTGCTTGATAAGATGACATCATCCACTATTTTTACCAAATTAGATCTTAGAGGGGCATATAATTTGGTGAGGATACGAAGCGGGGATGAATGGAAAACCGCTTTCAAAACAAAGTTTGGACTATATGAGTATTGCGTCATGCCATTTGGACTTTGTAATGCTCCAGCTACATTCCAACATTTTGTTAATGATATTTTTGGAGACGTACTAGATTGCTATGTCGTGATCTACTTAGATGACATCTTGATCTTCTCGGATTCCCTCACTCAACATATCCAACACGTTCGCTCTGTATTGCAGCGATTACGTACACACTCTCTCTATGCCAAATTGGAAAAATGTGTATTCCATGCATCATCAGTTGAGTTTTTGGGGTTTCAGATATCTGCGAATGGGGTGCTCATGTGTACTTCCAAGGTTAAAGCAGTAAGGGACTGGCCAGTCCCAGATTCTGTAAAGGCACTTCAATCTTTTTTGGGTTTCTCGAACTTTTACAGACGCTTTATTGCCTCATTTTCTGAGATAGTAGCGCCCTTGACCCGTCTCACTAGCCCGAAGATTCCATTCCTTTGGGATTGCGAAGCCCAGTCGGCCTTTGAGGCATTAAAGGAGGCCTTTACTACTGCTCCCGTTCTGCAACACCCGAACCCTTCCCTTCCGTTTATAGTGGAGGCTGACGCATCTGCTATCGCGGTGGGGGCTATTTTGTCACAGATCTGCCCCACTACACAACAACTGCATCCGGTGGCTTATTATTCCCGTAAACTCTCTCAGGCTGAACGTAATTACACTGTTATGGAGAGGGAACTCCTAGCAATTCGAGCAGCCTTTAAGGAGTGGAGACACCATCTTCTGGGTGCTCGACATCCAGTAACTGTGTACACTGACCATCGGAATTTACAGGCCCTTTTCAACGCAAAATGTACCAATGCTCGACAAATACGTTGGCATTTGTTTTTCACGTTATTTGACTTTATAGTCACTTATCGCCCTGGACCTCTCCACGGAAAGGCAGATGCATTATCCCGACTCGGTGCCGATTTCGACACCCGGGATTCGGTTACCTCTATGCTACCTTCGGGTTCTGTCATTTGTGTTTGTTCGGTCTCCCCCTCACTTCTGGATCAAGTTCGACAGTGGGCCAAAGAACATGCCGCTTATCTTGACACCTTGGGTGCCCAGGTTGTCACAGGTCTTCCTTATGTTCATGGTCTTTTATACTTACCTGACAACCACACCAGACGGAAGGCTTTGGAATGGGCCCATGATACCCCGTTAGCTGCACATCCAGGCCAGCTTAAAACCTATGACCTGTTACATAGATGGTGTTGGTGGCCAGGTATGAAAAAGGATACCGCGGCATACGTATCTACGTGTGCAATATGTATACAATGTAAAAGACAACCAGGGAAACCTTTTGGTCTATTAATGAACATGCCGCTTCCTCCACGCCCCTGGCATACGGTGTCACTCGATTTCGTGGTGGAACTGCCCTTGGTTAAGGGAATGTCAACGGTGCTGGTGGTGGTGGACGTATTCACGAAAATGGCACGGTTTATACCATGCTCAGGTATACCTACCGCCTCATCATTGGCTACTCTTTTTTTCGATCATGTGGTACGCTTCTTCGGACTACCCACAATCATGATTTCTGACCGGGGTACTCAATTTACTTCGCGGTTCTGGAAAGCCCTTACCCATTCTTTGGGGATTGATGCACGGCTTTCATCATCTTATCATCCTCAAACGGACGGACAAACCGAACGCACAAATGGCACCATGGAACAATACCTTTGTTGCCTGTGTTTACAACATCAGACAAATTGGTTATCCGTTCTGGGGACAGCGGAGTTTGCTTATAACAACTCTCGACATACTTCAACAGGATGTTCCCCATTTTACGCCTTGTATGGATTACATCCAAGGATTCTTCCACCTGTCTTACCTTCCTTGGATCAAATCCCTGCAGCAAAATCCACGAGAGACACTCTGGTTGCTATACGGGATTCCGTTATATTACATCTACAAGCTGCGCAGCTCCGGACAAAGACGCAAGCGGACAAGCATTGGTCGCCTGCCCCCTCCTATGTACCCGGTGATCGTGCCTGGTTGGCAACTAAACACCTCAACATTCGGGGTAAAAGGAAACTCATGCCCCGTTATGTAGGTCCATACAAGATCCTTTCTTGTCTCAATCCGGTTGCTGTCCGTTTGAACATCCCATCCCATTGGCGGATTCACCCAGTCTTCCACGTATCTCTACTCCGTCCTTTTATACCTGGCACTCGGCTTCCTGTCGCCCCTGCTCCAATTATTGTACAGGGTGAAGATGAATATGAAGTACGTGCTATATTGGACTCCCGTCTGCGTCGTGGAGTACGTTTCTACCTGATTGATTGGAAGGGTTACGGTCCTGAAGACAGGACTTGGGAACCGGCCTCAAATCTGCATGCACCCCGGCTCTTGCGGGCCTTTTGGTTGGAAAGACTGCGTGCCCGCAGGGGTGGTCGTCCTTTGCGGGGGGGTACTGTCATGCCCCGCATTCCTATTTCAAGACACTTGCAGGTATCTACTTCCAGTTGGAAACTGCCCTGGAGACTGTTTTCAGCCCACGGAATCCGCCGCACTACAAGGTCCAGAATTCCATCGGCTCGCGGTCACGGGAAACGCCCACAACGTGACTCGCGTTCTGGAACAGATCCCAGTACTTAGTGTGGCGTGTCCTTGTAACGGGTGCTCCTAAAACTGACTATTCAGTTCGAGTACTCGATCTACGATTACCTACGGTTACCTTGATTCCTGTTATCTGATTCCTGACCCGGCTTTGTATCAAGGATTATTCTGACGTCTTTTCCTTCGATTTCTGGCTCCTGGCTCCCTCGGTTGTTTCCCCCTGGTTAACGAACTCCTGGCTTGCATTTTGGATTTGTTCTTTGCCTACTCCCTACACAGAAAATATACGAACTCTTTACCACAGATAAACTCACGGCGCTGCTCGCCTCACAAGAAGACAACGCTCTACACACTGAAGTGACCAAACGGACGCTCTCCTGTTTCTGCTGGTCACTCCCTGGATTGGGGACGCTCTGCTGTTTATATTTGGGGTTTATTTTGGACACTGTTAGACGCGCCCTCGTGCCGTTCGGGTTAGGTGGATCATTGCACAAACTTTCTTCAACAGGGACTTCCATTTTCTACCATCAAGCCAACCTCCTACTACACTCTTTCAGGTTACGGGACTTCCTACCTAGCTAAGCAGGTAAGAGGGGTCAAGTACGGGAGAAGGGAACAAGTATTGTATTTTGTACCGTTGGCTGCTATCTTAAACTATCCTTTTCTTTGTTCCCTTAGCTCTGTTGTCGCTGCTCCTGCCTTTCCACTTAAGCCCCTGGCCTGTTAGTTAATACCTTCTACAGGCTGCGCTCTTGGGGGGAAAGTCTTGTGCAAAATCACGTTTCAAGATAATCCAGGTTATCCCAGAGTGAAGAGGTTCCATAAGCGGAGGCTGATCTTGTATCCTTTAATAATCTGTATCCTTTTCCTATTGCGTAAAAGTTGTGACAAAAACAGAACAGGGAAAGCAAAACCCAGTGTTACTTTTTATAAATGACTCAAGGTTATTCTAGGTAGGTAAAACCTAATACAGACTTATTCTGGACAGGCTAACAGCAAGTAAGGGGAAGCAAGACCCAGTTGGGGGACACTCATACAATTATCCTAACAGAAATAATAAAGTTAAACCAACAGCATTACTTTTGAGACGAGGCACAACCAATTCACAGGGGAGTAATATACCCTTACATCTACTTTCTGTTAGAATGGCGAAACAGTTTCTAAGGAAAGAAATATGTTACATATACTTTTTCAGGATAGTGCAACACACATTCAAGGTAAGTAAGAACTTTTGTAACTGTTCACTCTCAGAGTTACATTTACCAACCACAAATTTTCTATAAGTACGTAACTTTTAAAACACATATTCTCTTTTCTAGGCAAAAGGCCCAGCCCCTTAAAAGTCTTTCCCTTATTCTTGGAGCATAAGTGTTCTCAGGGTTCTAGGGTCTAGTGTCCAACAGGCAGTGTCAGGATAGGTTCTTAAGTAGCAAAAGTCAGAGTTCCTAAAGAAGACTGTTCAAACAGGTGAGTATTTTACTTTAGAGTTAGTTGTGGGTCCACATAAGACACCCTAGGAGGATTCCAGCAGTGGGCCTGGGTGAACTGGGCGAGAGGCCTCCACATCACAGTAAACACCCCAACACTACACAGGAATCACAAGAGACTTAAGGTAATTAAATACCCAAGCCAGAACAGTACCTCAGCACAGAAGAAGATTTTGCAGCAGGAGCACTTCAGGATCTGCATCCAAAAACCCGGTTGGTGGATTCCTCATTGTGATGACTGAAAACAGGACCTTGAAAGGGACTTTGCAGCAGGGATCAACGGAGAAGGCTCTAGGCAAGATTTTCCTTGCGGCTGGATGTGGCTCTGTGGATTTGGTGCCTTTTCAGGAGCACAGAAGAAGACATATTATCGCTGGTCGGATTCTCGTCGTTACAAAGCACCAGCACTCTAGTGAGGGGACTTTTCGGACTTGATTCGTGTCTCTCGAGATCCAGCAGGAAGCCCAGGCAGTTTCAGCGAGATTTGGAATTCGGAAGACCGTGCACCGCACAATGGCTCGAGGTCCCAGGGTATTGGGGTATGACAGCCCTGCAAGGTCGCAGCATGGCATGGGATGGCTCAAAATGCAGGCCATTTTGAGATTAGTGGATCCCATCAGGCTCTGGGTCATTGTTTTCGGAGTCCCAAGGTCGATTGGAAGGAAGGGCTACAGCAGGCTCTGGTTACACAGCAGGCTCTACGGTCGCTGGAAAGGGTCTCATATGCTTTTCCTTCATCATCCTCTTCGGTTTTGGTCCCAGTGGTTGGCTTGTCTTCAGCTTCCAGGTTCGAAGTATTTAACAGGAACTACAGCACAACTTCTGCATTTTCTCCCTGCATTTTACAACAAGGAGTGGTCTGGCTGTCCAATCAGGACACCAGCCCCCCCTAGCCCCGCTGAGATATTTCCCCATTCAGGCAAGGAGGAGGATAAAGGGCTGTGGAGTTTTGGACTTCTCCCTCGCTTCCTGCCTTCACAGACAGACTGGAGCCTGGTCGGGGGTCCAGGGGACTCCCGCCGAAGATAAAAGTAAAGGTAAAGGTGCACCAAATTAATAAAAGGTATCACTGCCACCAGCCATTACAGGTAAGCTTGTCCCTGTAACAAAATTGTTATAGTTTTTAGTGTGAAAATGGTATACATTGTATCTCCCCAGCACTCCACATAAGGTGGGATGTGCTGGTTTCAACAAATAAAATGTACAAGGGATCCAAAGATCCTTTCTACCCTTGGGAACTGTAGTTATCTCGAGGTTAGCCAGAGGAAGTTAAAAGGGGAGCCCAAAGGGCAACCCAGCAACAATAGGCAGTATGTGCACAAAGTTGTCATAGAGGATAAAATTAAAAAGGCACTATGGAGAGTCTAAAAAATGACACCCATAAAAAGAGTAAAAGACTCTGTGAGTGTGGAAAAAGGTTCACACTCACTGAGGTATGAGGAAAAATAATCCACCAGTAAAGCAAAAAGTTCTGGGGATGACACAGGTCAGGAAGATTTATCATTACTATGACAATCTTACCCAACACCCATCACCATTGACTCAGAAGAGTCAGATGTTGGTTGGGGTGTCCTTTGATTTCCAAACACCATCCCTACTACCAATGTCACCAATTGAGGATAGCTCTCTGATTACGTCCCATGCAGAATACTCACACCTATCTCTCTACACTTCCTCTGGCAGAGTGGCCCACAGGTGAACCAGAGGGATTTCTGAGGTTCTTCTGAGACGTTTTTTAGGTGGGGGCATGCAACTCTGCCTGACATAACAGGCGCCTTCGGTATGAAATATAAAACCTAGCAGAGAAGCATTGGAGCACTGTTCAAAATGTGAATTCTTAAACTTTTCCATAGGCATTTCCCACAGAAACGAATCATGCACACCACTCACTCATTATCACCTCCCCTTATCTCCAAAACACAAACATATTCACTTTAGTATGCTATTTATTTATGAATTCTACCAGACATTGCTTAATCCCATTGTCGGTTTGCTATCTGTACTCCATATTTTCCTCTCTGAGTTGTTACATTGCACTCAAATAAGACGACAGACAAAGTTGTAGGCAGGACTCAAATAGCAAGAAACTGTTCAGCCAGAGACAAAGAGCTTTTTTTAAATGGAATTCGGCCAAATATTTTCTCGAAACCAAAGTTTGGTACACCCCTTCTTCTAAGTGATCCCAGTTTTGGCAACCAAAGAACATGAGACCCATTTAAGAAGAGTGATTTGTCAAAGGTTGAAGAAATTGATCAATTGGGGCAAGCCAGGTTCTCTGGTTGCACAGTTTTCAGCTTTGTAGGTTTCACCACACATGCTCCTGCTGCATCTTTAGTTTTGCACCAACTTGCCATTCCTGGGAAGAGATAACCTAACCACTCTTTGCCAGTGGAGTTCTTTTAATTCAATTTAACTGGGTGGCAGTGTCACTTTAATGTATTCTGTGAATAAAACAGAGAATGCAGTGATGCTTTGCTTGGCTTACAACTGGGCTCTCCTTTCACAAAGGCACTCATGCCGAGCCAAGCATTTGGCTCTTAGCAGGCTCAAACTGGCACTGCCCCCCCCCCCCCACATGCTACTGGCAAATGCATATAACAGACTGTGCCAAGGAAAACACCTCATTCTTCACCTTAGAAGGATTGTACGAGTTTAGGGTCATGCCATCTGGACTAAAGAATGCACCTGACACTTTTCAGAAGCTGGTGAACTCAGCCCTCAGAGAACTTCTGTGGTACCTAGCTGGTTGACTTGGCTGTCTTCATTGACTCCTGGGAACAGCATGTGAGCATCCTCAGGTAGGTGTTGCAGGCCTTGATAGTGGCCTCACTGACTATCAAGGATGTAAAGTACTAGATAGTTCAGAGAACATTGGTCTACATTGGTCACATGGTTTGTAGCCGAATGATTCAGCGTCTTCCCAGTAAGGTCCAAGTTGTCCAGGACAAGCAAACCTGAACAACTCAGGCTCAAGTGAGAGCCTTCTTAAGCCTCACTGGCTAACATAGAAATGTATTGGCTGACTATGGTGCCATAGCAACCTCTCCTGCTGCTGTGACCTCCAATAAATACCACAAAAGGTTCCATTGGCAGATGAATGTCAGCAGGCCTTTGATTACTTGAAGGAATCCTTGTGTAAGACTCCTGTCCTGATGGCTCCTGACCTTAATTGTCCAAACTGATGCTTATGAAACTGGAATAGGGACAGTACTCTCTCAACTTGATGAAAAGGGTAGGGACAAACCCATCATCTTAATTGGTAAGAAGCTCAAGGGTAGAGAGTTTAGAGGGCCACAGTTTAAAAACTGTAGTTTATAATTAAAGGGGTAGTTCACTGAGAAATGTTATTGGCACAATTGATCAGGCATGTATTTTTGAGCATACATCGAACGATGTTATCACATTTTCCAATGCATATCACCTTTAGTTATGTTTTAAATTGTTTCCTCTTTATATTGATTTTACATTGATAACCAAACTCTTGATTTTTTATTTGTGTAAATAATTTAATTCTTTTTTTCTGCAAAATGTAAAATGTTGAATGAAATATGTATTGTTTGTAATTGTGAATTGAAAAATGTTGATCAAATTCAGCTAAAATTCAATACATTTTTTTAAAAAAAACCTTAGTTTTTCTCACTTTTACACATGTGAAAATGACGAGTTGGGTACCTCCATCTTGTGATAATCTTATCCGTTGGTCCATCGCCCTAAGTTCAAGTGCCCTTGCGGCAGTAATTCAGATCACCCGCCCCCAAAGCTGACAACACTACTCAAAACAATATGCTCCTCCTATTTTGATGACGTTAGTGGGCAGTGTAGCCAAACGTACCTTGTCATCACCCACATGATAACGTTATCTAACGCAGAACCAGGAACATAAACACACACCCACACAAAACAGAAAACTTTGTTTCTTTTCACAAAAAGGATACAAAAACATATATTTTGAAGAAAACAGCAATAGACAGGCACTTAGCAAGTACTTTTATTTTTGACATAACGCTGAAAAGAGGAGATTATGTCCACAAAAACATGGATATCTTTTTCCAATAGAGGTTATAGCTAGAGAACATTGCACGGTTCGTATTTTTTGTATAACTGTGAACGGTGATCTTATAATGCCGATTCCGTTTGACTGATAAATCCCAGTCTTTGCATTCTTCACAGAAAGTTTTTTTTTTATAAAAACTTTCTTAATTTTACAACACATAACAAACAAATACCCACAAACTTCACACTACAACTGGCACCACATGTTGGAATCCGCACTGTGTCGTCCGTCTTCTTAGCACACTGGCATGGCCATCCTCATGTCTGTCCACAATGTTTACCCTCTTATTGTCTCTGTCCCTTAGATCTGGCCCCCTCCGACTTGGCCACGGTCTCTGGTTTTCGTTCCCGCTGATTGCCCTCGCCCACATTAACCCCAGCAGTTCAATCTTCCTCCGGCCCACTGGGGCCTGTTGTGCCGTGCCCTTATGTGTTTTCTAACTGGTCCTGTATGAGGGAATTCCATGCAAGTAGCATGGCCCTGCTTTCTCTCTCTCCGCTCTTTGTCGCTTTGGTACACACTAATGTTTCCGCTATCGCCCATTTCTTCAGGTCTGCCCACCACATCTCTGTTAATGGTCCTGTACTTGTGCTCCATGCCATCGGTATGCGGCGCTTCGCCAGTATGCACATTAGGTCTTTCATTTTTGTTATGTGTTTCCTCTGTTTGCTGCCCCTCTGGAACAGCCCTAGTAGGTAAGATTCCGGTGACCACACCTGCATTTGACCCCTCCTGCCGCCGCCCTGTCTTTTACAGTGTCCCAGAAGTTAATTATCACCGGGCAGGACCAGAACACATGTAGCATATCCGCCCTTTCTGCCGCACAGTGTGGGCAGCTACAGGTTTGTTTGTTTCCCATGTTTGACATTCTCTTGGGTGTGAGGTATGCCCTGTGTATGAGGTAGAGCTGCATCTGCTTAAATCTTGCGTTCCTGTAGACTTTCTTGGGATACCGACGTGTCCTGCTCCACTTCTCATCCATGAAGGTTCTGTGAAGTTCCTCCTCCCATCTAGCTGTGGCCTGCAGCTCTCTCCCATTGTTGCTTCCCAGGAGTCTTTCATTGAGTCTGGATACTGTGTGTCCTCCTTCCGACACATTGTACCACGCGTCTAGCTCCCCCTCGTTATCTACCTATCTGTCTGAAGTAGGGGTCTCATGTTCCTTGTAATTTCCATGCCCTCTTCCATAGGGTCAGGCCCAGTTTGACCATGTTGGGGAGTGGTTTGACTAGAGCTTCGTCTATCCATAAGAGTTCCCTCAGGTAGTAGTGTCGTATTGCCAGCTGAAAAAGCAGTGCGTCTATGGAAGTGTCATCCCCAAGCCATCTTACCACAAATTGGAGTTGTCCCGCCAGGTAGTAGAGTTCAAAGTCCGCCAGCCTGATCCCGCCCCATTCATAATCCCTCTGTAGTGTGTTCAGCGCTATCCTGTTCCTTCCCCTGTCCCACAGAAATTCCCTTGCCATTGTGTGAAGTTGTCTAAAGAAGGACCCGGGAATGTTGTATCGGATGTTAGTGAAGCAATATAGTAGGCGGGGCAAAACCATCATCTTCAGTAAGGCCGCTCTCCCTACCATCCCCAAAGGGAGCGTCCTCCAGAACTGCTTTACCTTCCCTAATTTGACTAGGGCTGCCTGCGTATTGGCAGTATGCGTCGCTGTGGTATCGTGGTGTATGTCCACTCCTAAGTAGCGGATGGTGACCGGTGTCCATGTAAGTCCTAGATTTGGCAACTGGTCAGGGGTAGCCCTCCTCAAGTCCGCTATGGGGAAGAACAAAGATTTATCCTTATTGATCCTGATTCCAGACAGTCTGGCAAATGCCCCAGGGCTTCCAGTAGGTCTGGCAGGTTTTCCCTCGGGTTCCCGACATAAAGGAGCATGTCATCTGCGTATATCGAGATTTAGTGTACCACCCCATCTATCTCTATTCCAGCATCCCTGTACTCCGCCCTGAGGAAGACCGTAAATGGTTCCAGGGCCAGTATGTATAGCATTGGGGATAGTGGGCATCCTGCTTTGTGCCCCTGCCGATTTTCCACCCCCCCGAAATGTGTCTGACCGTTTTCACCCTTGCCCTGGGGTCCCTGTAAAGGAGACTTATCTAACGGAGGTACCTCTCCCCAATCCCAAAATGGGCGAGCGCCCCCTGGAGCCCGTCCCAATTCACAGAATCAAATGCCTCAATGGCGTCAAGTGACGCCACCGCACATTCTCCCTGTTTTTGATTCATGCTATCCACACCATGGTGAAGTCTACTCAGATTCCATGTTGTGTTCCTCCCGGTACATATCCCATTTGGTCAGCGTGCACCATAGTGGGTATGACTCTCTTGAGTCAATTCGCTAGGGCTGCTGTCAGGATTTTGAATCCTAGTTTATCAGGAAGAATGGCCTATAGGAGCCACACTCAAGAGGCGGTTTCCCCGGTTTTAGTATAGATATTATAACCAATTCCGATAGGGTCTGTGCTAACAGTTCTCTCTCATATGCCTCCTCATACATCTGTAGCAACTGTGGAGCCAGGGAGTCTTTATATTTCTCATAAAATTCCCTGGGTAACCCATCGGGTCCCAGGGATTTGCCTGTTGGGAGGTCGGTTATGACGGCCGTTAACTCTTCTACCGGAAGTGGTGCATCCAGTATCTGTACCTGCTCTTCCGTTAGCTTGGGGAGATACATAGTCCTGAAGAACTCGGTCGCATCATGGTTAGGAGCGTATGTGTTGATCAGGTACACCTCTTTATTCTCCAGCATTCCATGTACAAGCACCATTCTGCCCTCCGAGTCTTTCTCTTGTTTTATCAATTTGAAGGGCACTCCCGGGGCTATCCATATCAGGACTCCTGTGGTATAATTCGAGCAATTTGAGCTGTACATTTGCCCGCCCCATTTCTTGGCATTCTTTGTTTACTTTTCGGGCCATCAGATGCGTTTCTTGCAGCATAGCGATTTGTACTTTCGCCCTATTCTGCCAGGCGTAGACCCTCAGTCTCTTTGCGTAGGCATTTAGTCCCCTGATGTTCCAGGTAGCTATGATGGCTTTTTCTTGGCCCATTCGGTTGCTGTGTTCCGCGGCCCGTCCGTTCCCAAAGGCCTGCGTGTTGTCTTGGGTCCTGCATTCTCGTTTCGTCCTCTATTGGTTTCTCCCGGATGGGGTTGTTCTGTCCTTTCCCTGCCATGTTAAGTCTTGCTTGTGCGGATGCCCTGCGGGTCCACCGCCTCACTGTGCTTCTTTGGTTGCCTTTTTTGGGGTGTATCATTGTCTGCCTGCGACTTGCGCTTTGACCATGTTGCTTGGTGCTTGTTCCTCCATTTGTGCCTTATCTCAGCCAACCTAACCACACACTAACTACAACTTCCAACAAATGCCCAGCCACCCTCCCCCTGCTCTGGCTACACTACTTTCTTTGTGTAACCCTCCTTTCCGTGGGTGCACTCACTGGAGCAGGATGCCTCAAAACTGCCATCACAAGTTCTGTACCTCTGTGGGGTTCCTTGTGGCAACTGGCGGTCAACCCCAGGGCCTATACGGGCTCCCACCCGTCTAACTGCCGGTCTGTGTCTCTTCAATGTAACTCATTCTTCTTCATCGTGCTCAGTGGCTCATTGGGTGCATTTCTGTTTCTCTCATTCCCCCCTCCTGATTGTGGGATCCCTTGCTGATCTATCCACTCCTGGGCTTCAGTTGGGGTCTCAAAGATGTGTGACCTGTAGTTGTGTAAGACCTTTAGCTTGGCAGGATATAGTAGCATGAATCGCACACCAGCGGCCTGAAGACGCTCCTTGGTCGACCAAAATTGCGCCCATTGCCTTTGTACCAGTGCCGTGTAGTCTGGGTAAATGGTTATTCTGCCAGCGTTTCTCGTTATCACACCTCCATCCCTTGTGAATGTCAAGATCTTCTCCCGATCCTTAAAGTTCATGATCTTCGCAATCATAGGTCTTGGGAGTGCCCCTGGATGTGGCTTTCTGATCAGAGCTCTGTGTGCTCTCTCCACTGCGAAGCCCTGAGATAAGTTCCCTGCGCCCACTTCTTGGGGCAATACGTTTTCTATGTAATTCGTGGGGTCTCTGCCTTCTTCCCTTTCTGGCAGCCCCACTATGTGTACATTGTTGCATCAGGCTCTCTCTTCCACATCTTCTGCTCTGCGTTCCAGTGTGCGAATGCGGTACAATGCCTCCGTCATTTGGGATTGGGCGGTTGTGATGTTTGTTGTGTTGCTTTGCACCTGTTGTTCTGCTGTTGTCACCCTCTCCGCCAGTTTCCTCGTGTTCTCTGCTGAGGATCCCCACGTCCACAATTACTGCATCCAGCTGGCACTCTATCAATGCTTTTTGGGCCGCTATGGCTTCTAGTATGGAGCCCTCCTCCTGCCCATTCCCTAGCCGTCTGGAGTTGGATGTGCTCGTGCCGGCCACTGGTGTCTTGGGCTGAGGCTCGCTTGTTCTTCCCGGCAAACTCCTGCATGCTAGTTTGCCTGCCCTTGCCGCCCCTCTGTTTGTCCGGCATGCCAGCGCCAGTGGCCTTTGTGCGTCTCTGTCTGGGCCCCAGCTTCTTCTCCGCACGCTGAGCGCTGTTGTCGGTGGCTGACCATCTCTCAATCAGTTCTCTGTGCCACCTTCTGCTCCCTGGCTGTCGCCGGGTGTTCGTGTTAGCTTCTCCCGGGGGTCACCACATTGTGTTCCGATGTTCTCCACGGGTATGCCGTCTTCCCTGTTGGGTTGCAGGGTTCTCCCTTGCCCCAGTGACCTATGCTGGAGGCTGAGCTGTTGCAGTTTGCACTGGTGTTTATTGCAGGTGATGTGTCCAGTTGCTACTTCTCTTGTGTAGCAATCCCACCTCCTTCGTTGTGGACCGTTTCAAGGCCACCTCTGTTTGCAATGAGGCAACGCAGTGTTCTGTCGCTTACGATCGTCTTCTTATGTCCATGCGCTTGTGAGTTAGGGTCCCCCTTTTTGGTGGATGCTTGTTTCGTGACAGGTCGGTGGGCTGTGGCCTCCCACGTTCACGTTGTTGGAAGTTCAGTGCCGCCCTCTCCCTGCCTGCTTGTATAGGCCATATTCTGCTGTGGCGGCCCCCTGAGGCGCTCTACGGTTTTGTGTTTGGGCTTATGCCATGCCCTGTCAGTGGGGCACTCCTAGCTGCTCCGACCATCTGTGCAGCACTGAGGGATGCAATGCTGCCACTGTGCGATGCTTGCTTTTGTCTGTGCCAGGCAAAGCACCCACCTGCTGCTTCACTTATGTTCTTGGTGACCTCCGCCGTCTCAGACCCGGTTCTGGATGTATCGGGCCCCACTTGTTCAACTTGGGTCGCTGCTGTCCCCGTATATCCGTGTCTGCCTGCATTCAGGCTCCCCTTCAAGGAGGTAACTTGCCTTGTTGTTGGCGAGTGGACTGTGTTCCCCCACGTGCCAGGGGATGTTTCGTATGAAATCGTCAGCTCAATGCCAGGCTCCTCTCACGGCACGGATCGCAATGTTCCAGGCGATGGACTGTGCCCTTCCCCTTAGTTGCGCTCGCCAGGATCTCCCAGGCCTCTCCCGGCTCCTGGCGTACCTTGCGGTGTTGACCGCTCTCTCTGAATGTTAGTGCAGGCTCCGACCTGATCCGCACACTCTGCGCCCAGGGCGGCAATGGCGGCCCGTGCGGGTATCCGGCCTGGTGGTTCCAGCCCCAACTTTCCAGGGGAGTAATCCCCCTCCCTATCGTTGCTTACGCCACTGTTGATTCCTCCTTGCAAGAAGCTGCAGCTCATGGGGGCCTGGCTTTTCAATTGCTGCATGTCCTCTCTTCTCCTCAGTCCTTCTTACATGCTGCATTCTCCGGTGCCTTATAATATGTCACTTGCATAGACCTCTGACCTCCTTGAACTTGTCCAGGCCCTCTCTCTCATTCCCCAGGATCCAGCGAAGACAGATCACGTGCCGGGCCTCGGGACTACCTCAAGAGGGTGCTCTGTCTCAGATCGGGCTGGGCACAACTTTCCCAACTCCTGATAAGTATTTATCGCTGTTAGCTAAGTAGCTATTCCCTACCCACCTTCAGTGCGGATTAAAAACTCAAACTCATTTCAGTAATCATACTTGACATATAGCAATGGTTACAGCATGAAATACACATGCATGGATATAGATGGATGAAAAGCATTGGTATTTTAATATATAAAGAAGGCACAGGTATAGCGGGAAGGGGAGGCAAAGGGGAAATGTCGCACCAGGCTGGGTGGACTGTTGCACCCTGGGACACACATGCAATGGGCAACAATAAAAATTTAAAAAATTACAACACTAAAATTCTAGCATGCCTAGAATGAGTTCAGTTTTTGTAAGAGGCTTACTGGCTTCTGTGTAGATCTATTCCAGCAATCATCTTGATTTCTGCATTGACGCATGATGCAGGCGCGCATGGGTGTCCTCCACAGTAAGATGAAAATGAGCAAAGGCCACAGTCGCATGTTCGTAGTGCACATTGGCAAAATATGCATTTAAATGACATATTCTTTCACTCATTATTTCAATGTTTGTTAACACTGTAACACGTACACTTTGGCCTATTGCAATCTTCAGCCACTTTGCAGGATTCCTACTTGCCAGCAGAGTTAGATTCTGTATCGGAAAATATTTTTTCCCTGCTTTCATTCTGTATGTCTGCTTCTCCAATTTACGGCTGAGATTCTTGAATTATTGTGAGTTTGTTACAAATTACCAGTTTTTTAGCACACCTATTAATAACCCTGAATAATACAATTATGATAGATTGTGGTACTCACTTTTTGTGCCCAGGTCTGTTTATTTGTTTGTTTGTTTATTTATATTGCACGCCAGACCTGAAGGTATAAGGGCGCAGGAGTAGCATGGTTATTCTCAGCTTGGTTACATTGCTGTACAGTAGTTACAGTGTGTGCATAGGTACGTATTTACAGTGTGTACATCGTTAAGGCAGTTACAACAGATGCAGTGATAAACAGTTTACGGTTGTGCATATTTACATAGTATACATAGGGTAGGCAAATAAGTTATCAGTCGTTGTCCTTTATCCACTGAACGTAGTTGCGTCTAAAGTGGGGGTAGGTTTGAGGTGTCCTTAAGGAAGGTGGCAGGGAGTTCCAGTGTTGGGCTGCTTTCACCTGGAAGCTGTTACCACCTGTTTTGGTTTGTTTGAACCTGGGAACTAAGAGCAAGTTGGCATTGGCGGTTCTGGTGGGACGGTTAGGGGTGTGTCTTTTTATTCTGTCGACTAAGTAACGGGGGGCTGCAAGGTTAAGGCATTTATGGGTTAAAGAGGCTACTTTGAGTAGGATTTTGTCAGTGGTGGTGAGCCAACTATGGGCTCTTCTAATGTTGGAAATGTGTTCTCTCTTGGGAATGCTGAGCGCTGCTCTAAGAGCATTGTTTTGCAGAGTCTGGATTTTATTTGTAACATATTTGTTGGCTCCTACGTAAAGGGCATTACAATAGTCCAGTTTTGATAGTACAAGGGCTCTGGCTAGGGTAATGCAGCTCCGGGTGGATAGGAAAGGTTTGGCTGCTCTTATTAGCTTACATGTGTATGCTGTAGAGGAGGCCATGGAGCTAACCCGTTTGTGGAAGGAGAGGGAAGAGTCTAGATAGATTCCTAGGGTTTTCACTTCTTTGACTTCCTTGATAGAGTTACCATCTATGATGAAGCTGGTGTAGTTGTGGTCCAGTTTGTTTAGGTTGGGAGTGGAGCAGAGGATTATGAGTTCAGTCTTGTCATCATTCAGGCATAGACTGGGGGAGGCCATCCATGCCTGGATGATGAGGTACACGCTGTTCACCAAGGCCAAATCCTTGTTGTAATATCCCGTCAGCGGGATGAGGATCTGGGTATCATCGGCATAATTAGTGTAGGTGATACCCAGACCGTCAAGATCATCAAACAGGGGCTTCATAAACACGTTGTACAATGCGGGGGAGACGCATGACCCCTCAGGGACCCCACAGGTGATAGGGATAGGGTCAGCGAATGCTAAGGCAGAGAAGACATGCATAGACCTGTTGTTCAGGAAGGACTCAATCCAACCGATGGCTTCTTGGGAGAAATGGGCTGCTGAGTCTAGGTGGTTACAGAGAATTTTGTGTTCTACTAAATCAAATGCTGCAGAGAGGTCAAGTAGAAGTAGTAGAGCAGTTTTCCTGTTATCTCTAAGGGTATCAATTTGAGCCTTAAGATCGATGAGGGCAGTCTCTGTCCCGTGTTGGGGTCTAAAGCCTGATTGCCGGATTCCTAGGAGATGGTTTAATTCGAGGTATTGTTGTATTTGTAGGTACGCTGTCTTGTCTAGTATTTTGAGCAGGAAGGGGACGGTAGTGATGGGTCTGTAGTTAGTAGGGAGGGTTTTTTGAGTAAAGGCAGAACCCAAGACCCTTTGAGATTGTTGGGGATGATGCCTGAGGAGAAGGAGGTGTTAATGAGTTTGATAATGAATGGTGAGAGGTCTCTTGCCGCATCTTAGATAATTTGTGAGGGGCAAGGGTCGCCTTGGCAGTTGGAAGGTTTGAGACCAAGGATAATTTTGTACACTTCTAATGTGGAGACTTTGGAGATTCTGAAGCGGGGAGGTGGGTTGGGTGTAGGAGGTGGGTTGGGTGTAGGGATATGGGGTGTAGGGATATGTAGTGTAGGGCGGGGGTGTGGGTGGAGTTAGTTGCATTAGCTAGGGATTCTTTCTTGTTGTTAATTTTGATTTGCAGGCCTGCAACCTTGTTGGAGAGGGCGTTTTGGACACTGGTGCACCATTGTTTATCTTTCACACAAGTGTCCAGGATAGGGACAGGTGTTTCCAACTCTTTGATGATGCTAAACAATTCTTTGGTACTGGAGTTAGCCTGTGCTATTCTCTGGTTATAAGAATCTTGTTTAGCGATTATGATTTCTTTTTTGTATGTGGAATCTATTTTATTGAGGATCAACTTGTTGTCTGTGGGTGATTGTCTCCAAGCTTGTTCCTTTTTACGTTTCTCTAATCTAAGAGCTTTTAAGTGGGTGGAGAACCAAGTGTTTAAGTGTTTTATCGGTTTGCTTTTTCTCAATTTTAGCGGTGCAATAGAGTCTAAAGCTGCACACATGATTTTGTTGTAACCTTCTACGAGGTGGTGAGGATTGGAGGGATTGGAGGTAGCTGAGAGTTGGTTCCGAGTCGGGAGAATGAGGGGGATGAGTTTTTCCGCTGTGATGTTTTTCTTGTTTCTCATGGGGATAGCTGTGGCTAGTAGGTTATTGGAGTTGGGGCAGGAGGCTTCGAGGGCGAAGGTGAGGAGGTGGTGGTCAGACCACGGTTGAGGGGAGTTGGCAGTGATGAAAACCACACAGTTATGGTCTGCTACCCAGTCAAGGGTTCTCCCTTTATTGTGGGTAGGAGTGTACACTCTTTGGGTAAAGCCTAATTCTGACAAGGTATTGTCAATGAGGGTAGCCTGGAGGCCTTTGGGGTCTTTAAGGCCTAGGTTAAAATCACCTAAGATGAGACTGTTCGAGGTATTTTTTAGGCTATTGGTGAGGATAGTGGTGAAGTCTTCCTCGAAGGAGCCTAAAGGTCCGGGAGGTCTGTAGAATAAATGTATGGTGATAGTTTGAGAATTGGCAGTAGGCAGCTTAGCTGTGAGCGATTCGCAAGATGTGAGGTTGTTTGTGGTGTCAAGTCTAAAGTTGAGGTATGTTTTGGCAATTATGGCGAGGTCTCCGCCTCTAGATTCTATTCTGTCCGCTCGGAGGATAGCATAGTCATCAGGGATAGCTAGCGTGAGGGCTGGGCCAGTGCCTGAATGGAGCCAGGACTCAGTGATGGCTAGAAAGTCTAGATTTTCTTCTAGAATGAGGTCTTAATTAAGGCTCCTCTAATGGGCGGGCGGTAGTTTTCGTACTGGAAGGTATGGTGACTGTATTGTGAGCCTTATATTTGGTCGTTTTATTGGTTAGGTTGTGCTTGGGTTTGTTCGAGGGAAGGTTGGTGCGAGTGTCCTTGTACAGAGGAGGTGTTGGGTTAGTCAGTTTAGACTGGGTTGAGTCCCTGGCATGAGGCTTGTATAGTTTGGGTAGTCTGGCTCGTAATCTGATATTTCTGGTGGAGAGACTACATGGCGTGGAGAGGTGGGGCAGAGTGGGTATACTGGAGAGTGTGGTCGGTGGAGGGTGGACATAAGGCATGATGGTATGGGGGGTGGTGCCTGTGGAGGCAAGGCTGATGTGGGACTTGGAACTCTAGATGAGTAGATGAGGTGGAGAATTACTCTCAGCAGTGCTGGGAAGATGCCTGGTAGGTACAGTCTGTTGGGTATAGGTGGCATGTAACAGTCAAATGGCAGGGCAGAGAGAGGCTAAATGCAGCATAGATACTGGGTGCCACGATCAGATGGCAATGCAGCTAGAAACTAAGAGCAGCAATCAAATGGCGGTGCAGCTAGGTACTAAACACTACAATCAAATGGTAGCGCTAGTGGAAATTAGATGCAGCATAGATGCAAATGCAACAATCAAATGTCAGTGCATCTAGGTGCTAAATGCTACAATCAATGCAACAATCAAATGGCAGTGCAGCTAGGTGCTAAATGGAACAATCAAATGGCAGTGCAGCTAGGTGCTAAATTCAACAATCAAATGGCAGTGCAGCTAGGTGCTAAATGCAACAGTCAAATGGCAGTGCAGCTAGGGGCTAAATGTAACAATCAAATGGCAGTGCAGCTAGGTGCTAAATGCAACAGTCAAATGGCAGTGCAGCTAGGTGCTAAATGGAACAATCAAATGGCACTGCAGCTAGGTGCTAAATGGGACAATCAAATGGCAGCACAGCTAAGTGCTAAATGCAACAATCAAATGGCAGTGCAGCTAGGTGCTAAACGTAACAATCAAATGGCAGTGCAGCTAGGTGCTAAACGCTGCAATCAAATGGCAGGGGCAGTGGATAATGAATGCAGTATACATGCTAAATGCTACAAAAAATGCAAGCAATAGTCAATTTTAGAATGGGCTAAATGCGATATGACTAGGGTACACTAAATTGCTCTTTCCAAAGGGGCTGGTTACAGCATATTTGGCAGCATGTTAGATCAGTGTAGCCACTGGGCGAGATGTATTCTCTAGAGTTATAGCAGCACAGCCAATCATAGGCGACTGGTGCAGAATAGGCATACTTAAAAGCATAGTCGAGTACAAACAATTGCAATTACTGGTTAGTGGAATGTAACAGTCATGACGGTTGGACAATGTTGTTAGGGCACAATCCAGTGAAGGTTATGATCGAGTAGTCAGGCAAAGAGTAGGTTGGGTAACCCTTTTCTGATTCCAATCGGTGCAGGGGAGCAATGCGTGGAGGCACGTGAACTGGGATGAATATGCAGCGGGCCCATGCACTACAGGGAGTGCATAAGGGAATGGGGACAAGAAGACAGTTTTGGTCAATAACACGTGCAGAAGGATGTAACAGTCAGGTATTACATATTATTATAATAGTACCATTAATGGTCATATTTTATGCCAATAATAGACAATATAGTCCCCTTACGATTTTCCTGTGAAAAGCCATGGGAATGTCCTCATCTGATATGCCAACCTTTTCACCCCTTTCTAAAAACGTTAAGTCTTTCGAAGGAAAGCTCCACTGCTTTGTGAACAACACAAATACATACCATGTTTAACACCCCACGCAGTTACGTACTTCCATGAACTGAAATATCCAGCAAACCTTAAAAGAAGGTGCAATATATAGGCAAAATAAAAGAGAAGTCCACTCAGCGTCTTTTACTGTGTTGTCCATGAGCAGTCCTCATAGCTACAATTACCATCAACAACCCACCACGACTTCGTCTCATGTCTTGCATAACATTAATGGCAAACAAATGTCATTTGACATGAACATGTGAACCAGGGCAATGGAAGGGGGATATTTATAAGCAATTACTCAATGGGCAATTTGGGCAAATGAAAGGGGTTGCTTGCCAAGTAAGGGAAGGGAAGTCAGTATAGAGTGAATGGATGGGGAAAAATGGTAACATGTGCAGGATATTTTATTGTGAGTAATCGTAGGATAAAGGGGCATAAAGGATATGTTGCAATGGAAGAACACCATATGGTCTTATGTATGTAAAATAGGGTAAATGATATAGAGATATAAATCATGAACGTTGGGTCATTAGCTGGAGTAGCCATTGCAAAATATTTATCTTTGACTAGAAAGCCAAAACAACTCCTTGTGGAACACAAGTAATAGTTATTGTTCCATCAAGTCATGTCCTGTGTGCAAGATACATTCTAACAATGTTTAATAGTAAATCTTGCATCTGTCATATTTAAAATATTCAAGTATGTGATTGCATTACTTTCTGTGGTTTTTTGAAAAGACTATTTACAAATTGTTTGAGAATAAAAAAGCATACATATCTAGTAATTTATTCAAAGAAGACTTTTCAATGATTTTGAAAGAAAGTCAATAATCAGACTGACATATAGGGGGTAATTCATGGAATAAATGTGCACCGAAATTTGTGGGGCAAGCTGGCGCAAGCGTGAAAAAGCTAGCGCACGTGTGCGAATCGCACGCGTGCGATTCATGGAACGCCCTGCACATGTTTTTCCCGGGATGTGTGCCAAATCCGCGCTTACCTTACACGTCACTGCGACTTTCCAAACACGTGCGCGACAGGAATGGTGAAAGGGCACAACTTCTCGCGCACACACCTAAAAAGGGGGCGGAACGCGGGGAATGGGGAACAACACGTGAAAATGTAGTCGTAACGTGGGAAGTACCGCTGGGAAACACATGCAACGCCCACACGCTAGTGAACAACACTTATTCATGGAATCAAATAGGGAAAATCACACGCACATGCACAAATACGTCCGCCACATGAAAGCATGCGGAAGCGCCCCTGCACAGCATAAAAGTGCGCGCAAACAACAAGCAAGCATATACAGCTACGATGAATGTTCCATTCCTCGAAGCAGTGATCCTGGGACACCACAGGAGGAGGAGAATAGCCAGGCCCTGCATTCTTTTTGACCAGGACCAGCCTTTTTGGGATGCCTGATGACCAGGTCTATGGCAGGTATAGGTATCCACCTCATATCATCCTAGACCTGGTCACTGAGTGGAGGATGAACTCACATCACCCACCCTGTGCTCCCAAGCATTGGGCCCCTTGGAGAAGGTGCTCAATGTACTGCATTTTTTGGCATCTGGGTCATTTCAGCGGACACCTGCCATAGTGGGCTGCGTCTCACAGCCCACGCAGTCAAGTTGCCTACACCAGGTGTTGGCAATCATCACTGCGCGCCCCTCAGTCCGCAGGCACATATACATGCCCAGAACACCAGCAGAAAAGCAGGCCGTGGTCCTGGACTTCTACATGGTGGCATACTTCCCCAAAGTGCTTGGTGCCATAGACTGCACCCATGTGGCTCTACGTCCACTTAGGGGCACTGAAAATATCTACCGCAACTGCAAGCACTGGCATTCCATGAACGTGTAGGTTGCATGCGATGCCAAGGGAATCATCACCTCTGTCCATGCAAACTATCTGGGTCCACCCATGACAGTTTCATATACAGAATGTCTGCCCTGATCCGGGTCCTGGAAGCTGGGAAGCATGGCGACACATGGCTCATAGGTTAGTACAAATGCCTGTGCACATGCATGCATGTCACACACAGACAAATACACAAACCCAACTAATGACAACCATCAACACATCCCCAGGGGACAGTGCCTACCCTCTGAGCACCGACATGATGATGCCAATACGGAACCCCACCACACCACCCCAGGTAAGATACAACGCAGCCCATATTACAACCAGGGCCATAGTGGAGCGTACATTCAGAGTGCTCAAGTCACGCCTACACTCCCTTGACCGCTCTGGCGGCCAGCTACTATATGCACCCCCAATAGTGTGCAGGATCATTGTGGCAGCATGTGCCCTGCACAACGTCGTAACACGGCGGGGCGTACCGGTGGACATGGTGGTGCCCTCACATCCCCAATCACATGCACAGGCTCTGCTCACGGGAGGGGAAAGGGTACGTGGCGAGGCAGACCGGACCCAGCTTGTGGCCACATTTTTCACCTAAACTCCAACCCCTGCAGAGTGCACACAGGACTGGCACATGTTGGGAAAGATTTCATAACTGTATGTAATTTTCCCTCCATGTGTCAACCCCCAAACTTTTTGCTGCTGTTTAGACACCATTGACTCACTGTGCCAGAGGAGCACAGCCTACAGCTGCACTCCTCTGGGCTTTCGCTCACTTTTTATGGGGAACTGACATGCCCTTAAGACTGTCAGTACTGGGAGACTTTGTTTCCCTTAGTCCTTTCCTCATGTTGCAGCTTTTGTGCAACATGTAACAAGTGTGCAATGTATTTTACCATACAGCACACTTGGGTCTCTAGTCATTTCCAAAGGCCCTAGAAACTCTTTCTGGACTTTTTATGAACTGTGCAGATGTGTCATGGACAGGACTGGTGGCAGCAATGTTTTCGCATTATTTAACCCTTTCCTGCCATGTTAACCGTGTTAACCGCTTTTGGTACAAATAGGTGGCCTAGCTCCAAAATGGCCATGCCACAAGGTTCTTTGTCCTGTCCTTTGGCCATCTTGCCCCTTCACCTTCCCCTGGTCGAGTCGACCGGGTCAGTCCTTATTTGGTCATGCACTTTCCCGTGAATTCCAATGCTTTCGTGGGCTTCTGCATGCCTTGTGTGTGTGCCTCCAGGATGTGGGCTGGGATGTCTGTTCCCAATACACATCCTGGGTGCCAGAGAGTCTGGAATGCCCTGAATGCCTGGGCCCACTGTGGTCTGTGATTGGTCAACGTATGGAGTGTGTGTTTGTGAGCAGATCTCCCATTGGGTCCTCTCCGTTTTGGCGCAAAGGGAACTTTGGATAAGAGGAGGCTGAAAACACCACTACCATGTCGATCTCCTGAGTTCACACCGAACAAATGATAGGAGTCAAGTATCCTGCAACACAAAGCCGAGTCGAGGAACCGCTGGTGACCCGCTGCAAGCTTTGGCACTCTGAGGCCGCTGTTGTCCTGTGGGACCCCTCTGAATCTGGTCGTCCTAGAAGGTCTGCGAAGATGCTTTGACGCACTGGAATAGTGGGACCAACTATTCTCGGCACCTTCATCAAACCCTGTAAGTAAGCCTCTTCGGAAGTGTCCCTGGGCCAACCAGTGGGCTGACCAGCTCACGCAGGACCTTTGCTCTGTCACCGCTGCTGTTTCGAGGAGGCCCTCGAAACTTGGTGTACTGCTAGCACTGTGTCCACGGCACTGTCACACCGAATTTCGTACACTTAGCGTTCCCAGGTCTGAAGTGAGACAAGTGCACCAGGACCAGAGTAAACGCGGTTACCGCGTTGCCCTGCCGCGGCAACGACCTGTGCAAGTATGCTGCATTGGTGACCCTCTTGGCCCTGAAGCCTGCTGCAGTGAAACTGGGTCGATTCCTCTACCCGGACCGGAGAAATCGCCACTGTCCCGTTTGGGAATCATCGCTGTATCTTGGGAACTACACAGTGCCGAGACGTCCTTTTTGCCGCATTTGAACCTGCCAGCGAAGTGGACTATAATGGCGAAGTTTGGGTCTGCCTGTGTCGGGGACCAGTGAGTAGTCCTTACCCCAACCGGTGGCCCCTAGTGCAGGAGCCCATTTTTACACACGAGTGGCCCCTGAGGGCCCCTTTCCTTTCCACAGCTATTGCGAAATAGCGACTCTATCCCACACTCTCAAACTGCCTCTGCCCTCAATTGGACGTCCTGCTTGAATAGTGGGAACTTGTTCTGCATAGTCTCACCCACCTTCCTGAGTTGCTAGAGACCCTTGAAGAGACCCTATCCTGCCCATTGGCACAAGCGTGTGCATGTACTATTGAGCACAAGGCTCCTCTCTTTGTAGGGCTTGGACTGCCTCTTAGTTAGGTGTATTATTGATGTGGAATTGGGTCTTATGATTACCTGCACTGCCTGTTTTCTTCCCCTCTAGGTTGTCAACATATTTTGTGCATTTAACCCTGTAGACCCCATTGGTCTTGTATATATATTGTATTGAGTGTGATGTATTGGTTTACTTAGTGTTACTGTGATTCTTTGCTATGGTCTATGTTACAAAGGCCTTGTAATAAATGTGTCTATATTTTTAATATAACACCTGTCTGGAGTAATTTGTAAGTGTCCTTGCTTTGTGTGCTCTTTGAGGTCTTTCAGTCACCCTCACCCCTCCTGAGACTTAGTCTTGATCGCCTGCCATAGCTACCCTGATTGGTCTGGCTTGTCCAGAGGTTCCCCTGTTCCAAGAAACTAGGCTGGCCTTCTGAACATCTGCTCCTCCAGAACAGAGTTCAGAAATCCTTCTTAACAGTACATACCAGGTGACAATCGATGATGACAAAGAGACAGTCAACTGTCACAACCTGAACACCCTCAGAATGTTTTCATGGAAGTGCTACGTTGTGTGCATCCATAGCTACTTAAACATAATCAAAAGGAATACATGCAAGGGGCATATCCCACCACACCCTGCAAAACAGGCCATGTAAATCACTGGTATGTCACCCAAACCCTCCCAACACCCATGACCCCTGTCCTCCATGCCATGCCATGGCATGCAACAGCTGAACAGCCAACCAAATGCAAAACACATGACACTATCGTCATTACGTGCAATGTGAGAAATGCAAACAGGCATGAGACATTCACACCTGACATGGGACCTGATGAACTCACTTGGCAAAAATGTCTCACACATACAAAGGGGGTCATTATGAGTATGGCGGTACGCCATAGATGGTGCCAGTACGTCACTGGCGTCGTCCATACCGTATCGCCATATTATGAGTAAACCTGGCGGGTGGCGGGCTGTGTGGTGGTCGCCACAGCTGCACCTGTGGCTACCACTACCAGTGGGTCATGTCAGCACATGTTACTTACTGTCGGGTCGCAAGGGTGCCAGGGTCGGATGCAACAGCTGCATCACCTGGAGCCGCAGGGGGTGGTGGCATGGCTGCAGCAGAGTATGGCTGGACATCCTGCCCCTGTGGTGCACCCCTGCCTCTTCCCACTCTACGGCCACCCTGGTCACCCTGGACTCCACGTACACCCTGGTCTCCCCAGCCACGTGCCCGACCACTCCCAACACTGGCAGGACACCCAGCTGAGCCCCCCATAACCTTTGGTGGCCTCACAACCAAGGCACGTATGTACTAAGGCCAATTGGAGCTGCACTGAACAGTTGTCCTGGTCAATTGGGGTGACGGTGGCAGGGTACGTGATGGTAGACGTACCCATGTGCTCCTGCAAGGCTGCCTGTGGACCCTGGAGATAAATGACATTCACGCAACGCTCAGGCACCCCAAAAATATAAGAAAAATGTATACGCAACCGCGGTAGCCAAAGTGCATGTAAAAAAACCTTACGCAGTACTCTGTGGCACCCAGGAACACAAAAAAGATGTACACGATTAACACGCGGGCTACTATGACCTCAATAAAAGGGGTACGCGACATACAGGGGCACCCGTAGTGGGAAAAATAGCGTGCAATAGCATGCGCGACTCACCGTCTGCGTGGTAAAGAAATACACATAGGCACTGTAACCGCTGTGAAGTGATCGCGTGTGAACCCCAAAGTAGGAAAAACACACACGTCGGTCTCCACTGAAAACCTGTACAGCGCGCTGCAGACCCGCGCAGACCATTAACACGTGCAGAAGGAAACGCCTGCGCATGTTACGTCACTAAACACCTCCTACAAGCCATCTGCTGATGCCTGCCTGCCTGCTGCCAACAATGCCCTGCCATTTGGTGCCTGCACATAAGCCATCTGCAGGGGTCCAGTTGCTGAAACGGAAGACTCCCGACTGGTATTCCATCGCTCCACAGTCCAGCCCCAGGACCCAGTTGCCCACCCACACCTGCCTCGGGGGTTGCCATGCCCGACACAACACCATCCGGCACCAGTGGCAACCACCCAGCAGGGAGGCAGAGGGCTGCCAGCTTCAGTGCTAATGAGGTTGGCATCATGGTGGAGCAAGTCCTGGGGCATTATGATGCCCTCTTCACACCATCGCGCGCCGACAAGGAAGTACGGAAGAGGATCTGGAAGGACATAGTGGGTGCCTTCAACGCGGAGGGGGTAGCATCCCGCAACATCAAACACATCCAGAAGCACTGGGAGGACTACAAGTTCAGGACCCTCAAGAAAGCCCGGCACCTCTTGGACGCAGCAGATGCAGTGGGGCGCCGGGTTCACCTTACCACCCAGCAGGTGAGGGTCCTGGAACGCATTCGCCCAGTGCTTCATCACCAGATCCTCAGGATGCAGGCCCATCTGGAGTCGAGCGGTAAGTGCCCATGCATTCCCGTTTAAAACAGTGCATGTTACAGTGTGGTGGTAGTTAGCTAATTGGCTGTATGTGTGACATGGGTCATGTATGGATGTGTGTGTGCAGGGACATGATAGTGCTGCATGTGAGTCCAGTCAGGTGTGACCCACATGGATGGTGTATGTGTTACAATGCATCATGCGGAGCAGCATGCGGAATGCACACACGTATGCATGCCTGTGTCTGTACTTGGACATGTTTGGGGTGTGAGAGATGGGTGCTGCTGTCATGGACATGCATGGTGTACAGGTCCATGTGTCTGAGTAGTGTGTGAGTGACTGGTAAACATCATGGATGCATGACACATGTTCATGACCATGTGTTGATTCACTGATACAGCATAGTCATCCTTGTATCCACTGTATCTGGGGGTATACAGGGCCAGATGCATGACCCTCTGGTGATGCGTCTGCATGTGGGCACCTGCACAACGGCATCGGGTGTTGCCATCTACCCGGAGGCAGTCGTGGTGGCAGCGGCAGGCAGCAGAAAGGCGGCGGCAGGCTCGGCGTAGGAGGCATGTGCCTTGGGGACCTCTACATCATTGGGGCAGGCATCGGCCGGCAGGCAGGAGGACCCAGGATTGGGAGTGTCTTCCGTGTGGCAGCGGTTGGGCCAGCAAATAGGTGCAGAGCGGCGGCGGGTGGAGAAGGCACGGCTCACAAAGGTCAGGGCAGAGAACTCCATGCACAGGGCTTTGAGGCGGGCTGAGTGCCTCGAGGCAACTCACAGGGAGTTGGAGGAGGCCCTGGCTGCATCCTTATGAGACCTCAAGGCCAGGGAAGAGGCCCGCCTCCGGAACATCGACGTGGAGTTCGATGATGCCCTGGCCCGGGACATCATAAAGTGAGCCGTCGGACTAGCCTGCCCCCTTTGTATATAGTTATTTAGGTTTAGGTTTCATTTGGTTTTTATGATTATTTGGAGTTCACAGACTTTGCTCCACTTTTTGTATACAGTTGTATTCTAGATAGGGTTTTAGGTAGGTTTCCTTTTGTTTTGGGATAATGGACCCTTCAGACTTTTGTATTCAATATTACAGACATGTACATACTTTATTTTTTTAATTTTTTTATTTTTACATGGAGTAATGTTTTTTTATGCTTTTCATCTTGGGATTTATTTCTATGGACTTTGGGGATGGACCACTTTTATTTTTTCATGTTTTGCATTTTTATTTTTCCTTGGATTTCACTTTCTTTTTCATATTGCATTCATTATTTCTTTATTTGCATGTGTGATTTTCATATTGTCATTTGTTTTTATTTTTAATACATTTCATTATTCTTCATTCTTGGTGTGGTCTACTATGATTTCTTTTGTGCATGTCTCCATGAGCATTGGCTCAGTCATGTGTTGCCACTGTGTGGCTCTGTAGGACATGTGTTGATGGGCATGCTGGTTCTTTTCAGACTATCATGGAATGGGTAATTTAGTAGGGAGTGGGTGCAGTGGATCGTTGGGTGTTTGTACTGCGGGACGGGGGGGTGGGATTTGGGTTGGCATGAGGGCCATGGGTCTGTATTGTTATGACTTGGTGTTTGGGGGGACATGAGTCGGGCCTGCTGGTAGGTGCCTGTCAATTGGGGGGGGGGGGACATGAGTCAGTGCCTGCTGGCAGGTGCCTGTCAATTGGGGGGACATGAGTCGGGGCCTGCTGGCAGGTGCCTGTCAATTGGGGGTGGGGGGACATGAGTCGGGGCCTTCTGGCAGGTGCCTGTCAATTGGGGGGACATGAGTCGGGCCTGCTGGCAGGTGCCTGTCAATTGGGGGGGCATGAGTTGAGGCCCTGGCTGCATCCCTGTGAGACCTCAAGGCCAGGGAAGAGGCCCGCCTCCGGAACATCGACGTGGAGTTCGATGATGCCCTGGCCCAGGACATCATAAAGTGAGCCGTCGGACTAGCCTGCCCCCTTTGTATATAGTTATTTAGGTTTAGGTTTCATTTGGTTTTTATGATTATTTGGAGTTCAGAGACTTTGCTCCACTTTTTGTATACAGTTGTATTCTAGATAGGGTTTTAGGTAGGTTTCCTTTTGTTTTGGGATAATGGACCCTTCAGACTTTTGTATTCAATATTACAGACATGTACATAGTTTATTTTTTTTATTTTTTTATTTTTACATGGAGTAATGTTTTTTTATGCTTTTCATCTTGGGATTTATTTCTATGGACTTTGGGGATGGACCACTTTTATTTTTCATGTTTTGGATTTTTATTTTTCCTTGGATTTCACTTTCTTTTTCATATTGCATTCATTATTTCTGTATTTGCATGTGTGATTTTCATATTGTCATTTGTTTTTATTTTTAATACATTTCATTATTCTTCATTCTTGGTGTGGTCTACTATGATTTCTTTTGTGCATGTCTCCATGAGCATTGGCTCAGTCATGTGTTGCCACTGTGTGGCTCTGTAGGACATGTGTTGATGGGCATGCTGGTTCTTTTCAGACTATCATGGAATGGGTAATTTAGTAGGGAGTGGGTGCAGTGGATCGTTGGGTGTTTGTACTGGGGGACGGGGGGGTGGGATTTGGGTTGGCATGAGGGCCATGGGTCTGTATTGTTATGACGTGGTGTTTGGGGGGACATGAGTCGGGGCCTGCTAGTAGGTGCCTGTCAATTGGGGGGGGGCATGAGTCAGTGCCTGCTGGCAGGTGCCTGTCAATTGGGGGTGGGGGGACATGAGTCGGGGCCTTCTGGCAGGTGCCTGTCAATTGGGGGGACATGAGTCGGGCCTGCTGGCAGGTGCCTGTCAATTGGGGGGGGCATGAGTTGGGACCTGCTGGCAGGTGCCTGTTAATGGGGGTTGGGGACATGAGTCGGGGCCTACTGGCAGGTGCCCGTCAATGGGGGGTGGTGGGTGGGGGGACATGAGTCGGGGCTCCCAAGGGCATGATGCCATGTGGCCTGGCTGCGGGGCATGGGGAGGATGGATGTGCTGCCAGCGTGGCATGGTCAGGGTGGATGGTCTGCCTGCGGGGCATGAGAGGGTGGATGGGCTGCCTGCAGGGCATGGGGAGGGTGGATGGGCTGCCTACAGGGCATGGTCACAGTGGATGGGCTGCCTGTGGGGCATGGTCAGAGTGGATGGGCTGCCTGCGGGGCATGGTCAGAGTGGATGGTCTGCCTGCAGGCCATGGGGAGGGTGGATGGTCTGCCTGTGGGGATGGGGAGGGTGGATGGGCTGCCTGCAGGGCATGGTCAGAGTGGATGGGCTGCCTGCGGAGCATGGTCAGAGTCGATGGGCTGCCTGCGGGGCATGATCAGGGTGGATGGTCTGCCTGCGGGGCATGGGGAGGGTGGATGATCTGCCTGCGGGTCATGGGGAGCGTGGATGGTTTGCCTGCGGGTCATGGGGAGGGTGGATGGGCTGCCTGTGGGGCATCAGGAGGGGTGTAGGGTGGACCTCGGTGGCGTGGTCTGGCTGCAGAGGGTGCATGTGGCTTCTCACCACACTGCTGCGTGAATCTGGGGGTACGGGAGTGAGAATTACACGTGATTGGGCTGGCGCGAGCGGGGTACGCGTATTCCAGGGGTGCGCAAGGAGTTTTACACGTGATTTCGCTGGCGCGAGCGGGGTACGTGTATTCCAGGGGTGCGCAGGGAGTTTTACATGCGATTTCGCAGGCGCGAGCAGGGTCGTGTAGTCCAGGGGTGCGCGGGAAGTTTTACACGTGATTTCGCTGGAGCGAGCGGGATATGCATATTCCAGGGGTGCCCAGAGAGCTTTACACGTGATTTTGCTGGCGCAAGCAGGGAACGCGTAATCCAGGGGTGCGTGGGGAGTTTTACACATGATTGCGCTGGCGCAAGCGAGGTACGTGTATTCCTAGGGGTGCGCAGGAATTTTTACATGTGATTTTGCTGGCGCGAGTGGGGTACGCATATTCCGAGGGGTGCGCAGGGAGTTTTACACAGCATTTTGCTGTCGCGAGTGGGGAACGCGTAATCCAGGGGTGCGCAGGGAGTTTTACACGCGATTTCGCTGGCACGAGCGGGTTACGCATTTTCCAGGGGTGCGTGGGGAGTTTTACACACGATTTCGCTGGCGCAAGCGGGGTACGTGTATTCCTAGGGGTACGTGGGAATTTTTACATGCGATTTTGCTGGCGCGAGCCGGGTACGCGTATTCCGAGGGGTGCATGGGAAGTTTTACACACGATTTCACTGGCACGAGCGGGGTACGCATATTCCGAGGGGTGCGCAGGACGTTTTACATGTGATTTTGCTGGTGCAAGCGGGGTATGCGTATTCCGAGGGGTGCGCGGGAAGTTTTACATGTGATTTCGCTGGCGCGAGTGGGTTATGCATATTCCGAGGGGTGCGCAGGAAGTTTTACATGCGATTTCGCTGGTGCGTGAGGGCTGTGTGGCGTTTTTAGCGTGTTTTCGTGGTTGGGGGGCTGTATGCTGGTCCACTGGCGTTTGCGCCATTTAGGGGATTTGTGCAATGTTTTCGGCGCACGGGGCGGGGTTAGGGGTGCAACTGGCGCTGCTGCAGGGTCGCTGCGCCACTCTGCGCCATGGCTGGTTATGGTTGTAAGTATCCATGAATACGCTGTGCGTGAAAATAGGTTTTGGCGCACACAGTTAGCGCACACTGGCGCACGCTCCCTCTCTGCACTGCCCGCGTGCGCTGCTTCTGTGCTAAATTCTATTAATTACCCCCATAGTGTTGTAATATAAATCAATGATATTTAGGGTAATACATACAAAAAGCAAAGACAAATATAAATATTAAAGCCTATTTAGTAAAAAAAAAATTCTTTTTTATTGGTATAGCTAAGTCAACTTTACAATAATATACTAGTACAAAATCTACACATATTAAAATTGAAAACCAAAAAAACACATTAAAATGAGATAAAACATTTTTCATTAACAAATCATTAAAATATCAAGGGGGTAATTCATAGAATTCAGCGCAGAAGTAGTGCACGCGGGCAGCGCAGAGAGGGAGCGTCCGCCAGCGTGCCCCAGCCATGTGCGCTAAACAGCATTCTGGCGCACCGCGTATTCATGGATTTCCCAAGCCATTTTGAGCCGTGGCGCAGCAAACATCCCACAGCACCAGTTAGACCCCCAAGAACGCCCCTTGTGCAAGGAAAAGCCATTGAAATCCCCAATACGGCGCAAAGGGCCGCGCTAACCATGGACCAGCTTACAGGGCCGCTAAACTGTAATCACGTGAACTACGCGTACCCCGCTCACGGCAGCCAAAACGCATTAAAATTTACTCACGCACCCCCTTTGATACGCGTACCCCGCTCGTTGCAGCACAAAACATGTGGAAATCAACTTGCGCACCCCCTTGAATACGCATACTCTGCCTGCACCAGGCAAATTGCATCCCCACTGTGGTGTGGGCTGCCTGCGGGTCATGGTCAGGGATGATGGGCTGCCTGCGGGTCATGGTCAGGGGTGATGGGCTGCCTGCGGGTCATGGTCAGGGTGGATGGGCTGCCTGCGGGGCATGCCCAGGGGTGTAGGGTGGTCCCCTGTGGTGTGGGCTGCCTGCGGGACATGGTCAGGGGTGATGGGCTGCCTGCGGGGCATACCCAGGGGTGATGGACTGTCTGCGGGTCAATTTCTCAATTTCTCCTTTCATTCTTTCGTCTGTCTCAGAGCCATAATCTCTGGACGCCCTCTATGGGGACTCTGAGCCAGCCTTCTCGCGGCGTGAGACACAGACTTCGCAGCTCTCTCCCCCAACAGGTTCCCCCCCGAATACTCCTTCTAGTGGATTCATTCCAGCAACATACTAAGGTAACTTCTTTCTGGATACCCGACATGTGCTTTCTGTGTATCCGGGCACGACTGGCAAACTCTGCTACATGACTTTCTTCTGTCGTTTCCCCAGATTTCTGGCACACACATCATTCCTGCAGTCGGGCTTTGCTTCTGTATGCGGCAAATCTTAGTTTGCCAACCTGCTCCAATCTATAACCAATCCATCCGAATGACAACATGGGAACTGCCTGTTTTCAAGCGGTTCCTCTTTGTATTATTTGCTTAGGTAAGCAACCTTTTTGCATGTGATTCCTATTTTGGTCCGACATTTGCTCTCTGCCTCCCTCCGTGTTCCTGTGCCGGGGGGTTGATCCAGGACGGCACATGGTCGGCTGGGGCACAGGTACTCTATAGGTGGGGGGGACAATGTGCCATTGTTTTATTTTACCCTATAGGGACTCATCTGCATTTTATCAGAGTACCCCCTGTTTAGAGGTCAAGCCTTACATGGCACCGAGCAGTTCTCTTCAAACATGACCAAGGTCTTGCATTTGCACATAGACGATAGCATTTTTTTTCCTACACCTCAGACTCCAGCTTGTATATAAGAGCTCATAACTTCCTACACTTGATTTTAATTGTTACCACTTCAATTTTTAATTTTTCCACACCTTTATGAATTTTCTTTCTTTCTTCCTTTTCTTCAAAAACAACAGGGTCCTGCTACTTATTGACCTGATGAAGGCGGAACATTCTCTCCAACTGTGAAGATTCTACTTTCTCCATGCCAAAACGCATTTTTTTGATCAGAGGACACTGGAGGTCTTCCACTAATACACCTCACCCAGCCTGGGTTTAGAACCCTGCCTTTAGTGTTTTATTTACAAAGGACACTGATCTCTGGCTAAGACTTTTTGGGTTCTTACTTTTCCTCTGATGCGTTGCAGACCCAATCCCAGCTTTTCAATATTTCCAACCTGGGATTTTACTTTCAACTAATAAGACTTCTTTCTTTTGGTATACTTGATGTTCACAATTTGATGGAATAGCGCAGTTAGAAAAAATATGTTATTGATTTCCAGAGTAATTTCACTCTGTATTGCTCTATTCTTATGTGTATAAGAAGAATTGAAAGCCTAAAATGACTAGGAACTTTTGTTTATGTCCAGAATTGGTCTGTTTTTTTTCTTTTGCTTTTCGGTTTATGTCTTGATCTTGTTTCAACCCGTTAATACATGGTTTCAATGATTTTATCCACTGTTAAAGTATGTGAATTACATGTTTGACTTAATTGTATGTACAAATTTCCCACATTAAATGTGTTTTCAATTGCAAAAAATCCAATTGTCATGAAAGGTTATGACTCCGTTATATACAAGTGGGTGTAGTGCTATACATAACCAATGAGGTTATATTGGGTATTGGACCGATATGGTATTTAATTCATTTACACCATTTAAGGGCCTTTCCCTGCCGTACCAGTACTCTTTTGTGTGGATATAAGTCTTACTAGCCCTTTACTGGTACGCCACCCTAAGGGCAGACCACTGCCACCATAGAGTGGCCATCACTTCTTTTGAAATATATGTTATAGGACAACCACGGTTGTTGAGTGGTCGGGTACCCCACTTGTTGGGGAATTACTGATCCAAATACAATAGCCACACTCAGGCTTCCCAGTAGAGCATTTCCTTTTTTGATATTGCTTTACTCCTTTACAGCTAGATCACTCTAGTCCCCCACCAACCCATACGTGTGCCCGGGCCCTATCGCCTGTGCGTGTTCACAATCTCAGGTACAGGAGGCACAGATTTGGCCGAGAATGCAACCTTAAGCTACTCGAAGGAGGAAACCATTGAGTTAACCCGTGGTCCCTCTTTATTTGATCCTCCAGATCCTAATCAGCCCTCCACCTCATCCAGTACCGCTGAGGATCTATTAAAATTGAAAAAGAAGGCTTTTCGCACTGAGCTCCACGGGCACTTCCTTAGGGAATATTTGAAAAAAAGTATCATACCCAGTGGACTCATAGTGCGAAATGAACCCAGGCTATTTTTAGAAGACAAAGAGTACACTTCCAGTTTCAGCTTCATCGCCACCAAGTGCAGTCGGGACCTGATGGTCCTTACCATTACTACTGCACAACGCCTTAGCACAGAACTACAGAGAAACTTAATGTTAGAAGAAACAAAATTTAAGGCTAACACGTTACTTACTGACATAGAAGCACAACTTTCAAACATTAATAAACTGTTTGACCAATTTAAGGCTAATACTCTAACCAAGAAAACAAATAAATTAAACAAAGACATCAAAGATTTGAAGACTGAAGTTATCTATCCGTACACGGCAGAAGGCTATATCGATTCCCTTAAAAAACAAGGTAACTCATCCCAATCTCCCTCGGGAGGCAGACGAGGCAGAGTTACGTTCTTGGGATCAAGTAGTTCTGGTTCCTCTGGGGGTAGCTCACACCAGAACTTTCCACCCTACCAGCCTCAACACTTCGGACCACCGCAATTTCAGGGCCCCTACCCTCCACCTTTCCTTTTTTAGGCAGAGGAGGACAGGGAGGAGGATGGGGTCCCCCATTTTGGAACACCCCATATCAAGGACTACGACGACGTCCCAGGAGACGCAGACGATAGATCAAACCCTGGACAACAACCAGCTACCGATTTTCATTCTGGGCAAATTCGATCTCTCTCCATGCCAAATCTCACTTTTAACTAAAGGTCTTTCTTTTGTACCCACTAGCGATACACATTGGTACCAAACAGAAATGGAGATACGCCGATTCTTTCGCAATCTCAGACTCCGTGTCTTTTTTCAGGATCACAATGATCAAGATACTATTCCAGACACGGGGCTACATCCACAATCTTCTTTTACACCCACAGATAATCAGGTACCTGATGATCTGCTTACCTTTGAGAGGTGTGTATTGCGAGACATCAGACTGTTGAAGAAGCAGAAATATAAAATTCATCAGAATCTAACCAAGGGTGAGAGAAAAGCCTTAAAAGATTTATCGAAAAATATATCGAAACCTGGTAATCAAACTGGCCGATAAAGGAGGAAGGATTGTGCTTATGACAAATTATCAATACATCCATATGATCATGACTCTATTACAAGATGGTGTCAGTTATCAAACTCTCAGAAAAGACCCTACCAGAGAAATGCAAACAGAAATCTCAGAAATGGTCGCCTACGCCTGTGAGAGGGACTGGATTACTGACAAGCAGGCTACTTTTCTCACCACATCCTCCAATCGCACACCCTGTTTATATGCCCTCCCCAAGATACACAAAAATGCAGAGGATCCACTGGGGAGACCAATCGTCTCTGGCTGCGGCTCCATTTTGGAACCATTAGGCCAATTTATCGATCACTTCCTCAAACCGTTAAGCATCAGAACAAAATCATACCTACAGGACACAATGCACACCATTCAGGTGTTTGAACAATTGCCCTTCAATTCCTCAGAACAATTGTTAGTAACCATGGACATCAAGGCACTATATACGTCTATCCCACAGGATGCAGCGATAGACTGTATATATGAGCATTTGACTCAAGAGGAAGTCCAACCTGGGGCATACCGGGTGCCACCAGAATTTATTATTGAACTGGCAACCTTTGCCCTATGCAAAAACTTCTTTAACTTTGACAATCAATTTTACCTACAGATCAAGGGTACGGCTATGGGCGCGACCTTCGCACCCAGCCTAGCAATCTTATTCATGGCCTCATTTGAAGAACAACATGTCTATAGCCAAACCAACCAATGGATTTCGAACATCTCCCATTGGCATCGTTACATAGACGATATTATTTTCATTTGGACTGGGGACGAGACATCGCTCCAACTATTCTTTGACTGGCTTAACACACGGAACAACACTATTCAATTCACCATGGAATCTAGTGCCACACGGATACACTTCTTGGATCTTGAAATCTCATGTCTCAACAATAAACTCATTTGCAACCTTTTCCGTAAAACCACTGATCGTAATACACATTTACATCAGCAAAGTGACCATGCGCAACATATCAAACAAAACCTCCCGTATGGTCAATTACTTAGGATTAGGAGGAATTGCACTTCCCTCAATGATTTTTACGACAACGCTAATGCACTGAGTGCGCGCCTACAGAGTCGTGGATACCCCATAAGACTGGTGAATAATGCCACTAAGAGGGCTCGCTTCACTAATCGAGACTCCCTTCTAACGCACAGAACATATTCTAATGAACTCACAGAGGAAAGACTTCCATGTGTGATCACACATTGCCCCAACACCTTTGATTTTAAAAAAGTGATCCGCAAATATTGGCCTATTGTAAGATTGCAGCTCTTGGACGAACCTATTCCTCGGTTCGCTTTCAAGATAGCGAGAAATATCAGGGAACACCTAGTCCATTCCTCCTTTACACGAGTTCCACCGCGTACAGGCCTCTGGAATCTGCGCAAAGTCACCAGCCACTACCCCTGTGGGGCATGCTCGGTGTGTAAATTTACCAGGAAAATTCAAGCATTCAAGATCGGTGACAGACAATGGGTTTTGAACAACCAATCCAACTGTAAAAGCAGCCAAGCTGTATATTGTATTGAGTGCCCATGCGGTCTCCGGTATGTGGGACAAACTATGCGGAATGTTGGGACCCAGATATCAGAACACTGGTCCAGAATCCGGTGCAAGGACATCACTTCCCCTTTGGTCTCACACTTTTTATCCCACCAACACACTCCTGATGACATCCTCTGGTGGGTCCTTGACAGGATACAAACAGGCCCGAACATTCACAACAGACTCCTCGAACTAGAGAAAAGATGGATCTACAGCCTGGACTCTCTGGAGAACGGCCTTAATGAACAATCTCCATTTTAAAAAGTCCACGCGGGACTCCCACAAACTCATGACTGCACATCTGAGTACCCTGGCCCCCACTACTGCCATTTGCCACATTAGAACACAGAATCACCTACCACCAGGGGGTCTCCTTCTTTCCCCCCTCATGGTAGTGCCTCCTTTTTGCTTGGACCAAACCAACTTTTCTTGGGTCCCATTTTCTCTTGGGACCACCGTTAAGGCATCACACCGACTGCTGATTGTGATTCTCACAACACGGATCTATCTCCCACATGACCATATTTCATCTTACACACACACTGCGTTCAGCCGGGGGAGCAAGCCTGTTCTCCCCACGCACCCATTCTACACTTTTTCCTTTCTTTGTGAGTGACCCCTCACACCCATCAAGGCACGCCTAACAGCAGAGGCATACTAACTATTTTGCTTGGACCCCAGCTCCCAGCTCTTATCTCTTTCTTCTATTTTTACCAGCGGAGTATCATTTGCAGCATTACCTGCCTGCCGCCACTCGCTCGACATGGGCTCCCCTCCCCCTCGCCTTGGACATTGCTTGGGGCTCGCCCCATTACACATGCACAAGAACATCGTATCTGGAGGGGCTGACTTCACTCAGGCACCCCCCACATGTGCACAGCTCTACATCCTTCGGGTGAGGGACTCACCAACGACAACGTCGGGATTCTTTCCTGCTTACACGGGCCTCACGTTTTCTCGGCCTCCTTGCTCAGGACGACTCGAGGCACTTCCCAGTACTTGGACGTGCATGATTTCCATTGGCCATCCGTGACACACCTCCGCAGTTGGCAGCACCGGACCGGGCCCCGCTGATTGGACGCCTTTCCACCTATGGACACTTCTTCCTGCTTCGAGCCCTCACAACGCGACGTCGTTACCACAGCGACGGACGCCGCCCTCTCTCATTTTTTCTAGCCAACCTGCCAGTGCAGCTCACACAAGCAGCCCGCACACAGGACACGGCGATATTCCCAGTCTCGCCGGTTCTTTGAGATTAGTTGGAGCTTCACTCTCCTCGCTGCCAGGTACTTATTGATGCACCTACTCTATCACTGTCGGTGTGTCAGAGGCCGCGACGGTGACTAGCCCAGTTCGCAGCTTGTGCAAATCTTTCTACTCATTTTCTCCTTTCATTTTTTCTTCTGTCTCAGAGCCATAATCTCTGGACGCCCTCTATGGGGACTCTGAGTCAGCCTTCTCGCGGCGTGAGACACAGACTTCCCAGCTCTCTCCCCCCAACGGGCTCCCCCCAGAATACTCCTTCCAGTGGATTCATTCCAGCAACATACTAAGGTAACTTCTTTCTGGATACCCTACATGTGCTTTCTGTGTATCCGGGCACGACTGGCAAACTCTGCTACATGACTTTCTTCTGTCGTTTCCCATATTTCTGGCACACACATAATTCCTGCAGTTGGGCTTTGCTTCTCTATGCAGCGAATCGCGTGTGAAACTCCATGCACACCCTCGGAATACGTGCAGGCAGCCCATCCACCCTGCCTATGCCCCAGAGGCAGCCCACACCACTGGGGACCACCCTACACCCCTGGGCATGCCCCGCAGGCAGCCCATCCACCCTGACCATGACCCGCAGGCAGCTCATCCACCCTGACCATGCCCTGCAGGCAGCCCATCGACCCTAACTATGCCCCGCAGGCAGCCCACACCAGAGGGGACCTCCCTACACCCCTGGACATGCCCCCCAGGCAGCCCATCAAGCCAGACAATGACCCGCAGGAAGCCCATCACCCCAGACCATGACCTGCAGGCAGCCCATCACCCCAGACCATGACCCGCAGCCAGCCCATCACCCCAGACCATGACCCACAGGCAGCCCATCACCCCTGACCTTGCCCTGCAGGCGGGCCACATGGCACCATGCACTTGGGAGCCCTGACACATGTCTCCCCACCCCAACCACATTGACGGCAACCTGCCAGCATGCCCCGACTCATGTCCCCCAGCCCACCCCCATTGACGGCAACCTGCCAGCAGGCCCCGACTCATGTCCCCCACCACACCCCCAGTGACGGCAACCTGCCAGCAGGCCCCGACTCATGTCCCCCACCCCCAGTGATGGCAACCTGCCAGCAAGCCCTGGCTCATGTCCCCCACCCCACCCCCATTGACGGCAACCTGCCAGCAGGCCCCGACTCATGTCTCCCCACCCAACACGTCATCACAATCCAGACCCATGGCCCTTATGGCCACCCAAATCCCACCCCACGCCACCCCAGTCCAAACACCCAACCAAGCATTCCATCTGTTAGGCAGAATTATATGCAGTACCCTTTCGGAACACTACACACAAATAAGACTACAAGTGACAGTACAATTTCACCTTTGGTACAAGCCTTTACCACACAGTTATAGTGGTAGCAGTAGCAGAGCAGCCAGACTTATCTCAAGAGTAAGTGAGCAGTACAAATAGTTACACAAAGGACAGCAATTACTATGATTCAGGCAAACACTGACTAAAGGTTTCTAAGTAAAATAATATATATTTATTTACTCAACAGTTGTATAACATTTCACTATTCTAAGCAAGCTAAAAATCACAATCATAAATACACCAAACCACTTCCCTTAAATTCCAGACAAGTTAAGCTCACAAAATGAAGTGGGAGCAAAATGGCACTCCAGCAATTTAAAAGGGAGGGAAAGACAAGGTTATTAGAAACTAGGCAAAACCACCAGATAAGTACCCAGGGCAATTGAACAAGAGAGACTACAGTGAGGAGATCAGCTAGAAAAGGATTAGGGCCAAAGTCAATGGGTCAAAAGTCTTTTGCTCAAGATCACACAATTCAGGGTAGTTTGCAGTAAATTTGGTGGCACAGATTCCGGACGAGGTTGGTCGGTAGAAAAGTTAGTTCAAAGAGAAGAGAAGGACAAGCCCTCGGATTGGAGAAAGATTTCAAACACTTTCACCGCGGTTGAATGAAACGGACAACCGGATTTGCACAGTACCTTAAAACAGAGAGGGAGCTGTAGCTGAGGCTGACATTCCTGGTGGTTCCTGCAGGCTCACGGTTCTTGAAGCGACTGTCGGACTGACCCGAAGTAGGAAGACTGGAGGGTCCTGCGCCACCCAGGGAAGAAACCAGCAGCAGAGAAAAACAATGAATAAAAGGTGCGCTCCTTAAATCCCAAGCAGGGTCCGACCTTCCTGGCTATCCGGCCCACTGTAGCTCTGTACAGCGAATTCAACCAGAGGAGGGGTCCTGGCATGCAGTTTGGGTGAACTGGTTGGTCCCACCAGCTCAAGGGAAGAAGTTTCCTGGAGGATCTTCTCTGTCGTATGGTTCTGGTGATTCGGACCTGCAGCAGGGCTTCACCGTGCGGTTCAGTCGTGGTAGGGGTCCTCTTCTTCCAGTTCCTCGTTGGTTCCTTCATTCCAGTGGCGACCCTGCCTTTACAGTCCCAGAGACCTGCTATTTATGCAGTTTTCCCCCATTCATTCAGCCTGGCTGTCAATCACACAGCAGGGTGGCTAGCCTGGCAAGGCCAGTCCCCTTAGCCAATCAGACAAGAGTGCGACTTGGGTTACCAAGGGAACCCATGGCAGGGGTCCGAAGATCCCTCCCTCACATCCTGCCTACCTAGACTATCAGGTGCAGAAGCCCGCGAAAAGACAGCAAACAAAGGAGTCATCACGTGTTTGGCACGCAGAGTAAAACACAAGAAAAACTTTAACAAAAAGAAATGTCAAATAAACCCAGCCAGAACCAAAATAAAATGTATTTGGTCAAGCAGGTTTTTGTTCGAGGCTAATATAATAGCCCAAAACCATACCACGTTTATATAAGATAATCGCGGTAGAAATGTTAGGGTAGATACCACTGCCACCAGCCAAGGGTTAATGTTAAGGGAGCGAAACAAGGCTCCAAGGGGCACAGACAAATAGGGATAAGAGTTAACCCTTTCCAATACTCCATGTAAGATGGGGTGTACTGAGTCTGTGGTTTAAAGTGACTATATAAAGTTAATGGCAACTTTATCTTTTCTTGGGGACAGTAGTCAGCCTCAGATACATGGAGTCAGGGGGAAGTCTAAAAGACATCCCTGTGTCACTGCACTGAAGGTGCTGTGTAACACACATGAAAAATATGGTGCCCTGGAGTAGGTGAGGCTCCAGTGTCCAATATCACACAAAAAGTAGAAATACACATAGCAAAACACATGTAAGAGTGGGAAAAAAGGCTCACACTCTTACCAGGTGAAAAAAGTAAATCCTGGAAATCCAGCAAAGCTGCTGAGGAACTCATTAGGTAAGGGAAATCAGCCATTTATGAGAATTCTCCCTAACACCATCCACTCCACAATGAATTCCCCATGTCATGATAGAAACCAAATAACCAGCATGTCCATGAATACATGTCCATCAGACCCATACAATGGCGACACATGACTGAGAAAACCCACATTGTGACATGCACAAAACCAATGAGAGATGACCACACAAATAAAGTAGAGAAAAAAACTGTATTAAATACTAAACTTTATGTGTTGGCTGTCCATGTGATGTCTATGTGTGTGTGGGTTATATGCCTCTGACATGTGTACTCACGTTTCTTTTTTCCACATTACAGATGATGATGCAATGGAGCCAGAGGATGGTGATGTCATTCCAGACACTGGGTTGCTATTACATCAGCAACCCGGCACAAGTGGGGGTCGTGGGGTGGTAGACCACGAGAACCCACTTGTGCTCCAGACCATCGTGTCCAGGGCTGGCAATCAGTTTAGCTCTGATGAACACTCTGACAACAATGTTGAGTTGGATGCGCGTCATGTCCATTCGTCGACGGTGAGTGATCCTGATGTGGACGATCTTCTGTCCGTGACACCTGCACTGAGGGGCTAGACAGTGTTGGAACCTCCGCCTGTTGTGGATCGGGACGCACAGTCACCCTCCACAGCAGTTGCTGATGTGCCTGGGGCATCATGTCAACGGAGGGATGTAGTCCTGCAGCCACGGGCGGTGCCAATCCAGCGAGGACCATGGCTCCTTTGACCCCGTGGGTATCAAGTCCGGTAACGCGTTGGCCGTGTGCCACCGGGCTATACTGAGTGGGAGCAATCCATGTACGCCAATTCAGAGCAACAGGGGGCATCTATTGATAAGATCGCTTAGAGCATGGAACGTGTGGCCCAATCGGTGCTCCTCCCTGCTAGGCAGGTGGAGCACCAGCAGCGGGCAGCACAGTCCACGGCCCGCTCCCTCAGGCTGGGCATGGCGGCCTCAGACAGGGCACGCCGGGCTGAAATGGTGTCTCTGTGTCACGCACTTGCTGCTCATGCAGAGGCACACATGGAGGCCCTGAGGGATGACCATCAATCCCTCAGATCTACTCTGGGTGTGCTCAACATGTCCCAGAGGCAGCGGTCCGAGGAGAGGTTGGAGCAGCTTGAGAATATCGTCTCGGCTGAGCTACGTGCATGCCGGGAGGTGCTCCAGATGTCATGCGAGGCCATGCAGGCAGAACTCTGCATTAAACATGCTACCTTGCAAGAGGAAGCACGCATATCACGTGAGGCGCTGCATGCTGACCTACGTGCCATCGCCACACAGGACTGGGCTTACCAGTCCCGCGGACTTGCTGCCATTGAGGGGCAAGCTGCACATAGGCGTGGTCAGGGTACTGTTCCACCTCAACCTTCTGATTTCCATTCAGAGGGTGAGCAGGACAATGACTTATCTCCCACCCAGGTCGTGCCGTGCAGGCGTTGAGCCCATGGAGGTTATTTTTTTATCTCAACATCATCGCATGTGGGTGTTGAGGTGCACCCTGCACCCCCCTCCTGGGTTCCCTCCCGCTCCCCGCCGGGTCGTATGTGGCCATTTTTTATTTATTAGTATAATATTGTTTGTCTATTGTGCATTCATGTGACGGTGTGGTGCTTTGTGGCTTTTGAAAGCATCCACTGTCTGTTCCAGCTGGGCCCATTCAAGCTTGTCTCATGTATGTGTTTGTGGCTTGGGGTCCAGACACATATGCCACTCCTGCTTCCTCTCTCCATGGGCTTGCAAGGATGGGTCGGTGTGACAACAATTTACACAAGGGCATTGGACTTTCGTCATATCTGTGGCCTGTCTGCTTCTGTACTACTTGTGTTTACACCCCTAGTGTGGATTATGGATGTTTGCTCCACGGCATGTCTGCAATCAATTTTGGTGAGTACATTTTTAAACTGTCCATTCATTGAAGTTGATTGTGATGTATTTTCATTTCTTGCCTGTATACGTGCTTGATGCACTTCATGCTGTAGACGGTAGACTGCACCCTTTAGCTGGCAAAGTCACACTGATGGTGGGAGGGGGCCAGGTGGTGACAATGTCAAGTTGGTACCTGTTGAGTTCAGCCCCTGGGGATTGTCGCAAAGGAGGATACATTAGGAATGTGACCCAAGAAGCACAGCTCAAGGTCCAGTCCTCACCTGATATGTCTGCTGTTAGGCAGAATCCTGTGCAGTTCCCTTAGGGAGCATTACAGAAGATTAAGACTACAGGTGAAAGCAATAAATCCCCTTTGGTATCAGTCTGTACCACAAAGATTTAGTTGGTAGCTGTGGCTCAGCAGTCAGACTTATCTCAAGAGGGAGATGATCAGTATTCAGGGTTTACACAATAGGCCTTCAGTACTATGGAACAAGGAAACACTGACCAAAGCTTTGTAGTAAAAAGAATATATATATTTATTTTATGCACTTCTAGTTAACGACATCTATCACAGTTATTGAGCAAGTTAAATGAGGTCAAGAAAGTATACACGACCCTAGCTAGATTGTAGACAAGTTTGCGCAAGAGTGAAAACTGAGCAAAACGGCACAGTGCAAACCAAACACAAATGGCACTCTAGCAATTTCTCACAAGGGAGGAAAAGCACAAGTTATACAGAATTATCTTCTTACACACCCTAGCAACACTCTTCATACGTTTGTGAACCAGTTTAAGCAAGACAGTGCATCAGTATAGGAAATACTTAAATGAAAACTGAGCAAAATGGCATTCCACAAGGTTTAAAAGTGGGAAGGAAAGGGTGGTTACAAGAAGTAGGTGCACCAACACAGTTCTAGTTGAGAAGCAATTTAGAGAAGGCAGTTCTAAGTAATTTAGCCAGAGTCAGTAGGCCTGCGCCAGAGTCAGTGGTAAAGGGCAAGGGCCCAGGAGCAAAATGTTCTTGTAGCTGCAGTCAAGTCTTTGGTTAACGATTTTGAAAAGGTTGATGCAGAAGGTGAAAGAGAATGTTAAGAGAGAGGGGCGGCCAAACCAACAGGTAGGTAAAGGATTTAAAACACCTTTAGCTCTACCACGAAGAAAGGGCGGCCTGGCGGAACAATGTACCTTTAAAATGAAGAAGTGGCTCCTGCGGTGACGGTTGTTCCTGGTAGTTCCTGCAGTTCGGGGGATCCAGCAGAGGAAGAGAGGCTCTCGTCATGGAGGAAGGTTCGAGTTACCGCACTACCCAGGGATGAAACCTGCCGTGGTGCTGCCCGACGAATAAAAGGTACGCTCCATTAAATCGTGGTCCGGGTGAACTGGTGCCTGGCTATCCGTCCTCCGAGTACTGGGTACTGGCGATTCGACCAAGGCAGGTCCAGGAATGCGATTGGCAAACTGGTTGGTCCCACCAGCTCAAGGGAAGAAGGCTTTTTTCGGATGAAGATCTTCTCTCGCCGTGTGGAGAAAAGTGGTGAGACGCTGCAGCGGGGGTTCACCGGTGGTTCAGTCGTTGCAGGGGTCTTTGGCTTCTCTCCTCTTCGGCTTCTTAGTTCCAGTGGCGACGTCTTGCTCTTCCAGTCATCAGGACCCTGCTTTTATGCAAAAAAAGCCCCATTCATACAGCCTAGCTGTCACTCACACATTGGAGTGGTCATCTTGGCGGGAGACCCTCCAGCCTATCAGGATAGAGTGCGACATGGGTTGTGGAGGCAACCCTGTCCAGTGGTCCTACTCCCCCTCCCACACAACGGACCCACCCCAGACTCAGTGGCACCGAAAGGAGGGCTTCTTGGCAGAAGCCTGCCAAAAGGACGAACAAAGTATCCCGACCTGGGTTAGGAGTTTAGAGAAAGACACAAGAAAGAAGTTATCAAAATACACTGGCGGTATGTTAGAGGCTGTCAGAAAATGTGGTAGCCTCGAACAATGGGAAAATCCCATAGGAAAATATTTGCTGACAAATATTTATAGTAGTAACCACTGCCACCAGCCAGAAACTTTTGAGAGAGGGACTGTATGGTACACTCTCGAAAATGAACATCAGGGAAAAACTATTAACCCTTCCCAGTACCTCCATAGTAAGATGGTCTGTACTGGTTTCGTTCATAAAAATTGACTAGTAAAGTCAATGGGGACTTTACATGCCCTGGGAGACAGTAGTCAGTCCCAGAGTATGGAGCCTATGTTTGGGGGTCGCTACAACACCCCTGTGTCACTGCAAGGAGGGTGCTGTGTAACACATGTGAATAAAGATGGTTCCTATGGAGGTGAGAGAAACCCCATAGACATTAAACACAAAAATAGCCCAGAACACAAATAGCAAATATTTCTAAGAGTGGGAAAAAGAGTATCACTCTTAGCAGGAGAAAAAAAAAACCTTCAAATCCAGCAAAGCTGCTGAGGGACTCTATAGGTAAGGGGAATTAGTCATAGAATGAGAATTCTCCCTAACATCCGCCTATACTACTACTCCGCTCTGTTCCATTTGGATGGCACGTTGTATCTGTCTTCCTTCTTGGACTTTGCTGCTTCCTGACGGTGCAGTTTTCCTACTGGACTACAGCTCTTTTACTTGTTGTTCACACTCTGGTGCCTTTAGTCCCTGTTTTTCTTCCTGCTACTGTCCTTGTTGCAGATCTGTCCGTCCGTCTTTCGGGCAGTTATTTACACATACTCTTACACTGCCTCGGTTTGCCTCAGTACACTTCTGTTCCACAGCATCTCTCTCTCGCTCATCCTGTCTTTCATTTATTACATCCATACCTTTATGTTGACTTTGGTCTTTTACCAATGCTATTCAACTGTTGTGGCTCTTAACTTGCTGTCAGCTGTTTCCGGCTATCTCGCATTCACTGTGCCTTTCCAGACTTGTGCTGTCTCTGCCTTTCTACGTTCACGCTATCAAGGATTGATTGGGTTTCAGCTCTACCATCCAGTTGTGCCAGCCTCCTTGGTTATTTTCTACTCAAGTTCCAGCTCTACCCATCAGTTGTGGCATCCTCATTGATTATTGTGTACTCAAAATCCTACCCATCGTGTTGAACCATTGTTCAAGTGTGCTACCTTGGCAGTTCTTCTATTATTCAGTTTGGACATGTGCTTGGCCATATTCTGCGACTTCAAGTCATCTACCGGAGACTCTTCCAGGGTTTTGTGGTGCCTAGTTGCTTTTTCCCTGGTTTGGGGGTTTGGCTCCTTGGAGTTCTCTGCGATTTGGTATTTTTACCAGTCAAGGTGGCCTCTGAGGGGGCTGGACCCTATTTGCACGAAAGGAAGAACAAGGAAACCAAGGTGAAGGGAGATTCTGAAGCCAGGTAGACTAGAAGGAAGAAGCCGACGGACCCCAGACACAGTTCTTCTGAAGGTCATGGTGATGAGGAAATGAGGGAGGGGTTTTTGTTGTCAGACAGTACGCTTGGGCTACAGTGATTGGTCACTGTCTGACATTGTCAATGTGGGGTACTATGTACATGATGTGTTCTGCTGATCAATGGCTGTTCCTGTGTTACTTTACTTTCTAGTAAAGGGTTAGGGTTTAGGGTTTACTTTTCAGGTGTCAAGGAATTGGTGTGGTTTAACATACTGGGGTGTCCACATGGCCAATGTTCACATGTGATGTGTAAAGGACACTGAGGGTCAATTAATTTCACATGCATGTATTGAGTGCATGTCCCTACTGACACACACACTTACACAATGCACCACCACACATACGACCACCCTTCCAAGCCCACACGTGCACACAGATTGCCTTCTCTGCCATGCTGTGTCCCTGCAGTGCATTATCACTTACCATTTGGGGAACTTATACATGCGTCACTGGGTTGTTTCTGTTGCTTGTCCTTTTTATATGATGCTCAAGGTGTATCCCCAATACAATGGCTGCTAACTGTGCTCTGTGCTGAGCGGTGTGTTGCAGGAGACACACACAGCACACGGTTTTGGTATTTGCGGATTTGGATTGGCCAATGTGCATGCCAACAGGCATTCTGTCTTTTGTTGATGGTACCGCTGGTGGCATGCATTTGTTTATGACTTTGTATGTGTGGGAGGTTGTTGGTCAGTCATTTAATCTGATTCCATGTCAGGTGTGATTGTCTCAGGCCTCTTTATCACATGTCACTTCGTATCTAATTTGTCATGTGTTGTGCTTTTGGTTTGCTCTTTTGCTGTTGCATGCCATGTCATGGTGTGGCCGACGAGGGTGATGGGGGTTGGGAGGGTTTGGGTGACATACCAGTGATTTTCATGGCCAGTTTTGCAGGGGGTGGTGTGATATCCACCTTGCATGTGTTCCTTTTGGTCACACAGGATTGGTTATGTTTAAGTATCTAGGGATGCACACAATGTAGCACTTCCATGGAAACATTCTCAGGGTGGTAAGGTTGTGACAGTTGACTGTCTCTTTGTCATCAGCGATTGTCAACTAGTATGTGCCAGGCCTGTGTGCACTCCGCAGGGGTGGGAGTTTAGGTGAAAAATATGGCCACAAGATGGGTCCGGGCTGCCTTGCCACATGCCCTTTCCCCTCCCATGAGCAGCGCCTGTGTTTGTGGTTGGGGATGTGGGGGCACCACCATGTCCACCGGTATGCCCGCCTTGTTGCAACATTGTGCAGGACACATGTTACTACAATGATCCTGCACACTACTGGGGTGAATATAGTAGCTGCCCGCCAGAGCGGTCAAGGGAGCGGAAGCGTGACTTGAGCACTCCAAATGTGCGCTCCACTATGACCCTGGTTGCAATATGGGCTGCGTTGTATCTTACCTGGGGTGGTGTGGTGGGGTTCCGTATTGGCGTCATCATGTGGTTGCTCAGAGGGTAGGCACTGTCCCCTGGTGAGGTGATGATAGTTGTCATTAGTTGGGTTTGTGTATTTGTCTGTGTGTGACATGCATGCATGTGCACAGACATTTGTACTCACCAATGAGCCATGTGTCGCCATTCTTCCCAGCTACCAGGTCCCCGCTCAGGGCAGACATTCTGTATATGAAACTGTCATGGGTAGACCCAGGATAGTTTGCATAGACGGAGGTGATGATTCCATGGGCATTGCATACAACCTGTACGTTGATGGAATGCCAGTGCTTGAGGTTGCGCTAGATGTTCTCAGTGGCCCTAGGTGGACGTAGGGCCACATGGGAGAAATCTATGGCACCAAGCACTTTGGGGAAGTGTGCCACCCTGTAAAAGTCCTGGACCACGGCCTGCCTTTCTGCGGATGTTCTGGGCATGTATATGAGCCTGCGGACTAAGGGACGCGCAGTCATGATTGCCAACACCTGGTGTAGGCAGCGTGACTGCATGGGCTGCGAGACACCCCCAACTATGGCAGTTGTCCGCTGAAATGACCCAGTGGCCAAAGTATGCAGGACATTGAGCACCTTTTCCAAGGGTGGTGATGTGAGGTCATCCTCCCACTCAGTGACCAGTGGACTCAGTGGAAACCTATACCTGCCATAGACCTGGTCATCAAAAGGCTGGTCCTGGGCCAAAATAATGCTGGGCCTGGCTATTCTCCTGCTCTTGCGGTGTCCCACGATCAGTGCTGCGAGAAATGGGACATTCATCGTAGCTGTAAATACGTGTTTGTTGTTTGCGCGCACTTTTATACTGCGCAGGGACGCTTCTGCCTGCCTTTGTGTGGCAGACGTGTTTACACCTGTGCGTGTCTTTTGGCATGCACGGGTTTCCCATGTCCGTGTGCAATGCACAAATGAGATTAAATGAAATAAGTAGGGCAACCTGCAGAAATTAGTTTTTTAAATAAGAGCTCTCGTGAAACTGAATCAAAAGCAGCTCTTAAATCTACAAATGTTAAGGATATTGGTTGACTTAATAATGTATGGTGGGCAATAATAGCCTTAATCGTTAATAAATTAATGGCTGTGCCTATTCCGGGAATAGACCCGGTTTGAAATGGCTCCCTTTGGCAATTTGACACTGCCCATGCATTGAAGTCCCTTAATATAAACCTTGAAAAGATTTTGCCCGGAGCGTCAAGAAGATCTGTAGTTTGCAGGACAAGACCGATCACCCTTCTTGAAAATGGGGACAACAGCTGACTTTTTCAATGATTCTGGAATGATATATATTCCTTCTTAGTGCTTGCTGAAAGACCTTAAGCAGGATTTTTGACCACATGATTGGATGTTGCTTAAACATGTAATTGGTCAGCCCATCAGGGCCCGGAGCTCTATAACTACTGGATCTCATTATGTAGTAATAGATATCTTCTTCCAATATCTTCAGACCAGTCAAATCATGGTGTCCGTCCGTAGATTCATTTGTATCCACTGAACCGTCGATATCAATCCTTGGGCATTCATACATCTGGGAAAAATGGGAAATCCACTCATGTTGCCGCACCCCATTTATTTGTAGCGATAGTTGCTTTGAATATACAGCCAAGTTTACCAGAGCCCAAATTTCAGCTGTGTTCTTAGAATAAATTGCCTGAAGCATTATCTCTCCGTCGGTTGGGTATAACTTGGGTCTATGCATACAAAGCCAGTTCTTATACTTGCATTTTAGATTTCGAATTGCGACTGTGCAAGATATTACGGGTAGAAGCAGGGCCGCCTTTTTTTCCTTACATCTTCCTGCATCTGAATTTTGGGATCAAATGTATGCTTCGGTCTATAGTGGATATAATTACCACTGGTGGTGTGAGTTTGATACAGGTACAGATGAGAGGTATACTGCTCACCAGTCCATGTTATACTCTACCTGGGATTTTAAAGCTTTCACGTTACTCGCCACCAACATTGCAATCAAGGCATCTAACGGTGTATAATCTTTTGAAATAATTTCTTTTTTATAACTGCTGTTTTGCACTGGGATTTAGCTTCACAAAATGCTTGACATTCGCTTTACTGATAGAGGCTGCTTTTGCTTGTTTTGTCTTTTGTACTATAGAACTAGTAGTATTCTTATTATTAACATCTGGTTTGCTTGAGAACATATTAAAGTCCACTGGTACGCTGTCAATCGTTGTATGCGTTTTCATTTCAGTATCCTTGTCTAAAGGGGCTATAGTTTGTATAGTTGGATCAGCAGTATTTTTCATCACATCTTGTGTGTGCGTAATCACTTCTTTACTCTGAGACTTCAATGTAGGTCTAGGTGGTGGTGATAAAGGTAATACCTGATCAATTACGATCACATCTTTGGTGTTAATAGTAATTTCGTCGCATGACTTGACAGTATGATTTGGCATAGTTTTACTCACAGTGCCTCTTCTTAAATCATATATGTTGTAAAACTCTTCCATCCATGATGTAATTTTAGCAATCTGCTTTGATTGCATGGTGATTTTATTATCTAATGTTTCAAAGAGTTTCGTTAGAGAGAGATAATATGGTGATGTTCATGGTATTTAGCGTAATTTCAACCAGAGATAATTGGGTGATGTTGTTCATTTGAGGGCCTATGCCAAATGCCAATGGAGCGGTGTGAGCTCTACGTGGGGTGGGTTGGATATAAGATAAAGAATGCTCAGAGACTATGTGAATAGATTGGTCAAACATACTACGTGATAAATTCAAGCAAATCCTGGGACTCAGTGGTTCCTTTGCAATTGATGAAAAACACACCGGAACCCCAACAGAGATGTCATTTAGGTGTCTAGATCCTTGACCACACGTGACATCAGTCACCTCATTTACTGTCATGATGCCTACCTCCAAGGAGCCAGGCCGGGCCCAGCAACCCCAGAGGCAGACATCATTTTCCCCAGGGAAGTCTCAGCGGGCCCAAGTCGGGGCCCTTTGGACTCAGTCCTGGCGCCTTAGGCGCCAGGCTCATAGCGGACCCCATTCCTGGCGCCTTAGGCGCCAGGCTCATAGAAGAGGATATGTGTTTAAGTGCTTGGGTGCACACTTACCTGATGCAGACCTTGCTGCTTCATCCAGGCCCTCTTGAGGCCTGAATGGGACTACTTTACCTGTAGGACTACTTCACCACCCGGGTGTGGTCGGGGAAGGATACATACCTGATTGGTGGAAGGATACATACCAGGAACTTCTTCCAAGGCTATTTAAACCCCACCCGAACAGCCACACATGCTTCGCGTTGTTCTGCACCTAGCAGCTGGACGCTCACCGTGTCAGCTCCTGCATCCTGACTTCAGCCACGCCTGCCAGCACCCTGGAACACCTGCAAGGGGAGAAAGGAAGAGAATAGGCGAAGAAAAGCCCTTACCTGCTAAATCTGCATCCCGGAGTCATTTCTCCAACGGCCCTGAAAAGGAAGACATCATTTTAAAGGCATTTTGTTTCGATCGCTGCAGCGCTGCATTTTACTCACCTTTGCAAGGCGCTTCCATCTTCAGCAGCGATCTTCCGGATTCAGCTACGCCCCGGCGCCTAGAGGAAAAAAGACAAGAACAAAGGTGAGAGGGAGAAAAGGAATAAGGAAAGCTCAGTTTCCTTTTAAGTCTTACCTGTTGGATTATTCCCACTGCATTTCGGGTCCTGCCGCTTCCTGGCATCTCCGGACCCCGGCCCCTATGGGGAAAAAAGACAAAGACATTGAATGAGCGAATGCAAAGACATTACCTGAGCGCTCATCCAGAACTGTTTCACTTCGGGTCGGCGCCATATCTCCGGCACTCCGAACCCCGGCCCCTAAGGGGAAAAAGACATAAGCATTAGCGCTTGCTGCAATTAGACAACGAACATTATTGTTAAGCTTGAACTTTTGAACAGAACTTTACAGCGCCTTACCTGAACAGTCAAGCTTACCTGAACTCCCATCAATCCTCAATCCAGTGAAGTAACTGGGTTTCAACGCGCCCCTGCATCAGAAGCAGGATGGAGAGCTCATCCTTCCAAACCCTAAGGTGAGGCTTCACGGGGAATCGTGGAGGAGGTATCGTGGAGGGTTGGAAGGGAGTGGGAGGCTTGAGCATTGTTCCACAGTTGGTAATACTCCCTTTTCACGCACAGGAGGGTATCCAACGAGCCAGGGAAGCCAGAATAGAGGGGCCCTTCCTGTCCATCTTCAGAGTTCTGCGCCTTCGACGCCGCGCCTCCGTGGGAACCAGGTGAGCGTTACATTTACACTCATACAGTCAGAAGTCTGATTCTCAGATGCACGCTCATTCACCAGCGCTGGTATTTCCATGATTACTTCGTCAATGCAAGGTAACACTGATGGAATGCAAGTAATCTTTCCATGCAAATTAGTAATATCTACCAAATGCTCTAACATGTCTACCTGTTTCACAATGGTGGAAGTACCAATTAGAAGTTGTGTATCGGTTAGCGAGATGTTTGCTTCCAGCGGCGGCACAAAGCCTTCACTGACAATTACTGAAGAAGCCAACGTATTTTCTTGTAAGCACACACTCCTGCGTACCGCTTCTTTCAGCATTAGCTCACGAGGCAAGAAGAAGTTGCGGATATCTATCTTCAATCTAGTATGAAGGATGCAACACCAGTTAATTTTTTCCTGTTCCCAATAGTAGGGGTGGGTTTAGCAGGCGTGGATTTGAGAGTTTGGACATTTACCAACTGTATTCAAGTTGAAGTGAAAATAACCAAAGAATAGTCTGTTTTCCAAAGCCAGGTAGTCAGCCTGTTCTTTGGAATAAAACCACCATGGTTGAGGGCACAGTTATTTCTCACAGAAAAAGAAACTACTGTGGGTTTTAACGCCCACAGGGACAAGGCTGTGTAGGAGGACAGGAAAGGATAGATTTGAGTTCTAAATGTCCCTTCCTTCAGCGACTCATGTTTGTCCACTTTACCACATCCTCGGTGCGGCAGAAACACCAGGAGCTTGTCACCTGTGGACACACACATCGAGCCAGACGGAAAGACCTATTTTCAGGTCACCTGTCTGTTACAGCCCTGCCGCACCGAGGAGGTGGTAAAGTATTTATTATCCACTTTTCCTGACTAGAAATTACACACGTAGCTACAGAAGGGCAAACCTTTTTTTCAATGTTCTGTGGCATAAATTGGGCCCCAGAAACAAAATCTGGATCTATTCCATGTGTTTGCATGGCCAGCACATTCAATGTCAGATCTTTAAAAAATTCAAAATTAATCTGCTGGAAGATTGGCTTTACCACCCACTGTTTGCTTCTTTTGGTAAACTCCTTCTTCTAACAAAGCATCCCAAAAGTTCCTGCAGTTTTTGTTGGTTCCCTACCAACGTATGCATAGTGTGCAAGTGCAGCCAGTCTTTTTCTGGCCTCCATACAGTCTGTGCCAAAATGCAACCTTTTAGACCTGTACTTTAGGCACATATTATGGAACACCTCCAAATCTCCAGTGTGGCAGAATTCAGTGTGTCCCCTCATGTCTCTTGAAAGAGTTTTGTCGTACACAATCTTCTCATGTGCTGTGTGAGGAGGGGAGCCTGGCACCAACCACCTTTTTTTACGCTCTTGCTCCTTGCTCAATGGCCCATGTGCACATTTGTGGACATTTTTGTTTTTTTCCCAAGAGTGTTTGTTTGAATGGTGCATCAATGAATGCCATTTTTCAAGCAGAATATCTATAGCTCCATCAAAAGTTTTTGAGCTTCACCAATGATGTTTTTTGATAGACTGTGACCAATTTAAAATATTTTCTGTAGCCTTTTTTTTCACCAGCAGCTGTAATCTTTTTAGACGTTGATTTTGTCATGTGCCATATATCATATTGATGCTTTATGTGTGGGAACTGCTCTTGCATGACCTTGGCTATTCCTACGTGCCTGTCAGTGGCTATTAGGTCTGTTTGCATTTCTCTGGATTGCAGAACTTCAATGGATTTAATGAAACCGCATGTTTCCATGGCAACAGAAGATGTACATTCAGACTTGCATGATGACTAAACTCACAAATATTTTGGTTTCCATTTCTTGGAAGTGGTAAGTGCAATATTTAGCTGAAAAAACAGGACAGTCACACTGCCCATCACCAACAAGCCAGAGCATTTTACCAGCGAGAGCATTTTCCATCGATATCTGTTCAAGTGTCTGTGCCTGGTTAAAAGTGGGGAACAAAAAATTCTTCTGATATTTGTGATATTGGGTTTTTGCAAGAAACGTAAGTCCCACAAATTTACAGAAACTTGACATATTAATGAACGTTGATCCGCTAAACAACAAAGCAGATGAACAAAGTACATTCCCAGCAGACACTTTTCCAAGTATGGGTTGCACAGACCATGAAAATGTGTTATGGTTCTGTACACAGCTACCCTTAATCTTCAGGTTGGTGACTAGGACTACATGAGTAAACTTCAATGGCTCCAAGCAAATACTCCTATGTAATTTTTGATCACATGTTATCATTGTCATAATATCGATCAGGCAGGAGTCGAATACAATGGGCCTCATTACGAGGTCTGCGGTAAGGGATTACCGGCACCGATAAGGGCACTGGTGCCGGTAATCCCTTACTGCCCTACTACGAGTCCCCTTTGCTGGTCCTTCTTTAACGCCTGTTTTTTTCAGGCATTAAGGACGGGACACCCAAAGGGACTCTAGAGCTAATAACGGTACCGCAATTTGCGGTACAGTAATTAGCGCCTTCCCCATTCCCATTGAGCCCTATGGTGGCTCAAATGGAAATGGGGAATGGCCCTGGTGAATGGGGAATTACCGGTCCCTCCAACCTTGGAATGGACCTGTAATTGCTCCATTAACCAGTGCGGAGTCGGAACGAGTTTGGAGGCAGCAATGGCGCTAATAGCGCCATGGCTACCTCCAACCTCGTAATGAGGCCCAAGGTATTTTGCCTCCCTTAATAGCCAATCGTCCTGCAGTACAGTGGTTTCCGATTCCATGGTGGTAGATAAGTCCTCCACACTCGGAAGAGTGAAGTCCAGATCACGAGCACAATTGTCTATCAGTTGCAAAGATGCTTCAGTTTTTCCTGTGTGTGATATTTCTGGATTTTCTGCATGTATTGGGGAAACAGGGAACATTGGGCCTTATTAAGAGCATGGTAGTTTGCAAACAAGGATACTGGTAGCAACGTACCGGCACCCTTTCTGGGCCGCCATACTCCGACAATGCCGGCAGGGGTCATGGATCCCCGTCAGGTCTGACCTTTCGGGAATACTGGCCCCTACCAGTATTGTCTTCACAGAAGAACCAGCACGTTTACAACTGTGCCAGTGCTACCATGTCCCCAATCACGTCCACGGAATGGGGACTTACAGTTTCCGCCGCCTGATATCCCGGCCCATCGCAAACTGGAATATCCCGGCGGAAAAAGTGTTATGAGGTCGGCGGCAACGTGCTGGTAGCAAAGGCGGGTTACCGCCGACGTCGTAATGAGGCCCATTGTCTCTTTCTTAGACTGACATTATTTAGAGGGTGAGCGGTTCTGCAAGCAATTCAGAAACATCTTCTGTGTTGTCTGTCTCTTCTGGGTGAAGTTGTAACAATGATCTATGGTTACTTTCCATGGGCCACTGGTGACATTCCATTCACATTCCGGCAACTGGACATCTGCATCACAAGAATGAATCTTGAGAGCACCATGCTGAGCCTCAAAATGTACCTGCTCCAAAGTGACATCAGTTTGGTAAGCAACATCAATAGTTTGTGTTGCTGTTTGAGTCTTTATGTTCCTCTTCTTCCTAGGACTCTGATGACAAACAAAACATGCTCAATTTATAGGGCACATACAGAATATATGAATTACAACCTCAAAATGGAATATCAATAAAATAACTCTTGAAGAACTTATTTACCCTTGTTTTCCTAATTTTCCTTGAAACAGTCAATTTTGATTTGCCGACCACAAGACCAAGCTGAAAAACAGCTTTTTGGAAATGTATAAACCATGCAATTTGTATGTACAAATATAACCACATTTAACTATGCAAACTATTAAAACATATTAAATATTACATGAAAGTTAAAATGGATAACTGAAATTTTGCAATATTTTGCAATATCTTATGTATACCTTTGATCCATGTGTCTCTTCAATTTCAACCGCTTCAGTAGTACATTCCTTGTCCATAACAAATTCAACAAAAATTGTTACATTGTTAAACAATTTCATGTTAAAATCTTTGATCTCGCAAAGTACATCTTGAGAAAGTTGACTTAATGATTGTCGACCTTACAATATCAGTTAAACTTTGTAAAAAGATATGGTTAATCATCTGATTACAATTTTTACATTATTATTAACATAACATTGAACACTGTGTAAGTGCAACATTTAAAAAAGACATATTTTAAATTGTACTTGATAACCTTCCGAGATGTCACCGGGAGTTGGTGTGAGATCATCCTGCAACATATATTGATTAAATGTGGCCTCTTAATCCCTTAACTGCCAGTCTATGCAAAAAGGACGAGCATACTGTACGAGCATAGATGTAATGTTTATTTCTTAACCAATTACATTTTTCACTGGGCAGCTAACGTTTATGAGCATAAACACACACCATTCATATAGTGAAAGGGTCTATGTTATTCAATAACAAAGTACTTTTTTCTGAAGGTTTACCTTATTGGTTGCATGTGTTTCTGCGATAAATACATCAAAGTTGCTGATCTAATGCTTTGCAATTTACTGACAATATTGAAAATTATCAAAAAAATAACATCTTAAATTTCAACAAGATATATATATTTTTTTTTTTAAATTCAAGATTTATTGATTTTGTACAAGTTCAACAGTCACTTACATACAAAATTCGTCAGTAAATAAGTAGAGAGAGCATGTAAGGCAAGTACCATCTGCATATATCACATGCAATAGTTCCTGAAAATCAAACAGTATAACGAATAAGAGCAACAAAACCCAATCTCGCTCCCCCCCTCCGCCCTCCCCCCCCTCTCTAATATCTCGATATACGTGATTGAGAAACACCATTAAACAATAAGACAACACCAGAAAGCTTCGAGTATAATTATGATATCCGACCAGGACACATAACATGACCCAAGGAGCCGCCACAATGAAAATCTTCGTTCTTTATCATTATTGACACAAATCGCAACAATATACTGCACACATTATCTTTACAAAGCATGTTTGGCTCTGAACTCAGACCAGGCACTTTCGACATCAGTAAGATCTCCGCGTAAAGCGGCGGTCAGGCATTCCATTCTATAGAGAGTCTGGGCAACCCCAAGCCATTCGGTTTTACTAGGGAGCCTGGGCCTCTTCCACACCATAGTGAGGCAGGCTCGTGCAGCCATCAGCAGGCCTTGTACCATCCTGGGTGCCTTTACAACTTTGTCCCCTGTTTCGATCAGACCAAACAGGATAAACATTGGCTGCTTCACCCTTTCTTCATCGTCCAGGTCCCTGATCCAGCTAAGAACCTCCGACCAGTAAGTCTGAACCATGGCACACCCCCACCACATATGCCAGTAACCAGCCCGCTTCCCACAGCCCCTCCAACAATATGGGCTAACCCCCTGATACATTTTGGCAAGCCTGATCGGGTCGTACTGCCATCTATACAAAAGTTTTATGACATGCAGTTTATACTGGCAGGATATTGAGGATTTCGCAGTGCGTCTGCAGATGTTTAGCCACAGCTTTTCGGAAATTTGTCTGCCCATATCTGCTTCCCATCTGCCCTTGAGCACCAAAGAGGGGGAGATATCAGTCTCGATCAGAGCCGAATACATAGCACTTATCAGACCACTGGAGCCCGTACACCGATCAAGGATCGTTTCAAATGGGGTAAGATCCCTCTGCAGTTGGTCCTTCCAGATTGACCTTGTCATTACCCCTTTGAGTCTCAAATACAGGAAGACTGAGAGCGTGCCTATGCCAAGCGCCTCCTGGAGCTCTAGTATGGTAATAAAGGTTCCGTCGCGCCATAATTGGCCTGCTCTTTCCAGCCCCGCTTGATACCATGTTTCATAGCTTCCCGGTTCTGGGATTGCGTCTCGGATCCCTGGTGACCAAAGGTGACCCAAGGGAGATGGCCACGTCGTGACTCCCATCATTTTCCTGCCTGGTTTCCAAATTGCCCACAATGTACCTAAGATAGGGTGGGATCTGACTCTTTCACGCAACTGAGATCCGGGGACCCATAACCATTCGGACACAATAAAGGGACGAAGGTGATAATTATCCAGCGCTATCCACTGGGGTTTCGAACGTTGCCTAAAGTGTGGGACAAGAACTCTAAGTTGCGCCGCCCTGTAATATGTCTCCATGTCCGGGAGGCCTACTCCTGCGTTGTCTTTGCGGAGCTGGAGTAAGGGTCTTGGAATCCTAGGCCTCTGGCCCTGCCACAGGAAGGTCAAAAACATTTTTCTCACATCCGTGAAGTATTCCGGGGGCATCCTAACGGGGAGCATCTGGAACAAATATAATATGTTAGGGAGAAAGACCATCTTTATGGCATTTAAACGGCCCATCCAGGAGATTGTGAGCTTGGACCACCGTTGGCTATCTTTCTGTAGAGCGAGTGACAGTGGTGGGAAGTTTGCTCCATATAAGGAGTCAAGGTCGCGGGTAACATTAACGCCCAAGTAACGGAGGGTAGTAAGGCTGACTTGGACTCCTAGCGGGGCAAAGCGTACGATCTCGGAATCCCTACTCTTATCAATCGGGAGGAGGACTGACTTCCCTGTGTTGATTTTTAAGCCGGCCAATGCACCGTATTCCTCAATTATATCAAGCGCAGCTGGGATCGAGTCTAAGGGGTCGGTCAGGTGAAGCAAAATATCATCCGCGTATAGCCCCAGTTTGTACTCCCTGTCTCCCACCGTGATGCCCTTAACTCTACCGTCACTCCTTAGTTTCTGCGCCAATGGTGCGAGAGACATCACAAAAAATATTGCTGACAGTGGGCAACCCTGTCTCGTACCTCTTTCAAGGGGAAACCAGCGTGAATATCCTCCATTCACCGCCACCGATGTCGTGGGGGAGGTGTACAATGCTTTAATGGCGCGGCAGAGTTTCGGTCCCAACCCATATGACACCAACACTCTTTCTAAAAAGTCCCATGACACTCTATCAAAAGCCTTCTCAGCATCCAACGACAAAAGAGATGGGTCCCCCTTCATTCCCTGTGCCTCGTGTAATAAGTGGAGTGTCTTCCGCATGGTATCTGCGCCCTGCCTGCCAAGAACAAAGCCAACTTGGTCAGAGTGTATCAATCTAGGAAGATATGTTTCGAGCCGAGCCGCAATGACTCTAGCATACACCTTAGCATCGATGTTAAGAAGCGAGATGGGTCGATAAGAACTACAGTATTTGGGGTCTCGACCTTCCTTAGGAATTACAGCCAGGAGGGCCTGAGAGAAGGACGGGGGGGCCTGACATGTATTGAGAATATGGTTAAACAAGGATGCTAGGAAGGGGGCAAGGAGGGTGGAGAATGCTTTATAGAAACCTGGTGTAAATCCGTCATCCCTGGGGCTTTCCCTATTTTCAGCCTCTTAATGGCACTCTCCACTTCTCCCTCAGTGACCGGAGTATCTAGGGATTCGGCCTCCGCGCCTGTGAGGGTGGGAAGACGCACTCCCTCAAGATATGCGTCTACGCTTCCTATAGGGGGAGGGGGGTCACACATATATAGATCTTCATAGAAGTAGGCAAATGCCTCCTGTATGTCCTTCGGGGACGTGACCGTCGTATCTATCAGAGTGCCATCAGTCCTCTCAATTCGATCGACCCATCTCTCCGCTCTCTGCGCACGGAGGCGAGCTGCTAACAGAGCATCTGCTTTGTCCCCCTTCTCATAATATTTTTGCTTAAGGCACTGTAAGGTCTGGGCTGTTTTGCCAGCAATAAGAATCCTCAATTCTTCTCTGAGTTGTTTAGCTTCAGTTAAATACCTAGGTCTATCAGACGGGGTGGACTGCGCCAGGTTCTGAGCCACGACAAGCCTCTCCCTAATGCCCCTTTCTATCAAGGCACGTTCCCTTTTCTTTCGGGCCCCTTCCCTTATAAGGATTCCCCTCCAAGTAGCCTTGGCTGCTTCCCACAGAGCTACCTTCCCTACTTCCCCTGTATCATTAGTGGAAAAGAAATGCTCGATCTCATTTTCAAAGGTTTCCTTAAAGACCGGGTCAGCCCAGAGGGATTCGTTACACCTCCATTTGGTATTCCGGGGTGACAGCTCATCCCAAGATATATCAATTATAACCATGTCATGGTCTGACCATGCGGAGGGATATATAGTGGCAGCTTGCAGCACTCGTTCAGAAGCAGAAGATCGTTGGAGAGAAAGATATAGTCGATGCGTGTGAGTGTGTCGTGGGGGAGGGAGTGAAAGGTAAAACCTCTGTCCAACGGGTGTAGGTGTCGCCAGCTATCTACAAGGCCATAAAGATCAAGGGTAGACTTAATTTCAGCCTCAGTTCGAGTGTTGGGCGGATCTAATGCGTCGGCCCTGGTCTGCCTGTCAATAGAGCTGTCCATCCATGTATTAAAGTCCCCGCCCAGGACCGTGTGCCCCTTAGCCATATTAAAGACCTTTTCAGAGATTTTATGAAGGAACCGATTCTGCCCTTGATTGGGTGCGTAGAGCGTGGCCAGAGTGATTGTTGTGCCCCCTATATTACCCACAACCGTGATCGCCCTACCCTCAGTGTCCGTCCATATGTCAAGAATTGTCATTCGGAGGCATCTGCGAACCAGAATCCCCACCCCTGCCTTTTTCAATATACCCGAGCTCCAGTAGGCGAGCCCAATCTCCCGTGACGGGATGGCTCTCTCCTCACCCCTCCGATATCTCGTTTCTTGAAGGAACAAGATGTCTACATTCGATCTTCTGAATTCCCTGGCCACCATTGATCGTTTTGTGGGAGAGTTCAAGCCTTTGACGTTAAGTGTGCAAATGCGTAATGTGTCCCTACGGGGTGTAAGTGCCATCGTAAGTATAGTTAGAGATCGTGGGCGGCCATTCCATCTGTGCCACGGCACATATCCTGCCGGCCATCGCAATGCATGGGTCGTCATTATAAGAGTGGGTTCCAGAAAACCCCACGGAGGCCGACGACCAAATCGTCTGGTGCATACCATAGGCCTCAGTGTGTCCAAGGTGCGTCTGCGTATCTATTGGATCAAGATTGATGCAAAATGTGTGTTCCTCAACCACCCCACCCCATCCCCAACGCATTCGGCGCCCGATTCGCCCAGGTTGACATCACCCAGCCGAACTCGGACCACCAGTGGAGACCGCAAAACGGGCGGTCCTACCATAATAAAGTCACATATATCAGTGAGCCCCCAACTTTTGTGTGCACCTAACAATAGCAATAATTCAATAACAGAGTCATCAACCCTCCCCCAGGAGCCAGCGCAATGTGAGTATTACGCCATATCACATTCCGAGCGTCTGAGACACACAGAGCTAAGGGTACCTTACACTTGGAGAAAGTGACCTTTCACAATCTGGCCTGCAGGCCATCTATGGAAGTCTCATAGCGGGAGGTTGACTCTTATGCATGAGTTCGTAACCTCCTCAGCGGAGTAATTTGCCCAATTTTCCTTTTACCCTAGGGTATGCCAAAGCACTTCAGGCACCTTGTCAGTGTTCCATGTCCTGGGAGGTGTTCATCTTTCTAAATTTCCTAGAACCTGGGATCTTCCTCCGCCGTGAAGCCTTGATTTTCCATTCGCCACCAGATGTTCCTTGATCCTCATGAGAGGGGGCACCTTCCGGCGAACCTATCAGATCTGACGTACAGTCAACAATGTCTTTCTCCGAGACAAGTCTCAGTGTCGAGCCTTCCCATTCGAAGGTGAGGGAGAATGGGTATCCCCATCGGTACCTGACGCCCTTGTCCTTCAACATTTTCGTGATCGGAGAGCACTTTTTCCTCATCGCTAGTGTAAGGGATGACAGGTCCTGGTAGAGAGAAATGGCAGAGTTCTCCAAGGACAATTGTGGGGCGCTTCTGGCCTTGTCCAAGATTCGTGCTCTGTCCGCATAGTTGTGAAATCGAGCCAGGACCGACCTCGGGGCCCCCGGTCTACCTCCAGCCCTATGGATTCGGTCAATTTTAGGTGCATCAATTGAGTCATCGTTGTAGAGGAGCTTCAGGATAGTGTGCAACGATTGCTTCAGGTCCAGTTCGGTTTCACCCTCTTTCTCAGGAAGACCAAAGACTCGAATATTGTTACGACGCTCCCTGTTTTCGAGGTCGTCGACCTTAAGGCGTAATTCGTCTTCTCTGTTCGATATGTCTGCAATGCGGTGATCCATCTGTACTTCCAGTACATTCAGAGATGTTTGGTTGTGCTCAACCTGCTCCAGCCTGTCGTCCATTTTGTCCATCCGCTGCGTGATCTTATCTATCCTGTTACCAATATCTGCTCGCATGCCCCTCAGTTCGGCAAGCAAATCAGCTACATCCGCCTTGGTCGCGGCAGCCTCGGATCCTGCTGTTGACATCGTAGAAATCGAGGAGGGCCCTGGGGATCTGGCAATTGGTGAAAACGTGTATTTCGCCAACTTGGTCTTAGGGTCCATGAAGGGCGGCACCCCAAGGCACTCGGCGGGGCGAAAAACGTCCTAGCGGTCTCCTTATCAATGTAACGTTAGCGCCCGTTCAGTCATGGGATAGCGCAAAGGACCGTCTCCTGACACGGACACGAGCCACCAGGGCCTCCCGAGTCTTGTTCCAATATGTACTTGTAGAGTCCTCCTCCACCCTCCTCACCGGCTGCGCAGCCAAAGCGTGTCACCTCTCAGGCAGCGAGTGCCATTCCTGCAGCACCGGAGAGGGCCCCTCTGGAGGGTAGGTAGGGGGGAGGATGAGGCCCCACCGTGCCGTCAGGCCGAGGACAGGCCGGCAAAGACCGGCAGTGGAGGGGACAGCTGCCCCGCGATGCAGGGGGGGAGGAGGGATCCGCTTACCGTGCCGCGGTGGGGGTGTCGGCGAGCCCCAAGAGGGGGCTCCCAGCCGCACTGAGCAGTAGTGCACAGCAGGTTCCTCACGGGGCTCCAAGAACTGCGCCGGGCCAGTCACAGAAGGCGGCTCTTCCCACGCATACTCAGGCCTGGACTGGAAGTTCCGCGGGACGCACGCCGCGCCAAAGGCCTCAGAGCGCCGATGTTGATTTCACCACGATGCCGCCTCCGATTTTCTCCGGGTTTTCTCTCAGGTGGGGGGGACACCGTCCCACGTCTCTCGCTCAAGAACCAGCTCTGGAGGGGGTCTCGAAGTGGGGGCTCACTGCCACTTTCCGGACCCTGTGTAGAGCGCTCACACGGAGAGGCGACTCATCCGTGCGCCCCCTGGTGGCTAGTCTCCAACAAGATATTTTTAATCAACAACTTTTAATGTATTCAATACATTCTCACTTTTCAGACCTCATCCTCCAGACTGTTTGCAGTAGAATAGTACCTTGTTTAAGTTCCAGCCTCTAAAAATGTAAAAGCAAAATCCCCCAAAAATGTAAATGCAAAAGATGGTCGATATTGACATAGAATCTCAGTCCTTTAATCGATAGATATATTCATACCAGTGTTCAATAGAAAAAGTACATTAGTATTATAATTTAGACCATATCAAAAGCTAAATAAAAAATAAGTTTATGTGCAAGTCACTTGGCCTCACCATTTGGATGTTGAACGTGTCTGTTGTTTCCTCCATGGTAGCGGTCTATAATTCGATCTGTGCAGTCTACGTAAATATAGACACGGTGACAAAATGACCTATTTTTAAAGGACGCAATGCTACCATTGTACTGAACTATTAATGTAGACCTAAAGTAGGGATAAACAAAGTAATCTAAAATTAAACATTTTAAAACCACAGTGCATTGTGTCACAAAGGAAACTTGTGTAGTACAATGTCAATGGATATATTCCCCAATAACTCAAAACCGTTCATTATGTTACCTGTTCACAGACTATTTGAATATATTGAGTGATCATTTAGAAGACATATTATACAGAATACATTTGTAAAATAGTAAAATACAAAAAAATAAAAAATTCAGCGTCAACTACTCACCTGTGCCAGGGTGAGCTGAAATTTAGTTGGAACTGAATTGGGAAGTAATTTGCGAATGAATCTGGGGCAATGCTTTTTGGTATAATGTGATGGTTCGTACATATCTTCTGAGAAGTGCAAGCTGCAGACGCAGAATCGATTGCCCCTCACGTCATCCAAGATATCTTTGGCTCTGTTTTCAATCTCGGACACTGGAAAGCTGCAGTTCAACAGCCATGTTTTTATTAAATGTAAATCCTTTGGAAGTACATGCAGGACTGTATGTTGACTTTTGGCATGGCTGATATAAAGGAACCCAAAACAATACATGAAGGCATTGTTGGATTGTACTTATGATCTGTTAAAAGAAAAAGTATATTACCATTAAAAAAGTATCACAGTGAATAAATGAATCATCACATTGCTTTGATAATAAAACATTTTTTACATTATAAAAGTCACAGCTAAAGCAAACATGCATTGAAAAAATCCACTGCAAAAGATTACATTTGGTAACAATACTATGTAATGTTATGTGCTAATTACAGAGATAAAAATACATAGGACGGTTGATATGGTGTAGACTTTTTGAATAAATTAAAATGAGGATAGGAAGTGTCCAAGCATTGAACGTTGACGCTACAGAAACCAATAATAAAAGTTGATTAACCTTTACTAAGAAGAACAGATGAGCCGATTCAGCAAGCAAGGTAAATGTAGATAAATGGCGATATCCGAGATGTTTTCTTAGCAACTTCCACATTGTTTATAAAGGCTTACAGAAGTGGGTGTGTATGTGAATGTCTGACGTGTTTGTTCACACCCACCAGGCCTCTATGACAATGTTTGACCTTCTCGATCACGCAAGTGCACCCCCCTTGCGAGTGCACGGCCACAGATGCCATTGATACCGGAGAGGAGATGGATGTGGATGGGGGAGCGTAATGGGCCTGGAACACAGTCAAAGGACTCAGAGATATGTAGATTGCAGGCACGGGGTCTTCAAAGGGGAGTCAGGAGACGCCAGGTCTGGGGTGGCAATGGGGCCAATGGTCATTGTGCCAAAGAACCCTTTGAAGTGTACATGGTATTCGGCACCTTGAGCGTTCCCATCCACCCAGCCCACTTGTGAACGCACGCCCACAGGTGCGAGCTTCCATTGATACTGGAGGCGGGATGGTTGTGGATGAGGGGAACGCAATAGGACAGTAAACTTGTTAATGCACACCGATCTTTCACGATCCTCTTAGATGTTTGGACATGTTGTGACAAGCACTTTTGAGCAATTTTTCACATCAACTCATTTTTTAAAATTTAGTTTGGTATACTGGATGGCCATGACAAACTACAAATTGTGCTGCTGCGGTTGAGATATTGTCTGTATAAATCCACGGTAGTCACTCGGGAATTTCTCACAAATGGCTCAAACCACACAGGCAGGTATTACTCGTTGAATGCGGAATCCCAGTCTTCCATGAATCCACCATGTAAACGCACGATAGGCCACAAGTTTGTACCACCTGTGTAAGAGATACAGAAATAGTTTACTTTAATGTACCCAATAATTGAATTTATTTTGTTTGCACTACCTTTTAAAATGTACGGCATTGTTATGCTTTAAAAAGTACCTTTTCGTGCAAAGTACTGACAGTACTTGTGTGATTTCAAGTAGGAATTGATTAGAAATGTGAACGTCCATTCCAAAAAAACAGTTTGAGAGATGGAGAAATATTGCTTTTAACTTCCAAGTGAAAGAAACTTAATGTTTGGACATTACATCTAGTGATGAATACTTTGGTTTGAGATTAAAAAGGGAAATGTATTCAATTTACAGAAAAATTATTTCGTCAGTGATCCATCGAAGTTATAATGATATAGGGGAACCACATGCAATGTTAGCTGTCTTGGTTGTCAAACACACAACATATATAGAGTAAACCTACTTGTTACATAGCAGTGGTGTGTCTTCTTCGGCAACGTATACCAAGCAGCTAGAGTTTTCTCTGCAACAGAGGTTCACCAACACAGTTGGCATAACCTCAAAACGATGGCAGGTACACCAGGTGGAAATGTCTTCTATGCGAATGGGTTCAGGCTCCGGTGCCTGATCATCACATCTTTCATCTGATTCGCCATTGTCTCAACTTCTTTCTCTTTCAGAGATTTCCTCTTCTGAATATTCAGGCTTGTACAGGTAGGGCTGAATTGTTGCCATAGTTCCTGAATATTGAAGAAATACAGAATCAAGAGTGAGAAACATTATTTTCTGTATACAATAGCGAAATTAGGTTTTACATTCAAATTCCATGTTAAAGAAAGACAAGCGAAGAAACAGTCATGTTACAAAAACCCATAGTGCAAAGATAAGATTATTAGGCTCAAACTTTGAAAGTTCTCAAGGACACATGTAAAGAACATGCCATGTTAAAGTAGAATTTAAATATGGTTTGGTAAAGACATTTGTACATAATATAAGAAATGATTAAATAAAAAGCGACTACTGAGTTCATTCATTTTAGGCAGAATAAGTACCAGTTCTCAGTGTGTCGCACTTGGCAGATAGCTGAACAGTGCAGAAACAAGTCAGTGAGGCTTGAAATGAAATACACTGACACGAAGGAAAAAGAAACTCCAACATTGTGTTATCAGAAAGGGTTTGTTTACACTTGTCGAAGAAAGAGGTGTCTTGGGCTTTCCATGGAGACATGTCAATAGATTGCGCACAGAAGACGTGCTTTTGGAAAGGGGCATGAGCGCCTAGTGATGTCGAGTTTAGGGGCGGGTGGTCTGAATTACTGCTGCCAGGGCACTTGAAGCGATGGATCAACGGATAAGATTAGCACAAGATGGCGGTGCTCGACCCGTCGTTTTCGCATGTGTAAAAGTGAGAAAAACTAAGGTAAGATGAATTGGAATTGTTTTTAACATTGATCAATGCATTCTTAAAAATACATGCCTGATGGATTGGGCCAATACAATTTCCTAAGAACCTTTCAAACCTACCTCACTGTAACTTGCCTCAGGATACAAAAGGGCCACAAACCCTCAAGTAGTTTAATGCACATGAAGGGGTAATACCCAAAGTTGATCATATAGGCCATCTGCTTACAGGGGATGGACATCGCTATTAAGCACAGGCCTGGTGGTTGTGACCATGACAATGCAGACAGCTCTTTCTAGAATGCACAACCGACTAGAACCTGAGACCCATCCCATGAGGGATTATGTAGCCCGTGACCCAAATAGGGCCGGTATGGGGGGACTGCATGCTTGTCCCCTAAGGGAAAACTAGAAATAAAGACAGAGACACCATGTTGTGCAAATAAAATACTTTAATGAGTATGTGTTTGGGTTTTAAGTGAACTGTGCTTACTTAGACTGGCCCATCTAGTCCACCATGGGGCTGGATGAATATTAGAAAAGAAAAAAAAAGGGACAGAACTCCCCTTCCCAAGAGTGGGCTGGGCGGGGGAGAAGAGATTAAAAAAGAAAAACTGTTTGGAATAAAAAGAGTTGGAAAATCAAACAAAAGAAGGAGAAGGAGACTATTGGCTTTCTTGGGGGCTGTGATATTGAGCAGCCCCACAAGGTCTAAAAACAATTACACATATGTCCATGTGAATGGGCTACCCAGAGTAATAACTGTGAACCCCAGGCTGTGTGCACGGAGCAACCCGGGCACCCATGGGGACATGGCCATTGTTGGCCCGCCAATGGGCCAGACCGAACTGGCCTTTTCTCAAAGGCAACATGTGCAGTGCTGCCCAGGGAAAAGAATAAAGAGCAGCCCAATCTGGGCTACATGGCAGGGGCAGCCCAAACTGGGTGACCGGACGAACCCCTGATGACCTGAGCCTTGGCCAAATTGGACGGGCCACAACATTAAGCCCTTCTGGGCCACGCATGCCAGGCAGCCCCGGAGGCAAAGAGGGAGATGGAGTAAGTCTGCCCTTCCTGCTGAGGGCGGGGAAGTGAAGGAAGCCCTGGGCTGCCAGAGCAACTCAGGTGAAGAGAAGTCCCCAGCCGCTCTCATCGCTGCTGGGGTGAAGATGCGGTGGCCCGCCCCCTTTATCCCTCTGGCACAGAGAAAAAAGGGATGGGGCTGTCAGTGCACCACAGGCATGACACTGACAACAGCTCGCCCCATAATGAAGGGAACACCGCCTGAAGCTAGGATGGCCCTGAGGGCGTGGTGGTGATCCAAGAAGTGCTGTGGGACTGCGGCGGTGAGGGCAGGAAGCCTTTCAGGAAATGAGCTACCCAGAAGAGACCAATGGGCCACAGGGTCATGGAGGTGACATTGAGCAGTCCCCCAGGGACAGGGCTCACCCACAAACTGTGCTGCATGTACGGGCCACACACAGTGAGATCAAGAGACCCCAGGTGGTTGATGCAGCCACCCATAAGAACAAACTATGGGGAACAGGCCCAATTGCATCAGGGGAAGACTGACAGATCTCCAGGACAGCCCCTAATAAGATACTGAGAAGGGGCGGTTGACTTCAGCAGCCTTCCCTTTGTTATATAATATGTATTAGATGTTCTTTATGTTTTGGTTGATAGTGTATGTATATAAATTTATTTTTTTACGTGCATGTTAATAGTAAGTAGGGGTAGTTGTTTATATATAGAGCATGTTTATAGTTATAATAATGTTTAGTGTGTGGTTAATTAAGGGAAATATTATGGGGAGGTTTACAGTATTAGGCAGAAGGGCTAGAGGGTGTTAGTACCGTGGCATGAGGCAGGTAAGGAAATTGGCAGCCAGCCTGAGGCCACTTACGGAGTGGGGACGCCTATGGAGTGCCACACTCTGGCCTCGCCCTTCAGTGGGTGGTGCCAGGTGTAGGGCAGATTTATGTTCCTTCGGTTTTGCCCTATGGATCTTCCTATGACCCACTAAGGAAAGGTGGGGCAGACGGGGCTGATCCCTTTTTGAAAGAACTCAAGCCAGGGGGAACTTAGAAGGGGATTATCAAGTAGAAGGGTAGATCAGTTCGAAAGGTTTGTAATTTTGTAAATAAAGAGGTATTCCATTGCTTGTCTCCCAGTCAGGATTAATCCAAAGCCTCACTGAGAGTGTGGCTTTGTTTTTATGCTCTCTGCCTTAAGAGTCATAGCTCCTAAAAGAGGTGTACCCCAAAGGTACTCCATAGTGTCCCAGACATAGGGCCTCATTACATGGATGGCGGTGGACCAAGGTGCTATTAGCACCTTGGTCCATGCCGGTAAAATACCGGCACCGCGTTGGTGGAAAGGGGAATTACCGCCTTATTCCAAGGTTGGCGGGGCGGTAATTCACCTTTCCCCCATTGCCCTTCCCCATTCCCATTTTTGCCCCATAGGGCTCTATGGGAATGAGGAAGGCGCTTATTACGGTTCCGCAAATTGCGGTACCGTAATTAGCTCCCTGGTCCCTTTGCAGGTTGGTTTTTAACGCCTGCAAAAAGCAGGCATTGAATTCACCAACCCGCAAAGGGACCTCGTAGTAAGGTGGTAAGGGTTTACCGGTACCAGTAAACCCTTACCGCCTACCGTGTAATGAGGCCCATAGTGTCCTCTCTCTGTTGCCCATGCAGCTTGGCTACTGGTTGCTTTTTCATATTTTTAAAATGGTTGCAGTGGTTGAAGTCCATTTTACGTGGCTGGGTCCTTTTTGACCCTCTCTTCCATTCACCAAACTACAGGTTGTCTTTGTTTGCCTTGAAGACCTGAGCTGTCACATGATTATCCCTTGTCCCTCTAAGTGTGTGTAAAGGTAAGGGGACATCTAGGGCCACTGGATTCCTGCGTGTCAAGACGGGGGCTGTAGTTAGCTTAAACCAGTTCTAACTGTCATATGCAGTTTCCTCTATGGGATTGTGTGGATTCATTCCTTTGTGTGAGGGATTCTTCCAGAATGCATGGGTGTGCTTGGAAGGATGACCTGCCATTGGCTGAACATCCATCTGTATGAATGATTCTTGATGTTGTGATTGGATGATGTATTCACTCACTGCTCCCAAACGGAATAAAAGCAGAGCTCCTTACCCGCTCACTTTGTCTACTGCTAGAAGTCTGTACCTGCCCTCTCGAAGGCCTGCTGCTTGATGAAGGATAACAATTCTGCACCAGCTTCCTTTAGCGCTCCAAAGCTCTGCCTCTCCCAGATGACCAGAAGGAACCCAATGCTCCAGCGCTCCTTTCCCCATATCTGGTGGAGACAACTGGATCACAGCTCCAGCTCCTGCTCAGAGGTGTCATCTCCCTGAAGGTTCTGACCTTGCCTGCATTGCTGGAGACAGAATTGCATGTTCCTTTGTGAAGACTCCCTGTGCTGAACCAATAGAGAATCTTTGTCCCAGGACATCTGGCAAGTGCCCTGGTGCCATCTACCCTTACTGGGAATCTCCAGGGGCCTGCACCTCCCTTATTCCTACAACCACACGGCTGAACTTTCCCCCCCAAACCTTTTTCTGTAGATGGCTCCTGTGTGGTATGAGGTCTTCAGCCTTTTCGAAATAGGTGTTCTTCCTTGGACTCTCTTCAAGACAAGGTCATCTGAAGCCAAATCATGTGCTCAAAGCCGACGTGGGAGGCCAGCATCAATAACTACCGCCGACGACAGCCGATTCGCCTTTCCATTTCTCTGGCTCCAACCCTCGATCTGGAAATCACAAAATCTTCATTAAAAATCCTTCCTCAGGGTCTGCTGCACTCATGACTCATCACTGCAACCTACCGTGGTTGCCAAACAATGTGCAACGTGGCCGCCTTTGGAAACAGCTTGCTGCAAAACTGTGTTTTCTCTCCGAGGGTATTGCTCTCCTGACTCGCGGGCACTGCTTGTGGTTCTTTGCATTGTGCAGGTCTTCATCCTTGGGCCTCTTCTTCTTCAGCAAAGGTTTTCTGTGAGTCTCACTCCACAGAAACCTCAGAATCTGCTTCTTGGGAAGACTTTCACCAAAGGTTACTTTTTACAGACAAAGACTGACCCAAATCCACACAACTGGTCTACCTTGGTTTCTGTAAACTTGCTGGGAAAGAATTTTTTAAAAAACGGTTTAAATACCTGTTAGTGCCTTTTCTTTTCCAGGAAAGATTCTCATTGAACTCTAAAGATCTCTTCATGAAACTTTCCATACTTAGCTGATACATTGTGACATCTTTTGTTTTACAAAGTTCATTTACCTGCACGTGTGGTGATTTTTCACTGTGCCTTTTTGTATTTAAGGATTATATTTAAAAAAATAATATTGTGTGTGGACCTAGGAGTTAGGCGTTGGCTGCTCGGTCCCGACTACTACTTGGAGATCTGGATGAGCTTGAGGGACCTCGATGAGCTTGAGAGAGTACCTAATTTAGGAAGGTACACTTAAAGAACCTGACCACAGGGCTTAAGGAAACGCTCCGTAACAATAATCAAGTACTGTAAGAAACAGATATCACAACTACCCAAGCTAAGTCTACATTTTGTACTGACTGCTTAACGGTGAAGTGTGAGTTCTGAGGCTGATGGAGTCACTTCTCAAGTATCTCTGAAAACCAACACTGCCTTGCCGACGCACTCGGTTCAACGCATTTTTAAAAGGAACCATTGAAGATTACAGTGCTTGAAATGCTGAATATTTACTGTGAGAAGAAAAAGGGGTAATAAATATAGCACATCAGAGACACCCCTATAAATGTTAAACTTCTGTTAAATCGCATATCATTTTTGTGCAGAAAAAGATTCCATTAAATATCTTTTTGGTCATCATTCCTTGGAGAATTCCGCTCTCCTCAAGCCCAAGTCCTCTGGAGGCACACATATTTGGTTTGACTGTGACATAGTTTTAAATTTCCATGTGTTTATTTGAAAGTACCAATTCACATGTTCTGCTCAATTCTGTATACCCCCCCTCCTGCATCTTCCAGAAAGATTTGGATTGATCCGAAGCTAGTTTTAATTTTTAACATTGTTTATATTGATGGTTATGTTATGTTTATATGTTACTAAGTTTTTATACAGAGCCAAATCACACACCTTTTCCCCATCCTACCAGGTAAGATACCTAGGCACTCAACCCCCCCGCCGACCTTTCCTGACACAAACACTTTCTCACAGACAGTTCACCGTGAGTGACAACGTACTAACCCCAGAGCTGTGTAGCTGACATGTCCCACCACTATGGCGAGGCAAGGTCAGGCAATTACGGATCATTACACACACCTGACCTCCATCCCACTTCCCCACACGGATAAAAGGCGCAGCACGAAGGCACACTCTGAGCGAAGCAAAACACACGAAAAAACAGCAGTTCCAAGATGACAGTTTAATACAAGGAGAAAGGGGGCGACACCAGAGAGGATTACACTGAGGGAAGTACCCTTGACCTGAAAGGACTGTTATTGTGAGCCTTGGAAAGTAAGAAACTGAAGACCAGCAACTAAGGCTGATCAAACCTGCACAGTGTGTCAGAGGTACCCAGGGCTCTCCCGCGTCGATAACCAAGGCGGGGAGGAGCGATTGCCGCTGTGGTACTGTCCTTGGCTCCTACAACACAGAAGCATCCGAAAAGACAGCAATGCTGGTGAGTCGGAGAGACTGATATCAAAACCGCGTGTGTTTTGAACCAAGGTTGCAAGCAGCAACATTGTATAAAGAGAACAGTGTGTGAAGCGTTTGTGGTGAGTGACATGAATACAATTGGAAGCCAAAGGAAGTAATTAAACTTTGGGAGGTATAGATGGATTGATCCAAAGCTAGTTTTAATTTTTATCATTTTTTATATTGATGGTTATGTTGTGTTTATATGTTACCAAGTTTTTATGTGGAGCCAAATCACACACATAGGGCCTCATTACAGGCCGGGCGGTTCGGAAATAACAGTGGCGGTAAACCCGTCGCCACTGTTAATTCTGGACCGCCCAATCCCGACACCTGCATGCGGGAGGTGATGTTCCAGCCAGGTCTGACCTGGCGGGTTTAACACCGGCCGCCTGCAGGCGGACGTGGAAACACCAGCACCATCACAAGATGGTCTCGGTGTTTCCACTTCCCCATTCCCATTGAGTCCTATAGGACTCAATGGGAATGGGGATTTACCGAATTCCCTCTCCGGAATTCCCGGGACACCAGGGTCATAATGCCCTGGTATTTTCGGGAGTCATGGAGGTGGAATGGTAATACGAGTCCCGGTAAACCCGGTAAATATATAGAGCATGTTTATAGTTATAATAATGTTTAGTGTGTGGTTAATTAAGGGAAATATTATGGGGAGGTTTACAGTATTAGGTAGAAGGGCTAGAGGGTGTTAGTACCGTGGCATGAGGCAGGTAAGGAAATTGGCAGCCAGCCTGAGGCCACTTACGGAGTGGGGACGCCTATGGAGTGCCACACTCTGGCCTCGCCCTTCAGTGGGTGGTGCCAGGTGTAGGGCAGATTTATGTTCCTTCGGTTTTGCCCTATGGATCTTCCTATGACCCGCTAAGGAAAGGTGGGGCAGACGGGGCTGATCCCTTTTTGAAAGAACTCAAGCCAGGGGGAACTTAGAAGGGGATTATCAAGTAGAAGGGTAGATCAGTTCGAAAGGTTTGTAATTTTGTAAATAAAGAGGTATTCCATTGCTTGTCTCCCAGTCAGGATTAATCCAAAGCCTCACTGAGAGTGTGGCTTTGTTTTTATGCTCTCTGCCTTAAGAGTCATAGCTCCTAAAAGAGGTGTACCCCAAAGGTACTCCATAGTGTCCCAGACATAGGGCCTCATTACATGGATGGCGGTGGACCAAGGTGCTATTAGCACCTTGGTCCATGCCGGTAAAATACCGGCACCGCGTTGGTGGAAAGGGGAATTACCGCCTTATTCCAAGGTTGGCGGGGCGGTAATTCACCTTTCCCCCATTGCCCTTCCCCATTCCCATTTTTGCCCCATAGGGCTCTATGGGAATGAGGAAGGCGCTTATTACGGTTCCGCAAATTGCGGTACCGTAATTAGCTCCCTGGTCCCTTTGCAGGTTGGTTTTTAACGCCTGCAAAAAGCAGGCATTGAATTCACCAACCCGCAAAGGGACCTCGTAGTAAGGTGGTAAGGGTTTACCGGTACCAGTAAACCCTTACCGCCTACCGTGTAATGAGGCCCATAGTGTCCTCTCTCTGTTGCCCATGCAGCTTGGCTACTGGTTGCTTTTTCATATTTTTAAAATGGTTGCAGTGGTTGAAGTCCATTTTACGTGGCTGGGTCCTTTTTGACCCTCTCTTCCATTCACCAAACTACAGGTTGTCTTTGTTTGCCTTGAAGACCTGAGCTGTCACATGATTATCCCTTGTCCCTCTAAGTGTGTGTAAAGGTAAGGGGACATCTAGGGCCACTGGATTCCTGCGTGTCAAGACGGGGGCTGTAGTTAGCTTAAACCAGTTCTAACTGTCATATGCAGTTTCCTCTATGGGATTGTGTGGATTCATTCCTTTGTGTGAGGGATTCTTCCAGAATGCATGGGTGTGCTTGGAAGGATGACCTGCCATTGGCTGAACATCCATCTGTATGAATGATTCTTGATGTTGTGATTGGATGATGTATTCACTCACTGCTCCCAAACGGAATAAAAGCAGAGCTCCTTAACCGCTCACTTTGTCTACTGCTAGAAGTCTGTACCTGCACTCTCAAAGGCCTGCTGCTTGATGAAGGATAACAATTCTGCACCAGCTTCCTTTAGCGCTCCAAAGCTCTGCCTCTCCCAGATGACCAGAAGGAACCCAATGCTCCAGCGCTCCTTTCCCCATATCTGGTGGAGACAACTGGATCACAGCTCCAGCTCCTGCTCAGAGGTGTCATCTCCCTGAAGGTTCTGACCTTGCCTGCATTGCTGGAGACAGAATTGCATGTTCCTTTGTGAAGACTCCCTGTGCTGAACCAATAGAGAATATCTGTCCCAGGACATCTGGCAAGTGCCCTGGTGCCATCTACCCTTACTGGGAATCTCCAGGGGCCTGCACCTCCCTTATTCCTACAACCACACGGCTGAACTTTCCCCCCCAAACCTTTTTCTGTAGATGGCTCCTGTGTGGTATGAGGTCTTCAGCCTTTTCGAAATAGGTGTTCTTCCTTGGACTCTCTTCAAGACAAGGTCATCTGAAGCCAAATCATGTGCTCAAAGCCGACGTGGGAGGCCAGCATCAATAACTACCGCCGACGACAGCCGATTCGCCTTTCCATTTCTCTGGCTCCAACCCTCGATCTGGAAATCACAAAATCTTCATTAAAAATCCTTCCTCTGGGTCTGCTGCACTCATGACTCATCACTGCAACCTACCGTGGTTGCCAAACAATGTGCAACGTGGCCGCCTTTGGAAACAGCTTGCTGCAAAACTGTGTTTTCTCTCCGAGGGTATTGCTCTCCTGACTCGCGGGCACTGCTTGTGGTTCTTTGCATTGTGCAGGTCTTCATCCTTGGGCCTCTTCTTCTTCAGCAAAGGTTTTCTGTGAGTCTCACTCCACAGAAACCTCAGAATCTGCTTCTTGGGAAGACTTTCACCAAAGGTTACTTTTTACAGACAAAGACTGACCCAAATCCACACAACTGGTCTACCTTGGTTTCTGTAAACTTGCTGGGAAAGAATTTTTTAAAAAACGGTTTAAATACCTGTTAGTGCCTTTTCTTTTCCAGGAAAGATTCTCATTGAACTCTAAAGATCTCTTCATGAAACTTTCCATACTTAGCTGATACATTGTGACATCTTTTGTTTTACAAAGTTCATTTACCTGCACGTGTGGTGATTTTTCACTGTGCCTTTTTGTATTTAAGGATTATATTTAAAAAAATAATATTGTGTGTGGACCTAGGAGTTAGGCGTTGGCTGCTCGGTCCCGACTACTACTTGGAGATCTGGATGAGCTTGAGGGACCTCGATGAGCTTGAGAGAGTACCTAATTTAGGAAGGTACACTTAAAGAACCTGACCACAGGGCTTAAGGAAACGCTCCGTAACAATAATCAAGTACTGTAAGAAACAGATATCACAACTACCCAAGCTAAGTCTACATTTTGTACTGACTGCTTAACGGTGAAGTGTGAGTTCTGAGGCTGATGGAGTCACTTCTCAAGTATCTCTGAAAACCAACACTGCCTTGCCGACGCACTCGGTTCAACGCATTTTTAAAAGGAACCATTGAAGATTACAGTGCTTGAAATGCTGAATATTTACTGTGAGAAGAAAAAGGGGTAATAAATATAGCACATCAGAGACACCCCTATAAATGTTAAACTTCTGTTAAATCGCATATCATTTTTGTGCAGAAAAAGATTCCATTAAATATCTTTTTGGTCATCATTCCTTGGAGAATTCCGCTCTCCTCAAGCCCAAGTCCTCTGGAGGCACACATATTTGGTTTGACTGTGACATAGTTTTAAATTTCCATGTGTTTATTTGAAAGTACCAATTCACATGTTCTGCTCAATTCTGTATACCCCCCCTCCTGCATCTTCCAGAAAGATTTGGATTGATCCGAAGCTAGTTTTAATTTTTAACATTGTTTATATTGATGGTTATGTTATGTTTATATGTTACTAAGTTTTTATACAGAGCCAAATCACACACCTTTTCCCCATCCTACCAGGTAAGATACCTAGGCACTCAACCCCCCCGCCGACCTTTCCTGACACAAACACTTTCTCACAGACAGTTCACCGTGAGTGACAACGTACTAACCCCAGAGCTGTGTAGCTGACATGTCCCACCACTATGGCGAGGCAAGGTCAGGCAATTACGGATCATTACACACACCTGACCTCCATCCCACTTCCCCACACGGATAAAAGGCGCAGCACGAAGGCACACTCTGAGCGAAGCAAAACACACGAAAAAACAGCAGTTCCAAGATGACAGTTTAATACAAGGAGAAAGGGGGCGACACCAGAGAGGATTACACTGAGGGAAGTACCCTTGACCTGAAAGGACTGTTATTGTGAGCCTTGGAAAGTAAGAAACTGAAGACCAGCAACTAAGGCTGATCAAACCTGCACAGTGTGTCAGAGGTACCCAGGGCTCTCCCGCGTCGATAACCAAGGCGGGGAGGAGCGATTGCCGCTGTGGTACTGTCCTTGGCTCCTACAACACAGAAGCATCCGAAAAGACAGCAATGCTGGTGAGTCGGAGAGACTGATATCAAAACCGCGTGTGTTTTGAACCAAGGTTGCAAGCAGCAACATTGTATAAAGAGAACAGTGTGTGAAGCGTTTGTGGTGAGTGACATGAATACAATTGGAAGCCAAAGGAAGTAATTAAACTTTGGGAGGTATAGATGGATTGATCCAAAGCTAGTTTTAATTTTTATCATTTTTTATATTGATGGTTATGTTGTGTTTATATGTTACCAAGTTTTTATGTGGAGCCAAATCACACACATAGGGCCTCATTACAGGCCGGGCGGTTCGGAAATAACAGTGGCGGTAAACCCGTCGCCACTGTTAATTCTGGACCGCCCAATCCCGACACCTGCATGCGGGAGGTGATGTTCCAGCCAGGTCTGACCTGGCGGGTTTAACACCGGCCGCCTGCAGGCGGACGTGGAAACACCAGCACCATCACAAGATGGTCTCGGTGTTTCCACTTCCCCATTCCCATTGAGTCCTATAGGACTCAATGGGAATGGGGATTTACCGAATTCCCTCTCCGGAATTCCCGGGACACCAGGGTCATAATGCCCTGGTATTTTCGGGAGTCATGGAGGTGGAATGGTAATACGAGTCCCGGTAAACCCGCTGCCACCATTGTTTCTGGACCAGCAGATTACGAGTTCTGCAGGCGGGAGGTGTCACTCCCGCCAGGTCTGACCTGGCAGGAGTAACGCCGCCCACCTGCAGACGGAAATGGAAACACCAGCTCCGTCATAGACGGAACCAGTGTTTCCATTGTCCCCATCCCCATGGAGTCCTGCCGGACTCCATGGGAATGGGGATTTACGGAATTCTGCCTCCGGAATTACCAGGTCACCGGGGTTGTAATTTCCAGCATTCACTGAGGCGGTAATTCATTCCAAGTCTGGCAGCAACCTGCCGGTTTTTCCGGTTCAGTTACCGCTGGACTTGGAATAAGGCCCAGTGTCTTCATTTCGGGGGGGGGGGGGGGGTGAGTTTCCACAATAATGTTCTTAATGGCGGTTCTGAACAAAGGTTTCCAGGCCCACTTATTAGTTCATATATATTTAGACCCCTTGCAGTCTGAGCTTTTCTCACCACTCAGCTGGCGGCTTCGCATTTACTCAGCCAGCACACTCACTCTCTCTTTCACACACTAGTGCTCCCTCTCTCTCTCTCTCCTTCTCTCAACACACACAAATGGACACACACACGCATTCTCTGTCACAAAATTACTCTCTCTTACACATTCTGATACACACTCACAGACACACATAGCATACATAGACAAAATGTGCATGTACCCCTACACTGTGCGCGTGACTCCCAAATGAGTTGATCACTGCGACCGAATGCAATGCCTATAAAAAAACAAATGATTGTCTCCGGCAAAGATCGTTACTGTAATTTGCTAATAACCTTAATACCATAATGTTCATGGTACTCCATTTATCAAAGTTGAAAGGAAGAAGCAGTGAGCCAGTCCGGTTGAGAAGGAAAAGGGTTTTTTCAGAAGAAACAAAGATGTCTGGCACAAATCGCACATGCTGAACTCGCCGAGCTATTTTACCATCAATCATCACAAAATGACAGCCCTACTTGGGCTGTGTTATAGCTTTTGTTCATGGTGGACACCTTACCTGGGAATCTGTGCAATAGAAAGTTACCAGCTCCTTTAGAGAGGATTGCTGGGGGAGAACATCAAAGACATGTTTCTTTGTTAGAGCCTTTACTTACTAAGCCTTCTTGCTGCTCCTCAGAATGCTCTTCATCTGCTCCAGGCCGCTGTCTCCCAGCTCACACAGCCTTAGATCCACCACGTCCAGCTGGGACCTCTCACAGCAGTAAAGCAAGGCGTGGATGTCCAGAGAGTTGAGAGATGTATTAAATAAATCCACACTCTTAATGCACTGTGAGACATGCTGCGTCACATCAGCATCGTGCAGTTCAAACACATAATGGAAGAGGTTAAGTAATTTGATCTTGATGGGGTGTCTCTCAATCCAGGCATGGAACCACGTTTTTAGGAATAACTTTCTCTCATCGCTGAGAGGCGCTGACTGGGACAGAAAGCTCTGCTTCCCAGAAGTCAAGAGTCCAAAGAAGAATCGGAGGAAGCTTTGGAAGCGCTTCCCATGATCAGCAGTGATTCCCTCAAGGAGCGGTGACCGTGCATTGTTTGGCATCTTTTCCAGAGCCCAGGTATCCAGGCATTCCTCGAGCTCTTCCTCATCCTGGATTTTCTCCACACAGTGTAAGGCAGCAAACATGTCCCGTATACTGGAGTGACGGTAGACATAGCGGTCAGTCTTGCTGTCTCCCCTAAAGAAAAAACCTCTCAAGCTTCTCAAGAGATCTTGTGCCTGTCGACAGTTCACTGCAAGGTCTTCAGTCTTTATCTCCTGAACTCCAGTAATAATATTTTTGTAAGACATCTCACAGAGCTGATGGATAGTATGTTTAATGTTTATTAGTATCTCGGATTCTTCAGTTGTCGATGCCACACAGCAAAGGTGCCCCCAGCTGCTCATCTTTGCCAAGGTGTTGCTCACAGTGATCTGGAAGAGGCGCAACAACACTCCACTGCATGTGGTGAGCGCTCCCTCATCCCCAGGAGTGCTGGCTTCCCTGTATATCTCGCATAAGGCGCTGCCTATAAGGGGAATGGACACCAACCTGGACACTTTGTGGGTTTTGATATAGTCTGCAAAGGATTTTGATAGGTCACCACCTGCCATGAGATTATTGTAATATTCCTGAATCTGATCCTCTTTAAAAGCTTCCAGTATAAATGTAGACGAGAAATAGTTTGTGATTTTACGCACGTAACTAAACTCGGAAGTCACCCAAACATCTGTGTTCGGGAGAAGCTGCTTGGATATGACTTTTGAGAGCAGAGATCTGATGTTCAGTGGGGTGTCTATATCACAGTGTGAAGAACGGGGACTGACCCTCAGTTGTGTGGTGTCGCTATCACAGTGTGGAGAGTGGGGGCTGACCTCCAGTTCGTGATTAAACTCGTCCAGGCCGTCCAGAATGATGAGCACTCTCTCTGCATTGAGCAGCTCGGGGAGCAGTGGAGACAGCTCGGGGCACTTGAGCTCCAAGAGCTCTCTCACACTTATTGGTGCCTTGATGGTGTTTAACTCGCTGACTGATATATGAATGATGCATCTGTAGTAGACCTCTCGCCCGGATGCCCACTGTCTCTGGAGCTCTTTGGTGACGCAGCTCTTCCCAATCCCAGCCATTCCCGTTATCAGCCTCCGCTTCGAGGGTTTAAGAGTGAACAGATCTTCTGACTGCATAGTGCATTCATTCCCCTCACACCTGTAGATCAAATCATCCTCAGGGTCTTCACTGCACTTCTTTGCGCCCCTAGAGTGGAATCGTCTTGGCAAAAAATGATCGGTTTCATTGTATCCAGAGGATAAAGCTTTGCGACGCCTGACGCTGGCGCTGAGAACCTTGCGTTTGTAAGATTCAATTGGATCTGCAAAGAAAAAACATGTTTTAGAAACATCATTTAGATGCCCAACCAAAAAGTTATTTTTGTATTTAAACACGATTTCACAAGAACCGTAGTGCGAATAATCTACTGGCATAGACCAAGCGTGAGTAAATCTACCTTGTGTTCCTGTGCATGAGATGTTAAAGCATTAAGTGACTGGGCAAGAAATGAAGTGAACAAGTGAGAGGAGCAGAAAGCGGAAACAGCAACGTCTTTACAAAGGTGTGAAACACCAAACAGTACATTTTCTTTGCATCCTTTCACTTGTCATGGAACTTTGCACTACAGTTTTCGATATGGCCACACTGTGGAGCTATTCTCACGTAGAGGCAGTACTTTAAGTGGGATGCTAAATCAAGGGGGCGCTCGTTAGGGGTCATGGTGCACTGGCTTATTACCTTATGTGCGCCCAGCCTCTGCTTTTAAACAAACGAGAGACTGGGCGCACCAAAGGTGTGACACCAGTGCACCCCAGCTCTCACACACAACAGACAGCAATTTCATTCAAGAAACTGTGTGGTTAAAGGGTGCCTGCGTACCCCTGCAGGCATCCCTTTAACCACACAGCTCTTCGAGTGAAAGGCCTGCCAGATGTGTGATGTCTCTGTACTGAGAGACATGAGGAGGGCTGGAGTGTCTTGCCTTTCCTTTTGTTTCTGAGTAAAGAGTCATCATGCAACAGGGAGCCCTTTAACCGTGCAGCTAAAGGGCTTCTTGATGCATGAGGACGCTTTATTCAGAAACAAAACGAGAGGCAGGCACTCCAGCCCTCCTTCTGTTTCTGATTACAGAGACATCATGCAACCCAATTAGCCAAAGGCTACGTAGTTAAAGGGCTGACTGGTGGTGTCATTACTTCGGTTTCAAAAAAAGAAGAGACAATTCCTTTTCTTTTTTCCAATCTGAAGTGCTGCCACTTGTAGGCACTTTTTTAACTGTGCAGAAACTTAGATGGAATTCTGAACATTAGCCTGCGTTGCATCTAGATAGGATTGTGAAGGTTAGCAAGTGCGACACCTAGATGGAATAGTGAATGTTAAGCAATGGCCACACTTAGCAGTGTGAACGTTAGCAAACACCACACTTAGATAGAATAGCAGATGTTAGCATGTGCCACACTTAGATAAGATTGTGAACAATAGCCTGCGTCACAACTAAATAGGATTGTGAATGTTGGCCAGTGCCACATCTAGATAGAATAGCGATTATTAGCCATTGCCACATCTAGACGGCATTGAGAATATTACTGATGCCAGATTTAGTTAGAATTGTGAATGCTAGCCTGCTTCACATATAGACAGGAATTCTAAAGGTGGGCCAGTGCCACATTTGGATATAGTTGTGAATATTGGCGTGAGTCATATATAGAAAAGATTGTGAATATTAGCCAGAGCCGGATCTAGATAGAAATGCAGAGATATTCACGTGCCACATCTAGAAAGAACGTGGAAATTTAGCACATCACTTCTAGACAGCGATGCCAATAACCAACCCACTAACAATCTCACCCCTTTTCATACACCTCTCAAACTCTAACCAAACACAACCACAACCTTATAGCACAACAATCCGCACAAACTTCACTACACCGCAACAACAAAACAAACCACAACTATCCTTGCACAGCTGACCGGAAAGCACCCCAAGCCAAGCGAACAGTGTTAACCAAATTGAAGCTGCAGCACATCACTGCTCTCTTGCACTTTTCCCGCTCATTCCCAATAACTTACCCCCCTTCCCTTTTTCAGATCCGCCAGAGCACCAGGGGACCACTCCAGTGGTGATAATGCGTGGTACAAATATCCTTTAACATTAACATTAATTGTAACCGTTCCATGCAATAGGCGTGCAGTGCTTGGCTTAAATATACTGTCACGTAAAGCAATATATTTGTGTGCTTAGAATGACAATATATTTAAGCAAACAGTAGAATCCAGGCCCTGATTGGCCTCTGCGCTGCATACTACAGAATGAAGTGCAAGCCCAGCACAGGCATCTCCCTGCACCCAACACGGCCAATTGGGCGAGCCTGAATGGGAGCTACACCATGGAATGTCCGGCTTCTTGATACGTCTAGTTTTCGTGAGTTGAGGAACCACAGCAAATGATTGCAGTCAGGCAATGTGTTTATCTAGTAATATCCATCTCTGAAAAAACGGGAAGACACTTCTGTTCCTTAAGCTTTATTGCCCATTATTATGAGCCCAGAAGCCCAATGTATGTGCCTAAGCCAAGCCAAGAAATGGGTATAAGGAGAGCTGAGGGGGAATAAGAGCCAGTAGTGCCAAGTAGCAGAGGGCAATTAGGCTATTAGGCTCCAGGGCTGGGTGGTAGGCTGAGATGTTGATTTCCAGCAAAGACAGGTGTAACATCAGTTCTTGCTATTCGTCAGAAACTCCTCCTATACAGTGCAGTTTCTAGCCAAATTGGTGCCCAGGGCAAAACATCAGAATGCGCCCCCATCCCCCGACTGGCACACGTCACTGCCAATCTATACCTCTGTGATGCGACAAATCCCTTCCTCAATATGAATAAATAATTGCTATATGAATGAAGCTGGTTTAATTGCATTGTAATTCAAGTACTTTACAGAAGAATTCTAATGTGAGAATACAGCTGTTGCTGCCCAAGTAAATGGATTTTCTGTCAATTGCTCTTAGGGAAGGCCTTTCCTGAATGCAGTTTCAAACTGTCCATACTAGCACATTGCGGTGTGATCAGCCTACTGGGGTCTGATGGCCCACTGACCTGGCCCTGTGTTGCAGGTGTTCTCTTTGTACCACCTCACTTGTATTTCGCAAGGGGCAATACTAGACCAACCATATGAATTATTTTCTGACAGTCTGGACAGTCTGGTACACTCTTATTGTACTCTTTCAAAATACCTCTCTGAGAGTGGGAAATGGGGCACATAGCATCAATGAGGATTCCTGTATGCTTTGCATTAATACACAGAGCATTTCAGGACTATAACAGTGATCGGAGATCTCTACATTTGATAAACAGTTCTGTGATAAAAGTATTGTATGTGTGAATCTCTAAATTCATAACTGATGCATGACTTGGTGCTCACATCACGGTTCACAATACTCACCCTAACATTAAAATGTGTGTAACCATGAACCATACATGCTCATCTGGACAGTTTACGTTTTTGGATGCGAGTATAAAATGGCTGCAACATCAGCCATTCAAATGGGAACTAAGGGCTATTTTGCTTATTGTTTCTGAAGAATTTTAGAGGGGGAAAGGATGGGTCTCAGCGTGAGCATGCCCAACCGCAATAAAGAAACATCTTTAGGGAGCTACAGACAAGGCAGGATACCGTGAAGATACCACGCAAGAGAGACCCAATATACAATGCACAAAAAGGCTACACAGAAAGGATTGTACCTCTTTCAAACTTTAGCCTGACCAGTAAAAAACTGATGAAGCATTTTAAACAAAACCAGCTTCTAATGCGTGGTAAAGGGTCCACAGTTCTTCAGCCACTACCTCCTCACCATTAGGCAGGCCTCAAGGGTTATTTCTGCAAAAAGAGCAGGCACATGCATTATCTAACAGAGCTGGCATTAGCATCTCTTATTAGTGCTGCCCTGCAGCTAGTGAAAATCATGGTGTGGCAGAGTAGACCGGGCATGTGACCTATTGGATGTACAATTTGAGGCAACTTCTTTGATTGCTTTATGCATTTAAGTGTAGGCATAGTATGGCATGCTTGTCTGAGCCACGTACACAAGACGTTTCTGTATGGACATTGATCACATCAGACACAAACAGATGTATGTGCTGTTATTTAAGGGAGCACCACATAGACATCACAGGGTGGTGACTTGTGTAGCGCACAAATCATTGCTGCGAATATATCACTGCATTGATTTGCCATGGAATACTGTCTGCATGGTGACACCCAATGAACCCTGCTTTCCTAATCAAGGTGCCAAGTCACATTGACATGCCATCTGGTGTGTACTAGGCTGTGGTTGGCTTGTTAAGAAAATGAAAAGAGCGTTGATGCTGAGCAGCTGCATTTAGTCCATGTCCCAAAGCAGCCACTAGAATACTTAAGAAAATTAGAGTTAACCTTCCCAGGGATGCGCCATATGTAACTAAAAAGTAATATACAACAATAAAAAATAGTTTTCCTGTGTCAAATAAAGAAACATGAAAATAAAGAAAATAGTTTTAAACTTTTCGGTGTGGCACGTTAATTCTCTTTGAAGAATGCATAGGTTTGGTCAGCTAACTGATACTTGTGCTGGCCTGGTGAATATAAATGCCCCATGTTCAGTTCTTAACACTGAAATGTTAAACTCATTCTGTGTTAAAACAATGGCTTGTTTAAGTGAGCCAAACTTATAAATTGCCCCACTTGAAAGGCTGTCAGCACAAAGAATGAGGGGCACGGAGTGTGTGACTACAGAGCATCTCACATGCTGCAAAAGTAAGAGCAATTTGAGCTATCCCGGAACGCACGGACAGTTGCAGCAAAAGCAGTTCCTTCCATTTAGTCTTTGCGCCGCTATTGAATGCTGTATAAATAGCAGATTCGGCTGTACCCTGGGTCACACATCTGTGTGTATGAATATGATTGTTAGTTAAAGAATGTATTCTAAAGGAAAAGCCAAGGTGGCGCAGGGATTTTCAGGCGATGGCAGCCAGCAGGGAGCTTAAACGCTAAGGGCCTGACTCACAGAAGTATCTTATAATGGCGCTATCCCATTCAGAAACGCTCTGTGAATCAGGCCCCAAATGCCCACAGAGGAGCGGTAAACCCTTCTTTGCCAGCAAGTGGCTGAGGTGGAGGATTCGGAGTTAGAAGGCAATGAGGTTATAACACTTCTGTATATCCCATGGGAAGGGGATAAAAAGCTTTTACCATGAGCGATGCAAAGCACACATTTTACTACCCCCAGAACGAAAATAGAGAAACAAATGTATTGCCGGGGTATAAGAAGGCTGACTGTCAACATGGAGGCAGTTGCTGTACCCCAAATTAATTTGAAAGCGTTAGGAAAAACTGATGCTGCCACTAGTTGGATGCTTACTCCGCATCCAAGCATTGTGGCCTTCAGACGAGATTAAGGAGTGGATGTTTGGAGAAGACGATGGTATGAGGTACTAGCACGGGAGTACTCATCACTGCAAGAGGGGGGGAGAGCCGCAAAAATAATCCTGCAACTCCCTCTACCCAAATGCAGAGCGCACAATTTCATACGATCTCATTCATGCCCCCAAACCTCCCACCCCACCCATGCCCCAATCTACTTTGTTGGTAACATTGGTGGCAGATGGCATTTTAACACATAACACAAACAAATAAAACTGCAGGACCATCGCAGATGCAGATAAATCATCTATTAGCGCTCTGTCCAGGCGCTCTCGGGCAAAATACATGCAACCCTCCTAATTTGCACATGGTTTGCACCCCCAGAAGTGACTTCACAGAAAAGGACAGTGCAAGGAGCATCATCAGTCTTTGAATAAGTTGCCATAAGTAAGCCAAGTGGCAAATAACTTTGGTGCAAAATACCTACATTGCAATATTATTATTTCTGAGGCTTGTGGAATCTGCTTAGATCACATGCTGTGCATAGGCCGACATCTAGTGGAAGCTGTGGAGTATTACAGTTTGTTTTTTGAAACTCGAAAATGGGCGTCGACACAGGGCATGCAAGTAATACTATCCCTAGTGTGACGTCCACTGTACCCATGATCCCTCACGCGTGTAGGACCCTCAGATTGTTTTTTTCCGCCATACTGGTCAGAAGCATCCCACGGAGTTCCCTGGCTTCCAGACATATTTTGCTAAATATCTTAATATATCTTAATATTTCCCTATTTCTCCCACTCCTACGTCGAGTCATCGAAGTTCGAAGCTCGACGCCGGCCCAGAGAAGAAAACAACTGTCGGGAGCTGCACGACGGAACTTGGGCCTCGGAAGGCCTCTGTCCTCGGCCCGGGCAGGCCTCGGCCCTGCAAGTAGGGAGAGTGGGGGATGGTAACATACTCTTCACTCATATACATATATTTCCTACACACATTAGCCCACTGCCACAGGTTGCGTATGGAGGGTACCCCTTTCAAATTCTGCCCCAAGTGCAACCGCAAGTATCCTTGGGTTGACAAACATGCCACCTGTAACCCCTGCTGGCCGAGGGACCACCCCGAGGCGAACTGTAGAGCGTGTAGCCGGTTCAAGGTTAAGACACTAAAGGACCGCTCGGCCAAACGTTGGGCCCACCACACCAGGCAACGCGAGGCCATGGAAGCGGAGGGCACCTTCAGTGTTACGCTCACCTGACTCCCACGGAGGCGCTGGCCTGGTTCGCGCTGCTGTGACCTCTTCTAAGGTGATGCGCAGGGTTCGGAAGACGGACTGGACCGGGCCCCCAAATCTGGCTTGTCTGGCTCGCAGAAGTATCCTTCTGTAGGCAAAAATAGGGGATTAACTGTCTGCGGGGTAATGCAATCGGCCTCCCACTTTCCCCTCTCACCCTCCTTGAAACCCTTCTGTGATTTCTCATAGCGTCTCACCTTAGGGTCTGGAAGGACGAGCTCTCCATCCTGCTTCTGATGCAGGGGCGCGTTGGTATCCAGTTACTTCACTGGATTTTCGGATTGGTGAGAACCAAACTTGCTTGGCTTCCAGGTAAGTTTTTTGATAGGAGGTTCCCCTTGTGTCCATGCATTAGTGTACTAATGCTAGTGTCTTTTTCCCCATAGGGGCCGGGGTACGGAATGCCGGGGAACAGGCACCGACCCGAGATGAGAGGTGAAATCCTTGTAGAAATCAGGTAAGTCTTTAATGAGCGTTTTTTGGTAATGTCTTTTCATTCGCTCATTAACGCTGATGTCTCTTTTTCCCCTTAGGGGCCGGGGTCCGGAAATGCCAGGATGCGGCGCGGACCCGAAATGAAGAGGGAATGAATCAACAGGTAAGTCTTAACATGGAGATTCCCTTCTCTCTCTCACCTTTTGTTCTGGTGTTTTTCTCCCTAGGCTCTGGGGCGTGACTGCGAATCCGGATGATCGCTGCTGAACATGGAGGCGCCCTGTGAAGGTGAGTCGAATGCGGCGCTGCAGCGATCGACGCAATGAGCTTTTAAATTAAAGTCTTCCTTTTCAGGATTGTCGGCGAGATGTCTCCGGGATGCGGATTTAGCAGGTAAGGACTTTTCCTTCTTCTGTTCTCTTCTTCTCTTCCTTTGCAGGTGATCCAGGATGCTGGCAGGCGTGGCAGAAGTCAGGATGCAGGAGCAGACACGGTGAGCGTCCAGCTGCTAGATGCAGAACAACGCGAAGCACGTGTGGCTGTTCGGGTGGGGTTTAAATAGCCTTGGAAGAAGTTCCAGGTATGTATCCTTCCTCCAATCAGGTATGTATCCTTCCCCGACCACCCCCGGATACTAAATTAGTCCCACAGGTAAAGTAGTTCCTTTCAGGCCTCAAGGAGGCCGGGATCCTGCAGCATGGTCTGCATCAGGTAAGTGCACCCAAGCATTCCCATAATGAGCCTGGCGCCTATGGCGCCAGGACTGATGTCTTTTATGAGCCTGGCGCCATAGGCGCCAGGACACTGTCCAAAGGGCCCCTATATGGGGTTGCTGGGTCCTTCCTTGGGGACTGGATGTCCGCTTTCGGGGACGCCGGGCTTGAACCGGCTCCCCGGGAGCGGGCATCATGACATTCAGTGATGGCAGCGACGCCGTACTTTCGGACGGCGAGGGCAACGTGGCGTCGAAAGACGGTCATGCACAAGTCCCCGACCTCGGAAGGCTGTCCGGCAGGGCGGTTATGGGGAACACACCCGGCGACACAAGCGCTACGCACACCACTTCCACCCCTAAGCACTCGAAGTCCAACCGGGACTCGACGCGCGTGTCGAGTTCTTGGAAAGAGGCACACAAAGAGCAGTCCACCGAATTGGTGTCCTCTGGGCGTTCTCGGTCAAGATCGCCTCACGACACCAGGCAACCATTCACAATTGCCAAAAGTACCTCACTCACCAAAGTTATGGAGGTACGCTCGTCAGAAGACGAGGCCGACCACCAGCCCTAGTCTGCTCACCAGGAGTCGCCATCATCAGACCGTTCTGTGGTTGCTGCCGAATCCCGACGCACTCACTCTAAGGAAAGGGACACTACTCCCGATTCTTGACGCCAGGCGTCGAAAACCTCTGAGAAGGTGAAAACACCTGGGAAACATTCTTCCACTCATGGGGAAGGGGGGAAACAGCAGGAAGAAACCATCTAACCCTTCTTCTGCACCACATTCACATAAAGACAGTTTTAAGTCTTCTAATAAACAGCTAGCCAAGACCCCTGCACAAGCCCATAGGTCCAGCCAAGTCATAGTAGGAGAATCCTCTCAAGTAAGGTAATTCCCAGCTCCAAAGAATGGACCAGTGAGGATATAGAGAGGGTTATGTCTATAATGTCATCCCTAGCAGATTTCTATGCCAAGAACCCAGAACACTTCCTCTCCTATACCCCTGACGGCGCTACTCCCTCAGGGTCTAGGGACCCGCAACCCCCTGGTAAGAAACCTCGGTTTGAGACACCACTGCAAGGTCGGTCTTCAGACCTTTCTACATACAGCCTTACGCCCAGTATAGTGAGGATCCACTACAAGATAAGGATCCAGAATTGGTAACGTTGGACGACCAAACTGGGGTTGACTATTATGGGGATGACGAGTACCAAGAGGAGGAGGAAGATGACTCAGAAGTCTACAGAGTAGACTCCCCGGTAGGTAAAGAACCTCAAGCTACCGACTCTCCAGTCGACAACCAGCCCCTCCTAAATGAGGTCTTGACTAGAGCGGCAGAACACTTCCGCATTGACACTCAGGGGGCACAGGAGGAGAGGGGCTTTGCTGAGGAACTAGTAGGAGAGAAGAGGCCCATTGCCCAGGCCATTCCAATTCTCAAATCCATCCAACGGAGAATTGATCCCTCCCTTCTCAACCCTAACCTCACCAGGGCAGTAAACCCCAGAATTGAGAAATTGTTCAGAGCAGCCCAAGCAGACCCGCTTTACATAAGGGGGCAACTGAAACCGGACTCCCTGGTAGTTACTAATACCTGGAAGAGGGCGGGAACACCTCTATCAACATCTGAGGCTCCCCCCGACAAAGACAGCAAGAAGATTTATGGTTTGGGAAGGAAGGTAGCCTCCACTTCCGCTTACCAGGCAAGGATTGCCAACTCCACCACTCTGCTGGCTAGTTACAACTGCCACCAGTGGGAGCAAGAAGCTGCCCTCATAGAATACGCACCGGACCCTTTAAAGGGCCAGTTGGCTCAGGTTGCGTCGGAGGGCAGAGCCGTGTCCGGTTGCATCCTGAAGGCAACCTTTGATGCCGCAGATAACGCCGGCAGGCTTATAGCAGAGAGCACTGTCATTAAGAGACATGCTTGGTTAAGACAGTCAGGGTTTAAACCCGAGACAAAAGCATCCCTAATTGACAAGCCGGTGGAACCGGACCTTCTGTTTGGCAAAGCAGTAGAGGACGCTTTAAAAACTGTCAAAAACGAGTATGATACTTTGAAATCCCTGGCACAGTTGACCAACAAGCCCCCTAATCAAGGAGGGAATGGTCATTTTCGTCACCCACATGGCCAAAATTCCCAGAGGGGCTCCAATTATACACAGGGACAGGGTACATCATGGGGTAACAACCAGCAGTCTACCCAGAGTTATGGCAGGAGAAACAAAAGGGGCCATGGTAAGGGTAGAGGCAGCCCCAATAGAGGCGGCGGCACGCCTCCCGCAAAACAGTGACGTTCCGCTCAGGGTCCCTTCTCATGCATCTCCAGTAGGGGGACGCATGTCCAACTTCACCCAAACTTGGGAAGGGATCACATCAGACAGTTGGGTGCTGTCCACAGTGTCCACAGGATACTGCATAGAACTGTTAGAGCGTACCCGAAACCACCCTCCACGTCAAAAAAGTACATTCCTTAGACCACCAGAAGATCCTCCTCGAGGAGATTGTCAATCTTCTAGCAAAGGATGCCATAGAACTCGTCCTGGGACACCAGGTAAACAAGGATATCTATTCAACTTACTTCCTTGTGCCAAAAAAAGATTTGACAATGCGCTCAGTATTAGACTTACGCCCTGCAAACAAGTATGTCAAGCCCCAAAAATTTTGCATGACTACTCTCCAAGAGGTAATTCCCCTCCTAAAAAAGGGGGATTACATGGCAACATTGGACATGAAAGATGCCTATTTTCATATTTCCATGTTCCCAGCGCACAGAAGATTCTTGCGCTTCAAGGTGGACAGTCAGCACTACCAGTTCAAGTTGCTGCCCTTCGGTATAGCCTCGGCTCCAAGGGTATTCACCAAGGTACTGGTGGTGGCGGTGGCACACCTACACAGGGAGACAATCCCAGTGTACCCTTACCTGGACTACTGGCTCATCACGGGGGAGACCCCAGTAATTTGCAGATCAAACATTCAAAGTACAATTGACCTCCTCTTCGAATTGGGTTTCCCCATAAACGAGAAACAGTCAATACTGGTGCCAAGCACCTCCAACCAGTTCCTAGGAGCTGTCCTAAACACTCAAGAGGGGTTGGCCTTTCCATCAGAGGAAAGAATTCGGAATCTACTGCTGCAAATTCCTCTATATCAGCCTGTTCGCCAGATAAGGGTGCGCAAAGCGATGCGTTTGCTAGGCATGATGGCGTCATGTATTTACCTGGTCCCCCACGCGCGCCTGCGCATGCGACCCATGCAAGAATGGTTGGCGAAACAGTGGTCTCGGGCAAGTGGTCAGTGGGACGATCTAGTGGTCGTTTCGCCAACACTTGTGCAAAGTCTTCACTGGTGGACAAGAGAAAATCTGTCAAAGGGGAAACGCTTTTATGATCCCGAGGTACAGGCTGTAATCACAACAGACGCATCCCTGTCAGGGTGGGGAGCACACCTTCTTCACCACACAGCTCAGGGTCTCTGGTCTCACACAGTGGCCAAGAATCATATCAATCTGCTAGAGCTCCTGGCAGTATTCAGAGCGCTTCAAGCGTTCGAGCCCTACCTGTTGAACCTGTCAGTGCAGATCTTGCCAGACAGCACAACAGCAATGTTTTACCTAAACAAACAGGGAGGGACTTGTTCGCAAAATCTGTCCAAGCTTGCCCAGAAAATTTGGATATGGGCACTCAGACGGAACATCTACCTGTCATCTCAACATGTTCCAGGGGATCTCAATTCACTAGCGGACGCTTTGAGCAGAGATCCCCTCCCAGAAGAACACGAATGGTCTCTACACAGAGAAGTCGTAGAAGACATCTTCTCACAGTGCAGTTTCCCCACTACAGACCTATTCGCCACAAGCGAAAACAGGCAATGCCCAGGATTCGCATCCACTTTCCCTAAGCCAGACTCCAAGGGGAACGCCCTGTGGATGAACTGGTCAGGGATGTTTGCTTATGCTTTTCCACCAACCCCTCCCATGAGAAAGGTGGTCAACAAGATGCACAGGGAATCGATGATGCTCATCCTGGTTGCTCCCATGTGGGCGAGGCAACCATGGTTCCCACACTTACGCAGACTAGTGGTGTGCGAACCCATCAGACTCCCGTGCTGGTACAACCTTCTGTCCCAGCACCAAGGTCAAACAGTTCATCCTCAACCCAGCCCAATGAACTTGGCAGCATGGCTCCTGAAGTCATAGAGTTTGGACATCTCAACCTACCTCAGAGATGTATGGACATCCTAAAAGAATCTAGGAAGCCAAACACGAGGCACTGCTACTTTGACAAATGGAAAATATTTGTTATCTGGTGCCAGAATAAACAAATCAACCTTATTGATTGCACTCCTTCTATTATAGTCACCTACATGTTCCACCTGCTGGACGCAGGGTTGGTATTTAATTCACTGAAGGTACACCTGGCGGCTCTGTCAGCATAAACCACCTCGCATAAAAAGGTGTTGTGGTGGAAAGTACCAATGGTTAAAGCCTTCATGGAAGGGGTATAGAGACTCCACCCTCCAATTTCTAACCCATCACCAGGATGGGACCTTAATGTGGTGCTTGCTAAACTCATGCCCCCCCCCTCGAGCCCATGCATAAGAGCAGTCTCAAACACCTGACCTATAAAACTGCCTTCTTAGTAGCCATTACTTCCATAAGAAGGGTCAGTGACATTCAGGCCCTGTCAGTGTAGGATCCTTTCTTTACTGTGCATGAAGATAAACTGGTTTTACAAACACACCCTAGGTTCTCACCTAAGTTTATTTCTAAATTCCACTTGAACCAGTCCATTGAGCTTCTGGCTTTCTACCAAGAACCCCAAAGCTCTGCTGAGGTGAAACTGCACACTCCAGATGTGCGAAGTGCGGTCCTATACTATGTCGACAAGACTAGGCCGCTGAGGAAAACGGACCAACTGTTCGTCTCCATAGCTACCGGCAGAGAGGGAAATCGCGTCTCTAAAGGCGCAATCTCAAAATGGATAGTCAATTGTATCCAGCTGTGTTACTCCCTTTCAGATAAGACACTGCCTTTTATGCCAAGAGCCCACTCTACTAGAGGCACTGGGGCCACTCTGGCTTTCATTGCAAATGTACCCCTGGACACCATTTGCAAAGCAGCTACTTGGAGCTCCATTCACACCTTTACTCAGCACTACTGCATTGACACTCATTCCAAGACAGATACTCAAGTGGGACAAGCGGTTCTAAGACATTTATTTGCTCATGACCCTCCTCACATCCCAACTCCTTCTTCTAACACTGCTCGCTAATCTATGCACAGCATGTGATCTAAGCAGATTCCACAAGCCTCAGAAGGGATACATTACTCACCGTAATCGTATTTCTGATGCTTGTATCTGCTTAGATTCACATGCGACCCACCCTTCCTCCCCTCTGAGAGAAGGCGCATGGATACTTGTAGTCTTATCTTTCTATCTATCTGCTTGGATAATCTGTACTCACGCTACTCCTCATGCTACCTCATGTCAGAAAGAATACAATCTGAGGGTCCTACACGCGTGAGGGATCATGGGTACAGTGGACGTCACACTAGGGATAGTATTACTGGCACGCCCTGTGTCGACGCCCATTTTCGAGTTTTGAAAAACAAACTGTAATACTCTGCAGCTTCCACTAGATGTCGGCCTATGCACAGCATGTGAATCTAAGCAGATACAAGCACCAGAAATACGATTACGGTGAGTAATGTATCCCATATGGAGCAACGCATGGCGCTTTGAAACACTATTCAGTTGTATAATGCACCTAACACATGCTCAATAGATAAAATATAGTCATTAGGCTTTTTTGAAAAATAATATCATGGTATATTAACATAAGATATTAATTGATTCAGAGAGAGAGAGCTGCAGATAAGACACAGTGCCATTAAATAATTTGCCCAGGATCACACACGTTGGTTAAATGGTGAAACCGGGATGTGGACAATTTAAGCAACTGAGCACATCTTCCCAGATTTAGTTGATGTAGATATTTAGTAAGGTTTTGCTTTGCATTTCATGTGCTTAAATATTACTTTATTTATAGCAATTCCTTGGAAGCAAACCACATTACATCGTAGTAAACTAACTATATATACATTGTCAACATTGTCATAGAAATATGTTGAGAAATAAGGAAATATGTTGAGAAATAAGAGTATGGCTTTAGTTTTATTCTCCCCATCCTGCATGCAAAGTCACAATAGCATGATGCTGATTAATGAGAGCTTAACAAATCCCCCCTTGGGTTTTAAAGCCATAGTCATTATTTCATAAAGCATGCAACATTATGCACCCTTTTCCCTCGGATCACTCTCTCCCATTCCCATTTCTAAAGGGACAAAAGTCCCTGCTAATAGTCACTCCCCGCACCCCCTCCCTAACCCATCCATGTGTAATGACTCACATTGTAATGCTCTTTCGACACAGAGCAACTTGAGAGCCGCTCTGCTGCCCGGAGCTTTTTGGGATATTGTCATGGCAGTGGGACACCTCTCCCGTTCGGAAAGGGTAAGGTGTCCTTCCGCCAGGACAATGAGTGTGCTGAGCAGAAATTGCTCAGCACACATTGTCCTGGCAGCGCCACACCTCTCCCATTTGGAAAGGGTAAGGTGTATCAGGATAATGAGCGTGATGAGCAGGAATTGCTCGGCACACAATGTCCTGCCAGCGGGACACCTTTCCCGTTGGGCACCCTCATATAGGTGCCGAACGGGACAGGTGACCCACTGGCACATGTCCCGGTCTGGCTCCCCCCGGTATGCCACTGGGTACTAGTTGTAGCAAGTGGGGGAATATTTCATTTCAGTATGATGATGCGTTACGGTCGGTGTGCCGATGGTTAGAATCACAGGCCCGGGAGGCTGTTCATGTCGGGAGAGCAGCAGTTTGCTATGTAGTGAATTTGTCCAGACCACATTTTGTTGTGCAGCATGGTAGCATTGTCATCACACCTAATATTAGATAATGTTTGTAAATACATATGTGCTTGCCGGATGTTGCCATTCTTCTCCATTAGATTATGAGCTCCCCGACATTCCCTTGGAGGTCAGAGGGACTTCTGCCTCATTCACTTTTAGAATAAGTGTGTTGCAACATCATCAAGGGTGCATTGTGATATGATATGATAGGTTATTTATAACGCGCTTAATACCCAGAGGTTTCTAAGCGTGGACCCGGGGATCGAACCTGTGTTGCTTCATGTCGTCTTGCTTCCAAGGTGAGCACGTTGCACCTGAGCTATCCTCCTGAGACCTTTCATTTGAAGGTTAGTCTGTAATGTGAACTAGAGAATGCACGTATATTGTATTGCAGGAATCATGTCATGTGTAAAATCACAGATATCAGAATGGGACACTTGATGAAGTACAGAAAACTTTTTGTAGACTTGAAGAATTCTAACATTGAACACTAACAAAAGATGTAAAAGAGTGCTGCAGGTTTAAGTTCCCCTGCCACAGCAGTAAAATGTGTCCAGGCGGCTCCGAAAATGCACTGCTCTGGAGGTCAGCCCATCAGAAGAGGCAGTCCGGGAGTGTGAGTCACAGGGCTCTGGGCTCAGCCCATCACAAGATGCAGTCCGGGAGAGCATGTGACGGGGCTCTGGGCCAACTCATCTGAAGAGGCAGTCTGTGAGCGTGCATGACGGGTATCCGGGCTCAGCCCATCAGAAGAGGCAGACTGGAAGTGCCCTTAGGGGTCTGCGGGCTCAGCCCATCAGAAGAGGCAGTCCGGGAGCGCACGTGATGGGGCTCTGGGCTCAGGCCATCAGAAGAGGCAGGCTGGCAGCGCCATGACGGGGCTCTGGGCTCAGCCGATCAGAAGAAGCTGTCTGGGAGCGCGTGTGATGGGGCTCTTGGTCAACCCATCAGAGGAGGCAGCCTGGGAGCGCGTGTGACAGGGATCCGGGTTCAACCTATCAGAAAAGGCAGTCTGAGAGCATGCAAGAAGAGGCTCTGGGCTCAGCCCATCAGAACAGGCAGTCTGGGAGCTCTCAGCTGAGTGAGGGCTTCTTGACTGATGACCTTCCCATTACCTCACAAGTTTCGCAATCGCTATGAAATGGATAAACAGGGATAATGCAGACAGAAGTTGATCCTTTCAAAATAAGACGATGGAAGGATATCTCCTGGGTTGTGTTCCACTGGATTGGGATGTCTAAAATACCTGTAAAACATGGAAATTGCAGGGAATGTGGACTTGCCAAAGAAAAAACGGCAGTGTCCCTTCTTAGTAAAACATGCGATGGAGCTTTAAATGAATGTACCCGCTGTATTTCATAAAGCAGCGTTTCTCTGATCGAAAGAGCATTTCAGGGGCGCTCAGTGTAGATGGGTTATAGGGGCTGCGAGTAAAGACACACTACTAATCATAAACATATGTTAATGTTCAGAATATGTTTAAGGATTTTATAAAGCACTTGCACAACATGAGGCTTCATGGCACTGACACTAAGGGCAAGGGAGAAATTAATTTGAAGAGATACATTTTAGCGATTAGGGAGTGTTCATAACTGAAACCAGACAAGATTCACTGCATTATTGTTGTGGCTTCTGGTGTGGTTCTATAAATGGAGATTACAAAAGATTAACATCACAAGAGACATAATGAATTATACGTGCACCTGCCCAAAGATCTCCAGTTGCCGGTCCTGTGCCTGCCATTGCTGCACAGTTTTGAAGCCAGCACAAATCTGGCTTCGTTGCTATTGTTCAAATCAGGGATGCTAGGCCAGTTGCCAGTCCTGTATCTGCCATTGCTGCACAGTTTTGAAGCCAGCACAAATCTGGCTTCGCTGCTATTGTTCAAATCAGGGATGCTAGGCCAGTTGCCAGTCCTGTATCTGCTGATGCGGCACAGTTTCAGAGCCAACAGGAATGCTATGCCAGTTGCCGGTCCTGTATCTTCCGTTGCTTAGCAGTTTCAGAGCCAGCACGGATATGGCTTCACTACTATTGTTCAGACCAGGAATGCTAGGCCAGTTGCTGGTCCTGTATCTGCCATAGCTGCGCCGTTTCGGAGCCAGCATGGATCTGGCTTCACTGCTGTTGTTCAGAGCAGGGATGCTAGGCCAGTTGCCAGTCCTGTTTCTGCTGGTGCTGTGCAGTTTCGGAGCCAGCACCGATCTGGCTTCACTGCTGTTGTTCAGAGCAGGTATGCTAGGCCAGTTGCTGGTCCTGTATCTGGTGTTACTGCGCAGTTTCTGGAGACAGCGCGGATCTGGCTTCACTGCTGTTCAGGGCAGGAATGCTAGGCCAGTTGCTGGTCCTGTATCGGCCGTTGCTGCACAGTTTTGGAGCCAGCACGGATCGGACTTCACTGCTGTTGTTCAGAGAATGGATGTTAGGCCAGTTGCCGGTCCTAAATCTGCCGTTGTTGCGCAGTGTCGGAGCCAGCACAGATCTGGCGTCACTACTGTTGTTCAGATCATGGATGTTAGGCCAGTTGCTGGTCTCCTAAATCACTGCAGAGATGTGAATAATCCATAAAGGCACAGCTTTGCTGCAACCCACCTTAGAGTAAATCACATGTGTGTAATCTCTGATGTGTCCTCAGATATGACATCTGTGTAAAGTGCGTAACACATTCTGTGCACTCATAGGGCTTCACGACAAAGTGGATCAGCTGATGATAGTGCAGGTTTCCAATCTGTGAGAACCAATTTCTCACAGTGTGTTGTGAGGGGTTAGAAATGAAAGCCAGACACAAGGTGGTGATATTTTTAAACAAAGACACTTTATTAAATAAAAAGTGGTTGGGAAAAGGCCTCTCTCACCCTATTTCTAAAGAGGAGTTTTTCCTACCTAGAAACTAACACGAAGGATCTATCTATGTCAGGATGTCATTAACAGAAAATCCATCTTTGTGTCCATATCCTGACCCTCACACTTTAAACAAAACAAAAAAGGTGCAAGGAAATGTCTTTAATTTGATTTTGGTTCAAAATAACTCCAACCAAAACGTTCTTCAAGGAAAAGACCCTTGAAGCCAGATGGTCGTTCCCTTCCCCTGGTTTAGCAAAACAGGATGGCAAAAATGTCTCTAACTAATAGTTCCTTTGCATCTTCACTGGACTCACAAAGTTCTTGATTAAACAAATACATTTTGCAACAGTCTTGTACCGTTGCAGATTCCCTGGTATTCATCTCCTGCCAGGAATCTCTTTTCAGTTTCAGTGGCTTAGTGTACTTGCCTGCCAGGAATTTTCTTTATGGGTTTCAGACTTCCCGGTGTACTCCCCTGCCAGGAATCTCCCTTTCAAAACTTCAGCTGTCTGGTGTACTCACCTGCCAGGGCTTCTTATGTGTTTCACAGTTCTCTGGGTGAATATTTATTCACGCTTCTTCCCCACCCTGGCATCTCATGCACTGGTATTGGATTGGGGTTAGCTCTTGCACTTTTCCTTGTCTGCATTCTTATTGGGTGTTGAATTAGTCCTTGACCGCATGGTGCTTGGCTCTTGAACCTCCCTTCAGCGGTCTGCGTGGCTCCGTGGTCACAGGTTGGCTTGCCTCTCAGGTCTAGATAGGAGAATGCTGCTTCCTCGAGCGGCCTGACACCCAGGAGCTCATGCGTGGCTCCCAATATCTCTGTGGCCTTCCTTGGTCTCCTGCGTCGCCCCTCACCCGGTACCGACAGGCTTCTCGGTTCCTGTGTGCTTTGCATATGTGAGCCTCCCGCTGGGACCGATCGTCCTCTCCTGCACTCTCTCCTCCACCAGTGCTGCTTTCAATTTTAAAGGTCCTGTGCACTTTAAGTTTTGGAAAACAACTAGTCTGCACGTTGTGCTTTGAGCTCTGCAAAAACTACCTTGTTGTCCTCCTCGTCTCAGTACCTGAAGGATTATGGGAGTTAGAGTCCATAGATAGTTTTGGACTTGTCATTCTCAGAGGTTTCACAAAAAGGCCCATCAGAGGTGTTATATGTATGTTATAGATATCTGGGTCACAAGTGAGGGCCTGATCAGAAAAATGTAAGAAAAAGGTTTCTTGACTTTCTCTACCAGGGAGAACTGCTAATTGACAACAGGCTATTACAGTCTCATGTGTCATAGGGTCTCCCTCATGGGAACTGGGCGGGGGGGGGGGGTAATAAAGCATATTTTTCTGTGAAGTCACCATACAGTCACCAGCAGTTCTCTCCTCTCGTGATCCTTCCTCATATAACCACGCCCAGGATCAGGAAGTGCCTGTCGTCCCCTGACCACATGGGAGGAGGTCACCGCTGGGGAAACAGTGATGACTCAATTGGATTCATCACAGTGTACACCGGTAGGGTCTATTCCCTGTGTGTTTTCTTTGATGTACCCAAAGGCGTGACTTCTGATTAAAGTGCTTACGGCATTCTGTGTGCTTGTATAGATTCTCCCCAGAATGGATCTGCTGAGGCAGGCCCAGAGTATGCCTCACACTCTGTGCACTTAGAGATTCTCCTGCCCCTGTGAGATCTCTTGTAACGGCTAGACTGAATCAGGTAGTGAAGCACTGGACACAGGCACTGCAAGTAAATGCTTTCACTGTCATGTGGATCTTCAGGTGAGTTGGAAGTGATGGATAAAGTGATTCTCACAGTAGATACTAAAAGGGTTTGGATATGGTGCTGTGTCAGAAGCAGCCTCAGGGTAGCTGTGGTGTGGGCTGACACGGACTCCACACGTCGTTAGGTCCTTTCCTCTAGCTCCTTTTTCCAGAGCAGCACTTGGGGTCCTGCTCACTGCAGAAGCTGTGCTTCTCTGTGCTCTGGTGGGATGGTCTTGGAAAAGGTTGACGGTGGCGTTGCCCTGAGAGGCTGAGTCGCGAGCAAGAGGAGTAAGAGTCCTGCCTGTAAAGATCCGTCCAGAAAGGGACCCACATCATCTATGACGGCTATGACTGCCTTGCTCTGTCATGTCTGACTAAAATGGACTAAAACGGACCTTCCTGCTGGCTTTCCTGCCCTAACCCTGTGCTGCCCGTACCCGCCCGTGAAGCCTGCGATTCGCAGTGAGTGCATACTGGACCCTGTAGCCAACTGCATGCTGTTCGGAAGCGGTTAGTATGACTCATACGGAGCCTGTGTAGTACATGGGGGGGCAAAATAGCGGCTGATAGATCTCGTGCCTATGCCTGATCCTGTACTTGTTTGACCCATTGGATCCAGGGGTGTGGGCTCTGTGTTGTTGTTCTCATTGTTTTTTCTTCTCTTGCTCTTCACACCCCTGGATTTGTGCCCTTTGTGCCCTTGAACAGTGCAGTTGAGGCCCTGCCAGTTGTCTAACATTGTGGCCGCTTCAGTGGGCTGTCATCTGGTCGAGAGGCTGTTCTGCGGCGCTCCTGTGGTCCTGTGATTACCCCTCTGGGTGTTCTTGATAGCCCTTAGGTCTCTGACTGCCGAGCCTCATGGGCATTGTCTCTGTGTGGGAGAGAGAGTCGGCAACAGGCAGGGGAAACAGTGTCAGGCTTCCCTGCTCATGGTGAATTTGGGACCAGGTCCAGGACTTAATGCTGAGACTGAGAGCAGGTTAACACGGAACCCGTGACCAGTTTCAACTTTGCATTTGCATTTTATTTTTAACCCGGTCAGAGTTTTAAGGACTTAAGGTTTTAACTTTTGTACAAGGTTTTAACGTAAGACCACGCACAAGCCTGAGCCCGCAATTTGTGGTAAATTGTGAGAAATTGTGCTAATAAGGACCAGCACTGCAGTTCATAGCGAGGTCTTTTATTTTACTACAACTTTCCATTTTAATTTTTAAATCATGTCCAAAGGGAAAGCAAATGCTAAAATATCACCGGGAGAGGCTCGAAGAGACTCTTCAAAATCTTTAAGCCAGTACAGGATGTGAACATTCTGATCACAGAGATAGAAGACCTCCTAAACGACATTGAGGGGGGACCTGCATTTGTACCCAGGATGATTAATTCGAACTGTGCAGTGATTGCGCAGGACAATATCATCTCTGAGATTTACTTAACCAGCGCCCCATTGGAAAAGGCCACTATAGCGACAGCGCAAGGGGATGCTGCCATGGGAAAAGCACCAACACTAAGGGGAGAATAACTGGATGAATTCATGTTTAAAGACAAATCCTATAAACTAAAGGCAGTGAAGCTCCCTGTTAATGGGAGACCTGCCCCGTTTGTGCTGGAGGCAGTGGCAGCAGAAAAGTATAAAGCACACACTAAAACTAGTGACGCTGAAGGCATCGTTGTTGACAGTGATAAAGCTGGAATGCTGGTGCATGCAGTGAAGGGTACTGTACATGAAGAGGGGGAGGTGGTCGAGGTGTGCTCATCGATACCCACTGCAAACAGGTTCAACCCCTTGCCTGCCAGATACTGAAACTATTGGCCCGACAAGGGAATTCTGAAAGGACTGCAGAAGGCCCAGGGAAAGATAGATCCCCCTCAGTGAGAGTGCAGGCCCAGGTAAAAGCGAAACAGGCTAAAATCGTGGCCAGTAGGCTTGTAACCCCCCTTAAAAGGGCTAAGGGGAGCCCAAGGAAGACAAAAGGTCAGAGAGGACTCTCCATGGAACAAAAAGGGTGGGACAATCGGGGGGCAATTGACGATCTCAAACAGTGGGTGGAAATGCTAAGAGAAATGATGGAAAAGGTGTTGACTGACCTAGGGCAGCTGGTGGCTAACACACTCAGAAGTGCTTCCACTGTTTAGGGGCTCAAAGTAAAGCACAGGGTGATAAAAATCTGGGAATTGCCTCACCCAAGTGAAAATCGAGTTAAAAATAAACCCGCCCCAATGACACAGCGTGAGGAACCCACAAGGCCATGCCCGGGGGGTGGGAGAGGGCAATGGCTGGACCAACCCACTGTTGGAGCTCATTGAAAAACAAGTTGCCAAAGGAGACCTGTCAAATAGGGTCGGAAATGCTGGTATAAACCCCCTTGTACTTCCCATGCTAGGGAACGGCCGGAGAATCCCCCAGAGAGTTCCCATAGTCTTGAAATTCAGGGTTGCCAATAGCCATGCACCCATGCAGGTACCATCCAGAGGCCTGACTGACTGGAAGGACTACTCGATCCAGCATAAGCAATTGGTGGTAATGGCTAATGTCCCGAAATCGCAGGAAGGTAGCTATGTGGACAAAGGAACACTAGGAGAGGGTGTACTTCAGTGATACGAGAAGATATAGTGCACTGTAATCGAGGCAGCCATTTGGTGGAGGGAAGGGATTACATTCAGGTTTACCTGAGGGATGAGCGGCTAGTACAAGGATTGCTTGGTATTGAAACGAGATCATATCCCCCTGCGGGGTGCAACATTTCACTGACGGCTGCCATACCACCTGAAATAAGAAACATGAGGCAGGGTCCAATTGGAGCAGGAGTATGGGGAGCCCAATGACTTTGGCACCCAATGTGCCCCCCATCTCAGAGCTCTGGGGGCAGAGTGATAGAGGCGTGCTCAGATCTAGAGGTGGTAGATTGACCGTCAAGTACCGCAGATCTCTAAATCTCAACCAATCAGAAGAGGCAGTCTGGGAGCATGCATGACAGGGCTCTGGGTTCAGCCCATCAGAAGAGGCAACCTGGGAGCACCATGACAGGGCTCTGCCCATCAGAAGAGGCAGTCTGGGAGCGCGTGTGACGGGACTCTGGGCTCAGCTCATCAGAAGAGGCATCATGGGAGTGCCATGACAGGGTTCCGGGCTCAGCCCATCTCAAGAGGCAGTCTGGGAGCATGTGTGACGGGGCTCCAGGTCAGCCCATCAGAAGAGGCAGTATGGGAGTGCGCGTGAATGGGATCCAGGCTCAGCCAATCAGAAGAGGCAGTCTGAGAGAACGCATGACAGGGCTCTGGGCTCAGCCCATCAGAAGAGGCAGTCTGAGAGCATGTGTGACGGGGCTCTGGGTCAGCCCATCAGAAGAGGCAGTCTAGGAGTGTGCGTGACGGGATCCGGGCACAGTCCATCAGGAGTGGCATTCTAGAAGAGCGTGTGATGGGGCTCTGGGCTCAGTCCATCAGAAGAGGCAGCCTGGGAGCGACATGACAGGGCTCCGGGCTCAGCCCATCAGAAGAGGCCGCCTTGGAGCACCATGACGGGGCTCCAGGCTCACCCCATCAAAACATGCAGTCCGGGAATGCGCGTGATGGGGCTTCGGGTCAGCTCATCAGAAGAGGCAGTCTGTGGGCGTGCGTGATGGGCATCTGAGCTCAGCCCATCAGAAGAGGCAGGCTGTGAGCGCCATGATGGGGCTCCGGCCTCTGTTCATCAGAAGAGGCAGCCTGGGAGCACCATGACATGGTTCCGGGTCAGCCCATTAGCAGAGGCAGTCTGTGAGCATGCATGACAGGGATCCCGACTCAGCCAATCAGAAGAGGCAGCCTGGGAGTGCCATGACGGGGCTCCGGCCTCAGCCCATCAGAAGAGGCAGCCCGGGAGCACACGTGACGGGGCTCTTGACTCAGCCCATCAGAAGAGGCAGTCTGGGAGCCCCATGACAGGGCTCTGGGTTCAGCCCATCAGAAAAGGCAGTCTGGGAGCGTGCGTGATGGGGATCCAGGCTCAGCCCATCAGAAGAGGCAGCCTGGGAGCACTTGTGACTGGGCTCCAGCTCAACCAATCAGAAGAGGCAGTCTGGGAGCATGCATGACAGGGCTCTGGGTTCAGCCCATCAGAAGAGGCAACGTGGGAGCACCATGACAGGGCTCTGCCCATCAGAAGAGGCAGTCTGGGAGCGCGTGTGACGGGACTCTGGGCTCAGCTCATCAGAAGAGGCATTATGGGAGTGCCATGACAGGGTTCCGGGCTCAGCCCATCTCAAGAGGCAGTCTGGGAGCATGTGTGACGGGGACCTTGGCTCAGCCCATCAGAAGAGGCAGTCTGGGAGCGCCATGGCAGGGCTCAGGGCTCAGCCCATCAGAAAAGGCAGTCTGGGAGCGCGCGTGACGGGGCTCCAGGTCAGCCCATCAGAAGAGGCCATCTGGGAGCGCGAGTGATGGGGCTCCAGGTCAGCCCATCAGAAGAGGCAGAATGGGAGTGCGCGTGAACGGGATCCAGGCTCAGCCAATCAGAAGAGGCAGTCTGAGAGAACGCATGACAGGGCTCTGGGCTCAGCCCATCAGAAGAGGCAGTCTGAGAGCACGTGTGATGGGGCTCTGGGTCAGCCTATCAGAAAAGGCAGTCTAGGAGCGTGCATGACGGGGATCCGGGCACAGTCCATCAGGAGTGGCAGTCTAGGAGAGCGTGTAATGGGGCTCTGGGCTCAGCCCATCAGAAGAGGCAGCCTTGGAGCGCCATGACGGGCTCCAGGCTCACCCCATCAAAACATGCAGTCCGGGAATGCGCGTGATGGGGATCCAGGCTCAGACAATCAGAAGAGGCAGTCTGAGAGAACGCATGACAGGGCTCTGGGCTCAGCCCATCAGAAGAGGCAGTCTGAGAGCATGTGTGATGGGGCTCTGGGTCAGCCCATCAGAAGAGGCAGTCTAGGAGTGTGCGTGACGGGGATCCGGGCACAGTCCATCAGGAGTGGCAGTCTAGAAGAGCGTGTGATGGGGCTCTGGGCTCAGTCCATCAGAAGAGGCAGCCTGGGAGCGACATGACATGGCTCCGGGCTCAGCCCATCAGAAGAGGCCGCCTTGGAGCGCCATGACGGGGCTCCAGGCTCACCCCATCAAAACATGCAGTCCGGGAATGCGCGTGATGGGGCTCCGGGTCAGCTCATCAGAAGAGGCAGTCTGTTGGCGTGCGTGATGGGCATCTGAGCTCAGCCCATCAGAAGAGACAGCCTGGGAGTGCCATGATGGGGATCCGGCCTCAGCCCATCAGAAGAGGCAGTCCGGGAGCACACGTGACGGGGCTCTTGACTCAGCCCATCAGAAGAGGCAGTCTGGGAGCCCCATGACAGGGCTCTGGGTTCAGCCCATCAGAAAAGGCAGTCTGGGAGCGCGCGTGATGGGCATATGAGCTCAGGCCATCAGAAGAGGCAGTCTGGGAGCGTGCGTGATGGGGATCCAGGCTCAGCCCATCAGAAGAGGCAGCCTGGGAGCACTTGTGACTGGGCTCCAGCTCAACCAATCAGAAGAGGCAGTCTGGGAGCATGCTTGACAGGGCTCTGGGTTCAGCCCATCAGAAGAGGCAACCTGGGAGCACCATGACAGGGCTCTGCCCATCAGAAGAGGCAGTCTGGGAGCGCGTGTGACGGGACTCTGGGCTCAGCTCATCAGAAGAGGCATTATGGGAGTGCCATGACAGGGTTCCGGACTCAGCCCATCTCAAGAGGCAGTCTGGGAGCATGTGTGACGGGGACCTTGGCTCAGCCCATCAGAAGAGGCAGTCTGGGAGCGCCATGGCAGGGCTCTGGGCTCAGCCCATCAGAAAAGGCAGTCTGGGAGCGCGTGTGACGGGGCTCCAGGTCAGCCCATCAGAAGAGGCCGTCTGGGAGCGCGAGTGACGGGGCTCCAGGTCAGCCCATCAGAAGAGGCAGAATGGGAGTGCGCGTGAATGGGATCCAGGCTCAGCCAATCAAAAGAGGCAGTCTGAGAGAACGCATGACAGGGCTCTGGGCTCAGCCCATCAGAAGAGGCAGTCTGAGAGCACGTCTGACGGGGCTCTGGGTCAGCCCATCAGAAGAGGCAGTCTAGGAGCGTGCATGACGGGGATCCGGGCACAGTCCATCAGGAGTGGCAGTCTAGGAGAGCGTGTGATGGGGCTCTGGGCTCAGCCCATCAGAAGAGGCAGCCTTGGAGCGCCATGACGGGCTCCAGGCTCACCCCATCAAAACATGCAGTCGGGGAATGCGCGTGATGGGGCTCTGGGTCAGCTCATCAGAAGAGGCAGTCTGTGGGCGTGCGTGATGGGCATCTGAGCTAAGCCAATCAGAAGAGGCAGGCTGGGAGCACCATGATGGGCTGCAGGCTCAGGCCATCAGAAGAGGCAGTCTGGGAGCGTGCGTGATGGGGATCCAGGCTCAGCCCATCAGAAGAGGCAGCCTGGGAGCACTTTTGACTGGGCTCCAGCTCAACCAATCAGAAGAGGCGGTCTGGGAGCACGCATGACAGGGCTCTGGGTTCAGCCCATCAGAAGAGGCAGCCTGGGAGCACCATGACAGGGCTCTGCCCATCAGAAGAGGCAGTCTGGGAGCGCGTGTGACGGGACTCTGGGCTCAGCTCATCAGAAGAGGCATCATGGGAGTGCCATGACAGAGTTCCGGGCTCAGCCCATCTCAAGAGGCAGTGTTACGCTCACCTGGCTCCCACAGGGGCGTCGGTCGGAGCCGGACTGCTGTGGCCTCCACCCACGTGATGCGTAGTGCAGCGATGACTGACTGGATCTGCCCTCCTAATCTTGTCTGCTTGACCCGTAGAAATATTCTCCTACAAGTGGAGAGATGGATTTAGCCACTTGTGGATTCAAGTGATAGCACCCCCACTGTCCTCCCCACTAATCACCTCTGAAGTGACCTCTCAGCAATCTCACCTTATATTCTTGAAGTATGAGCCCTCCATCCTGCGAAGCACGCAGTGGCGCGTTGATGACCAGTTACTTGACTGGCCTGAAGATATTGGAAGAGTTGTAGACGAATCCTGACTCCAAAAGGTCCTGGCGAAGAGCCGTAAATATATAGTTCGTAAGAGTTCAAAATGTCTGGAATTCACTCCTGTCCAATTCCTCTTTTTATCTTGCAGCTTTGACCCAATAAGAAGATTGACAGCTGAAAGCGCTCCCGTAAAAGTCTGTGTTAACCAACACTGTCCGGTAAATAATGCCAAGGGCTAAACTTGCTGCTTTCTCCTTTTTTTACAGGTGCGGCATAAGAAGATGTGGCGTGCTGATGAATAATAACTCCGGCGGTAAAATCAGGTAAGCATACGGCGGCTAAAGAGATTGTCTCTGTCTGTTCTCTCTGCTCACCTTGTTGTTTCTTGTCCCCCTTAGGTGCTGGGATTCGGCGATGTAAAGATGGAGACAGCGCCGGATCGAAGAGATGCTGCGTGGAATGGTGAATATGGTGCGGCGCTGCTGTTGGCGATGCGACGCGTTTAAAACAAAGTCTTTCCTCTGGTTTGAAGATGCGATGAATCCGGAATCAGGTAAGAAATCAGGTAATACTCTTGTTCTAACCTTTGCTTCTTTACTTCTTTCTAGGTGCTTCAGGTTCAAGGCGGGTGTGGCAGAAGGCTGATTTTGCTGCTGGCACGGTGAACATTACGCTGCTGGATGCAGAATAACGTGAAGCGTGTGCTGCTCTTCAGGCGTGGTTTAAATAGCTCCAAAGTAGTCCTAGGTAGGTATTCCTCCCCGACCACACCCGAGTAACAAAATAGTCCCTAAGGTAAAGTAGTCCCTTCCAGGCCTCACATGGGCTTGGATCTTCTTGCAGCATGGTCTGCATCAGGTAAGTGTGCGCCTATGAGCCTGGCGCCTATGGCGCCAGGACTGATGTCCCATATGAGCCTGGCGCCATAGGCGCCAGGACTGAACCCAAACAGCCCCTAGCAGGGGTTGCTGGGTTTTCTCAAGGCAACATGATGCCTGCTCCCAAGGCTGATGGATGTGGTCTGGATGCCTGGGGGTATGCATCATGACAGCACTCCCCCTCAAGGCCCCTCCTAAAGTCGTTCCTCCCCTTGGTCCTGGTTTGTCTGGGAAGTCCCGATGGAATCTCTTTGCTAATCGTGGTGCATGAACGTGGTCACTAGGCTCCCATGACCTTTCCTGTGGCCTGTAACCTTTCCTATCGATTAAGTAAAAAAGTTTTGATTTAACCACCTTGGAGTCCAGGATGTTTTTTACCTCGAATTCAGGTTCTACATCTATCAAGATAGGATCTGGTGGTTTGGTTAATCTTGTTCCTGGTTGAACTGGTTTTAAAAGTGAAACATGAAAGACAGGATGAATTCGCATATTGGAGGGTATTTCCAGTTTGACGGCCACCGGGTTGATAATGGCCTTAATGGTGTAAGGTCCCAAATATCTAGGATTAAAAGTTCGAGTTCCTTTCAGAGGTATGTGTTTTGTAGCTAGCCAAACCTGATCTCCAATTTGGTACTGTGGAGTTTCACTTCTATGTAGATCAGCATTTTTCTTGTATTTCTCTTTTGCTTGCTTCAAATGTTCTGTTGCTTCCTTGAAGGCCTGTGTAATAGTAGAATGTAAATGACTAACTGCAGGCATTTCTAAGTGCTGAGGCGAATCGAGTTCTGAGGTTCGAGGGTGGTGTCCATATATGGTATAAAAGGGGCTTTGTCCGGTTCCTGAATGTACAGAGTTATTGTATGCATATTCGGAAATCCATAAAATATATTTCCAATTACTTTCGGTCTGGTGAATCATGCAACGTAGGTACTGTTCAAGGGTCTGGTTGGTCCCCTCCGTCTGACCATCGGTCTGGGGATGGTGACTGGTTGATAACCTTATGTCGATTTGCGCCAATTGGCAACATTTCTTCCAAAAATGTGAAATGAATTGACTACCTCGGTCAGAGACCAATACGGAAGGAAACCCGTGTATTCGAATGATGTTTTCGAGGAACTCCTTGGCCAGAATTGAAGCAGAAGGTAATCCCTTCAAAGGAATAAAGTGGGCCATCTTGGAAAAAAGATCCACGATAACTAGAATGGTGTTAAATCCATTACATGGAGGTAGATCAGTAATAAAGTCTAAAGATAAGGTGTGCCATGGTGTAGGTGGAATATCCAAAGGTTGTAAAAGGCCAGCTGTTTTTTTCTTCTGACTTTTGTTTTGGGCGCAAATGCCGCAAGACATCACAAATGACTTTATATCTTTTCGCCAGGTGGGCCACCAGAATTGTCTCTTAATTTTAGCTTCGGTTTTTGCGATACCTGTGTGACCTTCCATCAGGGTATCATGATAATTGGTGATAACAAGTTCCTGTAATTCCTTGTGTGGTAGAAATAGTCGTCCTTGATAGTAGGGTAGATCATTGATGGCTGAGTAATCTGGGCCTTTCTTTACCCAGTCGTGCAGAGCTGCTGGATCAAAGAGTTGTTGGATTTTTAAATGAATTTCTTCTAGTGTCTGTAAAGTAGTAATGCCAAGAATTCTTTGTTCAGAAATTATAGGCACCGGCTCCGGGTTCGCATATGCTTCTTCCATTCCTATTCGGGATAAGGCATCTGCCTTGCCATTTTTACAGCCTGGTCGATAAGTGATCACAAAATCGGATTCAGCAAAGAACAATGCCCATCGAAGTTGGCGCGATGATTGGGCTTTGGCTGCTTTTAGATACTGCAAGTTCCAGTGATCGGTGATTACAGTAATGGTATGCCTGGCACCGAGAAGATAGTGTCACCAAGCCTTAAAGGCGGATTTGATGGCTAATAACTCTTTATCGGTAACCGCATAGTTTAACTCGGGTGGCGAGAACTTTCTGGACCAAAATGCCACTGGGTGAAGTTGACCAGTTTCATGTAACGCTCACCTGACTCCCACAGAGGCGCTGGCCTGGTTCGCGCTGCTGTGACCTCTTCTAATCGTTTGGGGTCCCCAGCAAAGCGTTCGGGTGGGGCCAGCGGCATGTTTCCAGGTAGATTAATCTGCACAGGGTTACTGGAAACCACAGGAGCGGGGTTCCCTCCGGAACCGGGTAGAGGAGTTTGCGCAGCTTGACCTTGCAAAAGCTGTCTGGCCAGGTCATCAGTTCTTTCCTTTGATATTATTAATTCCCTCCTGAGGGCATTAGTCTCTTGACGAGCGGCATGTACTTCGGCCCGTAATTCCCCCAGTAATTGGGCCAACTGATCAGTCTCAGAACTTTCCATAGCGCCTGGGTGGGAATTTGTAGGAAGGCTTCGCGTTCTGTAACGCTCACCTGACTCCCACGGAGGCGCTGGCCTGGTTCGCGCTGCTGTGACCTCTTCTAAGGTGATGCACAGGGTTCGGAAGACGGACTGGACCGGGCCCCCAAATCTGGCTTGTCTGGCTCACAGAAGTATCCTTCTGTAGGCGAAAATAGGGGATTAACTGTCTGTGGGGTAATGCAATCAGCCTCCCACTTTCCCCTCTCACCCTCCTCGAAACCCTTCTGTGATTCCTCGTAGCGTCTCACCTTAGGGTCTAGAAGGACGAGCTCTCCATCCTGCTTCTGGTGCAGGGGCGCGTTGGTATCCAGTTACTTCACTGGATTTTCGGATTGGTGAGAACCAAACTTGCTTGGCTTCCAGGTAAGTTTTTTGATAAGAGGTTCCCCTTGTGTCCATGCATTAATGTACTAATGCTAGTGTCTTTTTCCTCATAGGGGCCGGGGTACGGAATGCCGGGGAACAGGCACTGACCCGAGATGAGAGGTGAAATCCTTGTAGAAATCAGGTAAGTCTTTAATGAGCGTTTTTTGGTAATGTCTTTTCATTCGCTCATTAACGCTGATGTCTCTTTTTCCCCTTAGGGGCCGGGGTCCGGAAATGCCAGGATGCGGCGCGGACCTGAAATGAAGAGGGAATGAATCAACAGGTAAGTCTTAACATGGAGATTTAGCTTTCCTTATTCCCTTCTCTCTCTCTCACCTTTTGTTCTGGTCTTTTAATCCCTAGGCGCTGAGGTGTGACTGCGAATCCGGATGATCGCTGCTGAATATGGAGGCGCCCTGTAAAGGTGAGTGGAATGCGGCGCTGCAGCGATCGACGCGATGAGCTTTTTAAATAAAAGTCTTCCTTTTCAGGATTGTCGGCGAGATGTCTCCGGGATGCAGATTTAGCAGGTAAGGACTTTTCCTTCTTCTGTTCTCTTCTTCTCTTCCTTTGCAGGTGATCCAGGATGCTGGCAGGCGTGGCAGAAGTCAGGATGCAGGAGCAGACACAGTGAGCGTCCAGCTGCTAGATGCAGACTAACGCGAAGCACGTGTGGCTGTTCGGGTGGGGTTTAAATAGCCTTGGAAGAAGTTCCAGGTATGTATCCTTCCTCCAATCAGGTATGTATCCTTCCCCGAACACGCCCGGATGGTAAATTAGTCCCACAGGTAAAGTAGTTCCTTTCAGGCCTCAAGGAGGCCGGGATCCTGCAGCATGGTCTGCATCAGGTAAGTGCACCCAAGCACTTCCATAATGAGCCTGGCGCCTATGGCGCCAGGACTGATGTCTTTTATGAGCCTGGCGCCATAGGCGCCAGGACACTGTCCAAAGGGCCCCTATATGGGGTTGCTGGGTCCTTCCTTGGGGACTGGATGTCCGCTTTTGGGGACGCAGGGCTTGAACCGGCTCCCCGGGAGCGGGCATCATGACAGCACTCCCCCCCAAGGCCCCTCCCAAGGTTGTTCCCTCTGGGGGTTTTGGTTTGTCTGGGAAGAGTCGGTGGAATTTGCTGACTAATCGAGGTGCATGCACATGGTCGCTGGGTTCCCACGACCTCTCCTGAGGTCCGTACCCCTTCCAATCAATTAGGTAGAACAGTTTTGACCTAAACATTTTTGAGTCTAAAATGTTCTTCACTTCGAATTCGGGCTCCCCATCTATTAGAATAGGTTCTGGAGGTTTGAGTAGTCGGGTTCCGGGTACCACTGGTTTCAGAAGTGACACATGAAAAAGAGGGTGAATTCACATACTAGCTGGTAAATCAAGTTTAACAGCCACTGGGTTAATTATTGCCGTAATAGAATAAGGTCCCAGATATTTTGGGTTAAAAGTTCGAGGCCCTTTGAGTGGTAAATGTCTGGTAGCTAACCACATTTGATCCCCAATCTGATACGGAGGTGCTTCACTCCGATGTAGATCAGCATTCTCCTTGTATTTTCTCTTGGCTTGTTGTAAATGCGTAGTTGCCTCTTTGAAGGCTTGGGTAATTGTAGAATGCAGATGTTCTACTGCAGGCATTCCGAGGTTCTGAGGTGAGTCAAGGTTTGAGGTTCGAGGGTGATGCCCAAACAAAGTATAAAAAGGACTGTGGCCAGTTCCAGAGTGTACCGAATTATTATATGCGTATTCGGCTATCCAAAGAATGTCTTTCCAGTTGCTTTCAGATTGCTGTAACATACAGCGTAAGTATTGCTCAAGGGTCTGATTTGTCCTCTCGGTATGACCATCGGTCTGAGGGTGGTGACTGGTCGATAATCTTACGTCGATCTGCGCCATTTGCCAACATTTGCGCCAGAAGTGGGAAATGAATTGGCTTCCCCGGTCAGAGATTAGTATAGATGGGAATCCATGTAGCCGAACAATATTTTCGAGGAATTCTTTGGCTAGGACAGAAGCTGAAGGTAAACCTTTCAAAGGAATAAAGTGGGCCATTTTGGAAAACAAATCCACAATTACCAGAATAGTATTGTACCCCGAACAAGGAGGCAGGTCCGTAATAAAATCCATTGATAGGGTGTGCCAGGGTGCTGGCGGTATGTCTAGAGGTTGAAGGAGACCGGCTGGTCTTTTCTTTTGACTTTTATTTTGGGCGCAAACACCACAGGACAGCACAAAAGATTTAACATCTTTTCGCCAAGAGGGCCACCAAAATTGTCGTTTCACCTTTTCCTCTGTCTTGGCAATACCGGGGTGTCCCTCTATTAATGCATCATGATAACCGGAAATAACTAGTTCGTGTAATTCCTTATGTGGCAGGAATAAGCGTCCTTGGAAATAAGGTAAACCATTATCTATGGTAAAGTCTGATCCCTTTTGTATCCAATCCTGTAAGGTTGTAGGGTCCAGGAGTTGTTTCACTCTGGCTTGAATGTCTTCAAGCGTCTGTAACGAAGTCATGCCTAGAATCCTCTGTTCGGGAATTATTGGTACTGGTTCTGAGTTTGTATCAGATTCTCCCATTCCAATTCGGGATAAGGCGTCTGCTTTGCCATTCTTGCAGCCAGGTCGATAGGTAATCACGAAATCAAATTCAGCGAAAAACAAAGCCCATCGGAGCTGCCGTGATGACTGAGCCTTGGCGGTTTTCAAATACTGTAAAATCTCAGTGATCAGTGATCACTGTGATGGTATGTCGAGTGCCAAGCAGATAATGCCGCCAGGCTTTAAAAGAGGACTTAATGGCTAACAGTTCTTTGTCCGTGATTGCATAATTAACCTCGGGTGCCGAGAATTTTCTGGACCAAAATGCTACGGGAGGCAGTTGGTTGGTTTCGGGATCTCTTTGGGACAGGACAGCTCCCATGGCTAGGCTGGATGCGCCAGTCTCGACGACATAAGGGAGATCTGGACGCGGGTGTTTCAATATAGGTGCGAAGGTAAACTTAGCTTTTAAATCCTGAAAGGCCTGCTCGGCTTCTTCAGACCATTCAAAACGTTTATTTTTCCTCAAGAGTGCAGTAATGGGTTGTACCACGCGTGAAAATTCCAGGATAAACCTGCGATAGAAATTGGCAAAGCCGAGCATGCTTTGAACCCCTTCTACAGAGCTAGGTGATGGCCATTTGAGGATGGCATCCACTTTTCTTGAGTCCATTCGGACTCCTTTGGGTGTCAGGATGAAACCTAGAAACTCGACTTCTGTGGTATGGAAAACACATTTCTCCAATTTAGCAAATAGTTTGTGTTGGCGCAGTTTTTCAAGTACTGCCCTGACATGTTTTCTGTGATCAGATTCCGAAGAGGAGTACACCAGAATGTCATCGATATATACGACAACACAAACATCGATGAGTTCCCGAAGGACATCATTCATGAAGTATTGGAAGGCAGCCGGCGTGTTACACAATCCGAAAGGCATCACCTGGTACTCGAATAATCCGTATTTAGTACGGAAGGCAGTTTTCCATTCGTCGCCTTCTTTAACTCATACCAGATGATAAGCCCCCTGGAGATCTAACTTGGTGTATATGCAAGCGTCCTTCACCTGGTCAAGGAGTTTAGGGATCAGAGGCAGAGGATAACGATTTTTAACCGTTATCTGGTTCAATGCGCGGTAATCGATACAAGTTCTAAGGTCGCCTTCTTTTTTGGGCACGAAAAACAAAGCCGAGGATGCCGGGGACTTTGACGGGCAAATAAAACCATTAGCTAGGTATTGATCCAAATATTGTCTCAAATGCAGATTCTCAGGTTCGGTAAGGGCATAAATCCTGCTACAAGGGGGTTGTGCACCGGGCAGCAGATCGATTTGGCAATCGTACGATCTGTGAGGAGGTAACGTGTTGGCCTGTTCCTTTTGGAAGACGTCCTGAAAGTCTTGGTATTCCGGAGGTAGTTGCATGGAGGCAGAGGTTACAGATGCTAGATTAATCTTCAGGTTTTCTGGGTAGCAGGTTTGTGTACAATCCGGGAAGGTTATTCTCTTAGCTCGCCAATCAATTCGAGGATTATGTGTCTCTAACCAAGGGATTCCAAGAATAACCTGAAACTGTGGAGCCTTGATTACATCAAACACAACACCCTCCCGATGGCCGTCGGGACCAATAAGAGTCACCTCAGTAGTGGAATGTGTTACCGGTCCAGAGGCAATTTCAGTTCCATCGACTGTGGTGATGACATCTTTGCTGGTTTTAGGACGGAGAGGGAGGTTAATCCTAGAGACCAATTCACGATCCACATAGTTTCCAATAGCCCCACTATCGATGTTTGCCTTTATTGCATGCAACCGCTTAGGCTGTTCTGGATCTACGAGAACCATTGGCACAATGAAATGCGAGGTCTGAGAGTTAGTTTTCAAGCTCGGCAAGCGGACCCCTACACTTGTCGGGCGGAGTCGTTTCCCGAAACCGAGTCTTCATGGTTTTTATCAGCGGCTCCTAACGCCTTTCGGGGCGGTTTTGCCGGGCAATCTCGTAGAAAGTGTCCAGAATTCCCACAATATAGACATAATTTTAACTGCTGCCTCCTTTGTCGTTCCTTTTGAGTTAAGGGTCCTTTAACCCCTCCAATTTGCATAGGCTCAGAGACATCAACTCCCTTGGGATTAGCATGGGTCTTGACCAACACCCGGGTCTCAAACCTGGACCGATCTGCTTTTCTGTTTTGAAGTCTGTGATCCAATTGGACCACTAAGTCTATATACTCTGTGCATTCTTGGGGCGGATTTACAACTTGGGCCAAGACATCTTTAAGTTCTCCACGTAGGCCTCGATAAAACAACATGACTCTTTTATCCTCTGGCCATCCCGTTTCCAAAATTAGTCTATTAAAGGTTGCAATATAGGATAGGAGGTCCTGATTGCCCTGTCGCAGGGATAGAAGTTCGTCATCCAGAGCCTGCCCCTGAGAGTGTCGAGCAAATAACCTTTGCATGCTTGCTTGAAACCTTTGAAAATCACGGAGAATCGGGTCATCTTGAGTAACCAGTGGAACTGACCAATCGGCAGCGCAGCCGCTGAGATACGACAATACAAAGGCTACCTTGGTCTGATCATTAGGGAAGGCCCCAGGTCTTCATAGGAAGTGCAAACGACACTGATTCATGAATACGGCGAATCGTTTGGGGTCCCGAGCAAAGGGTTCGGGTGGGGCCAGCGGCATGTTTCCAGGTAGATTAATCTGCACAGGGTTACTGGAAACCACAGGAGCGGGGTTCCCTCCGGAACCGGGTAGAGGAGTTTGCGCAGCTTGACCTTGCAAAAGCTGTCTGGCCAGGTCATCAGTTCTTTCCTTTGATATTATTAATTCCCTCCTGAGGGCATTAGTCTCTTGACGAGCGGCATGTACTTCGGCCCGTAATTCCCCCAGTAATTGGGCCAACTGATCAGTCTCAGAACTTTCCATAGCGCCTGGGTGGGAATTTGTAGGAAGGCTTTGCGTTCTGTAACGCTCACCTGACTCCCACGGAGGCGCTGGCCTGGTTCGCGCTGCTGTGACCTCTTCTAAGGTGATGCACAGGGTTCGGAAGACGGACTGGACCGGGCCCCCAAATCTGGCTTGTCTGGCTCGCAGAAGTATCCTTCTGTAGGCGAAAATAGGGGATTAACTGTCTGTGGGGTAATGCAATCAGCCTCCCACTTTCCCCTCTCACCCTCCTCGAAACCCTTCTGTGATTCCTCGTAGCGTCTCACCTTAGGGTCTAGAAGGACGAGCTCTCCATCCTGCTTCTGATGCAGGGGCGCGTTGGTATCCAGTTACTTCACTGGATTTTCGGATTGGTGAGAACCAAACTTGCTTGGCTTCCAGGTAAGTTTTTTGATAAGAGGTTCCCCTTGTGTCCATGCATTAATGTACTAATGCTAGTGTCTTTTTCCTCATAGGGGCCGGGGTACGGAATGCCGGGGAACAGGCACTGACCCGAGATGAGAGGTGAAATCCTTGTAGAAATCAGGTAAGTCTTTAATGAGCGTTTTTTGGTAATGTCTTTTCATTCGCTCATTAACGCTGATGTCTCTTTTTCCCCTTAGGGGTCGACTGTAGTGATGACATCCGAAGTGGTCTTTTTGCAAAGAGGTAGATTCATCCTTGAAGCCTATTCGTGGTCCATATAGTTCCCTACGGCCTCGCTATCAATGTATGCCCTTCCTGCGTGCATACGTGAGGGTTGTCTAGGATCAATTAGGACCATTGGTATAATCAGATGCGAGGTCTGAGTGTCCTTCTTTAAGCTCGGCAAGCGGACCTCTACGCTTGTCGGGCGTGGTTGTTTTCCGAATCAGGCTCTTTTGGGCTTTTATCAGCAACTCCTACCACCTTCTTGGGAGGTTTTATAGGGCAATCCCGTAGAAAATGTCCTGAGGTTCCACAGTACAGACACAATTGCATCTGTCTTCTTCTTTCCCTTTCCTTTTGAGTTAAGGGTCCTTTGACCCCCCTGATTTGCATAGGTTCTGATGCATCTGTTCCTTTGGGGGCTATGTTGGATTTAACCAATACCCCATTTTCGAACTTAGCTCGATCAGCCTTTCTATTCTGGAGTCGATGATCCAGCTGGACCACTAAGTCTTTAAACTCTGCGCAATCCTGAAGTGGGTTCACAACTTGAGCCAAGACATCTTTACGTTCTCCCCGAAGTCCATGATGAAACAATGTAATTCGTTTTTCCTCGGGCCATCCGGTTTCCACTATCAATCTATTGAAGGTTGCGATATAGGTTAGCAGATCCTGGTTACCCTGTCGTAGGGACAAAAGTTCGTTATCCAGGGCCTGTCCTTGGGAGTGCCGGGCAAATAGTCTTTCCATGCTCGTTTGAAAGCCCTGAAAATCCTGAGGAATTGGGTCATCCTGAGTAACTAGTGGAATTGACCAATCAGCTGCACTGCCGCTGAGATATGATAATACAAAGGCTACCTTGGCTTGATCGTTTGGGAAGGCTCCTGGTCTGCATAAAAAGTGCAAGCAGCATTGGTTCATAAACACGGCGAACCTTTTGGGATCTCCGGCAAAGCGTTCGGGTGGAGCTAATGGAATATTTCCTGGTAGGTTTATTTGCACAGGGTTACTCGATAACACAGGAGCTGGATTTCCCTCGGAACCAGGTAGGGGTGCTTGTCCAGCTTGATTTTGCAGCAGTTGTCTAGCGAGATCATCTGTGCGCTCCTTCGATACAATTAGTTCTCTTCTGAGGGCATTAGTCTCTTGGCGAGCGGAGTGCACTTCTGCCCTAAGTTCCCCCAATAGTTGGGCCAGTTGGTCGGTTTCTGAGGTTTCCATAACGCCCGGGTGGGGATTTGTAGATAGGCTTCGCGTTCTGTTATGCTCACCTGGCTCCCACAGGGGCGTCGGTCGGACCCGGACTGCTGCGGCCTCCACCCACGTGATGTGTAGTGCAGCGATGACTGACTGGATCTGCCCTCCTAATCTTGTCTGCTTGACCCGTAGAAATATTCTCCTACAAGTGGAGAGATGGATTTATCCACTTGTGGATTCAAGTGATAGCACCCCCACTGTCCTCCCCACTAATCACCTCTGAAGTGCCCTCTCAGCAATCTCACCTTATATTCTTGAAGGATGAGCCCTCCATCCTGCGAAGCACGCAGGGGCGCGTTGATGACCAGTTACTTCACCGGCCTGAAGATATTGGAAGAGTTGTAGATGAATCCTGACTCCAAAAGGTTCTGGCGAAGAGCCGTAAGTATATAGTTCGTAAGAGTTCAAAATGTCTGGAATTCACTCCTGTCCAATTGCTCTTTTTATCTTGCAGCTTTGACCCAATAAGAAGATTGACAGCTGAAAGCGCTCCGGTAAGAGTCTGTGTTACCCAACACTGTCCGGTAAATAATGCCAAGGGTTAAACTTGCTGCTTTCTCCTTTTCTTACAGGTGCGGCATAAGAAGATGTGGCGTGCTGATGAATAATACCTCCGGCGGTAAAATCAGGTAAGCATATGGCGGCTAAAGAGATTGTCTCTGTCTGTTCTCTCTGCTCACCTTGTTGTTTCTTGTCCCCCTTAGGTGCTGGGATTCGGCGATGTAAAGATGGAGACAGCGCCGGATCGAAGTGATGCTGCGTGGAACGGTGAGTATGGCGCGGCGCTGCTGCTGGCGATGCGTCGCGTTTAAAACAAAGTCTTTCCTCTGGTTTGAAGATGCGATGAATCCGGAATCAGGTAAGAAATCAGGTAATACTCTTGTTCTAACCTTTGCTTCTTTCCTTCTTTCTAGGTGCTCCAGGTTCGAGGCGGGCGTGGCAGAAGGCTGGATGCTGCTGCTGGCACGGTGAACGTTACGCTGCTGGATGCAGAATAACCCGAAGCGTGTGCTGCTCTTCGGGCGTGGTTTAAATAGCCTCCAAAGTAGTCCCAGGTAGGTATTCCTCCCCGACCACACCGAGTAACAAAATAGTCCCCAAGGTAAAGTAGTCCCTTCCAGGCCTCACATGGGCTTGGATCTTCTTGCAGCATGGTCTGCATCAGGTAAGTGTGCACCTATGAGCCTGGCGCCTATGGCACCAGGACTGATGTCCCATATGAGCCTGGCGCCGTAGGCGCCAGGACTGAACCCAGACAGCCCCTAGCAGGGGTTTCTGGGTTTTCTCAAGGCAACATGATGCCTGCTCCGGGGCTGATGGACGTGGTCTGGACGCCTGGGGGTATGCATCATGACAGGCAGTCTGGGAGCACGTGTGACTGGGTTCCTGGCTCAGCCCATCAGAAGAGGCAGCCTGAGAGCGCCATGACGGGGCTCCGGGCTCAGCCCATCAGAAGAGGCAGTCCGGGAGCGCGTGTCACAGGGCTCCAGGCTCAGCCCATCAGAAGATGCAGTCCGGGAGCGCACGTGACGGGGCTCTGGGCCAGCTCATCAGAGGAGGCAGTCTGTGAGCGTGTGTGACGGGGATCCGGGCTCAGCCCATCAGAAGAGGCAGCCTGGGAGTGCCCTGAGGGGTCTGTGGGCTCAGCCCATCAAAAGAGGCAGCCTGGCAGTGCACGTGATGGGGCTCTGGGCTCAGCCCATCAGAAGAGGCAGCCTGGGAGCGCCATGACAGGGCTCTGGGCTCAGCCGATCAGAAGAAGCAGTCTGGTAGCACATGTGATGGGGCTCTGGGTCAACCCATCAGAGGAGGCAGCCTGGGAGCGCGCGTGACAGGGATCCGGGTTCAACCTATCAGAAAAGGCAGTCTGAGAGCATGCAAGAAGGGGCTCTGGGCTCAGCCCATCAGAACAGGCAGTCTGGGAGCTCTCAGCCGAGTGAGGGCTTATTGACTGATGACCTTCCCATTACCTCACAAGTTTCGCAATCGCTAGGAAATGGATAAACAGCGATAATGCAAACAGAAGTTCATCCTTTCAAAATAAGACGATGGAAGGTAATCTCCTGGGTTTTGTTCCACTGCATTGGGATGTCTAAAATACCTGTAAAACATAGAAAATGCAGGGAATGTGGACTTGCCAAAGAAAAAAATGCAGTGTCCCTTCTTAGTAAAACATGCGATGGAGCTTTAAATGAATTAGCCAGCTGTATTTCATAAAGCAGCGTTTCTCTGATCGAAAGAGCATTTCAGGGGCGCTCAGTGTAGATGGGTTAAGACACACTACTAATCATAAACATATGTTAATGTTCAGAATGTGTTTAAGGATTTGATAAAGCACTTGCACAACATGAGGCTTCACGGCACTGACACTAAGGGCAAGGGAGAAATTAATTTGAAGAGATACATTTTAGCGATTAGGAATGTCCATAACTGAAACCAGACAAGATTCACTGCATTATTGTTGTGGCTTCTGGTGTGGTTCTATAAATGGAGATTACAAAAGATTAAAATCACAAGAGACATAATTAATTATACGTGCACCTGCCCAAAGATCTCCAGTTGCCGGTCCTGTACCTGCCATTGCTGCGCAGTTTTAGAGCCAGCACGAATCTGGCTTCACTGCTATTGTTCAGAGCAGGAATGGTAGGCCAGTTGCTGGTCCTGTATCTGCCATAGCTGCGCTGTTTCGGAGCCAACGGGAATGCTATGGCAGTTGACATCACAACTGCGCCGTTTCGGAGCCAGCATGGATCTGGCTTCACTGCTGTTGTTCAGAGCAGGGATGCTAGGCCAGTTGCCAGTCCTGTTTCTGCTGGTGCTGTGCAGTTTCGCAGCCAGCACGAATCTGGCTTCACTGCTGTTGTTCAGAGCAGGGATGCTAGGCCAGTTGCTGGTCCTGTATCTGCCGTTGCTGCGCAGTTTCTGGAGCCAACGCGGATCTGGCTTCACTGCTGTTGTTCAGAGCAGGGATGCTAGGCCAGTTGCTGGTCCTGTATCGGCCGTTGCTGCACAGTTTTGGAGCCAGCACGGATCGGACTTCACTGCTGTTGTTCAGAGCGTGGATATTAGGCCAGTTGCCGGTCCTAAATCTGCCGTTGTTGCGCAGTGTCGGAGCCAGCACAGATCTGGCTTCACTGCTGTTGTTCAGATCATGGATGTTAGGCCAGTTGCTGGTCTCCTAAATCACTGCAGAGATGTGACTAATCCTTAAAGGCACAGCTTTGCTTCAACCCACCTTAGAGTTAACCACCTGTGTGTAATCTCTGATGTGTCCTCAGATATGACATCTGTGTAAAGTGCGTAACACATTCCGTGCACTCATAGGGCTTCACGACAGAGTGGATCAGCTGATGATAGTACAGGTTTCCAATCTGTGAGAACCGATTTCTCACAGTGTGTTGTGAGGGGTCAGAAATGAAAGCCAGACACAAGGTGCTCATATTTTTAAACAAAGACACTTTATTAAATAAAAAGGGGTTGGGAAAAGGCTTCTCTCACCTTATTTCTTAAGAGGAGTTTTTCCTACCTAGAAACTAAAACGAAGAATCTATCTATGTCAGGATGTCAGTAACTGAAAATCCATCTTTGTGTCCATATCCTTACCCTCACACTTTAAACAAAACAAAAAAGGTGCAAGGAAATGTCTTTAATTTGATGTTGGTTCAAAATAACTCCAACCAAAACGTTCTTCAAGGAAAAGACCCTTGAATCCAGAGGGTCGTTCCCTTCCCCTGGTTTAGCAAAACAGGATGGCAAAAATGTCTCTAACTAATAGTTCCTTTGCATCTTCACTGGACTCACAAAGTTCTTCATTAAACAAATACATTTTGCAACAGTCTTTCTGTAGAGTTGGCTTGTACCTTTGCAGATTCCCTGGTATTCATCTCCTACCAGGAATCTCTTTTCAGTTTCAGTGGCCTAGTGTACTTGCCTGCCAGGAATTTTCTTTATGGGTTTCAGACTACCTGGTGTACTCCCATGCCAGGAATCTCCCTTTCAAAACTTCAGCTGTCTGGTGTACTCGCCTGCCAGGACATCTTATGTGTTTCACAGTTCACTGGGTGAATATTTATTCACGCTTCTTCCCCACCCTGGCATCTTATGCACTGGTATTGGATTGGGGTTAGCTCTTGTACTTTTTGTTGTCTGCATTCTTATTGGGTGTTGAATTAGTCCTTGACTGCATGGTGCTTGGCTCTTGAACCTCCCTTCAGAGGTCTGCGTGGCTCCGTGGTCAAAGGTTGGCTTGCCTCTCCGGGTCTAGATAGGAGAATGCTGCTTCCTCGAGCGGCCTGACACCCAGGAGCTCATGCTCCCAATATCAGGAGCTCATGCTCCGAGTGGCTCCCAATATTTCTGTGGCCTTCCTTGGTCTCCTGCGTCGCCCCTCACCCGGTACCGACAGGCTTCTCGGTTCCTGTGTGCTTTGCATATGTGAGCCTCCGGCTGGGGCTGATCGTCCTCTCCTGCACTCTCTCCTCCAGCAGTGCTGCTTTCAATTTTAAAGGTCCTGTACACTTTAAGATTTGGAAAACAACTAGTCTGCACGTTGTGCTTTGAGCTCTGCAAAAACTACCTTGTTGTCCTCCTCGTCTCAGTACCTGAAGGATTATGGGAGTTAGAGTCCATAGATGTCATTCTCAGAGGTTTCACAAAAAGGCCCATCAGAAAAAGAGGTGTTATATGTGTGTTGTAGATATCTGGGTCTCAAGTGTGGGCCTGATCAGAATAATGTAAGAAAAAGGTTTCTTTTTTTAAATTTATTTATTTATTTACAAACATTCACATATAGATAAACAAGTAATCAATCAGAACAATTAACACAGCACAGCAAAAAATACACAGAATAGCAGAACATTATATATTCATAACTAGCAATAAATTAGTAAATATTCAGAAAGTCATCCCAAACCTTTCCGTACATTCTCAACTTCCCTTGCCTCTTAAAAACCACTTTTTCCATGGATGCAAGGGCAGACATCCCCTCAATCCAATCATCAAGAGCTGGCGCATTCCGTGATTTCCAGCCCCTCAGAACCAACTTTTTGCCCAGACTAGCACCACGGAGCAGAAACTTTTTCCGTGACACAGAGAGATCCTCTAGCAATTCTCCACCTCCCAAAATCATTGTCACAAAATCCAATTCAACATCCAGATTCAAATCACGCAGACATGCACAACAAACATCATGCCAAAATCCCCGTACACGCACACATTCCCACAGCAGATGTTCCAAACTTCCCTGTCCATTCCCACAACACCAGTATTCATCCGAGTCCAACAACCCCCTCTTAAACATTCGTTCCGGACTGCAAAACACTCTATTGAGGATCTTAATCTGTCTAGACCGTTCCACCAGATCAACAGCACACAGTTTAATATTCGCACACATATCCAACCACATCTCGGGTGAAATCTCACACCCCAATCTCCTTCCCCATTCATCTCTCAAATCAGAATTTTCCTTATAAGCAGACACAATACAATTATATATCCTGCTAGCAATCGAACAACCACCTGGCTCCCTTTCTTTAAGAAAGAGATTTACCATTGAACTTCCTTGCTCCGCCACACATACACCTTTTCAATTTCCTGAAGTCGTCAGATCTGAAATTCTCAATGTGAAACTTCGCTTGCAACTCACGCTCCCCTATCCACTCACCATCCACCAGAACATCATCAATCCAGAGAACCCCACCTAGAAACCAATCCGGCCAGAATAAAGACCTACCCCCGACAGAAATCAGCGGTTTCAACCAAATGGATGCATGAATGGTCCTTGAAGCAACCGATCCCAACAATTCGTGTACCTGTCTCCACGTTTCTCTCAGAAAAATTGTCAAAGGCGATTTCTTACATGACTTGTTTGTTGCCGTGAGCATTGCTCTTGGAGGGAGCAGGCCCAACATACTTGCCTCAGCAATTACCCATTTATCAGGCAGATCCATCACAAAAGGTACAATAAAATGACTTGAATAAGCTAAATGATATGCCCTGAAGTTCGGCACCCCCAGACCTTCTTTTTCCACTGGCAACTGAAATTTCCATAATTTTAGCCGTGGCGGCTTATTTTCCCACAGAAACGACTGCAACAAACCATCAATATTCTTCCAATAATGTTGGCCAAATTTCATCGGAAGCATACCTAGAACGTAATTAATCTTCGGAGCTGCATTCATTTTTATAGCATTCACCTTGCCCCAAAGGGACAAATGAAGCAAATACCACCTCAAAATTCTCATTTTCAAATCATTACATACTTCACTCATGTTCACCACAACCATCTCATCCACAAGTGGGGTCAGCCATATACCCAGGTATTTCAGTTTCCTGTCACATCACTGAAACCCAATTCCAGTAATCAAATTCTTGTCACAGTATCCTGAAATCGGCAACACCTCAAATTTAGACCAATTGACCTTAAATCCAGCCACCGCATGAAATCTATCCAAAACATCCAGCAAGGCCGGAAGGGACACTGTTAAATTCCGTAATAACAATAGCAGATCATCCGCATAAAACCACAACTTTTGATCGGCACCATGAAAACTCAGACCCTGTTTCCCCACGTCACACCTCAAGGCAATCGCCAATGGTTCCATGGCCAAAACAAATATCAGGGGGGATAAAGGACATGCCTGTCTTGTACCCCTCTGTAGTACAAAAGAGTCTGATAATTGCCCATTAATTCTGACAGCGGCAGTCGGACAAGCATAAAGCAAGGTAATCCATGAAATAAACTCCTCTCCCAAATTCATAGTACGCAATACTGAAAAAAGATAGTTCCAATCAACGCGATCAAACGTTTTCTCCGCATCCAAAGAAAACACCGCAATATCATCCTCCATATCCTGAGCATGTGTCATCAACAACAATAAGTTCCTAATATTACTAGATCTCCTCTGGCCGTGAACGAAGCCTGACTGATCAGTGTGCACCAACTTCACAAGAAGAGTCTGCAAACGCACGGCCAATAATTTCGCTAGAATCTTATTATCTGTATTAATCAAACTGATCGGACATTAGTTTGAAGTGAAGCAACCATCCTTATCCTTCTTAAGAAAAACCGATATAATGGCATGACTAGTAGAAGCAGAAAGCAAACCCCCCACCCTAGACTCCAGGAACATATCTCGCAGAAGTTCCACCGCCGAATCAGGCAAGATTTTAAAAAATTCAGCAGGCAGGCCATCTGGACCAGGAGACTTGCCCGAGTTCAATTTCCCAATCGCAGATTTCATTTCATCCACAGTCATAGTCTCTCCCAGCATGGATTTCTCCAAATCATTCACTCTAGGTACCTCCAACCCTTCCAAAAATGAACCATTTAATCCATTGACACCCAACTCATTCTGATACAGCTTTGTATAGTATTCCTTAAATGTCTCATTAATCAGTTTTGGATCACAAGTCACCTGACCATTCTCTCTTTTAATAAAAGTGATAGATCTTTCCGATTGCTGCTGTCTTAATCTATAGGCAAGCCAATGATCGCATTTATCACCATATTCAAAATAAGAACATTTCAATTTGAACAAGTCCTTTTCAGACCTTGTCTTCAATGTCTCATTCAGCTCCCTCTGCAGCTCCCTAAGTGTTCTCCTTTTCTCCAGGTTCACAGAATCATCTATCAAATCCTTTGTAAGCTGCTTAATACGTTGTTCCAAATCCAAATTTTTCTTCTCCAAACATCTCCTCCTGCTACTGGACAAACCCAGAATCAAGCCCCGCATTGTACATTTAAATGCCTCCCAGACTGTCCCAAGACCAATTCCATCAGTCCTATTTTCCACAACAAAATGATCAGCCTCAGATCTGATCTTTTCCACAATCTTCTCATCCTTAAGAATGGAGGTGTTCATTCTCCAGCAAAATTATCTGGAAGTATCAAACTGCAAGCCCATATTCATAAACACAGGTGCATGGTCAGTGACAGCAATACAGCCAATCTCACAGCTTGCCAGATTCAAGGTTGCTGAACCTGCCATGAGAAACATATCTATACGAGAATGTCAACCATGAGAGCTAGAATAAAATGTGTATTCTCTCAAATCAGCATGTAGCAATCTCCAACAGTCTTCTAAGGCAAATTCAGAAATAAGTGAGTTAAAAGAACAAAATGTCGGATCCCGCCTGCAAGCAGCACTGGATCCACTTCGGTCTTTGGGATTATCAATAACCAAATTAAAATCTCCCCCCAGAACAACATTCCGGCAAACAAAATCCTGTAATATTTGAGCCACTTTTCCAAAGAATGAACCATCATCCACTGAGGGAGCGTTAACATTGCAAAGAATAGTTCGAACTCCCTGAACTTCCAGCAAGAGTGCAATGACCCTACCCTCCTTATCAGAGCAAGAGTTTAAGACCTTAACCAGGGAGTTCTTCCGAATCAGAATAGAGACCCATCTACTCCTGGATGAATAGCACGAGACAAAAAAATCCCCAATCCATCCTTTGCGTAACATGTTAACTTCATCCAGCAATAAATGGGTCTCTTGAAGAAAATAAACATCACTGTGCATATCCTTCAAACAATTAAAAATCGTTTGCCTTTTGAGTGGATTGTTTAGACCATTTATATTCCATGAGGAAACAGACAACTGGTCACCCCTCCCAGACGGCATTGCAAGGGAAAAAAGAAGATAAAAAAAAACCAAATCAAAAATTCTGTACTTATAGAAACCAAAAACCCTCCCCCACCCCACCTGCAGAAGTATGAATCCAACGTCAACAAGAACTAACAAACCCCAAGCCACCCCGATACCCCTCCCAATCATATATAGACGTTCCCAACCAGAAAACACCAAAGTTAAAATGAGCCCATATAGACTATAAGTAACCTTACAGCAAAACACAACCTGAATCACATTTAAAAGCATATATATCTAAAACTGAATAAATTCACCCGTCAGACCATCTATCCAAACATCACTGACCCGTGAGGAGAGAGATGCCTACCCCCTCTTAAAAAAAATAAAAAAAATAAAAAAATTATATGAAAACAGCAACATAGCAAAATAGTAAAGCAATAACATTGCAGCAAAACATATATAACTGACAATCATGGTGCTATTCCCCATTCCCATCTAAATCCTGTTGTAACATCACAAGCAGAACCGCCATAAGAGCATACATGGACCAAAGCACAGGGAATGGAATGGCCACCACCCCTTACTATCTCCTTCAACTCCGCAATCTACTCAGGAGAAAAAACAGGGTGCCACCCAACATTATGTCTTTGTCACATGCATACTCTCCTTTGGACTCAGAAGCAGGTACAGAGCAGTAAGATGACCACTCCACGACTCCAGGGACATTCCAAGAAAGCAGTGACACATGGGGCCAATGTAAAGATTTGAAACAAGACCCCAGCAGCTGTGCGACAATCTTGACTCTAATGTTTTTATGAAAATATCACAGCAAGCATCCGGAATCATTCATAATCCAAATCCACACATTAGCATCAGCAATTTTAATTGTAGCATGTTAAATAGCCATCCTGTTGCTTTAGTGCATATTGTGTGCCACCAATCACAGTACCTGAATAATGTCTTGGACGTAGCTAGTCAGACCGCAAAATGAATCTACTTCATTTCACTACTTTGGATTGACCAATGCCAGTTTCAGTGTGACTACAATACGAGGCTGCGCCTCAGAATCAAAAACCCAGCATGAAATCATGAGGACTTTTCATCCCATCAATACCAAATGTCAAGATGCCGCCTCATTGCCTTATGTCTGCTGATATATCATATAGTTATTAAAAATATGATGGCAAAAATGCAGCCACTAACAGCCCATTGCATCACCCCCCGACTGGGAGCAAAGGCACAGTATGGACAAACAGTATTCACCCTAAAGTCGTGAAGTCACAGTCAACTGCATAGAATCAACTGATGAAGACAACTGGGAAAATGAAAAGAGGGGCTCTTCATGCCTTCTTCCTTCTCCTGACCTGTATCCAGTGGCATACGCTTCTCAGCAGGTGCAAAATGGTGGAGACAACTATGCAGATTCTTATTTCAAACGTGCTTTTAATATTGAATCAAATGACTGGAAGGACTACTCGAGCCAGCATAAGCACTTGGTGGTAATGGCTAATGCCCCAAAATCGCAGGAAGGTAGGTATGTGGACCAAGGCACACTAGGAGAGGGTGTACTTCAGTGATATGAGAAGATATAGTGCACTGTAAGCGAGGCAGCCATTTGGTGGAGGGAAAGGATTACATTCAGGTTTACCTGAGGGATGACCGGCTAGTACAAGGATTGCTTGGTATTGAAACGAGATCATATCCCCCTGCAGGGTGCAACATTTCACTGAAGGCTGCCATACCACCTGAAATGAGAAACATGAGGCAGGGTCCAATTGGAGCAGGAGTATGGGGAGCCCAAGGACTTCAGCACCCAATGTGCCCCCCATCTCAGAGCTCTGGGGGCAGAGTGATAGAGGCGTGCTCAGATCTAGATGTGGTAGATTGACCATCAAGTACCGCAGATCTCTAAATTGACCCGAGGCTGACTCAAATAAAGTTACTGTCCTGGAACATAGCAAGTCTCTCTAAACACCTTGTTGATAACAAATGGGTGGGGTCATTGGATCTGTATGACAGAGGAAATAAAGATACAGGGGTAAGAACTTGTTGCGATTAGACCCAAGCAGGGCCCTAGAGGGAGACCCGCAGGGGGGCTTCTTGTAGGGGTAAAGACATCAGGAAACTGGGTAGCCAAACAGATAAACACAGGATCCTTAGAGCTGCAGTCCTTGGAGGTCAACATTTCCACTTGCTGTGGACTCCTTTTGACTAATGTTTATAATAGACCTAATATTATGGCCAGGACCAATTCAATCTGGGCACTCTGTGATATTTTAGAGCACTGAGTGCCAGACAATGGTGGGAAGAATTGTGTCATTGCAATGGGGGCTTTAACACCCAGTTAGAAACACCTAAATTGCTGGAAGGTTTTTGGGATGACCAGGATGAGGCTTGGGGCATCCCAGTGGTAATTGCTGATACACCGGTAAGATTACACCCAGCCTCCTCTGAGACCGTTACGAGATTGTATAATGCGGGACTGAGATCTTGGAATAGTCGGTTTGCTACTGACTGACCAGCAGGGTATACTTTTAGCAGCCCAAGAGGTTCCTCTAGAATAGATTATGCCCTAGTGTCAGGATCGGACTGGCAGATAATAGAAGGGTTTGAGGTTTAGGAAACCTAGAGAGCGATCATAGGCCAATACCTCTCCAATTAAAAGACCTTTCACCTGAGCCGCATCTGACAGTGGATAGGGCAGCGCCCGTGATGGACCATGGTAATGCTAGGCGTACTGTGAAATGGGCGACCCTGAACCTGGGCGATCTTCCTCCGGTTTGGTACAGAATAATTATACTGGAGCTCGAGTGCATTTGTGAGGCAAGTACATCTCTTGAAAGTAAATGTGCAAGTTATCTCACTTTGATTGAGTCGCTAGGAGAATCCCTGATCGTGCTGGTAAGGAGACTAAGACAGGAGGGTAAAAAAATCGAACTTGTGGTTCGACAAGGTGTGCAGAGAAGCAAAGAGGGCCCTGGTCACATGCCTGAGGGGCACTGGCCAGGTAGATAGAGCTCATGCACAGCAATTGCAGAGGGTATATAAGAAGATTATAGCCAGTAAAAAATCTGAATACCTACATGGTAGGTAGGCTACCCTGACCGAATGTGCAGAGAGTGGGGACCAAGTTGGGTTTTGGCTTCTTATTACGAATATGGATATAAAGGGTGATGCAACCGACCACGAAAGTATAAGCCTGACCAGATGGTATGCCCACTTTGCGGATTTGTACTCATTTCAAACTGAGGGGGAGGGAGCATGTATGAGCCCCATATTGGATGGGGGCACTGGACCTGAGCATGATGGACTTGGCAACCTAACATTTACAATCACATAAGTGGCGAGGGCTATAAGAGCACAAAAGGCTGGTAAAGCGCCGGGACGCGATGGGGTGCCGGTGGACCTTTATAAAAGTGAGCTTGCAATTTGGGCCCTGGTATTAACCATGACATTTAAAACTGTAATGCAGAGTGACTGGGTACCTAATACCTGGACATCAGCGATAATAGTCCCCATATATAAAAAGGGTACCCGAGCAGACCCGAGAAATTATAGATCCACATCCTTACTGGATGCCGCAGGAAAGATATTCGCTAAGGTCCTGCTGAGGCACCTCATGGCATGGGTGGATGATACCAAGCAATTGAATCATCTTCAGGCTGGGTTCCAGGCAGGAAAAAGCACGATAGATCAGTGCTTCCGGTTCTACTTAGTGGTCCAAAAACAACTGAGAATCGCAAACACTAATTTATATGGGGTATTTCAGGGTCTCAGTGCAGCATTTGACAGCGTCCTTAGACATACCCTGTGGGCAGTTTTTTACGTGGCAAAAATATCCCCAGGGAACTTTTGCGAGCAATCCAGCTCTTGTATAATGACAATACAGCAACTGTCCGCTGTGGGAAGGGAGGGAAAGACACAGAATTTTTCAGAGTGGAATGAGGGGTCCGACAGGGTTGTGTCCTTGCTCCATTATTATTCTGTTTGTATTGAGAGACTGTTGGCGGTGAACACGGACCCACCAAGGTTGGGGGGGACCGCAGCCTAATCTTGTTTTTCACAGACGACGCAGTCCTATTGTCCACCACCCAAATGGGACTGCTCCTTGCCCTGTCCACCCTAGCAGCTGAATGCGGTAAATTGTGGCTGGAGATAATTGCCGCAAAAACTAAAGCTATGGTTTTTACATCAAAATCATCGGGAATTAAACCACTGAAATTGGAGCTGGGGGGTAAAATTCTACAAGGGGTGGGTTGGTATAATTATCTGGGGATTCGGTTCTCAAGTGGGGGTCATTGGGTCGATCAGGTTGCCAAAGCGAACACTCTACTGCAAAAAAATAGCACAGCCCTGAAAGCCTACAGTGCTAGTAATGGAAGGGGTGCAAAAAGCCTGGCCCTCAAGCTATACGCAGAGCAGGCTAAGGTGGCGCCATTACATGGCGCTGAAGTCTGGGGCTACGTTGATGCCACCACCTAATAATTACAGAGAACACATTTCTGAAAGCGATTTTGCTGCTTCCCGAAAGCACCCCAACTAGTACAGTTCGTATATGGAGTGTGGTTTCTCTCCTATTGGTGAACAAATACGTATTAGACTGGTTTATTACTGGCTCCGGGTTTGGGGAAACCAGGAGCTAGTGAAATACCGGGAAGCATTATTGACATTGAGGGGATGGCACAGGATTCAATGGTCGGTCCTCATAAAAAATGGCTTGCTCTCTTGGGTCTATCTTCATATTGGCAAAATCCACTGATTTTGGGAGCTGACGCGAAGGGGAGAGTCAAGATGGCCTTTCATAGATATAAATTAACAAGGGCACGGACCATCACATTAGCCATGGCAACCGGTCCAAACTACTTAGAGCTCAAAGGTTTGCCGGGCATGCAGCTAAACCTGAATACAGTGGAACCAGCATATGCCTGCGACTTATACATGAGGCTACGTCTAGGTTGCTTGCCCGTGCCGGAAAATACGAGTAGGTGGGATGGGAAGCGTAGCTCTAAGTGCCCAATGTGTAGCAAAGGTGTAGAAACAATAGCACCCTTCATGCTAACCTGTGAAGCCTTAAACGAATTAAGAACCAGGTATTTGAAACCCTTGTTCTTGTTATATAACATTACTACCACTAGGGAAGCTCTGAAGTTTTGTAAAATGTCTAATGACTTAAATGTGCTTTACTTTGTCAACAAGTACATCCATAGGGCTTGGCTGAGGAGGGAAAAGTATTATGTAACGTTGTTCTGACTCCCATTTATAGGAGTCGGTTAAGTGTTCTGTGATGTTCTTGACTTGGGATTTTAAACATTATGTACCATAGTACAGTGTTTTATTTTTAGACTTGTTTATATTGTATTACATTTATTGCATTATATGATGTACCTAAATGGCACTTCGCTGAATAAAGGTTGTACTATGAGTATGTGAATTTTGACAAATCCCGAGATTCAATCACTTCTCTCCAGAGGGGAGCCTTTCCTTGTGAGGCAATGGAGGAGAGCCCGCTGTGCAATATTCCCCCGAGGGGTGGCGGTATATGGGACCTCACAAGGAGAGAATCCTACATGCCAATACGCAAAAGAGAGTCAAGGGGTAGTTTTATGGCAGCAGTACTGACAATGCCGAAGTGAGTCCAGCAAGCTGCGAGGTGCGTTGGTGTGTATGTAATGATTAGGCAAGGTCCAGCACAACAGATCTAAAGTGTAATTGATACAGGACAAGGTCTAGCACAGCAAATCTTGGGGCAGTATGACTAACAATGCAGCAAAAGCAAGCTTTGAGAGAAGAGGAGAGGGTTTTCTCACCCCCTCCTCGCTAAGGGCACCTCTGAGGCCAATCGTCAAGGGTGCCTAAAGGAAATGATAAGCTTGACGCCAGCCACCCCTCCTGACATGAAGGGTGCTCCTTCCAACCCAGGACAACCCGCAAGGGCAAGACATTCTCCTCTGGGACAGTAGGCTGGGGAGGTTTGGCCAAGAATGGAATTGATTGTAATATGAGGGGAGGCGGGAGGGAGGAGAAGGAAAAAGGAAAAAGAAACATCTGAGGCATTCGGCTGGGGAGTTTTAGCCAAGAATGCATTGGATGGAAAGATGAGGGGGAATGACAGAAATTTAACATGGTCTGTTGGTCGCGAGGAGTAAAAGAATGTAAAGAATCAATAGTAAAGAATCAAAGTGCACTTAATCTACCCCCACGCCCCTGCAGGTGGCCCAAACAAGGCAAGAAGATCTGTGTGGGTGGTCGGTTACTCGTTCGTATCAAGGGCCAAAGTGAGGGGGAGCAGCCATAGATGCAATCACACCAAGTGCATTCAAAGTACAATGGTGGGGGAAACCAGGAATTATATGGGGACAATTTGAAGAATATGTGGAGGCCTCTTACAGAAGTGCAAAAAAACAGGGATCGAGGTAGTACACCTGAGTGGCAACGATTTGACAGGTACAGGAAAAGGGTTATTACAAAAGGAGATAATGGTGTCACTGCAGAGATCAGCGGCTCGCTTGGGGGAACTGGGATCATGTGGTCGGAAATAATACCCAGATTCAAGAGGAGAGAAGCCAAATCTCCCCAGGCAGTCGAGAAGTCCTGTAAAAAGCTGAAAAAAGCCATGGCCAAGTTTTGCAAAGGGTTGGGATTTTCACAAATATGGCATGGCCTGATAACCCTGGATGTACCTGAATATTATTTGGAAAATGGGGTACACTTGTCTGAGAAAGGCATGGACCGTTTTGGTTTTTTTTTTGTGAGGGGGAGGATGAAAGTTAAACTAGCCGGCTTGTAGTCACATCATTTTGGTTATCATTTTGCATGTGATGTACTGATTATTGGGAAATCATGTAATCATGGTTTTGATTTGTAGTGATGTTAAGCATTTTAAAATAGACATTAATTGAGTTTGATGTGTTGTTAATGTAATAAACCTGTGGCCTTTTAAGCCACAAGCAAAAAGGACCCTCCGATTGCATCACGTTTGAGGAATGTTTCATGTCGCAGGTATGGTGTGTTAGCATGGACTTATGGATGGCAAAGGGCCAAGAAGTGGCCTAGTGCCAGGGTTATGGCCTGGACAGAGTTCCCTGCTGAGAGAGTTGGCCACTGAACTGTTGACGTTGGACAGGTGAAAGGGACATTCCTTGTAAAGCTTCAGTTTCGGATCAAGGGAATGCAGGATGACAGCATGCGTAAGAGGGACTTGATTGTATTTGAGACCAGTTACCTTTGTTCAGACAACGTTTGAACTTTGGTGAGCATTGTCTGGATTCTGTTGTCTGAGGGAGGTGCTCTCGAGGAGGTAGCATTCACAGCTGCTCCCAAGAACACCACACTTTGAGGCAGAGTACTGGATGACTTTCCATAGTTTATTGAGAAGCCCAATGATGTCAAACAGTCCAGGAACAGACACTCCTCTTCATCATCAAAAAAGTCAAAGAGAAGGCATAGATCACCCTCTTCTTCCTCTCCTTCTTCCTCAGATACTTCTCAGGAAAGGAGCGTAGTATGCCCGACTAAATCCTCCACTAAGGATGAGTGGGACCTTTTCAGGAAACAAATGGTAAAAATCTTTGAGAAAGAGGCCCGTCCTCCACGAAACACAAAGAAGTGGCCATACTCCAGTCGATGACAAGCATAAGGCCACGGCAAAACTCTGCGTGCCTTCGAGCCTGGGTCATAAGCCTAAGACTTCCCGAGATTCTTCGAGTACTCAACGCAACGAGAAATCATCGAAGACACCATCGGGTCAAGAGTTGAGTGCCTCAAAGCACAAATCCAAAAGTAAGTCGTTGATACTATCGGCGCTACAGACGTCGACACCGTCGATGCCATTGACACCGATTCAGCCTAAAAGCAAGACATTGACACCGGCAGTGGAGTCATCGATGCCTTTCCCACAAAAACCTCAGGAAAAGTAGAAGGTTTTTAAACCTTCACCTAAAAAGGGCTTTTTCAGGTCTCTTTGAAATTTAAGTTTTATTGTTTTTTTTATCATATGGAAAGTACAAACAGTTATATGCAGGTTAAATTCACATTGGTGCATCAATATGACACTTCAATTGGATAAATGTCTTATATTTGAATATTATTGTCCTCCCCACCCCTTCAGGGTGTGGGTATTAAGTCCCTCCGGCATTTCAGGGTCATACTGCCACCTGTGGAGTAGCTTTATTGCATGTAGTTTGTATTGTGAGGCGATTGATATCCGGGATGGGGTGCTGCAAATCGTGTCCCACGTCAGTTGGTCAAATTCCCTACCGAAATCTTTTTCCCATTTTTTTTTTTAGACGGAGGCTTGGGGCTTGATCGGTGCAGATTAGGGCACTATACATGATTGCTATCAGGCCTTTGTTTGTTGTGGTCATGTCCCGGATTGTCTCAAAGGGCATTAGCTCTCTTCGTATCTTGTCTTTCCATTCCTTCTTGGACATGACGCCTTTCAAGCGCAGGTATAAGAAGATCGGTATGGGGTGTATCTGAAGGGCTTCTTCTAGGTCTGTGACGGATATGAATTTGTCTTTTCTCCACAACTGACCCACTCTTTCAAGGCCTGCATCAAACCATGTTTGGTATCTTCTGTGTTCTGGGATTTCTTCTCTGATCCCTGGGGCCCAGAGGTGGCTCAGGGGGGAGGGCCATGTGTTTACACCCTCCATTCCCTTTCCTTCTTTCCAAATGTTCCATATTGTCCCCAATATTGGATGATTGCGCAGTCTTCTTGTAAACTGTGGCCGGGGGACCCATATCCATTCTGCAAGGGTCGCCGGGGTTAGGTTATTGTTTTCCAATTGAACCCATTGCAGGTCTTTCCTGTCCCTGAGGTGGGGGATGAGGATTCTTAATTGGGTCGCCTGATAATATTGTTCAATGTCTGGGAGGCCAACTCCTCCTTGGTCCTTGGGTAATATCAGAGTTTCATAGGGTATTCTGGGTTTTTTCCTAGCCCATAGGAATCTAGTTATTGCCCTTCTCACTTGCTTGAAGAAGTGCTCTGGAACCGTTACCGGGAGTACCTGAAAGGGGTACAAGAAGCGTGGGAGACTAACCATTTTCACGGTGTTCAGACGTCCCATCCATGAAATTGTGAGGAGTAGCCACTTTGTGAGGTGTGTGTTAAGGGCAGCGAGGAGTTGAGGGAAGTTGGCTTCGTATATATCCGTGACGTCTGTGGTCAAATTGACACCTAGGTATCTTAATGTGGGCCCGCCAATGATGAGTCCCAAGTGCTCTAATTCTATTCATTGTTCCGGCGACGGTTCGTGCAGCGGGAAGAGGATGGATTTGGTTTTGCTCATTTTGAAGCCTGTTAGTGCTCTGTATTCTTCTATAAGGTGAATTGCCTCGGGGACTGAGGTCCTTGGATTCTGCACGTGGAGCAAAATGTCGTCTGCGTACAGGGCCAAATTCGCGGCCGCTCACGTGTAGTCCCTCAACACCGTCACTCATTCTGATCTTCTGTGCCAGCGGTTCCAGTGATAGTGCGAATAGTATAGCAGCGAGGGGGCATCCCTGTCTCATTCCTCTGGTCAGGGGGAATCAGCGTGAGCACTGGGAGTTCACCGCAACGGATGCCCGCGGTGAGGTGTAGACAGCTTTGATTCCTCGTCTGAGGGCAGGGCCTAGGCCTATTTTCTTCAGCGTGGCCTCACGGAAGCGCCATTCGACTCTGTCGAATGCTTTCTCCACGTCGATTGAGAACAGTACAGGTGTGTTCGGCATCTTCTTGGCTTCATGTATTAGGTGGAGGGTTTTGCGAGTGGGGTTCTGCCAAGGATGAATCCCACCTGGTTGGTGTGGATTATAGCTGGTATATGCGAGTCTAATCGTGCGGTGAGGACTCTTGCATAGATTTTGGCGTCCGTATTTAGAAGAGAAATAGGGCGGTAGGATGAGCACAGTTTAGGGTCTTTACCTTCTTTGGGGATGACTGTGATTAGCGCCTCGGAGATGGAATCGGGAGCGGTACTAGATTGGAGAATGTTATTGAAGAGCTCAACCATGAAAGGGAGGAGAGTGTCGATGAAGGTTTTATAGAAGCCGGCCGTGTAGCCATCGTTCCGAGGGGCTTTCCCTGTTGGGAGTCTCTTGATTGCTTCTTCTATCTCTTCGCCGGTGATGGAAGCGTCAATAGTTTGAGCTATGTCCTGGGGCAGGCTCGGGAGGGATATCGTATTCATGTATTCTATGATTGCTTGCTCGTATGATGTGGAGTCTGAGGTGTATAGTTTTTCGTAGAAGTTGGCAAAGGCCTCTGGAATGCTTGGGGGGTGGTCTACATTGGAATTGGGCTCGCTTTCTATGGCTGACACCCATCTTTCTTTACGCTGCCCGCAAAGACTGGCCACGAAGCAGGGCGTCTGCCTTGTCTGCTTTCTCGTATTGGTTTTGTTTCAGGTATTGTAACTTGCGCACGATTTGGTTTGCTTACAGTTGTCGCAATTCCTCCCTCTTGCTGTTGGCTTCCTCTATTTTTTGGGCTCTATCAGGGCCGGCGGACTGGGCGTTGTAGTCTAGTTTCATTTCTGAGCTTGTTTTCTATGAGTTGGCCTTCTCTTTTCTTTGCTGCGCCTTCCTTGATGAGTTTCCCTTTCCATGTGGCTTTCCCTGCATCCCACACGGGGTTCAACGAAAGTTCGCCCGTATTGTTCTGCTCAAAATACTGATCGATGTCTTTCTTAAGTTGATCTCAGAATATCGGGTCTTTCCAAAGCGTTTAGTTGCAGCGCCATTTCAAACTTCTGTGTGGGAGTGCCAGTCAGTTGAGAGTGACTGTGACCATGTCATGATCAGACCATGTTATAGGAGATATTTTGGATGTTGATATTGCTGCAGTTAGCTCCGGGGTGAGGTAGATGTAGTCGATTCTCGTGTATGTGGCGTGTGGTGCTGAGTAGAATGTGAAGCCTGCTTGCTGAGGGTTCATGTGACGCCAGGCGTCTTTAAGTTTGTAGGCATCTATCATTTCTGTTACTTGTGTGCGACTGGCCTCTGGTGGAGTGGAGGCTGTTGGGTTTCCGGCTTGTCTGTCCATCGCTGGGTCTATCCACATATTAAGATCGCCTCGTTTGATTACTTCACCTTCCGCTTCAAGCATGATTTTAGGGACTATATGTTGTAAAAACCTGGACTGCCCAGAATACTGATCGATGTCTTTCTTAAGTTGATCTCAGAATATCGGGTCTTTCCAAAGCGTTTCGTTGCAGCGCCATTTCAAACTTCTGTGTGGGAGTGCCAGTCAGTTGAGAGTGACTGTGACCATGTCATGATCAGACCATGTTATAGGAGATATTTTGGATGTTGACATTGCTGCAGTTAGCTCCGGGGTGAGGTAGATGTAGTTGATTCTCGTGTATGTGGCGTGTGGCGCTGAGTAGAATGTGAAGCCTGCTTGCTGAGGGTTCATGTGACGCCAGGCGTCTTTAAGTTTGTAGGCATCTATCATTTCTGTTACTTGTGTGCGACTGGCCTCTGGTGGAGTGGAGGCTGTTGGGTTTCCGGCTTGTCTGTCCATCGCTGGGTCTATCAACAAATATAAAGATAGCCTCCTATGATTACTTCACCTTCCGCTTCAAGCATGAATTTAGGGACTATATGTTGTAAAAACCTGGACTGCCCAGAGTTGGGGGCGTATACGGATACACGCGTGATGTTAGTACCTTGTATCTTGCCGACCAGTACGAGAGCCCTGCCGCTTACATCGGTCCAGGTTTTCATGATTTCAAAACGGAGCTGTTTGTCGATCAGAATGCCAACCCCGGCTTTCTTAAGTGGTGCAGAGCTCCAGTGTTCGGTGCCTGTCTTGGTATAGAGGACCCGACTTTCCTCACCTCTACTATATCTGGTTTCCTGCACAAAGAGTATGTCGAGCTTTGCCCTTTTGAATTCTCTGGACACTTGTGACCTTTTGGTGGGGGAATTGAGTCCCTTGACGTTTAATGTGCCAATTTTAATTGTGCCTAGTCTGCCGCTTATCGTTTCGTATTTATCGACCATTTATGTGTTTTCTTGGTTTGTTCTTCAAATCCCCTCTCTTGTCGTCAGGCGCCGAGGTAGTGACGATGTTCTGGTAAGCGCTCGTGGCCTTCTTAAGCTTTGGTGTTTTCACCAGCCCTCCCCTCTCCCTCCCCTTTGGGGCATCCAATGTTATACCCCTTGCCCTCTGTATCTTTTCTTCGTTTTTCGGCGCATTGATGAGGGCATGCATCATTGCTTGGTGGCGTCTGGATTAGACTAGATAGAACTGTTCAGTCCAATGTCGGACCACCGGTGGGGACCGTTACCTCACGGTCCTTATCGCAATTACCATTGTTTTAAGAATTTGAGCCCCCTCCCCGTTCCCCCCATCCCCCAACATCTAGAAACTTAACAGTAACAGTGATAAACAGAAGTGTAACGTTGCGTGCGGTTTTCAGTGTCTTCATCAGCAGGCTGTTCCCCCCTTACCTCAAGGGGGGACTCTTCATCGATTTGTACCCGTATGAAGGGCATGTGAGACAACAAGTTCTTGATAAGTGCCCATATTGTGTTCTTCAGCTGTCCGTTTTGACATGTGGGATGGATTTTCATTTTCCGCTTTCGGGTGTATTATTGTCTCGCCTGTACTTTCTTGACCCCTTCACTCTTTTTCTCCTTAGGCCCTGGAGCTCCCATCGCGTTCCGTTCTGCACGGTGTCCTCTCGTTCCCCCTCTCTTGGACCCGTTCCGATGATGTCTGTGATACAGCCTCTGATCTCTTCTTGTGATCGCAGCAGTATCCTTCTGCTTCCATGCTCAAAGGTGAGGGAAAAGGGATAGCCCCACCTGTATCGCGTGCCTTGTTCTTTGAGCCATTTTGTCAGGGGGCTGCAGAGACGTATCAGGGCTAAGGTGAGCGAAGATAAATCCTGGAATATGGTTATCTGGGCTCCTCCCAGTGTGAGGGGCCCGCCGGATCTCCAGGATTCTGGTTCTGTCCTGGTATCGGTGGAATCTGGCAAGGACCGATCTTGGGCCACCAGGTGGCCCTCCTGCTCTGTGTATTCGTTCAGTTTTAGGCTCGTCGATGTCCTCGTCTGCTGTCAAAATTTTGATGATATTGTATATTGTGTTTTTGAGGTCCTCCTCTGTTTCTCCTTCGTTTTCCGGTATTCCGAAAAATCGTAGGTTGTTTCTTCTTTCTCTATTTTCTAAATCGTCCATCTTCAGACGTATTTCTTCCTCCCTATTCTCGATGTTTCGTATCCTCAGGTCCATTTGGGTTTCGAGGGTGTCAATCGAGGCTTGGTTATTCTCAACACCTTCCAATCTCTCCTCAATGTTGTCCATTCTCTGAGTGATCTTATCTATTATGCCACCCAGGTTGGCTCCCATGTTTTTTATTTCGTTCAAAAGGGCGGCGATATCGCCCTTGGTGGCAGCTGCTCCCGTTTCTGCGATGTCTGTTGACATTATGGCTTTATGGTCAAAGGCGGGGGGAGAGGGTGCGTAGACATACCTGGCTAGTCTGCTCTTAACGTTCATGTGGCAATTCTTGGGTCAGAGGAGGCACACGCCCCTAGTTTGGGGGCCTTACCCTCTGTGCCGTTGCATGATTCGGTGGCTCCAGATTGATTCCAGGTCAGTGGGCTGGTGTGCGGCCTACTGTGTGGGTGGGAGGCTGGTATGGAGGCTCTCTAGGAAGTCTTCAGTGCTGTTGGGTCTGTTCGTGGCCGAGATCCTCTTGGGGGAGGTTCTCCCTCGTGCTGGTTCATGCTGTGTCCGTCCCAGGGGGGTAAGACGGGGGCCTGAGGTGGACCTGGTGCCTTTCGCACATGCGTTAGTATGAGGTGTCCTGAATTTCAACTCTGGCGCAGTTACAATGCGGTCCTGGGGTCTTGCTTGGGGAGAATATGAAAAGTCTCTGGGGCGGGGTCCTTTACCTCCCTTGCGTGATGCCCTGCTGTATATGGGCGTGGGGTTTAGCTCCTGAGTTCCACCAATATCGCCCAGCTGTGTTGGGGGGCCAGTTGAGATCACCCTGAGGGGATGGGTTCACCCTGTATGGGGAACGCTCGCACAGATGGGTATGCCGGGCCGGGGCCGTGTGGTGGATCAGTGTCTTGGCTTCTTGTTTTCTTGTTTTCCCACCCGGGGGGTGGAGGGCAACAGGTGTCAGGGGTCTGGTTGTGCTTGTCCCAGGTCTACGGAGCGCTGTGTGCTCTTGGCGGCCGGCTGGTACTGCAGCACATTCAACGCGGCCTCATGTGCCATGGGCAGCTTCTCACCAGCGGGTCGCGGGCACCCAGGCCTCCGTGTAGTGCAGTCGTAGCTGCCGTTGTTGCTGTGTAAGCCGCGCGGCTGGGGAAGCGCCACCCACCGCTGATGCCGGCAGGGTTCCTTGCGTGCTCTGGCAGGTCTCAGTGGGAGGGGCACACGTGGGTGGCTGCCGGGGGTTCGCTGTAGTCTCCTTCGCTCCGTGGCACCCACGCATCAACTTTAAACCCCCAGGAGAGGGATGCCAGGGGGGTGGGCGAGTCTCGGAGCACGTCTTCAGTGCGCAATAAGCCCCGGGGGCCTGTCTTCAAGTCTGCGGCATTGGGCTGCTTGAGCTTTACTTTTTCGAACGTTCGAACGTTCCTTCTCTGCGGGAAACTTCAATCGTTGATATCTCCTGCTTCCGACGTCCAATTTTCATCGGGTTTTCACCTAAAGTGGTGGGGGGGTCTTCCGATGCGCGTTTCTCTCTTATTCTCCCGTGGGGGGTCACGGGAGAATAAGGGAGGGTGTGGGGGCTCATCTCACTTTACGGATCCTTGGGGATGGAGCTCACACGGGGAAGTTGATCATCCGTGCGCCCCCTGGTGGCCAACCCCCTTTTTCAGGTCTTTAACCTGAATATATGAGGGTTAGGAGACGTCAGATGACAACCCACCATTTGGACTTCAATGGGATACTCCTATTATAGTTAAGGATACTAATGTCCCAGAAAGGTTCATCTCAGAGGAGACCAGAGTCAGGGAGCTTCACGATAACCTACAAACAGCTAGTGGGGTTGACACTTCTCCAAAATTAGATTTTGGGAAGCCAGTCACAGCTGATCATGCAGATGCATCATATAGAAGTCTGATGACTAAGGTTCAGCAGGACGATCTTACAGACATATTGGACAAAGGTCCACAAAATGACCCTATACTACCCTTTCATGTAGCTCTTCAAAAAAGAGTAACGTCAAACAGAGCGGTTCTGGATTCTAGCCCTGCAGTTTATAGAAACCTTACCAAAAAATACAGGCCCTCTAGTAGTGGCCCATGCTACGTGTCAAAACATCCAACACCGGAAAGTTTAGTGGTCCAAGGAGCTAAGTCCGCCTCTGAGCAAGCTGCATACCCAACTAGCCCTCCAGATAAAGATGATAAACATTTTGATTCATGGGAAAAGCAAGACTTTTTGGCTGCAAGCATGGCATTAAAGTCTGCTAACTCTACACGTTCACTTGCAAAATTCACATTCACTATGTGTGACTGTATAGCTATGGCGGCTGATCACATCCCACAAGGGGAGGAAATAGACGGCTTCATGAACCTGATAAGAGATGGAAAAGAGCCCATGTGAGAGTCTCTTCAATCAGGTCTGGACTCTGCTGACAGTATCGGCAGAGCCATGGCGGCAAGCATTGTTATACGCAGATTTGCATGGCCGAGGAAGTCAGGATTTTCACATGATGTACAGTCTAGACTCCTCAACATGCCCTTTGACGGCTCTCATTTATTTGGTAATAAGGCTGACGAAAGCCTTGAAAAGCTGCAGACCTCATAAGCGGCAGCCAAGTCCCTAAGTGCCGCCATCAGGCTAGCCCCATAAGAACACTTATCATGCTTGATTCATCATAGATGCTCAGTTAATAAAAAATCATGCTACAGTAAAAGATATACAGGCTGCTACACCAAAACATCAGTCTAGCGAGATAACACTACTTGTCAGGCTTGCTTTTTTAAAGATGCATATTAGTAAATGTCATGCCACGGTAAGCAATGGCTTGACTGACTGCACCAAAATGCCAGTATAGCCAGTCACTCACTCATACAACTTTCCTTACATCCACCCATTGCATTCTCTACACAGGTACACACCCACCCACTCAGAACATTTAAAAACACACCATCACATTCGTACTCATTCACCCACCAGTCACTCACTCATACACCTTTTCTTATCTCCACCCATTGCATTTGCTACACAGGCACACAACCAAAACCCAGAACATTCAAAAACACACCATGGCATTCATACTCATTCACCCACCAGTCACTCACTCATACACCTTTTCTTATCTCCACCCATTGCATTCTCTACACATGCACACACCTACCTACCTAGAACATTCAAAAACAATGTAAGAAACTCATGGTGGCAACAGTAAAGACAGTCACAAGTGATCACAGTTCAAGGGTGTTCATTGAACTTTATAATGGGTGATATAAATGCCTAATATAAACCTAAATCTAAGATGGGAACAAGTTACAACCATCAAATAATAATAAGGCAGGCATAGTGGCGTCTTGTCAAATAAAAAGGCCTATACTAAAAAAACCATTGTCAATCCTTACCGCTAAGTTACAAAAAGAGTGTAGGATAATGTTCACCAGAAATGAAAGTAGTATTCAAAAAATGAAAAGTCAGGATGGTATGTCTGGGTCTCCCTTCCCCACATTTTTAGCACGGGACAAGGTGGGATTCTGATCACAGCACACTCCTGGGCCTCTTCAGCACGAGGTTCACAATTCCAGTTCAACAGTACCAGCACATTCAGCAGCCAATTCTCTTTTCTACAAAGTCTCTTGCCTTAAAATGCCTGGTGGATCATAACAACAAACAAGCAAAAGTTCCTTCGGTAATTTTGCACCTTGGGCGATTGCTTTTCGCCCCTTGGTTCTCCCTCCGCCGGGCTCGGATCCTCCTTGCAACTTGGGCCTCCCTCTGGCGAGTTCACTACGACCTTTCGAATGCAGCTTGCAATATTCATGAGCCTTAATGTCTTTTTAAACAACTTCCTACTGCGGACAAGCCTCGGTTGGGTTCACTCTTGTTGCAAAATGTTCATGGGTGCATTGCTCTTCACCCAAACTCGCAGGCATCCCTCTGTCGGGTTCACATCTGCCGATCTCAAAGTTCAATTTGCTTTTTCACAATACGGGATTTACTTGTCTTAGTTTTTCCCTTGGCAGTGGGTCAGAGTCTTTCGAGTGTGCACAGAATTTGACGTGACACTTGTAGGGCCACTCAGGCACCTCACACCGCCCTTTCCGAGGGCCTTCTGGTACTTGCAGTTTCAAAACAAAAGGACCGCGAGAGTCCTTTGAATGAGCACTCCTGCGGCGACTGACCACTCTGCAGCTGGCCCTTCTCTGGGATTTCGCAAAAGTTCAAACACACACGTTCTTTGTTCTCAAGTTCTTGCGTTCATCTAATGTTGCCAATTGCAACCTTAGGCTCAAAGACAGTTCAGTTTCCTATCAGTTTCCTCGGACTCACTGATTGTGTTGAGCCTGCTTGGCTTGCTGCTGGAGTCACGGACGGTACCACGCTAGCCAGCATGCCGCCCCGTCTGTATTATCAATGTGGGAGGCCCCCATGCATCTTTGACATCTATTGCTCTACATGTCAGCTATTTTTCCCCTTCTTGTAATTCCCTTTTCGGAGGCTTTGCGGGTCTGTGTTGAAAAAGGCAAGGGCAATTCCCCCTTCGTCCCTCCTGGTCTCGCCGCCTTTCTCCTTCATTTGAACAGCCGGTTCAGTGTAGCTGTTTCCGCGTGCGTTTGGCCTTGTTCATAGTGTGCTCTCGTGCTCCGCCTTTTATCCCTGTGGGGAAGGTAAAGGGCTGCCAGGTGTATGTGGTTATTGTCAATTGCCTGACTCTTCCTGACCTGTGTGTTGGGACATGTAAGGTAAATGGCTCTAGTTCTAGTCCGTTGTCTGTTACGGTATAAGGAGGTTTTTGTGTTGGAAAAGGGGGCAGAGGTACAGCTTCTAAGTATCCTACAGGGTAGGATGGGGAAAAGGTGTTACAAGGAAGGGGGTATCGTGTCTCAACCTTCGGTGTCCCACTTCCACTCCCCGATGACCCCTCATTTAGGTGATCCTCCCCCAGGAACTGGATCCAATAGTGTTAGGCAGAATCACATGCAGTACCCTTTGGGACCACTACATGCAATTAAGACTACAAGTGTCAGTACAATTTCACCTTTGGTACAAGCCTGTAATACACAGTATTGTGGTAGCAGTGACTGAGCAGCCAGACTTATCTCAAGAGTAAAGTGAGCAGTACAAGGGGTTACACAAGGGGCCAACAATTACAGTGACTCAAATAACCAGTTACTCAAGGTTTCTTGGTAAAAGAATATACATTTATTTACACAGTCGTTTAGAAAACATTACACTAGCAAGAGCAGCTCAGTATCATATACTAATATACTACAAATACACAATCAATAATGTATTGAACAAGTTCAGCTCCCCTGAAATGGGAGCAAAATGGCACTTCAATTACTTTTAAAAGGGGTAAAAAGACAAGGTTAAAAGAAATCAAGGCACAAATACTTTCATAGGCAGGGCAAAGGGTTTCAGTTCACTACAACCAGCAATTCAATTCAATAGGCCTGGGCCAAAGTCAATGTTTCAGAGTCTTGTATAGGATAGCACAGTTCTGGTAGTAAATGGTTAAGTCTTTGCCACAGATCTTATAAGAATATGGTCAGACGAAACGTTGGATGTTGGTTTAGGGAAGGACAAGCCTTCAAAGTCGGGAAAGTTTCACAAACTTTCACCGCGGCCGAAAAGATTTCCTGACCGCATTTGCACAGTACCTTTAAAGTGAAGAAGAGCTGTAGCTGAGGCAGTTGTTCCTGGCAGTTCCTGCAGATCTCGCTGTTCCTGAGCTTCAGTCGTGGGGACAAGAAGAAGGACATCGGGAGGTGCTTACAAGGGGAGGAAACCCGGGATACTACTGACTAATACAAAATTAGCAGTGTATGCTTTGTCTATATCCGGGAGGATGATAGTCAATGTATAGGGAGACAAAGTTCAAAATCAGGTACTAGAGGTGCCTTGCATTAACACTTTAAGCAAAACAATAGGAGGGACCAAATGTAATTAAAAAATAGTATCAAATTTTAATAATAACGAAGAGATCGACAAGTATAAAACATCCAATTAAATAAATTGGTCCATGACAGTACATATAAAAACTTCCAATGTACAAACAACAATAGGGAATACGTAACAGGCTTATATGGCCACTTTACAGAAATATTACCAAAAGAATACGACCACTGAGGTTACTCGTCTCGCACAAAGTGTAGTACCCATCCACATATGGATCAATATGTCATATAATATAATCCCTGTTTAAAGTCCAGAGATTTGTCTGGACATGTTTCTGTTCCGTAGGACAAAGTGTGGAACATTCATCAGGAGGTAAGAATTAAACAGTATAGCCTATTTTACAAGAAAGGGTGGTTCACAGATTCATTCGAGCCTCATAGTACCTGAGACGGATAAAAACAACAATAGACATCCAAGAGTTAGTTCATGAATCACTATGTACTTGGGTAGGTTCAAACAATGAACTTGGCAACAACATAAGGGTAAAATTACCTATGGTGGTGCCAGTGGGGGCTCTCTACTTAAATTAGTAGGTGTAGGGAGGCGGCCATCGCAACCCTACAAACAGTGTAGAGGAAATTGCGGTAAATGATACACAATCCAGCCAACTAGCACATATAACATAGCAGCAAATATCAAGAGTACACCGCCCAGGAGAGTATCAGTAAATATAGGCACCTCTTAGTGAGTGAATGGGCCGATAGCGGAGTGTTACAACTCGGTGCCTAGAGGGCGAAGAAAAGCGGGGAATGGCTGTGGGGGTGGGGATCTACAAAGCTCTGTACCCCCTGGAAGCTAATAGCCCAAAATAGGAGGATACCAGAAGGGTCCCTAAAACTGTGTGCGGTGAGAGGTAGAACAGAAAAGTGTAATCGTGAATAACCGCGATGACTGATATCAGGAACAACAATGCATACCACTTTACCTACAGGCTTCCACGGGTTCGCGAGCAGGAATGTATCTCCTTGGTCCGTACTAAAGATAGGGGACAGAAATGGAACGGACAACGTTACTTAATGCGCGTTGCCACTAAAGAACCTCGTAAAACGGAGGGAAGTGAGGCGTCTGGCGAGTGTCTTACCCAGTGCGGGGAAGTGTACGGGATGCAGGTCTTCCGTGTTCGACCAGCCGAAAGGGACTGGAGATTGCGCGAAGCTGCCGATGCTGACAGGACGTCAAGGCAACCCCAATGGTCCTACTACTATGTCGGTGGTCCCAAAACTAGGTGCCGAGTGCGGCAGGGGAACGGCGGCCATTTTGGAGTGAACTAAACTACACTAAACTAAAGGGTAACGTTAGTGTCTGCCCTTAGAGGACTCCTCGGGTGCAGTCGAGCACTAGCCCTTTATGCACGCAAAACTCTGGCGATGTGCAGGGGAGAACACCAGACCTTATCCGTAGCGATATGGCAAACGGAAACTAAATGTTAAACGATTGTCTCATTGAGCCCCGTCAAATCATACCACATCTGTAAAGATAAAACAAATGAAAACTAAATATTATGCCAATCGATTGACTCGTTGAGCCCACATCACTGTGAAGGGTGAAGATCATCTTTTGTTCCATTTTCAACAGTTTCTTTTCACGTGTTGTGTTGTTCGTTCCTTTCAAGGCCAAGAGGACCGTCCATGTGAAGTCCTCGTATTTGTGTTTCAGGAGGTTGAAGTGTTTCACAAGGGGAGCATTCTCCGTTCTGTTCTTCAGACAACTCCGATGTTCCATAATGCGTGTTTTTACTTTTCTGACAGTTTTTCCAACATAATGCAGTCCACATATACATGTAATCATATATACCACGTGATCAGTATTACAATTGGTTAGATTCTTTTGGGTCTAGAGTTTTGAGAGACCAACATCAACTTCTTTGGTTCTGGTGGTTAATTTACAGATGCCACAATTTCCACAGGGATAGTGACCGGCGGCTTCAGGGAGACCCCAAAGGGTGGTAAGTTTAGGCTCCGGAGTGTTGACCGATTTGAGTCTGCTATTACTAACTAGATTGCCAATGGTGGTACTTCTTTTATAAGCAAAGATGGGCAGATCTAGGGGTTGAGTCAGAGTTCTAAAGATTTTCCAGTTTTTCTTTATGATGTTGGTGATTTCAAAACTCTGGTCCGTAAAGGTAGTCACACAGACAATACGATCATCTTTAGATTTAGTTGGCTTGGGTTCAAGTAGAGCTTCCCGGTTATTATTGAATGCTCTTTTGGCTGATTTTTTTATTAACTTTTTAGGGTAACCTCTTTGTCTGAGTTTTTTACTGAGTGTGGAGGCTTCAACTTCGTAAGTTTCTTTATCAGAACTATTCCTTTTAAGACGGAGGAACTGACCAAAAGGGAGGTTATCACGTAAATGTTTAATGTGATGGCTGGAATAATCCAGAAGGGAGTTCCTGTCTGTGGGTTTGTGGTAAGGTTTTATTTTCAGAACGCCATTTTGGTGGCAAATGGTAAGGTCCAAAAAATTAGTAAACTCATTGCTGGAAGTCATCGTAAATTTCAGATGGGGGTTGAGACCATTAAGCCAGGTGAAAAAGTTGTTGGCTTCCTCCTTTGTACCTTTCCACAGTACCAGAATATCATCAATATAGCGACTCCATTTAGTGATGTTTTTGCTGAAAGGGTTGCCGTTGTGATACTTCTATGGTTTCAACTGAGGCTTGTTGGGGGATGTTGGTATATAAGGAGACAACATCTAAACCCATGAGTAGATCGGTCGTAGGGTCAAAAGGCAGATTCTCATAGCTGTTTATAACGTCTCTGGAATCTTTGAGGTAGGATTGCATTTTTTGTACATATACTTTCAAGTAATGGTCAGCAAAAATTGAAAGTTGTTCAAGGACAGAGTCACCAACATCATAAAGAAAAACTGGAAAATCTTTAGAACTCTGAATCAACCCCTAGCTCTGCCCATCTTTGCTTATAAAAGAAGTACCACCATTGGCAATCTAGTTAGTAATAGCAGACTCAAATCGGTCAACACTCCAGGGCCTAAACTTACCACCCTTTGGGGTCTCCCTGAAGCCACCGGTCACTATCCTTGTGGAAATTGTGGCGTCTGTAAATTAACCACCAGAACCAAAGAAGTTGATGTTGGTCTCTCAAAACTCTGGACCCAAAAGAATCTAACCAATTGTAATACTGATCACGTGGTATATATGATTACATGTATATGTGGACTGCATTATGTTGGAAAACTGTCAGAAAAGTAAAAACACGCATTATGGAACATCGGAGTTGTCTGAAGAACAGAACGGAGAATGCTCCCCTTGTGAAACACTTCAACCTCCTGAAACAAAAATACGAGGACTTCACATGGACGGTCCTCTTGGCCTTGAAAGGAACAGACAACACAACACGTGAAAAGAAACTGTTGAAAATGGAACAAAAGATGATCTTCACCCTTCACAGTGATGTGACGGGGCTCAACGAGTCAATCGATTGGCATAATATTTAGTTTTCATTTGTTTTATCTTTACAGATGTGGTATGATTTGACGGGGCTCAATGAGACAATCGTTTAACATTTAGTTTCCGTTTGCCATATCGCTACGGATAAGGTCTGGTGTTCTCCCCTGCACATCGCCAGAGTTTTGCGTGCATAAAGGGCTAGTGCTCGACTGCACCTGAGGAGTCCTCTAAGGGCAGACACTAACGTTACCCTTTAGTTTAGTGTAGTTTAGTTCACTCCAAAATGGCCGCCGTTCCCCTGCCGTACTCGGCACCTAGTTTCGGGACCACCGACATAGTAGTAGGACCATTGGGGTTGCCTTGACGACCTGTCAGCATCGGCAGCTTCGCGCAATCTCCAGTCCCTTCCGGCTGGTCGAACAAGGAAGACCTGCATCCCGTACACTTCCCCGCACTGGGTAAGACACTCGCCAGACGCCTCACTTCCCTCCATTTTACGAGGTTCTTTAGTGGCAACGTGCATTAAGTAACGTTGTCCGTTCCATTTCTGTCCCCTATCTTTAGTACGGACCGCAGAGATACATTCCCGCTCGTGAACCCGTGGAAGCCTGTAGGTAAAGTGGTATGCATTGTTGTTCCTGATATCAGTCACCGCGGTTATGCACGATTACACTTTTCTGTTCTACCTCTCACCGCACACAGTTTTAGGGACCCTTCTGGTATCCTCCTATTTCGGGCTATTAGCTTCCAGGGGGTACAGAGCTTTGTAGATCACCACCCCCACAGCCATTCCCCGCTTTTCTTCTCCCTCTAGGCACCGAGTTGTAACACTCCGCTATCGGCCCATTCACTCACTAAGAGGTGCCTATATTTACTGATACTCTCCTGGGCGGTGTACTCTTGATATTTGCTGCTATGTTATATGTGCTAGTTGGCTGGATTGTGTATCATTTACCGCAATTTCCTCTACACTGTTTGTAGGGTTGCGATGGCCGCCTCCCTACACCTACTAATTTAAGTAGAGAGCCCCCACTGGCACCACCATAGGTAATTTTACCCTTATGTTGTTGCCAAGTTCATTGTTTGAACCTACCCAAGTACATAGTGATTCATGAACTAGCTCTTGGATGTCTATTGTTGTTTTTATCCGTCTCAGGTACTATGAGGCTCGAATGAATCTGTGAACCACCCTTTCTTGTAAAATAGGCTATACTGTTTAATTCTTATCTCCTGATGAATGTTCCACACTTTGTCCTACGGAACAGAAACATGTCGAGACACATCTCTGGACTTTAAACAGGGATTATATTATATGACATATTGATCCATATGTGGATGGGTACTACACTTTGTGCGAGACGAGTACCCTCAGTGGTCGTATTCTTTTGGTAATATTTCTGTAAAGTGACCATATAAGCCTGTTACGTATTCCCTATTGTTGTTTGTACATTGGAAGTTTTTATATGTACTGTCATGGACCAATTTATTTAATTGGATGTTTTATACTTGTCGATCTCTTCGTTATTATTAAAATTTGATACTATTTTTTAATTACATTTGGTCCCTCCTATTGTTTTGCTTAAAGTGTTAATGCAAGGCACCTCTAGTACCTGATTTTGAACTTTGTCTCCCTATACATGGACATCGGGAGGTTCCTGCACTGCCCAGGGAAGAGGCCACAAGCTTGGCAAAATATCGGTTTAAGGTGTGAGTGCCTTAAAGACCACAAACTGGTATCCTTCCCACTGGCTATCTGGTTTTCCCCAGCACTCTGGAGAAAATTTGACCAGTATGGGGACGGTGTCCAGGCGGCTTACGAGTTGGTTGTTCCCACCAAACTCAAGGGAAGAAGTTAACCTTGAAGGGCTTCTCTGTCGATGGAGTTTCAGGCAATTTGGACCTGCAGCAGGGCTTCACGGGTCGTCCAGGAGTTGCAGCAGTCGTCTTCCTTCAGCTCGTCTTCGGTTCTTTCTTTCCAGTGGTAGACTCTGTTTTCCAAGTCCCAGAAGCCGGCTTTTAAGCAGTTTTCCCCAATTCATTCCAGCCTGGCTGTCACTCACACAGCAGGGTGCGGCCAATCACACCAGAGTGCATTCAGGTCTCCTAGGAGACTAAGCACAGGGAGTTTCGGGCACTTCCCTCACATCCTGTCCACCCCAGGCTCAGGCGCCAGAGGAGGGCTTCACCACTGAAGCCTGCCAAAGGCCAGCGAACAAAGGGACCAAAACTGGTTTGGCAAACAGAGTTGGACACTAGAAGGACCTTTCCTAAAAGAGACGGTGAAAAAAGATGAGCAGAGTCTGTTTTTACAGATACCTCTTGGGCGCCATATTGGAAAACATGGCTGACCCGATTTTTAGCTACCAGTGTTTGCGGTCGGAAAAACTCATGGTAGTTTGTTTAAAATCACTGCCACCAGCCATTTAAAGTAGGAAAAAGGGTAACATCTGACTGCTCAGACTCAGGGGATGCTAGGCAACCCCTCCAGCACTCTATAGTAAGATAGTGTGTTCTGGGTCTGTAAATTTAAAAGACTAGTAAAGTCAATTTAACTTTACATGCTCTGGGAGATGGTAGTCAGTCCCAGAGAAGGTATTTAAACCTTGGGAAGTTTTAAAAGACACCCCTGTGCCACTGCATTGAAGGTGCTGTATGACACATAAGAAAAAGATTATGCCTATGGAGTTTGTTTAAAAACCCCATAACCAAAGAACACAAAAGTAAGACACACATCAAAATACATGGAAGAGTGGGAAAAAGAGACTCACACTCTTACCGGGTAAAAAATCAAATCCTAGACATCTAGCAAAGTTGCTGGGGGTCTGAAAAGGTAAGGGAAAGTAGCACATTTTGAGAATTCTCCCACACAAATAGCGATGGTCGTGTCCTGGCCACCTGGATGACAGATCTCCGGGGTCTAGCGAGTGAGACACCTTCAGATTTCTCACATCACATGCATACATCGGACAAGCACTTCACACACGCATTGAAAAAAAACATGATATTGTTTCAAAACCCTTCTTACCTTTTTCTTGCAGCTTTGGTGGGTCCTTCCAGGCCATCCTTGGCTCCTCCGTGCTGCTCACAAACAGGGACCAGGAAGCTGCAAGAGCTTCCTGGTTCCTGTAAGTGAGCTGCGAGGAAGCTGAGGGAGAAGTTGAATCTGAATGTGGCATGTGACATGTGTCACATGTCATGGTCAGCTCCAACGCCAACCTATGCTGAGCGTCTCTCTGGCCCAGCCTTCACCCTGATGGAGGTGGACTGTGTCGGGGACCCCCTAGACCTGGTGTGGCAGGGGCCCCCACACCGTAGGGCCTGCAGGGGCCCCCACTACACCAGGAGCTTCTATTTAAAAAAAAAAAAACATTTGTATTGTTTTAAATAATTGGGGTCGCAAGGGAGTCCCCAGGGGTTGCAAACTGCGACCCCCAAATGACGTCCCTGAACTAGTTCAATCTTTGCCCAATGGAAACACTATGGGCCTGATTCATAGAGCGTTTCCAATGGGATTGCGCCATTAAAAAATACTTCTGTGAATCAGGCCCTATACATTTGTTTCAATTTGAGGCAGTTACCATTGAGGTGACCCAGACTGCTCTACTTAAACTTAGGTCTGCATCTCCTGTTGACGCGATTTCTTTGCCGGTCCTCCAGACGCTCCCTTTGAAGACCGTCACTCTGTTAATGATGGCTTTGCACCTTTCCTTTTTTGTCTGGGACGATCACTCAGTCCTTAAAGCATGCATTGGTCTCACCACTGTTATAGAAGCCTCATCTTGACCCGTCAATGGCGAAGAACTACTGCCACATCTCTCTTTTTACCAGTTCTCATGAAGTTGATAGAGGCCATTTTTACCCCGCAACTGTATCCTGCACCCATTTTAGTCTGGCTTTAGACCTCTTATGGGCACTGAGACAGTGTTAATTTCCATTCTTGACGATTTTGCCCTGCTTGTGGATTGAAGTAAGGTCGGAGATGTGATTCTCATGGACATCTCTACAGCCTTTGACACTGTTGATCATGGAATTCTGCTACAGAGGCTGGAAGGGGCAGGAATATTGGGCTATCCGCTTCTTTGGTTCTCTTCCTTTCTGTCTGACCGTTTTCAAGCAGTGTTTCTCCCTCCTTCCAAATCTCCCCCGGTGGCATTGACATGTGGTGTCCCGCAAGGCTCTGCTGTTTCTCCTCTTCTGTTCAATTTATACCTGTGTCCACTAGCAGATCTTATTGCTAGTCACAGGGTGCAATTTTATATATTTGCAGACGACACACAGGTGTTCTTCCGACTTAATTCTCCGGTGTTATCCCCCCCCTTCCAAACTTCGGCATTTCTTGTCCTCCATCGAGGATTGGATGACTTCTAATTTGTAAAACTAAATGGAGAAAAAACTGAGGTTGTAGTGATTGGTTCTCCCTCTTCTTGTCTCTCTTGGGGTACAGAATATTGTCCACCTTCTTTTGGGCCCTGTCCGTTGCCAGCCAATTCATTTAAAAAGCCTGGGTGTTCAACTTCTGTCCAGTGGCTCTAGAGAAGCGCAGATCTCCTCTGTCTGCCTGTCTGGTTTTGGTAAACTGAGGGTTTTGAAGATGATTTTACCTTTCCTCCCCCTTGATTCGTGTGCCAGGTTAGTGACCTCTTCCATCATGGGTTCAGTAGATTACTGCAATGGTACCTACATTGCTCAGCCAGCTTTTCTACTCCAACGCCTTCAGATCTTACAGAACTCCCCTACATAGCTGGCCCTAGAATTTATTACCCACAAGGCCTGGCAAATTCCAAAATGTAGGGGGAAAAAACTAAATTTTCAGACATTTGCCACCAGGAAACCACCGAAACACGCAGGCAAAAACACATGTCCTACCTTCCCACATTTCCACAGGTGTCCTGACAAAAACAATACCTCACTTCTAAATCTAGCAGTCCAAAATAAAATACTGCCTGTGTCAAAACCTATGCTTGCCCTCACTTCTATAGAATAACAATGTGTAGGGGACTTGATAAACTCAATAGTGTTCACAGTAAAAGTAGTTTGGCACTGGAGCTCCTCTAGCTCCCTTGCCTAAATTCAAGACACTCAGGTTCACATGGTTCTGAAGGCTTCTCAGGATTCACTTGCAAAAAGTTCACCTTTTTCTCACAATTTCTGTGGGCCTCTGCGGGTTCCCTTTGCTGAACTCCAACCCCTCTGATTTTGACTCTTTCCCTTTCCTAAACTCCAAGTCCTCTTGACTTGTACACATTTAGCTTGTCACGCAGTTCACTTGTTCAACGGGGTCGCCCCTGGTCTTAGCGCAGTTGTCAGACCACACAGTGTATCTCTTTTTTATATATTTCTTTCTTTATCTTTGGGAATTCTCATCATCAAGAACTATATTGCACTAATTAAATATGCAAATATGAAATAACTGCATGGTTACAGATTCCCCTTTCAGTAAAAGGCAGACTCTCGCTTATTAATATGATACTAATACTTAAAGCACTGTACACATTTGTAAATGTACCCATCTGGCCAGGCACCCTCTTCTTTGCAGAACTGCATTACACTTTAGCTAGGTTCAACGGGCCTAACCTAGAATTCTACTGGGAAGTGTCTCAAGCATAATTTGCCTCTAACTGGTATGATCAAGGAGAAACCCCACCACATGTCAGGTTAGAAAAAAACAGCGGCAGAAGGATCAGAAATGAGGACACTTATATTAGACAACAGATATAGAGATGACTATCCCTATAACCCTGTCTCTGCCACACTACATGCCTGGAAGCGCATCTTCCACAGAACAGAAAAGACGAATCGATATTACCACTGGCTACCACTCTGGGACTTTCCACACCTCTACCCTACACGAGATGCTGCTATCCGCAGGTGATGGGAATCTCTGGGATATAACTGAATAGGCGACTTGTTTCCTGGGGGGAAGTTCTTGACAACTGAGGAATTTAAAACAAAACACGGCAACATACAAGTGGACCTGCTACAATACTATAGATTACGGGCGGCAAACTGAGCTAGATGGGAATCAGGCCCCTCCGAACAACTTGAAAATAAACTATTGGCCTACATATCAAACTCCAGTGGCTGCAGACATGTGCTTGCCACCATATACAGGGTGACACTGCTTGGAACTCTCATACAAGAAGAACCATCAAGAAAGAAATGGGCGAGGGAACTAAATCAAGAAATAAGTGATGCACAATGGGGAGGAAATGTGTACATTTACCACTTCTGTCTCTATGAATGGCTGACTGAAGCTAATACAGTAACACAGTATATAATATCACATATGCTACACTTTGCCATACAGACTCAAGAGAATTTTCCCGGATCACACTGGACTCTACCCCAGATGTGCGACGGTGGATGCGGGATGTCTACACATGCCCTGGTCCTGTCCGAATCTGTCACACTATTGGACACATATATACAAAGTAATGTCAGAAATAATTGGTATGAACCTGCACGCTACTCTGATGTCTGCATTATTTGGAAAGTGGCAAAATTTGCTGGAAAATAAAACTAGGTTGTTCCTATATGTGTGTAATATGGTAGCAGAAATATGTATTCTTTGGAAATGGAGAGCTAGTTGTCCCCCATCTACACAGGAATGTCTAAAAGATTTAACATGGGTAAATGAATATGAAGAACTGTACATATCATTGTCTCTGAGCATGTCCAGTCCCAGAGATATCTGGGGAGAGTTCAGAAACGGCCTAGCTAAAGACTAAACAACAAGGTGAAATATATTAACTAAACAATGAACGTACTAACCACATCAATGTATACATCTGTACTATACTGTGTATGGAGCCCATCAATGTTCAATTAATGCACTGGAAATAATTATGCTTTGTATTTTTTGTACTTACTTTGTGACGTATCATCTGAAATTTTTTTTTACAAAAAAATACATTGGGCCTCATTACACGGATGCCGCTAAGGGATTACCGGCACCGGTAAGGGCACCGGTGTCGGTAATCTCTTAGCGCCATACTACCAGGTCCCTCAGTGGGTCCCGCCTTAACGTGTGGGCCAGACCACACGTTAAGGAAGGCACCCGCTGAGGCACTTCAGGGCAAATAACGCCAGCGCTAATAGCAGTACCGTTATTTGCTACTTCCCCATTACCATTGAGCCCTATGGGGGCTCAAATGGGAATGGGGAAGGGCCTTGGTGAATGGGGAATTAGCGCCCCGCCAACCTTGGAATGGGGCGGTAATTCCCCCATTCACCAAGGCGTAACCGGTAAAAGACCGGCGGCAACCATGGCGCTGTTAGCGCCATGGTTACCGCCGTCCGTGTGATGAGGCCCATTCTCATCATCTTTATCTGTAAACAATATTGCCTTCTTCACATTTTACTTTCTTTAGCCATTTCCCTCGTTATCTGGCTTCGGTGGGGTTTTGCTCACTCTTCGCCTCTTCCTGTGGCTCCCCTTCTGCCTTTTCACACTAACAGCCATTCTCAATTCCTTTCATTTGTCTCAACTAATAAAATGGATACTTTTCAATTGTCCTTCAATATCAGAGACTTTCGAGAACGCTTTTTCTTAAGCACGATCACTCTGATACAAGGTTTTACTATCTTATTTTCTGCATCTCATACGTTTGTTTCGCTTTAACTCAGATCTTTCTATTAACATGCGGAAAATAAAACTAGGTTGTTCCTATATGTGTGTAATATGGTAGCAGAAATATGTATTCTTTGGAAATGGAGAGCTAGTTGTCCCCCATCTACACAGGAATGGCTAAAAGATTTAACATGGGTAAATGAATATGAAGAACTGTACATATCATTGTCTCTGAGCATGTCCAGTCCCAGAGATATCTGGGGAGAGTTCAGAAACGGCCTAGCTAAAGACTAAACAACAAGGTGAAATATATTAACTAAACAATGAACATACTAACCACATCAATGTATAGATCTGTACTATACTGTGTATGGAGCCCATCAATGTTCAATTAATGCACTGGAAATAATGATGCTTTCACTTGTGTCCCGGGTTTCTTCTTCTGATTGAAACTCACTGGTCATGCTGTTGCTTCGGTTAGCTTCTGCTTCTCACGGTTGAGGTCAGGGTCTCACCCCCTGCCCCTCAGACAATCCTGAGCTCTTACCTCTCTGCCCAGGGGAACAAGCAACTTCTTAGGCTCACAAAAGGATCACACCACCTTTGGCTCCCTTCTCTGGACTCTGGCTCCCTGTAGACACAGTTCCCCCACCACGTCTCCTCTCGCAGCCTCACTGTGCAGTCGGTATGCGTCTCACCGTCCCATTCTCCACCTTCTGGGCTTCTCCAGCTCAACTGTGACTCTGACTTGCCCTTCTACTCATTCATCTTGCTTTCTCTGATCACTCCTTTTATAATCCTGTGGAGTAGTAACAGGCTGCAGGTCAATTTAATGTGCCTGATCTTGTTAAGGGGACATCTCTCCCTCTTCCTCGTCTCAGTCCTTGAGCGGTACTGTGGGGAATAGGTATTCTGGGACTTGTAGTATCCCATGAAGGCTGAAGGGGGCTCGGGTAGGTCAATGTGTTGTTGGGGATAAATGTGTGATGTATCTAATTCTTTCTTCCTCGCCTCCATCCTATTGTGGTGTTCTCTATACGATGTTTGCCTTGCTTTTGATGTCTTTTCCCTCTTTTTATAATTAGTGGAACTTTTTGGCAGGCAGTGTAGGATAAGACTGGTACTATCCCTGAAACACTAAGGGACATTACTACCCGGCATGTGTCAATCAAAATGAAAGAAACGCGCTGATTGGTGTGTTTTTGAGCCTTACCTTACAGTAAGCCCATACATGTTGCGGTGTGTCCCTCGTGCTGGTCTCCTGTTTTTCTTTGCTCGTTCCTGTAACTATGGGCCCTGAGGGCATTGCCTGACATTGTAATGGCCCCCCGGCTCGGGACTTATTGCCTAAGTAGGGTGAGTCAATACTAGCGAATGGACGGTATCATGTTTTTTGTTGGTACCTCTGTTTTCTATGTTGGGGAGGTTTGTGGATGTTTCCTTAGTTAATGGGACAGGAATACCAACATCACGAAAACATCTCAGGGATGTTATATTCTCCCTGCAAGAAGAATGTCTTATACCGCGTCTCACCCAAGGACTTTTTCCCTTCTACTCCCAAAGACCCTGTAGTCAGGCGACCCTCCCTCGCTTGTCCACCCCTGGTTTGGGATGCACAAGCGATTGGCTTTCCCTGGCCACCTGAACAATGGATCCCTGTGAACTAAATGTGAGAATGTCCTCAAGTTTCTCACATATCCCAGATGAAACACACATAGATATATATTGACTGACATATACCACTCCTGATTACCTGATTGGCCATTGCCTCTCCCATGGATGCTAAATGGGTACATTGAATCCACTCACAGGCTCCAAATATTGCGCTAGCACCTGGGACAGAGAACAAAGGAGATAAGACTCTGAGAAGTGTGGGAAACAGGGGGCTGGAACACCTCAGGAGAACAGACCCCAAGAACTATGACAATAGGCTCACAATGTACTGTATCCTTTGCCAGGGTACACCTGGCCTTGAACCTGCATCCCATTTTTCTTACTGTGATGAAATGTACGTTGTAGTTTTGAATTTCATACTATTATAAATGCGCCTTGAAACGCCATTTGCTGCATAGGCGCAATATAAATACCCAATAATGTATTAATATGTTCATGCTGCCATACGTTATCTTGTGCTGGTTATTGTATGCATCCCACCCTTTGTTGAGCCTTAACTTGTTCTTCTCTTTACAGTTAGAGAAGTCATCCTCAGTGGAGCTTTCTGTGCTGACTTGTGTGGGTGACATGATTTTCGCAACCAACCTGCTAAGGAATGCCATTGTTTTAGAGTTGTCACAAAAAAAAATGTGTTGGCTACTTTTGTAATTTCTTTTTTGTTTATGTATCTTTCATTTAAAAAAATAAAAAAGCATAAAACTTGATTTCTTCTCTACCAGTTTGCTTTTTTCTGTTAACATTCATCAAATCAGCGTACCTTCTCCTGCAACAAATGGCCTTCAACCATACTGAATGTGGGACAATAATGCAAATGGGGTGTTGCTAATTTATGTATGCTGACAGTAATAACAGAGTGGGAAGGAACATTGTATACTTTTTAGTATAAAGTATATTGCTATGTCTTGCAACGTCAGCCAGGAGAACTCCTTAGTAGTCCTAAAGAAGATATCATTCATAAGGTATAGAGTGAATATATTTTGAATCCTTGGTATTACACTCAACATTTTTGACTGGGGTGTATTTGTAGGTAAACAGCCTAACACTCTTGGGCCCCTATTCCACTCGTAGCCCAAACTGAACGGCCCTTGTAATTGGCTACAAGCCACCAAAGAGCTATAAACCCAATCAGGGTTGAGCTAGCCAACTATGATTCTATGAAGGTCACTTGCCTGAGGGACGAATACAGTTGTGTCCTGCTGGGAGCTGTTAATTATTGTCAGGTATTGAGGAGTGCGTCAGTCTGAAAGGGTATTGCATACGGAGGGAGTAAGATACATACAATGTGGTCTTCAGGGATTCAAGGATGGCAGTGAGGTCTTCCATAGTGAGTGTCTTGAACATTGTCCAGATATCTGGTTTTGTGAGATGGGATGTGTAGTGTGCTGTCAGTTGTAGTGTTGGTTTAAGCATAAGTGCAATTATTTAATTCGGAGTAGGCAGGCCAGGACTTTACGTCAAGGGTCTGATGCTTGCATGGGAGGGAAGCAGCACTTCTCACCAGCTGTTTCATAGTTAGCAGCACTTTAAGACACCAGGCAGTGTTTCAGCACAGGTACAATGAACCCACAACTGGTCTTCGCAAGAAGGTTTAGGAAATATGTAACCCATACACTGCTTCAAGTAACTCCCCCACCGAACCTGCAACACACCACGCAACACTCCCTCTCCAAACCCCCAACACTATACCCAGACAAAAGCACTCAACAGAAGTGGTGTGTGGGAGACTCATGCTTTATATGGCAAGAGTTAACTTATAGGTGCTTTGTGTACATGACATCACAGTGACTGGATACTGCTCTGCACTAGCGTCCTGGCTGTGCCAGTGAAGACATTCTTTACGTCCTCATCCGGTTTCCTGACAGTGCATAGCTGTGAGCATGGAAGTCAGAGCAGGAGGTCGACGTCGGAACCCCAGTGTGAAGTTTCAGTTGCTGGCATCTTCACTCTTTGGTCCGTGCACAGTGATAGTATTAACGGCTGCCTGTTTCTCCTCTCCCACAACTGCAAAAATATTGTTATTCACAGCAGCTAATCCATAGAAGTCTTCAAGAATAATGCTGCGCAGAGCCGGAACCACTGACCAGCCCCTTGCCTTGCTTAAATCTCTAACTCGTAACTCCCCTCCCTCCCACCTTTCCCACACCTGCCCCTCTTTCCTCTTTTCTTTATTTAGCCCTCAACAATTTCAGAGTACATACTTACCTGTTGACTACCAACTTAATCCCACAGGCAAAGCGATCACTTGTCCCAGTTCCCACTTCCCCTCCCCACTTGTCCCACCCCATTTTCCTGCAGGTAGTAATCTCTGATCGGTACGAAAAAATGATGACCTTTGCTGTCATATTTTCCTACCCTGTCAAAGTTCCTACCTCTGCATTTTTACATTTTCTCCAGCATTGGATCTTTCATAGATTTACATACTGTGAATATTCCCTGTCGTCAGGCTGGGAACACCCAGTTACCTATGTTATAATACATTATTAAAGGAAAAATTAACACCTTGAGTGTCCTACCCACATCGTGAATGTTTTTGGTCCCTACAAATGGGACGTTAAGTGCATAGCCCCGCCCCAGCAGCTTCCACTTATATTTCAACCATCTTCTTTGCTGATAGGAATCCTTGTGTTCATGTCTCCAAAGAGAGAAATAATTTCAGCAACAATTGGCTGGAAATTACCTAAAGTATCAATTGAGTATCACAAGAACGCAATGATCACGTTGCCCTCCTTTTTCCAAAATGCTGCTACTACGGCAGAAACAGCATTACGTTCTTTAGACGTCAAGCTGGCCTTAAAGTATTACCTTGACTGCACAAAAGCCTTCAGGGCTACAAGACACCATTTCATTGCATTTGGGTGTAGCTTAGGCAGCAGTGAGAAAGATCAAACCCGCAGAGATTCATAAACCTCTCATTGTTTCATATTATTAGCATTCGTATCGCAGAAGGAATGCACTCTGCAAGGCCACAAGGGGCAGAGAGCGCCTTGTGAGAAGTTATCCCACAAGAAAGAGGGCACGAGCCTCCGACCTTCGCCAGTCCATAAGTTATAGTGCCCAGATGCCCTCATCCCAAGACCCCAGCATTCCAGTGTACTGGTCAGCCCCAGACCACCGGCCTTAAAACTGTTAAGTATGCTGATCTATCAGGAGGTTCACAGCAGAAAGGAGAGCTCACCCCACCTGGGGTCCCTGTGATTTATGCTGCAAGGAAAGTAACAAATTTAACTCGGGTGGGAAAAACTGGAACAGTGCTGACGTGGCTGGGCTCGAGCAGGGGTTTAGAGTTATTGTGACCTCAAAAATAGCCTCTGCTCACATGTCTGCAGTACCAGGTGCACATTAGGCCACAGATAGGAGATCTACTGAATTGTTACCGTAATTGCCAATTAGGAACTACGTGCTTGATGACGTATGAAGAAGAATCCCACGTGGAAGGAGAGGAGCAGACGAAACTGGGACCAATGGCCTGGCATCCCCTATGGAGCAGACTGCCTATGTATAGGGTCACATTTCCCAACCTCTGCATAGGCTGTCAAATGTGCCTTGTGCCTACCTATAGAAATGTAACCACACTTTCCTTCTACATGGTCAAAATGTGCTATCGGTAGGAGTTCCTGACGGGTAGCAAAAAATTACATTACATGCTGTCAGATTTTCCTACCCTGTCACATTTTCCTACCTCTGCATAGCCTGTCAAATGTGTCTGGTGCATACCCATTGAAATGTACCCACATTTTACTCCTTCTACTTGGTCAAAATGTGCTATCGGTAGGATTTTCTGACGGGTAGCAAAAAATGACATTACAATTGGTGTCAGATTTTCCTACTGTGTCAAATTTTTCTATCAGTAGGATTTTCAGACCGATGGGATTTTCTGACAGATAGCATTCAGGCACTGCACGCACTCCGTGAGAGTCCAGTGTTTTTGGGATACAGACTTTGCCTCTCAACCGAATGTCACTGTAAACAGACTGCTCACTCCACGTCCGGCTGCAACAGTCTATACGCCATACTCCAAACACTCAGGCACTCTGTGCGCTCCCAAAGAGGCAGGTGTCTTTAGATACAGACTCTGCCTCTCAACCGACTGTCACTGTAAACAGCCTGCTCACTCCGCATCCGGCTGCAATAGTCTATCTGCCAAACTCCAAACACTCAGGCACTCCGTGCAAAAGTAATCAAGTCCTAGGGGAAGGGGAAGTGGCCTGACAGAAACAGTCAGCATTGAGACCCTTTGTGCAAAGTCTGCCCGGACATTCTCATGCTGACGACATAGAGGAACCTGTTACAGATAACATGAGTGTGGCAGTAAAGGCGCCCCAGGTTTTTGGTTATTTGAGCTGCAGAACTGCAGGATACGAACACTGTTTCTACTAGATCTCAAACAAATGTGATGATCCAGTGTGGAGACCTACTGGATTGGATGAGAGATGGATCCATGGCAAATACTGCAAACCCCATTCCCATGACTAAACAACAAGACCATGTCAATTCCAAATATCTGACAGCGATATGCAATCGGTTCATCATAGAAGCTGTCTTTCATGGAGAGGATGACCTCATTATGAACTGGAGCACAATATTATCGGTGCTGCATGATATCCGGCTTTAAGAATCATCTCAATAAAAGGCATCTTGCGAGTGGATCTCATATCGGACAATAGATTGGACATTGCAGTGCTGGATATGCCTTCTTATCTGGTGCAAAATAATTTATTAGCCTATATGGATGAGTTCCAGTAAAGAGGTATTGATTTAAGCCCATATGGAGTTAACCAGACTGTGTCTGTAAGTTCCTTGTCAATAGCATGTACAGGGAGTAACAATCTGCCTCGCAATGTAACTCTAAATCACAATTATTTGAGCCCCACTCTGACTCGTGATTCGACATGGGTACCAGAGGCATTGGCAGTAAAAGACTCAAGGGCTCAAATTACTAGGCCGGGTTTTTAGCATTGCTTGTTGGAATACCCGAGGCTTTATGCATCTTACCCATGAAGAAAATGCCATCTCAAAGCTAGAAGTCATTGAGTTCATGTTATTCCAAGAAACATTTTTGATAGACAAAGTGCCTTTGGATGGTTTTATAGTGTGCCAACAAACTGCATTAAAAAATGGAGGGAGGACTTTTGATTGTAGCAAAGAACGATTGGGCACAATCAATTGATTTCTTGATTAGTTATCCGCCATGGATTCTAGTCGCACGGGTTAAGCCCCATTGCGATTTTGTATCAATGTTGGTTACAAACCTATATTGTAATTATTTAAAGATGAGCCAGGACGTGCTGATAGAACACTTGGAGTCAATCCTTTTAAGTCAATTGGTCTCTGGCAAAATGAATGACGTGGTATTGCCTGTGACTTTAACACAGACTATTTAGCTAATCATTACACTATGGCAGCTGATACTCGTGTGATTAATACACACAGTAGTAGGGGATTGAATTGGCATAGTTTTTTATAAGTGTTGGGACATAGTTTGTTTGGATGGAAGTGTGGTGGGTGATCCCGAGGGTAAACCAACCTGGGAACGTACTAGTCAGAACTCGAGGATCAACTTCATTTTTGTAACAGCAAAAATGTTCCAGTGCTGTGAGCATTTTAATGTATGTAGTGGGGATCCCAGTGACCATTCTGTATTATTGGGGCACTTTATGTGTCCTTATTTTGTTAATATTAATGTTAAAGGTATTTGTATTGCGCACCGTCACCACCGGAGTGGTCCCCAGAACCTCTGGCGGATCTGCAAAGGTAAATGTGAAGAAGTGGGGTTGGGGGGTTCAATAGGGTGTAGAGTTGGGTTAGCAGGAACTTCTTTACCTCTTTGTCTTTGCGATTCTGTGCTCAGCATCTATGATTATCCTGTGTGTTGGTATTGTAGTTTGTCTGCATAGTTGGCAGGCCAGTTGGGGAGTGACAGTTTTCCTCTGTGTTACTCTAGTTGTATGTGTACATGGCTGATGCTGGCGTGTTCCTCCGCCCTGGGGTTGGCGATGTTTAGATTAGGGGGTTCAGGTCCCATGTGGGGTCCTTACCTGCCTAAGTTTCCTCTGGGCATTAGCGGTATGTGGACATGGGTGCTCTGGTGTCCCCCCGCCTTTTGGTTAGGAAAGATTAAGTTAGGGTCATAGGTAAGCTGGTGTACATTACATGGTAGACATGGGTGGTCACACCCCGCCCCCGCCTTGTGGTTAGGGAATATTAATTTAGGGGTCAAGTTTCCTCTCTGGGATTCTGGGATTCTAGTTTCCCGCTGGGTCTATGTTTCTTAGTCGTGTCCTCCTTTTTCTGGAGCAAAGAGCCAGGTTTTGAGCAGTTTCCTGAATTCCAGATGATCTGTTGCATATGTTTTCTGGTAGGTAGGGTTGAATAACCCGGAAGGAGACTGCGCCCAATATTCAAAGATGAAATATATTTATTGTTATACAAAGTGCCCTTTTATGATGACACGTGTTTCGGTCTCCCATGAGACCTTTTTCAAATCAGGGCTATTATCCTTCAAAGTCCTTTAGTGCCCCTGTTAGTTTTGGCAAGTTTGTTCCACATTAAGTTGGGTTAGATCCTTGACAAAGTCTCTGCGTCTGATCGCGTGCCGCAAAAATCTCTTTGTCAAGGGATCTAACCCAACTTAATGTGGAACAAACTAAAGAAAATTAAAATTGATCCAAATAAAATCGCTCCCATAAAAATTTCTTTATATCGTTATCTGGTACAGATTAAACTTATGATAGTGTTTATAAGCATTTATATTGTAAAGGTTGCTAGGAAATTAAGACGATTGATGTATGTTGTGCGTCATGTTTGCTTTACAATGAAAGAATTTGGATTATATGCGATATTTCATATTTTGTTTTAAGGGGCATTTGTTTAGACCATGTGGCACAAATAAAAATAAAAGTTAAAAACACTGTCAAATAAGTACTCTGAAATATACCAACAAAATCGTAAGCATAAAGGGAACAAATCATAAGAGGTTAATATTGATTCCTAGTCCGTCCATAAACATAAGAACAACCATAAAAGGGAAGTACTATACCTATGTGTGGTTTTAGATTAGAGGAAAGTAAAATGGTAAAACAATTAACGAAACAGACTCAAAGAAGCAACACATAGTAATACAGTAAGGAAGTACACTACTGAGGTCTCAGTTAACTTAACACAACTAGTAGAAAACAAGTAACCACAATTTGCTACAGTAAAACCATTGTTTGATGGAAAAGAGAGAACTGCAATGATGTATTATACTAAAAGGTATATAGACTCATTGATACTATATAAAATCTATGAACTGCTCAGGATTCTGAAGAGTCCCATGGGGGAAGAAAAAGGAAATGTTTATTTATCAATTAGAAATCACTTTGTGTTTCCAAGGTTTCCAGAAGGTTCTCCCATAGAATCAAAAGGACAAGGCCAGTAGGCCTGCCATGTTTGTGGCAAAAGGTTAGGTAAATTCAAATTCTTACCGGATGCAGCAGGAGGGGTAAGAAGCTAGCTGGGGGGCTCAATAGACCACCACAGGAAATATACAGCACAAAGGTTCATAAACCAGCAGGCTAGGGAGAAATGGTCAGTTTTGCACAGGTTTGATGCTTTCCTACAGTGATGTGCAGTAGGGTGGGGAGGAGGCTGCAAAACCTCACTGCTCTCAGATCCAGCAGATCATGGAGAATGGGACAAACTATTGGATCAGGGATTTAGGACCTGGAGATAGGTACTCATGGTGCTGGCTGCTTCAAAAAATGCTCAACATCCGAACATTTTCCTGGTGGGAGTAGATCTGATTAGTAGAGGGTGAGGTCTCTGGATGAGGACTCAAACTCGCAACTCAGCCCAAAACAAGGGGATCGCAATGAAAAATGCGCCATGACAGATCATTTAGGAGGTGAAGAACATGGCAGCAACAACCGAAGCAGGACGCTATAATACATTGATGCAAAATAATAAGCTTTGTGCTGACTTGTTTCAGCACTCAATAATGTACATCTAAGAGACATACACACCAAAACACACAGGGCCTCATTATGAGGTGGGTGGTAAGGGGTTAATGGCGCCGGTAAAGGTGCCAGAGCCGTTAACCCCATACCGCCCTATTACGAGGTCAGCTCGCGGGACACGCTCTGGACGTCTGGTTTTACAGACGTCCTTAGCGGGTCCCGCGAGCGGCCCAGCATGCTAACAACGGGCCCGTCATTAACTGGCCTGTTGTTAGCATGCTCCCCATTGAGCCCTATGGGGCTCAAATGGGAATGGGGATGGTCCGGGTTCCCTGAATGGGGAAATACCGGGCCCTCCAAGGTTGAAATGGCCCGGTATTTCCCCATTCAGGGACCACGGACCCGGACCCGAGTTTGGAGGCAGCCATGCCCTTTTTAAAGGCATGGCTGCCTCCAAACTCGTAATGAGGCCCATAGTCTAAGATGGCTATCACATTCAGCAGGAAGCAACTAAAACTAGGGGTGGCAGACCTTTAGGAGGCCTGCTAACTTCAATTAAAAATAATTTTAGTCACACAAGTGATATCTTGGGTATCTTGGCTGTAAAAATTGACCTTTGCAGTGGGGAGAATATTTGGAACTGATTGCTGATTAATATATTTTGGCATCCGTCTTTCTCCACAATTGAAAGTTTTATATTAGAAATGGGGAATTTGCTTGGACGCTACAAAGTTGACGTACCTGACGATTGGAATGTCTTTTCTAATAGTGATAACGTTGATATATAGATAAGAACTAGGGATATAATTCCCAATAAAGGTATCAGGCATTCATTGGACCAAGGTTTGTAATGAATGGGCACCAATTAAGTTATATGGTAACGTAAAGGGAGACATTTCCAGTAAACCGACCTGGCAAAGGGGCAATTTACGTTCAAGGATAGATATTTGTTTGACTCTTGCACCCTCCATTATCCCTGACTGCCTATTAGCCATCCAGTCCTGGTGCGCCTCCAATTACCTCTGCCTCAACACATATAAAACTAAGATCCTTCCCATTGGGAGCCCTGCTCTCACCTTCTTCCCCTCACTCTGGTCTTCCTCCTTGGGCTCTCCCACTTTGTCTTCACTGAAGCTAGAAACCTTGGAGTCATCCTCGACTCATCTCTCTCCTTCCTCCCTCACACTCAGGACATTGCCAAGAAGTACAACTATTAGTTCTTCCTTCTTAAAGGAATCTTTACTTTTCTCACTTTCCCTCAGGGGCTCAATGTGACTCAAGCCCTGGTTCTCTCTAGACTTGACTACTGTAACAGCCTCTTCCTGAACCTTCCCTCCTCAACTCTGAAACCCCCGCTGCTTATCCAGAATAGGGCCATGAGACTTATCCTTGGTCTTAAACCCAGGGACCGCATCTCTCCTGCACTAAAAAGTCTTCACGACTCCTGGTTTCTGTACTTATTAAATTCAAATCCTTCTGCATCATCCACAAGGCTGTCTGTGCCCGGGGACCACACTATCTTGAACTTCATCTCACTAAATACTGTCCCCCAAGAACACTTCGTTCCTCTGGCACCAACTCTCTGTGTGTAAAGCGTTTTGCTAAACAGAGGGCAGGTGATCCCTCTCTCTCCTCTGCAGGCTCCCTCCTCTGGAATAGCCTCCCCCTTCACCTGCGCCTCAAGCAGGATCGTCTCGAATTCCACAAGCTCCTTAATCACCACTGTCCTGCCACGGAATCATTCCCGGAATGCAGCCCCTGAAAGCCGCAGAATCTGCAGGATCCTTTATCGAGGTAGCCTGTGCTACCAAGCTATTCCCAATTCTTGGAACCTGTTCTACCCTCTTGGGCAGACCCTCCTTGAATAGTGGGAAGTTATTCTTCATCACCTCACCCACCTTCCTGAGTCGCTACAGGACCCCATTTTTCTTTTTTTTAATAAAATGTTTTGTTTGATTTACCAAACTTTTCATTTACACTTATTTTACATTTCTAAAACATATCATTATATCATTACATTTCAATCATTCAGTTAGAAGCATTTGTTAATCTCAGACCAAAATTTGATTATTGTGATGATTAGGCGTTGATCTTGTCGTCTTAATAGGTTGGCCCATCTTTCTTCAGTCGTCATTTGTTTATGCGATATCCCAAAGAAGTCTCTATGTAGGTCTCTTTTTTCTTTTAGAGCTGGGCAGACCATGATCAAGTGAAAAAGTGTTTCTCGCATGTTTATCTCTTTACAGAAGCGGCAGTCAGAAGATGATTTATTTGTCATAGATAAGTAATCACGGGTCGGTAGAATGTTAAAGCGAAAACGCAAAAAGCGATCACGGATATTACGATCCGGAAAATGATTCAAGTAGCATGGTAGTTTGTGAAGGGCCCTTATTTCAGTTTCACATTTAAGGTGACGTTTATATTTACTTTGTTCGTCTACAGTTTTTATCCAATCATTGTTCCGGATTTTTCGTTTAGCATGCTGTGGTCTATTTATCAGCATTTCTTCAGTGATTTCTTCTGTTTGCATTTTTTGTTTAATCTCGGAAGTCCATTTGGAAAGAGCTGTAATTTACAAGGCTTGTTTCTTTTCTTTAAGTATTTCCAGTGATGGTATTTTATCTTCTGAGATTATTTTCCTGTGGAGATCTATTTGCTTCCAGAGAACTATCGATTGTAGATTGAAGGGCTAATTCAAATCGGATTCTAGGCATCGGGAATGATTTGGGAAGAGCTAATGTTTTCCTCCAAAATATCGCCTCATAACGGGACCATTTTATTGTTTGCTGGTTGATCAATGATTCACTGGCATAGGTCAGTATCGGAATGACTTTTGGTTTGTACAGAGTAATTGTAGCTTTTATTGAGTATGTTCCATATTTCAGATGGAAAAATCGACCTTGCCTTGCAAGCGATCTGGCTTTCCCCTCAACGTGGTCTTTCCATCCTTTTTTGTTCAAAGAGGGGTTAATCATTGCACCCAGATATTTTATTGGCTTAGTTATCACAATCTCTTTGTTTTCTAGATGTATCTTTAAGTTGCATTGGTTCTTGTTTTTTTGAGAGGAAAGTTTCATTACCTTAGTTTTATTGATATTTATTTGCAACTCATTTTCGATCATGAAGATTTGTGCTTTATCTAAGGTTTTCTGTAGGCCTGTCACGGTTTTATCTAAAATGATAATATCGTCGGCGTAAATTAAAGTTTGAATAGGCTCGTTGTTGATCTTTGGAGTGTTCGCCGTTTTATTTTGGATCTTTTCCCCGAAGTCACAAGTATACAAGTTGTATAAGCAGGCAGCCAAGGGGCACCCTTGCTACAAGCCGTTCCAAGTGGGGATCGGCTTTGTCACCATACCATCATTAGTTAACCAGACTTCGGACTTGAATGGAGGTGTTAGAGTAAAGTTGTTCTATTGGGTTCAAGATGGAAAGCGTACATCCCCATGATGTTAATTTAGTCCAAAGTTTTTGTCTTTTGACAGAATCGAAGGCCATCTTTAGATCTATAAAGATGGCATATACTTGTTGGGCTTTAGCTATTGCTTCGTATTTTATCATGTTCAACAGTAGAAGATTCACGTTGGTTCCTATTTTGGTGACAAAACCAGTTTGTCTTTTTTCCTGCTTGCCATTTTCTGCTGCCCAGATGTTAAGTTTTTTTTAAGGTAGCCTGCAAATAGTTTCCCAAGAGGATCTAGGAGCGCTATAGGTCTATGGTTCGCCAGGTTTTTTCGGTCTCCTGCTTTGAAAATTGGGATAAGAATAGCTACTGTCCAGGTGCGTGGGATTTCTTTTATCTTTCCAATGAGCTGGAGAAGGTGGATGAAAAAGGTAGCCAATTCTTCCGGAGTTGCTTTCAGATCGGTGTTCGATAATCCATCGGGACCTGGGGCCCGAGATGGATTGAGGGCCATGATGGTATTTCTAAGGTCTTCTATTTCCCAGGTAAGATTCCAAGAACAGTCTTCTTTCTCTAAATCGATTGTCGGAGTGTCAATGCTTGGTTTGCAGAGAGTCGTAAAATGGTTAACCGATGTCTGCGATTCAACTTCTTGCATCATGTGAGGTGCTTTGGATGAATCATTCAGCAATGACCATAGTTGCCTTGTATTTTTCTGTTTCAGCGCAGCTAGAATCGCTTCTGCATCATTTTGTTTCATTATGGCTTTGCTCGCTTTTATTGAATTTGAATATTTCTGTTTTTCTTTTTTGATTTCAATTTCGAAACCGGGTTCTTTCTTTTTTTTGTTGTTGTCGTATTCGTTTCTGGTGCAGTTGTTTTTTCTGCTAGATTTCAACATTGAAACGATGCGTATGAGTGTGTTTTAGTGAGGTATCATGACTTGGTCGCGATTGGTGGTATTTTTCCAGGATCCAACCATAATTCAATTTTAATCGATCTTGAAGTGGCGACTCTTCAAAGGTGGATACTGATCCAGATATCTGATGGTTCTTTATTCAGAGTCTGTTCAATCCATTAGTAAGTTCAAGAGCTGGTAGGGTTATTCGCAGGTCCTGCAGTTTTCGTATGGCCCATTAAATTGATATTTGATGATGGTCACTAGTGGGTTGCGCAGAATTAGCAGTAGAAGTGATTAATTTTCGTATTCTTTCTTAAATGAAAATGTAGTCAATGATTGATGTAGATTTTTCTCGTGACCAAGTTGGAAGGGGAAGACCTTTATTATTCGTTGGTTGTTCACTCAAGGATATGTTACGCATGGTTAATTCTTTAATTTTCTAGCTCTAGATGACAGAGCCTGAGACTCCATTTTTGTGCCTTCTCTACTGAATAAATGCATGTTGAAATCTCCTGCAATGATGAATTCTACACGGTTATTAGAGATAGCAAATGTGTTGATTTCATCACATATTGAGTCTATAAATTTGTTGGTTAAATAGGTGGTTTCGGGGCATTGATCCACATCGTTAGCATAGGTCGGTATGAGTATGCTGATGTATTGTGCCCAAGAGTGGATATTCTTCTTTGTTGTTATCAACCATGAAGGAATGATTTTCATTAGGATCATCATTCCTGATGCAGGTCTACCTTGCTGCGAAGTTATTGCGGGATTCGACACAGTTATAAATCCGTCACAGAGAACATCTTCTTTCAAGTTTCCTGTAAGCATATGATATCTAATTCTGCAAGGGAGGCTGATCCTTCGTCAAAGAGGTGTTTATGGCCTCTGGTGTCCTAAGAGCATTAAGATGTTTTGCTCGGATGGGAAGCTTTGCATATTGATTGTTATAGATAGGTTTTTCTGCAGTGACTCAGATTTCCACTTGAGGTACTAGATCTTGTCTTGCGTTGGGGAGTTCATTGAAGGTCACGCCATATTTCTTGTCTTTTCGTGGCATCATCTGTGTTTAGCGGATAGTTTTCTCTGATGGTATCTCAAGACTTTGGACCAGTATCGTTAACATTTTTCTGGGTCTCTTGTGGTGGTTGTTGTTCCATCCGCTTGTTGCGTGAGTATACGTCGTACAGCGCAAGTTTCTTAGATACTTTTTTTTTCAGCCATTAGTCTGGATACGAAGATCTCTTCTGTTTTAAATCCTAACATTGCTAATTGACGATTTGTAGATAAAACACGCTGCATTGTTTATTGGGTGTAAAAGTCAATGTGGGCTACTTCCATCTGTTGTTTATTAGGAAAAAGGATCACCTCAATGTCACCAGAACCAATTTGGGCTAATTGCGGAATTACATTAAATAAACGCAGAATATTGGCTCTATTCATAATTACAGACTCTTCAATGTTTGTCGCGGTTGGAAATAGTGCTACTCTGGATGCACAGGAGGCTTTCATTGGGTTATAGAAGGTTAGACTGATGAGTGGTGGATTTGTTTGGGCAACGGGGATGTCCTTGTTCTTGGATCCATTTTGCGTATCTGATGATGACCAGGATACATCGTTTGACACCACTGAATATATGAAGGAGATGTTATTTGATGGATCATGATGGAATAGACTTATTTGGGTAGGTTCTAAAGTTGTTTCCTGGCATTCATCCAGGATGATCAATAAGTCATCTTGCGAGTCTATGGAAATGGAGTTATGCTCAATAGAGTCGTCAGACGTGCTGATGTCCATGACTGGCAATGGATTAGTCGCTTTGCTAGATGCATCTTGGTTAATCACAGCCAACAAAGCGTCAAGTGGTTCAGACTGTGGATAGTCATCTTGTTTGTTCGGAATGCTTGGAGCTTTTGTGTTTGTTGAGATTGGAACAGCATTTTCCTGTGTTAGTTGGTTTTGAGTTGTTTGTTTCGTAGTTTTAGGTATGTTTTCAGACAGAGATTTTTGTACCGATTGCATTTTTCTTAGACATGCACGTGAGCCTGTTTGAGATTTTTTTGGGCTTTTTTTTTCTTTGTTTTACTCAGTGGCTGGTTTCCCACATGCCCTCGTTTGGTGAGATCAAAGATGTCAAAGGGAGTGCATAATGCTGGTTCAGTGGTGGCCTGGCTAGCAGACTGGGGTGGGTCCAGTACTCTAATCGGGTACGTTTGGATTTCATATTGTGTAATCTGGTCTATTTTCATGACATCTAATTGCATTGAACTTTTTGTTTGCGTTTGTTTCGTTAACTGTTTTAGTTGTGGGGTCGCATGTGGATGCTTTTTTACTTTTTCATCTATCATTTTCTTTGTGATTGTTGATACTGTCTCCATCAGATTTTGTTTATCCACTCGATCTACTCTTGCAAGTTCTGCTAGGCAACTTTTCCATATCCTGGAGGTTTCAGCTTCATATTTAAGATGCTCCTGAATAGTTCCAATGAAGCCTTTGAGTTGAGTTTGCTTAGTCATGATCATGGCTAGCAAGGTAGCTTGGTCTTTTGTTGTGTCGACCATGGCTTCTTGGATTTTTAGAAAAGGTATCATAGCTGTTGATACTTCTGCTAGTGGCGTATTCTGAAGGTCGAGCATTGTAGTTGGAAGTCTTTCTGGAATTTCGGGGGAGTTGTTCAGGGGTTCAAACTTCTTAGCTGGAGAAAAGGATTCAATCTCTAACTCTTTGCTATTAGCTGGATTAGTCGATGAATCATAAGGGGATTTCGGAGAGATTTTTGGAGACAGATGAGTTCTTTTAGGTGCAGTGGGTGTAGATGTATTGATCTTTTGGATTTGGGTAGGATTAAGAACCTCCTTGAAAACTTCAGCTCTTTTCTCTTGAGAGTCCATAATCGCATCTATCTCTGTTATATCAAGGGAAAGGCGTGCAATGCGAACCGACAATGGTTTGATGTTCTCATCATTAGAGGGATCTGCAGGGTAATATGTTGATTGCCAATGTTGTTTGGCTGCTCTTGCTCTTTCTTGAAGGGATGGTGTGAAGCACGAGTCTTCAAGCATGGATTTCGGCATTGTTTTATTCGTGGTCGAGATTGCATTGGTTGCGGAAAAAGTAGTTTTGAGCAATCAAGTGCTGTTAGGTCAGGGGAGGAATTTGTGGTACGTTTAGGTGAAGTGACAACATAATACGTTGGTTCGCTAGGTCAGATAATTTTGTAGAGATAGGTTGAGTAGATAGCTTGGGTAGTGGGTTGAGCGTATTTTGGGTCGAGGAGGTGACCTTCTGTTGGACTGGATGCAAGGGAGCCTTGGGATGAGGAGGCTGAGTTGTTTTTCTTAGTGATTTCACGTTTTCAAATTTCAGTAAGGATATCGATGGGGACAGTGCTTGATCGTCCGAGGGACCTGTTGTTGGCGGAGTAGCAGCGTAAGGTAGTGAAGGGGACTTATCTTCTTTGTTTAATTTCAGTGTTGAGCATTGGGCACTTGTATGCTCTAGCATTTTAGCAGCAATGGGTTTAGAAGTGCACGCATGTTTCCCATGTGACTCTAGTGAGTTGATGCTTTTATTCAGTACTGCTACAGAATCTTCTATTTCCCCTGTAAGCGCGACCGCGGTTTTGTGGATTCCATTAATAAGTTGCAGTGGCAAGAGTGTATACGCTCACTGAGAAGTGATTTACCAAAGTCAAATAATTGTATTGAGAAGTTGAGCACTTACCGCAGCTTCCGCCGGGTCCAGCCGGAAACAGCAGAAAACAGCCGCACCCTTTACTCCAGCCGGCTTCACGCCGCAAGGGTCGCGCTGTGCTGATTTCATCAGAGCTTCCTGTAGGCGTGGCAAGATGGAGTCACGTGACACTTGTCACGTGACAAGTCAGGAAACAGTAGGCAATGCCCCGCTCGCTTCAACCGCTGACGGCTCCAGCCGTCAGTCTGATGCGAATTGGAGCAGGACCTCACGGGACAGATGACAGCAAGTCCTGGGCAGGCACAAAAAGCACACCAGTCGCACAGCATAAAACATCCGTGCCCGTTACTCCAGCGGGCCCCGTTTTGAACTCAACCGCACGATCACGTGCTCCGGCACTGAATGTACTTTTGAGCTCAAGGCTCCACTCATCGTAGGGACTGGACTGCCTCTTAGTTACGTTTGAATTGTTGAAGGACTGCCTAAAATATATTCGCATTGTGTGACCCCTTTCTTTGCAGGTGGTGGATCGCTACTGTGTAATATTCCCTTAGGCCATTGGTGACTGTGTATATGTTTCATAGTTAGTGTTGTGTTAGTTTAGTTAATACTGCTGAATTATACTGTTGTGTTTGAGTTAAAAGGCCTTTAATAAATGTTTATGTATTTTTGATATACACCTGACAGAATTATTTGAAGTGTTGTTTACTGTGTGTGCTCATTGTGGGCTTTGGATCACCCTCAACCCCCCTTAGACCTAGGGCCTGATCACGACTTCGGCGGTAATCCTTAAATCCGGCGGTAGCGCTAATACCGCCGGATTTAAGGGTCCGCTGAATCAGGGCTTCAGCAGATTTCGCCCCAGCTCTGAGCTGGGGGGAAATCCGCCGAAAATTCGAGCTATTACCGCTGGCGGGAAATCCGCCGGCGGTAAAAGCACGAAAATTCCCCATTGAGCCCAATGTGGAATGGGGCATTCCCGAATGGGCTCAATGGGGAATGGGGAATTACTTTACCACCGAACTTGTGATCCGGCGCTATTAGCGCTGGGGAGATCAGCGGTAGGGCTATTACCACTGGCAGTAATGGCCAAGTCGTGATCAGGCCACTAGTCCTGACCGCCGCCAATGCTACCTTGATTGGTCTGGCTTGTCCAGAAGCTTACCCTGTTCCAAGAAACTAGACTGGCCTTCTGAACCTCTGCCCTCCAGGTCAGAGTTCAGAAGTCAACTTAAAATTATACCAGAGAGATTTTTGGACACACATAAAGAATAGGGCCAATTATCAAACTGATGTCCAAAATAATCCCATAGTTGAAGACATTTGTCTGAAGTTCTTTATTGACCTTAATAAAGGAACGGGGGCGTGGCCTGGAGCTCATGGCGAGTGGAAGCTGAGTCGCCGTGCTCCGGCCGAGACACCGTATCTTGATCCTTTTGCCTGCCTGAAATCAGACCTGAGACGGAAAAGAACCTATTCCGAGGGAAGGAGAACCGACCCCGGACACGATACTGTGGTTTTCTCCTGGGTTCGGACCTCCAGACCCACAGATTCTTCCCGGCAAAGGTCCCCCCCCCTCTGCTGGCGGGACCTAAGATGGCGGCCATCTCTTGAAGCCGATGCCGGAGGAAAATGCTAGCCGCCTTCGCAGTGAAGCCGATCCACAAGCTACTGCGATGACCGAAACAAGGAGGAGGAGCCTCCCCCTCCACCCGGGTCCGATCTTCTGTTGCTACAGCTACCGACCGGGGAGACAAGCGGGCGTCCCGTCTAGGGAGACTGGGCCCAGGCCCTGGACTACGGCACCGTGAGTGGACACGCTGACCCCCTGGTGCGGGGAGTCCCGCCATCGACAGCAAGAGAAGGTGGAGGTGAGGAGAGCACTGAGTGAGGGCATAAACCAATCGAACATGTGCTGTTGTATGCCCCTCCGAGAACTAGAACACTGATCCCGCGAAAAACAGACCACCCCACCTCCGGAACCATAAGCTCCCCCAGACCGCACACCAAAATCACTGGGCTGGTGGGGGCATTGCTGAGGAAGCGACGTCCACCACCATCTACCCCCACACAACCGAGTGGCGTCTCTGAACGCCCCTCATCACGGCGGCCAGGAATAAGACAAAAACAAGCACCATGGACACATATGTATCTGCTAAAGTGAAATCTTCTCCGCAGCCACGCACTTCCACCCCCAAACCTCCCCAAGCAAAACCGGCGGACCCCCCCGAAAATTAAGCCCAGGTACTGGAGGCAATTGCATCACTGCGCACATTTATAGATTCCAGAATCGGGGAGTTCAAATCCGAGCTACAACTCATCCGCCAAGATGCCCACAACCTAACAGAAAGAGTGACCACTGCTGAAACAACCATAAAAGAGGCATCAGACGACACAGCAGGGCTGAAAGCTAAGGTACTGGACCTGGAACGAAAGGTGTTCACACTTGAGGCCAGGGCTGAGGAGGCTGAGGGCCTGGCCAGACGCGCCAACATCAGAATACTTGGGGTCCCGGAAGGAAGCGAGGGCTCGAATCCGACAGCCTATATAGAATCCCTGATACAACAGGAGGTGGGAGCTGGAAGACTAACGCAAGGATTCTCGATCGAAAGGGCGCATAGATCACTTCAGAAGAGACCCCCGCCGGGCTCACATCCTCGCCCTATAACCGCTAAAGTACTCAACTTCCAGGATAGAGAGACCATCCTCCGGCACTCCAGAGAGGAGGGCCCCATTGAACACGGGAGCTCTAGGATCACAATCTACCCCGATTACACCCCGAAAGTTAAACGGGAGAGGAAATCATTTGTGCCGATTAAAGCCCGACTCAGGCAACTGAACCTGAAGTACATGCTGTTATACCCCTCCAGGCTGAAAGTGATCCACAAGGGGAGGGCGATCTTCTTGGAATCCCCAGCAGCTGCAAACATGTGGCTGGAAGACAAAAATCTAGCCGCAGATAAAGATCCTCAACCCACGGAAAAATGAAGAATCCCTTGCGCTTGAGGCATGGACGAATCTATGACTCATAAAGCTAACTCGGACGCAAGGCAAATGACCAAAGAAAAAGTAAAATCACCCAACAGTTAACAACGTAGATGCGGTCCTCGCTCGGCCCACGCCAGGCACAGAGCTCTACCCCCATGAACAGTTCAGGACAGGCCAGTTGCCTGACCGACCTCCCTCGTGCCTGACACCCGGATGGGTCCTGACGGTACGAGAGCGCCTGAGCACCAGCAGGAACTTGTCGTTACTGGGCGCACCAGTTCCAGTTTTGTTAATTGTTTTGTTCACACCACAGTCCTTGAAATATTAGGAGAGGGGAAGCATGAGACCGGAGGCCCTTGGGGGCCGAGGATGAGAAAACACCAGAACCCAGGGGGAGAGCCTTACCACCTGGAGAAAGGGCCGCCCCGTGAAAACTGGGGCGACTGGAAAGATGAAACCAAGACACCAACTCAATGGCACTCCAACTTAAGGTGATGACGTGGAATGTGAGGGGCATGGGCACGTACCTGAGAAGGAATCGGATCCACTCTTACCTGCGCAGGAAAAAGGTATCGATAGCGATGCTTCAAGAAACTCACCTCACGGAAGAATCCACAGCCAAATCATCCGAAAGATGGGGTGGGATCGGAAGAGGGGCGCCATACTCCAAATTTGCTAGAGGAGTGTTCACGTGGGTGAACCCGACTGTGCCCTTCCAGCTACTGGACTATGAAGCCGACAATGAGGGCAGATATCTAATTATATGGGGTACTATCGAATCCACGCCAGTCTGCCTGGTGAACTCATACTTTCCGCAACACGGAATACCCTCACACCTCGAAATGCTCAGTGCTAAAATGATTCTTCGCAGAGAGAGGGCCTTCATATGGGGTGGCGACTTCAACTGCATCAGGAACGGAGCTATGGACAGATCAGACCCCCCCGTCATTAAACTCTGCATCTAATGCGCTAAACACCACAATAGAGCAGCTCGATCTAATGGACATCTGGAGGGAACAACATCGCACCCAGAGGTGCTATTCTTATTACTCGGCCCCGCACAAGGTCCACACGAGGATAGACTATTTGTTCATAGATCTTGAGCTGGCTCGACAAGTAGACTCCACATTGTATCTAGGCAGAACCATATCCGATCACTCACCGCTGATTATGCATTGGGCTCCTAGAGGACCCAGACCGCCAATCCCGCTATGGAGAATGCCACCGGCAGCACTCACAGACCACGCATTTAAGGAGGAACTTGGTGCTAAACTAGAGGAATATCTAGACATTAACACAGGCTCAGTGTCAAGTTGGAGCACACTATGGGAGGCCATGAAGGTTGTAACACAGGGAGAAGTTATATCCAATGCTGGTGGCATCCGCAAGCATCTGAAGTTGGAACTGGAGGAACTGGAGAATAAGATTACACACCTGGAATCCGAAATCGACATCATGCCAGACGCCGAAGAGTGCCTTTTGGCCTGGAATAGACTGTCTAAATTCGACTACACGACCTACATAGCCAGGGCACACAAAGAAGCAGATAAACCTGGTAGAATGTTGGCCTGGCTGTGCAAACGCGAGTTCCCAAGGCACCTCCCAACTGAAATAACTGACGAAAGGGGGATAACCCACAGGACGCAACAAGATATTAACTCTGCATTTGCAGCCTTCTACTCCAAATTGTATGCCCACGACACCAAAATACCAATGGAGGATATAAGGGCTACACTGGCTGAGATTGAGCTCCCAAGACTGACGGAGGCCCAAAGAGAGCTACTGGACGTGGAAATCACTCCAGAAGACTTGACGGAGGCGATTAGATTGCTATCCACCTGCAAGACCCCCGGGAGTGACGGGCTTCCGCCAGAATTCTATAAAGCGTATGAAGCGACCCTTGTCCCAATACTCCACAAGGTGTATATGGAGGCATATGAAAACGGAATCCTACCCAACTCCATGAAAGAAACAATCAACATCCCTATACTTAAACCCAACAAACCTGTTGACAACTGTGAATCATACCGCCCAATCGCCATGCTAAACTATGACTGCAAGATCCTGACCACAATTCTGGCTAAGAGGCTTGCGAGGGTGGTAGGAACCCTGATTCACGAGGACCAGAATGGTTTTGTTCCAGGACGCAATACTACCGCGAACCTGAGGAGGCTCCAACACATCATGGCAGAGACCTATGATCGAGATGAGGACCTAGCAGTGCTGTCGCTAGACGCTATAAAAGCCTTCGATTCCATCTACTGGGAGTGACTGATCGAAGCGCTAAGGGAATTCGGCTTTGGCGAGAGCTTTGTAAAATGGGTCGAGGTATTGTATAACACACCGGCAGCGAGAGTGAAGACTGGAGGGACGGTGTCCGAAGCCTGGCCGATACAGCGGGGCACGAGGCAAGGATGCCCGTTGTCCCCGATGTTATACATACTGGGCCTGGAGCCAGTGGCTGCCTATTTCAGGAAACAACACTTCGACGCGGGCATTGGGCTGGGCAGCGACCATGCCATAATATCCATGTATGCAGACGACGTCCTCCTGTATTTGAATAACCCTCAGCTCAATGCACAAGTCGCGTTGGACATCCTCGACAACTATGCCCGATACTCTGGGATAACATTTAGCAAGCTAAAGTCGTGTGCGTTCCCACTGGCCAGACTCAGGGGTCTGGATAAGTCCGACCTCCCAGATGTCGGGATACAGTGGCAATTAGAGAAGTTTAAGTACCTGGGAATCGAAGTGTGTCATACCTCTGCGCTCATGCACGAACACAACATTGAAAAAGCAGTAAGAGCCCTCCGCAAATCCATGAACTTTTGGTCAAAGCTACCACTGGCAGTAATGGGCAGAGCCGCAATAGTCAAGATGATAGTTCTCCCCCGTTTCTTATATCACTTCACGAACGTCTGCTTCTACATCAGACCTCCCTTCTTCAAGAAACTAGACTCTCTAATCAAGGACTTCATATGGGGGTCATCCAGACACAAGCTCTCTTTTTCTACACTTATGCTCCCGTACAGGGAAGGAGGGATACAACTACCCGATCTGCAAAGGTACTACCTAGCTGCACAGCTCAGCCACGTGACGAAATGGCTCTCTGATGACCCGTCAGCCGAAGTGGGGCTCCTTCGACATGCAACCTCCAAGCTATTCCCAAAGAAATGCTTTGGAACCCGACGAAACAAACATCCAAAGTTCCCAAGATTGTTACCCTGGGCAGGCAGATATGGGCCAGAACTGGCTTCCTTCGACAATTAAAACATCCCTACAATCCCAACACCCCCATCCTGGCAGATGTATGCAAAACTCAGGCAGACTTAGCGACAGCCAGGAAATGGGAGAGAGCCGGAATCTACACATGGGGTGACCTGTTTGAAGACGGCATGTTCAGAGAACTTGAATCGCTACAAGCTAATGAAGGCATCTCGAACACCCAATTCCTGTGGTACCACCACCTCAAGCGGACAGCCAGGGCACAGTGGCGTGTCTGGCCAGAAGAACCTCCACCGGACCCCCTCCTCCAGGAGATGTACGATCTAGCAGACGGTTGGAAGCCGGTCTCCCGCTTATACATCAAACTGAATGATAGACCCAATCCAAAAAGCGCATCCCTGAGACAAAAATGGGAAACCGAATTAGGGACCACACTAACTGACAGTGAATGGGAGCGAATACTACTATACCCAAAGATGTGTCGTGGAACATTAGATTCAAACAAGTTCAATTGAATGTGCTATACAGAACATACATGACCCCACTAAGAGTTGCTACCTTTAATAAACAAGCTTCACCAAACTGCCCCTGGTGCGGAAACGATAAAGCGGACATGATCCACATGTTCTGGACCTGCACCAAAACGGCAAAATTCTGGTCCATGGTGGAAGGCACTTGCACCGAAGCGGGACTCACAAGATATGAGTGGAACCCAAAGGAATGCTTACTGGGAGCCCATCCCAGACTCAGCAAATACAAACACCTGGTCAAACTAATGGACCTAGCCTGCACCCTCGCAAAAAGGTCCATAGCGATGGCATGGAAATCACCAGGGGGCCCGAGGCACGGACGTTGGCTTAAGTACCTGGAAAAGTGGACAGGGGCAGAGACCAGAGCCTGGCAGGATGGAATCCACTCAAACGATGATGACTCCAATGACACCTAGAATCATGGAAGGCCCTGTTGCGTGACATCCAATACGCCTCGGATCACAAACCCCCCTGAGCTCTCACCCCTGCCAGAGACTTGCCTGAGGTTTACCCCCAAGAATGGACAACCCAGAAACCCATCCCCCGCGGCCTTGGGTACTCTGACTACCGGCCCCTCTCCCCCTCACCATAATTTAAGAACAACATGTTGAGCTATGAAGACTGTGGTAGTTAATTAATTGTTGTTTGTTTGTTATGTTACGGTTTGATGGCTATTATGTACTTATATACATGCCAATAAAATCCTTTAAAAAAAAGACCTTAATAACGGAGCTATGGTGTCTCAGCATGATGATCAATGGATTGGTGCTTGGAAGATGAACATTTTCTATGTGGAAATCTTGGAATCAATTTAAAGAAATCTCATTCCCGGGCACCAGGACCTAACGGCTTGAGAAATAGGGCGTTAAAGGAAGCTCCCGAAATGTGGGCAACGGTACTTCTTACATTATTTAGCGACCTTTTAAGAACTAAATTTATGCCCCAGACTTCGAAACCTTCACACATTATTCCAATATATAAATAAGGTGACATATTAACCCAGCAAACTATCAGCCTATTGCACTCCTGGATGCAGACAGCAAAATATTTGCTACACTTATACTTAAAGAAGTAAAAGAATGGTCGTTCAAAACAGGGAAACTTTCTAAATTCCAAACTGGGTTTAGGAAGAGCATAGGCACTCGGTTAAACAGGCTCATAATTAATGCTCTAGCTGAAAAAGCCCATAGAAAAGATGCTTATCCTTTAAATGTCGCCTGTGTAGATTTGTCACAAACCTTTGACATTGTCAGTAGGTCTTGATTGTGTTCCAAATTGCAACATTGGAGCCTCCCTAATGAAATATTGAACCTCCTGGTCACCCTACGGGATAAGACAACATTAAGAATGAGGCTTGACATGAATGCTACACTATGGAGAGAAATTGCAACCAGTAAGGGGCATAGACAGCACTGTGTTCTGGCCACTTTCTTGTTTCAGATCTGGGTGAACACTTGACTCCATATCCTTTATTCCCTTGCAAATAGCAGGTGAAACAAAATCACATGGCTAAGCAATGCCGACGATATTCTTCTTCTAGACCACACTCAACTAGGACTGCAGCACCTCATTGAAGGTTTCCAATCTTGAACAATCTAAAATGAATTGAAAATGAACCCATTAAAAACTATTATAATGTGCTTTAACAGCAACAAGAAAAAAAGAAGTGGGCTATTATTGGAAGCTGGGGGAAGTAAAATTGGAAGTGGTTCAGGATCTAAAGTACCTAGGTTTTGCTTTAATGGTATTACCCAAATTGACATTTTACAATTGACCTTTTGCACAATTGACCTAATTATAGTGGTCCTAATTGACCTTCTGCACAATTGACCTTTATATTATTTTAGTTATTTGATATGTGTATTGGGTTGGTTTTGTATTATAAATAATATAAGGGGATTGGGTGGGGGTGGCAAGGGGTTTTGGATTGGGTGGCAGGGTTGCAGGGGGTTCCCTCTGCATATATGTCCTAATTGACCTTCTAAATTAGGTCATTTCTCCCGAGGTCAATTGTGAAAAGGTCAATTGTAAAAAGGTCAATTAGTATACAACCGCTTTAACCAGTGAATCATACTGTGTTGCCCATCACAGTAGGTTCGATATGAAGGGCGAGCAATTTGGTGCATAAATGCAACACGTTGCATGAAAATGTTGCAGGTTCACAATTCTTCATATTAAGTTTTATAGCGTAAAGGTTATTCCGGCCCTTCTATATGGTCTAGAAACTAACCCTGTATCTGAAAATTATAACTTTGAAGTATTAGAAGGGAAGATTTGGCGTAAAGCCCTCCTTCTTCCAAATGTTGTGCCTACTGCAATATTAAAATATGAACTGGGGTTAAACTCGATGTATGCAATATACACATGGAAGGCTATCACTCTTTATAGAAATATAATAAAAATATAATTATGCCAACGGAAAACAAACTGTACCATGTCTTATCGTGACAGTTGGAGATACAAGATCCTGGCTGCTTGAAACTATTTAAAGAGAAATGTGTGAATATTCTGAGCACTTTAAATCTAACTAGTGAAAATGTATGCAGGGATCTGCATGGGATTGTCCCGCACTATCTAGAAAAATGTCCGGATGGGCGTTACCTAAAAAACGTTTCTAAGATTTAGGCTTAATTTGATACACACCAGAGAAATTGAATATATCAGAAACATATGCACGGATAGTAATTGTAGTTTCTATAATAGCGATACTGAGAATTTGAAACAAATTATTATTAATTGTCCGTCCAAACAACCACTGAGAATTTATTTTTTTACTTTAACAGTGTTAACATTAGCAGATTAATTTTAGGTATATATACGTGCCACATTTTAACTCCCCATGCACAACAACACTTCTACCCATCAATACCCCAGGGACTGCAGCAGCGTTTGCTGAGGCACACCACAATAAACCTTCTTCCTCCCAAGAAAAACAATCCTTCTACCCACCAATATCTCCTGAGTGCCAGCAGCTTTCGCAGAGGCTCCCCATAACAAACTTTTGCCCTCCCTGTTGTTCTCCCTCACCCCCTATCATCTTCCTTCATCCCCTGCGCCCTCCCCATCCGGGCCCCAACCTCACTGCTCAGACTGTCGTTCCAGGGAGACCACGAATTGCAAGACCAGGCATCGGACAAAGAGAAAGAACACTGCAGCCGAACCCCATCCAAGCATATGGTACATATACCATACACCCATCCATGAACCATAGAATGCAGCTATGGCTAAGCCATTCCGGTCTAGCAGTACACATAGTCGTCGACACTGAACCCCCTGACGTACCTCAACCCCCTGACGTACTTCAACACCTCTGCCTCTAGTATACAGCGACAACCAATGAAAATAAAATTCGGTATAGCTGAGCACACATCGAATCTTCAGCAATAGCACTTTATCATAAACAACCAACACCGCCAACCCACGTGCCTGACCTTTGGGCTGCTTACTAGAGCCTAGCCAGCCACCTAACTCCTAATCTGGCACAAATGCACACAAGCATCTCTTAATTTAAACAATTAGAACCTCCTACACATGGACAGCGGTCACCGAGGGCGTTCCAACCACAAAGCACATTGAGGCCATACAAATGAGGAAAAAGCGCTATATAACTAAAAAATACAATACAACTATTGGCTGCGAGGAGCAACTTATTGACATATTATAATGCTTTTATTTTTTTAATCTCTTTAATAATTATTATTCTTTTTCTGTTTGGACATTAACATATGTATTTTTGTTAATATCTTTTTGTACCTCAACTTTTTGTATAAGGTTTTGTAAAAACCTTTACAATAAACACACAAATAAAGAGATTAAGACCTAGCTCTTTCGCTCTAAGGATATGTGTTGGCTAGCTTGTGTTGATACTAGTAGTTTCCTAGCATTAATAAGGTATTTAATTAAAGAATGTTATTCCAATAGATGCCAATTTGCTTGTCTGTCACACTTTAGCCATATATTTGGGAAATGGACTATAATTTGCACTAATTGACCTGTTTTTCTAAATTGAAACGTTTTCAGGGGAATCTACAGATGTTTCTGCTGAAATATATACACTCATTTGCTGCACTGTGGGTTTCACAACCTCATGGACTTCCGGGAGGTGGCAGCACAGGCCAGCTCTTTAGCTCTGGAAATTGTTCCACCACCACTGAGGTACGATGGTTGGGGTGGTGCAGTGGAGAGGTGGGGAGTGCTAGGGCCAGGGCTCTACTTAATAATGAAAATAAATCGGTCTGAGTAATGTTTTCTTTCTTTTCCACCAACATAATTGGTGTAAATGGTGAGCGATAGGTGTTTTGCTAATAAAGGTACTGACGATGCCACTAAAGAAAGTACATCAAGGAGAAACCGACTCAGGACAGACAGAAGAGGAACCACTGAATGTACTAACACTGGGGTAGTCATGGTTGGAGTTAGCACACATTTTCTGTTCTATACACTGCAGTACCATATTTGCACAGTACAAACTTGGGCGCTGATGTTATCCTTCTTTACTCACATCTCTATAAGGTTGCAAAAGGAGCATGGTAGAGAAAATGCATTAACCTATGCATGGCTGCTTACTACTGTATGTGTTACTTTCTGTTTCCAGAATAACTGTCTCAGAACAAATGCAGCTTCTGCGATGAATCCTGCAGAGTCATCACTGATCCTAAGCCTAAAATCACCTCCCATGTGACCAGGGGAGGGCAGCCGCTACCTGATCCTGACTCTGGGGATTGTAATATAAGGGAGGATCATATGGGAGGTGTAAGTGATTTCAATCCGGCACACATCCAAGTCAAAGCCCAGCATGTAGTGTACAACTGAAACCCTTATTTATTTTTGTATATAAATTCAATATTCTGAACGATATACCACTCATATCACACCCTTCTCCTGGAACCCCCCGGTCACACTGAACCAGGAATCAGGCTAGTTTGCAAAGGTAAATATTTATTTATGTATTTAAAATGAATCACAATATGTTCTAATAGATAAGCAACAATTACCAATGGGGTGACAGAACACAGAAGAATATCTTTATTACACTAGGAATAGGTAAGGAGCAAAACAGATGCAGCACAGAAAATAATACTTTTGTGTTGGTTCAGATCAGATAGCACTATGGTTAGAGGATCCCCCTGCAACCCCCCCAGCCGCCCAATAGGCAATGTAAAGAGACAGGAGGAGAGAGCAGGTATTCAGGAATAGCAAAATCAAACAGAATATCAGTCCCCCCTTTCCACCTTCAAACACAAGAGAAAAACAGAGTTGACTTTTCAGCTGTCAGATTCGCTTTAAAATTGTCTTTAGAATTAACTGGGCAAAACACCAAATGTGGTCATAAATTCTTATGGTAGCCACTTTGAACAGTTGCACACAAGCACAAGCATTGATTTAGTCCAAAGAAAACATTTGAAATCTTAAAGTCCAAGTTGGAAGCAGTTTAGAGCTATTTCACACGTGTAAACCTTTCAGATTTTAAAAATTGCGGCAAACTTTTCCTTGCACGATTTTTTCTATAACGGAGACTCGCACTGTTTTGAAATGGTCACAAGAATCAGGAAAGTGGCTGGATCAGTGAGTCCTTATGTGTTGTCAGCTGTCTCTATTTATCCTTTAAAATGACATCACAATGGGGGTGTATGGGCCGGCTTAGCTAAGCTTGCCCCTGTGAGCTGGGATAGGACCACACTTCATCTCCGCCTTGCAATTTGAGTGATTGGATGAAGGCCGGATGATGTCCCATTTTATGATTTGCTTTACAGTCCTCAGAGACCTCCCTTTAGCCACTGGTCTCAAAATTGGATTTTATACTAAATGTACATTTCTACATTGGTCACCTTTATACAAATCACACACAAAGATGCCATATTTTACGTAGCAGCTATTCCTCAAAACCCCACAGCGGTGGGATCTTGTGAATTTTGCCCTTTTCGCTATGAACACAATTTTCAAATTTTATTAAAATTTCCACAAATGTGCACGTTTAACATAGGGATATGCGTGTAAATTTTCACAATTCTAACAGTAATACATTTTGCATGAAACCACATATATTGCCATTCCTGTCCAGAACATGTCACACGGTTCTACCGCCTCTTCACACGTGCAGCCAGAAATTAAATGAAAAACTCTGTCCTTTTTATATTTTTCACCATTTTGAATAGCAAGTTATGAGTCTTTTAAAAATTCTTCTTTGTTCATGTTTAGCAACAGATGGTCCGCCCCTTTTTGTCTCCCTGCAGTCCAGGGCATCCCCCTCCTTGTTTGTTCCTTCCAGAGGCCATTTATGAGCCCCTTCACACTTCCAGTTTCCTGGGCTGAAGCTTTGTCATTGTTCCTTCGCTTTCTGTAGACACGATTCTGTTCTAACCCGCAATTAACACCTCCTAGTGAGTTTCTGCTGAGAGGAAGGCCCTCCTTCTGGGAGAAAACCCTGCTTTTCCAGTTCTTGCAGCTTCAGCAGGGCTAATTCACTTCTTAAATCCAGCAAAAACCAAAGTTGTTACAGCAAACATAAATACATTTCTTTCTTGGCCTTAAAATCTGTGGGAAAAACACAACTAAAATCTGTATTCCTTTTTGGCAACAATGCTTTTTATGTTTGCTAATCCAGCAGACTTTTTAGTTTTAGGTCATTTTAAAGTTTCTTCAGTACTCCTCTGACAGCTGTCATTCTGGTAGCCCCGGGTACTGCACCCAGATTTTGGCATATGCTGTCAGTTTTCAGACAATCCAGTTTGTCTGAAGAATGTTTTGCTCTTCACATTGGGACTTTGTATGTTCACAATGTTTCATTAGATACATGAATTTTAGCACCAGGCAAGATTTTGAATGTTGAGAAGTTTTGTGTCATCGGCATTTTGGAGTTTTTGGCAACAAAGCAAATGTCATTTGTAGGCACATTTTGGGGTTTCACTTGCAAAGTGCTGCTTTTCTCTCTGCACTCTGTTTGCTGGTCATGGAGTCCACTGGCACATTTCTGCAGGGTGTGCTCTATTCCACCGCACATGTACCATGGTGGCAGGTTGGGCATCCCTCTTTTTGTGAGCTGAAGCACAAGGTTTTTGTAGGTTTTTGGCACTCACAAGGGTTTTGCCGCCATTGTTGCTGTTTCTTTCCCCATAACTGGCAGGGTGATGCCGCATAGCATAGCGGAGTGGGTCAATACATCCCACAGAGGAGATGGCTGTTGGGGAGATGTGATGACGTCCACAGGAGAGAGGCTGTATTCTTCTCTATATGAAGAGGAAAACCCTGTCATTCCTAAATACCTGATGCCATGTTGTCATTTTGCAAATCCTTCCCATATTAAAACCCAAACTACCGGGTATGAAAAACCTCCCCAGCTGAATAACATTTACACCTCTGGTATGCATGGTTTACATTCAACATCCCTTAATTATAATGATTTTGACCTGCATAGGAATCCTGAGCAAAACATCACTATACATAATGTTCACAAATAATCTCCTGGTTCTGACAATCTCCATTCCAACAGGTATTTAAAACAATATCGCCTGGAGAACTCTAGAACATATGTGGACTCCAATTCCCCTAACAAATTGGGTACTGAGACGAAGAAGAACAAGGAGTCAATGGGGAGGAAATGTGACATTAAACGTGAAGTGCAGTCGAGAGGACGCTAGAGGGCCAACCAAGATGGCTGCTCCTCTGTAAGATCCCGTGAAGCTCCTAAATTAATCCAGTAAATTATGGTGCCTCTAGAGGGTAGATGGCCCAGACCGGCATGTAAAGAACGTTAAAGAAATAGCGCCTGCAGTTTTCTGAAAATCGTAGCATGTGCGACCCCCTGCACTCGAACACCAGAGCTGACACAGAACCGGGAGAGGGCCTAACAGTGACCATACTCTCACAGCACGGGTGGTCCCTAGAGTACGACTGATGAGGCCAGCGCTGCGGACAACAAACACCCTCCACGGCTAGACAAGTCAGTGCAGCATCAAAACTCCCAGCTGCAGTCCGGAATCACCAATAGTGAAGGCGAACCAGAAAGATGACTCGCCTGACACCACCAGCCAAAGTACTGCACGCTGGAGTGAGACGGAGGCTCGCCCGCCTGCAGGGCGGCCCCGCAGTGATGAACCGGGACCAGCCAAGCCGCAGCTGAAGGTCGGAGCCACGAGTGAGGAGGACCCGTACACGAGTCCACAGTCCCCCGCATCCGCTCCTGAAGGTAGGCAGCGATGCAGCTGGTGCACAAGGGCCTGGGCGGGCGAGGCGAAAGGACGGCACGCACTGGCAGACAACAAAGAGCAGCTGCGCCTCCTCCCGCCCCTCCGGGATGAACCGGGCGAGCCCTTCTGCAGTGACACCACAGGCTCCCCACCTCCTGGCATCCGGCCACCGGTAGAGGCATCGGACGCCACATTGAGATAGGCGACGGACCCCCACAGAACCGTGGGACCCACACAACTGCAGCGGTGCCGACAACTGCCTGCTGATCCTGCCGCAGGCGCCAAGCACTGCAGCCTCGCGGCCCGCCAGACCTCGACTGACGCCCTGACACGGGAGGTCGCCGGCTACCATATATGGTATCAACGGGCACTTGAACTGAGCCTCACTTAATAACCAACCATCCATTCCACGGGAACAACCACACAGAAGCGGCTCCCCCTCCCGGGGGCGACAGCTCCTGCCATTTGGAATCCTGCAGTAAATCCATGGGAAGATATCCCCACACAAGTAGATTGAGTGGACAAAGAAAAGCCAAGCTGTCTCCCGCATCGAAGCCCTAAGCTAGCTATAGACAACAGCAAGCCCAGTGCACGCCATAGAGGAAAAACTTGATTCCAACCACGTAGTATAGACCACCCTCGGGTCCTTCAAGGAACACAAGCTACCGAAAAGGCACAACACCGATCCCAATCCTAGGGGAAACCGCCAGTCAATTGACAGACAATATATTACTGGGCCTACATGCAAGATCTCCCGGTCAGCAAGCACCATATATACAGGTGGGGCTGAGACCACAGGGGCTTGATTAAGAGGTCGAAACAATATCCTGATTTGCGATCTGTACCAAAGACACAAAACACCCTCAGCAATCCAAGATATAACGACGGGAGATTCCGACACCCCGGCGCCCCACATACAACTGTGTGCTCAAAGGAGTTTTCTCACCCAAAGTGGTCAGCCAGCCCACTACCTATGCTCCATCGGACAGCTCGCCCTATTGATGACTGAATCTCCAACAGGTGATCAGTACGTCTACCATATAAGGAATCCTGTCACCCCTGATCACAACACCTACGGCGCCGACATCTCTCTCTTCAGTCTGGAGCGAACCAACATCAACTAACCCCATACACCCCCCCCCCAAGCTCCTTCACAGCAAGGCATCCACCCAGGACCAAACCAGCCTGAATAAAAGCCTGCACTTCCTCACTCCCCGGGTTGACCGAGGCAGAGACCCCGGCCCCTGGACCCCATCATGGGAAAATCCGATAGATCACAACGTGAACTAAATTTTGAGCCCGGACCCTCAACAAAATCCCTAAAATCCAGTAGCCGACCAGAATCCCCCTCGGGGAGCATGGCTCAAGAGGAAGAAACCCCCCAAACCATGGACATACGGGAGATACTTTTAGACCTGAAAGCCGGCATCGGCAGCCTTGACAGCAAAATTGAAGCGCTATCTTCCAAGATTGACCAACTACAGCATCACTTGGACAAGCACGGAGATAGACTGGACTCAGTGGAACAAAGAGTCTCCGATCTAGACAACAATTCTGTAACGCTAAAAGCAAGAGTGGCGGCATTGGAAGGACAGATGAAAGTGACCATCGCCAAGAATGAAGACCTCGAAGGACGCTCCAGTTGTACAAATATAAGACTGGTCAGGGTCCGAGAACAGCAACTTCAGGTGAAAATGGAAGGCCACGTTGAGAAAATATACAGAGAACAGCAGCACTATCACAGTTGTTTGTCGTGGAGAGAGCTCACAGAATCCCTACCACTAGACCCATCCCAGAAGCCGCTCCGCGACCAAGCATGGCTAAACTTCTCAAATACAAAGACCGGGACACGATCCTGCGGCTAGCTAGAGAAAAGGGAGAACTCCAGTATGATGGTGATAACGCCCACTTCTATCCAGACTTCTCCTCAACTGTCCAGGCGCAAAGGAGATCCTTCACAAGCATCAGGCGACGTTTACATGACAACCAAATGACCTACTCGATGCTCTTCCCCGCAAAACTACGAGTCCAACATGACGGGAAAGTCAAATTCTTTAACTCATGAGAAGAAGTTAACTCTTTCCTGGACAGAATTGGATGCAGACCCCCCAACAACAACAAAACAGGGCTACTGCAAAGGGACCGAGCGTGAAGGAATCCACGGTGAGGTTGGTAAATGAAAAGACCAGGTCGGCGCTGCATGGGCTGACTCCTCGACCAGAGTACCCCAATACTTTAATGCTAAAGGAGCCTCCAACTTTGGGAGGACACTGCCTCCAATCTTGAGAGGACACTAGCACCCCGGGCGCAGCATTGTTAATGTTACTACATTTAGGGAGGGCTAAAAAGACGGGCAAGTTGGGGGTTGCCCACGTAAGAGAGGGTTTGTATGAACTGTTATGGCAATGCGTCCAGCAGGGCCCCGCCTCTCACCACCCTACCCCACAACATCCAAAAGATCCATCTCCTCGTCACATCAATACGAAAAGAATCAACCGCTCATCTCATACTCTCTCAACATCGCCACCAGAACCTGCAGAACGGACTACAAAGATAGTCCTAAACAAGAAAGCTACATGTCATGTTCAAGGTAGCTACGTGGAACATTAGAGGAGGCAATCTCCCGTCCAAAACAAGGAGAATCCTACAATACCTCAAGAGGCATAACGTGGATTTGGCCTTGATACAAGAAACTGAGCACCGCTGGGCCCGGAACTGGGGCTATCACAGGTACTTTTCTTCATATTCGTCATATGCCAGAGGGGTTGCCATCCTCATTAACAAAAAATCAAGGTTCCACCTAATAAAATCGGAGAAAGACACTGAGGGCAGAGCACTCCTAGTAAAGGGGATCCTGGCAGGGAAAGAGGTTGTTTTTGTAAACTCCTACGCCCCCAACGTAGACAGAGCAAATAACTTCGACTGGGTACTGTCGCACCTTGAGGGGACAGGACCTGCAACGATCATCTGGGGAGGCGATCTGAATACACTGCTAGATCCCCAGAAAGATAAGTCACAAAGCACAACCACTCAACCATCCAAACCCAGTCTTCAAGATCCAGAAATTTGCAGAGCTTACGACCTGGTAGATGTGTGGAGACACAATAACTGGGATGCACAGGAATACACCTTCCACTCTGCAGTTCACAATACGAGCTCACGTATTGACTATTACTGGTCTCCTCACAAAGCCCACTCCAATTGGGAATGTGCCAAATCCTTCCTAAAACATTCTTCGACTACCCCACGATCACACTCGATTGCAATCTCCCCAACGTTAGACGTGGCGCACCCACTGGCGATTCAAACCAAGATCGCTGCTAGACCAGGTGTTTGCAATGGAGCTACAGGACGAAATCACAACCTTCCTGGAAATCAATCAAGATACAGTCACATCAGCAGGTACACTCTGGGAAACACTAAAGTGTTACATCAGAGGGGTGTGCATAGCAAAGGAGAATGGAATGCTGAAGCTGATCAGAAGGGAACTGGCCACCAACGAAGACCGCCTGAAGAAACTAGAACTCACATGCTCCATCTCAAATGACTTGAGTACCCAAGCGGAACTCAAGGAAGAACTACTGAAGTTTAGAGCCACAGCAGAGCGAGAGCTGAAATTTCTAGGACGTGGACACCTGCTAGGGACAATTCTCATTCTATGGCTAATTTCCCTTACCTATAGAGTCCCCCAGCAGCTTTGCTGGATTTGAAGATTTTGTTTCTTTTTACCTGCTAAGAGTGAATCCTCTTTTTCCCACTCTTAGGCATTTTTTTTGCTATGTGTGTTCTAGGCTATTTTTGTGTTTAATGCCTATGGGATTTTCTCTCACCCATAGGAACCATCTTTGTGCACATGTGTTACACAGCACCCTCCGTGCAGTGACACAGGGGTGTCGTAGCAACCCCCAAACATAGACTCCATACCCTGGGACTGACTACTGTCTCCTAGGGCATGTGAAGTCCCCATTGACTTTACTAGTCAATTGTTATGAACTTAACCAGTACACCCCATCTTAATATGAAAGTACTGGAAGGGGTTAATAGTTTTTCCCCTATTTTCATTTTCGAGGGGGTACCTTAAAGTCCCTCTCTGCAAAGTTTCTGGCTGGTGGCAGTGGTTACTACCTTTTATATTCAACCGCAAATATTTTCCCATGGGATTTTCCCATTGTTCGAGGCTACCACTTTTACTGACAGCCTCTAACATACCGCCGGTTTATTTTATTATTAACTTTACTCCGGTAGGTTTTATTTGCCAGAACTTTGATATAAAGTCTTTCTCGTGTCTTACTCTAAACTCCTAACCCAGGTCGGGGATCCTTTGTTCACTCTTTTGGCGGGCTTCTGCCAAGAAGCCCTCCTTTTGGTGCCTCTGAGTCTGGGGTAGGTCTGTTGTTTGGGAGGGGGAGTAGAACCCCTGGACAGAGTTGCTAGAGAAACTCAGGTCGCACTCAAACCTGATAGGCTGGAGGGTCTCCCGCCAAGAAGACCACTCCACTTTGTGAGTGACAGCTAGGCTGTATGAATGGGTCTCTTTCTGCATAAAAGCAGGGTCCTGAGGACGGGAAGAGCAAGACGTCGCCACTGGAACTACGGAACCAAAGGGGAGAGAAGCCACAGACATCTTCAGCATCTTCACCACCGGTGAAGCCCTGCCGGATCGTCTCACCACTTTTCTTCCACACAACGAGAGGAGATCTGCATCGAAAGAGTCTTCTTCCTTTGAGCTGGTGGGGTCAACCAATTCACATATCGCTTCCTCGGACCTGCCTTGGTCGAAACGACAGTGCACAGCACTTGGAGACCGGATAGCCAGGCAGCTATCGACCCGGACTGCGATTAAAAGGAGCGTACCTTTTAAACTTCGTTTGGCAGCACCGCGGCTGGTTTTCTAGTGCAGGGACTCGAACCTTCCTCCATGACGAGAGCCTCTCTTCCTCTGCTGGACCCCTCAACCTGCAAAGGCTACCAGGAACAACCGCCACCGCAGGAGCCACTTCTCCACGTTTAAAAGTACATTGTTCCGCCAGGCCGCCCTTTCGCCGTGGTAGCCCCAAAGATGTTTTAAATCCTTTGATTACTTGTTGGGTTGGCCGCCCTATCTCTTAACATTGTCTTTCACCTCGCATCTACCTCTTCAATATTTTGCTACTAAAGACTTGACTGCAGCTACAAGAACATTTTTGCTCCTAAACTCTTGGTCCTGTACCACTGACTCTGGCTCAGGCCTATTGACTCTGGCTGATTTGTTAGATCTGCTCTCACTAGATTGGTTTCCAATAAGAAATGTGTTGATGCACCTAAATCTTCTGAACCCCTCTTCCTTCCTACTGTTTTAACTTGTGGAGTGCCATTTTGCTCAATTTTCATTCACTTATCTTTCTGCTAAAGTGTTACTGTGCATTACTTGTTCACAAAAACTTCAGGGAAGTGTTGCTAGGGGGTGTCTGAAGGTATTTCGGTTTAACTTGTACTTTCCCTCCCATTCGCTGAATTGTTAGAGTGCCATTTGTAGTTGGTTTTCACTGTGCCGTTTTGCTCAGTTTTCACTCTACCGCAAATTGGTCTAACATTGAATAGGGAGTTGTATAATACTTTTCCTTGACTTAATTTCACTTGCTTGATACTTGTTATATATGTACTTTCTTAAAAGTGTGTAAAATAAATATATAACTACTTTTTAACTACCAAGCTTTGGTCAGTGTTTTCTTGTGCCATAGAACTGTAGGCCTAATGTGTAAACCCTGAATACTGCTCATCTCCCTCTTGAGATAAGTCTGACTGCTCAGCCACAGCTACCAACTAAATCTTTGTGGTACAGACTGATACCAAAGGAGATTTATTGCTCTCACCTGTAGTCCTAATCTGGTGTAGTGCTCCCTAAGGGAACTGCACTAGATTCTGCCTAACACTGGTGTACAGCAGTGAGGATAAAAGTATTGGATTTACATTTTAGAGTTCTGCTAGTGCTTTGGTTCAAATAACCACAAGGCTAACTATCACAACAAGTTTACTTTAAGCAAAAGTCAAAATTATGGAAAGGTATAGCCAGGAGACCCTCCTTACTAATACTGCTGATTATTTAAGGGATCTGTGTAGACAGAAAGGTTTTCCTGTCAAACGCAAGAAACAAGAAATGATTGATAGACTGTTAGAGAAACAAAGTCTGGATAGTGGTGCTGTAGTGCCCCCTACTCCAGCAAATGTAACAACCAGTAATGATGATAATGTTGAAGATGTTATTGTTGAGACAGATGAGGAAGAGGAGGATAACTATGTCACCCCCTCTGGACCTCTGCCTCCTCAAATTCCTCAGTGTTACGCTCACCTGGCTCCCACTGAGGCGTCGATCAGAACTGGACAGCTGCGGTCCCCACCAATGTGATGCGTAGGGCCGAGATGACGGACTGGACTGGCCCACCTAGCTTCATTTGCTTGGCCCTTAGGAATATTCTTCTGCAAATGGAGAAAGGGAATTAACCACCCGTGGAGTTGAGCGTAAATCCCCCCACCCCCGCTGTTCTCCCCACATATCACCTTTGATGTCCCCTCTTACAGTCTCACCTGATGGTTTGAAAAGATGAGCTCTCCATCCTGCATTGAGCGCAGGGGCGCATTGATAACCAGTTGCTTCACTGGCTCGAAGGAATTGGTGAGTTCCAGAACAATATTGACTCCGAAAAGTATGTAGATCGTAAGAGTTCACATGTCTGACTTTCACTCTTGTCCGATTCCTTGCAGTTTGCAGCTTGACCGCAGCGAAGAGTTCCTCGTGGTAGCTGACAAAGTTCAGGTAAGGATTTGGCTTATCCTACACAGTTCAATAAAATAATGCCAGAATGTAACCTGTTGCTTGCTCCCTTATTCAGGTGTGGAGAGAAAATATGAAGTTCGGGGAATAATGCCTCCGGCGGTAAAATTAGGTAAGTCTATTGCGGTGAGAAGAATTCCCCTTGTTTGTCCCTTTGTGTCACCTTGTTGTCCTTTTGTTCCCCTTAGGGGCCGGGGTATGGCGAGGATGCCATGGAGACTGCGGCGACCCGTGAAGAGGAATAGTACCCCCGGCGGTAATCAGGTAAGTCTATGGGGGTAGTTACTATTGCCTCTGTTTATTCCCTTGGCTCACCTTTGCTGTTCTTGTGTTCCCCTTAGGTGCCAGAGTGCGGCGGGAACGTGCAGAAGGATGCGGTGGATCGTGAGGATGCTGCGAAGGCCGGTGAGTTCAGCGCTGCACTGCAGCAGGTGAGGCGGCGCGCGTAAAATGCTTCTTTCTTCCAGCTCGGAGGCGCGGTGGATCGGGAAAGGATCGAAGGTTTTGCTCTTATTCTAACCTTTTCTCCTTCTGTTCCTCCCTTTTTCTAGGAGCTGCAGACTCGAGGCGGGCGTGGCAGAAGACTGGATGCAGGCTTGCAGACACGGTGAGCATTACGCTGCTGGATGCAGAATAACGCGAAGCGTGTGCTGCTCTTCGGGCGTGGTTTAAATATCCTCCAAAGTAGTCCCAGGTAAGTATTCCTCCCCAGCCCCACCCGAGTAAAAAATAGTCCCTAGGTAAAATAGTCCCTTCCAAGCCTCATTTGGCTTGGAGCTCTGCAGCATGGTCTGCATCAGGTAAGCTTGCAGCATGGTCTGCATCAGGTAAGTTCCACTCTATGAGCCTGGCGCCTATGGCGCCAGGACCGCACCCAAACAGCCCCTAGCAGGGGTTTTTGGGCTTGCTCAAAATAACGTGATGCCTGCTTCTGGGGTTGCTGGACCTGGTCTGGTTCCCCGGGGGTAGGCATCATGACAGCACTCCCCCCCAAGGCCCCTCCTAAAGTCTTTCTTCCCCGTGGTTTTGGTTTGTCTGGGAAATTTCGGTGGAATCTTTTCACCAATCGAGGTGCATGCACGTGGTCACTAGGTTCCCAAGACCTTTCCTGTGGTCCGTGACCTTTCCAGTCGATTAAATAAAAAAAGTTTTGACTTCACCATCTTGGAGTCCAGGATATTCTTAACTTCAAATTCGAGTTCCCCGTCTATAAGGACGGGGTCTGGTGGCTTGGCTAGTCTTGTCCCTGGTTGCACTGGCTTCAAAAGTGACACATGAAAGATGGGATGAATTTGCATATTAGCAGGTAAGTCCAACTTGACGGCCACCGGGTTGATAATGGCCTTAATAGAGTAAGGTCCCAAATATCTAGGGTTAAAGGTCCGCGTTCCCTTGAGAGGTATCTGTTTTGTGGCCAACTATACTTGGTCCCCTATCTGGTACTGTGGAGTATCACTTCTATGCCGATCAGCATCTTTCTTATATTTCTCCTTCGCCTGTTTTAAATGTGCAGTTGCCTCCTTAAAGGCTTCTGTAATCGTAGCGTGTAGATGGTCCACTGCGGGTATTTCTAAGTGTTGGGGTGAGTCAAGGTCTGAGGTTCGAGGGTGGTGCCCATACAGGGTATAAAAGGGACTTTGTCCAGTTCCAGAATGTACTGAATTATTGTATGCATATTCGGAGATCCAATGAATGTCCTTCCAATTACTCTCAGTTTGATGTAGCATACAACGCAGGTATTGTTCAAGAGTCTGGTTGGTCCTCTCTGTTTGACCATCGGTCTGGGGGTGGTGACTGGTCGATAATCTCACGTCGATTTGCACCAATTGACAACATTTCTTCCAAAAATGTGAAATGAATTGACTGCCCCGGTCAGAGACCAACACGGACGGAAATCCATGTATGCGAACAATGTTTTCGAGGAATTCTTTGGCCAGGATTGAGGCTGAAGGTAGTCCTTTTAAAGGAATAAAGTGGGCCATCTTGGAAAAAAGATCCACAATAACTAGAATGGTGTTAAACCCATTACAAGGAGGTAGATCAGTAATAAAGTCTAACGATAAGGTGTGCCATGGTGTAGGCGGAATGTCAAAAGGTTGTAAGAGTCCAGCTGGTTTTTTCTTTTGACTTTTGTTTTGGGCACAAATACCACAAGACATCACAAATTATTTAATATCCTTTCGCCAGGTGGGCCACCAGAATTGTCTTTTAATTTTAGCTTCAGTTTTTGGAATACCTGGGTGCCCCTCCATTAGGGTATCATGATAACGGGAAATGACTAGCTCTTGTAGTTCCTTGTGTGGCAGAAATAGTCGCCCTTGGTAATAAGGCAGATCATTGGTGACAGAGTAGTCCGGGCCTTTCTTTACCCAGTCCTGCAGGGCTGTAGGATCAAAGAGTTGCTAGATCTTTACCTGAATGTCCTCTAGTGTCTGTAGAGTAGTCATGGCAAGAATCCTTTGTTCGGAAATTATAGGTACTGGTTCTGGGTTCACTTCTGCCTCACCCATCCCTATTCGGGATAAAACGTCTGCTTCACCATTCTTACAACCTGGTCGATAGGTTATCACGAAATCGAACTCGGCAAAGAAGAATGCCCATCGGAGTTGACGTGACAATTGGGCCTTGGCTGTTTTTAAATACTGTACGTTCCGGTGATCGGTGATCACAGTAATGGTATGCCTGGCACCGAGAAGATAGTGCCGCCAAGCCTTGAAGGCGGATTTAATGGCTAATAACTCCTTGTCGGTAACCGCATAGTTTAACTCGGGTGCCGAGAACTTTCTGGACCAAAATGCTACTGGGTGAAGCTGGCCAGTTTCAGGTCCTTTTGAGACAGGACAGCTCCCATGGCTAGACTGGATGCATCAGTTTCCACTATGTATGGAAGTTCAGGGCGAGGGTGCTTTAACACAGGTGCAGACGTGAATTTCGCTTTCAGCTCTTAGAAGGCTTTTTCAGCTTCTTCAGTGCACATAAAGCGTTTATTTTTTCGCAAGAGTGCTGTGATGGGATGTACGACATGTGAAAAATCTGGGATGAATCTGCGGTAGAAATCGGCAAAGCCGAGCATGCTTTGTACTCCTTTAACTGAACTTGGTGATGGCCACTTAAAGATTGCGTCCACCTTTCATGAGTCCATTCGGACTCCCTTTGGGTTCAGGATAAACCCAAGGAATTCAACTTCTGTGGCATGAAAAAAGAATTTTTCTAGTTTTGCTTATAGTTTGTGCTGGCGCAATTCCTCAAGGACTGCTCGGACGTGCTTCACATGGTCAGGTTCTGAAGAGGAGTATACTAGAATATCATCGATATACACGACAACACAAACGTCAATGAGTTCACGAAGGACATAGTTCATGAAGTATTGGAAGGCTGCTTGTGCATTGCACAACCCGAAAGGCATCACCTGGTATTCGAATAACCCATACTTAGTGCGGAAAGCAGTCTTCCATTCGTCGCACTCTTTTACACGTACCAGATGGTATGCCCCCCGGAGATCTAATTTTGTGTAAATACAAGCGTCCTTCACTTGGTCTAGTAGTTCAGGGATCAGAGGCAATGGGTATCGGTTCTTAAAAGTTATCTGGTTCAATGCGCGGTAGTCTATGCATGTTCTCAGGTCAACTTCCTTTTTGGGCACGAAGAACAAAGCTGAAGATGCAGGGGACTTGGATGTGCGAATAAAGCTATTGGCAAGGTACTGGTCTAAGTATTGTCGTAGGTGAAGGTTCTCAGGTTCCGTAAGAGCATAGATCCTGCTACAAGAGGGTTGTGCACCGGGTATGAGATCGATTTGATAATCGTACGATCTGTGAGGAGGTAAGGTGTTTGCCTGTTCCTTTTGGAAGACATCCTGGAATTCTTGGTATTCTGGAGGTAGTTGCATGACTGCTGTGGTTACTGTGGCCAGGCCTGCGTTCTGATTTTTCTTTGGGTAGCAGGTTTGTGCACAATCCGGGAAGGTTATTCTCTTCTCTCGCCAATCAATACAAGGATTATGTGTTTCCAACAAAGGTATCCCCAGTATTATTTGGAACTGTGGGGCTTTGATTAGATAAAACACAATAGTCTCTCGATGCCCCTCCTGACCCAGTAGTGTCATCTCTGCGGTGGAATGAGTTACAGGCCCAGAGGCAATTTCAGTTCCATCGACTGTGGTGATGACATCTGAGGTGGTTTTTCAGCAGAGAGATAGATTCATCCTGGAAGCCAATTCATAGTCCACATAGTTTCCTATGGCCCCGCAATCAATGTATGCCCTTAGTGCGTGCATACGCGATGGCTGCCCTGGATCTACGAGGACCATTGGTATGATGAAATGCGAGGTCTGAGTATCCTTCTTCAAGCTCGGCAAGCAGACCTCTACGCTTGTCGGGCGTGGTTGTTTCCTGAGTCTGACTCCATGTGGCTTTTATCAGCAGCTCCTACCACCTTCCTGGGTGGTTTTACAGGGCAATCCCGTAGAAAATACCCAGAAGTTCCACAATATAGACACAATTTCATTTGCTGTCTCCTTTCTCTTTCCTTCTGGGTTAAGGGTCCTTTACCCTTCTCTGATTTGCATGGGTTCTGAAGCATCTGCTCCTTTGGGGTTAGCGTGGGTTTTGACCAACACCCGATTCTCAAACTTCGCTCGATCAGCCTTTCTGTTCTGAAGTCTGTGATCTAACTGGACCACTAAGTCTATATATTCAGCGCAGTCTTGAGGTGGGTTCACGACTTGAGCCAAGACATCATTGAGTTCTCCTCGAAGCCCTCGATGAAATAACGTGATTCGTTTTACCTCAGGCAATCCAGTTACCACTATCAACCTATTAAAGGTCACGATGTAGGATAGAAGGTCCTGGTTACCCTGTCGTAGGGTCAAAAGTTTGTTATCCAGGGCCTGTCCTTGGGATTGCCGGGCAAATAGTCTTTCCATGCTAGTTTGAAAGCCCTGAAAATCCTGAAGAATTGGGTCATCCTGAGTAACTAGTGGAATTGACCAATCAGCTGCACTGCCGCTGAGATATGACAATACAAAGGCTACCTTGGCTTGATCGTTTGGGAAGGCTCCAGGTCTGCATAAAAAGTGCAAGCGGCATTGGTTCATAAACACAGCAAACCAGCAAACATTTTGGGATCTCCGGCAAAGCGTTCGGGTGGAGCTAATGGAATATTTCCTGGTAGGTTTATTTGCACAGGGTTACTCGATAACACAGGAGCTGGATTTTCCCCGGAACCAGGTAGGGGTGCTTGTCCAGCCTGGCTTTACAATAGTTGCCTAGCAAGGTCATCAGTTCGCTCCTTTGACAAAATCAGTTCTCTCCTAAGAGCATTGGTTTCTTGACGGCCCCTAGGAATATTCTTCTGCAAATCGAGAAAGGGAATTAACCACCGTGGAGTTGAGCGTAAATCCCCCCACCCCCGCTGTTCTCCCCACAGATCACCTTTGATGTCCCCTCTTATAGTCTCACCTGATGGTTTGAAAAGATGAGCTCTCCATCCTGCATTGAGCACAGGGGCGCGTTGATAACCAGTTGCTTCACTGGCTCGAAGGAATTGGTGAGTTCCAGAACAATATTGACTCCGAAAGGTATGTAGATCGTAAGAGTTCACATGTCTGACTTTCACTCTTGTCCGATTCCTTGCAGTTTGCAGCTTGACCCCAGTGAAGAGTTCCTCGTGGTAGCTGACAAAGTTCAGGTAAGGATTTGGCTTATCCTACAGAGTTCAATAAAATAAGGCCAGAATGTAACCTGTTGCTTGCTCCCTTATTCAGGTGTGGAGAGAAAATATGAAGTTCGGGAAATAATGCCTGCGGCGGTAAAATTAGGTAAGTCTATTGCGATAAGAAGAATTCCCCTTGTTTGTCCCTTTGTCTCACCTTGTTGTCCTTTTGTTCCCCTTAGGGGCCGGGGTACGGCGAGGATGCCATGGAGACTGCGCCGACCCGTGAAGAGGAATAGTACCCCCGGCGGTAATCAGGTAAGTCTATGGGGGTAGTTACTATTGCCTCTGTTTATTCCCTTGGCTCACCTTTGCTGTTCTTGTGTTCTCCTTAGGTGCCAGAGTGCGGCGGGAACGTGCAGAAGGATGCAGTGGATCGTGAGGATGCTGCGAAGGCCGGTGAGTTCAGCGCTGCGCTGCAGCAGGCGAGGCGGCGCGCGTAAAATGCTTCTTTCTTCCAGCTCGGAGATGCGGTGGATCCGGAATTCAGGTAAGGATCGAAGGTTTTGCTCTTATTCTAACCTTTTCTCCTTCTGTTCCTCCCTTTTTCTAGGAGCTGCAGACTCGAGGCAGGCGTGGCAGAAGACTGGATGCAGGCTTGCAGACACGGTGAGCGTTACGCTGCTGGATGCAGAATAACGCAAAGTGTGTGCTGCTCTTCGGGCGTGGTTTAAATAGCCTCCAAAGTAGTCCCAGGTAAGTATTCCTCCCCAGCCCCACCCGAGTAAAAAATAGTCCCTAGGTAAAATAGTCCCTTCCAAGCCTCATTTGGCTTGGAGCTCTGCAGCATGGTCTGCATCAGGTAAGCTTGCAGCATGGTCTGCATCAGGTAAGTTCCACTCTAGGAGCCTGGCGCCTATGGCGCCAGGACTGACTCTCCATATCAGCCTGGCGCCATAGGTGCCAGGACTGCACCCAAACAGCCCCTAGCAGGGGTTTTTAGGCTTGCTCAAAATAACGTGATGCCTGCTTCCGGGGTTGCTGGACCTGGTCTGGTTCACCGGTGGTAGGCATCATGACACTCAGCCTGTGGCTACTGGACCCTTAACAGGTCCCACATTAAGTCCTGAATTTATCTCTCTAGAAAAAATGAGACTTGAACTTGAATTCAAACGAATTAGTGCCCAAACCCAACAGAGACATCAAGAACTAAGGCTCAAAGAAAAGGAGCTCAACCATGAGCTTGAGATGAAGAACTTGTCTCTGGAAAATGCTTCTCGAATCCTCTAGATCTTCCACTCCAAAAAGACCATGGATGCCTAAAGAGATTTTGGGTATGTATGAGCCTAAATTGGATGTATTAGATTAGCTTGCTATGTTTGAATATAATCATGGGCTCCAGGATATCTCAGGGAATCAGTTGATCCCCTGGTTATTCTCTAGGCTCCCCCCTGTTGCATCTGATGTGGTAATTGAGTTGGGGGAGGTGGATAGGATGGATTATGAATCTGTAAAGCTAGCTTTAAAAGCTAGATTTGGGAAGACTCCTTCCCAGTACCTTAAGAGTTTTAGGACCCTCAAAAAGCATGATAGTACCCCTTGGGCTACTTGGGTGAATGAATGTTTGAAGAACTTAGAGGGATGGATTAAGGGTTATAGAGTTAACACTTATGAAGGAATGAGAAATCTTGTTATGTTGGAGTCTATTTATGATGCCTGCTCTCCTGAGATCAGACAGCACTTGGCTGATTCTAAGGAAATGGATCCTAGAAAGTTAGGCAAAGCTACTGACTTGTGGGTTGCCGACAGGGCTGCTCACAAGAAATCTGGGGTCACTCAGAAAATGGATGAGGGAAAGCAGCCACCAAAAGAGACCCAAGAGAATTCTAATACCTCCCATACCAAAGAGGGCCATAAACAACAAAATAACCAGGGTAAGCCCCAAGGGAAACCAAATAGGGCTAGTGAGTCCTCTGGTGTTCAACCAGAGAGAGGTCAGCAGAAGCCCCCATTCCAGAGAGCATTTGGAACATGCTATCTCTGTGGGGCAACTGACCATATCAAAGGAGATCCCAGATGTAAGGGTAAACCTGCAGGGATCAGCACAGTCTCCTTAGCCTTCACTTCTGAGGAGGAAGTACAAATGGCTAGTGCTCACTTTGAATTCTTTGCTGAAGAACCCTTGGATCTTCAAGCAACTGTATCCTTAGAGTCCATGGGTCTGGTTAGCAAGCAGAATAGGGCTGTGTATGACTCCATTGCAGAAAACTCTACATGGACAGTGTTCTTGTCAATGGCCAGGATACTCCTGCCAGGAGAGACACTGGGGCCAGCAGAAAAGTAGTGAATGAAAGCTTTTTCAGGCCTGAGGATGTTGCTAAGGCACCCAAAGGTCCCACTAAATTTTCTGGAGGTCCTGTCCAGTTAGTTCCTATTCTACCAGCCCTCATTCAGTGTAATAACATGACCGTGAGGATTCCTGTCAGTGTTCAGACTGAGGTGCCTGGGAGGGTCCTGTTGGGGAATGATCTAAAAACTCTAGGAGTAGTATCCAATACTCCCAGGCCTCCCAGTATGGAGAAGTAGAACCAGGCCAAATTGGCTAGAGAGGCCACCTTAAGGGACCCCTCTAAGCCTCTGGGAACCTCTACAGAGAACCTCACTACAAGCCCTGGTGTTAGTAAATTGACCTCTAACCCAGGCAAATTCCAGGGAGCCCCAACCAAGCTCCATCATTGTCCCCCCAGTTTTAGAGTCTCTGACTCCCCCTGCTTCTGAGGAAGAGGTGGATAGACCACCTGGACCCCTATCTAGGCCTAAGAGAACTGGTAATTCTCAGTGCTGGTGGAAAACCAGAAAAGAAAAGTCTAAGGCCAGAAACCTTCAGACTGTTGGACCTTCTACTGAAGACTCCAACCCAAATCCTAGTATTAGGAGGGAAACTCCTAAATTGGGTAAGGTTAGATCTAAGAGGAATGGGAAACAGGTACATTGCCTAACCCCAGCCCCTCCAACCAAGATACCTAAGACCCAACCTGCTCCCACAAGAGAGGTGGTGAGGAACCCTGGAGGCCCCTTTAGATCTAAGGGAATCCTTTATAAGGACCCCTTGAAAAAGCCTATCACAGGTTCAGGAGTTGTACCAACTTCTGAGGGACTGGTCAACCAGATCCCCTATAGATTTAAAAAGAAAGATGTTTCTCAAAGGGTTTGCAGGTCATATAGCTTACAAAGGAAAACCTTTGATCTTACCATTGAGCACAGGTCAGGATGTCACCACCAAAATGCTGATGGTCTCTCTAGGATGTTTATAAGCGACTAGACGACTAGAGGTAAGAGACTCATCCAGGAGTGGATTAGATCCTCCTGTCCCTTAGTCTGGGGTGGGGGGGCGAGTGTTAGGGAGAATTCTCATTCTATGGCTAATTTCCCTTACCTATAGAGACCCCCAGCAGCTTTGCTGGATTTGAAGGGTTTGTTTCTTTTTACCTGCTAAGAGTGAGCATCTTTTTCCCACTCTTAGGCATTTTTTTGCTACGTGTGTTCTAGGCTATTTTTGTGTTTAATGCCTATGGGATTTTCTCTCACCCATAGGAACCATCTTTGTGCACATGTGTTACACAGCACCCTCCGTGCAGTGACACAGGGGTGTCGTAGCGACCCCCAAACATAGACTCCATACCCTGGGACTGACTACTGTCTCCCAGGGCATGTAAAGTCCCCATTGACTTTACTAGTCAATTGTTATGAACTTAACCAGCACACCCCATCTTAATATGGAAGTACTGGAAGGGGTTAATAGTTTTTCCTCTACGTTCATTTCGAGGGGGTACCTTAAAGACCCTCTCTGCAAAGTTTCTGGCTGGTGGCAGTGGTTACTACCTTTTATATTCAACCGTGAATATTATTCTATGGGATTTTCCCATTATTCGAGGCTACCACTTTTACTGACAGCCTCTAACATACCGCCGGTTTATTTTATTAACTTTACTCCGGTAGGTTTTATTTACCAGAACTTTGATATAAATTCCTTCTCGTGTCTTACTCTAAACTCCTAACCCAGGTCGGGGATCCTTTGTTTGCTATTTTGGCAGGCTTCTGCCAAGAGGCCCTCCTTTCGGCGCCTCTGAGTCTGGGGTGGGTCTGTTGTTTGGGAGGGGGAGTAGAACCCCTGGACAGAGTTGCTACAGCAACTCAGGTCGCACTCTAACCTTATAGGCTGGAGGGTCCCCCGCCAAGAAGACCACTCCACTGTGTGAGTGACAGCTAGGCTGTATGAATGGGTCTCTTTCTGCATAAAAGCAGGGTCCTGAGGACTGGAAGAGCAAGACGTCGCCACTGGAACTACGGAACCGAAGGGGAGAGAAGCCACAGACATCTTCAGCATCTACACCACCGGTGAAGCCCTGCCGGATCGTATCACCACTTTTCTTCCACACGACGAGAGGAGATCTGCATCGAAAGAGTCTTCTTCCTTTGAGCTGGTGGGGTCAACTAGTTCACCTATCGCTTCCTCAGACCTGCCTTGGTCGAATCGACAGTGCACAGCACTTGGAGACCGGATAACCAGGCAGCTATCGACCCGGACCGCGATTAAAAGGAGCGTACCTTTTAAACTTCGTTTGGCAGCACCGCGGCTGGTTTCTTCCCTGGGTAATGCAGCGACTCAAACCTTCCTCCATGACGAGAGCCTCTCTTCCTCTGCTGGATCCCTCGACCTGCAAAGACTACCAGGAACAACCGCCACTGCAGGAGCCACTTCTCCACGTTTAAAGGTACATTGTTCCGCCAGGCCGCCCTTTCGCCGTGGTAGCCCCAAAGGTGTTTTAAATCCTTTGACTACTTGTTTTGTTGGCCGCCCTATCTATTAACATTGTCTTTCACCTCGCATCTACCTCTTCAATATTTTGCTACTAAAGACTTGACTGCAGCTACAAGAACATTTTTGCTCCTAAACTCTTGGTCCTGAACCACTGACTCTGGTTCAGGCCTATTGACTCTTGTTGATTTGTTAGATCTGCTCTCACTAGATTGGTTTTGAATGAGAAATGTGTTGATGCACCTAAATCTTCTGAAGCCCTCTTCCTTCCTACTGTTTTAACTTGTGGAGTGCCATTTTGCTCAGTTTTCATTCACTTATCTTTCTGCTAAAGTGTTACTGTGCATTACTTGTTCACAAAACTTCAGGGAAGTGTTGCTAGGGGGTGTCTGAAGGTATTTCGGTTTAACTTGTACTTTCCCTCCCATTCGCTGAATTGTTAGAGTGCCATTTGTAGTTGGTTTTCACTGTGCCATTTTGCTCAGTTTTCACTCTATCGCAAACTTGTCTAACATTGAATAGGGAGTTGAATAATACTTTTCCTTGACTTCATTTCACTTGCTTGATACTTGTGATACATGTACTTTCTAAGAAGTGTGTAAAATAAATATATAACTACTTTTTAACTACCAACCTTTGGTCAGTGTTTTCTTGTGCCATAGAACTGTACGCCTAATGTGTAAACCCTCAATACTGCTCATCTCCCTCTTGAGATAAGTCTGACTGCTCAGCCACAGCTACCAAATAAATCTTTGTGGTACAGACTGTACCAAAGGGGATTTATTGCTCTCACCTGTAGTCCTAATCTGGTGTAGTGCTCCCTATGGGAACTGCACTGGATTCTGCCTAACTACACCAGATCCGCCAGTATGGAGAGGGTCAAAAACCCAAAGCCCTTCTAGCCCGCCTGATAGCTGCAGACAGAAAACCTACCCTAGTGGAAAGAGTGCACACCACGCAGGGCACACTGGTACACACAGAAGAAATTGTTAAGGAATTTCGGGCCTTCTATCAAGAACTGTACAGTTCCAAACACAGTGCGGACCCTGAAACTCTACGTAACTACTTGAACAATACTGAGCTTTACTGGGTGAAGAGTGAGCTCTGAGAACCCCTAAACAAACCCATTACAACAGAAGAAATCTTACAAGCCATAAAAAGTCAACCGAAAACCAAAGCTCAAGGCCCCGACGGCCTAACGGGTACATTTTACAAAGCCTTTGCAACTACACTCGCCCCTCTCCTCCTACGTGTATACGAGGAGGCACTAGAGTCCGGGATCCTTCCACAAACCCTCCGAGAAGCCAATGTGATCCTTCTACATAAAGCAGGCAAACCCCCCGAAGACTGTGCATCATACAGACCAATCTCAGTAATCAATCTTGACAACAAGATCCTGGCAAAAGTCCTTACTACTAGTTTGCTCCCCCTGATGCCTGGTCTGGTGCTTGCTGACCAGGCGGGTTTTGTCCCTGGGCATAACACAAAGTTTGGTATTTGAAGATTGTTCAGAGCTATGGAAGCACTTGACCCTACCCATCAAGCGATCGCAGTCCTTCTCGATGCAGAGAAGGCCTTCGACTCTGTCGAGTGGCCTTTCCTTTTCACAGTACTCAGGCAAATGGGCCTAGGAAACCAGTTTATCAAGTTAGTTTCCCTACTATACAACAGCCCTCAATCATCCATCATTCTGGGTACAACGAAATCTGCCCGTATAGATCTACAATGAGGTACCAGACAGGGCTGCCCTCTATCGGCCCTAATATTTGCATTGGTAATGGAACGCCTAGCATTGGGACTATGCACCCGACAACTCCAGAGAGGTCTTTCCCTTGGGCCACATAAACTAATAATCTCCCTCTATGCCGATGATGTGGTATTCTTCGTCCAAGACCCCAGTAAAAACCTGAATCCCATTATGCGCGAAGTAATTAAGTTTGGTGCTGTCTCCGGCCTAAAAATTAACCATACCAAATCGGTCATATTCCCTTTAACACCATGTACCAAAGACATCGCAGATGACCACGGGTTCAAATGGGAGAGCTCCCACGTGCGCTATCTAGGGATCCTAATGTCCCAAAACCATCAAGACATATTTCGAGACAACTATGAAAAAGTTATGAGATTGCTCCAAGAGAAAGTGAATAGATGGAAAATACTCCCGTTAACACTATGGGGGAGGGCCTCGTTAGTTAAGATGGTAATTCTTCCCAGATTCCGCTACCTGCTCGCTAAATATACCTCCCCTATTGCCACAATCCTTTCTGAAAAAAGCTGGGAACTTAATTCTTGAATTATTGTGGTCAGGCAAACCAGCAAGAGTGGCTTACACAACACTCATCCTACCGGTGTCTAAAGGTGGCCTAGCGCTCCCTTACATAGAGCGGTACTACTGTGCCGCCCAGGCGCAATTTCTCAGTTACTGGTGCACCACACATTTCATTAGACCACATGTCCAAATTGAACGAGCCCTGGCGTCCCCCAACCTACTGAGAGTAGTCATCATTAGTCAGCTCCCAGTACCTCACACTATGCTGAACGTAGTCCTCTCCACCTATGCGATCTGGAAAAGAATAGCTCAGAAATATGACATTCAGACCAGATTCTCCCCAGTTTATACCAGGGATACCCTTGACCGTAGAAAAAGTTTTCCACCAATGGGCAGACAAACTGCATATACGCACACTAGGAGACCTGTTCGTTGGAGGAATCTTCATAACACCTCAGCAGGCTAGAGAAAGAGGAAGCAACACATCCCTAGACACATTTGTATACTTTAGACTCTGCTACACTTTCCAAGCGTTCCTTTCTACATTTCCACAACAACCGCCCACATGGCAACTACTACATAATGTGATTCAAGCACAGGGTGAAGGCAGGCTAGTCTCTATGATATACAAATCCCTCTTGGCCGACACCGTACCTAAATGTGTACGCACGAAAGTAAGATGGGAAAAATCTCTACGAGCCTCGATACCAGATGATGACTGGACATATATCCTGCGGCAGACTCAAAAAGTAGCATTAAACACACGATTTAAACAAATCCACTTCAATTACCTGCATCAAACGTACTACACCCCAGCCAAAAACTGCGCACAACCACCGGAGTCAGCGGCGTCATGTGAAAGATGTGGTGTCCCGGCAGCTGACTTCCTCCACCTGGCCTGGGACTGCCCCGCCATAGCCCGATTCTGGACTCATGTTCTTCAAACTAATGCGGCAATTATCAGAGAGGAGCTGTTACCCATCCCCACAGTAGCGCTACTCGGGATAACGCAACAGCTGACACCCACAATGAGGAAATTCGTGGTCGTCCTACTGGTATTAGCACGCAGGAGAATCGCTATGTCATGGGGCCGTGGACCGGTTCCCACTTTGGCAAACTGGCTAAAAGATGTACTTTATTGTCAAGACGTGGAGACATAGTTTATTAGACATTACCCCTGCACGCACGTCCTCTGGACATTTGGGGGCCATATGTCACTTACCTACTTTCCATCCCAGATGACTCCACCTCACCAGCCCAAACTCAGCAATCCACTCAGGGAAGTGCTCATGTCCACCCATCTACGGAAGATGAGAGTTGAATAAAGAGACTTAAAGAAGAGACAATATCCTTTACATGTTACTGATGTGGACGGGTAGGGGATGGGGGAGGGAATGAACTCAAGTGCGCAATTGTTGACACACCCGCCTTGGGGAGGTCTTGTTTGTGGTTGTTTAAAAACACCAAACAAAAGTAAAAAAAATGAAAGAAAACGGGATGTGCAGTCTAATTGTCCAAAATTAAATCAGCTGTGTGGAACATTTAAACCTGAAGGTTACCTGCAGCAGGAGCATCGAGAAAGGAGAGCAGAGAGAAGCTGAAGAATAGGTGGAGCGAGACGCGAGACTGGTAGCAGAGGAAGTCCAAAGAAGAAGAGCCGAGGGGCGTGCAGTCAACATCTGCCTGCAGCCGGTTGTCAGAGTTCGAGTCCAGAGAAGAGAAACTCAGGTAAAGAGAAAGTGAACGCAGTGCAGCAAGGTCAGGTGAGATGAGGCCCTGTAGAGCTGTGCAGGTTGTGACAGCAAAGGAAGCAAATGTTGATGCAAGAACCAAACAAACCTCTGTTCAAATGGGGAAGCCGACCCCGTGAAAGACTCTCCAAGCAACAGCATGGTGTACTGGTGAGTCAGCGTGAGAGGGAAGGGGGCCCCACGATGTGCGAAAATGTTGAGTATTTAAAAGGTTATTTTTTAATATTGACCGAATAGAATTAAAAAGAGATGGCAAACATGGTACAATTCTCCTGACATGGGATGTCAGTCGGAGGAAACCTGGAACCAACATTGCCATAAACCAAAAGACATGGTGAAGGAAACAAAGAGACAAACATGGTACAATTCTCCTGACATGAGATGTCAGTCAGTGGAAACCGGGAACCAGCTTTGCCAAAGGCCAAGAGACATTGGGCCTCATTACAAGTTTGGAGGTAGCCATGGTGCTATTAGCCCCATGGTTGCCTCCAAAATCGTGTTCGGGTCCTTGAATGAGGAATTACCGGGTCATTCCAACCTTGGAGGACCCGGTCCAGCTGAGTCCTTTACGTCCTCAGGAGCCCTGTGTCTGTGTGTTACCACAAGGAGTTAACTTTTCTACTGGAGGCTGGAGGAGGAGACTTTTATACAAATACCCCGGGAAGCGCGGAGTGCGCGGAGTCCAGCTGAGTCCTTTACGTCCTTCGCGTCAGGAGTACAGGAGTACTAGGCGACGAGTGGGCTGTGCGCACCGTTTGTGTTTGTGTTTATTTAGAAGACGCTTGTGTTTTTGCGAGCGAGCGATCCGTTACGGAAGGGAGGTGCGAGAAAGCTGTGGAACCTTAGTGCCTGTCTTCCAGCATAGCAGTCGGGTACGTCTGCTTCTCCAGTTTTGTTCGGGGGTGCTGAGTTGTTGGCTTTATTGTACTCTCCTGCCAGTAAAGGTTTGCTGGAGGGTGGGGGGGGGAGAGACGGACTTTGGCTGCTCCTCAAGCTGTCGGGCGTTCCCCCACCCTTTCCAGCTTCCAGCCCCAGTGAAACTTGTATTGTTTTTGGTCTGGGATTCTGGAGGGAGGGAGGGAGTGCGCCTTTTAAAAGCCTCCCTTGTAGATTCGGTTAATGGACTCAAGGACTCAAGGGGCCTCATTACGACCTTGGCGGAGGACCATGGTGCAATTTGCACCATGGTCCATGGCGCTAAGCTGCCAACTCCGCCAAGGTGGTTGGCGGACTTACCGCCCCATGCCGACCTTGGCGGGGCGGTAAGTCCCCAATCCCCATTTTACCCTTCCCCATTCCCATTCTTGCCCCATAGGGTATAATGGGAGTGGGGAAGGCGTTAATTACGCCACCGTAAATTACGGTGGCGTAATTAACAACAAGTCCCGTAGCGCCATGGATTTCTCCGCCTGCAAAAAGCAGGCGTAAAAATCATCCATGGCGCTACGGGAACTCGTAGTCTGGCGGAGAGGTACGCCATGCACTACGCCGGCGTAAAACCCTCTCCGCCAGGGTCCTAATGAGGCCCAAGGACTTTAAGACTATAGGTCCACTGCTATATTGTTTATACTGTTTGACTTTGCCCCATAAGGCTAATGCGACAACGGATACTGGATTTTAAAGTTTTTAGTTTTAATATTTAAGGAACATATGTCACAAAAGTTTATCTGATGTATTTTTTTTATTGTTTTTATTTTCCTGTTTTTTGTTGTTGTTGTTGTAATAGGTGGATATCTTTACCTTCTTTTTTAGCATTTTCATCCGCGTTTTAATTTTCTCTTTAGCAAGGAGGCTGCGAGGGGGTTGCGAGATCTTTCCTCTCCCCCTCTCCTCCCTCTCCTCCCTCTCCTCCCTCTCCTCCCTCTCCTCCCTCTCCTCCTAACTTGGTGTTATACCCCCCCTTAGAGTGAGAGGGTGTGAGTTTGTTTTCTCTCCCTTCCTCCCCTCTCCCTTCACCCCCTTACCCCCTTACCCCCTTACACCCCCTAGAAGGTAGAACAACCTAGCATGATTGGGGTCACCGCATTGACGGTACAGGGCATTAATTTGTTAAGTACCTACTGTGAGTTTTCTGCCCCGCTTTGTGCGTTGTGATTTCGGTCAAGTTGACCGGTTGGAGTTTGGGTTTTAGGGCCGAGAGCATAGCCCCAGAACCCCCATATGGGGAAGAGAAAAGCAGGGGATGGGGGGGAAGAGGGGGTTGTAGGGAAACGGGCAAAAAAGCTTAAAAATGCCCTAACTATAAAAACCACAAAACCCAAGAAAACTGGGAAAGCATCCCCCAACACTGTCCCCAAAGAAGCGAAATTAGCCCCTAATACATCACAAAGATCCCTGGATTCCTATATGGATGTTATGGCCAATAAAATAGTAAACTGCATGAATGCAGCAGGGGCAAGAGAGGTTGTGCCTCGGGCAGAGGGACTGGGAAATGAGTGTGTGGGGGCAACAGATATCTGTCCTGCATGGGGGGGTGGTATTCGGGGTTATTAATGGAGGGGGGCTAGATCAGGCGCTACTGCCTATCCAGCATCGCAGGGAGGGGGTGCCTGGAACTAATACCCCAGCGTATGAGGCTAGGGGAGCCGTAAGTTTGGATAGTTCCGCAGACTGTGAGGGGGATAAAGAATGGCTTGAGGCACTATTAGATAAAAAACTGAGACCCCTGCAACAGTTGCTAACATCCTTGAGAGGGTTAAAAGAGGGTGTTTTAAATACTCTTGCAATTATGGATGACTCAATCAGGGCAGTCTCCCTCAAACTGGGTGATTTGGTCAGCATTGTTGAGGAAAAGGGAGTAGGTAATAGGCAATGTCAGTGCCCCACAATTATACCCTTAACTGGTGGTGTTTCCTCTGGTGACAGGGCCTCTGATATGCTAGATAGACAAGCTGTTGCTGTTGCCATAGGGGAACCAGAGGTGGTTCCCGTTGAACAAGAGGGTACGAGTGGGTCTGGAAGGGATACATCGGGTAGTAATCAGATTGAAAGCGCATCTGCACTGGGGTCAGGGAGTGGACAGGGGAACGCTACAACCCTAAATTTACCACCAGAAGCAGTCCCCTTTGTGGGGGTTATTACCGGATTACCTGGGCTTCCCTCTGGGAGTTTTGAATCAACGCTTTCCCTGATTAACAAGGCATCCCACTGGATAAATTCGAACTTGATGGGGCCCAAGATTGACCCTAAAATTATCCGTATGGCAAGGCGAGTGGGTTGGGTGGGGAATAGGCCCAAGCGCCTGAATGGGGATTGTGTGGTGGTAACCTTTTCTGACCCACAAATAACTGACTACCTTCTGAACACAAATCTGGCCCGGGGTCTTAAGCCCAATGGTAATAAATTGGTGAGTAAACCTTTTCCCCTGGACTATTTCTATGTCCAGAGTGTGGGGCAGGTGGTGCATAACCAGTCCATGGATAATAGGACTGGCAGGGGTCTTGTTGAGAGGAACACTGCCCCAGTTCGGCCGGGCCTAATTAACCCACTGTTGGCCGGCTGGAGTACCATCCCCACAAATAAGAGACAACGTAATGCTATGGAGAGGAATGATATGACCCCCTTGCCAATAGACAATCCCTATGAGATCTTAACGTCCTGTGAGGATGTAGATTGACAGGAGGCTGTGTCTGAGGTCAGTGTAGCCCCACAAATGCCATCTGTACCTGAGGGAGGTGCTCTAAATAAGAGCTTGGAGTTACGTCTACTCTCGTGGAACATTGCGGGGTCAACTAGGAAGATGAACCTAGGGCCAGTTATTGAGCTTTTGCAACTAAATTCAGTGATTCTACTCCAAGAAACTTGGGCTATTGAACCACCACATCTTGATGGTTTTGTTTCCTTTGGTGTCCCTGCAAAGAAAAAACCGAGAGGTAGATATTATGGTGGCTTGTGTATTTTGATCAAGGCATCCATAGAATGTAGGTTTGAGGTGATTTCGACAGGGCTGGATTTTATGCAGGTGGTGCTATTAATAGCGGAAAAAGGAAAAGAAATAGGTATTATCAACTTCTACAATAGCCCCCATATATCTGATCTTGATCGACTAACTAAGGCCAAGCGCTTTATAGAGGACCTACTGCATAAGGGCAGGAACAAAGTCATCTCTTATGTGTGGGGGGGGACTTCAACCTCAAAATGGGTGGGGGGGCAGTAAGGGATATTTTGGACCATCATGAAGATATGGTGGAGAATATCCCACCCAGGCGTATGAGGGATGAGAGAACTTGTCAAAAAGGCCTACAGTTCGGCCTTTGGCTGTTGGAATGGGGCTTTCGCATAGTAAATGGCCGTTTAGCTCCAGATATTCCTGGGGAAGTGACTTTCAATAGCCATCAAGGCAGTTCTACTATAGATTATTTTTGTATTTCGGTGAACCTTTGGGAACATGCTGCAAGCTTTGAGGTATCAGCAGACTTCAATAGTGATCATTATCCTATTTGCCTGTCACTCAAGGGCTTGCTGGGGGAAGGAGTCTCTAAGGATATAGCCCCCAGCCCATTGTTGGGAGTGCCTTCGGGCTCAAGAAGAATAAAATGGGGAAAAATTCAAAAGGAGGAGCTGCATTACAAAACAATTGGTGAGAATGAGCCCCTTGTGATGGACATTCTGGGTGATCACTTACATGCAGAGAATGTAGTTGAGAAATTTGTAGAACTGTCAGACGCTTTTACTACCAAATTCACCATAGTTGCAAGGGCCACGGGGAAGACACTGAAGAGAGGGTGGTTTGACGAGGCATGTAAAAGGGCGAAGAAATCCCTGCTGCGGACACTCAAGGATGTTTTGAGCAGCAGATCTGTGATTGTCATAGCCAGGAAGGCATATAGCCTTGAGCTAAAGAGGAGGAAATTGGAGTTGGAAGGGTTAGCGTGGGAAGGTTTTCTGAGTGCTGCTTTGAGGGGTGACCAGAAGGCCTTTTGGGCCTATGTAAAAAATGGGCCGGAGAGTTGTTGGTCCGACGTGGGCAGTGGTACCCATGTGGAAGAAGAAGCCTGGTTAACTCATTTTGGGAGCTTGTTTGGGTCAACAAGTATACAGGTGTACCATGACTATGTTGGGCCATGCCTGAAATTTGAGGTGGAGGAGACTGGAAAGGCGATTAGGCTTCAAGCGCATAATAGAGCCCCGGGCCCTGATATGATCCCCTCTGATCTATTTCAAGATCCTGTTGATTTATGGGCCCCACTCCTAACGGTGGTGTTTAATGCGTGCCTTCGATCGGGGAAGTATCCCCCCTCCTGGAAAAAGGCGATAATTTTCCCAATTTTCAAGAAGGGGGATATGTCAAGCCCAGGTGCGTATAGGCCAATATCATTGTTGGATTCTTCCTTTAAAATCTTTGGAAGAATTTTGTTGGCCCGAATTGAAACCTGGATATGTGAACAGTCTATCCTTTCTGACATCCAATTTGGGTTTCGCCCTGGTGTGGGCACAATGGAACAAAGTCTCAACCTATACCTCTTAGTGGCCAACTCAGTATTTGGCCGGGGTGAGGCAGTTTACCTGGCCTTTATGGACCTGAGCACAGCCTTTGATAAAGTGGACAGAGCTAAACTCTGGGCTGTGCTTGGGTCCTTGGGTTGCCCTGGGGATATTTTGAAGGCGCTGGTCGATCTGCACACAGACAACCAGGCATGTGTTCGTAGTGGTCCAGGGGGACATTGCACAGCCTGCTTTCAGGTGGGGTGTGGAGTAAGACAAGGCTGTGTGTTGGCCCCAATTTGTTTTTGTCTTTATATTAATGGCCTCTCCCAGGACCTTATTGATATTCTGGCAGACTTTCTGGTTCTGGGGGGTAGGGGCTACCCGGTACTGGCCTATGCTGACGACACAGTCCTTTTAGCAAGAACACCTAGGGCTTTACAGGCCCTGATTAATGCTTATGCAATATTTATGAATAACCTGGGTTTAAAAATAAACACAAAGAAATCAGCGGTCATGGCTTGTGTGGGCAGAAAACGTTCTGCCCCCATGAAGCCAATGCTTTGTGCTGGGGAAATCATACCTAGAGTTAAGGCTTTTGATTATCTGGGAATTCGTTTCTCAGAAGCACTTACCGGTGTCACCCATGTGGCTAAACAATCAGCCAAGATGAGTCAACAATTAGGGGGCATCTTTAGATTTATGACCAAGTGTAGGGGACAACCATTGGATGTGATTACCAAGATCTACGGAGCACAAACCGTAGCCACCACTATGTATGGTGCGGCCATTTGGGGTTTCCAGAATGCAGCCGAGATACAAAGGAAGGAGACAAAATTTTTCAAAAACCTGCTGAGACTCCCGCCCAGCGTCTCTGGAATAGCTGTACACAGAGAACTGGGCGTGGAGTTTTGGGAGGATCAGTGGGCAATGGCTCCACTTCTTTTTTGGGTCCGGTTATGGGCCAATGAACACGCCTCTCTCTGTCATTCCATTATTCATGCTGTGCTGGGCAGAGATGGATGGAAAAAAATCCCATGGCTTGTATATGTCTGGAAAACTCTGGGGGCAGCCAATCTAAGATCCCTCTTCCCACCCGCCATATTAATTACAAAGAGTGAGGGGGTGCAGTATAAAATAGCATTGGGGGAGACTACTGTGAGGAAAAGAATTCTGGAGGAGTATGGCCACAGTTCTGGTCAATTTCATACCGTTATTAGTAGGCTCACGGGAATACAACCCTATCTGACATGGAGCCCTCACATAAAGGATAGGTGGTTGATCACGAGGGCACGGTTTGATTCCCTAAGGTTACAAGGGAATACCTACAAATGGAAAGGCTTCCCTGATTCTGCAGGCTGCCCAATCTGTGGTTATCATCTCGAGGATTTAGCCCATTTGTTGTTTTTCTGTACTGGATATGCCGGCATTCGTAGAGCGACCTTGATTCCTGCCCTTAAGAAGACAGCGATACGTTCGCATAGGGCAGCTCTCGTGTTTCTATTGAGTGCCGACACGCCCTATACAGCGTGGGCACTGCTTATGTTTTTAAAGAGAGCAATGTTCTTTAGAAAGGGCCTATTATTGATGCAGGGAAATGCTAGTTAGTACTCTGGAAAAATTTTAATAGGTATTTAAATTTAAATTTCACCGTTCATTTCTAAATTGATATTGCTAGTGTTTTATGGGTTTTAATTATTCATGTAATTATCTGATTAATGTTTCGATGGCAGGTTATCTAGGTTACGAATGTCTATGATTTTATTATTAGGAAGTGTTTTATGAAATGTAACTTTATTTGTGATTAATTGTTTTTTGTCGTTTAATGGATTTTTCATAATCCGAATAAACTTGTTTGACTGACTGACCCGGTAATTCCTCATTCGAAAAACCCATCGCCATTCCCATAACGGGCCCGTTAATAATGGGCACGTTATTAGCTCCCTGGTCCCCTTGCGGGACCTGTAAAGGATGTCTGGTCTGACCAGACGTTCTGAGCGGGTCCCGCAAGGGAACCTCGTAATAGGGCGGAATGGGTTTACCGGCACCAGCACCATTACCGGTGCGGGTAAACCCATTCCGCCCACCTCGTAATGAGGCCCATTGCGAGTGAAGTAAGTAGGTAAGAGTTGTTGTGCAGTTCCCCTGACATGAGATGTCGGTTGAGGGAAATCTGGAACATGCATTTCCAAGAGCATAAAGAGACTTAAAGAAAGGTTAACAGACAGAGTTTGAACAAACCCTCATATATGAAACGTCTGCATTGGGGAAAATGGTGCAAGTAGCCACTGAAGTCAACAAGTTGTGTTATTGAAAAAGTACGATTCTGCGATACCTAAAGTGGAAGTAAGATTACAGGCAGACCTGAGTAAGAGTAGCAGGTAATTATCCATTTTGGAAAGAATTACCTGGCCGCAGAGTATACGAGGAGATCAATGCGAGATCAATGCGAGACAAATAAGAGATAGTCCTGGCAGGACAGTAAAGCAGGATATCAGAGGAGTGAGTTGGGAAATTCCTGCAAGAGGAGTATACCAGGAAAGTAACAATTGTGTAAGAGAGAACCCATATAATTATAAACTGTGTTTTGTGAACGAGACATTTAGTTTTGCCATCCTGAGAAAAGTGTTCAATGGAAACTACATTTGGTTTTGCCATCCTGAGAAAAGTGTTCTGTGGAAAAGATACATGTTTTGCTATTCCGACTCCCTATGGAGGAGACATTTTGCTTTGCTAATACAAGGAAGACACTTTGTGAAAGAGACATTTTTATTCCTTTGGACAGAAAGAACATTGTTAGAACAACACATGTCCAACAGGCTTCCTGAATTGGTTAATGGGAAGCGAGCCAACTCCTGAATATAAGGATTGCTTTGTTGGAATTACCTATTTGAACTTTCACACTTTCTTTTATTAAGTCGGTACCAGAGACATGTAACTTGCACATTTTTGTATATGTTAGTGTTAGGGTCCGATATAATTGGACACAAGGTCAACCTGCTTTAGTTTTGGTTTCGTAGGTGAGGACATTCTTATTTAGATAGGAACAGATGGGCCTTTAACCCACCGTTTTATTTTTATAAACATGACAAATGTTAAGAACCCTTCAACTTTGTATCTGTCTTTCATTCCTAACCCCACACGCCTCCCATAGCTATGCTTACTTACACTTGCATAGGTCATTTACATATATAACGGAATTATTCTCTCTCTTTCTGTCGCTCAGCGCTAAAGTTATAGTTACAAGGACTACATCGAAGAGTCTATTAGTGCAACCTTTACCAAGCCACACTTGAATGCAGTGGCAGAAGGAAGATAATCCCAGACCTACATTTTGTCTCAACTCCCTTCACATCTCCACTAATACCATCACCCATGACTTCACATACAACCCTTCACTCATGGCTCCATGTCAATTACATTCACAGCTACAAGATCACACCCCTAATTTAAGGGTATTGCGGTCACTTGCATCACCTTCACACCATCATAAACAACCCCATTTTCACCTCAACTTGAACTATTGACAATAGATCAGTTTCAGGACCAGCACAACTCAGTTAGCTTTCCTCATATCCGTAATAATTTCCTCATTCATATCTTGATTTATATCTTTGCCCACCACCCCACTAATCAGAGAGATCACAACTCATATTTCTGCACCCTCTCTCATTGCCCTACTGACATATCCTTTCCTCAGCACATCTCCACCCATGCTCCCTCCAGTTCTACCCACAGCTCTTCTTATAGCCACACTGGCATCACCACTCAACTCTGTATACAGCTACCTTTTCCATTCCACTTGCTTCTCCACTCAAGTTCCTTTTCACATCTTCAGTGCCCATCACTTGTCCCTAGGTCCCTACAACTCTCCACTCATTCACTCACTCAATTTTCTTTTCATCATCCATTCATCTCTCAAGCCACTAAGCAATCCACTCTTTCAACCCATCACTTTTCTTTCCCCTCTCCAAAATATCCATCATATCATTTCACTGAGCACCTAGTCTCAGTTTGTAGGTAGTTGGAAAAAGCATGTCTCCTCTGGGTTTTCCCAGCACATCAGCACAGCATCTGACATGACATCTGAGCCTCAACGCTCAATGCAATAGGACGCTTGGGCCCTTCATGCGCATACTTGTAGACTGCAACATGGAACTGTCACACAGCCAATCTAAATTCCAATTGTGCCAGCCTCAAGCTAAATTGGAATCAACACTACCAGCAGGGAGTACACATTACAACCAGTGACGTTGGGATTGATTGATTTTATTAAATACATTTATAAAGTACACAACTACCAGATATTCAACTGCATTGCGCTGTGTAAAGAACAAGCAAGACTCCTCAAACAATAAGAATCCCGTTAATTAAATAATAAAATCTTCCTAAAACAACTAAAGTGCCCGAGACCATAGTTGTGTCAGCGTGTGCTTGTCAGTGTATAGCCATGTTGGTCAGTGCCTCTGTATGGTTTTCGAAGGGCGGGTGTTAGAGTAGATTTTTATTTTTGTGTGACATCACAGTTTTTGTTGGTACGCTTGGATTTTTCACCAGTTCTCCTGAGTGAGTGGGATCCTTTTCCACACTCATGTTTTTACTCTACATATGGGAACCCTTTTTAACCCTTTTTGGTTATGTCTCTTTGGAGTTATGCTTTCTTCCAACTTTTAGGGCATCTACCATTTATTGCTGCAGCACACAGCACTTTCTGTGCAGTGTTTCTGGGAGCTCCTTGAGCTGCCCTTTTCCCTTGTGATAACAGATGTTACCAAGGACATGGGGACACCTTTTTTCCCACCTGACGTTTCTTTTGTGGAATCAGCACACCTCACCTTATGTGGAGTGCTGAGGGGACACAATGTATCCCTTTTTCCACTTCTCCTGTAACGTTCTAGTTACAGTGACAAGTTCATCTGAATGGCCGGTAGCAGTGGATATTTTCTACTGCCTTTCAGTGTACATTCTTTGCATGTTGTTGTAGCTGCGGTAAGGGATATATGGGTCACCATTGATCTAAAATGGTGGCTGTACTTGCTTCTCGCCATCTCATGAGGACTTGTCCTTTCTTGAGCCTTTTTCTGCCTACCTGAGTGAGGGAGGTCCTGCTAGGTCATTTGTCTTTGGCAGGCTTCCTGGCGAAAGTCTGACAAGGGACTCTGAGTGCCTGAAAGGACAGGATGTCGGGGAGGACACCGAAACTACCCCGGTCATTGTCCTGCAATGTGTCTGCCTGGAATCAGATTTAGCTGGGAGGTTGGCTGTCCTCGGGGGGCAAGCCACCTTCCTTGCCTGAATGAATGAATGCCTGGTATGCGTGGATCTAGTTGTTTTCCTGCATAAAAGGCAAGGGTCCTGGAGCTGAAACCAAGTCAACCACTGGAAAGAAGAGTACGAAGAAGAAGGACATCTGAAGCCACCTTCAGCGACCACCAGTGCTTGCTGCTGAGTAACTGCTGTTGCTCCAACCTTTTCTTCTGCTCAACAAAGAAGATCCAGACCAGAAGATTTCCTCCCTTGTACTGGCGGGCCTAACCAGCCCCGAGACCAACTGCATTTCGAGCTGTCTCACGAAGAGCTGTGACCGTCCTGGGCTGCAAATTCCCAATACCCTGGGACCTGGACCTGGACCATTTTGCTGTGCATCGTCTCATGAAGCACAGTTTTGGCTGGAATCTTGTGGGCATCCTTGTGGGCCTACAGTGACTCTTTCCCGCTCCTAGATCTCTTCTCAACCAAGGCGGAGACCAAGAAATGGAGGGAAGTCTGCTATTCGAAAATCATTGTTGAACCGAAGCCTGTGTCGAGTCCCAACGAGTCAGTATCCTGAAGATCGTCTGCTGAGCATCCAATCGCAAGAAGGTGACTCTCTGCTCCCGCTAAAAGTTCCTTCTTCAGCAACCAGGCCAAGAAACCCAAACCGGAGCCAGCTGTCGCCTCACCTTGGGGACCCGCCGGTGACACTGCTTTCTTCTTGACAAAGGTACTGTCCCACTCCTAGGTACCTACTTGGGTGCTTACTGTGTTGATTCATGCACCTCCTGAGCTTTCTGAGACACTTTGGGACGGACAAACCAATTGTGTTCTCCCTGACGCAGGACACTGTCCTTGGGGCTACAATCCTTCAGGGGGTCTACCTAACCTCCCTGAATCTTTCTTTTATCAATAGCTTTACTAACTTGCAACGTAGAAGCATCTCCTGAAAATGTGTACTTTGACAGCATCTGCCTTCCTTTGTTCTTCCGCCCATGGGCACAGGTCCCCCAGTGTCCTATCTGACTCTGAGACTCTCAGGACCCAGATACGGTTGGACTTTCTCAGTATAGGCTGCTTGAAGTTATTACCATTATTAAGCTACTACTGCATTGAATGTTGGTTGATAGTATATGGTAACGTGTGTACAATCTAATGTCTACTATTGAAACTGAGTATTGAATGCAAACATGCTTCTGTATATATGTCCAACTGTTTTACTTACCTAAAGCCTATTATTGTTTTAAGTGTTGCCTTTGTATATATAGAAAATACCCATAGTTTAATATAACTACAGTGTGCGTTTCCTAGACTGACAGTGTACATTGAATACTTTGCACTTACCTGCATTCATCTTCCCTGCTACACTAAGCCTGGCTGCTCGACCATAGCTACCACACCTTTTGGCCAGTTCAGGCCAAAGCTAAGAGTTGTAGCCTTGTGCATCTATAAGTAGGTCTTCTGAAATCCTTCTACAGGTTGACCTTTGTAAAACTTCCTAACAGTGGGAAGTATTTGAGTTTGGTGTCAGTGAGTAGATGCGTCAGCGTGTCCTGTGTCTAGGTTTGAGATTTAGCATGCGGTATGGTTGAACATGCAATTGGCAAGCCAGAAAGATAGATTGATGAGTCAAACGCTTTCCTTAGAAATATTGTTTCAGCCTGCAGAAGACATGTATGAACCCCATCAGTGATGAATCAGCCCTTCCTTTCCAAGTCAATAAATTAAGAACCATTACATTGGGTACTCATAACTATAATTACACCGCTTAATGGTGTCAACAATAAGGGTTATCTACAAACATAATAATGTTACTGCTATAACTTCCCTCTGTGTGAAATTATTTTCAAATAATAATAATAATTTGTAAAACAAGCTTCCTCTGTAGTTGACACTCCTATGCCAGTCCCTTCTGAGTAAAGCTCACACTGCCTTTGCTTTACCCATACATTGTATGTAAGAATATTGCACTGTTGCCAGTGTTCAATAAAAATCATCGTGTAAGGCGACAATTGAAATGCAATACAAAACTCCTAAAAAGGTAAATACATTATCTGTTAAAGGAGCACGACCTGCTTCATCCTATTCCTTTGATGTCTATTTGTGCACAGTGCATGTGTGTGTTAGCAGATGTGTGTTTGGGTGCAGGCAGTTATATTATGTTGATTATTTTCAGTCAGACAGAAAGTCACCACACTATGCCGCCATCCCTCCCCAGTACATCGAAACACTCATTAATCTCCACTGGCTTGTATCTACTCATCCATCTATCCATCTACACACGCATCGACTCATTTATCCAGTCCCTCTGCTTTCTTCTTTTATCAAATATCCTTCCACTCACAAATACACCCAATGACTCACTCACCCAATCACTCACTCATCTCTCCATTTACTAGCTCAATGACTCGCCTAACCATGCAACCACTCACTCATCCATCCATCGATGTACTACATCATACATCTGTTTACTTACTTGTTTATGCACTCATTCATGCACCTGCCTACTCACCCTTCAGTGTATTCATTCATCCACTCACTCACTCATGTATTCATCCATATACTTGCTCATATATCTTTTCTTCCATCCACTCACATATGAAACGATCCACTCAAGCATTTCCCCATCGATAAATCCATCAATACATACATCTAAGGGCTTATTTACTCACATTTTACCCACCATTTAAACCATTCACTCCTACATCTAGTCATCTTTCCACTTATTTTCTCCCATCTATAGATCAACTCACTAGGTTAACCATTCATCCACACACTCACTCATGCATCCATTCAGCCACTTACATATCCATCCAGCCACTCGCTAACCTCCCTCAATCCATTCTTTTATCCAGGGTCTCGCTTACACAGGCTTCCATGCATCAGCTCATTCATGCTTCCATCTACTTACACATCCATCCATCAATCACTCATCTACCAGTCAACCAATCCAACTACCCACTCACTTACTGGTTGATCCATTCATCAGTTCATTTATGCCTTCACAGACTCACACATTCACTCACTCACACAGTCATCAATCCATTCACTCAACCTCAATCCACTTTGGAATGGATTGTGTCCTCCCACGTATTCCTCATCTTTGATATTCGATATCCAACTTCAGAAAAAATAATTCGTCAGAGGGCACTGTCCATCGATGCAGTCGGCTCAATGTCCCTCGAGGGCCTTTGTCTCGAGGATGATGTCATTGAAGGCATACATAGCACGTGCAGCGCCCGTTGGCTTCAGTTCTGTTTTTCCGCGAATGCTATCGCTTTGAGAAATACAGCGCGCTTTATTTGTTACTTTGTGAGTATGTCTTCTTCGTCGACACCGACTACCCCAAAGACCGGGTTAAAAAAGTGTTGAGATTGTGACTCGAAAATGTCGTTGACCGGCCCACACCGTATATGTCTATGGTGTCTCGGGTTGGTGCATAAGACCTCGGCCTCCTCCAAGTGCCAGTCGATGACCGGAAAGGCCCTGAAGGACCGAAAGGGGAAATTGGCGGTAGGTAGAAACCCCAAAAAATCTCCATCTATCCCACCCAAAAAACCTTCGACTGACGAGTCGAGAGTCGCCTCTACTCAGAGTTCAAAGATTGAGATGGAGGAGTGGCTCCCACCACTCCTCATCGTCAGCGAGGAAGTAAAAAAAGAGGTAGCATAGGCCGCCTTTTTCGACTTTGTCATCAGGCACCTCCCCTGAGAGGGTATCTTGCCTCACAAAAAACTACACACCTGCTGAATGGGAAGCATTTAGATCAGAAATGATGAAAATATTTTAACAACAAAAACCCACGGCAAGCCATGCTCCTACCACACCTTCAAAAGAAAAGAATCCAGTAAGAAAAGGGCTTAAGCCAAATCCCACACGCCCTCGAGCCCGGGACGAAGGCCTGATCCTCATTGAGAGCCACAGAGGCCTCTACGTCATTGAAGGATTTATAAATAAAGGGGTATACCTGAAATTGTGTCCCTGGTCCTTTAGGTAAAGTACACAAATATAGAACAGGAGGTGGATCAGTGGAACGGAATGACAACACTTTGCTCAAAATGTATCAATTTTAATCAATATTCAAATAACAAGACAATTATTATATAAAGTTTTCTAAAAAACATTAATTCATTACATCAGCATCTCTCAAACATTGATACTCAAACCCATACTTCCTCATTCACACATTTGTATATTTTATTTTCAGATTATTCCTATATTCGTCGACACGTGTTTCGGTCCACAAGCAGAGATAAGTGCCTCTCTTCTTTACAAAGACCTTCTTCAGGACGTAGGGTAGGATATAGTTGGTCCGCCCTTATGGAATGGTATAGGCCAATTTAAAATTTAAAAAATACATAAAAATTCCATCAGGATATGTTGTCATCCCTATTTTTTGTTAACGGTGACTAAAATTGTCACATGTGTACTGGCTTAATAAACACATACAACCTACTCACCCCCATTTTTAGCTCAAGGGAAGGCGGGTAGGTAAGCGGAATCGATCCTCCACTGACATCCGGGACCTAATGAGGAGCCTGTGGATATACAGGGAAAATTGGTTCTCTGTCTTCATATACAATCATAAAACATAACTCACCTATCTAAAAGTCACTCAATATGTAAGAAACACTTACATCCTCCAGTTCATAGAGACATGCAGTATTCTTCATAGGCACCACTCATGTGCAGGTTCCACGGCCACAGGCTCCACAATCTAAGGGAACAACAAAAGTATACCAGTATATCTCACTGCTATTGCCTTGCCGGATTTCCTGGAACATGCACCTGCACTCTACACAAAGGCTTACCCTCAGCACATTCCGTGTCCGAGTAGACAAACAATGAGGTTCCGTCTGGTGTAATCCAGCCACTCAAGTCATGGGATGCCTAGAAAAATATATGCGGGAGTCAGCCCCAACAGATATGGACTTCCCCATAGGTATGTGTACCATCAGTCTCATTTCAAAGGCGGAATTGCCGTAATAACCACAATACTGCTTTATTTTAGTAAATGTGCCCACTCGGGCCTCTCTGTTTACATGTGTCAACGTTATGACACATGCACATGCTTCCAAAAGCTACCGCGCATTTAAAAACAAATATCCAATTGTCCACATTTGGACCAAAAGAGTCATGTCTATATCCCACGTTTGTCCCCTGTTTTTATCTCTCCAGTGCTCGTGCCGCAACATATGTGAAGTGTGCACACACCAAAAAGCAGATTAACAAAGACACTACGTGCGCATGCTAATGAAAGCTACCGCGTGTTACCAAACGTATCTACTAAGCCGGTATTCCACCATCCACGCACGAACCATATGGATTAACATATATGCCCCCTCTATATGTGCAGAACTCCTGCCGCACAGTGTACGCGGTGCCAACAAACGATGGACAAGTATTAGACACTCCCCAGAGTTTAGTCACCACACCTCGCCGTACAAGCAGATCCTCTCGCAACGTTGGCAATAGAGAAAGGACTGCATTATAAGCCAAGTAAATCTAGCTAGACACAAACAGTTGACTAGCGAGACACAAACAGTGGGCTAGTGAGACAATCACCCTCAGTGGGGAAGGCAAGAAAAGGGGAAAAGGACCAAACCGTGTCCTAGTTGTATTGAGTACAACATAACGGTATATATTACACTTACACAAATCTGTCCCCAAATGAGGCAGGAGTGTAAATAATAAGATTCAACCCTATACCCTCACACCTGTATTAAACTGTGGGCATGCGCACTAACTTTTTACATTTTCTACGGTAGAGCACTAGTACTGGACATATTTGTAGAGTATTATTTTATGTGGAACTAATATGGTATGTCAACTTAGCTGGACTGCCCCGGCTCTAGGGGCTCGGTCATTACCACCTCATTCCATAATGTTCATGCCAGATCTCGAGTTTATATTCAGTGTACCGGTTATGTAGTGCATAACATTAATCACTATATACATCAATTGGTCAATGTTCACAAAATGTGTCACACAACATGGCATATAACATAATGTATTCATGTTCCATTCCTTATGATGTTAGCTGATGCTGTGGCATTTACATCAATCCGGCAATTTCTAAATATAATATTGGCAAACATGACAGTTAAATTAGTTCCACTATTATTTTCAATTCTACTCATCTGTGAGTAACTCAGCTCCCCCATAGAATGGGCAAAAAAATGGCATTCATCAATTCACACCTGTCTACAGTAAGACATTGTTTATTTTCTGGTTACATTTTCAACAAGATCTTGTATGTTCAGAGCCTTATATCTACCATGATGTCTTATGCATTTATTCAATTTTTTGTAATGAGGGCATTCCATTCCACCGAGGCGTTCAGCCCATTCCGGACCGTATCTAGAGTATGGATCCATCGTTGTTCGATTCGATGCAGTAATGTGCCCATGTCACCACCTCTCATACTGTTTTTTATATGTTGGAGAACTAACCATCTTAAGTCAGTATCTTTGTGTTGTAACCTCACAAAGTGCTCGACAAGCGGTTTATCTGTTATCTTATTTCTTATGCAACTCCTGTGTTCCGATATTCGTTGCCTAACTTCCCTCGTAGTTTTTCCAACATAGAGCAGTTGGCATGGGCAACTAAATACATAAATTACATGTTTTGTCAAGCAATTTGTATGGTGTCACATTTTCCACACTCTGTTCCCATATTTAAATTCATGTTTCGTCTCGGTGAGTGGACACGCCACACATTTGCCACATTTATAGTGACCCAAAATAGGAGGCAGGCCCCACTGGTTGTTAATAGTTTGGTCTTTAGTAGGGTCTTTATACGTGTGTACTAATCTTTTTCTAAGATTTAGATTTCTTTTAAATGCAAACATTGGTTTCTGGGTTAGTGTGCCAGGTTGTTTCACGAGATTCCATTATTTGTTAACGATTCTCTTAAAATCTCCACTTATTGGGTTATATGTAGTGACACACACTAAACGTTCACTCTTAGGTTTCTCTCAAGTGGTTAAACAAATGTCACGATTTGTATATTCAGCTCTTTTCATATGATCTTTCACTATTCTCCTCGGGTAACCCCTGTTGATCAGTTTCTCCTTCAACTGTTCGGCATGGATTTTAAATTCCTCTTTTTCTGTACAGTTACTCCTGAAACGTAGGAACTGTCCATACGGCAGATTCTGTCTTAAACTTGAAGGGTGGAAACTTTTAAAATGGAGGAGATAATTTTTGTCCGTTGTTTTTTTTAAAAGGGGCGTACTAAGGCAGTTCCCACTTTTTTTAATCACCAATTCCAAGAAACTTACCTGTCGATGGCTATACTCCATTGTAAATTTTATATTTGGATCACACCGGTTTATCCACTCATGGAATTCCTCTAGCGATGTCACTGACCCCCTCCAGATCAAGAAAACATCGTCAATATACCGACGCCAAAGAAGAAGATAAGATTTTAGCGTCGGGTGAGTCATGAGAATATTCTCAGCCCCAAGAATGTATTTATTCTCATGATCTGCCATGTGAAGATTTGCTACATCGGGGGCAAAAGTAGCCCCCATGCTGACACCCTTCTCCTGTTTGTAAAGCTGTCTCTTAAACAGGAACACATTTTCGGTCATTGCTAACCTAATACATTCCTGAATGAATTTAGTAGGGGGTTGGTGAGGTCTTGTTCCAGTGTTGAGATATATACCCAATACTCGAAGACATTCCATTTGAGGGATCGCCGTATACAGGGACTCAACTTCCATTGTTACTAGGATATCGTTTTCCTCTTTTCTTATATTACTGGTGATCATGTGTGTTGAGTCTCTCACATATGATGGCATCTGTACAACTAGTGGTTTAAGAAAAAACTCTGGGTTCATAGGCAGGGGTTTGAGTAGGGAGTCAATCGCAGACACAATGGGTCTGCCCGGTGGATTTGTTTGGTTCTTGTGGATTTTAGGCAATATATAAAATGCTGACTTTTTGGGTCCCAGTTTGTTAAAAAAACGTCCTTCTTCTGCACTAATCCACTTTTCCTGTATTGCATGATTAGTCCGGCTTTTTATCTCATCTTGGATGCCTGCTTCGCCCTCGATGCCAGCCAAGCCCTCGACATCGGCGTCACCTTCGACGTCGGCTGTGCCATCGACACCAGCTGCGCCATCGACGCCAGCAGATCCATCGACACCAGAAGAGCCATTGACGCCAGATGTTTCGTTGATGCCGAGAGCGTCCCATCTAAACATATGGCACCATCAAAGTCAAAAAAGGTTTTGAGGACTCCTCAAGCGTCAAATCCACAGTTTATCAAACCCTTGATGCCTATACCTGAAGAAATGTATGTTCATTTACCAAGGAAAGATTATTTTGAGTCTCTCACCTCAATAGATGAGGAGAATGAACCTTCCGACAATGATTCACCCTTTGATCTCCAATTTGGTACACCAAATGTGCCTGAAAGCTTTATTTCTGAAGAATCAAGGTTGAAAGACTATGATAATTTACAGACGGCCAGTGGGGTAGACACCTCACCTGAGCTAGATTTTGGAAGACCAGAGGCTGGGGAGCACAGTGATGCTTCATATAGGCTGCTAATGTCAAAGGTGATGGACTATATGGGGTGCAGTAGTCCTGATTTACCATTTGAGCAGGATGATCTGACCGATATCCTGGATAAGGGTCCACAGATGGATCCTATACTGCCTTTTCATATTGCTCTCCAAAAGAGGGTGGACACAAATTGGGAGACGCCAGAAACTAGTCCGGCAGTGAACAAATAACAGTTACTCACCATAGTGACTATCTTACTCCTAGTCCATATTCCCCTTTCCTCCATACTTATAGGACATTCTGTCCGACGGGACGGGACCGGAGCACTTTTGTAAAAAAGTATTAAAAAAAAATATTTTTGTCCTTCTTTTATTTTTACGCGGGGCCTCTGCACGTGGCCGTAACCCAGCCCTCTTGAGCTCCGTCCTGCGCATCGCCCTTCAGTCTTTTTCTATCGCCAGGTCTGAGACCATTTAAGCAATAATAGAGAATACTTTTTAGAGGGGACGACAGGCGGGCATATGGAGGATATGGGACTATGGACTAGGAGTAAGATAGTCACCACGGTGAGTAACTTTGTTATACTCCTACGTCTCATCCCCTTTCCTCTATACTTGTGGGAGATTCCCAAGCACACACCACTGGATGGAAAAAAAACCATAATGGAATAAATTCTTCAGAACAGCCTGGCCGAACTGGGCGTCAACCCTGGAGCTCAGGTCAAAGCAGTAATGCATGCAAAAAGCTGATGGGGAAGCCTACGTAGCTGCCTTGGCGATGGTTTCTGAAGGGACATACTTTTGTAAGGCAACAGCAGCCGCTTTGCCACCTACAAGATGAGCATGGATGCCCTTCGGAGGTTGAAGGTCCTGAGGGCTATAAGCTTAGGAAATAAATGAGGCAATCCATCAGGAGATAGATGCCTTTTAAGCTGGTTTCCCTTTCGGGTCTCCGAATGTGACAAAGAGATGTGAGGAGCTCCTGAGTTCACTCGTCCTATCGAGGTAAAACTTCAGGGCTCACCTGACGTCCAAGTTATGTAAAACTCTCTCGGCATCAGATGCTGGGTTAGGAAAAAAGACAGGTAGGGAGATAGATTGGTTCAAATGAAAATCGGTAACCACCTTAGGCAGGAAGGAAGGATGAGTGCGAAGCAAAACCTTATCCCTGTGGAAAGTGAGGAACGGATGTTCCACGGAAAGAGCTTGGAGCTCACTAACTCGCCTCGCTGATGTTACTGCGATCAGAAAGGCAATTTTCCAAGAATGGTATTTAAGATCAGTAGGGCTTATGGCATAACGCAGTGATGACCACATTCAAATCCCATTTGGGATGAGCGATGCACGCCGGCGGGAAGAGATGAAGAAGACCCGCAAAATGTCTTTTAATGACTGGATTGGTTAGTGAGAAAGAACAGCTATCCATGGACAGATAGGCCGCAATAGCAGAAAGGTAAGTCCTGCATGACAGAACTTGAATGCCAGAAGTTGCTAGGTTAGACACAAAGGAGAGAACAGTGTCGACTGAAGCTTGCCTGGGATGGAGCTGTTTAGCTAAACACCAATGGCAAAAACAGAGCCATTTGCTCTTGTACTGAGCCCTCATAGAAGACTTCTTGGCCGCTTGGATAATGCGCATATTATCTTCGGACAGATTAAACTGTGCTAAAGATCTGAATTCAGGCACAAGGCCGCCAAGCTGAATGATTGTGGGGAGGGGTGCCACATCTGATGATTGTTCTGGTGAAGAAGGTTGGGAATCTGCGGCAATCTGATCAGGGGAAATACTGACAGATGCTGTAGTTCCGAAAACCAGAACCTGGCTGGCCACCAGGGAGCCATTTGATTTGATAGGTTATTTATAGCGCGCTTAATACCCAAAGGTTTCTATGTGCGGACCTGGGGATCGAACCTGTGTTGTTCCACGTCATCTTGCTTCCAGGGCGAGCATGTTGCCCCTGAGCTATCCTCCTGAGCCATGAATAGGAGAGTGCAGTTCGATGTGCTCCTGAGCTTGCAGAGCAACCAGTGAATCAGAGGCAATGGAGGAAAAGCATAAGCTTTCATATTGTCCCACGGTATCTCGCGGGCGTCACCCAGGGAGGACGCTCCGAGCCCGTTCCTGGATGCATAAAGAGGTAATTTCCTGTTCGAAGAAGTTGCAAAAAGGTCCACCTCCGGGGTGCCCCATTGGTGGAAAATGTTGAAGAGGACTTTGCTGTTCATTTCCCACTCGTTATTGGCTGCCGACTGGCGAATGAGTGAATCTGCTGCCACATTTATGTGACCTGGGATATGCACTGCGTGGAGCCAAACATTGTGCTGGATGGCCCAGTCCCAAATCTGTATAGCCAGATCCACAAGAAGAGGGGACTTTGTGCTGCCCTCCATGTTGATGTAAAACATTGCATCAGAATTGTCCGTGCGGACGCAGACTATGCTGTTGCTCATAGTCGGTTGAAAAGCTTTGAGCGCGAAGAACACCGCCAGGAGTTCCAGGTAATTGATATGAAACTGCCTCTCTTGAGGCGTCCACACATCGAACACCTTGAGGTGATGTAGCGTCGCTACCCACCCTAGAAGCGAGGAGTCTGTAGTGACCGTTACTTGTGGTCAGAGCTCCTGGAAGGAGGTTCCCACTGAAAGGTTGTTGGCCGACGACCACCATTGCAGATCCGCCGTCATGCAAGATGGAACTGGTATCATCTTGGAATCCGGATTCGAAGCCTGGGACCAGCAGCTCCGAAGAGCTAGCTGAGTGCGCTTCATTTTCAGGTGTGCAAGAGGTAGGGCCAACACGCAAGAAGCCATGAGACCTAGAACTCTCTGCAACCACCAAGCGTCATGTGAGAAGACTGGAGGAAGATTTGGCACGTGGTCAACAGGTCTGCAATCCTGTCCATCATTAGGAACACTTTGGTACTGACAGTATCCCAACGGAAACCCAGAAAGATCAGGTCTTGAGAGACCATCATGGATGATTTCCGCCAGTTCACCGACAGCCAAAGAAGGAACAGGAGCTGAAGGAGTGACTGGAGATTGGTCATAGCCGTCTGTGGGCAAGGACTGCGCAGGAGCGAATCATCAAAGTATGGATATACATGAACCCCCTGCAGTCTGTGGAATGCAGCGATAACCAACATCATCTTCGTAAAGACACGCAGTGCTGAGCTGAGACCAAAAGGGAGTACTCGAAACTGGAACTGTTCCGCTTCCGCGGAGAACAGCAGATATTTCCGATGCGGGCTCCAAATCAGGATGTGCATGTATGCATCTTGGAGGTCACCCACACTGAGCCAATCGCCCTTCTGAAGAGAGGACTTTATTTGGCAGGGTTTGATCATCTTGAATTTGACTCGGAGAAGAGATAGATTGAACTGGGAAAGATCGAGGATAAAGCGCAGGATAAAACTGTTTGGGTTTGGGCACTGTGAACAGACGGGAGTAGGAGCCCTCCCCTTGCTCCCTTAGGGGGAACAGGCTCTACCGCTCTTTGGTCTAGAAGTTTCTGTATCTCGGCGTTGAGGGAAGGCGACCCAGTCTGCTGGAAGGGAGGATTGAAGGGTGGGGAGGGAGCGAGGTCTCAAGCAGAAGCCCGCCCGAGTGATGGAGAAAACCCACCAGTCTTCAGTGATGGTCTGCCACGCCTCCAGATGAGACGAGATTCGTCCTCCCACCGGAGTCTCATGCGACTGACAAAAAATATGATTTGGAAGATTTGTCAGCAGGGAGACTACCTGACCCTGGAGCAGAGGCAGTGGGCTGAGAGAAAAACTGGCCACCTTGCTGTTGTTTCTTACGGTGGGGCCCGCCAACTAGAACTTCAGATCGGCACGCACGACGATCCTAAAACCCCCTGAACCCAGAGAAGGACCTAGTTTGGGACCCTGACCTCTGCGTATAAGGGGCCTTAGCTGGAGCTTTGGCTAGGACCAATAAAGACTTGGCGGCTTGAGTACTTGCCTTAATCTTTGTGAGCTCCTCATCTGTGGAAGAATGGAACACCCCGACCATAAGGCCTCAAGCTTAGGTATCTACGTGGTGAACAGCAACCTCCAGTAGATCCTGTGACAACACTCTGGCGTCCGACAAACCAGCTTTGAAGTCGTCTAGCCTAGCCGCAGGAATACACTCCTGGAAATTGGCTAACACCCTCCATAGCTTAACGTTGGCTGCTGCCAGGATGAGCTCGGTGTTAGCCTGACGAAGTTGGGGCGCTGAATTGGAAAAGACTTTCTTGCCAATGGCGTAGAGAAGTTTGTCCTCTTTGGAGAGGATTTGGGCCGCCGCAGTGGAGGATGCGGTGGCTGGCTTGGACTGGAGGGTGGCTACTGCCACCACAGTTGACGATGGGAGCGGACAAACCGACAAGGCTATATCTTCCGAGGTATGAAGCTTGTATTGAGCATCAATCCTCTTGTTGAGATGCTGTCCGGTGTGGGGTTTTTTCCCAGACCTTACGGGCCATCGGCCAAGACATCTTCTGGGGGAACAGGCCTGTGCGCTCCTGAGGTGATAGAGTGAAGGCTCCAGGAAGCACCCCCTCCTGCGGAGCCGGGGCCCCAGGTACTGGAATATCAAGCAAAGCCATCATATTCAGCACACAGTCATGAAATGCTCTAATAGCGCGGGGCTGTTCATCGCTGTCCTGATACGCTTGGGCCTCGTCCAGTGAAGGGGGTACAGAAGACTGATCCACTGTACGTGGCATCTCGGGGCCTAAGGTGTTGTTTGACCGATACCGTGACGTCTTTTCTATCGGGGAAAGCGGAGGCAGAGGTGGAAGTGGTGGAGGAGGTCCGGCAGGTAGAGGTGGAGGAGGTGGCACCACCGGGACCTGTGTAGGAACAGCCGGGACAGGAGGCGGTACAGGAGTATCAGGATACATTTCCCTGAAAAGACCCTTAAAGTACACCCTCATGGGGTCAGAGTGCATGAGCGTCTGAAATTTCCCAAAAAATGCATCCGCAGATGAAGGTTTTGGTGCTGGAGAGGGCAGAGGCCGCTCGTGAAGGGCATACCTCCATGAACGCAATGAGGATGATTGCCATGAAGGTCCACCACCGGCTGGCTCCACATAGATCAGGGGCACGGAACCAGAAGGGAGCGAGACTGTATGAGGCAGCAGTGACCGAGCACGCCAATTGATAGAAGGGCGGAACGGGTTCTTGTTGTCCACCTGCCGTGGAAAAAACTGCTCAGCCCCAAAAGGAATGCTCCCAGCACTAGCAGTCGTGAACGTTGGTGTAAGAGAGGTATCCAAAATGGCTGCCGTGGACCGCAGAGGTTGAGCCATCTGTCTTCCCAGGGGAGTCAGGGGTCTTAAGTGACATTTTAGCCTTGAAGCAATAATCCTCGGCCAAGCCGGTACTGGCAGTTCTAAGATGTTTATTCAACAACCTAGGGACTGTCTCAGAATTAGCCTCCAGTGGAGGAACCTCAGCAGAGCCGGTATCCAAAGGCATGTGGTGCGTGACCGCCTTTTTTTTCGCCCCCTCAACAGAACCGGTACCACCATGACCCAGATCATGGGAAGGTTGAGGAATGTACCTCACCGACAGGACTCTCAAAAAGGAACGCTTGTTTCTGCCGGTACTGAATTTAGCCCCAAGAAGAAGAACCTCAGGTTCTAACCCGGAACATTTAGCTCCCTCAAAAGGGGCCTCGAGTCACAACTCGGTGTGGAAAGCTCCAGAAATGGAGACCTCAAGGCGAAGCCTGGTGTCGTTTTGGAAAGCTCCAGAAATGGGAGACCTTAGGGCAAACCCCAGTATCCAGAGCCACAGGCGAACTGGGCTGAATTTTAGCCCTTTGCCGGGGAACCTCAGAAGAATATATGGTTTTGGCAGGCCCTCTGTGGGAACCCTCAGAGAAACCTCTGGTGTGCCTGTTAGGCCCCCTGCGGGACACCTCAGGGATGCCCCTGGTAGTAGAGCTACACAAGCCCCTCCCAGACCTGGAGGACCACAGGAAGGAGTCCCCTGGCCGGGCGCCCTAAAAAGTAAAGAACTTACTGGGCGTTTCTTTTTCTCGTCAATGAAGAGCTGTAAATGTGGTGGAGGAACACGTTGAAAGACCTCCTCCCACCGTAGAAGAAGACGCTGGAGTCCCTAGACGGAGAGGGAGTCGCAGTAAAATGTCCAACGATGTTCTGGGCCTAGACACTCCAGGCAAAGAGAATGGGGATCCGCCCTCACAAAACAACGTTCGCAGGAAGAGCAGGACACGAATCACAGACGCTCTGGCATAGACGGAGCACTAGATGACCGAGGAACCGGAGCAGGACGGAAGGACAAAGGGAATAAAAAGAAAAATTCCCGGTGATGCTAGTGCGTCCAGCCCTGACCGCGCAGAGAAAAGGACTGAAGGGCGATGTGCGAGGCGGAGCTCAGGAGGGTTGGGTTACGGCCATATGTGGTGGCCCCGCGTAAAAATAAAAGAAGGACAAAAACAAACATTTTTGATGCTTTTTTTTACAAAAGTGCTCTGGTCCCGTCCCGAACGATGGAATGTGCCACAAGTATGGACGAAAGGGGACGGGACGTAGCAGTAAATCTAACCAAAAAATACTGCCCTTCCAGTAGTGACCCCGACTACCTGTCGAAACACCCCACTCCAGAGAGTCTGGTGCTACAGGCAGCTACTGCAACTTTCAAGCAGGAAGCTTATCTTACTATCCCTATTGATAGGGACGACAAAAGAGTAGATGGATGGGCCTGGAAAGTATTTTCTGCAGGGAGTATGGCGATCAAATCAACCAACTCCACATGTGCCCTTGCAAAATTCCCATTCACTCTATGGGACTATATTTCCATGGCAGCAGTGCACATTCCTGAGGGGGAAGAAAGAGATGGATTCATGGCTATTGTTAGAGAAGGCAAACAAGCCATGTGTAAGTCTCTTCAGTCGGGTCTGGATTCTGCTGACAGCATCAGCAGAGCCATGGCTACTAGCACCATTATACAGTGATTTGCGTGGTTGAGGAAGTCAGGTTTTGCACCGGATGTGCAATCCAGACTCCTCAACATGCCCTTTGACGGGTCTCACCTTTTTGGCAACAAGGCTGACGAGAGCTTTGGAAGTTGCAGACCTCAAAGGCGTCAACCAAATCTTTAAGTGCCACTATTAGGCAGCCTCAGCCCTTTCGTCCCAGTGGACAACCTTGGAGGGGTAGTTCTTTTCGCTTCTACTCCTCAGTTGGAAGAGCGAGAGGAATGGCTGGTCAAAGATGCCAAAAAAGGTTCCCTCGTGATTGACGAGGTAGAGGTGTGAAGCCTGCTCAAACAGGGGCATCTTTACCATCAGCCACTGCATCAGCCGCCTCAAAACCTCTCTGAGGTCACAGTTCACCCGTGGGGGGGAAGAATAGCGAGACATTACTTTGGATGCTTGTGCATTGGAAACCACATCCCACAGTTACTGCCTTCCTTTCATTCACAGACCTCAGAGCAGTCCACCGGGGAGCCACTCTTTGAGGATTCCAGATCCGCTCCTTATGTAGGAAATGTTAACCCTGCTAGAGAAAGGCACTATAGGACCAGTGTCTGTAGCTGAGAGGAACAAGGGATGGTATTCTCCATATTTCCTAATACCCAAGAAGGACGGAGGACTGAGACCCATCTTGGACTTGAGATACTTGAACAAGTTCCTCAGGAAGGACACGTTCAAGATGGTCACACTTTCTCAGATCCTTCGGGGCCTCCAACTCCAGGATTGGATGGTGTCTTTGGACCTTCAGGATGCTTATTTTCATATGCCAATCCATCTCAAGCACAGAAAATACCTGAGGTTCGCCATTGGCGGTTCTCATTATCAGTTTCGACTTCTGCCATTCGAGCTGATCAGCCCGAGGATTTTCACCAAACTGATGGCGGTGGTGGCAGCGAGTCTTAGGAGAGGGGGGATTCATGTCTACCCCTACCTGGATGATTGGCTGATCAGGGCACATTCTCCCAAACAAGTCCTGCATCATCTCAGCGTGACCTGCCACTCTCTTCACAGACTGGGCTTCTCCCTCAATTACAAGAAGTCCCATATGATACCTTCTCAAAAGCTCCAGTTCATCGGGCTGTACTGGATACTTCCTTGGTAAAGAGCTCACTACCAGAGGTGAGGGCTCTAGACATTCTGCAGATGGTCAAGAAGTTTCAGAGTGCCCAGAATCTTCCAGCCTTCGATTTTTTTAGGTTGCTTGGCCTAATGGCATCCTGCATATTTCTGGTGCCAGAGGCCCACCTGAGAATGAGATCCCTTCAATTGGCCCTCAGAACACAATGGACCCAGTTCTCAGGAAAGATGTCGGACCTACTTCAGGTTCCAAGCAGGGTCACACAGGATCTTCTGTGGTGGGCCTGCAAGGACAACTTTCTGAAGGGAGAATACTTTTGGCAACCATGGCCAGAGATAACAGTAGTGACCAATGGCTCACTCACAGGGTGGGGAGCCTACGCCAACAATCTGACAGTCAGTGGTCATTGGTCTCTATCGGAGGCCAAACTATATATCAATCTTTTGGAGCTGAGGTCAATCAGAATAGCGCTGAAGACCTTTCTGCCCTCTGTGCGGGGAAACAATGTCCTGATAATGATAGACAACACAGTGGCCATATACTACTTTTACAAGAGAGGTGGTGTAGGGTCAATACCACGGTGCAGAGAGGCAATGCAGCTCTGGTACACGACGGCGGACGCTCTGAGCAGGCAGAGCACAGTCTTCCACAAGTGGGAACTAGCTCAGGGAGTGCTTCAAGAGATCTTCACCCTTTGGGCGACCCCAGAGACAAGAATGTAGACCCTTTTCTGTGCAAAACACCAGAGGTGTTATCCTTTCTACTATCCTTAGCCAATCTGGGGCTCCAGGTTGGAACTATTAAAGGCTATTTAGCGGCGCTATCCATCTTTAAGCGCTCGGCAGAAGAATGTTCATATTCCAAGATTCCACTGGTGACTCTAAAGGGGCTCACCAATGTGTTCCCCCCATCTCCCTTCCAGGTTCCAGTTTGGGACCTTAATCTGGTACTAACATTTCTAATGTGTGCACCCTTTGAACCAAGGTTGTTAACTTTTAAAACCATTCTCTTGGTAGATCTAACTTCAGCACGTAGAGTGAGTGAATTGCAGGCACTTTCATCCGAGCCAACCTTTACTATCTTCCATAAGGATAGGGTTGTTCTGAGGGTTAAACCTAAATTCTTACCCAAAATCATTTCTGATTTTCACATAGGGCAGACACTGGCGTAACAGGGGCCCCCGCACTCCCCGCTGTGCGGGGGGCCCCACGACCACATGTTCTGGAAGGGGCCCCACTTGGAGTAAAAAAAAAAAAAACATTTTTTTTTTTACATTTTCTTTTTGAATTTACTCTGCATTTCTATAGAAATAATTTCTGTAACAGAAATAATTTCTTTATGAAGGCAGAGTGAATACAAAAAGTCTGGTAGCTTACCCCACCCCATGACAAGAAGAGCCTAGGCTGGAGTCCTCCATGTCATGGGGTGGGGGAAGCCCGATGACTTCAAAAATAAATAGTTTATTTTTGAAATCACTCTGCCTTCATAAAGAAATCATTTCCGTTATGGTTCAGTCCTTAACGGAAATGTTTTCTTTATGAAGTAAGAGTGACTTCAAAAAGAAACAATGGGCCTCATTACGACCATGGCGGTAGCCGTGCCTGTATGCCATGCATGGCTACCGCCATGCTCACTACCGGCACCACCTCCCGTGATTGGGCAATAACCGGCCCATTACAAGATGAATGGGCCGGTAATTGCCCATTCGCGGGTGGTGGTATTGTTGGGCTCCCGATCCCCGGTGGGGAGCATGCTTGAGCCGGCACCATTGATAACGGTGCTGGCGCAATTACAAGTTATACTTGCGGGTGCCGCACAGCCCGCCAGGTAAGACCTGGCGAGCTGTCAGGAACCTGCGAGCAGAACTCGTAATGCGGCGGGATGGTATGAACGGTGCCAGTGCCTTACCGGCACCGTTCATACAGTCACCTCCAGGGTCATAATGAGGCCCAATGTATTTTTGAAGTATTATGGCTCCCCTCAACCCATGACGTGTGCAAGTGAGTGTATGGTGAAAGGATGCACACTGAAATGTATGGGTGGCTGCCTGGGTGGGCCTGTATGGTGAAAATGTCCACACTTAAGTGTATAGGTGACTGTCTGTATGAGGGTATGGTGAAAGGGTGCACACAAATGTATGGGTGGCTGAGTGTGCGTGTACGGTGAAAGGATGCACACTTAAATGTGTGGGTGGCTGCCTGGGTGTGCCTGTATGGTGAAAATGTCCACATTTAAATGTATAGGTGACAGCCTCTGTGAGTGTATGGTGAAAGGGTGCACACAAATGTATGGGTGGCTGGGTGTGCGTGTACAGTGAAAGGATGCACACTTAAATGTGTGGGTGGCTGCCTGGGTGTGCCTGTATGGTGAAAGGGTGCACACTTAAATGTATGCGTAGGTGCCTGGGTGTGTGTGCCTGTGTGGTGAAAGGTTGCACACTTAAATGTACGGGTGGCTGCCTGGGTGTGCCTGTATGGTGAAAGGGTGCACACTTAAATATATGGATGGCTGGGTGTGCGTGTGTATATATGGTTAATGGTGTGTGTGCTTGTGTTCAGGGGCGCAACAAAACCTATATTTCAGGGGGGCTAAGTTTTCAAATGTTGGGAGAGGTGCTAACTTCACGTGTGCTGGGGAGGAGCAAACTCATTTGTGTGGGGGCATCTAACTTCTTTTTAACTTTTTAATGATACTATTCTAGTGCAGCTTCACTGTTACAAGCAGTTAACTCTCTCCTATAGGTCTGAAAGCACCCACTTATGGGCTGCTGTGAGAATGACTAGTCTCCTGTTTCTGCTCTACCCTTCCAAACACTCCCCTGGCATGCAAGTACTAAACCCACATCACAATTTCAATTGATTAAAAAATGTGGCATTTGAATGTAGGTACTAACAGTGAAATGATGTACATTAGTAATTGCTGGGCTGGGCCCTTGTTAATGGCAAAACCCAGGTGCTGTTTAACATCTGTGTCCTTTTCTGTCCGGCAACTGCTCTGAAGGTCAGCCAGGTCAAGTCAACATAGCGCACAATTTCAGTGGGGGGGGCGGAGAGGGGAGTGCTGAAGCCCAGTCAGCTCAATGGTGTTCCACCACTACTTGTGTTTAATGCCTTGATTAATTATTGGTAATCTTGTTTACACCTAGCCCTATTCTTCCTCATCCCAGTACTTGTGTATGAGGCAATACTTGTGTATGAGGCACTATGCCTCATACACAAGTACTGGGATACACTAGAGGTACATGAAGGTAATGCCCGACTTAGCTACCTGTAATCTTCATTACTCCTAGTCCCACTCTTCCTCCAGTACTTACCAGTGAGGCAAGGAGCCTCATAAGTAAGCACTGGGACAAGGAAGAGGGACGTGGAGGTAATTCTGGGCCAATGAGCTGATTTTGGAGGTTGGGGTAGAGGATGGCAGGGAGAAGATATGTGTGGGGGGGTGTAGGGCTGTGCAATAAATCATAATGGTCGTCCATGTCTATGCTAAGCAGGCATGATATGTGGTATTAGTGGTTAGAGAGGCATTTTGGTGCAGCCAGTCTAGTCATTCCTCAGTTTGGTATGACTTTTTTTAACTGGGCATTTCTGATAAAACAGTCCTGCTAAGTGTAATTACCTGGCTAGACTGGCATTTGGGTTCTGCCAGTCTAGCTGTTTCTTACTGTGGCACTGTATATTGTTCTGGGCATCTGTGATAAAATGATATGTTATGATATGATAAGTCATATATAACGTACCTGGACACAAGTGTTTTTAGTCACGACAAGACAAGAGAAGGAAAACTGAGGGAGGACAAGACAAATGATCTTACTAAGCCTTGTGTCATTCAGATCGAGAACGAGAACTGCAAGGGGAAAGGGAGTGGGGAGGTGCAAGGGAGAGGGGAGGGGAAAACAGGGCAGCAATGCACTGAGTAAGTGCCGCCAGGGCAGCGCGGCTCTGGGTAGTGCAAGGAGAACAAGGGACTGTAGGGTTACAGTTACAGCCCCTAACTGCGTGGTAGGCCTGGATGCTGTGCAACGGTGACTGATCAAGAAAGAGCCTGGACTCAGTGAGACAGAGGGTAGCCAAGCAACCAGTCGCTACAGCAGACAGGTAGGTCAGCAGGGGAGGGAGAGAGAGAAAGCAGAGGAGAAGAGGAACGTTTTGAGCTGCTTCCGGAACTTCGGGTGGTCCGGCTCAAGTTTGGGAGGGTCAGGGAGTCCATTTCAGAGGGAGGTGCCTGCAGGGGAGAAGGATCTACCCCCCCCCCCACTCTCTGCCTGGAGAAGTATCTAACCCCTAGGGCTCGAGAAGGAAGGTATTTTGGAAGATAGCGCTGGATGTAGTGCAGATACCAGCCCCAGAAAGCCTTGTGGACAATGAAAAGGGTCTTGAATTTGATCCTTGCAGCCAACGAGAGCCAGTGGAGAGATTTCATGGCTGGAGAGATACAGTCCCTGGGCTTGAGGCCAAGGATAAGTCTTGCAGTCCTGTTCTGGATTAGTTGCAGAGGGTGCAGAGTAGAGGAAGGCAGATTGAGAAAGTGGCTGTTGCAGTAGTCCAGCCTAGAGAGAAGCAGAGCTCTGGAGACAGTGAGGTTCTGGGGGAAAGTGAGAAATGGAAGATTCCCTTTGAGGAGGTGCAGCTGGTAGTGGGATTTCTTGGCGATGTCGGAGATGTGAGGAGAGAAAGAGAGAGTGGAGTTGAAGATGGCACCAGGAATGAGCGAGAGAGGAGAGTAGGCTGAGGGGAGCCTGAAGGAAAGCGGAGGTTCATCCGCACAACACTGTAAATTAGAGGAGAAGGTAGAGATCAGGTGGGTCAAAGGAGCCAAGTAGAGGTTGAAAAACCAGGGTGAGCGGATAGAGCCCTGGAGAACGCCACATGTAGAGAGAGGTGGTGGAGTGAACGGGACAAAGTTGGACCTGGGAGGGGCGGTCCAAGAGGAAGGAGGTCAGCCACTCCAGGGCCTGATCCATGATGCCCAGGTTCTCATGAAGTCAATTGATCAGGATGGCGTGGGTAACTGTGTCGAAAGCAGAGGAAAGTTCCAGGATGATGAGGACAAAAGGAATGCTGGAATCAAGGTTAGAGATCAGATCTTCACAGGTGTTCAGGAGAGCAGTTTCCGTGCCTCTGGCAGCTCTTAAGCCAGACTGATGGTCATGGAGACAACCAACAGATTCAGTGTGGAGTGTAATAATGGTCCTACCATCAAATCAAACAACCAACTTGATTGGATTGTTACAAACAATGTAGACCTCACAGTAACAAATACACAGCCTTGTATTTGGAGCGACCACTATAAAATCGAAGCCACCCTATCTTTGACGTTCAAAAAAACGTACGTTGACAATCTGCCCAAAATAATCCAGAGCAGAAACTTCAAGAAAATTACGCCAGACATCCTTTTGCAGGGGATCACATACATCATGGATAAAACCACAGATCACGATCCCTGTGACCTTATTATATATACTTACAGCAACCACTTTCAAGAGCTTCTGGATAAGAAGGCCCCACTTAAAAACAAACAAGCTCGCCCCAACTCTAACCACCAAAATTGGTACACCACTGAACTAGGCACCCTTAAGACAGCCAAAAGGAAACTTGAAAGACAGTGGCTGAAAACCCCTACAGAGTTCAATAAAGATAAATGGAAGAAATCCGACACTCTGTACAGAACTAAATAATTGAAACAAAGAAAAACTACTACAATGCGCAAATTACCGACACATCCAACTACACGGGAAAACGGTTTCAAATTCTAAAAAGCTTTGAGAAGCCACCCACTCTCACCCCACCCTTTCAACCAACCATGACGGACTGTGAAAAAGTTCAAACTGCCTTTTCACCAAAGATTCTAAAAGCTAGAGACACTATCCTAAACTGCAAAGTTATAAATATTCCCATAACAAGGCTGATCCCGAAATCAAATTACCCAAATTTCAGTTTATACCAATCTCACCAGAAATCATGTTAAATACCCTTTCAAATATGAACTGCACCTCATGCCCCAAAAACATACTACCCCCTAAATTCATACTAGATAACGCAGAAATCTTCTCACCCTTTTTATGTCGCATGGCAAACTCGTCATTTAGAGACCAGAATGTTCCCACCGGCATAAAAACAGTTACAGTCACACCATTGGTGAAAAAGCCTGGTCTGGACCAGCAAAATCCGGCCAATCTCCGACCTATCACAAATTGCAATTTGTTGTTGAAAATCCTCGACAAAATAGCTACGCACCAACTCCAAGAGTACGTGGACAAGCACGACTTATTACACCCCCAGCAATCAGGATTTAGAAGTGCACACAGCACAGAATCAGCACTACTTGATCTCCGATCTAAAATGCTGAGTATCCTTGACAAAGGAAAGGCCGGCCTGCTTGTCCTCTTAGACCTCTCAGCAGCATTCGATTTATTAGATCATGGGAAGCTCTGCGAGGCCCTAGGAAAAGCAGGAAACTGCTCTGATGAAGCCATTGAATGGATATCCTCCTTTCTGGAAGACAGAAATTCCAAAATCACTTGGGGCGGACACTCCACTAGTTCTAACCCCGTGGACTGTGGCGTCCCACAGGGAGCCAGCTTCTCCCCCTCTCCTTGTTAATCTTTAAATTCGCTGTCTCTGCACCATCCTCTCACAGTTGGGGATTTATTTCACTCATTTTGCAGATGACACACAATTGATCATAGAACTTTGTGGAGACCATGCTATAAACAATAAACGACTGTCAGCCATCTATAACACCATAGAGAGTTGGATGAAGGCTACCTGGATGTGCTTGAATGGTTCGAAAACATAACTCATGACATTTGGATCCACAAAAGCCCTATCTAATCTAGACCCAGCGTATTCTACATTTAACATTAAAGACTCCAACATCACAGTCACAAACAAAGTTAAAACACTCGGCATATACCTGCAATCCTCATTAGGAACAGAAGCACAGGTCTCATGCCTAAAAAGAAATTGCCAGTACTATCAGAGATTACTACGCCGCATTAGGCCATGTCTTAACACCAAAAATAGCGCCACCATCGCCAGAGCCACTATTCTGTCCCGACTCGATTATGGGAATGCATTGATGCTTGGGTCTAGCAATAACTGCATTAAACAATGCCAAATAATCCAAAATAACGCCGTCAGAACCATCACTGGGAAACCCAAGCGTGACCATATTACCCAAGACAGAATTGGCCTTCATTGGCTCGCCATAGAGGAGCACATTAAATTCAAATCTTTGACGTTGGTCCACCGCTGCCTATACGGCACGGCTCCATCATATCTCAAAAGGGAATTCAATTGGTACGAACCAAGCCGAAGTTTAAGATCAGCTAAACAAGGGCTACTCAAATCCGGCCACACCAGAGTAAAAACCACTGGACTTGGGAGGGCTTTTCCCACCAAGGCAATTGCTCTCTGGAATGAGCTTTCGGGCAATCTTAGGCTGGAAAGTAACTACCTTTCCTTTAGAAAGCAGCTGAAAACATTACTCTTTCGGTAATCTGTTATATACTCAGCTTCGGACTCTTATTGAGTCCATCTCTTCTCTGTTTTATGTAATCCTGTGATCTCTTCTCACTTCGTGTTTTTGTCGCACCCTGAAGCTTGCGAGCTGCGGCACGTTACAAATATATAAAGTAAAGTAAAGTAAAGTGTAAGCTGGCAGTTGGCCAGCTTTTCCAAGAATTTGGGAGAGGGGAAGTTCCAGTGCCAAAAGAATGATTACAGAAATCGGACAAGGCTGGATCGTGTCAATGTGGTCCTTGATGGTTCTGGAGGAGCAGGCGAGCACCTGTTTCGACGACACTTCCATGGATGGGACTTGTCTAGAAACCTTGTCATGTGTTAGAGAGAAAGAGGAGAAAGTAGGAGGAGAGGGAGAGATGGCCAAAGGGGGCCGAGAGAGGAAGAGGGCGAGGAAGAGGAGATAGTGGACAGGATGTCCTGAGCTTTAGCGGAGAACCGAGAGGCCAAAGCCGTACAGAGGGCCTGTTGAGGGAACAGGAGAGGTAGAAACCGCAACAGGATTGGCCAGTTCTTTGCAGATTTTAAAGAGTTTGGCTGTGTTGTTAGAGGCCGTAGAGACGCAGGCTTGAATGTGTGCTTGAATGTGTGCTGTGTTCTTGATGAGTCTTATTGCTTCGACTGGCATTTTTGTGCAACCAGTCTAGGTATGTCTAAATGTTACTGTAATGTTATTATGTGTCTACACTGGTCAACATCGTGCAGCCAGTTGGACATGTTTTTATTGTAGCATGGCATTTTTAATAGCAAAGCATTAATGTTCATGTGCACTGTTGGTGACTTGCGTGTTTTGGATTGCTGTTACCCTACACAACAACAGCAAACACTGTGGCTTTTTAGTCCATTTTTCTCAGAAAGTGTGCTGTATACTACACACATATTTATATCTTTCTCCTAGTGCAGTGTGTGGCATATTCCTTCACCAACTTGTTTGTGCATATTGCGCAAGCGTGGTAATCTAGGGCGGCCCAGAGTGTGGCGAGACTCGTGATTTGTCGCCGAGTTGGGGGGGCCCCCTCAGCATGGCTTGCAGAGGGGCCCCCAGAGCTTGTGTTACGCCACTGAGGGCAGACAATTGTTTTACCTTCTTTCTATCCCCCACCTCCAAGGAGGTTGGACCAAAGCAGAGCTCTGAGCTTTTACATATGTAGGCTATCAAAACTTTGTATTGATGATCAGCTTTTCATTGGCTATACAACCCACAAACTGGGCCAGGCTGTTACTAAACACACCTTATCCAGGTGGATGATTCTGGCAATTTCAGAATGTTACAGACTGGCAGGCAAGGATCCTCCTGAAGCCATTCCACCAGGGGCATGACTACCTCTACAGCCCTGCAAAGGGGTGTACTGATTAAAAGTCTTTGTGTGGCAGCATTGTGGTCTAGTATTCACACATTCACAAAACATTACTGCCTGGAGTCTCCAGGATAGGAGCTTTGCAAAAGCAGTCCTGCATTTGGTTCATGATAACCATTAAAAACTAAATTCTTACTCCCTCAATCAAATTTAATACTGCTTTGGGAGTCTATCAAAGATGAGGAATACGTGGGAGGACACAATCCATTTGAAGAACAAGTTACTTACCCCTGGTAATGTTCTTTCGACTGCATGTTCCTCCCACATATTCCTCATCACTCTCCCAGCCTACCCCACAGTAGAATTTCCCATGCTATTACAGTGTTTGCTCCTTCAAAGTTGAGTACGGTCAATCCTGTGGTTATGCGGGTATTTCTACTGTAAAAAAAAACAGAACTGAGACCAACGGGTGCTGCACGTTCTATATATGCCTTCAACGACATCATCCTCGAGACGGAGGCCCTCGAGGGACATCAAGTCGACTGCATGGACGCACAGCGCCCTCTGCCAAAAAATAAATTCCGAAGCAGCTGAAGATGGATATCGAATATCTTTTCTTTTTTAAATTAAGTTTATAGTGCAATTGGTTAATTAAAACCTTATACAATTTATAATAAACAGTAAAATTACAAAATGTATATACAATATTCGATTACACATCATATCATACAGTTTTAAAAAGCCAACAAATCATTATATTCCTATGCTACAATGATGATGTTAGATTATAAAAAAACTTAAAATACTTAAATTTACTTTTCCCTATATAACATTTCTACTACTCAATGTAGCTATTATCCATCTCTCAACTGGTATTCTAACCCAGTTTCCCTCCACCTGGTAGTTATTCTCTTCCATATATAGTATGCTGCCCCTATATATACCAAAGTTTCTGCCATGTGGATCGTGGACCAGAATTGGTTTGATGTTATCATTCTTATATCGCATACCAATTCCTTATAGCCCTTATAATACCATTCCTGGAGGTTATTGCAGGCAGTTGGCAGATGTCTAATCATCTCTATCTTTTCATGGGAAAATTCTGCACACTCTTTCATCTCTAGGGACAAGAATCAACGCTCCCACACACTCAAAGGAAGGTAAGATGTTAAATCGGAGGAGGGTTATGAATCTAGAGAATTCCTTGTTCTTAATTTTGAATAAGAAGCTGCGAGGGTAGGCGGGTTGTATCCCCTGTAGGCTATATGTAACATAATGTTTCTTTCTTGACATTATTACCAAATTGTCACTTACGTCCCATTCTATAGCTTTTGTTTTTAGTCGCTTATACATGTATTTGATTTTGCCTACATCCCTCGGTAGGCTCAAACCAATATCATTTAAAAAAGTAAGGACAGTATTTTCTAGATCTTTTATAAAGTTACTCACCTTTTCCCTCCCTCTTAATCATACTCCTATCAATCACACTCATCAGACCAACTTCATTACTTTCCCGTACCATGATTTTGATAAACAGCTTACAACATTGTATCTTCCACAGTGTTTTTAATGAAGTCAATCCCAGTTCACCTCTGATGGCTTCTACAGGTGTTGATCTACGTAGCCTTATGACTGGTCTCCATAACATTCCCTCTATTTTATCCAGATCAGCTATATATCTACCCACCAGGGACTCAAGTGCATATAATGCACCTGGTACAATACAGCAATTATATATTTCTTAGAAACCTTGCACCAAATGGCCCCCCTTTTTGGCCATATATGTTCTCATCACATTCCATTTTTTAATCAGCTTAGCTTCTACAATCATATGGTAAAAAGTACTAGGGGGTTATTCAGAATAGGCATACCTAGGTAGGGGTAGATATTAAGTACTTCTAAAATCTCTGTTTGATCTTCCACTTAAAGTCATACTTTACCCTCCTGGTTTATTTCCTCTGAACACCATAATCTTTGTTTTATTTGCATTAATGCATACATTGTTATCTTTTGCATATGTATACACTGCATTCATCATTCTCTGTAGTCCTATCAGTGTTTTATCCAGGATGACCGCGTCATCTGCATACGTCATCCAACTAATGGCCACATCCCCAACTTTAGGCGGGTGTTTTTTCACTGTTTCAAACCTTTCCCTCATATCAGCCATATAGAGGTTGTACAAGACAGGAGATGTAACACAGCCCTGTTTCAGCCCCATGTTAGTCTTAATGGCCAACAATATGTTTGCTCCTTTGCCCAGACAGATTGTAACCATAGTTTCAAAGTACATTGCTCTCAAACAGTACAATAATACCGGACAGACATTCCAATTCGCTAATTTACTCCAGAGTTTATCTCTATCGACACAGTCGAAGGCTCTGGAGTAATCAATAAAACACACATACAATTTGGTGTCCTTTTTGTCCATAGTAGCCGCAACAACATGGTTCAACATTACCATGTTGTCTAGGGTACTATGGCCCTGTCTGAAGCCAGCTTGCTGGGGAGATAATAGATTTTCTTCTCAATCCATTTATTGATAATTACCAATAAGTGCGAACAGAAGATTTTACAGCTAGTATCAACCATGGCTAGTAGCCGATAGTTGTTGGGGCTAGTTCTTTTCCCCTTTTTGAAAATAGGTACAAATATTGCTTTGCGCCAAATGTCGGGGATAATACCTCTTTGCCATATTGAAGTAAATAATTGGAGGAAGCTATAAGCCCATTTTTTCGGGTTCCGTTTAATAACTATATTTGCTAGCCAATCCGGCCCAGGTGCTCTAGATGATTTCATTTTATTTATTATCTTCAGGATGTCTACCATGTCAAAAGGAAAAATCATTTCACCAATATCCCAGCTCATTACATTTATCTCACTGTTCTTATTCTCCAAATAAAATAGCTGTGTAATGTATATAGACCATTCTTTCAATGTTACAACATTTACATCTTTGTTCTCATCCTCAATGAGGTATTGTCTATATAGATGCCAACATTTATTGTAGAGTTTACATAGAGTATAGATCATTTTACCAGTTGGCATTATTGACATCCGGTTTATAAGCTTTTAGCCAGTGCTTAAATTTCATCCGTATGGAACTTAATCTTTGCTTCTTCATATCCTCTTTCATCGCCTTATCCTTATTTAAATTACTTATTTCTTCATTTATACTCTTTTTCTTCTTATTTATCATGCTATCATACAGATTATTATGTTTTTTACCAGTAGGTTGGGTGACACTAACTCTGTCATTGTTTTTCTGTATCATACCAAGTAAGTCCCTTACCACCTCCAGGCCATTTAGGGCGCTACCCTGTCCATCAATAGGCAATATATTTAACATATTATCAAATGTATCCAGGTTTTTTTCCGTCCAGAGTATTCTGTTTCCACCCGCTGTGTTTTGTATATTCAGAATATCTCCTACTTGGCATAATTATTGGTGTGTTTTCAACAGCTTACATTTCAGTACCCTATGGTCACTTAGGGGTGTGAATATATGTTCAAAGCATCCCACTTGTTTTCGTAGACCATCGCTAACAAACATATAATCTATGTGATAGCTCACTTTTCCATAAATCCAGGTAGTTTGTTTTTCCCCCAGAGCTTCTGGATCCAAATAGGATAATCCCCAACTCTGTGACAAATTTAGCCAGCTGATCCCATTGGTAATTTGTAATGAGTGGTTTTGTTTAATTCCAAATGTTCCCAAATCAGAAGGAGGTGCTATCTCAAATTCCCCACACAAATCATTCCATTTTACCATCTCATCAATCGCCTTGTCACAATAGGCATTAAAATCCCCCGCTATCATAATTTCTGATTTGGGGGATTTCATCGTCCATCCTTCAATGGTATCCATTATTACCTTACCTACCGCTTCTATGTTTACCCCCCGGACGTGAATATACATTAATCAATAATATGTCACCAATATCACCCAGCTTCCCTATGATAGCACACATGACAAAGGCGGATCAGCCAAATTTGTTATACTCTCTAATAGTAATGGGGCATTTAGCACCTATGCAAAGTTCCCCCACTTTGGCCGTCCCTTGCCACCACATATTGCAGGTTTCAACAGGATTTCATAACTATCCATTCGAATTGTACCACTTACCCACGTCTCTTGTAGGGCAAACACATCACAGTTCGCCACATAACTTGACCCATCTTTATGTAAAAAGGATCGGAACCCTCTGCTGTTCCAGGAGATCATTATTGGCTCATGGCCTACCTCCATATCTCAACAGTCTTCAAAGTAATTCCTATCCGGGATCCACCTCTCCATTCTCTTTCGGCCCTCAGACATTAGATTTCTATTCTCATTCTGATTAATTAAATTACTTCTTTTTGGGGCATTATTCCAAGTTTTGTGGCAGATTATAATTTCAAAGTCTTTATCTCATAATGCCTACGAGTGTTCCCTGATCAGTTCCACTATCACAGCGGTCCCAAACTGGACAACTGCCCAGTTGTTCCAGCTACTAAATTCTGGGAGTGTCACCCTCACAATGTCTATAGTTTTTATGCACTGAAGTTGAGGAACCCTATTTAACCATTCTAAGAGCCATGTCCGGTTTAAGTATGGGCTTTCCTCATAAGGAGTCCTCTCAATTATCTTAATACTCGTACCCAGGTTAAATACAATATCATTTTTATCCTTGGACACACCCACCATCATTTCACTAAATCCTCCTATATTATTACACATTGCCGGTCTCTCCATTTCTCCCATGTGTACATCTTTTTATTTCTGCAATTAAGAGTGTCAATTACCTTATTAGTCGGATTATTCAAATACCTCCCCATTCTTCCTCCTTCTCCAACATTTCCTCATTGTCTAGTGTTAGCAGGGCTGCATCAGAGTCGGCTACCATCTGCTTACCTTTCAACCATTTCTCTATCCCTTTGACATGTTTGCCAGTGCTTTTACTACATTCATCTGTTTCCTTAGGATTCAAATTTAATTCAAATCTACTACCTACTTCAACACACACAATATCCTTTTTGGACGTCTCAGCCAGTGCTATACTATTATTTTTGGCTGTTTTGGTCTTTCTTACTTTGCCTATTCTTCCCTTACTTTTTGCCCCTTTCTTATTATTTTGTTTGCGTCGGATATGTCTTTTGCGTCCATGTGTATCAGTAATTTCATCCTCCGAGTTAGTATCCAGATTCTCAATACACTCAGCCACTAGTTCTTCTTCATTTATCTCTGATATCTTTATATCAGTTCCATTCACCATTCCATATTCTTCATCCACAATCATACATAGCTCACTCAGGTCACCTATGACCTCTTCCATCATTCCCACTTTTCCTATGATGTATTCTTTAGTGGGTTCTCTTTTTTTGTTATATTCTCGCCTATTGTTGTCATATTCTCAGCTATTATTATTACTAGGTTCTTAATGTCTTGCTGCTCATTCATGAGATTAGTACATATGCCAAGTAAAATGTCCACCGTTGTTGTAGTAGCATTGAGTTTTCGTCCTATATTTAAAGTTGTGTCAACGATCATTCCATGAATAGTCCTCAACCTCATTTATGGAGTTCTCTTGGGCCAGTTTTTCCAGGTCCGGCGTTCCTGATAAGTTTTTTCCTATCACACTGTCCATATTTTCCATGTGTTCAATACTTTTTTCCACTTGTGAGTACCAAGTACTGCTGGGATCCCCATTGAATGCCGTCTGAAATCATGGCACAAGTTCAATAATGAGTTGTTGTCTATCATGGAACTGTTATCAGGTAGAGAATGTATTTCCTGATTTAATAGCTCTTTTACAATGTCCCTTTTTGTTTTGAAAAGCTTGAGATTTTTGGTTGTTCCATAGTCGACCTTTCATTTATCCGGGCCTTATTATTTCCAATCCTGGACCTCTTTTTCCTTCTGGAAGTCTTTATCAGATAATAGGGGGCTAATGAGTGAAACGCTTCTAATGCACTTTTTTCTTTTCAAATTATGCAAGCAAAGTTAGGGGCCCATCCTAAGCGAGCTGTTATATAGCAAACTCTCAATAATGAAGCAAAGAGGAATATGGGTCAGAGCAAGACAAACGGGGGCGCAATATAGTGATATCTACTCACTGTGGTAGCCTTGGTGTAACCGCCCAAGAAGATTTCCGATGTTCTTATACTGGGCTACCTTACCCCCACCAGCCACAGTGCACAGGGGATGGTACCAAAATCCTTACATTCCTTCCTCCGAGGGACAAGCAGGGTGGCATCCCGCTTCTCGTGCCCTGCAAACTGCACTCACCTGGCACACTCTGCTGGATGCACGCGCGTGGCCTCTCGTTATCTAAGAATAGTAAAAGTAGCCATTATTAGTTCAATGTTCTATAATATTTGCAGTCCTAAAGTTCTTTAATATAGTCCACTCTTCTATAGTAGTGTTGGTACCTTTGTTGATAGTGATTTCACATATAGAAGAAGTCGAGGAATCGAGTAGATCCACAGTGAGTCGCACAGCAACACGGGCCAGCAAACAGCACTCGCCTGGTGCACTCTGCTGGATGCGCGCACGCAGATGCACGTGCCTGCCCTTGAAGTAGTGCATTCTGGAGGGGGTGTGGCCTCTCATTATCTTTGTTCATAGTGATTTCGCACGTAGAAGAAGTCGAGGAGTCGAGCAGATCCACAGTCAGTCGCGCAGCAACACGGGCCAGCACACAGCACTCGCCTGGTGCACTCTGCTGGATATCGAATATCAAAGATGAGGAATACGTGGGAGGAACATCCAGTCGAAAGAACGTTACCAGGGGTAAGGAACCTGTTCTACTGACCCATCCCTAAAATCAACCCACTCATCCATTCTTACACATTTTCCATTTATGCAATGACACATTAGCTCACTAACATGTACATCCATTCACTCATACACTCACCCACATTGTCAAACTAAGTACATCAATATACAGTGCAATTCACTTGAAAAGGCAGATGCAGCTGTTGTGTCGATGCATGGTAATTTTTGGTTTTGACACATATAATAATGCTTTAGCACCACCTTGTGATCAGAATATTGCTGCTGAGAGGAGAAAAAAAGAGGACGTATGTTGAGAATCAGAAAATGTCATGGCACCCAGCCATGCTATCCTTATTCTTGGCCACAGTCCTTTAGGTTAGTCTTTCTCCTTTGTCATAGTTCTTCATTCTAGGCTTTTCCCTTCATCATTGTCCTTCATCATTCTCCTTATTCTTTTTTTACATTTTGTTTTATTTTTATTGTATATGGTTACAAAAATATAACCTTTCACAAATCTCAAATTAAATACATAATTTAACAAAAAAAAGAAATTTATACAGTTAACAAACAAAGCATTTCGCATCCAAGCCAGTTAAAACAAAATTTGAACAATATTTTAAAAGGATTTTACAATTCTAACTTACAGTCCTCAAGCATCTTAACAAGAGCGATCATCTTTTGATGGGAGTGACCATCGATCAGGCTTTCCCAGAAATCGTCATGTGCCCAGTATGTTAAATCGGACATGAACCTGCTGAAAAATGGATGCCTGGAATTTCTCGTGCCCTCACACTCCATCATCAGTTGTTTGATTGATTGGTTTTCTGGCTTGGCACACGACTGACATAGACTCACTGATGAAGCCGCCAAACCTCTTCTCGCCAGGATTTCCCCAGTATGTAATATGTTCAATCTCAGTCTAGAAAACGTATTCCTTAGTCTCCAGTCTGGGAATTTTATTAGATATTTGCTGAGGAACCCCAGTTTTCTTTCAGATCTTTGTAGGGGATTTGGGTGTGGCCCTGATCTTATTTTCTCAAGGGTCTTAATCCAATCCATTTCCTCCCATTTTTTTTTGGCCTTTAACGGATTTTCCTCCAACAATTTAGAGTCTATGTCCACCCACTACTGCCATTCCTTTGCCAGCGAGTCAAGTCTATCCAAATGGTAGGAAATACCAGCCTCCAGATGTTTTCTCATATCTGTGTATAAGGATTGACTCTTGCAGGTGAAGATCTTCTCAAGTCGTTGGTGAAAAGTGGTGAGGATCTGCAGCAGGGCTTCACCGGTGGATCAGTTGTTGCAGATGTCTTCAGCTTCTCTCCTCTTCGGTTTCTTAGTTCCAGTGGTGACGTCTTGCTCTTCCAGTCCACAGGTCCCTGCTTTCAAGCAGAACATCCCCCATTCATACAGCCTAGCTGTCACTCGCACAGTGGAGTGGTCATCCTGGCGGGAGACCCGCCAACCTATCAGGGCAGATTGCAACTTGGGTTGCTTAGTCAACCCTGTCCAGGGTGCCTACTCCCCCTCCCACACAATGGGTCTACCCCAGACTCAGTGGCGCTGAAAGGAGGGCTTCTTGGCAGAATCCCGCAAAAAGAGCGAACAAAGGATCCCCGACCTGGGTTAGGATTTTAGAGAAAGACACGAGAAAGAAATATTATTAAAGTTCTGGCAAAAAAACCCTACCAGATTGAAGTTAGTAAAAATATAAACCGACGGTTCGTTAGAGGCTGTCAGTAAAAGTGGTAGCCTCGAACAATGGGAAAATCCCATAGGGAAATATTTGCAGTCGAATATTTACGGTAGTAACTACTGCCACCAGCCAGAAACTTTTTGAGAGAGGGACTGTACGGTACCCTCTCGAAAATGAACACAAGGGAAACATTATTAACCCTTTCCAGTACTTCCATAGTAAGATGGTTTGTACTGGTTTAGTTCATAACTATTGACTAGTAAAGTCAATGGGGACTTTACATGCCCTGGGAGACAGTAATCAGTCCCTGGGTATGGAGTCTATGGTTGGGGGTCACTATGACACCCCTGTGTTACTGCACTGAGGGTGCTGTGTAACACACATGTATAAAGATGGTTCCTATGAGGGTGAGAAAAACCCCATAGTCATTAAACACAAAAATAGCCTAGAACACACATCAGCATTCTGTCTAAGAGTGGGAAAAAAAGTCTCACTCTTAGTAGGAGAAAAAACAAACCCTTCAAATCCAGCAAAGCTGCTGGGGGACTCTATAGGTAAGGGAAATTAGCCATTGAATGAGAATTCTCCCTAACATGGAGGTCAAGGCCCCGAAGATGCATAAGGGCCAAGGACACCGATTCAGCAACTGTAAGATCAGCAGAGGAGAGAAGGAGGGAAGGAGAAGGAAATGACAAAAGTCTCAAGGAGTTTCTGGAATTTGAGAAGATCCTGCTCAAGGCGCAGGAGGAGGGGGAGGCTATTCCAAAGGAGGACACCCGCAGAAGAAAAGTGAGCGACACCTGCCCTCTTTTTAGCAAAACGCTTTACACACAAAGAGTTGGTGCCAGAGAAGCGAAGTGGTCTAGTGGGAGTGTATTTAGTGAGTTAGAGTTGAAGATAGTGTGGTCCCCGTGCCCAGACAGCTTTGTGGATGATGCAGAAGGATTTGACATTAATCCGTGCAGCAACCGGGAGCCAGTGAAGACTTTTTAGTGCAGGAGAGATGCAGCCCCTGGGCTTAAGGCCAAGGATACGTCTCGCTGCCCTATTCTGGATAAGCTGAAGGGGTCGCAGAATGGAAAAAGGAAGATTCAGGAGGAGGCTATTACAGTAGCCAAGTCTAGAGAAAACTAGGGCTTGAGTCACATTGAGCCTCTGAGGGAAAGTGAGAAAAAGTAGAATTCCTTTGAGAAGGAAGAGCTGATAGCTGGACTTCTTGGCAATGTCCTGAGTGTGTGGGAGGAATAAGAGAGAGGAGTCGAAGATAACTCTAAGGTTTCTGGCTTCAGTTGTAGGAGCAGGGGAGAGCCCAAGTAGGAAGGCCAGAGTGAGGGGGAGAAAGAGGGAGCAGGGGTCCCAATCGGAAGGTTCTTCCCATTGGGAAGGGCGTTGAGGCAGAGATCATTGGAGACGTACCAGGTCTAGATGGCAGATAGGCAGTCGTGATGATGGAGGGTGCAAGAGGGACAGCAGGGAGTCTCAAGAAGAGCTGTGTGTTGTCTGCGTAACACTGGAAGCTGGAGGAGAAGGAGGAGATGAGGGGTGCAAGGGAAGCAAGGTAGATTTTACATGTTGTTAGCTATGCATGTTTGTCGATTCCAACTTTACAATATTAGAAAAAATCATCATCTTTTAACATTCTCTGCACCAAAAACTTTACTTTTGACTTTGGTACTTTCACATTTCATTTATTACCTTATATGATGGGTTACTGTCACAGATGGCACAAGAATTACTCCTCCAAGCCTCAGAGACACTTTAAGTCTTCTATTGATTTTTTAATGGGCTCTTTGGCTGTCCCTCTCCCTCTTTTCTAAAACTCACCTCCTCCTTAACCCAGGTGGCCCTAGATCCTGGTTAGAAGATACCGCTTGTTTCACCCTCAGTATGCTAAAGTATAAATGAACTAAGGTGTTAATCTGAAGGCACATGGCCTTATCTACCTAAACTCCCTCGGGAACATCCTAGCCCTCGCTACTCTAGCAATGTGTTATTTTTCTATTGGGAAAGGGGACTGTGCCTTTCATATAGTCGGCCCAACTCGGTCTCCTTTCTTTTCATGGCCACGTCTTTCTCTCCCTCTAACTGTGTGATGGCCTTATATCACTACTCTCCACCTTCCAGCTCTTACTCTGCCTAAGTCTCATATCCACCAATTGATGTTATCACACTCCTACACACTACCACTCCCTCCTACACACTACTAATCCCTCTTCCACACTACTTCCTTCCCCACACTACTACTCAGTCCTGCACTCTACTACTCCCTCCTCCACACAACTACTTTCTACTACCACTACCTATAACACTCTACTACACCAACCCTCCACCCCCTGCTCAGACACACTCCCTTCACTCAGTCCCAGGCGCTTCACAATCAACCCTTACACTGCTTCACTAACCACACTTGCCACATTGTCACATGCACTCACACAGAAGTACCACTTGCTTTTACCAACCAATACCTCACCTTCTCATGAAATCGCCTCCAACCTCCACTGCTCCTTCCTTCCTTCCTTCCTTCCTTCCTTCCTTCCTTCCTTCCTTCCTTCCTTCCTTCCTTCCTTCCTTCCTTCCTTCCTTCCTTCCTTCCTTCCTTCCTTCCTTCCTTCCTTCCTTCCTTCCTTCCACCTCCACCTCCATCACTCGAACAACCCACACACTCTTGCTTCCTGTTCCTCCTTTTATTCTCCCCCACCTGGTTGTGCTGGGAAGGGGGCAGCCCCCCCCCACTTCCCCCTAGGCGCTTTAAAGCAAGGCGAGATGCATTCAAGGCACTGTGATGGGCCGGGGGGAGGGGGGACAGTGAAAGGGACGGCTTCCCATTCAGCCGGACCTTATGCTAATGTATTCAATTATAGTGTATTCATATAGTGTGGCCCAAAGGACGGGCGGCATCGCTATTTTGCATAGATATTAATAATCATAGATAGAAGAGAAGGCTTACGCAGTAAATGCGGCTGTACGTGCACTAGGCCCAAATCCACAAGGTTACAGAGATCTCCAGTCATGCCTGAGCTCCAATGAGGACAGTTTGCACCCCCACCCACTGCTTTGTTTATTCATTATTCTTGAAAGTGTTGCAAAGATGTGTCTTTCCCCCAAAAGCAATGTGCCCCACAAGGCCACGATCAGAGGTGGGCGCCTGGTGTGCACGTTATCTCACTTTGGCCAAAGCATGACCCTGCCCATTCCCAAGTGACCACGAGTTATAGCCCATTTAACTGACTGAACCCTAAAATCCCTGAATTACATGACACCAGGTTCCCTTTGACCACCAACCCCAAAGTAACAAGTCCTGAGATGTTCAAAGAGGATGGACAGGATGTGTTGTTGAAGCGACAATCATGTGATTTGTATTGTGAGGTGCTGGGAGGGATAAATTATAGTTCAAAACGACGGCAGAGAGCTTGGAGCCGGATGGCGCGGAGGTGTGAAATGTATGTGCAGATGTTAGAGTGCCATGGAACCTCCTGTGTGTCTGTTTTGAAGCCTGCCAAGTGCACAGTATGAGTGATAAACAAGCTGTATAGTAGGGTTATAGTTAATTTGTTTTCTGGCCTTCGACGTGAGAAGAAAATGAGCCCTGCATCGCCCACGTGATGGAAGACGGATGGACTGGGCTGCTGACCAATAAACTGCCCTCCCATTTGGATAAAGGCAGCACCTGTATAGAGTCCATCCAATCAGCCGCGCAGGTTTTTACTATATGTGTTGCATCACTTATGACAATGTTTTGCTTTATGTGTTTCTGCTTGTATCTTTCTTTGGCAGAATGTTCTCAGCAGCAGAGTACTTTGCTGTTGCTTTCATTTGCGCATGAGATTAAACCTGCTATCCTTACGAGATCTACTTGGGCCTTTCTTCCCTAGCGGGTTGTATTCTTTCTGATGTGCACCTTCACAGGCTTGCTTTCAATTGGTGACCCCGACGTGATCCCAGTGCGCACCCGTACTTGCAGAGGATTCCAGGCCTCTTCTCCAGAAGGAGCCGCGCCCACCTTTAGCGACCAGCCCCAAAAAAACATGTGTTTCGGGTGGTTTAGCAGACGCCATTTTATGAAAAGTCCCCTCTGCTCTTTGAAGCGGGGCATGGCTCAGAGGAGAGTGCAGGGCGTTGTCGGAACCCCGTGACAGAGGAGTTTGGGTGAGCATGCACATGTGAGTAGACTCTTGTAAGTAGGGGGTAGATGCATGGGGAAGCGTGAAAGGTGTGAGCACGTGGAGAGTGAGGTCATTGATGTGACATGGATGAGGGTAGGCTTATTATTGATAAAGTTTGAATCAGTGTTTGAGTAGTTCGGTGAAGTATTATAAGGTAAGGCATTATACAGTAAGGAAAAGGTAAGGCAGGGAGCCCCTCCTTGGAAGGGGAGGGAAGGTGGCACCACGAGGCAGAGTAATATTTAAAGGAGGTATATGGAAATAAAAAGTAGTGGTCTCATATAAAGTAGTAGGCTTGGAACAAGTAGCGGTTGTTAGTATAGTGTTTGTTTCCATTTATGGTAATTGTGTTTTATGGCTGAAGAAGCAGGCCCGAGAATGGGCGGTAATTGTGTAAGTCAATGTGTGGTGCTGCTTGATTTTCTGGAGCAGCTTGTGTATGTATGGAAGGGTGAGAGAGAAGTGTGGTGGTTGATTCTTTTGTTTTTGCTGTTACAAGCAAGCAGCAGCATGCGCGGCATGTTAGAAGGGCTATTTGGGGGGTTACTAAGAGGCAAACGTCACTAGCATGGGGTGAGAATTGCCAATAGAGCACATGTATAAGGCCCTGCCACTGTTTGTGACAGGGTGGAAAAATATAGGCAGTGGATCGCGAAACGGGATGGGAGGGGATGCCCTGCCCAAGGCCAGGGCAGGACTCACATAACAAGAGTATTCTGGAACACATGTCCACATTTTTAGTAGCTAAATATAAGGGGAAGCAGCTACAGAAGAGAAACGAGATTCTCAATCTTTGGCGCATGCTCGGAGCGGAGGTGCAGAGACAGAGAAGTGAGAAGTGCGGAAAGGGAGAAGGGGAAGGTGGGGTGCAGGTAGGGACTAAGGGATTATATCCCTTGACACCATATCCTGTGTAAGGGTACACTAATCCAAGTTATGTACGCGCTGCGATAGGGACCCCTTCCGCTGCAATAGGGTGCCCTGCATTGTCAGCAACGTTACTAACTACAGCTTTCCCACCTCCATATACCCATCGGCCTGAAGTACCAGCATCAATGGAATACAGGTTTAGGGAGTTTCAGGATAGGTTGACAGGTTTGCTAGCATAACTGCAAAAGTTACAGACTTCCCCAGAAACAGGAAGGGATATAAGCGCACTAAGAAGGATCAGGAGAGTGGAAGTCAGGGGAACTATCGCTTAAAATGGATATTGAAAGTATACGACGTGTAGGTGTCGAAAAAGAAAGGAGCCCGGGTTGGTGGATCATCTTGGGGGAGGAGACTATGGTGGTGGAAGAGAATATAGAGGAAGGGGGTGTTGGTAAATTTACAGAGGATGCAATTGAAGAGGAAGGGAGGGGTGAAGCGGCGGCTGAGAACACCCCCCAAGTAGAGGGTATATGGGCAGGGGGCAGGTTGAGGAATAGGGCTGGCCAGATGGCAGTGGTAAAAAGCAGAAGTGTTGCGAAGAAGGGTGTGGGAAGTAGGGCAGCTGTGCAGATGCCCCTCATACATAAGAGATAAGGGAGGACACAGTATGCGCCCAGGCCCCAAATGGTCATGAATAATGTAATGAAGGCCCTCCCTCAGCTCACAGCAGGGGCAAGTAAGTGGATAGATGAATTTGAAAAACAAACGGCAGGGGTGCCCCTGGCAATAGGGAATTTTAAGAGCCTACTGGTTGCCGTAATTGGGGATCAAGCGGGAGACGGATGGGTTAAGGCTGGATACCGGGAGTAACCTTGGGAGACGATGCACATGATAGGTCATCATTCAATGGAGTTAGGGCATTGGTATGCGGGGCACTATGCAGGGCCTTTCCGGACACTCTTTTATGCAGTCTACTATGGTGGATGATGAGGCCTCACCTGGATTTATTCTTAAAATACAGGAGACGTGGAGAGCGGAGACGGGAGGGCCGTTGAATCAATCAATACCATTCTTCTATTTTATCATAAACAGGGGTTTTCCAAATAAAGTGCAGAAGGCACTGGATAAGATTGTGGGTGTTGAAGCAAAGGGATGGCCGGAAATATAGAGTATAATAGTGCATCATGCAAAAGGATTAAGGAGCGGGAGAGGGAAACAGCCTAAAGGCGTCAGGGAGATGAAGCAAAGTTAGGGGAGAAAAAATTGGCAAAAGTGGCAGTTCAGATACCCGTGCCGACGCCAGTACAGGTTGAAGGAGCAGAGCGTTCACAAGTTGTGAGTGCCACTTTTGCAGCGCCCTGAGCAGAAGGAGGACAAGCACAGTGGCGCGGGGGGCAACAGTACCCTGGGCCACAGTGGCAGCAAGGTGGGCCGCAGCGAGGAAGAGGGGGGATATCCAGGAAAAAGAGGAGGAGGGTTTGGATGCAGAGGAGGTAAATTCAGATAGTTTCAATGTTGGAATTGTTTAAGGTGGGGCAGTTTGCAAGGGAGTGCAGGAGCATGTCCGCGGTGGGGTATAATTATGTGCCACAGTAACAGGGCCAAGGGCTCCAAGGACCCCAAGGGCTAGGGCATCAGCAACAGGGTCAAGGTTATCAGAACCAAGAGAATACATGGGGGCAATACCAAACTTATCATCAGTAACCCAAAGCACTGGACACACAAGCGCGGCACCCGCCGCAGTAACAGCAGGGCAGTGCTGCCCCGGTACTTAGGGTGCCGGGTGGGACTGCTGCTCCCTTTGGGGGAGCAGCAGTAGTAAGAGGTAGACCCTTCTCTTTCCCTGGAACAAGTACATATTCTGATTAGGACAGCCCATAAAGAGCACTTGCGTGTCCGGTCGTGTCGACGACTATCCACCCGAAGAGGAACCATTGGTGGGGGTAGAGATAGGAAACAAGCAATTCATATTTATGGTGGACTCTGGTGCAACCAAACATGTATCATGGAAGGAAACTTTCACTATCAGGAAAATATCTTGACGCACAGGGATTCTCTGGGGCTATTTCCAAGGTTCCATACACTGAGGAGCTGGATGTAAAGGTGGGAGGGAAGGTGGTACGGGTGCCCCTATTATATTTCGAGAGTTACCCAGTCAATTTACTGGGTAGGGACCTGCTCAGTTAGTTAAACATGACTATATCTATTACAGATCATGGTGTAGTCTGCTCCACGCCAGGAACGTATGCAGTAAGGGCAATGATGATCCTACATATGATGACTAGAGAGGTGGTAGTACGCAGGATTCAAGTAGATCCGGACATGTTTTGTCTATGGTATTACAGTGCTTGTGAAGGCGGTGCCCCAGATTGCAAAGCAATGCTGGCGCATGCCCACTGATTTCAGTTTTCAGCCAACTGTGTCGCCCGAGGTGGTGGCAGGAACAATATTATCACTGGACCTACAGGGGTTGTTGGTTTCGGACAAAAGGATTGTCATATTGGGAATGAATAGGGATGGGTGCGAGTGGCGCACAGTGCTCAGTGTAGGCCCAATAGTGCAACTAAAGGAGGTGACGGGTGACAAACTGTTTGAGAATAACAACAAGGAGGGGGAAATAATATTGGAGATTTGCATCCCATGTTACATAATGATACAGTATCGAAGAGTGCAGTGTCCCCTAATGGCAGCTGATTTACAGCACGTGCCCTCGCAGTTGTGGACTACAAATCGACATGATGTAGGGTTATTGATAGATGTAACACCTGTGCGTATAACACTGCCAGGTGCTGTGCTGCCCATGGTAAGACAATATCCACTGTCCGGAGAGGACATTGAGCACGCTAGCGCCAGGTCATTCTTCGTGTTCACCAGCAGGCTCAAGTAGGCACAGATCACCCTCTTCATCACAGAGCACAGCTTTGCTATATCCTGGGTTGGTCGACGACTTAGTGTCGATATTGAGGCTATGACATGGTCACGCTCTTCAGAATCCTGCGATCCATCAGAAATAAATTCCAACATTTGAACCAGTGATACAGATCCAGAAGGACCTCCGGACTCGAGCTCTGCGGACTTCAGAAACACGTCAATCAGGTCCAGTATGTTGCCACTCTTAAGACAGACGTGATACGATGCTCTGACAGCTGTGTAATCCTCAGGCTCTCTCATGCCATGCTTGAGGGACAGTTTATCATGCAGGAAGCACTTCCACATGACCAAAACAACACTGAGAGACACTGTGAATTCACCGAAGCTCTGTTTATGGACCTCGGCCTCAGCCATTGCCAGCTGCAGGATTCGCAGCATGCAGCCCGCTCCTGCACAGAGTGCTTCTCTCGCACCCGGGTAACGTGGCCAAGTGCCTTCTGACCAACTGGTGCATTCTCAAGACGTCCTGGTGGCTGGCACTGATCTTGGCACACGTGGCGATAATATGGGGGTGCACAGCTGGGGAGTCTCTCTGCTCACACCTGCTCTGCTCGCACAACACTGGCACCTAGGCTAGTTTTATACTTGGTTCGATAATTTTGAAGATGGAATTTGATGTTAATAACATATTTTGATATTCATGGTCTTTCAAACCAGAGTGGCCATGATGTATCTTTGTGTCAACTGATATGTGGAGAAGCATTGTGGCATAGTACAAGTCTGGGCAAAGTGCATTTAAGAAAGATTGCCGAACTTTGTACTTTTCAGGCCAAGATAAGTGGGCTGTCACAGAGTGCACTGAGGGTTGACACGACAATAGAAAGAAGAAATACAGTATCACAAAGACTAAAGTAATGCAAACCAAACAAAGTGTCAGAGATACTAACTCAATGAACCAGCATGGGGTTTTAAAATTCTTTGGATGTTTTCTACCTTCACACTCTTCCCAGACACAAAAGTCCCTTCTAGTATGAGCGCTGTGGGTGGTGTGCTGGTGACCCGTTTTTTGGATGGGTGGAGCATGTCGCAGGCACTTCATGTATTCCAGCCCCCCTCCCTTTTGAGGTGTCCCGGGATCATGCACAGAGGCCTAGGAGCATGGCCTGTGTTCCCTGTGCTCCTTTTGGCTCCCTTGTGCCTCATTCCCACTACTTCCACTCATTTGAAATGCCCAAGTCAGAGGTGTGTCAGACAATTGGTCCTCTTAGGACCGATCGTTCCATTCTGGAGGCCTTAGAGCATTCTATTGATCGCGTGTATGTGTAAAATTGTTTGGAGTCTGGCCCTGGATTTTTGAACACTGCTGTGGATGCTGGGCAGGCACGGCCCAGTGTAGTTATGAGTGGGGAGATTGTGGGGCCAGAGGATCAAGAGGATTATAGAATCGTGAACTGTCCAGCCCCTGTCCTCTTACTAGCCAGCGAGTTCTGGTGGCGATGAAGCCCAGGCCTGGGCCCTTCACAGCAATTCCTGCAGTAGCCGATATCATCACAGAGCGGAGGGGTTCTGCTGTTGGGGATGGCTCATTTATGTTGGACCCGAATGTGAGCCATTCCGCTTCTCCCCAGTTTTCTGCTGTGGTAGTGGCAGATACAGGCACTGGCACTGGTGGCACTGGTCGGATTTCTCAGAGTTCTGAAGACTTCTTTATGACATTCTCCCCTTTTCAATGTTATTGGCGCACTTGGACCCGAGACTCTTGGACTTGGCAGCAGATGTGCGAGAATTGAGTGAACCAATGAGGGCTGAGGCTGGACGCATGGATAAATGTCTGCAGTGTCTGGTCAAATTGTCTAATACCCATTCGACAACCTCCGTGGTAGGGTCAATGGAGCCAGGTGGAGTGGCGACTGGGTTGCGGGTGGTGGATAGTGCTACACAAACTCCTGTGGAATGGGGCTTATGCCACCCTATACACCAGTGGCAGCACTTTTGTCTCGACCCAATGTGCCCCCGTTGTTCCACCCATTATGCCGTCTCTGTCTCCTACGGTGCTTTTGGTTGTGCCCGTAAGGCGATGGCCTCTCGTTCTTTTACATCTACAACCCTTGCCTCTGCTCCAAGTGCGGCTACCGTGGAAGCACGCTTGGCAGGTTGTGTGGACCGCCAGGGGACGCAAACGTGTTTGGGTGTTCCCGGGGTGACCCCTGTTGTGACCAACACCCCTGCTGGTGCAGTGCACAGCCCACCTTTAGCTAGTGTCGGTGCCGATGATCCGTTGGGGGGTGGCGGTCCACAAAATTAATATGTACCTTTAGAGGGAGAACGCATGGGAGTAAGAATACTTACAAACATACCGTTGTCAAAGCACTCTCAGAGATTTTGGGGGTTAAAGACATGACGAGTAGCATTTTTACGACTTGTCGTATCCTGTCGTATTGCATGTTTTGTGGTCTCTGCAGTGTCAGGTTTTGTTTTATTAACCTGTATGTGACCTCCTGTCTTTGGAATTGCAGAGAAGCCTTGGCTTCAAAAGGGATTATGGTTTGTTTTGATGCCATCTTCAAAAACTGTCGCTTGAATGATGCCTGGCTTGAGTCCACCTGGGGGGGTTTCTGCCAGAGCTTTTGTCCCCAGAAGCACAGACTGCCAGGGCCCGGGTGCAGAATTTGACGGCTAGTGGGTTGCTCTTGGACTGCTCACATGAAAACCTGGAAGTTGCTTCAAAGGCCCCTATTGTAGCCATTTCCCAGGGCGCTGTGGACACTGTATATCGATGCATTGAGGCAATCCCTCCAATTAGGGTTTGATGCTAGGCCCGTCTATCGGGGGGTCCCTATGGAGGGTTCAGTAAATGGTTTTCAGCCTGGCCGGGCATCATCTGGCAACCTCATTGTCGGCCCAGTATTGGAGGAGGTACAGGCACCGCACAGATCCTTTGTGGATGTCTCTAGGGCCCAGAGGGGGGTTGATGAGATTAAAGTTCTATCATGGAACATCAATGGGCTTGCCAGTAAAGTTTTAGATCCTGATTGGCAAGCCCTGATCAATAATTATAGGGTGATATGTTTGCAGGAGACATGGTCACCTCCACAGGTGCACATGCCAAATTACCAGGCCTTCTTTTCACCTGCTGTTAGATCCTCGAGGGGGCGCCCCAAGGGAGTGTTATTGATTTGGATCCATGCAAGCATCAAGGCAACATGCAAAGTCTTGGATGTGGACTCTTCCGACTTGCTTTTTGTAGTGTGCAATTTCAGGAATGGCCTGTATATCTTTTTCTTAAATGTTTATCTGAGGCAAAATCAGAGCGCTATTAAGCACCTGGAGCTGGCTTTGAACAGGCTTTCCCTACCTATTGCTGTTTCCCCCAACTGTCAGTTATTTGTGTTGGGTAACTTTAACTGTCAGTTGGAGGAACCGAGCCAGTCTACGTGGAACCTTGCCGCGGAAGATGAACTATGGGATGTTGCATGGCCGTCGATCCCCCCCGAGCATGCGTTATTACCCCTTGGCCGGCAGGGTTTGGTCGATGTTATATGTAAATGGTCTGAGGGCCGGTAATGAGAGGTTTTTGGAAGACTCTCCGGCACATATTACCTTTCGCACGCAGACCAAGGGGAGCCGCATTGATTATATTCTCGCTCTTGCTTCCCATTGGGATGGGCTTGTGTCTTAAGGTCTTGGAGAGAGTTGAGAGCGATCACGACCTATTGGTAATGTCCTTTTTGGTCTTCTCCAACAATAGTGGCCAAAGTAGGCCTATCGATGTACAAGTTGGCACCTCTTCCCAGGGCCGGATCTACTGCCGATGGCTCCAATCACCAACGTCTGTTTTTCAGGGCAGAATTTATGAGGCTTTGCTACCAATATTGGGTGCTTATGCAGAGACATATTCTCTTATATCAACTGCTGATTTCTATAGACTATTGATAGAAAGACTTTACCCGTTTGTCACCAAGGAAAGACGCCCCCAAGCCATGGCTAACTGCAAACCTGTGGCTTGGTATGACGGTGAATGTCGGGAGGCCAAGACTGTCTTGGTTAACACACTCAAGTCTGGGGGGTTATTCCCCCGGGGGTGATAAAAAAAGTAGGCATGACTATAAATGCATGCTTATTGAAAAGAACAGTGAACAGGGTAAACGTATTTGGTTAGCTCTTGGTAGGGCTGCTGGGTCAAATGACTCTAAAGAGTTTTGGCATCTGGTGAAGAAAGACCTCAAACCTGAGCAACTGCGTGTGCTAAGCAACATTTCATTGGATGCCTGGCTCAATCATTTCACTGCCTTATATGCTGCGGGACGGTCTGTGCAGGTCAGAAAGAGATGACTGGACAGGCACTGGCATCCTTTTCTCCCCCCAATGAAGGCAGGGCTGATGTGATCACATCCCTTGAAGTAGCACAGGTGCTGTCTGAAGCGAACAAAGGAAAAGCCCCTGGCCCGGACTGCATTCCCAGTGATCTTTTTAAAAGTGAACCCATGCTTTGGGTACCTTTCTTAACTGAGCTTTTTAATGGTGTTTTTTCTAGGAATCTTCCACCGAGTAGTTGGAGAGAGGAAACCTTCATTCCACTATGCAAGAAAGGTGATCGGGATTCCCTGAGCAATTTTAGGCCAATCTCGTTGATTGACTCACTGCCAAAACTTTATTCCAGGGTGCTTTTGCACAGTCTGGAGGACTGGGTTGCCAGTGAAGGTATTCTTTCCGATGTGCAAGCAGGATTTAGAGCAGGAATCTCCACGGTAGACCAGGCTATGAGTCTGGACCTTTTATACCGGAAATACGCGCTTCTTAACTCACAATGCTTGTATCTGGTGTTTGTGGATCTACATTCGGCCTTTGACACAGTTCTGAGGGACTCTCTGTGGTCTGTACTAGAGGAACTAGGCATCCCAACATCCATGGGTAATGCCATTAAATCTCTATATTCTGGCAATACGGCACAGATATGTTGGGGGTCAACTGGGGAGCTAACCGATTCAGTACCTATTGATGTGGCGTTTAGGAAGGGGTGTGTTGCGGCACCTTTGCTATTCTTATATATATTAACAGTCTGGTGCCTGTTCTTTTAGAAGCTGCAAGGGACTCCCCAACGTTGGGCAATAGGAAATGGAGCCTATTGTTTGCGGATGATGCAGTTTTGCTGTCAAAACCTCTGGTTGGCCTGCAAAACCAATTGGATGTTTTCAACAAGCTTTGTTCCGCAAAAGGCCTTAGAATCAACTTCTCCAAAACGAAAACTATGCAGTGTGCTGGTGTTGGGGGAAAAGGCCCGAGTATGGGCACATTTCAACTTAAATGGCCAGCCTCTGGAGTCTGTAGACTCGTACACATATTTGGGGTTGTTTTTCTCGAATAAACTAAAATGGCAGGACTAGATAGCAAGGTGTTCGCTATCGCCCTTGCATCAGTGCAGCCTTATTAGGAATCTGGTGACAAGACTGGATGGCGAGGCCCTTTCGGTTCCTCTCAAGATCTACCAGGTCCAGACAATTCCGGGGATAACCTATGGTGCTAATCTATGGGGTGCGAATGATTGCACCGCCATTCAGATAGCCAAAAATAGATTTTTGAAATCATTTTAGTTCTGTTTAAGGAAGGTTTGGAGGAGCTGCTCTCATTACCAGGTGGTAGGAAGCTCACTTGGATTAGGCATGTAAGAACCATGCTTTTTAACATTGGGCTTGGGGATCTATGGAGTGACCCCACAAGTGTCTACAAGGTGGTGGTCAAGAATAACTTCAGAGAGTGGGCGTGGAGTATGATGGTTGATAATTGCCTAATGGGGGAAAAAAGCCAGGTCTTATTTGCAGCTCAAGGATGTCTGGGGGTCGGAAATATATCTGGACCTCCCAATGGTAGCAAAGTTAAAAAGCTGGTTTGCTAAGTTTCAATTAGGCATACTCCCATTGGCCCATGGGTCTGCCAAGTGGAAGAGTAGCTCCTGTCCCTCGTCCCTATGCCCTCTTTATGGCAAGGGGCGTGAGGGTGAGGCGCATCTTTTCTTTTTTGTATGGCTCACTGCCGGGCAAGGGCACGTTTGCTCACCCCGGTTTGGAGCCACCTAGCCCAGCTCTCAGTCCCGTCAACTATCCGAGCCTTGAAATGCTACACCCAACCTGCAAATGTGTTAGCATTCTCAACATTTGTAAGATCCGGATTTAAGAAGAGAATGTTAGAGACTAGAATAAGCACTAGTTTGACAGAGCAATAGGTTGAGTGGGATGTGTGTGTATGTGTGTGTGATACTAAGGTTTGGATTTATATAAGTTGTTATTGGTTTTAATTACTGTACATGTATTTTGTGCACAACGATTTTAAGATATCAATATCAATGTGGATATTAATGTAAATTTTGTTTTAATGTTTTGTATTGTGAGAATTGTACTTTGATGGAGATTTATCTTCCGAATAAAGGTAATGATGATGATGATGAGTGAGGTCTAAGCATAATCAAGTAAACATGAAATGAAAACTCCAGGGGATTCATCATGAGTGGCTGGCATCCCGGCGGTAAATATGCTGGGTTACCGCCCATCGCTACTAGCGTTACTGCAACTTGGTCCGGCGCTACTGGCGTCAGATCCCAAGTTGCGGTGGGGCTGTAAGTATCCATATATTGATTGGACACAATGGGATGTTTTTTGCGCAATTACTGTGGCACTAATAGCACCAAAAATGGGCAGAAAGTTGGCAGATTTACCCCCAGCTCAGAGCAGGTGGTGAATCCCCAACTTTCTGCCCAACTCATACTTGGGCAGAGCAGTAATGCGGCAGTAATAACCACTCCGCCCAACTTGTGATGAGGCCCAAGGTCTTTTAACTTGGCTCTCTGTGGCCTTACATGTCCAGAAACTCCAATATATGGCCCATTTGTGCCCTTGAATAATGGCATTCAAGAAAAACACTTTATGTCTTTGGGTTGTGGGATATTGAGTTACTGAATTGTCTCCAATCTTCTGAAATGATGCTCCAAAAAGAAAACTATTCAAGTTTGACTCCGGCAGAGAACCGATCCCAGGGGCCCTATGTACTGGACAAGCTTTGTGAACAGGAATCTGCTCTCTTAAGGCCTTTGGGTCGGGTCAAGCTGCTCTGCAATCCTTCAAGGAAGTTGCTACGCTAGGGTCTTGTCCCCTCTCTTCCCCAATACCCTGCCTAAAATAACCTTCCTGGTCTTCAGTGATGTAGAAACAACCTGTACCCCCACCCACCTCTGTCCCCTGCCATGGCCCTGGATGGCCTGCTGCAAATTTCTTAATCTTACAGGTTATTGCCGGTGTTCCCTACTTTTTCTCTCTCCTCTTTAGGCTTCAGCCATAACAAAATCTGTGTTCTAGATTTGTTGCACACACCATCTAAGCTTCCCTCCTATGAGCCTCCTATGAGGCTCAAAAATTGGACTTGAGTTTTTTTTAGTACTGGGGAAAAAGGGTGATAATTTGGAGGACCACGTGTAAATACACGTAACGCCAGCATGTCACGGCTGAAGCAGTTGTGAAGATCTCATCTGGTAAATACAACAGCTTTGTTTCAAAATGCTGATACAGGCGAATATGGGGCAGCAAGCACATGGAAGGCGATTTTGTGTATGTGTTAACTATAAGGTATAGGTTTTCTAAAGGGTACACATGTACATTTCTTCAGAGGTCCTGGCAATAGAGATAGGTAATAAAATACTTAATATTGTTTTACAGCATAAGACACACAATAGCGAACACAAGTATGTGGAAAGAATGGGTTATCCCTCCACAATCTAAATCGGGAAACAGAGCTGAGCTAATGATGTCTGGGCTATTAGAGATCAGCATTTAGAGTTTTCCATTTAAACCTAACACAGCAACCTGTCCATTGACACAAATATTAAAGGGAGTCCAGTATCTATCATTGGACATTAGCAACATATGTCTCTCTATTTCTCACAGATAAATGGTTGGAAAACTGACTGCACAACTGTGTAGATCCATTGAAAATACCAATTTGGAATGTCCCAAGACAGAGATTTACATTTAAGAGAGAAGAATGAACTCAGGTAGGACTATATTTAGTTCTACTTTTCTTAAACATTATGTCTTTGGAGACCCCCTCCATGATTCTAATCATGGCTCATGTAAATATTTTTATGCTTTTTTATTAGATGTTAGGCCACAAACACCGACCACATTAGAAGAAGTAGGAATGAATCGAGAATCCCTTTCCAATTGTGCCCTTCGCCACGAATACTGCTAAGGAACAAAACATTCTACACAGAGTTTAAAAACCTCCTTGGGGAAAATTCATAACAACAAAGAATTGAAAGAAGTGACCCATATACCCAAGGACAGAGTTAGGAATCAAGACATATGTTTCTGTTGATTTAGGCCACAGAGTTTATGGTCTTCTGGTTATATATGTACCCATGTATGCATGTTTTCATGGTCACGTGCACATTAATATATGTTTTTATGATTTTGCAAGCAATGTAAATGTTTAAATTATATGTTGATTTGAGATTTAGTTTTGTATAACACACGTAGAGATTAATTTTTTTACTGTGGATGTAATGCACTCATTAAGAATGTAATACAACACACTCTTTCCAAATCCACTCTCTCTAGAGCACTCTGCCCGTCCTCCTCCAACTCTATGAGAGTGAGACATTTTTCCAAAGAGAGACTTGGGGGCTAGGTCCTTATCCTCTGCAGGGGCCACCCTTTGGAAAAATCTCCCTGCCTCTCTCCGTCTCGAGCCGGATCTCCTGAAATTCCGGAAAATCAAGACCTTCCTCTTCTCCTCTGCCTTCCCTCTACCTCTCCCCTTCTAACCTATGCTCCCTACCTGCTACCTGCTCCCTTTGCTCAGCTAGCTGACTGGTTTCCTGGATCACCTCAGAACATTACAGGTCCCAGGCACCCACACCAGTCCCTGCACTTATCGCTTCCCCCACCCCTTGCACAAACTGAATGCAGCCAACCCAGTAAGTTAATTGTCTGTCAGCCCCTCTGTCTCCCCTTGTCCCCCCTAGCATTGTGCACCTGAAACACTTGTGTTAGTGGCACATTATAAAACACCCAGCCAACTTAACCATTCCCCTTCCCCTCCCCTGATCCACTCTCCTTATGTCAATGTCTACAGTGTTCATTTTAGCAAGACATGTTCTCTATTATGGCTGTTGAGTTGTTACATGCCTCCACCTCTCTCCCCCTTCCCTCCTACCCTCACTGCTTGTCACGCACTAGCATATTGCAAGTTTGTTGTGCATGTGTCCCCCTCCCCCCCACTATCTGTTAATGCACTTGAATTAGCAGAAATGCCGTCAGGCCTAGTATGCTTATTGTTATTGTATATCATTTGGAATTTTCCAAGGCCTTATGAATGATTGTATCCCATGTTCCGCTCCCGTCTTGGAGCGATTTGAAGCACTCGTTTTGTGCCTAAGCACTTTATAAATAAACAATACTAATACCAATATATCTGTTTAGGTACGCATTGAGGGCGAATGATACTTGTTGACCTAAGAGGGGTAGGAGTTCCATTTGTAGTATACGAGTAGTTGTCCCGGATTGATTGTCCTACCGATGACAAGACTGACAGTCTGCAGCCTTGGTTGTAGGTTCCCTCTGATTGGTAGAAGAGTCACATATTATCTCTACAAAAGAATAAATAGGTATACATGCTAAATTAAAGTTTCAAAGCATTCTTTATGTGCTTCTTTTTATGATTAGAAACAGGCAATATATTTCAAATGTCGCCAAATGTCTTACCACAGTTGCAGAGAAGTTTGGCTATAGCTATCACTTCTCCACCGAAACCCAAGTTTGCAAGCTATGAGTGAGGGGGTGAGGACATCAAGGAAAAACACAGGAGAGTGGGATTGTCATTGGCGGCAGGGAGAAATATGACTCCTGCATTTGTAGAGGGTACAACGTTCATTCATCACCCATTCTTTTTCACTGAGAGTTTTGCCACAAAAACTCATTGAAAAATATGGGACCGGGGGTGGGGGGTTGGGTAAAGGGATGTAAGGGTTAGGGGTTGTGGGGAATAGGTTGTAAATAGCTAGGAAGGGGAGGCAAGGGGAGGCAAAGGGGTAAGCCCCCCAAAAAACTCAATGAGTGTGTGCAGCAAAATAATCGGCTGCAAAAAACCTTGAGAAATAACCAGGCAATGGAATGACATGGAACCTTGAAGAGTTTAGCAAGAGGCAGCATAGACATGCTGGATGGCAGTTGGGCAGTTGGTTATGCCTACAGAGATTGCAAGGGTGGGGGAGAGGGAAGAGAAGAACATTTGTGTACTGTCAGCAAAGAGATGAAAGTTAAAGCCAAAGGAGGACATTAATTTGCACAGGGAGGATTGGTATAGTATGAAGAGAAGTGGACCTAGAACTGTTTTATTTGCAACACCCATGGAAAGGGGTTTCTGTGAGAAGCTAATGGAGTCCCATGGGATGGAGAAGTATCAGTCAGGGACATTATTAGTACACTCAGTCATGTGTGTTGTCCTTGAAGCCAATAAGGAAAAGAGTTGGAAGGGTTCTACGTTGAAATAACGAATAAAAAAATAACGACGCTGAAAACACCAAATTCTTTTTATTCCATTTCTGAAATGCCTTTTCATTTTTTGCACTTTATTTTATTTTTAATGCGTGTGGAGACCCACTGCAACTCCCCGCCCATCACCCTACCATCATTTATTCCCTTACCCAACCCCCATCTTGTTTTTGCAAACGAAATCACAAAAAGTCGAAATATTCAATTAAAAAAACTCAACATTTTCGGCCTCGATATTTTGTCATTGTTTATTTTTTTAGGGAATACCATTTGAAGGAGGGAGGGTTCATCCAAAGTATCAAAGGCAGCAGAGAGGTCTAGAAAGATGAGAATGCAGGAGAGATGACTTTGGTGGGCAGTGGTAAAAGAGCTGTTGATGTGGATGAGCAGAGTGTCAGTGGAGTGTTTAGACTACAATTCAGATTAGGGGCTGTCATCAAGAGAGTGTGTCTCAGATTAGAGAGGAAGGTCTGTAGAATGGGTTATTGTTGGGGACAGTACTTATATTCTCAAAGAGTGGCATGACCGTGGCTGTTTTGTAACAGCCTGGCAAGAAATAAGTTGACATAAATAGGTTGAATAAGGCAGAGAGAAGATTGGTACAAGTTCGTTAGAATTATGTAGTTCAAATGGAGTCCAGGATAGTTTGGTAGACTGAAGGATGGGTAAAATCATTGGGAGAGGTGGAGAGAAGTAAGATAGACAGGAGAGTGTAGGGAAGATGGGAGCAGGGAAAAATGTGGGAGAGGATGGGAGAAATAGAAGGGCGGACAAACTGTCCCTAAAGTTAGTGAGCTTAGTGGAGAAGTGGGAAATAAAGTCATCGGTGGACAGAGAGAAGGAAGTGGAGTAATTCTTAGGGGCGGGATCATAGCCTCGAGGGTCATGGATAATTAGCGACGGTGGGAGTGGAGAGAGGAAGCAAGATTAGTAGGTTCTATGTTCATTCATCGGCAGAAAATGTTTTGCCGAACAAAATCATAAATTTTCTTTTTTTGGGGGGTCCCCCAACCCCACCCTCCCCTATTATTTATTCCCTATACACCACCCTACCCTACCTATTATATGCCCCCCCCCCAATCATTTTCGATGGATTTTTTGGGCAAACATTTTCTGCAAAAAGCGCTTCAAAAACAAAACGGGCGATGAATGAATGTTGTACCGATTAGTATAATAGGAGGATTTGGCTGAATGGAGAGTTGTGTTCCGGGTCAGTAGAAAGTCTGTGTACGCATTGAGAAGAGCGGGGAGTGGTCTCTGCATCAGTGGCATGATCAGCAATGCATTGTTGTCCTCGGCAGGTGGATGGCTGGGGAGATACATGGGTGAGGATGCAGGGGGGGGCGGAGGTGAAGGAAAGGGCAGGGTAGTGCTCAATGAAAGGAGTAGACCGCTAAGGAATAAATTTGGTTAAAGGTGAGTTCAATAAAGTCAGCAAGTAGAGGAGAGGGTGCTTGGAGCCAGATGTTGACTTGGTCTAATCAGGGGACCCTGCAGTCAGACTTTCATTTTCATTTGGTGATAGATGAGGATGGGGGATGTGAGTGTGATAGAGGAATAGAGATGGTGAAGTGAATGAGAGAGTGACAGAGGAGGAAAGGTCAATCGTCATAGCACAGGTGACCAGGGCAGAAGGTAAGAATATGAGATAGGGAGAGCTGTCTTGGGTGTGGCTGGGAAAGTTGTGTGTTTGATTAGTGAGTTGTCATAGAGAGTGGGGTCACGTTTCAGTTGTTGGGTCTTAATCACAATGAAGAGGTTGAGGACACTAAATATGATGGCAGGACCTTCAACTAGGAGTCCTTTGAATAAGAGCTCAGAGAAGAGGTTGAGGCTTCCTGGTGAGTGGTAGATTAAGAGCACAGTAAGAGGGGTGGGGAAGAGGAGATGAACCAAGATACGTTCAAAGGAGGAGAGAGCAAAATTAGAGCAGGAAAGGGATACCAGTGGTGTGTCTTGCTGATCATGAGACCAATGCAACCGCCTATTTTGCAGAGACGAGGTGTCATGATGCCTACCCCCAGGCATCTGGACCAAGCCCATCAGCCCCGGGAGCAGGCATCTAGACATTTATTAAAACCTCAGCAGCCCCGGCTAGGGGCTATCTAGGTTCAGTCCTGGCGCCTTAGGCGCCAGGCTCATAGTAGAAATCAGTCCTGGCGCCCAAGGCACCAGGCTCATAGTCATTACTTACCTCAGGCAGACCATGCTGCAAATGACTCCAATCCAACGTGAAGCCTGGAAGGGACTATTTTACTACAGGGACTATTTTTTACTCGGGTGTGGTTCTACAGACTTCTTAGCTGGGACTACTTTTGAGGCTATTTAAACCACGCCCGACCAGCAACACACACTTCGCATTATTCTGCACCCAGCAGCGTAACGCTCACTGTGCCTGCAAGTCAGCATCCAGACCTCTGCCACGCCCGTCCTGAACCCAGAGCTCCTAGAGAAGAAGGAAAGTAGAGGCAAGGTTAGAAAACAAAATTTATTCCAGTTTCTCACCTGATTCCGGAACCATCACATCTCAGCACCTGGAAAAGACATTCTTTCTACACGTATCGCATCGCCAGCTGCAGCGCTACACCATACTAACCAGTCCTCACAGCACCTTTCGATCCGACGCTGCCTCCATCATTTCTTCGCCGGGCTCTGGCATCTGGGGACAAAAGAAATAACGAGGTGAGCCGAGAGAGACAACAAATACAATCTCTCTTCCCACCATAGACTTACCTGATTTACCACCGGAGGCATTATTCTTTAACTCTCCACATCTTCAAACGCTGCATCTGAAAACGGAGATAAAACAACACATTAAATACATGCATCATTTACCGGACAGCATCGGGTAATACAGACTCCTACCTGAACGCCATCTACCGCCACGAGACCATCTTTTCTCGAACTCCACTGCAAGATAAGAAAGGAATGGGACAAGAGTGAACATCGGACATATTGAACTCTATGAACTCTATACTTACTGGTCTTCGCCAGGGACCTCAGAGTCAACTCTGGTCCGGAACTCCCCAACGCCTTCTAACCAGTGAAGCAACTGGTATCTTCCACGCAGGATGGAGAGCTCATCTTTCAAGAATATAAGGAGAATCCTTCTACGGGTCAAGCAGACGAGATTGGGAGGGCCAGTCCAGTCTGTCATCTCTGCACTACTCATCACGTTGGTGGAGGCCGCAGTAGTCCGGGTCCGACCGACTCCCCTGTGGGAGCCAGGTGAGCGTAACACGAGGAGAGTGAGAGAAAAAGGCAAAGTCAATTTAAAGGGTGGCCAGGGGGTAGTGTCATGTGTGGGAGTTCAGGTTTAGCGGATTGCCATCGCTGACAAATTGGGGTAATGGGAATCAAAAGAATTCATGAGAAAGTAGGATTTTTTGCAGTGGGGTTGGTCATTCCAGTCACCCATGCTGAGGTCAGTAGAGGGGAGCAGAGTTAGAGGGATTAATTGCTGGAGTAGATGAAGGAAAAACCAGAAGGTAGATGAAGCTGAAATTAGTTAGATGGGAGAGAGAGGAGTGGCAGAGTGGCGTTTGGCAGGAGAGTGAGTAATGGGGATGGGGGACAGGGGAGGAGGCCAGGGAGAGTGGAAGGGAGAAAGAGATGGCTTAATGGGGAAGCCACAGAGGAACAAGACTGATATGGTCTTGTTAGGCAAGGAGTGATGGTGAGTGTGCCGGGTGGTATCAGTGGGACTAAGGCAGGCAGACAGTGCAATTTAACAATCATAGGATCCTAGGCAACTAAACAGTGCAATATAAACAACTAAACAATGATATTTAAAGAAAGCACAGGGTCTTAGTCAACCAAACAATGCAATTTAGAAACATCATAGGGCATGATAGTACTTCACTACAGCCCTTCTCCTTTATCATAGACCTTTGTACAAGTCCTTCTCCTTCTACATAGTCCTTCATCCTAGTCATTTTCCTTTGTCATAGGCTAGCCCTTCATTAAAATATTTCATCAGAGCCCTTCTTCATCGTAGTAATTTGTCCAGGAAAATGTCTTTTGTTTCATCATAAAACCTCATTATAGCTCTCAGCTTCATAGTATTTCATTGAAGTCCTTCTCCTTCATCATAGTCCTTCATCATAGTCATCTTCCCTTGTCTTAGCCCTTCTTCATTGACAAGCCCTTCTCTCTTTCCAAAGTCCTCCACTGTCCTTTATCATAGTCCTTTACCAAAGTAATTATAATTCATCATAACCCTTTGCACAAACACTGCTCAAATGTTTCTTAGCCTGAACTGGAGGTATGGCCCTCAGATAATCAGAGCTTCCTAACTGGCATGTTTTCATGCATGTTGATAGCCTATTTCCATGGGCATTGTTCATACATTGATGCTGTGTCCTGCTACAGCAGACTATTCTCATCTTGTTGCAAATGATAATTACAAGGAGGGCATGCCCTCTTACACATGGTCACATATTTTACCTATGTCTGTATTCTGTTTCAGAAAGGTACAGTCTGACTTTCTGGTCCTACGGTGAACACATTGTTAGGGGTTACACTGAATACACCAACTGAATGCAGTTGGTTTATGGCCACAGGTACCTGGGGCTTGAAGGCATGTTTTAACATTATTGATGATTCTATGCTGGATCGTACAGAGATCAAAAGCATTTTATAAGCCTCCATAGCAGGCTGTGTAAGCACCAGGCTTTGTGCATCAGCTGCCGATTTAAAATATTTGAAGTATTTAATCAGGCGGCAGAGGCTAACAGCTCATTTAATAACAGCGACCTGATGACTGGCCCTTCAATATGCAATATCGACACTTGTCCGAAAGGGACACACCTCCTCTAGACAAGATCTCATTAGTCTTCAGGAGTTTAAGTCTAATTCTGAGGAAGGTCTGGCGCAAATGTTTATCAAGGAATTTTTTCAGATAGCCTCTGACCTCGTTGATTCTTTTTGGAACTGTAGGGAAGTTTTTAGTTAGTTTATATGAAGTAGCATTGTCTTGAGTTCTGATCCAATCCAATTCGACGTGTTTTTTCGCCACCTTCTTTGTATTTTGTAATAATGTTGCTCTATTCAAGGCCACCTCATCAAGCCGGTTTACACAACATTCTGCCCAAGTTGCTAAGATTTTGTTTTTCCCGCTGCTTAGTTTGATACTGAAGATCGCAAAGACGGGCACTGTGGGGTCGATGACCACTTTTCTGAAGAGCATCATGATGTTCCTCGCCACAATCCCCTTCAAGGAAGACAAGCATAATTCTTGTCTAATTAGACAGATTGGAACCGACAATGGAAGCCCCAGCACTTTCTTCCAAAATTGGCCTTCCAGTCTGTCCCAAAACTGGTTCGGGATTTGTGGCATAGCTTCTGTCCTGTACGTTATGCACGGTACTACCTTGGCCTCAAAGAAAGACAGGACCGGGATCAAGGAGTACTTCCCGAACTTCCTGTCGATTATCCTTGCTTGGGATGCCAAGGTCTTTATTTTTGCTAGTAGTGACACCTGCATTGGTATTTCTGTGGTGGCGTTACTTAACGTCACTCCCAAATATTTGAAGCTCTTCACAATTTCAATTTTCTCGTTCTCCACATTCCATTTCTCTTTGCTTGCTGTTCGAGTTGTTGTTTTTTCGAAAGCCATGATCTTGGTTTTACTCTGGTTTAGTTCGAGATGATTTTTATTCAAGTATGTAAGCAAGCTGCCCAGCTGTCTTTGTAGTCCTACCACTGTCTGGTCTAACAGGATGATGTCGTCCGCATATAGAAGTCTCTGGATTTTCGCTCCCCCTAAAGATTGGGGGGAAGCACCTGGTGGTAACAAACTATCTGCTATGTATGCATTATATAGGGCCAGATCTAGCAGACAGCCCTGATTTACTCCCCGGGCAGTATAAATTTCCTTTGATAGGGCCCCTTCACCATTCAGAGGAACTCTCATTGTAGTATCCTCGTACAGGGCCCTGATTGGAGCTAGTATTTTATCAGGGCAATTCTTGCACGTTAGTTTGGCCCATAACCGCTCTCGATTCAGTCGGTCAAAAGCCTGCACGAGGTCTATGAAGGACATGAATATTCAGGGTGCTCCTTGTTGGTCTTTTGCTTTGAGGAGGCGCAATAAGAGAATATTTGCAGTGGTGCCGGTGTTTCTGACAAAACCTGTCTGGAACCGATCGGTGTAATTGGATTATTTTAGCCATCTATTAAGGCCATCCAAGGCACATGATCCGAAGACCTTCCCAATAACGTCCAGGAGCGCAATGGGACGGTAATTCCTTGGATCTTCTTTGGCTCCTTTTTTAAAAATTGGGACAACGTTTGAGGTCTTCCAAGAGGGGGGCAGCTTATTACTTAGGTTACAATTCTAAAAGATATGTCGAATGAGGGGAGCCCAGGTGTTAACGTTGGCCTTCAGATCTATGTTGGAAATGCCATCCGGCCCCAGCGCTCTAGAGTTTTTTAGTTTATTGATTTTTAATGTAATTGACACAGGGTCACAGGGGATTTCCCACTGTGTCACTTGTTGCCAAGGAGTTTTGGGTGTCCAGCTCTCTTGGTTTTTGTACAGTGTCTCGAAGAAATCCACCCATTACTCTTCACTCACGTTGTTCTGTAAGGTGGCCTTAATCTTTGGAGTTGTCGAGTTGATTACCGACCAGAACTCTTTACTACTTTTCTTTGTAAGTATTCGCAGCATTTGTTCCGCGTCCTGTTGAAGGAGACTTGCACGGTGGTGCCTCACCCAGTTTTTATACTGGCATTGAGCTTGATGGTATCTCTTGTGCAGCTTAATTGAGTTGGTGTTTTTCGCCATTCGTTGAATTTTCCTCAATATTTCTCTTTGCGCAAGCAAGTCCTTGTTATAACTGTGTTTGTGTGCTTTGTAAGTTGAACCCCCTTGTAGCTTTGTTGTACGGTATACTTCCAATAGGGGCAAATAATCAACAGTTATGAGTTCGGTTGCTTTATTTTTGCGTTTCTTGATGTTGTTTTTATAAGAATTTGACATTTTGCTTATGCTTTTGGCCGTTAGCTTTAGGCGATTACCTCTAGGGCCTATTTCCAGCCCTTGTGTCATATGGTCTTGCACAGGTCTTTGTAAATGCCATGTGGTTTTTAGGATGTTGTGGTCACTGTTGTCAGTTTCTACCACGTTGAAAGATTTGATCATACTCAGTAGGGCTGTCATGAACCGTCGTCTACGTCCCTTCTGGACCTCCTGGTCCCTGACTCGCAGGGGATTGAATGCAGTGATCCTTCCTACATGGCTGCCCGGAACAGAAAGCTCCTGGCCAGTCTATACGTTCCACGCTGCTCATCGTACAATAGAGACACTCCCCCGTGGCTCAGCGCGTCTCAACTCTACCGCTACCTGTAGTCGGACCTGTTTTGCCGAAGTTCGATCAGGGCTCTCGCTTCTATCCCTGTTCCCAGTTCCTTGAATTCCGTCCTGTTCCTTTTCCCTCTCCAAAACTCCTGGAAACCGTTCCGCGCTCGAGTCACGGACCTCCGGGTCTCCGAGCCTACTTATTTACATCCTGGTATTACCCTGGACTTATTAAGACTCCTGGAAGCTGAACCGATATCCTCACACTGGACGCCGAGGACCAGCGTTCGGGTCTATACAAATCCCGGGGCGTGAAGAAGAAGAAAACCCAGATGGTCGCAAGTACACAACAAATACAGGTGAGAAGGGGAGAGACTTGTGACAAGGTCCCTGGATACGATTGTGTGGTCAATGGTCCCTTTTTGATCACTTCTTTGTCACGTGGGGATCTCCTTGTTCTTTTTGGATCTCAACCAGTGGAGGTTATGTAAATCCCATTTCTCCATTAGATCTTCCCATCTCTTGGCTCTCTCCACGCCAGCCGTAGATCTCACACTTGTGGGAATAACACCGTCCTCCACCGTGCAATTGAAATCTCCATTTATTATGATGTGGTTTGATTGTTGGTTTTCGCACTCTTCTTCCAGTAGGTTATCAATACACTCCAGATATTGATCGGAGTCGATCTCTGCTGGATTCCAGTATGTGTTGATAACCAGAATTTTCTGGTAAAAGTTTTTTTTTTCCCATTTCTCCACTGTCGAATTGCCATCCTAGTCTGGTGGCCTGAATGAAGGGGGAGAGATATAATTCTGCCAGGCGCTCTAGGCCACTTCCCGATCTTACTGCCGTCAGAAGGCCAGCCCTTGGTCTTCCTGCACTTCCCTTCTGTACTGGAGTAAAGGTCAGGACGTAACCGTCAAGATATGGCTTCACCGTCAACCATGTCTCCTGTAAACACAGGATATCGAATGTTCCCAGGTTGACATCTGATCTTGCCGTCAGGTGGGAAAACCCTTGTGTGTTCCATGAGCCCATTATCAGATGGTGCGGCATCACCAGTTGGCTCATTGGGGGTTTTCTATCCACTAATTGCTATATCTTTCTAGTGTATTGTCGTGTTTTTGATACCCCGGTCCCATTCTGCTGTGGGGCCAGGCTTCTGTCTTCAATACCACTCTCTCCTCTGATGTTTCTTCTAGGACTTTGGTCTATTGTGATTCTTATTTTTTCTCCAGGGCCTTTAGGCCATCTTTCCATTTTGCTTAATCGGTTTGCCTCAGAGGATTTCTTATTTACTTGGCGAGGCACAAACCCGCTGACTCCTTTTTGTTAGACTTATGTGTGCCATGCAGTCGATGGTCGGGCTGTTCGTCCAGCGGGGAATGCTTTCTGCTCTGCTGATGGTTGTCCTCATCTTGTTCGTACCTTTTTTGTCCATGCACCGGTTTCTCGTTATTGGCAGGTGGTCCCCTCTTTGAACTTCTTTGAGTCTCTCGGCCCGTTGGCCTAGTACTTTCCTGTGTTTCTTTCAGATCATATCCCAGATAACGAAGATTGGGTATCTCTGTCTTTAAAATATTGCTTACTAATGCAGATGATATGTGTAAGTAGGCCCGATCTTTCCGGCCTTTCTCACATGGTTCAACGATTTTTAGGTCTTGTGAGGTAAGTTGCCGTAGGTTGGGGACTTGGCAAAAAATATGCAACTTTGCATTCCTGCTTAGCCTAAAACCATCTGATTTTTCTTTTGTTCTCTCCATTTTGAAGATGCAACAATTGGTCTTGATGTGTTTATTCGTAGAACTCCTTGTCCGTTCCTTACATGGATCACGGATTACTCGACCCCTACTCCATTCTCTGGCTTTGCTTTGTAGACTGTGGCTTAAAAGGTTCTCTGACTTTTCGCTTCCAAGGTTCTAAACTGGTCCTCACTAAACATCCGACCTCTCTTGTTCTTTAAGTTTGGATCTGTTATTTCGGCACGTCTAGGCACGCTTGCTTTTCATGCTCTAGACTTGGGCAATGGTATGTCCGATTCAGAGTCTTCGACCGTGTATGTGCTTAAGTTCAGTAAGGCCTCCATAGAGTTGACCTCTTCCTCCACTTCCTCTTCTCTTCCTCTGAGAATTTCCTTTTTCTCGACTCTCTTTTGTCCGATGATGTTTCCTTGACGATGTTGCTGTTCCCTGTTATTCGTTTGGCTACTGCAGTGCGTCTCGCCGGCTTTGTTGGAGTCAGTATTTTTAAGACCACTCTCTTAACTTCTACTTTATCAGGGCTCAATCCTTTTGTTGATACTGACTTATCCGAGAGTTTGTATTTCTAAGTAAAGACATTTTCAAGTTCTTTCTGTTTTGTGTTTGGTTGTTTAACTTTTGATTTGTTCCCTGTTACATTTTCAATTGTGATCGGGGTTATGTCTGAGGAGTCCGTGTTAAGGCAGCCGTTATCCTGCATACTCACATTTTTTTCACCGGCTTTCAACTCGCTGGTTTTATTCAGGCAGTTATCACTAATCTGGGTTCCGTGAGCTTTTCTCTCCATGTCCGTTGTACACGGTGTACCTTGCTCCCTTGTGTTCTCTTGTCTCGCTTCTTTAATCATTATGTACTTTTCTAGGTATGTTAACTTAGTGTGCATTAAAGCCATGATTGCTGCTTGGTCTTTCACTGAGTCATGCAGGGCTTCATACAGTTTACTAAAGGGACCGAGTGCAATTGTCACCGTGGACATTACTCCCATTAGATCCAGTTTCTTTTGCAGTGTTTCCCTTGAGCCCCCCTGTAGTGAGTCTCGTCCCTCCCTAGACCTACTTGGCGGGGTACACGCCTCTGGTAAACAAGATAGTTTACCGTAGCTTCCAAGTGGTGGTGGGTTTGTCGTGATGATTTTTTTTTTGGTGATGTTTATGACTTCCTCACACCTAGGGATGCTCCTTGAAGCCTTCCGGTTGTCATGGTGAGTGTAAACTGAATCATCTCCTTGTGGGTGGCCAAACAGAGATCCATTGTTAGATTCCCCCCTCTCACCCTCTAGTGGGGGGGTCCTTTTTGATTTTTCGATGTTCAAGTTGAGGTCCGTTATCTCCAAGCCTGTTGCCTGTATAGATGAAGGGGGGTTAGGCATAGCGGGAGGTGGTTTCCCAAAGTGCCATCTTACTGGCGTTTCAAATAGTGCTGATTTGTCTAGTGTCACCAGTTTTGCTGCCTCCACCTCCTGAAGGCTGGGTGTTGGCTCTGGGAGGATAGATTCTTCTCCCTCCACCCAGCCTTCTAATAGCTCAACATCCAAGATTTCTATCTGCGGTAGGGCCGTACTTTCCCCCTTTTTCTTAAATAAATTTGCGACTAGATTTTGGGTATTTATTTTGGTTATTTTATTATTTTGGCTTGTCCCTCTCTCATAAGGTTTTGTTGTGTGTTTCCCAGCTTTCAGTTTCTTTTGTTTTGTCACTGTTGCACGTTCTTTTCTTTTTACTGGTTTATTTTCCTCAATGATAAGAGGCTTCCAGCAGGGATCAGTGTTTTCACTGCCTAAAGAGGGCACTTCAGTCTTCGCCCCTTCTCGACCGCTACCTCACAGGCTGCGCTCTGCTTCTCCCCCTCTGCGGGGGCTTCCTCACTCGTGGCCGGCAGAGCAGACCGAGGTTCCCCCTCCTCCTCCCCCGGGGCCTCGCTGCTCATGCCGGCGGCCGTAGATCCCGAGTGCTCCTCCTCCTCGCTCAGGCCAACCTGCAGAGACGGCCCGGGCTCGCCTCCTTCCACCGCCGCCAGCAAGCCCAGGTCTGCGCTATCCTCAGGTGCATGGACCTCGAACGCCACCGTCACCAAAAGGGGCTGCGGCACTGCTGCAGGCGGCGAGATCCTGGAAGGCTCGTCCAGCACCAATGGCTCACCAATGCTCCCAAAACCTCAGCATTCCGACGACCCTGAGGCATCACCACCCCAGGTAACGCCGTTGGACCCCTAGGCAAGGTAAGTGGGACTGGGTGATGTGTATTTTCGCTCGCCATAGGTTGTCCCGAACGTTCTACTGAACATTCTACCAGTCCATTATTATTTTCATAGTTTGTATCTGCTAGGCTCTTCAGCACTGTTGTTAGGTGGCTACTTCTGTGGCGTGGTAGTCCATGAGCCCTCCCCCCACCATCATTTCCTTCAAACCCCTCTGCGATGGTGACCCAAGAACTTCCCCGAAATCAAATACAGGGCAGACCTGGGGTGAGGTATTTCGGGTACTAGAGAGAATCGGGGGGCACTGACGGCAGGCTTGTTAGGTGAGTACATGATGTTAATAGAGTTGTTGTTTGGGGGTTTTAATACCGACACACGCGGTAGTCTACTTCTTCATGTTGTAGAAGAGGGTGCAAGACCTACACCCATCTTTCTTTTACCTCTTGGCTCCATCAGCTCTTCTACAGCTGGATCATCATTCTCTTTTTCTTGAAAAGAAGCTCCATCTCGACGAAGTCGGGTGCTTCTCAAGCAGCTCTCCTCAGGCTCCTCCGCCGCCACCGTCCTGCTTGTCATGACTGCAGGGTTGCACCACTCGGCAACCACTCTGCGGTCAAACTGGGTTTTTATCACCAGCTCCTCCCAGTCAGCCAGCAGCGTAAACAGGGCAAAAAGACTCTGCTCCGGAACAGTCAGGTAAGGAGTGTACTGCAGGACTGCACCACTCAGCAACCGCTCTGTGGTCAAACTGGGTTTTTATCACCAGCTCCTCCCAGTCAGCCAGCAGGATAGACAGAGCAAAAAGACTCTGCTCAGGAACAGTCAGGTATGGAGTGAACTGCAGGACTGCACCACTCAGAAACCACTCTGCGGCCGCTCCGCGGTCAAACTGGGTTTTTATCACCAGCTCCTCCCTGTCAGCCAGCAGGATAGACAAAGCAAAAAGACTCTGCTCAGAAACAGTCAGGTATGGAGTACTTTTAGTAACTGTGCAAATGTGTTTATGTGCACAGACCACTCACTGTACAAACTCGCACAATATCTATAAACTGGGACAATACTTGCACAGCATATGTGCACTTTGACTACTGTGCAAGTATTGTCACACACTGTGATTGCATACACGTTATGCAATGAGTATTTTGCCAGTAACTCTACACTCAAAAAGTAATTGCCAAAAATGAATGCACTTTTAGTGCATTACAAACGGTTGTACACTTATATTCAGTGCTGTGCAAGTACTCTGCACACATGCTTTAAGTTTTGAACAAACACCTGTGGCTCCAACCTATTACCGTAGCTTATTATCATAAGCTCACCTATTGTTCTCAGACCTGATCTTGACAGGTGAGTTTGTGTATGAGAGACACCACATGAACAGACACACTTTCTACACACAAGGGATGCTGGTTTACACAAAGGAGGCTACTTGGGGATAGGCGGTTTTTCCAAACATCTGGTGTAAATTGTGTAAGCGAGACTGGAACACTTCAGTCACACAGAACCTTGAGGGTTAGATCAAATCAAAAACATCTATTTTGAGTATAGCACATACATAAAACAGGGTTAGATGTCCTGAGTGCACAATTCATTTTACAAACTTAGGGAAACCGTCCCATAGTACAATTTATGTTTTGCTCTTCTTTTTTAACAAGCCATATTGCCATTTGTAATCAGAGGACGTTGTGGAAAATGGTTGGGTGGTCGTTACTTACCTATGTCCGAGGGCCTAAATCAATTTGTCAGTTGGGACATTTCTTAGTAAAAGCGCAGAGAAGATTTAAGATGTTCGCTGACTTATGACATAGTAAGAAGCCCTTGTATCATCAGAGAGGGGAGTGGCAAAAAATAACAAAAATAAAATGCTGAATGCGCATTTTGTGTGCATTCTGCATAGTAGAACATTTCGAATCACATAATGGCCAACAAGGGAGGGGGGGTTGTAGGGGTGCCACAGCTGCCCTAGTTCGGCATGATGGGCTTCGGGGGTTGCGGGGGTGTCCCCCTTACATTGTATGAAAAGCAGGGGGCAAATGTAAACAAGAAGCATGCAATATTTTCGAAGCAAGAAGATGTCAGCTTCGCACTTTTGGGACTCGGGCATTTCGGCAGCAGATGTTCCACATAGATCCTCAGAGACTCTAAAGAATAGGTTTGATTTTTAACAACATGTTCAGGTGGAAGCCTTAAATGTTTCTGAGGGAGGATAGTGCTCACATGTTCTTTAGCAGACGGCGTGATTTCTGATGCCATAAAGAGATCGATGTTCAGTAATTAGTACAAATGCTAATGTGTATACAACATAATAACAGAAAAGCAATATTCATTACCGTATAACGGATTGCCATCCAGCAATGCTTCTGCATCTGTTTAAAAAAGAAAGAAAAATCAATTACAATAATGTAAACATTTTACAGAGAAGGTCTTCTCCCACTCACATACAATCAATGTCAGGGGTAGCTAATCCATTTGACTATGATATACAATATGTTTATAGTTTACAGTATATTACACAGCAGCCATCAAAGGACAGAAACAAGTGGTTTTACTGAAAGTCTGTTGCTGGCAAGGGATAATCGGTCTCTTACTAGCCAGTCCGATAGTTCAGTGACCTAAGTACTTGCTGTTCATCCTTCTGAGAATGTGAGAATTAGCACCACTGAATTGGGTAATAGTGATTGATAGAAAGGTCACAGTTTTCAAGATCGTCTGATGTCCTCTGCAAATAAGGTTCAATGGTCGACATTGTGTGAGAAAGTTGTTTGTGACAGATTAGAGGCAGATGGAAATTGAGAAAGAGGAGTCTTTGAAATGTTGGTAGTGAAAATGAAAATTAAAAAGTGATTAAGGATGAAATGGATTTATAGCAGAAAGGGAAAGAAAGTGTTGATGAAGAAAGTTGGTCATTCATGAGATTGAAATAGAAGAGGAGATAGAAATTCTGATCGGTTAAGACTGAAACGTTTTCCACAGTAAGAAAGAGGAGAAAAAAATCTTCTGGATCTGAACAGAGCGCTGCAGGGAAAGACTGCAGGAAAGATGTGATGCCAGTGAGGACAGTATGACACCTCTGAGTCCATCGATACTCAATAGATGTGCTGTGCTTGTCAAGGACAAGACCACATTGGCTGCTTTTCTTTCTGGTACAGACCTAGAGAACTTTCTAGATGCTGTTTTGGCGTCTAGTGCACCTGAAGTTTTATAATGGTTGTCTCTCTTTTCTCTTTAGAGTTTCTTTTTATGGCCCTTAAACTGTGTCATTTAATACTAGAGTTATGACAAGTTCAATGAAAAGCAGCAAAGTAATGCAGTTTTATGCTGCAGTGAAGTGTGACATAATCCGGTATCAAGAATGTGGAATTCCTAATAGAGGTGCCTGTAAGACATGAGAAACTCAATTGCAATGTATGAAGTTCTTTTGGTCTGGTTCCAATGAGAATACAAACTGTTTATTATTTTTTAAAATCCCTAGAAATATTGTTGGACCATACATGGAAATCCTAGAAGCTGGGGAGAGTATAGAACTGGAGTTTGTATGTATGGGGAAATCTTTATATTTCGTGAATGTGTATGCACCTCCTGAAAATCATGACACATCTGCGAGGTCCGAAGATTAATTACCAGAAACGGCCTTTTTAATTTGGAGATTTTAATACTTGTTTGTTCGCTTCCAATCTGCAGAAAAGGGTTATTCCTGCTATAAGTGCTGGAACAAGGAAGAATTGTATTGATTTTCTTTGTATTTCTAAGGGCCTGTACATGGTTCACTGTAGGATGCTATGAGGGTCTTTTAATGATCATTATACCATCACTACTACTTCTGTTGTTTCAAAAGTAAAAACACATGGCAAAGGTATATGGACACCTTCTGTCAAATTATTGCATAATGAATCTATAAAGGCAGTTTTTATCAGAGGGAAACAAGATTGGCTTGCAACTGTGACAGAATGGTAGAAAAATGTGAAGATGCAAATATGCACATTTTTCATCTCTGCTGGAATAAATGAATCCGGTCTTGAAAAAGATGCTTTAATATGCTAAGAACGGACAACACTATATGTATAAACTAGGGGTGTATCATCCAAACACTGAATAGCTGACCCATGCATTCAGCCAAAGCCAAACAATAAGCAAATAGGTGTTTACTTTAAGAAAAATGGTTCCAGCAAATGATAAACATCTTTTCACATGAGAAGAATCAGGACACCCTATTGTACGTCTTCTTATGTTTATTTTATTGTGCTCAATGATCATAATTAAGTTTATAAAAAGAAGAACAATTTGAGTTTACTCACTTGTTTTGGACTAACTGAAAATATTATGCTGCAATGTAAAACGCATTACCTTTTAAAGTCTTCGAAAGCTTCTTCGCCGGATTGTAACAGGCAAAAGTGCAGGGAGAGACACGCTCTGAGAGTTTTACCAAGGCTGGAACGGTAGGAATTCCAACTCTCCTTATGTTCTCATCCTTCTTGTTCTTTCGTCTGCTTTGATATGGTCAATCATGCCACCCTTATAAATCGGATCCGTGATACCCTTGGCATCACAGACCTGGCTCTGGACTGGTTGACCTCCTCCTTCTCTGACCAACATTCCCAGGTTCAACTGGGGCCTTTTCTTTCCTCCATCTCGCTCTCCAGCTGTGGTGTCCCTCAAGGCTCTATCCTCTCGCCATGGCTTTTCAACATCTACCTTACCCCTATAGTCCATTTGATCTCCGCCTACTCTCTGGACTTCCAGTGTTATGCAGACAACATGCAGCTCTCCTTCAAGCTTCCCACCACTGCGTCCTCTTCTTCCTCTCTCATTCCTGACTGTCTGTCTGCTACTGAAGTATGGTGCTCTGCTAACGATCTCTGCCTTAATGCCAGTAAGGCTGAGATCCTTCTCATTGGGACCCCAGCTCACTCCTTCCCTCCTACACTGAGGCCGCTCTCCATGGGCCCTCTCCCCTCACCCTCCTGTGAGGCAAAAAACCTTGGTCTCATCCCGACTCCTCTCTCTCCTTCCCTCCTCACATCACAGAACTTGCCAAGAAGGCCCACTTTCAGCAGGACCTCCTCAGAGGCATTCTCCCATACCTCACCTTCCCCCAGAAACTCAATGTCTCCAGAGCTCTGGTACTCTCCAGGCTGGACTATTGCAACAGCCTCTTCCTCAATCTGCCTAACTCCTCCCTTTGCCCCCTTCAACTAATCCAGAATAGGACTGCAGGATTTATCCTTGGCCTCAGGCCCAGGGACCGCATCTCTCCAGCCCTAATATCTCTCCACTGGCTCGAGGTTGCTGCGAGGATGAAGTTCAAGAACTTCTGCATCATCCACATGGCTTTCTAGGGCCTGGGACCCCGCTACATCCAACTTTCTCTCCCTAAATATCTCTAGCCCCAACTCTCTGCAGATCAGATGCTTTTCCAAGCAGAGAGTGGGGGATAGATCTCTCTCCTCCACAGCTGCCTCCCTCTGGAATGGCATCCCTGCTCCTCTCATACTTGAGCCGGATCTCCTTAAATTACATAACCTTGTCAAGACCCACCTTTTCTCTTCCTACTTCCCTCTCCGCCTCTCATGCTAATGTCCCACTTGCCTAAGACTCCAGTCACTCTCCTACCCCATTAATGGTCTCATACACTTCAATGGAGTTGCAGACCTCCCCTATCACTGGTCACGTTGACTTCTATGGAGTCTCGACCCTACCTCATCATTGAACTCATTCATGTCAGTAGAGTCACTCTCCTATGCCATAATCGGTCTTGTACACTGGAGTTGCACTCCTTACTTATCACTGATCACGTTGACTTCAATGGAGCCCCATTCCTTCTCCATTAGTGCCGCCATTCAAGTTGCAACCCAGCACTGGTCACACTGATTTTGTGGGAGTTCGTCTCGTTTGCCATGAATGCCCTCATTCAAGTTCCACCGCACACCCGGCCCCCCACCATGGGTCCCTTTCACTTCAATGGAGCTCCACTACTTCCCCTCACTCGCTTCATTCCCTTGGCACTTGTCCACCTGGCCTCCCCTTGGCACTTGCATAACCCTTGGGCCCTTCCGCCCTGACCAGCACTTCCCCCTCCCCTCTTCTATGCACTTCTTGTTACTGCAATTACACATTCCGAATGACACAATGCCAAGTAGGACCGTTTTTGATTTCCTTCATCTCTGTTCCACCACCCTTTTTTTTCTTGTTACGCCTTAAAACACCTCTTGCTGTATAGGCGCATTATAAATACCCAATGAATAAAAAAATGAAGAATGCAGTGCTGTGATCCTCTAATCTAACACTTGTAAATCTACACCACGGATCCTTAGATTGCAGGCAAGAAGTTAGAAAAGGTAGATGCTTGCGATTGATGACATTGCTAAAGAGGACCAGTATTTTGGGCTTTTCCACACTGCTGAAAAGTGTTTCCTAAAATGGGGGCCTCATGAACTTGAAAAATATATATATATATATATATATTTCTATTCCTGGTGAAAATGTCTCACAGTGCAGGTCTTAAAAAGGTAGACAAAGCATGTGTATAGTGTATTCATTTTACAGCACTGTATATTTCTGTTCATGATAAATATATCTCGGAGTGCAGGGATTAAAGTGTATTCATTTTACTTGTATAATTGCATTGCTGAAAACATGTCTTGGAGTGCAGGGTTTAAGAAAAGGCAGAGGATGAATGTGTTAAGCATATTCATTTTTGGGTACAATTGCATTGCTGGAAAGGTTTGCATCAATAATTAATGTTTAATTTACAGAAAGGACTTTACACTGTTGTGTAAGTTGGTTGGTGAGTTCTTTTAGGTATGGGCAAATGCTGTGTGACCTCTATGTCTTGGCAATGGAGTATAATTACTAACACCTACATGAAATTGAGGGGTACATTATCTATTTGAGACTTGAATCTTACATTGTTTGCCTAAGAAAATGTCTAGAATCTGACATACTTATAAAGCATTGTACAAGCATTGTACAGCTAAATAAAACCCCTGCAACAAGGGCCATACAAACACACCTGGCAAACAAGGATAGCATACATTCTCAGGACGATGAACAATCATGTTGTTTCCAAGAAAATCCTTTAGCTGCTCTGCAAAGAATGCTTGCAAAGACAAGATATTTTCAGCCATAATCACTTTATCATCCTCTGCACACTACAGAATCACTGGCCGATTACTCCACCAAATGCAGCATAAAAAGGGAAGAAGTCCAACGTGTAGTTACATCTTGGATATACTGATTTTCGGGAAACCTACCTTATATTTGAATGGCTTACAAGCGGGAAGTGGTAGAGCTTTAATGTTTAAAATGGTGTACGGGTGCAGAAGAAGGAGGCTGACACAAAGGTGGCATGTTTGGGGCTAAAGACTTTTATTAAACAATAAAGCACGAGAAAACCTATCTTTCCCTATTCTTAAGAGGGGTTTCCCTGCACGAACTAAAGAACTAAGGTGACTCAGGATGTCTGTCAATGAAAAAGTGTCCACCGTCCTGTGTCAAGACAACTTTACTTCTGTCCCTTACACTAGAAACTAAAGAATAAGGCAGTACTGTTGTGGTCCCAGGAGAATGAGTCCCTTCTCCTGGGTGATGGTTCCTGGTCGGTTGAAACAGTTCCAGATCTTAGAATAGTCTTGTGTCTCACATGTTATCCGGGGGGAATGGCTCTCTTTCCCTGATTTGTGTACCCTGAGGCCCATGGGCATGTGGCGCATTACAAGAAATAAAATAAATAAATAGTAAAGTTTCACCCAATACTCTCTTGGTGGACCAGGAGAAGGCCTCCCTTCTCCTAACGTCCAATCTCTGATAGCCTGGGGGAATAATTCCCTTCCCCAGGCCTGTTGCACCTTATTGCCAGTGAGGATTACCAGGAGAATAGCTCCCTTCTCCTGGTAGCTTATCAGTCTCTTCAACCAGGCAGGAATACTCCCTTCCCCTGGTCTTTTTCATTAGGCTTCACAGCACCCAACTCTGAGTGTTAAGTGGCGCCGCAACCCTGGCTTCTCTTCTTTCTTGACCTGGCACACTTGGTTCACTTCCCTGCCAAGTACTGCCACAAGGAAGATGACTCGTATCACTTTTAGGGTCTTTGACACTTCTTTGGCCCTCAGTGGGTTTATTCTCACCACTGTTGTGAGGGACTCTCCCTTTCAAGTTCCTTTAAGGTACTTCAGGTCCTCAACCCTTCCTTGGTGATCAACAGGCTTCGTTTCACCACTGCAATGAGGAGGAGAAGGTTTGGAGGCTTTCTGCCCCTGCAGTGCCACCCAAGAGTTATGGTTGCAAAGGGGCCTAGGGACAACTGCATGCACCCTCTGGGTAAGCCGCCCAGCGTCCCCTCCGGGTCTCCCATGCCACCCTTTACCTTGTTGAGGGTTTCAGCACGTCACTGGGGCTTCCCGGGATGGCAGACATTCCTTTAGACTTTTCCAACGTCTTGCTTTCTCTCCAGCTCTGCAACGGTGTTCCCGGCTACCTTCTGCTTTTCTTCCTCCTCTCAACACTGCTGGGCAATGGCCTGTTCCTGTAGACCTCCCGATCATCAAACGCAGCAGGCTGCTGGCATCCTTGGAGTTCTCTACCTCCGGAACAGCGACGCAGGTTGGTATCCCCCGTGTTTGGTGCGCAGCACACATGCTGTCTCCCGTGACTGCCGAGACCTAGTGTTTAGTCCATTGTCGATGTTTATACAATGTTGCCAGCAGTGTCTGGGCCCATTGTATAAGTACTTCTTCTCTTTCACATGTTTCATTGTTATTGCTCGGTGGGGCCTACTCGTCCCAGTACTTGGACTACCTAGGTTCCTGATGTTCTTCTCTGTCTCAAAACCTTGAGGTATTCTGCCTTATAACAGTACATAGGTCTACTGTCTACAAAGAGGTTACCAGATGAAGGAGAGGTTAGAATATGTGGGGGTGTGATGTTCTAATAAGGGCTGTACCATATGTTAGGCAGAAACCTGTGCAGTTCCCTCTGGGACCACTGCAAAAGATTTAAGACTACAGGTGTTTGGCAGTAAACCCACTTGGTAGCAGTCTGTACCACACAGATTCACTTGATAGCTGTGGCTGAGCAGTCAGACTTCCCTCAAGAAGGGTTAGGCAGTATACAGAGTATTCAGAATAGGTCAAAAGAACACAGTAGAACAAGTAAACACTGACCAGAGCTTGGTGTAAAAGAGATATAATTATTTATTTAAAACCACATCTAGAAAAACACACAGGCACTAATGTTAAGCAGTTCAAAAACACGGTCACTAAAAGATATACACTCCCTTAGCAGAATATTAGACAAGTCTTAAGTAAAGCCCCACTTATTTTCAGACAGCGGTGAGTGCTTAACGCAGATGGCACTCTAATAATTTGTTTTAAAAAGGAGAGAAAAGCAGAGTATCATTTGAAACAGATCCCAACACTTTCACAAGAACACCACAAGAGAGGAAGGCGAAGGAAATCCGTGAAGTTAGAGTTCAGAAGGCCGGATCCACTTTAAGAGGATCAGAACGAAATGTGTCCAAGGCACACGGTTGAAGTGCACAAAAGTCTCGAAAAGGTTCAGAAAGAGTTGGACCAAAAGAAAGGGACCAGTTAGATGGTCAAGGCGGCCAGCCCATTCCAGAAGGTTAAGGGATTATTATTACCTTGTAGCAATCTTTAGAAAGGGAGGCCTGGCGGACGCAGTACCTTAAAGTGGTGAGAATGCTCCAGCGGAGGCAGTTGTTCCTGGCAGCGGATGCAAGTCAGTGCTTCATCCGGGGGAAGAGAGGATCTCGTCGGGGAGGAAGACAGGAGTCCGTTGCACTGCCAGGGAAGAAACCAGCCGCGGAGTTCTCAGGTAAAAGGAGCGGTCCTTTTATTCGCGGTCCAGTGGTAAGTGGCTATCCGGTTGCCGGGGTGCTTGGCACAGGCAATTCGACCACAAGACGTCCTGGGATGCGAGGAAAAGAAGGTAAACTGGTTGTGCCCACCAGTCAGGGTAAGAAGCCTCTCCAGCCGGGAGATCTTCTCTGTCGTCGGGAAGTGGTGAGTCGGTTCCGCAGGGCTCCACCGGTGGTGTCGTCGTGGCAGGTCGGCTCAGCTTCTCCCTCGTCGGATTCTCAGGTCCTGTGGCGACTTCTGAAGTTCCAGTCCCCAAAGCCCTGCTTTTATGCAGCACACCCCCATTCACTCAGCCTAGCTGTCACTCAAACATGCTAAGTGGTGAGCCCGCCGGCTCACCACTTGGGCCAATCACACAAGAGTGCGACTTGAGTTACCAAGGTAACTCAGTCCAGGGTGCCTAAACCCCCTCCCACACCCCCTGTGGTACCCAGACAGAGTGGCACCACTTTTGGAGGCTTCTGTGGAGAAGCCCGCCAAAAGTGGAACAAAGGGCTCGACTTGGGTTGGAGTCACAGAAGAGAACACAAACGCCATTTTAGAATCGAGTCCTGGCAAAAAATACCAACCGGCGAATTAATATTAAATAAATAAACCGGCGGTATGTTCGAGGCTATGAGAATTAAATAATTAAAGTTGGTAGCCTCGAACAATGGGAAAATCCCATAGGGATATATTCGCGGTCGAATATAAAAAGTAGTATCCACTGCCACCAGCCAAAACTCGACCAGAGGGGACGGAGACGTGCCCCCTCGACTAACAGACCCCGGGGCAATCGAATTGCCCCAACCAGTACATCCACAATATGATGGTTTATACTGGTTTCTTTTCATAATTTGGGACTAGTAAAGCCAATGGTGACTTTACATGCCCTGGGAGACAGAGTCAGTCCCAGGGTATGGAGTCTATGGTGGGGTGTCACTATGACACCCCTGTGTCACTGCACGGAGGGTGCTGTCTAACACACAGTAAAAACACATGAGACCCTATGGAGTAAAGGACCCCATAGCCCATAGAACACATTAACAGTCACAGGAACACCATAAATCATGTCCAAGAGTGGGAGGAAAATAGTCTCACTCTTGGCTGGAGAAAAAATACAAACTCCAGAAATCCAGCAAAGCTGCTGGGGGGACTCACTAGGTTAGGAAATTCAGCCTAAAGAGAGAATTCTCCCTAACACTGTAGGTGGTTGTACTTATCCCTAGAGGGGCAGCCCCTCCCCATACGATCCTCCCACATTATACCACCCACAGGAGGACTATCGGGTACCTGCCTCACCTCCCTGGCCTCATGGGAAAGGGCTCCCTATCAAGGAGAAGTCATGACATGTAGCTAAAAATTCATCACAATGGGCAAAAAGAATTCTTACATCGGCCAGCATTTCAGACACAGCCCTTGGTAAACATGTCCATCGTGTATGAGTTGCAGGGTATGGACAAACACACACCACACTTACAAAATCTGCATCTAATGGTGCATGTTTGCTATGTTGGCTTGCACAGCCTGCGCTTTAGAATGGTCATTTTGTCAACTCAGGCATTTCCTGTAGAGCCAAGTCTATTTTAGCCCAGGTATGGTTTCTTCTTATGTTTCAGGGTGCAACAAAACACCATGCTTTGTCATGTCGCTTGATCGCCAGTGGCCTGTGAAACTCATGAATGATTTTGCTGTGAGTCAAGACATCTACATTTTCACTGTGAATGCCATTTTCCCAGAACACTACACCTCAGCTACGCTTGCATGGTACTATTTGATACATTGCAGCCAGCAAGACTCGTTAGAGTTAACGAGTAACCCAAATGCACTCCAATAGAGGAATAAAATCCCCTTAAAAGAATTCAGAGTTCACACAGAATTTGTCAACGCACATTAACTTAAAATGCACATGCCTCAATAGATGTCAATATAGTAAACACAATACTGTTTTAAAACTAAAGGGACTGAATTCAAAACATGTTTTCTTATACAAAATATATTTAAAATGAAGGAAGAACAAATAAATCAAGGTTCTATTGCGGTATACAACAAAATTAATAGAAAACACCATACATAACAATAATTACATTTATCTTGTCCCATATGACAAGAATTAATGTAGAAAGAGTTAATTAGCATTTTCTCTCATCCCGACGCATTTCAGATAATCATATATCCATTTTCAAGGGAACTAATGCCATATCACGCAGTGACATCAATAGTTCCATCGTAAGCAACCTTGATTGTTGCTCACGCATGTTCGCCCGACTTCTTGGAAATGGCTCTAAAAAGAACACCTCTCCAGGTATTCTATGGCCACAACCGTCCAAAGGAAACACCTGTTTAGCGAAAAACTCCCAAGGTAAATTCTCAGAGAATACCTGCATTTATGAGAATAGGAAACGAGGCATGAATATGGCAAATCACCAGACGGCTGAGACCATAGAATATCTGAAGAGTTGCTCTTTTAAGGGGATTTATTCCTCTATTGCACTGCATTTGGGTTACTTGCTAACAAGTCTTTCTGGCTGCATTATTTTTAAATGTTTCCCTATACACCTATGGCCCATTGCACCTGAAGTGTCCATTTCAAAATGTTGCCATTTTGGCTTTGCACCCCCACATAGAATATTTCTCATAACTATTTCATACATATCAGGTAGGACACGCTCTTCCATGATCATGGCGTTCAGGTGAGGTTCACCATTACATGAAGCCAATAGGGTCAGAGAAAGATCTTGGTGATTTATAGTTGTAACAAGGACTGCAACAGTTTTTCTGACATCCATATACGCAGAAAGGGTAGTTTTGACTGGGATGTGCATGTAGGAATGGAAGTCCTTGTCCCCAAGAGGGTAGTCATTCCCAGTCAGGTCGCACTTGCCCAGTCCCTTAGGGAGGCACGTGCGTAGTTTGCTCACTTAGTAGCCCCAAAGGGGGTAGCTCCCCTCTGGGGAGAAGGGACACATTGTCCAGATTCATCACACTGGGTGGTGGGGATGTCCCAATCCATTACCACCCGGACTTTGGACTGCAGAGGCTGTTTCTTACCACCACCTAATTGATGCCCTAAATAAGTAACAGCACCCTGTGCTATCTGGCACTTGGGAGCCTTGATAGTCAAGCCAGCCTTCTGCATGGCTTGAAGCGCCTTTTCCAGATGGGATACATGGTCTTCTGAGATGTCGCTGAATACTGCAATGTTGTCTAAGTAGGCAACACTGAAGTCTTCCAGCCCCAACAAGACCTGGTTCACCATCCTCTGGAAGGTGACAGGGGCATTCTTTGGCCAGAACAGCATAACAGTGAACTGATAATGCCTTTCAGGGGTGGAGAATGTGGACCTCTCTTTTGCTTGCCCAGTCAGACCGACCTGCCAGTACCTTGCCGTGAAGTCGAAGGAACCGTGGCGGATCAGAAGAAGGAGTCGGACACTGTGAGGACATTTCTACTGGTCATTTATTAAATAATGAAAATAAGGCCTATTGTTTCCCTTAAGTGGTTCAATTGACTTTTCTTTGTATTCATAGAATTCTCTCTCTGATAATCTCCACTCTTTTCTTCTTGATTTATGGGCTGTTTGACCCTATTCCAGAGGTATTTGTGCCCCGGTCGTAGAGATCTCTCTTTTAGGTTACTTGGGGTTCTCTTTCTCACATTGATACAGTTCCTCTTTATCAACCTTAAATTCAATGGGGGTCATTACGAGGTTGGAGGTAGCCATGGCGCTATAAGCGCCATGGCTACCCCCTTACCGCATTCCGGGTCCGGGTTCCCGGAATAGGGACTTACCGGGTAATTCCGAACTTGGAGTACCCGGTAAATCCCCATTCCGGGAACCATTCCCCATTCCCATTTGAGCCCCCATAGGGCTCAATGGGAATGGGGATGGAGCTAATAACGGGCCCGCTATTAGCGGGCCCGTTATTAGCTCTGAAGTCCCTTAACGGGTCCCTTCCATAACGCCTGGTAAAACCAGGCGTTATGGAAGGGACCCGCTAAGGGACCTCGTAGTAGGGCGGTAAGGGATTACCAGTGCCCTTACCGGTGCCGGTAATCCCTTACTGCCCACCTCATAATGACCCCCAATGTCTCACCAATTTCACTGGGACTGGATACAGAATAATGAAAAGCGAAAAAAGTTGACATCTATACAAGATCTGGGAATCTCATCGCATGGACTCGATGAAACTCCCAAGTACTTATGCAAATTCCCCTCGCGATACCATCGCAACCAATTTATGAGATTACACTTCAAGCTGTATAAAACCAAAGCAGTACTGATGTTGAGGCGTGATCCCGAAACTGCAGATAATCAATGTAGACACTGTAATAATACAGTTGAATCAGCCAAATATCTGATAATCGAATGTATAGCAATTACAGCCCAAAGGTCGCTGCATCTCGCAAACTTCGTGCCAATAAATAACAACTTAGAAGAGTGGTGGAGTTACCTAATCGCTGGAACAAACACACGGCTGACTTGCGCTGTGATCAACTTTATGGACTCTGTTCTGCCAGAAAACTGATGTTTTGATTAGAGAGCACGGTATGAAGGTATGACAAATGTAGGATGTACATATTCATGTAATAAAAAGGTTTTTTTTTTGTAACTAAACTAAAAATTACAATAAAAAAAAGGAGACCGGTCCTCGTTTGCAGATGTATGGTTTAGTTTTGACTTTGGCCAAGTCACTGATTTTTCTAGTGTTCTTCATATCTGGCAGTCCCCAATATGCGACCATGGGAGATGGCTTAGGGAGTTCCTTGCAGGAGCGGGAGTCCTTGTCCTCGAAGGGGGATCCTCTCCCAGTGAGGTACTATTTGCCCAGACTCCTAGGGGGTCTTGCAAAGGGATCTCACCTCCTTAGCCTCAAAGGGGGAGAAGGGACGAATTCCCTTGATTGGCCTATTTTATCTCAGGAAAAGGGGTGGTCCCCAAAGGCTTGTAAATCTCCTTTGAGTAGGGGGGGGCAGAAAACAGGTCTTTAACCCCCAATCCCAATTAAACTGGGTAGCATTCCGCTCAAAGTTTTAAAATAATGCCCCTAGATCTATCCCTTCTTAGTAAGGTTGGAGTATGCCATGGGATACTATCCAGTGTGAGGGTCCTGTTCGTATTTTTTCAAGTCCTACTTGGAGTTGTTGATCTGATCTGGTGTTCAACCGATCACTCCAGGAGGGACTCCGGGCTACTCATTTCAACTTCGGGGTTACCCGAGGAGGAAGAAGTCTAGAAGCAACTACGTCCGGCTTCCTCCACTCGTCAGAATTCTTAAGAGCTAGTGGTGGGTCTTCTAACTTTTCCTCCCAATCTAAGTCATTGGGTATTTTAGAATTAAGGCCCATGGAAGGTACGGGTACCGCCAGGAGAATATGGGATCTTATTCCCAACAATGTTTTTATGCCCATTAGACCGATAGGTGGGAGTTTGTTCATAGGTGTGGCCATAAACTTTTGGGATTGTGGGATTGTCTCTTTCTCAGGACTTTAGTATCCCACTTCAGACACCATTTATGGCGGGTCAGAAGAAGGATGCGGACACTGTAAGGACAATTCTACTGGTTATTTATTAAATAAGAATAAGGCCTAGCTTTCCCTTTTGCTATGGGTTGGACCCTGTCTATGTAAATAACTAATGAGCACGTCAGTGGAAGTCTCAATTGAATAAGTCAGCTGACCAAATGCAGCTAGGGAGGGTTTTATGAAGTGGATTGATTGGATTTTGAGTCGTGCAATGCTTTTTTAGAGTTCAATAAGCAATTAAATGATATGAAAAAGAATCCAAAGTCCTCCAAATAGATCAACCAAAGGAATGATTTCATCTCATTGCGGTCAGCCAACACCATGGTCGTCCTCAAGGCTGACAGAAACTTGAAAATGTCAAACATAATTTCAAATCAGGGTATCATACAATTGTATGTGCATAGAATACCATGTTGTAATAAAATTAAATGGAATATGTATATACATATTTGTAACGTAGCATATGTATATATAAGAACAATGTTTTGATAAATTGAGGATACATATAATCAATAGGTTACATACCCATGTTCATTTCACCGATGGAGAGAGCAGAAAAAACGAGAAAACAGAATAAAGCCACATATTCACCATCATAGATAGGAAAGTAGCATATGATTGCTCAGTCCATGAGTGATTCATGCACCGCACCTGCACCCAGCCACTGTGTTACTATATGATGTAAACAAACGAATAGAGAATGATTGCACCGAAAATTATCAGGTTTCCCCCAATATAGTGGATATTCAGAAGTTAAAATTAGATTGTCTTTTGTCAAGTGCAATGTAAAAATACTCACACCTATATGTGGATAGTTTATAGTGATTTGGGTAAGGTTATAGCACCCACTGTGAAAGCCAGACCAGCATTAGTCTAGATATAATTAAGGTGGTAATGCACCCTTGTTGGAAATACGTCTTGTAACAAATCCGGAAGTTTAAAATTAATTAATCATTGTATTAGGCTGACCATATTAACTGTAGCAATAATAATAAAGTGACCATAATTATATCAGTGATGAAATTACCTTACAGAGGTAATTAATTAAGAGAGCCCTACCATGGTTTGCACAAGGGTGCTGGCTCTGGTTCTAGTATGTAGATGTTTCCAATATTTCAAATCAAAATGTCTAGTCCTCAAGTTGATAGAACTGTCAAAAAATAATAGATGGAAAAGTTTGAACCCAGCGCTTGCTGCCAATTGGATGGTGGAATGATATGCAGGAAACTGATACTCCTTACCTTAATTAAATGTTTCCAGTTACATGGTCAGTTACTGGTGCTGCTATATTCGTGGGTAGATTCCCAGAGATCGATTTAAAGTGGCATAAACTTCACCTGTGTGTAAATAAATAGGACACTTGTGTAGGTGTATGCTTAATTAGAAAGCCTCTTGATATTAACTATGAGCTTTGACAGTATACAAAACCGTGTTCTTGAATTACATGCGACAATGTAATGTGCGCATTTGAAAGTGAGATAAAATGGTAGGGTAATTGCCACGTGACATAAAATCCATGTCATGATATTAGGTATGCTGTTGTTATAACAGCGGGTGATGCCACAATGCAGTTTTAGAATGACATAATCTATGACTATATATGGTAATTAAATGTTCACGTTCCGATTATAACTATTTGAAAGTGCACCCCTTGTATTTAATTAAATATGTCTTTATATTGGCGCCAGATAAGCCCTAAAGCAAGTTAAACATTGCTGTGATCTTTGTATGATTTACAGATGCATTGTACTCTTTGTGAAAGAAGTCCTTTTTTAAGTGCCCCAGGTATGCAATTTGCAGATAATATGAAGTATTGATGTCATTGCGGCTACTTTCGCTTACCGTCATGGAATCTATTTATACTTTGGGGTCAAATTCCCGTGGCATCAGGCACGGCTGCTTCCTGAATGGCCATCCTTGTAATGAAAATGGAGTTACCGTGCGTGTGACGTGCATGACGTCAGATATAAACAATAAATAGTGATCTAAAAATGCATTCAATTATGCTGGAAATTCACATTTCGATGCAGGAAAAGTGCATATGTGTTAACACTCACTGCTTCATTTCCGACAATATATTGGGTTGATCCATTGGCTTGAATTATTTATTATGTAGCAGAAAAATGGGGCTGGTAGAAAAGCATGATAAAAATCTTGTATAACTGAATATGGGAATAAGGCGCTACATGCTTTAAAATGTAATCACCAGTACTGAAGATGAGTCCAAACTGGGACTCCGACTGTAAATTAGTACAAACAAGACCTGCTGAACAATAGTTGAATGGTAATTCCTTACAGTGTTATAAAAGTACCATTCTGAATATCACATTATCATTGTCATCCATGCATGTTTGAGAATAATGACCCTTAAAAATCCTCATTATATTTTGTTCAATGGCAACAAGGTGTACAGTGAGGTGCATCTCTCATGTAATTTGCATAGAAAATTGTTGTAAATTTGAAGTCTCAGACATAAGAACAATGAAATATCATCAACATTTGGATTAAGCAATCAAAACAATTCAGGAAGCGGCTTTGCGCAATGCCATGGGGATTTGACCCCAAAAAATAAACAGACTATGTGGGGATTCATCAGGTGAGACCTCGCGAGAGTATCTGCGGGTAGCGCGAAGAAAGACAGATGCGCCCCAGAGCCAGAGCGGCAGCACCAGAATCTAGTCAGGCCTCAGCGCTCCGCCTATTGAGGGAAATGAGGCCTCCTATGCAGGTCTGCCCCATCTGCAGACCCCTACTCAGCTGAGCGTAATGCCATGGCCGAGGGCAGCCTCGTGGGGGCTCCAGCTAGCAGGGGATATCAATTTCACAGCACATGTACTATGTAGTGAAGCTAACTGCATGGGGCAAACGAATTGAAATGTGAGTACTGCCCCCCCATCATTCCGGGACTCTAATACCCCTGTTACTCTTTATGTGTCAGGTGTCAGAATAAACACCTCTTTCTACCACACAAGTGTCCTGTAATCATTGAAGGCCACTACATAATTGGCGACGAGGAGCAGAAAACACCCGGGCAGGAACCATGCAAGGTGCCACGCCACCTCCCGCTTTCCTCCAGTCCCCCGGCATGCCTGCAATCTCTTGGCAGCAATGGGAACCACTGTTCTCCACGTATCTGGAAGCATTGAGAGGTACAGGCTATTCGCCGGCCAGAAAGAAGGTCATGCTACTTAACGACATGGGAGTCGAAGGACAGCGCATTTTCGTAGGGTTGAAGGCTGTGCCCACGGCAAACGAAAACGATGATGTCTACAAAGAGGACATGTTAGTGGGCCACACTAATTCCCGCAAAGTCCAGGATAAATTCATACAAGAGAAAGAACTGGACCTAGATAAAGCCAATCAAATTGAAAGGGCCAAAGAGGAGACCTCGAACAGAAGCAGAGAAGTAAGTGGGCCATCGCGCGCATCCGAAATGGCCACTGTGCAATGGAAGGGGACTAGAGAGAAAGACAGCCGCAAGAAGGAGAAAGGACCAAAGTGAAGAGAAGCAACCAAGCGCTACAGATGTGCCAGCACTAAGCACCTGGTTGAACGATCGAGATTGTCCCGCAAATGAACAAAGAATGCTACAAGTGCAGGCGATTTGGCCACTTTGCTGCAACCTGCACATGGCAGGAAAATAATGTCACCCACATTGACGGAGACAGAGGAACGAGCAATGAGGAAGATCCATACGATAAGCCAATGGTAATCATGGTCAGCTCATCTCGAGCAGGGAGGGAGAAACCCAATTGCGTGGTGAGAGTGGATGGAAAGGAAACACGCATCATGGCCGATTCAGGGTCCGACCTGACCATCCTCCCCATCCAGACATACAAAAACATGATGGGACGCGACTTGGTCGAGATTAGAAGCACCAAGCAAAGGCCCACAGTCTTCGGGGGAGCCACCGTAGACTTATTAGGCTACATCAAAGCCAAACTCGAATTCAAGGATAGCTGCACCACAACAAAATGCGTCTTTTTGTCCGAGGGTCCAGCTGTACTGGGATGGGACGAACAGCATAAACTGAGCATCCGGTTAGACCCCTGCTGAACAAGTGCTGCTGGTCTCCTCGCGCTGAATCTCAAAAGTGCATTCCCCATGCTGTTCTCTGAAACACCTGGGAAAATAAAGAATTACGTGCACAAAAGCCACCTAAAACCCAATGCAGTACCGGACAAGCACAAGGTCAGGCCCATTCCAGCGACATCAAGAGTGGTACTCGAATCCTCCAAATGGCTAAGCCTGGTGGTCCTCATGAAGAAGAAATCCTCCAACGAATTGGGAGTGTGCATAGATCTACGCAGTCTCAACCTGGAGGTGGTCACTGACAGTTTTTCCTTGCCCAGCATCAACTAAATCATGATGAAGGAAGTAACAGTATTTTCAAAACTCGATATGCGTGATGCCAGCCATCAGATAGATCTGCACAAGGCCTCACGCCCACTCACAAAATTCATCACGCCATTCGGCACATTCAACCATTCTCGGGAAGATAGCTCAGGGGAAACATGCTCGCCTTGGAAGCAAGACGGCACAGAGCACCACAGGATCGATCCCCGAGTTTGCGCTTAGAAACCTCTGGGTATTAAGCACGTTATAAATATCATATCCTATCATATCATATAATTTCAATATACACAAATGCCATTCGAGTTGTCATCCGCTGCGTCAGCATTTCAAAGAATGATGAACTCCATGCTGCACGGCATCAACAACATGTCATATTTCCAAGACAACATCCCGGAGTATGCCAAGGACATAGAAACCCCTGACAGAGTGCTAGGAGAAGTACTGGCAAACTACAGAGCGCAGCAGTCAACCTGCGTCACTAGGAGTGCATATTTGGAGCTTGCGAAGTAGAATGCCTGGGTTACCGCATATCAGAGGAAGGAGTAAGCCCCAAGAAAAACATGCTACAAGCTATAGTTGACGCTCCAGCCCCGACTTCAAAAGATGAACTTCGGACGTTCCTTGGTCTCGCAGAGTATTACATGAAATTCGTTCCCAGATTCTCTGAAACCATATCGCCCTTGAGAGAGCTCCTGAAGAAGGGTGCAGAGTACACATGGAAATCACAACAAGTCGCAGCCTTCGCTGAAATCAAGAAGAGAATCTTGCACGCACCATGTCTCAAACCGGTCAATCCCGGTTGGGAAACTTACATAACGACAGATACCACTACATACGGCTTGTGCGGCACCCTCACCAAAAAAAGGGAGACACTGAAAATATTGTTGCCTTTCCGTCAAAAGCACTGTCCACCTCAGAGCAAAACTACTCTACTGTAAAAAAAAATAAAGATGCTGGCGTGCATCTGGGCCGTCGAGTATTTCAGGTCGTACGTTTGGGGAAACAAATTCCTGCCAGTCACTAACCACAAACCCCGGATGCACATGTTGAGCACTGGCGGCACACAAACGGCGACACCACGCCTAAGAAGAATGGCCGCCAAACTGCAGAAGTACACATGAGATTACCCACATTGCAGGCTGGAAGAACGCCCAAGCGGAATGCATGTCCAGGTTACTGGATCAAGGTACCCCGGGCAGCACATTCCTCAAAGACGAATGAGTTGCGGCATCCATATGAGATCTAAGGAACAAAGACTTTATGGAGATGAGCTAGTTGCATTGGCAGGAGGAAATATTACAGTATGATGCCCTGGGCCGAGTAGCAGAAGGGGTCCGCAAAGGGTGGCCCAAAGACAGAGCAGGGCCGGATGGTCTGCGACCGTATTGGAAAGTTAGCGATGAAATCACGGAAATGGATGGTCTAATAATGAGAGGCGACCAAGTAATTCCTCCAAGAGGCATCCGCAAGGTCATATTGTGCAGAGCGCATGCAGGTCATCTAGGCAGCAATATGACATGACGCAGAGTGCACGATGCATACTGGTGGCCTGGAATGGATTAAGATGTAAAGGCAATGATCGAAAGATGCCATGAATGCCCAAACAGCGACAAGCGATTAAAGGTGAGGCATGCACCCATGATACCCACAGAAATCCCACATGGCGTCTGGCACAACATAGGGCCGGATTTCATATGCCTGTTGGACGGCATGTTGAGCGACAACAGGTACGGGGTAGTCATGGTGGACTTCCTCTCCAAGTGGGTCGAAGTTGCATTTGTGCCGGACATCACCACGGGCACAGTCACAGAAGTACTAAACTCTGTCTTTCAAAGAGAAGGGCTCCCCAAAGAGATCGTAACAGACAATGGGGTGCAGCTAGTTTCCAGGGAGATGGAAAGTTTCCTAAAGAAGCACAATATCCGTTATTCGAGAGCAAGCCTGTACCACCCACAAGCCAACGGGCTGGAAGAAAGGGCGAACTGCTTCATCAAAGGAGCCTTACAACTGGCACGTGCATGAGGCATGAATCCATACAAGATCGTCAAAGAGACTGTAGCAGCACATCGCTTGACGCTGAATGCCATATCACAGGAGTATCTCTGTTTCAAATGTTGAGAGGAAGAAGGGCTGCATCCACGCTGCTACCACCGTGGCTACACAAAGTCAGAGAGGACGATAACATCGACATGAGCGACATTGTCTTCAGATTGCAAAAGAAAAAGGAGATCATGAAATCTCACGGCGACAAACTCACAGCAGCATTCTGCACTGAGATTAACGAAGGGGACTTTGTGAAAATACGTCTACCCCACAAAGACACCGCCACGGGCTCCAAAAATAGCCAACCATGTCCACACCAGTGATGGAAGGAGGTGGAAACTTGAAAGGGTGGCAGTGTACAAGAAAAGGGCGTCCACTACCTGCCCCTCCATGGGAATAGGAGACGGCCATGAGCAATGGGGTTTAGCCAGCAGCCCCCAACAACCAGAGATGGACGTCAGGGAAGAAGGAAACCAAAATGAACATGCTCACATGAGCTCCACACCCCGGTCTAGGGAAGCATACCGGGAAGCAACCTCAGCGGAACAAACCCCTTGCGACACATCCCGCATAACCACCCAAACCCCCAAAGCAGCCACTGACCAGAACAGGCTCCAACCGGAGAGAAGGAAGCCAACCAGATTCACAGACTTTGTCATGAACTAGGAACCAGCTTTTCCTATGAAAGGAGGTGTGTGGGGACATCTCACGCAAGATCTCGGCACAGCAAGATCTCGTGAGAATTCACACGGAAAGCACGAATAAAGACAGATACGTGCCAGAGCTGGAGTGGAGGCACCCGAATACGGTCGGGCCTCGGCACTCCTCCTACTGAGGGAAATCAGCCCTCCTATGCAACTCTGCCCCATCTGCAGACCCCTACACAGCTGAGTGTAATGCCATGGCTGAGGGCAGCCTTGTGGGAGCTCCAGCTAGCAGGGGATATCAATACCCCAGCACATGTACTATGCAGTGAAGCTAACTGTATGGGGCAAAGGAGCTGAACTGTGAGTACTGCCCCCCTCCTTTATCCTGGACTTTAATACCCCTGTTACTCTTTATGTTCCAGGTGTCAGAATCAACACCTCTTTCTACCACGCAAATGTCCTGTAATCAGGGGCGTTGCTAGGGGGTGGCTAAGGGGGCTATAGCCCCTGATCTTTTGGTTGTAGCCCCGGATAGAATCTCCAGAGCTACAGCCAAAAGACTAGCTAGCCCCCAGTCCCAACAGTTCCGACATCAGTTTAGCCCCGGGTCTTTTCCAGACCTAGCAACTCCCCTGCCTGTAATCATTGAAGTAACCAAAAAACACTCAGGTGGAAACTGACGGAATCTGGTGCTCACACGTTGCCCTTTTAAGGGCTAAATTCGTTAATGTCAACAATGTTGATAGTGGTTGATGTTTCTTATAAGTTATATGAATTTAAATTTTTCTTGAGAAATATTAACTTAATCCTTCACCAAAGTTTGCTGGAAATCAATTCGCAGTCAATGTGTTCTGTATTTGTAAAAATATGTGTTTTATTCACACAATTTGCTGAGTCAAAAGACACACTGGTCTGCTCTGAACATTCTATTGCCAATGCATTTCGGTGCCTAGAACCATCTTCAGGGCTGTATGTTCACAATACACAGTTTGCAGCATGATCAATCAACAATTTCAATAAATCAACCCAGGTGCAATTTCACACGCATCATTTTTTGCATTTTTGCAAAATAATGCATACATACCAACGTAGTATTTTCAGGTAGTGTGAATTCAATGTTCCGGTTCATAAAGAAAATAAAAGAAAAGAAAAATCACAGGGAATGCCCCTGCCCAGTCAGTATATTCTAAATTGCACCCTTGTGATTGCTAATGAATGGAAATCCTTTTACCTCAGCGTTCATATGCCTGGAGAGCATGTGTCTTATCTCCTTAGAAGTTTTATCAGAGGTCTGCCTGTAATACATGCATTAGATTTTACAATCATCTACCCACGAGTAACAATCTGCTGGTCATATCTTAGTGAAGCGTACATTCGCTTACCTTCGGCATGCTTCCCGTTCGGTCAGACTGCTGTGAACCTCCGCTCCCTTGCACGCAAGGTTCCACGGCTTCCCATGGTAACCAGGCAGGCGTCGCCCGTCAGCCGGAAACAGCTGTGCGGACCACGCCTCGTGTCCCGCTACCCCATGGAAACGGGTGGGCGGGACGTGCGATCACCCTAGGAACGTGTACTGATTGCAATGCCGTATTCAGTAATCTAAATCCGAAACGTACTTGCCAAATGGATACACCATAATGAAACGGTACTTTACTCGACATCATATGTATGTAAATAAAACCGTGTCGTAAGGTATATTACCATGCCACAGTGCCCGATCTTGATATATCTGCCCTGTTACTTACGTTCGGTCACCATAGATAAGTACTCTAAAAATAATGCGATATTTAAGTAATTTCAATCACACTATTTAAATGAGTTCACCATAATGATGGCGTAGCTTCTCTCAGTGTAATATGTGTGAATTGATAGTACTGTGTCGTACCGTACCGCATGGTCTGAACTTAACCCTTATACCTCGGTACATTCTCATTAATGGTTGAAACCAGCCTGGATGTCCATCCATCACAATAATTACATCATGATGCAGTCATCTCACCTTATTTGTTTCGAGTATGCCTCGAAATCTTTAGTTATAAAGGAGGATGCATGCCCATATCTAATGGTCATACTGTCATTTATAACTGTAGTATCGGGGGGCAATGTAAAACCCCACTGTGTGTGAATATAAAACAATGTAATGCAGCACTCATTTTCAGAATATCCATCCAGACAGATTCAATAAAATTACATATGTCTGACAACATAATTCACCCTAAGAAGGATGTATCCTATTCGCAGTGTGCAGGAATAGGAATCATGGGTATTGAATTAATGTGCTGATCCTTCAATGCCATACCATCCAAGCTTAAGACCACATTTATCAAAGAATCAAAAAGCAAAATATAAAAGGTTAGCATAAAATGCTGTGCACAGTTAACATACATAGAGGTGGAACTCATAAGGTATGGATTATGTGCTGATCCCCTAATATCATATCATACAAGTTCAAAACCACATGTATCGAGAAATAAAAAAAAATACTAAAATACAGAGTATTAACATGAAATCCACTGATGTTCATGTCTCCATCAGATCTGTCTTTGTAATCTGTTGATGTCTGCCATATACTCTTTTCTATACATGAATCACATAATTAGATTCTCATAAAAAACATGTGAAATGTATTTCTTCATTTAGATCTCTAGGTGCCAATGTTCCCAATTTGTCTATCCAGAAGGACTCCCTTTGGTCTAGCCTCCTTTGGATGTTTTCATGTGGTTCTCTCTTTATCAATACCTCCAAGATTTGAAACTTGATTTGTGATAAGTTGTGTTTCTTGTCGTGCCAATGTCGTGCCACCGCAGAATTTATATTGTGATTCCGTATACATGACCGAATGTTCATTCCATCTTACTTTACCAGTTTGCTTTGATTGGCCCACATAATACAGACCACATGGGCATTTGATGAAGTAGATAATGTTACTCGTTGCACAAGTCACAAAGTTGCGCAGACTTATTCTTTCTCCTGTATGTGGGTGGTTCACAATGTTCCCTTCGAGTACATATCCACAATTACTGCAATTCAAACACGGGTATGTACCAGTCCTTTTTGTATCTTTCTTTATGCTAGAATGTCTGGTTTTAACTATCTTGTACTTCAGGTTCTGACTACTTTGATAGGCAAAGAGTGGTGTTTCTTTAAACTGTGGTTCAACACTTTCGTCTAATGTCAACATTCCCCAATTCTTTTTTATTATTTCTTTAATGCGATTAATTTGTTTAAAATATTTTGATACAAACACCATCGATGTTGCTCCTTCTGGTTTCTATCTGGGTTTCAATAACTCTTTCCTGCTTTGGTTCGCAAGTCGTGTTTCAGCCAATTCAATCTCTGTTTTTGTGTTACCGATTAAGAAATGTCTCCCCCATCCTTGTAATTTCTTCCTCGTAGTCCATAGGGTCACTCACAATTCTTTTTACTCTCAGCATTTGGCTACAGGGTAGATTTTTTATTAAGCTCGGCTGATGGAAACTGAGTTTGTGTAAGAGAGTATTCCAGTTTGTTGGATTTTGATACACATTGGTTTTATAACCTGGATGGTGGTACTTATGTTCACATCCAGAAAATTGATCTTCTATTGAATACTCAAACATAAATTGGATTTGTTGATCTAAGTTGAGATATTTAAAGAATTTTAACAAATTCTCCTGCTTTTTCTTTTCTTTTGTTTTCTCTATGAACCAGAACATTGAATTCACACTATCTGAAAATACTACATTGGTATGTATGCATTATTTTACAAAATATCACTCTTTGTGAGGCGTGTGAAATTACACTTGGGTTGATTTATTGAAAGTGTTGATTGATTATGCTGCAAACTGTGTATTGTGAACATACAGCCCTGAAGATGGTGCTAGGCACCGAAATGCACTGGCAATAGAATGTTCATGGCAGACTGTTGTGTCTTTTGCCTCAGCAAATTGTGTGAATAAAACACATATTTTTACAAATATAGAACACATTGACTGAGAATTGATTTCCAGCAAACATTGGTGAAGGATTAAGTTAATCATTTCTCAAGAAGAATTTAAATTCATATAACTTATAAGAAACATCAACCACTATCAAAAATGTTGACAACAACGAATTTAGCCCCTAATAGGGCAACGTGTGAGCACCAGAGTCAGTCAGTTGGTTTCCACCTGAGTGTTTTTTGGTTACAATATTTCATAAAGCTCTTGTGTCAGAGAGCTTTTTTAGATCTGGTAGCTCCTAGTATACGCACTAAAATATGAACAAATAAAGAACAAAGTGATACGTTTGAATGCTCTATGAGTAAAAACGTAGTGCCCACCTCTTATCCTCTTTTTTCTGTAATCATTGAAGGCCACTACAGACTCCATGACGGTAAGTGAAAGTAGCCGCAATGACATCAATACTTCATATTATCTGCAAATTGTATAGCTGGGTCACTTAAAAAGGACTTTGTTCAGAATGCATCTGTAACTCATACAAACATCACAGCAACGTTTAACTTGCTTTGGGGCTTATCCGGCGCCAATCCAAAAACATCTTTAATTAAACACAAGGGGTGCACTTTAAGATAGTTATAATCGGAACGTGAAAATTTCATTACCGTATATAGTCATAGATTATATAATTCTAAAACTGCATCGGGGCATCACCTGCGATTATAACAACAGCATACCTAATATCATGACATGGATCTTATGTCACGTGGCAATTACCATACCATTTTATCTCGCTTTCAAATGCGCACATTCCATTGTCGCATGTAGTTTTAGAACACGGCATCGTAAACTGTCAAAGCTCATAGTTAATATCAAGAGGCTTTCTAATTAAGCATACACCTACACAAGCACCCTATTTGTTTACATACAGGTGGAGTTTATGGCACTTTAAAACAATCTCTGGGAATCAACCCAGGAATATAGCAGCACCAGTAACTGACCATGCAACTGGAAACATTTAATTTTGGTAAGGAGTATCAGTTTCCTGCATATCATTCCACCATCCAAATGGCAGCAAGCACTGGGTTCAAACTTTTACATGTATTATTTTTTGACAGTTCAATCAACTTGAGGACTAGACATTTTGATTTGAAATATTGGAAACATCTACATACTAGAAACAGAGCCAGCGCCCTTGTGCAAACCATGGTAGGGCTCTCTTAATTAATTACCTCTGTAAGGTAATTTCATCACTGATATAATTATGGTCACTTTATTATTATAGCTTCAGTTAATATGGTCAGCCTAATACAACGATTAATTAATTTTAACCTACCAGAATTGTTACAAGACGTATTTCCAACAAGGGTGAGTTACCAACTTAATTATATCTAGACTAATACTGGTCGGGCTTTCACAGGGGGTGCTATAACCTTACCCAAATCACTATAAACTATCCACATATAGGTGTGAGTATTTTTACATTGCACTTGACAAAAGACAATCTAATTCTAACCACTGAATATCCACTATATTGGGGAAAACCTGATAATTTTGGGAGCAATCATTCTTTATTCATTTGTTTACATCATATTGTAACACAGTGGCCGGGTGCAGGTGAGGTGCATTAATCACTCATGGACTGAGCAATCATATGCTACTTACCTATCTATGATGGTGAATATGTGTCTTTATTCTGTTTTCTCGTTTTTTCTACACCCTCCATCAGTGAAATGAACATGCGTATGTAACCTATTGATTATATGTACTCTCAATTTATCAAAACATTGTTCTTATATATACATATGCTATGTTACAAATATGTATATACATATTTGTTTTTGTGGATGATTTAGTTTATTTATAAATGTTTTCATCTGTTTCTTGGGGTGTGAAAAAGTAGTGATTGCAGTGTGTCTCAGGAATTTCTTCTATTAAGTTCCAGTATAGTGCTGAGAAAGAGAGTGATTCTGTATGTGTATTTGTTGTTTTGCCCGCTGAGTAGGGCGGCCTATCTTTCTTCTGTGTCCATTTGTTGTGTTGAGAGTTCAAAGAATGCACCACATTGTTTGCGTTGGCATGAAAGTGACTGGCATTCCATCACCAGATGGAATAGGGTTTTCGGCGTTGTTTCAACCTTGCAGAATCGACAGTGGTTGTTTGTGGTAGCAATCTGCCTCTTTGTTGCCAGGTATGAATTTGTAGGTAAGATGTTCAAACATATTCTTAGAAATGTTGTTCTGATAGTTTGGTCTGGAAACATTTGGAGGTATTTTGGTGGTTCATGGATTTTTCTGTTGTCTTTGGTGCATTGGAGAGTCTGTTTGTAAGTATTTTTCATTTGGATCATTTTTATCCAGTCATTCTGGAGAAGTTTGAGTTTGGCATGTTGTGGGCGAAGGGTTAGTAGTTCTTCTGCTATCTCTTCGTCTTCCATTTCCTTCATTATAGTCTGTTTCCATTTTTGTAATACCGTGTTGTTGAAGGTATTTGCGTGAGCTCTCAAAATTTGGATAGCTAGGGTTTTCTGGTCGGAAAGGATTTTTCGGAAGATGTCTAGTCTCTTCCAGAGTACAATGGATCAATTGATTGGGTTGCCATTTTGTGTCGTATTCTCGGCATTGGATACGACTGCAGTAGGTGGAGGATCTTGCGCCAAAAAATAGCTTTGAATATCATCCAATTTACTGTGCCAGCATTCATCATTGCTTCTGTTCCATACGTTATTACAGGGATGTATTTTTGTCTATAGTAAGCGATGATAGGTCTGAAAGAGATTTGGCCATATTTCCTGCGAAGTAGACATCCTTGTAGTGCCAGGGTTTGTGATGTTTGTTCTAGTTTGTCCAGCCATTGATCTTCCGATTTAGATTGGTTTATTAGTATACCGAGATATTTGAAGGTTGTCACGTTTTCTAGTTGGTTTCCATTGATGTTAAATGTTGGTTGTTTTACTTTTTTTGTTTGTGGTTTGGTTAAAGACATTGGGCATCATTACGAATCCGGCGGTAAAACCGCCTTGTTACCGCCAGACTCGTATTACCATTCCGTGACTCCCGGAAATACCAGGGCATTACGACCCTGGTGTCCCGGGAATTCCGGAGGCGGAATTCGGTAAATCCCCATTCCCATTGAGTCCCGTAGGACTCAATGGGAATGGGGAAGTGGAAACATCGGCACCATCTTGTGATGGTGCTGGTGTTTCCACGTCCGCCTGCAGGCGGGCGGTGTTAAACCCGCCAGGTCAGACCTCCCGCCTGCAGGAGTCAGGATCGGGCAGTCTGGAATTAACAGTGGCGGCGGGTTTACTGCCACTGTTAATTCCGAACCGCCCGACCTGTAATGAAGCCCATTGTCTTGATTTTTGAAGTGTTGATTGCTAGTTCGTTTTTGTTCATGTAGCTGCTCAGCGCTGTCAGGGCTGCTTGTAGTCCAGAGGTTGTTTTATCAAGCAGGATGATGTCATCTGCATATGCCATAGCAGGAACTGGTATTGAGTTTATTTTCAGAGGGTTGCTTTGGTTGCTGATCAGATATTCTTCAATATCTTCAATGTCTGCTGTGAACAGATTGTATAGGGTTGCCGCCAGGGGGCACCCTTGCTTTAGTCCGTTTGTTGTGGCAATTGGTCTGGTGGTAGCGCCTTGTTTTGATAGTCTCACTTTTATGGAGCTTTCTGAGTATATTAGGATAATTGGCTCCAGGATGTTCGATGGGCACTTCCATGTTTTGAGTTTCGACCATAGTTTGTGTCGTGATATGGCATCGAAGGTCATCATCAGCTCAATAAACGCAGCATGTATAGTGGTGTGATTGTTGATGGCTTCATGTTTTATTAGATGAAGTAATATCAGGTTGATGTTGGCTCCAACGTTGGCGGTAAAACCCGTTTACCTGGCCGAGAACCTGCCGTTGTCAATTGCCCAGGCAGTTAGTTGTTTCAGTAGTGTTGACGCAAAGAGTTTTCCGAGCGTGTCCAGTAGGGCAATTGGGCGAAAATTCTGCGGTTCATCTCGGGGGCCTTGCTTATAGATGGGGACATTTGTGGCCGACCTCCAAGAGTTTGGAATTTGATTGAGTGTGTTTATCAGGGTTATGATCTGACACATGAAATTCGCCCAGGCTGGCGGGTCCTTCTTGATGACGGCATTGGATATTCCATCGGGGCCAGGTGCTCTAGAGGTGTTTAGGTTTTTGATCATTTGTATCAGTTCATCATAATCCACTTTCACTTGCCATTTTGATTCGTTCTTGGTCGTTTCGTCTTGGGACTGCGATGGTCGGGCTCCATAGATGGTTGAAAAGTGTGTGATCCATGCTTCTTGCGAAACGTTGGCCGTCATCTTGTGTTGTTTTTGCGGGTTGTCATTGATCAGATTCCAGAGGTCTCTCGTGTTGTGTGACTTGTATGTTTTCATTATGTTTTCTGCATCAGCTTGTTGAAGGATTTTTTGTTCAGTTTTCTCCAGTTTGTGTGTGTTTGTTTCAAGCTTTTAATCTGTGTCGTGTTTTCTACAGATTTTGTTTTCTCCAGGTGCTGTATCGATTTTCCCAGGCATTTTTTCTTGTCAGCTATTTCCTGATTGTACGTGTGATGGTGGTTTTGTTGTGGTCGGTTTTTAACTGTTTGTCGGAAGGGTAGTAGGATACATTCATAGTTCATTTTTTCAGCGTCTATCAGGTTGGAAGCATGGAGTTTCTTTGATAGGTGTGCCATTGCTGATTGTGGAATGCGAAGTCTTGATGTTGTTCCATCGGGTTCTAGTGGGCATGCTGTTGCGGTTTCTTCTTGTTCGGTTAGCAGACGCAAGTGCAAAGTTAGTTGATTGTGATCGCTTCTATCCGATGTTATCGTTTGAGCTGACATAACAGATTCATCCAAGTCGTGTGATAGAAATATATAATCAATGATTGAGGTTGAGGATTCTCTGGACCATGTTGGCGTGTAAGATGTAGAGTTGTTCCTTACATGGTTTAGGAGGATGAGGTTGCGGGTAGTGATTTTGTTCTTTCATATGCTTGCTTTTGGTGAGAGTTGTGATTGAGTTCGGAGAGTACCATTCTGGGTGAATAAGTTGATGTTCAGGTCTCCACAGATTATTATTTCTACCGGTTGGTGATTTCCAAAAAGTTTATCGATTGTTATGAATACTCCATCGATGAATGCTTCAGTTGTTATTGCTGCGCGGTTCCAATAAAGATTTAATATTGCAATTGTTATCTCATGCTTTTTTTCCTTGGATGGTTCTCAATGCTTGTTATTTTTGTTAATTGCATCCAGGAGTTAATATTTTCAGTGCTCAGTACCGTCCATTGAGGGTTTATCTTGATTAAGGTGAGGAGGCCTGATGCTGGTCTTCCTTGTTTTTTGACTATTGCATGGTTGAGGAAAGTGAGAAAGCCATCGCAGACTGGGGTTTCGCTGAGCCAGGTTTCTTGCAGACATATGATTTGATAATTTTCTAGGTCCTGTGAGGGGTTGGTGAAGAGATGCAAATTTCCTCTGGTGTTCCACGAGCAGAATGACCACGTGTTTTCCAGGTTTGTTGATTGTTATGATTGAGAGCTCGTTGAGTTTCCTAGGGATGCAGTTTCTGAGTATGAGTTTTCCAGGTCGTAGTTTCTTTTGATTGGTCGTTCTGCTCCGCTCGATTGTTCTGATTATGGTGATTGGCTCTGTTTTCTGGCTGCTCCTGGATGGTCATTAGTTTTTCGTTTGTGTCCTTGATCGATGTATACATATTCCATTTAATTTTATCACAACATGGTATTCTACATGGGAAATATTAATGTCCTGTTCTATGCACATACAATTGTATGAAACCCTGATTTGAATTTATGTTTGCCATTTTCACGTTTCTGTCAGCCTTGAGGACGACCATTGTCGAAACACGTGTCGGCTGACCCCAATGAGATTAAATCATTCCTTTGATTGATATATTTGAAGGACTTTGGATTCTTTTTCACATCATTTCATTGCTTATCGAACTCTAAAAAAGCATTGCGCGACTCACCCAAATCCAATCCATTCACGGATTATGTTTTCAAGGGCTTTATGGGTGGACCTTGCGGAACGGGTGACGCAGCCTGCCTAGAGACATAACTTCGGTGGCCAAAGTGCACTTACATAGTTTTGAACCCATAGCTGAATCATATTGTCTTATGAAGTGGGCCCACCTTCCTAGCCTCAATGGGGGAGACTCCCCTTTGTGGAGAAAGGACAAATTCACTTGATTCATCACAGTTCTCATGAAATTTGCAGCTCCTAACCAGTCAATCAGTTAGTCTACCTTATTGATGGGGTGTGCATCTGTCTCTATGACAGAGTTGAGCCCCCAGCAGACCTCTGTTTTCCTGCTACAGGACCTTTTAGGGGCTAGTACAACTGGTCTAGCCCAGGAGCTGTGGCAAGGCTCGATAACACCCGAGGTCAACACCTTAGAGACTTTCACCTTGATAGTGTCTTTGAACTTGTCAGGCATCCAGCGAATCCTACTTTTCACTGGTTTGCTTTCTCCGATGTCTTTGGGGAGATCTGAACTCCCTCTAACAACTTGCCATGTAACAAGTCACAGAGGGAATCACTCTGCTCCTCAGTGTTGTTATCATTGACCAGAGCCATCACCAAATAATCCTGGCTGTAATGGGATTTTAGCCGGTTGACCTAGAAGACCTGATGTGTCTGCCTCTGGGCCTTGGTGTCAATGACTTAGTTAACCTCAATGATCTTTTCCAGCACCACATAGGGCCCAGTCCACTTATCATGCAAGACGCTGGACTTGACGGGTTCCATGATCAAGACCAACTAGCCTGGCATTTACTGCGTTAACATGGCATTCTGGTCATGGCGGTGCTTCATGAGCTCCTGACTTGGCTTCAGGTTCTGGGTGCTCTGCTCTCTGTACTTGGTCATCTTGGACTGGAGGCCAAGCACATAGTCCACAATGTCGTGGGAATGGATTCAGGGATTGCCCTCCCATCCTTCCCACTGCAGACTTAGCGGACACATAACGGGATAGGCAAACTGGAGCTCGAAGGTCCTGAACTCAACACCATTCTGTGGCACCTCCCGGTAGGAGAACAGGAGGCATGACAGGAGAATATTCCACTTTCTCCTTTGGGGCTCTTCCAAGCCACCTATCATGCCCTTGAGGGTCTTGCTGAATCGCTCAACAAGCCCGTTGGTTTGTGGGTAAAAGGCTGTGGAGAACTTGTAGGTTACTTCACATTCATCCCACATCACTTTCAAATACGCTGATATGAAGTTGGATCCCCTGTCGTAAATCACTTCTTTAGGGAATCACACACAAACGAATATCCCAATGAGGGCCTTCTTAACCACAGGGGCTTTGATGCTCCTCAAAAGTACAGCTTAAAGGTACCAGGTGACGTGATCTACCACAACCAAAATGTACCGGTTTTGAGAGAAGGTTTGCGGATCCAAAGAACCCACAATGTCCATATCAATCCTATCAAAAGGCTGTCCAACCATGGGTAGTGGAATTAGCCTTGCAGGAAGTTTGGTGAGTGTGGCAGGACTGAACACATTCTTTTATCTTTGACCCCATCTAGGGTCAGTAGAAATGGGCAGACTGCCTGTCGGTTGTCTTTGTCATTCCTAGATGACCTGCCAATGGAATGTCTACAGCCAAGCCCAAAAGGCACTGAGGGACCAACAAGCGCCAACTGGACCCTGCCTCACAGTTCTTGGGCTCAGGAGACCATTCTCCCAATACACCCTGAACATCCCAGGGCCTTCCCCCTGGGCCTGCTTCTCTGCCTGCTCACCCATATCTGCCAAAGTTGGACCGTCGCGCTGTGCCTGGCAAAAGTCAGACTGAATGGGGCCCCCAGCTAAGAACAAGTCACGTAGCTCGGGGTGAACCTTGACGTCTGAAACTAGTGTGTCCTCTACACTAGGTCCTGTAGGCAACCCTCAGCTCAATGTGTCTGATGGCTCCTCAGCAGGAACCTAAGTGGCCACTAGACCCTCTCTGGAAGGAGCAGGTGTCTCTGTGGACTCTGGATCTGGACAGCGGTGCAGGTCTCTCGCCACGATCAACCGGAAGAGCCACATTGCCCATGGCCACCACGGCAGCTTCCGGAGCTGCTTCCTTCTCCCTAAATCGTGTGATGGGTGCAGTGATTACGAGGTCAGGTTTATCATTCCCTAATAGACAATCTACAGGAATGGCAACTTTAACAGTGATGCGGAACTGTGAGGTTTCTCCCCTGCAACTGATTGATAGTCAGTCGGCATCGGGTGAGACCATTGAATCCCCTAACTAGATTGGGAGGACCAGGGATGATCTGATCCTTGTGTACCCACCATTGTCGGATGGCGATGATATCACAAATTGTGGGGGCTATGTTCTCATCAATGAACACATGGTCCAAGAGGTTTGCTGTGTTAGCAGGAACCAGGGTTTTGGTGTGAGACCCAGTACCTGTCCCGCTCAGTGACACAAGGGTACATTCAGCCAGCCCCTGAGGGGGAATTCATCATCTAAGATGCCCACCTTTACAATTATTTCCTCCTCCTCCTCCTCCTCCTCCATGAGAATAGTGCTAACTACTGCCATCTTCAGTCTACCCTTGCAGGCAGGATCACCCTTCCTTTGTCTCAGGTCTCCACAGGTAAGGCAGCCCTGGGGGGCTGTGAGTGTGGGTGCTCCAGTGTTAGGGGTTCCCTCACTTTCTGTTGGAGCAGATGATACAGGTGACTGGAATTTCCCCTCAGGATTCTGGGGTCCTTTGTTAGCAGCAAACCTTTGTCCATACCCTCCTTTTATTTACTTTTCTCAACCTCTTTATCATCTGGTTTGTATGCAACGGCCACTGCCTTTTTCTCATGGTGAGCAGCAATAAACCTGTTGGCCGCCTTTGCAAGCTCCCGAGGATCTGTGATATTCTTGTCCACTAGATGCTGGTGTAACTCTATCTCACATTGTTTAAAGATGCTTTCACATGCAATCAAATTAAACATGCCCTCAAACGTGTCAACTTTGTTACATGTGACCCAACCACTCAGATATGTCGGAAATCGATGTTTAAACACCTCAAAAGTTTGGCTCCCCTTTTTAGTGAGCTATTTAAAGCTCTTGAGGTATACTTCTGGGGTTTTGCAGAACTTCCTGAGGATTGCGGCCTTCATAGTCACCTGAATGATTACATCAGTTCCAACCATCTCTAGGCGGCTCATAAAACCTGCACCCTAACTCCAGCTTTTCAAACCAGTCGAAAATGCCCCTCCCCTTGGACTAAGTTCTTGGGGAGGTGTCATTTAGGCTTATCACTGGAGACACTTCCTTCGCCGCTAGAGGATTTGCTGGCTTACCTCGACCCTCAAGCTCTGTCTTTGTTTTGCTTTTCAGACACGTGTAATGACCTCAGAAAATGTTACCCTATTACACAGACCAAAAATTCTTGGATTCAAGAAGGCAATACTACACACCTAGACCAATGATTGGAATATAATTGGTTCTTTACAGGCCCTTTATTCACACAAAATAATAAGTATACAGATAATTATTGGAATATATATAATTGGTTATACATAGACACACAAGCAAGGATAGCTACAAAGGGTCTACATCACTGTTAGTGCAGTTGTAAGAGCAAACCTAATCTCAGCCATGACTACACTACCCAGTCCCAAGGCAGGTAGCAGAGAGATCACATGTACTAACGGGGTCTGGAGCAGAGCATCCTCCCTCTCAGCGAGACTTCAGCACTCGGGGTTCCAATCCTCTGTCTCCTCATCAGTATACCTCTCTTCTTATGGGGGACAAATCCACGCCCCTCATAGGTTGCAAAACAGTCCCCAGCCGAAGGACAGACAGCAAGCATGGGAGGCAAAGAGCTGAAAAATCCAGACTGTAGTGGAAAAACCCAGCTTGTCTTCTGCGTGCTTTTTTCCAGCAACCCGTATCAATACACCTGCACATCTCTGACTCACTTCTCTGCTAATCCTTGAGCAAACAATACAACTATCCTTCATAGTGAGCTCCTCTGTTTCATAATTTAATATTGCAATCGTTGCAGAATTCATGTTCACCTTCTAAATGAGCTCACAGAAACGTAGCCTTTAATTGCGGTTTGGAAGTGAATGTCCAAAATGGCCACGAACCGGCACCATGTTGTAGCTCGTTTTCTCACACGCATTACACTCCACCCTTTGGACAATTAACTGCCATATCCCAATGAAACAAAATATGGTTTCCGAAATGGACAAAACATCCCTACCAGATTGGGAATACAAGAAATACACCAACAACAAATAGCCAAGGCAAAAAATATTGCAAAAATACAAATAAAAACCTAACGCAAGGCTTCCGGAATCCACAAAAACAAGCGATCCCACCAGCACCTGCCCTGGACCTGAAGTGACTTGAGAAATCAGGTCCTTCAAATTGCCAATGTGCTTTTGAATGGAACGGGAATGATCGTCCAAATCAAAACAACACATTCCTTCAACGGCATTGCAACCCAAATTGTGGAAGCCTTCCGCAAGTCACACTCATCCGTGGGAACATGGATGGGAGCTGCAGCTTGAGTCTGGCCCCCTGGAAACCCTCCACCCCCTAGCTTCCTCAAAAGCTTGGAGACTTTTTAATAGTTCAGCTTTCCTAATCTTACTGCCATGAGGGAGTCCCCTCTCTTGACAGAGTTCACGTAAGATACTTGCTTTCAAGGTCTGCACAATGCTCATGTGTCATGGTCACAGGACAAGGGCCACTATCTTTATCATCTAAAGGGTCCAAATGGACCCAGTCCTGGCGCCTTTGGGGCCAGGCTCATGAGAAAGTGTGCTCTGCACACTTTGTGTCTGGGGCCTTTGTTACTTCCTCCACAGCAGACTCCCCGAATGCACCTAGGCCGGCCATGGCCATTGGGAAACATTGGGGAGCATGTGCAGCAGTCCCTCGGAGTGGCAAGGTGGGGCCACAAGGCAGAGCCAAGGGGCAGGGCTGGGGCCAGGCTATTTAAGCCTGCCCCACCCGCATACAAGCACTTTGCGTTAGCATGCTTCCTGCAGCATGGGGCTTACTGCCGCCTGAAGCGCTCTTACCCAATTCCAGTTCATCAACTCAGAGCGCATCTCACCTGATTCCAGGACATCATCTTCAGCGCACACCTTACCGGACTCCAGCCACACCATCGCTTGAAGCGCAGCTCACCTGACTCCGACTCTTCATCTTCAGCGCGTACCTTATCTGCTTCTAGCAATACCATCGCTCGAAGCGCAGCTTACCTGACTCCAGCAACATCATAGCCAGATGCGCATCTTACCTGCCTCCTGCAATCCCATCACCTGCAGTGTATCGCATCTTACCTGATTCCCATTGTCATCGGAGTCGAGGCGCATCCTCACCTGTTCCGGGCGTCCAATTACGCGGGAGCTCTTCTTCTCGCCCAGCATCCTCTCGGATCCATCCATCCAGTAATTGCTGGCAGGTCTTCAGATAGCCGCCTCCTGCTCAACGCTGCCAGGCCATCCCTGCAAGAGAAAAGGACACACAAGGTTAGAGACTGCATAAATAGCTTACGCTTGGTCGCGCAACACATAAGCCTTGCGCGCAACCTTGAAACCCAATTTACCTTCTATTTGGGAACCTCGTAATCCGCTCTGGCAACCATTTGGACTCTCTTCCAACACTGCGACTCCGCGTGGCCATCTTCAAACCTATTGGGGAGAGGAATGACATAATAAGGGTTACGGACAATAATCACGGGAGAAAGACATTGCAAGAGGATACGGACACTAATCATTGTTAAGAACACTTACCTTCAAAGTGATTCAGCCACAGCCGGTCTGGGCTGCCACGCACACGGACCAGTGGAGAAACTAGGTCCATCAAAGGCACCCCTGCTGATGAGAAGCAGGATTGAGAGCTCATCCTTACAAGAAAACAGGTGAGACTATATGGGTAAACGAATGCTCATCTCATTCTGTAACGAAGGGTTCGAGGGAAATCACAGTCCAACCACAGCATTCTCACTGCCTCTCGTATTCACTCAGGGGCAGTGCCAGCAACCAGAGCAGCCCACACTACAGAGGCAGGGGAAGAAGTCTGATCCGGGGAAGCCAAGTCAAGGGAAGGCTCCAACCATGCCCCAACGCCCCCGCAGAGACCAGGTGAGCACAACAGAACGCGAAGCTTCTCTGAATCTCTGCCTGGGCGTTATGGACACCTCGGAAGCTGACCAATTGGCCCAATTGTTGGGGGAACTGCGGGCCGAAGTACATGCCTCCAGACAAGAGACTAATTCCTTAAGAAGAGACCTTATTGTAGCTCGAGAACAAACGGATGATCTGGCAAGACAAATGCTCCCGACACACTCAGGGCAGGTTCCATTACCCGGAATTGCACCAACTCCTTTGCCGCAGCCATCACCACCAGTTCAAGTGGTGCTCCCAGGAGCAGAGCCACTGGCCCCGCCTGAACGTTTTACCGGCGATCCTAGCAAGTATGCCATATACATGAACCAATGTCGCCTTCACTTTTTGTGTCGTGCTGGGGCTGTCCCTAACGATAGTGCAAGAGATGCCTTTGTACTTTCATACTTGGGGGGCAGCGCAGCGGACTGTTCCATACCATTAGTAAATCAGGATGATCCACTTCTCTGAAACTTTGGAGAATTCCAATGGGAATTGGATTTTTTTTGCCAGGCACACCCAATGACACGCCCTTGATAACAAACTATTGTCCCTCAGACAGGGAAACCATGATCTACTGACTTATATTGCCACCTTTAATCGTCTCGTAGCACAAACAAATTGGACCAAAGAGAAGAGGACCACTCTATTTTATCGGGGATTGCGTGGTGAACTAAAGGATGCGCTAGCCCAAGTGATCAACCCCGCTGAGTGTTGTGCTGAGTATATCACTCTGACAGTACAATTGGACCATAGGTTGCAGGACCGAAAAATGCAACACACAAGAACTGAAGGGAGATCGATCTTTATGCGACCCCGGGACCACCAAGTCAAAGCCCATAAGCCCCGACAAGCGTAGGGGTCCACTTGTCGAGCGAAATGACGAAAGTTGTACAGACCTCACACTTGGTCATCCCGGTACTCTTGGTCCACCACCAACAACCATCTAAGGTACATGCCTTGGAAGTATATATTGATAGTGGAGTGGTGGGAAACTATATTGATCAGGATCTGGCCTCACGGATAGGCCTTCCCCTCCAGCAGAAGCTACAATCGGAAAACGTCACAGCAGTGGATGGCTCTCAGTTGTCGTCCGGCCCAGTAACGCAACATACTGACAAAGTCATACTGATGTGTCAGGATGGTCCTCAGGAAGACATTTCTTTCGATCTTATTGGGGCCCCCCAGTTCCAGATGATCTTAGGAATGCTGTGGCTAGAAACCCATAACCCCAGGATTGACTGGCGAACACAAGTGTTGACCTTTCCTCAGGAATGCACCAAAAGTTGCTACCACAAAGGCGTGAAGAGCCTGAAACTCAAGACGAAACCTATCCTGGGACTCTCTGGTTCCCTACCCCCTGAATATCTGGATTATCCAGATGTGTTCCAAAAGGAGCCAGCAAAGACCCTGCCTCCACAAAGACCTTACGACTGCCAAATCGATCTGCTCCCCTAAGGACAAATTCCTTGCAGTCGAATCGACCTCTAACTGAGCAAGAAAATCAGTATCTGAAAACTTACCTAGTTCAGTACCTAGCTAACGGATTCATCCGCCCGTCTCCTGCCTCCTCGGCTCTCTTTTTCGTACCCAAGAAGGAGGACAACCTCAGAACTTGTATAGATTATAGGGCACTGAACCAAATCACAGTTAAGAACAGATATCCTCTGCCACTCATCCTCGAGTTGCTTGATCAGGTGAAGAATGCTCAAATCTACACAAAACTGGACCTACGAGGGGCCTGTCACCTTGTGAAAGTTAAAGGGGAGACAAATCACTGGCAGGTCTTCGGATAGCTGCCTCCTGCTCGAAGCCGCCAGGCCATCCCTGCAAGAGAAAAGGACACACAAGGTTAGAGACTGATTAAATAGCTTATGCTTGGTCGCGCAATACATAAGCCTTGAGCTCGACCTTGAAACCCAACTTACCTTCTATTTGGGAACCTCGTACTCCCCTCTGGCAACCATTTGGACTCGCTTCCAACACCGCGACTCTGCGTGGCCATCTTCACACCTATTGGGGAGAGAAAAGACATTATAAGGGTTACGGACAATAATCACGGGAGAAAGACATTGCAAAATGATACGGACACTAATCATTGTTAAGAACACTTACCTTCAAAGTGGTTCAGACACAGCCGGTCTGGGCTGCCACGCACACGGACAGTGGAGCAACTAGGTCCATCAAAGGCGCCACTGCTGATGAGAAGCAGGACGGAGAACTCATCCTTTCAAGAAAAAAGGTGAGACTATATGGGTAAACGAATGCTCATCTCATTCTGTAACGAAGGGTTCGAGGGAAATCACAGTCCAACCACAGCATTCTCACTGCCTCTCGTATTCACTCAGGGGCAGTGCCAGCAACCAGAGCAGCCCACACTACAGAGGCAGGGGAAGAAGTCTGATCCGGGGAAGCCAAGTCAAGGGAAGGCTCCAACCATGCCCCAACGCCCCCGCAGAGACCAGGTGAGCACAACAGAACGCGAAGCTTCTCTGAATCTCTGCCTGGGCGTTATGGACACCTCGGAAGCTGACCAATTGGCCCAATTGTTGGGGGAACTGCGGGCCGAAGTACATGCCTCCAGACAAGAGACTAATTCCTTAAGAAGAGACCTTATTGTAGCTCGAGAACAAACGGATGATCTGGCAAGACAAATGCTCCCGACACACTCAGGGCAGGTTCCATTACCCGGAATTGCACCAACTCCTTTGCCGCAGCCATCACCACCAGTTCAAGTGGTGCTCCCAGGAGCAGAGCCACTGGCCCCGCCTGAACGTTTTACCGGCGATCCTAGCAAGTATGCCATATACATGAACCAATGTCGCCTTCACTTTTTGTGTCGTCCTGGGGCTGTCCCTAACGATAGTGCAAGAGATGCCTTTGTACTTTCATACTTGGGGGGCAGCGCAGCGGACTGTTCCATACCATTAGTAAATCAGGATGATCCACTTCTCTGAAACTTTGGAGAATTCCAATGGGAATTGGATTTTTTTTGCCAGGCACACCCAATGACACGCCCTTGATAACAAACTATTGTCCCTCAGACAGGGAAACCATGATCTACTGACTTATATTGCCACCTTTAATCGTCTCGTAGCACAAACAAATTGGACCAAAGAGAAGAGGACCACTCTATTTTATCGGGGATTGCGTGGTGAACTAAAGGATGCGCTAGCCCAAGTGATCAACCCCGCTGAGTGTTGTGCTGAGTACATCACTCTGACAGTACAATTGGACCATAGGTTGCAGGACCGAAAAATGCAACGCACAAGAACTGAAGGGAGGTCGATCTTTATGCGACCCCGGGACCACCAAGTCAAAGCCCATAAGCCCCGACAAGCGTAGGGGTCCACTTGTCGAGCGAAATGACGAAAGTTGTACAGACCTCACACTTGGTCATCCCGGTACTCTTGGTCCACCACCAACAACCATCTAAGGTACATGCCTTGGAAGTATATATTGATAGTGGAGTGGTGGGAAACTATATTGATCAGGATCTGGCCTCACGGATAGGCCTTCCCCTCCAGCAGAAGCTACAATCGGAAAACGTCACAGCAGTGGATGGCTCTCAGTTGTCGTCCGTCCCAGTAACGCAACATACTGACAAAGTCATGCTGATGTGTCAGGATGGTCCTCAGGAAGACATTTCTTTCGATCTTATTGGGGCCCCCCAGTTCCAGATGATCTTAGGAATGCTGTGGCTAGAAACCCATAACCCCAGGATTGACTGGCGAACACAAGTGTTGACCTTTCCTCAGGAATGCACCAAAAGTTGCTACCACAAAGGCGTGAAGAGCCTGAAACTCAAGACGAAACCTATCCTGGGACTCTCTGGTTCCCTACCCCCTGAATATCTGGATTATCCAGATGTGTTCCAAAAGGAGCCAGCAAAGACCCTGCCTCCACAAAGACCTTACGACTGCCAAATCGATCTGCTCCCCTAAGGACAAATTCCTTGCAGTCGAATCGACCTCTAACTGAGCAAGAAAATCAGTATCTGAAAACTTACCTAGTTCAGTACCTAGCTAACGGATTCATCCGCCCGTCTCCTGCCTCCTCGGCTCTCTTTTTCGTACCCAAGAAGGAGGACGACCTCAGAACTTGTATAGATTATAGGGCACTGAACCAAATCACAGTTAAGAACAGATATCCTCTGCCACTCATCCTCGAGTTGCTTGATCAGGTGAAGAATGCTCAAATCTACACAAAACTGGACCTACGAGGGGCCTGTCACCTTGTGAAAGTTAAAGGGGAGACAAATCACTGGCAGGTCTTCGGATAGCTGCCTCCTGCTCGAAGCCGCCAGGCCATCCCTGAAAGAGAAAAGGACACACAAGGTTAGAGACTGATTAAATAGCTTATGCTTGGTCGCGCAATACATAAGCCTTGAGCTCGACCTTGAAACCCAACTTACCTTCTATTTGGGAACCTCGTACTCCCCTCTGGCAACCATTTGGACTCGCTTCCAACACCGCGACTCTGCGTGGCCATCTTCACACCTATTGGGGAGAGAAAAGACATTATAAGGGTTACGGACAATAATCACGGGAGAAAGACATTGCAAAAGGATACGGACACTAATCATTGTTAAGAACACTTACCTTCAAAGTGGTTCAGACACAGCCGGTCTGGGCTGCCACGCACACGGACAGTGGAGCAACTAGGTCCATCAAAGGCGCCACTGCTGATGAGAAGCAGGACGGAGAACTCATCCTTTCAAGAAAAAAGGTGAGACTATATGGGTAAACGCATGCTCAGCATATTCTGGAACGAAGGGTTAGAGGGAATCACAGTCCAACCACAGCATTCTCACTGCCTCTCGTATTCTCTCAGGGGCAGTGCCAGCAACCAAAGCAGCCCACACTACAGAAGCTGGGGAAGAAGTCTGATCCAGGGGGGGCCAAGTCCATGGAGGGCTCCAACCGTGCCCCAACACCCTCGCAGAGACCAGGTGAGCGTAACATCATGTCAAGTTCCATGGGTGCGCCATGATGCTTGCGGTGCGATATAATCAAATATATAAATAAAAGATTGTAAAAATACCTTGGCAGTGAAAACTAATGTTAACTGCACACTTTTATTTTGACTGGCCGATGAACTGGATTCTGCCCCACAGGATACAAGGATGAGTAGGGATAAAATGGCCCACTCAGCCCTTACACTTCTGCAAACCAAAACCCATTGCAATCATAAAGGTAAAACAGACAGTTAAAAGATATACCTCCTTCGCCTTTTCTGGTAACATGGGTCGAGGGAAAGCTATGCTCTTAAGAGGTGTGCGAATGTGATCTACAGTGACCCTAAAAACACAGTAACACAGTCCAAAATAAAGAGAATGCCAAATCAAGGTCCTATAAAAATATATACTTTAATTAAACACACCATCTACAAGTGATCAAAAATAGAAATACTGTACAAAAACCACCCCTGTGAAAGACAAAGAGGAAGCAGCAGACTGAAGAAAGTATCCTTCTGAGGATTATTACAGCAAATACCAACTACGAAAGAATATGTTTTCGGTGAAAGAGGTGCTGAGGAGACCTTATCAGTCTCTACAGTCCCAGTGGACCGAGGGGGCAGTTTGTAGTCAACAGTACCTGGTTTCGGTTCTTGGGTGGGTCAACGGATGTTGAACTCGGTGTCAAATGTAGATGTGAGCGGATCAAGCTCAATTTGGGCACGTTGGATCATGTGGGCCCAAGAAACAAGCGGGCGTCGAGTAGGAGCAAATGCGGTCGCACTGTGCGGTTGAAGAGGGACTCTAAGATATAGGCTGGGTCAGCCCCAAGATCTCTTTGCTGTTGGGTCAGGCTGAGTCAAGCTTTAGCCACTGGGAGGGGTTCATGCATGATGCTGCAGCTGTTCGAGTCGGCGGGCAACGATTGTTGAAGTGGTGATCTTGGGGGCGTCGATCTGCAGGTCGTTGAGGTGGCCATTCGAGGGCTAGTCAGGTCGAGCCATGGTTGTAACGCCTGGTCAGACTTAGTGTGTGATGCTCAAGCAGTTAGGTCCAGGTCCTTCCCATGGAGCAGTAGATTCGGGCCTAGTAAGTGATGGGCTCAGCAAGGGCACGATGCAGCATTGAGCTGGCTAAAGTGCAAGCAATAGCTCCCACTGGTGGAGGAGCACAAAAGCTGACACTGGCGTGTTCCCGTACGCTCAAGGTGCAGTGAACACAGTGCAACTGGTTTGGTGCAGCTTAACAGGGAGCTTCAGCTGGTGTGGTCCTCCGGTTGCTGTAAGGCCCTCTCAAAGATACTGAAGGACCGGAGGAACGGAGGCTTCCGTTCAGGCTCTGCTCTCCCAGCTTTAGGAGATTATGGCGCAGAGTGGTAGATTGTGGACCACAGCAAAGAATTACCCACAATGTGCCTCGGGAGTGGGTAGGGGGCAGAGCTCTCTCCTGCGTTGGACAACTCCTTCTTTCCTGAGGCTGATGGCTTTAGGAAGTGCAACTTTCCCAAAGGAAGTCAAGTGAATTCTTCCCAGGTGCTTCAAAGCAAATATTCTTGTCTTGAGAGGATCTGAAGAAGGGGTGGGAAACACCTTCTTTTAAAGGCAAAAGTCCCCATTTGATTGGACTAAAGCTAGCCTGCCTTAGTGGTTCAATCCCTGCTCTTGAAAGGAGTGGACTTTGCTCTTCTGAGGTCACATGCAAAGTGCTTTGCTTACAGAGGAAGAGGAGGGTACAGGAAAGAGAAAGAGGGACAGAGAGCTACAAAATGGTGGATGTCTCCTGCCATTCACCAGAGAACTCCTGCTTACTCTAATCCCACCACATTCCCTTCTCATTAAGAACAAAGGCCTTTTGAGATGCTGCACCCTGGTGTGAGGCTACTTCTTTTGAGTGGGTGGGCGCCTTTGATGCCCGGGCAACGGAAAGCTGCCCGATGTGTAGCTGTCTCTGGCGGAGGGTGTTACCTGCCCTCACAAAGCATCAAAAACCACTACTCCAGGTTCCTGTTCTGCCATTTGGTATACTCCACCTGGCTGACCAGAATACACATCACCTTCCACTGCAGAGCTGACTCACAGGAGCTGACACATGTGCGATTTCAATTTGGAATGTGGCGGCCATGATCATAAGGATTACCATGCACCATGCCTAAACTCAGGAATAGCTTTATTTCGAGTTTACCCTGCTACCAGCATGGGTTACTTATGATCATGGTAGTTTTGGTAAAAGGGGGCATACCTTAAATTCCGCCCATGCGCTGCAGAAACGTGGCTGTCACTGCAGCTGTCGAGTGGGCCTCTTGTGACCTTTGAACCTGCTCTGCTCCAGTAGAGCAGGTGCTGCGGATCAGGCTGCTAATGCAGCAGGGCACATTTATTTATTTATTTTTACTTTTGTAAAGCGCACTAAACCCGTAGGCATCAAGCCACTGGTTGCTGTACATTTTACACAGTGGGCACTCATATAGCCAAAGCAGTACTTTTGCCTAGTTTGCTAACTGAAGAGCCAGGTTTTCAGAAGTGGTCCAGAGTTTTGCTGCAATGACCGGGAAGATCGAACCGCATGCTTTTGGCATTGAGTTGACAAAAAGGGGTCTCTGGTTAGCAGCTTACCCTTTTGGAGATGGAATTACACACATCATTTTATGTATCAATAGAAAACTAAAAACGTCAGGTCTTTGCACCCTTACCAGATGTCAATTCTCCACATTGTGTGTTATAAGTATGTCCAAACAGCATGTCTGATGGCAGCAGGTGCAATACCAGTGCGTGTCATATGAGTGAGTGTCGTAAGAGTGTATTGTAAGAGTGTGTCATAAGAGTGTGTGTCGTAAGAGTGTATGTTGTCAGAGCAACTGTCATAAGAACATGTGTCGTAAGTGCCATAAGGTGTGTGTTGTTATTGCGAGTGTCATAAAAGCCAGTGGTTTAAGAGCATGTGTTGTAAGAGTATGTGTCATAAGAGTGTGTTTTAGAAGAGTGTGTGTCATAACAGCGTATGCTGTAAGACTGTGTGGTGTATGGCATATGTGTTGTTGGTGTGTAAGTGTATAGTGTATAAGTCGTGTGAGTGTTTGCTATGTTTTGTTTTGTTGTTCATGGAGTATAATGGATCTATTTGAGAGAGACAGAGAAAGAAAGTGAAACAGATAGAGAGAGACAGAGAGAGAGAGAGAGAGAGAGCGAGAGCGAGAGAGAGAGAGAGAGATGTGGCATTGGGAGCTAGAGAAATGGGACCTAGATGCAAATGGTGAGAGGTAGGAGTGCAAGTTATTTTGCCTTCTAAGGCCTACTCCTGCCTTCCCCCAACTAACCAACTCCCCTCCAAGATCTTCTACCACCTTACTCTATACACACAAAACCCCCACAGGAGGCCACCACAGGCCTAGCAATTAGCATATTAACACTAACCGAGCCATGACTAAGCTCTCCTCTTTACCCCTGTCGCACTCTCCCACATCAACAGCTAACCAGACAAAACAAACTGTAGTCTATCATTACTTGGGCTCTTCCGTATGGATAACATATCCAAAGTTTCTTCTGCCAAACCCATAGAAAGCAGATTGGCACTGAAGAACCGTGTACTTCTGACCTGCATTCATCAATAACATAGGTTTTGCATCTGCCTTTCCCACTGTACGACTCATGAACCCCAACCCCTGTTTTTGTGACAGAGCCAAGTGCAGCAAGGCCACCAATAGTGGCAGACAGATCATTTACATTACGTTAAAGTGTCATGATGCCTACCCCCGGGGACCCAGACCAAGTCCAGCAACCCCGGAAGCAGGCATCAAGTTATACTAAGTAAGCCCAACAACCCCTGCTAGGGGCTATTTGGGTGCAGTCCTGGCGCCTATGGCGCCAGGCTCATATGGAGAGTCAGTCCTGGTGCTTTTGAGATGCTGCACCCTGGTGTGAGGCTACTCCTTTTGAGTGGGTGGGCGCCTTTGATGCCCGGGCACAGGAAAGCTGCCCGATGTGTAGCTGTCTCTGGCAGAGGGTGTTACCTCCCCTCACAAAGCATCAAAAACCACTCCTCCAGGTTCCTGTTCTGCCATTTGGTATACTCCACCTGGCTGACCAGAATACACATCACCTTCCACTGCAGAACTGACTCACAGGAGCTGACACATGTGCGATTTCAATTTGGAATGTGGCGGCCATGATCATAAGGATTACCATGCACCATGCCTAAACTCAGGAATAGCTTTATTTAGAGTGTACCCTGCTACCAGCATGGGTTACTTATGATCATGGTAGTTTTGGTAAAAGGGGGCATACCTTAAATTCCGCCCATGCGCTGCAGAAACGTGGCTGTCACTGCAGCTGTCGAGTGGGCCTCTTGTGACCTTTGAACCTGCTCTGTTCCAGTAGAGCAGGTGCTGCGGATCAGGCTGCTAATGCAGCAGGGCACATTTATTTATTTATTTTTACTTTTGTAAAGCGCACTAAACCCGTAGGCATCAAGCCACTGGTTGCTGTACATTTTACACAGTGGGCACTCACATAGTCAAAGCAGTACTTTTGCCCATTTTGCTAACTGAAGAGCCAGGTTTTCAGAAGTGGTCCAGAGTTTTGCTGCAATGACCGGAAAGATCGAACCACATGCTTTTGGCATTGAGTTGACAAAAAGGGGTCTCTGGTTAGCAGCTTACCCTTTTGGAGATGGAATTACACACATCATTTTATGTATCAATAGAAAACTAAAAACGTCAGGTCTTTGCACCCTTACCAGATGTCAATTCTCCACATTGTGTGTTATAAGTATGTCCAAACAGCATGTCTGATGGCAGCAGGTGCAATACCAGTGCGTGTCATATGAGTGAGTGTCGTAAGAGTGTATTGTAAGAGTGTGTCATAAGAGTGTGTGTCGTAAGAGTGTATGTTGTCAGAGCAACTGTCATAAGAACATGCGTCGTAAGTGCCATAAGGGTGTGTGTTGTTATTGCGAGTGTCATAAAAGCCAGTGGTTTAAGAGCATGTGTTGTAAGAGTATGTGTCATAAGAGTGTGTTTTAGAAGAGTGTGTGTCATAACAGCGTATGCTGTAAGACTGTATGGTGTATGGCATATGTGTTGTTGGTGTGTAAGTGTATGGTGTATAAGTAGCGTGAGTGTTTGCTATGTTTTGTTCTGTTGTTCATGGGGTATAATGGATCTATTTGAGAGTGACAGAGAAAGAAAGTGAAACAGATAGAGAGAGACAGAGAGAGAGAGAGAGAGAGATGTGGCATTGGGAGCTAGAGAAATGGGACCTAGATGCAAATGGTGAGAGGTGGGAGTGCAAGTTATTTTGCCTTCTAAGGCCTACTCCTGCCTTCCCCCAACTAACCAACTCCCCTCCAAGATCTTCTACCACCTTACTCTATACACACAAAACCCCCACAGAAGGCCACCACAGGCCTAGCAATTAGCATATTAACACTAACCGAGCCATGACTAAGCTCTCCTCTTTACCCCTGTCACACTCTCCCACATCAACAGCTAACCAGACAAAAAAAACTGTAGTCTATCATTACTTGGGCTCTTCCGTATGGATGACATATCCGAAATTTCTTCTGCCAAACCCATATAAAGCAGATTGGCACTGAAGAACCGTGTACTTCTGACCTGCATTCATCAAGAACATAGGTTTTGCATCTGCCTTTCCCACTGTACCACTCATGAACCCCAACCCCCGTTTTTGTGACAGAGCCAAGTGCAGCAAGGCCACCAATAGTGGCAGACAGATCATTTACATTACGTTAAAGTGTCATGATGCCTACCCCCGGGGACCCAGACCAAGTCCAGCAACCCCAGAAGCAGGCATCAAGTTATACTAAGCAAGCCCAACAACCCCTGCTAGGGGCTATTTGGGTGCAGTCCTGGCACCTATGGCGCCAGGCTCATATGGAGAGTCAGTCCTGGTGCTTTTGCGATGCTGCACCCTGGTGTGAGGCTACTCCTTTTGAGTGGGTGGGCGCCTTTGATGCCCGGGCACAGGAAAGCTGCCTGATGTGTAGCTGTCTCTGGCAGAGGGTGTTACCTGCCCTCACAAAGCATCAAAAACCACTCCTCCAGGTTCCTGTTCTGCCATTTGGTATACTCCACCTGGCTGACCAGAATACACATCACCTTCCACTGCAGAGCTGACTCACAGGAGCTGACACATGTGCGATTTCAATTTGGAATGTGGCGGCCATGATCATAATGATTACCATGCACCATGCCTAAACTCAGGAATAGCTTTATTTCGAGTTTACCCTGCTACCAGCATGGGTTACTTATGATCATGGTAGTTTTGGTAAAAGGGGGCATACCTTAAATTCCGCCCATGCGCTGCAGAAACGTGGCTGTCACTGCAGCTGTCGAGTGCGCCTCTTGTGACCTTTGAACCTGCTCTGCTCCAGTAGAGCAGGTGCTGCGGATCAGGCTGCTAATGCAGCAGGGCACATTTATTTATTTATTTTTACTTTTGTAAAGCGAACTAAACCCGTAAGCATCAAGCCACTGGTTGCTGTACATTTTACACAGTGGGCACTCATATAGTCAAAGCAGTACTTTTGCCTAGTTTGCTAACTGAAGAGCCAGGTTTTCAGAAGTGGTCCAGAGTTTTGCTGCAATGACCGGGAAGATCGAAACGCATGCTTTTTGCATTGAGTTGACAAAAAGGGGTCTCTGATTAGCAGCTTACATTTTGGAGATGGAATTACACACATCATTTTATGTATCAATAGAAAACCAAAAAACGTCAGGTCTTTGCACCCTTGCCAGATATCAATTCTCCACATTGTGTGTTGAAAGTATGTCTAAACAGCATGTCTGATGGCAGCAGGTGCAATACCAGTGCGTGTCATATGAGTGAGTGTCGTAAGAGTGTATTGTAAGAGTGTGTCATAAGAGTGTGTGTCGTAAGAGTGTATGTTGTCAGAGCAACTGTCATAAGAACATGCATCGTAAGTGCCATAAGGGTGTGTGTTGTTATTGCGAGTGTCATAAAAGCCAGTGGTTTAAGAGCATGTGTTGTAAGAGTATGTGTCATAAGAGTGTGTTTTAGTGTGTTGATGTGTAAGTGCATGGTGTATAAGTAGCGTGAGTGTTTGCTATGTTTTGTTTTGTTGTTCATGGGGTATAATGGATCTATTTGAGAGAGACAGAGAAAGAAAGTGAAACAGATAGAGAGAGACAGAGAGAGAGAGAGAGAGAGAGAGAGAGAGAGAGATGTTGCATTGGGAGCTAGAGAAATGGGACCTAGATGCAAGTGGTGAGAGGTAGGAGTGCAAGTTATTTTGCCTTCTAAGGCCTACTCCTGCCTTCCCCCAACTAACCAACTCCCCTCCAAGATCTTCTACCACCTTACTCTATACACACAAAACCCCCACAGAAGGCCACCACAGGCCTAGCAATTAGCATATTAACACTAACCGAGCCATGACTAAGCTCTCCTCTTTACCCCTGTCACACTCTCCCACATCAACAGCTAACCAGACAAAAAAAAACTGTAGTCTATCATTACTTGGGCTCTTCCGTATGGATAACATATCCAAAGTTTCTTCTGCCAAACCCATAGAAAGCAGATTGGCACTGAAGAACCGTGTACTTCTGACCTGCATGCATCAATAACATAGGTTTTGCATCTGCCTTTCCCACTGTACCACTCATGAACCCCAACCCCCGTTTTTGTGACAGAGCCAAGTGCAGCAAGGCCACCAATAGTGGCAGACAGATCATTTACATTACGTTAAAGTGTCATGATGCCTACCCCCGGGGACCCAGACCAAGTCCAGCAACCCTGGAAGCAGGCATCAAGTTATACTAAGCAAACCCAACAACCCCTGCTAGGGGCTATTTGGGTGCAGTCCTGGCGCCTATGGTGCCAGGCTCATATGGAGAGTCAGTCCTGGTGCTTTTGCGATGCTGCACCCTGGTGTGAGGCTACTCCTTTTGAGTGGGTGGGCGCCTTTGATGCCCGGGCACAGGAAAGCTGCCCGATGTGTAGCTGTCTCTGGCAGAGGGTGTTACCTGCCCTCACAAAGCATCAAAAACCACTCCTCCAGGTTCCTGTTCTGCCATTTGGTATACTCCACCTGGCTGACCAGAATACACATCACCTTCCACTGCAGAGCTGACTCACAGGAGCTGACACATGTGCGATTTCAATTTGGAATGTGGCGGCCATGATCATAAGGATTACCATGCACCATGTCTAAACTCAGGAATAGCTTTATTTAGAGTGTACCCTGCTACCAGCATGGGTTACTTATGATCATGGTAGTTTTGGTAAAAGGGGGCATACCTTAAATTCCGCCCATGCGCTGCAGAAACGTGGCTGTCACTGCAGCTGTCGAGTGGGCCTCTTGTGACCTTTGAACCTGCTCTGCTCCAGTAGAGCAGGTGCTGCGGATCAGGCTGCTAATGCAGCAGGGCACATTTATTTATTTATTTTTACTTTTGTAAAGCAAATTAAACCTGTAGGCATCAAGCCACTGGTTGCTGTACATTTTACACAGTGGGCACTCATATAGTCAAAGCAGTACTTTTGCCTAGTTTGCTAACTGAAGAGCCAGGTTTTCAGAAGTGGTCCAGAGTTTTGCTGCAATAACCGGGAAGATCGAACCGCATGCTTTTGGCATTGAGTTGACAAAAAGGGGTCTCTGGTTAGCAGCTTACATTTTGGAGATGGAATTACACACATCATTTTATGTATCAATAGAAAACTAAAAACGTCAGGTCTTTGCACCCTTACCCGATGTCAATTTTCCACATTGTGTGTTATAAGTATGTCCAAACAGCATGTCTGATGGCAGCAGGTGCAATACCAGTGCGTGTCATATGAGTGAGTGTCGTAAGAGTGTATTGTAAGAGTGTGTCATAAGAGTGTGTGTCGTAAGAGTGTATGTTGTCAGAGCAACTGTCATAAGAACATGCATCGTAAGTGCCATAAGGGTGTGTGTTGTTATTGCGAGTGTCATAAAAGCCAGTGGTTTAAGAGCATGTGTTGTAAGAGTATGTGTCATAAGAGTGTGTTTTAGAAGAGTGTGTGTCATAACAGCGTATGCTGTAAGACTGTGTGGTGTATGGCATATGTGTTGTTGGTGTGTAAGTGTATGGTGTATAAGTAGCGTGAGTGTTTGCTATGTTTTGTTTTGTCGTTCATGGGGTATAATGGATCTATTTGAGAGAGACAGAGAAAGAAAGTGAAACAGATAGAGAGAGACAGAGAGAGAGAGAGAGAGAGAGAGAGAGAGATGTGGCATTGGGAGCTAGAGAAATGGGACCTAGATGCAAGTGGTGAGAGGTAGGAGTGCAAGTTATTTTGCCTTCTAAGGCCTACTCCTGCCTTCCCCCAACTAACCAACTCCCCTCCAAGATCTTCTACCACCTTACTCTATACACACAAAACCCCCACAGAAGGCCACCAAAGGCCTAGCAATTAGCATATTAACACTAACCGAGCCATGACTAAGCTCTCCTCTTTACCCCTGTCGCACTCTCCCACATCAACAGCTAACCAGACAAAAAAAACTGTAGTCTATCATTACTTGGGCTCTTCCGTATGGATAACATATCCAAAGTTTCTTCTGCCAAACCCATAGAAAGCAGATTGGCACTGAAGAACCGTGTACTTCTGACCTGCATGCATCAATAACATAGGTTTTGCATCTGCCTTTCCCACTGTACCACTCATGAACCCCAACCCCCGTTTTTGTGACAGAGCCAAGTGCAGCAAGGCCACCAATAGTGGCAGACAGATCATTTACATTACGTTAAAGTGTCATGATGCCTACCCCCGGGGACCCAGACCAAGTCCAGCAACCCTGGAAGCAGGCATCAAGTTATACTAAGCAAACCCAACAACCCCTGCTAGGGGCTATTTGGGTGCAGTCCTGGCGCCTATGGTGCCAGGCTCATATGGAGAGTCAGTCCTGGTGCTTTTGCGATGCTGCACCCTGGTGTGAGGCTACTCCTTTTGAGTGGGTGGGCGCCTTTGATGCCCGGGCACAGGAAAGCTGCCCGATGTGTAGCTGTCTCTGGCAGAGGGTGTTACCTGCCCTCACAAAGCATCAAAAACCACTCCTCCAGGTTCCTGTTCTGCCATTTGGTATACTCCACCTGGCTGACCAGAATACACATCACCTTCCACTGCAGAGCTGACTCACAGGAGCTGACACATGTGCGATTTCAATTTGGAATGTGGCGGCCATGATCATAAGGATTACCATGCACCATGCCTAAACTCAGGAATAGCTTTATTTAGAGTTTACCCTGCTACCAGCATGGGTTACTTATGATCATGGTAGTTTTGGTAAAAGGGGGCATACCTTAAATTCCGCCCATGCGCTGCAGAAACGTGGCTGTCACTGCAGCTGTCGAGTGGGCCTCTTGTGACCTTTGAACCTGCTCTGCTCCAGTAGAGCAGGTGCTGCGGATCAGGCTGCTAATGCAGCAGGGCACATTTATTTATTTATTTTTACTTTTGTAAAGCGAATTAAACCTGTAGGCATCAAGCCACTGGTTGCTGTACATTTTACACAGTGGGCACTCACATAGTCAAAGCAGTACTTTTGCCTAGTTTGCTAACTGAAGAGCCAGGTTTTCAGAAGTGGTCCAGAGTTTTGCTGCAATGACCGGGAAGATCGAACCGCATGCTTTTGGCATTGAGTTGACAAAAAGGGGTCTCTGGTTAGCAGCTTACATTTTGGAGATGGAATTACACACATCATTTTATGTATCAATAGAAAACTAAAAACGTCAGGTCTTTGCACCCTTACCCGATGTCAATTTTCCACATTGTGTGTTATAAGTATGTCCAAACAGCATGTCTGATGGCAGCAGGTGCAATACCAGTGCGTGTCATATGAGTGAGTGTCGTAAGAGTGTATTGTAAGAGTGTGTCATAAGAGTGTGAGTCGTAAGAGTGTATGTTGTCAGAGCAACTGTCATAAGAACATGCATCGTAAGTGCCATAAGGGTGTGTGTTGTTATTGCGAGTGTCATAAAAGCCAGTGGTTTAAGAGCATGTGTTGTAAGAGTATGTGTCATAAGAGTGTGTTTTAGAAGAGTGTGTGTCATAACAGCGTATGCTGTAAGACTGTGTGGTGTATGGCATATGTGTTGTTGGTGTGTAAGTGTATGGTGTATAAGTAGCGTGAGTGTTTGCTATGTTTTGTTTTGTCGTTCATGGGGTATAATGGATCTATTTGAGAGAGACAGAGAAAGAAAGTGAAACAGATAGAGAGAGACAGAGAGAGAGAGAGAGAGAGAGAGAGAGAGAGAGATGTGGCATTGGGAGCTAGAGAAATAGGACCTAGATGCAAGTGGTGAGAGGTAGGAGTGCAAGTTATTTTGCCTTCTAAGGCCTACTCCTGCCTTCCCCCAACTAACCAACTCCCCTCCAAGATCTTCTACCACCTTACTCTATACACACAAAACCCCCACAGAAGGCCACCACAGGCCTAGCAATTAGCATATTAACACTAACCGAGCCATGACTAAGCTCTCCTCTTTACCCCTGTCACACTCTCCCACATCAACAGCTAACCAGACAAAAAAAACTGTAGTCTATCATTACTTGGGCTCTTCCGTATGGATAACATATCCGAAGTTTCTTCTGCCAAACCCATAGAAAGCAGATTGGCACTGAAGAACCGTGTACTTCTGACCTGCATTCATCAATAACATAGGTTTTGCATCTGCCTTTCCCACTGTACCACTCATGAACCCCAACCCCCGTTTTTGTGACAGAGCCAAGTGCAGCAAGGCCACCAATAGTGGCAGACAGATCATTTACATTACGTTAAAGTGTCATGATGCCTACCCCCGGGGACCCAGACCAAGTCCAGCAACCCCAGAAGCAGGCATCAAGTTATAGTAAGCAAGCCCAACAACCCCTGCTAGGGGCTATTTGGGTGCAGTCCTGGCACCTATGGCGCCAGGCTCATATGGAGAGTCAGTCCTGGTGCTTTTGCGATGCTGCACCCTGGTGTGAGGCTACTCCTTTTGAGTGGGTGGGCGCCTTTGATGCCCGGGCACAGGAAAGCTGCCTGATGTGTAGCTGTCTCTGGCAGAGGGTGTTACCTGCCCTCACAAAGCATCAAAAACCACTCCTCCAGGTTCCTGTTCTGCCATTTGGTATACTCCACCTGGCTGACCAGAATACACATCACCTTCCACTGCAGAGCTGACTCACAGGAGCTGACACATGTGCGATTTCAATTTGGAATGTGGCGGCCATGATCATAAGGATTACCATGCACCATGCCTAAACTCAGGAATAGCTTTATTTAGAGTTTACCCTGCTACCAGCATGGGTTACTTATGATCATGGTAGTTTTGGTAAAAGGGGGCATACCTTAAATTCCGCCCATGCGCTGCAGAAACGTGGCTGTCACCGCAGCTGTCGAGTGGGCCTCTTGTGACCTTTGAACCTGCTCTGCTCCAGTAGAGCAGGTGCTGCGGATCAGGCTGCTAATGCAGCAGGGCACATTTATTTATTTATTTTTACTTTTGTAAAGCGAATTAAACCTGTAGGCATCAAGCCACTGGTTGCTGTACATTTTACACAGTGGGCACTCATATAGTCAAAGCAGTACTTTTGCCTAGTTTGCTAACTGAAGAGCCAGGTTTTCAGAAGTGGTCCAGAGTTTTGCTGCAATGACCGGGAAGATCGAACCGCATGCTTTTGGCATTGAGTTGACAAAAAGGGGTCTCTGGTTAGCAGCTTACATTTTGGAGATGGAATTACACACATCATTTTATGTATCAATAGAAAACTAAAAACGTCAGGTCTTTGCACCCTTACCCGATGTCAATTTTCCACATTGTGTGTTATAAGTATGTCCAAACAGCATGTCTGATGGCAGCAGGTGCAATACCAGTGCGTGTCATATGAGTGAGTGTCGTAAGAGTGTATTGTAAGAGTGTGTCATAAGAGTGTGTGTCGTAAGAGTGTATGTTGTCAGAGCAACTGTCATAAGAACATGCATCGTAAGTGCCATAAGGGTGTGTGTTGTTATTGCGAGTGTCATAAAAGCCAGTGGTTTAAGAGCATGTGTTGTAAGAGTATGTGTCATAAGAGTGTGTTTTAGAAGAGTGTGTGTCATAACAGCGTATGCTGTAAGACTGTGTGGTGTATGGCATATGTGTTGTTGGTGTGTAAGTGTATGGTGTATAAGTAGCGTGAGTGTTTGCTATGTTTTGTTTTGTCGTTCATGGGGTATAATGGATCTATTTGAGAGAGACAGAGAAAGAAAGTGAAACAGATAGAGAGAGACAGAGAGAGAGAGAGAGAGAGAGAGAGAGAGAGAGATGTGGCATTGGGAGCTAGAGAAATGGGACCTAGATGCAAGTGGTGAGAGGTAGGAGTGCAAGTTATTTTGCCTTCTAAGGCCTACTCCTGCCTTCCCCCAACTAACCAACTCCCCTCCAAGATCTTCTACCACCTTACTCTATACACACAAAACCCCCACAGAAGGCCACCACAGGCCTAGCAATTAGCATATTAACACTAACCGAGCCATGACTAAGCTCTCCTCTTTACCCCTGTCGCACTCTCCCACATCAACAGCTAACCAGACAAAAAAAACTGTAGTCTATCATTACTTGGGCTCTTCCGTATGGATAACATATCCAAAGTTTCTTCTGCCAAACCCATAGAAAGCAGATTGGCACTGAAGAACCGTGTACTTCTGACCTGCATGCATCAATAACATAGGTTTTGCATCTGCCTTTCCCACTGTACCACTCATGAACCCCAACCCCCGTTTTTGTGAGAGAGCCAAGTGCAGCAAGGCCACCAATAGTGGCAGACAGATCATTTACATTACGTTAAAGTGTCATGATGCCTACCCCTGGGGACCCAGACCAAGTCCAGCAACCCTGGAAGCAGGCATCAAGTTATACTAAGCAAACCCAACAACCCCTGCTAGGGGCTATTTGGGTGCAGTCCTGGCGCCTATGGTGCCAGGCTCATATGGAGAGTCAGTCCTGGTGCTTTTGCGATGCTGCACCCTGGTGTGAGGCTACTCCTTTTGAGTGGGTGGGCGCCTTTGATGCCCGGGCACAGGAAAGCTGCCCGATGTGTAGCTGTCTCTGGCAGAGGGTGTTACCTGCCCTCACAAAGCATCAAAAACCACTCCTCCAGGTTCATGTTCTGCCATTTGGTATACTCCACCTGGCTGACCAGAATACACATCACCTTCCACTGCAGAGCTGACTCACAGGAGCTGACACATGTGCGATTTCAATTTGGAATGTGGCGGCCATGATCATAAGGATTACCATGCACCATGTCTAAACTCAGGAATAGCTTTATTTAGAGTTTACCCTGCTACCAGCATGGGTTACTTATGATCATGGTAGTTTTGGTAAAAGGGGGCATACCTTAAATTCAGCCCATGCGCTGCAGAAACGTGGCTGTCATTGCAGCTGTCGAGTGGGCCTCTTGTGACCTTTGAACCTGCTCTGCTCCAGTAGAGCAGGTGCTGCGGATCGGGCTGCTAATGCAGCAGGGCTCATTTATTTATTTATTTTTACTTTTGTAAAGCGAATTAAACCCGTAGGCATCAAGCCACTGGTTGCTGTACATTTTACACAGTGGGCACTCATATAGTCAAAGCAGTACTTTTGCCTAGTTTGCTAACTGAAGAGCCAGGTTTTCAGAAGTGGTCCAGAGTTTTGCTGCAATGACCGGGAAGATCGAACCGCATGCTTTTGGCATTGAGTTGACAAAAAGGGGTCTCTGGTTAGCAGCTTACATTTTGGAGATGGAATTACACACATCATTTTATGTATCAATAGAAAACTAAAAACGTCAGGTCTTTGCACCCTTACCCGATGTCAATTTTCCACATTGTGTGTTATAAGTATGTCCAAACAGCATGTCTGATGGCAGCAGGTGCAATACCAGTGCGTGTCATATGAGTGAGTGTCGTAAGAGTGTATTGTAAGAGTGTGTCATAAGAGTGTGTGTCGTAAGAGTGTATGTTGTCAGAGCAACTGTCATAAGAACATGCATCGTAAGTGCCATAAGGGTGTGTGTTGTTATTGCGAGTGTCATAAAAGCCAGTGGTTTAAGAGCATGTGTTGTAAGAGTATGTGTCATAAGAGTGTGTTTTAGAAGAGTGTGTGTCATAACAGCGTATGCTGTAAGACTGTGTGGTGTATGGCATATGTGTTGTTGGTGTGTAAGTGTATGGTGTACAAGTAGCGTGAGTGTTTGCTATGTTTTGTTTTGTTGTTCATGGGGTATAATGTATCTATTTGAGAGAGACAGAGAAAGAAAGTGAAACAGATAGAGAGAGAGAGAGAGAGAGAGAGAGAGAGAGAGAGAGAGAGAGAGAGAGAGATGTGGCATTGGGAGCTAAAGAAATGGGACCTAGATGCAAATGGTGAGAGGTAGGAGTGCAAGTTATTTTGCCTTCCCCCAACTAACCAACTCCCCTCCAAGATCTTCTACCACCTTACTCTATACACACAAAACCCCCACAGAAGGCCACCACAGGCCTAGCAATTAGCATATTAACACTAACCGAGCCATGACTAAGCTCTCCGCTTTACCCCTGTCACACTCTCCCACATCAACAGCTAACCAGACAAAAAAAACTGTAGTCTATCATTACTTGGGCTCTTCCGTATGGATAACATATCCGAAGTTTCTTCTGCCAAACCCATAGAAAGCAGATTGGCACTGAAGAACTGTGTACTTCTGACCTGCATGCATCAATAACATAGGTTTTGCATCTGCCTTTCCCACTGTACCACTCATGGACCCCAACCCCCGTTTTTCTGACAGAGCCAAGTGCATCAAGGCCACCAATAGTGGCAGACAGATCATTTACATTACGTTAAAGTGTCATGATGCCTACCCCCTGGGACCCAGACCAAGTCCAGCAACCCTGGAAGCAGGCATCGAGTTATACTAAGCAAGCCCAACAACCTCTGCTAGCGGCTATTTGGGTGCAGTCCTGGCGCCTATGGCGCCAGGCTCATATGGAGAGTCAGTCCTGGTGCCATAGGCGCCAGGCTCATAGATTAAAACTTACCTGATGCAGACCATGCTGCAAGAGCTCCAAGCCAAAGGAGGCATGTAAGGGACTACTTTACCTAGGGACTATTTTTTACTCGGGTGGGGCTAGGGAGGAATACTTACCTGGGACTACTTTGGAGGCTATTTAAATCGCGCCCGAAGAGCAGCACACGCTTCGCGTTATTCTGCATCCAGCAGTGTAACGCTCACCGTGCCTGCAAGTCTGCATCCAGTCTTCTGCCATGCCCGCCTCGAGTCCGGAGCTCCTAGAAAAAGGGAGAAAGAAGGAGAAAAGGTTGGAACAAGAGCAATACCTTTGATCCTTACCTGAATTCTCAATCCATCGCGCCTTCGAGCTGGAAGAAAGAAGTTATTTTATGCGCGTTGCTTCGCCTGCAGCAGCGCCGCGCTGAACTCACTGGGCTTCGCAGCATCTTCACATTCCACTGCATCCTTCTGCATGCTCCCGCCGCACTCCGGCACCTAAGGGGAAGACAAGAACAGCAAGGTGAGCCAAGGGAATACACAGAGGCAATATTAGTCACCCCCATAGACTTACCTGATTTTACCACTGGGGGTACTACTCCTCTTCACGGGTCGGCGCTGCTTCCACTGCATCCTCGCCGAACCCGGCCCCTAAGGGGAAACAAAAGGACAGCAAGGTGAAACAAAGGGACAAACAAGGGGAAACCTCCTCACCACAATAGACTTACCTGATTTTACCGCCGGAGGCATTATTCCCCGAGACTTCATACTTTCTCTCAGCGCCTGAATAAGGGAGAAAGCAACAGTTTACATATTGACATTATTTTATCGAACTGTGTTGGATAATACAAACCCTTACCTGAATATTACCGGTTGCCACGAGGAACTCTTCGCTAGGGTCAAGCTGCAACCTGCAAGGAATCGGACAAGAGTGAAAGTCAAACATTTGAACTCTTACAAACTACATACTTTCGGCGTGTTGCCGGGAATCTCAGAGTCAATATTGTTCTGGAACTCACCAATTCCCTCGAGCCAGTGAAGCAACTGGTAATCTACGCGCCCCTGCACTCAATGCAGGATGAAGAGCTCATCTTTCCAAACCATCAGGTGAGACTTTAAGACGGGACATCAAAGGTGATCAGTGGGGAGAACAGCGGGAGTGGGTGGGGGTTAACGCTCAACTCCACGGGTGGTTAATTCCCTTTCTCCATTTGCAGAAGAATATTCCTACGGGCCAAGCAAACGAAGCTAGGTGGGCCAGTCCAGTCCGTCATCTCTGCACTACGCGTCACATTGGTGGAGACCGCAGCTGTCCAGTTCAGATCGACGCCCCTGTGGGAGCCAGGTGAGCGTAACATAAAGTCATAAAATGCATATGTCATATATGCCTCCTATCTGCATGAAAACTTACATTGGAGACAGGTTTGACTTTGATGTGAGTTCCAATATGTACAATATATTATTATATATGAGTTGCACAGTTCATACATGTACACTATCTACATCTCTTGAAAATCAACATCAAAGTAATTTCTGACTTGCAAGTGAGTTTTCAGACGTGCATTAGTGTACTTGCATGAAATGTACATCTCCTACACATACTTGTAGAGTTTGCATAAAAATGTACATTAATTCTGCTAATGTACTGTATCCCTCCTATATATCTGTTTGTTTGTTTATTATTTTTCTAATGCGCTCCTAACCCGGAGGTAGCAGGGCGCAAGAGCAACAAGAGGATTGTATAGCTTGGGTTACATAGATCACTGTAGATGGGTCCAGCTAGGGGTTACAGTACTGGACGCATCACAGCATTGAAGACAGAGTACAGTAAGTCATAATACATAAAATATACACAAGATTACAATAAGTCATGTTTACATAGAATATACACAAGATTACAATAACTCATATTTACATAAAATATACACAGGCTTACAGAATTATGTTATAACTGAGCGCAATAAATACTTTAAATGTCATGTTCCTTAATCCAAGAGATAAGATTGGATCTAAAGTGTAAATAAGGAAGGTCTTCCCTTGGGGGGGGCGGTAGGGAATTCCAATGTTGTGCTGCTTTGACGGGGAAGCTGCTCCCTCCAGTCCTAATACGTTTGAATCTTGGCACTAGTAGAAGGTTTAAGTTGGCCGTTCTAGAAGGGCGGCCGGAAGCTTGTCTGGTGAATCTCGTTATACGTTTTGAGGAAGATCTTGTCTTTCGTAGAGAGCCAGTTAACAGATCTTCTAATGTCTGAAATGTGGGCTTTTTTTGGGAGACTCAAAGCTGCTCTTAAGGCATTATTTTGCAGAATTTGGATCATGTTTGTAATGTATTTGTTGCTGCCTACATAGAGCACATTGCAGTAGTCCAGTTTGGACAAGATCAAGGCTCTAGCTAGGGTGATACAGTTATTGAAGGGAGGAAGGGTTTGGCTGTTCTGATAAGTTTGCAAGTGTAGGAGGTAGCGGAGGCCATGGCGTTTACTTGTTTTTTGAAGGCTAGTGTGGAGTCTAGATGGAAGCCAAGGGTTTTAACCTCCTTGGCCACAGAAATGATGTTATTATCGATTTTGAAAGAAGAATAGTTCTGGCCTTGTTTATTGAGGTTAGATGTTGTGCCTAGGAGGAGTAGTTCTGTTTTGTCATCATGCAGGCATAGACCGTGTGAGGCCATCCATGCCTGGATGATGAGGTACACTCTATTTACAAAGGCCAAATCCTTATCATAATCCCCCGTCAGCGGGATGAGGATCTGAGTATCATCAGCGTAGTTTGTGTAGGTGATAACCAGACCGTCAAGATAATTGAAAAGGGGCTTTGTGAAAATGTTGTACAAAGTGGAAGAGACACAAGAGCCCTGTGGCACACCACAAGTAATGGGAATAGGGTCAGCAGCTGCCAGCGGGGAGAAGACTTGCATTGTTCTGTTATGAAGAAAGGATTGAATCCAATCAATGGCCTCTTAGGAGAAGTGGGCTGCCGACTCTAAGTGGTTGCAGAGGGTCCTGTGGTCAACCAGATCAAATGCTGCTGAGAGATCAAGAAGCAACAGTAGTGCCATCTTACCCTCGTCTCTCAGCTCATCTATATGTGTCTGTAAGCGCAGTCTCAGTTCCATGTTGGGGTCTGAAGCCTAACTGTTTTACTCCTAGAAGGTGGTTAAGTTCAAGGTAATGTTGTATTTGTAAGTATGCTATTTTGTCGAGGATTTAAAGTAGGAATGGCACTGTAGTGATAGGGTGTTAATTAGTAGGGATGGAAGGATCTCAGTTTTGTTTTTTGAGGAGTGGGAGAACCCAGGAGTGTTTCAAGTTATTAGGTATAGTGCCTGAGGTGAAGGAGGCGTTTATTAATTTGGTGATAAAAGGTGAAAGATCGCGCGCAGCATCTTTTATAAATTGTGTTGGGCATAAGTCACCATGGCAGTTTGAGGGTTTGAGGGTAAGGATGACTTTTTTGACCTCTTTAGTAGAAACATTATGAAAGTCAAAGTAGGGAATGAGCCTGTGGGGTGGAGGCAAGATAGCTTTCGGCCCTGGCACACTAGTATTATTGGATTTGGAGGTAGTGAGGAGCATGTCTTTTTTGTTATTGATCTTGGTCTGAAGGGTTGTTATTTTATTGGCCAGAGCATTTTGTATGCCTGTGCACCAATTTTTGTCCTTAAGGCAGGAGTCAGGGGTTTGGATCAGAGAGTCTACCTCTTTCAGAATAGCAAAAAGCTCTTTGGTATTAGACTTGGCTTGGGCGATTCGGAGGTCGTATGAAGTTTGCTTGGCTAGAATAATTTCTTTTTTGTAGAGGGCGGCTATTTTTCTCAAATTGTTCTTGTTAGTCTCTGAAGGAACTAACCTCCAAGATTTTTCACATCAGCGTTTCTCTTGTCTCATAGCTTTTAGGTGAGGGGAGAACCAAGTATTTACATGTTTGCGATGTTTACTCTTTCGCATTTTCATTGGTGCTATGGCGTCAAGTGAGGATAACATCACTTTATTATATATGTCTACCATAATGAAAGGGTCTGTGTGGTCCGAGATGGTGTTAAGAGTAAGGAGAATCAGAGGGATGAGGTTTTCAGGAATAATGTTTCTTTTATTTCTGGTAGGGACAGCTGGAGCTATACTGTCGGTATGCATGTGAGGTGAAGCCTCTAAAGAGAATGTGATCAGATGGTGGTCAGACCAGAGCTGGGTCATTATAGACAAACCTGTGGTTGGCCAGTTATGCTCGGTGATCCAGTCAAGAGTTCTGCCTTTAATGTGGGTAGGCCCTGTGATCTTTTGGGTGAATCCTAATTCCTCTAAGAAATTGCTGATTTGAGTGGAATTAGAGTCAGAAGGGTCACTGAAGCCCAGGTTAAAGTCTCCTAGTATGAGACTCTGGGAAGAATTCTTAAGATTGTTGGACAGGATGTTCAATAGGTCCTCTTCAAAGGATCCTAGGGAGCCTGGAGGTCGATATATGAGGTGGATGTATACAGACTGTGGATTGGACATAGTTAGTTTGGCAGTTAGTGATTCACATGAGTCAGTGTTGTGGGGTGGAGAGAGACGCAGTGTAAGGTTGGTTTTAGTGATTATGGATAGACCTCCACCTCGGGAAGTGGTACGATCAAGTCTAAGGAGGGTATAATAATCTGGGATGGCTAGCATAATTGCTGGTCCAGCTGCAGGATGGAGCCAGGTTTCCGTAATAGCTAGGAAGTCTAAGTTTTCACCTAGTAGAAGGTCTGCTATATCTGATGCGTGGGCAACCATAGAACGGGCGTTTATAAGTGCACCCTTTATTCCAGACTGAGTTGGTTGCGCCAGAGCTGGCTGTACTTTGTGGTTGCTTTTCAGTGCATAGATGGGCTCTCGGAAGAGTCTGCTTTTGAGTTGGAGAGGGTGCTGGGAGTGATTGGTTTTGCTATGACCGGGAGTGGCATTGCTGGGCGTTGTTTTGGTTAATGGGTCATAAAGTCTAGAGAGTCTTGCACATAATTTGAGGTTCCTCTGTAATAGAGTACAGGGTCTAGGAGTCATATAAACCTGCATAGTGGGGTTATGCACAGGCACTGGTGGAGGTGGGAAGTGTGACATATTAAGATCTTGTAGGGTGATTATGTAAAGGAGAGTCCTTAGAAGGACAGTATAGAGCAGGGGAGATACATATCGGGTGCTGCTATCAAAAATTAAGTTGTGCAAGAATATGCTAAAGCAAAGCACACCTTCCATTTCTTGAGGTTAGTAAGGGTAAGCTAGGTCGGTGTGTGATGACCGGCTAGGAGCAGCTCTGCAATGGCGAGCTAAAGGTAAGTATGTTAGAAACAACTTTACTGCTGTGGGATCTCTAGGCTGAAACCGAGTATCAATGGCAGTGAGGTAGGGCAGTTTGAAGCAAACTGGGGCAACTTGATACTGTAATCTAGAGCATAATTGCACTGATAGTGAGCTAAGCAATTTGAGATAGGCTGGGATCAATTTTCTGCTGTGGGCTAGAGTGGTTTTGCAGAAGCTGAGAGATACAGCAATTTGGGACAAGTTAGAAGCAACTTTCCTATTGTGAGGTAGAGCACATTTGCAAAGTCAGTGGAATATAACAATTTCAGCCAACTATGAACGTCTTTCTGGTCCTAACCAGTCATATCATGGGCACAGTCAATAAAGCCGCCTGGGCACTGGGCACAATTTAGCAATTCAGCATGGGCACAGTACTATAGGCTAAATGCGGAATGTGCACAGATCAACGATTTAGGATGGACACAGTTCACCAATATGGCAAGGGCACAAGGCGTAGTTTAACAAATCAGCATAGACAAGGTTCTACAAGCTAGATGCGGAGTGGGTCAACAATTAGCAAGGACACAGTTCGCCAATGCGGCATATGCACTAGGGACAATTTAACAAGTCAGCAGGGACACAGTTCTATAAAATCAACATGGGCGCAAGGCCATACACTAGCATCAGTCCAGTACTATGGGCTAGATTCGGAATGTGCGCAGATCAACAGGGGCACTGTTGATCTGCGCAGGGGCATAGCCAATGTAGCCTGGGCACTGGGCACAATTAGTGATTCAGCATAGTCACAATTCTACAAAGTCAACATGGGCGCAGGCCATAGGCTAACATCAGCACAGTACTATAGGCTAGATGCGGAATATGCACAGATCAACAATTTAGCAGGGACATAGTTCGCCAATGCAGCCTAGGCACTGGGCACAATTAGTGATTCAGCATAGTCACAATTCTACAAAGTCAACATGGGCGCAAGGCCGTACGCTGACATCTGGAAGGCGTGAATGCCAGTATCGGAGGACATGATAAAGTCTGGTTCAGTTTGGCGAATAAAGCACCATGGGCAGGGTGCAGGGGTGAGGCCGCCATGGAAAAGGGGACCCGTATGGAGCCGCGCCTTTCTGATCCATGGCAGCCATCCTAAGTATTTTGATTCAATGAACGGTGCTCTGTGAGGCGTTCCATTCATAAACCAAATCCTTTGCTCTTAGCACCCCGGTTTTCCAGATTACAAACCCAGGGTGCCAATAGCAATAATATGCGATCTTGCGGGCTGGATCCCGGGACCATTGCGTTCGGGTATTATTGCTCAAGTGAACTAATAAATGAAACCACTCTGGTTCTAGAAGATCTTGCAGCGCTGTGAAAGGCATGTGAAAATATAAATGTGTTTCATACCTTGAGGTGTTTTCCTCTTCTGCCTCTTCTGCTTACTCCGCAGAACAGTAAATATTACAGCTGCAGCCATCACTGCGACAGGAACAGAGAACAACAAATACACCAGCCTTGAATTCTTCTCTTCTGATCTGCTCTCCTCTTCCCCTGCAAAACACACAAACACGGTGCTTTGGTACATTATTGCCTTCAAAGGTTATAACACTTAAGGTCACACAACTGTAAAAGGGCTTGCCCGCCTTCAGATGTCTCATCTGCGTAGCACGTCAGGCACCCTCCCCTTCTCGCCCAAGCCCGCTCTTCAGTCATCTGCCCACATCACTGAGAAGAAGCTCTTTAAATGGCCCCTGTCACCCTGTTTCGTAGCTTCAGCCGGGAATACAGGGCTTGAATGAGCTCTGGGGCTGAACGATGTGGAGGAAATGGATATGGCTGTGGAATTTTGCCATCAGTCACCTTTTATGGGCTATGCATTTGCACCTTTAAAATTCAAACATGCACGCTGACTGATACAGTTCAGTGTGTTCTGTGCAAAATATGCCTCACACTCTCATTCACTTAATATGGTGCAAGCCCCTCAACTTTGAGCACTTTTCTCGTGGTAAGTAAATATGTACATGGTGAGCGGGATGACGGCAGCAGTATTTTTAGGGGATGGGGCACTGGCTTGCGGACTATATCTGCTTGGAAGGTGTAAAGGTGTGTCCCTGCTCAGTATCAAATACCACCACACCTAATGCTAGGATGCAGCTACCACCAGACAATCGCATCGGCTGCGCACATAATCGGTACAACCAAGCACCTTATGACACCTTACTCTCTCGACTGACCTGGACTACGGTCCCCGAGGGTGTTCAACCTACCAGCTCTTTGAGGTCATACCAATGAAATATAGAGCGCTATATAAATGCCCAATAATATAACATAACATTAGATAACATGCTCAGTGAAGTTGTGCTATGATTGGTTTCCATGTCAATTCCTTGCTGGAAGTTGATATTTTGCCTGGGTCTGCAAGGTCTGGTGATGTGTGGGGCACAATCCTTGAAGGTGTGTTTTGAGCAGAGGTATCCTGAAAAGCAGGTAGAAACTACAGTGTCTATGGCTTTTGAAGGGAAGAAGTCAAGATGGAAACCCCATTATAATACAGAGTTGGCTTTGGTGACAGTTGGCCGATCTGGTGTCTGGCACATGGTTGGTGCCTCGGTGAGGTGAATTTTGTGCTCTAGTTCACAGGGGCCTGGGACAGTTTGGGACACAAGCATTTGTGCAAAGTCCAAGGCAGGACGGAATGACCACTATGGTGTACTGCGGCTTTTGCAACCACGTCATGATGGCAATACCATTTGTAGCAGCATCCATTACCATCCAATCTAAGATGCAAAAATGGCTCAGTGTACTTCCGGGTCATATAGGGAGTTTCAGCACAGCTGCATCTCTTCATTCAGGTATGAAAGAAGAGATGCAGTTACAACACCCACTGATTTGCAACCAACACCTTATGTCATACTCTCAGATGGAAATCAGGATTCCCCCAGGTGACAACATCCAACATTGGCCAGAAGACGGCAAAGGCTTCCACGCAGATGCCCAACCTTGTACGACAACACAGCATGATATTTTTTTCAGCCATAAAGTTCGAAAAGATATACAGCCAATTGTATACCTTCTTCATCTCTCTTAATAGCATCCGCCGAGGGTGGTCGACAGATATGTGAGTCAGTAGTGGAAGCATCCAAAGAACAATCGTGTGGCAAGTACCAAAATTATAGGATTTCCCAAGCAAGGTTTCTAAAAATATTAAATTTACTTAAACACAGATAACTAATAGGAACTCTAAAACACTACCTCTGCGAGGCAAGCACATAGGCAGTGCAGGCTATAGATTTATTGACTTTACACTCTCAGTATTATAATCCAGGAGAACAAATATTCAGGCAAGAATGAATAAAACAGAGAACCCAAAACGGAAATTGGTTAATTCAACAAGTCTTTGGGAAAGAAAGGAAAAGGGACCTAACAAATCGCTAAGGCTCAAGTTACGGTTCTGTTGGTCTGGGTATCTAGGAATGCATTGGAAGGGGCACTTATTCCATGGGTTGACTCCCTTCATCTCATGAGCAGGTCATTTTTTATTTATTTTTATTTTTGAATTTATAAAGCGCACTGGCAGCCCAGGGGCATTGAGGCGCTGTTACAGGAGAGTGGCTTAGTTACATGGTACATACTTTGCTTACACGTTACATACAGCGTAGCAAAGTTAAGGTTACATGAGTAGCAATGTAAGATATTTACAGATGACTTAGTTACATGAGGCATAGCAGTGTTACAGGAAGGACATTGCTATATATTTGGTGTCCTGTAGAGTAGGCACTGGCAGGTTCAGACGAACAGCAGAGTTTTGATTGCTTTGCGGAAGGCTATGTGGGATGATATTCCTCTGAGGTTGGGTGGCAAGGAGTTCCATCCACTATAAGCTTCCGTTATAAGGTGTCAATAAGGATTCTTGGGTTTCTCCATGTAGCAGACAGAAAATGTGGTCCAGGCATCTTCACTTGGTGAGCAGTTTGGAGAAGCTCAAATGAAGGGGACTACTTCGAAACATGCTGTTTCGACGAGCTCCCCGGCATAGAAAATGATCAGGTGCATGAATCGTCGGGCCGGTCAATCGGCATCAGAAGCAGCTACTTGTCTCATTCTGCTATCTGAAATGCTTCTTGATGAAATGTTACAATGCTTTGCAACAGAAAATGTCAGGAGTAATGCCCCTGTAATTTAAAATGCTGTGCTCCTCTGCTCTTCCCAAGCCAGGGAAGATTGCCAGTGTCACTTGCAGGATGTTAGGCATTAAAGTTGAGATGGGTGTTCTTGGCGTCCAGATTCTTTAGCAGCAGTTAAACAGTTGGTTCTTCTAGCATGTAGTACCTCTGTTCCTCAGCAGCAGTTGAGGAAATGTGTGTCAACCCTTCTGGAAACGTCTCATCAGGGAGGGAAATTTGAACAAATCAACAACTCCAACAATGACTCCAAAGAATGAGGGGCGCTCACTCCTTACATTTGCAGAACCCGAGCAGGCAATTTCTGGATTAAAAAGCATTTTTGCTTGGACCCAACCTCAGTCACTTCTCACGTTTTGCTGTCATCTCCAGAGTTCAAGGTCTTCAGAAAGTTATGTGGAGTTAATCAAATTGATGCAATTTGTAGATCCAAGATGGTAGAATATTTCCTTTCTGCTTCACTTGCCTTCAGGATAACCTCCACTTCCATGAAACTTCTTTCCTGTAGATCACAGAGTCTCCTCTGTTATTGTCTCCTTTATGCCTGCCCAGCCGCTGATTAGCATTGCCCTTCAGAGTGAACATGCCGCGGCCCTGCTCAGAATATTAGACTCCACTAGGGACTCCAAAGGATTTCACGTGTGCAGTCGGACCAGCTACTACAGTTCAGATCAGAGGGCAAGGCATTCAGAAAATGTTCCTTTCTTCTGCTCAGTCAATATATGCAAACAGTATATTACACAGCAAATCCAAGATTGGGAATAACTTCATTTCCCCTTGACACTAGATCCATCATCAGTAGGATGGAGCTTATTCCTATCTCAATCTGCCTTTCATTTTATAGAAGGCACTGACTCTTCCACCAGGTGTAAGTCTAATTAAAGCCAATCAGAGTAAACAGCTAACACGTCTTGCAGTTTTTCAACTGCACATTTCCAAACAATAGAAATTCAAAAGTAGTTATGACTTTGTTGCTGTACACACCACAGGTATATCATTTAGCAGATTGCTTCTATTGGTTGCCATGGATGTCCCCTTTAATCCAGAGGCTGTTTGAACACTCCTAGGAGGTATGCCAAATGCAGATGTTATGCCAATGTAAGTTAACAGAAAACAGCTGGGTTTGCACTTTTAAAATAACCCTCATTCTGCTGAATCATGGTTTTGCAGCTTAGCAGTCATTTAAGGTAAGTATACATTACCTAGACAGTAGCTTTGGTGCGTTCCAGTGCCGTCACTAGAAATCAGTATTAGGGGGGGCAGCCAGGGGGAGGGGGGGGCAAAATACAACATGGTGGGGCTGGGTGGTGGCACACCAAATAAGGGTCAACAGGCCAAAATGGTTTCAGTATACCTATATTTTACCAATCTGGTTTAAAAAGCGTGTCATTAAGCATGTTCAGTGTAGGTGTAATGCAATAAAAGTTTTGCATCAAGTTAATATACATCCTAAAATTAAATCATGCATGTTCAGCAGTTGCAAAAATGCACTTGCAGTCAGCAAGAAACTGCTGCATTCTTTTACTTCAAGAAGACATCTCTCCCAGCACAGCTTCAAATAATGTGTAGTTCAAGGTGGTATTTAGCAGAAGAGATATCACTTTCGGCTTAGCTTTAAATAATAAGTAGTCAAAAACATAGTCACTTTAACAGAAGAGATATCCCTCATACCTCAGTTGCAAATGATAGTCAAGGACAATCTGTTTAACAGATGAAATATCACATAAAGGTCCCAAGTACAGGGGGAAAGGAGGCAACTGTTCCCTTGGTTCTTTATCAATGGTTGCAGGAATCTCGCTTTGCCCCCCAGAGAATTGTTCAGTTTTTAGTTTCAGGCTGAACACCACTGTGGGGCTTGTGAAGTTTTGAATTGGAGGGGCATAAGTATTTTCCCCTAATATGCAAGTGTAACGGAGCGTAGTGAGGGAGCCCGAACCAATTAAGAGGTGTTGGGGGGGCTTCCCACTCAGAGATTATTTTTTTTTAAATAATGGCTTAAAATGGTGCAAAAATAGGGTAAAATGCCTAACAGTTTAGAATTGGTTCTGTACTGTAAAGCATGAAAAAATCCAATTGATGCAAGTTACCAACAGTGCAGAGGAGCATTTTGCCAACACATTTTCAGGTTGCTTTTGCCCACAATATATGGCAGTATAAAAAAATGTTTAGGCTGGCTGCACTAATATAGGCCAGTATTCCAATGTAAGCACATATTCATGTTTGCTTTATGCATAATGCCAGTAATGATACTATAAGAAATCATGTCCACGCTTGTTCTGCCATAATAGGTCAGTATCTCTACATAAGAGCATTCTCCAGTTGGCTTTACCATTAAAAATGCCCTTCCACAGTATGAAAATATGTCTAAATAGGCTGCATTAAAATGCCATTCTAGCTATATAATAAAATGTATCATGCTTGCTTCATCAAAGATACGCAATACAAAATGTCATGCAACAGTAAGAAATGGCTAGACTGGTTGCACCAAAATGCCAGACGAGCTGCACATAGCACATATCATGCTTTCTTCATCAAAGATCCCAATACAAATGGCATACCACTGTAAGATATGGCTAGAATGGCTGCATCAAAGTGCCATTCTAGCCACGTAATAACACTTATCATGCTTACTTTATCAAAGATGCACAATACAAAATATCATGCCACAGAAAGAAATGACTAGACTGGGTGCATTGAAATGCCAGTTTAGGTACACAATAATACTCATCATGCTTGCTTTATAATAGATGCCCAGTAAAAAATGTCATGCCTGCCCTCTGGTTCTCCCAAAGTCTCGCACACACACAATGTGATTATGTGTGCATGCAAGGTGCTGGGGGGGCCTAAGGAGTAGGCATGGTATTGTTTACTAGGCATCTATTATAGACTGGCATTAATAAAAATACCATGCCTGCTCCCCTGGGCCTCCCGAGTGCCTCGCAAGGGGAGCTGATTTTGGCTGATGCACAAACCCGCTGCTGCCAAAATAAGCTCCACATCCCAGTACAAATACACGTGCACACACATTTACACAGCCTTCACATGCAGCATGCAGTCACTCATTCACATACACACCCATCATCATTCACTCACTCATTACACACAACGCAAGCATAGACACATACATACACATATTTAAATTGGCATACCCTCTGTCCCAGTCCTGCTGTTCCCTCCCAGAGCTCCAGCTTCTGCGTAGCCTGAATAGAAAGCAAAGAGTGCTTCCTGGCTCGTGCACATGCGCACAACAGCTGGAGCGCTAATGATGAAGTGGCCCGCTCTGTTTGTATGCGCAAGGAGGCACAATAGTGCTTCCCTTCACTCATACAAACATGCAGTTCCTCAGCTACCATCCCCAATGGGGCATGCAATGTTGGGGAAGCAAAACACTCCCGGCTTTGCATGGATCATTGGATATGCAAAGTTGGGGAACAGAACTGTCAAACGGAAAACAATGTTTTCCATTAACAGTTCAAGCCAGCCAATGAGCGCTCCCTCAACTGCAAAAAGCAGCTGAGGGAGTTCTCAATGTTTACACTGGACTGGCTCCTTGGCTCCTCCATAATGGGCGAGGGTGCCGGTGGGTCGGCACCCCTCGCCCACTATGTAGAAGCTGCCACTTGTACACCGTCAATTAATCTATGCACAGGGTCAGTGTGACTGGAGATTAAATATTGTTGACTTTGAAGTCGTGTACATGAACTGCACCGTTGTTAAGGCAGCAATGTTGAACACGTTAAGGGATCCATAGACATGTCCTACAGTAGAAGGCTACCAGGGTAGCTCAGCAGGTGGTGGAGTGACTGTTGCTAAGATGTTATATATTTAAAACTGGCTGTAAATCATATGGCTTTTTGCAATTCCTTTTAAAAAAACAAGTGTTATAAAATGTGTTCGGCCAGGGGATCGGTTGGGGTGATAGTTTGCTTATATTCAGGGCAAGCGTGGGGGAATTTCTGCATCCATAGTGAAAATCAAAAGCTGACACCAAGGAACCCACCGTTGAATGTCCTAATAACTGCTGTCAGCACAATAGAAGCATTTATTTGTGATTAAGCAGGTTTACAAGCATTTAACAGCTTTAGAAATGCATCGTGTGATGAAACACAAAGGAAGGGGCACAAAAATAACAGGGTTTTGTGTGCTAGTCTGATAAAAAAAATTAACACATTTTAAAGAAAACTATTAAATGGAAGCTTAAGAGTATGTTTCAGTTTGGAAACGTCTTTTCTTTTTCTTTTAAACAAGAGAAAGATGCACATTTGGGAAACAATAGTGTGCCCAGCATGTAGGTAGCCTGCTTTTAACAGTGATGGCCCCACCCCAGTGATATTCATGGCCCATTGATTCTTGTGGTGTCCCTTTCAGGCCAGAAGAAAAAACTCAGGCTAGGCAAAGTTAGCCTGCAAAACGCTCAAATGACGGCTGAGCGAAGGAGCACTTTTAAGGCTCCTGGAAATAGTACTTTGCCAGATGAGGGGGTGGGGTGCAGGCCACCAACTGGAGGGGCAGGACAGCCAATGGTGGGGGCAATTAACCCCCCTACAACCTACTCTGGGGGCACCTATGGAGCGATCAGTATCAGAAGTGCCAATTGATAACTGTGTATTATAATTGTTCTATTATTGAGCGAGCAGGCATTTAAAGGATAGTTACACAAAGGTCTGCGTTAAACCCTCATGTGCATTTTTTCTCTACTGTGTTAGGTAGCTATGTCCCCGTCATGGCTGCTGGTATGTCAAATAAAGAAAGTATACACACAATCTGTAAGGATGTAGAAGTAGGAGACTGACAAGCTGGTGGCATCTTTTTGGTTATAGACTCTTATTGAATCAAAATAAAAGGAAAACCCCTACCTGGCCCTATTACTAAGAGGGGTTTCCCTGCCTCAACCATATACTAAGGACTCTGTCCTAATGTCCGTCAAAAGCAAATAGTCCACCGCTAAAACCTTTTTCCTTCCCTTATACTCTAGATTATACTAACTAAAGGTGTTATCTTCTTATGTTGTTATGTTATGTTATGTTTTGTTATGTTAGGTAGACTTCTAGCGCTCACATACACCCGAGGGCATCTTGGTGCGAGGAAGTACACAGCAAGCCTTTGTAAGCGATATTCAATCAACACTACAGCTAAGTCAATGCCTAGTCTGGGATGCTGAGGAAAACCCTTATTGATGTATATTTATGTTCAGTTCAGTACTCTGGATGACAACCCTTGTATAACACCCCCCTCTTAGAATCCCCCTGACCCCACTGAGCAAAGAAGTAGGTTTGTTTTGCAAATTAAAAGGTTTATTTGAAAATTTAAACAATATATATCTATCACCCTTTTATAATATACTAATATCTGATCGTACACTGAGACATATGATGTGGATCCACAATGGGTAATGTTACAGTGGTACACTTGATTACTTAGGAGTAGTATAGAGGATGAGGTAGCTGAAAATGCTTTATGGTTTCAAGGGAAAAGCAATGAGGAATAAAATGCAGTACAGAAATACTTGATATGATTTTAGCAAAAGATAAGATAATCACTTTTACTATGCAATGTAAGAAATGGAAGGAGATGGAAAGAGGAGCACACAGTTCTCAGGAATGCAATCAAATACAATACGAAATTCAGTTCCCCCCAGCAAGCTTAGAGGAAACAGGCAGGAGTTTGAAACACAGGCCCAAAATGCTTTTTAATGTGATGGCAATGGATGGGAAAATGTGCCAACTGATTTTAATTCCCTCTAGAGATTCAGGGTGAGTGGGAGATGCGTGTTGGTATTAGTTCAGGCTCACTTTAGCAATGCCCTATGAGTTATTACCAAGTTGCAAACGGATTTTAACAAAAGAAAGAATGGAGCTGCTATTTTGACAAGTGGAGAAATTGAGCCAAAATCGCAAATGGCAGTAAATTTCGCGAGTGCGTAAATCGTGATTGCGGAGAAGTATAAGGAGTAGGAAGTCGGTTCTAGGCTTGTTGGAAAGCTTAGATTCTAAGCTTTCAGAGGAAAGTTAAATCTTGTTCCTAGCCCAAACGGTTTAGGGAAATAAAGGTAGTTTTTCGGATTTAAAGTAAACCCAAAATGACAGGTGACAGCTTGCAGCTGCAGAATTGACAGGTGACAGTTGTGCAGCTTTAAAAATGACAGATGACACGATTTCTAGGAGGCAGTTCTACTTAGGTTAAAATAGTTTGGATTAGATTATTTTGACTAAGAGATTGGTTCTGCACAGTTCTGCTAGGTACTCACAATATAAATTTGAACTAGGCCCCGTCACGGATCTGGTCAACACGTCCGGCTGCGGTTCTGTCTGCTCGGCGGGTCAATCAGGCACTGATTCTGCTCACAGCGATCTGGGTCAGCTCTGCTCTGCTGGTCTAGCCTCTCTGGATTCTGGATGTAACACTGCTTTCTGGGTACTGCTACAGGTTATTGCAAAAATTCTCGGCAAAATTCAAACAGCTCGCCCGGCTGTTGAATAGTTTGGTTGGTTTTGAGGCCTGCTGAAGAGGATTCAGCTGGTGGATTCAGGCCTCTCTGCTACAAACTCTGGAGTCAACCTCTGCTACAGGTTCTGGAGATTGATGGATTTGAAGTCTGGATCTCTGGATGTGAAGTCGTCGGTCAGCATGCTCCGCAGCAAATGGAATTGAATGTCTCTACCTGTCCCAGCAGTCTCTTCTTATGTGTTTTGGAAAGTGGGTGTGTGCGTTGGTCATAACTAAACCTGCCCCTCTCACTTATCATTGGCCAATTCCTCCTCTCTCCCTTGATTGGGGGAACTGAGTTGTGAGTCAGAGTGATGAGGTAGATTTTATGGCCAGAGGGCCCTCCCCTGTCATCTTACACACAAATCTATATTTGATCCAAATACATATTTTCCCAAACACACAGTTGTTTTTACATCACCTACACACATCATATATCACATGAGGTAGGCACTGTTCCGACTCTGGCGTTTCTAGGAGCTTGGGTAAAGAAATGGCTACTTATTTTCGATTTTAGTGGGTTATGCAACATTGGTTTTTCATTAAAATTTATACACATATACACAGCCTGTCCATACATACTCCAGTAAATTCCCATGTCTCTAGCTTAAACACAGAGTCTGTAGTATCAATAAATAGTGGGGCTTTGCCCCAGAACATCACACAAATTGGAGTTTGGGCTTGAATTGTGGGCAAAGTTTTCATTTTAAGGATCCCCAAATTTCACATTTCTGTCATCTGGTTACCAAGAGTTATCAGTGTTTCTGTAAAATATATATTTGCTTTCAATTCAAAGTACTGCAGTGTTTGAGTCCGCCCCCAAAGTTTGGGGATGACAGTGATCACATGTCTCTCCTGGCTGGCAGATCTTTGTTGACAGGAAACAGTCAAAATCACCATATGCTATTCAAGGGAAAAGGTCTTTTGTGTGGGCTCCAGCAAGCTGAGGTCAACAGACCAGGGGGCCACTTTGCATTTGGTTAGCATGACCATGTGATATCCTGGGCTTTCTGAGGTGAGAAGGTTTCCCAGCCTTTTGGCCTGTTAATCAAATCAGATTGTCTCTGGGAACAGCAGGTGGTTAGATTTTCAATTAACTAACAAGCTTTGAAGTCCCAATTGTCACAGAAGGCTGATTAGCTTCTGAAGTAGCAGTTCTCCTGTCGTGGGTAGTTGTCAGGCAGAATCCAGTTTCATTAAGCCAGGTTTCAGCTAAATGTCACTTTTTGTTCCCAGTTTAAATCACTTACAATTTTTACATATACATTAAATAATTACTTCCTTCAAGTCATTTCAGAATATAGTTTTACATTATATCCACCTCTTAGCAAGTCTTTCCTTGGTCTGGTTTTGTTTCATTTGTTCAGTTTTACACAAACGTCTGGTGGTTTTAAAACGCCGGCTTTCTGATAGTGGTGAGTACTGGTAATGCAACCATTTTTGGGATTAAGAAAATTAATTCCCCACAGTTCTGGGTTGCTTTTGGCAATCAGCATTGCCATTCCCAATGGTTTCAGGCTACTGTGTGTGTAGCCCAATGGTGGTTAGGCAGTGCCCTCCTGTGCTCACAACATAGGCAAAAATGGGTGGCAGCCTATTCTTCATGTTTTCCCTGTACATTCTCTGGGGAGTTCTGGCCATCATGATGTTTTCCATGCCAGTATTGCACAGTTTTATTGTAGGGCTTGGATGCATGGGTAAAAACATCCCACACCTTAATCAAGCAAATAAGAAAATTTGCCAAAAAGAATGGTCTTAAGTAGGGCGACGGAAGATTAGATGATTTTCAGTGGACTTAAGTTGAAGAGGGAGATTGTTCCACAATTTACCAGCCACTACTGAGAAGGCCCTGCTGCCTACTCCCCGAAGGCAAAATCTTGGAACCACAACCAAACGATCGCTACTAGAGCAGAGAGTCCAATTTGGAATGTAGGACTGGAACGCCTCCTGAAGGAATTCGGGTCCAACATGATAGACCAACCTGTGAGCAATGCATAAAGACTTAAAAGTGATCCGCTGCTGCACTGGAAGCCAATGCAAATGGCGTAATACCGGACTGATGTGCGCGCCATACGGAGTAGCAGTAGCCACCCGGGTGGCTAGGTTCTGAAGCAGTTGTAGCCGGCAGATCAGACCAGCAGGCTGGGCCAGAAAAAGGACATTGCAGTAATCAATCCTGCTAACGACTAGCGCAGCCATCACAGGCAGACGCAGGCGAGCAGGAAGAAACAGCAAGACTTTGCGAAGAACCCGCAACAGGAAATGGCCAGATTGGCACACTGCACTCACTTGTGCCACCATAGAAAGTCACGTGGACAGGTAGACCACCAGGTTCTTTACCACTGTGACCGGAATGGGAAATGCACCCAGAGAAACAGGCCCAAAGGAAGAAGACCAAGAGTCAGGTGTGGCCAAATGTCCTACCATCAAGACCTCCGTCTTGCCCCCATTTAACTTGAGCCAACTGGTGATCATCCATTTCCCCACAGCCTAAAAAAAATCATGCAGACGAGACGAGAAACCCTCATGGTCAAGATCTAGACGGACCAGGATCTGCATGTCGTCTGCGTAAGAATAGCACCTAAAACCATGGGAGCATATGAAAACAACCAGGGAACCAATATAGATGTTAAATAACATCGGGGACAAGGCGGAACCCTGGGGAACCCCACAGAACAGAGGATAAGACGAAGAATGTCTCCCTTCTTCTGCAGGACAGACCCATGCTCAGTTCCGGGTGATGTGAAAAGGAAATGTTCTTCAAAAAGGTAAAAACGTAAAGTCTTAAAAGTATTCTTGACTTGGCACTTCACCAGTGCACATGGAAAAAGAAAGTCTTGTATCTCCACAATGTTGGGGGGGATGCCTCCCTTTCCCTGTAAACTTCCTCCGGTTTCTCACTGCTTCTCCCATAGCCAGGAAGGGCAACATCCTCCTCGGCGGCTTAGCCAGGCTGTTCACAATGTCAGGGGAATGACTCTCTTCCCCTGGTCTTTCTTGGGCTTCTCACAATGCCAAGGAAATGATTCCCTTCCCGTGACTTCTCATAAAGTGTTCCCAAACACCAGGATAGAATGATTCCCTTTCCCTGGCTTTTCTCGGACTCTTCACCGGGCCAAGAGTATGACTCCCCCTTGGCTTCTTTCACACTGTCCATCAACACCAGGGGGAATCACTCCCTTCCCCTGGCCTTTCTCAGGCTTTTCGCTATGCCAACGAAATTACTTCCCTTCCCTTGGCTTCTTTCACAATGTTCATCTGCACCAGGGACAATGACTCCCTTCCACTGGCCTTTCTTAGGTTTTCCATAATGCCAAAGAAATGACTTCCCTTCCCTGGCTTCTCTTACCATGTTCGTCAACACCCGGCGGAATGACTCCCTTCCCTAGGCTTTTCTCAGGTTTTTCACAATGCCAAGAGAACAACTCCCTTCTCTTGGCTTCTCTCACAAGGTTCCTCAACACCAGGGGGAATGACTCCCTTCCCCTCTTAAACTCTCCAGTCACAGCTAACCTGGTGTACTCCTCTGCCAGGAACTGGGACTATGAAGAACAACAAGGATGCCTCTTGTTTCTTTTATCGGTGTGTGCCCCAGACTCACACTTTCTGTTTTTGCCTTCTGTTTGGTAGACTTGGCTCACTCTCCTGCCAAGTATCACCATGCTTTTCCCAATAGGCAAAATTCCTTTATCTCTGTCAGGGTCCCAGATGCTAGATTCTTGACATCTTTGTCTTTGAAGGTTTCTCAACCACTTTCTGGGGACCCTGGCACCTCCCCTGCCACATGCGTACCTTTCATCCTGGTCCACGGTGGTCCTGGGTCTCTCTAGATGCCTGTGAGCTGCTGTTGGGCTCCCTGTCTCTCTTCTTCTCCCTTCAGTGTGCAGCGGCTCCGCAGGGGAAACCTTCTCTTGGCTGGCATGGTTCCTGCTTCCCACACCTACCTATCGGTTCATCAGACGGCCCCCCCACACAGGACCTGTCTGACACTGGGTTGCTCCCGTCTCGGCGTTCTAGTCTGCCTTCTCTTTTTTCCCTTGACCTTGCTGGCTTCCGCAGTTCCTCCAGGGTAGGCTCGACCATGATGTGGGTCCTTGTTCCATTTTTATGCGTATGCAATGTCCATATAAACTAGAATGCTTACTGTGGTTCCGCTGAGCGATTTCCATGGCTCCGCACATCTTTTTCATTGCAATACAAGTATGACCACACCTTATTGGGTTGGCTGGAGTCTTGCTAGTTCCGGTTTTCCAATATGCTTCAGTTAAATGGTCCCTGCTCTTCCTCGTCTCAGTGGTTTTGATGAAGGCTGGTTTATCTATCTTAAACAGATACATGGATGTGGGGAGGACAAATAGAATATGGTGTTCTGAGAATGAGTATGAGGGAAGTTGGGATGTCTTTTGTAGATTCTGCGTTCCCTCCCAATAGTTGTCCCTAGGGGGGATCCCTCCCCATGAGATCTTATCGCTGAGTACCACCCTCAGGAGGACTATTGGGTAGCGGCCTCTCCTCCTTAGCCTCGTGGGAAGAGGTTCCCCCTAGGGGAGAAGGGACAACATCCGAAGATTTGTCACAATCGTTATATATGTTCTTAGTGGTTCCATTTTACTCTATGGTAGGCAGGACCTTTGTTGTAGAAACAACTAGCATCAACTAGCATCAATGGTCAAGAGACAGTGCGCTTTATATAAATGGGGCAAATTAGCAGACCTCACTTTTGTGCACAGTCCATTTAATTGAACTCCTGAAATTCTGAAAAGAGAACTCAGGTGGTTTTCCTAGTAGGCTAAAATCCATCACCATCCCTTTTTTCTTGTCTTACCCATGAATGTTTATTCTCTATTTCATTCACATGTTTCTTCCCATCAATTTCACATTCTGCAACTGCTTTTCCTCTATCTGCTCATCCAGATTCCAGTGTCTTCTGTGTACACCTACAAGTGTTAGCATGTTTGTATCCCCATGTCGGGATGACCCGCCCCTATTTTGGTCCTCTGTGAAGTTCTGGGTTTGCCCTCTCTTGTGACATTTGTTGCTCTACCCTACTTATCTGCGAGAGGGGCATTAAGCCTTTGAGAGGAAGGAGGACATTCAGACTACATGCAAGCATCCAACTGAGACTATCAATTAACAGATGGGCCCTCTGAGAGTACCCTTGAGCAGGTTGGCCTCAGAACCAATGGTTTTAAACTAAGGATGGTCTCTAAAAGCAGGATGCTCGTGGACTTACTCCCCTCCAGTGAGTTACTTTCAGATGAGACCCTCTGCTTCCTAAGGGTCTTGCAAAGCTGCAAGAGCACAGATGAGTGGGAATCATTGCCTGGCCCATGTGGGAAGTGCCTCACGTTGTATTTAAAGGTTTCACCGTGATCCTTGGTTCCTAAGCAGTACAAACGTACAGACTGCCCTAGAAAGATTATAAGGAAAGGGTATGAGTGTCTTACAAGGTGACAATGATAGCTTTAATTGTGAGTACATGTCAACGCAGGTTATGCAAGAATGTAAGGTGACCATGTTAAAGAGTCTCAGCAGCCTTGGTTTAGAAAATATCAATTCCACTACTGAGGCAGCTGAATGGGGTTGGAGTTACACTTTGCCCTCATGCCTTTGCTCGAGAAATGTCGACTGGATGGCACTGAATTAGGTATTGTTGTTCTTTTACTGGCAGGTTGCATGAGTTGGAATTGTGCATAGCTGGGGATTTAGAACACTGTTTCACCTCCACTTCTGGGGTAGTGATTGGAGGTATATTTTTGTGTCACCCATTAGACTGAGGGAAGATGGGTTGGATCTGCTTAGTATCACTGCATTAACCTTTCAGAGGTGGTTAAGAGAACAGATGTGTTGAGGTGATGCCACCTTTATTTGCTATTTATAAATACATAGGGCCTCATTATAAGGCTTGCGCTCCCGGAAGGAAGGGAGCGCCGATTACAAGCTTCCCATCGCGGGACCCGGATCGCACACCTGGTAAAACCAGTTGTGCTTTCCGGGTCCCGCGAGGGGAAGAGGGAGGCAATAACGGGCAAGTTGTACTCTGCCCGTTATTACCTCCCTCCCCATTCCCATTGAGCCCTATGGGGGTTCAAATGGGAATAGGGATGGGTTCCTGCATGGAGGACTTACCGGGTCCTCCTATCTCGGAGTAACCCGGTAAATCCCCATTGCAGGAACCCGGTAATGGACCAGGAACGGAGGCAGCCATGGAGCTAATAGCTCCATGGCTACCTCCATTCTCGTAATGAGGCCCATAGATATATACATATTTTTTTCACTGAAAAAACTTTGTTAAAGTGATGTTATGGTTAAGTTGCACTAATAAAAAACGATGAAATTCATAGAATAAAAACGTTGTTAAAGGGATGTTATGGTTGCAAGGTAAAATCGAAAAACCAAAGCAATTCACCAGTTATGGTAATTTGACTTTTTGAATTTTGAATGATTTATAATGCGCAACTGAACAAACTGAATCGGATCTAGGCGCAGATAACAAGCAATCTAACACATTTGGCTAATCAGTAGCCTGAGGGAAGGACACGTTTGGGAGCAATTAGCTAACAGTGCCAATGTTTATTTAAACAGGTATTTTTTAGCGCTTTCCGGAACTTCATAAAAGTCTCCAACCTCCTCATCTCCCATGCAAGACTATTCATTTCTTTTGGTCCGAATACAGAGCATCTCTGATCACCTCTGTAAACACACAACCAGGGAGGAATAACCAAAATTAACATGTCCTGAGATCGGAGTACCCGTGTTGGCTGGTAAAGTTTAATTTTTCAGTCAGATATGCTGGTACCAAATTATTAGGACTTTTGTATATCAAACACAGGATCTTGAACTTGATCCTGTCTTCCACAGCTAACTAGTGTAGGGACCGCCATAACCCAGAAACAGGTGAAGATTCTTTTATACCCCAAATACCATTCTGCCTCTAGCGTTTTGTGCCTTTTTAAGTTGCTGGAATTGTTTAGCCAGAACCCCGGCTACAAAACTATTACAAAAGTCCAGCTGTGAGTTTACCAGTACGCCCACCACTGATCCCACCACAGCAGCATGATCTATCACAGGAACGAAGGAAAGAGCCTGTCTAAGTAGGCGCAGAGAATGAAACATGGACTGCACTATAGCTCCAATTTGGCCTTCACAACCTAGATTGTTCTGCCAAATGCAACCCACGTTTTTTAACTTAAGAGTCCTGGTCCCCCCTGCAATGCTTTATTACACAAATAATGTTAGAGAGGATGTGGCCAACAGAAAATTCTCAAATCTACTTTTCAAAAATCTAACTAAACAAATGTTTCAAGGTATGGTCAACCAACGAGTCTTAATATTACTCTCAATTGTCTGTTCCTGCTATACACAAAACAAAACCAATGAATATTCCTGGGAAGGCTCCTTCGGGAGCTACTCACAGTCTAGACTTTCCTTCAACCTCTCTTTTGCCCTGCACTTAGGGACCTCTGCTAGGCATAACACAGTTTTCTCTTCTTCAAACTTGTCCAGGCCTATTTGAGTTTCACCCTTGGTGGCTTCTCCACCGGAGGATTCGGTTTATCCTATACCATAAACTACTCCGTATTCTCAACAGACCCCCCACCTGACCCTTTCTCTTTCAGGGTTCCCAACAGTTCCCTCATGTGCCTTATCATTTTCATTATGCACAACAGGTCTCACCTGGACCTTGGCTTTCTTCAGATTCACATCTGGTCCCTCTCATAGATATTGGGTTTCAGGAATCAGAACAGAATTCTCTCCTAGACATGGGGCCTCATTATGACTTGTGCGGAATGGGTTTAACGGCACCGGTAATGGTGCCGGCGTCGTTAAACCCATTCCGCACAGTTACGAGGACCCCTCGCGGGACCCGCTCTGGACATCTGGTTTTTCCAGATGTCCATAGCGGGTCCCGCGAGGGGACCAGGGAGCTAACAACGGGCCCGTTTATAATGGGCCCGTTGTTAGCTCCCTCCCCATTCCCATTGAGCCCTATGAGGGCTCGAATGGGAATGGGGAAGGACCGGGGCTGGGTTCCCTGAAGGAGGAAATACCGGGCCCTCCATACCCGGAATGGCCCGGTATTTCCCGATTCAGCAGACCCGGACACGATTTTGGAGGTAGCCATGCCCTTATTAAGGGCATGGCTACCTCCAAAGTCGTAATGAGGCCCATGGGGTTTTCAGGATTTACAATAGGTCTCTCTCCTAGGCCTGTCGTCGCTTAGTTTTATTCGGTACCCTCCCCCCTCAATTCAGGGTTTCTTCAGATATCTGATATGCTCTTCCTCTCCTGCCATGGGCTTGGGTCTTCTACTTCCCTACCCCAGAGGTCATAGGTGGAAAGATTCTGTTTCTGCTCTTCAGTTCCCCAAAGGATCTTGGATGTATACTGGTTGGCCTTCCTTCCTAGGTCCACCATGGATTAGCAGCTCTCCCTCTCTTCCACCAGGCAAAGGTCCTGTCACTACGCCTCTCTCCAACAATCTACCCTTGTATGAAGGGAGCCTCAGCCCGTGTGTCCATGAGGCTCTGGAGTATGTTCTGAAAACTAACTCTGTTTGGTTCTTCCCTCTGTGCTCATATTTTCAAGCCAGGGATTGGTTACTCACCTTAGGAGTCTTACTTACTCTCTTAAAATTAATATTAGTTGGGTTCTGATTTTGGTTTATTATTTTATGGTTCATATTAGCTTTAATTACTAAACACAAGGTTTTAAAAGGGTGAACTGAGTGCAACACCATTTTGGATTTCTTTGCCTTATTGCCAGCAGCCTTGTGGTGCTCCACAGTCTTGAATTCTGGTCCGTATGGTCTGAAGGCGCTACATGGCAAAATCTCTTTCTGGTAAGTCAACCTCTCCACGTTCACAAACTCTGCAGGTTCCTGGATTGATGGTTGCATGGTCTGTATTACAGTCAGCGGACTGGCCCATTGCCATGTCATGCTTGCTGGGAATTGTGGTCCTCAGTTGTCTCTTTGTGTGGGGACAGCAAGCTGGTGGTATCATTCTTTAGCCACCCTCTGGGTGGCCCATTGGGTAGAGTCCAGACCAGCTCCATCCATACCCCAATACGGATATTAAGGGAGTTCCTAAAACTCACCAATTGACTGTAATGGAAACAAGCTTGCTCTGGGCTTATGTCATACAGGCCTCCAAATTTGGAGCTGAGCATTGCTTGTAAGAGGACTGGAAAGCCCGATGAGAGAGTTGCCTGCAGTGTATGAGGCATTGAGGCTGCATAACCATCCAGTGACAGGTCAGAGTGTTAGAGTATTGGCATGTTTGAGGATGACGTGTAGGCAACTGATGAACGTGACTGAGGCATGCATTGTAGTGGGAGAATCAAGCCAGCAGACAGTTTTTGTATTTTTCTTTTGGGGCTGCAATTATTTATGGTAAAATAGTAAACAGCCAGGGAAGTGAGTAGCTGCAGCTGCCCATGGCTTGGGCTTTTTATTTCATTTAAACAATGACCCTGGACTGACCCTTCTCATTCAGTCTAGCCTAAAGTGCTTTTCCCAAGCATCAAGTATGATATATGGCTAGGGATGTGGACTGCTACTTCAGGGTGGAACCCCTTGTGCTATTATTCCTTGTATAGTTTTACTGATATCTGTATGTCACCATGACCCAATTATGTATTTGAGCATTACTTGAATGAGATGAGGGGTTATGTGAATGCCTTTGGTCTTCATGGTTAAAAAGTAAATAGAGACCCCCTTAAAAGATTAAAAGATGTTAAGTGTCATGAGATGTATTCACTTGTGAGCACTAGCTACTAGGCAGTTTACAGAAGGCACTGGGCATTATATTATCAATTCTCCAGTGGGTGTCCCCAGGGGTTAAATGATCATGCCCTAGATGTTTGTACTGTAATAAAGATGCAAGTCCAACACTGCAAACAGTAGTGCACTTCTCAGCTGTGAGAGTAGCAATATTAAAGGGGCGGTGGCCGGTTCTGATGCTCATAAAAAAAAAACAAATAACACATAATAAAACGAATTAATAAATAAAGGTGCACAGGTAAGTATAATCAAACTTAGTGGACGGACAAAACGCGGTAAATAGGTCTTAACAACTTGCTTTTGTAGAAAACTTGAGTTAGCATTTTACATGTTGGAAAAGCCGATGTGGCTGGTGACTTAGTGCAGAGCCCACGATCCCAGGCTAATGTTGAAAGACGTGCACAATGGTTGTTATTTTTTGAGGTCATAGATTAGAGCTCGCAGGTTCTATTACCAAGCGATGAATGCATTCATATTTTCTAATTCAAAATCCCTCGTACAATGCGTTTTTTTAAAGGAGCCGAAAAGAATCACAGCAGTTTCAAATTACCCCGCAGAACATTTTGCCTGGGAAAAGGGTTAGCGTGTCCCTGATATGCTATATTTATGTAACTGCGCGTCCGTGGTTCAAAGCTCTGATGGTGACATGGTGAGCAGCTCCTCCCATGAGAATCAGGATGAGGCGACCAGGGCAGTTTATTAAGTTCCGCTGGTCGTCTCAAATGTTTCAATGACTTAACTTTGTGCTGTGGTAATTGTGGGTGGATTGTGATGTCACAAGTTTGTAATTGCGGGTGGTGTGAGAAGGATCGTGGACCCAATTATTAAATGCAATGTATGTTTTTCTATAGGGGTTCAACATGCATGAGCCAATCGGCTTTGTGTGGGGAAATGTTTTCATGTCACAAGGTCACAAACACTTGTTAATTTGCATTGCATAAAAGTTCTAACCTTAGGGGCTTTTCTTTGACATCGCCTTTTCATGCAGTACTGTTCTGTGTTCTGTTTGAATTTGCTGTCCTAGCTGCGTCTGGGGCCCTGAATAAAACTAAACTGTGCTACTTATTCCACCAGCGTACACTCCTGTTTGACTACTTTTGTAATTTCTTGGTGAGTTTTTTTCGAGGCAACCCTTGACTCATTTTTGGAGGCCCCAGCGAGATCTCTCTGCCATTCAACCGAGGCATGGGAACTCCAGCCTTGCTCCTGGAGGAGTGCGGGACAGCGTCTGTTGGCCAGTATAAAGAGCTTGAGCCAAGAGAGGTCTGCGGACGCCACTTCCCAAAGGTCCGCCTGGTCCGGCACTGCATTCACTGCGACTGAAGTGTAGACCTTTAAAGTGAGACTACGAGGTCAAGGCAAGTGAAGAATCTAAAAGGATATGTGAGTGCACCCGTGAACGAAATCGCAAAGGTGGGAGGGATTATTTTATGGTGTATGGGACGCTCCCTCCCTCGTTAGTGGTGAAGAGGGCGATTGACCATAGTGGTCTTAGATGTTAGGTCTGCCGTTCTGATAGGGAGCGCATGGACAGTGGCACATCTGCATTAGAGCAGAGGGTTACGTAGTAAGTGGTGGACCCTGTTAGACAGGAGCGTAGTGAAGGCAATTGTTATAGTTGCATCATATTCTTTTTCTTTGGGGAATATTTGTTTCAGGGGCTATGCGTGCACGTGTTGTGTAATCAGCTACGGTCTGTTTTAGTATTGTGAGAAGTGATCGTATAATTTGGTTTATGTGGCTGTGAAAAAACATAAGAGCCAGAGCCGAAATAATTTGTAAATACCTGCAGAGCAGCGTAGTAAATGATGCAGACGATTGAGGAGAGGAGTAACGCTTATTCTAACGTATTAACATAGGGCATCTTTGCGAAGGTGGTAGGCCTTGGGAGAATTACGATATAACAAGGCGGGCCAGTGGAGAAGGCCAGTGTGCAAGTATTAAGTGTGATGCGTGTGAGGGCGAGGCCTGTGGAGAAGGCCAGAGCAAATGAAAATAGGGCGATCGAGTTAAGTGGTAAGCATAAAAATTGCACGAGTGAGATTGCTTGATAAAAGAGTGAGAGTCTAAAAGGTTAAAATCATAAAGGAAAAGAGAGAAAAGGGAGAGAAGGATAGAAGTTAAAGAGGGGACAATGACGTCCTACTAGATGGATGGGCGACTTGAGCACATGTGCAGAAAATTGTCTCAATATTGTGAAATTATAAGTTACTCACTGTAGTGACTAGAGTACTCTTAGTCCCCTTTTCTCCATACTGCATGGGCGTCCCTCGCGAGGGACGGGAGACGGAACCTTTTTCACCAGAAAAATTCTTCTTCCCCTTTAAATTTAGAGGCGCGCAGGGGTGCGGCCCTGACTCCGCCCTCCGGCGCCAGACCTCAGTCCCCATAGACGCGTCGACAATAGATTTTACATTGCCTAATGACACCACTTTTATTAGGGGGGAGGTTGGTGGGACGTATGGAGGAAAGGGGACTAAGGACAAAGAGTATGTTAGTCACTACGGTGAGTAACTTATAATTACTCTTACGTCCCGCCCCCTTTCCTCCATACTGCATGGGCGATTACAACTGAGTGTAGCCCTAGGGTGGAGAGGAGACCCTCCTTAAGCAAACAGGTTTCTAAGAACCGCCTGTCCGAAAGCCGCGTCTGCTCTAGAGCCGGCATCCAAACAGTAGTGATTGCAGAAAGCCGAAGGGGTGGCCCATGTGGCCGCCCTGCTTATGACTTGCCAGGGGACATGCCGCTGGACAGCGATGGCCGTTGCCTTGGCTCTGACCGTGTGGGCGTGCATGTTGGCCGGCAGTGGCTTGTGCTGTCCCTCGTAGGCTTCCTTGATGGTCAAGACCATCCAACGGGCTATGGAGGCCTTGGAGGCCTGATATCCCGGTCTTGATCCTCCGAAGCTGACAAAAAGAGTGTCCGACTTGCGGAAGCCCTTGGTCCTGTGCCGACGGCACCTTAGGTAGGAATGCTGGGTGCGTCCGTAGGAGTACCTTGTCCTTGTGAAACGTAGTGTATGGCTCCGAGGCGACCAGCACCTGGATTTCGCTGATTCTGCGAGCTGAGGTGAGGCCGACTAACAAGGCCATCTTAATGGTGACCAGCCTGATGTCCGCGGACGCCATTGGTTCAAATGGTTTGTGCGCCAGGGCACCCAAGACTATGTTGAGGTCCCACACGGGGTGCAGCCTCTTGATGGGCGGGTAGAGCTTGGCAAGACCCGTCAAATGTCTCTTGACGATTGGGTTGGAAGAGGAAAAACTCTCCTCCTCTGAGTTTTTGTATGCCCCAATGGCTGCCAGGTAGGTGCAGCAAGTGTCCACCTGCACGCCTGAATGGACGAGATGTGCCGAAAAGGAGAGCACGTTGTCCAGGGAACATGTCAGAGGGTTGCAGCCCTTAGAGTCTGCCCAGTGACAGAACCTGGTCCACTTGCTTTTATACTCGGCCCTGGTAGATTTGCTCCTGGTGCCCTGTATGATCTCTAGATTAGCCTCAGAGAGGCTGAGATGTCCTAGCGTGACCTGTTCAGGAACCACACTGTGAGGGCTAATTTCTCTGGTGCGCGGTGGATGACCCTGCCCCCCTGCTGCGCCAGAAGATGTGCTGGGCCTGTTGGCAGGCAAATGGGAGGCCTCTCCGAGATGCTAACCAGCTCCGAAAACCATGGCCTGGCTGGCCACCATGGAGCTATTAGGATGATGCTGAGGAGGCGAGACTCCTTGATCTTGCATATCACCCTGTGAATCAGGGGAGTGGGCGGAAAGGCGTATGCTGTCATTCCGTCCCATCTGATCTGAGAGGCATCGCCCAGGGAGCCCGGTCCTTGACCCTGCCAGAAGGCGGACAGTTGCCACTTCTTGTTGCCCCAGGAGGCAAAGAGGTCCACCTGAGGGAAACCCCATTCTCGAAAGATCTCCTGTAGCACTACGTCGTTCAACTGCCACTTGTAGTTGTCTGCTCCCAGTCTGCTGAGCCTGTCTGCCTGTAGGTTGGATTCCCCCGGCAGGTGGACCGCCCTGAGGTAGATGTGGTTCTCCAGGGCCCACTCCCACATGCTGACTGCCAGCCTGCACAGTGGGGGGGGGATCTGGTACCTCCCTGCTTGTTAACGTAGAACATGCTGGTCAAGTTGTCTGTCTATATGAGGATGGCCTTGCCCTCAATAACCGGAAAGAAGGCACTGAGCGCCAGCCAGATGGCCCTCAATTCCAGACAATTGATGTGGTACTCCTGCTCCTGCCGGGTCCAGGTGCCATGGACGCAGCCATGGACGCAGTGGTTGTCCAGGGTGGCCCCCAAACCCTCGAGAGTGGAGTCCGTGGTGATGGTGACCTGTGGTGTAGGTTGCCGGAAAGGCTTGCCCGTCCGCAGGTTGCAGTCCCTGGACCACCATGTGAGGTCCGGGTGAAGCGACGGAGGAACGTTGATCATCTCTGACTGATGGCCCGTTCCTGGTTCCAGGATGCTGCAAAGTGCAGCTGTATCCTCCTCATCCTGAGTCTCGTGTGGGTGACGGCCAAGATGACTGCTGCTATGAGACCCAGTAGGTTTTGGTACCACCAAGCCAAGGTCACTTCTCTGCTGAGGAAGTGTGCCATGGCCCTCTTAATGGCTGTGATCTTGTCCTCTGAGGGAAAAACTTTCTCGTAGCATGTGTCCCAAATGAGGCCCAAAAAGGTCAGTCTCTGCGTGGGCTGCAGCTGTGACTTCTTGAGGTTGAGTGAAAAACCCAGCTTGTGCAGTGTGTTCATAAGAGCGTGGGAAGTATGGTGCACTGCTTCCAGAGATGTACCCTGACGAGCCAGTCTTCGAGGTACAGGTAGATGTGGTGGCCCTGCGACCTGAGGAGGGCCGCCACCGAGTTCATCAGCCTGATAAAGACCCTGGGGGCCGAGTTGAGGCTGAAAGTAAGCACCTTGTATTGGAAATGACAGCCCATGATCCGTAATCGTAGAAAGTAACGATGTGGCTGCCAGATCAGGACGTGTAGGTACACGTCCTTTAGATCCAGGGAGCACATCCAGTCTCCCCTGCACAATGTATCCGCTATCTAAACTGGCGTAACCATCTTGAATTTTTGTAGAGGTAGGGAGAGGTTGAGGGTGGAAAGGTCCAGCACAACTCTCAGGCCCGCCTGGTTCTTCTGAATAAGGAAAATCCTGGAGTAAAAGCCCAAGCCTCGCTGGGAGGCTGGGACTTCCTGCACTGCCTGGCTCTCGACGAGTGACCGGATCTCCGCCAAAGGAGTTGCTGGCCCAACCTGTTGGAGTGGAGGGGAGGAGGGAGGAGAGGCTGGCATAGGGAGGCAGTACCCCGTGGAGACGACAGAGAGGATCCAGGGGTGCGCGGAATTCTGGTGCCAGAAATGTGCATGAAGAGCAAGCCTGCCCCCACTGGAGACACATGGACTCGAAGGGGTGTGTCATGCCTTCTTTCCCTCTGAGGCTGTTGCGGAGGAGGGGGACTGGAAAAAGCCCTTAAACCCCCCCTTTTGTTGTTTGCGCCGATGCTGGGACGGCGAACGGTCAGGCTGCCTGGACCTTTGCTCTTGGAAGCCGCTGAACCCTCCGTACATACTCCCTTTCTCAGAGCGCTGCTGTGACTGGGTGTACGGTTTGGGTGTGGTCTTTGTAAGGATGGGTAAAGACTTGGCTGTTTTTCTTTTTATCCAGCTCCTCGTCCGTTGTGGAGTGGAAGAGGTCACCCCCTTCGAATATGCGTTCCTGGACATCCGGGTTGAATTTCGTAGCTCAGAGCCAGGCCGTTCATCTCATGTCCGTGGCAATACAGATGGCACGGCCAGAGGTGTCAATGTGGGCCACGGAGGACTCCATGATGTCCTGTGCCACAATCTTGGCCTCTGCCAATCCCGCCTTGAATCGTGATTGGCTCTGCGCCGGAAGCTCTGGGAGGAAATCCGCAATTTCTTGCCAGAGCCTCCGGTTAAGGGCTGCCAGCATGGCATCTGCGTTGGCTTGATGCAGGTGCAAGGACACATTGGAATACAGCTTCTTCGCGTACGCCTCCAAGATCTTCTCCTCCTTGTCTAGCAGCACTGCAGAGGAGGTGGCTGAGGACGACTGAGGCTTGGAGTACAGTGATACTGCAGCGATCACCGAGGAGTGTGGCTGAGGTGGACTGATAGCAAGAGTGTATCCCCCTCCATCTGCCTGTACTTGGCATCCAGGCGTTTATTTACCGGCTGGGCCGAGTGGGGCTTGAGCCAACCCTTTTTGGCCAAGGCAACTACGTCCTTCTGCATCGGAACCCCCGTTCTGGCCATGCGACGTAGCGTGAGGACTTCTGCGAGGACCCCCTCTGCTGGTTGCTCGACCTCGGGTTGAGGAAGGCCTAAGTACTCTGCCAGCCCTGCCAAACGTTCGTTGAAGGCCTTGGCTGAAGATGGCGTGTTGGGGTCCTCCTCCTCATCTGTGTCCACCTGCGGGTCTGGCACCGGAGGGGGGGTGCTAGGAGTTGCAGGCTGAGGTGCGGGGACCGGAGCCGGAGGCTGCAGAGGGGGTTGGTATGGAACCGCCTGCCCAATAGGCTGGGGGGCCAGAGCAGGCTGCTGAGGCTGAACAGGGACCGGAGCGGCCTGTACTGGGGCCTGCAGCGCCTGAGCCATTGGAGGGAGCAAGTCCCTGATGGCGTCCCTGAGGATGACCCCCATCTGAGGAGACTTCATGAGCCTGAGGAACTTTTCAAAGAACCTGTCCTCACAGGCTGGGTTGGTGGTAGGGTGTACTGACGGGGTAGCAGGCGGCTGCTGGAGCCGTTGCGTGCCCTGCCTGTATGGATGCAGCGGGAACCTGCCTTGCGCGTAGGAAGGGTAAGCTGTAGGCCACATACCTGGTTGACACCAGTCCCACTTCGACACATGGTCCTCCACCTACCTTCCCTGGAGGGGCATCGGCCGGATGCCTGGATTTTCTGGCATGGTGGCCATTTTGTCGAGCTGCCTTCCACGTGCCTGCGTTGTGTTGCTCAGCTCACTGGGACCCGCCCCGTCCAGGACTCTTGAGTGTGGATCATGGGGCCTACCCTGTTCCTCAGGCTGAGGGCTGGTAGGCGTTTCGTCCCTTGGCGAATCGGCCGGTAAAACTGCGTAAAGGCACCCCCTCGGACATGATGGCGGTACTAGGGCATAGCCCCTCGGGTGAAGACCTGGTAAAAGAACCTTCCGGTCCCTCAGCACTGTCACCGGGAGGATCTACGGACCCCTCAGTCTGGCGGCCGGTAGCTTATTCAGCCTCGGTACTTGTGCTAGTACCAGGACCAAGGCAGTCCCTCCCGCGCTGGCGAGTCATTAGGAAGGAGTCTCTCTTGCGGGGTGCACTGGAAAAGAGTGGCCCTACCTTGGGCTTAGATTGATGATAGACGAAGACCTTCTGGTCCTCCGGAGGCGATCTGTGGAAGAGCTCCCTCCACCTGGCCCGTCTGTTCTTCAGAGACCTCGAGGAAAGTGCGTTGCACGTGGTACAAGCTTGCCAGCCGTGGTCGGCGGCCAAGGCACCGTAGGCAGAGGGCATGGGGGTCTTTAGTCGGGAAGAGCCGTCGCAGGATGGACACCTGCTGAACCCTGTAGAAGTCGACATGCACCGGGGAGGAGCGTGTTGCCTGAGGATCGAGTACCTGAATGATCAAAAGACAAAGAGAAGAAGTATCCGCGCATGGAATTACATGGCCGAAGCCAAACCCAGGAGCGCTCGTGAATTCGACCCATTCCAGTCGATACGTAAAAGGGGACTAGGGTGTGGCGCCGCAGGTCAGAGTCAGGGCAGCACATGCTCCCAGGGCCGCTCCCCCGCGTGCCTCTAAATTTAAAGGGGAAGGTTTTTTCACGTGAAAAAGGTTCTGTCTCCCGTCCCTTGCGAGGGACGCCCATGCTTTATGGAGGAAAGGGGACGGGACGTAGGAGTAAAAATAACAAAGTACCATTTTGAGTGGGTAAATGAAACAGTGGGCAAGTGTTACAAAGAATGGCCAGTGGAGGGAACGTTCGATAAAGAAATTATAGACAGTGTGATGTTAGCTGCTGCCGGGGACGCAGGCGGCAGCGGGAGTAGAGAGTGGGCCCTGACAGAGCCCTACCCCAGTGCGCAGCGCGGCGGAGCGCAGCGCGGCAAGTAAGACACGACCACTCGCTGAGGTGCATAAACCCGGACTGGCGCGCTGACGCCGGTTCCGGTGATTCCTTTATTTCCTTCTCGTCACGTGCCCCAGGCTAACGGGTCACGTGACACCACATTCCTCCCCAACTTGGAGGTGTTCAACCTACTGTTTAACGTATGTGATTTTGGCAAGATATTATTAGCTCCGCTGTCTTAGAGTCTGTCTTGACGGGGTTTCCTGTATATTCCGTCCACCACGTATCCTTGAAGACGGGATGATGGTTTCGGTCTTTCTCTTAGAAGGTACCGAGTGCTGCTTCTCTCCAGTGTGTCTGTTCTCGGGGCTGCCAGCATGGCTGGGTCCTCTTGCTGGAGCGGTGTCTCGGAGGTGGGTGTTGTGGCGCGGGCTCTTGACAGTGTGTGGTTCTGGGGCGTGAGTGGTGCTGTCGCCTCGCTCCTTGGAGATACTAGTTGCTCTTCCCACAATTCAGCTGGTACTCTCCTGAAATGCAACACATTTCTTGTCACGGTCTCGTTTCCTCGTGTGGCGGTGACCATGCTGTGGTTCGTCGCACTAACTGTCCATGGTTGCGGCTCGAAGTTGAGGGACATCTTCTTGGGTGTTTCTCGGTTTCTGACAATCACTGTATCACCTGGTCTTAGTTCTCTGTGGCGGGCTCGCCGGGCAGTGCTTTCTTGTTCGTTCCGCCTCAGTCGCGTTTCTTCCATGGCTGGGATGTCTGGTTCGGGGGCTACCCATCGAGGGTGTATGGGGAGCTCTGCCTGTATCGGTACCCCGAGCATGAGGGCGGCAGGGCTGACCCCGGTGGATGAATGAGGGGTTTGCCTGTGTGTTCTTAGGAATCGATAGATAGCTTTCAGCCATGGGTGTCCTTTTCCTTTGGCGATGCGAATGATTTTGTTCAGCGACCCCATAAATCTTTCTGCGTCCCATCTGGGGGAGATGCGCTGGTATTTGACGTTCACTTCTTTGAAGAATTTGCGCAGTTCTTGGCTGGTGAAAGATGGGCCGTTGTCACTCTTCACCTTTCTCGGAATTCCGTGTGTCGCGAATATCTTCTCCAGCGTGAGGATCGTGGTCTCTGCGTTTGTGGATGCGACGTGCTCCACCTCAGGCTATCTGCTGAACTCGTCGATCACTACGAGTAGGTATCCCTCGCCTGCGATTGTGCAGTGATCCATGCTGACTGCATCCCACCGCTTGCTGCTTCTTGGAGCGCTGCTGATGGGTTCCGGGTTCTCCAGTCTCCTGGATGCTTGGCACGCGGCACATGATTCCACCAGCTCCATTCCCTTTGTTGCATGTTGGGCATCCACATTCTAGATTTGAGGTATGCAGTGGTCTTGACGATGCCTTGGTGGCCGCTATGGGCTAGCCGTAGGGCTCTCTCCTCTAATGACTCGGGTAACACGATGCGGTGACCTTTGAGGATCACCCCTTCAGGAGCAACGGAGAGTTTGTGTCGTATCCCGAACAGTGCCCGGAGTTTGGTTTGGGCTGGTGTGGTGCGCTGGGCTATGGATGTGAGGTATGTCTTCCAGTTGCCTGATTGGATGGCGGTTGTAGTGTGTTGCAGGATGGTGTCTGCTTCTGTTTCATTGGCTATTTCCTTTATGGTGAGGGCGCGTGGTCGGGCGCAGGCAACCACGTGGCATACGTGTTCGTCCGTTTCTTTCGAGTGATGTTGTTCTCCCCTGGTGGCAGGTCTCGGGTGGCGGGACAGGTAGTCTGCTGGGTTGTCTGTCCCTGGGCGGTAATCGACCTCTATGTTATAGGGCTGTAGCTGCAGCATCCATTTCTCAATGCGTGCCGGGGGGTGGGGGGCAGAGCCTCGGAATATCGGGATCAGTGGCTTATGATCGGAGTAGACTTTTGCTTGTTTTCCGAGCAGGTATAACTTGAAATGACGACATCCCCACAGGATGGCAAGGGCTTCCTTCTCAATGTGAGCATAATTTTGCTCTGGTTTGGTGAGCACCCGACTGGCAAACGCAATAGGGAATACATTACCCTTGTTGTCCGTTTGGGTTAGGACAGCCCCTAGGCCTACTGGGCTGGCATCTACCAGTAGTTCGGAGTGCCTGTCTACGTTGAAGAAGGCCATGGTTGTTGATGCTGACAATGTGTCCTTGATCTGCTGGAAAGCTTGTTGGTGGATCGATGTCCACTCCCACTTCTGGTCTTTTTTCGTCAGTTCACTTAGTGGGCTTGCGATGTTAGCGAGGTCTGGAATGAAACGTGCACAGTATGTTGCCATCCCCATAAAGCTTCTCACCTCCGTGGCTGATTGAGGTGCTTTGGTGTTCTTAATGTCGTTTACCTTTGATGGGTCAGGGGATACGCCTTTGGCACTGAAAATATATCCAAAGAAGCAAAGTTCTTCTTTTGCGAATTCACATTTTTCTGCATTCAGCATTAGGCCTGCTGTTTCTAGCCTGCTTAGGACTGCTGCCAGGCGTTCGTAGTGCTCTTTCTCGTCTGAGGTGTACACGAGAATGTCGTCGCTGATATTCGTGGTGCCATCTAGGCCTCTGATGAACTTGCGGATTTCGTGCTGGAAAACCTTGGCCGCCGACGATATTCCGAAGTTAAGTCGCTTGTACCTCATTAGCCCAAGGTGAGAGGAGAATGTGGTGATGTACCTTGAGTCTCTGGATAGTTTGAGCTGATGATAGCCCGATCTTAGGTCTAGTTTGCTGAAGATGGTCGCTCCAGTGAGATCTACGATGAGCTCGTCTATCGTTGGGGTGATGTGGCGTTCTCTTCCGATCGCCGCGTTGGGGAGCCTCATATCTATACAAATTCTCACAGCATTGGGCTGTTTCGGTTTTTGAGCCACCACCATTGGTGACACCCACGGGGTAGGGCCTGATGTTTTTTCGATTATCCCTGCTTCTTCGAGTTTGGTTAGTTCTTCCTCTACGGCCTCCCGCAGATGGAATGGTATCCGCCGGTGTCGTACTGCTTTCGGCTCAATCGTGGGGTCTATGTGGAGTTTGATTGTGCAGCCTTTTAGACACCCGATTCCTTGGAACAGTTTCTTGTGTCGATGTAGTAGATCGTCAAGTTCGTTGTGTTGGAGGCTAAATGCAAAATTAATTAGCTTTAGTTTCTCTGCAGTCTTGCAGCTGAGCAGTGTTTCACAGCCAGCATCCACTACATAGATGCGCGCCCTGCAGCTAGTGTTATTGTGGGCGAAATCAGACTTGAAAGACCCTTGTACAGGTAAGGGTCTCTTACATCCATACGCGTATAGTCTGACTTTCCTCTTGTGGAGGGTGGGTTTCGGGCAAAGCTTGCTGAACGCAGTCGCTGGCATCACGTTCACTGTTGCGCCAGTGTCGATGACTACTTTCAGTGCCTCGCCGTTGGCGATGACGGTACACAATGGTCTCTTTCTTCGTCGTGATCGGTGTGGTTCGACAGCCGATATAAGGTGTACTCGGTGTATCCGTTTGCCTCCTTTCTTCCGTCTTTCTTTTCTCTCAGGGGATACACTGTCGTCGCTGTCGCTCGTGTCTGGGGACCTTTGAGAGTGATCGACAGCTCTGGCTTTTCCTTTCCGGTCTTGTTGGTGTGAGTATTCTCTCGGGGCGAACTTTTTCCGTCGCTCAGGTGGTGGTCGTGACGCCGTTTCTCTGTCGCTTCGGTTTGGCGGGTTCATGCAGACCGCTGTATAGTGATTGAGGCGGTTGCATTTCCTGCACGTGGATCCCCATGCCGGGCAGGATTCTCCTTTGTGCCACGGGCCACCGCACCATTTGCAGGCTTTGTTCCGTTCTTGCGGCATCTGTGTTCTTTGGTCGTGCTTCATGGAAGTGTTTTGACGTGTAGATACGGCTGCTACCTCTTCTGACGGCTTGGGGTTGTCTAACGGGAGTCTTTGGATTGCTGCTTCAATCACCGCTACCTGGTCTTCAGTTTGCTCGCAAAGGCGCGCCATTTCAAGAATGCGGGATAGCCGTATGTTCCTTTCTGAGAGTATTGCTCTTCTCAGCTTTTCAGAGGATATGCCGTTGATTATTTGGAGGCGGATTGCGAACTCTTCGTCCGGGAACTCACAGCCAACTGCCATCTCGCGAAGATGAGCGTGAAATTTGTCTACTGTTTCCTTCTCACGCTGTCTGGCCATGCAAAAATGGAAGCGTTCATAATCAGGGTTGAGGTCAGGTTTGAACATGTTCGTGAGAATTGCTTTGGCTGCGTCATAGTTGTTGTGGTCTCCGCGATCAGGGGTAGCGTTGAAGCGGCGTAGGGTGGCCGCTCCGACATTGAGTAGGAGAAACGTGCGCTTCTTTTCGCGATGGTGATGTCTCTGGCGTCAAGGTGCATTTCAAATTGTTGTAGCCAGATTTCCCATCTGATGGCAGCCCCTGTGGTAAATGGGTCAAATGGTGGCATGAGCGTCATGAGTGCTGGGTCCGGGTGGTCTGTGGTGAGGCTCTTTTTGATGGAGGAGCCGGTGTTGGTTCTTACGGGGCTGCTTTCGGAGCTCGACATGTTGTTGGGGCAGTGAACTTCTCACTCGGTAAAATGGGGCCTAGGGGAAGGGCGTGTCCCTGCGCGGCCTCACTGGATGGGGTGGTTGTTTCCACTCACCGGTGTCTTGGTCGTGATGGCTGGGTGGTGAACGAAGGTTCCTGTTGTTTGTGTGGCCACCAGGCACAGGAATCAGGAGACTTGCACATTGTTTGTGTGTCTGAGGTGGGGTTTCCTCACTGCTGGTGCGCGTGTTAAGACGCGGCGTCATGGAATGTTCGGGAGCTGCCGACGTTGTAGTGGCCGACACGTGGGCAGGATGTTACTTGATGGAGTGTCCACATTGGTTGTGGCCGTCCGTGGCCTCGCAGAAAGATCGTCACTGTTTCTGCGTGCGAGGCATGGCAACCAGATCGCGTATGACCGCGCGGCTCCGCGTTCAGGAGGGAGGGAGGCGCAGTCTCACATGGATCCTTCCACGGCCTCATCACCAGTGCGATGTTAGCTGCTGCCGGGGACGCAGGCGGCAGTGGGCTTAGGGAGTGGGCCCTGACAGAGGACTACCCCAGTGCGCAGCGCGGCGGAGCGCAGCGCGGCGGAGTGCAGCGCGGCAAGCAAGACACGACCACTCGCTGAGGTGCATAAACCCGGACTGGCGCGCTGACGCCAGTTCCGGTGATTCCTTTATTTCCTTCTCGTCACGTGCACTGGGCTAACGGGTCACGTGACACCATAGACAGTATGTATTCAGTCAGTCAGTCAAACAAGTTTGTTCGGATATATAAAAAAATCCATGAAACGACAGAGAAAAAGTGTTATACACATTCAAAAGTTGCAAATTGATAAAAAGTGTCTAAACTTCCATAAAAACAGAATCAATAAACAATCACAAAAAAAGCAGGATACATTAGGATTAAGTTACACATAATTTCATATACAGTGGCCAAATAAAAATGAATAATGAATCAAACAACAATAAAAAGCACAAACATTTAAGATCACTTCCTCAGATATTATAAAATTCACGTTGCTAACTTCCAGCACCCTGAAGTTTTAACAGGCTGTTTCTATAATACATCGCTCTTTTCAAAAACGTAAGTAAAGCCCAGGCTGTGTAGACCGTATCAGCACTCAAGAGAAACACGGGTGCTTCTTTATAGGAACGGATCTCTGTCTTCTTGAGGGCAGGAATCAACGTTGCTCTACGAATACCTACATAACCTATGCAAAAAACAATAGGTGGGCCAAGCTTTCACGGGTATGGTCACAAACCGGGCAGCCCGCGGAGTCAGGAAAACCTTTCCACTTATAAGTATTCCCTTGCAGCCGAAGGGAATCAAACTGTGCCCTCGTTATCAACCACCTGTCTTTTTTGTACGGGCTCCATATTAAATACAGTTGTATTCCTGTATGCCTGCTAATACTAGTGTGAAATTGACCGGATTTGTGGCCATACTCCATAAGTATTCTTTTCCTCACTGCGATCTCGCCCAAAACAGTTTTGTAACATGCCCCCTCATTCTTGGTTATTAATGAGGCAGGCGGAAAAAGGACAATAAGATTAACCTTCCCAAGGATCTTGGATATGTAAGCAAGCCAGGGGATTTTTTGCCATCCAGCTCTGCCCAACAACGTCCAAATAATAAAATGGCAGAGAGAGGCATGTTCATTGGCCCACAGCCGAACCCAAAATAAAAGTGGAGCCAATGCCCACTGGTCCTCCCAAAACTCCACACCCAATTCTCTATGTGTTGCTATTCCAGAAGCGCAGGTCGGGAGCCCCAACAGTTTTTTAAGAAATTTGCTCTCTTTACTTTGGATTTCAGCTGCGTTCTGGAAGCCCCAAATGGGTACGCCATACATAGTGACTGCCACAGTTTGGGCACCGTAAATCTTGGTAATGACATCCAGTGGCTGGCCCCTACACTTTGACATAAATCTGTATATACCTCCTAGTTGCTGGCTCATCTTTGCAGATTGTTTGACCACATGGGCCCTGCCATTTAGTGCTTCTGAGAAAATAATTCACAGATAGTCGAAAGCCTTAACTCTGGGTGAGATTTCTCCAGCACAGAGAATCGGTTTAATGGGCACTGAATGTTTTCTGCCTACACAGGCCATCACTGCTGATTTTTCTGTGTTTATTTTTAGGCCCAGATTGCCCATGAATGATGTGTAGGTATTAATCAAACCCTGTAATGCCCTTGGTGTTCTCGCTAGCAGGACTGTATCATCAGCATAGGCCAATACTGGAAAGTCCCTTCCCCCCAAAACCAAAAAGTCAGCCAGAATGTTAATGAGGTCCTGTGAGAGGCCATTAATGTAAAGACAAAAACAGATGGGGGCCAACACACAGCCCTGCCTTACGCCACACCCAACCTGAAAACAAGCCGTACAATGCCCCCCTGGACCACAATGCACACATGCCTCGTTGTCTGTGTGTAGGTCAACCAACACCCGCAGGATATCCCCGGGGCACTCTAAGGACCCGAGCCCGGCCCAGAGCTTTGCTCTATCCACCTTATCAAAGGCCGTGCTCAGGTCCATAAAAGCCATGTATACTGCCTCTCCGCGACATAAAACTGACTTGGCCACTAAAATGTATAGGTTTAGGCTCTGTTCCATTGTACCCACTCCAGGGTGAAACCCAAATTGAATGTCCAAAAGGATCGACTGTTCACTAATCCAGGTTTCAATGCGGGCCAGCAGGATTCTCCCAAAAATTTTGAAGGACGAGTCCAACAGAGAAATTGGCCTGTAGGCGCTGGAGCTGGACATATCCCCTTTTTTAAAAATTGGGAAAATGATCGCCTTTTTCCAAGAAGACGGATACTTCCCTGATTGTATGCAGGCATTGAACACCACCGTTAAAAGAGGTGCCCACATGTCTACCGGATCTTGAAACAGATCTGATGGGATAATTTCTGGTCCCGGGGCTCGATTATGTGCTTGGAGCTCGATGGCCTTTTTGGTCTCCTCCACCTCAAATTTTAGGCAGGACCTAGCAATGTCTGCGTGGGCCTGGGTGTTCACTGACCCAAACAGATTCCCGAAATGGGTTAACCGTGCCCCTTCTTCCACATGAGTGCCACTGCCCACATTAGACCAGCACCCGTCCGGCCCACCTTTTACAAATGCCCAAAATGCCTTCTAGTCCCCTCTGATAGCGGCATTCAAGAAGCCTTCCCAGGCCACCCCTTCAATCTCATATTTTCGTCTCTTTAGCTCCTGTTGGTATGCTTTTCTAACTTGGATGGTTGCAGTTCTACTGCTGGAAGGATCCTTAAGTGTTGACAGCAAGATTTTCTTTGCCCTTTTACAGGCCTCATCAAACCACCCCCTCTTCGATGAGTTCCCCTTTGCCATGATAGCTATAGTAAATTTTGTTGTGAGGGCAGCCAACAATTCTACAAATGTATCAACAACTTCCCTCGCAGGCAGGCAATAACCCAAAATGTCCATCAGAAGGGGTTCATTCTCTCTAATTGATTTATAATGTAGCTCCTCCTCTAAGATGGTCCCCCATTTAATTCTTCTTGAACCAATAGGAACACCCAACAATGGACTGGGAGCAGTATCCTTGGAAACCCCTTGCCCCAATAGACCCTTGAGTGACAAACATATGGGGTAATGGTCACTATGTATGTCCGCCAGCACCTCAAAGCTTACAGTACCTTCCCATAGGTTCGCAGAGATACAGAAATAGTCTATTGTTGACAAGCCTTGGTGGTTGTTAGAGGTCACCTCGCCTGGTATGTCCGGGGCTAAGCGGCCATTAACTATTCGAAAGCCCCATTCCAACAACCAGGAACTCAATTGCAAACCCTTAGGACACACTCTCTCGTCCCTCATGCACCGTGCCGGGATATTCTCTACCAAATCCTCCAGGGGATCTAAAGTATCCATAGATACACCCCCTCCCATTCTGATGTTAAAATCACCCCCCCAGATGTAGGATATGGTTTTATTCCTACCCTTGGACAGTAAGTCCTCTATAAACCCCGGACCTTTGTTAGTCTGTCTAATTCCGAGATATGTGGGCTGTTATAAAAGTTAATAATACTATTGAATCCCCCTTTGCTGTTGATAATATCACCACCTGTAAAAAAATCCATCCCCGTGGTGATCAACTTGGTCCTACATTCAAGGGCAGCCTTGATCAAAATACACAAACCCCCATAATGTCTACCCCTCGGTTTTTTCTTTGCCGGAATTCCGTATGAGATAAAACCGTCGAGGTGTGGGGGTTCTAAAGCCCATGTTTCCTGAAGTAGGACCACTGAATTAGCTTGAAGAAGCTCAATCACCGGCCCTAGGTTCATCTTCCTGGTTGAACCTGCGATGTTCCATGAGAGCAGACGAAACTCTGAGTTCTTACTCACTGGGCACCCACAGGGTACAGAGGGGACTTGCAAAGGTTCACGAGCCTCTGCGACAACCACTTGTCAATCTACATCCTCGCAGGAGGTTAAGATCTCATAGTGGTTATCCAGGGGCAAGGAGGCTAAATCATTCCTTTCCATGACATTACCCTGCCCCCTCTTAGTGGGGATGGTGCTCCAGCCGCCCATCGATGTGCTATTCAGTAGCGACCGGCCTGAGACGGTCTCTTTCTCTACATATCCCCCGCCTATCCTTCTATCCATCAGCTGGCTCCACGCCTCCTGCCCCCCAACCCTGACATAAAAATAATCCAAAGAAGTTTGCTTGACAATTTGTTGCCATTTGGCTTAAGCCCCCAGGCTAAATTAGTGTTCAAAAGGTAGTCTGTTATCTGTGCATCTGAGAAGGTTACCACCACACAGTCCCCGATCATATTCTTGGGCCTGTTCCCCACCCATCCCACTTGCCTGGCCATGCGAATGATTTTGGGGTCTATCTTGGGCCCCATCAAATTCGAATTTATCCAGTGGGAAGCCTTGTTAATTAGGGAGAGTGTCGATTCAAAGCTCCCATTGGGGAGCCCAGGCAAACCCGTAATGATCCCCACAAAGGGGACCGCTTCTGGCGGTAGATTCAGAATTGTCGCATTCCCTTGCCCATGCCCTTGCCCTTGTGCGGATGTGGTTTCCTCCAGATTTTCCTTATCCAAATCCCTTACGGGCCCACTCACCACCTTTTGAGCCACTGAGATTTCTTCCAGTTCTACTGCGACAACGACAGCTGATTGCCTGCCTTGTACTTCAATAGCCTTGACACCACTAGAGGGATGACCTCCAGTTAAAGATACAGATGAGGGGCAAGGGCAAGACCTGCCAACCACCCACCCTTCCTCCACACTGCTTGCCAGGTCACACAGTTTTAGAGAGAGTGCCCTAATGGAATTGTCCATAATTGCCAGAGTATTAAGAACTGCCTCTTTTAACCCCCTCAAGGAGTTCAACAGCAGCTGGAGTGGTTTTAACTTCTCATCCAATAAGGCCTCCAGCCACTCTTTATCCCCCTCACTAGCTGTAGAGAAGTCCAATATCATAGGGTCTGAGTCCTCCTGAATTTTACTGTTCCTCCTTGGCACCCCCAGATCTCCCCTCATCCCCCGCTTTTCTTTACCCCATATAGCAAGTATAAGGTTAGGCTCAACATGCCTAAAATACCCGAATTCCCAATTGGCCCAGTAAGAGAAAAAACAGTCAAAAACACAAATTAAACCAGAGAATGGAACACTAGATCACAGTAAATGTAGTGCTGTATACCCAAAAACACAGCGAAAGTATCTAAAAAATGCTGGCTAGCCTTAAAAACAGGATACCATCTACAGAACTAAAGCATAAGCCCCAGAGGGAGGCAATGACAATCTCGTAGTGGTTATCCAGGGGCAAGGAGGCTAAGTCATTCCTTTCAATGACACTAAAAATAGGCAAAATAGGCAAAACAGGGCAAATTATGCTAGAAAGAGCTGTTAGAGGGGGAGAGGGGGAGAGAAATATCTCGCAGCCCCCTCCCTGCGGCTGGCTCTGAATCAAAGAGGATAAAAGGATAAAAAAGGATAAAAGGAGCCACGTAATAAAAGCAGTGTTAATAGCCCTTAGTAACCATTGCTAATAATTGTAAGTCCATGCAGTCCCTTTGTTACAATTCCATTTAAAGGATCGTGAAAGAGTCCAAAAGCCCAATGGCCCGATGGTCCAGTAGTTCAGTAATCCTAAACCTGAGGAGGCAGTAACAACACAGAGGGTGGGGAACGCCCGACAGCTTGAGGAGCTGCCAAAGTCCGACTCTCCCCCCCCAGCCCTCCTTATGAACAATCTGGCTCCCACAAACCCTCGCCCGAACAGTCTGGTAAGCGTACCTTAAGGCCGGATGACACTGACCATGGATACCGCAATCCACAACGCTGTTCACTGAGAATGAGGCTCTGAGGCTCTGATCAAAGGCAGTCAGTCAGCACCTGACAGGTGCTATCGCAGTTGGAGCACCCTGAACTGGGGACCCCAAAAACTAGACACAAGCACTCCAGTCTCCACGCATCGGAGCGCGAAGGATGCAAAGGACTCAGCCGGACTCTGCGCGCTCTGCGCTTCCTTGCTGTTTTGAAGGTTTGGCGCCGCCTCCTGCACATGTTAACCCCTTGAGATCCGGGGAACTCGAAGGACACAAAGGACTCAGCCGGACTCCGCGCGCTCCGCGCTTCCTGGCTGTTTTGAAGGTTTGGCTCCGCCTCCTGCACACGTTAACCCCTTGAGGACTGTGGAATTCAAAGGACGCAAAGTATTCATACTTGTTATCCACATACAAAAGTGCAAAGCTTAAAAAGAGACAGGATATTTTAAGGCTTTGGAAATTGTACAAAGATAAAGAAAAGGAGACAGGGAAAGGTAGCATGGAAGCGCACCGCCCACACCCTATATGTTATTTGCAGACAATAGCGAAACTGATACAGCAGAAGAGGGCACACCATGTCGGACTGGGAGGACAGTGCTGACAGTGACCAGGGGATGACAAAATAGACACACACAATTTGATAGACAGGAGATGGGAAAGGAGAAGAAATGAGAGAGGAAGAAAGAGAAGAGTCTCAGGGGAAATAGGCTTTGGATTTGGAAGACGAGAATAGCCTTACCAAAGAGACCACAATGTGGCAATAAACGCAGAGCTCACTCACAGATGTCCCTTTTACAAAAAGTGAGGGGCGAGGTTCACTATATACCATGGCAGACTATGGACAGGGTCAATTTTGTCTACAGTTTACCTTCATTAATGCTGGGGGCGAGAAAGTGGATTTATGTTTTTGAGAGAGAGACAGTGGGCATCCCATTGGCCATAAGGGACATAAAGAGTTTATTGGCAGCATTGGTCGGGGAGAGAAGGGACAAAATATGGCAACAAGCTGGATAAGCCGGGGTAAAATTAAGCTCTAACGTACATGATGGAGCACCCTTTGACAACTATCGAGCACATGTATGGAAGGCTTTGAGAGAGCTGTATCCAGACACGTCAGACATGGGTTATATATTGGCTTGCAGAATGAAGACTGATGAGGATCCATCGGAATACATACAATCCATACAAGAAATGTGGACACAGGAAAATAAACAGTCATGTGATGAAAAAATACCATTGTTTTACCACATCTTAGTGAGGGTGCTCCCCGTGGATGTGCAGGTTTCTTTAGAAACGATAGTGGAATTGAGGCAAAGGGGTGCCCTGAAATACAGGCAACAATTGTACACTATTGCAAAAGGAAGCAGGAGAACGATAAGGAAACAGTCGATAATGCAACAAAAGCGGAAAACAAATGAGTTCAGAAAAAACTGGCCAAAATACATATGGAAGGATCAGTAATCACAGGGCCAGTTGTCGTTGCACAAGCTCAGCAAGGAAGGCTTCCAGTGGATGTGGTAATGCAGCCGGGAGGTTACACTCAGGTGCCATCCAACCAGCAGTGGGGAACGGTACAAATGCATCAGCAACCCACATTCATAAACGTGCAGCAGCCAGGGGTCATGCAGACAGGTGGAGGCAATGGGTACATGGGACAGTATCAAACTGGGAGAGGGTACTATGCATGTGGAAAGGGAATGGGATACAGGGGAATGACTGCACGTTTCGGAGTGCAGTGCTTCGCATGTAGGAATTTTGGACATTTGCCTCTTATTGCACAGGCAAGTGTGAGAAACCTGAATGTGTCTTCCGGACTAGTCCCTGGGTATCTGTATCCAGATGGCAAGGACATGGCCATCGCTATTGGATCCAGTTCCTGCGGGTGGACCAGTGAGGGAGGATCACCTGGATGGGGGGGTCCTTGGGGAGTAGAAACGGGACACTGATGGGCGAGACAGGTATCCCCCTTCTTATAATACCTTTTTCCCAGCCTACCATGTAGGATACTCAAAAACTCTACCCCCCCTTTTCCAGTATGAACACTTTCTTACATCACGAAAGACAACGGACTAACACTAAAGCCATTTACCTGACTTGTCCCAACACAAGGGTCAGGCAGAGTCAGGCAATTGACCAGAACCATACACACCTGATGGTCCTTTCCCTTCCCCACAGGGATAAAAGGTGGAGCATGAGAGCACAATACGAGCAAGGCAGACTGCACAACGAGACAGCTATCCAAGCACAGCAGTTCAAGAAGAGGAGAAATGCGGCCTGAATCGAGAGGGTGACAAGGAAAGATGCAACCCTGCCTTTTCCAACCCAGACCCGCGAAGCCTCCCTGAAAGAAATCATAAGACTGCGAACCATAGCCAACGTGTGCTGCAGCAGATGTCACCCGTACACAGAGCATGCCTACGCTGATAAACTGGACCGAGAAAGACCCCTGCTATCGTGGTACCGTCCTTGACTCCAGACACAAGAAAAGCCAAGCGGTTCATCACAGCCGGTGAGTCAAGGGGAGATCCGATAAGAAACCGAACTATGTTGAACAAAAGTAGCGAATGGCTAATTGAAGAAAAGTACAAAAAACTGTTAATACGAGAGGGGAAAACCAGCTGCAGCGGAGTCTGGCACCACGTGGGGGCTCAGTCGAGAAACTCTGGGCGATTACCCTATTGTTGAAACTACTGTTACCAGAAGGCCTTGGTATCGGGGCGAGAAAGGGGTCAAAGTGGTCATACAGGGGTCTAGCAAAATCCTATGTACAGTCGAAAGTCTTTGACCAGCAGAAGATTGTAAAGCTAAGGGAAGTGAATACCGCATCCTACAAAAGTAGAAGAAATTGTGTGTTTGGCAAATGTTGGCAAGAGTGAACCTGACGGAGGGATGCTGATGGAAAGTTGCAAAGTCTGAAGTCCCGATGAGCAGTGTGTTGACAATAGTGAACCCGACAGAGGGATGTCCACAGTGAACTTTTTAAAAAGACATTAAGGCTTGTGAATGTCACAGATAAAACTGTTTTGAGAAAAGACTGTAGTGAACCCGACGGAGGGGGGCTGATATTCGAGAAGGGTCTGAGCCCGGAAGAGGGGGACCCAGGGGTGAAAAGTCATACTCCAACATACATTTGGAAAGGAACTTTGTGTTTGTTATTTTAACCATATCAGGTCCGCGGAGGCAAGAGACTTTTTGTAGAAAAGAGACTTAACCACTGATGGTCCTGATATCTAAGAAGCAGAACTGTCGGTTCGTGCTGGGAAGCTCGAGCGTGTGCTGTGCTCAGGAGTCCCACCTTGTCCTGTGTTCAAAACATGGGGAAGGGAAACCCCTGGCTACCACATCCTGACTTATCATTTATGAACACTTCTCTATTCCTTGTGAATCCTATCCCACACTCTTTTGTATTTAGTTGTAAGGGTTAGCAAAAGGTTTTTCTTAGTACAGGTCCTTTTATTTGACAAGACGCCACTAGGACCGCCTTATTATCATTTGATGGTTGTAGCTTGCTCCGATCTGTTTAGATTAGGTGTTTTTCCAACCTGCATATACAATTTAATATACAGTTTAATAAACACCCTTGAACTGTGATCACTTGTATCTGTCTTTACTGTTGTCACCATGAGTCCCTTAGACAGGGCAGCAACAGCAGACATACATGCAGCAGACTCCTCAACAGGTGCAGGTAATGCTGCAGCAGCAGCAACTGCAGATACAGCCCACACAAACACAGGGTGTGCCCACACAGGCACCAGTGCAGGTACAAGTTAAAAGAAGGATCAGTATTGTCGCAAGTAAAGCAGTATCCACTTTCACGTGAAGCAGATCAAGGCATATATGAGACACTGCATGCCCTATGGCAGCAAGGCATAATACTGGGGAGTTCAGCACCTTGCAATATAGCTATCTATCCGATTAAGAAAGCAAAGGGAGGGTGTGGTGTTTTATACCGGACTTATACCCGCTGAAGGGTATTGCCCAATTTGATCTAATGCCAAATTGACCTACTCCGAATTGACCGCATTTTTTGGGTAGAATTTGGTAGGTCAATTGGCACATTTCAATAAAAAAATAGATGTGGGGTGGGGTAAGGGAATAGGTTAAGGTGGGGGGAAGTCAGGGGATGGGGCTCTCCCCCAGCATTATGGGGGCGGCAGGGGGTCTCGCCCTGTAGTAGGTCAAAAGAAATTCAACCAAACAAAATAGGTCAATTTGGCAGTAGGTAATTCTTTTTTGGTCAAACAACCCATATCCCTCTGAACCATATCATTGAGGTCAGAGTATCCTATGGTCCACAATCCAGCAACAATGTTTTGCAGCATTCGCGTGGAGGCACACTACTTCATGGTGGTTGGCTTAAAAAAATGCCCCTTTCTCCATTGCACTGCCCCCAGACTCGGGTATCTCACCGCCTTTACGTATAGCGGAATCTATTTAAAACATACTAGAATGCCTCTCGGGTATTCTGAAGGGCCAAACATCTTAAACAGAGTAATACAAATGGACTTGAGCAATTTGCAGGTTGCTAGCACAGTCATACAGTATGTAGATGACTTATTGGTGTGCATCACAAAAGAAGAGGAGTGTAGAAGGGACTCAGTGACACTACTGACTTTGCTGGCAGACAAGGGATACAAATTGGACATTGAGAATTTACAATATTGTCAAAAGGAGGTGGTATATTTGGGTCAGATTGTGTCGGTAGACTGGAGGAAAATAACACCAGAGAGAGTAGAGGCCATACACAAAACCTCACAACCAAAAACAGTGAAAGAGATGCAGCAGTCCTTGGGCATGTCCAACTATTGCAGAGCATGTGTTTTTGATTACTCAACGTACACCAGGCCATTGTTGCAAGCACTAAAGGAAGCACAGAAAAACAGAACACACATAAAATGGACAGCTGAAAGGGGGCAAGAGCTTTGATGAGCTAAAACACCAGTTAGCACATGCATCAGTGTTAGCATCTCCCAATTACAAAGACAAATTTCAACTGTTCTCACATTCAGATGGAAAAGTAATGACAGCACTGACAAAAAACAAGGGACACGGACACAAACCACTTGCATACTGCAGTGGGTCAGTGGATGCAGTAATGCAGGGACATTTCCCATGTGAGCAGGCACTTGCTGCTGCATTTGCTATTGAGAAGGCTTCCACAATATTTATGGGGTGCCCAGTAGTTGTGTACATGGAACATGCATTATTTGCAATGCTGGAGAAAACAAAATCAACACTGACCACTCAGAGATCTTCAGGTTATGAGGTAATTGTTATGAAGACGCATGGAGGAGACAGGTAAGATTAAGTAAAGGTATTTATTTTAGATAACAGGTGGAAAAGACCCCCAGCACGAGCAGAGGTTCCCTTCCTCTCTCTGTCAACTCCAACTGACACAAACAGAACGTAAATCATAAACAAGTAACTAAGATTCTATGACATCATATAGAACATAACGCAGCAGGGAATTCTACATGCACTTAGTATAGGCCACCAGCTACCCAAGAGAAGCATCACAACACATCTTCCCCTATTTTTTTTTATTTCTTCTTCAATTCAACAGAACTCATCTCCTCCTCAACCACCTCACACATGACCTCTCCTCACTGTGGCAATTCTATCTTTATTCCACACTTGCCCTCTGGCCACGCGCACAGCCCCTTTCATGACTGCTACCACCCTGACAGGATCAGAGTAAAGGGAATCCCCTTTCCTCTTAACCACTACCTTCTTTATCCTGAACCAATCACCACATTCCACATGTAATTCTTTGCTTCCTTTCCTCTTGTTTTCACGCATGACCCATTCAGTCTTCTTTTTCACTAGTGTATTTCTCACTTCCTCAATAACTACATCCGTCTCCCTGCTCCTACCAAGCCATGGTGGACACACCAGGGAATATGGCTTTCGGCCCCTCATGAGTTCAAAAGGGCACAGACCAGTTGTAGAATGTGGCGCCATTCTCAAAGCCCACATCCTATTTTGAATCATAGCTAGCTTATCAAAGCCACACTCTTCCCCCATGCGGACGCTCTCCATCACACACCTGTTCATCCTTTCAACTACTCCATTTGTCTCTGGATGGTATAAGGCAGTCTTTTTGTGACCGACTCCACACTTCCTTAAATAATTGGAAAAGCTTCCACCCATAAACTGGGGACCGTTATCGGTTAAGACGCTTTCAGGGAGACCCTCATTGGCAAATATTCCCTGCAATACTTTAATCATGCTTTCTCCAGTGATATCTCTCACAATTTTAAAATCTACCCACCTGGAAAACAAATCCACAACCAAGACTATGAACTTGCCCCGTCTATAACCTAAATCCACCGGGCCTAATATGTCCATGGCCAGATCGCTCCATATCCTTGATGGAAGACCAACATCCACCAATGGCTGTTTCTTAGACACAGCTCCCTTCCCACTTTTAATACACAACTGACAATTAGATAGCCATTTTTCAATTTCCTTATCAAAGCCCGGGCACCAATAGTCCGCTCGTAATACTCCCTTGGTCTTGGTAACTCCAATGTGGCCACTTTGTGCTAGATCTATCACCTTTTTTCGCAAACCAACTGGGACCACTGCCCTTTCCCATCTGAACAAAATGTCATTAGCAAAAGACAATTTGTCTTTCACCTCCCAATATGGATTCACACACTCTGCCAATTCTGACTTATTGGGCCATGATGTGGACATCACATACGGAATTACTCTGTTAATTGCTTCATCTCTTTTTATCTCATTCAACCACTCTTGCTTGGATACAATTCCATCAGTATTCACAAACACCAATTCCATCTCCTCCTTTTCCACAACCTCTGGAGAATTTACTCTTACCCTTGATAAACTGTCAGCCAGTATGTTGTCTTTTCCAGGTATAACCTCCATTCTAAAACAATGCATCTGCATTCTGGTGACCCAGCCTGCTAATCTACGCAAACCTTTGTCTAGGCCTTTATTCTCAAAGATAACTTTCAAAGGTTTGTGATCTGTCCGGATCACAAACTCTACACCCCACACAAAATTTCTGAAGCATTCAAAAGCCCAAAAACATGCCAAGGCTTCCTTTTCGAGAACCGAATACCTCAACTCCGCTCCCTTAAGACCCCTTGAGGCATGGGCTATTACCTCTTCCGACCCATCTTCCTGCTTCTGGGATAAGACGGCACCTAGTCCACCTTCACTAGCATCTACGGTAATAATCGATAGTTTTCTTGTGTCAAAACACCCTAAGGGATGAGCCATATTTATTTCTTCTTTTATTTTTGGCAAATTCCAGGTCACACTGTTGACTCCATACAAAATCAGCACCCTTCCTCAAAATCTTCCTCATTTCCTGCACTTTGTCTGCATAGTTCACCACAAATTTCTGGTAAAACTCAGTCATACCAAGAAAAGAGCGAAGTTCACTCTTACTCCTCAGTTTCTCAATATTCTTTATGGAATTTATCATATCTTCTTTGGGTCTAATACCATCACCCGATACCTCGTGACCCAGATAATCCACTCTTGTCACCGCAAACTTACATTTTTCTTCTCTCAAAGTAATGCCCCTCTCTTCAAATGTCTTAAACACCCTTCTCAAATTTCTATCGTGCTCATCCAACGTCACTTCACTCACCAACACATCGTCTTGGAAGCAAAACACACCCTTCAATCCTCTCAAAAGACGATCCATGATTTTCTGAAATACTGACGAGGCTGACGCCAAACCAAACGGCATCCTTCTAAATTGGAACACTCCTTCATGCGTCACAAAAGCCGTAACTTTCCTACATGCTTCCTCCAATTCGACCTGATGATAAGCCAATGTCATATCGAGTTTTTGAAAAATACTTTCCCCCACCCACCATGGTTCACATCTCGCCCATGTTGGGTAGAGGGTGCCTGTCCACCATCACACACTTGTTTAACTCGCGCATGTCTATGCACAACCTCAAATCTCCTGAACTCTTTTTGACAATCACTACTGGGGAGACCCATTCAACCCCCCCAGCTCTTTCAATCACACCCAACTGCAGCAATTTCTCTAATTCTTTCTTTACATTACCTCGTAGGGCAAAGGGCACCGGCCTGAGCTTCGCCACAACAGGCCTACTACCCTTTTTCAAAATTATTTGGTGTTGAAATCCCTTCACTTTTCCCAAAGTCTTATCAAAGACTCTACCATACTCTGAGGAATACTTGCTGGAAACAGGGGACATCTCTGATACTTGTAACACTTGTTCTGGGTGATTGGGATCAAGTCTGATTCTTATGTTCCCTCCATCCCAATAAGGATTGGCCCTTCTTGGTAACATACACTTTGCCTTCAGATTTACGTCCCTTGAACTCAAACCTACTCCACACATATCCCAGAAGCTCAATTATATCCTGATTATAGCCACCAGGATTGATGTCGGCTTCTGACAATGCTGACAGCATCCCATTCATTTCATTCTCAAATGCACTCCTGGACAATAGAGTAATCTTTGAACCGGAGTCAGCCATCATCGATACCTTACACCCATTCACTGTCAAAAGAGCATACGGCCGTTCACAATCATCAGAGCATTCACCATTGGTAACAATATTGACAGTATTGACAATGACATTCTGCAATGGCATTGCCATTTCCTCTTCCGACGATCTCCCTTCTTCTTCTTCATTTACATACAGGACCTTTCTTTGGCCTGCTTGGCCAAATTGGTAGTTTTTGCAGCAGGTCACAAAATGTCCTCTCCTTTTGCACTTGGTACATATGGTTTTCGGACCTGGACACATTGCAGAGGACGCAAAATGTGATGCACTGACGCAGCGAAAACATAGTCTCTCATCTTTTCTTTCGTCTTTCCTTTCATTCCTCTGCGTTGGTTCTTGACTCCTCTTTTCTTCAGCGTTACTCCGACTCGTCTGTTTGTTTCTTCCCCTTCTTTTGTTTTTCACTTCGCCCACATTTAATATTTCCGACTTGTTTTCTTTTGGCTCTCCCCCCTCTGTTCTTGAGAGTTTGGCTACACACGCCAGAGAATGTTCTACACGCTTGGCCACATCTAGCACTTCGTCCAAGTTTGGCTCATCTCTTAGCCAAAGTTCCTCCCGTATTTTGTTGGAGCGACAGTGGGTCATGAACTGATCGCGGATATGTTCATCAAAGGCCTCTTGAAATTTACACATTAAAGCTAGGTGCCGAAGTGCTGTCACATCGTCTTCCACAGATTCTCCTTGGGCTTGCACTCGCATGCGGAAATTATAACGCTCTAGAATGGTACTGGTTTTAGGGTTGAAGTGTTTGTCAAGTTTCAACAAAGCCAACTCAAAGTCATTCATGTCATCTCCGCTGCCATCAACGGTCTGCTGAGGAAGAGTTTCAAAAATTCTTTGACCCTCGTACCCTAGGAAATGTAACAATAACACCACTTTCCTCTCACTGGAATAAGAGGTGCCCCCTGCTGCCTTCATACAGTGTAAAAATCCTTTATGCCATTGGGGCCATGCTATCTTAGCTGATCCTGGGATTGGCATGAAAATTGGCGGGCCTGCTATGCCCGGTAGGGCTGCCATGACCTTCAGCGTGTACTAGAGTAGCACCGTCCTTAAATGCGAGTAGAGTATACTGGTTCCTTCCACAGACTATTCTTCCCTGCAGATTCTCACAACCGTAGCTGTTGGGACTTCAAACTTTTTCACTGCCTCTCGTTGGTTAACTTGTGAAATAATAAGAGAGTTCCAAGGTGTGCGGCCCTTTTTACGCACAGTCCAACGCTTTCATCCTCTGTGACTCACTGGGCGCACCATAATAACATGCAGATCCATGTGGCTGCAGACCGCAGAGGGTTAGATGCTTCTCTTGGAGTTCGCCTGGCACCTCTTCACCAGGTTTTGCGGTAAAACACAGCTTCACAATAATGTTACGTGCCCGCATGCAGGAGCACACGACCGCCAGTTGACTGCCTTTCCTCGCGTTCGCCTTGCGCCTTAATAAGCGATATTACACCGCTTGTGTTCCTGCAGCTTCTTTTGACTTGCGCTTCTATATAAAGTTTCTCTGTAACTGGCGTCCTCCGGCCTTCCCCTCTCCTCTTGAGCAGGAAGTGAATTCTTGGATCACGTTGGTTTCTCGAGACTAAGTCGGCAACGAAACACGTGAAGACCGCAGCTAATGGCAGGTATATGAAGACGGTCGCACTTACTTGTGGAATGTGGTGACAACGCTTGAATCCGCTTGGCGGCCGCTCGACGCCGTGAGAAGGCGGAGCGGCCTGCCGCTACTGGGTCGTCACTTGAACGGCTATGCCCCGCTCGGGAAATACTGCTTCTAGCCCAGGACGTGAGGCGCTCACGGCAGGCCGCTCGACACCGGGGAATGGTGCAGCAGCCCGCGAATGCTCGACGCTGGGGCCGCTCGACACCGGGCAATAGTGGAGCAGCCCGCGGATGCTGTTTCTCTCCTCTCCAGGCCGCCGCTTCAGCGCCTGGGACAACACGGAGCGAATCAGCAACACAGCTGCTGGGGGTCTCCTTTCTTCAATATCCCATCCTCGTCGCCATTGTTATGAAGACGCATGGAGGAGACAGGTAAGATTAAGTACAGGTATTTATTTTAGATAACAGGTGGAAAAGACCCCCAGCACGAGCAGAGGTTCCCTTCCTCTCTCTGTCAACTCCAACTGACACAAACAGAATGTAAATCATAAACAAGTAACTAAGATTCTATGACATGAAGCAGCAGGGAATTCAACATGCACTTAGTATAGGCCACCGGCACATGAAGCAGCAGGGAATTCTACATGCACTTAGTATAGGCCACCAGCTACCCAAGAGAAGCATCACAACAGTAATACTAACCAACCCAGCAATAAAAGTGGTGAGGTGCAGAACTATAAACCCAGCAGAGTTTATTGCAGAGAAAATAGAAGAAGTGGATTATGTACATGACTGAGTTGCATGCATTGACAGGAGTGAAGGTCTTGGAGGTTAAGTTTCCTTTCTTTTTATTTATTTTTATTTATTAGCATATGGTTTCCAAACAAAACCTTTCTGCGATCAGTCAACAAAGAAAAAATAGTTAAAACAATCTTAAACAGTTTGCATATTCATATTTTAATCATTTCATACAAACGTAAAAAAGAATTCATTATTCATTTTTTCACATCTGAATTAATTCCTTCAATTTTCAGAAACATCACGGACACAAACTCCAGCAAGGCAAATGAAAGTGAGATGCGTGTTCCTCGCATCATGTGGGCCCATTTGTCCAACTCAGTCATAGTTGGGTAGTCACTAAATGTTTTTTTCCATCAAATTGGTCCTAGCGTCTTTTACTCCTGGACAGTTTATTATGAGATAGTATAAAGTCTCTTGTTTATGCTTACAGAGTCTGCAACCGTAGTCTCTTAATTGTGATTTTTTCCTAATCTCAAGTATCTCCTTTTTGTGGAGTAAATTGAGACTGTTTCAGAAATTGTGAGCAGAGGCGGTCCGAGGGGAATTTTTCCAGATAGGGCAGCATTGTACCTCTCCTTCTGAGGTCAATTTAGCCCTTTTCCGTAGATTTTATATTTGGATGATAAATCTAGAGTGTCAATCCGTTCTTGATCATAAAGTTTGCGTTTTATCTGTAATGTTTTTTCTGTTGCGCTTAAGCTCTCCAAAACTCCTTTGCACATGTCGCTCCACTCTAAGTATTGGTTCCTTTGTCTTTACTAAGGCTAATCTAAGAGTAGAAAATCAGCCTTCAACTGGTGGAGAAAGATACTTGGGGTAAAAGGAGAGAGATTTCCATACAGTCATCACAGAATGTACAAGTACAGAGCTGGGTGGTCCTCTTTTTTCGGGGGCTTTGTGGAGGAGGACCAGTTATACATAATGCACAAAAGGGGTTCCACAAAACAGCTTCCCACCTTCACAGGCTGTGATGATCCACATACAACACCGCTTAGAGAGCTGTCATATTTTATTTAGACAGAAATGCACAAATATAGCATATTTTAATCATTATTTACGAAACATAAAACTTATAAGCATTAAAAAAAACTGACAATCAGAAAAGCCCTGAGTACATAGGGCAATAAACACAAGTGGATGTGTAAATCAAATTTCATCATCACAAAAGTGAGGTTAGTAGGGAAGTGAGGGATATATCAGTAAACACTCGATTAACCCTCTTTCTATTTCTCTCTTTTCGTCCTTCGCCCTGGCTTTCTGTCGATAATCAAAATTCTTGGTTTAGTAGCATTTATCCGCAGACCATTTTCTGTTACATAGGAAGCCACGGCATCCAGTGGTTGTTGCAGACCGATGGCTGTTTGATCCATGATCACTAGATCATCTGCATACAGAAGTCTATTCACTGGTGTTCCAGACAATCTTGGTGGAAAGCATTGTATATTTTTTAACGCATTCTCCATGTCTGAGACATACAAATTAACGATTGCTGGCGCTAAGTGGCAACCCGGCTTGAGACCGATAGTTATAAAGATTGGGTCCGTCAGGTCACCTTCATTATTCAGTCTAACTTGTATTTTAGTATTAGTTTGGAGGGCCCTGATGGCTTCTTGCAGATCCTGTGGGCATCCCCAACATTTAAGTTTAGGCCACAAGATGGCGAGATTTACTAAATCAAAGACCTGCAATAAGTCTATTGATGCTAGATAGATTTTGTTACCTTTAGTTGAGGCTGCTCTAGTTTTAAAGTAATTAATAAGGAACAGATTTAAAGATGAACCAGTCCACCTGACAAAACCGGCCTGCCAACAGTCAAAGTGATGCGTCATAGTGCTTCACTCATTCAGTTTTTTCAATATCAATGCTGCAAATGTCTTTCCCATCACATCAAGAAGGCCGATTGGTCTATAGTTCATCAGTGCCAGTCTATCGCCCTTCTGAAAAATTGGCACTATGATTGATGTTAGCCAAGAAGTAGGAATGACTCTGCTTTTTTTGATGGTTTCGAACAAGTGATGCATTAGTTTAGCCCTTTTTTCCGGATTTTCCTTTAGCATGACATTCGTCAGTCCGTCGGGCCCAGCCGCTCTTGAACTGCTAGCTGTCCTTATTAGTTTGATGTAGTCTTCCCTTTTAGTCTCAAAGGACCAGGATGTTGTCATCACCTCTTCTTCTTCCTCCCCCATCACTCTGTGACTTTTTAATAGTTAACTAAAATGGGTTATCCATGAACTTGGTGAAATCGGGTTGGCCATTAGTGCTTGCTGCGGTACCCTTAATGCATTAAAAATCCTCCACATTTCTCCTGTGTTTTTGGAGTTAACTAGCTTTAACATGTGTTCGGCATCCTGTTGATTCAGTGCAAACTTATGTTGTTTCTGGCAGGTTTTATAGGTTTGTTTCCCAAACTTAAGGGCAACCAGAGAAGCTGCTGTTGGCTTTTTTCTGTGCAATCTTTCTAGGGCGTTTAGCTGTTTTTTTCCTTTTTAATACCTCAGGATCACATTTTTGGTGGTGAAAAACTATTTTTTTCCTGCCCAGACCTTTTTTTTTCCTGATATGCGATCAGGTGTCTCGGATATTCTAAAGATGCTTGCATTGAGGCCCCCTTGAGATTTGCTGTTAATGAATTTATGTTTCCTGGAGTTAGTCTTAATCTCTGCCTACCAGGATTCATTCCAATAGACTCTTTCCAGAGACTAGGAGGTTGTACTATAGTGTTTCCGAAGAGAGACTTTTTCAGGATGTTATGGTCACTGGACATAGTGTGTATAGTTTCCATACTGTTAAGGTTTCTTCTGATGTTATCTGAGAGAAAAATGTAGTCCAAAATCTGCGTATCACTTCCCCTTTTCCAGGTTTGATTTGGGGTTATGTGTTACGCTCACCTGTTCTCTGCGGGGACGTAGGGGCACGGTTGCAGCCCTCCCTGGAAGTGGATCCCCCTTGTCAGGCTTCTCCCCTGCTCATATGCTGTGGGCTGCGACAATTGTTGACACTGCTCCTGCTTGAATATGAGAGATCGTGAGAATGCTGCTATATGACAGCTGTCTCTCTCGAACCCTTATTCCCAAAATGTGGTGAGCATGCGCCGACCCATATAGTCTCACCTGTTGATTAATGATGACGAGCTCTCCGTCCTGCTTCTCACTGCAGGGGCACTTCTTGATGGATCGAGTTCCTTCACTGGCCCATAATGCGTGGCAACCCCGACCAGCTGTGGCTTAACCACTCCTGAAGGTAAGTGTCTTATAGCTTCAAGATATTGTGATGTTGATTCCTGATTATTGTCCGTATCTTTTAATGATGTCTTTCCTCCGTTTTCTCCCAACAGATGAAATGCGGCCCTACGGTAGTTGCGATGCACGAAGCGAGGACAAATGGGAAGTGAATGGAGTCCACGATGCTCCGACAGAAGGTGAGTGTTGGTTTAAGGTAAAGTGCAAGGATTTGGCAAAGCGTAACCTTAAACGTAATGTCTTTAGCAAATTCTAACCTTGTCTTTATCTTTTTCTCTTGCAGGTTCCATCTTCCGATGGATTGCTCGTAGTGTCACGATGTCGGCGTGAGCGCTGCCTTCCGGAGGTCTGGAGATGGATGAAGACTGCCTGAATCTACGATGATGCTTGCCGAAAACAGAGTCCAAGGTAAGTGCTGCGGCTGGTAGCTGGAAACAGGTAAGATGCGCTCAGGCTGGCAGTTGGAGACTTTAGTTTAGTTTAGTTTCTTTATTTATACCGCGCGCCGAACCCTGAGGTAACTGGGCGCCGGAGACTTAGAGGAGGTTACAACAGAGTATATACATACAGGAGTGTAGACGTGCATGATAATAACAGTAAGTGCAGTTGACCGGGTTACATGGTGGTTGACGAAGGAATGAGTACATTAATAAGTGTGTCAGACAGTGGTGGAATTCTTGTTGGCGAGCCAGGCCTTTGTTTTTGCTCTGAAGGTCCAGAAGGAGGGTTCTGCTCTGAGGTTCAGCAGTATAGCGTTCCATTGTTTGGCTGATAGGACCAGGAAGCTTGATCCGTCTGCTTTTTCAGGGAGAATTTGGGGATGGAAAGGCAGTGTGAGTACAACGTTCTGGTTGGTCTGAAAGAGGTGTGTTTGGAGAACTTGTCTGCCAGGTATTTGGAGGCGTCATTGGAGAGACATTTGTGGACGATGACTAGGGATCTGAGGGAGATTCTGTCTTGTACAGGGAGCCAATGGGCATCTTTTCTGAAGCTAGAGATGTGCGAGTGTCGCGGGATACTCAGAGCAGCTCTGAGGGCATTGTTCTGAAGCACTTGCAGGTTGTTTAAATTGCGTTCTGAGGAGCCGAGAAAGAGAGTATTGCAGTAGTCAATTTTTGAGAGCACTAGTGCTCTGGCTAGTGTGATGCAGCTGCAGGGTGAGAGGAAGGGTTTGCAGGCATTGATGATCTTATTTGTATAAACTGTGGCGGAGGCTGTGGCGTTCACCTGTTTTTTGAGCGATAGTGTGGAATCTAGATAGACCCCTAGAGTTTTAATTTCTTTGGCCACAGTGATTAGGTTACCGTCTATGTTGATAGAGGCGTAACGGGGGTCCAGTTTGTTTAGCCGTGGTTGGGAGCCGACAAGAAGGAGCTCAGTTTTCTCGTCGTTCAGGCATAAGCTGGGTTCTGCCATCCAGGCTTGGATCTCCAGGTAGAGGTTGTTAATCCGTGTGGAGTCCTCCTCATAGCAACCCGATAGTGTGATGAGGACCTGGGTATCGTCAGCATAATTTGTGTATGTGACACCCAGGTTATCAAGGCGGTCGAACAATAGCTTTGTGAAGATATTGTATAAGGTCGGCAAAACGCACAAGCCTAGTGGAACGCCGCAGAGGATGGGGATGGGGTGGCTGAAGCCCCCGGAGAGAAGGCCCGGGTGGTTCGGTCGGCCAGGAAGGATTGGATCCAGGCGGTCACCTGGTTAGAGAAAGCAGCTGAGGCAGTCAGATGTTCCGTGAGGATTTGATGGACGACAAGGTCAAAGGCTGCCGAGAGGTCAAGGAGCAGGAGAATGGCTAAATTGCCCTTATCCTTTGCCTCGTCCATCTGGATTTTTAAGTCCAGGAGGGCTGTCTCTGTTCCGTGCCTAGGTCTGAAGCCAGATTGTCTAAGGCCCAGGAGGTTGTTCTCTTCCAGATGCTTCTGGATTTGCAGGTAGGCCACTCTGTCTAAGATCTTTAGGATGTAGGGGACGGTGTTGATTGGCCTGTAGTTGGTTGGATTATTGGGGTCTAGGTTAGTTTTTTTTAGAAGGGGCATAACCCAAGCCTCCTTGAGGCTGCTAGGGACTGAGCTTGTTTTGAAGGAGGCATTGATTAGGGCTGTTATGAAAGGGGCCAGGTTGTTGGCACCTTCCAGGATAATGGGAGCTTGGCAGGAGTCCCCTTGGCATCTGGAGGGCTTGAGGCCTTTGATGATGCTTTCCACTTCTTTTCTGGATACTGGGGTAAAGGAGAAGGAGGCGCATGTTGGAGTTTTAGAGGTGGGTGGTGATGGAGGGTTTCCTTTTTTTGCTAGGCTGAGCTTTTTCTGTTCAATCCTGGATTGTAGTATGGCATTTTTGTTTGCCAAGGCTTTTTGGATTCTCTCACATCAGTCTGCATCTTTCACACAGGTTCCTGGGGATGTGGGGGGCGACTCAAGTTCCCTGAGGTGGGCAAAGAGCTCTTTTGTTTTAGATTTGGTGTTCTCAATTCTGTGGTCATAGGTCTCTTTTTTGGCCCTGAGGATAGAGGTTTTGTAGGTGGTGGCTGCTATCATGAGTAGTGTTTTGTTGGCCTTGTTGGGTGTTTTTCTCCAGGTAGCTTCTGCCGCTCGTTTGGCGTTCTGGAGGATTTTAAGCTCAGGGGTGAACCATTTGTTCAGGTGAGCTGCTGGTTTAGCTTTAGTGAGTTTGATAGGGGCGATGAGATCTACTGCTGATTTGAGTGTTTTATTATAGAGGTCAGCAAGTTTATCCGCATCTAGGTTGGTGTAGTTTGCGGGAGTAAGGATGTTGTGGATTAAAGGGTGGAGGTTCTGCAGGGTGATGCGGTTGTTCCTGGTGAAGGTTTGTGGGATAGTAGCTTGGGGGGTGTTCAGTTGCGTCTTCCCTTGGATGGAGAAGGAGATGGCGTGATGGTCTGACCATGTGATTGGCTCATTTTTAAGGATGGCTGTGGAACAGTTGTGATCAGCTAACCAGTCCAAGGTTCTGCCTTTGTTGTGTGTTGGGGCTGTTATCCTAAGCTTGAACCCTAGTTGTGAGATGGTATTTTCCAGGGAGAGTGCATTTGCGTCGTTAGGATCGCCGAGCCCCAGATTGAGGTCTCCTAGTAAGATGATTTGAAAGCCTATTTTGTTATTAGTGGCCAAGAGGCTGGATATCTCTTCCTCGAATGAGGAGATGGGGCCTTGGGGTCTGTATACGAGGTGCATAAGGACTGTGTGTGTGGTAGAAAGTTGGAATTTAGCAGACAGAAGTTCAGCGGCCCGGAAGCTGGATGGACGGGTCATTCTAAGGCCAAGGGAGGTTTTGGCAATAAACTACTTTTTGGGTGTCGTCCAAGATTTGTAAAGCGCTAGCTTGAGCTTGGTTATGATAAGAGTGAAGTGGGTGTTTTTTGATAGGAGATCTGTGGGGTAAGAACCGTGCGCCGAGTCTCAGGTTTCTGTCCTTCACTGGGCAAGGATGCCAGGGTGTGGGAGGAGCAGCAAATTGGCGGATCCATTCTACAGGGCTAATGGCGCAGTGTGGCTGGTCGATTTGTTTAGAATCGACATACCCTATGGTTGTGGTGTGTGTGAGATGTTGAGGTGGGGGTGATTGGGGTAGTGGTTTTGAAGGGAGGGTGGTCGTGTTGTTGGGGAGGAGTAGGGAGAGAGTTGCCGTCAAGGTGAGAGTGGTTAAGTAAAGGTATGCCATGAACACACTGTCTGGAGTACAGTCAGGCACAGTTGGCTGGGCACAAAGGGCTAGCTCGAATTGGGGAGAGCAGGCTGGTTCAGAATAGGCAGGGCAGGCACAGTGGGCTGCCATAGGCACAGTGGGCATCAATAGGCACAATCAAGATGGGCACAGTGGGCTGCAATAGGCACAATCAGAATGGGCACAGTGGGCACAGTGGGTGCAATAGGCACAATCAAAATGGGCACAGTTGGCTGCAATAGGCACAGTCTTAGCTGATCCTGGGATTGGCATGAAAATTGGCGGGCCTGCTATGCCCGGTAGGGCTGCCATGACCTTCAGCGTGTACTAGAGTAGCACCGTCCTTAAATGCGAGTAGAGTATACTGGTTCCTTCCACAGACTATTCTTCCCTGCAGATTCTCACAACCGTAGCTGTTGGGACTTCAAACTTTTTCACTGCCTCTCGTTGGTTAACTTGTGAAATAATAAGAGAGTTCCAAGGTGTGCGGCCCTTTTTACGCACAGTCCAACGCTTTCATCCTCTGTGACTCACTGGGCGCACCATAATAACATGCAGATCCATGTGGCTGCAGACCGCAGAGGGTTAGATGCTTCTCTTGGAGTTCGCCTGGCACCTCTTCACCAGGTTTTGCGGTAAAACACAGCTTCACAATAATGTTACGTGCCCGCATGCAGGAGCACACGACCGCCAGTTGACTGCCTTTCCTCGCGTTCGCCTTGCGCCTTAATAAGCGATATTACACCGCTTGTGTTCCTGCAGCTTCTTTTGACTTGCGCTTCTATATAAAGTTTCTCTGTAACTGGTCTCCTCCGGCCTTCCCCTCTCCTCTTGAGCAGGAAGTGAATTCTTGGATCACGTTGGTTTCTCGAGACTAAGTCGGCAACGAAACACGTGAAGACCGCAGCTAATGGCAGGTATATGAAGAAGGTCGCACTTACTTGTGGAATGTGGTGACAACGCTTGAATCTCTGCCTAGTCTTAATCTCTGCCTACCAGGATTCATTCCAATAGACTCTTTCCAGAGACTAGGAGGTTGTACTATAGTGTTTCCGAAGAGAGACTTTTTCAGGATGTTATGGTCACTGGACATAGTGTGTATAGTTTCCATACTGTTAAGGTTTCTTCTGATGTTATCTGAGAGAAAAATGTAGTCCAAAATCTGCGTATCACTTCCCCTTTTCCAGGTTTGATTTGGGGTTATGTGTTACGCTCACCTGTTCTCTGCGGGGACGTAGGGGCACGGTTGCAGCCCTCCCTGGAAGTGTATCCCCCTTGTCAGGCTTCTCCCCTGCTCATATGCTGTGGGCTGCGACAATTGTTGACACTGCTCCTGCTTGAATATGAGAGATCGTGAGAATGCTGCTATATGACAGCTGTCTCTCTCGAACCCTTATTCCCAAAATGTGGTGAGCATGCGCCGACCCATATAGTCTCACCTGTTGATTAATGATGACGAGCTCTCCGTCCTGCTTCTCACTGCAGGGGCACTTCTTGATGGATCGAGTTCCTTCACTGGCCCATAATGCGTGGCAACCCCGACCAGCTGTGGCTTAACCACTCCTGAAGGTAAGTGTCTTATAGCTTCAAGATATTGTGATGTTGATTCCTGATTATTGTCCGTATCTTTTAATGATGTCTTTCCTCCGTTTTCTCCCAACAGATGAAATGCGGCCCTACGGTAGTTGCGATGCACGAAGCGAGGACAAATGGGAAGTGAATGGAGTCCACGATGCTCCGACAGAAGGTGAGTGTTGGTTTAAGGTAAAGTGCAAGGATTTGGCAAAGCGTAACCTTAAACGTAATGTCTTTAGCGAATTCTAACCTTGTCTTTATCTTTTTCTCTTGCAGGTTCCATCTTCCGATGGATTGCTCGTAGTGTCACAATGTCGGCGTGAGCGCTGCCTTCCGGAGGTCTGGAGATGGATGAAGACTGCCTGAGTCTACGATGATGCTTGCCGAAAACAGAGTCCAAGGTAAGTGCTGCGGCTGGTAGCTGGAAACAGGTAAGATGCGCTCAGGCTGGCAGTTGGAGACTTTAGTTTAGTTTAGTTTCTTTATTTATACCGCGCGCCGAACCCTGAGGTAACTGGGCGCCGGAGACTTAGAGGAGGTTACAACAGAGTATATACATACAGGAGTGTAGACGTGCATGATAATAACAGTAAGTGCAGTTGACCGGGTTACATGGTGGTTGACGAAGGAATGAGTACATTAATAAGTGTGTCAGACAGTGGTGGAATTCTTGTTGGCGAGCCAGGCCTTTGTTTTTGCTCTGAAGGTCCAGAAGGAGGGTTCTGCTCTGAGGTTCAGCAGTATAGCGTTCCATTGTTTGGCTGCTAGGACCAGGAAGCTTGATCCGTCTGCTTTTTCAGGGAGAATTTGGGGATGGAAAGGCAGTGTGAGTACAACGTTCTGGTTGGTCTGAAAGAGGTGTGTTTGGAGAACTTGTCTGCCAGGTATTTGGAGGCGTCATTGGAGAGACATTTGTGGACGATGACTAGGGATCTGAGGGAGATTCTGTCTTGTACAGGGAGCCAATGGGCATCTTTTCTGAAGCTAGAGATGTGCGAGTGTCGCGGGATACTCAGAGCAGCTCTGAGGGCATTGTTCTGAAGCACTTGCAGGTTGTTTAAATTGCGTTCTGAGGAGCCGAGAAAGAGAGTATTGCAGTAGTCAATTTTTGAGAGCACTAGTGCTCTGGCTAGTGTGATGCAGCTGCAGGGTGAGAGGAAGGGTTTGCAGGCATTGATGATCTTATTTGTATAAACTGTGGCGGAGGCTGTGGCGTTCACCTGTTTTTTGAGCGATAGTGTGGAATCTAGATAGACCCCTAGAGTTTTAATTTCTTTGGCCACAGTGATTAGGTTACCGTCTATGTTGATAGAGGCGTAACGGGGGTCCAGTTTGTTTAGCCGTGGTTGGGAGCCGACAAGAAGGAGCTCAGTTTTCTCGTCGTTCAGGCATAAGCTGGGTTCTGCCATCCAGGCTTGGATCTCCAGGTAGAGGTTGTTAATCCGTGTGGAGTCCTCCTCATAGCAACCCGATAGTGTGATGAGGACCTGGGTATCGTCAGCATAATTTGTGTATGTGACACCCAGGTTATCAAGGCGGTCGAACAATAGCTTTGTGAAGATATTGTATAAGGTCGGCAAAACGCACAAGCCTAGTGGAACGCCGCAGAGGATGGGGATGGGGTGGCTGAAGCCCCCGGAGAGAAGGCCCGGGTGGTTCGGTCGGCCAGGAAGGATTGGATCCAGGCGGTCACCTGGTTAGAGAAAGCAGCTGAGGCAGTCAGATGTTCCGTGAGGATTTGATGGACGACAAGGTCAAAGGCTGCCGAGAGGTCAAGGAGCAGGAGAATGGCTAAATTGCCCTTATCCTTTGCCTCGTCCATCTGGATTTTTAAGTCCAGGAGGGCTGTCTCTGTTCCGTGCCTAGGTCTGAAGCCAGATTGTCTAAGGCCCAGGAGGTTGTTCCCTTCCAGATGCTTCTGGATTTGCAGGTAGGCCACTCTGTCTAAGATCTTTAGGATGTAGGGGACGGTGTTGATTGGCCTGTAGTTGGTTGGTTTATTGGGGTCTAGGTTAGTTTTTTTTAGAAGGGGCATAACCCAAGCCTCCTTGAGGCTGCTAGGGACTGAGCTTGTTTTGAAGGAGGCATTGATTAGGGCTGTTATGAAAGGGGCCAGGTTGTTGGCACCTTCCAGGATAATGGGAGCTTGGCAGGAGTCCCCTTGGCATCTGGAGGGCTTGAGGCCTTTGATGATGCTTTCCACTTCTTTTCTGGATACTGGGGTAAAGGAGAAGGTGGCGCATGTTGGAGTTTTAGAGGTGGGTGGTGATGGAGGGTTTCCTTTTTTTGCTAGGCTGAGCTTTTTCTGTTCAATCCTGGATTGTAGTATGGCATTTTTGTTTGCCAAGGCTTTTTGGATTCTCTCACATCAGTCTGCATCTTTCACACAGGTTCCTGGGGGTGTGGGGGGCGACTCAAGTTCCCTGAGGTGGGCAAAGAGCTCTTTTGTTTTAGATTTGGTGTTCTCAATTCTGTGGTCATAGGTCTCTTTTTTGGCCCTGAGGATAGAGGTTTTGTAGGTGGTGGCTGCTATCATGAGTAGTGTTTTGTTGGCCTTGTTGGGTGTTTTTCTCCAGGTAGCTTCTGCCGCTCGTTTGGCGTTCTGGAGGATTTTAAGCTCAGGGGTGAACCATTTGTTCCGGTGAGCTGCTGGTTTAGCTTTAGTGAGTTTGATAGGGGCGATGAGATCTACTGCTGATTTGAGTGTTTTATTATAGAGGTCAGCAAGTTTATCCGCATCTAGGTTGGTGTAGTTTGCGGGAGTAAGGATGTTGTGGATTAAAGGGTGGAGGTTCTGCAGGGTGATGCGGTTGTTCCTGGTGAAGGTTTGTGGGATAGTAGCTTGGGGGGTGTTCAGTTGCGTCTTCCCTTGGATGGAGAAGGAGATGGCGTGATGGTCTGACCATGTGATTGGCTCATTTTTAAGGATGGCTGTGGAACAGTTGTGATCAGCTAACCAGTCCAAGGTTCTGCCTTTGTTGTGTGTTGGGGCTGTTATCCTAAGCTGGAACCCTAGTTGTGAGATGGTATTTTCCAGGGAGAGTGCATTTGCGTCGTTAGGATCGCCGAGCCCCAGATTGAGGTCTCCTAGTAAGATGATTTGAAAGCCTATTTTGTTATTAGTGGCCAAGAGGCTGGATATCTCTTCCTCGAATGAGGAGATGGGGCCTTGGGGTCTGTATACGAGGTGCATAAGGACTGTGTGTGTAGTAGAAAGTTGGAATTTAGCAGACAGAAGTTCAGCGGCCCGGAAGCTGGATGGACGGGTCATTCTAAGGCCAAGGGAGGTTTTGGCAATAAACTACTTTTTGGGTGTCGTCCAAGATTTGTAAAGCGCTAGCTTGAGCTTGGTTATGATAAGAGTGAAGTGGGTGTTTTTTGATAGGATATCTGTGGGGTAAGAACCGTGCGCCGAGTCTCAGGTTTCTGTCCTTCACTGGGCAAGGATGCCAGGGTGTGGGAGGAGCAGCAAATTGGCGGATCCATTCTACAGGGCTAATGGCGCAGTGTGGCTGGTCGATTTGTTTAGAATCGACATACCCTATGGTTGTGGTGTGTGTGAGATGTAGAGGTGGGGGTGATTGGGGTAGTGGTTTTGAAGGGAGGGTGGTCGTGTTGTTGGGGAGGAGTAGGGAGAGAGTTGCCGTCAAGGTGAGAGTGGTTAAGTAAAGGTATGCCATGAACACACTGTCTGGAGTACAGTCAGGCACAGTTGGCTGGGCACAAAGGGCTAGCTCGAATTGGGGAGAGCAGGCTGGTTCAGAATAGGCAGGGCAGGCACAGTGGGCTGCCATAGGCACAGTGGGCATCAATAGGCACAATCAAGATGGGCACAGTGGGCTGCAATAGGCACAATCAGAATGGGCACAGTGGGCACAGTGGGTGCAATAGGCACAATCAAAATGGGCACAGTTGGCTGCAATAGGCACAGTCTTAGCTGATCCTGGGATTGGCATGAAAATTGGCGGGCCTGCTATGCCCGGTAGGGCTGCCATGACCTTCAGCGTGTACTAGAGTAGCACCGTCCTTAAATGCGAGTAGAGTATACTGGTTCCTTCCACAGACTATTCTTCCCTGCAGATTCTCACAACCGTAGCTGTTGGGACTTCAAACTTTTTCACTGCCTCTCGTTGGTTAACTTGTGAAATAATAAGAGAGTTCCAAGGTGTGCGGCCCTTTTTACGCACAGTCCAACGCTTTCATCCTCTGTGACTCACTGGGCGCACCATAATAACATGCAGATCCATGTGGCTGCAGACCGCAGAGGGTTAGATGCTTCTCTTGGAGTTCGCCTGGCACCTCTTCACCAGGTTTTGCGGTAAAACACAGCTTCACAATAATGTTACGTGCCCGCATGCAGGAGCACACGACCGCCAGTTGACTGCCTTTCCTCGCGTTCGCCTTGCGCCTTAATAAGCGATATTACACCGCTTGTGTTCCTGCAGCTTCTTTTGACTTGCGCTTCTATATAAAGTTTCTCTGTAACTGGTGTCCTCCGGCCTTCCCCTCTCCTCTTGAGCAGGAAGTGAATTCTTGGATCACGTTGGTTTCTCGAGACTAAGTCGGCAACGAAACACGTGAAGACCGCAGCTAATGGCAGGTATATGAAGAAGGTCGCACTTACTTGTGGAATGTGGTGACAACGCTTGAATCTCTGCCTAGTCTTAATCTCTGCCTACCAGGATTCATTCCAATAGACTCTTTCCAGAGACTAGGAGGTTGTACTATAGTGTTTCCGAAGAGAGACTTTTTCAGGATGTTATGGTCACTGGACATAGTGTGTATAGTTTCCATACTGTTAAGGTTTCTTCTGATGTTATCTGAGAGAAAAATGTAGTCCAAAATCTGCGTATCACTTCCCCTTTTCCAGGTTTGATTTGGGGTTATGTGTTACGCTCACCTGTTCTCTGCGGGGACGTAGGGGCACGGTTGCAGCCCTCCCTGGAAGTGTATCCCCCTTGTCAGGCTTCTCCCCTGCTCATATGCTGTGGGCTGCGACAATTGTTGACACTGCTCCTGCTTGAATATGAGAGATCGTGAGAATGCTGCTATATGACAGCTGTCTCTCTCGAACCCTTATTCCCAAAATGTGGTGAGCATGCGCCGACCCATATAGTCTCACCTGTTGATTAATGATGACGAGCTCTCCGTCCTGCTTCTCACTGCAGGGGCACTTCTTGATGGATCGAGTTCCTTCACTGGCCCATAATGCGTGGCAACCCCGACCAGCTGTGGCTTAACCACTCCTGAAGGTAAGTGTCTTATAGCTTCAAGATATTGTGATGTTGATTCCTGATTATTGTCCGTATCTTTTAATGATGTCTTTCCTCCGTTTTCTCCCAACAGATGAAATGCGGCCCTACGGTAGTTGCGATGCACGAAGCGAGGACAAATGGGAAGTGAATGGAGTCCACGATGCTCCGACAGAAGGTGAGTGTTGGTTTAAGGTAAAGTGCAAGGATTTGGCAAAGCGTAACCTTAAACGTAATGTCTTTAGCGAATTCTAACCTTGTCTTTATCTTTTTCTCTTGCAGGTTCCATCTTCCGATGGATTGCTCGTAGTGTCACAATGTCGGCGTGAGCGCTGCCTTCCGGAGGTCTGGAGATGGATGAAGACTGCCTGAGTCTACGATGATGCTTGCCGAAAACAGAGTCCAAGGTAAGTGCTGCGGCTGGTAGCTGGAAACAGGTAAGATGCGCTCAGGCTGGCAGTTGGAGACTTTAGTTTAGTTTAGTTTCTTTATTTATACCGCGCGCCGAACCCTGAGGTAACTGGGCGCCGGAGACTTAGAGGAGGTTACAACAGAGTATATACATACAGGAGTGTAGACGTGCATGATAATAACAGTAAGTGCAGTTGACCGGGTTACATGGTGGTTGACGAAGGAATGAGTACATTAATAAGTGTGTCAGACAGTGGTGGAATTCTTGTTGGCGAGCCAGGCCTTTGTTTTTGCTCTGAAGGTCCAGAAGGAGGGTTCTGCTCTGAGGTTCAGCAGTATAGCGTTCCATTGTTTGGCTGCTAGGACCAGGAAGCTTGATCCGTCTGCTTTTTCAGGGAGAATTTGGGGATGGAAAGGCAGTGTGAGTACAACGTTCTGGTTGGTCTGAAAGAGGTGTGTTTGGAGAACTTGTCTGCCAGGTATTTGGAGGCGTCATTGGAGAGACATTTGTGGACGATGACTAGGGATCTGAGGGAGATTCTGTCTTGTACAGGGAGCCAATGGGCATCTTTTCTGAAGCTAGAGATGTGCGAGTGTCGCGGGATACTCAGAGCAGCTCTGAGGGCATTGTTCTGAAGCACTTGCAGGTTGTTTAAATTGCGTTCTGAGGAGCCGAGAAAGAGAGTATTGCAGTAGTCAATTTTTGAGAGCACTAGTGCTCTGGCTAGTGTGATGCAGCTGCAGGGTGAGAGGAAGGGTTTGCAGGCATTGATGATCTTATTTGTATAAACTGTGGCGGAGGCTGTGGCGTTCACCTGTTTTTTGAGCGATAGTGTGGAATCTAGATAGACCCCTAGAGTTTTAATTTCTTTGGCCACAGTGATTAGGTTACCGTCTATGTTGATAGAGGCGTAACGGGGGTCCAGTTTGTTTAGCCGTGGTTGGGAGCCGACAAGAAGGAGCTCAGTTTTCTCGTCGTTCAGGCATAAGCTGGGTTCTGCCATCCAGGCTTGGATCTCCAGGTAGAGGTTGTTAATCCGTGTGGAGTCCTCCTCATAGCAACCCGATAGTGTGATGAGGACCTGGGTATCGTCAGCATAATTTGTGTATGTGACACCCAGGTTATCAAGGCGGTCGAACAATAGCTTTGTGAAGATATTGTATAAGGTCGGCAAAACGCACAAGCCTAGTGGAACGCCGCAGAGGATGGGGATGGGGTGGCTGAAGCCCCCGGAGAGAAGGCCCGGGTGGTTCGGTCGGCCAGGAAGGATTGGATCCAGGCGGTCACCTGGTTAGAGAAAGCAGCTGAGGCAGTCAGATGTTCCGTGAGGATTTGATGGACGACAAGGTCAAAGGCTGCCGAGAGGTCAAGGAGCAGGAGAATGGCTAAATTGCCCTTATCCTTTGCCTCGTCCATCTGGATTTTTAAGTCCAGGAGGGCTGTCTCTGTTCCGTGCCTAGGTCTGAAGCCAGATTGTCTAAGGCCCAGGAGGTTGTTCCCTTCCAGATGCTTCTGGATTTGCAGGTAGGCCACTCTGTCTAAGATCTTTAGGATGTAGGGGACGGTGTTGATTGGCCTGTAGTTGGTTGGTTTATTGGGGTCTAGGTTAGTTTTTTTTAGAAGGGGCATAACCCAAGCCTCCTTGAGGCTGCTAGGGACTGAGCTTGTTTTGAAGGAGGCATTGATTAGGGCTGTAATGAAAGGGGCCAGGTTGTTGGCACCTTCCAGGATAATGGGAGCTTGGCAGGAGTCCCCTTGGCATCTGGAGGGCTTGAGGCCTTTGATGATGCTTTCCACTTCTTTTCTGGATACTGGGGTAAAGGAGAAGGTGGCGCATGTTGGAGTTTTAGAGGTGGGTGGTGATGGAGGGTTTCCTTTTTTTGCTAGGCTGAGCTTTTTCTGTTCAATCCTGGATTGTAGTATGGCATTTTTGTTTGCCAAGGCTTTTTGGATTCTCTCACATCAGTCTGCATCTTTCACACAGGTTCCTGGGGGTGTGGGGGGCGACTCAAGTTCCCTGAGGTGGGCAAAGAGCTCTTTTGTTTTAGATTTGGTGTTCTCAATTCTGTGGTCATAGGTCTCTTTTTTGGCCCTGAGGATAGAGGTTTTGTAGGTGGTGGCTGCTATCATGAGTAGTGTTTTGTTGGCCTTGTTGGGTGTTTTTCTCCAGGTAGCTTCTGCCGCTCGTTTGGCGTTCTGGAGGATTTTAAGCTCAGGGGTGAACCATTTGTTCAGGTGAGCTGCTGGTTTAGCTTTAGTGAGTTTGATAGGGGCGATGAGATCTACTGCTGATTTGAGTGTTTTATTATAGAGGTCAGCAAGTTTATCCGCATCTAGGTTGGTGTAGTTTGCGGGAGTAAGGATGTTGTGGATTAAAGGGTGGAGGTTCTGCAGGGTGATGCGGTTGTTCCTGGTGAAGGTTTGTGGGATAGTAGCTTGGGGGGTGTTCAGTTGCGTCTTCCCTTGGATGGAGAAGGAGATGGCGTGATGGTCTGACCATGTGATTGGCTCATTTTTAAGGATGGCTGTGGAACAGTTGTGATCAGCTAACCAGTCCAAGGTTCTGCCTTTGTTGTGTGTTGGGGCTGTTATCCTAAGCTGCAACCCTAGTTGTGAGATGGTATTTTCCAGGGAGAGTGCATTTGCGTCGTTAGGATCGCCGAGCCCCAGATTGAGGTCTCCTAGTAAGATGATTTGAAAGCCTATTTTGTTATTAGTGGCCAAGAGGCTGGATATCTCTTCCTCGAATGAGGAGATGGGGCCTTGGGGTCTGTATACGAGGTGCATAAGGACTGTGTGTGTGGTAGAAAGTTGGAATTTAGCAGACAGAAGTTCAGCGGCCCGGAAGCTGGATGGACGGGTCATTCTAAGGCCAAGGGAGGTTTTGGCAATAAACTACTTTTTGGGTGTCGTCCAAGATTTGTAAAGCGCTAGCTTGAGCTTGGTTATGATAAGAGTGAAGTGGGTGTTTTTTGATAGGATATCTGTGGGGTAAGAACCGTGCGCCGAGTCTCAGGTTTCTGTCCTTCACTGGGCAAGGATGCCAGGGTGTGGGAGGAGCAGCAAATTGGCGGATCCATTCTACAGGGCTAATGGCGCAGTGTGGCTGGTCGATTTGTTTAGAATCGACATACCCTATGGTTGTGGTGTGTGTGAGATGTTGAGGTGGGGGTGATTGGGGTAGTGGTTTTGAAGGGAGGGTGGTCGTGTTGTTGGGGAGGAGTAGGGAGAGAGTTGCCGTCAAGGTGAGAGTGGTTAAGTAAAGGTATGCCATGAACACACTGTCTGGAGTACAGTCAGGCACAGTTGGCTGGGCACAAAGGGCTAGCTCGAATTGGGGAGAGCAGGCTGGTTCAGAATAGGCAGGGCAGGCACAGTGGGCTGCCATAGGCACAGTGGGCATCAATAGGCACAATCAAGATGGGCACAGTGGGCTGCAATAGGCACAATCAGAATGGGCACAGTGGGCACAGTGGGTGCAATAGGCACAATCAAAATGGGCACAGTTGGCTGCAATAGGCACAGTCTTAGCTGATCCTGGGATTGGCATGAAAATTGGCGGGCCTGCTATGCCCGGTAGGGCTGCCATGACCTTCAGCGTGTACTAGAGTAGCACCGTCCTTAAATGCGAGTAGAGTATACTGGTTCCTTCCACAGACTATTCTTCCCTGCAGATTCTCACAACCGTAGCTGTTGGGACTTCAAACTTTTTCACTGCCTCTCGTTGGTTAACTTGTGAAATAATAAGAGAGTTCCAAGGTGTGCGGCCCTTTTTACGCACAGTCCAACGCTTTCATCCTCTGTGACTCACTGGGCGCACCATAATAACATGCAGATCCATGTGGCTGCAGACCGCAGAGGGTTAGATGCTTCTCTTGGAGTTCGCCTGGCACCTCTTCACCAGGTTTTGCGGTAAAACACAGCTTCACAATAATGTTACGTGCCCGCATGCAGGAGCACACGACCGCCAGTTGACTGCCTTTCCTCGCGTTCGCCTTGCGCCTTAATAAGCGATATTACACCGCTTGTGTTCCTGCAGCTTCTTTTGACTTGCGCTTCTATATAAAGTTTCTCTGTAACTGGCGTCCTCCGGCCTTCCCCTCTCCTCTTGAGCAGGAAGTGAATTCTTGGATCACGTTGGTTTCTCGAGACTAAGTCGGCAACGAAACACGTGAAGACCGCAGCTAATGGCAGGTATATGAAGACGGTCGCACTTACTTGTGGAATGTGGTGACAACGCTTGAATCCGCTTGGCGGCCGCTCGACGCCGTGAGAAGGCGGAGCGGCCTGCCGCTACTGGGTCGTCACTTGAACGGCTATGCCCCGCTCGGGAAATACTGCTTCTAGCCCAGGACGTGAGGCGCTCACGGCAGGCCGCTCGACACCGGGGAATGGTGCAGCAGCCCGCGAATGCTCGACGCTGGGGCCGCTCGACACCGGGCAATAGTGGAGCAGCCCGCGGATGCTGTTTCTCTCCTCTCCAGGCCGCCGCTTCAGCGCCTGGGACAACACGGAGCGAATCGGCAACACAGCTGCTGGGGGTCTCCTTTCTTCAATATCCCATCCTCGTCGCCATTGTTATGAAGACGCATGGAGGAGACAGGTAAGATTAAGTACAGGTATTTATTTTAGATAACAGGTGGAAAAGACCCCCAGCACGAGCAGAGGTTCCCTTCCTCTCTCTGTCAACTCCAACTGACACAAACAGAATGTAAATCATAAACAAGTAACTAAGATTCTATGACATGAAGCAGCAGGGAATTCAACATGCACTTAGTATAGGCCACCGGCACATGAAGCAGCAGGGAATTCTACATGCACTTAGTATAGGCCACCAGCTACCCAAGAGAAGCATCACAACAGTAATACTAACCAACCCAGCAATAAAAGTGGTGAGGTGCAGAACTATAAACCCAGCAGAGTTTATTGCAGAGAAAATAGAAGAAGTGGATTATGTACATGACTGAGTTGCATGCATTGACAGGAGTGAAGGTCTTGGAGGTTAAGTTTCCTTTCTTTTTATTTATTTTTATTTATTAGCATATGGTTTCCAAACAAAACCTTTCTGCGATCAGTCAACAAAGAAAAAATAGTTAAAACAATCTTAAACAGTTTGCATATTCATATTTTAATCATTTCATACAAACGTAAAAAAGAATTCATTATTCATTTTTTCACATCTGAATTAATTCCTTCAATTTTCAGAAACATCACGGACACAAACTCCAGCAAGGCAAATGAAAGTGAAATGCGTGTTCCTCGCATCATGTGGGCCCATTTGTCCAACTCAGTCATAGTTGGGTAGTCACTAAATGTTTTTTTCCATCAAATTGGTCCTAGCGTCTTTTACTCCTGGACAGTTTATTATGAGATAGTATAAAGTCTCTTGTTTATGCTTACAGAGTCTGCAACCGTAGTCTCTTAATTGTGATTTTTTCCTAATCTCAAGTATCTCCTTTTTGTGGAGTAAATTGAGACTTAGTTTCAGAAATTGTGAGCAGAGGCGGTCCGAGGGGAATTTTTCCAGATAGGGCAGCATTGTACCTCTCCTTCTGAGGTCAATTTAGCCCTTTTCCGTAGATTTTATATTTGGATGATAAATCTAGAGTGTCAATCCGTTCTTGATCATAAAGTTTGCGTTTTATCTGTAATGTTTTTTCTGTTGCGCTTAAGCTCTCCAAAACTCCTTTGCACATGTCGCTCCACTCTAAGTATTGGTTCCTTTGTCTTTACTAAGGCTAATCTAAGAGTAGAAAATCAGCCTTCAACTGGTGGAGAAAGATACTTGGGGTAAAAGGAGAGAGATTTCCATACAGTCATCACAGAATGTACAAGTACAGAGCTGGGTGGTCCTCTTTTTTCGGGGGCTTTGTGGAGGAGGACCAGTTATACATAATGCACAAAAGGGGTTCCACAAAACAGCTTCCCACCTTCACAGGCTGTGATGATCCACATACAACACCGCTTAGAGAGCTGTCATATTTTATTTAGACAGAAATGCACAAATATAGCATATTTTAATCATTATTTACGAAACATAAAACTTATAAGCATTAAAAAAAACTGACAATCAGAAAAGCCCTGAGTACATAGGGCAATAAACACAAGTGGATGTGTAAATCAAATTTCATCATCACAAAAGTGAGGTTAGTAGGGAAGTGAGGGATATATCAGTAAACACTCGATTAACCCTCTTTCTATTTCTCTCTTTTCGTCCTTCGCCCTGGCTTTCTGTCGATAATCAAAATTCTTGGTTTAGTAGCATTTATCCGCAGACCATTTTCTGTTACATAGGAAGCCACGGCATCCAGTGGTTGTTGCAGACCGATGGCTGTTTGATCCATGATCACTAGATCATCTGCATACAGAAGTCTATTCACTGGTGTTCCAGACAATCTTGGTGGAAAGCATTGTATATTTTTTAACGCATTCTCCATGTCTGAGACATACAAATTAACGATTGCTGGCGCTAAGTGGCAACCCGGCTTGAGACCGATAGTTATAAAGATTGGGTCCGTCAGGTCACCTTCATTATTCAGTCTAACTTGTATTTTAGTATTAGTTTGGAGGGCCCTGATGGCTTCTTGCAGATCCTGTGGGCATCCCCAACATTTAAGTTTAGGCCACAAGAGGGCGAGATTTACTAAATCAAAGACCTGCAATAAGTCTATTGATGCTAGATAGATTTTGTTACCTTTAGTTGAGGCTGCTCTAGTTTTAAAGTAATTAATAAGGAACAGATTTAAAGATGAACCAGTCCACCTGACAAAACCGGCCTGCCAACAGTCAAAGTGATGCGTCATAGTGCTTCACTCATTCAGTTTTTTCAATATCAATGCTGCAAATGTCTTTCCCATCACATCAAGAAGGCCGATTGGTCTATAGTTCATCAGTGCCAGTCTATCGCCCTTCTGAAAAATTGGCACTATGATTGATGTTAGCCAAGAAGTAGGAATGACTCTGCTTTTTTTGATGGTTTCGAACAAGTGATGCATTAGTTTAGCCCTTTTTTCCGGATTTTCCTTTAGCATGACATTCGTCAGTCCGTCGGGCCCAGCCGCTCTTGAACTGCTAGCTGTCCTTATTAGTTTGATGACGTCTTCCCTTTTAGTCTCAAAGGACCAGGATGTTGTCATCACCTCTTCTTCTTCCTCCCCCATTACTCTGTGACTTTTTAATAGTTAACTAAAATGGGTTATCCATGAACTTGGTGAAATCGGGTTGGCCATTAGTGCTTGCTGCGGTACCCTTAATGCATTAAAAATCCTCCACATTTCTCCTGTGTTTTTGGAGTTAACTAGCTTTAACATGTGTTCGGCATCCTGTTGATTCAGTGCAAACTTATGTTGTTTCTGGCAGGTTTTATAGGTTTGTTTCCCAAACTTAAGGGCAACCAGAGAAGCTGCTGTTGGCTTTTTTCTGTGCAATCTTTCTAGGGCGTTTAGCTGTTTTTTTCCTTTTTAATACCTCAGGATCACATTTTTGGTGGTGAAAAACTATTTTTTTCCTGCCCAGACCTTTTTTTTTCCTGATATGCGATCAGGTGTCTCGGATATTCTAAAGATGCTTGCATTGAGGCCCCCTTGAGATTTGCTTTTAATGAATTTATGTTTCCTGGAGTTAGTCTTAATCTCTGCCTACCAGGATTCATTCCAATAGACTCTTTCCAGAGACTAGGAGGTTGTACTACAGTGTTTACGAAGAGAGACTTTTTCATGATGTTATGGTCACTGGACATAGTGTGTATAGTTTCCATACTGTTAAGGTTTCTTCTGATGTTATCTGAGAGAAAAATGTAGTCCAAAATCTGCGTATCACTTCCCCTTTTCCAGGTTTGATTTGGGGTTATGTGTTACGCTCACCTGTTCTCTGCGGGGACGTAGGGGCACGGTTGCAGCCCTCCCTGGAAGTGGATCCCCCTTGTCAGGCTTCTCCCCTGCTCATATGCTGTGGGCTGCGACAATTGTTGACACTGCTCCTGCTTGAATATGAGAGATCGTGAGAATGCTGCTATATGACAGCTGTCTCTCTCGAACCCTTATTCCCAAAATGTGGTGAGCATGCGCCGACCCATATAGTCTCACCTGTTGATTAATGATGACGAGCTCTCCGTCCTGCTTCTCACTGCAGGGGCACTTCTTGATGGATCGAGTTCCTTCACTGGCCCATAATGCGTGGCAACCCCGACCAGCTGTGGCTTAACCACTCCTGAAGGTAAGTGTTTTATAGCTTCAAGATATTGTGATGTTGATTCCTGATTATTGTCCGTATCTTTTAATGATGTCTTTCCTCCGTTTTCTCCCAACAGATGAAATGCGGCCCTACGGTAGTTGCGATGCACGAAGCGAGGACAAATAGGAAGTGAATGGAGTCCACGATGCTCCGACAGAAGGTGAGTGTTGGTTTAAGGTAAAGTGCAAGGATTTGGCAAAGCGTAACCTTAAACGTAATGTCTTTAGCGAATTCTAACCTTGTCTTTATCTTTTTCTCTTGCAGGTTCCATCTTCCGATGGATTGCTCGTAGTGTCACGATGTCGGCGTGAGCGCTGCCTTCCGGAGGTCTGGAGATGGATGAAGACTGCCTGAATCTACGATGATGCTTGCCGAAAACAGAGTCCAAGGTAAGTGCTGCGGCTGGTAGCTGGAAACAGGTAAGATGCGCTCAGGCTGGCAGTTGGAGACTTTAGTTTAGTTTAGTTTCTTTATTTATACCGCGCGCCGAACCCTGAGGTAACTGGGCGATGGAGACTTAGAGGAGGTTACAACAGAGTATATACATACAGGAGTGTAGACGTGCATGATAATAACAGTAAGTGCAGTTGACCGGGTTACATGGTGGTTGACGAAGGAATGAGTACATTAATAAGTGTGTCAGACAGTGGTGGAATTCTTGTTGGCGAGCCAGGCCTTTGTTTTTGCTCTGAAGGTCCAGAAGGAGGGTTCTGCTCTGAGGTTCAGCAGTATAGCGTTCCATTGTTTGGCTGCTAGGACCAGGAAGCTTGATCCGTCTGCTTTTTCAGGGAGAATTTGGGGATGGAAAGGCAGTGTGAGTACAACGTTCTGGTTGGTCTGAAAGAGGTGTGTTTGGAGAACTTGTCTGCCAGGTATTTGGAGGCGTCATTGGAGAGACATTTGTGGACGATGACTAGGGATCTGAGGGAGATTCTGTCTTGTACAGGGAGCCAATGGGCATCTTTTCTGAAGCTAGAGATGTGCGAGTGTCGCGGGATACTCAGAGCAGCTCTGAGGGCATTGTTCTGAAGCACTTGCAGGTTGTTTAAATTGCGTTCTGAGGAGCCGAGAAAGAGAGTATTGCAGTAGTCAATTTTTGAGAGCACTAGTGCTCTGGCTAGTGTGATGCAGCTGCAGGGTGAGAGGAATGGTTTGCAGGCATTGATGATCTTATTTGTATAAACTGTGGCGGAGGCTGTGGCGTTCACCTGTTTTTTGAGCGATAGTGTGGAATCTAGATAGACCCCTAGAGTTTTAATTTCTTTGGCCACAGTGATTAGGTTACTGTCTATGTTGATAGAGGCGTAACGGGGGTCCAGTTTGTTTAGCCGTGGTTGGGAGCCGACAAGAAGGAGCTCAGTTTTCTCGTCGTTCAGGCATAAGCTGGGTTCTGCCATCCAGGCTTGGATCTCCAGGTAGAGGTTGTTAATCCGTGTGGAGTCCTCCTCATAGCAACCCGATAGTGTGATGAGGACCTGCGTATCGTCAGCATAATTTGTGTATGTGACACCCAGGTTATCAAGGCGGTCGAACAATAGCTTTGTGAAGATATTGTATAAGGTCGGCAAAACGCACAAGCCTAGTGGAACGCCGCAGAGGATGGGGATGGGGTGGCTGAAGCCCCCGGAGAGAAGGCCCGGGTGGTTCGGTCGGCCAGGAAGGATTGGATCCAGGCGGTCACCTGGTTAGAGAAAGCAGCTGAGGCAGTCAGATGTTCCGTGAGGATTTGATGGACGACAAGGTCAAAGGCTGCCGAGAGGTCAAGGAGCAGGAGAATGGCTAAATTGCCCTTATCCTTTGCCTCGTCCATCTGGATTTTTAAGTCCAGGAGGGCTGTCTCTGTTCCGTGCCTAGGTCTGAAGCCAGATTGTCTAAGGCCCAGGAGGTTGTTCTCTTCCAGATGCTTCTGGATTTGCAGGTAGGCCACTCTGTCTAAGATCTTTAGGATGTAGGGGACGGTGTTGATTGGCCTGTAGTTGGTTGGATTATTGGGGTCTAGGTTAGTTTTTTTTAGAAGGGGCATAACCCAAGCCTCCTTGAGGCTGCTAGGGACTGAGCTTGTTTTGAAGGAGGCATTGATTAGGGCTGTTATGAAAGGGGCCAGGTTGTTGGCACCTTCCAGGATAATGGGAGCTTGGCAGGAGTCCCCTTGGCATCTGGAGGGCTTGAGGCCTTTGATGATGCTTTCCACTTCTTTTCTGGATACTGGGGTAAAGGAGAAGGAGGCGCATGTTGGAGTTTTAGAGGTGGGTGGTGATGGAGGGTTTCCTTTTTTTGCTAGGCTGAGCTTTTTCTGTTCAATCCTGGATTGTAGTATGGCATTTTTGTTTGCCAAGGCTTTTTGGATTCTCTCACATCAGTCTGCATCTTTCACACAGGTTCCTGGGGATGTGGGGGGCGACTCAAGTTCCCTGAGGTGGGCAAAGAGCTCTTTTGTTTTAGATTTGGTGTTCTCAATTCTGTGGTCATAGGTCTCTTTTTTGGCCCTGAGGATAGAGGTTTTGTAGGTGGTGGCTGCTATCATGAGTAGTGTTTTGTTGGCCTTGTTGGGTGTTTTTCTCCAGGTAGCTTCTGCCGCTCGTTTGGCGTTCTGGAGGATTTTAAGCTCAGGGGTGAACCATTTGTTCAGGTGAGCTGCTGGTTTAGCTTTAGTGAGTTTGATAGGGGCGATGAGATCTACTGCTGATTTGAGTGTTTTATTATAGAGGTCAGCAAGTTTATCCGCATCTAGGTTGGTGTAGTTTGCGGGAGTAAGGATGTTGTGGATTAAAGGGTGGAGGTTCTGCAAGGTGATGCGGTTGTTCCTGGTGAAGGTTTGTGGGATAGTAGCTTGGGGGGTGTTCAGTTGCGTCTTCCCTTGGATGGAGAAGGAGATGGCGTGATGGTCTGACCATGTGATTGGCTCATTTTTAAGGATGGCTGTGGAACAGTTGTGATCAGCTAACCAGTCCAAGGTTCTGCCTTTGTTGTGTGTTGGGGCTGTTATCCTAAGCTTGAACCCTAGTTGTGAGATGGTATTTTCCAGGGAGAGTGCATTTGCGTCGTTAGGATCGCCGAGCCCCAGATTGAGGTCTCCTAGTAAGATGATTTGAAAGCCTATTTTGTTATTAGTGGCCAAGAGGCTGGATATCTCTTCCTCGAATGAGGAGATGGGGCCTTGGGGTCTGTATACGAGGTGCATAAGGACTGTGTGTGTGGTAGAAAGTTGGAATTTAGCAGACAGAAGTTCAGCGGCCCGGAAGCTGGATGGACGGGTCATTCTAAGGCCAAGGGAGGTTTTGGCAATAAACTACTTTTTGGGTGTCGTCCAAGATTTGTAAAGCGCTAGCTTGAGCTTGGTTATCATAAGAGTGAAGTGGGTGTTTTTTGATAGGAGATCTGTGGGGTAAGAACCGTGCGCCGAGTCTCAGGTTTCTGTCCTTCACTGGGCAAGGATGCCAGGGTGTGGGAGGAGCAGCAAATTGGCGGATCCATTCTACAGGGCTAATGGCGCAGTGTGGCTGGTCGATTTGTTTAGAATCGACATACCCTATGGTTGTGGTGTGTGTGAGATGTTGAGGTGGGGGTGATTGGGGTAGTGGTTTTGAAGGGAGGGTGGTCGTGTTGTTGGGGAGGAGTAGGGAGAGAGTTGCCGTCAAGGTGAGAGTGGTTAAGTAAAGGTATGCCATGAACACACTGTCTGGAGTACAGTCAGGCAAAGTTGGCTGGGCACAAAGGGCTAGCTCGAATTGGGGAGAGCAGGCTGGTTCAGAATAGGCAGGGCAGGCACAGTGGGCTGCCATAGGCACAGTGGGCATCAATAGGCACAATCAAGATGGGCACAGTGGGCTGCAATAGGCACAATCAGAATGGGCACAGTGGGCACAGTGGGTGCAATAGGCACAATCAAAATGGGCACAGTTGGCTGCAATAGGCACAGTCTTAGCTGATCCTGGGATTGGCATGAAAATTGGCGGGCCTGCTATGCCCGGTAGGGCTGCCATGACCTTCAGCGTGTACTAGAGTAGCACCGTCCTTAAATGCGAGTAGAGTATACTGGTTCCTTCCACAGACTATTCTTCCCTGCAGATTCTCACAACCGTAGCTGTTGGGACTTCAAACTTTTTCACTGCCTCTCGTTGGTTAACTTGTGAAATAATAAGAGAGTTCCAAGGTGTGCGGCCCTTTTTACGCACAGTCCAACGCTTTCATCCTCTGTGACTCACTGGGCGCACCATAATAACATGCAGATCCATGTGGCTGCAGACCGCAGAGGGTTAGATGCTTCTCTTGGAGTTCGCCTGGCACCTCTTCACCAGGTTTTGCGGTAAAACACAGCTTCACAATAATGTTACGTGCCCGCATGCAGGAGCACACGACCGCCAGTTGACTGCCTTTCCTCGCGTTCGCCTTGCGCCTTAATAAGCGATATTACACCGCTTGTGTTCCTGCAGCTTCTTTTGACTTGCGCTTCTATATAAAGTTTCTCTGTAACTGGTGTCCTCCGGCCTTCCCCTCTCCTCTTGAGCAGGAAGTGAATTCTTGGATCACGTTGGTTTCTCGAGACTAAGTCGGCAACGAAACACGTGAAGACCGCAGCTAATGGCAGGTATATGAAGAAGGTCGCACTTACTTGTGGAATGTGGTGACAACGCTTGAATCTCTGCCTAGTCTTAATCTCTGCCTACCAGGATTCATTCCAATAGACTCTTTCCAGAGACTAGGAGGTTGTACTATAGTGTTTCCGAAGAGAGACTTTTTCAGGATGTTATGGTCACTGGACATAGTGTGTATAGTTTCCATACTGTTAAGGTTTCTTCTGATGTTATCTGAGAGAAAAATGTAGTCCAAAATCTGCGTATCACTTCCCCTTTTCCAGGTTTGATTTGGGGTTATGTGTTACGCTCACCTGTTCTCTGCGGGGACGTAGGGGCACGGTTGCAGCCCTCCCTGGAAGTGTATCCCCCTTGACAGGCTTCTCCCCTGCTCATATGCTGTGGGCTGCGACAATTGTTGACACTGCTCCTGCTTGAATATGAGAGATCGTGAGAATGCTGCTATATGACAGCTGTCTCTCTCGAACCCTTATTCCCAAAATGTGGTGAGCATGCGCCGACCCATATAGTCTCACCTGTTGATTAATGATGACGAGCTCTCCGTCCTGCTTCTCACTGCAGGGGCACTTCTTGATGGATCGAGTTCCTTCACTGGCCCATAATGCGTGGCAACCCCGACCAGCTGTGGCTTAACCACTCCTGAAGGTAAGTGTCTTATAGCTTCAAGATATTGTGATGTTGATTCCTGATTATTGTCCGTATCTTTTAATGATGTCTTTCCTCCATTTTCTCCCAACAGATGAAATGCGGCCCTACGGTAGTTGCGATGCACGAAGCGAGGACAAATGGGAAGTGAATGGAGTCCACGATGCTCCGACAGAAGGTGAGTGTTGGTTTAAGGTAAAGTGCAAGGATTTGGCAAAGCGTAACCTTAAACGTAATGTCTTTAGCGAATTCTAACCTTGTCTTTATCTTTTTCTCTTGCAGGTTCCATCTTCCGATGGATTGCTCGTAGTGTCACGATGTCGGCGTGAGCGCTGCCTTCCGGAGGTCTGGAGATGGATGAAGACTGCCTGAGTCTACGATGATGCTTGCCGAAAACAGAGTCCAAGGTAAGTGCTGCGGCTGGTAGCTGGAAACAGGTAAGATGCGCTCAGGCTGGCAGTTGGAGACTTTAGTTTAGTTTAGTTTCTTTATTTATACCGCGCGCCGAACCCTGAGGTAACTGGGCGCCGGAGACTTAGAGGAGGTTACAACAGAGTATATACATACAGGAGTGTAGACGTGCATGATAATAACAGTAAGTGCAGTTGACCGGGTTACATGGTGGTTGACGAAGGAATGAGTACATTAATAAGTGTGTCAGACAGTGGTGGAATTCTTGTTGGCGAGCCAGGCCTTTGTTTTTGCTCTGAAGGTCCAGAAGGAGGGTTCTGCTCTGAGGTTCAGCAGTATAGCGTTCCATTGTTTGGCTGCTAGGACCAGGAAGCTTGATCCGTCTGCTTTTTCAGGGAGAATTTGGGGATGGAAAGGCAGTGTGAGTACAACGTTCTGGTTGGTCTGAAAGAGGTGTGTTTGGAGAACTTGTCTGCCAGGTATTTGGAGGCGTCATTGGAGAGACATTTGTGGACGATGACTAGGGATCTGAGGGAGATTCTGTCTTGTACAGGGAGCCAATGGGCATCTTTTCTGAAGCTAGAGATGTGCGAGTGTCGCGGGATACTCAGAGCAGCTCTGAGGGCATTGTTCTGAAGCACTTGCAGGTAGTTTAAATTGCGTTCTGAGGAGCAGAGAAAGAGAGTATTGCAGTAGTCAATTTTTGAGAGCACTAGTGCTCTGGCTAGTGTGATGCAGCTGCAGGGTGAGAGGAAGGGTTTGCAGGCATTGATGATCTTATTTGTATAAACTGTGGCGGAGGCTGTGGCGTTCACCTGTTTTTTGAGCGATAGTGTGGAATCTAGATAGACCCCTAGAGTTTTAATTTCTTTGGCCACAGTGATTAGGTTACCGTCTATGTTGATAGAGGCGTAACGGGGGTCCAGTTTGTTTAGCCGTGGTTGGGAGCCGACAAGAAGGAGCTCAGTTTTCTCGTCGTTCAGGCATAAGCTGGGTTCTGCCATCCAGGCTTGGATCTCCAGGTAGAGGTTGTTAATCCGTGTGGAGTCCTCCTCATAGCAACCCGATAGTGTGATGAGGACCTGGGTATCGTCAGCATAATTTGTGTATGTGACACCCAGGTTATCAAGGCGGTCGAACAATAGCTTTGTGAAGATATTGTATAAGGTCGGCAAAACGCACAAGCCTAGTGGAACGCCGCAGAGGATGGGGATGGGGTGGCTGAAGCCCCCGGAGAGAAGGCCCGGGTGGTTCGGTCGGCCAGGAAGGATTGGATCCAGGCGGTCACCTGGTTAGAGAAAGCAGCTGAGGCAGTCAGATGTTCCGTGAGGATTTGATGGACGACAAGGTCAAAGGCTGCCGAGAGGTCAAGGAGCAGGAGAATGGCTAAATTGCCCTTATCCTTTGCCTCGTCCATCTGGATTTTTAAGTCCAGGAGGGCTGTCTCTGTTCCGTGCCTAGGTCTGAAGCCAGATTGTCTAAGGCCCAGGAGGTTGTTCTCTTCCAGATGCTTCTGGATTTGCAGGTAGGCCACTCTGTCTAAGATCTTTAGGATGTAGGGGACGGTGTTGATTGGCCTGTAGTTGGTTGGTTTATTGGGGTCTAGGTTAGTTTTTTTTAGAAGGGGCATAACCCAAGCCTCCTTGAGGCTGCTAGGGACTGAGCTTGTTTTGAAGGAGGCATTGATTAGGGCTGTTATGAAAGGGGCCAGGTTGTTGGCACCTTCCAGGATAATGGGAGCTTGGCAGGAGTCCCCTTGGCATCTGGAGGGCTTGAGGCCTTTGATGATGCTTTGCACTTCTTTTCTGGATACTGGGGTAAAGGAGAAGGTGGCGCATGTTGGAGTTTTAGAGGTGGGTGGTGATGGAGGGTTTCCTTTTTTTGCTAGGCTGAGCTTTTTCTGTTCAATCCTGGATTGTAGTATGGCATTTTTGTTTGCCAAGGCTTTTTGGATTCTCTCACATCAGCCTGCATCTTTCACACAGGTTCCTGGGGGTGTGGGGGGCGACTCAAGTTCCCTGAGGTGGGCAAAGAGCTCTTTTGTTTTAGATTTGGTGTTCTCAATTCTGTGGTCATAGGTCTCTTTTTTGGCCCTGAGGATAGAGGTTTTGTAGGTGGTGGCTGCTATCATGAGTAGTGTTTTGTTGGCCTTGTTGGGTGTTTTTCTCCAGGTAGCTTCTGCCGCTCGTTTGGCGTTCTGGAGGATTTTAAGCTCAGGGGTGAACCATTTGTTCAGGTGAGCTGCTGGTTTAGCTTTAGTGAGTTTGATAGGGGCGATGAGATCTACTGCTGATTTGAGTGTTTTATTATAGAGGTCAGCAAGTTTATCCGCATCTAGGTTGGTGTAGTTTGCGGGAGTAAGGATGTTGTGGATTAAAGGGTGGAGGTTCTGCAGGGTGATGCGGTTGTTTCTGGTGAAGGTTTGTGGGATAGTAGCTGGGGGGGTGTTCAGTTGCGTCTTCCCTTGGATGGAGAAGGAGATGGCGTGATGGTCTGACCATGTGATTGGCTCATTTTTAAGGATGGCTGTGGAACAGTTGTGATCAGCTAACCAGTCCAAGGTTCTGCCTTTGTTGTGTGTTGGGGCTGTTATCCTAAGCTTGAACCCTAGTTGTGAGATGGTATTTTCCAGGGAGAGTGCATTTGCGTCGTTAGGATCGCCGAGCCCCAGATTGAGATCTCCTAGTAAGATGATTTGAAAGCCTATTTTGTTATTAGTGGCCAAGAGGCTGGATATCTCTTCCTCGAATGAGGAGATGGGGCCTTGGGGTCTGTATACGAGGTGCATAAGGACTGTGTGTGTGGTAGAAAGTTGGAATTTAGCAGACAGAAGTTCAGCGGCCCGGATGCTGGATGGACGGGTCATTCTAAGGCCAAGGGAGGTTTTGGCAATAAACTACTTTTTGGGTGTCGTCCAAGATTTGTAAAGCGCTAGCTTGAGCTTGGTTATGATAAGAGTGAAGTGGGTGTTTTTTGATAGGAGATCTGTGGGGTAAGAACCGTGCGCCGAGTCTCAGGTTTCTGTCCTTCACTGGGCAAGGATGCCAGGGTGTGGGAGGAGCAGCAAATTGGCGGATCCATTCTACAAGGCTAATGGCGCAGTGTGGCTGGTCGATTTGTTTAGAATCGACATACCCTATGGTTGTGGTGTGTGTGAGATGTTGAGGTGGGGGTGATTGGGGTAGTGGTTTTGAAGGGAGGGTGGTCGTGTTGTTGGGGAGGAGTAGGGAGAGAGTTGCCGTCAAGGTGAGAGTGGTTAAGTAAAGGTATGCCATGAACACACTGTCTGGAGTACAGTCAGGCACAGTTGGCTGGGCACAAAGGGCTAGCTCGAATTGGGGAGAGCAGGCTGGTTCAGAATAGGCAGGGCAGGCACAGTGGGCTGCCATAGGCACAGTGGGCATCAATAGGCACAATCAAGATGGGCACAGTGGGCTGCAATAGGCACAATCAGAATGGGCACAGTGGGCACAGTGGGTGCAATAGGCACAATCAAAATGGGCACAGTTGGCTGCAATAGGCACAGTGGGCTGCAATAGGCACAATCAAAATGGGCACAGTTGGCTGCAATAGGCACAGTGGGCTGCAATAGGCACAATCAGAATGGGCATAGTGGGCTGCAATAGGCACAATCAAAATGGGCACAGTTGGCTGCAATAGGCACAGTGGGCTGCAATAGGCACAATGAAAATGGGCACAGTGGGCTGCAATAGGCACTGTGGGCAGCAGTAGGCACAATCAAAATGGGCAAAGTGGGCTGCAATAGGCACAATCAAAATGGGCACAGTGGACTGCAAAAGGCACAATCAAAATGGGCACAGTGGGCTGCAATAGGCACAGTGGGCTGCAATAGGCACAATCAGAATGGGCACAGTGGGCTGGTAATGTCAGGAGTATTGGGCAGAATAAATGATGGCGCAGTGGGGTCATACCGTGGGTGCATAGGTATCCTACACAATTATGGCAAACAGGGTCATTAGATTGCGGAGAGCAGGTGTATAAAGTGCCAGTTACTTGCAGTAAGTCCATGCTTGTGTGAGAGACTTGCATGAGTAGGCGTAGGTGAGTCTTTTGGAATGTGGCAGTTCGTTGCTGCAGAGCGGTAAGGATCATGGGCAGCAGAGGCGTACCACGGTGAACAGGGGCAAACAGGGAAAGTGGCCTTGTTATGGCCTTTGGATGGCTGGCTCTTCCGCCTGCCGGCGGATGTTTGGGAATTTGAATCCTAAAGAAGCGTGCGTTTCATAGCAACGCTGAGGGTGCTGAGCCTCATTTTCAGGCCGCATCGTGCCCGACATTTTAGATTTCAGTAATGTCTGCGCGTGCGGTCCTGAATGGGATGCAGGCTGGTTTACATGTGCAGGTGGGCAATCCTGCATCACCGTAATTGCAGGTGGGGGCCTAGGCAAGGGAGTACCTCGGGTGCTACCAGTTGTGGGGAGGCACACAGTGATCAGCTGCACCTGGTCGGTGGGGGCACACAGGCCCAAAGCAATCAGCTGGTCCTGGTCGGTGGAGGCACACAGGCCCACACCAATCAGCTGGTCCTGGTCGGTGGGGGCACACAGGCCTTACTTTCCCTGGTGAAGTTCCCCGCCGCCCTGTCTGGGCAATCTTCCAATTATGCACTTGGTGTCTCTCCTTTGTCTTATTCCCAGGTCTCCAGTCATTTGCTGAAGACATTTTAAGGGGGTAATTTACATCAGTTTCCATCTGCCAGCCGGCGTCGTCCTCTTCATGTTCAGTTCCCCCTTCGCTTAATGAATCGTACATCTGTGAACTGTCCTGACTTTCTGATCTATGTTTAGTTATTTCTGATAATGAAAGTCTTTTTTCCACAGGGGACTCCCAGGCCCCCCCACAGCCAGAAGAGGTATCCAACATCCTCTTTACGGTCTGCAGGGGGGCCGTTTCCTTTGTCCCATCATTACTACCGAGAAGTCCACTCAGATCTTGTATAGGCCTTTCTACCGTTCCTACTTGCAGTGATGCACTCTCCTCTTTATCAGCATCAGGCTCAGTTTGCTGAGTTGCTATTGACAGTTTGTCATTGGGCATATAGCCCCCTGAGCCATGTTCCTCACTAATAGCGACAGACGACAGATGGGCGAGATGCATGTGTGTAAAAGAAGCGCTTCTCTGCTTGTAAAATGGTGGGGGTCAAGCCCCTCGGTTTCCAAGCTGTCGTGTCCAGTTTCGGACACCTGTTCTTATTGGTTTTTTGTGGAGCCGTTGACCTAAAGGTGTAAATCTGGCATTCCTCTGCACAAGTCCCGCCCTCTTGTGATTTCCAAAATATTGCAAGGCGAGCCTGTTTTTGAGGCAATTTCCACCCTTACATCGATGGGACAGTGTGTGTGTACAGCTATGTCCATTATTGTGAGATTTTAGAAGATAATACCAATCCCACTCTTTTGGATTGGTTTAGATTTTATAAGTGTATAGTGTGTGCTACTAAAGTCCTCTTCTTTGTAAGGATTGAGCATTGGGCCTCCTGCAGCGGCAGGAGATAACACTGGGACTGAAACGTAAGACTCTTAAACGTGGATCAAAGAGCCTACGCCCCGCAGTCTCCACATGCAACGGTGCACTCCTCGTTGTTTTTCAAATGCTCAGGCCGAAGCACCATTAATCTCACAGTGTAAGCAGTGCCATGCCAAGACGTGCTCGGTTATCCGTGAGAGCTTTTAGAAGAGCGTTTACAACGAACAAGTGAATTCCAAATAAGCGAACGCTCTAAGCTGCTGGCTACTCGTATCAACAAGGATATCTGAAGCAGGGATTTTGACCAAGTAGCTGGGGCCAAATAGTCAGTGCCCAATGAATGAAAAGTAGATCTCCCGCTCCCGCTCAACTGCCGCCTGCGGACTGCCTCACTTAGCGGCGCTTCTGCGGTCCCGCAAGGTTTTAATGGTTGCAGGGGGGTGGAGCCCGTCACACTCGCACAGCATCGCCTTGATGATTAAAGGCACAGGAACTCTCAATTCCACCGACAGTAATGCTTGTCCAGAGCACTACTCTGCTTGCAAAAGTCAAGCTTCTCTCCCCAAATGACTCCTGTTGAGGGAGGACCTCTGCAGACTGCCTCACTTAGCAACCACTTTGCGTTTCCTTTTCAGGAGAAATGACCAGCTGCATGTAAAATTCTGCAAGAAATGGCTTTTAACTCACACACAATGCATTTTACAAGACATTTTCTAAGGCACCAGGGCCTTATCCCCAGTGTAATGTACTTCTTTAGTCTCACAGTTGCAAAAGACATGAGTATCACTTCTGGATTGCCCATATGTATAGGGCAGTTGTATGAGAAAACCAGGTGCAAACTCTGAAAAATCGAGTAGGCACTTCTCTCTGCAGACTGTCATTTGGCTGAGGAAAAAGGAAGTTCTTTAATTTCTTATAATTGCAATCCGCTTGGTTTCACTTGAGATTACAGGAGCACAATCTGGTATTACATTGAAGATAATATAATGTACACACAGCTATCGGTCTCTAAGTAAAAAGTGTAGCTTTCGATGGATTAAGTAAAAAAGCATTGTCAGTCACATGTCTTTATTTTCCTTGCTGAAATACTTTGCACATATCTTCGCACTTTTGAGATTTAAACCCACTTTCTTTCCTTTGAGATTTAGCTGGCCTTATACTTCAATGGGACTTCACAAATCACTCAGGCCTCTTTGTTTCTGGCCTTCAGGGGCTATATTTTACCCCACAGGTCAACTTAGGGCCTAAAGCAGACATTGTATTCTGTTTGGATAAAAGCACATGATTGACCTTTAAACGTATTAGCTATTCATGGGCCCTCATTACGGGTCTGGCGGTAAACCTGCCAGTGTTACCGGCGGCTTGCGCCAGACCCGAATAGAATTACCGCCCCCTGACTTCCCGGTAACACTAGGGTATTATAACACCGGCGGCTGGGAAGTCAGGCGCCGGTATTTATGTTACTCTCCATTCCCATAGAGTCCGCTATGGGAGTGGGGAGCACCGTTAATAACGGTGCTGGTACTTCCGTTACGGTCTGCTTACTGTGGTCGCTGTGCCCGGCAGGGTCAGACCTGCCAGGCACAGCAACTCCGGCAGGCTGACTCGTAGTGTGTCGTTTCGGTAACAATGGTGCTGGTAGGCTTACCGGCACTGTTGATACCGGACCGGCACACTTATAATGAGGCCCATGGTCCTCTGTTTGAGATGTCTCCACCCTACTAGATTCTTATTGACCACATGGCCAAGCACTGATGATTTCTGATTGGGTGTACAGTGCCATATCCCTGATGCATGTGCCAAAATAGAATTGAAGGGACCCAGTCTGATAGATCAAGAGTTGGCTTATTGAATTTTTTTGGTTGGTTGCTGTTATTTCGGCTTGAATTCAGAACATATGGGAATCTTATTGTCTCACCTATGGATCCCTTTGGAATTACCATTTTGGATCTTTTTGCAGTTTTCACTTTTTGATAAAGTGATTGTGGAATTATTTTTGAAGAGTTTTTATTAGCTTGGATTTGCATCTGGAACCAGGAATTAGATCGTAAAGGGTGTTTAATATTTGCCTCTGGAACAAGGGTTTGGATCTTAGTTGGAACTTGTCCTGAAGACAAAAGAATAGACAATTGGAAAGGTAGACAATCCTTGAGCTCAGGTCATATGACAGCACATCTGTGAAACTAATGTTGATTATTTTGTGACTAAAGCCTTATTATACCCTATTCGTTGGTGAGTGCATTGTAGTGTTTAGGGTATAATTAGTTAGCATCGGAATCAAAGCCTACTACGGATTCCCCCAAAGCGTGGCTTACACTTCCCTTGTTTGTCAAAGGAGAACTCCTCCAGCTTCCTCACCTGACCTAACTACCTGACCTCATTACACCCTCCAATGCCACGTATTGATGCCATTTTGTATATTTGTACAATACTCCTCTTTAGTTTGAAGCAGCTCACCCTCCCTGGTTAATATTACCATTGTAAGTAACCAATATTACATTGTTGGTTGTCTTCATGGCCATCAGTCTGGCTTCAGAGCTGCCAGAAGCACGGAAACTGCTCTCCTGAACATCCGTGAAGACCTGCTCTCAAACCTTTATTCCAACACCCCCTGTGTCTTCATCTTACTTGATCTCTCTTGTTTCTTTGACATGGTCAACCATGCCATCCTGCTCAACTGTCTCTGTGATAACCTGGGTATCACCGGTCAGGCCCTGGCGTGGCTGACTTCTTTCCTCTCTGATCAACCCTTCCAGGTCCAACCTGGGTCCTTCCTCTCCTCTATCTTTATCTCTACCTGTGGTGTCCCCCATGGGTCTAACCTCTCTCCCTGGCTGTTTAACCAATACCTGGCACTTCTTGCCCACCGCATTGCCACTCTCTGCCCCAACTTTCAGTGCTATGCGGATGACACTCAGCTCATTTTCAGGCTTCCTTCAGCCACCTCTTCTCCGTCTCTCATCTCGGACTGTCTGTCTGCTATCCAGGAGTGGTGTGCCGCCAATGATCTCTGGCTTAATGCCAGTAAGACTGAGATTCTGCTCATCAGCACATCAGCCTCTCTTGGCCCTCTTCCTGCTCCCACCTGCGAGGCTAAAAACCTCGGGTTATCTTCGACTCCACACTCTCCTTCTCTCCTCTCATCTCTGACGTGTCTCAGAAGTCACAATACCAGCTGCACCTCCTCAGAGGTATTCTTCCTTTCCTCTCCTTCCCCCAGAAGCTCACTGTGTCCAGAGCTCTGGTACTCTCTAGGCTGGATTATTGCAACAGCCTCTTCCTAAATCTGCCTCTACTCTCCGCCCTCTGCAACTCATCCAAAACAGGACTGCAAGACTTGCCCTTGGCCTCAAGCCCAGAGATCGTATCTCTCCAGGACTGAAATCTCTGCACTGGCTCCCAGTGGCTGCAAGGATTAAGTTCAAAACCCTCTGCATTGTCGATAAGGCCTTCTGGGGCCTGGGGCCTCAATACCTTCAGCTCTCTCTTCCTAAATATCTTCCTTCTGGAGCTCTTCGCTCATCCGCCTCCAACTCCGTCAGTGTCAGTCGCTTCTCCAAGCAACGAGTTGGTGGTAGATCTCTTTCTTCGGTTGGTGCCTCCCTCTGGAACTTGAGGAGAACCATCTCCGGTTCCAGAAGCACCTCAAAGCCTTCCTCTTTTCTTCTGCTTTCTCTCCTCGCCTCCCCTGCTGAATTCCTGTCTGAAACTGTACTGGTAACCTGGCCACCCTCTGATCTCGGGCCCAGGTCCCCTCCCCTGCCAGTTACACACCTGCATTGCCTCTTTGGCAACCCCTGCACGTAGGAACTGTTTCTGTGTCCCTACAGTCCCCCACCAGCACTTGACACCTGATGTCTGCACATACTCTTGCACTACTTCTCTTACTGTTTATTTATTCTACTACCCCTTATACTGCACTTTCCCCCGCACCCCCCTCCCACTCCGTACTTCTCCCCCTCTCCCTTCCTCTGCACTTGCACAATCTGAATGACACAGGGCCTAGTAGGATTGCTGTCTCTGTCCCCCCTCTGTCCCCTCTCCCTTGCTGCGTCGCGCCTTGAAACACTTGTGTATAGGCGCGTTATAAATGCCAAATCATATCACATCATATCATAACTGAGGTTATACAAGGCGTTAATATATTTTTTAGTATTTTTTTGTCCTAGTCTGTGTGTCACCTGTTCACACCTTCATAAACTGGCGCACATCACTCAGATCTTCTTAGCCTTTCTCTCCTTATCCAATGAACTGCTGTTAAAAATGTCAACCTGCCTCTCAACTCATCCAAGACTGAAGTACTCAATTTTCCTGCAAAACATGCTATCTCTTCATCTCCCCCTCAACTTCTCTTCGCTCCTGACTACCTGCCCTACTCTACTTCATCTCGTAACCTCAGGGTTATTTTTGACCCGTCTCACAATTTCTCTCTCTTCATCTCAAAATCTGCCACTGCTGCCATACTCAGCCTACTTAACATCAGAAAAATACTTCATCTTCTTTGTTTCAATACTGTCAAACAGTAGTCCTTTCTAGAACTGATAACTGTGCTAATCTCCTATTTGGCCTTCCCAACTATGCTTTTTCTCCCTTTGACAAAGTAATCAACTTCATATTGCGGACTCTTTTCAACCTTCCTCGCTTTTCCTCTACCACCTCTTCACATCACCAGATTGGCAGATTACCCATGAAACAAGGGCAAAGTATAAACATCTTCTCAATATCCTTAAAACAATTCACGGTTTTATCCCATCCTAACTATCTGCAAATCTCACTCCCTACTTCACCCTGCTTGTTATGATCATCCGCTGCCCACCTTCTAGCAACCACCAGTGCACCCTGTGCTCCCTCTGACTTCTGCTCTCTCCCTCTCCTCATCCCCTTATCTAGAATGATCTTCCTCTGCCTATCCGTACTATTTAATCTCATTCGGCCCTTGCCTCCATATCAACCTGCTGTCCTTACTTACCCTCAATCCCTACTTCACTTTCATCTCCCTCTACTCTTTACATAGCACTTTTCCACCACCCACCTCATATGTCAAGTTTGTCTTGTACTCATCCCGGATTATGTGTCATCTTCCCCTGCAAAGTCTGGTCATCAATTCATATTCTTCCACTCATTGTTAAGGACTCATGTCCTCCACTGTGTTATATGTACAAACGTTATGTAAGCATTTTTGTGTCAAAGATGCATTGTCTGTTGCTCTTCCAAATAAATAAAGTTCAACTTGTTCTTTGCTTTGTGTTAATATACAGACACCCTTCCAGGGAATGCCTGAGGCATCTGTAAATGTGTTAAATAAAAGTATTTTCTGATGACAATTGACATCCCTGTTCTTCAAATAAATACAAACACAAAACAAAGAAATACAATGTTTGTGCAAATGATACATGTTTGGTCTGTAACTTCTGATACAAGGGTAACAATATTGCCAAATAATGTGCTAAATGTTACAAAGGTCTTTTGCTGAACTCTAAGATACCCAAGTACTGATTATCTTTTTTTGAGTTTCTGGATGTTTTATCCATTTGATCTCAGGGGCAATATGCTGACTAATTGGTCAGTGTATCCAGACAGTGTGGAGAGCAGCTAGAGTGGAAGTGCCATGGAAGGGAGATCCAAGTTTTGGAGACAACAATCACAAAACGTTTGGCGGGAGGTGGAACTCAAAGTGTTCAGTGAGAATAGATGTTTTATTGCAATGGGGATGGGTGTTCTGCTTGAGACATGGTCTGCTTGAGACACTTCCCAGCGACAAGCCACCCACCTTGAACTTAACTTCCTCCTCTCTGACATCTCCCTGTACTTCCTCCACGGCCAACCAACCCACTCAGAGCGGCGCGCTCTTGAGCTTGGTATCAGGTAATAATATCCCTATATATATGGTCGCCGTATATAATGTTGCAGGGAAAAAGTCGTGGCAACATTATATAGGTGACCACATATATAGGGACAGGGGCAGCAGGGGTTGCGGGGGTGTCCCCCGTTCCCCATGAAAAATAAAAAAGGGTTTGGGGGTTGCGGGGATGTCCCCCGCATGTTCCATGTAAAATGCAATTTTTCGGCTATTTTTTGTATGGCGATATTTTTGAGGGGACATTATTACATGGAAACTTGAGCTTGTATTTCTCTTTTCTTCATTCTCCTGCTCCGACCTCTCCTTTGGTCCTCTCCCTGTGATCACTCCATTGTTTACTTTAATGTCATCATCCCATCTTCAATCACCAAGAGGAAATTCAAGCAGGACTCTCTTGCCCCTTGCCTTGATGATGTGAAGACCTATTTTCTGTCTCTCTCTCTCCTATTCATTCCTCTTCTGTTGTTCATGCTTTATCTGAATTTCACTATGCACTTATAACTCTGAACAACACTATCCGGCAGGCACATTCACACCATCCTGGTCCCATCCTCAGTCCTATATCACCACAGAGATCCAGACACTTCAAACAAACATGTTTTCCAAGAGGACATTCAAGCAGGACTCTCTTGCCCCTTGCCTTGATGATGTGAAGACCTATTTTCTGTCTCTCTCTCTTCTATTCATTCCTCTTCGGTTGTCCATGCTTTATCTGACTTTCACTATGCACTTATAACTCTGAACAACACTATCCGGCAGGCACATTCACACCATCCTGGTCCCATCCTCAGCCCTATATCACCACAGAGATCCAAACACTTCAAACAAACATGTGCCATGAACTACGATGCTAGAGCAAATCACGGACCGCCACCCTAATCCTAACCTATAAAAATTAACTTGCTGCACGTACCTCTGCGCTGGACTCTGCCAAATCCTCCTACTTAAAAAACCTAACTATCTCCCTTCGGAACCACCCCCGCAAATGTTCATCTCCACTCCAAGCTTTGCTCATACCTCTTAAGCCAATATCTATTGCCTCCTCCCACTCTGATAATGAGTTTGCTCACTACTCTTCCCCTAAAATGTATGACATTTTCAAAGCCCTCATCTCTCTCTTGGCTCCACCCTACATCTGTCCACTATTCACTCCCTACCCCTTGCACTCTCAACCAATTCTCCCCTACCTCTGCCACCAAATTAGCATCCATCATTTGCTGCATCAACGCATCTTGCACCCCTATCCACCTGTTTGCTCCTCAAATAGTCAAAGATTTAGCCCATATCACCTGCCTGTATCTCTATGAGCTCTTTAATCTTGCTCTTTTTTCTGGACTCTTCACTTCCTTCTTCGAATCTGCAACTGTCCTACTCCTTTCGAAGAAGCCCTCTGCTGACCCATAGATTCCAGAAAACTATCGCCCAGTTGCTCTCTTACCTCATTATTCAAAGGCCCTTTAGTGGGTGGTCTTCAACTGGATCACTAAGTACCTTGAAATGTATGGCCTTGGAGATGAACTCCAATCTAGATTCCTAATAAGCACTCCCACTGAGACTTTAGTCATGCATGTCTCCAACTTTGTCTTTAATGCTCACCACTCCAAACTCTCTTTTGGACATCTGCTGGTTTTGCCATTGTCAAACACACCTCTTTCCTACTCATTCTGCAGGACCTTGGGTTTCTCAAATCAGGATTTCCGACTACCTGAAAGTTTGATCCTTTTAAAATCTCCTGGAACTCGCAAATCTCTGACCCCTACCCTCTCTCTGTCAATGTTCCCAAGGATCAGCCCTTGGACCCCTGCTCTTTGTATTGTATACCTTTGTCTTGGAAGACATTGCATCCTTTCACTATAACCTCTTTGCTGAAAAAACTCAAATATCTTTGTCCTTTCCCTCCTTCTCCCTAACCATCAATGGAATGGATTACCAGCTGTCTTACTCCAATTCGTCACTGGATTGGTCTCTGCTACCTCATAAATTGGCTTAACACTTGTTCTCATGTTCGTGCAACTGTTTAGGAAACCTTCTGGGAAATGCCTCCACCATATCAAAATGTGTTATTGTAAGCCATTTCTGGGTGAACTTGACATCCCTGTTATTCAATCAAATACAACTAAATACAAATACAAAACTACAACAGGAAACAGCAATAATAGGCTGGTAGCAGCAACCAAAAGGTCTGGGTCATATTAAGCCAGTAGTGACCAAGAGGTGGTAGCAATAATACACTCGTATCAACCAACAGGCAAGGCTGGATCGCAACCAACATATAAGGAGAAAAAATGCCGGTAGTCAGGGGTTGACGGTCCTATAGGGAACTCTGGAGATTTCCTGGAAGGCATCTGCACCCTGGGCTGCTTTTGTGTGGTAACGTGTTTTATTTCCACATTTTTTCATAGGAAAAGGGTTGGGCATGCTGAAAACGTGTAATATGGGGCCACTTTGAAATTTATTTGCAGGGTCTCTTTTGGTTCCCATTCCACCTCTGCCAGTAGTGACTAGCAGTTACTAGCACTAATAGGCTAGTAGCAACCCACAGAAAATACAGTGGGGGGTCTCTTGTGACAAGTCACATGATCTCATCACTTCTACCATGGGGGGGAGCCCTTCGCTGTGAGGCTAGGGTGTGAGCCTGCTATGCAACATTCCCCTAGGGATGGCGGTAAGCAGGACCTCAAGGGAAAGAGACTCTCCTCTTGGGGACAAAGACTCCTGTTCCATGAAGGGATTGCCTGACCCGCTTTCCTATGAACCCTTCAGATAATCACTGCCTCAGAAGTCACAGCCTGAATAATCCACTGTTTGCTATGGTAATACAATTTCCAGTATTCAAAACAACACAAATCCACTGAGGAGAAGAGTGGAGAAGTAATGCTGATCACTGCTCCATGGCAAGAAGAGAACACTGTGAAGAGTTGGGACCACTGAGTAATAAAGAATACTTCGGGGAAAGAGAAAAAGGAGAAGGATCTTCCGTTGCGGAGGACCACACTCAGATGCTTAAAAAGCAACAAAGGACTTGCATTAAATAGTCATGTTCACTGAGCAGGTGAAGCCCAGGAAGTTCGAACTTGGGTGATAAAAGCCAAGGCATTCAGGGAGGTCCTGGGTTGAGAGGACATGGAGAACGAAGGAGGAAAGCGGTTGAGGAGCCGACAAGGAGGCGACTCATGTGTGGCAAGCATTGCCAGGTGGTGGCGTGATCTAGAAAGAGGTGGACCATGCGGTCTGACAATGACGCAGAGACCATCCAGCAAAACACTCTGCAGAGCCTCAGAGAGTGAACCAGAGAAAGAAAGGAAGACGCTGGAATTGTTTTTGAACACAGCATGATCCCGCCCCCACAGGAAGAACCGGTGATGCCAACCCGACCCGCTAGAGGTAACCCGAATAGTGGAAGAACCAGGAGGGGCCACGGGCAGGCACTAAACATCAGAGAGTATCATGAATACCGAGAGATTCATCATACTCATCCCAGTAACTGTGAAAGCAGCAGAGTATATAAAAATACCCCTTTTTGTTTTTTTGGATGAGGCAACCCTTAGTGAAAGGGTCAGTGTAGGGTAGATTTTGGATGGAGGACGGTCTATTTTGATTTGGACTACCTCACTGACAACAATCACCATAGTTAAATTTATGTTAGGTCAGGAAAAACCCCTTTTTCTTAGGGACAGATAAGCCTTTTGCTAATTATTTGAATACAATCACAGGTAGAAATGCCACTTCTTTGTCCGCCTCCTTCTTCTGACCTACCACATGTGGTGTCAGAAGTGGAGTTTCTATCCACTTGTAACAAGTGAAGGACCCTACAAGAGAAGTGTTTCTTTTATGGCTAGACCTCATGATCAGCTACCTCCTATAGGCACATTGTGGATAAAACTGTAAAGACTGGAGGGGGGTGTCTGTACTCCTGCTCTCTATATGGTAGAGGAGTAGCACGGAGGACCCCAGCCAAGATTCTCTATTACGGTAGCTATGGTCGAGCAATCAAGGCCTAGCTTCTCAGGAGGTGTTGCAGGCTAGTTCTTAAGTACAGTGTTGTCCCCAAGTCCCCACAAAGAAATGTCCACACACCATGTTAGTTAAAACACAGTCTTTATATAAATAAGGTTCAAGGTTATATACACAATCACGATAACACACTTTGTGCTCCGACAATTCTAAAATGGTAAATATATACAGTTCTACGTGGTACCACGATTACTCTGATTCCATTAAAATGCATCAACTGTACTCAGTTCAAATAGCATACAAATCAACACAGCAAAACGATATCAACCATAGATTTAGGAGGAAAACAAGTGGGTTAGATAATTGGCAGAATACTGGGCCCCTACCCCTTGGCATAGTTCTGTATGAGGATCCCCCCACCTGGGCAACCTGTAAATGAAGATGCACTACAACCCCAGTCCATATATTGTCTATTAAAGTCTTATCTTCTTCTATAGTTCTGCAACCCAAATGTACCTTGTGTTGGAGAGTTGTGTCGGGGAATCAACGGGCCCTTCTTGAGTGCACTCCCTGTTAGGCAGGAGCCACGGGTCGTCGACCTTCCGAGATGAAGAAAAGGTGAACATTTTCGTTGAGGCAGCAGCTTTGGTCCTTGCGGTGCTCATTGACGATTGGTCGAAAACGTCCTGCAACAGGAAAGGTGTGCGGTGCACCTCGACCACGATGGTTCGCTGCCGCAAACAGGAAAGGTGTGCGGTGCACCTCGACCACGATGGTTCGCTGCCGCAAACAGTCAGTGAAGAACTTTGGCCCAGCAAGGGTGGCGGGAAACCCACTGGCGGATTCTCCTCATCGTCAGCGGCCTTGTCTTTCTCTGGCAGGATGAAAGCGGTCGACGAGATTGAACAAGGGAGTCCTTGGATCAAAATGTTCTTAGGCAAAGGGAGCACTGCGGCTCTGGTCGGCGACATCAGTCGGCGACGGTGGACGGCTGTCCGGCGCTTCTCTTCGTTCACCTTGGTGGTCCCCTTCTTCGGTCGGCAGCCTTTCGTAGGTCTGTCTACCAGGAAGCTTTGGGAAAGATCAGCTGGTGCACGATGGCCCCTCGAAGCTCGGGAAGAGGTCTCCTAGCCAGGTCCTCTCTTGGATCAGTTCCTTGAAGGCACAGCAACTTTCAGATTAGCGAAGGACAGCAGCAGCAGTTCTTTTTCTTCCAGTGGGCTTCAAGGTTAAGCATCAGTTTCAAGGTCATATTCTGTACGATTTCTAGTAGTGAGAGGCCCCCAGATATACTGTTGATCTCCCATTCACTCTGCTGGGTCACACTGAGGCATCCAATCACTCAGAAGGGCATTCAGGCAGTCAGGCAGCACAGGCGCACAGTGCATTCAGGCCATTCTTCTCCATCCAGACACTCACAACACAGAATGTGGATTCGGACAAGTACTCTGCTATTCAGCACTACACACTGCATTCATAGCAGTTTCGGGCAGGGCTGTCTCAGTCATTGTGTCAAACACCAGATACTAGACACTCATAACACAGAATGTGTATTCGTCACACACTCCATTCACCCAGGACCCACCCCACGGGCATACCCACAACATATAGTCATTGGGAAGGCTCCAGCCAGTCTGGCTTGGACTTCCCCACAATACCATATATGGAACTTCCACCCAACAGCCAGTCAGGGGGAAGGGACAGCGTCAGGGCTTCCCAGGACTTCGGGAAAAGTACGGTAACAGGCGATAGAAAGCAAGAGGCCACAGGAGCCATCTTGTTTCCTATCAGGATCCACTGGGCATCCCAAAATGGAGGAAGCTCAGGGCACCTGTCAATTCAGCACGGAGCTGCCACCAGACCGTACCCTGCTCTGTGGGCCACGCACAGGTGCACAAAAATATACACTAGGAGTACAGGGTCGTATTCCCACCCATGGGTGCCATAAGGGTATCCCAAGGGTCTGTTCACCAAACCAAATACAGGAAGATCTGCACCGCCAGGAGTCCCACGTGAACTCCTGTGTGGAAAACAAGACAGAACACATGATACAAAGCAATAAAGGACAAGGATTCCGAGGCCCTGTCCCTCTGATGAATTTCCAGCATCACAAAAACCGAGCATGAAACGACCAACTGCAATAGTCCCACAACCCAGCCCTTTCACATCTTACATACCAGATAACACTGATAGTGGTAAAATTCTGATGACACAATAGAAGTAGGAATATTTGAAAAAACTAGACCAGATACACTACCCAAAACAGAGATCAATACCTTGAGGTGCTACAAGGCCGTTTGGTCAACCACCAAATTCAAGCTGAACAAAGATATCAGTAGAGATTAGATAGGTTGACAGTCAAGAATGCCCTATTTTTCCGCACAGCATTCTCCAACCCTATAAAGATGGGGATGATTTGGGCGTTTTTTCCCTAAACTTTGAATGACTCGCTTACTAATTTGGGTGGAATGATGAATTAAAAACATGTTTTTTAGCACCCCTGTTCAAAGGAGACTTAGAGGCCTCCGATCTGACCCTCATCCCTCAAGGGACTTCCTTGTTTGACAAGATAAAGGAGGGACAGCTAAAAAGAGCAGGACTGACAGAAAACCTTTATAGACAGAAATCTAGGGACATCCATTTAAACCCTTATGAAACACCTTTAGAAATGGGCGCCTGACAACAAAACACATTGGGCCTCATTACGAGTACGGCGATAGCCGTGCCGGAAAAACCGGCAGGCTGCCGCCAGACCGATAATTCCATTCGCCTCCGGGATTGCAAGAATCACCGGGACATTACAACCCCGGTGACCCGGTAATTCTGGAGGCGGAATTCTGTTATGCCCCATTCCCATGGAGCCCAATAGGACTCCATGGGGATGGGGACAATGGAAACACCGGTTCCGTCTATGACGGAGCCAGTGTTTCCATTTCCGTCTGTAGGCGGGAGGTGTTACTCCTGCCAGGCCAGACCTGGCGGGAGTGACACCTCCCGCCTGCAAAACTCGGAATCAGCCGGTCCGGAAACAACGGTGGCAGCGGAATTACTGCCACTGTTATTTCCGTACCGGCAGGGTCGTAATGAGGCCCATTGTCCCAATGGCTGGGGAAGAAAACCTGAATGGCTGGAGATATTAGCCATGGAACAATTTACGAACAGGCTAACACCCTCTCTTCAGAGAACAGTCTTGCATCAATGTAAGCCTACTTTCAATACCTCCATCGAAATAGCCCCGGCCAATGCATAAGCAGCGAAACAACAAAACATGTTACATCGAACAGAAGAGGCCAAAAAGGACTGTAAACCCGTTAATAAGAACCACCCTCCAGAAAAGGGAATATAAACCTGTTTTTCATATAAAAGCAAAACATTATCAAATAAAATGACTGCTTCCCTTAAGAGGGAGTTCTCTTCCCAAGGGAGAACTCCTTTTATTCCAACCTTCTTCTCCTGTGGACAAAAGGGACATTTGACATGGCATTTTCTGAAAAATAAAAGAGAAGAACCTATGGAAATAGGCTCGATGTCCACTGAACCATGGGAAGAAGATCATGCAGAGCAGAAAGAGGAAGGAGAACTCACAGTTATTTTTGTGCATCTACCCCTTTTAAAACCCTTGAAGAAATAACTGTTAATGGGATAACCGCTGTGGCATTGGCAGACAAGGGAAGTAAACAAACTGCAGTTCGGTCTGATATAATTTATGTCTGAAATTTAAATTGAGGCAAACCAATAAGGATCACTTGTGCACATGGGGATGCTGAAACATATGCTAAAACCAGTGTAACTAACAGTTAGAGGTCAATCCACTTGCTTTAATTCAGCCATAGTGCCAGGACTATCTGAGGAAGTTATCACTGGCACTGATTTCCCAAATTTCAATAAATTGGTGGAAGCTGCATCCACTCCCCCAGAACAATATTCACCCCTATACACCTGGGAGCAGTATTTCTATGGAATAGTGCAGTGCAAATGGGGAACCAATAAGGTCGTCTCACCAAACAGAGATAATTTCTTGGAAATTCAGTGACTGTGGGAGGAAGGTGAAGGCAAATTCACAAGGGAAAGGGTATATGACGATTCATGGGATCTCGTCTCTTTTCCCCACAGGAAAGCCCTTCCCTTTGAGGCTAGGGAGGTGAGGCTGCTACGCAACATTCCCCCTAGGGGTTGCAGTACGCGGGACCTCACAGGGAGATACTTCCCTCTTGGGGACAAGGACTCCTGTTCTGTGAAGGAACTCCCTGCCCCACTTTCCTTTGAACCCCTCAGACCATCAGTGACTCAGAAGACAAACCTGAACAAATCACTGTTTGTAATGGTAATACAACTTCTGAAGTGGAGCTAACATGCTAAGCAGCGTCTACAATGAGGCAAACTGAGAACTCCTGGACTGTTGGAGTCTGTCTTCACCTTCTGCTGCTGGAGAACTCCTGCTGCTGCTTTGCCTTGAAAATTACCTGCTCGGCATGGAGCGCGTGCAGTGCGCGTGCAGTGTGTTTTGTGTTTAGTGTTGCAGGGTGCAGCTTAAAGCTTCTCTGTGGACATTGACAAGAAGCTGGTAATGCCAACAGTGCGCCCCGCATTGGAAGTCCATATCAAGTGCTGCCTTAACACTGATGAGTGCTATTTAGCTTAACCTTAGCTGTACTCGTATTTCTTGTCAGTAACTTGGCGCCTCTTGCCTAACAAACTGGTGCAATCAAATGTATACACTACGGAGCAAAGTCACTTTCGACTTAGATAATTTTCCCGACACGCACCTGGGGACAGCTCTGGCAGACGCTTTGTCCATACCAATTATTTCAAGGCTGAAGTTCTTTTGGCTCCAGTGGGTGTCTCCACGCCTCAGGGATCCGTTTCCAGACACGCCCAAAGGAAACCCAGCGTTTACCAACAGCTGGGAAAGTGGTGTCCAGCTATGGGGTATCAGACACTCAAATGCTGGCGACATTGCCTGGCTCAGCGGCGTTGGTGCCTGAAGAGGCCCTTAAATTTAAATGTCAGTCGGATTCCCGACTCAGACGCAGGTCCTACCGAGCATGCGATTCATGGGGACGTGGAGCACCTCACCCCTGTCTGCAATCCCGCCCACCAGACTTTACCACTCGCCATCATTATATGCTTCAGATGAATAAGTCTTTTGAACCTTTGGCGTATGCTCATCAAAGGCCCATGCATAAGGAAGCTGCTACGCTCCTCCCCATATCACCTAACGATGCAGCCAACGCAGCTACTCCAGTGTTGTATGCTCTAAATTATACCTTGACTAATGTGGTAAATTCATACGAAACCTTACATGAGGGCAACAAGGATTTAAAAACAACTTTGGCTTCCTTAATGGCCAAGTTAAGCTTTATTGGATGGTTTGCGTTCGCTTCATTTAAGGACTTGGGGTTTAATGGTTAACATATTCTTAATACTGCACATGTTTTATCTGATAATTGTACAGGTGTTTGTCAGTCACCAAACCCTGTCGCCAAGTGTTTTACCTGCCAAGTAGGGAGAGGTACAGGAAGTGGCTCTGGTTCTGGACAATGCTAGTACTGAGCCTGATGCCCCCGTGGCAGTAACTGTCGGATCTCCTGCCTAAAATCCACAGAAAAACTACAGACAGAAATCTGCAAGTGTTCCCTTTAGAGGACAGGGTTTTTCTGATGAAAAAGCCCCAAAACATCAAAAATATCCCAAAAGTAAAAAATAAGGGCTCCCACAATTTCTCCTTCATAGTCACTCTTGCGACCTGGGGAATGTGCAGCAAAAGATGGGTAATGGCGGGGGAGCTGTATCAACCAAAGTTGATGTAGTTGATACACCGGCACAGGGTCGGGCAAATAGTGCTGGCCAAGTACCGGCAAAAGCTCACAACCGCTTAATTAACAATGACGCTCAAATCTCTAATGTCGCAGTCGATTGTGAGCACTCCGGTTAAATGTTTGCCGAGGAGTAGACTGAAGGAGGGTACAGTGGTTTTTCATCAAAATAACACAGTGGACAAGATTGTCAAGAACAAGCGTAGAAAACAGCCAAGGCAGGCGGTAGGGAAAAATGCAATTATGCACTGTTTGAAACCATTACTCGGCCCAATAACTGAAAGTATGATAGACCTAGATTTGAGTATACTCACAGTTCATCCTGATGTTGAGGACGAGGACGCAGAGGGTATGTCCTCCTTTGATTTAATAACAAGGCCACATGAGTGTGTACAATTTGTTTCTCATGCTATCACAGATATGGAGAATGAAGTTGCACAGTCGGTTTGCCTAGTGATTTTGTGGGTAACACTTGGGATCGTGATTTAAAAAGTACTGCTGGGCAGCATAATATTGAGTTGTGCCATGAAGAAGCCTTACCCGCCTTACAGGCTGGTCAAAGAGCGGTACAGTGTAGTTCTCCCCCGCTTTACGAGTGTGGAAGATAGACAAGTTAAGTTAATAGGGACATCAGCTACCAGTCAATTTAGAAATGGCCAGGTGGTTGAAGAGAGGTCAGAGGGTGAAATTGAAGAATTGCAGGGTGGGTGGACTAACCTAATGGCCCATGATTTGAGGAAGATAAAACAATCAGCCATCCCACCATGGGTTAGCGTGCCATCATCTCAGTTGGGCCAAAGATTGGTACGATGTAGTTTGCCACCCTTCTTAACCCTGGAAGCAAATGTCTGGGGCCATCAATAAACAGTCACCTTGGACAAGTGCAGGTGGCTGATGAGAGGCTCGATGGGTTACCACATGAGCTGCAGTGTGGGGGGCCAAATTCGAGGGTACCGAGCTTGAGGATCCCAAATCAATCCGTCAGCTGGCAGAGGTCCTCTCTAAATGACTGAGTAGGTTGGACCAGAGGGAAGAGGCTGTTATGCCAAAGGAAGATTATATAGTGTACATTGAAAGGATATTAAGGGACCAGGAGGTTTCACCTTTAAACCGTCAGCATGTTTTGTCACTGCTTAACGAGGTCTCAAGATTAAGACTTATAAGGACCTCAGATATTTTGCAAGTGGAGTTTGTGGATGACCATCAGCTTGATTTAATTAGGCTGCATCTTGTCTAAAATGTGGTTCGTAGAATGGTGCTGTATGAATCTCATATGTTACATCTTTTGGGCTATGATGTATTTGAAAGAAAAGGACTAATTGTGGGAACAGGGAGTGTGGCATTAAATGACAGGTGGCTACAACCTGGAGATGCCCCTTCAAGGCTCCCTTTGAAGATTAGTTTAGACCACAATTCAAATGCCATGCATATTGTACATACTCCGGTTGGGATAAGCACAGTCCAACCTAAAGCAAATAGGGTTGACTGGTCCACGATTGTGAGGTCCTCACACCGAGTTCCTAATGTAGCAGGTGAGTGAAGTCAGAGGTTGGCATCATGGAATACTAGGGGTCATGCCCATCTGTTTTCCTCTTCGTTTGAAAAATGTTGTGGCACAGAGTATGTAATCATCTGCTTTCAAGAAACATGGTTAGAATCTGTGCCTTTTATGGATGGATATGCTCTATGGGGCGTGAATGCTCAAAGAGGTCTGAAGGGTAGGTCGTTTGATGGTCTTTTATGTGCAATCTAAAATAACATTGGCCTTACAATGACTCAATTGGTCTCAGGGTCTCTAGACATATTGGTGCTGCAACTCAATGGGAACTGGCCCTTTGTAGACACTTGCAAATCTTGCATTTTATTTGATGTATGTTTCAACCCTGCAAGGCGCACTGAAGAGGCTTTTTTAACATCTCTAACGGACTTATTTGCACATTGGTCAACAAATCATAATCTTCCTTTTATTGTATTAGGTGATTTAAATACAGAGTGCCTTGATGTATCATGGTACGCGACTGCCCCTCGCAAGAACGCGGGGTAGACATTAAGAAAGCATGGCAAGTTGATTTCACAGGAAGATATGGGACCTACAGATTCTAAATGCGTACATTTCGGGTGAGTCTCCTTCACAGTAGTAACCTCTCCAGCTGTAACATGGAGACCGTCCCAAAGTTTTAGATTTAATAAAGGTGCACCCTCTTTATTGTTGCATGATGACCGTGATTTAACAGACCTGTTCAACTATGTATATGTGGTCCACAGTCTTTTCTCTAGCTTTTGGAGAAGTTCATACCTTGGCCGTATAGGCCACCAGGGGGGTCATGTACATGTGTTCGATAAAGCATTATGTGATAAAAAGAGAGAACTGCGCTCCCATTTGAGGTTATTAAGAAATCGCCAGACGCCAATGTGTGTTACTAAGACACGATTAGCAAAACAAGTGTTCAAAAATTGGACAAAAGTGTCATAAATGTATGTTGACCCAACGGGACTCCTAATCAATGTTGAGGGCAGTATCAACTAAGCAAGACAGTTTGTTTTGAACCCCATTAAGTCATCTGGTACACAAGTACCTTTACAAGAGAATCCCATCAAAGAAGTGGTTTGGGTAAATACCTTTGTAAAAGTGTATCATGGTGTGGCCGACTCCATTGCGCTCCCTTGCGAAATTTTTGGTGGGTGGGGGTTGATTCTAGTAGACGAGGACACGTTGCATTGTATAAATAAGTGTAAGCTGTCAAGGGTCCCAGAGCAAGACGGTTTATCAAACTGCACTTTAAAATCTGACCCTGCTTTGTGGGCTCAGGTTTTGTTTGATTTATTTAGTAATATAGTTAGGACCAGCGAAATACCTCATTCACTGACTGGTGCCAATATTATTGTAATATTCAAAAAGGGGGATAGATTCGACCCCAGAAATTACTGCCCGATATCCCTGTTGGACGCCAGCAGTAACCTTTTCTTCACATTACTATTACTCCTTGTCTTGCGATCTGAATGACACAAGCACTAGTAAGATTGTTATTTTGTCCTCCCTTTGTTTCCCCCCTCCTAGTCTTGTTGCGCCCAGAAACACTTGTGTACAGGCGCGTTATAAATGCCACATCCTATCATCTCATATATCAAATGTAAGGCCGACCATGTTGTGAAGTTTTCTCAACAAATGCCATTTTATTATAGCATAAGGTTGGATGAACGCCTCACTATCCCTAGCCTGTTGAGGATTTCCCTGCCTAAAATAAACATAAGGCAACACACTAACTAAGGACATCTGTCCCTCACACTTATACATATAAAAAATGAATAAGGAAATACATGGTAGTTCAAAACAATAACGATTAGTCACAGCCTCTCTTCATAACCTGGGCGAGCTCCCCTTCCCCAGGTTTAAACGTGATTCTGCTTCACAGATCAAAAAATGAAGAACGCAAGGAAATCCGGATCTGTAACAATGGGCCTCATTACACGGATGGCGGTAAGGATTTACCGGTACCGGTAAAATACCGGTACCAGTAAATCCTTACCGCCTTACTACGAGGTCCCTTTGCGGGTTGGGGGATTTTGCAGGCGTTAAAAACCAACCCACAAAGGGACCCAGGGAGCTAATTACGGTACCGCAATTTGCGGTACCGCAATTAGCGCCTTCCCCATTCCCATTATGCCCTATGGGGCAAAAATGGGAATGGGGAAGGGCAATGGTGGAAGAGGGAATTACCGCCCCGCCAACCTTGGAATGGGGCGGTAATTCCCCTTTCCGCCAAGGCGGTGCCGGTATTTTACCGGCATGAACCATGGCGCTAATAGCGCCATGGTTCTCCGCCATCCGTGTAATGAGGCCCAATGTCCCAATATAGTTTGATGCAATTTCAACTGTTTAACAGAAAGTTCCAACACAGAAGATATACGGCTCTTCTTCCTCCTTAAACAAGTTTTAAGCTCCTCAATAGCAACAATAATTGTCTTGGTCACAAATGATTTGCCACTTTAACAACTCAAAGAAATACAACTTCTCTGTGACAGCCTTACACGGCTCTTCCTCCAGCACCACTAGCACATACAATGTCTCTGTCAGGCACCTAGTAGCACTCCTTCAAATTCCATACAATTTCCACAGGATTGCCATCTGGGTATACTCCCCTGCCCGAACAGCTTTTCACAAGAATTAGTGCTTGTTTGGTCAATATAAACTTGAAATGGGTTTACAACAACTTCACAGCCTTCAACAAATTGCAGCTTCAAAACTTTCAACAACTTTTCAGGGAAAACAAGATTCCCATTGGTGCGCTTTAACACTCTTCTGCAAATGATGCTCCTCTCCTTCTAGATATCTTTTCCCAGAAGGGCAGTCTTTTTGCCACTCTTGAAGCCCCACTACACAAGCAAACATAGACTGATAGGGGTAGGGTCTCTTCCTACCTCTAATCTGGCTTTGGCAATGTGTGAGTATCTCAGCTTGTACTAGACTTTGCATACAATGTGGGCAACAAGTTACAGAGTTCACAGCCCTTTCATTAGCCCCCTTCTGCTGTTGTAAATATTGATAGATGGCGTTTGCCTTGATTTTAGTGTCTCTTGGCTTGGGCAATGCTTATTGACATTGACTATTAACAAAGTCGGCCCCATGAGTGGTTGGGTTTCCCACATACTCACACTTTCAATATTACAGTCATTTGGCTTTGATATTTTAGTATTGTGCTGCTTTTCCCAAGTTCAGTATTAAGAATTAACTAGGGAGTCTCATTCACGCACACACGAGTACTGATTCTGCTGTTTTACAAAAGTACAGTATTCAAAAGAGATGATAGCTCGAGCAATCGTTTTGCAACCCTTTTGAGATAAGAAAGGACGAATTTGTGAAAGTTGTCTGATATAATAGGCTGAAGATGCTACCAGACTATTGACATGGGAAGACATATACAAGGTCTGATGGTTAGCATTGGTGAACTAGAGGAGTTGATCTGAACAAACTGCTGGCGCTTGACGAGGTAGGATGCGAACCAGCGTACGGAAGGTTGCTGATCCTACGCACCAAGGGCGTCTGTATGCACCTGGTGGTCTACTGTGTCGAAAGAGGTCAAGAGGTCGAGCAAAACCAGGAGGCAGGGGTTGAAGTCATCAATGATGTTGAGGGCGTTGTCAACCACCTCTAAGAACGCAGTCTCTGTGCTGCTTCTAGGTCTGAACCTGGATTGGTAGGTTTGGAAGAGATTGTTGGTTTTGATGTGTTGCTGCAGTTGTGCAGCTAATGCTTTCTCAACGATCTTACTTAGGAAGGGACGATGGGTAATGGGCGATAGATACCTAGGTTGTCGGGATACAGTTTGGGTTTATTTAGAAGAGGCAGGATTTGTCCTGTTTTTAGGGTCAATGGGAAGGTGCCTGGAGTTAGGGAGCTGTTGATGATCTCCAGGTAGGGAAGGAGAGCTTCTGTGGGCAGGGTCTTGAGGATGGATGCTGGGAGGATGTCGTCTGTATACGATGTGGCTTTGAGGGCGGCCACGGTGTCTACCAGGTCCTCTGTCGAGAGTGTCTTGAATGTTGTCCAGGGTATGGAGATTTCGTGAGGGGGGCCATGAGGTGAGTCTGTGGATGTAGAGTTGGTGTCTATGTGCTGGCGAATCGTGCAGATTTTTCGATGAAAAAGGTCTTGATGGTGATGGGTTTTTCCTTTAGCAGTGCCAAGTTTTCTTTTGTTTCCTGGAGACTCTTTTGATGAGGTTGAGTTCTTGCATGTACCAGGGTGCTGACGGTTTCGGTTTGCAGGTGCGTTGTTTCAGACTTGCGTGTCGGTCGATGGAGGCTGAGAGGGTGGCATTGAGTGCTTCCAGTAAAGAGTCGCAGTTCGGTTGGGTTGTTTGGTCCATGTAAGGTGGAGGTTGGCAAGGTCTTCTGCGAGGGCTTCCACAGGGAAGTTCTTGAAGGATCTGAAGGTTTGTCTGATGGGTTTCTGCTGGGAGTGCTTGACTGGGGTGGTGTGCAGGATGTTGAAAGGCATGGCTAGGTGTTCAGACCAGTCAAGCGGGAGAGGAGTGCTGTAGTGGAGGGAAGACAGAACTGTGATGATTAGGTTGAGGATGTTAACTTTCTCAAGTGTTGGGTCTTTCATGTGTTGTGTGTAGGGGTGTACCGAACTTCGGCATCGAGTAGGTATTCAGACGTATTTCGGCTGTAAACCACCTATTCGGCTGTGGACTAATATTTACTGGTATCTTTCTCAAAGCCAATGTTGCACCCCTAACTGTAATGTTGCCTGCATTGAACACCGATTTGAAAGCGCCAAGTGCCATGGCAGCGGTATTCCCTCCTTGTAAGGGTCTGCCGGCGAATGTTGCTGCCGCCGTCGGAGCAGATTGATTAGGAAGGACAAAATGACACCTCATTACCATGAGATGAATGGCCTGCCTGCTTGTCCTGCCCTCCTCTATCGGGCAAGAAAGGGATGCCAGTGCCCCTGAGATCTAGCACGGCCCCCGCTCTAGTGTCTCACCTGATGAAAATGTTTAATGCGCATCTGCATGTAAATGTGCTCAGACTAACATGATCGTTCCATCGTGTGAATGCATATATGCATAGACACCTTTTGCACATATTCATGCCATGTGACTGTTTGTTAAAGTGGGTGTCTGCTTGTGAGTATGGGGTATACTTGCACCTTTAGAAAGATGTGCACCAGCTTTCACTTTTCCAACAAGTACGCTACACCCATATGTGATGGACGAATGTCTTAGCTGTACCTTGGCATCTTTAAAAGAATGTATTTGGTTATTTGTCACCACTACGTATATGCAAGCGAGTGTGTACACATAAACACGTTGTATACGCTTTTAGGGCGAATACACATGCATTCTGTAGTTTGCAAATAACAGGTATGACAACGGTATCGAGTAGACGGCAGGGTTCTCTGGATAGAGATTGTTCTCACAGTGCACACAGCATCTGGATGACATTTCATGTTAGCAGCTGTTGGAGAAAAAAACATTGAAGAGGAAGGAGTTTTCGTTAAGGGCTTACTTTCCCCCCAGGAGGCCCATCATTGAGACTAGGACAATGGGGCTTTGTGGCTTTGAGCTTTAATGGGGCTCTGCGGGGTGCGAGTGGGTCATTGCTGGGTAGAAAGTTCTTAAAATATAATCAATAAAGGGAATTTCTCATCTTCTTGAAAGCAAATGATAAGGTAACAGCCAAAGTGAGCTAAGCCAAAGGGGAGTGCCACATAGACAAAAAAAAAACACAGAGGCTTCACACAAAAGGTAGAAGGGGCTGACACAGCACTGAAAGCAGCCTCTCTGCCTCCTCCTCTCTGCACCACGAGAGGATGTGAAGAACGAAGGAGGAAAGCGGTTCAGGAGCCGGCATGTGTGTTGCAAGCATTGCCAGATAGGGGCATGACTTCGAGGTGGACCATGTTGTGGGACAATGACAGAGAGACTATCCAGCAAAATACTCTGCAAAACCACAGAGAGCGAAGCAGAGAAGGAAAGAAAGAGGCTGAAAGCATTTATCTGCACAGCGTGATTCTGACCTACAGGAAGAACAGGTGACGCCAACCCAGAGGTAACAGGAAAGGCAGGAGATCCGGGTAGGCGCTAAACAGAAGAGACTATCACGAATACCGGGAGATTCATCATACTTGTCCCAGTAACTGTGAAAGCAGCAGAATATATAATGAATACTGAGGGACTCGTCATACTCATCCCAGTAACAGTGACAGCAGCAGAGTATATAACGAATACCAAAGGACTCAGCATACTCGTCCCAGTAATTGTAACAGCAGCAAAGAATGTAACAAAAATCAAGGAACTCATTATACTCTGCCCAGTAACAGTGAAAGAAGCAGAGTATATAACGAATACAGAGAAACTCCTCACATTCCTCCCAGTGATTATAATAGCAGTAAAGAGAGTGAAGAATTTCGAAAGACTTGCACAAATCTGTCTCAGTGGTTGGGAAGACCAAGACATAAGTAAAGAGGAGCAGTAGAACCTATATGTTGGTTCACATAAGTGGAACTGCTAAGAAGATAACAAAGAGGTAAAAAGGGCCGGGAACACTGGTCTGCATGGAATGAGAGACTGTAAAGCAAGTACAAGTGAGAAAGATATTAATGCAAAAGAAATCCAGAGGAGTAAAGGCCAAGACCCTGGGTTAACAAAGAACTGTAAATAAGTTAAGACACAGAATACCTGAGAAAAGATGAGAGAGTCCACTTGAGGAATTAAAGGAACTGATTAATTACGGCACAAAGAACTACCTCAAGATAGATTAGTGATGACTGCCAGGACAAGACGGCTGTGATCCGCATGAGCTCCGTACACCCAGTCCCCGAAAGGAGTAACAAAGTATGCAGACCCCTTAAACATGCCAAATCCCGCCGGAAGGAAGGTCGGGAGAAGGAGCAGGAAACTGAAAGCAGGGTCCGGGCAGCTGCCGATGAGGCATCTCAGTGCAGGAATGGGACCGGTGTGCGACCTGGGCCGAGTGGTGGTGGTGAGTTTAGAGTCTGCAATGCTCTCCACAGTCTGAAGTGACTGTGTGCCTGGCCCGGGGAGCTTCAATGTCCGGGTAACGGGCAGACACCATTGAGGCCACACCGTATCGTCCGAGGATGGGTGCCAGGTGTGTTTACTAGCATGGACACGGGGGCGAGGGGGTCCACCCTCGTTGTGGTGGTCTGGACCATTGGAACAGGCCACGCCCAGGGTAATAATTCACTTAATATCTCCCTTGAGGATGCTTAATTAGCTATCATTGCCAGCAATTGAGGAGAACAGTATAAAAGGCAGACACAGTGCCCACTGCCCCACACAACAAAATACATGTCTGAGCGATAACCGCTGATGCCCACCAAGAGGCAAATCATTTGTGGTAAGGACAGTCCGTCACAGGGCCCAATGTCCAGACCAAAACCTAAAGACGCGGCCCCAGCGGCAAAACCGCATAGGAACGTACAAGAAGGAATCATTCATACAGAAATGCTGGGGTCTAGACAAAAAAGTCGAACATCGTTGGGGGTCAGCTACACCTTCTGAGACTGTCCCAACTACACTGGACCAGGCAGCTATGGTTATGAGTAAGGAAGACTTGATGCAGTGTTTTCGTGAGTTTCAGGACACACTGACTAAATCCTTTCATGTGCAGTTCGCTAATATTAAGGAAGAACTGAAACTTACCCTACAGGAAATTGAAGGTGGACAGATATCACAGACAATGCCATTGAAGAACTCACAGAGGACACTAGGAATAGCAATGCAACCCTGGAACAACTATAACATGTGGCCCAGAAGAACAAGTTACTTATCCGTGGTAATGTTTTTTTCGGCTGGATGTTCCTCCCACATATTCCTCATCTTTGATCTATCCAAGTCTGCTTGTTTGCAGTTTGCTTATTTTTTTTTCTCATAGGGTCGACCGTCGTGCAGCCTTGAGTCTTGGTCTTTGACAGGCCTCCGTAGCATTCCTTGTGATGACGATGCTGGTATATGAAGCACGCGCGATGACCATTACCTCAGTTCTAGTTTTTTCCTCCTTTAATTTGCATTACTCTGGAGGAGGCAATCTTGATGTTGCGAGAAAGGAAGGTGTAAGATAGGGAAATTCTAGGCAGGCAAGAGGGGATGAATGGGAGGGCAATAACAAAGTTACTCACCGTAGTGACTACCTTACTCCTAGTCCATAGTCCCCTTTCCTCCATACTTGTGGGACATTCCGTTCTTCGGGACGGGACCAGGACACTTTTGTCAATAAGCATCAAACATGAAATGTGTGTCCTTCTTTTATTTTTACGCAGGGTAACTAACGTGGCCGTAACCCCGCCCTCCTGAGCTCCGCCCCGCGCATCGCTGTAAGGCTAGTGTGTAAAATGTGAGCCAGAATAACATGGCGTCAGTGCGCAGCCATTTTGAACACTCATCTACCATTGTAGTAATAAAGTCTGCGCTTCCGCGGGCCTCACAGAATGAACAAGTAACAGGGAAAACAGAGCAAGGTCACACAGATATTTTGCAAGCGGACTGACAACAGAGAATAGTTATTGTATTGTCCAGTGAAGGATGAATACAGAACGGGAGTTGGAGTGCGCTGCAGCTGCACGATAAGGGGTATGGGAATGCATGAAAGTAGAGAAGCAGAACGCAATTTGGAAGGGGTTGGGGTATGCCCCATAAAGGAGAGGGCATCACGGAAAGGTTGTTGTTGGATGTTGAACCCCGGGTGTTGCAGTCTCGCTGATAGGGAGGACACTCCGCTTCAGACCCCGTTGTGCATAGCAATCTCTTTGCCTACCTGCTGAGGGACTAAGCAGTGTTGTTTGGTGGCCAAGATGAAGTTTTCCTCTGCCTCATGGATCACCGTAATGACATTTATATTCTAATCTATCTATCTGTGTATACATGTTTGTATGTATTGGTGTTCTATTTGTTTATTATTAGCTATTTGCTATTAATAAAAGGCTTATAATGAGCCATTTTTTATAACCATTTATGGTGTGTGTGTGTATCTCTTCTGCTAGTCTGAATCCAATGATTTGTTATTGCGAGAAGGAGCTGGGGAGACGTAAGTGTTGGTGTTCTTCCCTTATAGCCAAATAGACAAAATACATAATTGGTGCTGTGAGCAGGGTCTTTGTGCTGAAATGGATACCAAAGAATCTTGTTAATTAAGGTTTATGATATTGTACTCAGAACGGTAGAAAAAAAAAGTGTAGATTCTTTTTGTTTCCCCTTTGTGAAAAACGTGTGTGCTGTTTTTAACATGTGGGACGTGAAACATTCATTCTGTTGTTATGACCTCTTTGTTTAAAAAGAAGAGTAGCTCCACTGGCGGAGATTGCCCAGATATAACAATCCCAGGATGGTCAAAAAGCCCTTATGATAAAATTGCACAGACTTGGGCATGTGGTGCGGGATTAAGTGAAACATGGGATACTAGCATAGGAGAAGCAAGTCCAGATGAACTAATTAAATGTTTACAATTGATCCCCATGGAGAAGGGGAAGGAGTGTTCAGCTCTCAGGAGACGGGGATGGATTTTATTGCATGCTTTCAGAAAAATGCATCAATTAAATGTGGAATTACAAGATTCAGTTCAAAAGTTAGAAAAATAATTGGCTGCTGGAAGACAAATTGCTTTGATGCAACAGCTTCAATTAAAGTTATATCATGATACAGCAGATACATATCAAGTTGTTGCTGAACGTGCTGTGGTTAAAGTCGCAGGATATAAATATAGAAAAAGAAGAGGCAGAGTGAATTCACATAAAGTAGCAACAGTAATTGCTGCTGCGGATGTAAATTGGGATCCTGATAAATGGGATGGTGATGTTTTTGATAATACTACTATAAGTAGTGATTCTGATACATCAGATCCTACACAGAAAGCGAAACCGATATGTAAAGAAGTGACGGTTAATCCCATAATTCGCAGAAAAATGGATCGCCATCCATTGAATCCAGGGGGCGGTGTTATAGATATGACCGCCCTTGAGGATTACTCACAACAAGAAATTGGTGAAATTATAAATAGATTGAAATAGAGGTCAGGTGAATCTTTGTTGGCTTGGATGGTCAGAATGTTCGATTGAGGTGCTGCGGGCCTTCTAGTCAATACAACAGATGCTGCTAGGTTTTTACCTTTGTCTAATGATGTTCAAATTCAGATACATGCAGGTCCTCCTCGCGATCATAATGGTAATGATGGACAATTATCTCTTTTGCAATTGGCTGCACAGGGATGTAATCACAAATATCCAATCGCATCGGACTGGCCGACTAATGATAAAAACTGGGACAACTTGAAGATTTAGGTGAATGGGAAAAGCCCCAAAAATGAAGTCGTGAGACGGAGAGTCGATCAGAAAAACGTACTCCTGGCAAAAGGTTTGATAGCAGAGATTCACGCGTATAGAGAAAAGATATGTTTTTGGCTTTACTGAAAGATGGTGTCCCTAGAGAAGAAATAGATGGAATTCCAACACATGAGAAGTATTTATTATATAAAAAACAAGGTTTGGATGGAAAGGAACGCTATAAACAAGTAAAGCGACAGGACCTGCATAAGCCAAAAGATGAATTGGATCCTTTTGGATCGTCACAAGAGGGGGGTGAAGATGAGCTCTCTCGGATCTCGATACCCGCCCAGCCAATTTATACTGATTTGAGAAAAATTGTGAGTGCATTAGTAGAGAGAGAATCGAAAGGCGTTCATTCTAAAGATGAAGAGGATATTGGTCAAGCTTCAGTGTCAGCGGCCCATGTTAAAGTAGACAGACAACCTCATATTAAAGTTAAATTATTTTGGCATACCGGCAATATACAGGAGGTTGTGCTTTAATTGATACTGGAGTGGAGGCCTCTTTGATTCACGGAAACCCTTCCAAATTTAAGGGTAAACATTTTATTGTTATTGGATTGGGTGCTAAAGAAACCTCAGCTGTACAAACGAAAATTGACCTAAAAATTGGGCAAATGAAAAGAGGCACTTATCAAGCACTAATCGTTCCCTTGGCAGAATACATTATTGGTTTTGATATTTTGGAGGGTCTAACCCTAGGTTTAGGTGGCAAAACATATCAATTTGGCCTCAATGCTTTTACTTGTTCTCCAGTTGTAGTGGGTCATTTGAACATACCCCCTGTGCAGGTTCAGATAGCAACTAAACGAGTGTCCATGAAACAATATCAGATTCCGGGTGGCCAAAAGGAGATTTCAAACACTATCAATTCCGTGACTACTGCCTGGAACAATCCGATCTGGCCTGTTAAAAATCCTGATGGTTGCTACAGGATGACAATTGATTACCGCAAATTAAACAAATATACTCCTCCATTAGTGCCTGCAGTACCTGATGCTGTGACGTTAATTGAAAATATACAAAAATTTGAGGGCACCTGGTATGCAGTGTTGGATTTGGCTAACGCCTTTTTCACTATACCGATTGCAGCTGATTGCCAAGAGCAGGTTGCATTTTCTTGAAATGGGAGACAATACACTTTTAATCGTTTTCCTATGGGCTATATGCATAGTCCGACTATTTGTCATTGGCTGGGGGCTGAACATTTGGATAAAATTCAACGTAAATCAGATGTGCAAATTGTGCACTACATTGATGACATACTAATTCAAGGCACAGATGAGCAAAGTGTGCGCATGCATTTAAACCTTATCATGGAAGGTTTGCGCAAAGAAGGGTGGGAGCGAAATGATGCTAAGACACAAGGCCCGTCAGAGACAGTTATTTTTCTAGGAATACAATGGGCCTCATTACACGGTAGGCGGTGGACCAAGGTGCTATTAGCTATTAGCTCCTTGGTCCAAGCCGGTAAATTACCGGCACCGCTTTGGAGGAAAGGGGAATTACCGCCCTATTCCAAGGTTGGCAGGGTGGCAATTCCCCCTTCCCCCATTGCCCTTCCCCATTCCCATTTTTGCCCCATAGGGCATAATGGGAATGGGGAAGGTGTTAATTACCGTAAGTACCGTAATTAGCTCCCTGGTCCCTCTGCGGGTTGGTTTTTAACACCTGCAAAAAGCAGGCGTTAAAGTATCCAACCCGCAAAGGGACCTCGTAGTAAGGCGGTAAGGGTTAACGGTCACCGGTACCATTAACGGTGACCGTTAACCCTTACCGCCTTCCGTGTAATGAGGCCCAATGGCATGATGGACATCGTGAAATGGTGCCTAAAGCAAAACAGAACATTCTTGAATTTCCCACACCAAAAACTAAAAAACAAGCACAACAATGTATTGGTTTATTCGGATTTTGGAGGCAGCATATTCCACTTTTAGGACACATTTTGGCACCCCTTTATAAAATGACATGTAAAAAATATGAATTTTTATGGGGTGAAGAGCAAGACATGGCATTTCAATTGGCAAAAAGTGCCATTCAAAAAGTGCTTGATTTATGGCCATTGAGGGAAGGTGAAGTTGAATTGATTGTTTCTACTCAAAATTCCTATGTGGATTGGAGTCTATGGCAAAAGCAAGACAGGAAACGAGTACCATTGGGGTTTTGGAGTAGGAAATTACCTGATGCAGGCAATAGATATACCCCTTTTGAGAAACAGTTATGAGCCTGTTATTGGGCTTTAATAGACACTGAACAGATGACTGTGGGTCATAATGTAATTATACAACCAGAAATTCCTATTGTGCAGTGGGTGCTTAGTTCTCCTAAAACACACCGAATTGGGCATGCTCAGGAGGCTAGTGTGATCAAATGAAAATGGTATTTACAACCTGGTAAACCTGTGGCAACGCTACATGAACAAGTGGCAGGAGTGCCGCTAATTGATCTTGAACCAGAGGATGATGAATTTGTGGAGAAATGTCCAGTAACTTGCGGGATCCCATATGGAGAATTACCTATTGAACAAACTGAACATGCCTGGTTTACTGATGGCGCAGCTAAATATGTAGGGATCGAGCGGTATTGGAAAGCGGTTGCATACAATCCCAAGACAAAAAAGGTGCTTACTACATCCGGAAAAGGGAAGAGAAGCCAATTTGCAGAACTATATGCTGTGTATCAGGCATTAAAACAGGAATCACCTGGTATCTGTCACATTTGTACTTATTCGTGGTCTGTTGCTAATGGTCTGGTGGTTTGGCTGCCGACTTAGAAAAAGAATGGATGGAAAATTCATAAAAAAGAATTGTGGGGTAAAGAAATATGGCAAGACATTGCTGACATGTTAGTGCACACTACTGTTACTGAATTTCATGTAGATGCACATTGTGCAACAGATTCATTGGAACAATGGTTCAATTCTGTTGCAGATGAACAGGCAAGAGTTAAAATTATGGACTCAAAATCTGAGGAGGAAGACATTGAGGGAATTGCTAAGTGGGCCCACCAGAAGAGTGGACATCTCAGAGAGAAGGCTACTATCAGGTGGGCACAAGACAGGGGAATCAATATCCCTTTAGAAATCATGAAAACTGTGATTTTACAATGCCCTATATGCCAACATCAGAAGCACCGGTCTATTCCTCACATAATTCATGGCACATTAAAACATGGGAAGTTACCAGGTCAAATTTGGCAAATTGATTATATTGGCCCTATGTCTATAGTTAAAGGCTGTCAATATGCATGTACAATTGTGAACACATACTCAGGCTATTTAATGGTCTTGCCATGCAAGATAACTATTCAATTGAATACGATTAAATTACTTGATCCGGTGGCTGTATATTATGGTATCCCATTACAAATTCAAAGTGATAATGGGCCTCATTACGGGTCTGGCGGTAGCCGTTCCTGTAACAAAGCCACGTCTGCCGCCGGACCCGTGATTTTACCGGCACCTGCGAATGGGCAATTACCAGGTCATGCCGAGGTCGGCAGATCCGGTAATTGCCCATTCGCGGGTGCCGGCAATAAGGTACTCCCCATCCCCATTCGGCCCCATAGGCCTGAATGGGAATGGGGAGCTCGGATGCACCGGCACCGTTCATAACGGTGCCGGTGCACCCACGAGGTGGGCTCGCAGGTGCCGTCCTGCCCCTCAGGTTAGACCTGGTGGGCAGAGCGAGACCCGTGGGCACAACTCGTAGTATGGTGGTACGGTAGCAATGGTGCCGGTAGCGATACCGGCGCCGTTGTTACCTTACCGCCATACTTGTAATAAGGCCCAATGGCTCCCATTTTAAAGTCACGTCCCTTATCACCCAGAAGCATCTGGTCTGATTGAACGAATGAGCTGGTTATTGAAACAACAACTGCGCAAAATTGGTGATGGTACTTTGCAAAGCTGGCACGAACACTTATCTGAAGCTGTCCAAATTCTGAATAACCGTCCTATTGCTAATGGTGAAACCCCATTAATCTGTATGTTAACACCAGCTTTGCAAATGAAATTGGATAAACAATTGAAATGTACTGATTTTGAAAAACAATTGTGTACAAGATCTATTGAAACATGCACTGATGTTTCCAGTGATATAATATGCAACTTTAATATCGTCACTGATATCCACTTAAAACATGTTAAACTTCCGCCTTGTTGGTTATTTTCTTGTGGTAATTTTTCTTATTCTTATATGCCTGCTAATATTTCTGGTGGCCCCTGTGCTTTTACGCGGCTTGGTTTGATGATGTACCCATTAACACCTGCAATTACACATTCTGTACGTGCTGCTTCTTATCATACCTTAACTCCTGATTGTAATTCTGATGTACATTTGCTCTCGGAGGCTGACGTTATTGCTCTTACTGTTTCTTTTATTGGTGTTTGGGGTTTAGCTGCAGGTACCTATAAAACAATGATTAAGCTTGCTTGTTTAGTAGTTAAAGGGCTTAATGAAACTTCACAAGCGTTAACTGAATTATTATTAGATAATTGACATTTTGGAAAAGCTATTCTTCAGAATCGGGCGGCTATTGATTACTTGTTCTTAAAACATAACTTAGGTTGTGAGGCAGTAGAAGGCATGTGTTTTGATTTAGGTGAATATTCTGTAACGCTCACCTGATTCCCACGGAGGCGCTGGTCTAGGCAGGAAGGTGTCTGTGGCTCGAAAAGTGATGTGCAGGACTCGATTGGCAGTCCTCGGACAGATCGAACTGTGTTAACGATCTAAACTCAGGCCCCAGGCCCCCAAGCTGAACGATTGCGGGGATGGGTGCCACATCTGGCAAATGCTCTGCTGAAGCAGGTTGGGCATCTGCAGCAATCCGATCGGGAGGTACCGACAGATGCTGTAGCTCCGATAACCAGAATCTGACTGGTCACCAAGGAGCCTTGAACAGGAGAATGCGGTTCGATGTGCTCCTGAGCATAAAGAGCGACCGATGGATAAGAGGCAATGAAGAGAAAGCATACGTTTACATGTTGTCCCACAGGATCTCGAGGGCGTCTCCCTGGGAGGACGCTCAAAACCCGCCCCTATACGCATAAAGAGGCAGTTTCTTTTTAAAGAAGTTGCAAAGAGGTCCACCTCTGGAGTGTCCCATTGATGGAAAAAGTTGGAGAGGACATTGCTGTTCATCTCCCACTTGTAACAGATGCCGACTGGTGACTGAGTGCATCTGCGGCCACATTGAGGTGACCCAGGGTGTGTACAGCCTGGAGCCAAACCATGTGCTGGATGGCCCAGTCCAAATGTATATGGCAAGATCTACAAGGAGAGGAGACTTGGTGCCGCCCTGCTTGTTGATGTAAAACATTGCCACCGAATTGTCTGTGCAAACACGAACTACACTGTTTCTATAAGGGAGGTATTCAAAATGGCTGCCGTGATCCGCGGAGGTTGGGCCACCATTTTGACAACACCTGGGGTGAACTGCGTCACAGGAGCAAGTGATGCAATAGTCTCCTCAAGGGAGTCTGGTGCTTTGCGTGCCATCTTAGCCTTGAAACAAGGAACCTCGGCAGAGCCGGTACTGGCAGATCTAGGGTGTTTACTCGACACATTAGAGACAGCCCCAGAATTAGCCTCTAGTGGAGTATCCTCGGCAGAGCCGGTTCTGGAAGGCCTATGGTGCGTGACCACCTTCTTTTGCCCCACTCACAGAACTGGTATCACCACGGCCCTGCGCGTGGGAAGGCTAAGGGATATACCTTGCATCCAAGACCCTTGATGAGGGCCCTCAATTCTGTTGGTGTCCGATTTAGCCCCAAGAAGGTCGAACCATATAGCCACCTCGAGAGGGGCCTCGAGCCAAGACTCGGAACAGTTAGCTCCAGATGCAGAAGCCTCAGGGCGAACCCTGGTATCCAGAGCCACAGCAGAACTGGGCTCAACCTTAGCCCCAAACGGGGAACCTCGGAAGAAGATCTGGTTTTGGCAGACCCGCTGCAGGGCCCTCGGTGGAGTCTCCCGTGCGTCTCGCTGAGCTGAGACCAAAAGGAGTACTCGACTCAGAAAGTGTTATGCTCCCATGGAGAACCGCAGATATTTCCCATGGGGGGTCCAAATCAGAATGTGCATGTACGCATCCTGGAGGTCCACCACGTTGAGCCAATCGCCCTTCCGAAGAGAGGACTTTATTTATTTAGCAGGGCGTGATCATCTTAAATTTCTCATGGGAAGAGATAGATTGAACTGGAAAAGATTGTGGATAGTGCGCAGGCCAGCCTGGTTGGGTATGGGCACTGTGAAACAGACAGAACTAATAGCCCCCCCACCCCCCTTGCTCCCTGAGGGGAACAGGTTCCACCGCTCTGAGGTCTAGAAGTTCCTGTACCTCGGCTCTGGAGAAGGGCGTCCTGATCTGTTGGAAAGGAGGCTGAGGGGCGGGGTAGGGAGAAAAGGCAAGCGAAAGCCCGCCTGAGCGATGTACAAACCCACCGGTCTTCGGTGATAGTCTGCCAAGCCTCCAGATGAGACGAGATTCGTTCTTCCACCAGAGTCTCATGCGACCGACAAAAATAATTATTTGGATAATTTGTCGGCAGGGAGACTACCTGTCCCGGTAGAGGAGGCTGATGGGTGAGAGAAAAACCAACCACCTTGCCGCTGCTGCTTTCGGCAGGGCCACCAACCGGAGCTTCAGACCAGCGTGCACGCCGACCCTGAAACCCCCTGAATCCAGAGAAGGACCGGGGCTGGGACCCTGACCACTGTGTATAAGGGGCCTTAGCTGAAGCTTTCGCCAGTACCGATAAACAGGCTTTTGTCATCCACATAACATGGAAAGGCTGCTCAGCTCCAACAGAAAAGCTCCCAGCACCAGGCGTCGTGAACGTTGGTGTAAGGGAGGTATCCAAAAATGGCAGCCATGGACCAAGAATGTTGGGCCGCCATTTTGTCAACACGTGAGGAGAACTGCGTCATTGGAGAAAGTGAAGCAACTGTCTCCTCAGGGGAGTCAGGGGACTTAAGTAATACTTTAGCCTTGACACAAGGATCCTCGGCCGAGCCGGTGCTGGCAGATCTAGGATGTTTACTGGACATCTTAGGAACTGTCCCAAAATTAGCCCCCACTGGAGGAACCTCGGCAGAGCTGGTACTGGAATGCCCGTGGTGCTTGACCGCCTTTCTTTGCCCCCTCGACAGAACCGGTAACACCACGACAATGAGCGCGGGACGGTTGATGAACGTACCCTCCCGACAGGACCCTCAGAGGATCCCTTGACTCTGTCGGTAATGGATTTAGCCCCAAGAAGAGGAACCTCGGGTTTTAACCTGGGACGAATAGCTCCCTCAAGAGGAGCCTCGAGCTGTAGCTCGGTGTGAAAAGCTCCAGAAACGGAGACCTCAGGGCGTACCCCAGCATCAGTGTGGAAAGCTCCAGAAATGGAGACCTCAGGGCGAACCCCGGTATCCAGAGCTACAGACGAACTGGGCTGAACCTTAGCACCCAAATGGTGAACCTCGGAACGACGTACGGTTTTGGCAAGTCCCCTGGAGGAACCTTCAGAGAACACTTCAGTGCGCGTATTAGGCCCTTGGGGCACCTTATGGGAATCCCTGGTAACAGAGCTACACAAGCCCCTAGTGGTCATGAAATGCTCTCACCGAGTGGGGCCCTCATCACTGTCCTGATCCGCTTGAAGCTCATCCAATGAGGCAGGAACAGAAGACTGGTCCCCCATGCCTACACCTTCAGGTTTTAAAGTATGGACCCTGTCCATCGGTGTCTGCTCTATAAGAGACAACGGGCAGAGGAGGAAGAGATGGAGGTGGTCCAGAAGGAAGCAGCAGAGGGAGTGGCACCACCGGAACCTGAACCAGAACAGCTGGTGACGGGGGTGGAACAGGAGGCTCAGGGTACATTTCCCTTAACAGACGCTTGAAACACGTCCTCGTAGGAATCGAATGCCTGAGCATCTGAAACTTCCCAAAAAACTCATCCTCAGCCGAAGGCTTAGGCATTGGAAGAGGAAGAGGCCGCTCGTAAGGGGCATACCCCCACGAAAGCAGAGGGGATGGTTGCCAGGAGGGTCCACCACTGGCCGGTTCCACATAGTTCAGTGGAGCGGAAGCAGGAGGTAGCGAGACAGTCTCAGGCAGTGGAGCCCGCGCATGCCAGTCGAAAGAAGGGCAGAACAGGTTTTTTTTGTCCACGTGGCGTGGAAAAGGCTGCTGAGCCCAAAAAGAATACTCCCAGCACCAGACGTTGTGAACGTAGGTGTAAGGGAGGTATCCAAAATGGCCGCCGTGGACCACGGAGGTTGGCCTGCCATTTTGTCCACACCTGAAGAGAACTACGTCACATGTGGAGATGAGGCAATTGTCTCCTCAGGAGAGTCAGGCGACTTAAGTAACAATTTAACCTTACAAGGATCCTCGGCAGAGCCGGTACTGGGTGGACTTGGATGTTTACTGGACATATTAGAACCAGCCCCAAACTTAGCCTCCGATAGAGGAACCTCGGCAGAGCTGGTAGTAAAGGAATAATGGTTGTGACTGCCCTCTTTGCCCCCTCGACAGAACCAGTACCACCACGACTGTGAGCGTGGGACGGTTGAGAAATATACCTCACTGACAAGACCTTCAAAGAGAGTCTCTCGGATCTGTCGGTGCAGACCTTAGCCTCAACAAGAGGAACCTCAGGTTTTAACCTGGTACAAAAAGCTCCCTCAAAAGGGGCCTCGAGCCGTGACTCGGTACAGAAAGCTCCAGAAGAGGAAACCTCAGGGCAAACCCCGGTATCTGTGTGGAAAGCTCCAGAAAAGGAGACCTCAGGGCGAACCCTGGTATCCAGAGCCACAGACGAGCTGGGCTAAACCTTAGCAGCCGAATGGTGAACCTTGGAACGATGTCCAGTACTGGCATGTCTGCCTCGGGAACCCTCGGAGAACACTTCGGTATGCCCATTAGGCCCCTGGGGCACCTCAGGGGATACCCTGGTGATAGAGCTACATGAGCCCCTCCCGGACCGAGAAGACCCCGGGAAGGAGTCCCCTGGTCGGGTCGCCCTGAAAAGTAAAGAACTTACTGGGCGTTTCTTATGAAAAGCTGGAAATTAAGTGGAGGAACACGCTGAAACATTTCCTCCCACCGACGAAGACGACGTTGGAGTGCCCGGACGAAGAGGGAGTTGCAGTAGAAGCACGAATCTCAGCGATGCTCCGGGCCTAGACACTCCACAAAGAGAGTGAGGATTCGCCCTCGCGAAACGACGTTCGCATGAAGAGCAGGATACAAATCCCAGACGCTCCGGCATAGACGGAGGACTAGATGACCGAGGAACCGGAGCAGGAAGGAAGGACAAAGGGAATAAAAATAAAAATTCCCAGTGATGCTAGTGCGTCCAGCCCCGACCGCGCGGATAAAAGGACTGAAGGGCGATGCGCGGGGCGGAGCTCAGGATGGCAGGGTTACAGCCACATGCGGTACCCCGCGTAAAAATAAAAGGACAACAATTACATTTTTTATGCTTTTTTTGACAAAAGTGCTCCGGTCCTGTCCCAAAGGTAAGGAGGAAAGGGGATGGGACGTAGGAGTCTGAAGAATATGTGGGATGAACATCCAGTCGAAAGAACGTTAACAGGGGTAAGTAACTTGTTCTTCGAATGGATTGTGTCCTCCCACGTATTCCTCATCTTTGATAGACTTTCAAAGCATTTTATTTTAGGGGGTGGGTGAAAAGACTGTTCTTATATGCTGACATTAATGAGGACAGCTTTGCCAAATGTGGCCTCCTTTCCTAATAAAGAGTCTACACAGTCAAATTTACTGAAAGTATGAAGGGACGACCAGGTTGCTGCTCTGCAAATGTCTTGCATTGGTACACCTCTTCTAGAGCTGAGGAAGCAGCCACCTCTCTAGTGTAATGCGCCCTCAAACCTTCGGGTGAATCTTTGCCTGCCAGAGAGTAGCATTCTGCTATGCACACGACAATCCACCTGGATATTGTTTGTTTTGTGACCGCCAAGAATGAACTTTGTCCAGCATAACCAATAAAGAGCTGGTCATTCTGACAAACATTGTCTGTATGTTTAATGCAGTAACTTAATACTCACTTAGGATCCAGATGATGTAGTCTCTCCACCTCTTTTGATGGATGAGGAGGTGGATAAAAAGTTTGAAATACAATACGTTGTGCCAGGTGAACCTCTGGCACAACTTTCAGAAGAAAGGATGATCGACCTCTTAGAACTACCTTGTCCTTGAAAAGGGATATGGAAGCTGGTTTAGAAGACAAGGCTTGTAGCTCACTTACCCTATGGGCAGACGTTATAGCTACTATAAAAGCTGTTTTCATAGTGAGCATTTTTAAAGGACACGAATGAAAGGGGTCAAAAAGAGCATCCATAAGACATCTTAGTACCAGATTCAAGCCCCATGTTGGCACGATGGAGCGAGTAGGCGGAAGCACATTTGTTAGGCCCTTAAGAAATTGTACCACAATCGGCACCTTAAAGTACGATCCCTCATCCAGAGAGCTCTTAATAATAGACTGTGTCACTAAGTAGCCCTTCACTGTAGCAACTTGCAACACAGAATGGGTCAAGTGGAGTAAGAAAGACAGAACACGGGGAAGTTTACATGTGAAAGGATCAAGTTTCTTTTCCCTTCACTAGCTGCAAAACCTATTCCAGCGGTACAGAGATTTAGTTGCTGGCCTTCTAGCCAGAGGCAACACCTCCATGACATCTTCTGGAAGTTCCCAATCCTTATATCTCACTCTTTCAGACACCGGGTGTGAAGATTGAGACTCCTGATCTCTGGGTGAAGAATTAGACCTTGACTGCGAGAGTAGGTCCTCTCTTTGGGGAAGGCAAATTGGAGGGCAGAGGGCCATTTCCAGAATGTCTGAGTATCACGTTCTCCTGGCCCAATCTGGAGCAATGAGGATCATAGTTTTCCCAAACGTCCTCAACCTCCTGATGACATGTGGAATGATGGGGACTGGTGTAAACACATACAGAAGTGGAAACTCACAGTCCACCACAAACGCATCTCCTAGAGCTCCTCTTTGTGGAAATTCCCTGGAGAAGAAAAGCTTGCACTTCCGGTTGACACTGGTTGCGAACAGAGCCACTTGAAGGGTTCCCCAAAGGGCGAAGAGCTCCAGAAGGACTTCCTGAGCTTGTTCCTACTCATGGGAGATTGTGCTCTACCTGCTCAGAGTGTCCGCCGCTGTATTTTCTTCTCCAGTTAGATGCCAGAAGAGTGATTCCTTCTCTCAGTGCCCAGAACCAGGGCTGCATTGCCTCTCTATACCGGGGCAGTGACCCTACGCCCCCTCTCTTGTTGAGGTAATGCATTGGCACTATGATGTCCATCATTATCAGGACAGTTTTCAACCGTATTGCGGGCAGGAAGGCCATCAGCGCTAGTCTGATTGCCCTCAGCTCTAAAAGTTGATATGAAGTCTAGACTCCGACTGAGACCAGTGTCCGCTTACTGAAAGATTTCTCATGTGCCCTACTCATCCTGTGAGGGAGGCTTCCATCACAACTGTCATCTCCGGCCATGGTGGCCAAAGGGGTTCTCCTTTCATCACATTCTCTCGGCATGCCCATCACAGGAGATCCTGGGCGAACTTTGTCGGGACCTGTAGAAGGTCTGTCATTCTGCTGGAGAATTGAGACCACTGCGATCCGAGAGCTCACTGAAGGGATCTCATTCTCAGACATGCTTCTGACACCAGAAAAATGCAGGATGCCATGAGACCGACCAACCTTAGGTACTCGTAGGCCGGGAGATGTTGGGCACTTTGAAATTTTTGAACCATCTGCAAAAGATGTCGAGCCCTTAACTCGGGTGGCAAAGCTTTTCCCGAGTCTGAATCCAGGACTGCTCCAATAAATTGAAGCTTATGTAGGGTGTCAAGTGGGATTTCTTGAAGTTCAGGGAGAAGCCCAACTCTTGGAGGAAGTGACAGGTGCAACTGTGATGATTCAGAGACTGTTCCAGAGAAGCAGCCCTGATCTACCAGTCATCCTGGTAAGGGTAGATGTGAATCCCTTGCCTCCTTAGGTTTGCTGCCACCACTGCCATAAACTTGGTGAAGTCCCTGAGGGTTGAGAGGTGTCCGAATGGCAGTACCCAAAACTGATAATGAGAACTGCAAAAGTCAGGTACGTTCTGTGCTTCTGATGTATTGGCACATGAAAGTAAGCATCATGAAGGTCCAACAACACCAACCAATCCAGGAGTCGAATGGCCTGAAGGATCTGCAAAAGAGTTACCATCTTGAACTTGTCCTTCCTGAGGAACTTGTTCAAGCATCTCAAGTCCAAGATGGGTAGCACTCCTTCGTCCTTCTTGGGAATTAAGAAGTAGGGAGAGTACCAACACTGGTTTCTCTCCACCACAGGTACCAGCTATATTGCACCTTTCTCCAACAGGATCAGAATCTCCTGTTGGAGAAGGGGATCTGGAACCAAGGCCGATCTGGCTTTCGGGGGGCAATCGGGAGGTTTCTTAGAAATGGAAGGCAGTAACCTTCTGCTATTATTTGTAGCACCCATGCGTCCGAAGTTATGTTTTGCCAACTTCAGAGATGATGTGACAGCCTGCCTTCGACCACAGACTTGTGGGTGAGGGAGTCATTTTTCTGCTCCACCTGCAGCTGATGCTAACTCTGCAGGTATTGGGCAGGGAGTTCTACCTCCTCTTCCTCGAATCTATGTGATCACCTCACTGCCCGTAACTGCGCCAGCGAAAAAAATGTTGACGCCATTTACAGCGCGACGCAGTGATCCCATATATCACTTCGCCCGCATCCCTCGAACCGCAGTCCCCTTCCCGAACACCCCACCACCCCACCCCACCCCACACCACTTACTTTTACGGCGGCACACCTCTGTGTGCTGCCTACACTCCTCTATCCCTGCGGCGTCAGTTCCTCCCACTAACATGGGTCAGAGCTGACGCTGCAAGGTGCTTTTCTTCTTTGTTTAACTTTCTTGTCCCTCGCAGCCCCCGACTCCCATAACTGTGCCCAAGAAGAGCGGGGGACAGCCACGCTACCCCCTCTCTGCTTGAGTGCAGTAATGGGAGTCAGTATTTTGTGCAACCCCGAAGTCGCAGTGACTTCGGGGGCGCACAAATGAGGGCAAGATTATGGTATGTTTCCCTCTCCCTCTGCCTCCACGAGTTCTTCTCTGACCCCGTTGTGAAAATTGTCCTCTTCCCCTAGAGATGGCCGAATAGAAATTAAAAGGACATCCTCTCCATCCGTGATCTGAGGGTTGCGGTTGTCTGACTGCCACCCCTAATGATTTAGCTGCTGCTCTAGAAGCCTGCAGCTTCGGCTTCTCCAAGCTGTTGGCAGCCTTTTCTCCAAACAGAAATGTTCCATCAAAAGGCATGTCCTGTAAACGTGCCTGGACATCCACATAGAAACCTGATTTCCTGAGCCATGACATGCGCCTATGCACAGTACTTGTAGCCATTGATCTACCTATGGAATCCACTGTACCTAGACTGGATTGCAAAGACTGCCTCATATCGTCTTTCCCGTCTTCAACTAGGCTCAAAAAGCCTTCCCTTTCTTCTCCCTCCAGTATATGCTCTGCTGCAAGAGCAGCTACACCCCAAGGGGTGTGTGTATTTTGCAAAGGCACTTGTAGCATTGGCTGATTTCAGTGCCATGCTTCCTGCACTAAACACTCTCTTTCCCAGAGAGTCAACCTTCCTGTCTTGTTTGTCTGCAGGTATAGATGAGTAAGCTGAGGACTTGGACGAAACTGTTGCCACCTGTACAACCAGGCTCTCTGCTGTAGGTTGCCTGTTCAGAAAAGGAGGGTCCACAGAAGCTGTTCTGTATTTTTTTTAATTAAAAGTTTATTCACAGGGGAAACGGAATCTGGCTTCAGCCAGCTTTTCATAATCCTTTACTTTACTTTAATAAGTGTATATAGCGCGGCAACTGACCCGGAGGCTTGAGTGCGCTAGACATTGAGGACAGAATACAGACACTGAGGAGCTATACAAAGACAAAATATGAGCGGAGTTAACAACCAGAGAGATGTTTAATTAAACAGAAGGGTTTTTAATCCCTTTCTGAACACCATGGCGTTCCAGGATAAAAGGCTCCAGTTTTCACCTGTGATAGCCTGCAGATGGGAACTTGTAGTAGTGAGCGATTGTTAGATCTTAGATTTTAATTACTGGTTTTTACTACCAGTTCAGTGTTAAGGTATGTTGGCTCGACAATTATGTGTAATCACCATAAGAGGGAACTGAATCCTCTCTCTAATTGGTAACCAATGTAAATCCCTTCTCGCATCTGAGATATGATCCATTCTGCTACGATCAACAATACCTCTCAGTGTATTATTCTGCATTGCTTGGAGTCTGTTAATCTCACAGTTGGGTAAGCCAGTCAGTAGGCTGCTACAGTAATCTGATCACGATCACATGAGGGCTAGACAGAAAGGGACGTGCGTGGGACAAGAGTTTGATGTAATAGGCTGCAGAGGCGACTAGACGGTTAGCCTGTGTCTTCATATTCAATTTACAGTCCAGATACACCCATAGTGTCTTAACCTTCTTTTTCACAACAATGGTACACCCATCAATATGTACTTGAGAATACCCATTTTCCATTTTGCGAGTTTTGTTTTCAGTTCCCACGAGTATCAACTCTGTTTTACTTGCATTGAGTGATAGGCCATTAGCAGCCATCCAGTCACCGATAAGGCCATATATCCTATTAATATTGAGTTCATCTTCAGAAAAAAAACCAGTGAGGGGTATGATGCACTGAGTATCATCTGCATAGTTTGCAAATTCAATGCCATTGATATCCAGAAAGTCCAAGAATGGAACTGTGAAAATGTTGTAAAATAAAGGGGAAAGACAAGTGCCCTGCGGCACCCCCTGAGAGTTGCATCGACCAAAGGACCACTCACTCTCCAATGACGTCCCCCCAAGAAGGATTTGACTCATTGTGCTGCTGAGATGGAAAAGCCAACTACCTCCTCCAACCTGGTGACCAGCAATGAGTGGTCCACCAGGTCGAAGGCGGTCGATAAGTCCAAGAGCATAAGCATGCTGGTATTTCCTTGATCTATGTGACAGAGAAGTCTGGATTTTAAATCCATCAATGCCGTCTCCGTCCCATGTCTCTCTCTAAAACCAGATTGTCTCTGATTTAAGATACAGTGGGATCTCATATTAGCGAGCATTTGCGTGTATGCCACCCTATCCAGGATTTTTAACAAAAAAGGGCAATTTGAGATAGGGCGGTAGTTCAATGGATCACATGGTGTTAAGCCGGGCTTCTTCAAAAGCGAAGTGATCCATGAATTCTTGATACAAACTGGCAAGCAGCAGTCTCCGAATGACGCATTGACAAACGGGCAAAGTGTGGTGATCAAGGCAGCAGAGCATGCCTTAATGGCTAACGAAGGCCATACATCCCCCTTAAAACTTGATGGCTTGAGCTTTTCTATAATCAAAGTAAGTTCAGCTTCGTCAATAGATTTAAATAAAAACTCCTCTTCTGGTTTCCATTCCTTATATCGAGGGCTGACTATATCGGGATCTTTTTGTGTAGAACTCTTATTTGCTATAAGGATGCCATTTTTAATTTTATTGAGTTTGGCATCCATGGCTTCTTGGACTAGGTTGCACCAGTTGGTATCTCCAATAATCGTATCTGCCTCAATGTTTTTAGTTGTTTCCAGCTTTTGAAAGACTTTAAAAAGTTCCTTAGGAACGTAGGGCATCCTCACCCTTAAGGCATCATGAAAAGGGAGTACAGCCTCCTTAACTGGACCACTGTTTAAAATATCAGTAAAATCCTCAGTTTCAATAGTAGCTGCGGGTTTAGACCACCACAGATATTCAGCAACTTTACAAATTGCTGATCTCTAGGAAGGATCAGCATATCCAGTCACCTCCGGGTTCCCAAACTCTGTTTCAGGAGATGGCTCCCAACTGCTGGTCTCCTTAATTGTCTCGACCAGATTATGCATCTTGGACTATTGAGAAATAAGTTCTTATGGAACATTGGGCGTTCCATACTCATAACCAAAATAAGTTTGATCCTCCTCCTCATCTTCCTCAAAGATGAAACCCATAGATCTGAAAAAATCAGGTTGAGGAAGGGGTTTGAAAGACCTTGTCGGTTCAACAGGTGGTTCCACAGTCTTCGGAGGCACTGAATGCTCCGATGACGTCGAAGGCATCAAGGGTTTGGACGACTTCTTTGAAGCAGTCAGCGAATGAGCCGACGGTTTTGAATGTATGAATGCATAGACAGTTTTAAATGAATGACATGCCTCGAAGACTCAGGCAACAAACTTGGCCGCTTTGATACCTTCAAAGAAGGCTTCAATATCGGAGATGAAGGCCTCGAAGGGGTAGATAAAGGCTTTTTCTTATGTGTCAATGAAGCCTCCTTCGACTTGCGTTGAGGAGCCTCTCTTCCCGGGCTCTGAGGCATGCGGAAGGAGACACATGAGACTCCCTTCTGGTCTTGTTGTACTCAGAGGTGTGGCTTTGTTTGGCTGACTACTTGAGAGGGTCACTTGGAGGAGCTTGACTATGAAAAACGTCAAGCAATTTTAAGAAGAGGTTTTCCCATACCGGTGTCGAGGTTTTCTTAGGGAAAGATGCTTTTTCGGGAGAGGAGGAAGACGACGATGACGAGGACCTGTGACGCCGTTTCTTACTCTTCTTGTGAGAAGAGGCCGACGAACGTCGTTAACTGTACGTCAATTGTCTATGATGTTTTGGACGTTTTCTCTCAGGGCAAACATCCCTCGATTCGTACCTGCATCAAGTTTCCCCTTCCTTTCCCACAAGGCCTTGACAGTCATGGATTGATATGAAGCACAGTCGTCCACCTTGTGGCCTATCGCCAAACACCACAGACAGATACGGTGAGTGTCTGTAATGGACATTTTTGCTCCACAGTGTGCACACCATTTGATACCTGTCTTTGGTGTCGAGGAAATGTCGAAAGAGTATTGAATTTACTTAATTGTAGATCAAACGCAATTAAAATTTTGCTGAGGCAAATAGCTCTGAAGCACACAGCAATGTGGAAAAAATGGAACTGAGGTGACGGCCAGCGCGAGTGCTTCATATACCAGTGTCGATGTCACGAGGGACACTACGGAGGTCGTCAAAGACCAAGGCTCAATGCACATGCACTACAATCCACCCTTTGGACAATCAACTACCATATCCCAATGAAACAAAAGACAGTTTCCGAAAATGATGAAACATCCCCACTAATACATGGGAATACAAGAAATACAAAAACAACACACAATCAAAACCAAAACAACTACAAAAATACAAATAAAAATATAGCGCAACGCCTCAGGAATCCAAGAAAACAACTGATCCCACCAGCTCCCGCTCTGATCCTGAGTCACTTGGGAAATAAGGTCATTCAAATTACAAATATGTTTCTCAATAGAACGGGAATGATCATTCAAATCAAAACAACACATCCCTTTAACCTAAATTGTACTTCAAAAAGTCGATAGCAGCCCTATATAATTTCTACTGTCTAATAGCAGCTCTGTCAAAGCTTGTGAAGTTTTATTAAGCCCTTTAACTGCTACACAGGGTAATCTAATTAAGGATTTATAACCACCACCAGCCAACCCCCATACACCCACCAAGGAAAAAGTGAGCACCAAAACTTCAGGTTCAGACAATAAATGCACATTAGAATCACAATCTGGCGACATGCTGAAATGGTGAACAGCACATGTATCTCGATGAATCGCAGGCTGCAAAGGAACCATCATTAACCAGAGCCGCGTCAAAGCACAAGGGCCACCAGAAATATTTGCAGGAATATAGGTGTAGGTAAAGTTACAGCAGGAAAATAGCCAACCCGTTGGACGCTTCCCATGCCGAATATGGCTGGCAGCTACAACAGTAAAATTGCAAAACATCATATTAGACAGATCAGCACATGCACCATTAGAACGTGCACATAAAAGTTTCTCAAAATCTGTGTCGCTTGTTTCATCAGTCAAGTCCAATTGCTGACATTTGCCAATGTGTTGAGGATCACATGTCATCAAATAGCAGACATCAGCCAGAGCAATGTCACCGGTAACAATATGCGTCATAGTTCTCCATATATGATCAGTGTCAGAACATAATGTGCAGTACTCATAGACAGAAAAAGAATGTCTAACATTCGAGTCCTCCACTAGAGTATTATTATGCAGTACTCCGAAAATGTGTCGCAGCACAGGGGCCGGCGTTGCTTCAGCCACAAGACACAAAGAAATCAAGTTCGAAGCATCATGAACATCAGCCAGGCAAAAGCGTGAGATGTTCAAAACTCTACGGGTCAAACAAAAACACATATTCTCAGGTTGCTTGATAATCGCAGCATAGCCATCCGCACAAAAGACGAGGAAGTCGCAGAAGAGGGCAAAGCATCATGCCCCTCGACAATACAGTCGAATCAGCATTAGTCAACGTGGCAACATCAAAGCCGTTAGTAGTCTTCCAGATCATCCGAGTCAGCCGTACAATGGAGACATTCGCCTCATTTCTGTGCATGTCCCCGGACCCTCCATAACACACTCCATACAAGTCCCCAAGCGCACACATCACGAACAGGGTCTGGAGATTTTCTTTTTGCAGAAAAACAAGATATCAGTGAAATACATCACTCACGTAAATAACATTTGTCCAGCGGGAATGTGGCTCCATTTCCTCTTTCCTGGTTCCATTACTAAAACAACTTTATCCTCTCCTGCCGCAATTACATCTGCTGGAACCGGCAGGCCAGTAGGTTTCTCAACTCAAACATTTGCTTCTGCAACCAATTTGTCTGATGAACCAAAACCTTTGTCCCCACGTGTAGTTGCCACTGTGGGCGGCTCTCCGTTTTTCAGCATGAATAATTTTACAGGGATGATGATCAGTTGTGCCACTCGATCCCCTTTGCGAATTGGCAAAATGTTCTCTCTGCTATTGATTAAAATTACTTTTATTTCTCCCTGATAGTCTGCATCCACAATCCCTCCAAGTACCTGGATTCCTCTCAATGCTAACCTAGATCTGGGGGCAATCAATCCAATATGTTCTGATGGAATCTGCACTCTGATTACCATGTCAATAACACTGATCCCTCTCGGTTCAAGCCTGATCTCCTCCATGGCATGCAAATCCACCCCTGCAGACTCTGGTGTCAATAAGGAGCTAGAGCCCCAAGTGAAATTTCCAAGTACATCAACATTTCAAATGCCCTGTTTAGTTTTATTTGCAAAGATGATGTTAACATACGCATTAATGGAGTTTCACCATTTGCAATCGGCCTGTTATTTAACACCTGCACCGCATCCAGAATTCGCTCATGCCACCCGTTCAAGTTACCATCACCAATCTTTCGCAACTGTTCTTTCAACGAACCATTCATTCTTTTCATCAATCCTGAAGCTCGGGGTGATAAGGGACGTGGAAATTCTATTGGACGCCCTTCTCCTGACAACCAACCTGAATCCGTTTTCCTTTAAAATGTGATCCGTTGTCACTTTGAATGTGTAAAGGTACACCATAGTACACTGCCACTTGATCTAATAATTTAATGGTATTCAACTGCGTAGCTCTTTTGCCTGGTAATACCATCAATTAACCTGAATACGTGACCACAATTGCACACGCATATTGACACCCTCTATTAATTGGCATGGGACCGATGTAATCGATCTGCCAAATTTGTCCAGGTAATTTATCTCATCTCAATGTGCCTTGAATTACATTTGGAATGGATCTCTGTTTCTGATGCTGACACACTGGACATTGCAAAATCACTGTTTTCACTACTTCTATTCCTTAATCTTGTGCCCACCTGATAGTAGCCTTTTCTCTGTGATGCCCAATTTTCTGGTGTGCCCACTTAGCAATCCCTTCCAGATCATCTTCCTCAGACATTGTGTCCATAGCTGAAATTTTGGCATGTTCATCTGCAACAGAATTTAACCAACCTTCCAATGAACCTGTTGTGCAATGTGCATCCACATAATACACAGTCACCTCACTATCCATCAACATTTCTGCGATATCCTGTCACAGTTCTTTTCCCCATAACTCTTACGCATGACTTTTCCACCCATTATTTCTGCATGTTGGCAACCAAACAGCTAGTTCATTAGCCACGGACCACGAGTCAGTGTACAAATAACATTGACCAGGCACTTCTTACTTCAATGCCCGATAAACTGCATATAATTCTGCAAACTGACTACTCTTTCCACTTCCTGATGTTGTCAGAATTTTCTTCGTTTTGGGATTGTACGACACTGCCTTCCAGTATCGCTCAGTCCCCACATATTTGGCTGAACCATTACTGAACCACGCATGTTCAATTTGTTCACTCGTCAACTCCCCATAAGGGACACCCCATTTCACAGGAGACTCACAGGCTTCGATCACATCTGGTGGTTGCAAATCGACCAGCGGAACACCAGCCACTTGCCAGTGTAACTTCGCAATTCCACCCTTCCCTGTTTTGGCACGATCTTGAATGTACCATTTCCATTTAATGATGCTAGCTTCTTGTGCATGTCCTATTCGATGTGTTTTAGGAGAGCTCAGTACCCACTGCATTAGCGGAATTTCCGATCGGATCAATACATCATGACCCACGGTCATTTGCTCTGTATCCACAAGAGCCCAATATCATGCCAAAAATTGCTTTTCAAAGGGAGTGTATCTGTCACCAGCCTCAGGTAACTTACGACTCCAAAATCCCAGAGGAACACGCTTCCTGTCTTGTTTTTGCCATAAAATCCAATTGGTATAGTTGTCATGTACAGACACATTCAACTCAACTTCACCTGCTCTCAACGGCCATAAATCAAGCACTTTTTGGAGTGTATCTTTCGCTAACTGAAAATCGTTCTCTTGCTCTTCACCCCATTCAAAGACAAATTTCTTTTGTGTCACTTTGTAAAGAGGCGCTAGAATCTTCCCCAAATGTGGTATATGTTGTCTCCAGAATCCAAACAACCCACTGAATTGTAGAGCTTGTTTCTTATTCACAGGTGTAGTGAACTCAAGAATCTTTTGTTTGGCCTTCGGAACCATTTCACGATGCCCATTATGCCACTGAATTCCCAGAAAAATCACAGTCTCTGCTGGACCCTGAAGTTAAGTCTCATTAATTTCCCATCCTTCTTTTCTTAGACCCTCAATGATTACTACTAAGTGCGTCCGTACACTTTGCTCATCCTTTCCTTAAATCAAAATACAAATCAATATAGTGTGAAATGTGTACATTAGGTTTGCATTGTATTTTGTCCTAATACTCTGCCACTAGCCAGTGGCAGATAGTCGCACTATGCACATACCCCAAGGGCAAACGTTGAAACGTATACTGCTTCCAATTCCAAGAAAATGCAAACTGCTCTTGACACTCTTCTGCAATTGGTATGGTGAAAAATGCATTGGACAAATCTATCACTGCATACCACGTTCCCTCAATCTTTTGTTTTGCACATTCTCAGTCAGAGTAACAGCATCTGGGATTGCGGGTATTAACAGAGGAGTGTACTTATTCAACTCGCGATAAATCAGTCATTCTGTAACTTCCATCTGGCTTCTTAACGGGCCAAACCGGGTTATTCTAAGCCGTAGTCACAGGGCGTAACACACCTTCTTCAACATATCCCTTGATAGTATCTGTAATTATGGCCTCCAGGAATACAATATTGCTTCATGGACACTCGTTTTGTGGCCAAAGCAACCTGCATTGGGGGCATCTTAATTTTTCCTACAATGGCGGGGGTACACATCAATGCACTCACACCTAACTGATAAGTTTCAACTTCTAGACCTAAAGTCAATCCCTCCAGAATATCAAAGCCAATAATATACTCAGGTATGGGGACAATCAACACTTGATACATATTCCTTTTCAAATTCCCAATTTTCATGTCAACTTTTGATTGGACTGCAGGTGTGTCTTTTCCTCCCAGTCCAGTTATGGTAAAAAGTCTACCATTAAACCTCAAAGGATTACCATGGATCAATTAGGCCTTCGCCCCATTATCAATCAAAGCTCGAACCTCTTGCATATTTCCCGATTGCCAGAATAATTTCACATTCACATGAGGCAGTCTCTTTACCTTACTCCGGGCAGACGCTACGGAAGTTTGACCACAATCCTATTTGTATTTTGAATGTTTGTATTTGGACTCTGTCTCCAACATCGCACTCACCACTTTTCGCAAGTCAGCATACGTCTGCTGGTATGGAAAAGCCGTCCCCATGGATCCCTCATCCATCTCCTCTTCCGGTGGTGCAGAAGGGGACGTGTCCCAAACGTGCTTATTCATATCCTGTCTTTTCACCTGTTTGTACTAACCTTTGCCTTCAAGTCCTCGCTTTTTGTATAGCTGATACATTTACCAGGTTTCAATCCCTTCAATGTCCTCTCGTGGCATTCAATCTTTCAGTAGCGCCAAAAACATGTCTTTTCTCGACAAACGAGAGCCTCTACTGTCGGACCAGGAGTCTGTTTTTCACTACGCCCCTCTCTCTCTCTCTCCCCCCACCTCTCCCTCTCTCTCTATCTCTCTCCCCACCTCTTCATTTTTCTCTCTCACTAGGTCTCTCTTCCACTTTGTCCCATTACCCCAGGTCGGCTAATTGTCTGATAGCATCGACCACTTCATCCGTTAATTTACGTGTCATCCCCACCAGCAAAGTCATAATTACATACTTGTAGGCCAGTTGAGCAGTTCAAATGATTGTATTTCAGGCTCAAACAGATAATGCCACCACCCACATATGTTCGGGATCATCAATATGGATGACTTCTTTCATAGCATGCTCCCTAAGTGTTTGAATTGCCTCTCTCAATGTGTACCACCTCTTCTCATCTCTAGGCCAGTCCGACGTAATCGGATACTTGCGATTACACCCTTGAGCAGCTAACTGTAACAAAGACACTTGCGACTCTCTCCCCTGAGCATCAGGAGGCGGCCCTGCACTCAATAACTCCTGAATATGGGTTTCATGGGACAATGGCAGGAACCTTGGAGAATCGGTCGGATCCACAAGAAGGCCTGCCGCACCTCCATCAAATAACCTGGCCATCCATGATAACAGAGACTCACCAGCCCTCTGTTTCAATTGATTTATGATTTCCCCAACCTCTTGCTGAGAGTAATCCTCCAACATTGTCAAATCCATTAAACCACCTGCGGGATTATTCGGATGTGGCACAGCTCGTCTAAGCGTAACCGGTTTAACAGTCACTTCCTTCCTGTCAAGCTCTGGTTTAGACTGTATCTCCCTTTCTGAACCACTCTCTGAATGAGTACTGTCAAATACATTCCCGTCCCATTGGTTGGGATCCAAATCAACCGCTGCGGAAGCAATCACTGTTGCTACTTTGCGGGTATTCACTCTCCCTCTTCTTTTGCGATATTTGTAATCGGGCAACTCTTACAGCAGCTCTTTCAGCCACTGCCTGATATTTATCTACCTTATCATGATACAATGTCATCTGAAGTTGTTGCATTAGTGCAATCTGTTTCCCAGCAGCCAGCTCTTTTTCCAACCTCAGGACACTCAACTGCAATTCTACATTCTGCTGATGCACCTTTCTAAACGCATGCAACAAAACCCAAACTCTTCTGCCCAAAGCTGAGCACTCCTTTCCCTTCTCTACGAGTACTTGTTGCAAGCAAGCCATCACCTCGGCCAACTCGCTTCTCCTGTACTTGCATCCAAAGTCTCACTCAAACCTGCACCATATGCGCAAGTCTGTGCAAGTTTATCATATGGGCTCTTTGTCCACCCTGCAATCATCACTTTGGGACAATCCCTGCATGCAGAGCTTCCCTTTTTCTCCTAAATAATGAACTCATCTTTTCCATGAATGTTTCACGTCCTTATCAAAATACCTCAAACACAATCACGCAATTTCACAAAACACAAACACGTAGAAAAATTGCCTTTCTGTGTCCATACCCTGCTCACAGCGCCACTTTGTTCTGCTTTTCAGATGCTTGTAATGACCTCAAAATTACTCTCCCTATTACACTGTCTAAAAGCTCTTGGACACAGGAAGGCAAAAATGCACACTCAGACCATCAGTTAGGAAAAGATTTGACTCTTTATCGGTCCTTTAATCAAGCTTCATAAGCATACATATAACTGTAGAATAAATGCAACTGGTTATACATGAATACATGGACAAGGACAAGTACGATAGATATACATCACTGTTAGTACAGTTGTAGGAGAAAACTTCATCTCGGCCACAACAACACTACCCAGTCCCAAGGTAGGTAGGTAGAGAGATCACACATCAACTAACAGGGCCTGGAGCGAGCATCCTCCCTCTCAGCGAGACTTCATCACCCGGGGTTCCAATTCTCTGTCTCTTCTTGGGATACCGCTCTTCTTAAGGGGGACAAATTCCTGCCCCTCATAAGTTGCAGACTGCCCCCGGCTGAATGACAGACAGAAAGCATGGGAGGCAAGAGCGGAAAAATCCAGACAGTAGTGGAAAAACCCAGCTCGTCTCTCGCACGCTCGTTTCCAGCACCCCTTATCAATGCACCTGCACATCTCTGACTCCCCTCTCGGCTCGTCCTTCAGCGAACAAAACGATCCTCCATAGTAAGCTCATCTGCTTCATACTAAAATATCCAACCGTTTCAGAAATCATGTCTGCCTTCTAACTGAGCTCAAAGAAATGTAGACTTTCATTGCGGTTTGGAAGTGAATGTCCAAAATGGCTGCGCACCGGCACCATGTTTTAGCTCATTTTTTTCACACGCGCATTACAATATATCAAAGATGAGAAATACGTCGGAGGACACAATCCATTTGAATCTGGACTTGCAATACGAGGACCTGGAAAATAGGTCATGGAGATTGAAATATAAGAATTAAGAATCTTCCTGAAAATGTCGAGGAGAAGGATCCTAAGGAGACAGTGCAACACGTGTTCGGAGACCTATTGAAAATGGGCCCAAAGAGAGAGTTGAACTATCTAATGCCCTGATATACTTAATAGCATGCGTAATGGCATCTGTGAGGTCATGAAACTGCCCTACGTTGCTCTAGTTTTCAGTGATGTCTTGGGTGATGCCATACATGAAGTATTAAGGTATGCATGTGCTGCATGGGGTTGGAGAAAGGTGGTTTAGCTTTGTGCACCTGTGGAATTTTAGGTTTATTTTGCGTGTTAGACAAATACCTTAACATCTATTAACTAAAGTTTTTATTCGAATTTCAAGGGTTTTGTTATGCTATATGCCCCACAACCCCAACTACTGCAGTTTTGTACCCATGGAAATAAGGGAGACAGGGGGGATGAATCCCCTCCACAATGTTAGGCGGGGGGATACAATATGATATATCCCCCCCAAAATTTGGAGCAAAGGAAATAAGGGTTCTTTATTTTTCCAATTGTGGTGCAGGGTGTCATTTTGGAAATGTACCTTTCTTATTCTAAATGCTTGAAATATATACATATACTGCTTACCTTCCAATGAACTGTTAAGTAAGGTAATTGTATCAGTAGAATAGGGGATGAGTGGATGCACAGCTGTCACAACCCCTCCCACCTTTATGGAAGAGGCTGCAGGTCAAATCACAGACATCAATGATAATCTGCAGAGCATCTTTTCAAAGACAGTGAAAAGATTTGAGTATTAAGTCCACAGAGTAACATTTACCTTGTATAGTTCAAAGTAAAACAAGTATTTATATACAAATAAAATGTATGTAACTGTGTAATTTATTAAAGCCTTTGTAATGAAATATTTCTATGCAAATGTCACTTTCCAATAAACAGAGTTTAGCAGAGAATTCAACCATTGAGGTTTCCTTCTCCAACTAGGAAATATTGAATCATTATTTGCTCATGAGATAGTGTAGTCAGATATTGAGCCAGATTGTCAAAAAGCAGCGCAAATGAAAGGAGTACAGCAAATGCACTCGATTTCATTTTGCTGCTTTCAGAATTGCTCTGATCACCTTATTCACAAAGTGACCTGAGCATTTTTGTTTAGCCCCCTTGCATACATTAGTGCGCTCCCGACACTAATGTATGACAGGTTCCCAGCAACCATGTGATTGCTGCACGCGCATTTCACCAAGACCGGTCATTTAAGGGCCCATCTCTGCGAACTGCCCAGAGGGAAAAAAAACATTTCCATTCCTGTTTGGGGGATGGAAATGGTATGTTATGTTAAGTTATTTATACTGCACACTGCTGCCATTTACATGGTCTCCAGGGGCTCTCGTGGATCTATAAGGTAAAGTGGGGTGGGTTGATGCATGTAGAAACAGGAGTAACTAGAGTCTGTGCATGTGTGCTTTGTGGGTGTGCTTAGTTCGGTACACTGCATGCTTGTTGTTTCTAGATGGGCAGGGTCCAGTGTTTGTGTTGTTGAGTGTTGCAGACTATTGGGGGTTGTGAGTTGGTTTGAGAGTGATGTGCAGTTTTGGGTGTTTAGAAGGGTGGTTTGCTAGCCATCTGGGCATGGATGGTAAGTGTGTGGTGACAGCGGGTGGTAGAGAAGAGGAAGTGGTTAGTAGGATGTTGGGTTGTATCTGGATATTGTACAGCTATGCTATTGTTTTCTTTTTGCAAGTCATTCACCTTTGCATTGGCTTAGGGTTAGAAATGAATTGGTGGGACAAGACTACAGGAAAATAATATATTAGTATGGTAGAAAGTATTGTGTAGGGGACTATTAGCTGTCACTGGAGTGGGTAATTATCTAGAGGGGCTGGGTGTTGTCCAGGGGATGTTTGGTTTCCTGGGTCCTCCTGGTCCGTTATGCAAACTTGTGTGCATGTTTCTTGAAACATTGGTCCGAGAATCGAGGCGTGTTTAGTTGTGGGTTCGGTTCTATCCCTTGGGGCTAGAGTTTCAATGCCTTTGTGGATGTGGTTTGGGCATTGTATGGGGTTGAAAGAGCCTGCCCATGGTTTGGACATTGTATTAGGTTGAAATGGCCTGCCTATGAGGGTAATCGTTGTATAGTTGTTGATCTGTTTTTATCTCGGCAAGATGAATAAGCAAGTTTTAAGCCATATCCCGAAGATTAGGTGGTCTTCAGTCGTCCTCATTTCCTTTGGGATCGAGTTCCATAGTTTGGCTATGAGAATGGAGAAAACAGTTTCTCTGATTTTAGTTTTCTCATAGTGTCTTGTTTTCTCTTTTGAGGTCAGTGCTATAACTTAAGGTTCTTCTGTGTTGGTATTGGGTGATTATTGCCTGGAGGCTTCCTTATCATGCATTGGGGGGAGCCATCAAACTTCTGTTTGGAAATTATTTCTTCATGAAGGCAGAGTGACTTCAAAAAGAAACGATTTATTTTTTAAGTCCAAGTGGCCCTCTCTCCCAGGACATGTGGCAGCAGGGCCTCCTGCACCAAAGGGGTTGAAGGGGCCCCCAGTATGCCAGTGATTGGGTGAATGTTGCGCTGGTTATTGGAGATCTGGTTTCTGAGAGGGTGTTGTTAGTGGTCCTGCTGGATGCCTCTATGGCTTGCTGGATTGAGCATATTTTTACGCTAAGGTCATCTGAGATACTCTCACATAACATTTGCAAGGGTACAGTGTTGTTACTACATGAGGTTGAGTTTTATATAACCTTGATAATTCTGCACATTTCCATTTGGGGGTTTGTTTCCGATTGGATTCTTGCAGCGTAATGTGTATTCTTGGCTTTGAAGACTGCCAATCTGTATAGATACATTTGTATTTGGTAGTTATTTTTGTCCAGTTGTTTGTAGTTTTTCTTCATGTCTTTTCTAGTTTACGGGTTATTTTCTTGAGTTCTCACAGTTCCTCTGTGAACCATCTGGCCACTACTTTTTTCAGTGTGGGTTTGAAAGTTTTTAAGGGTGCCAAATGGTCTCCTCCATCTGTGATCCAAGTGTGGAGGTTCTTTATAACAGTGTCTGGTGTTTCATATAGTTGGGAGAAATCGGGGATGGTGTTTTCTAGTAGTTCGGTTAGTGTTTCTAGATCAAGCCTTTTACATTTTCTTTTGTTTGTCATCACTTGCTTTATGTTTGTGGGTATTGTACGGGTTGGGTTTCTAACGGTGAATGGGACTATATGATGGTCCTTCCAGATGATTGGTACCAGTGGGGCAGTAGTGGAGAGTCCATCCCTGAAGAATATTGCATCGAAGGTGTGTCCAGCTCTGTGGGTGGGTCTGTTCACCATTTGTTTGAGATGGAGAATTTCCAGGAGTGTGCAGATGAAGTTAGTTTTAGTTTTGTTTTCTCTTCAAACTAAATGTAGAAATCTGCCAGAACGATTATGTTATCATGATTTATGGCTATGCTGGCTTTGGCATCAGTCATTTTGTGGCGAAGTTAGGGTTGTAGGTGGGCAGTCTCTAGATAAGAAGGAAGAGTAGGTTGGATTGTTAGCCGAGTTTGAGGTTGACTAAGAGTGATTTGCAGTTTCCTATGTCTGTTGAAGGTAAATATGTGTAGCTGATATGGTTTTTGTTTGCCATGGCAATCCTCCTCCTCATCTGACTTCTCTGTTAGATTGTATTAATTTATAGTTGCCGGGTATGGCTCCATGAGCGATCACTTTATAGTTGTCTGATAGCCATGTTTCTGTGAGGAAGAGGGGGTCAATGCCGCCTTCCGTAACAAGGTCGTACATTTCTGTTTTGTGTTTTGCCATATAACGTACGTTAAGCAGACTGCAGTGTAGCATGTTTGCTTTGGATGACTCTTTGTTGGATGCTTTTCCTAGCGGTCCAGTGGAGGTGAGGTGTGTGGGTTGTCTACCAGTTTGATGGGGTTGGTTGTTTCTTTGTGTTTGTCTAGATCCTCTGTGCCTTTGTTGAGGAGTTCCAGGGCTGTCACATTTAAAATTAACAATTATGACAGTGTGAAATTACCCTGTCATGACTTGCGCCTCCCCACTGCGCCTTCTTCCGAAGGTGGAGGGGGATGACCCTCATTTCAGGGCATTTAAATACCGTGAACTTCCCTCTTATTTTCACAAATGCGCAAAGGGGGGGAAAGGGCATCTGAATGAGTGCATCTAAGTTGCGATCATTCAGATGACCATTGTGAATTGGGCTTCTCCATTTTTTGGCTCAAGTGAGGAGATGCGCTAGCACATCTCACTTGCATCAATAAGGTTTTGAGAATCGACCCATTGAATTTTTCTAATGATCCACACTTGGCCTTGCACCACCTATAAGCCAAAACTATTGCATTAGAGTACAGCCAGGGAGAAATGGCATATGAGCAGGGACACAAAGGTTGCAGGTGCTGTTTGGTTATTTGCCCACCCATTGACTGCCCATGGCCACGCTAATCTCTATGGCCCTTTCCACCCAGTTCCTGCCCCTCCCCACACGAAACACCTCCTCATTGAAACTCTTTGAGCTTGCTTTAATCACGCCTTACTATCAAAACATTGCACACAAAGAATACTTCACCGCACTGTGCATACAGTAACCGAGCACTGCACTGCACGCTCAAGCTGCCACAGTGAAAACTACAAACAATGCAATGTGGCATCACTGTGCTAGTTGGGCATATTTGAATCTGCCTTTGCATATGATAACTTGGCATATTGGTATCTAGCCCTTTTATGCTAAGTAGATATAATGGAACCTTGCATTACCATCATTATTGAGTGAAACAGAATTGCGCACTGCTATGCTAAATGGGCATAGTATAGCCAGGAACCTCTTTGCTAAATGGACATAATGGAATCTGGCAGTGCCTCCTAACTGGGCATCCTGGACACTGGCTATACTATGCTAATTTTGCATAGCCTCGATAATCGATTGAGTACCTGGGCATTGGATAGTAATTGTGCCTGAACCTGATGTATTGTACTTGTGCTTTTGATTGCATAACTTGGTATAGGGTAGAATGATATGGTGCATGGTGTGAGTACCAGAGCACATCATGCCCATACCTGACAATTGCGGTACTTTATGGGCCTTTGATGGAAATAGCTGGCAATTAGCATGGGTACCTGGAGATTAACACCAATGCATATAAAATGCTTATTCGTCAGGACAACACTATCTGCTTTGCCAGTGCTTGTTCTAAGTGGATTCTAAAAGGTTTGCAGCAGGCATGGTAATAGTGAAATGAGTAATTTTATCTATGAACCTTTGTTTGCACATTATCTATACTGCTCTCTCCCTCTTAAATGCTCCTCCTCCCTGATCATCTTTTTCCACCACTCTCACACTCGTTTATTAGCAACTATCCACCTGTCCACTACTCCCTTCTTTCACCCTCCCCCACTTCCCCTTCGGAACTCTTCCATTCCACTCTTTCACTAACCAGGGAGAAGCACTGAAATTATAGTTAAATACCCGGAAATCAAATACGCCCTCCTCGCTACACAATTGACAATCTTATCAGGCATCCACAAGTATTCTTCCCAGACAAAGAGCTTTCTTTGCACAGGTGAAGCTACTGCACATCCTCCTAACTGTTTCAGTTTCTTTCTCTGAGGCTGAGAGAAGCGTTAGTGTTTTGCGATGAATGAAAACCTGGCTATGTTCAAGTACATATCAGAAAAGACTGAATCATATTGTTCTGCAATATATAAAGATATCATGCATCTGGTAGAAATACAAGCAATAGCAACATAATTTGCTTGGAATTCTAAAGGGTGCAAAGATGCAAAAAAATAATATCAACGCCCCCTTATAAAAATTACATTGAGAGCTTCAAAAAGATGAATAGTACTTTGCTTAGCTAAAATCCCTGCTGTAAGATCACAAATGTTTGAAAGTTCGTTTTAGTAGTCCACAAATACTTTCTTTCTAACACTGTTTTCCTGAAAATGTGTTTATAATGAGCTTTTGTGCTGTTGGTGAGAAATCTGCAACTTATTGTAAGTGTGACTGCACAAGGTCACAAACAAGGGCTGCCTTAGCCAAGTCCAAGGCAAAGCCCAAGCCAAAGGGGAAACCCAAGGCTAAAGGAGTCAAAAAAGACAAGAGAGCGAAAGAAAACATTCCCCCTAACTCACCTACCACTGAGGTGGAGGTAGTTCGCCAAACACCGAACCTGACAAGGAAGAGGTGTCGACTGAAATTATTAATCCACATGACAATCCAGAAGTCCAAAGTTTATTGGTTGATAGTGGTCCTGATAGGGTTGAGTTTAGTAAGGGCCAACGTGAGTGCCCATCTTTGGAAGGCCTAAGGAGACAGGTTGTGGGTGAACCCCCAGGGAAGCTCAGGATTTATTGGGAAGGTGTGCTCCTCTACAGTGAGCCCAGAGTCTACAGAAGGAGACCATAGAAGTGTTTTGGGGTTTCCCTTCATGTACGACCCTTCCTCTTGCAGCTGGTGCATGAAGTCCCCCTAGCTGGTCACCTTGGCATCAAGAGAACCAGGCAAAGGTTAGCCATTAACTTTCACTGGCCCAAGATGGGGGTCCAAGTAGAAAGTCATTAAGGAGTTGTGCCACCTGCCAGTTATCTGGAAAAAGTGGCACAAAAATCCAAACTCCATTGGTAACACTCCCAGTCGTGGGGGTACCAATTGAAAGGGTAGGGGTTGACATTGTTGTTTCCCTTGACCCTCAGACATCCTCAGGCAGTAGGCTTATCCTGGTACTGGTCAACCATGCTACCAGGTATCCTGAGGCCATCCCATTAAAGACTGTAACTGCCAAGTCAGTTGCAAAAGCTTTCCTTGCCATATTCATTAGGGTTGGCTTCCCTAAAGAAGTTGTGTCTGATAGGGGCAGCAACATTATGTTCAATTACATGCAAGCCATGTGGAAGGAGTGTGGGGTTACTTACAAGTTGTCCTCAGCATATCACCCCCAAACCAATGATTAAGTTTAGAGGTTCAATACAAACCTCAAAAGCATGATTGGGGCTCTGCAAGAGCCCCAGAGGAGAACATGGGATCTTCTTCTCCCATGCTTGTTTACCTCAAGAGGGAGTTGGCTTCAGCCCCTTTGAGCTTGTTTTTGGTCACCCTGTTAGAGGACCCTTAGCTATAGTCAAGGAGGGCTGGGGGATGCCTACTCCCCCTATCACTATCAATGTAGTGGACTGTTAAGGCGGATTTCTGAACTCTGACCTGGTGGGCAGAGGTTCAGAAGGCCAGCCTAGTTTCTTTGAATAGGGTAACCTTCTGGACAAGCCAGATCAATCAAGGTAACATTGGCAGTGGTCAGGACTAGGTCTCAGGAGGGGTGAGGGTGACTGAAAGACCTCAATGAGCACACAGAGTAAAGGACACTTACAAATCACTCCCAGTCAGGTGTATATATATTAATAATACATGTACATTTATTCAAGGCATTTGAGTTTCAACACACAGTAATTATCAACAGTAATACTTTTAAACCAATACAACACTAGTATAATACATATATACAATACCAAGTGGCCTAAAGAGTTAATGCACAGAAAAGGTCCACAACTTAAATGAAAAGGGAGCAAACAGTGCAAGTATACTTTAGGCAGTTCTGCATCGATCAATTACTAACTGAGAGGCAGTCCAGTCCCTATGAAGAATGCAGCATAGTGCTCGAAAGTACTTTCAAATGCTGGTGCACGCGATAGTGCAGACGGGCGAAAATGGGTTCTTGTGTATGGTCTGTAGCAGCTCAGGTAGGTGGGTGAGGTGATGCAGAATAAGTTCCTACTATTTGTGGAGGGTCTCCCCAAGAGGGCAGAACAGGTTCCAGGAGTTGGGAATGGGATGGTAGCTCGGGCTTCCTGTGGAAAGGTGAGTGCCCTCAGAGGACACTCATGCGTAAAAATGGATGAATGCGGCAGGGGCCACCGGTAAGGGTTGTAAGTACTCACCTACCCCTGGCGCTCTCCGGACCAAACTTCGGCAGTCGAGTCCACTTCGGTTGCAGGTACAAATGCGGGAATTGCGCGGCACTGCTGCTTTCATCGGCGAAGATACAGCGATGATTCCCTGGTGGGACAGTGGCGAATCTTCTGCTTCTGGTGGATGGATCAGGCCAGTTTCACTGTAGCAGCCTTCAGGGCACAGAGGGGCAGAGCAGCAAGGCACCTGCGAAGTTTGTCACCACAGCTGGGTGACACGGTAACCACATGTACTCGGGCTCTCTCTCGTTATTCCAAACCTGGGAAAGCCAAGTGTACGAAATTCGGTGTGAGAGTGCCGTGAACAAAGAGCTTGCGACGTACCAAGTATCAAGGGTCTCCTCGAATTGGCAGCGGTTTCAGAGCAAAGGTCCTGCACAAGCTGGTCAGCCTACTGGTTGGCCCAGGGACATTTCCGTATAGGCTTACTTGCAGGTTTAGATGAAGGTGCCGTGAATAGTTAGTCCCACTATTCAAATGGGTCGAAGCGCCTTTGCAGACCTTCTGGTGCGATCAGATGCAGAGGGACCCAGTGGGACAACAGCGGGCTCAGGGTGGCAAACCTTCCAGCGGGTCACCAGCGGTTCCTCGACTCAGCTTCTTAGTTTCAGGATACTTGGATCTTATCCTTCATTCAGTGAGAACTCAAGAGATCAACCTGGTATGGGTGTTTGGAGCCTTCGCTTATCCAGAATCTCCTTTGTGCCAAAGCAAAGAGGGCCCAATGGAAGATCTGCTCACATACAAGCACACCAGACATGGACCAATCACCGACCACGGTGGTCCCAGACAATCCCAGCACACTAGACTCTCTAGCAACCAGAATGTGTATTGGAACTAGACAGTCCAGCCCATATCCTGTGGGGTCACACACAAGGTATGCAGAAGCCTGCGAAAGCTTGGTGTTTCGCGAGAGAATGCATGCCCTAATAAGGACTGACCCAGGTTGGCTCGACCTGGGGAAGGGAAAGGAACAAGATGGCCAAAGGATAGGACAAATAACCTTGTGGCATGGCCATTTTGGAGCCAGGCCACGTTCCTAAATGCAGTTTGCATGGCTAGAAAGGGTTAAAAATAAGCGAAAATATAATCTGCCACCAGCCCTGTCCAAGGCACATCTGCACTTCTCCTCTCCTAAAAAATCCTTAGACAGAGTCTCGGGCCTTTGGAGTTGAAAGGAATACCCAAGCACACTGTACTGTAAGGTACTTTGCGCACTTGTAACATGTTGCAGAAAAGTTACAACAATGAAAGGACTAAGGGAAATCAAGTCTCCCAGTACTGACTGTCTTTAAGGGCATGTCAGTTTTCCCATAATAAAGTGAGCGAAAGCCCAGTGGAGTGCAGCTGAAGGCTGGGCTCCACTGGCAAAGTCAGACTATGGTGTTTAAACAGCAGCAAAAAGTTGGGGGGTACACAACTGGAGGGAAAATTACACATAAATGGGAAACTTTCCTAACACTTATGTGCTAGGACTAAGGAAGAGAATGGCCCTCCTGATGGCTCAGGCTAGTGATAAGATGAAGACTGGTCAAGCTCTGGTGAAACACGTATATGACCAGAAAGCTTCCCTTGTCAACTTTAGACCAGGCCAGTGAAGAGAGGAGATTGAACTATTCCCCCCGTCCCAAAAGACACCCCAACCAAAAAAAGAACAAAAGAGTATGGCCGCCAATTGCACAAGCTCACGCCAATCCCCACTGGCCCTGCAATGGATAAATACCATGAGAAGTACCCTCTGAGCCGTCCCTACGTCTCTGGAGCAATACAAATGTTACCCTGAGTGGATGAAGATGCACAAAATGGAACCAGAGATAGCTATATGGACAGAATCGACTAAAGCACTGAAAAGCCATGACGAGTCATTAGAGACAACACGCCCCAACTATGTCAGACATAAAGCACACGTTCTGCCGGCACATCGGGACACAATCACACACCCAAAATACACGAAGAACACCTGCGTCAGCTCTATAAGTTAGAGAACGGCAACATGCACATACTGTCTGCACGTTTATTATTTTGTCATTAGCTTGCTGCAGCATCGCAAACCGCAAGGAGCCAGAAGATTTCATGGAAATGCTTGCAGATGCTTATATGCAAATAACCCTGCAGAATGGTAGGAGCACTCAAGGGACCCGACAAGCCATACGCATTAACTTATGGATGCTATACAGAAGGCACGTACAGTAGAAGTCAGACCCTGGCTCAGAAAACCACAACCTCGAAAACTAAGGCAGCGTTGAATACAGAACAGAACACACGCTGCCATGTGCAGAGCAAGACTACTGCCAAGGTCACATTGGCACAAGTGACATTCTTCTCCCTGAAATGAAGTAACACCAGGAGGCAGATCTGGATAATTCTCCTAAAATCAAATCAATTCAGAGCTCCAGAACTCACAAACACGGTCTCTGAGCACGTGATTCGGCCAAGCAGAAGGCGAGCCAAGAATTGGCAGCTGAGAAGAGCAGCGGTCTCACAGACCAGACAATGGTTGCAACAAAATTGTTACACACGAGCTACAGTTATGCGGTGGGAAGGGAGCACTCTCACGGCAAAGATGGGTTATACACAATTACATCGCAGACATATAGTTGCACATGGCACCGCAACAGGTGCAGGCTGAGCTGGGAATTGATTCTGTCCCAGGCCTGGGGGCTCACAGCCCAGCCGATCACAACCTTAAGCCATACGGATGGGTAAATGGGGACATTGACCAATCATTGTGTCCACATACTGTAACGATTAGTAAGAAGTAGTTTTCGGGGATGGTCCAGGCCTGACATCAGACATGGTAAGAGCCAATCCAATAACCTCTATAGGGCTTACTATAGGGGGACTACCACTCAACATCCTATCCGGTGTGGCAATAGGTTTTTGGAGAAGGGCCCAGGGTGTGATGCACTGATGACGTAATATGCTATCAAAACTGGCCTGCGAGCCAGAGTTCTTCGAGCTGTGCCTGGAATTGCCCCCACGCATTTGATCCCTGTGGTTTGTTGGTTGTAATAAACTTCAGTTGAGCTTGCTACTTGTCTGGACTTACGTTCCTTTTGAGATAGGGAAGGAGTTGGGCCTTCCATGAGTTCGGTGTCCGCAAACTCCTGTCAAACCGTCCGCCTGGCCTGGGAGATCCCTCCTAACAGGTTGGTAGCAGAGGTGATGTTTATGGCATCAGCCCGGCCAGAAGCTGTCTCCTTCACCGCCGGACCTGGAAGTCTGTGGGACCTTCACGGGAATTGCAAGTAAAGTGGAACAGCGCCAACCGGATAAAGGGCTTCGGAAGCCGTTTCAAATCTATCCTGCCCGCGATCATTGAAGAGTCCAAGACAGAGCAGAAGGGCAAGGCGAGTGGTTGATGGGGAGCCAGCAACCGGACAGCGTCCACAAGCACCGAACGTAAGTATTGGTCCAGCCAATTAGCAAAGAAAGGTGTGAGGGTGTGAAGTACATGTGCGGATAGGCAGGAGATATTGTTGTAATGTATAGAATTGTGTAGTACTTAAAGAGTAACGATAGCAGGTGCGGGTTGAGTAGGGAATTGGAGCAGAGGTAGAAGTCCCTTTTCTATGTCTAGGGATCATTCGGTCTTCGAGGTAAAAGGTTCCGGTGCTGAACTTGGACCATAGAAGTATGTACATAAGGTATTCCTATGAATTGGGCATTCTAGCTTGAAGCATATATGTTGGTATCCCCGTGAGGGTTAGCTGGAGCTATCCTAGATTGCAGAAGTGTATTAACGGGTTAAGTCTCCTGGAGAGAGGCATTTCACATGTTAGGCGACACAACGGAAGCAAAAGAATAGAAATATACTCTGCCCTGGAGAGGCGGGAAGACAGCTGTGGGGTTGTGGAATTTCTGTGGGGTCTTTTGGGGTCTTCTATGGAATTAAAACAACGGGTCATTGTCGTAGGTGTGTGCAACTTCTCTATCTACCTGTTCGAACTTTAGTGGTGATGTCACCCATAGGCCGGTACATAGGACAGAGTGTTTTGTATTGGTGAGGAGCTAGCATTGTGGACATGGGTTTTGATAGAGAGGTGAACGAGTGGTGGTCTGCAGGAGGCGCATGCGCAGGATTGAGGTTGGTATGCTGGAAAATGGCGGAACTGGTGAAGGAGGGGCTGTACGTGGAGTACGACGTGTAAGTTGCAGAGCCACTGGAGCTTGGAGCAACTGAAAAAAGATAACCATTGTATTATAAATTCTCTCCTTCTGACAGCGGATTATCGAAACCCTTGAATAGAGGTCAGGTAAAGAGTGATAATGTACCCAATGTATAATGGGATGGTGGGTGGAGTAACGCCGGTACAACACATGTGCAAGACATTGCCCCCTTACAAGAACAAAATTGTAAAGTATAGCATAGAGTGGTCAAAGGACACTGATGGAAAAACCCTAAACGCATGGCAGCCTAATGGCAGTTTCTCCAAGGACGTGTTTCAATCGCTACTGACCCATTTACAGAGCCCATACAAGGGAAAGAAATTAAATTAACAAACCGCATGGCCATATTCGAGTTGTGGCGCATGTTCCAGGAGGGAGCGGGGGAAGGGGAATGGATGATGAAGCAGCAGGAGGTGAAGGCGGAGGGCCTTGACCCTTCTGCACCTCTTCCAGCCCCACCTAGTGTAATATCAGATGATGCAGATGATGAACAGGAAAAGAGGCACCACACGCCCAAGGACACGAGAGGAGGAGGAGAACACATGTAAATTCACAAACATCAACCTCAATGTAGAGCGTGACTGCAACCCTACCACAAACAGACTGAACTTTTTGGGAAGGGTTCTGTAGTGACATGGATGAGGGATCTGACGATAATATTGAACACAGTGACGACAAGAGAGGGGGGCACAGCAAACTTTACCTCACTAGGATGGGGATAGGGACATCATGGGAGTGTAGGTGCTAAAGCCAGAGGACAGAAATATCAGAACACAGAGAACAGACACACCAGACAACTGACGGGGGCACTACACAGACTCCATACATCAATAGATTAAGGGATCTCCCAGGGCGCATGTGAGAGGAGACAATGATGGCTCACTCCAGAGGGCGACTAGCTAGAGCACATGACACAACCAACCACACACCCAGGCTAGAACCCAAAGACATATGTACAGACATTGAGGATGAGCAGGGATCTATCCAAGTTAGACAATACAGAAGAGCGCCAGAACAGCAGAAAGCATACTCACAGATGCCCCTATTGGAGAGAGGTGGGACACGACCTCAGTATGTACCATGGAAGCACACAGACAAAAAGAACGTCAAATACAGGCTACCCTCGTTAAGTGCGGGAGCAGGGAAATGGATGTATGAGATGGAGAAATTGACAGCAGGGCACAGGTTAGCAGTGGGAGACATCAAGGGGCTGCTAGAATCCATATTGGGTGACGCAGCTGACGACATAAGGAAGACACTGCCCACGATGGAGCACCATTTGCAAATTGCAAAGGAGCAACATGGCAAGCATTGCGGACCCAAAACCCAGATACGTCAGATACAGGGGCTATTACGACACGCAAGATGCGCTACGATGAAGATCCTGTTAATTATATCCAAAGAGATTCAAGAGCTTTGACGCCTTGAAACTCGAGAGCTGTGGGACAAAACAATAGCAATCTTTTATCATATCTTGATGCAGGGGTTGCCAGAGCCTGCGCAGAAAAGCTTGAAGAAACCGGTGGAGATGAAAGCAAAGGGCTGGCCAGAAATACAGCTCGTAAGTGAGCACTTGTTGGATGATAGAACAGTGTACTAGGTGTCCCTAAGGGAAGAACACCGTGTCCCTGCCAGGAGTGCCTATCCTTAGGAGCGTATGATGGAACGCATATCTAATAGGGATATTTGAAGAGATCTGTCCCTCTGTGCTAACACTTGTGGCATACAGAGTAATTTCTAAGAACTCACATTTACATTCACTCAAGACCACAACTGATCAGCTATATGCGTCCTGACAGAACTGGGTAATTCTGCCAGATTTCAGCTCTTGTCTACTGCTGCATCAGCTGTTGTAACCTAATGGATTGTATATTTTAATCCACCCTTGGGTATTACAATCACCAGGTATGGTCAGTGTGGTCCACTAAATCAATTATTTAAAAATTGGCGTTTTTAAAGTCCATATCGTAAAAAGCTTACTCTATGTAAAGGCTGAAAAGGGAATCTATAGAGTGTCCATCTCTCATGTATTTGGACATCTACAGGATCACGAGAGCCCTCGTGGTCCATCTGATCAACCGGTTTCGATGGCAATATAGTTCAAACCATCTTCCTCAGGACAGTGGTTGTGGAAGGGAACTGAATTCCGGTGTCGGTGTGCCGAATTCTTCAGCACCAAGAACAAAACGCCTGCCTGTCCTGTAGGGAGACACAAAACAGGGCGAAGGAGAAGGGTGTGAATTAGCCCATAAAATGGTCTAACTGCACATGCAGTAGCTAGTGTGTGAACACTGTTTACTATCGAGGTCGGATGACTCACACGGTCAGCTATGTGGACACCAGAAATGGGTGTCAACCTTAATGCAGAAAGAGCACGCGTGGTCCGGATATCCTCCTGGGGGGTTCACAGGTAAGTGGGTCGGTGGAGGGGAGTTGGGGGGGTTGTGGGTTTTGAAGTGAATGACAGGCAAAGGAAAGAGGAGCAGTGGAACATGGTACTAAACAACTCTCTGCGAGAGAGTGTCTTCGAACTGGTTCGTTGCATATGCTTGTGTCAGTGCTTAATGGCAATAGTGACTACACGTGCAAGTGTGCAAATTCCACACAGGTGGGCATGCTGGTGACTATAATGCATGCGGTCAATCAGAGAGCATACCTGCTGGGTCTGCTGCCTGGCACCTGTAAGCTGGCGTGTCAGCTGATGTATCTCTAAGGCCCTGGATTGGAAGGCAACAGAGGCTATGTAGGAACACAATCCAAACGTTGTCATAGTGTGGAGGTTTAATGTGACATCTCATGAGGGAGGAAACGAAAACTCATACCTGTCGCCTGCACTGGCGTGGAGGGCTGCTGTATGGAAAGAGTCAGATATCCATGGGAGGCTAGAGGAATGCTTCGTACCTTCGGGCGCTGCAGGAGAGCTGCTGTTTCTGTATCAGCAGTGTCCTGAAACACAAGGCAATGACAGATCACGGTGGGGGCATGCTTGACTATCGAGTCTGGTGCTGGAAATCGCATTGCTACTGACGTGTAGCGCAGTTCCCTACCTTTTGTATATGGTCACTTCGTCTGCAACTGCGTCGGCAATGAGTTCGAACACTCTGTTGGATACAAAACGTTGCCATGGAAACCTAAGTAAAAAAGCCATGCACAACGGTGCTGCGTGCTGTGGGTGTGTCCGGAGGCGCTCTTGGTTGATAGACTGATGCACTCGAAAAAACAGCGAGGTAGGACTGTGCGTAGTTTTAATGTCACGAAGTCCCTGGCAACCAGCAAACCTGTAAACCACTGGTCATTGATTAATACGTGTGATGAATCTCCCTAGGGATAGGCACTCCTGGCAGGGACAGTGTGTTCTTCCCTTAGGGACAGCTAGGGACAGCTAGTACACTGTTCTATCATCCAACAAGTGTTCACTTACGATTGGTATGCGCACTGTGATAATTTGTTCTCCTAAAGAACCATTGTTTTTGTGTTAAAACATAGATATGGTTAACGGTTAGGGAAGGTATTTGACTTTCCTTGTGTCTTTGAACCTACCCTGTCATTTGTACTTGCAGAAATACAGCTCACCATCGTACATCACTGCAGGTTATGGCAGGAGAAAGTTAAACAAAAGGCAGAAGAAAGGAAGGCCGAAGAGGCAAAGCTAGTAGAAAAGAAATTGGGAAAGTATGAAATGGAAGGGGCGGTAATAACAAGTCCCATGCAACAGACACAAGCACCACCAACCACAGCTGCTGTACCACCCCATGCAACAATATGCTCTGCCCATGGGAGGAGGGTATCTGGGAAGGGGTGGATACCAACAGAGTTACCCTGGGAGGGAGGATTCCGACAAGGGCATGGCTTTGGACCCCAGTCCCATCAAAACACAGGAGGGTTTCGGGGTTAAAACCATCAGATGTCACAGGGTCCAGGAGGGTTCCCAGGGTAGGGGAGGGAACCGCCCCGGTGCTGTACCTGTGGACAGCTAGGACACATTTGCAGGGCATGCAGAATAAGAGGAGATCAGGGTCAGCAGCGCTACCATGGGGGACAGGACGACTATTATGCCGAAGAAGTACATCAACAAGGACAGACACAAAACATGCAGTCGCAGGTACTGTACCTAGTACAGACACCGCCTCAGGCCGCGTCAATGACAGCACCACAAATTACAGCACCATCACCCCAATATTTACAAGCTACGCAACAGTTAGCACAAATACAGGACCGCCACTCCCCAGAACCCAGGGACACAGTAGCAACGGTGCCGGTGAGCAGGTGGCAGGGGTCTATCTACATGGTAGGGAACAACCCCTTCACCAGGAATGGACTATCTATGTTTCCTCAATAGGACAGCCCACAGACGAACTTGTTGTGTCCCATCCTGTCGGTCACACCAAATCCTGCGGAGGAACCTCGAATAAGTGTGGCGATAGGTGACAAAACATTTTCCTTTCTTGTTGACACTGGGGTGACTAGTTCATGCATCCGGGAAGGGACATTTGCTTTGTCAGGCGATGCCATGAACACTCAAGGATTCTCTGGGGCTCGAAAAGTGGTTCCTTTCACTGATAACAAATCCTGACCTATAGGAGATCACGACTTATCTTTACCCCTACTCTACTCCCGACAAGCACCTGTAAACATATTGGGACGTGACATAATGAGCAGACTGAACATGACCATTTCGTTCACAGACAAGGGCATAATATGTTCCACACCAGGAATACACATGCTAACGGCCAGGCATATTGTCCAAGCATATTGTGGGAACACGGTACAGAGGGGGGGGTTATCTGACCCAGAGATGTTCCAGTATGGGACAGACGTGGCCCTCGCCTGGATGCCAGGTATAGCAGGAAAGGTATGTAGAATGCCAGGTGAGTACCTATTCAGGCCCGAGACACCACTAGATGAGAAGGCGGGAACAATTATGTCCATAGACATTGACGCAGTGCATGCAACAGATGACCAAGGGAGGGCATGGAGAGCAATAATTGCAGATGCAGAAGGATGCAGGCTAACACAAGTAACGGATGAGGAACTGTTTTCAGAAGAAAGAGTGGAGACAGAGATGATATTGGAAATGAGTGTGAGGTTCTGGCTGCAAATGACATACAGAGAGGCTGCACAGAGAATGACAATGGCCCTGGAAGCACCTCTGACACTCTGGGAGGAAGGTTTGGCAAAGGTACCCGACAGCTTCTGTACTACGAGTCCCTATGATGTGGGGTGCATAAAAAGCATAGGGGGAGTGAAGATCAAACTGAAGCCTGGGGCGATACCGCCGCGGGTGAAGCAATACCCCCTAACCAAGGAAGCAGATGAGGGCATATATGAAACAATTAGCGCACTCATTGAGAGAGGCATCCTAGTACCATCAGAATTCCCATGAAACACAGCAGTGTAACCCGTTCCCAATGCGAACGGAGGGTCGTGGCGTTTTATACAAGATTCACGCCCTCTCAACCACATTGTTGAAGCAGTGTACCCTGTAGGGGCAAATCCAGTGATAATCTTGTGTGGCATTCCAGCGGAAGCCACTTGCTTCACTGTCATTGATTTGCAAAAAGCCTTCTTCTCTGTGCCCCTACATTCAGACTCACAAGACTTGACCAGCTTCATGCACCGCAACCAGAAATGGAAACACACAAGGCTACCCCAAGGGTACTGCAAGTCACCATCCATATTCAACGGGGTGATTCAGATGGACTTAATCAACTTCACGACAGAAAGCACGGTCTTGTGGTACGTAGACGACATCCTGATCTGTAGCAAGACAGAAGGAGAATGCAGAACAGACTCCGTACACATGCTCACAGTACTGGCGGAGAAGGTCTACAAGGTAGACAAGGCCAAATTCCAGTACTGTCAAAAAGAAGTATTGTACATTGGACAGCTCATATACAAAGATGGCAAGCATATTGAACGAAAGAGAGCACAGACAATACACACACCACAGCCCCAAACAGTGAGGGAAATGCAACAGTTCCTCGGGTTGTGTAATTACTGCAGAGTATGGGTTTTTGATTACAACACATACACCAGGCCACTACTAGCTGAATTAAAAGAGGCTCAGAGAAGGACTAAAACACTGGCCTGGACACAAGAGATGACGAAAGCCTTCAATGCCCTGAAAGAAGCAAGGCTCCAGTGTTAGGGACCGCAGACTACAAAAGTAAATTCTTCCTGTTTTCACACACTGATGGTGTGGTTATGAAGGCAGTACTGATGCAGATATCGAGCATGGGTCATAAGCCAATTGCTTGCTATAGAGGACAGCTTCACCCAGCAATGAAAGGACACTATCCGTGCGAACAATCATTGGCTGCCGCAGCTTTCCCAGTAGAGCAGGTGTCAACAGTAAGAATGGGGTGCACCACCACCCTGTACGTGGAGCACTCACTGTTTGCAATATTGCAAAAGCCAAAGAGCACATTGACAACCTAAAGAGCATCAAGGTACGAGATAATACTATCAATAGCAGAGCTGAAGATAGTAAGATGCAAAACTGTAAACCCAGCGATATTCATGGCAGATGTTTATCAGCCTAAGATTGGGCTCATGATTGTACTAAAACTATAGAACAATTCAGTGAGACATGCAAGGTGGAGGAAAATGCACTTGAGGGGGAGAGGTCCTCTACATTGATGGGCCTTCAATTATTGACTAAACTGATGGGATCAGGAGAACAGGGGCTGCTGTAGTGACATTGAAAGAGGATGGGATGAGTGAGGTAGTGGCAAGTGCTAGGTTGCCACCCTGTTATTCAGCACAAGCAGCTGAACTAGTGGCTCTCACACTGGCCCTACACAACAGTGTAAATAAGCGAGTAACAATATATTTGGGCAGTGCATACGTCACGTCCACAGTCCACTCTGGTTTGGCATGATGGCTCAGGAACGGGTACAGAAGAGCGGATGGGACCCCAGTACAGCATGCACTATTATTGGGAGAGCTTATTGAAGTGATCACATACCCGCAAGAGGTTGCATTGGTAAAGTGCCAGGCACACACCAAAGGAGAGGATGCAATATCCAGGGGGAACGAGGCAGCAGACTATGAGGCAAAATGTGCATCATATTTTGGGAAGTTATGGGAACTGATGGACAGAGCGCAGAGCAGGTGAAGAGTAAGGGTACAATCAACTACCAGAGATACCAATAATGGACCTACAAGGAGCCGCACCCAGGGAGGAGAAGGAACACTGGGTAAGGAGGGGATGTTCAATGTCCCTGACCGACACCCTATGGCGACAAAACAACACTGGGTAGGTGGTCATGACGCTTGTGCTACTGACGACAGCACTGACACAGTTGCATCACCCAGCACACACAGAGAAGGAGGTCATTGCAACACGCATTGGAGAAGCATGGTTCTGCCCCAACATAACTGAGCATGTAGCACATTTGAGCAGTAACTGTTTAACATGCCAGAAGTTCACTGCTGGGCATACACTGAAGGTTATGAGAGGAGCCATACCTAAATCTGAAGGCCCATTTCTGCATCTTTACGTTGATTACATGGACATGATCCAAGTATGTCAAGAATACTGGTACATGATAGTGGTCGTCTGTCCATTTTCAAGATGGATAGAGGCTGGACCCTGTTCCCATGCTGACGCTCTTCGAGCTGCAAAATTTCTGGTCCGGGAGGTATTCCCAAGATGGGGCATTTGTGAGGTCCTCCGGTCTGACAACGGCCTTCACTTCACCAATGAAATGTTCCAGCCTATTACCACCTTACCAGGAATAAAGCACAAATTTGTATGTGCATACCACCCGTAAGTGAATGGGATGTGTGAACACCTCAACGGCCTCCTGAAGGAGAGCACCGCAAAAACTCACCAGAGTACCAAAAATAATTGGCTCCATTGCCTGGCACTGGCACTATTCGAACTGCGTAACAAACCAGGGTCCGACCATCATTTAACGCCCCACGAGGTAGTGACTGGACGATGCATGCATCTCCCACTGGCTCCTCCCACTAAGGCCCTGCAGGATTGTGATAATGTTGCTGATGTTTTGGGGCAAGAAATATTTCAATATGTAACTTCACTGGTGTCTAGCGCTTCTTTTCTCTCTCGCCAGATACAGCCGACCCAGGGCTGGCCAGAAGACAACATACAAGACAACAATGACAATGCTGAGCAGGGAACACCTACAAACCCTTCAGTGCCAATAGGAGACCTTGTCCTGCTACGGAACATTTTACGCAGCATTGGAACACACCCCGCTTCACTGGACCTCACGTTGTTGAGGCAGTCACCAACTGAGCAGTACGCCTAGAGCGGAAAAATACTTGGCATTACCTGTATGAGATCAAGCCCTACAAAGCATCGGCCTCGCCCTCAAACACAACTGCAGCGATCAACAGGGCCAACGCTACATCTACCAACAATCCACAAGAAGGAGCAAATTCCCCAACCACCCCTGAACTAGAGACTACTGGCCATCCTATGGTCAGACTTTCCCAGACCGCTGAAATCCCCACAGGAATATTGGTGCAGATCGACCAATAAGAAACATTGTCCGCTCCCTGCCCAAATCCATGTCCAGCACCAGTGCCACAACCTGATTCCATGTGCACAATGACAACAGTAACACGATTTAACCGTCTCTTTTTCCGCACACGCAGGTTATGCACCTTCGGCAGCAGTAGCACGATTTAACCATCTCTCTTTCTCGCACATGCAGGGTTCTGAGACTGTTGATATAATTATTAGAAGATAGCTTAATGTTGCCTCCCATTGACCGCCCGAAGCATTTTCCAACAATTTGTCCACGCTATAAGCAGGCCCAGACATTTTAGAGCACGGTCCCCAGAGATATACTTTCTGGTATTCATAGAATACGTGACCCAGACTTACCGCCAACTTGAACGTAGCGCATACCCCGTCCTGCCTACAGTGCGTACCCTGTCCATACAGAAAATCTGGGAGGAAGACTTTGCATGGGCACTTAATGATTACCTAGTTCACGGAGCTTTACTAACACTCACAACTACTAAACAAATAACGCTTTGTATCGCGAATTTCAGGTGGGCAACTTCATCATATCTTCAGCTGTTCACAAATCAGCGTAAGTGGTTGTCATGAATAAAATAAAGATCGTAATGACTGTTGTGTGGTTATTATTATCCATTTGGCCTCTGGCTACCGCTTTCTGGCAGATGTACTTTGCTTTGCATGCAACAGCTGTGTCCTGTACTAACGCTCCCCCAACCCAAGCAGCGAGGATGACCATGTCAGGTGGGAGAGAAGACACTGCTGATAAGGCAAGGAGAGGTAAGCGCAGTGTTGCTGTAGACATGAAGGGAGTTAACACGTATCTCACGGACACAGAACACATAACAAACAACATGTGGTACAAGCACATGTTCAAAATTGGCAAGGATACGACCAGGGAGAGCTGCTAGGTCTGCTCTTTAATACCCTGTGCCATGATTGCCTCCAGAACATTCATAGCAACAGAAATACCTGCAACAAGAGCACAATGCTTGAAGTATCTATCGATGTTCCAGACACAAGGAAGATTCCAAGGCAAAAGAGCAACATTGAGGTGGATGTCCAAGGGGACTTTCCCATACCAAGACCGTTATATCAAAACATTGGCCATGATGAACAATTACTGGCAGCTCAGTGAGGGGTTGCGATACATAACGGAAGGACCAGAGAAAGGAGAGACAAAGACTATCACAATGGAATACTTGCCATGCCCATGATCGAGAGTAAAGGAGGTAGGGGGAGAACCAGGTTGCTGGGAAAGGCCACAGCTACTGATCTTTAAAAGAGTATATACTAATGATGGATGGGAAGACGGAGGTGTAGGAAGTACAGCCTTGACCCTGACGAAGGCTGCAGTGAACAAGGTACAAGAAGAAAATGACAAGTTTCTCAGGGAATAGGACAGAAGCGCAAACTTAGTGACATGTGTGGATAATAAAGCTGGGCCACTGCCTATAATCCCCCTTTAATACACCAGCTCTCTGTTATCAGCATAACAGCTATGAAGAAATGGGAGAAAACGTAGGGTGTCAAAGAATAGAGAAGATACCAGAAATGGGAGCAGGTACAGCAGTACTGATGGATCACTATTGGTCGTGCAGACCTAAAGCATATGCCAAGCTGCCACCCAACTGGTGAGGCGTATGCTCCCTAGCACAAGTCAACATGCCCTCATTGGTGGTACCAAAGAAGGACGTACAGATTGATGATTTTACGAAGATGAAGAACAACGAGAGGAAGAAAAGATCGCTGAACACTGTACCAACTGTCCAAGCAGAGGATACGAACGAGCAGAAAACACTAGGCAGAGTGAGGAGAGAGGGCAATTACTTATGGGGAAAATCAGAGGCAGCACTGGACGAAGTACCAGTGTCTCACAGATTATTCAGCAGAACACAAATGTTCTTCACATCACTAATCCCCGGAATACAGACGTACGCAAATACCAAATGGCTGCAAATTACACACTGGAAGTTGATGGTAACCATAAACTCGATGGTGAACGGGTTCAACGCAATTAAAGAAGAACTCAGAGCGATAAGGTTGGTGCCACTCCAGAATAGATATGTTCTGGATCTCCACACAGCTATGGAAGGAGAAGTTTGCGCAAAAATAGGAAGTTCCTGTTGCACCTTCATACCTGCCAACAACAAAGATAACGGATAGTTGGAGCCTTGGCACTGGGAACAGCATCTCTATGTGGGATCAAAATATGTATTGGCAGGTGCAAGAAAAGAAGCGATAGGGATGCAAGTTATGATGGAAATGGAGACTGGGGAAGCTATGGACAGCATTGTGAAAGCAAGAGAACAAATAAGACAAAAAATAGCAGAATCAGAACACTTTCGGCCTGGAATAAATGTAGAGAACCTGCGCAACCCAAAAAAGTACATAGGGAAGTCGGTATAGTGCAAGCCCGAAGGTGGATGTGTCTACATGTACTGGTCGTTCGAGGATCAGGTCAACTACTACGGACACCTCGCAGAGATAACAAAGGTGTAGCTTCTGATGGATGATAGAGGAGATAAAGGTGGTGGGGTCGACAAGTCAACCAGAGGGGGGACTGAACAGAGGAGATTGAACTATTCCCCCCTCCCGAAAGACACCCCAACCAAAAAGAGAACAAAAGAGAGTATGGCCGCTGATTGCACGAGCCCACGCCAATCCCCACTGCACCCACGATTGTTAATACCATGAGAAGTACCCTCTCAGCCGTCCCTACAACCCCGGAGCAGTACGAACGTTACAGCAAGTGGATGAAGATGCACAAAATGGAACCAGAGATAGCTATATGGACAGAATCAAATAAAGCGCTGAGAAGCCATGACTAGTCATTAGAGACAACACGACCTAGCTACATCAGACATGAAGCACATGTGCTGCTGGCACATCGGGACACAATCACACACCCAAAATACACAAAGAACACCTGCGTCAGCTCTATAAGTTAGGGGACGGCAACATGCACATACTGTCTGCACATTTATTATTTTGCCATTAGCTTGCCGCAGCATGCAAACCACAAGGAGCCAGAAGACTTCATGTAAATGCTTGCAGGTGCTTATATGCAAATAACGCAGTGGAATGACAGGAGCACTCAAGGGACCTGACAAGCCATATGCCCTAACTTATGGATGCTATACGGAAGGCACATACAGTAGAAGCCAGACCCTGGCTCCAAAAACACAATAGGCCACAACAACCTCTTAAAACTAAGGCTGCGCTGAATAGAGAACAGAACAGAGGGCTGCCATGTGCAGAGCAAGACTACTGCCAAGGTAGCATTGGCACAAGTGACATTCTTCTCCCTGAACTGAAGTAACACCTGGTGACACACCTGGCTAATTCTCCTAAAATCAAATCAATTCATAGCTCCAGAACTCACAAACACGGTCTCTGAGCATGTGATTCGGCCGAGCAGAAGGTGAGCCAACAATTGACGGCTGACAATAGCAGTGGTGTCACGGACCAGGCAATGGTCGCAACAGAATTGTTACACACGAGCAACAGTTATGCGGTGGGAAGGGAGCACTCTCACGGCACAGATGGTTTATACACAGTTACATCGCAGACACATAGTTGCACATGGCACTGAAACAGGTGCAGGCCAAGCTGGGAATTGTTCTGTCCCAGGCCTGGGGGCTCACAGCCCAGCAAATCACAAGCTTAAGCCCTATGGGTGGCTAACTGGGGCCATTGACCAATCATTGGGTCCACATACTGTAATAATTAGTAAGTAGCAGTTTGCGTGGATGGTCCAGGCCTGACATCCGACATGTTAAGAGCCAATCCAATAACCTCTATTGGGGCTACTATATGTGGACTACCACTCTACATCCTATCGAGTGGTGATAGATTTTTGGAGAAGGGCCCAGGGTGTGATGCACTGATGATGTAATATGCTATCACACTGGCCTGAGAGCCAGAGTTCTTCGAGCTGTGCCTGGAATTGCCTCAGCACCTTTGATCCCTGTGGTTTGTTGCTTCTAATAAACCTCTGTTGAGCTTGCTACTTGTATGGACTTACGTTCCTTTCGAGATAGGGAAGGAGTTAGGTCTTCCATGAGTTTGGTGTCCACAAACTCCCAGCAAACCGCCCTGCTTGCCTGGGAGTTCCCTCCTAACACCATCAAGTGCTGATCAATAACCCTATAAGGCCTAGAGCTTTACAGGATAAATGGTCAGGCCCTTACACAGGAGTGGAGCCACTGGGTGAGGTAAACTATTTAGTGGACCTTGGAAGGGCCGGACAGGCTCCAAAAGTGTTCCACGCAAATAGGCGGAAGGCTTTCATCCCTAGGGTAGAAATAGCTACACTGTTGTTGACTTCAGACGTAGAGGAGGAAGAGTCAGAACTTCTTCCTGATCTGTTCCAGGGCAGTCCTTCAGACAGCTCCATTGAAAGTGTGAAAGTGGCCCATCACCTGACTTCTGGTCAGCAAGACAAGGTGAGAAGTTTGCTAAGGCAATTCTCCCCCTTGTTTTCTCTAGCTCCTGGTTTGACACCTTAGTGCAAACATGATATTGATACAGGAGATAGTGTAACTACCAAGGGTAGGGGATACAGGATGTCAGATAAGGTGAGATCTGACATCAAGACAGTGGTCAACAAGATGTTAGATCTTGGTGTGACTGAACCCTCTAGTAGTCCTTGGTCCAGTCCTGTGGTTCTGGTTCCAAAAGCAGGTTCCTCTGAGTTTAGGTTCTGTGTGGATTACAGGGCTCTGAATGCTGTCCCAAGACAGATGCACACCCCTTGCCTAGAACCAATGAGCTGGTGGATACCTTGGGTGCCTACAAGTACCTCAGCACATTTGACCCCACTGCAGGGTGTTGGAAAATAGCCCTAGTAGAACATGCCAAGGAGAAGACAGCATTCCCAACTCCAGAAGGCCTTTACCAGTTTAGGGTAATGCCATTGGGTTGAAAAATGCATCTGCCACTTCCCAGAGGCTGGTGAATCATGTCCTTAATGGGTTGGATTCATTCTGTCTTGCATATCTGGATAATATAGCAGTGTTCAGTGACACCTGGGCGGATCATGTGAAACAACTTAGAATTGTGTTGCAGGCTCTTCAAAAGGTCCACTTGACCATAAAGGCCAGCAAGTGCCAGATTGGTCAAGGTTCAGTGGTCTACTTTGGGCATGAAGTAAGTGGAGGGAGGATTCAGCCTCTACCCAGTAAAGTACAAGCAGTACAAGACTGGCCAACCCCCACTACGCAAACCCAGGTGAGAGCCTTTGTAGGTCTAACTGGGTATTACAGAAGCTTTATGGCAGACTACGGCACCATAGTTGCCCCTCTGACTGCTCACACTACTCCTTAGAAATCCAAGAAGATCTCTTGGTCTGAGGAGTGTGGGAAGGGCTTCAATGGCTTAAAAGACTCCCCGTGCCAGGCCCCTGTTCCCAGGAGCCCTGACTACAAAATACCTTTTATTGTACAGACAGATTCCTCTGGCACTGGTATAGGTGCTGTACTATCACAAATAGATGAGAATGGCAAGGAACACCCGATTGGATTCATAAGTCGCTAGCTAAAGGACAGAGAACTCAGGTGGTCCAAGGTAGAGAAAGAATCTTTCTCTGTTGTGTGGGCCCTAAGGACACTGAGGCCCTACCTCTATGGGTCCCACTTCATTGTGCAAACTGACCATAAGCCCTTAAAGTGGCTCATGAACATGAAGGGAGAGAATCCTAAATTGCTCAGGTGGTCCATAAGCCTGTAAGGGTTTGACTTCACCATTGAGCATATGCCAGGTATCCAACATAGCAATTCTGATGGGTTGTCCAGAATGATTAACCGACCTGAACAAGAAGCTCATCCAGGGGTGGATTAGTTCCCCCTGTCCTTGGTCTGGGAGGGGCGAATGTAAGGAAAGATTTACATTTATGGGTCATTTTCCCTCCAGGTGTGAACCCCCCAACGTTTTGCTGTTGTCTGACCATTCTAGCCTGACTTTTGCCAGTGGAACCCAGCCTTCTGCTGTCCTCCGCTGGGCTTTTGCCCATTTTCTTATGGGGAAATGACATGCCCTTAAGACTGTCAGTACTGGGAGACTTTGTTTCCCTTAGTCTTTCACTTTGTTGGTATTTCTTAGTAACGTTTTATCAGTGTATAATGTACCTTACAGTACAGTGCACTGGGGTCCCTTTTTCATTTTAAAGGCCCTAGACACCCTCGAAGGATTTTTGGTGAATGTGCAAGTGTTCTTTGGACAGAGCTGGTGGCTACTTTTTATGTATTTTCAACTCTTTTCTATGGTCCATACCGCGTTTACCACGGTTGGCCCAGGACAGTGGCCAGGACCTAAAATGGCCATGCCAGAGGGCCTTTGTTCTGTCCTTTGGCCATCTTGTCCCTTTGCCTTCACCAGGTTGAGCAGACCCATGAAATTCCTTTTTTGGTCATGCAGGCTTCTGCATGTCTTGTGTGTGTGCCTCCAGGATGTGGGCTGGAGCTGTCTAGTTCCAACACACATACTGGGTGCCAGGATGTCCGGTGTGCTGGGATGACTGGGACCCTCGTGGTCTGTGATTGGTTCATGTCTGGGATGGCCTTATGTGAGCAGATCGCCTATTGGTTTCTCTTCAATTTTAGGCAAAGGAGATTTTGGATAAGAGAAGGCATCCTACACACATTCCATGTTGATCTTCCAAGTTCACACCAAACTTAGTAAAGGAGCCAAGTATCGTGAACTGAAGAAGCAGACCTGTGGAACCGCTGGTGACCCGCTAGAGGGTTTGGCACACTGAGCCCACTGTTGTCTCATCGGACCCACTGTTTCTGATCGAACCTAGAAGGACTGCAAGGGCACTTCGACCCATTGGAATAGTGGGACCAACTATTCTTTGCACCTCCTGCTTAACCTGTAAACAAGCCTTTTCCGAAGTGTTCCTGGACCACCCAGTGAACTGACCAGCTCATACAGGACCTTTGGCGTGGAACCGCTGCCGCCGCCATCTCGAGTTTCGACTTGAGCCTTTGGAGACTGTAAGCTCTGGGTATAAGGCACTGCTGAATTTCATACACCTAGCATTCCTAGGTCTGGAATTAGGAGAGTACGCCTGAACCTGCGGCCAAAGTGGATTCGACTGCCGAAGTTTGGTCTGAAGTGCACAGAGGGTCGGTAAGTACTTGCAACCCTTACCAGTGGCCCCTGGCGCATCCATAGACTTTTACGCATGAGTGTCTCCTGAGGTCCACTCTTCTTTATCGAGGTAGCCTGTGCTACCGAGCTATTCCCAACTCTTGGATCCTGTTCTGCCCTCTTAGGCAGAGCCTCCTCGAACAGTGGGAACTTATTCTTCACTGCCTCACCCACCTTCCTGAGTCGCTACAGCCCCTTGAAGAGACCCCGTTTTGAACTTAACCGCACAAACATGTGCATCAGCACTGAATGTACTTTTGAGCTCAAGGCTCCACTCATCTTAGGGACTGGACTGCCTCTTAGCTATGGTTTGAATTGTGAAGGATTGCCTATAAAATATTCACACTGTGTGACCCTTTTCTTTGCAGGTTGTGGATCTGTACTGTGTAATATCCCATGAGGCCATTGGTAACTGTGTATATGTTTCATAGTTAGTGTTGTTGGTTTCATTAATACTGCTGAGATTTGCTTTGTGTTTGATTTAAAAGGCCTTCAATAAATGTATATGTCTTTTTGATATATACACCTGACAGAGTAATTTTTGGTGTTGTTCACTGTGTGTGCTCACTGTGGGCTTTCAATCACCCTCACCCCTCCTGAGACCTAGTCTTGACCGCCGCCAATGCTACCTTGATTGGTCTGGCTTGTCCAGAAGGTTACCCTGTTCCAAGAAACTAGGCTGGCCTTCTGAACCTCTGCCCACCAGGTCAGAGTTCAGAAGAACAAGTTACTTACCAACTGTACCGTTCTTTCGATTGGATGTTCCTCCCACGTATTCCTCATCTTAGATATATCCTTACCTTTAGCTTTGCTGCTTCGGAAATTATTTCTCTCTCCACCAGAGGGCGCTCCACTCGAGGCAGTGGCGTCGATGTCCCTTAGCGGCATCCATCGAGCACCAACGCCATCCGTTGTATAAATGCCTTGAGCGCGGCCGTTGGCTTTAGTTCTGTTTTTTCATGTATCAGAGCCCATGGATTATAGTTAAAGGCGTGCCTCTTTTGACCTAAGCCTTAAAAGAAATTAGAGTGTAAAGCACATAAACTGTACTGCGGGGTAGGATGGGAGGGTCGATGAGGAATACGTGGGAGGAACATCCAATCGAAAGAACGCTACAGTTGGTAAGTAACTTGTTCTTCGAATGGATTGTGTCCTCCCACGTATTCCTCATCTTAGATAGACTCCCAAAGCAGTTTTGTATTGGAGGTGGGAGTACAGACATTCTTTAGTTATGTACCGAATGGAGTACCGATTTAGCAAATAGACCTCCTTGAGAGGTAGTTGAGTCCAGAGCATAATGTTTTATGAAAGTATGCATGGATGACCATGTGGCTGCTGCACAAATATCTTGTACAGGGACACCCCTTTGAAGTGCTGTTGAAGTTGCCATGCCCCTAGTTGAATGAGCTCTCCATCCATTAGGGGGATCTTTTCCAGCTAGCCTATAACACTCAGTTATGGCTATGATTATCCATCTTGATAATGTTTGTTTGGTTACAGCTAGTCCTAATTTACGGCCAGTGTACCCTACAAACAGTTGGTCACACTGACGTATTTTTGTCAATCTTGAAATATAAAAGCTTCTAGGATCTAGTCTATGTAGTCTTTCCTCTTCCTTACTTGTGTGAGGAGGAGGGTAGAAAGTAGGTAGTATTATTTTCTGTGACAGGTGAAAGTCTGAGACGATATTTGGCAAGAAAGAAGGTTTGACCCTAAGCACAACTTTATCTTTATAAAAGGTGGTGTGAGGAGGACCACTAGAAAGTGCCTGCAACTCACTTACCCTGCGGGCTGATGTCAATGCAATTAGAAGTATTGTTTTCAGAGTAAGAAGCCTTAATGGACAGGAATGTAAAGGCTCAAAAGGTGCACATGTAAGAAACTTTAGTACCAAGTTTAAATCCCACACAGGAACTTGAAAAGGTATTGGTGGAAATACAACCTTTTAAAAATTGGGTTATTAAAGGTATCTTAAAGTAAGATTCCTCCTCTGACGAGCGCTTGAAGATAGATAGCATTGCTAAGTATCCTTTTATCGTACTAACCTGCAGGGGTAAAATATGGTACAAGACAATTCCCTGAGGAATTAATTAATCCTCAATCTTAAATGCAAGACCTCTATGAGTGTTTACAATCTGCAAGTGGACTAGATACTTCCCCAGAATACGAGTTTGAAAAACCTGACCCAGCAGAACAAGCTGATTTAGGTTATAGAAAATTAATGAATAGAGTTACAGAATTTATGGGATGGGGTAGAAACTCACCTGTATACCAGGATGATGACATGACTCATATCCTGTCAGGAGGACCTCAGCCAGACCCCATACTTCCTTTTCATATTGCCTTACAAAGGAGAGTTAATACTGCTTGGGAAAGACCAGAAACTATTCCAGTAGTAAATAAGAAATATGTTGCAAAATATAGACCCTGTAATTCCGACCCAGAGTACTTAAGTAAGCACCCATCTCCAGAAAGTCTGGTAGTTCAAGCAGCTACATCAACTAGAAACGCTGCATACCCTACAATTCCCACAATTCCCCCTGATAGGGATGATAAAAAGATTGATGGATGGTCTAAAAAGATATTTACATCAGGGAGCATGGCTCTAAAATCCACAAATGTATCTTGCACTCTGGCGAGATTTACATATACCCTGTGGGACTGCATGTCAGCAGCAGCTCAACACATCCCAGAAGGAGAGGCACGTGATGGGTTCCTATCCATAGTAAAGGATGGCAGGGAGGCTTCGGGGGAATGCCTTCAAGCAGGTTTGGCCACAGCTGACAGTATCAGTAGGTCCATGGCATCTAGCGCAGTGCTACGCAGATTTGCATGGCTAAGAACTTCAGGATTTGCCCTTAATGACAGTCAGTACTGGGAGACTTGATTTCCCTTAGTCCTTTTCAATGTTGCAACTTTTCGCCAACATGTTACAAGTGCACAATGTACCTTGCAGTACAGTGTGCTTGGGTATTCCTTTCAACTCCAAAGGCCCGAGACTCTGTCTAAGGATTTTTTAGGAGAGGAGAAGTGCAGATGTGCCTTGGACAGGGCTGGTGGCAGATTATATTTTCGCTTATTTTTAACCCTTTCTTGCCATGCAAACTGCATTTAGGAACGTGGCCTGGCTCCAAAATGGCCATGCCACGAGGTTCTTTGTCCTATCCTTTGGCCATCTTGTCCCTTTGCCTTCCCCAAGTCGAGCCGACCCGGGTCAGTCCTTATTAGGGCATGCATTCTCCCGCGAAACGCCAAGCTTTGGCAGGCTTCTGCATGCCTTGTGTGTGAGCCCCACAGGATGTGGGCTGGACTGTCTAGTTCCAATACACATTCTGGTTGCCAGAGAGTCTAGTGTGCTGGGAATGACTGGTACCACCGTGGTCGGTGATTGGTCCACGTCTGGTGTGCTTGTATGTGAGCAGATCTTCCATTGGGCCCTCTTTGCTTTGGCATGGAGGAGATTCTGGATAAGCGAAGGCTCCAAACACCCATACCAGGTTGATCTCTTGAGTTCTCACTGAATGAAGGATAGGATCCAAGTATCCTGAAACTAAGAAGCTGAGTCGGGGAACCGCTGGTGACGCGCTGGAAGGTTTGGCACCCTGAGCCCGCTGTTGTCCCGCTGGATCCCTCTGCATCTGATCGCACCAGAAGGTCTGCAAAGGCGCTTCGACCCATTTGAATAGTGGGACTAACTATTCACGGCACCTTCATCTAAACCTGCAAGTAAGCCTCTTCGGAAATGTCCCTGGGCCAACCAGTAGGCTGACCAGCTTGTGCAGGACCTTTGCTCTGAAACCGCTGCCGTTTCGAGGAGACCCTTGATACTTGGTACGTCGCAAGCTCTTTGTTCACGGCACTCTCACACCGAATTTCGTACACTTGGCTTTCCCAGGTTTGGAATAACGAGAGAGAGCCCGAACCAGAGTACATGTGGTTACCGTGTCACCCAGCTATGGTGACAAACTTCGCAGGTGCCTTGCTGCTCTGCCCCTCTGTGCCCTGAAGGCTGCTACAGTGAAACTGGCCTGATCCATCCACCAGGAGCGGAAGATTTGCCACTGTCCCGCCAGGGAATCATCGCTGTATCTTCGCCGCTGAAAGCAGCAGTGCAGCGCAATTGCCGCATTTGTACCTTCAACCGAAGTGGACTTGACTGCCGAAGTTTGGTCCAGAGTGCGCCGGGGGTCAGTGAGTACTTGCAACCCTTACCGGTGGCCCCTAGCGCATCCATCCATTTTTACGCACGAGTGTCCTCTGAGGGCACTCACCTTTCCACAGGAAGCCCGAGCTACCATCCCATTCCCAACTCTTGGAACCTGTTCTGCCCTCTTGGGGAGACCCTCTACAAATAGTGAGAACTTATTCTGCATCACCTCACCTACCTTCCTGAGCTGCTACAGACCCTACAAGAGACCCCATTTTCGCCCGTCTGCACTATCGCATGCACCAGCATTTGAAAGTACTTTCGAGCACTATGCTGCACTCTTCATAGGGACTGGAGTGCCTCTCAATTAGTAATTGATCGATGCAGAACTGCCTAAAGTATACTTGCACTGTTTGCTCCCTTTTCATTTAAGTTGTGGACCCTTTCTGTGCATTAACTCTTTAGGCCACTTGGTATTGTATATATGTATTATAGTAGAGTTGTATAGGTTTAAAAGTATTGCTGTTGATAATTACTGTGTGTTGAAACTCAAATGCCTTGAATAAATGTACATGTATTATTAATATATATACACCTGTCTGGGAGTGATTTGTAAGTGTCTTTTACTCTGTGTGCTCATTGAGGTCTTTCAGTCACCCTCACCCCTCCTGAGACCTAGTCTTAACTGCCGCCAATGCTACCTTGATTGGTCTGGCTTGTCCAGAAGGTTACCCTGTTCCAAGGAGCTAGACTGGCCTTCTGAACCTCTGCCCACCAGGTCAGAGTTCAGAAATCCATCTTAACAATGCCCAATAATGCAAACACCGCCACTGAAAGATCAAACTCATGATGAAATGTGCCTTATAAAGTCAATACTGCCTCTGTAAAAACACACTCAACTTGGCTTTATCCAATAATGGCAGTATTTCCACTTTAAGAACACACTTGCCTTGTACTTGAACAATAATGTCAGTAATGCCACAACAATAACACACCAATGCTAGCTTTGCTCAATAGGACCATTACTGACATTTCAAGAACGCACTAATGATGGCATTTCCAAATAGTGCCTATATTTGTTGCACAAAGATCACACCCTATGATGGAATCGCTGAAACAATTCCACTATTTTCCCCTGTAATAGCACATCTATGATGCGTTTGCCACAAAATGCCTGTATTTGCCCCTGTAGGAACATATCCATGTTGGCTTTGTTATGGCATTTTCTGCTGCTGTAAGACAACACTCACGCTGCTTTGCTTTGTATTTAACACTGCAAGAATATGCTTGTTATAGCTTTGTACCAAAATGTATTTGTCCCTGTAAGAACACACTTGTTATGGCTTTACCCAACATACCACTTTTTGCTCCTGTAATAATATACTTGTGAAGGTTTTGTATAACATGTCACTTCCTCTCTAACATTGTAACATTGTCTTTGAATCAAAATGCTAGTATTTGCCCCTGTAAGAAGACACTTGTGATGGCTTTGCCCGAAAATGCCAGTTTTGCCTTTGCAAGAAGACTCAATTGATGGCTTTGACCCAATAAGCCTACACTCCCAAAGGACACACCCGTCTACATTGTTGGTCTTGCCGCAGTCCCCTCTCTCAGCTCCAAAAGCACTCATACCCACTTTCATTCAATATGCACAGATTTATTCACATGGACAACCACATCCACTCACTCCCACACATACATAAAGTTGCTCAAACGTGTACACTTACTAGCACTAACCACGCCTCACCATCTCTCACACTTCACATGCAGGCGCAAACACTATTTCATTTCAGTTCACGAACACACATGCACAACACATTTATGGAAATGCTTTTTTTTTATTCATGGGGAGGAATGCAGCTCCCAACCGGTCCCCTCTTTTGGGCAAAGTGGAGCTGAGACAATTAAATCTCTGTAGGCGCTCCATAAGCCCAGGACCGTCAACCAGCAGCCTAATCTTCGGGACAGATTGTGAGCAGTCCCCAGAGATTCGCTGGGTCTCCCCAGGGCCATCTTAATCTTTGGGGCCTGAGGTACAGACTTCTTTGGGGCCATCCTGTGAACCAGAGTAATTACGGGATCTATACTCTCTGGTCGCATCTCTCCCCTCTTCGAGATCAGAACCCACAGCTTGATATTCTTTCCTGCAGCAATGAAAATATGCATAGGTGCTCACTCGCAGTTCCCTTACCCTCTTCAGACTTGCTGGAATCAGAATGATAAACAAGCAACATTTGAAGGGAAACATTTTCAGTCCACGACAAGAGTACTCGTGTTCAAGCATAGGTACAGGGAGCATGTTAACAATAGCAGCCACGAGAAAGGTGTAGTTCAGATGTAGGACACAGATAAGTAGCCGTATGAAACAGGCACATATACCCCAGCATAGAGAGAAGACTCAGATTAGCAGTCTCACTAGATCTTACAGTGCTCAAGCTTTTACACAGATTTCATAGATTGAGGCTATAATTCAAAAGCTCTGGTTTTCAAGTTTTCAAGTGGTAGTTCTATTAGTCAGCAAAGGAACACATGACTTTGTGGTGTATACAAGGCAACACTGTAGTCAGCCAAACCGCAAGTGAGACTTTTTTTTACGAGCTTGCCCTCAGAACTCCATAGCTCTTAAGTAGGGACAATTTTCAAAAGTTTACAGATTGCCAATTTTGGGAGGTTAGGCAAAGCGAGATTAAATGAGTTGCTCAGGGAGCGGATAGTGGAGTGTGAAGTGGTCTATCGTGGTCACCGTATTTTTTTTCTCTTTACTATTGGAGGCGTGGTTTCACAGCCTGAGTACCAGCGATTACTTCAAAAGGATCATTCCGAATGCAGAAAACGGAGCTGAAAGTGGAGTGTGAGGTCTGCCGTGGTCACAGTATTTTATTTCTCTTTACTATTGGAGGCGTGGGTTCACAGCCCGAGCACCAGCACTCACTTCAAAAGGATCATTCCGAATGCGAAAGCGTAGCGGAAAGTGGAGTGTGAAGTGGTCTGCCGTGGTCAGCGGGAGGCAGCGGCGGTAGCAAAAAAGATCAGGTTGGTGCCAATAACAATTAACATCACCACACCTTCGATCCCACGACCAGGAGAAAAAGCTCTGATTTCCTATTACACATACCACTCCAAACCCACCCAACCTCGCTAAATTGCTGTCCTCTACCATGCCGTCGAACCGCATGGAGAGGGAAGTGAAAGAATCATTTTAGCAGCGCCTCGTGAAACCTCGCGTTACTGAGGAACCACTGAGATCATAACTATAACTAATACCAATTAAACACAGTTTAACAGAACCTACACGCCATCTCCTATATCTATTCTCAGCAAATTAAAAAGTTCAAGTGACTCAGCAAACTTAATCCGTAATCACCACTCAAGCACTGAACGCTGATCAGAGTAAGATCAGACTAATTGACCCTCTTTACATGGTCACTGCTGGGCTGGTTCCTTTGAGCTGTGTTGCCCTTTGAGCCATGAGTAAGTTGAGCACAGTGACTGCGGGGCACTTGCACTTTGAGCCTTGTGCAAGTCAGACACAGTGACAGACAGGTTTCGAAAAGAACCAAGGAACAACGGCCAAACTCTTCTTGATAAATGTACTAAAAAATAAAGTTCTGGAAGGAGGACCTCGCATTTTTCTGTCCTTTATAGACCTGACCCAAGCTTTCGATAGAGTGGACAGATCCAACTTATGGTCCAAAGTAGCAGCTTGGAATCGTCCACCTAGCCTTCTTGAACCGATCAAGGCGCTATACTCAGACACCAGCATAAGAGTTCGCCTAGATAAGAATGGCGTCTTATCCTCAGTGATTCCAACATGCAGAGGAGTGAAACAGGGGTGCCCTTTGGCTCTCGCTTTGTTCCTCGCTTACATCGGTGATCTACAAGAATCTGACTTGGAAGTGAGAGCATTTCCGCCAAAAATGAACAAACCTTGGATTACACGTTTGTTGTACGCCGACAACCTTATACTAATTGACTACACCCCAGTCGGCCTTCAACGTCAGCTAAATAGCTTACTTGAATACGCTAAGAAAAACAACCTAGAAATCAGTTTAAAAAAAGGCAAAGTTTTTGATTCTGGAAAACTCTAAGAGGAAAAAGAGAAAATTCGCCTAACCATGAATGGAAAGCCCATTGAAAAAGTTCAAGACTTTAAAAATGTGGGTGTTACGCTAGACAGCTCAAGAACCGACACAGCTATGCAAGAAGCACTCAAGGCAAAAGCAAAACAACTAGCTATGCAAGGCAAGGCTATCGATCGAAAGTACGGTCGATATTCGGCAGTCCCTGTGCTTGAATTCTATAAAAGAAAAGTGGTTCCATCACTAATCTATGGGGCTGAAGCATCCCCCAACATTCCATCGAACATCTGGCCAAAGCTTGAAGTTTTATTCTGGAGGAAAGTCTTGACATTGCCAAATTCAACGGCGGTTGCTTCCGTCCGTCGAGAACTCAGTTTATTTTCACTCCAGGGCACAGTAAGATATGCAAGCCTTATGCTCTACAGAAAGTGTTGGATGGCAGAAAATCCTTCTGTCTACAATTTAATAAATCAAGAATTGGAGAATTCCAACAGCAAGTCACTGTCTTTATGGAAAACAAACAACATCAAGTCTCTTAAGTTTATTGAATGTGATGAAGATATGCTGCTAAACAACCCGGTAAGAATCCAAAACAAACTGAAAGAGCTAGACTGTATAGAGCCCTTAGAGGCCGCAGCAGCTAACAAACTGACCATCCACCTTCCAACAAATACAAGAAAACCAAATGACTGCAGCCATATATCAAAGAAATTCCGAGTAAACAAGGAAGAGACTTCTTACTAAGAGCCCGCCTAAATTTGCATCCAACAAACGAAATCTTGGCAGTTAGAGGACTTTCAAATATCAACAGCTGTCGATTTTGTGCAACTCCCAACGAAAAAGAAAGTATTTGTCATCTTTTGCTCCACTGTCCGGGAAACCAGCAGATCAGAGCATGATATCTGTGGCCAATACTATCGAACTTTTCTCGGATGTATGAACCAACATGCTGGGCGAAATTGATCAGCGGTGATAAAACGAAGTGGCTGTTAGCCACTTATAAAATTCTGCACCACATTGACTTACCAGGTAACCTGCATGCTGGGAAAACTGCGCTCACTCCTCAGAACTAATGGTGAAACCATCATTTAGCTTGAACTGTGGACCTTTTGCACAACTTTCAGTATGTTTATTCTTTTGTAAAAATCTTTAAGATTATACACAAATACATTTTTTAAAAATAAATAAACATTTAGCAAATAAGCAGGAGAATCGACAATGTCATCTTAAATAGAACACAAAAGCACATATAAATGCACAGAACAATTAGAGATACATACAATTTGTGGTTTACAATTACAAAAATGGAAGCCATGGTCATACACCTAGTGCACATTTCATCCACCCGTAACTCACTGCTTAGCAAATACTGTTAGTTGAACTTTGAAAAGTGCTAAGGTGAACATTTATCAGGTCTTACATTGCAGGGCATTCCAGAGTTGGACACCTCAGGCACTGGTGAGACTGGTTACCCCATATTCCCCAACTGAGGAATCCTCCTGTTTGTGTGACAGGCTGGCGCTCTGTGCCTGTTGCCTCCGTTGGAGCAGTTGAGGACCTGCGCCCGGCACCTGCTCCATGGTCTGCCTCAACAGACCTGTTACAGTGGTACAGCCCTGCTGTTCCAGGGAAGAGTGAGCCTGATCTGGGACTCCACCATCTCAAGTTCCTATTTTATGTTAGTAGGCAACCCTAAAATAACTGAACCTGGTGCTAACACCCTAGTCACCCCGGTGGCCACTGGGCCCTCTTTCACAGGATTAGGCACCTCACAGGACTTCAGGCTTGGACAGGGAGCTACCGGTGACATTGGTCCCTTGCGTACTCTGGATGTGGAAGCCTCAGGGCTGCAACCCTCAAGTGCTTCCTTTTGTGCAGCTCCCAGACCTTCTGCTCCAGAACTGCCACTGCAACAGCTGGGTCAGGGAGGTCTTTACCTAACAGACACTCTACTAGAATGGAGACCATGACTGCAATATGGTGCCGGTAGGGGGAGCCCCTCTAACTAAGCCCTACCATATCCACAGGACAGTAACTCAGACTGTCAAACCCTCTTACCTACAAGTTTGGTCTGGTGGTATACTGCCCTACCTTCATCAGTTGCTGGACAGCTGTGACACCAGCAGCAGTTCCACGCAAGGTGGGAGATTTGTCCCTGTTACTAGAGACACAATTCAGAAACATATGAGTCGTGGCGGAAACTGGGACCCCCTCAAAGGACCCGGTACCATTCCCACTAAGTGGGACTTCATCTGTTAAGGTGCCCACGCTGACTGGACTCCTCCGCAAGGGGATCATCAATCACAATGGCATGCATGGGTTTCCCCTTGCAGGCAGGATTTCCCTTCCTATGTGTCAAATCTCCACACTGAAAACAACCCCTGGTGCTCGCACTCTGCTTTCCGGTGGAAGTTGACCTGCAATTGGTCTGGGATTTCCCTTGAATTTTTGGGGCCTTCCTTGGAAAAAGGGTGAGAACCTTTGTCCTTTTCCTTCATGCATTTAAGATGATCATTTGCCATTGATTTTTATGCATGTGTCTTAGCCTTTTTTGGAATTCAGTGTTCATGTACGTGTCTGCAGCGTTCTCAGGCTCCACAGGCTTGGTGTCACTCATGTCCCCTAAACAGTGGTACAATTCCATCTTACCCTTTTCAATGATATTCTCACACACGTCCAAATTAAATATGCCCTGAGTTGTGTCAACTTTGTTACCTGTGGCCCATTCACACAGAGAGTCTAAGGACTGATGTGTAAATGCCTCAAAAGATGTACTGGCCACCTCAGATGGTTGGACTATGTCCTTGGGGATGTGGCGCTTAGGCTGTCCTAGGGTGACACCACCTGGAATACTTCCTTCCCCACTGGAAGTTTTCTGAGTTTCCGACTAAAATGAAATACCTCAACACCTAATGATGCTCTGAGATTTCTCAGCAATTCATCTTCTCTAACCATACTATAATGTGGGAGGCCCAACCTCTCGCAAAGATTATGCAGACCATCTGTTTCCAGGCCATACACTATACTCATGGAGAGCCACAGCGTAGTAATTCAAAAATACCTTATAGGATTGATTATTTTTGGGTAACAGCGGGGCTACTGGGGGAGGTCCAAGAGATGGAAATAGGCCCCATTTCGTTATCCGATCACGCCTCTCTGTGGATGGAAGTAAAAACTTCGGTGAAGAAGGCTCTGGAGATGGAGGCTCCCGCAGGAAATATTACAAGATCCGGAGCTAGGGAACTCTAATAGGGAAAAGATAGAGGAGTTTTGGGCCCTAAATGACACAGGTGATGTTAATGAGGGCATAGTGAGGGAGGCCTTTAAGGCGGTTATGAGGGGGCATTTGATCGCTTTCCAAGGACAGGCAGTGGTATGCGTGGGAGAGGGAGCTGGAATTGAAGGCGGCAGACATCCGAGGGGAACTCACAAGGAATCCCACATCCCACCTGAAAAAAACGCTAAGGCATGTGCAGGGCCAACTTGATGTGCTACGCACAAAAAAGGCGGAGAGGAGTCTCCTTCATCTTAGACAGTGGTACTACATGAAGGCCAATAAAGCCGATAAACACTTGGCCAGGCAGCTGAGGGCCAAGCAGCAGGAACTTTCGATCAAGAAACTACGGAACGACCAGGGGGTCACCCTTAGTTGTAAGAGAGACATGGGGGAGGTGTTTAGGGATTATTGCCAGAAGTTATATTCCTCAGGCAATCCAAATAGTTTAGACCAGGACTCCTACTTAAATTCATTAAAATGACCCCGGCTAACAGATGAAGAGAGGGAATCCCTGGAAGGAGAAATAAGGGAAAACGAGATACGAAAAGCAATAACGGGGCTCCACGTAAATAAAGTTCCAGGCCCCAACGGCTTAACGGCAGCCTTCTATAAGAAATATGCGGACAGCCTAATCCCCTTTATAGCGAAATTATATAATAACCTCAAGGTAGAGGGAAATGTGACACAGTCCATGAACGAGGCCAAAGTGCTGGTTTTTCACAAAGCAGGAAAGGACCCGCTGTTCCCAAGCTCGTCCCACCCCATAGCTCTAATCAATCTTGACTCCAAAATATATACTAACATTTTAGCAGCGAGACTGTCCCCGTTACTCCCTAAACTGATTGGTAAGGATCAGTCAGGATTCATCCCTGGCCGGCAAACCCATGATAATATTAGGCGAATAATTCACTTAATAGAAAAGATAGGGATCAAGCAAACTCCGGCAGCACTCCTGGCACTGGACGCTGAAAAAGCGTTTGACCAGGTAGAATGGTCAATGCTGTTTCGTACTCTAAGGGGCCTGTGGTTTGGGGAGCAATTCTTGAAAATGATTAAGGTCAATTATAACACCCCCTCCATTAGGATAGCGTTGAATGGGGAAGTTACGGGCATGGTGGAGTTATCGAGGGACACCAAGCAGGGATGTCCGCTCTCGCAGCTGCTGTATGCTGTCTTCCTTGAGCCACTGTTGATAAGACTCAGAGAACTTCCCACGATTGCAGGGATAGAAATGGCAGGTACCCAGCATGGGGTGGTGGCGTATGTGTCACGCTCACCTGATTCCCACGGAGGCGCAGGTCTGGCTTCGAGTGCTGATGCTTCTTCAATGGTGAAGCGCAGGACTCTGAAGATGGACTCTCTGGCTCGCAGGAATATTCCCCTGTGCATGAAAAGGGAGTATTACCTACTGACGGAATAATGCTCACGCCTCCCACTCCCTTCCAAACCTCCACGATACCCTTCCTCGATTCCCCGTTAAGTCTCACCTTAGGGTCTGGAAGGATGAGTTCTCCATCCTGCTTCTGATGCAGGGGCGCGTTGAAACCCAGTTACTTCACTGGATTGAGGTTTGATGGGAGTTCAAATAAGCTTGACTATTCAGGTAAGGCGCTGTACAAGTTCTGTAGCAAGTTCAAAAGTTCAAGCTTAATAATAATGTTCATTGTCTTATTGCAGCAAGCGCTAACGCTTATGTCTTTTTTCCCTTAGGGGCCGGGGTTCGGAATGCCGGAGATATGGCGCCGACCCGAAGTGAAACGTGCAGTTCCAGTAAATGACAGGTAAGTTCTGGATGAGCGTTCGGGTAATGTCTTTGCATTCGCTCATTCAATGTCTTTGTCTTTTGTCCCCGTAGGGGCCGAGGTCCGGAATGCCAGGAAGCGGCAGGACCCGAAATGAAATGGGAATGACCCAACAGGTAAGTCTTAGAAGGAAACTGAGCTTTTCCTATTCCCTTCCTTCTCTCACCTTGTGTTCTTGTCTTTTTCTCTCTAGGCTCTGGGAAGTGGCTGCGGATCCGGATGATCGCTGCTGAAGATGGAGGTGCCCAGGAAAGGTGAGTGAAATGCAGCGCTGCAGCGATCGAAGCGAAATGCTTTTAAAATGATGTCTTCCCTTTCAGGATTGTCGGTGTGATGTCTCTGTGATGCAGCTTTAGCAGGTAAGGTCTTCTTTCTCCCCAATTCTCTCTTAACAGGTGACCCAGGATGCTGACAGGCGTGGCTGAAGTCCAGATGCAGGAGCTGACACGGTGAGCGTCCAGCTGCGAGGAGCAGAACAACGCGAAGCGTGAGTTGCTGATCGGGCGTGGTTTAAATAGCTTTGGAAGAAGTTCCAGGTATGTATCCTTCCACCGATCAGGTATGTATCCTTCCCCGACCACACCCAGGGGAAAGTAGTCCCAGAGGTAAAGTAGTTCCATTCAGGCCTCAAGAGGGCCTGGATGTAGCAGCATGGTCTGCATCAGGTAAGTGCACATTAAAACACTTGAACACATGTCTAGCTTTATGAGCCTGGCACCAAAGGCGCCAGGACAGGGGTGCAACATGAACCTGGCGCCTAAGGCGCCAGGACTGTGTCCAAAGGGCCCCAGCTTGGGCCCGCTGGCACTTCCCTGGGGGGAATGATGCCTGCCTCTGGGGTTGCTGGGTCGGACCTGGCTCCTTGGAGGTAGGCATCATGAAAGTATGCCGACGATATGCTTATTGCCTTGTCTGATCCGGCTCAAACCCTCCCAGGTGTAATTCAGGACTTGAGAAATTTGGGGCGCTATATGGGCTAAAGATTAACAGGAACAAGTCAGAGTTGCAAATCCTGGCAGGGGATGGTGGGGATATTAAGCAGGTGGTGACATCTTTAAACCTGAAGGTAGCGGGCAGGGGGATAAAATACTTAGGCGTTACCCTTACGACGGGATAGATGGCCTCTATGGGGAAAATTTTCCGGCACTCCTGGCAAACGTCATGAGGGATATGGACCGCTGGAACACGCTCGCGATATCCTGGTTTGGGCACATGGCTTCGGTTAAGATGACGATCCTCCCTAAGCTATTATACTATTTTCAGGCTATTCCGATTAAAGTTCCCAATTCCTTTTTTAGAGCACTTGCTAAGTCAATCTCCATGTTCGTTTGGAAAAGAAACCCCCTAGAGTAGCTAGAGGAGCACAAACCCAGGATGGGGGTTTGGCGCTCCCGCATCTCCGCAGGTACTATCAGACGGCGTAACTCTGGGTTCTAAAGGAATGGCTGGGGGGAGGGGCAAAAGATCTGGACAGAACAAGACAGAGCGGTGGCAAGATCCCTGCTGGTGGAGCTTTTATGGAAAGGGACACAACACAGACACCCTAACTTGCGCATTATTAAAGTTTTGGGGGGCACTTTAGAGGCTTGGGATGACCAAACGTGGCAGGGCACCTTGACAAGTGTGCCAGACCCTTTTACACCTATGTTCGGGAACCCGGATTTTCCTCCAGGAATGGAAAAATGGGCGTTTAAGAAATGGGAACTGGCAGGGTGGACTAAAATAGGTGAAATGTTTCAGGGCCAAGAGGTCAAGTAGTTTGAGGACTGCACCAGACATTTACAACTTCAAGAAGCAGATAGATATAGGTATGATCAGCTCCGTCACTGGCTGTTGTCACCGAATGTTAGGCAGAAACCTGTGCAGTTCCCTTTGGGAATACTGCAAAAGATTTAGGACTACAGGTGTTAGCAGTAAACCCACTTGGTAGCAGTCTGTACCACCCAGATTTACCTGGTAGCTGTGGCTGAGCAGTCAGACTTCCCTCAAGAAGAGTTAGGCAGTATGCAAAGTATACACAATAGGCAGTCAGACACAATAATACAAGCAAACACTGACCAGAGCTTTGGTATCAAAGTATATAAATATTTATTTAAAAACACACTGTTTGAAACACTCCAGCACTCTTATTTTAAAACACTCTAAACAGTTACTATTATAATATATACAACCCTTATTCCTTATCAGATAAGTCTTAGTTAACAACACATATTTCCATACAGAGGTGAGCGCTTAACTATAGATGGCACTCCAATAAGTTTATGAAGAAGGGAGGGAAAAAGACAGAATATGGAAAGGTACACAACTCTAAGGTTTAGGAACACTATTAGCAAGGCAGAAGAGCAAAAGTCACTTGTGAGCCAAAGTCCATAGGCTGAGCCCACTCTTAGAGAGAGCAGAGCACAAATGCGCCCAAGATCACACAGTTACACTAGGCTTAGAAAGTCTTGCAGAGAGTTCGAAAAGAGTTTAGAGAGGCTCAGAAAAGTTTAGCCAGGGTGTCCCAGGCCAACCCAGGTTCGAAAGCCGGGGACTAAATCTACCCCGTACAGTCAGTGGCAAGGGAAGCCAGGCGGGACACAGTACCTTAAGTGGGAAGGATCCTCCAGCGGTGGCAGTTGTTCCTGTCAGCGGGTGCAAGTCTCGTCGTCGTCCAGGGGAAGAGAAGATCTCAACTTGGAGGAAAGATGAAGATCGTTGCACTGCCAGGGAAGAAACCAGCCGCAGAGTTTTCCGGTTAAAGGTATTACCCTTTATTTCGCGATCATGGTAAAATGTGGTATTCCGGTTGCCGGGGTGCTTTGCACAGGCAAGGCGGCACAAGATGCGTTGGGAAGGTGAAAAGACGGGGAAACTGGTTATCCCCACCAGTCAAAGGAAGAAGACTCTCCAGCGGGAGATCTCCTCTGTCGTTGGGAAAAGTGGTGAGACGGTCCAGCAGGGCTCCACCGGTGGTGTCGTCGTGGCAGGTCGGCTCAGCTTCTCCCTCATCGGATTCTTAGGTCCTATGGCGACTTCTGAAGTTCCAGACCCCAAAGCCCTGCTTTTATGCAGAAAACCCCCATTCACTCAGCCTAGCTGTCACTCAAACATGCTAAGTGGTGAGCCGGCCGGCCCACCACTTGGGCCAATCAGGACGGAGTGCGACCTCAGTCCAGGGTGCCTAAATCCCCCTCCACCCCTCCTAAGTACCCCAGACAGAGTGGCACCACTTTGGAGGGCTTCTGTGGAGAAGCCTGCCAAAAAGTGGAACAAAGGGCTCGACTTGGGTTGGAGTCAGAGAAGAGAACACAAACGCCATTTTAGAACCAAGTTTTGGCAAAAAATACCAACCAGAGAATTCATAATAATTAAATAAACCGGCGGTATGTTCGAGGCTATCGGAATTAAATAAATAAAGATAGTAGCCTCGAACAATGGGAAAATCCCATAGAGAAATATTTGCGATTGAATATAAAAAGTAGTATCCACTGCCACCAGCCAAAACTCAATCAGGGGGGACGGAGACGTGCCCCCTCGACTAACAGATCCCGGGGCAATCGAATTGCCCCAGCCAGTACGTCCACAATATGATGGTTTGTACTGGTTCTGTTCAGAATTCAATACTAGTAAAGTCAATGGTGACTTTACATGCCCTGGGAGACAGTAGTCAGTCCCAGGGTATGGAGTCTATACTGGGGGGTCACTATGACACCCCTGTGTTACTGCACTAAGGGTGCTGTGTAACACACATCACAAAAACACATGAAGCCCTACGGTGTAAAAGACCCCATAGCCCATTAAATACATCTAGAGTCAGAGAAACACACTCAAATCATGCCCAAGAGTGAGGGTAAAAGAGTCTCACTCTTGGCAGGAGAAAAGAATAAACCCCAAAAATCCAGCAAAGCTGCTGGGGCACTCACTAGGTTAGGAAATTCAGCCTAAACAGAGAATTCTCCCTAACACTTGCCCCCCCAGACTAAGGGACAGGAGGATTTAATCCACTCCTGGATGAACCTCATACCTCTAGTCAATGACATACATCCTAGAGAGTCCATCAGCATTTTGATGGTGACACCCTGACCTGTGCTCAATGGTGAAATCAAACCCTTGCAGGCAGATTGACCATCTCAATAGTTTTGGATTTTCTCTCTTCATTTGCATTAACCATCTCAAGGGTTGGTGGTCAGTCTGAATGACAAAAGTAGAACCATACAAGTATGGCCTAAACTTCTTCAGTGCCCACACAATAGCAAAGCATTCTCTTTCGATTGTTGCCCACCTTGTCTCAGGATCCTTCAGCTTACGGCTGATGAAGCAAATGGGGTGCTCCCTACCCTTCTCATCCAGTTGGCTTAGAACTGCACCTATATCTACAATGGAAGCATCAGTTTGTAAAATTAAAGTTTGGTGGTAGTCAGGAGCTCTCAGTACTGGAGCTTGGCAAAGAGCTTTCTTCAGTTTTTCAAAGGCCTGATTTCACTCATTCCATTTGACCTTCTTAGGGAATTTTGGAGAGGAGATTACATTCAGTGGAGAAGCTATGGTCCCATAGTTCTCAATGAAATTCCTGTAATACCCAGTGAGGCCTTGGAAGGCTCTCACCTGGGTTTGAGTAGTAGGTGTTGTCCAATTTTGCACAGCTTCAATTTTGCTGAGCAAAGGCCTTATTTCTCCACCTCCTACCTCATGCCCAAGGTAGACCACTTTACTTTGACCTATCTGGTATTTACTTGCCTTTAAAATCAAATTGGCCTGCTCAAGAGCCTGCAAAACATGCCCTAGGTGGTTCACATGTTCCTCACAGGAGTGGCTGAAGACTGCAATGTCATCCAAGTATGCCATGCAGAAGTCCTCCATCCCAGCTAGAACTTGACTCACCATCCTTTGGAATGTAGAAGGTGCATTTTTTAATCCAAAAGGCATGACCTTAAACTGGTACAAGCCAACTGGGGTTGAAAATACAGTTTTCTCCTTGGCATGGTCTGTCAAGGCTATTTGCCAATAGCCTGACGTAAGGTCAAATGTGCTGAGGTACTTGGCTGCACCAAGTTTATCCACCAACTCATCTGTCCTTGGCAAAGGGTGGGCATCAGTCTTCGTGATTGCATTAAGCGCTCTATAGTCCACATAGAATCTCAAGTCTTTGGATCCTGCCTTTGGTACTAACACAACTGGGCTAGACCATGGACTAGTAGAGGGCTCTATTACCCTGAGATCAAGCATCTTCTTGACCTCCCCTTTGATATGGGTTCTCACATTTTCTGACATTCTGTATTCTCTGCTTTTGACTGGCAGACAGTCACCAGTGAGTATCTCATGCTGTCCCCAAGGGGTCAACCCTGGTGAGAGTGAGAACAGGGAGGCAAACTGATTTAACATAGATTTGCACTCCTCTTGTTGCTCAGGTGTCAGATCTGAAGAGAGATTGACTCCTTCAATTTTCTCATCTAAAGGTACACCTCTGAGGAGATCAGGGAGAGATTCACTCTCTTCTTCCTCTGCTGCTGAAGCTAGAAGCAAGGCTCCTACTTCAGGTCTGGAGACGTACGCTTTCAGTCGGTTGGTGTTGAAGACTCTAGGAGCTTCCCTGGGTCTGCCCAGATCCACCAGATAGTTGACCTCCCCAAGTTTTCCCACAACTTTGAAGGGTCCCATCCATTTGTCTTGCAAGGCCCTCTGCCTTGTTGGGAGCATAACGAGAACTAGCTGGTCTTGAGTGAACTCAACCATGTTAGCCTTTTGATCATACCAATACTTGACCAAAGCTTGTCCAGCTTTCAGGTTATCACTAGCTTCTGCCATCATGTGTGACATTCTCCTACGGAGACCTATCACATAGTCAGTCACTCTGACTGGCTTGAGGGGAGGAGCACCTTCCAATCCCTCCTTAATCAGGGCCAACGGACCTCTGACTGGATGGCCATAGAGAAGTTCAAAGGGAGAATAACCTACTCCCTCCTGAGGGACTTCTCTATAAGCAAAGAGAAGGCATGGCAGTAGAATGTCCCACTTTCTTTTCAGAGGTTCCTCTATAGCACCTATCATGCTCTTCATGGTTCTGTTAAACCTTTCTACCAATCCATTTATCTGGGGCTGGTATGCGGTTGAGAACTTGTAAGTAACTCCACAGGTTTTCCACATGGCTTTCATGTAGTGGGACATAAAGTTTGACCCCCTGTCGGATATTACTTCCTTAGGACACCCAACCCTGGTAAAAATACCAAGGAGGGCCTTAGCTACAGCCGGAGCTGTAACAGTCCTCATAGGAATTGCCTCAGGGTACCTAGTAGCATGGTCTACTACAACAAGGATAAACCTGTTGCCTGAGGAGGTTGGGCGATCAAGTGGACCAACAATGTCAATCCCTACCCTCTCAAATGGGACTCCCACAACTGGGAAAGTCACTAAAGGTGCCACATTCTTGGAGCCAACCTTACCAGAAGTTTGACAGGTATGGCAGCTCTTGCTAAACTTATCTACTTCCGCCCCCATTTTTGGCCAATAGAAGTAGAGTGAGAGCCTTTCCTTGGTCTTCTTGAAACTTAAGTGACCAGCCAAAGGAATCTCGTGGGCTAAGTGCAAGAACTGTTGTCTGTTTTCTTGAGGGACTACAAGGCACTTGTAGTCTCCAGGTTCAGACTCAGTTGGTTCACTGTAGAAGAGGCCATCTTCCCAGTGCAACCTATACTTCCCAGGCTCTTGCCCATCAGCCTAAGCAGCTGCCTGGTGGCGGAGACCCTCCAGAGTTGGACATTCTCTTTGTCCCTTACGAAAAGCTGCCCTGCTGGGCCCACCTTCTGCCAGTAAAGACTGAAGCTCAGGATGGTCCTCAGGGTCCAGATCTCCAATAAGTTCTTGTCCTCCTACTAGCTCTTCTTCAGAGTCTAGTTCAAACACACAGGGTTGTACCTCCCTCTCAGCCTCAGCTGGAGGTGGAGTTACAGGTGTAACTGTGGACAACAGATGGGAAGTCCTTGTTTGAAGCAGTGGAGTGCTTGCTGCTGGCATTTTCCTAGGAGTCTTGGGTTGCCCCTTTGCTCCTGATCTGGTAGTTACTGCAGTGAGTTGCTCCAGTGGTAAAGGAGTGATCTCTGTCATCATCTCCTTAGATAACCCTCACAGGGTTTTCTCTCTTGCAGGTTTTGTGAGCTCCTGTAACCTTTTACTAGGAGGTCTGGGGGTACGTGACACAACTCCAAGAGCTTTCAGGTCATTACCCAACAGAACCCTACCTGGTACTTCACATTGTATAATGACAGGTATCTTTACAGCCATATCATTACACTGGATGAGAACTGGTAACTGGGGACACATCTGCACAGGCCCTCCAGCTAACTTGGTGAGGCATTTGGGTGCCTTAGCAAAATCATCTGCCTTGAAAAAGGATTCATCCACCACAGTTATGCTGGCCCCAGTGTCTCTAATGGCAGGAGTCTCCTGACCATTCACCTGGACACTGTCTTTATAATACTCTTTAGTATTATTTGGGATAGAATTATACACATATAAATTCTGTTGTTCCCACAACCCCAGAGAGACTAAAGAAACACTGGCTGAGACACCAATGGGTTCATCAGCCAGCAGTAGAAAGTTTCCACTTGCCATTGGGACTTTCTCTTCTGGAGCGAAGGCTAAGGAGGCAAGTTGGATCCCTGAAGGTTTACCCTTGCATCTGGGATCTCCTTTCACATGGTCAGTAGAGCCACAAACAAAACATTTACCGAATGCCTTCTGGAATGGTGGCTTGTTCTGGCCTCCCTCTGGTTTGGCACCAGAGGGTACACTATTCTGCTGTGGTTTCCCTTGTGGCTTACCCTTATGGTTTTGTTTGGGGGCCCTCTTTGAAATTTGCAGTATTAGAATTCTCTTTGGAGTCCTTTTTAGGCTGTTTCCCCTCATCCTTTTTCTGAGTTACCCCAGAATCCTTGTGAGTGGCCCTGTTGGCAACCCACAAGTCAGCAGCCTTAGCTAGCTTTCAGGAATCTAATTCCTTTGAATCAGCCAAGTGCTGTCTGAGCTCAGGAGAGCAGGCATCATAAATTGACTCCAACATAAAAAGATTCTTCATACCTTCATAAGTGTTCACCTTGTAACCCTTAATCCATCCCTCTACGTTTTTCAACCCTTCACTCACCCAGGTAGCCCAAGGGGTACCATCATGCTTTTTGAGGGTTCTAAACCTCTTAAGATACTGGGAAGGGGTCTTCCCAAATCTAGCTATCAGAGCTAGTTTCCCACATTCATACTCTTTCCTATCCTCCTCCCCCAACTCCATTATCACATCAGTTGCAACAGGGGGAAGCCTAGAGAACAACCAGGTGAGTAAGTCATTTCCTGTGATGTTCTGGAGCCCATGATTATATTCAAACAGAGACAACCAATCCAACACATCCAACTTAGGCTCATACATACCAACCAATTCTTTAGGCATCCGGGGTCTTTTAGGACTGGAACTTCTAGAGGAGCCAGAGAGAGAAGCATTTTCAACAGACAATTTTTTCATTTCTAGGTCATGCTTGAGCTCCATTTCCCTTAGCCTTAGTTCTTGATTCAGTTCCTGGTGTCTTTGTTCAGCCTGAGTATTACGTTTTTTAAACTCTAATTCAAGTTTCATCTTCTCTAGTTCAAGATATTGAGGACTAAGTGTGGGACTTGGTAAAGGTCCAGTAGGTACAGCAGGTAGAGCAGACAGAGGCCTGGGGGGGACAATCACAGCAGCCTCACCCTCCTCTTCTGATTCTTCCTCAAGATCATCAACATTTGGTTCAGTTTCAATCTCAATACTGTTATCTACAGTTGCTGGAGTGGTAGGTTCCTCTGAACCATCATCAAGGCTTTGGGTAGCTAACAACCTTTCTATTAGTTCCATTTTTTTGCCTTTAGTCAGGAGATTCTTATGCTTACAGAGAACTCTTAAACAATCAGCAGTTATTGTAGCAAGGGACTCTTGACTATAGCTTTCCATAGTTGACATGTTAGAAAGATTACTTTTTCAGTGCTAAACTTTGTGGTTAGTTGCACTAAGGTATCCTAAAGCATTCTAAAATGTATACTCAATACAAATCCCATCGCTGTACACCAGTGTTGGGCAGAAACCTGTGCAGTTCCCTTTGGGAACACTGCAAAAGACTTAGGACTACAGGTGTTAGCAGTAAACCCACTTGGTAGCAGTCTGTACCACCCAGATTTACCTGGTAGCTGTGGCTGAGCAGTCAGACTTCCCTCAAGAAGAGTTAGGCAGTATGCAAAGTATACACAATAGGCACTCAGACACAATAATCCAAGCAAACACTGACCAGAGCTTTGGTATCAAAGTATATAATTATTTATTTAAAAACACACTATTTGAAACACTCCAGCACTCTTATTGTAAAACACTCTAAACACAGTTACTATTATAATATATACAACCCGTATTCCTTATCAGATAAGTCTTAGTTAACACCACTTATTTCCATACAGAGGTGAGCGCTTAACTATAGATGGCAGTCCAATAAGTTTATGAAGAAGGGAGGGAAAAAGACAGAATATGGAAAGGTACACCACTCTAAGGTCTAGGAACACTATTAGCAAGGCAGAAGAGCAAAAGTCACTTGTGAGCCAAAGTCCATAGGCTGGGCCCACTCTTAGAGAGAGCAGAGCACAAATGCGCCCAAGATCACACAGTTACACTAGGCTTAGAAAGTCTTGCATAGAGTTCGAAAAGAGTTTAGAGAGGCTCAGAAAAGTTTAGCTAGGGTGTCCCAGGCCAACCCAGGTTCGAAAGCCGGGGGCTAAATCTACCCCGTACAGTAGGTGGCAAGGGAAGCCAGGCGGGACACAGTACCTTAAGTGGGAAGGAGCCTCCAGCAGTGGCAGTTGTTCCTGGCAGCGGGTGCAAGTCTCGTTGTTGTCCAGGGGAAGAGAAGATCTCGACTTGGAGGAAAGATGAAGATCATTGCACTGCCAGGGAAGAAACCAGCCGCAGAGTTTTCCGGTTAAAGGTATTACTCTTTATTTCGCGGTCGTGGTAAAACGTGGTATTCCAGTTGCCGGGGTGCTTGGCAGAGGCAAGGCGGCCACGAGATGCATCGGGAAGGCGAAAAGACGGTGAAACTGGTTATCCCCACCAGTCAAAGGAAGAAGACTCTCCGGCAGGAGATCTCCTCTGTCGTTGGGAAAAGCGGTGAGACGGTCCAGCAGGGCTCCACCGGTGGTGTCGTCATGGCAGGTCGGCTCAGCTTCTCCCTCGTTGGATTCTTAGGTCCTGTGGCGACTTCTGAAGTTCCAGTCCCCAAAGCCCTGCTTTTATGCGGAAAACCCCCATTCACTCAGCCTAGCTGTCACTCAAACATGCTAAGTGGTGAGCCGGCCGGCTCACCACTTGGGCCAATCAGGACGGAGTGCGACTTGAGTTGCCTAGGCAACTCAGTCCAGCGTGCCTAAATCCCCCTCCACCCCTCCTAAGTACCCCAGACAGAGTGGCACCACTTTGGAGGGCTTCTGTGGAGAAGCCCACCAAAAAGTGGAACTAAGGGCTCGACTTGGGTTGGAGTCACAGAAGAGAACACAAACGCCATTTTAGAACCGAGTTTTTGCAAAAAATACCAACCGGAGAATTAATAATAATTAAATAAACCGGCGGTATGTTTGAGGCTATCATAATTAAATAAATAAAGATAGTAGCCTCGAACAATGGGAAAATCCCATAGAGAAATATTTGTGGTTGAATATAAAAAGTAGTATCCACTGCAACCAGCCAAAACTCGATCAGGGGGGACGGAGACGTGCCCCCTCGACTAACAGACCCTGGGGCAATCGAATTGCCCCAGCCAGTACGTCCACAATATGATGGTTTGTACTGGTTCTGTTCAGAATTCAAGACTAGTAAAGTCAATGGTGACTTTACATGCCCTGGGAGACAGTAGTCAGTCCCAGGGTATGGAGTCTATACTGGGGGGTCACTATGACACCCCTGTGTTACTGCACTAAGGGTGCTGTGTAACACACATCACAAAAACACATGAAGCCCTGTGGAGTAAAAGACCCCATAGCCCATTAAACACATCTAGAGTCAAAGAAACACACTCAAATCATGCCCAAGAGTGAGGGTAAAAGAGTCTCACTCTTGGCAGTAGAAAAAAAATAAACCCCAAAAATCCAGCAAAGCTGCTGGGGGACTCACTAGGTTAGGAAATTCAGCCTAAACAGAGAATTCTCCCTAACACCGGATATCAAGCGGGCGGCCTGGAGGGATTTTACCTTATTCGAAAAGTACACCATAACTAACTCAGGGGTGAAGAAGCTGGTGTCAACCTCATATAAATTGTAAATGTGCAGACAGAGGATGTCAGATGGAGTTACATGTTAAAGTGGGAAGGGACATGGGGGAACCCATCAACAAACTCCAGTGGAAGGAGCTCTGGGGGAGTATTCCTAAACTGACCCGATCCATCCAGACGAGGGAAATGTGGGTCAAGGTTGTTATGCAATGGCATTATACGCCGGAGCGGTTAAATGTGATGTTCCCAGACACGTCCAAACTCTGCTGGAGGGGTTGCGGGGGGGGGGGGGGTCAATTGGAGGCATATCTAGTGGGACTGTAAAGAGATTCAGGGCTTTTGGACAGAAGTGAAATTCCAAATGCAGGGGATGTTCCCAAACGCGGCCCAGGTGGGGAGAAGGTCTGGCTATGCGGGATAAGAGATCAAATGGCCAGGGGATACACGAAAAAGCAATGGAGAAGCTTAATGGGTCTGGTTATCGCGGCATGGGCAGCTATTGCCCAGAACTGGAAGCACCGAGACCCACTGCTGGGTTCAGCTGGCTGCAAAGGTATGGACACTGGTCAAAATGGAAAAGTTGACTCATAATTTACAAGGTTCAAATGGGTCCTTTACGAAGGAATGGGGGGCGGTGCTGGACTTCCTCCAGTCAGACTATATGGTGCAATGGTGCCCACACAAAATCAGGATCCTGGATTTATTCGAAGCTTGAGTAAACTCCACAAGAACATTGGGGATGTCCTTCAAAGGAGGGGGATTTGGGGGGAAAGTGGGAGAAATGTTGGTATGGTTCTTATTCGTGCAGTTCATTATGTGTAAACAATAAAAACATATTTAAAAAAGAAAATACCTTATAACGTTAGTTGCACACTTTTATTTTGGCTGACCAATATGTACGAGGAGTCTGTCTCAAATCCCAACTTCTGCCATCAATGAGACTATCTGGATTCTGCCCTGCAGAAGTACAAGGATGAGAAGAGGCTACATTGCCCACTCAGCCCTTACACTGCTACAAACCAAGAGCCAACACAATCATAAAGGTAAAACAGCCACAGTTAAGAGATATACCTCCTTCGCCTTTTGTGGTAACATGGGCTGAGGGAAGGCTTTGCTCTTAAGAGGAGTGTAAATGTGATTCAGTAGTGACCGAAACAGCAACTCATAACAGTCCTAAATAAAGGGAATGTCCAATTGAGGTTCAATATAAATAGACATACTTTATTAAAAAAACACCATCTGCAAAATAAAAAAAAATGAAAACACTACACAAAACCCATCCCTGAGGAAAGAACTGAAAATAAACAAGGATAGTACAATGCGCATTCTGAGTAATGAATCAGGGGTGTAATGCAAGTGAAAACCACAATGTACTTAAAAGGATAGGTTTCTTGGATGAAAAAAGGTGCAACGTGACCTAACCAGTCTCAAAGCCCTAAGTGGACCAAGGGTGCAGTTATTCATCAATAGTACCTTGTTTCAGTTCATATGTGGTTCAACGGCATGAAACCTCGGCTTCGAGCAATGGTGCAAGCGGTTCAAGCTATGTTTGGGTAAGGTGGATCTGTGGGCCCAAGCAGCAAGCGGGAGTTGAGCAGGTTCAAAGGTGGTAGCTCTGTGTGGCTCAAGGGTGGCTTTTGGCAATGTGGGTTGTGGAGAGTTGGGCTGCAACTGCTGTGAATGGTCAATGTGTGACACTCCAGCGGTTCGAGTCGGGTCCTGTCGTCGAGCGGATGATTTGAGCCTAGCAAGTGACTGGCTCAGTGAGGGGACGACGCAGCGTTGAGCGGTTCAAAAACACTACACAAAACCCACCCCTGAGGAAAGAACAGAAAATAAACAAGGACAGAACAATGCAGCATTATGAGTAATGAATCAGCGGTGTAATACAAGTGAAAAACACAATGTCCTTAAAAGGATAAGTTTCTTGGATGACAAAAGGTGCAAAAGTGACCCAACCAGTCGCTATGCCCCAAGTGGACCAAGGGTGCAGTTATTCATCAATAGTGCCTTGTTTCAGTTGTTGTGTGGTTCCACGGCATCAAACCTCGGCTTCGAGCAATGGTGCAAGCGGTTCAAGCTAAGTTCGGGGATGGTGGATATGTGGGCCCAAGCAGCAAGCTGGAGTTGAGCCGGTTCAAAGGTGGTAGCTCAGTGCGGCTCGAGGGTGACTTTTGGCAATGCGGGTTGTGCAGAGTTGGGCTGCAACTGCTGTGAATGGTCAATGTGTGACATTCCAGCGGTTCGAGTCGGCGTGCATCACTGGTTGAAATGGTGAGCCTGTTGCCCCGTGGTGCGGTTCGGCGAAGTGGCAGTTTCGAGGGGAGGGGCCAGTTGGAATCATGTTGTTACCCCTGGTGTGAGTTGGGAAGTGACTCCCCAGCAGTTCGAGTCAGGTTCTGGCATTGAGCGGATGATTGGAGCTTAGCAGGTGACTGGCACAGTGAGGGCACGATGCAGCGTTGAGCAGTTCAATGTGCATGCAATTGTTCAAAGGTTCGTAGGAGTGCCAGAAGTTAGCACCGACGGTCTCCCTTAGCGTCAATGGCAGTGCATGGAGCCTTTAGCTTATCCGGTCCTCCAGATGATGTTAGTCCCATTCCATGGACAGGAGTCCTTTCAGGGTCTGCTTCTCTCTGCATTGGATGATTCTGGTGCAGAATGACAGGTCCTGGTCAACAGCAAAATGTCACTCCTAATGTGCCCAGGGAGTGGGTATGGGGCAGAGCTCTCCTCTGCCTTGTACTGCTCCTTGTACTGCTCCATCTTCACCTCAGTGGTTGAAGGCTTTGGAAAGTACAACTCTCCCAAAAGCAGTCCAGTGAATCCTTCTCAGGTGTTGTTCCAGAGTGAGTGGGAGAGCCCTTCTTTTAAAGGTAAAAGTCCACAGGAGATTAGAATAAAGCTAGCCTGCCTTAATGGGCCAATCGCTGTGCCTGAAAGAAGTGGACTTTGCCCTTCGGATATCACACTCAAAGTGCTTTGCTCTAGAGGAAGTGGAAGGGACAGGAAGGAAAAAGAGATGGAGGCAGAGTGAAACAAAATGGTGGAAGTCTTCTTCCATGGTACAGAGCTCTCCCGACTACTTTATCTCTGCCCCTTCTTTTCTCACTAGTATCAAAGGCCTTAAGAAATGGAATACAAGTGATTTGACTGAATGAAAAATTATCGAGGCTGAAATATCCGAAAACAAAGTGCCCGAATGACCAAAAGTTTGTTTTCTGACATTTTAGCCCCGATAATTTGTTAAAAAACACATTCTCTCACACACACACAACACAACCATAACACCCGGCCTACCCACACCTCCAGCATACCCCCACCCACACCACCAACGTAAAGAAACCCCACTTACCTTCACCTTCACGCTAGTTCCTGCAGCACCAGTTCCCTTTCACTTCTGTGACTGTATATAATGCATAGTATAAAAATTGAGTAGGAAAATGATATAAGTTTTTTCCTATACCCAGACATAAATGAACAATGCCTTTAACTGACAATGCCTTTATATGAGTAAAAGAAATGTATTAAATGAAGCGATTACCTGTATACAGTGGCCACATGTGCCAGCCCAGAGTTCAACAATTCAAGGCCGCCTTGCCGTGTAAGAATCAGACAAGCAGGCTGAAACCAGACAGTTAATTGGGCTGTGTCTGAAAATTTAGCTAAGGGAAACAGCTACATGATAATATTTGGAGTAGAGTGTCCGGGAAAAACCTAGGATGTGTGCCAGAATGTATTTCATTTTGAAGGTTTAAACTAATAAGAAATAATTGCCCTGTGCGCGAATGTTCAATGAAGAGTTTTACCTGGACATGTTTAGAAAAGGTGAGGGTTTGAATCCTCTTTCTCTCACAAGATATAAAAGGGAGCTCTGTTTTTAGCTGGCAGAGGGGTTTGTGTACTTGACAACAATGCTGTTTGTGGACTGTGTCAGCCGGGCATGAAATAAAACCTGATGAACCTGACTCTGCCTCCTTGCCTGCTGTCTGATTACCTTTGCTGAAATGCCAGAGAGCTCCAGAGAGTGTCAGATAGGCTCAGAGAGCTTCAGAGAGGGTCCCAGAGAGCAACAAGGGCCCCAGAATGTCTAGGAGGGCCTGACAGAATGGAAGTTGTGAAAAGGAGCACGATCAAGGTCTTAGCACTTCGAGAACACTTGGCAAGCCAACCCAGGACGGATAGGATGATGAACAGAATACTGAACATCTCTTCAAGCCGAAAAAGAACCTGGACAATCAAGACTAAGAGACTAAGGTGAGCCATACTGTTCGGCCCAAGATAAGAGTGGAGTAAAGGGGATAGAAAATAAGATAGGGATGGGGCAGACTGCAGCTGCCCTAGCCAATAGAAAAGAAGGGAAAGGGACACGGGGAGGGAGAACAGTATGGCAGAAGGGGAATATATATATCTATATATATATATTTATATATACATATAGATATATATATATATATATATATTTGTGGTAACTTTTCAGGGAAAAATAACGCAAAAGTAAAATATTCATGGGGGACCCCAGCAAAAGACAACTGAGGGAGGTGGGATATGAACAAAAAATAACATCAGAATAAGAGTATAATGTGTATATATAAGGGAAAAAATACTGACTCACGGTACCCGAGCAATAGAGAGAGATACCAGGAGGATACCTGAGAAGAGAGAGATACCAGGAAGATACCTGAGGAGAGGAGATACCGGGGAAGACGCCCCGAGAGAGAGAGGATACGCCCATTTGCCTACCGTTTAAAGATGGCTGGATGAGTTTGCACCCAGAGCCCACTTAATAGGGTAATTAGGAGACCAAGAGAATTTAAAGAATCCTTGAAAGGGGTGAACTCGCGTTTTGTAAAGAAACACACATATATAGGGGTAGGAGTGTACCTTCAGAGGCAGGTGACACTAGGAAGTGCACTTAAATGTAGCCGGCCGGAGTCTGTCTGATTTTTTTGTCACATGTCATGTTATGTTGTGTGTCAAATTGTTATATGTTATGGCTGTTTATTTGTTTCATTTTATAGCGTAACCGTCTGTGTGCACTGTAAAACATTGGAAATAATATAAAAATTATATTTTCAAGCTAAATCTAAAAAAATTGGCGTTCAGCCAAGGTTTTGAAAATGACAAAAATTAACAATAATGTAGATGATCAGATGCTATTACTTAAGGCACACAAATTCGTGGTGATTTCATCTAAAAAAAGTCAAACAGTTCTGAGATAAGTGTAAAAAGCTTTTTGCACTTGTAGACATCACAAAAAACAAACTGGCAACTATGCAGTTAAAATTGTGATTTCCTAGTACTAGACAAAATAACGAATGGATCACGCTAAGTACTGTAGAGTTTCGCATTTAAATGACAAATTTATAGTGATTTAAAGAGGGCTGTTGTATGTAAGCACTGAAAGTGCGCAGAGTTGAAAGACAGAATGAGAGATTGGGACCTTTAGAAACCTTGTGCGAACAGAGAATCGCGTTGGATTTACAGTGATTGATGGGAATGGAATGGTGGAAATGTGAAGGAATGATTTAATGAAGTCCAGATAAGAAGTGCAGTATTGTGGAATTCCAGTCTGTTTATCTGTTTGAAATTAAGCGCATCTTTAGCAAATTAATTTTAAAGTGTAGACACGTTTGTTTTGTAGATTGAAAAAAAAGAAAAGCGCACAATTAAGAAACATGTGAGATTTAAAACAGTGTTGCTATGTGCAAATTGAAGTGGGCAGACTGGCACACGAATAGCAATTGTGTTTTCGTTTTGCTTAAAAGGAAGGCGAGAGCTCAAACGAAAGGGCTTTTGGCCAGGAATGCAGTGTCGGCCTTGACAATAACATTGGCAAGTTCAGGAAATAGGCCCATGTTGCAGGAATGCAGAATGCGCATCAAGAGCCACATTTACAGAAGGCTTTAGTTATCAAAAGCATGTGCCAAATGCAGATTGTAGATACGAGGCGTTTGACGAGCATTGTCGCGCATTTTTGAAACACTTGTCAGAGAAGAGAGTTGATGTGGCCCGTGTTTGCGTGGCAGACTTCTGGTGGACGCAGGGCTCGGATCTGGTTGGGTCATTACATTCTGCATTTATGTTTTATTATTGCTCGTGCTGGTCATTTTGTAGCAGGGCGGTGTAAAAAGACACATTAAAAGGAGCAAAGATATCATGTCATGTTATTTGGCAGTCATATATTACATATTCAGTGGTATTGCTTTAAAGCACTGATAGGTTGAACACCCTCGAGAACCATAGATCAAGTCAGTTGAGAGGGACAGCAGTGCATGATGCATGGATGTGATAGCTATGTGTACAGCTGGTGTAATTGTTAGGTGGAAACTATTTAGTGATCTAGTAAATACGTAAGCGGGTTGTGTTTTATATGTTACATCTATTTTGAAAACAAGTGCATTACATGCAAAATGAATTTGTTGCAGAGGACGAGTAAGTGAGCATACATGTAGGCTCAGCAATACGCAAACACAGGATACACAGCGGCACCTGGGAATAAAAGGTATCAACCTAAAAATAAGAAATATTTTTGCAAAACAGAAAAATGAATGTGTTTCACAGTGGGACAGCCCCAGCGGATGATCAGGTGTGTTTAAAAGAGTTAAGTGGCACTAGAGTTTTGGAACGCAAGGAGAAATATGGCAAGAAAAATGTTTTGGTTTAATGATAAGACATTGGGACTGTGTATCCATGTAGCAAAGACGGCTTTTTAGATTATAGATGTGGCATTGGTTTAGCAGTCTTTTGAGGATAATGTGTCAGCTGTTGTGTGACTTCAATAGGCACCTTTAAGTGGTAGTTATTTAAACGTGTAGGCGTACATTATCCCAGAGGCATTTTTTGGCGCGAGTACAGAGGAAGCAATGGTGCAGGTACAGGAATATATTGAACAAGAGAAGAATTAGCACATGGATGGCATTTTCATAGCCGGCTTAGCTATTCATCATGATGAGATCAGGAAGAGGCTTGGTTAAACATGAATGTTTTCAGCATTTTGAAGAGAGCAATGTAAGCTTCCTTCATTTCCTAGTGTTGGTGGGAAGGCATTCCAGTTTTTAGGAGCCGGATGGCTAGAGCCGGGCCCCCAGTTGTGGATTTTTAAAGGCAGGCATATATATTGGACTGACCAGGAGGGTCTGCTGGACTAACAAGAGTGATTCACTCTGATAAGTATGAAAGGGCGTGGACAAAAGGGCATCTTTTGTGTGCTGCCCATGAGTTAAATAAAGGAATGCATTTGTTTACTGATAGCCAGTGCGATTTTCTCCTGGCTTATGAGAGGCTTCTGTATGGGAATATTCAGTATTGCCTAGAGGCATTATTTTGTGTGATACATATTTTTTATTTTTGAGTTGTTCATGAGTGCCCAGAGAAGGGGCATAGTATTGATCCAATAGTAGTTCCTACTGTAGTTTAGCAAGGAATGAGCAATTCCTAGTAGAAAGGAAAGGCTTGAATGCATGAAAACCCTTTATTTATTTATTTATTTATTAGAATTTACAGAGCACACAGAAGCCCTTAGGCATCGTGGTGCTGTTACAAAGAAGAGGCTTGCAGATTACAATGACAATGGCATACACAAGTGGTTGCATGCCACAGCTTCGCCTGTAGTTATAGGACAGATAAATACATATTGTAGTTACAATGGATGAGCTGCATGTTTAGCTCACATTGATAGAGTAGAAATTGAGTAAACCCATGGCAGAGAGGTTAATTAAAGAGCAGGGGGAACATGTATAGACACCGCTGGGGGAACTAATAGGGGTAGCTAAATAAGGTAGGTTTGAGGGTTTCTGGTGAAAAAATGAGGAGCGATGGTTCTGCTCTAAGTTCGCTAGAGGAAGCATTCCATGGGTTGGGAACAAGACAGGGAAGCTTAGACCTCTGGCATTAGCTCTTTTGGTTAGTGGGACTTGTAGTTGAGTGACATGGTGACTTCTTTTGGGTCAGGCTGAACTGACTCTATTAACAGCATCAGTTAGACACTGGTGCTATGTGAGACATACATTTGTGCATAATGGTCAGGATTTTGAAATTAACCGTTCCTTCACGGGTAGCCAGTGAGCAGCTCGCATGGCGTGAGTAATGTATATCCTTTTGAGAATACTGAGAGCTGCACACAGCATCACCCTGCACTTTTTAGAGCCTGTGAAGATTTTTTGCTAGGATGTCTGCAAGGATGGTAGTGTAGTAATCCAATTTAACTCTGATAATGACACGGGAAATGAATGAGCAATTTTTGCAAGCGTTGTGGGGAAAGGAAAGGGCCAATGGCATTAGTGAATGTAGTAGTGAAGCGGAAGCAATGGCACTCAAATGATAAGTGCAACAGAACAGATTGTAGCATGTAACCTGGCATGACATGGACAAGGGTGAGTGGAGGAACACTCCTAAGGATTGTTTCACAGCTGCAGAAATAGTGTTGGGATTGAAGGAGGTATTGGTGAACGTCATGAGATGTGGAGCAAGTGATTTTACACAGGGTTTTTAAACTAACCTGCGGGCAGTGGCAGGCATCGCCTTGCAGCTGAATGGTCTAATGTTATTCATGTTCTCTAGTATTTCTGACTTAGAAAGCCCTCTGAAGTTGAAGGGGGTTATTGGGTCCTCTGTGACCTGCTTTCTGGGGAATTTTGAGGATAGCATAATGTACTGAATGGGTTTTTTTGGGGTGCTCCTAAAGGTCCTTTTTCAGGAGCTCCACCCTGCGTGATAGGACAGCCTGAATGGTGTTATACTAGGGGTGGTATTTTACAATTTTTGAGACCTTGGCAGCTGGCGTGGAGAAAATTCTTTGAAAAAATTGTGAAAAACCTTTTTGATTCAGGACGATCAGTTGAGACTTTATTATTATAGGATTCAGACGGTTGTAGAAAGGATTGAAGGACAAAACCTGAAAGCATGATGATGGTGTTTAGGATATCAAGGAAAGCATGTTTGTGTATCTGGGACATGCACCATTTAGACATGGGCATAATTTTGAGGGCATGAAAACGACAGAAGGCCAATGAGATTGTTTGGGTAAAAAAACTGAAGGATTTTATTATTTTGGCAGCATGGTAATATAGCCAGCTGTATGACCTGGTGGAGAAATAATGAAAATATTTGATGAATTCAGGCGCAGTTCATGAACATTTATGAACAAGAGGAAGAGACAGATGACCTCCAGGAAATTAGAAGCAGCCATAACGTAGGGAAACATGGCAAATGATTAAGAAACAAACAGAATGAAATAAGAATCATGAAGGACAGTAATGGTTCAGATAAAAGATTTTGGTTAAACAACGTCATAGATGACAATGCAGCCATATACGGCTTAATGGAGTATGAAATGGTACTTTCCTTACAGCATCACGCAGAAAAAGAAAGGAAGTGTGTTTTAGTATATATGAAAAACAAAATAATAATGAAATAAATGCCCAACATAAATCAGAGATGATTAGAATAAAGTATTAAAAACGTTAGGGAGACTTTGGGCCTCTGTTAAACAGGATCAGAAAAAAAAAATCAGGAAAAGATGAAAATGATTGATTATCTTAAATAAAATTATAAAACAAATAGCACTTATGAGGTTTCCTGGCCAACAGAAAAAAGGCGCGTAGGGCAATAAAAAGCATCAGTGACCATGAAGACCTAGAAAAGGAGTATGGCTGACAAAAAATGGGGTCAACTAAACAAGGGAAAATCACACACCAGCCATTTTAAGAAAATATAGTGAGATAAGTAAAAAAACAATTTTTTGAGTGCCTGTAACGATTTTGATTTATTTTACAGATAAAAGTTATGGACCTTTGTGTGGAAGCACGAGAAATGTCTGCATGGCTTTAAATTAGGGAGAAAAAGAAAAAGGTAAGTACTAGTTCACGCTAAAAGGGTGTGTACACACAATTGATCAGCACTAAAAGTAAGAGGATCCAGGTGAGTAACAGGAAAAGGGGTAGTAAGAGACACAATGTTTTCAAGTGTTTAGCTGTTTTTCCCAAGATAGGTGCAATCAGGTGTGGAAAGAGTAGGAAATAGATGACAGCATGGCCTTTCAGACAACCAAAGAAAACAGAAGTCAAATTGAAGTTGAGTAATTATTTTTGTGTTGATGAGATAGGGGTATGCAATTATTAGAAGAGGTAAACATTGTTGGGTACGATAAAAAATGGAGGCACATAGTAAGAATTGCTGCCATAGTCTCAAAAAACAGGGGTAGAGTAGATTAAGTTAGGCAGGGACGGTGTGCAGCGAAACACCTCTGTTTTGTCTCCATAGGATGAATACAAAAGCACAAGCAAAGGCCATGGTCCAACAGACAAGAAGAAAAGAGGAAGAATGGCTGCTAAGGAGCAAGTATTTACTGCTAACTAAGGACCCACGTGCAGCTAAGCTGAGCAAAGAACCAAGCCTAAACTAAGTATCCTGCGGGGTGGTTGGAAAATAGTTGTTTATGTGCACCAACGAATAGGGGAGAATGATCCAGAAAGTATTTTTTGATAGCAGAAAAGGAAGAAAGGGTTGAAGTTGGGAAGAAAACCTGACCCCTTACCAGTACCAGAATGACTTTTGTCCCTATTTTGACTTTCTACAGACGACGGGGATCCCCAAGGACGTTTCTGTCATCTGCTACGGATGTGCCTAGAAGACCAGAAAAGAAGAAGACGTCTTTCTTTAATTGTTATTTTTGTCTCCTTAGGGTTGCATGTGTTACCGTCAAGGGAAAAATGTGTCCCATGAAGGACAACATGTATTGTATATTATTGAAAACAAACGCATGTTCTAGCCAGCTGACACAGAGCTAGGGATGGGGGATATTTTGTTTGTAAGGCAGGAATGACCCATAAAAGAAATGTGTAAATGAAAAGCTTTTCTAGGAGGCAGGGGTATTCAGTAAGATGGAATGTCTCGCAATTTTTTAGGAGGTAGGATATGAGAGCCAATGTGAAGAAGAGGGGTTTTAAGGAAATGGTTTGGTAGGAAATGTGTTGAATAAGAAGAGACATGTTTATTTTACAAAAGAAACTCATTCAGTTTTATATTACAGGTATACATCGAGGGACCTGTATGCCTTGGGAAATTAACGTCGAACCGTGTGAGGAAAGAGGGAGGTTGTAGAGAAACTCAGTGAAAGCCCGACGCAAAATTGATCGTCTGAATTGTGTCTGCAAAAGACTCCCCCAACCCTGTGTCCCCATGCAGAAACATCCCCTCTTTGGGACTCATTTGAACAATGTATTTATTGAAAGAGAGACACTCGAGTAAAAATGAACTCTTTGTGAGAAAGGAAAAAAGACAATGGACTCCTGGTCTAAGCATCAAAAGAACCTGGGAGACTGACTGTGAAAACAGCTCAAAAGAAAGGACAAAGGCGACAGGACACAGACGGTCCACCGATGCCAAACTAAGATGAGTAAAGTGGAAGATATGGAAGAAGAAAATGTATGGAACAAGAGGGAAGGATACAGTTTGAAAAATGTACATATGCATGGGCAGAAGAAGCAGAAGAAGAAGATGAAGGAGAGATTATATTTTTGTTGGGTTGGGAGATGCAGACAAAATATGACATACGAAGAGACAATGGGCTAATGGGTTATTTCAAAGCTTGACCAACCTCTCGGGTCTCACAATGGCTGTGACATTATCTAAGACATATAGTTAGTTTAAAGTAAATGGAGAAAGGAAGTGGGGCTTAAATGAAAGGAGATAAAAGTAGTTTAGAGACACACACATGTTTTGTTTTACGAATAACAATGCGTTAGTATGTGACAAATTGTAAGATTGCGATAGGATGTTTTTTAGATAAGTATCAAGGAGGGTGGACATGGATATGGTTGAAAGTCATTGTATTACCAAACAAGAACTTTAAAGACGGTGAAGTGTAATGGAGGTGCCGCCGGAATGAAGATCAGGTACCAACAACTGAATGCAGTAGGGAGCAGTCGCCCCCCCACTTAAAGCTAGGCAGAGAAATTTGTATGGAATGATTTAGTATGGTAAATGTGTGAAAATAGACTCATAGGGTTAAAAGACATTAGTACCTTTAATAATGTTATGTCTATAAGGTCGAAAATGGTTTAGTAAGTAGGCAAGGTACAGAATGCATAGTATAAAAATTGAGTAGGAAAATTATTTTATTAGTTTTTTCCTATACCCAGACAGAAAAGAACAATGCCTTTAACTGACAATGCCTTTATATGAGTAAAAGAAATGTATTAAATGAAGCGATTACCTGTAGACAGTGGCTGCATGAGCCAGCCCAGAGTTCAACAATTCAAGGCCGCCTTGCCATGTAAGAATCAGACAAGCAGGCTGAAACCAGACAGTTAATTGGGCTGTGTCTGAAACTTTAGCTAAGGGAAACAGCTACGTGACCATATTTGGAGTAGAGTGACCGGGAAAAACCTAGGATGTGTGCCAGAATGAATTTCATTTTGAAGGTTTAAACTGATAAGAAATAATTGCCCTGTGCGCGAATGTTCAATGAAGAGTTTTGCCTGGACATGTTTAGAAAAGGTTGGGGTTTGAATCCTCTTTCTCTGACAAGATATAAAAGGGAGCTCTGTTTTTAGCTGGCAGAGGGATTTGTGTACTTGACAACGATGCTGTTTGTGGTCTGTGTCAGCCTGGCATGAAATAAAACCTTATGAACCTGACTCTGCCTCCTTGCCTGCTGTCTGATTACATTTGCTGAAATGCCAGAGAGCTCCAGAGAGTTCCAGGGAGTCTCAGAGAGCTTCAGAGAGGGTCCCAGAGAGCAACAAAGGGCCCCAGAATGTCCGGGAGTGCTTGACAGAATGGAAGAGGTGAAAAGGAGCACAATTGAGGTCTTAGCACTTAGAGAACAGGGAAGTAGACCAATAATTATAGAGTTTTATTTATTTATTTATTTGGATAATATACATGTGGCTGTAAAGCCTTGTATATACAACATTAGACATTAACAATAGTTTAAAAATAACACTATTTGAAAATACAGAAATTAGAACAATGGAGTGTTAAAAATGAATAGTACGTCGAAAACACATTATCATAAAAGCCCTTGTGCTGCAGGGACATGGATATCACTGCAACTGTCAAATGGGCACCTGTGACAGCTGAACCTTCTCTATGCCACTGGTAGGGCAGGAGCTGCAAATCAGGGTACTGAGAAGGACACAGGAACACACTATACCTTTGGCATGGAGCTTATGAAAGGGGAATCTGATCAGCAGCTCCCACACCCTTGCCAAATGGCAATCCGTCACAACCTTAGCTTGGCAATGCAATTAGTATGACGGGCAACCAACACCCTTCATAGGTCCATTGCAATGCTGAGGTCAAATATATTTTTCAAAGCAGCTCCTGATTGATTAGGTCACAGGCAGGGGCCAAGTAAAGATTTGCAGCATACATGAGTTCTTGCTTAATAAAAATAGATTTGGCTGCAATCAGGTACAATTTCTGACCATGGCTCATGGTACCCAGGTCTTCCTGGAAGCCTAATTGAGGGGACCCACTATGTTTTTGCCCACTACCTCTTCTGTAGCTTGGTATGAATCACCTGGCGTGGTAGGTCAGAGATAGTAGATGGACCAAGTGACCTGTTGTTAGACTGTTTCTTTATTCACAATTAAATACGGCCTCCTCTAAACCCTAGGTCTATGGGGTGTCCCTATTCTAAAAACAACACAAAGGTGCGTGTCAGAACGTTTTACAAAGAAAACTGTCCTCAGTCCAAACCTATCTAGCCTAACATCTATCCTACCACTATACAAGGAAACAACATACATTTAAAGGATAACAGGAGTGGTTCCCCCTTGCAGTATATTATGGTTGGCGGGTTTATTGACCCCAATCAGGAGTTCTCACTGGCTTGATATCAGTCTTAAAAGTTCAAAACAAAAGAGAGCAATCTGTATCAGTCCTGTCCATCAGTTCTGCAACCATACTGTTTGCATAGCCAGCCCCTTGTGGATTTATGGCTCTCCCAGTCCTTCATGTACTAAGTGTTTTAAACCCAGATGGGGTATTTGTTTTTTCAGCCCTTCGTAGGCTTGTGACTCCCACAGACCTTTTTGTATCAAGTGTTTCAACACCGGATGAGGGATTACTATGTTCATCCCCTTGTAGGTTGATGTCTCTGGCAGTCCATCTTGTTATGAAGTGATTCACCCCCGTGTGGGGTGTTTGTATTCTTAGCCTTAGCATGCTTATGGCTCTCACAGCCACTCTTATGCCGATAGTTGCACTCCCTCATAGGTTATTGGACCTTTTAGGCTGACCAGGGCTCTGGTGTGGTCAGACCGCACTCCACCCACACCGGGTACGGGTTTCCATACCTTTCCTCAAGCAGCGGGACTCCTCTGGACTTCGGTGTCTCAGCCTGATGCTGTCATGACTTCAGTCGGGCGGCGTTTCTTTTCTTTATGGAGACGCCATTAACAGTTCCACCACGTCTGACGGCCGTCTTGGAGCACCGCTCTAGTGTTTATCCAAGATGGCCGCCGGCGTTTACTACAGCCGGCTCACTGTGGCGTTCCTCGCGTTGCACCTTCACTGTGTTCTTTCAACTTGAAGGTAACGCTTGGTTGTTCCCCGTACGTGTGTTCTCTAATTTGATTCTTCTCTTGGCCTGTCTCCCCTTGGTTTCCCTTTGGCTGTTTGCTGTTTTCTCCGGTGCTGCTCCGTTCCGGTCTCTCTCTCCGTTCCCTCTCCTCTCAGCTCTTCAGCCTGACTGCCCTCGCCCATGTTTCTCCACCCTTATCGCTTGGGCGCTCGTTGTTCCATATTTCCTGGAGCTATTTGTGAGCCTTACTGGCTATTTCTGGTGCACTTACCACGGCTGTTTCTCTGGTGGTCCTTCTGCCCACTTGTGAGTCTCCTCTGATCCCTCCTCTGGATCCTATTGAGCCACTCTACACTGAAGGATCGATCTCCTGGTCATCTCATTGCCACGGACACTTTCACCAGAACAACTGCTGCAGGGTTCTTTCTGCCTTTTTGGGCTTTTTCCCTGCTCAGGGGCCGGCTCCCGGGAGTCCCCACTGTTCGTGTTCCCTAGTTATCCGACAGTGTGGCATCCCAGGGAGCTCGTCCCTACTTACGTCAAAAGAAGGAAGCAAAGAAGACTGATAAAGCACAGACCCGAAGACGTCCTGGAAGAGGGCCGGAACTACAGGACAGGTCCACAGACGATTCAGGTGAGGAGGAAGGAGGGGATAGTTCGACCAACCCGGATATTCCTGACTGAGTGCAACGCCTAAGGACCCCCATGGCTTCTCTCGAGCAGTACCAAGAATTGGTGGCAGCCATTCAGGGGCTTACCGTAGAAGTGCAATCACTCCGGTCCGAAAATCAGTCTCTGCGACAACAGGTAGCAGCTCGTGAGGATGCCCGTGGAGATCTACCTCCCCTTCCCTTACCTTGCGGGAAATTCGACGGAGATCCAAAGACATTGAAGGTATTCTTGGATGCCTGTCAGTTATATTTCACCTTCCGCCCTCGTACTTATGAGACCACCAGGGCCAAGGTGGGTTTCCTAGTGTCTAATTTAACGGGAAATGCCTTGGCATGGGCTTCACCATTGGTATTAGAGGCTGATCCAGCTACTGCTAATTACGATCAGTTTGTACAACTCCTAAAGTCTCGCTTTGACCGACCCGAGGTACAGTATGCCTCTTATGAAGCAATCCTCGATATCAGACAGGGTCCGCACGATGTACAGACTTATGTTACTTCCTTCATGCAGCTTGCCACAAATGCCGGATGGCCTGATTCTGCTCAACAGACTTTGTTTCGTCGCGGCTTGCATGAAGACATAAAGGATGAACTGACACGTATTGCACGACCTCAGACGTTTCAGGAACTAGTGTGCCTCGCTCTTCAGATCGAGTATAGGTTGGGAGAAAGAAGACAAGAAAGGAGACGTCCACGACCCTCTCCCTCAACCTTCTCCCCGAACCCTTCTAGGGAACATCCAACCTCATCCGCTGGGGAGGAACCGATGCAAATAGGCACCACCCGAGGACCTTTAACAGCCGAAGAGAAGAAGAGAAGAAAAGAGTTAGGCCTCTGCATGTATTGCGGTTCTAGCAAACATCTGCTGCGTAACTGCCCTGAGGTTCCCCCACGCCGCCAGGGAAACGATTCACCCCGAACCTAAACAGGGATAGGTCCGGGGGTGTTGGGATGAATCCCTGTACCAACACTTTGACTCCTCTTCCCCGTGAAGACAATCGTCTGATGGTATTTCAGGTTAGACTGTCCCGGGATTCCTCTACCTTCTGGGAGGCCTTAGCCATGTTGGACTGTGGGGCAGCGGGCAATTTCATCGATGTATCCTGGGCTCAAGGGAATGATGTGCCCATCGTCCCGAAGAACCTACACATTCCGGTGGAAGGGGTGGATGGCCAGCCTCTGTCCTCAGGACTTGTTACTCAAGAGACTCTGCCACTTCGGGTCAAATTGTTTCAACATCAGGAGGAAATGGCATTCGATCTCATTAAAGCAGCGCATTTTCCGGTGATCCTCGGGATTCCGTGGCTGCGTAAACACAACCCGATGATCGATTGGTCAAACAATATTATACCGTTTCAGTCGCATCTTTGTCTTAATGAATGTCTAAACAACAAGTACCCCCTTGACTCCCTGCAGAAGAGTGATTCCGTGCTCACAGCTTCACTCCATCAAGTACCAGGACACTATCAGGAGTATGCGGAGGTCTTCATGGACAAGCAACCTCACTCCCTTCCTCCTCACAGAAGAGAAGACTACACCATTGAGATCCTACCTGATGCGTCTGTTCCTTTTGGAAGGATGTTTCCCCTATCTTTACCCGAGCGGAAAGCTCTTAAGGAATACCTATACTGTAATCTACAGAATGGGCTCATCCAGGAATCCAAATCACCCGCTGGAGCATCGCTATTCTTCATACCGAAGAAGGGATCATAATCCGTCCTTGTATCGACTACCGGGGCCTAAATCGCCTTACCGTTAAAGACCGTTATCCTATGCCGCTAATTAAAGAGATATTAGAAGCTGTCCAAGGTGCGTCTGTCTTCACAAAATTGGATCTTAGGGGTGCGTACCACCTGCTCCGTATAAGACAGGGTGATGAATGGAAAACGGCATTTAGGACCCCGCTAGGGCATTTCGAGTATCGAGTTATGCCTTTCGGTTTGGTAAACGCACCTGCTATATTCCAGCGCTTTATGGATAAATTGTTTGCCGACCTCCTATTCTCTTCAGTGGTGGTGTACTTGGATGACATCCTTATTGTAAGAGGATTCAATCCAGCACTACAGCTAAGTCAATGCCTAGTCTGGGATACTGAATGGAAACCCTTATTGATATATCTTTATGTCCAGTTCATGAGTTCTGGATGACTACCCCTATATAACACCCCTCTCTTGGAATCCCCCTGACCCCACTGAGCCAAGAAGTAGTTCTGTTTTGCAAGTTAAAAGGTTTATTTGAGAATTTAAACAATATGTATATATATCACACTTTATAATAAATTAATAATTGAATATCACACTTAATCTGAGCAGTAATCAATAATGGATAGCCGGCACTAGCACACTTCTTTATAATCAATGATGAGTGGTTATAGGATGGATAAGATAGCAACAATACTTTTATGGTTTCAAATGGATGCAATATGGAATGAAATGCAGTACAGAAAATAACTTGATAGGATTTCAGCAAAAGACAATGTAATCACTTTCTTGGACAATTCACCCCCCCCCCCTTAATGCAATGTAAGGAGATGAATAGAATGGGACTCAGTTCTTAGGAATGCAATCAAATAGAGTTCAGTTCAATTCCCCCCCCCCAGCAGCTTATACAACAGATAGGAGTTTTGAAACACAGACCCAAGTGCTTTGAATATGGTGACAATGCAGTGAGAAATATGCTGAAATGCTTTTAATTCCCTTCAGGAGATTCAGGGTGAGTGGTATCTAGTTAATATTAGTCCAGGCTCACTCTAGCAATGATTCAGGGATGGTTCTTAAGAGGCAAACAAATTTTTAGCAAGGAAAGCAAGGAAGCTGCTGTTTTCACACATGGCTGGGTTTTTAACCAAATCGCAAATCGCGGTAAAATTCACTAGTGCGAGAATCGTGATTACGGCAAAAGTATAAGGAGTAGCAAGTCGGTTCTAAGCTTGTTGAAAAGCTGAGATTCTAAGCTTTCAGAGGAAAATTAAACCAAGTTCCAAACGGTTCCAGAGATACGGACGATTAAATAAAGGTAGTTTTTCGGATTTGAAATTTTAAAAGTTCAAAGCGACAGGTTACAGCTTGCAGCTAGAAAATGACAGGTGACAGCTTTGCAAATGACAGGTGACAGTTAGGAGGCAGTTCTGGTTAGATTAGAATAGATTGAATTATATTATTTTAACTAAGAGATTGGTTCTGCACAGTTCTGCTAGGTACTCACAATATATTTATGAATTAGGCCTCCCCACGGATCTGGTCAGGTTTTGGATACTGCTCTGCTTTCTCTGGGTACAGCACTGCTTCTGGATCTTTCTGCACAGCTTTCTCTGGACACAACACTGCTTTCTGGCAAATGGCAAGAGTTCTTGCAAAGAATTCAAACAGCTCGCCTGGCTGTGAATAGTTGCAATGATTTGAGGCCTGCTAAAGAGGGATTTAGCTTGTAGTTGACCTCTCTGCTACAAATTCTGAAGTAAAGTCTTGGTCTCTGAAGGTGGATAGATTGAAGTCTCTGTGTTGGCTCTCTGGAGGTTGATGGAGGTAAAGTATGGATTTTCCCGGCAGAGCGTCCCGCAGCAAATGGAATTGAATGTCCCTATCTGTCCTGACTGCCTGCTTTTATGTGTTTTGAAAGTGGGTGGAGAGGCTAGCTTTCCAGGCCCTACCCCTCTCCACTTGTCATTGGCCACTTCCTCCTCTTCCCCTTGATTGGGGGAATGAAATGAAGTGTCATCATGATGAGGTCTGTTTATGATACAGAGAACCCACCCCTGTCAACTTTACAAACAATCTATATCTGATCCAAATACATACTTCCCCGATAGACAGTTGTTTGGCATTGCATACACACATCATGCATTTACTGATGGTAGCCCCTGTTCCAATTCTGTCGTTTCTAGGAGCTTGGGTTCAAAAATGGCAACATATTTCACTTTTTGGTCGGGTTACCAATATTGGATTTGTCCCCGCATTACACAAATGTTCGCAAAGCATGTGGGCATTAGGTGGTGGAGTGTCAGATTTTTAACATACATACATTTAGAGTAATATCCTCTTTTCCGCTAAAAAAACCCCTGAACATACCACCGGGTCCTAACACGTCTTCAAATGTGCACAGAAAAATCACAAGAATAATGATATCATAGTCCGCTCCATGAATGATCCATCTTTTTAGATTTATGTTCTGGCCCCAAAGGGGTGTGGTTTCCCCCCAGCACAAGGTTGAATTTCTGTTTTTTCCAGTTCTGCCAAGCCAGCTTGCTCTCACAGGCAGTGCTCCTCCCCTTTCCTTCCAGGAGGAAGCCACTTTTAAGACCCCCCCCCCAATAAAACATTTGCCTGAGTCAGGACAGGGCTTTGTTCAATTTCCTGCAGAGCCCAGGTAATTCAATCAGAGAAGTGTCATATCCCTTTTGGTGGGAACAGCAAAAGAGAGCTAGGCCTGGGAACACAGCTGTTGTGCAAGTCTCAACTCCTGTCGGGGGTAGCTGGTGGGCAAAATTCCCTCTCTTTTTAAGCCAGGCCTCAGCTAAATGTCTCTTTGGCTGCCAGTTTTCCTGTCCAAATCAAACTTCCAATTTTTACGCATGCAACTAGAATGCTGATTCTAAGTTTAAAACTATGACATTTAAACAATTGCAACCTATGTGACACTCAAAAGTAGGTCTCTCATTTCTTTTAAACATTTAGATTGTTAGTGTCTTTCAGTCCAAATTTACTTAAACTGCTGAAATCCACAGCTCAGCCAGTTTTGCTATGAACATTATTTTAGGCTCATCCTCTTTCCAGATTTTGTATGCCCACAAGACTTTATTCTGTCAAATGTCTGCTGGTGTTCAGTGAGATTGTTGGATATTTTGCAATGTTTGAAATGGGCATTCTGAGCTTTCCTTCAGAGAAACAAAGGGTGATTTTTAAAGTGCTTTCTAGCGAACAGGCACTGCTGTTTTTCTCTTTGGCACCCCATTTCACTCATGGCTCTTCTGACCCAGCACACCCGCACCGGGGGGTGGCAAGTCAGGCGACCATTTTGGTGTGCGCACAAACTGCGCGGTTTTCATAGATTCTGGCGCACATGTGGGCTTTTTCGGCCATCTTGGATTTCCTAAGCCCACAGCACCAAATGTTGTAGCATAATAGTCCAAACGTGGGTCAGAACACCCAACATTATTTACTCTTCATCTCTTCCTGAACATAGAAGACAGGTCCGGCAAGTACTGGAACATCTACGGGAAAACAAGCTATTCGTAAAGCCTGAAAAGTGTGTCTTCGAGGCCTGTTCGGTGTCTTATTTGGGATTTATCCTTTCCCATGAGGGCATTCGTATGGATCCCTGTAAGATACAAGCAATCACCCATTGGTCAGCTCCAAGAAACGTTAAGGAAGTACAACGTTTCCTCGAATGGCCAAATTCTATCGCCAATTTATTTCAGGCTTCTCCAATATGGTTCTTCCTATCACATCGCTCTTGAAGAAGGGCGTTATCTTCACTTGGACACAAGAAGCAGATTCTGCTTTCCAAGCTTTAAAGGAGGCATTTACCTCGGCTCCCATATAGGTACAACCGGATCAACTTTTTCCATTCATAGTAGAGACGGATGCATCAGGAGGAGCCATAGGTGCTGCTCTCTTGCAAAAGGGCAAGGACGGACTTGAACATCCTGTGGCTTATTATTCAAAGACTCTGTCACCCAGTGAAAGGAATTATTCTGTCATCGAAAGGGAGCTGTTGGCTATCAAACATGCCTGTGAAGAATGGCGTCATCTTCTTCAGGGAGCCATGCATAAGTTTACAGTCCGTACCGATCACAGTAACCTTCGTATTCTCCAACAGATGGAATGTTGCAATGCTAGACATGCCCGTTGGGCATATTTTTTCTCTCAGTTTGACTTTGTGATTTCCTATCTACCTGGCAAACAGAATATTCTAGCTGATGCCCTGTCACGCAATCATGGGTTGGACTATGAAGCAGATTCTAGCCACGAATTATTGTTAGCGGGCAAAGAGATTCAGACTGTGGCAAATACTTTTCTACGCGAAGTCCAGTGCGAACAACACAGTGCACCGATGAAGACAGAAGTAGCATCCGAATTGGAAGAAAGAGAGGGGATCCTTTTCAAGGGTCAAGCCTTGTACCTACCCAACAAGAAACACCAAAGACTGGCCGTTTCATGGTGTCATGATTCGCCCATGGCCGGTCATAAGGGCATTCAAGCCACCAAAGATCTGGTGTCCAGACTGTTTTGGTGGCCAGGATGGAACCGAGACGTACATTCTTATGTAGCTACCTGTGCCATCTGTGCTACCAATAAGTATCATTCATCCAAACCCTTAGGTCTTCTGCAACAGGAACCTGCTCCCAAACAACCGTGGACCCACGTTTCTACAGACTTTATTGTGGACCTGCCTAATTCTGAAGGGAACACCGTCATCATGGTGACTGTGGACTCTCTAAGCAAACTCGCTCACTTCACTCCCTTGAAAGCATTAACTTCAGCCCCTGAGACAGCCAAGACCTTCCTGAAAGAAATAGTGCGGCTTCATGGCCTTCCAGAGACCGTGGTGTCCGATCGAGGCCCTCAATTCACTTCCCAGTTTTGGGGTGCCCTCTGTAAACAACTAGGGATTCAACGAGCCCTTTCATCTGGGTTCCATCCACAGAGCAACGGGCAGACGGAAAGGCTCAATCACACGTTGGAACAATATCTTCGATGTTTCTGTAGCAGAAGGCAAGATGACTGGAATGCCTTTCTCCCTATGGCTGAGTTCACCTATAACAATACCAAACATTCAGCCATTAATATGTCTCCCTTTTTCTGCACATTTGGTTACCATCCGAAACATCTGCCATTGGCAGAGATCCATCCCTCAAAATGACCCACTCTTGACCACCTCCTAAAGGAACTCAAAGACACCCATGCGCTAGCCAGTGAAACCTTGGACGCTAGCCATCATGCTTATAAGATATGGGCTGACAAGAAGAGGAAGGCTGCACCTTCTTGGTCGGAAGGTGATAAGGTTTGGTTAGCCACTAAGTTTTTACCTCGCTGGACACACATAGGGAAGTTTGCACCAAGATATATCGGACCCTTTCAAATCAAGAAGAAGGTAAACCCTGTTGCATTTCGCTTTCAGTTACCTCCCTCCCTTAAACAGGTGCATCCCGTGTTCCATACTTCCCTTTTGAAGCCCTACCTTCCGGATCCATATAAGAGAAGATCCAAGAGGCGATCTAATGATGTGCCGTCTGAACCAGCTGAATATGAGGTGTCACATCTGGTAGATTCCCGCTACCATCACGGTTCTCTACAATATTTGGTTCACTGGAAGGGTTATCCCATCGAAGAACGGACATGGGAACCCGTGAGACACATTCACGCCCCTCGACTCATTAGGAAGTTTCACAGACTGTATCCGGGCATGCCTGGGGGCCCCCCATGTAGAAGGGGGCATACTGTCATGACTTCAGTCGGGCGGCGTTTCTTTTCTTTATGGAGACGCCATTAACACTACCACCACGTCTGACGGCCGTCTTGGAGCACCGCTCTAGTGTTTTTCCAAGATGGCCGCTGGCGTTTACTACAGCCGGCTCACTGTGGCGTTCCTCGCGTTGCACCTTCACTGTGTTCTTTCAACTTGAAGGTAACGCTTGGTTTTTCCCCCTACGTGTGTTCTCTCTTTTGATTCTTCTCTTGGCCTGTCTCCCCTCCCCTTGGTTTCCCTTTGGCTGTTTGCTGTTTTCTCCGGTGCTGCTCCGTTCCGGTCTCTCTCTCCGTTCCCTCTCCTCTCAGCTCTTCAGCCTGACTGCCCTCGCCCATGCTTCTCCACCCTTATCGCTTGGGCGCTCGTTGTTCCATATTTCCTGGAGCTATTTGTGAGCCTTACTGGCTATTTCTGGTGCACTTACCACGGCTGTTTCTCTGGTGGTCCTTCTGCCCACTTGTGAGTCTCCTCTGATCCCTCCTCTGGATCCTATTGAGCCACTCTACACTGAATGATCGATCTCCTGGACATCTCATTGCCACGGACACTTTCACCAGAACAACTGCTGCAGGGTTTTTTCTGCCTTTTTGGGCTTTTTCCCTGCTCAGGGGCCGGCTCCCGGGAGTCCCCACTGTTCGTGTTCCCTAGTTATCCGACAGTGTGGTATCCCAGGGAGCTCGTCCCTACTTACGTCAAAAGAAGGAAGCAAAGAAGACTGATAAAGCACAGACCCGAAGACGTCCTGGAAGAGGGCCGGAACTACAGGACAGGTCCACAGACGATTCAGGTGAGGAGGAAGGAGGGGATAGTTCGACCAACCCGGATATTCCTGACAGATGCGGTTCCACAATGCTGACCTGGTTTCGGTCTACACAGCTGTGCTCATCTCAGAGGTTCCATCCGGTATGGAGGCAGGCGTCTGGTCTTTCATTCGGTGATCCTCCACCCCACTGGTCCTTGCTGGGCTCTTCTCTGCTTTGCTTTGGTGGGACTGGCATTTCTGGGCCCTTCGCCTCCCAGCTAGCAGTAGCGTTCTGCAGGCTTCCTCAGATGCTCGCCCACCATGCTGTTGGTGCAGCTCCTACAGGCTCGTCCTAAGAGGGAAGGTCTCCCTCTGCTAAACAGTCACATAGGTTTCTCGGCTGCCTCCCCTTACTTCAGTCCATACTTCCTTATACTTCCTTATATTTCCCCTGGGTGTCAAAGGGGTCACAAACAAAGCTATCCAGTCATAAAGGGGCATGCACATTATTGATTTGTTCAAACCCTATGTAACCATTGAATAATTGGGATTTAGGTGAAAAGGGAGGAGTAGTGAAACCTTTATTGGGGTTACTTGGTGATTTGTTGCTCCCAAAGAGGGGCCCCCCAGTGGAATCCCACTTGCCCTGTCCCCTAGGAAGGGTTTTGGGTAGCATGCTCACCTGCCTAGTCCAAAAGGGGGTGGCTCACCCTTGGGGAGAAGGGACAAATTCCCTTGATTTGTCACACAGGCTAGCTTCAATGAGTTGTCCAGTAAAGAAATCACTCAGTAGCTACTCAGAGATTATCTGTAACCCTTTTATACATTGGACAGATGATAGCTCTCATCCATGAATTCAGAAAATGTGCAGTGTGTGCATGATGTTAAATACATCATATAATATTGGAAGCCAAACTTCCAGATTATATTTGAAAACATCTGTTGGCACACAGTCGAGACCTGGGGATTTATTGCCCTTTAATGACAGAAACTTAACTCCTGACAAAGAAAAGTGGGCTAGGCCATTTGTTTACAGCACCACCTTGGATAAGCAAATTAGTTTCATTAGATGCCTCTAGTGATGACTCTTTCCTATACAATGCACAACATGTTGTACCATGCTATCTGCTGGGACATTAGTTTTGATACAATAATGGTCCCCTTGCTTTGGTCCACATATAATAAGTCCTCAGAATCAACATGAATTGTGGTAAGCAGCTGCTTCAACAAGACCTTTCCAACCTGATTCAGCTAGCTCCAGTTCTCCTGTGCCTAAGCACTCCTTGTACATGTTATGGTTTTGGCGAATTTGCCAAAACCATTGCTACAAAAGATAGAGGGAAATGGGGTTTGGAAACACAGAATATCAGGTTGGTATAGCAACCAGCAATGCCACGGAATGAAATGGCCAACTCCCTAAAATCTATTTTCTGAACTCCTCCGCTGTATTACCCAATGAAGAGCTCCCTAACAAGATTTGCTTCAATCAGCAGCTTTGTAAAAAATCAAATCGGTTGGGCTTCCCATTTCCCAGCTGCGTAGTGATTTGCTGTGGCACTGATGATGTGAGTCTGCACTGTGCCCTTACTTTTGTCTGCACCACTTTGTCAGGCTTTGCGCCTCGCTGAAGTTTTGTTTGCGTGGTTCCTGCTCCTGTCCTCTGAAGACTGCTACTTGGGTAAGTATAGGAGGAAGGTGGGGAGCTACCCACGCACCACTGCCTTTGCCCGCAGTGCGATGTGAATGACAAAAGGCCTAGTAACGATTATTTGTTTTGTCCATCCTTTGTCTCCCCTTCCTTGTCTAATCGCACCTAGTAACACTTGTGTACAGGCGCGTTATAAATGACTTATATCATATCCCTTCAACCATGGCTCTCATGACCAACTTCCAGCGCCAGAAACGCTGTGGTTCCCCGCTATATGGGCCACCCTTCCCACAGTCAAGAGCCACTGCAGGTGTGAGGGGATTAAGGGAAAGAGAGTGAGGGAGGTTGGAAACTGCTTTACTCACTCTGCAGCAAAAGATGACATGCCATGTGCGTATATGTATTTCCTATAACTAACGCTTATAAAAGATACATAATTTGCTTAAAGCAGCACAGTCACAATATTCTAGAAACGTAAACATATGCGCTCCTCTTCACTCCTGATCTCTTGTGATTGTGTCCACAGGTACTGCCACCTGGATTGATTCAAGTGCCTTCGTGCGTGGCCAGGCATGCATCGGACTAGAGCATTAATACCCCTGCCAGTGTGTGATGGACTGTCTTCTGTACACACACACAATTAATATGCAGTGACCGAGCCAAGTCATAAAATCCACTGTGCAGTAAACGAAAAGGGAACTTGCGCAGCAGCCAAATCGGCTTTACTAATGACTGGGTAATGTGCACTTCTCTGGTGTGTGGGGGGAGAGGAGAAGGTGGATGGGCTGGATCATCTATTGTCTTTCCTATGAATAGCTTTTAAGGCAGGAGGGAGTAACACGGTATGTATTGTGATTAGCAAGATACCACCAACGTACGGGTACTTTCTCTAAACCAGAGCGAATTGAATCTGATTTTTCTCAAACGAAATTGCTTGCCAGTCAAATCGGAACCACAAAACGCATGGAAAGGCCAGATAAAACCAGATGTACATTGAGAGAGTGGGTTTACACAGCCAGTCTGGCAGTCAGGGTATCCGAGATGTATTCGGCAAGTGACTCCTGAATCCAGACTCTCCAGTGTCTACAGTCATCAGAATGTTTACCTAAGGGACATAAGATACTAAGTGTGTTTACTAAGGTGTTATGAGGACACTCAAGGGTTAAAGGATGGAGGGAGACAGGAGGAAGAGGAGGAGCCTCAGGGAGGAAGAGGTGGTAGTTAAGAGTAGTAATGAATAAATATTTAACCAAGCAAGACATGTCCAGTAGTCCTTCATGAATGCCTACTGTGGTGCAGATATAACTAACATAAGGGACATTATCAGATTTACGGGTGCGCGTAGAAGCATTTTTTTCCTTCCGGGCTTTCGGGGCTAACCCATAAAGGTAGTTAACATTGTCTGTCATTGATGTCAGTGTAAGAGGGCTGGTTTGTTTTACCTCAATACACCCCAAAACAAATACATAAATCGGCAGTAACGCAGATAACTCAAGCCACTGCAACTGATATGCCAGCAGACTGGTGTACAGTTTGGCATAGTTCAGTCTACTTAGTCCAACTACCAAGGGTGTTGCTAGGTCTGGAAAAGATCTGGGGCTACGCTAATGTAGGGATTGTCGGGACTCAGGGGCTAGCAAGCCTTTTGTTTGTAGACCCTGGGCTTCTATCCGGGGCTACAACCAAAAGACCTGAGGCTATAGCCCCCAAAGCCACCCACTAGAAAAGCTACTAACTGAGGAAATATAGCATGAAAATAACTCCATAGGTCCCTGTCTGCAAAAGAAAACAAACACAGCATAGCTCAGGATGGTGACTTCATGAGTGGAAAGAACAGCTGCGCATGGTCCAGCTTCTGTTACAATCAGGACAGAGATTAAAAAGATATAACAGCAAGGTAACTGCAGGGCACAGTTAAAGGATAGCCTCATTCCATGTAACCTAGCTTGAGAGGTATCAGGTCATATTATTCCCATAAATAATATCGCCGTACATATAGTCGCCGGGAAAAGGCATAGGCAACATTATTTAGGGGGATAATATATGGGGTAAATGGGAGCGGGGGTTGCAGGGGTGTCCACCACTCCATTTAAAAAAAATGTGGGGGTTGCAGAGGTGTCGCCCGCAGGTTCCATGTGCTAATACCGGCGCAAAAAAACTGCGCCATTCTTGTATGGCGACATTTTTGCAGGGATATTATCACATGGAACCGCTTAAGGTGGCTCAAAGAGCTAAACGCTTGCTACAGAGATCTGCGAGTAGCCTAGTCTTTAGCCCCAAGTTTTAATTTGACAATTGTAGCGCTTATAACAGGGCAGAATCCGGCATGAAGCTCCATAAAACATTATAATAAAAGTGAAATGGGGCAAAAAATGGCCAGAGGTAAAATCTTAGTTCAACAATAGGAAGGCAGTGCTTGGGGTGGGCCTGGTGGGATGGGGCGGGAAGGGAAAGGTGGGTGGTTTGTCCATTTCTGGGCCAGGACGAAAATACCACCACTGTGGCGCACTTCAGGTACCTTTTGGTGCTCGTTTTACTCAACACCTGGAATCTACTGGACACTGGAGAGGAGCACAAAGAAGGCAGACAGTAGTAAATGTCCATTTAGTGTCAAATTATTATGTATTGGTTAATTTAAAGACTTTTGCATGGGTACGATAATAACTGTTCCCCGCAAAGTCTACAACTACTTCACCTTATTGCTCCTTACAATGGAGCCGAGCATCTTTACCAAAAGGATCTGCCAAATGGCTGCTTCTATTAAAATGGTTTCAACTTTACACGGTCACTGGCGCAATAGAAATGACAGTTGCATCTACATGTAAATGCATTTCTTTAATGTTGACTTTACTTTTCTTTTAACCCTTTCCAATCTGGAAATTCGACCCATCATTGAAGCCCTGTCAATGATATACACAATCGAAAAAAATCAACAATTCCATCCTCCTTCCAGGGGGCAGTTTGTGATACAAAATCTATGATTGGTGCTCCGACGTCTCCAAAGCCATCATTGGGTCAATGCAATATGTTGAATGCATTTCTACTCAATTGTCACTACCCCGCGCCGTTGTTTGCGATGCATACTCAGAAATTTAAATTGCTACCTCTCCATTCTTCGCTGTTTCCTTAACACCACGTTAGTATCTAAACCATAACCCAGACCGAATTTCAGTGTATACAGCGGTCCTCTAATCATACCATATGAAAAATTCGTAGTCAGAAAGGAGCACACACCTGCCAAGAAGCCAGGGGTGTTGCTAGGTCTGCAAAGGATCCGGGGCTAGGCTGATGTCGGGACTGTTGGGACTGGGGGCTAGCTAGCCTTTTGGTTGTAGCTCCTGAGATTCTATCCGGGGCTACAACCAAAATACCCGGGGCTATAGCCCCCTAAGCCACCCCCTAGCAACGCCTCTGCAAGAAGCAACACTGTTTATCACAGCTGGGTAAGCACAAATCAAACAGAACAATGGACAGGCACTGGTTGATGAGAGCTGAGAAGAGGGCGCACAATGAACATTACTTTTATAGGATGAGCACAATAGTCCAAGCATTAGAAACTGTTGCGGTTAGAATGTACATATTTTCCATCTTTCCCAGGGCAGCAATTGGTTGTGTTAAGTCATGTCCGTTGTGCTGTGCGTATGTTAGTGAAACATGATTGGAGCAACCAAAGCAATAATATCCCCAGACATCCCTCCCGCGTGGCCCCACACCAATTCTCACCCCCTACCAGAACAATTTGTAATTAGTAATATAACATTTGTGCTGACCGCTGGGACTTTATGATTCTGCCATTGGTCAGCACCATTGCGACTGAGACACAATACAGCCTGTTTCTGGTGGGAAGGGAGACAGTCACACAGTACCTTCTGAATATTGGCCTTCGCAATGTTTGTAGTTGCTACTCTGAAGGCTGGCCACCTACTAGGGACACAAAGCCTACAGCTGGATTGGTTCCTCCAGGAACGCCACTCCGCTCAGCTTCTGTTCACATAACCAACTGCTGATCGGCATTCGTAGCTCAGTGAATGGATCGCTGGCTCAGGTCCACCTCCCCCGCCATCCCCTAGTGCCTGATGAATTGGCTTGCTGCCCCAATTGACATCACCCAGTGAGGTTGTAGCTGGCTAAGTCTGCCAGTGATACGCTGCATGAGTTCTGCTTCTCCACCCCCCGTGGAAGGCTGATCATGTGCTTGAAGCAGGATTTTGTAAACATGGGGACTTTCTCTGTTAGGTGTGTTATATTTAGGATAGGCCATCTCTATCGAGTGTTAATTATACGTGGGCCCTCTGTGCTGTTAATGTATATAGGACATCCACCCTTCCGCAATTCCCCATGTGCAATTCCCATGCTATGACTGTATTCTGGTTGTCCCGTGTTCTCCCAAAACCTCTTTAGGTTGCCTTTATATGGCGCAGGAATAGCACCTTCAAGACATTCCCACTTCGATCAATCATTCGATCGATATCTTTTCTACTCATTTCCTTACCTTTTTCCTCGAGCACCCACACCTGTGTGACCCAGTTCAGGTCCCCTTCTAGTTCACATCCCTCTATGTATTTCCCAAAAATCAATAGTTTCTCTCCAACAGGTGAACACTCACGCCACAGGGCCTTGTAGGTTTCTAATTCCTATGGAGGTGCTGTTTAAATTATCTACATTTCATCCTCACTTCCATTCACACCTGGGTGTCCCTCACCTAACACATTATTGAGTTCTATTTTATTGGCATTCATTATATACATAGTCCTCCTTTGCTGGCCATTGCACCAGCCGATGACACACCGGCCGATGCAGATGGCGATGAAAATCATGAGACGCAGGGGGGCAGTTATTTTAAACATTGCTGCCAACCAGTCTGGAACCCATGCAAATAGGTTCTCCAACCAGGTGTTTACGTCACATCCAGCGTTGCCTTTGTCATTCTTTCGTGAATTTGTCATATCTCCTCGACAGCCTCTGTGAGTGTTTCATTTGTTGCATCATTTGCGGGTATGGCATTGCAACAGGTGCTGCCAATCTTGTGGCACACACCCCCTTCCATTGCTGTCATTAAGTCAAGTACAATCTGTTTTGGATGGTCATTAGATGCAAAGCCCGAAGCTCCTCGCACACTGTGTTTAGTCCCTTTTCTGTTGCATTAGCCAATTGAAGCAACTCGTATCTTGTAATCTCGATCAATTTTTCATTAGTCATCGTTTGCATCCCGGGCAACAGAAGGAAGGTGAAGAAGACAGATGCCTTGCTGAAGAGTCTAAAATGTGGTGGGATAGCATTCAAACTTTGGGTGGACTAAGATGTAGTTGCTGTCCCTCTTCCACCTTGTTATCTCGGGCAACTCCTCTCGTGTCTTGCAAGGCCCAGTATTCTCCTTCTGTCTTTTTTGTGCCAACATGTCACCAAATGGTGCCAAATCTGCGTGAGGCACCACCAATGCAGGGCTGTGTAAGGTCCCCAGTGCACACACTCGGCTCCAGTCAGGTGGCAGCTCGGCATGTGCTTTTGTTCCACAAGCCCACCAGATGTCCATTACTGCAGTGGTCCCTTTCTCCAACGCTGTGGCACTCATCACCCTCTCACAGCCGGTGTTCATCCCCAGCTCCACTATTCCGTTCGCTCTGAAACATAAATTATATTGTGGGGGTGGTTTTATGTTAACAGGGTGGTGTTTTTCATCTATCCAGGTTAAGGCATGAATGTTATTCCCCACACTCCACATTTACCTTCTTCACCACCCTTTCCTCAATCCCCACCAATCCCTCTGCACGACATTAGACCATCCCTCTTTCCCATTTTTCGCTGTGATACACCAAGCCTCTTATTTGCACGAGGGGTCTGGTGTGGCACCATGGCATATTATGCCCTGCTGTTGTTTGCACCATACTCTCTTGTGGGTAGCTGGCAACTGCTTTCCTTTTTAAGCACTTTCTGTTCTATAATATCGTATGTTTGGATGCTTCTCCCTGGCCATGCTTTCTAGTTGTATCAAGTTATCATTGTAAACCTCTTCCCCTTCATCAATCCATTTTACATCTGCTTTATGTCCCTGGGATAGTCTCCTTGTTCTACATAGAGACAAATGCACCAAACATCCCCCTTCCTTTGTGGTCACTTCTTGCAGCAAAATTGTTTTGGTGTCCCTAATAGGTGTGGGATGAGGGAGCACACGTAGCAGGTGCCCTTAGTGCTCCCTCAACCCACCCTCTTCATCTCCCTATACCAGGTGTTTTTGGAAGCCAAGTCCTCTCCTTCCCCAATTGCATTATATAGTTTGTCAATTTTGGATATACTCCTTTTAGCGCGTGTCTCCCCTTCACCGTGAGCAGGTGCACTCATGCTATCACTTTGTATTAGGAACCAGAAGGATAGACTAAGAAGAAGACAAAAGGCAAATGCACACAGTATTCCAATCGCCAATGTATTTACAGTAATTCTCTTTGTTCCCCTATTTGACCTTGCACTCTCTTGCCCATCATCTTGTCCATTGCTGGGCCTCCGATACTACCTATGTGCAGCACAAAATGTCCAAGAAATCTCATAAATACTTCCCATCAGGTGATGCTTGGTGGTTGTTGTTCTGCTGTTGTCTTTGCGAACATCGGACAAATGGATACATGCACATCTCTCTTTGATCTTCACTCCTGTTGATGTCACATACACCACTTCGTAGGCACCACAGAATTGTGGCTCCTTCCACTTTCGAACCATGTTGCGGATGAGTACCTGGTCACCCGGGTATGGAAGCTGTGCTTCCGGAAAGTCTCTCCCCTGATGAGCACTTGTCTGTTTTTCCATGTTGACCGACTGACAGGTAGGTCGCTGAACCTAGCAGGAGATGTATCGTAGTGCTCTAGTTATTTCGGTCATATTTGCTAGGGTTAGCGTATTAAATTGAACGTGTGGGAGGGACAGGTGCATGCATCCTCCGACCCGTTCCAATTTGGTGCAGTCAAATGGTGATCCTCACTGGGTGAGTTACATAGGGCAAAAAGGGTGAGGGGAAGGCAAAAAAGGCAATTCGGCACAGAGTGGAGGTTAGCTTCACCAAGCGTTCCTTTAGTAAGCTGTTAATCCTCTCTACAATCCTGTTCGCTTGCGTCGGGGACACTGTGCAAAGGTTGTGTTTTATTCACATGAGGCAAGCAATTTCCTCAAAAAGGTTGTGGCAAAGTGCTGGCCTTTATCCAACCTTATCTCTTCACATATACCCCATCTTGGGAACACCTCCCTCACCAAGAATTTTGCTATGCTTTTTGCGTTGTTCTTTGCAAAGGGGCCGGCCTTGAGCCGACATCAGAAGGGACAGACAATTATTATCATGTACCGATAGGAGGCAGATCTTTCTTGCATGTCAATCTAGTCAAAATGCAAATGCCAGAAGGGCCCTTCCGGCCCCACACTGTCTTCAGAGTATGGCCACACAGAAACTCTTGACACTTCACACAGTGCCCCACAAACTATGCCACTCTCTCATGCTAGTTAGGCACGTACAACCCTCATTTATTTCTGCTGCTATACTTTCTTTGGATGAATGGATGGGGTAGTGTAACTGCTATAATGCTACACTTAGCAGTTTCTGGGGCATTACAGGTTTCCCAGTGATATTCTGCCTCCATATTAGATTGGTTGGAGACAGGGAACACCCACGCTGTATCCACTGATCTTTCTGGTATTTCCTACTGCAGCTCAATTATTTGGATGATAGGTATAGCATTGAAGTTCTCCTCTATTTCTTCCTCTCCTCCCGCCTCCCTTTCTATCACCATGAGGGTGTTCTTTCTATCAAACCTGGGTACCTCCTTGTGACTCCTTCAGGTAAATAGGCTGCTTCTTTCGCTGCTCTGTCCACCATTTTGTTCCCCAATATTTTGTCTTGTTTACCTGTGCGGGTGGCACATTTTATAACTGTCACCTCTGCTGCTACTTTTAGGGCCTCGATTAGCTCTTTAAGCAATTCTGCATGTTGCACAGAGAACCCATCACTTCACCTAAACCCTCTTCTCTCCCATCCTGCTAATCCTGGGTGTATTGTTGAGGTAACGTAGGCTGAGTCTGAAAAGATATTGGCGGCATACCCTTCCATCATGCATAGTGCACTGATCATTGTCACCGATTCTGACGCTTGTGCCGAATAGTGTGAGGGTAATCGTAGTTGGGATGCTATTACATATTCTCAGTTTATAGTACACACTACTGCCTCTCCAGTATGTCCCCTTACCGTCTCTGGGTCTATACTTGACGACCCGTCAATATAAACCATATCTGCCCCTGCTATCTCTTCTTTTACATGTATGTTCCCTTCCAGTATGTCCATGTGCGCCGCACAATCAAGTATGTTATCCCCTTCCTCTATGGGCTCTGCTATGAAAGTGGATGGGCTAACCACTCGGCACCTCACTACTTCAATGGCTGGGTTTGTCAGCATTACCCCGCAGCCGGATGTCCTCCTTGTGGTTAGTGTGCTTTTGGATTTCGCAAGGATAGCAAAGAGTGCATGCTCCACGTATAGTACTACATGACAACCCATTGTAATCGCCACCTTTTCTATGGCAAATGCTTCAGCCACAAGTGCTTGTTCTCAGGGGCAGTGTCCTTGCATTATTGGATCTAAGCTGCTACTGTAGTATTCTACTTGCTTGGGTCCCTGTGGCTTCTTTTGTGTGAGGACCACCGTCATCACTGAGCCATCTGAGTGTGAGAACAGATAAAATTTATCTCTGAAGTTTGGGATTGCTAGCGATGGCGCGTGAAACTCTCATTCATTCCTGCTGTCCATCTTAGTTCCCTCTTCTCTTTTTGTGCTTCTTTTAGGCCCTGCAATAATGGCTTTGTGTATGTGGAGTAGTCGAACACCCATACCCTGCAATAGTTGCACAGCCCCAGGAACATTTGCATCTCTTTTATTGTGCGCGGGCATGTGGTGAGTGTATTGCCTGCACCCTTTCTGGTGTTATCCTGCACCCTTCAATAAATATTATCTGTCCTAAGTACACAACCTCTTCCTGGCAATACTTTAGCTTCGCTTTCTCCACCTTGTATCACTTGCCTGCTAGTAAGGTCAGAAGGTGCACTGAGTCTGCCCTACACTCTTCCTCTGTCTCACTGCATATCAATAAATCATCAGCATACTGAATCACTGTGCTTGGCATGTGCACATTGCTCAGATCCATCTGGATCACCATATTAAAGATGCTGGGTGACTCACAGTACCGCTGGGGCAGCCGAGTGTGTTCAAATGTGGTCCTGTAATCTTGAGTATCTTGAATCTGGGTGTAATTAGATGGAGAAGAAGGGGTTCTTCAAGTTGATGACTGAAGTACTTCGCCTTTGTTAGGATGTTACACAGAATTGTGGCAGGGTTGGGAAACTCTGCTTCGACCACATCATTCAGGGGGCATAAAACCTGAATGAAACGCCATGACCCACGCTTTGATTTATTTATCAGGTATATTACTGTATTGCACAGTGGTGTAGAGAGCTGGATTATGCACTGCTGGGATAGTGCGTGCAGGGTAGAGTGGATTCCCTCATCTGTTTCTCTGGAAAATCGGTATTGCTTTACCCGGGGTAGCAGTGCTCCCTCCCTCAATTTTATTTTTACTGCCCCCACTGCCTTCAGTACTCCTGCATCGTGGGGCCCCTTGGTCCATAATATTTATGGCGATTTCTTGAGATCTTCTTTGGTGTGTCTGTTGCCTCTTTTGTCTAGCTGTGTTAGTATTGGTATCAGGTTCTCGCTTACTTGCACTGGACAAGGTATTTTTATCTGAAACACCATCTCTCCTTCCTCCTCCTCCTCATTGGAGAACAATTGTTTATCCGCTACTCCTGTTATTGTCAGTGCTGGGTCGATGCACAGCACCGTACGACATGCCATGCTGTCATTGTCTATCCCACACAGTATCACTGTGTCTTTGTGAACTACCACCTCTTCTAGTTCCAGCACGAGTGTGGTCCCATTTAGGTCATTTTATTGGTACTGGGGTACATACAGGTACTCTGAAGCCAGTTGGAACATCTTCCCCTGTATCCTGGGACCCATCCTAGCAGAATCTCGACCCTGTATAGGAACATGCATGGTTTCAAGGGTTGTGCTCGCACCGTGCTTTGGGCATGTACTGCCAAAAGGAGTGCGGCTATGTGTGCGTAATATATACCTGGTGGGGTACACACCATCTCTTTCTCTGTGAAGGAGATTGTTGTTTCTAACTTGCTGAGCAAATCCCTCCCCAGTATATTGATGGGGGTGTCTTTGGAATACAGTAGGGGTGCCACAAGATGGTGCATCCCTTTCGTTAAGGGTAAATATTTTGTAACTGGAACCATGACCACCGCCCCTGAGAAGCCCTGTGTGTGCATGACTTTGTTTGATAGTGGGAATCCCCCCTCCCTGATGCAGGATTTAGTAGCTCCAGTGTCTATGAGAAAGGAGAACTCACTTGGTCCTATTTTCACTGCCACTGTGGGTTCCTCTTCGGGGTCGTAAGTTACTGTTAGGACTGGAAACACTCAGGGTTTCTGTGGGCCCCCCTATTGTGGCGAGTTGCCTGATGAAAAAAAAAAAGGGTTTCCCCCAACAACTCTGACCCCTGTGTAGTGGGGCACCATGTTCTGTCCCAGTACCACTGTGGTTCCTGCTGCTATCGCTGGTGGATTTGTCATAGCCGGGACCGCTATTCCTCCTTCTGTAGTTCCCCCGCGTTGGCATCCCACACTGCTGTGTAGGTGTGTGTGCTGAAAGGAGCTGGACCTGCTGCCACTGTGGCGGTGTTGTGCCGAACCCATGTTGCTGGACTGCCTCAATTGCCCACACCTGTGCCTGTTGCACGAAAGGGCAGGTATGCGCCAGGTGCCCCATGTTTTGAGATATATAACACGGTCCAAGAACCCTGTACCCTGATCCTCTATATACCCCTCTCCCTCGCTGTGGGTACCCTCTCCCAATTTGGAAGATTCCCCCTTGCATGTAGTTCCTTGGTGATGGCATACCCCATTGTGGCGTGTATTGTGGCTGCATGTATTTCCCTGCTGTTGTATGTTCCCTGTGGGAAACCCTCCCTTTGGTGAGGGTGCCACTGCGGCAGTGTCTTGCATGTGCAGTACCCCTTCCATTGTATACTTAGCCAATTTCTTCGGTACTAGTTTATTCTCCGCTTTGGCAGCATTTTCTGCTGCCTGCTTTTCACTCTCCTGCTTTCAAGTTTGCAATAATGCACTATCGTTGCCTGTATTTCTGCCCACCCCTTTGCTTCAATGCCCACATTCTAATCCAATGATGCCTGTAATTCTGCCGGCAGTCCCTTTATCAGTATGCGATAGAACAAGGGTATACACTCATCCCAAGACCTCTGCATCTCTTGTGTCTACAAATCTTGTACCTGTTTTATATAGTCGACTGGGTCATCGTCCCTTTTCATTTTATGAGCCATCACTCAGTAGCGTAACACAAAAAGTGGGGGCCCCCCGGCAAGCCATGCTGAGGGGGGCCCCCCCCCCACTGCACACTGGCCCCCCCACGCTAGGCATGGACAGCATGGGGTGCCCCGCACCGTGGGGACTGCAGGGGCCCCCATTACGCCTTTGCCATCACTGTCCCTAAGTCATAACTATCGGGATACCTTCTTCTCCAAACCTCCCAAACATGTGCTCAGCAGTTGTTAAAGGGTGCACCGTCATGAGCGTTTGTGCTCAACATCACCTTTATACCCTGCCTGGTTCCATATTTTGTCCGCCTGCTCTCCTATTATTGCTGCGAATAAGCCTTCAAGTCCCCAATCGCGAATGTCACCCTGGCCGTCTTTTTCTCAAGCGCCTGTATCCATTTACTGTCCCCTGCAATGAGGGAAGGCAGGCTGCATATTAGATTGTGCCTGTCAATTGTCTGCCATGTCATATAAAGGGCGTCCTCTCTCCTGTTCTGTAATAACAACAGTACTCGCGTCTTTGGACCTATTCCCCTCCCGGTGTGGTTACTTGAGTTAGCCCCATTTTTACCTACCCTACCCTACCCTACTGCGGAGGGAGGTGGACCAATCACTGCTATTCCTGTCACTGTCATGTTGTTTCTGCTCTTTCCTCCCCTTTCTCCTTGCCTTGCCAGGTGCCCAGTCATCACTATCCATATTGCTCCCTTTCATTCATTTCTCCATTCATCCCTTAACAGTCCATCATCTGATGCTGTGTCATCGTTCCCTTCCTTCCTCTTCTTCCTTTTTCCATTCTTCCCCTTCGTCATTGAGTTTGAATTATATTATTCCCCCTTATCTCCATTTATTTTCCTTCTAACTTCCTTTTCTATCACCCTCTCTGCCTCACTGAATAACACGTCCACCTGTTGTGGCGTATTGCCTCTCTATGTCTGCCAGGTATTTCCTCTCTCCCCTTGCGTGCAGCTCCTCCCTTTGTGTGTCTTTGTCCTTTTCCCCTATTCTTTTTGCTCCATCCCCTCCTGGTATTTCTCGCTGGGGATTAGTGTATCCTGCTGCGGGCCAGAATGATGGGTAGACAACGTAGGGTGGGGGCGGTGAGCTCGGTCCACTCCCTTCCCCTGCCTCTCACTCCTCTTTTTAAATTGTTTCCCTTTTTGTTTCCTCATATACCTTACACAGCCCCAGTATGTTCTGTCTACTCTTCAGCTTAGAGCCCTTGTATTTTTTTAGCAGATAGGAAAACTGGTCGCCTTAGTGCATAGCGTTTCTCACCTATGTGATATTGGGGCAGGGGAGGGGCCATAGCTATGAATGACATATTCATCTGCCTGTCAACAAAAGGCAGCCCACATGTTGGGAAGTCTTTAGATTTCCAAACCTCCTCCCCGCCTGCCAATTTCAACAGCAGAACATAGCTATGGGGGTATGTCCCCTACCGATTCCTCACACCTGTCTCTCTATACTACCTCTGGCAGACTGGCCACAGTGCAACTGAATAACTTTGCCATCATGAAGTTCTTCTGAGTGACTTATTCAAGGGGCATGAAATTCTGCCCGACATATAACTGGATAACCCAGACCTACTGGTCCTTATTAACTCTTGTGAATTTATACAGTTTCTGCTCATCTCCCCTTTTGCCCAATACATAAATATGTGTACTTCAGATGGATATTTAATCAGGAATGCTGTCATACAATGTTTAATTTAATTCTCTTTTGCAAACTGCTGGTATTCGGCTAAAAACATACTCTTAAGTTTAGTATACACCTACATATGTCAAGGTCTCCACTCCACGTACTCAAAGATCATGCTCAGCCGGCCTCGTAGTCATACCAAAAACAAACTCAGTCAGGTTAGGCGTATCATCATTCTAAGCCTTGGCCTCCACGCTGTGGAACGCACTCCCACCCCACATCCGCCTAATTGAAGATCTAATGTCTTTCCGCAAACTACTGAAAACTTGGCTCTTCCCCTAAAACCAACCCTGTACGCAAACTAACCCAAATTGAATAACAGCATCTCAATGACACCAACCCAACAAACTACTAGATCTTGAATAACAATAAGACAAATAACAATGCAACATCAAGATCCATGCGAGAAATCGATAACTAATAACCGCTAATGTAAACTAAAAGGACAAACAGAATAGAATGAGTAAAGTAGATCAAAGCAGTGAAGTGGATAAAAAGAATAAATCGTACGAAAACAGTAATGAGGTTTAAATTAATGAAATGGATGTAATGAGTGCAATGGACAAAATGGGCGAAATGAATAATGAGAAGAGGATGGAAAGATGAATACAAGAGACTGATGAGTACACAAACAGATGACACCGACTGTATGAGTGCATGGCATAAATGGAAAGTACAGAATAGACAATTCAAGTACATGAGACGGGTGTAGTGCATGAAAAAAGATAGAGAGCACGGAACGGATCCAGTGCGTATGACAAGTGACATGGCCTGAATCGATAATGCATGATGAATGAACGAAGTGAATGGAGCGGATGAAATCGATAGAATGGATGAAGCGCGTGGAACGGATGAGTGCGCTGAGCGGATGAATGCGTTGAGCAGATGAGTGTGTAGATCGGATGAGTGTATAGAACGGATTAGTATGTTGAGCGGATGGGGTGTAGAGCGGATGAGTGCGTAAGTGCTGAGGAGTGTGTAGAACACAGGAGTGCACAGAGCAGATTAATGTGTAGAGCAGATGAGTATATAGAGCGGATGAGTGTATAGAGCGGACAAGTGTATAGAGCGGACGAGTGCGTATGAGCGAACAACTGTGTAGAGCAGATGAGTGCATATAGCAGATGAGTGCGTGGAAATAACGAGTGCATAGAGCGGATGAGTGCGGGGAGCGGTTGTGTGCGGGGAGCGGGTGAATGCGTGGAGCGGATGGGTGCGCAGAGTGGATGGGGGCGCAGAACAGATTAGTGCGCAGAGCGTGATGGGTGCGCAGAGCGGAAGAGTGCACAGAGCGGAAGAGTGCGCAGAGCAGAAGAAGGCGCAGAGCGGAAGAATGCGCAGAGCGGGAGAGTGCGCAGAGCCGAACAGTGCGCAGAGCGGAAGAGTGCTCAGAGCGGAAGAGTGCATAGAGCAGAGGAGTGTGTAAGAACGGAGGAGTGTGTAGAGTGGATGAATGCGTAGAACAGACTAGTGGGTAGAGCGGACGAGTGTATGGAGCAGATGAGTGCGTAAGAGCGAATGAGTGCTTAAGAACGGAGGGGTGCGTAAGAGCGGAGGGATGCGTAAGAGCGGAGGGATGCGTAAGAGCAGGTGAGTGCATAGAGCAGGTGAGTGCATAGAGCAGGTGAGTGCGTAGAGCGGGTGAGTGCTTAGAGCGGGTGAGTGCGTAGAGCGGATGAATGCGTAGAGCGTGCGAGGGCATAAAGCGGACGAGTGCCTTGAGCAGACGTGTGCCTAGAGCGGACGAGTGCCTAGAGCGGACGAGTGCCTAGAGCAGACGAGTGCGTAGGGCGGATGAATGCGTAGGACGGATGAATGCATAGGGCGGATGAGTGCGTAGGGCGGATGAGTGCGTAGAGCGGATGAGTGCGTACAGCGGATGAGTGCGTAGAGCGGATGAGTGCATAGAGCATGTAGAGCGGATGAGTGCCTAGAGCGAATGAGTGCGTAGAGCGGATGAGTGCGTAGAGCGGATGAGTACGTAGAGCGGATGAGTACGTAGAGCGGATGAGTACGTAGAGCCGTTGAGTGCGTAGAGCGGACGGAACAGGTGAAGTATGTGGATGGAATGGGTGACGTATGTGGATAGAACAAGTGATGTATGTGAATAGAACGTGTGACGTATGTGGATGGAACGGGTGACGTATGTGGATGGAACAGGTGACATATGTGGAAGGTACTGGTGTAATATGTGAAAGGTATGGGAAGTATGCTGATGGTACGGGTGAAATACGTGGATGGAGTGCAAAAACAACTTAGAATACACGGAACGGGTCAGAGTACATGGAACAGATTCAAGTTTGTAGAACGGAGTGGAATACGTGGAACGGATTGGAGTGCCTGTAGCAGACTGGAGTACGTGGAGCGGGCTGGAGTGCCTGGAGCGGACCGGAGTGCATGGAGCGGACCGGAGTGCATGGAACGGATTGGAGCGCATAGAATTGCGCGACTTACATGGAATGGTTTGGAATACATGGAACGTTTGAAAGAGCATGTAACCCATCATATCACATCACCACGCTTACTCTCTTCTTTACACCACCATTCAACTAGAACATAGAGATACTATGACACCATTCGGTATAGCTGTTCTCATACCAACATCTGCCTCGTACTCCCCATCACTTTAACTAAATACTGCTGGTTACACACCCCCCAGCCAGGCGTTCTCCTCAGGCCTAACGCAGCCACAATCGGTCTGGATAAATCCTGCCAGAACGAACACATACTCTTGATCTCTCAATCACCACACCTACCGCTAAGAAGCAACTATTACACGAATGCCACACCAGCTGCACACATATCCGGTGCTCACACGCACCTTTGACTCTCTCTACTCTCTCTACTGCCTTGAACTTCGGTTGCCAAGGGCGTTCAACCTACCAGCGCCTTCAGACCATACCAATGATACATCAGGCACTATATGAATGCAAAGTAACATAACATAACATAACATTACTAATTCATTAGAACAGGTTCGGCCAACTGGCTGGATCCTTCAGATTATTGGGAAATCGATAGTCTTTCATGAGTCCAGCATATCTGAGAAGACAAAGAAAGTGAAGGAAGAAATTAAGGAGCTGTCTTGCGACCGACCGACACAAACTAACTGTGTTCTCAGGTAAACTTTACTCGTATTGAGGTAGATGTAGGTGTGGATCAGACAAGTGGATACATCCTCACTTTTGGCTGCTCTGTCATCTGGAGAAGAATACTTCCAGCACTTCAGAGACCACCCAGAGTATTTGGACTGACAGGAATCAAAGTCACATGGTAGCGTAGATGTACATTGCTTTACTCCACTAACCCTCTCTCATGTTACAGGGACCTCTAAAATACTCAGTCTGGAGTTACTTGCTGTAATTTCGGAGGTGTCCTTTGGTACAAAGTTTCCTTGTCTGAATGAAACTACAAGTTTCAATGTTTTTTGTCTTTTGATGTCTATGCTTTCAAGAGGAACGGCCTGCCTGTTGGGCACACTGGAGGCTGTGATAAAGAGAGAAAACGCAGGCCATTCCCTTATATATATATATATATATATCGCTTGTGGCTCAATAAGGCAAGTTGCAGACCTGTTTTACAGATCTATTGAGAATAGGTGAGATTAACAGTGGACAAACATATGGGGAAGGTGGAGGTATTTAATGAGATCTTTTCTGTGTAAATTCTCCTTCAGATGTTCGGGACTGTGTTAAGGATGGCTGTTCCTTCAATGCACATCATTCTTCAATGGATTGTCTTTCTTGCTCGATGCTGGTTATTGCAGTGGTAAGAGCAGCCATAAAATGAAACTCTGCTACAGTGTTTTGTGATAGCTTTAAGGACAAGGGTGTCCTTTTGAACAGAAATAACAGTCCTTGGGTAAGAGGCTTTAAATGAAAACCACCATTGGATTAAATGAGGTAAACCAAGTTATGAAGTGGGTAAGAGTGGGACCATATACCAGGGACAGGAATTAAAGGACAAACTATAATATATTCTTCGAATTATTATTATTGTTATTATTATTATTATTATTATTATTATTATTATTATTATTATTATTATTATTATTATTATTATTAATAATAATAAAAACATGAGTCCAGAATGTACCTTATTTACAATTTATATAGAGCAAACCTCCTAAGGGCCAAATGCAAGAGAGGTGGATTGGGTGGTTAGTTTGAACAGGAGAGTGGGGGTGTTGGGCATCACAGATAGGTTCTTTCACCCGTACCTGTTTTTTCTATGCCAGTCCTGGCTCCTTTTTATTTATTTTAACTGGAGTTGCTTGAGACTTTTTGACCAATAGTTGTTTTCTTGTCTGCTGACAACCTCAGAAGCAGTTGGCAAGAGATAGTGCATTCTGTATTGTAAATGACTGTTTCTAGGACTGCCCAATCTGAATTATAAGGCCCAGGAAGTGGAGGGGAAGAGGCAGTGGACATACGTTTTCTCAACTCAGTAATGTATATCAAGAAATAGTTATTTGTGATGGTGATGTCACACTTGCACTGGACAAGTGATGTCTACTTGGAATAAAACACAGAAGAATGCTGTATCCAGATAGTGGTCCAAAATGTGGCCAAGTTCCAGGACACCCTCAACGCGTGTTCACTGTTATCAAGTTCCACTGGGTGCTCCTCTAAGAAGATGTATAACCCCACTGTCAAACTGGGGAATCACAGATCATTTCTCAGGAAGACATAGGCCATGTTGTGAAGGCACCCCTTTTGTGGCATCAACATCACTGAACATGTGAGCACTCATTGACCTGCTGGCCTTTCGCTGTGGAACCTTTGGGGTTCTGTGTGCCACTCTCGTTGGGCCCACTTTTCACACCTGTATTTCCAGCCAGTAGGAGGGACCTAGAGATTCCTTTTGCTATGATGCACTGGCCCCACAGCTGTGTTGAAAGCTTGAATGAACTGAGCAACCGGGAAGGGTGTGGTGATCACTTTCTTTCCTTGGCACTGGAACACAGACCCACAGGTCTCACAGCTGAAGAGGAGTGCATTTCTTGGAGGCCAAAAGAGGTTTGCCTGATTTTCCCTTCACTGTCATTGCACCACCAAGCTACCCATAGGAAAACTGTTATGACCCTTTGCCTCTTGATGCTGCCATGAACTCCATGAACTCCACCTCCTCTGGCCTGGTTCACTGCCAGCGCCAAATGTGACACTGGCATGTGTCAGCAAGTACACAGTGAAGCATAAACGAAGCTCAGAGATAGGCGGAGACAATGGAAGTAAGCCAGCCTTTCCTTTAATCTTGTTATGTTAGTGCGCACATTAGGCTGCCATTTACTAGCACCAGAAGCTGCCATAGGTGCTTTAACTAGTGGTGCATCTTTATATTGGTTGAGTTACGTGTTAAACCATTGTAAGCTCCCACTCAAGGGCATACTTGGGCTTATATTTTAGCTCTGGGACTGTGACGTTTATGTGCTGTATTTTGATAAGGAAATATGTTACGGAGAACATCATAAATATCTGCTGTGTATGCATGTAATAATGCCTATCAACCAAGGCAGAGTGGAAAACATCAATAACCATACACTAGAGACAAGTGCTCAAACCTTTACTTGTGCCGTGTTGCTCATTACTGGCATCCTTCCTCATTATTGCAAACTGCATTATTCCATATTGCATGTTCCTCATGGTTTTTCATTTCCCTTACATTTAGATGGTGCTGGATGTATTCCTTTATCTCTGCATATAGAGAATATAGAGAGAACTTTGCCAACTGCCTATATTGTCTTACCGCCGGCCAACCCGCCCAGCTACTCCTGAATGTGGGTGGGTTATAGTCCTGATTATCAAGGTAAGAAGTGATGCATGGTTCTTGTACTGTAAACCCTACTTAATATGCAACTATCAGAAGGGAGCATTTACTGATCATAGGAGTAAGATATGCATCATGCTCAGTTCCAGGTAGGCCCACTTACACTCATGTGTAAGTGTGTGGGAACAACCAGCTTAGAGATACCTCTCAGCAGATTGTGTGGACAAGAGAGTTAAAACTTCACTCAAGAAGATGAATACTTTATTCTTTTACTCTGTGTGCTGGGGCTGTCACCGAATATTCTGCCCAGTCTCTCCTTAAGGAATTTCACCCGGTTGGTCCCTAAAGACAGTTCTGACTGTGGTCCTATCCTTGACTTAATTGAGAAGTCAATTCAAAGAAGCAGAATAATTTCGACTTTGATCTGTATGTACACATCATAAAGGCCACGATTCTGGGATATTTTTAGGGGTCGCAGTAAGTCACTTTTGACTGTGGACCTGGAAAGTTAAATCTGCACACAGAAGCTGTGCAGAGAGCACCTTGAGTGGAACAGATGCCACTGGCTTATTCGGATCGACATTTACAAAGCCAGACCTCTGGGCTTTCATAATGCTTGCGTTTTAAATTGGCTCTTTGTTCCTGCTTCTAAGGGAGCAGGTGAGTATGGAAGAAAAATGTAGGGGCATCATCAAATATTGTGTCTGCCTCAGAAGACGGTTTTACAAAGAAAGAGCATATCTTGGGTTAAGTGAAACTCAGAAATAGTTTAAGGTCAAAATGGATGGATGGGTTAGTGAAATATCTTTATTCCTCATAAAAATCTGTGTAAGTCTACTCAGCTCAGGGAACCTTGAATTCACTAAATATTATTAGCCGATCTGCTAGTGATCCAACATGTAACATGCATAATCCCGATAGATGTCAAAACCTGTTTTAGGTTCTGGCACATAGGTGTAGCAGAGCATAGTGACAAATACTGTACCCAGGCATTAATTATATGAGTGAGAGAGTGGAGGAATGGATTTCTGGATGGGTGTATATGTATCTGTATTGTGACTGTGTCCCCACTCCTTCCACACATGCTGTGCAGGCATTGGTGGATCATGTCTCAACAAGATAAGGGTGCATCTGCAATTGGCTCTTTCATGCTGTCATTCAGATTTTGCAATTGCAAGCTACTGAGGAAAGCTGTGTTGTTGGGATTCATTGGTTCCTATCTGCATCCTGTTGTTGGGGTGTAGAAGAGTTACACGTTGATTTTGCTAGTTGAAAAGTTCAGACATTTTATTGACCTTTCAAATGCCTATTCAAGCATTAAGTCTCATATTCTCATCAGTGTTTAGTGCTAACAAAGAAACACGCATACAGAGATAGACAACATATAATCCCCACGCAACATATTAATTCTTGCTTGTGATGATTGCCAAATGAACCATGTATTGAAAACTGTTGTGGCACATTAGAGTGCATGACGCTGGTGTGGCCCAACTGCCAGATAACATTAGTGATTGCGAAAGGGTTCATCTCATGGTTTCAAAAAATGAATGTAATGTTTTAAACAGTAACATTATAGCAAACCAAAGGGAAAATACATTATAATGTGAAACATGTCACTAATCACTTTGAGTTTGTGTTTGGCATATCCTTCTCAAAATCTTATTCATTTTGGAGACTTTCTGATGGGAAACATACGCACAGGAAAGCAATTCATAATCATGATTATTTTATTTGACAATGAATGTTCCCTGCTTAAAATGTGACACGGCAAGCTCATTCTACAGCTTATTTTCTTAAAAGCCAGAAAAGACGTGATATAGCTGCGCTAACTCACTGAAGTAGGGTTCTCCACCTGAAATATATTTAGACATTTCAACAATGTGTTCTTTCTGCTTGGCTAATGTTCATGACACTTGGTTTAACTCTACAGGATTGAGTGCTGACATATGGGTTCGGCTCATGTCCTATATTTTATGAAGGAATTCCCAATGCTAATTTTATTGCAGCAGTTGAATTTTCAATAGGATCTGAACATACATAGGGCTCGTTCAAGGAAACCTGCAGTCATGACAATATGGCACTACAGAGTCTTTGAACGAGTGTCATAGTCTAAGCCCAGAATATGTGCCCTTCCTAAGGGAGGCAGAAGTTGCCAACCAGCCTCAGACGCAGAGTCCTGTGGCTACCATCTCATCAACCTAGCTGTGTCAATAGTTCAAGGTGACTATGCCATTTGAGCAAATGCAACTGTCCACCACATACTTAGTACAAGCTCCAAACTCTGCTTGTGCTCAGAGCATCCTTAGCAATGGACATCAACAGAAACAAACACGGAACAAGAAAACACTAACAGCACACAATGTACACAGGACACAAGAAAGTTACATTACAAAGGCTATGTTTCAAAAGGAAGCATGTGCCAGCACGAATGTAGCACTACAAAGGAAATGCACTGACATGTAGAGACAAAAATGCATATCTCAGATTTACACAAGGAAAATAACAGAACACGCATAAAAGCATTGCTATTAACTGAGGTACATGAGGGACACACACAAACCATTAAGGTTGACTATATCTGCTTCCCTTCTGCTGAAATGTAAGAACCAATTGTTAAAATATTCTCATGACATCTTAGAGAATGCTTTTACTGAACACACATCACCAAGAAACACCTGCAAGAAGGTACAGGGCCATCCATGTGGCAACCCCGTACACCCAACATACTACAAATACGACCGGTATCATACCACTGCCAATGATAATGCAGCTGAACCACCAGATTGTAGGAGACACCCAGATTATCCAGGTCATCAAACAATGGCTTGGTGAAGATGTTGTACATAGTGGGGCAGATGCAAGATCCCAGAGGTACTCCACATGTTACTGGTACTGGACATGTTTCTGATGCTTTGGATTTTTTCCATATGAGGTACAACCTCCTTTGTGTGCACCCTGAGTGTTCAGCGCTCAGAGTACATTTGGCCTCTGAATCTGTGCAGTAGAGAGGAAGCAGAGACCGTTTAATGTCTGGGGCAGTGGGCAGAGGACTGCCAGAAACATAAGCAAGACGCTCATCAGCTAGATGTAGATGACTGTGGTATTATATCTGCCCTTCAAGAGCATTTACCCTCCCTATAAGTTATATGCCAGAGTCAGCATTTAAGGAGATGGCAAAGGGCTACTCATGACATGCAATGCAGTATCAACACATGTCCATGTGTTGGCGGAAATCCCGGGTACAGCGGCCTCTAGGTCAATGTGCAATTGCACTGGATGGCATTGATTTACACAGGTGGGTTTGATCCAGTGATGAATTAAGTGTATCTGACCACATTGACCCATGCACAGTTTCTCTCCACACACCACGCCCACTCTGCTTGGCACCTTTGCAATGGCATACAGGTCCCCATGGTAGCATCAGGTGGTTCACATGCAACTCCATGGAAAAGACTTGCAATGTTACTTACCCTGCTAATCAGTGTCAGCATGTTGCGCTTTGGACACCTGTTCTCATGTGGGGTCACCAGTGATGATGTCTTCCCAATCTGAGTGAAAACTCAAAGTCTATGTGCCACTGTTGGTCACGGACATGCGTTTGCTCCTCATCACCTTCAGATGTTTGATGAGTATCCACATCTGGCATATGTAAATTTGAGGTGCAGAACACTGCTAAGGATTTTGGTCTGTGAGCAGAAGTGCCAATGCATACCTTCCTAGGGAATAATCTGTCGGTAACTTGGTTTCCCTCTCTGGTACTGCAAAGTTACTTGTGGTTGTACTTCTCTGGACAGTATCAGCATGTATGCTTTACTGAAGCCTTCCATTTTCTGGCCCTGTGAATGTGGTGGCCACATTGGTGTTGTCTCTCGAGATTTTTATGGTGTGCTGCTGTCAGTGGTATTGTCTGTGTCATTTATGAATGTGGTGTCTCCTGTGGCAGCTGTGGTTTGACTCAGAAGGGATGATGACCCAGATTCCTGGGCCTCTTCTGCAGAGTTGGTGTGGATAGAAGCAATGTCGTACTCTGGAGCCATTATGCCCATGCAGGGCATTTACTGCTCAGCTGCCTCTTAGCTGCTGGTAGCATGGCTTGTTGTCTTCAATAAGGCTTTTTGACATCTCTTCATTCCTGTATGAATACTGTACTTGAGAGCAACATTTTTACATATTTCTCCTTTTCATTGGCCGAAATGACCAGCACATTTTGCCACTATTTTGGTCCAAATGTAACTCTGATGAATTCCAGAGACAAGATTGCCAAGAATGCCAAGATTTTATTTATAATCCTGCCACTAAGTGGCTTCATGTCATTCAAAGGGAGTTAAAGTGTGTGAACATGTATGCTATAACCACAACACACACATATACACTGTGAGGAGGAGAGTGTGACTTAGGCATTCTTTCAAGCACATAGACATTCACTGGCATGTTTTTCCCATGTTTGGGGAGGAAGGATAGCTTAGGGGCAACACGTTTGTCTTGGAAGCAAGACAATGCAGCACAATACAGGTTTGAATCCCGATCCTGCGCTTAGAAACCACTCCTGGTATTAAGCGTGTTATAAATGAACAATAACTAATAATTATATAATTGGTGGACCCATACTGAGTGCTTGCCTCGGCTCCCAAGAATCCATTGGGATCCAGGCTACGATCCTGGAGAACCCATCAATTAACAGGGTGAACTTCTCAATCCACTGGTTGCCAGATTTCAATCCCATCCACCAATGTTATCTTGTCACTATATAATGTAGACACTAGCGAGAACACTGTATTTTTTTTTAATTTACTGTCATACATTTATTTATTACATTTTTCTTTCCCTTAATGCTGAACAACCTAAGTACCTTACTCAATAATGATTTGAATTTTAAGGTAAGCAAACATGTTTGTTTTGTGAATACCAATATATATAAATGTTGTTATGCTGTCCTCATTCCAGGAATATGTTCAGTATACAGTGGATTTAGCACCTGAATCAATGGATCATATAAAGTTAGGTGAGACTATTATTTTTATAGATGTTCCATTCCTTTGAATGCACATTAAAAAAAGATGCATATTATACTTTGTAATCAATGTCTTGGGTATAGCTTCAGTAGTTGAGGTGAACTGGCCGAGGCTTACTGTAAGTTGCTCTTTGAGGTACAGTATAAGTTACTGTAGCACCTGCTTTATAGAGTGAGCTAGGAGTTAGTGTTAAGCCTTATACTCTATTGCTCCTCTATAGCTCCTTGCCGCTTAAGAAGATTATTTCTATTAGTGATACTAAACCAGCTACCATGTCTGCCTGTTAAAGGACCCTGTATGAAAATACAACGAAAAAAAAAATGTGCAGACTATCCCCAGGAAACAACTCTCATGAAACCCTGAGACTTATATTCACTGAATGCATAAGTGTCAAAGATGAAAGATACAAATGATTGGGTAAAATGGTATATAACATTGACACTATAGAGAAAATGTCATTTTAAGGTTGGTGTATGCAGGCAAACTGTCATGCATTCCTGAGTTCTGCACTTGCGGCATTCGCTCTGGTTCTGTAGTCGGTCCACGCGTGTAGCTGTCTAGTTGTTTTTTGACACGTCAGTAGCGTCAACGAGCCACGCCACTTTCAGTTTGCTAATCTTCCTGGTTGCCTGCGGCTCGGCACGTCGCAACTTCTAATGTTACCTTGGTGCTAGTTCCTTATTGTGTTCCCCTTACTCAGCGTGCAGTCTTCTTGTTTTCATTCTGTCCCTCGTTGCCCTGTACCCTCTTGTCCGTATTTGCCTTTATTCTGTTTCCTTTCTGCTTCAGTTCCTGATGTGGCTTACCTGCATTGTTCCCTGTTGACTAGCGTGTTGCTGCTGCTTCCGGGTGTGGCTTACCTGCATTGGACCCTGTTGCTGCTGTGTTGCTGTAGATTTAATTTTGCTATCTAAGAGGGATTTTTATCCCCCAGGAGGGTTTTCCGCTTGTTTGGATCTGTTGAGGAGGAGGCCTTGAAAACCACATGTCATAGTTGTGAAATCAGACTGGCATCCTACAGAGATAGACCCTATCTCCACGATACCCAAAGTCATCACAAACCAGAGGTAAGGTATTCCAAGTTGCGTGGATGTGACGCAAACACCATTTCGATAATTATAGTGCTGAGTAAACTATAGAATATATGATATGATATGATAGTTTATTTATATAGCGCCTATACACAGTGTGTTTCAAAGCGCTTAATATAGCAAAAGAAATAATGGAGAAATTATTACATGAAGCTTATGACTTATGCTTATTTAGACATTGACTGAATGTTGTGTAGAGGAGCAGGTAGACGCTATCCTGCCAGTTCCCGCCCCCTCTCTGCCGTCATATCGGAACAGTCAGAGAAAAGCCAGAGAAAAGCCATAGATGGGACCACCTGCATCGTTCCTATACTGCATCAAGTGTATGGAAGACATTATGCACTCAGACAACCATACAGAATGTTCCCTCGCACTGAAAGTATGGAAGGATGTTGCATGGAAGAATGCTACATGGAAGGATGCCGCCTGCCAAGATGTCAGAATACATCAATGAATTTTATGGATGGACGGTAAAGTGAATCTGATGGAGACAAAGTGATGTCATGAAGAAGATATATGAACTTATGCTGAAATTATATGAATATATAAAGTAACAATGTAACTGAAGCACTAAGAGTAACATGTACCTAAATCTACCTGGATCTAAAAAAGATAAAGTAACTTACTGACCAACAACTAAGTAGGCAGTAATGTAAGGTAGAAAGAAAAAGTATAGAAGCTTGTTATAGAGGAATATATAACGTGGCAAGGATGGCAATACTAGGCAAATGGGCACTGGCTCACGTTGAATTTAACCAAGTTACCTCAGAGACAGACCAAGGCTGCAAGAATTAGGAGATGCAGGAAAACAGCTTTGGGTGAAGAACCGACATGAGTTAACAATGCTATTTTTAAAGGATAAGCACGAAGGACAAAGGGTGTCCATGGATAAGCTCTGAATGTGGAGCATTCTTCATAGATGGAAGACGAAAACATCTGTGAGAGCCAAACTGCTGGTCAATTAAAAGTGTACAAAGTTCATATGAGATAGAGTGAGCAAGTCTCCTGCATAATTAAATCAAATAACAGTAAATGGAAGGCTGAAATTGACACATTTGCAGTCTATTCAAATGTGACTCAGAAGTCCAAAACAAAGGCTATTCATGAGAGCCTTAAACTAAGATAGCAGTGTGCTCACACTACCTTCAATGTTCCAGTACAATGAGCAAGCACAAGGTCAACTACAAATGGAGGACTTTGGCTGATAGCCTACCGATGAGAGATGATGGACTAATTGGGAAAATGGGGAGTAGCCTGATCTGATTCAAACACCTAGGTTTTGCTTCACATACATGCTGCGAAAGAGCCAAAAGTCCAAGATTTGGATAGTATGCCAACCAATCAGTGGAGTTGGGGGACAACCTAACATACAATGTTGCAGGAACCAATCCACTGTTGTTATTTCCACTATAGTCAGTACTAAACCTATTTAGCTGTAGTTCAAGTCATGGCTTACAGACAAGGGGCAGCCAATGATGCATAATCCTTATATGTTCTATAAGTAGACATGTTCCCATCACCAATCCCTTCCCTTGATAGGTTTTGTATTTTGCCATGTAGAATGACATCAAGATGACGCATATTGGCGTGTAAGACCTCTATGAAATCAAGTTGCTGTGTGAGAGTGCATGAATCAGTATGATGTTTGACAGTTACCCTGCTTTATTGTATTGATAATAAAGTAATAATTTGCCATATTCTTTGAGTCTGATTATTTGGTCTGAGATCATTACTATAATTCCATCTAGCACAAAAGACGCTTCAAGGTGCTAGAGCACATTTTGGTAGTGGTGCGGATGGTTACGGTCAGGTCGACCTAGGCCAGATCCAGACCCCCGGACACTTGGATACTCCCACCATTACCCAGACGACCGCACAGTTTCCTGTGGAGATCGGCGTGCAGAGTCACGTGTGAAGAACATTTGGTTGGCAGGTCTCCCTTTGACAAAAGTCCTGTCCGGTCCCCGCTGGTGCCCCGTGGATGAAAGGCAAACTGGTTAGTTGAGGGAGAGTCGATGCTGGAGGACTCAAACTGAGTCACGGATGTAAGTAGAACAATGAAATCGGCAAAAATAGGGGAAACAATTGTGTTGTAAATAATACGTGTAAAAAGTAAGGGAATTTTTGAGGTTTCCATTATTATTAATAGAGTCTTCCAGATGGACTTGGTTATTCTCAAACTCGAAAGTGCAATAATTCAGTATGCAGATGACATTTTAGTGTGTGGTGAGACAGAGGAAAGGTCTAGAGACCACTCAGTTAAACTCATGACAATACTCTCAGAGAAAGGATACAAGGTAGACAGGGAAAAATTACAATATTGTCAAGAAGAAGTATTGTATATAGAACAGTTGATCCCACACGAAGGGAGAAAATTGACACCTGAAAGAGCAGAAGCAATTATCAAAACTGTAGCACCAAAAACAGTGAGGGAAATGCAACAGTTTTTAGGCTTATGCAATTATTGCAGTGCCTGGATTTTTGATTATAGTATGTACATACAATCACTTTTTAAAGGGCTTAAAGAAGAAAAGGTAGATAAGAGCACAATAACATGGGCAGATGAAATGACTGAGGGGTTTGAAGAATTGAAAAAAACAATCAGTACAGCCCCTGCGTTAGGGATCACAGATTACAATTCTGTTTATTCTCCCATTCAAATGGAGAAGTCATGACAGCAGTTCTTACACAGAAAACAAAACACTAGGACATGGACATAAACCATTGGCATATTAGAGTGGGATTTTAGATTCAGTAATGAAGGGACACTATCCCTGTGAGCAATCTTTATCTTCTGCTGCATTTGCAAAAGCTTCAAGTATAACGATGGGGTGCCCAATGATGTAATTTGTAGAGCATGCATTATTTGTGATTTTAGAGAAGCCCAAAAGTACATTGACTACACAAAGAGCATCAGGGTACGATAATATTATTTCCAACCACGCAATAAAAATTGTTAGATGTAAGACAGTGAATCCATCAATGTTTATAGCAGAACCAGTAGGCGAGGATTACTATTTACATGATTGCACAACGTATTTTGAGAATTATAACGAAATCCCCCAAGCTAGAGAAAATGCCATTGGGAGGGGGAAGTTGTTTTCATTGATGGTTCTTCGAAAATTGATCAGACGACTGGGGAAAGGCATACTGGTGCAGCGGTAGTGAAACTGAATAGAGAAGGTGAATTTGATGTAGATGGCTAGAGGCAGGTCCATGCAAACACCCTGATGCCAAGGTGTTCCCCAGGTGGGGGGTTTGTGAAGTTTTGTGTTCTGACAATGGAACTCATTTTGTCAATTAATTATTTGAGCAGATTGAACTTCTGTTAGGTATAAAACACACATTTCCCTTTGATTATCACCTACAGGCGAATGGTGTCTGTGAGAGATTTAACAGTCTTGTAAAGGGAGCGTATAGCGAAGTTGAAGATTACTCTAAAAAAGGGATGGCTACATTGCCCACCTCTTGCTTTATATGCCCTAAGAAATCAGCCTGGTTCAGATCACCACCTACTCCTCCTGAGTTGGTGACTGAAGGCTGTACGAGAACCCCATTGACTCCTCCAACCAGGGTAAGAACTGATGCCCATTGTGTAGGGAAGGCACTAGGTGACAAGATGCACTAATATTTAACAACAATGATTGCAAGTGTTTCTTTTATGTCTCAACTTATCAAGAACAGATGGGAGGGTTCAAAGGGAAGTGGCAAAGAAACGATGGCATGAAACAAAAGATTTGCTGAAACCCCCAAGGTTGTACCCAGGAGGCCAGGTGTTAATGCGCAAATTCATACGCACCTGGAGTACACCCAGGTTTGGGGGCCTCATGAAGTAGAGGAAGCTAGCCCTACTAATGTAAAACAAAAAGGGCAAAGAGCGTGGCTACATCTACACGACGAGAAGCAAGAGAAGGAGTTCTGTGCATGTAGACCTGCCGAATGGCTAGAAACAAGGACAAAGAGAATGAAGTGCACACAAGCACTATAGATTAGGGTTCAACATTTTTTAAACCAACTAAACATCATTGGTTTCCAGCTCTGATAAGGAGAAAATAGACTTGCAGGTACCTTGGAACACTCTTTTTAGACAGGCTCAAGAGACACTGGGCCTCATTACGAGTCATCCGGTATGGAAATAACGGTGGCGGTAAACCCGCCGCCACCGTTGTTTCCATACGGGTGATCTCAAGTCCTGCAGGTGGGAGGTGTCATTCCCGCCAGGTCTGACCTGGCGGGTTTAACACCACCCGCCTGCAGGCGGATGTGGAAACACCGGCACCATCACGAGATGGTGCCGGTGTTTCCACTTCCCCATTCCCATTGAGTCCTATGGGACTCAATGGGAATGGGGATTTACCAAATTCCACCTCCGGAATTCCCGGGTCACCGGGGTTGTAATGCCCCGGTAATTCCGGTAATCACAGAGGCAGAATGGTAATACAAGTCCGGCGGTAACCTGCCGGAATTTCAGGCACGGTTACCGCCGGACTGGTAATGAGGCCCACTGAGAGAAGAGTCCAGACCTTGAAGAAAAAAGAAGAGCATTAACCATTCTTTGTGATACCCATCATTACATTAGTATACACGTTTGTATCTGTTCTTTCCCCCTACATAGTACAGACTTATCCAGCCCTAATACATAGAGGAATAAAAATGATCACATTTTTGGAAGCTCCAAAGAATAAATGTATTGCCTGTAGAGTGATAATTGCAATAATATTCCAGTTTCTGATATAGACGTGATTAAAAAGGAGATAACAAATTTGCATATGTAAGGTAAATACAAAATGGAGAAGCTTCAACATTTCAGAAATTCATTGCCATCCAGAAAGTCGCTAGGTGTTCATGTCATTTTGATGGTGATATCAGCTGGTATTATGATTTGTGTTTTTCTCCTAATTTTTATGCCAATACGAAGTGTTGCAAAAAATGACACTGATATGGAGGGTATTAATGAAACATCTACTATTGTTCCCACTAAATGTATAAACAGTCTGTTTTATAATATAACTAGGAGTTTATTTCGATTTAAACAGGATATTGATGAGAACCATGAAGGTATAAATACATATCTTGAAAATTTGTTCATTTAAATAATAAGCTATGGTACCAGCACATGAAGAGGTGGGCGAAAGAACTCCAGATGAAAGCTGTTATATTTGTTCTCTAATACTGTATGGCATGAATGCAGCAAGAATATTTATTGCAAGAGAAATGTCTTCACATGATGCAAAATGCCTCATGTGAAGTCATCTAGCAGCATGCACAACCAGGAAAATGGGCTATGTTACGATGGTGATCAAAATTGATGTTCCCATATGAAGACACCTATGTGAAAACAAGAAGGATGGAAAATGGACTAGGATGGACAAGTAAGAAACATATGTATCTAACCCAGATTGGAGAAAGAATAAAGATTGTCCAGATGAAAAGCTGAATTGTTAAGCAATTACTGAAAAAACAGGAGAGCCAAGATGCGGAGAAAGACCTCAGGTAGTGATATATGGATGTGTTTCCACCAGTACCGGTTGGGAAGAAGGATTATTGGCCTGCCCTGCACATCTGTTGAAGAAGGAATCAGCAAGCATAGCGCAGATAGTGAGTGACAAATGCCTGGAATCATGGGCCAAGTACTCAAAGCTACTCTCATGGTTCAACAATGAAGCAGGAGCAGTATCTATAATAACACTAAGAAATGCAACAACATGCTTCAAGAATTATGGCCTGATCCAGGTGAGGAAAGGCAAAGGATGCAGACAGATAATTGAAGTTCCAGGAATGAAGAAACTGCAGTATTAATGGATCGATATTGGGCCTGTAGATCCAGAGCCTACATGCAGTTCCCTAAGAATTGGGGAGGAAAATGCTCCATGGTAATGATACATGTACCAGCATTGGTGATTACCCAAAGTGACCTGCATATTGATGAATTTCCGAAAATGATGAGCTCCTGAGGGTGAAGAGATCACCCGAACTCTGTCGACTGAAGAGAAGCAATTATCTCTCAACAAAATCAATGGAGGCATATGATAATATTCCAGATGAGCATAAATTGTTTAGCAAGACAGCAATGATAATGACAGCTATATTCGTGCCAGGACTTCAAGCTGCAGTAAACGCTTGGTGTTGCAGATTACAAGATGGGAGCTACTGCAGACGATTAATGGAACAATAAAAGGTTTCAATGCAATCAGAGAAGAATTCAGAGCCATCAGGCTGATGACCCTCCAGAACAGATATGTTCTAGACCTGATTACAGCAATGGAAAGAGGCGTGTGCGCCAAGATCGGGCCTTCTTGCTGTACGTTAACACCATCTCTTGATGGAGGACCTGGAACCCTGACAGAGATCATCATTATGTTGATGACCCTGCGAAAATGGAGGATGAATTTGATGAGAAAGAAGGAGACGATTGGTTTACAACTTTATTGTCGTGGATTCCAACTTGGCTGGCAAATGCTTTTAAAGTACTCGGAGCAATGCTTGTGTTTGTATTGCTAGGATTTTGTCTTATAAGGATCATCTTGGGACAGTGCCAAAAGAAACCCAAAAAAGCTATTGGTATGAAGATAAGATTGTCATTGACTCTGAAACGGGTGAGCAGATGCAAAATGAAGCCAGTACCCGTGAGAATATAAAGAAAAGTACTCTTGCACCTCCAGGAACCAAGTTCCATTACCCTAAGGATCAGAAAAGATATGTAGGACTTTGGATGTTCTGTTCACCATCTGGAGAGTGCTATAGAATGACCTGCAGTGTGGATGAACACATAGAAAATGCAGGCCACCTGAGGGGCGTGACAAAAGATTTGGATAGCAAAAAAGAAACACGATGAAGAGATTGATAAATGATGAAGAGGGCATAAAGATCATGTAAAAAGAGAATTTGGTTGAAAATTCGTCCAGAGGGGGGAATGTAGAGGGGCACATAGATGCTACCCTGCCAGTTTCCACCCCCTTGCTGCCATGATATTGGAACAGTTGGAGCAAAAGCCATAGATGGGACCCATTGCATCGTTCTTATACTGCATCTAGTGTACGAGAGATGTTATGCACTCAGACAGCCATACAGAGTGTACCCTCACACTGAAAGTGTGGAAGGATGTCACATGAAAGAATGCTACATGGAAGGATGCCGCCTGCCAAGATGTCAGAATACATCAATGAATATTATGGATGGACGGTAAAGTGACATCTGATGAAGACAAAGTGATGTCATGAAGAAGATATATGAATATATGCTGAACCGATAGGAATATATTAATTAACGATGTAACTGAAGCACTGAGAGTAACATGTACTTAAAGCTTAAGTAATTATGTATCTAAAGGAGATTAAGTAATTTAGTAACCAATAACTGTAAATACGCAGCAATGCAAGGTAGAAAGAAAATGTATAGAAGTTTGATGTAGAGGAATATATAACGTGGCAAGGATGGCCATACTAGGAAAATGGATGCTGGCTCACATTAAATTTAACCAAACTACCTCAGAGACAGCCCAAAGCTGCAAGAATCAGGAGACGCAGTAAAACAGCTTTGGGTGCAGAACCGACGATGAGTCAAGGTTGGCCCTGAGTTAACAATGCTATTTTTAAAGGATAAGCACAAAGGGAGTACATGGATAAGCTCTGAATGTGGGACATTCTTCATAGATGGAAGAAGACGCAAACATCTGTGAGAGCCAAACTGCTGGTCAATTTAAAGTGTACAAAGTACATATGAGATAGAGCGAGCAAGTCCCTAAAGAGGCCAAGAGGAGCAACAGCACCCTGCATAATTAAATCAAATAGCAGTAAATGGAAGGCTGAAATGGACACATTTGTGGTCTTTTCACACATGACACAGAAGTCGAAAACAAGGGCTATTTATTAAAGCCTTAAGCTAAGATAGTGGTGTGCTCACACTCCATTTAATGTTCCAGTGAGCAGACACAAGGTCAACTACAAACAGAGGACTTTGGCTTCTATTTCAAAAAAGGTAGCAGGCGCTCCTCTCCAGAAAGAACATGGCATGATAACCTGTTCTGAGATGAGAGTTTGCAGCACACGCTTTTTGCTCACTGTACCTTTCACAGATGGGAAATATCCATTTGCATATCAGTCTTTGTCCCGCCCACATGGGTAGTCCAGCACCGAAATGCTACGGCAATTCCTCTCTGAACAAGAGTACCAACAGCAACCCCATACACGTGTTTCAGCCTTGTTGGGCCTCATCAGTGAGGTGGAGCTGAGCCTCTCTGAGCACAGTGAGCAGGGAGTCCACGTCTGGTTGCCCCCAGGTAACTTGGGGTGACCAACCCCAAGTTCCTTGTAAATATTTCAAAAAAGGTAGCAGGCGCTCCTCTCCAGAAAGAACATGGCATGATAACCTATTCTGAGATGAGAGTTTGCAGCACATGCTTTTTGCTTACTGTTCTTTCTGGAGAGGAGCGCCTGCTACCTTTTTTGAGACTTTGGCTTCTAGCTTACCGATGAGAGATAATGGACTAATTGGGAAAATGGGGAGTAGTCTGATCAAACACCTAGGTTTAGTTTCATGTACGTGCTGCTTAAGAGCCAAAAGTCCAAGGTTGGGATAGTATGCCAACCAATCAGTGGGGTTGGGGGACAACCTAACATACAATGTTGCAGGAACCAATCCACTGTTGTTATGTCAACTATAATCAGTACTATATATATTTAGAGGTAGTTCAAGGGTGTGCCCTACAGACAAAGTGTAGCCAATGATGTACTAATCCTTATATGTTCCCTTCACCAATCCCTTCCCTTGATAGGTTTTGTATTTTGCCACGTAGAATGACATCATAGATTACGCATATTGGGGTATAAGACCTCTGTGTAATCAAGTTGCTGTCTGAGAGTGCATGCATCAGTCCGATGTCTGTCAGTTACCCTGCTTTATTGACTTGATAAAAAAGCAGTACTTTGCCATATTCTATGAGTTTTTCCAATAATTTGGTCGCAGATCATTACTATAATTCCTGCTAGAGCACAATTGGAATAATGAAATAGTAGCTTTTAGTGAATGTTGGTTTTACCATTAAGTTTTTAAGATTTTATAATGATATGGATATATTGTTGATATTGTAAACATGTTGCAGTGATGATATGGTGTGAAACGTTATGTTTTACTATAGTATTCCAAACGAATACATAAATATAATATATATTGTAAATGTCTTTGTAAAATAGAATTTTAGGCACAGCTCCCTAGAATCAGAGATGAATGTGAACCTGCCCTTTTCCACAGAGGATGCAACCAGGATAGTTTTCAATAAACTGTGCTGCCAGGACATAATTTACACCTCCTAGCAAACAATCTGCAACTTATACCTTAGACTTTCAATGGGGAAGGAAGAGAAATTCCCCAGATGGAGAGTAATTGCTCCCAGAAGGAAATGAAATATACTGTACTGTTAATTATTGACCTAACTCCAAATGTTCTATCTATGTTTCTGTACTTTTTGTGTTTGGGAAAACAAAAGCAATACTATAAAATAAAGCAAGTCTAATAAAAAAAAAAGGTTTTGGAAGAGGAGATATTCAAACCCATCTCCCATTGCAGCTCCCTATTCAGAGGTGAGCAGTTAGATCCCTTCACTACCATTACCATGATTATGAAGCCTGCAGAAAAGTACATGCCCTTTAACACAACTACAGTATAAACAGCACAAACAAATACCAGAATTTACATGAAAGACATTAAGAAAGTTGTCCCAAATATTAGGGCATATTTAAATGAAGCAGCATGGTTTTCGAAGTCTTGAAGTAAGTAACAACTGTGAACATCTTTGAAGAGAGGTGAACATTTGCCAATAAAAGTGCATTGCTCATGGGGGAACCCAGCTCCCATGGCAGCTCCCTTTATTGGTAAGCGTCCATGCCATTTCTTTTCAAGCATCCATAAGCTTTAGCACAGCCGGGCACTTCATCAAAACCTTGAGCATGGGCAGTCCATTTTGCGTCTGGCCCAACACATGGTGAAAGTGGAGCGGTGCCAAGGAACTCCCCCCGAGGCTTCTAACTGGGACAAAGATCTTGACAAAAGGTGCATTGCATGTATGATGATATTACAAAGTACTAATGTTAATCACAGGAAATGTAGCTGGACTGAAAGTACAGGTTCTCCTCCACCTGATCCCAATTTCTACATTCCGGGGCATGTGCTCTGCATTATAAGTGATTGAGATGGTTTTAAAATGTTACTGGATGTACATAGACGGTGATGGATCTGCTACTATTGGGCATCGCTCTTGGTGTGGCTGGGGTTTTCAATATGACCTCCTCAGCGACCAAGCAAGGAAAAGTAGGTAGGTGGTTGGTCATGTGCAAACCCCTTTTCAGGTTGACAGGCACTGGTTATGTGCATGAGCGCCTGGGCATTTGCATGGTTTCAATGGTGAATTGGGCAGGGTGGCATGGTCGCTGTGTTTTGTGGCAATGTTTCTCTGACCTCAGAGGGTCCTACCAGTAGGTCTCCTTGAGCTTGCAGGGCTGACTCCATCATTGCTGCATTGTGTCGCAATGCTTTCTCCTTTAGTATTATCTGCAGGTTAATCTGTTGATAAAATTGAAAATGATCTATTATTTTTTTTCTTTTTCACACTTGAAGGTGTACTTTGTGTTTCTACTTTTTGAATGTAATCATAGTGTTTGATTGTTCATTTCTGAAGTAGAAAATGTACTTTGTTGTGTGAATACCTCTTTGTCTGTGGGCACGTGGCCTTCCTTTGTCTTTCGGCAATCTATAGACTGTGTTTCCATATGCGCCTAAGACCATAGGGCCACGTTTGTACATATGTAGGCACCACCCTATAAGCTGCAATATTGCCCTCCCTACTCACCCCTCTTTTCCTTGATAATCACGTCCCGCTTTCTCTGCTTCCTTGTTTTATATAGCACAATTCTACATAAAGTGTTTAGTGACATTGCGAAATACGCAGGCACTTAAAACAAAAATAGCGAGATCATGAAAAATGCACATGGGCAAACATCCACAAGTTAGTTGCCCGGTTGGATGGTGATTGAGAGATTTGTTTCTTCCTCTGCCTTACCAAGGTAAAATATATTGATTTATGATAGTAACAGATTTTAAAAAGTGTCTTCATATTTCCTAGTCGAAATACCTATACCACATACATACTCTGCCTATTCAGAAGAAGACCCTATCCCTATGAAGCAAGAAGCTTTTCCTAGGCCTCGGGTGTTGTGCCGCCTATCTAACAGGGATAGATGAGAAGCTGTCCCTAACTATCCTTCATTCGTACATATCATACCGTAAAAGCAGATTAAGGTCAACAAATAGACAACGTAGGTCACAGAGAACAATTCTTATAAATCATGTGTCTCTAACTAAGTAACAGGGGCCTAAACCCACTACTGGATTTATATGGACTATTAGTCCATATCTAGTAACCCCAAGGTGTGTTTTGCCAGTCAAATACTGTCAGGCAAAAATGCAACAGTGGACTTGCAGAGAAAAGGTCACTTGTATCAATAACAACTTGCTCAAGGATTCTTTGCATGAATACACATTATTTATCTACTTATAAGTTTTATATAGAGCATTATTGGAGAATTTGAGGTTCTGCATACCATAATATGGAAGCAATTGCACATGTGGAGTCCTATCTTACCACATGTTCACTATGCAAGGCATATAATAATATTTGGGGCACTTGAGACCTGCACTTGACACATGACAGCCAAAACCTAATGGATCTGTCATTTGTTGTTTTATCATTACAGTTGTTATTTTGTCATAATTATAATCCATGTTTTTTTCTGGACCAATTTCTTAAATAAGTTGATATCAATTTGTTATGGAAGTTATCTTGTAATTCACATTATCTCAAGAAACCTCCTATGGGTCTCTAATGGTCAATATTTCTAAGGTTAATCTACATCACCTGCACTATTCTTCTTTTGAGCATTGTTTGAATGTCCAGGGACAAAGGGAACAGTGCCATCTTTCATAATTCGTTGTAAGGATCTGAATATTAAAATAACTCTTTGCAGGTTGCTACTGTATCTGCACCCATACAGCCCCCCCATTTTTCTTCTTTTGCTGCACTTATTCAGACTTACCCAGTCTGCTGCCTTAAACACAGCACTTGCCACTTGCTGGCTGCACTACCACAGTTTGCCTCAATTTTCTATTTATTTTATTTATCTGCGCTCCTCAGCTTCTGCACTTTCCACTCTCCCCCTTCCATGCACTTTCCCTTTTCCCTTTCCCATGCACTTGCGTGTTCTCAATGTCACTGGGCCTAGTAAGATCGTTTTTATGTTGTGCTGTGTTCTCCCTTGTTCCCCTCCCTTGCCTAGTCGCGCTCTGAAACTCTTGTGTACGAGTGCGATACAAATAAAATATGTAGGTTGCTACTGTATCTGTACCCATACACCCCCCATTTTTCTTCTTTTTCTGCACTTATTCACACTTACCCAGTCTGCTGCCTTAAACACAGCACTTGCCACTTGCTGGCTGCACTACCACAGTTTGCCTCAATTTTCTATTTATTTTATTTATCTGCGCTCCTCAGCTTCTGCACTTTCCACTCTCCCCCTTCCATACACTTTTTCGCTTTTCCCTTTCCCATGCACTTGCGCGTTCTCAATGTCACTGGGCCTAGTAAGATCGTTTTTATGTTGTGCTGTGTTCTCCCTTGTTCCCCTCCCTTGCCTAGTCGCGCTCTGAAACACTTGTGTACGAGCGCGATACAAATAAAATATCATATATCATATATCCATTACTTTATTTCCATATTATCAATGGGGCCAAACCAAAAAATTAGGTCCAGACTATAGCTGGCCTCAGCAGATAGGAAATACAATGTGGGTTACATAAGGAATAGGGTTATCTATGCAAGTGTCACCCACCAAACATTGATGTGTGCAAATGGAATGGAACAAATATCACTGCAGGTTTCCAGGAATTTGATGAACAAAGCTCAAGAAACTCTCAAACTCAGCATCACATGATACACCCCTTGAATATGTTCTACCTCTTAACAATGACATTACATTGACTTGAATGGATGTCTTCATTTTCAGAACTATTGACAGAAGAAAGTGAATATACTTTTTAAGGCAAGTTCCTCATTTACAAAGTCTTTCTTAAATGCAAGAATGCCTTTCCTCAGATGTCGAACTCCAAATACTCAAAAGATCCTAAATATATTGGGTCGTCAGAATATCCCTCAATGAAATTCATGAGATGAATTTGCATGCATTTCGAATCATTGTATGTATGTTAACCTCAAGCACATGAATGAGGGATATCCTAAAAACATGGCATGTTTGTGGACCTCCCTGCCTACATATTGACACTCAAACATCAACATATTTTTTGCATGTATAAAGGAATTCACTTACCATGAACCACAAGTTGAACATGCTGTGGTGTAAAGCTTTCCTTATTGCATAGAATGCAATGACAGGTGTAATGCCCAGCATCTGATGATCTCAGGTTTTTCAGTAAAACGGATGCGTTGCCCTTAGGAAACTCTGCAGAAAATAGCTGGGTCCGCCCCTTGAACTCCTCTTCCTGATACCTCGGCTGGTCTGATCCATGGAAGTAGCTGTGCAGGACCTCATCACTGTCTGAGCGCTGCCAGTTAATGACAAGGAATTCCAACCTGAAGTCACCTGTGTAGGCTCCATGGCAAGGCAGGAGCACGTCTTCATTTAAAACCCCAGTTATTAATAAAGGGTCGCTGCCTAATAAAATAACAGATATTAGATATAAGAGAGAGACATGCCAAATCAAGTGTTCATTAAATGTTAGCAGAGTTGAAATCACTGAATAGTAAAATCCGGCGGGTTTTAAGAATTAACAAACACATATAGAACTATTCACTTCTAAAAATGGATTTATGGACATTTTTGTCATTCATATACTTTCTGGAAATCATGTTAGCTTGGCTGGATGTTACCATTCGGTTGATCGAGGGGCCCAGTCGTAAATCTAAGTATTTTTACTATATTCAATTTTAAAAGCAAGGAAATTGTATTCCATTTAATATATTCTACAATTATTTGCATCCAATTAAGAAATTGATTTGGTATACTTACCCGTGAAGATGTTTTCACCTGTGAGATAGATGGGCTTAGCTATTTTTTGTTATCATTGGGCTGTCATGTTTCTTTTTCCTTATTCGCACAGTTAATACTAACTGTATTTCAGGGCATTTCACCCATGGAGTCCACAATCAACAGACTACAGTTTGCTAAGCAATAATACAGAACACAGCACACATTTTCTCAGCATGCCAAGGGGCCATGTTTCTAACTCATTGAGCATCCGAATTGAGATACGTAGTGTATAGGACCCCCTTCCATGCACATCACAATTTTGACAGGTGGGAACGTCCCTGCTTCCGGTCTTAGTCCCGCCTTCCTTTTGATGGGGTTTTGATGTAAAGTAAATATACATTTTATATCAAAATAATATCAAAAACTATATGAATTTGATATAAAATGTATATTTTATATACATGAGCTCTGAAGACAGGGTTTTGCAGAGTGACGCTGTGATGATGCCAGAGAGGGATTTGGCCTTTAATGTTATAGGAAGCATATATACATTCTATATATAGTATATATGATGTCATGATTTTATAATTTTAATGACAAGGGCTAGAGAGTTAGCTTCAACGGCTAGTAACATTAAACTTGGATATAGCTATGATATAGAGTGCAAATAGGGGCTGGCACGGCCGCCCTATGTGAATTTGCTTTATAGGCAAAGTGTGATTTTATAGTACTAATATAAAAGACTTACATCTATTGGCTTTGGAAAATGTGTGTTGCTTTTAAATAATGAAAGTAATTCGCTTTACAGGCAAAGTGTGGTTTATAGTGCTAATATAAAAGACCCAAAACTATTGGTTTTGGTAAATGTGTGTTGCTTTTAAATAATGAAAGCAGTTCACTTTATAAGCAAAGCGTGTTCTACACAGCCTATACATAAGTCCAAACTATTATTTATATATTTTTTAATTTCTTTATTTTGTTTGGTTTATTTTAAGTAAACATTTGACAATTACAAAACATCTGCATTACAGTTCATAACCAAATCATTATCATACATTCCTTTATATTAGAAACATCTCATTACAGTTCATAACCAAAACATTATTAATCATATATTCCTTTAAAACAGAACCACATCATTCTCTTCCAATCCTCCTTATTTTAAAAACATGTTCCATTACTTTTAGGGAAAAGAATACATACAACAAACTTCATGCCGGCTAGTACCAAGCTTATTTTTTCCCCCATTAGGAACATTGCCCACAATTCCCCAGCCGATAACGATTTGGATTGATCCATAAAACCTCCCAAATAGCGTTCGGTACCTTAGCTCCATCAAAGCTCTGCATGTCACCATCAAATGGAATAGTGACTCAATAGCCCCTTCTTCTCCACAATGTCTACAAACTGCATCCCCTTGCCCCAGTTGCTTCCTCTTCACCTGAACTTCTCTTGTCGGCAAGATATTGAAGCGTGCTCTCATGAACAGGTCCCGATAATGGGACGAGGGGAATTTTTGTAGGTACCTGGGAATTTGGTTTAATGACATCTTCCCCTGATCTAGTCCCAGGGCTAGTTTATTATCTTTCCTAAGCTCTTGAGTAAGGATTCAATCCCTCTCTTGCATTTCCTTTTAGCTTTCAACGGGTTCCCTGTCAACATTTCTAGTGGAATATCACAGTCTCTGAGCATGACCGCACATTTCTCCTTCCAATTCCCAACCCATTTGTCCCCCAATTTGTGGTCATCTTCTCTCTGAATTTCAAATGGGGGTATTTTGTCATCAGTCATACATTTTCTAATCAGTGATATTGGGCCTCATTCTGAGTTGGGTGGTAAGGATTAATGGGCACCGGTAACGAGACAGGTGCCGTTAAACCCTTACCGCCCAATTCCGAGGTCCCTTAGTGGGACCCGCAAAGGACGTGTGGTCTGACCACACGTTCTTTACGGGACCCGTTAAGGGACCTTGGAGCTAATAACGGGCCCGCAATTAGCGGGCCCGTTATTAGCGCCTTCCCTTTGAGCCTTATGGGGCTTCAAATGGGAATGGGGAATGGCATTTGGAAAGGGGACTTACCGGGTCTGCCTAGGTCGGAATGTCCCGGTAAGTCCCCATTCCACCAGACCGGACCCGGACCCAGTTTTGGAGGCAGCCATGGCGCTATTAGCGCCATGGCTGCCTCCAAACTCGGAATGAGGTCCATTGTCTTCCATGTTGTAATTGACTTCATCGATTGGAGCCCCAGCTCAAATCAGATGGCAGCCACTGACAGGGAATTTGGTAATTTTAGGACCTTTTGCCAAATATGACCTTCTAAAAGGTCCCATACCTTCCATGACAGGCTCAGCATACCTTTGGCCCCAAAGGTTAGAATCTGAACAACCTTTTGTTTGTACAAGGTAATCATAGGGAACATTGAAAAGGTTCCATATCTCTGGTACAGCGCTCTTCCCTGTGCCGCTAGCAGTTTAGTCTTAGCCCAGAGTTTTGTAAGATGCGCTTGATCATTGACATTCCGTTTAACACCACTCCCAGGTATGTCTGTGTTTCGACAATCTCTAGAAGTTCCCCTCCTATCTTCCATTGATACGGGCCCCTTATCTTTCTTTAAGCAGCCGCCATCATTAAAACCTTAGATTTGTTTGCATTTACTCAGAGTCCGCTTGCCTCGAAATACAATTGGAAGGCAGTCAGCATGTGCGGCTGCCATACCTGCTTTTGGTCAATAAAGACCAAATCGTCTGCATTTAGGATCCAAGGCACCTGAATGCCATTGATTTTTTGGGAAAGCCCAGACCGTCTTCTGTGAATCTTCCAGATCAGCCATATATTGATTAAACAAGAATGGGGCCAGCGAGCAGCCTTGCTTTAGTCCCCTAAATGTACAAATGTTGGCCGAGAGGGCGCCCTGTGGCGATCGTCTCACCTGATGTAGGTATCGGTATATAAAGCGCTGACCGCTTCTACCAGATCTATCAGGCATTTTCTTCCCATTAGTTTGTCCCAGAGCCTGTCCCTGCTCACCCCGTCAAATGCTTGCTCAAGGTCCATGAACGCCAGATATATGTCTCACCCCATTTCCATGGATTGTAGCTTCAGGAGGTTGAGCAGGAAAAGGTTCAGGGTTGTACTCACCCCTTTCACAAATTCCGTCTGGCGAGGGTCAAGACAGTCTGCCTCCTGGGCCCAGATGTTCATGTCTTGCGACAAATTTGTTGCAAACAACTTTCCCAAAGAGTCAAGAAGGGTGATCGAGTGAAAATTCTTAGGATCTTCCTGGTCTCTGGAAATTGGAACTAATACTGCCTCTCTCCAAGTTCCCGGGATCTGTTTTGTAACCAGAACTTGGGCAAAGACTCTTACTGCGAAATCAGTCCAAAATTCTGCGTTTTCTTTTAGCATGTGGTTGGCCAAGCCATCAGGGCCTGTTGCTCTATATGGACTCCACCCGCCAAACATCGTCCTGATGTCTTCCCACTCTATGCTAATTGCCCAGCTTCCTCCCAAACCCCAATGTTCATAATGGGGTCTGCACTCTCTCATCTCGAATAATATAGTGTAGAAGTCAATCTACTTTTCCTCTGGGACCTGACTGATCATGAGGCCTGATCAAGACCTCCACCATTATTCAACAAGGCCCATAGATTTCTTGTATTTTCCTTGCACACTGCTCTCAACATTTGCTCTGCATGGAGCTGCATTCTTTTCTCTCTAGATGCAATGAGCCAATTTCGATATTTCTGCTTCCTTTTGATTAGGCATGTTGGGTGGATTTTCTTTCCTTGATATCCTAACATCTGCTCTCAATTTTTTCTTTGCCACCCCCACCTCTTTATTGGTGGCATGGACTGGATGGAAGTCTGGTCTTCAAAAAGCTCCTGGCTTTTCCTTACATTTCCCTCAGGATATAACCATAGTCGACTCCACTTCAATAGTCTGTCACGTATTGTTCAAAATGTGCCGTCATCTTCGGAAATTTGGACGGTTTTATTCTGAGTCTACTCCGTCCCCTTGTTATCACGACCGGATTAGCCATACTTTCGCCCAGCCAGCCTCCCACCACTTCCCAACTCATTGCCATCAAGTCATGGTCGCTTGATTTCATCCTTATGGCCTCAAATGTTACATTTGAAGCAGCAATATAATCAGAGACAATAAATACAGCAGTAATCTAGGCAGGCTCTCAAAGCACCACTTCTCCAGTTAGTTGCCACTGGTATATCCCCTCTTGTTTGCCCATCTAGCATAGTTAAATCATGGGACCCAGCTTCATTGAGCCATAATAGCTCTTTTTCTCCCAACACTATTTCATCCCTTACCTCACCCAAGACATCGAGCTAATGCAGATTAAATCAACACATACAATTATCTAAGGGTTCTCTCCAGTCATACGAGCTGTCAGGGTATTGACCCACGTTTGAGTCATTAAGCTGCAACAGTTGGTGCTGTGGGCTTAGGAAATCCAAGGGGGCGGAAAAGTCCACATTTGCGCCAGAATCCAGGAAAACCGTGCAGTTTTGCGCACAGCAAAATGGTCCCCTGACCTGCCACCCATCAGTGCTAAGGAATCTGGTGCTGTTCAAAATCTGTTGTTATTAATGTCAAAAATGGATACAATACTGGTGCTCACCACTACCAGAAAGCCGGCGTTTTAAAAACCACCAGACACTTGTGTAAAACTGAACAGATGAACCAAACCAGGCCAAAGAAAGACTTACTAAGAGGTGGATACAATGTAAAACTATATGCTGAAATGACTTGAAGGAAGTAATTGTCTAATGTATGTATTGAAAATAGCTGGGGATGTCAGCAGTTTAAGTGAATTTGGGTTTAAAGCCACTAAAATTGAAATGTTTAGAATAAATAAGTGACCTACTTTTGAGTGTCACATAGGTTGAAATTGTTTAAATGTCATAGTTTTGAACTTAGAATCAGTGTTCTAGCTGCATTTGTAAAAATTGCAAGTTTGGTTTGAATGTAGAAAACTGGGAACCAAAGTGACATTTAGCTGAAGCCTGGCTTAAAGAGAGTGGATTCTGCCTGACAACTACCCCCGACAGGAGTTGAAACTTGATCAGCAGCGGTGTTCCCAGGCCTGGCTGCATTCTGCTGCCCCTGCCAAAAGGAGATGACACCTCTCTGATTGAATTAGGGGAGTGGCACCTGGGGACTGCAAGAAACTAAACAATGTTAAATTAGGGGGGTCGTAAATGGCTTCCCCTTGGAAGGAAACGGGGAGGGGCACTGCATCTGTGAGCAAGCTGAGTTGGGGGAAGTGGACAAACCAGAAATTCCACCATGTGCTTTGGGAAACCACACCCCTTTGGGGCCAGAGCATAATTATAAAAAATGGATAATTCATAGTGCGGACTTATCAAAATTATATAAATAATATCATCATTCTTGTGATTTTTCTGTGCACATTTTAAGAGGTGGTAGGACTCTGTGGTATGTTCTGGGAAGTAGTAGCGGAAAATAAGGTTGTTACTCCAAATGTATGCATGTTAAAAATCTGACACTTTATCATCTGAAACCCATATCACTTGTGCACATTTGTGTAAAATCTGGAAAAGTTTAGAGGTCGTTATCTTGATGAAAAGGGCAGAATTCTGTTATAAGTGGACACGACATCTTACAAAGACAGGGATCGGATGGTTTGGTGCTACAGAAAATATGTTAACTAGAAAAATGGTACATAGATAAATGGGTATTTGGATCAGAAATAGATGCAATTTGACAAGGGGAGGATCCTCTGACCATAAACCTACCTCATCACTCTGACTAATTGTTCCCTTCTCAAATCAGGTCAAAGAGAAATCCTTGACCTATCAAATCGTGAGTGGGTTGGGCAAAGAAAGTTAGCATCCACACCCATTTTCAAAAGACATAAAAAGAGCCACTGGAAGCCAGGCAGGGACATTCACTTTCCACTTTCTTGCGGGACGCTTTGCCGGGAGACTCCAGACTTCAAATCCATCAATCTCCAGAGACCAGAGATCCAGAGAGACCAGAGAGACCAGAGAGACCAGAACTGTGCAGTGCTGAGAGCAGAACCAGAGAACCAGTACCAAGTGGTGAGAGAACCGCAGCCAATCCTGACCCGATCCGTGACAAAGTCGCATTCCTGTCCAAAATATAGTGTGAGTACTCAGCCAGAACTGTGCAAAACCAATCTCTTAGTTTAAAATAATATAATTCAAACTATTTTAACCTATTGAGAACTGCATCATAGAAATCGTGTCCCTTCTTTTGATTCAAAGCTGCAAAACTGTCATCTGTCAGTCTGGAGCTTTAAAATTTCATTTCTGAAAAACTACCTTCACAAAATCGTCCGAATCTCTTGAACCGTTTATGATAGAAGTGTTTAACTTCTGTTTTAAAGCTGAGATTCTAAGCTTTCTAACAAGCTCTAAACCGACTTGCTACTCCTTATACTTCCTCCGTAATTGCGCTCGACGCACGCGACTAAATTGCCGCAATTTGACATTTTGCTTCATTTCAGCCACGTGTAAAAATATTTGTTTTTTTGCTTCCATTACGGAATTCCGTTTTCAGCCTGGTAACCATCCCTGCATTATTGATAGGGCTGGCCTGACTGATTTAAAGTATCTCTCACTCACCCTGAACCTCTAGAGGGAATTAAAATCATTTTAGCATATTTTTCCCTTCTTTGCATACCACCTTTAAAGTACTTTGCCTGTGTTTAAAATCATCCCTGTTTCTCTAAGCTTGCTAGGGGGGAACTGAATTCGTATTGTACTGTGATTGTATTCCTGAGAACTGTGTGCTCTTCCTTCCATCTTCTATTGCATAGGGGGGAGGGTGAGTTGCCAAAAGGGGAAAAGTGATTTTATTACCTTTTGCTGAAATCATATCAAGTTTATTCCTGTGTTGCTTCTTTTCCACCTTGCATTTCCTTGTACCATATACAGCATTCTCAGCTACCTTATCCTCTATACTACTCCTAAGTAATTAAACCAGTGTGCTAGTATAACATCATCCATTGTTGATCACTCACTGTCATATGTCCAAGTGTGATATCAAATATTAATTTATTATAAAAGTGTGATATATATCTATTGTTTAATTTTTCAAATAAACCTTTTCAATTTGCAAAACAAACCTACTTCTTGGCTCAGTGGGGTCAGGGGGATTCTCAGAGAGGGGCGTGATAGAAGGGTTCATCATCCAGATTATAACTTGTCATAAAAATATATAAATAAGGGATTCCCTTGAGCAATCCCAGACAAGGCACTGACCCAGTGGGAATGCTTGATTGGAGTCTTTAACAGAGCGTCATCTATTAATGACACTAAAGAGTCCACAAAAGGCACACTCAGGCTCCAATACACATTTAAGAGGACAATAGCAGTTTTTTTAAGACCAGGGGATGTCGTTCCAAACGTATCATTTGAACATACAGAAAGGGATTCATGGCTGAGGTTACCCTAAGAGTCCTGCCATTTTCACCAATGTGAGCAGGCCCAAAAAGGGGTGCCCTAGAGGTCCTTTTTGTGCTTCATTCAGGAAAAACGGAGTACCCTTCACAAATCGGTTTAGCCCTCAGCCAAGTCTCCTGTAGACAGATAAGGTTGAAATGGTTCAGGCCCAAATTCTCCTTTTTAAAGAGGTAAAAAAATCCTCTCATGTTCCAAGAGCCTAGCCGGAGGGTTTCAGTCTTTTCCCTTTTCTGACTGTAAAGATTACGTGGCCACATCAGTGTAGCTGCCAGCCAGTCCCAGTTTTGTCAGTTTCCTCCATCCAGCAAAGGTTTCGGCCCACCCGCCCTCTGATGTTTCCAAGCCACTTGGTTTCCCATAGTGGCCATAGATGGGTGGCAGGCTTGTGCCTTGTTAGTTTGATCTTTAGGGTCTGCACCTCTCTAGTTATTGTCATCCTCTAGAAGGGGTTTATGCCCCCCTACCAGCTTGTGCTCCGTTGCTGCTTGGTTTCCAAATGTAATCAAAAGTCGCTGGAAAGTCTGTGACTTGATAGCTTGACCTTCCAGATCTGCGCCCTTCAGACTGGTGGCCACCAGAGCCCTCCTTGATCCCGAGTTAATATTCTCTGGGGCCAGGGTGTGAAGGTCAGGGTTGTTTTCCGAGTCTGGATGGTTGCCTAATTCAAAGCCCAAAGGAAGCAAGTGATTACAGACTTCCAGTATCGTTGATTTCATTGCCTTAGATGTCAGATGCAGGATTACCCAATCCGTATGTCTCTCGTCCACAAACTGGATGACTTGGATGTCGTCTGTAGTGATCGTTCTTAATCTTGGAATATGGTGTAATAGGATCATCACATTCCGACGGTTTAGGATAAGATCATCATTTGCAGGTGTCAGGCGCTACAGATATACTCGGTTGGATTCCCTCTTATTGCTCAGTTCCGGTCTCATCGAGGCGAACATTGGTTTCTCACCTTTCAGTGCATCTCAATTCTTTCCCACTTTCTTAATTGTATTGGGCCTCTTGTTATCTTTGGCTGCCATTGGGCCCTTTGGTTCCAATTGTCTAATAGTCTCCTTTTGCTGAGCCCTTGGTCTTTTCCCAATACTTGACCTCTTTTCTTCCATTGTCCTGAACTGAGGAATTTGCTCATCACTGTGCGTTTCTTTCCCCACTCGTTGGTCACCTGCCAAGGGCTTAGCCGACCATATATTCGAGATCTGAAGAACCTGCCGCTCAATTTCCACCAGATCTGTGCTGCTTACATTTCTCCATTCCTCAGCTTTTTCCTCTTCTTGCATTATTTCCACCAAATCGCTCAGACATGAGTCCAACATTACTTCAGGCTCAGTTGTTTCCCGTAAACTCTGCTCATAGCTTACTACTAATGACAATGGGCCTCATTACGAGTATGGAGGCAGCCATGCCCTTAATAAGGGCATGGCTGCCTCCATACCGGGTTCCAGGACCGGGTTCCTTCAATGAGGAATTACCGGGTCATTCCAACCTTGGAGAGCCCAGTAATTCCTCATTGAAGGAACCCATCCCCATTCCCATTGAGCCCTATGGGAGGGAGCTAATAACGGGTCCGTTAATAATGGGCCCGTTATTAGCTCCCTGGTCCCCTCGCGGGACCCGAAAAGGACGTCTGGTCTGACCAGGCGTCCTTACCAGGTCCCGCTAGGGGACCTCGTAATAGGGCATCCCGTAATGAACAGTGCCGGTCCCGTACTGGCACCCTTCATTACGGGAGTGCCAGGGTCGTAATGAGGCCCAATAACACACAAAAACAGAGCTCAATATTTTTCACTATTTTCTTGTTTTAGTTGATCAATGAATGTGTTCCCTATATGCTATCCCTAACCAGAAGCACACCCTGTCCCTGTGGGGTGTGCTATCCCTAGACAGAGATAGTGCACCGCCTATTTAATAGTATAGAAAGAGGAGAGGCTACACCATGAATCTCATCGAACAAGGTTAAAAATAGCTGGGATCTAGTCCCATAGCCATACGCACACTGGACATTTCACGTGGGAGTATTTCTGGTTTCTTTATTCACCCTTTGTGAAATATGTACCTTTTGTGTGGAAAAAAACTATTCTCTAAAATAGTAGAGGTTAGACCTAAGTGCATTTAATTCCTTCTTTTTTAGCTCATTGCTGAGATGTTGTGGTCTTCCTCAAACTAATAATAAAAATCTCCAGCAGATGGAAAACAAGCCACTATGGTATAATGTAAACATGGTGCACTTAGAATCAATACTTACACTGCGTATCCCAAACTTCATTCAGGGATATCGACTCATTCACATGGTCGACCGGTTTCGATGACTCTGCTACTGTGGTCAACTTCTTCAGGACCTATTTCTTGTTTGCATGCAATCAGTCAAATGTCCATCAGGTAAGGTAGGGCATCCAAAATTTAGATAACAATTGTTTACCCAGGTGTAGCATCCTGAACAATGTTTTTAAAGCATTTCATGTTAAATGGACAGTTACCGTAAAATTGTCAGGGCACTGTTCCCACAAGGAGAGATGGCGCCATTGGGACCTTTGTTTTTTGTAGTACAGCACTTTCTTCCGGTACCTCCTTTTTTTGGCGCTTCACATTTGGAGGTTGCAAAATGGGTGGGGGCGTTCGCATGTTTCTCATAAATGCTCTTGACCCATTTGACTTTCGTTTTCTTCCTCTTTTCATATTTTTTGATTGTTTTTGTTCATCTTGCGGGGGACTTTATTCTGGATTCCCTGTCTCCCCCCCCTATCGAATCTGAGCTTTGGAATATGGAGAAGACATTTGCCTCTGAGGCGATTATCCGGTCTTCCAAGTCTTGGGGGCCAGGTATTTACTTAAGCTTCCCATCCTTCTCCAGTAGTTGAGAACTATTCTCTTCCATTCTTCCACGATGCTTACAGTTGGTTCATTGCCTGCTCTTCTCGTCAGCTTTTAAAGACCTTTAAAGTTGTTTGGCATCCATTTACATTCTTCGAGCACGGCTGCCATCAAGGTTGATTTATCCAGCTCCTCTCTCCTTGCTAGGTCACATAGGTGATTTTGCCAGTTTAGGGATGTGTCTGCTTCCTTATCAAGCCGCTCCTGTACCTTTAACACAAAGCGCTTTAAGTAGCTCATCCTAGAGTGAGCCATTGCTGTGACGGTAGCTTGGTCTTTCAGAGAATCATCAAGGGCTTCATATAATTTACCAAATGGGGCCAATGACATAGTGAGTGTTGCCATTAAGGTACTTTGCAGGTGGGCCAGATCTGTTGTGATACAGGCCCCTCCATTTCTGGCCTCGATGTAGGAGTCCTCTTCATTCTCCTTTCATCCATTGAAGCTGAAGATAGACTGCTATCTGAATCTCTGTGCCCCTCGTCCCACTGTCTCAAAGGGGACCTTTGCTCTATGTGGGCCTCTGTTCTTCCAGTACCCTTGCCGCTAGCATTCTCTTCTGTCAAAATGAGGTCTTTTTCATTATGGCAGAAGACCTCTTTGTAGAGGGTGTTTGCTGCCTGATGTGGGCTCAACCAAGAGTCATTTCCAAATCTTTACTTTAGGCTTGCTAAACTCAAGCGTTTTTGCTTTTCAATTCTTGACGTTAGGTTTAGAATAGCCTTTGCCAGGCGGGCCACCAGCATCAGTGATTTTCATACTTCCAGATCCACCTTATTATCTCTTGCTTCATTCTCCCAATCTCTTTCAGCCATATCTTGCTGTATAGTCGAATTTCTGGCAGCCGACCCCAACGCTTCTATTGAAGTTACACTGGGCATCCTGTCCGGTTGAGCCCCACTGGGATCTTCTTCCAAATCCTCCTTTATTAATTCCTTATCCACCCCCATTGGGATGATAGCGGGTAAGTTGATTGTCCTGTTTTTCTCATGTAACTGATCATTTGCGGATGGGAGCTATGCTTCTGCAGACCCGCTAAGAGCTTTATCTGGCATAGTCAAGCTAACACAGGGCAGCAGGTGTATTCACTTTCCGATTCTCTGCCAATCATTGGGCAGTTTATCCTCCCTCTTCATTGCGTCCTGGTTAGTCTCCAGGGCCAATTCAGCAGGAGTAGTTGTGGGACTATCCCCAATCAAAATCTCTGCAGATAGGGGCTTTGTGCAAGTATACTCCCCTTGGAGCAGATCATCCGGGAGGTCAGCCTCCTTAGGGGGAGGGCTCGGGCATATACTTGTTTCCTGAAGTAGCCGAGTCTTCACCCTTCCGCTTGGTCTTGCCGCTTTACTTGTAGGCGGGTCAGAGAAACACAATCCCGGCGTGGCAGCCCCACACTCCACCACCCGCTGAGCCTCCTCGCCTTTAACTGGCTCTATGCCGGGGGCAGGCAGCTTACTTCTTGCTGATATCTCCGTCACCGGCTGCCTTCTCTTCAAAACGTTCTCCACTTCGGCACGCCGCCACACTGAAACACTGCAAAACACTCTGCTCACTCTGCGTTCAGAGGGAGTGTTTTCAAACAGGCAGCAGTAGTCAGATAGTCAAGGTAGCAGAAAGTCTCCAGGCTGCACACTTCACCGCAACACTCTGCTCACTCCGCGTGCGCTCCATGAAGCAGGAGTGTTTTTAAACAGGCAGCAGTAGTCAGATAGTAGAGGTAGCAGAAACACTCCTGGCTTCACACTTCACCACAACACTCTGCTCACTCTGCGTTCGCTCCACAAAGGGAGAGTGTTTTTAAACAGGCAGCAGTAGTCAGATAGTAGAGGTAGCAAAAAGACTCCAGGTTACACACTTCACTGAAACACTGTGCTCACTCTGTCCAAACTATTGCCTTTGACAATGCAAGTTTCTTTTAAATATGTTTATTTTATAAGTAAAGTGTCTTCACTAGAGCTACAAAAAAGTCTGTTGATCTGGACAATGTGTGTTTGCCTTTTCAAATGAAGAGTGAAACTTTTACATAAAACTATTGACTTTGTCAATGATTGTTTCTTAATAATTTGAAAAGGTATTTTAACACAAAGCTGTCACGACCACACACCCTGGACCACATACATAAATACCCCGGATGGTGGGTGCCATGGGACCATGCTGAGGAATGACTCATTTGTGTCCCTTTGGAACACACAGACACAGGGAGCCTGGCTAGGCTTTGTCTTGGCGCCTCTGGTACCAGACTCATGTGGCGAATTGACATTCTTATTTTCCAGGTCTCTTATTTGCGAGGTGCGAGGTGTGGTCTTTTTGGCCCAGCTTCACGTGCCAGTGACTAGGTCTGGCTGGGCATGGCAGACAGAACAGGCTAATGGGCGTGGCCAAGGGAGCTCAGCTATATAAGCCGCTCCATCCTCGGAGCCAGTGCTTCGCGCTAACTTGCATCCAAAAGCAACGTGACGCTTACCGACGCATGAACCTGCAGAGACATACTCATCCAGTAATCCGACGCTCTGCTCTGCCATCTCTCTACGGCAGTCTTCTTCAACGAGTCCAGTCGCTGCAAAAGAAGAAGACAAGACAAGGTTAGCACATCGCAACAACTGGGAGTCGCGCCGTATTTAGAAGCACACACGCAATGCTACAATACAACTCACTGGTTACCTGCAACTGTGGATCCAGTTCTTCATTGCTCCGGTTACAGCATCCGTGTTCAGCAGCTCCAGGGACCCGTTTCCATCACCTACACAGGGGAAAGAGCAAGAACAGGATTACAGAAGGTACAGACAATAACACACAGAACGGACACTTGTTGAAGAACGAGGCGAACGAAAGGTAACGGAAGACGAACAATACAAAGACAAGCAAGGAAAGGTTGAAAACCAACACGGAGAGGAAGACGGACAAGAATAAGAACACTACTTACCAAAAGAACTGGGCAGTCACAGCTGGACCGGACTACTGCCCGCAAAGGACCAGCAGAGTGCCCACAGACTTTACAAAAAGGTGAGCCTACTGGGACAGTGCATCTATCGGGAGTACAAACCTGGGGAGAGACGGAAGGGGCGCAAGGTCACAGCTGGCATCACTCAACGCTCTCCTTCGTATTCACACAGGTGCGTGACCCTGAGAAACTCCTACCGCAGTCACTGGTGTCCACAGCAAGCACATCCCCAGGATGCATTTCACCACTGGGAAGGCTACAACTGTGCCCCAACACCCCCGCAGAGACAAGGTAAGCATAACAGAACGTGAAGCCTCCTACGAATCTCTGCCTGTGCATAATGGAAACGCCGGAAACTGACCAATTGGCCCAATTGCCTCAAGACAAGAAACGAATGCCCTGGCGAGAGAATTAATCGTTTCCGGGAGCGTACAGACGATCTAGCAAGGCAGCTGCTCCAGACACAGGCTGGCCAGGCCCCACTAACCGGGTCTGCACCTTCCAGTACAGTCTCACAATCCACGCCAGTACAAGTTGTCCTTCCTGGGGCAGTTCCTCTGGCCCCTCCCGAGCGCTTTTCAGGCGATCCCAGTAAATACGCCATCTTTATGAACCAATGTCGCCTGCATTTCTTGTGCAAACCGGGAGCATTCCCCAACGAACAGTCAAGCGTAGCGTTTGTGCGTCCATCCCTGGGGGTAGTTCAGCGGATTGGGCGATACCTTTGGTGAACCAGATTGACCCCTTGCTTCGTGACTTCGGGGGTTTCCAGCATGAACTGGAGAAGCTGTTCGCTCGACACACTCAAGGTCAAGCCCTGGACAACGAGCTGTTGTCACTTCGGCAGGGCAACCAGGATTTGTTAACATATATCGCCTCCTTGAATCGCCTCATAGACGTAACCAACTGGCAAGAGGGGAAGAGGACTACGCTATTCTATCAGGGTTTGCGAGGAGAACTAAAGGATGTATTAGCCCAGGTAGTAAATCCTCCCGAAGGATGTGCAGAATACATTGACTTAACAGTGCAACTACACCATAGCTTGCAGGACCGCAAAACTGATCGAGCTAAGTAAAAGGGGCAATCAGTCTACGTGCGGCCTAGTGAGGCACCAACCAAACAACATGACCAGTCTGAACCCATGCAGATTGGGGGCTTAAGGAGTCCACTCACCAAGGCAGAAAGAGAGAAAAGGAGGCAGCAGCAGCTTTGTTTATGTTGCGGTAAGGCTGGCCACTTCCTACGAGAATGCCAGGTGAAACCACCTAGAAGAACGGTCAGAGCAACGGACAAAGTTGAAGAAAAACCTGATTCGGAAAACTCCAGGGCCCGGCAAGTGTAGGGTCCACTTGTCGAGCAGTGAGAAGGAACCTTTACAGACCTCACACTTAGTCATTCCCGTGCTCTTGGTCAACCACAAACAACCGTCGAAGCTACATGCGTTGGAGGCGTACATAGACAGTGGAGCTGTGGGTAATTACATCGACCAAGACCTGGTGAATCCGATAGGTCTTCCTCTTCGACAGAAGTAGACATCGGAAAATGTCACAGTAGTTGATGGATCTCATCTGTCTTCAGGCCCCATGACGCACTACACCGAGAAAGCCCCCCTTCTGTGTCAAGACGGCCACTGGGAGGACCTCACCTTCGATCTCATCAGCGCCCCCCAGTTCCAGCTGATCCTGGGCATGCCCTGGCTGGAGACCCATAATCCCAAGATCAATTGGCCTACACAAGTTCCGACCTTCTCCCAAGACTGTTCCAACACAGGTTATGATAAAGAAACCCCCTGAAAAGGCCCAACAATACCAAGACCCAAAGAGGGGATCATGCTGGGTTTAACCGGAACTCTACCCCCCGTATACATGGACTACTTGGATGTGTTCCAGAAGGAGCAGGCAAACACTCTACCTCCACACAAGCCTTACGACTTAGACCGCAGGTGACTTAGACGGGCGAATTAAGCCGTTTGCCAGGTATTGATCTAGGTATGTCTTTAAGTGCTGATTCTCCTGATCAGTTCGGGCATAAATCCGGCTGCAGGGAACCTGAGCTCCTGGTACGAGATCACCTTCCGGGGTATTTGTGCATGTGGTCCAGGGTGTGTGGTCATGACAGCACTCCCACTCAAGGCCCCTCCTAAGCGTGATCGTCTCTCTGGACCTGGTTTGGTTGGGTTATTGAGATGAAAACGTCTGATTAATCGTGGGGCGTGGACATATTCACCAGGTTCCAAGGTCCGGTCTTGGGGTGAGTACCCTTTCCAATCAATGAGATAGTATAACTTAGATCAGACCAATTTGGAGTCCAAGATGTTCTTGACTTTGAACTCTGGTTCCCCATTTACTATTACAGGATCCGGTGGTGTGTCGATCCGTGTACCGGAATGCACTGGTTTCAGAAGAGAAACATGGAATACAGGATGGATTTGCATTTTTGGTGGCAGGTCCAGTTTCATGGCAACCGGGTTGATTATAGCCTTGATGGTGTAGGGTCCCAAGTATCAGGGGCGGAATGCCCCTGGGCATTTCAGGGGAATATATTTGGTTCCCAACCATACTCCATCTCCGACTTGATAGTTTGGAGCCTTCCTTCGATGTTGATCCGCAAAGTGCTTTTGTTTTTCTTTGGCCTTGGGTAGTTGTTTTGCGGCTTCCTTCAGGTGGGTCAAAGCCGGATGTTCGAGTTTGTCGTCCGTACATAATGAAGAGTGGGCTTTGTCCCATACTGGCGTGGATAGAGTTGTTGTATGCATACTCTGCTAACCATAATATGCCCTTCCAGGAGCCCTCAGTTTGTTGCAGCATACATCTCACATATTGTTCCAGCGTTTGATTTGTTCGTTCGGTCTGACCATCGGTCTGGGGATGATGGCTTGTGGATAAACGAAGGCCAATCTTAGCGAGTTTGCAGCACCTCTTCCAGAATGCGGAGACAAACTGCCTGGCAGATATCAACACTGATGGAAAACCATGTAACCAGACTATTCGTTCCAGAAACACTGTGAATAGAGTGGATGCAGTGGAAGGCCTTTCAGAGGATTGAAGTGGGCCATTTTGGAGAATAAGTCTACAATGACTAAAATGGTGTTGTACCCGTTGCAGGAAGGGAGATCCGTGATAAAGTCCAACAAGGGAGGTTCCATGGAGTGGGTGGTACCATCAGAGGACAGAGGAGACCTGCGGGGCTTTGTTTCTGGGATTTGTTCTGTGTGCTAACACCACAGGTTGTGATAAACCGGGCCACATCTTTCCGCCAGGTTGGCCACCAGTAGTTCTTTTTAATCTTGGCCGAGGTCTTGGTTATTCCCAGATGTCCTTCCATTAACGAATCATGATAGCTTCTGATAATCTGATTGTGTCGTTTTTTTTCTGGAATGTAGAGTCACCCTTGTTAGAATGGTAGGTTGTCCACAATGGTGCATTTTTTCTCCTTTTGCCGCCCATTCCTGTTGTGCTTTTGGATCCATTAGATAATGGAGGTTGAATTTTAAGTCATCCAAGGTGGAAGCCGCAGTAATCATGCCTAGAATCCTTCCTTTTGGGATGATTGGCACTGGGTCTGGTGCAGCAAAAGCATCCTCATCCTTGCTCATACGGAACAGGGCATCTGCTTTCCCATTGCGTACTCCAGGTCTGTAGGTGATGGTGAATTCGTATTCAGCAAAAAAAAGAGCGCAACTAAGTTGATGTGAGGACTGAGCTTTGGTGGTTTTCAGGTATTGCAAGTTACGGTCATCCGTGATTACGGTGGACGTGTGTCTAGCTCCCAAAAGGTAGTACCTCAAGGCTTTAAATGTTGCCTTGATGGCTAGCAATTCTTTGTCAGTAATTGCGTAGTTGAATTCGGGAGCGGTGAACTTGCGTGACCAGAACACCACTGGGTGTAATTGTCGGGTATCAGGTTCCCGCTGTTATAGAACTGCTCCCATGCTTATGTTGGAGGCATCGGTTTCGACTACATATGGAAATTCAGGTTGAGGATGTCGCAAAATTGGCGCTGAAGTAAATGCTTGTTTCAATGTCAGGACTGCTTCCTCTGCCTCTGCAGACCAATGGAACTGTTTGTTTTTCCGCAAGAAAGAGGTGATTGGGTGGACGATCTGGGAAAATTCTGGGATGAATCGGCGGTAAAAATTAGCGAACCCGAGCATGCTCTGGACTCCTTTTATGGATGTTGGTGAGGGCCAGTTGAGAATAGCGTCCCCTTTGCGTGTGTCCATGTGCACGCCTCTTGGAGTAAGAACAAATCCGAGGAATTCAACTTCTGTTAAGTGGAAGAAGCATTTTTTTAATTTGGCGTATAACTGATGTTGCCAGAGTTTTTCCAGGACTGCTCGGACGTGGATGACATGATCTTCTTTTGTGGCTGAGTAAATTAAGATATTTTCTGTGTACACTAGTGCAAATACATCTAATAGCTCACAGAGGACTTCATTCATGAAGAATTGGAATGCCGGAGGGGCGTTGCAGAGCCCGAAGGGCATAACCTGGTACTCAAAAAGGAAATTTTTTGTGCAGAAAGCCGTCTTCCACTCTTCCCCCTTTTTGACTCTTACTAGGTGATTGGCCCCTCAGAGGTCCAGTTTCGTGTAAATGTGGGCGTCCTTGACCTGATCCAGGAGTTCTGGGGTAAGTGGCAATGGGTATCGGTTTTTTACTGTGATCTGGTTGAGTGATCTGTAGTCAATACAAGTTCCTCACCTTTTTCGGCACGAAAAAGAGGGGCGAGGCCGCAGGTGACTTGGACGGGCGAATGCAGTCGTTTGCCAGGTGAGCCCAAAAGGTGAGCCCACTGGGACAGTGCACCTGTCAGGAGTACAATCCTGGGGCGGGACGGAAGGGGCGCAAGGCCGCAGCTAGCATCACTCAACGCTCCCCTTTGTACTCACGCGTGACTGCGAGAAACTCCTATCGTAGTCACTGGTTTCCACGGCAAGCACATCCCCAGGACGATTTCACCACTAGGAGGGCTACAACCGTGCCCCAAAGCCCCCACAGAGACAAGGTAAGCATAACAGGAGATGCTGAAACATGTTGATAGAGCGTCAACACTTACGATTGAACTTTGATTTTATCATACCTATACAAAAACACAGACAAATGGTTTTGTCATTGCGTGGTTTCTTTCTAAATGAACACACTGCACAGTCCTCTTAGACTGAATGCTGTTTAGAAGGGCTGCAGGGGACATACTGTGTGTGCCAGAGAGAAATGACGGCACTGATCAACTGTGAAACAGGGGTCTGCAGTGGGGAGGTGTTTTTATCTGCCATACTCAAGACCTTTCCGCTGAGTGAATCAGAAAACACAGATGACAGGCCTGATAAGGCCTAGCGAGCTCGACAGAATATTGGGCAGGGGCCTGCAATACATGATATTGTTATCTACGAATGGCCAGAGTGCACTAGGTAATTTTAGTTTTGTTACAAAGGCTTATTTTTTGCAAAGTAATCAAGAAATAGAATTCTGTGCACTGTTGATAAGAAAACTGTTCAGGGACGGTTCATGTTTTCATGTCTTAAAAGAGGGCTTCTGCCTGCACAGGGCTATCCCTTTGCCTGGACTTGGGAATTCTGGCAGTGCTTCGACCTGGTGTTTTCACTGCTGCACGACTAATTGACTGGAACATCTGATTGTAACTCTGCAAGGAAACCTTGTTATCTAGATTTTAATTTGTTTTGATTGTTGCTCTGGGACACTGGGACATAGGCGACCCACTTGAAGGCTTTGATTGAAAACAGGTGTGGTCTTTTATTCATATCAACATTCAGAAAAAAGGTGAGTTGTATTTACTTTAAAAATAAACAACTGTGTGTATTTTAATGACATGTTTAACATGGGTCACGCTATAGATGACCATTGATGGATGGACATTTGGTCGAGAACGCGCACGGCCTGCCCCTGCATCACTAAGCGGGAGTGCGCCCACAAACTGCTTTTGCGCTGGTACTTCCCCCCCTGCTCCGCCTCCACCATTTCTGGCAGGCATTGGACCCACACTGCTGGCGCCTCTGCGGCCTCCCAGGATCCTACCTCCACATGTGGTGGACATGCCTCAAGGTAAGGGAGTTCTGGTCCCAATGCCTTGCCGTAATAAAAGACATCACCCAAGTGACAATACCGCTGGCCCCTGAGCAGGTTCTCCTGGGAATTCCGATCCCAGACTGTTACCCAAGAACAGGTAACCCAACTCCTGCTGGCGGCCAAAATCACTGTGGCACGAACTTGGAAATCCGCGGAAGGCCCCCTACTGACCCTCTGGTGGGTCAAAATTTGGGATATCCTAATAGCCGAAAAGGTCATGGCAGCCAAAGCAGGCATTCTCCACCACTTTATGAACATCTGGGCGCCGCTCTTAGACTATGACCAGAACTATCCAGCCTTGACCTACAAACCATGCTTAATCGCGAGAGCCCTCCACTTCACCAGCAACCGGTCATCGCCCGGCCCGGCCTAAAATTGGGGGACTTGACCCACCCGGGAATAACGAGGGAGGGATAAGGGAAATGCCAATTCACATGTATCTTTAAGGGTTGCAAGCAAAGGTTCATGTATATGTTCTCCTGTGTGCTGTTTTATAAATAATATTAAAAAACCCAAAAAAAAATGTACCGTTTTTTGCAGGCTCTTACTATTGAAGGATTGACAAAGATTTGTTTAAAAGGTTTATGTAGACGTGCAATACTGTATTTTACCACTATTGCACACTTTCTATTTTGAAGCTGGCTAGTTAAATATATTCTAGTGTTTAAAAGGCACTGAAAGGCGCAAGCCTGTGTTCTTTGGTGTCATATGTTGGCGAGGATAATGTGTAGAGGTGTTTGCAAGTGTTTATGGGATGTCACACAGTCAATCAGCACTTAAATATTAAAGGTTGGAAAGTATGCAGTCAAAAATATAGAAGGGGTAAAATTCCTACGTAATATTCCTGTACAATTATTTAAGCCTATACTGCTAAAATGGTCAGATGGGTTTAAGTAAAGCTGCAAATGTAGGTCTTTCAAGTTTATAACCTTACACCCTGCAGAGATGACATTTTGGAACAAAATGTCATCTGCAGCGGCCAGCGTGGCTCACATGACTGAACACTGTGCAAGTTTGAAAATGTGTTTTATAGTTTACACGCCAATAAATCTTAATATTTATTTATGGGTCTTGATGGTGCAGCGCTAAATGGCCTGTAACACTGCCATTTTTTCAAACTTTGCAGATTTACTGTTTGTCCTTGTTACAAATGGCCAGACTATAGCAAGGCGACAAAGTCAGTAATGTAATATAGCAACATTCAACCTTTAGGAATGACAAATGCTGATAAACATGGTAAAATATTTAAAGTGTGTGAAATATTCAGATTGTATTCAAATGCGTGCAATGTATAGTTAGTATTTGAGTATTTTAGTTTTTTGTCAAAAATCACACATATTGCAGAAATGGTATTGCTGAGATTTATTCGCACAAAGCGATGTAGTGGATGACATTCTTTAAGGGTGCAAGTGTGGGCTGTTACGTGTATTTGGATATTTGGATTTTTTCAAAGAGGTGTTTGGTAATGTGTAAAAACTGTCTTCTTTTAAGTTTTTAGGACTATGTTAGTTCATGTTCTAGATTGTGTTGGATTTATTCTGTTGTTGCAAATAGGCATTACTTTTACTTTGAGCGGAAAGTTGCATAAAAGTAAAACAAAATGTATTTATTTATTTTCTGTGTGTAAGGGAAATGCAGATTGTTGGTGGCAAGTGCAGCTGTGTTATATTGGCCTTAGGTTATGTAAGACATGTTATGTATTTATGCAAATTGTTATTGTGTAAAAAATGACCTAATCTGATTTTATATTCTTTTTTGAAGAGACAGCGTGTATTTGAACAGCAGGATGAGGCATCAGGCAGATCCCGAAGAAGTGGCCTATGGCAGCGAACAAGCGTCACCCATTGGATTTATGGAGATTTGTGCATCTGATTTAAGAAATCCTGGATGTTTTGGGGGCCAGAGGATAGGGTTGCATGTTCTTACCCATGTGCTAAGGAGAATTCTCATTCTATGGCTAATTTCCCTTACCAATAGAGTCCCCCAGCAGCTTTGCTGGATTTGAAGGGTTTGTTTTTTTCTCCTCTTAAGAGTGAGACTCTTTTTCCCACTCTTAGGCATGTTTGCTATGTGTGTTCTAGGCTATTTGTTTGTGTTTAATGTCCATGGGGTTTATCTCACCCTCATAGGAACCATCTTTATACACATGTCTTACACAGCACCCTCTGTGCAGTAACACAGAGGTGTGGTAGTGACCCCCAAACATAGACTCCATAACCTGGGACTGACTACTGTCTCCCAGGGCATGTAAAGTCCCCATTGACTTTACTAGTCAATCTGTATGAACAAAACCAGTACAACCCATTTTACTATGGAGGTACTGGCAAGGGTTAATAGTTTTTCCTTTATGTTTATTTTCAAGAGGGTACTGTACAGTCCCTCTCTCAAACGTTCATGGCTGGTGGCAGTGGTTACTACCAAAAATATTCGACCGCAAATATTTCCCTATGGGATTTTCCCATTGTTCAAGGCTACCACATTTACTGACAGCCTTTAACATACCGCCGGTATATATTTATATTAACTTTACTCCGGTTTTATTTGCCTGAACTTTTATATAAATTCTTTCTCGTGTCTTTCTCTAAAATCCTAACCCAGGTCGGGGATCCTTTGTTCGTCCTTTTGGCGGGCTTCTGCCAAGAAGCCCTCCTTTCGGCGCCACTGAGTCTGGGGTGGATCCATTGTGTGGGAGGGGGAGTAGGACCCCTGGACAGGGTTGCCTCAGCAACCCATGTTGCACTCTGCCCTGATAAGCTGGAGGGTCTCCCGCCAGGATGACCACTTCACTGTGTGAGTGACGGCTAGGCTGTATGAATGGGGATCTTTTTGCATAAAAGCAGGGTCCTGAGGACTGGAAGAGAAAGAGGTTGCCACTAGAACTAAGAAGCCGAAGAGGAGAGAAGCCAAAGACATCTGCACCAACTGATCCACCGGTGAAGCCCTGCTGCAGCGTCTCACCACTTTTCTCCACACGACGAGAGAAGATCTTCATCAAGAGCCTTCTTCCCTTGAGCTGGTGGGGCCAACCAGTTTGCCCATCGCCTTCCAGGACCTGCCTTGGTCGAATCACCAGTGCCCTGCACTCGGAGACCGGATAGCCAGGAACCCGTCCACCCGGACCGCGATTTAAAGGAGCGTACCTTTTATTTTGTTTGGCAGCACCGTGGCTGGTTTCATCCCTGGGCAGTGTAGTAACTCGAACCTTCCTCCACGACGAGAGTCTCTCTTCCTCTGCTGGATCCCCCGAACTGCAGGAACTGCAGGAACTGCCAGGAACAACCGCCACTGCAGGAGCCTCTTCTTCATATTAAGGTACTTTGTTCCGCCAGGCCTCATTTTTTGTTTGGAGTGCAAAAGGTGTTTTAAATTCTTTACCTACCTGTTGGGTTGGCCGCCCCTATCCTCTAACATTGTCTTTCACCTTCTGAAACCACCTTTTCGAATTGTTTAACAAAGACTTGACTGCAGCTACAAGAACATTTTGCTCCTGGGCTCTTTGCCCTGTACGACTGACTCTGGCACAGGCCTATTGACTCTGGCTGAATTTGTTACAACTGCCTTTTCTAGATTGCTTCTCTCCTAGAAATGTGTTGGTGCATCTAACTCTTATAACCACCTTTTCCTTCCCACTTTTTAAACTTGTGAAGTGCCATTTTGCTCAATTTTTACCTAAGTATTATACATGCTAAAGTACTGCCTTCTCTAAACGTGTTCACAAACTTATTGGGAAGTGTTGCTAGGGAGCCTAGGAGTATATTCCTGTATAACTTGTTCTTTCCCTCCCTTGTGAGAAATTGCTAGAGTGCCATTTGTGTTTGGTTTTCACTTTGCCGTTTTGCTCAGTTTTCACTCTTGCTTAAACTTGTCTACAATTTAACTAGGGAGTTGTGTATACGTTTCTTGACTGATTTTAACTTGCTTTTATAACTGTGATTTATGCGTTGAACTAGAAGTGTGTAAAATAAACATATTTATTCTTTTTAATACAAAGCTTTGGTCAGTGTTTCCTTGTACCACTGTATTGTAGTCCTATGGTGTAAACCCTGAATACTGCTAATCTCCCTCTTGAGATAAGTCTGACTGCTTAGCCACAGCTACCAACTAAATCTATGTGGTACAGACTGATACCAAAGGGGATTTATTGCTCATACCTGTAGTCTTAATCTTTTGTAGTGCTCCCTAAGGGAACTGCACAGGATTCTGCCTAACACCATGTTCTTACCGGATCAGCAATAGGCATGCATGGATAGCAGCCTCAGCAAGGGCCCATGAAATGGGGGGCCTAAAACAACTGAGATTGGCGATGCTGATTTACCAACTAGGGCAGTGATGGGTTGCAGCCTCAGTAAGGGCTGATGAAATATCTGGGGGCCCCAGTACAGTGGAGTTGTTTTTTCCGATTTATCAACGGGGCCGCGGCAACAGGTGTCTTGGAAGTGTCTGACAAACGAAAATCTACTGTTTTACAGAGGGGGTTGGGATGAGGCCGCTATATGTTGGATGATTTATTATAGCATCTAAATGTATGTTGCATTTGATACACAATGGCTGGGGGTTTATACAGTCTTTAAAGGGTATATTGTTGAAGAAAATATACAAAATTGGAACATGATTTTATTTCCTGCTTCTAGGAAAGCTAGAAAACGCAATGAATTTCATTTGTAGGTTTTCAAGTAGTGTTTAAACACTGAATATAGATGCACAGATATAGCAGTGCTTGTTTTAGCAACCCTCCAGAAGGTTGAAAGGCTGACCCCGCTATGATTTCACCCCGCCGAGGCGGGGTTCACATGTAGATATCTGTACCTGGTTTGTTAACCCTCAAGTATTTGTTGTTATGGATATCAGGCTACAACATCCATTTGCGTGTGTGCTGGCAGGGCCTTCCAGCTGCGGCAAGAGTCACTTTGTCCGAAAACTTTAAGATAATGCCCAAACCGCAATGACTCATATTCCCGATAATATTGTTTCATTGTACAGTTGCTGGCAACCTCTATATCCCACCTTGCAACAACAGTTTAAGCATCTTCGATTTTAGAGGGTATGCCCGACAGTCTCAACAATGATCGTTTATTCCCTCCGAGCATGGTGAATTGATTATTGTGGACATATTGATGGTTGAGGGGGGGGCCAGAGCACTGAGCTAGAAAAAGCCTTTACTCAATATTCCCGTCACTGTAATCTAAGCATTTGTTACATCGTGCAGAACCCGTTTAACACGTGCAAGAGCAACAGATCTATAACACTAAATGCTAGTTATATAGTGATATTTAAAAACCCTCCGGATAAACAACAACTAACCATGATTGCCCGCCAGATGTATTTCTTTATGTAGGCTTTTAAAGATGCGACCAATAAGCCCTACGGATATCTTCTGGTTGCTTTAAAAACAACCACTCTAGAGTATTATAGATTGCGCACCGATATATTTCTGCCGGGGCTACGTGCTGTTTATACTCCTACAAAGACATTTAAAAAACGACATTAATCGCAATACTGCATTAGTAGCCGGACGTGCTTTCATCATGTCGACACACAAACAGAGAAACATTGCGCTGCTAAATATGCTTGTATATGCCACCCCTCAACAATGCAAGACCTTTCTAGCCGCAGCTTCTCGCAATCTGGTGGCCGATATTTCAGAGATTGCACAGAGCACTTAAAAGGGCCATGTCCCCCTAACACACCGTCAAATAAGTGTGTTGAAAAAGAAAAAGCATGTCATCAAAAAAAGGGTCAATGAGTGGATATCGCTAAGGGCTAAAAGAAAAGCGGTCTCTCAGGCTGGTGGATTTATAGGATCTTTCATAGGTATAGCCCAACTGATAATCACCAACTTGCTCAGAGGACAGTGATTGAGCACACCCACAAAATGTATTTGGTGGACAAATTTCAGTTAGAAAGTCTGACGACCCCCACAACCCTGGTAGATTGGGATGTATGGAAGGCTTATACCATGCGACTTGATTCGGAAATGAAGGATGTTTTAAACAGACCTGATTTACCGGCGCATGATAAACGGCCTTATATATGGATATTCTGCATAAATATTTAAACCAGACATGGAGCGGCGATGCAGAGAAAAACAAACTAACTTTATACATGCCCCCAGAAGAATCTAGTGGCAGATCCGGTAGTGGCGGACATGGTGCATACTCTTAACCAACGCTATAAACCTAATGCGGGACTATTGCTACATAAGATGGAACTTGCAAAGGATGTGGCCATCTGGACCGATATGGGCACATTTATTTACAGAGGCAGGGTTGTAAGGGGCGCGAACCTGCAAGATCTACAACGGGGTGTTACAAATTGACACCCCACATCTATAATAATGTCACCATCGGCTGGAACAAGTTTATGCAAGCGATCGCTGATTTAAATATCCCGACATCCATTATGGGTAACGTCGCCCAACAACGCCTTCTGGAGCTACTAAAAACTGGTGCCCCCGCTACTCCTCGCCAACAACACAGCCCTATAGTTACCACTGTGAACAGCCCCTGATACCCATGCCCCAAAGAGAGTTGAAATACCAGTTGGTATAAGGATTCTTTACCCACCCCCTCACAAATCTACAACGCACCCATCATCCATACCACCAGAGCATCTAGGCCTCGCCAGAGACACATCACCCCTATATGGTTATCCGATTAATGCGAGCCCCATCTTTGTCTGAATGTATATCTTTTTTTTCTGTATTGATGTGTGTTGTTATAACTTTCTTTTTTTATTTTTGCAAATATAAAATGTTTTCAAATTATAAAGTCGACTGGTTCTTTATTGTGTTGTATTATTTATTATGTATAACACATGATGCTTGTTGATTTTTAAAACGTTATTTTACTGATTTTATTGATACATGTATCACTAGATGGACGACCCGCATTTACATTTTTGACATACTGTAAACATGTTGCAAGATCTATACACATTAGATAATATCTTGTTAACAAATCTGGCCACCATTTGATGGTTTTGATTGCAATTTCTCAAATACATTGTCAAAACAGCCAACAGCAATCTTCTTTCAGACATTTGACTGATACAAATATTCAGTGCTGACCACAGGTAAGAGCTTTAGGGCCTCATCGCGAGTTGGGCTGTAGCCCTTAAATGCAGCCTTAACAGTATTGCCCTATCACAAGTTGGGCACTAAATGGGCTGTTTTACCTTCAGCTTTTTTCTGCAGGTGAAAATCCCATTTAGCGCCCTGTAATTCTGCTGGCTGTATTAGGGCACGGTATTAGCACCAGAAATACTCCATTGGATCCAATTGACACAATGCGGAATGGGGATTTACTGTTAACCACCAACACATGATGCGGCTGTAATACTGCCAGACCGGTGGGCACTAACGCTATTACAGTTGGGCTTTATAAGAGCCGGGATACCGCCCAACTCGTGATGAGGCCCTTAAAGTCTTGAACCGGCACAGTGCACAATAACGTAAATACTTTTCAATGCTTTTCACATAGTCCGTCAAAACTCTTGCATATATGGGGTGTTGCAGGAAGTGTGCCAAACTGTCAAACACCATCAGCACGCTCCCCTCCAGCCACAAAGCTATCCAGTGTGTTCTGCCCTGGGATTGTGGATCAGTGTTCACCACCAGGCTAACTTGTCGATCCCTGGGTAGGCGCTCAGGGCATGTATCACTGGCATACACACAGTGAAATGTTTTCCCAGTGTGTCTATGCTTACGCAGAAATCCTTTCATCTGTAGAGTAGCCATTAAATACCCAAGAGTATGTTTCTCTGCGCACTGATCTCAAGAACGCTATTGAAAATGCTCAACACTAGCAACGAGTGCGTGACTGTTATATTTCTTTCAAACTTAATCTCAGCGCATAGGTTTCCGCTTCACAGGAGGTTAAAATGACACGCTGATGCGTTTTGTGGGGTCTTAGATCGAAGGCCAGTAGGGTATAGCCAGTGCATCACGCATGTGCTTCCCCGTGACTGCCACCAGGCCCATGTATTCCCGGTATACACGCATTTCATCGCCAAATTTTTCATCGTGGGACTTTTCATCGCTGATTTTTTCATCGCCAAAAACCCTTCTTTTAAAACATTTTTTTGGGGGGGAGGGGGTTTATAGGGGTTGACATATGATTATATAAGTAGGGGGGGTTTGGGGGTGGGAACCCCCCCAAAAATAAAAGAAATAAAAAAAACAGAGTTTTGGGCGATGGGAAAATCGGCTATGAAAAGTCCCACGATGAAAAAACGTAGAAACGTATTCCCTGATTACGTTCGGAACTCCAAAGTGGCAGGGATCAGGACACCGTCCTTACGCAGCGCCACATAGTTCATGTTATAGTATTTGAATTCAAAGGGATTTTGATCGTATGCCCCAGTGATCAACACTGTTTCAACAATTGCCATGATGATTATTTTTGGGAGTTGTCCCAGGAACAGGTTGTCTTGACTGGTACCACAGCTACTAGTAGCAATGCTGAAGACTTTAAGGGCGACTCCTTCCACAGGATTCTTCACGTTAGATATTTGCAGAACCTCTGCATGCGCCAGCATAATGGTCAAGGAGACGATCACATGTTTAATGAATAAACTCGCTGATATAATGACTAGTTTTTATTGTTCGGCGTCCCCACTCATAAGGCAAAAAGTGTCTGTGTTTCTGGATAGGTTCACTTTAAGGTCAATGCTGTTGATCAATAGTTTATCCTGAAAGAAACGGTGCGCATGTAGACAGCCTAGTAAATCAAATACTCTACTGGTCCTGGCATTGTAGGGTCTCTTTACTTACCCCATATTTTCGCCATCCAGCGCAGTGTTGTCAAAATGCCCCACGTTGTTGTGATAAAAGAGGCCTGCCGAGAGCTGTTTATCCAGGGTATTGTGGCAAAAATTTAATAGGCTCTCTATATAGGCCCTGTAGACATACATATTACCACTCTGCATTATCATTCGATCACCCAGTGTCATGTCCACCTGATTGAACATGGTGGCTATGAGATAGGGGATTGTACCCATGCGTGTGGTAGCTGCTATGTCCGTCCCATCCGCCTTTGGTATTTTACAGGTTAGATGCAGCGTCGTATCGTTTAAATCCAGATATATGACGGTCAAGCTTGATTCAAAGAAATCTATGGGGGCTAGCGCTGATAAAGCTGCTAGAGGCGAGACCTCCATGAAGAAACTGTGATCCATACTGGTCTGGGTCGGGGGTACAGTGAAGAGATCGAGCTCCGATTTCACACATTCCCCATAGGCTCTGTGTAAGAATGCCATCGTTTTTTAAAAGATATCACCTCCTGTGTGTCTTTTAGGAATAACTTGTTTCTTATTATTATTATTTGTCTTTTCTCGTTGGGCTTTTGATCTGCTTTCCTCAGGGGATTTCGGGGGGGCGCGCAGCAGAGAAACTGACCTCTTCCACTAAACGCTCCTATGTGGTTTATAAATGAGTCCAGATCCGTCCTGGTCCTCCTTTTACTGTTTGGCGAGATGCTCAGGAACCGCTGTTGTCCCGCTTCCCATGACGTCTTTTGCAATACTGGTGTCTGCCGTTTTTTATGTTTGGTTTAGCTAATTCAAAGCCGTAGCATAGGAAGGGCATTGCATGTCTAAAAAGACTTCTAAAGATACCGCCGAGCCACGCACCATACATACGGGGGTTCAGCTAAAATTTGACTGATCGCTGTAACCGGCCTCGGTCATGTGATATTCCATATAGGCCCGGGGTCTCCATAGATTTTCTTTTTTTTTATATTTTATCCGTTTTTTAAAACACAAACATACTTTACATACTCTTTTAACAGGCAACAGCACATTTTCAAAAATAATAACTCCATTACGCTCCCCCAAGTCCCCCTTAAACTGGGCCTACGTCATACCTTATTACACACTCTGGGCTACCCTTACATTATGCACATCTACCATAGCATCTTGTGCAGGGGTGTTAAGACGGATTTCTGAACTCTGTCCTGGAGGCGCAGAGGTTTAGAAGGCCAACCTAATTACTTGGAACAGGGTAACCTCTGGATAAGCCAGACCAATCAGGGTAGCGATCGCGGCGGTCAAGACTAGGTCTCAAGAGGGGTGAGGGTGACTGAAAGCCCGCAATGAGCACACAAAGCAAGGACACTTACAAAATACTCCAAACAGGTGTTATATTAAAAATATATACACATTTATTCCAAGGCCTTTGCAACAATGACCGTAGCGAGAAATCACAATAGAACTCTAGTAAACCAACACATACCAAACCAATACAATATATATACAAATACAAACAAGTCTAAAGTGTTAGATGCACGAAATGTGTAGTCCACCTAGAAGGGTAGGAAAACAGGCAGTGCGAAATAATGATTAGACCCAGTCCGCCTTCAGAGGCACCTAACTAAAAGGAAGTCCAAGCCCTACGAAGAGAGGAGCCTTGTGCTCAAAAGTACCTGCACACGCTGGTGCCAACGAGCAAAAAGGGGAGTCTCTTTGAGGGAATCAGCCAGTTCAGTTCGGTGCACAAAAGAAGATGAACAGAGTTCCGCGACTCAAGCCCAGCCTCCACTGTGGGCAGAAGCAGAGCGCGAGTACGGAAAGGCGTGCTGTTTGACACAGTGGGGAAAAGCTATGGGCTCCTGCAGGAGGGCGAACAGTTCCTAGCTATGCTACTCACCGGTCCCCGATGAAAGCAGACCCAGGCTTCTCCGTGTCAGTTTCAGTGCTGGCAGGTTCAGGGGAGCAGGGGACGTCTCGTAATCGTGTAGATTCTGCAGCAGCAGAGTTGAGTTAAAGATGTCCCAAATGAAGTGAACCCGCACAGTTTGTTACCACAGCAGGGCAACGGAGCGGCCGTGTGTATCTCAGTCAAATGTACACTACTCACTTCAGACCTGGGAATGCCAAGTGTACGAATCGTGTGAGAGTGACAAGGACTCGAAATACAACACAACCTGGCAGCGGTTACAGAGCAAGACTCCTGGGTAGGCTGGTCAGTCTGCTGCATGGCCCAGAGACACTTCCGAAGGCTTACGTACAGGAGATGGTGAAGATGCCGAGAATAGCTGTCCCCGCTATTCCAAGGGTCGAAGCACCAGTACAGGCCTTCTGGTTCGATCAGAGGTAGAAAGGGTTTCACAAAGCGACAGCAGTGCAGAGGAGCAGTCCTTCAGCGGGTCACCAGCGATTCCTCGGTTCAGCCTTGTGGTTGCAGGATACTTGGGTCCTGTATTCCCTTGTTCGTGAGAACTCAGGAGATCGACCTGGTAGTGGCGTTTCCAGCCCCCTCTTATCCACGGTCCCCCTCGCGACAAAACGGAGGGGACCCAATGGGAGATCCGCTCATCAAACACTCACACCATACGTGGACCTATCACAGACCACGGTGGTCCCAGGCATTCACACCATACTAGACTCTCTGGCACCCAGGATGTGTATTGGGACCAGACATCCCAGCCCACATCCTGGAGGCACACACAAGGCCTGTAGAAGCCCGCGAAAGCATCTGTGTTTCGTGGGAAAGTACATGCCCAAATAAGGAAGGCCCCAGGTCGGCTCGACCTGGGGAAGGTGAAGGGGGCAAGACGGTCAGCGGACAGGACAAAGGAGCCTCGTGGTCTGGCCATTTTGGGAGCTAGGCCACCATTTTGGGCTAAGCGCTTAAAACGCACTTAAAACGCCAAAAGGAGCTCAAAAACACAAGAAACGATCGCTGCCACCATTCCCGTCCGTGATTCACTTGCACCAATCATTTACAATCCAAACAGAGTATCTAGGGCCTGTAGAAGACTAGAGACCCAAGAGAGCAGTAATTTAGCTTACAGTGCCCTCTTGTGTCATGTTGCACGAAAGCTGCAACATGATAAAGAACTACGGAAAACAGCGTTTCCCGGTACTGACTGTCTTAAGGGCATGTCAGTTTTCCCGTAAGAATGGAGCGAAAGCCCAGAGGAGTACGGCAGAAGGCTGCACTTCTCTGGCAAAGTCTAGATCATGGTGAAAACAACAGCAAAACGTTTAGGGGTTGCCACATGGAAGGAACATTACTCACAATTAAGAAATCTTTCCTAACAAGGGGTGTCTACCGTTTCTCGTCTCATACCTTCGGAAGGTGATAGGCTTGCTATGAGCAATCTCCATGACTCAACCCCGCTCCCCTAATGTTCCCCCCCCTCTGCAGGATGCTTCTTGCCACACAGTGGTTTCTGCATTGGCCCATTTCAGCAAGTCCCCTCACCACACTTTTGCCACTGGTCTCTCTTTGGCTTGCCAGCCCATTGCTATTCTTCGTTTTGCCAGGATATACGGCAAGTCTTTAAGTTTATTAATGTGCGGAGCCCGTTGCGGTCTAGGGAAACCTCCTAACTGACAGGCCTTGGGTGACTCCACATCTAGAGTGATTTCCACATTTGCTAACAGTTGTGCCACTTCCCTCCAAAACCTGTCAACTTCCACGCATGCCCAAAACATATGCACAAGGTCTGCATCTATCTCCCCACATTTCGGGCACACCTGAACCTCTGCCTGGTTGAACTTGGCTACTTTACTTGGAGTCAGATATGCCCTATGCGTCACATACAACTGAATTTGCTGCAATCTTGTGTTCCTCGATACCTTTTTATGGTAGAATTTCGTCCTGTTCCACCCCTCCTCGAACAGTGGTTCCCCCAGTTCTGCCTCCCATTGGTGTCTAATTTGAACTATGTTGCCACCCACCTTAGCCATCAGCAACTCATATATCTGTGATACTTCGTGCCCCCCCCCTCAGATACATCACAGAAAGGTTCAATGACTTAATACGGCTGCAAAGGCATTACAGAGTCCGGCCATTTTTGTTTTAGGCTTCTCAAAAGACTGGCATGCGTGATATATTGCCACCTAGGTATTCCAGTCTCTCCCACCAACTCCTCGAATCCCTGGGGTACCCCATCTTTAAGTACATCTCCAACTGTAGCTACCCCTGCGGGTTCCCAACTCTTCCACACAGTCTTTCTAATCTGTTTGTCCGACCCTCCCAGCACTACCAGTGTTATCAGGGGGGAGTACAGAGATGCCCCTCCCATCAGTTGTCTGGCTTTGCCTCATACCTCACGCCCGAGGCACAAAAGTAGGCCTTCATCGATTTTGTACGAATCTGGCAACCACATAACCTCTTTTAAGAAGAAAGGGGCAGCTGCCGTACCCAGTAGCCCTGATTCTGATGTTTGTTCGTCCGATAGCCACTGGGCCACAAACTGTAGTTGACTAGCTATGAAGTATGTTTCAAAGTTAGGCAGCTTTATGCCTCCGTGCTCATAGGGGTTCTGGAGCTTCCATAGTGCCACTCTATTTTTGGAGTTGTGCCAAATGAAGCTCCTGCATATGCTGTGTAATCTCTTAAAAAAAAACTTTCGGTATTGCGTATGGGACATTCACAAAGCAATGCAAGAGTCTAGGTAGGACAACCATCTTCACCAGTGCTGCGCGCCCCATCATGGACAGTGGTAATTTCATCCAAAAGGACATGCTATTCTCGATCTTGCCTACTGCTTTAACCGTGTTCTGCATATGTTCCGCCTTGGGATTGTGGTATATAGCCACTCCTAGGTACCTACATTTATCTAACTCCCACTTAATCGGCAGTACTGGTAAACTGTGAGTGCGCCTCATCCTATAATCTCCCAGGGGGTACAAACTCGATTTGTGGTAATACTTGCCATATGATAACCAGAGGGGCAAGATCAGACAGGACTCGTGCTTTATAGTCAGCCTGTGTGAACTTGTGTATGGACTCTTCTCCTACAATTTCGTAATCTAGTTTTGTGTATAAGTTTTGTGGGGCTGAATACTGGGAATACATTTGGTCTTGCGGGTTCCTCCTTCCCCACACATCCGCCATTTTTAGCGTGCGCAATAACATAGCCAGCTCTTTAGCTGCCGGGGTTGGACAGGCGAACTTATCATCCAACCTGTCTCTTGTCGGGTCTACTGTACAATTAAAATCCTCCCCCCATATCAGTGCACCGTCTCTATGTGGGGTAATCTTGGGGTACAGTGTTTTAAAATAAGTAATGGTGTCTTGATTCGGGGCGTATGTGTTCACAATGCATATTTCCTTATTTTCTACTAGGTCTCTAACTATAGCTGTCCTGCCATCAGTGTCCAATAGCGTTTGGAGAACCTTGAAGGGGACTTGTGGTGCCACCCAGGTCAGGACCCCCCTGAAATATGCCGAGTAAGCTGAACCCACAGTTTGCCCGCTCCATTTCCTTGTTAACATCTCTTGCTTCTCTTCAGTGAGGTGAGTCTCTTGTAGAAGCGCTATGTCTATTTTTTGCCGTTTCAAGTATGTCATGATCCTATTCCTCTTCATGTAACTATTCATTCCCCGGACATTCCAGGTCACAATTCTGAGATCACCCATGGTCAACCACCATCGCACGTTCTTGCTCTCCTCCCATATTCCTGCCTTTGTCCATATGTTGACTTCTTGGTTTGTATCTGTAGGCCCCACCCCCTTTAACCTCCCCAACTCCCACCTCCCTTCCTTCTCCAACTACCCCAACTCCCGCCCATCCCTCCCCTTGAACTATCCCCAACTGTTGCCCAGCTCCATCCCTGGATCTCAGGCTAGTTCTAGTTCCTTTCTCTGTACTGCCGATACTCGGAGCTCAGCCGGGGGATACCGCACTACCAGTATCCCGACTTTACGGTATCAGGTAATAATATTGCGGCAAAAATGTCGCCGGTGAAAAAAATTGCGGCAAAAATGCTGTGGTTTGACCCGGTAAAGGCGTCCCCCATTACACCATTTAAGGAGATCGGGGGTTGCGGAGGGTGTCCCCTGCTCCCCTTAAATGGTATAATGGGTCTGGTGGTTGCGGGGGTGTCCCCTGCATCCTTTTCATTATTGTGGCGCAAAAAACAACAGGATTTTTGAAGCAATATTTTGTATTCGCTGCCATTTCTGCAGCGATTTTATGACATGGAACCGACTAAACTACCTACAGGGGGTGATAGCGTGTCTCCTGGTGCTGCTAATCTAAAGCAGAACCTGTGTCTCCTGCTTTAGGCTAACGGTATATTGCAGTGTACGTATACTTAAGCCCTTGTGCAAACCTTTCCGTCCAATCTCAATATATTCTACATTATAATCTAGTCCCAAAGTCAAGATCTGTGCTGTACTCATCACCTCATAACATCTGCTTGTCCAACATTACAGCACAGAGAAAGTACAGGTTCAATTATCCGTTCTGCTCTCTGTCTGGTCATCCTCTCCTGACGGACAATTCCTCACGTCCAATCATGCTGTCACATCCTTTGGAGTTTTATAAAAAAGGGCCTTGTTCTTGTAAAACACTTTCAGCTTCACCAGGTACAGCAGCATATATTTGTTGCCCGCATCACGTAGCCTCCGTTTGACCGACACATAATTCAGGCGCTGCCTCTGTACCAAGAAAGTGTAGTCTGGGTACGCGGGGATGGTCCCAGATGCTCTGGTTATCGCTCCTCCTTTACGAAAATGCTCCAAGACCTTCTCTCCATCTTTGTAGTTCAATATCTTGGCGATGATTGGCCGCAGGGGGGCTCCCGGTGGCGGTCTTCTGACCAGGGCCCCGTGCACTCTCTCCACTGCGAACCCCTGGGTGAGTGATCCACCTGCTATCTCTTGCAATAGCATGTTCGCAACATAGTTTGTCGGGTCCGTTCCTTCATCGCCCTCCGGGAGCCGCACAATACGTACGTTATTTCTGCATGCACGTCCTTCTGCTTCTTCTGCTCTGTTCTCCAGATTGCGCACTTGTTGTTGCAATGTGTGGACCTCCTTGGCATTAGCCATGCAGGTGCTTGTATTAGCTTTCACATCTTTTTCTAGTCTCTGTGTGCTAAGCCAGCGCTCAGACATCTTGCCACAGTAGATAAACATCCACACTTACTGCGTCAATCTTGAATTCGAGCGAGGTCTTCAATTCTGCGATAGCAGTGTCAATCTTGCTCTCCCACGATGCTTTCAGCTCGGCAATAGCATCCAGTATCGGTTGGTCATTGCGTGTTTGTATCACTTCGTCCTGCGGGCCTTGACCCTTAGTTTTGACCACTTCCGTTGCTGGCGTCGATTTAGCAAACTCTTCTATTGTAGGCTGCTTTCCCTTGTCTTTAGTCAGCTTAGTTGCCATTTTGGTAATCGGAGGGGCCCTTCGCATCAGATGTTGCACTGCGACAGATTTGTACTCTTGCATTGAGGGCTATTTGTCCTGTCCCCGGGGGCGTATTCTTAGCCCATTACTCTCCGTTCGTGGCCAGTGCAGTTGTAGCGCAGTGCAATGTCCCACCTGTCTTAATTGCCCTGCGTTCCCAGTATTATTGTTGTTTCCTGTCTTGTCGTACTGTCTATCCTGGGTCCCTTGTCTGATTTTGGCTCCTTTTGGTTAGGTGGCCTTGTGTTGTGGGGGGAATCCACTGTCCTAACCCCCCCATCGTTGTCTCCCAGTTTAGTGGTGACGGGACGTGGAGTACACCTGCTGCTTCCACCTCTTTCTACTTCTGTTGTACCACTTTCCGGTGCGCGGTTGCGCTCTTGCCTTTGGCGACACCAGGCTTGCTGTAGCGTCGCTAGTGGCCACTCCTATACTAAGGCCAGCACCTATTCACCGGGTTTCTGCAGTCACTGCCATCTTTTGGTCGTGGTTGTGCCCATCTGTGTCACTGCCTACTTCAGTGGCAGAGCTTTATGCTCACTTTCTGTGTTGCCACAATCTGTGGTGTCTCCTTCAGTTCAGTACCCCCGTTGGGGTTGCTGTGTACAGCTGCGAGATTTCTTTCCTTTCCTGCTACTGCTGCCTGGCCCTGGTGCAGTTCTGTCTCCATTTGGAGCTTTACGTTGCTGGCCTTATTATTATTTTGATTTCAGTTTATCCGCCTTCCTTCCCTCCGCTTTTCAGGCCCCTACTTCGTCTTTGCACTCGCATCCGACCCCTGCTGTTAAGTAAATCGCCACATTGAGAGCAACATCAGGGCTAACCCGCTCGCGAGGGTTACTGCACTGTGGTGTTCCACGGTTGCTTGGTTTGCATGCTCCCCTTGTATCCGGTAGAATCCTCAGCATGGGGCTCCTCCTCGCCCAAGCTATCCCACATGTCTATTGTCTCTGCCGTGGTTCGCCTCCTTGTGTAATGAGATTACCGAGTATCTGTCTCTGCTGGGCTTCCACAGCGTCAAACTCTGTCCGATGCTTGGGTGCGTCTGCAATACTGTTGCAACAAATCCGTACATTTGAATCCTTTGAAACTTGTGCTGGCTGCCGTCTCACCGACTAGGTTTTGTTTGGGCATGAGCAGCGTAACTGTGCAGCAGTGACTGTTACAGTATAAATGTCCTGTGATGTCCATCAAGGTTTGCTGTGTATGAAGCTTGATTCCTTTCCACTCTCAACCTTAGAAGCGTTACATAGCCCTATGACTTGTTTCGTGAACGATGTTCGCCCTCATCAGAACGGTCCCAACAGTATAACAAGTTTGTTCGGTATTGTACCTTGCATCATTCGACCGCATTGAAGTGCATCACATATCCTCATGCACCGGCCGGTATTCTAATGTCTCATGCTGCTTGTTTATTTCCCTCTGGGACACCCTCGGCTGTAGATCCCTGCACCTTACGATCTTGAGGGCTGAGTGCATCCGTTTCGGTGTGCCGTGCATCTTGTTATTCCGCCATGCGTTCCGTCTCGTCCGCTTCCACGGCGGCTCCCGATGACAACGGGACCTGGGGTTCTTGCTTCCACTGCTCTTATCAATCCTTTTGATTTTATTCCTTGGTTTCAAGGCGGTTGTCGGATGGTAGGCGATGTGTTGGAGGGGGGAGAGGTGAAAGGATTTGAGCAATGCAAGAAGGAGTTTGACATAGGGGAAAAGCATAGGTATTCTTACCTCCAGATCAGACATTGGCTCTCCCAGCGGGAGATTCAACAGGCGGGTTTGTGCTCTCTCACCAACTTTGAAAAATACTTAGACACAGACTCCAGGGACAGGGGGGTGGTATTGTCCATCTATAAACTGATTAAAGGCCAGGAAACGCTGCCAGCGAGGAAGTATATGACCCTATGGGAGCACGATTTGGGGGTGGTTATTGAGGAGCAGGAATGGGTTAAATTGTGGTCTCAGATCCCGAAACTCACCATATCAATTCAAATCCGGGAGATATCGCTAAAGCTGATGACGAGGTGGCACTTAACCCCAACCAGGCTAAATAAAGTGTATCCCAATGTCTCGAGGCTTTGTTGGAGGGAATGTGGCTTGGAGGGTTCCTGGGCGCATGTTTGGTGGGAATGTCCCAAAATGGACTCATTCTGGACTCAGGTGCATCAGGCCGTCGCCCAAGTTCTGGGAATTCAGCCGACCCAGGATAGGGGCTTGGCCTTACTGGGCCTGAACTACTTGCTTACATCTCCGTCCTCGAAAAGGGATTGCAAACTCTATGTTATAATGGTGATGGCAGCGGCGCTAGTACTAGCCCGGAGGTGGAAGTCGAGGCATCCCCCTCAGGAGCACGAATGGGTTGCTAAATTGTGGTCTCTCGTGGCGGTTGAATGGCTCACTTATTCTATTCAGGGCCAGCACATGCGATTCTCCTCAAACTGGGCCAGTTTGCTGACTTTCCTAAAAGCGGGGGCCCGTCGGGCGTGGTGTCCCAAGGCTATGGAACTTCTGGGCATTATCAGCCCTCAGGACGCATCAGATCTGCGATGAGTTGGGTCACCTATCCACAGCAAACCTGTGACGAAGTCGGCTTTTGATCCTGACTCCTCCAGATGCCCTGGTATTCTGGCCGAAAGACTTTAGAGGGGTTAGAACATTGTGTGCGGTTCTTATGCATATCAAGACTGGGAAATAGGGGACCTGTTGGATCAGGAGGTGCGGGGGATGGGGGGACGGGGGTGGGAGGGGGACTAAGGAGGTTGTTATATTTGTTTCTGTTGAAATTCTCAGTTGCATTTATTGGAAAAGTTAATAAAAATTTATGGTAAAAAAAAAATGTTTTTTAGAGACAGGGTCGTAATTAGGTTTGTAGTATTGAATGTTCACAATATTGTTGTTGTTCCCTTTAATCTCCAGGGTTCTAAACAGCGGGACATAGCTGTCCCCCACCCTTTGATACTCCACAATATTGCTGTGAAGCAGTTAGTTATGGAAAAAAAACAATGTCAGCGCAGGTATTGTTCCATGGTTCTTTACTTCCAATCTGTTTCACGGTTCCCAATATGTCACGCAGTCTCCCCTAACAGATGCCTCTGAACCCTGTAAAAAAACGTTCCGCTAGTTTGGTTCTAGGTGTAGCATTGTATCGCAGTACTCATGTATGATTGATGCAGCTTTGTTGATGACTCTGACAAGTTCCTGTATGTTTCGATAATAACCCTCAGAAAACCCGCCCGACCAGAGCCTTGGAGGGTTTGTTCATTTAATGATAAACATGGCTTCCCCTAGGGTTAAAGTGTCCCAGGATCGGACGTACTGCACTTAAGTGAGCGCCACCATCCATTGCGCCTCCAAATGTACATGTTTGGCCAGCTTCACAGTAAAGTTAGAAATGTTTTCTGTGAATGTCTCGGCTGAAGTGTTGCTGGGTGGCATAATATAAAAAGGTGTAGAGTCCATGCCGCCCCATTACACACCCGTGGCCTCTAGGGATCCGGCAGGTAGCCAACTGCTGAATTTGTCAGGACACCCCAGTAACTTGACTAGATGTTGTTTCCTAGCTCCACAACCTTTACTTTTTATGACTTTTTCTAATCAATAAACTCGTTGTTGGTCTTTACTGATTTTCTGGATCTCCTCCCTGTACAAAACACCTTGAACACTCTCACCCAAATGATCAATTACTCTGTATATATAAAAGCTGTTCCTTTGAGTCACTCCATCTATACGAAAGATCTTGTTGTTGTAGTTCTGCCCAAGCCCCTTTGTGAAGATGGCTTTGTGTTTTAAAATCTGCACATGATCCCCTTTTTAATGGGCGTAAGTATCATCTCTTTAAGAAGTCTTATGCTGTACAGTTTTTTCTAGACCTCCATGGAGTGCTGCGCCGTTACACCAGCAGGGGTGGTTTTAATAGATCAATGTTGCCTGTTATACACATTTATAAATGAGGGTAACACCTCCATATATCTATGGTTCTTTTTAGCCGTGAAGAATCACCAGAGCCGTGTTTTAAAGGTGCATATAAAACGTTGTACAATAGAGCCTTTAACTTCAGAGTGTACTACAAAGTGATGCACACTGTGCTGCTTTAGAAGACTCTGCAGCAGCTTATTTAAAAACTCCTTACCAGTGTCCTTCTGTAATTTAGCGGGAACTCGCCCTTTGTTAAATATGCATTTAAAAGCTGTCATCATACTATGACCAGTCTTGTTCTTTAAGGCCTCAACATAGGGGTATTTTGATAGACCGTCAATGACGGTTAGAATATAGCGAAAACCACTGTTGTCTTTGCAAATCTGGCTCAAATCCGTAATATCTACCTGCCATTGTTGATCGATGTCAGATACCACAGTCATTCACCCCGTTTTAAATGTTTCTGGGACGGCTTCTGTAGCGTGTAGGCCTCCTCCCCTGAATGCCATGCCTTGACAGCACCCTGTGACATCTCCTCACCATCGGTTTGCAGTTTACGACACAGGCTGTCAACCCCCCCATAACTACCAACACCCCCTTCATCATAATATATTTTTGACAGCTTCAAGTCAGGCATGTTCACCCCAAACCTCTAAATATAAAGACACAACCAGATTTTATATACAGATTTATATTAACATTTAAAACATGCATTTCTATTCAAAATGTATTTGCATGAAATAGTTTGGGGTTTGACAGTTGCTGCACGATGATCAGTCTTGCTATAGATTCTGTAGTACATGTGATTACTGCACAGACACATTGCACACCACCGCCTCGATAAGCAAACATGTTGACATTCCATTAGGCGTTCAATTAAATATACTTTATCCCCTGCCACTTGCAAACTGTTTTCTCAATGATGTTTCTAACACCTATCACACACATGTGTCTAAACTGCTTCATTTTCAGAAGAGGGTTATTTGCCGATTTATAGCCCATAATGTTTTAGACATGCATTGTTCAGTCCCCACGCCAATCTTTATCTGTGTCAGAGGCTGCATCAATCACAGCATATCAACAAGCTGTTTAGAGCTCAACACGTGACATATTTTACGTAGCAAATTATCTGTGTAAGATATCTTCAAACATTTGCAAGCATCCTGCTGGGGATCATCAGTTTTATGTCTGTAGCACCATCTGTAAAAGTGTTGTTTTAAACACACCCCAGCCACTATTGCCGTAAACCCCTGGGTATCCCGGATAGCAGCGCGAAAGAGAGCCGTTGAGTCAGTATTGGTCTCCATTAGCGAAATACATTCCTTACACAGACTGTTATCGCGATCCCCAGGGTTTTTCATTCATTTTGAACAGCAAGCAAAATGAACAATTACATTGGGCCTCATTACGAGTCTGGCGGTAGCCGTGCCAGAAAACCCGGCAGGCTGCTGCCGGGCTCGTAATACCATTCCACCTCCATGATTGCCGGACTCACCGGGGCATTACAACCCCAGTGACCCGGTAATTCCGGAGGCAGAATTCTGTAAATCCCCATTCCCATGGAGTCCCACAGGACTCCATGGGGATGGGAACCATGGAAACACTGGTTCCCTCTATGACAGAGCCCGTGTTTCCATGTCCGCCTGCATGCGGGTGGTGTTAATCCCACCAGGTCAGACCTGGTCAGACCTGGGGGGAGTGACACCTCCTGCCTGCAGGACTCTGAATCAGCCGGTCCGGAAACAATGGTGGCAGCGGTTTTACCGCCACCTTTCTTTCTGGAACGGCAGGGTCGTAATGAGGCCCATTGTCTTTAATGCTATTGGTCTATAGTCCTGAAATATGATATTATCACTAGGTCCCGGGTTTTCAAGTTGATTTGGGCAGCAAGCACAGTAAATATTAATAGTCTCCTCACTCCCGCACACAGGGAGTCCAGCGGTGGCAGGGGCAGTTTCAGGCGTCATCACTGCATCCGACTGTAGAGCCATAGATCCACAGTCCCTGTCTTTAGAGCCCACATCGGCCACAAATGGCTGCTCCACCATCGGATTCCGGCCATATATGCTCTTCCTAAGATCCACAAAGGACTCATACCTCCACCAGGGCGTCCGATTGTTTCCGGGATTAGTCCTATACTGCAACCCCTCTCACAATATGTGGATTTCTTTATCAAAGACCAAGTTCCAAAAATTACCAGTTATGTTAAAGACTCTACTAATATGCTGACTCTTTTAGACACCATCGCATACAATCCAGAAACAGAATAGCTAGTCACTATCGACATAGAGTCCCTTTACACCCAGATACCGCAGCAAGAGACATTGCAAATGCTTAGTGGAATGCTACACTCAGGTATGGACGTGCATGGAGTCCCACCCAGCTTCATCTTATCTCTAGCAGAAATAGCATTGACCAAGAACTACTTTCTCTTTGAAGAGACTTTTTACCAACAGATCTCGGGAATTGCGATGGGGGCGACTTTTGCCCCCAGCCTTGCTAATCTGTATGTGGATTTATTTGAACGCCAACACATCTATCCTGAGACCAATCCATATCTCGCCCATTTAACTATATGGCGGCGTTACATTGACGATATTTTTGTGATATTCAGAGGCTCAGAACACGATATAGAGGCTTTCCACACCTGGCTCAACTCCCTCAATCCCCATCTCAAGTTCACCATGGAGAGACATAGATTTAACACCCATTTCCTCGACCTTGCCATCTCAGCATCTAGTGCCTCTCCTCGAGCGTTTACAAGAAAACCACAGACAGAAATTCTTTGCTTTGCTACTCAAGCTACCACCCTAAGGCACTCAGAAATATTCTCCCCTTTGGGCAGTTCCTGCGCTATAGAAGGCTGTGCACACAGACTCCAGACTATACCAGACAATCCAAACAACTCCAAACGCAACTCACCGAGAGAGGTTACCCTACGAGGATTATCAAGGACACCTGTAAAAGAGCCAGGAACATTCCACGTTCCATCACCCTACAACAGCATACCAAACCCAGAGAGTCTAACACCTTCACAGCTGTGTTCAGTTTTTCACCTCTTCTCAATAAAATGAAACAGGAAGTAAAAAGACTTTGGCCTATTCTCAACACAGATGCCTCCAACATCTCTGTTCCACGATTTGCCCTTAAGAGACATTGCAACGTGAGAGATAAGGTCGTCAAGACTCTGATACCTAGCATACACAGGCAAGAGCCCACCCAGGGTACCCTTTGGAATACTCCACCTATCAAGGGACATGCGCCCTGTGGTAACTGCTCCATGTGCGCCCAGACTGCCAGAACTACACAGATAGAGATTGGATGGAAAACACCATGGATACAGAACACATTTACTAATTGTAACACCAAAGGCGTTATCTACATGATAACTTGCCCCTGCAACCTGAGGTACATTGGCATGACCATTAGGCCAGTTCGAACCCGCATGACCGAACACAGATCATGCATAAGAACGAACAAGCTCACTGCACCCTTGATGTCCCATTTTTCATCAAAAGGACACACTGCGGATCAGTTCAAGTGGACTATCACTGAGAAAGTCACACCGCCCCGCAGAGGCGGCAACTATCACAATATGCTCTTCAAGAAAAAACAGATATGGATTTATATACTCAACACCTACTCTGAAGGCTTGAATGAACAAATCCAGTGGCACGAACTAGCAGTGCTGTCCTGAATCCACACTCCTTGCAGCACCAGAAGTGCCCTGTTCTCTGTTCACCTCCCTTGTTTGACCCTTCTGGTTTTTTCGTGTTTTTGCATGATTTCACATTTTTTTCATGATTCCCTCGTGATTTTCTCAATTTACACCATTTTTTCTGATCCATCCTTATTCCCATCTGCTCTCCATTCATCCTTATACATCTTTTTCGTTGCCAATTGTTGCCCTTGAACCACCCCCCCCAAACTCCCCTCTTTTCCCTAGTCTCATCCACAAGGGACCAGGTCCTTCGCAGCACCGACGGAGACCACGCTCCAGTGCCTGACCTCTGCCAGTCCGAGCGCGCTCTTCTGCTGTGTTGAGAGGCACTCGGGCTTCTTTTTCCTTTTCTCCAACGCGTGAGGCGTTTCCAAGGAGTCAGCCGCGTCATTGCGATGTGAGCGCATTTTCCTGCTCTTTTTATAGGCGATGGGGCTTTTTTTGTCAGAATCGCCAGCCCTGAGATGTACAGCAAGATACAGCACACGGACAACACGGAGGCAAGCAGCAGCCCTCTAACAGGTACGGCCCACACCCAGGCATCATGGACCAGTTCTTATTTAGCCTCTGCCATGTATTTTGCTGCCCATCCTACCACCTTCATTTGGTTTGCTTTTCCAACAGGTATACCTGACCTGTGTGTCTAGTTGCTGCTTTTTCCATCTGTTTTCGGTGCTTTGAGCAACCTTTGATCACCAATCGTCTCCCGCCTCCTTTTAAGGACGCCTGCCCAGAGGTATGGTTTTTCAGCTCTCCACCCTGGCACACATCTTGCACCTTTTTTGGGAGGTTGCTGCCCCCGCAACCCCTCTTTGTTTACCACACAGGGGCCCACTGCATTTGCCCTGTTTGCACACCTTCCACCAACCTGTGTGCACGCCGCCCTTCCCCCTTCGGTGGTGCCCACCAGTCACCTTAAGAGACGTTTCTCTTTCACTTTCCCACTTCCCTTACCCTTTGGCGGTGAGACACCTCACAGGTACTCAGGCATCCTCACCTCTCCTGTATTTATTGACCTATTTAGTTCTTGTTCCCACATGCTCACCCCAATGCATGAAGATCTCCACCCTAATGCTTGCATGCATTGATTGTTGATAGTCTTCCTTAATTGCCCTTCCCCCTCCTTGATTGCTTTTCTCCATTTCTCCCCCCCTCTCCCTTTTGTCTCCTCACAGGAGACACCAGCAATTTCTCTACTTGTTCAGCATCTCTCTGAACCTCGGCAACCCAGCTTGCATTTCTAATCACGGTCCTGAAGAAGATGGCTCGAATTTTCTACACCATTGAAACCGGTCGACCCCTTTCGGTCATGAGGGCTCTCATGACCCACCTTTGATCTCTTCTACACCAAAAAAGAGACTCTATTTTCTGAAAATCATTCTCTGTAGCACACTCATTACCACCGAGTGAGCTAAATATTTTTATAAGAGCCATTTTTTAGCCCTCCAGCCCTCTGGCTGTGTTTTACTGCTTCACCCACCAGTGGTCTCTCCAGCTGTACTGTTTCACACCCCAACCATGGTGACCTACGGGCACTATTACAGTTGTACACTTTGGATGGAACATAAACAGTTGACCTGTTTCGCAGGTTGTACCCACGCTTAAGATCGAGCAGCCTCAAGATCTAATCCACAGCTTTGTTGAACACTGCTCAACCTTCTGGAGAACACAATTTTTTAGACCTTTTCACTTTTTGACGACCTTTGTCTGCCTACAGACACTTCCACTAGTATAGAAGGTTGAGGGACAGCACTCTCCTCTATATCTGTTAGATAGGCGATACACCACACGCTACCCAAGGATAGGCACCCCCGCCAGGGTTAGGGTGTTCTTCCTTAGGGTAAGGTACGCCGAGCCGGGTGGCCCTCTCTTTTTCTGTGTTTGAGTGTGAGCACTCTAATTGATCCATTTGTTTGCATACTTAAGATGCACCTTGAATACCTGCCTTCCTAAAAAACCGTTGTTATTGTGCTACCATACGTTTCCTTGTTAACAGTTAAAAGGATGATCACGGTTGTACCGTGTCCTTTAGCTTTTTAAGCTTTCCCTGTTGTTTTCAGGACTTGCTCCAAAACCACATCATTCTCCTCCCAAAACTCTTCACGTTCATAGTCGGCCGTCAAATCTTGAGCATCTACCATCCCATCGTACACCATAAAACAATCTGAAATATAACTATCCTCGAAAACCTCTGGGCTTCCTGGGGGTGTTTCCCCTCTGCATAACCGTAGCTGTTCATAATCCCTGTTTCTAAAATTTCACACCTGATAGCCCCTGAAAAGCTGAAAGAGCGCATGTGTTTCACAGGCCTACCACAAAGGCTATATAGCTGCGTTGTAAACCCCTCCGCCTGCGCATCATAGCCTTAGAACCAGCCCAGTAATTTTCGATCAAAGCTATATCCAAGTTTAATGTTACTAGCTGTTGAAGCCAACTCTCTAGACCATGTCATTAAAATGTTAAAATCATGACGTCATCTATACTATATATAGAATTTATATATGCTTCATATGATATGATATGTAATGGCTTTTAAAACGCACCTATACACAAGTGTTTCAAGGCGCGACAAGGCAAGGGAGGGGAACAGAGGGAAGACAGAGACAACAATCTAACTATGCCAGGTGACATTGAGATTGCGCAAGTGCAGGGAAGGGGGGAAGGGGAAAGCTGTGCGGGAAGTGCAGTAAATAGGATAAATAGTAAATACATAACAACAATTAATAAGAAGTCTAGGCAGCTGGTGGCAGGTGCAAGGGTAAGTACAGACATCAGGTGTCAAATGCTGGTAAGGGGCTGTGAGGATACAGAAACAGCCACAGAGTACAAGGGTTGGCAGGGGTGCAGTGCAGGTGTGGAACTGGCGGGGAGGGACCTGGGCCCAAGAACAGAGGGTAGCCAGGACACCAGTTCAGTTTCAGTTTCAGTCAGGAGTTTAGCAGGGGAGAGGAGGAGAGAAAGCAAAGAGGAAAGTCATGAGGTGCTTCCGGAACCAGAGATGGTTCTCCTCTATTTTTAGAGAGACAGGGAGGCTGTTCCAGAGGGTGGTCCCAGCCGAAGAAGAGATCAACCACCCTATTGTTGCTTGGAGAAGCGACTGACCCTGAGAGAGTTGGAGGCAGATGAGCGAAGTGCTCGAAAAGGAAGATATTTAGGAAGAGAGAGTTGAAGATATTGAGGCCCCAGACCCTAGAAGGCCTTGTGGACAATGCAGAGGGTTTTGAACTTAATCCTCTCAGCCACTGGGAGCCAGTGCAGAGATGTCAGTCCTGGAGAAATGCAATCCATGGACTTAAGGCCAAGGACAAGTCTTGCAGTCCTGTTTTGGATGAGTTGCAGAGGGCGGAGAGTAGAGGCAGGCAGATTTAGAAAGTGGCTGTTGCAGTAATCCAGCCTAGAGAGAACCAGAGCTCTGGAGACAGTGAGCTTCTGGGGAAAGGAGAGGAAAGGAAGAATACCTCTGAGGAGGTGCAGCTGGTAGTGTGACTTCTTAGAGACGTCAGTGATGTGAGGAGAGAAGGAGAGTGTGTAGTCGAAGATGACACTGAGGTTGTTAGCCTCACAGATGGGAGCAGGAAGAGGGCCAAGAGAGGCCGGCCAGAGTGAGTCAGGAAAGGAGGGAGCAGGTGTGCCGATGAGGAGAATCTCAGTCTTACTGGCATTAAGGCAGAGATCATTGACGGCACACCACTCCTGGATAGCAGACAGACAGTCAGAGATGAGAGAAGGAGAAGAGGTGGCTGAAGGGAGCCTGAAAATGAGCTTCCTCCGTATTGCACTAAATGTTAGTGCAGAGAGCAGCAATGCGGTGGGCAAGAAGTGGCAGGTATTGGTTAAACAGCCAGGGAGAGAGGTTAGACACCTGGGGGAACACCACACGTAGAGATAGAGGAGAGGAAGGACCCAAGTTGGACCTGGGAGGGTCAATCGGAGAGAAAAGAAGACAGCCAAGCCAGGGACTGATCAGTGATACCCAGGTTAACATTAAAGGCCAAACCTCTCTCCGGCATCATCACTGTGTCACCCTGCAAAACCCTAAATTCACAGTCCCTGTCTTCAGATCTCACTTCACCCTCCATAGTCATCCAGGTAGCACCACCACCCGCTGCTCCAATGTTTATACACATTTGTATATAAAATAAATATTCACTATATATCAAAGCATCTCAACCAAATTTCAAAACATTTTTATAACCGTTTAATACCGACTTTATATAAAATATACATTTTATATCAAATCAATATCATTTTTGATATAATTTTGATAAAAAAATGTATATTTACTTTATATCAAGGAAAGTGAGGCTAAGGCTGGAAGCAGGGGGCCTTCCCACCTGTCAAAATTTTGATGTGCGTGAAAGGGGGCCCCATACACTACGGAGATAGAGCTTTGCCTGTGAGCTTGAAACATATCTGTGGTTGCTTGTGGTCTTGTGCAGAAGGGATCTGACCTATAAATTCAGGCTGGGCTGCCTCTTTTATGGTGGAACCAAGCCTAGCTGCAGTGGAGAAGGGGGCAGCCCCGTCCCCACCCCCCTTGGCGCTTTAGAGTGAGGCGAGATGCATTTGAAGCACTATGATGGGCCAAAAGGGAGGTGATGGGAGTGGACCACCTCCCGGTACAAAAGGACCCTACGTCAATATAATGAAATATAATCAACCCACATAGTATAGCATAGGGTGCGAGCAGCGTTGCTATTTTGCGTAGTTATTAGTAACTATAAGTAGAAGGGAAGGCATGCGCTGCAAATTGTATGCACTAGGCCCAAATTGTGAGACACGGGAAATCTCCAGCCATGCCCAAGCTCCCATGAGGACATCCCACACCCTCAACCACCACAGCGCCTATTCATTGTTCTAATAGTGTTGCAAAGATGTTCGAGAGGAATGTGCCACACAAAGCCGTGATCATAGACCGGCGCCTGGTGTGCATGTTATCTCACACTGGCCAAAGCATGACCCAGCCCCTCCCCAGGCGACCATGAGTTCTAGCCCATATAACTGACTGTTAGGGAGAATTCTCTGTTTATGCTGAATTTCCTAACCTAGTGAGTCCCCCAGCAGCTTTGGTGGATTTCTGGAGTTTGTTTTTTTCCATCCTGCTAAGAGTGAGTCTCTTTTCTCCCACTCTTGGACGTAAATGTGGTTAATTCCTTTGAATGTCAATGTGTTCTATGGGCTATGGGGTATTTTACTCCATAGGGTCTCATGTGTTTTACTATGTGTGTTACACCGCACCCTCCGTGCCGTAACACTAGGGCGTCCTAGAGGATCCCCACCATAGACTCCATACCCTGGGACTGACTACTGTCTCCCAGGGCATGTAAAGTCACCATTGGCTTTACTAGACCTAAATTTACTAACAGAACTAGTACAAACCATCCTATTGTGGACGTACTGGTAGGGGTAATTCGATTACCCCTAGGTCTGTTATTCGAGGGGGCACTGTCCCGTCCCCCCTCGTCGAGTTTTGGCTGGTGGCAGTGGAAACTACTTGTTATATACCGACCCCGAATATAATTCTATGGGATTCTTCCCATTGTTGGAGGCTAATACTTTTTCCAGTTAGTCTCTAACATGCCACCGGTTTATTTTTCTTAAATAAATCTACCAGTTGGTATTTTCTGCCAGAACTCAGTTTTTAAAATGGCGTCTGTGTTCGCCTCTGAAACTCCGAACCAAAGGTTGAGCCCTTTTTCCTCTTTTGGCGGGCTTCTGCACAGAAGCCCTCCAAAATGGTGCCATTCTGTCTAGGTACCACAGGGGGTGTGGGAGGGGGTTTAGGCACCCTGGACTGAGTTGCCTTGCCAACTCAAGTCTCACTCTGGTGTGATTGGCCCAAGTGGTGAGCCACCCCGCTCCCCACTTAGCGTGTTTTGATTGACAGCTAGGCTGAATGAATGGGGGTTTGCTGCATAAAAGCAGGGCTTTTGGGACTGGATCTTCAGAAGTTGCCACAGGACCTAAGAATCCGACGAGAGTAAAGCTGAGCCGACCTGCAACGACGACACCTCCGGTGGAGCCCTGCTGAACCGACTCACCACTTCCCAACGACAGAGGAGATCTCCCGGGTGGAGAGTCTTCTTTCCCTGACTGGTGGGAACAACCAGTCCCTCTGCTTTTTCTTCGCTTCCAGGGCGTAGTGGTCGAATTGCCCGTGCTGAGCACCCCGGCAACTGGATAGCCACTAGCCTGTACCGCGACCAAAAGGTGGTGCCTTGTGATGGAGCACTCCGCGGCTGGTCTCTTCCCTGGTGGTGCAACGATCTTCAACTTTCCTTCGACGACGAGATCATCTCATCTCTTGGCAAAGCCCCGACTTGCATCCACCACCAGGAACAACTGCCCCCGCCGGAGCTGTCTCTCCACATACAAGGTACCGTGTCTGCCTGGCTTCCCTTGTGATGGTTAGCGTGAGGTGTCTTAATCCTTGCCTCTCCCTTGGGTCGCCTCCAGACCTTCTTAACTTTTTGTTCTAAACTGGTCCAACCTTTCTGTGACAATTTGCTACAAAGACTTGAAGTGCATTTCCACTGTGATACTTTTTGGGACATAACGCCTTGCCTCTCTCCGAGTGGGCCTGGCCTCTGAACTTTGTGATCCACAGTAGACCCTGCTTTACTTGTCTTGCATTTGCTTTGTAAAAGTGTTGGTACCGCGTTGGTTTCATACCCTGCCTTTTCTCTCCCGTTCTAACGAATATTAGAGTGCCATCTAGGTTAAAGCATTCACCTCTGTCTGCAAATAAGTGGTGCCGTTGAACCTAGACTTGTCGAAATACTGTTAGAGGAGTGAGATACTTATAGTAATTGTAATTGAAGTTGTTTGCCGTATTAGTGCCAGTGTGTTTTTCATAGATGTGTTTTTATAAATAAATAACTATATATCTTTACACCCAAGCTCTGTTCCGTGTCTGCTTGTTCTACTGTGTAAATTGCCCTATTTTGTATACTCCACATACTGCCTAACTCTTCTTGAGGGAAGTCTGACTGCTCAGACACAGCTACCAAGTGAATCTGTGTGGTACAGAATGCTACCAAGTGGGTTTACTGCCAAACACCTGTAGGCCTAAATCTTTTGCAGTGGTCCCAGAGGCAACTGCACAGGTTTCCGCTTAACACTGACTAAAAAATAAGACCGCCTGAATTCCATGGCACCAGGTGCCCTTTGACCACCAACCCCAAAGTAACAAGTCCTGAAATGTTCCAAGAGGATGGACAGGGCACATCGTTGAAGCAACAATTGTGTGATTTGTATTGCAAGGTGCTGGGAGGTATAAATGATAGTTCAAAATGAGGGTAGAGACCTTGGAGATGGATGGTGCTGAAGGCAGTGAGTGAAATGTGTGGGTGAAGGTTAGAGTACCCCAGAACCTCCTTTTTGCCTGTCTTAAGGCCTGCCAAGTGCACAGTATGAGTGATGAAGTAGTCATATGGTAGGAGTATAATTAATTTGTTCTTTGACCTCTGACGTTAGAGGAATATGATCACTGCAGCACCCACGTGATGGAAGATGGATGGATTGGGCTGGGACCAATGGCCTGAAATTTCCTATGGAGCAGGTGGATCATGTATAGGCGCAAACGCGCAGGATTTTCCTGTATGTATTGGTCATGTATGACAATGTTTTTCTTTATAAGATTCTGCTTGTATTACGTTTAGGAAGAACATTCTTAGCAGCAGAGTTCTTTGCTGTTGTTCTCATCTGCGTGTGAGATTAAAACTTGTTATCCTTACAAGATCGACTTGGGTATTTCTTGCCTAGCGGGTTGTATTCTCTCTGTGTGTGAGCGTTTAGGGGCCTGCCTTCAACTGGTGACCTCGATGTGATCTCAGCGACCCCTGTTTTTGCGGCGGCTTCCAGGTCGCTTCTCCAGAAGGAGCTGCGCCCACCTACCGCGACCGGTCCCAAAAAAAACACGTGTTTCGAGTGGTTTCGCAGGAGCCATTTTAAGAGAAGTCCTCTCTGCTCTTTGAAGCGAGGCACCTCTCCAACCCTGTGACGGAGGAGTATGGATGAGCATGCACAGGTGAGTAGACTCTTGTAAGCGATAACAAGTAGGGGACAGATGCATGGGGAAGTGTGAGAGGTGTCGGCACGTGGAGAGCAAGGTTGTTGATGTGACGTGGGTGAGGATAGGGTTATTTGTTGTTAAAATTTGTACTATGAAGAGAGTATTTTGGTAAGGCATTATAGGGTAAGGCAAAGGTAAGGCTGGGAGACCCTCCTCGGAAGGAGAAGGAAGGTGGTACCACAAGACAGTATATTATTTAAAGGAGGAATATGGAAATAAAACTAGTGGTCTCATAATAGGCCTGGGATATGTAGTGGTTGTTATTTTAGCTTGTTATTGTATTATATTTGTGTTTTATTGGATAAAGAACAGGCCCTAGAAAGGGCAGCAATTGTGAGCGTTGCAGTGTGGTGTGGCATTGTATGGTTTTGTGGAGTGGTGTATGTGTGCAAGGAAGGGGGACAGAAAAGGGTGGGGGGTTCTTTTCCTGTTACAAGCAAGCATCAGCATGCACGGCACGTTATCAGTACTTTGCGGGGTCAGTAATAGATAGACATCACTAGCATGGGGGAGGAACACCAATAGAACACATGTATAAGGCCCTGCCACTGTATCGTGACAGGGTGGAGAAATATTATAAGCAGTGGACTGCAGAGACAGGAGGAGGGGGGATGTCCTGCCCATGGCCAGGGTAGGGGTTACACAATCAGAGCATTTTGGAACACCAGCGGAACGCGGGGAGTATATCCCTTCACAGTGTATCCCTCAGAAGGGTACACAAATTCAATCTATGTACCCGTTGTGATAGGGACCCCTTCTGCTGGGGTAAGGACCGCTTTAGCACCAGTAACACCACAGGCTACCGCTCCTCCACCCCCATATGCAAACCCGCCTGAAGTAAAAACAAAAACAAAAACAGGTTGTTGGAGATGCTAACAGAATTGCTGTTGCTAACAGAATTAAAACAGAATTAAACAGGATACAAGAATCCTCAAGGGGTGTCCGGTCATTTGGTCGACAAAAAACTGGTCGACGGGACAACTGGTCGACACCATTTGGTCGAATGCCAAATGGTCGAATTTTTTTATTTTTTTTATATATGTGTTTTGTGGGTTTTCGTGTGGGAAAAAAAAAAAAAAAGAAAAAAAGGGGGTTGGGGGGGACCCCCCAAAAAGAAACAAAAAAGGGGTAAAAAAAAATAAAAAAAATCGACCATTTGGCATTCGACCAAATGGTGTCGACCAGTTGTCCCGTCGACCAATTGTTTTCGACCAAATGTCCTACAACCTCCTCAAGGGAGGTGAGGACGTAGGGGCTCCGGAATATGGGTCAGGAGAGTGGACTTCAGGAGATTTGTTGCTTAGAATGAATTAGGGAGGAATAAAAAATGTATGGGTTGAAAAGGAAGGAGGCGGGGGTAGGTGGACATATTTGAGATCAGATACGGTGGTGGGAGATGTCGAGAGGGAGGACGATAGTGACTCATTCGCAGAGGGCCAGGGTGAAAAAGAAGAAAGGGGTGAAATGGCGGCTGAGAGTACCCCCCGAGGAGTAGGCACGTGGGGGAGGGGCAGGTTGAGGAATAGGACGGGTGGGTGGCGACAGTAAGAAAAAGGGGAGGTGTGAAGAAGGGCATGAGAAATGGGGTAAAGATGAAGATGCCCCTAATGCATAAGGAGGCGGGAAGAAAACAGTATGTGCCCTGGCCCCAGATGTATAGGAACAATTTAATTATGGCCCTTCCACAGCTCACAACAGGGGTGAGCAAGTGGATATACACATTTGAAAAGCAAACAGTGTTAAGATGAATTTCTGAACTCTGTCCGGGAGGGGCAGAGGTTCAGAAGGCCAGCCTAGTTTCTTGGAACAGAGTAACCTCTGGACATGTCAGACCAATCAGGGTAGCGATCGCGGCGGTCAAGACTAGGTCTCAAGAGGGGTGAGGGTGACTGAAAGCCCGCAATGAGCACACAAAGCAAGGACACTCACAGATTACTCCAAACAGGTGTTATATTAAAAACATAGACACATTTATTCCAAGGCCTTTGCAACAATGACCGTAGCGAGAAATCACAATAAAACTCAAGTAAACCAACACATACCAAACCAATACAATATATATACAAATACAAACGAGTCTAACGGGTTAGACGCACGAAATGTGTAGACCACCTAGAGGGGGAGGAAAACAGGCAGTGCGAATAAAAATCAGACCCAGTCCGCCTTCAGAGGCACCTAACTAAAAGGAAGTCCAAGCCCTACGAAGAGTGGAGCCTTGTGCTCAAAAGTACCTGCACACGCTGGTGCCAACGGGCAAAAAAAGGGGAGTCTCTTCAAGGGAATGAGGCAGTTCAGTTCGGTGAACAAATGAAGATGAACAGAGCTCCGCGACTCAAGCGCAGCCTCCACTGTGGGCAGAAGCAGAGCGCGAGTACGGAAAGGCGTGCTGTTAGACACAGCAGGGAAAAGCTATGGGCTCCTGCCGGAGGGCGACCAGTTCCTAGCTATGCTACTCACCGGTCCCCGATGCAGGCAGGCCCAGGCTTCTCCGCGTCAGTTTCAGTGCTGGCAGGTTCAGATAGGAGCAGGGGACGTCTCGTCGTCGTGTAGATTCCGCAGCAGCAGAGTTGAGTTGAAGGCGTCCCAAACACAGTGAACCCGCACAGTTTGTTACCACAGCAGGGCAACGGAGCGGCTGTGTGTATCTCAGCCAAATGTACACTACTCACTTCAGACCTGGGAATGCCAAGTGTACGAATCGTGTGAGAGTGACAAGGACTCGTAATACAACACAACCTGACGGCGGTTACAGAGCAAGACTCCTGGGTAGGCTGGTCAGTCTGCTGGATGGCCCAGAGACACTTCCGAAGGCTTACGTGCAGGACATGGTGAAGATACCGAGAATAGTTGTTCCCACTGTTCCAAGGGTCGAAGTACCAGTACAGGCCTTCTCATTCGAGCCGAGGTAGAAAGGGTTTCCCAAAGCGACAGCAGTGCAGAGGAGCAGTCCTTCAGCGGGTCACCAGCGATTCCTCGGTTCAGCCTCGTGGTTGCAGGATACTTGGCTCCTGTATTCCTTTGTTCGTGAGAACTCAGGAGATCGACATGGTAGTGGCGTTTCCAGCCCCCTCTTATCCACGGTTCCCTTCGCGCCAAAACGGAGGGGACCCAATGGGAGATCCGCTCATCAAACACTCACACCATACGTGGACCTATCACGGACCACGGTGGTCCCAGGCATTCATACTACACTAGACTCTCTGGCACCCAGGATGTGTATTGGGACCAGATATCCCAGCCCACATCCTGGAGGCACACACAAGGCCTGTAGAAGCCCCCGAAAGCATCTGTGTTTCGCAGGAAAGCACATGCCCAAATAAGGAAGGCCCCGGGTCGGCTCGACCTGGGGAAGGTGAAGGGGGCAAGACGGTCAGCGGACAGGACAAAGAGCCGTGTGGTCTGGCCATTTTGGGAGCCAGGCCACCATTTTGGGCTAAGCGCGAGAAACGCGCTTAAAACGCCAAAAGGAGCTCAAAAACACAAGAAACGATCGCTGCCACCAGTCCCGTCCGTGATTCACTTGCACCGATCATTTACAATCCAAAAAGAGTATCTAAGGCCTGTAGAAGACTAGAGACCCAAGAGAGCAGTAACTTAGCTTACAGTGCCCTCTTGTGTCATGTTGCACGAAAGCTGCAACATGATAAAGAAACTACGGAAAACAACGTTTCCCGGTACTGACTGTCTTAAGGGCATGTCAGTTTCCCCGTAAGAATGGAGCGAAAGCCCAGAGGAGTGCGGCAGAAGGCTGCACTTCTCTGGCAAAGTCTAGATCCTGGTGAAAACAACAGCAAAAAGTTTAGGGGTTGCCACATGGAAGGAAAATTACCCACAATTAAGAAATCTTTCCTAACAAACAGCAGTAGGTTCTCCTGGCAATAGGAGATCTTAAGAGCTTGATGGTTGCTATAGTTGGGGACCAGGCTGGGGATGGGTGGGTTAAAGCTGGATATCTGGGAATAACCCTGGGTGACGATCAACATGATGGAGCACCGTTTAACGTAATTAGAGCACAAGTGTGGGGCGCATTACAGAGGACTTTCCTGGCTACCCCCGATTTACAGTCCTGATGCAGTGTACAATGGGTGATGATGAGGATCCAGCTAAATTTATTCTTAAATTACAAGAGCTGTGGGGAGCTGAAGCGGGAGGACTATAGGATCGTTCAATATTGTTCTTCTATTTTATTGTTAGGAGAGGATTGCCAAAGAAAGTGCAGAAGGCCTTAGATAAAATTGTGGGTATTGAGGCAAAGGGGTGGCCGGAAAAACAGAGCATAATAGTGCATCATTGCAAAAGTATTAAGGAACGGGAGAGGGATACAGCTCAAAGGCGTCAGGTGGAGGAAGCAAAATTGATAGAAAATAAATTGGAAAAGGTTGTCGTTCAGGTGCCTGTGTCGACGCCTGTACAGGTAGAGGGGACAGAAAGTACACAGGTTGTGAGCACCACTATTATTACACTCTGGGCTGAAGGAGTACAAGGACAGTGGAACGGGTGACAACAGTATCCCAGCCCACAGTGGCAACAAGGAGAAACTCTGCAAGGAACAGGGGGATTTAAAGGAGCAAGAGGAGGAGGTTTTGGACCCAGAGGGGGTGGGTTTGGATCATCCCAATGTTGGAATTGTTTAAGGTGGGGGCATTTTGCAAGGGATTGCAGGAGCAGGTCAGCAGTGGGGTATAATCACAGGTCACAGCAACAGGACCAAGGGCCCCAAGGACTACGGTATCTGCAACAGGGTCGAGGATATCAGAACCAATGGTATCCCCAGGGGTAACCCCAAACAACCATCCACCCTGAAGAGGAACCTTTGGTGGGGGCGGAGATAGGAAACAAACAGTTCATATTTATGGTGGACTCAGGTGCAACTAAATCATGTATCATGGAGGGAAATTTTCCCTTATCAGGAAAATATCTTGACGTGCAGGGATTCTCTGAGGCTACTACCAAGGTTCCATACACTGAGTAGCTGGACGTAAAGGTGGTAGGGAAGGTAGTGCGGGCGCCCTAACTATATTCTGAAAGTTCCCCTGTTAATTTACTGGGCAGAGACCTGCTCAGCAAATTAAACAGGACTATATTGTTTACAGATTGTGATATAGTTTGCTCCACGCCTGGGATGTGTGCCATAAGAGCAATGTTGATAATACACAAAATGACAAGGGAGGTGGTGGTCCGCGGGATTCCCGTGGACCCTGATATGTTCATTTACGGTATTACTGTGCTCATGGAGGCGGTGCCGCTGATTGCCAAACAGTGTTGGCGAGTGGCCACAGATTTTATCTTTCGTCCAGCAGTGTCACCTGAGGTGGTGGCGGGAACAATATTGTCATTGGATTTGCAGGGATAGTTGGTCTCCGACAAGAGAGTTGTTGTGATAGGAATTGACAGGGACGGGTGTGAGTGGCACAAAGTGCTCTGTGTAGATCCAACAGTATAGCTAAAGGAAATGGCGGATGACGAGTTGTTTGAGAATAACGACAAAGATGGGGAGATAATACTAGAGATTTGTATCCCCTGTGATATAATGATACAGTACCGAAGAGTGTAGTGCACTCTGATGGCAGTATGGACTCCACCCCTATTTTTTGATGAAGATTTATACCACATGTCTTTACAGGAGTGAACTAAAAATCCACATGATGTAGGATTACTGAAAGACGTGACCCTTGTGCGTTTAACACTAAAGCCAGATGCAGTGCTGCCCAGGGTAAAACAATATCCATTGTGGAGGGAGGCACAGGAGGATATTAGGAATACAATAAAGGCCCTAATGGACCAGGGGATCATTGTGCCATCAATATCACTGTGTGACAATTTTTTGCAGCATCCCCAAAAAAGTCACATATTTCACTGTAGTGGACTTGAAAAATGCATTCTTCTCAATTCCACTTTATCCAGAGTCAAGGTACCTCATGGCATTTACACAGGGCCAGATGCGGTTCGAACATACTAGGTTACCTCAGGGGTACTGTGAGAGCCGAGCATATTCAACAGAATACTGCATGCTGATTTAGGAAATATTCAGGTGCCTAGCACGATTATCCAGTACGTGGACGACCTGCTAGTGTGTAGTGACAGTGAACAGCACTGCCAAAGGGACTCTATTACACTCCTACAATTGCTGGCCTGCAAGGGGTACAAGGTCGACAAGGCCACATTGCAATATTGTCAACAGGAGGTGCTCTATCTGGGCCAGTTCATATCAGCAAATGGTAAAAGAATACTAACCGATAGGACATCATAGTACACGCCACCCCCAGACCCGCCTCAGAAATGCAGACTTTTCTGGGCCTGTGCAACTACTGTAGGGCATGGATCTTAGATTACGTGGCATATACAGGGCCACTTTTGCAGACCAGTAGGGAAGCATAAAAAACAAAGGACAACAGGTTACAGTGGACGGCAGACATGATCAAACAGTTTGACGGCTTAAAAGAAGTCATTAGTTCGGCACCCGTACTGACCATCCCAGATTACACGCAAGAATGTTACTTGTTTTCACATTCATATGGCCAGTTTATGACAGCAGTACTATTATAGCAGCACTTTGGATGCAGTGATGCAAGGGCAGTTCGTGTCCAAACAAGCGGTAGCAGCTGCTGCTTTTGCGAAGTTCCACAAGTGTAATGGTATGATATGATAGTTCATTTATACAGCGCTTATGCACAATGTGTTTCGAAGCACTTCAAGGCAAGGGAGGGAAGAAGGGAAAATACAATGAAATTCTTACAGACCATTAACAGTAAATGGGGTGTTCAGTCACGTTGTGTGTGGAACATTCTTTGTTTGCCATTCTAGAGAGGTCAAAATCTACTCTGACCGCACAAAGATCTTCAGTGTATGAGATTATCATTTCTAAACCTCATATTCATGTGGTTAGAAGCAAAACAGTGAACACTGCCACATTTTTAACAGACATGCCTACTAGAGGACTTGACGATGCATGACTGTGCCACATACAAGGGGGAGGAGGATGACATCCCCAAAGCAAAGGACTGCGCATTGTTAGAGGGTGAGATATGTTTAGTTGACAGGTCTTCCACAATTGACCAGGAGGAGGAGCAAAAACAGACAGGGGCAGAAGTGGTACGACTTAAGAAAGGAGAGTACAAGACGGTGGTCATGAAAAAGTTGGCCATGCATTATTCTGCACAGACAGCAGAACTCATAACGCTCATTGCAGCATTGAGAGCATCTAAAGGGTGCTATGTCACAATATATTCAGACTCAGCGTATGTCACAACAACATTGCACGCCGGTCTATCCCATTGGAAGAGGAGGGGGTTTCGGAGGGCGGATGGATCCCCAGTGCAGCATGCATCACTGCTAGAAATACTGATAGAAGCATTATCCCATCCATCTGTTGTGGTGGTCGTCAAGTGCGCCATCCACACTAATGGGACAGCCGAAATATCAATGGGGAACGCAGCCGCTGATATAGCAACCAGCATGGTGGCATATCTGCCAAATGAAATACCCGCCGAATACGCTGGGACTGCCCCACCCGCAAGCGAACATCCAGTACCTTACACAGCATTTCCCATCTCGCAGATTATCAATCTACAAGGACGGGTACATGAAAGGGAGAAAGAGTTGCTGCCACAGTGTCACACTTACCTCTGGTGCCCTGCAGGAGTGCCTGATCCAGACGGTGCTGCAGAGTGGCCCCGTACTGGTCCCCTTCACCCGGTCGTATGTCCAAACCACGCCTTCCCTCACCTGTCGCCTGGGGGAAAAACCTCCAGGGGGCCGTGAGGGTGGGAGGGGCCTGGGTGTATGCAGGACTTGCGTTACTGGTGTTCTGGGGGGTGTCGTGGGAACCTAAGGTGTGAACCGAGGGAACGTTTACTGTGGGAAAATAATTGCAGCGTTCCCCCACTCCCATCTCCTTTACCCTAATCCCCTTAAAAGGCGAGGTTGGTTGGAGTGCGTGGATGTGGCTCACCTGTGGTTCTCTGTCTGCCAACGCGATTCCGGAGAGGGATCCCGAAGAGGGGGGTCTGTGTCCCAGGTGTGATGTCTCTGCTAATTGTCTTATGTTCTTTCTCTCCCCCTAGGTGTTGGAACTTCAACGCTGAACCGGTGGCAGAACCCTGGCAGAGGCTCATTCGTTCCTGGATGCAGGTAAATTCTTGAGTTCTTAAATGGGGGTTGGTTCCGATGGGAGGAGGACGGAAGGCGGATGCTAACCTTGTCGCTTGCTTTCGCACAGGGCGTCTGACTGCTGGAGCTGGGGGCCTGGAAGACCAAGGGCAGGAGCAAGTCCATGTAGGATGCCAGGAGAACGGAGCCCGCCGTGGAGCGGCGTTGAACAGGATGCTGAAGGCCGCAGACCAAGACTGAAGACCAGGGTACTAAAGGTTGCTGAAGGATGCCGAAGCACCGAAGGATGCCGAAGGACCGAAGGATGCTGAAGGAGTCCCAACTGGATGCAGAAGAATACTCTTGACCAAGGAGCTCAACGCAGGAAGAAGCGTGAGCGCAGAAGCGGTAAGCGAAACACTAATCTTGTTAGGAGCAGAAAAAATGCGAAGCACAGGGTGCGGTCCGGGGCGCGGCTTTATAGTCCTGCGCCACACCCTGTCGGAGCTAGATGCGGAAGGGCGTTGGCTTCATGCACGTGCCAGGTAAATTGCTGCACGTGCCGGGCTTGCACGTGCTCGGTGCTTCTTGGCTTGTGATGGGCGGTGCCCTTGCATTCAGATCTTTCCTGCGGGCCGCAACTAGGTAGCGCGCACCCACACGCTCACGCCAGCCAGCCACCATCCCTGTCCACCCTTTCCCTATTGTATGAGTGGGGCTCCCTCCCCTTGTTAGCCCACCACCCCTGGGCCCGTAACGAGATCATGACTAACAGAGAGATTGCAAGAAATCCCCAACAGATCTGTTATGGAGGCAAGAGAGTTCTGGGAAGACAGTAATGCCCCTGAAGCTGCTAGCAGTAACTTTTGAACAGTTACACTACCCATCTCACAATACCCATCTCACAGTTCGAATGCAGCACATCGTAGCAGATATACAGGAGGACTGGTTTGTAACAAACATCCAGGAAAGCATTACAGAAATGGTTGTACATTGCACCACATGTCAAAGTTTCAGTACAGGGATGACACTACAGACGTTACGTGTTACCTTGTCCTGCCCTACTAGTCCGTGCTGTGAATTACACATAGATTACGCTGATATGGGCAAGCGTTATAACAGATATAAGTACCTCATTGTAATAGTTTGTCCTTTCTCAAGGTGGGTGGAATCAGGGCCGTGTGCACATCCGGGTGCCAAGTGTGCTGCTAGATTTCTAGTATGTGAGGTTTTCCCTCGATGGGGTGTGAGTGAGGGTTTAAGGTCGGACAACAGCACACATTTTTTCGATGCATTATTTCAGCACGTCAAAGCATTACTTAAGCACCAGATGCTTTCAATTTACCACCCACAGGCCAATGGCGCTGTGGAGAGAAAAAGGAATAAGTTACTTACCTGTAACTCCTGTTCTCCAACATCGGTATCGTTCATAGATTCATATGCTGTGAATATTCCCTGTCGTCAGGCTGGGAATCCTCGGTAAAATAGAGCAGATTAAATTGAACTGAAACTTCAGACACTTTAACTTCCTTATCTCCGCCCCCGTCGGCCATCTTCAGATTTGGCAAGTGCACGTAAGTGGCAATAAGAGCCAAATGACGAGCCATGAGGAGTCGGAGGGAGGGTTGCATGTGAATCTATGAAAGATACCAATGCTGGAGAACAGGAGTTACAGGTAAGTAACGTATTCCTTCTCCAGCATTGGATCTTTCATAGATTCACATGCTGTGGATAGATTACTAAGCAGTAAAAAATAACCAATACACAAGGGTGGAGGCGCTCTCCATATCACTTACCATGGGAGACTTACCACCAACCTTATGCAAACAGGTTTCGTAGAACTACCTGGCTGACTCTAGACTCCTCTGTGGAATCCCTGTCAACGCAGTAGAATCTGGTGAATGTGTGCACTGATCTACAGGTGGCTGTGCGGCAGATGTCTGGCAGCGGGATCCCAGAGAGAAAAGCAGTAGTTGCGGCCACTGTCCCGGTGGAATGCACTCGGGGTCTACCCGGGAGCGGTCTGCCCGCCTGCTGGTGGCAGAATGAGATGCAGGCTGCAATACATCTGGCAATAGAAGATTTGGAGACAGCCTTGCTGGGCCCTATGTGTCCGACTGCAACAAACAGTTGATCCATTAAACGGCCACATAATACTTGAGGGCACGCACCACATCCAGTGTGTGCAGCGTGCGCTCTGCCGGAGATGCGGGGGAACCAAAGAAGACTGGTAACACCACCTGCTGGTTAAGATGAAAGGAGGAAGGTATCTTAGGTATGAACATCAGATTAGTTCACAATACAGCCGTGTCCTTGTGAAATGTCAAATAAGGCGGTTTCAAAGAGAATTGCCTATATCTCTCCCACTCGCCTCGCCAAAGTAATTGCCACCAAAAGAGCGGTTTTGCATGACAGGTGCCTGATGGATGCCTGCTGTATGGGCTCAAAAGGGGGTCTCATAAGACTTATGAGCAGTACGTTGAGTTACCAGGCTGGTGCTGGGCGACAAACTGGAGGAAATGAACGAAACAGACCTCGTAGAAACTCTTTCACTAGTCGATGGGACCAGAGGGACGACTTCCCAGAGGACCGGCAGTATCTAGAGATTGTGACTAGGTGCACTTTAATGGAGCAGTACATCAAACCTGAGTCCGCCAGAGACAAGAGAAACGGTAGTAGTTCCTCTGACTTGATCGTGTGAGGACGCAGGTGATGCCTTCTCCACCACACCTGGAAATGCTTCCACTTGCTCTTGCAGCATTTCAGAGTGTCAGGGGCCCTTGCTTTAGTCAGCACCTCCTGACAAGCCTGAGGGAGGGAAAGTGTCCCAAATTCTAGGAACACAGGAGCCAGGCTATCAGACTGAGAGATGCCAGGTCATGGTGGAAAAACGTTCCCTGGTTTCTGGACAAAGGTGACTGTTGCAGGGGTAGCCTGATCCGAGCTGTCGCTGAAAGAGTCAGGAGCTCCGAGTACCAATACTGTCTTGGCCATGCAGGGGCCACTAATATCAGTTTGCACTGATACTGTTTGAAAGTGTGTAGGACTTGTGGCACCAGAGGAATTGGGGAAAAGCATACAGAAATGTACCTTCCCGTGGGAACGCAGAGGCATCCCCCAAACTGTCTGGATGGGGAAACAGGCTGGCAAAAGTCTTGCAACGGCTGTTGTTGCATATGGCAGGCAGATCGATCTCTGGGGTGCCTCACTCCTGGAACAACAGGTATAGTTTGTCTTTGTGCAACCGTCATAGCGTGCGAATATGGCCATATCGTTCACCGCCTTATTATTCCTGGTGTCTGTTGTGATGATCCTATTGCTGAAGGCGTCAAGGTGCTTGCCCTCCTCATCTGGGGGCACTGAGCAGGATGAAGACGGGTTGGCTAACCTCTTGCTGGCCACCGCAGAAACCACAGAGTCTCAGATGGGCTACGTGCGGAGACAGGCAGCAGCGCTCTCCGGAGCCATGTACTTTATGTTGAACCGATCCGTCTTTGGAGGTGCAGTTGCCGGTGTGCCATGTGCCATTACCAGGTCGTCTCCCCGGATATCCTCCAGTATTGCCATGATAGACTTCCTGTGTTGTTCTCTGCGTTGGTATAAAACGCTTTCCTTTCTTTGCTCCTCTGGAGCTAAACCGAACATCATGGATGCTCTAGGCATGAGTGCATGGAACGCTCCTTTCTCGTCAGGGGGAGAGTCTCTGAGAGGAACTTCATCTGGCTTACCATCAGCAGTGATGAAATCAGTATCGGAATGAGTATGAGACGTGTCCTCCTCGTGTTCCGTGTCCGCTCCCTCATCTGTCAGTAACTCTGGTGCCGACCGGTGCCCTTGCGGCTTTGGGGGAGGTGAGGAATCTCATAATACTCTCTGGAGGGTTTTGTGGCTTCAGCCGGTCGTTGATTGCTGGGTTTGGCAACTGGTGCTTCTCAAAGGGAGTGCATGCAAGGTTGCCACCAAAGTTGTCAGAGCTCATAAAAGTTCCAGTGACAAGTTCCTCTGAGGGCATGATGGTTGATGCTGAACTGCTCCTGCTGACAGCATAGGATCCCATTGGGGCAAAGGTTGCTGTGGAGGCAGCATCACCCCCTCCGATGGCCTGGGTGTTATGTTAAAGGTGGTCGCCCAACAAGGTTTGCCTCACCCTTCGGTGGACTCCTCAGTGGCAGAGCCCTAGGAGGGCATGACTGCTCTGATACAACAGGGTCCTCCTCCTCCGATTGTCTAAGACTGGGCTCTGGGAACACAACGCCACCTGGTATCATAGCCACCCACAGGTTTGGATGGACAGTTCTTGGGCAATCTGCTGTGTCGATGCTGGTTTCAGGGCCAACAGCTGTGGTGACACTGGGCTGGTAAGCTTTTTGACTCGTCAACGGTGTTGTTGACGACGGTATGGTCGACAAAGCTCATGGTTGTAGCCATCGAGGTTGAGGTTGATGACTGTCTTGTCGTCTTGGTCGATGACGGTCATGGAGTTGATGGTTTGGTAGAGGACAAAGGGGAAGATTTTGTCATCAACAATGTTTTAGATGGTTTCGCCGTCGCTGATGATATGTCCGCGGATTTTGCTGCCGTTGCCGGCTTCACCGGCGAGGAAGCTGCAGTCAATGTCTTTGGCGTAGACGTCCTGGAGTGCGACAAAGACGGCTTTGTAGCCGACTGCAATGAGGTTGGAGAGGATTGGGGCGATGGAAAGGGCTTTGTTCCTTTTCCCGCCTTGGATCTCCCTAGATACCGACCTTCGTGGGGGGCTGTTCCTTGTAGGATGACCTGGAGCTGTCGCCTCAGGCTTCCTTCTGCCTCTTCTCGCTTATGGATTGGTTGTCATGCAATCTGTACCTCTTACTTGAGGTGGTTCGCTGGGCCGTCCTGCCCTGCCATAACGAGGCATGACTTTGTCCCGAAGTCGAATCAGAGGCCTTGCCAGCGTCCTCCAGCCAAGTGATGAGATGGCGATGACGATCCTTAAGCATCTTGGACGAGACCGACTGGCAGATCTTGCAGTTCTTGATGACATGCTGCGGGCGAAGGCAGTAGAGGCATTCCTCGTGATGATCCTCCACATAGACTTTCTTCAGCCCACATTCCACCATGAGGTAGGCCCAACTGCGTAGTTGACTCGTCTTCAACGTTAACCGGCAGCAGGGACATTGGATGGAGGTCTTGTTGGTACCGTTTTGCCGGCCGTCGAACGACTTTGAAGAAAAACTTTCTTTTTTGTTGAAATTCCAAATTCATACTATATTATTCGAAGAAAATTGTTGAAGAGATGTATAGAGGACTCCCAACACTAACGTGCGGTAACATATCTGAAGATGGCTGGTGGGGGCGGAGTTAAGGGAGTGTTTCCCTATTGGCTGTGGGCAGTATGACCCAAAATGACAGCGATAGAGCACTAAAGTGACTGAAGTTTCAGTTTAATTTAAACTGCTCTACGTTACAGAGGATTCCCAGCCTGACGACGGGGAATATTCACAGCATGTGAATCTATGAAAGATCCAATGCTGGAGAAACTGGCTTCTTAAAAGCAAGTTATCCAGACTATGTACCACGTTGAAGAAGAACTGGGTGCACTGTTTGCCCCTAGCCCTCTTCAGTTTACGCACATAGCCAAGCAAAGACCACCATTTGTCACCTCACAAAGTGGTCCCTGGCCGGCGAATGCATACCCCGATATCCCCTATAAGAATGGCTACAGACGCACATAGGACAGCAGCGGTGCTAGGCGATTAGTTCAAAGAGTATTTGACCACACTAACTAGGGCAATTAAATATGTATCCTGACATTACAGGATTGAGACTAAAGAAACACCAGACGTCATGACTACTACAGCGACAGATCCCGAGCATATGACCACACAACCGCTGCGGCCTTCATATACATCCGCAATTTTGTGCGCAGGTGGAATAGCCCTCGGTTCTAAGGGCCCTACGAGGTGGTGTTTTGTACCCCCCTCACAGTAAAAGTTAAGGAATTGCACTATACTCCTCTCAGATGTTTGTAGGGCACCTCCAGTTATCTTAAGAACAAGGGGTTGCAGTACATGTACCCCGTATACCTCACCGGCCTGTCCATGGATGATACGTGTGCGGTAGCATGCTCCAGTGGCAGGCCAAAGCCTAGCTTCTAGCTCTGTATCTTCCTTTTTTCAGGAGCACATTTTTCCCTTTCTCTCTTTCTCTCTCTCTCTTTTTCTCTTTCTATCTCTCTCTCTCTCTTCGTTTTCCTCTTTCTCTGTGTAAAATGTACGTCTTGTACATCTCTCCTTTTCATTGTCTTGTGTGTCTGTGTTTTCATTTCAGGAAAGAAGAAGATGGACATGACTAATGTAAATAATTTGTTAAGTAGGGACCTGAGGTGTAGATGCACGAATGAGAGAATATGGACCTATGTTTATTATTGTAGGTTGACTATTGTCACAGGTCTCTGTGTGATATTGAGAGTACTATTGGGATTGTATTGGAGGGCGGATGTTATAGGTGGAGGTCCTATAAAGGGGCTGCATGGGATTGTATATTATCAGAATGGGACAATACACATAAATGTTAATAATATTAGCGGAGTTACATATATTAGTAACAATGTGAACACTAATAATAATAATGGAAATTAATATATCAAGCACAACATGACAGTAGGGGAAACAGTGAAAAGGTTGTTTTCAGCAAATAGAATATTATCTACCAATGCAAAACAACATAATGCTATTTCCGATAGCACTATTAAAGCTGCCATCTCTGAAAGCATGTACAGAATAATGAAAAGGGAGAAACGAAGAAGTATGACACGTATCAAGGGCTGCGTTTGGATGTGATTGAGGATATCCGCCATCCGAGTTTACCAACTCATGGTATTCCGACATGGGTGGTGTGGGAAGAAACGCTGTGAATGGAAGCTGTTATGTGTGTTCACTCATTCGGCATGCGTCAGGGGCTCCCAAGTTGTTAGTACCGCAAGCAGTCCCAATTATAGTGACACAATGCCTAGTTCATCTTGCGCTATGCAGAATAAAAGGAACGTTCCCGGCACATAGTGTTCAACTGCAAATGGTGGGTCCAGACCTTGTACAGTGCAGCAGCGATTCAACATACATCAAGTGTGTGGAGCTGTCATATCTGATGGTGAAAGGGCATAAACATGTCAATAATAACTGGCAGGACACTACACTACCTTGCTTGGCAGAAGTACTGGTAACATATAGTAAGGAAAGGATAGCACGGGTGGACATTTTCTGTGCACAAATCTGGACAGAGCATATCACAAAGCTGACGTGGATTGCAACAATGGAAAAGTCGGTACACAATGAAGAAGACTATATACTCTGTTTCCGGAGCAAGGGTACATTCTTTGTCGGCTCAAACGAACGTTGGAATAAGGCTCTCCTGATCACAGACATGAAGAAAGGAACAGCGTCAATGATGGATTACTACTCTGGTCGACAAGCTTACTTGCACCTCCCACCATCATGGAGGGGCTGTTGTTGGCTGGGCACATTGCACTGAGTGCTATTAGTAATCCCAGAACACCTAAAGGGGGTAGCACTGCCTGCTGAGGGGCCAACTAGTCTCCCCATAGTAGAACATGAAAATAAGGGCCTGTTGCCCACACAAGAGCTCCACATCCTGCAGGAAAAGGACAGTTTCAACAACCAAAGAGCACGAAAAGATCGAATTACATATCCAAAGACTCTTCTACATTGCTTGCTGAAATATCAGAAGAATACCGGCTCTTCAAATCAGCGGAATCCTTTTTTGCATCTTTACTTTTGCTGGGAGTGCAGACCGCAGCGAATGCCAAATTCATGCCTCCAGAGGATGCAGAGAACGCAACATTATCCCACATCATCGCAGCTGTCCATGGCCTGGGTGTAGGGAGGTGTATAGGACAGTGATTGGTTTACTTTGGCATTTAGTTGGCCCCTGTCGTGGCTCGGAGCAATCATGAAGATGCTAATGCCCATCATTGTGTTTGTCCTTGTTATGTTCTCCACCTGTCAGCTAGGCCTTCGATGTTGTGCCAATGTGGCACTTTTCCCCTGCTCGCCAGTCCCGCCACTCGCACCTTAAAGGGAGAGCCAGGCGACCACCAGGCAAAGCCGAAACACCGCAAAGGCCCAGGGAAAAGCCCGGAGCCACTCTCTGTAGCTCTGCTGCGAGAGTCATCCACAAACCACGAGGACCAGCATATGCACCGGCACAGAGGGATCCAAGACAGCACTACAGCTCCGGATTCAGCTGCCATGATCACCGCCGTGTTACGAGCAGATTTTGAATTCTGCAAAATGGAGGCATCCGTTGCCATGCCAATGCACCACAATGCAGCCGAGCCTGATTGGCTTTCCCCGCTCGCCAGTCCCGCCACTCCCGCCACTCCCACCTTAAAGGGAGAGCCAGGCTACCGACAGGCAAAGCCGGAACAGGACGAAGGCCCAGGGAAAAGGCTGTAGCCCCTCTCTGCAGCTCTGCTGCAAGAGTGACCCACAAGCCACGAGGACCAGCATATGCACCGGCACAAAGGGATCCAAGACAGCACTACAGCTCCTGATTCAGCTGCCATGATCACCGCTGTGTTACGAGCGCATTTTAAATTCCGCAAAATGGAGGCGTCCATTGCCATGGCAAAGCTCCACACTGCAGCCGAGCATGATTGGCTTTCCCCGCTCGCCGGTCCCGCCACTCCCGCCTTAAAGGGAGTGCCAGACGACCGTCAGGCAAAGCTGCAACAGGGCTGAGGCCCAGGGAAAAGGCCAGAGCCACTCCCTGCAGCTCTCCGCTGCTCGACAGTGTCACCAGCTTTCCTTCCAGCCGAGGTAAGGGTCAGACGATCATTTGTACCCCCAGACCTTCCCGCCCATGTCACGCTGCACATAGAAATGTCTGACTGATCACGCACCCTGTTCAACCCGTCCCCCACCATCTCGCCTAACCCGGTTAGCAGGATTCCCACGCCCCTCATCCATGCGCCCGTTTGCACCCTGCCCATCTAACTCTGTTACTACCCCCCTCCCCGCGTCCATGAACGCCAGGCCTTCTGCAACCCACTCCTCCTCCTCTGAAGGAGCCTACCTTCGCTCCACCACCATCATGAAGGGCATGCAGCACCCTCGATTCTCAACTGCTCCAGTACACTACCTGGCTTTGCATGGGCTGATAGCTTCGACACGGCTTTAAACGCTCTCACGTTCGGCGCTGCACGCCAAGCAAAGCAAGGCATTGGCATCAACTGCATCGGCCACCACGCACACCCTGGACACATATCACCACATCCAAAAGATGCCCATATGCGTACATCGGCGTCACCTTCTCAGGAACAGGTCTTGCTTCTACGCACACTGTCTCGCCTCTGCACACCGAGACCCTCATCTCTATCGACCGTACTCAGACGACAACTGCCCTCTGCTGTCTCTAATGGCACTACACCTGCAACTGTGCCTGCCTTGCAATCTCTGCAACTGTTTTGCCCTGCCATTGATGTTACTCTGCCCCTAACTGACACTGTTATTACCTTGCCATACCATATGATGACACTGATATTACCTTGCCTTGTGCTCACACTGATGTTACCTTGCCATATGATGACACTGTTATTACTTTGCCTTGTGCTCACACTAATGTTACCTTGCCATGTTATGACAATGATATTACCTTGCCCTGTGCTCACACTGATGTTAACCTGCCATATGATGACACTGATATTACCTTGCCGTGTGCTCACACTGATGTTACCTTGCCATATGATGACACTGTTATTACTTTGCCTTGTGCTCACACTGATGTTACCTTGCCATATGATGAGACTGATACTACCCTGCATTGTGCTCACACTAATGTTACCTTGCCATGTGATGACACTGATATTACTTTGCCTTGTGCTCACACTGTTGTTACCTTGCCACATGTTGAGACTGCTGTTACTCTGCCATGTGAAGTCTCTCATAGTACTGCCGCTACTACACCACATTTCCTCAGTGATGTTATTGATTTCACTACTCCTGTATCTCTGCCATCCATCCAAACCCTGCAACTGCGCTGCAATGTTGTGACATCAGGGGCTGCCAACCCTGCCATTCCCTTTCATAAACCCACCGCACTTGACCATCAGGACTCTGCCACCCCCCACACCACCACCATGTCCCCCCTGGCGGATGTCCCACTAAAGTGTGCCTTGATTAATTCTCGCTCCCTTCCTGCACATGCCCTAGATGTGCACGACCTGGTCATCAGGGACAACATTGACCTACTTTTCCTCAGTGAGACCTGGCTAAATGAGACGTCTGGCCCTGCCCTCACCCCCGCCATTCCTAATGGCTACACCATTCACAGACAAGACCGCTCCTCACATAGAGGCGGTGGGGTAGCTGTCATCGCTAAGGAGACTCTCAATCAGGAGGATTCAAGGGGACCTTGGTCAGAGCCCTGACTACCTTGTGCTCAAACTAAAGCTCTCCCATAACTGCACCATGGCCCTGCACATTGTCTATCGCCCTCCTGGCCCCACCACTGATTTTCAGGAAGCTCTAATCCACTCACTCTCAGATAACCTAAATAAATCATCCAAAGTCTTTCTCCTTGGTGATTTCAACCTAGGGCTCAACGACCCCAATGACTCCCACGCCACTGCCCTTCATAAAGCGCTCTCCACCCTTGGGTTCTCCCAAGCCATCAATGAGCCCACCCACATTAAAGGCCGTTTGTGCCATTAATCATCTGAAATACTCTAGGGCGTCTGAGCCCGAAGGGTTACCTGCCTGTGTACTAAAGTCTGATCCATTATTTTGGGCTGGTATACTCAAGCTAAAATTTGAAAACATCTTTCACACCAATCATATTCCTAGGTCCTGGCAAACCTCACTTGTTATTCCAATCTTTAAAAATGGTAATCCATCTGAGCCGGAAAATTAGCACCCCATTGCGCTGATGGACTCCTCTTATAAAGTATTTACCAATCTTATACTTAAGGAGATTGAACAACTTATACGTGAACTAAATTTGTTATCCATATATCAAACTGGATTCAGGAAGCACATGGGCACTGCTCTGAATGCCACTGTGCTTGCACATGTGTTGGCTAAAGTAAAGAGGTCTTCTGATGGGCCATTATTTATGGCCGCTTTCGACCTCAGCTGTGCCTTTGACTGTATCTTTCGTAATGTGCTATGGGCCAAAATGGCGAAACTAGGGTTTCCAGAACTCTTGATCCAAACTATTGCCTTATTACACTCCAAAACATGTTATCGAGTGAGAATTAATCAGCAAGGAGCCCTCACTCTGGAGATTCCCACCTACACAGGAGTAAAACAGGGTTATAACCTGGCTGCTACTCTTTTTAATCTATATCTCACTGATATAGGAGATATTAGGCAGCATATAGTTACTTTTCCATTAAAAATCGGTCATATGAAGGTTAATTGGCTTGCTTACGCAGACGATATTCTGCTTTTTGACAGAATGCCGTTTGGCCTTCAAAATGAGCTTCAAGCTTTTGCTTCCTATGCCTTGACAAACAACCTTTGTGCGAATGTAGCAAAGTCTAAGTTCTTGGTCTTTACGGGAAGAACAAAGATTGCCCACTATATGTGGACCCTAAATGGTGCCACAATTGAACGAGTACCTGCAATTAAATACTTGGGATACGATGTCTCCAACCATCTGTCGATCGACAATTGACAATCCTCCATTAAGATCAAGGCTCGCCCTTTAATTTCCCAATTAAAGATCATTCGGAGGAAATTTAGTAAATTCTCTCTTGAACCAGTGTTGCAGTTTTATTTACTTAAGGTGGAAGCAATCTTGCTGTATGGCCTCAATCTTTGTCTTTGTGATATTACAACCTGTCTGAATTCTGTGCAAGGAATGATCTGGAAGCAGGTATTGGGGTTGGCTAAAGCTACCCCCAATTCCTGTATCCGGATTGAACTGGGTCTTTCCAGTTTAGCAGCACGCTTCCAATGGAGACAACTTAACTCGTATGCAAAAATGCTAAATCCTCCTTTCAACTCCTTATACCAGGAATTTGCCTGTATGATTACCAATTCCAATCCTAGTTCTGTGCTTATCTTTCAAAAAAGAATGGAAAAGATTTTGGCCAACATTGGCATAAACAATGAAGATCTTTGGCTAGGTCTTGCATACTCTAAAAAATAATTGTATGAGTATGATTGGTGCTTATCCATGGATGACATTGGTACTCACCAGTTATACATGGAATTCGTTAGTCATACGCATAAACGCATTCCTAGGTTAAGATATCTTCTGTGCTTTCCCTGTGACAAAATCTGTGATTTATATATGAGCTTTAGGATGAACCAGCTTCACACGCTAGAACTCATTCGACACTGGATCAAATGTCCATCAGTGTCTTGTAGATTTTGTGTAAACGAACTGCAGATTGAAACATTAAAACACCTGGTAATATATTGTCCTTTTATGAAGATGCCAGGATAGCTCATTTGGGTGTTACTAACTATCGGCCAGGGAATCCTTATGGCAAAAATGTATGTTGAATCCCAATAACTCTTTTATGTTTAAACTCTGTGGCTTTATCCCATTAATTCAATCGCAGTTGCAGAGCCTACTGGCTCCAGATACTTTTGAGGCCGATTCTGATGCTAAAGAGACGGATTTGTTATATGACTCCGGACAAGGAGATAATCATCCTTTGACTTTCCCTAGCCGTAGCTAGATCATTGACTGAAATGTGATGTGATAAGGAAATCTTTATGCAAATCTTCAGTTTTTGTAATGTAATGTCTGTTAGGTGTTTTTTTGTCTGTAAATAGTACAATTGTTATTTCTTTAAATATGATGAAGATGTATACTTGAGGGTGGGAAATGATTATTTTTCTTCCCTTTAGCTCTTTGTATTATTTGTTATGCTCTTATATTATGTAACAAGACAGGAAATGTAATAATTGTGTAAAAAGATTTTTAAACCAAAATGCACAATTTTCATTAAAAAAAAAGGCTGTACATTAGACTGGGTGTCCCACCATAACTGCTCCCTCAGTGTCATAGAGATCAGTCCCATTCCATGGTCTGACCACCATTGCATCAAATTCAATATCATCATCGCCAAAGGGCCCCCCAAGCCTACCATCCCTCTCCCTGCTGCACTCTACAGAAGCGCTCGGTAGCTCACAAAGGAAAATCGTGCCCAACACCTTGTGGTGTCTGCACTACTGCCCCCCTTTTCCAATTACCCTGAGGTACTCGCGAATGCATTCAAAAGGATCATTACCCAGGCTATCGACACTGTGGCTCCACTTACCCTTAAATAAGCCAAAAAAGTGAAGCATGCCAATGCCTGGTTCACCCAGAAGCTCTTACAGCTACGCTCCAAAAAAGGGCCGCACTTACTACGTGGAAAAACAACCCTAAGAAGAATACAAAAGCAGCCTTCAAGGCTCTGTTTAAAGATTACAAAACCGCCATCATTAAGGCCAAAGCTTCATCCTTCAACACTAGGATAGCTAATGCTAAATCAGGGACTTAAGAAATCTTTACCATCTTCAGAGGGCTGGAGACCCCTGCCGCCCCACCTCCCACCCTCCTAGAGGATGAGGCTTGGTGCAACAAAATTCAATGTGCTATGCTGGACAAGCTAGACACCTTGCACTCCAAAATCCTTGCCCACCAACAGGCACTTAACAACCTAATTGCCGACAGCCACATTAGCCCGTCACCAGTTACCGACACCAGCCAATCCCCCATGTTTGAATTTAAGGATTTGAGTGAACCTGAAGTCATTGCCCTCCTCAGATCTATTAAACTGTCCAATTGTAAAGGTGAATGCCCAGCCCAGGTCATTAAGGACTGTGCCCCCTCTCTTGCCACTCTTTTCATGGCTTTCATTAACGCCTCTTTCCAGTCTGGCCAAATTCCAACTTAAGGAATTGTGGTTTTGTCCGCTCCTTAAAAAACCTTCCCTAGACCCATCGGTCCCTAGGAATTACAGGCCCCTCACCACTGTCCCCTTCTTACTAAAAATCCTTGACAAAGCAGCCTTCCTGCAAGTTCAAAAATTCCTAGAAGCCAACCATCTTCTCGGTCTCTGGCAGTCAGGGTTCCGGCCGAGACATGGCACTGAAACGGACCTCCTCATCTCAAAAATCAGAGACGCAGGCAAACCAGAGCTCCTTCTCCTCCTCGACTTATCCACTGCCTTTGATCTGGTGGACCACAAGACCCTTTGCCATCACCTCTCCACCGCAGCTAATTTCTCCCCAAGGGCCTGTAACTGGCTAACTTCGTTCCTGCAGGACAGAGCAATGAAGGTTTTCTCCGAATCCTCCTGTGCTAATCCCAGAATCATTAAATGCGGGGTCCCACAGGGCTCGTGCTTTGCTCCCACCCTTTACAACCTCTTCACGAGGCCTTTGTTCAAAATCCTGGACACCCTGGGCATCACCTATACAAACTATGCTTATGACACCCAGGTGCTCATCCCCCTCTCGGGTGATTACCTGTCTGACCTGAACACCCTCGACTCCGTCTACTCAACGATCCAATCTTCGATGGCAGAAAACTGGTTGTGCCTCAACAGTGAGAAAACCGAACTTCTGCTGATTGGCTCCCCGTCCACCTTGGGCAAGCTGGACAACCAAGCAATATAGCTCCTTCACTGTTGCCAATATCCCCATGACTGTCTCACAATCTATTAAGACCCTGGGTGTGTATCTGGAACCCAACTTGACCATGAACAGGCAGGTTAATGACATATTTTTTTATTTATTTTATTATTTATATAGCGTGCTGCAACCCATGGGCATAGAGGCGCTGGGAAGGATATGTATGCAGGCTTGCTTAAGGGTTACAAGATAGCGGCCCAGTACAATAAATAAGACAGTTACATCGATTACAGAGGGTTACAATTCGGGTGCAGTAGGCAGAGACAGTCATAAACTGGGCACTGGGGGATGAGCTTAGGCAAAAAGCTCAGTCTTCAAGGCTTTATGGAAAGTTGTGTGTGATTCGATCATCCTGAGTTGGGAAGGGAGGGTGTTCCAGTGAGTTGCAGCCAAGGTAGTGAAACTAGAGCCACCAGCTCTAACTCTTCGTGTATGAGGAACAATGAGGCAAATGGCATACGCCGACCTAGACAGTCTGGAGGGTGTTTTTTTGGTAATCCTCTGAGCTAAGTATGTAGGTGCCAATCCATAGCTTCTGCTTCAGCATATCACACCAAACTTATTAATGCTGTGAGATCGTTCCTATCCCAAGAGAACTGTCTTAGCATTGCTAGGGCTATACTTGGATCCAGACTGGACTACTGTAATGCCCTTCTTGTAGGTACCTAAGGGAAAAATCTTTCTAAATTACAACTAGCTCAAAATAATGCCCTTAGGGCCACCACAGGGCTATCACGCAGGGATCATATCTCAGGGCTCAGGAGGCAGGTCAACTGGCTACCAGTCAAGGAATGGATCATTTTGAAAACCCTTGCCTTGACGCACAAGTGTCTCCACGAACTGGCCACCCCTTACTTGGTCCAAAGATTCTCCAAGCCCCCTGGTACCAGGCCAGCAAGAACGCCATACTGTAACATGATAACTGTTCCTAAAATACATAAAGCTTGTCCTGGTGGCAGTAGCTCCCCAGCCCTGGTTGCCACCCACTAGAACGCCCTCCCTCAACATATTATGCTCATTGACTCTCATGCAGCCTTTCGCAAGGCCATCAAAACTAGGCTCTTTGTTTAACACTGTATGTATTTATTCTTTATCCATTTATGCGGCTGCAACATTGTAACCTGTACCGTATCCACCTCTGTACCTGAAATCATGTACCCAGCAATAAGTCTATCTCTGTGGGCGGCATTCATGTAACCCAGAATCAAGCCTTCTTACGCTCCTCTTACAGCGCCTCAATGCCCTCGGCTGCAGTGGGCTCTAAAAATCCCAAAAGAATAAATAAATAAATAAAAACAACGCAAGAATGATGGTATCAATTGGTGTTCCAAAAGCACCTTGCAAGAGAAAAGATATTGAAGTACAGACTGATATCCCACAAGGTGGCCCTAAATGGGGAATGCTCCCAGCCCTGTATGGAGATGAAGTTGATCATCTATACCACACTATAATATCTCCACCCCCTGATCTAGAAAATAACAGAGGTTTGGGGGGGATGCATCTTTATGACTTTCCCACCTGAAGAGTACGCGCGTAGGGGGGAGAGTTTGCGGTCAGTGTGTAGGGCCTGGGTGCCATAAAGGGAACTCAGCCATATGTGGAAGCAGAGAGAATGGAACGGGAGAGCAGAGGTATAGCAGAGTTTGTTACTGCAGAAGCAACTAAAGGGGGGAATTTTGGGAAGGGGGCTGTCCCGCCCCACCCCCCTGTGCACTTTAGAGTGAGGTGAGATGAATTTGTCATGGTCATCGGGCCAAGGACGCAAACCTTACAGGGTCACACACACAGGGGGCCCCGGATGGACACAGTCCTGGCGCCTTTGGCGCCAGGCTCATAAAGAACAATAAACAAGACATTAATTTGGGTCAAAAATACTTTTATTATGGACATAGCACCTCATTTTGGGTGCAGTGTATTTAACATGGGAACTTTCATCTTTAAAGCAGCCCCACGTGTACTCTTGGGTGGGGCTACTGATATTGGTTGCCTTTCACGTAGTGACTCACTAGGAGTGGCAGGGTGTGGCAGGCAAGCCAAGCCTAGTGGGCGTGCCCACGATCGCAGCTATAAAAGCTGCTCCGATCCTTGAGGCAGACGCTTCTACGTTATTCTGCACTTCCACGCAGCGTAACACTCACCGCTGCCTGGGTTTCAACTTAACTTTGGAAATCCTGTCTCCTGCCTGGGGGATCCTGCTCTCACCTGTGTGTGTCTTCCTTGGCACCGCAGCTCACCTTCAAATCTTCCGGAACGCAGACATCTTCATCTTGGCACCGCGGCTCACCTTCAAATCTTCCGGAATGCAGACATCTTCATTTTGGCACCACGGCTCACCTTCAAATCTTCCGGGACACTGAAATCTTCATCTTGACACCGCAGCACAACACACTCCACCCGTGACCGCTGCACCTGCAAATAAAAACGAAAGGCAAGGTTAAACACTTAACAGACATTACATTTAAGGTTGCGCTTCCACTGAACCTCGCGCTTTCCCTTAAACCATCACTCACCTGTTGTCGCACATTGCGGTTTCATCCATCTTCCTCCCGACCGCGTTCTGCGCCTTCACAGCTGCTTTTGGGCCACATTTCTATCTATTGGGAAGAAAACAGAAGAGAAAACGTCATTCAGGAATTAACAACAACATTAAGAGCAATAATACCAAGACAGAAAACAGAAAGGGGAAAAGGCAAGAGACATTGAGAGAAAACAGAAAGCGGAAAAGACAAGAGACATTGAGAGACACGTACCACCAACCAGGAGAAGCATAGTCGCAGCTGGACTGGACTATTACTTACCAGGGACCAGTGAAAGAACTAGATCCCATCAACAAGCGCCCCTGCCAGAAGTAGCAGGACGGAGAGCTCATCATCCATACTTACCAGGTGAGCCTTATGGGCCGGTACGTGCCCACAGAAATCGCACCTTGGGTAGAAGGGTTTGAGAGGTACAACAGTCACCAATAAGCACACTCACGTTTTCTCATATCCACGCAGGAGCAGTGCCACCAATTGTCGCCGCACACAGCTTATCCTCAGGGGGAGAGACCTGAAGGGGGTGATCTAACTCCTGGGAGGGCTGCAACCGTGCCCCAACGCCTCTGCAGAGACCAGGTGAGTGTAACAGAATTAAAAGCACTATGATGGGGCAGGGTTTAGAGGGGACGGAGAGAGGACCACCTACCAGTATAAAAGGACCCTACGTCAATATAATTAAATATAATCAACCCACATAGTATAGCGTAGGGCGCAAGCAGCATTGCTATTTTGTGTGGATATTAGTAACTATAGGTAGAAGGGAAGGCCTGTGTGGCGAATGTGACAATGTATGCACCAGGCCCAAATTGTGAGACAAGGGAAATCTCCAGCCATGCCCGGGCTCCCATGAGGACAGCCCACACTCTAAACCGCCACAACGCATGTTCATTGTTCTAATAATGCTGCAAAGATGTTCGAGAGGAATGGCCCTACAAGGCCATGTGTTGGTTACTGAACTGATAATCTTACAAAGCTGTGCACCTCATACACCTTTTTTTCTACCTACAAGGCTATGATCACAGACCGGCACCTGGTGTGCATGTTATCTCACACTTGCCAGAGCATGACCCGGCCCATCCCCAGGCGACCAAGATTTGCAGCCCATATAACTGACTAAAACTTAAGACCCCTGAATTCCATTGCACCAGGTGCCCTTTGAGCACCAACCCCAAAGTAACAAGTCCTGAAATGTTCAAAGAGGATGGACAGGGCACATCGTTGAAGTGACAAACGTGTCATTTGTGTTGCGAGGAGCTCATAGTTCAAAATGAGGGTGGAGACCTTGGAGCCGGATGGCACAGAAAGGAGTGAGTGAAATGTGTGGGTGAAGGTTAGAGTGCCGCAGAACCTCCTTTGTGCCTGTTTTAAGGCCTGCCAGGTACACAGTATGACTGATAAAGTAGTCGTATGGTAGGAGTATAATTAATTTGTTCTTTGACCTTCGACGTGAGAGGAAGATGATCACTGCAGCACCCACGTGATGGAAGACGGAGGGATTGGGCTGGAACCAATGGCCTGGAATCTCCTATGGAGCAGGCGGATCATGTAAAGGCGCTGTGAGAAACCTGAAGGTGTCTCCCTAGGGGATCTGTCATCCAGGTGGCCAGGACACGGCCATCACTATTGGATCCAGTTCCTGGGGGTGGACCAGTGAGGGAGGATCACCTGGATGGGGCGTTCTTGGGGAGTGCGACACTGACGGGTGTGATGCAATATCCCCCTTCTTTCAACACCTTTCCCCCATCCTACCACGTAGGATATTCTAAAACACTGCCCCCCCCTTTTCTGACACATACACTTTGGCACAACACGAAAGACAACAGACTAACACCAGAGCCATTTACCTGACATGTCCCACTACGAGGGTTAGGCAAAGTCAGGCAATTAACCAGAATCACACACACCTGATGGCCCTTTCCCTTCCCCACAGGGATAAAAGGTGGAGCATGAGAGCACAGGATAAGCAAGGCAGACCGCACGACATGAGCGCTAACTCAGCACGGCAGCTCAAGAGAAGGAGAAGTACGGCGTATACCGAGAGGGTGAAAAGAAGAGAAGCAACCTTGCCCTTTCCTACCAAGGCCTGGGAATCCTCCGCAGAAGGAATCACAAGACCACGAACAATAGCCAGTGTGTGTTGCAGCAGATGTCAACGGTGCACAAGACTCTCCTCAACTGATAACCAAGCCGGGCAGAGGCACTTGTCTCCGTGGTACCAACCTTGACTCCAAAGAAAAAGAAAGACAAGCGGTTCATCACAGCCGTTGAGTCGAGGGGAAAGTCGATAAGAACCCGAACTATGTTGAACAAAAAGTAGCAAGCAGCTAAATTGAACTGTGAACGGCTGATAGAGCTATTGATGCAAGAAGCGGGAAATCCAGCAACAGAGGAGTCCGACACCACTTGGGTGCTCTCTCAGGGATCTCTGGGCGATTTCCTGATTGTTGAAACCACCATAAGACCTAGGGAAAAGGCGAAAAGAGGTCAAAGTGGTCATACAGGGGTCTTGTAAAATCCTCTGTACAGTCAAAAGTCTTAGACCGACAGATGATTGTGAAGCTAAAGGAAATTAATCCCGCTTGGTGAAATTAGCGCATGAACAGTCTGTTGCAAAAGTTGGCAATACTGAACCCGGCAGATGGAGGCCGACAAAAAGGGGCAAAGCCTGAAGAACTGTTTAAAAGGACATTAAGATTTGTGAATGGAAGGAGTATTGTAAGACCTGGGGAAGTGGATTGTTCCCCTTGGACCCGAGCCCGGCTGAGGGAGATCCTGAAAGAAAGGCCTGAGCCCGTTTGAGGGAAGTCTAGAAGTCTGAGCCTGAAAGAGGGAGATCCAGGGGTGGAAAGTCATCACCCAAAATCCATTTGGAAAGGAACTTTTTGTTTGTTTGTTTGTTTGTTTTGTTGAATACATCAGGCCCTCGAAAGCAAGAGACTTTTTATTGAAAATAGACTTAACCATCAAAGAGCCGGATAGCTGGTATGGAACTGTCGGCTTGTGCTGGGAAAGCTCGAGTGTGTGCTGTGCTCAAGAGATCTTCCTTGACAAAGCTTGTTTCCATCTTAGGTTTAGGTTAGGTGTTTTTCCACCCTGCATTTACAGTTTAATAAACACCCTTGAACTGTGATCACTTGTTTCTGTCTTTACTGTTGCCATGAGTTCCTCACAGTGCACACCAACCAGTCGTGCAGGATTTTACTATATGTATTGCATCGTGTATGACGACGTTTTTCTTGATAAGATTCTGCTTGTACTACTTTTTGGCAGAAGATTCTTAGTAGCAGAGTTCTTTGCTGTTGCTCTCATCTGCGTGTGAGATTAAAACCTGTTATCCTTACAAGATCGACTTGGGTCTTTCTTCCCTAGCGGGTTGTATTCTCTCTGGTGTGAGTGTTTAGGGGCCTGCCTTCACTGGACATGGTATACCCTTCTGTAATGGAGTGCCTGGCTGAAAAACAATGGTTTGGAAGGGTGCCCGTGGTTATGGCAATGCCCGTGGTTATGGTTAATTCAAACCTTCCAGCCATAACCCGCCAGTGTTGCTACATGTTACAAACCACACCAGTAATTGCGTGTACCAATGCCAAAAACATATTGCATAGTAACATAGCCATTAAAACACACAAACTAAGTTTCTTTTTTTAGCTTAATAAGGATTTAAAGTATAAGAAAGAATAAAAGTCCCCATTTTGCACTGCACCCCAAAATGGGTCACTGTAAAGAAATGTGTAGTACTTTCCTCGGGGGGTGGGGAGGGTGCAATAGTTACAGCTGCATAATAATAGCCCTGGCTGTGGTAGTGTATGGGCTTTCAGATGGAATAACGATGGAACCCTTCTACTTTTTCTGTCAGTTGCCCCATGATGGGAGCTGGAGTTTACCGAAAAGCATATTTAGTATTTGGCACAATACTGAATAGTTTGTATTAGGAAAGATTTTCTTCATGGAACTTTCCTTTCATTGATGTTAATTGGACCCCCCAAATGTATGCTGTGGTTTGAACACTCCCCTGACTGTCAGAGGTAAGTAAAGATCTGTTTGCTTTACCTACCTTGCTCAACTCATCTCTTTCGGGGGCACTGGCCACCCCTAAGGTCAGGGTTCTGCAACCTTTGGCTCTCCATATGTTTTGGACTACAAGACCTATGATATCTGGCTATAGACTATTCTGGCTAGGGATCATGGGAGTTGTTGTCCAAAACATCTGGAGACCCAAAGGTTGCAGACCCCTGCCTTGGGGTAACAAGTGCAGGGGGACTGTGTCCCCTTGTCAAGATTTCTCTGTCGTTTTACTGTGGCACACATCAACTTACAGTGAGATGCTGCGTGAGTAATATGTATACCTTTTCTTTTCTTTTTCATTTGCAACACTTTTTATTAGATTTTTTTATGTGTCCAGGTTGGGCTGGTGGCAGATGGGTCCTTATGCTTTACAGCTCAAGCCATTCATTTTAAGTACCATGTACACAAAATAAATTGCTGAGCCACACGTTTTTAGCCCTGTCCTTTGGCCATCTTGTCATTTGGCCTTTTCCCTACCTTCTCAGGTCAGGGAATGTCCTATCAGAAGCCGTTTTCTGGGCTCTTGCTTGGGTTAAATGGGGATATTGGTGGTGTGTGCATCCTAGCTGGATGTGGGCATTGGGAATGTCTTATCTGCATTCCAGTCAGGGGGTGACTGTTGCTGGGCAGATGTGGGACAGGGGGCTGTACATGATTGGACATCACTTACCCGTTTGAATGGTGCAGACGCTTGCCATTGGTGAGCTGGGGCAGCCCCCAGCACGAATATGGGCAAAAGGAGGAGTCCTGCATATGTTTCTCAGCAACCCACTGATGACCAGAAGACTGCCACTGATGATGACCAGCATTGCTTCACGCCAAGTCACAGGTACTCTCTCTAGGGTGGTGGGATCCGGAAAGTACCACTAAACTGTTTTTATCTACCTTCAATGCTTTAAAGTGCATTTCTTCTGAGCGATTACTCACCTGTTGGCTTTGCCATTACTTGTACCATGATTTTTAAGACTTCCAACTACCTCCATCAGAGGATTACTGGAACATTTACTTTTTTAGATGCATTAGGCACACTTACCTTGTAGGGAAGGGCTTCTTAAATTATAGGTGCTTTATATTTATAAGTAAGGCGTGCATTTGTGCAAGTATAAATAACCTTTTCATCATGCCAAATTCACGTTTGTAACTAGCCTCATTACATGCCTGTAATTTCCTGTACTTCTGTAACTCCACGAGTATGTAACCTCTCCACAAGTCCAAAGCGCCTAACTACCTCAGGGTTCAGCGGCTATATAAGCAAATAAAACAAACAAATTGTATTCGCAAGTGTGAGCAGTCTTGCAGAACGCTATCTGACGACATAGTTATCTGGCCTCCATTACTCTGGGCTGCTGCATCTGCAATCTCCGCATCCCCTGGGGAGTTTAAAAACTAGAAGCGCCACGCGAAACCGCGCACATGCATTCGTGCAAGTGTATTTGGAAGTGTGAGCAGTCTTGCAATCTGGCCGCTTGGTGACGAGGCATGCGGCGGCTGGGGTAACCAAAGGGCAGCGTGGAAATAAGACACGCTATGTGCATAAAAATCACAGCTTCCAAATAAGAGTGATTTTGCAAGGCACAAATGCTTATAAAATATTGTGAACTTGATCTTTTGGTTTAAACATTTAAGAACTGTGATTGAGCTTATAGCACAAAAGTGCAAGTCTGAGAGGCAATGAAACACGCTATTGAAATTGAGTACATGGATGAGGCTGTGATGTGCAATCATAATCTAGCACTTCTGGAAGAAATGCCTACAGCGGCTCCATCTGTAAGTTTTATTACTTCACAACATTTGGAAGGATCTTTACACTTATCTGCGCAGGATTATACTCTATCAGCTACATGGATTAAAAAGAAAAGAATGGATTTCTTCCATAGAAGACAGGAGTGCCAGCTTGCGGGATTTGCGCATGGCATCTTCACCCTTACCCCAAGAATTGTCAAGGTACTTTTGGGCCTAATTTTTGTATAATATATGAAATGATATATAGGAGGCTGCGTAGCTGCCGATGATGTTTCTTTATTTAATCTGGCGCATCAGTTTGATAACTGCATCATAACTCAAATTACAACAGCTGGGCAACAGGCCCTTCAACTATGCTCCAGCTGGCATGGGTTTCTAGTCTTTATTGAGGCTCTTTAGGCCAGTCCAATGGAGGAGCACACAGGAGCCGATGTTGCTCCGTGCCTCCGCTCCAGGCGTCTGCCGCGTGCGAAGCGCGGGAGCTGCATTTCTGCTTCCATTCCGAGATCTTGCGAGACCGGGAAGTCTCGCGATATCTCTACACACCTCCCCCTGATAATGCAAAACAGGTTATTGCAGGACATAGTCATTGTATCTCACCGGTCTTCTGTGTTCCCTTCTCGGCCGGTCACCTCTCTCGCTATGGGCGTCCTGCTTGTGGTCATCTTCTTGCTCTACTGTGGGTGCATCTGCTTCAATTTCATTTTCTTAGACTTCTCTTTTGTCTGTCTCTGGCTCTCATTCTCTCCCTCTCTCTCTCTCATTCTCCATTACCTCCTCGTTTTCCAGTCTTTCATGGGTCTTTTCTCTCTCTTGTCTCTTTTCAAACATGGCTACTCTCTCCATGTTCCATGTGCGCCCGTCTTCAGTGCGGACGTGTTTGGCTTCTCTGTGAATGACTTTTACGGGTCTGCTGAACCTTGAGCTCGTCATTTGATCTTTGGTCGGCAAACGTATTTTGATCCAATCTCCATCTTTTACGTCCCACCCTTGTTTTGTCCTTCTTCTTCTGTTGCTCCACCTTTTCATGCGTGCTTTGCTGTTCTCTATTCTCCACACCACTTCCGACATGTCTACTTCCTCATCTTCTCTTACTCTGGCCAAACATGGTGGCACTAGTGTGGAGGCCGCTCTCCTCCCTCTCAACATGCGAAAAGGGGAGATTTGGGTGATCCCATTGGGAGTCAGTCTGTGAGCTGCAATGGCCTCTTTGGTCGTTTTGAGGGGATCCATTCCCGAGGCGGTCGCTAACTGGATGGCTCCTTTAATAAACCTGTTGGCCCTCTCCCCGAGCCCATTGGCTTGGGGATGATACAGCACTGCTTTCTTCTGGTGAATGTTGTGCTTCTTCAGGAACAGTTCCATGTCTCTGGACATTAGCTGTACCCCATTGTCTGTCACTAACTGACTGGGGAGCCCTTCCATCTGGAAGATGGCAGTGAGGATCTCTATTATGGTGGCAGTCTTGATGTTGGGGTCAAACTCGGCTTCGACCCACTTCGATAAGTAATCCACTAGCACTATGCCATAGTGATGTTTGGGTGCCATTGCTTCCAGTGGTCCTATGAAGTCCATGGCCTACTTTTGACCACACCGCTTCAGGGGTTTCTGTGGGAATCATGGGCGCTTGTCTGATCTTTAGGCGCTTGTCACTGTTTAGACACTCATGGCATCTCTCAATCATTGTACGGATATCCTGATCCATGGAAGGCCACCAGTAGGCTTCCCTCACTCTACGACGTGTCATGGTGTTTCTGAAATGGCCTGCATGAGCTCTGCACAGGATGGTTTTCCTCATACATGTGGGCGGAATCACCTGGTCTGTCTTCATAATTATGCCGTCAGTCTCAGAGATTTCATCTGCCACTTTCCAATATGGTCTAATTCCTTCTGGCACTGCCCTTTCATCTGGCCATCAATTTTTGACCCATTCTCTGATTCTCACCATGGTGGGGTCTTTCCCGTCTTCTTCCATCCAATGTCTCTGATTTAGCTCTAGGTAATCTGGGGCCTTGAGATCTGTAATGGATGCTACAATGCATTCTTCTTGCAAGAAGGTGGTGGCATTGTCCTTTCCTTCTGGCAATCTTGACATGCAGTCCGCCTGCGAGTTCTTCCACCCCGAGATGTGTTTTACCTCGAAAGTGTATTCTTGCAGTTTGGCTGCTATGCGTGCTAATCTGGGTGTCAACACTTTGGTGCCGCCTAGGCTGAGCATATGGATGAGGGGCTTGTGGTCGGTGACTAATTTGAACTTTGTGCCCCACACATATGTCCTGAAATGTTCCACAGCCCATGCACACGCCAGCATCTTTTTCTCGATGGTGGAATAATTTTGTTCGGCTGACGATAGGGCTTTAGAGGCACATGCTACCACATGTTCTGTGTCGCCCTTTTTCTGGGTGAGAACAGCTCCTAATCTGTACGCGCTGGCGTACGTGGTGATGACTGTACTCCAGTCTGGGTTAAACGGTTGCAGGCACAGCGCTTCCACTATGTGTCGTTTGATGCTTTCCACTGCTTTCTTCTGGACTTCTTGCCACGTGTACTCTGACCCTTTTTTGAGAAGCTCATGGAGCGGCGCTGAGGTTTCAGAGAATTTGGAGATGAATTTGGTGTATTATTCCGCCAGACCGAGGAATGACCTCACCTCGTCTTTGTTGGTGGGTTCGGGGGCTTTAATTATTGCCTGTGGTAGGTTTTGTCTTGGGATTTAAACCTTGCTCTGATATCTTTTACCCCAAATACTCAACTTCTTGCGCCTTGAATACACATTTTTCATACCTTAATCTTACTCCCGCTTCTTGAAGCTTGGTGAGGACTGTTTTCAATGTGGCATCATGTGTCTGTTCGTCTGCAGCGTATACCAGGATGTCATCCTGGAAATATGACACGTTCCTGACATTCCGTAGTAGGGCGTCCATCATGCGTTGAAACGCTGAGGCTGCGGATGATAGGCCAAACGGCATCTTTGTGAATTGAGAGGTGCCAAACGGAGTGATGAAAGCGGTCAATGGCTTAGACTCCTTATGTAGTTGTATTTGATGGTACGCATTCCTCATGTCCAACTTCGAGAATACTCTGGCCTCCTTCATCATGAGGATCAACTCGTTGATGCTCGGTGCAGGGGGTAGCTGTCCGCGATTACTTTCAGGTTTAGACTGCGGAGATCAATGCATACCCTTAGCTCATGTGAATTTTGTTTTTTTATGAGTACCACTGGGCTCAGCCACTCGGATGCTTCAATTTCTTCGATGGTGCCGTCTTTTTTCATTCTGTACAGTGTGTCTCTTGCGGTTGCCGGTACTGGCCTTACCCTGTGTTTGACCAGGACTGCGTTGGCTTTAAGTAGTATTTTGTGGACGAAGCCTTTGATTTGTCCTGGCTCTTCCGAAATTAGTTTTGGATAATCTTCTTTCGCTCTAGAACTGACTGACAGTACTTGGTCCTCTGTGCTGAGGTTCAGCTTAATTTTCAGTTTTGCCTGGTCATCCCACCCTAGCACTGCTGAGCCTTCTTGACTAAAGTAAACTTTTGTGGTGGTCTCTCTCCCTTTGAACTCCACTTTACCTTTGATGTAGCCAAGCAGGTCCACTGACGCGCCACTGAAAACTGTGGGCCTGTGCTTCGTGCTGAGCACTTGGACCGTCTCTGTGCTCATCATCTCCTTGTACGTGCGCAGCAGTATTATGGTTAGGTCAGAGCCCAAGAAAGGGGTAAAAGGGTCCTGGAAATCAACCGATGAAATCTAAAAATGCCAAAAGAAGATAAATAAAAGCTACTCCCTGAAATGTCTCTGTTCGCTCTCAATACCTGATGACTATGAGGTTGCTAAATCTGAGGAGGATCAGTCTCCTAGTGTTGATAACAAGCCTTTGACCAGGTCTATGGCCCCTATTTTTACGAGATGGGCTAAAAATAAGAGTTGTGGAGGTAAACAAGGTGTGGGGGCAACTTCTGGCATGGCAGGCACGGCGGAGGCCGTTAGTCAGGCTTGCTTGTCTTTGCTCTCATAACTGCAAGAAAGGGATGTTTCCTCCTCTGAGCACCCTGTGGAGATTCATGATCAAGAGGTCAGTGTGAAGACTACTCCCGCCCCTCTTACCTTTAGTATTAAATCGGATTAATTAGATGGCAAGCCTGTCAGCCAACTAAAGTATTCAATAGCGTATTGGTACAATGTGGAGACTCCTAGAAGCAGCCAAGGGGAAGAAGTTTGACCAGCTGCTCTAGGAATTCTAATGTTCCTAATTTGGATGCGCAAATTGGGTTAGGGCACTGCAAAGAACAGGAGAGCCCTTTTGAATCTGGATATACATGATTTATCAAGGAATCTTTCTTCCCCAAAGAAGACAATCTTATTATGAACCGTAGTACAATCCTATTCTTGTTATATGACATTTCAGCGCTAAGGTTTATTACCTCTAAAGACATACTCGAGTTGAGATCATCTTCGAGGACAGACTTGATATTGCAGTTGCGGATATTCTGTTATCTCTGATTCAAAAGCAGTTATTGTCCTATGTGGATAAGTTAAGACAAAGAGGCTTTGCATTGTGCCCATATGTGAATACAAAACACTATATGAGTGAGATGGGAACCACTGATCGGCTACATGCTATATCTATTTCTTGCTTGGCTCAAAGTAATTCTCCCCGAAAAGTCATCTTAATGGATAAATCTTTAAGTCAAGCCATGAAAAGGGAATGGTTTTGGGTGGCAGAGTCGCTTATGGGAAATAATCCTACGGCTGGCTCAAAGAGGCCTGTTTTTGAATATTTTCTCATGGACCTCCTGCAATTTCTCCCATTTTACTCATGCCCCAAATGCGGAAATAAATTGGAAGGTGTGGACCTAATAATGCTACATGAAACCTTCCTGAAATCCAAAGTTACGCTAGAAGGGTTTCATGTATGTCAACAAAAGGCTTTTTGCGGGACAAAGTGGGAGACCCTGGGGTGGGGGGCTCTTAACTGCTGTCAGCACCGCTTGGGCTAGTGAATTTATTGTGCTGCTTGATTTTGCTCCCTGCTTGCTTGTGGCAAATGTTTTGTCCAAGGGTTTATGTAGCTCCATCTTGGTTGTGAACGTATATTGTAATTTTTTAGAGGTAACCAATGGGGTGCTCATAGAGAAACTGGAGGGTCTTTGTTGAAACAGCAAAATATACATATATGCCTAACGAACGACTTGTTAGAATCGCTGGAGATTTTAATGCACATTGTTTGAGTACACCTCTTATAGCAAAAAATTATAAGGGAGAGGGGACCAAAACTAGCAAGAGGGAGAGCAAATGGGCTAATTTATTTCGGTAATGGGATTTGGTTCCCCTTAACGGAAATGTTGAAGGTGATTTGGAGAGTGCCACAACTTGGGGGTGAGGAACGCAAAGATCAAGAATTGATTTTGTGTTTATATCTGGTGAACTGTTTCATTATTGTAATCAGTTTGCAAAATGTGAGGGCTCTCTGAGGGACCACTCTGTGCCTATGAGTAGATTTCTGTGTCCAATAGTCTTCATCGAGTCATATATAGTGCTGTCTGTTGTAGTAAATAAAGGAAAAAACAGGCTGAGATGCACTGATAGGGCAAAAGGTGGCTTTATGAAAGATTTTTAAAAGATGTGGAGTAATGTTTTTATCAGCTGAGAAAAGCAAATATCAACAGCTGAAGATGTTCCCGGCTATTATGCAGAGATCCATACAGGAGTATACATTTCCAAATTTTAGTAATATGGAGAGAAAGGCCACTTATGTCCCGCAGCTCCAGATACTCAAAAGATCAATGCAGAGGAATATTCAATGCCTGAAGAAATCTGGTATTGAGTGTGATTGCCTAATTGTAAAAGAAAAAAAAAAGAAAAGTTGAGGATGAGGCCATGTTGAAAATTGTCACTGGCTCGCAGGAATATTCCCCTGTGCGTGAAAAGGGAGTATTACCTACTGACGGAATAATGCTCAAGCCTCCCACTCCCTTCCAGCCCTCCACGATACCCTTCCTCGATTCCCTGTGAAGTCTCACCTTAGGGTCTGGAAGGATGAGTTCTCCATCCTGCTTCTGATGCAGGGGCGCATTGAAACCCCGTTACTTCACTGGATTGAGGTTTGATGGGAGTTCAATAAGCTTGACTATTCAGGTAAGGCACTGTAAGAGTTCTGTAGCAAGTTCAAAAGTTCAAGCTTAATAATAATGTTCATTGTCTTATTGCAGCAAGTGCTAACGCTTATGTCTTTTTCCCCTTAGGGGCCGGGGTTCGGAATGCCGGAGATATGGCGCCGACCCGAAGTGAAACGTGCAGTTCCAGTAAATGACAGGTAAGTTCTGGATGAGCGTTCGGGTAATGTCTTTGCATTCGCTCATTCAATGTCTTTGTCTTTTTCCCCATAGGGGCCGGGGTCCGGAATGCCAGGAAGCGGCAGGACCCGAAATGAAATGGGAATGACCCAACAGGTAAGTCTTAGAAGGAAACTGAGCTTTTCCTATTCCCTTCCTTCTCTCACCTTGTGTTCTTGTCTTTTTCTCTCTAGGCTCTGGGAAGTGGCTGCGGATCCGGATGATCGCTGCTGAAGATGGAGGTGCCCAGGAAAGGTGAGTGAAATGCAGCGCTGCAGCGATCGAAGCGAAATGCTTTTAAAATGATGTTTTCCCTTTCAGGATCGTCGGTGTGAAGTCTCTGTGATGCAGCTTTAGCAGGTAAGGTCTTCTTTCTCTCCAATTCTTTCTTAGCAGGTGACCCAGGATGCTGACAGGCGTGGCTGAAGTCCAGATGCAGGAGCTGACACGGTGAGCGTCCAGCTGCGAGGAGCAGAACAACGCAAAGCGTGAGTTGCTGATCGGGCGTGGTTTAAATAGCTTTGAAAGAAGTTCCAGGTATGTATCCTTCCACCTATCAGGTATGTATCCTTCCCCGACCACACCCAGGGGAAAGTAGGTCCACAGGTTAAGTAGTTCCATTCAGGCCTCAAGAGGGCCTGGATGTAGCAGCATGGTCTGCATCAGGTAAGTGCACCTTAAAACACTTGAACACATGTCTAGCTTTATGAGCCTGGCGCCTAAGGCGCCAGGACAGGGGTCCAACATGAGCCTGGCGCCTAAGGCGCCAGGACTGTGTCCAAAGGGCCCCAGCTTGGGCCCGCTGGCGCTTCCCTGGGGGAAATGATGCCTGCCTCTGGGGTTGCTGGGTCGGACCTGGCTCCTTGGAGGTAGGCATCATGACAGTACCCCCCTCAAGGCCCCTCCCAAGGTTGTTCCCTCCGGGGGTTTTGGCTTGTTCGGAAATCTCCGGTGGAACCTTTGTATTAATCGAGGTGCGTGAACATGGTTACTAGGCTCCCACGATCTCTCCTGAGGTCCATATCCCTTCCAGTCAACAAGATAGAAGAGTTTGGACTTTAACACCTTGGAGTCTAAAATGTCTTTAACTTCGAATTCTAATTCCCCTTCAATTTGAACTGGGTCTGGAGGCTTGGACAGTCGGGTCCCAGGTTGTACTGGCTTCAAAAGTGATGCATGAAAAACTGGATGAATACGCATGTTAGACGGTAAATCCAGTTTGAAGGCCACGGGATTGATTATAGCCTTGATGGGATAAGGTCCTATGAATCTGGCATTGAAGGTTCGCGGGCCCTTGAGGGGTAAATGTTTCGTTGCTAGCCATACCTGATCTCCTACTTGGTAAGGAGGAGTTTTACTTCGGTGCAAATCAGCGTTTTCTTTATACTTTTTCTTGACTTGCTGTAAATGAGTTGCAGCTTCTTTGAAGGCTTGGGTTATTGTGGAATGCAGATGATTTACTGCGGGCATTTCCAGGGTCAGAAGTGGATCTAGATCAGAGGTCCGAGGATGGTGACCATACAAAGTATAAAAAGGAGTTTGTCCGGTTCCAGAATGCACTGAATTGTTGTATACATATTCTGCGATCCAAAGGATGTCTTTCCAATTTAACTCGGATTGGTGTAACATGCACCGAAGATATTGCTCGAGAGTCTGATTGGTTCTCTCGGTTTGTCCGTCGGACTGGGGGTGGTGGCTGGTGGATAGCCGCACATCTATTTGTGCTAGTTGGCAACACTTCTTCCAAAAATGGGAGATAAATTGACTTCCACGATCCGAGACTAATATGGAAGGGAAACCATGTATACGAACTATATTCTCCAGAAATTCCTTGGCCAAGGTGGAAGCTGAAGGCAAACCTTTTAAAGGGATAAAGTGGGCCATTTTGGAGAATAGATCCACAATTACAAGGATAGTGTTGTAACCAGCACAAGGAGGCAGGTCAGTTATAAAGTCCATTGACAAGGTGTGCCATGGTGCCGGTGGAATATCCAAGGGTTGAAGTAGGCCAGCTGGCCTTTTCTTTTGACCCTTGTTTTGGGCGCAAATTCCGCAAGACAAAACAAAAGACTTTATGTCTTTTCTCCAAGAAGGCCACCAGAAGTGGCGTTTGATTTTTTCCTCCGTTTTAGCGATACCAGGGTGTCCTTCCATTAATGATTCATGATGATGGGCAATAACAAGTTCTTGCAATTCTTTACTAGGCAGAAACAACCGCTCCTGGAAGTAGGGTAAGTCATCCTTAATGGTGTAATGAGGACCCTTTTGACTCCATTCCAGTAAGGCTGAAGAATCTAGAAGTTGTTTTACTTGCGTTTGGATGTCCTCAATAGTTTGCAATGAAATTAGGCCTAAGATTCTTTGTTTTGGTATGATTGGCACAGGTTCTAAACTCGAATTGGGTTCTTCCATGCCAATCCGGGATAAGGCGTCCGCTTTACAATTCTTGCAGCCAGGGCGATAGGTAATTACAAAATCAAATTCCGCAAAGAATAGAGCCCATCGGAGTTGTCGTGAAGATTGAGCCTTGGCCGTCTTTAAATACTGTAAATTTCTGTGGTCCGTAATTACGGTGATGGTGTGTCTTGCCCCGAGAAGGTAGTGACGCCAAGCCTTGAAAGCAGATTTAATAGCCAGTAACTCTTTGTCGGTAATTGCGTAGTTGATTTCAGGAGGAGAAAATTTCCTGGACCAAAAGGCCACAGGGTGTAGTTGGTTAGTTTCTGGGTCTCTTTGCGACAGGACAGCTCCCATGGCCGAACTGGATGCGTCGGTTTCCACAATGTAAGGGAGATCTGGGTGCGGATGCTTCAATATAGGTGCAGAGGTGAATTTGGTTTTCAGGTCCTGAAAGGCTTGTTCGGCCTCAAGAGTCCGTTCAATGCGTTTGTTTTTCTTTAGGAGAGCTGTGATGGGTTGGACTGTTCGGGAAAATTCCGGGATGAATCTTCGATAGAAATTGGCGAAGCCGAGCATGCTCTGAATTCCCTTCACCGAGCTAGGAGATGGCCATTTGAGGATGGCGTCCACCTTTCGCGAGTCCATTTGGACTCCTTGAGGTGTCAGGATAAATCCGAGAAACTCCACTTCTGTGGTATGAAAAACGCATTTTTCGAGCTTTGCAAATAGTCTGTGCTGGCGCAATTTCTCAAGAACTGCCCTAACATGTTTTCTGTGATCGGATTCTGAAGAGGAGTACACCAGGATGTCGTCAATATAAACAATGACACAGACGTTGATAAGTTCCCGAAGAACATCATTCATAAAGTACTGAAAGGCGGCAGGTGCATTGCACAAACCGAAGGGCATCACCTGATATTCGAAGAGCCCAAATTTGGTGCGGAATGCAGTCTTCCATTCGTCGCCTTCTTTTATACGCACCAGGTGATAAGCTCCTCGGAGATCTAACTTGGTGTACACACAAGCGTCTTTCACCTGGTCGATAAGCTCAGGGATCAGGGGCAGAGGATAACGATTCTTAATCGTTATTTGATTTAGGGCGCGATAGTCTATACATGTTCTAAGGTCGCCCTCTTTTTTCGGCACGAAGAACAGAGCTGAGGAGACAGGAGACTTGGACGGGCGAATAAAACCATTGGCTAGGTACTGATCTAAATACTGACGCAAATGTAGGTTCTCAGGTTCCGTAAGAGCATAAATCCTACTACAAGGTAGTTGAGCATTGGGTACCAGATCGATTTGGCAATCATAAAACCGATCGGGGGGTAACGTGTTAGCCTGTTCCTTCTGAAAAACGTCTTGGAATTCTTGGTATTCTGACCCCTGTAGCTGTACAGGGGTGGAAGTTGCTGAGGCTAGACCCATAACTGGATTTCTTGGGTAACAAGTTGGTTCACAATCAGGAAAACTTATCTTCTTTGCTCGCCAGTCAATTCTGGGATTATGTGTTTCTAACCAAGGAATTCCAAGAATTACTTGAAATTGTGGGGCCTTGATCACATCAAACACAATTGCTTCCCGATGTCCATCCTGACCCACCAGTGTCATTTCAACAGTGGAATGCGTTACAGGCCCTGAGGCTATTTCGGTTCCATCTACTGTAGTAATGACATCTTGGGTTACTTTCGGGCAGAGAGGGAGCTTAATCCTGGAAGCCAATTCACGGTCTATGTAATTTCCAATAGCTCCACTGTCGATGTATGCTTTTATAGCATGCAACAGCTGAGGCTGTTTTGGGTCCACGAGAACCATTGGCATGACAAAATGCGAGGTCAAAGAGTTTGTTTTCAAGCTCGGCAAGCGGACCCCTACTAGGTCGTTTCCCGAATCAGGTGTCAATAAATCGTTATCAGTGGCTCCAACCACCTTCTTAGGTGGTTTAACCGGACAATTTCGAAGAAAGTGACCGGAAGTCCCGCAATACAGGCAAAGTTGCATTTGCCGCCTTCTCTCTCATTCCTTCTGTGTTAATGGTCCTTTATGGATCCGGATGATCGCTGCTGAAGATGGAGGTGCCCAGGAAAGGTGAGTGAAATGCAGCGCTGCAGCGATCGAAGCGAAATGCTTTTAAAATGATGTCTTCCCTTTCAGGATCGTCGGTGTGAAGTCTCTGTGATGCAGCTTTAGCAGGTAAGGTCTTCTTTCTCTCCAATTCTCTCTTAGCAGGTGACCCAGGATGCTGACAGGCGTGGCTGAAGTCCAGATGCAGGAGCTGACACGGTGAGCGTCCAGCTGCGAGGAGCAGAACAACGCGAAGCGTGAGTTGCTGATCGGGCGTGGTTTAAATAGCTTTGGAAGAAGTTCCAGGTATGTATCCTTCCACCGATAAGGTATGTATCCTTCCCCGACCACACCCAGGGGAAAGTAGGTCCACAGGTTAAGTAGTTCCATTCAGGCCTCAAGAGGGCCTGGATGTAGCAGCATGGTCTGCATCAGGTAAGTGCACCTTAAAACACTTGAACACATGTCTAGCTTTATGAGCCTGGCGCCTAAGGCGCCAGGACAGGGGTCCAACATGAGCCTGGCGCCTAAGGCGCCAGGACTGTGTCCAAAGGGCCCCAGCTTGGGCCCGCTGGCGCTTCCCTGGGGGAAATGATGCCTGCCTCTGGGGTTGCTGGGTCGGACCTGGCTCCTTGGAGGTAGGCATCATGACAGTGTCTAGTTGGAAAGCCCATTATGAACAACTTTATGTAAATATGTCTAAGGAAGCTGCACCTCCTAAAGACTTAGGGGAATGGTGTTTGGTTTTTGACATTCTTGATATTGAAATAATTATCAATAAGTGTAGTCGATCGTGAGCCCCTGGCCCAAATGGGCTATACAATCTTATTTTTAAGTCAGACCCATCTTTTTGGGCCCCCACTTTATTTAGACTGTTCAAAACCATTATCTCTACTCAGCCATTCCTGGAGACTTGGTCCTCTGCAATTATTATACCAATCTACAAAAAGGAAAATAAAATCGACCTTGTAAATTACCGGCCAATAGCATTGATTGATGTCGATTACAATATTTGTGTGTCCCTGATGCTGGCTGAGTTAAGATCTTGGGCAGAGAAATCTGGCATATTAAAATTAAATCAGATTGGATTCCAGCAAGGTGTGGGCACAAACACTGCAGGATTTGTATTGGCCCATCTACAACAGATGGCCTGGTAGAAATGTGTGGCGAGGATATACCTTGTTAGTATTGATCGGACAGCAGCCTTTGATAAATTGCATCGAAATTTGTTATGGAAAAAACTAAAGAATTGGAGGATTCACAACGACTTATTGAGCAGGAAAGCATGACACAGCCAAAAACAGCTGAAAATGGCTTACTAGAGGGATGTGTCCACGACCCCATATTATTTCATCTTTACTTAGCTGATTTAGGGCAGGTTTTGCAGAGATCTGTGCTCTTGTCACCAGTGGTCTTTGGTTATAGAGTACACTGGATAACATATGCTGACGGCATCCTGCTACTGGACTGTACCAAGGTGGGCATATCTCGTATGTTAAAAATCTTTTGAGGTATACTCTAAGGAAAATGCCATAATAATAAACACAGCGAAGTCCAAAATATTAACTTTAAAGGCAGAAACTAAAAGCATGAAACTTGATTGGTATTTATGTGGCCAACCTATTGAGGAAATTCCCAAATTGCAGTATTTTGGTTTTCAAACGTTGGCTTCTCCTGGGAAATACAAAATGACTAAGTATATAATTGAAAAGATCAAATATTTACATAATAATTATGGGAAATTTTCATTAAAACCTGGAATTAAGTTTTACAAGGCAAAAGTTGTCTCAAGTATATATCATGCTCAGGAGATGCATGTTAGGCAGAATCCTGTGCAGCGCCCTTAGGGACCACTACACACAGTTAAGACTACAGGTGGCAATACAAGTTTTACCTTTGGTACAAGCCTGTACTACTATGTTAAAGTGGTAGCAGTAGCGGAGCAGCCAGGCTTATCTCAAGAGTATATGAGCAGTAGCAGAGATTACACAAAGGGACCACAATTACTGTGACTCAAGCAAACACTGACTCAAGGTTTCAGGTAAAAAAAATATAAGTACATTTATTTTTAAACCGTTTGTTATAAACGCAACACTTCTATTAATTGAAAACCACACGTAAAATATACTACAACTAACCAATTCACTTTGTACGGTATAACTTCAAGGTAAGTACCCTGTGTTTTAGCGGACCGGTGTTGTGAAACAAAAGACGTTACCGGGAATACACTTGCGATCACTTTTTGACAGTAATGACAATTCGGTCTTACTGAAGAAATGCGTATCCCCGCCAAGAAATGTTAATGGGGCAAAAACACAATTAGTACCTGAGATACCCAGAGAGAGTTGGGGGCAAAAATCATAGGCAATACTTTTGTCAAGGCAGAACCAGAGAACACTCCCAGACAGAAATTCAAGAGTCAAGAGGCCGGAGCCAGTGTCAAGTGGAACCGTGTTCCTGTTGTCGAGGATCACACAGTCCGATAGTTCACGATTTGACGTAGTCAGGAGTGCTTAGATATTGTCAACAGAGGAAGCAAAAGTTATAAGAAGTAGGGAAGACAAGGGCAAGCCTTGAAGGCGAAGAAAAGGGATTCACCCTAATTCCTCGAGCAGAACACAGTACCTTATTCAATGAAGGAGCTGGTGCCACGGCAGTTGTTCCAGGTAGTTTCCTGCAGACCCATGGTTCCTAGAGCTTCGATACGAAGGAGGACGTCTGGAGGGGTCTGCACCACACAGGGCTGAAGCCGGCAGAAGCAACGGTGAATAAAAGTTGTGCTCCTTAAAAAACAGGAGAGGCTCTTCAGATGGCTATGCGGACCACTACAGCAGTGTGCAGCGATTTCGACCACGAAGAGGATCCTCTGGCTGTAGAAGATGAGCTGGTTATCCCCACCAGGCTCAAGGGAAGAAGACTCCGGACTGGATCTTCTCTGGTCGTCGAAGGGTAGATAGCTTAGGACTGCAGCAGGGCTTCACCGGGACAGGATAGTTGCAGCAGTCGACTTCTTCTCCGCTTCTCTTAGGTTCCTTGTAGTCCCAGTGGCGACTGTGACTTCTACCCCAAGAGTCCTGCCTTTTATGCGAAAATCCCCCATTCACACAGCCTGGCTGTCAATCACGGAGCAGGGGGGCTGTCCGGCTCGGACAACCACCTCAGCCAATCATGGCAAAGTGCGACTTGGGTTTCCTAGGATACCCTGTGCAGGGGGTGACTACACCCCTCCCTCACATTCAGCCCACCTAGACACCCAGGCGCCTAGAGGAGGGATTCTTGGCAGAAGCCCGCCAAAAGACAGTGAACAAAGAAGGCAGACCTGGTTTGCCGCGCAAAGTAAAACACAAGAAGGACTTTAAGAAAAAGAAATGGCGAATAAACCCGACCGGAGCCAAAAGAAAAAGTATTTGGTCAAGCGGGTTTAAGTTCGAGGCTAATGTAATAGCCTAAAACAGTACCACGTTTATATAGTATAATCGCGGTAGAAAATTTAGGGTAGATACCACTGACACCAGCCAAGTCTAAATGTTAAAAGAGCGAAACAATGCTCTAGGAGGTACAGATAAAAAGGGCTAAGGATTAACCCTTTCCAGTACTCCATGTAAGATGGGGTGTACTGGATTTTTGGTTAAATGACTAAGTAAAGTTAATGGCAACTTTACCCTTTTCTGGGGGACAGTAGTCAGCCCCAGCAATGGAGTCGGTGGGAAGTCTAAAAGACAACCCTGTGTCACTGCACTGAAGTTGCTGGGTAACACACAAAAGAAGGGGGCTACTGAAGTGGTGTATTCCAGAGCCCACAATCACAACAACAGTTGAAATACACATGGCCAAACATGGGTAAGAGTGGGGAAAAGCTCACACTCTTACCAAGTGGAAACATTTACTCCAGAAATCCAGCAAAGCTGCTGAGGGACTCACCAGGTAAGGGAAATTAGCCATTGAATGAGAATTCTTCCTAACAATGCACCACCAATTGAGTGACTACAATTTTGATTATGTCAAGGGCCTTTTGTAGGGAGGTACTCTGGGTTTCTGAAAATCAGTCCCAATGACTATGATATGGCATCAATTGCGTATAGTTTCTATGAATATGAAGGTGCTTTGGAAAAGATTGCAGCCATGTTTGAAAATGTATAATCCTCCCCCATATTCAATCTATGGAGTATTTGATGTTAAGCAATCTAAGGTGGCAAAATCATCTGTGACAATCTGTAAAGTACAAATAGAAAAATTGCTGTATGTATACCCTGGAGGAGCTATTAGAAAATCTCTCCTTGTGTAAAAGGAGATTATGGGATTATGATAGGGTTGTCACCTGTGAAAGGCTAAGTTCCTACAAAAGGTTTAAACATCTGGGCACTAATGAGCGCAAAGAGGGATAATTAGCAAGATATCTCATAAAGTATCCCTCTTTGTGTTTTGCTAGAACTATTTTGCCTTTTTGCCTTAATGTATTACCCACATTTGAAAATCGTTTTATGTGCCAAGAAAGGGGGCCAAGTAGCCGAAATGTAGGTTTTGTTCTAAAGAGGCTGAATCACTAAAACAATTACCTACTGTTCGCTATTGCAGAATCTTCAAATACACTGTTTTGAGCGCTTTATCTGTCATTTAAAATTATCCCCATTGTCATTTAAAATTATCTCCATAGGATCTTTTATGGGAAAGATTATTTTAGGAACAGTGTCTGATTGTACTTTTATTAGCATGGTATCTTTTTTTAAATGAAAATAGTCTTATTGGTTATAGATTTTTAATGTAAACTTGGTTGAGGAGAATTTAGTATTGCAGTAGTTTTATTCATATTTTTAATTTGTATTGTTTTTATAATTGTGTACATTTTGTGCAATTGTGTTAAGGTTTATATGATAAACTGTATGACACATTAACTATATTAAAAACAAAATCATAAGTCAGGGTATATGTTTCAATTGCATTGAACTGTTTTAACTTCACTTTACTGCCTACAGTTTACCTTTTTCACTATTTCTGAACTTCGTCTACTCTAATAAGTTTAAAATATAGGTGATCTCATATAGGTGAACTGTTTTTATTTATAGGGTGATATAGGGATAGAAACATACCTTGTACTTTACATGCGTAGAGATTTAATGCCTAATAAAATAGTATTTTGTGCACCTGTATTCCCTGAGTGTTTTGAATACTCTATATACACCACCCCCATACTTTCTGAAGTTTGCCTTTTTGCTCAGTCCACCGCCATCTAGAGCTTGGTTAGACCTGAGTGTCAATTACCCTGGTTATCTATCGACTAGGGGGTGTCCTCTCAGAACTCCCCCACAGTGTTCATTCTGGAAATCTATCTGAACAGTTTGTCAAGTAGTCAGCCAAAGTATAATATTTAGGCAAACAGTTGTTTTATTTAATAAATCATGTTCAAAAACTTGAAAAACACTTTTTAAATGCATTTCCATATTTCCTTTATGTCTCTTCCTTTTAATCAATAAATCATTCTTAATTAAAAAATTAAATTCACAAATGTACAGGCTAACAAAAAAAACATGGAGCAAATGTATGGAAGAATGTTGAACACGCAAAACCAGTGCTACACAAAGTGGCAGGCTTCACAAATGCAAAGCACTGGGCAGCAATGAACAACATGGATACTGTAATTTGCAATTACCATCGCAAATCGACAAATTGCAATCTCTTGCAAGTCTCAAACTAGCCTGGGTGGAAAGTGAGTTTCAAACCTTCTTTGTGGCTCACATAGAAATTCATAAATGTTTTCTGCCCACTTGTGCACTAGGCAAGCTGAGGGTATTTGCGAGGTGAGTGGACGTCGTCTCCCTACGATTTTTAAAGAGGGGACTTCCTCGCCATAGGCCAAAGAAGGGAGACAACTGTCCCAAAGTGAGTGGTATGGTTGGAATAGGGTAGGTGACTGAATCTACCCAAACCATCCAAACTATAAGAAGGCACTTGCCTGCTGGACATTAGCTCAGTTCCATGCATCATCTTTCATGTCTTTCCTGTTGAGGCAGACTGGCCTGTAATGACATTAGAGAGATTTCCCAATAAGCAAGTTCTCTAAAGAGGCCAATTTGAGTTGGGAAATGTAAGTCACATCTTGCAATACCTAACATGTAACAGTGCACGCAGAAAATTATGGTAAGAGTGTGAGAGGCGGGTTCTATGTCATTTCATTGACGGGTGTAATTTCAATGGGTTTTTTACTGGCATTTTCTACGAACAAAAACTCACCCAAAATGATTTTTTTTTGGGGGGTTGTGGGGGCAGGGGGGTTCCTCCACCAAGCCCCTATTCCAGAAACCCCACCCCTTATATACCCCCCACCTCTCCCTCCCCCAATTATATTTCGATTCTTTTTTTGGTAAAAAACCCAACCAAATTAAACCTGTTGATGAAAGAACGCTTGACCGAGAGGAGAGGGTTATATTTGTGGATGAGTACACAATCATCAGTATTTGTCCATGCCACCATCTCTTCCACACACATGCTGTACAGGTATTAGTGGATCATGTCACAGCAAGATAGGGGTAGCATCTGCCATTGGTGCTTTCATGCTGTCATTCAGAGTTCACAATTGCAAGCTACTGAAGAAGGTTGTGTTGTTAGAATTCACCTCATTCGCTATCTTGTTGATGGTTTCGTCTCCCGGACCTCCCCCACCATCTGATTGGTGCCCAGGCCTTGCCTCGTGAGGCCTACCGACCCGCGTCCACCCTCGACCTCCACTTCCATCCGTGGTAGCTCTAAGGTAATCTGTGTGTAATTTGGCCCCTCTTTATTGCAAGTAAATATTTGTGTGCCCCCAGGCCCCTGACCCCGTTTCCTCACTGCCCGCTCCCTCCCCACACCCACTTCCTGGTTTCACCTCCCTCCTGCCTCCCGTACCTCCCCCACCGTCTGATTGGTCCTGTCAAGCAGATCTGCGCTCATTGCCAGTCCACCCAGGGCAGCCCTCTGCCCGGCAGCCCATCGGCTAAGGACCCAAAGCAAAGGACGGCTCCACTTTGACAGCTCCTGATCGTATCTGCAGGTATCCGCAGGAGAAGCAAGAAGCCGACAATAAGTAAGTGTGGCAAGGGCGTGGACAGAAGCAATTACTTCTCGCCATACTACCCTACCACTCAACCTAGAAACTAAACCATCGTAATATCTTCATACTGTATTAGCATTACATTTATAAGTTCGCATTTACAAATATGTCTGGGGTATAGTTGCACTCATAAATCGTGAAATTAACAGCTGAATTTAGAAGTGTGCCCAATATCCTGTCTGTGGAGGGTGGCATTTAGAGGTGTGCCTAATATCCTCCCTGGGCAAAGTTACATTTAGAAGTGTGCCTAGTAGCGTCCCCTGCTTGCCTTTAGAAGTCTGCCTAATATCCCCGCTGTGTAAAATTGAATTTAAAAGTGTGACCATTATCCTGTCTGTGCAAGGTTGAATTTAGAAGTGGGCCTAATATCCTGTCTGTGGAAAGTTGAATTTAAAAGTGTGCCCAATATCCGGTCTGTGCAAAGTTGCCTTTAGAAGTCTGCCCAATATCCTCCCTGTGCAAAGTTACATTTAGAAGTGTGCCTAGTCGAGTCCTCAGGTTGTCTTTAGAAGTGTGCCCAATATCCGCTCTGTGCAAAGTTGAATTTGGAAGTGTGCCATTATCCTCACTGTGCAAAGTTGATTTTAGAAAGAGCCTAGTAGCTTCCCCTAATTGACCTTACAAGTGTGCCCAATATCCTGTCTGTGGAAAGTTGAATTTAAAAGTGTGCCCAATATCCTGTCTGTGGAAAGTTGAATTTAAAAGTGTGCCCAATATCCTGTCTGTGGAAAGTTTAATTTAGAAGTGGCCCTAATATCCTGTCTGTGGAAAGTTGAATCTAGAAGTGGGCCTAATATCCTGTCTGTGGAAAGTTGAATCTAGAAGTGGGCCTAATATCCTGTCTGTGGAAAGTTGAATTTAAAAGTGTGCCTAATATCCTGTCTGTGCAAAGTTACATTTAGAAGTGTGCCTAGTAGCGTCCCCTGGTTGCCTTTAGAAGTCTGCCTAATATCCTCGCTGTGCAAAATTGAATTTAAAAGTGTGCCCATTATCCGGTCTGTGCAAAGTTGGGTTTAATGTGTGCCTAATATCCTGTCCGTGCAAAGTTACATTCAGAAGTGTGCCTAGTAGCGTCCCCTGGTTGCCTTTTAGAAGTCTGCCTAATATCCTCGCTGTGCAAAATTGAATTTAAAAGTGTGCCCATTATCCGGTCTGTGCAAAGTTGAGTTTAAAGTGTGCCTCATATCCTGTCTGTGCAAAGATACATTTAGAAGTGGGCCTAGTAGCGTCCCCTGGTTGCCTTTAGAAGTATGCCTAATATCCTCTCTGTGCAAAATTGAATTTTGAAGTGCGGCTAATTTCCTGTCAGTGAAAAGTAGAATTTAGAAGTAGAAATCCTAACCATGAGTGCCGCCATTCCACTAAAATCTACCGGAAACAACCACCGGGCACCACCCCCCTTCCAGCCAACCCTACCGCCTGATCCCCCTCCCCAAATCATCGCACCCTCCACCCCATCCCCCTCACATCCCCTTACCAAACACCAAGCCAGAGGAGCACGATGACGTGCCATCCACCCTAAGACCACTACTCTTACGAACCCCACTGATCAGCGTACCTCGATCATACATGCCCCCCCACAAGCCTCCCAAGTGCACCCCGCCCAGCAATCATGCACCCCGCGTCCCTCCTATCAACTCCCACCTCCATCCCGCAACGACCACACTCTTTCCACTCCCTAAAAACTGCACGCCTAGCCCTAGCAAGAACGGAAGCTTCATCCCTCTCCCCCTCTAACCCCCCTACACCCTTGCACACACCAATCGCAATTAAGACACTAAAGAGGAAATGTACCTGGCCCCCCTCAATCTCTCAGCACTCATCGCCTCCCCTGTCTCGACCCACCACCTCATCCCCCCCTTCACCACCCTCACCCCACACAACTCCCTACTAGAAACCACTCTCCCTCGATTTCTCACCAACCACTGCTGAAACTCTTAACACAACACACCCCACTTTCAGGTCCCCCGGCCCAAACCGCAACATCCCATCACACACATCCATCCACGCCCACCCAAAACTCGCGAGCTTCTCCGCCGGCCCACTCTTCCCATCGACCATCGACCACCCCACCCCTCTCGCTCTCCTCTCTGCACCCTCTCCCCCCCTCCACCCATCTCTGCAACTCCGACATCAACCTCTTCTACCAAAGTGAACTGCATCCTATTTAATGCCCGATCTGTAGCAAAAAACAGACACAGCATCTTTGCCCTCCTCGCCTCTGACAAATCAGACCTGGTCTTCATCACTGAAACCTGGTTCTCTGACGACTTCGCCCCTATCGCCAACGAAGCCTTCCCCCTGACTACTCCCTCATCCCACTGAACCGTCCTTCTAGAGGAGGAGGAATAGCTTTCGCCTTCAAATCTCACTTCCATGCCTCAATCATCGACAACCAACCTTCCATCCCCGCCTGCGAATCACTCCTAGTTAAACTATCACTTTCCCCTCCGTTCTCCCACAGCTTCCTAATAATTTACAGACCCCCTGGCTATGACAGACAATTCTCAAACAACCTCTGCGACTCTATTGCCACACTCCAACTAAACCATCCCAACCTCACCCTCCTGGGAGATTTCAACATATGGCTCGACATTCCCAACAACCCTATGACACACTCTCTTGTTGACGGCTTAGATGCAATTAACCTCCAACCCCATATCAACGGCCCAACCCACCATAAAGGACACACTCTTGATGCCATCTTCAGCTCCCACAACCGGATACATCTAAACCCCCCAGCCCCTATCATCTGGTCGGATCATTTCATTATTTCTTTCACCATTCGCTCTACCAACTGACCTAGCCGACTGTAAAGACTGGAGGGGGGTGTCTGTACTTCCGTTCTCTATACGGTAGAGGAGAGGCACAGAGGACCCCAGCCAAGATTCTCTATTATTGGTAACGTAGACGAGCAATCAAGGCCTATCTTCTCAGGGGGGGATGCAGGCTGGTTCTTAAGTAGAGTGTAGTCCCCGAACCCCCACAACGGAATGTCCACACCCTGTATTACTGAAAACACAGTCTTTATAAAATTAATATTCAAAGGTATGTACACGATCACAATAACGCACTTTGTACTCGGAAATCAACAATGATAAATATATACAATTCTAAAGTGGTACCACCAATTTTATCGAATCTCATTAAAGTGCATCAACTGTATGGTGAAAATGTCACACAGATCAATAACGCGGAAACCAGCAATAGAGTTAGGAAGGAAAGCAAGATGGTTGACACGGTAGGCAGACTACTGGCCCCTACCACTAGGTACAGCTCTGTGTGGAGATCCCCCCCACCTGGGCAACCTGTAAAATAAAAATATATAGCACAAGCCCAGTCCATATATTGTTCAATAGCCTTATTTCCTCCTATTAAGGTTTAACCCCCAATGTACCTGGTGGAGTAGAGTTCTTCGAAGACGCGTTGAAGGATCCTTCTTGAGTGACTCCCTTTAAAGCAGGAGCCACGGATCGTTGAGAGGCGTCGAAGATGGTGAACTTTTCGTCCGGCGGCGATGAGAAGTTCAAGGGTGCCGAGGCCCCGATGTTGATCTAGGTGGTGCTCGTCAGCGACGTCCTGCGAGGATGAGGTGTGCGGGTCACCTCGGCGATGGATTGTTCAGGACCGCAAAGAGTTTCAGAAGAACTGTGGCCCAACAAGGGCGTCGAGTGGTCGAAGTCTTTGTGGCTTTTAGGTGGTGGGAAACCCACCGGCGGATTCTCCTCGGCGCGTGGGTCATCCTCGACTTTCTCCGGCGGGACAAAGCGGTCAATGTTGCAGACGAGGGAGACCTTGGATTCAAATGTTCTTAGGCAAAGGAGCGGGCGGCTCCGGTCGTCGGCGGCACGGTGTCAAGTGGTCCCCACGGCTGGGCAACACAACTTCGACGGACCTCCAGCGGTTACACAAACCTGCGAACCCTGGTCGACGGCCTAGATTTCGACAGCAGCGAAGTCCGGGTGCTTTGCTTCGTTCTCCTCAGCGGTCCCATCTAGGGTCGGCAGCCTTTTGAGGGTCAGACTTCCAGAGAGCTTCGGCGAAGGTTAGCGGTGCTTGATGATCCCTCGGAGCACGGGAAGAGGGCACCTTACCAGGTCCTCTCTCGGATCAGTCCTTGACGAGTTCGGCAGCTTTCAGATCAGGTCGAAGCAAATGCAACAGCAAGTCTTCGTCTTCCAGCTGGGCGTCGAGGATCAGCAGTTCCAGTTACTCTTCAAGTGTAGACAGAGCTTCTGAACAATTTCCAGTGGTGAGAGGTCCCCAAATATGCTATCTTGTCTCTAATCCATACTGCTGGGTCACTCTCAGCAGCCAATCATACAGAAGGGCATTCATGCAGTCAGTCAGCCAATCAGGCACACAGCACATTCAGGCCATCCTCCTCCCTCTCAGACACTCACAACAAGGAATGTGGATAGGGACAAGTACCCAGCCATTCAACACTACACACTGCATTCAGGCCAGTTTCGGCCAGGGCTGTCTCAGTCTTTGTCTCTCCTACCAGAAACCAGACAGCCACAACAAGAAGTGCATATTGGTCACACACTCCATTCACCCAGGTCCCACCCACAGGGCGTACCCACAACATACAGTTACTGGGAAGGCTCCAGTCAGTCTGGACTGGACTTCACAACAACACCATATTTGGAACTTCCACCCAACAGCCAGTCAGGGGGAAGGGACAGAGTCAGGGCTTCCCAGGACTTTAGGAAAACAAGGTAACAGGTAATAGAAAGCAAGAGGCCACAGGAGCCATCTTGTTTTCCATCAGGAATCAACTAATTCCAATGGCAGGGGCGGGGTATCCCAAAATGGAGGATACTCAGCGCACCTGTCAAATTCAGCATGTAGCTGCCACCAGCCCATACCCTGCTCTGCGGGCCACCCACAGGTGCCCAAAAATATACACTAGGGGCACAGGGTTGTACCCCCACCCATGGGTGCCGTAAGGGTATCCCACGGGTCTGTTCACCAAACCAAAAGAGAGAGAGCTGCACCGCCAGGAGTCCAACCTGAACTCCTGCGCGGAAAATATGACAGAACACACGATAAAAAGGCAGTAAAGGACAAGGATACGGAGGCCCTGTCCCTCTGATGCATTTCCAGCATCACACCGACGCACTCCTCCAGTCTTCCCCGCCTGCCTGCCCACTCAAAAATCAACTGAAACCCAACGCCTTTGACTCTTGGCTCAATACCTCTGTAACACGACTCACACCCACTTGCAAACCATCAGCCCGCCGTGGCCACTTTCCCAGATGGTTCACACCTGAGTTGAAAGCCAGTAAACAACTATACAAATACCTAGAACGCAAATGGCGGAAAGACAAAACTCTCCTGAACAGATCCACTGTAGCCCGGCACCTTTATCGGTACAAAGCCGAAATCCGGAAAGCAAAAAAAGCCCATTACAACTTCCGAATTATAAACTGTAAAAACCCAGCATAGAACTTCACAAAATCATCTCTGAATTCACCAATCCATCATGCACCACCACCGCGCCGACCCCCTCTCAAGCACTGTGCGACTCACTCTCTCTCCACTTTTTCATCACAGCTCTCGAAAGATTGAACGCTCTAACCAACAAACTCGCTCTCATATACCCACCAGCCATCCCACCGCCAGCGACCACTAGCCAACGAACGTTTGACTCCTTTAGTCCAATATCAGCTGACCAATTTCTCAAACTACTCTCTGCCCGCAAGCCATCCGGCTCCCCGCTGGACCCCTGCCCGGCCACAACCCTTAAAGAAATGTTTGCATCTACCTGTGCAGGAGAACACGCAAGAACCATCATAAATGACTCACTTGCCTCCGGAATTTTTCCAGAGGCATTCAAAACGGTTCACGTCAAACCTCTATTAAAAAAACATTCCCTCAACCCTCTCGAGCCCAGAAACTACCGCCCAATCTCAAACACAAGGTGCCTTGCCAAACTCATAGACCAAACCGCCTACGCCCAACTAAATGCCTTTGTCGAAGCCAACAATTTCCTAGACCCTGCTCAATCAGGTTTCAGAGCCTGACACAGAACTGAAACCACCCTAACCTCAATCACAGATGACCTTAAAATCACGGCAGACGCCGCGGGATGCGCTGCATTAATCCTTCTCGATCTATCAGCCGCCTTCGACACAATTAATCACTCAATCCTACTTGACTGCCTCCACCCCCTAGGAATTCATGGAAACGCTCTAAAGTGGATAGCTTTGTTCCTCTAAGATAGATACCAAATAACCCTACTCTCCACCTATTCCTCCCAAGCCCGACCAGTCGACACGGGAGTCCCACAAGGAGCATGCCTATCTGCCCTCCTGTTCAATCTCTACTTAATCACCCTACCACCAATAATTCGATTGCACAACATCCTGTGTTACAACTACGCTGATGACACCCAACTAATTCTAAAACTCCTGAACTCAAATCCCAACTGCCGAGCTGACCTCGCTTCCTGCCTCCTCGACATAGAGCTCTGGATGACCAGAAACCACCTCTTGCTAAACCGCTCCGAAACTGAAATCATGATATGTGGCAACTCTGAACTTCTTCCACACCCACTACCCTGGCCATCTGCCATGGGCAATTCACCGACTCCCTCTAAGTCAGTAAAGAACCTTGGTTGCACCCTTGACTCTGACCTAAAACTCTCGCGCCAAGTCAACAACGTCTCAAAGTCCTGCCACTACCACCTTAAAACTCTTAGACGCATCTTTCCATATCTCTCCTTTCCCAATAGACTCTCCGCGGTCCAATCAATTGTTATATCAAGACTGGACTACGCTAACCCACTCTACCTCGGAATCCACGCTTACCAACTGAATAAACTACAAAGAGCACAAAATGTGGCAGCCAAACTATTACTAGCACTCGGCCCAAGAGACCACATCTCCCCAGCCCTCAAAACTCTGCACTGGCTTCCGGTGGCCCGAAGGGTGACCTTCAAAACCTAATGCATTTCTCACCGAGCACTGCACAAAACCGGACCTCAATATCTTCAAGACAAGTTAAAACCCTATCAACCTCCACGTACTCTAAGATCTAGCTCAGCCGGCCTCCTAGTCATACCTAAAACAAACTCAGTCAGGTTAGGCGGATCATCATTCTCAGCCTTGGCCCCCACGTTGTGGAACGCACTCCCGCCCCACATCCGCCTAACTGAAGATCTCATGTCTTTCCGCAAATTACTGAAAACTTGGCTCTTCCCCTAAAAACCAACCCTGTACTGAAACTAACTTGAAGTGAATAACAGCATCGCAATTACACCAACCCAACAAACTACTGATCTTGTATAACAAAAAGACAATAACAATACAACAACAAGATCCGAGCAAGAAATCAACAACTAATAACCGCTAATGTAAACTAAAAGGACAAACAGTGAAAAGGATAAAAAGAATAAATCGTATGAAAACAGTAATTGAGGTTTAAAATATTGAAATAGGTGTAATGATTGCAATGGACAAATGAACAAAATGACCGAAATGAATAAAGAGAAGACAATGGAATGGCAAATATAGGAGACTGATGAGTACACAGACAGATGACTTTGAATGTATGAGTGAATGGCATAAATGGAAAGTCCAGAATAGACGATTCAAGTACATGAGACAGGTGCAGTGCATGATACAGATAGAGAGCACAGAACGGATCCAATGCGTATGGCAAGTGACATGGCCTGAACCGATAATGCATGATGAATAAACAAAGCGAGTAGAGCGGATGAAATCGGTGGAATGGTTGAAGCGCGTGGAACAGATGAGTGCGCGGACGAGTGAGTAGATAGGATGAGTGTGTAGATTCGGGTGAGTGTGTAGATCGGGTGATTATGTAGATCGGATTAGTGTCTAGAGCGAATGACTATGTAGAGCGCAGGAGTGTGTAGAACGGATGGGTGTGTAGAGTGGATGAGTGTGTAGCGTGGACGAATGCGTTGAGCGGAAGGGTGTCTAGAACGGATGAAAACATAGAGCGGGCGATTGCGTAGAGCGGAAGAGTGTGTAGAGCAGACGACTGTATAGAGTGGATGAGCGTGTAGAGCGGATGGAAGTGTATGAGCGGAGGAGTGTGTAACCCTGCAGGAGTGCATAGAGCAAATAGCAGATGAATGCGTGGAAAGGACGAGTGTAAATAGCAGATGAATGCATGGAAAGGACGAGTGCATAGCGCGGATGAGTGCGTGGAGCGGCTGAGTGCGTGGAGCGGCTGAGTGCATGGAGCGGCTGAGTGCGTGGAGCGGCTGAATGAGTGGAGCGGCTGAGTCTGAGTGCGTGGAGCGGCTGAATGCGTGGAGCGGATGGGTGCGTGGAGCGGATGGGTGTAGAGAGCGAATATGTGAGTAGAGCGGAAAAGTGCCTGAGCGAATGAATGAGTTGAGCAGATGGGTGCTTAGAGCAAAAGGGTGCTTAGAGCGGATGAGTGCGTAAGAGAGGATGAGTGCGTAAGAGCGGATGAGTGTGTAAGAGCGGACAAGTGCTTAAGAGCGGACGAGTGCGTAAGAGCGGACAAGTGCGTAAGAGTGGACGAGTACGTAAGAGCGGACAAGTGCTTAAGAGCGGACGAGTGCGTAATAGCGGATGAGTGCGCGGAGCAGACAGGTGCACGGAGTGGATCGGTGTGCAGAGCGGACCATGTGCAGAACGGACAAATATGCAGAACGGACAAATATGCAGAGCGGACGAATATGCAGAGCGGACGAGCGTGCATAACGGACGAATAGGTGCGCAGAGTGGATGGGTGCATAGAGCGGGTGAGTGCATAGAGCGGGTGAGTGAGTAGTGTGGGTGAGTGCGTAGAGCGGGTGAGTGCGTAGAGCGGGTGAGTAAGTAGTGCGGGTGAGTGCGTAGAGCGGGTGAGTTATTAGAGTGGGTGAGTGCGTAGAGCGGGTGAGTGTGTAGAGCAGAGGAGTGCGTAAGAGTGGACGAGTGCGGAAGAGCGGACAAGTGCGTAAGAGCGGACAAGTGCGTAAGAGCGGATGAGTGCGCGGAGCAGACAGGTGCATGGAGCGGATCGGTGTGCAGAGCGGACCATGTACAGAACGGACAAATATGCAGAACGGACGAATATGCAGAGGGATTAATATGCAGAGCGGACGAGCGTGCATAATGGACGAATGGGTGCGCACAGCGGATGGGTGCGTAGAGCGGTTGAGTGTGTAGAGCAGGTGAGTGCGTAGAGCGGGTGAGTGCGTAGAGCGGGTGAGTGCGTAGAGCACATGAGTGAGTAGAGCGGGTGAGTGCGTAGAGCGGGTGAGTGCGTTGAGCAGGTGAGTGAGTAGTGCGGGTGAGTGCGTAGAGCGGATGAGTGAGTAGCGCGGGTGAGTGAGTAGAGCGGGTGAGTGCACAGAAAGAACAAGTGCTTCTAGCAGATGAATGCGTCGAGCGGACGAGCACCTCAAGCAGACGAGCGCCTAGAGCGGACGAGCGCCTAGAGCAGACGAGCACCTAGAGCGGACAAGCACCTAATGTGGATGCGCGCCTAGAGCGGACGAGCGCCTAGAGCGGACGAGCACGTCGAACCGATGAATGTGCGAATGATGGAAGTATGTGGATGGAATGAGTGATGTATGTGGATGGAACGGATGCCTTATGTGGATAGACCGGGTGACGTATGTGGATAGACCGTGTGACGTATGTAGATAGACCGGGTGACGTATGTGGATCGAACGAATGAAGTATGTGGAAAGTACTAGTATAATATGTGAAAGGTACGGGTGAAATATGTGGATGGAGTGCATAAATCAACCTGGAATACACCGACCGGATCGGAGTACATGGAACAGACTAAAGAGCATGAAACGAATTTGAGAGCATGGAACGGGTTGGAGTGCATAAAACAGACTGGAGTGCATAGAACAGACTGCAGTGCATAGAACAGATTGGAGTGCACAGAACGGATTGGAGTGCATAGAACGGATTGGAGTGCATGGGAGGGACTTGTGTATGTGGATCGGATTGGAGTGCGTGGAACAGATTAGAGCGCATAGAAGTATGTGACATACATGGAATGGTTTAGAGTACATAGAACGTTTGAAAGAGCACACAAACAATCGTATCACATCACCACGCCTACTCTCTTCTTTACACCACCACTCAACTAGAAAACAGAGATACTATGACACCATTCAGTATAGCTGTTCTCATACCAACATCCGCCTCATACTCCACATCACTCTAACTAAACACTGCTGGTTACACACCCCCCAGCCAGGCGTTCTCCTCAGGCCTAACGCAGCCAGAATCGATCTGGATAAACCTGCCAAAACGAACACATACTCCTGACATCCCAACCACCACACCTAATGCTAAGAAGCAGCTATAACACGAATATGAATGCCACACCAGCTGCACACATATATGGTGCTCATACGCACTTTTGACTCTCTATACTCTCTCTACTGACTTGAACTTCAGTTCCCGAGGGTGTTCAACCTACCAGCGCCTTGAGACTATACCAACGGTACATAAGGCGCTATATAAATGCAAAGTAACATAACATAACATAACATGACATGTGATGCAGAAGAGTTGACTTGTCCAGGTGAATAAACCTGACGTTTTATTTCTTCTCTGTAAACGGTTAACTTTGTTGCCTTTTCTGCCATTAAGTGTCATATGTCCGCTGTGGATATTTCACAGGAGCTGTGCCATATGCCAACAGACTCCCACTGGTTGTCCTGCCCACAACTTCTTTAATTCTCTGCTGAATACAAGACCCTCTCAGCGGAAAAGGAGAAGTGGACAAAACAACAAACAGAACTCCTCCACACTCGGAATTTTCCTGACTCATGAACTCTGGGCAAACATACATATTATGCATTTATAACGGATCTCTCGCTCTCCTTTCTTTTTCTTAAATCTCTTAAGGAGTCTTTCTTGTTGTATACTACTAATATATGTATTTACAGTTTCTTCCTCCAATGATGATACGTCTTTCCCTGAAAGTATCCACTGGTCCAAGTCCCCAATTTTCCTTGTAACGTCAATCTGGGACTTGTACCTCTTCTCCTCTTCCGGAACGGAACCACTGTCCATGCTCCCGCACTTAAAGGTGACACACCCACACGTTCTCTTGCCTTTTCTCTGTAACATGCTCGTGGCTGGGGTGACGATGCTCTGTCAGTCCCTTGATGCATGCACATGCGTGAGAGCCTGAGATTTCTCGCATGGTTGAAAGAGATTGCGTGAAGGGACCCATTCTCCCGACTCAAATGTGTTGATACGATGAAGCTGCTTCCCTTCTCTCTACCTTCCTCAGCTCGCCTACTTGCTCCCTTTCCTCTCACCTGATAGCCACTGTAGTACTTTTTCCAACAACGACCACCAAATCTGGCACTGCCAGCAACCTTTGTCCACCCATGGCCTGCCTCTTCATCTGTGAACGATCAATACCAGTCAGCTGTGGTGCACAGCTTGCTCCGTGCAGAGATTGGCTGTGGGAATTCAAAACCATGCTCTCAGCTGGCCCTTCATGATTTAGAATTTGTAATGTGACACTGCAAGGCAAAGCATTTTGAAAGCCCCCTGTCCCATGGTTTTCCCATCCCCATCTCCTAAACCCTAATCATTGAACATTGTCACATAAGACACTAGTATATCCTTTTTACTGAAATCAGGAAGGAACTAAGATATATACTTCTACAACGGGCCCAGGTGTCAAATGGATGAAGGTAACATTTGTGTGAACTTCGGGTGCCCTGTTCTTTGTACCCCACAAGGAGGAATCCTGGCGGCCCTCCCCAAGAACAACAGACACTGGAGGTGGAGGTGAACAGCTTTATTGAGGATCACTTTCTCTGGGAAGAGGGAGCAGCAGCAAAGGTGTACTCCACTCTATCCCTTTTTCCCACGACACCTAATGCACTGAAGGGTGGTAGGCTGAAACCTATTCTGATTCGTAGCTCAGCCGATTCCAATACGTCTGTAATGTGCACACGACATGATCAGTGCATGGAGCTTTGTGTGCTATTACTGGACATGAGGCTCTGCTCGTCTACATTTCCCAGACATGTGCAAGGCCAGACACTTAGTTCTTGTAGTTGTCGACTTACACAAGGAGCAATTGGAGCACATTCTGTGCCTGTCACAGAGATAAGCTAGATGGTGTTTGCGTGGACCATCAGGGTGGGGTTTAGTTGCATCTCAGAAGGAGAAAGAAAAAAATAACACCTATCGAGAGGAAAACCATTGGTCAAGCCATATCCCTAACTTACATTTGTTTTTATTTATTATAGTTTCATACAAAACTTTTTTTACAAAAGAAAGAAAGAGGAATACTTCCTCTCATCACATCATAACAACTTATCATCAATACATTTCGTGTCTCTGGATCTATTGGACTTCTACCAAAAATAGCAGCTTTGTTATATAACAGTTCTCAACTCGTTCTTTCATATTCTATAAGTTTGTCCAAGTAGTTAATAGTTAAACATATTAACATATAGTTGCGTCCAGCGATTAATGAGTTCCACCAATCTTCACTGTCGATGTTATGTGAGACAAAGGACCCCAATGCAGTTGTTCGTTCCATGGTTAGTTCCGGACATTCGATAACCAAATGTCGAAGTGATTCTACATCTTCATCGCAAAATCGACAGATGTTATTTAGAGTATTGTTATCATGTCTAAGGAACAGCATTTCATTAGTTGGTAGTACATTAAGCCTCATCCGAAGAAACATATCTCGATGGTATCTGGACGGAAAGAATTGAACATACTTCGGAACCTGATTTGCTGCGCGCATGTCATGATTTTGAATTAAGCTTAATTTCAGCATCCGGCGTTTGTCAATGGTATTGCTCCAGTCATGATTGCTCATTTATTTTTTGACTGCGCAGGGTTTATTACACAAAAGTTCAGTTGATAATCATATATTTGCGACTAATAATTTTGTTGCCAGAAAGGCTGCTAAAAATGTTATAATTGTACTGTCAGAAACGGGGGGCCAAGGTTCTCCTTGATTCTTCTTGATGCTCAATCGTAAATGACCCTTCCCTGATACCACTACACCACGACTGGACGCAGAGTCATAGGGGACTACGGGGACATGCAGGTTTCAAGGTAAATATTGATAAATCGACCCCTTTCCCTCTACGAGAAGGCACCGAAGAACAGCTCAGGAGATGGACTGACCTGGGGATACTGGTGGAGAGGGACAGCATACGGTACCTAGGGGTGCGAATACCGAGGGAACGAAGTAAACTGTACGAGTGTAATTTCCCCCCGCTGCTGCACAAGCTTTCTGGAGATCTGGGGGCATGGTCGAAATTGACGATCTCCTGGCTGGGGCGGTTAAATGCACTAAAAATGTTATATCTATACCAGACACTTCCGATAGAACTCCCAGAGATACACTTCGCAGAATTAAAAAAGAAAATGCTAAAATTCCTGTGGCAAGGGAATCAACAAAGCGTAGCCTACAAGTTACTGGTCCACCCCAAAGAGAAAGGAGGGGTGGGATTGCCAGAGATGCGAACGTACTATAGGGCTGCTCAATTTAAAACTCTGGTTCCCCATTTGCGCATGGACAGGGGCAAGCAGTGGGTGGAGAGAGAGAACTTTCTTTTCCGTCCTCTCACACAGGGGGAACGGCTCTGGGCTCTGGCTAAATCAATACCAGGCAGGGTCCACTCACACAGGATTTTGGGCCCGCCATGGAGGTTGTGGAGGATCAGAAGAGAGATGGAAGGGGCTACAACATGGCCGTCTCCACTGAGCCATATATGGGCTCCCCCTATACGGGATAACATACCAAACCATGAGAGGTTCCAGGACTGGTTTGAGGCGGGGTTGGAGAGAGTAGGACAGGTCTTATAGAAGGACAAATTCATAGAAATGGCAGACCTTGAAGTAGCCCTCGAGAGAGGGAGCATCTCAGTCTTTAAGTACTTACAACTAAAGGCAGTATTAATGTTGGAAGTATGGAAGATGGAACTTCAGAGGGAACTGGCACGTACAGAGAGGTTGTTGGATCCAGAGAGGGGCACCAAGGGTCTCATTTCAAGAATGTACTAAGCGTTGTTGAACGCTAAGGGGGAGGATGTAACCACACTCAAGACGAGATGGGACAGGAACCTGGGGAGGGAGATGGATACAGAACACTAGAGGAAGCTATGTCTAAACAGTCACCATACATCAGTGGCTTGCCAATATAAACTGCATGGGCTCAAACTCTAGTATAGATGGCAGTGGGACCCAGCAAGATTGGGGAAAATGTTTCCGGGGGCAGACCCCCATTGCTGGAGGAAATGTGGACAAATAGCTGACTGCTGGCACATGTGGTGGGGTTGCGAGAATGTGCAGCAATTCTGGAAGGAGTTACTGGGGTGGATAAAGGGCTTGGAGGGAGTAGAAAGAAGTATGGACCCCCTACTGGTTCTATTCGGGATGGAAGCATCTGAAGAGGAATGGGAGAGGCTCCTGCACATGCCACACTATCCTCTACTGGCAGCCAGGGCATGGCTGGCAGGGGGATGGTAAAGGGAGAGACCCCCAAGTGAGACAGAATAAGCAATTAAAGTGTTGGACCTGTACAGGATGGAGGAGCTAACCAGGCGAATACACAACCAAACTTCGACAAGAGCCATAGAATGGGCAGCGTTCTTGGCAAAATATGACCCAGAAAAGACAAGAGAGGTAGTGGGCTAAGAGAAAGAGGGAGCGACCGGCCTTCTTCCCCCACAGATGAAAGAGACAGTGTATCAAAGGAGAGACCAGTGTGGATCAGGGGGAGGAGATGCCATGAATGACTATTGTGCCACAACCGAGACCCGAGGAACACAGGGGGCCCCCAACAGGACAGGACCCCATGACCCGGAGGGATCAAGGATGAGACTGCCCTGGAGCCATCAGAGAACAGTTGGAGGTAGGGAGGGAAAGGGGGGTTTAAACAGTTTGTTGTGGGCGGGGTGGGGGAGAGAATACTGAAAACTTGTTTGGTGACTTACCATGTGGGTATGTCCACAGGAACTCTGCGTTGAATTGTAATTGCAAATACACTAATAAAACTGAATTTGAAAGAAATAAAAGGAGAGGATCCTATGAAAATAGGTCACTATTTGATGTCATTTAAACAAACAACCACTATCTTAAAATTAGAGGGCATTGGATTGCTGTCCAACAGTCCTACAGCTGGACAAAGCGATCTGGCTCTGCTGTGAAGTATCATTTTTGGATACACAAATTCTGCACTGTTGTACCAATAAGGCTCAATGAGGTATGATAATCCTCTGTCTTCATATACAGCTGATTTAAAAAACATGTTTGGCCAGTGAGATTATAGTATTTCTCTTTTGCTTCCATGTTATCCCCTTTCCATCTTTAACACACGAGGGTTGAAAGGTTCCAGTGGCTGGTTCGTACTTTGTCAAAGTCATCCTCACAGCCCCAACCATGTTTTCAGTTGTCAATGTGGTGTACCTTCATATGCTTGTTTTATAATTTTCCATTGGTTCCACAAGTTCTTCTTTCCCTCTTTGCTTTTCCTTGAAATGCATTTTCATAGAGTTGCAAACTGTGTATGGCATTTTGTCTTATACATTTTCACCAACCTTTTTTCACACCACAGTTACTTTTCCGTCAAGCTGTTTCATGTTTTGAAATGGTTTTGGACATGTAAGCCCTACACTTTTGCCATGTCAATTTTATATTTAGTCAGGAGAACATCTCACACAAATGCAACCTAACCCCTTTCACTTTTTACCTTTGCCCTTACAACAGTGGAACCTCACCTATTCCTCTTCCAATACCCCATATTCAAAATTCCCATAACCCACAATCTATTCCTAACCTCATCCATACACCAGACCGTAACCAAAACATAAACCTATCCCCAACCCTACCCTTACCCTGCCTGCTTCTGAGAATGTGTATGTCACGTCCTTGCCATTGCCCTCCCAGTGCATTCTAAATGCCTTTACTGTTAATCTGAGGCGGCTGGTTCATTGTGGGCTTTGGTGTGGAACCCCACCCATTTGGGCCTGATTCATCGAACATTTTCCTATGGGATTGCGCCATTATAAAACACGTCCATGAATCAGGCCAAATATCTCTACCGAATTAAAGGCCTCGCGCAGAGAGAGAAAGAAAAGCAGTTATATGCAACTGCTCTCTCTGGCTGAAGTGATTTTAGTATATGTCAGCAAAAGAATTGCAAGAGCGCATGTGTGCGTGTTTCTTGTCAGTGTTGCCCCCTAAGCAAATGCTCTGTTTTACAGCTGAGAGTTTTAACAGAATTTTTCAATGGGGAAAATAAACCCTCTAGGGGCGATTGCGCCCTAGAAAAGTGAAGCAGCTATGAAGGTGTGGTCTCCAGTGAGAGCGTTTGCGTCGGCCATTAACTGTGAGCCGAGGTCAGAGCCGGAACACGTTTGAAGTGCGTAAAGGTAAGGAGAGGGAGCTGCAGCTTGGGTGGACATCCCAATACTGACCTATGGAGCCACAACTGGGTTGAGAAGTTAAGGGCAATCCTGGGAATTCAGCCATAAAGTTAGCTGAAAATAGGGTCCTATGATTTTGATGAATTTCCAGCCACGTAGGAGACTGATGAGGAAGGATCGAGCTAGAAGGCATCACAGTCCTTCTTCTGGCAGAAATATGCTCACCCTCATCCCACTGCGTCGTGTGAATGGCAACTTGTGTACGTGTTTCAAAGTACTCAGAATGTGAAGATTTACAGTGGAAAAACTAGGCCGGCAGTGAAGGCGCAACACGTGCCTTGAACTTGTATAGCTTGTGACTGCAGATCAATACAGAATCAAACAGGATCTACATTAATAAAAAAAAACAGGACAGAAGTGACCAGGGATATCCGTTGATTTTTTGTGTAGAACGTTTATAGTTACAAACATTGGTCTGGCTCTCTCCCCCACTCTGTCCAAATATGTAAACTAACTGCTGCACAAGAGTGTGCAATAAATATATGTATACAATATATACACTCGTAGAGGGCCTATTGAAATTATATAACACCTGTATTGTTCCTAGTGCACTCTATGGGCTTGAAGTGCCTTTGGTCCTCTTCAGTGTGTACCAGCAGAAGCAAAATGCTTCAAGCTGGGTCCTACTACCCGGAAAATGATTGCAGCATGTAACGTATATCTTAAAATAAGATTAATGCTGGCAATACTGACTCCGTGTACTCATATTTCAGTGATTGAAATGGCAATAGGTGCCTCTTGATACACTTGTGTATAGGCGCGTTATAAATGCCATATCATATCATATCTTTTCGGCTTTGAAGATATGGCACAATGAGATTGATCACTTCTTGGAGGAAATCGGATGCGCACTGATGCCAGAGGATAACTTGGCCACAAAATATATTGAGAAAAAAGGCAATGATCTGGGATAGGGATAAGAGAACTACCTATCTAGCTGGGAAGTCCAGCTATAAGTTATACTCTATGCAAGCATTCCAACCTGATAATGCATGCTCCTATCTTATTAATTAGCAAAACACAAAGGTAAGGGGGTTTATCCTTCTACTAAGACTTAACCAGCTTCCTGTGTTGGCAAATAGGGGCAGGGGCGGGGGAGATTACTATACAGGAACAAGCATGCAGAATTTGTGGAGAACAACAGGTGGCTCTACAATGATTGTTGACAGAATGCTCTGGTCTAACTCCCATACATGAGAAAGGATACTCAATGCAGGTCGAGGACATGAATTTTATTCACACAAATCAATTTTGGTCTGCGATCTATGAAGGCACAAATATTGTGTTAAACTTTACCCGATATTACATGTGGGAAGAAATTATGAATTTATTGCTTTAATGCATTTTTGCACAAATGTAAATTGAATGAAATTTTGCACAGGTTATTAGAAACGTTTTTTTTAGAAAGTGACCTTATTTTTGTATTACAAAGATTGGTGACATCTATTTTAAATTGTATTTTGTAGTTATGTCTAACATACTCGTGTGTATTTTATGATTATGATTTTTTAACTATTGCATTTACTGTATCATTGTATAGTGGTAAAGGTACTATTTAAACAAATGACAATAAATAAAAACATTAAAAAATATATATACACACAGACCCAAAGGTGTTTTATGAAACTCTGTCCATGAATTGTGTGCTTTAAAAGACAAGACTATCAGCAGTTAATATATAAAATATCCCAAACTGAATGATCTTTTGCACCCCAACTCAATTCCAATAATTTGAAAGCTTTGCAAGGTTGGAAGACTGAGTCAGACCTGATTGTATTTGAGCCTGTGGCCTGCTTCAGACAGATTTCTGCAGTAGGTACGATTCCAGGTGCTCTGTTTTGCTAACCCAGGGTACAAATCAATGCTACAACACTGGTCTTCAAAAACATTCAGTACCAGGTCAACATCTCACTCTTCAGTCATCAATCAGGCATAAATCACAAATGAGTGTGTTGCCTTTTGTATCAGTGATTCATTAATATACGCTTATGAAAACAAACCTTTAAGCAAGCTGTCATGTAGCAGGGTTAGCGTTATTGTGGTGTGGTTTGGTTTCATCACTGTCAATAAGAGACTGATGTCCTAGGCAGATCTTTTTATGGGATTCATGTTAGTTCCGCAGCGTGCATGTATGTACTATAAAAATGCACTTTGAATGGGGAGCTCCCTCTTGTCCCCTGTGTCTGCATGCCTTGAGCTACACAGGCCTGGAGGGAGCTCCATCTCACCACCTAGTATCTCTGTAAGCTTTTCTGCAATCTACCTCCCTCTCACACAGTTACTCTATGAATGCAAAAAACTCTCTGTAGAAGTGAGTTCCCCAGCTGGGTAATGGGCATTTTGCAGGGTCACACTGAGGGCAAAATATTGGCAAGTTGCCAGACTTATGTGTCTGCGGGTTCGGAGGGTAGGGATGCATTTCACAAGGCTGTGTGTCGATAACGGTAGAAATATCTGTTCATGCTGGAAGTCGAGATGGAAATACACAGACAGAACTTTCTTGGGACTCAGTTCCGAGAATAGCAAGGGGAAATTCAGGTCAAGATACGCGGTAAATTGGTAGAGCTGTTTGTGGTCCCTATCATTAGAGTGGTGGTGGGGGAGATAGGGTTGCTCCGTAACCTAGGTGTAGTGGCAGAGTTGTTTCCTAGTCATGATAGTGAAATGCTAGAAGAGGCTGCTTTTTTTATTAAGTCATTGTCAGATCTGTGTGTATGTAATGACGTAGCGGTGGGCCTGCTTAGGGTAGAGGTGGTTTTGAAGAGCTATATGTGAGTCCAGCACTGAACGCGGAAGGGCTGCTGCTGGCTATAATAAAGATATATAGAGAAAGTTGCATTTCAATTTCATATTGAATTGGCCATGAATGGGGCACACTGGCATGGCTTTGTGGGCTGCTCCTATACATACTAGAGTAACACTGGCCAGGAGGGAAGCCAAGCATTGAAACAGGATTGGTTTGCATTGACATAACTGTTCATGACATGGCTTTCAATACTGCAACACAGGGTGCTGAATGCAAAGAATGTATGTGGTGGTTGTTAGTTTCACAATTGGAATAACAGGAGCATTGCATGGTCCCTAGATTTGGAATAGTAACAGGCCAAGACAGACTATGCATAGCAATGGTTTGTTTCGAGCCCACGAATGAAACAGATGCTTTTCAGCGTAGTTGTGCATTGTCTGAACTGAGTTTGGTCCATTTACTGGAATAATAAGAGCTGCTTAAAATCAGGAGTGAAGAGGTAATATCAGAGGTAAATGTGATAGCTATCTTATCTGGGGACTGCAGATTACAACTGAGGTGTATTGGCAGCGGTGCATTTGAGTCCTGATGCTGAATTGTCAGCGGCTGCAGCAGGTGAGCAATGCACTGAAGCACATTACCAGACTGTCTGAAGCCACATGTAATAACATCCATTGCACCCCAGCCCTCAACCGATACACCATAGCCATTTATTAAGGAATCAAGTTGATATACTAAATCTTTGTTTTAGTTGAGAATAAGGTGATAGTACACCAGTGTTGAAAATCTTGCTGACATTTTGTAGGCACCGTTCTTAGTGGATTTAGGCTGACATTCACTAGGTTGGGGCCAAGGACAGAAGGTGAGGTGCTTGAGCACAGTACTCGTTACTATTGGGAGCCTTCGACACATCAACATGCAGAGTGAGGGACTTGCATGTAATGGGACACATACCGTGTGAAGAACGTTGGGTACTTGGACAGAGAATGTGCAGAGTGTTGGTGTCATGGACAGACAGTGAGGTGCTTAACACATACAACTGTGAGGCGCTTCTAAGTATACTGCCTTCAAAACATTTGTTTGGAAAATAGTGCAAAATGCACCACTGGGCCCATTTATTTTCCAAATCTTCTTCTGGTTAGAAAATGTGGGTGGACGTTTACGCCCCACCGGATTAAAAGTTCACCAGCCGCCACTGCTGTTAATTATCTTAATATAGGAGAAATATGCATGCAGATGTAAAAACGGTAAACTGAACCACAATAATTCCCTTAGGAAATGTCAAATGATACTAAGTAGGCCCTGTGTCAAAGAAATCCTTGAGGAACATGACCTTCAGGAAACACAATGAATCTGATTCTCTCAGGGTATGTACTACTGCAGGAAAAATAGCAGTAACAAAACCAATGTTTGCCATCTGATTCAGGGCCGAGAATATTTGTGGGAAATGGATATTATGAACATATGCTTGCCTTGTACCAGAATGAACACCTAATTTCCATCTCCTTTTTACTTCAACCAGCTCTCAAAGAAGGAAGTTAATTATGCACTCTATACTCATGGCTTTGATTGCAACACTATCCCCTCTTAAAGGAATGGTTCGGTCAGAAAATATTATTATCCCTATGGTTCGGCCATGTGTTTTTAACCATAAATCGATCAATCGTACAAACATTTCCTATGCACCTTATCCGAGTTTTTGTCTCTTGAACACAAGCAAAATCAGGCAGCACGGCGCGGCCATCTTGTGATAATCTTATCACTTGCTGCATCGCCCTGGGTGACCTGCGTTTGCGGCACTAAATCATATCCCCCGCCCCTGAGCCTGACATCACTAGACGCGTACTGCCCCACAACACCAAAGCACGTCCCGTGTCAACATTCTCTGCGCTTCAGCTAATGATGTGTCGCCATGTAAATGGCAGGAAGCCTCTTTCCTCGATAAGTATAAACAGACCGTTTCACAACACACAACAGCAGATTTTCTTTTCCATTCCTCTCACTGTATTTCTTTGAGTATTCTGTGACTCGTTTCTGTGCTCTGGTCAGCTACCTTCGTTGCTTGTAGCCCGTGTGAACAGATACCAGTACCACCGCTATACATTATTTTCGTTTGTTTACCACACAATGGCAACAATAATGCCCTAACAGTACGAGCCCGAGTATTCCGAGGAGGAATTACTTGAAAGAGAAAGATGCAGAAACGATGGGGCTTCGGACGACAGTTGGGAGGATGATTCAACAGATGAAGAGCCTGGGCCTAGTCGCATGGACAGTGTTTCCACCTGGTGTACCTGCAATCGATGCGCGCTAATGCCAACCGAGGAGGAGAACTGCTGCTGCCGAGAATACTCTGGATGCTTGTCCTACATATCGCAAGGCGGTCCACAGCCGCAAGGCGTTACCGAGCTGCCAGACTTCAGGGCAGCCTGCCTAACACGGTCCGTGTTGAGGATTTTGATGGTGCTTATGCACGAACTTCGCGCAGCAGTTCGCCCTCGTAATCCAAGTAACGAGTAAGTATAGTCTGGTTGTGATATCATTTAGGCCACTACTATTTCATGGTTGTCTCCTATATTCTCATAACTTCAATATATCATTGTCATATCAGTTTAGTCTTGCAATTCTCTAGTAATAGTCGCATAAAAGTTGTTCAATATTGTGCAGTGTCTAGTTAGCATTTGTCCTGGCAAAAATGCCATTGGATGCAAGAATTGTCATTGACAACTAAGGTTTAATATACTTATCTTGGCCATTTAAAAACAGTTTCTATCTTTCTTATTCACAGGTGGTACAGGCTGGTGGCCTATCGTTCATACACATGGTGGCTTCATGGGAGGCTTGGACACCGCGTCGACGAGTAATACCCGCCTGTGTCGTTGGTGCCATTAGAGAAACTTTCCCCAGTGACTGCGGTCAGTACAGGGGATTTTCTCTCGCTGTGCTGCAACCAGACCTTTACAATGTGTAGTAGTTTTGTGCCATCAAAATAAGAAACCAAATAAAACACAACATATTTTTTATCAATGGTTGTTTCAGTTTTTAAGTGAATCAAGTATGTTTCCATTCAGCAGTGTTCCGGTGCCTTGTTTGCACGCCCCAGGCCAATCCATCCCCCCTCCAATATCAAAGGCAGTTCGCACCAGTGGATGTGCGCTGGCAAGGGGTGCTGTCAGGGGCGCGAACGGCCAAGGTGCCAAACACCATGTACACTGCAAAACCTATCTTACGCCCAGGGGCCATTGTTCACATGGCCTCCTCAGACCCTGTGTCTCCATGCAGGCTCCCCTTGAAGCAGGCCACGCCCCTGCAATACACATAAGTGTGTCTCCATTCAGCAATGTTCCGGTGCCTTGTCTGCACGCCCCAGGCCAATCCATCCCCCCTCCACTATCAAAGGCAGTTCGCACCAGTGGATGTGCGCTGGCAAGGGGTGCTGTCAGGGGCGCGAACGGCCAAGGTGCCAAACACCATGTACACTTCAAAACCTATCTTTCGCGCAGGGGTCATTGTTCACATGGCCTCCTCAGACCCCTTGTCTCCAGACAGGCTCTGCTTGAATCAGGCCGCGCCCCTGCAACACACATAATACCACAACATATACACGTCATTCATTCACAAACACACCCATTTTTGTTATTCTTTATAAACCACTTGATATTTATCATGAGAACATCTTTGAGCACTGCAAGTCAACTCGTGAACGTGCTACCCTGTGACCGCTTCGAGTGAACTCGTTAGTGTGCTACCTGTGAACATCTCCCTGTTCTCCTGCCACTAATTACTCTGCTTGCTGAATCTAACTGTTCGTTGGTCAAGGTAAGGGCATGTATCCTAATCATATCTCCTTTATTTGTAAATTTATATCTATTTCGAAGTAACATACTCAGTAGAGCTTCTTTTGTTATGTTATCGATATATCAATTTTTATCAGTGTCAATTGGCATCGAATTGCATCCTTCGCGGACCGTGTCTATAGTATAAGCATGTTTCCTTTTCATGCACGATAGAACATTCAAGGAACGAGTAACATGTTCTGATTTTCAACACATCAATGAATTGTATGTGAAAGTTATCCTATAATACAGCCGCCCACGCTGCACTGGTTTTGCTGTGGTGCCCAAAAGAAAGCGTGCAATCAACAATGTATGGTCCAATTCCTTCTTTCTCACATTTTTATGCTAAATAATTTTCGAATGATGTTGACCTTTATTTTGCAGAATTTACAACCATGCCTGCATGTTCTATTTTCGGTTGCCCTTCGAAGACCCATGACAAATCTGAAGGCATTACAATGCATGTATTCCCTAGGACTGTTGATTGGATAAGAGAATGGGTCAGATATTGCGGATATCCACCGTATGAGCTTGAAAGTAGAGTCAAACAAGTCTTGGAGGACAAACCCCGAATATGTATGACACATCCTTGTACACAAAGAGGAATCAACTGAGAACAACTCGAAAATTGCTCCCAAACGCTATTCCGACCTTATTCGTGAAAATGCCGCCACAGGTGAGTCACGCTTACGGATTTAGCTTTACGCCTGTATTTTCGGTACAAATGTCACTTATAGCACTTTCGATATTCATATGATTGAATAGCTGTGTAAATAATTACTATTTTGGTAAACATCAGTCCTTGTTTTTGAGAACCCTCATAGAAAATTGATTTATGGGCACAGATAACTATGCTATATTATGCATTTACATAAGCATCATTTTCTCGTATTCAGTCTCCTTACATGCCACTTTTTAATGTTGGCATTTCTAAATCGAATAATACTTTCCCTTTACAACTCCATGAGTATCCACCGAATATGAAGCAACAAGATTCAACATCCATGTCTTGCCTGGAGTCATCAACCACTTTGAGCGCGAATCAGGTAATCTTACCTAGCTATTCTGTTCCAGACTGGTTTCTGCACAGAATTTTAGATAATGTGATCATATTTTTGCAACATATCATTGCTTTACACAATGTTTATCATGGTTTGATATTGATATGTACCTTTGTCGTCTTTCCAAATTGTGTGTCCAGTTTCCAATATTTTTATCCTTACTAATGCAAGTACTGTGTTTCAGGGAGATGCTGAAGCGTCCACTACAATTACAACATCCCTCGTAGTAGATCGGGAGCCAGAGGTATGGGTCTTGACAGTTCAATTGGACGAGATAATCTGATCATATTTACATATCGTGTAATTGTTTTACACAATGTTTCCTTCGTACTTTACTATTGATATGTACCTTTGTCGTCTTTCCAAATTGTGTGTCCAGTTTCCAATATTTTAATCCATACTAATGCAAGTACTGTGTTTCAGGGAGATGCTGGAGCGTCCTTTACAATTACATTATCCCTTGTAGTTGTTCCAGAACCAGACCTTGTAGTTGTTCCGGAACCAGACCTTGTAGTTGATCCGGAGCCAGAGGTATGTGTACTGACAGTACCCTCTAATGAAAGAAAGTCGGTCTAATTATATGTGTAATGCAAATGACTTATTTTAAATGGATACTCTTTTTTGTAGGGATTTATACAAGATCCGTATATTGAACGGGAGGCACGTGGATCTGAGTCGGTGCGCCAGCTTGCTGATGGTGATGTTAGAGTAAAGAAGGTTTCAAAGAAAAGAAAGAAAAATAAGGTTAGTTATAAACAGTTTATATTTTTGGCAATTGTTTTGTGCTGAGGCCTTCATTATATGCTTTTTTTCAATGTAAATTTTGGAACACTGTATGTTGGATTTACACTTAACATCCCTTTTCCTATCTGTCCTGTAGTTGCCCGATTGACTACGGACTATGCAGACACAGACAGCGATACAAATGACAGATGCTGCTTGCCAAACTGTTTTCACCATGAAGGAACTATTAATTGAGGCGTGGCGTGTTCACACTCGAGATGCCTATGTCCAATGGCCAGAAAATGAATTTAATTTGACCGGCGAATACAGCAAAGTGTTTTTGGACCATTGCTACAATGCGCCTGCTCCGCCAGATGAAGGTGAAAGTGAATTTATAGAAGATAGTTTTACATTACTCGATGAGCACTTGACACAATCGACACCCGCCAAAAAAATGCCCCCCAAAAAACAGTCGACATTGATGTTTTTTCCTATCCATGGTGAAGTAACAGATCTTGAAATGACAGAGACTGAAGCATCAACACTATTGACCGACAAACTAGACAAAGATATCGACTATAGTATGTCCAGTTTGGCTGATATGTCCACAACGGTTCAGTCCGAAACAACAGTGTTGCCGGATGACAGTCTAATAAAAGAGGCCAAATACATAGTATTCGACAGCAGCTTGATGGAGATTATAAAGATGCTGAAATGTGTGCATTCAGTGGGAGGGGAAATATGTGGGAAGCCATTGGTGAACATGACTCGTCTAACACAAGGCAGTAACCTCAGAATACATGCCACCTGTGAAAAGTTACATAAAACATTTTCATGGTCCGCTCAACCGATGCTGGGGAAACTGCCAGCTGGCAATCTACTGTGTGCAGCAGCTTTACTTTTCAGGGGCTCTAGTTTCACAAAGTTATCCAGTTTCTTTCAGTTTGTGGGACTCCATTTCATTTCTAAAACGCAATACTACAAATACCAACGTGATTATCTATTCCCTGCCATTAGTGAAGCTTTGAAAATTGAACAATTGGCTATTCAAAGTACATTCTCCGACAAACGGTTCAGGCTAGCCGGCGATGGACAGTGTGACAGCCCCAGATTTTCTGCTAAGTACTGCACCTACCATTTTCAGGACATGGAAAGTAAGAAAATTGTGAGTTCGGTGGTCGTGCAGGTGTCCCAATGTAAATCCTCAGTGGCCATGTAGAAACTTGGTTTTATAAAATCATTGGAAGATCTACAATCGAGTGGAATGCAAATCGACCTCATAGCCACGGACAGACACGTTTCAATAGCCAAGACAATGAGAGAACAGTATCCAAATATTAAACATCAATTTGATGTATGGCATGTTGTCAAATCAATCAATAAAAAAATCTCGGCGGCAGGGAAAAAAAAGGTTTTGAAAGTATTTCACAATGGTCCCAGTCTTTCAGCAACCATCTTTGGTGGAGCTCCAAAACATGTGATGGGTCTGTGGAAATTCTACTGGAAAAATGGCGGTCACTAATGCACCACTGTTCCAACGTTCACCACTGGACAGAAAACCAACATTTCCACCAATGTGAACATGGCCCTTTGTAAAGAAAAAGGAAAGAGGACCCAAAATTGGGACCCTCCCGTCCCCTGCACACTAATTACAGATGCCACAAAGGGCGTTCAAACATATAGGTATAACAATGCTGTGTAAACTGAAAAATAGCAATTTATTTGGCATAAAGACAAAGTGTGCCTAGAGGCACTTCCAATTAAAAAGAAGAAGAATTTGTAATATTTAACATACTAAAATGCGAAGAAGCAACAAATTATGCAAAAAGCAATGTCCAATTGTGTAGTGGCCGACGCGTTTCGAGGAATCCCTCTTCTTCAGAAGGGCCTAATTGGACACAGTACGGTAAAGTGGTCTACGACTATGCACAGTGGATGTCCGTACATACGGACGCTGTATCAAGTCAGGATGACATCCCAGGGCAACGAGTGCTCAACACGGGGTAGTGTAGACGAATAATTCAAAAATCATGTAGAAAATCGAGAAATTCCAAAGGTCCTGGCAAGGACAGGATCACTAGAGCCGTTAATGTAGCTGAAACAAACTAGGAAACTACGGTGTCCGCGTGGATAGCGAATGCCGGGCGGTTGCAGAGTTCGAATGCAATGCGTCTGTTGTGAACAGGGGCCACTGGTACCTAAACTATTCAAGCCGCGAGGCACGGTATTCGAAGACTGGAAAAGGCGAACTGAGACTAAGCGCGGTCGTTACCTGGGAAACGCACCTGGCCCTTTGACCCCAGAGCAGGCACGGAAGAAGAAGTGGTTGATCCAATCTTCACCTCCACACAAAGCCCTTGAGAAGATTGTGTTTGATAAAACTCTATCAAGAGATCTGAAGGGACTCACAGAATTCTGTCACACAGGAGATTTGGAGGTGTTCCACAATATGTGCCTAAAGTACAGGCCAAATAGATTGCATTTCGGCATTCAAGGGATGAAATCTAGGACTTTACTAGCGATATTAGCGCATAACGAGAATGTAGGCCGGGAACAATCTAGGACTGCAGGAAATTTAGGGATGCTTCGCTACACTATGGCCTTTACGAAAAGAAGCAAAAAATGGGTTGTCAAACCAGTATATGAGACAATGGAATTCGATTTTGTGAAAGATCTTATTATTAATGTCATAGAGATGCATACTCACGGAATTGCGCACAAATCTGTGCAGAGCACACATACATTGCCACAAAACATTGCCAACGTGACATGTCCACCCAAAGCAGAGCTCATTCAATTGTTCAAATCCAGGTACAAATGATTACCATCTGTTTTTATTTTTGCCAAAAATGTTTTTATAAAGTGTCCAAATAAAGTATGCAATTTGTCGTTTGAAATCTATCCTCTTAGTCCGTTTCTTAAAAAATGAGTACAATTATTACGATTGCTTATACATTTCACAGTTTAGTCGAGCTACTGTGGGACCTTCATTTTTCGTGTTATTGACCAATGGATAACAGTGTGTAAGAATCTTTGGGTTTTGGCAGTTGCCTTGCCATAAAGTTCCCCAAACAGCTGAATATCTGCTTGTCACACAAAAGGGATTAGACCTAGGCTACAAAACATTCAAGGCACGCAAGAAGTACTGACTGTGAAAACATGCCATGGGGTAGGAGGCCATGAGATGAGCAGAGGTGGGCCTATTACTAGACACATTTTGACTCAGTTTTTGTGTTACATCGACTATAATTTGGGAGTAGGGGGTATTCTGTCATTGGCAAGTTTCCCCTAGCCTTCAGCAGTGCCACGAACAACGAGCAGTGACAGCCCCCAATTTTTTCATCCTGTGCCCATGCTTCAAAATTCATGTTTCATGGATGCGTTGACATTGGATGTTGCAAAGTAAGAAAGTATGTTCATTGTGAGTGAAGGTCACCAGCTTTGAATTTTTGCTTCAGAGCTGGGAGGCCCACGCGTCCCGCGCACAGTATAAGGTTCTATTGTTTTTTGACTTTGAGAGACAGGGACCATTCCGAAAGGGTTTGAATTGAAGGGGGGTTTAATAACGTATGATATGATAAGGTTGTCCATTCCGAAACTGGACCTAGTTACATATAAGTTCAGTTTATGAAAAATCGTTGACACGAACGGAGGAGTCTGCATTACGCCAAGAGAATGGAAATGCCGAATATAATGTAAGTTTCTCTTTAGATGATTTTATACCAGAACTAGTCGAAATATGAATAGCTGACCATTATTGCTGGGTCACATTGTACTTGTTTGTTCTGTGTGGCAAATTGCAATGAAGTGCTAGTACAACCTTTGTGTGCTGGGCTATCTACCGGGCACATGGGCAGGCCAGCATCGAGATGCATGTAGACCACCACTGGTTTCTCCCTGGTTCTATGCTAATAAACCATTACATTGTTTGTGCACCTCGAATTGTTGCCCCAGTTTACGCATTACGTTTGGAGCTCAACATACTCCATTGCACTATCCTCGGAAGCAAATAGCGGAGTACTTTGATATTCCACGTTGTATTCTCTCGGTTCACATTGCGTCACCTCTGCGCTAATAAAGAAAATGATTCATTGTAATAAAGATCGGCTACTGAGACACATTTCTATTTTTATGTTTTGCAAACAGATACATCGTGCCATTCTGCTATTGTAATCTATTCCAGACCCCGACCGATGGATTCTTCAATCGCCAGCTGCAGCTACATGTCAATCACTGGATCTACTTAACCATTTTTTGGGACGACAGACAAGTTCCAATATGCCCGTACGCGGTACCAGCGATTAGGAGCAACATAACAACCTTTACGGTGGTCTAGTGCCAAGTTGATGCAGCAGCTTTGCAATTCACTGTGCGACCGAAGTGCTTCATTTAGACAAAACGAACGCCCTGTGTACCAAAAAGTAACAGCGCGTGACTCACGATAAACATTTGCGGATTTGCGGATCGAGAGCAAAGAAAAAAATTCCCATTTTGATTGAATATGTCAGACGCCGAATGTTATCAAAACATTTAATGTGAAATAAATGTACTTTACCAATTGTACAGTCTGGCTGTTTCCTTTTAAAGTACAATTTCATATTCCTAATTGTGACGCGCTGTGCCGTGAGACGATGTGTGTTGTTTTCCGGGTTCCGCGTCTAGTCGCGTAGGTGACGACTGGGCGCATTTGGCTACGCTGCCCAGTAAAGTCACGGAGAGAGGCGGAGAATATCAATGATTTGGTGATGTCAGGCTCAGGGGCGGAGGATATGATTTAGTGCCGCAAACGCCGGTCACCCAGGGCGATGCGGCAAGTGATAAGATTATCACAAGATGGCCGCGCCGTGCTGCCTGATTTCGCTTGTGTTCAAGAGAGGAAAACTCGGGTAAGGTGCATAGGAAATGTTCGTATGATCGATCGATTTATGGTTAAAAACACATGGCCAAACCATAGGGACAATAATATTTTCTAACCGAACAATTCCTTTAACGGATCAGAGTACACCCTGAAACATTTGCGTTTGGTGCCGACTTTGCAAAAATAATTGTTCTGCCATGTTTCAAACATGCTTTAATATTCTCCCTACTGATCGACCCATATCCCCAGCCCCAGCCAAATACAGAACTATTGCCATCCTGCTTCAAACCTTTAAAACACTTAAACCATTTGCCACTCATCAGCTGCACACATACATTACATAACACTCCCTCTCACACACACACTTACTTTTTTACATTTAAAAAATATCCTTATCTTTTAGAATCCGTTGATGCGGAGCCTCCTCTGCAGGCATGACTGGCTTCCATGCTCCAGCACGCATGAAAGTCATGCGCAGCATAGCACAGGAGCCAGAGCCATCCATGTCCTGGTTTGGGGGTTGACTTGCATTTCAAAATGAAATAATTTCTTTTTGAAGCCACTCGCACCGACTTCAAAAAGAAATTATTTCCGTTTTGCAAAACTGAAACGGAAATAATTTCCTTTGAAGTCAGAGTGATTTCAAAAAGAAATTATTTCTTTTTGCAATCCGAGCTTTCCAACCAGGGGATGCAAAAGCAGTGCCAGCGGTTTCTTGGGAAATGCCAGGGGTTGCAATTTCGACCCCCAAAATGACATCCCTGCAAACTCATAAGAATCAATCTCCAGACTCGTACTCCTCAAAAACCTATCACCACCTCCTCCCACCCCATGACCTCTCCTTGGCCCATGCGACCTGAAACATATTCTGGTCAGTGTTTAGTGATAACAAAAAAAAGGAACACATTGACCCCATGTATTCCCCCATGCAAGGTATGGAGATTTGCATGTGATGTTTGCCAAATCTACTTGAAAACTGTTGTGGAGCTTAAGAGTGCAAGACACTGGTACTGAATTAAGCCATTGATCAATAAGATTGGTGATTGTGAAAAAGACTTATCTCGTGGTTTCAAAAGACTACTATCATGATTTAAACAGTAACATCATAGTAAAACATGGAAAAAACATTACATGGTGAACTTTGTCACTAATTAGTGTGAACTGTATTTGGCGCATCTTAGATCTTCCTTATTTGGGAGAGGTTTTGATGGAACAATGACTCCACACAAAGGAAATCAAATCATAATCATGATTTAATTATTTTACAATGAATGTTGCCTGTTACATATTGTCACATGGTAAGCTCCTTTTACAGCTTACTTACTTAGCTGCAACACCTCTGTGAGGAATTCAACCATCCGCACAGGCAGTGTGCACTTGCCCCACTAGTTCCCACCCCTCTGTATGAAGGAAAGTGAATGGCGTGTCCGGGTCCACCAGTACCGTAGGCAACCACTGCAGAGCGGACCCCTTTCAGAGGGAGAAGTATGTGATTTAAGGGATCATGAAGTCTGCTCTCGTCAAAAACTTCAAGAAAGACCTGCGCTTTGATCATGAGCCACAGAGGGCTCAGTTAACCAGAAATACACTTTAATTGATAACAGACAGGATTATGGGTGGGACTTTGGAGTACATGATGTCACCCCCTACCTTTCCTGTTGAAAAGCACTCAGGTCAGACCTCACGCATAACAGAAGATTGTTGGTGGAGGTCCCAGATTGGTTCCTTAAAATAGGCCTAGCTGCACCAATGACTGGGGCCCATTTGGCTTTAAAAGAGGGCTGAGCCCCTCACTTAACAGATCATCTGACGAATTTGAGAGTAGTAAGAAGAAGGACTCATTTGGACCCTGGCTTAAGGTACAGTCTACCTTACATCTTCCTCCTGTGAAGAAAGACCAGGGTTTCCAGGAGGGAAGCAAGATCCCTCCCCTAAACATCTCACAGGGAATAGAGGGAGATACCGGACTCATAGGACCCGTCCAGCAGCTCCACAACCTGTACCCTGCCAGCACACAGCGTGCCCTGCTAAGTTCTGCCAGCAAGCTTCGTAGGAGGGAAGTCCCAGAGAGTCTCTGAACAAATGACTAGGCCGTTGCCTGCAAACACTCTCCTCAGTTTTGGACCATACGCCTTGAAAGGACGCCACGAGCCCTGCGAAGAAGCTAGGAGGAGTGCCACACAAGCATCAACCAGCATCCATCTTTAAGGACATTTCCGAGGCAGTCGAGCCCTCGAACCGCGACTGGCTGCACCACTGACAGTTGTCACCCTGCAGTCACTCAAGCCATCCGAGACGCCTCGATCAGCGTTCCAGATCTGCCAACCAACACAGAGACAATGATTCTTGACCCCGAGCCGCCGTGTAGGCCAGCATGCAGCCGCCCATCCAGCCTCGCTGGACGACTGGCCTGCCACCTGAGACCTGCAGCTATCTCCCATCTTGAACTCTGTCCCAGGAGCTGCAAAGCATCCTGGAACCGACTTGACGCTGTTGAGCATCAAGAACATCTCAAGCACCAGGTACATTGTGGTTCTGTCCCCCTGGTCCTTCTCTGAAGGCCCCTAGTAACATTTAAGACCCCTTGCTCCCTTGGTGCGGAAACCAAATAACCTTGAACAGTTAAGACTGATTGCTTTACCGACTACCCTCCTGTCAGTATCCAGAGTGCTTCCCTTTCCTTCGTGAAACTGTCTGTCCTCTGAGTTCCTTTACAGGGTGGGTTGTATTTTATAGTGTGCTAGAACTGTCTTTTGTAATAATAATAAGGTAGATATTTTATACAACCTTGATTGGACAGTTCCTTTTATCATTGGGTAATAATTGTGTTTTCGCTGTTTGCAGCTAACCAACAATCTACGACCTTGCAGAGATAAGCCTGCCATTCCATCCACGTTATCAAAAATTGGACAAGGACGTTTATAATTTACTTGTGATACAATCTGTTCGGATCCCTTCTGGTGTACTAGAGGCGAGGGTGTGTGATTGATGGTTTAGAAACCAATATTCATCCCTGGGCCACTGGTGCCCTGGATGTTGAATCGTCACAACCTCATTGAAGGAGGGTTCTCTAAATGAAATATATTTCACTATTTCGACAGTGTGGTCTTTTTATTTGGCTAATGTGCCGGACATTTGGTGGGACTCTAATGGATCCCATTGCTGGCATATGGGTTTTGGCATATCCTGAAATTTATGAAGGAACAGCCAGTGCTAATTGTATTGCATCAATTGAGTTTTCACTAGTAGCTGAACATATATAGGGGCCAATCAAGGAAACCCGTAGTCACCAAATGTGTTACTACAGAATCTTTGGACTTTGTCAGAGTATAAGTCCAGAATATGTGGCAGGAATTCCTCATCAGACACACATCACAAAGAAACATCTATAGGAAAAAACAGCGACAACTAGGAGGTAATCCCTGCACACTTAATATGCAACAAAAAGGACCTCCATCACGCCGCCGCCAACCATGATACAGTTAACACCACAAGATTGCCTCTAAGAGCACACAAGCAGTGTCCTGAGCAGAAAGAGATATACCCAATGCTGAGGCACCAGTGGACATATTTTGCCACTGGAGGTGGGCACACCGGCAGTGAAAGTAACACGATCACAGAACATTGCAAAAGCATTAAAAGACATTGAGACAGTAAGAACCTACTACAAGACCAAAAGCAAATGAAAGAGGATGACTTAACACTCAATATGACAAACCCATATGCCAGGTCAGTGGAGCTGAAATTGATCACTTGTCTTCCTCATTATGGAATTCACTCATTGCACACATGACACAAATGGCCATCTGCACCTATTTTGCCTTACATTAACCTATAAAACAGTGTGTGCACCAGAATAATATGCTGGCTAGTTACCTAGTTAGATCTGGTAGACCTAGTTAGATCTGGTAGAAGCACCCACAAGCCTACAGCCAGCATCATCAACTGGCAATGTTAAGTGAGAAGGATCAGAACAATCCAGTCTCGAAGGTAATTTGGTGTAGAGTACAGAAGGAAGTGCAGGTGTGCCTGTCATGGATGTAGAGAGCCTTGTAACAGGTAACAAGGGCCCAGGACCTGTCTGGAACATCTGCATTGCACTGAGTGCTGGGCTTCCTACCTACAGATGGGGTTCTCTATCATCAATGACACCTGGGCAAACATATATTGACAATTAATGCACAATAACCAGGTGGTGACTCTTGTGCATGCATTCTTCACATCTTGAAACATTTTCCAACGGGAACCTTCCTTCTGTACAGATAAGAGGCAGCATATAACCAGTATGGTTTTGGGTGTGCCATTTCCTCCATGACTTCTCAGTCTCGATGGGCCCTTTAATGATGTGCCCTTTCTGCTTTGCTGCCTCCTCAGCCAGTGGGATACAGCTCTTGAACTCACCCTGTTGACGATGTAATGTGCTTCAGAGGCTCTCAACTTCACTCACTATACAGATCCTGCCCCTGACTGTGCCCTGTCTCCTCATGCCATCTCCATCCTTGCCTCCCAGCCAAACAGCTACGTCATCTAATTCTGAGGTCCTTGCCTTTTACAGCCCATAATGCTGCATGTCATACGGAGGAGAAAGGGGTTCAGCACTGTTGGCACCATCATTGTTAGCCATTTATCTTCCCAATCTCCTAGCAGAGACCCAACACTAAGAAGGACTACCCCATCGCCCGATAATGACCAAGCCCCCATCCGAGCAGCAGGTTCGGATGCCTTGATCAAGCTAGCCCATGGTATCCTGGACACATGTTTCTGATGTATCAGTACTATTGGTCAAGTGCGCATAACAGCTTTGAAGATGGTCAGGATTTGGCAATACTGGGTGTACAGACCTGGAGAACAGTTCTGTGGGCCGTACATCTGTGTGGTTGAAATGAAGGGGAGACTTGTTAGTGCCTGGTGCAGCGGGTAAAGGACATCCAGAAAACAAAGGCAAGTAGCTCATCAGCTAGAAGTAGATGACATTGGCATTATTTCAGCTCTCCTAGAGCATTTACCCTCCCTATAAGATTTATGCTAGAGTCAGCATTTAAGGTGAAAGCAAGACAGTGCTGGCTGCTACTCAGATCATGCACTGGAGTACCAACACTTGACGATTTGCCTCTCTGGACACCTGTTCTCATGTGAGGTAATTGGCGATAATGTCTTCCTATTCTGTGGAAAACTCAGTCTATGTGCCACTTTTGACCGTGGACAGGCGTTACTCCTTGAGATGCTCGATGTGTATACACATCTGGCAGTGCGTAAACTTTGTTAGGCAGAATCACATGCAGTACCCTTTGGGACCACTAAATGCAATTAGGACTACAAGTGTAAGCACAAGTGAGCAGCTCACTACAAGTGAGCAGTAGAACAAGTTACACAAAGGACCAACAAATTAAGTGATTCAAATATACACTTACTCAAGGTCTCTTGGTAAAAGAATATACATTTATTTACACATTGAGTTAGAAAACATTACACTAGCACAATCAGCTCAATATCACACACTAATAAACCACAGATACTTAGAAAAGGGAGGAAAAGACAAGAGCCCTCATTACGACCCGGGCGGTAAGTGAATAACGATGCCGGTAAAGGATTACTGCATCGCTTACCGCTCCGCACGATTAGGATATGCCAACCCGCTTTTAGCAGCACTGTAATTTACGTTGCCGCTAATAGCGACAGGGGGGCGGGAACGCGACCCTTCATGCCGGCAATACCGGCATGGCGCAAACAGGGGAACATCACAAGTCAGGCGGACATGCAAATAACGCCCTAGTGAAGCCCGAAAAGTACCTTACCGGCATGGAGCAAATACCGGCATCACGGACCACCCGTAAACGGCCATGTGCAGTGTTAAGACGGATTTCTGAACTCTGTCCTGGAGGCGCAGAGGTTCAGAAGGCCAACCTAATTACTTGGAACAGGGTAACCTCTGGAAAAGCCAGACCAATCAGGGTAGCGATCGCGACGGTCAAGACTAGGTCTCAAGAGGGGTGAGGGTGACTGAAAGACCGCAATGAGCACACAAAGCAAGGACACTTACAAATTACTCCAAACAGGTGCTATATTAAAAATATATACACATTTATTCCAAGGCCTTTGCAACAATGACCGTAGCGAGAAAATCACAATAAAACTCTAGTAAACCAACACATACCAAACCAATACAATATATATACAAATACAAATGAGTCTAAAGAGTTAGACGCATGAAATGTGTAGTCCACCTAGAAGGGGAGGAAAACAGGCAGTGCAAAATAATGATTAGACCCAGTCCGCCTTCAGAGGCACCTAACTAAAAGGAAGCCCAAGCCCTACGAAGAGTGGAGCCTTGTGCTCAAAAGTACCTGCACACGCTGGTGCCAACGGGCAAAAAGGGGAGTCTCTTCGAGGGAATCAGGCAGTTCAGTTCGGTGCACAAAAGAAGATGAACAGAGCTCCGCGACTCAAGCGCAGCCTCCACTGTGGGCAGAAGCAGAGCGCGAATACGGAAAGGCGTGCTGTTTGACACAGCGGGGAAAAGCTATGGGCTCCTGCAGGAGGGCGACCAGTTCCTAGCTATGCTACTCACCGGTCCCCGATGCAAGCAGACCCAAGCTTCTCCGCATCCGTTTCAGTGCTGGCAGGTTCAGGGGAGCAGGGAACGTCTCGTCGTCGTGTAGATTCTGCAGCAGCAGAGTTGAGTTGAGGACGGCCCAAACGCAGTGAACCCGCACAGTGTGTTACCACAGCAGGGCAACAGAGCGGCCGTGTGTATCTCAGCCAAATGTACACTACTCACTTCAGACCTGGGAATGCCAAGTGTACGAATCGTGTGAGAGTGACAAGGACTCGAAATACTACACAACCTGGCGGCGGTTACAGAGCAAGACTCCTGGGTAGGCTGGTCAGTCTGCTGGATGGCCCAGAGACACTTCCAAAGGCTTACGTGTAGGAGATGGTGAATATGCCGAGAATAGCTGTCCTCGCTATTCCAAGGGTCGAAGTACCAGTACAGGCCTTCTGGTTCGATCAGAGGTAGAAAGGGTTTCACAAGGCGACAGCAGTGCAGAGGAGCAGTCCTTCAGCGGGTCACCAGCGATTCCTCGGTTTAGCCTCGTGGTTGCAGGATACTTGGCTCCTGTATTCCTTTGTTCGTGAGAACTCAGGAGATCAACATGGTAGTGGCGTTTCCAGCCCCCTCTTATCCACGGTTCCCTTCGCGCCAAAACGGAGGGGACCCAATGGGAGATCCGCTCATCAAACACTCACACCATACGTGGACCTATCACGGACCACGGTGGTCCCAGGCATTCATACCACACTAGACTCTCTGGCACCCAGGATGTGTATTGGGACCAGACATCCCAGCCCACATCCTGGAGGCACACACAAGGCCTGTAGAAGCCCGCGAAAGCATCTGTGTTTCGCGGGAAAGTACATGCCCAAATAAGGAAGGCCCGGGGTCGGCTCGACCTGGGGAAGGTGAAGGGGGCAAGACGGTCAGCGGACAAGACAAAGAGCATCGTGGTCTGGCCATTTTGGGAGCCAGGCCACTATTTTGGGCTAAGCGCGAGAAACGTGCTTAAAACGCCAGAAGGAGCTCAAAAACACAAGAAACGATTGCTGCCACCATTCCCGTCCGTGATTCACTTGCACCGATCATTTACAATCCAAAAAGAGTATCTAGGGCCTGTAGAAGCCTAGAGACCCAAGAAAGCAATAACTTAGCTTACAGTGCCCTCTTGTGTCATGTTGCACGAAAGCTGCAACATGATAAAGAAACTACGGAAAACAGCGTTTCCCGGTACTGACTGTCTTAAGGGCATGTCAGTTTCCCCGTAAGAATGGAGCGAAAGCCCAGAGGAGTGCGGCAGAAGGGTGTACTTCTCTGGCAAAGTCTAGATCATGGTGAAAACAACAGCAAAAAGTTTAGGGGTTGCCACATGGAAGGAAAATTACCCACAATTAAGAAATCTTTCCTAACACTCGCCCCTCCCAGACTATGGACAGGGGGAACTAATCCACCCCTGGATGAGTCTCTTGTTCAGGTCAGTTAAACATTCTGGACAACCCATCATCATTGCTATATTGGACACCTGGCCTATGCTCAATAGTGAAGTCGAAGCCTTGTAGACTTATGGACCACCTAAGCAACTTTGGATTCTCTCCCTTCATGTTCATTAGCCATTTTAAGGGCTTATGGTCAGTTTGCACAGTGAAGTGGGTCCCATAGAGGTAGGGCCTCAGCTTCCGTAGGGCCCACACAACAGAGAAACATTCTTTCTCCACTGTGGACCATCTGAGCTCTCTGTCCTTAAGCTGGCGACTAATAAAACCAATAGGGTGTTCCTTACCCTTCTCATTTACTTGCGATAGTACAGCTCCTATCCCAGTGTCAGAGGCGTCCGTCTGCACAATAAAAGGTCTTTGATAATCAGGGGCCCTGAGGACAGGGGCCTGGCACAAGGAGTCTTTTAAGCCATTGAAGGCCTTCTCACACTCGTCGGTCCAAGTTACCTTCTTGGGTTTCTTCGGAGTGGTGAGGGCAGTCAGAGGGACAGCTATGGTGCCATAGTCTGCCACGAAGTTGCAGTAATACCCAGTGAGTCCTAAGAAGGCTCTCACTTGGGTCTGTGTAGTGGGGGTAGGCCAGTCTTGTACTGCTTGTACTTTACTGGGAAGAGGCTGTATCCTCCCTCCACCTACTTCATGTCCAAGGTAAACCACTGAGCCTTGTCCAATCTGGCATTTACTAGCCTTTATGGTCAAGTGTGCTTTCTGAAGAGCCTGGAGCACAATCCCGAGGTGTTTCACATGGTCTTCCCAGGTGGCACTGAAAACTGCTATATCGTCCAGATATGCAAGACAGAATTCGTCCAACCCATTCAACACATGATTTACAAGCCTCTGGAAAGTGGCAGGTGCATTTTTCAACCCAAACGGCATTACCCTGAATTGGTAAAGGCCGTCTGGAGTAGAAAACGCTGTCTTCTCCTTGGCATGTTCTGCTAAAGCTATTTGCCAATAGTCAGCAGTGAGGTCAAACGTGCTGAGGTACTTGGAGGCACCAAAGTATCCACCAGCTCATCTGTTCGAGGCAAGGGGTGTGTATCTGTCTTGGTGACAGCATTTAGAGCCCTGTAATCCACGCAGAATCTCAATTCAGAAGTGCCTGCCTTTGGAACCAAAACCACAGGGCTGGACCAAGGACTACTAGAGGGTTCAATCACCCCAAGGTCTAACATCTTGTTGACCTCCGTCTTCATATAAGACCGTTCTTTGTCTGACATCCTGTATCCCCTATGTTTGGTAGGTACACTGTCTCCTGTGTCTATGTTATGTTTGCACCAAGGTGTCAAACCAGGCGACTGTGAAAACAGGGGGGAAAACTGCCTAAGCAAACTTTTCACCTCAGCCTGCTGATTAGAAGTCAGGTGAGGGGCCACTCAGACACCCTCAAAGGAGCTATCTGAAGGACCGCTTTGGAACAGGTCGGGGAGAGGTTCAGACTCCTCTTCCTCAACATCTGAAGCCAGTAGCAGTGCTGCGATTCCGACTCTTGGGACGAAAGCCTTCAACCTATTTACGTGAAACACTTTTGGAGCCTGTCCAGGCCTTCCAAGGTCCACTAAATAGTTAACCTCACCCAGGGGCTCCACCACTGTGTAAGGGCCTGACCATTTGTCCTGTAAAGCTCGAGGCCTTATGGGATTCATGATCAGGACTTGCTGACCAGGTGTAAAGTTGATGAGGGAAGCTTTCTGGTCGTACCAATGTTTTACCAGCGCTTGTCCTGCCTTCAATTTATCACTAGCCAAGCCCATCAGAAGTACCATCCGTTTTCTGAGCCCCAGCACATAATCTACTACGTTGGTAGTAACAGGGGGAGTGGGCATCTCCCATCCTTCTTTGATTATGGCTAAGGGTCCCCGTACAGGATGACCGAACAGAAGTTCGAAGGGGCTGAAGCCAACACCCTCCTGTGGTACCTCTCGGTAGGCAAACAGTAAGCATGGTAAAAGAAGATCCCATTTTCTTCTCTGAGGTTCTTCCAGAGCCCCAATCATGCTCTTTAACGTTCTGTTGAAACGTTCCACCAGACCATTGGTCTTGGGGTGGTATGCAGAAGAGAACTTGTAGGTGACCCCACATTCTTTCCACATAGCCTGCATATACTTCGACATAAAGTTGCTGCCACGATCCGACACAACTTCTTTAGGGAAGCCAACCCTAGTAAATATGCTAAGTAACGCTTTTGCAACTGACTTGGCAGTTACAGTTTTCAATGGGATGGCCTCAGGATATCTGGTTGCATGGTCGACCAGCACCAGGATAAACCTATTGCCTGAGGATGTTTGCGGGTCAAGGGGACCAACGATGTCGATCCCTACCCTTTCGAATGGTATTCCCACAACTGGGAGTGGTACCAATGGAGCTTGGATTGTCGAGCCAACCTTACCAGATAACTGGTAGAAGGCACAACTCCTTCAGTGACTTTCGACTTGCACCCCCATCTTGGGCCAGTAGAAGTGCATGGATAACCTTTGCTTGGTCCTCTTAATACCAAGGTGACCAGCAAGGGGCACTTCATGCGCCAACTGCAGGAGGAAGGGTCTTACAGCAAGGGGAACCACCAACCTCCTATGGTCTCCTTCTGTAGACTCTGTGGGCTCACTATACAGGAGTCCACCTTCCCAATAAATCCGATGCGTCCCAGGAGGTTCACCCTCAAGCTGGGAGCAGGCCTGTCTCCTTAGGTCTTCCAGAGATGGGCACTCACGTTGGCCTTTACTGAATTCTTCCCTGTCAGGACCACCTTCTACTAACAAGTCTTTTAGTTCAGGATGTTCATTGGGGTCAAATACTTCAGGCATCGCCACCTCCTCGTCAGGCCCGGGCGATTGACCAACTTCCTCCACCGCAGTGGTAGGCGAGCTCGGGGGAATGTTCTCTTTCCCTCGTCTTGACTTGTTTACTCCTTTCGCCTTGGGTTTCCCCTTCGGCTGGGGCGGCGTATTGGTCTTGGCCAATGCTGCCCGTGTTTGAGACCGTGTGCAGGGTCTGTCGGCAGTGTCTCCTACGAGCCCTAAAGCTCTGAGATCATTGCCTAACAAGACCTTTCCTGGGACGTTTCTCTGAATGCTCACTGGAATCCTGACTGCTGTACCATTCAAAGTAAGATTTACAGGTATTAATGGGAACATGCGAGGTGGGCCGTCAGCCAACTTAGTGGGCATCAGAGTAGCTCTGGCAACTACCTCTGAGTCTACCAAGGTAGAATCCACTACAGTTCGACTGCACCCACTATCCCTAAGAGCTGGAGTATCTACTCCATTGATCAGCACACTGTCTTTAAAGTAGTGCTTGGTATTATCTGGAATCCTAGCATACACCTCTGCGACTTTAGGCTCCCAGGAACCCAGGGAAACTAAAACTACCTCAGCTTCTATCCCGCTGGGGAATGAGTCTGAGGAGAAGGATGCTCCTGTAATCTCTTCTTCCTCGTAGGAGGAGAAGGCCAGATTAGCGGAGTGGACCCCCAAAGGTTTAACCTTACACTGGGGATCCCCCTTCACGTGGTCAGTTGCTCCACAAGCAAAACAAGATCTATTGGGTCTGTTGACATAGGGAGGCTTATTGTAACCAGAGTTCTGTTTCGGAGGCTGACCTCCACTACCCTGTGAGTCCTCTTGTGTCTTCCCCTTATTTTTCTTTTTGTGGCCCTTTTGAGAAGAATATTTATCAGATTCTCCACCCTCCTTATCTTTGGACTTTTTCCCTTCCTCCTGCTTACCAGGATGAGTTTTGTCCTTATGGGACACTCGATGTGACACCCATAAATCTGCTGCAATGGCCAGCTTCTTAGGATCTATCTCCTTCGAATCGGCCAAATGCTGCTTAAGCTCCGGGAAAGAAGATGCAAAAATGTGTTCCAGCATGACAAGAATTATCATGCCTTCGAAGGTAGAAACCCTATAACCTTCGACCCAGCCAGTCAAGTTTTTTAAGGATTCGGTTGCATAAGATACCCAAGTACCACCTTCTTTTTTCTTGTACTCTCGGAACCGTTTTAAATATTGGGCAGGAGTCTTTCCAAACTTTAAAATGAGAGTTTGCTTTAACATTGCGAAATCAGCTCGCTCAGCCTTTGACATTTCCATAATGGCACTACAGCCAGAATGCGGCAGTCTGCTGAGTAACCAGGCAATATTATCAGCATTGTCAACTTGTTGAACTTCACATGCATACTCAAACGTATTCAGCCAGTCCATAATGTCATTCCTTTCCTCGTACACACTGAGCAGATCTTTCGGAAACCGTGGATGAGAGGAGGCCCCAGACCCATGTCCAGGACCCTTGGATCCATTTGCAACCTGAAGCTTGGCCAGTTCCAATTGGTGATCCCTGTCTTTCTGTTTTTCGGCATGTTCGATTTTTAGTTTGGCCATGCTGAAATCAAGCTCTTTCTGCCTCAGCAGTTCTTGCTTCTTGAATTCAAGCATGGCCTCCCCATCAACACTGGCAGAGGAAACATTAGACATCTCATCCTCCCTGTCCTCGTGGTCGCGGTGGACCAGTGCAGCGGCAGAACCGTCGTTTCTACCAGTGAGAGCAGCCCCACCTCCTTCCGCACTGTCCTCAGAAGTTATAGCGTCAAGCTGCGCTTCTTGCCACGCCACGAATCTTTGGATCATATCCAATTTGGTGCCTTGAGAGGAAACACCTCTCTCCGCACACATCTTTTCAATGTTTCGGATTTGGAAGCATTTAAAGTTAACAAGGTATTTGTTTCCATACTGTTAGATAGGACTATGGCCTTTTTAAAGTTATACTACGACAATTCACTACGTGTCCTGGTAGGAATAACTTGAAATGCCTTAGTTCGTGCGCAACACTGGATACCTTCAGTCGTATCCCACCGCTGTACACCAATTTGTTAAGACGTATTTCTGAACTCTGTCCTGGAGGCGCAGAGGTTCAGAAGGCCAATCTTATTACTTGGAACAGGGTAACCTCTGGACAAGCCAGACCAATCAGGGTAGCGATCGCGGCGGTCAAGACTAGGTCTCAAGAGGGGTGAGGGTGACTGAAAGCCCGCAATGAGCACACAAAGCAAGGACACTTACAAATTACTCCTAACAGGTCTTATATTAAAAATATATACACATTTATTCCAAGGCCTTTGCAACAATGACCGTAGCGAGAAAATCACAATAAAACTCTAGTAAACCAACACATAGCAAACCAATACAATATATATACAAATACAAACGAGCCTAAAGAGTTAGACGCACGAAATGTGTAGTCCACCTAGAAGGGGAGGAAAACAGGCAGTGCGAAATAATGATTAGACCCAGTCCACCTTCAGAGGCACCTAACTAAAAGGAAGTCCAAGCCCTACGAAGAGTGGAGCCTTGTGCTCAAAAGTACCTGCACACGCTGGTGCCAACGGGCAAAAAGGGGAGTCTCTTCGAGGGAATCAGGCAGTTCAGTTCGGTTCACAAAAGAAGATGAACAGAGCTCCGCGACTCAAGCGCAGCCTCCACTGTGGGCAGAAGCAGAGCGCGGAAAGGCATGCTGTTTGACACAGTGGGGAAAAGCTATGGGCTCCTGCAGGAGGGTGACCAGTTCCTAGCTATGCTACTCACCGGTCCTCGATGCAAGCAGGCCCAGGTTTCTCCGCGTCCGTTTCAGTGCTGGCAGGTTCAGGGGAGCAGGGAAAGTCTTGTCGTCGTGTAGATTCTGCAGCAGCAGAGTTGAGTTGACGGCGTCCCAAATGCAGTGAACCCGCACAGTTTGTTACCACAGCAGGGCAACGGAGCGGCCGTGTGTATCTCAGCCAAATGTACACTACTCACTTCAGACCTGGGAATGCCAAGTTTACGAATCGTGTGAGAGTGACAAGGACTCGAAATACTACACAACCTGGCGGCGGTTACAGAGCAAGACTCCTGGGTAGGCTGGTCAGTCTGCTGGATGGCCCAGAGACACTTCCGAAGGCTTACGTGCAGGAGACGGTGAAGATGCCGAGAATAGCTGTCCCCGCTATTCCAAGGGTCGAAGTACCAGTACAGGCCTTCTGGTTCGATCAGAGGTAGAAAGGGTTTCACAAGGCGACAGCAGTGCAGAGGAGCAGTCCTTCAGCGGGTCACCAGCGATTCCTCGGTTCAGCCTCGTGGTTGCAGGATACTTGGCTCCTGTATTCCTTTGTTCGTGAGAACTCAGGAGATCGACATGGTAGTGGCGTTTCCAGCCCCCTCTTATCCACGGTTCCCTTCGCGCCAAAACGGAGGGGACCCAATGGGAGATCCGCTCATCAAACACTCACACCATACGTGGACCTATCACGGACCACGGTGGTCCCAGGCATTCATACCACACTAGACTCTCTGGCACCCAGGATGTGTATTGGGACCAGATATCCCAGCCCACATCCTGGAGGCACACACAAGGCCTGTAGAAGCCCCCGAAAGCATCTGTGTTTCGTAGGAAAGCACATGCCCAAATAAGGAAGGCCCCGGGTCGGCTCGACCTGGGGAAGGTGAAGGGGGCAAGACGGTCAGCGGACAGGACAAAGAGCCTCGTGGTCTGGCCATTTTGGGAGCCAGGCCACCATTGTGGGCTAAGCGCGAGAAACGCGCTTAAAACGCCAAAAGGAGCTCAAAAACACAAGAAACGATCGCTGCCACCATTCCCGTCCGTGATTCACTTGCACCGATCATTTACAATCCAAAAAGAGTATCTAGGGCCTGTAGAAGACTAGAGACCCAAGAGAGCAGTAACTTAGCTTACAGTGCCCTCTTGTGTCATGTTGCACGAAAGCTGCAACATGATAAAGAAACTACGGAAAACAGCGTTTCCCAGTACTGACTGCCTTAAGGGCATGTCAGTTTCCCCGTAAGAATGGAGCGAAAGCCCAGAGGAGTGCGGCAGAAGGCTGTACTTCTCTGGCAAAGTCTAGATCATGGTGAAAACAACAGCAAAAAGTTTAGGGGTTGCCACATGGAAGGAAAATTACCCACAATTAAGAAATCCTTCCTAACATGCAGTGTGCCCAACTGCCACAGGTGCACACAATCAGCACAGGTGGAGGCAATACAGACTGGCCCAGCACAAAAGGAGCACACCCCACCCCTTCCCACACCCAGTCACACACCAAAATGATTCCAATACTACTAGCAATGCTGGGGCTGGAGGACATAATTGCAGTGGAACTGCTGCAACAACAACAACAACAACAACAACAACAACAACAACAACAACTACAGGCAGCACAGAGGAGACTCAGGAGGAGAAGGAGGGTGAGGCAGGCCCAGCATGCCCCACCAGTGCAGCCAGTGGCACCACACAGGCAGCCCCCAATTCCTCGCATCAGAGCCAGTCCATTCAACCTAACCCCTGAGCAGATCCACAACCTGTACCGTCTGGACCGGGACACCATCACCACCATTGTGGACATGATACATGACGACATTGTCAGCATGATTGAAACACACACCGCCATCCCACCCCTACTAAAGGTAGTGTCTGTGCTCCACTTCCTGGCCACAGGCACCTACCAGCACACAGTGGAGCACATGCATGGCATATCACAACCATTATTCTCACGTACGCTGAACCAAGTGCTTGATGCCCTCCTGAAGCACACAGGCGACCACATTTACTTACCACGGACAGGCCAGGAGATTTCAAACACCAAAGTTGGTTTCCATTCACTGGCCGCCATCCCTGGTTGCATTGGTGCCATCAACTGCACCCATGTGGAATTGGTGGTCCCACATGCCATGGAGGCAGCGTACCGCAACCGTAAGCTATACCACTCAATCAACGTGCAAATGGTATGTGACTCAAACAAGATCATCACACATTGTTGTGCCCGATACCGCGGATCAACCCATGATTCAATGGTCCTGCGGAACTCCACGATACCACACTACATGGAGCGACAAGCAGGGCACAGATCCTGGCTTCTCAGTGAGTTGCTTGTTAGGCTCATGGAAATGCAATGTGGGTTGTTCATTTGGGGAGAGATGCATACTTCACCTGGCTGAGATGGGGGGGAGAGATGCATACTTAACCTGGCTGAGATGGGGGGGAGAGATGCATACTTCACCTGGCTGAGATGTGGGGGGGAGAGATGCAAACTTCACCTGGCTGAGAAGGGGGGGGGATGCATACTTCACCTGGCTGCGAGTGCCTGAGAGAATTGACCATGCTCATATTCCAAAGCAGGCCAGCCCGGACCTGACACCTGACCACATTATGCAAGATCAAAGCTGCCGTACCATGTAACTGATGCAGTGTCACAACCATTCCAAAGCGATCTACATGTGCACTGTACCCAATCAGACCGTAACGCCCTCAACACTATGCTGCTACAAGCAATTACTATGGCCAATACACAGCACCAATTACCATCAACTGAAAGGACTGTCCCCCATTATTGCGTACAAAGGAGTCACATGAGGGCCAAATACATTAATACACCACTACACTGACACAGAGGTCCAACAAAAGTGCATGTCACCATTTTTTGTGCATAGTGAGATCATCATGAGGCTGACATCAACGGTGCCAGGATGAAAGCATACAAATGACTGGACATCAGCCAGATCATGGAAACAACTGGCGTAGACTAACACAGTGCATGAGCACTCACAAGGAACTGGACCCACCTGCGCCCACTAGTTGATGGCACGCACACCAGTCCATGAGAGGAATACACACATAGCAGTCACATCGTGTGTCGCCATTCATGCATGGGAATGTGGTTGCAATCAGGAAATCAATGCATGCCATGGTATCATTGATACAGGTCCCATATGATGTGAAGACTTACACATATACATTGCTGCCCACATGCAGGTGATGCAGGCTATCCCTTGAAGAGGTGGCTCCTTACCCCAGTCCGGAACCCACAGAACAGGCACAAGGAGGACTTCAATCGTGCACATAAACGCACCCGTGTGGTGATTGAGCAGACATTTGGCCTCTTGAAGGCACGGTTTCGCTGCCTCAGCAGGTCTGGTGGGGCACTCCTGTACCACCATGAGAAGGTGGCCAAGATCGTCATGGCATGTGTCATACTACACAATATGTGCATCAGACAGAATGTGCCCCTGCCCCCTGACGCAGAACTGCAACCACCTGGCGATGAGGATGAGGAGGGTGGGGATGAGGCAGCGCCTCAGGGAGGCAGCGATGCACAGGAGGGATGTGCCATGCGTCAGACTCTGATCAACCAATGTTTCTAGCACTCATGGACGGGGAGTGTGACATGGAGGTGGCACTCGGGGCACTGGGTGTGTCAGGGACATGGAGACTGTAGACTGTTCACCAATAAAGCACACGCACGCAATAAGCAATGTCCACACATGTGAATCATGATTTAAACAAAGGTGTATTAGAGAAATATAACAATGTGCACAAGCCCTCCACCCCACACACCCTCTCCCCCACCCCCTCAACTCCCCCACACACCTTCTCCCCCCTCAACTCTCCCAAACACCCTCTCCCCCCTCAACTCCCCCAAACACCCTCTACCCCCTCAACTCCCCCACACACCCTCTCACCCTCCCCCTCCCTCCTTGACTTCCCCAAACATGGTGTGCACTGGCATGCACCTTTAGTCCACATGGGACCAGTATGACTGGCTGTGCCTACAGCCCTCCCCCTCTACCAGCACCAGGTGCGCCCCTGTCGGATCTGCGCAGATTCCTGCCAGACCTACGCACAGGGCTGGTCCTAGTAGAGCTGGCATTAGATGATGCTCCAGATTGTCCTGGCAACTGTGGTGGATGCATGACCCGCATTGCTGCCACCATTTCCGAGAGGACATGCCGCACTGCTGCCAATTCGGCACAAATGTCCTTTGAGGTTGACCCGATGGCTGTTTTTATGGATGCAGCAGAATCTTTGATGTCATCCCTTGCACGGGTGCATTCTGTAATATGCTGCGTCAGCAGCCCTGTGAGTTCCTCCTGGCGCCTCTGTATAGCCCTGATCCCCTCTTGGCTGGTTGTCACTGGGGTGGAAGTGTGAGGCCTTTTTACCATGCTTAGTTCATCAGGTACAGTTGGTGTGGGGCTGAGACTTGCCGGCCATGAATCAACAGGTGACAGCCCGTGCATGCTGCCGTCCTGCATGCTGCATGGGGATAGTTCTGGTGAGTGCAGGGGGCCTGTGGCGGGTGTTGTGCCATGCAGCTGTACATCTGACTCGTCGTCTGAAATGGCTGCTGTGGCAGCTGTCTCACCGACTGTGCTGCTGGCAGCCGATGCTGTGCCCTCTGCCAATGCCTCCTGGGTGATGGTGGCTGGTGTGGATGCAGTTGTGGGGGCCGTGCTGCACATTGGTGCTATGGCCTCTGCCATTGCCTCCTGGGTGATGGTGGCTGGTGTGGGTGCAGGTGTGGGGGCCGTGCTGCACATTGGTGCTGTGGCCTCGCTGGTTTTCTTGGCCTTCCGCGGTGGTGCATGTTGGCCTCTGCCCCTTGAGGTTGAAGGGCCATGTTCTCCATCCTCGGCCCTGGCCTTCTTCTGTGGTGTTGGATCTTTCTCCCTGGTGTCCTCATCACCACTGTCAGAATGTGTGCCTGTGGGGGACCAATGGAGGGAGAGGGTTAGTGGTGGGTCCGCAGGCATCGGGCATGCATTGGGGTGGCTGCATTGATATGGTATGGTAGATGATTAACATTGGGGGAGTGACATACGGGTTGCTTCACTCTTGGGTGGGTGATGCATAGAGGCGTCTGGGTTGCAACACATTTGGGGTGCATTATGCATGTGGCCAAGGTGATGCCCTTCACTGCCTGTAGGTAGTCTTGTACTTATGTGTCTGGTGGAGTCTGCTCTACATCATTGCACTGTCAGTTCAGGTGGTCATCATCGTGGTGGTATTAGCATTGTTTCATTTGGGACACCTACCTGCATCGGCTGATGATGGGGCTCCTCGCTCCATGTCCCCGACTCCCTCGATTGCCTCTATGCCTATGGTGGTGGCGCATATCTCCTCCCATGGTTGTAGTTTGATGGGGGACTCCGCACCTCCGCCTGTCGCCATCCCCATGTTGCGGTTGGCGGAGAGTATGCTCCGCACGCGTAAACGCAGGTCATCCCAGCGCTTACAGCATTCTTTGGCTGTGCGGGGTGTGGTGCCAACGGCGCTGACTTTCTGGGCGACCTCCACCCAAATCTGGACAGGACATCTCTTTAGAGAAGACCACATCTGCATGTTCCTGCAGTGTCTCTGCTAGCATAGTCAGCTCCTCTCTGGAGAAGCGCTCCTTTCTCAGGCGATCTCCAGTTTTCTTCACAGCTTTTGGTATGGTTAAATGCAAAAGGTAGTGGTGGAGGTTGTTAGAGTTCTGGGGGTCAGATTACTCCTGGTTGTGGTGGATGGCAATGGATTGTGTTTTTTAAAGATGGCCGCCGTGCTCTTTCCCATTCCTGTGCGATGACGCTACTTACGGTTCCGCTTATTAATGGTGACCGCTAATAGCGGTGACCGCTATTAGAGGTGACCGCTATTGGCGGTCACCGCTAATGCCCATTGCTTGGATGCCGGACGAGCTAATTCCACTACAGACGATGGCGGAAACGGGGATTTTTCGCACTTTTACGGCATGGCGGTGGGGTCTTTACCGGCATGACGCTAAGCTTGTGCCCGCGTACTCGTAATAGGCCACTTTTAGCGGTCTATTGCCAGCACAGACGCGGTACTAGCGCCATGCCGGTAATGACCGGTACTTACCGTCAGGGTCGTAATGAGGTCCAAGGTTATAAGAATAGACATGCCAAATACATTCATAGGCAGGGCAAAGGGTTTCAGTTAAATATAACCAGCAATTCTTCTCAACAGGCCTGGGCCAAAGTCAATGGTTCAGAGACTTTTGTATAGGATAGCACAGTTCTGTTAAATAACGGTTAAGTCTTTGCCACAGATATTTAAAGGATTTGGCTAGGCGAAAAGTTTGATGAATGTTTAGAGAAGGGCGAGCCTTCGAAGTTGAGGAAAGTTTCACGCACTTTCTCGATGGCTGAAAATATTTCCGGACCGCTTTTGCACAGTACCTTTTTTAACGAAGAAAGCTGGTGCTGAGGCAGTTGTTCCTGGCAGTTCCGAGCAGGTCACGCAGGTCCTGAGCTTCAGTCGTGGGGACAAGAAGGAGGATATCGGGAGCTTCCTGCACTGTCCATAGATGAGGCAAAAAGCTGTAGCAAGACGTCGGTTTAAGGTGTGAGTGCCTTAAAGTCCATGAGCTGGTTTTCTTTCCCATTGGCTATCTGGTTTTCAAGCAGCACTCTGCTGAAAATTCGACCAGTCAGGGATGGTGTCCGGGTGGCTTACAAGTTGGTTGGTCCCACCAAACTCAAGGGAAGAAGTTAACCTTGAAGGGCTTCTCTGTCGATTGGCATTTCAGGCAATTCGGACCTGCAGCAGGGCTTCACCGGTCATCCAGGAGTTGCAGCAGTCCTCTTCCTTCAGCTCATCTTCGGTTCTTTTGTTCCAGTGGTCGACTCTGCTTTCCAAGTCCCAGAGACCTGCTTTTAAACAGTTTTCCCCCATTCATTCAGCCTGGCTGTCACTCACCCAGCAGGGTGGCTGTCCTTACCGGACAGTCAGCCAGCCAATCATACCAAAGTGCATTCAGGTCTCTTAGGAGACTAAGCACAGGGAGTTTCGGGCACCTCCCTCACATCCTGTCCACCCCAGACACTCTGGCACCAGAGGAGGGCTTCAGTACAGAAGCCCGCCAAAGGGCACAAGCAAAGGGACCAAACCTCGTTTGGCAGGCAGAGTTACACACAAGAAGGACTTTTCCTAAAAGAAATGGCGAAAAAAGATGACCGGAGTCTGTTTTTACAGATAGGTCTGGGGCGCCATATTGCCCCTGATTTTTAGCTACCGTTGTTAGCGGTTGCGAAAAATCACGGTAGTTGATCTAAACCACTGCCAACAGCCATTTAAAATAGGAAAAGGTAACATTTTACTGTTACATGAGTTTTTTGACTCAGGGGAAGCTAGGCAACCCGTCCAGCACTCTATTGGAAGATAGTGCATGCTGGGTCAGTAAATTTAAAAAGACTAGTAAAGCCAATTTAACTTGACTTGCTCTGGGAGACGGTAGTCAGTCCCAGCGAAGGTATTTAAACCTTGGGGAGACTGAAAGAAACCACTGTGCCACTGAACTGAAGGTGCTGTGTGACACACATAAAAAGATGATGCCACTGGAGTTGCTTTAAAACTCCATAACCAAAGAACACAAAAGTAAAACACACACAAAATACATGGAAGAGTGTGAAAAAAAGGCTCACACTTTCCCAGGTATAAACTTAAATCCCAGAAATCCAGCAAAGTTGCTGGGGTCTCAACAGTTAAGGGAAATTAGCACATTCTTGAGAATTCTCCCTAACAAGCTTCAGTTGCACAATACTCCCAGGTAACTGGGCCTGTGTACAGAAGTGCCTATGAATGTCTTCCCAGGTATGATTGGTTTTCTGGTTTACTGGTGACTGCACTTTTATGGCCAGTTATCAGCATCTTAGCTTTACTGAAATCTGGCATGTTTTGGTCCCATTCAAGAGGTGATGCCATAGCTGTTATGCCTCAAGATATCTTTACGGTGTACTGCTGTCAGTGGTAGTGTCTGTGACATTTGTGAATGTGGTGTCTCCTGCGGCAGCTGTGGTTTGACCCAGAAGGGATTATTGTTAGGCAGAATCACATGCAGTAACCTTTGGGAAGACTACACACAATTAAGACTACAAGTGTCAGTACAATTTCACCTTTGGTACAGGCCTGTACTACACAGTAATGTGGTAGCAGTGGCTGAGCAGCCACACTTATCTCAAGAGTAAAGTGAGCAGTACAAGAGGTTACACAAAGGACTAGCAATCACAGTGATTCAAACAAACACGTACTCAAGGTTTCTTGGTAAAAGAATATACATTTATTTACACAGTCAGTTGGAAAACATTCCACTAGCAAGAGCAGCTCAATATCACAATGGGTATACTACAATACACAACCAATCATTTTCAGCACCCCTGAAGTGGCAGCCAAATGGCACTTCAGTTACTTTAAAAAGGGGTAAAAAGACAAGGTTATAAGAATCAAAATCACAAATACTTTCAGAGGTAGGGCAAATAGTTTCAGTTCACTACAACCAGCAATTCAATTCAATAGGCCTGGGCCAAAGTCAATGGTTCAGAGTCTTGTATAGGATAGCACAGTTCTGGTAGTAAACAGTTAAGTCTTTGCAACGGTTTTAATAAGTAGTTGGTCAGACGAAAAGTTAGATATTGGTTTAGGGAAGGACAAGACTTCCAAGTCGGGAAAGTTTCACAAATTTTCACTGCGGCTGAACGGAGTTCTGCACCACACTTGCACAGTACCTTTTAAATGAAGAAGAACTGTAGCTGAGGCAGTTGTTCCTGGCAGTTCCTGCAGATCTTGCTGTTCCTGAGCTTCAGTCGTGGGGACAAGAAGGAGGACTTCTGGAGGTTCCTGCACTGCCCAGGGAAGTGGCCACAAGCTTGGCAAAACGTCGGTTTAAGGTGTGAGTGCCTTAAAGACCACAAACTGATATCCCTCCCACTGGCTATCCGGTTTTCAACAGCACTCTGAAGAAAATTCGATCAGTACAGGGACAGTGTCCAGGTGACTTGCGAGTTGGTTGTTCCCACCAAACTCAAGGGAAGAGGTTAACCTTGAAGGACTTCTCTGTTGATGGAGTTTCAGGCAATTCGGACTTGCAGCAGGGCTTCACCGGTGGACCAGGAGTTACAGCAGTCGTCTTCCTTCAGCTCGTCTTAGGTTCTTTCTTTCCAAGTCCCAGAGGTCTGCTTTTAAACAGTTTTCCCCCATTCATTCCAGCCTGGCTGTCACTCACACAGCAGGGTGGCTATCCTTGCCGGACAGCCAGCCGGCCAATCACGCCAGAGTGCATTCAGGTCTCCTAGGTTACTAAGCACAGGGAGTTTCAGGCACCTCCCTCACATCCTGTCCACCCCAGACACTCAGGCGCCAGAGGACGGCTTCAGCACTGAAGCCTGCCAAAGGCCAACGAACAAACGGACCAAACCTGTTTTGGCGCGCAGAGTTAAACACAAGAAGGACCTTTCCAGTACTCTACAGGAAGATAGTGTGTGCTGGGTCTGTAAATTTAAAAAGACTAGTAAAGTCAATTCAACTTTACATGCTCTGGGAGACAGTAGTCAGTCCCAGAGAAGCTATTTAAACCTTGGGGAGTCTAAAAGACACCCCTCTGCCACTGCAGGTGCTGTGTGACACACAAGAAAAAGATGATGCCTATGGAGTTGTTTTAAAACTCCATATTCAAAGAACACAAAAGTAAAACACACATCAAAATACATGAAAGAGTGGGAAAAAAGACACACTCTGTCCAGGTAAACATTACAATCCTAGAAATCCAGCAAAGTTGCTGGGGGTCTCAAAGGGTAAGGGAAATGAGCACATTCTTGAGAATTCTCCCTAACACTCGTCCCCCCAGACTAAGGGACAGGAGGATTTAATCCACTCCTGGATGAATCTCCTTACTCTAGTCGGTCAAACATCCTGGAGAGACCATCAGCATTTTGGTGGTGACACCCAGGCCCGTTTTCAATGGTAAAATGAAACCCTTGCAGGCTGATGGACCATGTTAGTAGTTTAGGGTTTTCCCCTTTCATTTGCATCAACCATCTCAAGGGTTGGTGGTCAGTCTGAATCACAAAAGTAGATCCATACAAGTATGGTCTAAACTTCTTTAGGGACCACACAATAGCAAAGCACTCACGTTCAATGGTTGCCCACCTTGTTTCAGGTTCCTTCAGCTTCCTCTTCCTTCCTTCAGCTGATGAAGCAAATGGGGTGCTCCCTACCTTTCTCATCCAGCTGACTCAGAACTGCACCTATACCTGTATTTGAAGCATCTGTCTGCACAATGAAGGTTTGGTTATAGTCAGGAGATCTTAGGACTGGAGCTTGACAAAGGGCTTTCTTTAGGCCTTCAAATACTTGAGTGCACTCCTCATTCCACCTGACCTTTTTAGGAAATATGGGTGAGGAGATCACATTCAAGGGAGAAGCTATGGTCCCATAGTTCTCTATGAAGTTCCTATAGTAACCAGTGAGGCCTAGCAAGGCTCTCACCTTGGTTTGAGTAGTAGGGGTGGCCCAGTTTTGTACAGCTTGTACTTTGCTAGGCAATGGCCTGATTTCACCTCCTCCTACCTCATGTCCAAGGTAGACCACTTTACTCTGACCAATTTGACACTTACTCGCCTTTATAGTCAGATGGGCCTGCTCAAGAGCCTGCAAAACATATCCTAAGTGGTCAACATGTTCTTTCCAAGTAGGGCTGAACGCTGCAATGTCATCCAAGTATGCCATGCAGAAGTCCTCCATCCCATTCAGAACCTGGTTAACCATCCTTTGGAATGTTGCAGGTGCATTCTTTAGTCAAAAAGGCATTACCTTAATTGTTTTAATGCAGCTCCTTGGCATGGTCTGTCAGTGCAATTTGCCAATAGCCCGAAGTGAGATCAAATGTACTGAGGCACTTGGCTGAACCAAGTTTGTCCACCAGTTCATCTGTCCTGGGTAAAGGGTGGGCATCAGTATTTGTGACTGCATTAAGAGCTCTATAGTCCACAGATAATCTCAACTCCTTGGATCCTGCCTTTGGCACTAGTACAACTGGACTAGACCATGGACTGGTAGAGGGCTCTATTATCCCGAGATCAAGCATCTTGTTGACCTCCTCCTTTATGTGAGTTCTTACATGATCTGACATCCTGTAACCTCTGATTTTAACAGGTAAACAGTCACCAGTGGGAATATCATGCTGGCCCAAGGGGTCAAGCCTGGTGATAGTGAAAACAGGGAGGAAAACTGATTTAACAGAAACTTGCACTCCTCCTGTTGTTCAGGGGTCAAATTAGAAGGGAGATTGACTCCTTCTATCTTTTCATCTAAAGGCTGTCCTCTGAGTAGGTCAGGTCGAGGTTCACTCTCCTCCTCCTCTTGAGCTGAAGCTAGAAGCAAAGCTACTACTTCTGGTCTTGAGACATATGCTTTTAGACGGGTTGTGTGAAAGGCTCTGGATTGCCTAAGTCCACCAGATAGGTGACCTCTCCAGGTGTGCCCACAACCTTGAAGGGTCCTATCCACTTGTCCTGTAAGGCCCTCTGCCTTGTAGGAACCATAACTAGCACTTGCTGGTCTTGAGTAAACTCAACCATGTTGGCCTTCTGGTCATGCCAATGCTTCACCAGAGCCTGACCTGCTTTCAAATTATCTGATGTTTCTGCCATCATGTGTGACATTCTCCTCCAGAGAACTGTCACATAGTCAGTGACTCTCACTGGCTTGGGGGAAGGAGCACTCTCCAACCTCTCCTTAATAAGGGCCAAGGGGCCTCTAACTGGATGGCCATAGAGAAGCTCAAAGAGACTAAATCCAACTCCCTCCTGAGGGACTTCTCTATAAGCAAATAGAAGGCATGGCAGTAGAAGGTCCCACTTTCTTCTAAGGGGCTCCTCTAAAGCACCTATCATGTTCTTCATTGTATGATTAAACCTCTCCACAAATCCATTTGTCTGTGGACGGTAGGCAGTTTAGAACTTGTAAGTTACTCCACAGTTTTTCCACATGGCCTGCATGTAGTGGGACATAAAATTAAATTCCCTGTCAGAGATAACTTCCTTAGGAAAACCTACCCTGGTAAAAATACCGTCCAGTGCAGAGTCCCAGTCTGCCCCCAGCCCCTGTGTGTTACTTGGTGAGACAGGAGCTGCACGACGTGTCAGTCCTGTTTTCATTACTATTAACTTTTTCCTTAAAAACCTCTCCAACGCGTGGAGTGCGGCGCGGAGTCCGGTGCAGAGTCCCAGTCTGCCAACAGTCCCTGTGTTTTACTTGGTGAGAGAGGAACTGCACAACGTGTCAGTCCTGTTTTCATTACTATTAACTTTTTCCTTAAAAACCTCTCCAACGTGCGGAGCGCGGCGCAGAGTCCGGTGCAGAGTCCCAGTCTGCCCCCAGTCCGCTGCCTGAACGCCCGCCCCCTCCGGGAGGTCTTGACAGGGGTAAATGACTTTGACAGTTGAAGGTCCTCAGACTCACCGGAAAACCCTTCAACACTGTCGTATGCTGAACCCGTGGACGGCGATGAAAGCCCCTGCGGGGCCGAAAGTAAGCAAATTAGCAAGCCGAACTTTGCTTGCACCTTTACCTTACCTGTCGCGCTAGTTCCACTGCCAGCTCTCCAAACAGCGCACTCGGGTTGCGTCGTGTCGAGCCGCATTAGCGTCTCCACCCCGCGCCTCTGAAATCCACCCGGAACCAAATATTGATGCCGCTGTAAATCAACTAGTTGAACAAACACAAGGTCAGCACGTAAAACTGGCTGATTTAGAGATTATGGAAGGGGCTGCCGCCACAGGTACTCTCAACATCTATCAACAGCTAGATGGCATCATAAACAAGGGGTTAAATGATCGGCCTGAAAGCCAACCCCTTCAGTGAATGAATCACTTTCCCTGGCTAATCCAGACTATCGTTTCATCTCGGACGCGAACAATGAATTTCCTTGCGTCTCACGAATAGATGCGATGACAACAGGCTCTAAAAATTCTCAATCTACCAACGACAAAAGAACTTTCACATTCATGGTCAGCGATGATGAGTTATTGAGCATCCCAAACGTCGAGGGGTTACATCTTTCCTCTAACTCTTCAGGCTCAGGTGACGTATTGTTGCTGAATGTACCTCCGAATCAAAACAAAGCCAAATTATATACATTGGTGAATAATGGTACGTCACCACCAACGATAACGCCAAATCTTCCAACTTGTATCCCAAAGCTTCCATCTCTTCTGATGCACCAAGAGCCAGAATCAAGCTGCGTCTACCCTCACCCTCAGAAAGGATACAAACCTGCTAAAAGCCATGAGCCGCTACAGCAAAACATTGTCCTACAACCAGACATAGACAGGCTCTATGTAAGCCCCCCCAATCTACATCATCTAAACCTTGTGGCAATGACATCAAGCGACATCAAAGAACAAGGGGGATAGATGTACGCTGAGACAAACTTCTGATGTCATGGATCAAGGAAACCTTAGTGTTTATGCTTGCCAAGCTCCTGAGGAAATAGGCGTGCGAATCACAGTAACGCCAGGACACCTCCCCGAAAAGCTAAAGCCATCGTCTGCGCTAGACTCTCCACTCAGCTCAATTCCAAGGCCAACCAACATGGAAATGAGTTCTATAGCAAGAGCCCGACGATTACAACTTATAGCTGAGCTAAAGTCCAAATCACAGCCTATGACAAAAGATCTGGACCATTTCGTTGAAAATTCAAGCACTCCTCATGCACAAACCAAGCTCCTTTATGAAGAAACCCAAGCACTCAATCCAACAAGAAACTACTCTCCACCTGATCCACGTTTCAACCTAGACTGCTCACATACTTCTTCAATTGGTCAAGAGCCTACAGCAGTATTTGCCCACATATAAGCACTTCTGCTGAAGTTCTAACTCAGATACGTAATAACGTACTAGCTGCCTCTGCTGTTGCCCTCGCCCCTTTCACCAAATTATATGAATCATTAAATGGAATATTAAGTGATCAAGGGGCCGTGCTCACAAATCTGGTACAAAACATATAAAAAATAGACCAGTTTACAGGATTTCTGCCAGCACAGATGGCAAAGGACGCAAATCTTTCGATCAGGTGGCAAGAACGCTTGAGTGACCTGGCCGCCCGGCTTCATTGCCAAAATGACACTTTAATTGAAGGACTGTTAGAAGCATTTAAATGGATGAGAAAAAACGCTAGCCATGATCAAATGATGCAACCACTGAAACCTAACCCTCAGAACGAAGTCGTTTCCCTAAACAGCACGGCTTCACATCCAAACGCCTCAAATTCCGGAGCTTTGCAGCCGCCTCGTCTTCTACCAGTAAATGAAACTCTTCAGGCGGTTTCAACCTCTTTAGAACAAGACTGTCTCTCCAGAAAATGACAACGTCCTCCAGTTGGACGCCCCTAGCGTACAGGACGAAACACCCGGATCAGCCAGAATCCAAACAAACTCGTTCAATATATTCAGTGGCCCTGCAAAAACCATAGCAACGACTGAAAATTCATGCAAGTCTTTAAAGCTCGACAAAAAGGCAACTGTATCTAGACAACAAGGCAAACAACAAAAACATGTGCGTCAAAATGTGAAAAAATGTATAAGAAACATCACAACGCCAAAAAAAACAAGCCTCTTTGACCGAAAAAACGGCCCAACACAGCTTGATTCACAATCAGACCAAGTTCATGTTCAGGAAAAAGGAGCAATTCAACCACCAAACAAGCAAACGGCAAAACGCTGGCGCTTGGAATCTGGCGAAAAAAGCATCTCCAGCTCCGTGGCCGAAAGATCTGTTGACTTATGCAATTTATCAACGTTCTCAATTGAAAGTGATGACACTCCTGATTCCTTTTCCGAGGTCCCAGCAATCGTTCCAATTGATATAACTGAAGAGAGGAAAAACTACCTAAAAGCACATATGATTAAACCTCAAAAGCGAGAAGCATTGCAAAAGGAAAAGCCTAATGCTTTGCAAGTTCAATCCCCAATCGCAAGCTCTAAATTAAATCCAAAACAAACAATAAACCAGAGGAATAACGGAGTACATCACCGTTCTAGAGTGCATGGCGACAAAAGTCTGAAATTCAATATGTGTCTATGGAAACTTTGCCTCCAAAACATCCAATCTGACGACAACTTTGGACAATATCGTCTGATGACATCAAAATTGTTGAGTACATCACCGAGAAAACCTCTGACCAGGTACTGCTTCACATAACATCTTCTGCAGTGAAAAACATATTACTACAAGCAATAGAAGAGCTGCTTGTATTCAGATTTTACATCACCCTAGAACCTGAAATATCGAGCCATAATGAAAAATCGAAAAGCCGGGTATGCATCGACGTGCTTCCAAGGGAAGATCGCTGGACTTCCTTGCGGAAAATCACTATCATACTCTCAGGCAACTCGACGTGGCTCTGGAAACCAAGCCACAGTCAAAAGAAGCAGAGCCGGTTCTCCCTCAGTAAACAGAAATCCTCAATAACAATGAGTGACACAGTCAAAGCAGAGGTTGCTTTCTTGGAACACTCGTGGATTCACTCACCTGTTCAGTAACTTCACAGAATCCCTAGATGATGTTTTTGCAATTTGTCTGCAAGAAACCTGGCTCCGTGATCCTCCAACCGGAGATGGTTTCGTAACTTTCTTAAATCCAGCAACAACAAAAAAACGCCAAAGGACGACCATTCTCAGGCTTACTCACCCTATTGAAAATACAAAACTGGATGACTCCTCTAATGTCAGAAAATCCAAATCCATTTGTACAGGGTACCCTAGTACAAATGGCTTCTTATGACTCAAATAAGATCTGTCACTTATTATTAATCAACGGATATTGGAACCCGGCAATGATTTAAACAAAGAACTTTATAAACTCAGTAACAAGCATAATTGATGATGCTTTTCTCAAATATAATGACTTACATGTAATCATATGTTGCGATCTAAACTGTAGCTGGTTTAAATATGACCAACAAAAGAAGAAAAACGCACAGCTTCCAGATTACGAAGTAGCTGAAAGAGGACAACTCTATTTGCAAGCCCTTGATTCACAAAATTGTCAGATGGTCAATGGAAACACTAAAGGCGATCAACCTTGTAATCCAACATGGAAACGTTTGCAGCATAGAAACACCTTAGATTACATCTGGGTTTCTCGAAACGTTTTTGAAAGAGTGGGTTCACTTCATGTAGTTCCGATGGCCCACAGTGACCACGATATGTTGTGTCTCGTGTGGGAAAGTGAAGGTCACGACCTGCCTGACAAACATGCAGTTAATCTTTCAACAAATGCGGCAGGAAATCGGCTTACAACAAATGGCCCCTTAATTCAAAAACTATGTCAGAACCTTATTGAATCAAATAATGTTGAATATTCTCCTATGTTGGTTGATTTCACGTTGAAATCTGCAAACTCACGAATAACAGGGTATATTCCAAAACATTTGTTTAGTAATGAAATTGCCCAGGCAAAAAAGGCTTTGAGGAAAGATCTGCGACTGATAAAGAAGTCCTCGAGTCATCTAGGATCCAAACAAAGAAAAGTTAAAGAACGGCGTCAGGCAAACAGAAACTGGCTCAGATCTCAATCTGTGATAATATAGCAAAATAGAGCTGAAACTATGCTAAAGCTACTAATCACTAAAAACACGCGCAAAATCTGGGCAATTTTAAACAGGGGTAACACAAAATCTATACCAAGCCTCTCAAATGAAATTCCAAGCGCAAAGTGGGTCGAGTACTTAACAACGATATACGAGATGCCCAACCAAGAAGTACAAAACAGAGCACAATATACTGCAAAAGTCTGGGAATAACTCCTTCTTGTGAAGACCTCGAAATAGCAATTCAAAAGTTAAAGAATTCGAGAGCAGCAGGACCAGGCCAAATCTCCAACATCATGTTAAAGAAACATAAACAACACTGGGCAAAATTTATTGAATGCTTATTCAGTCAATTTTCTAAAAACATGAAAACGCCTTCTTCTTGGGCAAAGGCAATAGTGGTCCCCGTCTACAAGAAGGCCAGTAGAGACGATCCGGCTAACTATCGTCCTATTGCACTTCTAGACACAATAGGGAAAATATTTGTCTCCTTGCTTCGACTGAAGTTGGCTGCATGGGCATCTGAGGCTAGGCAATTTGACTGTCGACAAACTGGCTTCACGGAACATGTAGGTGTTGACATAAATCTCACCTTACTGACTATTCTAAAACTAAACGCTTTGGGATCAAAGAACAAAGTATTTTTTGCCTTTGTCGACCTAAGACAGGCGTTTGATGCAATTAATCGTGAAAAGCTCTGGTCTAAACTGAGAAAGTGGAACTGTCCTGCCCAGCTATTAGATCCAATCAAAGCCCTGCATACTAACACAACCATCCAAATAAGAGTGAATTCGCAAGGTGCCTTGACCGAACCAATACCAATGCATAAAGGAGTTAAGCAAGGTTGCCCACTATTCATCTCATACCTGCCCATGTGGCTGGAGGCGGCAAATTGCTTCTCCCCGAAGATCAACGGAACACCAATTAAATGCCTTATATATGCAGATGATATTGTGTTGATCGATCAAACACAGATAGGTCTGCAACATCTCCTGTACAGTTTAAATGATTATCTAAATGCCAATGAGTTGACCTTAAACACGGAAAAAACCATGATCATGTGCATTGGAAAAAGTTTCTCAAGAAAAGACAACAACTTCAGATGGGCAATCGAAAAGGTCGCCCTAAGTACCGTAAAGTCCATACGATATTTGGGCATCATGATCAATGATTCATATGCGAAGCCACATGGACAAACGACTTAACCGATAGAACTGACAAATTGGGCTGACAAGGAGCAAAAATCAATAAAGATTATGGAAAATTCTCAATTGCTCCAGTACTAACGTTCTATCTTCAAAAATGTATTCCCACAATAGCCTTTGGTGGAGAAACAGGATGGAACCTTGACCATCGCCTGTGGCAGAGACTCGAAGGAAGTTTTTGGAGACGCGCTTTGGGTCTTCCCAAATACATCTCAATGGTTGCGCTAAGATATGAACTGGCACTAAACTCGCTCTTCTTGACGATTGTTTGGAAATCGTTATCTTCCCTGAGGAAAATCTTACTCGGCTCCCAAATCCCAGCATATTACATCTTAATAATGGGAACGAATGATCCCAATCGAGATGAAATTAAAAGCCATAATGGAAGCTTCCAACATAAGCTATGATGAGTTGCTTGAACGTCCTCAACACGCAAAAACAAAGCTGGAGACCTGGGACTAGATATCTACCTACGAACACTGGTCATCACTTAAATCCTCTCTCCCGGCCTCACCAAGTATTTTGAAATTACATATCCAACCAAAATACTTAATAAGCTGTCCTTCAAGCTATCATAGGAATCAGTTTCTAAGATTCAGATTGAATGCATTGAACACAAGAGAAATTCTTCTGTTGCGCCGAAATAAAGACATCTGAACAAACAAATGTAGATTCTGTGAAACAGGAGAAGTGGAGTCTCTACCTAATAACTGCATGCCCCGCCCTTATCATCCAGCGAGAACTGCATTTGAGCACATATAAACCTATACATTTTGATGCAGAAGAATGGTAGGCTCTTGTTTCGGCTGGCAGAAACATTAAGCTATCATGCAGCTTAATCAATTTCCTTGATATGATTCTGTGTGCCGACACAACTAAAGTGGTGACTAATGTCTGACTCTAAGGAACGGAAAACTGGAAATGTTTTCATGTAAACAAGCACGTAGACGTTTCTGGTGAATCAACTTGAGTTGATTCTAATCAAAATAGAAGGACAAATGTAACAAAAGTTTCATATTGTAATATTGAACTGAAGTTTTACAATAAAATAATAAAAAATAAAAAAAAATACCAAGTAGGGCCTTAGCAACAGCCTGAGCTGTAACAGTTGTCACAGGTATTGCTTCAGGATACCTAGTATCATGGTCTACTACAATCAGGATAAACCTGTTTCCTGAAGAGGTTGGAGGGTCTAAGGGACCAAAAATGTTGATTCACAACCCCGCCCCCCCAAAGTTACTCCCACCACTGGGAGAGGCACCAAAGATGCCACATTCTTGGCTCCACTCTTGCCAGAGGTTTGGAAAGTGTGACAGCTCCTACAGAACCTATCTACATCAGACCCCAACTTAGACCAGTAGAAATAGAGAGAGATCCTTTCCTTGGTCTTCTTGAAACTCAAGTGACCAGCCAAAGGTATCTCATGGGCTAACTGTAGGAACTGGAGTCTGCTTTCTAGAGGCACTACAAGTCTTCTGTAGTCCCCTGGGATAGACTCATTCGGTTCACTGTAGAAGAGGCCATCTTCCCAGTACAACCTATGCTTTCCTGGCTCTTGATCGTCGAGCTGTGAAGCTGCCTGTTGGCGAAGACCTTCAAGAGTAGGACACTCTCTTTGACCTATGCTGAAGTCTGCCCTACAAGGTCCACTTTCTCCCAGTAATGAGTGCAGCTCAGGATGGTCTGCAGGATCCATATTTCCAACAGGAGCAAGGTCCTCTTCCAGCTCTGATTCCTCAGCAGCTGATTCAACCACACTAGGTTGTTCCACACACTCAGCCTCAGCTGGTGGAGGACTCACAGGTGTGACCTTGGACAGTCCTCTCGTGGATGTCCTTGTTGGTAGCACAGGCGTGCTGGCTGGTTTCTTCCTGGAGGTTTTAGGTTTCCCCTTTTCCTCCTTTCTCTTAGGGATTGCAATCAGTAAATCCTGTGGGCTGGGGGTTATAGTTTCCTCTATAATCTCCCCTTGAGAGCCCTTTAAGGTACTCTCCCTGGCCTTCCTAGTCTGCTCCTGTTTCCCTTTGCTGGGAGGCCTGGGGGTGCTTGATACAACTCCAAGAGTTTTTAAGTCATTCCCCAACAGGACTCTCCCAGGTACTTCACTCTGCATACAGGTATCTTGACAGTCATATCATTGCACTGGATGAGAGCTGGTAACTGTGGAAGCATTTGGACAGGGCCTCCAGCAAGCTTAGTGAGGTATTTGGGTGCCTTAGCAATATCCTCTACCTTGAAAAAAGATTCATCAACTACAGTAATTCTGGCCCCAGTGTCTCAATTCTCTCAATTGTCTCTGTTCCCAAACCTAGCTATTAAAGCTAGTTTCACACTTTCATACTCCATTCTATCAACTTCTCCCATTTCCATTACAACATCAGATGCAACAGGGGGTAGCCTAGTAAAGAGCCAATGAATCAACGGATTCTCTGTAATGTTCTGAATCCCATGGGGATACTCAAAAGTTGCCAGCCAATCCAAAATATCAAGCTTAATCTGATACATACTTACTGCATCTTTGGGCATGCAAGGCCTCTTAGGACGGGAAGAACTAGAAGATATGATATGATATGACATTATATGATATGATATGGCATTTGTAACGACTTTTATTAAGACTCTGGGACCATTCTCAAGAGACAACTTTTTCATTTCAAGTGCATGATTCAACTCAATTTCTCTGAGTTTAAGTTCTTGATGCTTACTTTCAGTTTGGGCTTGGATTCTTTTAAATTCGAACTTGTTAGTCAGAATTACATGCAGTACCCTTTGGGAACACCACACACAATTAAGACTACAAGTGACAGTACACATTCACCTTTGGTACAAGCCTGTACTACACAGTGAAGTGGTAGCGATGGCTGAGCAGCCAGACTTATCTCAAGAGTAAAGTGAGCAGTCAATAGTTACACAAAGGACAACAATTACTATGATTCAAACAAACACTGACTCAAGGTTTTTGAGTAAAAGAATATACATTTTTTTTACACATCAGTTATTAAACATGTCACTATTATCACAGTTGAAAAATCACAATTCTAATACACTACACCACACCCAATAGATTCTGGACAAGTTAGGCTCAAAATGAAGTGTGAGCAAAATGGCACTCCAGCAATTTAAAGGGGGGGAAAGACAATGTTTAGGCAGAAATTGAGCAGCACCAACAAGTTTGGTAAGCAGGGCAATCTAGAAAAAGGAACTACAGTGAGGAAATCAAATTCATGGGGCCTGGCCCAAAGTCAATGGAACAAAGGCTTTGCAGAGGATCACATAGTTTAGGGTAGTTTGCGGTTAAGTCTTTGCCAAGAGTTCAAAACAAAGTTGGTCAGACGAAAAGTTACTTTAAAGAAGGAAGAAGGACAAGCCCTCGGATTGGTGAAAGATTTTACACACTTTCATCGCGGCTGGACGAAACGAACAATCGGGTTAGCACAGTACCTTAAAAGCAGAAGAATGCTGTAGGCAGACGTTCCTGGCAGAACCGGCAGACTCATTGTTCCTGAAGCGACTGTTGGACTGACATGAAGGAGGAAGACTGGAGGGTCCTGCACTGCTCAGTGAAGAAACCAGCAGCGGAGCAAAACGACGAATAAAAGGTGCGCTCCTTAAAACCGAAGCAGGGTCCATTCCTCCTGGCTATCCGGTTCACTGTAGCTCTGTACAGCAAATTCGACCAGAGGAGGGAGGCCTGGCTTGCAGTTTGGTGAACTGGTTGGTCCCACCAGCTCAAGGGGAGAAGATTCCTTGCAGATCTTCCCTGTCGACGAAGTTTGGAAATTCAGACCTGCAGCAGGGCTTCACCGTGCGGTTCAGTCGTGGTAGGGGTCCTCTTCTTCCAGCTTCTCTTCAGTTCTCTCGTTCCAGTGGTGACTTTGCCTTCTCAGTCCCAGATACCTGCTTTTTATGCAGTTTTCCCCCATTCACCCAGCCTGGCTGTCAATCACACAAGAAAAACTTTTACACAAATAAATGGCGAATAACCCCAGCCGGAACCGTATAAAAATCTATATGGGTCAGCGGGTTAGAGTTGGAGGCTACTAAGATAGCCTAAAACACTACCAGGGCTATTTAAGATAACCACGGTAGGAAAAATAGGATAGTTACCACTGCCACCAGCCAAATCTTAATGAAAAGGGAACGAAACAATGTTCCATGAGAAATAGACAAAAAGGGTTAACTATTAACCCTTTCCAGAACTCTATGTAAGATAGCTTGTACAGGGTCTGTGAGTTTAAAAAGACTAATAAAGTCAAAGGCAACTTTACATGGTCTGGGAGACAGTAGTCAGTCCCAGAAAATGGAGTCGGAGTTGGGAAGTCTGAAAAAGACAACCCTGTGTCACTGCACTGAAGGTGCTGTGTAACACACAGTAAAAAGATGATGCCTATCGAGTAGGTGAAGCTCCACAGTCTATGAACACAAACATTTAAAACACACAAAGCAAAACACATATAAGAGTTGGAAAAAAGGCTCACACTCTTACCAGGTGAACAAAATAAATCCTAGAAATCCAGCAAAGCTGCTGAGGGACACAGTAGGTAAGGGAAATTACCCATTCTGGAGAATTCTCCCTAACATAACTCAAGTCTCATTCTTTCGAGAGAGACAAATTCAGGATTTAGTGTTGGACCTGATGGGGTCCGTGTGCTTAAAGGTTGAGGCGTATGAGCAGGGAGAGGTAAAACAAGGCCTACATTTTGAGACTCTTCTGCCTCATCTAACTCATCGATAACATTTGAGTTGGACTCTGAAACATTATCATCCTCATCATCATTTTCCACATTCGCTGCAGGGGTAGGTGTTTCAGACCCACTCCTCAGACTTTGGTATTCCAACAGCTTTTCTATCAATTCATCCTTTTTGCCTTTTACATTGAGATTCCTAGCTTTACACATTTCTCTCAATTGATCAACTGTTAAAGTGACTAGGGTCTCCTGTCTGTAGCTATCCATATGAGACATGATAAAACAATTGCTTTTCTAGTGGTGCTTAGTCTTAGGAAGGTTATTCGAACAAAGGTAAGAGCAGCACTCTCAGTGTAACAAATATACTTTATCCTCACCACTGCACACCAGTGTTAGGCAGAATCACATGCAGTACCCTTCGGGAACACTACACACAATTAAGACTACAAGTGTCAGTACAATTTCACCTTTTTGTACAAACCTGTACTACACAGTAATGTGGTAGCAGTGGCTGAGCAGCCAGACTTATCTCAAGAGTAAAGTGAGCAGTACAAGAGGTTACACAAAGGACTAGCAATCACAGAGATTCAAACAAACACGTACTCAAGGTTTCTTGGTAAAAGAATACACATTTATTTACACAGTCAGTTGGAAAACATTCCACTAGCAAGGGCAGCTCAATATCACAATCTAGTATACTACAATACACAACCAATCAGTTTCTGAACAAGTTCAGATCCCCTGAAGTGGGAGCAAAATGGCACTTCAATTACTTTAAAAAGGGTAAAAAGACAAGGTTATAAGAATCAAAATCACACATACTTTCAGAGGTAGGGCTAATAATTTCAGTTCACTACAACCAGCAATTCAATTCAATAGGCCTGGGCCAAAGTCAATGGTTCAGAGTCTTGTATCGGATAGCACAGTTCTGGTAGTAAACAGTTAAGTCTTTGCCACAGTTTTTAGAAGTAGTTGGTCAGAAGAAAAGTTAGATGTTGGTTTAGGGAAGGACAACCCTTCCAAGTCGGGAAAGTTTCACAAACTTTCACTGCGGCCGAACGTAGTTCTGCACCGCACTTGCACAGTACCTTTTAAATGAAGAAGAGCTGTAGCTGAGGCAGTTGTTCCTGGCAGTTCCTGCAGATCTTGCTGTTCCTGAGCTTCAGTCATGGGGACAAGAAGGAGGACGTCGGGAGGTTCCTGCACTGCCTAGGGAAGAGGCCACAAGCTTGGCAAAACGTTGGTTTAAGGTGTAAGTGCCTTAAAGACCACAAAATGGTATCCTTCCCACTGGCTATCCGGTTTTCAACAGCACTCTGAAGAAAATCCGACCAGTATAGGGACGGTGTCCAGGTGACTTGCGAGTTGGTTGTTCCCACCAAACTCAAGGGAAGAAGTTAACCTTGATGCGCTTCTCGGTCGATGGAGTTTCAGGTAATTCGGACCTGCAGCAGGGCTTCACCGGTGGACCAGGAGTTGCAGCAGTAGTCTTCCTTCAGCTCGTCTTTGGTTCTTTTGTTCCAGTGGTCGACTCTGCTTTCCAAGTCCCAGAGGAATGCTTTTAAACAGTTTTCCTCCATTCATTCCAACTTGGCTGTCACTCACACAGCAGGGTGGCTGTCCTTGCCGGACAGCCAGCCGGCCAATCACGCCAGGGTGCATTCAGGTCTCCTAGAAGACTAAGCACAGGGAGTTTCGGGCACCTCCCTCACATCCTGTCCACCCCAGCCACTCAGGCGCCAGAGGGCGTCAGCACTGAAGCCCGCCAAAGGCCAACGAACAAAGCGACCAAACCTGGTTTGGCACGCAGATTTAAACACAAAAAGTTGACCGGAGTCCGTTTTTACAGATAGGTCTTGGGCGCCATATTGGAAAACATGGCTGACCCGATTTTTAGCTACCGGTGTTCGCGGTCGGGAAAAATCATGGTAGTTTGTTTAAAACCCCTGCCACCAGCCATTTCAAGTAGAAAAGGGTAACATTTGACTGTTACGTGAGTGTTTAGACTCAGGGGATGCTAGGCAACCCCTCCAGCACTCTATAGGAAGATAGTGTGTGCTAGGTCTGTAAATTTAAAAAGACTAGTAAAGTCAATTTAACTTTACATGCTCTGGGAGACAGTAGTCAGTCCCAGAGAAGGTAATTAAATCTTGGGGAGTCTGAAGGACACCCCTGTGCGACTGCACTGAAGGTGCTGTGTGACACACAAGAAAAGGATGATGCCTATGGAGTTGTTTTAAAACTCCATATCAAAGAACACAAAAGTAAAACACACATCAAAATACATGAAAGAGTGGGAAAAAAGGCTCACACTCTTTCCAGGTAAAAATTAAAATCCTAGAAATCCAGCAAAGTTGCTGGGGGTCTCAAAAGGTAAGGGAAATTAGCACATTCTTGAGAATTCTCCCTAACAATGATGACCCAGATTCCTGGGCATCTTCTGCAGGGTTGGTGTGGAAAGAAGCGCAGTCGTACCCTGGAGCTGTTATGCCCATGCAGGGCATTTACTGGTCAGCTGCCTCGCAGCTGCTGGTAATATGGTGTGCGGTCTTCAACAAGGCCTTTCGGCATCTCTTCATCCCTTTATGAATACTGACGTTTGTACATATCGCTCCTTTTTTTGACTGAAACGGCCACCTCACCAGAACATGTTACCACTTATTTTGCCCTAATTTACCTCTGCTGCATGCCAGTCTCCCAAGATGTTGTTTTATATTTTGCCACGAGGTGGCTCTTTGTAATTCAAATTGTGCCAAAGACCTTGCACCTGTATGCGCTGCAGACACATATCAATCCCCATGCAATGAGGAACTATGCTGAACGCTTGCCCTTGGTACATGCTTGCAAATGGCAACCAGTTTAATCCTGCTGAACCCCTCAATCAACACAGCGACCTCTCCAATGATGTGGGAACTATGTTTCAATCTAATGCAACAATATAATTTTGTCACCGTATAAAGTAGACACTAATGAGAATACTGTCTTTTTAATGTTATTTATTTATGACTATATTTATGAGTTACCTGAATACAACTTGAACAATTAAGGACCTTAAAAATGCTTTTCTTATTGTAAATGTCCCTCCTATTCTAAATGTTCCATTCTTTTGAATGCACATTCAAAAACCCTTCACGTAAAAAGAACGTAACTAACGATTTGGTTACAGCACCGGTAGTCAAGCTGAACTGGCAGAGGCCTACTGCAAGTTGTTGTATGAGATGCAGTATACATTATTTTAGCAGCTTTTCTAAAGACTATGATAAGTGGCACAGTGTAAAGACATGTACTCTATTGCCAATGTCATTGCAAAATTGAATATTCGGCACAGGTCCATAGAATCAGGGTCGAACACTGACCTCCTGCCCCTTCCACGGATGATGCCCCTTTCAGTAAACACCCTACCCGACCCTGCATGTGGTCACTATTATTCTTAAACAGCTGTGCTGCCAGAAGCACAATATACACCTCCTAACTAAAAACGTCAACTTTTAGCTAAGACTGTCGCAGGGAACAAAGAAACGAACTCCCCAGAGGGAGAGTAATTATACTGTTAATTATTAGCTTCAACACCATATGTATCTACGCTTTGCATTGGGAGGATAGCTCAGGGGCAACACGCTCACCACGGAAACAAGCCGACACGGAACAACACAGGTTCGATCTCGGGTCCGCGCTTAGAAGGCTCTGGGTATTAAGTGCGTCATAAGTAATCAATTGCAATTACTGTGTGTGGTCGGGGAAACAAAAGCAATAAAATAAAACAAGGTCTAATTCATTTTGGAGAGCAGCTCCCTTGGCTGCACCGTTTTCAGAGCTGAGAGGTCAAACCACTTCTTTACTATAAAGATTTAGAAGCGTGAATATGCTTTAACTCAGCAAGGGGCATTCTAATAGGGGCAGCAATCCAAAATTCACATAAAGGTAAAATGTTAAATGTAAAAAGCTGGCCACTACATTAGCACATATTTTTTTATATTTTAACAAAGCAGCATGTCTGTCAAATGCTTGTAGTAAGTAAAACGTGTGACAATGAACCAAAAACATGGGATCAAACGTGCATTGATCGTGAAGAGTCGCCAAACTGTACTGTCACTTCACATGGACTAGCAGTAGCGCCTGAGGGCACAGAGATTCTCTCATCTACCAAACTGCCCCCTGTGTATGTAAGCTCTGACCCGATATTGGCTATCTGTTTTTTTACTGCTTTTTCCTGGTTGTGGTGAGGAAAACAATAGCAACAGAATAATAACATAAAAAACAAGGCCAATATAAATGTTAAATGTTAAATGTTAAATGTTGAAGGTATTGTATCGCGCACCGTCACCAACGGAATTGGTCCCCAGGCGCTCAGGCGGATCTGTAAACGATAAAGGTGGGATGGATTAGTAAGGTGAAGGAGGGCGTAGGATAGTGAGAGGAGTGGTGTTCTGTTGGCAGCTTCAACACGGTAGGCACCGGATGCTGAGCTTTGGTGCGGGTATTGGATCGGAGTCAGTCCATGTGTGATGTTGTTCAGGATTATGTGTTGTTGCAGTGTTGTGAAGTGCGTGAGGCTTGTTGTGCGAGAGATGGTTGTGTGGGTTTTTGAGTGGGATAAGTATGCAGAGGTTGAGCTTATATTGGTTAGTGGGTTACCTGACCTTTACCATGCTAACATTCACAGGTCTGTCTGAGTGTGGCACTTGCCGGCCCTCATATTCCCATCCAGACGCCGCGCAGACCAGAGCTCAGGACTCCATCCAGGTGTGGTCATGCCAACACTCATACTCCCACCCAGATGCGGCGCAGGCTAGTGTCTGGAGACCCGTCCAGGTGTGGGCATGCTAACATTCGCAACTCCATCTGAGCGCCACGCAGGCTGGTGTTCACAACTCTAACTGTGGCACATGTTAGCATTCACGTTTTTCTAGGTGCGGGCATGTTATCCTTCAATCGATCCTATCCGGGTGCGACGCAGGCCAGCATCTATCTAGAAGCGTCTGCCGGTCTGGATATGTTCGTCTGGTACGTGCGAGTTGGAGAGTCGATTGGGCTTTCGTGTGGGTCTAGGTGTGTGGTCAGTCTCTGCAGCCTTCCTTTGTGGCTATTTTCCATGATGTCTTATGCTCTGTCTAGTGGTTGGTTCTTTGGTTTGAGTGTTTGTCCAATTTGAGAGTGGTCGGGTAGGAGTTATTTTCATCATTGTTTTAATGTCTGGGCATTCTAGTGCGTCTCCGTTGTGGTTATGCTTTGAAGAGCCATGATTTGAGGATTTTCCTGAATGCTAGGTGGTTTGTTGTATTCCCTATATTCTTAGGTAGGTCATTCCAGGTTTTAGGTGCCTGGTGAGAGAAAGACGATCCTCTGAGTATTTTTCTGTTGTAGGGTTTTGGTTCCAGGCATATGTCGGTGCCTGATCTTAGTGTTCTTGTCGGTTGGTGTAGGCGTAGTTTGTCGCTTAGGAATTCTGCGCCTTGTTTGTGTATTGCTCTGTGCGTGATGCACATGGCCTTGAACTTTATTCGCTGTTTCAGTGGTAGCCAGTGTAGTATTTTTAGCGCGGGTGTGATGTGTTCTCTTCTGGGTAGCTTGAGAAGGAGTCTGGCTGCTGCATTTTGTATCCGTTGCAGTTTTTTTTAGAAGTCGTTCAGGCATGCCCAGGTATAGGCTATTGGCATAGTCCACTCTGGACATGATCAGAGCGATGATGGTGAGTGTTTTGTTGGCGAATGACAGGAACAGTAGGATCCTTTTTGCTACTCGCAGGAGGAAGAAACATTTCTTGATTACTGAGTTTACTTGTGGCTCCAGAGTGAGGTTATTATCCATTAGGACCCCTAGGTTTTTTACAGTTGATGATGGTTCTGGTGTGGTGCCGAGCTCTCTTGGCCAGGGGATGTAGTTGATGTCTCCTCCCTTTTTTGAAAAAATCATTATCTCTGTTTTGCCTGGGTTAATTTTGAGATGGTTGAGGTTCATCCAGTTGAATATGTCACGGAGGCAATTATCTAGTGTGGTGTTTTCTTCTCGGGTGTCTTGTATGTTGAAGATTATTTGAGTATCGTTGGCGTAGTTGTAGCATGTGAGGCCGTGTTTTTTGATGAGTTTGATTAATAGGTACATGTAGATGTTGAATAGAAGCGGGGAGAAGGATGATCCTTGTGGTACTCCGCACGTGGAGACTCTGGGTTTGGATTTACAAGGTTTGATCCATATTGTTTCTGTTCTGTTTGTTAGGAAGGATTTGATCCATAGTAGGGCAGTGTCTGTTATCCCTAGGTCCTTCTAATCTCTTTATGAGGATGGCATGGTTGACAGTGTCGAAGGCTGCAGACAGATCAAGGAGGATCGGGGCGGTGCTGTTGTCTGAGTCTGCATTTGTTTTTAGGTCGTCCCATATTGAGAGGAGAGCCGATTCTGTTCCTCTCATAGGTCTGAAGCCAACTTGTGCCTGGTCTAGTAGGCAATGCTCTTCTACGAATTCTTGGGTTATTTGGTAGACGTACGTTTCTAGCAGTTTGGCTATGTAGGGTATGTTGGAGATGGGTCTGTAGTTAGATAAGTCCTCTACGTTTCCTGTTGTGTCTTTGAGTAGTGGCTTGATGTAAGCCGATTTGAAGGCCTGCGGTACTTTACCTGTTGAGATTGAGAGGTTGAGGAGGTTCCTGTGGTATTCCATGGGGGTTCCTTGTTTGAGAATTGTTTTGTATATGTCCGGGGGGCAAGGGTCTTCAGGAGAGCCCGATTTGTTGCTTTGGTTTACCAGTTTGACGAAAGCCTCAACTGATATTTCTGGGAAGTTTCGTAGCTTGTTTGCGTGTTCCTCGTCTGTGTTGGTGGGGTTTGAGCTGTGAACGTTTGGTCTGTTTTGTATGGTGTGTTGGATGGAGGTTATTTTGTTTTTGAAGTGGTCTCCGAGGTCCTTGCAGAGTTTTTTCGATGGGATTGGCGTGTTGTTGCAGGCCGGTGGGTTTTTTATTTCGTTTATGATTTTGAATAATTCTTTTTGAGCGTTTGGTGCTCTGAAGATTCGGTTGTCGTAATGTTTCCTCTTCGCTTTTTGGATTTCCTTTTTATATGCGCGGATCTGTTGTAGGTATTTCAGTTTAATTGCGGTGTTGTTGTTGTTCCTCCATTGAGATTCTAGTTTTCGGTTTTTCCTTTTCATGGCGTTGAGTAGTGGGGTGAAACATTTTGCTGTAGTTTTCTTGCGTGATGGGGTGAAGGGCTGTTCTTTGGCGATGTCGTCAAGGGTTGTTGCGATCCAGGTATGAAGTAGGTCCACCTTTTTGTCTGGGTCTGCTTCTTCCATGGTGGATGCTTGTGGTTTGCTGAGTTCTAGGAGCTCGGTTAGATTGGAGTTTTTTATGGTTCTCCAATTTCTTTTCATCCTGATGGGTTGTTTTTCTTGTTGCTTTTTTGTCAGAGCGGCCGTTGTGATTATGAACGGAATAATGAGGTGGTCGCTCCAGAGTATTGGAATTGGGGGTGCCGTGGTGATGAGATCCTTATTGGCGAAGATTGCGTCAAGTGTGTGCCCTGCTGAGTGGGTTGCTCCTTTGACTAGTTGTTGTAGGTTCATGGCTGCTAGTTGGGCGGTTAAGGATTTTTGTGTGGTTGTGGTTTCTTCGTCGAACCAGATGTTGAAATCTCCAAGGATGATCAGATGATTGTACTTGATGGCTAGGGTAGTGATTGCTTCCGTGAAAGCGTCTACGAAAGTCGCATCGTAGGTTGATGGTCTGTATATCAGTATGAATTTCAGGTTGGTTTTGGGGTTTACTGAAAGTCGTAGTATTAAGGATTTGCATTTGTCGATGTTTAGTGGATCTTCCATTTTGATGGCCAGTTGTTCCTTGTGGATGATCGCTAGTCCCCCCCTCTTTTGGATTTTCTGTTTGTTTGGATGCATTTGAAGTCTTCAGGCAGGCAGTTGTTGAGGGTGATCTTGTAGTTGTCGACTAGCCATGTTTCGGTTACAAATAGCATGTCTATGCCTCCTTCTGACAGGAGTTTGTATATTTCCGTTGAGTGTTTGGACATTGACCTTGCGTTTATTAGATTACAGTGGATTCTCTGGGTGAGATTTTGTTTTGAGGTTATTTGTTGTTCTAGTTTATAATTGTCTGTTCGTGGAGTTTCCGCATTAATGTCGGTAGGATGAAGAACAGCGACAGCTGCTTCTTCATTGAAGCGGTCTAGTAAGTTGATAACAGGGCTGATTAGTCTTGGTGTTTTTGCTGTGATGCTACTCGGATGAAGATCAGCAGTGGTTTCTTCATTGGATCCGGTTGTTGGGTGGGGGGTGGCGTTGCTGGTTGTTGGTACTTCACCGTATTGTGCGGGATGTAGTGGAAATCGATGTTGCCCCTCTGTTCTTGTAATGTAAGGGGTAATGGGGTTGGAGTACTCCCACTCTCTTGTTGAGTGCCCCTGTCTATTTTCCGCGTATATCAGGAATTTCTTTGCATGTTTCAGGGTTTCCGTGTTGGGGTGTCGGTGTACCGTGGTTGTTGCGAGGTAAGGTGTGAGGTATAAGGAATTTTCTCTTGTTGATTTGATTCCTGTTGTTGCTGTTTTAGGCGTGTTTTCTTCCAATGGGGCTGTTTCTTGTGGGTTCTGTCGGTGTTGTGTGTTTGCGTCTCTTCTTGCATGATCTTGTTCTCTTTCTCGCCGTCCTTTTCTGGTACGGGCCATTTTACACCCTAGGTGCAGGTGTGGTATGGTAATTGGTCCTTTATGCTGTGCTGTGCGGTCGCAGTGACCTCGGTTTTCCTTCTCTGGATACGCTGGGGTGTTCTCTGGCTCAGTGTTGTTTTCTGTCAGTGGGTAGGGTATGTTTCCTAAGGGTGCACTGTCGGTGGGTGGGTTAGGGTGTTAGCTGTCTGCTGGTATGGGATTTAGTTGGGTTAGGTAGTGGTGGGTTTCCGGGATTGGTAGAGTATTGAACTAAGCGCAGTTAGATTATTTGAGAGATCTGTATATTTGGTGAGAGTCCTATTAGTGCAATCTAAACATCACACAGTGCCTTTCACAGACAAGGCCCCTGCTAAGTTTGAGAGACCTGCACAGTGAGAGAGACGTCCACCAGCGCAATCTAAACACCACACAGTGCAGTTTGGAGACAGAGCCCCTGCTAAATTTGAGAGACCTGTATAGTGGGAGAGAGGCCTATCAGTGCAGCCTAAACATCATGCAATGCAGTTTGGGGGGCAGAGCCCCTGCTAGATTTGAGAGACCTGTATAGTGGGAGAGAGGCCTATCAGTGCAGCCTAAACATCATGTAATGCAGTTTGGGGGGTGGAGCCCCTGCTAGATTTGAGAGACCTGTATAGTGGGAGAGAGGCCTATCAGTGCAACCTAAACATCATGTAATGCAGTTTGGGGGGTGGAGCCCCTGCTAGATTTGAGAGACCTGTATAGTGGGAGAGAGGCCTATCAGTGCAACCTAGACATCATACAATGCAATTAGGATACAGAACCCCTGCTAGATTTGGGAGACCCGCATAGTGAGCGAGAGGCCTGTCAGTGCAATCTAAACATCATACAATGCAGTTTGGGGACAGAGCCCCTGCTAGATTTGAGAGACCTCTATGGTGTGAGAGAGGCCTATCAGTGCAACCTAGACATCATACAATGCAGTTTGGGGGCAGAGCCCCTGCTAAATTTGAGAGACCTGTATAGTGGGAGAGAAGCATATCAGTGCAACCTAAACATCATACAATGCAGTTTGGGGGACGGGGTTCCTGCTAGGTTTGAGAGAACTGTATGGTGGGAGAGAGGCCTATCAGTGCGACCTAGACATCATACAATGCAATTAGGAGACAGAACCCCTGCTAGATTTGGGAGACCAGCACAGTGAGAGAGAGGCCTGTCAGTGCAATCTAAACATCATACAATGCAGTTTGGGGACAGAGCCCCTGCTAGATTTGAGAAACCTGTATAGTGGGAGAGAGGCCTATCAGTGCAACCTAGACATCATACAATGCAATTAGGAGACAGAACCCCTGCTAGATTCGAGAGACCCGCACAGTGAGAGAGAGGCCTGTCAGTGCAATCTAAACATCATACAATGCAGTTTGGGGACGGAGCCCCTGCTAGATTTGAGGGACCCGCACAGTGGGAGAGAGGCCTGTTGGTGCAGTCTGGGGTAACACAATGCAATTTGGGCGCAGAGGTCCTACTATCAATGTTGTTTGCGGCAGTTGGCGGTGATTACATTGATCGGTATTGGTTTTGTCTAGTGGGCCGGTATCTGGGATAGAGTTGTACCCCTCCCCAACCCAAGCCACCCTACCTTGTGGGTCCTTGTAGTTGCTGGTTGACGTCTGGCCCCTGGCTTCCCCTGCGGACACCTGCTGACACTTCCTGGAGCCGCCTCTGTTGGAGCCGCCCTTGGCCTTGGGCCCTTAGCCGTAGGGCTGTACAGGCAGTGGGCTGCCCTGGGAGGACCAGTGATAGAGGGTGAGAGGGCCAATGAGAGCAGGGGCAGGTCGGGAGGCGGGAGGGACGGGGAAACAGGAAGAGGGAGCGGGGTGGGAATCGGGCTGCAACGGGGTTCTTTAAGGGCCTTGAGGCCTAGACAATTTTACTAAAATGGCCTCACAAACGGGGGCAACACTCACCGTGCTCTGGGACACAAATGGAGCCGGTGGAGGCTAGCGAGCCAGGCCACTCCAGGCACACGGTCTAGGGACCAATGAGAGCAGGGGGCGGGTCGGGAGGCGGGAGGGACCGGGAAACAGGAAGAGTGAGCGGGGTGGGAATCGGGCTGCAACAGGGTTCTTTAAGGGCCTCGGGGCCTAGACAATTTTACTAAAACGGCCTCACAAACGGAGGCAACACTCACCGTGCTCTGGGACACAAATGACGCCGGTGGAGGCTAGCGAGCCAGGCCACTCCAGGCACACGGTCTAGGGACCAATGAGAGCAGGGGGCGGGGCGGGCGGCGGGGGGACGGGGAAACAGGAAGTGGGAACGGGGTGGGAATCGGGCTGCAATGGGGTTCTTTAAGGGCCTTGGGGCCTAGACAATTTTATTAAAACGGACTCACAAACGGGGGCAACACTCACCGTGCTCTGGGACACAAATGGAGCCGGTGGAGGCTAGCGAGCCAGGCCACTCCAGGCACACGGTCTAGGGACCAATGAGAGCAGGGGGCGGGTCGGGAGGCGGGAGGGACCGGGAAACAGGAAGAGTGAGCGGGGTGGGAATCGGGCTGCAACAGGGTTCTTTAAGGGCCTTGGGGCCTAGACAATTTTACTAAAACGGCCTCACAAACGGAGGCAACACTCACCGTGCTCTGGGACACAAATGACGCCGGTGGAGGCTAGCGAGCCAGGCCACTCCAGGCACACGGTCTAGGGACCAATGAGAGCAGGGGGCGGGGCGGGAGGCGGGAGGGACGGGGAAACAGGAAGAGGGAGCGGGGTGGGAATCGGGCTGCAACGGGGTTCTTTAAGGGCCTTGGGGCCTAGACAATTTTACTAAAACGGCCTCACAAACGGGGGCAACACTCACCGTGCTCTGGGACACAAATGGAGCCGGTGGAGGCTAGCGAGCCAGGCCACTCCAGGCACACGGTCTAGGGACCAATGAGAGCAGGGGGCAGGTCGGGAGGCGGGAGGGACGGGGAAACAGGAAGAGGGAGCAGGGTGGGAATCGGGCTGCAACTGGGTTATTTAAGGGCCTTGGGGCCTAGACAATTTTACTAAAACGGCCTCACAAATGGGGGCAACACTCACCGTGCTCTGGGACACAAATGGAGCCGGTGGAGGCTAATGAGCCAGGCCACTCCAGGCACACGGTCTAGGGACCAATATAGAAAAAGGCACTGGAGGAGGTGAGGATAAAACGCAGCTCTCATGTCTGCTCGATTTTAGGGTCAGCGGTCATATGACTTCTGATCCAGTGCCATGACTATGAAGCCCACACAAGCGTACATAAGATTTAACATAGCCAGGCATGCCATTCGTTTCTACATAGGCCCATCAGCAATGGGGAAAAAACAAAAAAATCACCCAAAGTCAACGGCTGATCGCTTAGAAAAAGGGAACTGTCATGACAAGGGGTACATCACATGTAGGATAATATTACATATGTTTATAAACGGTACTGTTGGCTGAAAGGACAGGTTCGCCTCCATCTGATCCCAATTTGTATGTTGTGGATATGTGAATTGCATTATGGGTGATTGAGATGGTTTTAAGATGCTGCTGGATTGACATACTTGGAGATGAGCCAATGCTATTGGGCATTTTAGGGCAATTAAGGGAATATAGGCAGGTGTTTGCTCATGTGTGGACCTCTTTTCAGATTGATAGGTACTGGTGGCATGTGTGAGTGGCTGGGCATCCAGGTCTGCATGGGTTTAATGATTGCTTGGCCGTGATGGCATAGTTGCTGGGTTGTGTCCCAATGGTTCTGTGACTTCTCAGGGTCCAGCCAGGCGGTCTCTTTTGGCTTGCAAGGATGCTTCCAGCATTGGCGCAGGTGTGCAGTTTATGGCTCTTTTTGTATGTAGACCAGTTGGCATGCTCAGTGAGCCAGCCATCAGCAGGAGCAGGTGAATAGCATTGTTGATTTGTGAATTAAGCCCACTTGAAAAAGTTGTCCCTGGCTATATTTTGCGAATTGACGTCAGGTGTTATGGGCAGTCAGATGAGCGTGAGGCTCAATTGGTCTGTGATGGGAAGTAATTTGAGAGACGATGATGCAGTTTCGGTGGGCATAGGGTGGCTGTTGGAATGTGTCCTTATTTGCTAGCTGCATGCACTTTGTTGCAGTCCTTTCAGTGTCATTATTGGGTTCAAGTTTACCTGTTGTTAACATTGCAAGTCATCTATTTTAAACTCTTTGTGGGGAATGTCCTTTCAGGTGCACTTTGTTTTTCTACTTGATAATCTGAACATTGTGTTTGATTGGTCATTTTTGAGGGTGGATTCCATACCTTTGTGTATGAATGCCCCACTGTTTGTGGGTGCTTGGCATTCCCTTGCCTTTTAGCATTATGTAGGAGGATTATGCATCTGTGCTTGATACCATGGAGCCCTGATGTATTCTCTTTATTAAGTTTAGAAGTATGCTGATCGATGCAGTTTCTTATTGAAGCATCTTTCTTGCTTTGCACTTTCTCCAAGTGTTTTTTGTTTTGTGTTTCCATCCATGTTGTAGTTATTTGTCTGGCAAAAGTCATCATGTTGTAGATCCATTGCCCATGTAACAGGCTTATATGTGTTTTTGAAATATCAGGCTGAGGCAGTCATCAGGCAGTCACCAGATGAGACATGTATGTTTATTCAGGTCTCTGTAATACAGCCCACCAGCAGTGTCCCCCTTTCAACTAGCCTCTCTCAACAGTCACTCAGCTCACCCTTGCATTCTGATTCTGGACCTCAGTCAAACACATAGATTCTACACATCCCCCCATGGCGTTCCACACAGCCACACGTCGTCAAGCACGCTAAACAACTCTCTCCCCTAAACAACTAAAACAATTACACCCGGCATGGGAGATGAACAAAAACAATGAAATGAAAACAAAACAAAGAAGAGTGGGAAAAAAATATATAAATATGCGCAAGTCATCGGCTTCTTCGGCAAGATGAAACCTCAGCAAGTTGCGATGGGACTTCTTGCAGAAGTTACAGAATTTGCCAGATATCGTTATGAAACCTTCGGATAAAGGGACCAATATTGTCTTAATCAACCGCTGCGATTATGTGATTTCGGCCGCACAACAACTTTGAGTCAAAACATGTTACTCCTGTGTCTTCTAATCCTTTTCCTTTGATACAGCGTAATTTGTTCAGTATGGTAACTAAGTGGTGTAAGAGGGGTATGTTGGATGAGGATCTTGTAAAGTTTTTGGTCCCTTCTTTTTTTTACCATGCCCACCATTTATTTCTTACCTAAAATTCATAAATCACTGGTGCACCCACCTGGTAGACCGATTGTCACTTTATCAGGATCCCTACTTGAAAATATGTCATAGTTTATAGATGAGACTTTCATGTTTTTATTTTGGTGGTACCGTCGTATCTACAGGACACTAAGGACTTCCTTGCACACATTAATCAGACACCATGGAAAGAAGGTTTGATTTGAGCAACTCTTGATGTTGTTTCTCTTTACACCTCCATAGATCATTCAGTTGGATCGAATGCTTGTAAATATTTCTTGGCAACACGATCGTTGAACTTTCTATCTCATAGTAATATGATCTTGGAGATGTTAGAAATGTGTTTAAATAACAATGTCTTTCTTTTTGAGAATGTTTTCTATCATCAGAAGCGACCCCCATGCCCACATCATGATGGGCTGGTGGGAGGCTACCTTCTGGAATGACATCATAGGTGACATTTTCTCTGAACAAATTGTATTGAGTTGGAGGTACATTGACAACGTGTTTGTCATATGGAAGGGCACTCCAACAGATTGGCTAACCTTTGTAAAACACATTAATAACAACACCATCAATGTTGTGTTTACTGAAAATTCAGCTTCAGTGAGATGGTATATCTCGCTGTTAACGTGGCTTCGTGGCTTTAGACACATTTGGTTTTCAGACTTCAGTATACAAAAAGGCCACTATTTCAGGGCTGCTTTTGCATGCATCGAGTGGTCATCCAGCCAGCTGCAAAAGGAGCATACCCTAAGGGGAATGTGTACGATATTGCAGGAACTGTTCTGACATTGTGACCTTTGACAAATGCTGTGCTGGAGCCTCACACAATTTTCTCAAACTTGGTTATGCTAAGGTTGTCATTGAGAGTGCTTACACCAAGGCCTGCTTGCTTCATTGGGACAATGTATTGTCCATGAATAAATTAGAGAAGCAGACCATCAGTGAGGATCCGTGTTTGATTATCACCTTTGGCAGCGCATCCAAGAGCATCCGAAAAATTGTCCAACGCCATTGGCATGTGCTCAAGATGAACAAAGACTCATCATCTATATTGGCACCACATCCAGTTCTCACGTTCCGACGAGTTCTGTCATTGAACGTTAAATTGGTGAGGAGTTTTCCCTCACCCCAGTCCAAGAATGTGTCACACAGGATCTGGCTGTAGTCAACATCCAAAGGGTTTGTCAAATGCCACAAATGCAAAGTTTGCTCCCAAGCCATCGCACAGATATCCTGCATCCATATGATCACTGCTCTATCTTGTGCCATTAAGCAATCCATTAACTGTGACACCGTTTTTATTGTCTGCGTGCTTTGTTGCCGCCTTTCAGAGGTCTGCACTTTGCCCCAGGCACTTGCATTTAATTGCCACTTTGTTTTTTTTGTTGCTTCCGGCACTGGTGTGTCATGAATATTCTCTGAAGATGAGCCAAATGCAGGTACTAGCATTTGCACTTTAACCTTATGGGTCTGTCCCTTGTTGACACTAAGACCAAGCGCTTGCACTTTCATTCTTCGTAATCCTGTTTTTATCAATTCGTGTATTTTAACATTGTGTTTTTGATTCATGTATATTTGTTGATAATTGAAGGTCGCAATGTATTACTATGAGCACTTGCATTTTTAACATTCTGTAAATATGCTTTTCTCCATCTCCACCTTAACATGATATGTCCAACCCATTTTGGAATGTTTTAACTGTGTGATAAATCATGTGCCGTGGTTTGTCTTTTTTATCCTCAACCAATGAGCACTAGTGTATCAAGCATTACAACTTCATATTGTCTGGTTATATTATTTAGGTTTCATTACATTACAAGGTGTCTGCCGTCATGCTGCGATGCTTCCTGGTGACAAAAACAGTGGCCATTTACATAGTGGAGGAACTAAGGAGGTTACTTAATCATGCACTTCCTACTGCCTCTTTGTGTGATCAATTGCTCTGTGAGCGAGAAACAGAAAAGGTAACATTTTACTGGTACGTGAGTGTTTTGACTTAGGGGAAGCTAGGCAACCCCTCCAGCACTCTGTTGGAAGATAGTGTGTGATGGTTCAGTAAATTTAAAAAGACTAGTAAAGCCAATTGAACTTTACTTGCTCTGGGAGATGGTAGTCAGTCCCAGAGAAGGTATTTAAACCTTGGGGAGTCTGAAAGACACCCCTGTGCCACTGCACTGAAGGTGCTGTGTGACACATATTAAAAGATGATGCCACTGGAGTTGCTTTAAAACTCAATAACCAAAGAACACAAAAGTAAAACACACGCAAAATACATGGAAGAGTGGGAAGAGGCTCACACTCTTCCCAGGCAAAAAAATAAAATCGTAGAAATCCAGCAAAGTTGCTGGGGGTCTCAAAAGGTAAGGGAAATTAGCACTTTCTTGAGAATTCTCCCTAACACTGCCTTTCCGTACCGTTCCTCCGGTCAGCTGCTCGTAGAAGTGGGAAGGGGTTTTTGGGAGCAAGCAAAGGTTCCTTCAGACCTAACCAGCAGGGTTTTTAATTAAACTAGCCACTATCTACAGGGAGCTTCTCGTTCTATCAGCCAGTTGGCAAAGGACTTGTGATATTGCAGAGGACACGAAGTTACTTATGTCGACGGTCAACGGGTGTCGTATCTAATCTAACCATTTAATCTCTGCTACCAAGTGAACTGGTTGGACCCCAGCCAGCCCATAAGACTGGGGGTCTCCAAACAGCCCTTTAAGATGAGCAGCAGCACCCTCGAGATAGATGGGGATGCAGATTCGTACTCTTGTATCAAATAATAATGACAACTCAATAATTTGGCAAAGGGAGTCTGTTTAATGACAAGTACAGAAAACGGGGAGTTCAATGGACATCAGCAACCGCTCGATCTTCCTTCTCGCTTAAACTCCAATTAATATCAGAAAAAACACAACATTTATACCAAAAACTCGTCATCATTGACGTGTAATCTTAAAAACCTAACATGCAACTTGATTGGTTATAAGAAGGTAACTTTAACATAGGTACTATATCTGTATATGGTTACGCGGAGAGGGGATTGGATAATCAAGGTCAGGTGGGCAACTAAGCCCTTCCTTCAAACTGGCCACTGTAAACGTCACTAAAAGTTCGATGTCCCATTGGCTCTACTCTCTATAGGACCCTAGATTACATGGTCCACTATGATTGGGTTGGCATCGATCCCACTCATATTTTTCCACTTGCGCTTAGCAGCATGCAGAATAATTAGCCAGTTGCAGGGAGTAAGTCTGCAGCCCAGCTTCCCTCCAATTATTTTACAATCATCCATCACCTCAGTGGTCGTGTGTCAATTACTGCTTTGTAGTTGAGCCTTGAGTCTGCTTCTTGGTCTGAGAAAGTTAAGGAATATGGGTACAGCAAGGCTCCATGCGTATGTGTGACAGTCTCATCCCTTTCTGCTGCCTTGCCATGTGATGAGGACACCGTGAAATCGGCCTCTTCTTCATGCAATTTTCATGTATTTGATTTGCTCTGTCAGTCTTCTACCATCTGTGGCTTATCTCAACCTTGCTGAACAAGGTACTCTGTTCTTTTTCTCTTAATTGTATCCATTACTGGCCTATTCCAGCCTGGCCTTGGCTTCCTTGCATGACCTACAGCTGGGTTTCTCACTGGCTTACTTCTTGATTTGTTTGCTGCAGCATTCTCCTCTTGACACCTTTAGTAACCTCTGTTCAATTCTGCTCATGTGCGTAGTGGATTTTCACTCATCTATAAAGTGCTTTTGAGGTAGATATATGTATAGTTGGCACTTGCCGCAGTCTAATTTACTACTAAGCATAAGCAAGCTTCATGATTTATTTGCTTCTTGCGGTTTCTTGCATCTGTACACATTTAAACTGACTTAATATCTTCATCGTGCATATGGTATACGTTTCTTCATCTTGTAATCAACTGTCTCACCTTGGGCTCAAGATGTCACTTATCCATGGTATTTCGTCTCTTTGTCAGCATTCTTAGGTCATTATATATTCTATATGTGCATCAGTCCGATTTCATATGACGTCACCAGTCGTCTTCTTTTAATATCTTCTTGGCTTCATTCTGACAACCGTCATTTTGGCTTGTCTGTAGATATGGTCTTCTCAGTGGGTACCTTATTGCCCAGGTTTGCTTAGGTGTCGGTACTTCAATAGGTGCTGTTATTCTTATAGGCACTGGGCAGAGCACAACTGCGGCTCTCTGCTGGTTTATCTGTTCTCCATACGTCGCATATTTTGGCGTGAACGTTCCTGGCACTTCAAGGGGGGTGGCTGGGGTGCGGATGATACCTGGCACTTCCTCTTCACTTTCACTTTCTCTATTGCCTTTATTTGACCTTCAAAATTGAATGCTGACAAGCTTCCACTTCCTATTCATCTCCTCTACTTAGTGTCAAATCACGGTTCCTTTAATTGTCTCTATTGCCTTTATTTAGCTGTTGAAACTGAATGCTGACAGACTTTCAGCTACTGCTGTATATTGTTATGCTCACCTGGTATACACGGGGACGCCACACAGCCCTGGTTGGATGATTTGCACTCTCGAGCCCTCTCCTGGTCCCTTGGTAAGGCCTCTGGTTAAAGATGGGTCTGCAATATAGGCGAGCTGGATTCAATACCAGATTGTCTTTATGTTTTCCCACCTCCCTTGGCCTCAACTCCTTCCTCACCCTTGGGCCCTCTCCTCACCTTAATATTGTAAAAGGAGGATTCTCCGTCCTGCTCCTCATGGCAGGGGCGCGTAGATGTGGGGGGCGAGCAGCGACCCAGTTACTTCACTCGTGAAAGCCCCCCTGTGGGAATCCAGGCCTGCTGCGACTCCGTAGGTGTGCTGCTTTACAGTCTTATATGCAGTTCTTATGTTCCTCTTAGTTCGAATAATAATCTTGCTTCTTTCCTTTTAGGTATGGAAAGGTATTTTGGTGTTGTCATGCAGTTTGAAGATGTGCATGGGCTGGTAGGCGAAAGCGCGGTGTGCGCGATGCTGTCTGCTGAGTAATGCGCAATGCGCTGCTTCACCTTTTATATTCCAAACTGTGTCTTTTCTCTCCTTGCAGGTTGCGATGTTCCTCGCTGAGCACTGTAATGTTTCAGCAACGATACTGACCAGGAGATGACTACCCAGGTAAGAATTGTGAGGCTTTCTTCATTCGGGAGGAAATGTGAGTAAACGCTTACTAATGCTGTCTTTCTATCTCCTCTTTCCAGGTTATGGTATTCCAGGAAGCATGCTGTGCCGGATGATGGAGTTCATACCTTCAGGTGAGTGGAAATGAAGTCGGCGATGGATTGAAGACAGGATACTGTTCCAGGTAAGTTTTGTAGTGTTCTTTCTCTCTCTGCAGGTCCTTGGTTTCAGGCAAACTGGCATCAAAGAATTGGACACAGTGAACGTTACGCTGCCCACAGCAGAATACCACAAAGCGTGTTCTGCTCTTTAGGTGTGGTTTAAATAGTCTCAGGTAAAGTAGTCCAGGTAAAATAGTCCCAGGCCTGCCACACCCAAAGTATTCCAGGTAAAGTAGTCCCAGGCCTTCCACACCCAAAAGACTAGACCGCATAGCTCAGTTCCTTGTAACTGAGGTATGTGTGTGACCATGTTGGCTGAACGCCCCCCAAGTTAAATAGTCCCCAGTAAATAGTCCCATTCTAATGTTGGTCTTCATGATGGTTATGAGCCTGGCGCCTAAGGCGCCAGGACTGACTCCAAAAGAGTCTTGGATGAGGTTTTAAGGCCTTTGACCTGGCCCTAACTGGAAGGCTTACTTGCCAGTGAGGGCCAGGGGCAAGGGTCATGGCAGCACTCCCCCCAAGGCCCCTCTCACGGTGGCACTTCTGCCTGGTCCTGGTTTGGCTGGGCAATTCTGATGGAACTTTTTAATTAAGCAAGGTGCATGGATGTATTCACCAGGTTCCCATGATCTGTCTTGAGGGCTGTATCCCTTCCAATCAACTACGTAGTATAGTTTGGATCTGGTGTATTTTGAGTCTAGGATATCCTTTACTTAGAACTCTGGTTCTCCGGCAACTAATACTGGTTTTGCTGGTTTTGTAACCCGCGTACCGGGTTGTACCGCCATACTGGGAGTAGCAGATGTACATAAGTATGTTTTCCCCTTTTCTTGGTAATAACAGGTGCGAGCACAATCATCGGAAAAGGCCAACTTCTTGGCACGCCAATCTATTAGAGGGTTGTGAGCTACCAACCATGGCATCCCTAAGATTAGTCGAAACTGAGGAGCTTTGATGAGGTCGAATGCAATAGATTCTCGGTGTCCATCCTGGCACAGTAGGGTTAGTGCTGCTGTGCATTGGGTTACTGGTCCGGAAGCTATTTCTGTCCCATCAACTGTAGTGACTTTTTCAGTAGTCGACTTAGAGCATAAGGGAAGCCCCATCTCTGCTGCCAGATCTTGATCTACATAATTCCAACTGCTCCGCTCTCTATGTATGCTTCGACAGCATGCATCTGAGATGGTGGGTTGGTGATTGATCAAAATTACTGGTAATGCAAAGTGTGAGGTATGTGGCTCAACCTTCTCACTCGACAAGCAGACCTCTACGCTTGCCGGGCTTGGTAGTTATCCGACTCCTTGTTATTAGCTTCCTTCTCTGTGGCTCCAACAGTTCTCCTTGGTGGTTTCACTGGACATTCTTTGAGAAAGTGCCTGATTTTCCTCAGTATAAGCATAATTGCTGTTGCTTTCTCTTGTCTCTTTCAGTTTTAGTTAAAGGAGGCTGTACACCTCCGATTTGCATGGATGCTACCATGTTTTCCAATGTACGTGGAACATTATTCTTTGACCGGACATACATAGCTCGAGTGTCTAACCTTATCCGGTCCGCTTTTCGGTCTTGTACTCTGTGATCTAATTGCACCACAAAGTTGATGAATTCTCCACAGTCTTTAGGTGGGTTAACCACTTGAGCAAGGACATCCTATAGTTCCCCTCGTAGACCCCGATGAACTAGTGTGGTCCTTTTTTCCTCAGGCCACCCAGCTTCAATGACTAGTCTGTTAAATGTTGCTATATATGTAAGCAGGTCTTGACAAAAGAGTGACAAAAGTTTGTTCTCTAATGCTTGGCCTTGGGTATGACGAGCAAAGAGTTTTTCCATTTCCATCTGGAAACCCCCAAAGTCATGCAACAACGGGTTATCCTGACTTACCAATGGTACCGACCAATCCGCAGCACTGCCACTCAGATATGACAAGACAAAAGCAACCCGCGCTTGGTCGTTAGGAAAAGCCCCAGGACTGCAAAGGAAATGAAGATGACACTGGTTCATGAATGTTGCGTACTTCTTGGGGTCCCCTGTAAATCGTTCAGGTGGAGCTAAAGGAACTGCCCCAGGAAGGGTTATTTGTACTGGATTGGTGGAAGAAGTTGATACAGATGCTGGCGGAATGTTACCAGGCAATGGGGTCTGTCCTGCCTGTGATTGGAGCAATTGTCTACTTATTTCGTCAGTACGGACCATAGTAACAATCAAATCCCTCCTAAGAGCGTTGGTTTCTTGCCTGGCTGAATGTACTTCAGCGCGTAATTGTCCCAACAACTGAAATAACTGGCCAGTCTCTGTAGTCCAGGTGGATAATATTATTGAGGCTTTGTGTTCTGTTACGCTCACCTGGTATCCACGGAGACGCCACCCAGCCCTGGTTGGATGATTTGCACTCTCGAACCCTCTCCCAGTCCCTTGGTAAGCCCGCTGGTTAAAGATGGGTCTGCAATATAGTATAGCTGGATTCAATACCAGATTGTCTTTATGTTTTCCCACCTCCCTTGGCTTCAACTCCATCCTCACCCTTGGGCCCTCTCCTCACCTTAACACTGTAAAAGGTGGATTCTCCGTCCTGCTCCTCGTGGCAGGGGCACATAGATGTGGGGGGCGAGCAGCGATCAAGTTACTTCACTGATGCACGCCCCCCTGTGGGAATCCAGGCCTGCTGCGACTCCGTAGGTTTGCTGCTTTACAGTCTTTATATGCAGTTCTTATGTTCCTCTTAGTTCGAATAATAATGTCTTGCATCTTTCCTTTTAGGTATGGAAAGGTATTTTGGTGTTGTCATGCAGTTTGAAGATGAGCATGGGCAGTGTGCGCGATGCTGTCCGGTGAGTAATGCGCGATGCGCGGTGCTGTTTCGCCTTTTATATTGCTAACCTGTGTCTTTTCTCTCCTTGCAGGTTGCGATGTTCCTCGCCGAGCGCCCTAATGTTCCAGCAATGATACTGACCAGGAGATGACTACCCAGGTAAGAATTGTGTGCCTTTCTGCATTCGGGAGGAAACGCGAGTAAACGCTTACTAATGCTGTCTTTCTTTCTCCTCTTTCCAGGTTATGGTATTCCAGGATGCATGCGGTGCCAGATGATGGAGTTCGTACCTTCAGGTGAGTGGAAATGAAGTTGGCGATGGATTGAAGACAGGATACGGTTCCAGGTAAGTTTCGTAGTGTTCCTTCTCTCTCTGCAGGTCTTTGGTTTCAGGGCATCAAGGAACTGGACACGGTAAGCGTTACGCTCCCCACAGCAGAATAACACAAATCGTGTTCTGCTGTTTGGGCGCTGTTTAAATAGTCTCAGGTAAAGTAGTCCAGGTAAAATAGTCCCAGGCCTACCACACCCAAAGTAGTCCAGGTAAAGTAGTCCCAGGCCTGCCACACCCAAAAGACTAGACCGCATAGCTCAGTTCCTTGTAACTGAGATATGTGTGTGCCTCCATGTTGTCTGAACCCCCCCCCCCCCCCCCCAAGTTAAATAGTCCCCAGTAAATAGTCCCATTCTAATGTTGGTCTTCATGATAGTTATGAGCCTGGCGCCAAAGGCGCCAGGACTGACTCGAAGAGCGTCTTGGATGAGGTTTTAAGGCCTTTGACCTGGCCCTAACTGGAAGGCTGACTTGCCAGTGAGGGCCAGGGGCAAGGGTCATGACATACATCTCCTTTACCTAGTGTTGCTGCACATAAACCAACACTTAAAACATTGAGAAACTGCTCCTTTAAACGTGGATGCTCCTTATAATTCCATTTATATATTCACTGTGCACCTGACTGGCTGGTCCGCAGACACATCTGCATGCCAGTGTAAATGTAGCAGTTATAATTAAATAGTGCGCACAAACGTGGCTGATTGTAGGCACACCCTGCAGGGCCTTTGTTGAGGCATTGCCAGGCAACGGGCGGCTTTGATAGAAAGCGTAAGAACATGCACAGGTCTTTTTCTTAAATGTGCTTGAGCCTCACAAAGCGCGGTGGATAGCCTGCCAAAAAGCCACCGAAGCCAGTATTAAGTCCAAATAAAGCAAGCACTTCACCTGTGGGGGGTAAGGCAGTCCCTGACAGTCTTACCAGCAGAGACAAAGCTGGAATCACGATGCAAAGAGCAGCAGTACAAGGTAAAGTCTTCTAACCAAGGCATGGAGTTGTCAGGTGAGATATGTATGTTCATTCAGGTTGCTGTAATACAGCCCGCTCCTCTCACCTACACTCTCTCAACAGTCACTCAATTCACCCTTGCATTCTGATTCTGGACCTCACTCACATACATTCTACTCATCCCCACATGACATTCCACACAGCCACACGTCATCATGCATACCACAGTTGTGTTTCATGTTGTTCTCAGGGATGCATGCTGGTAGGTGTGCAACATGAAGAAATCAGCTTTGTGCTAAGTGACATATTAGGTGAGTGTTATATGGTTGCCCTCTGTGGATTTTTCCCCTTGATTGCTCTAGGTGAAATTGGCAGACTTTGATGAATGTTGGCAAAGACCATTTTAACTTCTTCGTAGTCACACTTGACTCGAAAGTGTTGTTTCCTTAATTGGCCATACAGACGAATCTCTCAAAATCCACATACTGAAACTGTATTTAGTAAAAGCGGACATGGAGCCACTAGACAAATCTCACAATTTGCAATGTAATGTCTGTCAGCTGGAGGCAGTATAGATTGCAGGTGATGATGGGTTTTTGATAGTCTCCTGAAGTTCCCTTAGCATGATCTATGCACAGCTGACATGAACCACTTGAGATATCGCACCTTTGTCAAAACCAGTCTCTGCTGTCTCAGGTTTTTTTACTTGAAGTCTCTGTGCCTCTTGGAAATTCAGTTTGACCATTTCCACATTTTTTTTTTTTTTTTATTACTTGTGTTTAATCATAAAGAAAACAGATTTTTACAAGAGCGTTTTTCAGTCCAACTGAAGGGAGTCCACTCCTAGTTTTGCTAGATAAGTAATGAGTGATGCATGCCTGGCAATTTGATTCAGTGTAGGTGTAATCATGCGCCAACCTCCGGAATCGCCTTTATTCTTTCCAAGGCCAAGTTTAGAAGTTTTGCGGCAGCCGTGTGCCATTGAGTCTTTTCGCCCGTTATCAGGCGTTTCCACAAAGTATCTTCATTCCCTGCAAAGGAGGTTGCCGTCAAGGCGGAGAAATATGCGATCATCGCCTGATGAAGAGCAGGACAAAACATCAGCAGATGTTTTATTGATTCAATGACCTCGGGATTAGTACATAATCTAGTTTGTTTTCTCCGAGTCTGCTCTAATCGCTAAAATTTCTCCAGTCGGTAAGACGTTTAGACAGGCTTTTAGAAAAGTTCTCATCAGTAATTTATCGGGATATTTCTTGCAATACGCCATCGGTTCTTTTCATTTGTTGGTGTTCATGGGAAGGTGTTCAAGAAGTTTGCAAGAGGATACTGACTCAATGGTATTAATCCAGTCCCAACATTCCAGTTTTGTTTTTATCCTGGTTGGGTTGTCTTTCAGTTCTGCTTCTGTACACACAATTTGATGTAATTTTTGTTTTTGGTCCTCAGACCACTTATTCATAGTTTGATTAGAACCCTTTTCCAGTTCTGATGCCATTATTTGGTAGATTTCCAAACTCTCGGGGTGGATAATTTTCCTATATAACTGAAGAGAGCTATGGTCCACAACTGCCTTCAATGACAGAAGGCCAAGTTCACGCCTGATTGGGGCAATCGGAGTTGAGTTTGGTAGGCCCAGGACGGCTCTCCATATGTAACCTTCCAATTTTTGCCAAATTAGAGGAGGAATGGAGGGTATGGCATGCATGCCATAAGTCAGTGATGGAACAATCTTTGCCTTGTAGTAATTTATGGCCGGTTGGAGGGAAAACTTTCCGTATTTTCGGTCAACCATTCTCAGCTGTGCTGTCAGACATTTGGTTTTTGACCATAGATTGACTTGCATACTGCTCGCTTTCTTCGAGCTATCCATGAACACTCCCAGGTATCTGAATGAATCCACCACTTCAATTTGTTTCTCGTTCAGATGCCAGTGGAACCGCTCCTTTTTTTTGATGGCCCTTTTTTGCAGAATCATTATCTTTGTTTTGGATTTGTTGATCTTCAAGTTGTTGTCTTGAATATATGATGATAAATTATCCAATTGACGTTGGAGACCAACCTGGGTCAGATCAAGTAGGATTAAATCGTCTGCATACAGCAGTCTTGGGATATGAGTCGCACCTATTTTGGGAGGAAATGATCTGATCTTGTTTTGGCTGTCCTTAAAATCTCCTAGGAATGATATAAACAAAGCTGGGGCCAGGGGGCATCCTTGCTTTACCCCTCGACATGTTTGGATGTATTTCGATGTGAGGCCAGCGTTGTTTAGGCGGACTCTGATGGAGGTATCTCTATGGAGGCTGACTATGGGTTCTAAGATTGTATTCGGACAGTCCCATGTCTTCAATTTCGCCCAGAGTTTCTGCCTATCCACTCGATCGAACGCTTGAGATAGATCAACAAAAGCAAGGAAGACTCGAGGGCCACCTGTCAGAACTTTTTCTTTAAGTATCGTCAGACACATGATGTTTGCGCTGGTACTTGCATTTTTCTGAAAGCCAGTCTGTAGAGGATCATAGCAGTTTGCTGAGATCGCCCATTTCCGGAAGTGACACAGAAGGGAAGAGGCGAAAATCTTCCCAATGACGTCCAGAAGAGCTATTGGCCTATAATTCACAGGGTCATCTCTGGAGCCTTTTTTATAAATGGGAACGATCAACGCTTGAGACCATGATTCCGGTACTGTTTTCTTTGCCATACAGAGTTTAAAGATCGCGCTTATAAGATTTGACCACTCGACTGGATGTTGCTTTAGGTCACAGTTTGCTAGGCCGTCCGGTCCAGCTGCTCTTGATGAATTTAGTTTCATTATTATGTTGTTGATATCCCTCACATCTGTCAGGTCCACCCATGATGAGTCCTCCGCTCTGATGAAAACCTCCTTGTTTTCTTCTGGTTCTTGGAACAGATTTGAGAAGTGTGTAATCCAGTTTGCTTCTGAAACTGGATTTATCATGTGTGATTTTGAGATCTTGTTTGGTTTATTTATCACTGCCCAGAAGTCACGAGATGTTTTGTTAGCTAATGCTTTCAGCATCAGTTCAGCGTCAGCTTGATATAAAAGGTTCCTTGAATTTTTCAGCCATTGTTTGTAGTCTCTGGTTTCTGTTTTTAGAGTTTCCCACAATGATGGTGAATTTGCACTTTTTGCTTTCCTTCTTAGTTTTCTTAACGTTCTGCGTTTTGCGACCAAAGTTGCATTGTATTCGTGGGTATGCTCGACGAACATCATATTCAGGGTTTTTCTTGGTTTCTTAAAGGCCAAGAGAAGAGGAATGTAGCTCGATCTAGCCACACCGTCTTGCACTATAGGATTTGAAGTTAGAATTGTGAACTAGTTGTTAAGTTTGGAGACGTCCGAGGCAATCATTCGTAAACGGGTGTGTTGTGAGTTTGTCTCAATTTCGGACACGTAGAATTGCGAAAGAGTCTCCTGATGTTTACATTTGAGATGTAATAAATTATGGTCACTGTGCTTTGTTTTGATGACATTGAAGGAGACAATGTTGCGGTGTAGAGAGTCGGAGACGAAAATGTAATCAAGAGTTGCCGAAGATGCGACCCGTTCCCAGATCGGTAGCAAGGACTCCGAAATCGACACTGAAGCCGAATTGTATAGATTGCGAGATTTCATGGTTCTGTTCCAGGCCAAACCCCTGTTTAGCGCGGTTGAATTAGTAGATCGATTTCTTTCATTTGAACTGGACGTTGCGCAGTTGGAGTTAAGATCGCCACAGATCATGATGTTGAAAGATTTGTAGTTGATAGAGATTTCGTCAATTGTATTAATTACTTCTTCACACATGTTCACTGTTGAAGTCTTTTGGGGGTTCCAGTACACATTTATTATTGCTACCAGCTCTTGTGATTCGGGCTTAGTCTTGGAAGTTCTTGAATTCCATGCGGTTAGGACTGCCAGAATTTCATATGTCCTCTTTACCACCTTCATAATTGCTACCCCGGAACCAATCCTAGTCGCTGTAAGTAGACCCGATGAAGGGCGGCCAAGTGGTCCCTTGTGTGCCGGTGATATTTCAATAGAGTAGCCATCGAGTGCCGGTTTTTCGCACAGCCAAGTCTCTTGAAGGCAAATGATGTCATACCCGCTGAGATCATGGCTCTCAGAGTTGGTAAGGTGTACATGTCCCCTAGTGTTCCAAGATGCTATACTTAAAGTATTGCTTATTGGAGTTGTCGCAGACGAATGGGATGCGGGTAACATTGGCTTTGCATCCCTTGGTGATTGCTATTTTGCTTGCCCTGGCGTTAAAATGTTGCAGAACCAGCTCCATTTACCCTTCTTTGTTTCAATATCTGTTTCATGGTGGGTTCGATTGGTTGCTTTTCTTCCTAATGGAGACTCAGTCCGTAGTGGTCTCCTTTCCTGGTCGTGAAAGTGTTCTGATGAGGCTTGATCTGTATCTCGAACAGACTTATGGTTTTGTCTCCTCTCTTGTCTGTAATCAAATCTTTCGTCTCTTCTTGACTTATTCGGCCACTGGGCTGGAGTTTGTGGACTTTGGCCTCCTCTTCCAGGTCTATATAGGTCTTCGGTTCTAGATTTGAACCTATAGTTCCTTTTTGGGGAAGTCCTGTGGGAGTATCTTGACGAGTCTTTCTGGATCGACGTCGAGATCTCGAATAAACTGAACCCTAGGTGTGCTAATTCCAAATAGGCGTCTTGAGAGAGGTCTTTCAAAGCTCGTTGTTTGATATGCAGGTACGCCTTTGCTAGTTTCTTACTGTGGTAAGGTTCTATTAGTACGAAATCGTCTGATTTTAAGTTTTGCAGAGTTTTAGTCTTTTTGAGTATCTTCAGCACCATATTGCGATTTAAGACCATATACTGGTCCGCTGAGGATGTTTGCTCAATCTTAAAGAGACGTGTCTTTGATAGGGAAGGACCACTCTGTCTCGCACGATCGTCTCTGGTGTTTCTCAGTGGACTCTTTTTCCGAGAAGAGTCAGGGACTGAGTCTGTAGATTGTTTTGGAATGTTGCGAGTTATCGAAACTGGAACACCGATGGGGTCCATTTCTTCAGGTTTTTTTTTTTCGGTCCTTTTTTTTCGGGTTTTTTTTCTTCAGGTTTTTTTTCTTGTGTCAGAGCATTAGAAACATCAGTAGGCTTGATATTTTGAACATGAACACCTTTCGTGGCCATAGGGTTCATTGAAATCATCTTAGTTTCATCTAGGTGCTGGCTTAGGTCCATTAGTGAGCTCTGGGTTATAAATTCTTCTACCGATCTCGGAGAGGAAGACGTACAAATTACTGAGTTATTTGCGCTTTCAGTTGACTCAGGTAAAGTCGTGATTTCTTTTACTCGTTCTGTTTGTTTGTTTCTTTTTACCATCAGAGGGTCCAGAGCCGAGATTGTTTGATCTCCGCTTTTTCTCGGTTCGTTTCTCTTTACGATTTTCAATAATGATTTACTTTTAGTTGCAGGTGTTACTGATTTTAGTATTTCACTCATTTTCTGTTGGTTAGACACTGTTGTGGTGGTGTGAGGAAGCTCTTCTGGTTGCCTAATAAAGACCGGTGCCAGATCTCTAAGCACGGTTTGCCCATCAGTCTGAGATTCCTTGTCCACTGTAGCTGGGGAGGCTTGTTTTAAACGAGACAAAACGTCTTCTATCCTGCTCAGCTTTTCGTCCCAAGTATCGGTACGGTCTTTATTTTTTTTGTCTAGTGCTGTGATAAATCCTTCAACAAAAATCAGTTTGCTATGCATCATTGCGGTTAAAACCGTACTGTCTTTCAATGAGTCATTAATTGCTTCATAAAGCTTACTAAAAGGGGCCAAAGCAATGGTGATAGCTGACATGATGATTGGGAGGTCTGTTTTTTTTGAAGGAGAGTCTTTATTTCCTGGAGTCGCAATTTCACTCAGTCTTCGATTTTTTGGGGGAGATCTAAGGTGAGATGTTTGTTGGGGTGCTTGGTTTATCACATACGGGAGAGCGTCGGGATTAAAAGTCTCCACATCTGAAAACCGACGATCTGGCAGGGGACAAATATCTGGAGACATCACGTATGGACTGGATTGTCGGTCTGGGAGTTTTATAGGCGTGGACGAAGTTTGTAAGTCCTGTTCGAGGGTTTTGGGGCTAGATGGTTTAGAAGCCCCTTTCGGATTGACCTCTGGCGTGCGTGATTTATCCATAGGTAAACGAGTGACCTCCTCTGGGTTGGTGCTTTTTAGATTTTCACCTCTTTCACTGTTCGAATCGATCCTAAATTGTTTACTTGGTTCACCCCTTTCAGCTAGCCGTTCATTTCTTGGGGGTTCCAGGACTTCTTTCTCCCCCTCGATTGGATGCTTTCAACTGTTTGTATCTGTGCCTGGTTTGGCAGACCCGGCATTTCATTGGTTAATTTCCGTGATTTGCTCATCGGCGGTAGATCCTGGATTGCCTCTAGCATTTCAGCGTCTGATAATTCTTTTGTTTGCTCTAGTTTTTTTTTAAATTGTTTATTTATAAAGTCTTTCAGGGCACTTGACAAAAGAGGGGCCGGTAGGGCTAACTTCCCTGTTTTTCTGGCTCTGTGTCCTTTTACTTTGACATTTGAGGAGTATGTTCTCTTTCTCTTTTGGGTTTGTTTTGAAGGTTCCTGTGAGAGTTTAGTTTGCGGTTCCGATGCCGTGGCTTTCTCCACTTGGGCACTCGTCAAATCCAAAAGCGAGTCCATGAGCAGCACTACGCATGAATTGCTTTGATGGGTGGGCAAGTTCTTTGGGAATCCACACACCGACACCTCCTCTACAACCACAGTTCCCTGTGTGGGACATTTATCACCGGCTATTTCTTGGGGGATCAAGTGAGGGTTTGTTTTATTCAGAAATGTATCTTGGGAGGCATGGTACTGGGCCGCCACCGTACTTGACGTTGAATTTGTATTGAACGATGTGTCCGTTGTAAATCCCTTGGTGGGGCCCCTTGATACCGGCAGTGAGACGACATCGTCCTGGGCGGGCTCTGAGCTCGCGATTTTCTCCACACTCGCGTCCTGGTTTCCCAGAGAATCCACCGCATGGATAGCGGTCGTGCTGCTTCCCGCGGCCACACTCCCCCTGCCTGGGGCTGGATGCACAGGTGCCTGGGTCGCCCGTCCTCCGACGGAAGAATCCCGAGCACCACTCGTCTCGATTCCGAGACGGGAAGGCAGAGCCTACCGGGCAGGGGGCTGATTGCGATTGCCAGGGTGAGGGGGTAGAAGCAGCTGTAATCCATCGGAAAGCGATGCGTCCTGGGGTCTCCCCCTGCAAGTCCATGTCGCCGGAGAAACCGGGGATACAGGTATGTCTGGTAACATATTTTTGGTTTTGTTTGATTCAGTGATTTGACCGTGTAGTTCTATTGGTCTCTCTTTTAAGTCCCCTTCTGAGTCTGAATTTTCCGAGGCATTTACAGACGTGTCAGTCAGGGGGATTGATTGCGAGTCTATTGATTCAGAGGAAATGTTCGAGGTACTTGGAAGTCTTGCCTCAAATCCGGCCACAGGCCGGTGGATATATTCAGGTCTTTGTTCACTGATTCCTGTGGTCCCTGTGATCCCTGAAGCTTGGGTCGGGAAAAAAATAATATTCGCTGCATTTGTTGAAGTTTTAGTAACGGGAGAGACGACTATCGTTGCTTTTGGTGGTAGTCGCTGATGTTTTTGAATAGGTAGCGTAGATTTAAGGTTTGTAATATTACTTTTGGTTGATTTCAGAGAACTTCGTAGAATTCTAGGGAATTGTTCCTGGGGAGGGAGGTTCGTAGTATTGGTATTAGTGGGTTGGTAAGACTGGTGAGACTGAGTCTCCGATATTTCAGTCTGATTAAATGTCTCTCTCACCTCTTTCACCTCCATTGTCCTCAGCTGTCAGCAGCGGACTGCAGAAGACTGCTCTCCCTCTGCTCTCGCTCCGCGAAAAATGGCAGGTTTAAGGCACTTCAGGCAGCGTAGAAAGACTGCAGAAGACTGCTCTCCCTCTGCTCTCGCTCCGCTCCACATTTTTTCTTCTGGAGAAAATTGCTGACATGTGGCTTTTTGTGCATCTCTGAACCACCAAGTTTCATAGGTGGATTAGCTCCCTCTCCCTGCACCCCCCCACCAAACTCTGTATTCCACCCTAAAAGCTTCAATACTTTCTTCCTTCCTTATCCCTCCTTTCCTTGATAATGACTGTCATCTATTTCCTTATTTCATGTAGTGTAATTCTCTACAAAGTGCTTTCCGACACTGTAAACTTGGAACATTTAAAACAATAACAGCGAGTTCATGAAAAGTATGCATATGCACACATAAGTTAGCTGCCTGGTTAGAGGGTGATTGAGAGATTTGTTTTGTCTCTGCCTTACTGAGGTCAAATATATCGATTTAAGATATAACAGATTTGAGAAGTGTTTTTCTTCATACGTTCTAGCCAAGATACTGTCAGGCAAAAATGCAACACTAGACTTGCAGAACAGGTAGCTGCTGCCAATCACAACTTACTCGACTGTACCCTGCATGAATACACATGCATTTATTAATCTATTTTACATTTATTTTTTAGTAGAACCTTGTTGGAGCATTTCTGGTTGTGCATACCATTTGACGGCAGCAGCTGCACAGGCGGGCTCATGCCTTACCACTTGGCAACTATGTCAGGCATATGATGGCATTATTGTGGCATTTGAGGCCTGCACTTGACATATGGCAGGCAACCCCTAATAGCTTTGCAATTGCTTGTTTTATCATCATAATTGTTTTTAATCATAGTTATAATCCATGTTTTGTTCTGGATCAAATTCTTAAATTAATTGATGTGAATTTTGTATGGAAGCTAGCGTGTAATTCATACTCTACTTCTTAAGGGTCTGTAATGGTCAATACCTCTAAGGCTCATCCACAGCACATGTATTTTACTTATTTTTGGCCTTGTTTGAATGTCTTTGAAACAATGTCATCTTTCAAAATTCATGGTAATGACGAATCGGAAAATGAACTGTTTGCATATTGATACTTTGCTTTGTTTCCATAATATCAATGGCGCCCAATCACTTAGGCCCCCAATATAGCTGGCCTCGAAAGGTAGGAAAAGAATTGTAGTTTACACCAGGAACAAGATTCTCTCTGCAAGTGTCATCCCTAAACATCATTATATACAAATGAGACGGAGCAACAATCATTGTCTCTGCAGTTTCTAAGAATCTGATGAGAAAATCTCAAGAAACTCTGAAACACATGATAAATCCACTTGACTATGCTCTACTTTTTAATAATGACATTACATTGACTTCATTTATTGATCTTGGAAGGATGAAAGGCTGAGTTTGCCTTGTCAGGATTCAAATTTGCGACCTACAAATCACACATAGATCGCAGAAGCGGACCCTTAACCAGCTGAGCTATCTTAGCAGCCTATCAACTTGTCATATGCATGTATAAAGGAATGCACTTACCATGCACCAGAAGTTCAACTTGTTGTGGTGCGTAACTTTCCTTATCACTTAAAATCCAATGACACGTGTAATGCCCAGCATCTGATGCTCTCAGGTTTTTCAGTAAAAGGGATGCATTACCCTTAGGAAACTCTGCAGGAAATAGCTGGGTCCGCCCCTTGAACTCCTCAGCCTGATACTGCGGCTGGTCTGATTCATTGAAGTAGCTGTGCAGGACCTCATCACTGTCTGAGCGCTGCCAGTTAATGACAAGGCAATCCAGCCTGAAGTCACCCGTATATGCTCCATGGCAAGGCAGGAGCACGTCTCCATGTAAAACCCCAGTCAGTACAGAACGTGCAATGCCTAGCAAAACAACAGACATTAGATATAAGAGAGAGACATGCCAAATCAAGCGTTAAATGTTGAAATCATTGAACAGTAAAATCCGGCAAGGTTTTAAGAATGAAGAAACACGTATGCAAATATTTACCACTAAAAATTAATTTATGTACATTTGTATCAAACACACTCACGTTAGAATTGTGAAAACTTTGCTGGATGTTGATACTATGGTCCAGAGACCCAGAGGTAAATCTAAGTGTTTTTGCAATATTTAATTTGAATAGTATGTCAATTAGAATTACATGTCATATATTCTATATTTCCACACGTTTATTTACATCCCAGGAACATGTATATTTTGTGTATTTGCCTATAAAGATGCTTCCACCTGTGGAGATAGATGGGCTTTGCCAAAAACTTTCTTTCTGATCTTTTTTCTCAGTGTTTGCAGGTTTCATTTTCTTTACTCTCACAGTTGGCACTCGCTTTTTCTCAGGAGATTTCACTAATACAAAACTCAGGGTGCATGACCCCGCTACCTAGAGGAGGTCTCATGGATTAATCTCTCTAGGGAGCTTCCTCTGTAGGGAAACCCATAATCAGAACCAGTTGCTTTGCAAATAAAGACACGATAGCAGTCAGCATAAATAAGCATGTAAATGAGTCAGGGCAAAGATGGCGTTTGGGATCGAGTGGCATTTGTAAGTACCAGGCCGGCGATCCCGATTCTTCCCCCTACTAGCAAAGATAACCACATTAAATTGTGAAGAGGCGAAGGGAAAGGCGCTGTGTATTCTCCCAGGAATGGATGGTCCGTGGAATCCGTTTTGATGATGAGGCATAAACTGAGTTCTCTCTGAGTGGCACAATTGTTGGCTGTCCCCAACATGGTGGCCTGGCACTCCACTCGAGACAGCAGAAGGGGAAGACTGTGTCAGTGCAAATCTGAACATTTATGTTTGCCTGTTGAGCTTTCCAATGGGAGAGGGGCTTATATGCACATAACGCCACGTGAAAAATAATTGCTCGAGTGGACCTTTTGGAGGAGTGAAGAGTTTCTCCCAATAAAACATGGGAAAAATAGACCAGAATACAAAACGATCAACAATGATATGTTGACCACTCCTTGTTGAGAGAACTTGGAGCTGATGGTGGTTGGACCACTATGGAGACACAGCTTAATGCAACATAAAGGATCTCTAACATGGAGGGGTCATGATGTAGAACATAGAGTGAAACCGTTAAAAGTGTACTCGCGGGTAGAACAATGAGGATCAGGCCATGGCATACAGCCGGGTGCAGCAAGCAAACTGGCACAAGGCACAAAGGCTGGGGTAGGGGAGAATGGGGTGGGTGGTTACATTACATGCTTTGTCAGACTCAAATCAAACTGAACGGCCCAGTTTATCTGTTATAGCGCCTCATCATATAAAGATTTGGTTAAATATGTTCTGCACCAATTGCAGAATGTTCAAGGAGTAGTAACGGCGAGCAATGTTTAATGTGTGGCCATACAATGCAAGGGGATGGAGCTCCCCATCCAAAAGGCACAAACTATTTGCAGAACTCACTTTGTATTGTTGATAGGGACGTCACAGACATGGAGAGCAGGGATGCTGTGCTTCTCTCCTGCTGCCGGCAGATACGTGAGAGAGAAGGGCATGGCATTTCTGCGCACACCCTTCCCAGCTCATCTACTCTTCCTGACAAATAGAAAAACGTGGTGCATGATGGCGCAACTGGGCTCTTTTGGGAAATCCTTGCCATGGTGCAGATGTCCCTGGGCATTTCATACTAATATATGGCCTATGATATAAGCACCTAGGAATTTGATTGCAAAGCTTAGCATACCATGTGACTACCTGGCCAAATGATGCTTATTTCCTGCATATGGTGGAAGAATATGAACATGTTGTAACAATACTTGAAATATGATGTGAGTATCTGGTATATTCTGGCTGTACCAGTCCTGTGATGCGAATTCCTGAGAAGTTGATGCCCATACGATATCCATAGCGGGCCATTTGTTGGCAAAAGCTGCCAAATGGTGTCAATAGCTGTACATTTAAAAGCAATAATTAGAAAATTGGGTAGGTGCCTTGCAATTTGATGTCAACGTCTTGAAAGTGTCTGTGCACAACATATTAATACTTGCCAAATCCTGTCAGTACCTAGAAACATTATGTAAAGACTTGGCAAGTGTGGCAAATGATGCCAGGACCCGTGAAATCATGGGAGCACTTGGGCATATGATGTCGTTATCTTGCATCGGATGCGAGTTCCTGTCCATATTGTGGCATAATATGTGCTTACACTCGCGAATGGTGTGAATACCTGGTGATATTATGGCTATACCTGACAAATAGTGAAAGTGCTTGGGAATATGATGGCAATACTGGACACATGCTGTGAGTCTCTGGGCATGTGATGAGGATTCTTTGCCAATTGTGTGTGTGTTCACCTCCTGATTACACCTAAAATTTCTCATATTTGTCTAGGCAGTTTAGTGAACTACGCCCAGAGACCGTGGAGGTTTAGATACCCTGTTCACATATAAATAAGCAACCAGCACTTGAAAGTATGATACAAATTCTTAGAAAATAGTGCGATTACTTGGTAACACAGAAAACTATTTTTCAATACAATTGATTTGCTTTCGTGGCTCTTCCTTTTATAGACATTAGGGCAGTGTCATCTGTGGTCTGTCAAATGAGGCAGACTCCATTCTGTCTTTAACCATCCCTACTGGGACAGTTGTCTACATCTCTAGCACATCAAAGTTACAACCTGGTGCTGATCCGAAGGGCAAGACATGTCTGCAACATTATCATTGTGCGCCCCTAAAAGTGAGCAGCCTTTCACCACAAGGCCCTGTGCTTTTCTCTTAGTGTCTTTATACAACTCCAGGTAAGCTGCATTCAGATCCATAGCCACCAAGTATTTACTTGGTAAGACTTCCCTCTGTGTATTTTGGATTGCTCTTTTGCTATCCCGATTTTCCGGGATATATCATGTAATGATTAATTTCCTTATTTGATTTCAATTACTGTTTTTCTTAAACCTGTTAAAACATTGGACTTGATCTGGTTGTTTGACACTCTGACTTTGCCTCTAGTAGACCTTTTGCACTAGTGACAACATTTTCTAACAGGTACTCGACTTTATGCGTCAGCATTTTCACAACCTCCTCTGTTTTAACTTCATTTTGAACATTAGCATGGAATGAATACAGGACCACTATCATATGCCTCCTGCTATGTCCTTGGTATAAATTAGCGACTAGTTGTGTGAAAGATTGCATCTGGCAAGGGTATTTTTATTTTTAGCATAATAATAAAATGCAGGTAATTCTCTCTCAGGCAGGTTGGTGCACTAACTAGGCAACCCTTTCAGCAAACTCCATACTGCAAGCATAGTGTACACCTGTGTCGTGCTGAATCAGTATCCTGTTCTGCGGTTCCTGCTCTCCAGACGCACAGAGCAGGTTCAGAGGTCAGAGGTGCCCTCTTCACAGCTGCAGCACAAGTCACTTGAGCACAATGGCTGCATTTAAGAGATGCACTGATGTCCCCAAGCCACATAACTATGAGAGTCACTATCCTGGTGGCAGTTGTAAACTTAAATATATGCCATACCTGAGTTTAGGGTACAGTGGTTTTTATCGATCATAATTATTAAAGCCACATCAAACTGATATCATAAATGTGTCAGCACTGTAAGCCCAGCTCAGCTGTGGAAGGGTTATGTTTCTTCTGGTCAGGCAACCTAGCCCTACCAGGGCAGAAGACTGAATGGCTGCGGCTCTCCCTTGATCCTTTGTGAGGTTTGGTAACACCTCTCACCAGCAGGACAACCTCCCAGCAGGAGTAAACCTGGGAAACAGGAATCAAAGGGCACACCCATTCCAAAAGGACTAGCCTCACATCAGGGTGCTGCATAGCAAAAGGGTTTTTGATGCTATGGTCAAGGGGGGGGGGCGGAGTGAGTGTAGACAGAGGGATCTCAGCATAGGACGATGCCACCATCTTTTCTCTCTCTCTATAACTCTTTCTTTGCTGTCTCCTCAACTTCCTTTAGCGTAAAGCATTTTGTATATGATGTCAGAAGGCAAAGACCACTTGTCTGAAGAACAGGGATTAGACCCCTTAAATCGGACTTGCTTAGTCCAATCACCAGTGGAAATGTGCCTATAAGGAGAGCAATAGAAGTCAACACGACTCCCAACTACTTTACTTCTATAAGGGGGAGGGTGGGAATAGAAATAATAACAAATGATTAGCCCCTTTCACCTAGGTCTAGTTTGTATAAGAAAACTCTAAACAAAAGTAAAATAAGAAGAACAAAGACAACCAATTTCCAAAAGGATATAAATGTATTTTTCGTACAAAAGGCAGAACAATAATCTGTGTTTGACAAACAGAATGTGTCCAACTAATTAAAAAGAAAAACACAAGCAAAGGAGATAAGGCCAGTCTTAACCTATACTATAAGTAATAATACACTACAGAAAAAAAATCTGATTTGCATAAAGTCAACAGGGGTGAATATTTTGTACGAATTAGGTACTAAATTAATTTAAATGTCTAATGTCCCAAGATTAATTGTAGCTGGGTACACTAATGTATCTATCTCGACCAAAGAACTTCAGGTTTGGCTGTTCAGGTGGCATTGCTTTAGTCCACTTTAGCCTTAATCAGGATGAAAAAGAGGTTTCGGCTAACAATGATTTAGGTTGTGGTCTTTGTAGTTCAATAGTTGAATCTAGAAAAAGAAAATGTAAGAAAATTGGCTTGTTATGGTATGACTATGTCATTTGAAATGTCTAAGTTGACCAGAATAAAATGGTACCTTATATGTGGTGCAGTTCATGCAGGAAGCTGTAAACGTATCTCGTTTTAATCTTTCTTAAAAGGAGCCCACTGATGTGTTACTCTACAAAAAGCCAACATGATATCTTGTTTTAGAGCTAAGGTGATATAGGGCAGAGAAGTGGCCAACAAATGTCACTATGAGCTCAATGTGATGTTAATTAAACTCGTGGGTTTATGCAAGCAGTGTATGGCAATGGCATATAAAAGGAATGTGTGATAGATGTCCTCAGCAAGGATTCCTGAGGATGGAATTAATAAAGATCACTACACACAGTCTGGCCGGGCCCTAATCGATACAAAATTGCTGAAGTATGTGTAACCGGTGTCAAATTCCTGAATGTGCATGCTGTGTGGGATTGTAGGGGGGGCTGGAAGCTGTCTAGCCCATGTCTCATCTATTGCAAATGAGGCTGTCGCATTTAGAATGGCGTCGAGATACGGAAGCATCAGAAGCAGGGGCGTTCATTCAGAGCTGTAAATGCGGTCTGAACTGACCGATTAGTTTTGAGGCGTAGCATGTTGCAAGCAACTACAGTGATGCTTACAACACTTATTACATAATCCTTTATGCGCACCATCTTGGGCGAATAAGAGTAAACAAAGAGTTGGGACCTGAAAGGTCTGTCAGATAGGGAAACGTCAATCCAAAAGTTTCTGTCGGCTTCTTTAAGAGGATTTAAAACCAGGACTCTCCATTGGAGGTGGTCATTCAGACCTGAAACATGTCTAATGTCGATGAATCCAATGTTGCTCCAGTTTGAGGAGACTTTGTGACATGGAAATGTTGTTAATGTCAGAAGAAAATTTTTCAATGAGAAATCAGACAATCTTCTCTTTCTGAGTGTAGAACGTGAAACATTTACGCTTTATGCCAGTTCCACCAAAGCACAAACATTCCTACTATTTTGGATTTATTGAGGTTTATTGTTTGCTGGCCAGACATTTGTTTCACCTTTAATTTCTCCTCAAACCTCAGATGTGACAACATTTACAATATATTTGATACATCTTTGAACATATCAGTATAAATCCATACCACTCTGCACTGTCCTTTTAAAGAGCAATTGTGTTTTTTGAGCATACAAACAGCAATATTCTTTGTTATGGATTATTTTTTAATCCAGTTGCTGCTGGGAAATTGAAAGCAGATCTATTCAGTGGTGGTGCCAAATCACTATAGGCATATCATGAGTTTCTTCCAGTTCTGAGGCCAAAGTACATATTAAGTGTAAAATGGTAAAATTGAAAGTGCTAGCAATAAAACCTGCAGGCATTTATTTTGTAAAATGGTTGAGTGTAAATTATATGCAGATCGTTGCAGTGCCTTTACTGTGACTTTGCAGGCATTAACACGTGTATTCATACATAGTGCTCTCAGTTGTCCCCAACCCAAGCATGCGTAGGTCATGCAGTCCTGGTTTTGCATCCTGGTACTTGTAGTTTTGCCTTTCCAATTTTAAATTCAGATCTTTAAGTCCAAGAATGCAAAGCATGCTCTAGAAATAGAGGACTTGCCTAGGCATGACATGGCGATGCTTGAGAGCTCAACATATAGATGACTTACTGTTTATTTTATTGTCTATTGTTAGCAAGAATTTTATTTCACTTCATGTATATTGATATGTTATTTTGTGATGTGCACCTACTCCACAATGGTTTCTTGGTGCTGTGCCAGTTCACATCGCCAATGCTATTGGAGCCAAGCCAAAACAGATGGTTAACTGCCAAAAATCTGGGGTGAAATGTCAGGTCTTAAACTTTCAGCGAATGATAGCAAGAGCAGAAGTATATCCTACATCTGGAGGTAGCAGAGTACCATACAGAGGGAGCAGGAAAAAAAATGCATGACTGCCCTTAGAGGTGCCCTAGACCTATGAACGACAATGACACCATGTTGCCCAGAGTGTACACAACAAGGAGGCGTATATCTCTTTAATCGAGAGGACAGAAATTGGGTTCAGTGTTTAAAATTCAACAAAAGAGGGGGGCGTGGCTCTGAGCGGCCGCGAGCGGCATGACTTCTTACGATCTCCTGCGAGGCCCACTGCGCTAACACTATTGCCGCCGCTTCCAGACCCCGATTTTACAAGCAAATGTAAGGGATAACGTATGAAGCCGGGATGCAGCCGTCGTCCGAGTGGGTCCCCGCACCATTGCCGATTTGTGGCGGTTCGGTATGTTTCTCTCACCGGGACCCACCCGTCTTCAAAATGGCGACCGCGACTCAAGCCGCCGAAGCTACTCCATGAGGGGGAGGGGCAGACTCGTTAAACTAACTGCAGCCGAATAACACTCCCAGCTCGAATTCCCGCACTGACATAGCCCACCCAGTATGTTCCCCTGAAGCCGACATCTACAGCTGCGCTCCGGCAACCCACACGGCACCATCGGACAAGGGAGGGCAGCGAGTCGCCAGTTGCCCGCGTGGTCCTCGCCTGATACTGCGCCGGAGCCGACGAGGACTCCAGACTCCGGGGGCCCCACCGGCCCAATCTTCCTGCATGTGTCTCGCTCCTACTTTCCCCCAGCCTACGGGGGGTTCGAACATCTGCGGCTTCCCCCCCCGGCTGCAGACAGGCGGGGCCTGTTGCGCCGGGTGGAGCGGAGAGCGGAGGCGTGGAGGGGTTCGAGCTCCGCAGTCTCCCGTCTGGGGCCTCTCGGCCTCGACTCCCCTGCTTCCGCCAAGGCGGCCAAGGTGGCACCTCAGGCAGATTCACCCGGGCTCCCACCAAAGTCCGGACAGGGCTGCCGGAATCCACCCGGAGTTTCATCCCATTAGAGCTACGGGAGCTCCCACCGGACTGCCTACCCAGCATTCTCAGCAGCCCCAAGCCACAACGCAGAGGGCTCACTCTCCCGAGCTCTCATGAAACGGCCTGAAATCTCTATGTCCCCTGAACAGCACATCAAATCAATCCCCTTGAGGTGAGGAGTGGGGGTAGCGGGGGGAACCCCACCTGAATCCAACAGGTCCTGAGGCCTGGGCCCACACAGACTCCCGATCCTTACTAGCACCATGAGCCGGCGCCTCCAGGCCCCCTGGCCGGTCTCGCCTGGCTCGCCAGGCCTTTCCTAAGGGGCTCCCCACAGCTCCTTCCCCTCCCAACGGGGTCCACCAATCGTGCCCCTAGGGCACACCGGCCCCAGCTAAGGGCGGCGAATTACACAATCATAATCTTTGCTCCACGGCCGAGCTCCTTGGACTGAATCTGGCAGGGCAAGAACTTGTTGAGTGCCTTTGAGCTCTCCCCTTGCGGAGTGAAGCTAGACACCCCATGTCGAAGGCGCTCCCACAGAGACCTTGCAGTGGCAAGATGTTGAAAAGCAACAAGGCATCCAAACAAGCTGATATTATTTGCCTAATGGCCAACTCATCCGCTGATAGATCCAGAAAGGGGGAGCCGCCGGAAGACTCTTCCAATAATCCCATATCCACGGCACCTGCTTCACTCCAAGTCACCTCCCAGATGGTCACCAAAGCAGACTTACAAGATTTACTGTCAGCCTTGACCAAAGAGATCCAAAAAAGCACAGAAGAGGTCACGAAGAAAATCAACTCCCTGGATAAGCGGGTGGGGGAAGTAGAACACCGAACCGCAGAACTTGAATCTGAGGTCTGCAACCAAAGATTTGAAGGTGAACAGGACAGGGACAGGATCGCAGCCTTAGAGGCAAGATACAATCTCCTGGAAGCGAAACAGGAGGATGCGGAGAATCGCTCTTGAAGGAATAACATCCGCCTAAGACGGATCCCATCATCCGTCCCAGATGCAGAACTAAAAGGCTATGTCTCGGACCTCCTCTGATTCATAATCACTCTCCCGGCCACCTCACCCCTGGAGCTGGATCGAGTGCACAGAACATCCCCAAGGCGGGAATCCGCGTTCCCCCCTGGAAGTCCTGGTCAGAATACACTTTTTCCAACTGAAAGAAGAGATCATGCGCGAGGCGAGGCAAATGCACCAGATCACCTTTCAGGGATCCACAATTTCACTCTATCAAGACTTAGCCATCTCCACTCTTCAAAAATGAAAAACCATGAGATCATTACAGAATGGTTGCGCGAAAGAAAGATCCCATACCAATGGGGATTCCCGGCCTCGGTCAAATTCAAATGGGAAGGGGCACAGAAGCAAATTAACTCACCAAAAGAGGCAGCGAAATTCACGGGTCTTGGAGGATCGGAGGGAGGATCCGAACCGGCCCCCCCCCGGGCCAAGCCTTCAACAGGTGAATGGTCAAAAGCCTACATGCGGCGCAGGCTACGGGGCCCCTCCTAAGAAGACCAGCAATCCGGGATGACCTTGTAGAAACGACCCAAAACTCAGGGAGAAGATGCTTCACAGAGGCTTCACAGGCAACAATCTATAAGGTGAGACACTTTATTCAACTCACAAAGGTTCAGGCTCTTCATCCAGATGAAGCCCTCAAAGAGTCTCCCTTGAAATCACTTCTACAGTGCGGGAGCAATGTTCGAGTTCCAACGCGTTCCAGTTCATCGGCCCAGTTGACCACTATCTAGTGCAGTGGTGCCACCAGTTCCCCTTTGGCAGTAGGATGACGGTTTTCCTACCAGTTCAAGCGGGGATGAGGGGGGGATAGAAGGGTTACAACGGGTCCAGCCCATGGTCGGGTTCCCCGGCCCCTCCGAGCCCCGGCCCCAAAGCCAATTTTGCAGCAGGACGCAACAACAACTATGTTCCTATGAGCCCAAGTCAGCAAGCTCTCTTTCCTAACAGACTCTCAGTCCCGGCGGTGGGCCACGGATCAATCCACACCTAACACAAAAGAAACAGTCAATGTCAACCTCTAGTGAGATAAGAATCCTCACATGGAATGTCCAAGGCCTGAATTCGCCACGAAAACGTAAATCAGTGGAACGCCGACTGGGGCAGTTATCGGGAGACATCATCCTTCTTCAAGAAACTCACCTACTGCAGGAAGATGAACACCGGCTGAGATTCAGCAGGTACAAAAGAGCATACTTCGCCTCCTCTGGCAAGAAGAAGAGAGGAGTGGCAATCCTACTAAGTGATAGAGTCCCACTGTCAAAGATCACCATAAGGAGAGACCCGGAAGTCCGCTTACTCTTTCTAAAGGGCTTTTTCGAAGAACTCCCAATTACCATCGTTTCAGTATATGGCCCTAACACATCTCAAGCCAACTTCATCTCAAACCTAATACCAACCATACTAGCTTTCCGCGAAGGCCACCTGTTAATGTGCAGGGACTTCAATTGCATGCCAAATCCACAACTGGACAAAACCTCCCCCCCCACAAACACAGACTTCGCACAAGCACTATCAATAGCCAAACTGCTCAGAGAAACCGAATCAGTTGACGCATGGAGGTTATTCAATGACACCGCAGAGACTACACTCATCACTCCTGTATGCATAAAGAATTTTCAAAGATCGACCTTATACTAATACCTGGAGTCTTGTTCCCCTGTCTTAATAACGCAGAAATCCACACCTGCATGATATCGGATCACGCCCCAGTATCTGTTAACCTAGCCATCTCAGACCAAAAGCAACCTACCCAAAGACACTGGAAAATCAATGACTCACTGCTATTGGATGAGTGCATCAGATTGGAAACCGAAGAAACAATCTCCAACTATTTCAAAGAGAACACGACGGAGAACTCTCCCATTAACATCATCTGGGATGCCATGAAAGCGGTTGTCAGAGGCACACTAATTAGTGCCGGAGCGGAACAAAGGAGAGTCTCAAACATCATGTCAGATAAATTGGAGGAAAAGGTGAAACAACTGGGGGACGAACTGAAACGACATAGCTCCAGAAAAACCGAGAGAGCCCTGGGGAAAGCAAAAACAGCACTCGAAATGCACTGCGCCAACCGTACAGCCAAATCCTTAGCTTTCACAAGGCAGTTCTATTACATCAAAGGGAACAAGGTAAACAAGGTACTGGCGCAAAAACTGAAAAAGATCCACAGCCGAAACAATATTCTCAAACTAAGGGGGGAAGACGGAAAACCACTCTACTCTGAGGCAGAGAAAATTGAGGAACTGATGAAACATCACAAATCAATAATGTCTGGAAAGCCCACCACATTGGACAATCTGCCAAACTATCTACGCACCATACCTCCCCGTGGTTCCTCCCAGCTGGAAGACCTAGAATCCCCCATCACTATCGAAGAGATCACAGAAGCTATAAAGTCTCTAAAAACTGCTGCCCCGGGCCCTGATGGTCTATCTGCAAACTTTTACAAAAAATATGCCAGAATCCTAGCGCCCCAGATGGGGGCACTATTTAACTTCTTCGAAATCAGTTACAGGATCAATAGCAGAATCGCTCACAGTGCTGCTGCATAAACCCGGGAGGGACCCAGAGCCAGCGGCCTCCTACCGCCCAATCTCACTTCTGAACAATGACGGTAAGATCTTTGCTAAAGTATTGGCCAGAAGGCTTGGTCCGATCCTATCATCCCTGATTGAGATTGACCAAGATCAGACGGGATTTATCCCAGGGAGAGGGACCCACAATAATATTAGGAGGACAATAAACATTATCGAAAGTGCTCACAAAATGAAGGTGGGAATGGCCGTGCTATCTCTAGATGCACATAAAGCCTTTGACCTGGTGGACTGTGGATATATCCGGGCAGTCCTCGAGAATTTCGGCTTCGGCCCAAACTTCTTCACATGGGTAATGGCCAATTACCAATCTCCTACCACACAGCTGTGGGTCAATGGCACTAGATCCGGGTCAATCCACATATCCAGGGGCACGAGATAGGGATGCCCACTCTCACCCTTAGACAGGGATGCCCACTCTCACCCTTAATCTTTGCTCTATCCATGGAACCTTTCGCAGAGAAAATCAGGCAAAACATTAGAATAAGCAGGTTATCCGTGGGAGGCCTTGAATATAAAATAGCGCTATATGCGGATGATGTACTAATTACAGCATCAAACCTGGCAATGTCCCTGGGCGCCCTGTGGGAGGAGATAGCAGAGTTCGGAGCTCTGTCCGGGTTCAAGGTAAATCTATCCAAATCCGCTGCCTTAGCAGTTAATCTCTCCAAACAAGAAAAAGACTCCCTCAGCCCCCTAATGCCGATTCCGTGGGCGACAGGTGCAATTGATTACCTTGGAGTACATATCCCAAATGACCCCTTACGCTTGTACTCGAGCAACTTCCTGCAGTTGTTTAGAGACCTCCAAAATGACCTGAAAAAGTGGAAGCCCCAGGAAATTTCCTGGTTCGGTCGGATATCCGCCATTAAGATGAATCTAATCCCCAGATGGCTGTACCATTGCACAGCATTACCAATTCACATCCCTGGTCTGGCCCTGACAGCCCTGCAAAAGAAAATTCAAGAATTCGTATGGGTGGGGGGGGACCTCGCATTGCCAAACGGATAATGATGAGGGGGATAACACAGGGAGTGTTGGGAGTCCCCGATCTAGCCAGATACACCCTAGCAGCACAATTGTCTCACACATTTGCATGGGTCCAAGAGACAGACACACCAAAATGGTCACATCTCGAAGAAGCGTGGTACCCGGTTGAGCCCTCAGCACTCCCACACCTACCAACAATAAAACTACAAGCGAACAGTGGGCCCTTACTGGCAACAATGACTACAGTCCACTGCTGGAAGGCAGCAGCACGGAAATGGGGCATCCGCGGAACCCTGTGCCCCCTAAGTCCCATCTGGAACAACCCTGAATTCACTCCAGGCATGTCCCCGCACAGCTTCCAACCATGGATAGTGGGTGGCTTACAAAATCCGAGGGATTTCCTAGAAGCAGGGGCTCCTATCTCATTTGAGAGGTGCAAAGAAAAATTTGGGGTGGATGAACAAGAAAGATTCCATTATGCCCAAATCCGACATTGGATGACCCACAGGGGAACCAGGGAGAAATGCTCCAGAGAATTAACAGCGCTGGAACTATCGCTGTTGACCCCTACCAGCAAAGGCAGAACCTCAGCCCTTTACCGATTACTAGATAGGGCAGACCCATCCAAAAAAGAAAGATACATGTTAGAATGGGAAAAGGACCTGGGTAAAGAAATGGAAATCGAGGTCTGGGGGAAAATCTGGGCCAGGTTGCACAAAAGTTCACAATGCATCACAAACAGGGAAGGGGGCTACAAACTCTGCTATAGGTACTACGTGACTCCGACTCAAATCAACAAGGCCAATCCAATATTCCCGGAACCTGCTGGCGCGGGTGCCCGACAACCGGCTCACTATTACACATGGTATGGACATGCCTGAAAGCAGAAATATACTGGAGAGAGGTAATAAAACACATCAAGGAAATCTCTGGCCTCTCTATCCCCTGGGATCCCGGAATCATCCTGCTGGGCGACACAGGTGACCACGCTTTCCCACTCTCAGGCCACATCTCCCGGCTATGCACGCACCTACTCCTAGCAGCGAAAATTGCAATGGCCCGGGTGTGGAAAGATAAAGACGGGCCCTCAGTAGCACTTTGGTGGGCTAAATGTTGGGACATAGCAGTCGCCGAAAAGATTACTGTGATCCGAGCAGGCTTTCTGAACAGAGCACTAAACATATGGGACCCATTCTTGGACTATGCCGCCAAGTTCCCGGCCCTCACCAGAAGGCCTCCATTAACAAGATGGCTCCAAAGCAGCCCACTTTATTGAACTACAACCCCCCGCCATAGGATTCCAATGCACTGATTCTCACCTGGCCACTGCGAACAGATCGTTCCATGAACTATAGTGTTCTGTCCACCAACTCAATCCCCTCCCCGCCGATCCCACCGAGAGACATTAACATATTTATATATCTATCTATTGCTGATTTGTTGTTGCTGCTATGCTCATTGTAATGCTTATGTGTAAAACCCAATAAAATATTGTTATGAAAAAAAATAATTCAACAAAAGAAATGACATAGGCCCTCATTACAACCCAGGCGTTCAGGGGTTAACGGCGCCGTAAAAGGTGGCGGCGCCGTTAAACCCTTAACGCCTGATTACGAGGTCCCTTTGCGGGTGGCACTTTAACACCTGCTTTTAGCAGGCATTAAAAAAACAACCCGCAAAGGGACCTAGGAGCTAATTACGGCCGTAATTAGCGCCTTCCCCAGTCCCATTGAGCCCTATGGGGCAAAAATGGGAATGCGGAAGGGCCATGGCGGCATGGGGAATTACCGCCCCGCCAACCTCGGAATGGGGCGGTAATTCCCCATTCCGCCATGGCGCAGTCGGTAAGTTACCGGCATGGACCATGGTGCTATTAGCACCATGGTCCAACGCCTGGGTCGTAATGAGGGCCATAGAGTTTTACAAATCACACAGTGATAAACAGGAATCCAGTGTAAGATGGCAAATATCACCCCTAGTTCAAACCTAAAAGACTGAGCACAGCAGCAGCCACCAGTCTCAAAAGGCTGCACACAGCAGCAATCACAGGCTCACATGGGGGTCCCTGGGTGCACCCACCCTGGCCAATCACAAGGCATGACAGCGTCCACCTATTGGTGCCTTTGGGAAAGCCGTGAGGGCACCATTCCTAACACTTCCTAAAGAGAATACAAGCCCCAAAATGCCTTGTGTGGTGGCCATTTTGGGGAGTAGCTGGGTATTAAAAAAGTGTCCGCGATTCCAAGATGGCCACCAGCACAGTGTGGACGTGCTGACGGCGCTCTCCGGTCCCCCGGAAGGTATGAGGAACCCACCACCCCACATACCGACTCCGTAAAGGGACAGAAAGATCCCCCATACCTTGGAGAAGGCGGACAGAGCCAGGAAGCACCACGGCTCGGGATCTAGGCAAGAGGACTCACCCCGATGGGCGACTGGAGGCGAGGGAGCAGAGCATCTGACGAGGGTGGGAAGAGTATCCGTCAGCCAGGCCACGAGACGCAGTGGGAGCCCAGAGCCGCAAACAGTGGTGGTGGGTGTCCCCCTGACCAAGTCGCGGCAGCGAACAAAGTTCTTGAAGCCGTGCCTCCCTCCAGTCGGGAAGCGCACAGGACAGTTAGAGACCCCTGGACCCCGGCGGGCACGGGGAGTGCTGAAGGCGGAGGCGGTGCCATCAGTCGGGTGGGCGATCTGCCGAAGCCGAACGGCCGCAGGAGGAGAGGGCCATCAGCCGGGCAGGAGCTCTGCCCAAGCCGAGCAGATGAAGGAGCAGCGAGCCAGGAGCGCCGTGGAGGAGCCCGAGTAGCCCAAGAAGCAGCAGGTGAGACAGCTGCCACAGCATGGGTGAAGTAGGCGGGGAAGAGCGGCTGTGGGGAAGCCGCGGGAGTTGAAGCGGCCTGGTACCGGAATCTCCGGAGGCGGCAGGGATTAACACGTGCAAGGAGGGTTGAGAGAGCGACGGGGAGCCTATACGGAGGACGGGAAGCACTCAGCGCGGAGGAGGCGGTCCAGCAAGAGGAGGAACACGCAAGGCGCTACCTCTGGACCCCCGACTTGGTACAGGGGTAGGAAAATAAATAAATAAATAAATAAATAAATAATTACCCTCAACAGACAGAGTGGAGGAATAAGCCCGGGGTCTGGATGAAATCCCTTGCTGGAATGTGCAGAAGCTCCCCAAATTCTGATGGAGGGGCGAGGAGGGGAAGGTCCCAAGCTGCCGGTGTTAATCTGCCTGTGGGCACCATTTGGCAGAGTGAGAGGTCTCTTCCGAGCTGGGCAGTGATTTACACCATTTCGCCCACAGGGGGACAACTGATCGTTGGATGTGAGTCTGAAGTCGAGGCCTGAGGGGTACCCCAGGTAGAGACACCCCTGGGAGCGAGGCGCACTAGAAGAGGAGGGGGTAGCAGTTGAGGCTCGCGGTAAGCAGCAGGCTACAGGTGATACAGCAGTGAACTAGCCCCCTTCCTGGTGGTACGCAATGGGGGGAAGAGAAGTGAGCCCTCCAGGAGACAATCTACGTGGTGCAGAGAGGGGGGCATCTGGGGGCTTTGCAAGAAGAATGACCTCGAAATCCAAAGGAAAGGGTGGTAAGCTGGCCCAGCCTCCAGGGGACCCCTTGGGCACCCTACACGCAATGTGGCCCACACAAGCCTCGAAAGACGGAGTCAGGGCAGCCAGGAGGAGACCGGAGAAGGTACTGGCCCAGGGAACGCGGAGGAATCATCTTTCATGTTGAGGCACGAATTTCTAGGGGAAATGCATGCTCTGCAAGCCAATCAGGCCAAAACGTTTCGGGAGTAATTCCAGCTTATGCGGGCAGACCTAAACAACGCCTTGGGTGAGATCAGGCAGGAGAAGCGGCAGTTAGGGGAGAGGACGGATGCTCTCGAAAAGGGCCTTCAAGAAGTGGACAAGGACAATACGGACAATAGTGAAGCTATTGAGAGATTGGACATTGCGATTCGGAACCTGGAGATTCAGATGGAGGATATGGAAAACAGATCCCGAAGGATCAATATAAGGGTTAAAATGCTACCAGAATCTATATCAGATAAGGACTTAAAAATGACTGTTCAAGAGATTTTTGCGGGGATTCTGGAGGAAGACAACCCGGAAACGATCGAGTTAGATAGAGTCCACAGAGTAGGGCGGATGACTAACGGGCAAACAGCAAGGCCACGAGATGTGCTGGTGGCCCTTGCCAGATACGCGCAGAAGGAAGCAATCCTCAGAGCGGCAAGGAAGCAGGAACCTATCATGTTCAAAGGGAAGCAGGTTGTGCTTTTCCAAGACCTGGCGAGTAGCACGCTCATAAAGAGGAGACAGATGGGCCCAGCGCTCAAGATACTGAAGGAGAAGGACGTCTGATATAAATGTTTGTCTTACTCTTCGAGTGGGAGGGCCGACAGAAAAGGATAACCTCCGTACAGGAGGGAGCGGACCTGCTTCAATTGGAAATGGCAGAGACCTCCTTGGATCCAGACACACAAGGCCCGATCTATCGGGCCAGGCCTAGACCGTGGGAGTGGCAAACAGCTGGAGAGAAAAGAAGAAAAGGAACAAAAGAGGAAGGAACGCCGCGAAAAGAGAAGTCCAGAGAAGAAGCTAAAGAGAAGTAAATAAGCCTCAGACAGAAAAAAGTGTTGAAGGGGTAATGGGCCTGTAAAAGGAGAGACGGGGCTGAAGGGGAGCTGGGGTGGCAAACATTTTGGGATCAGAAAGGGCGGGAATGCCCAAGGTAGGAGCGATGGGTGGGCAGAAGGGATTTGTCTACCTAAGGGTGGGGGGATGTGGGGGAGGTTGGGGGAGGAGTGGGGTAAGGGGAGGGGGCATCGGAATCGGGGCAATGAGACATTCAGCAAAGGGAAGGAAGAAAGTGCTGCGGGGAGGCTTACGAGATATACTAAGGGCTGTAACCCTTCAAGTGGGTATCGCATAATATAAGGGGGCTAAACACCCCCCTTAAGAGGAAAAAGTTGGAACACTTTATTAGGAAAGAGGGGCCAGATATTATGGGGTTGCAGGAAATGCACCTTCTGTACAGAGACCAGGGGCGGCTGAGGCCTTGTGGTTTCGACCAGATTCTGCATCCCTCAAGTCAAAGCAAGTCCAAGGGAGTTGCGCTGGCCATTAGGAGTACAGTCGACTTTAGAGTCGGGGAGGTAATAAGGGTTAAGGAGTGGAGGTATTTAGTGGTAAAGGGGAAGCATCAGTAAGTCCCCTACACGATTCCGGTGGTGTACGCTCCAAACGCGGGGCAGGAAAATTTCCTGCGGCGCGTTTTGAAGGTGCTAGAAGAGCAAGCCTGGGGGCAGATAGTATTGATGGGAGACCTCAACATTGCCTGGGATAGAGAGAGGGACAGAACCGGAGGACAGGTAGGAGAGGGGGGGGCGGTTATGTCCAACGGCCTGAAGGATAGAATTGTGAGGATGGGCCTAAGAGACACGTGGAGGGAGTTGAAAGGCAAGGAGGAAGGTCACACTTTCTTATCGGGTGTCCATGGATCTCAGTCGAGAATCGACTATATTTGGGTCTCTGTGGGGCTAGTGGGCAGGATACGGGAGGTGAGCACAGGCCCTATAGGAATCGCGGACCATAAAACGGTATCAGTTATTTTGGATATGGGTCGCAGAGAAAAGGGAGTTTGGAGCTGGAAATTCCCGGGAGCCATTCTAAGGGATCTGGAAGTTCGGAGGGAAATTGAGGAGAAGATTAAGATCTTTTTTGCTATTAACGGGAAGGAGGACACTCGGGAGGAAGTTAGGTGGGCCACCTTTAAGGCTACTCTTCGGGGGGATCTTATAGCGATAGCCGCTCACTGGGCTAAGCAAATGAGGGGACTAGAAATGCAATTGGAAGCTGAGGTAGAGGCGGCCAGGCTGAAAGCGGGAGTGACGCCGTCTAGGGCGGCTGTGAGAGAATATAGAAGAGCAGTGGGTCAGCTAGAAATTCTCCGAACTAAAAAAGCAGAGGGAGCACTGCTGGCAGTATGGCAGAATACTACGCGAAGGCGAATAAAGCGGGTGCGCTCTTGGCACGTCTCCTTAGGGGAGCAAGATCGAGAAATGCCATAACAGCGCTAAAAAACAGCTTAGGTGAGCAGGTCACGAGGGCAGGGGAAATGCAGGAAGTATTGGCGGAGTATGATGAGTCCCTCTATACGTCTCAGAATCCTATGAGTAAGCTGCAAGATGAGTTCTTAGGAAAGGTGCAGTTACCGAGCATCGGTAGCGAGGCCTGAGAAATTGTTAACCAGGAAATTACAGAAGAGGAAGTGCGAGGGGTAATCAGGGCCCTACCGGCGAACAAGGGCCCGGGGCCGGATGGGTACACGGCCGCCTTTTATAAGATGTTTATTTCACAGCTGGCCCCCCATTTGACCTCGTTATATAATAAATTCCGGCAGACAGATAGGATTGCTCCGTCCATGGAGGAAGCTAAACTAACCCTAATACTCAAGCCGAATAAAGATCCAGAGGAAAAATCATCCTACAGACCTATTGCGTTAATAAATATTGATGCTAAAATATACACTAAGATCCTTGCAAAAAGACTCGAAGCTTACCTCCCGCAACTGATACACCCTGATCAGGCAGGTTTCGTCAGGGGTAGGCACACATCAGATAATATCAGGCGGGTTGCCCACCTAGTAGAAAAAGTGCAGAAAACGGACACTCCCACGGTCCTTCTAGCTCTTGACGCTGAAAAGGCATTTGATCGCGTGGAGTGGTCCTTTTTTCCAGGTGACGGAAAAGATGGGTATTGGCGGGGAATTCTTCACCATGGTACAAGCTAACTATCAGGCCCCTTCCATTATGATAGTGGTTAATGGGACAGTGTTGCGATCGGTACACTTGCAGAGGGGGAACGAAACAAGGTTGTCCACTATCCCCCCCATGCTTTATGCGATATATCTGGAACCTCTTTTACAGGCGATTAGGGAGGCAGACGAGATACGGGGCATCCCCTTTGGGGGAGTGCAGCAGAAGGTTGTAGCATTTGCTAACGACATGTTGCTTGCTCTGACATCGCAGACTGCTTCCATCCAAGCAAGTACTAACCTGTTGGGGAAGTTTGGGGAGGTCTCAGGGTTAAAGACTAATGCTAGTAAATCCGAAATTTTGCATCTAACGTTGAAGGCTCAGGAGTACGATAGGCTGAGGGCGAGCACTCCTTTTATTTGGAGTCCAGGGGGAGTGAGGTATCTGGGGGTAAAGATTACAGCAGACTTGACGGGTTGGTATAGGGCCAATTACCCGGCGCTTTCGAGGGAAATCAAGAGAGACTACCAGAAGTTTAGAGTACTTAAAGTCTCATGGTTAGGGCGGATAGCCGCGGTCAAGATGGTCACACTCCCGCGACTGCTATACTTCTTCCAGGCAATCCCCCAGCCAATCCCACCGGGATTTTTTAGGGAGCTGGGAACACTGACTAATGGATTCCTATGGGAAGGAAAGAGAGCCAGCGTGAGTAAATATTTGCTTATGGCACCCAGAGGGGAGGGGGGGGCTAGCGCTTCCAAATTTTAGGCAGTATTACGAAGCAGCACAATTGTGGTTCCTTAGGGAGTGGCTGAGGGGGGAAGAGGGTTACCAAGATAAGCTGTGGGTGAGGATGGATAGGGCTGTGGCCCATCGAGACCTAGCAGAGGTTTTATGGTTGCCAAAACAGCACAGACTGAGGCACCTCTATGAGAGCTCTATAACTAAGTTTATGGAGGACATTTGGGACAGATTACTGGGTTCCAGGGGAATCACGTCTTTTCCATCACCCTTCACCCCTATCTTTGGAAACGGGGACTTTACTCCGGGATTGGAGCAGGGTGCATTTAGGCATTGGCAGGAGGGGAGTTGTAAGAAAGTGTGCGATATGTTTCGAGGCAGGGAGGTATTATCGTTTGAGGATTGCAAGTGGGAATTCGCTATACATGAAGGAGAGAGATTTAGATATGCTCAATTACGACATTGGGTATTACAACCAGGGATTAGACTGGGAGTCACTAGAGAGCCGACCAACTTTGAAAGTTTCCTCCTGAACAATGATGGAACAAACGGTTTAATTTCCAATCTATACAGGAACCTGGATGGTAGGAGTGCAGAACATCAGTGGGCGTATATGCGAAATTGGGACAGGTTCCTGGGGAGGGAATTCAATAGGGCAGAATGGGAGAGGTTGTGGAGGAAAATACCCAAACTGGCAAAAGCTTCTCAGCTTCAAGAAGCATGGTATAAGATATTGGTTGGGTGGCATTACACACCGGCTCGACCCCCGAAAATGTATCCGGGATCCTCGGGGAGGTGCTAGAGGGGTTGTGGGATGATAGGCACAGGGGAACATATCTGGTGGTACTGCCCTAGAATTGAACTATTTTGGAGAGGGGTGCAGGAGGCACAGGAACAAGCCTTTGGGTCGGGTGAGGGAAGATCACCGGCGCAGATCCTACTGGGCAATAGAAGCAATACTGGGATGGAAGAGCCCAGGGTGAGGGAGAAAGCGAAAGTGATACTAACGTTAACGGCTATGATGTTAATAGCTCAAAGATGGATTCAAGACTGGTTACGAAAGATCTGGGAAATAGTTGCCTTGGAATGGGCAACATACCCCATGAACAATAAAGTCCAGAACTTTGCCATGGAATGGGGGGATTTACTGACTTTCCTCAAGAGCAACTTCAGGGTGAAGTGGTGCCCGCAGCGCCTCAGACTGTTAGAATTACAATAAATGGGGAGGGTGGCCCGGGGGAAACCAGGTATTATGATGTGAAGGACCAATGCCTCGGGGGTGGTGGGAATGTTTCTTGTTCTTACATTTTTGCAAATTCAATAAAAATAGTTTAAAAAAAAAAAAAAAAAAGCGTCGGCACCCATGGCAAGCCTCTTGCTGTTATGGCCTCGGAGAGAGCAGACGCACAAAAGAGCACTCGTTGCGCTCTGAGACCAACTGAGAGCAGCAGCTGAAAGCCGCCAGTGGGGTACGCCCACAATCGCACTCGGGAAACGGTGCTCAGCCAATTAGGTGGCTAGAAAAGCAGGTGAGAACTACCGCCTGCATTTTTCAGTAACCCGAGGCCCTACCCAGGGTGGTGCCATCTTGATTGTGGGGAGGCAATAGGAAGTGCCTCCCTGTTGCCTCCTCATGTCCCCATAACAAAGACACCCTGTACCCTTACCCACCCCTTCCCTCCCTATTTACCTTTTGATATGAGCTTCTTGCTCCGGTCCCGGAGTGCTGCCCTCCCACGGCCACCATGGAAATAGAAAGGGGACTAAATCCCCTTACCTGTGGCAGAGGCCATATTGTTTTCTATTTTATTTTTACAGGAGATTGGTCCTGTTCAATATGCTGGAGCCCATCTCCCATACAAAATAAAACATAAATGTGCACCCTGGAGGGACCCTGGGCCGCGACTCACCATTACGCCCTTGTTGGGGGCGTATATAGCCGGTAACGGCTCACAGGCCTCACTGAGACCGTTGCTTCACTGGGGCCTCCCCAAACGTGAGCGGACGGGCCATAGCAGTCATGTACACACCTCTGATGCGGGGGTGATATCTACTTTCTCCGCCCTGCTGCAGCCCTGAGATAAGTGCATCTTGCAGGGATTTGTTCACCAGGAGTTATTCTGATATAGCATGATCATCGCAAAGAAACGCCCAGGATTGGGGATCTGATCACAGTGCTCAAGTGCCGTCCAGAGGACACCTTGCAGGTAATGAGCGAGGCGTTTCATGAATCCTGCCTGACACTGGTGCCTTTCTTTCCTTTGAGAAACATGGAGACACGAACAAAGATTACAGAACATATTGAACATTGTTGAACTAAAGCCACTAACAAACTAATAATTCAGAGTCGATGTCAGCCTAATGTCCCTGTAACTTCCACACTTGCATGTCCTGAAATGTGTGGTGCTTGTTAACCTTGATTGCAACATTAATGCCTTGAAACTCTACACAACCAGTGAAGTAACTGGTTCTCAACTTCCATATCATTATATGCATGGTGGGTTTCATGATTGTGACCCCTCAGTGTGGGTAACTGGTCTCTGGTGTCGTTGTCTGTAGGCAAATGATTCTAATTGGCCTTTGAAAGGTGCTAGTGAAGAAACTAGCACTCGCCAGTGGATAAGCAAAGTGTGCAAGAGTATGTGTGAGACACGTCCGACTTCAAGAAAGACAACAGCAACAACAAAGCAGCTTTACCCTATGTTCCCTACCCATCCACAATGGCTCACTAACCCTCTTTCTTGTAACCCTTTTCCAAGCAGTGGTACTATCTGTGCGGCTGGGGGTACCACCAGTGGGGTGTTTGGCACTGGTGCATCCTGCTTCTGTGAAGAACGGCTTGGCAGTCCTGACACAGAGCCACAGAGCAAGCCACAAAAGATGGTGCTATTCAAAACACATTTTATGCTATGAGGAAAGAACAGTTTGAGATGGATTGCACAGGGAGTTATATTTCTAACTTGTAAATGTTTAAACACCATTTGTGAAAACAATACTTCATGCCCTGCCACAATGAGAGTGCATAGCCGTGTAATCTGGTATTCACTCTCTTTGTTATTCAATCAATCAAAGTTTATTTGGATCAAATCCATACACCACAACACAGATAAAGCAACAATACATGATATCCAGAGAAAATATGTAAAATTGGAATATTAACAGTATATGAGTAGCGACAATGATAAAAAACATTACCAAATAAAATTGGGCATCCACCAGATGTTTCCTTCTATTCCATGACTTTCTTAAAAATTCCAGACACCCCCATGCAACAACAATTGATTCAGCCTGTAGTAAAAACATCAAAGCAGGTCGATTTTGGGTAAAATTGGCTTCTCTCAATTAAGGAGCAATGGTCTTCTTTCTAATATCATGATAAAATGGGCACAATAGGATGGAATGCAGCTAATTTTCTTTTTCATGGTTACATCCAGGACAAACCGTAGACTGCTCATAGCCTGACCAGTTCTTCGTATTATCTCTGAGCCATAAAAGATTAAAACGAGCCCTGGTCAGTGCCCAGTGATCTCTAGTTTTGTTACTGTGCAGCAAATAAGGTTGAAGTAGCTCTAATTGCATAAGTAACAAGTGTTTTCTATTTGAATCAGTTGAAAGTCCAGATGTTTCCCAATTTGTCAAAACTACGGTACGAAACACCTGCTTATACTTGTTGGACTCAGCTGATGATAATAGTACAGCGGGGCATTGTAAACTTGTGGCATTCAATTGTGATAAACACTTTGAGATGAAACTCAACCATGGTATTTTTCTCCAAAAAGGCCCCAACATTAAGCCTTTAATAATGCTGCGATTGAGGCTGACTCTGGGTTTGACCATAGTGTTAACCAGTGCAAGAGTGGTGCCATATGCAAATCAGCCCCTATTTCTTTGTTATTAAAATATAGTAACAAAGGGAGCAACAATTCAAAACAAAAGAACTGCAATTGTCAAAAAAGAGAATTATATTTTGAAAAGATGTAATAGCAAACTGCAAAACACATTCTACTGTTCAATAACCCGTAACATTGCATTCATGATAAGGGGTTAGAGCCTGGAGGGTCAATGATCCCACAAGACTTGACTTGCCTGGTTAAGAAAGCAAGTAGGTTTAATGCCCACACAAAGACAGTATATCCTGCTCTCTGGGCCTACCAATTGGCACTTTCTGCTCATTTTCAAAATTCAGCTTTTTTAATGACTGCTCCTATAATTTGGGGGGCAACACTAAATTACAAAGCTGTACGTCCTGAGCAACAAGAAGCAGACAGTTTCCAGATGCCTTCACTGTGAGAAAGTAAACTGCTCATGGGTTTAAAATTGTCACTTTCCAAATGCTATTGTCTTTTACTGTTTCAGTATTTTGGGGCTGAAATAAACCATTTTTACCTACTTTCTTTTAACATATTTTTTTTCTTTTCCATGTTTGCACCATTAAGAGAAACCATGATGTATTTTTGATAGATCAGCTTTCAACCTTCCCTGTGAAGGTGAAACACTGAGTTTAAGGCAATACAGGGTGTTCACACAGCGTCCATATATAACCTGTGCTGCCCCTCGTACTTGATGGCCAGGAAAAGTGAAGCCATCAGAGCACAGAGTAATAAGGTAGAGAAGAATCCTTTCAGGAGGATTTAAAATGTTTTACATATGTTCTTTTTGATCCACCGCTGTAGACCCTTTTTAGGTTGTTGTTTGTTAACTGCCCATAGCAGCCATGGACTATTTCACGGAGTTTGTAGCCCTTTCCCCTGGTTTACCAGCAATTGGTCTGTAAAGCCTCACCTGTCCCCGGGCTTGCCAATCCACAGCATCATAATTGTGAGTAGGATTTTAGGTTTTACTGGCCCACAATGGCTACACACACATTGTTGATTGGTTGTATGTAGTTTTAACATTTTAGAAGTCAATAGAAAAGTATAATGCAGGGTACCTATTCAACTACTTCATTGCTAATATTAGGATCTGTATATTGGTTCACTATTCTATTTTAATGTGCATATATTATTTCTACAAGGAAATAAATATACATACATGCTAAACAAGAGAATTAAAGCATTCTTAATGTGTTTCAATTTATGAGTATAAAGGACACTATATTACAAGTGCAAAAATGCGTTGATTTAGTGATAAAACTGTGTAGAGAAGACATTGTTAGCACCTAATGTTTATCATACACAAGGGTAATAACTATGTGTACATATATACTCTAGATGTAATCGCACTGGAATATTGTTGTTCAATATTAAGACTGTCAGGTGATCAGGAGTAGCAGTTTCTCTTGCACTAAAATGCAGAGACCCAACTTTCAACAGAACTTTGCTTCAGGTACAGCAATATCCTCTGCCACAAAACCCATACATTTGAAAACCTATTCTAGATCTTGGGGAGCCATAATTGTGAGCACCCATGTATTTAAACGCAGTTTGGCTATTGGGAAGCCACAACATTTGGCACCAAATACCTTTGATAGCAACTCTAGGTAGTCATGACACCTGGCACCCATTGGGCCTCATTACAACCCTGGCGGTAAGTGAAAAACGATGGCGGTAAATGATTACCGCCATCATTTTCCGCCAGGTCCGATCCTGACCGGTGACCGTTAACTACGATGCCATTAGTGGCATCGTAGTTAACGCTGCCGCTAACTGCTCCAAGGACGCGCGCACGCGACCTCCCACACCATAATTACCGGCATGGCGGAAAGGCACGCGAATGCCGACCCAAGCGGACATGCACCTAACGCCATCACCCAGCCCGTTAAGTTCCTTACCGCCATGGTGCTAATTACGCCATCGCGAACCAACCATAAATGGCCATGTAAAGTGAATCCAGCTGCCACAGGTGCACAGGAACAGCACAGGTGGAGGCAATACAGACTCAGGAAGTGCAAAAAGAGCACACCCCACCCCTTCCCACACCCATTCACACTCCACAATGATACCAATAGGACTAGCAATGTTGGGGCTGGAGGACCTGATAGCAATGCAAGTGCTACTACAACAACAACAACAACAACAACAACAACAGGCAGCACAGAGGAGACGCAGGAGGAGAAGGAGGGCAAGGCAGGGCCAGCAAGCCCCACAAGCACAGCCAGTGCCACCACGCAGGCAGCCCCCAATCCCACGCATCAGAGCCAGTCCATTCACCCTCACTGCTGAGCAGATCCACACCCTGTACCGTTTGGACCGGGACACCATCACCGCCATAATAGACATGACACACAACGACATCGTCAGCATGATAGAAACACCAACCGCCATCCCACCCCTACTGAAGGTAGTGTCTGTACTCCACTTCCTGGCCACAGGCACCTACCAGCACACAGTGGGGCACTTGTATGGCATTTCACAACCATTATTCTCACGTACGCTTATCCAAGTGCTCGATGCCCTCCTCAAGCACACAGACGACCACATCTCATTACCACGGACTGCCCAGGAGATTGCAAACACCAAAGTGGGTTTCAATGCACTAGCTGGCATACCTGGTTGCATTGGTGCCATCGACTGCACCCATGTTGAATTGGTGGTTCCACGTGCCATGGAGGTACCGTACCGCAACCGGAAACAATTCCACTCAATCAACATGCAAATGGTCTGTGACTCCAACAAGATCATCACACATTGTTGTGCCCGATTCCCCGGATCAACCCATGATTCAATGGTCCTGAGGAACTCCACAATACCACGCTACATGGAGCAACATGCAGGCCCACGATCCTGGCTACTCAGTGAGTCTAATGTCATGACCATGGGAATGTGAAGTGGGTAGGTGAACGACGTACCAATGCATACTCCACCTGGCTGAAAGGGGGGGAATGATGCATACTCCACCTGGCTGAAAGGGGGGGAATGATGCATACTCCACCTGGCTAAAAGGGGGGGGGATGATGCATACTCCACCTGGCTGAAAGGGGGGGGATGATGCATACTCCACCTGGCTGAAAGGGGGGGAGAATGATGCATACTCCACCTGGCTGAAAGGGGGGGGATGATGCATACTCCACCTGGCTGAAAGGGGCGGGGGATGATGCATACTCCACCTGGCTGAAAGGGGGGGGAATGATGCATACTCCACCTGGCTGAAAGGGGGGGAATGATGCATACTCCACCTGCCTGTGAGTAGCACAGACAACGGAGCCAGATCATACCCTAAAGCAACCCAAACTACACCCAACACCAGTAAACCCAATACCTGATGTATGCAGCCCTTCCATGTGAATGAGGTTGTGTCCCAACCATGACACAACCATCTGCAAGTGCATTGTACCAATTCAGACCACATTGACTTCAACGAAATGCACCTACATGCACGTCAACAAACACCATCAACCGAAAGGCCTGTCCCCCATAACTGCGCACGAAGGAGGCACATGACGGACAGAAACATCAACACACCATTACACAGACAGCAGGGCGCCCAAAATGTCCCTATCAACATCAGTATTGCTCACTGGGGTCATGATGAGGCCGACAGCAATGTTGCAATGATGTGAGCATTGACATCACAGGACATGTGCCAGGCCACCAAAACAAACGGCATGAACGAACACAGTGGATGGGCACTCACAAGGCACTCGAGCCCTCTGCAGACATTGGTTGATGGCATGCAAAACAGGCCATGAGAGCCATGAGCATATACGGGTCGCATAGTGTGAATTATTTAGTGCATTTAGAAGTGGTTCAAAGTAATATTTGGATGCAAGCCATGGTGGCACATCATGTTCTGAATTAGACGTCATGACTGACACATACATTCTCGCCCACATACAGGTGATGCAGGCTATCCCCTGAAGAGGTGGCTCCTTACACCAGTCCGGAACCCACAGAACCAGCACGAGGAGGACTTCAATCGTGCACATACACGTACCTGTGTGGTCATTGAGCAGGCATTCGGCCTATTGAAGGCACGGTTTCGCTGCCTCAGCAGGTCTGGTGGTGCACTCCTGTACCGCCATGAGAAGGTGGCAAAGATGGTCATGGCATGTGTCATGCTACACAATATGTGCGTCAGACGAAATGTGCCCCTGCCCCCTGACGCAGAAATGCAACCACCTGACGATGAGGATGAGGAGGGTGCAGATGGGGCCGCACCTCATGGAGGAGGCGATGCACAGGAGGGGCGTGAAATGCGTCAAGATATCATCAACCAATGCTTCTAGCACACACGGCTGGTGTGTATCACATGGAGACGGCACTTGGGGCACTGTGTGTCTCTGGGACATGCACACTGTGGACTGTACACCAATAAAGCACACATACGCAATGAAAATGTCCACACATGTGATTTGGGAAAAAGGAAAATGTGTATTTCAATTGTAAATTGTTGTGCAACACCCCCTCCTGCCTCCCCCCTGAACACCCCAACACACCCCCTCCCCCCTGAACACCCCAACACACCCCCTCCCCCTTCCCCCCTGAACACCCCAACACACCCCCTCCCCCCTGAACACCCCAACACACACCCTCCCCCCTGAACACCCCAACACACACCCTGTGAGTGGCTAAAGATGCCTGTGACAGTGGGCACACGCTATTGCATGCCCCCTCTCCCGGCCCCTGGGGCACCCCTGCCTGTTAAGCGCAGGTTCCGTCCTGATCGTCGGACAGGGCTGCTCTGGGCAGAACTTGCAGTGGAGGATGTCCCTGGCTACTCACGGGCACACATGTCCTGAAGGGTGTGGGACAGCTCTGTGAGCACACGGCGCATGGCGGCAAGTTCCCCGCTCTATTTCGGCCCTTAGGGTCTCCGTAGATTGTTCTATGGCTGCCCTAGCTCCCCCTAGCCCCCCCACATTCCGCAGCATGCTCATTGAGGAGCGTGGACAGTTGTTGCTGACGTAAAACAATCTCCTCAAGGGAAAGTTCACTCTGCTGGGCCATGCCCATTCCAGATGGTGCCGCGAAGGGGCTGCTCACCTCCTGCAGACTTTCTGCAGGGCATGGGGTGGGAGGCCAGTCCCCTTCTCCTGGATGCCCCTGGTTGGGCTCCTCATGGGGGCTGCCCCGGTACAGACAGGGGGAATGAAGCTGCTCAGTGGGGCGTCCTACATCGGGCTCATCAGTGTCAGTGTCTGAGCATGCTGCTATGGCAGCAGTTTCCCCTATGCTGCTGCTCCCTGCAGAAACGGTGCCTTCAGTGGCCAAGATTGTGGGGACATGTGGTGCTGCAGGTGCTGGCATGCTGCCTGCTGGGGTGCCTGTCGGTGGGCCGTCCTGTGTGCTGGCAGATGATTCTGCCTGCTGCAATGTCTTCCTCACTGCAGCTGAGGTGGAGGGTCTATGCATGGTGGTCCTGGCCCTCTTGGCTGCTTTTGAGGCATGGGTGTCCTCATCCTCGTGGTTGGATTCGGAGCCTGTGGTGGGGCAAAGGAGGGATAGCGTTATTGATGGGTCGGCGGACATTGGAATGGCAATGATTCACCAGATTTTGGTTACTAGATGAAGCACATTTGAGGCAGGGGCATGCAGGTTGTCTCCTTTCTGTGTGGATGACGGATGGAGGTATGTGGGTGTCTGCAGTTAGGGTGTGCATGCTACATGTGTACAGGGTGGAGGTCGCATGTGGCCGTGGGCAGTGTCCAGCTGATGTGTTGCATTTACACTCTAGGGCAACATTGTGCTACACATTAATGGACGTCAGTGACTATAGCATGTCTTGATTTGGGGCACCTACCTTCATCGCCTGATGTCGGCGCTCCTCTTTCCATCCCTCCTACACCTTCGATGCTTTCCATGCCTATTGTGCTGGCACATATTTCCTCCCACGGTTGGAGTTTTATTGGGGAGTCAGCTCCTCCCCCGGTAGCCTGGGCCAGGTTGCGATTGGCGGAGATGATGCTTCGGACGCAGAGCCTCAGGTCATCCTACCGCTTCCTGCACTGCTGTGGGTTGCGGGGTACGGTCCCCACGGCGCTGACCCGCTGTGCCACCATGGCCCATATAGCTTTCTTTTTTGCAATCGCCGCCCTGGTCATTTCGGTGGAGAACACCACTGCCGCATTGTCCTGGAGTGTCTCCGCCAGCATGCTTAGTTCCTCACGGGAGAAGCGTTCCTGGCGCTGCCAATCGCATGCCTTCTTCACGACTTTGGGCATTTTTAGGTAGGTATTTGGGTGTGTGATGGGTTTGGATGGGTCTCAGGGTCAGATGTGGTATGGTTGGGGAGGATGGCAATGGATTGTGTTTTTAAAGATGGCCGCCGTGCTCTTTCCCGTTCCGCCGCGATGACGCTACTTCCGCTTCCGCTTATTTCTGGGGAACTCTATTTGCGGTCACCGCTAATTGCGGTGACCGCTAAGATGGGTGGCGGTAGTGCACCTTGCGCAGCGTACGATGCAGGTAGGGGCCGTTTTGGGGTCTTTTACGCCATCGCGTTCTTGACATTACCGCCATGGCGTAATGCTCGTGCGCGATGGGTCGGAATGAGACGCATTTTACGGCATTAAACGTTAATTACGCCATGGCGGTAATGTTTGGTACTTACGGCCAGGGTCGTAATGAGGCCCATTATGTTTAGACTTACCCCCCTTAACATTTAATGTTGTCTGGGGAGCGCTAACAGTTGAATCCCAGTACCTAGAAAAAGTTCTCTAGAGTTAAAATCATAGGCCTTTTTTCCTTTCCACAAATAACATCTTTGGTGGGGGGACAGGACGGGAACTATTCCTGTGTAGCTACTCAATAAGGGCTATTTGGGTTTTCAAGCTTGACATTAAAAGAGAAATACATCTAGTAAAAAGAGGCAATAGAATGGCTAACCTACAACATATTGATGTTCCTTTACATGCTGAATGCCGTCAGGCAGTCAACAAATTGCTGATCGACAGAGGTGTTATCAATCCTAATACTCATTTTACTGTGGCCGTGTTACAACCAGGAGGTGTGTCTAGGGAGATAGTTTTCACATTCATGAAGATCCCTCCTGTAAAGGTAGGGGGTTTATTTAAAACCCTTTGCATAAGGAAAGATATAGACCAAATAGAATATGCACCATATACATGTACTCTGAATTACCCTTAGAAAACATAGACCATCAACATTGGTTTGGGAGCAATTAAAGATGTCCTGAAGGAGAGCACTAGGGAGCGAGGGAGAAGATGGCCGTCTAGGTTTGCAGCTCCCGCTCCCACCGGCAAAATGGAGATGAGATTAAGCATAATCGCCCAGGAAAACTAAATCCAACTGCATCTGTTGAGAGAGGTCGACTGCGGGAGCTGACTGAGCCCACTTAAAAACCTAGGGAAGATCCCAGTGCGGAGCAGGCCGGAGCAAGGGAACGGCAGAGCTCCCTGGCATGGTGCGTATGGGGCAGAGCACAAGCCGCCACTCGGTGGAGCTGCGCACCGGGGAAGTGAGGGCGAACGGAGCTCACTGAAGAGGGCGACGGAGCTCCCAGAGACACGCAACAGGCCGGACAGGGGTCTCCCCAGCGAGCAGCCACGAGACAGGGATCCACCTGTGAGGTAGCTGTGGCACAGCCCCAGAGGAGTGGAAAGCGCTGGTGCCTGGGACAGAGTGGATCCGAGCAGTGGGGGTGTTCGGGGCATGCCAGCAGCATCGGATGAGTGAAGCGGGCCGCAGAGCCAGCCCCAGAGGAGGAAGCATGACCCGGTGGCGTTGGACGAGTAGAGCAGCCAGAGAGAGGAGCTTGGCAGAGGGAGAGGAGCACTACGTCCGCCGCTGCAAACACAGGTACATCCTGTCTCCCACCGTGCCCTGTTAGATGCGCTGAACGTAGCGATTCCTCAGAGAATGCACAGGGGAGAGGGGTGTCCGAGGGGTGAGGGTCAACGCCACCGAGGAACCATCTGGACTTTCAAGACAGTGAGAACACTGCATAAACCACAGGCGCAAAAAATAGAAAAGAGACAGCAAAATTAAATAAAAGTGGAACATACATTTGGAGCAGGACGCCCCCACTTAAGCACTACAACCCCGGTAGGCGAAAATCCCAGGCCACAGCACAGACGCAGGAAGGAGGAATGCCCGGGAAGGGAGGGCAAACATTGTGAAAGGACTGAAGGCTTCTGCAGAATGCAGACAGGCCGGGGAGAAAAATAAACATATGGCACAGCAGCCAGAGCCGCGGGAACCCCACAGCCACTCATAACCGGGTTGCACCAGGGTCAGAACACAAAAGCCCCCAAAGAAATAATAGGCCACAACTGCAGGCAAGAGAGCTCTCAACTCAGACAGCAGTGAGAGGCCATAGAGAGGAGACATAGTGAGAGGGCCCCCACGTGCAGACTCCCCTGGCCCTGAGCAATCTACTGGCTACCGCAACAGCCTGGAGGGAGCTACCACCACCCCGGTGGCACCTACATGGCGAAGCGCTCGAGGAGGGGAGGTGAAGATCAGAGACAGACGGGGGAACAGTGAAAACGACTGCCAGGCACCCCCCTACACTGGAAAGAAAAGCAAGAAAGTGCAGAAAGGGGACGCACCAGCCAGGTTAAAGGCCTCAGAACCACTGAGTACAGAAAGAGTAGCAGAGAGCCCCCTTCAAGCGTAACAGCAGACAGATGGGACAGCCAAGCCCCACTAGGAGGGCAAAGTAAGGCAAGTAAACAGAAGTGACCTTCAGGGACGACATATGCCAAACAAGCCGGGCCAAGACCCACTACCCAAGGAGACAGCGCAGTAAAGCGGTAGAAAAGAGAACCAGTGATTCGGCGCAACAACGCTCCAACTACGGAATTTCTGAAAGAGACCGGAACCTACGGTGTATTACGAAGCAGTTATATGCAGAGGAACACCCGGAGGAGCAAGAAACAATGACGAGGAAAGTTGGGGATACTAGAAAGGAGATGCCCATGAAAACAGACATGTCCACGTTCTCAACCAAGGAAGACATAGGACATATACTGGCAGAGATAAAAGCCCTCAGGGGGCACATACAAGCCTCCCTAACAGATCTAACAGGTAGAATGACCACGATGGAAAGCAAAGTTCAAGGCCTTGAACATTACCAATTTTACGCGGACATGGTCGAAATGAAACTGGACGCAAGGATGACAGAGATAGAACTTCGAGAAGAGGAAGTCATACTTAAAATGGACGGCTTGGAAAATAGAGAGAGACGTAACAATGTACGGATACTTGGACTAAAAGAATTGGCAAGGGAAACTCCAAGGCAGGTTGAGGAAAAGGTCCAGGCACTAGTTTATCAACTCTTTGAAGCAGAGGGGGCCAGAAGGTGCAACTCGAAAGAGCGCATAGAGGAGGCAGGCACTACGGGAACGTTCCCCGTTCGATAGTGGCTAAATTCCTAAGATACACAGACTGAACAGAGGTCCTGAACAGGGCCACATGGTTAAGCGAAGTGGAGTTAGATGGTTGCAATATATCAGGACCTCTCCAACCTTATGCTTGCCAGGCGCAGGGCCTGCAGGCACCTCACAACATGACTGCACGATAAAGGAATCAGATACCGATGGGGATACCCGTTCTCATTGCAATTCGAAGTGGAGGAAGTGGACTACGGCATAACATCGGCAGAGGAGGCTGAACAGGCCCTGGGCCATCTCACAGCCGATCTTGAAGCCAAGCTGAGGAGCTTGCTGCCCATCCAAAAGCGGGGAGGGGTCAAGGCCCATGCCTGGGGCACAAAGGAGGAGGAGGGGGCAAACGGGAAAGAAGTATATGCGGCTCAACAGGCCTTCACCCTGCAAGGTGTACACGACAAAAGGCCTGAACAGGACCCGGTGAACAGAACACTTGAACGACGGAACCAAATTACAAGAGACCAGGCAGACACTTAAAGGACTGTAATAGTTTTATTGGAGGGAGGCAGAAAACTCCACTCCACAGTGGCCATCTGTGAGAGAGAGGGCTCTAGATAAAAGTTATGGCTCCGTGGAAAGAGACAGCATCAGTGAGGAACTTTGCTCCCAAGATGACTGTGAGGAGGACAGAATTGAGTCACGCGTTAAACTGATGATATGCATTTGCAATGGGGAGAGGTGAAGCCAGGAGGGGTCTATTGGTGGGGATGCTGAATGCGAAAGGTCTAAATTCCACGACCAAAACATCATGGGTAGCTAGAGAATTTCGCAAAGCGACCCTTGACATGCTCTTCCTGCAGGAGACACGCTTGATACAAGGTGAGAAGTGAGCGATACGAGGGGTAGGATTAGGTCAAGTCTACTGGCCCTCGGGGGATTTCAAGAAGGGGGGAGTTAGAATAGTGTTACATAAGCAATGCAAGCTGCAGGACATTGCGACTACCCGCCTGCTGGAAGGGAGGCTACTGATACTAAAGGGGACTCTTGAAGGGGCGAGGGTGCTCCTGGCAGCGCTACACACACCAAACCAGGGCAAGCACATTTTATATCAGAAGCACTCAATATGATACAGGATCAGGAAGCCGACCTATACATAATAGGGGGAGATTTTAACGCCTGGGCAGATGAGACAAAGGACAGAAAGACCGTAGGGAGCACAGTGCGGGGGGAGATGGGCACCAGTCCTGGGCACCTGGGACAAACAATAGAGGCCCACAGCCTAATGGAAGCGTGGAGAGAGCAACGCCCGGTGGAGGAGGGGTACACATTCTACTCGGCCCCACATAAAACCTACACCAGGATTGACTACCTCCTCATGAATAAGTATCAAGGGGCAAGGGTTACACACAGCGAAATAAGACCAGTGGGCTGGGCTGGACATGGCATGGTCCGCATGTCCCTCAATGTAAGAGGGCTCTATAGACCAGACAGTAGCTGGCGTTGCAATGAAACGCTTTGGAAGGACCCCCTCTTTACGATACAATTGGGGGAGGCAATCACTGAATATTTTGAATTGAATGACACTGGAGATGTAAGTACAAGAGTGGTCTGGGTACACGGGAAAAGCGAACTGGAGGGGGTTACTCATCAGAGAAGGGGTGAGACGCAAGAGGGAGAGGAATCTAAGTGAAGATAAGTTGAGGAAAGAGATTGTGAAGGGAGAAGAGAGCATGCATGCAATGGAGGGGTAAATAGAAGAGATCAGGGACGAGTTACTGACCAAAAGAGCAGAGCTGAAGGCGCTGGGGATGGGGGAAACTGTGTGAATATTGAGATACCTCAAACAGAAATACTATTAGAAGGGGGACAAGGCAGACGCACTATTGGGAGCGAGACTCCGAGCGCAGAGGGCGGAGAGGTGGGTATCATGCCTTACAGAGCCCATGGGAGGAATACAAGGTACACCTAAAGTGGTAGCAGAGGGATTTGCCCAATATTACGAGACTCTTTACAAATACGAAGCACCCGTGGGAGAAGTAGCAGTGGGGGAATACCTAGACAGGATATATATATATGAGTAGACTCACCAACTTAGAGGTGGAGCACCTGGAGAGCCCAATAACAACGGAGGAAGTACCGGAAGCGATATCTTCCGAATGGTAAAGCCCCGGGGGAGGACAGGTACACAATGGGATTATATAAAAAGTACTCGGGAATCCTGTCACGGCACATGGTGCAGTTGTACAATGACATTCTAGAAACGGTAGAGGCCCCAGACACCTTCCGCAAGGCACTGATATCAGTGATCCCCCACACAATGTGCATCCTACCGCCCTATCTCGCTCCTGAACATAGATGAGAAGATATTCACACAAATCTTAGCAACACGCTTTGAGAAGAAGTTGCCATGAATTGTACACCCAGACCAGATGGGGTTTATAGGGGGTAGACAGGGCCCAGATGTGGTGAGGAAAACCCTAGACCTTATGGAACATGTTGGAAGGATCCCAGGGGAATATGCACTTCTGAGCTTAGACGCGGAAAAAGCCTTCGACCGTGTCGAATGAGGATTTCTGTTTGCAGTACTACAGAAAATAGGAGTGGGAGATTGAAGGTGCAGGGCCATCAGGGATATCTACTCAGGGCTGACGGCAAGGGTAGTAGTGAATGGGGCGAAATCCAGGTGATTTGGGCTCAGCAGGGGTACAAGATAGGGCTGCCCCTTGTCCCCTCTCCTTTTTGCCCTTGCAATGGAACTCCTGGGGGAGGAAATCCATGGTAATGCACAGATAAGGGGTATGGGGGTGGGGGACGAGTCCCATAAACTAAGCATGTATGCAGACAATATTCTGGTATACCTCTCAGAAGTGCAGGAGACAGTGCCAAAGGTACCCCAGGTGGTAGGAGAGTATCGACGCCTATCGGGTTTTAAGGTGAATGTGAACAAATCAATCCTCCTCCCACTGGGGGAGACAACAGAGGAGCATAGAAAGGACCGGGAGGGGCTGGAGCTACAGGTAGAGGAGGATAGTTTGAAGTACCTCGGAGTGAAGATTCCTAGAGACTTGGACAAACTATATGAGATAAATTCCCCTCCCCTCCCCTACTGTACCGGCTCTTCTGGGAAATAGACACCTGGTCGAAACTCTCCATCTCATAGTTAGGGCACCTAAATGCACTCAAAATGGTCCTTCTCCCTAGAGTACCAAAGCTATACCAGGCACTGCCGATAGGACTACCAGATACACACTTTGGAGAACTTACAAGAAGGATAGTGAGATTCCTCTGACAGGGAAAGAAACATAGAGTAGCCTATAGACAACTAGTACAGCCCAAGGAAAGGGGAAGGGTAGGGCTACCGGAAATGCGCACATATTACAGAGCAGCCCAGTTCAGAGCTTTGGTTCCCCACTTACGGGGAGATACACAAAAGCAATGGGTGTGCATTGAGAATCACCTCTTTCGCCCAGTCATGCTCGGAGAATGGCTGTGGGCACCGCGAGAGGCCGCCCGAGAAAGGTAAGGACGCCCAGGAACCTGATCCCTCTGGAGAGTCAAGAGGGAAATGGTGGGGGTAACAACCTGGCCCTCGCCTCAAAGTCACATTTGGGCGCCACCAATTAGAGACTGCATCCCCGACACGAGAGATTCCAAGACTGATTCGAGGGAAGAGTGGAAAGAGTGGGAGTGGAAAGAGTGGGAGAGGTTTTAAAAAAAGATGTCTTTATAGAGTTAACTTAGCTGGAAGAAATGTTGGGAGGGGGAAAGCTCTCGGTATTCAAATAATTGCAATTTAAAGGGGTACTGATGTCAGAGAACTGGAAAGAGGGCCTTGGTCTCGGCCTAGTATGTAGCGCACAATTGAGATGCTTTTCTCCTTATTTTATGCAGATTCAATTTTGGGATGGTACCCACTCATATCACACACCATTTTCACATACCCCTGGTCATATTGGACCATGAACCAGGCTGGTTGGTAAAATGCAATATTTATTTATTTATTTTAAAATTCAAAAGAAATCATACACTTTTTAATATGGGGCAGCAATCACCAATGGGTGATAATTACAATGAGAATGTGAGCAATACACAGGGTTTAACCTTCTAGTGGAACAGATACACAGCACAGTGGAATAGGAACACTTTTTGGTTTAGGAAAGATAGCACCCAAGTTCAAATTTCCCCCTGCAATGTTCCCTCAACCCACAAATAATCAATTCCGAGTGGATAAACAGAAGCAGCAGGTAATCAGGAATAGGAAACAGGAGACGGAATCCAAATCTGACCTTACCTCCCCAAATAAGAGAGAAAAACAGATTTTAAACCCCTTGCAATGTTATGAAATAATACTCGGAAATGGACAAATAAATAATGAATGTGTGTTAAAAACCTTGAAGCAAATATAATTCCTCACTAAAGCAACAATGCAAAGACACTAACAATCACAAAGAATGGATTAGCAAAAGCATACAGTTCGAAAATGAGTGGAAAGTCTAAATCAGATTGCAGCAAAATGACACGTGTAAAAGTTGCATTTTCCAATTCCCGCCTTAAATTACGGAAACAGTTTCTAAAAAAATAGGTGAAATACTTTGATTTGGAGGGCTGGTGGATAGAGGTATATCACAGGGACAATATGGAAGTGAAATTAAGTCTCTATCTGGTAAATTGGAGGAGTTATAAAAGATATAAAAAGGTGCACTTTGAGTAAAATGAAGCCGTGAAATAGGAAAGGAAATCAGTTGTGACAAGAACAGTTTTACTCTACCCTAGAGTATTCAGGTTAGGCCACCAAAGACAGACACAGTAAGAACAAGGCTGATTCGTGAGTTCAACCCTACCACCCCAGCACCCAACCCTGGCGGAAACCAGTCCGATCACTCGAAATATGACTAATGGCATAGGATTACACAAGACAAAACTGAAAAGAGAAATGGTGCTACCACTAGAAATCAAGGGCAATGTTGCACAGATAATTCTGACAGTTTTACAAGTTATCAGGATAAGGATAGGATGGCTTAGAAAGTGGTATAAGGACAAAGGCAAGACAAGATATACTATGGATTTCTATGGGGTGGTGATTTATACTCACAGTCCACTTTTAGTTTGGGATTTTGGACCGTCAAGGGTTCTAGTCACTACACTGCGGTGCGCCTGGCAAACAGCTGGGCCGTTCTGGTCACCAGATAGCACTTCTGGACTGGCAATTCTGGTCACTGGATACTAAAGGTCAGCTGGATGGGAGGATTGCAAGATAGCAGGGTGGCAGCGGGCATGCAGTTAGCGGGCAGCAAGCCAGGCTGGTTCAGGATGCAAAAGGTACCACAGCTTTCCCCTTTTTAATGGGAGATTAGTAGGTTTTCAGATTTGAGGCCTTGCTGGGAATAGGTCAGCACTGCTTGGGGTTTGCAGTGGGCCCTGGAGTAGGGTCAGCAATGCTTTGGCCTTGTAGTTGGGGTCTGGAATCTGGATGATGAATGGAACTGCAACGCAGTGCAGGAACTTCAGTAGAGTGTGTGTCTAGAGTCTTGTCAGGGACTCTTATTTATAATACATAGTGACATCATCGAAGTATATGGCTGGGCATGGTCTGCTAAACACACCTCTACCAAATGGATTGGGCAATCAATGTTGGCTGCCTCCCCTAGGATGAGACTCAGTTTAGGGGTTGTACTTTTATGAAGTGAAAAGACTTCCCACAGCCCTTTTTGCCAAAAATCAGTCATAACAGAATTTACACATTTGTACAGTTGTGGCATATTACCCAATGACATGAGCAGGTAACATATTTTATGCAGACCATTCCACTCCAACTCTGAACTTTGTGAGACATTGTTTTGCCCCTTTGATACATTTTGGTAATTTTGAGTATGAAAGATTCAGCCTAAGATTCCATAACTTTAAACACATGTGTGGTTTATCATAAGGGATATAAGTATAAAAATGTACATTGGCATCATTGATACTTTTTTTATAATCCCCAATACTTTGCCATTTCTGTTCCCAGGGTGTCAGTGACTTCTACAATGTCTCAAATTATAAAACACAACATCACCTTTAAACTGAGAGATTTTTACATCTTTACAAAGTCTTGCTGCAGAGATAAAAGTCTTTAAAGTTTATTTTAAAATAGTCTTTGGAAACAAATGGCAGTCCTCTGTCCTGCCCTGGACCATTTATTTTTATTTTTCAGCTACCACCAGCTGTCACTTCCCCCAAAGGCAGGATGGGTTGTTCCAGCTTGATTGAAGTTGTATTGCCTTTTATCCACTTCACACTTTGATGTCCCAGAATTTCTATTGAAAGAGGCCCCTGCCCAGACTGAAGTCTGATTAGTATGTGAAGTTTCTTTGTCTTGGTTATTCACAGTTTTCCAACCTAGCAATTATCACTTTCGTGTCCTGTAAGTTTATGTTGGCTCTCTTCCTGCCAACTAGAATAACTTGTTTTTGGAAGCTTGCAAAATCTAGCAAAGTCAGTTTAAAACCTTTATTTTTTTTTTTTGGTCCCGAATCAAAAAAAACAAGCCTGTGGAATAAAAATTGGCCATATGTGTTTCCCAGCAGCCAAACCCTTCTCATTGCTAGGCACAGACAAGCTTTCATTCAGAATATTACTTTTCCTTTAAAACGGGCATTTATTTTTCTTTGGTTTGCAAAGCCCATTTTACACATGTGGTGAAAACTGCTAGCATTTACTTTCAAATTTGATTTTGCCATCTGACTTCCCAATATTGTCTTGCAGCCATAGTTAGTTTCTTGTACATAACAGTCTGTACAAGGCAAAGGTCTCCTGGAATGGACATGTGGACAGAGCTATGATTTCTTTTGCAGGGTTCATTCCTTTGACACTTTGTAGCACAAAATAAAGCGTTTCCCATGCACGGCAGAAAGTTTAGTTTCTTGTTGATTTTTCATAGAGTTGTTTTGACAGGGCCTGTCATGTAGGAATCGTGTCTGGTTTTGCTGAAGCACAATGAAATATCCAGGGCATGGCAGGGCCTTATTGATCACAGTGGTTTCAGAAAGAACAGATGGCATTAGCGTCAAATCAGCATTTTTTAAAGGTGAAAAAGTTTCCTTTTCAATGGGGATTTTGGGGTTTGCAGCAGAGCAACGCTGCTTTTTCACTTTCTTCTTTTTGTATATGTCAGAACAAACTGGCACGCTCTCTCAGTGTGTTCCCTGGTTCCATCCTGCCTGATGTCTGCTTGTTATGGAGAATTCTCATTCTATGGCTAATTTCCCTTACCTACACAGTCTCCCAGCAGCTTTGCTGGATTTGAGGGGTTTATTTTTTTCTCCTGCTAAGAGTGAGACTCTTTTTCCCACTCTTAGACATATTGCTGATGCGTGTTCTAGGCTATTTTTGTGTTTAATGTCTATGAGGTTTTTCTCACCCTCATAGTAACCATCTGTAACCATGTGTGTTACACAGCACCCTCAGTGCAGTAGCACAGGGGCGTCATAATGACCCCCAAACATAGACTCCATACCCTGGGACTGACTACTGTCTCCCACGGCATGTAAAGTCCCCATTGACTTTACTAGTCAATAGTAATGAACTAAACCAGTACAAACCATCCTACTATGGAAGTACTGGAAAGGATTAATAATTATTCCCTTGCGTTCATTTTCGATAGGGTACCGTACAGTCCCTCTCTCAAAAGTTTCTGGCTGGTGGCAGTGGTTACTACCGTAAATATTCGACCGTGAATATTTTCCTATGGGATTTTCCCATTGTTCGAGGCTACCACTTTTACTGACAGCCTCTAACAAACCGCTGGTTTATATTTTTATTAACTTTAATCCGGTACGTTTTTTTTGCCATAACTTTAATAATATTTCTTTCTCGTGTCTTTCTCTAAAATCCTAACCCAGGTCGTGGATCCTTTGTTCGTCCTTTTGGCGGGCTTCCACACGGAAGCCCTCCTCTCGGCGCCACTGAGTCTGGGGGGGACCCTTTGTGTGGGAGTGGGAGTAGGCACCCTGGACAGGGTTGCCTAAGCAACTCAAGACACACTCTGCCCTGATAGGCTGGAGGGTCTCCCGCCAGGATGACCACTCTACTGTGTGAGTGACAGCTAGGCTGTATGAATGGGGGATTTTCTGCATAAAAGCAGGGACCTGTGGACCAGAAGAGCAGGACGTAGCCACGTAGCAACCCCACATACGACTATTTCCCAGGCCTTCAAAGAAGCAGCAGAACATTTACTCCAAGCCAAGAACAGACAAAATAAATTTGCTGACCAACATCGTAGTAAAGCCCCCGACTATCAAATTGGAGACAAGGGGCCTCATTACACGGATGGCGGTAGGGATTTACCGGTACCGGTAAAATACCGGTACCGGTAAATCCCTACCGCCTTACTACGAGGTCCCTTTGCGGGTTGGGGGATTTAACGCCTGCTTTTTGCAGGCGTTAAAATCCAACCCGCTAAGGGACCTCGGAGCTAATTACGGCACCGCAAAATTGCGGTGCCGTAATTAGCGCCTTCCCCATTCCCATAGAGCCCTATGGGGCAGAAATGGGAATGGGGAAGGGCAATGGCGGAAGGGGGATTTACCGCCCCTCCAACCTTGGAATGGGGCGGTAAATCCCCTTTACGCCAAGGCAGTGCCGGTATTTTACCGGCATGAGCCATGGCGCTAATAGTGCCATGGCTCACCGCCTACCGGGTAATGAGGCCCAAGGTCTGGTTAGCATCAAAATATGTGCCCATAAAAGGGACTCGGACCTTTCGTCCCCGATATCTGGTACCTTATTCTATTGAATCCATAATAAATCCAGTGGCTGTAAAATTAGCCCTAGAACTCACTATGCAGATTCATCCTGTGTTTCACGTATCACTCCTGAAACCGGTACAACCCGGTACTCGGGTTACAACACCACTGAAACCAGTATTAGTTGATGAAGAACCAGAGTTTGAAGTAAAGTATATCCTAGACTCAAAATACACCAGATACAAACTATACTACTTAGTTGATTGGAAGGGATACGGCCCTCAAGACAGATTATGGGAACCTAGTGAATACATCCTTGCACCTCTCTTAGTTAAAAAGTTCCATCAGAATTACCCAGCCAAACCAGGACCAGGCAGAAGTGCCCCCGTAACAGGGGCCTTGGGGGGAGTGCTGTCATGACCCTTGCCCCTGGCCCTCACTGGCAAGTCAGCCTTCTAGTTAAGGCCAGGTCAAAGGCCTTAAAACCTCATCCAAGACTCACTTGGAGTCAGTCCTGGCGCCTTTGGCGCCAGACTCATAACCATCATGAAGACCAACATTAGAATGGGACTATTTAACTTGGGGGGGTTCAGCCAACATGGAGGCACACACGTAGCTCAGTTACAAGGAACTGAGCTATGCAGTCTAGTCTTTTGGGTGTGGCAGGCCTGGGACTACTTTACCTGGACTACTTTGGGTGTGGCAGGACTGGGACTATTTTACCTGGACTACTTTACCTGAGACTATTTAAACCACATCCAAACAGCAGAACATGCCTTGCGTTATTCTGCTGTGGGCAGCATAACGCTCACCGTGTCCAGTTCTTTGATGCCAGCTTACCTGAAACCAAGGACCTGCAGAGAGAGAAAGAACACTACAAAACTTACCTTGAGCAGTATCCTGTCTTCAATCCATCGCCGACTTCAGTTCCACTCACCTGAAGGTACGAACTCCATCATCCGGCACTGCATGCATCTTGGAACACCATAACCTGGAAAGAGGAGAAAGAAAGACAGCATTGGTAAGCATTTACTCATGTTTCCTTCCAAATGAAGAAAGCCACACAATTCTTACCTGGGTAGTCATCTCCTGGTCAGTATCATTGCTGGAACATTACAGCGCTCGGCGAGGAATATCGCAACCTGCAAGGAGAGAAAAGACACAGGTTAGCAATATAAAAGGCGAAACACCGCCGCGCATCACGCATTACTCACCAGACAGCATCGCGCACACCGTGCTTTCGCCTGTCGGCCCGTGCTCATTTTCAAACTGCATGACAACACCAAAATACCTTTCCATACCTAAAAGTAAAGAAGCAAGACATTATTATTCGAACTAAGACTGTAAAGCAGCAAAACTACAGAGTCGCAGCAGGCCTGGATTCCCACAGGGGGGATTGCACCAGTGAAGAAACTTGGTCGCTGCTCGCCCCCCACATCTACGCGCCCCTGCCACGAGGAGCAGGACGGAGAATCCACCTTCTACAATATTAAGGTGAGGAGAGGGCCAAAGGGGGAGGAAGGAGTTGAGGCCAAGGGAGGTGGGAAAACATAAAGTCAATCTGGTATTGAATCCAGCTCTCCTATATTGCAGATCCATCTTTAACCAGAGGCCTTACCAAGGGACTGGGACTGGGAGAGGGTTCGAGAGTGCAAATCAACCAACCAGGGCTGGGTGGCGTATCCGTGGATACCAGGTGAGTGTAACAATGGGCTCCAGGAAATCACAGGGAATCAGTTGTTTCCATGGTTATTCTCTAGGCTCCCCACTGTTGCATCTGATGTGGTAATGGAATTGGGGTAGGTGGATAGAATGGATTATGAATGTGTGAAGTTAGCATTAATTGATTACTAGATTTGGGAAGACCCCAAGAAGTTTAGGACCCTCAAAAAGCATGATGGTACCCCTTGGGCTACCTGGGTGAGTTAGTGTTTGAAAAACTTAGAGGGATGGATTAAGGGTTACAGAGTTAACACGTATGAAGGAATTAAAAATCTTGTAATGTTGGAGCCTATCTATGATGCCTGCTCTCCTGAGCTCAGACAACACTTGGCTGATTCAAAAGAAATAGATTCCAAGAAACTAGCTAAGGCTGCTGACTTGTGGGTTGCCAACTGGGCCACTCACAAGGATTATGGGGTCACACAGAAAAGGATGAGGGAAAGCAGCCAAAGAAAGACAACAAAGAGAATTCAACTAATTCCAATTCCAAAGAGGGCCACAAGCAAAACTCTAAGGGTAAGCCACAATGGAAACCGAATCAGGCTAGTGTACCTTCTGGTCCCAGACCAGAAGAAGGTCAGAGCAAACCACCATTCATAAAGACATTTGGGAAATGTTATGTTTGTGGGTCAACTGACCATGTGAAAGGGGATCCCAGATGTAAGGGTAAACCTTCAGGGATCCACACGGTCTCCTTAGCCTTCACTCCAGATGAGGAAGTACCAATGACAAGTGGAAACTTTCAACTACTAGCTGAAGACCCCATCCAAGTCTCAGCTAGTGTATCTTTAGTATCCTTGGGGTTGTGGGAACAACAGAATTTAGATGTGTATAATTCTATCCCACATAATACTAAAGAGTATTATAAGGACAGTGTCCTAGTGAATGGTCAGGAAACCCCTGCCATTAGAGACACTGGGTCCAGCATAACTGTGGTGGAGGAATCTCTTTTCAAGGTAGAGGATGTTGCTAAGGCACCCAAATGCCTCACCAAGTTAGCTGGAGGGCCTGTGCAGATGCTTCCCCTGTTACCAGCTCTCATCCAGTGCAATGACATGACTGTCAGAATACATGTTAGTATCCAATCTGAAGTACCTGGAAGGGTTTTTTTTGGGAAATGATTTTAAGGATCTTCGAGTAGTGTCAAGTACTCCCAGACCTCCTAGTAAAAGATTACAGGAGTTCACCAGACCTGCAACAGAGATGACCTTGAGGGGCTCTCCTTTGGAGATGATAGAAAAAGAAATCACTCCTACTCCACTGGAGTTACTAACTGCAATTTCTAAGCAACTAGAAGCAAAGGGGAAACCCAAGACTTCTAAGAAGAAACCAGCAGCAAGCACTCCAGTGCTTCCAACAAGGACTTCCCCTAGGTTGTCCAAAGTCACACCAGTGACTCCTCCTCCAACTGAGGCTGAGAGTGAGGTACAACACTGTGTGGTTGAACTAGAACCTGAGGATTCAGATCTTGTAGAAGGCCAGGATCTTATTGGAGATCTGGTCCCTGTGGACCATCCTGAGCTGCAGTCTTTACTGGCAGAAGGTGGACCCAACAGAGCAGACTTCAGTAAGGGGCAAAGAGAATGTCCAACTATGGAAGGTCTTCGACACCAGGCAGCTTCTCCGCTTGAAGGGCAAGAGCCTGGGAAGTATAGGTTACACTGGGAAGATGGCCTCTTCTATAGTGAACCGACTGAGTCAATCCCTGGAGACTACAAGAGACTTGTAGTGCCCCAAGAGAACAGACTTCAATTCGTGCAACTAGCCCATTAGATAACTTTGGCTGGTCACTTGAGTTTCAAGAAGACCAAGGAAATGCTCTCTCTCTACTTTTACTGGCCTAAAATGGGGGCTGAAGTAGATAAGTATGCAAGAGTTCCCACACCTGCCAAACCTCTGGTAAGAGTGGCTCCAAGAACGTGGCACCTTTAGTGCCTCTCCCTGTGGTGGGAGTACCATTTGAGAGGGTAGGTATCGACATTGTTGGTCCTCTTGACCCTCCAACCTCTTCAGGCAACAGGTTTATACTTGTTGTAGTGGACCATGCTACTAGGTACCCTGAAGCAATTCCTATGAGGACTGTTACAGCTCAGGCTGTGGCTAAGGCCCTCCTTGGTATTTTTACCAGGGTTGGGTTTCCTAAGGAGGTAATATTCGACAAGGGGTCAAATTTTATGTCCCACTACATGAAGGCCATGTGGAAAATCTGTGGAGTTACCTACAAGTTCTCAACAGCATACCACCCTCAAAGTCACACTCTGCCCTTATAGGCTGGAGGGTCTCCTGCCAGGATGACCACTCCACTGTTTGAGTGACAGCTAGGCTGTATGAATGGGGGATTTTCTGCATAAAAGCAGGGACCTGTGGACTGGAAGAGCAAGACGTCGCCACTGGAACTAAGAAACCGAAGAGGAGAGAAGCTGAAGGCATCTGCAATGACTGAACCACCGGTGAAGCCCTGCTGCAGATCCTCATCACTTTTCTCCAAAGACTTGAGAAGATCTTCAGCTGCATGAGTCTTCTTCCCTTGAGCTGGTGGGGCCAACCAGTTCATCAATCGGCTTCCAGGAACTCCCTTGGTCGAATCGCCAGTGCAATGCACTCGGAGACCAGATAGCCAGGCACCCGTCCACCATGACTGCGATTTAAAGGAGCGTACCTTTTAATCTGTTTCGGCATCACCGCAGCTGGCTTCTTCCCTGGGCAGTGCAGTAACTCAAACCCTCCTCCATGACGAGAGCCTCTCTCCCTCTGCTGGACACCACGAACTGCAGGAACTGCCAGGAACAACCGCCACCGCAGGGGCCGCTTCCACTTTTTCAGGTACATTGTTCCGCCAGGCCTCCCGTTTCGAGGGGTACTGCTAAAGGTGTTTTAAATCCTTTACCTACCTCCTGGGTTGGCTGACCCTATTGACTAACATTATCTTTTAGCATTCTGCACCCTCCTTTTGAATCGTTAACCAAAGACTTGACTGCAGCTACAACAGTTTCATCCTGGGCACATTGCCCTGTGCCACTAACGCTGGCACAGGCCTATTGACTTTGGCTAAATCTGTTACAACTGCCTTCACTAGATTGCTTTTCATCCCCAACTGTGTTGGTGCACCAAAGAACTCTTATAACCACCCTTCCTTCCCTCTTAAGTATTGTTGAAGTGCCATTTTGCTCGGTTTTTGTATTGCTATTACTAAATGGCTACCTTGCCTAACTTGTTCACAACCCACTTGGGAAGTGTTGCTAGTGTGTTTAAGAGGTTAGTTCTGTATAACTTGTCCTTTCCCTCCCTTTTAAGAAATTACTGAGTGCCATTTTTGCCTGGTTGACCCTGTGCCATTTTGCTCAGTTTTCACTCTGGCTCAAACTTGTCTATAATTTAGATAGGGAGCTGTGTATACTTTTATTGACTGTTTTAACTTGCTTTTATAATTGTGATTGATGTGTTGAACTAGAAGTGTGTAAAATAAATATATATATATATTATTTTTAATACAAAGCTTTGGTCAGTGTTTCCGTGTACCATAGTACTGTAGTCCTAATGTGTAAACCCTGAATACTGCTCATCTCCCTCTTGAGATAAGTCTGACTGCTTAGCCACAGCTACCAACTAAATCTTTGTGGTACAGACTGATACCAAAGGGGATTTCTTGCATATACCTGTAGTCTTAATCTGCTGTAGTGCTCCCCAAGGGAACTGCAGTGGATTCTGTCTAACAGTGCTTGGCATGATGGTGCATCCATTTTTTGTGGCGCTCAAAGAAGCCAGCGCCGCCATTTTGCTGTATCTGCACAAATTCAGCTTGGTGATGTGGAGAAATACAGTTGAGTGGGTCAATATATCCCACATATCCCCCCCCCGACTTCTTCTGAGATTCCAAGTCGAGGGAAAATTGGGCAAGTGGGATTCCTCAATGGGGCAAAACAGGATCAGTCAGGTATGAGTCCTTCTTCCATCAGAGAGCGGTGCATCACAATCCTCTTGCTGTCTCCCGTTGGAACGTGGAACGACACCCACAACTTTCGCTGCGGTCTTCCTTTATGGAGTTGAGCGACACCCCAGATTTCCTTTGGTTTCTCATTTCCTGGTCCCCGGGGAGGTCCTCCTTGGTAGTGACGTCGCAACTAGTACAAATCTATGAAAGTAACAAAAACCGGTTAATAAAATTTCCCACTAACTGCCATCCAATAGGGTTGACAGCAGTGGGATATGCTTACGTTCAATACTGACAGTGGACAATGAAGAAAAATACTCCCTGTTACATAATTATATTTATAATTCCTATCGGTTCCCTTCTGGTTCTTCTTTTTCTTATTCTCAGGTTTCAGATGTCTCCTCTATTTGATTCTCTCTGGGCTCCTCAATTTGTTGCAAAGTATGTCTAGGGTGACAACTCTTTAGCTGATTAATATGGACCCATTTCTCTTTTGTCATGTTGCCTTTGGGGATGCGGATTCGGTAGGCGACAGGTGACATTTTATCTACAATTTCAAAAGGTCCTCGCCAACTTGGTAAAAATGTATGCTCTTTGGTCTGGTTCCTTTGGAAATTGTACAAGTACACCTTGTCTCCTACTTGGTATTCTTTTTTGGTTGTTTTTAGATCATATTGAGTCTTCATTCCCTCTGCAGATCGTTCTAGATTCCTCTGAGTGTACGCAAAAACATGTTGAAGGTGTTTTCTTAGATTCTCAACACACTCATGAGTTGTGGAGGCGTTTATCAGTGTCTGCTCCTGTGCTCTACAGAGCAAATGCTGAGGGAACTCCATCCTTCGTCCATTCATCAGCTCAAATGGAGACATCTTAGTTGCAGAAGAAGGTGTAGCTCTGATGGCCATCAGCTCAAGCAGTAATCGGATGTCCTAACTTGGCCCAGAATCTGCCACAATCTTTTTTAGAATGCTCACAATGGTTTTATTGTACCTCTTAACTCCACCACTAGAGGACTGCGGTATGCAATGTGAAGTTTCCTTTTTACCCCAAGTATCTCCCACATCTTTGTCATCACTTTGCTGGTGAAGTGACTACTTCGGTCTGACTCAATCGTTTGGGGTAGGCCAAAACCCGAGCAGATGTGGTTGATCATCAGCGCAGCTGCTGTTTCTGCCTTGCAATTTGGGGCCGGGAGACATTCCACCCATTTGGTAAACAAGCATGTTATGGTTAACATGTACTTGGTCCCCCTAGAGGAGCGAATCACAGGCCTGATGAATTCTACTTGTAAATCTGATCAAGGCAGTGTCATTTCCCTCTTCTGGAGGGGAGCTTGGTGTGTGAGTGATGTTGGCTGAAATTGTGCACACAGAAGACACCCCTTCAAGTATTGGTCGAGGTCCTGCCCCATGTGTGGCCAGTATGCAACCTCTTGCAAGATTTCTAAAGTAGTGTGAAAACCCTGATGACCGGTTGTGGCCGCGTCATGGGCGTGACTTAGCATCAGGCTTCGGAATGAGGTAAGGACCACCCACTGGTCACAGCCAGATATGGATCTCCTTACCAAACCATCTTGGATTCGGAACATTTTTAGACATTTTATCAACACCCGGAGGTCCTTTTTCCCAATGTAGTCGGTATACGTCAGGGGAAAGTTCTCATGGTCCTCAATGTGTTGATAAAATTTACCAATAATCGGACCCCCTTTTGTATTGTGATTAAATCAGCATCTGGGGTCTCCTTACTCCATTGGGCAGTTGAGAGTTTATGGTGAACATTTGTTTGGGACCTAGTGATAGCAGTGACCTGGATCTCCCCCAACAGGGACTCAATCTCAAGCAGATCCCCCTGGATGGCTCCGGTTTTGGCCAACTGATCTGCTACGTCGTTTCCAGTTTTGTCTGGCTCCTCTATTCTGGAATGACCCTTGATCTTCTTCCAATAGATGGTCATCCCACTATAGGTGACCAGATCATCAATATTTTGGATTAGGTTGCCATGTTTGAGAGGTTTGTTATTAGCACAAAGCATAGGTTTTCCAATTAACCAGGTGCTGCAAAAACCCCTTCCGGACATAATCTGAATCAGTGGTTATGACCATTTTGTGGACTTGGTGTTGGACGGCAATGAGGATGGCTTGATGAACCGCCATCAACTCCGCCACCGGACTACTACTGGGACCGATTCTGTACCCAGCCGAGGGTTCTGGAGCATCATTTACCCAGGCATTCCCAATGCCGGCCACCAGTTCCTTTTCCCCATTGTTATCAACATGGTAGGACCACCCGTCCACATAAACTGCGGGCATTCGCTCACACTTGTCTTCTTCATAGACTGTGTGTGGGGAATTCAGGTACGCCTCCATGTTGTCCTGGGTTTTAAAACTTTTGTCCTCGAGACAGTTTACTCTGGCACAATCATGCAAGTCAGCCAGACCTTGTGCGGGGACTCTTCTTGTTTAGGCCATATTTGACCTCCACAGGAAAGCCTTGCATTGACAGAATCCAGGAAGTCATTTTGAAATTACTCCCATTTCCGGCCCAGATTCTGTCACTTTGGAGGTATTGCAACGGCTGGTGTGGAGTCTCCACTATGATGTGTTCCACCTGGATGAACGGGTGGTAATTTTTCAATGCCCACACCGTTGCCAGGAGTGACTTCTCACAATCGTTGAATTTTTCCTCCACAGAGGATAAATTCTTGCTTGCATAGGAGATGCCTTTATCAACCTTGTCATGCTTTTGATATAATACTGCTGTCAAGCATGTATTCGAGAACCCTGTCTCCAAGAAGAACTCCTTGTTTTTGACAGGGTAAGCGACACAAGGCGCTTGTGAGAGGCTTCTTTTGAGTTGCTTTACTGCGTTGGTTTTTCTGGACCCCACTCCCACCCTACAACAGATGGATCAGGGGTCTTGTGATCTCTGCGTAATCTTCAATGAACTTCCTACTGTAGTTAGTCAGTCCAAGGAGGCCTCTTAGCTCCTGCAGAGTTGTGGGGTCTTTAAGTTTTAGGAGTGCTTCCACTTTCTTCTCCTTGGGGCAGAGACCCTCAGGAGTTATCTCATGTCCCAAGAGGTTGACATGGGTTCTGCACCACTGTGCTCTGGCAACTCTCAACTGTGTCAGAACATCCAGATTTCCGCTGTGTTCCTCCACAGTTAAGCTTTTTATTAGGACAATATCCACATAGGCCAGGTTACCCCTTTCACCCAAGTCGGGCATGGCCTTATGTAGGAAGATGTTGAATTTCTTGCCGGAGTTGATGTATCCAAAGGGAGTCCGGGTACAGGTGTACTGCTGCCCCCCGAAGGTAAAGGCCAACTTGTATTGATCCTCCCTACTGACAGGCATGGTCCAGTATCCATTGGTCAGGTCAATGGCAGTGTATACCTTTGGCTCCTGGATCTGGGCCAGCCCCTGGTCAATGTAGGGGAGAGGCCATCGGGACACGTGGACCCGTTTATTAAGCTCCTTCAGGTCAGCACAGAGTCTCCACTGGCCGTTCGGTATTAAAATCCCCAGCACCAGATTATTAAAGGTGCTATGGACTAGACAAATTGTCCCACAGGACTCAAGGATTTTGATGATTTCCGTGAGGGACTCCATGGATGCGATAGGCAAGCAATATTGCTTCACAAACACTGGAGTCATTCCAGGGTCTGTGAGAATTGTTGTGGTGTGGATTTCGGTGTGACCACAGTCATACGAGTCCACCGCAAAGAGATCTTGAAAATCAAAGAACACCTGTTTCAACTTTTGCTTTTGCTCCGGAGTCTCGAAGGCATCAGCTAGGTTAACTCGTCCTTCAACAATTTACCTGAAGCCTGGAAAGAATTCCGGTTTTGCTATCTCGGCGGCCCCTGAGTGGAGAGGTCCTTGGTTATAGTATTAGCCTTGACAGAGGGTTTCAGGTAGGGGAGGCTGTCACTGTGGACCTGGAAGATCACCTCATCCTGCCTGATGTCACAGATCACTTCTTCCTCACCGTAAGGGCAGGAAGAGTACACCAGGAAATTCCGCCCTGCCGGGTGAAGATCCTGTCTGGTGGTAAGTCATTGTCACTATCACTGTCAAAGCAGTCATTGGGGATTGATCCTACCAGTTCATTACCTAGATCCATGGAAAAATGTCAGTCATCAACCACCTAATAACGGTGCCTGCGCCCAGAGTGATACTCCTAGGATTGCTATTATCCATAAATATGAAATTGTGTTGTGTTCTACATTGACTAATGGTGTTGGTTTTAACCCCAACACCTGCTCTTGGAGATGGGCATTGAGGTGTACATATGCATCTGGATTTTGCAGTTTCTGTCCTCTTTTAATTTTTTATTCAAGTGGGAATAGTCGTGTGCGTCCTGGGATGGTGACCTCCTCTCCAATTTGAACTTCAACTGCATACAGCAGCAATTGGGCTGACCGAAATGCTTTTTCTGAATCATCAAAGTCCATGGGATTACCGCCTGGCCGGGACCAGGTTTTGTAATTTAATAGGTCCAAATTAATGGCAAAACGATTGAGAATGGCACTGCCTAAATAAAATGCAGCAGGGACATCTCGCACGACCCAACAATTATGCACTATACTTTTGTTTCCAATAGAGATTTTGAGCATACACCTGCTAGGCAGGAGATGTTTGGAATTGGGAGCTTCCAGGCCCATTTCCCACTTATCTATCAATTTAAATGTGGGAATGGCTGGATCTTTTGGGAGCTTTCGGAACATGGCTTCGCTGATGAAGCTCTTACCATTGTTCACGCACACTCAAGCGAGAACAGCCTCCTTCCCCTCATTTAACTGAATAGCGATGAACAACTGTTCTCTAATTTTATGAATTGACTAAACTTTTAGCCGGTTTCTCATCGCTTTTGACTATGGAATTGGGATTTTCAGATTGTAAATCAGTATAGAATTTCAAAGTATTTCCTTCCAGTGTGGAATGCCACTTGAAACTCAATATGATCAGGTTTTTGTTCAACCATGTGGCATGTGCCATTTAAACTAACATGGTTGACACTCTGTTTTAATTTTATTGGCCTGTTAGTCTGAGTCCAGAGGACCTTGTTCACACAGTCTATTAGGGGGCACAACCTGCGCAGGATGTCATTCCCCAGTAGACAGGGTGTGCCCTCTGGAGTGAAGACTATGACCGGGTGTTTCACTTTGTGTCGCCCAATTATTATTTCCAAATCCGCAGTTCCCTTCTGTTGAGCCCTCAACATGCGACCCAGATCCTGGGTTAGGTTCTGTACCTGGCGCTCCAGTTGGGACCCCCGTTCCGGCTGGTACGGGGGTCTTTGTTCAAATCTAGGTGGATCACGGGAAGGGTAACTATTCCTTCTCCCATAGTACCCTGGAGATTGTGAATTTTGGTAACCCTCCACCCCTGGCTTCCCCTCTCCCGGATTCGGTTGTCTGGGCTCCTGAAATTGGGGAATGAAAGGAGGGATGTCCTGCAGTTGGGGTTTTGTGGGTACCGGGGAAACAAACTTAACCCAGCATTTGAGGAATTCCTACCCTCCTGGGGGAAGTTAGGAGGGAAGTTTCCCCGGGCGGTACTGACCTCTTTGGATCCCCCCCTTGGAGCTGGGTCAGTCCATACATACCCCAAGATTGATCGGGTTCCCTTCTATCAGGGCTGATATAATCAGGGGAGTTAGGGGTCCCATTAGTGGGATTACCTCCCTGACTGCCACCTGTTTGTGACTGGCCTGAAGGCCTTCTGGGTCTCTGATTTTGCTGATTTTGTGTAGGCACATTTTTAGGTGCCCCCATCTCTAAGTCTATAATGGGGGCAACCCTCACCTGTGCCACCTTAGCAGCAGCAGGCGTGTTGGCTGGTTTGGGGTTCTTGGCCAAATTTTTATTTTCTGCAGGTTTTTGGACCTCATAAATGCGGGTCACCTGCTCTATGACCAAATCCAGCGATCTTTTGTCATGGAATCCCTCCCCAGTTGGGTCATGATATACTTGGGGAGTGCATGAAAGAAGGTGGTTACAAACTCCTTGCTATCCGTGCGCACCTTCCTAGTGGTTTGTGCAAAGGCGTGTTTGAGCTCCTGCACAAATTCTTGTGGGGCCTGATCTTCCATGGACTGCAGATCGTATGCCACTTTGCGAGCCTCTTGGGGGTTTCTGTGGGCGGAAAAGTGTCTCAAGATGGCCGCCCTGTAGGTGGACCATCTTGAATGGTTCTGGTCCTCCAGTCCGGCAAAGAAGCTGTAGTACTCAGGGGAGAAGATCCACTTTACATACGCTATGCAGCTCTGGTTGTCTTTCAGATGAAAAGTGTCCATCATCTGCTCATAGAGCTCCAAGTGTTACCAAACAGAATATTTTGTGTTTTTATGATATGGGGTTATGAAACTCCTGATGGCCTTAATCTGCCTAATGGGGTCTTTTGTCATAGCTCTCTTGAGTTTGTTTGCCTTCTTTGGCTTAGTCACCCAAGTCCACTCACCCTCAGACTCAGAGGCGCTACTACGTGAGGTCCCCTCATGATCATCTAGGCACTCCCTGATTCTGTGAGCTTGAGAGGGGCTCGCGGAATGAAGGGGCCTAGTTTCTCTATCCCTGTGGTGCTCAGGAGAGTAGTCTCTGACTCTTCCTTGCCCCCAGGGTCGGCAGAGTATCCCGGTTCACTGCCCTAATTGGGTAGAGGTCTTCAGGATTCTCTTTTTGGGCCTCATTTCATTCGGATTTTCATCAAATTGAACCCACTGGTCCCTTGGAAGGTAGTATTTCTGTGGGTCTAATTCCCTGACCATCTCGTCACAGCAGACCTCCTTGTTAGAGATATCAGCCTTAATGTTTGAATATCTATACAGGGACGCCCGTCCATCAATTTCTGGGGGGCACTGATCTGTCAGTTCCATCACGCTAAACCTATTGAATTCTGCCGGCCTCGTGGTTTCCGGGTCATGTGAACCGGTAGACATGAAGTTGGCAGTGTTCACAGTATTAAATGGGGTTGAGTCACTTAGTACAGAGGTCCTTATTCTATGATCAGTGGTTACTCTGTCCCTCTCTACCGGTTAGGGGTCCATCCAGTTAGGATTAAATCTAGCATCCTCTTTCTACAACCTCGCTCGTTTCTCCCTCTCAGCCCCTACTTCTTGATAATAAGCAAAGATTTTAGCCTTTTGCTCAGCTATCAAGGCTTTACTGGCCTCTATGACTTGCTCTTGCGCTGCCACTTGTTTGTGGAGCCCATCATTCTTTTCACAGAGGGCCTCCTTGTCTCTCTGCATTTCCTGTATGGTTTGGGAATAATTAGACAATTTCTGTTGCAGGAGACTCACCTCCTGAGTTTTTGCATCTTTGGTATGGTTGTTCTCTTCCATAGCACCTTCTACCTGCCTGGCGTGCTCCAGTAGATTCTCATACTCTGTTTTGAGTTCATTTAGTTTCCGGAGGGCTAACTCACTTCCCTGTAACTCTATTTTTAATTTGCTTACTTCCTGGCCTACGGCGTCTCTCTCCTGACTTAGGGTGCCTCTCTGTTCAGCCAGGTCGTCCCTTTCTTTCCTGATGGCATTGAATTTCTGGCGCTCTTCATCAAATTCTGTTTGAGAGTGGAGGTCTCTCAAAATTAACTTATTATTTTCCTCTTTCAATTTCTCTATCTGATCCTGTAGGGTAACTATCCTCTCTGCGCAGACCCTGTTATAGGTTAATTGTTGATTCAGCTTCTGGTGACTCTCTGCTAGAGAGTCAACCTTTTCCTGACACTCTAGTCTTACTGCGTCTAATTTGGCCACTTGTTCTACATTATTCTGTTGTTGGAGGACCAAGACCTCTTTAATTTTTTTTATGTAATTGCCAGATTCTACCTCCAATTTGTGTAATTTTTGTTCCGCTAATTTTAGTTCAGCCTGGATTTCATTTAATAGTTCAGATTCATTCTGTGCTAGAGTTTCATTTTCCTCCTGCTTTTCTTGCATCACTCCCATGTAGAGATACATGTAGGCTGCGGTCCTGACAATTTTAATTTGCTCCTCTAACATTTTTGGGGTCATATATAATTCACTCAAAGCTGGGTGTAATAGGCCCCCGTCCTGTCATTTATTCAGGTTCATGGCGGTGACCTGTTGTGTTATTTTTTGTAGCCAGACTTTTTCATCCTGTTCTGGCCACTCACCTCTCACAAATAACTTGTGCAGAAGGTGCTCCCTAGCAATATTGATTTCTACTACGGTCATTTTGGACATGTTCTTTCTTCATTCATTTATTTATTTATATAAGGGAAACCTGTATTTCTCTTGCTTTTCTGTCTATTTTGGGGTTGATTTTAGTTTTAATTTTAGCCACAGGCCTGGTACTTAGAGTATTTGTTTTGGGGAGGCGCTTGTACAATGTAACCCAGTATTCCCACCACACAAAGTATTACTACCTTGCAGTTAGTCTGCTGTGTTAGGCTGTCACGGGTGGCAACCAAAACCCAAATCCCAGCTAACGAGCCCCCAAGTTTGTTAAGGATTTCAATCAAGCGACACACACCTTGGTCTCGGCCTAGTATGTAGCGCACAATTGAGATGCTTTTCTCCTTATTTTATGCAGATTCAATTTTGGGATGGTACACAACTCATATCACACCCCCTTTTCCCATACCCGGGTCACAATGGAACATTAACCAGGCTCGTTGGTAAAGTGCAATATTTATTTATTTATTTTAAAATTAAAAAATAATCATACACTTTTTAATATGGGGCAGCAATCACCAATGGGGTGAAAATTACAATGAGAATGTGAGCAATACACTGGATATAACCTTCGAGAGGAACAGATACACAGCACAGCGGAAAAGGGGTACTTTTTGGTTTAGGAAAGTAGCACCTTAGTTAGAATTTCCCCTTGCAATGTTCCCTCAACCCACAATTTATCTGAGTGGATAAACAGAAGCAGCGGGTAATCAGGAATAAGAAACAGGAGACGGAATCCAAATCTGACCTTCCCATCCCAAATAAGAGAGAAAAACAGATTTTAAACCCCTTGCAATGTTATGAAATGATACTCGAAAATGGACAAATAAATAATGAATGTGTGTTAAAAACCTTGAAACAAATATAATTCCTCACTAAAGCAACAATGCAAAGACACTAACAATCACATAGAATAGATTACCAAAAGCATACAGGTCGAAAATGAGTGGAAAGTCTAAAACAGATTGCAGCAAAATGACACATGTAAACGTTGCATTTTTCAATTCCCACCTTAAATTACCCTCTAATAAAAATGGGTGAAATACATTGATTTGGAGTGTGGTTTGGGCTGTTGGATAGAGGTATATCAGAGTGACAATATGGAAGTGAAAGCAAGTCTCTAGCTGGTAAATTGGAGGAGTTATACAAGATATAAAAAATGTGTGCTTTGAGTAAAATATAGCCGTGAAATCAGAAAGGAAATCAGTTGTGATAAGAACAGTTTTACTCTACACTAGAGTATTCAGGCTAGGCCACCAAAGACGGACACAGTAAGATCCAAGGTTGATTCGCGAGTTCAACCCTATCACCCCAGCACCCAACCCTAGCAACCAGTCCGATCACTTGAAATATGACTAATGGCACAGGATTACACTAGACAAAACTGAAAAGAGAAATGGTGCTAGCACTAGAAATCAAGGGCAGGGTTGCACTGATAATTCTGACAGTTTTATAAGTTATCAGGATAAGGATAGAATGGCTTAGAGAGTGGGATAAGAACAAAGATATACTATGGATTTCTATGGGGTGGTGATTTATACTCACAGTCCACTTTTAGTTTGGGATTTTGGACTGTCAAGGGTTCTAGTCACTACATGGCAGCGCGCCTGACAAACAGCTGGGCCGTTCTGGTCAACGGTTGGCACTTCTGGACTGGCAATTCTGGTCACTGGATACTAAAGGTCAGCTGGATGGCAGGATTGCAAGATAGCAGGATGGCATCTGGCATGCTTTCCCCTTTTTAATGGGAGATTAGAGGGTTTTCAGATTTGGGGCCTTGCTGGGAATAGGATCAGCACTGCTTGGGTTTTGCAGTGGCCCTGCAGTAGGGTCAGCTATCCTTTGGCCTTGTAGTTGGGGTCTGGAAACTGGATGATGAATGGAACAGGAACGCAGTGCAGAAACTTCAGGAAGAGTGTGTATCTAGAATCTTGTTAGGGACTCTTATTTATAATACATAGTGACATCATTGAAGTATATGGCTGGGCAGGGTCTGCTAAAAACACGCCTCTACCAACTGGAATGGGCAATCAATGTTGGCTGCCTCCCCTAGGATGTGGCTCATTTTAGGGGTTGTGCTTTTTTGAGGTGAAAAGACTTCCCACAGACCTTTTTGCCAAAAATCAGTCATAACAGAATTTACACATTTGTACAGTTGTGGCATATTACCCAATGACATGAGCAGGTTACATATTTTATGCAGACCATTCCATTCCAACTCTGAACTCTTCGAGACATTGTTTCGCCCCTCTGATACATTTTGGTAATTTTGAGTATGAAATATTCGACCTAAAATTCCATAACTTTATACACATGTGCGGTTTATCATAAGGGATGTAAGTATAAACATTTCCATTGGCATCATTGATACTTTTCTTATAATCCCCAATACTTTGCCATTTCTATTCCCAAGGTGTCAGTGACTTCCACAATGTCTCAAATTATGACACAAAATCACCTTTGAACTGCGAGATTATTACGTTTTTACAAAGTCTTGCTGCTGAGATAAAAGTCTTTAAATTTTATTTATAAAATAACCATTTTTTTCTATTTCAGCTACTACCAACTGTCACTTCCCCCAAAGGGAGGATGGGGTTTTCCAGCTTGATTGAAGGTTTATTGCCCCTTATCCACTTCACACTTTGATGTCCCAGAATTTCTATTGAAAGAAGCCCCTACCCAGACTGAAGTCGGATTAGTATGTGAAGTTTCTTTGTCCTGGTCAGTCACAGTTTTCCAACGTAGCAATTATCACTTTCGTGTCCTGGAAGTTTATGGTGGCTGCCTTCCTTGGGGGTAGCCTTAGCTCTGCTAACTAGAATAACTTGTTTTTGGAAGCTTGCAAAATCTAGCCAAGTCAGTTAAAAACCTTTCTTTTCTTTGGTCCTGAATCCAAAAAAAAACAAGCCTGTGGAGTAAAAATAGCCCATATGGGTTTCCCAGCAGCCAACCCCTTCTCATCGCTAGGCACAGACAAGCTTTCATTCAACTTATTACTTTTCCTTTAAAACGGGCATTAATTTTTGTATGGTTTGCAGAGCCCATTTTACACATGTGGTGAAAACTGCTAGCATTTCCTTTCAAATTCGATTTTGCCATCTGACTTCCCAATATTGTCTTGCAGCCATAGTTAGTTTCTTGTACACAACAGTCTGTACAAGGCAAAGGTCTCCTGGAATGGACATGTGCACAGAGCTAAGATTTCTTTTGCAGGGTTCATTCCTTTGACACTTTGTAGCACAAAATAAAGCGTTTACCGTGCACGGCAGAAAGTTAAGTTTCTTGTTGATTTTTCATGGAGTCGTTTTGACAGGGCCTGTCATTAAGGAATCATGCCTGGTTTTGCTAAAGCAAAATGAGATATCCTGGGCATGGGATGGCCTTATTGATCACAGTGGTTTTAGAAAGAACAGATGGAATTAGCGTCAAAGCAGCATTTTTTAAAGGTGAAAAAGTTTCCTTTTCAATGGGCATTTTGGGGTTTGCAGCAAAGCAACGCTGCATTTTCCCTTTATTCCTTTTGTATATGTCAGAACACACTGGCACGCTCTCTCAGTGTGTTCCCTGGTTCCATCCTGCCTGATGTGTGCTTGGCAGGATGATGCAGACATGTTTTGTTGCTGCAAAATGCAGTTTTGAGGCCACAGTGCTCACAGGAGCCAGCGCCGCCATTTTGCTGTATCTGCGCAATGCAGCTTGGTGATGTGGAGAAATACTGTTGAGTGGGTCAATATATCCCACAACAGGAAAGGGGACGAAGGGGCTTATCTCCGAATTACACCAGGCCCTATTAGAATCACAGGGTGAAGACATAGAGGTACACAGGAGGAAATGGGAGAGGGATATGGAAATGGAAATGGAGGATGAAAAGTGGCAAAGGCTATGTGAGGACGCGCAGCGCACATCAGTGGCCTGCCAATACATATTTCATGGATTAAAACTCCAAAGGTGGCAGTGGGACCCGGCAAGACTATCACAGATGTACCCGGGAGCAGACCCCCATTGCCGGAGGAATTGCGGGTTGAGAGCAGACTACTGGCACATGTAGTGGTCTTGCGAAAGGGTGCAGAGATACTGGAAGGAAATCCTGGGATGTATAAGGAACTTGGATGGGGTAGAAAGACAACTGGGCCAGCTCCTGGTGCTATTCGGGATAGAGGTAACAGAAGGGAACTGGGTTAAGCTCCAACACATGCCACACTTCTTGCTGTTAGCGGCCAGAGCCTGCATCGCAGGAGGCTGGAAAAGGGCAGAACTTCCTAGCAAAAAGCAATGGGCCACCAAGGCCCTTGATGTAGATAGGATGGAACAGCTCACTAGAAAAATACATGGCCAAACCCTCTCAAGGAAAATGGAATGTGTGCCGTTCCTGGAAAGCTATGATCCGAAGAGACCCCAGCTAGGAGAAAATCAAGGAACCCCTTAGTCCCGGACGAGAACATGAAACCTGAAGGGGAATAAGTGCAGAAGGGACAGTGGAGGGGGAAGGCACCAAAGGCGGGTGAGAGGGGATTGATAGATGATTTGACAATGGTAGCCCACGCAACGGGCCCCTGAGAGGTAATACGTAGAAACTTCAGGAAATGTGGAGAACAGACTCTGAGCTAAATAAGGGATGCATCACATTAGGAGCCTGTCGAGGACGGGCTCCGGCAGACTAGATGCTAACCTCACCTAAGAGCCAAGTTTGTTAAATGGGGGGTGTGGGCAGGGGACTGGAATAAGGGGGGGTTGTGGTGATTTTGTTCAATTGTTAAGAAGGGGGGTGTGAGGATTGGGACTCTGGGCGTTCACCAATAAACATTCTGAGAGTGAAAGTAGGTTTTGTGTTTGTTTCCAAAACAACTTTTATTTAAAGATTAAGTCTCTTTTCTCTTAAACTTTTAGCTACCCAAAGTAAAAACGATACGTCTTGACAATTGAGGAGCCATCTTCGGTTGGCAAAAAGATTACTTGTAACGCAGGAATATTATCACCAGGTAAGTCTCTATTTCTTTTCTTCTTTAGTAAGGTAAGTGTGTCTCTCAATCTCTTTAGAGAATATAATTGTAGCTTGTCTCTATTTTAGTTATTTTTCTTAACACCCTTCTTCTTTAGGTAAAGCTGTCACTTTATGACTCCAGCGGCTGAACCCTTTTTCGTTATTGCCACACTATACAGACTTTCTTTTCTCTTTTACAGATTCAAATAGTCCTTTGCTCATTCTGTTGTTCTTTCCATATTTATCAAAGTCTTTCTTGTGATCAGCAAAATTTGCAGAAACTCGTAGCTACTTTCCCAGTCCGAATTCAGTTCTTCTTCTCTCTTCAGACACGCTTTCCAACTTCCACGCACATTCAAGACTGCAAGCAGCGTTAATTTCTCTCTCTCTCAAACACTTGTCGAAAGAGTTTTGCTCGTGGAGATCAGCGGGACTCACTTACGTGACTTGCTTCGGCCTTATCAGCTGTTCGTAACACAGGAAGGCAAGAGAGTGAGCTCCGCCCCTCTTCAGACTGCTTTTCGTGGAGAAAAGCTGTCAGGCGTATCACTCTCCCTCACGTCTCCCTTCAGCCTCTGATGTCGTCTGCAGTTCCCGGCTCCGTGGACGTCTCGTCTTCGGGACTTCAAACTTGTAAAAACAACCAGCAATGCCGTAGATCGATTTAGGTAGCGAAGCTAAAAATATAAAACAGTGCAACAGTGCCACAGGATATGTCTTTTAAAATTAAACATTACTTTTCGCCTCACTCTGCGTCTCCAGCTTAATATGCCCACACATAACAGTTGTTTTCGTTTTCCTCTGTCTCTGTTTCCTAGCAAACGAAAAGCAAACAAAACAGTCATTTGCTGACAGAAACAAACAGCTGTAGTAGAAGAGAGACTTTGATTGGCCAAATGATTTGTCAATTACTTGAGGTCTCACTGAGAGCCCAGTTAACCCACTAAGAGCCAGTTAACCCTTCATATACGTGTTTCCCAGCTCACAGCCTGGTTAACCCTTCACACGGCCATTCTGCTCAGTATTGCCAGAGCCTGAGCCTAAGCCAGAAGATGCTTTCTTTGGAGCCTTTACCTTATAATTATCACACACATCCCCTTCTAAGCTCTTACGCTCGGGAAGGGTAGTGTTACTTGATAAAAAATCTGCTTGGGTCAAAAATTTCCCCGGAAGATGCACAGTCTTGAAAGTAAAAGGTTGTAGTGAAAGAAACCACCTGAGTACTCTGGGACTACTGTCTTTGTTACGAGCCAACCAAACAAGGGGCACATGATCGGTCACTAAGGTAAACTCTTTGCCCAATAAGTAATACCTTAATGCCTCTATGGCCCATTTTACAGCCAGACATTCTTTCTCAATTGTGGCATATGGTAGTACGTGAGGTAATAGTTTTCTGCTTATAAAAAGAATAGGTCTTTCGGTTTCACCTTGATTTTGAAAGAGAACAGCTCCAAGGCCTGTCCCTGACGCATCTGTGTGTAGAAAAAATGGCGCTGAGAAGTCTGGGCAATGTAATACTGTCTTTTCTGAAAGAGCATTTTTCAAGTTATTGAACGCATTCACTGTTTCAGGTGAATACCTCTTTTCTTTTGTTGAAGGCAATGTGTTCAGGAGATTGGTCAACAGTGTCGCCAACGTCGAGAAATGTGGAATTAATCTTCTGTAGTATCCGACGAAACCAAGAAAGGCTCTGACTTGTCTAACACTTGTATGAAATTCGAATTTTCTTATAGCGCTCAATTTCTCTTCTTGAGGTTTAATTACACCTTGTCCTACAAAGTAGCCTAAGTATCTGGTATAGAAATTGGCTACAAAAGTTTTGTTAGGGTTTATATGAAGCCCAGATTTCTGAAACAAATGAAGTACAGTCTCCAGATGTGCCAAATGATCATTCCAAGATTGACTAAAGATAATGATATCATCAAGGTATGCTCCCGCATAGTTTTCATGCCCTTGGAGGATCGTGTTCATAAGTCTCTGGAATGTTGCTGGGGCACCATGTAACCCAAAAGGTAATACCTTGAATTGAAATAGACCTGATGGTGTAGCAAAAGCCATTTTCTCTTTGTCATCCGGATGTAAAAGTATTTGCCAGTACCCTTTTGTCAAATCTATAGTTGTCAAATATTTCGCTTTGCCCAGCCTGTCGAGTAAATCCTCTATCCTTGGCATGGGATAGGCGTCGAACTTAGAGATCTCATTCAGTTTCCTAAAGTCCATGCAAAAACGAGCTGTGCCATCTGGTTTTGGAATCAACACAATGGGTGACGGCCATTCACTATATGAAGGCTCTATGACCCCAATTTCCAACATTTCCTTAATTTCATTGTTGATTGACTGTAATTTAGCCTCCGGAATTCTATACAGTCTTATTCTGATTAACTCTCCGGGGGGAGTTATAATGCGATGACATGCTATACTCGTTCTTCCTGGTAGAGTAGAAAATATCTTTGTATACCTTTTGAGAAGGTCCTCGAGATCCTTCTTCTGGTTTTCAGACAAATCTGGATTTATGTTTAACGCTTCTATACTAAGTTCTTCTTTTAACTGTGGGAAGAGTTCGATAGGAGCTTCCTTGGTGTTAATCAAGGCTACAGTGGGGTTAGGTTCCACCCATTTTTTAAGTAAATTCACATGATAGGTTTGTGTTGGAAATTTTCGGTCATCCTGTCTCACCTTGTAGGTCAGCGGACCAAGGACTTCTTCAACTACATAGGGTCCCCTCCAAGCTGCCAGCATCTTATTTTCGGATGTAGGAAGTAACACCAACACCTTATCCCCCTTCTTGAAAGTTCTCAATTGGGAATTCCAATTATAATAGTGTTCTTGCTTTGCCTGTGCCTTTAATAAATTCCCTCAGGCAATATTCTGGAGCTTTTCCACCCTTTCTCTAAGTTGATATGCATATTCAGTTAAGGAAATCTCTTGACTGGGCTCTTCTTCCCAATTTTCTCTCAAGATGTCTAGTAATGTTCTCACACACCTTCCAAACAGGAGTTTAAAGGGTGAAAAGCCAGTTGATGATTGAGTTGTATTTCGAAGAGTGAGGAGAATCCATGGTAACAATCTGTCCCAATTCTTGCCGCCAGGATCTTCTGTTTTGCGTAACATTTGTTTGATCGTTTGATTATACCTTTCAACAAGGCCATCTGTTTGGGGGTGATAGACAGCCGTTTTCAGATGTTTAATTTGTAGAATTCCGCAAACCTGTTCCATAACGGCTGACATAAAATTGGAACCACGATCCGTGACAATCTCTTTCGGAATTCCCGCTCTGCTGATCAAAGGTATTAACACATCACAAATACTCTGAGCGCTTGCAGACCTAAGAGGAAACGCTTCTGGGTATCTAGTGGCGTATATTCACCAATATATACTTATGTCCTCTTGACGATGGTTCTAAAGGGCCAACGATATCCAAGCCGATCCTATTAAAAGATTCCAATATGACCGGCATCGGTTGTAAGGGGGCCTTCTTTATATTTGCTTTGTTTTTCCTCTGACACTCGGAACAGGCTTGACAGAACCGAGCTACTTGGGCATATAAACCTGGCCAATACAGTCTTGCTAAAACTTTCTCTGTAGTTTTCTCAGTTCCTAAGTGACCTTCACCTACCTGCAAGTGAGCCACTTCCAAGACTGTTTGATACTGTTTGCTGGGAACTAGCAACTGTTTTACTGTAGCACCTGTGGAATCTTTGCTAATTTGATAGTAGAGTCCTTTTTCCTGAACAAAGGAGGGGCCATCACTGACCATCCCAGGTTGAACAGCTGCTCTAGCGTTCCCTAACAAAGGGTCTACTTCTTGTGCCCTTCGGAAACTATCGCCCCCTTCATCAATTTTCCAATCGATGGCCACAGGACAAACATTTTTCTCTACCCAGTCTTTCTTCAATTTTCGTAGCTTAGATTTTCCTTTCTTTTCTTTGCTTGAAGTTACAGGAATCTCGTCCTGATAAAAAAGGGCAATTTTTAACCAATTTCACTCTATTTTCTTCATAATTTGTGAAAAATTAGGAACATCCAACCCAATTAGGAGAGGCTCTGGACAAACTGGCATCACAGCAGCCTGTACCTCCATTTGTTTCCCCGCTACCTTTAAATTTATCTCTTTGGTAGGGTAAGGCTTAACATCACCATGAACACATCTAATAGGGATTTGCTTACTCAGGTCACCTGTATTCCCTACTAGATCTGTACTTACTACGGTCTGTAGGCTGCCAGTATCAACCATGGCTCTCGTGGGCTTCCCATCTACCTCAGCGTTGCAGATATAGGAATAAGATGACTTCGGAACAGATGTTAATTCTTGGCAATCTCCTTCTTTAGTACCCTCCATGTTTCCCACATCCATTGGTTCCACTTTGATTTTTTTAGGACACATTCTTGCTAAGTGCCCCCATTCAGCACAATCAAAACACTGTATCCCTTTAGGCACTGCAGTAGATGCTCGTATCCCCGCCGGACTTTCACTAGATGGCCTCAACCTCAGAGGTTCCCAATCTGTCTTCCGAAGCATCGAATTGGTCGACTAGAAGAACTATTCAAGATTGTAGGTGGTTTAGTGTTTGCCACATATGACATGGGTCGACCTTGTCCAGCCTTTTGATATGCCGAAGCGATGTTAACAGCTTCAACAAGTGTGGGTCGATGATGTTGGCAGACCCATCTTTGCATTGAGGGTGGTAGCGCTTCAATAAATTGTTCCATAACAATTTTTTCCGAGACCTCATGGGCCGTGCAAGTACTTGTCTGCAACCACTTCTCTCTGAGTTCTTCGACTCTGTAGAATAACTGGCGTGGTGTTTCTTCGGTTTGTAACTTAATCTCCCGAAACTTCATTCTGTAGGCCTCTTCATCATGGCCTAAGCGCTCCAGAACCGCTCGTTTCATCTCTATATATGGTGTCTCCCCCATTGGATTGGCTGCCTGATAGGCACTCTGCATTTCGCTGGTCATGAGTATGCTATGTAATGACACCAGCTTTCATTCGGCCATTGAGCATTCCTCGCTACTCTTTCAAAATTTAAAAAGAAGTGGGTGGGGTCTTCTCCCACAGTGTATTTTTGTAAGACTGAAGCAGGAACTTGAGAGTGTCTACGTACGATGGTAACTTCTATTAACTGTGCTTGTTGATGTTGAATAGCCTGTTGAAAGGCTTGTCTGTCCGCTTGGGCTTGTTGATTCTGTAGCTGTATAGCTTGTTGGAGGAGTTGTTGTCCTTCAGTTAACGTTTTAATAAGTTCTTCCATGGTGTTCTATTAAAATCCCACTTTTAACACCAAATTGTGAGGATTGGGCCTCTGGGCGTTCACCAATAAACACTCTGAGACTGAAAGTAGGTTTTGTATTTGTTTCCGAAACAACCTTTATTTAAAGATTAAGTCTCTATCCTCTTAAACTTTTAATTACCAAAAGTAAAAAGGATACGTCTTGACAATTGATGAGCCGTCTTCGGTTGGCAAAAAGATGACTTGTAACGCAGGAATATTATCACCAGGTAAGTCTCTATTTCTTTTCTTCTTTAGAAAGGTAAGTGTGTCTCTCAATCTCTTTAGAGAATATAATTGCAGCTTGTCTCTATTTGAGTTATTTTTCTTAACACCCTTCTTCTTTAGGTAAAGCTGTCACTTTATGATTCCAGCGGCTGACCCACTTTTCGTTATTGCCACACTATACAGACTTTCTTTTCTCTTTTACAGATTCAAATAGTCCTTTGCTCATTCTGTTGTTCTTTCCATATTTATCAAAGTCTTTCTCGTGATAAGCAAAAGTTGCAGAAACTCGTAGCTACTTCCCCAGTCCGTATTCTGTTCTTCTTCTCTCTTCAGACACGCTTTCCAACTTCCACGCACATTCAAGACTGCCAGCAGCGTTAATTTCTCTCTCTCTCAAACACTTGTCGAAAGAGTTTTGCTCGCGGAGATCAGCGGGACTCACTTACGTGGCTTGCTTGGGCCATATCAGCTGTTCGTAACACAGGAAGGCAAGAGAGTGAGCTCGGCCCCTCTTCAGACGGCTTTTCGCGCAGGAAAGCTGTCAGACGTATCACTCTCCCTCATGTCTCCCGTCAGCCTCTGATGTCGTCTGCAGTTCCCGGCTCCATGGACGTTTTTGGGACTTCAAACTTGTAAAAACAACTGGCGATGCCGTAGATCGCTTTAGGTAGCGGAGCTAAAACTATAAAACAGCGCAACTGCACCACAGGATATGTCTTTTAAAATTAAACATTACTTTTTGCCTCACTTTGAGTCTCCAGCTTAATATGCCCACAAATAACCGTCATTTTCGTTTTCCTCCGTCTCCGTTTCCTAGCAACGAAAAGCAAACAAAACAGTCATTTGCTGACAGAAACAAACAGCTGTAGTAGAAGAGAGACTTTGATTGGCCAAAGGATTTGTCAATTACTTGAGGTATCACTGAGAGCCCAGTTAACCCACTGAGAGCCCAGTTAACCCTTCATATACGTGTTTCCCAGCTCACAACCTGGTTAACCCTTCGCATGGCTATTCTGCTCAGTATTGCCAGAGCCTAAGCCAGAAGATGCTTTCTTTAGAGCATTTGCCTTATAATTATCACAGGGGGGAACAAAAATTCAAAATGATATCGTGGTGAGGAGTGTATTAAGTGAATGTGTAACTGAGTGCTGTTATGAAACAACCATGATTTTCTGTCAATAAAACTAATTTGAACAAAAAATGTCCTGAAAAGGCTACTAGTTATGGGCCCTTAACATCAGAGGCATTAACACCAGAGAAGCCAGTCAGATTTCACCCAAACATAAAGCATAATGATCCCTATGCTAGACAACAGTATGTAATCTTGAGGGACACTTTGACATAGTCCGCGCATATAAGAGCTGCCCCAGAACCATGTTATGCTTCAGCTAGTGAAGAAGGGGGGATTTCATTCTGTACCTTCAAATCTCTGATGGATTCATAACCAACAAAACAAGAAGAGATGCACAGATGGTACACCACAAAATGTAGTCAACTTGAGGCAGCATTTCCTCAGAACACCCCACAGAAAAGAAATAGATCCCCTGTCATGGTCATCCCAACAGGGTGCAGTCCACCATTGGAAACTGCAATAGCTGAGTTTCAGTTTTTAATTAGTTATATATGGAACTGGTAGGCATTCCATCAATTACAGCATTAACCAATATTCCAGGAGAAATAGTAAACACCCAAGGGGCAAATGCAGTATGTTTAGGATTAGCCATAGCTTGGGCAACTATAACATGGTAGAAGGAACAATAATGCCACTCCTTAAAGGAAAATCTTCTACAATAGATGCTCCAAGGAGACTGGCTTTACTTCCTAATCAAAGAGAGAGGAAACTCCAATTCGGAGATATAGTATCAGCTACATATAAGTATCAAGGTAGAGAGCAATTGAGAAGACGCCCAGGAGAAGGATCCAGAATAGAACCAAATACAAAAGGTAAGAGAAAGCGAAAGCATCACATTGTAACTTTGACAAACCCACAACTACCTTTTCAAATCAAGGTAAAGGTGAATGGCAGCACAAATCAAACCTAGCTAATAAAGAAGAAGAAGAGTATAGGGATCATGGCACCAACCGTGACAGAGCAATTTCCTATGAAAGAAGAATTTCTAAATCTAAACAAAAGTGCTACGCTCAGCAGCAATCACAGGCTCACTTTGAGGCCTGTGGGTGCTCCTACCCGGCCAGGCAAAGGGCATAACCGGGTGTACCTGTTGGTGCCCGCGGGTAAGCCTTCAATATCCTTAAGGTACCACAAGCCCTTAAATGCCTGTGTGTCAACCATCTTGGGACGTGGCTGGGTCACACCGCTTTCTGTGGATGGTTATTTATTTAATAAATGCAATAATTTTAACAGCTTATAGTTCTAGTTTTAGCACTGTTTTACATATGTTTGCAGGTAACCATTGATAACTGACACGTCATATTTAACACGTGATTTAACAATGTCAAAGTTTCATTTTAATATTTAGTTTTATTTGTTTAATAGTGTGCAATAATTTCTCTGATTATAATTCTACAGTGCATAAAAATGTGACAAAAGAAGGAGATTACTCATGTTTCCCCTTGAGCAGGTTCAAATAAATCAGTGACTGTTATGTTAACAATTACAGAGGCCAGTCTACTGACTTGTGAAATTGAATTGCTATTGGATAGCTTAGGCAGAGAGGATGCAAAGATGTACAGCTAGCTGGTCCTTCGATATAACATCTCTAATGTCTAGCTTTGACCCAATGTGTAGCCAAAATTTATTTTAAGGCCCAGTTACTTCAATCAAAACTTAATTTTGTATTAACATCGAGAAAAAAAGGCTAAAGAAAATGAAGGGTGGGGCGAATTCTCCACCAGCCATAAGTATGATTCTAACATGTTTGGTAAGCAGTATGATAAGGTTTGCGGTGAAGCTTATTTGGCACAATTTGAGAGACCGAGGGAGAGCCATTAGGTAGACGGCAAGGCTAGGCAATAACAGCAGAGGAATTTGTCCCTTGTGAGTTAGGTACTTTCGATATACTACAACAGATTTGTCAATGTTGTGGCGCAAGCTCCACAAGAATTTGAGAAAACCAAAAAGATCAGCACATGCAAAAAAAAATAAAAAAAATAAAGAAGAACAAGTGAGTCACAGGAAACCTTGATAATGCCACAAATGAAAGTTGGGTGTACAGTCTGCCAAACACTTGTGGCGGAAATAGGGAAAGTTGAAACCCGAAAAGAAATGGTGAATGGGGGTCAAACCATCCTGTTAGAAATCAACCACGTGTTCTGATGGCAAAAGAGAGAGACTGTGTAGTAATTGGCTCGGTGGAAAATGTCAGATAGCTATGTTTCCCTAAATCAAGCGTTCATGAAGACAAGGTATAGGAATTCCAAGGGGGAGGCATGTACAGAACGGCACTACAGCAACAACACCCCCAGAAAGGCAGAAAAGGGAAAATGGATTCTAATAATAATAGAACTGCCAGCCTGAGAGAGATGTCTGAAGTCTGCAGTGTTACTGTGTACATATAATGTTCCGATTCTTACATATGTAACATTTGAAAAGAGTGATGATCTTGTAAACAAATGCATCTTCATGACTCGAAATTCAAGAGGGATTTTGTGCAATAATTAGGGAGGACCAAATTGATGCTGCAAAGATTCATTGATTCAGAGTTTTTATTAAATCTGAATTACATTTAACCACCATTACCTGGCTGTAGGATTGCTGACAATTGAACACAGGACATTGCCACTAAGCGTCTCATAGATGTCTAGCAACTAGGAGACTAAAGGGAAACAGCATGCTTTGCCAGAGTCAGTGGCAGCTGGTGAATTGTTTGATTGGTGGGGCGTAAAACCTTCACAGGAATTGACATGCTTGACTGAGCTTACCATGGAAGACTGATCCATCCAAGGGGGGGTTTGGTGGGTGCTCTTCACCAGTGAACGTATTTAAAATAACCGGTTGAAATTATGTATTTTACAACACACTTTCTGTGAATAATTGTGTAAAAAGCCACACAGTTTGCAATCGGCTTTGTATGGTAACACATGAAAACATTCAATAGGCGCAAGTCACCAACAGTGCACATTTTCACACTGCCTTTTCATGCAATATATGCCAGTATAACAAAAAATGTTCATGAAGGCCGTGCCCAAACATCCCCATGCTGGCTGCATCACTGCATGCCAGTATTACCATATAAGAGCAAATTTCTAGTTGGCTTTCACATAACGAAACTTAACAAGGCCAGTAAAAATACTATAAGAAAACCTGCCCTTGCTGGCTGTGCCTATATGTGCCAGTATCCCCACATAAGAACATATTACTGTTCTATTTGCCAGTAAAAATGCCATTCCACAGTAAAAACACATGTCCAGACTGGCTGCACCAATGTAAATCAGTCTAGTCAAATAATAACACTTATGTTTGCTTTACTCTTAATGCCAAGTAAAAAATGCCATGCAACAATAAGAAATTATATCCTGACTGGCTGCATCAATGTAGGCCAGTCTAGCCATGCAAGAACACTTATTATGTTTGCTTTATCCATGATTCCCAGTAATAAAAATGCCATTAAGAATATATGGGCAGCCTGGTACAACCAAAGTAGGCAAATCCTGCCAAGTAATAACACTTATGATATTTGCTTTGCATTTGGTTCCCAGTGAAAATGCAATGCTACAATAACCCCTCGACACTGCAGCAATCAGGGGCCCACTCCCAACCCCCCATGTACACACAAACAAAGCATTCACACATCTAATAACTCATCTCATTCACTCACGCAAACAACATGCACACTCTTATTTAGACGCACACAAACATACACTCTTTGATTCACATGCACAATGACAGATACAAACCCTTGAATGCACCCATACTATCATTCAAACATAAATACATGTAAACACACATAAAGGCTGCTTTTCTTTAGCTTCATCTCCAGTCTAGACACCACCAGTCATATAGACTATCAGCCTCCAGTAACACATTAACAAGAAGCGCAACGCAGAGAGAGCTTCCTCGTTCCTGAGTGCATGTGCATTGGAGCCAGAGCGCTTCCAGGAGGATCTACATGTGTAGGGAGGGATAGGAGTGCCTCCTAAGCACATTTAGATCTGCAATTCCCCAGCCTGCATCCTCAATGGGCCATGCAAAGCTGGGAAAGAAAAACGATCCAGACATGCATGGCCCATTGGACATGCGTACTGGGAAGCAAACTGCCAAAGGGAAACCGTGTTTCCCTTTAACAATTAATTCAGTCCAGCCCATGTGCGCTTTGGAGTGCTCAATCTTTTCACTGGGCTGGTTTTCGATCCTCCTTAACAGTGGCAGATCTGTGCACCATCACCCATTATGGATCAGTCGCTCCTGCCCAGATTTCCCACAGTCTGAGCAGCAAGTACATAATCCAGATGGAGTCTTCAGGAATAATGGTCCCTTCATTTGGTCATAAGATACAAAGTCATTCACCCAGGATCAGCAAAACACAAATGTGAACATTCAGATATCTGGCTGGAACATCAGTAACATGAAGGGCATATAAACCGGGTAAATTGGATAAGAATATTGTCATTAACATGCTTCCAGGAAACCTGGACCTTAAACCCTGAAGTGATTGAGGGTTATATGAACCTTTAGATACCAGCTGCAAAGGGAAGACATGGACGACCCAGTGGAGTGCTTCCAACAGGACAGGAGAGAGTTACATGCTAAGTGTGAACCCTTAAACACAAACTCAGTGGACATCCAAGCACTGTTTCTAAGTTTCCTATTAGACCTTAAACTTTTGTTAGTCACTATATACAACAGACTGAAAGGTAAGAAAGCTATGGCGGTTATGGCAACATTAGCAATGGTCCTAGAAGATTGGGTCATCAAATTATGCCATGTAAGAATGGCTGGAAAAATAGTAGTGGGAAACTTCAACTTTTAATTTGAACTGCTTGACCCTATTTTAGTCTGCTTGGACGAGGAGGACAATTGCTGTGATATCCCTGACCTCTGTGCAAAAAAGCTTCAAAGGTGTTTTAAACACTCACTTGCAGTTACCCAGTTATGGACGAAATTAGGCTAAAGAGCATAGAATAGTTGGGCCTTTGGGGATAGACCTGCGAAGGCAATTTTTCTAAAGGGGGATAAACCTAGGCACATTGATTACATCTTGGTGAATTTTATTAAATGGAGTTATCTTAAGGGTTTTTCAATATCGCAAAGGACGGAGAGTGATCGTAGCCCTCAAATACTAGATGTGGAGTTAAAAGAGTTTAAAAAAAGCACAAATAATAGTGCAGTGTATGTTGGGCATCTATAGATTTTTCAAAATGTTATATATAGTCATTTTAAATGATAAACATTAGCTTCATATTTCTATATTGACATTAAACAGTTTTGCATAATTGTGAAAGACTAGTACTTGTTATGCCCATCTCCAGTAAGAAAAGAAGAAAATGCAACTCATATTAAAAAAAGACCTAATTCATCCTTGACATATGTTCGCATATATAATTAACTAATTATTTTTATAACAACTCTACTTAAGAGAAGTTTCATCCTAGACATATGTTTGCATATCTAATTAATACATCTTTAATAACACACTCTAAGCACAGATCAGGATTAGAATCTGTGTTGCTCTGCACTGTCTTGATTCCAAGAAAAGCAAGTTGCCCCTGAGCCCTCCTCCAGGCCCCTCCTCTGCCTAGATAGTCCAATCTGAACTAACCATGTTACACAGGGGAATTTGACCATTATTGACATCTGTTTAAGCATGACTTTGGAAATTGAGCAAGTAGGATCTGAAGCACCCCAGAAGTCTTTAGTTCGCAATTCTGGTACAGAGTGTGTGCAGGCATTCTCCTCTTGCATGTTACGTCAGGTGACCTTTAGGAAGCATTGATTGAAAGTATGTAGGGGACCTTGCAGCCACCATCTGGATAATTGAGTCTTGGTTATCACGCAAGCTATACCTATGAATCACCTGTGATTTTCCTAATATGACCCATTATTCCAAAGGTATGAAGTTCATTCATCGCCTGTTTTTTTGTCGCAGCACTTTATCCCGAAAAAAGGTTTGCCTAAAAAAAAATCGACAAATATGGCGGAATTGGAAGGGCATATAAGGGGTAGGGTGGGGTGGTGTATAGGGAATACATAATGGGGGGTGGGAATTGGGGAGGAACCCGAACCCAAAAAAAAAAATTGATGCATTTTTTCAGCAAATCATTTCCGGCCAAAAGTGCTGGGAAAAAAAAATAGGCGAATGAACATAGAACCTATTCCAAGAGAACAAACTTCAGGCAACATCGCGAGAGACTCACCGAAAATCTCTTGAATAGCTTCTCAAACGCCGGTCCAAAAGGCCTGCATTAGAGGGCAGTTTTATGCCATGTGTAAAAATTAGAAACTCCAGAGACACATCTATTGCATTCACCAGTGTAGTCTTTGTTGAATCTTACCAGTGTGCTAGAGGTATAGCTAGACTGATGTCGAAACTCAAACTGCAATATCCCTCGCTCCCAAATTGTTGAATCTGTAGCAGGCATCTTTAGCAGAAGAGAGTTTACCTGTTTCTGCGAGGGAGACACATCTTATATTACGTCCCAAACAGAAGACTCTTTGTGGCTCATGTAGGCCCTAATCTATGTTAAACATTGATAATAAATATTAGCTAAAGCGCTGGCTTGGCGTTTGCAACCCTTGATTCCTTGTGTTATTTGGCCGGTTTAGGCTGGCTTTGTGACAGGAAGATCCCCTGCTGATGATCTGTGCACCTATTTACTTGTGAGTGATGTGTGAATGAAGCATAGATTGATGCTATTTACTAGACAGATGTGTTTCTTGCAAAAATAAAACATTAATTCACTGCTGCCGACAATATGCAAGGACTTTCCTAGTCTTGACCACATTGTTGAGTTCTCTTACATTCCATCTGGCAAACCGAAGTGGTGTTGATGCTTGGACTATCTATGCAGAGGAGGGGCCTGGAGGATGGCTCAGGGGCAACTTGCTTTTCTTGGAATCAAGACAGTGCAGAGCAACACAGATTCGAATCCTGATCTGTGCTTAGAGTGTGTTATTAAAGATGTATTAATTAGATATGCAAACATATGTGTAGGATGAAACTTCTCTTACGTAGAGTTGTTATAAAAATAATTAGTTAATTATATATGCGAACATATGTCTAGGATGAATTAGGTCTTTTTTTAATATGAGTTGCATTTTCTTCTTTTCTTACTGGAGATGGGCATAAATATGAAGCTAATGTTTATCATTTAAAATGACTGTTTATAACATTTTGAAAAATCTATAGATGCCCAACCTACACTGCACTATTATTTGTGCTTTTTTTTAACTCTTTTAACTTCACATCTAGTATTTGAGGGCTACGATCACTCTCCGTCCTTTGCGTTATTGAAAAACCCTTAAGATAACTCCATTTAATAAAATTCACCAAGATGTAATCAATGTGCCTAGGTTTATCCCCCTTTAGAAAAATTGCCTTCGCAGGCATATCCCCAAAGGCCCAACCATTCTATGCTCTTTGGCCTAATTTCGTCCATAACTGGGTAACTGCAAGTGAGTGTTTATAACACCTTTGAAGCTTTTTTGCACAGAGGTCAGGGATATCACAGCAATTGTCCTCCTCGTCCAAGCAGACTAAAATAGGGTCAAGCAGTTCAAATTAAAAGTTTCATATTTGATTCCTTGACGCAGTATAAAATAGAGGTTAGGTCGTACGTATAATTGTGCGCATTCCTCAAATTAGTCACACAATGGTGTGTCAACTACTCATAACTTATTAAGCAAAAGACGATCCCACAACAACAAAAAGGTTCCCAACCCACAGCGCATGGAAATTACAAAATGACCAACTATAAAACTATAACAAGTAAAAAGAAATGGCAAAAAAGAGCAATGAAACTAGCTAATTCATAACACTAAAGCAGGTGTATAGAGAGTCCACTGCAGTGGCCTAACGAGCTTGGAGGTGGTGGGGGGAAAAGCTTGCCCCCCAGTGGCTCTTTTAAGAGCCAGACCGGGATATAAGGCAGCAGGACACCTCTCCCGTTCGGCACCCTCATTGAGAATAAGGGTTCCGAACGAGAAAGCTGTCCCGATGGCAGGACAATGTTCTGAAATGACAAGTCGGTCCCAAGATCTGCAGACCCCATCAGCGTGAATGCAAAAATCCCGATTTTGCTTCGGTCTGCCTGTGAGGGGGTCTGCAGGACGCGGGACCCGCTCTATCGTTTCGGCCTTTTCAGTGTATGTTCGAGCTCCAGGAGAGCAGAGCGCAGAGCGGCTCTCCCAAGGACCTGACATGTTGCTCTGTATCAACAGAGTATTACATTGGAAGTCATTAGACAATGATGGGAGGAAGGGGATACTATTAGCAGGGTTTTTGGGCCTCATTACAAGTATGGAGGTAGCCATGCCGCTATTAGCGGCATGGCTACCCCCATATTGGGTACCGGGTCCGGGTTCCCGGAATGGGGAAGTACCGGGCCATTCCGACCTTGGAGGGCCCAGTAAATCCCCTTCCCGGGAACCCGGACCCTGTACATCCCCATTCCCATTCGAGCCCCCATAGGTCTCAATGGGAATGGGGAGGATGCAAACAACAGGCCTGTTAATGACGGGCCTGTTGTTTGCATCCTGGTCTGCTCGCGGGACCCGCTAAGGACGCCTGGTAAAACCAGGCGTCCTTAGCGGGTCCCGCGAGGAGACCTCGTATTGGGGTGGTAGAGGGATAACGGGGCCGGCATCCCTAACGGCACCGTTATCCCTCTTCTGCATACGGCCCTTTGTCCCTTAAGAAATGTCAATGGGGTGATCCGAAATGAGAAGTGTGCATAATGCTGCATGCTTTATGAAATAATTACTATGGCTTTAAAACCCAAGGGGGATTTGTTAGGCTCATATTAATCTGCATGATGCTATTGTGACTTTGATGCAGGATGGGGAGAATAAAACGAAAGCCATTCTCGTATTGCTCAACATATTTCTATGACGATGTATATAGTGTAAAGTTAGTTTATTATGAAATGCTAGTTTGTTATGAAATGTAGTTTGCTTCAAAGGCATTGCTATAAATTTGTTAAGCACATGAATTGCACAGCAAAACCTTAATAAGTTTCTATATCAACTAAACCAGGGAAGATGTGTTCAGTTGCTTAAATTCTCCACATCACGGTTGATTGTGGGCGTGTGAATGATACCGTATGGAATTGCGCGCATTGCATTTGGCGGAAAAAGTAGCAGGACTTTTTCGTGTTTCTGGTTTCTAGATAGTTTTGTCCATCTTTCGGTGTGGTAAAGAAGTGTGCCCTGCCCAGGTGTAGCATCTGTTGCTTGGTTGGGAAGAGCATCTGATATTGGATCCATTTATTTCTCAGCAGCTTTTGGACTTCAAGAAACATTTTCAGAGCAGCTTGTTCAATGGAAATGAAATCTCGGTAGACCTGTGAGATCCTCTCTACCTGCCTTAAGGGTCAGATCTCTGTCTCTATAACTAAAGATGCAGGCTATGATTGGTTTAGGTGGTTGTCCGGGCACCAGTGTAGGCACCAGGGTATGGAGAGCACTTTCAATCATAAAGTGTGGTGAGAAAACGGTTTTCCCTAAATTCTTCAGTAAGATTCTGTTCAAGAACAGTTCCAAGAGTTCTTGAGCTGCTGTTTCCAGTATCCCTGTTGCGCCTAGAGCAGGATTCTTGATCCTAATTCTTAACCTTGGTCATGTTCAATGTCTTTTTTATTTCTTTTTATGTTGGAAGACTGTAATTTAAAACAAAAAACAGAAATCAGCCCATTCAGAGAGGAACACTGTATTACTCTACATTGTCAAAACCATCAGGGCAGTGAAGCAACGTATTTCGGAAAACACCGCTCCTGCATCAAGAATCAGGTGCCAGACAAACCATTGGTGGAACATTATGCATTCAAAAAGCACACCAACCTGGAGTTAAAATGGTTTGTCCTGCAATTGATCTCCCCGCAGAAAAGAGGAGGGGACATCAATAAACAATTGATCAAACGTGAGCAAAGATGGATACATTGGCTAGAAACCGTAAACAAAGGACTTAACCTTACAGTCGAATTGAGTCATTTCCTCGGTACCTGATTAAGGTCTGGCCCATGGTCCTTTTCTGAGCAACATTTTGACACCAGGTCCATCACACTGCATGTCAGAGCTGTCTAATCCAAACAGCTCCATCATGGTGCCCCACACACGATTTTTCTGCATTACCATGTCTTTCTGTGCTAGCAGATCATCGCACAGACCCGGCATTTTCAATGGCCAGTAACATCTGTTAGGGAGAATTCTCATAAATTCTCATAAATGGCTAATTTCCCTTACCAACCTAGTCCCTCAGCAGCTTTCCTGGATTTCTAGGGTTTATTTTTTTCACCTGGTAAGAGTGTGATCCTTTTTTCCCACTCTTACATGTGTTTTGCTATGTGTATTTCTACTTTTTGTGTGATCTTGGGCACTGGAGTCTCACCTACTCCATGGAACCATATTTTCATGTGTGTTACACAGCACCTTCAGTGTAACGACACAGGGTTGTCTTTTAGACTTCCCACTGACTAAATTTTTCTGGGGCTGACTACTGTCCCCCAGAAAAGATAAAATTGCCAATAACTTTATTTAGTCACTTTAAACCACAGACCCAGTACACCCCATCTTACATGGAGTATTGGAAAGGGCTAATTCTTATCCCTTTTTGTCTGTGTCTCTTGGAGCATTGTTTCGCTCCCTTTGCACTAAGACTTGGCTGGTGGCAGTGGTATTTACCCTATTTTTTATACTACGGTTATCTTAAATAACCATGGTATTGTTTTAGGCTATTATATTAGCCTCAGAACTGAACCCGCTTGACCATATATACTTTATTACGGTATTTCTTTTTGTAAATGTCTTTCTCGTGTTTTACTCAGCGCGCCAAACCAGGTTTGGTCCCTTTGTTCGCCGACTTTTCGCGGGCTTCTGCACAGAAGCCCTCCTTAAGGCACCTGAAAGTCTGGGTAGGCAGGATGTGAGGCAGGGGTTTTAGGACCCCTGCCATGGGTTCCCTTGGTAACCCAAGTCGCACTCCTGTTTGATTGGCTGGGTGACTGTCCTTACCAGGACAGCCACCCTGCTGTGTGATTGACAACCAAGCTGTATGAATGGGGGAAAGCTGCATAAAAAGCAGGTCTCTGGGACTGGAAGAGCAGAGTCGCCACTGGAACGAAAGAACCTATGACGAGCTGATGGACGAGGACCTCTACCACAACTGAACCGCCCGGTGAAGCCCTGCTGCAGGTCCGAATCTTCAGAATCCGACGAAAGAGAAGATCCTCCAGGAAACTTCTTCCCTTGAGCTGGTGGGACCAACCAGTTCGCCCAAACTACAAGCCAGGACCCCTCCTCTGGTCGAATTCGCTGTACAGAGCTACAGTGGGCCGAATAGCCAGGAAGGTCGGACCCTGCTTGGGTTTTAAGGAGCGCACCTTTTATTTGTTGCTTTGCTCTGCTGCTGGTTTCTTCCCTGGGTAGTGCAGGACCCTCCAGTCTTCCTACTTCTGATCAATCCGACAGTCGCTTCAGGAACCGTGAGCCTGCAGGAACTACTAGGAACGTCTGCCTCAGCTACAGCTCCCTCTCCGTTTTAAGGTACTGTGCAAATCCGGTTGTTCGTTTCGTTCAGCCGCAGTGAAAGTGTTTGAAATCTTTCTCCAATCCGAGGGCTTGTCCTTCTCTTCTCTGTGGACTAACTTTTCCACCAACCAACCTCGTCCGGAATCCGTGGCACGAACTTTACCGCGAACTACACTGAACTGTATTATCGTAAGCAAAAGACTTTTGAACCATTGACTTTGGCCCTAAGCTTTTTCTATCTGATTTTATCATTGTAGCCTCTCTTGTTCAATTGCCCTGAGTACTTACCTGTTGGTGTGATTCAATTTCTGTTAACTTCTGTCTTTCCCACCCTTTTAAATTGCTGGAGTGCCATTTTGCTCCCACTTCATTTTGTGAGCTTAACTTGTCTGGAATTTAAGGGGAGTTGTTTGGTGTATTAAGAGTGTTATTTTTAAACTGCTTATAATAGTGAAATGTTATACCACTGAAGAGTGAAATAAATGTATATTCTTTTACTTGAAAACCTTGAGTCAGTGTTTGCCTGAATCATAGTAATTGCTGTCCTTTGTGTAACTATTTGATACTGCTCACTTACTCCTGAGATAAGTCTGGCTGCTCAGCCACTGCTACCACTTTAACTGTGTAGTACAGGCTTGTACCGAAGGTGAAATTGTACTGTCACTTGTAGTCTTAATTGTGTGTGGTGTTGCAAAAGGGTACTGCATATAATTCTGCCTAACAACACCCCAGTGAGAATAGGAACCATTCAATGAGTACTAGCACCATCTTTGCTGGGGTCCACCATACCATTCCAAATTATAACGCCAAGCTTTTGCCAATTGTCCAAAGTTAATTTCCTAAATTGTAACATCAACCAGTTGACTATTGTTCAGTGATACACGGTACGTGCTGCCCCCATGGGCTGTAATATCACCAATGTTAATTTGAATGTATACAGTTATGCTATCCCCCTGTCCTGTGCTAACATATTTGAGTGTTGGCGACCAGGCAACTCCTAAATTGTAACTTCAACCTGTTGACAATTGTTCAGTGACACTTTGCACTTTTTATGCACTAGTGTTAATTTTAATAATATACAGCCATGCTATTTTCAATTGCTTGTGACAACATGTTTGATTGGCTCTTTGTTGGTCCAACTGTCATCATTACTGTAGTAAGAACAGCAACTATTCCATCTAGCACCATTGTCATCTTTACTTTGTACTTTGTACTTCCATGCATTTTCGAAATTGTAATATCAAACGGTTCGTAATTATTGATTGATACATAATTTATACCTATTGACCCTCACGGGCTGCAATAGCACTGATGTTATCTAGATTGCATACAGCTATGTGATCCCAAGGTTTTGTTCCATGTATTCATTACGAGTCCCCTTCTGCTACAACGATCAGATCAGCCGCAGCAGTAAATATTTTTATTAACCTTCTGAAACTATCAAGCTGAATACATTTGAAATTATCAGTAAATATTTTCCGGGAATGGCAGACCTATAACCTTAAACCAACAACACCATTCCAACATGGCTGCCACATTCAGCAGCCCGGTTCATGCACGACGGCCGTCTGTTACCATGGATACGGCACGGCTATACACCGCGGCACAGCTCCATCACTCTGTAACTCTGTTACTGATTGCACGCCTACGGCTGGTTCGAACATCATGGTGATGAAAGCCACAGTTAGAATTTGTTCCGCTAGGATGCTCTGTCCCGAGAGCACACATGCGAGGCTGATGATTCAGACCCATGCACACGAGCTACCTTTTGCTGGCATGGAACAGATCAGGCGCCTCCCCATACAATACGTCCCTGCGGGGGTCCTATACCATCTTCATTCAAGCCTGCATGTTAATCATCTTTATACCAACACCTACACAGTGCACCATCCATCCGCCTTTTGCAGGTCACCATGTTGGTATGATTACACCCATACTGGGTTCACAGACCAGATGCCAGACATCCACTCGGATTAGATCGATAATCCAATCAGGTTCCTTCAAGGGAGCCCACAGGTGCCCTGCTCCATCCATATGGGACACCTAGTACTTCACTAACCACAAGGTACACACCAAGTTCACCCAGCCCTCCTCTCCGCCTGGGTCGCACGTATCTGTGGTATACGCACCCGGTGCACGAAGATGCCCTTTACATGTTTTACACCCACTTGACGCAAACACCACCCAGTGCACTGAGATGCCCATTGCATGTTCTACACAGATATGCATGATCTTGACACAAATACCACCTGACCAATCCTTTTTGTCCCCATAGCTTGCAATCGATTAGGCCGTGACAGACCCATCTCCATCTGGACTCTGTTCAAATGATATAAGCAGAGTCCCACACTTTGTTCCCCGAGGATCACAGGGTAAGCACCCCCTCCCAAAGGGGTTCTCAAAATAATAGCAATAATAGCTTGTCTAAATTTTTACAATGAGATACCCGAATGGACCATCAGTGTCTGACTCCACTGTTTGTCATTCCATAGATCAATCATTTATTGTGTTTCACACCATTCTTTTCTCCGTCCTGATGAAAGCCACTCCATCCTGAGCACCATACAACGCTCACTGGCAGCCGAAACACACCCGTCTCGATAATCCCGTTCACAGTGTGTAATGTCAACACCGTCATATGCCAGCAATGTGAACCAGCATACACCACTAGTCATGGGGCCCCTGGACAAAAATGGGACCCATCTGTAGTGGATACTATGTTTTTGTAAACATTTTCTCAGATGTCCCTAATCAATGTTCTGTTTGTGTCCTGTGTAACTATAATCAATGTGTGATGTCAAAAACTCAGTATGAGTAAAATCTTTTTATAATAATTCTTCTGAGTCACTAGACTGTTTGTCCATTCGGGACGGCCTGACCAATTGTGTATTGCATAATTTCACTCACCTTGGCAGGTCAGTCCCATAGTAGATACCAAGTGGCATGAACCACATAAAATCATTAAAGTGGCTAGCAACCTGATTTATGAGTCCGGCAACCAGACAAATGAACAAATCGATCACGTAAACCTACTCAAGGAATGCAAATATCCAAATGCAACACCACCACCAGTGCCTGCCCTTATTTGCGCTGGAAGCACTCCTGAACGTATTCTGACAAATCCTGACATGCATGGGCAACACAATCTAAAACACATTTTTGGTCAGTAACCAGATGTATTTTCAGAAAGTTCTGTGCAAGTAGAGGGATTCAACCACCATATCCATACACCTACAGAGCAGAAAATATGACTAAAATCATATTGAGTATCCGAAGCTTAAAGTGAGATTAAAAGATTTTGAAGCTTGGGGGTACCTTTCCAAAGTGAATGGGCTTCACTAGTTCCCCTGGTAAAGAAAAGCAGATGGGACCTGGAGATTTTGTATCAACCTCAAATGGGTAAAGTAAAGTTTGATCTTCGACACACCAAATGCCCAGAATAGACAATCTGGAGGAATGACTTATGAATGCGAAATATACCTCAACACTACACCTTACAAAACAATATTAGCAGGTCGCCTTGGCTCCTGTAGCTAGTGAAAATCACATACACTTGATGACCTTCATCATTTTATAGTAATACCATTGATATTGAATATTATTATTATTATTATTATTATTATTATTATTATTATTATTATTATTATTATTATTATTATGGCATGTATTGAGAGTGGATCTTAGGAAATCAACAGAGTGCTATACAATCGTAGAGGGAAGAGCACAATGAGGGAAGCAGAGAAAAAGTGAGCCATTTGCATCAAGGGATTGTGAGGTGTCTCACCCGCTAGTCCTCAGGGTACTGTCATCCAGGTGGCCAGGAGACGGCCATCGCTTTTGGATCCAATTTCTGGGGGTGGACCAGTGCAGGAGGATCATCGAGTGAGGGGTTTTTGGGGAGTGGGAGTGGGACACTTGATGGCCAGACTCGGTATCCCTCTCCCTGCAACAGCTTTACCCCATCCTACTCTGTAGGATATATGGGAACTCAACCCCACCCTTTCCCTTCACGCACACTTTCACATGGACAGCCTGCTCTGGGAGAAAACAGACTCACAACCGAGCAGTGAGTGAGGCAAAGAACACAAAGGAACAGCATTTTTGAGACGGCAGCTGAACGAGGCAAGAAAGATGGCAAACCAAGAAGGTTGCACAAGGAGGGAGATAGCAGTGACCTTTCCGGCGGAAAGCCATAAGTGGTCCGGCATCGCAAGTGGGCTCAATCGAAGGTCTCTGTGAGGTATTCAGCCAAGAAGAGGCAGAAGCGAAAGTGAAAGATAAAGAATAAGAAATGTGAATCGAAGTGGTACTGCGCCGGTTTAAGCAAAACCCATCACACAATCGAAAGACTTTGGTTTTTGATACAATGAGGAAAGCTTGGAAAATGAGCTTAAGTGATCAGAGCCCGAACGAGGCAGACCAGTTGTGAACATTTTGCTAAAGGGGTCTGAGACTGAACGAGGGAGATCCGTGGTCCGAGCCCGAACGAGGGAGACCAATTGTGAACATTGTGCTAAAGGGGTCTGAGCCCGAACGAGGGAGACCAATTGCGAACCTGTGAATTTGAAAATCCTAATAAGAAAGGAACTTTGGTGTTTGTTTGTTACGTCAGGCCCTCTGCAATAAGAGGCTGTCATTGGGAGAGAGACTTTGGCAGAAGGCCCTGATACCTATGCTTTGAACTGTTCTGTTGTGGCCAAGAAGCTAGAGTGTGGGCAAAGCTCAGGCATGCCACCTTGTCCCATGCTGAAAACGTGGGGAAAGGAAACCAACTGCTCAACTATCCTAACATATCATTTCTTGAACATTTTACTTTTGCCTACATTGTTGTTCAATGCCATTTTCATTTAGAAGTAAGGATAGCAATAGGTTTATTAGTATAGGCCTTTTTATTTTGATGGAGACTCCACTAGGACCGCGTTATAATTATTTGATGGTCGCAGCTTGCTCCCATTCTTATATTTAGGATTAGTTAGGCGTTCACCCAACCCATTGAAGTTCAATAAAAACCCATGAACTGTGACCACTTGTCTCTGTCTTCACTGTTTGATACCATGCTTCCTTACACGTGGTGTCAGAAGTGGGATATGATTCAATTGATAAAAAATGAAAATCAATGCTGGTAATCGTCATACCACCAGAAGGAGAAAATAGGATTATTGAACTCCTTGAGTCTGATAGAATATCCACTCTGAAAGAGGCCTTGTTGTCCCAGTTCCAAGTCCCAATTCGCCAACAAGATCTGTTTTTCAAAACTCAGGTATTGTTAGATACTCTTCCAATTTCCCACTATAATATTCAACAATGGGATAGAATAATTTTTCAAATAAGACCCTCACATGTCTTTATTAGACCTCGCACCCTGAATCCGCCCTTTCCGAAACATTCCTTTTTGGTACCAGGCTAGTTCCGGTTCGTGGTCTGTCTGGTTTAGAGATCAAAATACCCAGATCATCTTCCCCATCAGGATCAAGCTTGGAGGAGTCAAACAACTTCGAAAACCCCCTCAGAACAAGTTGAGAACCTTTTCTTTTCCGACTCATAAAGTATTACGGAGGAAGCCCATACTCCCCCGGAAGACATGGCCAACCTTGAACCCATCTGTCCCAGGAGGATAGCTCAGCGGCAGCGTGCTCGACTTGGAAACAAGATGACACGGAGCAACACAGGTTCGATCCCTGGGTCCGCGCTTAGAAACCTCTGGGTATTAAGCGCATTATAAATAACCTATCATATCTCATATATCATATCATGGCCCAATTGGCCACACATCAGAGTCATGGCAAGAAAACGTAACAAAATTAGTCAAGTTACAGGCAAGACTCCTACTACCTCAAGGGATACTACAACCTTATCAGGAAGGCAAAGACATAGGGAATTTCTTTTTGAATTTTGAGCGATTAGCTGAGCAATTGGGATGGGAAGAAAATCGTTTTTTTTTTTTATTTGGGGTCCCTATTGAAAGGCGAACTACAGACCACCTACCAGCTACTTGACCTTGCCCAGGGGGCTACCTTTATATCCATAAAAGAGGGACCTTTTAAAAGGGTAGGGCAAACCTGTAACTTCTATCGACAGAAATTAAGGGCCATTAATTTAAACCCCGGTGAATCCCATCTCGAGTTGGGCGTACGAACTAAGAACACAGTATCCTGTCGGATTAACAACAAGACCATGCAAGAATTGGTAGAAATTATCATTCTGGCACAATTCACCAATTGTTTGCCTCCTTTTTTACAGAAAGCAGTGTTTCAGTTAAACTGACCCACCCTAGTCATGGCTGTTGAGACTGCCCAAAACTACTCAAATACCGTAAAACACTGTCACTCTGTACACAGAAGTGAGGAGTGGAAGGATCACAAACCCACTTACCGTTCCCAATGCCATGTACTAGATAGTGGGGGAGGGGTCTCTAATCCCAAAGAGTGGATTCAAAAAGAGAGAATTGAAGACAAAAGACCGGACCCAAAAGGTAGAGAGGCAAGCAGGAGAGAGGAACTTAAAGCAATTAAACCTTCACCTCCTACTTGTTTTTCGTGTAAAGAAACTGGCTATCTGGCCTGGCATTGCCCTAAAAATCTAAAAGAAGAACCTATGGAAATAAGGGAATATGAAAGGGGATGAGTGGGAAAAAACAGAGGCAGATCTTGAAACCTTCAGCATATCTCTTTGTCAATCTTCAAATGACTTTACATATTAAAAAGTCCTGGTGAATGTAAGGCCTATAAAGGCACTAATTGATACAGGCAGCAAACAGACCGCCAAAAGGGCCGATTTGGTTACAACAACAGACCTAGAGAACGCCACTCTACTTAGAGTCACATGTGTACACAGAGATAACAAGGTCTATCCTAAGATGCCATGTACATTAACATTAGGGGAGAATCACGGCCGGTGTCATCAGCTATTATTCCTGGGCTCCCAGAAGAAGTCATTGTGGGAAGGCACTTCCCTGCATTCGCTACTCTCTCACAAGAACTTCCAAAATCCCAAAGGTAATTTATACCACAAGATTGTTGGCAATGTGACTGTTACCCCCAAATCTCTCCAGTGTGGGAATGGACGGAAACAGAATCTCATGAATCTACCATTCGCCAAGAGCCAACCCCAAAGCATAAGGAATACCTACTAAAAAAATCACCACCTCAATCCCAGTTTGTAGGATACATTCGGGAGACAAATAGGAACACCCAGCCTCTACCGGAATGGATGAAATAAAAACATGGAATATGCAACAGTCCCTGGATACATCGATTCCTTGATCTATCCAAGATTCTAAAATTGGAGGACCATAGAAAGGACCAAGTATATCCACCTTGCATCGGGGGAAGGGTATGTGAGGAACCAGAAGGTGTCTCACCCGCTTGTCCTCTGGGATCTGTCATCCAGGTGGCCAGGACATGGCCAATGCTTTTGGATCCTGTTCCTGGGGGTGGAACAGTGCAGGAGAATCACCTATGTGAGGAGTCTTCGGGGAGTGGGAGTGGGACACTTGATGGCGAGACGCAGTATCCCTTTCCCTACAACACCTTTACCCCAGCCCACCCAGTAGGATATATGAGAACTGTAACCACTGCCCCTTCACAAACACTTTCACACAGGCATCCCTCTCTGGGAGAAAACAGACTCACACCCAAGCAGTGTACCTGACATGTCCCACTACTATGGTCAGGCACGGTCAAGCAATTACTGGTAAGCATTCACACCTGACTTCCATTAAGCTTCCTCACACAGATAAAAGGCGGAGCACGAGAGCACAGTCTGAGCGAGGCAAAGCACATGAAGGAACAGCATTTTTGAGACGGCAGCTGAACGAGGGAAGAAAGACGGCAAACCAAGAAGGGTGCGCAAAGAGGGAGGTAACTTTTACCTTTCCGGCGGAAAGCTGTTACTTTCTAGAATCCTTCAGATTCAAAGCATAAAGCCAGGAAACCACACTGTAGAATCCTGCATTGTGTGTCGGAGATACCTGGAGCCCTCCTGCACGGCTGACTGAGTCGGCAGGAAGCAGCAGCAGCCGTGGTACCGTCCTTGGCTCCAAGATCAAAGCAGCACCAGAGAGATCAACACAGCCGGTGAGTTGGGGGGACTCAACTGTTTGTGTGACGTAACTGTTTGTTACGTCAGGCCCTCTGCAATAAGAGTCTGTCATTGGGAGAGAGACTTTGGCATCCCTGATACCTATGCTTTGATTTGTTTCCTTGTGGCCAAGAAGCTAGAGTGTGTGTGAAGCTCAGGTGTGCCACCTTGTCCTGTGCTGAAAACGTGGGGAAGGGAAACCAACTGCTCAACTATCCTGACATATCATTTCTTGAACTTTTCTTTTGCCTACATTGTTGTCCCACACCATTTGTATTTAGAAGTAAGAACTGGCAATAGGTTTATTAGTATAGGCACTTTTGTTTTGACAGAGACTCCACTAGGACTGCGTTATTATTATTATTATTATTATTATTATTATTATTATTATTATTATTATTATTATTATTATATTATTATCCCAGCTTGCTCCCATCCTTAGACCTTAGACTTAGGGTTAGATAGGCGTTCAACCAACACATTGACGTTCAATAAACACTTTTGAACTGTGATCACTTGTGTCTGTCTTCACTGTTTGATACCATGCCTTCCTTACAGGATCTACAAGCAACCAGGGGAGCAAACAGTGGGGAGCAGATCACTGAGTCTCAGATAGGGTGGGGAATGCAGGATGTGTGGACCAAGTGTTAGGGAGGAGCCAATCCACGAAGAGGAAGGTTTTGAGCTCTTTCTTGAACTGTAGAAGTGATGTGGCAAGTCTGATGTTGATGGAGAAGAGGCTCCAGAGTCTTGGGGCATAGACAGAGAAAGGCCTGTCTTCTGGTTATTTCCTTCTAGCACTGGAGGAATTCAAGTCTGCACATGTCGATACTTCTGGTGGATCACACGCTTGTGGATATCAGGGTGACAGCCTTATAGATGATGCAACAGAACAGGATTTGAAGATGACACAGTCTTGAAGCAGGAGCCAGTGCAGTTCGTTGAGGGGTAGGATGATGTGGTAGAATTTGCAAAATCCTTTGATGAGTTGTGCAGCCATTTGGCCCCCACCATTTTTGAGAGGCTTGTGGATGTTGTTTTAAAACCATACCAGGCCTTTGTTGGGGCCTACCTCAATGATGTCATCATTAATAGCGGCACTTGTGCTGAACACATGTTCCACCTCATTGACATCACCTGAGCCCTGAAAGTGGCGGACCTAACAGCTAACCCTGCTGAATGTCTCTGGTCCAAAATGCAGTTAAATATTTGGGGTTCTTTGCAGGGAACAGCGTGATTACACACCAGGCGAAAAGGTGGAGGTTATGATGAGCTCCCTCCCGCATGCCACATGCACCAAAAAAAGACTGTTAGGACACCATAGATGTTTTACACTTTTCCTTTCCACTCTGGCAGCTCAGACTGATTGATAAACTAAAAAACAACTCCCTGAACATCTTGAGGTGGGATCAAAATGACCATTGTGCGTTTGACCAACTAAAGGACCACCTGTCATTATTTAGGATGTGCAACCTTTCAAAACCATTCATATTACAAATAGATGCCTCCCAGGTGGGACTGGGGGCTGTCCTTTCACAGATCCATTATGGAAAGGAACACCCATTTCAAATACAAGCAGAAAACTGTTCCCAAGACAAAAAACAATATAGCACCACAGAACTGGAGACCCTGTGCCTAAAATAGGTTACAAAAGCCCTCAAATATTATCTAGACAACCACAAAATCACCCTAATTAATGAGAATTCTTCCCTGGTAAGGTTGATATGCCAGAAAGATTCCAACATGAGAATCATGAGATGGTTTCAAGCTCAGAAACCATAAATGTTTGAGGTGAATCCTCGTAAGAGCTGTGAACAAGGCAATGTTGACTACCTGAGTAGGTTTGCCATTTACCATATTGATGATAGGAATGGGTGGGAGTGTCAAAAAGAATTGCCTTAATTTTAGGTAATGATTAGGCAATCCATAGGCAAACGGCCCTTAACAGCCACATCTAACGTGGCTGCCTCCTTAATCAAAGGTGCCCTCATCAACGCTAGATCGCTCCTGGCTCATGCACTTCATATTGCAGAACTCATTGTGACTAATGACCTGGACTTCATAGCAATTGCAGAAACCTGGCTCCACTCAGCAGCAGGTCCAGCCTTCGCACTGGCCATTCCTAAAAACTACAGTATTCTCAAAATGGACACAGACTCTAGAGGCGGAGGAGTTGCCTTCATTGCAAAAAAACAGCTTGGACTAAGAGAACTCCCTAACAACCATTCCCTTCGGGAGAACTTCTGTCCATCAAACTACCTCTCACGGCCTCTCACACCTTGACTATTCACCTCATTTATAGATCTCCAGGTCCTATCTCCTCATTTGAGGGAGATATTTCTCAACACCTTACATGGAACACCAAACTAGGCTCCCAAATGATGATGCTAGGTGACCTAAATCTGGGCTTCAAAGACACTAATGATGGCAACGCTTTAGCCTTAGCCAATACTATCATGGAACTGGGTTCTCGCACCGAATAACTAATCCTACACATAATAAAGGTAGAACTCTGGACTAGATTGCAGACCTAAACAGCGACACTAAGATTCTCTCCAACACATCCTGTGCCTGGTCTGACCACCACGTTATCTCCTTCACTATCCAGGTCTATCTTCACCTAGATTCTGGCGCTATCCAAGCCCCATCAGCACTCACTAGAAACAAACGGAACATTACAGTTGATAGACTACTGCCCTTATTGCATGCTTTAACCAACTATCCAAACCACGCCAACATGGACCCCTTGTCATTGGAGAGCTGTATAATCTAACCTTACTTCAGGCTGTAGATAAAGTAGCACCCTTAAAAATGCGCAAAGCTAAGCCGCGTGCACATCTAAACACCTGGTACACTACCAACCTCAAAACCTTCCGTAGTAGAAAAAGAACAGCAGAAGTGAATTGGAAAAGAAACCCAGCGACCTTGAACAAAGAGTGGTTGACCACTGTCTCAAACAATTATAAAGCTACCATCCTCCAAACCAAAAGTACCACTTACAACAATAGAAGTACGAGTGCTAATTCAGGGACAAAAAAATTGTTCACTATCCTCCGGGAACTAGAATCCCCTGTGCCACCACAAGAATCTTGCACCAAAGGCTCTACTTGGTGCACCAACATTCAAAAAGCCTTGCTGGACAAAATTGCACTCCTACAAACAAAAACGGAAGCAAAAAAAACATAGTTTGCGACTGGATACCCATATCACAGAGTTGAGGGACTCCCTTACTAAACCCTTCACGCCATTTGAGTTTGCCCCTGTTTCTGTTATGGAAGTAAACAAAATAATCTCGAGTCTTAAACCATCCAGATGTCAAGGCGACATTTGTACAGCTTCAGTCATTAAAGAGGCGGTGGATGAGCTTGCTCCTTTCATCACGTCCATAATAAACACCTCCTTTGAAACAAGCATTGTCCCAACCAACCTGAAAGATGCTTGTGTCCTCCCATTACTTAGAATACCTACCTTAGACCCTAACATCCTGACCAACTAACGACCAATAACAACTGTACCATTCCTACTCAAAATACAAGAGACAGCTGCATAATTGCAAATTCAAAGTCACTTAGAATCCAACAATCTCTTGGGCCTTCGACAGTCAGGCTTCAGACCAGGTCACGGTACTGAATCAGCACATAGACTAAAAGATCCAAATGGATGAACTAAAAGACAATGGCAACCTAGTGCTCCTCGTTCTACTTGACCTATCAGCAGCCTTTGACTTGGTCAATCATAAAGTCCTTTACAAACACTTGACCACAGCCGCCCACTTCTCCACAAAAGAATCTCTATGGATACAGTCCTTCCTTTCTGAAAGAACAATGTGGATATTCGCCCGACTGCATCCGCTGAACCTGTCCCAGTATCTTGTGGAGTACCGCAAGGCTCTTGTGTGTCCCCCACACTTTATAATATATTCACTAAGCCTCTTTTCGACCACTTGGATGACCTGGGTATCACCTACACAAACTATGCGGATGAGACCCAAATCCTCATTCCCATTACAGGGTCCTACGAAACTGACTCCAAACTGCTTAACAATATATACCAAACTGTATATGCGTGGATGGCTATCCACGGCCTATGTCTTAATGTTGATAAAACTGAGTTACTCCTTATCGGATCCCAGAACAAACTAAACAAATGGCCAATTCAAATCCTTTAACATTGATAGCACCACTATCAAAGTTTCAAAGGAAGTGAAAACCTTAGGTATATACCTTGACTCAGCTCTTACCCTTACTAGACAAGTTAATGCAACCGCATCAGCAGTAGCCTATACCTCAAAACTAATAAATGCCTGCAGACCTTTTCTCTCTTCAGACAGCTGCATTACCTTGGCCAGAGCACTTTTTTTTTATCTAGGCTTGACTATTGTAATGCCCTATATGTAGGAATGAACAGCTGTAATGTAAAAAGTGCAAGTGCTTCAAAATAATGCCTTAAGAGTTGCACTTAATATACCGAGAGCCAACCGCATCACGTCAGCAAGAAAAAAACTTCCATTGGCTCCCTATCCTTCAAAACACTATTGTTGACACACAAGTGGCTCTCAAATACAGCTCCAAAATACCTATCTAATAAATTTACAAAAATACAAACAAATAGACCTACCCGGTCTATACACGCACACTTACTAAAGATCTCCAGATTTAAACTACAAAATGCAGGGGGTAACAGTTTCCCGGTGTAGCAGCTAAACCTTGGAACTCCATGCCCCCAGTCCTAAGAGAAGAACCGTCCTTTTGGACCTTCAGGAAAAATGTGAAAACTTGGCTTTTTGCACATGAGCAGTAATGTGGCCCTTTTATCTTGAATTGTACCTGCACTATCATGATATGCTTCTGTTAGGAATGTCTCCATTGTACACTAATGTATTGTAATGTCTGTCACTTCTGTAACTACACTGTAATCTCTTAAGGAATGCGCCCAGATACCTTTGAGTTAGGTGCGCCCTACAAATAAACACATAAATAAATAAATAAATTAAGGCTCACAGTTTTATGGTATTTATTTTTTCAACCTTTATTTTTCAACATTTCCGTCTGTTTTTATCCATATTTATTTTTTTGCCATTTTTTTGTATTTATCCATATTTATATTGCCTCTGTAAAAAATCTAATTGCACCTGGTGCTTTTCCACATTATTCAAATACAAAATGCAATATTTTGATGCCTGTAATGGGAAGCTCATAAAGCTTGGTTCTTGCATATCAAGCAAAGAACCTTTTTCACTTTAAGAACAAACAGCTGCTTACTATGCCGATGTGATAAACAAATAAAAACAGAAAGGAAACAGAGTGATTTCCGTCTGTATGTAGGTGTAGAAATAATTAAAAATAGAAAACTGGGAGCCCTAGTTATGCTTAGGGAAAAGGTTTTATTTGCATTTGCTTGCAAGACAAACAGACAACATCCTATCCTCTAACTAATTCCCAACCACCTAACCTACCCCGCCATCCAGAACTGCTCCTCTCATTTGCTTTCAGAAGCTCCATCTCGAATCTCGGAGAACCGCTAAGTGGGCCTTCCAGCAGACTATTCTCGCCTCCGGCAAAAGCAAAGGTCCTGAGTGACTAGTCCACACTTAGCCCAATTCATGGAATAAATCTGCGCTGAAAACGGGGTGCTTGCGTTCAAAACGCGTTCAATCGCCCGTTTACCGATTCATGGAGCACATTGCGCGTGGCTTACCTGAGACTTGCGTTGAATCCGCGCGGGTCCAACACGTCACTGCGACACCATGAACGCCTTGAGCGAGATGCCCAGTGAAGGTGCACACCGTCCAGCGCACACAACAAAAAAGGGGGCCGAACAAGTGGAATGTTGAACAACAAGCGTAAATGTAGGCGGTACGGGGGAAGTACCACAGGAAAATACATGCAACGCCTACACACGCACTAACAATACGTATTCATGGAATCGAACAGGGCCCACCTACGCGTGGCAAAAGACGCGCAAACCCTGAAACACGTACGCCACGCAAAAACTGTTGTGTCACTGCGTACCAAAACCAATGCATAAAAGTGCACGCGAAAATTAAACGCGCGCATACAGCTACGATGAATGTAACATTTCTCGCAGCAGTGATCAGTGGACACTGCAGGAGTAGGAGGAGGATAGCCAGGGCCTGAATTTTCTTAACCAGGACCAGCCTTTAGGGGATGCCTGATGGCCAGGTCTATGGCAGGTATAGGTTTCCACCTCATATCATCTTAGACCTGGTCAGGGAGTGGGAAGATGACCTCACATCACCCACCCTGTGCTCCCAAGCACCGAGCCCCTTGGAACAGGTGCTGAATGTACTGCATTTTTTGGCCACTGGGTCATTTCAGCAGACAACTGCCATAGTTGGGGTGTATCGCAGGCCACACAGTCATGATGCCTACACCAGGTGTTGGCAATCATGACTGCACGCCCCTCAGTCTGCAGGCACATATAGATGCCCAGAACACCCGCAGAAAGGCAGGCCGTATTCCAGGACTTTTATGGGGTGGCGCACTTCCCTAAAGTGCTTGGTGCCATTGATTGCACCCATGTGGCCCTACGTCCACCTAGGGCCACAGAGCACATCTATCGTAATCGCAAGCACTGGCATTCCATCGAAGTGCAGGTTGTATGTGATGCGAAGGGAATCATCACCTCTGTATATGCTAACTGTCCAGGGTCCACCCATGATAGTTTCATCTACAGAATGTCACCCCTACACCGGGCCCTGGAAGCTGGGTGGCATGGTAACACATGGCTCATTGGTGTGTACAAATGGCCCGCCAATTTCATGCATGTCTCACGCAGACTAAACCACATCACTGACAACCCATCTCACCTCCACAGGGGACAATGCCTACCCACTTAGCACCTACATGATGACGCCAATACGGAACCCCACCACACCACCCCAGGTAAAATACAACGCAGCTCACATTGCAACTAGGGCCATAGTGGAGCGCACATTCGGAGTGCTAAAGTCATGCTTTCACTCCCTTGACCACTCTGGTGGAGAGCTACTGTATGCACCACCAGTAGTGTGCAGGATCATAGTGGCAGCATATGTCCTGCACAATGTTGCAAACCCTGGTGTGGCGTACCAGTGGACATGGTGGTGCCCCCACATCCACAATCACTAAGGTGCCTTTCTTGCAAAATAATTTGGATCGAGCAGCCTACCTGCCGATCCAAGACTACCTGGAAACTAATAAACTCTTGGGCCTTAGACAATCGGGCTTCCGTCCGCGTCACGGAACTGAAACCGCCTTTATTGATCTAAAAACACAGATTGAAGACCTAAAAGACAAGGGAAAGCTGGCCCTTCTACTCCTTCTTGATTTATCAGCAGCATTCGACCTAGTAAATCACCAAATCCGCTGTCGACACCTCAAACTAGCTGCCCACTTCTCTGATAAAGCCACGTCTTGGATCAGCTAATTCTTGGATAACAGACCCATGAGGGTTTTTCTCCTTCTGCTGCCGCTGAACCCTCACCAGTTACCTGCGGGGTACCACAAGGATCGTGTGTCTCCCATACACTCTACAACGTGTTTACTAAACCTCTGTTCAATATCCTGGATTATCTGGGTGTCACCTATACGAATTACGAGGATGACACCCAGATACTCATCCCCATCCCAGGTGACCACGCAGCTGACACACTAGCCGTAAACACCATCTACCAAGTCATCCAAGCCTCGAAGGCTCAACATGAACTCTGTCTCAATGACGAAAAGACAGAGCTTCTCATCCTGGGCTCTCATCAGAGACTTAACAAACTAGACCCGTTGTTTAAATCTTATGTCATTGATGGTAACATCATTAAAATTACAAATGACACTAAAACTTTAGGCATATATCTCGACTCCACCCTTTCCCTCTCTAGACAAACTAACTCAGTATCCTCGGCCGCAGCGAACACGTGCAAGCTCATTACAGCGTGCTGACCCTTCCTCTCACCAGCCAACTGTACGACCTTAGCCAGGACTCTGGTCATGTCCAAAATCGATTACTGCAATGCCCTTTACCTAGGCACTAACCAATGTAACCTCAACAAGCTACAGATTATCCAAAATAATGCCATCAGAGCCGCACTAAATATTCCCAAGAACCATCACATATCTGACACCAGACGGAGCCTCCGATGGCTCCCAGTATCACAAAGAGTTTCTCTGAAAACACTTGTATTGACACACAAATGCCTTGCTGCTAGGGAGAATTCTCATTAATAGCTAATTTCCCTTACCTAGTGAGTCCCTCAGCAGCTTTGCTGGATTTCTGGGGTTTATTTTTTCCACCTGGTAAGAGTGCGAGCCTTTTTCACACTCTTACAGTGTATTTTTTGTGTGTGTTGTACTTTTTGTGCTCATGGGCTCTGGAGTTTCACCAACTCCCTAGGCATCATCTTTTTACTTGTGTGTCACACAGCACCTTTAGTGCAGTGACACAGGGATGTCTTTTAGACTTCCCTTGTGAACTCCATTTCTGGGGATGAGTACTGTCCCCCAGAAACATGTAAAGTCACCATTGGCTTTACTAGTCCGTTTAAAATACAGATCCAGTACAAGCCATCTTACAATGGAGTACTGGAGAGGAATATATTTCCCCTGTCCTTCTGTAACTCAAGGGGCACTTTGTGTCCCCCTTCCCGACTCGACATGGCTGGTGGCAGTGGTAACTATCATTTTTACATGGATTCCTGTGTTAGTGTTCTGGCTGTGGTGACAGACTTGATCATAAAACCCGCTAACCCATATAGTTTTTAATCGTGGGTCCTGGCATGGTTTGTCGCCATTTCGTGTTGGAAAGGTCTTTCTTGTTGTTTGCTTTTCGCACCAAACCAGGTTTGGTTTCCTTGTTCGCCGTCCTTTGGCGGGCTTCTGCAAAGAAGCCCTCCTTTGGCGTCTGGGTGTCTAGGTGGGATGAATGTGAGGGAGGGGTTTAGTAACCCCCTGCACAGGGTCTCCTTGGAGACCAAAGTCGCACTTTGTGTCGATTGGCTGAGGTGGTTGTCTGGACTGGACAACCCCCCTGCTGTGTGATTGACAGCCAGGCTGTGTGAATGGGGGATTTTGGCATAAAAGGCAGGACTCTTGGGCTGGAAGTCAGAGTCGCCACTGGAACTACAAGAACCAAAGAGAAGTGAAGAAGAAAATGGCTGCTGCAACTCTTGGATCCCAGTAAAGCCCTGCTGCAGTCCTGAGCTATCTACCCTACAACGACAGAGAAGATCCAGTCCGGAGTCTTCTTCCCTTGAGCCTGGTGGGATCAACCAGCTCACCTTCTACAGCCAGAGAATCCTCTTCTGGGTCAAAATCTCTGCACTGAGCTGTAGTGGTCCGGATAGCCATCAGAAAAGCTCTCTCTTGTTTTTAAGGAGCGCACCTTTTATTCATCGCTGCTTTGCTGCTGCTGGCTTCATCCCTCGGTAGTGCAGATCGCTCCAGACGTCCTCCTCTGGTCCTCACAACTGAAGCTTCAGGAACCGTGAGTCTGCGGGATCTACCAGGAAAAACTGCCGTAGCACCAGCTTTCTTCATCCGAATAAGGTACTGTGTCCATTTGGTCGTTCTCTCCGTCCGACCTTGAGGAATGGGGGTGAACCCTTTTCTTTTCCAAAGGCTTCACCTTTCTTCCTTCGTCTTATAAGTTTTGCTTCCCTTTGACAATATCCAGCACTCCTGGCAACGTTCATCTGGAACTATTCTAACCGTGTGATCCTCGACAACAGAGCCCCTGCTCCATTTGACACTGGCGCAGGCCTATTGACTTTTATCTGCCTCTTAGAAAAATGTCCTCTGATTCTATTGCCTTGACAAAAGTATTGCCTATAATTTTTATCCACTATTCCCTTGTTTTAATTCTATGTGCTAAGTGTGTTTGACTTTGGGTGCATTTCTTCCCGCGGGTACGCTTAATATTCGTAAGAACGAACTGTCATTACTGTCAAAAAGTGATTGCATATTAACCCATGGTAACGTCTTTGTTTCGAAACACCGGTCTGTCAAATCCTAATGTACTTACCTCGAATTGACCTGAACAAGAGGAATTGGTTGTGTGTAGTATATTTAGAGTGTGGTTTTATTTAATAGAATTGAAGTGTTTTGTGAACAGATGGTTTAAAAATAAATGTACTCATATTTTTTAACTAGAAACCTTGAGTCAGTGTTTGCTTGAGTCACAGTAATTGTACTCTTTTGTGTAATCATTTGCTCTTGAGATACGTCTGGCTGCTCAGCCATCGCTACCACTTTACTGTGTAGTACGGGCTTGTACCAAAGGTGAAATTGTACTATCACTTGTAGTCATAATTGTATGTAGTGTTCCCTAAGGGTACTGCATATGATTCTGCCTTACACTTGCCCACCAAGCACCCAGCTGTCTGGCCAGCAGATTTGCTTACCACACTACCAACAGACCACTCAGAAGTGCCCAGGCCAATTGCCTCTCCATACCTCGCTTTAAGCTACAAAGATCTGGTGGGGTCAGCTTCCCAGTTATGGCTACGAAACTCACTTCCAAACACTCTTAGAGCGGAACCCTTGTTCCCTGCTTTCAAGAGCAAGACTAAAGCATGGTTGTCTGCCCAAGACCTGCCCCGGCATTAACATGCCTGTTAGCCACCACCTTGGCCCTTTGCCCACTGCTTTAACGCTGATTGTGTATATACCTGTAAAATAGCTGTTTTATATAACTAGAATCTGTATATGACTGTAAATGTTATGCCGCTTCCGTTACTGTTTATTTCCCTGTATGTTATGCTTATACTGTCATGTAACCTAAGTGATGTGCCCGGATGCCCCAGGGCCAGGTGCGCTATTTAAATAAATAAAATACAAAATACAAATACACAACCACATGCACACCCGCTGCGCATGGGAGGGGAAAGGGCATGTGGTGAGGCTTGTGACAGCATTTTTCACCGAAAATCCAACCCCTGCGGAGTGCACACAGCCCTGGCACATGCCAGGCCACAATCGATGATGACAAAGGGACAAACATCTGTCCAAGCCTTACCACCCTGAGAATGTGGCCTCGGAAGTGCTACATTGTGTGCATTCCCTAGCACTAAAAGCAACACAATCTGGTGTGTACAAAAGGGACTCATGGAAGAAGGAGCTTCCAACAGCCACCATGCCAAAGCAACCATCTAAATGCTGGTATGCCACCCAAACCTCCACACAATTCATGACGCCTGTCCCACACAACGTTCCACGGCATGCACTTCCCAAGCAGAGAAAAAAATGGCCAACACATAACACCACTGTCACAAAGTGTTCAACAATCAACAGACCAAGTCTATGAATCAACCCACTATGTCAACTAAACCCAACAATGTACACAGGAACAACAATTGGCCAATACAACATACCAGACACACAGCACCCAACAGTGAGGCCCTCCTCCCGTGACCAGACACACCTGCACTAGTGCTACAATGTGCGGTGACTTGCGCATGTCACCCTTGGACATATGTGTGTCCCAGACAACCAAAGGGATCATCAAATTGCATACAGCCGTAAGGCCAACACCAATGAAGACAGACAAGCAAATAAATGAAGTTACCACACCAACAAAGGATGGGACTAAATGCACAAACCAAAAGGGACAAACAATCATCATTCCCAATATGGGTGTAAATACATGTTGGACTTGAGACTGCCCACAGACCTCATGGAAGCCCATTGCCAATGTGTAAGTTACTTTCACACGATTCACTCCTTGCAAGCCCATGGAAAGGGGAAGCAGGAGACACACATGTGTCTGGACCCCAAGGCACAAACAAGGAGGGTACCAACAAGAGACAAGAGACAAGCCTACATGTGTCCAGCTGGAAACCACAGTGGATGCCTTTGGATGCCACACAAAGCAACACACTGCCACATAAATGCACAATAGACACAAAAAGGAAAAAAAAAGAGAAAAGAGAAAAATCAAAATTGCCCATGTGGGAATTGGAGGTGGGGGCACCCAGGATGGAAGAGGCGCAGGGTGCACACCAACACCCATATGTGTGGATGATATATGAAAAAAAACCTCCATGGGTTGATTATCCGCACGGCTATCAGGAATCAGGAGACCTGTCGCTGCTGTTGTCATCCTCTGGTGGTGCATCAGAACGTGGAAGTGGCAAAGGAGGTACACCATGTATAGCCCTGGTCTGGTCCTCAATGGCAGTGACCATGCAGGACTGAGATGCCTGCATCTGCAACCTGATGGCTCGGAGGTCTCCATGCAACACCTCACGGGATGCACTCATTTCCCCCGTGATGGCACGAGTCATCAGTTGCAACTGCTGTTCAGACCACCGACTGCTGGATGCCTCGAGTGCAGCCAGTGTCGTCCTGAGGGACCAATACTCCAACCTCAGGGCTTCCCAGTGGGCCTGACCCTCTGCAGCCAAGGATGCACCCAGATCCCTCAAGTCCGCCCGTCGTCCTGGCCAGCATGTTCAGCCTGTGTGAGCGGCATGTGGACCGCAATGCCTGCTGCTGGTGCTCCACCTGTCTAGCCGGGGGGATCATGAAATTGGCTGACCTATCCATGCCGTGAGCCAACTTCTCCTGTGAAGCAGCCTGTTGTTGTGCAACAGCATACATGGAATGCTCCCACACAGTAAATCCAGTCAATGCACGGCTGCCGTGTTGGCGGACCCACGCCTGGCCTGGCCAAGGGAACCTGGCCCTTCATGTGATGGAGCTGCCTGTGGGTGCAGGACTTCATCCCTCCCCTGATCAGCTGGCCCAGGCCCAGGAGTCAAGACTGTGGAGCATGGCCCTGCAGCCGTAACCCCCACAGACAGAAGCACCAACATTGACTGGCCCTGTGAGGGTTTACCCCCCCTTCAGATGCTTGGGATGCAACAGGATCCACACTCCATGCACTCACCTGCGACATCACAGAGGCATCCATGTCTGTCTCACGACCAGAGCCATAGGCTTCCTCAGAGGCTGACTCAGGCTGAGTCACATCCAGGATGGCTTGCAAAACCAGTGGATTTTCATGGGCTACCACCCCACGTCCTCCACTGGTGGTTGGTTGTGGCCCAGTATCCTGTACCTCCCCCACCTCCTCCTCTGCCTCCAGTGCCTCATCACTTGCACATGGACAGAAAACACATGATTAGTCATGGAAACAGTGTAGACCATACACATAGCCACCACAATGTCGCATGCAAGACATCAACCTGCCCTGTCAATGCAAGTGATGGACAGCACGAAGGAAGACATGGACATGTGTGGGAAGGGCAAAAACACATTTGGCGCATGGTGCCCAGCACCTGCTACAACCATGCAGCACCTGAATGGCATAGTCCATACACCAACATCCATGATGTAAACACATATATGCCACAGAGCATAGCCATGTCTTGGTATGCTAAATGCATCAGATGTAACATGCATACCACTGTCACAGAGCCATGAATGAGGGATGTGAAATGACACGACATGTAACTCAAAAACTCCATACACACAAGTCCCACAAGGTGCCAAGATGCAAGGCTGTAGTGAAATGTTGAATGTGGACACACATGTCCCATGAGTCCATGTCACATCAACAACAGTCAAGTCAAAATGCATGTTGGAGATGATGCCAGTGGATGTAAGTGGGAGTGGCCCGTGCACCTCTGGTGAACGTCACACAAATCAAACACAACACACTGACAACCCATGGAAATGTAGCGGCCAGGTGGAAGTGGAAGTGCATGCAACATGTGTCAATAGCGTGAGGATGGTTGTAGGAGTACATCCAGCCTCCCCCAAGTGTGGGGTATGGTGTGGATGCAGTGCACATGCAAAACTGTCGGCTCAGAGGCCTGTGCCTGAGGACAGAGTTTGGGCAGGTGACTAGTGCATTCCATCACTCATTGTGGACGTCAGCACAGGTGTCATGGTGCATGCTCCCAAACATTAGGAGCTGGCGGGCCTACCCCAGTGACTGCCATTGGCAACCATATGGGATTATAAAGCCCCAAAGGGTTGTCCTAGGACTTCCTGGACTCATAATATTCCATCTGGTGGTAAACTACATGGGACTACATACAGCTCAGCCTAATGGGCTGAGCCATCCAGCCTACTCTGGGTGTGGCTGAGGGACTACTTTACCTGAGATTACAGGATGAGACTGGAGGGACTATTTTAACTGGAAAAGCTTACAAGGCTATTTAAACCACACCCTACAGACAGAACATGCTTCGCGATATTCTGCACTCCTGCAGCATAACTCTCACCGTGTCTGCTTAGCTCCAGTACCCGAACTTCAACAGCCACGCCTATCCTGAAATCACGATCCATTGGCACCTGAAAAGAAGAGAAAGAAAGGAACAGGAATTAGTACAGCAGTTGAGGCCTTACCTGAAGCATTCCATCCGAACGGCCGCGCCTTCAGCTGCTCTCCGGCTCGTCGCAACTGCAGAAAAGAAAGCATCTGCAAAAAAAGCCAACACTCACCCGGAGACTGCTTTCTTCTGGGACTTCTTTGAAGCGGGTTATCCAATCACCGCTCCGGAGCTGCGCTGCACCTGCATTGCAGAAAAAGAAAAGAAAACAGCAGGTTAGTCGCGCACGGGAAAGAAACCATTATTAAAGACATTCAGCGCCACGCACTCTCAGGAAATCTGCTCAGCGTTGTAGGAAGAGGCAAATCTTCATCTGAAAACCGCTCAAGGCCGCGCCTGAAAGAAAAGAGAAACAAAAGTCAAAACTTGGGCAATAAAGACATTAAGCAACTATTCCAAGCATCTATTGGCATAGAGACTTACCTGCTGAGTCAAGCTATTCAAGACTCTGCTACAGCCCCGCAGGATCAGTGAAGGAACTCGATCCAGGGAAAGACTGAACGTATTGCGCCCCTGCTAGAGATCGCAGGACGGAGGGTCCACCATTAAAAAACCCAAGGTGAGGCTGAAGCACAGAGGGGGCATTAGGAGGTTACGGGAGGTGGGAACCAAACCCGCTACTCAAGACTTGCTAATATCTTATTTCGACATTTTAGGCAAATGCTTCCTGGAAGTGACAGTGAGGGAAAAGTCACGTGCAAGCCTCATCACTCAGCCCCGTGTAACGCCAGTGCAGACATCATTCGTGCAGCTTCCTGTGATGCCCCTGTGGAGACCAGGCGAGCGTGACAACGGGTGAGGAACAGTGAAAGCAAAACACATGTCCAATCACGATAAGTGGTACCTGGCCTGGATAAGGATCACCTCCAGTCCTATTCAGGCACAGAGCCCATACCAGAGGGAGGCCACTACCAATACCAAAGAGAGACCCTCACCACCAACTGATTGCAATATGAGAAGTGATTGACCCCGAGTGAACAGTGAAGGCATGATCACAGTCCATGATAGGTAAGCCAATGCGGAAGATGGATTCGAAGTAACTGTGCCCACAGCTCCCAAATGTCCCTGTGGACATTGCACCGTGAAGGTAATCAGCAGTCGTACCCTCTGTGACCCAATGGCAATATCACAGTCCTATGGAGATACGACACCTGCCCCCAAGACAAAAGAACAACCCACACTGTCCAGCTCAGGATGAGTTGCCGAGCACAGTGAGTAGGAGCACAGATATTTTGCTAGAGGACTTTGCAGTACCACACCACATGTATGACCAGTCCCCTGGAGACTGTGGGCTGCCGTGGGGAGGTGGGGAAAGGGAGGCCACACCAGCTGAGGTTCCACTGGCAGGGTGAACATTCAGAGACATCAGTGATGAGCAGAGAGAGGGACAATGTTGAGTTAGTTTGTTTGTTTGTTTGTTTGTTTATTTGTTGTGCGCACCAGACCCTGAGGTAGCAGGGCACATGAGACAAGTAGGTTTACAGCTTAGTTACAGAATTGACAAATTTACAGATGTTATACATTTACAGAGCAAGGTGCCATATTTACGAATTTACACATTTACAGAGGTTATACATTTGCCGAGCAAGGCACCACAGGGTGAGATAATAACATGTACATACGATGTGTGGCCAAACAATCATCACAAGGCTAGCTTTACAAAGTAGCAGCAAGGGGCTGGGACCATTACAGGCATGGCAGGAGGACCCTGAGCCTGGGTGGCCAGTGCTGCAGCGGCCCCTGCAGCTACCGGACCCTGATGTGAGGGGGGCATGTCCCTCCCTGCATGGACCTGCGAACCCCAGATCCCTTGGCCACCTCTGCCAGCTCCAGCACCTTGACCCCCTTGGCTAACTCTGCCAGTTCGAGCACCTTGGCCCCCTCGCCCACATTTGCCTCCCTTCCCACATTTTGCCCTCCCAGTCATGGCAATGGGAGGTGCAGCAGACAATGGACCTGGGCAATTGGAGTGGGCAGGGTACGTGATGTTAAACGTACCAGTGTGCCCCAGCAGAGCTCAGTGTGACCCCTGGTGGAAAATGGACAGGTCGCAAAACGCTCAGGCACACCCAAAAAAAAAACATGTACGCGACCCCTCACAGTACGCTACGGCACCCAGCAACACAAAAAATTGGTATGCAAGGAACAATTAGACTACTATGACCTAAAAAATGGGGTACACGACACACAGGGGCAACCACAGTATGAAAAATGCGTGCCTAAGAAAGAAAACACACACGCGTGTGCATGTAGGCAACTGCCCCGCCAAAACAAGAAGTACGCACTACCACAGTAGGAAAGTATTTGCGTGCAAACCCACAAAAATGTAAAGTTCACGCGTCCGTCCCCACGAAATGCACGTACAGTGCACTGTTGTCCTAAGCACACCTTTAACCCGATACTGAACGGCAACGCCCAACCACCAGCACGAGTCCCTACCGCGCTAAGGAACGAAACTCATACCACGCCTTCCGTAAAGTACTTAAGACCACGCTGTTTAACTAACTCCATCCTATCCTACTGTACTTAATTAAGCACAACTGTAAGTAGTGGCTCTGCACTGTATCTGTATTTACTCCATGTACGCCTGTAACAAGTAAGCTTGCTTTCAGCGCCACGATGCCCATGGGCAGATGTGCGCTATACAAATCCAAATAAATAAATAAAATAAATAAATAAACCTATGCACTTAGGGCCTTTCCTCTGATTACACGCTAACGCACTGTTTCCGCATGTGCGGAGTCACTCTGTTTCCGGCTGGCCACGCGAAAGAACATGGAAGACCCACGCTCCTTCCTACAAGACCATTTACCTGTCTCCAACTGCCCCGAGCCGCCTCCTACGAGCCATCTGCTGCTGCGAGCCCACTCTGTGTGCATGCTGCCCACGTGCCCTGCATTTTGGTGCCTGCTGTGAAGCCATTGCCAGTGATCCTGTCGTTGTGAACACCTCTGCTGATCCTGAAGACTCCTGACTGCCATGCCACCGCTCCACAGCCCAGCCCCAGGACCACCTTGCCCACCCACACCTGCCTCGGGGGTTGCCATGTCTGACACCACACCATCTGAGACAAGTGGCAACACCCCGGCAGAGAGGCAGAGGGCTGTCAGCTTCTCTTCCACAGAAGTTGGCATCCTGGTGGAGCAAGTCCTGGGGCATTATGATGCCCTCTTCCCTGGACCATCGCAAGTCGGCAAGGAAGGACGGAGGAAGATCTGGGTGGACATCGTGAGTGCCATCAACGCGGAGGGGGTGGCACCCCGCGACTACCGACCTGTCCATACGCGCTGGGAGGACTTCAGGTCCAGGACCCTCAACAAAGCCCGGCACCTCCTCAAACCTGGGGCTGTCCGAGTGGGGCACCGGGGCTGGTTGGCCGCCGACGAAAAGAGGTTCCTGGAGCGCCTCAACGCAGCGCTGCAGACCCAGGTCTTGGAGTTGGAGCTCTGTCCGGAGTCGACTGGTAAGTATCCATGTGTTCTTGTCCACCATAGTGCATGTGCAAGTAGACGTGTGGTTGGTGTGTGCACCCTCCTCTTATGTATGGCATGCCTACTGTACGGCTGTCCGTGTGCATGTCCCAGGCACAGCTGCATGTGAGTTCATTGATGCATGTGCAACATCAATGATGTCTGTGTGGAAATGCTTGATACGCGCATGTATGTCACAACGTGCACATGTTTGCATCCCTGTGTGTGGATTGTGATATGCCAGAGGTGTGAGACATGTCTGCATTCGGCAACATCATGGACATGCATGGTGTACATGTGCATGTGTATGAGAAGTGAGTGTGTGAATGGCGAACACTCCAGGATGTCTGTGACTCTTTGTTTTTGCATGTGTCATGCTGCCAATTTGACCTCAAGGGCTCTCTGACGTGATGCATCCATGGCCTGCTTCATGACTGTCAGGTGATGTGTGTGAGTGACATGTGTATGTGCCATGATGCGTGTGAGGTGCATGCACAATTTGAATGTGCTGGCAGTGCCTTACCCAAGGATGTGAATGTCTGGTGTAAATGACGGACATGATTGTGCATATGTGTGAATGGCACTTCCCTGTGTGTAGTGGACGGTGATGATGGTTGTGATCTTTGACAGTGGCAATTATGTACATTTGCATTGTGACAAACACACATATGTCCAGTACTCTGATGTATGTGTCCTATGTTTCCCTATCCACAGCGACAATGGAAGAAGAGGGCGGAGATGGCGCTGTGGAGACCAGCAGCAGGGATGCCTCTACCGGGCGTATACGCAAGGCCCAGTCATCCTTCCAGACACTGTCATGTTCTGGGAGCGACCATACTGGTGCCGCATCTGAGTCAACAGCCGCAGCTGCTGAGGGTAGGCCCAAGAGGGTGAAGTTGGTCGTAGGCTCCTCGGCAGTGGATGGGACAGGTGATCCCACACAGGAGCAATCCAATGCGGAAGACATTGGGGAGTCATCCAGGTTGGTGGTGGTGGAGGAGGAGGCCACATCAGCCCAGCCCATGGGGCACAGTGGGGGTGATGATGTAGGTGTGACTGCTGCAGTCCAGGGTCATGGGCTGGAGGCAGTGCAGGTCGCCGTGGAGGTGCCTGTGCCTAATCCTGTCCCTGGTACTGCGACTGCAGCAGTATGCACCTGCGGGCATGCCCCATGTTGTACCCGTCCACAGGTGATGGATGTATCCACGGAAACGGATCTTCCACTACCTGCGGATGAAGCAATTTGTGACCGGGTGGAACCAGTGCTAGCCGGTATTGCGAGGCGTACAGGCAGCATTCGTGATGATGTGCAGGCTTCCAATCGGGGGCTTGCACATCATCACGATGAGGTCTGTCGCCTCATTAACTGGCTAGCTCAGTTCATGGTCACGAATGTGCTACGTGGGCTGGCTACTGCAGCGACCCCCTGTTCCTCTTCCTCCTCTGTGCGCCAGTCGTCCTCCCTGCTGTCTTCCGGCCCAGATACCACCAGTGCCCCCTGTGTACTTGTCATCCCCGGCGGCTAGTCTGGTGGAGACCACTTCCCTGCCACAGTCGGGAGTTGACGGAGGATCAGCAGAGATGGTCACCGCAGCATCAGGACCAATGGCAATGGAGGAAGTGCAGGCATCAAGCAGTAGGGCATGTGCACAAGGGTTTTCATCATCCTGCAGGCTGTCCTGGACACGCAGGCACCAGGAATTTTCGGCGGCAGCAGGCTCGACGTAGGAGGAGACAGGATTCGGGGCTCTCAACATCAGAGGGGCAGGTATCGGCCAGTAGGGAAACGTGGACCTTACCACAAGGATGTCTTCCGTTTTGGAGCAAATAGGCCAGCAGATCGGAGCAGAGTGGCAGCGGGCACAGGGGGAACAACTCACCATCGCCAGGGCGGAGAACAACTTGCATCGGGCAGAGAGGCGGGATGAGTTCCTCGAGGAGTCTCACAGGAGTTTGAAAGGAGCACGGTGGAGTCCCTGCAGGCCCTCGAGGGGAGAGCACAGGCCCGCTGCAGGGAAATTGACGCAGAGTTCGAAGATTCCCTGGCCGAAACTCTTGGGGGAAATGGTGAGTCATAGGACTAGCCCGCTGCCTTTGTATACAGTTCTTTAGGAGTAGGTTTCATTTGCTTGTTTTTTTTCTTTTGGAGTTCATGGACTCCACATCTTGTACATAGTTCTTTCTTCATGGATGTTCATTTATGTTTTAAGATCATGGACCCTGGATCTTTGTATATAGTTAGATATTTATTTTGTAACCTTTTTGTACACCATGGAGGAATGGTTTTGTTATGATTTGTGTTTACAATTTGTAATGCATCAATGGATGTGGACCACGTTTTTGAGTTTTTCATTTTTTACATCCCATTTGTTTTTGTTGTTGATTTCATTTCTATTTGGATTACATTCATGATGATTTTACTACATGTATTTTACTGATGATTTTTATAGATGTTCATTAATACATTTTTATACCTTCGAATCCAAGTGGTGTCTGCGCTCAATGGTTTGGTGCATGTCTCACTCTTCCTTGGCTCTGTTAAGTGTCCCTGCTGTTGAGCAATGTTGTTCATGTGTGTGCCAACAAGCATGTGTGATTTTGTGATTCCCATGCCATGGGGCATGTACTGGGGAGCAGAACCACTGGATGGGTGTTGAGGTGCACCATGGGGGTGCAGCGTCTGCTAGTATTTTAGTGGACATATGGAACATTATTGCATGTTGGGCCAATGTGTTGAGGTTGGGGGACATGAGTTGGGGCCTGCCTGCAGGTTGCCGTCACTGGTGCGGGTGGGGGACATGAGTCGGGCCTGCCTGCAGGTCGCCGTCACTGGTGGGGGTGGGGGACATGAGTCGGGGCCTGCCTGTGGGGTATGGTCACAGGTAATGGTGGGGGTTCAGTACAGTAGACAGAGCATACGCAGTGAATTACACACAAAGATATATACAATAAGAATGAACAGCAGGAACTACAAAGGCAAATTAAGTTATACATGGAGGGTATGTAAGCCCCTAGCTCATATTGCAGGTGGCAGGTGCAGGTCTGTGGCGAGGAGTCTTATAACTCATGGGAGAATAGCCACTGTTTGGCGTTGTTCTTGAAGGTTTTGGAATGACGGTTCAGCTCGGATAGTAGTAGGCAGTGTGTTCCAGAGTTTGGGAGCTAAGACTGGGAAACTCATGCCACCCGCTTTTTGGAGTTTGAATCTAGGTAGGGTGAGGTTGTGGGTTTGTGCTGCTCTCCTGGGTCGAGCGGAGGTGTAGGGTGTAAGGCGGGAGGAGAGATAGGGTGGGGCCATGTTGTTCAGGCATTTGTGGGTCAGGGCTAAGGTTTTCAAGGCAATTCTTTGTTTTACTGGGAGCCAGCCTAGGCCAGCTCTGACAGAGGAAATGTGGGAGCGTCTCGGGATGTTTAGGGCTGCCCTTATGGCATTATTTTGTACAGTTTGCAATTTATTGAGGTTGGACTGACTGGTTCCAAGGTAGAGAGCGCTACAGTAGTCAATTTTGGCCATAATGAGCGTTCTAGAGAGGGTGATGCAGTTGAAGGTGTTTAGGAAGGTTCTGCAGGCGGTGATAAGTTTGCAGGTGTAGGCAGATGCCGACCTTACTGCATTTATTTGTCTGTTCATTGAGAGTGTGGAGTCAAGGTAGACACCTAAGGTTTTAGTGTCATTAGAGATGCTGGGGGACCCATGTGGTGTGGGCTGCCTACGGGGTATGGTCACGCGTGATGGGGGGACCATGTGGTGTGGGCTGCCTGCGGGGTATGGCCAGGGGTGATGGGGGTCCCATGTGGTGTGGGTTGCCTGCAGGGTATGGTCACGGGTGATGGGGGGTCATGTGGTGTGGCCTGCCTGCAGGTTATGGTCACGGGTGATGGGGGGCCATGTGGTGTGGGATGCCTGCGGGGTATGGTCACGGGTGATGGTGTGGTCCTATGTGGTGTGGGCTGCCTGCAGTGCATGGTCATGGGTGATGGGGGACCATGTGGTGTGGGCTGCCTGCGGGGTATGGTCACGGGTGATGGGGGGCATGTGGTATGGGCTGCCTGAGGGGTATGGTCACGGGTGATGGTGGGGGTCCCATGTGGTGTGGGCTGCCTGCGGGGTATGGTCACGGGTGATGGGGGGCCATGTGGTGTGGGCTGCCTCCGGGGTATGGTCATGGGTGATGGTGGGGGTCCCATGTGGTGTGGGCTGCCTGCGGGGTATGATCACAGGTGATGGAGGGCATGTGGTATGGGCTGCCTGAGGGGTATGGTCACGTGTGATGGTGGGGGTCCCATGTGGTGTGGGCTGCCTGCAGGGTATGGTCACGGGTGATGGAAGGCAATGTGGTGTGGGCTGCCTGCGGGGTATGGTCACGGGTAATGGGGGACCATATGGTGTGGGCTGCCTGCGGGGTATGTTCACGGGTGATGGTGGGGGACTCATGTGGTGTGGGCTGCCTACGGGGTATGGTCACGTGTGATGGGGGGACCATGTGGTGTGGGCTGCCTGCGGGGTATGGTCACGGGTGATGGGGGTCCCATGTGGTGTGGGTTGCCTGCAGGGTATGGTCACGAGTGATGGGGGTCATGTGGTGTGGCCTGCTGCAGGGTATGGTCACGGGTGATGGGGGGCCATGTGGTGTGGGATGCCTGCGGGGTATGGTCACGGGTGATGGTGTGGTCCTATGTGGTTTGGGCTACCTGCAGTGTATGGTCACGGGTGATGGGGGACCATGTGGTGTGGGCTGCCTGCGGGGTATTGTCAGGGGTGATGGGGGGGGCATGTGGTATGGGCTGCCTGATGGGTATGGTCACGGGTGATGGTGGGGGTCCCATGTGGTGTGGGCTGCCTGCAGGGTATGGTCACAGGTGATGGGGGGGCAATGTGGTGTGGGCTGCCTGCGGGGTATGGTCACGGGTGATGGGGGGGTCCCATGTGGTGTGGGTTGCCTGCGGGGTATGGTCACGGGTGATGGGGGGCCATGTGGTGTGGGCTGCCTGCGAGGTATGGTCATGGGTGATGGTGGGGGTCCCATCTGGTGTGGGCTGCCTGCGGGGTATGGTCACAGGTGATGGGGGGCATGTGGTATGGGCTGCCTGAGGGTATGGTCATGGGTTATGGGGGGGCCATGTGGTGTGGGCTACCTGCGGGGTATGTTCACAGGTGATGGTGAGGATCCCATGTGGTGTGGGCTGCCTGCGGGGTATGGTCACGGGTGATGGGGGTCCCATGTGGTGTGGACTGCCTGCGGGGTATGGTCCAGTGCTGGGGTCTGGCTGTCCCGTGAGGAGGCGTCTACTTCCAGGGGAGTTGTGCATGTATTGCGAGTACGCGCAGGCCATCCCACGCGATTTACCTGGTGCAAGCAGGGTACGCGATTTTGCTGGGGTGCGGACGGGGTACGCGCGGGCCTTCTGACGCGATTTGCCTGGTGTGAGCGGGGTATGCGGTTTCGCTCTGGTGCGGACGGGGTACGCGCGGACCTTCCCACATGATTTTGGCTGGTGCGAGCGGGTACGTGATTTTGCTGGGGTGCGGACGGGGTACACGCAGGCCTTCCCACGTGATTTGCCTGGTGCGAGTGGGGTACGCCATTTCGCTGGGGTGCGGACAGGTTACGTGCAGGCTTTCCCACGCAATTTGGCTGGTGCAAGCGGGATACGTGATTTCGCTGGGGTGTGGACAGGGTACACGCGGGCCTTCCCACATGATTTGGCTGGTGCGAGTGGGGTACGTGATTTCACTGGGGTGCGGACAGGGTACATGCAGGATTTCCCACGCGATTTGGCTGGTGCGAGCGGGGTACGCGATTTCGCTGGGATGCGGACTGAGTACGCACAGGCCTTTCCACAGGATTTGGCTGATGCCAGCGGGGTGCGCTCTGATTTTTCACCGGATAACAATGGGGCGGGGGGCTGTGTGCTAGGCCACGGATGGCGTGGGGCCTTGCGCTGTATTGGGAATTTCACTGGCTTTTACCTGCGCACAGGGCCATGTTGGGGGCATTACTGGCGCTGCTTGCTGTTCAATGCACCACGGCTGCTGATGCCTCAGGAAATCCATGAATACGTGTGCCGCGCACTTGTTGGTTTGCGCCAGCCATGTGCTCCTTCTCAGCGCGCGGCACTTGCGCTGCTTCTGCCCTGGATTCTATGAATTGGGCCTTGTTCATGCCGCTTTCATATTACATAGTGTGGTTCTTCTGGGTCAAAATAGTTTTGCACACATACTTCTGGTCCCATTCTCCTGAGGCGAAGGGCATAGGGCATCCAACCCTGACATTATTCAGGTGCTGATGTGAAGACCATTGGCAGGGGTGTTTCAGACCATCATGATCTACTGGCACAAGCTCAGTGACCTTTCCCCAGTCACCTGAGGCAGGACAAATGTCCATGCATAGCCATTTGGACACACATGCACAGTCCAGATTATAGCATCCAGCAGTACCTGGAGCCAATAGGGGCAAAGGGGTGCCCTAACTAAAGTTTGCTAACACTTAAAAGATCAAACACATATGCTAGGGTTAGGTGTACATGGGTGACTTTATGATTTGGCAGCAAAGCACTGTCTCTCTTATCTACAATGGTAATACCCCAAGACCGTACCCTTCATTTCATAGTTCTCCCCATCACCATGTTCTGCAAATTATTTATTTTCATGTTTCCTTGACTGGGGGCTGCACACGTCCACAATGGGAGCGTGGTGAGTACATTGATTTTCCGTTGCACCTATGTGGTTGAAGTCAACAACTAGGACGGAGTTGGATGTGCTTCTCCAAGAGTACCTGAGGTGGGCACTTGTTGGCCCATTAGCAACCCTGAAACATGGTATTCCTTCTCCCATGGTTCCTTTGAAGAAGAACCCAGAACCACAGAGCCCAAGAAAAGAAGTGTTTGGTGGATCCTAATGAGGGGTGGATTGAAATGATCATGCAAAGTGTTGAGAACCACAGGTCTGGGAGGAGCCTGTTGTGATACCAGAGCTGAGCTAAAGGTCTAGGATGACCTTTTAAGAACCAGAGAACTGAACAAAATCTTCATGTCGGATCACCTGAGAAAAAACTGAACCAACGGTCCAGGAGGGACCTGCTGACAAACAGAAATGAAACCAAGATCTAGGTGGGACCTTGTAAAAACCCACAACTGACCCTAAAGGTCCAAGAGGGATCTGTTAAAAAAGCCAGAGAATACTGAGATCTGGCAAGGTCTACAATGGACCAATTACAAAGATTTATTGCAACCTCAACAACGGGTAGACCCTGAGGCATTGTTGAGAAAGCTTGAGAGTAAAGGACCAACACCAGAGATGGGCAGAACTAGTGAGTATGAAGGCAAGACGTCCAAGAGGCCAAGATCAATGATGTGCGGAAGGGTTGAAAAAGAGCATCTGAATGAGCTCCTCTAGGATGCGCTCATTCAGATGCCCTTTGAGAATCAACCTGCTCCTTTTTCTGATGCAATATTTGAGAATCTGGTCCATAAAGTCATAAGAATAGGGCATAATTTACATTCCATGGAAAGAGAAGCCGTGAATGTGCCTGACACTTGTGAGAACCCCATAGATAACAAAGGTTAAAATCACCCACTCCTGTCTAGCGTATCATTGCTTAGCCTAGCACAGTATTCTACTGCGGGTCTGGTATATGGGTTCAAATAATGTATGTGTTTTTTGTGTGCTGCCGTGCAGAAGTATCCAGTTTCTCTTGGCTTACATGTCTGTCCTACATAGAACAGTCTTTGTCAGTGTCCGGATTTTATAATGGTGCACTGCTGTCCATGTATAGTTGGTTGTTTCGGTCCAAACACTATTCTGATATATTCATGGTAGTGTTGATTAAAGTGATTTCTTTCCTCCAAAACCACTCTCCTATTGTTGTCTATGAGATGTCCTTGCCATTACTTTGTAGGTACATCATGTCATGTCTCAGTCCGCTTGATATTAATAGTTTTGTTTTTCCATTTTGTGAATTGTGATGCCAATTACTTTTCTTAGCTATATGATAGATGTTTGGACACTATTTCAATGTTTCAAACTTTTCATACTGATCTGTTTAATATTTCATTTTGATAGCAGCAAGAAACAAGGACAATCCTGTGTCTGAAAAAGGATGTCACATGACACTTGCATGATCAACGCTAACATGTGATTCTGTCTCATAAGTTTCCATCAGTTCAAACAACATTCTCTATCCCATCCTACCTGAGACTGGGTGATTTGCTCCCCACTGTTTCCTCCCCAGATTGCTTGTAGATCCTTTGCTACCAAACTGCCAGCCCTCTCACTCCCCTGTTGGCTCCTCGTTCTGTTGTTTCTCTACCGCCTGTCACCATGTTCTTCTCCCTATAATCATAAAGCTCTCCATTGCTTCCCAAAGCTAGGTCCATGCACAATAAATACCCTCATGATAATACACCCTAATAATTCTCTTTTGTTGCTTCTGAGTTTATATGAGTATCGTATTCGTTTTCTTAGTTATCATTGTGACCATATGTTTATTTAAACTGAGCGACAAGCTGCCATGATTCATTTCCATCTGAACGGGACTGGTATTCTCTAGTAACCTGGAGGGGTATTGATAGTAGTCCAGACACAAATCAGCTGTGAGCTGCTTGTTTAGAAAGTCCAGGTAAGCTTTATTATACATATTTCCATAAGTTCATAGGTTCAAGATATTAATGCCTCACATAACTATATGCATTTGGACCGAATCAGTACTTGCGGTTAAACCTTACATTTAGTCTCTACTTATAGTTGCTTTCATAGTCCGGACTGTCTTAGATATCCTTTTGAGCTCATTTATCCTTTTCTTTTCAGGGCTTGTACCTAAACCCTATACCTGAACAATTTTCTTGTATGACATTCCCTAAGCACATTCTCAGAAAGTAGTACCAGTCTTTGCCTTAAGTATACTTTCCTAGAGGTATTTTCCTAAAACCATAACTAAATACTCTCTCCAAAGATCCATACGTGGCCTAAGATTTCACAAATCACATATGTTTCACTAAATAAATTGGTGTACCTGTTTAATCTATACATCAACTGTAACCTACAAAAGTTGCTAATCTAATGTTTTAGGCCACAACATTTAAAATAAATACATTCCCTCAAAGAAGACAACGGCCTGACAAGGTCTAAGCCAAACAGATGGTGACCTAACCTAACATTTGCCACATTCAATTCCCTAAGCTATAAGGTCTTAAAGACTTACATGGGGGAGCATACATATACACACTATAGTACTGCATATCTACACTAATATTTAAACACAACCACTGACAAAGCAGCGTATGGAGATGCTCACAAAGTCCATGTTGGTTTGAGTAAAACCAGCACTGCGTCACCCCCAGGAAAGCTGGATACAGAACCCCAAGGCTCAAACTATTCCTTAAAATATCACATTTTTTCAGAAAGAATTCTGTTAAATTTAGCAGGGCACTCCTTTTCCCCAATACTAGCAGAGATCCGATTAGCCGAGATGCAGAAGGCAGTTACACAGTTTATTTTCCTTTTTTTCCCTCTAAATTTACCATGCAAGGACCTGCTTCTGCAGTGCGTGCATTCTTCCTTGAGTTTGCTGGCACCGTTAGGTTGCGGGGCCACATTCGAGCAACGTCATAATTTGTACTATGACGCTCCGAGTCGCTACGCCACTAGCACTGCATCCACGCAATCCGCTCCTCTTGCCCCTCTGCCTGCATCCAGGTGTCACTTATAAGCAGCTACATTCTGCTCTGTACCAGCCCTCCACCAATAAGGCACCTACAGCCAGCCTCCGAACCCACACCTGCCACACACATGTTGCTGCCGGCACCCCGATACACTCCAATGCGGCGCTCTCCCAGAACACTGCAATAGATAAACCATTTAAGCTAAGCTTCGTGTACATGGCAGGAAATACAGCGCTAAGTTTTCCATGTCCAGGTAGGGTTCACTTGCACCTGTTGCAGAGCCTGTTAACATCTTGGGCCTCATTAGGACCCTGGCGGTCCCGTAATGAACAATGCCGGTAAGGGACCGGCACCGTTCATTACGGGCTGCCCTATTACGAGGTCTGCTGCGAGACCCGCTAAGGAACACCTGGTCAGACAAGGCGTCCTTAGCGGGTCCTGGAAGCAGTCCAGCATGCTAACAACGGGCCCTTCAACGGGCCCTTCATTAACGGGCCTGTTTTTAGCATCCTCCCCATTCCCATTGAGCCCTGATAGGGCTCAATGGGAATGGGGATGTACTGGGTACGGGTCCCCCGAAAGGGATTTACCGGAACCCTCCAAGGTTGGAATGGCCCGGTAAGTCCCCTTTTGCGAGACCCGGACCTGGAACCCGGTATGGAGGCAGCCAATATTCCATTATTTCTTTTTACTTCCATGGAACACCTTTACATTAGCCTTCACTATCTGAGCTTTCTTTCTCTGGTGCAACTGGATTTGAGGATGGAAGACAAGTGTCTGTTCCTTTTCCTTGGCTCCCTTTCCCCTCAGCATTCTATATTGAAGATGAAAGACACCATTTGGGGGTCAGTGGGTAGTCTATTTTGCGCTGCTGCCACCAGCACAGTTCTCCTTACACGTTTCCTAGTTTTTCCTTGTTGCTTGCAGTTTTGTGGATTCTTGTTAACTCGTCGCCAAAATATGGAGTGACCTGGAGGGGTATTGATGGTATCCCTGACTCAAACCAGTTGTGAGCCTCTTGTTTACAAAGTCAAGGTAAACTTTATTATGCATATTTAAATAGGTTTATAGGTTCCAGTTACTCTTGAATATAAACATTGTGAGACCACCCTCCAGCCATCCACATGCACTCCAGCTCAGGCCCCCAACTGACCAATTCAGAATATTCATACTCAATCAGTCATTAACATTCTCCTGAGCTCTCAGTCACACCATGCACCAGTATTCCATCAGCATTCACTGATGGCCAGCAGGACAGGACAACGTTCACCAAGTCACTACATATTCCCATTAACAAAACTGAGAACGAGAGGAGTCACCTGTGCCTTAAGTGAACCATTGTGCCCTCATGATTAGCAAAGCATTATTTAAAAACTGCGTAGGATTCCAACAGTAATCGAGTTTCTCCATCAGTCAAACCTAAATCTAGACTCTCTAAGTTACTCTTGCTATCCTATTGGAGCACTTCGTGAGTATGTAGTCACCATTGAAGCTCACACGAATTCAGGGTTGGTAAAAGAAGCGATTTTCGTTATAAGGATTCAGTTGTTTTTTTTCAGACATCAATCGGTGAAGAAATGACGCACTAAATGAGAGAATGGGTAGGACCTTTCCCACCTTAATGCAAAACTCCGATCAGAAATTTGACTCACCAGCTTTGTCAGGTTGTAAATGACTACTGGCTGTTTTTTCATCTCCACGCCCCTAATCGCTCTAGCATCGTCCTGAGGAGAGCTGAGGGTGTAGCAACCTGACGAAAGGTAACACTACATTTACTTCTTTGTATTCGAGGGATTGCCACCACCCATACAGTGCTGTTATTAGAGGAAAGGACATTGTGAAACCCAGTCCTTGCTATTCCTGTTGTTGTTCATTCATTACAGTCACATTTCCTCAGACAGGAATGCATTTCGGAATGCTTCTGTGATTAAATTGCTTTAATCTGCACATTTTGAAGCTATGGTCTGGGAGGATAGCTCAGGGCAAGGCGTTTGTCTTGCACAGAGCAACACATGTTCTATTCCTGGTCCTGCACTTAGATACTGGTCTCTGGTGTTAAGCTGCTATAAAAGATGAATTACTTAATTATGGTGAGGTTTCTCTTAAGAGGCATCCGTAAGGAGAAAAGCTACACCAAAAGAAGAACATTTTACATACTAGTAGCATAGATGCCAACTTTTCACAGAGGGCTCAAGGGTTACTTGTGTGTTGGCTGCGCAAACTGTCATGATTCGCACTCCAAAAATGTGCATAATTTGCATAGCTTCACCCACCTCACTAAAAGGCCAAAATGTGCTGGCAACCCACCACATTGAGGACAATTCCATTAGAACTAGAAACAAGCACAATTCACTTTTAATTACATTTTTGTAATAGTGTAGATATTGCTCCACTAGAGAGTACATTACTTGACTGTAATTTGTGATTAGTTTGACAGACAAGCACTTCATCTTATTTGCATCCCTCGGGGAAGTGTGCACTGCATTGTTCTTTTGAGTTACCCTTTAAAAGTCATTCAGCTGAGAATGTGTGTTTACTATCTGTGATTTTCTTGACAAATTGAAGCATTAGTAATTAATATATGTTGATGAAACAAACACAATTATGTGGACTTACAATTAACCCAATTGTAAACACTTGTATATCTGGCTCCTGAGTGCATGATTTATTTTCAGAAATTAGAATTATTTAACCCCAGACCCAGCAATAACTTTTGTACATGACCTTGTGGGTTTGTTTTGGAGATGACACAGCAAGGCTGTATACTTCAGAGCTGCAAAATCTGCAGATTTTAGGAGGTCACAGGAGGTCAAAGCTCTATGACTGTCTGGCAGAAGCAGACCTTTATGAAGCCACTGTATGCAGATGAAAAGACTCGCTTTGCATCTAAAAGGATCATCACTTTAGTAACGTGATGACATTGTTTCTCAACCTGCTTGCTCAAAGGGTTCCTGACACATGTGCAACATCGAGGGTTCGGTTTTAATTGCGGGCCAAATCCTCGAATTGAAGGTAATTTGACAGCTAGGTAATAGCCTACATGACAACAATTTCGGGAGACTACATTCCTGCTTTTAACTTTGCATTCTGGGTGTTGTAGTCCTGGATTTCTGCATTATAAATTCAGGACTACAAATTAAAGAATTCAAAGGTAAAATGTGAACTCAACTGGCATCTCCTCTCCAGAGTGGAATGTACTATGTTGGCATATATTCAATAGGGATGGGTGAAGTGTATTATGTTACTTGACATATGTATATCGCCTTGCTGCCAGGATTATGTATTCAGAGCTCTTTGGAGTGTGTGGCATTCCGCAGACAGTGGTCTAAACATACGTGAAAATATAAAGAGCAATAATATTAGTTGAATTAACAGTGTAGAAATTTGGGTAAAAACAAGTGCAAATTTAAAAAAGCAGTGTTTCAGCCTGCGCATTTCAGTGGGGCTGGACAGGAGATCCTCTGGACTGGAAAGTCAATTCCTTAACACTTCTGGCCCTCCCATAAATATTCTGGGTATGGCACAAGAGGCAAGTATTAAAGGTACACCTGTAGCTCTAGAGGCATTGAGTGGGAGAGCTCACAGAGCTCTCTGTCTTCTAAATGATTCTAATGTCTCTATCATTCACAAAAGGAAAATGGAGATCCTCTTTAAAAACTTTTAGCAAAATAGCGAGTTGAGCATAAGAGGAGAGAAACCCCAGCCGAGAAGTGGGGCATCTCCCTCACATCAGTACTTGGCAGGAGGGTGAGCCAAGGGAGTAGAACGTAAAAAAGGGAGAAACAACGGTCTGGGACCCACACCCAGAAGCAAGACATCTCCCTGGCGTTAGTAGTTGGTAGAAGAGTCAGCCAACAGTACTGAACCAGGTAGTGAGAGAAGCAGGGGTCTGGGAGCCAAACAGGGAAGTGAGGTGTCTTCCTAATGGTCCCACTTGGCATGAGAGTGAACCAAGTGGGCCAAACCGAACAGCAAGAGTAGCCAGGGTCGGGGACTCGAAATACACATAAAGCACAAGTCATATTCCTTGTCGCAGCACTTTGCAAAGAGAAGATACCAAGTGAGCCACATCAAAGAAGAGAAGTTAAGAACTTTGTAATTGAAACTAAAGTGAGAGAGAGACCCCCGGACGGGAGTCATTCCCTCTGGTGATTTGGAAGTGTGCTAACAATTGAAAAGATACCAGGAGAAGGGAGTCATTCTCCTGGTAACTGAAACCAGTGGAAGGAAGTCATTCCCCCTGGTTGTGTTGAATTGTCAAAATACTACGAGTAGGGAGGCATGTTCCTAGTAAACACGGCGGTATGAATTCTAGAGTCAAGATACCAGGAGAAGGGAGTTGTTCTCCTAGTAATCAGGACCTGGGAAGGGGGTCATTATCCCTGGTTGTGTGGGACTTTGCCTTATTAGTTGTAACCTGGTAAAGGAAGCCATTACCTTTATCTGACAACTGTTTTGAACTTTGCCTCTTGTGTGTGTTTTGCCTAGGGGAAGGGAGCCATCTCGCTCGCATTGCAAAAACTCTGAGAACAAGCCCCCTGGAGAAAGGAAGCATACTCCAGGAACCCAATAGTGAAGAAAACTATGGGTAAAGGGAATGTTGATGTTTGAGCTGGAACTTTACCCTGTGAACCTGAACTGAGAACTTTGCTGCTCTTTCGCATTACAACTTGGCCCTTCGTATTGTGCCTTGAAAATGGATTGAGACCTGGGGAAGGGAGTCATTATCCCAGGTAAAGATTCCATCTAACAGTTGGAACTGGGGTCCACTGTCCAGAAGAAGGAAGTCATTCATTTTTAGTTAAGTATTTAGTGTAAGGAGCAGAAGCAGGGTTTTTCCACAGGACGGTGGAGTATTGATTTGCACGGACATTCTGACAGAGCCATTCATCTTTTAAGTTGATGTTGGGCAACCCCTCGTAGAGTTAGGGAAAGCTGGGTTTTCTTTTTATTTTCTGGTATAATAAAGGTCTATGCCAACAACCATGCCACCTGTGTGTCATTCTCCTCCTTCTGCACCCTTACAAAACACAATGAGGTCTAAATGCCCTAGACCAGGATTACCAGGAAAAGGGGTGACATCTGCAGTGCTGGACCCAAATATATCCTTATCCCTTTTCAAATAAGCTGTCTGAGTAGTATTTATGCCATGACAACTAACCATGAAGATTTGTGGGTTATTGTGAAGAATGGGCCCTCTGAGGTGGTTGCTGGGCTCCTCTGGGAATAATCTACACAATACATTCCAAGATACCCAGCCATTTGATGACCAGCTCCTGTTGGATGCGTTATATGGGAACCCATTCAATCTTCCAGATAAACTAAATAACATATTGCCAATGTTCGGAGTGGTCTCCAGTGGCTTGCATTATTGCATAGTATCAGGCACACCGAGGAGCTTATTAGAGGCACTCTTTGGAAATGTAACAGGTCTAACTGCACTAGGGCAAGATTACACGAAAAAGGGGAGAATGCTCCAGGGCTGGACCTAACTATGTCCTTATTCCTTTCCCAATATAGAAATGCCCCTGCACAAACGTGTAGGTGGGAATGGGCCATGAGTCAAAGTCAATTCCTTAACACTTCTGGCCCTCCCATAAACATTCTGGGTATGGCACAAGAGGCAAGTATTAAAGGTACACCTGTAGCTCCAGAAGCATTGAGTGGGAGGGCTCAGAGAGCTCTCTGTCTTATAAATGATTCTAATGTCTCTATCATTCACAAAAGGAGAATGGAGATCCTCCTTAAAAACGTTTAGCAAAATAGCTTAATTTTGATGCTAGTTCTTTCTTGTTATGGGATGAATTTTGAAGGATCAAGGCAAAATACCTATGGCCACACAATGTGACCTTTCATCTTCCCACAGATCAGACTGGGAAGAGGTAAGTGTGAAAAAAGAGGAACAGACTTCCATAATTTCCAATGTAAGCGCCAACTTTTCAAAAGGCTATAAACTACATTTGGAGTAATAATATGTCATTTTCTGCAGAATTGGAGAAGAGTAACTCAAGGTCTTTGTATTCTGGACATAATACTGGGATTAAAGTATATTTCATGTCAACTCAAAAAAACAGAATAGATGCAAAGCTCCTCTTCTCAAAGGAGAATCACTCATTTCCCTAGCGATACTGAATCTGCTCCCAAATGTAGCATTAGAACATTGTCAGAACCACTGTGAAGGGGCTGTCAGCAGCTGGTTTTTGATTTTAAAAAAAGAAAGGCGATAGTTACCAACCAATCATCAACCTTAGAGTTAAATGGTTTTGTTTTATTTCATAATTTCAGAGATGGTTTGGCCCATTTATTTTCCTATACATTCTTACCTCAAAACATCTATGTACGAACATATTTTGCAATTTTGTTTGGATAATGAGTCATTCTAGTTTGCTTGCCTTACTTGGTGTCTTTGTAGAGCTTTTGAGAGTCTCCCAAAACAGTTAAGTTCAGTTGAAGTTTTTCTCAGGGTGTTATACTCCTGGTCATGTATCTAGATGACATATTAGACATAACACATTCTTGTTTAGCAATGTCCCTTCATCATGATATGTCTGCATGAATCTCTGGCATTTGTGATAACCTGGGGCAAATCAGCCTTACACCCATAACAGTGGATGACCAACTCCAGAAATTCTCCCTCCTCTTATTCAAGGCCATGACAGGATTGATAAATAGAGAACTCAGATGAACTCTACATGACGCAGTGATTTCACTCAGGATGCTGGCGACTCATATGCCTTTTTTCAACCTCAAAATAAGCCATGTTACCAGTCTCTCTCTATTCAAGAGTGTTAGACTAATGCTCACATTTGTCTGCAAGGGGGTTTCTTGGACAGAATTGTTCCCCAGGTCACAGGGAGCATGGTCAGGGAATCAGCTGTGGAATGGAGGAGATATATTTGGCTCTGCCCAGATCTTCTTTTAGAGTCAGAAGCAAGTCTTCAGGGCTGGTTTGCTTGGTGTGGCCAATCAAGACTGGAGGATAATGGTATCTTCAGGAGTCTCTGCCACACATACAGTATTTAGAGATTCATACAGGTTAATTTGCGACTAGCAGTCTGGCAAAGGACAGGGTTCCTTGCTCAATTCGACTTTGAATCGTCATCTAGTCCAGAGTGAAATATATCAATGGATTGAAAGGAGACAAGATCCAAATCCCTCTGTGACCTTACAACATCCTTCTGGGAATATTGCCTGAGTCGTCAGATGTGGGTGTCAGCAGAATGCCTTCAAGGGAAAGAAAACACAGTGACAGGCTAATTTTCTATCATTAGATAGGCACGAGTGACTAGTACTGGTGCCTGACAAGTTGGGTCCTCTTGAGGGAAAAATGGGTCCCTTTACATAGAGCTGTTCACATCTGGACTTAATTCCTCTACTTCCACATTTCTTCAACTTGAAGCCAAAGCCAGACACTAATGCCAATGATGACTCCTCACAAGTATGGGCACAGGAGTCCATTACACTTACCCTTCCTTTTCACTCAAACCAATGACACTCCTTTTTAGGAAAAAGGAGTGCTTCAGGCTGGTGTTGCTACAGCGCGGTCAGCTCAAGGCTGGTAGCATATGGCTCTGCAACTAAGGATTTCATTCTATTATCGAATTCTGGACATTCCCGATTTGATTACGTAAGCAAACAGCATGGGTCATCTTTTAAGAGACAGAGACAACCTAGAGCTGATGATATGGTTTATCTCAGGGATCAATGGTCAATCCATGAGGTTTCAGCAAAGGCTGAGTAAATCATATGCCAGCCATGAACACCTGGCACACTCAGATCCTATTCTGCTGCTTGAGATGCCTAGAATGGCTGATGGTGTCAATGGCCTTCGAGGCTGAAACAGAACCGAAAGAAATCAGGGAACGACATATTGGTGGGATAATACTTGCCTCTGTGCCATTACAAAAATCACAACATTCTGTTGTCAAACTAGTAGTAATAGACATTTTCAACATAAAACATTGCATGTTAGTGTAGGATCAAGTTTTCATGTTTTTCCAATGTCACCTTTTTTCCATTGGCGAGTGTATATTAGGACCAGCTGGAGTACAAGGTTGTTTCATTGACGTAAATTACCCTGTGTTAATTTACTTTGCTGAAATTGCTCCGTGGCATTTTTTGTTTGTGCTTTTAATTCCCCCCAAACCCTTCTACCCACCCCTGCTTCTGCCCTGTCAACCCCTTTTAGCCACCACCCTAAACACATAGATACCTTTTTTCTGCCATGAAGTCATTTTAACAAAGTAAATTATAACTATGTAATTAACTTTGATGAAAAAACATACTTAGGCCACAAGTATTTGTCAATATAAACTTCTGTTTATATGGTGTCACAGTTGAGGCATTTTTGCCTTGCTTTCCTATAAGTGTGTATTGCAAAATGCTAAAGCTAAGACTTTGTTTATTGGTTAACTCTTTCATTGTTTAATATTTTATATCACAACCATATGTTTCACACTGCATGGATGCAACCATCTCAAGTCAATATAATGACACTTACCAGAGGCTAACGATGTCAAAACTACTGCCAAGCTGAGGACTTTCCTTGCTGACACAGGTGCCATTTGGAAAGTTATTTATGTAGAAGACTTGACAAATCACAAGTCACACAGTCCGCAACTTCTCATCCAATTTCTGTGTCTTGTGCTTAGTTTGTGTCCTTGATAAGTCAAACCTGCATAGCACTTGGTGTGGCTTGAAGAACTGATGTAGTTTATCTACATAGTGAACAAAGGGTACAAAAAACAGGTGTAACTGTTTATGGGAATTTCTTGAAGCACTTGGCATAAAACAACACAAGAAATATAAATCCATACTGGTATGGTGCATGCAATAATGTGCTTATTCACATACGCTTAAATAAAACCACTACACTTCCCAGCACTTACAGTATTTATTTAAAACTGGGAAATTGTTCAAGCGAAATTCTGTACAAAAAGTAACCCCCTCACCGGAATTCTGAGAAAGTGTTGATTTGCCAATGTTTTGCAGAATTCACTTTGGCCGCAGCGTGCTGCTAGAGCTGAACTTCCAGAGCTTGGATTACTAGTGACTGGTACTCACCCCTATGTTATCTTCAGATGTTCTGACATTTCTCTTATTTGTGTTGAATAGTAAATGTCTAACACTGGCTGGCCAAAACACATGAAAACCTGATTGACTGATTGATGGAATGACCTGCATGCAAAAGGCCACATATTAGTCCTGATCTTCCAGAGACTTAAGGGCCTGGTGGTTCTGCATCCCCATAAACTCCACTTACCCAACTATCTTCTTATTCCATAATGGACAGCCTGTAATGTCATCGGCACATCAATTCTACTGCCTAATTCTTACCACTTTACATGATGGCACTGCCTTCGTTAAGAAGGACCCAACTGGAAGATTACTTATTTGTTAGGCTAGGATGATACGTTCCACAGTGGATGTTCCCTCAGAGCGTTAAAAATACATTTCAACAAGACAGAATGTACGATGAGTAGGCTACGTAGAACTAAAAGCTTAAACATAACGCTACAGAATGAACCTCTGGAACAATTAAATATTATGACTGTTAACGAGTACGATCACTGCCTATACTAGATGGAGTGCCTAAATGACTAAAAGTTCCCTATTTCTTACTTGACGGGGCGGGTGATTGATACCTTCACCTGCCATTATGAGGGTTGTGCGATTAGGCCAGCACTCAAGGTATACCGTACACAGGTGTTTCCTGCAGTGCTCTATTGGGCTGAGCTTTGTTGTTGGGGAACATGCTCAAACTTGAAATAGCAGAAAGCCAGAAACTGAAATCACTGATGGCACTGTGAAATAGGTTTGTATACGAATCGTTTGAACCACTATTGTTCGAATCACAATTGACCTTTGCACAATTGACCGAATTCTGAAGGTCAATTGTTACATATATGCGGGGGGAAGCCCCCTGCAACCCCCATTATATATATAAATATATATATGTGTATATTTATATATATATGTGTATATATATATATATATATATATATATATATATTAAAAAACCAAACCAATATATATATATACATATATATATGCGGTCAATTGTGCAAAGGTCAATTCGGACCCTTGACTTTCGGTCAATTTGGTCATTCGAACAATTGTGTTCGAACAATTTGGGTAATACCGTGAAATAGTACACCAACTGTAGACCTAACCCCTTAGAACTGGCCGTGAAAGGAGCAGATTATTTGGTCAAGCATTGCCACTCCTAGTTTGGGCACATATATGGTGCAGCCAGGATCTTGGAAAGACAAATGTGGTACTTATGAGGGGTGATGGAAAGCACAGGGAAAAGACCCATCCACCTCCAGCCAGTGTAAATATGGTTGGACGGAGAGCTTAAGGCACTGGGATATGGGATGAACAGAGAGTGGCCAAGAATTTGGATAAGGATCTATTGGTGCGAGTGAGTAGTACAGCAAAGAGGGTGGTGGTTACGATTAAGGGGGACAATCATTTCCAGGAGTGGAAACTTTAGAGATGCAGGCAACAGTGAACACTTGCAGGGTAAAGTAAGGGACTATGATGATGGAGCACCAAGGCACCTTGTCAAAGCTGGTATGAGTGACGTGCTGGAGAAGCATAATCTGATCAATATTTTACCAAAATAGCGATATCATTCCTTTAATTGGTTAATGAAGCATTTGCATGATGTGTATAAGACAATAGATGGGACACACCTGGGGGAATATGAGAGGCGGAACGTGCTATCACTAGCACTGAACCCAAAAGGCCACAGGGGAAAGCATCTGTATTGCCGCTCAAGGATCAGAGTAAAGGAGGTTGAGGTCCTAAATGGAGGCTCAAGCTGGAGGAATTGGGGACATTTTGCAAGCATAGATGCAAGATATTGTCAGATCATGAAAGTGTGAGAAAATGTTTGAGAGAGATGACAGATACCCAGTGAATGTAATCAAAGAAAGACAGATTCTTGGTTGTGATTGGGGATGAGGTTAGATCAGGTAAAGCAGAACACCCAGCTCATATTTTGTAAAATGAAACTGGAAATAAGGGATCGCATGAATGCTACCATGGACCTGGAGAAGACAGGAAAGTCAGGTGAAGAAATACAAGCACATTTTTCAAAGAGGGGTTATGATTATTGGAGGCAGAAGAGGGAGAGTGTGCCATTAAATGATTTAAAGGAAGGTGCAGCAGGTAGTGAGCATGAGGGGCTTTTGGGGGGGTCAGCAGTTATATCAGAAGTATTATGGGCAAATAAATAGCAGAGGAAGTTTCTAAGGTGGTCGAGGAAGGGGAGGTGGATGTGTCAATAGAAAAGGGATAAAGTGGGAGACAATGAGAGGTCAGGCAAGTATTGGGACCCAGCGGTGCAGCAATACTTGTATCGCGAGAACGGGATGATCTCTGAAGTTAAGGCAACAGCTGGCTCAACAGGGGATCAAGCCCATACCCACTCAGGTTAGTTTTGATAGAGAAAAGAGGTGATAGAATGAGTAATAACAAAGGCAGAATTGAGACATTCTGAGCCAAGAACAAACCTCCTCCTCAGAGAAATACGAGGGTACACCACAAGGACTGAGTGAGCTTCGAACATTGTGACATGTGACTGATATTTTATATGATGCTTGGAATGGACTTGTGGTAAAGGCTAAGGTGGAAGGAGGTGGAGTAACTCTTTTATGCAATATGGGAGCAGCAACAGCACACACTGAAAATGGTTTGCCTGCAAGGAATAAAGGTATCAGCAATTCAATTGGTCGAAAATGAGAGAATGCACTGGGGAGGCAGTGTGTTTGACATGCAAAAGTGGCCACCGGACGAGAGCATGTTATTCTAGTTGTTAGGGAGAATTCTCTGTTTAGGCTGAATTTCCTAACCTAGTGAGTCCCCCAGCAGCTTTGCTGGATTTCTGGAGTTTGTTTTTCCATCCTGCCAAGAGTGAGACTCTTTTTTTTCCCACTCTTGGACATGTATGTGAGTGTAATTCCTTTGAAATGTCAATGTGTTCGATGGGCTATGGGGTCTTTTACTCCATAGGGTCTCATATGTTTTTCTATGTGTGTTACCCCGCACCCTATGTGTCGTAACACGGGGGCTCCCTAGCGGGTCCCCCACCATAGGCTCCATACCCGGGGGCTGACTACTGTCTCCCCGGGCATGTAAAGTCACCATTGGCTTTACTAGACCTAAATTTACTAACAGAACTAGTACAAACCATCTTATTGTGGACGTACTAGTAGGGGTAATTCGATTACTCCTGGATCTGTTATTCGAGGGGGCACTGTCCCGTCCCCCCTCGTCGAGTTTTGGCTGGTGGCAGTGGAAACTACTTGTTATGTCCGATCCCGAACATAACCCTATGGGACTCGTCCCATTGTTGGAGATTGATACCTTTTCTCATTAATCTCATTAATCTCTGACGTACCACCGATCTACTTATCTTAAATAAGTTTATCGAGTGGTATTTTCTGCCAGAACTCGGTTTGTAAAATGGCGTCTGTGTTCGTCTCTGTGACTCCTAAACCAAAGGTTGAGCCCTTTGTTCCACTTTTGGCGGGCCTCTGTACAGAGACCCTCCAAAGTGGTGCCATTCTGTCTGGGTTACCTCAGGGGTGTGGGAGGGGGTTTAGGCACTCTGGACCGAGTTGCCTTGCCAACTCAGGTCGCACTCTAGAGTGATTGGCCCACGTGGTGAGCGTTCCCGCTCACCACTTAGCATGTGTTGATTGACAGCTAGGCTGAATGAATGGGGGTTTTCTGCATAAAAGCAGGGCTTTTGGGACTGGATCTTCAGAAGTCGCCACAGGACCTAAGAATCCGACGAGGGTAACGCTGAGCCGACCTGTACGACAACACCTCCGGTGGAGCCCTGCAGAACCGACTCACCACTTCCCGACGACAGAGGAGATCTCCCTGCCGGAGAGTCTCTTCCCCCGACTGGTGGGAACAACCAGTCTCCTTCGCTTTTTATTCGCCTCAGGACGCAGTGGTCGAATTGCCCGTGCAGAGCACCCCGGCAACCGGATAGCCACTACCCCTGTACCGCGACCAAAAAGGTGATGCCTTGTGACGGAGCACTCCGCGGCTGGTCTCTTCCCTGGTGGTGCACCGGACTTCACTTTCCTTCGACGACGAGATCATCTCTACTCTTGGCAAAGACCCAACGTGGATCCACCACCAGGAACAACTGCCCCCGCCGGAGCTGCCCTCCACAACAAGGTACCGTGTCCGCCTGGCTTCCCTTTCGATCGGTTCGAGTGAGGTGTCTTAATCCTCCCCGTTCCGTTGGGTCGCCTCCAAGCTTTGCTCATTCTTTGTTCTGAACTGGTTCAACCTGCCGATAACAATTTGCTCTAAAGACTTGAATGCATCTCCGCTAGAGACTTTTTGGGACATCGCGCCTTGCCTCTCTCCGAGTGGGCCTGGCCTCTGAACTTTATGATCTATTGCGATTAGTGCCTTCCTGCCTTGCATTTTATCCGCGTAGGATTGAACTGTGTTGACTGCATAACCTGCCTACCTTTTTCTCTCCCGTCCTAACTAAATATTCGAGTGTCATCTAGGTTTAGGTATACACCTCTGTCTGAAAATAAGTGGTACCGGTAGAACCTAGAGTTGTCGATGTTGCACTAGGGGGATTGATCGTTTTCTACTTCATAGAGTAATTGTGTTTGATTTGTTTGCCGTGATTGCCTTAGTGTTTTTCATAGACATTTTGTTATAAATAAATACCTTAATATCTTTACACTAAGCCTCGTTGCGCATTTACTGTCTTGCTGCGAAGAATTGCCCTATGTTGTATACTCCACATACTGACCACTTTTTCTTGAGAGAAGTCTGACTGCTCAGCCACAGCTACCAAGTGAATCTGTGTGGTGCAGGCTGCTACCAAGTGGGTTCACCGCCAACACCTGTAGTCCTAAATCTTTTGCAGTGGTCCCAGAGGGAACTGCACAGGTTTCCGCCTAACACTGCTGACAGCGGTGGGATTAGTATCGAGTATACAGTTTAGAGTGCTTTTCGACGCTGTAGGATAGCTAACCACAAAACTTTGCACAAAAAGCAACTTTCAAAAAACATGTCTACGATGGAAACGTACAGTCAAGAGTCTTTGCAGGTGAAAATACTGAGAGTTTGCGAGCTCTCTGTAGGCAAGAGAATCTTTCTGTAAGAGGCAAGAAGTTAGAACTAATAGAGAGATTGCTGGCGAACCAAAGTCTGGGTACTGGTTCAGAGGAACCAATCTCCCCAGCGACTGTAGACGACAGTAATGGTGTTGATCTGAATCGTAATTCTGATAATAGCGATGAAGAGGCTGACGAGGACGGAGAGGCTAACGAAACTGTCTCCCCCTCTACCTGCCTTACCAGCTGTGCCTACGGGGCCCATACCAGGTCCCACAAGTAACCCTGCTTATTTTGAACTTGAAAAAATGAAGCTCGAATTAGAATATAAACGGTTCTTGGCTCAATCTGAACGAAACCAAGAGCTCGAGTTCAGACGGATGAATGCCCAGGCTGAGCAGAAGCAAGCTGAGTTAAGACTCAGAGAAATAGAACTTAATCACGAGTTGGAAATGAAAAGTTGTCTATGGAAAATGCTTCTCTCTCCTCTGGTTCCTCTAGGAGCTCCAGTCCCAAAAGACCCCGGATGCCGAACGAATTAGTGGGTATGTATGAACCGAGAATGGATGTGTTGGATTGGCTGAAACTGTTTGAATACAATCATGGGCTCCAGGACATCACCGGGAATGTGTTGCTTCCCTGGTTGTTCTCTAGGCTCCCTCCTGTTGCGATTGATGTGGTAATGGAGTTGGGGGAGGTGGATAAGACGGATTACGAAAGTGTGAAACTAGCTTTGATAGCTAGATTCGGGAAGACCCCTTCCCAGTATCTTAAGAGGTTTAGAACCCTCAAAAAGCATGATGGTACCCCTTGGGCTACCTGGGTGAGTGAAGGGTTGAAAAACATAGAGGGATGGATTAAGGGTTACAAAGTGAACACTTATGAGGGTATGAGAAATCTTTTTATGTTGGAGTCTATTTATGATGCCTGTTCTCCTGAGCTCAGACAGCACTTGGCTGATTCAAAGGAATTGGATCCCGGGGCACTAGCTAAGGCTGCTGACTTGTGGGTTGCCAACAGGGCTACTCATAAGGATTCTGGGGCAACTCAGAAAAAGGATGAGGGAAAACAGCCTAAAAAAGACTCAAAAGAGAATTCGAATAACTCACATTCCAAAGAGGGCCCCAAACAAAACCAGAAGGGTAAGCCACCGGGAAAACCACAGCAGAATAGTGTGTCTTCTGGTGCCAAACCGGAAGGAGGTCAGAACAAGCCACCATTCCAGAAAGCATTCGGTAAATGCTTTGTTTGTGGCTCGACTGACCACGTGAAAGGAGATCCCAGATGTAAGGGTAAACCTTCAGGGGTCCAGCTTGTCTCCTTAGCCTTCGCTCCAGAGGAGGAAGTCCAAATGGCAAGTGGAAACTTTCTACTATTAGCTGACGAACCCATTGGAGTCTCAGCCAGCGTTTCTTTAGTATCTCTGGGGTTGTGGGAACAACAGAATTTAGATGTCTATAATTCTATCCCCAATAATACTAAAGAGTATTATAAGGACAGTGTCCAGGTGAATGGTCAGGAGACTCCTGCCATTAGGGACACTGGGGCCAGCATAACTGTGGTGGATAAATCGTTTTTTCAGGCTGAGGATGTTGCTAAGGCACCCAAACGCCTCACCAAGTTAGCTGGAGGGCCTGTGCAGATGCTTCCCCAATTACCAGTTCTCATCCAGTGTAACGACATGACTGTGAAGATACCTGTCAGCATACAGAGTGAGGTACCAGGACGCGTACTGTTGGGTAACGATTTGAAAACTCTCGGAGTTGTATCGCATACTCTCAGACCTCCTAGTAAGCGGTTACAGGAGCTAACCAGACCCGAACGAAAGAGGACCATGCGCGGTACTCTCCAGGAGATGATGAAGAAAGAAATCACTCCTGCTCCACTGGAATTGTCGGCCGCTGTCTCCAAGAAATCAGAAGCGAAGAGGAAACCTAAGACTTCTATCCCGAAACCAGCAGCCCGCATTCCAGTGCAGCCGACACGGACTTCCCTGCGGTTGTCCAACGTCACACCCGTAACTCCACCTCCAGCCGAGGCTGAGAGGGAGGTACAACCCTGCATGGTAGAATTAGACTCTGAGGAAGAGCTAATGGAAGGCCAAGAACTCATTGGAGATCTGGATCCTGTTGACCATCCTGAGCTGCAGTCTTTACTGGCAGAAGGTGGACCCAGCAGGGCAGACTTCAGTAAGGGACAGAGAGAATGTCCAACTCTGGAAGGTCTTCGCCATCGGGCAGAAGCTCAGGCTGAAGGGCAAGAGCCTGGGAAATACAGGTTGCACTGGGAAGATGGCCTCTTCTACAGTGAACCGACCGAGTCTGCACCCGGAGACTACAAACACCTTGTAGTACCCCAAGAGAACAGACCACAGTTCTTGCAGCTGGCCCACGAGATTCCTTTGGCTGGTCACTTGAGTTTCAAGAAGACTAAGGAAAGGCTCTCGCTCTACTTCTATTGGCCAAAAATGGGGGCCGAAGTAGAAAAACACTGCAGGAGCTGCCACACCTGCCAGATCTCTGGTAAGGTGGGATCCAAGAACGTGGCACCGTTAGTGCCTCTCCCGGTTGTGGGAGTCCCATTTGAGAGAATAGGGATTGACATCGTTGGTCCCCTTGATCCTCCAACCTCCTCAGGCAACAGGTTTATACTTGTTGTAGTAGACCATGCTACTAGGTATCCTGAAGCAATTCCTATGAGGACTGTTACAGCTCCGGCTGTGGCTAAGGCCCTCCTTGGTATTTTTACCAGGGTCGGGTTTCCTAAGGAAGTAATCTCTGACAGGGGGTCAAACTTTATGTCCCACTACATGAAAGCCATGTGGAAAACCTGCGGAGTAACTTACAAGTTCTCAACGGCTTACCACCCACAAACCAATGGGCTGGTAGAACGGTTCAACAGAACCATGAAGAGCATGATAGGTGCTCTAGAGGAACCCCTTAAGCGTAAATGGGACCTTCTATTGCCATGCCTTCTCTTTGCTTATAGAGAAGTCCCTCAGGAGGGAGTAGGTTACTCTCCCTTCGAACTACTCTATGGTCATCCCGTCAGAGGTCCATTGGCCCTGATTAAGGAGGGGTTGGAGAGTGCTCCTTCCCCCAAGCCAGTCAGAGTGACTGACTACGTGATAGGTCTCCGGAGGAGAATGTCACACATGATGACGGAAGCAAGCGATAACTTGAAAGCTGGACAAGCATTGGTCAAGCACTGGCACGATCAAAAGGCTAACATGGTTGAGTTCGCTCAAGACCAGCTCGTTCTCGTTATGATCCCAACAAGGCAGAGGGCCTTGCAAGATAAGTGGATGGGACCCTACCGAGTAGTGGGTAAACTCGGAGAGGTTAACTATCTGGTGGACTTGGGCAATCCCAAGGAGGCTCCGACAGTCTTTCACACCAACCGACTTAAAGCGTATGTCTCACGACCTGATGTAGGAGCGTTGCTTCTAGCATCATCCGAGGAAGAAGAAGAGAGTGAAGCTCTTCCAGATCTCCTCAGAGGCTTAGCTTTAGATGAAAAAATTGAAGGAGTGAATCTCTCCTCCAATCTGACACCCGAGCAACAAGAAGAGTGCAAATCTATGTTGAATCAGTTTGCCCCTCTGTTCTCGCTTTCACCAGGCTTGACCCCTTGGGGCCAGCACGACATACTCACTGGTGACTGTCTGCCGGTCAAAAGCAGAGGATACCGCATGTCAGAAAACGTACGAACCCACATCAAAGGTGAGGTCAGCAAGATGCTTGATCTCGGGGTAATAGAGCCCTCTACTAGTCCATGGTCTAGCCCAGTTGTGTTAGTACCAAAGGCCGGATCTAAAGAACTTAGATTCTGCGTGGATTATAGAGCTCTGAATGCAGTCACCACGACTGATGCCCACCCTTTGCCAAGAACAGATGAGTTGGTGGATAAACTTGGCGCCGCCAAGTTCCTCAGCACATTTGACTTGACGTCAGGCTATTGGCAAATAGCTCTGACAGACCATGCCAAGGAGAAAACTGCATTTTCCACCCCCGTTGGCTTATACCAGTTTAAGGTAATGCCATTCGGACTGAAGAATGCACCTGCTACGCTTCAACGGATGGTAAACCAGGTTCTGAACGGGATGGAGGACTTCTGCATGGCATACTTGGATGACATCGCAGTGTTCAGCAATTCCTGGGAAGAACATGTAGTCCACCTGAGAGATGTTTTGCAGGCTCTTGGACGAGCCAATCTGACCATAAAGGTGAGTAAAGGCCAAATTGGACAGAGTAAGGTAGTCTATCTTGGGCATGAGGTAGGCGGTGGAGAAATAAGGCCTTTGCTCAGTAAGATTGAAGCTGTGCAAAATTGGACAACACCGACTACTCAAACCCAGGTGAGAGCCTTTCTAGGCCTCACTGGGTATTACAGGAATTTCATAGAGAACTATGGGACAATAGCTTCTCCACTGAATGTCATCTCCTCGCCCAAATTTCCTAAAAGGGTTAAATGGAACGAGGAGTGCAATCAGGCTTTTGAAAACCTGAAGAAGGCTCTTTGCCAAGCCCCAGTACTCAGAGCTCCTGATTACCGCCAACACTTCATTGTGCAGACAGACGCTTCCAATGTAGGGATAGGTGCCGTACTCAGTCAACTGGATGGGAAAGGTAGGGAGCACCCCGTTTGCTTCATCCGCCGCAAGCTGAAGGATCCTGAAACAAGGTGGGCAACAATCAAAAGAGAGTGCTTTGCTATCGTGTGGGCTCTGAAGAAGTTTAGGCCGTACTTGTATGGTTCTACTTTCGTCATTCAGACTGACCACCAACCCTTGAGATGGTTAATGCAAATGAAAGGGGAAAACCCAAAACTATTGAGATGGTCGATCTGCCTGCAAGGGTTTGATTTCACCATTGAGCACAGGTCAGGGTGTCACCACCAAAATGCTGATGGTCTCTCTAGGATGTATGTCATCGACTAGAGGTATGAGATTCATCCAGGAGTGGATTAAATCCTCCTGTCCCTTAGTCTGGGGGGGGCGAGTGTTAGGGAGAATTCTCTGTTTAGGCTGAATTTCCTAACCTAGTGAGTCCCCCAGCAGCTTTGCTGGATTTCTGGAGTTTGTTTTTCCATCCTGCCAAGAGTGAGACTCTTTTTTTTCCCACTCTTGGACATGTATGTGAGTGTAATTCCTTTGAAATGTCAATGTGTTCGATGGGCTATTGGGTCTTTTACTCCATAGGGTCTCATATGTTTTTCTATGTGTGTTACCCCGCACCCTATGTGTCGTAACACGGGGGCGCCCTAGCGGGTCCCCCACCATAGACTCCATACCCGGGGGCTGACTACTGTCTCCCCGGGCATGTAAAGTCACCATTGGCTTTACTAGACCTAAATTTACTAACAGAACTAGTACAAACCATCTTATTGTGGACGTACTAGTAGGGGTAATTCGATTACTCCTGGATCTGTTATTCGAGGGGGCACTGTCCCGTCCCCCCTCGTCGAGTTTTGGCTGGTGGCAGTGGAAACTACTTGTTATGTCCGATCCCGAACATAACCCTATGGGACTCGTCCCATTGTTGGAGATTGATACTTTTTCTCATTAATCTCTGACGTACCACCGATCTACTTATCTTAAATAAGTTTATTGAGTGGTATTTTCTGCCAGAACTCGGTTTGTAAAATGGCGTCTGTGTTCGTCTCTGTGACTCCTAAACCAAAGGTTGAGCCCTTTGTTCCACTTTTGGCGGGCCTCTGTACAGAGACCCTCCAAAGTGGTGCCATTCTGTCTGGGTTACCTCAGGGTTGTGGGAGGGGGTTTAGGCACCCTGGAACGAGTTGCCTTGCCAACTCAGGTCGCACTCTAGAGTGATTGGCCCAAGTGGTGAGCGTTCCCGCTCACCACTTAGCATGTGTTGATTGGCAGCTAGGCTGAATGAATGGGGGTTTTCTGCATAAAAGCAGGGCTTTTGGGACTGGATCTTCAGAAGTCACCACAGAACCTAAGAATCCGACGGGGGTAACGCTGAGCCGACCTGTACGACAACACCTCCGGTGGAGCCCTGCAGAACCGACTCACCACTTCCCGACGACAGAGGAGATCTCCCTGCCGGAGAGTCTCTTCCCCCGACTGGTTGGAACAACCAGTCTCCTTCGCTTTTTATTCGCCTCAGGACGCAGTGGTCGAATTGCCCGTGCAGAGCACCCCGGCAACCGGATAGCCACTACCCCTGTACCGCGACCAAAAAGGTGGTGCCTTGTGACGGAGCACTCCGCGGCTGGTCTCTTCCCTGGTGGTGCACCGGACTTCACTTTCCTTCGACGACGAGATCATCTCTACTCTTGGCAAAGACCCAACGTGCATCCACCACCAGGAACAACTGCCCCCGCCGGAGCTGCCCTCCACAACAAGGTACCGTGTCCGCCTGGCTTCCCTTTCGATCGGTTCGAGTGAGGTGTCTTAATCCTCCCCGTTCCGTTGGGTCGCCTCCAAGCTTTGCTCATTCTTTGTTCTGAACTGGTTCAACCTGCCGATAACAATTTGCTCTAAAGACTTGAATGCATCTCCGCTAGAGACTTTTTGGGACATCGCGCCTTGCCTCTCTCCGAGTGGGCCTGGCCTCTGAACTTTATGATCTATTGCGATTAGTGCCTTCCTGCCTGGCATTTTATCCGCGTAGGATTGAACTGTGTTGACTGCATAACCTGCCTACCTTTTTCTCTCCCGTCCTAACTAAATATTCGAGTGTCATCTAGGTTGAGGTATACACCTCTGTCTGAAAATAAGTGGTACCGGTAGAACCTAGAGTTGTCGATGTTGCACTAGGGGGATTGATCGTTTTCTACTTCATAGAGTAATTGTGTTTGATTTGTTTGCCGTGATTGCCTTAGTGTTTTTCATAGACATTTTGTTATAAATAAATACCTTAATATCTTTACACTAAGCCTCGTTGCGTATTTACTGTCTTGCTGCGAAGAATTGCCCTATGTTGTATACTCCACATACTGACCACTTTTTCTTGAGAGAAGTCTGACTGCTCAGCCACAGCTACCAAGTGAATCTGTGTGGTGCAGGCTGCTACCAAGTGGGTTCACCGCCAACACCTGTAGTCCTAAATCTTTTGCAGTGGTCCCAGAGGGAACTGCACAGGTTTCCGCCTAACACTAGTGGTCAACATACTGCATTAATTTCATTGTTTAAAGCTGCAAGGTATTATAGAATTAAGATGGCAGGAACCCCACCCCAGATACAGCCAAAGACTGTGATAGGTTGTTGGGCATAATCATGGGGACACCACATACTAGGAAGAAGCTGAACTGTCAGCACCCCAAGAGGGGACTAGTTGGGGACAGTTTGTTGAGTTTGGGGTGGTGACCAGGGTGGAAAAGGGACTTGCAAGAACATGTTCATACTTGTGTGATTTGTTTGAGACATGACTGACCATTTTGGAATATGAGAGGGGAACTATTACAGAGAACGGCCCCCACAAGGCAAATGGGTATCACATTGAATGACTAAGTGAGTCCATTGACAAGAACTAGAAGTGGGAACAAGTACATGTTTGTAGTTGTGTAGTTGTAGATTTGTTCAGTAGATCATCCAAGGCTTTCCCTAATAGAAAAACACTGCTATTAACACTTGTAAAATATGAATATGGGACATATTGCTCTATTTGGCATGCTCAGATTGAGCACGTCTGACATCAGATCGCATGTTTCAAGTGACATTGACTTTACAGAGTGTCGAAAGGTAGAAAAGTTGAATGCGGAATTAACAATGGGCATGAAGAAATGAATGGACAACTCAGAGGGAGGTTAGGACACCAAGTTACTAATTGTTTTACAACAGCTGTGATTGCAGGAACAGGCCACGAGTGAGGTGAGCTCATAAGAAATCTTGTTTGGAAAGAAAACACCAGGGTGGTTACATTGCAAATTACCTATAGATGTTGGGGTCTGGAGGAACATGAAGGGTCCGCTGATGAATATATGAGGAGAACCAAGAAGGCAGTTAACCATGTAAACAGGTATATGGTGTCTGCAGAAGGAGAACAGATGGGAGGAGCAGCACGATGTGGGCATTGATGTGAGGGAGCTGCAAGTCAATTATGATATTTCGCTTAACTTCCGAGGACAAACATATTGCCTTTCCTGATCCACACAATTTTGGCCTTTATCCGATTGTTCATAAGTTGTATCGGGCAGTCTACCAGGGTTACATCTTGAACTTGTATGCTACGGAGTAGAACAAAACAAGCTACACATATATTCTCCTTCAGAACACTGCCCCATCTTTCACATCAGTGCCTCACCCAAACATAACTGCAACAAATTACTGATGGTCTTGTGGTACATTACCCACCATGCGTTTTAGAAAATCACAGTTTCAATGTAGGAATCTAGTACTTTTTTTTAACATTGTATTGACCCACAAACACTATGACTACAAATACATTAAAATACAAAGCTAGTGTCCCATTCTACTTACAACAAATGCCAGAAACCTTCAAGTACACATTGCCTGATATAAATCAAATTTTAAATGTGTAAAAACCCTCCTGTTTAAACATTTCAGATCTTCAAATCGCTGGCTGGCCATATCAATGTGCAAGGTAGATCTTGAATATGTCCTAATGTTCTCCCGAGGAGCTCATGCCTAACATGTTTCTTCCCTTAGGGTGCTGATGGAACTTCATCAAGCGTCAAATGGCATCTATTCAGGGGTAATGTACACAGGTGGGGAAAAAGATACATCTACAATAATTTGAATTAGAGAGCACTAATAGTTTTTAAGGCTGTTTGAGAGATAGGACTTACAATGGCAGTAGTTATACACAAAGTTAATGGTGAAATTAATTACCCTACCTTAGACTATTCCAGCTCTGAAAATGTTTTTTTATCAATGGGGCTAAATCATTCCCCACCACTGGGGTGAATACATCATGCAATTCACTAGGGGAGCTATGTCCTGAAGTGACTACCCTCCCTCCTCTGATTAATCAAAGACAGCTGGTATAGTATCTCTCAAGTCTCACTAGCATGCTTGCATATATTAGGTATTATGTCAATGTATTTTTAATATTCATTTATCTGTCTGGAAATCTGATTTTTCAAATGATGAGGTATGGCCAGGGGAGGTTCAATCCCACATGTACACAAATGTCAAAACATTATTAAAAAATTGTAAGATATTGTAAAAGAATGGTGAACCCCAAGGGAGTGATGGGTCCCGAGTGAAGTTAGTCAAAAGGACACAAGCCACAAGGCACAAAAAAGACACTAGATGATGTGTGTGTATTTCAATATTGCGCCCTAAATTCACTGCATTTGTGCCTTTCCCCTGGAAACCGATTTTAGCTGTGTGTGTATTTCAATCCTGCACCCCAAATTCACTGTATTTCTGCCTTTCCCTTGGAACCAATTTTAGCTGTGTGTGTATCTCAATCCTGCACCCTAAATTCACTGCATTTGTGCCATTCCCTTGGAAACCGATTTTAGCTGTGTGTATTTTCACTTGTGCCTCTTCCGTCCTGTTCCCCCTTTGCTACTACTAGGCCACCTGTGAGTTTAGCCCAGAACTGTGCAGTGCAGTCACCCCTCTCCTTTCTACTCCCTTCTGCCACCCTAATGGCACTCACCATCTCTCCTATCTTCTCTAATTACTACCCCCCTCGCTCACTAAGTCTGGAATCAAAAAGCACAAAAAAGACATCCTGCGTGCAAACCCTGGCCTTGCAATTGCGGACACCTATGTCAATGCAACCCCCAGAGAGGTCTTCACGGATATCCTTTTCTATGTCCCCTCTTCAGAACTATGGACATCTCATCTCATCTCTACTCTCTCCTCTTTCTCGTCCTCTCCCATTAATGGTCGCACCAAGTGGGAAGTCCTCTTGGGGGCTTCTTCTCATCTCGATGCTGCATTCTTGTTTATCACACTGGCACCATTCTGGATCAGGGCCCCCTGGCCAACCTCCTTCTCTTTGACCGGATCTTGCTGTCTCTCATGAACTTCCTTCCTTCTCCTGCCTCTACCCGACTTCCCTCTCTGCCCCACCACCTCTGACCGAAGTACTACACCCTTGAACTGCACCTGAGAAAACCTTCAAAGTCAGAGATCATCTCCATCTGGTGACCCTCAACGCCCGCTCAGCCAACAAACACTCTGCTGACATCTGCTTCCTTCTTGAAGACACTGACCATGACATTCTCGCACTCACCGAGACTTGGTTCAATGCCAGCTCAGTCACTCAGTCACTGCTTTTGACTCTATCTTACCTGACGGCTTTAAGATTGTTTCCAAGCCTCAACCCCACTGCACTGGCGGTGGAGTTGCCTTAATCTTTCCTAAGTGGGTTCCTTCTTCCATCTTACCCACTCAGCTGTACTTGTCCTGTACTTGTCCTTTGAGAGCCTGGTATGCAAATTGGTTCTCTCTCCGTCCTACACCCTGACCATTGCTACCATTTACCGGCCTCCCAGCGCTATCTCCCTATTCCTCTCTGAATGTGATGATTTCTGTTCTTCCTTACTCTCAACTACTTCCAACCTGCTACTCCTGGGTGACTTTAACATCCAAATGGACGCACATCATCCACTCTCTTCATTGCACCTCTCTAGCCCGCTCCATTCTTCCTTCTGGTCTGACCCACTCTGCCGGACATACTCTGGATGCCCTCATCCACTGCGACCTCCCTCTCTCATCTCCTCTGCTTCACCCCTCTCTCTTGCTCTGACCACTCTATTCTCTCCTCCCACCTGGGTCGCTATGGCCTTGCGACAACTCCTCCAAAAGCCCTACCAACCTCATTCTTGAACATCTGTTCAACGAAACGCGTGTCAGCTGCTGCCTCTGCTACCACCTTTATCCTCCCTGGCACGCCCAACTCAGTCTCTTCCACTGACTCTGCTCTCAGCAACCTCCACCTGTCCATCACCAAAACCCTTGACATTCTTGTCCCAGTCAGGAGGATCCGCCTGAAACCTGCCTCTTAACCGTAACACTTGGTACGACTCCGTACTTGCAGACCTGAAACCTAAGTGCAGAGCTGCTGAACGGAAGTGGCAAACCTCAGGTTCATCCTCTGACGAACTGGCCTGCTGCCTGCTCCAAAGGCATTACAGACTCTCTTATCCATACCAAGAAAAGGGCCCACATTCAGACACGGTATCTGGTGCTTCTAACAACACAGCTGAACTTTCAAAAATTTGCAGGGAACTTGCCAACCCTTCCGCAGTATCCTCCTCCCCTATCCCTTCTCAGGCCCCCTGCAACGCACTTGCCTCCCATTTCACCACCAAAACTCAGGAAATCCTGAACAGTGTTGTCACCCACTCCCCCAGCCCATCCCTCACCCCCTTGCCTTCCTTGGCCACTCACCTTCCTCCTTCACCCTTGTCTCACTGGAAGAAGTCACCAAAGCTGTCAACTCCATGAAGTTCTCTTCCAAACAGGTTGCCCCTTTCTCATCCAGAACCATCAACCAACATTTCCTCTCTCACCCCTGCACTTGCTGATCTCTGTAACTACTCCTTTACTACTGGCTCTTTTCCATCTTCCCTCAAGCACTCCCTTGTTCACCCCCTCCTTAAAAAACTGTCAGCAGACCCTTCCTGTCCTTCCAACTATTGCCCCATTTGAAGCACCCCTTTCCTGGGGAAACTGCTTGAGAAGCTGGCCCTGCCCCAACTAAACTCTCATACTGAACTTGTTGGCAGTCTCCACGACCATCAATCTGGATTCCGAGCATCCAGAGGCACGGAAACTGCTCTTCTGAACACCCGTGATGAATTTCTCTTAGCCCTTGATTCCAACTACCCTGCTGTCCTCATTCTTCTTGATCTCTCCGCTGCACTTGACACGGTCAATCACTCCATCCTCATAAAAAGGCTCCATGACACCCTTGGCATCATGGAACGGGCACTGGACTGGCTGACCTCCTTCCTAACTGACCACTCATCCCAAGTTATCCTGTGCACCTTCTTCTCGCCTACTTCCTTCTCCACCTGTGGCATCCCCCAGGGCTCTATTATCTCACCTTGGCTCTTTAACATCTACCTTACTCATCTCCTCCTTCTTCCCCAACTTCCAGAGCTATCCTGATGACACACAACACTTTTTCAGACTTCCTGCGGACGCCCTTGCACCTTCCATCATCCCTGACTGCTTCTCTGCCAGCCATAGTTTGTTCATTGAATTTCATAGGTTTTTGATTAATGCAACTTGACCATAATGTCCCTTTAACGTTTTTTCAGTGAATTATATAGGTTTTTATTGGTGCAACTTAACCATAATGTTTTTTCATTGAATTTCATAGGTTTTTGTTAAACTTAATTATAATGTCTCTTTAACAAAGATTTTTCTGAGAATTTCAGGGGTTTTTACCAGTGCATGCTATTTCCCTACAACCTCCTAATATCATACTTACCCCAATATAGCAACATTTGTGTCCAGTTTACAAAGTTTCACCTTAAAACTCTGCCGTTTCCCACCTTCTAACATCATTTTTAACACTTCCACACATTTTCCACTGTTTTTGCTTCCGTCCAGGTCAGCGAATGTCTGAAATCATCGCGGACCTACCGGAAGTGCCACATGACCATGCGCTCGCGCGCAGCATGATGACGTGTCCATGAATGGGTTTGCACTTTGCGTTTGGGTCCTTACCTCGAGGACAGTTCGGAACTGCATTTTCTACTGATCTAGCTCAAAATGTACCCTTGCACAGCTCCTACACCTATTCTTACTCATTATCCATTAAAAATCTAGTACAAAGTAGATACTTGGAAGAATAGTAGCAAAACTGCTATTTATCTTAAAAATGGCATCAGCTATTGCCATCCCTCCTCCCCAAGTGCCACCACCAGCTGGAGGATCAGATAAACAACACAGTATTTCCAAAGACAATGAAGAGGTCCAAGAAGATGAGGATGGGGAAGTGCCTATCTCTAGCATCCAGAGAGAATCATGGGTGTGGCAGTTCTTTACCACTGTTGGGAATGTACCAAAGGCTAAAACTACAAAAGTGAAATGCAATGAGTGTACTCAGCCGCGGACTACCTGGGCATTACTCCTACAGGACCACCCCCATGCGCCGCCACACCAAATTCAACTACCGCAACGCTCTCAGAAAGATTGTTCCTTTCTTAGCAAATAGTAGGCTGTCTTCGACCACATCATCTTCCTCAACCAATACTGTAACCACAAAGCCTACTTCTGTGGGACACAAAAATCCACCAGCTACCTTGCAAGCAATAAAAGAGTCTGTTTATCCATATCATTGGAAGACAACAGTCCTCTGTATATACTGCAACACACCACTCTACAGGGGGAAGCAATTTCGAAAGTGCTTTTGAAGCTTTAATCAAGAAGCGTGAGAATCACTGCCCACTACCCAGGGCCGGTGCTATCACTAGGCAAGGTTAGGCGTTTGCCTATATTAGTAAATGTTAGAGCGGCAAAAAGCTAACACTGCCTGTCATAGCACCGGCCCTGTAAATCACACTGTCTTGCAGCCTGCAGGATGAGGCAGCTGGCTGGCTGTAGTAGCATGCCAGGCAGAGCGGCCGCGGCACCAGGCCTCGTGAAATGACAGGGGTCGGCTAAGGGTCACTCATGAGCGTGCCAGCGTGGGCATGGGCGTGGCAGCGCTCGCTCAAGCACTGCTGGCACATGCACATTATCAGAGATCCAGTAACAAGATACACGAACTGAGCCTCGCACGTGCCACTGCCCCCTGTCCTGAATGCAGTCTGCTCTTCTTATTTTTAAATTGCCCCAGCCCAGGTCCGATCGTCCATCTGATGGGCGGCCTGCTTCTCAGCTGCTGACCTGTGACCTGTCCTGGGCCGGCCCTGCACTAGCTGCAGCCTGCAAGCCCGCAGCAGCCTTCTGCTGTGCGTGTGCTGCCCGGCCAGCCCAGCAGGCCACTCTTCCTGGCGGCAGTACGTACGGAAAGTCAACAGTCAAGGTACTTTGGCTGTTTGCTTTGGGCAAAAAAATATGCTGGGACTGGCCTGCCTAGCAGGGATAACTTAGCGAGCCTCAGAGGTCCCTGGCTGTCCCCCTGCTTCTGGGGGAGCCCTCGAATCCTGGTCAGCCCGTCCTGGAAGCCCCACGCTGGCTCCCAGTAGAGCAGCAGGCTTCCTTTAGGACCCTCGGCCTCATCGGTGGGCAGCATCCTTCTCCACCTTGGACCCTGGCCATATCATGAAAACTATAAAGTGCGGCGCACATCTCCAAGGAGCCTTAGCTCTAGGAAAACCAGAAAAGGCTGGAAAACAATCCGGGCCATTGGACCTCAACTCTGTAATAACCTCTCTCTGCCATCCCCCGCTGGCATTAAAGCGCACCTCCTCTCCCATACCTATAGGGCAGGCAACCTTCCCCTAAACCTGAGACGTTCTCCCAAGGTCACTCGAGGTCACTGGTGCAGAGGGGCCCGTTCTACACCGTGCCTCACTGCGCCTTGAAGCAGCGCGCTTTCACTGTAGTAGGTACAAAAAAGCATAACCACGTTTTCATTTTGAACCTCTGGTATTGCACATGGTGACCCCACAGAGCACCCTTTTCTTTCTGCCATGCTACTACAGAAGGGGAAAGACAATACGCAAATCAAAGGGGGGAGCCCCCCCAAAAATGAAGTCACATCCCTTCTGCCCAACATCAAGTGCACCCCCCAACATGTTGTTTTTCCCACTTGGGGAGTCCTCATTTAGGGTTTCCTGGGTCTCCATGCACAGCAAACTCTGGGCCCACATCTTGGCAAACCTGTGCCTCTCAGGGTGACTTGCAAAACTCAAGAGTGATGGCCTTTCCTCTGGTGTCATGACAGGTGGAAATGCCAATACTGAATGATTGCCCAAACACTGCCAGTGGTGCTGATTAAGTCACCACCTTTTAGCAATCCCTCTTTCGCTTTTCAAAATCAGACTTGGCTCGAGGGCAGGCAGCCCCCTTTCCCTTTGAAGCATCAGCTGGCCGCCTGGCCCCTGTCTCCCATCCGCCCGGATGGGAGCGGGGCCTTTGATGTGGGTGTCAGGGGCAGGCACTGCCTGTCGTCACCTGCCCTGCCACCTCTCTTCCGTGGCGGGCGCCCGGCTGTCTGGGTCACCATTATAGTGGTGACGGGGCGCCCGCCCTGGCCCTGCATGTTAATGGGGCGAGCACCTACAAGGTGCTGCCCCGGAAGGTCCCACACAACCCCCCCTCCCAGTTTATGCCCTCGGGCCTCCCATGTGGGAGGGCCATGTTGAGTGTTGCTGCCCGTGTTACCAACGCTTTGCTGACCTTTAGTTTATGGACTGGCTGCCCTGCCAGGGGGACTTTCCTTGCAAACCTATGGTTATTAAAATAGAGTGGAATACAACTTTTCAGAGGTTGCTTGATAAACTTTGCTTGCTAGGCCAAAACTTATGTGCAAAAAAGAATATAGCGCTTGTATATTTTGAAAATGGAACAGGGCTGCTGTAAATGCAGTGCTGTTGGTATTGGATGGCAGGAAGTGTTTAACCTGAGTTAGTGTGACCTTGGGGTGGGGGGGTTGTCTCCGCGTGGGTCGGCCGTGTGACATAGTTTGGGTCTTGATATAGGGGCGAGTGAAAGTTAAGGGATATGTGCCCTTAAAAGTTGAGCTGGGAAGGCTCAGTTAGTCAATGCACCTTGCGCAAACTGGAACAACGAATACAAGTAGGGTTCAGAACTAAAATGGTTATGTTGAAGGGTCAACTTCAACTGATTAGTGGACAAAATTGCGCGGGTGGCGTGGTTATCCTCTAAGTGCAAGGCATCCACGCGCATGGGTGGCCGCCTTGCCACAATGTACTTGGGCCATGCCGTAATGTGTGCATGAGGACGTGGCTCGAGGAAGGAATCACAGTTCACAGGGTCTGTCTGTCAAGATTATCATTGGGGTGAAATGGAGGGTAGGCGGCCTGGTGCCAGCACATCCTGGGGACCAAGGAAACACAGATACCAGAATGCAGGGGGCACTAGAGGGGAACACGAGGGGAGTGGGCGAGATGGTGCGAATTGGGAGGTCTTGGGGGCGGGGTCCCTGGGAAGCCACTGGAAAGTCAGGCAGTGGCGCACTTCGCCTTTTTGTTGGGGGACAGGTGGGTTGGGGTTGCTGGTGGGGGAGAGATGGGGGCGCCTTTCCTAGGACAGGGAGGTAGCAATGTTTCATTAGCGAAACAACCAATGCAGATACATTGGATTGGGGTACAGGGCAGAGCAGCAATTGTGCTGGCAAGTTAGCCCACATGGAAGTGTCACTTCCTGCCTTTATCGGGAGCAATGGGGAAGAGTAGGGTATGCAGTGTCTCAGCCATTTTACAGCCCACTTGGTAGTGAGTCCAACTGTTGAAATTGCATCCAAGAAAACCACAGTCCCCACAATACATCAGCTCCTTCAATGAAAGGCCAAGAGCACACTTTAGAGGAAAGAGGCTGGCTCTATGGGAACGAAACAACATTCACTGCAGCACAGCAGTAATCTGCGTGCAAAAGAACTACATAGTATGAACATGCTATAGTCCGCTGAATCTCGCAATGCAGACCACCCACTGGCCACTTTTCTTACCTAACATCAGTACATTATTAGCATTCTTGTTTATCAAATAAATGCAGACAGTAAGCCCTTAAAGCATGTGCTGTGAGTCCAAGCATTTTTACCGCAAGTCATTGGGAATGCCTGAACACATTACAACTACAGGACTACAAACACCAGAAAGAAAGATGCTCTGTGCTTAAAAGCAAAGCATGGTCGATTCCTTCACCCCCAACGTGGGACATTTGAGGTTCCAAAAAACTGCCCAAAAAGGAAACCACGTTCTTTGGACATGAAACAAGCAGTCGTTATCAACCAGAAGTTGTTTTACTTTGTGATTCGTTTTACTTAGGAGGCGATGCAGATTGAAAAGCCAATTGGGGGGTTGGAAAACCAGATGTTCTATCCAGGCGTAAGGCCGCAGACATTGATACTTAACATGGGTGAGAACTTGTCATAAGAAATGGCCACTCGTACACTATCTAGTGAAGCTGGTACTAGAAGTACTATGTATTGCTTGAAACAAAGAATGTGCAAAAAAAGGAATTGCAACCCAATGTCAGACTCTGTTGGAGGTGCACCCGCCTCATTATGGCTTTCACAGCAACCAAATGCTCCCAAAAGTTCTTGACTACCCAAAATAAGTCCCATGTCACTGATAGAGACAGATGCCAAAATGCACTCTCCTAAATGCACCGTGGTCGGCATGCCTATGTGTGCACAAAGTAAACATTGTAAATACATTCATGAATAATAGCGCTTTTGTAAGGAGAAAGTAACGAGAACATGTATTTTGCCAAGCACTAGATGAGGCGCTACTAAAGGATCCCATTAAGCAGCCACTTATAGAATCAACATGTAATGACACACCTTTACAGTACATGCTAAAGACATGTTGTGATATCATATGCTATTTATAACGCGCTTAATACCCAGAGGTTTCCGTGAACCCGGGGATCGAACCTGTGTTGCTCCGTGTCGTCTTGCTTCCAAGGCGAGCACATTGCCCCTGAACTATCCTCCCGAACCTTTTGTGGAAATATAACACGCAAGTCCCAAATTTTGAGCTTGGTGCAATTTGGTCAAAGTTTGTTTTTCAGATTAACAGTTCTGCAGGACCCCAGTACATAATTTCCACTGTCACCGGGGTTCTACGGCATCTCTTTATCATGGCCAAATGGGTTGATTGACACATGTGTCCGGCAACACCTCCACCGCACTTCTAGCAAAAATCAGACCATAGATTATATATATTTTTGAAAGGTTTAATTGGGAGAGATCAATGGGTTCCAAACTTATATTTAAAACCAAATGGCCTTTCATACTACGCCGGTTATCATCACTGCAGTGGTATCCCAGCACCGAGGCTTATCCGCAGTTTGGTGAATAATGCTAGGGATATTCTATCTGTTGCACGTACAAGGAGAGGGTAATAGGTGACAATGCAGTGTTAGATTGGACACGGTAAAACGCTGGTAGCAAATTGATCCACAGAACACACAGAGGCATCACATTTTGTTCAAATGTGTATTATGTACAACGGGGGGGGGGCATGGGTTGCTTGGGTAGGGCCTAGGGAAGTCACACTACACAGAATAATGGATTCTGGCACTAACATCACGTGTTAGGAGTCATCAAGACCCGCTGAGTGCTCGCATTTAAAGGCGCTATGCGAGCAATTAGCAAACCGTAACTAATTGCATGCATATGGCAAATACATAGTAAATAATATGCATTTGATTGGACAGACTCACTCCAGAGTCTCCGCCCGCGAGGACCAGCACCCTACAAGGGTGGCTACGAAGACTGCAACGAAAGGTGCATTGAATGCCCCTCCTTGAATATGTACAACTGCAAGAGAGAGTGGTACATTAATTACAAGGGGAACCCAACTAATGCCTTTCGACTCGAAAGGGTTATTTGTGTATCAAATGTTGTTGTTGTTAGTCGACACTACAGAGTCCCCCACTCGGAGCCGTGAGCCTCTTTGTAGGAAAGTCCAGGCAGCTTTACTTACGTACAGTCCATCAGAGCTTGTTACTCTTGCAGTAAATACATGAAAGAACTTATCTCCACATTATAACAATAGTATTAGTGGAGAATCATTGTAAATACTACGGATAAGAAATAGTGCTCTGGACTTTACGTGCATCAGAGGGGCATTACAATATAGACCAATCCTGAAAATGCATTATGTGCTGCTCAGTAAAATTAGAAACTCTCATATTGGATATCTGTCCATCCACACATCCGGAAGTGGGCAGGGGATGCGCTACTCCAAACCACAGCTGCTGGGTTGGGGGCAGGGTCCACAACTCAGGGGTATACCCTGCACCACCAACCTAAAAGCTTATCAGGCAGCCCTGTCTGGCAGCCCCCTCTCCCCCAAACCCCCACCTCGCGTACATCACTCACCAGTGAATTGTCCTATCCAGCGGTCATGCCTCCTCTCCACCTCTCCTCCCGCAGCTGCTGGGAGATTGGAACGGGGGGCTCACATGGCTCTCCAACCGACCCTTGTGCTACCAGAGCACAGGCCCCCTCACAGAAGCAGACAGCAAAGGCCAAGCAGCCTGACCTCACACCACCCTGCCACCTGATCCCCCACCAGGGGTCCAACCTTGCATAGTTGGAGCCACCCATTAGTCAAGATAGAAAGCCACACTCCAGTGGAATCTGAAGAGCACCCAGTGGCCACACTCACCACTTCAGCCCAGGCCCCCAACCCACGCAGCAGTCTGCCACAGTCTCCTGAGCGGTCAGTCACAAACATGCTGCACCAGCATTGCACCAGCATTCACAATGCAACACGCCCCAAGTCACAGCAATCACTTAGGAAAACAGCTCACCAAAGTGTAGCAAACTGCACTTCTGCGTGACATTTAGGGAAAGCTTTCATAGTCCATCCAAACTCACACGGTTATCATGAGTCAGTGTGTGTTAGAGCATAGGCTCCCCCTACTCGGGAGGATAGCTCAGGGGAAACGTGCTCGCCTTGTAAGCAAGACAACGCAGAGCGACACAGGTTCGATCCCCGGGTCTTATATACCGTTATAAATAACCTATCATATCATATCATACTCCTACCTCATTCCTGTGTCATTGCTCTCTCCTTCCCTCCACCCACACCCTTTCTCATCTAACACTCCAGCTCTGTTGAATTGGGCCCCCACACATCTTCAGCTGGGCCAGAGGACACTGAATAGGATTCTTGGGCATAAAGACACTCACTGGTGGAGTCAAATCCTGTTTATTTGGTTTACTCAAACCAGAAGTTGACAGCTGAATTTTTCTAGTAGAGGGATGCAGTTGAGCATGCATCATTTATTGTGGCTGGAGGCTCTGCTAAGAGCGGCCTGCTTTGCTGCAGACAGAGTGACTAACCCATAGTCGGCAGGTGAGGGGCTCTAATAAAATTCAATTAATTACTCACTGAACGGAACCTAACTATTTTTGTGACCGTCACATTTGCATTCTTTCCACCCTGCTGTGCTGCCTCTCCTCTTACTCATTCTTCTGCCATCCTGTCCCTCTGCTCATCCTGCTCCCCTTTTTCCTCACTGTACATGGGCGCCCTTCTAAATCTTCCCTCATGCTGCATCCTCTGCCTCCCTACTCCTTCTGGCTCTCCAAATTCTTTCCACTTCTTTCCCCCTTCCTTCAAGCCATAGGCGTCTCTGTGCCCTTCCCCCTCGTTGCTCCATCCTCTGCTGTCTTACTACTCTTACTCCCTCCTCTGCTTGTCTTACTTCTTCTAAGCCTGCTTGCCTCCTTACTCTTATATCATCCCTTTTCCCTGATTCTTTACTCTTCCCCCGACCTTCAAACTCTAACCATGCTTGTGCTCTCCTTTCCCTTTGCAATTAATCCTTCTTCTTGTGCCTTACTCCTCCCCTCCTGTTTCCACTATCCTGTGCCTCCCTCAGCCATCCACATCTTGTTGATTCCCATCCTCGCCATTTCGCTCTTCTTCATCCCACCTGTCCCTTTCCCTTTCAGCCTGCCTCTTTTCTGCTCTCTTCGCCCCTCTGGGTTGTGGGCCATAGTATTTCCCGCACACAATTAACTGAATAAAGAGCTATCCAGATTTTCACATCCACTGGACATATTGTGCAATCAGGGAGCCCACCACTGTTTATCCGTCCAACCCCCCCTGCTGCTTGGCAGAACAGCAGCACGTCTGTGCCTAGTTCCTCCACAAGCCCCCACACAGAGACGCGGTGCATGTCATATGATACATGATCGTTGACATGAACCTGCCTCAGAGTGGAATCTGTTTCTTATTGTCATAGGCAGATATTCTCACAGGGCTAATGTGAGGGTGTTGCTCTGAAATGTGGTCACCTGAATATTGTTGATGGGTGCCTTTTTGTTGATGATTGTAGACTGTCACAAAGTGGACAGAGATCAATTGAAAAGTTCAGTCAACCACATGTACAGGTATAATAATCTTTATTTGGGGTATTGTTACACTTATGGGCAAAAATAATAAAAAGGCTGAAAATCCTGTAAGCTTAATGGTCAGCGTAGCTTTTCCAAAAGGCCAGTATTCTTTCCTGGGTTATGGTCCCATCCAAGTGTTTAAGCGCGTAGCCTTTCGATGTAAGCAAAGTGTCTCTAAGCAACAGAAATGTCTCTGTCATTCTCCGAGTCTGAGTCTCAGCTCCTTCCCAGTGTCTTGACATGACACAGGCAGACATTTATTAAAATGATAGATTTAAAAGCGTGGCCGAAATGAAAATGCAAAGAAACTCAAGCTAACAAACAGGAAGGCCTGTCGTTCTCAACTTTGCAAACATACGTTGCCAAGAAATCCCCTATTGGATTTTTGCGGTCTCCTCTTCACTCACAATCCATGAGTTGAAGTGTAGTTGTTAGTCTGCCTGTTTTCTTAGTTGGATCATTTGTAGCAGGCATACGGTGGGCAGACCGCCTCCCAAGGTGGCAGGTCCAGGGTTTTACTTGACAGTTGGTTCTGCACATGATGCTAGAGCTGAGCCAGACTTCCTCAAAGGTACAACTAAAGCAAACAGGAGGGCCCCTTACAGTTTCCACAGGCTTTTCTGTTGGCCTCGTGCCCGCTCCCTGTCTCAGGGTCCTGACTACTTCTCACAAACCCAGTATTAACCTCCTCCACAACATCTTGCCACCTGCTCACACCTAGGGAAACCATTCCTATACCTCTCTCTTCCTCTCGCCTCGTGTTTTCCCTGTACTTCTAGGCGCATCACCACATGCTCCTTCCTCTAGCCCTGTCAGGCTCCCGCCGTTTGTACTCAGGATTCTCATCTCTCTCTTCACTACCTTCTTTCCCCTTAGTCTTCTCGGGCTTGATTTGGCCCTTTCACAACCTTCCGATCTCCCTTGATGTTTACTCCAACAACCTGTCTCTCCTTATTTTACACTTAATGAACCTCTTTTCTTCCTCTCCACTACTGTCACTCTTTTCTGTCCTCTGAATGGTATTCCTCCTCTCCGTCTTCACTCCATTCATCCTCGGTGACAGTCCACTGCCTAATCAATCTCCAGTGTATGACTGTCACATTGTTGTAATGCAAGTTTCAGCCTATCGCATGCCCACATAAAAGCCCAACTGTTGCCTTTGCCAATGCTGTTTTAAACTGTTACCACTTTGCACAGATGAATATCCTGCAACTCCTGCTCTCCCTTCTTGAGAAATTGCAGTTTAGAGTAAGAAACGTGTACGTTCTGGCACAGAAATATGCATTTTGACAACAAACTGCAGCTTTCAATGGACTTGCAGCACTACACCCAACCAAAGCTTCTACTCATTTATTGACTTCGGAACAATGAAAGGCCGAGTTGACCATGCCGGGATTCCAACATGTACCTGCAGATCACAAGCATATCACACACAGATCGTAGCAGTGAGTGCTCAACCCATTGATCTATCTTATGGCTTACTTTTATGTCTTAGTTGCATTTCTAGGAGTTTCTGTAGATGATTAGCCAATTTTGTTCCCAAAAGCCTATTCGCCAACAGCCTGCAGGAAGAAACTAGAGGGGGATTTCAATAGCCTTCCCAGGAAATGTGGGAAGGTAAGTTTTAAAAAGTATTTATACAATTGGTAGATAGCTGCCACAAATATGGTATTTCTACAGCTCATCACATTGGATGGAAGAGGACTTTGCGGCACTGTTTCACTGAGCCAAGCCCTCATGCACATTTATATGATGGAGTAGGAGGTGTTGCACAAATAATGCTGCCCCCAACACCTTGCATAATAATCTTAAAGTAAGGTTGTTGGACTGACTAAATACTACTTTAGCAAGGCCCTCCAGGGGACTGCAGAGGGAAAGCTGCAAGTTTGTCAACAACTTGAAAATACATTACGATTCTCTCTCAACCACCCTTGTGCTTCTCCCATACCACCTACCCACTCACACTGCAGAGAGATTTTTTTAAATGTCCTTATGGATTGAATGCGGATATATTGGGAATTTATCTTAAAAGGTGAAACTTTCCTTCATATAATGAGTTTATAACATCACTAAATGAATGGAAGTACTGGTGTTTCTGCAGGAGGTGGGGTATGGGGCTAAATTTGGGCAGAGTAGGAAAGGTTGCTTTGTAGCAATGCTAATGAGTGCAGATATGAGAAGATATGGCTCTCTGTGGTGTATACATTTTATAAATGTCATTCCACAGTAAGCAATGGCTATGTGTTTATGTTCTCTTAGAAACCTGGGCAGAACACGGGATTGTTATCTTTTATTTAATGGAAGCTTGAGTAATCCATTGGGTTTATTTTTTTTCAGCTCGTGTGCATCATGGCAAATAGAAGGAAATTGTCTGGGTCACAGTATAGTAAACTCAGAAGAAAAAGGGAAAAAGCAAAAGCAAAACAGGAAGAGTCTTTTCTTAAGTATTTTCGAGGCGATCCACTGCAAGATCAAGAAGAAGATCGTTCAAAGGATCCTCCTGAAACTGAAGTTGAGATGGCAGATATAGCTACTGCCTCACAAGTGGAAGCAGAATTGGAAGTGCAAACTCTCAATGTAGAAAATGAACCGAATGAAGAATTGCCGGTTCAAGATTTGAGAAGATGTGAAAGTGCTGATACCTCCATCAGCGTGAGCTATAGTGATCCTGCTACCTGGGACACATTTCCCTCCAAAAGCAGTGATCATGTCTGACAAATCCTGGTAGAACATGGGCCAGAACAGGTTATGCAGTTTCTTTTCCCTAAAGATAGAAACAAAAGAAAGTTTTCCTCAAACTTTTACAAATGGAGACTTCCCAACGGAAATGCTGTGCACCGTCATTGGCTCCAGTATTCCATATCAAAGGACGCAGTGTTTTGTTTCTGTTGTAAGCTGTTTAGCAGTAATCCAGCCAATGCCTCATCTCTTGCTAATAAAGGGTCAAGGGACTGGAAAAACATGTCTGCAATTCTAGCAGCGCATGAAGAAGGTAAGGAGCATTTAGAAAATATTCAAAAGTGGCAGGAACTGTCACCGCGAATGAAAAAGAAGAAAACAATTGATGAAGAAAATGTGCGCCTCATTAAGCAAGAAGAGAAGTATTGGCAGCAAATCTTAGAATGACTGATTGCTTTAGTAAGAGTTCTCGGTATGCAAAATCTGGCCTTTTGTGGAACACATGAAAAACTGCATACATTTGGTAATGGAAAATTCCTGAAATTTGTTGAATATCTAGCTTTGTTTGACCCACTGATGAATGAGCATCTTCGTAAAATAACAGACGAAAAGACACACATTCACTACTTGGGGAAAGATATAGAAAATGAACTGATTCAGCTTTTAGCCACAACTATTAAAGAGGAAATCCTAGCCTCAGTTCAGGCTGCCAACTACTTTTCAGTCATTCTAGATTGCACACCAGATGTCAGTCATGTTGAACAAATGACAATGATAGTTCGCTACGTGACCACCATGTCAGTGTTGGATTCTGATCATTGTGATGCTGTGTGCATAAAAGAACATTTCTTAGGGTTTGTGCCACTAAAAGAGACAACTGGAGCTAGTATGACAGACACTATTCTCCACCAATTACAAGAAATGTCTTTGCCCATTGAAAACTTGCGTGGCCAAGGCTATGATAATGGAAGTAATACGAAGGGGAAAGAAAATGTTGTACAACGTAGAATTTTGGATGTAAATCCCTGTGCTTTGTATGTTCCTTGCAGTGCACATTCTTTAAATTTGGTTGTTAATGATGCAGCCAAGTGTTGCTTGGAGGCAACTGCTTTCTTTGACATGGTACAATGTACTTATGTGTATTTCTCTGGTTCAACACGCCGTTGGGAAGTTCTAAAGCGGCATGTTAAAAATCCTACATTGAAACCACTGAGTGACACAAGATGGGAAAATCGAATTCATGCCTTGAATCCGCTCCAATATTAGCTGGGTGATGTTTATGATGCACTAGTTGAGATATCAAATGACACTACGCAAACAGGATGATCTGGTAATAATTCTCGCATAGATGCCCAAGGTCTTGCAAAGGGTATTTCTAGCTTCAAGTTTGTAGTTTCCCTTGTTGTGTGGCATAACATTCTCTTTGAGATAAATGTGACAAGCAAACAACTTCAGACAAAAACACTTTATGTTCGTAATGCTGTAAAACAACTGGAAGAAACAAAGAAGTTTCTTAGTGGGTGCAGGAGTGATGAAGGGTTTGAGAAAGTACTTATCGATGCACGTAAACTTGCAGAAGAGTTGGAAATTCCTGCGTGCTTTGAACCTGATAATTCTGTACGTGTTCGAAGAAAGAAGAAGCAGTTCACATATGAAGCAGATGATGAGCCTATTGAAAACCCCAAGGAAAATTTCAAAGTTAACTTCTTTTTGCAATCATTGCCACAGCCCTTCAATCTGTAGAAAAGAAATTTACTCAAATGCATCAAATTAGTTCTGTGTTTGGCTTGCTTTATAACATACACAGTTTGAATACTGAGGCAGCACATCAAATCTTTGACCACTGCTTGAAGCTAGACAACATGGGGACTCTGTTAGGCGGAAACCTGTGCAGTTCCCTCTGGGACCACTGCAAAAGATTTAGGACTACAGGTGTTTGGCAGTAAACCCACTTGGTAGCAGTCTGTACCACACAGATTCACTTGGTAGCTGTGGCTGAGCAGTCAGACTTTCCTCAAGAAGAGTTAGGCAGTATGTGGAGTATACAAAATAGGGCAATTTACACCGTAGAACAAGCAAACACGGAACAGAGCTTCGGTGTAAAGATATATAGTTATTTATTTACAAAAACACATCTATGAAAAACACTCTGGCACTAATACGGTAAACAACTTCAATTACAATTACTATAAGTAAATCAATCCCCCTAACAACAGTCCGACAAGTCTAGGTTCAACGGCACCACTTATTTGCAGACAGAGGTGAATGCTTTAACCTAGATGGCACTCTACTATTCGTTAGGACGGGAGAGAAAAGGCAGGGTATGAAATCAACTCGGTACCAACACTTTTACGAACAAATGCAAGGCAAGTAAGACAGGGTCTACTGTAGATCGTAAAGTTCAGAGGCCAGGCCCACTCGGAGAGAGGCAAGGCGATATGTCCCAAAAAGTATCACAGTGGAAATGCACTTCGAGTCTTTGTCGCAAATTGTTATCGAAAGATTGGACCAGTTCAGAACAGAAAGTTTAAGAAGGCTTGGAGGCGACCCAATGGAGAGGCGAGGATTAAGACACCTCACATTACCCGTCAAAAAGGAAAGCCAGGTGGACACGGTACCTTGTATGTGGAGAGACAGCTCTGGCGGGGGCAGTTGTTCCTGGTGGTGGATGCAAGTCGGGCTTTGCCAAGAGAAGAGATGATCTCGTCGTCGAAGGAAAGTTGAAGATCGTTGCACCACCAGGGAAGAGACCAGCCGCAGAGGGCTCCGTCACAAGGCACCACCTTTTGGCCGCGGTATGGGCTAGTGGCTATCCGGTTACCAGGGTGCTCAGCACGGGCAATTCGACCACTACGCCCTGGAAGCGAAGAAAAAGCAAAGGGGACTGGTTGTTCCCACCAGTTAGGGGAAGAAGACTCTCCAGCCGGGAGATCTCCTCTGTCGTCGGGAAGTGTTGAGACGGTTCCGCAGGGCTCCACCGGAGGTGTCTTTGTTGCAGGTCGGCTCAGCTTTACCCTCGTCGGATTCCTAGGTCCTGTGGCGACTTATGAAGATCCAGTCCCAAAAGCCCTGCTTTTATGCAGAAAACCCCCATTCATTCAGCCTAGCAGTCATTCAAAACACGCTAAGTGGTGAGCGGGGTGGCTCACCACTTGGGCCAATCACACCAGAGTGCGACTTGAGTTGGCAAGGCAACTCAGTCCAGGGTGCCTAAACCCCCTCCCACACACCCTGTGGTACCCAGACAGAATGGCACCACTTTGGAGGGCCTCTGTGCAGAAGCCTGACAAAAGTGGAACAAAGGGCTCAACCTTTGGTTTAGGAGTCACAGAGACGAACACAGACGCCGTTTTAAAAAACGAGTTCTGGCAGAAAATACCAACCGATAGATTTATTTAAGATAAATAAACCGGTGGTATGTTAGAGATTAACGAGAAAAAGTATTAACCTCCAACAATGGGAAGAATCCCATAGAGTTATATTCGGGGTCGAATATAACAAGTAGTTTCCACTGCCACCAGCCAAAACTCGACGAGGGGGGACGGGACAGTGCCCCCTCGAATAACAGACCCAGGGGCAGTCGAATTACCCCTACTAGTACGTCCACAATAGGATGGTTTGTACTAGTTCTGTTAGTAAATTTAGGTCTAGTAAAGCCAATGGTGACTTAACATGCCCTGGGAGACAGTAGTCAGTCCCAGGGTATGGAGTCTATGGTGGGGATCCTCTAGGACGCCCCAGTGTTACGGCACAGAGGGTGTGGTGTAACACACATAGAAAAACATATGAGACCCTATGGAGTAAAAGACCCCATAGCCCATAGAACTCATTGACATTCAAAGGAATTAACCACATTCATTGAGTGGGAGAAAAAGAGTCTCACTCTTGGCAGGATGGAAAAAAAACAAACTCCAGAAATCCAGCAAAGCTGCTGGGGGACTCACTAGGTTAGGAAATTCAGCCTAAACAGAGAATTCTCCCTAACAGACTCGAAGGACATTGATGCATCAGATTTGTGCAATGAATTGCAAGTAATAGCAAGGGAGCCTTCTCCCCCCACCTACAGGACCCAGGAGATCGATTGTTGTGACCCCATCGCCCCTCCCCACGCTCTGAACGAGTAAAGTGGGCTCATTTTTTGTACTTTGCCTGTGAATCCGCCCCGACCTCGCCAAATTGCCTAAAATCTTAATTTGGAGGCAGAATAACACAGATCAGCCCAGGGGCTCCACCGGCCGCCATTGCCCACAACGTGCTTCATGGCCTCCGCTCCGGTCAACATTCAGCACCAGAAAGAAGCCTAGCAGTGTTCGCAGCCTGCTATTGGCTGCATCTCCAATCACCCGCCCTCCAGCTCACTGATAGGCGGTAGCCGAAGGGCAAGCCAAAGGGCCTGTCTGCATCTGTCCGCATCGGGCAGCAGAGGAGCCTAGCATCCACCTCGTGTAAGTACCGCCTTGCACAGTTTCTTGGCGTAACACTAATGCCACTTTGCATAACTTTGGAACAGTAAGCATGATAACATACACCCGTGGTATCGCATCGTCTTACCTACACGCTGCCCGCCTATGTCTGCTTGGGTATCCCATTCTTAAGGAGGGAAACAAAACATTACGATTCCGGCATCGCATTACCCCACGTGTGTTCTTCTGCATCATTGGTACGTCTTGTCATGCCATGCCTGCACGTGTTATACCCGAACCTTTTATCCAACAGTATTGAAAATGTTCATACCTGCCTACACAGCGCACCCCAGTCTACACTAGGATCACTGACCATAGATACTGGCTTAACCGCACATGTCTGCCAGTATACTGCATTCCAGTCCATATTGTGATTCTAAATTTAATTGGACACTGCTCCTGCCGTTACCTGCGTTCATGCCTCTTGGAGAGTGCATTTAAGCCTAGTCTGGGAACTCCGAACTTAGAAGTACTTAGTTGCTTTAATCACTCGTGCCTGTTGGTATACTTTATTCTAGTCCATATCGTGATTTTAAACTTAGTTGGTCACTACTGCCGTTGCTATTACAGAGAACAGTACATCAATGCACACCTGCCTATGTGCTGTGCCTATGGTCACTAACAGACCACTTGATTGTGTTGTGCCTTATGGTCGCTAACAGACCACTTGATTGTGTTGTGCCTTATGGTCGCGAACAGACCACTTGATTGTGTTGTGCCTTATGGTCGCTAATAGACCACTTGATTGTGTTGTGCCTATGGTCGCTAACAGACCACTTGATTGTGCTGTGCCTTATGGTCACTAAAAGACCACTTGACTGTGTTGTGCCTTATGGTCGCTAACAGACCACCTGATTGTGTTGTGCCCTATGGTCGCTAACTGTTAGGGAGAATTCTCTGTTTAGGCTGAATTTCCTAACCTAGTGAGTCCCCCAGCAGCTTTGCTGGATTTTTGGGGTTTATTTTTTTCTCCTGCCAAGAGTGAGACTCTTTTACCCTCACTCTTGGACATGACTTGAGAGTGTTTCTGTGACTTGCTATGTGCTTATGGGCTATGGGGTATTTTTTCCCCATAGTTTTTCATTGGTTTTTGAATGTGTGTTACACAGCACCCTCCGTGCAGTAACACAGGGGTGTCCTAAAGACCCCCAAACATAGACTCCACACCCTGGGACTGACTACTGTCTCCCTGGGTCTGTAAAGTCACCATTGACTTTACTAGTCTTAACTTAGGAACTTAACCAGTACAAACCATCATACTGTGGAAGTACTGGTAGGGGCAATTAGATTGCCCCTGGGTCTGTTGTCGAGGGGGTACTGTCCCGTCCCCCCTCGCCGAGTTCTGGCTGGTGGCAGTGGATACCACGGAAATATTCCCCCGGAATATTTCCCAATGGGATTTCCCATTGATTTTAATGCACCACTTTTTGGTGCAATGTTAAAGATACCGCCGGTTTATTTATTTAATATAAATTCACCGGTTGGGATTTTTTGCCAGAACTCGCCGCCAAAATGGCGTCTAGGTTCACTTCAGTAACCCTGAACCCGAGTCGAGCCTTTGTTCCACTTTTGGCGGGCTTCTGCACAGAAGCCCTCCAAAGTGGTGCCATTCTGTCTGGGTACCACAGGGGGTGTGGGAGGGGGGTTAGGCACCCTGGACTGAGTTGCCTTGCCAACTCATGTCGCACTCTGGTGTGATTGGCCCAAGTGGTGAGCCACCCCGCTCACCACTTAGCATGTTTGAGTGACAGCTAGGCTGTATGAATGGGGGTTTGCTGCATAAAAGCAGGGTTTTTGGGACTGGTTCTTCAGAAGTCGCCACAGGACCTAAGAAGCCGAAGAGGGAGAAGCCGAGCCGACCTGCCAAGACGACACCACCGGTGGAGCCCAGCGGAACCGTCTCAACACTTTTCCCAACGACAGAGGAGATCTCCAGCCCGGAGAGTCTCCTTCCCTTGACTGGTGGGGACAACCAGTTTCTGCCTTCTTTTCGCTGTCCCGAAGCATCTCGTGGCCGCCTTGCCTGTGCCAAGCACCCCGGCAACCGGGATACCACTTTTTACCTCAACCGCGAAAGAGGGGTAACATCCTTTGTAACCGGAAAACTCCACGGCTGGTCTCTTCCCTGGTAGTGCAACGACCTTAGCCTACCAACGCCTGGTAGTGCCCCAAGAGAACAGACAACAGTTCTTGCAACTAGCCCACGAGATTCCTTTGGCTAGTCACTTGAGTTTCAAGAAGACCAAGGAAAGGCTCTCCCTCTACTTTTATTGGCCAAAGATGGGGGCTGAAGTAGATAGATATTGCAGGAGCCGCCATACCTGCCAGACTTCTGGTAAGGTTGGTTCCAAGAATGTGGCACCTTTAGTGCCTCTCCCAGTTGTGGGAGTCCCATTTGAGAGGGTAGGGATTGACATTGTTGGTCCCCTTGATCCTCCAACCTCCTCAGGCAACAGGTTTATCCTTGTTGTAGTAGACCATGCTACTAGGTACCCTGAGGCAATTCCTATGAGGACTGTAGCTAAGGCCCTCCTTGGTATTTTTACCAGGGTTGGGTTTCCTAAGGAGGTGATCTCTGACAGGGGGTCAAATTTTATGTCCCACTACATGAAAGCCATGTGGAAAACCTGCAGAGTCACCTACAAGTTCTCAACCGCATACCACCCTCAGACAAACGGGTTGGTAGAAAGGTTTAACAGAACCATGAAGAGCATGATAGGTGCTTTAGAAGAACCCCTTAAAAAGAAGTGGGACCTTCTACTGCCATGCCTTCTCTTTGCTTATAGAGAAGTCCCTCAGGAGTGAGTAGGTTATTCTCCCTTTGAACTTCTCTATGGCCATCCAGTCAGAGGCCCCTTGGCCCTGATTAAGGAGGGGTTGGAGAGTGCTCCTTCCCCCAAGCCAGTCAGAGTGACTGACTATGTGATAGGTCTCCGAAGGAGAATGTCACACATGATGGCAGAAGCAAGTGACAACTTGAAAGCTGGCCAAGCTCTGATCAAACATTGGCATGATCAGAAGGCTAACATGGTTGAGTTTACTCAAGACCAGCTAGCTCTAGTTATGCTTCCAACAAGGCAGAGGGCCTTGCAAGACAAATGGATGGGGCCCTTCAAGGTTGTGGGAAAACATGGAGAGGTCAACTATCTGGTGGATCTGGGCAAACCCAGGGAAGCTCCCAGAGTCTTCCACACCAACCGCCTCAAAGCCTATGTCTCTAGACCAGAAGTAGGAGCATTGCTTCTAGCTTCATCAGAAGAGGAGGAGGAGAGTGAAGCTCTACCTGACCTCCTGAGAGGCTTACCTTTGGACGAAAAGGTTGAAGGAGTTAATCTCTCTTCAGATCTGACCCCTGAGCAACAGGAGGAGTGCAAAGCTATGTTAAATCAGTTTGCCCCTCTGTTCTCACTTTCATCAGGCTTGACCCTTTGGGGACAGCATGATAAACTCACTGGTGACTGTCTGCCAGTCAAAAGCAGAGGATATAGAATGTCAGAACATGTCAGAACCCACATCAAAGGTGAGGTCAAGAAGATGCTTGATCTCGGGGTAATAGAGCCCTCTACTAGTCCATGGTCTAGCCCAGTGGTGTTAGTACCAAAGGCAGGATCCAAAGAGTTGAGATTCTGTGTGGACTATAGAGCTCTTAATGCAGTCACCAAGACTGATGCCCACCCTTTGCCAAGGACAGATGAGTTGGTGGATAAACTTGGTGCAGCCAAGTACCTCAGCACACTGGACCTTACGTCAGGCTATTGGCAAATAGCCCTGACAGACCATGCCAAGGAGAAAACTGCATTTTCTACCCCAGTTGGCCTATACCAATTCAAGGTTATGCCTTTTGGACTGAAAAATGCACCTGCAACATTCCAAAGGATGGTGAACCAAGTTCTAGCTGGGATGGAGGACTTCTGCATGGCATACTTGGATGACATTGCAGCCTTCAGCCACTCCTGGGAGGAACATGTGACCCACTTAGGGCATGTTTTGCAGGCTCTTGAGCAGGTCGATCTGACCATAAAGGCAAGCAAATGCCAAATTGGACAGAGTAAAGTGGTCTACCTTGGACATGAGGTAGGAGGTGGAGAAATAAGGCCTTTGCTCAGCAAAATTGAAGCTGTGCAAAATTGGACAACACCTACTACTCAGACCCAGGTGAGAGCCTTTTTAGGCCTCACTGGGTACTACAGGAATTTCATTGAGAACTATGGGACCATAGCTTCTCCTCTGAATGTGATCTCCTCTCCAAAATTCCCTAAGAAGGTCAAATGGAATGAGGAATGCAATCAGGCCTTTGAAAACCTGAAGAAAGCTCTTTGCCAAGCTCCAGTACTCCAAGCTCCTGAGTAACACCAAACTTTCATTGTACAAACTGATGCTTCCAATTTAGGTATAGGTGCAGTTCTTAGCCAACTGGATAAGAAGGGTAGGGAACACCCCATTTGCTTCATCAGTAGAAAACTGAAGGATCCTGAAACAAGGTGGGCAACAATAGAAAGAGAATGCTTTGCTATTGTGTGGGCACTGAAGAAGTTTAGGCCATACTTGTATGGTTCTACTTTTGTCATTCAGACTGACCACCAACCCTTGAGATGGTTAATGCAAATGAAAGGGGAAAATCCAAAACTATTGAGATGGTCAATCTGCCTCCAAGGGTTTGATTTCACCATTGAGCACAGGTCAGGGTGTCACCATCAAAATGCTGATGGACTCTCTAGGATGTATGTCATCGACTAGAGGTATGAGGTTCATCCAGGAGTGGATTAAATCCTCCTGTCCCTTAGTCTGGGGGGGGCGAGTGTTAGGGAGAATTCTCTGTTTAGGCTGAATTTCCTAACCTAGTGAGTCCCCCAGCAGCTTTGCTGGATTTTTGGGGTTTATTTTTTTCTCCTGCCAAGAGTGAGACTCTTTTACCCTCACTCTTGGACATGACTTCAGAGTGTTTCTGTGACTTGCTATGTGCTTATGGGCTATGGGGTATTTTTTCCCCATAGGCTATCATTGGTTTTTGAATGTGTGTTACACAGCACCCTCCGTGCAGTAACACAGGGGTGTCCTAAAGACCCCCAAACATAGACTCCACACCCTGAGACTGACTACTGTCTCCCTGGGTCTGTAAAGTCACCATTGACTTTACTAGTCTTAATTTAGGAACTTAACCAGTACAAACCATCATACTGTGGAAGTACTGGTAGGGGCAATTAGATTGCCCCTGGGTCTGTTGTCGAGGGGGTACTGTCCCGTCCCCCCTCGCCGAGTTCTGGCTGGTGGCAGTGGATACCACAGAAATATTCCACCGGAATATTTCCCAATGGGATTTCCCATTGATTTTAATGCACCACTTTTTGGTGCAATGTTAAAGATACCACCGGTTTATTTATTTAATATAAATTCACTGGTTGGGATTTTTTGCCAGAACTCGCTGCCAAAATGGCGTCTAGGTTCACTTCAGTAACCCTGAACCCGAGTCGAGCCTTTGTTCCACTTTTGGCGGGCTTCTGCACAGAAGCCCTCCAAAGTGGTGCCATTCTGTCTGGGTACCACAGGGGGGGTGGGAGGGGGGTTAGGCACCCTGGACTGAGTTTCCTTGCCAACTCATGTCGCACTCTGGTGTGATTGGCCCAAGTGGTGAGCCACCCCGCTCACCACTTAGCATGTTTGAGTGACAGCCAGGCTGTATGAATGGGGGTTTGCTGCATAAAAGCAGGGTTTTTGGGACTGGTTCTTCAGAAGTCGCCACAGGACCTAAGAAGCCGAAGAGGGAGAAGCCGAGCCGACCTGCCAAGACGACACCACCGGTGGAGCCCTGCGGAACCGTCTCACCACTTTTCCCAACGACAGAGGAGATCTCCAGCCCGGAGAGTCTCCTTCCCTTGACTGGTGGGGACAACCAGTTTCTGCCTTCTTTTCGCCATCCCGAAGCATCTCGTGGCCGCCTTGCCTGTGCCAAGCACCCCGGCAACCGGGATACCACTTTTTACCTCAACCGCGAAAGAGGGGTAACATCCTTTGTAACCGGAAAACTCCACGGCTGGTCTCTTCCCTGGTAGTGCAACGACCTTCAGCTTTCCTCCACGTCAAGATCTTCTCTTCCTCTGGACGACGCCGCGACTTGCACCCACTACCAGGAACAACTGCCACCGCTGGAGGATCCTTTCCACGTTTAAAGGTACTGTGTCCCGCCCGGCTTCCCTTGCCACCGATTGTACGGGGTAGATTTAGCCCTCGGCTCTAGAACCTGGGTAAGCCTGGGACACCCTAACTAAACTTTTCTAAACTTAGGAAAACCTTTTCTACTCACCTGCAAAGACTTGTGACATTGTGTGATCTTGGGCATATTTTCGCCTGGCTCTCTCTAAAGCGGGCCTCGTAACCAAATCTCCTTGCTCCACAATAGACTGCCTTTCTAACCTTATGTGAAAAGTGTTTTACCTTGCTGTTTTCATTACTTCTGCCTTTTTCCCTCCCTTTTTAACTAACTTGTTGGAGTGCCATCTGACGTTAAGCGCTCACCTCTGTTTGGAAATAAGTGGTGTTAACTTAGACTTGTCCAACAAATAACTAGGGATGTACCTATAAGTAATAGTGACTGTGTTGTGACTTACTTACCTTTTTCTGTGCTAGTGTAATTTATGAGTGTGTCTTTTAAATAAATAATTATATACTTTTATATCTAGCTCTGGTCAGTGTTTGCTTGTACTACTGTGCCTCTGTACCTATTTTGTATACTCTATATACTGCCTAACTCTTCTTGAGGGAAGTCTGACTGCTCAGCCACAGCTACCACAGTGAATCTGTGTGGTACAGACTGCTACCAAGTGGGTTTTCTGCCAAACGCCTGTAGTCTTAAATCTTTTGCAGTGGTCCCAGAGGGAACTGCACAGGTTTCTGCCTAACACTAACAGACCACTTGATTGTGTTGTGCCCTATGGTCGCTAATAGACCACTTGATTGTGTTGTGCCTATGGTCGCTAACAGACCACTTGATTGTGCTGTGCCTTATGGTCGCTAACAGACCACTTGACTGTGTTGTGCCTTATGGTCGCTAACAGACCACCTGATTGTGTTGTGCCCTATGGTCGCTAACAGACCACTTGATTGTGTTGTGCCCTATGGTCGCTAACAGACCACTTGATTGTGTTGTGCCCTATGGTCGCTAACAGACCACTTGATTGTGTTGTGCCCTATGGTCGCTAACAGACCACCTGATTGTGTTGTGCCCTATGGTCGCTAACAGACCACTTGATTGTGTTGTGCCCTATGGTCGCTAACAGACCACTTGATTGTGTTGTGCCCTATGGTCGCTAACAGACCACTTGATTGTGTTGTGCCCTATGGTCGCTAACAGACCACCTTGATTGTGCCACGAACAAACCCCAAACTTTCTGCAAGTGTTCTCATCCCGAATCTAGTATCTCCGCTAATAAACCCCAGAGCCTACAAGCATTAGCGCAGCTAACAGACTTTACCATACCCATAGTAGCCTGCACACATCCTTATCGAACTATGTCAGCCTGGCTAGTACTCATCATGCTACCCTTCTGTATCATGCCCGAGTGCACGCCTTGTAGCAGAAATAGCTATATCTCTCTCAGCAATGGACTCGCCAAGATTGGCTGTCCCAGACACTACCCCAATCCCTGCCCTACACCCGTCCTGCCCTCCCAACCTCCTTTCCCACATAGGGCACCCACTATCCACAGTAATAAAATCAGTATTACGCCAAGTAATCATACACCTAACCTCAATCACCATTTTGACAATATCCGGAACCCACTGAATATGCTAGATGCCCGCCCGACAGCCCACCCTAACCTCATGACCCGTAACAATAGACTAGGCTCCAGACTCCCCACGCTACGCAACAAATTGACCAACAACACCATAACCAAAGTCACTAACAAAAATATCTCTGCAAATACTACACATCTCAAAGGAACCCTACTCAATGTTAGATCCCTTGTTGCTCACCCCACAGAAATTGCCGACATTATCTGCTCAGCTAACCTGGATTTCCTCGCCACTACTGAAACCTGGCTTCATGCCGCAGCAGGTCCCGCTCTAACCCTTGCGGTTCTAGATAACTATTCCATCCTTAGGGCTGACAGACCTAATGCCTGTGGAGGAGGTGTAGCACTTATATTCAAATCCTCGCTTGACATCAGATCTGTAACTTCCCTTCCTCTCAACTCCTGTGAGCACCTATCCATTAAAATTCAAACCACTCCTAAAAACACCATTTCCCTGGAACTAATATACAGACCTCCTGGTCCGATAGGTTCCTTTGAGGAAGATATAACCTCCCTCATAGCGGAAAAATCTAAACCTTTATCTCAAAACATCATCCTAGGTGACTTTAACTTAGGTTACAACGATCCTCACGACTCGCCAGCATCCTCCTTTGCCAATGCCCTTTGCGAGCAGAACTACATTCAATTTAACTCCCTACCCACACATCAGAAAGGCAGAACCCTGGACTGGCTCGCTGCCCACAACTGCAACATTATCTGCAAAGACCCCCCCCCAACCACTCATTTGGACCGATCACCTCCTACTTTCATTCGACATCAGCACCAATAACCCACTCCACATACAGTGCCCACCTGCACTAGCATGTCTGACGAGAAATAAGCAGAATATCACCGCTGAAGCCCTTATCCCACTGGTTCTACCCACCCTAAACATGATACCGAATTCATCGGACCCTAACTTGTTAGTAGACATCTACAATAACGCCATGACCAAAGCTATCGACCTTGTTGCCCCTCTCAAACTACGCAAAGGTAAACCCAAAGCTCACCTCAACGCCTGGTACACACTTGAACTTAAAATATTAAGAAATAAAAAGTCCAAATTGGAAGCCCTCTGGAAAATGAACCCTACAGAGGAACACAAAACCAATCTTATCAATGCATCCTCCCATTACAAAAAGGAAAACATTCGCACAAAAAAGGAAACCTACAACACAAGAATAAGTAATGCTAGTTCCAGTACCAAAGAATTATTCTCCATCCTGAAAGAGTTAGAAAATCCTAATCCACCCATGGACACATCCGTGAAGGACCAACGCTGGTGCACTAGCATCCAAGATGCCCAGGCGAATAAAATCAGTGGACTCCAAACTAAAATTGAAAATAAAAGACTACAATTGTCCAACAGTAGCCCCACAACTAGCCCCCCTAACCTTAGCCTACCCATTACACCTAATGTTAACCATGGCTTCACCTTCAAAAAAGTAACCGTATTAGAAGTGCAAAAAATCATAACCTCCCTCAAACCATCAAACTGTAAAGGGAATAGTTGCCCTGCACAGATTATAAAGGATGCAGCCAGAGACCTCGCCCCCTTCATTTCCAAGCTCATAAATGTGTCATTCTCTACTAACTCGGTACCCGACAATCTGAAACAGTCATTTGTCCTCCCGCTTCTAAAAAAGCAAACCCTGGACCCAGCCATCCCTACAAATTACAGGCCCATCACAACCGTCCCCTTCTTGTTAAAAATCCTTGACAGAGTGGCCTATTTGCAAATTCAGCATTACCTAGAGGCTAACCAACTACTTGGATTACGCCAGTCTGGCTTCCGGCCACAGCATGGAACAGAAACGGCCCTTGTTGATCTTAAAAGTCAGATTGACGAAATCAAAGATAAGGGCAAGGCTGCTATCTTACTCCTTCTAGATCTCTCAGCAGCCTTCGACCTGGTTGACCACAAGATACTCTGCAACCACCTCTCGTCTGCCGCCCACTTCTCTCCATCGGCTGTCTCGTGGATCCAGTCCTTCCTGGCCAACAGAACCATGAGAGTCTTCTCTCCAGTGGCAGCAGCAGACCCCATCCCTATCACCTGCGGTGTCCCACAAGGCTCATGTGTTTCACCGACCCTATACAACATCTTTACAAAGCCTCTCTTTGACAAACTGGACCGTCTGGGTGTCATCTACACAAACTACGCGGATGACACCCAGATACTCCTCACTATCTCGGGCAACTACATTATCCATGTAGCTAGGATCAACAAAATCTTCTCTGTCATTCAGGCATGGATGGCCACACATGGCCTCTGCCTGAATGACGAGAAGACTGAACTGCTCATTGTTGGTGCACCAAATAACCTACAAAAACCCAGTCACAACTATTCCAATATCATAATTGATGGCAATACTATCCCGATCGCCAAAAGTGTGAAAACACTCGGTTTCTACCTTGACGCTAACACAAACCTTACTAAACAAGTCAATTCGAACGCCTCAGCCACTGCCTACACAGGAAAACTAATCAGAGCCTGCAGACCATTTCTTTCCCCTAACAGCTGCCTCACGCTAGCTAGAGCTCTTATACAATCCAAGTTAGACTACTGCAACAGCCTCTACTTAGGTGCCAACCAAGCGATAATCAGCAAACTCCAAGTCCTTCAAAATAATGCGCTACGAGCAGCGCTAAACATTCCTAGGCGTGAGCACATCTCAGCTACCAGAACCACATGCAAATGGCTTACTATCCAACATAAAATCGATCTAAAATCCCTCTGCCTCACCTACAAAGCTCTCAACCACTTAGCCCCCCCTTACCTTACTAACAAACTCACCATGAGAACCTCCATCAGAACCACGAGATCGTCCAATACCCTATGTCTCACAGTACCCAGATTTACTTCCAAAAGAGCCGGTGGCTCAAGCTTCACTGTCCTCGCCTCCCAACTTTGGAACTCCTTGCCACTGAATATCAAGGAGTCCAAATCCTTCCAGTCGTTCAGGAAACAAGCCATTGGATGGCTCCTGTCAAAAAGCCAACCTTAAGTCTGAATCAGTTCAAACTGCATACAAACTGCACATGTCTCTTTTGTTATTTCTGCTTGCTATTACTCCCATTTCTGTATACTCTGTATATACCTGCCACCTTACGATTATTGTTCTCATTGTATATTCTGTATATACTTGCTACCTTACGATTATTGTTTCCATTGTACTGTACCAGTAACCTGTACCTGTGACCTGTACCAAGCGCCCACATACTCCTGGGTCCGGAGCGCTATAGAAATAAATAAACATTAACATAAACATAAACAAGAAGAGTTCAAAATAGGTCATCCCCACAAGATGTACTGACATTTGTTTACAACAATAATCTGGCAAAGAGTATGCCCAACACATGCATCGCTCTCCAGATTCTCTTAACCCTGCCTGTTTCAGTGGCAAGTGGCGAAAGAAGCTTGTCAAAGCTAAAGTTGATCAAAAGTTATATTCGATCTTCTATGATGCAAGAAAGACGTGTTGGCCTCGCAACCTTGTATATAGAGCATGACATTGGTCAACACATTGATATCAAGAACCTTGTTTCCACATTTGCGAAAATGAAAGCTCGGAAAGTTCATTTCTAATGTGCTTTTTCACTTGTTTTAACACACATCTTCTACAAAGTCACATGCATTCCTAGACACATGTGTGTTTTATATGTCTGGGTCACCAAAGCCATTATGTATCATTCATGATGGCTTTGGTGACCCAGACAAATGTTTCATGGTTTGTCAACATGTCGCCCACTACTTCTGCTGTTCTGTTTCTTGGGTTTTTGCATGGTTTTGGAGAGTCACTCACTGTTTTTCACTTTTTTATGTGTTTTAAAAATAAGAAACATATTGCAGAGTATTGCTGCATTTATAAATATCATAGTAAGTAGTAAGTATTGGGACATGTTTAGTATTTTGTACCAGGTAGAGCTGCTTATGTGCTTACAGGTGTCTAATATGTATTACCAAAATCGTTTTCCTACTGTTTGTATTGTATACATATATTTACAGAAAGGATTAGATCCACATGCCTCAGTATTACATTTGTTGTTGCTATAGTATCATTGACTTGTTTAATAAACATGTATTTATAAGACACAGAGGCTTTAATTTGACTTCTGAAACCTAACACTGCGAGTGGACGTGAGGGTGAGGAAAGTGCAATGGAATCCATCCACAGCAGAAGCCGTTAGCAATGTGTTAGGTGGAGGTAATGGGTTTGCGGCAATCGGTAACAAAATGAGGACGGTTGGTTGAGATCGGTTAGGATCTTGAGTGTGGTGGGGGGGCACCAATCTGACAGTTTGCCTAGGGTGGCAAAATTCCTTGCACCGGCCCTGCCACTACCTTAGAAGTAACATACGCGCAACATCTTCACCTGTCCACCTGCCCCTCCATATTAGAGCTTGGTGCCTCTTCCCTCATTTCCCTCCTCGCCTTACATTCCAACCTCTCCTGCAATTATGTTTTTTTTAAAACAACAAAAGAAAGGTTCCTTTAGGAACCACCTTTCACAGTTAAAAAATAGAACTAAAACGAACATCCTATAGACTCCATCAATTTCACATTTCTCAGTAAAGTGCATAGACTCAATACGTTTTTCCAACATTTCCATTAGCATTTTTTCTTATGCTATGGGAATAATGTGGCGTTCATCAACCGTTCCAAGGACTGGAATGGGGGATAACGGCTCGGCAGCCCAAGTTTTCGGCCCAAGGGAAGTGTGTCTGTGTGCGCCCTGATGCCTGCGGTCTTCGGCGCGCTATAAATAAATAAATAACGAGGCCTCCGACCATTATCCTCCATTGCAGCCCATGAAATGGGGGATAAAGGCCATTAGCACTTCTGGTTCCCAAAGGAGGAAAAACAATAGATTTTTCTTCCTACAAGATGGCCACCATAGAAAGGGAAGTTGGGGCTCTGTTCAGAGCCCCTCTTCCATTTCAACCAATACCTGCCAACTCTTGCCCACTGCATTGCCATTTTCTGCTCCGATTTCCAGTGCTATGCGGATGACACCCAACTTATTCTCAGGCTTCCCTCGGCCACCTCTTCTCCTTTTCTCATCTCCGACTATCTATCTGCCATTCAGTACTGGTGCACCGCTAATGATCTCTGCCTGAATGCAGGCAAGACCGAGATCCTCCTCATCGGCACACCTTCACCCTCCTTTCCTGTCACTCTTTGGCCGGCCTCCCTCGGCCCTCCTCCTACCCCACCTGCGAGGCTAAGAACCTTTTGGTCATCTTTGACTCTACGCTTTCCTTCTCTGCCCACATCTCTGATGTCTCTAAAAAAATCAATCTTCCAACTGCACCTCCTCAGAGGTATTCTGCCTTTCCTCTCCTTGCCCCAGAAGCTCACTGTGTCTCAAGCCATGGTTCAGTCTGGCTTGGACTTTTGCAACAGCCTCTTTCTAAATCTTCCTGCTTCAACTCTCCACCCTTTGCAACGTATCCAGAACAGGACTTCAAGACTTGTCCTTGGCCTCAAGCCCTGCAATCGTATCTCTCCAGCCCTGAAATCTCTCCATTGGCTCCCAGTGGCTGCAAATTTTAACTTCAAGACCCTTTGCATTGTCCACAAGGTTTTCTGGGGCCTGCGCCCAAAATACATTCAGCTCTCCCTTCGACAAATACCTTCCCTCCTGAGCTCTTTGCTCCTCCACCTCTAACTTCCCCAGGTTCAGTCTTTTTTCAAAGAAACGAGATGGGGGGAGATCTCTGTCTTAGGCTCGGGCCTCGCTCTGGAACAGCCTCCCTGGCACTCTTAAACTTGAGGAGAACCATCTCTGGTTCCGGAAGCATCTTAATACCTTCCTCTTTGCTTCTGCCTTCTCTCCTCCTCTCCCCTGTTGATCTGTTCTGTCTTGGCATTGTGCACCTGCTCACCCTCTGACTTTCGGGCCCTGGTACCCGTTCACCCTCCAACCCACCAGCACTGCCTGCTGGCAATCCCTTGCACTGGGGTCTGTATCTGTAACCCTACAGTCCGCGCCTGTTTTTCTGCACTTACCTGGCACACCCTGTCTGTTGCCTTATACCTAGCACTTGCCAGTTGCTGGCTGCACTACCACTGGTTTTGGCTCTTATTATTTATTATTTTTGTTTTATTTATTTATGTACTCCTTGCTCAGCACTTTCATCCTCCCCCACCCCTACCATGTACTTTCCCCTTCTTCCTCTCCCATGCACTTGCATGTTCTCAATGTCACTGGGCCCAGTAAGATGGTTGTTTTTTTTGTTCCTCCCTTGTTCCCCTCTCTTACCTTGTCGCGCTCTGGAACACTTGCATACGAGCGCGATACAAATAAAACATCAATATCAATATCAATTTCCAGGGCAGCCTGCAGAAGGTGAAGACAGAACCCTATGACCATATTACCACGAGCACATTTTTTTTTCCCTTTCAAACCTATCCCACTTTCGAATAACTTTACCACACAGCCGGTTCCAGGTGGACATGGCCACTTTAACATAATTTATCGTCCCTCGCAGTGATGGCCAGTAGCTAGATTGCCTGGGTCATGTGGCAACTGTCCATGGCCAGAGAGTATACCTCAGTCACCAGATGTATATCACTACTTTTTTGTACCTACTTTATGACACTTGTCAACAAATAAAACACGGGCACATTTGCAAAACCATGCTTTACGGTCTTTGCCAATGCTCCTTACATGAGTTTGCTTGAAATCCGCCTATGTTTTATTTTTTCAAAAGTGTCAAAATGGATGTACATGCAATAGTCATATAACATAGCCCCCACTTAACAAAATCCATTCAGTCTTTACACAAACATTGAAGGGTGGGTCTATAAATTTTCTGAAAACGGTTGTCCACATTCGTCAAACAGCAACAAAGTTATAAGCCATCTAAAAATGTTGAGACCCCCCCTCTAATTTTGCCCCCTCTTGAGAAAATCCCACCAAACCTTACAAAAACATTTATATCTAGATTTAAAATCGTTTTGCAAACTTTTGTGTAGATTTGTCAAATGGCACCACATTTATAAACCTTTACAATATTTTGAGACCCCCATCTAAATTTGTTCCCTCTTGACAGAACAGCTCCACACTTTCCAAAACCATTGCAAATCAAGTCTAGAATAATATTCCAAAATTTCATGCAGTTTCATTGAGTGGCACCAATGTTATAAGCAACGTGAAGTCTGTGAATCCAACATGGCGGGCGTTTCAAAAAATCTGACACACTTCACGCTTTTCACCATCCAATCAGGCAGCCCATCCGATGTCCGGGGACATCACGTCGCCCTCTAGGCCAATCGGATGCCCGTCCGCGGACCAAACAGGGAAGTGGGTGCCCAGACCGGACCCAGATATCACAAATTCTTTGATCTATTTTTTGGTCGTTTTAAAAAAAACTACTGGACGGATTTACACCAAATTTACAAAAGTACACTTTCAGGACCAAGCCGCCGCTGCTGCCGCAAATTTGGTGAAAATCCGTCCAGTGGTTTAGGCTGTAGGCGTGAGCAACATTTTATTCCATTGCGTCTATGGAAGAAAAAAAAATGTGGGACCCCCCTATAACTTCGGCCTGAAAATTCACAGCGGGCAGATACTTTATTTTGCAAAGTTTGGTGAGGATTTGTCCAGGGGGAGCGAAGTTAAAAGCCGGCCAAAAAGTGTTCTTCCTATTTGTATTTGTATTTATTTATTTGTATAGCGCGTCAAGACCCAGAGGCAACTGAGCGCTGTTCTTGGAAAAAATATACATTTATACAGATGACAGTATTTATAAATAGAAATAGCGATATTACAGGTTCTATGGTTTGCAAAACATCTATACAATTAGATAATAAAGCTGATATAGTAATCATACATTGATACAGAAAATGGCATAAAGTATACAGATAGGCGAAAAGTATGTACAGAAGTAGTAATAGTGGTGAATGAGGTATGTTAGTGTGTCAGGGGGATATGATCCTGGTTTAAAAGCCAAGTTTTGGCCTTATTACGGAACACTGTGAAGGAGGGTTCTGACCTCATAGAGACGGGTAGTGTGTTCCATGTTTTGGCAGCCAGGAAAGGGAAACTAACCCGCCAGCTCGTTGTTGGTTAAATCTTGGTATGGTGACACTGTAGGACTGTGCTGATCTACTAGGTCGCGCTGATGTGTGTCGAACTATGGTGTCACAAAGGTATGAGGGTGTCTGGTTGTGGAGGCATTTGTGTGTTATTGATAAGGATTTGAGGTCTGTCATTTGCTTGATATTGAGCCATTTAAGGTTTTGTCTAGCTGATGTGATATGCTGTTTCCTAGGGATATTGCAGGCTGATCTGACTGCATTATTTTGCATGACTTGTATTTTGTTGATGGTATGTTGTGAAGTTCCTAGGTATAGTGCATTACAGTAGTCTAACTTCGATAGTACTAAGGCTCTTGCTACTGTAGTGCAGTTATTTGAAGATAAATATGGGCGACATGCTGTGATAAGTTTACATGTGTATGATGTAGCTGACGCTAAGGCATTTGTTTGTCTTGTGAGGGACAGTGTGGAATCAAGGTAGATACCAAGTGTTTTCACATCATTGGCAACTTTAATGATGTTGCCGTCAATGTTGAAGGTTTTGAATGACTGTCCTAGTTTGTTCAGTTTGTGTGGAGAACCAAGCAAAAGTAGTTCAGTTTTATCGTCGTTTAAACATAAACCATGCTTGGCCATCCATATTTGTATCGTACTATATATGTCATTCAACTTTTTGCTATCTGGAGCGTAGTCACCGGTGATGGGTATGAGTACCTGGGTATCGTGCGCATAGTTTGTATACGTAACACCCAGGTAATCAAGTATGTCAAATAAAGGCTTGGTGAAAATGTTCTAGAGTGGCGGGGACACACAGGACCTTTGAGGGACTCCACCGGAGACTGGTGAGGGGGAAGCTGATGCAGTGGCTGCAAAGACCCTCATGGATCTATTGCTAAGGAAAGATTTGATCCAGGCGTTAGCATGCATGGAGAAGTGCGCTGCAGATGACAAGTGTTTACAGAGGATTTCATGGTTCACCAGATGGAATGCTGCGGATAGGTCGAGTAATAGGAGGAGGGAAGACTTTCCTTTATCTTGAATTTGTGTCTTTAAGTCTAAGTGCAGTTTCTGTCCAGTGTCTTGGTCTAAAACCTGATTGTCTTAGGCCTAGTAAGATGTTAGTTTCCAAATATTGCTGAATTTGGAGGTATGCTGCACGGTCCAATATTTTTAACAAGAATGGTACCATTGTGATAGGTCTATAATTAGACGGGTTATTTGGATCTAGTGTAGAATTTTTCAAAGAGGGAGTACCCAAGCATCTTTCAAACTGGTAGGTACAATGCTTGATTCGAAGGATACATTAATAAATGTTGTGATAAAGGGAGCAAGTGCAGTAGTAGCTTCCTTAATAATCGTAGCTGGGCAGACATCACCCTTACAGTTGGATGGTTTGAGTTGAGTATGATTAACTCTACTTCTTTAATGGATAGAAGTTTAGAAGTTGAATTGTGGCAGGCTCTGGTTAGTGGTAGGAGGCGGGTTCTGTGGTAAGGCATGATCTATGAGATTTTTTTTAGTAGACATTTTATTGAGGAGAGTGATTTTATCTTGTAATGCATTCTGAATATTGGTGCACCACAAGGTGTCCTTGGTGCAAGAATCAGGTGTAGGAGCAGGTGAGTCCAATTCTTTGAGAATGTTGAACAGTTCCTTAGTATTGGAATTGGCTTTGGCAATTCGGTCGCTATAGTTATCTTTTTTACCCTGAATGATAGCTATTTTGTAATTGAAGGAGGCTGCTGTGAATACATCTTCATTTTGTTTAGAGGGGGAATTTTTCCAGGTAGTTTCTGCTGAGCGTTCAACTACTACGAGGATGGTATTATAACCTGAGCTAGGAGGTAAGTCAGTGACAAAGTCCATTGTGCCAGGGCGCTGCTGGAATGGTGATTGGCTGTAGGAGGCCGGCTGGTTTTTGCCTGGATGTCTTGTGTTGTGCACACACCTCACAAGTGCCTATGTAGGTAGCAATATCCTCTCGCCAAGTTGGCCACCAATAAGATTTGCTTACTTTCGTCATGGTCTTTGCTATACCTGGATTGTCACAGGTTCCCCCCTTCTCACCTGTTTGTGTTCTTTCTTCGATGGAGTCTTCCTGCGTACAGTACGGTCTTATATAAGCCCGCGCGAATGTCCTCGGCTTCCAGCGTGCGTTCCATGATCTGAGTCCTGTGTCGTTCAGAATGTCCGGGGATTCCTGGAAACGGCAAAGCTTACACTCGGCAGAATGTACGCGGAGATCCGGGATGAAAGGAGGGCATGGGGAAAGGAGATAGGTGGAGGGTTAAATGGAGCCAGGGACCAGGAACAAGAAGTTAGCGAGAGCGAACTTCGGCAGCACTCGTCAACCACAGTAAACAGTAGCGTTGAGACACGCAGAGCCGCGGGGGCGTGGCCGCTTTATAGAACATGATGCGTGTGGCACAGAAACTGGTGCGCAGCGTTCCGCGGTCGGGGGCCATGTTGGATGTACTATTGAGTGTAAGCCTCTATGGGTCAGGGACCAGGAAGTCCAGAAGGGAGGAGTCCGATGGTTCATGACAGCATGCCTCCTCCGAAGGCCTGTTCCTCCGGGTTTGCCGGGGTGTGTAAGGTGGTACCTGTTGAGTAATATGGGGGCATTAAGGTTTGTGAATGGTTTCCAGGTGCGTTCACTGGGAGGTTACCCCTTCCATTCAACCATATATTGTAGCTGACCACGTCTGTACCTGGAGTCACATATTCTGGACACTTCGTATTCCAGTTGGTCATTGACAAGCACTGGTGTAGACCTTGGAGCAGTCCGGGAGGACTGGACGTATGGTTTCAGTAGAGATGTATGAAACACTGGGTGGAGTCTCTTCCAGGAGTCTGGTAGTTTGAGTCGGAAGGCCACTGGGTTAATAATCTCCTTTATGGAGAAGGGGCCATAGTACCGGGGGGCCAACTTATTTGGTCGTAAATGTCGGGGCAGTAGTTTCGAGGATAGCCAGACTCTTTCACCTACTGCATAGGAGGGCCCTGGTCTTCTTTTGGAGTCTGCATAGAGCTTGGTAGTAGCTCGGACCTTTTCAAGGTGTTCCTTGGCTTGTTTGTGCACGCTGATGAGGTTTTCAATCCAGGAGTCAAGTGTAGGGACTGGTGTAGGATGTGGAAGCAAGGATGGGAGAACCGAAGGATGGAACCCTTGGTTACAGAAAAAATAGCTGGTTTTGATAGCCGAGTGATTCGAATTGTTATAGGCAAATTCGGCCACAGGTATCAAAAGTGACCAATCGTCCTGGACCTTGGTGCTGAAACAACGAAGATATTGCTCCAGGGTTTGGTTCACACGTTCAGTACTCCATTGGTCTGGGGATGATAACCTGAGGAGAGGGCCCATTGGATTCCTAGTATACGGCATAGGTGTTTCCAAAATTGAGATATGTATTGGGGTCCCCTGTCTGATGTGATTTTGGAAGGGAGTCCGTGAAGTCGGAGTATGTGTTCCAGGAAGATTCCAGCAAGTTCTGAGGAAGATGGTAGTTTGTATAAGGGCGTAAAATGAGCCATGTGAGTGAGCAAGTCTATGGTAACCATGATAGTTGTGTATCCCCTGGAAGGTGGCAATTCTACAATAAAATCCGTAGTAATGAATTCCCAGGGCCTTATTGGTAGTGTTGTGTTACGCTCACCTGGCTCCCACAGGGGCGTCGATCGGACCCGGACAGCTGCGGTCTCCTCCAACGTGATGCGTAGTGCAGAGATGACAGACTGGACTGGCCCGCCTAATCTCGTCTGCTTGACCCGTAGAAATATTCTCCTGCAAGTGGAGAAAGGGATTTAGCCACCCGTGGATTCTAGTAATGGCACCCCGCTGTTCTCCCCACTAATCACCTCCGATATTCCCTTTCAGTAATCTCACCTTATGTTTTTGAAGGATGAGCTCTCCATCCTGCGTGGAATGCAGGGGCACGTAGATACCAGTTACGTCACTGGTTCGAAGGCGTTGGAAGAGTTCTGGATGAATATTGACTCTGAGGTTCCTGGTGAGAACTCGTAAGTATAAAGTCCAAAGAGTTCAACATGTCTGATGTTCACTCTTGTCCCATTCCCTTCTTGTGTTGCAGCCGGGTCCAAGAGAAGATTGTCTTGTGGCAGCTGATGGCGTTCAGGTAAGAGTCTGTATTACCCAACACTGTTCAGTAAAAGATGCGTGTATTTAACTTGTTGTTTTCTCTCTCCTTACAGGTGCGGCGTAAGAAGTTGCGGGATGTTAAAGAATAATGCCTCCGGTGGTAAATAAGGTAAGTCTATGGTGGTAAAAAGAGATTGTATTTGTTGGCTCTCTCGACTCACCTTATATTTCTTTGTCCCCTAGATGCTGGAGTTCGGCGAGGAAAATGATGGAGGCAGCGCCGAATCGTAAAATGCTGTGAAGACTGGTGAGTATGGCGCGGCGCTGCAGCTGGCGATGCGACGCATGCGGAAATAATGTGTTTTCCAAGTTCAAAGACGTGATGGATCCGGAATCAGGTAAGGAATTAAAATAAAGTCTGTGTTCTATCCTTTCCTTCTTCTTTCCTCTTTTTCTAGGAGCTCAGGATTCGAGGCGGGCGTGGCAGAAGACTGGATGCTGACTGCAGGCACGGTGAGCGTTACGCTGCTGGATGCAGAATAACGCGAAGCATGTGCTGCTGTTCGGGCATGGTTTAAATAGCCTTTAAAGTAGTCCCAGGTAAGAAGTTCCCCAGAACCACACCCGAGTAAAAAATAGTCCCTGAAGTAAAGTAGTCCCATTCAGGCCTCACGTTGGCTTGACTTCATTGCAGCATGGTCTGCATGAGGTAAGTAATGTACATGAGCCTGGCGCCTATGGCGCCAGGACTGATTTCCTCTATGAGCCTGGTGCCGATGGCGCCAGGACTGTACCCAGACAGCCCCTAGCCGGGGCTGCTGGGTTTTTTGTAAGCACCTGGATGCCTGCTCCCGGGGCTGATGGGCTTGGTCCGGATGCCCGGGGGTAGGCATCATGACATGTTGGTTGGAGTAGGAGCCCCGCCGGTCTCTTGTTGTCATGCTTGTTTTGATTGCAGATTGCACAGGTTTGGATATAGCGTTGGACATCGGCTCTCATTTTAGGCCACCAAAACTGTCTTTGTATCAAACGGAGGGTATTGAAGATACCACGATGTCCTGAATGGAGGGTATCGTGGCAGAGGTTCATGATCCTTTGTCGCAGTCTTTGAGTGGGAATAACCAGGTCATTGCCTTTAAACAGATACTCATCCTTTGTTCTGAGATTCCATCGATTCTTTCCAGTCCTCGGTGGACTGGGTTTGAATACGAATGTCTTCAAGGAGGCTGATTGCTTGAGCTACAAAAATTGAGTGAGGAAACATCTTGGGAAAGGATCGATCTTCAAGAGTTTCATAGTCGGGACGTTGTGATAAGGCATCAGCAATTATATTGTGAGTTCCAGGAACATGTTGTATTTGGAACTGATACTGCGCGAAGAAGAAAGCCCAGCGGGCTTGACGACTATTCCTACACTCCAGGGATTGTAGCACTTGAAGATTCCAATGGTCTGTAGGGACCTGAACAGGATGTTTTGCCCCCAAAAGTAGATGACGCCACTCTGTAAAGGCTTGATGGATGGCTAACAGTTCCTTTTCTAGAACAGAATAATGAGTCTCGCTGGGAGTTAGGGTTCGCGAGAGATAAGCAATGGGGTGTTCTAATTTGTCCTCGAGTTCCTGCTTGAGAACTGCTCCAATGGCGTAGTTAGAAGAATCCGTCTCCACTATGAAAGGTCGATCGATGTCTGGTTGAGCCAAGATGGGGGCTTGTGTAAACTCCGATTTTAGTCGTTTGAAGGCTTTATCTTGAGCCGCTGACCAGAGAAAGGAAGTATCCTTCTTCAACAGTGTAATGATTGGTTGAACTATCTCCTAGAAGGACGGTATGAATTTCTGGTAAAAGTTGGCAAGCCCCCGGAAGGATTGAATCTGTTTCACGGTGGTAGGGACTGGCCAGGATAGTATGGCTTTTACCTTTGAATGGTCCATTCCAATTCTTTCAGGACTGAGGACAAATCCTAGATAATGAACAGTAGAGACATGGAAAAGGCATTTCTCGGGTCTAGCCAGGAGTTTATGTTCACGTAACCGCTGTAGGACTGCCTTAACATGCTCTTCATGTTTGAGATGGTCTTTGGAGTATATTAGAATATCATCCAGGTAAACTGTGACGAAGAGAAACAGCATATCAGAGAACACTCGGTCCATGAAACGTTGGAAGACCGCAGGGGCATTGGCGAGTCTGAAGGGCATAAACAGATATTCAAAATGTCCAAAGGGCGTTCTAAAGGCTGTTTTCCATTCGTCAACCTCCTTTATCTGGATTAGATGATAGGCACCTCTGAGATCCAATTTTGTGAAGACTACCACTCCTCTCACAGCTTCCAGGATGTCCGGGATTAAGGGTAACGGATAACGGTCCTTGAGGGTACATTGGTTTAGACCGCACTAATCAAGACAGGGCCTAAGCTCCTTGGTATCTTTTTTGGGAACAAAAAACAACAAAGCTCCTGCTGGAGATTTGGAGGGTCGTATGGTGCCATTTTCTAGGTTGGTATCCAAATATTCTCGTAGGGCCTTTTTCTCTGGCTCGGATAGTATGAACATCCTTCCAAAGGGAATTACTGCCGAAGGTTCAGTATCTATAGCACAGTCTTCAGGTCTGTGAGGGGGTAGAGACTGAACGATAGCAGTTGAAAATACCTCTGTGTAATCCTGATAGGCCCGAGGAACCTGGATAATATTTGAGACTGTGAATGGGCCTTGCTGTTTTGTGGGCCTATCTTCTGGGGAGGATAACGAGGAATCCATGGATAGACAATGAGATATACAATGTTCGGAACCAAGAAACAAGTATTCTGCTGCCGAATTGATGTATGGGTTATGCTTCTGCAACCAGGGCACACCCAGCACCATTGGATAATGGGCAGATTTTATGATGTCAAATCTGATATTCTCTCGATGATGGTTTATGGAGAGCTGGATCGCTTTGGTTTGTAAATTGATGGGTCCTGAGGAGAGAGGTCTTCCATCGATAGCTTCTACAGGCTGCATGATGCCCCGAGTTTCATATGGAATGTAGTGGGTAGTGACCCAGTCTTGATCTATAAATATCCCCATGGCCCCACAATCCACCAATGCCAGGATAGGGTAGGTTTCTTTCTTGGATGGCGATAGGAAGGCCTGTAAGATCACTAGATTGCATTGTCCAGGAGAGTTCAAGGATGGAATAGATGTGGAGCAAACATCTCTCTCCCGAAACTGCGGTCCATCTAGGATCGGGAGCTGGCGTTTCACGATCGCCGTGGGGGAGCCAAGGGAAACTCTCTCACAAGATGTTTGTCTGAGGCACAATACATACATAACCCAGTGTGGATCCGTCGCATTCTTTCTTGCGGGGATATGCGTCCATGGAAGGCTCCCAATTGCATAGGTTCTGGGTCTGTAGAGGGGGCAGAAAATGGCTCAGGTTTAGAGAAATATTCTATGTAGCCTTTTTGGCAAGTCATTTTAGTCTTCTTCTTTTCCGCCTTCCTTTCCTGGATACGGAAGTCTATTTGTAAGGAGAGATCCATAAGAGCCTGGAACGAACTTGGGCGAGCTACCCTTGCTAGCTCATCTTTGATTTCCTCATGTAATACTCTTTGAAAAAGGGTAAAGCAGGCCTCCGGGGACCAATCAGCGTCCTTGGCCAGTTGCTTGAAGCCTGTCACATAGGTCAGCATATCCTGGGAACCTTGTTGGAAGTCCAGGAGCCGCTCCTGGGCGCTGTAGACCTGTTCTGGACGGTCAAACATGGCCTTTAAAACTTGTACAAAACCATCATAGTCATCCAGGAGGGCATCTCCGGAGTTAACCAGGGGCGTAGCCCAAGTTAGTGGATTCCCTGAAAGATGTGAAACCATAAAGCCCACTATTGCTCTGGGGGTAGAGAAGTAATAGGGCTTAAAAATAAAGTGGACTAAACACGAATCAAGTAATCCGCGTAGGTTATTTGATGAGCCATCATATTTATCCACTATTCCGCCCAGCAATACACTTTCTTTGGTTGCGGAATCCCGTGATAGGACTAACTGTTTTAGTGCGGCATTTTTGGCCTTGAGATTCTGAACTTCTGTTGTTAACTCCTGCATGCCGCGCATGAGGTCTTGGACAGCTGCCTCCATGTCCGTATCACTGTCGGTTTGTTGGCGTCTCAATCTGTCACAGGTTTCCCCCCTTCTCACCTGTTTGTGTTCTTTCTTCGATGGAGTCTTCCTGCGTACGGAACGGGACTTATATAAGCCTGCGCGAATGTCCTCGGCTTCTAGCGTCCGTTCTGCGATCCGAGTCCTGGATCGTTCAGAATGTCCGGGGATTCCTGGAAACGGCAAAGCTTACACTCAGCAGAATGTACGTGGAGATCCGGGATGAAAGGAGGGCAAGGGGAAAGGAGATAGGTGGAGGGTTAAATGGAGCCAGGGACCAGGAACAAGAAGTTAGCAAGAGTGAACTTCGGCAGCACACGTCAACCACAGTAAACAGTAGCGTTGAGACGCGGAGAGGCGCAGGGGCGTGGCCGCTTTATAGAACGTGATGCGTGTGGCACGGAAACTGGTGCACAGCGTTCATCGGTCAGTGGCCATGTTGGATGTACTACTGAGTGTAAGCTTCTATGGGTCAGGGACCAGGAAGTCCAGAAGGGAAGAGTCCGATGGTTCATGACATGGATGGGCTTCTAATAGCGAGTCATGGTAGTCCGATATAATTGCTTGTTGCAGATTTTTTATCGGAACGTAGAGACATTTTTGATAATATGGTAGTTTGTCTTGAATGGTGAATTGATCTCCCTTCGAGTCCCAAGCCAGTAGGTCTTTTTCAGTCATATTTACTTTTATTGTTTCCTGCAGTGTGTTTAACTGAGATGGGCCCATGCAGAGGCCGAGAATCTTATGGCTGGGTATGATCTCCATCAGATTAGAGGCATTGTAGACTTCCTCTCCTGTGCCAATGCGGGATAACGCATCTGCTTTCCCGTACTTAACTCCGGGGCGGTAGGTGATCACAAAGTCGTATTCCATTAAGGATAGGGCCCAACTGAGTTTTTGCTGAGCCTAATTATTGCAAGTTCGGATAATCTGTTATTATTGTGATGGTGTGTTTTGCTCCCAGTAAGTAATGTCGCCATTCGCACAGTGCACTCTTGATTGCTAGGAGTTCTTTCTCAGAAATCACATTGTTTAATTCTGCTGGGGAGAATATTCTTGACCAAAAGGCAATGGGATGAAGGCATCCGGTTTTGGGATTTTGTTGAGACAATACGGCCCCCATGGCAATGCTTGAAGCATCCGTTTCCACAATGTACGGTAAATCAGGCTGTGGGTGTTGCCGTATTGGGGCTGAGGAAAATATTTCCTTGAAGGCTCGAAGGCTTCTTCCGCCGGTGGTGTCCATTCGAACTTTCGATGTTTGCGCAGCATTGCAAAGCCAAAAGGGCATGACTTGGTATTCGTACAAGCCATAGCGGGTACGGAACGTAGTCTTCCAGTAAGTCTAACTTTGTGAAAATCTTCGCTTGCCTCACCTGGTCTATGATTACTGGTATTAGAGGTAATGGGTACTTATTTTTTCTGGTGACTTGATTTAGGGCCCGGTAATCAATACACGTTCGGTACGTAGAAAAGTGGGGAGGCGGCTGGTGACTTAGATGGCCTAATGAAACCGTTGGCCAGGTATTGGTCCAAGTAGGTGCGTAGATGAGTGTTTTCTTCCTCTGTTAATGCATAAATACGGCTGCACGGTACTTGTGCCCCTGGTAGCAGATCTATCTGGCAGTCATAAACTCGATGTGGTGGTAGCGTATTAGCTTGCCCCTTCGCGAACACATCCTGGAACTCCTCATATTCGGCTGGTAAATTGCCCGCCAAGCCTAAACCTGCTATCCTTTCCTGTGAAGCTAACAATGGGCTTCCTTGGATCCCTTTGTTGTCGTAGCAAGAGGCGCATTCCGTGGAAAAGATTAAGGTTCGGGTTCGCCAATCTATCTTTGGGTTCTGCGTCTCTAGCCATGTCATCCCAAGAATCAGCTGCAATTGAGGTGCATCAATAAGGTCGAATCTAATACTTTCCCTGTGGCCATCTTGGCAGATTAAGGTGAGAGTGGAAGTACACGGTGTTACTGGTCCCAAAAGGAGCTGCGTGCCATCCACAGCTGGCACACTTTCTACGGTGTCCTTACGGTGAAATGCCAATCCCAAGGTTTTTGCAGTGTTTATGTCCAAGTAGTTTCCAATAGACCTGCTGTCAATGAAAGACTTGAGGGCATGCATTCGGGTGGGCTGAGAAGGATCTACCAGAACCACAGGAATACTGAAATGTGAGATCTGAGTGCTCCGTTCCGGGCTCGACAGACCGATCTCTACATCTGCCGGGCATTGGAGTTTTTCGCTTCAGTGTCTTCCCTTGTGTTATCTAGTACCCCCATTGTCTTCCGTGGAGGTTTAACCGTGCATTTCCGGAGGAAGTGACCCAGTTGGCCGCAATATAAGCAAAGTTTTTCCTGACGCCTCCGTTCTCTCTCTGCTTTGGTGAGTGGTTTCCTGAGGACACCCAATTGCATGGGTTCTAAGTGTGTTTCGGAGACCTGGCGATTGAACGCTTCTTTTGGTCGGACAAACACTGGTCTATGTTCTGATCTGGTTCGATCGGCCTTGAGATCCTGTAACCGGTGGTCAAGTTGCATAGTTAAATCAATGTATTCACTACAATCTTCGGGAGGATTAACTACTTGTGCCAGAACATCTTTTAATTCTCCTCTCAGTCCTCGATGAAATAACGTTATTCTTTTCTCTTCTGGCCAACCTGATTCGGCTATTAGACGATTGAATGCGGTGATATATGAAAAAAGATCCTGACCACACAGTCCCAGAGAGAGTAGCTCATCATCCAAGGCCTGACCTCGAGTCCGATGGGCAAATAGTTTTTCCAGTTCACGCTGAAAACCTGGGTAATTCCTCAGTAAAGGGTCGTCCCTAAGCACTAACAGGACAGACCAGTCCGCCGCATGCCCTCCTACATAGGAGAGGACGAAAGCTACTTTAGCTTGATCATTCTGAAAGGAGTCTGGTTTGCATATGAAGTGTAGGCGGCATTGATTCATGAACGCTCCAAATTTTTTGGGATCCCCAGAGAAGCGTTCTGGGGGTGCTAAAGGGATGTTGCCTGAAAGTAATACCTGGATGGGTGTGACTACAGGTGCCATGGTAGGCTGCCCCTGAGGGGCACCACCTGGTACGGGTGCAAGACCAGCTTGGATCTGTAAGAGCTGTCTTGCCAAGTCATCTGTTTTATCCCTGTTGACTACCAGTTCGCGCCTTAAGGCATTCGTCTCAGAACGGGCTGCATGGACCTCGCCTAACAATAGGGAAAGCTGATCTACCTAAGAGGTTTCCATCACTCGGGCAGAGGTATTGGGGACGACTTCGTGTTCTGTCACACTCACCTGTGTCTATGCAGGAGCGATGGATGAGCCTCCTTTGACCCCGAGTTCTCACTTCCCCTGTTTCGCCTGGAGGAACACCTATCAAATACAAGATGTACACTCAGACCAGAATTCACCTGATTCCCCTTGCCCTTCCCTTCTCTCTCTTTGTACTGTGATGTTCCTTAAGGGGCTTACCTTGATTTTTAGTAGGGTGTTCACTCCATCCTGCACTCGCAGGGGCGCGATTCACTCGTAGGGATGGTGCCAATATCTGTTGGCTGAGTTCTGATGCCACACGCTGTTATGTGACTTCACAGCGAGGCAGAGTGTCCAATAGGCCAGTTTCTGCACTAGCTAAATAGTCCTGTCCACAAAGTGAACATTGTGTGGTGGATGTTGACTGTCCAGAATTGTCCGTATTGTCCTCATTTGCCAAGGTATGTTTTGGGTGAGTAGCGCTGCGTGTAGAAGTCAGCCGCTGGTAGGTATGCGCAGCATCAGAGGTTCGAGCGCACCAGGTAATGTCTCTCCTTTCCCTTGCAGGAATAGTTTATGGAGTGCTAGCGCCTCGAGACTGGGTTCAGCGCTACTGGAGACTTTGTGGTCTGGTAAGTAGAAACTGTGGTAAGAACGCACCGCGTTATTGGAGCGAGCGCAATGAATAATGTCTCTTCTTTCTTTTGCAGGGCTTTGAGCGCTTGGACTACTGACCTGGATTCCAGCATAGTAAGAAGATTCGGTGAGTATGCAAGTGCGCACGCTAACAAGTTCTTCTTTGTGCTTACAGGTGCTGGTGTAGGATTCCCCTCTTGACCGGAGAAGGCTGTGGCGTGGAGAAAGCACGAGGGTAGATCCGGAGCAGGTAAGCAGAAGCAAGATGATCCGGAGCAGGTAAACAGAAGCAGGATGATCCGGAGCAGGTAAGCAGAAGCAAGAAGATCCGGAGCAGGTAAACAGAAGCAGGATGATTCAGAGCAGGTAAGCAGAGCAGGTTTATCCGGAGCACGGCGAGTGTGTTGCTGATGCAGCTCACAGTAAACAACACGAAGCACTGCAAGAATATTGGGTGTGGGTTATATAGCCAGCCACACCCAAACACTAGACAGCTCATGATTTATCATGCACTTCCTGTTTGGCAACAGGAAGTGGTAACCAGGAAGTTACTATAAACACCAGGAAGGAATGAAAAGAAAGTATCTGCTATGGGATTTTTGTGTGCCTATGCCAGGCCTGCCAAGCCTCCACCCATCTTACCCCAACTACCTGCCTGGTACTCATGACAGTAATTTCTTAATATAGCCACACAAGGAGCTAAGATGTGTCACATGGTCCGAAAAAAGTAGTTGGGAGTCAAAATAAACTCCACACTTTTTCACACAAGATGATACTTTGATTGACTTCCAGAAATCACAGTGTTCATAGTTAGAATTCAGTTTGCTCAGTCGAGGCCCTGAGCCTACAATAAATAACTCGGTTATTGGTACGCGCAAGGGAGTTGGACGCCATCCAGGCTTGACCTTCTCATTCAAACCTGGGAGTCCTGGTCATAATCATTGGATAGCTACAATAAGATTTGTGAATCCTAAGCATAATTGGTGTAAATAATGCTGACGCGCTCCAACAAATCAAATAGGGGTCTTATGTAGACATTAAAAAGTGTTGGTGAGGTCCACGGGGCTAGCATATGCAACATGTGCAACACCCACTGCAACCCTCACTGTCTGAGGCCCCAGAAAGGACCTAATCCAGGCTGCTGAACTGGTAGAACAATTGGCCACTTCGCCCAACCTCTTTAGCCATAAGGAGTGAGCAACCATATCGAAGGCCGCAGATCGGTCCAGCAACATTAGTATGGTCATGCGCCCCTTATAAATGATGTTAGTCATTTTGGCCTTTAGATAAAATAGAGCTGATTCTGTTAGATGCGTAGCCCTCAAACCAGACTGTTGAGCACCCAAGATATTGTGTTCCTCGACATTCTCCTGTAATTGAAGAAAAGCAATTCTATTGATAATCTTAATGAGGAAAGGGGTGTTAGTTATTGGTCTATAATTGCTTGCCACCGCCGGAACCAACTTTTCCTTTTTAAGTCAAGGAGTGACCCAGGCTTGTTTCAGAGAGGCAGGAACATTGGAAGTGGATGATCGCGGGAAGTAGGAAATCCAAACAATCCTTAAAGATCTGAGCTTGGCAGACATCTCCTAAACATGCAGTTGGTTTAAGTTTGTTTATAATGGGCCTCATTCCGACCCAGGCACTAATGGGTTAACGGCGCCGTAAAAGGCTGCGGCGCCGTTAACCTATTAGCGCCTAATTACGAGGTCCCTTCGCGGGACCCGACCTTAACGGCTGGTGTAGACCAGCCGTTAAAGTAGGGACCCGCAAAGGGACCTTGGTGCTAATTACGGTGCCGCAATTTGCGGCACCGTACTTAGCGCCTTCCCCATTCCCATTGAGCCCTATGGGGCAAAAATGGGAATGGGGAAGGGCCATGGAGGAAGGGGGAATTACCACCCCGCCAACCTTGTAATGGGGTGGTAATTCCCCCTTTCTCCATGGCGGAGTCGGTAACTTACCGTCATGGACCATGGTGCTAATAGCACCATGGTATTCCGCCAGGGTCCTAATGTGGCCCAATGTCTTGCACGTTATCTTCAGTAACTTGGTGGTCTCATATGCTTCAGAGAGGAAATTGTCTGTTGATGTTTTGAAATTTTTTCCTTGAATTCATTCTGAATATCTTGGCACCATGCGTTGGTGACAACAGGATCCTTCTGGTGTGCCTTAACCTAAGGATAGCAAATGATTCTCTGGAACTAGATTTCGTGTTCGATATTCTGTGGTTCTAAGTTATTTGCTTGGTGGATAAAATAGTCTGTTTATAATCTTTAACAGATTTCATATATACCCGTAAATTCTCAGTACTAGGATTCTTGTGCCAAGCTCTTTCCCAGCGCCTTTTATCCCTCCTAGTACTTAAAACATCATCACTGAACCATCTACTTTTACTGGCATCAGTTTTGATTAATTCTGAACGGATAGGAGCAAGAGTATCAATTGTTTCATGCAAACCTTGTTGGAAGCCCTCCAGAAGGTCATTAGAGTGTCTTATAATGTGGACTTTCGCAAGACTTTGAAAAACTAACGGTTCTATGCCCGACAGAGTGAGCTTTTTCAAATTCAACTCGCTGCACTATAGATGATAATAGCATCTCCAAGGCAATTTATCAATTGTCAGACCAAGGGCAAGATGTAATATTTATGGTGTCTATGTTCAGATTATATGAAAGGAGATAATCTAGAATGTTACCATCTCAATGGATTGCAACTTTAACATAATGCTGAAATCCGATTGCTTCCAAGGCATTAGCAGTGATGCAGCTTGAGAGTCGGTTTGATTGTAAAGCCAGTGATTAAAATCCTCCACTAAAACAAAACGGGAATATGCTTTCATATTGTCAGAGAGGAGGTACAGCAGTTGTTCTTCCAAGTCAGGTGTAACAGGGGGATGCCTGTAGCAAAGGCAAGTACTGATAGAAGTGTTATGGTCCAGATTCAATTTAACTAAAAGTGTCTCAGAGCCATCAATAACTGACGGGTTAGATCAATGGATTTAAAAAAAAGTCCCTATAAATAAGAGAAATGCCCTAAACAAGGATAACATAGCATGTACCTGTGCTGGATAAATGATTATGACTGTATGTGCATAATAATGTATTTGGTGCTCACATTTCTGGCAAGCTTCCCCTCAATCCTGAGTCGTTAGTTTCTTGATATAAGTTGGCTGATGTAGCTTGGAAGCTTATTTTAAGCGTGCGTTTTAACTTGAATCCTCTGGTTAATCTACAGTGATGAAGAGATATTGTGTGAGGCTACAATTATCATGCCTCTATGATGCAACATAGTAAGTGATAATATGGACATAGGTATTTAAGTTACAAACATAGTTTCTAATTGTAGGTGTTTATAGATCTGTTAGTCTTCACACAAATCCTTCCTTACAGGGTTGTTGCCTATTATTTAAGTCGTAGGAAATCAGGTGTTACTTGTAGGTTCTAGACAGACTAGTTTTGGTAAGTTTAAAGAATAGCGGTCGCATATATTTAGAAAGGATAGGCGTTGGCTAATAAGTTTCAAATCGCTTACCCTGGAAGAACCAGTTGGTTCTATCCTGTGGTTCCTAGCTCACCGATTTCCCTGGATTGTTCTTTTCCCTAAGCGCGGGTGTTTACCATTTTATGGTGGTGTTCCATGATGATGTCATAACATAATATTGCCATTTTTTAATGACAACATTCTGTAATGACATCATGACACAATGACTTACTGATGTAAATTACTGTGATCATTATTATAGTAATCTTTTCAATAATATTTACTTGATACTGACTTCCACTTAATAGATCAGTTATTGTCAAGTTGAGATGCAAGTAGTCATTGTCATTGAGTTGGTATCTGTGCAGGGGAATCATTTCTGAATGCTCAATATTTCTGGTTAGACTCACTGAATTAACTGGGCCACACTGAGTGCTCATTTTTACTTTTCAAGTATGTTTTGCTAAGCAAAACAACATCAGAAAGAAACATTGTGCCTGGATCATGATTACATTTGATGATCAACATTTGCAACTTGAATGAATTATTATGATACATTCTTAGTTGTGTACAGTGCATCATGAAATGTGATATTCATGTGATATTGAAATATGAATGAATTTATAATGGGCAGGTCATATTTGCTTGCTGTTTTTAATTTGTTTTTCAAGTACTCATGCAGTTCATGTCTGTGCTCTGTTTCAAAAGAACACCTGTAGTTCATCATCAATGTTAAGTACAAACATCACATTTTTTGTTTTAAAGATAAGTCTGTCCCCCTTTTGACTTAATTGATGCTCAATAGTTCCTCCTCTTACAGGTTGGAATATCTTCAGAATTCCAAAGAAGCGGATAACATCAATGTTGGCAATTTGATGATTTTTGTGCAAATGGATAATTGGTGTCTGCATTCTCGATTGCTCAAAGATGCTCCATGATTCTTGTCTTGAGTTCTCTCTTTGTGCTGCCTAAGTAATACAGTCCACATATGCACTAAATCACATAAATTACAAGTTTGGTTTTGCAATTAATGAATTGTTTGATTTGTATCTCAAACCCATTAATTAATTGGGTAATTTTGTCCATTACATAGCTGTATATTTAGCAATTGCCACATTTGTGAAAACCTTCTAGATTTTGATTCAATCCATTGTTGTCCTTCTTTATGTGTGCATATGGCTGGGACTGACTTTGTTTTTGATTGTTGCATCCTTCTGTGACAAATCTGGACCATTCATCCCTTCTCACCAGATGGGAGCCACTGTCACGATTCGCTCCCTTCACTCCCGTTCCCACCACTTGAGGGCATGATTTCGGCTTTATTCCCTACAGGACCTTCCTGACGAAACATATGCTACAATGCTCTGGTGAATTGGGAGCACTAAATCCTTATTTCAATGCACTTCCCTTGCAGATCCATTCCAGGTTTTTGGCAGCCTGCATGCTGCTTTAATCAAAAGACTATGCTTCCCAGAATGCCTGGCCCACTGCTTCATCTCCACTCTTGCAGGACAAGGTTTGGTGGAGGATAAGCAACACCTGTGGCTGGCAGGTGCAGCAAGCAGCACACCTGAGGCGTGCGCTCGTTAAGCAGCTTTAAAAGCCTCACTTTGCTTCAGTCCAGAGCTGATCATTGATGCAGTGGTCCTGTTTGTGGCTGGTCCCTTGTTCCTGGCTCTTAGATTAGTGTGTAGTTCCTAGTTTCTCTTTTCGTGTTCCTTTTTCCTGGATTTCGAATTTAATGTGCTTATTAGTGATTTCTGCTTCCTGGATTCCCTTTCTGTCTTCCTCTGTTTTGCAGGCAGCACTTCCCAGTGCTTTCCTTTTTTTGTGCAGCCCAGTTTGCCTGTGTTCTATATTTCTTTGACTTTGCCCTATTCTGCTGTGAAACCTTGATCCTTTAGTCTCTCCTCGTTTCTAGATTCAGCATTTTGCCTTTTTTTTCCTGGATGGGGAGGGGGAGGTTTTGCCTTTGTAATTTCTTTTTCCCTGCTCCTGTTCCTTTACTTTCTCTTGAAATCTATTCCAGGTTTTCCCTTGCACTTCTCCATTTGTTTCCTATTGATTATTAGGTATGATGTGAATGTTGTAGCTTTGTAACTACCTCCTGTGTGAATGCCTATGTTTTCCTCACTATTCTGTAATCACTAGTCCTACTTCCCCTTGTTATGAGTCTTGCGTATTAAGTTATCCTCCCATTGCTGTTATAGCCTTTCTGGGTCCCGGTTTGATCAACAGGGTTAGTGGGCTTCGCTGACATTTCAGGTGGTATTTTCCGTCCTTGTGAGTATTGTCTTTAAGTTACCTTACACAATACCGTCAAGGGTGTTAGCTCCCAGATCCTGCCATTGCTTGCCCTCTATGTGGGCTTAGCGCTGTCAGTACCTGTAACAGCAATTGTGGGTAAGGAGCTTGCTGACTTTCTTTGTAATCATAAGGAGCATCCAAGTGCTTATCCAGCATCCCATTCCATATATTTGTATTGTTATCCCACTCTACTTGCACATCCTGGGCTTTAGTGTCCATGTGGTTTGACTCAAAGCTTTTCACTGTGTGATCTTGTGCACATTTCCCTTGCCATATTCACTGCCTTTGTCCTCTCATGACAGAATGACCAGCGCACTATTCCCATTGAATATGGTAAACATAAAAATGAAAGGCAGGAAAGCCTCTAACAAGTTTGTACAGAAAGTTTCCACCACATTTACTGGCAACAATCAAATCACCTGTTCTGACATAAATGAACTCCTTGTCACAAATGGGCATTTAGGTGCAGAGTATTTTTCCCACAGGATGGCAGATTTTACGTTGCCAGATCCTAGTTCTGTCTTTTATTCCGATACAGATTTTATATCGGCACAAGCCTTCGCAGCAGAAATCAACACACTGTTCGGTTTACTACACAAGAGCACCTCTGTTGTTGAACCCCATGTTTCCAGTTATGCTTCTCCTCAGATTGAACAGTTTCATGATAGAAATATAAAGAATGGAAGGGTTCCTTGCATAACTTCTGTTTTCTACACTGTCTGTAGCATACTCCTCTGTACAACAGCATACTGTAGTCCATACTGCCAAGAGGTCTGATGTTAATAGTTTGCTTAAGGGAAACACAGACCAAGTTGGTAAAAGAGAGAAGAAATCACAGAACCTGCAACCGGTGAATGACAATGTGCATACAGTGCACATCCAGATTGCTAGTGCAGGATCCAGCCCTGATGTTACCATGCCTCTCACTCTGCCTACTGATAATGATGTCCAGTTAATGCATGACATGCTGAAAGCTAAGCTGGAGGAGTTAAGACACAAATCTGTTTCTTTACAAGAGGAGAATAAAACCTTGCAGTCTTTACTGAATACACCTCAGACCTTATCTCTTGTTGATGAAGTGAACACTGTGCACTCCCTGTGTGCAGAGACTTTAGTAGACCATGATATTTGTTAATATGTAAGATCTACTGGGAGTAAAAGTCTTTCTTCTAGTGCAGTGCTTAATAAGGGCATAAGGGGCCTCATTAGGAGTGTGCCGGTCGCAATAACAACGGTGCCGGTAAGCTACTGCCACCGTTGTTACTAGACCGGCACACTCCGAGTTCTGCTGGTGAGTGCCATCCCGCATGCCAGGTCTGACCTGGTGGGCATACAGCACCAGCCAGCAGACTTTGACGGAAGCACCGGCACTGTTGCACACAGTGCCGGTGCTTTCGTCCTCATCATTCCCATTTGAGTCCCAGGGGACTCAAATGCGAATGGGGAGTAATATATTCCGGCATGGCTACCGCCAGGGTCGTAATGAGGCCCAGTGTCTGACATGGGTCCTTCTGTTTGTCACAGACTCCAGTTAGCTGAAGATGTTCTATGCAGGCCTGTACCTAACCAAACATGAGATGTCCACACACTCACACCTCACAACTATGCATCAAGTACATTACAACACATCTCCTCCCTTTCCGATGACAAGCCCAACATGAGATATCCACACACTCACTCCTCACAACTATGCATCAAGTGCATTACAATACATCTCCTTCCTTTTCGATGACAAGCCGAACATCAGATCTCCAACACACTCCACCCACCTCCTCCACACAACACACAGCCCTCCTTGCATGGCACCATCGAGACAGGAACATCCATACAAGGAGAAACTCACTCCAAAGAGATACACGGTGCATCATTTAGAGATGATGCAACTCATTAAAATATCTGGGAAAAATCCCTATGTGGCCTTCACCAACCATCACCTGGGGGCAATACCTCCTTGACACCATTGTGGCAGTCACCCACAAACACTCGGAGGCGCTACCTCCCTAACACTGTTGTGGCACTCACCCACAAACACTCAGAGGCGTTACCCCGCTAACACTGTTGTGGCACTCACCCACACACTCGGAGGCGTTACCTCCCTAACCCTATTGTGGCACTCACCCAAAAACACTCAGAGGCGCAACCTCCCTAACACTATTGTGGCACTCACCCACAAACACTCAGAGGCACTACCTCCCTACACTTTGTGGCATTCACCCACACACACTCGGGGGCGCTACCTCCCTACAACATTGTGGCACTCACCCACAAACACTCAGAGGCGCTACCTCCCTAAACTGTTGTGGCACTCACCCACAAACACTCGGAGTCGCTACCTCGCTAACAATGTTGTGGTACTCACCCACAAACACTCGGAGGCGTTACCTCCCTAACACTGTTGTGGCCTGTTGTGGCACTGACCCACAAACACTCGGAGGCGTTACCTCCCTAACACTGTTGTGGCACTCACCCACACACTCGGAGGCGTTACCTCCCTAACCCTATTGTGACACTCACCCACAAACACTCGGAGGCGCTACCTCCCGAACACTATTGTGGCACTCACCCACCCACACTCGGTGGCGTTACCTCCCTATATCATTGTGGCACTCACCCACACTGTCTAAAGACATAACTCCATAATAACATTTGCATATACAGCCTTTGTGGAGTAAGGAGAAAATATTTGCATTCATTCCTATAAGTCCATGTTGTGCTGCAACTTACCCTGAAATGTCTCAAAGGGATTACTCTAGCCACTCTCACACCTTGCCACTAACTTGAACACATATGCACATTGAGATCATTTTCAGGAAGTCCAAATTCGTCCTCCTTAACCTAAAAAGTCTCAAATGCGTTAACTCTAATACATTTACTACCTCAAACTCACTTCCTGCACACTTCCATCCATACATACACTTCTCTCGCACCACCTATGCACACTAATCCTTAATCTGTTACAATACTCGCATTGATAGTTCAAACCAAATGAGAAACAGCAAAAGGATACACGAGGCTGCTCCTGAACATCCAACGATATCTCCTGGCAATCCAAAACGTGTGACAATCAACTTGAAATCACACTGCCGCCATGAACTTCCTATGATGTTCACTTGTTTCCTCTGCAATCGCGGCACCCCGATACCTTACAAAGATTGGCAAGTTTCCTTCACTGCATCGTATTAGAGCAGTCATTGTAAAAACGATGCACCGCACACATCAATCTGTCATCCCGTTCAATCGCTCTCCTTTTCCTGTGTCCATAGGCTCTCCCCTTCCTGTGCACGCCAATGCACGTCGCAAGGTCCTTTGCTCAAATGTTCATTCACATGCAGCGCACTACTTCGTCCTTCGGTTACCGGCTGGAATCTGGAACGGTGAGTCCATTCCAACACTTCACCAACTCCCTGCTTGGGCTTGTGACGTCAGCAGACGCTCACACACATCAGGCCTGTATGGAGCTCTGCCATCCCAACCGTCATCTCTGTACGCTGTACAAATCATACACAAAGCTCAGGCTCAGATACACCCTGGCCACTCCATTTTATTCATAGCTCCCTCTAGCCTTCACAACGAGCTACCGTGCATATGGCCGTGCTTGAGTTGGATGCCTCTTGGAGCCCCACTTCTTCCCTTTTTATTTTTTTTAAAAAGGGCTCCGCTGCCAACTTCGGGGTCAACCACTCTGGCACTTGGGGTCACTACCAAAACAGCGTGAGCATCACTCACTGTCTCCGGCGCGCTCAGCCACCAGCATCAACTTGCACTTTTTAACCCCTTCTTCACTCTGCTCACGCAAACGTTAATAGCCAGCACTTAAATCCCAGTACATGGTTCTTCTCAGGAGTTACTCTTCTGCAACTTCCCCAACTACTACTTCATGCGTCTTAAGAGGGGATTCACTCCCATACTGGAACTTGCTTCCTGAGGCTTCACAGCTTTCCCCAACTATTACTTCTTCAGACCCACTTCATGCCTATGAATCCTGCGCATTGGGGTTTTCATTATCTTCCTTATCTTATGGGGCTTAACTTCTTTACTTCTTAAACTTCTTCTTTACTTCTTTAACTTCCCCAAATCTTATCTTCCTAACCCCCTGCGCTGTGGGCCCCTGGGTGATGGGACTTACTTCTGGATGTTTGGGGGGCAGTGGTCTCCCTCCTTCTTCTGCTGCTCCCCCCTCGCAGCTTTCTTCATCTTTATGCATAGGTTCTTGAAAATCCTTGTCGCCATTGTTACAAAGCAGCTTCTGTAGACTTCTTAGGCTTATTAGTAAGTTCTTTATTGTAAGTTACACAAGCTGACAACTAGGAAAGACCGCTGGGTCCCATCACCCAGGCTCAACTGACTACAATGGAACTCTGGAGCTGGACACATATCCAAACATTTCACAGGCTGTCATAGTGTTCCATGCCAGCTCACAGCTATGCATCAAGTACATTATAACAGAAACCTTGTTTCGTGCAAAAAGAGGACATGCATCCCCACTGTCTGAAATTCTCTAGCCACAAATGATAATATGGTCGGTAAGTTTAACCCCTTCACATTTAACGCACAAACCAGCAGGCAGCCCTGCCTCCCACCTTATTCACATCCTGCATCGCCAAAGTAAAGTTGTGTCAACAAAACATTGCACCTTCAACAGAATCAACTTTCCAGATCACAAATGTCTCATGAAACAAATTCCCTATACCAGTTCCCATCATCCCCCCTGTCCCTCAAAGCCCCCAAACTACAACCTATTCACCCTCCCTGTGGCATCCAGCCCCTCACAGTTAACATCACTGGTCTAGGATCGAACCACCAAGCACTCCCGGCCACTGGGAAATTGCAACACGTCCCACTGCTATAAGGCCCCCCTCCCCCTGCAACCAAATAATCATCAACAACACTTTTCATGAAACCTCCACTTTTGCCCGCCACCCTTGTCTGGGTCCAGCACAACTACGACTCGTGCTCCCAACTCCCGGTGTCCAATGGCTCCTGTTCCCCATGCTTCACCAACAGACTCGTTCCCCGCTAGTCAGGTGCCACCACAACTCAAAAATTACCAAATGGACAACAACGAATGAGGTGTTAGAAGCACTCAGGATAAATTGTACACAGTTGCAGTCACACAACACATTAAGCATCAGAGATATCCCGTTGGGGGAGTATTCGATTTCTTAAATGTTCTTGATCCTTGGACAGGCCGGCACCTGCCCCCTTTGACCTTCTGGAAGCTGTCTCCATCAGCCTCGTTCCCCTCCTGAGCTGGGGCCTCCGGAGGCACCCATGAGTTCACTCTTGACCCTCTGGATATCGTCTTCTGTAATCAATTCATATTTATGGCCTTCATGCTCGAAAGATATAGACAAGGGGAACCCTCACCAATTGCAAACTCTCTTTTTGTTGAGCCATTGGGTAAGGGAGGCACACATCTTCCGTCTCTCTAATGTGAAGGCGGAAAGGTCTTGAAAGATTGTTATTTTGGAGGATGCAAGCATGACGGGGCCCTCTCTCCGTGCCTTATCAAGAATGTTCATTTTCTCCTCAAAATAATGGAAGCGAGCAAAAATAGATGTGGGGCCCCTAGCCCCTCCCCCGGCACTATGTGCCCTGTCAATCGTGCGTTCAGGAATCATGTCATTACCAAACAGGAGTTTTATCACCTCATAGAGGACTCTCTTGATGTCCCTTTCTGTTTCTCCTTCTTTCTCCTAAAACCCAAAAAATGTCAGTTTGTTCCTTCTCTCCCAGTTCTCAAAAGCATCCATCTTTAAAGTCATTTCTGATTCCCGTCTCTCAAGTTTCGACAACCACATATCAATATGCACCTCCATTGTGTCCAGTAAAGATTGATTGTTCCCCAATCCTTGAAGTCTGTCATCAATATCATGTATTCGTTTGTCCATCTTGTCAAGTTTACCCCCTATGTTGGGGCAAATCCCCCTGATCTCTTCCAACAGGGCGGCTATGTCTTTCTTGGTTGAGGTCATATCGTCTGGTGCCTCAGCAATGCCCAGGTAATTCACCTCCTTCGATTCCTGAAACTGGTTAGAGCACATGAAATGGAACATGAAATGGAACAGCTCAAGTGAGGGTCTCCAATCCATCCAATTGGAACTACCATCCCTCGTGCACCTGGAAAGGAGATTATCTCTGACAGCGGATTTACCCCTGGGTGCCCCCACTGGTCCACTCATCCATGTGGTAAAATGCAATTCCACTCGATAGCTCCTACACGACAAGGCTGGGCTGAGCATATGCCAAAGTTCCATTCTCCTTCACCCGTTTGGCAACCGCAAACCAATAACCAAGTTACACCCTAACGCGCCATGAGGCATAGCCCACCTGCCGGGACGGTGATCCCCCAACTCCTCCAGGCCCCCACCGACCTTGCAAACAAACCAGGTGCAGACTCCCCCTTGCGTGCAAGGGGTGTCTAAGTGTGGGGTCTCACCCCCACACCCCTCTGTCGCCAGTACCTCAAGGGAGCATCCCTCAAAAGAAGGAATACCCTACTGGCTTCTGACCCCACAGTCCACACCCCAGACAGTCCTCCAAGTCTCCAGGTGTATGCCAGGCCCTCTCCAGAGCAAGGCACTGGTCCCAGCTGCCTCTGCGCCCCTCGGCAGGGCACAACAAATCCACTCCTCAGCAGAGGAAGAAAACAGGCTTCCAACCTGCCTGCCAGAGCCGAGAGGCTGCAGCCCGCTCCTCTTCTCCACCACGGGTTCAGACAGCTGACAAGTGACTCGGGTCTCCGGGCCAAGGCAATGTCAAGGCTCAAGTGTCAGCCGGCACAACAGAATTCGGAGTGAGGGAGCGGGTGGCATCACCTCCAAGGCCCCGACACCAAGCAGAACTCCAGAGCTATCAAAGCAATTGGCCCCAAAATGCTCCCGGGCGTGCAGCAGTGGTAGCGACCCTCCTTCAACACTCGACCTGGTCCGTGGGGAATTGGGGGCTCTCATACCAATTCATTACAGTGGCGCACAAGCCTCACAGTTAGGCTTCCACCATCTGCGCGCCCCTGGTGGCCTCTCCATGGCTACTGATTTTGATTGTTGGTACAGTTAGCCATTGTAAAGAAAACAATTGTTGGTCTGCAAAGTCTAACATTTCTGGTAAAAAACAAACAAAAATAACCAAATTATTTTACCTATTTTCTTCGAAATCTTGGGTAGCTTTTAATAAAAAATAGCTGTGGGGTGGGGCAAGGGTAGGGTATTAGTTAAGGTAGGGGTTTGAGAGGGGTTCCCCCCGCATTCTTATAAGAAAAAGAAATTTGGTCATTTGTCCTTTTGAATTTTTAATTTTTATCATTTCATGGTAAACCAATATTTCTCTATAAATATTACACTGTTGGTAGTATCTGACTGGCTTTCGATTGAAATAATGTCTGACAGCTGTCATAGCTAGGTTGTGATCTATTGAGGTGTAGAGAACATTGACGTCAAGTGTGACCGAGAAATATTTTTCTCTCCAAACTATTTCTTTGAGTTTCTAAAAATGTGGATAGAATATCTAACATAGGAGTCTAGTTTGAGCAATGTTGGATATAGAAAGGAATTTATGAATTTGGAGAAATGACAGTAATAGACCAATTCCCACGTACTATGAGTCTAACCTGCAGTATGTTTTTCAAAAGGTTTATGTAGTTTGGGTAAAAAGTATAACGTTGGAGCTCTAGGGATGAATTAGATCAAATATTGTCTTTCATCCTCATTAAGAACATGTTAGCATTAAATTCTTACAACTTCGGAATTGACTGTGTAAAACAAAAAGGCACCCACCTGAAACAGAAGCAGCAGTGGTCGAAGATATTTGACTATACCTGGTGAAATGCAATCGTGTAGGCATAGGGTTTCCAGGAAAAGCCTCTGGGGAAAAAACCCTGTTCTGGTTACTGGAGTTGATATCTTCTCCTGGTAGCTGGTTGTCGGAGATGAGAGGGGCTGGAGGAACATTTTAATTCTAATGTTGCTAATAAGGTCTAATCAGTATTCCAGGTCTAACAATGAAAGCAGAGGTAGTTTAGAAAAAGTAGCGCTAGAGATGCACCAACTCGTAAAGGAATTGTGTTCACCACACTGTCAGTATGAGCTTGTGCTGTTACGTGGAGAGGGAAGTCTATTCTGCGGTGGTGAAGGGTCCACAGCAAGCTGTGGGTTTCTATGGCAAGATGAGAGGATCAGATAAGAGGAGAGGTGCAGAGAGCAGAATTAGTACAGGTCGTAGAGTACTATGAGTATCTCACTGGATACTTTCCTGCCGATAGCTTCAAACAAACACTGTAGCTGTGCGCGGGGCTGATGGCTCTGCAGACACGAGAGCTGACTTCCGGGTCTGCATTGCCGTGGATACCACGATGTGTCAGCCAGTAGAGGCTAAACACGGTTAAAGAAGACAATGATAATGTCCGTACACGGGTAAGACAAACATGTAAATGTTGTCTATGAGAATGTGTAACTGTTTCTACATACTGAGAACGCTGTAACTGATTGGAGCATAGATAATTCTGAGATGTCAGAGCGAGTGCAGTTGTCTCGGGTAGAGACAGATCCTGTCAGATAGAGAGCAGAAAAGTGTTAGGACAGCAAGGAGAGGATTAGCATGGACAAAGAAACTGAAGAGACTAGCAACGAACTTACGGAGCGTGGCTAAGAGAAGAGTAGCAACGCGTCGTTGCTTGGATCCAGCAGCTTGATAATGGGTTCCTGACAACGGAGGCGGGAACAAACTTCCCATAATCCCATGAAAGACTGGAGCACAGAACAAGCTCTGGGAAGCCATCTTGGTAGGGTAAAGGGACACCATCCCGACCCTCTTCCATCGCCACCACAGGGACCAGCGGGGACGGTGGGACATGACAGAACATCTTGTTGGTACCATTTAATTATTAGTAGTTTAGGTTTTGTTTGGCAATGCGCAAGGCTTTGTTGCCTACTTTTCTGTAACAACCTGGCATTGAGAAATGTTCTTCAGTCATTTTAATATAGTCTAGTATTTTCATCACTACCATGTTGCCTGCTTCTTTGATTACTAGATTTTTGGTAGTTGTGATTTTTCTAAGTGCTTGTCTTTCCTGGTAGCTGAGATTGGGTTTCTGGTGTTGGATTTGTTCTTGCTAGTATCTTTAGTTGTGTTCTTATGTCTTGGGTAGCTATTTCAAAAAGGTATCTATATGGTTCTCGGTTGGTAAAAGCAGTAAATATGTGGAGGCTGGTTTGAAGAGTTTATCTGTTGGTTTGTCTTTATAGATGGCTACGTCTCTGGCTATTCTACTTGGGGGTATGTCCTCTTCCAGTTCCAATTGCATTAGAGTACTCTTGGCTTCAAAATCCTGCATGGTTAGACTAGATGTGTCCTGATGATAATCTTCATAGACAATCGCATTTTCTTTGTAGTGAAAGAATTCCTTACGTTTCAATTTGTGAACAAATTTGAACAGATTTATATACGTGTCCTAGGTTCAAAAGAAATTCCTTTGTTTAATGCTGATATGTGTTGACTTGTAATCTGATAGATTGTATACAATATCAATCAATCAATTCAAGTTTATTTCAGAAAATACAAACAGGCTTTCCATAAAAATATACAGCAGTGTAATACTAAACAAACACAGGAATTCATTAATACAATGACACACAAATCTTAAAACTTTCAAGAGAAATAATGATAAAAACACTGTTCAATTATAACCGGCAATATATTGTCTGTCTATAAATTCTTTAAGGTGCTAATACTAATTTCCTTCTATAGTACGCACATGTTAAATATGTTAAAAGTGCCCAGCCCACATTTAGAGAGTCAGCCGAGAACAGGTGTACTTGAGCGGGGCAATACTGTTTTAATTCAGTCTCTCTTAAAATTGGAATCAGAGTCGTTTATCTGCTGTAGCTATAGGCGGGACAAATAAACACGAGATGCACCAAGTCTTCCATAGGCACTTGACACACCAAGGAAGATTTGTCTATGCTAATATTACCCATCCATGTAGAGGTTATGGCTCTGAGTGCAAGGCAATTAAACCTTGCTCCAGTTATTATGGTTCTCTGGTTTGGACTAAGTGTCCAAATAAATATTTTTGTACAGCACACTCCTTTATAATAGCAGGTCTCTGGCTGAACGGTTACGGGATTTCTAAAACCTCTTGACTGTCCTGGGTATAGGCCATTAATCTGGTTTTTAGATTGGAAAGTGATAGGCTTTAGTCCTGGGCGAATCGTTTTGCTTTTTTATATAATTGTCGCCAACACCAGATATCTATATTGTGACCATAACAATATTGAAGTAAACGGTATTGTCTCGAATGATATCTTTTGGTATGCGCCAATTTTGATACCTTTTTTAATTTGGGTGAATGTTATTAGAAAGAACACATATTGTCCAAACAATAGTTGTAAGTTTCAATAATACTTTATTTTTTCTTTGTTGTTGATTTAGCACAAGTTATTCATCACTTTGCTTCATTTTTCTGTCTGTGTTGAATGTTACTATATTTCTTCCTCTCTTGGTTAAGCCCAAGTTATTCATCACTTTGCTTAATTTTTCTATTTATATTGCAAGTTACTGTATTTCTTCCTCTTAACACATGTTTGACCTTGTATGTGACAAGGATTTTCAGGAGAGAGTCTAAAAACCAAATTGAAATCAACAATATTACATACACGTTTTTGGAAGGAAGGTTCCTCTGAGAAACATTAACTTTGTATTTCTTCTGACTCCAGACTGTGAGTTTTTGTAGACAGCTGGTTTGTGATCCTTAAATTAATCAGACAATAATGGATTTGTAAAGTATTATTATATCTAATTAGTGTTCATATATACTAATATATATTTTAGAAAGGATTGAGGGATGCTGATGCTTGTATTTTTTATATTCTGATTATCCTTGATATATTGATAGTCTGAAACATCAGACTGATATTCTTAATAGTTAATTATACTGCTCATATTTAAAGCTTTGACTGGTTACTAAACATATAGGGCCTCATTACGAGTATGGAGGTAGTGATGCCCTTAATAAGGGCATGGCTGCTTCCATACCGGGTTCCAGTACCGGGTTCCTCCAATGAGGACTTACCGGACTATTCCAACCTTGGAGGACCCGGAAAGTCCTCATTGGAAAAAAACCATCCCCATTCCCATTTGAGCCCCCATAGAGCTTAATAAGAATGGGGAGGGAGCTAATAACGGGCCCGTTAATAGTGGGCCCGTTATTAGCTCCCTGGTCCCCTTGCCTGGTTTTACCAGGCATCCTTACCGGGTCCCACAAAGGGAACCTCGTAATAGGGCGTCCCGTAATGAAGGGTGCCGGTCCCGTACCGGCACCCTTCATTACGGGAGCGCTAGCCTCGTAATGAGGCCCATAGTCTTTCAACAAAGAAATTCTGCATTTAACTATTCCTGTTTTATCCAAAAATTACCTCTCTTACCTTAGCCTTGGGAGATACGTGTGCCTCCTTTGCTGTTCATCGGCAATCTGGAAATTACTTTTATTTTGCGATCTTTTAAGCGAGTACGCAATGACGTGTACACGACAACGTCATTGCGTATCTTAGCGCGATGCCGTGGATGCGATGACATCATCGTGTATCTTTGCACGATGACATAACTACGTTTTTGCGCGTTGTGGCCATTTTGGTTAATGAGTTATTTCCTATGTAATGGACAGGCACGCGCTTCTAATTTTGTGCCTGTTTTAGTCCTTTATAGGTAATTGTTGTTGAATGGAGTGGTTAGTATATATTTTATCCTGGCTTGGAGAGAGAACATTTGTACATTTCACTCTTGTTTATACAGTTAAGTATGAACAAGTTTTCATATTTTCACATTCTCTAATTCCCTGGTTTAGAAACGTTCTTAAACTTAAAAATGTAAAGTTTAAGAAAGTTTCTGAACCAGGGAATTAGAGAATGTAAAAATAATGCATATTGGTTCATACTTAACAGTTTAAATATGAGTGAAATGCACAAATGTCTGTCTCCTTGCAAGGATAAAACACATCTCTTGGATTAAGGGGAGCAGCTCACCTATTGGTGGCAGTACATGACTGATTTGCATATGGCTGGACTCTTTTTGCAATGGTGCAGACGGGCTAAAAAACGGTGGTGTGGAAGGTTGCCCAGAGCAATGCCAGTGGTTCAGATTAATTCAAAACCTTCCACCCATCACTTTTTTGGTTTTAGTTTGTCTGCCTGTGTGAGGGAGGGTATGCCCAGACGTCGGTCCCTTGCTTGCTGCGCCATAGTGAACCACTAGCAGTTCGGGCAGGACTGCTCCCATTGTTGACAGTACCCTACTGATTTGCATGTGGCTGGGCCCCTTTTGCAATGGTGCAGACAGACTAATAAACGGTGGTGTGGATGGTTGCCCAGAGCAATACCAGTGGTTCAGATTAATTCAAAACCTTCCACCTTTTTTGATGTTTGCATGTACAGGGCCTTGATAGGGCATACATTTTTCTGTTGTGACTATGCACACCCCCCTTTGCATTGCTGTACTGTAGTGCTGCACAATGGAATTGTGTGATGGCAATAGTACTCACCCATTATCCACGTTGGTTGGCCTGTGTGCCTCTCCATGTTTTCAGGCAGTGTACTGTTGCACAGGACCATGGCAGCGTGGGTGGAACCAGGGAAGCGGGCACAGCAGTGTGTGATGTATAGGTCAAGATCGCAGGTGACCTGTATGTTGAGGGAGTGAAAATGCTTCCTATTGCAGTATACCTGTTCATGGGCCTGGGGGGGCCACCATTGCCACATGGGTGCAGTCCAGGGCAGCAATGATATTTGACATGTGGGCAAGTGCATAACACTGTGCTTCTTGGCATTCTCCTGTGCCGGGGTGGTGGGCATGGAGATATACTGGGGCACATGGCATAGGATGGCTCCCAGCACCTGTACAAGCACCTTCAAAAATATGGTCTGTGCAACGCTGGGCAGCATGGCCACGGAGTGCTGGAAGGTGCCAGTTCCCAGGAGTTGCAAAACAGACACTAGCTTCAGCAGCGAGGGGCAAAGCTGTCCTGACGTTTATCCTGCAATCGAGGTATTCTTGGATCAAGGTGAGCAGATCAACTATGGGCTCCCTATTCAGTCGGTACAGGGTGACCAGCTGGTTGTCAGTGAGTGTCCATGGTGAGGGCCTGACCCGGGGTATGGGCGCTTGTCTTACATGTCGTCTCCTCCTCCTCCTCTCTTCACCCTGTGCTGGTGTTCCTGCCTGGGTAGGTCAATGCGCAGCATGAGCAGCTGCATGTCCCAGGTTGCAATGGCTAGTGGCAGCATGGAGTTTGAAAATTTGTTTGGGGAACGGTAATTGTTGTGGTAATTCCACTACTGCCACTTTTATCATATGCCGCCCAACTCATAACGACCCCCTTAGTCTAGCGATGCTTGGGATTGTAAAGCTTCTTTGAGTTGCCAACTAATGAAGAACTTTATCATTTTGATTGTCTTGATAAATTGAATAATTTTTTGTTATTTGCCATTGTTCGTTTCTCCACTTCACCTTTGCATGCTAGATGTATGCATTATAAATCACAACAAAAAAAGAAAACATATAAATGAAAACGTACAAGCACCAGAATGCAATGAAAAATCCAGGACTGCATAAGGTACTTATATGCAACATAGTAAACGAGGAGCGATATGCAATGGCCCCAATGTTTTCTTTTAGCCGAATAAACCAGCCCAAACGCTTCTCACATTGGGACAACTCTAGTGTTCTGCCCGAGTTACCCAGCAACATTCCACCCTTCAAATAGAAGGGCACCGAAACATAACAGCCTCCATCACCCATTACAATACGAAGAAGTGAAGCACAAAAGCAATGCTTAAAGATGGTAAATATGTAGTCTTACAATCAGCAGAGGAGTGCCAATGGAGTACTGGCTACTGATGTCAAATTATGACATCGCAGGGTTTTATAAAATGTCATCCATCAATAATGTATCAGCTACATGCCAGTAACCTAAGCACCAGTTCTCATGGAAAGTAGTTGCCAGGCAAACCATGTCTACCTGAACACCAGTGAGACTGACACAATAAGTGACTTTGCCACGATGGCAACCGCATATATCCCTGAAACTGATACAACTGCATGAAGCCAATATCTAGAGGCGGGATGTCATGCAGAGCTGTTCTATGAAACTCAGAAACCAAGGTTCATCCTCACCACCTATATCATTTACAGATGGGAAGTATTCAATATGCCTGACACAAATGGGAATTATTCAATCATATGCCTAACATAGATGGGAAGTATTCAATTACATATGCATCAAGGACAATTGTGACCATATTTCTGAGTGGTTTGGGCTAGTTCAGCGGTTTTCGGGAGAGCATTGGGATCTGAGAGATGGGGAACTATTAATCAGGGAGACTTGTAAAAGCTCTTCCTGGAGGCGATAACACTGCTCCCAAACCGTTATAGTGTCTACATGTACTGTAGTTCTCGCTGAGATTGATGTTGATATTGAGAAAGAGATGCATTCTTAGAACATTATATAAATAGCTGAAGTATCTTCTGAACCAGGGTACATTCTATATTTAGTCTACTCGTTTAGCCACGCCCCAATCCACCCCCCTCTAAACTATTTTCAAACTGCCATATTCCCTCCCCCCATGCAGACAAAAGATGCATTTTTCCATAAACTTACCAACTGCAAATATACAGCCGGGCGATCGCCAGCACCTTCCAGGACACAACCGAAAGTAACACGTTCACCTCTTTGTTTCCTTCCTGAACCCGTTGCCATGAAACAGGCAGTTTAAGTGTTACCTATTAGCCTTGGGTAAGAACTATACCTTAGCAGCCAACACTTCTGTTTTGAACAAACTAGTGCAGACTTGTTTTATTTTCACTTCTGTTGGAGTTCAACAGAAAAGGGCACTCTCTATTTAAACATGAAACTGTTAATACGAATTTACTTTTGTGAAAAATATCAGCATCTTTAAATATGAATAAATAGTTTTTGTGGGCCAATCACACTGCAAGGTGCCAGAAGCGGAATCTGTACATGGGAAGTATAGTAACTAAATTATACTGCACCATAAGCCTCTGATTATGGGAGCTGTCCGTTAAAATGAAATATGGTAATTTCTGAATATACCTAAACAAGCAGTGACAAAGCCATAAGGTTAGAGTTTGAGCGAATTGCTGTTGGTTTGTCTATGTTGAGCATGAAAAGGAGTGTGTTATTTAATGTGTAAAATCATGATTATGTTAATGCAAAAAACAATATTGTGTGTAATGTCTGTCCACAGGAGTGTTCCAGTTCACGTTAGGTGGTCAGTGTTTGGAAGGGCCAGAAAAAACTTGGAATTTTCTAGCGGGACTAGTGTTCTGTGTCAACTCCCATGTTTTTGTGGCAATAGGGCCTTGGGTTTGGGATGTCAATGTCATGGGTTCCAGCCAGGCAGGCTGTCTTGTTGGGTGTGGAGAGTGATGGAAGAGCATGGGCAACAATACAAGTTGGGGAAAGGCCTGTTCAGCTTGTTGGGTCATTTAGCACTCCCCATAACACAGGGTGCCACCTGCTTTTATTTTGCTTTCCTTCCTCGCCACCCAACCCTTTGTCTCTCCAGCATATCTCCCTGCACAATGCCGGCATTGCTTTCCTGGTACTGTGCCCAGCACCCTGGGTTCCTGATCATAACCTGAGAATTTGGCTCACCCTTCCCTCCTATTGATTAAGGGCAAGTTGACGGTTACCCCTCCTTCTGAGGTCACACTTGTGGAGGACAAAGTTGGGCTGCAATTTTGTTTGTGTCAAATTGTGGGTGCCCAAGTATTGCATAGCTTTGGCATAGAGGTGTCATTTTTCACCTGCATAAGAAATACAAAAAAATGGCCTGGATGGAATGTGGGCTTGATACATTTTGCTCATATTTGTGCTGGGAAACATGTATGCCAAGATAATGACCAGTGGCAGATTCTCTGTGTTATATTCATCTTTGTCACTTTGAAATGATTCAGAACAGCCATCTCTGCCTGCAGAAAAACAACTTCCAGAATGTTAAACGGTGACTCGTGCTATAAACCCGCTCCTAGAATATCAAAGACTTTCCGTCCTTGAAACACTTGTGTATAGGCGCGTTATAAATGCCATATCATATCGTATTCATTTATTGTAAAAGAGCAAAGTGCAAAGATAATGGTCATATGTCTGCCTCCAGTTAGACTCAAGATTTGTGTTAAAGTTAAATGATAAGAACTCTCATTTCACTTTTATAACAGTTTTCCAAATGTGGCCATCTGCTGCTGCTGAATGCTGTAGTGATAACAAGCATTGGCAAAGCCAATAGTTTTGCATGATGTTTAGTGTAGGCCATTTCATGTAAATGATAGGAGATGGTAACAATAGTTTTTTCTTTTATGCAGAAAAGGTAAAGCCTGGTAGTAGACAATTATTATTTTGTTTGGTAAAGAAAAACTAAAGACTATTATTAACATGTTATTCACTATATTAGCTTGAGTGTATAAATCGTAGGGTATAAGATGTATGTTAAAAATAAATAGGGGAACAATGTCTGCCTGTGCAATAGTCAAGCCTGATTTTGAGCATACCCATGTCTGCACTATGTTGATTATTTGGGAGCGTTTAGTATGGATTGATGTGAGGGCCTGGAAAAATGGAAATATTCGAGAAAATAAAATGTTTCTCTGTTTTATCCAAACACTTTTGGTGGCTGGGAGGGGTTTCCCAGTAAATTCTCCTCATCAGGAGCTGCTTAGCTTGAACATTGGGAGATGAGTATCTGTGATCTCTATTCTCTGTGACTATGTTCATTCCTTGGTCACTGATTTAAATGCAGATGCTAGGAAACATGCTGCCCTTGCTTTCCATCTGAGACCGGTCTTTATCCCAGATGTGTTTAGAAATGTACATTTATAATTTGTCCATTTGAAGTTTACATTGTTATGGAATGAAACACTGGCATCTTTCCTCATTTTGTTTAACTGCACACTTCATCCTGCTTTCCGTGAATACTTCAACAAAAAAAACAATTGAATTGAAAATATCTCCATGAGTAGGGACGAGCACTGTATCTTTCTTAATTGTAGCATTGCCCTTATCTGACTCGTTTAGTGCTGAAAGATCTCTAGGAGTGAATAACACCCCCTCTGCAGCAAGGGCACACCATCTGCACCCCTTCACCGCTCTGATTGAACTCCATCCTCTTTCAAGCACATCTCAGTCCAACCCATCACTTCCACCTCTCTTACTATTCTCCTCATCTCCTGCTCACTGGGGACCCTCCTTCTCTTCTTGACCACTTACTTGAAGCACTACCAGATGGTCTCACTGCAGTCATAATGGGTAACCTCATCTTTTCCAATATGTCTAAGGCCCAACAGCTCCAACTTAATTCCATTCCTTCTGACAACTCACAACCTACATAAAATTCCAACCCACACCCAATACAACCTTCTCAATCTCATATACCTATTGTCTACCCTGGTCTCCGCTGCTCCCACAATCGAACCCTCCATATCTGATGAGTCTCATATTCACCTCACAATATCTCCCGATCCTCATTTATCATGAAATGTAAGCTCCTTCTCTTCCACTTACTCAATCCATGGATCTCACCTTTACTGAAGTGAACTCTGCACCAGCCACCGTCTTTAATGATCATCGCACTGCCCACTCCTTTAACCCCTCTTGCCCACGCCCTTACTCATGGATTACCAAAGCCATTCAGCTGCAGAGGACAATGATGCATTGCTGCATTCTCACTGGAGCATAGGCCAATCCTCGGGCTCAGCACTACCCAGAAGCCCACAAGGGCTCTCTAATGTCCCCGACCACAGCTTTTGGCACAGACAAACTGTCAAAGATCCTCCAGGCCATGCATCCCAAGCCAACAATCAATCTGTTTTCTCCTCTCTCACCCCCAATGATTTGGCCTTCTAAAATCAACAAAATATGGGACCCCGTGCCCACCCTTCTACCTCTCCCAACTGCTCATTCCAATCTTCCCCATTCTTCCTATAGTTTCCTCCCTATGTCACGTCTTCCTCCCCTCCCCCACTGAAGTTCTACCCTTTCACTCTGCCAACCCATCCTGAGCTTCATGTGACCTCTTGGCAACACACATCATTCCAGAACCTGCATCTGTCACCTCCACGCACCTCTCTTCTTGATTCTACCTCTCTCTCTTAAACAGGATCTTCCCATCTCACTACAAAATAACCACATCCATGCCTCTACAACAGAAACAAAGTGCTAACCCAAACAACCTCTCATTCAACCTATCTTTTTCCTTCATTACCACTCTAAATTCCTTGACAGTGTTGCCTCCAATCTGGATTCCAGCCGAAACTCTCTACTGATACTACTTTCATTGAAATCACCAATTCTCTTAGCACTGCTTGGCACTCTCATGTCTTCTCTATTCTCATCCTTCTAGTCCTTTCCACTGCATATCATCCCTCCCTTCTTCAAACTATTTCCCCTTGACTTGAAGGACACCATAATCAAATGGGTGTCCTCCTATCTTGCCGATTGTTCTTCCCCCTCTCATGGCACTCCAGGACGTTCTCTTAGTCACCCCTCCTACTGGGCATTCCTCAAAGATCAGTCCTATGCCAAAATATATTCACCATATATGCCTCCTCCCTCAGCAAACACATTTCCTTCTTTGGCTTTAACTATCACCTCTTTTCTGACAATACGCAGATCTTCTTCTCTTTCTTCAGTTTCAATCCTGTAATCTCTGAATACATAATGAACTGCCTAACCACCATTCATCGCTGGATGTCTCTAGGCTGCCTCATGCTCAACTCTTGAAAGATGGTAGTCATCTTTCTCCATGCCTCCAACACCAACCATGCTCTCCCCCGCCCCATATCTTTCCCCCTGACCACCACACCCCCTTACACAGGGCTTGTAAACTTGGGGTTCTTTTTGACAGTGGCCTGAACCTCTTCAGTTCATCACAGCCAAGTCTACCTGAGCTAGACCCCTAAACATTAGAAAATTCTGCCCACACATCACGCACCACTCAACTAAAACCAGTACCTCTACTAATTTGTTCTGCAAACTAAAACGCTGCTCGATCTTATACCTTGATTAAACCCATATTTTTTTGCTCCTCATAACAAAGTACTCAACTTTGTGACACTGTTAGGCAACGTTTCAATGCAGTACCCTCTGGGAACACTACAAGCAACTATGACTACAGGTATAGGCAACCCAACCTTTGGTATAAGCTTGTACCACACAGTTTTGGTAGCGTGTAGAGCAGCCAGGCTTATCTCAAGAGGGGAAATGTGAGCTGTAGTGGAGTTACACAAAGATTCAGTTACAGGTATTCAAATAAACACTTGCAGTCGAGGTTTCTTGCATAAACAATTACTTACGTATTTATCACAGTCAGCTATAAAGCCTTCTTGAGAAGGGAGAAATATACTAGTAACATACAAATACACTTCAATACTGTACACTCTGAGTTTCTGAATCAGTCAAGACCCTTTAGGGATGGCCCACAGACACAACCTACACCCACAGGTGACTTCAGTAACAAGGGTGCTGGGGACATTAATATCTTACTGTTGGCATTCAGAATACTCTTAAAAAGTTGGCACAAGGCAAAAGTTATTAGAACACAAGAAATTACAAATCTTCATAAGCAGGGCAAAATACTTTCATATAGCACCTAGAAGAGTCATTCAATTCAAATAGGCTAAGTCAAAATCAATGGGCAAATGTCTTTGTATAGGATGCAGCACTTCAGGTAAGTAAATGGAAAAGTCTCTGCAATTTCTTAGGAGTCTTTGATAAAAAGAAGAATCAAATGTAGGGCCACAAGATGATTAGACTTGTGAGTTGCAAAAGTTACAAGCACTTCCACAGTAAGAGGTAAGTTCTCTTAGACTTGTTTTACAGTACCTTGGTAAAGAAGAAAAGATGCAGCTGATGACTTCTGTTCCTGTGCAGCTCTGCAGATCTCACTGTTCCTGGGCCTCAGTCGTGGGGACAAGCTAGAGGATGTCGGGGAACTCCTGCACTGCACTGGCACAGTCAAAACTCGCAACTGGTAAACCTTACTTTAAGTGGCTGTTTCGCGTTTCAGCTCCTTGCGGTACAGAAAATAGCAATAAGCGCGGTTCCTGGCTGTCAAGGTGGACTGTCCTTACTTCTGGGGTCCAGCACTCTGCTGAGGGGGCTCAGGCTTGGTCAGTCCTGCTTCGTAGTCCGGAGGATCTTCCAAACGTTTTAGGCCAGCTTAAAAGTAACGCATACAATCTGGTGTCCCTCTCCCTGGCTATACAGTTTCCTGCAGCAACTCTGAGGAAATTCAACCAGCTCTGAGATGCGTGTCCAGGTGGCTTACTTTGGAGTTGATTGGTCCCACCAACTCAAAGGTAGAAGTCATCCTTGCAGGGGCTTCTCTGCCAATGCGAACTTGGCAAGTAGTCACTGCAGCAGGGCTTCACCGGGCAAACCAACGGTCCAGGAGTTGCAACAGGCATCCTCTTCAAGCTCTTCTTTGGTTCCTTCGTCCAGTGGTCGACTCTGCCTTCCAAGCCAAAAGACTCGTCTTTTATTCAGTTCTCTCCAATTCATTCCAGCCTAGCTGTCACTCACCCAGCAGGGTGGCTGTCCTTGCCGGACAGTCAGCCAGCCAATCACCACAGAGTGCATGTGGGTCTCCTAGGAGACTAAGCACAGCGAGTTTCAGGCACCCCCTCACTTCCTGCCTACAAAGACACACGGGTGCCAGAGGCGGGTTTCTCTCAGAAACCCTGCCAAAGGCGAAATGAACAACGAGACCAAACCTGGTTTGGCACGCAGAGAAACTCTCTAGAAGGATCTTCCTATAAAGACCTGGCGAAAAAAGAAGACATGGCACCATTTTAGCAAAGATGGCTGGACGCCATTTTGAAAAAGATGGCTCCAGCGGTTACTTTACCGGAACCATGAACGGTTGCGGTAAATGCAAACCAAGGTATTTCAAAATGAAACCACTGCCACCGGCCAGTCAATTGAGGAAAGGGTAACATACAAAATGTTACATGAGCCTTTAGACACAGGGGATACTAAGTAACCTCTCCAGCACTCTATTTTAAGATAGGGTGTGCTAGGTCTAGCAAGTACAATGCTAAGTAAAGTCAATTTCACTTTATTGCTCTGGGAAACAGTAGTTGATCCCAGAGAAGGTATTTAAATCTTGGGAAATCTGGAAGACTTCCCTGAGGCACAGTGTTAGGGAGAATTCTCCAGAATGGCTAATTTCCCTTACCTATTGAGTCCCTCAGCAGCTTTGCTGGATTTCTAGGATTTATTTTTTCACCTGGTAAGAGTGTGAGCCTTTTTTTCCCACTCTTACATGTGTTTTTGGCTATGTGTTGTACATTTTAAGTGTTCATGGACTGTGGAGCCTCACCTACTCCATAGGCATCATCTTGTTACTGTGTGTCACACAGCACCTTTAGTGCAGTGACACAGGGTTGTCTTTTTCAGACTTCCCACTTCAAACTCAATTTTTTGGGACTGACTACTGTCTCCCAGAACATGTAAAGTTGCCATTGACTTTATTAGTCTTTTTAAATTCACAGAGCCAGTGCAAACTATCTTCCATAGAGTACTGGAAAGGGTTAATAGTTATCCCTTTTTGTCTGTTTCTCATAGAACATTATTTCGTTCCCTCTTCCTTAAGATTTGGCTGGTGGCATTGGTATCTATCATTTTTTCCCTACCTCAGACTATGAAAATAGCCTTGGTACTGTTTTAGGCTAAGTTAGAGTAGCCTCAAACTTTAAACCCGCTGGACCCCTTTTATTTTATTTCAGTTCCGGATGGGTTTATTCACCATTTCTTTTTGTAAAGGTCTTTCTCGTGTTTTACTCTGCGCGCCAAACTAGGTTTGGTTCCTTTGTTCGCTGTCCTTTGGCGGGCTTCGGCACAGAAGCCCTCCTTAGGCGCCTGAATGTCTGAGGGGAACAGGATGTGAGGGAGGGGTCTGAGACTCTCTGCACAGGGTCTCCTTGGAGACCCATGTCGCACTCTCTATGATTGGCTGTGGTGACTGTCTCACCAGGACAGCCTCCGTGCTGTGTGATTGACAGCCAGGCTGTGTGAATGGGGGAAAACTGCATAAAAAGCAGGTCTCTAGGACTTGGAAGGCAGAGTCAACACTGCATCGAGAGAACCGAAGAGAAGCTGGAAGAAGGGACCTCTACCATGACTGAACCTCCTAGTGAAGCCCTGCTGCGGGTCCGAATCTCCAAACTTCGACGACAGGGAAGATCTGCAAGGAATCTTCCCCCCTTGAGCTGGTGGAACCAACCAGTTTGCCAAACTGCAAGCCAGGCCTCCTTCCTCTGGTCGCATTTGCTATGCACAGCTACAGTGAACCGGATAGCTAGAAGGACTGGACCCTGCTTGGGTTTTAAGGAGCGCACCTTTCACTCGTCGCTTTGCTCCGCTGCTGGTTTCTTCCCTGGGCAGTGCAGCCCCCTCCAGTCTTCCTCCTTCTTGTCAGTCTGACAGTCGCTTCAGCAACCGTGAGCCTGCAGGATCTGCCAGGAATGTTTGCCTCAGCTACAGCATTCTTCTGCTCTAAAGGTACTGTGGTAACCCAGTCGTTCCGTCCGACCGCGGTGAAAGTGAAATCTTTTGCCAATCCGAGGGCTTGTCCTTCTCTACTCTTTAAAGTAACTTTTCTTCCGACCAACTTTTTTCGAACTCTTGGCAAAGACTTAATCACAAACTACTCTGAACTGGGTGATCCTCTGCAAAGACTCTGGTCCACTGACTTGGGCTCAGGCCCCTTGATTTGATTTCCTCACCGTAGTTGAGTTTTCTAGATTGCCCTGCTGTTGGTGCTGCTTAGTTGTGAATAACCTTACCTTTCCCTCACTTTTAAATTGCTGGAGTGCCATTTTGCTTTCACTTCATTTTGAGCTTAACTTGTCCAGAATCTATTGGGTGGTGTGTAGTATAAAGAGTGTGATTTTTCTGCTGCTTTACTTTAGTGAATTGTTTTACAAATGATGTGTAAATAAATGTATATTATTTTATTCAGAAACCTTGAGTCAGTGTTTGCTTGAACCATAGTAAATTGCTGTCCTTTGTGTAACTTATGATACTGCTCACTTTACTCTTGAGATAAGTCTGGCTGCTCAGCCATCGCTACCACTTTACTGCGTAGTACAGGCTTGTACCAAAGGTGAATTTGTACTGTCACTTGTAGTCTTAATTGTGTGTGGTGTTCCCAAAGGGTACTGCATATGATTCAGCCTCACACTGATGTACAGCGGTGAGGATCAAGTATAGTGATTAAACGTAGAGTGCTGCTATTACCTTGGATCAACTAACCACAAGGCTAAACATCACTAAAAAGCAATTTTAATCATGTCTGATATGGAAAGCTACAGTCAGGAGACCCTCCTTAGTTACACTGTGATTATCTGAAAAATCTGTGTAGAGATAGGAATCTCTCTGTTAAAGTCAAAAGGTCAGAATTAATTGAAAGGTTTTATAGAAACAAAGTCTGGAGAGTGGGTCTGAAATACCTAACCCTCCAGCAAATGTGGAAAATGATGAGAATGGTAATGTGTCTGTTATTGATGAGTTAGATGAGGCAGATGTGTCTCACAATGTAGGCCTCACTGCTCCTCTGCCTGCTCAGCAACCTCAACCTTTGTCCACTGGGACCCCACCAGGTCCTACACTCAGTCCTGAATTCATTGCTCTAGAAAAGATGAGGCTTGAATTGGAATTTAAACTTATAATGCTCAAACTGAACAAAAGCATCAAGAACTTAAACTCAGAGAAATGGAATTGAATCATGCCTTAGAAATGAAAAAGTTGTCTTTGGGAAATACTTCCCTCCAAGAGTCTTCTAGGTCTTCCAGTCCTAAGAGACCCTGTATGCCTAAAGAAATTGTTGGTATGTATGAGGCTAAGCTTGATATTTTGGATTGGTTGGCAATGTTTGAATATAACCATGGGATTCAAGACATTACAGGGAATCAGTTGCTTCCTTGGCTATTCTCTAGGCTACCCACTGTTGCATCTGATGTTGTGGTGGAGTTGGGGTAGGTGGATAGGATGGATTATGAGTGTGTGAAGCTAACTTTAATTGCTAGATTTGGGAAGACCCCTTCCCAGTACCTTAAGAGGTTTAGGACCCTCAAAAAGCATGATAGTACCCCTTGGGCTACCTGGGTATGTTAATGTTTGAAAAACGTAGATGGTTGTGTTAAGGGTTACAGAGTAAACACTTATGAAGGTATGAGAAATCTTGTTATGTTGGAGTCAATTTGTGATGCCTGCTCTCCTGAGCTCAGACAGCACTTAGCTGATTCTAAGGAGATAGATCCAAAGAAGTTAGCTAAGGCTGCTGACTTGTGGGTTGCCAACAGGGCTACTCACAAGGATTCTGGGGAAACTCAGAAGAAGGATGAGGGAAAGCAGCCAAAGAACAATAACAAGGAGAATTCTAATACCTCCAATCCAAAAGAGGGCCCCAAACAGAAACATGAGGGTAAACCACAAGGGAAAACGAATCAGGCTAGTATACCACCTGGACACAAACCAAATGGAGGTCAGAACAAGCCCCCATTCATCAAAACATTTGGGAAATGATATGTTTGTGGGTCAACTGACCATGTGAAAGGAGATCCCAGATGTAAGGGTAAACCTTCAGGGGTCCACACTGTCTCCTTAGATTTCTCCCCAGAAGAAGAAGTACCTATGGCAAGTGGAAACGTTCACCTACTGGCTGATGAACCCATGAGATCCTCAGGTAGTGTTTCTTTAGTGTCCCTGGGTTTGTGGGAACAACAGAATTTAGATGTCTATAATTCCATCCCAGATAATACTAAAGAGTATTATAAAGATAGTGTTCTGGTGAATGGTCAGGAGACCCCTGCCATCAGAGACACTGGAGCCAGCATAACTGTGGTTGATGAAACATTTTTCAAGGTGGAGGATGTTGCTAAGGCACCCACCCAAACTAATCAAGTTAGCTGGAGGCCCTGTGCAAATGCTTCCCCAGTTACCAGCTTTCCTCCAGTGTAATGATATGACTGTCAAAATACCTGTTAGTGTGCAGAGTGAAGTGCCTGGGAGAGTCCTGTTGGGTAATGACCTGAAAACTCTTGGAGTTGTGTCCAATACCCCCAGGCCTCCCAGTAAAAGGAAACAGGAGCTCACTAGGCCTGCAAGCGCAAGGACCTTTAGAGGCTCTCCAGAGGAGTTGATAGAGGAAACTATCACTCCCAGTCCACAGGAGTTGCTCACTGCTATTTCTGGAAAGAAAGAGGCAACGGGGAAACCCAAGACCTCCCAGAAAAAGACAGATAGCACCCCTGTGCTACCAACAAGGACATCCCCAAGATTGTCCAAAGTCACAACTGTGACTCCTCCACCTGCTGAGGCTGAGTGTGAGGTACAACCCTGTGTGGTTGATCCAGTTTCAGTAGAATCAGATCTGGAAGAAGACATTGTTTTAGTTGGAGATCTGGACCCTGTTTACCATCCTGAGCTGCAGTCTTTACTGGCAGAAGGTGGACCCAACGGGGCGGACTTCAGCAGAGGGCAAAGAGAGTGTCCTACTCTTGAAGGTCTTTGCCTACAGGCAGCTTCTCAGCTCGATGGGCAAGAGCCTGGGAAGCATAGGTTGCACTGGGAAGATGGCCTCTTCTACAGTGAACCGACTGAGTCTATCCCTGGGGACTGCAAAAGACTTGTAGTGCCCCTAGAAAACAGACTCCAGTTCCTACAGTTGAGATACCATGAGATACCTTTGGATGGTCATTTGAGTTTCAAAAAGACCAAGGAAAGGCTCTCATACTTCTACTTGCCTAAAATGGGTCCAGAAGTTGACAAATTCTGTAGGAGCTGTCACACTTGCCAAACCTCTGGCAAGAGTGGAGTCAAGAATCTGGCACCCTTGGTGCCTCTCCCAGTGGTGGGAGTTCCTTTTGAGAGGGTGGGCATTGACATTGTTGGTCCCTTTGACCCTCCCACATCTTCAGGAAACAGGTTTATCCTGGTTGTAGTAGACCATGCTACTAGGTATCCTGAAGCAATACCTATGAGGACTGTTACGACTCAGGCTGTGGCTAAGGCTCTACTTGGTATTTTTACCAGAGTAGGGATTCCAAATGAAGTGATATCTGACAGGGGATCCAATTGTATGTCCCACTGCATGCAAGCCATGTGGAAGAACTGTGGTGTCACTTACAAGTTCTCTACAGCCTACCATCCACAGACAAATGGACTGGTAGAGAGGTGTAATTGTACTATGAAGAGCATGATAGGTGCTTTAGAGGAACCCCTTAAAAGAAAGTGGGACCTTCTACTGCGATGCCTTCTCTTTGCTTATAGAGAAGTGCCGCAAGAGGGAGTTGGTTACAGTCCCTTTGAACTTCTCTATGGCCATCCAGTCAGAGGTCCATTGGCCCTGATCAAGGAGGGGTTGGAGAGTGCTCCTTCCCCCAAGCCAGTCAGAGTGACTGACTATGTGATAGGTCTCCGGAGGAGAATGTCACACATGATGGCAGAAGCTAGTGATAACTTAAAAGCACATCAGGCTCTGGTCAAACATTGGCATGACCAGAAGGCCAGCATGATTGAGTTTACTCAAGACCAGCTTGTACTAGTTATGGTGCTAACAAGGCAGAGGGCCTTGCAGGACAAGTAGATAGGACCTTTCAAGGTTGTGGGCAAACTTGGAGAGGTGAACTATCTGGTGGACTTTGGCAGACCTAAGGAGGCTCCCAGAGTCTTTCACACCAACCATTTGAAGGCATATGTCTCGAGACCAGAAGTTGGAGCTTTGCTTCTAGCTTCAGCTCAAGAGGAGGAGGAGAGTGAACCTCTACCTGACCTTCTCCGAGGCCAACCTTTAGATGAGAACATAGAAGGAGTTAATCTCTCTTCTAAGTTGACATCTGAACAACAGGATGAGTGCAAGTTTCTGTTAAATCAGTTTGCCTCCCTGTTTTCACTTTTATGGGGCTTGACCCCTCCCCTTGGGGCCAGCATGATATTCTCACTGGTTACTGTTTACCTGTGAAAAGCAGAGGTTACAGAATGTCAGAACATGTAAGATCCCAAAGGAAGAGGTCAACAAGATGCTTGATCTCGGGGTTATAGAGCCATCTACAAATCGATGGTCTAGTCCAGTTGTTTTAGTACCAAAGGCAGGATCCAAGGAGTTGAGATTCTGTGTGGACTATAGAGATCTAAATGCAGTCACTAAGACTGATGCCCATCCTTTACCAAGGACAGATGAACTGGTGGATAAACTTGGTGCAGCCAAGTACCTCAGTACATTTGACCTAACGTCAGGCTATTGGCAAATAGCCCTGACAGACCATGCCAAGGAGAAACCTGCATTTTCAACCCCAGCAGGCCTCTACCAGTTTAAGGTTGCGCCTTTTGGATTAAAGCTGCATTCCAACGGATGGTCAATCAAGTTCTGAACGGGATGGAGGACTTCTGAATGGCATACTTGGATGACATTGCAGTGTTCAGCCCTAGTTGGAAAGAACATATTGATCACTTAGGATATCTTTTGCAGGCTCTTGAGCCGGCCCATCTGACCATAAAGGCAAGCAAATGTCAAATTGGTCAGAGCAAAGTGGTCTACCTTGGTCATGAGGTAGGAGGAGGTGAAATAAGGCCATTGCCTGCCAAAGTACAAGCTGTACAAAACTGGGCCACCCCTACTGCTCAAACCCAAGTGAGAGCATCTTAGGTCTCACTGGGTACTACAGGAATTTCATTGAGAGCTATGGGACCATAGCTTCTCCTTTGAATGTAGTCTCCTCTCCAAAATTCCCTAAAAAGGGTAGATGGAATGAGGAGTGCACTCAAGCCTTTCAAAACCTGAAGAAAGCCCTTTGTCAAGCTCCAGTCCTAAGAGCTCCTGATTATCACCAACCCTTCATTGTGCAGATAGATGCCTCCAATACAGGTATAGGTGCAGTCCTTAGTCAACTGGAGGAGAAATGTAGGGAGCACCCCATTTGCTTCATCAGTAGGAAACTGAAGGAACCAGAAACAAGGTGGGCAACCATAGAGCGTGAATGTTTTGCCATTGTGTGGTCTCTGAAGAAGTTTAGACAATACTTGTATGGATCTACTTTTGTAATTCAGACAGACCACCAACCCTTGAGACGGTTAATGCAAATGAAAGGGGAAAACCCCAAACTACTAAGATGCTCAATCTGCCTGCACGGGTTTGATTTCACCATTGAGCACAGGTCAGGATGTCACCACCAAAATGCTGATGGTCTCTCCAGGATGTTTATAACCGACTAGAGTGAAGAGATTCATCCAGGAGTGGATTAAATACTCCTGTCTCTTAGTGTGGGGGTGGGGGCGAGTGTTAGGGAGAATTCTCCAGAATGGCTAATTTCCCTTACCTACTGAGTCACTCAGCAGCTTTGCTGGATTTCTAGGATTTATTTTTCACGTGGTAAGAGTGTGAGCCTTTTTTCCCACTCTTACAAGTGTTTTTGGCTATGTGTTGTACATTTTAACTGTTCATGGACTGTGGAGCCTCATCTACTCCATGGGCATCAACTTTTTACTGTGTGACAAACGGGACCTTTAGTGCAGTGACACAGGGTTATCTTTTTCAGACTTCCCCCTTCAAACTCAATTTTTTGGGACTGACTACTGTCTCCCAGAACATGTAAAGTTGCCATTGACTTTATTATTCTTTTTAAATTCACAGACCCAGTACAAACTATCTTGCATAGAGTACTGGAAAGGGTTAATAGTTATCCTTTTTTGTCTGTTTCTCATGGAACATTATTTAGTTCCCCTTTCTTTAAGATTTGGCTGGTGGAAGTGGTATCTATCATTTTTTCCCTACCGCGGAATATGAAAATAGCCTTGGTACTGTTTTTGGCTAAGGTAGTAGCCTCGAACTTTAAACCCCCTGGACCCCTTCTATTTTATTTCGGCTCTGGCTGGGTTTATTCGCCATTTCTTTTTGTAAAGGTCTTTCTCGTGTTTTACTCTGCGCGCCAAACCAGGTTTGGTTCCTTTGCTCACCGTCCTTTGGCGGGCTTCTGCACAGAAGCCCGCGTTAGGCGTCTGAGTGTCTGAGGGGGACAGGATGTGAGGGAGGGGTTTGAGACTCCCTGCACAGGGTCTCCTTGGAGACCCATGTCGCACTCTGTATGATTGGCTGTGGTGACTGTCCCAGCAGGACAGCCACCCTGCTGTGTGATTGACAGCCAGGCTGTGTGAATGGGGGAAAACTTCATAAAAAACAGGTCTCTGGGACTTGGAAGGCAGAGTCACCACTGGATCGAGAGAACCAAAGAGAAGCTGGAAGAAGAGGACCTCTACCACGACTGAACCTCCCGGTGAAGCCCTGCTGCGGGTCCGAATCTCCAAACTTTGACGACAGGGAAGATCTGCAAGGAATCGTCTCCCCTTGAGCTGGTGGGACCAACCAGTTCGCCAAACTGCAAGCCAGGCCTCCCTCCTCTGGTCGAATTTGCTGTGCACAGTTACAGTGAACCGGATAGCCAGGAGGACCGGACCCTGCTTGGATTTTAAGGGGCACACCTTTTATTCATTGCTTTGCTCCACTGCTGGTTTCTTCCCTGGGCAGTGCAGGACCTTCCAGTCTTCCTCCTTCTTGTCAGCCCGACAGTTGCTTCAGGAACCGTGAGCCTTCAGGATCTTCCAGGAACGTCTGCCTCAGCTACAGCATTCTTCTGTTCTAAAGGTACTGTGCTAACCCGGTTGTTTGTTCCGTCCGACTGCGGTGAAAGTGTTTGAAATCTTTTGCCAATTCGAGGGCTTGTCCTTCTCTCCTCTTTAAAGTAACTTTTCTTCCGATCAACTTCATTTCAAACTCTTGGCAAAGACTTAACCGTGAACTACTCTGAACTGTGTGATCCTCTGCAAAGGCTCTGGTCCATTGGCTTTGGCTCGGGCCCCTTGATTTGATTTCCTCACCGTAGTTGCCTTTTCTAGATTGCCCTGCTTACTTACTTGTTGGTGCTGCTTAGTTCTGAATAACCTTGCCTTTCCCGGGGGCCGTGGCTACATGGCCACGGAGTAGGATGCGGTCCAAAGGAGCTCCTGCTGATCCGCTCCTGATCCTGGAATATATACATGCCCGGAAGCCGACACGAGAAGAAAATTAAGCTCCACACAAACATAAACACAGAGAGCACATTGCGGTCGCAATTTCAGAGGAAATCGCAGCACGGGAAGATAACTGCAAGCTGCAGAAGATTATAGCAGTGGCACAGCGAAACAAACAAGATGGTGGCCATCGAAGAACAAAGAGATAGACGGTGAGACGGCAGAAAGGAAATAAGAAGTCGCGTCACACCGTAAACCAAATAAAGGCGGACCCTGGTTGGGAAGCGGAGATGGGCCACACCGAGAGGGAGCTTTCCACGGTGGCACAGGTCGAGCCGACACGGAGGCTGCCGCAACATTAGGAAGTGCAGCCAATTAGACATGGCAGAGAGAATACCCACGAGTGCCTTGTGGATGTTGAGGACCACGTACTAGCAGCCCCAGCAAAGTGATAAACCAAAGATCGCGGAGTGGGAAACCTCGAGGGAAGAGAGAAGGAGCCACGAAACGGCAACTGGAAGCGTTGCACGAGCAAAGACAAGTGACAAACGCAAACTGGGTCCCGCGAACCAGGCGAACCAGTGGAACGGGCCACAAGCAGCTCATAAGAGGCTCGGAAAGTAAGGCTGATGCAGCACGGAACGGTGAGATTCTGACAGAGCCCGTTGCAGCGTGCAGTGCAACCGCGGGATGCGCAACATCACACGTTGCCTGCCGTAGCCAACAACACTTCTGCGACTCCAGCTCGCTGGTGCAACTTCACACACATAGTCCCTGCGGAGCTAAACACTAAAGCGGTCCCATCTGCCCAAATGTGCACCCGGCCACAGCAAAATAAGACCCTGTGAGGAGTTTTGTGCCCCACACGATCTGATCAGCACGAAAATTCAGAAGAAAGAGAAATGGTGCGCTGACCCCTGAGACCTCCCCACGAGCAATAAGGAAGTGCACACACAAAGGCATGCAATTAAACAGTGCACAACGCAGGCCCTCAGACCCCACGGACAAAGTGCACATAGACACAATATGCTGCAAGAAGGGAGAGTAGTGTACCGGGGAGAGCTAAAGACTGTAGCACAATCAGAATGCAGAAAGAGAAGCAGAGAACATAACCCATGTGAGAAAAGGAGGAAATACTGTCCCGGAATGCTGTGCAACATAACATATAAGGGGACACAGACAACGTACCTGCTGCCAGGACACCTATTGTGAAAACCATACAGTGCAAGCACATGGCACGTCCCAGAAACAACTGGAGACGGTCAGAAAAGAGCAGCCAGCGTCTGTAAATAAAGGGACCGGCACGCAATGACAGCGAAGCACCGCGAGTGGAAGCTGGAAGCGCTCTCAGAGGCATAGACATAAGGGGGCTAATGCAGGACACTAGCAGACGTGTCACAGCAGGGCCAAGAGGCAAGGCATTTATGGAGCAGGCCATGCTGAGGCTGGGAGCGGATCCATGAACAAGGACATAAGGGTGTGTTACGCCCACCTGGTCTCTGCAGAGGCGTTGGGGCACAGTTGCAGCCCTCCCTGGAATTAGATCACCCTCTTCAGGTTTCGTCCCCTGCAAATAAACTGTGGGCGGCGACAATCAGTGGTACGCTCCTGTGTGGATATGGGGAAACGTGAGTGTGCTGATTGGTGACTATGGTATCTCCCTAACCCTTCGACCCAAGGTGCGGTTTCAGTGGGCACATACCGGCCCATAAGGCTCACCTGGTAAATGTGAATAATGAGCTCTCCATCCTGCTGCTTCTGGCAGGGGCGCTTGTTAATGGAATTGAGTTCCTTCACTGATTCCTGAGTATTAGTTCAGTCCTGCTGAGACTAAGCTCTTCTTTTTGCTTTCTTGCAATGCCTCTTGCCTTTCCCCCTTTTTCTGCTTTCTTGCAATGTCTCTTGTCTTTTCCCCTTTCTCTGCTTTCTCCCAATGCGGGTTTACTGTGGCGGTGGAGGCGCGGAACATGGCTTAGCGGAAGATGGATGTGACCGCAATGTCTGGCAGCAGGTGAGTGATGGCTTTTGTAAGGCGCAAAGTTAAATGGCAGCGCACCTTTAACGAATGTCTGTTATGTGTCTAACCTTGTCTTTTGCCTTTATATTGCAGATGCTCCGAGTTCGTATGATGCGCGTCGTGCCGCGGTGCCCAGATGATGCTGTCTGCGTTCCGAAATGCTTACAGGTGAGTCGCGGTGCCAGAAAGAAGATGACTTCGCTCCAAGATGTTTGCAGGTGAGCCGCGGTGCCAGGAAGAAGATGACTGCGCTCCAAGATGTTTGCAGGTGAGCCGCAGTGCCAGAAGGAAGCGTTCAGGTGAGAGCAGAATCTGCCTGATGGTGAGTATGATTGTGGATGGCAGGATCTCTTCAGGTAAGTTGAATCCCAGGCGACAATGAGCGTTACGCTGCACAGAGGTGCAGAATAACGCGAAGCATGTGCCTTGGGGTTGAGCTGGCTTTTATAACTGAGCTCTTAAGGCCACGTCCCCTTGGCAAGGTTCTGCATGCCACACCCTGCCATTCCTAGCAGTTCGAAGATGCATGTGCAAAGGCAATCCATTAGCAGCCACACCCAAGAATACACTGGGGGCTGCTTAATGGATGGAATGTGCAAGGTTAATGCATCCTGCATCATGGATGGAATGTTCAAGGTTAAATGCATTGGAAGTGCTATGTCCATAATAAAAGCTTTTTGGTGTTAAATGGATGTTCTTGTTTACTTTTGTTCATGAGCCTGGTGCCAAAGGCGCCAGGACAGTGTCCACCCAGGTCTCCTGTGCCTGTGCCCCTGACTTCATGACCATGACAGCACTCCCCTTCCAGGCCCTCTCAAGGGTGGTTCTCCTCCCAGTCCCGGTTTGGTGGGATTATTGCAATGGAATTGCCTGACCAATCGAGGGGCATGAACATATGCGCTGGGTTCCCAGGTTTGATCTTGGGGTCTGTATCCTTTCCAGTCTATTAGCTAATATAGTTTGGCTCAAACCACCTTAGAATCCAAGATAGACTTAACTTCATATTCGGGTTCCCCATTTAGTAATTCAGGCTCTGGCGGAGAATCAATTTGTGTATTTGGTTTCAATCGTTTAAGAAGCGAGACATGAAATACCGGATGGATTTTCATGTGCGATGGTAATTCCAATTTCATGGCAGCAGGGTTGATTATCGCCTTGATAGTATAGGGGCCCAGATATGTGGGGCGGAAGGCTCGTGGTCCTTTCAAAGGTATGTGTCTAGACGCTAACCAAACTTTATCTCCAATCTGGTAACCGGGAGCTTCTTTTCTGTGCCGGTCAGCAAACAGTTTTTGTCTTTCTTTGGCCTTGTTCAAGTGCTCTGTTGCTTCTTCAAGAACTTGAGTGATGGATTTATGCAGAGTTATTATTGCTGGCTTTTCCAAAGTATCGGGTGGATCAAACACTGAAGTCCGTGGGTGTCTTCCGTGTAGAGTATAGAATGGAGTTTGTCCAGTACTTGTATGAACCGAATTGTTACATGCATGTTCAGCTACCCAAAGTATGTTCTTCCAGGAGTCTTCGGAGTGTTGAAGCATACATCTTAAATACTGTTCTAGCGTCTGATTGGTCCTTTCGGTTTGTCCATCGGTTTGAGGGTGATGGCTAGTGGACAACCGGAGGTCAATTTTGGCACACCTTCTCCAAAAGGCGGAAACAAATTGAGTTCCACGATCCGATATCAAGATGGATGGAAATCCATGTAATCAGACAATTTGTTCCAAAAATAAGGTGGCAAGAGTAGATGCCGTTGGAAGCCCTTTCAGAGGGATAAAATGGGCCATTTCGGAGAATAAGTCCACAATGACTAAGTGTCATGATGCCTACCCACAGGCATCCGGACCAAGCCCATCAGCCCCGGGAGCAGGCATCTAGACATTTAGTAAAACCTCAGCAGCCCCGGCTAGGGGTTATCTGGGTTCAGTCCTGGCGCCTACGGCGCCGGGCTCATAGTCATTACTTACCTCAGGCAGACCATGGTGCAAGTGACTCCAATCCAACATGAAGCCTGAAAGGGACTATTTTTCTACAGGGACTATTTTTTACTCGGGTGTGGTTCTAGGGACTTCTTACCTGGGACTACTTTTGAGGCTATTTAAACCACACCCAACCAGCAACACACGCTTTGCGTTATTCTGCATCCAGCAGCGTAACACTCACCGTGCCTGCAGCCTGCATCCAGTCTTCTGCCACGCCCGCCTCGAATCCGGAGCTCCTAAAACAAAGAGGAAAGAAAGGGACAAGGTTATCCATCTTATCTCTGGACCTGTAAAGAACATCATTTCTGCACGCGCCGCACCTCCAGCTGCAGCGCCGCGCCATACTCACCAGTCTTCACAGCATTCTTCGGGTCGGCGCTGCCTCCATCATTTCTTCATTGAACTTCGGCACCTAGGAGACAAAAGAAAAGCACAAGGTGAGCCGAGGGAACCAACAAATATAATTCTTACCACCATAGACTTACCTGATTTAACACTGGAGGCATCCTTTTGTGACTCTCCATATTTTCACGTGCCGCATCTGTAAAGAGAGGCAAAACAACACGTTTTCCTTGTGCAACATTTACCGGACAGCGCCGGGTAATACAGACTCTTACCTGAGCGCCACCAGCTGCCACAAGAGCATCTTTTCAAGAGTCAGCTGCAAGACAAGAAAGGAAGGGGGAAACAAGAGTGAACATCGGACATATTGAACTCTATGAACTTAATACTTACTGGTCCTCACCAGGAACCTCAGAGACAATACTCTCCGGAACTCTCCCGAGCCTTCAAACCAGTGAAGTAACTGGAATCGACGCGCCCCTGCAAATCCACGCAGGATGGAGAGCTCATCTTTCAAGAATATAAGGTGAGATTGCTGTGAGGGCCTTTCGGTGGTGATTAGTTGGGGAGGACTGTGGGGGTGCCATCACTTGAATCCACAAGTGGCTAAATCCATCTCTCCACTTGCAGGAGAATATTTCTACGGGTTAAGGAGACAAGATTAGGAGGGCAGATCCAGTCAGTCATCGCTGCACTACGCATCACGTGGGTGGAGACCGCAGCTGTCCGGGCCGACCGATGCCCCTGTGGGAGCCAGGTGAGCTTAACACTAAGATGGTGTTGTAACCATTGCAGGGGGGAAGATCCGTGATAAAGTCCATTGATAGTGTATGCCAAGGTGCCGGTAGAACCATTAATGGACGTAGTAATCCAGCAGGATTTTGCTTTTGAGATTTGTGCTGAGCACAGACGCCACAGGTTGTAACAAATCGGGCAATGTCTTTCCTCCAAGTGGGCCACCAATAGTTTTGTTTTACCTTAGTCTGTGTCTTGGCTATACCAGGATGTCCTTCTACTAAAGAAATAATGGTAGTTTGCGGTGATTAGGGTTTGCAGTTTCTTGTCCGGGATATATAACCATCCTTAGAAATATGGTAGGTTGTTCTCGATGGTGTTCTGGTCTCCCTTTAAAAGCCATTCCTGTTGTTTTACCTGATCTATCTGGGACTGTGATCTGGTTTTTAAGTCATCTAAACACCTGGTAGCAGCAATTGTGGTCTGTATTCGTTCTTCCGGAATGATGGCCACAGGATTGCATGCTGTGAAGGTGTCCTTTTCCTCACTCATGCGTGATAATGCGTCTGCTTTTCCATTCCACACTCCAGGTCTGTATGTAATAATAAAGTCGTATTCAGTGAAAAAGTGTGCCTAACGAAGTTGGCGTGAGGATAGCGCTTTGGCGGTCTTTAAATAATGTAAGTTACGATGATCTGTGATAACGGTGACCATATGTCGTGCCCCAAGAAGGTAATGTCTCCATGCCTTTAATGCAGCCTTAATTGCCAGTAGTTCCTTGTCCGTGATTGCGTAGTTTAGTTCGGGGGCAGAGAATTTGCGGGACCAGAAAGCGACGGGATGTAGCTGTTCAGTTTCCGGGTCTCTTTGCGATAGCACCGCTCACATGGCTATGTTTGAAGCGTCTGTCTCCACTACATATGGTAGGTCTGGACGGGCATGTCAAAGAACCGGTGCTGTGGTAAATGCTAACTTTAGTTTCTGGAAGGCTTCTTCCGCTTCTGTGGACCAATGGAATTTTTTGTTGTTCCTTAGCAAAGAAGTGATTGAATGAACAATTTGCGAGAATCCAGGAATGAATCGAGGGTAGAAATTAGCGAAGCCGAACACACTTTGCACTCCTTTCGTGGAGGTTGGTGAGGGCCACTGGAGGATCGCGTCAACTTTCCATGTGTCCATATGCACCCCCTGCGATGTGAGCATGAAACCGAGGAATTTGACTTCGGTCACATGGAAGAAACATTTTTCCTGCTTGGCATATAATTGGTGTTGTTGCAGTTTTTCTAAAACTGCTTGGACATTACCGACATGTTCTTCCTTGGAATTAGAGTAGATGAAAATGTCATCTATGTAGACAAGTGCACAAATGTCCAACAACTCACGGAGTATGTCGTTCATAAAGAACTGAAACGCTGCAGGGGCGTTACATAACCCAAAAGGCATGACTTGGTATACGAAGAGGCCATACTTCGTGCAGAATGCCGTCTTCCATTCGTCTCCCTTTTTTACCCTCACAAGGTGGTAGGCCCCTCGCAAATCCAACTTGGTGTAAATCTGGGCGTGTTTCACTTGGTCCAGAGGCTCGGGTATAAGTGGCAAAGGGAATCATTTTTTTACTGTAATCTGGTTGATCGCTCTGTAGTCAATACAGGTCCTCAAGTCCCCCTCCTTCTTAGGTACGAAGACGAGGGGTGAGGAGGCAAGAGACTTAGATGGGCGGATAAAACCATTTGCCAGATATTGATCCAAGTAAGTTTTAAGATGTTGGTTTTCTTGCTCCGTTAGGGCATACATCTGGCTGCAGGGTATTTGGGCTCCGGGCATGAGGTCTATTTGGCAAACGTAGGGTCTATGCGGGGGCAAAACGTTAGCTTGTTCCTTGTGGAAGACATCCTGGTAACAGTGATATTCAGGTGGTAAAGTGCCAGTGAGGCCCAGCACAATACTTTTATTGGGTTTTTGGTTGATAATGTCTTTGTTGTAACAAGTGTCGGCGCAGTCTTGAGAAAAGGTCAGAACCCGTTTTCGCCAGTCGATTTTAGGATTATGGGTCTCAAGCCAGGGCATTCCCAATATCATCTGGAACTGAGGAGCACTGATGAGATCAAAGGTGATGTCTTCTTGATGCCCATCCTGCAACAGAACTTGACTTTCTCGGTACATTGTGTCACCGGGCCGGATGATAACTGTGATCCATCCACTATAGTGACATTTTCCGATTTCTGCTTTTGTTGAAGAGGAAGGCCTATTTGTGTTGCCAGATCTTGGTCAATGTAGTTTCCTACTGCCCCACTGTCAATGTATGCCTCCAAGGCATGCATCTTTGACGGCTGCTTGTGATTCACCAAAAGTACTGAAAGGACTAGATGGGAGGTCTGGACGCATTCCTTTTTCTCGCTCGCCAAGTGGACCCCTACGCTTGCCGGGCATTGGCGTTTCCCGAGTCTGGTGCTTCTTCTTCTTCGTTGTTGTTTTTATCTGTTGCCCCTACTATTTTCTTGGGAGGTTTCACTGGGCAGTCTCGGAGGAAATGGCCTTTTTTCCCACAGTATAGACAGAGTTGTTCCGAGTGTTCATGTGTCTTGGTGTGGGTTTCGTGGGGTCGAACAAAAACTGTCCTACCTTCTGTCCTGGCTCAATACATTTTCCTATTCTGTAACCTATGGTCGAGTTGCACTGTTAGGTCAATGTAGTCTGCAAATCCCTCAGGTGGGTTCACAACTTGAGCCAACACATTGTTAAGTTCCCCACATAGCCCTCGATAGAAGAGTGTAGTCCTTTTCTCTTCTGGCCAGTTGGTTTGAGCTACGAGACGACTGAAAGCTGCAATGTAGGTTAATAGATCTTGATTTCCCTGTCTGAGTGACAGTAGCTCGTTGTCCAGGGCTTGTCCCTGAGCATGTCGGGCAAACAATTTCTGCATCTCATGTTGGAAGCCCCCAAAGTTCCGAAGCAAAGAATCGTCTTGGGTTACCAATGGTATTGACAAGTCCGCCACATTACCCCCTAGGTATGAGAGTACAAATGCCACTTTGGCTTGATCATTAGGAAAGGCTCCTGGTCTGCATGAGAAATGTAGGCAACATTGGTTCATGAGTATGGCGAATTTGTTTGGGTCACCATTGAAGTGTTCAGGTGGAGATAAGGGTACTGCCCCTGGAAGGACTACTTGAACCGGTGTGGATTGTTGTGGCGGTGTAGCTTGGCTTATTCCAGGCAAGGGAACCTGTCCTGCTTGTGCCTGTAGCACCTTTCTGGCTAAATCATCAGTTATTTCCCGAGTTACAATAAGATCCCGCCTTAATGCACTAGTCTCCTGTCGTGAGGCGTGTACCTCGGCCCATAACTCCCCTAGTAGTTGGGCCAACAGATCTGTCTCAGAAGTTTCCATAACACTCAGGCAGAGAGTTGTTGAGGCTTTGCGTTCTGTTACGCTCACCTGGTCTCTGCAGAGGCATTGGGGCACAGTTGCAGCCCTCCCTGGAATTAGATCACCCTCTTCAGGTTTCGTCCCCTGCGAATCAGCTATGGGCAGCGACAATCGGTGGCACTGCTCCTGTGTGGATATGAGGCAACGTGAGTGCGCTGATAGGTGACTATGGTATCTCCCTAATGCTTTGACCCAAGGTGCGATTTCAGTGGGCACGTACGGGCCCATAAGGGTACCATACTGGTAAATGTGAATGATGAGCTCTCTATCCTGCTGCTTCTGGCAGGGGCGCTTGTTAATGGAATTGAGTTCCTTCACTGATTCCTGAGTATTAGTCCAGTCCTGCTGCGACTAAGCTCTTCTTTCTGCTTTCTTGCAATGTCTCTTGTCTTTTGTCCTTTTTCTGCTTTCTTGCAACGTCTCTTGTCTTTTCCTCTTTTTCTGCCTTCTCCCAATGCAGCCTTACTGCGGCGGTGGAGGCGCAGAACGTGGCTGAGCGGCAGATGGATGCGACCACAATGTCCGCAGCAGGTGAGTGATGGCTTTTGTAAGACGCAAGGTTAAATGGTAGCGCACCTTTAACGAATGTCTGTTATGTGTCTATTGCCTTTCTGTTGCAGATGCTCCGAGTTCGGATGATGCGCGTCGTGCCGCGGTACTCAGATGATGCTGTCTGCGTTCCGAAATGCTTACAGCTGAGTCGCGGTGCCAGGAAGAAGATGACTGCGCACCAAGATGTTTGCAGGTGAGCCGCAGTGCCAGAAGGAAGCGTTCAGGTGAGAGCAGAATACGCAGGATGGTGAGTATGATTGTGGATGGCAGGATCTCTTCAGGTAAGTTGAATCCCAGGCGACGGTGACTTTTATAGCTGAGCTCTTAAGGCCACGTCCCCTTGGCAAGGTTCTGCATGCAACACCCTGCCACTCCTACAAGTTAGAAGATGCATGTGCAAAGGTAAACCATTAACAGCCACACCCAAGAATACACTGGGGGCTGCTTAATGGATGTAATGTTCAAGGTTAATGCATCCTGCTTAATGGATGGAATGTTCAAGGTTAATGCATCTGAAGTGCTATGTCCATAATAAAAGCTTCTTGGTGTTAAATGGATGTTTTTTTTTACTTTTGTTCATGAGCCTGGTGCCAAAGGCACCAGGACAGTGTCCACCCAGGTCTCCTGTGCATGCGACACCTGCATGCCTGTGCCCCTTACTTCATGACCATGACAGGGTGTTAATGCAAGGCACTGGTAGATACATCACAAAGCGGCCCTGCGGCATGCAAAGAATGGACGGGTCAGACACAAGGCCGACATGGGACCGCGAACCCTGAAGAGCGTATGCAGTGACACGGACCAATGAAGGCCGGCACACAGAGGCAATAGTGGTGGCAGCAGCTAAGAGACGTGGGAGAGCACAACCCATTCGAGGGGTTAAACAATTGATATCAGTGGACTTAAACCCAAGCCTCCCCCATGAACCACAGTTAACTATACAAGAAACCTGATGAGCCAGAGACCACACCCCCAATAACCCGAACTAAGGCTCACAACAACACTGAGATGGCGAGTAAACAGACAGAGACAAAAGGGAAACAACCTACGCTGGAGGAATACGTGAGAACACTGCAGCTGACGGAAGGGGCAAGGAGTAAGGAAAAAAAAAAAACACAGACACCAACCCAGGGCGTAAAGATCAGCAAATCCTGGAAGAGATTGCAGACCTGAAACTAACATGGGAAACTAAACTGGAGTCGGCCATGGTTGAACTTAAGGCAGCACTGGAGCTCAGAGTTGGCGCAGTCCAGGAGGAAGTTCATCTACTCAGACAAGATGTCAGAGTGCTAGCAGAACGCACAGGCGAACTGGAAAAAGAAGTGACTCCAAATACAGCTGCATGTGCGTCCCACACATCGGAGATCCACATCCGGAAACAACATGTGAGCAATCTGGAAAACAGAGCGGAGGAAGCAGAAGGACGGGCTCGGAGAAATAATATACGTATTGTGGGACTACTGGAAGGCGCAGAGGGATCATACCCAACGGACTATGTTGAGACGATGTTGCTGCAAGAAATAGGGGGAGGGGCGCTCACCCAAGGATTTGCAGTGGAAAGAGTGCACAGAGCCTTAACAAGGAGACCACCGCCAGGAGCCCACCCAAGACCAATAATAGCTAAAATCCTGAATTATCGAGATAGGGAGAAGATCCTAGAACACTTTCGGAAAGGAGGCATGATACAAAGGGCTTCTGCGAATATTACAGCGTACCCGGATTATACACTCTTGGTGCAAAGAGAGCGAATGAACTATGGGTCAGTGAAGAAATAGAGTGCAAGAGGCGGGCTACAAATATATGTTGATTTATCTGAAAAAACTGAAGGTGTATCACAAAAACAGAGCTCTGTTCTTTGACACCCCTGAGGACGCGACGGAGTGGCTGGATGCCCAGAACTGCCCATCGGAAACAGACAACCAGAAAGAAGATGGATCAGACAAGTAAGACAGCGCTTGCAGTGATCGAGGTGCTGTAAAACCAGACACTAGGACTTGAATATAAGCCAGGTCGAAGCTAGCTGGGATAGACAATAGGCTGGTTAAATAAAGAGATATGACCGGGCATGGCGCAAAAGCACAAAATTGCAGGAATCCTGATGGACTAACTCTCACACCCCCATAGATAGCTTAGTTAGGTTACAGATAAACCGGTAACCTCCTGCTGGGCCCCTAATATCGGCAACTCTGAGAAACGACCAAATGCGGGATAGCCTGAGATCCAGGGATGGAGCTGGGCAACAGTTGGGAATGGGATGGGTGGGGGCAGGGCAAGGAGTTGGGAGGTTTGTAGTGTATTTAGTTGGGGAGATTGGGGGGTGAAGGGGCAGTTGGGGGTTTTATGTTGAAATTGGACAGGGAATGAGCTTACATCCAAGCCAAGCTATTTGGAGGGAGGGACACGGACGGAGGAACAAGGGACAGAATATGGAGGACAATGGGAGGCCTTAGAATAGTAACCTGGAATGTCAGAGGTCTCAACAGCTATCTGAAGAGAAACAAGGTGATGATGTACCTGAGAAGGCAAAAAGTAGACATAGCTTTATTGCAAGAAACCCACCTTACTAAAGAGAAACTAGAGGTGTTAAAGAGAAAATGGAGGGGGACCACCATGGGAGCAACGTAATCGGCATATGCCAGGGGAGTAATCACCTGGGTGGCGCCATATGTGCCCTTCCAGTTGCTACAGGCCATAGAGGAGCCGGACGGGGGGATGGTAGTGATTCGGGGGGCTGTTAGAGAATAGAGAACTGTGCATCATAAACACCTATGCCCCTAACCAAGACACAGTGGCCTATTTCATGACACTATATAGTAAAATCAGCCCCCACATAGGAGGCGTTGTAATATGGGGTGGGGACTTCAATTGCATGCTGAACCCCAAAATGGACAGGTCAGACACTAAATTAGATAAGCCCATCCCCGCAGCGGAAATGTTGCAAGCTCTGCTGAGAGACTTCGGGCTGGAAGATATATGGAGGCAGCAACACCTGAATGATAGGCAGTACTCACACTATGCTGCCACACACAACCTCTACACGAGACTGGATTACATGTTCGCCACTTTGGAACTTGCTGGGGAAATGACAGGCTCAGAGTATAAGGCGAGAATATTATCGGACCACTCCCCTCTGGTCCTGAAGTGGCGACATCAGCTCCCCAGATCCAGGATCCCAACATGGAGGCTTCGAGCCGAGGCACTGAAGGATACTGCATTCCGAGAGGACCTACGGGAGGAGATAATCGGGTATTTTGAAAATAACACAGGGCGTGTGGAGTCAGAGGAAACCCTATGGGAGGCCTTCAAGGCAGTAGTGAGGGGAGCGGCCATATCAAAATCTAGTGGGCTAGAAGGGGGTATAGTGCGTGAGTTACAGGAGACAGAAAAAAAACTAGAATTCATTATGAAAAGAGGGGGTACCTCACAGGAAGACGCCGAACAGGTGAGCCAATTGCAACAGGCGTGTAGTGGACTCTGGGAGAGGCTATGCAACCTGAATTACAAAAAATACATTGAAAGACAACATGCAGGGGGAGATAAACTGGGAAGGCTGCTTGCATGGCTATACAGGAACGAGACACCAAGAGCAGCGGTGAGGGAGATAATGGGAGAAGCGGCTCAAGTCTGGAACACCCAGGAGAGTGTGAATGAGGGATTCCTTAGATTCTATAAACGCCTCTATGAAGACGCAGGGGAAACTGCAGAGCAGGAGACTCAGGAAACGCTAGAAGATATAGGACTACCTAAATTGAATGAGGAAGATGGAGAGAACCTGGATGCTCCAATCACAATAGCGGAATTAGAGACAGTGGTGATACATCTGCCCACGAGCAAAGCCCCTGGGACAGACAGGCTCCCTAGTGAATTCTATAAAACGTTTAGACAAGAAGTGCTCCCCCCTGCTACTGGCATTGTTAAACGAGGCCTTCGAGAAAGGGAGACTGCCGGAATCCCTGAGGGAGGTGATGATTATTCCACTCCTCAAACCTGACAAGCCAAGCACAGACTGTGGGTCGTATAGACCCCTATCCATGCTAAACCAGGATGGTAAGATCCCCACGGCCGTACTGGCGAATAGACTGAAGAGGGTAATAAACAAACTCATTCACCCTGACCAACCTTGATATGTCCCAGGCAGAAGCATATCTGATAACTACAGGAGGCTCCACCATATCATAGAACAGGTGCAGCGCGACACAAGTGAAATAGCAATAGTCTCGCTAGATGCAGTAAAGGCCTTTGACTCCGTAAGGTGGCCCTGGATGATGGCGGCCTTGAAAGAATACAGGATGGGACCAGGCTACCTTCGGTGGGTGAAAATGGTGTATAGTTCCCCAACCGCCAGGGTTAAAACGGGAGCGATCATTTCAAATAAGTGGCAACTCAACAGAAGCACGAGACAGGGCTGTCCATGGTCCCCGATGCTGTACATTCTCGCGCTAGAACCATTGGCGATCTGCTTGAGACAGCAATAGGAAGAAATAGGGGTCTACACTAAGGTGGGACCGCACTTGATATCATTGTATGCAGATGATATGCTGCTGTACCTGCGGTACACAGAAGAGAACTTGCAATACTTCTTGGAGGTGATTGAGCATTACGCGACTCTGTCGGGCATAGCGGTGAACCCCAAAAAATCGTGCATGTTCCCCTTGGGGAGGTACAGGGGAGCCCCAGGGGAGAGCTTACCTATTTTACAGATAGCCTGGGAAACCAAAACATAACCTGGGGATTAACATACATCATATTATTGAAGACGAGCATATATATAATACGGCGAGAGCAGTGGAGGGAATCAAGAACAGCATGGGGTTCTGGGCCAAGCTGCCCCTGGCCATGGTGGGAAGGGCGGCCTTGCTTAAAATGGCGGTCCTACCTAGGCTATTACATTTTTTGTAAACATTCCACACATGTTGCCCAAACGGTTTTTTAGTAAACTCAAGAATATATGTAGAGGTTTTTTGTGGCACAACTCCAGAAATAGAGTGGCCCTATGGAAACTACAGAACACGCATGACAGGGGGCATAAACCTGCCGAACTTTGATATGTACCACTTGGTAGGGCAGTTACAATATGTCGCTAGGTGGCTGTCGGAAGAGGAGACAGCAGAATCTTGATTGTTGAAGGGTGAATGTGACCCTTACTTTCTAAAAGAATTGATATGGCTACCCAAACCAGAGCTGCGGGGGAGACCAAGATTGATGGAACTGGGCTGGAAGGCATGGCACAAAGCGTGTTGAGCTATGGGAAACTCAACCCCATGCTCCCCACAGGCGCTACTAGTGGTGCTATGCGAGGGGGACGAGCAATTGCAGAAAGGGATCTGCAAACACTGGGAGCCGGTAGGCCTAGCGACCCTGGGAGATATATGGCAAGAAGGAAAGGCATTGGACTTCCAAACGATAGTAGACGAGACTAGAGTACACATGGGGCAATATATCACATATACCAGAATAATTAGAAGGGTGAAAGAAACGTGGTCCGAAATAGCACTAGCAGAACAACCTGACACTGCCATAGAAACGATGTATGATATCTCGGAGGAAGGACACGAAACATCCCGGATCTATGAATTGGTGATGTGCAGAGTGGGTAAGGAGTTGCTCCAATTGAGACAAGATTGGGAGGAGGAAGCGGGAGAACCTATGCAAGACGGGCAGTGGGAAAGAGCTCAGAGATACCACAAGAAGGTGTCTAGGAATGCAAGGCTGCAGCAGATACAGTTATATGTCACCCATGGGGCATACAGGACCCCCAAAAAGGTCGTCAATTCGGAAGTAATGAAGAACAAAAATGCCCCAAGTGCGGGGAGGTGGAAGCCGGGATGATCCATATGTTCTGGGCGTGACCAGAGGTGAGAACATTCTGGGAGGAAGTTAAGCTACGATTAACTGAAAAAGGAATCAAGCTAGATGTGGAATCTATATGGGCATGCATGTTGGGGGGATTCACTAGACCACGCAACATAAAACACGTTTGCAAACTCAAGGACCTGGCCTACATCTTGGCCAAAAGGAGAATAGCCATGAGCTGGAAAGCAGCCCACAGACCCAGACTAGAGGTATGGTGGCACGACCTCTTGAAATGGGCGGAAGCCGAGACAGTTTCATGGTATGAGGCAGCCGGCAGAGGAGAGGACGGCAAAGTGGGGCCCCTGATAGCATGGAGACAAATGGTAGCCACATTGTCGAGATCCTCCCAAGCCAATTCTAGTGAATATGACACGTCCGAGAACGGTGAAGGGGATTAACCCCAGAAGAAGGGTTATCTGATGAACTGAGGTGGAAGCTTGAGTTAAAATGGAGGCAAAGGGGGAAGGCAGTAATAAATAACATGCAAATGTATGCTTGAGAAGCATAAACCGAAAATGTTGGGTGTGATGGTTGTGTTTTGTTTGTTGTAAAAATCAATAAATTTATTTTAAAAAAAAAAAACCTTGCCTTTCCCACCCTTTTAAATTGCTGGAGTGCCATTTTGCTCTCACTTCATTTTGAGTTTAAGTTGTCCAGAATCTATTGGGCGGGGTGTAGTATATTAAGAGTGTGATTTTTCTGCTGCTTTACTTTAGTGAATTGTTTTACAAATGATGTGTAAGTAAATGTATATTCTTTTACTCAGAAACCTTGAGTCAGTGTTTGCTTGAACCGTAGTAAATTGTTGTCCTTTGTGTAACTTATGATACTGCTCACTTTACTCTTGAGATAAGTCTGGCTGCTCAGCCATCGCTACCACTTTAATGTGTAGTACAGGCTTGTACCAAAGGTGAATTTGTACTGTCACTTGTAGTCTTAATTGTGTGTGGTGTTCCCAAAGGGTACTGAATATGATTCTGCCTAACACACTGCACTAAAGGTGCTTTGTGACACAATTGTAAAAGATGATGCCTATGGAGTTGGTTAGACTCCATAACCAAAAAAGAAATACAGTGTATAAAATCACATTAAAATGCATGAGAGAGTGGGAAAAAAGGGTCCCACTCTCTCCAGGTAAAAAAATCAAGTCCTCAAAATACAGCAAAGTTGCTAGTGGACTCTAAGGTGAAGGGAATTAGCACATTTTTGAGAAATCTCCCTAGCAGACACAAAGGACCAGATACACAGAGCGTTTTCCTATGGCATTGCACAGTTGTAAAACGCTGCAGTGAATCAGGCCCAAGGTCTTTTCAACCTATCCAGATCCTCCTCTGCCACTACCTACGATCAGCACGCAGGATAGCTTTCCATGCAAAATATCTCTCTCTCTCTCTCTCTCTCTCTCTCTCTCTCTCGCTCTCTCTTTAAATGTTGCTGCTGGTCTATATATCCATCCTTGTCTTGCGGCCCCCAATACCTTGATGCCACCATTGTACTATTCACTCATCGTCTCTTCACAACCTATCAGTCCCTCTGTGCCTTCTCCGCTTTTGCTCCTTTTCAACTCTGCTGGAATGTTCTTCCCACGGCCATCAAATCCATCTGTTCAGTGTAACTCTTTAAAGCACAGCTCAAACTCCATCAAAGTTATGGAGGGTTTATAAAAGTAGGAAAAATAACTTTATCCTGAAATGTGATTTCAGCCAAGTCACACATATCACAGGGCCACCCAGTAGTGTACACTGGTAGTTCTACTACAATTTAGAGCCGCTGAGCAATGCATTACACATCCTGCCATGTGACTTTTTTTTTTAATGTGACACCTAAATATTCATATTTCGGGAGGATAGCTCAGGGACAATGCGCTCGCTGAGCGCTTAGAAACCTCTGGTTATTAAGCGCGTTATAAATAACCCATTACATTTACATTACATTACATATAGGGCAACTTCTTCAATCAAACATTTATCAATATATAGGTTCAATCCTTTAACCTTCCTTCTATGTGCACAACATACCATGGTTTTTGGCTTTGTATAATTGATTTCAAGGTCTTTGGCTTTGATCATGTCAGCAAAAAATTCCACTTGCTTTTTAAGGACTGAAGCCGTTTTTAATACTAAAACCGCATCATATGCAAATAATAAAATCAGATAAGCAGCTTCATTTAACAGCGGCACATCAGCTGTTAAGTTGGGGATTCTTACTAGTAGGGGGTCATTAATAAAAAGATTGAACATTTTCATTAAAATAAAATCCAACTATTTATACCTTTTATTAGACTAACTGAAACTATTATGTTGCGATGGTAGATGCATAAGCTTTTAAGTCCCAGAGACTTCGCCATCAGATGGTGGTCACGTGATAAATGAGCAACATAGAAAATGTAACACAGAGCTAGACATCTCTTCTACACATAAAGAAAGAAAATAGGAGATTCTTCCACTTTGAAATGTATTGGCTGCAAGAAGAAGTATCCAAGGAATTCAGTTCTTTAGGGCTCCTTTATCAAAAGGTCCATACCATTGAAAAGAAGCAGACACATACTCACAAACATTAAGAAGCAGTTATCGCCAGTACAAGGAAATCATACTTTTAAGCAGGGTCATGTTATTCACCCAATGTTTTGAATGTTATGTGCAGTGCAATGCGTCCAAACACTTAAGCACAAAAAGTGTAATAGTGAAACCCATTATGAAAAAACAGTGGTGTTAATTAGAGAAATTCCAAAATGTAAGATTCCAAGGTACACGTAGAGAAAACAGGATATGCTTTTTTCACAACGTCCCTGCACAGTTTAAAGTATGTTGCACTTTCAGTGGGCTTACATTTCCAGTGTTTCAGGCTCCAGTTTTTCCAACTACAACATTTATAGGTATCTTACTGGCAGCTACAGCTAATGACTTGCCTGTACAGCCGGACTAAGAATTGCACCCTGCACCAGTGTGTTGAGAATAAAACATTGTCAGAGCCCAATGCATGTTTTTGCAGGTTTTATGTTGTTCTAGGGTCGTACAGTAGGCCAATTAGAGTTACTTAGGCCTACCTGTATACATGTGGTGGAACCAATGCAGAAATATTCCCTATACTTCTAAGGTGCCATGTCCACATGTACCCTAGTTGTGCCTAATGTTTTGCAGTGCATTACTGACTTCCATACAAAGTGGCAAATACAAAAATACTTTACCAATAGTAGAATGGTGAAATTTCCACTGTTGGGTGAGCGTGACTCTTGCTCAATAATGGGTACAAAATATTTGTTCTCAGACATCCAAAGTAATCGGGCATGCTGCCTGTGTCCTTACTCATTGGGGATCTGAAACATTAGGCCTCATTACGAGTCCCGCGGTAGCCATCACGGAAAAACCGGCAGGCTGCCGCCGGACCCGAAATACCATTCGGCCTCCGTGATTGCCAGAATCACCAAGTTATTACAACTGCAGTGACCCAGTAATTCCGGAGGCGGAATTCCGTAAATCCCCATTCCCATGGAGTCCCATAGCACGCCATGTGGATGGGGACAATGGAAACACCGGTTCCATCTATGTTACAAGTTTGGTGGTGCGCGAGAAAAGTGTCAGGAATTCCTGCACCGCCAAATTATCATTTTTGTTGGATTTACCACTGGCAGAATTACTGTATGGTAAATCTGCTGTTTTTGGATGAAAAGTGGCGGATTCACCTCAAGCTTGTTGCTGGAGGTAAATCCTCCACTTTACCTCTAATAAATGGCAGATTTACCGTGCAGTAATTCTGCCAGATGTAAATCCGTCAAAAATCCACCTGGTTTCCTATGGACTCCAAAAATGAGGAATTACCACCACTTCCAATTCTGTGGTCACTCCACGGGACCATGTGGCAGTAACGGTAACTGATTTTGGCAGTGTTTTGGCAGATTTACCGCCAGAATGCTGACAAACTGGTAATTTTATTTTATCTAGATATTGTGCATTTGTAAGGCGCTTATACAACAAGTAAGACATGCATTACTTACTGTAAAAGCATTTCTGATGATTGTATCTGCTTAGATTCACATGCTGTGCATATGGTCCGACATCCAGTGGTAACCGCAGAGTATTGCATCTTGTCTTTCGGGGACCGAAATGGAGCGTCGGCATAGGCGTTTCTGTAACACTATCCCTATCGTGATGTGTAGTGTACCCAGGATCCCTCACGTGCCGAGGTCCCTCCGATGGTATTTTTTCTGCCATCTGGGAGTCCAAGGCTATAGTGAGTGAGTACATAAAGAGAGAAAGTAGTAAGACGTCTATGTTCCTACCACCCGGAGCGGGGAGGTAGGGAGGGCGCATGTGAATCTAAGCAGATACAATCATCAGAAATGCTTTTACGGGAGGTAATGCATGTCTTCTGATGCTTGTTAATCTGCTTAGAATCACATGCTGTGCATAGACTAGCGAGCAGTACCCGGAGTTGGAGGTGGGTTGTGAGAAGGAACAATATGTGAAGATACTGGTGGGGGGTGCCTGTACTTCCGCTCTCTATATGGTAGAGGAGCGGCACAGAGGACCCCAGCCAAGGTTCTCAATAAAGTAGAAATGGACCAGCAATCAAGGCCTAGCTTCTCGGGAGGTGATGCAGGCTGGTTCTTAAGTACAGTGCAGTCCCCGAACCCCCACAAAGGAATGTCCACACACTGTATTACTGAAAACACAGTTTTAATATAATTAATATTCAAAGGTATATACAATTCTAAAGTGGTACCACCAATGTTATCAAATCTCATTAAAGTGCATCAACTGTATGGTTAAAATGTCACACAGATCAATAACGAGGAAACCAGCAATAGAGATAGGAAGGAACGTAAGATGGTTGAAACAATAGGCAGAATTATGGCCCCTACCGATAGACACAGTTCTGTGTGGAGATCCCCCCACCTGGGCAACCTGTAAAATAAAGATATATAGCACAAGCCCAGTCCATATATTGTTCAATAGCCTTATCTCCTCCTATTAAGGTTTTACCCCCCCAATGTACCTGGTGGAGTAGAGTTCTTCGAAGATCCAATGTCGATCCAGGCGGTGCTCGTCAGCGACGTCCTGCGAGGATGAGGTGTGCTGGGCACCTCGGCGATGGATTGTTCAGGACTGCAAAGAGTTTCAGAAGAACTGTGGCCCAGCAAGGGCGTCAAGTCATCGAAGTCTTTGTGGCCTTCAGGTGGCGGGAAACTCACCAGCGGATTCTCCTCAGCGCGTTGGTCATCCTCGACTTTCTCTGGCGGGACAAAGCGGTCGACGCTGCGGACAAGGGAGTCCTTGCATTCAAATGTTCTTAGGCAAAGGGAGCGGGCGGCTGCGAACCCTGGTCGACGGATATGCACTTAGACAGCGGCGAAGTCCGGGTGCTTTGCTTTGTTCTCCTCAGCGGTCCCGTCTCGGGTCGGCAGCCTTTCGAGGGTCTGACTTCCAGGGAGCTTCGGCAAAGTTTAGCGGTGCTCAATGGTCCCTCGGAGCACGGGAAGATGGCGCCTTACCAGGTCCTCTCTCGGATCAGTCATTGACAAATTCGGCAGCTGTCAGATTAGGTCGAAGCAAATGCAACAGCAAGTCATCTTCTTCCAGCTGGACGTCGAGGATCAGCAGTTCCAGTTACTCTTAATGTCTAGACACAGCTTCTGAACGCTTCTGAACAATTTCCAGTGGTGAGAGGTCCCCAGATATACTATCTTGTCTCTCATCCACACTGCTGGGTCACTCTCAGCAGCCAATCATACAGAAGGGCATTCATGCAGTCAGTCAGCCAATCAGGCACACAGTGCATTCAGGCCATCCTCCTCCCTCTCAGACACTCACAACAAGGAATGGGGATTGGGACAAGTACTCAGCCATTCAACACTACACACTGCATTCAGGCCAGTTTCGGGCAGGGCTGTCTCAGTCTTTGTCTCTCATGCCAGAAACCAGGCAACCACAACAAGAAGTGCATATTGGTCACACACTCCATTCTCCCAAGTCCCACCCACAGGAGGTACCCACAACATACAATCACTGGGAAGGCTCCAGCTAGTCTGGCCGGGCCTTCACAACAACACCATATATGGCACTTCCACCCAACAGCCAGTCAGGGGGAAGGGACAGAGTCAGGGCTTCCCAGGACTTTGGGAAAACAAGGTAATAGGTGATAGAAAGCAAGAGGCCACAGGGGCCATCTTGTTTCCTATCAGGAATAAACTGAATCCAATGGCAGGGCCTGGGTATCCCAAAATGGATGATACTCAGCGCACCTGTCAAATTCAGCATGGAGCTGCCACCAGCCCATACCCTGCTTTGCGGGCCACCCACAGGTGCCCAAAAACATAAACTAGGGGCACAGGGTTGTACCCCCACCCATGGTTGCCATAAGGGTATCCCATGGGTCCGTTCACCAAACCAAAAGAGAGAGAGCTGCACCTCCAGGAGTCCCAGATGAACTCCTGCACGGAAAATATGACAGAACACACAATAAAAAGGCAGTAAAGGACAAGGATTCGGAGGCCCTGTCCCTCAGATAAATTTCCAACATCACACAGTAGAGACAAGATGTCTTAGTACTGCTTGTCCCACCTGAGAATCAGCTCTAGAATGAGTGTCTAGGCAGTAGTTTTTTGTAAAGGTGTGTACAGAACTCCAGGTTGCGGCTTTGCAAATGGACTCAAGAGGAACATTTGCAATTAATGCTATGGACGCCCCAGTGCCTCGAGTAGAGTGCACTCTAGGCTTGAAGGGCAGTTCTCTCTTAGCAAGAGTGTAACATAGTGTGATGCATTTAACAATCCACCTTGAAATAGCTGATTTAGAGACAGGATCCCCTTCTCTACCAGCTGCCACTGAAACAAAGAATTGCTTAGTCTTTCTACGTGGTTTAGTTCTGTCCAGGTAAAACATGACTGCCCTGCGCACGTCTAGTGTGTGAAGGCTTCTTTCAGCCATGTTAGCAGGGTTCTGGAAGAAAGTGTGTAGTTCAATTGACTGGTTCATGTGGAACTTTGAAATAAACTTAGGTGCAAACCTGGGATGTGTGCGCAGAACTAGCTTATCATTGTGGATGGTAACAAAGGGGTCTAAAACAGAAAACCCTTAGTTCGCTAACCCTTCTGATAGAAGTGATGGCCACTAGGAAGGCTGTCTTATAAGTCAGATCTTTCAGACTTGCTTTATGCATAGGCTCAAAGGGGGCCTCCATAAGCATGGTCAAAACCATGTTCAAATCCCACCCAGGGTCTGGGTGAGAAATGGGAGGATAAATCCTCTTAACCACTTCCATAAAGGCTTTGATTAGTGGAATCTTCCTCCACGATATCTTTTGTTGGGACGTGGTGTAGGCTGACAGAGCAGCCAGATGAACCTTTAGGGAATTGAATACTAACCCAGTGTCCAACAGATGGGTTAGATACAGCACAATGTGAGAAGGTGAGCAATCGATGGGATTGACGCCCTTGGAGTTGCACCAGATGACAAAACGGTCCATTTGCTTGCACAGCAATAACGTGTATTAGGTTTCCTCACTTCCCCGAGTATGTCCATGCATCTCTGAGGGAGTTGCAGGTGTCCAAACTCTATGACCTCAGGAGCCAAGCTGCTAAATTCAGCACCTGTGGGTCTGGGTTTAAGGTCCCCCCCCTGTCCTGAGACAACATGTTGTACGGGCAGGGTAGCTTGACTGGTGGGGAGAGGGACATTTCCACCAGGTGAGCGAACCAGGGTTGGTGGACCCACATGGGGGCCACCAGTATCATGGTAACTGGTTCCTGGTGCATCTTGTGCACTATCTTATTGAGAAGGGGCGTCGGGGGCAAAAGCGTAGACAAATGTCCCCGACCAAGTTATCCAGAGACCGTTCCCCTTGGATCGGTTCTGGGGGTACCTGGAGGCGTAGTCTTGGCATTGGGTGTTCTCCTGAGTAGCGAACAGGTCGATCTCTGGGAACCCCCATTCTGCGAAGACGTTGGCTACAATGTCTTCGTGCAGCCGCCATTCGTATTCTTCTGGTAGAGGAAAGTCTTGACTGAGTACGTCTGCTAGAAGATTGAGTTCCCCTGGAACATGTTGGGACAACAGGAACATCTTGTGTTTGAGAGCCCATATCCAAATGTTCTGGGTCAGTTTGGATAGCCCTGGAGAGTGAGTGCCCCCCTGTTTGTTCAGGTAATACATAGTTGTCGTGCTGTCTGTCAGGACCAGCACTGTCTTCCCTTGCAGTTTTACTTGAAAGGCTTTCAGAGCTTTGAATACCACTAACAGCTCCAGTAAGTTTATGTGGTTGGATGCTACTTGAGGAGACCAAACTCCGTGTGCTGTCTGCTGAAGCAGATAAGCTCCCCACCCTGTGAGAGATGTGTCTGTCGTGAGAGTGGCTTCCACTGCAGGGGTGGTGAAGGTCATCCCCTTCAAGAGGTTTTCTCTTGACCACCACTGCAGCGAGAGAATGAGGGCTGGTGAGAGAACTACCAGATCTTTCCATTGTCCGCTGGCCTGACACCACTGGCTGTTGAGCCACTCTTGCACGGGACGCATGTGCAGCCGCGCGTGGGGAACCAAGTATATGCATGACGCCATCATCCCTAGCAAACGCATGGCTTTGCGCACCGTCACCTCCCGAATCGCTACATACTGAGGAATCTGAGAGAGCATGTTCTGAACCTGCTCATTGGAGGGGAAGACGACACTGTCGTCCGTCCGAATCAGAGCTCCCAGAAATTGTTTTACTTTACTGGGAACTAGACTGGATTTCTTTTCGTTGATCGAGAAACCCAGGCTGAAGAGGAGATCTACTGTTTTTTGGGTGTTCGATAAACAAACGTCCAACGAGTCCCCCGTGATGAGCCAGTCATCGAGGTAAGGGTAAACTGGGACTGACTGCCTGCAAAGGTGTGCTGCTGCCACTGCTAGGACCTTGGCAAACACCCTTGGCGCCGAGGCGATGCCGAAGGGGAGCACCTTGAACTGGTAATGTTTGTCCTGGATCACGAACCTTAGGTATTTTCTGTGTGCTGGCAACATTGAAATATGAAAGTATGCATCTTTCATATCCAATGTTGCCATGAAGTCCCCCTGTTTCAGCAATGGGATCACCTCTTGCAGTGTTACCATGCAAAACTTCTGGGGTTTTATAAACTTGTTTGCTGGGCACAGGTCTAGAACAGGACGCATGGTGAGATCCTTTTTGGGTACAAGGAAGTACACTGAATAAATACCCTTGTTTACCTGTAGAACAGGGACGGCTTCTATGGCGTCCTTTCCCAGCAGTGCTTCCACCTCTTGGATCAGGATCTGCAGATGGTCCGGTGAAAGGCGCCGTGAGCGCGGCGGTCTGAACTGTGGAGGTCGGGCGAATTCCACGCAGTACCCGTGGGCGACCATCTTTAAGACCCACTGGTCTAAAGTTATCCCCTCCCATGCCTTCATGAAAGATGTTAATCGCACCCCTACCAGGGAGACATGGGAGGGGACCTGGACTTTGTGGTCATTTCTGTGCGGAGGCCGTTGCTCCTCTGGGATTGGGGCCTCTGCCTCTACCTTTGCCATGCTTTTGACCCCTTGAGTTGTAGTAAGTGGGGTTTCCAGATGTCTGGTTTGAGTTGAAATTACCTGTGCTGTAATTATTCTGTCCAGCACAGGATTGCCCTCGAAAGGACCGCCGAGAGTTGTTACCCCTCTTTGTGGAGGGTTTCTGTGTAATTTGGTGCAGGGATTTTAACATCTCATGCTCCTTCTTGGCTGTCTCTAACGCCGCATCTACTGCTTTCCCGAAGAGGTTAGTCTCCTCAATGGGCTTGTTAATGAGAGAGGCCTGAGTCTCAGGCCTAAATCCTGATGTACGCAGCCAAGCATGCCTCTTGAGAAGGGTACCTTGTGCAAGAGACCTCCCTGCAGTTTCTGCCGTGTCCAGTGTGTTCTTTACCACATTCTGGTTCACCAGTCTTCCCTCCATAACAATGGAGAGAGCTTAGACTTGGCGGGTTCAGGAACCTCTTGGAGGCCTTCCTGGAGCAAATTCCATTGGGCATCAGCATAGCTTGCTAATAGAGTCGTATTATTAGCAACTCGTATGGTGTATGGAGCTGCTGACGTGACACGTTTGCCCAGGGCATACAGCCTTTTAGACTCCTTGTCTGGTGGTGATTCTCCCGTGGCAAGGGGTACCCCTACCCTCTTACGAGTGGTAGTCAACACCAGTGAATCTGGGATGGCGTGCCCTCTGATGTATACAGGGTCGGAGGGAGAAGGGCGGAATAATTTTTTGACCCTAGGGTTCACCGCCCGTGTCAAACCAGGTGAAACCAAAGAGGGAGCTACCCGTCTCTTAATCGAGTTAAGGAGAGGAATGGATTGACTTGCTGGAGGTTTTTCTTTAAAAATATCCTCCACAAAATCCTGCTCAGGTACTGCCTCTTGTGTGGCAATCTTGAAGTATTCGGCTGCCTTTTTCAACATGGCGTTGAAAGCCATTTGGTCATCCACAGGGGAGGCCTGGCGAACTGGGGTGGACGGAGGAGAGTCTAGGCACAAAATATCAGAGTCCTGATCTTACTGTGTCCATGAATTCTGACCTTCCTGCTGGGTTTCCTCCCAGTTGTCCATAGTATCTTGTTGATCCTCCTCATAATTTTCAAGAAAAGAGGCTTTTTCTTCTTCATTGTATATATCTCTATAAGTGTCCATGTGGACAACGTCTTCCTGATGGAAAAACTGAGACTGATCTTGTTGCTGGAGATTAGGGTCTACCCAAGCCCTTTTCGGTGGAGGATGATCAGAGGAAATGATAATCTGCTCCAGCCGATCCATACACCCCTCAAATTTTTCAGTAGTCGATTTAGAGGAACCAAACGGGCCTACGCGAGGAGAAACGACGTTCTCTGCACTGCGGCATCGAAAGGAACCTCTCAGGGCCTCGGAAAGGGGCTCTTGACTATCCTCGTTAGCTTTCTCGGAATCGGGAACTGAATCCGCAGAAAACTTTTCCACGGCCTGTCCCATATTCGTAGGTGGAACAGACATAAGGCCTAGCGTCGCAGTGATTCTTCCGATGCTGCTTTGGATAGTCACCGAATCGTCGTGAGACAAGGCCTCCGATGATTTATCGGCAGTTGTAACACCGTCCACACTAGAAGGCCTAGCGGTCGGTTTACCGGGTAGAGGCCTAGTCGTAGTTTTCGGGCCTACTGAGGCCTTGGAAACCGTTGAAGCATCGGGTTCCCGCACTTCAATGCGTGTACGTTATGGAGTAGCGCCATTAATTTGCTTAGATTACCCAGTTGTCAAAAGCTGCTGCTGATGCGGTGAAGGCTTTGGATCTGAACGATCCGAGGGAACCAGCGAAGATTTCGGCGGCCCCGTTGGCGCTTTTGCTTTTTTTGGCAAAGGCATCGAAATTAGCGTATGGGTTGTGTGCTTAGTGGGATGTGTTTGTACGCCCCTGTCGCCGGGTGTGGTCCCTGTAGCAAGAACAGAGTCGAGCCTTAAAGGGTCGGGGACGGGCGTGGCAGACCTAGAAATGTCCGCCTCAAGGTCTAAAACATCTGCGTTGGACGTTTGGTCACCCGAAGTACCCCCGTCACTTTCAGCTGGTGTGGCGGTGGGGGAAGGGAGCTCCACGCGTGACGTGTCGTACGCGGCCCACCGCTTTACACTGCGCTCCTTGAGGGTCTTAGGCCGAGGAGTTTGCACGCCGCACACCGCTTCTCGTCATGCTCTAGGGGGAGACAGTCGTTACACGTCCCGTGTTCGTCTCCCCAAGGATAATTAACCCTACACTTAGGGCAGAACCTAAAAGGAGTCCTTTCCATAGCCAAAGGGAAGGATGACCAGACCAAAAGGGAAAAGAGGGGAAAGGAGGAAAGACATACTAAACAATATGGCCACCCCGACCCCACTCTCCCTACTGTATAGGTCGGCCAGAGGGCCCGACCATGTGGAAAATACGACCGCCGGATCTAGGCGATGAAATCCACCGGCGTATGCGGATCCCCCGTAGTCTTCGTCGAAGATGTTCTTTATGGGCGAAGTGACTTAACGGGGAATAAACCGACAATTCGGTTAAGATAAACAATGTCTCTTGTAAGAGCTCCGCTATAGGGCAACCAGTATCTGGCCGGAAAAAAACAATCTGAGGGACCTCGGCGCGTGAGGGAGTCTGGGTACACTACACGTTACGATAGGGATAGTGTTAAAGACACGCCTATGCCGACGTCCCCTTTCAGTCCCCGGAAGACGAAAGATGCAATACTCTGCGGTTACCACTGGATGTCGGACTATATGCACAGCATGTGATTCTAAGCAGATTAACAAGCATCAGAAATTGTGTTTCAAAGCGTCCACAGAGTAACAGGGAGGGAACATGGGATTGAAAATGTAATACACTGGAGGATAAAGACAAACCTACTAGGCCTTGTGAGCATTCAGAGCGTGCAAGTGCAGAGAGAGTAGAGGGGAATAGGGAGAGGAAGGGAAGTGCTTGAGTGCCTGTGCTCGTGGGTGAGCAGCAGGTGTAAGTGGCGAGTGTAAGGAGTTAGGGAGCATTCAGCTGTAGTAAGTAAGTAAGTAAGTGCAGGCCTACAGTGGCATAGGCCAGTGGGTGACAAGGCAAGTGCTCTGGGCAGGTGGAGGATGGAGGCGATTGGGTGTTGGAGACCAGTGCCAGAAGGACACATAAGGGCCCTGGTCACCAATCTCAGAAACTGTGGGTTTAGCAGAGGAGGGAAGAGGGGAAGGAAGAGGTGAAAAGGAAAGTCTTGAGAAGCTTCCGGAATTTGAGGAGATCCAGCTCAAGACAAAGAGGAAGCGGGAGGCTGTTCCACAGGAGGGAGCCAGCTGAGGAAAGAGATCGGACATCGACCCTCTGTTTAGCAAAATGCTTGACACACAGAGAGTTGGTACCAGAGGGACATAGAGGTCTAGAGGGAGAGTATTTAGAAAGAGCAAGTTGCGGATAGCGTGGTCCCCGGCCACAGACAGCCTTATGGGTGATGCAGAAGTAATTGAATTTGATCCTTGCAGCAGCCGGGAGCCAGTGAAGAGTTTTTAGGGCAGGAGAGATGTGGTCCCTGGGCTTGAGGCCCAGGATAAGTCTTGCTGCCCTATTCTGGATTAGCTGTAGTGGTCATAGAGAGCAAGAGGGTAGATTTAAGAGAAGGCTATTCCAGTAGTCTAGCCTAGAGAGAACCAGGGCTCTGGTAACATTGAGCTTCTGGAGGAAGGTGTGAAATGGGAGAATTCCTTTGAGAAGGAAGAGTTGAAAGTGGGACTTCTTGGCATTGTCCTGAATGTTAGGGAGGAAGGAGAGAGAGGAATTGAAGATGACTCTGAGATGTCTGGCTTCAGCTGAAGGAGACGGTGAGAGCCCATTGCGGTTGGCCAGAGTGAGGGGAAGAAAGTGGGAGCAGGGGTCCCAATAGGAAGGATCTCCGTCACGCTAGCATTGAGGCAGAGATCGTTGGCAGTGCGCCAGGACTGGATGGCAGATAGACAGTCCGGGAAGAAGGAATAAGTAAGAGGGTCAAACAGAGGTTCAAGAAGAGTTGTGTGCCATCTGCGTAGCACTGGAAGTTAAAGGAGAAGGTGGAAATGTGGAGTGCCAGTGGAGCGGGGGGAGAGTTTGAAACCTTGGGGGACACCACAGGTGGAGAAAAGAGATGGGGGTGGGGGGAGAAGGTGCACAGAATAACCTGGGATCGAGAGTCACTTATGAAGGAGGTCAGCCAGTCCAGTGCCCGCTCTAAGATACTCAGGGTATCATGGGGCCGTTTTATGAGGATGCAATGTTTGATCGTGTCAAAGGCAAAGGAGATATCAAGTAGAACAAGGACATCTAGGGAGTTAGAATCCAGAGAAGCGAGCAGTTCTTAACGGGTGTTCAGAAGAGCAGTTTCCGTGTCTCTGGATGCTCGGAGTCCACATTGATGGAGACCGCCAACAATTTCAGTGTGTGATGTAAGTTGGGGGAATGCCAGCTTCTCCAGGAGTTTCCAGAGGAAGGGGGTGATAAAAATAGGGTGGTAGTTGGCTGGACAAGTGGGGACTGCTGAGGGTTTTTTCAGGAGAGGGCGCACAAGGGTGTGCTTTAGAGAGGAAGGGAAAGATCCAGTGGCAAAAGAGTGGTTTCAGAAATCAGCAAGTACAGGGGAAAGAGAGCCAATGTTGTCCTTAATGGTTCTGGAGGAGCAAAGGAAAACCTTTTTGGAGGAGACCTTCATGGAGCGGACAACTCTGGTGACCTCATCAGGTGTGACCTGGAAGAAGGAGGAGAGGAAGAAGGGAGTGGAGAAGGGGTGGGAGGAGAGGAATGCAAGGGTGCTCAGGATGTCCTGGTTTTTAGTAATGAAGTGTGTGGCCAATGTGTTGCAGACGGCTTGGGAGGGGAGGGTTGAGGATGAGACTGCGGAAGGGTTGACTAGTTTATGCAGATTTTGAAGAGTTCAGCCCTGTTGTTGGATGCACCAGAGACCCGCGTCTGGATGTGGGCCCTTTTCTTGATGCAGATGGAAAGTCTGTATTGTCTTTGGAGCAGTAGACAGGCCAGTTTGTCAGAGGGTGAGTCAGAGGTCTGCCATTTCCGTTCTGCAGCCCTGAACTTGCCTTTTAGGGCTGCAAGTTCAGCGTCGTACCAGGTGTTAAGCTTAGAGGCAGGTTTCAGGTGGAACCTCATTACTGGGGCAAGAATGTCAAGAGTGTTAGTAATGGCCAGATGGAGGTTGCAGAGAGCAGAGTCAGAGGTAGAGTCTGGGTTGGGGTCAGAGGGGGGATGAAGGTGGATGCAAAGGCAGAAGTTGACACTTGTTTAATTGGGTGGATGTTCGTGAACGAGGTTGGCAGGCCTGGAGGAGGTGAGGTCAGAGGGCCAAGGGGACCAAGGTGAGAGGAGATAGTGGTCTGACCAGGAGAGAGGGGTGGTCAGTGGGGAGGATAGTGAAAGATCAGAGTGGATGAGGGCGTAGCGATGATTTCCAGCCGAGTGGGTTGGACCGGAAGGGTGAATGGAGAGGGAGAGCAAGGTGCAGAGGTCATGGAAGAGAGTGAATTCCATGATAGAGGAGTCCAGATGGATGTTGAAGTCGCCCAAGAGAAGGAGTCTAGTGGTGGTTGACAGGAGAGAGGAGCAGAAATCGGCCCATTCAGAGAGGACTGAGTCCCTATGCTTTACACTGAGGTAGCCCTATGGAAAAGGTGAATTGCTTCTTCATATGCTAATTGTTGTTTTGACTCATAGACTGATTAATTGTGTCCTGTGCCTCTGTTACTTCTTTCAGGTGGTGGGCTACACATCCACTGCCTTCAAATTCTTGGTAATATTTGTATTGAGCAAAGTATGCATAAAAACATAAGTAAATCAACCGATCGCCCCCGCTGCTGACTGTCATGCAAGTTTGAATATGCTATGCTTTTAGAGAAAAAGATTTCTGGAGCATCCTGCAGTAGTTATGTTCTCATCAGGCAGCACCATGCAGAAGCAGTCATCAAACCCCCATTATCTGTGGAGCACCTCATAGTTAATTTATTCCACCAAGGTCTGTGTTTTCCACAGTGGCAAGGAAAAATGGTATTGTCTCTTTTGAGCCATATCAGTGTACAACCCTGCCTGCTAGGGGTACACACCTTGCAGCAGTGGGATAAGCCATGGGTAATTAAGGCCACGGCTGCCAGATTCTGAATAGACTCATTTGTTGCACTAATTCAAGCTCAATGTATACCAGTATCACTGCCTGTCAATTATGACGATGTGCAGGATGCATTCCCCCTACCTCTGACGCAAGTAGGAAGGCAGACCTCTCAGCCACCACCTTCTAAGCAACAGCAGTCCCTCACCATACACGTATAGGCAGTCAGCTGGAGTGTTGTAAGGTATCCTATCCTATTAATTCACCCTATTTCCTCAACACCGCCCAAATGCAATCCTGGTAATGGCAATTTCACTTCAGGGCACAAGAAGTAGCCCCTGCCTAGCCAGTTCTTTTGAGGCCTCTGGTAATCGTCATCTGTGGGAGGTGGAACATTGATTATTACTGGCCAGAAAACTTTGATGAAGCCGGAATGACTGGCTAGGCTCATAATGCGGGTAGTTTTGAAAAGGTTCTAATGTTGATGTATTCGTATTGTTGAATAGTACCTTGGTGAGGGGCCACCAAAAGATGACATTTGCATTTATTTGATGACAATGCTTGAGAAATAACAAGAGTTGTCAGCTCAGATGATCAGTGGACAGCTGAACAATAACCTAGACTCAAATTGATTTACCAGCTGGAAATTGGCCAGTCTATAATGCAGAATTCAGCAGGACAAAAGATGGCGATTCTGAGATGCAGTGGGAGATGAAGCAGATAAACATGTGGATTGGGCATATGTCTGGTGGAGTGGCTGGGCATAAACTGGGGTATTCTTTTGGTTTCTCTGGATTTAGGCGTTCCAAAAAGTTCTTGATGGGCCTTCAATAAAAAGAATTGTGGTAGGGGGCTGGCTCCTGTATATGAAGACACATCTGCTCCTATTGTCATATCTCTTCATATCTGCAATAGAAAAGCCACAATGAGAGCATCAGGGGGTGCGGACAAGATGGCTGCATAATCATAGAGCTTGGGGTGCCCCACTGAGGAGACCAGCATAGTGCCCCGCCACCCCCCGATGTGTCTGTGTGCACCATCATGAGGTGAAAAACACACACTGGTTCTGGAGCAGTGAGCTTGGCAACTTTGAGCTCAGAGGGGTGTCCCTCTGGGGCTCGGATGCCATCATCGCAGAGGGAGGAGGGTGGACCTTGCAAAATGCTCCTTCGCACGAGCGGGCTGTTGAAGGAGCTGGTGCTGTGGAGGACTGCAGGACTGGGGGACTTGTGACAGATTTGAGCAGGATTGTCAGCGATCCCAGATCCGGCTAGGTTGCGGAGTCTGGACCGAACCTCCACACACCACCATACTTAGTGGGTGTGGCGTTCATCGAATTGGTCGGCTGTGATGCTGCTCCTGTCCCATTAGGGGGTATGCAGTGGGAGGTGTCCAAGACCTGACAGTCCGGTGAAGAGGACATAGGCCCTGCGGCTTTCCAGAAAACAGAAGCACATACAAGCCCTAGTTGTCAGCAGCTATGGGGGAACTGCTTGACCCATGGAGCATGTACCTGGGCGTGAAGTAGGTACTGGTATGCACAAATATCTGCACATAGTTTTGCCTGCTGTATGGGCGCAAGAAAAGTGTAGCAGCCAGGGGGTTAGCAGAGCTTTGCATGGACACTGGCCTCGGGGACCAGTCTGAAGTGGAGTCTACCTCATGACCTGGACACCCAGAGTGGTGGTATTCTGAGGGCAGCGATGCACAGTATTTGGAGCACCTGGTTGGACAAAACTTGGGTGGTGTGTGAGGGGACATAAGAGGGGTCCACGTGTGTGAAGCTTGGAAGGACTGTTGCTCACTGGCAGGGCCTCCTCCTGTGATGGTACCCCCCTCCCCCGAGGCAGGGGGTCATGGGTAAGCCCACTGGCTCCAAGAGTAGTGCTATCTACCATAGTAGGAGGTGCAATGGCAGAGATAATGAAGAGCCAGGCCTTTCCTCCCACACATCTGGGAGGTGTAGCGTCAACAAAAATTGACATTTTATGTATCTTGCAGGAAATTAAAGCCCTGAGGTGGAACCTACATGCCTCACTCACTGAGCTCAAGGGCAGGAAGGCAAATGTGGAGGGCAAGGTCGAGGACAAATAACATAACCAGCAATTGGTGGATGTCTTGTAGGCACAGCTCGACAACCGCCTTAAGGTGTTGGAAGCCAGGGACAGAGACCTCACCTTCAAGATGGAAGACATGGAGGACAGGGAGAGGCGTAACAATATCTATATTTGGGGCTTGCTGCAGTATGAAGGTGAAACTGTGTATGATCTGGATAATAAAGTGGAACACGTTTGGAGGGTCCTGTTTGATGATAATAGACCAAAGTCTACACAGTACAACCACATCCATTGGTATGGAGGCCCCAGGGATGGACCTAAATTAACCCTTCCAAAATGTCATTATTATAAGGACAAGATGGAGATCTTGGTGAAAGCTAGACAGAAAAACTATATCACATACAAAGGGTCCAAGGTCCAACTATGCCAAGACCTCTCTGGGGCACCCTGGCCCGTTATAGGGCTTTTGGACCCCTTACTACCTTGTTGATGGAGAAGGACATCAGGTATAAATTCGGCTTCCTATTTTCAATATCGATAAGGGTACAGCAAGCAAGTTTTCTGAATCAACCTTGATCCCTTGCCTCATGGAGGAGCTAGCTGTAAAGTCCAGGCAATCTATGTGGGAAGGGGTGAAGGAAAAACAGGACAGATTCATGAAGGCTTTCACTGGGAAAGGCACCACAGTCAAGATGTCAGGCTCTTGCAAATTCAGGAAGGTTGCAGGGACCTCTCCGACTAAGTCAAAACATTCATAGTTAGAAGTTGCCATTTCATTTTCACAATTCAAAGTCGTGGTGGGCATAGTACTTGCAGTGAGACATGAAGGGTGGAGCAAAAGTTGGGGGGTGTTGGATGTTCAGGAATATTGTTGAACATGTATCTGCAGTGGGAGGGGGCTGGGGAAGTGGCTCATAGGTGTGCCTGGCTATCTCCGGGCATCGGATTTATCCCAGGATCAGCCGGATTGTGCCCTCTGTTCTGTTTGTTCAGAGGGATTCAGGGCAGGGTTTGTTGGGGATTCGTCACTTAGGGAATGATTACAAGTCTATACTCAGGTATACACATGCAGCGAGTTACCTAGAACCCATCGGTAAGTCAGTAAAGGAATGGCACACATCCAAATGAAATGGGGTCCCTGAGGATAGTTTACCTTAATGTGAAGTGTCTGAATTCCCCCGCCAAGAGATCGCTATTGGGGAGGGAGATGAAAATACACGTGCTGACAGTGATGATGGTGCAAGAGACCCACTTTAACGAAGGACACGAAACCAAGATCTATGGCAAACATTAATTGGGCATCAGCATCAGTCACAAAAAGAGGGGTTGGAATACTCTTGGGCCTAGGGGAAGAGCTGACCGAAGTCCAGGTTTAGAGGGAACTTAATCGTAGACTACTGATGCTGAAGGGCAAGTTGAGGGTGAGAGAGATCACCCTGGCCACATTATACACCCCGAACAGCCACCTGTGGGGATTTATTGAAGAGACGTTTAGAGAACTGAAGGGGTGGGCTAAAGGTTTTAAAATCATGGGGGGGCAACTTTAACACCACAAGGGACTCAAGACTTGATTGGGGATCTGAGACGGAAGTGGGAGAATGAAACAGGATGGGGGAAGGAAGCCCACTTGGACCTGGAAAAAGGTCTTGATAGGTACGCATGATGTGATACGTGGAGGGAGTTCCATTCCTAACCCAGGGGCTACACCTTCAGCTCCCACCCTCATAGATAGCTCATGAGGATTGATTTCCTTTTGGTGGAAAGGGGATGTGGAAATTGGGTGGAGAAGGTGGATGTTCCAGTGGTTGGTAGGTCTGATCACAATGCAGTGCAGATCGAACTTAGGTGGGGACTACCTAGGTCCAGGGGTGGGAGGTGGCTATGCAATTTAGGGACTTCCTAAAGAACGAGATAGATCAATTCTTTATTGGCAACAACACTAGATACATGGATTTGTGCACTATTTGGGAAGTAGCTAAGGTTACCATACTGGGACTGATCATAACTGAGGGCACCAGGGTGAAAAGGGTAAGGAATCAGGAGAAGGCCAGAATTGTAGAGGAGATAGCACTGCTAAGGGAAAGGCTGACACTGAGTGGCATGGACTAGAAGGGGATCATTGATGATGTTCAAAGCAAGAGGCAAGAATTGAAATTGCTCCTTAGGCAGTGACTCCCATGCACAATATCTTTCTACCATAGACCTCCGATCCTGGCGGAGGAAGAGAAGGCCAAATCAGACTAGTTGCTCAGGTAATTAATGGCTTGATGGTGGTGAAGGCACTTAGGGACAATGGTTTCTCTGCATATTTGTATAAGACGTACTCAGGGTGTTTTCCCCTTTCCTCTCAAAGCTCTTCAACACCTTCGACAAAGTGCTCTGACCCTCTTTTCTTAGAGCCACAATAGTGGTACTACCTAAGGAAGGTAAGGACCCACTCAGTGCTTCTCAAATAGGCTGATATCACTGCTATATTTCGATGCAAAGATTCTCACCAAGCTTATGGCTTACCGATGGGATCCCTTCCTTCCGAAACTGGTCCACTCAGACCAGGTGGGCTTCATAAAACACAAGCAGGGCACAGATAACCTGTGGAAGACCCTCAGCCTGATGGCACTGCCCAAGGATAGCAATGGACGCAGAGAAGACCTTTGATAGGGTCTACTGAACCTTCCTCTTGATCAAATTTGGCTTTGTCCTGCAATGGCTGAAAACTTTTTACTCAACGCAGACAGCCAGAATTCTGGTGAATGGTATACAATTGGAAGCCTTGCCTCCTTGATGAGGGGAACAAGACAGGGCTGCCAACGTTAACCCTTCTCTATGCCATTTTAATGGAACAACTCGCACAACAGAAATAACCCAGAGACAGGGGGGTTATTCAAGTCCTCAACGTCCAGTATAAAGTGTCTCTGTTTGCAGACGGCCTGCTCCTATATATTCGAGAGCCCAATAGGATGATTTCATCTGTGGTTAGTGATCTGGCAGACTATGGGAGCCATTAAGTTAATTATTACAAATTGGTTCTTTTTCCAATGGGGGCGTTCTCTGCCACAGTGCTGGATTATATTTCAGAGTCTCAGTTCAATTTTGAAAAGGCCTCAATAAAATACCTTGGTATAAATATAACAAATCCCATTAACAATCTATATCGTGCAAACTACCAACCGCTTTGGGAAGAGGTGAAGAGCGATCTCAAGAGGTGGGGAAGGATGGTTCTGTCTTGGATAGCAAGACTCAACATCATTAAAATGAACATATTGCCTAGATACTTATAATGGTTTCAAATGTTCCCAATCCCAGTGTCCTTAAAGAAACTACTTGTAGAGTTCATTGGGCTGGAGCGAGGCCTAGAATTGCCTACAAGACATTGATCTGATAAAGGGTCTTACCACCTTTGAATATATTTTGGTGACAGGGGGTCCGGAGAAGGGCCAGGTCTTGAAAATATATCGAAACTTTTTGCAGCCGGCACCCATAGAGGATCTTATTGTGAAGTCGCAATGGGAACATGACCTGGGAGGGTAACTAGACATTGAGATTTGGCAAAGTATGTGCAGGCCGACCCAAAAAGCTCTATATCTTCCAAACATAGGCTCAATGCCATTAAGTTGCTTCACAGGTGGCAGCTGCCTCCAGCACGATTAGGAAAGATGTACCCCAATGTAGACATGCACTGCTCGGACGGCTGTGGAGCCAGCTGCAATTACTGGCACATGTGGTGGGTCTGCTCCCACATACAACTCTTTTGGAGTGAGCTCCTTTCTTGGATATGCAGCCTATATAGGTTTCAGTTATAGGTCAATTGTTTGAATGCAAAAGGTCGAATGACAAAAGGGTCGAGGCAAAATGACCGAAAAAAATTGTCAATTTTCTTTTTTGGGGGGGGGGGGTCCCCCTTCAATCCCCTGTTTTTGGTGTAAAAACACCTTTTTTACCTATACTAAAGCAAAACAAATATATATATACATTTTTAAAAAAAATTCGACCCTTTTGTTTTCGGTCGTTTTGCCTCGACCCTTTTGTCATTCGACCTTTTGCATTCGAACATTTGACCGGACACCGGTTGGACAAAGCCCATCACCCCTCTTGGTCCTACTTGAACTCAAGCAGGAGGAAGAACGGTATGTCTTCACGAACCACATGACTCGCAACTTGCTCTTGGCAGCTAGGATCACAGTAGCAAGGTCATGGAAGAGAAAAGGAAGCCCTAGTAAACGGGAATGGGTTGGTGTCACCAGGGACATTTTCACAATGGAAGCCCTGACTGAGTAAATCAATCAAGTGGACTGCATGCGCAACAAGTGATTACCCTTCACATCAGAATACATGACAAGGATGATATATGTCTCTGTGACACCTTGGGAATCACAGGTCAGGCTCTGGCATGGTTAATCTCCTTTCTCTCCGACCACCCATCACAGGTGGAGCTCAGAGCCTTTTTCTCAACTATTGCTCTCTCAACATGTGATGTTCCCCAGGGATATAACCTCTCCCCCTGGTTCTTCAACATCTGTATAGCTGCCTTGGCACGTATCATTGGCACTTTCACCTCTAACTTCGAGAGTTACGCGGATGACACACAATTATCTTTCAGGCTACCCTCAGCCACCTCGGTCCAAAATCTACATTTTATCATGAAAAAGTAACGAGAACGGGCCGGAACGCTACCCTAATATATAAAACAGGAGCAAAACTCACCTGAAAATGATGGAAACACACATGAAGAACATTTTGGAAATGAGAAATGTTCAACAATGTGCTGTCATTAACCCATTACTGTCCAAAATCTACATTTTAACACGAAAAAGTACCCGGTACAGGCCGGAACGATACCCTAATATATAAAATGGCAGCAATACTCGCCTGAAAATGATGCCAACACACATGGAGAACATTTTGGAAACGGGGAAGGTTAAACATGTGCTGTCATTAACCCACTGCTGCCCAAAATCTACATTTTAACACGAAAAAGTACCCGGAATGGGCCAGAACGCTACCGTAATATATAAAACGGCAGCAAAACCCACCTGCAAATGATGGAAACACACATGAAGAACATTTTGGAAATGAGGAAGGTTGAACAAGGTGCTGTCATTAACCCATTACTGCCCAAAATCTAGAACTTATCACGAAAAAGTACACGAAATTGGCCGGAACGGTACACTTAGATATGAAAAGGCTGCGAAACACAACTGCAAATGATGCAAACACACGAAAAACATTTTGGAAATGATGAAGCTTGAACAATGTGCTTTCATTAACCCATTACTGCCCAAAATCTACATGTTAACCCAAAAAAGTACCCGGAATGGGACGGAACGGTACCCTAATATATAAAACGGCAGCAAAACTCAGCTGCAAATGATAGAAACACACATGAAGATCATTTTGGAAATGAGGAAGGTTGAATAAGGTGTTGTCATTATCCCATTACCGCCCAAAATCTACATTTTTTCACGAAAAGTACATGGAACAGGCCAGACCCCTACCCTATTATATAAAACTTCAGCAAAACTCTACTGAAATTGTTGCAAACACACATGAAGAAAATGTTGAAATGAGAAAGATACACCAATATCCTTTCATTAAGCCATTACTGCCCAAAATCTACATTTCATCACAAAAAAGTACACAGAACGGGCTGGAACGGTACCCTAATGTATGGAAAGGCAGCGAAACAAAACTGAAAATGATACAAACCGACATGAAGAACATTTTGAAAAGGGAAAGGTGAAACGATGTGCTACCATTAACCCATTACTGCCCAAAATCTACATTTTATCTCGAAAACGTACCCGGAACGGGAAGGAACGCTCCCTTAATATATAAAAAGGCAGAAAAACTCACCTGAAAATGATGCAAACACACATGAAGAACATTTTGGAAATGAGGAAGGTTGAACAATGTGCTGTCATTAACCCATTACTGGCCAAAATCTACATTTTATCATGAAATAGTACCCATAACGGGCTGGAACGGTACCCTAATATATAAAACGGCAGCAAAATTCACCTGAAAATGATGCAAACACACATGAACACATTTTAGGAATGAGGAGGGTTGAACAATGTTCTGTCATTAACCATTAGTGCCCAAAATCTACATTTTAACATGAAAAAGTACCCGGAACGGGCCGGAACAGTACTTTAATATATAAAAGTCATGCACTGTACAACGGTTTGCCGTTGCACGCCTCTGAGAGTTTGAAGAGAGTCTCAGAGGAGGAGCTGTGCCCTGGTAGTAATGCTGCTGAAAAGAAAAAGCGGCAAGTAACATCTAGTGCGGGCGCCCAGCATAGAATGCTATCAGAGCCAAAGCTGGGAGTTGTTTCAGGAGAGCCATGTGTGCGCTGTCAGCATAGTGAACAGCTGGGTGCTGTGTCTGGAGAGCCATGTGGGCACAGTCAGCTCAGTGAACAGCAGGTACCTGAACCAGTGAAGTTGGCAGTGATGGAGGTTGGTCCCAGAGTGTGTTGGGGTCAGGGTCACAGGTAGCAGCTTGACAGCTGCTCCAGGTATGGTGTGGATGGCACTGTGCTGTTTCCGGACTGCATCTCTGGGAATCAGGAATTGGCTGTTCGCTGGGAAGAGCTCTGGGGTTTTTGCCGTGGTTGTGGGGCTGTCCTAGGTGACCCAAGAAGTCAATATTTGGCTGTTTTCCACAAGCTGGATCAGGACTTTATGTCATTTTTCAGAGACCTGTCCATGCTCAACCGTGAATATTGATCAACAGTGTTATGTGAGGCCTGTTTAGTTGTACGTTGTCCATTGGTACATTGTGGATTGTGGTGGATCTGAGACGTGTCTGGTGTATTTTGGTAAAGACGTGGCCTCTGTTAGTTGAAGGAAGATGACATTTGGTTTGTTCTCGCATGTTGTTTTAACATTTGCCTCCACAGGTCTGTCAGAATATGGACTTGAGAATAGGGCATGGACTTACGGGAGGGTTACTTGTGTATGTGGTGTGTGTTGAGCTCCCTGGGTGGTTTAGCAAACCACCTTGTGGGGTTAGACAGTTTTGTTTGTGTTTTGAGTGGCAGTGTAGTGCCAGCCGCCAGTGCTGCTAGCTGCCTCAGGGGTGTTGTGCACCCAGCATTCTGGGGAAGTGTTATGTGCCCATGCCATTTGGGTTTATGGTTGTGGTTGGAGAAATGTTGTGTTTACCACATTAGTTTGTTTCTGTGGAGGTGGACCCTGAATTCACATTTTTTTTGCCATTTGGTCAAGTGTGCTTTGCCTGTGTGCGCTGGGAGAACCCCGGTACCCGTTGTGTGGTATCGCTCCCACACCTTGGATGTGGTGGTCTCAACCCATGTGTTGTTCTTGTGGTTGCGGTGCTCCTTGTTGGGGCACTGGTGGTGCATTTTCGTGCACCATCTATTTGTGGTGGTGTAGTGTTGCTTGTCTGTCGAGCAGCCTCAGTGTTGGTTTGGTTAGGTGATAAAGTGGTTTTGTTTGGTTTAGGTGGGTAGTTGGCAGGCGTTCTGAGTGGTGTGGGGCCGGTACCCTGTGTGAGTTCCAGCTGTTTGGTCAACAGTGTGGATGGTGATGTGTTTTGGTTTGTGATGTTTTTCTAGCATTTCATTGGTAGGACAGCGAGGGGATTTTATTTATTTTAATTGTATGTATTTATTTATATATGGTGCCGAAAGCCTGCAGGCATCGGGCGCCAGTTAACATCAACACCAAAAGACATACAGAAAACAGGACAGAAGTCATGAAAGTTGGGGCATGTCAAGGGTAGCATTACTTAAAAAGAAAGGTTTTTAGTTGTCGTTGGAATCTTGAATTGCAAAGTTTGGCTCAGAGGACTCAGAAGGATTTTACCAGTCTGTTAGCCCACTTGACGCTTGGTATGGCTTGAGTGGCAGGTTTCTGTGTTCTGAGCAAGTTTTATAGTGACTGAATATTGGACCGGTCATGGGTAACTTGGAGATGGTTGTTTTTTTGGGATTGTTCTTTTGTCTCTCTGTTCTGTTCCCTTACTCTTGTTGGTTTTAAGGAGGGAGATGTGCTATGTATTGCTTTCTCCCCTGTTCCTGTGTTGTTACCCTGGGTGCTGTGGAATGCTTGTAGAAAGCCTGCCTGTGTAATGTTGAGAGAGTGTTTGTGTGTTCCTTGGGAGGCAGTTGGAACTGGGCTGCTGGATTGAGAGGGTGCCGGTGGATGTCTCCTATGTCTTTCTGTACTTGAAGATCTTTTTGTACTTACCTGCTACTTATAATCCTGGAAACTTGTATCTAAGTAAAGAAGATACCTACCCCTGCCTGGCTTCCCTGTGCCATCACTAAAGTACCCACTTAACATAATGCAAAAGAAGTGAAACATTTCACCTCTTACATCAAATACTACTGCAATAGTGGTAACAGAGCAGAGGAAGTCTATGCATGTTTTGACAAATCCCAAGGTATTTCCCATGAGGTCAGAGAGGTGAGGCTGCTACCCGATAGTCCCCCTGTGGGTGGAACTCAGCGGGTGGATTGCATGGAGAGGGAAATCCCTCATGGAACCAGTGATGATTCACTTGGGAGAACGCAGTATTCCCCTCCTTCACTTCTGTCCTCTACTTCCCTTCACCCAACTCAGTCTCCACTTTTCTTATCTTCTATTCACACCATTTAGGTCCCCCGTACTTTTGTATGTTACAGTGGAGTGAAGGGTATAATTGACAAGAATGGGATGATGAAGAGGGATGCTCACCCTAGCTTAATGCAAATGATCACTGAGATGAAGGAGGCAAACGCCCACTGCGCAACCAACACACAAGGTACAGTTGTCAAGAAGCAATCCCAATCATAAAAAGGGAAGAAGGACTCAATGGTATGTGGAATCCGCCCTGGAGGAGCAAGGAACAAGACGCTTGTTCTATGCCAGAGAACACAAAGGCTGAGAGGCTAGGCGCAGAGGCGTGTAGCAAGGAGAGAGGTCCAAGCAAGGCGGACCTGGCCAGTGGCAGGGAGAAAGGAAGCCAAACCGCTGAAAGCAGACAGAGAACGAAGATACAGGCAGCCAGAGACAAAAGTAAGAATCCGCAGCTGTGGAACCACGGGAAAGAGAATGCCAAACTCAGCTGCAGCAGACTAACTGTGCTCTGCCACCTGATGAGATCGGAGTCCACCCAGATGCTTGCCAAAGGTAGGGAAAGGGTTGGGCTGGTGGTGAGGGCATTAAGGGAGCTAGAGCAGCTGAAACCCCATGCAGGCATATCCCAAAGAGCACATAGAGATGCAAGTGGTACTATATTTGATACCAACTTTGTAAATCACGCAAACATACACTGAAAAGCACAAGGGGATACCAGTGGCATTATATGTGATACACATGTGATAAATCACGCAAATACATCATGGAGAGTACAAAGGGGTGAAAGAACGATGAGAATGCGGTAAAGCAGAGCAGTCATCCTAAAGATTTCAAAGAGATACAAGAGAGGATACTCAGACAAATGCCAACCTCAAGAAAATGCCTATTTGTGATAGTACCTGGCAGGAGAGTATACTAGGTCTGTCTGAGTGGTTGGTATGGTTTTTGGGTTGTTGGGCTCAGCCATATGGGTATTAAAGAGGGGTATGACAGTGACCATCTAATGAAAGGAGCAGGATAAAAAAGGCGTTAGGGAGATGCAGTTTAGAGATGTCAGTCCTTTAACAGTCTGGGGGTACAAAGGGGTCTGTGGGAGCACAGGAAGGGTGGCAGAGCAGAGGATGGGAAGTGTTGAAAAAAATCTTAGCAAATGGGGGATGAGAATGCGGGATAGTGGAGAGAAGGTACTGATGGGTCAGAGGGGAAGGAGGTTAGTGAGATATGGGATTTTCAAGCATTTTGCAGTGAAAGATGAAAGATTGAAGAGTGGTCGGGGGAGAAGGCTAAAAACAGATGGGTCCTGGATAGTTTGTGACAGTAAAAATGAAGAGAAGAGATGAAGTTGGTGTAGCACTGTGATGTGGCAGAGTGCAGGCTATAGCAGAGTATGGGGAGTGATTCGTTGTAGGAGACAAGAACAACCTGGGAAAGGATTTTACATCAGCAGCAAAGATGGGTGGGCATATAGTATGATGAATCAGTAGTGATTCCCCCCAGAATCTTGGCCTGGGACCCTTCTAATGTGGCCAGGGGAAGGCAGACCCATTGCCAAAGGCAAGCCAGAAACAAAGTGAGACCATATCAGACTAACTGTCCATGTGTTGTGAAATGCAGATCATCAGATGATATAAACAGACATTGCCAAAGCCAAGCCAGAAATAGTGTAAGACCACTTTCTAGTGACTATTTGGTTGTTGGTGCAGAGAGGAACGAAAGGTGGCAACCAGGCTGCCCTTCTGAGGAAGAATATTCAGAGGGACAGAAGCATAGTTACAGAGGAATCCTGAAGAGCACTAATGTGATTCCTTGTTTCACCGAAAATGGTTTGTAGTTTGATACTAACTAAACCTTTTTCAGTTGTTGTTCTAAGTTGGAAGTTACCACTGAAGCAGACTTTGTTCTTTTGTGAAGTATTAGACGGGCAGGCGAGTAAACCTGTGTGGCAAGTTGCTGAAGTAGAAGGCCTGGCATGAGTGAAAACCAAGTAATTGTAAGGAGAGTGCTAAACTGTGGTTATAACAAATAACTATTTTAATCTGTTCTTACTCCGGGAGGAGTTGGAACACACTATTTCTTTAAAAAAATCAAAAGGTATGGAATGGAATGGAATAGATTTGTAAAGCGCAACATTGCCCGAGGGCATCTTGGTGCCCTCTACAGAGCAGTGAATGAGATAACCTAGAAAATAAACACTTTCAGAGCTTTGCGAAAAGCCAGATGAATCGGGGTAGCTCTGAGAGGAATAAGTAGAGATTTCCAGAGAACAACCGCAGCCACTGGGAAAGCGCGGCCACCAATGCAGCTATACCTGACCAATGGAACAGTCAGCAAGCAAGCGTAAACTGAAGCGTACACTGAGCTTGGCTCGGGATGTAGGGTGAAAATGAGGTATTCCACCACCTGGATATAGAAAGTTTGGGGGACCAGGCAAAGGGCCTTGAATTGAATACGTTTGGCCACAGGAAGCCTATGGAGTTTGCGGAGAACAGGGGAGATGTGACAGCCATGAGGAGTAGAAGTCGCCAACCGTGCTGCAGCATTCTGGAGGACTTGCAGGCAATGAGGTATATAAGCAGGTTGGCCAAAGTACAGAGAGTTGCAATAGTCCAACGATGATGTAACTAGAGCAGAACTGACAGACACGAAGATGCTCCGGGATATAGGGGATGACCCAACAAAAGTGCCTCCGCTGAAAATGGCCCGCTGGCACACAGAGCTGGCTTGTTACTCCATGGACAAGGACGCAGTGAGTTTAACCCCAAGGTCCTTGACCATTGACACTGGCTGAGGAAAGGGGCCTAGGGAGGCAGGCTAGAAAGCCGGCGTCCAAAGAGAAGCAGCGGCATGGGGGCCCACCACCAAAACCTCAGTTTTATCACGTTCAACTTAAGCCAGTTGGAATTCATCCATTCTCCCACGGTCTCCAGACAGGCACGAATTCTGGCAGCTGACTCGGGGTTAGAGAGATCCAGATGAACTAAGATATGCATGTCGTCAGCGTAGGAATAACAGAGGAAGCCATGAGAGAATATCAGTTTGGTCAAAGGCTGGACGTAGACGTTAAATATGAACGGGTAGATGGCAGACCCTTGAGGCTCTAGCCATAGCCGCAGAAAAAAAAGGAGGGAGTGATAGAATTTGACAACGGTCAGAGAGGAAGGAAGAAAACCAATCAAGGACTGTGCCCGAGAGGCTGGCACCTGCCAGGCATCCTAGCAGGACTCAATGACCGATGGTGTCAAAGGCGGCTGACGGGTCCAATAGAATCAGAGCACTGACGCTGCCCCAGTCATGAGTCTGCGCCAAGTCGTCCATGACAGAGACCAGGAAACTCTCGGTCCCACGCCCTCGGCGAAACCATGCTTGTGAAGGGTAAAAGAAAGAGGATTCCTCAAGAAAAGTGGAGGGTAGTGGACAGACCAGGGATTCAAGAAGTTTCATCGGGAAAGGTAAAAGAGAGATAGGACGGAAGTTAGAAGGGATCAGTGTATCCAACAAGGGTTTCTTTAACAGTGGGATCACAGTGGCCAGTTTAAGAGAGGTCGGGATCACTCCCGCAGAGAGGAATGTATTAACTGCTTCCGTCAACAAATAAGCAATGTGAGGAAGGATATCCTTAATAGGATGAAGAGGAATAGGATCAAGAGGGTATGATGACCTGAGCTTAATAACAGCAGTGGTCTCCTCCAGAACAGAGAAAGTAGGAAACACAGACAAAGAAGCGGCCGGCGGAGGCTCATGTGGCCCAATATCAGCCTCAGAAGGAAGGTGAGTAACAGCAAAACTCGATCCAATAGAAATTATTTTATCCCTAAAGAATGTGGACAAGGAATTATAGAGGGCCTGAGAGGAGGGAACAGGAACCGCTAAGCTAGTAGAGAGATTACCAACCACGTTGAACAACTCCCTGGGGAGATTCACAGAAGTTTCAATAAGAGATGCAAAGTAGACATGCTTGGCACATGAAATGGCAAGGTGATACTGGGAGGTGACCAGAGACAAGGCAAGCTTGTCCCTGGGGTAATAAGAGCGCCTCCAATTTCGCTCCATCTGCCTGCTTTGTAGGCGAGGGACACACAGCTCATCCGTGAACCACTGCTGAGAGGGGCGTGAAGATAGCCTAGATGTCTTGAGCGCAGCAAGGCTGTCTGCAACTTCAGTCAGAGTACTAGTTAAAGAACTCATGTCCACAGGGGACAGCCTTGAAAGTCGGGCAAGTATAAAAGAGGTCATATCAAATTTAGTAACTGAGCGCCATCCACGCCGCTGGACTAATTTGGCTGGTGTGGCAGATGGCGGGCCCTTAATGCCCCAGGTGAAGGGAACAACAAAATGATCAGCCCACAGGATTTGAAAGGCCGCAAAAAGAGTGACCTCAGCATCTGGTGAGAAAATCAGGTCCAAGGTGTTAGCTAAGGAATGGGTCTGTTCATGAACTTGCTGGGGGACGGAGAGTTCTTTCATAGAGGACACAAAGCTTTGAACCTTAAAGTTCGCCACCTCATTGACCTTAAGATGAAAGTCACCAACACTGGCAAATCATCCTGACAAAGACAGTTGTTGTTTACTTGAAGGAGGCAAATGAAAAACCTGTTCTTACTCCAGGAGGAGTTGGAACCTACCACTTCTTTTGGTACATTGTTGATACAACTGAACGTTTTATTATCAGGTGTTGAGTCCGCAAGAACAGTGTTGGAACTTTGTGGCAAAACAGGATTTCCTGTTTCCTTATGACCTGTGGAGCAAAACCTTGCTCAAATCTGGGGAAGGCGAATTAACCCAGGTTATGAGAAGAGACAGTGGCCATATTGTGAATGTGGTCTGATGTTATATATGATTGTTGGATTGAACTGCCATATATTTTCTTTATTGATTTATTGAATGTACAGTGTGACGGACAGATATCCTTTTGTTAGAGTGTTTTCTTTAGTTTATTTTAGGCAGGGAGATTCTCGTCAGGGTAGGGAAAGTGAGGTGCTTATCCAACCCTTTTATTTAAATAAATGGCTAAAGTTGAAAACTCTATACAAAGTTGTCCACCTCTCATTTCATACCCCTCACAATAGTTTCTGAGATGTTGGATGGTTGGGGAAATCCAAGGTTCAGGACACGGGCAAGAGGGATAATGGTACTCAACGAGAACACTAATGCTAGGTTAAAATCTTGGAAGGCATTCTTACTATTGTTGGTAACAGATGAAGAGAAGCACCTAAAGGAAGGGCCTGACTTTATTTAGATGAGGAGTCATTTAGTCCACTGAGTTTCAGCAAAATTGGGTTGACCGATTGTGTAGGGAGACCAGAAAATGGTCAGAGTATGAGGCGTCAAGGTGAAGACAGTGGCCGTAGTCATGTTCTGCAGGTTGAATTGCAGGAGTTCAGTGGCAGAGATTGGATTAAGAGGTCTAAGTCATTGGAAAAGGTAGATTGAAGACTCAAGGAGGCCAATAGATGAGAATTATGCAAGAGGATGTGGAGCAAGGAGTTGAATACACACATACTCAAAAGTGAATGAGATTAAGTCAGTGGGGAGAGAGGTGGATGGTGTGTCTTTACTGATCAGAAGACCCCTCGACCCCCATCCTGCCATCCTTCTTGGATAATCAGTGAGAGTAGGGGAAGTTACAGGACATCAATGTGAAGGGCTTCTAGTGAGGCTGCTGAAGATAAACAGGTAACTGGTTATCAGCACATAGAGACCCATTTTAGTATATAGTGTGGAGCTTGGGGCCCTATTCTGTTAGACATATAACACACCGATGGCCCTTAGGACCATATTTTACTAGAGGTGTAATTCATGGGTGAATTCCCCATTTGAAATGAACATTTGCTTTTTACACCCGATTTCTGTCTGGGGATATTACACCTATAGCAGAATAGGCCCCATTATAAAGATAGGAAACAGTTGTAAAAAACAGGTGTACATTCCGAATGGGGATTTCACCCATGAATTACACCTCTAGCATAATTACACCTCCATGAGAACAGGCCCCCAAGTCCAGAGAGCCTTTCTTTATCACTATATCCAGACACCATCCTTCCCCATTATGTCCAGAAATCTTCTTTTATCGCTACACCCAGACATCCTTTATTTATCACTATATTATAACCTCACCCTTCAACAGTATGTCTAGATAGAAGCATTTTGTATATCTTTTTAAATTCAAAGCAGGTGTTTACTTCTGCTGCAAACATGATTTGTTAATTATTTTGTTTTATTTTTAAATTAAGTTAGAAAAAGGAATGAGATAAGTAAAAAAACAAGAAAAAAGGTAGTATTTAGAGTCTCTCCACATAAACATACAAATTTAAAAAGAAAAAATTGATGTAAAAAAAAAACAGATGTCTTATCCATAGGTGCAAATTAACAAGGGGGGTCCTGGGAGTCACTCTGCCAGACATTAGTTCACAGGTGTAAAGATGTGCTTTGAATTTGTTAGAGCATAGATGATGTCACGCGGAACCGTCCAGGCATCCTTCCTTTATCACTATGTCCCAACATCATCCCTTATCACTGTGTCCATTCTTGAGTAACAAACCCACTGCCTGCGTATTTGTAATGATCTTAGGGTGTGAGGGAAACAGTGTTCAATTTGAATTTAATTAATATTTTTACTTTTTCCTCCAGAATGTGCACCATAGTTTATATGAACAAACAAACGCGGCTTTCACCACAAGAAGTATTCAACATTTTAAGGCATCATGTTAAAGGCAATATTTCCACACTTCGAGCACCTAATCCAGAAAATTGGCAGGTGTTCCTATACAGTTATGAAAGACAAAAGCATAGAAAAGATGATTGGAGATGCGATCAATATAATTGGATTAAAAAAGGAAGGCATGCTCTGCCGAGGGCCAGTCCTCTGATGTGGAAGACATACTTGCAAAGTCCAAAGATTAATTGGTAGAGAGGAAGTTACATTTTACAGATATGGCTATCAAGTTCTTGATGGAAGTGTTGAAATAGTGATTGTCCATTATCTAGGTGAAGACAAAACACCTGAGCCATGCATACCTCATGGAAATATGAGAAAATACCCCTCAAGAGCTCATGTTCGCACAATGCCATCTATGCTTATAGAAATTGCTGAAAATAAAGATTTAGGTCCAACTTCAATTTACCGGGAACAAATAGCAGGATGTAATGCTTGTTATAGGATGAGAGTTACAGTGCCGAAAAATACAGAGCAAGTAAAATAAACTTAAGTATGGGAAACAGAAATGTAGTATCAGTCATGATGATTTATATAACATCTACAAGCTTCACTATGCACTGGAAGGGTTTGTATGACTTTACTCTCTGGTTCCCGAACTTATTGCAACTTTGGCTCTTCCACACATTATCAATATTTTTGAGGAAGTGATGAAGTTGAACTCAAGATTCCTAATTTCATTTTATTACACAACTTTTCAATTAGGTGATTTTGACTTCTTTCCACTAATATTTCAATGTTCATTGTTTGAGGAAAATCCTGCAATCCCTGCCTTTATACTGATTCATGATAAACGCAAAACAATTGCTCATGAAACATTTTTTTCTTTTGTAGCAAAGCGTATGCCTTAAATTAACCAGAGTTCCATTACTATAGTAACAGACAGAGAATCGGCTATTCTGAAATCTGTAGAGAATATTATTCCAAGATGCAAGCAGGTGGTTTGTTGGAAACTCAGACTGAAAAACGTTGAATTCTGGGTTTCAGGCCATTAAGGAGGAAAAGCAGACAGAAAAGTGTACACCAATAATGTTCTACAGCTCTAAGACTGCAAAAGTGAAGGAGACTTTCTAAAATTATAGGAAAAACCAAGGGTAAAATGGAGTGCTTCTTTTGTAAAATATTTTGAGGAAAAACTGAGCAAAGACATCTTGACAAAGACAGGCAGAATAGTCTTGGAAACAGTTGGTATTTATAAGGAAACCAGTGGCGTTACAACTAATGTGTCAGAAAGCATGAATGCAGTGATGAAAATACTGACTAAGCACACAGAGGTTCACATGGATGAAATGGTTTTGGCAATCTACTTTTTGCAAACATTTCATCTAAAGGAAGTGTTGAGAGGACAGTGTGGTATGGGGAATTATCACCTGTCAAACAGGCATGCTGGCAAAAATCTTAATTCTGGTGATATTGATTACATACCTGTGGAAAAGATATTGGACTTTATAAAGACGGTCATTATGATGAAGAACCTGTAACAATATCTAAAAGTGATGAGCGCAAATCAAATACAAGGGAAGGCCTAGCAGACTTGATAGTTAAGCAAAACCAATTATTTCTTCAGGCACAGCCTGGATGTTTCATAGTTACCGGATTACGAGACAAAAAGTATGTGGTAAAGTTATTCCCAGTTGAAACATGCTCTTGAAACGGTTTGCGAACATTCTAGAGCATGTTTCAACTGGGAATAACTTTACCACATACTTTTTGTCTCGTAATCCGGTAACTATGAAACATCCAGGCTGTGCCTGAAGAAATACGCGGTTTTGAAAGGAATAGTGTACTCTCTGAAAAAGCTCAGTATGAATGTCAAAAAAGGCCAATCTCCAAGGAAAAAAAATATTCGGATAGAAAGATAAGCTGCAGACTAGCCACAGCGGATTATAGTCTGAGTGAAACTAAATTTGATGACACTCAGGAAGACATTAAAGCAAAAAATAAACATACCAGACAATTGAACCCATATGAGAATTTTCCCAAGAAAGAACATTTGACCTCTTTTCTGGTAGACGAGTATGATCTGAGTGTACCGCAGCAGCAGCGGTCAAGCCTTCCTAAACAAACAAATAAAATACTGTGGCACTTCCATGGAAAGTAATACCAGGTTATCCATGCATACAGAGTGTCCTAGTTCAAAATATTTGCATAAATATTGAAAACATCAAGTCTCGCTTAGGTGATAACTTGTGGTTGACACAGTCATTGAAGGTTTCTTGCTTACTAGAGCTTCTCTAAAACATGTCACTGAATGTCATCTACATGTGAGTGTTTTCAGTCCATTCATAATTAATTCAATTGACTTACATGGATACTGTTCAAGTGTTGATGAGTTCGGCATCAAATCAGATATTATGGCAAAGGACATCTGGATCATCCCCACAAAAGTGCAAAATACTCACTGGGTACTTATGCTGGTTTTCATGAAGTGGAAGATTATTCTGTATTTAGACTCCAATCAAACCCTCTAAACAAAGTACATAAACATGCTACAAAAATTCATGGAGGTGCAGATGGCATCCAACATTGACGGGTCTAAGTGGACAATACATGTTCCTCATGATGTACCAGCTCAGCATGATTCAGCCAGCTGTGGACTATTTCTCTGCTGATTTGCACATATATTGTTAAGTGGGCCACTTGTACCATTCCCTGCCAACATGACTGCTGTACGGCAGTGGATAACTATGGAATTAATTAGTGGAAAATCATTCCTCCCAAAATCACAGTTGAAGAAAACAAAAGTATTACAGAGCAAAGAAAGAAACTAAGCAGACTTTTAAGAAAGATTTTAAGACACAGTTTTCAAGGAATCTTCCAAAAGGGGCAACATCCACTGTTGAATTCTTAGCTACAGCATTAGAGGGGCATTACACTGCAACCTGGTCCCTCTGTTTCATAGGTAAACTCTGTAAAAAAAAACAACAAAATCAAAAATGATACTCTGCCAGGGACTATGATAGTACTGCTATTATTTGTCTTGCCTTGACCTAGCTCATTTCGGTAGTGGTCTGCACAAATGTCCGAAGTGCATTTAAGGAAGCACTATGTATTTGAAAACACTGAATACATCTCTTCAAATACAAACACATGTCTACCTAAAGACTAATAAAGTATGACACTCACACGGCATCAAATTTTATGAACAACCTTTGAAAGACATTTTATGGTACGTTTTATGTGACTTGTTAGCACAACATTTGCCAGATGCAGCTAGGTCAGGCAACACAATCAGCCAGTCTCGTGTGCTAGACTAACAGGAATAGAAGGCAGGTTTTACTGACATCCTACAAGTGAGTTGATCTCCCAAGGCTCTCAGGTAGTTTGGTCAAGAGTTTGAAGAAAGGGATGCCCTATATTGTGAAAAAGAGCTCATCCATGAATAATGTCTTATTGGTAGCTGGAAACCATGTTATAGGAGCTTATTTACAATGCTTTTTCATTTATTTATATTTGGTTAAATGTTATAGCATATATACTGATCTACAAGTAGTAATGTCTCTTGCCTTGACAGATTACACTGGGGGCGGTAAGTGACACTGGTGAATTGTACCTGGTTCCATTGCTGAATGTGGGTATTCATTGCAGTCATACCCAATGCAGAAAACTCAGATCTCTTGTCCCATCTTATGAACTTGTCACACAACATTGCACTCCTCTGCCTGTGCCTTCCACGTGTGCAGTGGGATGTATATAAACATAAGCATATCCACAGCACTAGCCAAGTTATCCTGAGCGAGTCACTATCCCGACAGGTAGCGGAGTGCAGAGAGTCTTATCCTTTGCCGGTGCTCCCCTCACCCACTTGATTTCACTTGTGCAGCCCTACCAGACGCTACTGGCGAGTGCCCCCGTTCCTGTGTTCCATTTCTGGTCCCCCCTCCCTCCACTTTCATTTTGTCTGTGGTTTTTGCTTGTTTGGTCCTTTCCCAGTCCCTCCCTGACCTTCCCCCCTGCACACCCTGGGCCGCCTGCAACCCCTGGATTGGGTCATGAGCGAGTCACGTATCCCTCATCCTGAAGAGCCCCAGGGTAGCATTGCCTGAACAGCCATCGGCTAAGGACCAGAGGCAAAGGGTGGCTCCCTGCTGAGCAGCTCCACTCGCTGTTTACCCATGGACGCCTGACGTAGACAACCTACAGTGACTGACAACGCAAGAGTGGTGTGAGCGGGGAGTACAGCCATTACTGTACTCCAGTAAAACACCACCACTCTTATTACCTATTATCATATATCTACCTGCATTCCATATTTTGGATGTAGCCTATCTGTGTAAGTTAGACATGTGTTTCTTCTAACTAACCGTACTAAAAACGATCAAATTCTGCATGCTCACCGGAAAACTCTAAACTGGACATAACCATACCTCTACCGCACCACAACCTGCATGCACTTCACAACACCCAACCCAGCATTAAACCAAACCATGCACAATCATACCTCAACACCGCAATCTGGCTACCAACCGAAAATGCACAAAAACGCTCAGTGATCGGTTTCTCCGAACTGAAGCTGCCAACAGTACATCAAAGCTCTTGTGCTCTTTTCTCTCTCAAGCCCACTAACAACCCCCTGCCCCAACACTCAGTACATTGAAGATCTGTCAGTGTACCAAGGGACTACACCAGTGGCATCACTGTGCGGTACAAGACCCCATAACATTAACATAATTTGCCAGTTTTGACATCAAATGCCCAGCTTCTTCCACCATATGCTGAGGCACTTCTGTACTAAGACTGTGCTCTTCTACTATACAGCATACCTTCATACCTTTAACTGACAAATTATACTGCATATATCCAGGTACTGGCAGACACATCACTATAGACCATGTTCGTGAGTAATGGGTTAAAGACAGCACATTGTTGAACCTTTCTCATTTCGAAAATGTTCTTCATGTGTGTTTGCATCATTTTCAGGTGAGGTTTGCTGCCGTTTTATATATTAGGGCAGCGTTCCGGCCTGTTGTGGGTACTTTTTCGTGTTACAATGTAGATTTTGGGCAGTAATGGGTTAATGGCAGCGCATTGTTCAACTTTCCTCATTTCCAAAATGTACTTCATGTGTGTTTGCATAATTTTCAGGTGAGTCTTGCTGCCGTTTTATATATTGGGGCAGCGTTCTGGCCCGTTGTGGGTACTTTTTCGTGTTAAAAAGTAGATTTTGGGCATTAATGGGTTAATGACAGCATATTGTTCAACCTTTCTCATTTCCAAAATGTTCTTCATGTGCTCAAAAGAAACTAGCTATTTGTGTCCGGTACCTTGATAGTACAGGTGCACCAGTTACTACATTTTTGTGTAATTTACGCATTGACAACGACAAAGCAAGCACAATTGTAGCACGGGTGACAGAAAAAATGAAGAGTATTGGGCTTGATATGGGAACGCTTGCATCTCTTGGAACCGATGGTGCTGCAGTTATGTTGGGCTCAAATACAGGTGTTGGTGTTCTGATCTGGGCCAAATACTCACCATTCCTTACACAAACACATTGGCCCTCATTACAAGTCAGCCGGTCAGATTTAACGGTGGCGGTATACCCGTACTGGCACAGTTTACCGGACCGCCTCATTCTGACCCGCGATGCCGGAAACACCATCACTGCAAAGCCGCCCCTGCGGTGTCAACGCAACCGGTAGCCCCATGCACATAAACAGCAGGATGACTCAGCGGCGTACCCCCAATCACCGGCATTGCGCAACATCGGGCACATTACGTGTAGCACCGACACAGAAATACTGCCATAACCATGGTGGAAACACTGTGAACACTGTGCCGGTACTGCCGGCACTGCGGACATGGCGTTAAACAGTGGCAGGTGAGCTGAAATAGGCCCCAGGTGCACAATCAGGCCAACTGCAGATCATAGGCCACTGGGAGCCTACAAAAGGGCCACACCCAAGCCACCTTCCAACACAAACATGCTGTCAGCCGCCCTAGCAGCAATTGGGATAGGGAACCTCCAAGCAGCAGTGTGCATTGAAGCAGCACTGAGGCAGAGGAGGAGGCGGCGTAGGCACAGTAGGCAAATCAGGAACCTGTGGCCATCCAAAACATCAATGTGCAGCAGGTACCACCCCGCAGGCAGCCAGCAATACCCCACATCAGGGCCTCACCCTGGAACCTGACCCCAAGTCAGATACATACATTATACCGGCTTGACAAGGCCTCAATCATATCCATTGTCACTCTCATTGAAGAGGAAATCAGCAGCCACATCAGCATCCAGACTGCAATCCCCCCCCCGTTGAAAGTGGTCTCCGTACTGCATTTCCTTGCCACCGGAACCTATCGGCACACTGTTGGGGAGCTGCACGGACTGTCACAACCCTGTTTCTCCAGTATACTGATCCAGGTACTGGATGCTCTACTGCGCCATGCGTCAGAGAACATTTCCCTTCCCCAAACCCCTGCCCAGGTCATTGCTTCCAAAGTGGCCTTCCATGCCATTGCCGGCATGCCCAGTTGCATAGGCGCATCAGATTTAACGCACGTGGAGTTGACTGTCAGACATGCAATTGCGGCGGTGGAACGCAATCGGAAGCAATTCCCCTCACTAAACGTCCAGATGGTCTGCGATGCCCAACAAGTCATCACATATTGCTGTGCACGTTTCCCGGGGGGCACACACGACTCGATGGTCTTGCGGAATTCTACATTGCCACGCTACATGGAACGTTACGTGGGACAGAGCACATGGCTGTTGGGTGAGTACAACTGCCAGTGCATGACCCCTGTGTATTGGGGGGAGGGACAAGTCAAGGCCGACAGTGTCCCAGGCAGCTGGGCCAGCAGAACTGTCAGTGCATGGCCCCTGTGTATTGGGGGGAGGGAATAGTCAAGGCCCACAGTGTCCCAGGCAGCTGGGCCAACAGAACTGCCAGTGCATGACCCCTGTGTATTGGGGCAGGGGATAGTCAAGGCCCACAGTGTCCCAGGCAGCTGGGCAAGCAGAACTGCCAGTACATGGCCCCTGTGTATTGGGGGGGGATAGTCAAGGCCCACAGTTTCCCAGGAAGCTGGCCCAGCAGAACTGCCAGTGCATGACCCCTCTGTAATGGGTGGGTGGTGGGGGAATAGTCAAGGCCCACAGTGTCCCAGGCAGCTGGGCCAGCAGAACTGCCAGTGCATAACCCCTGTGTATTGGGGGCGGGGGAAAAGACATGCACCAGTAGACAAGCACCAGAATCCTCACAGCTCAACGCATCAACTTGCGCATTGCCCCATGCCCGGTCACACAAAAGGAAGCCCTACCTATCTCCATGTACACCCTAGCCATGGGGTGGTACTACATGCAATTGCGACATGAGGATGTGAGTGCCACCCCCGCCCGACGTACATTTGCTACTGCCATGCACACGATGGGCGCATCACGTGCTGTGCGCAGTGGCCATATCTTTGCGCTGATTTGTGTCTGCCTGATGCAGATATAACCATCACATCACAAGGCCGGAGTCACCCACCACATCTGAACACATGTACATCACAATGATTGGAACATTTCCCTGCCTAATGTCACTCCATGAATCTGAGCGTCACAGAACCCAGCATGGAAATGTGATCCAAGTGTGCACAATAGAGGAGTCAAACATTGGGTTATCAGAAGGGGCATCTGTGGACTGCATCTGATACAGACAGTAATACCACAAACAGTAACATGTGCCCTTACTTTCACTCCCATGCCAGTGATGCCGGATTTGCACTCACGCCATGGTTGATGACCCCATATGATGGCCACAGAACAGGCATGAGGAGGCCTACAATCGGGCACACATACGTACACGTGGCGTAATAGAGTGGACCTTTGGACTGCTGAAGGCCCGGTTCCGCTGTCTGAACAGATCAGGTGGCGCCTTGCATTACAGCCCAGTGAAGACAGGGAAAATAGTGGTAGCATATGTTATGCTGCACAATGTGTGTACACGCAGGAGCATTCCACTGCCCCCGGACATCGAGCCAGCAGATGAGAATGATGATGATGATGAAGACGGTGATGGGATGGGTGCACAACCAGGCCAGGGTGCCATTGATGGACAACATGCACGTAGAACACTCATACACAATTTCTTCTGATGTACCACATGTGCGCATTCAGCACTTCAGGTTGTAGCACTACAATAAATGATTTCAATGCACATGAAATGAGAATGTCCACTTGTCATTTGCATACCACTATATTGTCGGATTAACAGGGGAAACAGGATTATGATTACAATGTACACCACACGTGCCCACCCACCTCCCCAACGTTCCCACCCACCAACCAGGTCCAAACTGACAAACACCCCTAAAGACCACCCCCACCTCCCAACGTTGTCCCCCACCGACCCGGACCCCATCACAACTTGTGGACTAGCAGTTCCGCAATGCTCAACCTATTTTTCGGCCATGCTTGTGCTCATGGTTGTCTCTCCCAGAGGCACCTGCCAGCTGTGATGACCTCCTACGAGGGCTGCTGGTCACGGAACTCAAGGGTGTGCTGCTGGCGGAGGTCACAGCAGGGTTTGTTATTCGCGCATGGCCCATGAAAGCCTGCTGGGCAACCAGCATTGTCTCAGCAATATTGGACATAATGTTGTTGCCCTCCCTGACCCACCGTGATAACACCATATTTGTAGTGACAAACCTCCCGAGTGCACGTGAGAGGCGGCGCACAGAGGTGGCAGTGCTCTCCCGTTGCAGCCTTGCCTCCTGGAGCTGTTGATGAACAAGTTGTGTGAGGCTGGCCTGGTGCTACTCGATGCACTGTAGGCGAGTTCCGGGATGGAAGGTGTGGAGGAGCACATCGGACTGTGTAGTCACATGGGGCTGAATGTGGCCAGCTGTTCTGGTGTGGTGTTGCCCCCATCATTGGCATTCTCTGGTGCATCAGCGCCCTGTTCTCCTGGCGCACTTTTGACGCAAGTTGCATCATTGTCGCTGTTTTGCCCAGAGGCACTAGTGGGTGCAATGGGAGGGGCTGCAGGTGTATTTGGTGTTGCCACATGCTGTACTGCAGGCGCAGCGGGGATGGTGGTGTCCGTGTTGTCGTGCACGTCACCATGGCAGATGCTTGTCTGCCGGTGGTTCTGGCAGTGGCGTCCTGGGATTCCCTTGTCAGACGGCCTCATGCAGTCCCCCTTACCGTTGGCTGTTGTGCTGAGTCACTGTCGGTTGATGTGCCTGTGGGGGAATGTAGGGCATGCTGTTAGTCGTGTGACAGGATGTGAATGGAGCAGTCACATGCAACGCACTCCTGATACTTCGTCCACTTGCAAGTACACACATTGATGGACGATACACTCAGGTGTGTAGATCACGGCTTGTACACAGTTGCACGCCGTCTGCCTGTCCTGGTGGTGTTGTCACATGGGAGTGTTGTGTGTGGTGGGGTCAATGGTGGATGTGTTGTGTGCCTCTGGGCTCTGGTGGGGGGGGGGCTCAATGGTGGATGTGTTGTGTGACTTGGGGCCCTGGGTTCAATGGTGGATGTGTTGGGATTCCCTTGTCAGACGGCCTCATGCAGTCCCCCTTACCGTTGGCTGTTGTGCTGAGTCACTGTCGGTTGATGTGCCTGTGGGGGAATGTAGGGCATGCTGTTAGTCGTGTGACAGGATGTGAATGGGTGTAACGCTCACCTGATTCCCGTAGAGGCGCCGGTCTTGACTGGGCGTATACCGTATCTGCAAAGGTGATGTGTAACACACGGCTGGCTCTTTGGGCTGGACCTCTGTGCACTGTATGTCTGACTTGAAGGGTAAGATGTCTGCAGATAGAAAATATGGGATTAAGGAACTGGGTTATTGAATGTCTCTCTCTTCTTCCCTTTCTCTTCTCCTGTAGAACCCCAAAGGTTAACGCTCTCACCTTAGGTAAGTGAACGCCGTGCTCTCCATCTGCCTCGGGGCAGGGTGCTGTAACCAGTTTCTTCACTGGATAAGGGGAGCAGACCTCTTGACTTCAGAGGACTGCTGTCCGTCGTTTACTGCACAACGGTAAGTTTCGAGTAATTCTAATGTCTTTAAAGTCTTTAGTAATGATGTTTCTTGTTTTGCAGGGTTCCGGCGATGGCGGATGACGGGCTGAAGTGAGTTGAAGATGGAGCCCGTGTGATGAATAGAAGCGCCTGGAAGCACGTAAGTAAGCGCTTGTTGCCTGCTTCACGATGCGCTCTAACTGTCTTTTTATTTTGCAGGTACAAGTTCGGAGCGGCTGCAGGGTGCCGGAATACCCACTAGGTTAGATGTGGAAAGGAGTAATGGCACGTGAGTATTAAAGTTCCCCAATGTCTTTAAACGCACCTTGTTTTGTCTTTCAGATGCGGGATTCAGCGCCGAAGGCATCCGGAGCGTGCAAAGAGTTGGTAAGCTTTTGTCTTTCAGATGCCGGAATGCAGTGTGAAGACCTCCGGAGCGCACGAAGAGTAGGTAAGCCTTTGTCTTTCAGATGCCGGAATGCAGCGCGAGGCGTTGGTGACAGCCGATGGACCAGGTAAGTGAAGAGCTGTCACTGAAGACCGTAATGCTAACCTGTTCTTTCTTGTCTTTATAGGTGTTGCTGAAGACTGGATTCAGGATGGTAAGCCTTTTTCCTTAGGCCCAGGATCAGATGCAGAAGACACGATGAGCGTTCTGCTGCAGAGGATGCAGAATAACGCAAAGCAAGATTCATCCATCGGGTGTGGTTTAAATAGCCTCCTGTAGTGCTTAGGTGTCTCCTTCCACAGCCACGCCTAGGTAAGAAAAGAGTTCCTGCTTTCCAGAAGAGTTCCAGTGTTCTGAATCTAGGGAGTGGCTCGTGCCACACCCAACAGGAAAAGTAGTTCCAAACAGAAGAGGATCAGAGGCTCAACTGGCAGGCAAGTAAGCAGCATGGTCTGCTGCAGGTAAGTCCACCCAAGCATTATGAGCCCGGCGCTTCCAGCGCTGGGACTGGGCATATTTATGAGCCTGGTGCCACTGGCGCCAGGACTGGGTCCAAAAGGTCCCAATTGGGACTGGTTGGCACTCGGAACCTGGGTTATGGATCTGCTTCCAAGGGAGTTGGGAAAACCCTGACCTTTTGGAAGCAGAGATCATGACAGTACCCCCCCCTCAAGGCCCCTCCCAAACCGGGCTTCTCCGGGGGTTTTGGCTTGTCAGGAAATGTTCGGTGAAATCTTTTGATTAGGCAAGGAGCGTGGACATATTCAGCAGGTTCCCAGGATCTCTCTTGGGGGGCGTAGCCTTTCCAGTCAATTAGGTAAAATAGTTTAGATTTGGAGATCTTGGAGTCCAGAATGCTTTTGACTTCAAACTCGAGTTCTCCATCAACTAGGATAGGTTTTGGAGATTTAGTTAGTCGGGTTTGAGGTTGCACAGGTTTTAATAGAGAGACGTGGAAGACCAGATTTATCTTCATGTGCGGGGGCAAGTCCAACTTGACCGCTACTGGGTTTACTATGGTAGTGATGGAATAGGGACCAAGGTATCTTGGGTTGAATGTGCGTGGCCCTTTTAGAGGTAGATATTTGGTGGATAACCAGACTTGATCCCCTACTTGATATTGAGGGGCTTCCTTCCGATGTTGATCTGCTCCTTTCTTGTATTGTTCTTTAGCCCTTTGAAGGTGAGAAACAGCTTCCTTAAAGGCTTGGGTGATTGTAGAATGCAGGTAGTCTACTGCTGGTGTTTCAAGATCTTGGAGGGGATCCAACTCCGAGGTTCGAGGGTGACTGCCGTACAAAAGAAAAAACGGGGTTTTCCCAGTTCCCGAATGGACAGAGTTTTTGTAGGCATATTTGGCTATCCAAAGGATGTCTTTCCAAGTTTTTTCAGTTTGTTGCAGCATGCAGCGTAAATACTGTTCCAGAGTTTGATTGGTCCTCTCGGTTTGTCCGTCGGTCTGAGGGTGGTGACTGGTCGATAGTCTCACATCAATTTGAGCCGACCGACAGCAACTTCGCCAAAAATGAGAAATAAATTGACTACCTCGATCCGAAAATAGAAACCGAAGGAAAACCGTGCAGTCGGACGATGTTTTCGAGAAATTCTCGGGCCAGAGTTGCTGCTGTTGGCAAGCCTTTGAGCGGAATGAAATGCGCCATCTTGGAGAATAAGTCCACGATTACTAGAATCGTATTGTATCCGGTGCATGGAGGTAGATCGGTGATGAAGTCCATAGAAAGCGTATGCCAAGGGCGAGGTGGGATGTCAATAGGGCGTAAGAGGCCTGCTGGTCTTTCCTTTTGACTCTTGTTTTGGGCGCATACTCCACAGGACATTATAAAGTCTCTGATATCTTTTTTCCAAGACGGCCACCAGAAGTAGCGTTTGATCTTTTCTGAGGTCTTGGCCATACCGGGATGTCCTTCCATTAAAGAATCGTGATAACAAGAGATTACTTTTTTCTGTAAATCTGTGCTGGGTAGGTATAATCGTTCTTGGAAATACAATAAGTTGTCCTTTACTGCAAAGTCCTTTCCCTGCAGATGCCAATTCTGTATGTCTGCTGGAGTTACAAGTTGCCTGGCCTTATCTTTAACTTCCTCTATAGATTCTGTGGCGATTACACCCAGAATTCTTTGTTCGGGAATGATTGGTACAGGTTTAGGGTTGATCAAGTGTTCTTCCACTCCCATCCGAGAAAGGGCATCAGCTTTACCGTTCTTTGTACCAGGTCGATAGGTAATTATGAAGTCAAACTCGGCAAAGAATAATGCCCAACGGAGTTGTCTAGAGGAATGGGCTTTTGCGGTTTTCAAATATTGCAGGTTTCGGTGATTCGTAATCACAGTAACGGTGTGTCGGGCCCCCAGCAGATAATGCCGCCAAGCCTTAAAGGCAGACTTGATAGCCAGAAGTTCCTTGTCAGTAATCGTGTAATTGATTTCAGGAGGCGAGAATTTGCGGGACCAAAATGCCACGGGATGCAACTGATTGGTTACCGGGTCCTTTTGTGATAGAACTGCCCCCATGGCAAGGCTTGAAGCATCAGTTTCCACGATGTAGGGGAGTTCAGGGCGAGGGTGTTTTAAGATTGGTGCAGAGATAAATTTATTCTTCAAATCCTGGAAAGCTTGTTCCGCCTCGGTAGACCATTCAAAACGTTTGTTTTTCTTTAACAAGGCAGTGATGGGCTGGACTATTCGAGAGAATTCGGGGATAAACCTGCGGTAAAAGTTAGCGAAGCCTAACATGCTTTGCACACCTTTTACGGAGGATGGTGATGGCCATTTGAGAACTGCATCGACCTTCTTTGAATCCATACGCACTCCGCCAGGTGATAATATGAATCCCAAGAATTCAACTTCAGTCACGTTGAAAACACATTTTTCCAATTTAGCGAAAAGTTTGTGTTGACGCAATCTTTCGAGGACCATTTTCACTTGTTTCCGATGTTCAGATTCCGATGAAGAATAAACGAGGATGTCGTCAATGTAAACAACAACACACACATCTATGAGCTCTCTGAGGACATTGTTCATAAAATATTGAAAGGCGGCCGGGGCATTGCAAAGTCCGAAGGGCATGACCTGATATTCAAATAGTCCATACTTGGTGCGGAAGGCCGTCTTCCATTCATCGCCCTCTTTTACTCGTACCAAGTGGTAAGCTCCTCTAAGATCCAGCTTTGTATATATGCATGCTTTTCTGACTTGGTCCAGGAGTTCAGGGATCAAAGGTAACGGATATCTATTCTTAACGGTGATCTGGTTCAAGGAGCGATAATCTATACAAGTTCTAAGGTCTCCTTCCTTTTTTGGAACGAAGAACAAAGCTGAAGAAGCAGGGGACTTGGAAGGACGAATAAACCCATTTGCCAGGTATTGATCCAGGTATTGTCGAAGGTGAAGGTTCTCAGGCTCGGTGAGGGCATAAATTATAAATTCTACTACAAGTAGGAGTAGATCCAGGTATCAGGTCTATCTGGCAGTCATAAGACCTATGAGGAGGTAGAGAGTTAGCCTGATCCTTCCGGAAAACATCTTGGTATTCTAGGTATTCGGGAGGTAACTGGGGAGTCTCTGAAGAAATTGCTGCCAGTGCAACACCAGGTGGAGGGTGACAAGTAGAGACACATTCTGGAAACTGGACCGTTCTTGCTCGCCAATCGAATAGAGGATTGTGTTTCTCTAACCAAGGTATTCCTAGAATAATCTGAAACTGAGGGGCCTTGATCACATCGAACACGATCTTCTCATGGTGTCCATCTTGACTTACTAGCGTCACCTCTTGAGTGGTATGCGTTACTGGCCCGAAGGCTATCTCCGTACCATCCACCGTAGTAATGACGTCCTTTACAGCCTTGGGACAAAGAGTTAGATTCATCCTCAAAACCATTTCATGATCCACATAATTGCCGATGGCACCGCTGTCGACGTAAGCTTCAATTGCATGTAATCGATCCGGATTATCAGGGCTAATGAGGACCATAGGTATCACGAAATGCGAGGTCACGGAACTGGTTTTCACGCTCGGCAAGAGGACCTCTATTCTTGTCGGGCGAGGTCGTTTCCCTGCTCAGAGTTTGTAACTTTGGTAACTGCAGCTCCTACTGCCTTCTTGGCAGGTTTCACCGGACAGTCTCGAAGAAAGTGCCCTGAGTTTCCGCAATAGAGGCATAATTGCAACTGTTTTCTCCTTTCCCGCTCCTTTTGTGTTAGAGGACCTTTCAGACCCCCTATTTGCATGGGTTCCCCGGGGTCTACTCCTTTGGAAGGAGTTGGCGGTTTGGAAAATACTCGAGCATCAAACTTGGAACGATCGGCCTTCCTGTTCTGCAGTCTGTGATCTATTTGAACGACTAAGTCTATATAGTCCGAACAATCTTGTGGGGGATTCAATACTTGGGCTAACACATCTTTGAGCTCTCCACGTAGACCTCTATAAAACAGCGTAATGCTTTTGTCCTCAGGCCATTGAGTTTCCACTATCAGTCTGTTGAAAGACACAATATAAGCCAAAAGGTCTTGATTACCTTGTCGCAACGAAAGAAGCTCATTGTCCAAGGCCTGCCCCTGTGAATGTCTTGCGAACAGTTTTTCCATACTGAGCTGAAAAGCTTGAAAATCATGGAGGACCGGATCATCTTGATTTACTAGAGGGATCGACCAGTCTGCCGCATTGCCACTAAGGTACGAAAGCACGAAAGCTACTTTAGCTTGATCAGTTGGAAAGGCTGCTGGCCGGCATAAGAAATGCAACCGGCACTGATTGATAAATACTGCAAACCTCTTTGGGTCACCAGAAAATCGTTCGGGCGGAGCCAGAGGTACATTCCCAGGTAGGTTGATCTGCACTGGATTCATAGAGGATGTAGAAGGAAGATTTCCCCCAGATGCGGGTAACGGGGTCTGTCCGGCTTGTGACTGTGGCAATTGTCTAGCGAGATCATCTGTTCGCTCCTTGGAAATAATCAGTTCCCTTCTTAGAGCGTTCGTTTCCTGACGGGCTGCATGCACTTCTGCCCTTAGTTCCCCAAGTAACTGGGCTAGCTGGTCGGTATCCGAGGTTTCCATAGCGCTTGGACGGGAGTTTTGTGGTAGGCTTTGCGTTCTGTAACGCTCACCTGATTCCCGTAGAGGCGCCGGTCTTGACTGGGCGTATACCGTATCTGCAAAGGTGATGTGTAACACACGGCTGGCTCTTTGGGCTGGACCTCTGTGCACTGTATGCGTGACTTGAAGGGTAAGATGTCTGCAGATAGAAAATATGGGATTAAGGAACTGGGTTATTGAATGTCTCTCTCTTCTTCCCTTTCTCTTCTCCTGTAGAACCCCAAAGGTTAACGCTCTCACCTTAGGTAAGTGAATGCCGTGCTCTCCATCTGCCTCGGGGCAGGGTGCTGTAACCAGTTTCTTCACTGGATAAGGGGAGCAGACCTCTTGACTTCAGAGGACTGCTGTCCGTCGTTTACTGCACAAACGGTAAGTTTCGAGTAATTCTAATGTCTTTAAAGTCTTTAGTAATGATGTTTCTTGTTTTGCAGGGTTCCGGCGATGGCGGATGACGGGCTGAAGTGAGTTGAAGATGGAGCCCGTGTGATGAATAGAAGCGCCTGGAAGCACGTAAGTAAGCGCTTGTTGCCTGCTTCACGATGCGCTCTAACTGTCTTTTTATTTTGCAGGTACAAGTTCGGAGCGGCTGCAGGGTGCCGGAATACCCACTGGGTTAGATGTGGAAAGGAGTAATGGCACGTGAGTATTAAAGTTCCCCAATGTCTTTAAACGCACCTTGTTTTGTCTTTCAGATGCGGGATGCAGAGCCGAAGGCCTCCGGAGCGTGCAAAGAGTTGGTAAGCTTTTGTCTTTCAGATGCCGGAATGCAGTGTGAAGACCTCCGGAGCGCACGAAGAGTAGGTAAGCCTTTGTCTTTCAGATGCCGGAATGCAGCGCGAGGCGTTGGTGACAGCCGATGGACCAGGTAAGTGAAGAGCTGTCACTGAAGACCGTAATGCTAACCTGTTCTTTCTTGTCTTTATAGGTGTTGCTGAAGACTGGATTCAGGATGGTAAGCCTTTTTCCTTAGGCCCAGGATCAGATGCAGAAGACACGATGAGCGTTCTGCTGCAGAGGATGCAGAATAACGCAAAGCAAGATTCATCCATCGGGTGTGGTTTAAATAGCCTCCTGTAGTGCTTAGGTGTCTCGTTCCACAGCCACGCCTAGGTAAGAAAAGAGTTCCTGCTTTCAAGAAGAGTTCCAGTGTTCTGAATCTAGGGAGTGGCTCGTGCCCCACCCAACAGGAAAAGTAGTTCCAAACAGAAGACGATCAGAGGCTCAACTGGCAGGCAAGTAAGCAGCATGGTCTGCTGCAGGTAAGTTCACCCAAGCATTATGAGCCCGGCGCTTCCAGCGCTGGGACTGGGCATATTTATGAGCCTGGTGCCACTGGCGCCAGGACTGGGTCCAAAAGGTCCCAATTGGGACTGGTTGGCACTCGGAACCTGGGTTATGGATCTGCTTCCAAGGGAGTTGGGAAAACCCTGACCTTTTGGAAGCAGAGATCATGACAGTGGGGCAGTCGCATGCAACGCACTCCTCATACTTCGTCCACTTGTAAGTACACACATTGATGGATGATGCACTCGGGGGTGTAGATCACGGCTTGCACACAGTTGCACGCCGTCTGCCTGTCCTGGTGGTGTTGTCACATGGGGGCGTTGTGTGTGGTGGGGTCAATGCTGGATGTGTTGTGTGCCTCTGGGCCCAGACGGGGGGGGGCTCAATGGTGGATGTGTTGTGTGACTTGGGGCCCTGGGTTCAATGGTGGATGTGTTGTGTGCCTCTGGGCCCTGGCTGGGTGGGGGGGGGGTTCAATGGTGGATGTGTTATTTTGGTCTGGGCCCTGGCTGGGGGGGGGGTTCAATGGTGGGTGTGTTGTGTGCCTCTGGGTCCTGGCTGGAGAGGGGGGTTCATTGGAGGATGTTTTGTGTGCCTCTGGGCCCTGCCTGGGGGGTTTCAATGGTGGATGTGTTGAGTGCCCCTGGGCCCTGGCTGGGGGGGGGGGTTCAATGGTGGATGTGTTGTGTGCCTCTGGGCCCTGGCTGGGGGGGGGTTCAATGGTGGATGTGTTGTGTGCCTCTGGGCCCTGGCTGGGTGGGGGGGTCAATGGTGGATGTGATGTGTTTTGTGCCTCTGTGCCCTGATTGGGGGCGGGGGGTTCAATGGTGGATGCGTTGTGTGCCTCTTGGCCCTGGCTGAGGTGGGGGGGCTTCCATAATTCGCACTCATGGCTTTGCACTCTGTGTACTTACCGGCCTTGCCACGTGTGCCAGCTCCAACCTCTGATTTACTGACTGACTCCTTCAATCCCTTCAAGGTGCATGATGCTGCTGCACATCTCCTCCCAGGTCTGGAGCTTCAGTGGGGAATGTGATCCCTCTCCTGTGCCAGTGCTGTGCTGCCTGTGTGCTGCCATCAGGGTACGGACACGCAGCCGCAGATCGACCCACCGCTTGTGGCAGTCCTTCACTGTGCACACTGTGACCCCAACTGCTGTGCACTTCTGTGCAGCAGCTGACCAGATCTCCTTACGCTTCTGCTGTGTGCTGAGCCTTTGATCTGCACTAAACAGCAACGCCGCATTGTCCACAATGTGCTCCACAAGCTCTGCCAGGTCTGCCTCTCTGAAGCGGGGTTTGCGCTGGCGGGTGGCTGGAATCCTTCATGTCATCTTAGTTGTTGCATCTCAGCAGTCACAGGAGCAGTAGACCTTGTGGTTACTGATGATTTCAGTGGATTTTGGTTTAAGTAATGGCTGCCGCTCTCTTTCCGGTTTTCGCGATCAAATTGTTTCCGGCACCAGTATTTCCATATCCGGTACGACCATGGAGGAAACGGATGTACCGCTACCATTGTACCCGGTGCATCCGTCTCCGTGGGGGTTTCCGTTACGGTGGTGAAACCACTTCTGCAATGGTCTGGGGCGCGCGGCCGACAGACTGTAATCACACCTTACTTCCGCATGCTTGTGGTCGCGGAAACGGTGTCACCGCCTTCACGGTAAAACCGGATTACAGACCGTTGCACTTGTAATGAGGGCCATTGTCTTGCACACAGACTCAGTCTAGCATGCACAGACTCTATGAAGAAAATTCCAGTCCTCGAAAAATTTACATCACAATTTACATACAAATGTAATTCTTTATATGCCCTATTTCATACGTGTGCAATAAGAACAACAAAACTTGAGAAGGTGCAAGAAGTAATGGACGATCCAATTTTAAAAATGAAAGAGACACACTTTGTTAGGTGGCTTAGTATAAGAAAAGCGGTTGAAGCAGTCCACAGAAGCTACCCTTTGGTTGTATTTTCTCTATCTGAGCTTGCTGCTGATGGGAACGCTAATGCATCTTCATTGCGCAAATACTTTACTGCATTTATGTTAGATGTGCATAATGTTGTGGGAGTTCTTTGCCGGGAAATTTCAGAAACAGACTTTACTATTTCCTAAAATTCACCCATTGGTAGATGCTACTTCTGTAAGTCTTGAATCCTTACTCATAGAGGATGGTGATAATTTGGGCAACTTGAGAGTATCTTTGGGGTCGTCTGACACAGAGGGCAAATGTACCTCACTAAAAGTGTAATACTCTCTTATAGTTCTCTTTCTGATGCAGGGTTTAACTTATTAAGAGAACAGCATGTCACAAATCTAAAAGAAAACATTGAGAAGAGTTAGGATAATGCCATTTTCACTTATTTGGGTAACATGTTAGAACCAGCAACAATTTTAGACAATAGTGAGTCAGAAATCGGGGAAGCACTCAATGGCATATGCACATTTTATGGAAAAGCAAAAAAAGTAAAAATTCAGTATGACAGTGAAGGCCTGCATGTTGAGGAAAATTAGATTGCTTCTTTATTAGATGGCAAAACTTTACAGAAACAAGAATGGTCTCTGTTTCATGGTATGATTAAGGGGAGCTATAAGGGTTGCAGTATGACAAAAATCTGCAGGCGTGTTGCTAGTCTACATGGTGATTTGATGCCAAATATTGCAAAAGTATGCAAAATTGCTTTATGTCTATGTGTAACCAGTGTACAATGCGAACGTGCATTTAGCACACAAAACAGGATTAAAACTAAATTCAGATATTCCCATAAAAGTGAAACCATAGACACTTTGATGAAAATAGTTATGTTAGGACCATCCCTAGGGATTTTGACCCAACTACTGCAATAAAACTATGGCATGCGAAGAAGAAAAGATGTCCAGCCAGTCTTTCACAGCCATACACACATAGACAAAAAAACCTCAAATTAACTGAATTCCTGTTGGTTTTCTTCACCTTGGTACTTTGTTTCTGCGGTGATGCTTTGAAAAGCATTATATACATTTGATGGGTGTGTATTAGCAAGGACACAGCAAGCCTGGAGACTTTCATATTCAATCCTCTCAAGCATGGTTGGAGCCAAAGTGGAGACTTTACTTGCCAGAGACTAAGCTTCACCCTCATACAGAGCAGTCATGTACTGTACAACCAGGAAGGTTAGTGGATGTAGATGTTTGCAACAATTATATTTTGAAATGTACACTGAACCGTCTATCTCCATTCTCCAGGTGACAATCACAGACACCTCTAATACGCCTGCTTTTTAAGTGTATCAGGCTTGTTTTTTTCATGTTTTAGCGGGTGATGGTGTAATGGGTGGCTCAGTTTACCTTGCTCCGAGCTACCAGCTAAGTAAGTAAAAGTTTATTCTGGCTAGTGAGTAATGTGTGGAATACTTGGTGTTTAAAACAGATTACCTTGGCTCTACGTAAGGGTAACACTTATGAAGCGTTGCATGTTATTTTCAGAATTTGTGAAGTCGCTTTTAAATTATAGGAAATTAGACCACATGTATTCTTCCTGATGATAACAACAACACATTGAACATGTTATAGAAATTGATTTTGAAGTTATATAGTTCTTAAATTCTAGCCTGGCACTGTTTTGTTGACTGCTTTAACTTCTTTCAAACTATTTAAGCAGTTCTGTACTGTCACACTTACTTACTCACACATCCTCTGCAGGCAAGTCTCGATCTATAATAGTTCTTAACAGAGTTTCTAGGCTCCAGAATTTTGAAAATGAAGCTGCCTATGTAGCATGTACATTTTATGGCAGAATATTTTCCACAAGTGTAATAAAATGGTTAAAGGCAAGCCAGACACCTTTGATCTACAACTCTTTTGGTCTATGGGTCAGATTGTACGTATGCATTGGGTGTATATGTTGGATACGTTTTACTCTCTTGCAGAGGAGAAAACTCATTTTGCTCTCTTGAAATTGCATTTACTCTCTAATTTGAAAAATCATGCGTAAAATACTCCCACCTCAAAATCTTATCTGGAGCACTAGAATGGAACGTCATTTTGTAGTTATGGTAGGTGCATAGGCTTGGATGGCCGCGCAGCACAACTTTAGCTCCATAAAAGAACTCGACTAGGCCCAGATCATTAAGACGGGATGAGCCTGCATGGCCAGTTCTCACGGAATGTTCACCTTGTCCCTTCACTGTTGCAATTACTTAGTAGCACTGTGAGGAATGCGCCATGCAAGGCTGTGAGCTACACCAGGCTCCACGCAGTGCCCATTCATCACAGCCAAACTACCAGCCGACCTCTAACCCCCACCCAGCCTACCCAGAGCCATGACCCACACCACTGACCAGATCCACAGATCCCTGCATTCTATGATAGTGAGTGACCCCAGACCCAACCGTAAAACAAATGGCCATAAAAGATCTGAGCACGTATGCCTGTTTCACCTCTACACATAGAATCATTCTTTGTAGTGCAAGGTGCAGGGAGGGATAAATTATAGATCAAAACGAGGGTGGAGGCCTTGATATGATATGATATATGATAGGTAATTTATATCGTGCTTAATACCCTGAGGTATTAAGTAGCTAACTGCACCCAGCTGCACACCAACAATCGCCCGCGACGCAGCATTACATGATTGGCTGGCTGGTACCAGTGTAGCAACAGGCCCCCTCCCAACATGGGCCGGAATGGATTTTTGTAACTTAAGTTGTACTTGTGTAAATAAAGTAACATTTCTATGGATTAAAACCGGCCCCAGGGGTGGCTTATAAAAAATCCAATGTGGTTCGGCCAGTGGGCGACAAGCTGGTAGGCCAGTCCACCCCTGCCCAGGCATGTTCACAAGGCCTCACGTCTCTTTCCAAGCCTTTGGCTAATCAGAGTGCCCATTTCCCAGGTCTGCCCCAATCTTGAACAGACACCCTTTTACAAAAGGTCACTGATAAGCATGTCAAGAGATGGAGATTGTGCTGTTTCACACTATTAAGTGCCAGAAGACAAAGCTCTGAAGTCTCTCTAACATATGATAGGGGAGCAGTGTGATGTGGGTTAAAGGCATGGTCTAGTAAAAATGTTTATTGTCCCTATGGGTCGGCCATGTTTTTTTAAGCCTAAGTGGCTCGATTTTAGAAAACTTTCCTATGAACCTTACCCGAGTTTTCGTCCATTAAACGCACGCGAAAACAAGCACCAGGGAGCTGCCATTTTCTGATAATCCTATCTTTTCTCCGATCGCCCTGGCTGACCTGCTTTTGCGGCACTAAATCAATTCCCCCGCCCCTGAGCCTGACATTATCAAAACATTCATATTCCCCGCCTCTCCCCGTGACGTTACTGTGCTGCGTAGGCAAACGCGCCCAGTCGTCTTCTGCGCGACTCCACACAGAACCCGGAAACCAACACAGATCAACTCACAACACAGCGCGCCACAATTCGGAATATGAAACTGTACTTTATGAAACAGCAACACGGTACATTTGGTAAAGTACATTTATTTGACATTAAATGTTTAGAGAATATTCAGCAATTGACATATGAACTCCGGAAGCCATTTATTTTCTTTTATCTGTATCCGCAATAACTGTTCCGTTTCATCTTGAGTCACGCGCTGTTCCTTTATGGTACACAGGGTGTTCATTTTCGTAAAAAGAATCACTTTGGAAGCACGGTGAACCGCAAGGCTGTTCCATCAACTAGGCACTAGTCCAGCCTAAAGAATGATATGTTGCTTCTAGCCACTAGTACAGCGTAAGGGCATGTGGGCCCTTGGCGATCGTCCCATAATATGGTGATCGTGCTCCAGTTGTTGACACGAAGCTGCAGGTGTCTGCTGAAGAATCCATCCGCCGGTGTCTCAAACAGATGGCAGTGGCAGAAAGGGATCAAATACCTGTTATGAAAACAAAAAAATGATAATTAGTCTTGCTAGCCGAACTTCATTAATATTACTCATTTTATTTATTACGGCCGATCAGAAACTATTTGCTTGCAAGGATAGTTCAATGGAGTATGTTTGTGTCATGCGCTGCCGAGCCGATTGGCGGTTACTTCCGCGATGGAGGCTCCGGCGCCGACCGTAGTTCCAGCACGTTGTGTTTCCTTGCATGCAGTCACGGTCTAGTTTTCCTTCAACATGGCGGTCACTGGGAAGTACATAAGTCTCCCTCTCCCAGCTGTCAATGCGTTGCAACCCCCATAGCTTCCGCTTCAGCCTTTTGGGTGAGACGCTAGTTTTCTGTCTTGCGGCTTGCCGCTCTGTCTCTTCGCCTTATCGCTCCTTGTGATACCTCTTTTCTTCCGCTAATCCCCCCTCTCTTTCTCTTTCCCTTCCTGGTTCTTGGTTGGTTTTCTCTTTCAGTTCCGGTCGCTCGCCCCTGCTCCTCGGCTTGAGCCTCTCTCCCTTTCTCCTGGGTCCTGCGGCCGCTCGAGTTTTCTTGCTTGAGCTCCCCTCACGCTTCTCCCTTTTAGTGAGAGCGCTTCCTGGTCTCCGCCGCCTTCGGCTCTGCTCCGCCTCCACAGCCTGCAGCCGCCGTCCACCTTCTCTTCTTCGACTGCTGGACTCTCGTACTTTCCCTGGGAAGACTTCTGCTCGACCTCCTGCCTCACAAGGGTTTTTTGTGCCAAGAAGGCTTTTTCCCTTGTCGCCTACTACGGGAGAGGAGTCCCAGGACTGCTTGTTTCAAGCATTCACTGTGGCTTCGTCTCGTGGTAGGCAAGTTGCTTCATCCACAAGGAGAGATTTCTGCGCACGTCGGCGTCTCAATACAGACGAATTGGAGGATTACGACTCAGGTGAGGAGGAGAAAGGGAAGGAATTGGACAGTTTGTCTCTAAAATCAATGCGAAAAGTAACGAGATAAATCGAGGCCAACACACAATGATAAACGACAGTCTACATGCGTGAGGAATGATATGATATATGATATGGCATTTGTAACGCGCCTATGCTCAAGTGTTTCTAGGCGTGACGAGGCAGGTGGGGAACAAGGGCAGACAGACAACGATCCTACTAGGCCAGGTGTCTTTCTGATCGCGCATGGAGAAGGGCTGTACATGGTTAGTTGAATACAAATTAAATAATAGGGCCAGCTGGTGGCAAGTGCAAGGTAAATGCCGGGAGAAGGGGCTGAAGGATACAGAGACAGTCCCGTAGTGCAGGTAGGCAGTGCAGGGAAAAGTGGCTGGGCCAAGGACCGAGATCGGTGAGACCAGTGGACCTGCATGCCCATGTGCCCACTACGAACAGTTTTACTTGCTTTTCCTAGCTCTTCATTCATTCATTTATTCATGCATCCATTCATTAAATCTTCATTCCGGTATAAAAGCGTGTAAAGATTTACTTACATTATATTTGAAATTTCCATTGTGTCTCTTCGTAATGCAGTCTGTAAAACGGACCGTGCTCTTGACAACGATTTTTCGTATACTGAACTAAAATGAAACTCGGTCTAGTTTCTGAATTTTCTGCCTTATCGTCTCTTACGTTATTGCGCACTCCCTTCAAATGTAGTTCTTTCGGCATGGTCCCTGTCTCAAGGTCAAAAAACAATAGACCCTTATACTTCCAGTGCGACTTGTGGGCCTCATCTGGGCGCTGTCCTTCGCATTCTTTATTTGCAACATCACGTAGTATAGGCATCTGTGAGAACTTGAAGTTTAGAATCCGTCTATGTAGTGCGCCTCAATTTGCAAATGCGAACTGGCTTCTCTCCCAAATGCCACGGCCCGCTTGGCTGGCGCGTTCTAAGTGCCCCAATTTTTCCCCGTTGTCTGCGAGCTTTGCAGCCCAAATTGAGACATTTAATTTTTGGCAGAAGGTCAGGGAAAGTATAAAGTACCACAGGAGTTGAATTAAAAGTGAGATTTATTGTTTGTTTGTTTGTTTTATTATTTGCAATACGCAAGCCTCCCCTCTGTTAACAGTGCGCAGCATTTACATTTACATGAGATGAGACATGAGAAAAATATATACATACACATATGTGAGGTGAATAGAGAGAATTCAAAGATGACACCCAGCTTGTTCGCCACCCATGATGGTGAAGGTAGGGGTTAGGTTTACAGGTACACTGTACAATAACATTTATTTACAAAAAGACAATCGTATTGCAATTATTTAAACAGGGATTTGTACTTCACAATCAGCTGTGCTTCGGGTGGGCATGGCACAGTCGCAATGTTCGGTGGCAATGGATCATTGCTCTGCACAGAAACGTCCAAAATTCCATATCTGTGCTTCTCTAACACAGCAACAATAAGACCTTTCACAAAGTCGAACTGCATTTCATCATAGACTGGTTTGATCACCCATTGCTTACTTCGTTTTGAAAACACCTTAGTGTAGCGAGGCATCCTTACTTTACCCCTAGTCCTAGATTGTTCACGTCCAACATTGCTGTTATGGGCCAAGACCACTAGTAGAGTGCTATGTTTCATGGCCCGAAAGCTAAAATGCAAGCGCTTTGGCCTGTACTTTAGGCACATATTGTGGAACACCTCCAAATCTCCTGTGTGACAGAATTCTGTCAGTCCTCTCAAATCTCTTGATAGAGTTTTGTCGAAAACAATCTTCTCAATGGCTTTGTGTGTCGGTGAAGATGGAATCAACCACTTCTTCTTCCGTGCCTCCTCTGGGGACAAAGGGCCATGTTCACATTGGTGGAAATGTTCATTTGTTGTCCAGCGGTGAACGTTGGTACAGTGGTGCATCAGTGACCGCCATTTTTCAAGTAGTATTTCCACTGACCCCTCACAAGTTTTTGAGCTCCACCAAAGATGGTTGGTGATAGAATGGGACCACTGCAAAATACTTTCAAAACCTTTTTTTTTCCCTGCAGCCGAGATTTTCTTATTGATTGATTTAGCAAGATGCCATACGTCAAATTGATGTTTAATATGTGGGAACTGCTCTCTCATTGTCTTGGCAATTGAAACGTGTCTATCCGTGGCTATGAGGTCGATGTGCATTCCCCTCGATTGTAGATATTCCACTGATTTTATAAAACCTAGTTTCTCCATGGCCACTGAGGATGTACAATGTGTTACCTGCACGACCACCGAACTCACAATTTTCTTACTATCCATGTCCTGAAAGTGGTAGGTGCAGTACTTGGCAGAAAATCCAGGGCTGTCGCACTGTCCATCGCCGGCTAGCCTGAATCGTTTGCCTTCGAATGTACTTGCTAGAGACAATTGTTCAATTTTCCAAGCATCACCAATGGCCGGAAACAGATAATCACGTTGTTATGTGTAGTACAGCGCTTTAGAAATGAAATGGAGTCCCACAAACTGAAAGAAAGCCTCTAACTTTCTAAAACTGGAGCCACTAAAAAGTGATGCAGCTGCACACAGTAGATTGCCTGCTGGCATTTTCCCCAGCATCGGTTGTGCAGACCATGAGAACCTATGATTTAATCTACAGGCGGCATTTATTTTGACATTACTGCCTTTTATTTGACGAGTCACATTAATCAATGGCTTCCCACATACTTTCCCTCTAATGGAATGCACACATTTCAGCATACTTATAATTTCCATCAAACAACTGTCGAATACAATGTATTTGCTCTCTTTCATTAGACTATCATCCTGCGTCAACGTTGTTTCGGCCTTTGACGTTGTGGAGATTTCAACACATTGGAAAGTAATATCACTGATATCAAGTTCTGATGCGTCTATGGATGCTGCGGCTGGTTCATTCTCTGTCATTTCAACATCTATTACTTCAACATTGATGGGAGAACACAACAATGTCGACAGGTTTTTTGGTGGCAAATTTTTGGCGGGTGTAGATTGTGTAAATTGATCTGCAACTACTTCAGAGCTATCTTCAATACATTCAATAACATCTTCTTGTGGTGGTGCGGTCGCACTGTAGCTATGGTCCAATGCAACTTTGCTGTAGTCTCCAAACACAGTTAATTCATGTTCTGGCCATTGGACATGAGCATCTCGAGCCTGAACACGCCTCGCCTCAATTAATAGTTCCTCCATAGTGTACACGGTCTGGCAAGCCACATCTCTCATTCGCTTCACTGTCTGTGTGTGTATAGTTCTGACACCCACGGGTAACTGGAGGAGAGATTGGAAAAGGGATGTTCAGTTTAAACACAAGATGGAGTGTAGTAGAATTGACTGGAAAAAAACATAAAATAGTCCCCAGCACAAACATTTTTTTAAAGTTATGAACTGTTTGTAATTATAATATTTTTTTGTTTTTTTTCTTTACAACTTTTTTGTCTCGACCTTCAACATCTGCACGCTGTAGCTCCGATTCGTTTCCGCATGTCCTCCCTTCCTCTTGCGCTGCAACGACTATATTTTCTGTATCCGCATAGACAGCACGGAATGAGGCTTCATCGTCTCCCTGAAACATAGTACTTTCATTACTATGTATCAAAATATTGTTAGCATAAAACACACGTGAGGACGAACACACAGGTACATCTCAATAGCCAAATACGATTTAAACATTGTGTGCAACAATCAAACGACAAGTATTCGACCAGTGATGATCTATTTCGATGGAACTGTCAGTATCCATACCTCTGGCTCTGCATGGACTGCCATGAATGGTTGTATTTGAGAGGAAGCATCCGCATCTCCCTGAAACACAGTACTTGCATTAGTATGCTTTTCAATATTGGAAACACAACACACACTTGGGGTCGACGGCACAGGTACATATAAAGAGATAACCACAAATGATGCATTGTCCAAAAGAATCAAGGAAAATCAAAATATGATCACATTTCATCGACTTATTTCAACAATTCCTTTACATCTGCATCATCTAAATGAGATGTTGTGATTGTGGTGGAAGCTCCGTCATCTCCCTGAAACACAGTACCTGGATTAGTATGGTTTTCAATATTGGAAACATAACACACACTTGGGGTCGAACGCACAGGTACATATAAAGAGATAACCGCGAAAGATGCATTGTCCAAAAGAATCAAGGAAAATCTAAATATGATCACATTTCATCAACTTATTTCAACGATTCCTTTACATCTGCATCATCTAAATGAGATGTTGTGATTGTGGTGGAAGCTTCGTCGTCTCCCTGAAACACAGCACTTGCGTTAATAGGGAAGAAAGTATAGCAAATGGAATCACGTTATATGATCACGCATGATGGAGCTGTCATTATCCATACCTCGTGCTGCTGAAGAATATCTATGGATGTTGCAAATGTAGTGCGCACTTCCGAAAGCTGTTGCGCCGATTCGTATACTTGAATGTCAGGCTCTGCATCAAGTGCAGGGGTTGACGCTCCATCAACTGCCTGAAACATAGTACTTGCATTAGTGAGGATTACAATTGTGAAAACATAACACACACCTGGGGTGGACAGCACAGGTACATATCAACGGCTAACCACGAATGATACATTGTGTAGAACAATCAAACAACAAGAATTCCAGCTCTGATGATGATGCTCGATGGAGCTGTCAGTATCCATACCTCCTGATGTTGAAAAACATCTAGAAATGTTGTAGATGTGGCGGACGCTTCAGCATCTCCCTGAAAGACAGTACTTGCATTAGTATGGATAACACTAATTATAACTGAAAACAAACACCAGTGGACGATAACTAAGGTGTATATCAATTGGAAAGAAGTAACCAAACATACGGTAAAATAATTACACGATAGAATAAAACTATTACTTGACATGCATAAAACAAGTATGTAGCGGATTAGCCGAGTAAGATTACCTGATACGCGCTAGAAGTGGTTGATAACTGCGACCACGTCAAGGATGTAGAATGTTCTTGCTTCAGATTCAAGGGATAATCAAGAAGTTGTAAAGGTCAATTAATGATTGATAATGAAATGCCAATATTAAAAATAGCCATGTAAGCCGACAGAATACTTGAAAAATGCTCAATACAGCACAGTTCCCTGTCCCCATATATATATATACATTGCGTTTGTGGGTTATGAAATCGAAAAAGAATATATTGATAAATGTCATTATTCAAAAAACTATACACTCATATCAATATCGAAATTATTACAAGGGATAGAACACCTACAATATCAATTAATCCATTCGGCTACACACTACCGCAAGGCCGAAAGCTAAATCCGGACACTTGACTCACCGGTGGCGGAATGTGGACGAATAGAGTGGGAATAGCGTTTTCGTGCAATTTCCGTGTCGTTCGCCGTTTATTCTTCTTTGTTACCTAAGAAGTTGTGTACATGTCCAAGGAAAAGTGTCGGCTGCAGATGCGGTATCGATCACCCCTCTTGTCCTCTAAGACTTGTTGGACTCTACTTTCCAGCTCATCCAGTGGATATCCGCAATGTCTGACCCATTCTCTTATTCGATCAACAGTTTTCGGGAATACATGCATTGTAGTTGTAACGCTCACCTGATTCCCGTAGAGGCGCCGGTCTTGACTGGGCGAATACCGGATCTTCAAAGGTGATGTGTAACACACGGCTGGCTCTTTGGGCTGGACCTCTGTGCACTGTATGTCTGACTCGAAGGGTAAGATGTCTGCAGATAGAAAATATGGGATTAAGGAACTGGGTTATTGAATGTCTCTCTCTTCTTCCCTTTCTCTTCTCCTGTAGAACCCCAAAGGTTAACGCTCTCACCTTAGGTAAGTGAACGCCGTGCTCTCCATCTGCCTCGGGGCAGGGTGCTGTAACCAGTTTCTTCACTGGATAAGGGGAGCAGGCCTCTTGACTTCAGAGGACTGCTGTCCGTCGTTTACTGCACGAACGGTAAGTTTCGAGTAATTCTAATGTCTTTAAAGTCTTTAGTAATGATGTTTCTTGTTTTGCAGGGTTCCGGCGATGGCGGATGACGGGCTGAAGTGAGTTGAAGATGGAGCCCGTGTGATGAATAGAAGCGCCTGGAAGCACGTAAGTAAGCGCTTGTTGCCTGCTTCACGATGGGCTCTAACTGTCTTTTTATTTTGCAGGAACAAGTTCGGAGCGGCTGCAGGGTGCCGGAATACCCACTGGGTTAGATGTGGAAAGGAGTAATGGCACGTGAGTATTAAGGTTCCCCAATGTCTTTAAACGCACCTTGTTTTGTCTTTCAGATGCGGGATGCAGCGCCGAAGGCCTCCGGAGCGTGCGAAGAGTTGGTAAGCTTTTGTCTTTCAGATGCCGGAATGCAGTGTGAAGACCTCCGGAGCGCACGAAGAGTAGGTAAGCCTTTGTCTTTCAGATGCCGGAATGCAGCGCGAGGCGTTGGTGACAGCCGATGGACCAGGTAAGTGAAGAGCTGTCAATGAAGACCGTAATGCTAACCTGTTCTTTCTTGTCTTTATAGGTGTTGCTGAAGACTGGATTCAGGATGGTAAGCCTTTTTCCTTAGGCCCAGGATCAGATGCAGAAGACACGATGAGCGTTCTGCTGCAGAGGATGCAGAATAACGCAAAGCAAGATTCATCCATCGGGTGTGGTTTAAATAGCCTCCTGTAGTGCTTAGGTGTCTCCTTCCACAGCCACGCCTAGGTAAGAAAAGAGTTCCTGCTTTCCAGAAGAGTTCCAGTGTTCTGAATCTAGGGAGTGGCTCCTGCCCCACCCAACAGGAAAAGTAGTTCCAAACAGAAGAGGATCAGAGGCTCAACTGGCAGGCAAGTAAGCAGCATGGTCTGCTGCAGGTAAGTCCACCCAAGCATTATGAGCCCGGCGCTTCCAGCGCTGGGACTGGGCATATTTATGAGCCTGGTGCCACTGGCGCCAGGACTGGGTCCAAAAGGTCCCAATTGGGACTGGTTGGCACTCGGAACCTGGGTTATGGATCTGCTTCCAAGGGAGTTGGGAAAACCCTGACCTTTTGGAAGCAGAGATCATGACAGTACCCCCCCTCAAGGCCCCTCCCAAACCGGGCTTCTCCGGGGGTTTTGGCTTGTCAGGAAATGTTCGGTGAAATCTTTTGATTAGGCGAGGAGCGTGGACATATTCAGCAGGTTCCCAGGATCTCTCTTGGGGGCCGTAGCCTTTCCAGTCAATTAGGTAAAATAGTTTAGATTTGGAGATCTTGGAGTCCAGAATGCTTTTGACTTCAAACTCGAGTTCTCCATCAACTAGGATAGGTTTTGGAGATTTAGTTAGTCGGGTTTGAGGTTGCACGGGTTTTAATAGAGAGACGTGGAAGACCGGATGTATCTTCATGTGCGGGGGCAAGTCCAACTTGACCGCTACTGGGTTTACTATGGTAGTGATGGAATAGGGACCAAGGTATCTTGGGTTGAATGTGCGTGGCCCTTTTAGAGGTAGATATTTGGTGGATAACCAGACTTGATCCCCTACTTGATATTGAGGGGCTTCCTTCCGATGTTGATCTGCTCCTTTCTTGTATTGTTCTTTAGCCCTTTGAAGGTGAGAAACAGCTTCCTTAAAGGCTTGGGTGATTGTAGAATGCAGGTAGTCTACTGCTGGTGTTTCAAGATCTTGGAGGGGATCCAACTCCGAGGTTCGAGGGTGACTGCCGTACAAAAGAAAAAACGGGGTTTTCCCAGTTCCCGAATGGACAGAGTTATTGTAGGCATATTCGGCTATCCAAAGGATGTCTTTCCAAGTTTTTTCAGTTTGTTGCAGCATGCAGCGTAAATACTGTTCCAGAGTTTGATTGGTCCTCTCGGTTTGTCCGTCGGTCTGAGGGTGGTGACTGGTCGATAGTCTCACATCAATTTGAGCCGACCGACAGCAACTTCGCCAAAAATGAGAAATAAATTGACTACCTCGATCCGAAATTAGAACCGAAGGAAAACCGTGCAGTCGGACGATGTTTTCGAGAAATTCTCGGGCCAGAGTTGCTGCTGTTGGCAAGCCTTTGAGCGGAATGAAATGCGCCATCTTGGAGAATAAGTCCACGATTACTAGAATCGTATTGTATCCGGAGCATGGAGGTAGATCGGTGATGAAGTCCATAGAAAGCGTATGCCAAGGGCAAGGTGGGATGTCAATAGGGCGTAAGAGGCCTGCTGGTCTTTCCTTTTGACTCTTGTTTTGGGCGCATACTCCACAGGACATTATAAAGTCTCTGATATCTTTTTTCCAAGACGGCCACCAGAAGTAGCGCTTGATCTTTTCTGAGGTCTTGGCCATACCGGGATGTCCTTCCATTAAAGAATCGTGATAACAAGAGATTACTTTTTTTCTGTAAATCTGTGCTGGGTAGGTATAATCGTTCTTGGAAATACAATAAGTTGTCCTTTACTGCAAAGTCATTTCCCTGCAGATGCCAATTCTGTATGTCTGCTGGAGTCACAAGTTGCCTGGCTTTATCCTTAACTTCCTCTATGGATTCTGTGGCGATTACACCCAGAATTCTTTGTTCGGGAATGATTGGTACAGGTTTAGGGTTGATCAAGTGTTCTTCCACTCCCATCCGAGAAAGGGCATCAGCTTTACCGTTCTTTGTACCAGGTCGATAGGTAATTATGAAGTCAAACTCGGCAAAGAATAATGCCCAACGGAGTTGTCTAGAGGATTGGGCTTTTGCGGTTTTCAAATATTGCAGGTTTCGGTGATCCGTAATCACAGTAACGGTGTGTCGGGCCCCCAGCAGATAATGCCGCCAAGCCTTAAAGGCAGACTTGATAGCCAGAAGTTCCTTGTCAGTAATCGTGTAATTGATTTCAGGAGGCGAGAATTTGCGGGACCAAAATGCCACGGGATGCAACTGATTGGTTACCGGGTCCTTTTGTGATAGAACTGCCCCATGGCAAGGCTTGAAGCATCAGTTTCCACGATGTAGGGGAGTTAGGGGCGAGGGTGTTTTAAGATTGGTGCAGAGATAAATTCAGTCTTCAAATCCTGGAAAGCTTGTTCCGCCTCGGTAGACCATTCAAAACGTTTGTTTTTCTTTAACAAGGCAGTGATGGGCTGGACTATTCGAGAGAATTCGGGGATAAACCTGCGGTAAAAGTTAGCGAAGCCTAACATGCTTTGCACACCTTTTACGGAGGATGGTGATGGCCATTTGAGAACTGCATCGACCTTCTTTGAATCCATACGCACTCCGCCAGGTGATAATATGAATCCCAAGAATTCAACTTCAGTCACGTTGAAAACACATTTTTCCAACTTAGCGAAAAGTTTGTGTTGACGCAATCTTTCGAGGACCATTTTCACGTGTTTCCGATGTTCAGATTCCGATGAAGAATAAACGAGGATGTCGTCAATGTAAACAACAACACACACATCTATGAGCTGTCTGAGGACATAGTTCATAAAATATTGAAAGGCGGCCGGGGCATTGCAAAGTCCGAAGGGCATGACCTGATATTCAAATAGCCCATACTTGGTGCGGAAGGCCGTCTTCCATTCATCGCCCTCTTTTACTCGTACCAAGTGGTAAGCTCCTCTAAGATCCAGCTTTGTATATATGCATGCTTTTCTGACTTGGTCCAGGAGTTCAGGGATCAAAGGTAACGGATATCTATTCTTAACGGTGATCTGGTTCAGGGAGCGATAATCTATACAAGTTCTAAGGTCTCCTTCCTTTTTTGGAACGAAGAACAAAGCTGAAGAAGCAGGGGACTTGGAAGGACGAATAAACCCATTTGCCAGGTATTGATCCAGGTATTGTCGAAGGTGAAGGTTCTCAGGCTCGGTGAGGGCATAAATTCTACTACAAGGAGGAGTAGATCCAGGTATCAGGTCTATCTGGCAGTCATAAGACCTATGAGGAGGTAGAGAGTTAGCCTGATCCTTCCGGAAAACATCTTGGTATTCTAGGTATTCGGGAGGTAACTGGGGAGTCTCTGAAGAAATTGCTGCCAGTGCAACACCAGGTGGAGGGTGACAAGTAGAGACACATTCTGGAAACTGGACCGTTCTTGCTCGCCAATCGATCAGAGGATTGTGTTTCTCTAACCAAGGTATTCCTAGAATAATCTGACACTGAGGGGCATTGATCACATCGAGTCTACTCCTTTGGAAGGAGTTGGCGGTTTGGAAAATACTCGAGCATCAAACTTGGAACGATCGGCCTTCCTGTTTTGCAGTCTGTGATCTATTTGAACGACTAAGTCTATATAGTCCGAACAATCTTGTGGGGGATTCACTACTTTGGCGAACACATCTTTGAGCTCTCCACGTAGACCTCTATAAAACAGCGTAATCCTTTTGTCCTTAGGCCATTGAGTTTCCACTATCAGTCTGTTGAAAGACGCAATATAAGCCAAAAGGTCTTGATTACCTTGTCGCAACGAAAGAAGCTCATTGTCCAAGGCCTGCCCCTGTGAATGTCTTGCGAACAGTTTTTCCATACTGAGCTGAAAAGCTTGAAAGTCATGGAGGACCGGATCATCTTGATTTAGTAGAGGGATCGACCAGTCTGCCGCATTGCCACTAAGGTACGAAAGCACGAAAGCTACTTTAGCTTGATCAGTTGGAAAGGCTGCTGGCCGGCATAAGAAATGCAACTGGCACTGATTGATAAATACTGCAAACCTCTTTGGGTCACCAGAAAATCGTTCGGGCGGAGCCAGAGGTACATTCCCAGGTAGGTTGATCTGCACTGGATTCATAGAGGATGTAGAAGGAAGATTTCCCCCAGATGCGGGTAACGGGGCCGGTCCGGCTTGTGACTGTAGCAATTGTCTAGCGAGATCATCTGTTCGCTCCTTGGAAATAATCAGTTCCCTTCTTAGAGCGTTTGTTTCCTGACGGGCTGCATGCACTTCTGCCCTTAGTTCCCCAAGTAACTGGGCTAGCTGGTCGGTATCCGAGGTTTCCATAGCGCCTGGACAGGAGTTTTGTGGTAGGCTTTGCGTTCTGTAACGCTCACCTGATTCCCGTAGAGGCGCCGGTCTTGACTGGGCGTATACCGGATCTTCAAAGGTGATGTGTAACACACGGCTGGCTCTTTGGGCTGGACCTCTGTGCACTGTATGTCTGACTCGAAGGGTAAGATGTCTGCAGATAGAAAATATGGGATTAAGGAACTGGGTTATTGAATGTCTCTCTCTTCTTCCCTTTCTCTTCTCCTGTAGAACCCCAAAGGTTAACGCTCTCACCTTAGGTAAGTGAACGCCGTGCTCTCCATCTGCCTCGGGGCAGGGTGCTGTAACCAGTTTCTTCACTGGATAAGGGGAGCAGGCCTCTTGACTTCAGAGGACTGCTGTCCGTCGTTTACTGCACAAACGGTAAGTTTCGAGTAATTCTAATGTCTTTAAAGTCTTTAGTAATGATGTTTCTTGTTTTGCAGGGTTCCGGCGATGGCGGATGACGGGCTGAAGTGAGTTGAAGATGGAGCCCGTGTGATGAATAGAAGCGCCTGGAAGCACGTAAGTAAGCGCTTGTTGCCTGCTTCACGATGGGCTCTAACTGTCTTTTTATTTTGCAGGAACAAGTTCGGAGCGGCTGCAGGGTGCCGGAATACCCACTGGGTTAGATGTGGAAAGGAGTAATGGCACGTGAGTATTAAAGTTCCCCAATGTCTTTAAACGCACCTTGTTTTGTCTTTCAGATGCGGGATGCAGCGCCGAAGGCCTCCGGAGCGTGCAAAGAGTTGGTAAGCTTTTGTCTTTCAGATGCCGGAATGCAGTGTGAAGACCTCCGGAGCGCACGAAGAGTAGGTAAGCCTTTGTCTTTCAGATGCCGGAATGCAGCGCGAGGCGTTGGTGACAGCCGATGGACCAGGTAAGTGAAGAGCTGTCAATGAAGACCGTAATGCTAACCTGTTCTTTCTTGTCTTTATAGGTGTTGCTGAAGACTGGATTCAGGATGGTAAGCCTTTTTCCTTAGGCCCAGGATCAGATGCAGAAGACACGATGAGCGTTGTGCTGCAGAGGATGCAGAATAACGCAAAGCAAGATTCATCCATCGGGTGTGGTTTAAATAGCCTCCTGTAGTGCTTAGGTGTCTCCTTCCACAGCCACGCCTAGGTAAGAAAAGAGTTCCTGCTTTCCAGAAGAGTTCCAGTGTTCTGAATCTAGGGAGTGGCTCCTGCCCCACCCAACAGGAAAAGTAGTTCCAAACAGAAGAGGATCAGAGGCTCAACTGGCAGGCAAGTAAGCAGCATGGTCTGCTGCAGGTAAGTCCACCAAAGCATTATGAGCCCGGCGCTTCCAGCGCTGGGACTGGGCATATTTATGAGCCTGGTGCCAATGGCGCCAGGACTGGGTCCAAAAGGTCCCAATTGGGACTGGTTGGCACTCGGAACCTGGGTTATGGATCTGCTTCCAAGGGAGTTGGGAAAACCCTGACCTTTTGGAAGCAGAGATCATGACAGTAGTTCCTTCAGATTTCGCATGGGTCTTCGAAGGGCAACCGCTAATCGAACAGGCAGGCATTGTTGATAAATCTGAAAAGTAAATATCGACATTATTATACAATCTTCAAGAGTAAAGATTTGATACAAAAGTAAAGGAATCATACAATGATCAATGCAAGGTTTGTTTTGGTCGCAGGAACTATACCAGTTCATTATGTGCGGCTAAGTATTTGCATAAGTTGCAGAAATGTATAATTGATGTGACTGGAATCTGAACATGTGACTCGTCCCTTGGATGTTCTGTCTTGCACGAGAAGGAAACATGCTTACATTATAGACTGGACCCCCGAAGGATGCAATTCAATGACAATAGACACAGATGAAAATAAATAGATCTATTGATAGCATAGCAATGGAAACTCAAGTCAATAGCAATGAGACCAATGAACATAGCACTATTGTGTACTCTACTCGCAAATAGATAGAAATTTAAAAATCTGCGAAATATGACCAGGATACATGGCCTTACCTTGACCAACAAACAGTTGGATTCAGCAAGCAGAGCAGTATGTTGCGGGAGAATAGGTGGATGGCCACAGGTAGCGCACTGATGGGTATGCTCGAAGCGGTCACAGAAGTTCACGGATAGCACGACGACGAGCAGATTAACATAGATCTCAGTGGTTCCCAGGTAGCACGTTCAGGAGTTGACTTGCAAAGCACAAAGATGTTCTCATGAGACATATCGAGTGGTTTTTAAAGTATTAGAAACTGGGGTGTGTTTGTGAATGAATGACGTATGTATGTCGTGGTATTAGGGGGGCGGCCTGCTTGTAGGGGAGGCCTTCCTGGAGACACGGGGTCTGAGGAGGCCATGTGACCGATGGCCCCTTGGCGTGGGACACCTTTTGAAGTGTACATGTAGTTTGGAACCTTGGCCGTTTGCGCCCGTCACAGCCCCCCATGCCAGCGGGCATCCACCGGCGCGGACCGCCTTTGATAGAGGGGGGTGGGATGGATGGGCCTGGGGCGTGCAGATAAGGCACAGGAAGACTGCTGAATGGAGACACACTTATGTGTATTGCAGGGGGGCGGCCTCCTCAGCGGAGGCCTGCCTGGAGACACGGGGTCTGAGGAGACCATGTGAACAATGGCCCCTTGGCGTGGTCTACCTTTTGAAGTGTACATGCAGTTTGGCACCTTGGCCTTTCGCGCCCCTGAGAGCCCCCCATTCCAGCGCTCATCCCCTTTGATAGAGGGGGGTGGGATGGATGGGTCTGGGGCGTGCAGATAAGGCACAGGAAGACTGCTGAATGGAGACACACTTATGCGTATTGCAGGGGGGCGGCCTGCCTCAGCGGAGGCCTGCCTGGAGACACGGGGTCTGAGGAGACCATGTGAACAATGGCCCCTTGGCGTGGTCTACCTTTTGAAGTGTACATGCAGTTTGGCACGTTGGCCTTTCGCGCCCGTGACAGCCCCCCATGCCAGCGCTCATCCCTGGGTGTGAACCGCCTTTGATAGAGGGGGTGGGATCGATGGGCCTGGGGCGTGCAGATAAGGCACAGGAAGACTGCTGAATGGAGACACACTTATGTGTATTGCAGGGGGGCGGCCTGCCTCAGCGAAGGCCTGCCTGGAGACACGGGGTCTGAGGAGACCATGTGAACAATGGCTCCTTGGCGTGGTCTACCTTTTGAAGTGTACATGCAGTTTGGCACCTTGGTCTTTCGCGCCCCTGACAGCCCCCCATGTCAGCGCGCATCCACCGGCGCGAACCGCCTTTATATCAATACACAGTATATCGCCTTTATATCAATGATAGTATATCGTTGCTTATCAATAACAAATGCCACATACCGTAGATTCTTGTGAGCACAGACCCACACTTTAACCGGTGTATTATAGTGGTCAAGACTGTATAATCCAATGGTAAATGTTAGTATAGATATATGTGTGACTTTTATAGAGACATAACCTACTAAAAGACTTTGAACAAGTGTGTTTTAGTGCATGCATTATCGAGAATATGTTATGTTAGCTTAGATAGATAGTGACCATCCTGTTTCACTGCAACTAGACCTTCACCCATTCGGAGCACAGATGTCTGACGTCCATCCTTGAATGGAGACACACTTGATTCATTTAAAAAATCGAGACAACCGTTGTTAAAATATATGTGGTGTTTTATTTTGTATCTTATTTTCATGACACAAAAATACAAGACTTTAAAGATTATACAGGTCAGGTTGCAGCACAGCGAGAGAAAATCCCCTGTACTGACCGTTGTCACTCGGGAACGTTTCTCTAATGGCACGAACGGCACAGGCGGGTATCACTCTTCGAACGCGGTGTCCAAGCCTCCCGTGAAGCCACCATGTAAAGGAACGATAGGCCACCAGCCTGTACCACCTGTGAAAAGGAATGAAACAAACTGTTTTTAAATGACCAAGATAAGTTTAATAAACGTTTGTTGTCAATGACAATTCTTGTAACTAATGGCATTTTACATGGACAAATGCTATCTAGACAATGTACACTATTCAACGACTTACATGCGTTACAATGATATGTAGATGTAATTTTGGATATAGTAGAAGACCATGAAATAGGAGTGGCATGACAAGCAGAGTATACTTACTCGTTACTCGGATTACGAGGACGAACAGTTGCTCGAAGTTCATGCATAAGCACCATCATTATTCTCAACACGGCCCGTGTGAGGCAGGCTGCCCTGAAGTCTGGCAGCTCGGTGATGCATTGCGGTCGTGGCTTGCCTTCCGAAATGTAGGCCAGGCATCCCGAGTTTTCTCGGCAGCAGCAGTTCTCGTCCTCAGTTGGCATTAGCTCGCACCGATTGCATGTGCACCAGGTGGAGACGCCGTCCATGCGACTAGGCCCAGGCTCTTCATCTGTTGATTCGTCCTGCCAACTGCCGTCCGAATCCCCATCGTTTTCGCGTGCTTCCCTTTCCAGTAGTTCCTCCTCGGTATACTCGGGCTCGTACATGCAGGGCATTATTGTAGCCATTGTGTGTTAAACAAACTAAAATAATTTATAGCGCTGGTACTGGTATCTGTTCGCACGGGCTACAAGCGACGAAGGTAGCTGACCAGAGCACTGAAACGAGTCACAGAATACTCAAAGTAACACAGAGAGAGGAATGGAATCGAAAATCGGCTGCTGTGTGTTGTGAAACGGTCTGTTTATACTTATTGAGGAGAGAGGCGTCCTGCCATTTCCATGGCGACACGTCATTAGCTGAAGCGCAGCGAATGTTGACACGAGACGTGCTTTGGCGTTGGGAAATGGGCGGTACGAGTCTGCTGATGACAGGCTCAGGGGCGGGGGAATTGATTTAGTGCCGCAAAAGCAGGTCAGCCAGGGCGATCGGGGAAAAGATAGGATTATCAGAAAATGGCGGCTCCCTGGTGCTTGTTTTCGCGTGCGTTTAATGGACGAAAACTCGGGTAAGGTCCATAGGAAAGTTTTCTAAAATCGAGCCACTTAGGCTTAAAAAAACATGGCCGACCCGTAGGGACAATAACATTTTTTACTAGACCATGCCTTTAATTGCACCCGCAGATGCACAAACTTACATTAATACTGCTTCCGGAATGTATAAAGGGTCCTATTCTAATTATTGAATATGGAGCTACCTCACTGTGTCGAAAAAGGGAGGTCATGGTGGCACCTAGTAGATTCAACAGTGTGTGTAAGAAAGTTCCTTAGGGAAGAAAGCTCATGATGAGATCAAGTTCACTTGGTACCAGAAAGTGATCAGGGTCCTTTCTCAGTCCATGAGAAGTGGGCTGGATCTGGTGGATTTTGAGCGGGTAGAAGCAGTGATGAAGGAGGACAGCCATGAGCATCTGTTAACGTGGATCCTGAAATGTCTCACTCTTGGTGAGAGAATTTTGGTGCTAGAAGGGAAAAGATAATATAAAGCAGTGTAGTGGTAGGCAAGGGGAAACAGATTTGGGAGAGTTGAGCATAAATCAATTCAGAGCCAGCCAATACTGAACAATGATGAGCCCATCAGTAATAGGATTGATGGAGAGCAGTTGGGGAACAGATTTTGGTTTTGTTCGCTAGACTGAGCAACCCAAACCCAAATGAGGAGTGCATATCAACTTAAGAATAGGATGTGGAGTTTGAAGAGCATCAAAGCACTGAGTTGGGTGGGCACAGTGAGAAAAGGGTAGCAAGTAGTGGTTGTGCTATAGGCAACCAAGACATACATGTCAATAGTGGTAGGTTGTCATCAAACATGCCATCCGCAGCAGAGAGGTCGATTGGCTGAGAATGGAGAAAAGTTAGTTTTGGTGGGCAACATTGCGAAAATTAGGGGTGACCGTGTTCTTAGGTGAGTGAAGCATGCAACGGCAAACTGCATGTTGTTGTAGAGGTTGGTCCTGCTAGAGTCTAATCATTTAAGGATTTTGGAGACGAAGGAATGAAGAAACGGTTTGTGTATGTTGGCAATGATAATTTGGTTGGCAATCAGATGTTTTCAAGATGGGGCTGTCACTTACCATTTTCAAGTACATGGAAGGGCCGATGCACAGTGATTGGTTAAAGAGGGTATACAGGTGATTAAGTGCGAGCTCAGAGTGGGGTTTGTCGATGAAGAGCACAGTAGTCAGAGGAGATGGAGGATGGGTTATCCATACACTGCAAGGGGAGGGCTCCATAGGGAGATGCGAATAAGCATAGAGAGGGATGAGAAGGGAAGTGAAAGAGGGAAGTAAAGTGATGATGTTGGACCCAGCTAAGCATAGGCCCAAAGATGCAGGTCTCAGAGAGAAACAGTTAGGAAACGTGAACACAAAACGCATAAAGTGGTCTGACACAGAAAGGCATTCCTGAGATGTTCACAATGAACAATGACAGAAGAACTATGTTTTGTTTGGATTAATCTCTTTTCATCTGTGCAAACTTTAGCAAAGCCAACATTTTGGCTTCTGCATACGTCTTAAGCTTTTGCCAGAAACTGCTATTAGATGGCCAGGTACTCGCACCATTTTGCACATGCACACAACAATGGGTAATTAATACCACTTTGGCTGTGCCTGGCAAGTGCATTTCCCATGCTTGCAGATAAAAAACATTGGCATTGCCAATGCTTGTTTCCTTACTGCTTCCCTAGCTCCATTTATTGTCAATTTATTGTTTATTTTATTTGGTTGCCTTGAAGTGGCCCAAGGTGAGTCTGCTCAGTTAAAATGTAATCCCAGGTAAAACCGAGTGATGAAGGACATATGATAATGTTGCCCCCACGCTAACATAACAGCAGCCTTTATGTTCTGAACTCCTGTATTGGGTTCTTGAGAATGGATTTCATCAATGCCACAACTGCCTCAACAATGAAACTCGAAAGATGACTGCAATTTGATGGCCAATGCGTCGTGATTGGCTGTGATCTTAATGGATTTAGAGGACTTAGAGCCAAAGGTCTGAAGCATTGAACAACGTCATTCAGCCCATTTATTTATCAGCAAATCTTGCCTGAGACAGAACCATCTCATACTTCATGTTCATTTGCAGAATTATTTTGTAATAATACTGATGTCAGCCAGCAGCTTCAAGTCATAATCTTAACATAGTTGTCCTCTAGTCCTCTCTAAGAACCTCTTTATTTATTTTGTTTAAAATATGTACAATTCTTGCTAAGATTATTAAGTTCATTGTATAGTAATAATTAGGGAATTTGGAAATACTGCTTTTAAACTTTAGCGTGGATATTCACCTGCCTGTCAGGATTTAGCTGTGTTTTTTCTGACAGACGGTCATAAATGGGCAAAAATATCTAACATCTGACTTTGAAGTGATCAATAATTAATTAAATACTTATTGGGAGTTAGTTTCATGACTTGTATCCAAGAATCCTATATCATCTGCTCTCTACTTTGATCTTGTAGAACAGAGCTCTGTAACCATTGGCTCTGCAGATGTTTAGGACTACAGATCCCATCAGTTCTATCCAGCAATGTTAATGGAAAAGGGTCATGGGAGTGATTGCCCAAAAAATCCAGAGAGCCACATTTTGCAGACCATTGTTGTAGAGGAATCAAGGAAAGGCCATTAAACCTTTCAGAAGATTGTGAGAGAGTTTCTGAAAGCTGAAAAGGGAAGATGTGTGAGAAGCATGTGTCACTGGACTGGATATGGAGTTCCACTGGGAGGCAGTCTAGGGACAAGTTAATGTTAATGTCAAAGGATATTTGTAGTGCGCACTATCACCACCGGAGTGGTCCACTGGCGCTCTGGCGGATTTGAAAGGAAGGTCGGTAGGTTAGGGCGTGTTAGTATGACAAAGTTTGGAGAGAGAGCAAGGAAGCTGTGATGCGCTGTTGGCAGCTTCAGTTCCGTTAACACCATTCGCTGAGCTTTTTGGTGTGGTATCCGGTCAGAGTCCGTCATGTGCTGTTGTGTGAGGGTCTGTGTTGTGTGTTTGTTGATGCAGTGTGGTGAAGTGCGTGCGGGTTGCTGTGGTTTGAGAGGTATGGTTGTGTTTAGTTAGGGTTTGAGAGGTGTGTGAAGAGGGATGAGTTTTTTAGTAGTTTTAGTAGGATCGGTTATTAGCATTGTTGTCCGGAGCAAACACACACATTCGATTGTGTGTCTTTTCAATTTAGACAAAAAATTCTTCCTTACAGTGATCTAGTTTCAGCTTGATAAGGCTGTCTCTCAATCTCTCTGTCATTATGTTGCGTTAGTTAATCTCTACATTTCTATATTTGTTCTTATTCAGGCCAGCCCCTACATCCCATTCTGTGGTTGATGCAAACTGATCCCTGCCAATCTATCTACTTGTGACCTATGCCCATACCCATTGCTCTGTCTGAGTGGGTAAGGTTGGTAGTAGTGCATGTTTGTGTCAGCCTTGTTTGCTATTGTTCTGTCCTAGTGGGGTTGTTGCTCGTGGTCGGTTCCACCTAGCATTGTCTCTTTAGTTCTTGTGGGTGTTTCCCCTCTGTCGGTTCTAGGTGTTTTCTGTACCGTCATAGGTTCTGTCAGCTTGTTCTTTGCATTTCCTGTTTTATTGTTTCAGTTGTTTCCGTCGGGTTCTGAGGTGTTGAAGAGCCAGGTTTTTAGTCGTTTTCTGAATTTTAGGTGTTCTTTGGTGTTTCTAATTTCCTTTGGGAGGTTGTTACGGGTGTTTGCCGCCAGGTGGGAGGAGGAGCCCCCTAGTCTTTTCCTGGTGTAGGGCTTTGGTTCCAGGCGGAATTCATTGCTTGATCTGAGGAGTCTCGTTGGCTTGTAGATGTTTATTTTCTTTTGTAGGAATTCTTCTCCCTGTCTGCTGATTGCCCAGTGTGGTGTTAGGCACATTGTTTTGAATGTGATACATTGTTTGATTGGAAGCCAATGTAGCATTTTTATTGCTGGTGTGATGTGATCTCTTCTAGATAGTTTGAGGTGGAGTCTAGCCGCTTCGTTTTGGATGTGTTGTAATTTCTTCAGGAGGTGTTCTGGCATCCTGAAGTAGAGGCTGCTGCCGTAGTCGATTCTTGACATGATGAGGGTGACGATTGTCAATGTTTTGTGGATGAAGAACAGGAATGGTAGGATTCTTTTTATTGAGTTAAGGATGAAGAAGCATTTCTTAATTATCGCGTTTACTTGTGGTTCTAAGGTTAGTGCGTTTAGGACTCCCAGGTTTTTGACTATCTTTGATGGGGTGGGTGCGGTTCCCAATTCTATCGGCACGGTATGCAGGTGTTGTTCTCTTGGTTTTTGGATATAATCATGATTTATGTCTTTCCTGGGTTGATTTTTAGGTTGTTGCTATTCATCCAGTCATAGATTTCTTTTAAACAATCTCCTAGAGTTGAGTGTTCTGCTTGTGCATCTTGATTTTGTAGATGATGTGAGTGTCGTCTGCATAGTTGTAGCACGTAAGATTGTGTTTTTTGAAGATCTTGATTAGCGGAGTCTGGTAGATGTTGAAGTACAGTGGTGATAGTGAGGATCCTTGTGGTACTCCACAGGTGTTAACCCATGGAGTAGATTTGAAGGGCTTTATCCATACAGTTTCTTTTCTGTTCACTAGGAATGATTTAATCCAGAGTAGTGCTAAATCCCTTATACCCATATCTTCTAATCTCTTGATCAGGGTGTTATGGCTTACTGTGTTGAATGTTGCAGAGAGGTCGAGCAGAATCAGGCCTAGGTTGTATTGGAGTCGGTGTTTGTTTTTAGGTCATCGCAGATGTATAGCAGTGGCGATTCTGTTCCTCTTGCCGGTCTGAAGCCGACTTGTGCTTGGTCCAGCAGCTGGTTTTTCCTATATGTTCTTGGGTCAGTTTGTATACGTAGGTTTCTTGGAGTTTTGCCGGGTACGGGATGTTTGAAATCAGTCTGTAGTTGGAGAGGTCTTCCACGTTGCCACTTGTGTTCTTAAGAAGTGGTTTAATATATGCTGATTTGATGGATCGTGGTACGGTCCATGTCGCGATTGACAGATTCAAGACATTTCTGTAATATTCAGATGGTGTTACTTGTGTGGGGATTGATTTGTAGATGTCTGGGGGGCAGGGATCCTTGGGCGAGCCTGCTTTCTTGCTAAGTTTTACCAGCTTGACAAATGTCTCCACTGATATTTGCAGGAAGTTTTGGAGTTTGTGCTCTGGCTCCTCGTCGGATCCGATTGGTTGTGTGTTAGGATTGGTCGGTCTGTTTTGTATGATTTGTCAGATCTTATTTATTTTATTTTTAAAATGGTCTGCTAGGTTGTTGCATAGCTTCTGTGAAGGTATTGGAGTGTTGTCGCAAGCTGGTGGGTTTCTCATTTGGTTTATGATGTTGAACATTTCTTTTTGTGTGTTGGTGGCTTTGGTGATTCTGTCATCGTAATGCCTTTTCTTTGCCTTTTGAATTTCCTTCTTGTACGATCAGATTTGTCTCTGGAACTGAATGTTCTTATCTTGGTCATATTCTTTCCTCCATTCTAGTTCCAGCTTCTTGTTGTTCTTTTTCATAGTGCTTAGTAGTGGGGTGAACCATTTTGCCATTGCTCTTTTTCTTGAGACGGTAAACGTTTTTTCCGGGGAGATGTTTTCGATTGTATCTGCAATCCGTTCATGTAGTAGGTGTGTTTTTTAGTCTAGGTCTGACTTCTCCAGTTCGATCGCAGATGGTTTTGTCAGCTCCAGTTGTTCTATGAGTTTGCTTCTTTGATGGTTTTCCAGTTCCTTTTGGTGGTGGTTGGGAGTTTGAGGGGCTGGTTGATAGTATTAGTTGGTAGCATGATCACAAATGGAATGATAAAATGGTCGCTCCAAAGTATCTGTATCAGTGGTGATAAGTTTTTTCTTGGCAAAGATTGCATCAAGTGTGTGCCCTGCTGAGCATGTTGCTCCTTTGACTAGTTGTTGTAGTTTCATGGTTGTTAGTTGCCCGATTAGTGAGCTTTGTGATTTGGTGTGCTTTTCTTCGAACCATATGTTGAAGTCCCCCAGGATTACCAGATGCTCATGTTGGATGGCTATGTTGGTGATGGCTTCTATGAAGTTGTCGACGAAGGTTACATCATATGTCAGTGGTCTGTAAACCAGTATGAATTTAATGTTTGTTTTTATATTTTCGCTGATAGGTGTATGACCATGGATTCACAGTTCATGATGTTTAGAGGTTTGTCTGTTTTTATTTGCAGGTGTTCTTTGAATACTATTGCAAGGCTTCCTCCTTTTTTTCCTTTCCTGTTTAACTGTAGGCATTTGAAGTTGGTGGGGAGGCAACTTTGGAGTTTGATTTTGTAGTTGTCATCCAGCCATGTTTCTGTGATGAATATTGATCTTGCGTTGATTAGGTTGAAGTGGATTTTTATGGTATAATCTGGTTTGTGCTTTATTATTGGTGTTGTCTTCTGACTGGTGTTTTGGTTTTCTTCCATGAAGATCTCCAGTTGTGGTGTTGAATAGTTGTGTTTTCGTCGTCGTTGAATAGCTCTTCTAGATTAAGCCTTAGGTTTTTGTTTTTATCAGGTTCCTCTTCTAAATTTTGTAACTCTTGTTTTGGTGATGTATGGGGTTAGGGCATCGATCGTGTTCTTGTTCCCCCTAGCTTTGTCCGTTCTTCTTCTGCATGGTTGTGTATTGTTGCAAGTTTTTCTTGAGTCGGTCGTTGGGTTGGTTCGTTCCAGTGAATGGTTGTTTGCGAGGTATGGTGTTAGGTATAGGGACTTTTTTCTTCTGTCGGCGCTAGTTCTGTTTTCGTTCTTATCAATTGGGGTGTGTTCCGCAGTTGTTGATCTGTGGTGATGTTCCATTGGTTTTGTTTTCTCTGCCCTTTGTCTTTCTCGTAGTCCTATTCGTTTTTGTGGCATTTTATGTTATTTGGCGGTCGGTTGTAGGGTTGATGTCAGAGTGTTACTCCCTTTTGGTTTTTGTTTGGGTTGTCGCAGTCGTGTTTCTTGTACATTGGTCAGTTTATTTCCTTTGAGTTTCCTTCAAGATTGAGGTTGCAGTTGCAGGGGCAGTAGCCACATGCAGTGCTTGTTGGTTGGCTCGGTTTTTGTTATGATTATATGATTGTACGTGTTTTTTCTGATTGGTTTAATTCGGTTCTTTGCGTGTATGATTGTGGGTGTGGTGCTGTTGTTGCGCAGCAGTCTGTCTTTCGTGCTTAGTATGGCTGTCTTGCAGGGTTAGTCTGGTTGAGGTGGGTTCGTCCGATACAAGCTTGGGCGCTGTCTGTGGTGTGATTGCTAGAAGTGTCTGGTTCAATATGTGGCTAAGGTGAGACAAACTATGTGCAGTTGGTGGCTGTGGGGATGATCTGTTGTGTTATATAGCCAGGGCAGCTCTAGCTATTCATTGGTTCTATCAGAGATCTGTCTCAGTGTGGTGTTGGCTAGTATTCACCGTTCTGTCTAAGTGTGGCCCAGCCAGTGGTCGCAGTTCTCTGTAGGTGTTACTTAAGGCAGCATTCACAATTCTATTCTTAGTGTGGCTGGGGCCAATGGTCACAGTCCTCAATAGATATGACTCAAGGCGATATTCACAGTTCTCTCCAAGTGAGACACAGGCCTATATTCAAAGTGCTATCCCAATGTGGCACTCTCTAGATGTGACTCATGGCACTAATAACAATTCTAAGGGTGCGACGCAGGCCTATATTCACAGTACTATCCCATTGTGGCACAGGCTAATATTCACAGTACTATCCCAATGTGGCACTGTCTAGATGTGACTCAAGGCAATATTAACAATTATCTAAGGGTGCGATGCAGGCTAATATTCACAGTGCTATCCACGTGGATCGAAGACGTGCACGCTTTTTCTTCTATGGAAGGATGGAGCATACTAAGTTAATGTGCCCAACAATGGGGAATTCAGGGAGAAAAGGGATTTGTAAAAATGTTTATCGGCAAATGACCATGTTTTGGCTAAGGCATTTTAGTTTGTTACTAATGATTATGCTTAGATTGCATTGTGAGTTGCTAATGAGGAGTTGCTGTGGAGAAGCCAGCAAATTCAAAGTAGAAAGACAATTAATTAATTAATGTAGAGAGCAACATGGCCATTTGTAAACCAACTTCTTTTAAGATGGATTATAGTTAGAAGAAGTGTTAACAAAAGTCCATTAGAGGGATTAAGGATAAAGGGCCTCATAACGAGTTTGGTGGTATCCCTGTGGTAAATCTGCCGGAATACGATCCAAACAAATTACCGTTACCACCACTTGGTCCGGCAGAATTTCCGCCGGATTAGAAGTGGTGGTGATGTTGTAATTCCACATTTAATTTGAGTCCATTGGATTCAATGGGGCTGTTTTAGCGGAATTACCGCTGCAGTAAATCCGCCGACACTTCAGACTTTTTGACGGTGAGTTGGAGGATTTACCTCCAGGATTTTCCTGGAGGCAAATCCTCCACTCCAGGCCTGAACTCGTAATTTGGCGTAGTGGTAAAGTTGTCAGTAAAGCAGTTAACGCCAACTTTACCACTTACCGGCAACATTACCACTTACCACCAAACTTGTAATGAGGCTCAAGGAACCTTGTGATCGGGCATGTCCGCAAGAGATATATTCCTGCCCCACAGAATGAACCAACTCCATTAATTCTTAAATTCATTACTGCACAATGAAACACAAATACCACACACAGCAACACTAAGAGAAATCTCTTTTATCTGAGTTTCAAATGTAAACAAAACTATACTGTATTAACAGAAAAGAGGGTGAGGCCTGACCTGTCTGTACTGCTCTTTTTTAGAGCGCTAGTGACTACTCTTATTTGCCAATCATTTTTAAAGTATATATTTTTTTGTTCATCCGTCACATTGGAATGCAGATTCATTTTGGCAACCGCTCACATAGAAAAAAACACAGTTTTTTGTAACAATGAATTTAATTAAACATTTAAAAAAAAGTACAAAACATAATTATATATGAAAAGAAAGATAACATTATTATCACATATATAATACAAATCATTGTCGACTGTCTCGGTTGAATACAAGCATGACTCATATGGTTGATAAGACGGATAAATATTTAGTGCACCAAAATGTAAACCCTGATTACATCACATTAAATAGATCATTGTGTACTTATTTTAAATCACAATGCAGAAAATGTAACATGCCCCCAAAAATGTGTTTTACGCAGCGGTGGAACTAGAGCACAACCTCCACTGCAACCCTCAAATAGAGGACCCTTTCCATCCCATTCCATGAACGTAACAATGCTTAGGTTCGTTGAAAATGCAAAGGCTGGTGGTGTTCCCACTTCCTGTTGTCTTACATAGGTCTGCACATGGGCCACGGCATTAGGGCACTGCACTGTCTCACGTGAATGCCTATAAAGTACTTTTTACATTTTTTTTATTTATTTGGTTTAATTGAATCAATACATTTTTACAAAAAGAAAACATCGCATTAAGTTTGAGGTTCTTTGTGTCCGTTTCATTTTGATAATACTGAACCATAGTAGTACTTGAAGGTTATGGAATTACTCCTCCACTCTGATCAGTTTGATTTCTGGTTTCTATCTAGGTCAATCAAGGATCCTGCTCCAGCGATGCAGTGATTAAGTTCATCATGGAAACTACTGCTATCACAGTATTTGCCTTTTCTCCACAGATGAGGGTCTTCTAGAAGGATTCTCCACTCATACATGGAAAGTTCATTGCTAATGGTGACAAGTATTTTGTTCTTTCAGTGTTCCATTTTGGACAAGTTAGCAAGAGATGTTTAATCGATTCAGTTTCTTCAGTCTGTGTGCAGAATCGACAGGCTCCTGAGGTTGATGTTCCTCGAATACAGTTCACTTAATTTGTTTTGAGCAAATTCAGCCTCATTCGAAGGAAGGTGTCTCGAAAGGATTTGTCAAGAAATCTCTTTAGGTACCCTCTACGATGGTTCAGTTTTATGTCAATCGAGGGTAGATCTTTTGCCAGGATACTTTTGGAGGCCTCTTCAGATGTTCGGATCCAATCCAGCTCGAGTAGTTTTCTTTTTACTCTCAGTGGGTTAGCTACTAGTTCTTTCTCAGAGCTGCCGATTTCTGTCAGGTTTGCCTTTTGTTTAGCACCCAGGTATTCAATACGTCATTTTTGCTAATTTGAATTTCGTCGTAAAAGATCTTGAAGATTGGAGCACTGAATGGTGGAATTGTTTTCCTGTAAAGACTCAAGGCGTTCCATTCCACGATTGAGACAAGGGACGATAAGCCAAGCTCATTTCTGATCTTGTAGTGCTTGCAGCGTTTGGAAGGTTTAGTATCTTTCTCCAAAATGAACCTTCGAGCGTAGGCCATAGTTTGGTAGGCATGTGAATCATGCCTTCTGCGCCATAGGTTAGTATGGGGATGACATTGTTTCTATAGAAGTTAACTAGGGCAACCATATAGAACCGACCAAACTTGTTATCCATCATGCGTCCTTGGGCAGCTAGGATCTAAACTTTAGATATCAGTAGCTCTTGAGCATTGGCTTCTACTGAGCTATTGTTAAACTGAACACCCAGATATTTGATGGAATCCACTTCTTCAATTTTTTTCCTGTTCACAAACCAATTCGGACAGTTCAGCTTCTTTCTGGCTCTCTGTAGACAAAAGATCTTAGTCTTGCCTTCATTTAGTTCTAGAGTGTTTTGGTGAAGGTACCGTTGTAAGCTGTCCAGTTGCCTTTGGAGGCCAATAGGAGTCTGATCGATCATGATCAGATCATCAGCGTAAAGTAGTCTGTTGATCTTAAAATTCCCGATTGTTGGTGGGAATATGCGCAATAGAGGTTTGTGATCCTTGATGTCCGTGATGAAGAAGTTGTAGATGGCAGGGGCAAAAGGACAGCCCTGCTTGACTCCCCTCGAGGTGGGGATTGGTTGACTTCGTAGACCCTCTCTGTTTAGGCGGACAGTTGAGGTGTTGGAGTGTAGTTGGATCAGTGGTTCTAGTATTCCATCCGGGCAATCTCGATCTCTCAACTTTTTCCACAGACGGTTGCGATCTACTCTGTCAAAAGCCTGAACGAGGTCAACAAAGGCGATGTAAATCCTCGTCCCTGACTGATGGCTTTGGGCCTTAAGAATGTTCAGCAATGCAATGTTTGCCAATGTACCAATGTTCTTGATGAACCCTGTTTGAAATGGGTTGTACCAACCATGTGTAGTTGTCCATTGTAACGCTCACCTGATTCCCGTAGAGGCGCCGGTCTTGACTGGGCGTATACCGTATCTTCAAAGGTGATGTGTAACACACGGCTGGCTCTTTGGGCTGGACCTCTGTGCACTGTATGTCTGACTCGAAGGGTAAGATGTCTGCAGATAGAAAATAGGGGACTAAGGAACTGGGTTATTGAATGTCTCTCTCTTCTTCCCTTTCTCTTCTCATGTAGAACCCCAAAGGTTAACGCTCTCACCTTAGGTAAGTGAACGCCGTGCTCTCCATCTGCCTCGGGGCAGGGTGCTGTAACCAGTTTCTTCACTGGATAAGGGGAGCAGGCCTCTTGACTTCAGAGGACTGCTGTCCGTCGTTTACTGCACGAACGGTAAGTTTCGAGTAATCCTAATGTCTTTAAAGTCTTTAGTAATGATGTCTCTTGTTTTGCAGGGTTCCGGCGATGGCGGATGACGGGCTGAAGTGAGTTGAAGATGGAGCCCGTGTGATGAATAGAAGCGCCTGGAAGCACGTAAGTAAGCGCTTGTTGCCTGCTGCACGATGCGCTCTAACTGTCTTTTTATTTTGCAGGTACAAGTTCGGAGCGGCTGCAGGGTGCCGGAATACCCACTGGGTTAGATGTGGAAAGGAGTAATGGCACGTGAGTATTAAAGTTCCCCAATGTCTTTAAACGCACCTTGTTTTGTCTTCCAGATGCGGAATGCAGCGCCAAAGGCCTCCGGAGCGTGCGAAGAGTTGGTAAGCTTTTGTCTTTCAGATGCCGGAATGCAGTGTGAAGACCTCCGGAGCGCACGAAGAGTAGGTAAGCCTTTGTCTTTCAGATGCCGGAATGCAGCGCGAGGCGTTGGTGACAGCCGATGGACCAGGTAAGTGAAGAGCTGTCACTGAAGACCGTAATGCTAACCTGTTCTTTCTTGTCTTTATAGGTGTTGCTGAAGACTGGATTCAGGATGGTAAGCCTTTTTCCTTAGGCCCAGGATCAGATGCAGAAGACACGATGAGCGTTCTGCTGCAGAGGATGCAGAATAACGCAAAGCAAGATTCATCCATCGGGTGTGGTTTAAATAGCCTCCTGTAGTGCTTAGGTGTCTCCTTCCACAGCCACGCCTAGGTAAGAAAAGAGTTCCTGCTTTCCAGAAGAGTTCCAGTGTTCTGAATCTAGGGAGTGGCTCCTGCCCCACCCAACAGGAAAAGTAGTTCCAAACAGAAGAGGATCAGAGGCTCAACTGGCAGGCAAGTAAGCAGCATGGTCTGCTGCAGGTAAGTCCACCCAAGCATTATGAGCCCGGCGCTTCCAGCGCTGGGACTGGGCATATCTATGAGCCTGGTGCCACTGGCGCCAGGACTGGGTCCAAAAGGTCCCAATTGGGACTGGTTGGCACTCGGAACCTGGGTTATGGATCTGCTTCCAAGGGAGTTGGGAAAACCCTGACCTTTTGGAAGCAGAGATCATGACAGTACCCCCCCTCAAGGCCCCTCCCAAACCGGGCTTCTCCGGGGGTTTTGGCTTGTCAGGAAATGTTCGGTGAAATCTTTTGATTAGGCGAGGAGCGTGGACATATTCAGCAGGTTCCCAGGATCTCTCTTGGGGGCCGTAGCCTTTCCAGTCAATTAGGTAAAATAGTTTAGATTTGGAGATCTTGGAGTCCAGAATGCTTTTGACTTGAGTCAAAAACTCGAGTTCTCCATCAACTAGGATAGGTTTTGGAGATTTAGTTAGTCGGGTTTGAGGTTGCACGGGTTTTAATAGAGAGACGTGGAAGACCGGATGTATCTTCATGTGCGGGGGCAAGTCCAACTTGACCGCTACTGGGTTTACTATGGTAGTGATGGAATAGGGACCAAGGTATCTTGGGTTGAATGTGCGTGGCCCTTTTAGAGGTAGATATTTGGTGGATAACCAGACTTGATCCCCTACTTGATATTGAGGGGCTTCCTTCCGATGTTGATCTGCTCCTTTCTTGTAATGTTCTTTAGCCCTTTGAAGGTGAGAAACAGCTTCCTTAAAGGCTTGGGTGATTGTAGAATGCAGGTAGTCTACTGCTGGTGTTTCAAGATCTTGGAGGGGATCCAACTCCGAGGTTCGAGGGTGACTGCCGTACAAAAGAAAAAACTGGGTTTTCCTAGTTCCCGAATGGACAGAGTTATTGTAGGCATATTCGGCTATCCAAAGGATGTCTTTCCAAGTTTTTTCCGTTTGTTGCAGCATGCAGCGTAAATACTGTTCCAGAGTTTGATTGGTCCTCTCGGTTTGTCCGTCGGTCTGAGGGTGGTGACTGGTCGATAGTCTCACATCAATTTGAGCCGACCGACAGCAACTTCGCCAAAAATGAGAAATAAATTGACTACCTCGATCCGAAATTAGAACCGAAGGAAAACCGTGCAGTCGGACGATGTTTTCGAGAAATTCTCGGGCCAGAGTTGCTGCTGTTGGCAAGCCTTTGAGTGGAATGAAATGCGCCATCTTGGAGAATAAGTCCACGATTACTACAATCGTATTGTATCCGGAGCATGGAGGTAGATCGGTGATGAAGTCCATAGAAAGCGTATGCCAAGGGCGAGGTGGGATGTCAATAGGGCGTAAGAGGCCTGCTGGTCTTTCCTTTTGACTCTTGTTTTGGGCGCATACTCCACAGGACATTATAAAGTCGCTGATATCTTTTTTCCAAGACGGCCACCAGAAGTAGCACTTGATCTTTTCTGAGGTCTTGGCCATACCGGGATGTCCTTCCATTAAAGAATCGTGATAACAAGAGATTACTTTTTTCTGTAAATCTGTGCTGGGTAGGTATAATCGTTCTTGGAAATACAATAAGTTGTCCTTTACTGCAAAGTCCTTTCCCTGCAGATGCCAATTCTGTATGTCTGCTGGAGTTACAAGTTGCCTGGCTTTATCCTTAACTTCCTCTATGGATTCTGTGGCGATTACACCCAGAATTCTTTGTTCGGGAATGATTGGTACAGGTTTAGGGTTGATCAAGTGTTCTTCCACTCCCATCCGAGAAAGGGCATCAGCTTTACCGTTCTTTGTACCAGGTCAATAGGTAATTATGAAGTCAAACTCGGCAAAGAATAATGCCCAACGGAGTTGTCTAGAGGATTGGGCTTTTGCGGTTTTCAAATATTGCAGGTTTCGGTGATCCGTAATCACAGTAACGGTGTGTCGGGCCCCCAGCAGATAATGCCGCCAAGCCTTAAAGGCAGACTTGATAGCCAGAAGTTCCTTGTCAGTAATCGTGTAATTGATTTCAGGAGGTGAGAATTTGCGGGACCAAAATGCCACGGGATGCAACTGATTGGTTACCGGGTCCTTTTGTGATAGAACTTCCCCCATGGCAAGGCTTGAAGCATCAGTTTCCACGATGTAGGGGAGTTCGGGGCGAGGGTGTTTTAAGATTGGTGCAGAGATAAATTTAGTCTTCAAATCATGGAAAGCTTGTTCCGCCTCGGTAGACCATTCAAAACGTTTGTTTTTCTTTAACAAGGCAGTGATGGGCTGGACTATTCGAGAGAATTCGGGGATAAACCTGCGGTAAAAGTTAGCGAAGCCTAACATGCTTTGCACACCTTTTACGGAGGATGGTGATGGCCATTTGAGAACTGCATCGACCTTCTTTGAATCCATACGCACTCCGCCAGGTGATAATATGAATCCCAAGAATTCAACTTCAGTCACGTTGAAAACACATTTTTCCAACTTAGCGAAAAGTTTGTGTTGACGCAATCTTTCGAGGACCATTTTCACGTGTTTCCGATGTTCAGATTCCGATGAAGAATAAACGAGGATGTTGTCAATGTAAACAACAACACACACATCTATGAGCTCTCTGAGGACATCGTTCATAAAATATTGAAAGGCGGCCGGGGCATTGCAAAGTCCGAAGGGCATGACCTGATATTCAAATAGCCCATACTTGGTGCGGAAGGCCGTCTTCCATTCATCGCCCTCTTTTACTCGTACCAAGTGGTAAGCTCCTCTAAGATCCAGCTTTGTATATATGCATGCTTTTCTGACTTGGTTCAGGAGTTCAGGGATCAAAGGTAACGGATATCTATTCTTAACGGTGATCTGGTTCAGGGAGCGATAATCTATACAAGTTCTAAGGTCTCCTTCCTTTTTTGGAACGAAGAACAAAGCTGAAGAAGCAGGGGACTTGGAAGGACGAATAAACCCATTTGCCAGGTATTGATCCAGGTATTGTCGAAGGTGAAGGTTCTCAGGCTCGGTGAGGGCATAAATTCTACTACAAGGAGGAGTAGATCCAGGTATCAGGTCTATCTGGCAGTCATAAGACCTATGAGGAGGTAGAGAGTTAGCCTGATCCTTCCGGAAAACATCTTGGTATTCTAGGTATTCGGGAGGTAACTGGGGAGTCTCTGAAGAAATTGCTGCCAGTGCAACACCAGGTGGAGGGTGACAAGTAGAGACACATTCTGGAAACTGGACCGTTCTTGCTCGCCAATCGATCAGAGGATTGTGTTTCTCTAACCAAGGTATTCCTAGAATAATCTGAAACTGAGGGGCCTTGATCACATCGAACACGATCTTCTCATGGTGTCCATCTTGACTTACTAGCGTCACCTCTTGAGTGGTATGCGTTACTGGCCCGGAGGCTATCTCCGTACCATCCACCGTAGTAATGACGTCCTTTACAGCCTTGGGACAAAGAGTTAGATTCATCCTCAAAACCATTTCATGATCCACATAATTGCCGATGGCACCGCTGTCGACGTAAGCTTCAATTGCATGTAATCGATCCGGATTATCAGGGCTAATGAGGACCATAGGTATCACGAAATGCGAGGTCACGGAACTGGCTTTCACGCTCGGCAAGAGGACCTCTATTCTTGTCGGGCGAGGTCGTTTCCCTGCTCAGAGTTTGTAACTTTGGTAACTGCAGCTCCTACTGCCTTCTTGGCAGGTTTCACCGGACAGTCTCAAAGAAAGTCCCTGAGTTTCCGCAATAGAGGCATAATTGCAACTGTTTTCTCCTTTCCCGCTTCATTTGTGTTAGAGGACCTTCCAGACCCCCTATTTGCATGGGTTCCCCGGAGTCTACTCCTTTGGAAGGAGTTGGCGGTTTGGAAAATACTCGAGCATCAAACTTGGAACGATCGGCCTTCCTGTTCTGCAGTCTGTGATCTATTTGAACGACTAAGTCTATATAGTCCGAACAATCTTGTGGGGGATTCACTATTTGGGCTAACACATCTTTGAGCTCTCCACGTAGACCTCTATGAAACAGCGTAATCCTTTTGTCCTCAGGCCATTGAGTTTCCACTATCAGTCTGTTGAAAGACGCAATATAAGCCAAAAGGTCTTGATTACCTTGTCGCAACGAAAGAAGCTCATTGTCCAAGGCCTGCCCCTGTGAATGTCTTGCGAACAGTTTTTCCATACTGAGCTGAAAAGCTTGAAAATCATGGAGGACCGGATCATCTTGATTTACTAGAGGGATCGACCAGTCTGCCGCATTGCCACTAAGGTACGAAAGCACGAAAGCTACTTTAGCTTGATCAGTTGGAAAGGCTGCTGGCCGGCATAAGAAATGCAACCGGCACTGATTGATAAATACTGCAAACCTCTTTGGGTCACCAGAAAATCGTTCGGGCGGAGCCAGAGGTACATTCCCAGGTAGGTTGATCTGCACTGGATTCATAGAGGATGTAGAAGGAAGATTTCCCCCAGATGCGGGTAACGGGGTCTGTCCGGCTTGTGACTGTAGCAATTGTCTAGCGAGATCATCTGTTCGCTCCTTGGAAATAATCAGTTCCCTTCTTAGAGCGTTCGTTTCCTGACGGGCTGCATGCACTTCTGCCCTTAGTTCCCCAAGTAACTGGGCTAGCTGGTCGGTATCCGAGGTTTCCATAGCGCCTGGACGGGAGTTTTGTGGTAGGCTTTGCGTTCTGTAACGCTCACCTGATTCCCGTAGAGGCGCCGGTCTTGACTGGGCGTATACCGTATCTTCAAAGGTGATGTGTAACACACGGCTGGCTCTTTGGGCTGGACCTCTGTGCACTGTATGTCTGACTCAAAGGGTAAAATGTCTGCAGATAGAAAATAGGGGACTAAGGAACTGGGTTATTGAATGTCTCTCTCTTCTTCCCTTTCTCTTCTCCTGTAGAACCCCAAAGGTTAACGCTCTCACCTTAGGTAAGTGAACGCTGTGCTCTCCATCTGCTTCGGGGCAGGGTGCTGTAACCAGTTTCTTCACTGGATAAGGGGAGCAGGCCTCTTGACTTCAGAGGACTGCTGTCCGTCGTTTACTGCACGAACGGTAAGTTTCGAGTAATCCTAATGTCTTTAAAGTCTTTAGTAATGATGTCTCTTGTTTTGCAGGGTTCCGGCAATGGCGGATGACGGGCTGAAGTGAGTTGAAGATGGAGCCCGTGTGATGAATAGAAGCGCCTGGAAGCACGTAAGTAAGCGCTTGTTGCCTGCTTCACGATTCGCTCTAACTGTCTTTTTATTTTGCAGGTACAAGTTCGGAGCGGCTGCAGGGTGCCGGAATACCCACTGGGTTAGATGTGGAAAGGAGTAATGGCACGTGAGTATTAAAGTTCCCCAATGTCTTTAAACGCACCTTGTTTTGTCTTTCAGATGCGGGATGCAGCGCCGAAGGCCTCCGGAGCGTGCGAAGAGTTGGTAAGCTTTTGTCTTTCAGATGCCGGAATGCAGTGTGAAGACCTCCGGAGCGCACGAAGAGTAGGTAAGCCTTTGTCTTTCAGATGCCGGAATGCAGCGCGAGGCGTTGGTGACAGCTGATGGACCAGGTAAGTGAAGAGCTGTCACTGAAGACCGTAATGCTAACCTGTTCTTTCTTGTCTTTATAGGTGTTGCTGAAGACTGGATTCAGGATGGTAAGCCTTTTTCCTTAGGCCCAGGATCAGATGCAGAAGACACGATGAGCGTTCTGCTGCAGAGGATGCAGAATAACGCAAAGCAAGATTCATCCATCGGGTGAGGTTTAAATAGCCTCCTGTAGTGCCTAGGTGTCTCCTTCCACAGCCACGCCTAGGTAAGAAAAGAGGTCCTGCTTTCCAGAAGAGTTCCAGTGTTCTGAATCTAGGGAGTGGCTCCTGCCCCACCCAACAGGAAAAGTAGTTCCAAACAGAAGAGGATCAGAGGCTCAACTGGCAGGCAAGTAAGCAGCATGGTCTGCTGCAGGTAAGTCCACCCAAGCATTATGAGCCCGGCGCTTCCAGCGCTGGGACTGGGCATATCTATGAGCCTGGTGCCACTGGCGCCAGGACTGGGTCCAAAAGGTCCCAATTGGGACTGGTTGGCACTCGGAACCTGGGTTATGGATCTGCTTCCAAGGGAGTTGGGAAAACCCTGACCTTTTGGAAGCAGAGATCATGACATCCATTTGTTGAATTTTGCAAGAAGAAAGGTTCCAAAAATGTTCCCTACAACATCCAATAACACAATGGATCAGTAATTTTTTGGGTCATCTCTTTGGCCCCGTTTATAAATTGGCACAATAGTTGCTGTCTTCCAGGATCGTGGGAGTTGTCGAGTTTTGCAGACCATATCTAAAACTTCTTTGATGAAACAAGCCCATTCCTGGGGGTGTTCTTTTAACATTGCGTTGTTTAACCTATCAGGCCCGGGGGCCCTCGAGGGGTTTAGTCTTTTGATTTTGAGCTCAATGTCTTCTAGGGATTGTTCTAAGTCCCAGGTTGCTTTGGATGTCGGTGAGATATACGGCGTAGTGTTATCTTGGCCGCCAAAAAAAGTCATAAAAAGTTGTTTCCATGTTTCCCCTGGGACTGGATTTTGTTGGGAGTCAATCGGAGTATCCTCACTCTGTTTAATGAGTTGCCAGATGTCTCTTGAGTTCTTGTTATTTAGAGCCTTTAGCATCTGTTCTGCGTCGTTTTGCAGCAAGAGTCTTCTATGGCCTCTTATCCAGTTTTTATAAGTTTGTTTGGCAGCTCTCGCTTGTTTTCTCAGATGTGAGTTCCTTTTTGATGCAATTCTTGTGATCTGCCTGAGAGCCCTTCTTTTCTCAACAAGAACTGCATCATAACTGTGTTTTGGAGGTTTGTGACCCAGTCTTGAACCTGGTTTTTGCTTCATGAATTTTTCCAGGAGGGGTTGGAAATCGACTTGCAGAACAGTATTTAATCCTTGGTCACTTGTCCTTGCCTTAGTGTAGTCTTTCAGTAAAGAGTTGATTTCCTGTGGTTTTAATCTGAGTCGGTTCCCTCTGTTGTTTGGTTCAACTAATGAACCCATTTGTTGAGGCCGACTTTCAGTTCCGTTTGCAAGTGATATGGTTATTAAGTTATTATCACTGTTTTGAGTTTGAATAATTTCACGAGTTAGGATTTTCCTTCCCAGGTCACTCGAGATGAAAACATGATCTATGTTGCTCATTGATCTTCTCTTTCCCAAGTAGGTGCCGATGGTCTTGTTCTCGGACAGATCCGTTCTGTGGACACAATGTCTCTTGGTGACATTGCTGATGACCATAGAGTGCCTCTTGTTTCTAAAGTACTTTAAGGAATGACACCTGATTTCACAGCATTTATTTCTCTGCATGGGTGCTGAAAATCCAGCCTGTGCAGGGAAACAAATGCCTCTCCATCCCTTCCTCTACATGTCTCTCTTAGACTGGGAGAGGGGCAGTGGTCGAAGTGTACGAAAAGAAGTAGTGGAACTATGTACCCTGCTCCCCACAAACCCCATAGCCACACTCTTTCCAACACACAATACAAACCCCCAAACACATGCACCTGCTGTTTAAGGGAACTGAAGTGAAAGTATCAACTTCTTCCTACACTTTTATTTTAAAAACCAAACCATTCCCGAACGGTTTCTTTTCAAAATAAAAGTATAGGAACAGTAAAACTTAATTAAAATAAGTAGAGGAGCACCGCTCCCAACCGCTCCCGCCCACTTCGACCACTGAAGAGGTGTCAGAGTGCTTACCTTGTCCCCAGTTTAATTCTGAGCAGGAAGGAGGGATACAGACTGCTGGCCCCTGACCTGCTGCTGAGCCTGTCCCTCTGTGGAGAGATGTTCACTGCCACTGCCCGAAGGTAAGTGAAATGTTGAATGTGTGTGTATCCGTGTATGTTACAGAGAGAGAGCGTGTGAGAAAATGTTTATGCGTGAGTGTTATAATGGAGAGTGATTGTATTTATGTGTGAGTGTGTGCATGAGAATATTTAGTATATAAGTGTGTGTGTGTGTACGTAGTTGTGCATGCGATGATGACTGACGAGTGAACAGATTGTCATCACTTGTCAATCATCATGAACTGAGGGGCTGTGGAAGGCAGGTATAGAACACTCACATTGCCTTTGCCCCTTATTGCAGTAACATTATTAATATTACTTGAATAATGGGCAAAGACCATTTGAGTGTTTTCTGATGTAGGGGTGTGTGTGGTCACATTGGTGCACCGTGCAGCCAGTCTAGGCACATTTTCCTACAGTAGCATTACATTTTGTACTGGCTTCAAAGGTATAGCCAACGTAAGTGTTTTTACATGGCTCAGCCAAACTTGCATACATTGGTGCAGCCATTATGGGCATATTTATAACTAAAGTAAGAAAATATTCCCATACTAGCTATGGCACGGCATTCCTTTACTGGGCATCAACAATAAAGCAAACATGATAAGTCTTATGTGGTTAGGCTGGTCTACATTGGTGCAGCAAGTCTGGATATATTTTCTTACTGTGATGTGGCATTTTGCACTGGGCATCAAGAGTAAAGCAACGATTATATGTATTACTGCATCGCTAGACTGGCCTACACTGGTGTAGCTAGCCTGGATATATTTTCTTATTGTGGCATTAAATGTATACTGGGCATCAAGGATAAAGCAAACATGATAAGTGTTACTACATGACTAGACTGGCCTACATTGTTGCTGTTAATCTGTTTTCTTACTGTGGCGTGATACATTCTACTAGGAATCCAGGGTAACAACCACATGAGTGTTTTTTGTGGCCATATTGACCTTCATTGGTGCATCCATTCTGAACATGTTTTCTTACTGTGGCATGGCATTTGTTCTGGCAAAGCCAATAGAATTATATTGTTACTTGAGAATATTGGCATACTGACATGTTGGCAGAGCCAGCATGAACATGTTTCTATCATTAGTGCTATTATGTGCAAAGCATACATAAAGATATTCTTACATCGGAATACTGGCATATATTGGTGCAGCCAGCATGAACATGTATGGCACAGCCAGCTTGGAAAGGTTTTTTAAGCTGACATATATTGTGGGAAAAGGCATCATGAAAGTGTTTTGGAAAAATCTCCTGTGCTTTGTTGCTGATTTGCAGTTATTGGATGTGTTCATGAGTTAAGCTACACAACCGATTGTAAATGTGTTTTTTTAACCCAAAATTTCATAGAAAATGTGATATAAAATGCACCATTTGAGCCCATTGTTTGAACATCGTCCCTCTTGTTTTTGTTCATACTCCCTCGCTTTGCTCAGCGACTCCCGCATAGTCCTGGCAAACATTAACACTCCTAAAATGACACTACTTGAGTGCTACTTGAGTATAAATGATATTGAAATAATCTGATAACCCTCCAGCCAAGGAGATCCTGGATAAGGTGTCAATTACTCTGCCTCATTATAACATTTTTGTATTTTTATTTTCGAGCAGGATGGAAAGTGGCTCAATATGAATACAATTCAATAACATCCCTCCCATGAGGCCTGCCATTAGTGAGCCCTTGAAAGGGTCCCACTACACTAGTTGGGGAAAGAAACTATTGTACAAAGGTCACATACAAACCGGAATCCCAAAGGGTTGTATTAATATCATCTCCTCTAAGTGGACGTGGGCAACAGAGTGAAACTTCGAGGCATCACTAGCCTGGGAAGAAATGGTATATGACATCTGCTAGGCATTATTTCCCCGTTGAGCGTTTTTATATTGGAGGCAGGTGTTATAGTGGTATCCAGAAATTATTCCATTTTTTTTTGTGTCTTCAGCAGGTTAGGCTGAGGTTTTTTTTCTCCAGGATCCTTGGCTTTAGCATATGGAGTTCTTCCAAGACTCTTCATCATGCCTGTTGTTGTTCAGCGTAACTAGATATGTTTTAACTAGACAGTAAATCTCTAACACAAATGTGCTGGGAAAAAATAATGAAGAAAAGGTTTTAAGTGATACAATTACCTCATCATTGACATTAATTAAGTTCCACACAAGGAATTCTTGCAACAAACAAGTTTATGAAAACACTTTTGTATGTAAACAAGTGCCCCAGCCAACGGGTGTTTGGACCCAACCAGGTCTTTATCAAGGCTGTATTATAAAGTCCAAGGCTGAATGATAAAGTCATGCCCAGTTCCAAAATCAGCCCAGTTTCAAAATAACGAACATATCATGTTCACCCAAAACATGAGGCCCAAAAAAGGGCACAGGATCCACATAGTGATGTTGAATGGAAATGAATAAAGCAACCATATTTATAAAGTAACAGTTAAAGTCACATGATACCAAAATTGAAATCAAAGATGGATGAAATCCATGAGATATATACATATGTGGAAACGAATACTGATCTTCATTCAATTTCTCTCTTTTCCTTTCTCCCTTCCACATATGTTATATATCTCATGGATTTCATCCATCTTTGATTTCAGTTTTGGTATCATGTGACTTTAATTGTTACTTTATAAATATGGTTGCTTTATTCATTTCCATTCAACATCACTATGTGGAAGGGAGAAAGGAAAAGAGAGAATTTGAATGAAGATCAGTATTCGAGCAATAAAGTCAATATAATGTTAACAGTCTCCACCACAAATGTAAACACCCTTACCTTTCTCCCTTCCCCTGTTGTTTCCACATATGTTATATAGCTCATGGATTTCATCCATCTTTGATTTCCATTTTGGAAATCATGTGACTTTAATTGTTTCTTTATAAATATGGCAGTTTTACTCATTTCCGTTCAACATCACTATGTGGATCTTGTGACCTTTTCAGGGACTCGCCTTTCAGGTGAATTTGACACGTTTGTTATTTTTAAACTGGGCATGATTTTATCACACAGCCTTGATAAAGACCCTGGTTTGTCGAAACACGTGTTTCCACATAACACTTTTGTGGTATCCTGGTATGATTGTAGTTAGTGCTTGTGTATGAGGGCCCTTCGGTGGAGGACCAGTTTAACCACGCACTGACAAATTGAATTGTTGAAATGTTTTTAACTTCAAATTTTATTACATTTTACTGGGAGCTGTGGAATTTAGCATGACATGTTTTTGTTGTGCTTTAATAAGAATTCCAGCATTTTTTCATCCTATGCATACAGTTTATTTAATCTTTGTAACAGTTGTGTTACTGTTATTTTGCATGGTTTTTACTGTGTTTGGGTGTACGCACCATTTTTCTTCCTTTCTATGGTTGTGTTTTGTGGTTTATGTGGTCTTTGTCTAGTTAGTCTTCTTGCTATATTTTTCATCCTTTTCTATGTTTTCTTTAGGGGAGAAGGGATAAGGTGTTGAGGCGTGTTTGTTTTGGATACTGTTGGTTTTGTTGTTGTTGGCATGTTAGGATTTTTGTTAGGCCAATTGTGTACGCTTGTTGGGATACACTATATTTTGGAAGGTATGTTCTCGTTGAGACATGGTTTGTATTCAGGTGTGGCAGACCTGAGGCCAGGAGTGGCAGTTCTGGCAAAAGGTGGTAGGTTAGGAGGGTTTATGAAGGTAGTTTAGTTTTTATTGTCCATGTGGCAAGGTATGCGCTCGGTGGTGGCAGCACTGAGAACTTGGTGTGGCAGGCCGGGGTAGAAGGTGTTTTGGTTTGTTTTGATTGTGATCCTAACATGATGGTGAGGGTATTCTGTTTCTTGTAGTTTGTTTGCTAAGGAGGGGGATGTGTGGTATCCTGGTATGATTGTAGTTAGTGCTTGTGTATGAAGGGGCCTCAGAGAATGTTAAAGTGGAGCTGAGAGTGTTGGAGGCATGGGGGTTCCACAGAGTGTTGGTTGGGACTTGGAGATAGACTGGGAACCAGGGCAGAGGCTTGGTACTTACTCTCCTACCTTTCATGACTATGCTATGTAACCAAGAAGAATAAAGCCTGTTCCTTTTACACTTACCTGAGTCAGCCTGGTTCCTGCTCCATGTCATTCCTGACTCAGATACATCAAGTTTTTTCATAAACGTGTTTGTTGCAGGAATTCCCTGTGTGTTACTTAATTATTTCAATAATTGTCAATGAGGTGGCATTGTATCACTTAAAACTATTTCTCTATTCTTGTATAGCTTAAAGCTGTTTCTCCATTCCTTTATCGCTTAAAACTGTTTCTCCATTCTTTTATCGCTTAAAGCTGTTTCTCCATTCTTTTGTGACAGCGCAGTTGTGTTGGGATGTGCTTTCTAATTGTATATACACTTGGAGGGCATTGGGCACCATCTTCCCCTACCCAGACATACGCAGCAGGGTGTCGAAGATAGTTTATTCACAATTGAACTTATATTCTTTTTATACCCGGTATGGGTTGATTCATAGTTCTAGCGCCTACCCTTGAAGATATATTTCAGACTTGTGGTGGATCTGAGTGTGAGTACAGCTTTCAACAGGGCTTCCAGCCCGCAAAGGAATTGGATGTAAACCAACTGGCTCGTCTCAACACAATACGCATCAAAAATAATATTGCTGGATGTCCCGGCCTGCTTCTCGATCCAAGACAACTGAACCCTTCTCCACCCTGGTCCTTGGCCATAATCCCATTAACCAAGCTAAAAAATACAGGGCACCAACTTTATTTGAAAGTTGTTATTTTGTTAACAGTGGTTAAGTCACTTCTTTTAAACTCTCCTGTATAAAGATGGTTCTATGTGTGCACTTGTTCTGGTTGTGCTTCATTGCAGTCATATTCTTTACTCATGTATTGTCCAAGTGACAAGTGTGCATCTCCTTTCGAGTATTACTCAGGAGCGCCAAAAGGGGGTCGCCAGGGGTTACAGTTGCAACCCCTGGCAACCCCTGGCAACTCCTGTGCAACCCCTGGCTCTACCTCTGTGACCCCTCGAGTCTGCAGAAGCAGAGAGAAACCTAAAGTAAAGAGTGCTTTCCGACCGACAATAGCCCTCTTTACATTAATATCTTTTTAAAGTCAGTAGACTGACATCAAAAGAATCCTCTCCCCCCATCTACTACAGGACATGGAAGACTTTGTCTTCCCTGCTCTGTGCATAAAAGTAACCAGAGCTGGTTCCTTGCGTGTGTGGAGCATGGGAGATAGGGCTGCCTGCAGAGGAGATCCTCATCAGCGCAGCAATGGATTAGAAAAAGGTAAGAAAGTGTTTTTTTGTAAATGTATATGTGTGCGTGCATGAAAGGGTGTGTGTGTATGCATGTATATATATACCATATAATGTGTGTGAGTGAGTGTATGATGTATTGGTGGCTGGGAGTGTGACTGAATGGTGGATGGGTGCAGTATAAATGAGCAAATGAATGATGTGCCTCATACGTAAATTCTGGGATGAGGAAGAGGGACGTGGAGGTAATGCTGGGCCAAGGGGCTGAGTTTGGGGTTGGAGTAGGAGGGTTGGAGTGATAGGGGTTGTTTCAGGGAGGTGGGGAATGGGCATCCATGATAAAGCAGGCATGATATGTGGTATTAGTGTCTAGACCCACATTTAGGTCCAGTGAGTCTAGCTATTTCTTAATGTGGCATGGCTTTTTACAGGGCATCTATGGTAAAGTAAGCATGATAAGTGTTATTACCTGTCTAGCCTGGCATTTTGGGGTCAGCCAGCATAGTCATTTCTTACTGTGGCATGACATTTTTACAGTGCTTCTATAATAAAGTAAGCATGATAAGTGTTTATTACCTGTCTAGACTGGCATTTGGGTGCAGCCAGTCCTAACAGTGGATTTGTATATTTTTCTGGGCATCTATGATGAAGTAAGCATGATAAGTTTTATTACATGGTTAAATTGGCATTTTGGTGATGCCAGTCTAGGTATGTCTTACTGTGGCATGGCATTTTTTACTGTCCATGATCAAGGCTACAGCAAAGATGCTAAGTGTTATTACCTGCCTGGCCTATATTGTGCAACCAGTTTTGACATGCTTTCTTAGGGTTGAATTGCATTTTTAATAGCAAAGCGGTAAGGTAGCCCAGTGGGCTAAATGCTAGCTGCTCTGATCTGTGTGTGATCTGCAGGTTGCCGGTTCAAATCCTGGTAAAGCCAACTTAGCTTTTCATTCTTCCAAGGTTGCTAAATGAGTACCAGCTTTAGTTGGTATGATAACTGTATGTAAATATGAGCTATGTTCAGCACTTTGGTGAAAATGCTATATAAATGTCAAATAATTATCATTAAAGCATTAATGCTCCTGTGCCGTGAAATTGACTTTTATTTTTGGATGCTGTACTATCGCAGCAACTGGGAATATAGGGGATCTTCTTTTCGTTTAGTGACAATACCCAACATACAGCTATAATTGGCATAATATGGAAATAACTGGCCATACAGTGCAGAAGTGGCATATCTATGCAGTGCCTCGGCCTATTTTCTTTTTGTGTTTATAGTTTATTAAAAACATTAACACATTTTTTATCATATACTTCACAACTCTTAGTTCATCACAATGGCAATAAATTACTTCAGGCACAACATTCTAAAACAAATATTACAGACATTAATTCATTCAACACAATACAATATCATATCATATTCTGTATACTTCTCAGGGCCTCCCTTTCTGACCCCCAAGATTACATTTTCCACCTATCCGACAAAATTATTCCCTTCCCTCCTTCATAATGGTGCACTAATCAAGAAAAAGGAAAAATATGTTTCCTCAACTTTTTGCGTATCACTATTAAAATATTCTTAAAGCAATGGTCATTGAGATAGAGTTTCCATACAAGAGCCTAGCCCACTTGACTTCACTGTTTAAATCCTCTAATCGCCTTATGAACTTTCCCAAACACATTTTCCTCGGCCCTAGTGTTGCGCTAGAGCCAATCAGCCAATGTTTTATCGTTTCTGATTCCCCCGGCTTTTTACAGAGCCGACAATTTCTTTCTTGCCAAGGGATCCCTCTTATGGGACCCCACCTTTGTAGGGAGACTAGTAAGTTAAGACGAAAGCACATATACATGTAATGACATTTTGGCACTGGGAATCTCATCACAGAAGGCTGTAGCTTCTTATATTTCCACAGGTGTTTGTTTAGCTCCCTTTGTAGTTTATACAATGACATTATGTTTATGTCTTCCCCCCATTGTACAATTTTCACTTTGTTCTACATCCTACCAGGCTTTCCATCAATGTAAGCTTGTCTGAGTCCATTTCAGCAAGAATCGGGTCATAGAACTCCCCAAAATTGATCAATGCTTTGTCATAATTATTGCTTAAAGATATATTCAAATTTTCAAATAGCAAACCCAATGGTGGAACCAGTATTGTCTCGGCCTATGTTGTACTATTGGCTCTAACCCTATTTGATCATGACCCCATCCATGGCATATGAAGGGATCACCCTTGCAAACATGTGGTTGGTATCTAAAATATTCATGTCTGCTTCAGTACTTATTTGGTATTTTAAAATATTTACAATTATGCACTTTTGTTACTCCCGCAAGCCACTTGGTAACGTCACCAGGGTTAAAGAGGAACTGATGCCATCCAGGTCAAAGGTCGAGTGACATCACTTCCTGTAATGTCATCAGGTCTGTGATGTCACTTTCACTACCCCTGACATTTTGGTGGATCGATGTCCCTGGTATTACTGCCTGAACAACTTTTGGACTCAAGATGTGTGACCATGTTCCCTTGGCCTGATGTGACTTGCCTTACCGTCGAAGTAGATACATCTCAACATCTTTTGACATTGCCTCTCCCATTTCCCTTTAAACAAAACTGTGCCCTTTTGATGTACATGGGAATCGGCCACGGGAAAGTTCACAGTTTGATAAACAGTGAAAACACTTTTTTTTAATTAAAAATCACTGTCATGAAGCTTAGCACTCAGTCCTGCTTAGGTCTAATGGCACTACGAGTTGAAGGTTTAATTGAATGTCCTCTTTTTACATCTGGCTGTATGGAGCTTTAGTTCTCTGGCAGAAATAAAGTCAGTGGAATGTGTTTGCTTAAGCTGTGAAATGCATTGTTGCAGCCTTTCTGATTGGTGTTTGGAGAGGAAATTAAATGTCAGCCATGTTATAGATTTATTGAATGTTGTGCTGTTTGATGAAGGTGGTCCAATGCATAGGAAAAGCTCATAGTTTACTATACTATACGTGCATTATCAGTGAAGAGGATTTCCTAAACATGTGCAATGTTGTAATTTGAGTGGGATCTATTTGGTACAGTTTGAATGCAAGGTAGTGGGTCGCTGTTTCTTTAATATTTCTGCATTAGGAACAAAGGCATTAACAGCTGTTTTACTGATGCTCAGCCCCCGAAATGTGGGAGCCTGGAGAAGGTACGGGCATGTATTGTGAAAGTCTAGGACAGGGGTGGGGGGTTTGTTAGAGGTGAGTGCCCACTTACTATTATATACAGGCAGAGTAGTGTGAGGGAGATTGTGGGCTAGAGGTGAAGGGTCTCCACAGGGTGCTAGTGTAGAGGAATGGGGGACAAAAGAAAATAGTCGAAGACGAAAGAGAGGTATGAGAAATGGTACAGGAAAAAGGGAATAGCTATACCAGCAAAGTTAAGGAAGTCATGCAGTGTTTGATGGCAGTGACGCAGTTAGAAATAGTTGAATGAAGTTAGATGGAACATGAAGAGAAGGAAACGGAAATCTAGGAACTGAGACCAAAAGAAGGAACAAACAGTGCCAGATTAAGAGTGGCAATACACTAGGGACTTTTTTATATAGTCTGCAAGATTTTAAATGCTATTAGCACATAGACATCTCAGCCAATCACAATGTTCAGATTGCAGTCAATAACTACTAGTGTTGACTGCATTCTGAACATTCTGGCGTCCAGGGCAGGCAGGGAAACAATAATGCAGTTTCCAGGCAGGATATCTTTAAACAAGACACTTCCTCTCTACGTGAACCTTATTTTCAATGCAGCATCCTATTTAGGACACCAATGAGAATGCTGAAACATGGGAACATGCTTTCACTTTTTTTTTATAGAGAAACTATTTACTTTTACATGATGCCTAAGGGATGCTTATTTTAAACCCTCTAGAGTTTAACCAAGTTTCCAATTGAAATGCATACCGTATGAAGACAAACTTTTTATTTAAAAACTACAAAATAAAACCGCACTAATTTACTAACTCAAGTTGTCGATTTACTTTCTCATTATGAAACTACAAAATTTTTCAATTCAGCCCCAAAGCTCCAAAACATGCATTGCAACTACCAATATATGCTCATAACCTTGTAGACCTCAGGAGGGGTCATTATCACTTGGGATAATGACCCTTCCCAACGTATGGCCCTCGGCTTCGCCTCAGGCATAAGTTGATGACAGGTCATTATCCTGCAATGACGACCCTCCCTCAGTCTATAAGGCTATAGTAGCTTCCGTGGTGGCTAGTTAACATTCCAGGCATAAAATTCTGCTTTGACCCAGAAGAAGTGAATGGATGAAGCAGGGGTCCCTGAAGGCCTCGGGGTGGTTGCCGGCTTCTCCTGCCAGTGAATGGTGTATTTTACAGCACAATATTTAGAAGAAGTTCAATAGAACTCCTAAGGATTACAGTTCCAAAGGTGAAAACCTATCACAAGATACTAAAATACTTCAGATGCGCTGCCTGGCAGAAGCATTCACTGCAGCAAATGATGCATGTGTCCATGAAAGAATTGCATGCCCGATTGAGACATTTCTTGTCAATTCGACAACAATGTATATCTGCCATATCTGTGAAGCTGCGCCTGACACCATGTGCCACAAGAACAACTACACTGGGTAAATGGCGTCCACAAATCAACCACACTGGGAAAATGGCATCCATAAATCAACCACACTAGGAAAAATGGCATCCATAAATCAACCACACTAGGAAATGGCATCCATGATATGATAATATATGATAGTTTATTTATATAGCGCCTATACACAATGTGTTTCAAAGCGCTTCAAGGCAAGGGAGGGAACAAGGGAAAATACAATGACATTCTTACAGGCCATGGACAGTAAGGATGTGAAATTAACTATCGTACTAGGCCTGACGACATTTCAGATAGTGCAAGAGCTAAGACATAGAAAAGGAAGGGAGGGGGAGAGTGGGAAGGAAATGGAAACAGACAGGCGACTACCGTACTAGGCCTGACAACATTTCTAGTAGAACCGGTGAAAAACAAAAGGTGAGGGAGAGGTGTGCAGAAAGGGAGGGGAGGAACAAAACAAGCGACTATCATACTAGTCCTGACGACATTTCAGATAGTGTGGGGGTGGGGGAGGAAAAAAACAGTAATGGGAGGGTGGAGGAAACAGACAAGGGTGCTATCATATTAGGTCCAGGAACAATTCTGATAGAGTAAGTGCATAGAAGAAAGTAAGGGAAGGAGATAGGAAAAGGGAGAAAGGAAAGGAGGAGAGAACAGAGAGTATGCAGTCAAAAAGAGTGGAGAAACAAGAGTGGAGAACGAATACAATTGCAGAAGTCAGAAGTAACACATAATGTTGCAAGCCAGGATACAAGATGAAGATGGGAACAGCACGAATCAACCACACTGGGAAATGGCATCCATAAATCATATGCCAGAGGAAATTCAACCGGTTTAACATTTTGTTCCAGTAGATGCAAGTACACCAGTTATAAATTCTGTGCCAGAACATATAAATCAAGTACCCAAGCAAAATTAAGGAAGCAGAAAGCAATGACTAAAACGTGGACTGGATAAGTTACTCTCACAAGACAACCCAAGATCTCTTTTCTTGTCTTTGATACACTCTGCTCCCCACGTTTTCCTTCTGAGACCATCAATCAAAGATAATATTCACATGTTTGTGAGATGGGCGAACTGTCCTTTCACTCAGTTTACTCCATCACCCAGTTCATCTTGGCTATATACTATCCACTGGGCAAACTTTCCCAAAACTACAAAACTCTACTAAACACCTTAGTCCTTTGGAGATTCCATGGCTATTCCTTTGCAATACCCCTTTTATTTCATAACCAGTGCTGCCGATGGAACCCGTGTCATTAGGATCACATTTGTCAGACCCCAGCTTTTGTACCCAACACTACTTTTCATGCTGTAACTTGTAGTGATGTATTTTCCATTATATGTATGGATCTGCAAGTTTCAGCAAAACAGTGACATTGATTAAAATGCCTGAACTGGATAGTGGGTTGCATGGTCTTCCCCCCACCTCCACTTGAACATTCCCCCCTTCTGATTTGCACTCCTCTGAAGCTTAATTGATGGGGACACCCTGGTTCAATTTTAAAACCATTGGTGATGGAAGCTTTTCAGCTCAAGCCCTTATGATTTGGAACACACTTCCATGAGAGATCCATCGTCTTACAAATCACCCTACTTCAAGACAGCAGTAAAAGCAGTTATTGGTGTGTGTATCTGTCTGCACGGATCTGCCTTGGTGCCGAGATTTGTCCTGTGGATCATACTTGTTTCTTTCTGTGCCTAGAGGACCTGACCTGACAAACTGTGTTTGACCCTCATTTTATGAGTCACCAAAATCTAATGTTAGAGACATGCTTTTCTGAACTGTGTGGTGAGTACGAGACGTAAACATGCCTGGGGATGCTTGTGGTCTTGTGCAGAAGGGAAGTGACCAAGCAGTCGGGCTGGACTGCCCCTTTATGGATGGGACCAAGCCTCATTTTCATATGGTCTTTCGCCTTCTTCAATGGCTTTGCAGGTAAGCACGATGGTCTGGAGGATTGCCCAGAGCAATGCCTGAGGTTAGGATTAATTCTAAACTTTCCAGCCATCACTTTGTTATGCTGAGTTAGAGGCTCACAGCATCTTTTATATGGAGGAAACCAAGTCACAGGGGCCTGGGGTATCGAGTTGTTTGGTGCTATAGGCCCCAGAGGGTGGAAGGAGAGGGATTCCCTTGGCTCTGGTATTCCCCCGAAGAACAGTAGCCACCTACTGATGCAATCAAACTCGATGGAAATGAGGCATAAGGAGAACTAAGTCCCAACTACCAACAGGCATGTGCAGCATTGTGGATCATGGAAGTGATCAAGCCGGAACAGGAACCTGAAAATGAATGAGAGGTGCTGATTAAGCAGAAAAGCACCTGTGGCTCACTTAACTTGCGAGTGGTGCCAAAAACCGAATCCATCCACGCTCAAGTGTGGAGCCACCCAACAAACCGCGTCCAAAGAAAACCACGATGGTGCCTGAGGATGAAAGTCTTTTTAATACCTCACCCAGAGGTAATAAGATAAAGCCTGCAGGCTCAAGTGTTTGTTACCCAATTAACCAATGCTATAGAAAAATATTAATTCAATAAGAGATCCTCTTAAAAACCAAGTACTATCAGACCAATCAGAACAAAAAAACCTAGGAGGCTGTGGAAAGAGCAAATCAGAAGTCATTTTTCAGAAAAGTCCACATCCTCATGGGTATGAAAGAGGCTGCAGGCAGTCTTTCGGTGTCTAGATCTCTGAGAAGGTCAACATACTGACTGCTGCTCCTTGTCTGGAGTCAGAAAGACTTATGCCTGGAGAAAATGCCTCCCAGGAAGAGCTGGAAGATCCTGGTGTTAGAACCCTGAGAAAGGAGAACACCCTAACTGGAAGAAGATGGAATTACTGTTGAAGATTTTGAGACAAAGACTCTGGTATACACAAGCTAGGAGAGGAAGCCCTATTGGAGGTGCCTGCTGCGAGTCTTAGTTTAGTGAGAGCGAACGGAACCATATTAACCCGGAGGGAAGGACATTGGGGAAAGGACATTGGAAAAAAGTCAGAAGGAGGAATCTGTGGTTTGTGACAACAGACAAGGAGGATAGGACGCCAGGATAAACCTGCAACCTGGGTAGAGAGACCTGGTTAGAGAGCGCCATGAGAAATCTGTGATCTGGGTAAGAGAGAGCTGATAAGAAAGTACCAGGAGATAACTAGGATTTGTGAGAGAAGGCCTCAGGTAAATGAGTATATTTATTGGAGCCTGCACAGTGCAGTGCCTGTTGCTGGCATCAGCCCAACATAACTGCCAAACACAATACATAACAATTCTAGAATGAAAATGTACATGCTAAGCAAGAAAGGAATACTGAAAAGTCATGGAAAGTAGAGGACACAACAAGAAGCCTGGTGAGGAGGAACCAGACACTCAAGAAAGAGCATCTACTAAGTAGACCCTCAGCGTCATGAGCACACCAGAGGAAGGACGACTGAGTGGCTGTTATAGTTTGGATTATTGTGTAGTCTAGCATCACCCTAAGGGCTAGCAGGAATGCTTAAGATTAGGTTTTGGAACATTTAAATTGGCCATCTCATTAGAACATTTATTTGGATAACTAGAGTGTCCCTCTAGGGACAAGCACTGATTAAGGATAGGTTTAGATTTCTTTTTGATTTATAACACCACAATCCTGGTTGGGAACACCTTGTCCCCCTGACTTTGTGTTGGTCGATTCCTGAAACATTTTCCCTTGCCATTCCTTTTGGGTTTTAGAGCTTCCCTCAGACACCATACCAACCCCATCCTGACACTATCTTCAAATGGAGTCTTTGTTGAACACAATCCTTGCTTTGCCCACACTTGCTTCATTGCTTTCATTGCTTGGCATCCACAGACCTGATGTCAGAAGTGAAAGGATAAAGCCCTGATACAATGGATGTGGAGCAATGCCTAACACAATAACCTGATAGAGAAGGTTCCATGTGATAACCTCGCCATGAAAAAGTTGCCAGGTAGGCGACTTTTTATTCCCTACCCATAACATTCTTTCCCCAAATATTCTAGGAGGGATATAGTTATATATTATTACCTCCAATCCTAGAATATTTCGGGAAAGTGTTTGATTGTCTGGAGGGTGCATTTTTAAGTAGATGTCGCCAACTGGCAGCCATTTTCACTGCCACATTATCACTGGATACCATAGAGAAGTGGAGCCATCCCCACCTATGTTCCATAGAACACCAGTCTTCAAACCCATTTCCAGGATTAATGTCAGCTTGGTCAAGCCCATTTACAAACATGCTCCAAAGACTCTAGTCCATATTCAAGATCAATTCTAGTACCTCAGGATGACAAGCTAGAGGGCTCAGATTCCACAGAATTCTTCCCTGACATTATTATGGAAGGTTTGATTTGGGAATCCAAGGAAGATCCACTGATAGGGGAATATTCCCATCCCCTCCATGCTTCCACCTGCCCTTGAAAACCTAGGCTTCCCTACCGTAATCAGTCAGTCCACCATGGTAGCTATTCAGAGTCAACTTGTGGCCTTGCAGACAGCCCTTGAGAAATGCCATAACAAATCCTTGGAGGCACTGAGGCCCACCGTCAGGAGGTAATATGGACTGTACCTGCACCCATAGACCTAGCTACCCTCTCCAAGATCACCTCTGGTCCCACCACAGCCACCCTGGAGCCCTCAGGTCCACCTCCCTAATATGCTTACAAGTTACTCATGTGGCCAGTTGGATCACCTCTCCCAACCATGAACTGATTGCATGAGAGAAGACCCCAAGCATATTGGGTGGCTACAAACCCCTTACTCCCTCTGACTGGACCTGAGTCTTCCATGGAAGATCGACCAGAAGAGGGAGATCCACAGTACATATTCTATATCTTGGGGCAAAGCATCTTCCAAGCACACCATGTTTCCCTTGTAACAAACCACTGGCTAGAGGCGCCAGCACCACCCGATTCTGGTAGCTGAGAGACGACCGTCCGAACCAACCTGGTATACCAAGAAAACTTCCCCTGGGCAAATGCATCCAGGTCATCTGTGTCTACAGTGATACAACCTTGTACCCCCAAACCAAATTACGTCTACAGGTTATGGGGAAAAGACTGAAATATCAGATATCGTCATGCCAGGACTTCCTGAATACCTAGTTCTACGTACATACGTAACCCAGATGTATCCCAATTCCTGCACTGCTTAGAGGACAAATGAAACTGTAGGTTCCAAGAGAGTACCGAATATGGACCCCTTGTGAACTCCTATTAAAATTTGGCCCCAAGATTTTGTGAGGCACCATTCCCATAAAGTAAGAGGCCTGGAACAGACTTAAGATCTTCTGAGAGAAATCCATCTAAAACACCTTCAGCAAGCGTTAACCACTCCCAGGCCTGGGTGCAGGCTCAGAGAATGAAAACCTCCCAATGATGAATCTCAAGCCATCTAGAAGAGGAGGGGCAGAGCTGATAGGCAATGCATTTCTTGAAAAGGACAGTTTGGGAGAGATCATACGGCTCGCCAATCCTCCTGGGGGAAGCCGGGGTTTGACTCTCTTTGGCCAACATTACTGGCACTGTCATGTAGTCTGAAGCAATTTAGCACTTTTTTAAAACAGCGTTAGCAATATTGCATTACGGCAGTTCTGAAGCAATATTATCAGTATTAAGTTTGTTATGCTTTATCATGCCTTGAAACATGTATGCGACAGTAATATGAGAAATATGAGAAAAAGTGCTGTCAAGAAAGCGTATGTATGTTCAGCTTCGCACAGCTTGGCTTTTTGCTATTAAGCAGTTCCAAATATGGAAATCTGATTCCAGACACAAAATGTCAGATTCATGATAACTAATATGGGCAGGTGTTCCGGCGTTTAGACTAGCTACTTAAAATGGCGTCTTAAGCATCCGGATAGCCATATATGGTTAGAACCATATATGGACAACCAACATTTCCTATACTTGTCTGTACAAAGGTTACTGGCGGGCACTGCCGTACAAAGGTAACTCTAGTGCGCCTTGATTTAACACGAGGAATGAGAAGGGGTTATTCGAGAGCATTTCAGTGAAGCTGGTTGGATAGCGGCCAGGACACAAAGTGTTGGCTTGAACCCAGCCAGGAAAAATTGGCTGCCGCCCCAGCAAGTGAGTCATCTAGCGACCTCTGCAGAGACTATAAATAAACCGCAAGCGCAGAGACATTAGGAGACGCAGAGCTGGAGGTGACAGGCAGCGAGCAGGTGCTTCCCCGCAGCGCAATGAACCGGGACAGAGTTCAAGCCAAAGCATAGCGCATAGCGCTTAGATGTGAATAGTTATGTTGGAGATATTTTACCTTATGCAACGATGCTATGCACTGTGATTGATGTAAAAGAAATGAGATGATACCAAATGAGGCTTGTTGGATTATGTGCTAGCATATCATTTAGAAAGGAAATAATGCAACAAGAGATATGCTGGTTCTATACGCAACTATAATCCTAATATTAAGCATTTATGCTTATTTCTGTAAAATCGCTATTTTGTTGATACTTAGCTTTATATATAGGAAAATAAATAATCTATAAAACTCAAACTCCTGAGTGGATCTATGCGTGAGAGATGTAATCATAATGTACTTTGAACCTAAGTGCTCACATTTAATAAATTCATGTCTAGCTAACTTATGCGGGCTCTGGGACGAACAGTGGGCGCAGTTCCAAACAGAGATTTCCAATGAGCAGGCTATCCTAAAACTGTGATATAGTTCTCAGCTCTCCCCAGGGGTAGCCAGGGGAGGGTGGGGCTCTATAAACACGACCATAGGAGTGTGAAAACGTGACAGCACTGCCGAGAAGCATGAAATCCTGCACCACGAGAAGCCTTAGACCCAAAGCGGATGGCTATGTTAGAGAGATCACTGCCTAACCTGAGAGTCAGAGAATCCAGAGAGAAGGTTATTTCCATGATGGCCCCATTCCCTGTGACTCCTGTGGCAATACTGAACATGTTGCAATACCATGCCCCAACAATCAAATTGTTAGGACTAAGGGCCCATGCAAACATGGTTTCCCTGGGGGGAGCCCAAACCTAAAGGAAGAGGTATGCAGGGAGTCAGTGTTGATCACCATCACTTATATGGGTTTAACCAAGTCACAGGGGTCTTGGGTGGTCTTGACTCTGTCTGTTGTGGGTCCCAGAGGATTTATTCTTTTATATACAGGTAGGAACAATGCTCTTTTGATCACAAAGGAAAATACAATAGATAGGTAATGATATTTGACAGGAAGCAGTGAGCTTCTTACAATGGGGTGAGTTTGAGTGACATTCTAAACAGCTTGTGAATGGGAGTAAATGGAACAGTCACAAAGGACATCAACATTGGACATTTTTGAGTGCAAGTAGGTGGTACGGCCAGCTGTGTTAGGGATGTGACCATGATGGGTGAAGTGCTAAAATGAGGCAGAGAAAGTGAGCGACAGAGACAGGTTAGAGGTGAGGGAAACATGTTAGATAGAAAGCAGATGAGAGGTAAGCTGGAAGGAGTGGGATACCTGGGCTCTGGCCTTCCCTCGAGGCACAGTAGCCACCTAATGTTCCAAAACAATTTGAGGGAAAAGAGGCATCAGGGAAATTACAAGTCCCAGCTACCATGGGAACCTGCAGCATTGTAGGTAATGGATCTGGTGCTGTTTGACCGAATCAGCAACCGAACCAGTATAGGAACATGAAACTGGGTGAGAGACTCACATGAAGCACACAAGCACCAGTGGCTCGTGTATCTCGCGAGCAGTGCTGATAACCTAATCCATCCATGTGTGTACTCGAGCACAGAGCCACATGGATCTGGCAAACAACATCCAAAGAAAACCAGGATGGCAGTTGACAGCCTTTTTGATGCCTAACCCAGAGGCAATGAGAAAACACCTGTGGGCTCAAGTAGCCCTTACCCAATTAATCAATACCAGAGGAGAACTATTATTCATTCAATTAAGGGATACCATTGAAAACCAGTTACTATCAGAGCAATCAGAACCAAGAAACATAGGAGGCTGTGGAAAAAGACAATCAGAAGTGAGCTTACAGGAAAGCCCACAGCGGCATGAGTACAAAGGAGACAGTAGGCACTCATTTGGTGTCTTGGACCTGAAGGATGTAGACACACATACTACGGCCCTTGCCTGGAAGGGAGATTGCTGCCTGACTGAGGAAAGCCCTGGGGATCTGCTCACCAGAAACAGCTTGAAGATACTGGTACAACAACCCTAAGAGAGGGGGAAGACCTCCATACCCTGGGAGAAGTTTACTGTTGGAGATTTGGAGACCATGACTGACATTAATGGGCTAGGAGAGGAAAGCCATTTTAGTGGTGTCTTCTGAGAATCAAAGTTCAGGGGAGTAAACTTCTTTACTAGCGTAAGCATAAACAAGCAACAACCTTATACATCTTTGCCAGCTGCAAGGCTGGTGGGACCCCACCAACTTAAAGCCCTGCTTAGCTACCCCATTACTCATGCATTACTTACACTCTTCCAGTGATCTGTTCTTTTGCAGGCGCTCTGCCATGCCTTCTGTGCCTTTGGCTGTTATTTCATTGTCGTTCAGGTAGAGGACCTTCAGGCCTTTGTTCTTCTCCAGAGATTGCCACAGAGTCTGAGCTCCTGCAGGCCCCAGTTTGTTGCCTCCAATTCTGAAAACGGTGTGCATTCAGCGCATAAATTGTGGGCAGGCAATTACCAAAAAGATAGAAGTTTCCCAAAGCTCAATACATAAAACATGGAACCTATGATAGATCGTGATCTGAAGACACTGGCTGTCACATGAACAGTGATTGTACATAGAAATGTCTGCACAGAAACTGGCTAGTCTTAATGTGTTTACTTGGATTAGCCAGGGACATGCACTCTCCTTGAGATGGCCCGATTAGAGCAAAGGTTACCACGTTCATCCTGTGAATTATTTAATACATCTTAATTGAGAGTTTTAAAAAGTAAATCTAATATATGACTTATTAATGAGAATGTAATACACATGGTCTATCCGCATGTGGGGGGGAGGGGTTTGGGCAGACGCCATGTCCGCGTTCCGCTAGCCCACAGAGGAAACATAGGTTAGGACCCCACTCGGGAATGGGCAGGGGGAGGACGACCATGTCCACGTACCGCTAGTGCACAGAGGAAACATAGGTAGGTTAGGACCCCACACAGGAATGGGCAGAGGGACAAGATCTTCTAAACATCGCCAACCCCAGGCTGGGGGAACATGCCTGCTTCAGCCAGGTAAACAAACCACTAAAGTAATACAGAGATAAACTGCCACCCCTGATCATACTTACCAACTAGGCGGACAAACTACAATACCAAACACACAGGATAATCACAGATGTGGAGCAAAGAAACGCAAAGACAAAGAGGTAAGAAAAACCTGCTAACCCAACTCTAAAATCTCAACTTTCCCATATGCTCCTCATACAGAAACACACACAACCACTACTCTGCACAGCAATCCGCACGTACTTCACCACACTGCAACAACACACAACACATAACCCGGATCAACAGCACATGGGAACTCGCATCGACCCGAGAACCGCACTCAAGCTCAGCGGACGGTGCAAACCGAACTGAAGCTGCCAACAGGACATCACAGCTCTCCCTCTCCTATTCCCACTATACCTTACTAACTCCCCCACCCCTCCTTTTCAGATCCGCCAGAGCGCCTGGGGACCGCTCCGGTGGTGACGGTCCACGGTACAAATACATTTAACAGTAGCATAATGTAACGCTCACCTGATTCCCGCAGAGGCGCCGGTCTTGAATGGGTGAATGCCGTATCTTCAAAGGTGATGTGTAACACACGGTTGGCTCTTTGGGCTGGACCTCTGTGCACTGTATGTCTGACTCGAAGAGTAAGATGTCTGCAGATAGAAAATATGAGATTAATGAACTGGGGTTATTGGGTGCCTCTCTCCTCCTCCCTTTCTCTTCTCCTGTAGAACCCCAAAGGTTAACGCCCTCACCTTAGGTAAGTGAACGCCGAGCTCTCCATCTGCCTCGGGGCAGGGTGCCGTAACCAGTTTCTTCAGTGGATAAGGGTGCAGGCCTCTTGACCTCAGAGGACTGCTGTCCGTCGTTAACTGCACGAACGGTAAGTTCTGGGCACTTCAAACGTCTTAAAAGTCTTTTGCAATGATATCTCTTGTTTTGCAGGGTTCCGGCGATGGCGGATGGCGGGCTGATGAGAGTTGAGGATCGAACCCGCGTGAGGAATAGAAGCGCCTGGAAGCACGTAAGTAAGCGCCTGTAGCCTGCTTCACGATGCGCACTAACTGTCCCTTTTATCTTGCAGGTACAAGTTCGGAGCTTTAGAGATGCTGAAGGGTGCTGGAATACCCACTGGATTCGGCGTGGGAAGGAGTAATGGCACGTGAGTAATAAAGTTGCCCAATGTCTTTAAACGCACCTTCTTTTGTCATTCAGATGCGGGATGCAGCGCCGAAGGCCTCCGGAGAGTGCGAAGAGCTGGTAAGCTTTTGTCTTTCAGATGCCGGAATGCAGCGCGAGGTGTTGGTGACAGCCGATGGAACAGGTAAGAGATGCGCTGCCACTGAAGACCTTAGTGCTAACCTGTTCTTTCTTTGTCTTTACAGGTGCTGCTGAAGACTGGATTCCAGGATGGTAAGCCTTTGTTCCCTTAGGCCCAGGATCAGAAGACACGATGAGCGTTCTGCTGCAGAGAATGCAGAATAACGCAAAGCAAGATTCATCCATCGGGTGTGGTTTAAATTGCCTCCTGTAGTGCTTAGGTGTCTCCTTCCACAGCCTCGCCTAGGTGAGAAAAGAGTTCCTGCTTTCCAGAAGAGTTCCAGTGTTCTGAACCTAGGGAGTGGCTCCTGCCCCACCCAACAGGAAAAGTAGTCCCAAACAGAAGAGGATCAGGGGCTCAACTGGCAGGTAAGTAAGCAGCATGGTCTGCTGCAGGTAAGTCCACCCAAGCATTATGAGCCCGGCGCTTCCAGCGCTGGGACTGGGCATCTTTATGAGCCTGGTGCTACTGGCGCCAGGACAGGGTCCAAAAGGTCCCAATTGGGACTGGCTGGCACTCGGAACCGGGGTTATGGGTCTGCTTCCAAGGGAGTCGGGCAAGTCCTGATCTTTTGGAAGCAGAGATCATGACACATAATAGCAACCCTGTGCTAAGGCTGCCGCTAAGCCAAACAAAAAAAGTGCTACCGTTTGGAGTATGAATTATGAAGTCACTAAATGTGAGCGATGAAGAAAGAATTGAGCAATTTTACGTAGCTATGTATTACCTTTATACCGGTGAGGACGTTTTAATGTGTGTATTTCAAATTAATGTTTTGTGTAAGGTTTAAATGAATAAACCAAATCACAAAATAAAAAAATAAGGTACATGATACTTATATTAACTGAATGCAGAATTTTCTTAAAGAATAGTGTTTTCTGCATAGTTATTTTTTAAAGGGCCCACCCCCACTCCAAAAGAGTGTCTGTTGCTGCTCAACAAAGCACATTCTTGATCGTACCTATACAGAGAGCCAGCAGCATCAGGATTCGAGAGAAGAGGAGTCCAGCCATGTTCACCCTCGCAGAGGCACAGATTATGATCTGACCGAATTACTAACAAGAAATCTAACCACATACTGCTCACCACAGGCTGCCCTCTTTCCGTGACGGCATAAAATACAGACACCTCCTCGTTGCACAGCCAAAATTCGATTTTTAGTCACTTCACTATTAGGAAATGGCATTCTGTGAAATAGAAATGAAGCGATATCATGGTTAAAAATAACAGACAAGCATTGGCAAAACCAGCCGGTCTGGCTTTGTAAATGTAGGGCCAGATTCACTACCTATGCCAGAAAACAAAAGTAAGTTGCACCATTTGATTTTTCAACTAAGTATGGTTTAACTTGTTTGAGAAAAGAGAATTCACTAAGCCAGAATAAATAAATAATTTCTGAACAACACAAATATCACATCTGCATTTAACACAGTCAACCACTCCATCCTCATAAAACAGCTCCACAATACCCTAGGTATCTCAGAGAGCACACTGGACTGGTTGACCTCCTTCCTCAATGACCGTCCCACCCAGGTTATCCTGGGCTCTTTCTCCTCTCCCACCTCTATCTCTACCTACAGTGTCACCCAGGGCTCCAACCTTTCTCCCAGGCTCTTTAACATCTATCTTGCTCTGCTTGCACACCTAATTTTCACCTTCTCCCCTTACTTCCAGTGTTATGCAGATGACACACAACTCTTCTTCAAGCTTCCCTCTGATTCTCTCGTTACCTCCTCCTGAAACACTAGTGTATAAGCGCATAATAAATAATCAATAAATCATCATTCCTGACTGCCTATCTGCCATCCAATCCTGGTGTACCTCCAATGATCTCTGCCTAAATTCAAGCAAGATGGAAATCCTTCCCATTGATTGGGACTCCTGCTCCCTCTTTCTTCCCCTTACTCTGCTTTCCCCCTTCTCCTTAAGCCAAATACCCTGGAGTCATCTTCGACTACTCTTTCCTTCTCCCTCACATCCAGGACCTTGCTAAGAAGGCCCACTTTCAACTTCACCTCCTCAAAGGAATCCTTCCTTTCCTCACCTTTCCCCTGAAGCTCAATACCTCTAGCGCTCTGTTACTCTCTAGGCTACACTACTGCAATAGCCTCTTCCTTAATCTAAACTCTTCCTCTCTACTAGCCCCCCCCCAGCTTATCCAGAATAGGGCTGCAAGACTTATCCTTGACCTCAAGCCCAGGGACCGCATCTCTCCAGCACTAAAATCTCTCCACTGTTTCCCGGTTGCTGCAAGGATCAAATTCAGATCCCTCTGCATTATCCATAAGGCTGTCTGGGGCAGGGGACCATTCTATCTACAACTTGCTCTCATTAAATACTCTCCATCCAGATCTTTACGTTCCTCCGGCACCAACTCTCTGCGTGTGAAGCGCTTCGCTAAACAACGAGCTGGTGGGTGATATCTTTCCTCGGCTGACTCTCTCCTATGGAACAGCATCCCCCTTTGCATTGAGCCAGATCCCATCAAATTCTGGAAGCTCCTCAGGACCTTCCTTTTCACCTCCACCTTCTCTCCCTCTTTTGCTAAAGCACACAGTCACTGAGATTGGTGACTAGGGCCCTGATGTGTTCACCTGGGTCCTGGCCTCCCACCCCCAATTGCCTCCGCCTATGCCCGACCCCAGCACTTGCCGTGGCGCCAACAGGCCTGTGCTATCACAGGCCTGCACTTATTTATTGGAAGTTGACCACTCTTACAGAGTGATCACTGCCAGTCACTTAACATCTGCTTGCCAATTAATCCTGAGCACTTCCCTCTGCGGTACTCCTAGCACTTACCCCCTCCCTCATCCCTTCTCTCTCTATGCACTTGCACGTTCTGAATGTTCACAAGGCCTAGTAGGACCGCCTCTCTCTTTCATTGTCATATTCACCTTTCATTACCATGTTCTCTCCCTGTTGCCAAGAGGGCGCTTTGAAACACAGTTTACTTGATGTATAAGCGCCTTACAAATGCACAATAAATAAATACTGTCACTAGACAACCATACATAGACATCACACATCCAAACTCAGTAGCACAACACATGATGCACTGAAACACCTCTCCCATCATATAAAAACCATAATTTTCAAGGCGCAACTTATGATACAGGAGAATCCTCTTGCCAGCACCCAAAAATCTTAGTGAATCACAGCCCAATGCCTCTAGCGCTCTGTTACTCTCAGTGAGTAGTGACCCTATTTTTTTATTTTTTATTTTTATTTGTATTGGTTTATACAAACCTTTAAAAAAATAAAAAGACAAAACAAACTATATCACACTCCATCTTACATCTTTTTTTTTTGTAACTTTCTTTATTGGTTTTACAACAATGATATGATAAGACATTACAAGACCGTGCACCGGTCAACGTGACCCCTTATCCCCCCTCCCTCCCTCGCAACGATCCCCACTTGATATTTAGCTCAGTTTCTTATCATTTCTAATGACTTCGTTGTTCAGCACTCGTGGCTGCTGTTGGGGTATCTAGTTGCTCGTGACAGTTTTGTATTGGTGGTGGAGACTGTGAAATCGAGTCGTTGTCTGCATTTAACAGGTATGCTATGTAGAGGACCCAGATATCTGGGGGACGTGCCTGGACGGGCAGAGTTCGAAAGTAGTTCATTTTGACATCTTGACAGTAGTTGACATCGTGAAGCCATTGCTTTAGTTTTGGTGGCAGTCCTCTGCCCCAGTTGCAAGCTATTCGTCTGCATGCCAGGACCAAAAGTAGGTTCGCCAGTTTTCTGGTATGTTCTGGTAATTGGTTGGTTAGGCCCAACATGGTCAGTGTTGGGTTGGGTTCTAGTTGCACTCCGATTATAGCTGAGATTTTCTCTAGGACTGCTGTCCAGAATGCTCCTATTTCGGAGCACGACCATGCCAGGTGGACAAAGTCGGCTTCCGAGTGCCCACAGCGAGAGCAGGAGGCGGATATTTTCGTCCTCTGGGCATGTAGTTTTACTGGAGTGTGGTAGACCTGATGGACAAAGTTGAAGTGAATTTGTTTGTATCCTGTGTTTATTGCCAGTTTCTTTGTGAGACGGAGTATGTATGACCAGTCTTCGTCGAGTATCGTAATGTTCAGAGCTCTTTCCCACCTTGTTCAAGCTTTTGAGCAGCGAGAGAGTTTTTCAGTTAGCAGGGCTTTGTAGATATTTAACACCAGGCGGCCGTCAACTTGGGCTTGTATCACTCCGTGGAGCAGTGGCCAAGTCGGCGGTTGGAGTGGGAATGTAGCAAAGTTGGTCTGTATGGCGTGTCGAGTTCGGTAGTACTTGAAGACGTCAAGGGCGTTGTTTCGACCTTTGTCACGAGCTTCTAGGATCGACAGGAATGAGCCGTTCGGAAACAGATCGCCCAATGAGTGGATTTGCAATTTCTTGGTCCAAAGCTGGAACACTTTTTCAGATGTTATAGGTATCCCTGGAATGCTTCTCACCGGAAGAAGGGGAGAGTATCTGGTTTGGATTCCATTTCTTTTGGCGATTTGTTTCCAATCGTGTGCGTTGTGACCATTGTGTTCATTGGTGTTGAAGGTGTCGGTGGTTCATTAAGTATGACTGCGCGAAGTAGATAGGGTGTTGCCAGAGCCCTTTCGATTTGCACATGTGGCCGGATGAAGTGTGTTGCACACCAATGGCTCAGGAACTGGGCTTGCGCTGCCCAGTAGTAGCCCTCTATATCGGGTAAAGCCAGTCTGCCTTGCGTTATGGGCAGGATCATAATGCTGTGTGCTATTCGGGCAACCTTACCCGCCCAGACGAGGTCGAGAAGGATGGACTTAATTCGTTGTAAGAATTTTTGCGTGAGTAGTAGGGGAATGTTTGTGAAGAGGTAGAGTAGTTTGGGGATGATTACCATTTTCGCTAGGGACACTCTGCCCCAAAGTGTGAGGGGAAGTGTTTTCCATCTGTTCACTTTAGCTTGGATAGTGTTGAGTGTCGTCTCGTAGTTGTCTTGCATGATGTCCGTTCTGGTTCTGGACATGAGAATCCCCAGGTACCGGACCTTCGAGTGCTGCCAGTGGAAGCCAAAGTCGTCCTGGAATTCTTTGGTTGATTCCGTGAGAGGGAAAATTATCGATTTTGCATTATTAATTTTTAGTCCTGAGAAGTTGCCGAATTTGAGGACTGCTCGCATCACCGGATTCAGGTTGTCGTGTGGGTCGCGAAGGAAGAGTGCTATGTCATCGGCATATAGTGAAACCACCAATTTGTGCGGGCTGAAGGCGAGACCTCTGTGCAGATGATAAAGCCTTAGGTCGGACGCTAGGGGTTCCATGACTAGGGCGAAGAGCAATGCTGACAGCGGGCAGCCCTGTCTGGTCCCTCTGCGTAAGAGGATTTCGGAGGAGCTTTTGTTTCCAAGTTTAATTGGAGATGTTGGGTGTTTGTAGAGGAGGCCTATCATCTAATATTGCAAATAGAAAGGGCCATTCCACAGAGTCAAACGCTTTCTTGGCGTCGAGAAGCACTGCTACCGCTTGGTTTTCTGGGTTGAGGGCCTCCATTGCTCCGAACATTCTTCTGAGGCCGAATGATGTGTTTCTGCCTGGAATGAATCCTGCTTGGTCCACCAGAACCATTGCGGGCATGAGTGGCATCAACCTTCTAGTCAGGATTTTTGCAAAGATTTTGTTATCAAAATTTATTAACGATATGGGCCTGTAGGAGGCGCAATCTTCCTTGGGTCTACCTGTTTTGTGTAGGAGAATGAAATTCGCTGTTAATTGGTGGTAATTGGTCTTTGGCTATGGCTTCTTCGTAGACCTGGAGTAGGAGCGGGGCTAGCATATCTGCGAAAAATTTGTAACATTCACCTGTTAGGCCGTCCGGTCCTGGGGCTTTGGTGCTCAGTAATTCTTTGATGACTTCTAGGATCTCTGCCGTGGTGATGGGTGCGTTCAGCGGCACACGTAACTCGGCACTCGTCCAATATAGTTTGGTTGTATTTAGGTATTCTGTTATCTCAGTGGGCTCCCTGGAATAATTGGAGTTGTATAGATTTTGGTAAAATTTGAAAAATGTTTCCAATATATCATCTTCAGAGTACACAAGGGTTCCAGATGTGTCCAGCACCGCTTTGACTGTCATGGGTTTTCGTTCTGCGGTGATTAATCTTGCAAGTAGTGCACCGGGTCGTTGCCCTTCGCCATACTGGCGGATTTTGTGGTGACTTGCTAGGAATTTGGCCTCTCTGTTTGCTAGTGTTCTGAAGGTTTCCAATTCTGCCTTGAGTGCAGCTAGCGAGCTGGGAGAGTTTGTGACTGTTGTTGCTTGTTCAAGTGTTTTGAGGTGATTTTCGCATGTGTTTAATTCTTCCTTCAACCTCTTTAGGATTCCGTTTTCTTTTGCTAGGCACACTCCTCTAATGAAACATTTCAGTGTCTCCCAGAGTGTTCCCGGCGATGCTACCGTGCCTTGGTTTGTCTCAAGAAATGTGCTCAGTTCAGAACGTAGTTCATCGGCAAAGAGTTGATCTTGGAGGGCTCTGTGCTTGAATCTCCATTGGGGCCTGGTGAAGTCACTCCGAGATGTTGTGCACACTAAGGTGACCGCCGAGTGGTCTGAGATGGACCTGGGGAGGATTTGGCATTCGCCTGATTGGAGTCTACTATGAGCCGACACAAAGATGTAATCGAGTCTCGAGCTGGATTTGTGAACCCAGGAGTAGAAAGTGAATTCCTGAGAGTCACGGTGTTTGCTTCTCCATATGTCGATGAGATTGTGTGCTTTGCTTATTTCGGTTATTTTCATACTCGCCTTGGAACGTGGGGCAGTTGTCTTGTATGTTTTGTCTATGCATGGATCGAGCGGGGTGTTTAGATAGCCACCCCATATTATTGTGGCTTCCCTGATTGATGCAATGTGGGTCTGGACCCAGTTGAAATTGTTGGAGCCATCGATGTTGGGGCCATAGGAATTAATCATGATTATTTCTTCTCCGTCTATGGTTCCGTGGACGAGCAGCGTTCTCCCTTCGGAGTCGCTCTGGGCCCGAATTAGCCTGAAATTTGTTGTTTTGTTAATAAGTATGGCGACTCCTCTTGCGTATGATGAAAGCGAGGTGAAGTATCTGTGGCATCCCCAAGTTTTTGCCCAGTGGTTTTCTGAGTTAGGTCGTAAGTGCGTCTCTTGGATGAGGGCCACATCGATGTTATGACGTCAGAGATAGTGTAACAACTTCCTAGTTTTGGAAGGCTGGTTGCCCCCTTTAATGTTCCATGTGGCTAGTTTGAATTTGCTTAGAGTTGCTGCGTTGTTTCTGCTGCTCTATTACTGTTTGGTGATTTTGGGTGCTTAAAGTGGCTTTTCCTGAGTGCATGTCGATTCGAAAAGGATATTCGTATATTCGAGGTGGCGACTTTGGTCCCGGTCGGGTTCTGGTGGGGCCGGTTTTGGCCCCGTTCGGTGCACATCTTAAATTGCTGGCTTGTTTCTTCTGGGAACTCTTTCCCCAACTTGAGTGCCATCTTCCCTTTTCCCCTCCCTGTCGGGCAACCCCCAACCGGCCCGAAGATGACCCCGCCCTAGGTAACTTTGTGAACAGTCCTGTGCTCGGGGCACTGGTGCCCTCCAAGAAACACCCATCCCGAGGTGTGTGTAACGGACGTTTGCTCATGTTCCGATCCCCCAAGTGGAGTTGAATGTGGAGCATTTTTCAGGGCGGATCGCTCCCGTTCCTCTCTCTCCTTCGTGGTCTAGGCATTTCACGTAATGGGCAGCATCCAATATTGTCGAGAAAGATGTTGGCTTCTTCTGGTGATGTGAAGAATTGTGTTTTTTTTTTCCGCATGGAGGATGCGTAATTTGGCTGGAAAGAGCACTGAATATTGGATTTGTTCCTCTCGGAGGCGACGCTTAACTCCACCGAAGGAGGCTGCGGGATGCTTGCACCAGATGCTTGCACCACCGGTGAGAAATCAGGGAAAATTTGGATTTTGTCGCCGTCAAATTGAATGTCGCCTTTGTCCCTGGCCAGCCTAAGTATTAGGTCGCGGTCTCTGAAATTCAGCAGTTTGGCGATAATAGGGCGAGGTGCCGTTCCCGGTATTGGGCGTTGGTTGGGATCCTGTGAGCCCTTTCAACCACAAATAGTGGCGAGAAGGTGGTTGCTCCGAAGATTTCTTTGCATAGTTGTTCCACGAAGTCTTCCATTTTTGCAGGATTTTGTTGCTCTCTGATCCCTACCAGCCTAATGTTGTGGCGACAATTTCTTTTACTTGGCGCTCTAGTGATGACACTTTGGAGGACAGGGATGTGGCGTTGTCTTCAAGATCGGAGACCCTCTGTTCAACGGTGTCGAGCCTCTCGCCGTGTTTATCAAGGCAGTGTTGTATTTGGTTGACTTTGGTTGAGAGGGTGTCGATTTTGGCATCAAGGTTGCCTATGCCTGTTTTGAGTTCAAGCAGTATTCTCGTATGTCGAGAGATTGGGGGGGTGTTGATTCGGTTTCCTGTTCCATGCTTGATGATGGCGCTATCTCTCGATTCGTCTGCTTGGGAGTTTTGGCTATGGCCCCGGTTTCGAACATTAATTTTCGCTGCGATTTGTCTGTTTTGCCCATGCTGGTGTGGATTCTTTACTTTGCTGGGCCAGCAGCGTGGCTCTCAACTCGGATGAGCGTGTGCTGTTTGGAGTCACGCCGCTGGTTGTAGGGGGCCCACTCGACTGACTTGGGGGTGCTACTGGACTTGTGTGGTTTTGGCGGAGGATTGAGTGGGCGCTTTCGTGGAGTTATCGCAGCATTGGTGGGACTTGTCGTGGCCATTTTTGGAGTCTACCGAGTCCCCTCTCGCTACGGCGTGGGCCCAAGCGGTGAATTTTCAATGTGTTCCTTGTTCGCTTTGCCATGATCGGAGTACCATCGGTGGGCCGTTTTGGCGATGGTGGGGCCCGGAGCCGTTTGGGTTTCGGGAGCTGGAGAGTTCATAGCACGCCGTAAGCTTTAATGTGCTTCCTCAGCTGGGCCAGAAAGGCCTGGATGGAGTAGCTGCGTGGGTCTCTCGCCTGTTCGTCGCGCAGGGTTTGTCTGGCGGATCGTTCGCTGGAGGTGGGGCTGGGCCTGGGGCCGTTGGGATTTTGAGGAGTCGGAGGCTTGTGGATCATCATGGGCTCCAGCGAATCTCACTCCCACAAGGTCGGGCAGCCGCGTGGAAGTCTGCAGGCCTGGCCGGAGACTCGGGGTGGGGTGGGCAAGGCCGGGGCGGCGTTTCTCCTACCTGGCGCCGGCAGGGTGTCCAGGTTCATTCCCCCTCTGCTCCGGCTGGGTCTGGAGGGCCCCTCGAGTCGGAGGCGAGTGGCAGTGCCCAGTCCGTCCGGAGGCCCGATGACGCAGGTAGGCCGGGCGGGTTCTCAGCTGCCTCTGCTATGCTAGGACCGTGGATTGCCGGCCCTCCGCAGGCACCACCTCCAGGGGTCCCGGGCGCCGCTCTCTTTGCTCAGCAGCCTGCTCTCTGGTTGAAACCGGGGGTGGTCGCTTGGGTAAGAATGTTGCTGGAGGATCGAACGCCCCGTTGCCGCAGTGTAGTGCTGCTGCGGCCTTGCTCCCGCCGCCGCTGAGTTGACCAGAATGTTGGCGGACGGCGTTGAAATTGGTACCCGTCGGACGTTTGAGACTTGGGACACGATATCGTGACCGATGGAGGGGGATTCGGGGGTGTATGAAGCTATTTTGTCAGGATCTTTCTCGGGATCGGTGCGGAGCTCTCTAGTGAGCTGCCATCTTGGACGGCTCTCTAGCGCCCTCTACTCCATCTCACATCTGCGTCAAATAGTTTCCAATCATTTTTTTTAAACTAGGTGTCCATTTTCCATGTACAGTTGAGACACTCTAAGCATTTCGCTCTGAGTCCCATTTGTTAGCGGCAAGACGTTCCTTGAAGTCTCTCAGGAAAACTGTTAGCGCAAACATTAATTTGCTGTCTCTCCCATCGAACATGGCTTGCCCCTAAGCGTTGCACTCAATGTTTGATGCTTGCTGATAATCGGGCCCAGGATCCGAGTCCTAGGGCTCCGTATTATTGGGCAAAATAACGTTAAGTGTTTGAGTGTTTCAACATGCGATTTACAGAATCGGCAACTCAAGTCTAGGTCAACATTTTATGTGCATGTATTCACACGTTCTTTAGTGAGCAGCATATTGAGTCTGAACTGCATGTACAGAGATCTTGATTTTTGGTCAGGAAATAGAGATAAGTAGTCTTGCAACTCGCCATAGGCTCTTGCTCCGCAGGGGACCTCTTTCAAGAGACGAGAATTTTGTCTTAGGTCACATGTTTGACACCAGTCGGATCTCCATAGTTTTTTTTTGTTGCCGCATTAGGATTATCTATCAATGTTGATAACTCAATATCATGTTCTTTCAGGACTTCGAGGCATTGTTTGTTCCACATCGATAAGACAGTCTACACCCTATCATTGCCAAGCTTATGTAATATTTGCACTTGGGGAGCAGGTGTTAGTAGCATCGTTTTCCTAAACAAGCTTAGTAGATTCCAGTATATTCTTGCATGGATTGAAATTAGTCCTAATTTGTAATGTATGTGTACAGTCCATGTTCCTTTTGGTAGTTGAAGTACCTAGTCCAAAACATGTGTTCCAGTGAGCCCCATAGATCATATGAGCATCCAAATGCGTTCTCTGCACCGTATATTAGTGCTGGCACCATCTTTTGTTGATAGAAGGCAACAGTTGGTTTTAATGAGGATTTTCCATATTGTTTGTTTATGATGGAGGCTTGACAAGCCAACTGCCGACACTTACTTTTTGCTGTTTCCGCCCATAGAGCATCGTTTATGTTGGCGCTGATCCTCCTACCTAAATATTTCGTGTTTCTTATGATGTTTAAATTTTCTTTTTCAAGACACCACACCTATTTGTTTTGTCTGTTCTTTTTCCCCATCGTCATGTTATGGAGAATCATTATTTCACATTTTTGTTTGTTAATTTGTAGATCATTGTTTGACACGTAGGTTTCGAGGATATCTAATTTGCACTGTAACCCAATGGGAGTCATGTCCAGTAATATTAAATCATCGGCGTATATGAGCCAGCTGACATGCGATCCGTTGATCTTAGGTGGAAATGTGTGAACTCCATTTAATGCATCACCGATGTCAGATAGGAACAGACCGAAAATAATCGCTGCCAATGGGCATCCCTGTTTTACACCCTTATAAGTGTGGATTGGGGCGGATAAGGTCCCACTTTGGTCCAGTCTGATCTTGACACTAGTGTCGGTGTTGAGTTCTTTGATTGCATCCAAAAGGCTCGATGGACAGTTCCAGGTGCTTAACTTTTTTCCACAACATTCCTCTGTTGATGCCATCAAAGGCATGGGAGAAGTCTATGCATGCCAGATAAACTTTTATTTTAGTTCTTATAGCTTCCATCTTAAGTAAGTTCAGTAATAGAAGATTTAGGCCACATCCTACACCCTTGACGAAGCCGGCTTGTCTCAGGTCCACATGATTACTTTCTAAGGATCATTTTAGCAGCCTTTGTTGTAATAGGGTTGCATAGTTTTTCCCCAGTACGTCAAGGAGGGCTATTGGCCTATAATTCTGTGGATTAGCTCTATCACCCTTGTTGAAGATCGGTATGATTACCACACATTTCCATGATTGAGGGGTGGCACGTTTAGTCACGATTCTCTCAAAGAGGGTCGCACAAAAGTCTGCCCATATCTCTGGATTGCGCTTGATGCTGTAATTTGTCAACCCATTAGGGCCTGGAGCTCTTGATGCTCGTGCTTTGTGGATTACACTCAAGATGTCATCTCTTTCGAACACCAGGTCCCACTGGGCAGTTGTTGGTGGCTTCCAATCATCGCTATCGCTGCTCTTGCTAAACATTTCAGTGTAGAACGAAACCCATAAGGCTTCGGGAACCAAATTAGCTTGTAAGGCATCTGTGGAGCAGCTTCATTGTTATTAATCCTCCAGTATTCTGCTGAGTTTTTGTTCTCCATCTTTGCCATCATTAGTTCAGAGTCGTTCTGTAGCATAACTGCCTTACGCGCCTTGATCCAGTTTTTGTATTTTTGTTTAACAGATCTTACTTGACAGGGGAACCTGCAGTGTCGACTCTAGGGATGTTTCTGATCTCAAGACGCCTGGCTCTTTTTCGCTGCTGAATATCCAAGTCGTATTTATGTCGAGGAACGAATTTATGATGTTTGAGAGCCCGTTTTTGTTCTCTAAATTGAATTAACAAGTGTTGATACTCCGTAGCATTCACTTCATGGTGAAAACTTGTTGTGATTTTATTTATGTCTGCGTCTATGAGAATTAGTCGTATCCGACTGAATGCAACCATCACTGAGTGAGGCCATTCTAGTTGCTCCGGCTTGCTACTAGAGTTAAACCTCAACTTGACCATGTCATGGTCATCTTGTATCCTGGCTTGCAACATTATGTGTTACTACTGACTACTGCAATTGTATTTGCTCTCCCCTCTTACTTCTCCACTCTTTTTGACTGCTTACTCTCTGTTCTCTCCTCCCCTCCCCGCTCCCTTTTCCTATCTCCTCCCCTTACTTTCTTCTATGCACTTACTCTATCAGAATTGTCCATGGACCTAGTATGATAGCAACCTCGTCTGTCGCTCCCCCATCCCCTTACTGTCCATACCCCTCCCTCCAGCACTATATGAAATGTTGTCAGGCCTAGTACGATAGTCGCTTGTTTTGTTACTCCCCTCCCTTTCTGCACCCCTCTCCCTCACCTTTTGTTTTCCTCCGGCTCTACCAGAAATGTCATCAGGCCTAGTGCGGTAGTCGCCTGTCTGTTTCCATTTCCTTCCGACTCCCCCCTCCCTTCCATATCTATGTCTTAGCACTTGCACTATCTGAAATGTCGTCAGGCCGAGTACGATAGTTAATTTCACATCCTTACTGTTCATGGCCTGTAAGAATGTCGTCGTATTTTCCCTTGTTCCCTCCCTTGCCTTGAAACGCTTTGAAACACATTGTGTATAGGCGCTATATAAATAAACTATCATATCATATCATATGAGCCATTTGTGTGACCTTGATGTGAACAGACTCAGAAGCAAAGATGTAGTCAAGGATAGAACTTTGATCTAGTCTTCTCTGTGTTGGGTAGGCTGGAATATCTCCGACTAAGTTGCCGCTTAACAATGACAGCTTTCTTAAGTCCTTTTCAAGACATCATTGCAATACAACTTGGTCCTGTGCAAGCATGCCACTCTTCTTTATCTTGTCATGCTTTCTTGTGTTCACACAGTCGATGTTTAGGTCACCGCAAATAACTAGGTCCGTAGGACCAAATACTTCAGATAACAAGTCGACAATTGCTGTTACTTAGTCTATAAAGGACATGGTTTCAGCCGACGCATGATTCCAATATACATTAATGATATGAATGGACCCAAAGTCACTCTTGAATTCTCTTGATGATGTGATGGTTGAGACCTGGATAAATGGAGAGATATTAACAGATTTCACGATCCTAAAACCAGAGGAGTTCCTTACAGCCGTTAGGAGTCCGGCCATTGGTCTTCCTTTTGATTGTTTAATGGCCGGATTTATTGCTATTTCAAATCCTTGTAAAATCGGACAATCTGTTATCCAGGTTTCCTGTAGACACACCAAGTCTAAATCATCTGACCAGTCGGTCTGGAAAAGATGCATAAACCCTCTAGTATTCCAGGATCCTAGGGTGTATGCAGTAGTAGCTACAGACGCCTGGCATTATTTGCTGGTTTTAGAACTCAAGGCTGACGCAATCCAAGACCAATCAATGATTTTATCTGGACTTTTTGGGTGCACTTGTATGGTGTTCGGAGTGACTGAGGCTCTTTCAAGACCTTCAATGGTGATCTCCAACTTGAGGTTTTAAAGGTGATTCTTCGTTTTGTTTATCGGCTTGCATAGAACCCATCATGAGTACCTTAGGTGTACTATTTCGTTTACAGTCTGAGGCGGGTGTTTTGTTTCCAGACGTATTTGAAGGAACAGGTTTTTCAACAAATTTCATGGTCATAGAGGATGCCATACCATTGTCTATAACCTTGGAAATATCAAAACCAAGGGACATCAGTGTGAGGCTTGCGTCTAGCAGAGTGTCAGATATTATTTTTGATTGTAGGTGTAGAATCACTTTGTCGTTCCTGGTCTCGGCTGTGAATTCAACTATTTTCATGTCCTCAGATTCAATTGGCCTTAAACTAGGGATGAGATAGCGCAACCGTAAAACATTGTGACGATTTAAAGTTAGGTCATCAGAGTTCTCAACTTGTTCAAGTCTTACTCTGTGAAAAGCTTGAGCTTTTCGGGGGCCAATTTTCGAATCGTTGCCGGTCTTTCCAGCTACACCATTGCACGCCATGTTTTGTTTACTTATTCTTACTCCTAAGGAAGCTTGTTGTATGGGCACATTTGTCTGAGCATTTTTTAACTCATGCTGGGGTCCACCAAGTACAGTCGATGTCATATGGCTACCAATACAGGTGTTCCCAGAGACTAACGTGCTCTTTTTAGATTCTGTCAAGCAGGTTACTAAACTTGTAGGGGGTTGCTGAGCCCCTAGCTGCTTCCATTTTTCATTTAGGGTCATGAAAGAGAGAGCTATGCTTTCATCTTTGTTTTTGAGCGTCGGGGTAGCTTGTGGAACCTTCTCTAAGATCAACTTCAGAGCAACGTCATCAGATACCTCGGTCATTAGGGCGTCTGATATGCTAGGCTCAGAGATTACAGCTTCTGCCTCCTTCTCTACAGTTAACTTCAGAGCAACATCATCAGGTACCTCGTTCGTGAAGAAGTCCGGTACACTAGGCTCAGAGGTTACAACTTCTTCTTCTTCTTCATAAGTTGGTAAGTTTGTTAAGCCAATTGACACATCATTGATGCAGATTTTTTCCGAAACTGCATCTAATTTTGGTGACTCTTTGACACTGAGACTATTTTTAGATTGTTTTCCATTCAGAGTGTTGCCGTTTACAGTCAAATTGACTGTTTTTAGATTCCGTAAAATTGTTCTCGAGCTGTTTCCTCGTCTCATTTTTTTTCGTAGTTGATTTTTGTTTTTTTTATCTGAGTTCCGCTCACATATAGCTTTGGAGGTTTCTCGGAAATTGTGCCAGAAGGGCCCTTGAAGATGTCAAATATCCCAGGTTGTTTATTTGCATCCGCAATTGCAGCACTCAAGCTATCAGTCTCTAATTGCGAGCCTTCATTCCGACTCGCTGAAGTAGAAGCAATTTGTGGATTGTGTAAGGCTGGATTTTCAGTAGACTGACTATTTTTAAAGGCCGTCGAGAACGAAATGTTTTTCTCATCAGGTTGCAAGTTAACGTCTTTTGGGCCAAAATATGGCAAGTTAGTTATTTGAGTTTTTGACCCTGTGTGCTTTTTTACAGAGTCCTGCTCTCCAGTAACTTCTAAACCCTTTGCTGTTGTCAGTGTCTTGGGTATAGTCCCGCGTAATTCCTCGGAGCAAGCTACAGGAATCATTTCAGGGGCTGTCCTCTTCCCGCAGTTCGTCTCATTTGCTGACAAGTCTTTGATGGTCTTGTCACGGACAAGATTGTCGTCTCTCAAGAGTTCACAACTGGGCATTGAGCAGTGACATACGGCATCAACGTTTTTTTCTCCATGACCTAATGAAGAGCGTTAGTTTTGAAGAGACCCAATGCCTCCTTTGCCACTTCTGCCAGTAGTATTTTTCTATGTTGGTGTTCTTCGTTTGATCAGACATTTTGTTTAGAGGGGACTCAATTTTGTGGGTCAGAGTATAGTACGCATCTTTGAATTGGTTGTTATCACTTCCGAGATCAAGAACTTTTGTGTTAATTACTGCAACTAGTGAGTGTTGAGAGGTCCTTAATGTTGTCATTGAGATGTTCATATAGTTTAATAAATGGCGCGATTGTTATTGCCATTGAGGACATTATGGTCGCTTGTAGCTCTCTTGACCAATTTGCTTCTCTAAAGGTGGCTTCGTCGTTACTTGCTTGATTTTTCACTCTCCTAATTTTAGGGTGGAGGCGTTCCATTATAGGGGAATTGGTTGTTGAACATTCAGATGAGGACAAGCTTGCTTGGGTCCTCTTTCTCTGGCCTCGTGTTTCAATGTTAAGTTTAGGATTTCTCCCTGTGGAGTCACTCCCTTTAGTCTTAAGTTTTTTTCTCTGAGAGCAACAAATGCTTGGTGAAATACTAGTCTCAATTCGTCTGCATTTTGCTAAGCCCCTAGGCCATGTTGTCGTAGGTTGGGTGCACCCGGGAGTTGCAAGGTTTTCTTCCACTCCCTTCTGCGTAGTTTGCATTAGACTAGCTGGCCCATCTCTCACTCTGTGGTTGAGAGTTCTGTCTTTATTGAGCTGTGTTAAGTCGAGCTAGAGTTTGTTCACAACATCCAAAGAATTTCTTCTGTTTTCCTTGCTAGGAACAACTTGTAGGACACTTTGATTTGGGCTTTGTTGTGGGTCAGACTGATAAAGAGACAAGTCCAGACGATCAATGGACTGAAAGACTACGTCGTCTTCTTTTACATTAAGATCCTTACTAGACAATGCAACGGACTCCAAATCGATCGAAGTAGCAATTGCACTGTAAAATTCAGACTGTCTCAGGTTTGAGTCAAGGGCATTTTTGTTGTATTTAAAGTGGATGAAGAAGGGGGACTAGACTCCTCCTCAGACCTTCGGTCGTGTAAGCAAAGAACTTGTGCAGGGTGTGCTTCAACTGCCGTCGCTTCAGTACTGTTACACACTTCAATTGGGTTGGGTACGTTTTTAAAATATATTTGCCAAGCTAACATCGCAGCTGAGGAAATGGGGCCGAGCCCAGCTCTGGGGGTGACTCTTCAGTGGGGCAGAAGCCGCTCCCCATCGTCACATCTGCAACCACTTTGCAACGTCCAACACCCTCCAAAGGTGGCCCGGACTTTGACTTCATGTCGCCTAGTATAAGCAGTTTGTGCGAAGCACTTTGTAGCTTCACGCGCAACGTTTGAAAAGAGTCCACTACATCCAGCACGTCTGCAACCCCCACAGCAAACTTATTTGCGATTTGGAGGCAAGCACTTCAATAGGTAGGGCTTCGATCGTCGACTCAAGTCTCTGCTGGGCTCGCGTCTTAGTGGTGGGCAGCTTTGGTTTTTTCACGAGTGGATCCGCTCATGTTTAGGGCGATTACAGCGACAGTTAGAGCGTCAGTCGCATCAAGCGGCCGGGTTCTGCCTCAGACTGCCACGGACTTCACAGACTCTGCCATACTCCGCGCCCGCTCCACAGGGTCAGCTAGTCTTTAAAGGAGAAGAAGGGTGGTTTTTGTTCCTGGCTATCTTGCTTTTAGGTCTTAAAGAATTGTTCTTACACAATGTAGGCTGCGATAAAATTTCGCTTTTATTGGTGCAAGTGGTTGGTCTACATTCGAATTGTAGTATACATGTGGTACATTTGGGGGGCTTGAGTCTCAGGAACAAACCCCCCTTCTTCTACTTAACAAATGAGGTGTTTGGCTAAACCTCAAACAGTTACCTGTGATCTTGCAAACCTGCTTTCCTACCCTGATACACAAGGAACAACAGAGCCCAGCAAGGTTGTTTCCAAATCTAGAGCCAACCACGTTTTCTAGTCTTTAAAGAAGTCACGCCCAGCAAAGCGGAAAACAGAGAAAACTGAGAAAATACTCCAGCTGGCTACAGCAGGGCTCCACTTCGATCACCTCCACAGACTCTGCCAGACCCCACCAGTTTTCATCTCAACACGTGGTTCCAAGAAACGCGCCCCACGTCGGTACAAGATGTAACCAGGCTCCTTAATTCCTCACATTTACTAGCTCTGAACTATGCACTATACAATTTACTGGCAGTTTTCCACAGGACAGAATCAATCCCGTAAGGATTTTATAACCCTACTGTTGCACTGCATCGACCAGCAAATACCACCAGGCTAACTCCTAGCTACTGGCACCTTGCTGTGCAGTGTACTAGCGGGGTGATGGTCCAAGGATCACCTCACCACGCCGCCACAGGAATACAGAAGCATATGACACTGGGCCTGTGCAGAATTACCCCCTCCAGCTGGGCCGTCTGCACAGGTCGATTCCAGCCACAGGCACTGCAGGATCTGAAGGGCTGGGGTAGGTTGGGAAGGGCCGGTGTCAGACAATATCTGCGAGCCAGCCGCGGTGCAGAGACAGCAAAAGCACGCAGACACGCCGACTCGCCTCTCAGCCTCTCATCTGCTCCACACCGCACCGCACTGCACCTGCAGTAACTCGCCGGTCCGTAACTCGGATCCAAGATCGAAGAACCCAAATCAGAGGAAAGAACCTCTGTACGTGGGGGGACGTGTCAAGTCACGCCTCGCTCACTGCACACACTGCTTCTCACAGATAAAGGCTGCGTCCGACAGTCAGTACCTCCGTTGTGACCCTATTATACCATGACACATTTGGGTCATTCATTTGGTTTTTCCTACCACTACTATGCTGTTTGTTTGTTTGTTTGTTTGTTTGTTTGTTGTTTGTTTTAATATTTGTAATGCGCACCAGACCCAAGGGTATCAGGGCGCAACAGTTACAAGAATATGCAAAGCTTAATTACATTGAAACATAGAGTGAAGTACATTAAATACAATAGCAAAGAGCATGATAAACAGAAAAAGCTAAGTGTTATACATTATGCACTGATTGTGGTTGCCCCAAAGGGTAGCAGGTACTTCAGTTGCAGAGGCAGCGATCATCCTAGGGTGAGGTTGCATCGGCCAAATTACTGGTCGGAAGATTTGAGCCATGTGATAATGTTTGATCTGAAATTCTGGTAGGACTGATCTTCTCTCAAAGCAGGAGGCAGGGAATTCCAAAGTTTGGCTGCTTTGACAGGGAAACTGTTACCTCCAATCGTGGATAATTTGAATCTAGGAATCGCCAGGCAATTCCAATTAGCAGATCTAGTTAGTCTAAGGGAGGTCCGTCTGTGGAATCTCTTCAAGAGGTAGATGGGTGCGGCATTGTTAAGAGATTTGTGAGTAAGTGACAGCGTTTTTAGTAAGATTTTGTCATTGGTTAAGAGCCAGTTGTTCTGTCGCCTACTCTCAGAGATGTGCTCTCTTCTAGAAATAGCTAGGGCCGCTCTGAGGGCATTATTTTGGAGGGTTTGGATTTTCTTAGTAATGGCTTTGTTTGAGCCTATGTACAAGGCATTACAATAGTCTAGCCGGTACAAAATGAGGGCTCTGGCCAGGATGGTACAACTGTTGTTAGAGAGAAAGGGCTTACCAGTTCTGATATGTTTGCATGTGTATGCCGTGGAGGACGCTAATGTATTAACCTGTTTAGAGAAGGACATGGTGGAGTCAAGATAAAAACCTAATGTTTTTACCTCCTGAGTTACCTTGATGAGGTTGCCGTCAATTATGAAGGAGGAGTAGTGGGGGCCTAATTTTTTTAGATTGGAGGCGGTACCCAAGATGATAAGTTCCGTTTTATCATCATTCAGGCATAGACCATTCGTGGCCATCCATGCCTGGATAATGATGTACACTCTATTCACCAAGGCCAATTCCTTGTCGTAATCCCCTGAAAGTGGGAGGAGGATCTGAGTATCATCTGCATAGTTAGTGTAGGTAATACCGAGATGGTCCAGATCGTCGAAAAGGGGCTTGGTTGAAATGTTGTACAATGTGGGCGAGACACAGAAACCCTGTGGCACACCACAAGTGATCGGTATGGGGTCAGCTGCTGCTGAGGGCGAGAAGACCCTCATTGTTCTGTCGCTTAAGAAGGATCTGATCCAAGTTATGGCATCTTTGGAGGTGTGCTACTGAATCAAGATGGCTACATATCAAGATGGCTACATTTCGTCCACCAAATCAAAAGCGGCTGAGAGGTCAAGGAGAAGAAGCAGAGCTGAATTCCCTCTATCTCTAAGCTCATCGATTTTGGACTTAAGATCGATGAGGGCAGTCTCCGTTCCATGTTGTGGGCGAAAGCCGGACTGTCTAGTTCCTAGCAGGTGATGTGCTTCCAAGTAATTTTGAATTTGTTTGTATGCAACTTTATCTAGTATTTTTAGAAGAAAGGGAACTGTTGTGGTAGGCCTGTAGTTGGTAGGTATCGAGGGATCTAGAGTGGGTTTTTTTAATAGTGGGAGTACCCAAGATTCTTTGAGGTTTGTGAGAATGGTGCTGGTAGTAAAGGAAGCGTTAACAAGTTTTGAGATGAATGGTGAGAGGTGTTGACACCCAACTCTTTTGATCTTTTTTTCTTCTCTCCTGATATTCATAACACCTTAAAATCCGGTCTTCTGGACTTCAAATTCTGGATGGCTGATCATTATCTTGTTTTTAATTCGTCCAAGACAGAAGTTATTTTCTTTCCTGCTACTACTATTCCCCGTCCTCTTCCCCCGTACTCTATTTCCTTCCCACCCTCTTATTCAGCTTGTAATCTGAGTCTTTACTTAGATTCCTCGTTTTCCTTTTCTTGCCACATTTCTTTACTAATGGCTCTACAGTCAGGCCCACCTTTTTAATATTCGTAAGGGCAGGCCCTTTCTAACTTCTAGTGCTGCTAATTATTAATTTCTTCTAGTATCTTTTCTCTGCTTTTCTATTGCCCCTGTATTCTTTTTGGCCGCCCAGCCTCTCGTCTTGCTCCTCCAAAGTCTATTTTGAACTTTTCTATTCTTCTTCTTTGCTCTTTCTCCCCTTGTGAATCAATTTCTCCTTCGCTTTCTTCTCTTGGTTGGCTTTCCTTTCATTCTCATCTTACATTCAACTTTATCTGTATGGTTTTTAAAGCTCTTCATAATCTTTCCCCTCCTTATCTTTCTTACTGGTGTCTTTCTATTTCCCTTCTCGCACCCTTTGCTCCCAGTCTCTTTTTCTTCTAACTGTCCTCGACCCCGTTGTGCCAAGTCCCGTTATCATTCATTTTCTTTACTTGCCCCTCTCTACTGGAACACACTTCCACTTTCTTGTTGCTCTATTTCTTCTTATTCCCTGTTTCGTTCTGCTCTCAAAACTCATCGGCTCTAGCTCTTTCGGTTAATTGTCAGCATGTTCATTTTTATTGTACTGTGATGTTTTGTACAGTGGTTTAGCATATAGCGCTAGAAAATACAAAATAAATACAAATACACACCACCTGATACACCCACTATTCATCATGCACTCCCACAGAAACACCACTTTCCATTCTATGTTCTCACCTTCTACCTTTCCTCATACACCCCTAGAATCCAGGACATACCGCATGACACACCTATTCTTATAAAGGGACTCGACCACCCGCAGAGCCAGATCTAACACCGTCAAATGCACCAACTTCCAAATCACTGTTACACAGCAGATACATATCAAGGTAAATGGACCACACAAGCGTGAACATCAAATACTGATGCAAGCTCGCAGTAACGGCAACTGCTAGTTCAAGCAAGCTTGTGCAGCTTCCAACAGCTGCTGATTATGAATAATCATAGCCAGTAACAAGCATGCACAGCCTTCTCCAACTATCTCTACTTCAGACAGGTTACAAAGTACATGAAGATTCACGCATTTCATAATGGCTCCCTAAATCTCCCCTCAGGAAACGCAACTTCACGATAGTGTAGATGGAGGTCCTCGTGTGCTCCTGATTGCAATACAATTCAGGACTCTGCAGCCTGCCATGGCACTGAACCACCATCAGCCAAAGAGCTGCCCTCTAGGAGAGGATGTAGTGTCCCTGAGAGGACACAGTTAATGGAACCAGGAAGCCCCGACAACCAATGGGATGCGGGGAAGTGCGCGCATGCACACCGGAAAGATTTGTGATGCTGGAAATGCATTGGAAGGACAGGGCCTCCATGTCCTTTACTCCCTTATCATATGTGTTTGGTGTTATTCTCTGCATAGGAGTCCAGTTGGGACCCCTGGCAGTACAGCTCTTCCTCTTTGTGTTTGTGGTGAACAGAGACCCTTAGGATACCCTTATGGCACCCATGGGTGGCGGTACAACCCTGTAGCCCTAGTGTATGTTTTTGGGCACATGTGTGTTGCCCAAAGAGCGGGGTATGGGCTGGTGGCAGCTTCATGCTGATGTGACAGAGCTCTGAGTATCCTCCATTTTGGGACACCCAGGCCCTGCCATCAGAATCAGTGGATTCCTGATAGAGGGCAAGATGGCCCCTGGGGCCTCTTGGTTTCTATTGCCTGTTATCTTGTTTTCCCAAAGTCCTGGGAAGCCCTGACTCTGTCCCTTCCCCTGACTGGCTGTTGGGTGGAAGAACTATATATGGTATTTTGGGGAAGTCCAGGCCAGACTAGCTGGAGCCTTCCCAGTGACTGTATGTGTAACACTTACCTCTGGTGCCCTGTAGGAGTGCCTGGTCCGGGTCGTCGGAAGCGTCCCTCACTAGATGGTCCCTGGACAGGTTGCAAGTCCAACCCACTCTTTCCCCACTGTTTCCACTGAAAGGCAATTGCCCAGTGTACAATGTGTTTGGGAGTGGATTGGTTGGAATCTTCAGTTTTGTAGGAAGAGTGTTCGGCATCTCAGTGAGCCTGCGTGCAAACAAATAAGTGTATTAATGCCTGTTCTCCTACCTTCACCCCTCACCTCCCTCCTATTCCACAAGGTTGGCTGGCTGGGGGACAAGGCCCTGGCTCACCTTAACACTGCAGCTGTGCACTTCAAAAATCAGGTTTGCATCCGGTCCATTTCCGTTACTGGAGAGTGGCCCAGTCCTGCTGCAGCACACGTGATGCTTTCTGCTGAAGGTAAGTCTAGTTCTGCTACAATGTCTCTGCGATCCTGCAGGTAAGTCTTTTGTGGCGCTGTAAACAATGTCTTTAGGTGTGCTGCAGTGTCTCCTGTTCTTCTGCAGCAATGCAAGTCTCTACGAAGAGTGAGGGTGGCACGCGATGTGCGTATTGCTTATTGTTAACTTCTTTTTTGTTGCTTTTGTTTCAAGTGCCGCATGCTGTGCCCCACTGTCTACTGGTTCGTGGAATGTCCAAACTCAGGAAAGCAGTATTTCAGGGGTCGCTCAGGGTGTGGGCCGAGTGTTCAAAAGCGTTTCAATGTGTTTCCTTTCAGATGCGGAGTCCCTCAGCATGTGTGCGGCTAAGACTGGAAAGCCGCCAAAAGAACCTGAGACTGGAACGAGATGATCCGGGTGAGTATTGAAACCGATGGAGCCCCGAAGAAGCTGACAGGTTGCTGAAGATCCGGAAACAGGTGCGTAGAAGGGCGACGAGAGCCAAAATTGCAAGAATCCTCTTGCACATGGAACTGGCTTCACAGCAAGGGTTACACCACTTGCGTTCAGAAGGGAAAAACTCTAAGCTCTGGGTGTGGCCCAGTGCGGGGTGTTTATAGCCCTTGGCTGCACCCTTCCACTAGACCACCAAGGATATTGGAAGCATGAGCAACTTGGGGACCATCTTGGTTCCTATGTTGGGTCCCGACTTGGTGGCCATCTTGGCAGGGGCTCTTATTATGTGTAAACAGGTGCCACCTCCAGCCAGCAACCTTCATTGTCCATTGCTTGCCAGTGTCACTATATCTACCCCTGCAGTAGTGTGAGTGTGTGCTAGGGCAGTTGTGTGAGCGCGTGCTAGGGGTCATGACAGCATGTTGTGGGTACACCCTTTGGGTGGGACCTGTGTGAATAGAGTGGGTGACCAATATGCATTCTATGTTTTGGGTGTATGGTTTCTGTGTGTGTGACACAATGAATGAGACAGCCCTGCCTGAAACTGACATGAATGCAGTGTGGTGTGCTGAAAGGCTGAGTGCTTGCCCAAATCCACATTCCTTGTTATGGGTGTCTGGGTGGAAGTGAATGGCCTGAATGCATGTGAGCTTGATTGGCTGACTGCTTGCATGAGCCCTTCTGTGTGATTGCCTGACTGAGCCTGGCTCAGCCAGAGTGAATGAGGGACAAATGAGTATATATGGGGACCTCTCACTTCCCAATTTGGTCAGAAGCTGAAGTCGCAACTTGAAGCTCATCCTTGAAGCCCAGCTGGAAGAAGAAGATTGCTGCTGCATTTCCTTCGATGTAATCTAAAAGCTGTCGAGTCTGTCGAGGGCTGATCCAAGAGAGGACCTGGCTAGGAGACCTCTCCCCAAGCTATGAGTGAAATCATATCAAAACTACTGTTCTTCATCGAGGCACCCTGGAAGCCAGTCCTGTGAGTCTGACATCCGGAGAAGGGGTCCGCCGAGAATCCTGAAGAGAAGCGCCTGGACATCGAGGTCATCGAAGTCCATTGACATCGACCAGGGTTTGGAAGATTTCCGGGACCTCTGCAAGCTAGTTCGTATTGTGTTGACCAGAAGCGGGGACACCTTGAAGCCATGCTGCTCGATGCCTAGAGCTGAAACTCTCTGCATTGCCCAAGAACATTTGAACAAGGGCTCCCTTGCCATCACCCTTGACCAGTTTGTGTCGCCAGAGAAAGTCGAGGTCGCCGCCTACGAAGGAAAGTTTGCCGGTGGGCTTCCCACCAACAGAAGCCGACAAAGACGTCCCAAGGACACTGACGGAGTGAAGATGCGAGGCCCAGCCCGAGGTCGAGCCGCGAACGCCAAAGCTATCCCGAGGTGCGTGCTGCGGCTGCAGCACCGACAGACCAGAGGACTGCCGAAAGCGACTCCGGACAACCGATGCCCACTGCCGGGCCTGCATTCATCACCTCCAAAGGTTTTTCAAGTCTACAGAGTCTTACTTGCGGAACCGAACACTTTGCATCGAGGTCTACCGCACGCCTCACCTTCCCAGGACTTCCACCATTGAGGAAACGATCGTTGAAGATTACTGCGAAGGTCGAAGCTGCTGTGCCAGCACCAGTGTTCCACATTTCGCAGTGGCTCCTGCTTTAAAGGGAGTCCATCCTCGAAGGATACCGTGGACAAACCATCGAAGAAACTTTTCCACTTCAGGTTCATTGGGGTGGTTGAACTTTTTAACCAAGAAGCAAGGCTAATTAAGCATTTATGTTCTGGTCTTGTTAATTCTTTTATTACAGGTTGCCCAATTGGAGGGATCCTCATTCAGAAAGGTGCATCTATATCCAAAGAAAGCATTCTGCCATTGCTTAACCTTAACCTGCTTTCCTTCCTTATTATCTATGATGATACACCTTACTGAATGATTTGTATGCTCTATTATAACTGCCAGTAGTTGTTGCATTTTAAGGGAATTAAAGTCTAAGTGAGGTACCACATAGAATTATACAGATTTACCATTATAGAATTACCAGAGTACAAAGTGTATTATTGAATTGTGTATATATCTCTGAATCTTATTTTTATATAAAGAACTGTGTTAGCACATAACATAGTGTGTGGACATTCCTTTGTGGGGGCTTGGGGACTCACTGCACTTAAGAACCATCCCGCATCACCTCCCGAGAGCTTAAGCCTTAGTTGCTCGTCCATAGCTACCATATAGAGAACCTTGGCTGGGGTGCTCTCTGTCTCTACCCTACCATATAGGGGGCAGGAATACAGACACCCCCCTCCAGTCTTTACAAGCCAGCGCAGCAGGCAGTTCTCTGCCGTGGTCAATAAAGAAAGTTATCTCCCTATAACGGCTCCTGTGCTTTTTGCCACTTTCCAAATCCGATCCAATGAAGGGATACCCACTGCCGTACCAAGATACATTGGCCTCAACAGCTCCTAGCTGGCCAAAGTCTACACTCTTTTGTACCAGGCACACACACATGCCAGACTAAGGGCTCGCAAAATCTACTGGCCCACTTGCATTGGCAAGTAGATTTCATGAAGGGCTAGTACCATTTGCTTATCACTCAACCTTGCTGGTGAGCATGGGGATGTTTGAAAATGATTTGACTTTTACTGCAAAAACGTTGTTTACAGCAAATGGCAATTTTTTCACTGTGCGTGTCTAGTTTCTGAATGTTAGCATTGTACCAACTATGAAGTGTGCTTATGGTGACATGCACCATTTTACAGAAAACACTTGTAAATATTTTATCACCATGGATGAGTGCCTTTCACTTAGATCGAGTATCTAAACTAAGGATCATACCCGGCAAGTCTAGTGGGATTTTTAAGAATTTGCAAGACCTAAAAAAAAAAAAATGAAAATGATATGCTTTCAAAAAACACATAAAAACAAAAAAAAATAATTTGCAGGACCTGCAGGCTCACCTTCCCAGTGCACCTGTGCATGAACAACACACAACCTTCCACTGAAAAAAAAACCTTACCTGTTGTGAGGGTCTAGGAGTATGAGACGAGGATTGTATGTTGATTGGCAAAAACCTTTATTCTCAATGAAAAAGGCGGGGGGAGTTGGAGGAAATCCTAACTATCCCTAACTCTAAGAGGGCTTGAAATTGTCGGTGTCAGAATGTCCAAAGTAAAGTTTGCTGTCCTGTGTCGAAATCCTAACCTGTCCCTCACATGCTAAACCTAATATAAAGTGAAAGGGAAGAATGTCTTTCGGCTGCCGACCTGCAGCCCAGCTATGCATTTTGAAAAGGATGGTTCAAGAAGGTGTAGAAAAGCAACCAAAAAGTTGCACAATATTTAGCAGTTGATTCCATTTCCCCAGAGTCTTTCTAGTGTTACACAAAGTAGGTCTCTGTATAAGCTGAAAACCGGCACAGGAAAACAGACAAAAGTTCCACAAGGATAAGTTCAAAACCTGTGTAGGGAAGCAAACAAAAGTTGCACAAGGCTTGGGGTTCAATCCCTTTCCCCAGAGCTTTTCCAGTGTTACACAAAATTGGTTCCTATGTCAAGGATCAATCCTTATCCTTCATTGACCGTGCTGAATCCACAGGCCATGCGATAAGGAGGAATGGCCTGGACAACTTTCTGAAGCTGCGTTGGGGTCTTGCGCCCTTGTCTCAGTACACCCTCCTTGGTTCACTCTCTGCCAATTGGGGTATTGAAAGGTTTTGGTCCCACCCTCCCCTCTTTCTGATTTGACTCCCACACACAGCCTTGCTTTACTCCCCTGCCAAGATCTGTACGGACAATTCGCCAATGTAAAGTTCTTATTTCTTAGTTTCAGGTACTGGGGTATATCTTCCCCAGGTGGGTTTCAGACCCCCTTCAGCTGGTCACTCCACAGATCTATTTATCTGACTTGAGGTCCACCCACAGCCCTGGTTTACTCTGCTGCCAAGGTCGATGCGGACAATTTGACAGTCTAAAATTCATATCTCAGTTTCTGGTATTCGGGTAGACTTTCCCCATGTGGGTCCCAGATCCCCTTTAGCTTGCTGTTATCTCAGTGTCTCAGTGCCTGTAGGGTGCTGGCAGTCGTCTCCCAGTTGCATTCGGGGATGGCCGGGACTTCCCTGGTTGCCCAGAGTCCTCCCCGGTCTACCACAAGCTCCTCCTGCCAGGCAGTGAATTTATTCTGCTCCAGCGGTCCCCTTTCTCAGCAGGCGAGCGTCTCCTTCTCCATGAGACTTCCCGCTTCGGAAAGCACCTTGCTGACTTGCTACTTTCCCTCCTTCCTTCTTCCTTTCAGATCGGCCTGAACGCCCAGTCTATGTCGGGAGGTAGATAACTCCATTTCTCTGTTCCCTCTCTCGTTTTAAATGACAGCTGGCTAATCAGCTGATGCAAACCACCAGACCGCCTGGGTTGGTTCTCAATGTCAATCCTCATTGCTCCAGGCCTCTTCCTCGTCCTAGTGCTGTCATCGGATACAGTATAAGTGGGCCTCATTATGAGTGTGGCTGTCCGGAAATAAGGGTGCCGGTAGCAATGTGCCGGCATCCTTTCCAAAACCACACACTCCGAATCTGCGGGCAGGGGATGTTACACCTGGCAGGTCTGACCTGCCGGGTGCAATGGCCCCCGCGTGCAGAGTTTTCACTTAAGCACTGGCAGCGTTAACAATGGTGCCAGTGCTTCTTTGAACCCATTCCCGTGGAGTCCTATGGAACTCCACGAGAATTAGTACTTGCTGAAACAGCCGTCTGATATCCCGGGCCGCACCGGGATATCAGATGACAGATTTGGTGTTAAGAGGACGGCAGCAAAACGCTGGTAGCACCGGCGGGTTACGGCCACCCTATTAATGATACCTAGTGTCTTTTTCTTCAGTGGTATTCATCAGTGATGCTTCACAGAAGTATATCGGGGTATTTGGCTGTGATGTAATAGAAGGGGCCACAGGAAAGGTGGGAGTGCCAAAGGGATACCACGTTCTCCCTACAGGTTCACTGCTCTCCAAGGGGGACTCCCTCCCCATGAGATACACTCACTGATCACCATCCCCAGCGGGACAACCGGATAGCGTCTTCACCACCCTGGCCTCATGCAAAGGGGCTTCCCCATCTAAAGCAGTGATGGTATTTTGGGATTCGTCACAGTGTGCAGACCCATGCATACTAGCACCCTCCATTGCACAATTTACCACATTAACACGGCCAATTTTGAGCCTGGGCCTCAGATATTGATTGGTATAAACAGAAAGGAGTATGATGATACACAATGTTGTGTATTTTTTCCAGATGTAGGACTACAAACCTACCACAATACGTTATATACAGCTTCCTGAAGTGTTCCATTTATACAGATCTACTAAGGTAAACGGTCCACTCATTAGTTCTAATTATTAAGTATTTAGAGATTTTTTAGCACTAATAGCACAGGTTTTGTTTTTGTTGCAGTCTGGGTGTTAACGGTTCTAGTTAAGCCTACGCTACAGAACTGGGACGACAAGATAGATGCACTTGGAACACAATCCTTCTAAACCAGTGATCCCCAACGTGTAGCTTGTGAGCAACATGTTGCTCGCGGCACCCATAAATTGTTGCTCACCAGTTGCTATGGGCTATGGTGTCGAGGCCTAGACAGAGGTGCTGAAGGGATGAGACCTCAGTAGCAATATAGACTGGACTGTGTGAGAATGTTGGCCAATGAGCCTGCTGTGGATCCAGCTGGCTTGTTTTTATACATGCAAGGTTTGTGTTTCTTGCCACCATGCAAATTATTATTCGGAAAATGTCCTTGCTTATAATTATAGCAGTATCATTGTTAAAACCCTGTCATCTTCAGATAATTTACCCAGCTGCAAGTGTATTAATGAGTAAAATAAGTGAACCATTTTTGTATCCTGGAGAAAATTGTCATATTCAGTTCCTTGGTACAGCTAGTAGGAACATAATGGACACATAAGTGGCATGCATACCCAACATTCCTTTATTAAATCATTTGCATGCACTGTGAGGTTTGTGTTTGATGCCACCATGCATTATATGTATTGGCAATATTCATTTTAGTGCCACCTATATTTATTGTTACATAGTATCCTAGTGGAAAAATTGTCATCGTTTGATACTCTGCCCATCTGGCACATGGATAATGGGCAGATCAGGTAAATGAATGCCACATTTTTCATAATTAATTTGCCCTATATTCAAGTCCAATTAAGTTACTGTTAATAAGTTTAAATTGACAAGCCAATAAATTAATCCAAATACTTAGTTAACACCACCACACCTCTCAATGAAGTAGTCATTAAATGCTCAAAGATTTTACCAATGTATCCCACTAAGTCTTGTGTAAGATTCCTTTTGGGCAGAGAAAAGAAGCTTGAAATCCTTTAGGAAGGTATTATTTGTATTCCTAACCACTTCAAACCACTTTTTCACAAATGTAACAGGTCTCGGGAGCTTTAAAATGCACTATTTGCCATTACATGCCAAAAGTAATTCTTAGGATGTAACCCCCAGAGCCCCAAGTGAAGTGATCTTTAAAGCCTACCAAGTAATGACCAGTATTACTCAATCAATATCTGGTTATTTAATCATATTTCTCCATTAAGTTAGCAACTTTTAAATACATGTATCATATGTTTAATAAAATTCACATAGAACAAGGCCAAAATAAAAAGCAGCCTTATATATAAAACCCTGAGCATTACAATTAGTTATATAAATCATAGCTCCCATGCATGTCCACACATACGCAAAACAGAGAAACAGTGACAAATTATCAGAAAATGAACCAAATATTTTCCTCCTATTTTGCGGACACCCTTTGTGTTTCCTCCTGCACACCTTATTAATTTATTGAGGGGTGGGTATGATATGATATGGCCTTTATAACGCGCCTATACACAAGTGTTTCGAGGCGTGACGAGGCAAGGGAGAGGGAACAGAGGGAAGACAGACAGCAATCTTACTAGGCCAGGTGTCATTCAGATCGCGCAAGTGCATGGGAAGGGGGAAGGGAAAAAGTGCGGGGGGTACATTTAAACGTACCATTAGTATTAGCCTTCTGCATTCTGGGGATCTCATTTCACAGATTTTTCCTTTCAATTTATATGCGTGCGTAGATCTGTTTATAAAGCTAAGGAGGGCATCTTATGTATATTTTGGACATCTGTCTCTCCCTCCACCGGAAAAACTATTGCTTTAAGAGCTATTTGGAGATGTTTTAGTGCGCCAAATTTAGTTATATCCCACCCCTATGCAAATGGACAGTCCCTTACAACCCGCCCTACAACAGTTATTTTTCTTTACCATGGGAGGCTGCAATCACACCTACACTGAAATTCACTTTATGATTAGCAGAAAATATCAGATGTGCTTTTAAAAAATAAGTAAAAAATCTTAACTGGCTCGACACTGTAAAGGAGCAGCTGTAAATCTCTACAGGAGACCCCGCCCCCCTTCCTCCCATCTGTTGGAGACATGAGACTGTTCCGTGTTTGACACCAGCCGTTGTGCCAATACCGCAGTGTGTGCTCGAAAGACAATACCCGTTGAGACAATCTTACCGAATGTATCCCAGACATGATGACAACCTAAGGGAGGTACTTCCTGAAGGAATGTGAGAAAGAGCAGAGAAAAGAAGCTAGTGACGTCATAACAAGTATGTACGACATCCCAAGATACTGACTGAAGAGAATGTATATATCCTAAAGAAACTAATGGCGAAGTAAAGCATCAAGTGAGCTTTTAAATACAAAGAAGAATATTGCACGTGTACGAAGTTCTGCAGAAAATCAACCGCTCAATAATTGTACAGATGCTGCAACGCAAGCAGACTAAGTCATCATAGAAGGTGGCTATACTTAGTGAATAGAATGCAGACTGAGCTGCCATTGTACAGGAACTGGACATCAGTGTCATGGGTTTAGTAAGCCAGAACCAATGAAGAGAAAAGGCGATAATTTTGTCGCAGCAAGAATAAGCTGAAATCGTGGTGCTGCATGGCTAGGCTGTCTGGCCAGGTATCAAAACTGAAGCAACCAAGGTTGGTTATCTATTCTTGAAAGGAGTGAATGTGCAAAGGATGAATCATCTCTTGTTAAGGTGCAAAGAAGGAACACCAAAGGTGCCAAGTATTATTCATTTAAGACATTTAAAACATGCAAAATGGACCAAATCGTGGTCTCCTGTCATGTGAGTCAAGGATGGAAACAGAGTGGAACTTGGAGTCCTAGAACTACGATAGTGAGCGCCTGCACTCCCATATATTCCCAGAGACAAGGATACTTTGCAAGGCCAAGTGCAAAGACAATCTTCATGGCAGAAGGCATGGGCGATGAGAGATGTTGGGCTAACTGGGTGGGGAGGTAGAGTCGGGTCCACCTGCTTGCACCTGGGTCTGGGCTTACATGCTGCTAAGTGAACCGAAGGTTCCAGACATGGCACAAGAGTGCCAACCAATTGTATAACAAAGGACCGTATAGTTTGAAGATCAATTGAAAACTGTGTACTTAATCATTTTTAAGATTACATGTTTTTGGAGGTAGGCCTATATTGTCCACCTGACAGTGGGCAGCCAATCACAATGCCAGTCCCTATGTAATGTATACTTAGATGTTCCCCTTAAACCTATCACAATTCCTAGTAGGTTTTCTATTATTTGCCATGTAGTATGACCTCACCTCTGATGTATTTTCAGTAAATATTCTGTTTTGTGAAGAGATCACTGAGAGACTGAGCAAACGTCCGTTGATGATCGTTCTAAACTCCCTGTTTTAGATAATTGTTAATAAAACAGTATATTTGCCATCTTCCTGAGTTGGTTCAGTTATTTGGACTCAGAATTACTCTGCGATCCCATCCATTGCATGCATGTTACTAAAGGGCCCTAAGCTCAGTTTCCACGGGTGCTCTGCGTACAAAAGGTGAAGTGGTCGGATTGAAGGAGGAGTCGATACCGAAGGCCTCGAGTCGATTAATGAATGTTAAGTAGACTAAGGGGAATGGTAATATAAAGGGACAGGATTGTGATAATTTTGAGTAACTGGAAATATTGTGAAGATGAGAGACCGCATAGGAGTCCTAATTCAACAGAATTAGAAGGAGACAGTTCAAACTCCAACGGGAATAGAAATAGAAAAACGCACAGGTCAGGACTGTGTAAGGTGATGTCTCAAACCCTGTGCAAGGTAAAATAAAGGTGAGAGAAGAGTACCCCTTATTATAAATGAGAAATAATAGAGGGAGGTGATTACAGTGTGTTATAATGTGTGACTGTAATATGTGACTAGTCTAAATGTTGTTTGTTGGATAAAATATCGAGGAGCGATAGAATTGTAAAAAGTTGAAAAGTAACAGTGATTAAAGATAGAGTGTAGAAAATGATTGGTGCCAATCAAAAGAATAGATAGGTCATTGAAAAAAGAGGATTGAGCAGTGATTGATGGTGCTTGCTCATATTTGACTTACAACGTTAAAAGTGGTGATTTAAGTTAAAAGAAAAGGTTTATTTAACAATCTAGTAAGTGTTGACAGTTAATTGAGACTTGTCATTATGGAGGACACTCCTCTCATGCACCTGTGCAAGACCTCGCCAAAACATGCGCCCAAGCTCAAACAGTACAGTGCAGAATGGCTAAAGGGCACAGCAGATAAAATGTTTATGCCATGGCCACAAGGGGGATCATTGTGAAAAACCGGTATTGCAACACATGACCACATACTTGCACACCGCGTACACAGGGAAGAAATTGGACAAAAGATTAGACATTTTAGAACTTTGTAAGATGTACCAAGAGGAAAAAGAAGATCCGCCACCCGAGGAGTGGATGCTTAATCAGCACAAGGGGGAAGGCGTCAAGACCTCAGCCCCCCCTTACCTTGTCTAAAATAAAGAGTGTTATTACAGAAGAGATAGGAGTATATCCTTTAAAGGAATTGAAAGCAGTGGCGGGGTATAGTAATCCGATATATGAATGCCCTGCTTACAGTAGTGATGTTAGTCCGTAAGAGAATAAGGTAAAGGAAGATCTTTATAAATTCATACAAACAAAGAAGAAATAAGTGAACGGTCAAATTTGTCGACATATATAGACAGACATAAACAGATATAAGAGATGGAAAGGAGCAAAAAATAAGGCTGACGAGGTAGCACTCATACAAAACTAATGGATGGGAGGACAGATATTACTCAAGGTAGATGGGAAAAGTATCAAGGAAGTTAGGCAAAGAGAAGATAAGGACGAACAAGAGAGGAAGGCTAAGGAACGAGAGAGGAGATTAAAGGAGGATGAGCAAAGAAGGAAAAGTAGGGAGCAACGAGAACAGATATATCATGAGGAACAAGAGAAATATGAAAAACAGCCAGGAGAACAAAGAAAGTATGACAATAGACAAAGAACGATAGAAGAAAGGGACAAGAAAGAAAGAGAGAAGAGAAAGCACAAAGAGTGAGGGATAAAAGATTACAGAGATGAAAGAAAGAAGAGGAAAGAAGGGAAGGAGTAAGGAGGGAAGAGCAAAGGCAAGAGGAAGAAAGAGCTAGAAGAGATGCGAGAAAGAGAAGGGAAGTAGATGAAGAAATAGAACAAAACAGAAGGCAGCCAGGTTTGGATACCAGTTTTATTCGTAAAAAGCAAATGAGGCCGAGCCCAGAAATAAGATTGGAGAGAGAGAGAGAGATATTCTCCCAACAAAGGAGAAGCTGCTAGAAGCACCTAAAGCAACACTAGACGAAGGAAGGTATGATATGGAAAGCATTGGAGAAAGGATTGATAAGGCATATCAGCAATTAAGATGAGATAGCGAGTATGGAACTCGAGGGAACGATGATCGATCCCCAGTACATCAATCATGAAATGAGGAGGGAAATTTGTTTAGTGATGAATGCAGAGTATTGTCCTTAAATAGATTAGATTTAGACTGAGAAGGGGAGGATAGTCGCACCAACTGGGGTTTAGTGTAACGCTCACCTGATTCCCACGGAGGCGCGGGTCTTGGCAGGAAGGTGTCTGTAACACGAAATGTGATGTGCAGGATTCGGTTGGCTTCTGGGGTCGAACCTCTCCGCACTGTGTGTCGGACTCGAAGGGTGAGGTTTCTGCAGGTGAAATAATATGGGGGTTAAAGGTCTGGGTTGTGAATGTCCCTATCTCTCTCCTCCCAGCCTGACTGTTGAGCCCCCCTCCCAGGTCAACGTGCTCACCTTAGATAGGTGAATGCTGGGCTCTCCATCTGCGTCTAGTGCAGGGTGCCGTTGCCAGTTCCTTCACTGGTGAAACGTTGGCCTCTTGACTTCAGAGGATGGGTACCGTCGTTGTCTGCACGACCGGTAAGTTTCTGGACACCTTTAGTCTTTATAATCTTTTTATGCGTGGCGGTGAAGCGCCTGGAATTGCGTGAGTATGGCAAGCGCTCTTACTGTCTCTTTCCTTGTCTTTGCAGACGACGATGCAAAATGAAGAAATCCGGAATTCGCCGCGTACCGGTAGGTGTAACACTGCTGTTGTCTATGAAGATGCAGCGTGAAGAATCCGGAATGCACAGCGTGCCGGTAAGTAGAATAATGCTGTTTATCTTTGCAGGTGAAGATGCAGCGTGAAGAAGCCGGATGCACAGCGTGCCAGTAAGTATGATAATGCTGTTTATCTTTGCAGGTGAAGATGCAGCGTGAAGAAGCCGGAATGCACAGCGTGTCAGTAAGTATGATAATGCTGTGTATATTTGCCGGCGAAGGTGCAGCATGAGACACGGCCGCTGCCGATGGATCAGGTAAGTAAGCACTGCGTGTTAGAGTTCGTTCTGCTAACCTGTTGTTTCTGGTCTTTTGCAGGTGCTGATGTTGATCGGGTAGAGGAATGGTAAGTATAATTCTTGCAGGTTCAGGATCCAAAGAAGAAAGGCTGGAACAGACTCGGTGAGCGTTCTGCTGCAGATGCAGAATAACGCGAAGCACGTTTCATCAATCGGGTGTGGTTTAAATAGCCTAGGAGTGATGAGGCGTCTCCTTCCACGGCCCCGCCTAGGTAAGAAAAGAGTTCCTGCTTCCAGAAGAGTTCCAGTGCTGTATCCAGGGAGTGGAGCTGCCCCACCCAGGTAAGCAAGTAGTCCCAGTTCACCGAGGACTTCTAAGAGTCTGGTAAGTAAGCAGCATGGTCTGCCGCAGGTAAGTCCACCCAAGCACCTTCACACCAATGATGAGCCCGGCGCTTCCAGTGCCGGGACCTATGCTTCTGATGAGCCTGGTGCCACCGGCGCCAGGACAAGGTCCAAAAGGTCCCTGTGGGGACCGGCTGGTGCCTAGGATCAGGGTTAGGGGCCTGCTTCCAAAGACGTTGGGCTGGTCCTAACTCCTTGGAAGCAGTGATCATGACATTTAGCAATGTCGGAGGAGGAGAGAGAGTATGGTCTTGGGGCAGAAGGAGGGAGCATGTGCGCCCCTGTAGGAAGTCCGCAAATGGATAAGGAAGTGAGATGGTCAGATCTGGAACATCCTAAAGAAAGAACGCCAGATCCTGTATCATACCCTGAGTTTCCCCAAAGATGATCATGTAGTGGGAAGGGATAGTCTGTAAGCAGGTTAAGGTCATTGCCAGGAAGGAGACAAACAGGGACGATTAGCTCTGCAATGGATTGACTAATAGTGGGATCCGACTATGGGATGGGGTTCACGCAGTTCCCCTCGTTAGAGAAGGGGGGATCAAGCCTGCAATATATCCCAGTCAAGTTAGTCCAGAAAAAGTTGTCAAGATTTGCCATAGAAGGGGAGGTGTTGAAAAATGGAGAAGGATTGGGAATTCAGGAAGTAATAGGTACATCGCAGGTGAATAATCTGTGCCCGATCGACCAAGGTGGGTATGGGTTTACACCACGAGGCAGAGGTATGGGTTATAAGTGAAGATGAGGCGGATTTCAGAATAACCAAGGTGGGTTTCAAAACACACAAAATGAGAACCAGTGTGCTCAGGGAGGATATAACCAAGGAGGGTTTACCAGAAGGGCTCCCCCAGTATGTTGGAATTGTGGAATGACAGGACATACTGTGCGCGTATGCGAGAGCCGAGGGAGTGTACAATACAATAAAACAGCCAGTTTTCCAGAGGGGGGGGACAGCTTATGCACCTCCATACAGCACACAGACTAGAGAGTGCTTTGTCCAAGATCACACATATCATCAGGCACAAGCACCATAAGAACAGCAGGTGCCACAGCAGGGACAAGTACAAATGAATCCACCCCAGAGGGAGTCACAACAGGCCCCTATGCAGACACAACAGATGATGGGTGTAGACCATGGAGAACAGTGATAGCCCTTGAGGAGGGGTACAGACTGACTGACATAACCGATGATGATAGGTTTAGGCAAGACTGAAGTGATGACGAAGTGGTGTTCTTCATGAGCATAACATATTGGGTAAGGATGGAAAAAGGGGAAGTCCCACAGAGAATGGCGATAATGTGGAAACGACCAGCATTTTTTAAGGCGGATCTTGAAAATGTTCCGAGTGCCCTATGGACCACAGGCCCCTATGACGTAGGTTTATTGAAAGGGGTAGGGGAGGTTAAAATAAAGCCTAAGGCAGGAGCAATTTTACCCTGAGTAAAACAGTACCCCATGTCTCAACAAGCTGATGAAGGTATATTTCAGACTATTTCAGCACTGATGAAATCGGGGGATTCTAGTGCAATCGGAGTCATTGTGCAATACCGCAGTGTATCTGATTAAAAAATCTAAAGGAGGGTTGTGGAGATTCATTCAGGATTTGAGACCTCTTAACCTGATTGTAGACACTGAGTTTCCTTTAGTTCCTAATCCTGCAACAATCTTGTGCACTTTCCCAGTAGAAGCTCAATACTTTACATTGATTGATCTGAAAAATGTGTTTTACTCGATCCCGTTGCACAAGGACTCACAAGACTTGACTTCCTTAAGGTTTCGCCCAAAAATAAAAACATACTTGTTTGCCTCAAGGGTACTGTGAGTCCCCATCAATCTTTAACAGGGTCCTACAGATCGACCGATGCAATATCGATCTTAAGAGTATGGTGATACAGTACATAGATGACTTATTGATTTGCAGAAACACAGAGGATGAGTTTAGGCAAGACTCTGTCCAATTGATGACTATTTTAGCAGACAAAGGATATAAGGTGGACAAGGAGAAACTACAGTATTGTCAGTAGGAAGTGTTGTACATAGGTCAGTTAATTTCACATGAAGGAAAGAAAGTGACACCTGAAAGGCCTGAGGCAATTATGAAAACACCAAAACCGAACACAGTGAGACAAATGCAGCAGTTTCTGGGTTTGTGCAATTATATTAGAGCGTGGGTGTTTGATTACAGCACATACACAAGGCCACTTCTGCAAGCATTAAAGAAAGCACAAGTTGGAAAGACAAAAATAGAATGGACCGAAGAAATGGAGGAATGATTCAGGGAGTTGTAAAAAGAAATTTGTAGGGCTCCAGTTTTAGGGATTCCCAATTATGGTGAAGAATGTTATTTGTATTCACCCACAAATGGGACATACCTTTGGCATATTACAGTGGGATTTTAGACCCAGTTATGAAAGGACACTTTCCTTGCGAACAATCTTTGGCAGCTGCCGAATTTGCAATTGAGAAGTCCACAAGTATTGTCATGTGCTGTTCTATGACCCTTCACGTGGAGCATGCTCTTTTTGCCATTCTAGAGAAACCCAAGGTCACATTAACATCCCAAAGAGCTTCATCTTACGAGGTAATGATTTTGAATCCAAAGATTAAAATAGTAAGATGTAAAACAGTGAACCCAGCCACATTTGTAGCTGAGCCAGTAGAAGAAGGTGATCATTTGCATGACTGTCGCAATTATGTTGAATTCTATGGTGATATACCCTGTGTGAAAGAAAATGCTTTGGCGGGAGGGGAGATTCTTTTTATTGATGGTTCTTCAAAAATTGGTCTGACTAGTGGGGAAAGACATTCAGGTTCCGCAGTAGTAAGACACAGATTAAGTGGAGAATTCGAGGTGGTACGAGTGCAAGGCTACCGTCTAATTTTTCAGTGCAAGCAGCAGAATTAGTAGCACTTATTGTCGTGCTTGAGAAACATGAAGGCAGGAAGTGACGGTGTACAGTGACTCTGCCTATGTGACATCAACCGTACATGCAGGATTGTCACGTTGGAAGAGGAGGGACTATCTCAGTGCAGACACAGCTCTCCAGTGCAACATTTGTCCTTATTGGATAGACTCATTAAGGCACTACAATTCTCAGTGGCCATAGCGGTCGTGAAATGCGCAGCACATGCCAAACGAAAAGGCTTTATCTCTTGCGTGAATGAAACCACAGACATAGAAGCCAAAAGGGTTGCATATTCTCCAGTTTTGATACTGAGGATATTAAAGAAAATCTGATTACAACCATGTTAGTGCAAGAGGGGTTTAATATGCTGTCAAAAATCAGTTTAATAGAGATTCAGGGAGGAGCACCACAGGAAGAGCAAGACCCTTGGAAGTGAAAGGGGTGTTCTTTATCCCCCACGGAAGCTTTATGGCGATAAGAAAGCACTAGAAAGCCAGTGATGCGAGTAACTTTATTTAAAAAATTACTCTTGAACAGCTGCATTAGCCCGCACATATAACTAGAGAAAGTCTTGCTGCCTGGCGACTGGTTCATTCCTAATTTGTAGGAACACATTGCACAGTTTATGTTGAATTGCATCATGTGTCAAAAGCTTACTGCTGGGCATACACTGAGAATGATTAGAAGAGTAAAAACTTGTTCGAATGGTGCGTTTCAGCATTTACATATCCACTATGTCGATATGCTGAAGACATGTAATGGATCTAGGTATCTATTAGTGGTGGTGTGCTCCTTCTCTAGGTGGATCGAAGCCAGTTCATGTGCATACCCTGATGTCACTTGCGCAGCAACGTTTTTAGTACATGAAGTTTTCCAGAGGTGGGGTGTGTGCGAAGTACTAAGATCCGATAATGGGCCACATTTTGTCAATGAGCTATTCGAACATATAGGGCTTTTATTAAGTATAAAGCACAAGTTCTCTTCTGCGTATAACCCACAAGCAAATAGGATATGTGAGAGACTCAACAGCCTCCTCAAAGAGAGGATTGTCAAGATTAAATTGACTTTGAAAAAGGGATGGCTGTATTGCCTACCCCTGGCTTTATATGCCCTTCGGAATCAGCCAGGTTCGGACCACCACCTCACGCTGTACGAGCTAGTAACAGGTTGTCGAATGAGAACACCCCTTACACCTCCAACTAGGATCAGGAGTGATGCCCATAGTGTAGCCAACACTCTAGGTGATGAAATGCATGATTATTTGACATGTATGACTACCAGTATTTCTTTCATTTCAGATCAAGTCAAGCATCGGATCTAGGAACACAGAAGAAGATAATTCGGCAACCAATCCGAGGGAACTATTACCACCATCTAAGTTATATGTTGGGGACCATTTTCTGATTAAAAACTTCACCCGGATGTTGCATGAACCTCGATTTAATGGCCTATTCCTTGTTGAGGAAGTTTCCCCTTATGCTGTTCAGGTTTCCGGAAGGCGAGCTTGGTTGCATCTGAACAACGTAAAGATTTATAAAGGCAAGACCCTCCATCCCACCATTGCTGATCCAGAAGCAAGACAAGAAGAAGAATGTCTGCGTGTGCAGACCCGATCAATGACTAAGAAAAAGGAAGATAAGGCAATAAGTGACTAACACATACTTTATTTGGACTGGAATTCAATAGACACTCCTTATATGTTTTAGCATAGAGTGCAAGGACTTGCAGAGAAATTCCAGAGTTTGAAATGAACTTTTAGAAATATATCGAAGCAGTGAATGATGCCTCAGAATCATGCTTAATCGTCAGCTCTTTATCAGAAATTGGAAGAGAGATCAATATCCAAATACGAGAAATGGTTGTCCAGATTTCTATGCATAATATATATTTGCATGATTGTTCTCATTGTCTTTTTGTTCCTTATTTTCTACAGTCCCTATTATCTTAATAGTTCTACCGAAGAAAGAGTTCCTATGACTTTCCCCACTGTGAGTACGAATGATGACAATTTCCTTGATCTCTATGGGTATGTTAGAAGACATAAAAGAGACGCAGAGGAAGATAATGAAGGGATAATTACCTATCTAGATAATTCAGCTCACCTGGGGAATAACATGTGGTATCAACACATGAGAAAGGTGGAGGGGAGAGCATCTCATGAGAGTTGCTATGTTTGCTCTCTCATCCCCTATGCCATGAATACAGTAAGGAGTTTCATTTCAGAGGAGGTTTCAGCATACGATGGGAAATGCCTCAGCCATCTTGCAGCATGTACTACTCGAGGAGAGTTCCAAGTAAGCTGGGTGACCTTGCAATGGAGATTAAGATGGTTATTTCTATACCAGGATGACTATGTCAAGACCATACAAATGGAGAACGAGCCTGGGTGGACGGACAAAATGCTTGTGTATCCTGCTACAGGATACGATGAGGTGATCGTTGAAGAAACTAAGAGAATTAACTGTTCTGATGTGATGGAACTAGCACAATCATCTCAATGTTGGGAACGGACACAACTATTGATCTCTGGACGAGTGCATACCAAGAAGGGATGGGAAGAAGGAATGATGTCCTGTGCAGGTCATCTGCTGAAAATGGAATACGTACAAGAAGTGAAGAGAGTGAATGATGGATGCTTAAAGTCATGGGCCAAGATCTCCAAGCTACTGACATGGGTAGAAGACGAATCAGGCCCAGTAGTTGTAATCCCATTGGTTAATGCAACATTATGTTTCCAAAGCAATGGAAAGAACCATGTGGAACATAACAAAGGATGCAAAACCACAATTGACGTTCCCAGAATAAGAACCTCTGCCTTTTGAGTCATTGATTGCATTTTGCACTTGTACTTAACTTGCCAGACTAGCTGAACCTCTGCCTTTTGAGTCATTGATTGCATTTTGCACTTGTACTTAACTTGCCAGACTAGCTGAACCTCTGCCTTTTGAGTCATTGATTGCATTTTGGACTTGTACTTAACTTGCCAGACTAGCTGAACTTCTGCCTTTGAGTCTCCAGGGCATGTATTCTCCGGCGCATGCACATGTATTCACCTAGCAAACTGTATGCGGATTGCCATCTCCTGGCGGATCCCACCCCTGCCCAGTGCAGAACCCCTCCACATACCTCCCAGTGCTCCCCCACTCCATTGCACAGACGGTTAAGACACCTGGCCCATGATATGTGGCCACTGCCATCTGATAGCCACCCTATTCTTGCCACCATCGTAGGGTTCATCATTGCCACATTGCTCTGCCCCACCATCCCTAGCACTGTTAAATCCAATCCCCATTACGCCACCCCATTCTCTCTCACCATGCCCCTTAGCAACCCATACCTTAATGACCCTGCCCTATGGCTCCAACACTATGCCACCAAACCTACACCCAATCAACCGTGCACGCTCCAAATTAGGAATCTTAGATTGGGATCCAGATTGCCTCGTGCCCCTCGTGCCGCTGGCACTCAGCACACTCATAACACCTCCACTACACAGAAGTCACCACTGTCCCTTAGCATCTTCTCTGCCAAAGAACTCAAGGGTGCCCTCATCAACGCTAAATCTATCACGGCCCACGCGTTGGACATCTCCGACCTTATTACCACTCAAAACCTTGATTTCATAGCCATTACGGAAACCTGGTTACAAGGAGCCTCTGGCCCACTCCTTGCCCTCGCCATCCCCAACGGTTACTCTATCACTAGAGCGGACCGTCAAACAACATCCAAAGGAGGTGGAGTCGCATTTATACACAGAAATAACATTACACTCAGAATCATCCCCAACATTGAGCTCAGTTCCGCAGAATCCCTCTCTGTGAAACTCACCCTATCTCCAACTAACACTGCTACCATCCACCTTATCTATAGACCCCCAGGAACACTTGGTTCCTTCATAGATGAGATCACGGCCATTCTGACCGTCAATACCAAACCTAACTCTAAGGTATTGCTTCTAGGTGACCTTAACTTGGGCCTTCTCAACACGAAGGATCACTTGGCCTCTGAAGTAGCTACCACATTAGCTAATTTAGGCTTCCAACAACGCATTGACGAACCTACCCATTTTAAGGGCAGGACGCTCGATTGGATTACTGACCTTAACTGCAACACATCCATAACTTCCAACCACGCTTGCGCCTGGTCCGACCACCACATTATCATCTTCCACTTACAGCGACAAACCCCCACACAACTCCTACGATAGCTCCAGCCATTCCCACAAGGAACAAAAAAGACATCACCAAGGATAAACTCCTCCCCCTCATCCTTCCTATCCTGAACAAATGCGTGCCCCAACATAATGACCCCACAGTCCTAGTAGATATCTTTAATCAAACACTGCTCAAAGCCATTGACAATATAGCACCGCTCAAACTACGAAAGCCAAACAACAGGCCCACCTGAACTCCTGGTTCACCCCGCAGCTAAGTACTTTACGCAAAGAAAAACATAAGGCTGAATCACTTTGGAAGAGCCACCCATGTGACCCTAACAAAGATCGCCTCATCATTACTACCCAAAACTACAAGGAAGCGATTTTACAAGCCAAAAAGGAGACCTATAACCAACGCATCGTTCAAGCAGAAACTAACACTAAGGAGCTATTTAAAATCCTTAAAGAATTGGAATTTCCATCCCTTGCACCTGACACCTGCACTAAAGACAATAAATGGTGCAACAACATCCAAAACGCTCTCCTCAACAAAATCACCACTTTACAATCTAATATTAACGCCAAACAAACTACCCTACTCACTAACCCCCCCACTAAACCCTCCTACACTCCGATGGCTTCATTTACTCCCACCCCTTTTAGTTTCACCCCACTCACCATCCCTGAGGTCGAAAACATCATTCGCAATCTAAAACCCTCCAATTGCCAAGGTGAATCCTGCCCACCACCCATCATCAAGGAAGCAGCACATGACCTCGCTCCTTTTATAACCGCCTTCATCAACTCCTCATTCCTAACGGGCACGGTACCTAACAACTTAAAGGATGCGTGGGTTATCCCGCTCCTAAAAAAAACGACTCTAGACCCTGAAATACCAACTAACTATAGACCAATTACCACCGTACCGTTCCTACTTAAAATACTTGACAGAGCAGCTTACCTGCAGATTCAGAACTACTTAGAAACCAATAACCTCCTTGGCTCAAGACAATCTGGCTTCAGACCTAAGCACGGGACTGAAACAGCTTTACTTGATCTCAAAACTCAAATTGAGGACCTTAAAGACAACGGTAAATTGGCCCTTCTACTATTACTGGATCTATCAGCTGCCTTTGATTTGGTCAATCACCAAATACTATGCAGGCACCTGAAGTCAGCGGCCCACTTCTCTGACAATGCATCCAACTGGATCAGGTCATTCCTTGACAACAGGCACATGTGAGTTTTCTCCCCTACTGCATCGGCCGATCCCACACCAGTCCCTTGTGGAGTCCCGCAGGGATCCTGCGTTTCCCCAACTCTCTACAATGTCTTCACCAAACCTCTTTTTGACGTGCTTGACTATCTGGGTGTCACCTACACTAACTACGCTGATGACACCCAAATACTCATACCCATCACTGGTGACTACATTGCTGACTCTAAAGCCCTTAATGACATTTACCTTGTCATACAAGCCTGGATGGCCCAGCATGAACTATGCCTCAACGATGACAAGACTGAGCTTCTCATCTTAGGCACACAACAGAGACTTAACAAACTAAGTCACTTGTTTAGCTCCTTTAACATTGATGGTAATCTGATTAAAGTATCCAAAGACACCAAAACGTTGGGTATATACTTGGACGTCTCCTTAACACTCACTAGACAAACCAATGCAGTGGCCTCTGCGTCCGCTTACACCTGCAAATTGATCTCAGCCTGCCGCCCCTTCCTCACTGCCCAGAACTGCATCACCCTGGCAAGGACCTTGGTCATGTCCAAACTGGACTACTGCAATGCATTGTACCAGGGCACCAACCAGGGTAATCTTAACAAACTCCAAATGACTCAAAACAATGCCATTAGAGCAGCTCTCAACATTCCCCGATCTGCCCACATTTCAGAAACAAGGAAGAACCTCAACTGGCTCTCAGTCGCCCAAAGGATCTCTCTGAAAGCTCTGGCCCTCATTTACAAATGCATTAACCACCAGGCTCCCTCATACCTAGCCTCACGCTTCACTCAATATACACCAGCACGAGCACTCAGATCTACACAAAACCAAGGCCTTGCGATCCCTAGATTCAAGCTCCACTCTGCTGGAGGCGCTAGCTTCCCTGTCCTGGCAACCAAGCTCTGGAAACTGTACCACTCCTGATCAGAACGCTACCTTCATTCAACCATTTCAAACACTAAGCCAAGCTCTGGTTAGCTACATCCTACTAATAACTGCTCCTCTGTATTGGACAGGTAATCCGGGACCCTGCTTTATTCTGATGATCGATGTCTGATGTGTAACGTCTATTGTTTACTTGTTGCAATCTGCTGGGACCTTTGTGATGACATGCCCCACATGTAATGTACTGCTCCTTTACTTGTAATGTAATGTAATGTTCTACTAAGATATGCGCCCGGTTGCCCTTGGACCTGGCCTGCGCTATACAAATAAAACAAATACAAATACAAATAAGATGTCCTTATGGATCGATATTGGGCTTGTGGAACTAAAGCCTACCTGAAGTTGCCCAAGAATTGGGGCGGAGTGTGTTCCCTGGTGCACATCCATGTTCTCAGAGCGATCTAAACATTGGTGAATTTGCAAAAGTGGATGACCATTTGAGAAAAAGAAGACAACTTGAACTCTGACAGACGAAAAGAGAAAACTATTTCTCAGCCAAATCAATAACACTGTATGAAACCATTCCTGAGGAGCACAAGTTGTTCAGCAAGACTGCTATGATAATGACAGCTATATTTAAGCCTGGAATTCAAACAGTGATGAACGCCAAACGGTTGCAAATAACCAGATGGGAGCTTCTGCAGACAATCAACGCTACCATAAAGGGATTCAACCCCATTAAAGAAGAGCTGAGGGCCATACAATTGATGACCCTCCAGATTAGATATGTCCTTGATATAATCACAGCGATGGAAGGAGGAGTTTGCACCAAAATTGGGCCATCATGTTGCACATTCATACATTCTCACGATGGCCAGAATGGAACTGTCGGAATAGAATGAATATCGTGCCTCCTGTTCTGGAAAATATATTTAATAATGGCCTACGCCAAGCTGCTCGAAAGTCGCTTGCAAGAGAAATCTGTGTCGCAAGGTCCTGACCTTTAATCCATGTAGGCCGCCATTTTAGGTCAAACCGCCATTTTAGGATTTGTGTGGAAAAGTCACCCTGTGAGCTAAAATGGTGGACAATGTCATTGCAAAATACAACATGGCCGTCTTGACCTCTGTACATCGCTAATGTGTAATCTGCCTGCAGGCTACTTGTTGAGGTCATGAACTGAGACTTCGTCCTACGTTGACCTATGTGTAAAGGTATTACTCGCGCAATGAAACCAATCCACGAGTATATATTAAGATAATGTATTTACATATTGAACAAAGAACATCTGTTTTACTACATTGTATTTATGTTTAAGAAGACCTGCAATGCGAAACTTTAGAATACACAGTTAATGCATACTCTTATTGTTACATGTAATAAAAACAAACCAGTTCGATGCGGTTATTTGGGATTCGGCACGAACCCTAGAATTGGTGATGTATAAAGTAGAATATTAACCCGAAGTAGGGCTGGACATAGTGCCCACAAAATGTATAAAAAGCAAATGCATTCTAATGTACAGCGTCTCTAACTGAACACACTGAACCACGCAGGAGTTCATTGTGTTGTACTGAGGGCCGATAGCTATCTGACTTTGCTATTTTTTTTTTGTAATTGAATTCAGTAGAGAATAAAGTTCTTTGTATGTTCCTTTGTAACCCGTGTTCGGTGTATTTCCTTTTGGGGTACTCAGCCTCGATATTTTATTTCTGTTTTCACAGTTGGCGCCTGAATAGGGACCCTCAAGATTGATGCCGGATTGTTGAAGTTTGACACACGCTATCGGACCGGGATCGGACGGTGTGACAAAAAGGAAGGGGTCCCTGGATGAGACGCGACACCTCAGCAGCGCTGCATGATCCGATCCTTGGACGACTAGCCTGTGGTCTGAGACGGCATCTTGACAAGGGTCCACTTATTGAGGCGGGCAGCTTTGCCGAAATCACCATACACAAGGTAAGATTAGTTGGGTAAGATTCTTACAAGTACCGATCGGTCCTCCTTAGGTTTGGTCAGGTGAGTCGTGACCCGACTCTTAATTTAACCCTGACAATTTGAACTTTGGCATATTGTATCTTCAAACACAATTATTGACCAGGTAACACCAAGAATTTGAGATATGCCTGGGGAATTGTCTACCTGCTTTAGGGCATTATTCCGCAGTGATAGACAATCTTTGGAATTTAGCCGTCCCGCACCACAGGAGGGGTCGCCGGCATGTACTATGTACTGTAAGCATGGCATTGGAAGTACAGTATTTAATGATATTTGGTACAGACAAACCAGACATGCCTCCGAACTTCAGTGGCCAATCAATGGTAGTTTTGAGATCCCTCACATTGAATATTTGGAGTCAGTCTTGTTAAAGAAAAAGGCTAGACCTGCAGCATTTGATGTTTTGCAGAATTGGAAAAAAGAAGCGTTACAACAGCTTAAGAGTGGAGAGCAACATGCGCGTCGTTATAAAATGAATGCCGAAAAAGCGTTGTTATATGACCAGGATAAACAGTCTGAGTCGTCTAAAAATATGGAAAGGGCTTTCTCACTTGGTATTCAGAAAATCTATCCTTCCAAAGATCTTCATGATTCTAATGAGTTTTTTGAGAAAATATTAAATGAACGAAGGCCTGGTGCCTCTGCGCCACCTCCGTATGTTCCTCTTCCCGCTGCTGCACCTTTTCCTGTTGTTATTCCTGCTCTTCCTGTTCAACCTGTTGTTCCTACTCCTCTGGCTTTTGTCCCTCCACCTGCTCCTCCGCCTCTTTTTATCGCACCAGTTATAGCTCCTCCATCGAATTGCCTGCTCCCTCTCTTCCAAGTGGTCTTGGGCCGCTTGTAATCGATCATGGTGCAGTTTCGAAGGTTGTCACTCGCAGTACTGTACCACCGTAGAAGAAACGTGAGTTATTTGCATGGGCTAAGCATTGTATGGAGAAGGGGGATCAAGCTAGTGTTTTTTCCACACTTTTTAATACGGATAATTTTCCTGAGAAAAATGTTTTTATTGAAGGTTTGGGGATTCAGTTATGTATAATGTGGGGAAGATTAAATAATGCGGATGTTCCGCAAGGGTTAAGGGATCTAAATACTTTAGCACTTTCCAGAGACACTGTGGAGAAGGTAAATGAGCATGCCGAGAGGTTATTTGGGTATAGAAAGGAGTTAGAAAGGATACAGAATGAGGATGATGAAGAGGAAAGTATGTATGTACAGAAACGGTTCCTTCCGTGTCATAAACCGATATCGGAGGAAATGCAAATTTGTAAGAAAGATGCAATTAGATGGATTACAGATACATCGATAACTCCAGTTGAGGTATATGACACATATAGTCAATATACGTTGGAAATGCAGAGGAAAGTGATACAGGTAATGGTGGAGTACCTGCAGGATGAATGTGTAAAAAGGAAGATTAGTTGTCCCACAGAGTTATTGAACATTTATAAGAGAGCTTTTTCATTTGACACTTCTTCGACTGCTTTAGCGCTGGACTTGGCTCTGTTGCTTAGTAAGCGTTCGGAGTTGCCTACATCTCAGTTGCCTATGAGAGAGGTTCCACCGACATTTGTCCCAAAGGTTGAGGTTGCGGCTGATGCTGCACGGGGTATAGTCGCTGTGGACATTCCTGCACATTATCTATCACAGTTTGTTCACGTCCCGTTTTCACAAAAGGAAGTGAACACCATTAGACAGTCTATTCCTGATATTAGGAAAAGTCCGACAGGGTTCTATAAAGAGATGGGATCTGTTTAGCAATCCTCAGTGTACACCTTAGGTGACATTGATTTATTGTTTCCTGTACTCCTGCCCGTAGATTTATGGAAACAAGTTAGAACTATTGACAATGTACCCGGGTTGGGAGATACATGGGCGAATATAACTAGACTCGATGGGGAAAGGCCAGCTGGCGAAAGACCACAACAGGTGATATTAACTCTGCCAGATAGCATTATTGCTAAATTAAAAACCATAATTCCCGAAAAAAGAATTATTTGGGACAAGTTTACAGCCTGTGTCCAAGGAAAGTCTGAGGGTGCTACCGAGTTCTTTAATCGGTTCGAACAGGTATTTTCAGATTTCAGTGGACAAGACTTAGGCACAGAGTCTGGGAAAAGATTATTTGTGGCCAAATTTGTACGTGGATTGCTGCCTGACATCCAGTCACAGATTATGTCCTCTGAGAACGCTTGGCAGGCGAAATCGCAATCAGAAGTACTACACATGGCTCAGTACTATGAGAATCGTGTCAATAATGAAAAAGATAGGATTGAAAAACGGAAAGGTGATTTAAAAACTAAGGTGCTATTGCAGCAAATTGTTAGAGGCCCCAGAGGGGGTAACTCTCAGGTTAGAGGTCAGTATGTCCCACAGGGAAATGTGCCCTTGGGTCCTGTAAACATTAATCAATGTGCTTATTGTCGTCGAGAGGGTCATTGGCGAGCACAATGCCCCGTCCTTCAACAGAGGTCGAATAATACAGTTGGTAATATGGGTAGGCGATCCAGAGGTCGCCCGGGCATAGGGGGCCCTGGTAGAGGTCAGTTTAAACAGGACCCTCAACAACCTTTTTCACAGGACAATCAGACTCCGAGTGCGGACACTAGGAATATATTTGAGCATCCTTCCGCTGCATATTTATCTGAAGAGCTTCCTTTTGATAATATTCTGTTTCGTTAGGATTGCCCGAAGCAGGGTTTGGAAAACTACACCTATTCCCGTCAATTAGAAAGGTCCCTACGTTGAAATGATGGTGGGAAATAGGAAACATCAGTTTTTGATAGACACTGGAGCACAGAAGTGTTCCATTGATCGTTTGCGGGTTCCAAACATTCCACGGTCAGGACAAACCAATGTTTCTGTAGGGTTTTCCGGTACACCAGTTGTTTGTCCGATCTCTATGCCGGTACCTATTTCTTTGCGTCCCTTTACGGACCAGTGTCCTTTTCTATTGACTTCGAATTGCGGGGAAAACTTGCTGGGGTTGAATTTGTTAAAAGAATTAAATGCAGTGATTTATTGTTCTTCTGATGGAGTGCGCTTGACGATTTCACCACAGCAATCTTCTGCCTCGGAATTTCTGACTAGACCTTTGCCTCCAGAATTCATTGATGTACCAGAGAACTTGTCTGCTGTTGACGACAATGATGTCAGTGTTTTGCAGATTGAGCCTGTTAAGATAGTTTTGAAACATGGAATTGAGCTGCCACGCATTCCAAAGTATAAGATTTCGGTTGAGGGCGAGCAAGCTTTGAAATGTATTGTTTCCGATTTTGTGAATCGCGGTGTGATTGAAGACATTTCAGGAAGTTTGTGTAATAGTCCGATTTTACCCGTGTACAAGAAAGGCGATAATGAAATCCCATTCCGTTTTATAATTGATTTAGGTGCCATTAATAAAGTTGTGGCACCGCAATTTCCAATTGTGCCTGATGTGACGACAATCCTAACCATGATTCCAGCTACAGCTACTTACTTTAGTGTTGGGGACCTAAATAATGCGTGATTTACTATTCCTATACACAAGGATAGTAGATATTTGTTCGCCTTCACCTTAGGGGGACGCTCGTTTACATTTACTCGTGCACCTCAAGGGTATACAAGGGTATACAGAGAGTCCTAGTATTTATAGTAGGGCTTTGAAGGAACAACTTGATACCCTTGAATTGCCCTCTACCTGTACTTTGCTTCAGTACGTTGACGATTTGCTTCTGGCTGCTGACTCTGAGAGTGCCTGTAAGGAGGGCACTGTGTTACTACTTATTCATCTAGCTAAGCATGGTCACAAAGCTTTGCTTAAGAAATTTTAATATTGCTGTCAGGAGGTCACCTATTTAGGCTATCTCCTGTGAAAGGAGGGAAGAAGATTGACACCTGAAAGAATAAAACACATTTCTGGCATGTCTGTCCCAAATACGCAGAAGGAAGTTAGGGCCTTGATAGGTATGGCTTCTTACTGTAGGTTGTGGATCCCAAATTTTTCACTAGTGATAAAACCGATGCTGGCCTTGACGAAGAAGGGCATGTCTTCGCCGTTGCCATGGACCTCGGAACACTGGCAATCGTTTGACTTGCTTAAGACTGCATTATGCTCTGCACCAGTTTTGGGCACACCACTATGAAAAGGCCTTCGTATTGTTTGTGCATGAATGTGATGATGTGCTTTGGCTGTATTAATTCAGGGGCATGGAGGGAAGAACAGGCCATGCGGTTACTATTTCTCCGCCCTTGATCCTGTAGCATGCGCTTTGCCAAGATGTTTGTGCGCTGTTGCTGCTGCTGCCGCGTCTGTTAAGCAGAGTGAAGGAATGATCCTAGGCCATGATTTGACCCTGATGGTGCCTCACTCTGTAGATGTTCTATTGAACCGAACTCAAACGCAACACCTCACGTCCGCACGGTTGATGAGATAAGAATTGATCTTGTTTGCCCTTCACATTCAAATTAAGAGGTGTTGTGTCCGGCTGAACTCCTACCTTTCCCGCAAGATACTACTTGCGGCGATGAAGACTCGCATGATTGTTTGTATACGACCGAACAAGAAACAAAGGGCAGGATTGATTTGAAAGATACCCCTTTGGATAATCCGCAAGGAGAGCTGTTTGTGACGGCTCCTGATTTAAACTTCTGGATGGTACATCCACAGCTGCTTATGCAATCACTACCTTGAGCACGGTTGTGGAAACTAGGACAATTACGCATAATTCTGCACAGGCCGCAGAGATTATAGCATTAACCCGAGCTTGTGAACTTTCCGAAGGGCGTGTAGTAAATATATATACTGATAGTCAGTATGCCTTTGGGGTGGTTGACAACTTTGGGAGACTTTGGTCGGAAAGAGGATTCCTAACCTCGCATGGCACCAAGATCCAACATGGCACCCTAATAGTGCAACTACTCTCAGCGCTTGCGCTCCCTACTTAGTTAGCAGTTGTAAAATGCGCAGCACATCGAAAGATTGTAGATAACATTGGAAAAGGGAATGCTTTCGCTGATCAAGTAGCTAGACAAACTGCCACTGATCTCTTTACGGAGATATATGTTTCCAGGGAGACTGAAAATAGTTATGTGATGGATGAGGGCATGGGGTCTGTACGGGATATCCAAGCTGATGCCACATTAGAAGAAGCCAAGAGGTGGGCTGAGGGCTTGGGAAAACTTGATGATGATCGGTGTTGGGTGGACATGGTTGATGGAAAATGGTTACTTCCTGATGCGTACGTGATGATGATGGTTGTAATGGCACACGGTCCTACGCATGTGTGTTTCCGACAGATGACGAAAATGTTAGAAAAAGTTTGGGTAAACGACAGGATTTCAAAAATTGCTCAGCATTATGTCCAGAACTGTATGATTTGCCTACAACATAATGTGGGAAAGGGGACAGCAACCCCGAGGGGAAGTTTTGGGCCCCCCTCTGTCCCATTTGAAGTAATTCACTTTGATTTCATTGAAATGGAGCGATGCAACAATTTAAAATATGTCTTGGTAGTCATTTGTGCCTTTAGTAAATGGGTTGAGGCTTTCCCTGTTAAAGATGCTACAGCCATGACCACTGCGAAAACCATGTTAAAGGAGTACTTTCCCCGGTTCGGTTTGCCGAGAGGTATCTGGTCGGACAATGGTCCATACTTTATTGCCGCTGTAATGCTACAGATATGTACAGCGTTATGAATTGACAAACGGTTCCATTCGGCCAGACATCCTCAGAGCGCCGGACTAGTAGAAAGACACAACGGTATCATCAAGAACAAGCTCGCTAAAACGTGTGCCGGCACCAAACTAAAATGGCCGGACGCCTTAAAGATCCTGTTACTAGCTATGCGTACAACCCCTCAAACTAAGAATGGGCTCTCTCCATTTGAGGTGGTAATGGGGAGACCTGCCAATATCTCGAATATTCCAAAATGTCAAAATTTGAAAAATATTGAAAATGTACTACTTTCAGATTATTGTAGCCAATTGACTAAAAACCTGTATTTGATTTACCACCAGGTACGAGAGGCCTTACCTGTGCGGTACGAAGGCCCGGGCCATGGCATACAACTGGGGAGCTGGGTGCTCGTTAAATCATTTGAGCGCACCTCCTGCCTCATGCCTCGCTGGCGTGGGCCATTCCAGGTCCTGTTGGTCACCCAAACAGCGGTGCGGGTAGCTGGCCAAAAGAATTGGATCCACGCATCACACATCAAGAAACTTCCTCACCCTGTGCCACACGTTTCACAAGAAGCAGAACCCCTCGCTGATACTGCAATCGATGATCCCAAAGCAGTAAGCAGCACTGAGAGTGTGTCAGAGAATATCTCTAAGCCCGGGAGGCTTGGGGAAGCTGCCATTTTGTTTCCACACTCTCCACAAATTCAGCCTCTTCATTTGTCCCTGATACGTTGCTTCCAACGGGAAGTGACGACACATTGTTTCCGGATCAATCAGTACCAGGAACAGCCAGATATCACTTGCGTCCGAGAAAATAGACATACGGCACGATTCTGCTGTGCATCTGCTAGACACTCGCCACGGTTCGGCTGTGCATTCAAGGAACGAAAAGAGTCATTGAGGGCTTGCTTTTGCCCAAATCTGAGAAAGGGGATTCTTTTGGCTAGGGTTGTGGAAGGACACAGAAATTGCGCGACCGGCGGGTCGCTAGCAACAAACATCGGGGTTTCCGTTTGAAGACTGCAATGCCTGCTACCGCCGCTGCTCGTATTGGACTTGTAAATAAGGGGGTGACCAACCAGGACAATGGACAAAATGCCTGGGCCCCGAAAACGTATTGCTGCATTTTTGTAATAATATTAGGGTTTTTAATAGTCACTGTTGTAGGCCTTTGGTATTTAGAAGAATTTCATCCTTTAGAGTCTTTGCTACCGACTAAAAATGTACCCACTGTCCCCACACCTTTTGTGCATTTGCATACTTTGTCCCCTAGAGATTCACAGCACAGACAAAGGTATCATAATAACACACTGTTACTTATCATGAATGCTACACATGCCATTTTTAATAGGTCCAATTGCTGGGTCTGTTCACATTTACCGCAACACGGGCATAAGGGGCTAGGTTGGTATATTCACCCTTTACCGTTGACAACTGCTTGCTATGCTTCTCTTAGAGCACTGTTTTTTGGGCGATGGAATGATAGTGTCTCAGGGAACTTTGATGGCACCAATTTGAATAATTTTGAGACACGTGTTTTGACTCCCCTGAGATGCTCCCTTTTTGCAAATATGAGTAAGCCGAATGTTGCTTCTATTAGGCCTTCTGATAGACTGTCTCGTCCTTTTCAATCTTTGATTTCCTTTAAAATGGCTCCGATAGGCAATAAGGATGCCATGCCTCCTTCTTATACTGTTAACCATAGCCCCGATTCAGTTTCTTTCTGCATACAGAGGAATGGCACTCGGTCAATGGGAGTTTTTAAAGGTTGTGCCAACGTTGCAAATTTGACTGGGGAAGACAGACTTTTGTATGTAGGTGAACCTGTCTATTTTGTTCGCAGTAATGTAGCGTTTCCCTGGTTGCCCAGAGATTGGCAGGGAACCTGTTATTTAGGGATCCTGTTACCTGAGGTGTTCATAGCAAGTACTATAGAAATATCAAAGGCCCGTCCACGGCGGGACGAGAATGGTGACACCCCAGCACAAGTCTTGGGAGATATAGCAAAATCAATTGTGCCATTTTGGGAGCAGATAGTGAATTCAGAAGATATCAGGAGACTAGCGAAAGTAATGGAGAGAACCATCAACCGGACCACGGATAAACTCTACAATATGATATTAGAGCAGAAAGCAATAAGATTAGCAGCACTCCAAAATCGAATGGCATTAGTTGTCATTCTAGCTGAGCGTGGTGGAGTATGCAAATTAGTGGGGTCCGCTTGCTGTGTTTCGCACCAGATTCCTCCCCAACTATCTTCAAGGCAATACAGAATCTGCACGTCCGTAGTTCCGAAGTGCATGTTCCTGAGGGAAATTGGAATCTCGGCGCTTGTTTCTGGGACTTCTTGTGATCTTGGGGTTGGAAGGTACTTTCGGTCTTATTAACTATTTTAGTAATTCTGTTGTTTCTTTGTTGCTGTATTCAGTGTCTGCCTGGTATGTGTTCGATGCTAGGGGGATGTTGCGCACAAGCGATAGATTCGATAGGACATAAGGTGTATGCCTCAGATAGGACTTCCAAAGAATATGTGTTAAAGGAGATATTAGTGAAAGACCTAATGGCAGTAGATATTTCAGATAGTGATTTAGGGTACATGGATACTGATGCATGGAGTTATTCGCAAGGAGGCCCAAAGTAGTTTTTAGCACTTGGCATAGGCCAAAAGGAGGGTTTGAATAGAAAGAATATCGTGCCTCCTATTGTGGAAAATATATTTAATATTGGCCTACCCCAAGCTGCTCGAAAGTCACTTGTGAGAGAAATCTGTGTCGCAAGGTCCTGACCTTTAATCCATGTAGGCCACCATTTTAGGTCAAACCGCCATTTTAGGATTTGTGTGGAAAAGTCACCCTGTGAGCTAAAATGGTGGACAATGTCATTGCAAAATACAACATGGCCGTCTTGACCTCTGTACATCACTAATGTGTAATCTGCCTGCAGGCTACTTGTTGAGGGCATGAACTGAGACTTCGTCCTACGTTGACCTATGTGTAAAGGGATTACTCGTGCAATGAAACCAATCCACTAGTATATATTAAGATAATGTATTTACATATTGAACAAAGAACATCTGTTTTACTACATTGTATTTATGTTTAAGAAGACCTGCAATGCGAAACTTTAGAATACACAGTTAATGCATACGCTTATTGTTACATGTAATAAAAACAAACCAGTTAGATGCAGATTCGGCACAAACCCTAGAATTGGTGATGTATAATGTAGAATATTAACCCGAAGTAGGGCTGGACATAGTGCCCACAAAATGTATAAAAAGCGAATGCATTCTAATGTACACCGTCTCTCACTGAACACACTGAACCACGCTGGAGTTCGTTGTGTTGTACTGAGGGCCGATAGCTATCTGACTTTGCTCTGTTTTTGTAATTGAATTCAGTAGAGAATAAAGTACTTTGTATGTTCCTTTGTAACCCGTGTTCGGTGTATTTCCTTTTGGGGTACTCAGCCTCGATATTTTATTTCTGTTTTCACAGAACCTTGGCAGAGGCCATATCAATGTTGACAGACCTGCATACCAAAATGGATGAAGAGGCAGAGGACATTGACGGTTGGTTTACATCCTTGTTTTCATGGATTCCTCATTGGTTGTCAAATGTATTTAAGGTTCTTGGAATAATACTGGTGCTAGTGATGTTTGGATTCTGTATAGTCAGGATGGTGATTGCCCAATTCAAGAAAACAGCAAAGAAGGTGGTACGAATGAAGATTATGATTGATGCCAAAGATTAACCAAACGCCAAGGAGCTGACTGATGATGTTGTCAGAAAATACATAAAGGCTAGCACCTGAGGGAACAACTTTTCTGTATCCAAAGAATCATAAGAAGTACATGGGACGATGGGTCTATTGTACCCCAAATGGACAATGTAAAAACATGACCTGGAGTGTAGATGAACATGTAAAATCAGCAGGCACCCTGAGGGGGTTGATGAAAATATGGACACCTAAGAAACACTTCCTTAAGAGAAAACACCAGTATGTAGAAACACTCGAGGAGGTGGTCAAGGACTCGACCAGAGTGGGGAATGTAGAGGAGCAGCTGTATACCTCTACAGTAGACCCTGCCCCGTTCCTCCCATATGTTGGAGACATGTAACTATTCTGTGTTTGACACAAGCCGTTGTGCCAAACTGCAGCGTGTGTTTGAAAGACGATACCCGTTGAGACAAACTTACCGAATATATCCCTGAAGTGATGACAACCTAAGGGAGGAACTCCCAGAAGGAATATGAGAAAGAGCAGAGAAAAGAAGCTAGTGACATCATACAAAGTATGTACCACGTCCCAAGATACTGACTAAAGTAGTATGACGCACTTCTGATGTATTTTTGATATAAAAATCATGTTTTGTGTAAAGATCACTGAGAGACTGAGCGTACGTCCATTGATGTGCATTGTAAGCTCCCTGTTTTAGATAATTGTTAATAAAACAGTACTTTGCCATCTTCCTGAGATGGTTTGGTTATTTGGACTCAGAATTATTCTGTATGATCCCATCCATTACAAATGCACATTCCTAAAGGGCCCTAAGCTAAACACATTCAAACTGAACACCCGCAATTCAGCTCATAATGCGCTACCAATGGCATCTCCAGGGAGACCTGCTATTTGGCACAGGAATTTATTTGGCAACCCCTGCAGGACATGACAATGTTCGGTAAGGAAATTGGCCTATAACCGTGGGGGACTTGCGGTCCAAAGTCTACTTGTTCAAGGTGATGGCATAATGCCTGTCTTAACAGTTGCATTAAATATAAAACAATTTGTGGTCCTTCGAAAAAGCTCCATTGTTTCTCAAATTCTTTTTTTTGTTGTCCTGAAAAATCCGGGCTCCATTTGTGAAAATGGTACTGTCCAAACATTTGCACTAAATTTTTTTAAAATATATTGCTCGTGAACCAGAAACCCCTGGTAATGTTTATTTGGTCCTAGTATACATTTGAACAACATGACTTGTCCTATGTGTCTAAAAATGTCCTAATGACCACTCAATTTCCTTAACATTTCCTGTAAACAACAACTTAATCTCAAATGAAGTTATATGCCTTGCACATTTCCTTCACTGGAATAACACGTGGTCTAGATGGCTATTAACCTCTGCAAATTGAAAATGTTCTATAAGCAGTCTTAACGTTATTACATTTCTAATTTGTGTTGCAATCGTTTGTCAAGCAACTGAGTGCCAATATGTTCCTTTTCGAAAAATTGATGTTGCTCACCATTTCCTCTGATATGCAAATGTTGCTCATTGCACACAAAACGTTGGGGATCCCTGTTCTAAACTATCAATGACCCCTGATGAATGTTTCACATGGGTGGCTATGGGAACAGAAACATTGCATGTTGGGCAAAACAGCATGGATAAGAATCATCCTTTTGTGACACAAGCCTAATAAATCGGCAAAATTGCATATATTCAGCTGTTTTCAAATGTAATAGATCTAGATGTGAGAAACAACTGTCCATGAATGTGTGATCTGTAGTCGTAGTCTTTAGGATTTGCGTATTTGATTTTCTTGAAGTTGTTGCTTAGGAAGAGTTTCACTCTTTAAAGTATGAGTGTTTGTGTCTCACTTATGCTTCATGGGGGTGAATTAATGATTTCAAGTTCATACCTATGCATTTATGTAAATATGATTGCCCCATGAGAATTTTCTAAACATGACAGAAATGTGTGCTAAATGATGCATGAGAATTTTCTAAACATGACAGAAATGTGTGCTAAATGATGCATTTTGGGTAAATTTTCATTTTTGATAAACATATTAAAATGTATTTTTCAAAATAAATATTGGATTAATGTCTTATAACTGTGACACATCAAAAATACTGCAACTAACCAAATGGACAGAGACCTTTAGTGCAAGTATGTGTTTATTGAGTCTGGGGTAGGTCTGTTGTTCGTGCACAAAATTACTTTTGCTGCTTTTCCCAGAAGTCTCCTTTTTGTAGAATATACCACAACAAATGGAACAGACTGCCACAAATAGACAATCTAAGAGACACATATTTCACGATGCACCCTAACCGCCAAGGCACATCTCACTCAGTAGAGTGGCATGCTTAATATTGCACAGAATGTCTGGATTAGAAACCTGTAATATTCATTGCACCTACTCCAGGTATTTATAGTCCTTGTGCAAATGAAAGATGACCAGCTTCCCCCAGTTGCTCATCTAGAAGCCCACCTGTCTTCTCCAAATCTTGTAACCGCCACCCCCCAATCATAGGAGTATATAATGGCTAACTTACCCAGCCTCCTTTGAGTGTCATTCGGCTAGACTGTTGGCTTCGTGATTCGTCAAAGGTCTGGACAGGGACGAGGAAAAGAGGCCTTGGAGGCATTGCCCTAATTACGTGCTGGTAATCTTCATCACACCTAGTCACTCACAACCCCTTGACAGGCCTGACACTTCATGAGTTATGAGAAGAACGGAACGTGTGTTGCCACACGTTAGCCCCATATGCACTCTAAGTGGGAGAATATCCCAGGTACCACTTAAAAGCCTATCTTCTTGGAAACCACAATGGTGGGATATATAGAAGGGAGTATAGACTGTACCTTAGTTATTTTTAAAACAAATTAAACAAATACACAACAAACGTTACTCTCAAGAAGAGAGTGGATATTTGTCAGTAGTACAGAACTAAACTGGCACTTGGCCAGTAGCTTAACTGTGTATATCTTCAACGAGAAGTGTCAATGTGTAACAAAAGTATTTTTAATACAGAAAAGTATAACATGGAATATAGAGCAATGAGTCAAGATGACCCTTTACACTTATTACAGAAATTACTGTACACCACTATCAAAAGTTGCTCAAAGCAAGAATCACAAATTTTCAAAAAAAGATGAAAAATATAATCATAACAATATTCAATGACTAGTGTTTACAACATTCACACTAGAACATTTGTCATGGATCATCCAAGTCCATTTAAACAGTCCCAAACAGCACCATTGGGTCTATTCAGTTGCCAACACGTTTCAGATTACTACATAATCCATCTTCAGGGCTATGGTTGCTATTGGTTCCAATTCATTGGGGTTTGCCACAATTCTGGTTCCTAAGGAGTAACAGAAGATACAATCACTGGGGGCTCGGGGTTTAAATACGGCTAAGTCACTTAAACATTATAAAGACCACTAACCTTGTGGTCCATCAACAATAGTTCTCAAGTTGTCAGGTCAAACTCGCTGGACTACAGTCGATCACTGAGTCCGAGTACAGATTTAGGTCAAACAGTGGAATACCAGGTGCCCTATAAGGAGGAAAGGATTGAGTTTAAGGTTTAAATTTGGAAGATAGCCTAGCTGTTAATTGACATATGGCCCCTGTGGCCTCCAATTCAATCTGCCGTACGGGTAAATCACCATTACAACCTCAGGCTTCCCATACATGTTAGATAATATTAGGGCGCTCCTAAGGCCAGAATGTACTTAAATGGCATTTGCATCTCTATTCAAGGAAAATCAACCGGTAGATGGTGTAGCTGCATACAGCCTATGTGGCATGAACAATGGTCGTGCAACTATCTGTTACTAAGTAAATCATGTGTCAGGCATAGAAAATGTCATATACGACACTCGTTTCAAACTGCTTTAAATCTCTCACTTTCCGCCCGGAAGGAGTATGTCAGGTACGATAAGCACGACCTGTATACACATTTAAGAGGAGTTACCGAGCTTCTCACACAGGCATACGGCCATATTAGAAGAGGAGTCACCGGCGTGTCTAAACCTGTAATGTTATGCCACAATTTCAATCAATATATTGTGACAAGTGCTAGACTCAGAGATCACCTGAAGGGGGGCAACGAGGCAAGCACTTACCTCGCGCTGTAGAGAGGGAACCAACCGTCCGACGCAGAAGCGCAGAGCTGCCTTCCCCATGTTTATGTTAGTTTCATAGCAACTTCGCGCATGCGCATGAGTGCCAATGGCCGCCATCTTGGTGTGGGCAATGGCTGTAGAGTCACGGTCTAAGGAGTATGTGTCCCGTTAGTGGCATAGATGTGCCAATCCATCGGAATTACGTGTATGTCAAGGGAGCATTAAGGCACTATTTTCAAACCAGTTAATGTCAATCTATCGACATTACGTGCATGTCAAGGGAGCACAGAGGCACTAGCTTAAAGCAAGTTAATGACACGTGGAGTGGAACAGAAAAGTTCACAATGGAGACTTCATGGAGGTGGGCATAGGGGGAGTGCAGATCAAAGTCTGCTGGGGCCCCCATGGCCACCAAGTTAATGTATAATCAACAATGCTTATTTCACATTAAAACAATGTCAATTTGTTTCTGTTACCTTTTGCAACAGTATGTTCATTGAACAGTTTGGAATTCTTTTTTTAAAATAAATAAAAACAAGGTACCCCAATACACAGTCTCACTTCATCTGGTTGTCCCAGGAGTCATAAATCTTGTGATGACATGAAGATGTAGATCATGAACATAGAGAGACAGGTCTCTGCCTCTTTTGTTCTGCCGCAATTGGAACCACAATAGAGGGAATCCAAGGGGTTCACATTATAAAGGTTAACAGCTTGTCACTTAGCTCATCAGATGACATTACCAAAGCCAATTCTACTTACAGTCTGAGCCCTTGCAGAAGTCTATTCAGCTTACAGTCTAAGTTATGGACTGGGATGCTGAAGAGAGAATGCGCGAGTAATGACGGCTTTATATCTCTGTAATCTCTCTAACCCCTAGATCTGCATACTCTGGTCACAGTCCTGATATTCCGACTAATAAGGTAATTTAATTGGAGAATGATGGGCAAGGTAGCCATTTTGTGCACCTATACAGCAGATGGGGAGTACCACAAGCAAAAAACAATACATAGTGAGTCATGGAATAGGTTCCAAGGGAATGCAGCGGCCCTTATAATGCAGGACTGGAAGGAGGAAAAGAGAATATTGTGATAATACCCAAAACAGACAAGCTTACCTTGCAGGCACAGTGAACAATGATACTAACCCCAAATAGCCGGGTGGCTAAAACAAAGACATCCACATAGTGCTCACACTCCTTTGAACACAGAGCTGCGGTTGGAAGTTCATTGTACAGCTACACAGGTGACAATTTCAATGACACAAGGCAGTGTCCCCCAACACTCTGGCCGACATTCCCAATATACAGTTCATCGTCATAAAAATGTGCACACAAGGTAACTACAGTATACCTATCTAAGCACCATTTGCAGGGAAATTATAACCCATATTTGTGCCTCAGATGCCACCTGCACAGTCATTACGTCTTCCTATAAGTCACTGCACAGTAATTTCAACAGTAAGCTATAAACCTAGGCACTCCAGTCAAGTGTGCATTCCGATCAACTTTCAGCATGCAGAACACGTTGGGATGGATTGTACAAAGAAGTATAGCTGTTCCATGCATAACAAATTACCGCACAGGTATACATACTAAACAGCATGTCAGACATGGGTTACGTGCACTAACTCAACACAGCGTCAATGCCAAACCATGAATGCTGTCACTACCGATCACTTCCCATATGCTTGTCTGACATGTCCTGTCATGCCCCCAAACCACATTTCAATCATGGTCCAGAGAATAAGGATAGAACATTGTCCACCACAACTTGGAGCACTGTTATGTGCATCAGCACTTGACAGTTGTCAAGCACAGAGCAACACAGTGGACACAAACAAGTTACCATTTGTCACTACAAGCTTGCAATGCTTTTGACACACCCTTTGTCTCCTTCTCCTTTCAAGTGCAGCTGTAATCTTCACAGAGACTAGAGATCCCACTGATTCAACTGACCTCTCACCAGATGTGATCCACCACATCTCTGATTTGCCGATTAATTCTGGGTCCCCCCAAGAGACAGCCATGGTGATAACGAGGACACCGACAAAGTCATTCTGTTGAACTAAGAGGACAACGTAACAGTCCACATACACTGTGTCATCATTGGCATAATACTCACCCCTGAGGATACACACCAACACCCATAGGTTATTGCAGAGGAGAGTTGTCCCCAGGTCCTATAAGCATGCATCCACCAGGACCAGTGCACACCCAGATCAATCATCACACATTTGTCTCCCCAACTGGTGGCCATGCAAGTCACCAAAGCAAAACTATGTAAAGGGTGGCACATACTGCTAGACCATTGCACTGAACAACCGCAGCCAGGACTTTGTCTATCAAAGGAGCATCATTGTGACCCTTAACAATGATGTCCAAACAAAATGAAAAATGGGATTAGATGCAACCTCAATTCGGCATCTTAACACCTTGGTCATTCATTGACCTTCTTTCTACAAACTGTTATGTAAACTGTCATCATGATTTGACATCATTGTACATATGGTTTGGATATTTTAGACTGTTCAGAGTCACTTTGATGCGCTATTGATACATTAAATCAGGTATTTTGAGCCCAGGGATTTCCTTTGACAATTGACACACAGAAATATAATGATTATTTACACATTTTCACATTTATTTGATATGTTATTGAAGTTGACATGCCATTGTAAATTCTGAAGCCCAGAGGAAGGCCTGGCCATGAACTGTATGGCTGTTAGGCCGAAACTTAACATGGTAGACAATCTAGGAGACTTCTAGTTTTAGATCTCCAACTGAACGATGGAATCAGTGTAAATACTGCAACCACATCTTTACAATGAGTATTTTCTTAATTGGACTAAAGCTGTTTTGTTATCTGTGCCGACATTTTTTTCTTTTGAACTATTTTGGAGTTGTCCCTCTTTTTTGATGCATTGAATGACTTATATCACCTGACGTTCCCCTGTAAAAGGGGTCAGAAAGAGCGGATGGAATAGATTTATACTTACAACGTCTAGAGCCAATAGAAGTCAAAAGAAAAGGAAGCAATCTTGATTTCAACAGAGGTGAAGTATAACTAAGGAAATCAAGCTTGATGGATTTCACTGAGTTGTCATCTGAATCTGGAAGAACCATCGAGCTGCTGTACTGAAAGGCTATTAAGGACAGTCTCTCGCCAGTAGCTGGCTGCCATGTGGAGACCCTGATGCCTATAGACCCTCATGAGACCCTAAAATGTGCCTAGAATCTGAACAATGCTAGATATCTTAAAAGGTACCCATAACTGAAGAGGGACGTTTCAAAGCTTTAGAAAGCACCTAACAGCACGAGAAAGACTCTAAAAGGTTATGTAAGTCACGTAGAGCATGAGAGGGGCTAATGGTGGTTTCAAAAAGCTTGGTATCCGAGGGCAGTGCTAGAAAGCTGAAAGAGCATGTGCCTGAGAAGGACTCAGAATTGTGCAAGACTTGAAAAGACATGGAGAAACCAAAGAGAGACTGGACATGTCGAGAAAGGAGTAAAGAGGTGAATGATCATACTCTGGATAAGTTTAATTCTGGCTAAGGAAGAAGAAACATAACTATAAATATTCATTAAACCTGGTCCTCTAAAACAATGAAAAATGACACTGAGAGAAAGTAACCATGTCCTTGTGTTATCAATACCACTTCTCAAAATTATGTAATGTTTTTACTTCCAAAAAGGTGTAGCGAGAGCTTTCTCCTGGTTAATAGCATCCACCAGGAACCTGCTATAGTATCTTGATTCCATCTTCTTGCTTGCTTTACTGAGAGGTTAGTAATAGGGTGTTTCTACTGGTAAAGGTTGTTAGGCAAAGTCTAAATGCAGTACTCTCTGGGAATACTACAAACAACTATTACTACAGATTTAGGCAACCCAACCTTTGGTAAAGCTTGTACTACACAGTTTTGGTAGCGTGTTGAGCAGCCAGGCTTATCTCAAGAGGGAGGGGAAATGTGAGCTGTAGTGGAATTACACAAAGATGCTCAATTACAGGTATTCAAATAAACTCTTACACTCAAGGTTTCTTGCATAAACAATGAATGATTTATTTATCAGTCAGTTATAAAGCCTTCTTCAGAAGGGAGCAATATAATAGTAACACACAAATATACTTCAATACTGTACACTGTGAGTTTCTGAATCAGACAAGGCCCTTTTGGGATGGCCCACAAAAACAACCTACACCCACAGGTGACTTCAGTAACAAAGGTGCTGGGGACATTAATACCTTACTGTTGGCATTCAGAATACTCTTTAAAAAGTAAGTAAAAGGCAAAAGTTATTAGAACACAAGAGCCCACAAATATTCCAAAGCAGTGCGGATACTTTTAGAGTTCACTAGAAGAGTCATTCAATTCAATAGGCTAAGCCAAAATCAATGTGCAAAAGTCTTGGATAGGATAAAGCACTTCTGGTAAGCAATGGAAAAGTCTTTGCACAAGTTCTTAGGAGTCTTTGATGAAAAGAAGAATCAAATGTTGGGCCACAAGCTGATTCGACTTGTGAGTTGTGGAAGTTACAAGCACTTCTACAGTAAGAGGTAAGTTCTCTTAGACTTGTTTTAGAGTACCTTGGTAAAGAAGAAAAGATGCAGCTGATGATGTCTGTTCCTGTGTAGCTCTGCAAATCTCACTGTTCCTGAGCCTCAGTCGTGAGGACATGAGGGAGTATGTCGGGGGACTCCTGCACTGTACTGGCACTGTCAAAACTGGCAACCGGCAAACTTTACTTTCAGTGGCTGTTTCACGTTTCAGTTCCTTGCTGTACAGCAAATAGCAATAAGCGTAGTTCCTGGCTGTCATGGTGGACTGTCCTCACTTCTGTGGTCCCGCACTCTGCTGAGGGGGATAAGGCTTGGTCGGTCCTGCTTCTTGGGAGTTCGGAGGATCTTCCAAAAGCTTTAGGCCAGCTTAAAAGTAACGCACACAATCTGGTGTCCCTCTCCCTGGCTATGTGGTTTCCTGCAGCACTCTGAGGAAATTTGACCAGCTCTGAGATGGGTGTCCAGGTGGCTTACTTTGGACTTGATTGGTCCCACCAACTCAAAGGGAGAAGTCGTCCTTGCAGGGGCATCTCTGTTGATGCAAACTTGGCAAGTAGTCACTGCACCAGGGCTTCACCGGGCAAACCAACAGTCCACGAGCTACAGCAGGCGTCCTCTTCAAGCTCTTCTTCGGTTTCTTCGTCCAGTGGTCGACTCTGCCTTCCAAGCCAAAAGACTCACCTTTTATTCAGTTCTCCCCCATTCATTCCAGCCTAGCTGTCACTCACCCAGCAGGGTGGCTGTCCTTGCTGGACAGTCAGCCAGCCAATCACCACACAGTGCATTTGGGTCTCCTGGGAGACTAAGCACAGGGAGTTTCCGGGCACCTCCCTCACTTTCTGCCTACCCCAGACACTCTGGAGCCAGAGGCATGTTTCTCTCAGAAACCCTGCCAAAGGCGAAATGAACAAAGAGACCAAACGTGGTTTGGCACTCAGCGAAACTCTGTAGAAGGACCTTTCTACAAAGACCTGGTGAAAAAAGAAGACCGGGCACCATTTTAGCAAAGATGGCTGAACGCCATTTTGAGAAAGATGGCTCCCGCGATTACTTTACCGGAGCCGCAAACAGTTGCGGTAAATGCAAACCAAGGTAGTTCCAAACAAAACCACTGCCACCAGTCAGTCAATTGAGGAAAGGGTAACATAAAAAATGTTACATGAGCATTTAGACACAGGGGATACGAAGTAACCCCTCCAGCACTCTATTGTAAGATAGGGTGTGCTGGGTCTAGTAAACACAATGCAAAGGAAAGTCAATTTCACTTTACAGCTCTGGGAAACAGTAGTTGATCCCAGAGAAGGTATTTAAACCTTGGGAAATCTGGAAGACTTTCCTGTGGCGCTGCACTGAAGGTACTTTGTGACACAATTGTAAAAGATGAATCATATGGAGTTGGTTAGACTCCATAACCAAAAAGAAACAGACACAGAAAACAATTAGTATTAAAAGTACAAAGTGCCAAAGTTCAGCAAATGAGCTGGAGGTCTGTGAGGTAGAGAGGAATTAGCACATTTTTGAGAATTCTCCCTAACAAAGGTCCATCACTGTCCATCACGAATTAACCTCTGCGAGGATCCTGAACACTATCAGGTCTCCAGAAGCCTGGCTGTTATGAAGGGCTGAGGGCTGCCTAATGGTCAGTGTTACCACTTCCCTCTCCTAGCTGCTAAGATGTAGCTGTGTGTGCACACACAGATACAGGCAGCATCATAGGTTACCCTTCAGGCAGCTTTTGCACAGATGGAAGCTGGCAAGTGGGTGCTGGTGCGAGGATGAAGTGGTGCCCGCAGGACATAAAATGTGCCTCAGGTGCCGCAGACAATCCGAAGAGGAAGAGAGGCCCGCACAGCGGTGTGAAATGGCCTTCCTTATGGGACGGACCGTGGGGAGGCACAGCCCTTGAGATACTTGTTCAGGGCTGTTTGGAGGTGCAGGTGACAGTGCAGTAGCGCCACCAGTGGGCTTGGTGAGCGGTGGAGCCAGGTGAAGTGGAGGACTACAAAGGGGGTCAGCCCCTTGTGGTGACATCCAGCCGTGTACAGTGGCGGATGCCTTTGGTAAGTTGCACCAAGTGAGGGTGCGTTCTAGGAGTTCACCTCTGGGATGAAGGTGAGCAGACAGGGGAGGGTGCCAGCTTCCTTGTAGTTGGGCTGAGGAGCCTGCAGCTGGAGTAGGTGATCTGGGGCCTTGGCCTAGTTGGAGAACCCAGGGGGAGTGCATCAGGCTGGATTCTCCCGGGGCCCCTCCTTGTTGGCCTGCAAGTGGTAAAAGGCTGCTAGAAGGGGTAGACCTGGGAAGCTGCTACAGGCCTTGCAGAGGTTTTGCTGAGGGACTGAGATGGCCACTGAAGAGCACCAGGTCATACTGGAGGAGTCATGTCCGTAGGAAAGCGCCCACCTTGCTACAAGATATAACAGGTATCTTGAGGGAAATTAAAGCCCTGCTGGGGAGGGGACATTCAATCCTCGATACCTGATCTTCGGGGTAGGGTGGACTCAATAGAGGGGTAGCTGGAGGGCCTAGACTTAACCAGCACAATGCAGACTAGGTAAAGATGAGACTGGACACCGTTCTACTGGAGCTGGAGACAAAAGATGAGGCGCTCTAATTAAACATTTTCCACCTAGAAAACCCACAACAGAGAAACAACTCTGTGAGGGAGAGAAGATATTGACTTACCATGATCTGTCGAGTGTCACACTCTTGAGGAGAAGAGATTGATGCCAGCTCACTCAATGGCTCACCTCCAGGGTGATTGGATACAGCTGGGCCTTCCCTTTTGCCTTGGTTTTGAATATAGGGAGGAGGACTACAGAATCACAACGGGGTTGGAGGCAGTCCAAGTGTTGAAATGCCTCTCCAATGATAATGAAGAAGGGACAAACCCACCTGGGTACTTCAGAGGTGGGAGCAGGAGCGAGCCCCCTAATGGCCTGTGCTCGAGGAAGAAAGGGACAGGCGGACAGAAATAGATGAGGGTGGGAACTCCATCACCAGTGAAGTGAAGGAGAGACTCTTGCTAGACAGAGCAAGGGAGATATTGATGCTTACATCAGGAGATCGACATTCAGAAAAGGGGGAAGAGTTATATATATGTTGATGAGTTTGAAACTTTAGAATGGGGTGCTTGGAGGTTTGGTGGAGGAGGGAGTTGCTTAGCGGCCCATTTCCTATTGGGCATGGCACTTTTGCTGTTAGGGGAATTTCTGAGTGATTGAGGAAAGGGGAAGGATGCTAAAAGTAAGAGTGCAGAGAAAAGGGGGACTAGCAGTGATATTTAGCTGAGAAATAAAATGGTTTATGCACACAAACAAACTAGGTCATGGATGTGATTGTCAGTTGGGGGAATGATATGGCCGATTACGTATGGGGGAAAGAATATGGGGGCACGTGAGGGCTGGGACTCTAAACCTTAAGGGACTAAACTCCCCCAAAAAGACAGTGGTGGTGCCAAAAGAATTTAAGTGTGCAGGTGTGGATATTCTGCTTCTACAGGAAACTAGGCTGAAGGCTGGGGAGGAGAGAGTCATTTGGGGGTAGCAGCATTGGTCACTCATTGTGGGCCGGAAGGGGTTGGGATATTGTTACATAATAACCTGATATTCAGAGTGCAGGTGGTCACTAGTGTAGCCCGTGGCCCCACAGGGCCTGGCTAGTAGGGGCTATGTGCTTGTCCCCTGAGGGGACACATAGAAATAAAGATGCAGACACCAGCGTAATAAAAGTACTTTATTAAATGTGTTGGGTATGTTTTATTCATGTGTATGTGTTCAATGTGTTTGGCTTTGAATCAAACCATCCAGCTCACCATGGAGTTGGATGGAATGTTAATAAAGAAAAGAAAGGAAAACAAAGGAATAGAACTCCCCTGCTCAAGAATGGGCTGGCCATGGGAGAGAAGAATCCTGACAGGATTGAAGCAAAGTGAGAGTTAGAAAAATACAGTTCGAAAGGGACAGGAAGGAAGAGAGAAGCAACAGACACCAGAGAAAAGACTTACCTAGGGGCCGCTGCCTCGAGCGCCCCCACCCCCTAGGCATCTGGGCATGATGAACATGTGTGGAGCCCCTTGAAGCGTGAGTCAAGGGGCCTAGCTGCTTATGCCAGGAGCCCCATGAAGAGTGAGACCAAGGGGCCGAACTGCTTATACCAGGGGCAGGTCGACTGCCACATGGCCCTGGTGGATGTCAGCCAACGTGGCCAGCTCAGAGGATTTAAAAAGGGCTGCAAGCACACTGATGATCACTGGTGGCCCCCACTCCAACTGGTCCACCCAGATGAATGACATAGGTCCTGGTGATGGTGGGCAGACCCCCACTTGGGCACGGGGTTGCCCAGAAGACCAGCAGAGCACAGGTGGCCTCATGTGGTGAACCGGGCCACCCTGAAGAAGGAAGTGGGCCAAACCCCCATTTATCATCAGGGGACAGGCCCCCAGCCAGCCCTTCTTCCAGCTTGGCAGCCAGCCCTCAGGGTGCCAGGGTCACCAGAGACAGCCCTTGACGGTAGTGTTAAGGTGGTGACTGACTGCAGCAGTCACCCCCATTGTGACATACTGTTTACATAGTGTTACATGTTGTATATATGGTGTATTTCAATGTATATATGTATGTGTACTTATATGTATATAGTTAAATATTGTTAAGTAGGGAAAAGTAGAATGAGGTTATATAGAAAGTGAATGTTATGTAGACTTAAACGTTAAGCAGGGGTCAGACGTTAACTATATATATAGAGACATTAAGAAGAAAAAGGGGGTGGAGGGGAGGTACCCTGGTGTGAGATAGCAGGATAGTGTGGTGGCCTGCCTGCGGCCACCTAGAAAGATGGTACCTGAGTGCAGTTAAGGAGTCTGCTGTGTCAGACTCACTCTAAGGGTCCCCGAGACCCTTCCAAGGAAGGATGAGCTGACTTAGCAGGTCCCAATTTAGTTGGGGCTCACGCCAGGGGAATCCTAGGGAATTGGAAAGAGAAGAGTATTTACAAGTATAAGTGTTTGTCATAAATAAAGAGGAGTCCCGAACTCAGGGTGTAGCCCATCTCCTGTTTGCAGCAATTCTATTGTAGAAAGTGCAGCACCCCTCCCTACCCAGCGGGTTGGGGGGTGGGATCAAGGTGGTATACATGGGACCTATCCCTGCTCTTGGGAAGGGAAGAGTGTACCCTTGCATGGACCGGGGCCGGAAAACCAGGGGCTACACTAAGGTGATGGAAGGAAGACGTCTAATTGTACTGGGAGTCTGGAGTGTTTTTTGTAAACCAGCATGGATTGTACTTTGGGAGTTGAAACTGATCTACTGATATTGAGGGCTTTGATAGACTCTCTCCCCGCAGGGAAAGGAACCAAGGTGCTAGGCAAGAGGGAGAGGAACTTAATAATATTTTAGAGCCCATGCAGACTGATGGACATATGGAGACACAGGAACCCCATAGTAGGGGTTTCACCTTCTTCTCTGCTCCCCACAATACATTCACTCAAATAGACAATTTGTTGCTAGATAGGAAGATGGTAGCGAGGGTTACGAGTCGTGAGATACAACCAGTAGGGTGGTCCAACCATGATATGGCCATTATGGATATTGCGACACGGAGAATGAAGAATTGGGACTCCAGATGGAGATATAATGATTATCTTTGGAGAGATTGTGGAGGTCATTACAACCTTGGTGCTAAGTGCACCAACTTTACCACCATGGTGTAAACTACGTTTACACCATGGTGGATGGCGGATTTACCGCCCCATTCCAAGGTGAGTGGGCCGGTAAATCCCCATTTCCCATTTTCCCTTCCCCATTCCCATTTTTGCCCCATAGGGCATAATAGGAGTGGGGAAGGCGCTAATTACGCCGCCGTAAATTACGGCGGCGTAATTAGCACCATGGCGGGTTAGCGCCATGGACTTTAACGCCTGCCAAAAGCAGGCGTTAAAGTGGGAATCCGGCGTTAAGGGTTAACGCCGTCGTTAACCCTTAACGCCGGGGTTGTAAATGTGTCTTTGTGGAGGAGTTGGAAATAGTAATTAAAGAATATTTCAAAGTTAATGGTACAGGAGAGGTTGGAGACTGCACAGTGTATGAAGCAGGGAAGGTGACTTGGGGAAGTATTTTAATAAGAGAGGGGGCTCGCAAGAAGAGAGAGAGGGGAATTTGGGAGAACAGTTACATGCTAAGTATAGGGAGCCGGAGAAGAAGATTCAGGGTGTCGTGCATGGGGTGGAAGGAACCAGGGAGGAACTGAGAAGGAAAATGGGGGACCTGAAGACTTTGGGTATAAGCGAGACTGTTAGGAAATTGCTCAAACAAACATTTTATGAGAAAGGCTTGTAGGTGTAGGGCACAGAGAGCACAAAGATGGGTGGAACGTATACAGGATTCGGATGGGGTAATGCATGTGACACTGGTGGAAGTTGTGGAGCGATTTACAAGGAGCAGTATGCAAGGGAGGGTGAGTCCACAAAGTATGAGGTGAAGGGTTACCTAGATCAGATCAACCTCCCAGTATTGTCTAGGCTGGAGGCACTGGAGTAGAGGAGGTTGCAGCGGCTATCTGGAGAATGCTCTCGGATAAGGCCCCGGAGAAAGCTGGTTTACCATTAGATTTTATAAAAATACATCACAGTACTGTTGTCCTGTTTTACAAAACTATTTAAACATATTCTCGAAACCGGAATGCTCTCATCCGCATTCAATGCTAATTTCATGAAGCGTTGATCTCAGTTATATACAAGGAGGAAAAGGACTCCACTGAGGGCGGTTCGTATAGGCTGATTTTGTTACTGAATGTGGATGAGAAGATCTTCATGAGAACGATAGCTAGCAGGGTTGAGACTCTGATGTCAAAATTGGTGCACTCGGATAAGGTGGGATTTATCTCAGGATGACAGGGAGCAGACATTTTGCAGAACACGTTCAACCTGATGGAAAGCCAGAGGAGGTAATGGGGACCCTGTTCTTCCCGCGCTAGATGCAGAGAAAGTCCATGGTCGGGTAGGCTGGGTCTTCCTTCATGAAGTGTTGAGGACCTTTGGCTTTGGGAAGAGATTCCAGAGGGGAATAGGGGTACTTTACTCAGAGGTGAAAGCTTGTGCGGTGGTGAATGGGAAGACTCTGGCTCCCTTTGATTTGTAGCAAGGAACCAGGTAGTGGTGCCCCCTGTCTCTGCTTCTTTGGCAGAACATATAAATGAATCCGTGTGGATTCAGGGAATAAGGATTGTTGATCAGAAAAACAAATTAGGAATGTATGCGGTTGACATCCTGCAACATCTGTGCAACCCTCGAGTGTTGATCCCGGCAGCAATGTCGGTCATCCAAAAATACGGAGTACTGGCAGGGTTCAAGGTTAATGTAGGTTAATCCTTTTTCCCTTCAATAGAGAACCTGATGCAGAGCTTCGTAACCTTATTCTGTTAACACTGGAGATTCAAGTTGATGGGTTTAAATATCTAAAGGTGGTCATAACAAGAACATTAGAAGGCTTGTCTGTGGCTAATTATCCTGTGCTGCTTTCTAAGTTATATCATGATTTGATAACTTGGGAATGGTTCACCTTCTCTTGGGTAGCCCACCTGAATTGCCTGAAAATGACCTTGTTGCCCAAATTATTATACTTATTTAAGATGTTGTCTTTTAAGGTCTCAGACCACATGCTGATGCTAAGGGGAGGTTTTTAACAATCTATTTAGGTTAAGACGACAAACCATGACAGCAGTTCATAACATGAATGGTCAGTAGCACACCATATCAGGCCTTACAGGATATCAACATTAAGCCCAGTTTGTGTGCCCATAACATTCCTCCCGTCTCATCCCCACCCGTTCCCCATCAAGCACCCTTGAGTTCACCTATGGGAGGACCCCGTTCTCGGTGAGGCACTAGGAGAATCCACTGGTCTGGAGAGCAGGTAAGGTTTGTTAAGGGCCCCAGATATCTCTAGGCATGGTGTTTGTTGGCACCATACCCCTATAGTCCATTTCCATATCTTGGCAATACGCAATGTCTCACATCCAGCTGTCCCTTTCTGGTGGAGGACCCCTTCCCTGACCATCACACCATGTCATTTAGCCAGGGCCACTAGTAACCCTGTGAGGTGTCTCAGGTGCCCTCGAATCCCACTCGTGTATATCAAGAGTGCCACCCAGAAAGAGATCTCAATTGACAGTTTTACTTTTTCCTCTTTCTTTTCCCTTGCCACAAGATTTGTGGCAAGGGAAAACTAGAGGATTCCTTATGACATATTCATTTTACCCAAAGACAAAGGGGGAGTTGGGTTCCCTGGTTTAGACTGTTAGTACAGAGCATCCCAAATGAGAACCCTGGTGCCACACTTGCGTGTGGATAGGGATAAACAATGGGTGCAACTGGAAAATTACTGGATGAGCTTGGTGACGGTCGGTGAGTGGCTATGGGTCCCCAGGGAGAAGATACCGAGAAAGTTTAGGGAACATAAAATATTGCGATTATTTGGGGAAATTTGGACGAAGGAGAAGAATATGAGAGGGGTAACTATGTGGCCCTCGCCATTAAGTCCTCTCGGGCCCCGCTTACAGGAAACGATTTAGCAGACCCATTGCAAATTCAGATGTGGTTCGAGGCAGGGTTGGGGGAGTGGGGCAACCTTCTGTAGACAGTGAATTTATATCAGTCCAAGAGCTTGAAGATTGCCTAAAAATTGAAACGTTATCAATGTTTAGTTACCTGCAATTGAAGGGGGTGGTTGCGGCAAGTAATGGAAGTCAGAAATCCAAAGGAAGTAAACCCCCACAGAACGGGTGCTGGACACACATCTCACTTCCAGAGGACCGATATCGGACCTCTACTCTGCATTGATGATGGCAAAGGGAAATGGAACAGAGTGCCTGAATTATTTAGAGGGGCATATAAGACATCCATAGCATGTCAATATAAACTTCACAGTATTAACCTGCTACATAGGTGGCAGTGACCCTATATGGCTGTCCCGGATGTTTCCAGGGGTAACCACTTTTTGTTGTAGAGAGTGTGGAGAGAAGGCGATGTATTGGCACACTTGCTGGTCGTGTAGCAAAGTCCAGAGATTTTGGAAAGAAGTCCTGGGGTGAATAAGTGGCTTATATGAAATGCATGGGTTAATACTTTTTAGTCATAAAGAGGAAGATGAGGGATGAAGGGTCCTCCAGTATATGACTGACTTCATCATGTTGGCTACTAGGGTCTGTTTAGCAATCAATTGGAAAAGGAACTTTTTAACAAACAAAAGGGAAAAGTTGGTTAAGTTGAGGGAACTATCACAGGCATGTTAGATCACGTCAGTCCCTCCCGAGAAGTAGAGTTGGGCCTTTACCTTAGAAAGTATGGCTTTAAAGTATAGATTTACTTGGTAAAACAAGGGGGTGTCCCCTGACTGTCAATGCTGAGTGTAGGCTCCCCAGCTGTAGGCCCTAGAAAATTCAGAGACAGTCTATGTGTGATACCAGTTGTTAGAGTGGGTGTTGGACAGGTAATATCAATTGCTCATGACTTTCACCCCGGAGCAGACTCTGCACTGGGAGAGGTAGAGGGGGCGGTGGGCATGTTCCACGGGTAAAGGCTGTTAACCTGGATGTAACTTAAGGTTTTTGCCATATAAAAATCTTAATAAAGTTGAATTTGCAAAAAAAAAGGAATAGGCGAGTACGCGCCAAGAGGCGGTACGGAAGTTCATACAGAAGCACACTTACCTTAGCCATGAGAGGCACCAATCTCAGAGATGAAGATGATGTTCACAGAACTGAATACAGGTTTTAACAAACTAGGCAATAAAATCGACTTGCTTGTGTGTAAAGTAGATTTCTTGTAGGGGAGACTCAATCAGCATGGCAAGCATATTGATGAAGCAGAACAATGCATCTCTGTAGCAGAAGATGCAAACGCTTCTACGACCAAGGAACTGACAAACATTAAGCTGATGCTTGAAGGCAGAAACAAGGACCTGGGGGCTTGTTCCAGGAGGAATAATGTCTGTATTATTAGAATAACCAAATCAACAGTGCTAGGGAATATGGAGGCTTACATGGAGAATGTACTGTGGGACATGTTTGATAAAGACATTTTTTCACCTGTTTTATAGTTGCGAGAGCTCACAGAACACTGGCTCATAGGCCGGCGCCAGGAGTCCCAACCCCCATAGCAATAATAGCTAAACCCCTGAATTATAGGTATATAGATAAAATACTGCAGCTGATCAGAGAAAATAGTTTGCTGAGATTCCAGATCATGACAGTATTAATATTTCCTGACTTCATCAATGCAGTTCATTCAGCAGGGAAATCATTACTACCAGTGAAGATAAAGCTGAAGAAAATGCTACTATGGTACTCGATGATCTACCTAATGAAATCAAGGGTGGTTCATGTGGGTACAACTCACTTCTTTATGACCTCAACCCAGGCAGAACACTTCTTAGAAGGCCTGAGCACCAAGCCCAGTAGGCACAATTCACAAATATGATTAGGATACCTGAACTGAGATATGATGATTGGAATTGTCAGGAATAACATCCAAAGGAAAAATACATTGTTTTTGGTATGGAATGGGTGGCTCAGAAATTACCTATGAGATAGTGGAAAAGGTCAAAGAGGAAATGGAGGACATAATAACAGGGCAACACAACAATTTGGTTTGCATAAAACATTTTGAATGTACTGGAAGTCAGTAGCTCCAATATGGAACTGTCTGTTCTAGGGCGCAGAGCACGCATGTGTGTCCTATGATTGAAATTTGTTTTCAACCCTCTTTAAGAGGTGGGATTGTTCAACTGTGGCAGGAGGAGGTTTACAGGGGCATCAGTCATGTTGAGGTATTCATAGGGATGTGGGGAGGATAATGGTTTTGAGTTAAAGGAAGCCTGTGTGAAAATACTTTTTGGTACATGCTAAAATATAACTCCTAATGCACTAATGAAGGTAAACCTAAAAAGGTGTGGAGTGAAGCATGGGAACTATAGTGTTGCCCAGAGTTGATTGCAGTGTTAGAAGCAATCAGGTGATGCTGAAGTTGTTAACCGGGAACCCCAACAAATCTCATAAAGTGATAGGATATTTGGAGAGAAATGAAATCAATATAGTCTTTTTACAGAAAACCCGTTATAGTGGTAATGCCAAGTCATAAATGGGTGACTGGTGGGGAGGTCACAGATTGTATTCCTCCGTTTAATTCAATTGCGAGAGGAGTCAGAGTATTGGTGTGTAAGTCTCTGGAATTTAGACTGAGTGAAATAAATAAGGACACAGAAGGCAGGATGTTAATTATAAGTGGCTATATCGCTGGTCATTGCATAATTTGTATTAATACTTAACGCCCCTAACTTTGACACCGCAGAATTGTTTCAGAGTCTAACATCAAAAATGGCCACCTTGCTGGAGTCACTGATTATATGGGTGGGCAAGATTAACACAGAATTAGATCATAACTTGGATGAACCCCGCATTGTAGAGAGGGCCCCACCCTCAAAGATTGCCAGGCATGAGAACATGACCTCAGGGACATCTGGAGGGAGGAGCATGTACTAGCTAGAGAATTCTTTTTCTGTATATTCATAATGCCTCATCTAGGTTTGGCATGTTCCTGATCTCACAAAGGTTACATACATGGTCCCAGAGATCATGGATATTGCTACACACTCTATCAGACTATTCACCTATTGTTTGCCATGGTTAACGTTGCACCAAAATGCAGGATTGGTAGAGATTCGAGATTTAAACCTAAGTCTCTACAAGACGGGACTTTCAGGGAGGCAATCTGTAAAGACACAATTGATTTCTTTATGAACAATGTATGGTGGGTGTGGTCCCTCTTCACCATGTGGGAATCATTCAAAGTATATATTAGCGGTATGTGTCAGGATCTGAAGAGGGCCGCTACCATTCCCCACAAACCTCAAGTAGACAACAATTGACTGAAGAAATAATAGCATTTCAGTCATCTAACGACCTTCTAAGATGAGGGGATTTAGTGCCCCTGCACCGTTCCCCAGGTAGCTGAAAAGAAAAACAACACATGAATTAACACATGAACTAAGGCACGCAGAAATTATGCACAAGGAGAAGAAAACACTGTACCTGATAAACAGACAGTTACAAAAACATTGGAGGAAATGTTCAAAATGCAAGGTAAACAATGGGGAGTCTGGATCCTTGCCACATAAGAAAAAAGCACTGAGAGTTCTATTGTCAAGAGGCTACTAGACTAAAAGCAAAAAGAATAAATCCCAAAATCCAGGGCAACCTGCAAAGGTAATTCAATTCAAAGGAAAAGTTAAAATGGCAAGGAAAATCCCTTGGCATGAAGGGCTCAACGGCAAAAACTCTAAGGAACAGAGATGTTGAGGAGCACAGAGAATAACTACGCTGAGCTACATAAGCCGGTCGAAACAGCAGTGATGGCATGCACGGTAAGTGATGGATGTCAGTGCGTACTGACGTCATCAGCGTACGACTGAGGAATGCTAGGAAATGTGGGTCCTGCAACTGCCATGATTCCACAGATCCAACCCCGGCACAACGACCATTGTTGATTGTTGTACACGGCACATTTTACCCAATAGAGGTTAATCATGTAGGGGTGTGAAACCCTTCATGCTTAACAGTATGTGTGTCCAGGGATGCCAGAGTGTTGTGAAATATCAGTTCCACATTGAATAAGATAGAGAACACCCATAAAAGACCTGGAGGCTTCCCATCAACCCAAATCATTCTTGCGGAAGCAAAAGCTAGAAAATTTGGTGAAGAAGAAAGACCCAGAAGGACATTTGCTTGGGCTGTGAGAGGAGAAGTGGATTGATCGGCACAACATTGAATAATGATGGATCATTAAGTAGAAGGGACAAGGATGTCAGCGGGATGTTCTTGAGCTTCTTTACTACTTTGTACTGCACCAAGCTTTATGCCTCATCAGAAGATATGGCAACATATTTGGATGAGGTTGAGCTGCACTGGGTTAGATGCAACCATGAGGGAGTAGCTAAACGCCCCTATAAAAGGACGAGGAGTTAAGGAGGAAGCAATTTGTCTACTGGGGACGCAACCCCATGGAGGGATGGGATTGCCCTCAGTATGATCTGGATTCCTAAGTCCCTCTCCTACCTTTTCATATATTAGTGTTCCTCTGTGACTTCTAGCTTAGCTTCACATCTATGGATGTGAAAAATTGGATGCCAGGGTACCACTATTGTGTAGTAAGTTTTAGGGGCGTGGGTTGATGTGTTGCTCAATTTTTACTTGTGGACTTGAAACCCAGCTGCAAATTTGTGCATATCGAGAGCTTTCTTTTTCTTGCAGCGTGAATGTGGCCATACACAGTTAGAAATCTTGTGAGGAGGATTGCCTAAACATCTGGCTTACATGTTTCAACCTCCCTCTTATTCATTGAAGGCCGGACTTGGCCACTTCAGAGAGAAGTCAGGGTTATCAAGTCCCAGAGATTATGGTCCAGGATTGCTCCCCACCCAGAGTTTGTTGGCTCAATTCCAATAGTGGAGCACTGCTTTAGTGGAAGTTAAGCCACATAATTATCTGACCGCTGTTCTTATATGCGTTAACTGTCCCATTTCAGTTTTGAGGACTTCCTGATCGAATAACACTCCAAGGTCGCGAAGAGTGGTGCTAGTCCACTGGAGAATCCGAGCTATCTGGGTGGCCCAAACATATCTTTTGACATCTGGTATCCCAACCCCATATTGATGTTCTCCTCAACATAATATTTGCTCAGATCCTTAGACGCTTGCAATCCCAGATAACCCTTAGTGTTTTCTTGTTGTAGGGAGGTCAAGAGCTTGTTAGGCTATGGGATTGGAATGCCCTGACAAATATACAGCATGAGATGACCTAGCCATGAGATATCTTGGGATAGCCCCCTCCCCATATCATTCATACGGTCCACTATTAGTGGATGGATATTGGTTTGCTGCAGCATGTTGAGCGAGGAAGGGATCCAGATTCCCAGGAATTGCAGGGGTGTTTGGTGGTCCATTTGAAAGACAATTTATCTTCAAATTCCTTTAAAATGTTTTGTGTTAGAGAGCCATGTAGCCTCAATGATTTAGAAAAAATAATCTTGAAGTCTGCTGCTTTCCCGAAAACGTCTAGTTTGGGCATCAGAGCTGTGACTGAGTTATTATTTTCAGTCAGGCTCAACAAGATGTCCAGAGCTTACAATGAGATTTTATAGTGAACCCCATCCCACAAAGGACTAGTTTGTTCTCACTTTCTGTGCCAATGGTTCCATTGAGAGGGCAAAGAGCAATGGAGACAGTGTGCCACTTGCCTATGGATATTGCTAATGGGGGTAAAAGTGACACATTTATATTTATTTTCGTCACAGAATCAGCAGAGTTGGCCAAGAGTTCAGTTCTGAAGCTTGGGCCAAATTTGAATGCCCCCAGCATTTTGGCCCAGTCTACTCTATCAAATGCCTAGTGTACATCTAATACTACAAGTCATAAGGGTATTGCTTTCATTTTCACTACCTCTATTACATTTAGGACTCTGGGGATATTGTTATGAGCATGATGTTCAGGATTAAATCCTATTTCATGTAGTCCTATCAACTTGGGTAATAGTTTCAGCGTTCTCGTCGCTGATACCTTAGAATATATTTTGGCATCAACTTTGGGGAGGCTGATTGGTGGGTCTGATTCACATTTGAATGCATCTTTCTTGGGTTTCAGAACCAAGGTACTGGCCATGGTGGGGGTCACTCTTGGATACGTGGCAAAGGAATTATACAACTGTGTTAGAGGTTCCAGAAGTAGATGTTGAAAAAACCTTAAAGAAAAAGGGGATAAAGCCATCAGTGTCTGGAGCTTTGCTATTAAGAAGAGAGTCTAGAGCTAAATCTACTTCAGTGATTTTCATAGTTTTTTTTTCATTTGAGTCAGAGTTTTCATGGAAATAGAGCAAAATTGCCTGTATCAGTATATCCCTAAGCAGTTTATCCTGGCGTGTTGGGTCAAATAATGTTCGCGGTGGGAATTTTGGTTTTGTGATTTGATTCATTTTAGTTGAAGCTACCACTGGAGCATGAGCGAATATTTCTGTTCTCTGTATGCAAACTACAGAAGCATACAGGACTAGTTTTGTGGAAAGAAATAATACATCATTTCTGGAATGGCCCGTGTGCACATATGAGTAGTGTGAATAATCCTTTTCCCCTAGGTTAAGGAACCTCCAGCAGTCGACACCCAAATCTCGCAGCACTTTTGCCAGGGCCATTGCATTCTTATATTCTGAATGGGAAGGGAGCAAAACTTTTTCCATGAGCGGGTCTGGGACCATTTTGAAGTCCCAAACCATTATTAATTCACCTCTTGTGAGGCTGCTACTGTGGGGATATTTTCCTCACAGAATCAGCAGAGTTGGCCAAGAGTTCAGTTCTGAAGCTTGGGCCAAATTTGAATGCCCCCAGCATTTTGGCCCAGTCTACACTATCGAATGCCTAGTGGACATCTAATACTACAAGTCATAACGGTATTGCTTTCATTTTCCCTACCTCTATTACATTTAGGACTCTGAGGATATTGTTGTGAGCATGATGTTCAGGATTGAACCCTATTTCATCTAGTCCTATCAACTTGGGTAATAGTTTCAGCGTTCTCGTCGCTGATACCTTAGAGTATATTTTGGCATCAGTGCATTCTTTTAGTCTGAATGGGAAGGGAGCAAAGTTTTTTCCATGAGTGGGTCTGGGGCCATTTTGAAGTCCCCAACCATTATTAATTCACCTCTTGTAAGGCTGCTACTGTGGGGATAGGTTTCACAAGAAACGTATGCTGCTTCACATTACGGTTATATTTGGAGCATAATGTGCCTTTATGTCCAAATAACTCACATCTCACTATTATGTATCTACCTCCAGTATCCCATAATAACCCCTTTGGTTTGAATTGAGTATCTATGACTATTAGAATGGCAACTCCCTGTGCCTTTTGGCCACTAGTTGCAGAATATTGTTGCAGAAAGTTCCTATGTCAAAAAAAGCATCCCCTGATGCAAGGTGAGTCTCTTGAAGAAGTACCATTACAGATTCCAGGTCCAAGAACCTTTTAAGAACAGTCTTCCTTTTTAATAGATCGAGGTCAGGGTGCGATATAGGTATAAAGGGCATTTCTGGGACAAATCTACATGACCCTATTAGGCCATTTGACACACAACTATGAGTCAATAAAAACCTCTGAATTTTGGATCTACTGTATAAATACAGAATGTGGGTCAACACATATAGCCCTGTAGAGAGTTTGGTGCCAGGTGAAAAAATAGCTCGAAAAAGTATGATGCTGCTAATGGTCATTTACCAACAAATAGAATGTTTGTATTGATGTGAAACTATGAACACTTATAACCCCAAATAATGTTTTAACTGTTAGATTATATGATGAATTAAAGATGTGCATGTATTAGGCTTTTCCTATACTATGTATGTTTTGTTACATAATGGTATTAATGTATCAATATGAATTTGCACTTTATTAACTTTGTAAAAGTTCATTTATGAACTGATTACAATTAAATAAATAATAAATAAATAATAAAAAGAGCATTTCTACCACTACTGCTGTTATTAGATTCACTGACTGAATTGAACCCCTGTAGTCTGAACCTTTAATTCCTCAACTATGCAAACTTAAAACATCTGTCATCCCATTTGTTTTCTTGGTGGGTAATTCCAGCCACTGTTGAGAGAAGAGCTTTCATTGTTAATTCTTGCTCTAGGGGCCATACCAGATGAGCCAATGGATGTTTATCCTTACTCCTCCCACCTCTCCCATCCATCAGTCAAATTCTGTAGATTTGCTTTATAGTTCAAAAAGGTTAACTGGGTCCTCTCTAGGAGCTTGCTGCATTCGTTTTGCTTTGCCTCGGGAGGTGTCTTCCCAATGCCCTCTTTAAAGTGATCCCTTACGTTTCATTTGGTAGTTAATAACATTCAGATGTCATTGCTGCCAGCAGATCTCCTGAAAAGGGTCTTATTGTTTGAATTTCTTTTGCAGTCCTCTCTTTTAACTAGCTTTTTATTTTACCCCGTTTGGCCTGCCAAGTCCTCCTCTTTTCCTCCCTACAGCTCTGTCTACGCGAGTCCATTTCGCCTTATGCGTATCCTTAGGTTTTCTAATTTGGTCTCCATCTGTTTGGGTTGTGTGGTTGCTCTGTTCATCAGGGTGAAGCAGCGTTGCAACATCCTCCTTTGATGTTACTGCCCAACTCCTTCCTTCCCAGGTGAAGTTGATTGAGAATGGGAACACCCATTTTTTTTTGGCTAGCCGTGCTCGGAGCCAATCATTTAGTTCACGCATTGCTTTACTCCTCTGTAAAGTTGTGCCGGAGACATCTTGGAATATTTTGATTTGTGCATCTTGGAATTGGATGACTGAGTGCTGCCTCATTTCTTTCATGATGTACTCCTTTGTGGCCTAAAGTGCACTCTGGTGAGTACATTGGGAATCACTTTTCCTTGGTACATAATAGGGCTTTGCATCCTGTTTAGCTCTACGGTATCATCGGTACAATATGCTTCTAAACACATCTTTCACAAATACGTCCAACTCTGTGTTCAGGAAATATTTCAGTATGTCCCGGATCCTGAGGTTATTTCATCTTGACATATTTTCTAGGTCTTTCTGTTTCTGCTGTAGCACTCACAATGCAATGTTTACCAAGTAATTTAGCCCTCTCTGTGAGTTTTGCTAACTCATGGCGTTGTTCGTGAAGTGCGTCTTCATTTTCTGTGATACGTTGTTCAGCGGTCATGGCTTGCTTGTCTAAATTTGTCACCTTTTCAGTCAGTTCTGCTACACTCCCCTGTATTTCTTTTTCAATTTCTGTGAGCAGTTGGTGGAAATCATATCTGATATCGCTGAGCAACTGGCCTTATTATGGACCTGTGCAATTCCCAACATTTTTCCACCTTTGACTCATTCTTGGTTACCCATCATGGATCGAATGCCCAAACCTTTGGAGGGTTTGAGGGTTTTTGAGGTCATGTTTGCCTTACCAGTAGGGTTCCCATCCTTGACCACTCACTTTTGGTTAGTTTAATTGAGAGTTGCTCTTTTAGTATCTCTTGGTTTACGGTCTCAAGTTTGAGTCACTGAAGGAGTGGATTTCAGTTCACTTCTGCCCTAGGAAAAACTGTGACCATGTTTCTATGCATGAAGTTCATGATGCCGGTGAGCTTACCGTTGTCATGGGGGGAATATGATCCACATTCCCTGACGGGACTGTCTTAATGACATCAGTTATGTTTGAAACCCTCTGCCTTCCTGACTTATGCCCCACAGGACCTGTTTTTTTTTTATTTACTTTATAGGGTGGGTCGCCTTACGTTAAGGTGAGAGCTTTGCTGCCTGTAGAATTTTCTTTTTCACTTTAATTAATTTCAGGACAGCAGGAGGTGCCTAAGTCACACTGCATGAGCTCTGGTGAGGGCTGTGACACTCTACTCCTCTTTGTTTGCAGTGAGCTTTCCCAGGATCCCTGGAACGTATCAGCAATCCCCTGGACAGGCATTTTGTGGCTCTTCAAAGTCAATGCTCAATGTCTATCGAATCAGTTCCACCTCCCGGTGCCTTGGAACTCGGTGCTGCCATCTCTCTACACAGGCAGTGCTCTCATGGGAGAGCCGCTGCGCGGCCCTGCAGAGGGGATTTCTCCCCTTTTCTGCACATCCTGGGCGTGGGTTTCACATTGAGCCTTTCCTTCAAGATATGTTACCTGTTGCCTCCTCACATGCCCCTGATAAGGGTCTTTGCCATGGAGAGCATGGGAGGCAGAAGCCCTGAGTCTTTGGAGCGAGCTGGGACTTTATCTCACACAGTTATCGGCAAGCCATGCCCCTGGATATTTCTATCTCTAGAGCTATTCAGAGGACACAGGGATGCTTGACGGTGGACATATTTATGTATTATCGCCTGCGTCAAGCGATGAATGAACTTTTCCCATCCTTCGCCCGATCCCTGACAGCGCCCCCCTGCCCCCTGACTGATATGATATCTAGACATGGACAGGGAAGGCTGGTATCTATACTATATAAAAGCATGGTATGGGATGGAGAAGAACAGTTTGAAAAATATGGGGAAGAAAACGTAGAGTTACTATTCTGGAACAGCAATGGAAGTATATTAGAGGACTAGCAAAATCAATTTAGATATTGTATGTTAATAATAGGAACAACAGAAGGCACGCTACAGTTCCACAGTTTGAGGAATAAGAACATTTAGCTTATCCAGGATTGTGTATCAATTGGACAAAGTGCAAAAACAGGAGTTCCATTGTTGTTTAGAAATGTACTGTTTGTATAAGTTGTTAAAGACTATATTGATCCATCTTTTCAAGACCACTGTATGTGATAATGAAAATCATTAAATAAAAGTGCTAAACAATATTCTGCAAATGGAATGTTTATATAACAGGTGAAACTACTTCAAATAACCCATCATAACAAAGTATGTGCATTAATTGAAAAATGAATGCACATCTAATCTGGCATCTCTTGAAGGCGACAGGAGTAAACTTGGAAGACCAAAACTCGTTGTCTCCACATAGAGATCCATTTTACTAATGTGGCATTAACACCCGATTCAGCGGGCCAGATCGGGTGTTATCGGCCCGGGGCCCAAGTTAAAGGCCCAAGCAGAGCAAGGGCATTTAAAGAGGGCCCTGGGCCGATGACACCCGATCTGCCCGCCCGCCGAAGAGGGTGTTAAGGCCATTAGCACCCAGGGCTACAAAAGTGGCAAGCTGGGTTGCTAAGAAAAAAAGGATTTTCCATCCTAAAACAGGACGTGGGCGGTGTCCCATTGTAAGAAGAAGAAAAATACTTTACCAACATGGCCGCCATGGAGAGGGAAGGTGGGGTTCTGTACGGAGCCCCTCTTCCTATTCCATGGTGGCCGTTCTGCCCATAGAAGAAGGTAGCTGCAATAAGGTAAGTTGGGGGTGGGGGGATTAAACATTTTAAAAAAGGGGACTGGGGTGGAGAAAGATGGCGGCAGGGGGAGGCGGCCGGCCGTCAGGTGATTTGGAACGTGGTCTTACACCAGCAGTTCAAGCCTGGGTTCCTAGCCACCTGATTGGCTGGCTCCCCCCACACGAGTGCTAATTGGAAGCAGTACAATCCTCCTTATTAATCTTCTGCTGGTTGCATTACATTCAATGTATTGTAAAGTCTATATAAGTTGTTTTACAGGGAAGGAGGGAACCCAGTTCGGCTTTGTTTGAGATCATGTCTTGTCAGTTTCTGTGTATGCCCTAAAGTGCTGCAATTACGTCTTTACCAGACTAACTTCACCCAAGATTCAAGTCCTGAGTTTGATTTCCTCTACAGTTGCTTTCTTGCATGCCCACACTGAAACCTTTGCAATGGGAGGAAGATTGTCTTACTTCCACCATACATGCCCATCCCGGACTGCCCATCTATGCAGTTCCTTTGCCTGGAGGCTCCATTTTGCTTGTGTGCATTGGTTGGCCTTTATTAATGCAAATATCTAGTAACCTACACACATGTAAACAGTAACCAGTCTACAATGCTAGCATTCCACAGCATAGGCAACTTCTTACCAAATTATAGTGCGTTGGTCGCCAAAAAATGAATTGCTAATAACTTTTGACTTGCTTGATGGATTTGGCTGAAATTTTGCAAACGGAACATTTGTCACTGGACAGAATTGGACCAGGTATGAAACAGTTTGGGCACAAACTGTTGAATCGATTTCCAGGGGTGGGGGAGTCTGGGTTTATTCCATCCAGTAGTTGTTAAAATATGCTCCCTTCTCCCAAATGTATAGCTATATCTCCCATGGTACCTTGCAGCAGAGAGGCTTTTCAGAAATGAAAAAGCCGCCATTTTGTTTGGTTTGATGTGAGAGATGTTCGCAAAGAATTTTGAAATATTCGCTAATATTCAAAAATGAAAAGTTGAAAAAATGTCTTGGAGGAGGAAAATGGCATCAGGCTAGAGGTGGGGAGGGGAAAGAGCACACCATGTAAAATTAGGGAGTTGCGGGCAGGGTGCTGGGGACCATGGTCAGACGTTGAAACGTTCACTCTTGGGGTAATTTTTGCATATTCAGGGTTATTTTTCATATTCAGATTTTGTTTTTTGTGTGCATATTCAGGGTTATGGTAGAAGACAGGATCGGGAATGTAAGTGTGTCACGCATATAATAACCGCAAATATTTTCTAAATATTTGTTTTTTTTTTCTAGTCCATTGCTAATATAACCACAGAATGTGGACGTAGAAGGTTACAGCTACAGTGAGGTGTGGCGAGGTAATCTATTGGCAAAATACAAAGGGGTGTAATATGGTCCTGCCAGTGAGCATGAAGGCCGTGCTCACCGCCCAGGACCAAAGGCCCTGGCTGGTTGGCCTGAAAGACATTTACAGTGGCCACGGCCGAAGTCTATGGCTAGTGGTGCCGAAAGACATATTCAGTGGCCGTGGCCACCTAGTGGCTCCAAAAGAAACATATTGGGAAAGCATGTAAAGTGGCCTTGGCGGAAGGCCATGGCTAGTGGTCTGTAAAAAAAAAAATAATGGTATAACAAAACCCTTGAAATTCACTGAAAAAACATTAGTTACGGTGCAATTAAATTGCACAGATGTAACGCAACAAAACCCTTGAAATTCAGTGGATGTGGGAAGTCATGGCCCACTTCACTTGTCATGTTCCGGTTGCACAGCCTATGAGTACATACATATTATAAGAGAAAAGATACACAATGACAATCAAAATTACATTATGGGGGACATGGCATTATGGGGGAATCAATGGGAACGCGCCGAGTTAAGCTGGTCATGACTTCCCACATCCGTTGAATTTCAAGGGTTTTGTTGCATTAAATATGTGCAACTTAATTGAACCTTAACTAAGGTTTTTCAGTGAATCTATTATATTCCTACCTGTACATTTGTTGAAAATCGGAATTGATAGAATAATCACAACAGTGACACGTTTACCTTTACCCAATCAAATGCAAATTTATTTACATCTTTCATCATTAACCAAATTATAAAAGCACAATCTATTGCATTGAACCACAAATTACACACACAGCAACAATTACAATATTTGACCAGGACCTTATGCTTGGTATTGGTTAATAAAATGATTTCATAATTCACATCCAAATCCAAGATGACAAAGAAAAACAGTAGCACTTGTTTCCTGGTGCTTATCCTTGTTTTAAGGAGAAATCTCTTGCTTCGATCCAACAAATAGTTACAAACACACAGGATTTATTTCAGAATACAAATTTCATAAATGAATTTGCATAGTAATAATCATGTTAGAGAAAAATACACTTACACTAACTACATCAGACAGATTTAAAACTTGATGAATCCACTCCACATATTTAAGCAATCAGTTCAAAATAAAATGCATGGGTCAGAAACAATTAAATAAACCTTAAAGATAACCATCAATTAGACAAAGTAATTCAGAATTCATGCAGAGAATGGACCTAGTTACATAACAAAAATAACTTATTTAATCTAGTTTAAAAAGTTCAATGTTTAGCAGAAACAATAAAATATGGCCAGTCAAGAGCCAGCAATCCTCTCAATTCTCCTCTTAAAAGCATTATTCACATCCATCATGTAACGAGTCAGTGGATGTGTCATCAATAAGAGGGATAGTTAAACAGGTTTATATTGTCGGAATCCCCTCTCATTTAGGAATGTTATCTGAGTCAGGCGTCCTACATTTTTGTTCAACATGCAAAAAGGTAGAAAAACCACATTGTATCCCAATACTCACTGTTAGTGCAATGGCCTATGATTGTTCATAAGGGTAAACACTCTAGCCATATATATGAAAGAGCATATACTGCCTTCTGTACTAGTCAACCCACAAAAGATACCCAGCTTGGCCTGACAATGGTGAAAAGGGAAGGTAGGCCTTGACCACAGGTCTGTCTGCCTTAGTTTCATGATGTCTCTTTGAAGTCTGGGTTTACCAAAGTCTGTGTTCCTGACCCTGCTTTCCTGCTGCAATGAGACATTGGTTGGTACACACTCCCCCTCCGGTCTGTCACTTATCTAAGGCAGGGGACACTCCCACAACTCTTGTTCTTTCCACTCCTTCCATTCCCATTCCGATGGCCCTTGTCTTCGGGATGAGACATCCCTGAAATGCCCAGTCTCGCTTCAGGCCCTACTCCAATCTCTCCATTGACTTCACTCCCTTCCCCTGGCCACCCACCCGCATCCCAACTGAAGTTCAACCCATAGATCACCGCTCACACCCTCCTTCCTTTTCCCATCTGTCCACCGCCTCTTCCATTCCCTGACTCCCAGATGCACAAAACGGGCATGTGCTATTTCTTGACAAGCACTAGTCCTATATATATCCGAAATGGGCGCCACTGGCTATACTACAAATCTAATAAGGTCTCCTGCCTCTTCAGCCATATCAGTTGTCTGCTGATTAATTAAGCAAAAAAACCCGAACGGGGGACAGGGGGGCTCTACTGGTCTTGTAATGGCCCAGGACGTCAGTTGCAGGCAGGCCTGTTATGCCGCCCCTGCAAAGGGTTCATTGCTACTAGTACCCCGGCATATTGTACCGGAGCACTAGTAGTATTTTTGTCTTGAGTTGAGAAACAACATGTTTTCCGTTTCTCAGCTCGAGATAAAAACTACAAATCAGGATGGCTGCCATGGATCAGGGAGACCGAAACTGCATGTAGTCCCTTCTCCCTTTCCATGGCAACTATTGTCAGAATGGGGAAAACGTGTGAGCTTGTCAGATCTAAGCCAAAACCATAATCTTGCTGTATGTTTGCATTTCAGGCAGTAGTTGCATCAAGGCTAGGGACAGTGTAACCTTGTGACTAAACTCAACTGCTGAGCATCATTGTTGCTCGGTGATGGCTAAGGTAGTATTTAGACACTGGTCTTAACACTGGAAGATCTTTGTTAATGAGTTGCAGCACTACGTGCAAACATTTTACGACTCTTACGACTCGTCCCACTGTTACAAACATTTGTGTTATTATCTTCTGTTTGTTTCACAAAGAGATGTATTTATTGGCAGAGGCAGGTGACGCTCCTCGTGATGCCTACTACAGCAAATGGAACTGGTGGCCACCTACAGCTTTTCTGCCACCACCTGTCATTCCAAGACGACTCCAGATCACACCACAGGACTAGGATCACTAATACAACATGTCCCTTTCTTAAAAACAGCATTCTAGTTATTCTCCGTGCAGAGAAAGCAGCGACCATTAGCAATGGGCATGTGATTGAACAAAGCTATGTAGCCTCTGGGTTTAGGTCAGTATTGTAAGTCTGTGCCCCCTACTACAGAGATAGAAGTACCAATGACAACCAAATGTGATACAATTCTGTTGTTGCATGAGGTTGCGGGCCTAAATGAACCTACATCTGTGGGGAAGTTTTCCCTGATTTAACTGGGAGCTTTGGCCAAAAAATGTATGTGTCTTAATTTACCCCTTCAACCTCTCTAAGACTTTTTTGACGCTCCAATGAAATGTTTTCAGTTTAAAAAGCACCAGTCAAAGAGTTACTCTTCATCATGTTTGCAGAGCCGAGACGTCCTGCATGACAAATATAAGCAGGAAAGCCATTTAATAGCTGTGCCACCTCACCCAATATTTTCACCTAATGTTGGGACGGACCCCTGCAGCACTCGTGTGCCCCCTTTTAGAGCCCTCCACACAGATAACTCTGGAGCTCACTCCGAGGAGGAATGTTGCAAGCAGTAGATCTAATTACCACTGAACTGAACTGCAGGAGTCTGCTCCCTGGTACAAATATAAGTATTTCGTTTATATATTAAAGATTTATAGAGAGCCAAATGCACAGTCACTGCAGTGCAGAGTAAAGACCTGGGGAAGTTGGAGATGCGGTAAGGAAAGGAAACGTATTTGTAGTAATAATTCTGCATCTTGGGTATCTTCATGAAATGCATATGCAGTGATTGGCTACTACTAAGGCCGTGTCCCCTGAGGCTTTTTTAACAGCAGAGAGAAAACGTGCTGCTTAATTATGAGTTTCTATGAAAATATTCCCTATATGGCGTATTGTTTTTGCCAATTTATCCTCCAAAAGTCACATCTGTGATTTATTTAAACAAGCTCGTACACCATAGAGATATCTAACAATTGAAACCAGGAAACAGCTAGGCAATCATGCAAAGACACGAAACGAGTGACACTGTGACTTTATTGCAGCAGTCTCCTGCCAGCACTGAGAGAATCTGTTCATTTTTGCAGTATCTGTAGAGGAAAGGAAGTGAAGCTCTTTAGCTATTTCCTGAGTTTGACTCTTGGTTACAAGGGGGGATGGCAGATTGTTTCTAAATTCAATGAAGGAGAACTAAGTTTAAAAGTAACTTTTCCTTCTCCATCAGTGATAGTAATACACATTAAATAGAATAGTAAGCACATCCCCAAAAAGGGAAGGAGTGAAAATCAGGAGGAAAATAAAATGGAAGGCCAGAAGATAGAGCTCTCCAGTAATAAGAACAGAATCTTTTGCTAATCGCGACACATTCATCATGAAAGTTGCCCAATCTGTTCTTTCATTACAGTCTAAATTATAATGCCTGAGCACGGTGTGCACTTATTTCATAGTGGATGGTTTTCAAATTGCAAAAATCTGAATATTGCAGAGAAGGGATACCGTAGCCACTTTGCCCCTTGCTAAGTGGGCTCTGGAAGGGTTTTAGCATACTTGACACTTCCCATCTACAAATGGATTTTTAGAAGCTGAGAACACAGTGCAAATTGCTCTACATGACCTCTAATGTGTAAAGAATATTCTGTCGGACAGGAAGGATTAGAAAAGGAAGATGGTAATGAGAGGCTGTGATTAATGTGAAAATCTGATATCACCTATGGAGGAAAGGAAGGGCGGATTCTTAAATCCACTTTTGTATGTAGAAAACATGTAAGCTTTATGGGAACACAGAGCCTGCATTCCGATAACCCTTCTAGCAGAAGGTATGGCCACTAGTAAGGTTGACTTCCATGAGAGAAACTAAGTCTTACATGTGTATGGGCTTCAAAGGGTCCCCCACTAAAATGGGAAATACAACATTGAGATCACAATGAGGAGAGGGTCATCCGACTGGAAGGTTTAACTATGTCGTCTTTCTAGCAACTGTAGGCTGTGATGACAGACAAAGGAGCGTTTATGGAGGACAACTTAAGCTCTGCTTCAGCCAGAAACAAAAGATAAAGTAGCAACATTTTGAGGTGGTGCTGAGCGTCACAGAAGAGGGCCAATCTTCCCATCACCAAGAGGTGTGTCCTGAGCACAAGAGGAGTGGTGGCTGATGGCAGAAGCTTCTGTAGAGGGTGTCACCATAGAAGCTCCCTTCTCCCTGCTATTTATATTCCAATCTGTGAAGGTAAGGCCACATATGTATAGTTTATTAAAATGTTGGCTTGAGATTGGTGGCAGGGTGAGGGCTTCGGTCTGTTGACAGCAGACTGAGGCGTAAATTACATAATCAGTGTTTCTTCTCTGTGAGCTGGCTAGGAAAACATTGGGCACCAGTGGACCAGCGATGGTAAAAGCAACAGGCTCAAGAGTGTTGCCCGTTGCGGGGTACTGGAGGTGTCCAATAAAACCTTGAGTGGATTGTGGCCCCCACACAGGCATCAGGCTGCTGTAGTGTAGAGCATGTTGACACTGGAGGTGCTCTCACTTTATTCCCTTTTATTTCTGACCAGAGGGGTAGAAGAAAGTGGTAGGACTGCTTCACTTCTTGCACTAAGTCAGAGAGAGTAGGTAAGAAAATGGGTGAACAGGAGACAGACAGGTCAAAGGGTTTAGGGGAGGTGCTGACGTCAACAGCACCTCTCCTCTCTACTGTGGGAAAGGTGCATAAGTAAGTTTCCTCAGTGGAAAGCTGTTTTGGAGTCTTTGGAAGGGAGGTCGAAGTGCACAGAAAAAGAATGTGCGGATATTGGGCTCTTGTCTCGATTCCCTGAAAGAGAAAAGGTCTGTTGTGGAATTGAAGGAACCTGATTCTACAGCAATCAGGGATAAAATATAGATCTCAATACATTTACTAGAAAAAAAAGCTCGATGCCTCTGAGATCTATAAAAGAGCTGTGAATATTGTGATTGTTGGAGTGCCTGTGGTGGTACAGGATGAGCAACTATGAACCTCTCCAAGATGAAGTCACTGAGTGAGTTGTTGATGACTTGAGTGCAGAAGAACAGGAGGGGAGTACCCAGATTAATATTGAACTGGGCTTGTAGTTTCTTTGGCAATTCTATTCTGGATCGCCTAGAGGTTGAGTGCTGCATGATGGGCAGTTACTCTTTAAGTCAACTGCCTTTTCAACAATGGGAGGAGTTGGGTTGTGTTCATGTTGTTGGAAATTACCCTTGTGCACATTCACGCTATATGCTGCCTTCTTGGTTAAGTTCCCCTAACGTCTCTTTTAATTATGGATGTTTCCCTCGTATTATTCTCATATCTTTGCCTTCTTTCTCATTCCATTCTGTCCTATTTTCTACACTGCAGGCTTTTTTACATTTGCTTTTCATTCTTCCTCTTGCCTCCTTCCTTTTGCTATGTATTCCGATAAAGCAGCTGTTTTCAGACACCTGTTGTATTATCATAAGGAGTGGGTTCACGACTTATTTAAAAATAGGCTGAACATTTATAGTGTTGATTTCATTCTGCACAATAGTTTGGTGTACAACTGGTAATGAAAATATGTTAAAAAACAGTAGTAATATTTCTTCTTGTGAATGAGGGGCCTGGAGCACTGTCCAAGCAGCATAGGTAAAACGTCTCCCAGTTGAAAGCATGCACTCTTCATAGTGTAAATAGCTAGGATCTAAGCAGTTAAGTGCAGAAAAGGAAGGCTGTGATTGTACACAGTCGGGTTCATACTGGACAAAAGATCCAGCTTGCTTGGTGGATTTCAGTGTGGTTATAGAGATAGGTGAATCACGCCATAGTATCACCCCTAGCATGGCCAAGCAGCAGCAATCAGCATTAACTTTGCCTTTAATGGCTCTACTTTTAGCATCACCTTTGGCAGCAGATGAATCAGTGGAACTGCATACAGAGAACAATGACCAGCAGATCAAAACTTCTTTCCACCTGTGTCCTTATGTCGGTACTTTAAGGCGAGGTAAATGCATTTTGTATTTGCTGCTTTCAGGAATAGATCTACATGTGTATTACCCCATGTTTTAAGACAAATTGCACAATTATTTTAGCCCCGTTGTGATCTTCTTGGAAGGGCCTGCTTAGAATATCCACTTGTTTTTTCTGGATCCCTGGAAGATGCACTGCAGTGATCGGCATGTTTTTTGCCAGGGTCCATTGCCATGTGGCCTATGTCTTCCGCAAAAGTGTCATATACCTTGTGCCCCCTGCCTTGTTTAGGTAATAAATACACTGTGGTTGCACTGTCCATCTAAATTAGTATTCAGAAAGACTTTCACGGATTGAAGAAAGGACTTGAGAGCTGGGTGGTCTGCTCTAGTTGCCAGAATGTTTAGATATTAATGGCTGTTCTCTTTCGGACTCTGAATGGTCCATGTGTGCTTCCCCAACCAATCAATCGATGCACCAGTGAACACTGATTGCTGAGCCGATGTTTCCTGGAAGGGAGCTCCTTGATGTATGTTCTTGTCTTTGGCCCAACAATAAAGGGACATTCTCACTGACTGTGTAAGAGTGAGTATCTCTTCCCAGTCTTCTCTTTTAATTGGTCTTCCCGGCATTCCAGAAGAGACCTCATGGCCAGACATGTATGAGTGTCTGATGTGATCTGAAAATCGAGGATGCTTTCTGTGCTGATTTTGCCTGTCTCAGGTACCCACAGTGATCCGAATGAACAAATACCCTCTTAACGATCCTCAGTTATGCGGTTTGCTAACAACATGCACTTTGAGAATGTCTTTGAAGCTGACAAGCTAAATGGGAGGTATTTGTATTAAATGAGTGTCGTTCATGTTAAATCTAATAAACCTCTGATGCTTGGCTGCTATTGGGACATTAAAATATGAATCCTGAAGGTCTGTTGCACACAACCATTCTCTATTTGAGAGATTCAAGAACATTTAATCTAGAAAGAAAATCCTGAGTGTTTCTTTTTCATGTATTTGTTTGATTGATGATTCATTATTTTGAAATGTGTATTGCGCAAATCACGTAGAACCAAGCAGAAACTGCATCTGGGCGCAGATGTTAAAAGATAATGGAACAGAAAGCTGAATAGTCATCATGTGCCATTATTCAAAAAGGAACGTTTTTTATCTTTTCCTGAAATGTGGAAGGGAGTCAATTTCATGGAGATCAGTTGGCAACTTATTCCTGGCTCGTGGGCCCACAGAGGAGAAGCATCCGTCACCCCGATCAACAAATTTAGATGAGGGAACCATCAAAACATTACGTCCCAAAGATCGAAGTGGCCAATTTGGATGGTAAACAACAATTTGTGAAGAAAAATTACGGCACTTAAAGACCAACAAAAGTGTCTTAAAAAGGACCCTCTCCTGTACTGAAATCCAATGGAGACTCCTACGAAACCGAGAGATGGACGAGTCCCTAGGCAAGGAGAAGATAAGCCTAACAGCCGCATTCTGAGCAACCTGAAGACGCTGCATTTGATTCGTCTGAATGCCTATGTGAAGGGCCACGTGCAATTGCAATATTCATCTCATCTGATTTCTGCCTTTGGTTTCTGCATGAGCACCAAACAGAGTACGTGGCCAAGAGAATAAGGCCAATGATCCTATATTGTGATTTGACTTTTAGACGTCTTAGACTGGCCCAGGACACGCTTATCATGAACAGGACATGGCACTATCCATTAGTGGCACAGTCTGCCACATGTTTAGAGGGGCTGATTATCTTGTTGGCAATGTACAACCCTTCTTCCTCACCTCTGCCATATCTTACTTTTGTCTTCTGGTAAGAAGTTTAATTGTTTCCCTTACAAAGCAATCAGGAGACATAACTCCTCCCCCATCGAAGCCAGCGTGAATTGTTGCTGCTGTGGAGGAATACACTTTTCTGCCTAGGGAATCAATCTTTTGACATTTTAGTCCAGGTAGCTGAAGAAGATGACAACGATGTAGCATGTCTCATTCTAGCAGCAGCAATGATAAGAGAATCAAGAACAGGATTCTTCCTAAAAAAAAAAGCATCAGCCTCAGAAGCCCTGTGATTTTTGTTGGACGATTTCTTGTAGACCACTTCCAAAGGAAGTGAGGAAGTTTCCATATTTGCAGCAAATTATGGAAACTTCATAATTTCCTTCGTCAGGAGGCCATAGTGGATCTTTGGGTTAAAAAGACCCAAAAAAAGAATTGTGCCTTGCTAGCGAAGAGCCAAAATTGGTATATTAATCTTCAAGGACGCTCTCCTATGGATGCTTGAAAAAGTCACAAGATTGTCAGTAAATGAGAGTCTAGCAGGGATAGAAGCTGGTTTTTCCAGTTACAGGTTTGGGCAGAGTGTATCTCTGTCTTCTCCACGTGGTGGTGTGTATGGGACAGGTGGTGTACAATGCATTGGTGAAAAATGTACTGAATGGCTTCGTGGTCTTCCTTGGCATGAGGGCGCCTGTGCCGTTTTTTGCTGGGGATTTGTGCCTCTTTATGTGGCACAGGAATCTTTCATGGCTATGCCAGAGGTTTAACACACTACTCTGAACCTGCTTTTGAACAAGTAAATGCACATTTTTCTTTTCAATGTTGAAAGCATTGTCCTCAATGCCATATTTCTCAATTGTGAAAATCTAAACATCGAAGGTATGCTGTATTCACTTAATCTACTTGACAGCAAACAACTCGATGTAGAGAAGTCTCTGAACATAGAGTTACCCCTCCAAATGCATTTGCTACGGGGCCCTCAGTGTAGTGTCTCTTGATGTTGAACTGTGCTCGAAGTGACGGCACTGCTGTCAGCGATGCTCAGAGGGATCCTGGGGGTGTTAGTGCAGACCTCAGTAGAGCCAAGGAACAAAGTCTCATCTGTTTTGGACTGTTAAGCATAGCTGGTCTCTTTACAGAAGACTCTGAAGGAACCCTAGTGCATCCCATGGACCATCCTAACCTAGACCTGCTTCGTACACCCTGTATGTCTTTCAGCCAATTATAGGACATGTTCTGACATATAGGGCAATCCTCTAACATGTGAGAGTAAGTAAGACAACGAGTGCACATGGCATGCTCACCATGCATGGACCTTCCACCAAAGGAAGCACACCTGTCAAACATTCACATAGTTCACTAAGGTAGACAGAGAAAGAACGCGAGCTGAGAAAAAATGGGAAAACTACCTTCATAAAACCATACTCCTACTAGTAAAGTACTAATGGGAGAAGTCAAATGATATATCAACCTATATTACATTTTGTCAACAGCAGTGAAAAAACTGCTGAAATACAAGGGAAAATGATCAAGTATCCACAGCGTACAGAGCAGAAAAGAACAGATTCTAACCATCAATAAAGTGCATGCCGACTGCAACATGCTGCCTTTTTCATGCTTGCCTGCATGTTTACCTGTTTTCTTAATGTTCTGCTCTGTAGGAATTTGTTTTAAAAAGCATAAAGGATATATTGTCACAAACAAAAAACTGTGAGCCAGATAGGCAATGTGTAACATGGTATATAATTTGTATAGGAAAGTATTTTCTTAAATGTTAAAACGTGTCTTTGCATACAGCACATAGGCAGTGATATTCAAAAGTTAGGAAAACCAATGAACATCCTATGATGTACACACTCCAGCTCCGACCAGAAGCATAGTGTAAAGTACCATTAATTATTCTTGCACTGGATGGGATGGCAATAACACTCTAAGTGTTGCTATGCTATGCCCGTGACTTAACCAATGGTCACAGAATAGCATTTGGTGGTTGCACTGTGAATGATACATTTAGATATAGTCATCTTAGTATATATATACGTGAACAAGCGGTCGGAGTACCGCGAAACGCATTGTTGTGTTATTTCAGGTTCCTCTTTCCTATGCACTTTTGATAAATAAAGAACATTTGGTGCTGCCTGATTTTGCCGTCAAGCGCTTCATTTTGCTGAAGATTGGATTCTCTTTATTCAGCTGCTCTCGGGAGTGCAACCCGCTGGTTTTGCCCTGTTCGGGAAAAAAAATATATATATACATATATATATATATATATATATATATATATATATATATATATATATATATATATATATATATAGTTATCCAATATACATATACTTTTCTTTTTTTTCATAAGTACTTAGAGCACATCCCTTCCCAGTTCTTTTGATGCAAATACGGTTGTTTGACGCTGCCATATGTTTAATAATGACTCGTTTCAAGATTGTAGAGCATTTATTTGCTCGTACTTCATATTCTCGTTACCTCTTTACTTAAAACTAGAGACAATACAAACATCCTGTTCATGGATTGCTGTATTTTAGCAGTCAGTACATCCAGTGTTTGACTCTATTACTACTACAAATCTCAAAATCCGCTTATCTGAGATTTCCCTGTTAAATTAGCTAAGCCGTTTTAAGTTGTTGTTCTAACTCATTTATTTTGGCATCTATCTTTTTCACTCTGTCCAGATCCCTAGGGTTAGCATACTTTAAATCCCCCTTCACTTTATTCAGGATACCAAGGACCCATGAAGCATCATATTCCTTCCATTTCCTAGAAAGCATTTCCACTTTCTCCTCTGTGTAGTGGAACACACCTTCATCCTCAGTGATCCTCATTACAATCTTCAGCTTTGGTCGGTCGTTTTGGAGATCTCTTATTTTTTCTATTTCGTCATTCTGAAATAAGTTCATACACAAGCTGAAAATACAAATACATAACATAGAGTTTGTAAATGAAGAAAGGGTCAGTTGACTGCAGCAGGTCAATCAGTGTTTCAAATTGGATCAATTTAGAAAATTTTAAAATTTAGAAAAACCTCAGTACGCCTCCTATTGATACATTTATGTTCAATGAAAATCAATTTGTTATAAAAGTGCATAATCAGCTAAACTAATAATAATACAGTAAAACGACAAAACTTAAAAGCAAGACATCAGCTTCTGGCAACAGATAATTGTTGCTCTGGGGAAACAGAGTTGGTATGTGGATGAGTGGGGATAAAAATGTGTACGATTGTTAAAAACACATTTGAGCTCATTTTCGTTGGCGGCGTAATGTGAATGGAAGGCGGAAAAGCCTTACATAAGGCTTTAACGCCTTTCATTCAGGTCACGCCCCATTTTCAAGCATTTGTATGGTGGCGAGGAGGAGCAGAATGCAACTTGCGTATCCCGCCGCTCCCCTCCTCTCCGCCATACAAATGCTCCATCATTTGCGCCGACAAAGATATTCAAGCCGGTGCAAAGGCTCGAGACCCTTATGGGGTCCGCCTGCTTTATGTACAAGCATAAAGCAGGCGGACCCCAAAATAATCGATTGTACACGCTCCCTGCCATACTCGAGCATGAACAATTACAATGAAACATTCCCCGACATGCTCGGATGGGGGGGGGGGTATTTCAATTGTGAGAGTGCCACCTTCAATGCGAACATGGAATGTGGCACTCACAAACAAAAGTAAACACTGCCTGGCATGCAAGTTTACTTACTTTGCACTGCAGAGTGCAAATATGAAGGACAAGAGGCGGCATACATGCTGCCTTTTGCCCTTTGCATTAGCACCCTGCAGTGCAAATGATGAACATTTGGCAGCAGGACCCCTTACGTTAACGCATACGCGTTACAGGCCTCCGCTTCCAAATTACTCATTTAAAGAAAATGAGCTCCAGCGAGAAAATCACATTTTCTAGATGTGCTTTGATGGAAACATGTAGGACAAGGTAAGTAGTTTGTGGCAAATCCTCCTAGATGACCAGAGCTTCAGAGCGCAAGCTCACAGAATTTTGCCGAAGAAGGAAGTCAGAACTCTGCATCAGTATTACAGCCACTGGTTCATCAAACAATTATTCGACCTACTTTTTTAATATACCACTAAGGTTGTCACCCAGGCTGGCAAGTATATGTAGAGGATGGAATAGTGGCTTGGAAGGCAGGCCTAAACAAACGTGACTTGTACAATAACTCATTTGAATCGTTTATTTCCCACACACCATGTAATCAGAAAAAGATTCAACAGTGACTTCAGCACCCACATGTGGCGGAGAAGTCGCACTATGAAGTACCACAGTTTAAGTGAGCAACACCACCTACATTTCAATGACCTGCTGCAGTTTCCAAACCCATACAATTAACCTGGAAAGGGGAAGTTGTATAGGTTCCTTCCAATCTGGGCTAAAGCTGTGTGAGCCAGTTGATGCTCAGGCCATCTTGAAGCAAGTAGTTGGGACAAGCTCAACTTGAGTTTCTTACCACTGGCCATGGAAAACAAGATCTGAGTCCCACCTACTAACCCATGGATAACAAATAAATAGAAAGGTTAGGGTTGGGAGACATCTGCCTGACATCCTGTCCCATACCACAGCACAGAGCCTCGCATGTGGGGGCCTGGCAATCTTCCCAGCCCTCCTTGCCTACTCAAGAGAAGGATGGCAGAAAGGAGTCATACAGAAGGCGCCTACTCTGGTTTCACGAGAACTCAATCAACAGTATCTTGTACCAGGACTTGACTAAGGGAAAGAGAGTGGTCCTCCACACAGAAGGACTACAACTCCTCTCAAGACAGCATGCTCCTGACTGACCAGGCACCCCACCAACATCTCTGGTGGGGGTAACACTCGTTCAGTTCAATGATATCTGGAACAGCTCACTCTCAGATCCGTGAGTACTGAGCATTATAAGAGCAGGCTGCACCATCAAATTAATATCCTGTTCTCGAGAACAGGACCACTGAATACCCCTTGGCCCAAGTATCTGCAGAAGAGAGCCTCTCTGAAGAGGAAGATTCTAGACCTTCAGCAGACGAGAGTGAGTTGTGCTGTTCTCCCTCTGTCCAGAGGTTGGGATGCTACTCCAGACTCCTCATACTCAAGCTTTCAGGATACCACAAGCTCATTTTGTATCTCAAGAGAGGGAAGCAAGTTTGTCTCCAACATAAAATTCAAGATGGAAACGCTTCAACAAATTATTCCCTTGATGTTCACAGGATAGTGGCTCACATCCCTGGATCTCAGTGGCAGGTATCTTCAGGTCCCAAAAAAGATCACCTGACCATTAATTCCCGCGGTCCGCTGTGCTTGGGGGGGCGCCATTTTCAGTTCTCAGTAGTACCCTTTAGTCTCCGATCAGCACCGAAGGTGTTTACAAAATCTCTAGCACCCCAGGTGAGAAGGCTGGACCATGATAGCATAATTGCTTAAGCCATTCTAGAAAATCTGCTGGTCCAAGGTTCATCCAGACAAGAGATGATATATAAAAAGGTGGGTTTACAGCTACCTACCGCCCCACAGTATTCTTCTGAACATCAAAAAGCCTCACACTGCTCCCTCTTGGGATCTTATTTTTATGAGAGTGCGGTCAGTGACCAGTTTGGGTTGATTTTGACTTCTAGAGAGCAGGACCAATCTGACTATTCTTAAGCTTTTGCAGCTTTGTCTCCTGAAGATGGCCACAGCCTGAAGAGGGCACAGCCCGAAGATTGTTGCAGAACAGGGTGTGATGGCTGCTGAAGTATTTGTCATTCCCTAGGCACTTCTTCAAGTTTGCCCTCTCTTCTGGCATCTCCATTTGTATTGGACCCCATGATCAATGAACTTCGAGGAACCTGTGCGCAGAAAAGGTCAGCTCAGAAGTGATGATTGACGCCTGTCAATCTTCTCAAAGGAATTCATCGCAACCCTGCCCTGCCAGCTGTTATCATGACTGACACAAGCCCAGAGGGTTGGAGGCATTTATGGACACCACAACTATGAAGGGCCATTGGTTTCCCCAGGAGTCTCTCCGATCATCTAACTGGCAGAAGAAGAAAGCCATCCATTGGGCTCTCTTGGGCTTCCCCACTCTGACCAGATCCGGAGCTGTCCATATTCTGAATGATAATAGGATGGTGGTTGCTTCTGTGAACCTACCTGGGGGATGGGATCCACTTCCCTAACTCAGATCTCACTCTAGCCGAATTCCTGGGCAGAGAAGAATTTTTGTATTCTGAAAGCATCCAACATCAAGGGGATGAATAACACACTGGCCGATTCCCTCAGCAGGAAGTTTCCAACTTCTAAGTAGATGTGCATCAGCCATGCAGCATTCCAGGTCATCATGAATCACTTCAGTCTTCCTGAGGTAGATATGTTTGCCTCATGACTCAACCACAAACTCTCTCTGTTCTCCCAAAGGGTTGTAGATGTGGGATTTTGGGCGACCAATGCTCTTGCCATCACTTTGCCTTCGATGCGCCTCTGCATGTCCTCATCGCGTCCCTTGATCCCTAAGATCCCAGTGAGGATCAGGTTGAGCCAGACATGATTCTCATGATCACACAGTACTGCAATCAGAGAACTAGAGAACTTGGTTTCCCCTCCATCTGCTGTTGTGAACGGCACCCTCTTCTTGTCAGGTGCCCTACTTCAATTCTGTTCTCATAGAACTCCATGTTGATCAACAGCTGTCTATGGGTGGTCCTGACATTGAAAGGGAGGGTGTTTCTGTCTCCCCAGCTGTTTATTTATTATTTTATTTGTATTATATTATATAATGTCCTATGATTATACACTCTGTTGGCATAAACAATACAAATATCCATATAAACGTTACACATGCTAATACATGAATTTAATAACATACAACATACTGTGCTGTTAGTAATTCACATACAAGTATTAAATATAATATAAATCACATAGCATATTATTAGTAACCATACGCCAATATTAAATATACATGTTATAAGTAAAGTTACATTTTAGTCATTAAATTAAAATTAAGTTATTCTTTGCCCATCAGCCACCCTTAATCTAGGAAAGATGTATAGCCAAAGACGAACAATGGCCAAACAAAGGCCTAATCGGTTACAATCTCAACAGCATGCTCAAAAGAGGTCCATATCACTAACATCCACAACATGTACACATAAAAAAAAAAACAGAATTCTACCATTTTCTAGTGCTGGAAATACCAAAAACAAATGTTTTAACGTCTCCTGTTCATGGGGCAAATTACAAAGATGACGTACATGCTCATGTCTAGGAATTCCTCTCCACGCACCTGTAATTTCTAAAGTCTCCAAAAGATTTCATTACAATTTTAAAGCAATTCTACAGAATTTGTTATTAGTAAAAAATAAAATATATTTACGAATATTATCATATCTTATCTGATGTAAGTAATGATACATCCTGATATGATATGATATTTTATTTATAGCGTGCCTATACACAAGTGTTTCAACGCGCAACAAGCCAAGGGAGGGGAAAACAAGGGAGGACAAGACAGCAATCTTACTAGGCCAAGTGACATTGAGAATGCACAAGTGCAGGGGAGAGGGAAGGGGAAAAGTGCCAGGATAAGGGGAGGAGAAGAAGTGCGGGACATAGCATCAAGGCATAGAAAAAAGAAGTGCAGCAAGCATGTGGCAGTGCAGGGGTTAAGTGCGGACCACAGATGTTGGATAAGTGCAAGCAGGGGGACTGTAGAGCTGCAGATACAGCCCCAAGTGCAGGGTTGCCAGGAGGCAGTGCAGGTGCGCAACTGGGGGGCAGGGTCCTGGGTCCGTGATTCAGAGGGTAGCCCGGTAACCAGTGCAGTATCAGCAGGGAAGTGGAAGATACGAGTCAGAAGCAAAGAGGAAAGTCTTGAGCTGCTTTCGGAACCAGAGATAGTTCTGCTCAAGTTTCAGAGAGGCAGGGAGGCTGTTCCAGAGGCAGGCGCTGGCCAAAGAGAGAGATCTGCCACCAAATCGTTGCTTAGAGAAGCGACTGACCCTCAAGGAGTTGGAGGTGGAGGAGCAAAGAGCTTGAGAATGAAGATATTTCTGAAGAGAAAGCTGGACATATTTTGGTCCCAGGCCCTAGAAGGCCTTATGGACAATGCAAAGGGTCTTGAATTTGATCCTTGCAGCCACGGGGGGCCAATGGATAGATTTCGGTGCTGGAGATATACGATCACTGGGCTTGAGGCCAGGGACAAGTCTTGCAGTCCTGTTCTGGATGAGTTGCAGAGGACGGAGAGTACAGGCAGGTAGATTTAAAAAGAGGCTGTTACAGTAGTCAAGCCTGGAGATAACCACAGCCCTGGAGAAAGTGAGCTTCTGGGGGAAAATGAGGAAAGGAAGAATACCTCTGAGGAGGTGCAGTTGGTGGTTTGACTTTTTAGAGACGTCGGAAATATGAGGAGAGAAGGAGAGTGTGGAGTCGAAGATAACCCTGAGGTTCTTAGCCTCACAGGTGCGAGCAGGAAGAGGGCCAAAGGAGGCCGGCCAGAGAGTGGTAGAAAAGAGGGGTGCAGGTGTGCCGATGAGGAGGATCTCTCCCTTACAGGCATTCAGGCAGAGATCATTGGCGGTGCACAGTGTCCCGTCGATGTCTCGAAAAGAATAGTTTCGACAGGTAAAAGTTTCGACACAAAAGTGGCGAAAACAAAAGTTTCGAATTTTGGGTGGGGGGGGCTTTTGTGTCGGAACATTCGACACAAAAGTTCCCCTCCCACCCAAACCCCCATTTTTTTAAACACTATTTTAACTATACCAAATTAAAATAAACCCTTTACTATATAAAAAAAAAATCGAAACTTTGACTGTCGAAACAGTCACTATGAACCGCGGCGCACCACTCTTGGATTGCAGATAGACAGTCTGGGATGAGAGAAGGAGAAGAGGTGGCAGACGGGAGCCTGAAGGTGTGCTGGGTGTCCTACGCATAGCACTGGAAGTTGGAGCAGAGAGCAGTAATGCAGTGGGCAAGAGGTGCCAGGTATTGGTTGAACAACCAGGGAGAAAGGTTAGACCTCTGGGGAACACCACAGGTGGAGAGAGCGATAGAGGAGAGGAAGGACCCTGTCTACTATTATTAAAAATCAGGTACCAGTTATTATACCGATCCCATTCATATGCCTGTTTTTTTAGTTTGAATTTTTTTCTGTAAAGTTAATTCATCAATACATATAAAATCAATGCATTTGGGAAATGACTCTTTCACCAGTCTGAAAGCCAATAGCTAATATCTAATTTTTCTAATTTCAATAGCTCTGTTTATGTCCTTTTTATCTGCTGTGGTAAGTCAGTCTCAGGAGGCGGACAAGAGGTCATGCCACAATTTGAGTTTTATTAAAGTAAAGTGAAGATGGCCTGTTCTTTCCCTACGTCTAACATGGATCTTGGACCTATCTAAAAGAAACAATAAAGGGTGCTCGTCAGCAAGTTCTGACCCTACGTTCATAAAAAGGACTAACATACATTTGATCATAACAGGTCTCTAAAGGGTTCCTTCTCAATGTCTGAAATGATGGCTGGCTTCTGACACTCACCCAATGTCTCGCTGAATGGGCCTCATTACAACCCAGGCGGTAAGGGTTTAACAGCGTCGTAAAAGGTGGTGGCGCCTTTAACCCCTTACCGCCTAATTACGAGGTCCCTTTGCGGGTTCCCTACCATAACGGCTGGTTTTAAGGAAGGGACCCGCAAAGGGACCTTGGTGGTCATTTTGGTACTGCAATTTGCAGTACCGTAATTACCGCCTTCCCCATTCCCATTGAGACCTATGGGGCAAAAATGGGAATGGGGAAGGGCCAATGGTGAATGGGGAATTACCGCCCCGCCAACCTTGGATGGGGCGGTAATTCCCCCATTCACCATGGCGGATTCCGGCGTCAACCATGGTGCAAACAGCACCATGGTTTAACGCCCGGGTTGTAATGAGGCCCAATGTGTCCATGCTTGGTTGTGCAGTTCAAAGTGCAAGTAAGAACCTCTTTTCAATTTTTCTCGTTTTCTGGTATAACAGTCTCTGACTCTTGCTATCGTGCCGTCAACACTTCTCCCTGGAGTATTGTTTCTCTTAATCGACCTAGGAGTTGACGTCTCTCTCCCCACCTTGGGGTACTACTACTCTCACACCCTCTTGGAGTTTTGTTTCTTCCACCCTGTCTTGGGGACCAGACACTATCACCCAGCCAAGGAGTACTGTATCTCTTACTTAGGGCTCTCTGATCTATCACCCTGCTGTGGGTTTCTTCATCCAACTTTGGGTTTGTGTATCTCTCTACTCGCCTTGGGCTTGTTTGGCTTTCACCTCGCCTAGGGCTCTTTAGTCTCTCACCCCACCGTGGGGTTTCTTCACCTCACATTTGGTCAGTGTATCTCTCTCCCGGCTTTGGGGTCATTTGGCTTTCACCCCACCTAGGTCTCTTTGGTCACTCACCCCGCCATGGGGTTTCTTTGTTGGCTGATGCTCACTGGTCTGTCAGCGCCTTGGACTACGGGTGCCGGTCAACAATTGCTGTCTTGAGCAGTACTGGTCCGCTCATTCGGTCGAGCTTGACTGGGTCCAGACTGTTATGGAGAGGATTTTGTTCTGCAGACCCCTTAGCTCCTCTGTGCAAGATGCCTTCTGCGTCAGGCTGCTTCCTGACTCCCCCCTCCAGTAGGACATCCCCTCTTGCAGCTCGCTCCGCAGGACTTCTTCCCTTTCCATTGGTCTTGCTCATACAACGCCTTTATTTTTCAGGCTGAAATGAGATTGGATGATCCACTGATTCTGTGTTTCTCGTAATGAGGATCTTATAAAAGGGTCACACTTACAATTATACTGGCCAATCCCAATACAGCCAACAAACACCTCTGACTTTCCAGGGAGGATGAATAAAATCCCTTTTTGGGGATTCCTTGTCCACTAAGGGGGAGACACCCCTGTGGGCCCCGCATGGCCTGACCCCTAGGGAGTGGTACGCTTAGCGGCCTCACCTCCCTAATCCCAAATGGGGTGGCTGCCGCTTGGGGAGAAGGGGAGAATTCCCTGGATTCATCACATACCCCTTCCGTTGGCTTTGAACCCTTCTCTAGTTGGAATGCCACCCGGGTCAGGACACTTCTCTCCCAAATCCATGCAGAGCCTTTCCTTTCCTCTGGAAAATCCTCCCAGGAATACGGAGGGGAGTACATCTCTGGTACTTCATCCAGGGGGACCGGCTGGTGCAGATCCGGAAACGCAATAAATCTGTCACAAAAATTACTTCCTCTGGAAGCCAGGGATGACTGCTACTTTTAGAGGTATTTGGTCCTCTGACTTCTAAGGTGAGTGGGACATTAAGATAGGTTCCGTCGTCCCCATGTACACATGTTATTTTTACAACCTCTTCCAAATCCAGGCTGTTTGGGTAGAGTAGGTCCACCCGAATAGCTGATTGTTTGCTGCCCAAATCGATTAGGGCATTGGCCCAGGTCTGATTTATTCAAACCTGTTCACGGGCCTGGAAATGGCTGGCAGCACACAGAACATATTTGCCTCATTAGTTGTTTTGTCTATATTCTCTTCCCATTCTCTCTTTTCTCATACCCCAAACCACCCTATTTCCATGGGTTCCTCTGGATGGTTCTTTGGATTGATATGGGCCAAAAGCCTGTGTCCCTCAAATGAGAAACAGGTGGGGGTTGTAGGAGGTATAGGTTTTGTTCTCATAACAGCATCCTCTGTTATCCCACAGGTTTTTGAATAGGGTGTGGCTACCTGCCTCCTTACCAAATCTTTTCAGGACAAAGGGGTTTGGAATTTCTCAACCCTTTACAATGGAAGGGGGAATATCCTTGACAGAAGGTTTAAGGTCTCTTTTATTTTCTGAGGTTTTTCCAGAGTAATGTCCAAAGAATTGGAAAGGATCAGAGTGGGCCTGGGCAAATGAGATGGTTGTCTCCAGAAAAGGAGGATGATGTTGTAAGATAGCTCTCTGGAGAGGGCCAGGCAGCAAATTAATAAACTGCTTAAGAGTTAATGCTTCAAGGACCGTGGGTAAGCTTTTTCTCCCCAACCATTGGTCAATTACACTTTGTATTCATCCAGCCAGTTCCATAGGGGTCCCTTTGGGGTGCAATTGGGTGTTCCGGAGTTTCCTTTGAAAGAAATTCTCTGTCAGTCCTATCTCGTTGAAAGAGGCATTGCCATTCCATTTGCATTAATGACTCTGTATTACAGGTGTAACTCTCCCTTAAGCACTGGTGCCAAAACACATGTCTTAGATGTCTTCCCAATGAAATTGGGTGGCTAACCTTTAAAAATGTATGAACAAGACTGCTAAGTCTTCTCCTTCTCGAGATTCCAGAGATGTGGGAGAAGCCATATTCAAGCCAGAGATCCCTTTTGCAAGGTCCTCGACAAAACTGTATCTGGTAGCCGCAAACATTTCAGAGTACAGGAATTCAAGGTCTTCCTTGCCCTTGGTACCACTGGGAAGTTAAGTTGTTAGGGTAGTGGCTGACTGGATGTGCATGGCACTTCCCTCGACTAAAGAAGACTGTTTCTTGGCTGCACACAAGGATGGTCTGATACCTCACTGCCCGATAGGGGCTAGCTTCTCTATAGGTTTGGACATCTATAGGTTGATCAGATCTAACACTGTGTTGGTTATGCAGGTCCCACTTCTGACACCACTTGTGGTAGTTAGACTCAGGAGGCAGATGAGAGGTCATGTCACAATGTGAGTTCTAATAAAACAAAGAGAAGACATATTCTTTCACTATATCTAACATGGCTCTTGGCCCTATCTAAAGAAAATAATAAATGGTGCTTGTCAGTAAGTCTTACAAACCCTAACACAATCCTCCACCCCAAAGCCTAATCTAACCTAAGTTCTGATCCCACAACTAATAAAAAGTACTAACATAAACCCAACCAGAACAGGTCTATAAAGGATTCATTCTCAATGTCTGAAATGATGACTGGCTTCCGACCCCCACCTAAATGTCTCTTTGGATGTGTCCAGGTACTCAAAGTTCAAGTGAGAATATCTTTTTCGTAGTCCTTGTCTTCTTGTATTACAGTCTATGACTCTTGCAATCGAGCTGTGATCATTCTGCCTTGGAGTATGGTTGCTCTCAAGCAACCTTGGGGTTGTATGTCTCTCTCCTCACCTTGGGGTATTGCTTCTCAGAACTCTTCTTGTTTCTTTTTTCTTCCACCCTGTCTTGGAATCCAGGCACTCTCTACCCGCCATGGGGTATTGTATCTCTTATCCCATCTTTGGGTCGTTTAACTTTCACTCTGTCTCTGGCTCTCTGATCTCTCAGCCCACTGTGGGGTTTGTTCACCCGACCTTGGGTTTGTTCACCTCTCTCCCCAGCTTGGGGTTGTTTGGCATTTCTTTGTCAGGCTAATGCTTGCTGGTTCGCTGACACCATGGAATTCAGGCGCTGTTCAACCACTTGTGGTTTGTGCAGTACTACGCCGCTCGTTTGGTCAAGCTTGGCTGGTTCCAAACTGTCTCAGAGAGGGCAGCATTCCGTGGGCTCCTTTGCGCAAGAAAACCTCTGTGTCGGGCTGCTTTCTGACTCCACCTTCCAGGAGGACATCACCCTTTGCGGATTGCTCCGCAGAACAACCTCTTCCCTTTCCTTCTCCACTGAATTTGCTCATAAAGGTCTTTATGTTCTAGGCAGAAACAAGATTGGATGATCTGTTGATTCGATGTGTTTCTCGTAATGAGGGTCTTATAAAAGGATCATACATACAATTATGCTGGTCAATTCTCATGTAAATATGCAAATTCAACATCCTAAATGTGAGCACCAGTATACGTTGAGAAATCTCTTTTAAGCAAGATATTAGGCCTGATGGTGACGTAGTTGTTACATCTTATTTTGCTGTGACATTGTATTTAGAGTACATAGAGGAATACAGGTAGAGCAAAGCTGTCCTATAGCAAAGTATTTTTTGTATTATATAATATTTTTCCTTTTAGTATATTTATATTATTAGACAAGGTGGTGTAGTTTAGAAGTGTTTTTGTATATTGAGCTTAAGCAAGTTGGTATTAGTTGATACAGTGAGCAAGAGGGTTGCCATGTTAGAATATGCGTTTTTTACAGGCTGTATTAATTAGGGAATTAGGATTGTGGTGTTCCAGGGGATGCAACAAAGTTTTTGGCCTCGCTGATTCCTGCTCGCTGTATCATTGGTCCGTCACAGTGGGGAGCTACGGCCGGAGCTGGCTCACAGACCATTGTCTAATTAGGACAGAGCTTTTTATCAAGTACACCCTGAAGAGTGCCAACCAATCACTGCTATGTATTTTTTGCTGACTAGGATAGTGTAGATCATGTTTCAGGGGCGGTATTTTGTTTGTCTCAGGAAGGGAAAATACCAGTAAAATTAGTTAATGTATAGTGTTCTTTAGGCGCTTGCTGATGAATAATAAAAGGGAATGTTAGAATTAGAATTTATGTTGCATTTGCAGAATAAGTTAATCCTGCAACGTTATGCCTTAAATATTGCAGCCCAAAGTCAGCGTGTTGAGATGTTTGTCAGTTCAGTTCCACAGGGCAGTCTGACTCCCCTGGACGATATTTGCAAATAAAATAGAAGAAAACCATATCCTGGGGATACGCCAATCAGGTTTCAGACCGGGCCATGGCACGGAAACAGCTAGACATGATCAAAGATGAGGGAAAGCCTGCTCTACTCCTCTTACTAGACCTCTCAGCCACCTTCGATCTGGTCATCATGAAACCCTATGCCGACACCTCCTAGATGCAGCCAACTTCTCACCAGAGGCAATGTCCTGGATAGCATCCTTTATATTGGGGAGATCCACTACAGTTTTCTCCGACCTGGCCAGCGCACCACCTATGCCCACCCCCTGCGGAGTCCCACAAGACTCCTGTATCTCCCCCACCCTATACAACATATTTACCAAGCCCATCTTTGACCTCTTAGACACCATTAGCATATCCTACACTAACTATGCTGATGACACTCGAATCCTTCTACCCCTGACAGGCAGGTACAAAGAAGATTTGCGCACTGTTAATAACATTTACTCAACAATACAATTCTAGATGGCAATACTTTTCCTGTGCCTAAACAATGACAAAACAGAAAGTTTACTGGTGGGCGCTCCAACGATGCTTAAGAACCTAGACACCCAATTGTCAGTCCTCATTGAAAGGACAAAGATCCCCACATCATCATCATCAGTAAAAACCCTGGTGTCCATTTAGATGCAACGCTGGCCCTTTCAAAGCAAGTGAACTCGGTCGCCTCATCAGCAGCATACACAGCCAAGCTTATCAATGTTGCTAGGCACTTCCAGACCTCAGACATCTGCCTTACACTTGCCCACGCAATCACAGGGGCCATTGCAATGTCCTATTTGCAGGAACTTCCAAGCGGAACTCAAAGAAATTGCAAACAATCCAAAACAATGCCCTTCGGGCCGCACTCAACATACCGAAAAGAGACCACATCTCTGCCGTGGGGAAGAAAGTGCACTGGCTCCCAATCAGGGAAAGGATCATTTTCAAAGTGCTCTCAATCACACACAAATGTCTATCAAACACAGTGCTGCAATACCTGTTCCAAAAAAATATGAGATGCAAATCTGACCGACCAACCAGAACTGCCTACGCCCACCGTCTATCCCTACCGAGAGCAAAATGAGCCAGGGGTGGAGGTTCAAGCTTCCCAACTGTGGCAAACAATCAACTGGAATTCCCTCCCCTTGCATTAAGAGCACAACCATCCTACTGGTCATTCCGCAAAGCCTGGCTATTCACCTAGCTGGCCTGTTCTCGACCTCACACCTATGTCAGAAAGGAGATCACAGATCTATGGCCCCAGGGACATACTGACACTAATCTGCCTGCCTCTATGTAACTGGTTTGCCACAATAGCGCCCTGATGCCTTTGGGGTGAGGCGCTTTACAAATAGATAAATAAATACAAATTTAGTTTTTTCTTGCAATTGTTGCACTCCATTTTTGATTACTTTTTCCTTATTTTTGGATTACTTTTGGGACATTGCCCCTGAACACTCAAATAGTCAACAAACTCATGGGGCCTTTCACATGAGGGAGAATGAATAAGATCCCTTTCTGCGGATTCATTGTCCACTAAGGGGGAGTCACACCCAGTGGTATCCCGCTTGCCCTGTCCCCCAAGGTCTGTTAAGCTTAGCAGGCACACCTCCCTTGTTCAAAAGGGGGTTGCTTCCCTTTGGGGAGAAGGGACGAATTTTCAAGATTTGTCTGATTGCTTATATGATTTTAAGATCAAATGTTGCTGGTCAGATCTTTACAATGGAGGAAAGAGACATTGGACTCAGTTCTAGTCGCAAAAGTGCAATTGAGGCATTGCGGATCTATGTCTTTTGAGTGCTGAAAACAAGCATTTTTGGGTAAATGATATTATTTTTCGACCACTAAACACCCTTCCCAACATATTTTAGGACTGCTGGTGGAGTTATATAAAAAAACTCTAGTCCAAGAATAAGTTTGGAAAGTGTTGTATAGTGGTTGAAAATAAAATATTGTTAACTCAACTATGTTTGTTTCCATGCTCGAAAGACAGCATACCGGCATTGCGCAGAAAACCTAAGACAGCTCTCCAAAACGATCCTTAAATGTTTTCTAAAGGGATATCAAGACCAGTCGGAAATATTTCCAAGATATATGTATTAGCTGGTATACATTTCTGTTTCTAAAGTTTGATCAAAGGAATAAGCAAGAACCCACCCAACTTAACATCAAGGCCACGAATAAAGGCTCCCCAAACCATTGCTTTTTGTCATTAATGATATAATTCTGTGCATTGAGGGACTCACAAAGATTTCAAGACCTAAATATTGTATTTCTTGCACCACTTCCAAAGGCCCATCCGCCAAGTGCCAACTAAGTTTATTGTTGGATTGTATGTTTCTTTAATTAGAAAATATCATCATTTTAGTCTTGAAGGAGTTAATAATGAGATGGTTCTTCTGCGTGTAAGCTTCCAGAATAGAGAATGCTTGCTGCAGGCCTATAGGGGTGAGATCTAATACAATTAAATCATCTACATAAGCAAGTAGCTGTGAGTCTAAAAACATTTGGAGGAAAAAGGCAAATGTCCTTTTTGTTAATCTTGGAGGTCTGTTAAATAGATATTGAAAAGCAACAGACTAAGGACGCAGCCTTGTTTTACTCAAGCAAAACAAGGGGGGGATCTGGGAATCTCTCTACCAGCACGAACACAGCCCAATGACCTGTTCTTGGGTGAATAACCCCTGGGAGAGACTCTACCAAGTCTTTAGCTCACTGTCCCTTTCACAGAGAAGAAATTTCCCCTGCCTCCAAACTCGGGTCCGGGTCCCTGAATGGGGAAATACTGGGCCATTCCGACTTTGGAGGGCCCGGTATTTCCCCATTCAGGGAACCCCGAGCCGGACCATCCCCATTCCCATTGAGCCCACATAGGGCTCAATGGGAATGGGGAGGGAGCCAACAACGGGCCCGTTAATAACGGGCCCGTTGTTAGCTCCCTGGTCCCCTCACGGGACCCGCAAAGGACGTCTGGTCTGACCAGACGTCCAGAGCGGGTCCCGCAAGGGGACCTCGTAATAGGGCGGAATGGGTTTAACGGCACCGGCAGCTCTACCAGCACTGTTAAACCCATTCTGCCAGGGTCGTAATGAGGCCCTATGTCTCTAGAGCTCTGGTACTCTCTAGGCTAGACTACTCTAGTAGCCTTTTCCTTATTCTACCATCTTCTTCTCTACGGCCCCTACAGCTAATCCAGAATAGGGCTGCAAGACTTATCCTTTGCCTCAAGCCCAGGGACTGCATCTCTCCAGCCCTAAAATCTCTCTACTGGTTCTCGGTTGCTGCAAGGATCAAATTCAAATCCCTCTGCATTATCCATAAGGCTGTCTGGGGCCAGGGACCATGCTATCTATAACTGGCTCTTACTAAATACTCTCCCTCCAGATCTTTACATTCCGCTTACACCAAATCTCTGTGTGTTGAGCGCTTTGAAAAACCGCAAGCTGTTTCCTCGGCAGGCTCCGTCCGATGGAACAGCCTCCCCCTTCCTCTATATCTTGAGCCAGATCTCCTCAGAATCCAGAAGTTCCTCAAGACCTTCATTTTCACCTCCTCCTTCCCTTCCTCCCTACTCTGTTAAACCCCACAGTTGGTGAGATTGGTGACCAGAGCCCATATGTGTCCACCTGGGTCCTGGCCTCCCACCCTCAATCGCATTCAGCCCTCGCCCGCTCCCAGCACTTGCCTTGGCACCCACTGGCCTATGCCACCACTGACCTGCACTTACATATTTATTGGCAGCTGACCACTGTCACCAAGTCATTTAACAGCTGCTTCCTCCCTAGCACTTCCCTCTTTGTTACACCTAGCACTTTCCCACCCACCATCACTTCCTCATCCTTTCTCCCTCTCTGCACTTGCTTGTTCTGAATGCTCACAAGGTTTAGTAGGTCTGCCTCTATTTTTCATTGTTATATTTGATTTCCTTCGCATGTTCCCTCCCTGTTGCCCTGTTGGTGCTTTGAAACCCAGTTTACTTAATGTATAAGCGCATTACAAATTCACAATAAAATAAAATAAAATGAATACATACAAAAATCTAGGGCAGAATTGGGACTTCATTACACTGAAAGTGCTCCTTCCCACTGCATCCCTTTCCATTGCTCAATGGTCACCCCGTTTCTCCTCCCAGCCTTGGGTGACTCTTCCCCTTTTACATGCGCCCTAACATTGTCTCTTTCCCTTTCCTCATGATGTGGACCTGGCTGCATTTTTGCAGAAAACATCCTTCCCTATTCTGCTTTCTCCCACCATGTTTTATGATGACTGCATTCAGGGGCTCATTTACTGCTCATACCATCAATAGGAGATAGGGGCCGATGCTGTTATCTGATCGCTACCCCCAGCCGCATCCTCAAGGCAGGAGACATCTGTACTATTCCAAGTGCAGTTTGCTCTTTCATTTCACTGCTGCTCAGCAGAGAGGTACTACATATTCTCCCCACTTTCCTCCATAATCCCCCTGTTCCTTTTCAATGGCTGTATGTAGTCCGTGAACGTATGCAAATGGCTGTACTGTGGAGATGGGCAAAGCATCTACATTGGCCCAGAGAGAACTTCATATAGATGAAGTTCCAATTCTGCCCTAGGTTTCTGTATGTATAAAATGGGTTTGGCATTACAAAACAGTTTTTATTCCGTGAAAGTGAGACTGTGACCGCCCTGGTGCAAATAGATGTCAAAATAAGGGCAATCTGTCTGGCGAACATGGGGTCTTATACCTCTCTTTTCACCTTGTAACGCCAAACTACTAAAAGCTTATGGTAGAGCTATATCCCCTGGGTTCCATGTGATTTCATCGCCAGGCTTTTAACGTGCACATTCCATCGAATGTGCTCATCGTTTATTTTTGTTTTTTTTGGGGGGGTCCCACAAATCCCCCACCCACACTTATTTTTTAATATTGCCCACCTGCCCAAACCCTTATTTGCCCTTTCCCACCCCCCCTAAAAAATTCGATGAGCACATACGATGTAATGTGCACGTTTAAAAGCCTGGCGATGAAACAGCAGGCGATGAAACAACGTTGTACCATCCCCTGAATGTAGCATATTGGTGGGACTGTGAGAGGGTAAGAGGCAACGCTGATTTGCTTTAAGTTTGACAATTAACCTAGGGGCCATTAACCAATCTCGTACAGCAAGCCTTCTTCCACCACAGCCTCTGCTATCTTTGCACACTCATAACACAAGCTAACCCACCAGCCACCTCCCTAGATCACACCTTTTGCCTTTTTCCATACTCACTGCCCCATCCAAGCTTTTAATTAAGCCCACAAATTTCATCCTTTTGCCAGACTCATTCCTTCATCCATTTTTTTTCATTTTGTTTGGTTTCCTTTTTTCTATCATTTTGTTGTACATTTCTTTGCCTAGGCTAAACCTATAACTTTTTTGTACTATGCAACTTATCATTCCATCTGACTCTATAGCTACACTGAAGGGGCACCTTCCCACTGCATTCCTTTGCACTGCTCAATGTTCACCCAGTTCCTCCTCACAGCCTTAGGTGACTCTTCCTGTTTTAACATGTGCCCTGACATTGTCTCTTTTCCTTTCCCCATGTCGTGGGCCTGGCTGCATTTTTCCTAAAAACATCCTTCCATCTGCTGCTCTCTCTCTCCCATCATGTTTTATGATGGATGCATTCCTGGGTTCCATTTAATGCTCACACCAACAATCGTAGACTGGGGCCTATGCTCTTATATGATTGCCACCTCCACCCCCACACTAATGGCTGGAGACATCTGTACCATTCGACATGCAGTTTAGATTTTGCTCTTTCATTTCACTGCAGCTCAACACTGAAGTAAGACATTCTCTGCTCTCTGTCCTCCATAATCTCCCTGTTTCTTTTCAATGGGTGTATGTAGTGCATGAACTTATGCGAATGGCTGCACTGTGGAGATGGGCAGAGCCTTTACGTTGGCACAAAGGGAACTTCATCTGGTTGAATAACCAATTCTGGCCTCAATTTTTCTGTATATATGAACCAGCCAAATGCAGGCGCTGCCGTAACCGCTCACCAACACCCACCACAAATGGATCAAAATTGGATAGCTCAAGTAAAGCCAACCAATGTATTGCAGCATTGCATAAAAATACAAAGCCTTATGACGTATTTTGCTCCCCACCAGGAGCTTACTTACAGGATGTTATGGCAGGGCCATGCAAAGCACTATCTAAAAAGTGTTATGAAAACCAGTGTTGTTCAAAGTCCATTGTTGATTTCATGCAGAAGTGAAACAGAGGATACATAGTGGCAATTCACGTTGGCCATCTCATAACGTGTCTTTTTACATGAAAGTAAACCATTTAACTTGCTTAGTATCAGTTAATCTATGTACAAAGTAGCATCATTCTAAACCTGGTACAGTTCTGTCTATATAATCAATTACATTTGGCGAACATCTGGAATTAGGCCAAATGGCCGCACCTGTTCAAATCCGGTGTCTAATATTGAATGCTATACATTTATGAAATAAAGGCCTCTTATTAAAAGAAAAATCTAAGGAGGAACAAGAATGTTTCTAAATGTTTACAGAAGAGAGGAAGAAAGTTGAAGTAAATACAGCAAAGTTTTGCATATACGAAAAATGGCCACTGAAATGGATTGGTTTGCAGAGTTTCTTACTTTCAGCGCCTGGATTTTAAAGTTGGAAAAGAGTTTTGCTTCCGTTTGTACATTGTCTTCCAGAAATGATCAGTTTCTGAGACAAGTGCAAAGAATGATTGAAGGCGAATGGCTTTTAAAACAATACATTAAACTTTGAATTGAATCTTGTCTTCAAAATTAGAAAGTGAAGTAATTTAAAGATAAGGGAGATGCAATACATTATTTTTGTGCCAATAATAAGTCGAGCTGCATTATGAAATGCTTATTTCAAAGGACGAAGAACAATTTTTGGGAGACCCAACAGGAGGGCATTTCGTCCATCAATGTGGGCAAAGGCCATCAACTCAACAAACAAGCGAAAAAGCTAGTAGAGAAGAAACAGTTTAATTTGGGGCAGTTGAGAGATTTGGTATTGGACAGATTGGGTCTTCTTGGATACATGAATTTTCATAGAATTTTAAAGTCGGAATATAACCAAAAACCCAGCAAGTGAACAGTGAATACAAGTGAAGGCAAAATAAAATGTTTACCAAGACTAGAGAACCTATCTTGAATTACTTGATTCCCATGTGAACACTGTGAGACAGCCATGGTATCAAGAGAGATGATACAGACAACAAAAGTATATTTAAACCAAGCTTTATTAATGTTCAAAAGACACACCTCCGAACCGGAGGACCTCAGATCCAAATTTGTGAAGTTAGAATGTCTTAGTATCCGGGAGGTTAACACATTTTGGGAACAAACAACATTGACCCATTACCTACAGGAAAATAAGATACCACGGGGTCTAAGAATCCTTATTTTACCTGATTTTGAGGATCCCCAAGACAGTAATTTAGTTACCAAATGGGAGGCTAATCTGACCGCCAGCTCTAACAATATGCTTAAACTACTAATAGAACACGCGAAACGTGAACATGGTCGTATAGTAACACAAATTGATGCACTAAAGCAGGACATAGAATTATTCGATGCTCCCAGTGTAACAATTGATAACCATTTTAAAACTTTGTACACCAGACTACAGAGACATCAGGACGAAGTGAAACTTTGCAATTCTCGTAAGTTCTCACGTGATGATAGGGACTATCGAGAAAATAGGGTCTATACCTACCAACCTAAGTACGATGAAGTGTCCAGATCGAGAAGTAGTAGTCTGGCCTCATCACCTGTCAGTTCAGAAATTGACAGTGTTGGTGAGAGACCAAGTACAAGTAGCACCAATACAGCACTGAGCTCAGGGAGCACTTCAGATACTACGAGGTCTAACTTTTCTGAGGACCAACTAATTGATTCCAATACAATTGTAGAGCCATCGCCTTTTTAGAACAGATACGACGCTACAAAAAAGGCAATCGCCAAGCGGCATTGAAAAAAGTAAGATTTCAAACCCCTGTAGTGACAAATATTTCAACTACAGATCCAAATCAAGGTTCACAAGGGTCGGCCAACGTGGCAGGTGGAAACGCAAACCCCAATTTTACGCAGAGAAACAAGGGCCTCTTACCAACAATCACTCAGGAATTAGAACAGATACCTTTAATCTATGATTTGAGTATGTATCCACTCTCCTCTGATGAGCAATCTGTTCTTAATAAAGGACTCTCATTTTCCCCTTAGGGCTCCAATGACTATGTACAAATACAAATTGATCTTTTCAAATGTATTCGCAAACTGAAATTAAAAAGATTCTTTGCTACCCAGGTACAGACATATTCAGTTAAGCCCACCATACCTACACCTTCGGACATCACATTTCAAACTATGCATAATACACATGTGATATTGTCATTAGAAGATTGCGAACACAATCAGAAAACTAGTGTATTGGACCTATTGAAGGATTTGAATATCCAGCAGCAAAACTTAAAAATAAAAGAATTAGCAAGCAAATCCAAATTCTTACCTATATTTCCTAAGGACAATATAATTGATACCTTCTATCAGGCTGTGACCAACGACATCCATAAATTGACTGACAATACCAAAAGGAAACGTGCCCCCTTCACCTCAAATTTGACGTCTGCAGAACAGACTGCCCTAAAGAAATTGGCATCTAATCAATCTTTGATAATTAAGGAAGCAGACAAAGGGGGCAACGTAGTGTTCATGAACAAGAATGACTATATTGCAATGGGCCTTGCACACCTGGATTCACCAGGTTGCTATCAGGCCCGCACTAGTAATCCAGTTTCAAACTTACGCACTTTATTGGGCACAGTTTTGAACAAAAATGCACTCCCGTGGCCTTCTGACAGATGTGGAAAAACAGTATCTTACTGTAGACGGACCGGTCATGCCTACGGCGGCCTTCCTCCCCAAAATACATAAACCCTTTACAAAGATTCCTGAAGGGAGACCAATCCTAAGTGGGGGAGGTGGCATTATGGAACCTATTTCCATCTATATTAATAAATGTTTAGCTCCCCTGGTGGCTAAGACACCCACATTCGTAAGAGATACGATGCACATCCTTCAAATTTTTGAACAATTCACTTTTATTCCTAATTTGTTGTTGGTCACAATTGATGTGAAGGAACTGTACACTTCTATTGACCATTAGAAGGCGATACCAAGTGTGGATTATATTTTTCGCGAACATTCAGCATCATACTTTAAACATATTGAACTGGTGAAAGATCTGTTGACCTGTGTACTTATCAACAACATTTTCTTGTTCAATAATTTTTATTATAGACTGCTAATAGGTGTTGCCATGGGGGAAAGCTTTGCGTCCGCCCTGGCTAACATATTTATGCACCAGTATGAGCAAGAGTTTGTGTTTACCAATATGGAATTTTCTCAATATATCTATGTATGGAAACGTTTTATAGATGATGTGATTATGGTTTGGTCTGGTACGGTGGAATGCTTACATGGCTTTGTCACATACCTGAATTCCAATAATTGGGGAATTCAATTTACATATACATGTAGCGCAACTTGCATTACTTTTTTGGATCTATCGATCATCATATCCAAAAAGGGTTTTGTAACTAAAACATTTCGTAAACCAATCTCGGTAAATGCAGTGTTACACACTGACAGCTGTCATAAGAAAGCGGTAATCGCAAACATCCCTAAAGGTGAGTTTATAAGGGCAAGAAGAAACTGCTCCAACACCATGGATTCCAAACAAGAATGTGAACTGATAGACAAAAGATTTCTAGCAACAGGCTATAATCAGCATACTTTAACCATGGCGGAGCAAGCAGTCAAGAATATGATGAGAGTGGATTTACTCACCCCGAAACCTTGTGTTAACACAATTCACAGTAAAAAACTAAAATGTATCACACGTTATAATGCAGATAGCTCAGCTACATACCGAATTGTCAAACGACATTGGCATTTACTCCATTTGGACAAAGATATCTGTACATGGCTAGAACAATTCCCTAACTTTATCTACAATAAAGCTAGCACTTTGAAGAATATAATATGCACATCTTTTATGCCCAACCTACAATCAAGCCGTACATGGCTACATACTCTCCAGGGCAATGGTTTCCATAAATGTGGAGGATGCACAATGTGCGCTCATGTCCTCGAAACAAACCAAGTAGACTTTGGGAGGTTAGGCATTCACCATGTGAATTCCTTTATTAACTGCAACACCAAATTGTGTGTGTACTGTATCATCTGCGAATGTGGAAGACAGTACATAGGCAGCACAATCCGACCTCTCAAAATACGAATGCGTGAACATTTGTCGACTATCTCTAATCAAGATGTGAGATTCCCTCTGGCCACACATTGACAAACATGTCATCAAATGGATAATAAACAATCTATTAAGTTTGTAGTTTTGGCGGAAGTGTCCTTGCCACCAAGAGGTGGTAACCTTGTAACTAAGTTGAGACAATTGGAAGCTCAGGTGATTTGCCAGTACTGTATTGTCTTGAATGGACCGAACACAGACCATGAGCTATCTGTGTTTCTCTGAAGTCTCATTAACCGAAAGGTCAAGGTGACCACAAACGTGGTAGAAATCTTTCTGTAACTGGATATCTTTCATTTGATTATAAATATGCTGGTGTCTAATTGTATACTCTCCTGCAAGGATGGGGAAACATGGTCTGCCTCATAGTAATGTGCAAAAGCCTGTTTACATACAGTACCTAATATATCTACTGAATACTAATATGGTTAGATTACACCTTATTATAAGTAGTATGAGACTAAAACATGCACGCTGTAGGCGTAATTGTCCTCCTCTGCCTGCGCAGATGCAATTTATTAGCTCACTGTATCTTTAACTCTGTCCTATAATTGGCATTATCGGGCACTGTCCACATGTTTATAATCAATATTCTTATCCCCCTTCGTTAAAACAGTGAGCGTGTGTTACTAAGCAAGAGCTTCATAGGTTTGATTGGGAGTACTGGGTTAAATCCCACATCCAATATGTCTGCTTCTACAGCTTACACGCTGCCTCTGCGACGTGCAGACTAGTTACCTCCCCATAGTTATAGGGGAAGATGGGCCATGACGCGGCTGGCTCGTAGGTCAGTTTTCGGTGGAAACACGAGGTAAGCGAGCACTTTTATGTATGACCCTAAAGTTGAGAGTGAAGCCTGATCACGCGCATTGGAATTGAATTCAGGCTTATTAAGTATCTTAACTAATCATGTGCGTTTGTCTTTGTCTCTGTTACTCTCTATTTTTCTTCCTCACACTTATTCAAACGGCTTAATGCGCCAACTGACTGGATTGTTTTGCGCTCAGCGACATATAATTCAGCCAGCAGTATATGCAAGCTGAGTTTTTCCTACAATTGCGGCGTATGTGCAGATTATTTAATATAATAGTTATTAACTATTGATTTGACTTCTGCTTAAAGTTGTTTCAACTATTGGATATTAATGTGACATTACCTCGTTTACAGTGGAGAATCCTAATTTGATTTGAAAAGTACAATATCTATCAGGTTAGTAGCATTATTGAGTTATAGCCACGTATGTTGTGTCTAATGCGTATGAGTGTACAATTTTACAATTGACTATACACTTTCAACCCTTACTATTCCATAGCGCCAGTGACGTATAACAAGGACTTGTGAGGTACACCATTCTTTTGTTTGGTATTAATGCAATTTGATATGGCTTTCTCGCATTTCCTGTGCACACACCATGTTGAACTACCGCTGAACATGCCCTAACTGGATGCCTTTTGTCTCCCCCGCCCATGTTGGCGCTTAATTTGTCTCACACTGAATTGGCTGGTATTCAACTTGTAATCTGTTGCATCTTATTGATGCCCAATATCCTTTTGCCTCAATAGTTGTATCCATGCTATGAATGGAAAACTATCCCACCTTTTGCAAATGGGCTTTTATCTCATTTTGGGTGCCCCTCTGTGTTTGTTTGGTTTGGATTTTATTGTTTATTATGTGCATTGTATTTACTGTATATGTGTACTACAGCCTCAGAAGAAGAGCCTTACAGCTCGAAACACGTGTCAGGCTGCTTTCCCAATCAAATGAAATACATGCTATATGCACAGTGACTAACTTGTGTTTATGTGCGCAGTGTGGATGCAAGCACCCCCTTTTCTCTAACGCCTAACTAACCCTATGCTATGGCAGGCTGCCCATCCCTAAAGAAATCTAAGGAAAGTCCATGTTTTATAAGTCCAAAAGAAGAATGTGTATGTGTCCAAAAGAAACTATGCTGTCCCCACATCTACAACAAAACTAGTGGGGGAAATATTCTCAACAAATTATAAGTGTTCCAAAGTACATTTTCCACACTTGGTATATAGAGATCTATGATGCAAGTTCAATATAGTTCCAACATAACCTTGTTTCGCTACAGATTGATCAAAGTCTTCTTTAGATTCATCAAAATCGCAGTTCACATCATTTGTTGGTCGCGGTCTCCCTTACCCAAGTGTCAAAGGGTAATACAGTTCGCAAAACCATGTAGTCTTGGGGCTTTCCCTTCCACAAGATGTAGGCAACAAAGTTCATACCACTCGGTAGTCTTGGGACTCCCTTCCCCAAGATGAAGGCAACAAAGTTCATACCAGTCAGTAGTCTTGGGACTCCCTTCCCCAAGATGAAGGCAATAAAGTTCAGACAATTCAGTAGTCTTGGGTTTCCCATCCCCAAGATAAAGCCAATAAAGTTCACGCAATTCAGTGGTCTTTGGACTCCCTTCCTTAAGATCAACTTTCAGCTACTGACTTGTTCTCCTCTGCTTCACAAGAGAATATCGGGTCCACTTGACTCTTCCTTCTGTTAGCTTCACCAAGAATTCACACCTCTTTGCTGCTTTCCAATTCTTAGAGGCTTTTGGTCTAGGCTCAGATATCAGAAGACACGTTCCACCCATCACTGGTCACAAAACCAGCAACCACATGTCTTCCCTGTGTTTTCAGTCTGGATGTTGAAAATACCTGCACTAGGAAACTTCCTGGTCTAGGCGCAGTTGACAGACCATACGGTCCACCCATTAGAGGTCATGCAACCATACATTTACCCAATGCCATTGTTCAATAGTTTTTTTTTTTTAAATATATTTTTATTTTATATAAACCAAACAACAGTACAACAGAACATAAATAAACGCATTAACAACAAAAACACTGCAATCCCCATCCCTCCCCCCTATGAGCCTGTATGGTTTCCGCCATCGGTATCTGCTTCGTGCGGAGGGGCATCATCGCCCTCAGATTCAACTGGAGCCGACACTGTTCCAAACAGCTCGGCTATCATCAATTTCCATGCCGTGAGGGAGCCCATTTCCTCCTCCTCCCCTGCAATACTGGCTTCCCGCCACACCGCTGTCTCGGCCTCCGCCCATTTTTGGAGATCCCTCCACCAGACCACCACTCGTGGCTTATGACATTCCTTCCATCCCATGGCAATCCTACGTTTAGCAAGCACATAAGCCAAATCTTTCAGTTTCTCAACATGTCTGAGTTTACACGCTCTGGGATATCCCCCCAGCAGGCAGGCCAAGGCTGAATCCACTTTGAGCGTAATACCTTTTCCTGCCAGCTTCTGCGCCACTTCCCCCCAGTAGTTTGCGATTACTGGGCACGCCCAGAACATGTGTATCATGTCCGCATTCTCCTCGTCACACTTAGGGCACGCCTGGCGTCCAGTGTCCCGAAATTTGGATATTCTCAGGGGGGTCATGTATGCCCTGTGCGTTATATAAAGCTGTATTTGCTTAAATCTGGCATTTCTCGATACTTTTTTGTGATACCCCAAGGCGCGTTCCCACAACCCATCTGCCATCGGGGCCCCCATCTCTGTTTCCCATTCCAGTCTCAAGTGCACTAAATCATTCCCAGCCTTTGTCATCAACATCTCATACAACCTAGAGACCTCATGTCCGCCCTCCGATGTGTCGTATATTATCTCTACCGTGGCATCCGGTTCATCGGCCAAGATAGTTTCAGGCCACCTGCTCCGGATCTCCTGCACTACCCTATGGTATGTTACGTATTGACCCCTATGCAGTCCCGACACCGCCTCTAGTTCTTCAAATTCCATGATGGTCCCGTCTGCCAAATGTCTCCCATGGTGACCAACCCCACTGATTCCCAGTATGTCCGGATGATTGCTCTGAGCTGCCCGTCTCCCATCGCCAGTGCGACCAGTGGTATCTGCGGCACACACGGCAAAGGGTTACCCATCATCCGGCAGGCTTGTCGCCACATGTTCCGTCCCAAGGCCAGCATTCTAGGACGTTCCCTCATGCATGCATTGGTCACCCAGATCACCTCCCGCAGATACAAAGGGGAACAGTCCCTCCCAAGCAGCCTGTGTTCTGGGGTCTCGTCATCAGAGAGCCACCTGGACACATATTGCAGTTGCGCTGCCACATAATAGGCTTCAAAGTTCGGCAGTTTAACACCGCCTTTTTAGTAGAAGTTCTGCAGCTTCCATAATGCAACTCTGTTACGTGTGCCGTGCCACAGGAATTCCCTGCACACACTGTGTAGCCTCACAAAAAACTTCTTAGGTATCATATAAGGGATGTTGTTAAAATAATGCAAAAGCCTGGGCAGTACCACCATTTTAAGCATAGCTCCCCGGCCCATCATCGCTAATGGCAATCTTCCCCAGAACCTCATGCATTTCTCGATCTTCCCCACAGCTAGTTCAGTGTTATGCTTATGTTCTTCCTCTGTCGTGTGATACACGTCTATTCCCAGGTACCGGAAAGAGCTCGTCGCCCACGGGATCTGCAACACTGGCAAGTTCTCCACAGGAGTCCCCACATAGCTACCCAGCGGAAATAGAGTGGATTTCTGGGGGTTTACTGCTATACCGGACAGCCGGGCATACCTTCCCATCACCTCCAAGACATACTGCAAATTTTCTTCTGGGTATCTCAGATATAGCAGCATATCGTCTGCATACAGGGATATAAGGTGACACTACCCTCCTACCTCAATGCCGACCGGGTCATATTGCTGCCGGAGGTAAATCGCTAAGGGCTCGAGGGCCAATATGTACAACATTGGGGACAAGGGACACCCCTGCCTAGTGCCTCTGCCCAGCTGCCATCTTTCCGACACCACTGCACCCGTGCGGACCCTGGCCAGTGGTGCACTGTATAACATCTCAGCCCACCTGATGTAGCCTGGTCCCAGTCCATACCGCCCCAGAGCCGCCAGCAACCACGGCCACCTAACAGAGTCGAACGCTTTAACCACGTCCAATGCCACTATCGCCATTTCGCCGTCGGCTCTACATCCCCATTCGACCACCCTGTGGAGGCGTCTGTAGTGTTGAGTGATGTTCCTGTTCGGGACATAGCCCGTCTGGTCAGGGTGGATCAACTTGCCGATCACTCTCCGCATTCTGGTGGCCAGGACAGCTGTCAGGATCTTGCTGTCCTGGTTCAGCATCGACAGGGGCCTGTAAGAGCTACAACCGTGTCCCGGTTTATTGGGCTTGGGGAGCGGTATTATGATCGCCTCCCTGAGTGACTCCGGCAGCCGTCCCGCCTCGAACGCTTCGTTAAGCATTTCCAGCATGGGCGGGAGCACCTCCTCTTCATACACTTTATAAAATTTGCTGGGGAACCCATCCGCCCCTGGGGCCTTGCTGGTGGGTAACTGCCTCACAGTCTCTTTCAACTCCTCCAGAGTGATCGGAGCGTCCAGCTCCTCTCGCTCCTCGTCACTGACCCTGGGCAGGCCTATGTCTTCCAGCACTTCATCTATCTCCCCCAGGCTGCCCCCCTCACAGTCTTCGTATAATACCTTATAATATTCCACGAATGCCCTATTTACGCCTTCTTGGGTGTCCACCTCCTCACCCTCTTCATTGGTTACCGATCGGATCGGGGATCTCGGGGTCTCGCTCTTATACAGCCAAGCTAGAAGTCGGCCCGTTTTGTCCCCCCCCCGCATGCAGTCTCTCAATATACTTTCTATAGTTTAGATTACAGAGCCTGTCCCAGTGTTCCGCACACTTCTGTTGCAATTTGGAGACCGCCTCCGTATCGATCCCACCTCCTTCCAGCTCTCTTTCCAACTCAGTCTCAGCTCTATGCAAATCAGCTAGGACTCCACTCATCAATCCCTTGGACTTCGCAATGGCGATCCCCCGCATTACAACCTTAAGGGCCTCCCATAAAGTACCAGCCGACTTAACGCTACCTGTATTCACCACAAAGTAAGCAGTTATCTCCTCCCTTATATCCTCCCTGAAAACTGGGTCCTTGAGCGCCTCCGCCCTGAGGCGCCATGTTGGTATGCGCGCCCGTGGGGGGTAAAGCTGCCACTGCAAGACCAGGGGCGAGTGGTCTGAGAGAACTCTCGCCCTGTAGTCTATATGGTCGCAATCCGCGACTACGTCCCGAGTAGCGAAGAAGTAATCAAGCCTCGTGTGCAGTTGATGCGGAGCCGAATAGTGCGAGTATTGCCTCGCGCCCGGGTGTCTCGCTCTCCACACATCTACCAGGCCAAAGTCCGCCAGCAGCGTCTGCAATACTTTGGCCGCCGGACTGGGCTTGGCCATCTTGTCATCCGACCTATCCTCCCTGGGATTCAATACACAATTGAAATCTCCGCCCCAAATCACCGTACCCCCCATCCCGACACTGAGCCTGGTGCACAGCGTCCTAAAGTATGTCGCTGTGTCTTGGTTAGGAGCATATGTGTTTACAATGCACACTACTTTGTTCTCTACCAGCCCCCTTACCATAACCAACCTCCCATCCGCCTCCACAACCTCCCCAATCAGCTTAAATGGGACATGTGGCGCCACCCAAACTAGAACTCCTCTAGCATAGGCGGAATATGTTGATCCCACCACTGTCCCCTTCCACTTCCTCCCTACCAGCTCCATTTTCTCTCGCGTTAGATGCGTCTCCTGCAACAAGGCTACGTCTATCTTTTGTCTCTTCAGATACAACATGACCTTATTTCGCTTCAGGTAGCTGTTAAGCCCTCTAACGTTCCACGTTAATATCCTAAGGTCCCCCATGGTCTATCAGTAGCTTCCTCCCCCCCTCCGAGGCAACCCGCCCCCCCCTACCACGCAGGCACCCGATTCCGATTTCTCTCCCAGGCTCATATAAAAACTAACACACCCCAAACCCCTAACCGAATCAACTGCCCAGCTCCACCCCTGGATCTCAGGCATCCCCGTGTTTGGTTCTCTCTGGAGAACCCGAGTAGAGAACCCAACAGGGTGTCACCCCACTAACAGTGACTAAACTAAACTCAAAATGGGGTATAAAGAGCGGCCCCTAGAGGCTCCCCTCTCTCGCAGCCGTATCCGTGCTCGCGGACCACGTTTCCTAACCACTGGCGCGTACATGTTCTCCAGCGAGTTCAATGACTATATTCAAGTCCCAATGTTCGTAGCTCGACCGGGCCCACAGCGTTACTTATCTCGTCCTTTTTCCTCAGCCGTCTGCACCTCTGGCTCCTGAGGGCAGTTTTGCGCATCCAGCCACTCCATGGCATCCTCCGGAGTGTCAAAGAACAGCATCTTGCTCTTAAGAAAAACCTTCAGTTTGGCCGGGTAGAGCAACATGTATTTATACCCAGCTTCCCGCAATCTCCTCTTGACCGATCCAAAGTTCATGCGACTGCGCTCTACCTGCAGGGTATAATCGGGATAGGCAGTTATGTTCGCCGCTCCTCGTTGTATTGTGCCTCCCTTCCGGAAGTGTTCAAGGATCCTTTCCCGGTCCCGGTAATTGAGGATCTTGGCGATCACCGGCCTGGGCGGGTTTCCCGGCGGCGGCTTCCTGGTTAAGGCCCTGTGCGCTCTCTCCACCGCAAAACCCTGCGACAGGGTGCCCCCTGTGATCTCCTGCAGTAGCATGTTTTCGATAAACTCCGTGGGATTATGGCCCTCAGCACCCTCCGGCAGGCCCACTATACGGATGTTGTTCCTCCGGGCGCGTCCTTCCGCCTCCTCCGCCCTACTCTCCAAGTTGCCCACGCGCTGCACCAGGGCATGGAGTTCACGCTTTTGCACGGCGCAGTCTGCCGCGGTAGGGCCCATTTCTTTTTCCAAAGTCTCTGTGCGCTCCGCCAGAGCTCGCACGTCCTGCCTTAGGAGGTTTACGTCTTCCTGCACCGCCCCCACCTGGAGTTCCATTGCGGTCTTCAGTTCAGCCACAGCAAGCTGGAGCTTGGTCTCCCAAGTCGCTTTCAGGTCCGCGATCGCAGCGAGGACTTCCTGGTTCGCACCACCGGCGGCCATTTCCTTGGCCTGAGCCTTGTCTTTGCTTCTGGCTCCATCCGGGCCGGGCGGCGTCTTAGCGTATTCGTCGAGCGTGGGCTGTTTGTTCTTCGCTCTCAGGAGTTTATTAGACATGCCTCCCGCCAGAGGGGTCTTTCTGTCCACGCTTGGGTCTGGGGCAGGGTGTCATAGAGCGCTCTTCGGGTGTCCCCTCGCCATCATCACATCTCCGTCACGGAGTTCCTTTGTTCTCCGGCTCCCCCGACCATCTTGTCTACTGCCTCTGTCCTTCTCTGCCCCAAGACAGGCCGGGTTGGGCTTCACCCTTTGAAACGCCCCGAGGGCGCACGTGTGTTTTCAACCGCCGCTGGGGTCCTAATCCACACTTTTAGGCCCTTCGCCCTCCTGCAGTTCCGCGCCCCGACACCATATCGCAGGCTCCCGCTACCATTGAGGCCTGGCCTCCACCTCGCGTGTCTTCCGCTGTGTGCCTACTCAGGGCCAGCTTTGTGTCCCACCGCACACTCCCTTGCTGCCCGCACGTCCGGTTACAAAGTACCTTTGGCCAGGCCCGGCTCCCTTTCCAGGTCCACGCCGTCAACTTCACAGGCCCAGAGTTGACTACCGGGTGTCTTTAATGATCGTGACGCACCCGAGCCGTGCCCAACCACTGCCACCATGCTCCAAGCGATCGTCGGGCGCCCAGGTCAGCCACTCCTATGTTCCTTCGTTAAGTGGCGGCAGCCATTTTCTCATTCGTCGCGCTCTCGCCTCCAAATCTTCGCTTAGCTTCTAGTTACGCTTTCACGGTGCGGGCCCGTGTCAAAATGTATCCACACGTGCACCCAAGCTTCATGTACGCAGTCATCTCTGTCTCACCCGCGTTGCATCGGTCCTTGCACGGTTTTCAGTCGGATAATGTACGGATCTGCGGGAGCCCCCGTACAGCCACGTCTTTTCACATGGCTTCCTAGCCACGCCCCTCGCCATTGTTCAATAGTTCATCAAAACATGCTTTTACTTAATTGCAAGATTTTTCATATAACATTCAAAGTGCATGCAGAAAATGGGGCACTTGTTTTCACCAAGAGGCTCGTATGGTTGCTATTACATCACAACCTTTCCTCAAGTACCCGATTTCTTGTCATTCACTTGTTTCAGCTATATCACACTCTTCCTGTGGTTCAGCATTCAATATACATACAGCCTTTCCGTGAGTTTAGGTTCTCTTGGTATGGGCTCAACAGCCCAAGAGTGTGTTATTCAAAAATAATATGTTTCACTTCATACAGGCTCACCAGCCCCTTTCACAAAGTTTGGTATTCAATAATGGTAAGTTTCACTTTGCACATGCTTAACAGTCCTTCTCGGAGTGCCCAGAGCCCCAAAGCACTTCCAGAGCCTTACTGGGCTACTGTGCTCCCCTCAGAGGCTTCCCTTCTGCCCGGGAAAAGCAACTCGCTGGTTTGCTGACTGCTTACGTCCAGAGACGTCGGCCTCTGTCTCCGCTTCTGCTTCTCTGCAATACCTGCTCTCTGCTTTCCCACACACATGGCTCCCGGTTCTGGGATTCTTGTCAGTATCTCAGCATCCCGGCTTCTTCCCTCTCGGCACAGCCACTTCCTGGTCTTCTCCCCTGGTCTTCTCCTTGTTCGGCTCCACCTGTACCGCTCGCACTTCTCGTACCTCTCTCTTGATACTTCTGACTTCCAGCTTTTATACTCTTGTACATTCACAATGGGTTGCAGGTGAAACAAAGTATTTCCAATTGCCTGACCTTGTTCAGGTCTATTAGTGTGACATGCCTGACCTCTCTTCTTCATCCCAGTACCAGAGTGGTACTTGCAACAGGAAATCTGCATTACTCCTAGTTACCTATTCTTCTTCTCAGTACTTAAAGGAAGGCCATAGGGGATAACAGACTAGGACTGACAGCCCATAAAGGCTAAGGGAGGGGAGGGGAGGTTAGTACTAGAAAAGGGGGACAACGTGTCTCACCTTCAGGCACCCTCTCTCCAATCGCCAAGGACTCTCTACCCAGGTGATCTTCCCTCGCTTGTCCACCCCCAACGTTGGGACCCAAAACTGTTGGCCCTTCCCTGGCCACCGGAATAGAAGATCCCTGGTAGAGGTAGAGCGCCTTCTGGTGTCTTACAACACAGAAGAAACTCTGTTTTGGATTAATTTAATTTTAAATTATCAGCTAGCATTCATGATTCAATCACGTCCAGGAATCCCATCAAGTAACTAACATCCACAGCAGAGAGATCTTCAAATACAACTAAGTATTGTCTGCCTATTTACAAATGCCTAATTCATGCTCGGCCATCAAACTCCTGAGTGGCTTCAAGAAATAAATATTCCCACAGGCAATTATTGTAAAAATAAAAAAAATCAACATAAGCAAGCGAAAACCAAATAAATGACATGTAGGAAGCAAACAGATAATCAAAGAAACAATAATTACTAACTTGATACTACCTTGAAAATGAGCCCTTTTAAAAGACCCAGCATTTTACCTCCATAATGGTCTCTTAGTCAACAAATAAAAGATAATAAATTCAATTTTCAAAAATGGCAGTAAGGTGGGTGATGTGGCATACAGCATTGTTTTTTCAAATGCTTATTATTGAGCAAAAGAAGTCATATTCCACAACTGTCAGATATTATAGCAAAGCATATTACATCCGAAAAGCAGTAAAATAACAGATAACAGTAATATCGTGGTTCCCTTGTAGGCACAGGGATCAATACAATTGCTGGCACTTGTAGGCATGACAACTCATGTGTCGGCAGAGTTCCATGTTATTAATGAACATCGACTGAAAAGCTGCACTCGTAGCCTTAGTGCCCTACTGGTCCTTCATTATTTAGAAATAGGCAATACTTTGGAAGACTTCACATGGATTTGTGTAGAAAAGATCAATGGGAACAACAATGCACAGACAGCAAACAAATTAGCTCATAAAGAACAGCTATGGATATTTAATTTGAAAACGGTGGACAGGGGGCTAAATTCCTTGGAGGAATGGGAATGTAAAACTTGATCGGGCCACCATCGGGCTCTTTTGGGACCATCATATTTAGCTCTGCTACTAAGATAGACGGGAAGTATATATTCTGTTATTGGATGGCATATACCTTTCTTGCCACAACACACTTTGAATTGGGCTCCTGTTTGAGTACCCCTGTACACCATTAAACATCCAGACTTGAGTATCCAGGTAGGTACCTTTGTTGTTTACATCATTATTGGCTCTATATGTATGCCAATCAGGCTAGTCATTTTGACATTTAATGAATTGTGAATGTTCCTGGCAATTTGTTACCTTTCTTTAGCCAATTGGATGTTTTGATCTGCCAGTCACTCCATCCAAATGTATTTGGGTTTTTACTATTAGGAGGTTCCAATTCCTATAGCTCTCAACTCACACGCTTTTGGCGGCTGTCACCCGCCTTGTAAAGGGCTGGCTCACCCGCCAAGCCTCCTGCACGCCCATTCATTCCAATGGGCGTCTCATCCGCTTTTGCAACACAAATGGTTGAGAGTTATGAATTCCTATATTCTGTTCTGGCAGTGAAAGAACTGGCCATTTTCATTTGAGCATTGAGTGTGAACTGCTGATATGCTACAATAGATGGGTTCCAAAGTGATCAAAATACAGTTGGTGCTGAATAGATTGCTTTATGCAATCTAAGCCTTTCTTACAATTAAAGACTTGCTGATGCCGGTGTCAGCACAACATCATTACACACTGGGATCAGTGTTGCTAGGTCCGAAGGAAAAAATAAGCTGAATGCCCTTCCACAACAAGCCCAAAACAAGCTGAGAAAAGTAAGAAACATCACACAACAGCAAAAACAAACAAAGACAGAACACCGACATAGTGTGTTAGAACAACAATTTTTTTATTGAATGGAGACTAGAAGTCCTAGAATGCAAAATAATGCTGGGCTGAAATATATTTTCTTTTTACACTACTGTGCACTACTGTATTTTATTTACTTTGAGATAATAAACGTTGTATAGCAATATAACTTGGCTAAAGAATGATTATAATAAACATCTGGCTGGCTATGTTCAATGCAGAACAATCCATTTTGGCAGTAGAGCAGGCAGTATTTTGGTATATAGCGTTCACCGTCTCCAGGTTGTGAGTGGACAGGAACCTGTGCAAAGAGCTGTTTGAAAAACTGGTAATCCTGGCTGCTGATTGCAAAGTATATCTATGTTGAAATTGATCACAATAGAAGGCTAAGTGGGGCACAAAAAGTTTAAAGTTTGGTTTTAATTGGTTGCCCACAGAATTGCCTTGGGTCTCCGCTACTATTTGTTAAGAAAACATCTATTGGTTTTACAGATGTGCGTTACTGATTAAGCTCAACATGGCTTTGGTCATCCGTTTGCAACATCTGCCAATTGTAGTGGGGACGATGGACGACCGGCACTTGTTCCTAAGATTGACAATTTCAGATGGAAGTGTGCATACTGTGGGGGGGGGGGGGGGTGAACAGGGTAACCAACAACATGAACCGAATTAGAAAAATGTTAAATACATTGTAACATGGCCAACTGGAAGCTTGAAAATAATAAACTCTCTCTGAGAAGATGTTGTGCATAGACTCCAGTGACACTGAATCCTTGGATATCTAACCAAGTCTTTAGAGGCACTAGGAGCAGCTCAAGGAGTTCAAGGCATTGTCATTGGTCTCGGGCTAGGAGCGCTGATGGAGCCATGCTGCGCACTCTGGCTCCAGGACACGGCCCATGAAACGGCATTGTTAATCAACATCATAACAATCACACATACCAGTCCACATTCTCAAATAGCTGATGCAAAGATTGATTTAATAACAAAATATGGAGTAGACGCATGCACAGCAAAATTGACTCCTTAACAAATAGGAATCCCTCAGCAATGACTGTTGAGGGATTGAATCCACTGAGTCATTTTATGTAAGACAAATTTAGCTAGATATCAGAGCAATGCTGTTAAATCATTCCTAGATAGGGAGCAGGTAAAATGAATCAAGCTAAACATACTTAATAGATCAATGCATAAAATAATATACACAAGTTCGTCAGATTGTACAGTATCTGGGATAAACATTTCAGAGGATTTTGCCCATGAGAATCTGCATACACAAAAACAAAATGAAAGAGCTATTGAAACGACAAAGTAAAGACACTGGAATGGGAGAAGAAACTTATCCGGACTAAAAATAACCCCTGTGCCCTCCCTTGCCAAGATACGTCCCAAAATGGCTAACCCCTCAGACCCTGATCATCAACAGACCACCAAATCTTCATTTAGGAAGACCTGTTCAATCTACCTCACCATGAAAACTCGGCATTTGAGATCTGCACAACATGACTAGCGGTAAATATTTTTACATTGATGCCTCAGAGCTCTACAAACTTCTCAACCACACCTTCATATCTTTCCAAACTTCTCAACCACACATTTCCATGCATGAATGGATGTGGCACCCTTAAAATGATCTCTCTGTTCTGCACTTAACCGTGGCCCATGGCCCCTGAACAGCACCTATGCAACAAACATCCAATTAAAAAAGTAATAAAGAATACCCAAGAAATTGAAGAGAATCGCCAGGGCAAAATTAAACTGAAGGGATGGCTCCTTACATCACCACAGTTTCGTAGAACACAATAAGCTAATTCAACACCAGCCTAGGAACTAAAAAGACTAATGCACTCCTAGGCGAATACACTACAAGGAAGACAAAAGGCAGTATAAACATCAGAGTGGGTCAAAACGAAAATTAAGGCTGAGTTTGTCTGTGCAGCATAGCAGAAATACCCCGCTCAGTAACTACTGGAAAAATGCACTCAGATAGAACCAAATTCAGTGCAAATAAGTGCCAAAGTGGGATCTGCCCCCCCACCCTCATACCAAAGGCCCCATAGATTATAGAAAATCACAATGTTAAACATGCCTATCTTTTTACTAAAATGATAATAGTCAATCAATAGCCAATTGCTATCGCCTCCATTGCAAATGAAAGTAAAACTCCTATCCAAACGTAATGCTTTCATGGAATTATAAGGACAGTGAAACATCATAGGAGTGTTGGCCCAAATGCCAAGGCATAAATATTCAAGTCAATGGAGAATAACTGGCCCTGCAGGACAATCATTAACAGCCAGGAACAAGCATAACTTCAATGATATATCCCTTTTCATTGTTATTCCTGCTCTTCGATAGGTCTTGCTACCAACTTCCTGCGGAATTACTACAAAACATCGAAGACAATTACAGCAAGATGAAAATCTTGAAGGTAAAACAACAAATTCTGATGAAAAAATAGATAGGGGTGGGGGGGGTTTGGGTTTGGGTTGGTATTTATTAAAGTGGGGGGATGTGAAAAAAAAACGTGAATGTTTTAACGTTGATCCCTTCCTGCTACCTCAAAAATAGGCCAGCTATCCCTCCGATTCTCAACATTTATTTACAAATGATATCTTAATCTGCAAATATTGTTTATATATAGTCATTGTACTTCTATTCTTTGAACATGCTAGCAATGACCAAATGCTAATAAGAAGAGGAAATGGAGTAGACAGTGTTCTCAAAGTTCACATATGGGCAGGGATTTGGTTGCTCTTGGATGGAAACCCCGCTGATCAGCTGGCCTATGAACTCTTCAAGACCACTATGCAGGACATGATGCGCTGGAATTTTTCACATTGCTTTTCTGATTGTCTAAGATAGCCAAAGCCACTGCTGCAACCCTACAGATAATATCAGCTAGAAAACCTGTTTCAATGCTTGGCACATTTTTGTCTTCCAGGTGGCAGATTGATTGTGGAACTCCCGCTGATCAGCTGGTCTACGAACTCTTCTAGACCACTATGCAGGACATGATGCGCTGGACTTTTTCACATTGCTTTTCTGATTGTCTAAAATAGCCAAAGCCACTCCTGCAACCCTACAGATAATATCAGGTAGATAACCTGTTTCAATGCTTGCCACATTTTTGTCTTCCAGGTGGCAGATTGATGGTGGAACCCCCCGCTGATCAGCTGACCTACAAACTCTTCTAGACCACTGTGCAGGACATGATACACTGGACTTTTTCACATTGCTTTTCTGATTGTCTAAGATAGCCAAAGCCACTCCTGCAACCCTACAGATAATTTCAGCTAGAAAACCTGTTTCAATGCTTGGCACATTTTTGTCTTCTAGGTGGCAGATTGATTGTGGGGTGACGCAAGTCTCTCTACTCCATTCCTCAGTCCAGTCATGCTACTCAAATGCTGAGTGTACTGGCACATAACGTGACCTGGGCCAAGAGGTATGCAAAGACCAAAACTTTGTTTATTTTGATTTATTAAACTTAAATTGCACCACAATGACAAACTAAGCATAGCAGAAGAGATTTAACAAAATAATCAGTAAGGATGGTTTAGTGTCCTAGTCATTAACAGGCCTCACTAGCCACTATAACTCTTAACACAAGACAACTTTAAAAACAAGAAAACAGGATGATCCAAGTACCCAGTCCTTAAGAGACCAATCCAACCTTTTAACTTGACCAGGTCCTGCTGTCTTCCCATGTTCTCCAACAAATTGAAGGGTTTGTCACCCCTTTGATGATCGTATTACATTGTGGATGTCAAGGCCAACCAATGAGAACTGTCAGGGAAATGCATCAAGCCTTCTTGGAAAGACAAAGATAGAGAGGGAGAAAGATCCCTGGTGTACTGTCTGGTGAACAGATTCCTCTACATATTCCCCTTCATCCTCTCTGCTCCTGACATATTCTTTCTGTCCAACACTCTTACCTTCTCCCACTGTCTGTGTCTGATAAGGGTTGACCTGGCCTGCTGGAACCTTCCTGGCTGTCTCGCGAGGTACTGGTTAGCTTCTGTTGTTCCCTCTCTCCAGCCTTCAGATGTTTCCTTTTTGTCCACAACTCCTCCTTCGTAAACACCATCTTCGCCTGCTATTCCAACCTCTTCCTTGGTCCTAGTGGTACTGCTTTGCTCTCAGCACCTCCGGATGTCACCAGCACCTGGGGATCATTTTCACTTCTTGATTTTACCCCCTTCCCAGTACCACTCTGAACCCTTGCTACTATTTTCTCCTCAGTGCTAATTTCACCCTCTTATGTCTAATGTTCAGCCCAAGCAGGCCATAGGATGTGCCTGACATCAACTTGAATGTGTGTATTCAGCCAAAGTGGTGCTTAGAGGAAGGCCTTTTGGGATTGTGGAATAGGAATGCTTAGTTCTCTCTTGTAGCTAAGATTACAGAAGAAAATAGAGATGTGCTGAATAGGAGGGGCGGGTAAGGGCTGCTTCCAGCACTAACCATTGTGACGAGTCAGAGATTCTCGTCCCTTTGATAAGGAATAGGAATAGGAATCACACACCCATACCCATACCCATACCCTAACCCAGGCAGTTCCTAAAAATGTCCAGGACAGTAACCATAAAGTGCTTTATGGGTATATGTATATCTGTGAATTAACCCTGTCTGGGTGGAAGAACAGTACTGGGACGAGGAGGCTTATTAATGCTGATAGAAAGGAACAAGAGAACTGTTCTCAGCAGTCTATTCTACGAGCCCCTTTCAGTAACCAAGGAGGGGATAAAAGTGATGAGGGACGTGGTCCGTGCTGGTATGAGCAGCGGAGAAGTAGTGGAAATGACGAGAAGAAGAGAAGTTGTGGAAAGCGGAATCATAAAGAAAGCAGCAGATATCGTCTCCAACGCAACGGAAACACTGTAGCAAACTTGGCGTTTGCCAAGGGATCCTTGAGACGAGCAATACAGAAAGAGAAACCAGTGAAGTTCAGAGGAGGTCAGCTGCCTTGCAGGGAGGTGGAGCGTCAGTGTGCTAACACAAACACTGCTCCCAGGCAGCTCAAACAGCAAACTCATAACAGACCGGGAAACCGCTGTAAGAACACGGAGAACATTCTGCAGTGAACCGATTCTAGGTTGCAGCCAGCAACAGAGCTGTTTGTAATACGCTTGGTCACAAACTGTGACCCTGATACAACACTGACAAAGAAGCAACAGAGGCAGGGATTTCTTCAAAAGGTGTTGGCAGCATCGGGCAGAAGAACGTCCCTCACAACCATCAGGACCTGCCAAACAGAAAAGGGGTGAACCGGACTGTAGTGCTGATTACCCATGTACGAGCTGGGAAGGGGGGGAAGCTGGCCTTTGAAATAATATACGAAAAGATAGCAAGTGTCATGCACTGATAAAACAAGCTAAAATAAAGACACACACATCTTGGTAGGGGAAAATACCAAGAATGTGTCAATGTGCAATTTGACAACGAAGGCTTACTAAAAAAATAAACAGGCATTTGTGAAGTTGGACCTGACGGGGTCCTGCCAACATAGCCCAGATGGCCTTCCCTCACACAGCATGCATCAAGGAGAGGTGGACACCGGAGGTTTATGCAATGCATCTTTATTATCCTTCAACGCCAAACTAAACTGAACTTCCCCTTCCCGCCCATCCCCTTTCCCATAAACCCTGTACGTGACAAGGACACTGCCTTCAACGATGTCACACCCCCCGTTACTTAACACAATGTTATACTTCAGTAAATATCTTCTAGGAGTCTATGGGGTCGATTTCTGGCCCTCTGTGGCCTCTCCATCAAGTGCAGAGTTGGATGGTCATCTCTCTCACAGGTAAGGTGGTCTGCTCTTAAATGGAGTCTTCACCGTCACCCTCGTAGCAAGGATCCCACCCTTGGGGTTCTGCTTCTGCAGTCAACAAACTGGATTTGGTGATTCTGGGCATCCTTTTGGAATGTGACGAATTTCGCACTATTCCTCTTTTTTCTCCTTCAGCTGAAACAAGGAATCCCTTCACATGAGTTACAGTCATTGGTTCTTTGTCAAACACGGTCAAATGTTTCCTGGTCTGGGGCTGGCGCACTATCACAATGTCTCCTTCTTCGAGATCGTTTTCCAGGGCTCTTTTGTTCTCGTCCTCTCTCCTTTTTATGGTCTACTTGCTTCACGTGTCATGTTCCCTCATCTCAGCATCTCCCTTATATCTCTCATCCCGGCTTGTGACATGAGGGATTCTTGTGCATATGTTTCTTCCAAACCTTTCTTCAGATGGTGTTTTCCCAGTTGTGCTGTGAGGTGTGTTGCGATAGTCCTGCAGTAGTTGATATAGGGCCTTCTCTATGGGTTCTCCATTCAGACGTGCAATTTGTATGTTTCTTTTGATGTTGCTCAGAAAGCGTTCTACAGTGCCATTGGCCTGTGGCCAGAGTGGTGTAATCCTTCTGTGGATGAAACCCATGTACTCAGTGAAAATCTTGAAGTTTTGTCCTGTAAAAGGGGGACCATTGTTGGATTTCACTATTCACGGTATTCCGTAGGCGACAAACATCCTGTCTAGAGCGGGTATGATGTGGTAGGCTGAACTGGATGATACCAATTGCAGATCAGGGAAACAAGAGTATTCATCTAAGGCCACAAATATGTACTCACCCTCTTCTAGAGGTCCAAAGAAGTCTACAGAATCTCATCCCAGGCCTTTTCGGGACGGTCCATCATGTGCTGTGGCTCGGGGTGGGTTATGGGATTGATGACTGCACATGTGGGGCATTGCTTGAGCAGTTATTCTACTTGGGAGTCAAGTTGTGGGAACCATACCGTCTGCCGTAGCATCCTTTAAGTGGACACGATGCCCCAGTGTCCCTCATCTGCTAGTTCTAAGACCTTTTTCTGCAGGGTCCGAGGGATCACCATCTTGGTTGCTTTCACTAGTAGTCCTTCCTTCGGCTCGGGCTAGCTCCTCCTTTACAGCCACCAGGTTGCTGATGTCCTGCTGGGTTTCGGGACTTGTGTTTTCTCCTGTTTGCTTTGCATGTTTCCATCTTCCCGACTAAATAAAGCATCTGAAGATGACTTGTAAAGCCTGGTAATTTTCGGTCTCATGTGCAATGTGATTTGGATTTAGGCATCTCAGTGTGTTCTCGTGCATGATGTAGTGTATGTATTGGTCTGCTATGGAGGTTGTGAGATGGGGTTCCTTGCGAGGATATCGTCATAGGAAGTCTGCTGGATTGCTGTCATTCTCTGGGCGATGGATGATACAAAAACTGTAATCTTGGGAGTCTTAGTGCCAATCTGGCAATTCCTGGGGGCATCTTTGATTGTGGGTTCCCATAAATGAAGAGTAAGGCCTGGTGGTCGGTGACCACAGTGAATGGTTTCCCGTATAGGAAAAGATGAAAATGCTCACAAGCCCACACCACCGCAAGGCCCTCTTTCTCTTCCTGTGAGTAAGCTTGCTCTGTCTTTGATAAGATCCTACTGGCATAGGAGACAATGTGGTACGTACTGCTGTCTTTTAGGTCAATCTCTGCAAGGATGGTGCCCAAACCTACAGGGCTTGCATCGACAATCAGTTCTGTTTCCCGTGCAGTGTTGAAGTAGGCCATGTTTTTGGCATCTGCTATTCTCAGTTTGATTATTTCAAATGATTGTTGGCACTCTCCTGTCCACTCAAAGATTGTTTGTTTCCTTGTTAGTGCTCGTAGTGGTTCGCTTACTGATGCAGTCTTGAATATACCGGGCGCAATAGCTAGCAAGCCCTAAGAAGGATCGTACATCCGATATGCTCGTGGGTGGTTCTACCTCAGTGAGATCGGTTACTTTCTCAGGATCTGGGGTCATGCCCTGTGCCGAGAACAAGTGTCCAAAAAATCGAAGGGTTTGTTTTCTGAACTCACATTTTTCTTTGTGTAGTGTGAGGTAGGCTTCTTCCAATGCCATGCATACACGGGTGAGAGTGTTTCATGTTGTTCTTGATCCTGTCCGAAGATCAGGATATTTTCACTGTAATATAGGCAATTGGGGATATGTTTTATGATACTAATGGAACATTTCAGCAGCCGAGGACATATCAAAACGGAGGCGTTTGTACCTGTAAAGTCCTAGGTGAGCGACAAACGTGGTTACATATTGTGATTCCTTGCTCAGTTCCAGTTGGTGGTATCCTCTGTTAAGGTTACATTTTGAGAATACCGTGGCACCATTTGGAAGGTTCACTATGTCAGTGATGTGGGGGGGCTTGATGACGTTTCCTCAGTATTGCTTTGTTTGGCTGTCGCATGTCCATGCATATTCTGATGTCAGAGGAATCCTTCTTGGGTACTGAGACAATGGCTGATACCCACAGTGTAGGGCCTTCCGCCGGCTATATGATGTCTGCATCTAGTAGCTTGTCTAGGTCTTCCTCCACATGTCCTTGTATGTTTATTGGAATTCCTCTGTAGTGTTGAGCTACCAGTGGTACTAATGGATCAATGTGTAGGTCAATCTGCCAGTTTTTGAGTTTGCCCAAGCCCTTGAATAATGATGGGAAGAGTTCTATTTTCGTGGATGGGTCCAGATATTTGTGTGCCATGAGTCTGTAGAGCACATGTATGAGACCCATGTCAATGGCGGCTTTAAAGTTTATAATGCAGCTGCCGTCCATTGCAGCTTCTAGAACATGCATAGGTATTTTCTTTGTTTACGCTTTGTATCTGCATAGTGCCATGAAGTATCCTTTGCAGGGCAGTGGAGTTTTTGATCCATATGGATAGATATGCACCTATGCTGGTCGGAGGCGCAGGGCATGGGGTAAACGGTTGTACACCTCTTCACTTATGACATTTATGGTCGCTCCAGTGTCCACTAGGAATTCTGGGCTCTGTTCTTTTGCTGTTGGGTTGTCCAGTGCATAAAGGTATCCTCTCTTCCTTGGCTCTTCTGTGGGTCCTTCCTTTCTCCTAGATTCTTCTGGATGCACTGGATCTACTATCTGTTTGTGACTGCTCAACAAGGTATCACACTTATCTTTTGGGTCTTCTCCTAGATCTGGATGTCGTTGATTTGCTTGATTTCCATTCTCCTGATGTCCTATCTTCTGGCTTCCTTTCTTCTCTGTCATCTCTGTGTCTTCAGTGAGGGGCTTGTAAGGTTGGCTTGACGTCCTTGGAGGCCTCTGTCTTGTGATGGTCTTCCTCTGTTGCCTTTGCCTGGCTACGGTACATGTGGCATTCCACTTTAAAATGGTTGTCTCTGCCACATGCCGAGCATTGTTGCCCGATGGCAGGGAAGGTGCCCTCATAGGGGAATTCATATCTGCACCTGTAGCAAAAGGGTTCACAGTTTCCTCTGCTTGCTTGAGTCATGTCTAGTTTGTGTTTGTGTATGTTCTCAGATTTTCCGTGGGAGATTTTGATGTCACTTAGTTTCTCCACTTGAGATGCCAATGCAGTGTCTGACCGTGTGAGGTACAGTATTTCTTCCAGGGAATGAGGCTTCTATAACAATCTCTTCCTCAAATTGGCGCACTCGCATCCAACTATAATCTGCAACCTTAGTGCTTCATCATTTGAGTAGTTGTTAAAGTCACAATGTTTTAATTTCAGACGTAGTCGCATGACATAGGTGTCCATTGATTCCCCTTCTATTTGTTGGTGGTGTGAAAGATGTGCCTTTCGTAGTCTACGTTGGTGTGTGGTGTGAAATACTCAGTGAGGGCTATCTTGAGATTGGTGTAGGTATCCGTTGTCCCCATTGGGAATTTGTCTACAATGTCACTTACGTTGGTGCCTATGGATAATGTGAGGAGGCTGTTTTTTTTGTCCCGATGACTTTTATGCACACCTTGAAATCCCTGACCCACCTTTTCCATCGGTGGCCCAAACTTCTGGTTTCCGACAGACCAAAGTGTGTGGATAATTGTATGATAAGGCTGTCTTGCAGTCTTGAAGGTAGGGCCGCTGTTGGAGTGAGGGGTAGCGTCAGGTTGTCTTCTTCCGGCATCTTGGCTGTGTCCTTTGAGCAATGCAGTACTGGATGTGGGGTGGGCCACATGTTGCCTTCCCTTTCCTCTCTTGACAGGGAAAAATGGCGGGGTGACGGCTAATAGGTGTTGCAGGTTGGCCTGCTGGATGTCGGCTGTGATCCCTTTGCAGGAACTCCTGACTTGACTGACCTTAATTGCTGTGAGCGCTGACAGCCTCGTGCTGGGCTTTGGGATGGGTTCTCCTGGACCTCACACACAGGCGCCTGCGGCTGCTTTGTTTGTGCATACACGTGCGCATCCTGACCCTGGGCTCAGTGGCTGTATCGTCTCCTGATTCCTCTCGTTCTTCCCCCAGCACCAGATGAGTCAGGGCTAGCAGGACCACCGCACCCACAGGATCCTCCTTCACAGCCCACCCGCTGTGGTTGCTGGATTTCGTGCCCTAGAGGGTTTGGAGGCAGGGCCAGCGGGACCTCCACGCCCACAATTCCTACTTCCCGCGGCTCGCTCTTTGAAGTTACACCAAGTCTCATGCTGCGCAGCAGGGACCTGACACATGTCGGTCGAACACCTTCATCGCCAATGTGAAGATGGACCCGACGGGGTCCTGCCAACATAGCCCACACTGCCTTCCCTCATGCAGCATACATCAAGGAGAGGCGGACACCGGAGGAGGATTAATCAATGTGTCTTTATTATCCTTCAACTCCAGACTAAACTGAACTTCCCCTTCTCGCCCCTCCCCTTTCCCATAAACCCTGTATCCCCTTACATGTGATAAGGACACTGCACTCAACGACGTCACCGCATTATCTACATACAGCACCTGTACCTGTAAAAAGAAGGTTAATAATACCTACTCTTCCTCATCCCAGTGATCGTAGGAATCATAACTGACAACACGTGGCAGGAGAGTACATCAAGTTTACCAGAGGCTAGGAAATTATTATATAAGTAATTAATTATTACAATCCTTAGAACTGGAAAGACCAGAGTATGTGAATTGTCCCCCTTGGCATTGGTGAAAACCCGATAAAATGTCTTACTTTAAAATAGTAGAAATGTCTTTTTGGAACTTTGTGAATATTATATCAAAGAGCACCAGAAGGCCGTAGGGAAACAGCCTAAAGTATAAATTGTAGGGCTCCTGGCGATTCCCTGATCTGCCCAGTTAGACGAAATATAAACATACAGTTGATCAGGGCGTCCCGAATGGATGAAAAACTCTCGTGACTCAGAGTTACTCACCAATAAAAAAATGAGTTTTTGGTGATAGCATATGTATCACCCAATGAGTATCACCCATTGTCCCAGTACCCAAGAAGGATTCCTCTGACATCAGAATATGCGTGGACATGCAACGGCCAAACGAAGCAATACTGAGGGAATGTCATCAACGTATTCTTATGTAGCACAATACAAATAAGTGATCCTAATTACACAGGACAAAAACAAAACATATTGTGCATATGTTTTGATGGGATAGGCACAGGAATTGATGCACATTAAGGGGACAAAACAACAGAAAACAATTTTAAAAAACATTTTTTACAGAACAGAGGGGTCCCATTTTCTTTGTTGGGGGCCAAAATTCTTGTAGAATGTGTTGATTCCAACAGCTTGGAAATAACAGTGTTAATGTTTGACACTTTAAGGGGAATTGTTGACAATGGTGTGTTTCGGCCACATTTAGCAGTCTATGGAGCTTTAAGTTGGGCGACCTTCGTCAGGACGGAGGGAGGAAATCTACAAAGACACTGAATGATGAATCCTGTGTTTATCATGTGAGCCTTGTTATACACGGTGTGGAAATCCACTTATGTCAGTTAAAGTGGGTCCAGGAAAGACTAGATATGAAACGCTCAGGCCTTAACATAGAAACTTGATTGTGACGTGCTAGAGATCAATGAATTGGTCGGCATAGATTCTGAATAGGTGCAGCATGAGTAAAGCATTTTATTAAAATATCTCTGAGGCATGCAAGTTTTTCGTCCATTTCGGGACGCCCTGATCAACTGTATGTTTATATTTTGGAAAACAGCCTAAAGACATTATGTTTCCCTTGTAATAGGTTTTGAAGCATTTATGAGTGTGAGGGTCAGAATAGGTTTTGGACACAGGATGGTGAATATTGTTTTGGACATCCTGACGATGACGACTGTTATCCAAACCCTGTTATGATTTAAATTAAACTAATTCTGAAGCAACCAACATTGTGTTAGTCTCCTTACTCCGACCCCTCACACTATGGAGGTGGGAGTGAAGGGTGATCTGGGTTGAAAGGCAGCATCGCAAGCAAACAGGTTGCTTGCCTTAATGTCAACCTTCTCCTCCTAATCTGACAGGAAGACTTGGTCCTCACCTGATTGTTCAGGACTTGAAGATGACTCCTGGCGTCGTCCTTTCGTCTTGGCAGACAGTCTCTTCTTTTTCTGGAAGAGGTACAGCCTACCTCGAAGAGAAGCCACTATGTCTGCCGAGGTGAGCGGGCGGACTAGGGACCTCTTCCCAGAGATAGCCAAGGAGAGGGGAAAAACACCTAACAAGGCAGAAAAAACCCCTGTGTTGATGTGTTGGAATGTCCTTAGTCCAGTGTGAGTTGTTCCTGTTGCATTCCAAGGTTGCTGAGGAAATGGAGAGTGCTGTGTGTTTCCAGGGTAGGGATAGTGTTCTGCGGGCTGGAGCGCTGTAGTGCTGTAGAGTGGCATGTTACCAGAGCAGAGATGGCGGTCTGTGGGCTGGAGCGTTGTGGCATGGTGGGAGAGCTTCTCCAAGGGCGAGCGAGAGTGCCAAAGGGAGCGCGGAGGAAAGCGTAGAACAAGCCAGGATGGACGGGAGAGGAAGCAGGAAGTCCCAGGCACAAAGAAGAGAAAATGCCAGAAGGCAGGAGAGAAAGCGAAACAGGAACTTAATCTGAAGGCTCTGTCATATTCCAATAATTTGGAAAAACAGACTCCTCCAATTTTGTTTCTATCTTTGATGGTGCTTAAGACCAATTCAATGTATACGTCTGTTTCAGAAACATTTTAGTAGTAGTTTGTTCAAAGTTACAAAGAGTGAGTTTGGGTAGCATGCTCAAGGAAAGTGTATGTTCAGTGCTAGCACCATCTTGATGGACTCAAGGCAGCCACACCATGTTAAATTCATGGGTAACCACTTTTTGATGAGCGACTGGGTCTCTTTGATTATGTGGGCAGTCTTTAAACAGTGTCTTCAAATTAAAGGGCAATGTTGAGTCCCAACTATTTGATCTTCTGACCTTGCCAGACAAGCAGTGAGTTGCCAAAATGATGTACAAGACAGTGCCAATTCAAAGGAGGGTCACAGTGTTTTCCCAGTTAAACTTGATATGATATGATATGGCAAACATATCGCGCCTGTACACAAGTGTTTCTAGGCACCACAAGACAAGGGAGGGAAGACAGAAGGAAGACAAGACAACCTTTCTTCTAGGCCTTGTGTCATTCAGATCGTGCAAGTGTGACATGAGAAGTGCAAAGGGGAGGGGAGAGGAGGAAGTGCAAGGAGGAGAGGAAGGGGAAGTGCAGACAGGGCAGCTTGACTCTGAGTAAGTGCAGCCAGGGCAGCACGGCTCAATGTAAGTGCTAGGAGGCAGGAGGGCTGTAGGGGTACCAGCTTACAGCCCCTAAATGTGCGGTAGACCAGGCAGCAGTGCAAGGAAGACTGGTAAATTAGCAGGGAAGCGAAAGAGAGAAGGCAAAGGCAAAACCCCAATAACTGCCTATATTCCTTGATCCATGTCATCAATGTTAAGACTAAGGTTTTGGGTCTTAAATGCATACTATGAAATTGTTGGCATAGGCTGAAACTTTAATTTATTGATTTATTTATTTTATGTATATAGCGCACACACAAAGCCCGAGGGCATGGGGGCGCTAAACAGGATGTACATACAAAACAGAAAAAGAAAGATAAAAAGACAGCCGGGATAATTCTAAGTCAAAGGGGACTCAGCAAAAAAGAGCTGTTCATAGGCTGAGAGGAAGCTCATTCCATAACCTTGGGGCTGCATGCAGAAATGACCCTCCTGCCACACAGGAATGTTTGGAGCAATTGCGTCACCAAAAGAGAGGTGTTTGAACGAACATCCTGTGCGCAAGCAGCCATAGGGGGCATTTGGCCAGATATTCTGGACCCAAGCCATAAAGGCATCAGTGTGTTATGCAATGCACGTGGAACAAGACACAGCTATTCACCGGCAGCCAGTGCAATGCCCTTCTGGCAAAGAAGTGATGGGCCGCCCTGCCCAGCCCCATCACAATACGTATGGCATTATTCTGAACAACATGTAGTCGGGACAATTCCCCTTTGGCTACCCCCAGCAGAAGGCTAGCACAATAGTCCAGCTTCGCCCCCATGATAGCGCGGGCAATAATGGCGCAGTTGGTACTGTCCAAAAAGGGCTGAAGATGGGCTAAAAGCTTGAGGTAGGAGGTATAGGAGACTAGGCTGCTTGCATGTGATTGCATGGACAAGTTCTGATCAAGGGTGACTCCCAAAGTCTTGATTTGAGCTGTTTTTTAATCAGACAGCCTACTATGGTGAACTGGCAGTATTCCTGACTGAGTTTCCGTAGTTGGGGAGCTGTACCCACGATCATGAGTTCAGTCTTTGAGCCAGTGAGTACTAGTCTATTCACCTGCATCCATGCCTGCATCTACCCATAGATACAATTGAGGGCAGTGGAGTCAGTGGTATAATCACCCGACATTGGCACAAGGCAGTGCATATCATCAGCGTAATTTGCATAAATGATCTCTGCTGCATCCAGTTGTTTAAATAGTGGGAGCATGAAGATATTAAACAACATCAGTGGCACGCAGGATCCCTGTGGCACACCGTAGGAGACCAAGACTTCTTCCGCCACTGAATCCAGAAAAAAGACTCTCGCTGTACGGTCCGACACAAATGACTGAACCCATCTCGCTGCACAGATGGAAACATTTTCTGTGCTACATAGTCTGTCCGCAAGGATGGAATGATCCACTAGATCAAATGCTGGGGACAGATCTAGTAGCACAAGTAGAGCTGAGTTCCCTTTGTCAAAGATGTTAAACATGTTGGTCTTCAAGTCAAGAAGAGGTGACTCGGAGCTGTAACCTCTTTGGATGACAGATTCTTTTAGCCCTAGAACATTATGTCTAAGCAGAAACTCCTCAATCTGTAACTGTGCCAATTTGTCAAGTATCTTCAACAAATAAGGAATATTTGTGATGGGCCGGTAGTTTCCCCGCAAGTTCTGGTCCAGGGTGGGTTTTTTAATTCGCAGAGAAATCCAGGCCTTTTTGATGGTAGTGGGGACATTACTTTCCTTAAAGGAGAGGTTTATGAATTTAGTAATAAGAGGGGCAAGTTGGTTACCACATTTTGTTAGTGTTGAGGCAGGATAGACATCACCCTTGCAGTTAGTTGGTTTTAATTGACTGAGTAACTCACTTAGGTATTGCTCAGTAATGGGCTGAAATTAATATTTAGGATAGTCCACATTAGAACATGCGGGTGAGGGAGTCACATTAACTCCACCCCCTCAATTGGTTTTGATGGCAAGATTTGTTTTAATGTCTATTTTGTTGATCATTGCCTGCTGGATGGATGTACACCAACTAGAGTCTTTGACCACCTGCGAAGGAACTGGGAAGGGATCCTCCAGTTCTTTGAGAATTTTAACGGATTCCCTTTAACTGGGGCTGCTCCAGAGATTCTTTGGTCGCAGTAACATTTTTTTTGCATTCAGGATAGCTTTTTTGTATGCTTTTGTCGAGATTGAGTAGAGCATTTCCTCTTCTGCTGAATGTTTTTTTTCCCCACTTTTTCAATGAGCTGAACTTAGAAGTTCTTAAGATGTGAATATCGGTAGAGAACCATTTTTTGCTAGATCTAGCTTTAGACAGACGTGTTTTCAATGGGGCCAGATGGTTAGTGGATCTCTCAAGGGTATCACAATAAGCCTTCTGAAGCGCTTCCGCAGTGTTCAGTGTGTCTAAGTTGTTAATGGTGGCAGTCATAAAAGGGGCAATAGTATCCAGGGTCAGTTTACGCAAGTTTCTATATGTCACCAAGGTCTTCTCTGATTTATTTTTCTGGTACTTAGGAAGAGCAATACTCCATTCTAGGAGACAATGATCAGACCAGGTACAGGGGTTACTCCCCAAGTTGTTGATCGAGAGATTCTGGTTGAGCACCAAGTCCAGGATTCTGCCCTTAACGTAAGTTGGCATCTTGACATGTCGGGTGAAACCTAGATCACAAAATGTATTGCTGACTAATGTCGATTGAGAATCCGGTCTGTTCTCATACCCCAGATTAAAATCACCAAAAATCATTGTTTTAGATTTAGGTTTAAGGCTGGCTACAATTAGGTCACTAAGATTAATCAGAACATCTCGCATACTCTGAGGTGGCCTATAAATGAGGAATATATTTACTGTCTCATTAGGGTTTATTTGTAACTTAGCCCATAATAGTTCACAATCTATGACACCCAAGTGGTCCTTCCCCTTACAGGGATCTATCACCAAGACGCCCCACCTTACAGCAAATATACTCCACCATCCAAGCTTGGATGGCCACTAATGGCCTTTGCCTCAATGGGGACAAGACAGAAATCCTCATTCTCGGTCAAAAGTCCACATTAGCTAATCTCGACTCGCTCTACTCCAATTTCCACATCGACAACTGTGTCATCCCAGTCTTATCCTCTGTTAAAACTCTAGGTGTCCACATTGATACTACTTTATCTATGGACAAACAAGTCAGCGCCATTGTCTCTGCCCCTGCCCTGAGCACTAAACTTATTAATGCCATTAAGCCGTTCCTAACTAAAGAAAACTTCCTCTCCATTGCCAAAGCAACTATAGGAGCCAAGTTGGATTACTGCAATGCACTTCTAGCTGGCACCTCCAATAAACACCTAGCTAGACTCCAAACTGCACAAAATAACTCACTTAGGGCAGCATTCAGTATACCCAAAAGAGACCACATCACACAAGCAAGAAAGACGGTACACTGGCTCCCTGTCAAAGACCGCATTACATCCAAAATCCTCACAACCACAAACAAATGCATCAACCTCTCAGCACCCTCATACCTGTCAGACACACAATCCAGTTCACACTCAACAAGGCCTACTAGACTATGCTACACTAACCAATTCACGGTGCCGCACATCAAAAAGGCCAAGGCAGGAGGTATAAGCTTCCCTTATCTTGCCCCCAAGCTATGGAAGGCGCTCCCTACTACGCTCAGAGCTGAAACATCTCTCTATGCCTTCCGCAAAAATCTTAAAACTATTCTCTTCAACTAACTGTCTACACTCATATACCCACTATCTGTATACCTCCTCTACTATGCATACTATCTACTCCGAGTACGCTTGTCTGTATCTTTTTGTATGTAACTAAGCCATGATCACCCACTGTAACAAGTGCCACGATGCCCACGGGCTGCTGTGCACTTAATAAATGTGAATAAATATATAAATCTGCCAGGCAGATGTTATCAATTTTTCTGATATGTAGAGAGTTATGGTATAACAGGGCAACTCCTCCACCAATCCCCTTGCCACGATCTGTTCTTACAATATTGAACTCTGTGGGTAGGGCAGGTGTTAAAGCGAGTCCCACAGCCTCATTTAGCCAAGATTCCGTAATGGCACAGAGGTTCATTTTGTGTGTGTTAATGTAGTCGGCTACATCCACTGAGTGTTTAATAAGAGATCTTGTTTTAAGGAACATGCATTTTAGTACCACCACATGTCTTGATTCATTATTTGTGGCATTGAACAAGGGGTCAATTTTACATATTTCAGGCAGACTGGCAATAGTGTAGGCATTTTCCTGTTCCCCTTTAGAGGCCTCCAGTAGAGGGGTGACATGTGCTGTAGTTGCAAAGCCGCCAGTAGGACTAGATTGTGCCAACACGAGCAGTTGTTTAGCTTCTAGCACTGTCAAGGGGTGATCAAATTGGGGACATTGTTGCATGCAACACTCATGATTTGCAAGAGTTAAGAGAGTAGATGTAGTGGGGAGTTGAGGCTTAGCGGCCTCAGCAAACTCCAGCATTGTGGACCGTGTAAAAGGTATGAAAAGGTTTCCAATCTCAGTACCCTAAAAAGATGTAGATGTTCCAATCCTCATCAGGAGCAGTTCTATAGCCCACCATGCCACATTCTTAGGTCAAATGGAAGAATTTAGAGTAGTGTCCATTGATCTGCACCAAAGTGCAAGGGATGGATAACAGCATCTCCACCATTTTACAGATAGTATGTCTAGGGTCCATCCATATCAACACTTTCATGAGCTACTTCTATTAAACTCAGTGAATGGCCTTCTCAGCACTGCTTGATATTGCTGCTGAAAGGGTCATACTAGCATTCAAAAGCCTGATTATATTGCAAAGGATTCTGGTATTGTCATACACTATACAACCAGTAATAAATCCCACTTGCTCTGGAGAGATCATAAAAGAGAGAACAATAGATAGCCGGGTGGCCACAGCCTTGCATTAATAGATAACTGATATAGGATGATGACTTTCAACCTGGATCAGATCTTTCACAGGCTTAGGGAAAACTATTATAACCACTGTGCCTTCCCCCCTCCTACTCCGCACCCTCTTCCTGGTCTCCCTTGCCTCCCGCCTCCCGACCCTCCCTTCCCCGCTCTGATTGGGCCTACAACCCATGTTACCCAAGACATAACTGGCCCTCCCAGGGCAGCCCTCTGCCGGCAGCCCCTGCGGCTAAGAGCCCCTAGGCGAAGGGCGGCTCCATCAGAGGCGGCTCCAAGAGGTGTCAGCAGGTGTCCGCAGGGGAAGCCAGTGACCAGCCGTCAACCAGCAACGACCAAGGACTTGTAAGGTAAGAGTGGCCTAGGTGGGGGATAGAGCAATAGCTCTACCCTGGAAGCCTAGCCCACCCATACAAATCCACCCTAAAACACCTAGTAATAATATATAACACCCCCTCAGCCTCTTACCTTCACAACTATTAAGCAGAGGGATGTCTAGTATAGCACCCATTTGAACGGCACTGTGTTTAGAATTGTGCTCTCTCACCTGTGTACCTGTGTCTAGAATTGTATTCCTTCACTTGCTAGGCACAGGCCTCGTTCCCACTATACAGGACTCTCAAATCTTGCTGTGTTTAGAATTGCACTCTTTCAACTGTGTAACTGTGTCTAGAATTGTACTCTCTTACCTGCTAGGCACAGGCCTCTCTCCCACTAAAGAGGACTCTCAAATCTAGCTGTGTTTAGAATTGTACTCTCTCACCTGCTGGACATAGGCCTCTCTCCCACTATACAGGACTCTCAAATCCAGCTGTGTTTAGAATTGTACTCGCTCACCTGTGTACCTGTGTCTAGAATGGCACTCCTTCACCTGCTAGGCATAGGCCTCTCTCCCACTATACAGGACTCTCAAATCTAGCTGTGTTTAGAATTGTACTCTCTCACCTGCTAGGCATAGGCCTCTCTCCCACTATACAGGACTCTCAAATCTAGCTGTGTTTAGAATTGTACTCTCTCACCTGCTAGGCATAGGCCTCTCTCCCACTATACAGGACTCTCACATTTAGTTATGCTCATAATTGTACTCTTTCACCTATTTATTAGAATTGTAATCTCTCCACCAACTAAGCGCGGCCCTTTCTCAGACCGTGCGAGGCCTGCTAATCCAGCTGTTAGCATTAAAACCATTAGCTCACTTGTACATCAACTAGATACCTTCCAAAACCACACACTGGGCTCACCACAGTGAAGTCCAGGGAGACTCATATTAAAGGCAGCCAACGTTAACCCAATGATACAATACTAACTAAATTCCGCTACCTTACTCAAACACTGACCAAAAAAGTCAGCAATACCAGCTACCGACCACCAACAGACATTATCCAAACTTATAGCGGACAATCGCCCTCACCCTGTACTACACCAAAAGACCACCAGACCAAAGCAAAGCAAACAAAGACCAAAACAGCCCTCGACCCAAAATGCCATGCAAACGACCTGTACCGAGTGGAAGAAAAAGGGCAGAAAGAACTAACACACCAGAACAACAACAAAGACGCTCAACTGCAGAAAACACTCTGAATCACAGGAACAACACTCGACCCAATGCTGAGAGAAGAGAAAAATCCCTCTACTTAACTCCATATCTCGCAAACCACCACTCACCAGAACGAACCAACCCAACGCGAGAATCAGCAATGGCAGACAACCAAACACAACCACGCAGAAGAAGATCAGACAACACCAGAAATAATAAAAACACAATCGATGCAATAACACCCTACATCACCAAATCAAGAGTAACTTTCCCTCGACGCCCACAATTCTTGGAAGAAGAACCTGAGGAAAGCAAAAACCCAAGACTGGACCTAGAAGAACTCTTCAACGACACAGACGCACCTATACCAACACCTCAAATAGAGATCAACCACAAAGGAAACCCCAACACTGATCAGAAGACGACCCCAACAATAAAGAGGAAACCAAACCACACCTCTAAACTCCACTGCAATCTATTAAATGCAAGATCCATGTCAAAACATTCAACAGAGATGTTTGACCTCCTCGATGACAATGGCATTGACATCCTATTCGTAACAGAAATATGGCTGGATGACAACTACAAAATCACACTCCAAAGCTGCCTTCCAGCCAACTTCAAATGCCTTCAAATAAACAGGAAACATAAAAAAGGAGGAGGTTGCGCAATAGCATTAAAAGAACACCTAAAAATAAAAACAGACAACCCTCTCAATATCATCAACTGCAAAACCATGGTCATACACCTATCAGCGAACCCAAAAACCAACATTAAATTCATCCTGGTTTACAGACCACCTTCATATGATGCAACCTTTGTCGATAACTTCATAGAAGCCATCACCAACATAGCCATCAAGCATGAACATCTAATTACCCTGGGAAATTTCAACATCTGGTTTGAAGCAAGATACGCCAACTCCCAAAACTCACTGAACAGACAACTGACAACCATGAAACTACGACAGCTGGTCAAGGGAGCAACACACTCGGCAGGACACACCCTCTACGCAATCTTCGCCCAGGAAAAACTCATCACCACGGCACCACCGATACAAATACTGTGGAGGACCATCTCATCATCCCTTTCATCATCAGACTACCAACTCCACTCTTCATCCAGACCCCAAACCTGCAACCGCCACAAAAAGAAATTAGAAAACTGTCAAAACAAGCAACCTCTTCGAAAAACTGGAGATGAACAAACCCTCAATTACAGAACTAGAGCTGGCTGACCTACACGGGAAAGCAGAGCTGCTACACAAATGCATTGCTGATACAATCGAAAAGATCGCCACGGAAAAACCATTCACCCCATCAAAAAAAAGAGCAATGGCAAAATGGTTCACACCGCTACTAAGCACCATGAAAAAGGGCAACAAGAAAATGGAGCTGGAATGGAGGAATGAATACAGCCTTGAGAAGAAAAAACTGTTCCAGAAACAAATCCGAGCATACAAGAAGGAAATACAAAAAGCAAAGAGAAGGCACTATGACGACAGAATCACCAATGCGACAAACTCACAAAAAGAAATGTTCAACATCATCCAAGAAATAAGAAACCCACCAGGCTGCAACAACACCCCAACTCACTCTGAGAAACTCTGCAACAACCTGGAAGACCATTTCAAGAACAAAATCAACGACATCCGACAAATCATACAAAAGAGACCAATTAACCACAACCTCCAACAAACCGAACCTAACACAGAACCACAACACAAACTCCAAAACTTTCCTGAAATATCAGCAGAGTATTTCGTCTTGCTGGTAAAACGCAGCAAGCAATCAGGTTCACCCATGGATCCATGACCGCCTGACATCTACAAATCAAGCCTTGCACAAGGTACACCATCAGAATATTACAGTAACCTGCTAAACCTCTTACTTGCAACAGGAACCGTACCAAAAACATTAAAATCAGCACTCTTAAAAAACACAAGTGCCAACTTAGAAGACCTCTCCAACTACAGGCCAATCTCAAACATTCCCTACCCAGCAAAACTCCTGGAAACCTACGTCTACAAATTAACCCAAGAACATGTAGAAAAACACCACCTACTGGACCCAGCACAAGTCGGCTTCAGACCCGCAAGAGGAACAGAAATAGCACTATTGTCCATCTCGGACGACCTAAAAACAAACGCGGACTCCGACACAACCTCAGCCCTGATTCTACTCGACCTATCCGCAGCATTTGACACAGTTAGCCATGACACGCTAACCAAAAGACTAGAAGACAGAGGCATAACTGACATAGCACTACTCCAGACTAAATCCTTCTAGCAGACAGGACAGAAAGCATCTGGCTAAAACCCTTCAAATCCACACCAAGAGTCAACGACTGTGGAGTAACACAAGGGCCCTCACTATCACCACTGTACTTCAACATCTACCAAACTGCACTAATCAGGATCTTCAAAAAATACATTACATGCTACAACTACGCAGATGACACTCGAATAATCTACAAAATCAAAGACAATCAAGCCGATCACTCAATCCTAATCGAGTGTCTAAAAGAAGTCCTTAATTGGATGAATACCAACAACTTGAAAATCAACCCAGGAAAGACAGAAATCATGATTATATCCAAAAATCAAGAGAACACTGCCTACATTTCATGGCCAACGGAAATGGGAACTGCACCAACTCCTTCTAAGGTAGCAACAAATCTGGGAGTCCTGATGGACAACACCATAACCTTAGAACCACAAATCAATGCAATAACCAAGAAATGCTTCTTTCTCCTTCACACGGCAAGACAATTCTTACCTTTCCTCTCCTTCACCCACAAAACTCTCACAATCGTCGCCCTAATCATGTCAAGAATCAACTATGCAAACAGTCTCTATCTCGGAATACCAGAATACCTCCTGAGGAAACTAAAACGGATCAAAATGCAGCAGCCAGACTCCTCCTCAAACTATCCAGAAGAGACCACATCACTCCAGCCCTAAACACATTGCACTGGCTCCCAGTCAAACATTGCATCACCTTCAAAACAATGTGCATAACAGACAGGGCAATCAGTGGACAAGGAGCTGAATTCCTACAAAAGAAAATAACAATCTACAAGCCAACGAGACTCCTCAGATCAAGCAACAAAATCCATCTGGAAGAAAAACCATACCTAAAGATAGAACTTGGGGTCTCCTCATTTTCCCACTTAGCCGCAAAAACCTGGAACAACATCCCGAAAGAAATAAGAAACATCACAGACCACCTACAATTGAGGAAATTAATAAAAACCTTCAACACTACAGATGCAAAATGAAAAACCAAAACCACCAAATGAGAAAAACAATGGAAAGGATGACAAATATAGGACGACAATGACAACATCAAAAACCAAATAAAGAAACTCCTGCTACAAAAGAGAGACAACACTATGTCTAATAGGACGCAAACGACACCCATAAGGACAGAATCCAGCGTCCCCAGCCAACTCCCAGCGAACAAATCTAGGACGATGAACGCCAGCATGTGCACACATGGAGGAAATTCTTAAGCTTAGCATGAGCCACATCTACATGGAATTGTGAATATTAGCATGTGCCACACTTAGAATTGACACATTAGCCTGCGCCGTATCTAGACAGGATTGTGAATGTCAGCAAGTGCACACATAGAGGGAATTATGATTATTAGAACTTGCCCAATTAACCAATCCACTAACAATTTCACCCCTCTGCATATACCTCTCAAACTCTAACCAAACACAACCACAAACCTATCACACAACAATCCGCACAAACTTCACTACACTGCAACAACAAAACATACCACACATATACTTGCACAACAGCACACAACGAATACGGACCAGAAAACACCCCAAGCCCAGCCAACTGAATTCCGGGCTGAGGCCGCCAACAGCACATCAGTGCTCTCTTGCACTTCTCCAGTTTACTGCCACTAACTCACCGACCCCCCCTTTTTCAGAGTCACCAGAGCGCCAGGGGACCACTCCGGTGGTGATAGTGCGCGGTACAAATATCCTTTAACATTAACTGTGGAGAAAGGTTCCTGTCTCAATCTTATTCTTTGTTTGATAGCTGAAAAGTTCTAGGGGAGTAGGGACAAGAACGTTAACAAATATATGATGAAACTCTGAAATCAGACAGTCCGGACCCAGAGCTTTATCTTTTCCAAGTGATTTTATTTCCTGAACGAATTATTCAAGTGACAATAGGGCCTCTAATGAGCCTAGTGTCTGCAAAAGGACCTTAAGCGGAGGGAGGGCACTGTGCTCCAAAAACACATCAATATCATTGCCGGACTGGGACACTTCCAATGTATATAGCCCGAAGGTATAAATAAGTTTTCAAAAATTGATTAGCAGAATTTTCTAATTAAAATGTTTGTTATTAGCAATGTTGTACTAATATCAAACGTTATTTGTACCCAAGGCATACAATTAGCAACAATACAGCAGTTTTGTATACCGTGAAGTAAGACATAAGTGAGATGAGTCAGCATTGCCAATTCTTTAAAATTCCGCTAGACCTGCAGGTCGCCTAACTTAGTTTACTTACTCGGCCTAGAGAAATGCACTCAACCCATGGCAACGGGTGACAACAAATTTAAATGTGCTTTCTGTAAAATGGTGCATGTCACCACAAACGCACTTTGTTTGGCACACTTCTGTGATCCAGAAGCCAGCCATGCACAGTGACATTTTTATTTGAGATTTTCAGCAAACAAAGTAAACGTTAAATAAACGTTTCAAACATCCCCTTTAAATGGTACTCGCCCTTCATGAAATCTGCTCGACTATACGAGTGGGACCAAACATTTATAAAAGGGACCTCTCACTCAGCAATTTGTTCAGAAGCTGAAGTCAAAGCTGAAGCAATCGGAAGCTATTCCCTGGAGCCCAGCTGGAGGAAGAAGTCTGCTGCTGCATTTTCTTCACGTAATCCAAAAGCTGCTGTGTACTTCCAAGGAATGAGTCAAGAGAGGACCTGTATAGGAGACCTCTTCCCGAGCTACAAGGGACTATCGTGCACCTGCTACTCTTCATCAGAAGTACCCTGGAAGTCAGTCCTTTGTGCATGCCGTCCAGAGAAGGGGTATTTGTGAGTCCAGAAGAGAAGTGCTTGGACATCTTGAGTCAAAGAAGTCCAGTTGTGTAGCCCAGGGTCCGGAGGAGTGTTCATGACCGCTGGAAGCCAGATTGTTTACCGCCCAGAAGAGGGGGTACCCTGGCATAGTGCTGTTTGACACCCAGAGGTGTGAAAGTTCCAGTTGATGAAAGAATCCTGCAAGGGACATCCCCAACATGACATCTGACAACTTATTCCCCACCAAAGAAGATTCATGTTCGCAGTGTGCAGAGGAATGTCCACAGGTGGATTTTCCCTCACCAAAATCCAAAGAAGACGTCCAGAGGGTCCAGCCTTGGTGAATGTCCGTAGTCCAGCCCAGTGGAGGAGTCCAGGTTGCCAGAAGCCACCCAGAGGTACGTGCTGTGACTGCAGCATCAAAGATCCAAAAGACGGTGAACCGCAAAATCCTGAAACCAAACACCTACTTCTGCCACTGCACCCATCGCCACCCAAAGGCATCCAGGGTGCCCAGGGGTCCGTTCTTCTTTAGCTACGCCTTTTCGGAGTCCACCGAAAGTCTCACCTTCCTAGGACTTCCACAGCCACAGTAACACCCGTCCAAAGGAGACAACTGCGAAGACCGAAACTGCTGCCTTTCTGAAAGTACTTGGTTCCTCTTTTTCTCTTGGCCTAGGCATCCTAGTGAATCCTTCTTGCAAAGGGGGGTCAATCTTTCAGGGGGCCTGTCGAGTGAAGCCAAGAAACCCTGCCACTTTGCTTGCCAAGGTACAAAAGGTACTGTGACGAGGAAGAGCGTCTTTCAGCCTCAGGAGTTGTCCAAGGGTCCCAGAGTTATCTTGGATCCTGTTCTCCTGTGGCACCTCAGGTACAGTGGGGTGGTAGAACCCGCAGAAAGAAAGCAGAGCATTATTGAACATTTTTGGACTGGGCTGTAAAAGGCGAGATAAGGTACTCCCTAACATTTCCATTAAGGGTTGCCCAGGTTGGGGTATCCACGCACAGTATTGATATTTGAGTCTCATAAAAGTATACTGCCTATGTTCTGAAGCTAATCTACCCTTCTTCCTTGTTCTATGAAAGTACACCTTACTTAACAATCCAGATGCCTGTTTTAAACTGTCAGCAGATGGTGCATTTTTGCTGAATTTAAGTTGTGTGGTACCACATTGGGCCTCATTACGAGCTTGCCGTTCCAGATACAACGGTACTGGTAAGCTTACTGGTACCATTGTATCCGGACAGGCAAACTCCGAGTTGTGAATGCGGGTACCTTTCATTCCACCAGGTCTGACCTGAAAGGCACCCGCGAGCACAGCATTTCAGATGCACAGGTACCGCTTATATACATTCCCCTATGGGGCTCAAATGGGAATGGGGAAGAATCTTTTTTCCAGCGCCCAGGAATGGCCAAATACCGGGTCTGGCAAGGCCATAATGACCCGGTAATTACCCATTTCTGGGTTCCAGAAAAAATGCAACTCCGGCGGCAGCCGTGCCTGTTTTACAGGCACGGCTAAAGCCAGGGTTGTAATGAGGCCCATAGAGTGAATATATATATTTGCCATTCTTTGAATAGAACTGTGTAAAGTGTTATTATTTATATGTATATATTTTACTGAACCTTATTTTAAATAAAGAAGCTGTGTTATCACCTAAAATAGTGTGTGGATATTCCTTTGTGGGGGTTTGGGGACTCACTGTACTTAAGAACCAGCCTGCCTCACCTCTGGAGTGCTTAAGCCTTGGTTGCTCGTCCAATCTACCATATAGAGAACCTTGACTGGGGTGCTATGTACTTCTGTCCCAACGATATAGAGGGCAAGGCTACAGATACCCCCTCCAGTCTTTACAGTAAGAAACTAAGCAGAGTGGAGGCATAGCAGGCAGATAACTGTGCAAACTAGGTGGAATATTCTAGTGTGTGGCCATCTTACTTTCAAGGTAGCTGGTATAAATTAACAGGGTGATAAGCTAAATTGTCAATGAGTATGGGATCAGCTCATGGGGTAAGCACCAGTTGCATAGATCAACCCAACCAGCAGACTATCAAACGAGGTTTGCCATCAAAATCATTTTACTGTGTGATCATAAACATTTTCAGAAGTGTTAACTCGTCAATATGATGCATCTTCCCCAACAAAATTAAATATAGTAGACACTGAGATTTAGATGCACTAACCTAAACTTTACTGTAAAGCATGGAGATGATGTAGTGGTTTACAGTAGCAATACTGTAATTATGCACTATGTAACAACTTAAACCTTTAGGAATGGAATTGCATGACTGTCTCTTAAAGAAAAATAAAGTTAACACATACTGGTCTTTGGATAGTATATAGTTATCTTAATAAAAGTACCCCGATTACTTCTGGTTTGCAATTATTTGTAAAAGAAGTTATTTCCTAGCACTAACACATAGGGCCTCATTACGACCCTGGCGGAGAGGGTTTTACGCCGGCGTAGTGCATGGCGTACCCCTCCGCCCTACTACGAGATTCCTTACCGCCATGGAGATTTTAACGCCTGCTTTTTGCAGGCGGTAAAATCCATGGCGGTAAGGGACCTTGTTGTTAATTACGCCACCGTAATCTACGGTGGCGCAATTAACGCCTTCCCCACTCCCATTATACCCTATGGGGCAAGAATGGGAATGGGGAAGGGTAAAATGGGGATTGGGGATTTACCGCTCCGCCTGGGTCGGAATGGGGCGGTAAATCCGCCAACCTCCATGGCGGAGTTGGCAGCTTAGCGCCATGGACCATGGTGCTAATAGCACCATGGTCCTCCGCCAGGGTCGTAATGAGGCCCATAGACATTTGGCACTTAAGAGTTGTGGAGAGGATAAAAGCTACACTCTCTCTCCATTATCCCTTGTGAACCTGCAGCAAACAGAGAAAAGAGGGTGGCATGAACCCTGGTGGCAAGAGAGAAATGTAGGGTGAGCTATACTTTAATTGAACAGTGTAACTTAAATTTGATTCTCTGCCTGTCTAGTCTTACCTTTAGATCGCCGGTCAACATCTTTCTCCTCCTATTTTTCCCAAAAAAGGAATTTGGCGTGAATGTTGAGGAGAGCAGTCTTAGCCTTAATCTAGCAGTAAGACTGAATGTGTCCTTCTTCAATGGTTAAGTATACTGGAGTCCCTGGTAGCAGCAAACTTGTGCTCTAGCTGTTTAACATATATTTCACAGTGCTCTTTGTCTTTTCTCTTCTTCTTATCATAGGCTGCTTCAAGATAATAGCTCCTTTAAGGGAGGTTTATAAGCATCCCAATGGTTCTTTGGGGAGGTTTCAGATGGAACATCATGAGAAAAGAAAACAGAGTGATGGGGTTTCATTAAATGAATCATGCCCTACTCTTTAACTAATTTATTTATTATGTGCTGAAAGCCTGCAGGCTTGTACGACAGACATTCAAGGAATTAGATGATTCAAGAGAAGGATTACTTGAAAAGCAGAGTTTTTTCAAGGTTTTCCTGAATACTCTTAGATATGTTTCCACTGTCAGAGTGGTGGGAACTGAGTTCCAGAGTTTTGATGCTTTTACCGGGAAGGATCTTCCCATACCATTTGCGCATTTGTAATTCTGGCATATGATCTGTTTTTTATTTGCTGAGCGCTGTGCTGTAGTTGGACAGCACTTAGGTATCAGTGATTTGAGATAGCCAGAGGCGGTTCCGTGCATGCATTTGTGAACCAGAGTTCCTACTCTCAAGTTGATCCGTTCCTGAATCAGCAACCAGTGTAAGTTCTTTCTGTGGTGGGAGATGTGTTCTCGACTAGATAATTTGTTAGCAATATGTACAGAATTGTTTTGCAGTATGTCACACTTTCTTAGATTGTAAGGTTTTGCTTAAATCAGTAGCGAATTGTAGTAATCGAGCTTCGAAAGAATAGTGGCTCTAGCAATGGTTGCGCTGTTGCCTGTGGTGATATATGGGCAAATGTTTTTGAGAAGGGGAAGGGAGTAATTACATTTCTTAGTCAATTGATTGACGTAGGCATCAGAATTCAGTGAGACCTCCAGCTGAACACCCAATGTTTTCACCTTACTCTGAACAGGAATGCTGAGGATTCCTATTTGAAAGCTTGTGTAATCATTGCTTAATTTTGCTCGAGCAACCTTTCATCCAAAGATCAGGAGCTCTGTCTTGTTGCCATTAAGGCAAAGCCAATTAGATGACATCCAGGCTTCAATTTGTTTGTATATATGTGACAAAGCTGAAGAATCAGTAGTGTGTTCACCAGTAATTTCTCTTAGTAAGTGTTGTCTGCATAGTTTGTTTTGAAGACCCGCAGATTGTCAAGGAGGCAATATAGAGGCCTGATATATAGATTAAAAAGTATGGGTGACAGACTTGTCCGCTGAGGGACTCCAAACCAGATCAAAGCTGTAGGTGAGCAGGTCGGGCCCCAGTGGATTCTGGATTTACGATCTGACAAGAAGTGAAACCAGTCGACTGCCTCATCCGAGCAGTGACCAAGGTGACAAAGTGATTGTTGGAGAAGGCCGTGATCAACCGAATCAAAGGCGGCTGACAGATACAATAAGGGCAGGAGCCCCACTTTCCCTTCCTTTGTGATACTTTCCCTTCCTCTGTGATTTTAAGCATATCTGACTGGAGATCCACTAAAGCCGTTTCCGTGCTGTAGTTGGGCCGAAAGCTGACTGCCTGCAATGAAGAATGCTGTTGGTTTCAACATACGATTGGAATTGCAGATACGCTGCTTTGTCAAGAATTGTAAGGAGGAAGTTGCAGTTAGTAATTGGTCTTAGATTACTAGGATCTTTGGGATCTATGTTAGGCTTTTTAGGAAATGGAGTAACCAAAACCTTTTTGATGGATTTAGGAACCCTACCATCCCTGAAAGAGGAATTGTTTTGCTTTTGCTTGGCCACGTGAGGAAAACCCTTATACTTACGTTTTCCCGGCTGCCGACAAAACAAAGTATTGGACTGAGATAGGCACAAAATCACACTTAGACTAATCGTTATGGTAAAATCGAAAATGGCTCATTATAGGCCCTTTTATTCTCTTAGTATATATATATATATATATATATATATATATATATATAACTTGGCATACACAAACAATCATGTAATCAGATATATAAACACATATAAAAAGATAGCATCACTGTTAGTAAGGAAGTAGAAGACACCTTCATCTTGGCCACTATGGCACTGCTTAGTCCCAGAGCAGGTAGGTGAAGAGATCACTCGTACTAGCTGTGTCTGAGGCAGAGCATCCTCACTCTCAGTCAGACTGCATCACCCGCGGGTCCAAGTTCTAACTACCTTCCACAGAATACCCTCTTCTCTTTATGGGAGGCATGTCCCCGGCTCTGCCCGTTATGACTGCCCTCGGCCGAAGAGCAGATCACAAGTGGAAGGGGCAGAGAGTAGAAAAACCAGCCAGAAGTAGAAAAAACTGTGCATCCCTCTCCTTGCGTTAAATCGCAGAACCCCTTATCATGCACCTGCAGACCACTCTGGCTCCCTCCCCGTATCCGTCCTTCAATGGACAATACAACAACTATTCTCCACAGTTAGTCCACTCAGCAACAATATTTATGTAGTTATGTGACCTTGCTTGGCTTTCGCTACTGAAATGCTCATCTATTTTCCGAGGCCCGCGGAGAGCAGGCTTTTATTACAGTGATGGAAGATGAGTGTCCAAAATGGCCGAACACCGGCGCCATATGGTTTTAGCTCATATTTCACAAGCATTACAGGCATTTAAAATCCTTGCGAGAAATGGGGCGAAGAGCCCCTTGTGATCTAGAATGATTTTTGATGGAGTATTTGCTCAACAAGCTGTAGGCCTCAAGGACGTTAGCATTTTTTCCATTTTGGGTATAGATATTTCAGAGAGAGAAGGAGAATTGATTTGGAGAGTTGCTACCAGTATGCTTAAAGTTGCTAGATATGCCTGACGGGGCAGATTCTTTCTTTAATTTCCTCTCTAGCATTGATGATTTTTGCTTCAAAAGCGGTATGTACTGCTATGGAGTCTAAGGTAGTGGGTGTATAGGGAATTAGGAGAGCTTTGGGTATTTCGAGTCTTGAGTGTTTCGAAAAGTTCTTTGGAGAAAATGTCTGCTTGTTTAATTTTGAGGTTGTAGAAGTTCTTTTTACTTTCCACAACATTGTTTTTATAACTTTTGTATGCCTTTTTCCATGCTTCTTTATTTTCTTCCGATTGGTGTTTTAACCGATGTAGCTCCAGTTTCTGCGTCTCCCTTTTTTGAGCGCAAAGTTCTGGGCTGAACCATTTTTGATGCCTGGGGTTGTCTCTAACCAGTCTGTTTGTGATAGGGGCAGCCTCATGAAGCATCCCCGTTAGATTGTTTTCATATGAGCAGACCAATTGTTCGACGGCATCAGTATTTGAAGTTTTAGTCACGAGTATGTTGAGACAGTGTGACAGTTCCTTAGAATCTATCCTTTTCAAGTTGTGACTGGTCACTAATTTAGGTGGGTTAGGACGTTTGGCATGGCCTTCTGGGAGCTGTATATGAAATTCAATAATATGGTGATCAGACCAGATGCATGGTCGCATATGCTTGATTTTGGCTGTGCGATTTCTGGTGGTCACCCAATCAAGAATATGATTTTTGTCTGTGGTAGGTTCATTTTTCAAAACTTGAAAATGTATGTTGTTCAATGCTCTCTCTAGTTCAATAGCTTCTTTGTCTGATTTTCCACCCTTCCATCGATTAACATTGCCTAGAAAGAGTGTTGCACGATTAGGGCCCTCTATAGGGTTAAGGATTTGAATGATTTCCTCATTAAAATTGACATTGCTGAAGGTGGCCGGTAGATCAAAACCACGTTTAAGCAGTTATTGGGGTTTGGAATCATTTTGACAAGCAGGATTTCACAATTTTGACATGCAATAGGGGATGCAAATAAACCTAGGTTCGTTTTTGCGATCATTGCTACACCACCCCCTAGTCCTGTTTCCCTATTCTTACAAAATATGCAGTAACCATGGGGTACTGCTAGGTTAATTGCTGGGCCACTAGCATTCCTGATCCAAGTTTCAGTCAGGCATAGGATGTCTAGATTTCTGTCCGTTATCAGATCATGTATATCACAAGCTTGGTTATTTAAATATCTGGTGATAAGGAGTGCTATTGTTAGAGTGGTTCCTGCATTGGTTTTAAGAAGAGTATTATCTTTGTTAACCGGTTCTGGTGGCTGAGGGCCTAAAGTAGTGCTACCCTTGGGGATGTCTAGCAGTGAGATCGTCCCATATGTGCTAGTACTAGGGTTTTGACCACATTGGGAGGGTTCATTTTGATGCAGTATATTGCAGTCTGTCCATCCCTTGGCGCAAGAGATATTAAAAATCCTTGCTAGGAGATGGAGGTAGTGCATTGTTAAAGACCTGTGGAAGGATTGACAATTGGTAGCAATGTCTAGCCTATGTGTCAGGGGAGTAGTAGAAGTATTCCTAAAAAGGTTAACATCCTTATTAGCTGCTGAGGCCTGAGGTTTGTCCAATGAATCCATTTTAGTTTGTTTTAGTTTGCTTATGAGAGTAATGCGATTCGCTCTGAGTACAGCCAGTGATAGTGATTCACCTGCTAGATATCACATTTTTAAGACTATGTAGGAGAAGAAACTCACAATGCAGAAAAAAAGCTGAAATCGTGAGTCATTTAAAAAATATACAGGAATTTCAGTGTCAAGAAGGTAAGAAGTATCTTACAACTATCGAAATGAATGGGATGGACACAGTGTCGCTTTCTGACGCTCCCAACAGTCCGACCCCGCTGACCGATATCATTGACTGCAATGATAATGTAGGTTCAACTTTACCTGAAAACCCTGTAGCTTCTTCTGCCAATGAGTCTTATTTTCCAACTCACATCTCTCTCGCAAAATGAAGCGTTTAGAATTGAGAGCTCAGAAAAGAAGAACCAATAGGAAAAAAAGCAAGATTGTCTGAAACCCCCCCCCCAAAAACAACTCATGAACAAAATTAAAGGTGACAATTCCAAAATGAAAACTGTGTGTAATCTTTTCAATCACGATGAGCTACTCGATGTGAATCAACTTAACGAGGAATCCAAATCACTTCTCGACATCAAAGGAAACGTGCCAAGCCTGAAAGACAAATCTGCGTCAGTTGGTAAACCTCTTTTTAAACATGAAGACCTATGCGTGACCAGGCTACCACAGATCAACCTCTCTAGTGTCCAGTCAAATGACTTTAAATCAATTGACTTGGTTGCAGTCCCTTATCATCTCCTGATCAAGTATAACAAAGATAAACAACTGCACTTATCCAAATTCTTTCCTATAATAGGTAATTTAAAAGTTAGGGGACTTGACTCCAGCTTCACATTGGAATCAACCAATCAAGCAAAGGCTATTTTCACCGATTTAACTCAATCCCGTTGCCAGGAGACTGTAAAATCGCCTTGTGAAAATAGCAGGGCTAACCTAAGCATGATACCCGACATCGAAGTCCAGTCCAAGGGGTCGACTGTTTTTCTATCTCTGCACTTAAGGAAGCCTACAGTACCTAATACCATCGAAGAGAACAGGGCTGCTGTGGATAGTCGTCCGCAATCCCAATCCAACCATTCTCCTCCGGACGATCCTATTCCTATTGCACTCACAATTGAACTTCCCAACATTATGGGATGGCTCAGTGATCCCTAAGTTAACGGAAGGCTGAGACTCAATTGTACCTTTATGCTCAATACTTTCAAACAAAGTCCGCCTTTGAGAACTCTCAACTCGGATGATATAGACTGGATAACTTTGTCCACTAATAACAACAATCACATGATTTTCAGTTTTCACTCCCAAATTATTATGAAACTGGTGTGGGAGCAAAAATCTGACCTGTCACAATTGGGACTTAGGCTTCATTTATTTAAAACTGAGGAGGAAACACTCTAGTTTGTAGAAACACAGGAAGCCTCCATTGATGATGGCAAAGGGCCCTCCTCCTGTGGCGATAATCTCAAATCTCCTAATGAGGAGTTGATAGCGCAATTTTCTACAATTGCTAGTACAGTTAAGGACTGTTCATTGTTAGAACCCCTTATGAACAGTTTCTTATTAATTAAAAAAGCTAACGCACAAACGTAGCCATCATGTCCTTACAATTCAATCGTGGAATTTGTGCAGTTTTATTAACTTACTTTCTTGGTTTAGTTTCTTGATTTTATTTAATAAACCTTCATTTGTACTCTTACAGGAGACCATGAAACTGCAGCATTTTTTGTATTAATGGCTACATCTCATACACACAAGTAGCCAAGAGTGGAGCTGCAGGTAGACTTTCAGGGGGTCTTGCCATTTTAGTGGACAACTTTGATTGCGGGCTCGGACAAATTGTTGGCTATAGAACTCAGCCCTCATGACCAGTCCAACTTAGTTTTTCTAATAATCTACATTTACTGGAACCCTGCCAGAATGGCCATGGATACCGTCTTCACACAGATAGATGCCCTATTAGAAGATGTTTTAGATGGTTTTTTTCGACTTCCAAACTATCATGTTGTGTTGGGTGGGGATTTGAACTCTTCCTGTCTCAATATAACAAACTCCCCTACCCCTCAAAAGTTTGGCCAAAAGTCAAACCGTTTCTAAGAAGAGAGGCCTAAAATGGGTTCAGTATTTAGCTGACTGGGACATTCAGATCGTGGAGATGGAAGACGACAACCAATATTGCATATGGCAATGAGGGCCCCTTAGCTCTTAAATTGATTAGTTCTTTGTATCGTCCAAGTTCTGCAGACTCTGTAACCTATCAGTGTTGCAAATCCGAATCTGGGAGAAAATATGTCTATAACACTAAATGTGACTAAAGCCCTCCACCCTCACCAAAAAGTGTCAGCGCTAGCATTAATAGACATTGATTGGCAGGCAATCTCGGTTCAGTGGAACCCTAAGCTCTGTCGAGAGCTAACCTATAAGGTTAGTAAAGAGATTTTTTTTGTGTATCAGACATGAAATTCTATGGTATGGATGCCCAACTCCTTGAGGAATGGAATACCTCTGTAATTAAATTTCATTTGAATTCAATAGCAATGCCCATTATGATAAACTCAGTGTTCATACTCATACTTTTAATTCAGAAGTCGCCAGTCTGGAACATCAGAAAAATAAACAAATCAGAGAGCTTGAAGGGCTATTCTTGGCACCACTGCAGTTTAGAGGTCATACAATTCATATATGTCAAGCATATAAAAAAAAAACTTAAAGGCCTTAAATATCAACTATATATTGCGGACAATCAGAATATGATTTCTAACGTATGCAAGCGCAACACTAAGAATGTCTGGGCGGCACTGAGAGGCTCAACCAGCACTGGTAGTGGTGCTCTTAATTCTTCGATTCCAGCCGAGCGATGGAACACATTCATTCTGCACAAATTTCAGATGTCGCATGTATATAATAGTGTTCTTTTCTATCTGTCAAATTTAGTAGCTTTAGAACACTGTCCATGGACTCTTGAAGATGTTCAATGGGCAATTTCTAAACTCAAGTATTCTAAAGCAGCGGGACCCGATGGTATTCCCTCTTGTATTCTCAAAGCAGACTTGTACTTCTGGGCCGCAATACTAAAACCTAAGTTTGACTATATTTTTCACTGAAACCAAATACCAGAGTCATGTCTCTCAGCCATCATTATCCCCATAAACAAAAAAGGCAACCCTAACGATCCAGCCAACTTTAGACCTATTGCCCTAATGGATGCTTCCTCTAAGGTCTTCTCCATGCTCATCCTAAAGCAACTTGAACAATACACCCAGACACACAGCATCCTCTCCAGATTTCAGGTGGGATTTTGTTAATACATGGGGACTTCCCTCAATGCTACAATCCTTGATCACATTTTGAAAAACTCAATGCAGTCGGACTCTAGGCCAATTTATAATGCCTCATTGGACATGACTGCGGCCTTGGATCGAGATATCCCCAATCTCTTGTGGAACAAAATGATTATACTAGGAGTTCCCTCATACTTGGTTCGTTAACTGTTATGCTTCATCAGAATACCAGGTTAAGCAGGGATCCAACTTGGCATCAATTTTATTTAGTTTATACTTGTGTGATCTGGACAAAATCTGGGAAAAAGATAACATCTTCGAGGTCAGGCTCGGCAAGCTCCATTTGCACTGGATGGGGTTTGCTGATGACCTGATCTTCTTTGATAAAACTCCTTTTTTTTGGTCTACAAAATAAACTTAACCTTTTTTCCAGCCATGCCACCAAGTATAATCTCCAGTAGGGGTGTTGCTAGGTCTGGAAAAGAAAGATCTGGGGCTATGCTAATGTCTAGACTCGGGGCTAGCTAGCCTTTTGGTTGTAGCTCTTGAGATTCTATCCGGGGCTACAACCAAAAGACCAGGGGCTATAGCCCCCTTAGCCCCCTCCCCCCTAGCAATGCCTCTGATCTCCAGGACAATCCTTCCAAGTCCAGCATTAATATTTTCACTAACAGGAAGAGGATTCAAACTTTCAAATGGACGATTGTAGGTATAGAAATGGAACACACCTTTTCCTTACGGTACCTTGGTTACAACTTATCTGACAGGGTTTCCTTAAGTATGTGGGATACTGCTATCAGAAGATGATGCCGCTTCCGTCTCAGATGAAAATCATATTTAGGAAGCACTGTAAATATTCTGTCTTGTCTATTATTGAGTTCTATACCATAAAAGTCTAAACCATTTTGTTATACGGTTTAGACATGTGTCTGTTGGACTTGGATAAGATCCTCGACAAGGTTCAGGGGACCATTTGGAAAAAATGTTTGGACTCAGCCACTGCTCTACCTAACTCCATTCTACGACATGAGCTAGCGCTGAGTTCCTTATCTTCCAAACACCAATGGTGGATGTTGACCAATTACACAAATATACTTAATCCTCCACCCAATTCAATGTACCAAGACCTAGGTAAGATGCTTAAAAGGGCACATCCAAAATCTCTGGTGAGAAGTGACGTGAAGATGAACAACCTTCTCACTAGAATTAACGCAAACACGCAAGACCTCGGTTTATGCTTACCTCAAGTCAAAAAGAAACATGAATTTGATTGATTGCTCATTATTGAGGGCCAATAATAGCTACAACTCTTATAATTAATATGCATGATTTGCTAAAAAGAGAAAATCTCATGCAAACTATTTCCTATGCTTCCCTTGCGAGAAAGCCTGTGCTGTATTCCTTAGATTTAAATTAAACCAATTTTATACTTTTGAGCAAGTTCACTATTGCCATAAAAATAATGTTAAAGTAGACAACGTCTGGTGCCGGTTTTGCTCAGCCACAACTGGACCAGAAACCCTGAAACACGTGGTTATTTTTTGTTCATATTTTGAATCTGCCAGAATGACGTTACTCTGCAATTTTAACATTGGTGATACCTCATTCTCTAGGGAATTGTTGTGGACCCGGCGTATGTGGGGTGAGAACACCTCTATGGTTTTAGCACTTACCTACCTATTAGCTAGAATTCATGAGCTTTTATGTCAGCCAAGAAATGTGTAGCATTTTAAAGTTTGATACTGCAATTTGTATGGCTAACATTCTTCGACCAGTAAATCTTGAATGTAGCGTAACTTTATGCTCAACCTATTTCACAAGAACAGCTTTTTTCAAAATTTGACTAATATGCAACTTTGACAGCAAATGTTTGACTTTTATCAAAGTTACTGTATATTTTTATTATCAAAGTTACTGTATATTGTTAACAGGTTTTAATACCTTTTAATGTTAACATATCTTTGTTGTCTTTTAAGGAGTTTTTTTAGTCTGGTTTTTATACGTAATTACATAACATGTTTGCGATTTTGCACATAATTATCTGCAGAATTTGTACATTGTGTAATATGTATCATGGACTTTTATGAGAAACTGTAACTGCAATATTTTATATGTGTAACATGTTAGGAAAACAGGGTGACTGATGTCCCATCAAGATGTTTGTAAAGGTTTTCTGTTTTTAAACCACATACAAATAAAAAAAATAATAATACTGTGCAGGATGTGTACACGGTGTCAGGATATGTAAGCTCGCTAGAAATTACCTGTAATGACAGTGAGAGTCTAGCCCCGGGACGCCGAGAACATTGATCACCAGTGTTAGGGAGAATTCTCTCTTTAGGCTGAATTTCCTAACCTAGTGAGTCCCCCAGCAGCTTTGCTGGATTTCTGGAGTTTGTTTTTTTCTCCTGCCAAGAGTGAGACTCTTTTTCTCCCACACTTGGACATGATTTATGGTGTTCCTTTGACTGTTAATGTGTTTTCTGGGCTATGGGGTCCTTTACTCCATAGGGTCTCATGTGTTTTTACTATGTGTGTTACACAGCACCCTCCGTGCAGTGACACACCACCATAAACTCCATACCCTGGTACTGACTACTGTCTCCCAGGGCATGTAAAGTCACCATTGGCTTTACTAGTCCCAAATTATTAACAGAAACCAGTACAAACCATCATATTGTGGTCGTACTGGTCGGGGCAATTCGATTGGCCCGGGGTCTGTTAGTCGATGGGGCACGTCTCCGTCCCCCCTGATCGAGTTTTGGCTGGTGGCAGTGGATACTACTTTTTATATTTGACCGCAAATATTTCCCTATGGTATTTTCCCATTGTTCGAGGCTACCAACTTTAATTATTTAATTCTCATAGCCTCGAACATACCGCCGGTTTATTTAATTAATATTAATTCGCCGGTTAGTATTTTTTGCCAGGACTCGATTCTAAAATGGCATTTGTGTTCTCTTCTGTGACCCAACCCAAGTCGAGCCCTCTGTTCCACTTTTTGGCGGGCTTCTCCACAGAAGCCTCCAAAAGTGGTGCCACTCTGTCTGGGTACCACAGGGGCTGTGGAAGGGGGTTTAGGCACCCTGGACTGAGTTACCTTGGTAACTCAAGTCGCACTCTTGTGTGTTTGGCCCAAGTGGTGAGCCGGCCGGCTCACCACTTAGCATGTTTGATTGACAGCTACGCTGAGTGAATGGGGGTATGCTGCATAAAAGCAGGGCTTTGGGGACTGGAACTTCAGAAGTCGCCACAGGACCTGAGAATCCAACGAGGGAGAAGCTGAGCCGACCTACCACGACGACACCACCGGTGGAGCCCTGCAGAACCGACTCAGCACTTCCCGACGACAGAGAAGATCTCCCGGCTGGAGAGGCTTCTTCCCCTGACTGGTGGGCACAACCAGTTTACCTTCTTTTCTTCGCACCCCAGACCGGTTTGTGGTCGAACTGCCCGTGCCAAGCACCCCGGCAGCCGGATAGCCACTTACCACTGAACCGCGAATCAAAGGACCGCTCCTTGTACCTGAGAAACTCTGCGGCTGGTTTCTTCCCTGGCAGTGCAACAGAGTCCTGTCTTCCTCCCCGACGAGATCCTCTCTTCCCCCGGACGAAGCACCGACTTGCATCCGCTGCCAGGAACAACTGCCCCCGCTGGAGTGTTCTCACCACTTTAAGGTACCTTGTCCGCCAGGCCTCCCTTTCTAAAGATTGCTACAAGGTAATAATAACCCCTTAACCTTCTGGACTGGGCTGGCTGCCTTGACCCTCTAACTGGTCCCTTTTTTTGGTCCAACTCCTTTTTGAACCGTTACAAGACTTTTGTGCACTGCAACCGTGTGACCTTGGACACATTTCCTTCTGATCCTCTTAAAGTGGATCCGGCCTACTGACTCTGAATTCACGGTGTTACTTTGCCTTCCTCTCTTGTTGTGTTTGTGAAAAAGTGTTGGGATCTGTTTCAATTTATTCTCTGCTGTTCTCTCCCTTTTTAAAAACGAATTATTAGTGTGCCATCTACGTTAAGCGCTCACCGCTGTCTGAAAATAAGTGGGGCTTTACTTAAGACTTGTCTAATATTCTTTTAAGGGAATGTATATCTTTTAGTGACCGTGTTTTTGAATTGCTTACTATTAGTGCCTGTGTGTTTTTCTAGATGTGGTTTTAAATAAATAATTATATCTCTTTTACACCAAGCCCTGGTCAGTGTTTGCTTGTTCTATTGTGTTCTCTTGACCTATTGTGAATACTCTGTATACTGCCTAACTCTTTTTGAGGGAAGTCTGACTGCTCAGCCACAGCTACCAAGTGAATCTGTGTGGTACAGACTGTTACCAAGTGGGTTTACTGCCAAACACCTGTAGTCCTAAATCTTTTGCAGTGGTCCCAGAGGGAACTGCACAGGTTTCTGCCTAACAACCAGCGAAGAGCGGCTGGTCGCAGAAGCGCTGACACTGAAGCACCTGGCGTTTCTTTGAATGCGACGGTTGGTGTTTTGGGAAATATAGTTCCCGATCAGAGCATGTGGGGTCCATATAAAGGCCCCAAACGGAAGTCCCTTTCACATGAATGGAAGGGTTTTAAACACTGAAACAAAAACCGCCTGGCCTTTGTTTTTGTTTTTTAAGTAAAATGAAAGAGCCATGCGGAAAGGGGCCTACCTGTCATTACCAATGGATAAGAAGCATTTTAATTTATAAAAGGAGGAATCAAAGATCCTGTCACATGGAAAAAAAGGAATTTTAAACATTGAAAACAAAAATGGCCTGCACAGGTGTGTGTAAATGAACAGTTTAAAAAAGTTAAACAAAATATCATTGATCACAGAAAAATGTCAGGAAACCAAAACATGATGTGCAGGCTGACAAAGAGCAATGTATATTATGTTTCATCCACAAAACTTCAGTGACATTTAAAGAGCCACTTTGTCTTCATGAAAAAATGTCAGCCCAAGGCAGACCCTTTGGCTGGCTATGGGCAAAACCTCAACAAGGAAAACTCCCACTCTCAGCCTGGATGTCACATCTCCCATCTAATGACCAACCGCAATAAAATGTCCTGCTAAAGGTGTCGAAATTCAGTGCTCTGCAGCATGACTAATATGTGTGAAAATGGGGGGCTTCTACTTCAAAGAGCAGGTTTCCAGCACAAAGGAGACTGATAAAAAAAACAACTCTGCCCACCGGCTGTCCCAGTGAAAATAGGCAGGGACGTTTGTCCCACATGAAGATTCACAACTAATTCAAAAGGGCTATTATTATTTAGAGCTTTTTCTCAACTATCATAAGGCGGTTGGATTTCATCTATGCACCATTTTTTTAATGTCATTTCCAGGTGATTTGGGGGATATAAAATGTATCTACCTGTGACTCGAGGAACTGCAATGGCCAGTTAAACTAAGTTTCTGATCTGAGCATGTTCCATACGTGAGAATTGGTGAGCGGGTGGAAAATAAAATTGGGGATATGTTTAATAACTTAAATCGTCATAACTGTTGTGCTTTCTATAGAAATGGCAGAAAGGTGCCACATGGCCGTGCTACATGGTATGGATTTGGTGGTTGGCTTATCTTATTCTCCATGATTAGCTGAATCAGAAAATAAGTGTAGTATAGCAGTTGCTAATAAAATGATGAAGTTGTGATACATAACTAGCTTTTGCCAAAAAGCTGAAAGGAGAAGAAAGGGCGATTACAAATGGGAATTGCCATATGTTTCTCCAGACCCCTAAACCATTTCTGACTTGGAGGCTGGTTTTGGGAGGAGAGAGAAGGGTAACTGTCAAATCCTAGTGGCAAGGATTATTGCGGGGTACTTCCCCAAGATGGTAAAATTGGTGGGTCATCGATGCTATATAAGCAGGACTGCACTAGGACAGAGACAGAAAAGGAGAGACATGAACAGACAGACAAGAGAGACCATCAGGAAGGCTGCTGAAACTTATCATCTGACAGCTGTAAGGAGACACCAGAGGAGATTGCTGAGAGTGCATCTGGGTGGATCTGTCTATTCCTAGGAAGGCCTCAAAGCTGACTGGGTCCCATGGTGTAAAGCGGGAGGCCATCTTTGAGAGTGGATTGGCCAGACCCTTGCCCTATCTTTCCAGAGTGTCCTGGGATGCAGCTGGCTTTCCTGAACCTTAAACAGAGGCTTGCTATGTAAGTAGAACTGAACCCTGGGAAACCAAAAGGTGGGGTGGCTGCTTGCCTGAATCCTTTCCCTGTATAGTGGGTGGGGGGGGGGGGAAACTGTGTAGATCCTTAGCCTAGTTAACCAAAAATATTAATTTAATTAATTACCCATTTGGCAGAACGCTACAGGGTGAATTTGGTTAAAATTCAAAATTAACAAAACTCACTTCCCAGTGTGTGCTGAAAACGATAGCCTATAATTTAATTGGGTAATCCTTGTTGTTCCGCTGACCCCGACTTCTTTTGGGAAGAGGGGTATCTTTGTTCTTATCAGTCCGTATCCAGCTTCCCCAACACAGGCCTTTCAATTAGGTGGGTTTGAAATCCAAAATTCCCAAAAGCATTCCAATTTTTCTATCTGACCTCCCAACATAGACCAAAGCAAGGGGGGGGGCTGAAAAACAAACCACTAAATCACATTGTGTTTACTTTAAACCAAAAGTGTGGGCAAAATCATAATTACCAATCTTGAAATCCTACTGTTAGCCTTTTTAGCCTGCAGGAAAATAAAAAACGCACAACATTACATGATAAGTGCCTTTGTTGTTGATCAGTGTAATTATTTTGTGAAGTGGAATTTGTAGAAAGTGAAGAATTGTGATTGTGTTCTTTTTAACTCACTTTTGTGATTTATTTATGCTGAGAGAGGTTGATTGTGTTGTGCCAGGGATGAAGTAGTGTTTGACATTTCCGTGCTAAATTCTATTACGTTTCATTTAAATAACAACCAATATATTTCCTGTAAACTGGCCTGGTTCTTGGCTCATTGTTAGCTCAGGGGAGATTGACCCACGGGGTATGATATGTGTCTGAGATGGGGCTAAAGAAAAGAATGTGTTAGTTTGTTGTGTCACCACTTGAGTGGGGAGGAAAGGAACTCTCTGTTTTGAGGGTGGCTTCTCAATAAACTGTTACAAATTGGGTCTCAGGCCAGGGTTTAGTTTACTATTCTTGACCCATGACAAGCACATTGTGATAGTCTATTCATTTTGATGCTTGATGCAATTGCATTAAGGTGGAGGGAAAGTCATCTTTGTTTTGTTAAAGTGTCGCTAGGACTTGACTCCTAAGTTGCAGGGAGATGTATGGGAGATGTATCGGTATAATAATTAAGAGTGTGTAATAATTTATTTGAGTGAGGAACAGGGTGATTTTGCCCCTGCATAAAGGAGTTTTTATTAAAGTGCAAAAAGCCAACTGTGAAAATGACTACTGTACGAATTGGGGAAGTAACGGAGCATCGCTTATTTCTCAAAGGAGAATGGATTGAGGATGATGCAGGAAACTGGAAAACCAGAATTGTGTGGGAGGTTACCTCATTAAGCAATGATATTTAGTTTGAAGCCGGAATATTTCACAAAGCACTTGAGGCTTTTTATATGACCACAACTGCTTGTGATGAACAAATACAAATACAAATGGCTCAGCTGACTGCTCAGTTATATTTTCAATTGCTGTTAGTAGAAGGGCATTGGCAAAATAGTGAGGCTAGTATAATGAATCAGGCTGGAGACCTGTCACAGGCCCAGTATCTTGTTCAACAAAGCTGAGTTAAAAGCACTGCAGCAAGAGAGTGCAGAGCATGTAACAGTTTTTTGCACTGATAAATTCCCAAAAAGAGTGTGTAGAAAATCAGAGCGACTGCAACACAAGCTGCATGACCAGTTTGCTCATAATAAAGTCTTTTTGGAGGACATTATCGCATTCCCATCAGAAATAAAAACAATTGAAAACTGAAAATAGTCAATTAATTATCAAAGGGGTTGATTCCCAAAATGACTTTGATCAGATGGATCAACAGGTAAGTACTCTGAAACAACGGAGAACACCGCTGGCTCGGGGGGGGGAATACCTCTTGAATCAGGATAACAGCATCCTATTACAGAGGATAAATTAGTTGGAAATAGAGGTAGAAAAAGAACAGTCAGGTTCTCAGGATCTTACCAGGATTAGAGAAGAAAGGAATGAGCTTGTAGAGTGAGTGAGGTAAATAGAAGCTGAACTATTAGAGGCAGCAAAGTGTAGGGATGAACAAGAGAAAGAGATTTGTCTCCTGAAGGAAAAGCACCTTGAATATGCACACAGCTTGCAAGGCTCACAGAGGGAGAATGAATCACTTGAGCAGGAGGTGCAGCAAACAAAGGATTGGTTGCTAGCTCAGAGCAGGGTGAGATTAATCAGGCCTTAGGGTCAGAATGAAATAGCCAGCTCTCTGACTACCAACAGCAAACAAATAAAGAGAGACACAGGTATGATCGCCTCACCAAAGAAATACAAAATTTAAAACACGACCCGAGGCACCTTAACCAATCAGGATATGGGACAAGTACACTGATCAAGGGGAGGTACCTTTCCGAACAGAGGCCTCATGCCAGTCATTTACAACCTCTTGTGCACAAATGGGAACCAACCTCATGCATGCCACCCATCAAGAACAGGGTGACATGAGGCAGTTGGACTTACCCAAGCCTAGTCCAACTGATCAAGATGGCCAGTCCCTGTCTGATATTGATGAGTATTCATCTCTACCACACAGAAGGGAAAGTGGCCGGACCAGTGTGTCCTGGAAAGTAAGGAATAATACGGTAAGCACTTCAAACCATAAACACTCTTATGAGGAGAAAGTTAGGGAGTTAGATTGGCTGAAGATGAGACTACAAAGAGACCACCTTGCCTGCTTTTCTGAAGGAGAAAAGCCAGACCCTCAGGCTAGGAAGGGCATTATAAAAACCTCTGTATATTCAGGGGAAAGGGGGAATTCCCCAGGCTCCCTGGTACGAGGGATGAGGAAACTGGGTTCTATCCTGAGCCTAAAAGCAACTCCAGGCAGAGTGACCCTGAGAGTCCAGGCAAGAGGAGTCCAGACCCTGTTGTTCTGGGAGATATTCCCATTCTCATAGAGATAGGGAGCGCCTAGAAGATAGGGAAGGGAGTACCGGTAGCAGGTAGTCAGAAGGTGAATGGACTCTGGTGCAGAAGAAGAAAAATACAGAGACACAAAGAACGGGTTTTGTCGAAGACCAAATAAAACAAATCAAGGCCACAAAGAGCTTCCTGACACCTTACCACAAGAATGCCAAGTATTCAGTATGGGAGCACCTGGAACTTTATGAGCAGATGATGGTATCATTCCAGATCAGGAATGATGTGAATTGTATAGCATTTGCTAATTGATTGTTCTAACCTGAGAACTCCAGTTTCTTTGCAGGACTCGGGGGCCGCAATCATCATAAATGGTCCACCTATAAGGCAGCCATATTGAAACATTTTTCCACCCATAGGAACCCACAAGACACAGGTAAGGTTGCATATAACTTGCAGTGTGGGGAAGATCAGGCACCTAGTGAGTTTGTGCAGGAGTTAAATTGGGCATTTGCTCAGACTTCCCGGCGGGTGAACACCAATAGTAGTGAGTTCATAACTACATATTTCCATGCTCTCCCCAAATACATAATGACTCAGTTGGTGCATGACTTTCACGAGCATAGGACCATGGATTGGGTGATTGAACAGGCCACCAGGATTTATGAAATCGAAAGACTGTTGAATGTAAAAATGCTGTCAAAACCGACAAACTATCTAACACCCCTGCTGCTGCAAAGGTGGCAGAGGTAAAAACGACCCCTTCATTGGATCTGGAGATGGGGGGGCCTAAAGGTAACCCTCCTGCCAACAAGCATAATGGAAATCAGAAGAGACCCCCCCAACCCTGCCCAATCGAATGGCAGTCAGGCGGAGGCCCAGAACAATAATACCTCTGACCCTGCCACCTATATAAGTCCTAGGTACAAGGGTACTAAACCAATCCTTGGGTATGTATACTCTCCCCCAGCCCAAGGGGAGGGGACTAATCAGGTAAGTACTGCCCGGGAAACTTCCCTCCAAACTGCCCTCAGGGGAGAAGTATCACTCCACCTCCAATTCTGAAGTTTTTTCCCAGATAATTCCCAAACCAGAACTTCCAAAACAATCCTCCCCTCACTCCCCGGTTCCAGGACAATAGATCCCTGAACCCAGGAGAAGGGAGATTCAGGATGCAAAATTATGGGGGGAATTTCCAGTACCCAAGCTGCTCTGGGAGAAGGGACAGTTACCCCTTTCATGAGCAGCAGAGGTTTGACTTGAGACCTCCCTTCCACCCAGACAAGGTCTTGCAGCTGGAGCAACAGGCACAGCAACTGACCAATGACCTGGGGCACATGCTGAGGGCTCAGTCCAACTCTCAACCTAACCCTGCTTCCCAGAATGCCCCAATACCCAGATCTGATGCCCCAGGGGGGAAATGACAGGAGGAAACCTCTGACAAACCACAGGTTCGGGAGGAGGGGGCCCAGGTGGAGGGGAGATGCTAAACCCTTGAGGAAGCTTCCTTTCTCACCCAAACAGAACCCCTAAAAAACTCTCAGCGTGGAAGAGTCTCTTCTACCCCTAAAATTTTAGAACCCAAAGAGCAAAGGGTAAGTAGGAGAGGCCAACGAAGAACCCATTTTGTGGAGGAACTCTGGATTATCCCCTTTGAAAGAGAAGAATCCCTGGAAAATTCAGGTAAGCAGACCTTCTCTTTCAAAAACGGGGGATCCCTCCTAAAGAAAAATGGGTCACAAAAGACCCTGCGTGGGACAGGGTAAGTATGGAGACCGACCCAAAACCAGAAACTATTCAACCCCAAACATGTGAGCCAAACAGAAGTGAAACGGAGGAGTGTCCTTTCTCCAAACCGGTTCTGAGAACGGTTGCAGGTAACGGGGACAGCCAAGGAGCCGGGAAAAGGAGGGATCCCCAACAACTCCCATTGCGAGTTGCAAAGTTTTTTTTACAGATTTGCGAACTCCGACACAGAAAACTGGCCAAGATCAAACAGTGTCGGAGTTCAATATTAAGAAAATGACCACCGGGCTGTTAAATAACTCATACTTTCTTTGCACCTTGGAGGAGAAAGAATGGCGATTTTATGCACTGGTTAAGGTGCAAGGTCAGTGTGAATTATCAGCTCTGGTGGATACTAGATCCCAAGCCATCCTCCTGTGGAAAAGGGCCTTTGACTAACTAAACGCCACCAAATTCCACTCACATCACTTCCCAGACAACTCCAAAATTTCGACGAGAATTACTTTTCCGTCGAACGGACTGCAGATCTGGACATAAAAATTGTACGACACTGGCTGCAACATCCAATGATCATTGTGACTCCAGAGGGCTCACCTGTTTACTGGGGAACAATCTCCTGAGGACGTTATCACCTCCGATCGACTATGTAAACAAGGTCCTCTGACTCAGACTAACCGCCCTATCAAATTAAAAATGAGCACCAATTATGTAAGCCTGAATGGTACTTGTCATGTAATTGATCAACATTCTTGGAATGTAGAGTTCCATTCAAGAATAACCAGTAGGAGAAAACACTGGTGATGGGAAGCCTTCTCCGTTCTTGAAAATCAACCTTACTCCTAGTGGCAATTCACACTGGAAGGGAACACCCTAACATTTTACACCAGTTCAAAATCAGAAGAGTCTTGTGAAACCAGACAAGCAAGAGTCCGCTCAAAGTCTGACAGACATTCAGAAAAAGGGCGGGTAGTTGTTTTTACCTATTCAGGTAAATGAGGGGAAGGAACAGGTGCTCGCCAGAGTATGCCTGAATAATGGAAGGAGCTTCATCAGCTAAGGATTATTCAGGAAACTCCCAAAAGATCAAACCATTCCCACATTTAAATTGATTGACAAATGGGAAGTAGGTCTGGAAACCCTAAATTCCAAACATCTCTAGCCTAGCAGGTGTATGCTAAAAATGTCCATTGGCAATAAAAGGATAGACCATAATTGTTGGGTCGTGAGAGATGCCGCTTCCGCCATTAATCTGGGAAGTGACATACTCAACCGATTCACAATCATTTTGGTCCTAATTAATAATAAAGCCTGGTCCCGATTGGGGATTAACCCTATGGGCTTTCACAACATTGAAAAAGCATTCCGGTCGGCTCAATTGCTGCCGCATGCAGTTGAAGTTCAAGTGTGAGAAAAGGTTACCATCCCAGGATAGGTGCGACAATTTACTATTCCCCTCAAAATTAAGTGAGGATAGAGACTCAAACATCAGGACGCATATACAAATCTAAATTCCCTCCTCCAACAACAAGGGTTATATTTAAATCCAACACTTCTAGTAGACCTAGAACACAACACCATTTGAATATCGGTGGATAACAGCGGCCCTTGAAGTATCACTTTGGGCGCAGATCCGTTTATTGGAATGGCGGTTGATGCCAAACATTATTCTATCGATTTAGATAATGTAATCATGGTACCAATCCCAATCGATTGTTTCGACATCAGCGATGGTATTCCTCCAGAAAAGATTTTTACTATACATAGGGGGAATTTCCTGGTGTACCTTTCCTGCCCCTACAGTGTGGAAGAGGTGACCTGTGACATTAGGTGGGAGGAGGTAGTGTTCAGAGACAAGGACCACTACCTCGAATCCCCTGTCCAGGTCAACACCATCAAAAGAGATCTCACCACCTAACCGGAGGATCCGGATGAAATTGCCAAGCCCGAGGTCTTTCCAGGTTTCAAGCAGATGGTTGAGGAAGGGATCAATCTGGCTGATGCCTGTGAGACCGAGGAGCAAAGACAAAAGCTAAAACGGGTCTTCTTGGAATTCCAAGATATCTGTTCAGTGGACTCATGTGACTATGGATGCACATCCATTCATTCAACCACCATTCCCACAGATCCAGAGATGGCTCCTGTATTTGTGAAACAATAGCGATTACCTCTTGCATCAGCGGAGTAACTCACAGAGATTATTAAGAATGTAGAATCCTGTGGGATAATTTGTCCTATCCACAGTACCTTTAACAACCCGGTACTGGGGATCCGCAAACAAAACGGCCAATGAAGACTGTGCACACCTGAGGGAGTTGAACAAACGGATCCACATGTCAAGATGACCCCTTCCCTACATCAATCAGGGACTGACCCAGATCCAAAGGTCAAAGGTGTACACTGCCATTGACCTGACCTACAGTTACTGGCTCCTTGTTTGGCTTACTACATAAAGAACAAGGAGTTTTTCTTGGATATGGGGTTCTCAGATACCTGCATAACAGCAGTATTATACCAAGAGCAACAGTGTGGGTGCTGGAAAATTGCTGGCCATTCATACAGGGGGAGCAAATCATTGTTGAAACCCCTCATCAACCCATGCAATACCTACAAAGTGACAGAATCTGGGCGGGACCGTTAGTAATTCCAGAATTACTTCCTGGCTTCTGTCCATGCAAGGCTTTCCTGTGGAGGTCAGATATGGCCAAAAAAAGAAGAGCCCCTAGCCCATGATTGTGCTCAAGAAGACTGTCTCGAGGACGAAAGTCTAATGACCAACAACAACAACATGGAGGCATACTTAACTTCCCCACACAAGGTCTATGAAGAAGACACTTGTCAGGGGATACCCACAGTTTATGTATGTGGGTGATCCTACCATGTTGATAACAACTGGGAAAAATACCTGGTGGCTGGCATTAGGAATGCCTGGGTGAATGATAGCCTGGAGCCCTCTGCTGGTTATAAAATAGGTCCCCAAAGTAGTCAGGTTGCAGAGTTGATGGCTGTTTATCAAGCCATCATCACTGCAGCGCACTACAAACTCAATGAACTGGTCATAATCACTGATTCTGATTATGTCAGGAAGGGGTTTGTGGAGCACCTGCTTAACTGGAAGAATCGAGGCATGCTTTTTGCCAACAACAAACCCCTAAAACATGACAAACTGATCCAGGCAATCGACGATCTGGTGACCCCCAATGAGGTGACCATCTATTAGACGAAGATAAGAAGTCATTCCAAGATAGAGGGGCATGATAAGACTGGGAATGACCTGGCTGACCAGCTGGCTAAAGCCAGAGCTCTGCAGTGGGATTTCATAGAAATGGAATCCCTGCTGGGTGCAATCCAAATGGCAGCTGTCACCACGTCACAAACTCTGGCTAACAGCAAACTCTCAACAGCTCAGTGTAGTAAAGATACCCCAGATGCAGATTTGAGCACTGAACAGAAAGAGGAACCGATCATTGGGAAATATTATTGAAACACTGAAGACCCTGTAAGCTTTCCTCTAACCGAGTCAGTTTATGCCGGTAAAGAAGATCGCCGGGTGCCGATGAAGTTTTCCAAGATGTTCCGGATCCAAGACGGTTTGTTGGAAAGGAGAGCCCTATCTGGCAGTGACAAGTGGGTGGTACCTACCTCCTTCCGAAGCCTGATGTTGAACCACGCCCATGACGCAGCCACTGCCGGTCATAGGGGATTTCTTACGACATTGTAAATCTTGCACGAGGTTGCCACTGGCCACATATGGGCCAGGACCTCGACACTTACCTAAAGGGGTGTCTTGTGTCTGCTCAATTCCAATCCAGCTCTCTGACACACATAGCTCCGCTACAAAAAAGGGGAATGACACTGCCTTGGTCAGATTTGCAAGCCGATTTCATCTGGCCAGTGATTCGATCCTGTAAAGGAAACAAGTACATGTTGACTGTGACATGCTTGTTCACAAAGTGGGTAGAATGTCTTCCGGCCCGAATTGTAAGGCGGAGACAGCTGCTGTACTAATTATCAACCAGATCTTCTCTCTTTTCAGCCTCCTGCAATGGATTGAGTCGAACCGAGGAAGCCATTTTACCAGTGAGGTGATGGCAAAGATGTGGGAGATTCTAGGGGTAAAAAGAAAACTCCACATTGCCTACCGCCAGGCCTCAAGCGGGGGGTTGGAGAGATACAAAAAACAATTGTAAGTATCTTAAAGAAGTTTGTGGCAGACTCTGGACCCAGTTGGGACATACGATTGCCATGTGTTGTGATGGGTATTAAGTCCACGCCATCTTCTGCAACAAAGAAGTCTCCATTTGAGCTCATAACCAGATGAAAAATGGTGTTACCGCAGTATCTGCTCTATAGGACTCAGGAGCATACACTGATAAATGTGTCCACTATTCATGAGTACATTGAAAATTTGAGGAAGCACCTCTAGCATGATTTTGCTTATGTTCAGTGCAATCTAGAAAGGTCAGCTAAAGGAATGAAAACCTACTATGATCTAAAGACCACCAAGAAAGAGTATGAAATAGGTGACAAGTTTTACCTGTACAAATTTCAAAGGAATCAGGGTAAGAAGCGGACATTCCTCCCATCTTTATGTGGTGCCCTTGAAATTGTAGATAGAATATCACCTGTTGCTTACAAGAGCCGCATCCCAAAAGGAGAACAGACAGAAGAAAAATGGGTCCACATCAATCAGTTGAAAATCTGTTATCCCAGACATGCTTTACGACTGATTAATGAGCCAAATGAAAGTCAAGCAGAGGAACCATCTGCAGAATGAAAAGGAAGGATGAAAAATCAGATAGATTTACTTGTTGTTATTGTACAAATGAAGAAAATAAATAAAATGTTTTTTGTGAAATGGAAATGTCATGTTAGAACTGTATGTTGTTGTAAATTCTATGTAAATCTTCCCATGGAAAAATGTGTAGCCCCGGGACACAGAGAACGTTGATAACCGCTGAAGAACAGCTGGTCGCAGAAGCGCTGGTGCTGAAGCACTTGACGTTTCTTTAAATGCGACAGTTGGTGTTGTGGGAAATCTAGTTCCCGATCAGAGCATGTGGGGTGCATTAAAAGGCCCTAAACAGATGTTCCTTTCATATGAATGGCAGGATTTTAAAACACTGAAATAATAACAGCCTAACCTTTGTTTTTCAATTAAAATTAAACAGCAATGCAGAAAGGGGCCTACCTGTCATTACCAATGGATAAGCAGCATTTTAATTTACAAAAGAAAGAGGAATCAAAGATCCATGTCACTTGGGAAACAGGAATTTGAAACATTGAAAACAAAAATGGCCAGCACAGGTGTGTGCAAATGAAAACAGTTTTAAAAAGTAAAAAAAAAAAATATCACTGCTCACAGAAAAAATTTCAGGAAAACAGAACATGATGTGTGGGTTGACAAAGAGCAATGTATATGATGTTTCACCCACAGAACTCCAGTAACATTTGAAGAGCCACTTTCTCTTCATGAAAATATGTCAGCCGAAGGCAGACCCTTTTGCTGACTGTGGGCAAACCTCACAAGGAAAACTCCCCCCTCGCCCTGGATATCACATCTCTCATCTAATGACCAACCACAATAAAAATTCCTACTAAAGGAATTGAAATTCAGTGTTCTCCAGACTGGCTGGCTCTGAAAGCATTGACTTCAAGAAAAAGTTACCCTTGGCTGGAGCATGACTAATATGTGTGAAAATTGGGGGCATCCACTTCAAAGAGCAAGCTTCCAGCACAAATGAGACTGATTAAAAAAAATAAAACTCTGGGCACAGGCTTACCCAGTGAAAACAAATGGCTGGGAGCCATTTGTCCCAGATTAAGAATCACAATTAATTTAAAAGGACTATTATAATTTAGGCCTTTTTCTCAGCCATCATAAAACGGATGAATTTCATATATGTACAAATTTTTATGTAATTTCCAGGAGATTTTGAGAATATAAAATGTATCTACCTTGGAGAACTGTAATGGTCAGTTAAACTAGGTTTCTGGTTGATCTGAACATGTTCCAAATGTGAGAGTTTGTGAGCGGGTGGAAAATGAAATAACTTACATATTCATAACTGTTGTGCTTGTTATGGAAACAGCAGAAAGGTGCCACATGGCCGTGCTACATGGTACGGATTTGGTTGCTAGTAAAATTATGAAGTTGTGATACATAACTAGTTTTTGACAAAAGTTGAAAGGAGAACAAAGGGCGATTACAAATGGGAATTGCCATATGTTGCTCCAGACCCCTAAACCTATCCAGACATGGAGGATGCATTTGGGAGGAGAGAGAAGGGCAACTGTCCAATCCTAGAGGCAGGGATTTTTGCAGGGTACTTCCCCAAGATTGTAAAATTGGTAGTGTCATCGATGCTATATAAGGGGGACTGCACTAGGACAGAGAGACAGAAAAAAGAGAGACAGGAACAGACAGACAAGAGACAGACCATCAGGAAGGCTGCTGAAACTTACAATCAGACAACTATAAGGAGACACCAGAGGAGATTGGTGAGAGTGCATTTGGCTGGAGCTGTCTATTCCTAGGAAGGCCTCAAAGCTGAATGGGTCCTATGGTGGAGAGCGGGAGGCTATCTTTGAGAGTAGAGTGACCAGACGCCTGCCCTATCTTTCCAGAGATTCCTGAGATGCAGCTGGGTTTCCTGAAACCTAAACAGAGGCTTGCTACTGAGCCCTGGGAAACCAAAAGGCAGGAGAGTCTGCTTGCCTGAATCCTTTCCATTTATAGTGGGTGGGAGAGCAAAACTGTGTAGATCCTTAGCCTAGTTAAACAAAAATATTAATTTAATGAATTCCTCATTTGGCAGAACACTACAGGGTGAATTTTTGTTAAAATTCGAAATTAACAGAGCTCACTTCCCAGTGTGTGCTGAAAACTATAGCCTATAATTAAATTGGGTAATCCTTGTTGTCCAGCTGACCCTGACTTCTTTAGGGAAGACGGGTGTCTTTGTTCTTAAATCAGCCCAACCTTTTTATCCAGCTTCCCCAACACAGGCCTTTCAGTAAGGGGGTCTGAAATCCAAAATTCCCCAAAGAATTCCAATTTTTCTGTCTAACTTCCCAACATAGATGCAAGGGGAGTCTGAAAAACAAACTGCTAAATCAATTTATTTTAAACTAAAGTGTGGGCAAAATTCTCAATCTTGAAATCCTATTGCTAGCCTTTACAGCCTGCAGGAAAATCAAAATCGCACAACATTACATGATAAGTGTCTTTGTTATTGATCAGTGTATTTATTTTGTGAATTTTTGGAAGAGCATATTTCTAAGAGCAGTTACTGCAGTGGAAGGCTGCTTTATGCAACGTCTGCTGTGCGAAGACAAATAAATCAACTGGTGTGCATTTTGCCTGTGGACTTTTCCAACTGCCCAAGCTCCTCCCTGAACTCCCATCATTCTATTTACTGTGGGTGTGTGCGCGCGCATTTTTGGAAGAGAAGTTACTGCAGTGGAAGGCTGCTCTATGCGACGTCTACTGTGCGAAGACAAAGAAATCAACGGGTACGAAATTGTCTTACTGTGGAATCTTACCCTGGAACTGACTGACATGCTATTTAGTGCCTAACAGTGACTTTGCTTTGCACCGTAGGTGTACGTTTTGCCTGTGAACTTTTCCAACAGCCCAAGATCCTCCCTGAACTCCCAGCATTCTATTTACTGTGGGTGCATGCGCATTTCTGCGTGCGCATTTTTGGAAGAGCATATTTGTAAGAGCAGTTACTGCAGTTGGTGCAGATGAGCCGGGGCTACTTTCACTGGTATCACCACCCTAAGGCATTGTCTGTATTCATTTATAAACCCCCTTTCAGATATTAAATCACTGTGAGAAATATTCATTGTTATTGATGTCCTGCTGTCACATGTCAGTAGGAATTTATACCTTAAAGTCGGGCATGCCGATCCCCTCTTCTGTTTGATTAGATCAGGAAACAGGGTCTACAATAAAAGCGCCGCGGATGAAAACCGCAGGAACCAGACTGGCTAAGAGACGTTGCCTAAAACCTCTAGGGGGACCATGTGCTATGGGCCTTGATATTAGATCTTTTTGTAAATCGAATAGAGTTATAGTGGTACCGTCATTACTGCATCACGAGACGCACTCATCCGTGCAACTGACTTTGGGTGTGCATGAATCACTGATTGATCTCTCAGGTGACGCAATTAGTGATTCTACGATGCAGTCAGCGGAATCTGCTGTAGAAATCACAACTGTGGATGTTACCCAAAGTACGGCTGAAAAACACGTATCACTCACAAAGACCTTGTGCCACCTGACAAACTCTGTAAACAAAACCCCTTAGAACTTCTAGACAGGGAATTAGTTAAGATTACTACGATAGCAATGGTATATGATACCTGTACAAGAGATGCCACTCTCAATTACCGAATTCTGCAAAACTTGAATGCAATTGACAGGTGCAGTTTGATCTGAATGTAGAAGAAAATGAGTCGATTGATATGGGAGAGGCAGAAGAAGAATCTGCTTGTGCTTTCATACCAATACACTCAGATCCTCAACAAAATAACTTAACAACTCAAGGTGAGGATTTATCACAATCACCAGTTATGTTTGATTCTTCGCCTAATCACTCCTCTGTACTATCCTTATCTTCTGTCAATCCTACTTTTAGGCGGGTTAGGCCATCGGCGAATGCAAACTTACAATCTCCTTTGCAAGACAAAACATAATATAATGCTGCAATAATTACCAACACTTTATCAGCAATGAATTCTGCCCTTTTAGCAGTTGCAAAACTATACGAGACCCTGGATCAGAAAGTAATTTATCAGTTGGACTTAATTATGCAGATAAATCTTCGTCTCAAGGTTCGGGCGATAATACTAATAAAATGAAATGATGAACACCTTAGATATGTTAAAAGGGAAAATGACAACAAATACTGGTACACAGACTTCTATTTCATGTAAGGAAGATCAGAATAAGACAATACATATAGATAGGCAACTTGACACTGGAACACAACCAGCTGAGGTAATAAACCTGCTAACGCAAACTCAGAATCAATGGGAGCCCATTGACTAAATTGATATAGATCGAGGTTTAGAACATAACTTAGTGCAGATTATTGACCAGAATAGACAACTTACTGAAATATCACCTTATGCAATCTTTACAGGTGCACAAAAAAAGAAAATGGCTAGATCCATAAGGACTAAAAAAAACAAAAATCAATCTGCGAGTAGAACTCAGATCAGAACCAAACGCTTTATTGACAATTTAACAACACCAAAACGGCAGATTGTAAGGTCGAAAATAGCAATGCAAAAGAATTCTCAAATGATTGCAAATAGGAAATGGCCTCAAGCAGAGGCTGACTCAAATAGACTAGAATATCAACCTCTTGATGATCTAGTTTCAGCCTCAATTACCCTACAAAATGGGAAGGAACAAGTTACTTACCTGTAACTGTTGTTCTCCAGCATGGGTCTGGCATGGATTCACCATGCTGGAGAACAACAGTTACAGGTAAGTAACTTGTTCCTTCTCCAGCATGGGGTCTGGCATGGATTCACATGCTCATGAATATAAGAATATATAGCAGTACACACATGCAAAACCATGGGAGGTGGCAAAGGCTCAACATTAAGCATTACATAAACTCAACATTAAGCAACTCTTACCTCCTCACCAGGCCCACCTTCAGGTGAATAGGTTGCACAGCACTGCTTGGCCAACCCTGGACTCCTCCCTGGAGTCCCGATCGACGCAGTAGAATCTCGTGAAGGTGTGCGTCGACCTCCATGTAGCAGCCCTGCAGATGTCCAGACAGGTACGCCGTAGTAGCAGCAATCGCTCTGGTCGAATGGGCTCTCGGATGGCTGGGCAGCGGTCGGTTTGCCAACTGATGACAGTGCATAATGCAGCCGGAGAGCCATCTGGAAATGGAAGCCATCGAGAGAGCCTTCCCTTGGTTCACAGGTCCAAAGTTCACAAACAGCTGTGACGTCTTCCGAAAACTCTTCGTGCGGTCCACGTAGAACTTCAGCGCTCTAGCCACATCCAACGAGTGCAAAGTCCTCTCGGCCGGCGACGGGAAGAAAACTGGTAACACCAAGGGCTCGTTGAGATGGAAGTCTGACGGCACTTTGGGCATGTAGGAGGGGTGCGTCCTCAGCACCACCCTCGTGTCGTGAAAAGTCAAGTATGGAGGCTTGCAGGATAGGGCCTGGATCTCTCCCACACGCCGTGCGGAGGTGATGGCCACAAGAAATGCTGTTTTCCACAACAGGAACTTCAACGGTGCCGAATGCATCGGCTCGAATGGCGCCCCCATAAGCCTGGTCAGCACCACATTGAGCTCCCACGCCGGGGCTGGAGCCTTCACCGGCGGGAACGATCGGAACAGTCCCTTCATAAATTCCTTCACCAGGCAATGAGACCACAAGGACGACCGTCCTGTAGTTCTGGTGTATCGGGAGATCGCTGCCAGATGTATCTTGATGGAAGCGTGAGCTAATCCAGCCTTGGCCAGCGACAATAGGTTTGGTAGCACTTGAGGGGCCATAATCCATAGAGGGTTAGTTTTCTGTGCACGGCACCAGACAGAGAACCTCTTCCACTTATGTCCACAGCACTTGAGAGTTGAAGACGCCCTAGCCTTTGCAAGAACCTCTCTGCAGTCAGCCGGGATATCGTACCCTCCAAACTCTAGTGCTGCAGGAGCCAGGCCTGCAAGTTCAGCGACTCCGGGTCGTGATGAAGGATGGCGCCTCCTTCTCTGGAGAGAAGATCCGCGTCCATCGACAGTTTGACTGGTGGAGACGCTGACAAGTCCAGAAGGTACGGGAACCAGATCTGTCTCGGCCACGCCGGTGCGACGAGGATCATCCTGCACCGGGACTTCTTGAGTTGGTTGATGAGTCGGAGCAGCAACGGCAACAGAGGGAACGCATACAGGAACAGGCCGTCCCAGGGGAACGAGAAAGCATCACCCATGCTCCTCGGCTGGGCAAACCTGCTGGCGAACCTCCGGCACTTGGAGTTTGCTGCCGTCGCGAACAGGTCTATCTGGGGATTGCCCCAACGCTATAAGAGATGATCCACTTGATCCTGACGCAGTTCCCACTCGTGGCATGAGTGCAGCTCCCTGTTGAGTGAGTCGGCGATGGTGTTCTTTATCACTGCCAGATGAAAGGGTACCAGAAACATCCCCTGGGCGACGGCCCAATGCCACAGATCCTGTGCTTCCTTGGATAGGGCTGGGGATCTGGTTCCACGCTGCTTCCGGCTGTAGAACATTGTGGTGGTGCTGTCAGTGAAGATCCTCACCACCTTGCCCTTGAGGGATAGGAGAAAGGCCCTGAGGGGCCAGAAGACTGCTCAGAGCTCCAGGATGTTGATGTGGAGCGGTTTCTCCTCCGGGAGCCAAAGGCCTCTTGCGTGAAGATCTCCTGTGTGCGCTCCCCACCCCTCCAGGGAGGCATCCGTGGTCACCGTCACCTGGTGAGCTGGGGTCTGAAAGTCTGTGCCCGCTGCAAGATGCTCGCGGGTGCCCTACTACCGGATCACCTGGCGGAATGTCTTGTTGAGAGAGATCCTGTCTTCGAAGCTGCCCGTTGCTTGCATCCAACGGGCGTCGAGGAACTCCTGTAGAGGATACATCCGAAGCCTGCACAAGCGCACTAGATATATGCATGAGGATATCATCCCGAGAAGGGACTTGGTGGACCTCACCCTGGCCACGTCCATGGCCAGCAGATGCTGCACCTTGCCCAGGATGGCCTTTGTCCTTTCCTCAGACGGCGAGGCTAATTGCGTAACTGTATCGAGCTTGGCTCCCAGAAACAGCGCGATGGGACCAGGTGGGATTTGGGGAAGTTGATGGAGAATCCCAGGTCCGTGAGCAGCTGGACGGTCTTTGCTGTGTGTTCGACAGCGAGATCCCTTGTTCTTGCCCGGATGAGCCAATCGTCCAGGTAGGGGTAGATGTGGATCCCCTGCAGGCGCAGCCGCGCCGCCACCGGTGCTAGGCACTTGGTGAACACCCTGGGCGCCGACTTCAGTCCGAACGGGAGGGCCTTGAACTGGTAGTGTTGTCCTTGGACCACGAACCTGAGGAACTTTCGGTGTCCTTTTAGAATGGGGATAGGAAAGTACGCATCCTCCAAATCCAACGACGATAGGAAGTCGCCCTCCTCCAGCTGTCCCAGCACGTGCTGGAGGGTGACCATCCGGAACTTCTGTGCCTTGATGTACTTGTTTAGTCGATGCAGGTCCAGGATGGGTCGCTATGCGCCTGTCTTCTTTCTGACGAGGAAGTATCTCGAGTATACTCCGAAGCCCCAGAACCTCTTTGGGACGAGCTCGATGGCACCTTTTTTAAGCATTGCCTTTACCTCCAACAGCAGTTGAGGGACGTGGTTCTCCTTCCTGGCCACGGGAGGAATGCGGGGGCACTTCTTTAGAAATTCGAGCGTGTGACCTTGGCCAGGGCATCCAGCACCCAACGGTCGGTGGAGATGGACTCCCAAACACTGACGAACCTTGTCAGCCAGCCTCCCACCGGGGTGCTTCGGTGGGGGCCCGACGCAACGGCCGGTTCAGTCTTGCTTGGCAGCAGCCTTGCCGCCTTGGCCGTCTTGGCAATGATGGCAAGATCCACCTGACTTACCTTGTCCCCTGTAGGCTTCTTGCTACGAGGAACGGGCCGCTTGACGGTACGTCGAGGAGCCGCCACTGAATCCCTTGCACGTGTTTATAGTCATTTTTTCAAATACAAAAAGTCACTTTTTTTTATTACGTTTTTTATTCGAAATGGGGGGTTCCCTCAAACTCCCTTTTTTTTTAAAAAAAATTTGTTTTACCCCAAAATAAATATATAATTTAAAATAAAGAATTAGACTTTTTTTTCGATATTATTTTTTTGACATTTTTGTCTTTCGACATTTTTTTGGTTGAAATTATGACCGACCACCCTTGGAGGCACCTTGCTTGCCTCCGGAGTTCCAAAAGGGCGGCCGTCATTGCTGCAGAATTCCCAGAGCCCGAGCCGTCTCCGTGTCGGTCTTGATGGCCTGAAGGGACTCATCCACCGTCTTCCCAAACAGGTTGTTCCCATCGAAGGGCATGTCCAAAACTTTGGCTTGTACGTCTTGGCGGAAATCAGTCGCCTTGAGCCACCCCTGCCGTCGAAGGCAAACGCCGTTGCCCAATTGGCGGAAACCGGTGTCGGCAATGTCCGTGGCCACCGTTATGGCGTGGTCCGACGCCACCTCACCCTCCTGCAGGATCACCAGGGCCTCTGCCCTCTTGTCCTCCGGGAGGAAGTCCAACAGTGGGGCGATCTTGTACCACAACTCCCTGTCGTAGCGGGCCACAATCGCTAGGGCATTGGCCGCCTTAATCATCGTTGCCGTAGACGAGATGACTCGTCGTCCCATGGCATCTAGTTTATTTCCCTCGCCGTCCGGCGGGGAAGTAGAAGTCGAATCCGATGCCCCCCACTTTCTTCTTGGCCGCTGCCGAGAGGACCGAATCTGGGGTCAGTTGCGCTCTAAGGCACAAAGGGGCGGCATCGGGGACCTGGTACTTCTTCTCGTACCAGTCCCTCTTGGCAGGCATCGTGGACAGGTTCTTCAGGAGAGCAAGTCCCTCGTCCCATATGTCATCTAGCAACGACACAGCGAGGACCGTCATCCTCTTAGACTTGCGCTGTTGGTAGAGGAAGCCTTCCTTCTTCTCTTCGGGGCAGAGCTGGAAACGCTCGGACGCCCTGGCAATCATGGCGTGAAGCGAGCCAATTTCATCGGGCAGGGAAGCCCGAGGAATCGGCGACGAGAGGTCAGTCCCGTCATCACCACTGTCGTCATCCGTCCCCGTCGTGGCCGTATCTGTTTCCGTGTCATCCCTCGGGATCGGGGAAGGAGACAAAGGCTGAGAGGGCCGTGAGGGCTGAAAAGGCGGGGCTGGATGAATCCTCCTCCTCTTGTTTGGAGGGCTTCCCAACGGACCCAGATCAGTCGGGTCGTCCGTCGGGGGTAGGGGCAATCTCGTCCTTATCTCCATGCACAAGGCTTGGATTGCTGGCAAAATGGCCGCCGAGTTATCTCGTGGCTCGGGCTGCGACGGGCACGACGATTGCTCCTCCACGCGAGCCTCGTCGTTGCCGCCCTCGCTCTCGTCGTCCCCCTCTTCGGGGGCCCTCCCATGGGAACAGGCCTCTTCCAAATTCTTGTCGAGTCCCTCTTTGACTTTCAACCAGCTCCTCCTCGGAGGCTGTGTCCGTGTCCGTAATGGCCACCGCCCCCCCTCTTTTTCCACTGGGGTCTTCACGGGGGTCTTCTCGATGGGCTTAAAAGAGGATTCCCTCCGCGGAGGCAGGCAAACTCTGGGCCCCGAGGTCGCTTCCACTGGGGTAGCCTTCACAGGCTTCGCCAGGGCCGCAGCAACTCCCTCAATAGAGGCCTTGTCCGGGTGAATCAAGGCCTTCACCACCTTGGGCGCGCTTGAGGCCTTCACCTTAGGGGGAGGGACACCACCTCGCTCCCCTTCGGATGGTTCCTTCGAGATCGACCGGGGCCTCTCCAGTAGCTTAGCCGGGTTCTCGGATTTTCTCTTCCCCGAGCCAGAGCGTTGGCTCGTGGTTGATGGCGTCGGTGAAGGTGCGCCCTGCCTGGCAGCCGAGGAGCCCGACCGTTCGGTGCTCCCGGTGCCCGCAAACTCGCGGTGCTTTGCCTTCTGTTGGGCCCCCGTCGCCGGGGCGCTCTCACAGGACTTAGAAGACGCTCGGACATCTTCTTCTTCTCACCTGCTGGGCTCTTGCCTTCCAGCCAGTTGGCGAGGCGGGTCCGACGATCCCTCATGGTCCGTTCCGACATGTTCATGCACAATGCACAGTCCTTCTCCACGTGCGTTTTGTCTTTGTGAAGGCAGTAGAGGCACCTCGAGTGCTCGTCCTCCTTGAACAGATTCTGTAGCTTGCATCCAGGGCAGTTCCTGAACAGCTTGCCGGGTGTCGAGCTTCCTTTCTCCTGGGCCATGTCCACGAGCTAGGCCTCAGAAACTTCTGGAATCCTCCAAGAAGTGTAGCTCGACGTAAACATCACCCTTGAGGGGCATAGAAAATTCTGAAACGGGTCGGCATTGATCGGAATTAGAAACGGTGGAGCGTGAGGCTCGATTTAACAAAAAAATGAGATGAATCTCTATGAAAAAGCACGAAACGCAGAAAAAGCTTGAGATCTATAGCACGAGGACTCCCAACACTTGAACGTGCGGTAAAAATCTGAGGATGGCTGCCAGGGGAGGGGCTTAGGGAGAGGGCAGTCATTGACTGGGGCAGAATGACCCAGAGATCAGAGATTGGTTACTACTAAGAAAGACAGATCAGAAACGAAACTGATACTGATTTTTTCTTTACCGAGGATTCCCAGCCTGACGATGGGGAATATTCATGAGAATGTGAATCCATGCCAGACCCCATGCTGATCCAATTCTGACTGCTAATTCCCTGATACCTCCTTTCGGAGTGAATGATAACTTTGACAGCCCCTGAGATTATCCCACATGAATCTATACAACCATTGAATAAATCTCAGGAGAAACAGACAAGTATAGGGAGTAAAATACTAGTACAACTAATATAGACAAGATTGCAATTGATAAAACCTCTATCTCTATTCCGACACTAGAAGATGTAAGAAATTAAATATGTAAATCAATGGAGGCTTATATTACCTACAGTAAAGATAGCCTGCAAACAGAAAGGGACGCATTAGTACCTGCATACCATCCCGAATTGCAAGGACCACAGGATCTCGAGACCGTTCAGAAATGCAAATCTAATCTGGATACCACTAGGATCCAACTCGATACTTAACGAGAACCTCAAATAAATAACAGGAATACTCTTAGTGCAGATCTTAATATATTGCAATATTATACTGAACGAGTATCGCAAATAAAGAACAAACAAGTGACCAGAATAGATATGACAAAAGATAAAATTAATCAGGGTGGGAAATACTATCAACTAATAATTTGCTGCAGGGCTCTAGCAGTTGAACAGTATGTCAGGAACCGGACAAGTATACTTAATGTATTTTCAGACGTAATTCTGTTGGAAGATATTACTACAGTTGACATTGAAACTATAGAATTCATCCATGAGTACAATCTAACTAAACACACTGTGGAAAGCAAGATTTTAGCTACACCAAATGGGTTTTCTTCTAATACGAGATCTGGTAAAAGAAGACATGAGACCAAATTATTCAATAAATGAATCTAGGAATTATGAACAACATCAAAGACGAGAAGGAAATTTAGATCAGAATCAAACTGATACTAAGAACTATCCACAAGCATAACAAACTCAAGAGCAAGAGATGATTTGATTGTTGTCATGGAATTCTAGGGAACTTTGACATTCAATAAATTCTCAGAATAATAATCTTCAAGAATTTGATATACTGGCAATACAAGAGACTGGGACTATCTTAACCCTTAGTATGGGACGGATTTGATGTTATAGCTATTCCCTCTGCAATTCCAGTCATAGGCCGCCACATGGCAGGTGTATTAGTTGCAACCTGTCGATCTAAGAGGCTTATATTAGAGGAATGGTGCTCTTTTGCCCCGTATATTCAAATGGTGAAGATTAAAAAGAGCAAATATAAAATTGATTTAATAATTATCTATTGGGGTCGAGCCAATTTATCTCCGGATGTTTTTTTTTTTTTATTGTATATGGTCTACAGTTTCTGTCTAGCAGACATGAAAAAGAAACCTTTACAATCTTTTTAAACAACATACTAAAAAGAACAGCCAATAATAAAACATTTTAAAAAAGAGAAGGGATACGAGTTCTTCTCTTGAGTCAATTGGTTCAAGTGAATTGCTTTCTAACCCCTCTAAGGGAGGGGAAACGGAATGGCATTTGTTCCTCTATAGCAGATGTAGAGATTGAAGAAAATTCACCACTGCCGCCGTTAGCTGGATCTCGTGGTCTGCGATTATTCTGTGCCATGTGTTTTCTGATGTTAACCATTCGGTTCTCTCTACAAATCTTCCTAATTTTTTCAAATGCAGATTCCACGTTCCCTTGCATTCGATAAGCAGGTGCTTTAAAGTTTGTTTTCCTGGGGTTGCAGAGTCTTTACAATAGATCACTGTCTTTTCTGATTGTTTCCGAATGTTCAAGATTTCCCCTGTTAGAAGAATGTTCATTCTTGCTCTGAGGAAGTTGTTTCTAATTTTTTCATCTGGAAATTTTTCTAGGTACTTTGGCAGTGAACCTATTTTTTTATCAACTGTAAGAAAGGTATTCCTTGATTTTGTGAATCTTGTTTCTTCTATTGTTTTTATCCAGTCCAGGGTTACCAGCTCCTGCTTTATCTTCAGTGGGTTTTCCGTCAGAGTTTCCATGATTGATTCTGTCTTTGATATTACCATTTTTATTTTTTTATCGAAGGTCTGTAATATATCAGATCTTGAATTCCTGTGGTGCTCTTTGATGTCTTCATATAAAGAGCCTTTTTTGGGGTTTATAATTTCTCTATAGAAGGTTGTTAGTTTCCAGTCTGCCATACAGTTCAATGATTTCAATCCTAATTCAAAATGTAGTTATCCCCCTGTTGTACTCCATGGCAGGTTTAGGGCTTTTTTCCAGATTCTTCCTTCAATTTTGTCCCAATTAAAGTTACATAGTTGTGGTTTAGCTTCTAAACCGTATAGTAGAACTGGGACTATTTTGCTCAGGTAGTATTTTACCACTGGGACAATTGAGAACTTACAGAATCTGTTCCTGATTTTGATCAATTGGGGGATTAACGCTTGTGTTTTGGAGATAGTGTCTCTCTCCACTTTGTGGCTGGCTGGACTTGCATAGATCATATATCCCAGATATTTAAGGTTTTCAACTTGGGGAATTCTTTGCCCATCCAGGGACCAATGCTTGTATGATGTCTTCTTCCTTGGGTGTTTGAATACTAGGATTTTCGATTTTTTAGGGTTTATTGTCAGCCCGTTCTCCTTGGCATATTTCCCCAGACTATCTAACGTCTTTGCAGTCTAATGGCTGTTCTACCCAGCAGGATGATGTTGTCCGCATAGGCAATCCATAATATTTTCCTGCCATTTATAATCGGACTTGCCAATGCGGACATACTCAAATGCTCTCCTATGTCTGCTAAGAACAGATTAAAGAAGGTGGGTGCCCCCAAGCAACCCTGTTTTACCCCCCTTTCCACTAGGACTGCCTCGGAGAGATGACCGATGTTATCTAGGCGAACTTTTACACTTGTACCCCTATGTAGTTCCATCAACATTAATAGCAATGACTCTGGTATTCCCTTTTTCCTGAGCTTTTGCCATAGTCTCGTTCTATCAATCTGATCGAAAGCCTTGGAGAGGTCGATCCAGGCTCCAAATAGGGGTGTTGCTCCTCTGTCACATGTTTTTTCACTTAGTATGTTTAATAAGGATCCATTCAGAGCCGTTGATAATCCTTTTCTGAAGCCTGTTTGGCATCTGGATAACACCCCCTTTTGTTCTGTCCAAGGCGAAAGCTCATTCAGTAGCAGTCTCATAAATATTTTGCTATCTATGTCAAGGAAGGTGATGGGTCTATAGTTTGATGTATTTACCCTGTCGCCCTCCTTGAAGAGTGGTATGATCAAGGCAGTTTTCCATGATGATGGAAAACTCCTTTGCTTCATTATCTCCCTGAAGAGCCTTCTCAACAGCTTGGCCCATAATTTTGGGTTTTCCCTGAGTACCTGGTATATGAAACCATTTGGCCCTGCTGCTCTTGATGATGAGGTTTTAGATATAATTTCCTCAATGTCCTCCTCCTCAATTCGCAGTTCCCAACCTTTGTCTAAGGGCGGACAATTTTGTTCTTTGAATGTGTTTTGAAAATGTTTTGTTAAATATTCCACCCAGATTCCCTCTGGGACCAGGTTGCATAATGTACTGCTGGAGCTTGATTCTAGTTCTCGTATCAGTGACCAAAAACTTCTTGATGACGAAGATGAAACTCGTTTTAGCATCTCCTCCCACTCGTTATGATAGAGCATGAATTTGTGATTCTTTGTCAATGCTTAATAGTTACGTCTAATTGTTTTCAGTTGCTCAGAGTGTTCTTCACTGTTGAGCTTTTGACTTTTCAGGTCTCTGATGGTTTGTCTCAGGATTCTTTTCCTTTGTCTTGTTTCTTCATCAAAGCTATGGAGGTGCATCTGTTTGCCAATGCTTGATGGCATTTTAGGAGGAACGAGTGACCATAGAGTGGACACAAATTTCTCTGGGCTAACTATCTCTTGGGCTGTCTGATCCGACATATTTAGTAGTTTTTTATTGAGGAATTCCCTCCTTGTCCATACTTTCTTAATCTTACTTTACTTTTCATTCCTATTATTTCTTGATTGTGAACTACGTTTGTAAAACCAGAATTATACTTGATTGATAGTTCCAGTCTTGAGTGGTCGCTTCCTCCTTCGTTTTTGATTTTTAATTGTGATTTCCGGGTGAATAGATTTTCACTAACAAAAATATAGCCCAACACAGAGGCTGATTTCCCTCTTTGCCATGTCATACAGGCCTCATCACATCCTTGATTTGCATTATTCATCATTTTCAAGTCCCAAGCTTTGGTGAATTCTAGCCAGGATTTCCCTTTGTTCGATAGGGGTTGTTTGCTGTCCTCCCCCCTGCTCTTTATGCCCTTTATACATTCTGCGTTAAAATCGCCTGCTAGCAGAATCTCCGCATCTTGCCACTTTGTCTTAATCATTCCCAGTATTTCTGCTAGCTTATCCTGGAAGAGTTGGATTTTGATGGATGCCGGGTTCCAGTACATATTAATCAATATCAGGGCAACTTCTTCTTGATTTTACGGGGAGTGGACTTTGCAGGCCAGGATTCCATTTTCATCTTTCCATATCTGTGTGGCGTATTGGAAAGTGCTATTTTTAATAGCAGTAATTAGACCTCCCGCCGGCCTCCCTTTTGCTTTCTGCCTCGCCGGTAAGCAAAATGTTGTAAATCCCTCTATTTCTATTGTGTTTACTAACCATGTTTCCTGGAAAGCCAGTATGTCCATTTTCTCCAATAGATAGTTTTTCACTTCTTTTGCCCTGAAAGTGCTGGAGCCTCTTGTGTTCCAACTCACCACATTCAGCTCTTTCTGCCTAAAGGTTCTGAATTCCTACCCCATGCTTTTCAGGACTTGCGTGAGAATGTCGGGTAGGGCCGCTAGTGTTTTATCTTGAAATGGTGCTTCCTTTTCAGAAGTCTTTTTCCCTTCTCCAGTTGCATCCCTGGGGGCCCTACTTTCCATTTGAGTCGGATCCTTTTGTTGATCTTGTTCACTCCTCTGTGGTTGGTTTTTTGTGGGATCAGACATGTAAATGGTTAGCCCTTCATGTTCTAATTCTTTACTTGCCTTTAAAATTGCTGCAAAGGCTTTTTTTGAGCTCAGTCCTATCTCTACTAGGAACTAATTTTCCCGGTCTGGAAATTTCACATACTCAAGATCTTCTGTAGAGAATAAGTAAAGGTCTCTGTTTGTTTTGATTATGGATAGTATTGCCATTCTGCTGAGGGATTTCGTCTTCGCTCGTTTTGGCACCATCTTTAGCCATAGTTTAGGGATTTCAAATCCAGTAAGTGAGTCTCTTTGGCTGTCTACGAGGCTGTAACCCCGTCCTCCTCCACCCTTTGTTTTGTAGGTTCATTGTCTTTCTTTCTTGTTTCTTTTATTTCCGGTTCTGAGATGGTTTGAAATTTTCCATGACCGAAATTCATAACCACTTCTGTGAAGGGCCCTTGTTCTTTCAACTTGGGCGGTTCCGGTGTGGTTATTTTCTTTTTTTTGAATATCGGGGCTATTCTTATTTTGGGTCCAACTTCATCTATTGGCTTATTGAGTTGTTTAATGAAGATTGGAGCAAGTTTCATTTTTTTTTGTATTAGTCTGTGTCACCTCTGCCTCAATATTCTTAAATTGGCTCTCAGTTTGTGAACGTGTATTTACACCTGTTTTTTTTATGTGTTCGAGGCTTCCTGGCCTGTGTTTTTCTTTCCTTTTTGGCTATGTATTTGGCCTTCCGAGTTGCCTTTTAATGATTCTTGGCCTTTCTTTGGGTCCTCTTCTAGATCTTTTTTGTCTTTTCTCGGTGGTGTCGTTTCCTCAATATCATGTGTATTTTCCTTTTTCTCCCTTTCCCTTTTTTGGCTGTTGTTAATCTGTGTAACGCTCACCTGATTCCCACGGAGGCGCAGGTCTGGCTTCGAGTGCTGATGCTTCTTCAATGGTGAAGCGCAGGACTCTGAAGATGGATAGGAAGGGCCCTCTACTCTGGCTTCTCCGGCTCGCAGGAATATTCCCCTGTGCGTGAAAAGGGAGTATTACCTACTGACTGAGTTATGCTCAAGCCTCCCACTCTCTTCCAACCCTCCACGATACCCTTCCACGATTCCCCGTGAAGTCTTACCTTAGGGTCTGAAAGGACGAGCTCTCCATCCTGCTTCTGACGCAGGGGCGCGTTGAACCCAGTTACTTCACTGGATTGAGGTTGGATGGGAGTTCAGGTAAGCTTGATTATACTGGTAAGGCGCTGTAAAAGTTCTGTTGCAAGTTCAAAAGTTCAAGCTTTAAATAATAATGTTCATTGTCTTTTTTCAGGTGATGAATGAAGATCCCTTTGGAGACTTCTTGCAACAAAGCGCTGATGTTGATGTCTTTTCCCCATAGGGGCCGGGGTTCGGAATGCCGGAGATATGGCGCCGACCCGAAGTGAAACGTGCAGTTCCAGTAAAGATCTGGTAAGTCCTAGATGAGCGCTCAGGTAATGTTTTTGCATTCGCTCATCTAATGTCTTTGTCTTTTTTCCCCATAGGGGCCGGGGTCCTGCTTGGAAGCAGCAAGACCCGAAATGAAATGGGAATGACCCAACAGGTAAGTCTTAGAAGGAAACTGAGCTTTTCCTATTCCCTTCCTTCTCTCACCTCTTATTCTTGTCTTTTTCTCTAGGCTCTGGGAAGTGGCTGTGTATCCGGATGATCGCTGCTGAAGATGGAGGAACCCAGGAAAGGTGAGTGAAATGCAGCGCTGCAGCGATCGTAACGAAATGCTTTTAAAAATGATGTCTTCCCTTTCAGGATCGTCGGTGATGTCTCTGTGGTGCAGATTAGCTGGTAGGTCTCTTGTCTCCCTTTGCAGGTGACCCAGGATGCTGACAGGCGTGGCTGAAGTCCAGATGCAGGAGCTGACACGGTGAGCGTCCAGCTGCGAGGAGCAGAACAACGCGAAGCGTGAGTTGCTGATCGGGTGTGGCTTAAATAGCTTTGGAAGAAGTTCCAAGTGTGTATCCTTCCTCCGATCAGGTATGTATCCTTCCCTGACCACACCCGGGTGGAAAGTAGTCCCACAGGTAAAGTAGTTCCTATTCAGGCCTCAAGAGGGCCTGGATGTGGCAGCATGGTCTGCATCAGGTAAGTGCACATTAAAACACTTGAACACATGTCTAGCTTTATGAGCCTGGCGCCTAAGGCGCCAGGACAGAGGTCCAACATGAGCCTGGCGCCTAAGGCGCCAGGACTGCGTCCAAAGGGCCCCAGCTTGGGCCCGCTGGCACTCCCCTGGGGGAAATGATGCCTGCCTCTGGGGTTGCTGGGTCGGACCTGGCTCCTTGGAGGTAGGCATCATGACAGTACCCCCCCTCAAGGCCCCTCCAAAGGTTCTTCCCTCTGGGGGTTTGGGCTTGTTCGGAAATCTCCGGTGAAACCTTTGTACTAATCGAGGTGCGTGGACATGGTTACTAGGCTCCCACGATCTCTCCTGAGGTCCATATCCCTTCCAGTCAACAAGATAGAAGAGTTTCGACTTTACCACCTTGGAGTCTAAAATGTCTTTAACTTCGAATTCTAATTCCCCTTCAATTCTAACTGGATCTGGAGGCTTGGACAATCGGGTTCCTGGTTGTACTGGCTTCAAAAGTGATGCATGAAAAACTGGATGAATACGCATGTTGGACGGTAGATCCAGTTTAAAGGCCACTGGGTTGATTATAGCTTTGATGGGATAAGGTCCTATGAATCTGGGATTGAAGGTTCGCGGGCCCTTGAGGGGTAAATGTTTAGTTGCTAGCCATACCTGGTCTCCTACTTGGTAAGGAGGAGTTTTACTTCGGTGCAAATCGGCGTTTTCTTTATACTTTTTCTTGGCTTGCTGTAAATGAGTTGCAGCTTCTTTGAAGGCTCGGGTTATTGTGGAATGCAGATGATTTACTGCGGGCATTTCCAGGGTCAGAGGTGGATCTAGATCAGAGGTCCGAGGATGGTGACCATACAAAGTATAAAAGGGGGTTTGTCCGGTTCCAGAATGCACTGAATTGTTGTATGCATATTCTGCGATCCAAAGGATGTCTTTCCAATTTAACTCGGATTGGTGTAACATGCACCGAAGATATTGCTCGAGAGTCTGATTGGTTCTCTCGGTTTGTCCGTCGGTCTGGGGGTGGTGGCTGGTGGATAACCGCACATCTATTTGTGCTAGTTGGCAACACTTCTTCCAAAAATGTGAGATAAATTGACTTCCACGATCCGAGACTAAAATGGAAGGGAAACCATGTATGCGAACTATATTCTCCAGGAATTCCTTGGCCAAGGTGGAAGCTAAAGGCAAACCCTTTAAAGGGATAAGTGGGCCATTTTGGAGAATAGGTCCACAATTACAAGGATTGTGTTGTAACCAGCACAAGGAGGCAGATCTGTTATAAAGTCCATTGACAGGGTGTGCCATGGTGCCGGTGGAATATCCAAGGGTTGAAGTAGGCCGGCTGGCCTTTTCTTTTGAGCCTTGTTTTGGGCGCAAATTCCACAAGACAGTACAAAAGTCTTTATGTCTTTTCTCCAAGAAGGCCACCAGAAGTGGCGTTTGATTTTTTCCTCCGTTTTAGCGATACCAGGGTGTCCTTCCATTAAAGATTCATGATGATGGGCAATAACAAGTTCTTGCAATTCTTTACTTGGCAGAAACAACCGCTCCTGGAAGTAGGGTAAGTCATCCTTAACGGTGTAATGAGGACCCTTTTGACTCCATTCTAGTAAGGTTGAAGAGTCTAGAAGTTGTTTTTCTTGCGTTTGGATATCCTCAATAGATTGCAATGAAGTTAAGCCTAAGATTCTTTGCTCAGGTATGATGGGCAAGGTTCTAAGCTCGAATTAGGTTCTTCCATGCCAATCCGGGATAAGGCGTCTGCTTTTCCATTCTTGCAGCCAGGGCAATAGGTTATTACAAAATCAAATTCCGCAAAGAATAGAGCCCATCGGAGTTGTCGTGAAGATTGAGCTTTGGCCGCCTTTAAATACTGTAAGTTTCTGTGGTCCGTAATTACGGTGATGGTGTGTCTTGACCCGAGAAGGTAGTGACGCCAAGCCTTGAAAGCAGATTTGATGGCCAGTAACTCTTTATCGGTAATTGCGTAGTTGATTTCAGGAGGAGAACATTTTCTGGACCAAAAGGCCACTGGGTGTAGTTGGTTAGTTTTTGGGTCTCTTTGCGACAGGACAGCTCCCATGGCCGAACTGGAAGCATCGGTTTCCACTATGTACGGGAGATCTGGGTGCGGGTGCGGGTGCTTCAATACAGGTGCCGAGGTGAATTTGGTTTTCAGGTCCTGGAAGGCTTGTTCGGCCTCAAGAGTCCATTCGAAGCGTTTGTTTTTCTTTAGGAGAGCGGTGATGGGTTGGACTGTTCGGGAAAATTCCGGGATGAATCTTCGATAGAAATTGGCAAAGGCGAGCATGCTCTGAACTCCCTTCACCGAGCTTGGAGATGGCCATTTGAGGATGGCGTCCACCTTTCGCGAGTCCATTCGGACTCCTTGAGGTGTCAGGATGAATCCGAGAAACTCAACTTCTGTGGTATGAAAAACGCATTTTTCGAGTTTTGCAAATAGTCTGTGCTGGCGCAGTTTCTCAAGAACTGCCCTAACATGTTTTCTGTGATCAGATTCTGAAGAAGAGTACACCAGGATGTCGTCAATGTAAACAATGACGCAGACATCGATAAGTTCCCGAAGAACATCATTCATAAAGTACTGAAAGGCGGCAGGTGCATTGCACAAACCGAAGGGCATCACCTGATATTCGAAGAGCCCAAATTTGGTGCGGAATGCAGTCTTCCATTCGTCGCCTTCTTTTATGCGCACCAGGTGATAAGCTCCTCGGAGATCTAACTTGGTGTACACACAAGCGTCTTTCACCTGGTCGATAAGCTCAGGGATCAAGGGCAGAGGATAACGATTCTTAATCGTTATTTGATTTAGGGCGCGATAGTCTATACACGTTCTAAGGTCGCCTTCTTTTTTTGGCACGAAGAACAGAGCTGAAGAGACAGGAGACTTGGACGGGCGAATAAAACCATTGGCTAGGTACTGATCTAAATACTGACGCAAATGCAGGTTCTCAGGTTCCGTAAGAGCATAAATCCTACTACAAGGTAGTTGAGCATTGGGTACCAGATCGATCTGGCAATCATAAGACCGATGGGGAGGTAACGTGTTAGCCTGTTCTTTCTGAAAAACGTCTTGGAATTCTTGGTATTCTGACGGTAGCTGTACAGGGGTGGAAGTTGCTTTGGCTAGACCCATAGCTGGATTTCTTGGATAACAAGTTGGTTCACAATCAGGAAAACGTATCTTCTTTGCTCGCCAGTCAATTCTGGGATTATGTGTTTCTAACCAAGGAATTCCAAGAATTACTTGAAATTGTGGGGCCTTGATCACATCAAACACGATTGCTTCCCGATGTCCATCCTGACCCACCAGTGTCACTTCAACAGAGGAATGCGTTACAGGCCCTGAGGCTATTTCGGTTCCATCTACTGTAGTAATGACATCTTGGGTCACTTTCGGGCGGAGAGGAAGCTTAATCCTGGAAGCCAATTCACGGTCTATGTAATTTCCAATAGCTCCACTCTCGATGTATGCTTTTATAGCATGCAACTGCTGAGGCTGTTTTGGGTCCACGAGCACCATTGGCATGACGAAATGCGAGGTCAAAGAGTTAGTTTTCAAGCTCGGCAAGCGGACCCCTACGCTTGCCGGGCTAGGTCGTTTCCCGAATCAGGTGTCACTAATTCGTTATCAGTAGCTCCAGCCACCTTCTTAAGGGGTTTAACTGGACCATTTCGAAGAAAGTGACCGGAAGTCCCGCAATACAGACAAAGTTGCATTTGCCGCCTTCTCTCTCATTCTTTCTGCGTTACTGGTCCTTTAACACCACCTATTTGCATAGGTTCAGATACGTCGGTACTCTTGGAGGTAGCGTGGGTTTTGATCGGTGCTCGGTTTTCATACTTGAACCGATCTGCTTTTCTATTTTGAAGTCTGTGATCAAGTTGAACCACCAAGTCAATGTAGTCTGCGCAGACCTGGGGTGGGTTTACTATCTGAGCTAGAATATCCTTAAACTCTCCGCGCAGGCCTCGATGAAACAATGTGATCCTTTTGCTTTCTGGCCATCCAGTTTCCACAACCAGTCTGTTAAAGGTGGCTATGTAGGACAGAAGATCCTGATTACCTTGTCGTAAGGATAGCAGTTCGTTATCAAGGGCCTTTCCTTGAGAGTGTCGAGCGAACAATCTTTCCATGCTGGCCTGGAAGCCCTGAAAGTTCTGGAGAATGGGATCATCCTGATTTACCAATGGAATAGACCAATCGGCAGCACTGCCACTGAGGTAAGATAGTATAAAGGCTACCTTGGTCTGGTCGTTAGGGAAGGCTCCGGGTCTGCATAGAAAGTGTAAACGACATTGGTTCATAAAGACGGCATATTTCTTGGGATCCCCCGCAAAACGTTCAGGCGGGGCCAAAGGCATGTGTCCAGGTAGATTAATTTGTACCGGGTTACTCAAACCCATTGATGTGGAAATGTCTCCGGAATTAGGTAAAGGAGTGTGCCCTGCCTGGGCCTGTAATAACCTTTTGGCTAGGTCATCAGTTCTTTCCTTAGATAAGATCAGTTCTCTTTTGAGAGCGTTAGTCTCCTGGCGGGCTGAGTGCACCTCAGCCCGTAATTCCTCCAAAAGCTGGGCCAGCTGGTCAGTCTCGGAAGTCTCCATAGCGCCCGGGTGGGAAATTGTGGGTAGGCTTCGCGTTCTGTAACGCTCACCTGATTCCCACGGAGGCACAGGTCTGGCTTCGAGTGCTGATGCTTCTTCAATGGTGAAGCGCAGGACTCTGAAGATGGACAGGAAGGACCCTCTACTCTGGCTTCTCCGGCTCGCAGGAATATTCCCCTGTGCGTGAAAAGGGAGTATTACCTACTGACTGAGTTATGCTCAAGCCTCCCACTCTCTTCCAACCCTCCACGATACCCTTCCACGATTCCCCGTGAAGTCTCACCTTAGGGTCTGAAAGGACGAGCTCTCCATCCTGCTTCTGACGCAGGGGCGCGTTGAACCCAGTTACTTCACTGGATTGAGGTTGGATGGGAGTTCAGGTAAGCTTGATTATACTGGTAAGGCGCTGTAAAAGTTCTGTTGCAAGTCCAAAAGTTCAAGCTTTAAATAATAATGTTTATTGTCTTTTTTCAGGTGATGAATGAAGATTCCTTTGGAGATTTCTTGCAACAAAGCGCTGATGTTGATGTCTTTTCCCCATATGGGCCGGGGTTCGGAATGCCAGAGATATGGCGCCGACCCGAAGTGAAACGTGCAGTTCCAGTAAAGATCTGGTAAGTCCTAGATGAGCGCTCAGGTAATGTTTTTGCATTCGCTCATCTAATGTCTTTGTCTTTTTTCCCCATAGGGGCCGGGGTCCTGCTTGGAAGCAGCAAGACCCGAAATGAAATGGGAATGACCCAACAGGTAAGTCTTAGAAGGAAACTGAGCTTTTCCTAGTCCCTTCATTCTCTCACCTCTTATTCTTGTCTTTTTCTCTAGGCTCTGGGAAGTGGCTGTGTATCCGGATGATCGCTGCTGAAGATGTAGGAACCCAGCAAAGATGAGTGAAATGCAGCGCTGCAGCGATCGTAACGAAATGCTTTTAAAAATGATGTCTTCCCTTTCAGGATCGTCGGTGATGTCTCTGTGGTGCAGATTAGCTGGTAGGTCTCTTGTCTCCCTTTGCAGGTGACCCAGGAGGCTGACAGGCGTGGCTGAAGTCCAGATGCAGGAGCTGACACGGTGGGCGTCCAGCTGCGAGGAGCAGAACAACGCGAAGCGTGAGTTGCTGATCGGGTGTGGCTTAAATAGCTTTGGAAGAAGTTCCAAGTGTGTATCCTTCCTCCGATCAGGTATGTATCCTTCCCTGACCACACCCGGGTGGAAAGTAGTCCCACAGGTAAAGTAGTTCCTATTCAGGCCTCAAGAGGGCCTGGATGTGGCAGCATGGTCTGCATCAGGTAAGTGCACATTAAAACACTTGAACACATGTCTAGCTTTATGAGCCTGGCGCCTAAGGCGCCAGGACAGAGGTCCAACATGAGCCTGGCGCCTAAGGCGCCAGGACTGCGTCCAAAGGGCCCCAGCTTGGGCCCGCTGGCACTCCCCTGGGGGAAATGATGCCTGCCTCTGGGGTTGCTGGGTCGGACCTGGCTCCTTGGAGGTAGGCATCATGACAATCTGTTTCTTCTTTTCTTGCCCTTTAGTCAGATGGGGGAGATTTTCCTGATTCCTATTCTTCTTTTTTTGTTTTTTTCTTGCATTCCTTCTTCTCCTGGAGTTTTGATTATTTGCCCCAGTCCAATTTATGATTGAGTCATCTTTAGAGTCCTCTTTGCCTTAATTTTGCTTATCTAAGGTGTCTTCCCCCCCTGATCTTGTTCTTCCATGAGTTGGGCTGTCTTTAAGAGTTCCTCTATTGTTGACTCAGATAAGGGGGTATCTCCCTGATCCTAAAATTGTTGAATGTCAGTTTGACTTCCTATTACTTTTTGGGCTGGTTTTTCGTTCCAGTTCCACAAAGCCTTCAGCATCTAATCTCTTCCAGACTCTTCTGCTTTCCCGAGATCTTTCATGAGGGTTCGGAGGAGGGCCGTTTCTTTTCTGTGGTTTAAGGAGACATTTTTTTATCTATTCTATGATGGAATTATTACTGTATTTATCACATTACTGAGACCGACCATGTCATGATGCCTACCCCCAGGCATCCGGACCAAGCCCATCAGCCCCGGGAGCAGGCATCTAGACATTTAGTAAAACCTCAGCAGCCCCGGCTAGGGACTATCTGGGTTCAGTCCTGGCGCCTTAGGCGCCAGGCTCATAGTAGGAATCAGTCCTGGCGCCTAAGGCGCCAGGCTCATAGTCATTCCTTACCTCAGGCACACCATGCTGCAAATGACTCCAATCCAACATGAAGCCTGAAAGGTACTATTTTTCTACAGGGACTATTTTTTACTCGGGTGTGGTTCTAGGGACTTCTTACCTGGGACTACTTTTGAGGCTATTTAAACCACGCCCGACCAGCAACACACGCTTCGCGTTATTCTGCATCCAGGAGCGTAACACTCATCGTGCCTGCAGCCTGCATCCAGTCTTCTGCCACGCCCGCCTCGAATCCGGAGCTCCTAAAACAAAGAGGAAAGAAAGGGACAAGGTTAGAAAACGAACTTATTTCTATTCCACACCTGATTCTGGATCCATCTTGTCTCCGGACCTGTAAAGACAATCATTTCTGCACGCGCCGCACCTCCAGCTGCAGCGCCGCACCATCCTCACCAGTCTTCACAGCATCCTTCGGGTCGGCGCTGCCTCCATCATTTCTTCGCCGAACTTCGGCACCTAGGAGACAAAAGAAAACCACAAGGTGAGCCGAGGGAACCAACAAATATAATTCTTACCACCATAGACTTACCTGATCTACCACCAGAGGCATCCTTTTGTGACTCTCCATATTTTCACGTGCCGCATCTGTAAAGAGAGACAAAACAACACGTTTTCCTTGTGCAACATTTACCGGACAGCGCCAGGTAATGCAGACTCTTACCTGAGCGCCACCAGCTGCCACAAGAGCATCTTTTCACGAGCCAGTTGCAAGACAAGAAAGGAAGGGGGGAACAAGAGTGAACATCGGACATATTGAACTCTATGAACTTAATACTTACTGGTCCTCACCAGGAACCTCAGAGTCAATACTCTCCGGAACTCTCCCGAGCCTTCAAACCAGTGAAGTAACTGGAATCGACACGCCCCTGCAAATCCACGCAGGATGGAGAGCTCATCTTTCAAGAATATAAGGTGAGATTGCTGTGAGGGCATTTCAGAGGTGATTAGTTGAGGAGGACTGTGGGGGTGCCATCACTTGAATCCACAAGTGGCTAAATCCATCTCTCCACTTGCAGGAGAATATTTCTACGGGTTAAGCAGACAAGATTAGGAGGGCAGATCCAGTCAGTCATCGCTGCACTACGCATCATGTGGGTGGAGACCGATGCTGTCCGGGTTCGACCGCCAGGTGAGCGTAACAGAACGCGAAGCCTATCTACAAATCCCCACCCGGGCGTTATGGAAACCTCAGAAACCGACCAACTAGCCCTATTGTTAGGGGAACTTAGGGCAGAAGTGCAGTCCGCGCGCCAAGAGACTAATGCCCTCAGGATTGAACTGATTGTGTCAAAGGAGCGCACTGATGATCTTGATAGACAATTACTGCAAAACCAAGCTGGGCAAACACCATTACCTGGACTCGGGGGGAATCCAACTCCTGTTTCATCGAGCAATCCTGTGCACGTGGTTCTACCAGGGAGCATTCCTTTAGCTCCACCCAAACGTTTTGCTGGGGACCCAAAAAAGTTTGCCGTGTTTATGAACCAATGCCGCTTGCACTTTTTATGCAGACCTGGAGCTTTTCCGAACGACCAAACCAAAGTAGCCTTTGTACTATCATATCTTAGTGGCAGCAGATTGGTCAATTCCTTTAGTTAACCAGGATGACCCCCTTCTTCGGGATTTTCAAGGTTTTCAATTGAGCATGGAAAGACTATTTGCCAGACATTCACAGGGACAGGCCCTGGATAACAAACTTTTATCATTACAACAAGGTAACCAGGATCTACTAACCTATATCGCCACTTTCAAAAGGTTAGTGGTGGAAACCGGATGGCCAGAGGTAAAACGAATTACATTATTTCATCGTGGACTTCGGGGTGAACTCAAAGACGTTTTGGCCCAAGTTGTGAACCCACCTCATTATTGTGCCTAATATATAGACTTAGTGGTCCAGTTAGACCACCGACTTCAGAATCGAAAGGTTGATCGAGCTAAATTCGAGAATCGGGTATTGGTTAAACCCAATGTTACCCTCAAAGGAACAGATGTATCAGAACCGATGCAGATCGGGGGGTCAAGGGACCCTTAACTCAAAAGAAAAGAGAAAGAAGACGGCAGATGCAATTGTGTCTGTACTGTGGGGCCTCAGGACATTTTCTACGGGATTGCCCTATAAAAACATCTAAAAAAGTAGACGGAGTTGCTGATAACAATCAAACAGAGCCTGATTCGGGAAACGACCACGCCCGACAAGCGTAGAGGTCCGCTTGCCGAGCTTGAAGAAGGATACTCAGACCTCGCACTTCATCATACCAATGGTCCTTATAGATCCAAGGCAGCCATCACGTATGCACGCAGTGAGGGCATACCTTCATAGCGGGGCCATAGGAAACTATGTGGACCACGAGTTGGCTTCTAGGATGAATCTATCTCTCTGCAAAAAGACCACTTCGGATGTCATCACCACAGTCGATGGAACTGAAATTGCCTCTGGGCCTGTAACTCATTCCACCGCAGAGATGACACTATTGGGTCAGGATAGGCATCGAGAGACTATTGTGTTTGATTTAATCAAAGCCCCGCAGTTCCAAATAATATTGGGGATACCTTGGTTGGAAACACATAATCCTTGTATTGATTGGCGAGAGAAGAGAATTACCTTCCCGGATTGTGCACATACTTGTTACCCAAAAAAAACCTTGAACCAAGGCCTGGCCACAGTTGCTACTCCAGTCGTGCAGTTACCTCAGGAATATCAGGAATTCCAGGATGTTTTCCAAAAGGAACAGGAAAACACCCTACCACCTCACAGATCATACGAATTTCAAATCGATCGCATACCCGGTGCACAACCTCCATGTAGTAGGATCTACACCCTTACGGAACCCGAAAACCTTCACCTACGACAATACTTGGACCAATACCTTGCTAATCGCTTCATTCGTCCATCCAAGTCCCCTGCATCTTCAGCTTTGTTCTTCGTGCCTAAAAAGGAAGGTGACCTCAGAACGTGCATAGACTACTGCGCATTAAATCAGATCACGGTTAAGAACCGATACCCATTGCCTCTGATCGCCGAATTACTAGACCAAGTAAAGGACGTTTGCATCTACACTAAATTAGATCTCCGAGGGGCATATCATCTGGTACGTGTAAAGAAAGGCGATGAATGGAAGACTGCTTTTCGCACTAAGTACGGGTTATTTGAATACCAGGTGATGCCCTTCGGGTTGTGCAATGCACCAGCAGCCTTCCAGTATTTTATGAACGATGCCCTTCGTGAACTCATTGACGTCTGTGTTGTTGTATACATAGATGATATTCTAGTGTACTCCTCTTCAGAATCAGACCATGTGAAGCACGTTCGTGCAGTCCTTGAGAAACTACGCCAGCACAAGTTATATGCAAAATTGGAAAAATGCGTTTTTCATGCTACGGAAGTTGAATTCCTTGGATTTATCCTGACTCCAAAAGGAGTCCGAATGGACTCTCGAAAGGTGGACGCAATCCTCAAGTGGCCATCACCCAGTTCAGTTAAAGGGGTACAAAGCATGCTCGGATTTGCTAATTTCTACCGCAGATTCATTCCGGATTTCTCACATGTTGCACACCCTATCACAACACTTTTGCGAAAAAACAAACGCTTCTTGTGGACCGAAGAAGCTGAAAAGGCCTTCCAAGAGCTGAAAGCGAAATTCACGTCTGCACCTGTCTTAAAGCATCCACGCCCCGAACTTCCATACATAGTTGAAACTGATGCATACAGTTTAGCCATGGGAGCTGTCCTGTCCCAGAAGGATCCTGAAACCGGTCAACTTCACCCAGTAGCATTTTGTTCCAGAAAGTTCTCGGCAACCGAGTTAAACTATGCGGTTACCGATAAAGAATTATTAGCCATCAAATCCGCCTTCAAGGCTTGGCGGCATTATTTTCTCGGTGCCAGGCATACCATTACGGTAATCACCGTTCACCGGAACTTGCAGTATTTAAAAACAGCCAAGGCCCAATCGTCGCGTCAACTTCGATGGGCATTGTTCTTTGCCGAGTTCGATTTCGTGACCACTTATCGACCAGGTTGTAAAAATGGCAAGGCAGATGCCTTATCCCGAATAGGGATGGGAGAAGCATATGCAAACCCGGAACCGGTGCCTATAATTTCAGAAAAAATAATTCTTGGCATAACCACTCTACAGACACTAGAGGATATTCAAGTAAAGATCCAACAACTCTTCGATCCAACAGCCCTGCAGGACTGGGTGAAGAAAGGCCCGGACTACTCAGTCATCAGTGACCTACCTTATTATCAAGGGCAACTTTTTCTACCACACAAGGAACTACAAGAACTAGTCATCTCCAATTATCATGACACCCTGATGGAAGGACACCCAGGTATCGCAAAAACTGAAGCTAAAATTAAGAGACAATTCTGGTGGCCCACCTGGTGAAAAGACGTAAAGTCATTTGTAATGTCCTGTGGCATTTGCGCCCAAAACAAAAGTCAGAAGAAAAAACCGGCTGGCCTTTTACAACCCTTGGATATTCCACCTACACCATGGCACACCTTATTGTTAGACTTTATTACAGACCTACCTCCATGTAATGGATTTAACACCATTCTCGTTATTGTGGATCTTTTTTCCAAAATGGCCCACTTTATTCCTTTAAAGGGATTACCTTCTGCTTCAATTCTGGCTAAGGAGTTTCTCGAAAACATTGTTCGAATACACGGATTACCCTCCGTATTGGTCTCTGACCGAGGTAGTCCATTCATTTCACATTTTTGGAAGAAATATTGTCAACTGGCGCAAATCGACGTGAGGTTATCAGCCAGTCACCATCCCCAGACCGATGGTCAGACAGAGAGGACCAACCAGACCCTTGAACAGTACCTACGTTGCATGTTACACCAGACCGAAAGTAATTGGAAAGAAATTTTATGGATTTCCGAGTATGCATACAATAACTCTGTACATTCAGGAACCGGACAAAGCCCCTTTTATACCATATATAGACATTACCCTCGAACCTCAGAACTAGATTTGCCTCAGCATTTAGAAATGCCTGCAGTTAGTCATTTGCATTCTACTATTACACAAGCCTTTAAAGAGGCAACAGAACATTTGAAACAAGCAAAAGAGAAGTATAAGAAAAATGCTGATCAACATAGAAGTGAAACTCCACAATACCAGATTGGGGATCAAGTTTGGCTGGCTACAAAACACATACCTCTGAAGGGAACTCTGATTTTTAACCCTAGATATTTGGGAGCGCGTCCAACTGGCGCAAATCGATGTGAGGTTATCAACCAGTCACCATCCCCAGACCGATGGTCAGACGGAGAGGACCAACCAGACCCTTGAACAGTACCTACGTTGCATGCTACACCAGACCGAAAGTAATTGGAAAGAAATTTTATGGATTTCCGAGTATGCATACAATAACTCTGTACATTCAGGAACCGGACAAAGCCCCTTTTATACCATATATGGACATTACCCTCGAACCTCAGAACTAGATTCGCCTCAGCATTTAGAAATGCCTGCAGTTAGTCATTTGCATTCTACTATTACACAAGCCTTTAAAGAGGCAACAGAACATTTGAAACAAGCAAAAGAGAAATATAAGAAAAATGCTGATCAACATAGAAGTGAAACTCCACAATACCAGATTGGGGATCAAGTTTGGCTGGCTACAAAACACATACCTCTGAAGGGAACTCGGACTTTTAACCCTAGATATTTGGGACCTTACACTATTAAGGCCATTATCAACCCGGTAGCCGTCAAATTGGAATTACCCTCTAATATGCGCATTCATCCTGTCTTTCATGTTTCACTTTTAAAACCAGTTCAACCAGGAACAAGATTAACCAAACCACCGACCCCATCTTGATAGATGGAGAACCTGAATTCGAGGTAAAAAATATCCTGGACTCCAAGATGGTTAAATCAAAACTTTTTTATTTAATCAATTGGAAGGGCTACAGACCACAAGAAAGGTCATGGGAACCTAGTGACCACATCCATGCACCTCGGTTGTTGAAAAGATTCCATCGGAACTTCCCAGACAAACCAGGGCCCAGGGGAAGAACAACTTTAGGAGGGGCCTTGGGGGGAAGTGCTGTCATGATGCCTACCCCCAGGCATCCGGACCAAGCCCATCAGCCCCGACAGCAGGCATCTAGACATTTAGTAAAACCTCAGCAGCCCCGGCTAGGGGCTACCTGGGTTCAGTCCTGGCGCCTTGGGCGCCAGGCTCATAGTAGGAATCAGTCCTGGCGCCTAAGGCGCCAGGCTCATAGTCATTACTTACCTCAGGCACACCATGCTGCAAATGACTCCAATCCAACATGAAGCCTCAAAGGGACTATTTTTCTACAGGGACTATTTTTTACTCGGGTGTGGTTCTAGGGACTTCTTACCTGGGACTACTTTTGAGGCTATTTAAACCACGCCCGACCAGCAACACACGCTTCGCGTTATTCTGCATCCAGCAGCGTAACACTCACCGTGCCTGCAGCCTGCATCCAGTCTTCTGCCACGCCCGCCTCGAATCCGGAGCTCCTAAAACAAAGAGGAAAGAAAGGGACAAGGTTAGAAAACGAACTTATTTCTATTCCACACCTGATTCTGGATCCATCTTGTCTCCGGACCTGTAAAGACAATCATTTCTGCACGCGCCGCACCTCCAGCTGCAGCGCCGCACCATCCTCACCAGTCTTCACAGCATCCTTCGGGTCGGCGCTGCCTCCATCATTTCTTCGCCGAACTTCGGCACCTAGGAGACAAAAGAAAACCACAAGGTGAGCCGAGGGAACCAACAAATATAATTCTTACCACCATAGACTTACCTGATTTACCACCGGAGGCATCCTTTTGTGACTCTCCATATTTTCACGTGCCGCATCTGTAAAGAGAGACAAAACAACACGTTTTCCTTGTGCAACATTTACCGGACAGCGCCAGGTAATGCAGACTCTTACCTGAGCGCCACCAGCTGCCACAAGAGCATCTTTTCACGAGCCAGTTGCAAGACAAGAAAGGAAGGGGGGAACAAGAGTGAAAATCGGACATATTGAACTCTATGAACTTAATACTTACTGGTCCTCACCAGGAACCTCAGAGTCAATACTCTCCGGAACTCTCCCGAGTCTTCAAACCAGTGAAGTAACTGGAATCGACACGCCCCTGCAAATCCACGCAGGATGGAGAGCTCATCTTTCAAGAATGTAAGGTGAGATTGCTGTGAGGGCATTTCGGAGGTGATTAGTTGAGGAGGACTGTGGGGGTGCCATCACTTGAATCCACAAGTGGCTAAATCCATCTCTCCACTTGCAGGAGAATATTTCTACGGGTTAAGCAGACAAGATTAGGAGGGCAGATCCAGTCAGTCATCGCTGCACTACGCATCACGTGGGTGGAGACCGATGCTGTCTGGGTCCGACCGCCAGGTGAGCGTAAAAGAACGCGAAGCCTATCTACAAATCCCCACCCGGGCGTTATGGAAACCTCAGAAACCGACCAACTAGCCCTATTGTTAGGGGAACTTAGGGCAGAAGTGCAGTCCGCGCGCCAAGAGACTAATGCCCTCAGGATTGAACTGATTGTGTCAAAGGAGCGCACTGATGATCTTGATAGACAATTACTGCAAAACCAAGCTGGGCAAACACCATTAACTGGACTCTGGGGGAATCCAACTCCTGTTTCATCGAGCAATCCTGTGCAAGTGGTTCTACCAGGAAGCATTCCTTTAGCTCCACCCAAACGTTTTGCTGGGGACCCCAAAAAGTTTGCCGTGTTTATGAACCAATGCCGCTTGCACTTTTTATGCAGACCTGGAGCTTTTCCGAACGACCAAACCAAAGTAGCCTTTGTACTATCATATCTTAGTGGCAGCGGATTGGTCAATTCCATTAGTTAACCAGGATGACCCTCTTCTTCGGGATTTTCAAGGTTTTCAATTGAGCATGGAAAGACTATTTGGCAGACATTCACAGGGACAGGCCCTGGATAACAAACTTTTATCATTACAACAAGGTAACCAGGATCTACTAACCTATATCGCCACTTTCAATAGGTTAGTGGTGGAAACAGGATGGCCAGAGGTAAAACGAATTACATTATTTCATCGTGGACTTCGGGGTGAACTCAAAGACGTTTTGGCCCTAGTTGTGAACCCACCTCAGTATTGTGCCGAATATATAGACTTAGTGGTCCAGTTAGACCACCGACTTCAGAATCGAAAGGCTGATCGAGCTAAGTGCGAGAATCGGGTATTGGTTAAACCCAATGTTACCCTCAAAGGAACAGATGTATCAGAACCGATGCAGATCGGGGGGGTCAAGGGACCCTTAACTCAAAAGAAAAGAGAAAGAAGATGGCAGATGCAATTGTGTCTGTACTGTGGGGCCTCAGGACATTTTCTACGGGATTGCCCTATAAAAACATCTAAAAAAGTAGACGGAGTTGCTGATAACAATCAAACAGAGCCTGATTCGGGAAACGACCACGCCCGACAAGCGTAGAGGTCCGCTTGCCGAGCTTGAAGAAGGATACTCAGACCTCGCATTTCATCATACCAATGGTCCTTATAGATCCAAGGCAGCCATCACGTATGCACGCAGTGAGGGCATACCTTGATAGCGGGGCCATAGGAAACTATGTGGACCACGAGTTGGCTTCTAGGATGAATCTATCTCTCTGCAAAAAGACCACTTCGGATGTCATCACCACAGTCGATGGAACTGAAATTGCCTCTGGGCCTGTAACTCATTCCACCGCAGAGATGACACTATTGGGTCAGGATGTGCATCGAGAGACTATTGTGTTTGATTTAATCAAAGCCCCGCAGTTCCAAATAATACTGGGGATACCTTGGTTGGAAACACATAATCCTTGTATTGATTGGCGAGAGAAGAGAATTACCTTCCCGGATTGTGCACATACTTGTTACCCAAAAAAACCCTTGAACCAAGGCCTGGCCACAGTCTTTACTCCAGTCGTGCAGTTACCTCAGGAATATCAAGAATTCCAGGATGTTTTCCAAAAGGAACAGGCAAACACCCTACCACCTCACAGATCATACGAATTTCAAATCGATCGCATACCCGGTGCACAACCTCCATGTAGTAGGATCTACACCCTTACGGAACCCGAAAAACTTCACCTACGACAATACTTGGGCCAATACCTTGCTAATCGCTTCATTCGTCCATCCAAGTCCCCTGCATCTTCAGCTTTGTTCTTCGTGCCTAAAAAGGAAGGTGACCTCAGAACGTGCATAGACTACTGCGCATTAAATCAGATCACGGTTAAGAACCGATACCCATTGCCTCTGATCGCCGAATTACTAGACCAAGTAAAGGACGCTTGCATCTACACTAAATTAGATCTCCGAGGGGCATATCATCTGGTACGTGTAAAGAAAGGCGATGAATGGAAGACTGCTTTTCGCACTAAGTACGGGTTATTCGAATACCAGGTGATGCCCTTCGGGTTGTGCAATGCATCAGCAGCCTTCCAGTATTTTATGAACGATGCCCTTCGTGAACTCATTGACGTCTGTGTTGTTGTATACATAGACGATATTCTAGTGTACTCCTCTTCAGAATCAGACCATGTGAAGCACGTTCGTGCAGTCCTTGAGAAACTACGCCAGCACAAGTTATATGCAAAATTGGAAAAATGCGTTTTTCATGCTACGGAAGTTGAATTCCTTGGATTTATCCTGACTCCAAAAGGAGTCCGAATGGACTCTCGAAAGGTGGACGCAATCCTCAAGTGGCCATCACCCAGTTCAGTTAAAGGGGTACAAAGCATGCTCGGATTTGCTAATTTCTACCGCAGATTAATTCCGGATTTCTCACATGTTGTACACCCTATCACAGCACTTTTGCGAAAAAACTAACGCTTCTTGTGGACCGAAGAAGCTGAAAAGGCCTTCCAAGAGCTGAAAGCGAAATTCACGTCTGCACCTGTCTTAAAGCATCCACGCCCCAAACTTCCATACATAGTTGAAACTGATGCATCCAGTTTAGCCATGGGAGCTGTCCTGTCCCAGAAGGATCCTGAAACCGGTCAACTTCACCCAGTAGCATTTTGTTCCAGAAAGTTCTCGGCACCCGAGTTAAACTATGCGGTTACCGATAAAGAATTATTAGCCATCAAATCCGCCTTCAAGGCTTGGCGGCATTATTTTCTCGGTGCCAGGCATACCATTACAGTAATCACCGTTCACCGGAACTTGCAGTATTTAAAAACAGCCAAGGCCCAATCGTCGCGTCAACTTCGATGGGCATTGTTCTTTGCCGAGTTCGATTTCGTGATCACTTATCGACCAGGTTGTAAAAATGGCAAGGCAGATGCCTTATCCCGAATAGGGATGGGAGAAGCATATGCGAACCCGGAACCGGTGCCTATAATTTCAGAACAAATAATTCTTGGCATAACCACTCTACAGACACTAGAGTATACTCAAGTAAAGATCCAACAACTCTTCGATTCAACAGCCCTGCAGGACTGGGTGAAGAAAGGCCCGGACTACTCAGTCATCAATGACCTACCTTATTATCAAGGGCGACTATTTCTACCACACAAGGAACTACAAGAACTAGTCATCTCCAATTATCATGACACCCTGATGGAAGGACACCCAGGTATCGCAAAAACTGAAGCTAAAATTAAGAGACAATTCTGGTGGCCCACCTGGCGAAAAGACGTAAAGTAATTTGTAATGTCCTGTGGCATTTGCGCCCAAAACAAAAGTCAGAAGAAAAAACCGGCTGGCCTTTTACAACCCTTGGATATTCCACCTACACCATGGCACACCTTATTGTTAGACTTTATTACAGACATACCTCCATGTAATGGATTTAACACCATTCTCGTTATTGTGGATCTTTTTTCCAAAATGGCCCACTTTATTCCTTTAAAGAGATTACCTTCTGCTTCAATTCTGGCCAAGGAGTTTCTCGAAAACATTGTTCGAATACACGGATTACCCTCCGTATTGGTCTCTGACCGAGGTAGTCAATTCATTTCACATTTTTGGAAGAAATATTGTCAACTGGCGCAAATCGACGTGAGGTTATCAACAAGTCACCATCCCCAGACCGATGGTCAGACAGAGAGGACCAACCAGACCCTTGAACAGTACCTACGCTGCATGCTACACCAGACCGAAAGTAATTGGAAAGATATTTTATGGATTTCCGAGTATGCATACAATAACTCTGTACATTCAGGAACCGGACAAAGCCCCTTTTATACCATATATGGACATTACCCTCGAACCTCAGAACTAGATTTGCCTCAGCATTTAGAAATGCCTGCAGTTAGTCATTTGCATTCTACTATTACACAAGCCTTTAAAGAGGCAACAGAACATTTGAAACAAGCAAAAGAGAAGTATAAGAAAAATGCTGATCAACATAGAAGTGAAACTCCACAATACCAGATTGGTGATCAAGTTTGGCTGGCTACAAAACACATACCTCTGAAGGGAACTCTGATTTTTAACCCTAGATATTTGGGAGCACTTCCAACTGGCGCAAATCGACGTGAGGTTATCAACCAGTCACCATCCCCAGACCGATGGTCAGACGGAGAGGACCAACCAGACCCTTGAACAGTACCTACGTTGCATGCTACACCAGACCGAAAGTAATTGGAAAGATATTTTATGGATTTCCGAGTATGCATACAATAACTCTGTACATTCAGGAACCGGACAAAGCCCCTTTTATACCATATATGGACATTACCCTCGAACCTCAGAACTAGATTCGCCTCAGCATTTAGAAATGCCTGCAGTTAGTCATTTGCATTCTACTATTACACAAGCCTTTAAAGAGGCAACAGAACATTTGAAACAAGCAAAAGAGAAATATAAGAAAAATGCTGATCAACATAGAAGTGAAACTCCACAATACCAGATTGGGGATCAAGTTTGGCTGGCTACAAAACACATACGTCTGAAGGGAACTCGGACTTTTAACCCTAGATATTTGGGACCTTACACTATTAAGGCCATTATCAACCCGGTAGCCTTCAAATTGGAATTACCCTATAATATGCGCATTCATCCTGTCTTTCATGTTTCACTTTTAAAACCAGTTCAACCAGGAACAAGATTAACCAAACCACCCGACCCCATCTTGATAGATGGAGAACCTGAATTCGAGGTAAAAAATATCCTGGACTCCAAGATGGTTAAATCAAAACTTTTTTGTTTAATCGATTGGAAGGGCTACAGACCACAAGAAAGGTCATGGGAACCTAGTGACCACATCTATGCACCTCGGTTGGTGAAAAGATTCCATCGGAACTTCCCAGACAAACCAGGGCCCAGGGGAAGAACAACTTTAGGAGGGGCCTTGGGGGGAAGTGCTGTCATGATGCCTACCCCCAGGCATCCGGACCAAGCCCATCAGCCCCGACAGCAGGCATCTAGACATTTAGTAAAACCTCAGCAGCCTCGGCTAGGGGCTATCTGGGTTCAGTCCTGGCGCCTTGGGCGCCAGGCTCATAGTAGGAATCAGTCCTGGCGCCTAAGGCGCCAGCCTCATAGTCATTGCTTACCTCAGGCAGACCATGCTGCAAATGACTCCAATCCAACATGAAGCCTCAAAGGGGCTATTTTTCTACAGGGACTATTTTTTACTCGGGTGTGGTTCTAGGGACTTCTTACCTGGGACTACTTTTGAGGCTATTTAAACCACGCCCGACCAGCAACACACGCTTCTCGTTATTCTGCACCCAGCAGCGTAACACTCACCGTGCCTGCAGCCTGCATCCAGTCTTCTGCCATGCCCGCCTCGAATCCACAGCTCCTAAAACAAAGAGGAAAGAAAGGGACAAGGTTAGAAAACAAGCTTATTTCTATTCCACACCTGATTCTGGATCCATCTTGTCTCCGGACCTGTAAAGACAATCATTTCTGCACGCGCCGCACCTCCAGCTGCAGCGCCGCGCCATACTCACCAGTCTTCACAGCATCCTTTGGGTCGGCGCTGCCTCCATCATTTCTTCACCGAACTTCGGCATCTAGGAGACAAAAGAAAACCACAAGGTGAGCCGAGGGAACCAACAAATATAATTCTTACCACCATAGACTTACCTGATTTACCACCGGAGGCATCCTTTTGTGACTCTCCATATTTTCACGTGCCGCATCTGTAAAGAGAGACAAAACAACACGTTTTCCTCGTGCAACATTTACCGGACAGCGCCAGGTAATACAGACTCTTACCTGAGCGCCACCAGCTGCCACAAGAGCATCTTTTCACGAGCCAGGTGCAAGACAAGAAAGGAAGGGGGGAACAAGAGTGAACATCGGACATATTGAACTCTATGAACTTAATACTTACTGGTCCTCACCAGGAACCTCAGAGTCAATACTCTCCGGAACTCTCCCGAGCCTTCAAACCAGTGAAGTAACTGAAATTGACGCGCCCCTGCAAATCCACGCAGGATGGAGAGCTCATCTTTCCAGAATATAAGGTGAGATTGCTGTGAGGGCATTTCGGAGGTGATTAGTTGGGGAGGACTATGGGGGTGCCATCACTTGAATCCACAAGTGGCTAAATCCATCTCTCCACTTGTAGGAGAATATTTCTACGGGTTAAGCAGAGAAGATTAGAAGGGCAGATCCAGTCAGTCATCGCTGCACTACGCATCACGTGGGTGGAGACCGCAGCTGTCCGGGTCCGACCGACGCCCCTGTGGGAGCCAGGTGAGCGTAACAGACCATTGATGTTTCACATCTTGCTACTTCATTGGTTAGTTCCATGACAATTCCTGTTTAAGATTGGACCGCCCCTTTCAATAGTTCAAAGACTGACACCAGAGAATTTAAGACATAATTGAGAGCGCTCAAGGTTGCCCCACTTGTAGGTGGAGTTGTGTCTTGCTTTTTTTTCTTCCTTCTTCTGAGGAGTCATTGTTTTGACTTTCCATTGAGAGACTTCCTCTAGGATTTCTCTTTCTTCATCCTTCTCAGTTTCCATCTTGCTCTCAATGTTTTCTTGTTTTGTCTGTTGTTTCTCACTTGGTTTTATCCTCATGTCATTTTCTTCTATCTGGTGTGTATCATTTTCTTCTCTCTGGTATGTTAGGTCCTTTGATGGATATTCCACTAATTCATCCAAACTTCTACTTCTCCTTTTCTCCAAGTATTCCTTAATTTTTTTTCTGTATGTTTCTAGTGGTGACTGTGTACTGCAGCCCTTTTTTCCAGTGATTCCTACATTCTGCCGAAATGCTTTGATTGCTAATCTTTGTTTTGGGAAATGGACAAAGAGGAGGGGTAAATGATGTAGGGGTACAGGGATCTCTCTAAATAGGATTCAGTAGCACAGTGCTTTCCGTACTGTTGTGATGTCTTTCGGTGAATCTTGACTCTAGTAGGTTTTTGATGGCATTCTCCCTCTCTGCTGCCTCTCCCGATCTGCCGATGTACAGCTATGCAGGATAGATGTGTAGCTTCCTAAAATGGAGTCCCGACAGAACAGAGGTTGAGCTCCCTGCGCCAAAGCCACCAAACAGCAAAACAGCTTAACACCAGCCCTCTGCCTCAGGGCTTACGCCGCAAGGGCGCGCTGGGCGTGCTAATAAGCCCAGCTGTCTGCCACGTGACTTGCATGTCGGGCGTAGAAAAATTCCTGTGTTTCAAGGCGAAGGCGTTCTTTTCACCTAATCGCCTTAAATAGCGTTCGTGTGGGCAGCTGCAGGGAAAGGTTGCTGCTCTGTATTCCTTCTCTGCTCTCAGCCCGCAGCACTCCAACAGTCCGGTGCTTCCCACACTTCAATCACAATTAAAGGGTTTGCAGCGCCGCCACAGCAAAACAGCTTAACACCAGCCCTTCTGCCTCAGGGCTTACCCGCAAGGGCGCTCTGGGCGTACTAATAAGCCCAGCAGTCTGCCACGTGACTTGCGCGTCGGGTGTAGAAAAATTCCTGTGTTTCAAGGCGAAAGTTTTTTTCTATCAAATACAAAACATGTTAGATATGATAGGAATGGAAACAAACATAACGTTCACGTTAATATTAGGTGATCTGAACATTCATTGTTTAACACCAAATGTGGGGCAGGAAAGTCTAATTGTTCAGAGATGGATTAGTCTTGTATGCTTTGAGTGCGGTTGTGGCCTGTGAGTCAGGGACGTTAAAATCTCTGAGAAAGACATTAGTAGAGTGTGATAAATTGGCAGAGGAGAGTAAGCTGGAGATGTTGGCAATGGAAGAGTCACTTCTGTGAGGTGGTCTGTAGATGAGGTAGACGGTGATAGATTCCTTGTGTAATAACGGGAACCGGCAAGAGAGAGACTGAAATTAGCTTGTTCTAGGAAAGCGGATGATGGAGCATGGCAGTCTGCTCCTGTTGATGATTGCCACTCCACCTCCTGTCCTTCCTGGCCAGTCCATATGTTGCGTGAAGTAGCCTTGAGGTAGGAGGACGTCAAAAATATGCTTCTTTGATGAACAGGGCATCAAAGTTGTTGTATGAGATGAGAGAGTGAACTTTAAAGCGTGAGTGACTGATGAGCGAGCATTGATCAACATGAGAGGGTGTGTGCGTATGGTCTGTGGGTGTTGGATGGGGATAAGGGTGATATTGATGAGGTTCGCTAGGGTAGCTTGCAGAGTTGCCAGGGCCCATTTGAACCCTAGGCTGTGGAGGGAGGAGACACATGGTGATGTCTTTTGGTAAGAAGCAGTAGTAGCAATTGATTTGTAGGTGAAATGCACAAGCAGGTGAGGTCCTTGTCTTCATCTGTCCTTTGTTGAGGAAGCCGGTGATGAGGATGTCTAAGGAGGACTGGTGAAATAGGTGGAGGGCAGAACAGCTGAGTGGTCGGCTTGGTCCCATGACCAGCAGCCCATACAATGCAATCTGCCTGGAGCTGGTTTAGAGCCCTTTAGTAGAGGTCTGCAAGGCGACAAAAACTGGTGGTGGGCGGATCAGCTGAGTGGCAGGGCCTGGTCACGTGACCAACAGCCTACTCAATGCTGTCTGCCTGGAGCTGGCCTATAGTCCTAAGTAGCTGCCCGGAAGGCATGGAAACTGATGGTGGGCGGAGCAGCTGATTGGCAGCAGCGTACTCAATTTTGTCTGCCTGGAGCTGGCCTAGAGTTCTTACGTAGAGGCCTGGAAGGCGCAAAAACTAGTGGTGGGAGGAGCAGAAGAGTGCAGGTCCTGGTCATGTGACCAGCAGCCTACTCAATATTGTCTGTTTATCCAGATCACCAGATAGTGATGTGGGAGGGACAGATAAAGTGAATGGAGAGTGGGTGGTTTAAGTGGAGGTCATGGTGTCTGCCATCATAGAAAGGTCTGGGTGGATCATGGCAGTGATGAATGATGAATAAACGCAGATAGTCATAACATATATAAGCCAAGGTTGGACACGTGAGGCAGCCAGGTCATCGGCAAGAGACAGGTGAAGCAGGTGAGATTTTGTGATATTGTAAGGTTAACGAATGATATCACTGGTAGAATTCCAATGTTTTTGGGTGCAACAAGCACACAACGGCACATGGGGAAATGCCAAACCAAGAGAAGATTAAGATCCAAGTTCTGGTGGCATGGTAGGGACGTGATGGTGGAGGAGGGAGTGTGTGCCATGAGTGCTGAGTAATAAGTCAATGAGGAGGCAGATTCAGGACATAACTCCCATGGAATTATCAGATCAGATGTGGGAGAAGTTTGTAACTGATTCCCTGGGTCGTATGAGGGGGTTGGGTCTAGAAAATAGGCTTCCGATTGCATTGGTGGATTATGCGTGAAGGTGGTTTGATGTTAGGTTTGTGATCAACATAAAAACGTCAACTGTTATACAGTTCATGGAGGTTTTGTCCTTGAGGGAGGGATATCCTAGGATATTAGCGCTGCAGAATAGTGTACAGCTCTTATTGAGGAAAATGCAGGAATATTTAAAAGAGATGGCATTACGTGTTGGATTAGAGAAGTCTTGAGGTGTACTTTTGCCCCCTTCCATTACAATTGACGGATGCTTTTGGAAGCGCATAAAAATTCATTAAAAAAGAAACGCTCATTGTTTTTGGACACGAAAGAGTTGAGAGGTGTGATTTCATTAATGACATCTGCAAGAGAAGGTTCAGGCCCACACTTTGTTGGGGAAGAAGTGCCCAACTTTCTTATGGCACCAGGTGCAAAAAGAGTAAACATGTCTTTTTTACAGCTTTTGGGGTTGCCATAGTGATGCTGTTTGTTGTTTGACTTGGCGGCGAACATGGTCAAATGGCGGTTCAGATTGTAGATTTGCCAGGAGGGAAACGGGCGACAGCTCCACATTGGTCCCATCAAACTTTTATTTTTTAATTCAACTCCTGGCATCAATATTTCGAGCTGTATAGGCACATTCTGTCCTGCAATCCTATAAGCAGCACTGTCTGGGTAGTAGTTGCTTTTGCCCAACACGGAGTTGTATCACTGTAAAAAGCCTCTGTGTAGGTCTCTCATGTTTGCTGTTACAACCGCCGTTTAGCCTGAAATGCAACTCTAAGATTAATCTGCCGAGCCAGGAAAAGTGACCATGTTTCTGGTCTGGGGAAGGCGCTAAATGGGCTATTCAATGATGCACGCATCACTATCAAATTAGGTCTGTATCATCCACACGACATTGCTTTCATACATACTAGTAGCTTTCTACTTGCGATTGTATCAAAAGCAGGCAGCTTCTCGTCCAGGTGCTGTTTTCCATGCCTTACTGACTAGCCATAAGTATGGTGCAGCCCTCTCTGAAGCTGGCTCTGCCCACAGATGCGCCCTTTACAATCGTATGTCATTCGAGGGTGAGGGGCACTGGCAGAGTTGTTGGCATGAACTGGTTGGTGGTAGAAAAATATGCTGAAAAATATGCAATCCGTAAAAGAACATGGATATACCGTTTGAGGGTGCTATGTTATGACGATACGAACAATAAAGTGTTACTCCGTCCCTACAGTCAAGTGATAATGCATATATGCGCCTTGAAGGTACGGTGCATTGTAAATACAAAAGAGCACCTACCGAAGCTCCTGTAGTGTCTGGTTACTCTTAAAGCTGAGAGCTGTGGTTTTTTTGTCCAATGTACTGATGTTGTTGTCATTCAGCGAAAGCTGTATCAGTCTTTTGTTCTTTCCAAGACCTCTGAATACCTGCTCAGCGCCTTCGTTCCCCAGAGCATTGGTCTCCAGACTGCAAGATATACAAAAACACATAAAACAGTAAATACACTAAAACATAATGGTCATCATACAAAATCACACAACATCAATACAGTTCATAAAACCATCTTAAAACAAAGAAATATCGAATAAAGGAAGAAGCAACTTTAGAAAATTCATCACAGTAATTAGCAGACGATCATTAGGGTTTACTAACAAGTTCCACCAGAGCATTTCCCAATTAAGTGTTTCAAGGTTTCACAAGTAAGTCTACAGCAACGACACAAACGATCTTCAGGCAACACAGAAGACCAACCACCTAAGACTGCATTTGTTGAAAGTAAGTTTAATTTTATACGTAACCAAAGGTTTCTGAGCGTTGTAGAGGCATGTTTTAAGATACATTTCTGAGTAGAATTAAAGGGTTTAACATCCAGAGAGAAATGCTCAAACACCTTGTAAGGGAGCAGTCTTTTTCTGTTTTCGATCCAGTCACTTTCAAATAACATCTTTTATACCTTAGCTGGGTTACGCTCTAAAACTAGAGCGTATTTTTAAAACTATTCCATGCAACCATGGCAACTTCTATTTTCATACATCCAACGTAAGTAATCTTTTTCTTGAATATGCCTTCACCCATGGTGGCACACAAGTGGGGATACATGGGAAGCATATTTACAATGCATGTATGATGAAAATGCATAGTTATGCATGTAGTCATTTAATGGTGCATTTATAGTGCATATCACTCAACATGCCACTTATTACTATACAAACGCAGTAAGCAGAAAGACGAGCTTCATTATAAAATGTGTACTACTGTATCATGGAAAAAGAAAAACTTCGCCTCCCATCAAAGACAAGCATTGCCAAATCCAACAGTGTGGCTTTTGTTTAGTATGTGATAGTCACTTGCCTGGTACCAGTTTCATTTTACTAGCTGGCCATACGAGTACAACAACTGGAAAATGGTGTGATTACCTGGACATATATTGCATAGCTTGGCAAATACCTATCTGTAAATCCTTTAGGACTGATTCCTGGAATGCTTCAAGAACAGTTTTGAACCCGCGGGTACTCTTTGGTTTCATCTTCAAGTATTCTGTTTGTCTACTTTCTGTTATTTCAATGGAGTAAAAGAAGAGATTTAGTTTAATTTTCCGAGTTAGTTTAAAGAAATCTATCTTCTCTTTAATTAAAGTACTGTTATGATGAGTAACAAAGGAGATCCCTTTTTGTAGTTTATACCGTTCAAATTTACTCAACTTGTAACTTGAGATATTTACCACTAAGTTAAGTCTTTTTTGTTGGTACGTTTACTTTCCTCGTTGGATTTTTTCTTTTGGCCTCTTCTGACCTGACGCAGTCTAAAAAAGAGTAAGTCGTGAGTGGTGCACTTGACGATGGTTTTGAGGTACTTGGAAACTGACTGGTATTTTTCGGGTCTCTGGTGGTTTCTTGTTCATTTCTTCTGGGTTATCGACTTCTCCACTCAAATCTTCTGATGAAGATGGTGTTTGATTTAGAGTATCTTTGTTCTTGTTGTGTGGTTGTCTCCATCCCTTTGATAGTTTCCCTTCGGAATTTTCTTATTTTGTTTAGACTCAATGGGCCTCATTAGGACTCTGGCGCTAAACCATGGTGCTATTAGCACCATGGTCCATGCCGGAGTCCGCCATGGCGGAATGGGGAATTACCACCCCATTCCGTGGTTGGTGGGTGGTAATTCCCCATGCCGCCATGGCCCTTCCCCATTCCCGTTTTTGCCCCATTGGGCTCAATGGGAATGGGGAAGGCGCTAATTATGGTGCCGCAAATTGTGGTACCGTAATTAGCACCAAGGTCCCTTTGTGGGTCCCTACTTTAACGGCTGGTAAAACCAGCCGATAAGGTCGGGTCCTGCAAAGGGACTTCGTAATTAGGCACTAGGTGTTTAACGGCGCCACGCCTTTTACGGCGCCGTTAAACACTTAGCGCCTGGGTCATAATGAGGCCCAATCTCCTTCTTGTAATCATCAAGTTTATTATTGATCTCCTCCAGTAATAGGGATAATTCCTCTTTCGTTATTAGTGATGATAGTGCCTTCTTAGTGGTTTCTAAGTCTACTTCAGTTGTTGCAAGGGATTTTGATAACTCTTCAATCATTATGATTATGAGCTCCAATTAACATTTGTTCAATATGAGTCTCCACCTCTTAATGCATTCTGGATTCTCTTTGCAGAGTGTAGGTTCTAGGTTTATCCTTAATCCACGTGGGCTGTGTTGGGCTCTATAATATTGGGATAATGTTCTAGCATGTAATTTCTGGCTTATTTCACGTCGATTTAATCTTTCAAGTTGGTTTACTATACTAGTTCTTATGTCTTGGCAGTAGAGCAAAGATCTTATCTGTATTTTTAATTAATTTCAATATTCCGGCAGTTTCTTCTTGAGAAAAGGCTAATGTTTCCGCTCTGTTTGTAGTTAAAAATTCAATTTTAGAGAATGACATTCTATAATTAAGATAGGCGGTGCAACCTAGAAGAAGTGAATGACTGAGACATCTCCTAAAGTGAGGTATGAACAGTCTATGATTTACCAAGTATATTAGAAACAGAAAAGCATAGTACACATTATAACAATACAAATTGTCTAATATAGAACATCCTCTTGCAGTCACTGGAAGTTCATTGACTTCACTTGTGTATGGCATAGTCCACACATCATTGGAACAGAAATCAGACCCTGCACAGAGCAAAAAGAAACCTTGGTGAGTCTTTATGATAAATGAAATGTGATATACTTCTTGATTGAATGAAGTGGTCCACTAGTGGGACACAGCGATTTGTTAGCGACTTGTCCCGCTGGTGACCACATATTTATAAACATCAGTAGCATAAGTAACGCAGTGCTTTTACCCACAGAATTAGTATGTGAACATTATTGACAGATTGAAAGACCACCGTAGTTGGCCCACTCGTTCTTCTAAGGTTAGTGCACTAGTGCCTATTTATCTTCTAATTAGTATGAAAAAGGAATATGAACTCATAGTTACTGTATTTAAACAGTTTTACTTTGATTTATATTCAGAGAATAGAATTAAACCCAATATCTTTACCTGAAGAACGGCGCGAGAGCCCGAAACGTGTAGTAGCATATAGGTGACACATCAATACAATCAAAAACAATCCCTATCGAGATATATGGATGGTCAATACACAAGGAATGTATATTGTTTTGAATGTCTGTATGTAATGAAAAAATGCCTTTTTGATGTATATGAACAATTTGGTTAATTGGAAGTGAATTTGAATTCCTATTGATTTGTAATTTTACTATAAAATCCTCTTTTGAAGAAACAAATAGCCTACTTTGTGAAAGTTGAGAGAAAAAAATCCAACAATTATATTGTTTATAATGTGCCCTTTTTGTCCCCCGTTTCACTTCGAGGGATCCACTCTTATCCTGAGCTGATAGCTGCCCTGGTGGACTACCAGACTGATTATGAAACTCTTGATGATGGGGGGATGCAATCAATGAGGACAATGCCCCTGGGGTTGTTACTGAACCTATGTCTGGGATTGCCACCTCTCCTGCTGCCTCTATTTCTAAACCCCGCACTGCTCTTGAGGGTTAAGCCCTGAAGATTGAACTTTTAAAATTGGAGATACATCGAGAACAGTTAGCCTTTCAATACAAAAAGTTGAAAACAGAAGCAGAGTTGAAGAAAGAGGAGTTAGCACAGCAAGTGATACTCAAAGATAGGGACACTGAGCATCAGAAAATCCAGCTATAGAAAGCTAGAGTGGAGACTTCAGTGAAACCAGTTGAGTGTCAGGTCCCCTGCCACCAAGTTTATGAAAGATTTGGTTGGTGTGTATGCAGAGGGTTCAGATATCCTCCAATGGATTGAAGCAATTGAAATGACTTGTGGAATCCATGATGTTGATAAAAGAGATTGGGCTAATTGTTCAGCAGAGTGCCTCAGACTGGTTATGACTATATTCTGAAACTGAGTGTGGAAGAAAGGGGTAACTATGAGTGCATGAAATCTGCTTTGATTGCCAAGTTTGGCAAGACACCGAGCCAATACCTTAAAAGGTTCAGGGAATTTAAGAAACAAGAGAATGTGTCTTGGATTGACTGGGTGAGTGCTGCGCACATGAACATGATGGGGTGGATTGATGGAAGCCTGTTCACCAGAGCTGCGTCAGTATGTTGCTGACCAGAACATTTTAGATCCCTTTAAGCTGGCCAGGCTGGTTGACAAGTGGGTCTACCACAGGGTGTCCCCTAAGGAACCCAGTGGGAAGGACAAGGATAAAGAAAAGGGGGCCTCTCAGAAGTCTGAGGAGTCCCAAAAGCAGTCACAGTCGAGTAAACCAAAACCTTCCTCTCCTAAGACCCAAAAATCTATTGAGGATAAGTCCTATGTGGGTGGGAGTAAGAGTAGTGATCCACCTGCTGCAAGGCTACGTTCCAGTGGCTCCAGTACTGTACCCTGCATTCCCGGCACTTGTTGAGATGCGGGGTTCTGGACCACAAGAAGAGTGACCCTAAGTGTAAAGGTAAGGCACTTGCAGTCCAGGCTGTCGGCCTGACCTACCCTTCCCCCATATCTGAAGAAGAGGCCACTGTCCTCCCGGTCCTCTACAGGGATCACATCCGGTGCTCCTGTAGAGATTTTCCTAGTGTCGCTTGGGGTCTGGGACCAGTACGCAGAAGTACTGGCTACAATCCCACAGAACAGCTGTAGGTTTTTGAGCAGTGTCCCCTTGTAACGCTCACCTGGTATCCACCGGGACGTCACTCAGCCTGTTCTGACCTCTTACAACCTCAAACCCTTCCCTGGAGGCTATTCGACTGGAGACTGGGCCTGAAACACAGGATTGGTAGAGTTTAACTCCCTATTGTCTCTGTGTGCTTGAACCCCCTCTTCCCCGGCATCCAACCCTTCCCTTTGATCCACAGCTCACCTTGTTTTCTTGGATAGTGTGCTCTCTGTCCTGCTTTAAGCGCAGGGGCGCGTTGATTGATGCGGGCTCGTTGCTGACTAGTTACTTCACTGGCAAGAGTCCGACAGGTAAGTATAATGAGTCTTTTGAACAGTTCTCTAACTTCGTTCCTTTCCTTCCTTAGATGATGGCCGGCGTCCGGGGATGGCGGCGTGCTGCTGAGATGAGTAGCGCTGAAGGTGAGTGAGAGCGTGATGCGCGATGCACCCCTTTCGTATTTGCATTGAACTGAGTTCTTTTTCTGTGTCTTTTAGGTGCCGCAACGTTTTTAGCATGGATGCCGGTTATGAAGAACAAATGCCGTGGGTTAGCGCAGTATGCGGCGCCTCTAGATGTTTCCACGCTAACCTGGAGTGTCTTTTCCCTCTTGCAGATGGATGAGAAGTTCCGGAGACAGAGTTCCCCCAGAGCGGCTGGGATTCAGGTAAGCGTTTGAAGCTCATACAGTATTTAAAAATAAGCAAAGATTTGCAGAATGCTTACTAATGCCTTTTTTCAGTTCTTTTCCCTTTTCCTTGGGAAGCGGCGTGCCGGGATGGGAATGACACCGCCGAAGATGCCCGCAGAACAGAAGGAGCGTTGAATGATGGGCAGAAGCGCCGCAAGGTAAGGCTGTTCCTAACGGTGTTCTTGCAGAAGCTGAGCGCAGAAGAAAGATGCAGGCCTACTGGAGACGCTGCAGGTGCAGAAAACGCAAAGCATGTTTCTCAGCCTGGGTGTGGCTTAAATAGTCTCTGGATATCCCAGGTGTCTCTGGGCTGAACCACATCCAAAAGACTAGACCGCACAAGCAGTTCTGGGAACCAAAATATGTGGGGGCATCCATCTTTTCCCCATCAATGCACTACAAGTCCAATCCCCAATGTTATCCTATGGGAGTGAGTGAGTCTGGTGCCACAAGCGCCAAGTCTGACTCCAAGTGGGTCTTTGGAGGGATGGAGAGGCCCTTGAGGTCCATGTAGTTGATTGGGGGCTGGCTCCAGCCTGACATCTTCGAGGGCTGGGGACATGAGGGGCAGGAATCATGACACCCCTTGAATGGCCAGCCTTCTACTGGTTTGAGAGAAACTGGGGAAAGCATGACAGTGGTGGGCAGGACCCTGCTCATGCCAGAGGACTATGTAGGTGCACCTCTGAAAACTACCAGGTTAGCTCGTGGGCCTCCCAAATTATTGTCTGTAGCCTTAGTCACCATTATGATTGGAGACAAGACAGCAAAGCTTCCTGTTCTGGTTCAGGACAATGTACCTGCTAACATTTTGTTAGGCAATGATTTGTTGGAAATGGGGATGATCGCGGATGGTCTACTCAGGTCTGCTGCGGCAGTCACCCGATCACATGCCGTGCCGGGTCCGGTTGAGAGTCCGGTACCCAAGCCGAAGGGGAGACCCAAGGCACGAAGAAGGAAGAGTAATAAAGTCAACTCGGCGAAGGGGGCTCCTTCTCTTTTGGCTGCTTCTGCAGCACCCACTAGATTCATGCTCCGGGCGGGCTGGGTCAAGTGGTAAACCCGAACTCAACTCCTGACGGAGAAGAACCAGAAGACCCTCCTGCAGGAGAGGTGCTCAACCCAGAGAACCACCCTGACCTTCAATGCCTGCTGGCTGAAGGGGGGCCCTCTAGAGGTGACTTCTATAAGGGACAGAGAGAGTCTCTCGAGGGTCTGAGGAGGAACTTCTGGATTTATTGGGAGGTTGAACTCCTTTGTAGTGAACCCACTAAGCCTCAACCTGGTGCCCTCAAGAGGTTGGTGGTACCCCAGGTTTACAGGGCCTTCCTACTGCAGTTGGCAAATGAGGTGCACTTGGCTGGTCATCTTGGTACCAAGACGACTAAGCAGAGACTCTCTGCCCATTTCTACTGGCCCTGGATGGGAGTAAAAGTGGAGTCCCACTGCAAGACCTGTCCCACTTGTCAATTGTCTGGCAAGACTGGAGGCAGTGTCATTGCCCCGCTGCAGCCATTGCCAGTGGTGGGCACACCATTTGAGAGGGTGGACACCGACATTGTTCATCCTGGTCTTGGTAGATCATGCCCCGAGGCTATACCTCTTCGGACTGTTACTGCCAAGGTGGTTGCCAGGGCGCTCCTGGGCATTTTTACCATAATTGGATTGCCTAAAGAGGCAGTCTGTATCAGAGGATCCAACTTCATGTCGAGTTACATGAGTTACATGAAAACGATGTGGAAAGAGCGTGGAGTAACCTACAAGTTCTCACCCTCTTACCACCCCCAGACCAATGGTCTAGTTGAGAGATTTAATAAAACTCTCAACGGCATGCTGGGTGCTTTGGAAAAGCCCCTAAGGAGGAAATGAGATCTCCTCCTGCTATGCTTGCTGTTCACTTACAGAGAAGTACCTCAAGAGGGCTTTGGTTTCAGCCCCTTTGATTTGCTCTTCGTACATCCCGTGAGGGGGTCCTTGCCTTGATCAGAGAAGGTTTGGAAGCCACCCCTCCAGGTCATGCCAAGCAAGTGGGGGACTATGCGCTAGGCCTCAGACGGAGGATGACTGTTAGGGAGAATTTTTCTATATGGCTATTCCCTTACCTAGTGAGTCCCTCAGCAGCTTTGCTTGATTTCTGAGGTTTATTTGTTTCCACCTGGTAAGAGTGTGAACCTTATTTTCCACTCTTACATGTGTTTTGCCATGTGTATTTCTACTTTTGTGTGACCTTGGGCTCTGGAACCACACCACTCCATGAGCCCAACATTTTGTGTGTGTTACACCGCACCTTCAGTGCAGTGACACAGGGTTGTCTCTAAGACTTCACACTGACTCCCTTTTTCTGGGGCTGACTACTGTCCCCCAGAATCAGGTAAAGTTGGCATTTACTTTATGTAGTCATTTAACCTACAGACCCAGCACACCCCATTTTACATGGAGTATTGAAAAGGGTTAACTCTGATCCCTTTTTGTCTGCACCTCCTGGAGCATTGCTTCGCTCCCTTAACACTAAGACTTGGCTGGTGGCAGTGGTATCTACCCTAACTTTTCTACCGCGATTATAGTATAAACGTGGTACTGTTTTAAGGCTATTGTGTTAGCCTCGAACATAAACCAGCTTGACCAAATATATTTTATTTTGGCTCCTGTCGAGTTTATTCGCCATTTCTTTGTGTTAACATCCTTCTTGTGTTTTACTTTGTGCGGCAAACCAGTTTTGCGAAGAAGCCCTCCTTTGGCGTCTGGGTGTCTAGGTGGGCTGGATGTGAGGGAAGGGTTTAGTAACCCCCTGCACAGGGTCTCCTTGTAGACCCAAGTCGCTCTTTGTGTCCATTGGCTGAGGTGGTGGTCCGGGCTGGACAACCCCCCTACTGTGTGATTGACAGCCAGGCTGTGTGAATGGGGGATTTTGGCATAAAAGGCAGGACTCTCGGGCTGGAAGTCAGAGTCGCCACTGGAACTACAAGAACTGAAGAGAAGTGGAGAAGAAGACTGCTGCTGCAACTCTCGAGTCCCGGTGAAGCCCTGCTGCAGTCCTGAGCTATCTACCCTTCAATGACACAGAAGATCCAGTCCGGAGTCTTCTTCCCTTGAGCCTGGTGGGACCAACCAGCTCACCTTTCTACAGCCAGAGAATCCTCTCCTGGGTCGAAATCGCTGCACGAAGCTGTAGTGGTCAGGATAGCCATCAGAAGAGCCCTCTCCTGTTTTAAAGGAGCACACCTTTTATTCACTGTTGCTTTACTGCTGCTGGCCTCATCCCTGGGTAGTGAAGATTGCTCCAGACGTCCTCCTTCCTGTCCCCATGACTGAAGCTTCAGGAACCGTGAGTCTGCAGGAACTACCAGGAACAACTGCCGTTGCACCAGCTTTCATCATTCGAATAAGGTAATGTGTCCTTTGGTCGTTCTCGACGTCCGAACTTGAGGAATCGGGGTGAATCCCCTTTTTCTTGCCAAAGGCTTGTCCTTTCTTCCTTCCCTCTTATAACTTTTGCTTCCCTTTGACAATATCCAAGTACTCCTGGCAACGTTAATCTCGAACTGTTCTAATCGTGTGATCTTCGCCAACAGAGCCCGGCTCCATTTGACACTGGCGCAGGCCTATTGACTTTATCTGTCTCTTAGAACACGTCTTCTGATGTGAGTGCCTTGACAAAAGTATTGTCTATGATTTTTATCCCCTATTATTTGGTTTTTATTCAATGTGCTAAATGTGTTTTGATTACGGTTACAATTTTTCCCACGGGTGCGCTTTTCTTTCGTAAGACCGAACTGTCATTACTGTCAAAAGGTGAGTGCTGCTTAAACCCCGGTAACGTCTTTTTTTTCACAACACCGGTCTGTCAAATCCCAATGTACTTACCTTGAATTGACCTGAACCAAAGGAATTGGTTGTGTGTAGTATATTTAGAGTGTGGTTTTGTTTAATAGAAGTGAAATGTTTTGTGAACAGATGGTTTAAAAATAAATGTACTTATATATTTTTTTTAACCAGAAACCTTGAATCAGTGTTGTTTGAGTCACAGTAATTGTAGTCCTTTGTGTAATCCCTGTTACTGCTCATTTGCTCTTGAGATAAGTCTGGCTGCACCGCTACTGCTACCACTATAACTGTGTAGTACAGGCTTGTACCAAAGGTGAAATTGTACTACCACTTGTAGACTTTTTTGTCTGTAGTGTTCCCTAAAGGTACTGTAGAGGATTCTGCCTAACAATGACACAGATGATAGGCCAGGCGACACCGAACCTTAAGGCCAGCCAGGAATTGAATAAGTACTGGCATGACCTTAAAGCATCACATGTGGGTTGGACTCATGGAAAGGAGATCCTTGTGATGGAGCTTACCAAGCCTCAAGCCTTGGCAGACAAATGGACTGAACCCTTCATGATCATCTCCAAGATGTGCAAAGTCAATTATTTGGTTGACATGGGAGTCCCTGGGGTAGCCCCTCAGGCATTCGACAGCAACAGGCTCAAGCCTTTCCATAGGCGAGCAGAAGTTTCATACCTCTTGCTAGCCTCAGAGCAAGAAGAGGATGAGAGTGAGCCTCTTCCTGATTTGCTGCATAGCAACCCTCAGGATGGCTCAGTGGAGGAAGTGCATCTCTCTCCAGATCTGACGACTGAGCAATAGAGGGCCTACAGGGCTTTGCTCTGGCAGAATGCACCTCTGTTCTCACTGATGCCAAGCTGTACCCTGTGGTGTAGGCACGAAATTGACAGTGGTGATAGTGTGCCTGTCAAAAGCAGGTGCTACCGTATGTCAGTCACAGTTAAGAACCACATCCAGGCTGAGGTCGCCAAGATGTTGGATCTGGGTTTTATCAAACCCTCAACCAGTCCCTGGTCCAGCCCAGTGGTCCTTGTCTCCAAGGCAAGTTCGCAGACAAGGCACCAAGGATTGGCGGTTCTGTGTGGACTACTGAGGAGTCAATGCCGTCACCAAAACTGATGTGCACCCATTGCCCAGGGCTGATGAGCTTCTGGCCACCATAGGTGCTGCTAAATTTGTGAGCAGCTTTGACCTTACCTCAGGCTATTGGCAAATAGCTCTGACGGACCATGCCAAGGGAAAGACTGCGTTCTCAACACCTGAGGGGCTCTACCAGTTTAGAGTCATGCCTTTTGGGTTCAAAAACGCACCTGCCACCTTCCAAAGATTAGTCAACCATGCGCTCAGTGGGTTGGAGGCCTTTTGTATGGACTACTTAGATGACATTGCTGTCTACAGTTCCACCTGGGAGGAGCATTTAACTCATTTGGATAAAGTGTTGCAGGCCTAGAAAAGGGCTCACCTCACTATCAAGGCAAGCAAGTGCCAGACAGCTCAGGGGAAAGTCATGTATCTTGGGCATGAGGTAGAAGGGGGACGAATCCAACCTCTCCCCAGTAAGGTACAGGATGTACATGACAGGGAGACTCCCACTACTCAAACCCAGACGAGAGACGTTTTGGGCCTCACCTGGTATTACTGCAACTTCATGGTGGACTATGTAACCATAGCTGCCCATCTGACAGCTCTGACTTCACCCAAATGATCGAGGAAGGTTAATTGTACGGAAGACTGGCAGAAGGCCTCTACTGGCTTGAAGAAAAGTCTGTGTAGGGCACCTGTGTTGTGTGCGCCTGATTACAGCAAACCCTTTATCGTTCAAACTGATGCCTGCGACACCGGAATTGGAGCTGTCTTGTCCCAGTTAGATGACAAAGGAAGAGAACATCCGATCATATTCATCAGTAGACAACTCAAGGGTAGAGAACTTAGGTGGGCTACTGTTGAAAAGGAATGTTTTAGCATAGTTTGGAGCCTTAGGCATTTTAGACCCTACCTTACATAAAGGTAAATGCATACGCAAGGCCCAGGTGAGCTACTGTGATGTTGAGAATGGAGGTACGCGATACACAGGGGCAGCAAGAGAATGGATAATGTGTACCGTTAGCCTCAGAACATAGGGAAAAGTACATGTGCGTGTGTGCAGAGGCAAATCCCCCACCAAAACAAGAAGCTTGCACTGTGACAGTAGTGGACAATTGCATTGCTCCCCCAAGATCTCCAAAGTCCACACGTCCGTCCGCTCCAATTCGCACGTACGTTTTGATGTTCTCCTATGCACTACTTAATCCCGAATGTGAATGCCAACGCCCCATGTGTGTCGTGTAACTTACGCTATGAGCCCCTTTAGAGGTAAGTGGCAAGCCTGTGGCAGCGAGGCAGTGGGCTGTCAACTTCACTGCCAGAGAAGATGATATCCTGGTGGAGCATGTCCTGGGGCATTATGATGCCCTCTTCCACGGCTCAACGCAAGTCGGCAAGGGAGGACGGAAGCTGATCTGGGACCAGATCATGGATGCCATCAATGCGGAGGGGCTGGCATCCCGTTACTACCACCACGTGCACAAGCGCTGAGAGGGCCTCAAATCCAGGACCCACAACAAGGCCCTGTGCTTCCTCTGAGCTGGTGACAACCAAGGGGGGGCGCAGGGGCCGCTTGAACACCACAGACATGCAGGTCCTGGAGAAGGTTTACCCTGCGCTGCACGCCCTGGTCAGCGATTTGAGTGTGCATGTCCAGACGGCGCTCCACGTGTTCTATGAATCATGCGTAATTTTGACAATCTCACTTTTGCATTGTGTGTTGTACTGCAGCATATCACAAAGTGCACGTGGTTTCTTACATGTATCTAAGACGTGCCCATGTGAGAGGTGTGACAGATGGGTGGTGTTGTGTACATCATGAACATGCATGGTCTTTATGTGTCTCAGATGTGACTGTGTGAATGGACATCACTTCTGGATGGATGTAACTGGTGTATTTCAATGTGTGCCCTAGTCTTGTTGCGTGATTTCTGTTGAGGGGACTCTGATGTGATGGCTCAGTGCACTGCTTGAGGACTGTCAGGTGATGTGTGTGCATGACATGTGTATGGCCCATGACGCATGTGTGTGTAGCATGCACCATTTGTCGATTGTGACCGTTCCATTTCCATGGATGTGATTGTCTGTTGTGAAGGACAGACTTTTATGTGTATGTATGTTCATTGCATGTACCTGTGTGTTGTAGAGGGTGATGATGGCTGTAGGATTTAGCAGTGTACTTCATGTGCATGTTTTTGGTGCCAAACACACATCTGTACAGTACCCCAATGTCTGTGTCCTATGTCTCCTTATCCACAGCAGCTTTGGAAGAAGAGGGTGGAGAAAGTGCTTTGGAGCAAGGCAGCAGGGATGCCTCCACCAGGCAGAGACGCAAGGCCCAGTCACGCCCCCTGGCAACGACATCATTGGGGAGCAAGAAGGCTGGTGCTGCGTCTCCAACATCGGCCACAGCTGCTGAGGGGAGGTCCAAGAGGGTGAAGGTGATGTGGACTCCTCGGCAGTGGGGAGGGGGGAACAGGTGAGCACACACAGAGGCCAACTACTGCGGAAGACGCTGGGGAGGCATCCAGGTTGGCGGGGGAGGAGGTGGAGAAAGGGGCCGTATTAGCCCAGTCCATGGGGCCCGGCGAGGGTGGTGAGGTGGGTCTGACTGCTGCAGTCCTGACCAAGGGGCATGAAAATGTGCAGGTCACCATGGAGGTACGTGTGCAAATTCCTGTCCCTGTGTCTGCGCCTGCAGCAGTATGCACCTGCCGGCATTCCCCAGGCCGTACCCATCCACAGGTGTCAGTTGTTTCCACCCAGACCGACACCCTATTGTCTGCAGATGTTGCCATTCGGGACAGAGTGGTACCCCTTCTAGTCGGTATCGGGAAGCGTACCAGCGGCATTCGTGATGATGTGCAGGCTTACACTTGTGTGCCTGCACATCATCACGATGACGTCTAGCGTCTCCTGAACTGGCTAGTAGCATTCCTGGTCTTGATTTGGATGTGAGGGCTGGCCACTTATGCAACCCCCTCTTTGTCTTGCTCCCCTGTGCGTCAGTCATCCTCCCGCGCGCCTTCCAGCCCAGATACCACCAGTGCCCCCTGTACACCAGTCCCACCCACGTCGGCCTGTCTGGTGGAGATAGCATCCTTCCCTGAGTTGGGAGTCGACGGTGGATCAGCCGAAGTGGTCACCATGCCGATCCAGGGAATGACAGGAGCAATGGCAATGGAGGGAGAGCAGGCACCTGTCATGATGCCTACCTCCAAGGAGCCAGACCAGGCCCAGCTACCCCAGAGGCAGGTATCATGTCTCCGAGGGAAGTCTCAGCGGGCCCAAGTAGGGGCCCTTATTGGACCACAGTCCTGGCGCCATAGGCGCCAGGCTCATAAAGGATGACTAGTGTTTAAAGTGATTGGTGTAAACTTAGCTGATGCAGACCGTGCTGCAACATCCAGGCCTTCTAGAGGCCTGAATGGGACTACTTTATCTTTGGGACTACTTAACCACACGGGTGTGGCCAGGGGAAGAATACATACCTGAGAGGAAGGATACATACCTGGAACTACTTTAAAGGCTATTTAAGCCACGCCCGAGCAGCAACGCACGCTTCGCGTTGTTCTGCATCTAGCAGCTGGATGCTCACCGTGTCGGCTCCTGCATCCTGACTTCTGCCACGCCTGCCAGCATCCTGGAACACCTGCAAAGGGAGAAAAGAAGAGAATAGGTGAAAGAAGAGTCCTTACCTGCTAAAACCGCATCCCGGAGACATCTCGCCGACGATCCTGAAAAAGGAAGACATTTATTTAAAAGCACATCGCGTCGATCGCTGCAGCGCCGCATTTCACTCACCTTTACAGGGCGCCTCCATGTTCAGCAGCGATCATCCGGATTCGCAGCCACATCCCAGCGCCTAGGGAGAAAAAGACAAGAACAAAAGGTGAGAGAGAGAAGGGAATAAGGAAAGCTTAATTTCCATTTTAAGACTTACCTGTTGGGTAATTCCCACTTCATTTCGGGTCTTCGCCGCATCCTGGCATTTCCGGACCCCGGCCCCTAAGGGGAAAAAAGAGACATCAGCGTTAATGAGCGAATGAAAAGACATTACCTAACGCTCATTAAAGACTTACCTGATACCTACAGGGATTGCACCTCTCCCCTCGTGTCGGTGCCTTTTCCCCGGCATTCCGTACCCCGGCCCCTATGGGGAAAAAGACACTAGCATTAGCGCATTAAGAGACATCAGCGTTAATGAGCGAATGAAAAGACATTACCTAACGCTCATTAAAGACTTACCTGATACCTACAGGAATTGCACCTCTCACCTCGGGTCGGTGCCTTTTCCCCGGCATTCCGTACCCCGACCCCTATGGGGAAAAAGACACTAGCATTAGCGCATTAATGCGTGGACACAAGGGGAACCTCTCATCAAAAAACTCACCTGAGTTCCTTCGTCGGTTCCATTGCTCATCTCGGAATCTACATTCTGCACCTGAAAAAGAGACAACGGACAATCATTATTTGGGTCTTCTACTTACGAACTGAATCCTTGCGGTACTTTACCGGGAAGGTCAAGCAAACCTGAACTTTCTACAATTCAAGATCCAGTGAAGTAACTGGATTGCAACGCGCTCCTGCATCAGAAGCAGGATGGAGAGCTCGTCTTTTCTGAACCTAAGGTGAGACTTTAAGGGAAATCGCAGAAGGGTTTCGTTGAGGGTGTGAAGGGAGTGGGAGGCTACACATTGTCCCGCAGATTATTAACATCCCCTTTCACACACAGAAGGATATTTCTGCGAGCCAGACAAGCCAGATTTGAAGGACCGGTCCAGTCCATCTTCCGAGTCCTGCGCTTCACCATAGAAGAAGCAACAGCATTCCAAACCAGGCCTGCGCCTCCGTGGGAGTTAGGTGAGCGTAACAGAACGCCAAGCCTACCTACAATTTCCCACCCGGGCGCTATGGAGACTTCCGAGACAGACCAGTTGGCCCAGCTTTTGGGGGAATTACGGGCAGAAGTACACTCAGCCCGTCAGGAGACTAACGCTCTCAAAAGAGAACTGATCCTATCCAAGGAAAGAACAGATGACCTGGCTAAACGGTTGTTGCAGGGCCAGGCAGGGCAAACTCCTTTACCTAGTGGGGGTACTTCCACACCAATGGGTTCGAATAACCCGGTACAAATTAATCTACCTGGACACATGCCTTTGGCCCCGCCCGAACGTTTTGCGGGGGAGCCCAAGAAATATGCCGTTTTTATGAACCAATGTCGCTTACACTTTCTATGCAGACCTGGGGCCTTCCCTAATGACCAGACCAAAGTAGCCTTTGTTTTATCTTACCTCAGTGGCTGTGCTGCCGATTGGTCTATTCCTTTGGTGAATCAGGATGATCCAATTCTCCAGGATTTTCAGGGCTTCCAGGCCAGCATGGAAAGATTATTCGCTCGACACTCTCAGGGACAGGTCCTTGACAACGAATTGCTATCCTTACGACAAGGTAATCAGGATCTCTTGTCCTATATCGCCACCTTTAATAGACTGGTTGTGGAAACTGGATGGCCAGAAAATAAAAGGATCACATTATTTCATCGAGGCCTGCGCGGAGAACTTAAAGATGTTCTAGCTCAAATAGTAAATCCACCCCAAGTCTGCGCAGAATACATAGACTTAGTGGTCCAACTGGATCATAGACTTCAAAATAGAAAAGCAGATCGGTCCAAGTTCGAAACCCGAGTGCAGATCAAAACCCACGCTAACCCCAAGAGTACCGACGTTTCAGAACCTATGCAAATCGGTGGTGTTAAAGGACCGTTAACGCAGAAGGAACGAGAGAGAAGGCGGCAAAAGCAACTATGTCTCTATTGCGGGGCTTTCGGTCACTTTCTTCGAGATTGTCCGGTAAAACCACCTAAGAAGGTGGTTGGATCCACTGATAATACTTTAATGGAGCCTGATTCGGGAAACGACCAAGCCCGCAAGCGTAGAGGTCCGCTTGCCGAGCTTGAAAACAAACTCTTTGACCTCGCATTTTGTCATGCCAATGGTGCTCATGGACCCGAAACAGCCTCAGCGGTTGCAGGCTATAAAAGCATACATCGACAGTGGAGCTATCGGAAACTACGTAGATCGTGAATTGGCCTCCAGGATTAATCTTCCTCTCCGTCCGAAAGTTAACCAGGATGTCATTACTACAGTTGATGGAACCGAAATAGCCTCAGGGCCGGTAACGCATTCCACTACAGAAATGACACAAGTGGGTCAGGATGGGCATCAGGAAGCTATTGTGTTTGATATAATCAAGGCCCCACAATTTCACGTAATTCTTGGATTCCCTTGGTTAGAAACACATAATCCTCGAATAGACTGGCGAGCAAAGAGAATAACTTTTCCTGATTGTGAACCAACTTGTTATCCAAGAAATCCAGCTATGGGTCTGGCCACAGCAACTTCCACCACAGTACAACTACCGGCTGAATACCAAGAATTCCAGGACGTTTTTCAGAAAGAACAGGCTAACACGTTACCTCCCCATCGGTCTTACGATTGTCAAATCGATCTGGTACCCAATGCTCAACCGCCGTGTAGTAGGATTTATGTTCTTACTGAACCTGAGAACCTGCATTTGCGTCAGTATTTAGATCAGTACCTTGCCAATGGTTTTATTCGTCCGTCAAAGTCTCCTGTCTCTTCAGCTCTGTTCTTCGTGCGAAAAAAGAAGGCGACCTTAGAACATGTATTGACTACCGCGCCCTAAATCAAATAACGATTAAGAATCGTTATCCTCTGCCTCTGATCCCGGAACTTCTCGACCAGGTAAAAGATGCTTGTATGTACACCAAGTTAGATCTCCGGGGAGCTTATCACCTGGTGCGTATAAAAGAAGGCGACGAATGGAAGACTGCATTCCGCACCAAATATGGGCTCTTCGAATATCAGGTAATGCCCTTCGGTTTGTGCAACGCACCTGCCGCCTTTCAATACTTTATGAATGATGTTCTTCGGGAACTTATCGATGTTTGTGTCATCGTATATATCGACGACATCCTGGTGTACTCTTCTTCAGAATCCGATCACAGAAAACATGTTAGGGCAGTTCTTGAAAAATTGCGCCAGCACAAACTATTTGCAAAGCTCGAAAAATGTGTTTTTCATACCACAGAAGTCGAGTTTCTCGGATTCATCCTGACCCCTAAAGGAGTCCGCATGGACTCATGAAAGGTGGACGCCATCCTCAAATGGCCATCTCCTAGCTCTATGAAGGGAGTTCAGAGCATGCTTGGCTTTGCCAATTTCTATCGAAGATTCATCCCGGAATTTTCTCGAATAGTCCAACCCATCACAGCTCTCTTACGGAAGAATAAACGCTTTGAATGGACTCATGAGGCCGAACAGGCCTTTCAAGACCTAAAGACCAAATTCACCTCCGCACCTGTATTGAAACACCCGCACCCAGATCTCCCTTACATTGTTGAAACCGACGCATTCAGTTTAGCCATGGGAGCTGTCCTGTCGCAAAGAGATACAGTAACTAACCAACTACACCCTGTAGCCTTTTGGTCCAGGAAATTCTCGACTCCTGAAATTAATTATGCAATCACCGACAAAGAGTTACTGGCTATTAAGTGCGCCTTCAAGGCTTGGCGTCATTACCTCCTCGGTGCAAGACACACCATCACGGTGATTACGGATCACAGAAATTTGCAATATTTAAAGACAGCCAAAGCCCAATCATCACGACAACTCAGATGGGCTTTATTCTTTGCAGAATTTGATTTTGTAATCACCTATCGCCCTGGTTGCAAGAATGGCAAAGCGGACGCCTTATCCCGGATTGGGATGGAAGAAACAAATTTGAGCTTAGAACCAGTACCGATTATACCTGAACAGAGAATTTTGGGTTTGACTTCTTTACAAACTATAGAGGACGTTCAAACTCGAGTTAAACAACTTTTAGACTCCACAGCCTTACAAGAATGGAGCCAAAAGGGGTCTCACTTTTCCGTTAGTAATGATTTACCGTACTTCCAGGGGCGGTTATTTCTGCCTAACAAAGAACTGCAAGAACTTGTTATTGCTCATTATCATGATACATTAATGGAAGGACATCCTGGTATCACTAAAACTGAGGAAAAGATCAAACGCCAATTCTGGTGGCCATCCTGGAGAAAAGATATTAAATCTTTTGTGATGTCTTGCTGAGTTTGTGCCCAAAATAAAGGTCAAAAGAAAAGACCAGCCGGTCTTCTACAACCCTTGGATATTCCACCGGCACCTTGGCACACCTTGTCGATGGACTTCATTACCGACCTGCCTCCTTGCTATGGATACAACACTATCTTGGTAATCGTGGATCTATTCTCCAAAATGGCCCATTTTATCCCTTTAAAAGGGTTACCTTCAGCCTCCATCTTGGCCAAGGAATTTCTGGAGAACATAGTTCGTATACATGGTTTTCCATCCATATTAGTCTCAGATCGAGGAAGTCAATTTATTTCCCATTTTTGGATGAAGTGTTGCCAACTGGCACAAATTGATGTGCGATTATCCACCAGTCACCACCCCAAGACCAACTGCCAAACCGAGAGAACAAATCAAACCCTTGAGCAATATCTTCGGTGTATGTTGCACCAATCTGAATACAATTGGAAAGACATTCTTTGGATCGCAGAATATGCATACAACAATTCCGTACATTCTGGAACTGGACAAACCCCTTTTTACACATTGTATGGTCATCATCCTCGAACCTCAGACCTGGACCCTCCTCAAACCCTGGAAATGCCTGTAGTAGATCATTTGCATTCCACAATAACCCGAGCCTTCAAAGAAGCTACAACTCATTTACAGCAAGCCAAGAGAAAGTACAAAGAAAATGCTGATTTACATCGAAGTGAAGCACCTCTGTACCAAATAGGAGACCAGGTGTGGCTAGCAACTAGACATTTACCTCTCAAAGGACCGCAGACTTTCAACCCCAGATACATAGGACCCTATCCCATCAAAGCTATAATCAACCCGGTGGCCTTTAAACTCGATCTACCATCCAACATGCGAATTCATCCCGTTTTTCACGCATCACTGTTGAAACCGGTGCAACCAGGAACCAGACTGATCAAGCCACCAGAACCAATTCAAATTGATGGGGAATTAGAATTTGAAGTTAAAGACATATTGGATTCCAAGGTGTTAAAATCAAAACTCTATCTAGTTGATTGGAAGGGGTATGGACCTCAGGAAAGATCTTGGGAACCAAGCGACCATGTACACGCAGCGCGATTAATACAAAAGTTCCACCGAAAATTCCCAAACAAGCCAAAACCCCTGGAGAGAACAACTTTGGGAGGGGCCTTGGGGGGAAGTACTGTCATGATGCCTACCTCCAAGGAGCCAGACCAGGCCCAGCTACCCCAGAGGCAGGTATCATGTCTCCGAGGGAAGTCTCAGCGGGCCCAAGTAGGGGCCCTTTGGACTCAGTCCTGGCGCCTTTGGCGCCAGGCTCATATTGGACCACAGTCCTGGTGCCATAGGCGCCAGGCTCATAAAGGATGACTAGTGTTTAAAGTGATCGGTGTAAACTTACCTGATGCAGACCATGCTGCAACATCCAGGCCTTCTAGAGGCCTGAATGGGACTACTTTATCTTTGGGACTACTTAACCACACGGTGTGGCCAGGGGAAGAATACATACCTGAGAGGAAGGATACATACCTGGAACTACTTTAAAGGCTATTTAAGCCACGCCCGAGCAGCAACTCACGCTTCGCATTGTTCTGCATCTAGCAGCTGGACGCTCACCGTGTCTGCTCCTGCATCCTGACTTCTGCCACGCCTGCCAGCATCCTGGAACACCTGCAAAGGGAGAAAAGAAGAGAATAGGTGAAAGAAGAGTCCTTACCTGCTAAATCCGCATCCCGGAGACATCTCGCCGACGATCCTGAAAAGGAAGACATTTATTTAAAAGCACATCGCATCGATCGCTGCAGCGCCGCATTTCACTCACCTTTACAGGGCGCCTCCATGTTCAGCAGCGATCATCTGGATTCGCAGCCACATCCCAGCACCTAGGGAGAAAAAGACAAGAACAAAAGGTGAGAGAGAGAAGGGAATAAAGAAAGCTTAATTTCCATTTTAAGACTTACCTGTTGGGTAATTCCCACTTCATTTCGGGTCTTCGCCGCATCCTGGCATTTCCGGACCCCGGCCCCTAAGGGGAAAAAAGAGACATCAGCGTTAATGAGCGAATGAAAAGACATTACCTAACGCTCATTAAAGACTTACCTGATACCTACAGGGATTGCACCTCTCACCTCGGGTCGGTGCCTTTTCCCCGGCATTCCGTACCCCGGACGCTATGGGGAAAAAGACACTAGCATTAGCGCATTAAGAGACATCAGCGTTAATGAGCGAATGAAAAGACATTACCTAACGCTCATTAAAGACTTACCTGATACCTACAGGGATTGCACCTCTCACCTCGGGTCGGTGCCTTTTCCCCGGCATTCCGTACCCCGACCCCTATGAGGAAAAAGACACTAGCATTAGCGCATTAATGCGTGGACACAAGGGGAACCTCTCATCAAAAAACTCACCTGAGTTCCTTCGTCGGTTCCATTGCTCATCTCGGAATCTACGTTCTGCACCTGAAAAAGAGACAACGGACAATAATTATTTTGGTCTTCTACTTACGAACTGAATCCTTGCGGTACTTTACCGGGAAAGTCAAGCAAACCTGAACTTTCTACAATTCAAGATCCAGTGAAGTAACTGGATTGCAATGCGCCCCTGTATCAGAAGCAGGATGGAGAGCTTGTCTTTTCTGAACCTAAGGTGAGACTTTAAGGGAAATCGCAGAAGGGTTTCGTTGAGGGTGTGAAGGGAGTGGGAGGCTACACATTATCCCGCAGATTATTAACATCCCCTTTCACACACAGAAGGATATTTCTGCGAGCCAGACAGGCCAGATTTGAAGGACCGGTCCAGTCCATCTTCCGAGTCCTGCGCTTCACCATAGAAGAAGCAACAGCATTCCAAACCAGGCCTGCGCCTCCGTGGGAGTCAGGTGAGCGTAACAGCACCCAGGAGCAGGGCACGGGCCAGACGTCCCGGCTGATGTCATCAGCCCGGAGGGCTTCCTTACGAAGCAGGCACTGTGCAATTTGGCAGCAGCAGGCTCAAAGTAGGAGGCTATTGTACTCAGGGCATACAATCCCAAGGAGGCAGGTATCCGGTGTCGGGCAGGATGCAAATATGGACCTTCGAACACGGATGTCTTCCGTGTTCGTGCGGTACGGGCAGCAAATCCGGGCAGAGAGGCAGCGGGCTCTAGATTGAGAGTCCCCATAGCCAGGGCGGAGATTACACTGCGTCGAGCAGAGGCAGGCTGACATCTTTGAGGATACTTGCAGGGAGTGGGAGGCAACGGAGAGGGCCATGCTGGGGTCCCTGCAAGCCCTCGAGGAGAGAGCTGAGCCCCTCCTAGGGGAAGTGGACGCTGTGTTCGATGATGCCTTGGCTGAGACATTGGATGAGATTGGTGACAAGGAGGACTAGCCTGCTGCCTGTGTACATGGTTTTGTAGATATATGTTTCCTTTCATTTTTCATTATGATTTGGAGCTAGCATCACGGACATTACTCCAATTGTTTGTGCATAGTTCTGTAGGTGTAAGTTTCTTTTTAATTTTATTTCTTTTGGAGTGGACTGTGGACTATCCTCCATGTTTTATTGTACATAGTTTTTTGGTGTGTTTTAGTATTTAAATTTGTGATTTTAGTGATTTTTTGGGGAATTGTTTTTTGTACATGTGGACATTTTTTTATTTTGTATTTTTACATTTACATCTTTTGATACTATGATTTATTGTTTCATTTACAGTATGTATGGTTTGAATACTACTGTTTAAAATATTTACTCTCACAGTCATTGCCGTTCACAGTTATTTTTCCAGTGTGCCTGTTTGGTAGTGCATTTAGTAGCCCTTATCCTTCCTATTGTTAGTCATGTGTGTGGTTGCTTACTTGCATGTGTTATGTTCGTGGTTTGTTTGCGGGGTGAATATACACATGGGGTGGACCAGTGGTGGTGTGTGGAGTGGGATTTTGTGTGTGCATGGGCAAATGGTATTTCCTTTCACATGTGCAGCATCACTGTGCATTTGCACTCACTGTGTTTGTGAGTGAGGTGGGTGGGTTGAATGTGGAAGTGTTGCATGTTCATGACATTTGCATATGATTTGCTTGATGCTCTCTAACACACAGGGGGTGCTTTTCAAATTTGCCTGCATACGTTTTTGGAGTTATCATCATCTCTGGTGTTGGTCAACCTCTTGCACTGGGATAGACTGATTGCCATGTCCTTCACACATGGGCATATCCTGCCCATTGTTAGTCATGTGTGTGGCTGCTTACTTGCATGTGTTATGTTCGTGGTTTGTTTGCGGGGTGAGTATACACATGGGGTGGACCGGTGGTGGTGTGTGGGGTGGGATTTTGTGTGTGCACGGGCAAATGGCATTTCCTTTCACATGTGCAGCATCACTGTGTATTTGCACTCACTGTGTTTGTGAGTGAGGTGGGTGGGGTGACTGTGGGAGTGTTGCATGTTCAGGACATTTGCACATGTTTTGCTTGATGCTCTGTAACACACAGGTGGTGCTTTTCAAATTCACCTGCATGCGTTTTTGGAGTTATCATCATCTCTGGTGTTGGTCAACCTCTTGCACCGGGATAGACTGATTGCCATGTCCTTCACACATGGGCATACCAGTGAAGTGTTTATTCGGGATTCTCTTTTAGGAATGGCAGCTCAATGAAGATCAGGCTGTGGGGAACACAGCCAGTGTTTGTTAATGTGGTACACATTGAGGCTGCCTGCAGGGTGGGGTGACGGGGCATGGGGTGGACCATGTGGAGGGGGCTGCCTGCAGGGTGGGGTGGATGATGGGGGCTGGGGTGTCCCCTGTGGATGGGGCCTTCTGCAGGGTGGGGAGACGGTTGATGGGGGTTGGGGTGTCCCAGGTGGAGGGGGCTGCCTGCAGGGTGGCGTCACTGGTGATGGGGTCTGGGGTGTCCCATGTGGAAAGGGCTACCTGCAGGGTGGGGTGACGGGTTATGGGGCGTCCCATGGGGAGGGGGCTGCCTGCAGGGTGAGGTGACAGGTTATGGGGGCTGGGGTGTCCCATGTAAAGGGGGCTGCCTGCAGGGTGGCGTCACGGGTGATGGGGGCTGGGGTGTCCCATGTGGAGGGGGCTGAATGCCTTGGATAGTGAGGTGCAGACACACATTTTGGCAGGGGTGTGGCCAGGAATTGGGAGGTATTGGCGTGCGATTTAGCTGCTGGAGGGGCACCATTGCGTGGGAGGGGAACGCGTTTTCTCTGGGGTGCGTCCGGGGATTGCAGGGTGTTGTTGCGTGTTTATGCTGGGGTGTGGCCGGGGATCGCGAGGTGTTTTCGCGCAATTACGCTGGGGTGCGGCTGGGGATTGCGAGGTGTTGGCACACAATTTGGCTGGTGGAGGGGCACGTCTTGGGTGGGAGGGCATACCTTTTCTCTGGGCTGCATCTGGGGATTGCAGGGTGTTTTCGTGCATTTATGCTGGGGTGCGGCCGGGGATTGAGAGGTGTTGGTGCATGATTTGGCTGCAGGGGGGCAGGCCTTGTGTGGGAGGGCACACATTTTCTCTGGGGTGTGTCCTGGGATTGCGAGGTGTTGGCGCACGATTTGGCTGGTGGAGGGGCAGGCCTTGCATATGAGGGCACGCGTTTTCTCTGGGGTGCAGCCGGGGATTGCGAGGCGTTGGCATGCAATACGGTTGCTGGTGGGGCAGGCCTTGCGTGTGAGGGCATGCGTTTTCTCTGGGGTGCCCACACGAATCGTGGGGTGTTTCCGTGCAATTTCTCTGGGGGGGCTGTATGCTGGACCAGGGAGGCTTGCACAATGTTAGGCATTTCACTTGCTTTTGACTGTGCGTGGGGGCGTGTTGGGGGCGTTACTCACACAGCTTGCTGTTATTTGCACCATGGCTACTGATGCCTGTGGGAATCCATGAATACGCGTGTCGAACTAAGATTTTTCGAGTGAGGTGGTAGATTTGGGCTGCAATACACATCTGTACAGATGTATTGGAGAGAACAAGGTAAATAGTGTCAATTTTTTTTTTAATGGTGGAACTGAAGTAATTTATCCCCTCAACTGCCATGGGGTTTCCCCCCCCAGTGCCAAGGCATTTTTTGGTGATTTCGGTATGTCGCCATTCAATCCCTTGTAACTTTTTTGTTGCATGAGATATCTCAGCCAAATGTGGCCCCTTTTTTCCCACATGTAGGTGGTCGTAACGCCACCAAGGAATCCCAGTTAGCTGTTGGGGGGTGAGAGAAAATAACCCAAAAGTGGAGAAAAGTTATTTTTTTTTTCAGAAAATGGCAATAAAATGATGTACAAAGAAGCCTGTGGTTATTTTCCTGTAAGAGCTAGGAACAAATGGTTTGCTTTGCTGAATTCGCAATTTTCCAGGCTTTCAAGAACAGGTTAAGTGGAAACCAAAAAAACATTTTGATATGCTGAAGCCGTTTTGTGAGAGGTAGGCGATTTTGGCCTTTTTTGTCCAATAGGACATGCGTGGACAGAATGGAAGAGAAGGGTAGGAAAGCTGAAAGGGAAGACAGAAATGCATACATTGCTGAAAAGTAGACACAATTCCAAGTTTAGGAAGGGGTGATTTGAGCAGGTCAGGCAACAACTATGTAGGGAAAAATTCCAGTTTGGAGAAAAATTGGGAAAATGACAGAAAAAAAGGTATGTGGTGGACATGGTTGGCCCGGTTAGGCAACGGCGTCTGTGAATTTTGAGAAATGCAATGCTCCGCTACATATCCCCGGCTCCTCCAGTTAGGAAATCACACATTTTTCATGTTTCACAAAACAAGCACTACCACAAGCCAAAAGCTGAGCCATGGTACATAGGATTTGTATGCTTACAACCTAAACAGACATCCTTAGCATGTGTAAATAAGGATAACAAATGTGGTGAGGAAGGGAAAACATACATTTTTTTGAAAGACCACAGGCAGTCCTTTTGAAGGGTAGGTGACTTGTGCAGGTTAGAAAAGTGTATAGTGCCTAAAGCAGCGACTAAATGTAGGTCACATTTGGGAAATGAAAGGGTTGTGTGACAAAGTGCAGCAGCAAATGTGTCGAAACGTTAGGAAAACCATGCAAACACAAAATATGTCATACCTTCCCGCGTTTCCACAGGTGTCCCGATGAAAACGGTACCTCACATGTGTGGGTGCACTTACCTGGGCGCAAAGGGAAAAGGCTAAACCACTGGTAACCCCAAGTCTTCCGGCAGAACAGATTTTGAGGAATTTTGCTCATGTGGACAACCTACAGATTTGGGCCTAGGGTGTCGAAGCCACCAAGGAAAACAGGGAACCACACGCATTTCCGAAAAGAGGACACCCGTGGAAATCCACAGAGGTCTGACTTGTGCGAATCGCCCCAGAATTTATTACCCACAATCCACAGCAAAGTCAGAAATTTGGCGAAAAAACCCCACAATTTTTGGACATTTCATTCTGCTCACCCACCGAAACCCCCGTCAACAACACATGTTCTACCTTCCTGCATTCCCACAGGTGTCCCGAGGAAAACGGTACCTCACATGTGTGGGTGCATCTACCTGCGCACAAAGGTAAAAGGCTAAACCACTGCTATCCCCCAAAGGGTTTGGGGAGCCAATCTACAGATTTGGGCCTAGGGTGTCGACGTCACCAAGGAAAACAGGGTACCCCATGCATTTCCAAAAAGGGGACACCCATGGGAATGGCTTTCCACAGATGTCTGACTTGCACGAATCGCCCCAGAATGTATTACCCACAAGCCCCGGCAAAGACCCACATGGGAGATGGGTGCCCAAGGCCAGAGACATTACCTCCGACTTTCGTGGAGCTCTGGCTGGCCTGTGTTGCAGCTTCTCCCTCCGGGAAAGGTTGGGGACCCTGCCGGGTCTCCCTGGAACTGCCGATGCACTTGGGGATGGTCAGCCCACATGGGAGACAGCCACCCAAGGCCAGGGACATTACCCCTGACTTTCCTGGAGCAGGCCAGCCAGAATACCAGAATGGTTGGGGGATCACGTACCTTGCCTTGGGCACCCATCCCCCTCAAACCGAAACTTTTATTATTATTTTTTTTGTTTGGGCCCCTTCCCTAGGGGCAGATTGGGAGATAGGCCCATGCTTTGGGGAGCCTCTTTGGTGGCCCTCCAAAGCATGGGCAGATGCCCCTACCTAGGGGAAGAAATCCACCCCCAGGGAGGGCTACATGAGGTGCCCCCCATCCACTTGGGGTAGGGCCGAGGGGCTAGAGGGCCACCCCCCTTTCATAACAAAAAGATTCCTGGTGGTCTAGTGCCCCCCCCAAAAAACAAAACACTTCTTATTCTTTTTTTTTTGGTTGGTCCCCTTCCCTAGGGGCAGATGGGTACCCATCTACCCCCAGGGGGGATCAAACCTGCAGCCCCATGCTTTGGGGGTTCTTTCTGGTGACCCTCCACCCCACACGTAATGGATGGGGGGCATCTCATGTAGCCGTCCCTGGGGGCAGATGCCCCTTCCTAGGGTGAGAAATCTGCCCCCAGGGAGGCCTACATGAGGTGCCCCCCCATCCACTTGGGGTTGAGGGGAGAGGGCCACCCCCCTTTCATAACAAAAACATTCCTGGTGGTCTAGTGGCCCCAAACCCCCCAAAACAAAACATTTATTATTTTTGTTGTTGTTTGGGCCCCTTCCCAAGGGGCAGATGGGCACCCATCTTCCCCCATGGGGGCCCAAACCTGCAGCCCCATGCTTTGGGGGGCCTTTCTGGTGGCCCTCTCGCCCCCAATTCAAATGGATGGGGGCATCTCATGTAGCCCTACCTGGGGGCAGTTGCTCCTTCCTAGGGGCACAGATCTGCCCCAGGGGGGCCCAAACCTGCAGCCCCATGCTTTGGGGGGCCTTTCTGGTAGCCCTCCCCCCACCCCAAATGGATGGGGGGCATCTCATGTAGCCCTACCTGGTGGTAGTTGCCCCTTCCTAGGGACAGATATCTGCCCCCAAGGTGGGCTTCATGAGGTGCCCCCATCCACTAAGGTGGGGGGGGGGGGAAGGGCCACCCCCTTTCATAAATATAAATGCCTGGTGGTCTAGTGGGGCCACACCTATATTTATTATTTTTCCCCATCTGCCCCCGGGGGGGATACATGTTTCCCCATCCTTTGGGGGTGGGGGAGGGAGAGGGCCACTTGCATTGTAAGCAGCCCCCTCCCACTTTACACACAGATCCCTGGTGATCTAGTGAGCGTTGCTGGGCGCGGATTGAGCGATCCGCGTCCAGCAATGCTTCAAAAACTGTGTTGTTGGAAAGGGGAGAGTCTCCCCTTTCCAACGACACCGCCCTCGATCTGAACTGCACAATGGTGCCACAGATCGAGGGGGATAATGGTGGAAACTCACCTTTTATTTTCACTGCGGCAGCCGAAGCCGTGGTGAAAATGACTTTCAGTTAATGCGTGCTGACGTTAAACTGACAGAAGTCCAACCCCTGGGCCGTGAGGAGGAACCTCCTCCTCACATAGCCTGGGGGTTGGATTTCAGTTTTGCAGGGATTGAACAAAACGAAGTGCCAGAAAGGGCAAACTATCTCGTCCTTGGCACTGTGAACTAAAGAACACTAGAGGCAGTAGTTTCAAGCTTGGAAGGCTCTTCATAAGAAATAAAACAACCACGGGCAGACCCCTTCCCCCTTAAGCTCATAGTTAGTGCCTACCCCGCCCCCTTTTTAGGTGGAAGATGGTCCAAAACTGAAAAACACAATTAACTAGCGGTACGCGAAGGAGCATAAAATAGTGGATAGTGTAGCATGAGATATGATGGTTTAAAGTGGAATACAGAAAAGATTAAGATAAGATAAGGCACAGAAAAAGCACACCTTTGGCCAAAGGCCTGCACAGATACGGGTGGACCAGAAACACTATCTGGAAATATTCCCCACAAGGCTTTGCCTTAAAGTTATGGGTCACACTGTTAAGCAGCAAAGAGTTGATAAAAGTTGGTGTGCTGACCCTTGGCCTAAGGCATGATACGGGGGGGCAAAAGCATGGCACAACTAGCTACACATACGATTAAGGGTATAGACGAAGAAGAAATTCAATGGGTCAGGCATATGGCGCACCCCATTAAATATGGTAAATACGGGGGGGGCAGACCATTTTCAATACTGCAAAACCTTCTCCACATAAATTGTCTTAAAGCTATGGGTCATCCAGTTAAGCAGCAAAGATCTGTCAAAATTGGTGCTGACCCTTGGCTAAAGGCTTGGCACAAACACGGGTGGGTCAGAACCATGGCAATACTGGAAACGTTTCCCACATGAAAATGCCCTAAAAACTAGGGGCCACAAAACGTTTTGAAGAAAAGTTGCTTTTGCAGACCCTTGGCCAAAGGCATGGAGCATGCACGGACGACCAGGAGCATAACACTGCTAGAAATCATCCCCACATGGTCTGCCTTAAAGCTAGGGGTCGCAGAGTTGAACAATAAAGAGCTGGTAGTCTGGACCGATAATATGGCGTTATTTAGCATCAGCAACAAAAGAACAACGTCATGCCAATGGGTGTTGGGAGAACTAATCTCTCTATATAGGGAGATCATTACCGGAAAAGAGACCACTCTCTATGGCGACATAAGATGTCACATGTTGAACCCTAAATCAGCAATATTGTCGTCATTGGGGATCAAAGTAATGAAGTCTCTCTCTAAGATTGATCTTGATGTCGAAACTCTTATCTCCAATCCGCTCAAGATAAAGAAAGAACCCTTGGCTCTGAGTGCTTCTGGATTCTGCTCTCGCAGATCCATCTTTTTCGTTTGCCCAGATCCCACCAACCCCTGGAAAAGGTACATTTTGGCAAGCACAGGACAAAGGTCGTTGTCTGAAAGTCGTGGAACAGAAGAACAGAGAAGGCGGCATGGGCCTGGAAGCAAAATGCCATCAGGCAAAGGAGTGCTCACCAGCCAATTTACAGGTCCCAAACACACGGACCTGGGAGCTCACGCTGGGGGCACCCTGTGAGCAAAGAAGGGAAACTTCTTTTTAATCATGCTTATCTACAGAAACCGATTGATGAAAGAAGTTGGTGAGTTGACGCAACTAAATCACTGATACCAGTTTAGGCACTTATACCACTAGGGTGATACTCACGCCATGCACATGCAGGGAGCGGATTCACAACAGCACTATTGAGCCTACAATAAACTGGTCATGTCATTTTAAGCACACCCATGGTGCTGGAACATAGATCAAACAAACACAAGAGATTAATTGGGTGAGAACTGGCAGATCACCCATGGTACGATAGGTGGTCAACAGCATTTTGACATATTTCAAGTCCTGAATGTACTTAAGATGGAATTATGTATCATAACTTAGGCATGAATCAGGAGTAATTGTTGATGATGTACCTAGACCTAGGCATGAACCTTAAGCACTTTAGATTCTAGACCAATATGGCACTGTGTAGAATTTGTGTTGAAATGACAGATGTTTTCTGTTCTGTTTTCCTTTTTTGCCCTCTCATCTGACACCACATTATGTGATAGGTATGTAACAATAATCTTTTCCTTGAAATGGATTCTGTTTAAATGTGCTGATGTGATGTCTTGGACACATAACATTGGTAAAAATGTGTAATTATGATGCATATCTTGCAACTCACATTGAACAGCCTTGAGGACGACCCCAGTTCGAAACACGTGCCGGCTGTGATAGATACCATTATTAAAACTGGACTGCACATTTGCAGAGTTTGAAGGCATAACATTTTGAAAGATATTCAAGGACATTAATTGTATTTATTTATTTTAATTCTTGCAAAGCGCCATATGCCCGTGGGCCTCAGGGCACACAGAAAACAAGAAAAGACAATACAACAGAGGCAGGAGAAGAGTTATACCAAGAGTTGTGTTTTAATGGCTTTTTTAAATGAAGTAAGGTTGTTGATAAGACGCATGGGGGCATGAAGAGAATTCCAGAGAAAGGGGTGCCTGAACATCAAAGCTAGTGCCGCTAAAACACACCATTTTGAATCTTGGTTGGACAAGTGTGTGTGCCGAGGATGACCGAAAATTTCTGGTAAGTATATTGTGCTTGGCATGATCAGATAAATATGCAGGACATGAATGAGACAAGAATTAGTAGGCCAGTGTTAGGATTTTGTTTGAAATCCTTTGTTTCACAGGAAGCCAATAAAGGGCTCTCCTTGACATCGAAACATGTGTACGACGAGAGAGATCAAAGGTTGCTTGTACCGCTTTATTGTCAGTAACTTGCAGAGCTCGAATGTTAAGAGCGGTGGTACCAGCCAGCAGGCTATTACAATTTTCGAGCCTGGAATTGATTAAAGCAGTAGAAAGCAAGGCGCAGTTTTCAGTGGTGATAAAAGGCGAATGTAGTGTATGCGTTTAGTAATAAGACTGCATGTAGAGCGGATGTATGACACATGAGGCTTCATGGATAGTTCATTGTCCAAAACGACTTCCAAGGTTTTGACGTTCTTGGAGACAAGAAAAGTGAGACCCGCAAATAAAAAGCTAGAGTACTCCAGTTTAAGCTTGCTCAGACCTGCTTTGGTGACAAAAATCAAGAGTTTGGTCTTTTTACAGTTGAGAGCAAGAGAATTACAGGCCATCCAGTCCTGAATGGCCTTGTAGATGGTATTAATGGCACAAAGGTCCTGTTTGTAGTGCCCACTGAGCTGAAGAACCACCTGGGTATCATCAGCGTAATTGGTATATTGGACACCCAGGTTGTTCAACAAGTCAAGCAGAGGCCGGATGTAGATATTAAACAAGAGCGGGACAAACAGGAACTCTGGGGGACACCACATGTTTTTGTGATGGGAGAGGAGTGATCGTTCCCAACACAGACCCGTACAATGCGAGATCCCAAAAATGAGACGATCCAAATGGATGCCAATGTGGAACAGTGGGCGACCTCTCCGACCTATGTCATAGCGCTGTTTGCCAGCAACACACTTGCAGTGTGCAAAAGCCTAAAACATAGCACCTTTGCTGGTTTTGTCACTTTCACTGCTAAACACTCGTTCACTCTTTAAACATGGCATCGAAATTGGCAACCATGTTGCTGAACACAATCCTGACATTTTTGGAATAACGGAAACCTGACTGAACTCTAATTTGCCCACTCAAGCCACGCTCTCTAAACCTGATGACTACACTCTCCACAGAGCAAACCGTACACAAGGCAAAGGAGGCGGCGTTGCGCTTATGTGCAAATCAAATCTCAACTGTCATGTTATGCCTCATATTACAACCGATGGATGTGAATCTTTATGGATAAAGATTAAAACTACCCCTAACACATCCCTCAATGTGCTAACAATCTATTGGCCCCCCAAGGACATGCCATCCTTCGAGGAACGACTCGACTTGATTGCACAAATCTCCAAATCCAAAAGTCCCCTCACAAAATGGGTGACTTTAACTTTTGGGCTAATAATCTGCTCGATAAAGTTGGCACCAGCCTACCAGAGTCTATCCACTCTATAGTTTTAAAACAATGGGTAAACACACCAACAACAGAAAAGTGGTCATATACTTGACTGGCTCATTTTGTAAAATCTGGATATGTCTCAAGTGACAGTAGTCCATGCATCTAGTCATACCATGCTCTCATCCAGACTAAACTCACCCTGCCTAATCCCCCCCTAAACTTAACACCTACCCGCGTATTCGTCAGCTGACGAGGAACTTAAAAAACATTACTGCCACAAAGTTCACTACTTTGCTGTCATCTAACCTACACCCACTTGCTAACTTTACAGACTCCTCTGCTCTAGTTGAACACCTTACTTCCGCCATCAAGCAAATCATTAACAAACTAGCCCCCTTGAAAATGAAGGCGACCAAATCTGAAGCCATAAAAAAACACCTGGTTCTCAGAAGAAATAATTTCTGCCAGACAATCAAAAAGGGCCTTAGAAAGATCCTGGCGAAAGAACCCTAATGCGGATACTCTTTCTGCCTATAAAAAATCCGTACTTGAATTCAAAGCACTCATCACTTCTGCCAAAGCTACTCACTACAATAAGAGAATCCTTAATGCCCAGTTTAATGTTGGGGAACTGTTTAAAATCCTGGCAGACTTTCAAGATCGGCCAGCTCCTTCGAACAATCCTACTAAGTACTCAGAGTGGTGTCAAGATATCCACAATGGGTTTCTATCTAATATTAACACCCACGAGGAAAATATTAAAAACTCCCTTAACCACAAGGACCTAGTGCTTCCGGCCCACACCACCAACTTGCCCACCAACAACCTAGACAACATTCCTCAGTTCTCTTTCTCTCACTATTCAGAGAAACAAGTGCTTAAGGTGATACAGGATCTCAAAGCCACCTCCTGCCCAGGTGATGATTGTCCTACCAGTATCTTTAAAGAATCATTAGATCTCCTAGTCCCCTGGCTAACAAAGCTGATCAACCTATCCTTTGATGAGGGAACGGTTCCATCTGCTTTGAAATCAGCATGGATAAACTTGTTACTAAAAAAAGATAACCTAGATCCAACAAATAGAGACAACTATCGACCCATCACCAATGTACCTTTCATTCTGAAGGTCCTTGATAAGCTGGCATGTATCCAACTCCAAGATCATGTTGAAGAGTATAACATCCTGGACACTCGTCAATCGGGTCATAGGGCTCGCCATGGCACAGAGACTGCTATGCTTGACCTTCAGTCCACCCTGGCAAGCATAGCAGATAAAAAAACAATCTGCTCTGCTGATGCTATTAGACGTCTCCACAGCCTTCGATCTCGTTGATCACACCCTTCAAGTGATGAGGCTCGGAGAGGTCGCAAACTGTTCCACCTTGGCATCAAAATGGATCGCCTCCTTCTTAGGACCACACACAGTGAGGGTTTGTGTTGGCAACAATCACTCTACTCCTATCCTTCAAACCTGTGGTGTTCTACAGGGCTCTTGCCTGTTGCCACTATTCTTTAACTTGTATATTCGGCCACTGTTAGATCTACTGAACAGCCTGGGTGTCCAATATACAAATTACGCATACGACAGGTTGTTATTCAGCTTAGTGGCCATTACAAGAATGACGCAGCAACCCTCAATAACATCTACAGTGCCATTCAGAAATGGATGTCCTGTAATTCTTGAGCTCTCAATAACAAAAAAACAGAGCTCATGATGGTCGCCACCAAGAACACTCGTAGCAAGTTAACACCAGACTATTCCAACTTCTAGATCGCAGATCATGTTATAACAGCCTCAACAAAATTGTAAACACTGGGCGCTATTCTTGATGACGAACTCACAATGAAGTCTCATGTATCCAATATCCGGTCGAGCTGCCGACTCATTAACAAACAGATACAATACATCCCACCATTCATAACAAATTACAACTACGCTTTGTTGTCCACAGTGTTGATAAATTCTAGACTGGACTATTGCAATAGTCTGATGACTGGCACTACTGCTGCCAACATACAGGCACTCTAGGTCACACAGAACAACGCTGTGCGCACCATTTTCAAACTATCGTGTCGCACATATATCTCTACTTTCAGAAAAACTCTATGTTTGGGAGAATTCTCAAGAATGGCTAATTTCCCTTACCTACTGAGTACCTCAGCAGCTTTGCTGGATTTCTAGTATTAATTTTTTTCACCTTGTAAGAGTGGGAGCCCTTTTCCCACTCTTACATGTGTTTTGCTATGTGTGTGTAACATGTATTTGTGTTCCTAGACTGTGGAGACTCACCTACGCCACAGGCATCATCTTTTTCTTGTGTGTTACACAGCACCTTCAGTGCAGTAACACAGGTTTGTCTTTTAGACTTCCCAACTCCGACTCCATTTTCTGGGACTGACTACTGTCTCCCAGAACATGTAAAGTTGCCATTGACTTTATTAGTCTCTTTAAATCCACAGACCCAGAACAAACTATCTTACATAGAGTACTGGAAACGGTTAATACTTATCCCTTTTTGCCTATTTCTCTTGCTTTTCATCAAGACTTGGCTGGTGGCAGTGGTAACTACCCTATTTTTCCTACCGCTGTTATCTTAAATAACCTTGGTATTGTTTTAGGCTATATTGGTGGCCTCAAACTTAAACCGGCTAGACCATATACTTTTTTACACAGTTCCAGCTGGGTTTATTCGCCATTTCTTTTTTAAAATGTCTTTCTCATGTTTTACTCTGCACACCAAACCAGGTTTGGTTCCTTTGTTCACCGTTCTTTCGCGGGCTTCTACACAGAAGCCCTCCTTAGGCACCTGAAAGTCTGGGTAGGCAGGATGTGAGGGAGGGGTTTTAGGACCACTGCCATGGGTTCCCTTGGTAACCCAAGTCGCACTCCTGTTTGATTGGCTAGGTGACTGTTCCGCAAGGACAGCCACCCTGCTGTGTGAATGACAGCCAGGCTGTGTGAATGGGGGAAAACAGCATAAAAAGCAGGTCTCTGGGACTGGAAAGGCAGAGTCACCACTGGAACGAAAGAACCGACGAGGAGCTGACAGAAGAGGACCCCTACAACGACTGAACTGCCCCGTGAAGCCCTGCTGCTGGTCCGAATCTTCAGACTCCAACGAAAGAGAAGATCTACCAGGAATCTTCTTCCACTGAGCTGGTGGGACCAACCAGTCCACCCAAACTGCAAGTCAGGACTCCTTCCTCTGGTCGAATTTGCTGTACAGAGTTACAGTGAACCGGATAGCAAGGAAGGTCGGACCCTGCTTGGGTTTTAAGGAGCACACCTTTTATTCGTTGCTTTGCTCTGCTGCTGGTTTCTTCCCTGGGCAGTGCAGGACCCTCCAGTCTTCCTACTTCATGTCAGTCCGACAGTCTCTTCACGAACCGTGAGCCTGCAGGACCTGCAAGGAACGTCCGCCTCAGCTACAGCTTCTTCTCCATTTAAAGGTACTGTACAAGTCCGGTTGTTCATTTCGTCCAGCCGCGGCGAAGGTGTGTGAAACCTTTCGCCAAACCGAGGTCTCGTCCTTCTCTACTAATTAAACTAACTTTTCTATCGACCAACTTCGTCCGGAACTCTTGGCAAAGACTTAACCGCGAACTACCCTGAACTGTGTGATCTTGAACAAAAGACATTTGTCCTATTGACTTTGGCCCTAAGCCTTTTTGATTTGATTCCATCACTGTAGTTCCTCTTTCTAGATTGTCCTGCTTACTTACGTGTTGGTGCTGCTCAATTTTAGTCTAACTTTGTTTTTCCCTCCCTTTTTAAATTGCTGGAGTACCATTTTGCTCACACTACAATTTGAGTTTAACTTGTCCAGAATCTATTGGGAGTGGTGTGGTGTATTAAGAGTGTGATTTTTCAACTGTTTACTTTAGTGATTTTTCTTTACAACTGATGTGTAAATAAATGTATATTCTTTTACTCAGAAACCTTGAGTCAGTGTTTGTTTGAATCATAGTAATTGCTGTCTTGGTGTAACTATTGATACTGCTCACTTGCTCTTGAGATAAGTGTGGCTGCTCAGCCATCAATACCACTTTACTGTGTAGTACAGGCTTGTACCAAAGGTGAATTTGTACTGTCACTGTAGTCTTAATTGTGTTTGGTGTTTCCAAAGGGTACTCCATATAATTCTGCCTAACACTGGAGTACAGTGGTGAGGATCAAGTATAGTAATTACACTTAGAGTGCTGCTATTACCTTGGATCAACTAACCACAAGGCTAAACATCACTAATAAGCAATATTAATTATGTCTGATATGGAAAGCTACAGTCAGGAGACCCTCCTTAGTTACACTGTGGATTATCTAAAAAATCTGTGTAGAGAAAGGAATCCCTCTGTTAAAGGCAAAAAGTCTTAATTGATTGAAAGGTTGTTAGAGAAACAATGTCTGGAGGGTGGGTCTGAAATACCTGACCCCTCAGCAAATGCGGAAAATAATGAGGATGATAATGTGTCTATTATTGATGAGTTAGAGGAAGTAGATATGTCTCATAATGTAGGCCTCAATGCTCCCTCACCTGCTCAACAACCTCAACCTTTGTCCACTGGGACCCCACCAGGTCCTACACTCAGTCCTGAATTCATTGCTCTAGAAAAGATGAGGCTTGAATTGGAATTCAAACGTTTAAATGCTCAAACTGAAAAAAACACCAAGAACTTAAGCTCAGAGAAATGGAGTTGAATCATGAACTAGAAATGAAAAGGTTATCTCTTGAGAATGCTCCTCTCCCAGAGTCTTCAAAGTCTTCCAGTCCTAAGAGACCCTGTATGCCTAAAGAAATTGTGGGTATGTATGAGGTTAAGCTTGATATTTTGGATTGGTTGGCAATGTTTGAATATAACTATGGGATTCAAGGTCTTACAGGGAATCAGTTGCTATCCTGGCTCTTCTCTAGGCTACCCACTGTTGCATCTGATGTTGTGCTGGAGTTGGGGGAGGTGGATAGGATGGATTATGAGTGTGTGAAGCTACCTTCAATTGCTAGATTTGGGAAGACCCCTTTCCAGTACCTTAAGAGGTTTAGGACCCTAAACCTCTTAAGGACCCTGGTCTCTCTAGGATGTTTTTAACCGACTAGAGGTAGAGATTCAGCCCGGAGTGGATTAAATTCTCCTGTCCCTTAGTCTGGGGGGCGAGTGTTAGGGAGAATTCTCCAAAATGGCTAATTTCCCTTGCCTACTGAGTCCCTCAGCAGCTTTGCTGGATTTCTAGGATTTATTTTTTTCACCTGGTAAGAGTGTGAGCCTTTTTCCCACTCTTAGATGTGTTTTGCTATGTGTGTCTAACATTTTGTTGTGTTCCTAGACTGTGGAGCCTCACCTACTCCACAGGCGTCATCTTTTTACTGTGTGTTACACATCACCTTCAGTGCAGTAACACAGGGTTGTCTTATAGACTTCCCAACTCTGACTCCATTTTCTGGGACTGACTACTGTTTCCCAGAACATGTACAGTTGCCATTGACTGTATTAGTCTCTTTAAATCCACAGACCCACTACAAACTATCTTACATAGAGTACTGGAAAGGATTAATACTTATCCCTTTTTGCCTGTTTCTCTTGGCGCACTGTTTCTCTCCCTTTTCATCAAGACTTGGCTGGTGGCAGTGGTAACTACCCTATTTTTCCTACCGCGGTTATCTTAAATAACCTTCGTATTGTTTTAGGCTATCTTGGTGGCCTCAAACTTAAACCCGCTAGACCATATAATTTTTTATACGGTTCCGGCTGGGTTTATTCGCCATTTCTTTTTGAAAATGTCTTTCTCGTGTTTTACTCCGCGCGCCAAACCAGGTTTGGTTCCTTTGTTCACCGTCCTTTCGCGGGCTTCTACACAGAAGCCCTCCTTAGGCACCAGAAAGTCTGGGTAGGCAGGATGTGAGGGAGGGGTTTTAGGACCCCTGCCAGGGGTTCCCTTGGTAACCCAAGTCGCACTCCTGTTTGATTGGCTAGGTGACTGTCCCGCCAGGACAGCCACCCTGCTGTGTGATTGACAGCCAGGCTGTGTGAATGGGGGAAAACTGCATAAAAAGCAGGTCTCTGGGACTGGAAAAGCAAAGTCGCAACTACAACGAAAGAACCGACGAGGAGCTGAAAGAAGAGGACCCCTACAACGACTGAACCGCCCGGTGAAGCCCTGCTGCAGGTCCGAATCTTCAGACTCCAACGACAGAGAAGATCTACTAGGAATCTTCTTCCCATGAGCTGGTGGGACCAACCAATTCACCCAAACTGCAAGCCAGGACTCCTTCCTCTGGTCGAATTTGCTGCACAGAGATACAGTGAACCGGATAGCCAGGAAGGTCGGACCCTGCTTGGGTTTTAAGGAGCGCACCTTTCATTCGTTGCTTTGCTCTGCTGCTGGTTTCTTCCCTGGGCAGTGCAGGAACCTCCAGTCTTCCTACTTCATGTCAGTCCGACAGTCGCTTCAGGAACCGTGAGCTTGCAAGACCTGCCAGGAACGTCCGCCTCAGCTACAGCTTCTTCTACATTTAGAGGTACTGTACAAGTCGGGTTGTTCGTTTCCTCCAGCCGTGGCGAAGGTGTGTGAAACCTTTCGCCAAACTGAGGTCTCGTCCTTCTCTACTAATTAAACTAACTTTTCTATCGACCAACTTCGTCCGGAACTCTTGGCAAAGACTTAACCGCAAACTACTCTGAACTGTGTGATCTTGAGCAAAAGACTTTTGTCCTATTGACTTTGGCCCTAAGCTTTTTTGATTTGATTCCATCACTGTAGTTCCTCTTTCTAGATTGCCCTGCTTACTTACGTGTTGGTGCTGCTAAATTTTACTCTAATTTTGTTTTTCCCTCCCTTTTCAAATTTCTGGAGTGCCATTTTGCTTACACTTCAATTTGAGTTTAACTTGTCCAGCATCTATTGGGAGTGGTGTGGTGTATTAAGAGTGTGATTTTTCAACTGCTTTACTTTAGTGAAATGTTTTACAACTGATGTGTAAATAAATGTATATTCTTTTACTCAGAAACCTTGAGTCAGTGTTTGTTTGAATCATAGTAATTGCTGTCCTTTGTGTAACTATTGATACTGTTCACTTGCTCTTGAGATACGTATGGCTGCTCAGTCTTGGCTACCACTTTACTGTGTAGTACAGGCTTGTACCAAAGGTGAATTTGTACTGTCACTTGTAGTCTTAATTGTGTGTGGTTTTCCCAATGGGTACTAACACTCTACTCTGGCTTCCCGTAAGGCAAAGAATATCACACAAAGCGCTCACTCTGGCTGGCTCATAAATGTGTGTCTCTTACCAGCCCCACATATCTATCAGAGCGTATCAAGATCAAGCCTAAAAATAGGAATCTTCGCTCTACCATGGTCACGGTACTCATCTATTCGAGATTCAAAATGGCCCGGTTTGGTAGCACCAGCTTTGTCACTCAGGCTCCTACTCTATGGAACGCGCTCCCAGAAGCCATACTCCAAATACAGAACTACGCTCTCTTTAAGAAGGCCACAAACCCACTTTTTCAACCATGGCCCAGAATAACTGGATTTAGCTCCCGCCTGCTTTCTGTTTGTGCTTCTTGTAACTGTTTTTATGTGCGCTCTGAGGCCTGCGGGCATGTGGCGCGTTATAAAAATTAAAATAAATAAATAAGTGTACCTTATTTTTTCTTGAGAACTTCTGGGAGGGTTAGGGGTACCTCCTAATGCTGATACTGCTGCAAATGACACACATATAGATTAGGAGATCAGCGCATCCCTCCTAGGTTACACCCCAACCCTAACGTATTTGTACAAAAAAAACTATTTGAGTACTTCTTTATAAACTACATTAGTGGTTCTCCCTTCAGGTGCTAGGATTACCGGAGTGTTAGGTGAGCTCACTCTGGAACAGGCCATGTAACGAGAAGCAGTCATCCCTTAAGTCACTTCCCGCTAATTTTAAAGTCTGCCCCTGAGATTTGTTGATGGTCATGGCAAAACAAACCTTTAAGGGGAACTGAAGTCTTTTGAATTTAAACGGATATCCTGAAGGTATAAAAGGTATTTGTGGTATGAACACAGACTCCCGGTGGACAGAACCGGTTAGCACCATAGCCTCAATCACATTTCTGTGGAGAGCCTTCACTCGCAATCTGGTGCCATTACAGAGCTTACGTGGTTTCCCACTTTGAGAAATGTGTGTGTCTGGGAAGACCAGGAGGATTTAAAGTGTTCAAGAACTCAACAGGGTTATGGACTGTGTAATCACTTTAAATCACTGAGTTTACAGATTTCTACTCCATTTTGACTCCTCTGAAAGAATTAATAAGTATCTTATTGATTAGAGCAGCCATGCTGATCTCTGGTGTTGAAATGGCATGCTCACATAACCATTATGTAGATTTCTCCATCAGATTTTTTTATGCCAGGGTGAATTTTGGATGTGTGGTCTGATAGGGAATTGACGACTGTACCTAGGTCGGAATGGATGACCATTTTGCTCTCAAATACGGGATACTCTCAGTTACCATTTTTAAGAAGCAGTTTGGAAACTTATTTAATGATGAAGATTTCAAATGTGAATTTTTACTTTTCTAACATATTCATTTTGTGGAATACACATGTTTCTCTATTTTTGAAGAAGAATCTAAATACTAATTTTCACATCTGTAACATCTTCGGTTTTTGAGATATAGGTATACACATTAAAATAAATCACCCCCCATTTTTCACCCCCTTAGGGACAGAATTTCCCCAAATCCTTCCTTAGTGGGTACCTATGTCATGAAAACAATGTACCTCCCAAATGACATGTTCCTAGGTTGAACCGTTTGAGCTGGGCGTTGATGAGTCAGTGAGGGCGACTTCTTTTACATATATAGATTTCAAATGGCGCCAATTAGTGGGCCTTGCTTAAGGGGACTGTGTTTTCTTTTCCTTTTCATTTTTCGTCATGCAAGCACACGGTAATGGCAGATGGCCGCCTGTGCATTACCTCACATTCCCTCCTTTGCGAAAGAGGGGACTGTATATTTATTTTAGTTTCTAATTTTTCTGGCCCCAATATTGTATGCGAACTCTATGCTTCTTAGGAGAGGAGGTATCCCTTAATTTAGCAGGTGATGCAGTGCTTTATCAGTGAGCAGATTTCTTGTTCTGATCAACTTCTGTGTTTGGGGGCTTCCGCATCATTTTATTAGACCATCACTCCTCTGTTCTTTGTCGTTTATGGTGGCTGGGAGCTGAGGAAATGTTGTACTTCAGCGCATATCTGTTTGGCGTTTGGCTGGATTCAGTAGCACGATAGGAGGTCCCGTGGCACCATCAGTTATTGCATGTGGCCACTAACTGAAAAGTTATTGACTCCTGCCAGGGTTGAGCCCACCCAATGATGCCAGAAATATATAGTTCCCACAGGACACAAATAAAGATCAGAGAAGAATCAGTGTCTACAGTGCACGGGTGGGCCATGCACAGGACAGTTTTATGTATAAATTAGGAAGGTTTTTCCTCCTTTAAAAAGCATATCCCTGGATATTACTTGAACACTTCAACACATTTTTTCGATCCTTCTTTCTCCGTGCGTCTGATCTTACTGAAATTGTGACACTGAATGTTCAGATTGTATATAATGGCGGCCCCACCTGCAGTCTATTCACTATGTATAGCTAGCCTTTAAGATTACTAAGTCTACTTGCGTTGCTGCATCTGTACAGTTATAAAATGACTTGCATTTTCCGCAGTGCTCTTTACACGTGCAATCTTCATTCCGCATATGAAAGTTTACTCAATTCTTTATTTTGTCATCAGATTCTATATGGACTATACATCCTCTTCTGAAGCCACTCTTCTCAGTGAGTCATGCTTGCTTCTTGTGACATCACCAACTTCTCCTTTTCTCATCTTCATATTCCTTCTGGGATTTCTTCCAAGAGATTGTCATCTCTACGGGGATACATCAGATAGGGTTTTCTCAATGGATACCTTTTCTCAAAGGATCTTCGTGGAAAAGGCACCATCACTGGTGTCGTGCATGTCACGCTCTCTGGCTTCCAACATATAGGCAGGATGGGGGCGGGACTTCCTGCAGAGGCATTCAGCTGCTCTTCTACACTCCCCCCTCAGGTTGATTCATTGACCACACCTTCATTATTCTCCACATCTTGATTTCTTCTCTTGAAGAAATGCTTCTTTGGAGTCCAGATCTTTACCACAGCTTTTAGGGATTCTGCTGATTTAACATGTTCATCAACACTCCAGGTCATGTGCCTGCACTGTCCACTCGGATTACAGTAGATCCATCGTCCCACATACTTCTTGTAATCTCTTGGATGCAGGAACTTTGTTCCCTCAGGTGCTGTGATGCTGTCCTCTATGTATTTTCTGATTTCTTCATCCGTCAAATCCTTGGGTCCAAACCCTGATTTGACATCGATCATGATATTCATTCCTACTGCCTTCTTTGCTCTCTGCTTGCAGTGTGTGATTATTATCCTGATCACACAGAATCCAAACACAATCATCACCAATATTGCTCCAAGGAACCTGAAGACATTCACCATCCAGTGTGGAATCCATGAGAAGATTGATGCAAACCAACTGCCATCTGCAATGTCTTCTACTTCATCTTCCATCTTGCTGTGCAAGTTTGTAAACAACGTTATGGCCTCTGTCAAGGTCCCATTCTCATCATCGTGAGAAGGTTTGAACTCGCAACATGATGACCCGATTTCGGAGCAAACTCCTCCATCCATCGCCGTGATCATGTCAAGGACATATCTATTCTGTAGGGTCATCAATCGTATGGCCCTCAATTCTTCCTCGATAGCATTGAATCCCTTTATGGTAGTGTTGATCGCCTGCAGGAGCTGCCAGCGAGTGATTTGTAACCACTTCGCATTGGCCATCGTCTGGATCCCTGGCATAAAGATAGTTGTGAATATTGCTGAAGTCTGGTTGAACAACCTGTGCTCATAAGGAATAGAATCAAAGTCTTCTATTGATTTAGCTGAGAAATAATTCTCCCTCATTGTCCGATTGAGAAATTGGCATCTGCTTTCGGAAATTCACCAATGTTCAAGTCACTCTTAGGAATCACTAATGCTGAAACATGGATGAGTACTAAGGAGCACAACCCTCCCAAGTCCTTGGGCAGCTTCATGTAGGCCCTAGATACACAAGCCCAATATTGATCCATCAGGATGGCTGTCCCTGCTCACATTCTAATAATGTCAACTGTAGTTTTGCAGCCTTTATTTCTTTCCACATAATTATTTTCTTTTCTTTGAAAGCATAATGTTGCATTTATCAATGGAACCACCATCATCGGGCCTGATTCATCTTCTACCCATGTCAACCGTCTGGCGTAGTTAGCACATGACTTAAACAAGCATCGTTCACTCTCTGTACTTCTGGCAAATATTCTGACTTCAATAGATGAGCTGTGCAGGACATCAGGCCTTCTTCCCATCCTTTTATGGATTTGAATTGTCCATAAACTAAGGCTTTTGTTTGTTCCCTACATCCAGGCCATCCAGCTACTTCCTTTTTATCAGGCAATTCAGTTTCTTCATCTATGCAACTACTACCGCTTCATGTCCTTTCTCAGGATAGGTAAGCATCTTGCTTTTCCACGCAGGTTCCTTTTCCATCTGTGTAGGCTTGATACAATCATCTTGAAATGAAAACAACCATTTCAATCTCCATCGCAAAGGGCCCAACTTCCTTGAAATTGGCCTCTTGTCATGCATGCTGCAAGATGAATGAGACATCTGGCATTGTACTCCGGGATTTCTCTGGAAATTAAAGTTTGTGTTGCATCCATGGCATAGGGTATGAGAGCGCAGCCATAGCAACTCTCCTTAGATGTTCTTTCTCCCACTTTTTTCATGTGCTGGTACCACATGTTATTACCCAAGTGTGCTGTACTGTCTAGATATGTGTTTATTCCTTCATTATCTTCCTCTGCATTTCTCTTATTCTTACTACTACTAAATCAGTGCTTGCATGATGATCATGAAGTATATCAAAAAGAGTTATCTGCCTGAGGAGAACCACAGGAGTTTCTACCTTAATGGAAGTAAACAAATCAAGAGCAGAACTTGTAGTAGGAGGAATCATAGTAGTCTCTATCTTAACAGGAGCATCAATATAATTGGGAATGCTAAACAGGAGAAAAAGAAAAACACAAATTATGGTGGCACATACATATATTGTGAACCAACATATTAATCCCCACCATTTGTGCCACTCTGGAATTGGCTGGGCTTGCTCATTCTCTGAAATCATTCAATGTTCAACAGTCCTCATTTTTATTACAATTTAAGGAAGGAAGGAAAACACTTTACTCCGACAACTGTAATGAATTTGGTAGCTGCAGTAATTCCTCTACTATTGCTACGAGCATCCATCTGATCATAGGGCCATTCTCAGGATCCTGTAAAAAAGTGTGGATGTCCACATCTCTTCTAACAAGGGCTGGATAAGCTTGAAGAATAAACAGAAAAACAGTAAGCACGAAATGATACACATCACTCTCTGGGAGGACCACAGAGTTAATCAAATAAATGCTCAGTGAAAAACGAATCAGGGTCCTGCTCACGTTTCCTATTCTTAATCAAATGTTGTTGTTCAGGCATAATCGTGATACATCAGTACATCCCTAAAGTTCTAGCAAAGAATTGCACGCCTGCTATAATATCTATAAGGAGTGTCCATGGGGAGCCACAGTCCAAATGCAAATCTGCATTTACTAGTCATTAACTTTATTGTCCTTCCTTGTCATCGATCGAGTCTGCACACTCTGAAATTCTTCTTCTTGTCTTGCTTCTTAATCGATGGCTGGGGGTGCTGCGGTCTCGCCGACGTATAGCTTGACGTCACTCTATTGTATCTACGCTCATCTGCCTTGGACCTTTACTGCTGAGGGATTAACATTTTCTACAATGAATGGGCCCTCAAACCTTGGCTGCGCCACTTCCTACGGAAGTTTCTAAATAACACGGAATCATCAACAAAAAGTCTAGGTGCTGATAGTGGTTCTATGAATGGTTTTCATCTGTGTTCTGAGACCGACCCCGCTGATGCTTGAGTTGATCTGAAATGAGAGAGATGCTAGAGGTCATACATGTCAAATATTCACGTAACTGATTTCCTAACATTTTTGCTGTACTCCCGGCATCACTTCTACTCCTCGATCGAGAAGTCAAAGGCATTCTCTTTCACCTTCCTGTCACTAGCTCGTGGGGTGTGAGGTGGTGGTCCGAACCAGGCTGATTCCTTATGGCGTATAAAGCTAAGGGCAGGCAATGTAGCCATCCCTTTTTCAGCGTTAGCTTGAGCTTGGCAATCCTTACTTTAAGGAGGCCGTTGAGTCTCTCACATATTCCGTTCACTTGCAGATGATAAGCAGAAGAAAACCTGTGTTTTACATTCAATAAAGTCCTATCTGTTCAAATACTTCATTGACAAAATGTGGCCCATAATCAGATCTCAGCACTTCACACACTCCCCATCTTGGAAAGACTTAATGTACTAAAGACTTTGTTGTGCAAGAGGCGTCAGGGTGTGTACATGGACCTGCTTCGATCCACCTGGAGAAGGGACACAACCCCACTATCAAATACCTGTATCCACTACACACCTGCAGCATTAATCTCCATTAATTGGGTCTTTGGCAACTGATTAAACCCTTCTCGCATTAGCATAGTCATTTTCTTATACTTATACTAGTAGTATCAAAACCTGATATATCTGAAGAACATGCAACCCTTTTCACCTCTTCGTCTGCGGCTTAATTCCCGCAAGACACAAAATCTGTTTGCTTAGTATGCGCTGCACATTTAACTATTGCTATGGCTGCTGGGAGCTGTAGTGATTTAATAACCCTGTCTAATAAGGATGTGTGTTGCACTTGAGTGGCGTCTGCTCAGAGGTAGCCCCTCCTTTTCAAATGTGCTAGCCCTGCGTGTACGGTTGATGTCACATAGGGGGAGTCAATGTACACCGTTACTTCCTGTCCTTCGTGTTTCGCGAGCGCGACAATAAGCGCCACTAATTCCGCTGCTTGTGCTGAAAAATGAGATTGTAGCCTTATGCTTACTACAACCTCAAACTCTGTGTTTTCCTCATGCCTTACTACAGCTGCGCCTGACTGCCTTTCTACACTTGTTTGATCAATTTTTGAAGACCCATCAATAAAGTGGAGTTTCCCCCTGACAGGTTGCGGTATATCGTCAGAATATTCAACATAGTTTGCATATGCTCACCCTCTGTCACTAGCTCGGCTACAAATGTGGCCAAATTCACTATTTTACATCTGACAATTTTGAACGCTGGGTTTGAGATCATGACTTCATATGCAGAAGTTCTCTGAGATGTCAATGTACCTTTGGGTTTCTCCAAAATGGCAAACAAAGTATGTTTTACAAAAAGTGTCACAGAGCAGCCCATTACAATACTTGTAGATTTCTCAATTGGAACACAAAGGCTGCCAATGACTGTGTGCAAGGAAAATGCCCTTTCATAACTGGGTCTAAAATACCACTGTAATATGCCAGAGGTTTGTACCCTAATGTAGTCCTCTGTATAAGCACTGCTGTCATAACTGTCCAATTTGTGTGCGATAATAAGAAAACTCCTCAGCATTATTGGGAATTCCTAAAACAGGAGCTGTACAAATTGCTTTCTTCAACTCTTCAAATCGTTCCTCCATCTCCTCAGTGCATTCTATTTTCTCCTTGTTCACCTGTGCTTTCTTTAAAGCCTGCAAGAGGGGTCTTGTATACGAACTGTAGTCAAATACCCAGGTTCTGACATAATTGCAGAGCCCCAAAAACTGTTGCTTCTGCTTTACTGTGTGCGGTTTTGCGGTTTTCATGATCGCCTCAGCTCTCTCAGGTGTCACCTTCTTTCCCTCATGTGAAATCAACTGGCCTATGTATAACGCCTCCTCTTGACAGTACTGTAACTTTTCTTTGTCTACTTTATATCCTTTGTCTGCTAGAATAGTCATCAACTGAATCGAGTCCTGTCTGCACTCATCCTCTGTAGTGCTACAAATTAAAATGTCATCTACGTACTGAATCACAACACTTTTCAAATCAAGTCTAGTGTGTTTTGGGCAGGTTTGGCAAAACGTAAATGAAGTCAAGTCTTGTGAGTCTTTGTGCAACGGGATTGAGAAAGAGCATTTTTCAAAATCGATCACTGTGAAATATTGTGCTTCCATGGGATATTGCATAGTATCGTCGCTGCATTAGGAACTAGAGGAAACTCTGCCTCTACAATCTGGTTAATAGGTCTTGTATAAATCTCCACGATCCTCCCTTTGATCTTTTCACAGGATACACTGCAGTGTTGCACAGTGATTCTGACGGTACCAGAATACCTTGTTCCATCAGTGCTGAAATAGTCTTGAAAATACCATTATAAGCCTCTCGAGACATTGGAAACAGTCTTGCTTGAGGTAAAATCGCCCCTGCCTTCAGTTTTATTTTGACTTCCCCAATTCCCTTTAATAGGCCTACGTCTTAAGGGCCTGTTGTCCATAAGACACTTGGCACCTTCTCCAAGTCTTCATCAAAAAATGCTTGCCTCTGCCGCATTATCGCCATTCGCTGTGGAATCTCCCTTTCTCTATTCTAATCCAATATGTAATGCTCATAAAGAACACTACTTCATTATTGCTGGGTCATCTCTAAACATGTCATCATCAGAAATGTCAGTCCGCCTGCACCCCTCATCAATAGCTATCACTGTTCTAAATGGTCTACGCTCATCGTCTGTTCCTTTTAGTATCGCCATTTTCCCTCGTACTATGGCTGCATCTAATTCTAGAGGGATTGTCTGCCCCCCCTCTTCGTCCATGGGTATCTGTGGTCTAAACAAGAATTTGCCAGGCATCTTCATAGTTCTTCCCACCAAGCCAAGTAGGAATGTCAATAGAATGCTCACCCGCTCACCCCATAAAGAAAAACTTCTGGTTCCATTGGTATACTTCGCAGAGCCACTTGCTCTGTCAACACCAATATAAATTCACCCACGTTCATGTAGTCTATTCCAGTAGTGAAACACACTATTTCTTCGTCAGTAAAAGAAATCGTCATGTTAGGTTTTGTCATCAAATCACTTCCCAAAACGTTAAATGGTGTCTGCCGTGGAATGCAACAATGTCACACTCTCCTGTAGAGACTGGTAATTCGTCAGTAAAAGGAACTCAACTCGTAGCTCCAGAGAATCCCTGAGCATTCATGGCAATTCCCGACATTGGATATTTTCCCTCTCGTATACATGAACAAGTAGCCCCACTGTCTCCTAGAAAAGATTTGCCTCCTATCGTCACATCAGCCCTTGGTTCCTCTTGGGGATCTGGTGTCGCTGATAGTACTGAACACATCAAGTTGCCCTGTGAGCTGTCCTATTGTGGGTACATGCATACCCCTGGACCCTGTACTTGTAAAGGGATTACCTCACATTCCCTCCTTTGCGAAAGAGGGGACTGTATATTTATTTTAGTTTCTAATTTTTCTGGCCCCAATATTGTATGCGAACTCTATGCTTCTTAGGAGAGGAGGTATCCCTTAATTTAGCAGGTGATGCAGTGCTTTATCAGTGAGCAGATTTCTTGTTCTGATCAACTTCTGTGTTTGGGGGCTTTCGCATCATTTTATTACACCATCACTCCTCTGTTCTTTGTCGTTTATGGTGGCTGGGAGCTGAGGAAATGTTGTGCTTCAGCGCATATCTGTTTGGCGTTTGGCTGGATTCAGTAGCACGATAGGAGGTCCTGTGGCACCATCAGTTATTGCATGTGGCCACTAACTGAAAAGTTATTGACTCCTGCCAGGGTTGAGCCCACCCAATGATGCCAGAAATATATAGTTCCCACAGGACACAAATAAAGATCAGAGAAGAATCAGTGTCTACAGTGCACGGGTGGGCCATGCACAGGACAGTTTTATGTATAAATTAGGAAGGCTTTTCCTCCTTTAAAAAGCATATCCCTGGATATTACTTGAACACTTCAACACATCTTTTCGATCCTTCTTTCTCCGTGCGTCTGATCTTACTGAAATTGTGACACTGAATGTTCAGATTGTATATAATGGCGGCCCCATCTGCAGTCTATTCACTATGTATAGCTAGCCTTTAAGATTACTAAGTCTACTTGCGTTGCTGCATCTGTACAGTTATAAAATGACTTGCATTTTCCGCAGTGCTCTTTACACGTGCAATCTTCATTCCGCATATGAAAGTTTACTCAATTCTTTATTTCGTCATCAGATTCTATATGGACTATACATCCTCTTCTGAAGCCACTCTTCTCAGTGAGTCATGCTTGCTTCTTGTGACATCACCAACTTCTCCTTTTCTCATCTTCATATTCCTTCTGGGATTTCTTCCAAGAGATTGTCATCTCTACGGGGATACATCAGATAGGGTTTTCTCAATGGATACCTTTTCTCAAAGGATCTTCGTGGAAAAGGCACCATCACTGGTGTCGTGCATGTCACGCTCTCTGGCTTCCAACATATAGGCAGGATGGGGGCGGGACTTCCTGCAGAGGCATTCAGCTGCTCTTCTACACTCCCCCCTCAGGTTGATTCATTGACCACACCTTCATTATTCTCCACATCTTGATTTCTTCTCTTGAAGAAATGCTTCTTTGGAGTCCAGATCTTTACCACAGCTTTTAGGGATTCTGCTGATTTAACATGTTCATCAACACTCCAGGTCATGTGCCTGCACTGTCCACTCGGATTACAGTAGATCCATCGTCCCACATGCTTCTTGTAATCTCTTGGATGCAGGAACTTTGTTCCCTCAGGTGCTATGATGCTGTCCTCTATGTATTTTCTGATTTCTTCATCCGTCAAATCCTTGGGTCCAAACCCTGATTTGACATCGATCATGATATTCATTCCTACTGCCTTCTTTGCTCTCTGCTTGCAGTGTGTGATTATTATCCTGATCACACAGAATCCAAACACAATCATCACCAATATTGCTCCAAGGAACCTGAAGACATTCACCATCCAGTGTGGAATCCATGAGAAGATTGATGCAAACCAACTGCCATCTGCAATGTCTTCTACTTCATCTTCCATCTTGCTGTGCAAGTTTGTAAACAACGTTATGGCCTCTGTCAAGGTCCCATTCTCATCATCGTGAGAAGGTTTGAACTCGCAACATGATGACCCGATTTCGGAGCAAACTCCTCCATCCATCGCCGTGATCATGTCAAGGACATATCTATTCTGTAGGGTCATCAATCGTATGGCCCTCAATTCTTCCTCGATAGCATTGAATCCCTTTATGGTAGTGTTGATCGCCTGCAGGAGCTGCCAGCGAGTGATTTGTAACCACTTCGCATTGGCCATCGTCTGGATCCCTGGCATAAAGATAGTTGTGAATATTGCTGAAGTCTGGTTGAACAACCTGTGCTCATAAGGAATAGAATCAAAGTCTTCTATTGATTTAGCTGAGAAATAATTCTCCCTCATTGTCCGATTGAGAAATTGGCATCTGCTTTCGGAAATTCACCAATGTTCAAGTCACTCTTAGGAATCACTTATGCTGAAACATGGATGAGTACTAAGGAGCACAACCCTCCCAAGTCCTTGGGCAGCTTCATGTAGGCCCTAGACACACAAGCCCAATATTGATCCATCAGGATGGTTGTCCCTGCTCACATTCTAATAACGTCAACTGTAGTTTTGCAGCCTTTATTTCTTTCAACATAATTATTTTCTTTTCTTTGAAAGCATAATGTTGCATTTATCAATGGAACCACCATCATCGGGCCTGATTCATCTTCTACCCATGTCAACAGTCTGGCGTAGTTAGCACATGACTTAAACAAGCATCGTTCACTCTCTGTACTTCTGGCAAATATTCTGACTTCAATAGATGAGCTGTGCAGGACATCAGGCCTTCTTCCCATCCTTTTATGGATTTGAATTGTCCATAAACTAAGGCTTGTGTTTGTTCCCTACATCCAGGCCATCCAGCTACTTCCTTTTTATCAGGCAATTCAGTTTCTTCATCTATGCAACTACTACCGCTTCATGTCCTTTCTCAGGATAGGTAAGCATCTTGCTTTTCCACGCAGGTTCCTTTTCCATCTGTGTAGGCTTGATACAATCATCTTGAAATGAAAACAACCATTTCAATCTCCATCGCAAAGGGCCCAACTTCCTTGAAATTGGCCTCTTGTCATGCATGCTGCAAGATGAATGAGACATCTGGCATTGTACTCCGGGATTTCTCTGGAAATTAAAGTTTGTGTTGCATCCATGGCATAGGGTATGAGAGCGCAGCCATAGCAACTCTCCTTAGATGTTCTTTCTCCCACTTTTTTCATGTGCTGGTACCACATGTTATTACCCAAGTGTGCTGTACTGTCTAGATATGTGTTTATTCCTTCATTATCTTCCTCTGCATTTCTCTTATTCTTACTACTACTAAATCAGTGCTTGCATGATGATCATGAAGTATATCAAAAAGAGTTATCTGCCTGAGGAGAACCACAGGAGTTTCTACCTTAATGGAAGTAAACAAATCAAGAGCAGAACTTGTAGTAGGAGGAATCATAGTAGTCTCTATCTTAACAGGAGCATCAATATAATTGGGAATGCTAAACAGGAGAAAAAGAAAAACACAAATTATGGTGGCACATACATATATCGTGAACCAACATATTAATCCCCACCATTTGTGCCACTCTGGAATTGGCTGGGCTTGCTCATTCTCTGAAATCATTCAATGTTCAACAGTCCTCATTTTTATTACAATTTAAGGAAGGAAGGAAAACACTTTACTCCGACAACTGTAATGAATTTGGTAGCTGCAGTAATTCCTCTACTATTGCTACGAGCATCCATCTGATCATAGGGCCATTCTCAGGATCCTGTAAAAAAGTGTGGATGTCCACATCTCTTCTAACAAGGGCTGGATAAGCTTGAAGAATAAACAGAAAAACAGTAAGCACGAGATGATACACATCACTCTCTGGGAGGACCACAGAGGTAATCAAATAAATGCTCAGTGAAAAACGAATCAGGGTACTGCTCACGTTTCCTATTCTTAATCAAATGTTGTTGTTCAGGCATAAATGTGATACATCAGTACATCCCTAAAGTTCTAGCAAAGAATTGCACGCCTGCTATAATATCTATAAGGAGTGTCCATGGGGAGCCACAGTCCAAATGCAAATCTGCATTCACTAGTCATTAACTTTATTGTCCTTCCTTGTCATCGATCGAGTCTGCACACTCTGAAATTCTTCTTCTTGTCTTGCTTCTTAATCGATGGCTGGGGGTGCTGCGGTCTCGCCGACGTATAGCTTGACGTCACTCTATTGTATCTACGCTCATCTGCCTTGGACCTTTACTGCTGAGGGAGTAACATTTTCTACAATGAATGGGCCCTCAAACCTTGGCTGCGCCACTTCCTACGGAAGTTTCTAAATAACACGGAATCATCAACAAAAAGTCTAGGTGCTGATAGTGGTTCTATGAATGGTTTTCATCTGTGTTCTGAGACCGACCCCGCTGATGCTTGAGTTGATCTGAAATGAGAGAGATGCTAGAGGTCATACATGTCAAATATTCACGTAACTGATTTCCTAATATTTTTGCTGTACTCCCGGCATCACTTCTACTCCTCGATCGAGAAGTCAAAGGCATTCTCTTTCACCTTCCTGTCACTAGCTCGTGGGGTGTGAGGTGGTGGTCCGAACCAGGCTGATTCCTTATGGCGTATAAAGCTAAGGGCAGGCAATGTAGCCATCCCTTTTTCAGCGTTAGCTTGAGCTTGGCAATCCTTACTTTAAGGAGGCCGTTGAGTCTCTCACATATTCCGTTCACTTGCAGATGATAAGCAGAAGAAAACCTGTGTTTTACATTCAATAAAGTCCTATCTGTTCAAATACTTCATTGACAAAATGTGGCCCATAATCAGATCTCAGCACTTCACACACTCCCCATCTTGGAAAGACTTAATGTACTAAAGACTTTGTTGCGCAAGAGGCGTCAGGGTGTGTACATGGACCTGCTTCGATCCACCTGGAGAAGGGACACAACCCCACTATCAAATACCTGTATCCACTACACACCTGTAGCATTAATCTCCATTAATTGGGTCTTTGGCAACTGATTAAACCCTTCTCGCATTAGCATAGTCATTTTCTTATACTTATACTAGTAGTATCAAAACCTGATATATCTGAAGAACTTGCAACCCTTTTCACCTCTTCGTCTGCGGCTTAATTCCCGCAAGAGACAAAATCTGTTTGCTTAGTATGCGCTGCACATTTAACTATTGCTATGGCTGCTGGGAGCTGTAGTGATTTAATAACCCTGTCTAATAAGGATGTGTGTTGCACTTGAGTGGCGTCTGCTCAGAGGTAGCCCCTCCTTTTCAAATGTGCTAGCCCTGCGTGTACGGTTGATGTCACATAGGGGGAGTCAATGTACACCGTTACTTCCTGTCCTTCGTGTTTCGCGAGCGCGACAATAAGCGCCACTAATTCCGCTGCTTGTGCTGAAAAATGAGATTGTATCCTTATGCTTACTACAACCTCAAACTCTGTGTTTTCCTCATGCCTTACTACAGCTGCGCCAGACTGCCTTTCTACACTTGTTTGATCAATTTTTGAAGACCCATCAATAAAGTGGAGTTTCCCCCTGACAGGTCGCGGTATATCGTCAGAATATTCAACATAGTTTGCATATGCTCACCCTCTGTCACTAGCTCGGCTACAAATGTGGCCAAATTCACTATTTTACATCTGACAATTTTGAACGCTGGGTTTGAGATCATGACTTCATATGCAGAAGTTCTCTGAGATGTCAATGTACCTTTGGGTTTCTCCAAAATGGCAAACAAAGTATGTTTTACAAAAAGTGTCACAGAGCAGCCCATTACAATACTTGTAGATTTCTCAATTGGAACACAAAGGCTGCCAATGACTGTGTGCAAGGAAAATGCCCTTTCATAACTTGGTCTAAAATACCACTGTAATATGCCAGAGGTTTGTACCCTAATGTAGTCCTCTGTATAAGCACTGCTGTCATAACTGTCCAATTTGTGTGCGATAATAAGAAAACTCCTCAGCATTATTGGGAATTCCTAAAACAGGAGCTGTACAAATTGCTTTCTTCAACTCTTCAAATCGTTCCTCCATCTCCTCAGTCCATTCTATTTTCTCCTTGTTCACCTGTGCTTTCTTTAAAGCCTGCAAGAGGGGTCTTGTATACGAACTGTAGTCAAATACCCAGGTTCTGACATAATTGCAGAGCCCCAAAAACTGTTGCTTCTGCTTTACTGTGTGCGGTTTTGCGGTTTTCATGATCGCCTCAGCTCTCTCAGGTGTCACCTTCTTTCCCTCATGTGAAATCAAATGGCCTATGTATAACACCTCCTCTTGACAGTACTGTAACTTTTCTTTGTCTACTTTATATCCTTTGTCTGCTAGAATAGTCATCAACTGAATCGAGTCCTGTCTGCACTCATCCTCTGTAGTGCTACAAATTAAAATGTCATCTACGTACTGAATCACAACACTTTTCAAATCAAGTCTAGTGTGTTTTGGGCAGGTTTGGCAAAACGTAAATGAAGTCAAGTCTGGTGAGTCTTTGTGCAACGGGATTGAGAAAGAGCATTTTTCAAAATCGATCACTGTGAAATATTGTGCTTCCATGGGATATTGCATAGTATCGTCGCTGCATTAGGAACTAGAGGAAACTCTGCCTCTACAATCTGGTTAATAGGTCTTGTATAAATCTCCACGATCCTCCCTTTGATCTTTTCACAGGATACACTGCAGTGTTGCACAGTGATTCTGACGGTACCAGAATACCTTGTTCCATCAGTGCTGAAATAGTCTTGAAAATACCATTATAAGCCTCTCGAGACATTGGAAACAGTCTTGCTTGAGGTAAAATCGCCCCTGCCTTCAGTTTTATTTTGACTTCCCCAATTCCCTTTAATAGGCCTACGTCTTAAGGGCCTGTTGTCCATAAGACACTTGGCACCTTCTCCAAGTCTTCATCAAAAAATGCTTGCCTCTGCCGCATTATCGCCATTCGCTGTGGAATCTCCCTTTCTCTATTCTAATCCAATATGTAATGCTCATAAAGAACACTACTTCATTATTGCTGGGTCATCTCTAAACATGTCATCATCAGAAATGTCAGTCCGCCTGCACCCCTCATCAATAGCTATCACTGTTCTAAATGGTCTACGCTCATCGTCTGTTCCTTTTAGTATCGCCATTTTCCCTCGTACTATGGCTGCATCTAATTCTAGAGGGATTGTCTGCCCCCCCTCTTCGTCCATGGGTATCTGTGGTCTAAACAAGAATTTGCCAGGCATCCTCATAGTTCTTCCCACCAAGCCAAGTAGGAATGTCAATAGAATGCTCACCCGCTCACCCCATAAAGAAAAACTTCTGGTTCCATTGGTATACTTCGCAGAGCCACTTGCTCTGTCAACACCAATATAAATTCACCCACGTTCATGTAGTCTATTCCAGTAGTGAAACACACTATTTCTTCGTCAGTAAAAGAAATCGTCATGTTAGGTTTTGTCATCAAATCACTTCCCAAAACGTTAACTGGTGTCTGCCGTGGAATGCAACAATGTCACACTCTCCTGTAGAGACTGGTAATTCGTCAGTAAAAGGAACTCAACTCGTAGCTCCAGAGAATCCCTGAGCATTCATGGCAATTCCCGACATTGGATATTTTCCCTCTCGTATACATGAACAAGTAGCCCCACTGTCTCCTAGAAAAGATTTGCCTCCTATCGTCACATCAGCCCTTGGTTCCTCTTGGGGATCTGGTGTCGCTGATAGTACTGAACACATCAAGTTTCCCTGTGAGCTGTCCTATTGTGGGTACATGCATACCCCTGGACCCTGTACTTGTAAAGGGATTCCCTCCTACCACAGTGACACCCCCTATTCTAGGTGTCAATAATTGTCCTGTGTTTGTATTCTGCTGTATCTGCATAGGGGCATGCTGCGACTGTCCTTGCAGTGGATTCATTCGTGGTTGCTGTGGTTGCTGTGCCTGTTGCATTTGCAGGGTCTGTGTCTTATACACTGTCTGATCTTTGGCGAACCCTTCCCTAGCTTGTAAACTATATGCTGGAGGATAATCTGTCCCCCTTTTGAAAATTGGCCATTGTGTACATACCCTTGGCTCCCGCATACACCCATTGTACCCTGTCACCCCACAAGTCCACCATACAGGAGTAGTCCGTCTGATTAATCCACCTTGGTTGAACCCTCCTTGTGCATTCTGATTCTCATTCTGTGCGTTCCGAAACCCACCTTGATTGCTTTGGAAACCACCCCTTCCTGTATAGCCCATTCCTCTACCTTGTGGCAGGAACTCATTCCCACCTTGGTTCATCAGACACTGATTATTCGTCTGTGATGTACCCGCTGCTTGCTGTATTCCCAACCCTTCTCCGCTTGTCAATACCGCTCATTCCATGGTATATTTTGACAATTTTTTCAGAACTAATGTAGCCTCCTCAAGTTTTCTAGTGTCATTAGCCTTTTTCTCCTGCAACAGCCGACAGTGATGCAGTATTGTCAACTGTATCTCAGCCCATGGCTTTGCTTCCATTCCCACTTGCTTCTTCATTTGCCTCTGTACTTGCCCGGGCAACCCTTGACATAAAATGTGGTAAAATAATGCTATCGGTTTTTCCCATGGCTCGCCTGTTTCAAGGGTCCAAAGTTCTTGAATGTCCTGAATGTAAGCAAGAGGATCCTCGTCTTCTTTCATCTTGCATGTCATGATTGCACCCATATCTGATGTGTCGGGATACTGCATCGTGAGAGACCTCCAGACATCAGCTCATCAATTATTAAACAGCGCTCCATCGTGTGCTGTGTTCTGAGCTATCACACTTGAATAGCCTTCTCTCTTCCATATGTCATCAGCTCTTTCCCCATGAATGGCTGCTAGGAGACCCTTATGTCCCCTATTGCCAATGTATTTCCTCCTGTCATTTTTTCTAATTCATAAATCCATTTTCCCACGCCCAATGTTAAACTCAGGAGTTTGCATATTAAATTATCTTTATCGATCTGCAGCCATGGAATACACTGTAGTCTTGCTCCCCCTTTTTCCAATAAGGGAAACTTTGTAAACCCTAGACTGCAATTGGCTCCCATTGTCTGCCTATCCATAGTAGGGACAATGGATCCAGGCCGCCTCCTCCCTGGCAATGATCTTAACCAAGAATCAAGGTACAATATTCTTGTAAAGAATGCAATCGTCTCGCTGGACTTTTGGTACTTTATGGAGCAAAGATCGCTCCGTTGCACTGTACTTTCTTGTGTGCACTCACTGAAACCCATTGTGAGCATGCCATTCCAAGATGGCTGTGCCCTCTTGATTCGCACTGGAGTGCTGGGGCTGGCATGAGTGGGGCCCAGGATTGGCCGTGGCCTGCAACATCTTGGCCAATCAGTAGGCCGGCAGGCTTTTGGCTGGCCCTCCTCCAAAGGTCCCGATCCTAAGGCCCCCTGTCTACCCATGTCCACCATGGCTCGCCACTAGCCACCCTTGTATGTGCTGTGTGTGTCTCCTTGTCCCCGCTGCCCCCCGCCAGTGTCTCCTTGTCCGCCCTACCCCCGCCAGTGTCTCCTTGTCCCCCCATGCCAGTGTCTCCTTGTCCCCCCTGACCCCTGCCAGTGTCTCCTTGTCCCCCCTGCCCCCGCTAGTGTCTCTTTGTCCCCCCTGCCCCCACCAGTGTCTCGTTTGTCCCCCCTGCCCCCCAGTGTCTCCTTGTCCACCCTGCCCCCTGCCAGTGTCTCCTTGTCCCCCTGCCCCCGCCAGTTTTCTCCTTGTCCCCCTTGCCCCCCGCCAGTGTCCCCTTGTCCCCCCTGCCCCCACCACTGTCTCCTTGTCCGCCCTGCCCCTCGCCATTGTCTCCTTGTCCCCCCTGCCCCTCACCAGTGTCTCCTTGTCCCCCCTGCCCCCACCAGTGTCTCCTTGTCCCCCCTGCCCCCTCTCCCTGCCCCCTGTATGTCCCTTGGCCCCTTTGTATGGTCTCCTGCCCCCCACTCTCCCCTCCTTGCCTTTACGCCCTTGCCCCACCTCTTTTCCTTCTACCTCTCCCTTCCACCCCCTTCCCTTCTTTCCCTCCCACAGCAATTCCGGCACTAACCCAGTTGCCATCAGGCATAGCCATTCATAGCTTCCTGTCTTCTCAGCCTTTCTTGCCCCCTCCTCCTTGAACTATATCTATTGCACTTACTTTTATCATCGCCCCTTAGACCGCTGATATCAGCTTGTCTGTCCCCCATTACCCTTCCTGTTTTCTGCCCCCATCCCTTCCTAGCACTATCTTAAAGAGTCATTGACCTTTTTGATAGTCACTTGTTTTGTTCCTCTCCCTATCCCTTCTCTCCTCCCGCCCCCTGCATTCATCCTACCCATCCTCTTGTCACTCTTGCACTGCAACAATTGCCGTCAGGCATAGTAATGTTACCGCTAGTTTTGTCTCCTGCCTCCCTCTCCTCTCCCTTTTTTGGTACATGCACTTGTACTATCTAATATGATTGATAGTTCATTTTCACATTCTGAATTGTTTCAAGGACCTGTAAGAATGTAACAGTATTTTCCCATGTTCCCTCCCTCCTTGAAGCGCTTTGAAGCACACTGTATATAGGCGCTATATAAATAAACAATCAATATCAATATCAATATCAATAACCTGCTCACATATGGCGGTGACTCACCCTTCTCACTATACGATCGTCCTCTAGGATGCTCTGGATATGCCAAAGGGCCTGGCGTCCTATCCTTCGGTTGCTCTAGATCAGACCATCTTACTTCCTTGTCTGCCTGCAAGCTTCACTGGAAAAACATGCACCTCCTCCCTCTTCCCCACAGAAGGATTCTCTCTCCTCATCTGACATATCTAGTCCCCAACTAGTGTGACTCTCATCCCCTTAACCCTTATCGAATTTCATTCGGCCTAGGGATAAGTTTCAATGCTCGAGACCGAATGGATTTTCCTATTTGCTTCATGATTGGAAGAATAAGGTTTGATCTCTCTTCCCTCAGCTTCCCGATTTGCCACTTTCCCTTAACTCTTGATAGGCCTTATCGATTCTGTATCCGATACATCCTATATCAAAGTTCTCTTCTAAGGCCCCTCTAGATGGCCCTGACGTCGGTACCGTTAAAGGGAGGAACTCTTTCATTCTGTCCCATCGTTGGACTTAGCTTCATTAACTCCTTTTGAATTAGATCAATATCACGCTCTCGCTGTCTTCTCTTTCGTTCTAATTCTTCATCTAATTCTCTTCGCTTTTTTGCTTCCCATCTAACTCTCTCCTCTTCTTGTCTTATCTCTTCGCTTCTTACTCCTGCTGTACTTTCTTGCTCATCCTTTCATCTCTGCATTCGTTTGTCCCTTAATTTCTGTGCTTCTTCCTCTTCTCTTTTCCTTTCTTGTTTATCCTGTTCTTCCATTGCTCTCTGCTTTTTTTCACACGTTCTTTGCTCCTCTGCCCTTTCTTCTTTCCTTTGTTGCTCCTCCTGATACATCTGTTCTCGTCACTGTCTGCTCTTTCTTTTATGTTCATCTTCCTTCAATCTTTTTTTCTTTTTCCCTGTCTTTTCTATCCTGTTAGTCCTGATCTTCCTTTTGCTTTACTACCTCAATACTTTTCCCATCTAGCATGAGTAATATCTGTCCTCCCATCCATTCGCTGTGCACGAGCGTAACCTCGTGAGCTTTATCCTTCCCTCCTTTCCATCTCTTAATCTCTCGTTCTATCTCTGTCGATATATCAGATCGCTCACTTTTCTCTTCCTTGTTTTGCAAGATCTTAAAGATCTCCTCTTTTCTACCATCACTGCTATAAGCAGGAGGTTTGTATATCAGGTCAACTATACCCTGTTGCTACTTTCAATTCCTTTAATGGATACAATCCCACATCTTCCGTACTATCGACTTTTACTTCAGGTGAGGTAAGTGGAGTAGAAGGCTTGACACCTTCCTCCCTGCACTGGTTAAGCATCCACTCTTCGGGTGACGGATCCTCTCTCTCTTCCTGGTACATCTTCCAAAATTCTAAAATAGCTAATCTTTTCTCCAACTTATTTCCTTTGTACGCAGCGTGCAAGTGTTTAGTCATGTGTTGCAATACCGCTTTTGACAATGATCCCCCTTGTGGCCATGGCATGAACATATTATCTGTCATGCCTTTCACCCATTCTGCACTGTACTGTTTGAGCTTGGGCATGTGCTTTGGCAACGTCTTACATAAATATAAAACCAAGGATAGGCAACCCCTACAGCATGGACCCGAGGAGCAATGGACAACCAAATATACAAAGAGAAGAGAGTGGGTCACACGGAAAAATGACTATAAAGTCAAAGGATGGATTCAACTTCAATTATATGGACCAAGGAGGGGATAGGCCAGGTCAAGGAAAGTATAAAAATAGCATATTTTATTAATCAGAAATCAAAAGCATATATAAGAGCACATAATACATAGTAAAAATACAGATAAATTCACAATTCAAATTTGGTACAAAGAATTAAAGTGCATGTCTCACAGAATTGTTGGTAACTGTGGTTACAGTTCCGATATATAGATAGTGGAAATAAAGATATTGGGCCTCATTACAACCTGCCAGTCCGGGACCGTGCAAAATCCGTGACGGCGGTAAAAACGTTTCCGTGTCCGTAAGGTTGCGGAAAAACCATCCGATTACACGCTGTCGGTCGCGCGCACCACACGGACTCGGAAACATTGTTACCGCCATCACGGAAAACCCCACGGAAATGGAAATAACGCAGCCACAAGTGGCGCAAAACCCGTGTCCGCCTCCGCCGCCACGGACACGGAACCGGAAATACCATGATCGCCAAAACAGGAAACAGAGAGGCGGCCATCATATAAAAGCACAATCCATTGCCATCCAGAGCCAGCACAAGCACAATCGTAACTCTGAGAAGCCAAAAGGGACCACCAGCATGTCTGCAAGGATTCCTGCTCAGAGGCAGCGCAAACAGCGCTTCAGCGAGGCGGAGCTAACCGTCTTGGTGGAGCACATTGTGGACAATGCGGAGATACTGTTCAGCGCTGACCAACGGCGTGCCACACAGCAGCGGAGGAAGGAGGTGTGGGCCGAAGCTGCATGCAAGTGCACCGCTGTGGGCGTGACAGTGAGGGGCGTGAAGGACTGCCACAAGCGGTGGGACGACCTGAGGCTGAGGGTACGCAACCTCATTTCCACGCACCGCCAACGCAGCAGTGGGACAGGCGGAGGACCCCCTTCCCCACTGAAGCTGCAAGCATGGGAGGAGCGTTGCAGCATCGTCCTCCACCTAAAGGGAATCCATGGGATCGGGGGGGCTGAGGCAGGAGTGAGCCCACCTGCAGATGCCGGTAAGTGCCCAAACATGAATGCCACATGAAAATATGCAGTTGTGAGTACTGGGCCAAAGGACCCATTAACAACCCCTCCCCCCCAGGCAGTGCATGTGTGGGCCAAAGGACCCATCATGATCCGTATGGCAACCAATATCACAGAATGCATACACCAGCAATCAGATGCATGTGACTAACACTATTCAATGTACAATCTTAATGACGCATGTGATGCACCCATCTGCCACCACAACAACACTAATTGCATGCCCTTTGTGTCCCCACAGCCGTTTCAAGTGACAGTGATACTGCACAACAGGCCAGCCAATCTGCACCGGCAAGTACACAAGCCACTGCCACCACACAGGAGGATGCTGCCGGAAGTTCTGCACCTCTGGCCACATTACCAGCCACTACAGATGTGCCACCCACCACCACCACCGACATCCCCACCGTCTCCACACTGCCTGAGTCTAGACAGGTGCCACGGGAACCTATCATGGCCACCCAACACAACACCGGAGGCAGCAGCACTGCAGAGTGGGCGGCCTGCAGTGATAACAGTGCCCCGCAAGAGCACTCGGAAACGGGGCCACAGGGGGAGATGCCCACATTGGAAGACCTGGGCTCCTTCCATGAGCTGGAGTTCAGCCCCACATCACTGAGGAGTCCCATGAGGTCGCCCACCCCATCCATGGCCGAACTGAATGCCCGCATGCAGCGGATGGAGGGACCAGCAGGCTACCCTCACCCAGCTGGTGGAGAGGCAGCTAGAGGAATCCAGGCTGCAGAGGGAGAGCTACAGCGCCTCAGTGCGTCGCCTGTCGAGGTCCATCGGACGCTTTGCGAGCACTATAGTAACCCTTACTCGCCATGTGCGGGAGGGCAACGACCACACCTCCAGGCTTGTAGAGGCCATGTTGGTTGGCCAACAGTCAAATCTGGCACGGATGCCCTCAATCCCAGATTCTGCGCAATCAAACACAACCACCCCATCCAGCTCCACTACTGCCAGTCCAAGGAGGCGCTCGAGTAGGCTAACGGGTCCCTCGGGCAAGGTTGCACAGGCACAGAAGCGCACACGGAAGTGATGGCATGTGTGGGGGGCAGTGCAGGACACATGTGGACTACAAGGGTGTGAGAGGGGTGGGCACGTTTGGGTGGTGGGGTAGGTAGTTTTGGGGGTTTGAACAATGGGGCCTGGGTGGGGGTGGGCACGTTTGGGTGGTGGGGTAGGGTGTTTTGGGGGTTTGAACAATGGGGCCTGGGTGGGGGTGGGCACGTTTGGGTGGTGGGGTAGGTAGTTTTGGGGGTTTGAACAATGGGGCCTGGGTGGGGGTGGGCACGTTTGGGTGGTGGGTGGCCCCGGTTGTACAGCTTCCCTAACCAATGCACCTCCTTCCCTGTTGTTATTACATCAATACATCACCATTTCGAATCAAGACATACATGTGTGGACATTGATCATTTATTTTGCAGTGCAACTATTAATTAATTGTCGTCACCATGGTCATGCATTTCTGTGAATGTGCTGTGACTCAAAAGTAAATGCGAATCAGGGCATCCCGTGCTCTCTGGCCATCATGTGGACCCCCAGGGGGAGGCGGTGCCATCCCATCCCCATCTCCATCCCCATCCCCATCTCCATCCCCATCCCCATCTTCATCCCCATCCCCATCCCCATCTCCATCCCCATCCCCATCCCCATCTTCCTCATCTGCGTCTGGTGGCATTGGGATGTTCCTGCGCAGGCATATATTGTGCAGCATGGCACATACGAGCGTGATTTTACCCGTCTTCACTGGGCTGTACAGCAGTGATCCGCCAGATCTGCTCAGACAGCGGAAACGGGCCTTCAGCAGTCCAAAGGTCCTCTCAATCATTCCACGTGTGCGGATATGTGCCCTATTGTATGCCTCTTCATGCCTGTTCCTTGGTCTCCGTACAGGTGTCATCATCCGTGGCGTGAGTGCATATCCCGCATCACCTACATTGGATGTAGACGGGGGAACATGTCAGTGTTTGTGGCATCATGTCCTCATCTGCTGCTGTGCATTCTTGTATCATCATTCATTCATGCATATGTACCATGCAGTGTATGGAGGTATGTTTTGGGCATCACGATGTATGTCGCTAACTGGATATGGGCCTACACATTAACTTGCATGTTTACTGTGCCCTGCGGGTGACATTTGATTGTGTGCATGTCACGGTGCAGTGCTGTCCACACATGGCAGAGTGACTACACTGTACGGAAGTAGTAAATACACGTCGTCTCATTTACACGCCTCTCGTGCCTTTTGAGGCAGTGTTTCAAATGAGGGTGGGTGTCTGCAGTGGCACAAGGTTCATGGGACAGTGACGGGATTGGCTGTGCCAGCGTGTGCACGGGCACATTGTGGTGCCCTGTCATGTCTTCCTTCATGATGTTTGGCATCCGCTGTGTATTTGGTAGATGGAAGGGGGGTGATGCATGTGCGGTCACAGCAGCACACTCACAATGCTCATTGGCCTGGACACACACACACCACTTCGACAGGGTTGTAGCATTGTCAGCTGTACTCACCCAATAGCCATGTGCTTTGTCCGGCATAGCGTTCCATGTACCGTGGCAACGTGGAATTCCGCAGTACCATTGAGTCATGTGATGAGCCTGGGAAACGTGCGCAGCAGTGTGTAATCAGTTGCATGGCATCACAAACCATCTGGACATTCAAAGAGTGATACTGTTTCCTATTGCGGTACACCGCCTCAATTGCACGTGGTACTGTCAGCTCAACGTGGGTGCAGTCAACTGCGCCTATGCAATTTGGCATGCCTGCTATGGCATGGAAGGCCAACTTGGTGGCAATGACCTCGGGGAGGGTGCGGGGTAGGGCTATGTGTTCCGACACATGGTGCAACAGGGCATCCAGTACCTGTACCAGGATTTTTGAGAAACAGGGTTGTGATATGCCGTGCAGCTCACCAACCGTGTGTTGATAGGTGCCAGTGCCAAGGAAATGCAGTACTGAGACACCTTCAAGAGGGGGGGGTGGCGGTGGGGGTGTCAATTTGGCTGCTGATGTTGTCCTCAATCATGGCAGTGATGTGCAGGATTGTTGCACGGTCCAGCCGGTATAGTGTGTGGATCTGTCCTGGGGTGAGGTTCCAGGGTGAGGCCCTGATGCGTGGTATTGCTGGCTGGCGGCGGGGTCGGGCTGGCTGGGCAATGGTGTTTGCCATAGCTGCAGGGTTGGCTGGTTGCCGCCTGCGCCTCCTCCGCCTACGCCTCCTCCTCTGTGCCATTACTGCCACCATGTGCAGTGCTGCCTGTTGGTTGAGTAGGCCCAGTCCCAGTGCTACTAGACCTGCTGCCTGCATGGTTCTGTGTTGTGTTGGGCTGGGTGTGGCCCTTTTGTAGGCTCTCAGTGGCCTGCTAGGTCCAGCTGGGCTGATTTGGTGCACCTGTGCCCTGATTCAGTTCAGCAGGCAGTGTATAACACCATGTTCGCGGTGGCGGCGGTTCCGGCACCATGATCACGGTATTTACGCCATTTTTTTGCCGGTATTTCCGTGTCCGCGCTAGTTGTGATGCTCACGGTGTTTCGTGTTGATGGTAACGGAGGGGTTTCCGTGCAGACAGACTTAACGGGACCCCTATTTCCGCGGTGGCGGTTGAGGGTGGTGCTAATACCGGGGCCGCGGGTCATGATTGGGCGGACATGGAAACGGTGCCGGTATGGTTTTACCGGCAGTGTTAATTCCGGACCGGAGTACTTGTAATGAGGCCCATTGTTTTTCTTTTATATATATCCAACTAACCCCCACTGCAGTTTGTTAAGCTCACCTGGTCTCCCGGGAGGCGTTGGGCACGGTTGCTGCCCTCCCTGAACTTGAATCACCCCCTTCAGGCCTCTCCCTCAGTAAAAAAGCTGTGAGCGGTGGTACTGCTCATGCGTGGAAATAAGAATGTGTGAGTGTGCCAATCTGTGAATGTTGTACCTCTCGAACCTTTCACTCCAAAGTACGGTTTCTGTGAGCATACGCCGGCCCATAAAGCTCACCTGTGAATTATGCAAGATAAGCTCTCCATCCTGCTACTTCTGGCAGGGGCGCGTCGAATGGGATCTAGTTCCTTCACTGATCCCTGATAAGGATTAGTCCAGTCCAGCTGCGACTATGCATCTCCTTATGATTGGTAAGTCTTTCTTGAGCTCTTGCGATGCTGTTCGATCTGTTTAATGTCTTTGTATGTTGCTCCTATTTATGCCCGCAATAATGTCTTTCTTCTGTTTTCTTCCCTTAGATGGAAATGCAGCCTCAATGCAGCTGTGAGACCCGAGACGCGGCCGGATGGAAGATGGATGCTACTGCAATGTTCAACAGCAGGTAAGTGATGGTTTAAGGAAAAGCGCGAAGTATGACGAAGTGCAACCTTAAACGGACTGTTTTTTCGATGTCTAACCTTGTCTTCTGTTTTTCCTTGCAGGCCTTGCTGTCGACGATGGAGCGTGTCATGCTGCGGTGCCAAGATGAAGATTTCGGCGTTCCGGAAAGTGTAAAAATGAATACTTGGTTCGCTGAAGAGATGTACAGGTAAGAACAGCTTCCCCCAGTTGGTAAGTATGCTGACAGGAAGCAGGATGTCCAGGAAGCAGGATCTACAAATGTAAGTCTGACCTCAGGCGACGGTGAGCGTTACGCTGCTTGCAAGTGCAGAATAACGTGAAGCGTCTGTCTTGAGGATCGGGGCAGCTTATATAGCTGAGATCGTGGGCACGCCCATTAGGGCCGGCTGACCAGCCACACCCTGCCACTCCTAGAAAGTGAGCATGTGCGAAGGCAATCCATTAGCCGCCACACCCAAGCATACACTTGGGGCTGCTTAATGGATGGAATGTTCAAGGTTAATGCATCTGAAGTGCTATGTCCATAAAAAAAGCTTTTTGGTGTTAAATGGATGTTCTTGTTTACTTTTGTTCATGAGCCTGGCGCCAAAGACGGCAGGACAGTGTCCACCCAGGTCTCCTGTGCATGCAACCCCTGCATGCCTGTGCCCCTGACTTCATGACCATGACAGCACTCCCCCTCAAAGCCCCTCTCAAGGGTGGTTCTCCTCCCGGTCCTGGTTTGGTGGGATTATTGCGATGGAAATGACTGATTAAACGCGGAGCATGGACGTGTTCACTGGGTTCCCAAGTTCAGTCTTGAGGTCTGTAACCTTTCCAGTAAATTAGGTAATACAATTTTGATCGAACCACCTTGAAGTCCAGGATGGATTTGACTTCATATTCTGGTTCTCCATCTATTAGTTCGGGCTCTGGCGGAGAAATAAGCCATGTATTGGATTTCATGGGTTTGAGGAGAAAGACATGAAATACGGGGTGAATTTTCATGTGAGATGGTAACTCCAATTTCATGGCGACAGTATTGATAATGGACTTTATAGTATAGGGCCCAGGTATCTTGGGCGGAAAGCTCTTGGCCGCTTCAGGTGAATATATTTGGATGCTATCACACCTTTTCTCCAATCTGGTAGGCTGGAGCTTCCTTCCGATGTCGATCAGCAAACAGTTTTTGTCTTTCCTTAGCCTTGGTCAGATGCTCTGTCGCCTCCTTAAGAGCCTGAGTGATGGTTTTATGCAAGTTTATTATGGCTGGCATTTCCAGGGTATCGGGTGTATCAAATATTGATGTCCTCGGATGTCTTCCGTGCACAGTGTAGAATGGAGTTTGCCCTGTGCTTGTGTGAACGGAGTTGTTGTATGCATACTCAGCTATCCAGAGTATATTTTTCCAAGAATCCTTGGACTGTTGCAACATACACCTGAGATATTGCTCTAAAGTTTGGTTGGTTTCTCCAGTTTGCCCATCAGTTTGAGGGTGATGGCTTGTGGACAACCGGAAATCGATATTGGCAATCGTACAACACTTTCTCCAAAAGGCAGAAACAAATTGAGTTCCGCGATCAGATACTAATATTGATGGAAATCCATGAAAACAAACAATTTGCTCTAGGAACACAGAAGCGAGAGTTGACGCAGTTGGGAGTCCCTTCAGAGGGATGAAATGGGCCATTTTGGAGAATAAATCCACAACGACTAATATGGTGTTGTATCCATTTCGGGGTGGATGATCTGTGATTAAGTCCATCGACAGGGTATGCCAAGGTGCTGGCGGTACTGTTAGGGGATGTAGTAAGCCAACAGGGTTCTGTTTCTGAGACGTGTGTTGTGCACAGACACCGCAGGTTTCAATAAAATGGGCAATATCTTTTTGCAAGGTTGGCCACCAGTAGTTTTGTTTTACCTTAGCCTGAGTTTTGGCTATTCTTGGGTGTCCTTCCACCAATGAATCATGGTAATTTGTGATGATTTGCTTTTGTAGTTCTTGGTCTTAAACATATAATGGTCCTTGGAAATACGGTAGATTGTCTTTGATGGTGCACTGGTCACCTTTAAACAGCCATTCCTGTTGTGTTGATTGGTCCATCAGGGATTGCAAACTGTTTTTTTGGTCATCCACACACGTGGTGGCAGCTATTCTGGTTTGAATCCTTTCCTCAAGAATTATGGCCACGGGGTCGGCTGCTGTAAAAGCCTCTTTTTCTTCACTCATGCATGATAGAGCATCTGCTTTCCCATTGCGTACTCAGGTCTATAAGTGATAATAAAATCGTATTCCGTGAAAAAGAGAGCCCAACGAAGTTGACGCGAGGATTGTGCTTTGGCGGCTGTCAAGTATTGCAAGTTACGGTGGTCCGGCATGACAGTTACTGTATGTCTCGCCCCAAGAAGGTAATGACTCCAGGCCTTGAATGCTGCTTTAATCGCCAGTAATCCCTTATCTGTGATTGTGTAGTTCAACTAGGGGGCTCAAAATTTGCAGGACCAGAATGCGACAGGGTGTAGTTGTCCTGTTTCAGGGTCTTGTTGTGACAATACTGCTTCCATGAATATTTTTAAAGCATCTGTCTCAACTATGTAAGGTAGGTCTGGTCATGGGTGTCGAAGGACTGGTGCTGTAGTGAATGCTAGTTTCAACTTCTGGAAGGCTTCTTCAGCTTCAGTCGACCAATGGAACTTTTGATTTTTCTTTAACAAGGAGGTAACTGGATGTACAATTTGTGAAAACCCAGGTATAAACCGACAGTAAAAGTTGGAGAATCTGAGCATGCTTTGCACTCATTTCATGGATGTTGGTGAGGGCCATTGGAGGATTGCATCCATCTTTCGTGTATCCATATGTATGCCTTGTGGTGTGAGCATGAAACCGAGAAACTCAACCTCGGTTACATGGAAAAAAGAAATTCCAACTTGCCATACAATTGGTGTTGTCGAAGCTTCTCTAAGACTGCCCGGACATGGCCTACATGTTCTTCCATGGAATTTGAGTAGATAAGAATGTTGTCAATGTAAACAAGAGTGCAAACGTCCAGTAGTTCACAGAGTACATCATTCATAAAGAATTGAAACGCCGCGGGGGCATTGCATAGCCCAAAGGGCATGACCTGGTATTCAAAGAGGCCGTACTTCATGCAGAAGTCCGTTTTCCACTCGTCTCCCTCTTTTACTCTTACAAGATGGTATGCTCCTCTTAAATCCAGTTATGTGTAGGTTTGAGCATGTTTCACTTGGTCCAGGAACTCTGGTAGAAGTTGTAAAGGATATCGATTTTTTAATGTGATCTGACTGATGGCTCTATAGTCGATGCAAGTTCTTAAGTCCCCCTCCTTTTTAGGCTCAAAGAATAAGGGCGAGGAGGCAGGTGACTTGGACGGGCGAATGAAACCGTTCGTCAGGTACTGATCCAGGTAAATTCTAAGATGCTGATTTTCCTGTTCTGTCAGAGCGTAAATTCGGCTGCAAGGGATCTGGGCTCTGGGTACAAGATCTATCTGACAATTGTAGGGTCTGTGCCGGGTCAGAACGTTGGCTTGCTCTTTTTTGAAGACATTCTGGCAATCTTGGTATTCAAGCGGTAAGGAGCTGATGAGGCCCAATACGATTCCTTTCTTCGGTTTCAGATTGGTGTCATCTTTTTAGTAACATGTGTCGGCACAATCATGAGGAAATGTCAGAAATTGTTTTCGCCAGTCGATCCTAGGATTGTGGGTCTCCAGCCAGGGCATTCCCAATATCATCTGGAACTGAGGAGCACCGATGAGATTGAAAGTAATGTCCTCTTGATGCCCGTCCTGACACAGAAGCTTGACTTTCTCGGTGTATTGTGTCACCGGGCCAGATGATAGCTGAGAACCATCCACAGCAGTGACATTTTCCGATTTCTGCTTCTGTCGGAGAGGAAGGCCTATTTGGAGAGCCAAATCTCGGTCAATGTAGTTACCCACAGCTCCACAATCAATATATGCCTCCAAGGCATGTATTTTTGATGGTTGCTTATGATTCACCAAAAGCACTGGAAGGACTAGATGTGAGGTCTGTACGGATTCCTTTTTTATGCTCGACAAGCGGACCGCTACACTTGCCGGGCATTGGCGTTTCCCGAGTTCTGTTCTTCTTCTTCATCAGTTTTGTCTGTTGGTCCAACCGCTTTCTTGGGTGGTTTTACTGGGCAGTCATGGAGGAAGTGACCTGCTTGTCCACAATATAAGCAAAGCTGTTGTTGTCTTCTTTTTTCCCTTTCTGCTTTGGTAAAGGGACTTCGTAATCCACCAATTTGCATTGGCTCAGACGAGGTCGTACATAAACTGACCGTCCCTTTGATCTAGCTCGATCCATTTTCCGATTCTGCTACCTATGTTCGAGTTGCACCGTCTATGTAGTCCACACACTTCTCAGGGGGATTCACCACTTGCACCAACACATCCTTAAGTTCTCCACATAACCCTCAGTAAAAGAATGAGGTCCTCTTCTCTTCTGGCCAGTTGGTCTGGGCTATGAGACGATTGAAGGTTGCAATATAGGTTAATAGATCTTGACTCCCTTGTCTGAGTGACAACAACTCGTTGTCCAGAGCTTGTGCTTGAGTATGACAGGCAAACAATTTCTCCATCTCATGTTGGAAATTCCCAAAGTTCCAGAGTAAAGGATCATCTTGATTTACCAAAGGTATAGACCATTCCACCGCACTACCTCCTAAATACGAGAATACACATGCCACTTTGGCTTGGTCATTAGGAAAGGCTCCTGGTCTGCACAAGAAATGAAGGCGACATTGGTTCATAAATACAGCAAACTTGTTTGGGTTGCCAATGAACCGTTCGAGAGGAGCTAGAGGCACTGCTCCTGGAAGAACCACCTGAACCGGTGTTGATTGATGTGGTGTGGAAGAATGAGAAGAATGGGTCATTCCAGGCAGTGGAACCTGTCCTGCTTGTGCTTGTAGCATTTGTCTTGCCAATTTGTCAGTTCTTTCTCGAGTTACAATAAGATCCCTCTGTAATGCATTGGTTTCCTGTCTTGAAGCATGTACTTCAGCCCGTAATTCCCCTAGTAAGGGCTAACTGATCTGTTTCTGAAGTTTCCATAACCCCTAGGCAGAGAGTATTAGAGGCTTCACGTTCTGTTATGCTCACCTGGTCTCTGCAGAGGCTTTGGGACACGGTTGCAGCACTCCCTGAACTTGAATCACCCCATTCAGGCCTCTCCCTCAGTAGAAAAGCTGTGAGCAGTGGTACTGCTCCTGCATGGAGATAAGAGTGTGTGAGTGCGCCAATCTGTGATTGTTGCACTTCTCGAACCCTTCACCCCAAAGTACGGTTTCTGTGAGCATATGCCGGGCCATAAAGCTCACCTGTGAATCATGGAAGATAAGCTCTCCATCCTGCTACTTCTGGCAGGAGCGTGTCGAATGAGATCTAGTTCCTTCACTGATCCCTGATAAGTATTAGTCCAGTCCAGCTGTGACTATTCTTCTCCTTAGGATTGGTAAGTCTTTCTTGAGCTCTTGCGATACTGTTTGTTCTGTTTAATGTCTTTATATGTTGCTCCTTTTTATGCCGCAATAATGTCTCTCTTCTGTTTTCTTCCCTTAGATGGAAATGCGGCCTCAATGCAGCTGTGAGACGCGAGACGCGGCCGGATGGAAGATGGATGCTACTGCAATGTTCGACAGCAGGTTAGTGATGATTTAAGGAAAAGCACGAAGTATGGCGAAGCGCAACCTTAAACTGACTATTTTTTTGATGTCTAACCTTGTCTTCTTTTTTTCCTTGCAGGCACTGCTGTCGACGATGGAGCGTGTCGTGCTCCGGTGCCAAGATGAAGATATCGGCGTTCCGGAAAGTGTAAAGATGAATACTTGGTTCGCCGAAGAGATGTACAGGTAAGAACAGCTTCCCCCAGTTGGTAAGTATGCTGGCAGGAAGCAGGATGTCCAGGAAGCAGGATCTTCAATGGTGAGTCTGACCTCAGGCGACGGTGAGCGTTACGCTGCTTGCAAGTGCAGAATAATGCAAAGCTTCAGTCTTGAGGATCGGGGCAGCTTATATAGCTGAGATTGTGGGCAAGCCCATTAGGGCCGGCTGACCAGCCACACCCTGCCACTCCTAGAGAGTGAGCACGTGCAAATGCAATCCATTAGCAGCCACACCCAAGAATACACTTGGGGCTGCTTAATGGATGGAATGTTCAAGGTTAATGCATCCTGCTTAATGGATGGAATGTTCAAGGTTAATGCATCTGAAGTGCTATGTCCATAATAAAAGCTTTTTGGTGTTAAATGGATGTTCTTGTTTACTTTTGTTCATGAGCCTGGCGCCAGAGGCGCCAGGACAGTGCCCAGCCAGGTCTCTTGTGCATGCAACCCCTGCATGACTGTGCCCCTGACTTCATGACCATGACACAGTTAGGGGTAAGAACAGCGTAATGTAAATATACTGCTGTTCAAAAAAGAGGGACTGAGCCTAGAGTGGGTCCCTAAATGAGTGCAAATAGTCATCTTATAGTATTCATACATACAATGGCGGAATATCGAATCAATACATTCATGAGACATTCAATTAATTATGGATGGATATTACCAACAGACGTACCAAGTGCAACAAATATTAAAGTGCTGCATGTGGAATTCCAAACCATTTTCAGCCTAATAGTCTGAAATATTCAATTAGTTATCAATAAATGTTGTCAAAAAAGCTTGCAGTGGAACAGATCTTGGAATCTGGTATGCAATACTACACACCATTTCAAACCTAATAGCCTTACATAAATGCATTAAAGGGGTAATATCTCCCATTATGATGAGGAGTCTCAATTGACTGTCAATACTTACCAGACTTTTTATAAAATACCTTTACCAAAAACAACAAATATGAGCACGCTCCAATCCATCAGCCTCTCAAAACCTCTCCTTTGCAATAATCTTTATCTACCTCTGGCTTGGTACCAACCATTTCCCTAAGTAGACAGTATAACTTCTTGACTTTGTCTCAATTCTAACACAACCGTTTGTGTGCGCTCCTCAACACCTTAATTCAACACAAATATATAAACAGACAGACTAGTCGACTCTTTAAATTTAAACTTCAGTGATCACCCTTATTCTCTTGGCCCTAATCAATACCCTGATCATATAATTTAGATTGTCTTCTTATGCGGACTTGTCCTGCACGTAGCCTAGATTACTCCCATTGGAGTGTGAGACAACTGTGATGCTGGAAATACATTGGAGGTACAGGGCCTTGATGTCCTTGTCCTGTACTCCTTTTATCATGTGTGTTCTGTGTTGTCTTCTGCATAGTTGTCCATGTGGGTCTCCTGGCAGTGCAGCTCTTCCTCTTTTTGGTTGTGGTAAACAGACCCTTCGGATACACTTATGGTACCCATGGGTGGGGGTATAACCCTGTACACCCAGTGTATGTTTTTGGGCACCTGTGTGTGGCCCACAGAGCAGGGTATGGGCTGGTGGCAGTTCCATGCTGAATTTGACTGGTGCCCTGAGTATCCTCCATTTTGGGATATCCATTTTGGGATACCCAGGCCCTGCCATTGGAAACAGTTGATTCCTGATAGAAGACAAGATGGTCCCTGTGGCTTCTTGGTTTCTATTGCCTGTTACCTTGTTTTTTCAAGGTCCTGGGAAGCCCTGACTCAGTCCCTTCCCCTGACTGGCTGTTGGGTGGAGATTTCATATATGGTATTGTGGGGAAGTCCAGGCCAGACTGGCTGGAGACTTCCCAGTGACTGTATGTTGTAGGTACACGCTTGGGGTGGGACCTGGGTGAGTGGAGTGTGTGACCAATATACATTTCATGTTATGGGTGTCTGGTTTCTGTTCTGTGACACAAGGAATGAGACAGTCCTGCCCGAAACTGGTATGAATCCAGTGTGGTGTGCTGAAAGGCTGGGTGCATGCCCCAATTCACATTCCTTGTGGTGAGTGTCTGGATGGAAGTGAATGGCCTGAATGCACTGTGAGCCTGATTGGCTGCCTGCCTTCTGAATGCCCTTCTGCATGATTGGCTGTCAGAACCTGGCTCAGCAGTGTGAATGAGAGACAGGACAGTATATCTGGGGACCTCTCACTGACTAGAATCGTTCAGAAGCTGAAGTCGAAACTTGAAGCTACTTATCTTCGAAGCCGAGCCGGAAGAAGAAGAATTGCTCCTTCAACGCAATCTGAAAGCTGTTGTGTCTTCAAAGACTGATCCAAGAGAGGACCTGGCTAGGAGACCTCTTCCCGAGCTACGAGGGAACATCGTGCACCAGCACATCTTCACTGAAGTACCCTGGATGTCAGTCCCGAAAAGACTGTCGACCGGAGACGGGGCCGCCGAGGAATACTGAAGTGAAGCACCCGGATATCAAAGTCCATCGTCGGCGACCAGGGGTTGGAGGACCCCCGTAACTGACGGAAGCCCCTCGAGTCATGTGGCCCAGAAGCGGGGACCGGGGACAGCTTGACCCCGTGCTGCTGAGGACCAGAGCCGCATCGCTCCACCTCTGTCTAAGACACTTTGAAACACAGGACTCCCTTGCCATCACCGCTGACCGCTTTGTCCCGCTGGAGAAATTCGAGGTCATCGACGAGCCAAGGAGAATCCGGCGGTGGGTTTCCCGCCACCCGAAGTCCACAAAGACACACATCAGCGAAGATCCAAAAGCCAGCCGCGGTCGACGACGACAGTGTTCCCATTCCTTGAAGGAATCTCAACGCCCTGTGGCTCCTGTTTTAAAGGGAGTTCACCCATGAGGAATCCGTCGACGAACCGTCGAAAAAACTCTGTAACGCTCACCTGGTATCCACGGGGACATCACTCAGCCTGTTCTGACCTCTTACAACCTCGAACCCTTCCCTGGAGGCTATTCGACTGGAGACTGGGCCTGAAACACAGGATTGGTAGAGTTTAACTCCCTATTGTCTCTGTGTGCTTCAACCCCTTCTTCCCTGGGGTCCAACCCTTCCCTTTGATCCACAGCTCACCTTGTTTTCTTGTATAGTGTGCTCTCCGTCCTGCTTTCAGAGCAGGGGCATGTTGATTGATGCGGGCTCGTTGCTGCCTAGTTACTTCACTGGCAAGAGTCTGACAGGTAAGTATAATGAGCCTTTTGAACAGTTCTCTAACTTTGTTCCTTTCCTTCCTTAGATGATGGCCGGCGTCCGTGGATGGCGGTGTGCTGCTGAGATGAGTAGTGCTGAAGGTGAGTGAGAGCGTGATGCGCGATGCACCCCTTTCATATTTGCATTGAACTGAGTTCTTTTTCTATGTCTTTTAGGTGCTGCAACGTTTTCAGCATGGATGCCGGTTATGAAGAACAAATGCGGTGGGTAAGCGCAGTATGCGGCGCCTCTAGATGTTTCCACGCTAACCTGGAGTGTCTTTTCCCTCTTGCAGATGGATGAGAAGTTCCGGAGACAGAGTTCCCCCAGAGCGGCTGGGATTCAGGTAAGCGTTTGAAGCTCACACAGTATTTAAAAATAAGTGAAGATTTGCAGAATGCTTACTAATGCCTTTTTTCTGTTCTTTTCCCTTTTCCTTAGAAAGCGGTGTGCCGGGATGGGAATGACACCGCCGAAGAGGCCCGCAGAACAGAAGGAGCGATGAATGATGGGCAGAAGCGCCGCAAGGTAAGGCTGTTCCTAACGGTGTTCTTGTTCTTGCAGGAGCTGAGCGCAGAAGAAAGATGCAGGCCTAGTGGAGACCGATCCGAACACGGTGAGTGTCACGCTGCAGGCGCAGAAAACGCAAAGCATGTTTCTCAGCCTGGGTGTGGCTTAAATAGTCTCTTGGTATCTCAGGTGTCTCTGGGCTGAACCACCCCCAAAAGACTAGATTGCACATGCGGTTCTGGGAACCGAAATATGTGGAGGCATCCATCTTGTCCTCATCAATGCACTACAAGTCCAATCCCCAATGTTATCCTATGGGAGTGAGTGAGTCTGATGCCACCGACAAGCGCCAAGTCTGACTCCAAGTGGGTCTTTGGAGGGATGGCGAGGCCCTTGAGGGCCATGTAGGTGGTTGTGGCATGGCTCCAGCCTGACATTTTAGAGGGCTGGGGACATGAGGAGCAGGAATCATGACAATTGGGGTAGTGGAACATGTTTAGCAGGAAACAAGACTATCTTAAACATTTATGGACTAGGCTTGTTAATACACTTTATTTACAGATTGCCCAGTTGGGGGGATCCTCACACAGAACTGTGTCTTAGGTAGGGACAAAGTATTCTGCCATTGTTTAATCCAACTTGTCTTCCTTCCTATGTCTATTGTTGATTCACTTTACTATTTGACTTGTATGCCAATGAAACTGTCAGTAGTTGGTGAATTTTAAAGGTGTCAAGAGTTAACTGTGGTACCACATAGATATTGTACATATTTATCATATTAGTATTGCCAAAGCACAAAGTGTGTTATTGTTCGTGTATATATTCTGAACCTTATTTATATAAAGAGCTGTGTTATCACTAGCATAGTGTGTGGACTTTCCTTTGTGGGGGCTTTGGGACTACACTGTACTTAAGAACCAGCCTGCATCGCCGCCTAAGAGCTAAGCCTTGATTGCTCATCCATTGCTACCAACAATAGAAAATCTTGGATGGGGTGCTCTGTGCTTCTACTCTGCCATATAGAGGGCAGGAGTACAGATAACCCCCCTCCAGGCTTTACACTGGTAGCAACAGTGGGTTGCTAATGGTTTTAAGAATCAGTGTGTAACCTGTCACTTACAAAATACCCACACTTTGTTGAATTTGAGGTTTAGTTGTGTACTAAGATAACTACATTACAATCAATGGAATCTATTGCAAATGGTAAATTGACTAGGATGAGCTCTCCAGAGTGTTTGTGAAGCCAGCGACTTAGACTTTGAAGATAAGTCTAGGGCTGAGCTGATAGCTGCCCTGGTCGGCTACCAGACTGATTGTAATGCTCTTGATGAAGGGGGGGGCGTGCAACCCTAAAGGACCCTGCCCCTGGGATTGTTATTGAATCTGTGTCTGGGAATGCCACCACTCCTGCCTCTATTCCGAAACCCAACAATGTTTCTTCAGGGAATGCCATGGAACTTGAATTATTGAGGATGAAATTTGCCTTTGAATATACAAATTTGGAAACTGACGCTGAACTAAGGAAGAAGGAATTGGCACAGCAAGTGATACTCAGAGAAAGGGATCTTGAACTTAAAAACAAGGACACTGAATGTCAGAGAATCCAGCTAGAGAAAGCTAGGGTGGAGACTTCAGCCAAACCAGTTGAGAGTGTCAGGTCCCATGCCACCAAGTTTATGAAATATTTGGTTAGTGTGTATGTGGAGGGTTCTGATATCCTCCAACGGATTGAAGCGTTTGAAATGGCTTGTGGAATCCATGATGTTGATAAAATAGATTGGACTGTTTATTAAGCAGAGTACCTCAGATTAGTTATGACTGTATTCTGAAAATGAGTGTGGAAGAAAGGGTGCCTGTATGAGTGCATGAAATCTGCTTTAATTGGCAGGTTTGGCAAGCCACCTACCCAATACCTCAAAAGGTTCAGGAAATATAAGAAAAGAGAGAATGGCCCTCATTACGACCCTGGCGGAAAGTAACTGACATGACCACCATAGCGTAAATAGCGTTTCCGCCATTGCACGATGGAGTAAAGTGCGGCCAATTCCGACCCATCGGGCACGAGCATCACGCCATGGCGGAAGTGCAAAGTCCGCGATGGCGGAAATGACCCCAAAACGCCCCTTACCGCCGTCGTACGGCGCCCTAGGTGCAATTCCGCCACCCATCTCAGCGGTCACCGTAATGAGCGGCCAGCGTAAATTACGGTCACCGTAAATATACAGAAACGGAAGTAAAAACATGGGGCCGGAACGGGAAACAGCACGCCGTACACCCATAAAACCAGAATCCCAACACAAACAGCAAAAATCCGACCCTGAGACACATCCCAACCCGTCAGCCACCCCAGTTAAAAAAATTAAAATGGGAAAAGTAGCTAAAAAAGCGTGCGATCGCAAGCGGCAGGTCCACTTCTCCCATGATGAACTCACCGTGCTCACAGAGACCCTCCAGGACAATGCTGCCGTCGTCTTCTCCACGCAAATGACCAGGACGGCCCTTGCGAACAAGAAGGCCATATGGGCCCTGGTGGCACAGCGGGTAAGTGCGGTGGGGATCGCACCCCGCAACCCACAGCAATGCAGAAAGCGATGGGACGACTTGCGGATACGCGTCCGGAGCATACTATCTGCCAACCGAAACATTGCCACAGCTACCGGGGGAGGATCGGAATCACCCATCAAGTTGACCCCCTGGGAAGAAATATGTGCCTCCACCATTGGAATGGAGAGCATAGAGGGAGTCGGAGGGATGGAGAAAGGAGTGCAGACATCCGAAGAATCAGGTAGGTGGCCCAAATAAAACTATGCTAAATCCACAATTCCCAATCATGTGAAGCACCATGTGTCCCCATAGTGCAATAGAAACAGATGTCCAGGAGAACGTCCACATACATTGCCATGATAGCGGCCTTTAAAAGTCAGATTAAATACATAAATAATTAAAAATCCTAAAAACACCCTCTACATGTGCAGCATGCACACCCTAACTGCAGGCTGCAAAACAACTGCATCCTCAATCCACACAAATATGAGACCACCTCCAAGGCCCTGACCCAAATCACCCTCAGGTACCACCCCAATGCATGTGATACATTGCCATTCCAATTTCCACAGACCCATCAATAACGCTCGCCCTCCTTTACTCCACCACAGGGTCCGATTCAAACGACGAGCCACAGGACACCCCTACCAGCACACCTGCAAAGAGGGCCAAGACCAACGGCCAAAGACCCTCCACCTCAGCTGCACGGATCAAGACACGGCAGCAGCACAAATCAAGTGGCAGCACACTGGAGGGGACTTCAACAGGCACCCCAGCAGCCAGCATGTCCACAACAGCAGCACCACAGGTCCCCCCAATGAATGCCACAGAAGGCACTGCTTCTGGTGGCAGCAGCCCCATAGGTGACACTGCATACATGCCAGCCTGCTCCGACACAGAAAACGGTGCTGTCGATGTAAGACCCATCCATGACCTGTCTCAATCCCCCTGTATGTTACATCCCGTACACCATGAGGAAACCACGCAGGGGCACCCACAAGATGACGACTGGCCAACCCCCACAAGGCCGGTGGCAAGGCAACATGATGTGATCAGCCCCTCTGTGACACCACCGCTAATGGCCATGGCCCAGCAGAGGCAACAGTGCCTCGAGCAGATGATCGTGCAACAGCAGCAACTGGCCACGCTCCTCAAGGAGCATGCTGCTGAATGTGGGGGTTCTAAGGCAGCCATTGAAACATCTACTGAGACACTAAGGGCAGAAATGGAGCGAAGTACCGAGACACTAAGGGCACAAATGGAGAGAAGCACCGAGACACTAAGGGCACAAATGGAGAGAAGCACCGAGAGCCTGAGGGGGGAACTGCATGCGACGTCCAAAGACGTATGTGGTGAACTTGCCGCTGTGCGCCGTGTGCTCACTGAGCTCTCACAAACCCTTAGGGACATGCACGGACGTGAGCAGGCAGAGACATCATCCGTTGCAGGCTCCGTCCAGGGCAGCCCCCAACGTAGATCTGGGAGGAACCTGCGCTCCACAGGGAGGGGTGCCCCTGATACCCGGAGAGGGGGCTTGCAATAGCGTCTGCCCACTGGCAATGAGCATCTTTGGACACTGGTGTACGGGGGGGAGGTAGGAGGGTGGAGGGGGTGTGTTTGGCTTTTACGGGTGGCGGGTCGATTGGGTGTGTAACATCATTTCACATTTGCAATACATTTATTCATATACACCCAATGAGACGTGTGGACATTGTTCTTCGTGTACGGGGCCTTCCTTGGCGTACAGTCCACATTGTGCATGTTCCAGACACACACAGTGCCACAAGTCCCGTGTCCATGCAACATCCACCAGGCGTGAGTGCTAGAAGCATGCATCTATGATATGCTGGCGAATTTCACGGGCCTCCTGTGCCTCGCGGACTCCTTGAGGTGCTGCCACATCCCCACCCTCATCCTGACCATCATCAGGTGGTTGCAGTTCTGCGTCAGGGGGCATGGGCACATTTCTACGTACGCACATGTTGTGTAGCATGACACATGCCATGACCATCTTTGCAACCTTCTCATGGCGGTACAGGAGTGCCCCGCCAGACCTGCTGAGGCAGCGGAAACGAGCCTTCAGTAGGCCGAATGCCTGTTCAATGACTACACGGGTACGTGAGTGGGCATGGTTGTAGTCCTCCTCATGCTGGTTCTGTGGGTTCCGGACTGGTGTAAGGAGCCATCTCTTCAGTGGATACCCGGCATCACCTGTATGTGGACAAGAAAGGATGTTTGTGGGATGACATTGCTACGTACGCATCCCCCCCCCCTTCCTGCAAGGTCATTGACGCATCACCTAGCCCACATTCCCATGCATTAAATGAGACTCACCGAGTAGCCAGGATCGGTGCCCTGCGTGTCGCTCCATGTAGCGTGGTATCGTAGAGTTCCTCAAGACCATGGAATCATGGGTTGATCCTGGAAATCGGGCACAACAATGTGTAAAGATCCTGTTGGAGTCACACACCATTTGTACATTGATAGAATTATATTGTTTCCGGTTGCGGTACTGGACCTCCATGGCGTGTGGGACAACCAATTCCACATGGGTGCAGTCGATGGCACCAATGCAACCCGGTATGCCGCCAAGTGCATGGAATCCCACTTTTGTGTTTGTGATCTCCTGATCCGAGCGTGGTAAATAGATGTAGTCGTCTGAGTGCTTCAGGAGGGCATCAAGCACTTGGAATAGTGTCCGTGACAATAGTGGCTGTGAGATGCCATGCAACTGTCCGACTGTGTGCTGGTAGGTGCCTGTGGCCAGGAAGTGGAGTACAGACACCACCTTCAGTAGGGGTGGGATGGCGGTTGGGCTATCTATCATGCTGACAAGGTCAGCGTGCGTCATGTTGACAATGGCGATTATGGTGTCCCGGTCCAAACGGTAGAGGGTGTGGATCTGCTCAGCAGTGAGGTTGAACGGATTAGCTCGGAGGCGTGGGATTGCGGGCTGCCTGCGTGGTGGTAGTGGCTGTGCTGGTGGGCCTTGCTGCCCCTGCCTTGCCCTCCTCCTCCTCCTGCGTCTCCTCTGTGCGGCCGGTTGGTGTAGTAGTTGCTGTTCGTCTTCTTCTTGGAGTTGGAGTACTTGCAGTGCTATCAGGTCCCCCAGGCCCAACATCGCTAGTCCTGCCGGTAGCATATTGGAGTGGGTGTGGTTGTGGGAGGGGGTTGGGTGTGCAATTTATGTGTCTCCAGGCTGTATAGCCTCCACCTGTGGTGATTCATTCCACCTGTGTCAGCTGCAAAGACTCCTGGGCGAGCACGTCCCGCACACAACGCTGCAATTTGACGCATGGCATCTTGCAATTACAAACATGTAATCAATCCCGATGGCCGTGAAATATTGGTTTATATGTTGATTCTGCTATGGTCCCATTGTTTCACATACTATATTTGCAGTCGCGGACGAACTTGTGAAGGGTCAGTGGAATGTAGTACTCGATCAACGGTGGACCCTCATGCAGCACTGAACCGACGTTCACCGACGGGCGGGGAGTCCCATTAGTGATTGGAGCCAGTTACCATTTTCACACACAGCCGCACTACATAGATGTATTAGTGAATTCAAGCGTTCACAGATGCCTTTTCGGCGTGATGTTGCAAATGAGGAATTCGAAGGACAGCGCTTTTGGTGTTCAACTAGCGGCGAGGGGACGCCCACACGTCTGACTGGAAATGTAACGTTCTATTGTTGAATGTCCTTGGGACAGGGCCCATGACGAGAATGCAATGATTGATATGAATTGAATGGGATGCGCAATAGCGTAGTGGACGATAAGGCAGGACGTTCCCAAATACATGTTACTTCACTACTCTAGAAATCCGGGCAGGAGCACAGTGGATTTTGCAGACTGCATTACGCACAGACTCAATGGAAATTTCAAATGTCATGTGAGTAAATATTCAGGCGTTTTCATACGGGGATGAGGGAATGTTGAATGGATGCATGGACAGATGGTTTTATTGGGAGCTTGCCATGTACATGACTTTTTGGAATCTATCCCCTTCCCCTGCGCTATGTGATGCAAAGCTGCCATGGTGGGACCATCGTCTATCTGCCCTTGTTGGACCCTCCCTGTCTCGACGCGCCTTCAGACACTTGTGTCTATGCACGTTACTAATCCCATCTAATGGATTCTGTTTTGACAGACGCATGCACACAAACACTCGTTTGTAATAGTGTATTCACTTCGATTTTTATCGTTATGATTCGCAGGTGATTGTGGGGTGAAATTAATCCCTTTGAGTGGGCTGGCATGCATATGGTTGTAGATTTAGTGTGTTGGTTGAAGTGAGTAATACATTTGAAGTCCGGATGCCCATACTATTATTTTCTTTTCATTTGGGTGACAGGTTTCTCCTCCCCTTTTGCCGCTGCCATCTGTACGCCACTCCTGCAGATGGCTTCTTCAGTCGACACCTGCAGCTTCGAGTTAATCAGTGGAGCACCATTACGATCTTATGGGACGATCGCCAATGGGCCACATGCCCTTACGCTGTACTAGTGGCTAGGAGCAACATATCGTCCTTTCAGCTGGACTAGTGCCTACTTCATGGGACGGCCCTGCGGTTCTAGGCGCTTCCATGTTGCCTTTTTGTACGTAAATGTAGGCCCTGTGTACCATGAAGGAACAGGGCGTCACACAAGGAGAAGCTGGTCATTTATTGCGGATGCAGCCCACAGTATTGGGGATTATTTGGGGGTTTATGAGAAAATAGCTGTATGGGCTTTGTGATTTTGATGTGCATTAAATTTATGTCCAGATATTAACCGTGTAGCGTTATTCTTTGCTAGTAATGTAGCATATTCCGATTTGTGGCGCGATGTATTGTGAGATGATCTGCATTGGGTTCCGGCTTCTGAGTGGAGTTGTGTGGTACTGTACTGGCCGCGTTTGCCTACGAAGCCCAGTAAGGTCAGGGATAGGGGCTGCCATTATGACTGTTTTTATGATGTCATGCTCAGGGGCGGGGGATTAGCTTTCGTGCAACAGATGCCGGTCAGCCAGGTGGATTGGTGGAATGATGGGATTATCAGGAAATGGCTGGTCACAGGTGCCTGTGTTTGCGTGCGTTTCTTGGAGGGAGACTGAGGTCAGGTCCATTGGAATTGCTTCTGTATTCGTGCCATCTGTGCCCTACGGCTCCCATTGGCCCCTCTTGAGATGGGCCTGGCTGCTCAGTCACTCTGCCGACTTGTGTGGTACATGCTTATGCTGATGGTTGGTTTGTCTACTGGCAAGGGTACAGGGCTGGTGCAGTCTCCCTCAGGATACTGCTTTGAATGTTGTTTTACACTGGTGGGAAGCGATGGGGGACTATTGTTGTTTTGTCTCATGGAATATTTCAGTTCATTTTGGTGTACTTGGACCTTCAGATGCCTGTGCTGCATCAGTACGGCAATGGTGACATGCCAGATATGGATGGCCACTCACGAGGCACTTGGAGCCCCTGCATGCATTTGTTCGTTGCCATGCATGGGTGACTTGTACATTTCACTGGTTGCATGGTGTGACTACGTTGCGCCTACGAGGGGTTGTGCAATGTGGGCAGGGAGTGGAGTACGGGCACTCGGTAGGGCCATTTACGGTTGGTTCGCGATGCCGTAATTCTCGCCATGGCGGAATGGTACTTTCCGCCATGCTTGATGGCGTTGTGTGCATGTCCGCTAGGGTCGGAATTCGCGTACCGTAGCGCCATGGCGGTAATTGCGGTTTTGCAAGGCGCGCGTGCGCGTACTTGGTGCAGTTAGCGTTGGCGTTCAATACGGTGTCGCTAATGGCATCGTACTTTACGGTGACGGGTCTTAATCGCAACGGGCGGTATTCGAGGGCGGTATTGCATTTCCGCCATCGTTTTTCGGATTCCGCCAGGGTCGTAATGAGGCCCAATGTGTCTTGGGTGGACTGGGTGAGTGCTGCGCATATGAACATGAGGGGGTGGATTAATGGCTGCAAGGTGAAAACCTTTGTTGAATTGTCCCACCTTTTTGTTTTTCGAGCATTCTTCTGAAGCCTGTTCACCAGAGCTGCGTCAGTATGTTGCTAACCAGAACATTTTGGATCCTTTCAAGCTGGCCAGGCTGGCTGACAAGTGGGTCTCCCACCGTGTGTCCCCTAAGGAACCCAGTGGGAAGGACAAGGACAAAGATAAAGGGCCCTCTGTAACGCTCACCTGGTTCCCACGGAGGCGCGGCGTCGAAGGCGCAGAACTCTGAAGATGGACAGGAAGGGCCCCTCTATTCTGGCTTCCCTGGCTCGTTGGATACCCTCCTGTGCGTGAAAAGGGAGTATTACCAACTGTGGAACAATGCTCAAGCCTCCCACTCCCTTCCAACCCTCCACGATACCTCCTCCACGAGTCCCCGTGAAGCCTCACCTTAGGGTTTGGAAGGATGAGCTCTCCATCCTGCTTCTGATGCAGGGGCGCGTTGAAACCCAGTTACTTCACTGGATTGAGGATTGATGGGAGTTCAGGTAAGCTTGACTGTTCAGGTAAGGCGCTGTAAAAGTTCTGTTCAAAAGTTCAAGCTTAATAATAATGTTCGTTGTCTAATTGCAGCAAGCGCTAATGCTTATGTCTTTTTCCCCTTAGGGGCCGGGGTTCGGAGTGCCGGAGATATGGCGCCGACCCGAAGTGAAACAGTTCTGGATGAGTGCTCAGGTAATGTCTTTGCATTCGCTCATTCAATGTCTTTGTCTTTTTTCCCCATAGGGGCCGGGGTCCGGAGATGCCAGGAAGCGGCAGGACCCGAAATGCAGTGGGAATAATCCAACAGGTAAGACTTAAAAGGAAACTGAGCTTTCCTTATTCCTTTTCTCCCTCTCACCTTTGTTCTTGTCTTTTTCCTCTAGGCGCCGGGGCGTAGCTGAATCCGGAAGATCGCTGCTGAAGATGGAAGCGCCTTGCAAAGGTGAGTAAAATGCAGCGCTGCAGCGATCGAAACGAAATGCCTTTAAAATGATGTCTTCCTTTTCAGGGCCGTTGGAGAAATGACTCCGGGATGCAGATTTAGCAGGTAAGGGCTTTTCTTCTCCTATTCTCTTCCTTTCTCCCCTTGCAGGTGTTCCAGGGTGCTGGCAGGCGTGGCTGAAGTCAGGATGCAGGAGCTGACACGGTGAGCGTCCAGCTGCTAGGTGCAGAACAACGCGAAGCATGTGTGGCTGTTCGGGTGGGGTTTAAATAGCCTTGGAAGAAGTTCCTGGTATGTATCCTTCCACCAATCAGGTATGTATCCTTCCCCGACCACACCCGGGTGGTGAAGTAGTCCTACAGGTTAAGTAGTCCCATTCAGGCCTCAAGAGGGCCTGGATGAAGCAGCAAGGTCTGCATCAGGTAAGTGTGCACCCAAGCACTTAAACACATATCCTCTTCTATGAGCCTGGCGCCTAAGGCGCCAGGACTGGGGTCCGCTATGAGCCTGGCGCCTAAGGCGCCAGGACTGAGTCCAAAGGGCCCCGACTTGGGCCCGCTGAGACTTCCCTGGGGAAAATGATGTCTGCCTCTGGGGTTGCTGGGCCCGGCCTGGCTCCTTAGAGGTAGGCATCATGACACCCTCTCAGAAGTCTGAGGAGTCCCAGAAGCAATCACAGTTGAATAGACCAAAACCACCCTCTCCTAAGAACCGAAAATCTAGTGGGGATAAGTCTTATGAGGCTTATGAGGTGGGAGTAAGAGTAGTGGTCCTCCTGCTATAAAGCAGGCTCCCAGTGGATCCAGTACCGTACCTTGCATTCCTGGCGCTTGTTGGGAGTGTGGGGCTCTGGACCACAAGAAGGGTGACCCCAAGTGTAAAAGTAAGGCACTTGGAGTCCAGGCTGTCAGCCTGACCCACCCTTGCTTCATGCCTGAGGTGGAGGCCACTGTTCTCCCCTCCTCTACAGGAATCACATTCGGTGCTCCTGCAGAGATTTCCCTTGTGTCTCTTGGGGCCTGGAAGGAGTAGGCAGGAGTACTGGCTACAATCCCACAGGACCACCGCCAAATATTTGAGGAGTGTCCTCCTGAATGGCCAGCCTTCTACTGGTTTCAGAGACACTGGGGCAAGTATGACAGTGGTGGGTATGACCCTGCTCATGCCAGAGGACTTGTAGGTGCTCCTCTGAGAACTACCAGGTTAGCTGGTGGACCTCCCAAATTATCTCCTGTAGCCCTAGTCACCATCACGATTGCAGACAAGACAGCAAAGCTTCCCATCCTGGTTCAGAACAACATACCTGCTAACATTTTGTTGGGGAATGATCTAGTGGAGTTGGAGTTGATCTCTGATGGTCTACCCCGGACTGCTGCTGCAGTCACTAGATCACAGGTTGCACCAGGTCTGACTGCCAGTCAGGTACCCAAGTCAAAGGGGAGACCCAAGGCAAGACGGAAGAGCAAGAAGGCCACCTCTGTGAAGGGGGCTCCTTCTCTTCATGCTGCTTCAGCAGCACCCACTGGGATTCAGGCTCCGGACGGGCTGGGTCCCAAGACTCAACTCCTGAGGGAGAAGAGCCAGAAGACCCTCCTGCAGAAGAGGTGCTCCACCCAGAGGATCGCCCGACCTTCACAGCCTGCTGGCTGAACGGGGGCCCTCTAGGGGCGACTTCTGTAAGGGTCAGAGAGAGTGACACTCTCTCGAGGGGCTATGAAAACAGGCCCAGACACAAGGTGAACTGCCTAGGTCATTCAAGATTTATTGGGAGGGTGAACTCCTTTGTAATGAGCCCACTAAGGCGGATCCTGGTGCCCTCAAGAGGTTGGTGGTACCCCTTGTTTACAGGCCCTTCCTACTGCAGTTGGTGCGTGTGGTGCCCTTAGCTGGTCATCTTGGGACCAAGAAGACTAAGCAAAGGCTATTTACTGGCCCCAGATGGGAGTAGAAGTGGAGTCCCACTGCCAGACCTGCCTCACTTGTCAGTTGTCTGGCAAGACTGGAGGCAGTGTCATTTCCCCACTGCAGCCTTTGCCAGGGGTTGGCACTCCATTTGAGAGGGTTGGCATCGATATTGTCTGTCCCCTTGACCTTCCTGCATCAGGTGGACACCGGTTCATCCTGATTGATCATGCCACTAGGTACTCTGCGGCACTACCCCTTCGGATCATTACTGCCAAGGTGGTTGCCAGCGCTCTCATGGGCATTTTTATCAGTGTTGGATTCCCTAAAGAGGTGGTCTCCGACAGAGGATTCAACTTCATGTGGAGTTACATGCAAGCGATGTAGCAGGAATGTGGGTTAACCTATACGTTCTCCACCTCCTACCATCTCCAGACCAATGGTCTGGTTGAGAGATTTAATACAACTCTCAAGGGCATGCTGGGTGCTTTGGAAGAGCCCCTAAGGAGGAAATGGGATCACCTCCTACCATGCCTGCTGTTCACCTACATAGAAGGGCCTCAAGAGGGTGTTGGTTTCAGGACCTTTGAGGTGCTCTTTGGACATCCCGTGAGGGGGCCCCTTACCTTGATCAGAGAAGGTTTTGAAGCCGACCCTCCAGGTCCTGCCAGGCAAGTGGGGGACTATGTCTGCCTTAATGGGGATAAGACTGAACTACTACTGTTAGCCCCCACTGACTCTCGCATTAAACTTGGTGACCAGTACCTATCCTTCACCATAGACAACACAATCTTTCCCGTCTCCCAATCTGTTAAAACCCTAGGAGTCTACTTAGATGCCAATTTAACTATTTCTAGACAAGTTAGTACAATCGCTACCTCGGCAGCATATTACTGCAAACTCCTCAACACCACCAGAACGTTCCTTTCCTCCTCAAAGTGCCTAGCCATTGCCAGAGCCTTAATAGGCTCTAGGCTGGACTACTGTAATGCCCTATTCTCAGGAACATCGGCTAAAAACTTGAATAAACTCCAAACTATACAAAACAACGCCCTCCGCGCTGCTTTGGATATTCCCAAAAGGGAACACATCTCAGCAGCCAGACAACAGGCACACTGGCTGCCTGTCCGCCAGCGCATCCTCTTCAAAACGCTAGCCATCACGCACAAATGCATACATCACACAGCACAAGACTTACAAGAACACCTTACACAAACTTACTGCATGTTCCCAAAGTCAAATGGGCCGGGGGGGTATTCAAGCTTCCCGTTCATTGCCGCCAGGCACTGGAACTCCCTGCCACAGGCCCTCAGACCTGCACCCTCTCATCTCACCTTCTGCAATGCAGTCAAAACCGGACAGCTCGCTTAAACACATGCCTTACAAGTCCCCACACCCCGACCGTGATATGTTTATGCCTAACACAAATAGCCAACTGACATTGAACTATGTGTGGAGGAAGATGTATGTATCTAGTCAATCAATGTGAGCCAAACTCAGTTAGGGACTAATGTAACCCAGCCTCCTACCCCAGTAATTGAACTAAGCCATGTAAGTTTGTGGGCTAATGTAACCCAGCTGGCCATCTTTACTTACTGTAACTATGATGTTTTCTTGGAACATCGCCTCGATGCCCCCGGCTCTGTGAGCGCTCCCAGCTCCTACACCCTCCCAGTTCCTGCAGACAAAGCATACTTAGGGGAATTAAGAAAAGTGTTATGCAAATGTACAAATGTAATGATATGAACTAAGCCTGAAACGTAACAGCAGGACATTGTAATTGAATCTGTATGTATTAACACTATAAGTTAAATGATATGACTTGGACTAAGCCTGAAAAGTAAATGGATGTAACCGTATTCTTAAGCTCAAGCGCCCAGATGCCCAAGGGTTAGTCGCGCTATAGAAATGTAATAAATAAATAAATATAAATGCAAATATATAAAATAAATATGTGTTAGGCCTCAAACGGAGGATGACACAGATGATGGGCTAGGCAACAGCGAATCTTAGGGCAAGCCAGGAATTGAACAAATACTGGCTTGACCTTAAAGCATCACAAGTGGATTGGACTCCAGGACAGGAGATCCTTGTGATGGGGCCTACCATGCCTAGAGCTTTGGCAGATAAGTGGACTGGACTCTTCAGGATAATCTCGAAGATGGGCGAAGTCAACTATCTGGTTGACATTGGAGTCCCTGGAGTAGCCCCTGAGGTATTCCACGTCAACCGGCTCAAGCCTTTCCACAGGCGAGAGGAAGTCCCATGCCTTCTGCTAGCCTCAGAGCAAGAGGAGGATGAGAGTGAGCCCCTTCCCGATTTGCTGCATAGCAACCCTCAGGATGGCTCAGTGGAGGGAGTACATCTCATGCAGATCTGACACCAGAGCAGCAGAGGGGCTGCAAGGCTTTGCTCCGGCAGTATGCCCCTCTGTTCTCACTGACACCAGGCCTCACCCCGTGGTGCAGGCACGGAATTGACACTGGTGACAGTGTACCTGTCAAAAGCAGATGCTATTGAATGTCAGACACTGAAGAACCACATCCAGGCTGAGGTCACCAAGATGTTGGACCTGGGTGTAATTGAACCCTCAACCAGTCCCTGGTCCAGTCCAGTGGTCCTTGTCCCCAAGGCAAGTTCCCAGCTAGGTACCAAGGATTGGCGGTTCTGTGTGAAGTACAGAGGGGTCAATGTCGTCACAAAAACTGACGCGCACCCATTGCCCAGGGCTGATGAGCTTGTGGACACCATAGGGGCTGCCAAATTTGTGAGCACATTTGACCTTACCTCAGGCTATTGGCAAATAGCTCTGACGGACCATACCAAGGAAAAGACTGCATTCTCAACACCAAAGGGACCCTACCAGTTTAGAGTCATGCCTTTTGGGTTGAAGAATGCACCTGCCACCTTCCAAAGATTAGTCAACCATGCGCTCCTTGGGCTGGAGGCCTTTTGTGTGGCCTACTTAGACAACATTGATGTCTACAGTTCCACCTGGGAAGAACATTTGACTCATTTGGATAAGGTGTTGCAGGCCTTGAAAATGGCTAACCTCACTATCAAGGCAACCAAGTACCAGATAGCTCAGGGGAAAGTCACTTATCGTGGTCATGGGGTACGAGGGGATGGAATCCAACCTCTCACCAGTAAGGTCTAGACCAGCCGTTAAAGTAGGGACCCGCAAAGGGACCTTGGTGTTAAGTACAGTACCGCAATTTGCAGTACCGTACTTATTGCCTTCCCCATTCCCATAGAGCCCTATGGGGCGAAAATGGAAATGGGGAAGGGCCATGGCTCAATGGGGAATTACCGCCCCGCCAACCTTGGAATGGGGTGGTAATTCCCCATTGAACCATGGCGGACCCGTTACAACACCGGCACCAACCATGGTGCTAATAGCGCCATGGTTTAGCGCCGGTGTTGTAATGAGGGCCAATGTATGGGAGCATCCCATACCCAAGACAATACCATCCGCAGCCGCCTTTTTATGGACATGGGGACCCCAGGGGCACACACTGGGGTCCCACTCCAATGCAAATGTTTGGGTTCCCAGGTTGGAGACAACCGAGGGGCAGACAGAGGTCCCATTGGAGACAGTAGAAAATAACAAAATCCTGATCTTCAACATTTCTGGTCTTACATTGACAACGGACAAGACCAGCATCCTAACGAAAGGCCTCTCCTTTGTTTCCACAAATCCAACCAACTGGTTCAACATCAACACAGTACTACGATGTTTTTTCCGTAAAATCAGGCTCAAATCATTTTTTGAAGATCACAAGGGTAAACCTGAAGAAATAGATACGGGGTTCAAAACCAAATCCACGTTCTTCCCAGGAGAAAATGAAGTGTCGCCAGCAATCATAACGTTTGAGAAGTGTGTGCCGAGGGAAGTCCAAAAAATTCAATCAAGCACCAGGAATCAAAGACACAACATGACGAACAACGAACGAAAAGCCCTGGAAACACTTGCAGATAACAAAGACATTGTTATCAAGTCTGCAGATAAAGGGGGTGGCATCGTGATCCAGAATGTGAACCAATACCGGGACATGGTGTGTTCCCTACTAGATGATGAGACCAATTACAAGAAACTAAAAAAAGATCCCAGCCCCCAGTCTAAACAGCAGATATAGGAAATAACCACATTTGCTTTGGAACACTGTTGGATCACAAAAAAGGAGGAAGCATTCCTTAATACATTGGAAGGCGGAGCACCTGCCTTCTATGATCTACCAACAATCCACAAGGATGCCTAAAACCACCTGGGAGACCCATAGTATCTGGGTGTGGATCCATCCTGAAACACTTATGCAAATGTGTAGATTATTTTTTTAAACTGCTTAGCCAACAAACCCTTACATATCTAAGATACACCATGGCCACAATCCAAGTCTTTGAAGATGTTCCTTACAAGTCATCTATCAACTTGCTTACCACCATGGACATAAAATCTCTATATACAAGCATTCCGCAAACTGAGGCCATCAAATGTATACAAGAACATTTAACACACCACATGATGCAGAGAAGGGTACCAATCAATTTCATCATTGAACTGCTGGAACGGGCTTTGGCAAGAAATGTCTTTTCCTTCAATGACTGTTTCTATTTACAAACCTGCAGCACCACAATGGGGGCAGCATTCGCTCCCAGTCTTGACATCATTTTCATGGGCGAATTTGAAAGAACATTTGTGCTGAATGAGATCAACCCATTCTTGAATAACATCACCAATTAGAAAAGATACATGGATAATGTGATTTTCATCTGGCAAGGGGACCACGCAACTTTAAAAAGCTACCACACTTCAATCAACTCATGCCATGAATCAATAACATTCTCTTTGGAATCCGACCCAATAACAATCCATTTTCTTGAGCTCAAGATACAGGCCAAAGATGACCAACTGATGTGCTCATTGTTCAAAAAGAACACGGACAGAAACACTCAACTCCATTACAAAAGCTGCCATCCGCGCAACCTAAGGGATAATCTTCCCTATGGACAATTTTTGCGAGTAAAACGCAATTCCACTGAGAAAACTGAATTCCGCCATCATGCATTGGAGTTGCAAGGGAGACTACTTAATCGGGGATACCCCAACAATTTGTCAAAAACAACTACAAAAGGGCACTTAATACTCCCTGTGAAGCGTTACTACAACCAAGCCCCAGCAGTGATGACCAAGACAGCATGACCTGCGTGACAACCTTCTGTCAGGCAACCACACAAATCAAACAAATCCTCAGAAAACGTTGGCCTTTAGTTCAACTCAATATTGCGGATGAACCATACCTTTGTCTGGCGCTAAAATGATCCAAAAATCTCAAAGAACATTTGACACATGCTCGACTTACTAAGAAAGCATCCAGGAACACTTTATGGAATCTCAGAGACCTGACGGGGCACCACCCGTGCAGCATATGTTTCATGTCCAGATTCACCGGCAAAATGACATATCGGGTAGAGAATGGACACTCCGACACTTCTCAAATTGCAAGAGTAGCAACTTTATCTATATTATTGAATGCCCCGGGGCGCTTAGATATGTAGGGCAGACCAGCAGACCTGTACACAAACGAATAATTGAGCACCGCTCAAGAATCAGGTGCAAGAATCACACTGCTCCGCTTGTCTCACACTACACAGAACAACAACACAACCAAGATGACATGAAGTGGTGGGTGACAGACAAAGTGCATGGAAATACCAACATTGGGTATGCGCTTAATTACAAAGAGGCCTGGTGGGTTTTTTAACTTGATACGGTTGACCATAGGCTTAATGAAGCCAGTGTTGCGACTCCATTCAGATAAAATCACTTCCACCGGGCCAATTCTCCTACTTCACCCCCGGTTCATATCACCAAGAGGCATTTATTCTGGCCTCTAACCAGGGGCTTGTGATCATCACCATGAAGTCATCTCACTTTCTAAAGGAAACTATGCACCCCTTTGATGACAACGCCTCTCACTAAGGCTTGATACCACACAGAGGACCCTCTTTCAGGTCAGTGGTGCCAACATAGGCATAAGAACAATTTGATTGTGCCTCTCCAACATATGTTTCTTTTTCCATTGAACCCCTGCAAACAAACTCCCAGCCCTGTACTTTTGATTCAAGCCAGGCAGCCTCCCATTTAAACATTTATGTGCTCTCTTCCTTGTAGAGACACATCCTTAGGCCCAGACGAAGGCGGCCTCCACTGCCTGCTGAAACGTCTTTGGACCATCATCCCTCGTGCAGTCCTTATCACGCCATCAAGAAGTAATTTTCTGACGTCGACCTTGGATTGATCTTTACTCACTCCCTGTGACTATGAACTGGTCGCGCCTGTATCCAGGACACATCTTTGAACTGGTCAAGAGACAATGATTTAATTAACTTTAGTCAGAAACACATATACTCCTGCTCTGACCACATTGGCTCTAATTCTATGGGTTGCTCACATGATACAAGTTCATGTATGCATTAACTGACTGGTTTTGAATTTGTTTGTATAACATGTCTGTTTGAAACAGAGGCTTTCCTGTACTCTTATGTATGTTTGTATATCCATTGTCCTACAATGTACTAACTAACAATGTAAACAATGTAAATATGTGTGTATAGTCATTTTCCGTTGAAAATAATTCATACTGAAACTATAAGTGTGACATAATTATTGTGAATGGGAAGACCAACCCCCCTAGTTCTTCCCTCTGAAAGCTCTGACTTCGCCCAAGCAACCGAGGAAGGTTAATTGGACAGAAGACTGTCAGAGGGCCTTTGTTGGCTTGAAGGAAAGTCTGTGTAGGGCACCTGTGTTCTGTGCGCCTGAATACAGCAAACCCTTTATCGACTGATGCCTGCGACGCCTGAATTGGAGCTGATTTGTCTCAGTTAGATGACAAAGGGAGGAAACATCCTATCATATTCATCAGTAGGCAACTCAAAGGTAGAGAACTTAGGTGGGCTACTGTAGAAAAGGAGTGTTTCAGCATAGTTTGGTGTTATGCTCACCTTGTCTCTGCGGGGACGTCAGGCGTTGCTGGGAGGACAGCTGTCTGGACTGCTGGGCTTGATAACTCGGGAGGTATAGTCTGCTTGGGGTCTGCTCCTAGGATGGGAAAGCGAGGTCAGCTGTGGGCTACTGGTACATGTGTCCGGCCAGACGACCCTCCCTGGTTGCTCTTCCCCTTCCGTGGGTATTGAATTCTCCCCTTGAATGCTCCTCACCTGATATTTGTGGTTGGTGGGCTATCCGTCCTGCTATTTGTTGCAGGGGCGCTGCTGCAGGGCTCAGGCTCTGATGGACCAAGTTACGTCACTGGTCCGCTTGCCCAGTCCGGCTGTGGCTAATACTAGCCTGCCCTGATCTGCCAAGGTAAGTCTTTACTTGTCTCCTGCTTGTTATTTGTCCTTCTCTTGCCTTTTCCCGTTGTTTTGCTCTGTCTACTTTCTTGTCATCTTGCTTACCCCCTTTTAAGGTGTTTTAGCGTTGTCCTTGCTGTTAGCATTAGCTTTAACGTGCTGATCTTTCACTCAAGTGTCTTTTCCTTCCTCCGCAGGTGCCGAGATGAAGTTGGTGTCCGCGGGGCAAAATGCTCAGACCTACTCCGCTTTGGATGATCTTGCGAAGAGATGGAGCGTTGCGCACCGTAACCCGGTAAGTGTGGCTGCGCGCGTTGCGCACCGTAACTCTGTAAGTGTGGCTGCGCGGGGTTTAAGTTGCAGAGTGCACGTGAATCTTTTGTTTTCCCAAACTAACCTGTTGTCTTTCTTGTTCTTTCTTCCAGGTGCCAAGTAGCTGTGGTTCTGAGGATCGATGATTGGGCTGCCGATGGAATTCTACGACTGTTTCCAGAAACAAGTAAGTATAGTTCTAATCGTGTTTGTTTTGTCTTCCTCCTTGCAGCTGAAGCTGAATGTCATTGGAGCCAAAGCGGGTCCCGATGCGGCAGAAAACAGAGAGCTGGTCACCGTGAGCGTCGCATGGATTTCAGCAGGGGTGGAGCGTAAATACTCAACCACACCCTGCCACTCCCAAAAGACTAGTCTGCATACACTGCTTGCAGGTAGAAGCAGTAACTCACCAATCCTTCATCTTGGAATAAGGGAGGAGCACTTCCTGTTCCATATGAGCCTGGTGCCAAAGGCGCCAGGACTGAGCCCATGTTATGACCAACCACTGGTCATAGGGTTCACTCATCAAAGACACTTAGGATACTCAGGGTTGGTACTCTTAGTGGTTACTTTATTTGGCTTCTTAGTTACTGGATCAGATGTCATCAAGTCATTGAGAGATCAAGGGGAACAAGGGACATTGAGCCCACTGGCTCCCACCACCCAGGCTCACATATTGTAATTGCCTGGGTTAGAACCAATTCAACTCCAAACATTCTAACCTTACACTCCCCACTCACAGCCTACATTCTGATGATGACATCAATCCTGGCACAGCACACATGCAAGCATAAGAGCCAACCCTAACAGCCCAGTTGACTACTTTTGGTGCACAGCGCGATCTGTGCAGAGTGGGGCCCAGGAAATGTTTAAAGGCTCCCACTACATTATGGGGGAGTGGTGCCTCTGAGCACCGAATTGTGACAGCAATCCCCCACAAGGCCCCCTTCTGGGACCTGGCTTAGTCGGGTGGTTGTGATAGAAACGCTTCACCAGCCGTGGTGCATGGACGTGATCACTGGGTTCCCATGTTCTATCTTTCGGACCGCAGCCTTTCCAGTCTATGAGGTAGTACAGCTGGGACTTGACCATCTTGGAGTCTAGGATGTCGTTGACCTCATATTCCAATTCCTCGTCCACAACCACAGGTTCTGGAGGTGTTTTGACTCGTGTACCAGGCTGAACAGGTTTCAGTAGCGAAACCTGGAACACAGGATGGATTCTCATGTTAGGAGGTAGAGTTAGCTTCATGGTGGCAGGATTGATTATGGCCTCGATGGTGTATGGGCCTAGGTATCTTGGCCGAAATGCTCTGGGCCCTTTCAAGGGTATGTGCCAAGAGGCTAACCATAGAGTGTCTCTGACTTGGTAGACGGGTGCCTTTTTCTGATGTTTATCTGCACATTTTTTCTGTCTTTCTTTTGCCTTGGCCAGTTGTTCTGCTGCCTTCTTAAGAACACCAGTGATTGTGTTATGCAAATTTGTTACTGCCAGCATTCCCAGTTCCTCAGGTGGATCAAAGATAGAGGTTTGTGGGTGTCACCCATACATTGTATAGAAAGGACTTTCCATACCATACTGGTATGGAAGGAGTTATAACTATACTCAGCTATCCACAGCATGTCCTTCCAGGTGTCTTCTGTTTGGTGGAGCATGCACCTCAGGTATTGCTCCAAGGTCTGGTTTGTCCTCTCTGTTTGGCTGTTGGTCTGGGGATGGTGTCTTGTGGATAGCCGAACATCGATTTGTGTGAGTTTGCAACTCTTTCTCCAGAACTTTGAAACAAATTGGCTGTCACGGTCAGATATCAGGATCGATGGGAATCCGTGTATGCAGACAACTTGTTCCCGGAATACCTTTGCCAGGGTGATGGCAGTTGGGAGGCCTTTTAAAGGAATGAAGTGGGCCATCTTTGAGAACAAGTCTACCATGACCAGAATGGTGTTAAAGCCTCGACAGGGGGGAAGATCTGTGATGAAATCGAGGGATGTGTGCCAGGGTGTTGGAGGGATTTCTAGAGGCCGTAAGAGACCTGCGTGCTTTGTATTTTGTGATTTGTTCTGTGCACAGATCCCGCAAGTTGATACAAACTGGAACAGGTCCTCCACCAGGTCGGCCACCAGTAACTTGATTCTGGCTAGTGCTTTGGTCACTCCCGGGTGTCCCTCAATTAGTGAGTCATGGTAACTTGCAATGACCTGGTTCTGTAAATCCTTATTTGGAATATAAAGACGCTCTTGATAATATGGCAAACCGTTGGTGACCGTGTGTTTTTTCCCCTCTGAAAGCCACGCCTGTTGCGCCTCTATGTTCATGTGACGTTGGACCTCAAGTCTTTAGTCCTCCAGAGGTGAAGTTACAGTAAGTGCCCCCATAATTTTTTCTTCTGGGTGTTACGCTCACCTGGCTCCCACAGGGGTGTCGAGCGGAACTGGACAGCCACGGTCTCCACCAACGTGATGCGTAGTGCAGAGATGACTAACTGGACTGGCCCACCTAGCTTCGTCTGCTTGACCCGTAGAAGTAGTCTCCTAAAGACGGGGACAGGGAATTAGCCACCCATGGATTTAAGTATTAACACCTCACTGCGTGCCCACTTATCACTTCTGACATTCCCTTTCCCAAAGCTCACCTTATAGTTTTGATGAGCTCTCCATCCTGCGAAGAATGCAGGGGCGCGTTGATGGCCAGTTACTTCACTGGCTTGATTATATTGGAAGAGTTCTGGACAAATCTTGGCTCCAAACCTCTGGGCGAAAGGCCGTAAGTATATAGTTCTAATGAGTTCAAAATGTCCGATTAATCACTCTTGTCCAATTCCTTGTTTCTTTTGCAGCTTAGACCCAAAAGATGATTGTCTTGTGGCAGCTGAAAGCGTTCAGGTAAGAGTCTGTGTTTTGTAACACTGTCCGGTAAATGATGCCAAGGTTTAACTCGCTGCTTTCTCTTTTCTTGCAGGTGCAGAGTAGGAAGATTTGGCGCGCTGGTGGATAATACCTCCTGCGGTAAAATCAGGTAAGCATATGGTGGCAAGAGATTGTCCTTGTTTGTTCCCTTGGCTCACCTTGGTGTTTTCTTGTCCCCCTTAGGTGCTGGAATGCGGCAACCAGGTGATAGAGACAGCACCGGATCATAGAGATGCTGCAAGGAACGGTGAGTATGGCACGGCGCTGCTGCTGGCGATGCAACGCGTTTAAAATGAAGTCTGTTTCTGGTTCGAAGATGCGCTGAATCCGAAATCAGGTAAGGAATCCAGTAAAGTTCTTGTTCTTACCTTTCTTCTTCTTTCCCTTCTTTCTAGGAATCCTGGACTCGAGGCGGGAGTGGCAGGATACTGGATGCTGACTGCAGACATGGTGAGCGTTACGCTGCTGGATGCAGAATAACACGAAGCATGTGCTGCTCTTTGGGCGTGGTTTAAATAGCCTTCAAAGTAGTCCCAGGTAAGTATTCCTCCACAGCCACACCCGAGTAACAAAATAGTCCCTAAGATAAAATAGTCCCTTCAAGCCTCACATGGGCTTGGATGCTTGGATCACTTGCAGCATGGTCTGCATCAGGTAAGTTTTAACATATGAGCCTGGCGCCATAGGCGCCAGGACTGATGTCCCATATGAGCCTGGCGCCATAGGCGCCAGGACTGTACCCAGATAGCCCCTAACAGGGGTTGCTGGGTTTGTTCCAGGTAACATGATGCCTTCTTCCGGGGTTGATGGACTTGGTCTGGATGCCCGGGGGTAGACATCATGACACTGGGATGATAGCCACGGGATCTGGCATTGCATACGCATCTTCTCCTTCACCCTTGCAGGAACAGAGCGTCAGCCTTGCCATTAGGTAACCCGGAGCGGTAGGTGATCACGTAGTCATATTTGGCAAAACAAATGGCCCACCGGAGCTGACGAGATGACTGCGCTCTTTAGATATTGCAGGTTGCGATGATCCGTAATCCCGGTGACCGTATGCCGGGCCCCTAGGAGGTAGTGCCTCCAAGCTTTGAAGGCTGCCTTAATTTCCATTAATTTCTTTATCGGTAATGGCGTAGTTCAATTCCAGGGCTGAGAATTTATGCAACCAAAATGCCAAAGGATGCAGTTGACCAGTGTCTGGGTTTCTTTGCGAAAGGACTGCTCCCATAGCTATGTTGGAGGCATCAGTTTCAATCACGTATGGGAGGTCAGGCCAGGGATGTTGTAAAATTGGGGCTGAGGTGAACTGCTGTTTCAGATTCTGGAAAGCTTCTTCCGCTTCTGTGGACCACTGGAAACGCTTGTTCTTTTGTAACAATGAAGTCATAGGATAGACAATTTGTGAGAATCCTGGAATGAATCACTGATAAAGTAAAGGGAGTCCAGAGAACACTCTGGACTCCCTTTACTGATGGTGGTGAAGGCAAGTTGAGGATGGTGTCTACCTTTTGTGTATCCATACGAATGCCCTGTGGTGTGAGGATAAAACCTAAGAACTCGACTTCCGTTACATGGAAGGAGCATTTTTCCAGCTTGGCGTACAGATGATGTTGCCAGAGTTTCTCGAGCACAGCCCGGACATGTTTGATATGATCTTTCTTGGTAGCCGAATAGATCAGGAAGTCGTCAATGTAGTCAAGTGTGCAGACATCAAGTAACTCCCAGAGTACGTCGTTCATAAAGAACTGAAATGCTGCAGGGGCGTTACAAAGCCCAAAGTGCATGACCTGGTACATGTACAAGCCATATTTAGTACGAAAGGCGGTCTTCCATTCGTCGCCCTTCTTAACTCGAACAAGGTCGTAGGCCCCTCTAAAATCCAGTTTGGTGTAAATCTGGACATCCTTGACTTGGTCCAGGAGTTCTGGGATGAGTGGCAAAGGGTAGCAGTTCTTAACCGTTATCTGATTCAATGAACGGTAATCGATACATGTCCTCATATCCGCTCCTTCTTAGGGACGAAGAAGAGGGGTGATGCTGCAGGTGACTTTGACGGGCGGATGAAACCATTTGCTAGGTATTGGTCGAGGTAGGTTTTCCAGTGGGGATTCTCCTGTTCGGTGAGTGTGTAGATCCGGCTGCAAGGAATCTGGGCTCCCGGTACAAGGTCTATTTGGCAGTCGTAGGGCCTGTGCAGAGGTAGCCTATTTGCCTGATCCTTCCGGAAAACATCCTGGTAATCCGTGTATTCGGATGGCAACGTGCCCGTTAGGCCCAGCATCTTTCCTTCTATTGAAAGAGTTCTAACTTGTGCCCCTGGGAGTGACTTCGCCTGGTAACAAGAACCAGCACATTGTTTCGAGAAGGTTAAGACCCTTGCATGCCAGTCTATTTGAGGGTTGTGGGTTTCCAGCCAGGGTATCCCCAGAATCATCTGGAATTGCGGAGCGCTGATAAGGTAAAAAATGATAACTTCCCGATGTCCGTCTTGACAAATTCCCAATTGCTCCACAATCTATGTATGCTTCCAAAGCGTGCATTCTAGATGGTTATTTGTGACTGCTTAGGATCACTGGTATAACTTGGTGCGAGGTCTGTGAAGGTTCCTTCTTAATGCTCGACAAGCGGACCTCTACACTTGCCGGGTGTTGAGGTTTTCCGAGTCGAGTTCAGCATCCCCTCTATCCGTGGCTCCCACCGTCTTCCTTGGTGGTTTCACCGGACACTCCCAGAGGAAGCGACCCGCCTTTCCACAGTACAGGCATTGGTGCTGCTGTCTCCTTTTTTCCCTCTCTGCCTTGGTTCGTGGGCTCCTCAAGCCCCCTATCTGCATGGGTACAGGATGGCTCTCGGGTTGCCGGGACTGAGTTTCTGTAGCCCGGACGTACACCGTGCGCCCCTCGGACCGGGCACAATCACACTTGCAATCCTGCAGCCTGTTGTCAAGTTACACGGCTAAGTCAATGTACTCTGCACACCCGTCGGGGGGATTCACTACCTGAGCCAGAATGTCTTTCCGCTCTCCCCGCAGACCTCGGTAAAAAAGCGTGGTTCTCTTTTCTTCCCGCCAGTTTGATTCGCCCACTAACCTGTTAAAAGTGGCAATATATGTCAATAGATCTTGGCTGCCCTGCTAGAGCGACAATAGTTTGTTGTCCAGGGCCTGGCCACTTGTGTTTCCTGGCCAAATAGCTTTTCGAGTTTGTGTTGAAACCCCACGAAATCGTGGAGCAGCGGGTCATCCCTGTTTACCAATGGAATTGACCAGTCTCGGTGGCACTTCCAACCAAATACGAAAGCACAAATGCGACCCTTGACTGGTCGTTGGGAACGCTCCTGGTCTACATAGGAAGTGTAAGCGGCACCGATTCGTAAAGATGGCGTATTTGTTGGGATCGCCAGCGAAACGTTCAGGTGGGGCCAAGGGGACAGCACCAGGCAGAACGACTTGCGCCAGTACGGGTTTTGATGTCGCAGAAGATGGAGTCGGTACAATTGCCTTGCTAAATCATCGGTACAATCCCGATTCACAATCAATTCCCTTCTCAGGGCTTTGGTTTCTTGTCGGGCCACGTGTACCTCCGTTCGTAACTCTCCCAGTAACTGGGCTAATTGGTCAGTGTCTGAGGTTTCCATGACGTCCAGGCAGAGGTTCGGAGGAGACTTTGCGTTCTGTTACGCTCACCTTGTCTCTGGGGGGACATCGGGCATTGCAGGGAGGACAGCTCTCTGGACTGCTGGGCTCGATAACTCGGGAGGTATAGTCTGCTCGGGGTCTGCTCCTAGGATGGGAAAGCGAAGTCAGCTGTGGGCTACTGCTACATGTGTCTGCCCAGACCTCCCTCCCTGGTTGCTCTTCCCCTTCCCTGGGTAGTGAATGCTCCCCTTGAATGCTCCTCACCTGATATTTGTGGTTGGTGGGCTATCCGTCCTGCTATTCGTTGCAGGGGTGCTGCTGCAGTGCTCAGGCTCTGATGGACCAAGTTACGTCACTGGTCTGCTTGCCCAGTCCGGCTGTGGCTAAGACTAGCCTGCCCTGATCTGCCAAGGTAAGTCTTTCCTTGTCTCCTACTTGTTATTTGTCCTTCTCTTGCCTTTTTCCATTGTTTTGCTCTGTCTACTTTCTTCTCGTCTTGCTTACTCCCTTTTAAGGTGTTTTAGCATTGTCCTTGCTGTCAGCATTAGATTTAACGTTTTGTTCTTTCACTCACGTGTCTTTTCCTTCCTCTGCAGGTGGCGAGATGAAGTTGGTGTCCGTGGAGCAAAATGCTCAGACCTACTGCGCTTTGGATGAGCTCGCGAAGAGATGGAGCGCTGCGCAACGTAACCCGGTGTGGCTGCGTGGGGTTTAAGTTGCAAGGTGCGCGTGAGTCTTTTGTTTTCCCAAACTGACCTGTTGTCTTTCTTGTTCTTTTTTCCAGATGCCGAGTAGCTGTGTTTCTGAGGATCAATGATTGGGCCGCTGATGGAATTCTACAACCGCTTCCACTCTTGAGATATGAACTGGGCCTAATCTCGGTTTATGCAATTTATAAATGGAAATTATGTGCACTGTATCGTAAATGTTTATTGAATCAACTGACAAAAGGAATTACTAACATTATCTCTACTTATCTACTGAGTTCATTGGATAACTTTCCAAAAATATGGCGTTTAAAAATTCAGTCTATTCTAGAAAAGGCACAAGTAGATGCAATCTTGTTAATGGAGACCCCGTATAGAGCTAAAACAAAAATTTGGGAATCCGTCTGGATATGTACTCGCATGGCTTGTGCCAATAACAAAAAAAATTTGGAATACCCATTTGAATTGAAACGCTATCATAACGTGCCAAATTATATGGTAAGGTCACCCAACCCAAACCATCGTGATGGCTTTATGAGATTTAGGCTGAATTTATGGTAAACAAATGATGTGCTGAATAGACGTAGCAATGATGGTACTGTTTTGCATTGTCGATTCTGTAAACAGTATCAGAAACTCCTAAACATTTATGCTCTGAATATGAAGAATTATTATTAGTCCGCTGTGTTCATTTTAAACACCTATTTACTGAATATCGGGATTTGACAACAGAGAAATGATGGGATCTATTATTTTATACCAAGAGAAAGGCAGTGAGATATGCTGTTGTAAATTACCTCCATCAATTGAAACTAGCAATGTATGTACCCTCGAAATGATTGTATAGAGCCTTGCTCAATTATTGAGGAGGAGACTGGAAAACATTAATTGTTTTATTTCAGGCTTTATCTCTTCTTGTCTTCTTGTTTTAATTATGATTGCATAACTGTTGTCTTATTGTTTCGATGTTCTTGTATATGTTTCATTTTCCTATTGTCATTATTTTGTATATTATTAAGTTGAAAGGTCACGAGTTTTTCGTGACCAAAACAACTAATAAATAAAAAATATAAAGAACTGTGTTATTACTAACATAGTGTGTAGACATTCCTTTGTGGGGACTTGGGGACTACACTGTACTTGGGAACCAGCCCGCATCACCTCCTGAGAGCTAAGCCTTGATTGCTCGTTCATTGCTACCAACAATAGAGAATCTTGGCTGAGGTGCTCTGCTTCTACTCTGCCATATAGAGCGCAGAAGTACAGATAATCCCCCTCCAGTCTTTACAACAACCTCTTCGAAAACCCCTAAAGATTGGCCTGTAATTGGTGGGGGCATTGTTATGGGAGTGACTGACCTGGCAGTCGGATATCAGAGGTGGGCCGTCCTCACTAGAACGGAAACAGAAGTGATCCATACAAAGGTTATGGGAGTCACTGACCTGGCAGTCAGATACCAGAGGAGGTCCCTTCTCACTAGAATGGAAACAGAAGAGATCCATACGAAGGTTATGGGAGTCACTGACCTGGCAGTCAGATACCAGAGGCTCTCAAGGCTGGAATTTGTGTTAACATACGGCAAAGGTTTTTCCTCATGGAGGCTCGCAGCTCCAAAATGGGCAGGATGCATGTAAGCAGACATTGGGGGTCATTACGAGGTTGGAGGTAGCCATGGCGCTATTTGCACCATGGCTGCCTCCAAAATTGTTCCGACTCCGGTCTGGTGGGTGGAGCAATTACCGGTCCATTCCGAGGACGGCGGGACCGGTAATTCCCCATTCACCAGAGCCATTCCTCATTCCCGTTTGAGCTGGCATAGGGCTCAATGGGAAGGTGGCAATAACGGTACCGCAAATTGCAAATTGAGGTACCGTTATTGACCCCGGTATCCCTTTGCGGGTCCCGTCCTTAAGGCGTTAAGGAAGGACCCGCAAAGGGAACTCGTAGTAGGGCGGTAAGGGATTACTGGCACCGGTGCCCTTACCGGTTCCGGTAATCCCTTACCGCCCACCTCGTAATAACCCCCATTGAGTGTAGGTGCATGAAGATAAGGTCTGAAGTAGGTGGGGGCATTGGGGGCAGCCAGGGGCTGCCCCAAAGCATGCTGTAGATACGGAGCGGTGCTAGGCAGGGAGGAGTGTTTCGCTGCAGTACCCGGTGGCCGTGCTGGAGCTAGTTTTGGGGTTCAACAGGTACTGACCCCTTACGGTCAGTTAAGCCTCCTTGTCAACTGAATGCAGTGGTCCCGGGTTTATTCGCTCCATGCTAGGGGATTGGAGCTATTACCTGGCAGTTAGTAACCAGAGGCGGACGTCTGCTACTTTACAAACAGGAAGTGACATAGGTCACCCAAGGACAACAAAATACTGGTGAAAGCCCAGGAAATGAAAAGGGCCACCTTAAAGATGCTGTAGGACATTGTGCTAAAGGAGGCTGGACCTGGCCGCATTTTGTTTGCTGGCTCCAGTAAATGTGATCTGTTGTTTTCAAAAAGTATAAATTGTGTCTGTGGTCATTATTTTGAAAGAACCTATTGCCTCTGGGTCTGGGGTGGGGGGGCAAAGGAGCAGATTGGCCCCGCTAAGGGAATGGCCGGTCCCCAGAGGGCATGGCAGACGGACAACCGGCATAGTGGGTCACCCCTTTGACCCCCCTACCCCCGGGGGTACCCAACGCCTCACCCAGTGCTTAATTTGTAAAAACGAAGTGCCACGGCCCAAAACATATTGGCTCACTAATGCTGGCCCCAGCAGCACCGCTGCAGCGGCCTGCCTCAGTGTTAGATCTGCCACCACCAGCCCATCACACTGCTGCTGCTCCATATTTGGTGCTGCATCAACTGCTGGCGCGAGCTAGTAGTGGAATGGATGAGGAAGGAGCATGCATGGGTTGAGGAAGTAATGCTTTAAAGTTGGAAAACAATTGTTATTCCAGGTTTAGTGGTTCCAGCAACCCCACAGGCAAAAGAGTACATTTCAACACACTTTAGACCAAATTTGTCTGGACCATACTTGCTGTACTCGAAGTAATCATGCATTTGATGAAATGCTAGAGAGCCTAGAACCACTACCTTTTGTGTGTTTTGAGTCCTTTAAAGAAGTACCCTCCCATTTCCATGAGGCCCCTGCATGTGCATGGAGTATTTCCCTGTAACCCCCTTTACCTGCATAGTGCTTTGCATAGTTTTCTGATTATTCAGCTGCTTCAATGTGCCATGCTCTATGCACGGCTGGAGAGTCGACACGTACTCATGCTGATTATTCGCTAAACTCCTCCCGGCTGGTTGATAACTACCCATGCCTGATGTTCGCTACACTCCTCACTTCTGCACCTCCATAATCCCCAAAACTGCCTTCCCTTTCGGTAATTGCTCCAGTCCTGAGCTGGATTATCTCCTCTGCTCCTGGTAACATGGCATTGCACAACCCATGCCTTTCAATGCCGTAACTTGCCATTCTTTATAGCCTCTGTGTGGCCTTACTCTTTTGACCATGGCCTGTTCAGCAATTATATCTCTTTGACTCCAACACATTCATTAAACTCCACTACCAACGTTACACCCCAGGCTATTTTTGCAATACTGATTCTCCTGGCCAGGACCATGGATCGATGGCCATTATACTTTATTAATGCCCTATGTTGTGCTTGGCAGTCCGAATTTGGTAAATGAATGCAGTGAAATCTTATACTAATGAGCTAATGCCTCATGGATATGCTTCATCATGTTACGCATGTTCAGGATAATAAAACCAAGGAGGTGGAGCCCGGCCCTTGCTATCAAACTCTGTCTACCCCTTGGCCATACAATGTTTTGTTTTCCTTGGTTCATACTTCATACTTTATCCCCCCGTTTGCTCTAAGGACCGGTGGGTAGCCCCCGCCGACACCCCTCAAGGTGTCCAATGTCTGCTTCTATCTAAAACAGGCATCCACTTGGTGCCTCGCTAATAACAGGTTCCTATACAGACACCACCAACGGTGTCCCAATGCAACTCATACCCCACATACTTTACCACAAGGGCCGACACCGCCCTCCGGTGCCGACTCACAACTTTCTCCCTGCCTATACAGTCATCGCTTTTCGATGTCCAGCTATCCTAGCGCCCCATTCTACACTACTCGTCTCCTACCGTGCCGCTTCTGCAGCAAGCCTCTCACCCCAACTGGCCCAGCCCCAGGTGTCCCCCTATCGCCTTGCCGTCCCCCCGGCCAGGGCTTTGCCGGGCCCTCTGAACCCCCTGCACCCTCTCTCCCCAAGCCTCCCTACCGGTTCTCGCCCAGAGCCCCCCACCCTCATCCTCCTCCGTGATCCCTGTCCCTAACCCTGACCATTCCTATCTCTGGTTTGCTCATCCCCTCTCCTATCTCCAGGGTTCTAAGCCTCGGGCCCCCCCTCAGCACAGCCTAGACCCTCTCATCCCCCTAAAGGCCGGCTTCCCCAGCCCCGGTCTGCCATCCCCCCATCACTTACCCCCCAGCCTTGATCATTGCCTGCCCCCCCATTCCCTCCTAAACCTTGAGTCCCCCCCTTCTGCTCCCTCTGGTCACCTTCTTGCCCTGTCTTAGGCCCCCCCCTCGCCCTCGTGTCTCCCTCCTTCCGGGAAGACTTCCCCTTACTGTTTTGTCTGTTAACGTTACCTGAGCCCCCGTAGTCTCTTCTTGCTCCCCCTCCGACCGGCTTCCCTTGAAGACCTTTGTTGTAGGTTTGTGTTTCATTCCTTTTATCCCCCTCCCACCCTGCACTTTTGGGTTTGGAAATGGTTTCCAAGTCCCCTAACTCCCTCCCCTTTTTCCTAGGGCCTCCCCTGAGTCTAGGACTCTTGGGGCGCAGTAAGATCTAATCTATTGTCTGTGCATTCCCCTATGGGCCTGTCAGTGCTTTGCTAAAGGGATCACAATGTAACTCCTCCAAGACTCTCTGCTGGCTGCCGGCGGCAGAGAATTCCCCCTCTGTCTGCGCCGGATGCTCTCCTCTCCCGAGCTTCTTTTCTGTTCAAGTCTTTTTACCCTTCGGGTGTGCCTCCCTCCCCCCTGTTCCTGTTGTCCAGTGACCTCCCCTGGGCTACTATGTGCAACCCACCTTCCTTAGAGCCTCCCTCCATTCTAGGCACATGAGAGCGGTACCCACCTACGAGAGGTGCGTTCTGTCTGACTCAAAATAACCGGGTACCTTTAGAGTGATCAGAGGGTGTCGTATCCAGATCATGCCTCTGCTTTTCAAGAAACACCCCATCCTGCAATTGGTTTTCCTCCTAGCCTCTTCTATTGCCCCATGTCGTAGCGCCCCCCTCCACTCCAGTCTAGGAATTATTTCCAACCACATGACCTCGGAAACCTGGAAGACCCTACCAATTCTGTTCAATAGTGATTTAGCAGCTCCGATAATTCCTTTCTGCCTTTAGCCACTAGGTCGTTGCCCCCAATGTGGACCAACAAAACGTCAGGTAAACAATGTTGATGGATTGCCTGTTCGAGAGAGGCCCATAAATGGTCGCTTTGGAGTCCCGCCTTGGCGATCCACCGGATCTGCGTATTTCGAAGTCCCAGGTTACCATCCCTGTGTGCCTTCCGTGCTCTTCCCGCTGCCCTGGACACGAAGGAATGTCCCACGATCCATACCCGGGTGGAATCTGAGGAGATATTTGAGATCGATTACCTAGAGTGAAGTGGTGCCCCCTACCCCGCATCAGGCGAGCCCCCCCAACCCCCTCCGCTGAGGCCCGCTATGCCATTTAACGTACATAGAGTTTGTATTTGTCCGATTCCCATCTCCCTATTTTTTTTTACCATGTCCTCTCCCAGGCCCTCTCTACTTGCCGTTGTTGCTGCGCCTATACGGAATGAATGAGTGGAATATAGAACCGTATTTACTCCGGATCTAGCCAATGTTGCACCCAGGACCCTTCGGAACTGGAACTGTGTGAGGGGTGCCCCGGTGTCCGGTCAAATGGTCGAAAATAAATGGTCGAATGACCATTTGATCGAATCAAAATGGTCGAAAAAAAAAGGTCAAATTTTTTTTATTTATTTATTTACATTTTTTTTGAAGTTTTGGTTGCTTAAAAAATATTTTTAATAAAGACAAAGGGCGGTTGGGGGGGAACCCCCCATAAAATAAAAAAAATATATAAAAAAAATTCGACCTTTTTTTTTCCGACCATTTTACTTCGATCAAATGGTCATTCGACCGTTTGGTTTTCGACCAAATGACGTAACCGGGTGCCCCATCCTCATGCGTGAACAGGTACCCCGCTGTGCCCCTCCTAACCCTTAGGTATGCCTCCATGTTCTGCACTGGACAGAACGCCTCCTGCCCCAGTCTCGCCAAAGCCAACGCGCAGCCCTTCGCCCCCAATCTGTTTTGGATATCCTGATTGTGACAAGAGTCTCGTTTTTTATATCCACATCGCCCCTTAGCAGTGCCCTGTGTTCGTGGTCCGCTTTAGCCTTAGCCACCAGCTCCCAATGTATCTTCCTTAAATCAGGAAGCAGAGCACCCAGTGAATTACACTTCCCCAATGGAAACACCTCCCCCGCACCACGCTTTCCACCCTTTTAAAGCATAAAGCTGATGCATTCCCATTCGCAAACTACACATTGGAACACGCGTCCCAAATATAAACACCTTCCCCGCACCTCGCTTTTCAACCCTTTCCAGAATAATGCTGATGCATTCCAATCCTGCCCCCTACGAAACAAAACCTTCCCATCGGCAAGCAGAGCACCCAGTGAATTGTACTTCCCCACCAGAAGCCCTCCCCCCGCACCTCCCTTTCAACCCTTGCAAGGCGCACAAACCCTATTAAATTGAACGACATTGCTGCGCCCCTTGCGGCTGTCTGACCGGGAATGGTAGGGCATATGCATTGCGACAAGCGTTTGTTACGGGGAGGTTAATACGTGGCCAGGGGGCGAGCTAGGAAGAGGTCAGGGTGGAAGTCGAAAGGTGGTACGATGTCCCGAGTTCGAGGCGCACTGCGAGGAGGTCAAGCACCCAACAATGCATCAGTGATGGGCGGGAGGCTGCTGCGCAGCAATAGGTTTGGGGGCGAGCACACGGCGCCACCCCAAGCGACTCACCGACAACACATAGCTACTGTGAGATTATAATTTACACACGTACCCTGCACGCTCGCTGTGGCCATTTGTCTTGCCCCGATGCACTCCTCGACTGCATTTCCAATCCTCCCCCACCTATGGCTTAGTTTGTTTCTACCCCGAACCTGACCTCGTCCTTAATTGCATTCCATTCGTTTGCAATGCCACGACAGTAGCTCCCTGTGCACGCTTTTGTTTTAGAGCAATCAATGCCCACGGTCCCTCCATGTCGTCGGCGCTTGTACCTGGACCGCAGCCTTCACACCGGCCACCCCAACCGCATTGGTGGGCTGCTGTCCTGCTTTATAATTCGTATCTTCCCATTTGCTAAATCATTCGACAAAACAAAACCCATTCTTTCCCCCCCTCTGTGTTTATGACAACCGGGGAATGGCCCAGCTGTTTCCCCCTGCTGCCTGTGTACAACCCCCAGGCCATACCGTGAAAAACCCTTGCGAGCCATCCCCGAATCTTTAAAAACCCGGCATGTGCATAACCCCCGGCCATCCTGGGCTACATCCCTAAACCTTTTACAACCAGGGACTGGCCTAGTTATCCAGCCCTGGCGCTCCGTGTCCAATGCGCCATTTCCCCCGCCGCACCCCGCGCCCGAATGCCGCCCTAAAACAAAAGGAGGGGTCGGGGCAACCTTTCGGAAAGATGGCCTCACAGCTCCGCTCCCCGAGGCGCTTTGCCTGCAAGGCGCTACCTTAATACACAATTAACATTAGAATCGCGCTTCCCGGGGCCCAAGTATCCTGACTAGCCTCTGGCAAAACCCAGGTACCCGAACATGCCATTACCGTGCAACAATAAAAGACAAAACAACTGTACATCACTCAGCCTCTTCTTTGGCAAGCCAAACCAATTCCCATTAAATGCGCTTTGAATCGTGTTATTATTACATTTGAGTGATAACCTTTACCGGCGACTATACAACAGCCCGCTCCCCTCTCACATCATGCTCTTTACCTTACACCCTTTCCCGAAATCTCAGCTGTGCCCCCGCATGTCCTTGGCGCGTGCATCCCTACCCCGAAGGATCATTTTGGAACCCATTCTGAACTCCCTCGCCCACCGCGTGCCCCCATAAATCTGGAGCCAAACCCTAGCAAACCCCCAACGGCAAACCATATTACCCACCCAGTGCTCGCTTTCCCAGCAAGCCTCATTGCGTCCCTTGCACTGTGTTACCTTCACCCCCGCTCGACACACACGTGCCACCAGCCACTGATAACACCGGGCTGTTACCATCTTCCTTCGGATTGTAAAACCGCAGACTACAGGCTTGCATTCCGTCTTCACCCTTTCTGCAACCGTCGTTCGTGCGGGCCCAAGTAGGTGTTCAAAGAGGACTTTTGTTCTTGTGGACGATCCTGGTGCAGCACAGGGGCCTTCACACTGCAGCTGGAAGTCTTACCCGGCGTATACCCGCCTACCCATGTACAACCTTATGCGCATTGCCCGACGTGCTGCTTTACCCGCCCGTACGAGCCCCGCACTCTCCCAGCCTAAATGTACCACATTCCAGCCCACACTTCGACAATCCAAAGGCCCCACAGATCCAGCATTAAACCCCTCGCACCCCTACCTTCGCCTCCTCAGATCCTCAACTCGAACCGATAAACCTCTGACACACCACAACACTGGAAACTTCTGGAACTTCCTCGTCAGGACAATGCAGCCCGACCTCCACTGGAACTCCCGCCACGCCAACACGATCACCAATACAGGAGCCATGCTGGATGCAGCCTACACTGCCTGAGCATGGAGCTGAAGCCGGAGGAGACGGCGTGTCATGGATAGGACAGCAGGAGGACTACTGGACTGCCACTGTGTATGCTGATTGTGCGCACCACCCACTGCCTGCTGTGTGCACCAGCCAACACCAGGGTGTGGTTTCAGACGCACTGAGTCTGTGCCCACTGCCTGGCTGGCACACAAAGGCCCAGCAGTGTCAGTCACAGCATGCTCACGGCCGTGTGACTGACTGATGTGACCTGCTGACCAGCAAGCTACACGTCGACAGGCACTGCAGGCTCCTGTGTCAGACACACACACCCCCCACATGGCAGCCAGACCACCCTGCGTGGGCGACCCATGTCGCAAGAAAAAAAACATTTACGCTGTTGGTTTCGCCGCTGGAGCATTTTTGTAATTGTATTTTATTTGGTTTTATATAGTGCTGAACATAAGAACAAAAACGGTACAATAAAAGGTAATTATAATTGATACACAGCATACATCTGTGGTTACGATAACCTTCATTAAGTATTCGAAAAGAGGTAGGATCGCAGAGAGACTCGAAAGGATAAGTAAACAGTGATAGAGCAAAGAGAGAGAAGAGAGAGTGGGAGAACATTCCAGTTTAAAGGTGCCAAAAGAGAGAAAGAACGGAAATAAGATTGAGCACAGGGAGGACAAGGAACCTTACTTAAGAAGATGAAAAGAAAAACAAAGTGAACGAGAAAGAGTAAAATGAGATTAAAGAAGAGAGATAAGCAGGCCTCCATATAAGGTGCGTAGTAGGCCTTTTTACACATGAAAATCTTGTAAATGCGACAGCTTTATTATTTTCCTGTGTACATTTACACATAAGTTTAGAGCAGAGGGCAGTGCAAAGGTCAGGTTACTTGACAGAAACCAGAAGGCTTCTTGTGATTTTTATGTACATGGATGTAATTGCAGGCCACCTCTAAAACAGAATATATTTCTCAGAAGCCTTTCAAAAAAATAAACTGCACACTGTGATAAAAGGAATGGTTTATTTCCATTCATCTTCTGCTGTGTTGATGTTCATGGAGCAAACAGAAGCACTGTGCATATTTATTTTCCTAGCATTTTAGGACTGTATAATTATTAAGATTGAACACTAAGTTGCAATTGAGAATTAATCTTTTGTAATAAATTATCCAGTGAAAGCTACCCAGTATTGCACAACTGTATTTTCAGCGTTCCTGTGCTGTGTGCATAATCATGCGGTGGCAGATAATTTTTACACGTATAATTTAATTTACACTCTAATTATAAAAACAGTGTGTAAAATGAGTATGCACGGTCTAGTTTATATCCATTCAACCTTGCAGTCAATGGGGTACATTACTATAAAAGGTCAGTGCCAGGAGAGTTTTTGCTCAAGCGTGATTGTCATTACACCAATCACAGGTGTTCTAGCCTCTCGAATCTTCAAGACTACAATTAAAACATCCTAAGCCTGACTCTCCAGGTAGTGCAAGTGCTGTTCAAAAACAAGCAAATTAAAGTTACATTTGTAATTGAAATAGAAACTCAGAAAAACCTGTCCCTGTGATCCAGATAGGTATTTAAACTTTATGTAGTGCTTCATACATTGTCCGTCCAACATCTAGGCACTGCGATTATACTTCAGGCGATACTCAGTTTTCCAACCTCTGCAGGATGTTAACCGGAAGGATAGCTCAACTGGTTGATCGCTCATGGCTGCGATCTATGCATGATTTGTAGGTTGCCGGTACAAATCCCGGCAAGGTTGACTCAGCCTTTCATCCTTTCGAGGTCGATAAAGGAGTACAGACTTTGGTTTGGTGATAATTGTGATAAACATGTTCTATGTACAGCACTTTGCCAAAAGCGCTAAATATTTGACCATGAGATTAGATATAGAATTTAGCATGGAGTCCTTTCCTCTCTGCACTGTTGCATCATAACATTGGTATACCATTTGGAAGTAATAGCTCCAGGAAATGAGGCTTTTTCATTAAACATCAAAATATAATTCTGCTATCGAACCTCAAAACACACAATACAATTCATGTTTGCTTTACTATGTAATTGGCTAGGTTTTTGTGTTTTCAACATTTAAATATATACTGGAGAGATCAAATGGCCAGACCTTAGAGAAATAATAAAAAGGTGTATTCTGTCACAATGCAGAAAGCTGCAGCATAGTAATGATTTCCATACCGTTTTTCCACACGTCGGCTGGATTTCACATACATTTTATTCTCTTGCAAAGGAGAAAACTCATTTTTACTCTCTTGACAACGCATTTACTCTCAAAGTTTAGAAATAGGGAGTAAAATACTCCCACCTCAAAATGTTATCTGGAGCACTGGAGATAAGGGGGTTCAAGGCCATGAAGGGATTTAAAAACTAGACATAGAATATTAAACTTTAAACGATGATGAAAAGAGAGCCATCCTATACCAGTCAAAGAAGATGAAATAGAATCACGAGGAGTAAGAAGACATAGAACACAAATGGAAGCATTAAATACAGATTTCAGAGGAGCAAGGCGAGATAAGGGAAGTCCAAAGAGTGCAGAGGAACAGTAGCAGACACCAACAGTTGAGTGGCCTTGAAAGTCATGACACACCAGGCTTTTCAAATGTTCAAATGAAATCGACAGGAACGGACAGATAGGGAAATATGCTGACTGAAAGAAAGATCTGAATCAAGATAAAAATCCAGATTACAAGCCACAAAAGATATAGGTAGCTACGAAGGAGGAAATGATCTGAATGAAGAGGGCGGAGAAGGAGAAATAGTGGTGGAAGGAAAGAAAATAAAGCATGATTACCGTGCGGTGCAGCAGGCAGCGCCGGCAGAGTTTTGAATTAATTAAATCTCAGGGAGTGCCGGGGGCCCAGAAAAGTCCAGGGCTTTGAAGACTTGTCCACGTTGCAGGCCCAGACGAACTCCCACTCACCGACCCTCTTGTTTAGGTAGCTAAGGGGAGGTTAGAATAGGGTAGAATAAGATGGGTTTGGACATGTATTTTAAAGACCAGGTTCCTGGCGTAAAAGGTTAAGGTTCTGCAAAGAATGTTCTGTGATTACGATGTGCTAATAATTTGTTCCGTTCATAGGTTGTGTGGTTATTGTTGCTAACTTTTCTTTTTCTGTCACAGGCAGAGTTACAGGGCGGTCCTAGTCGGGGAGGAGTTCTTCGCTGGTGGTTTCGGCCATGAGCGGGACCCGATGGCCACGCTCTAGCCAGGTTCTGGGTTCGACTGGCAATGACCTCCTTACGGACAGTTGAGACTCCTCATCAATTGTATGCAGTGGTCCCAGGTTTATTCACTCCAAGCTAGGGCATGGGATGCTACTGACTAGCAGTTGGTAACTAGAGGCAGATTTCAACTACTTTACAAACCGGAAGTGACATGGGCCACCCAAGGACAATAAAATACTGGTGAAAGCCTGGGAAATTAAAAGGGCCACCTTAAAGGTGACATTAATGTGGCAGCACTTGCTGTATATGGACCTAAACTGTAACCTAACCAATTTGAACGTATGCAATCCCCAGAATGTTACTTGATTGTACTTGCTGTAAATGGACGCACTACCTGTTTGTACCTGCATAATTGATGTAGCCGCCCGTACCATCAGGTGAGGCTTTCCCAATCTGTGCACCCATATTAAGGTTGCTTTCAACCTATTGGTACCTCTGAAATGTGTCTCTTTCTCGAAGACTTGGTTCAATGCCAGCTCTGTCACTGCTCTGGACACTCCTTCTTGAGGGCTACAAAATCCTCTCCAATCCCAAACTCAACAAGTCTGGAGGTGGAATGGCACTCATCTTCCCTGAGTCGGTCCCTGCTTCCATCATTGCTACTCAACCCTACTCCTGCTTTGAATGCCTCGTCTGAAGACTTGGGGTCTCACCTACTCTCCCTCTCACCCTCGCCACTATCTACATACACCCTGGCCCTATCTCCCTTTCCCTCTGTGAATAGACTGACCTTGCCTCTTCCCTTTCAACCTCTTCTTCCAACCTCCTCCTCCTTGGTGACTTCAACATCCACCTCTACTCTCTTGAATCATCCACTTCTTAGTTCTGGGTCCTCTGTGACGCCCTTTCTTGCACTATTCTTACTTCCGGCCCAACTCACTCGCTTGATGCCCTCATCTCTGGTGACACCTCTATCGTTATTCCGGTCACCACCCGCTCTCCTGGTCTGACCACTCTCTTCTTTCCTCCCACATAGAGCCCCTTGGCCCTCTATCCAAGCGACAACCTGCACTGCCAACCTCCTTTGCCATCATTCGACCCAAGAAGCGAGTGTCAGTTGCTGTTTTGCCTCTACCTTCATCCCCCTTCTAACCCCTGTTCCTCACTCTCCCTATGATGCTATCCTTGCTAACCTGCCCCTTGCCATCTCTAACACCCTTGACATCCTTGCCCCTGCCATGAGGATCCACCTAAAAACTGTCACCAAGAACAACAGACGGTATGACTCTGATCTAGCATCTCTGAAAAGCAAGTGCAGAGTTGCTGAAAGGAAGTGGCAGACCTTGGGCTTATCCTCTGACAAACTGGCCTGCCGCCTGCTCCAAAGGCAATATCGCTTCTCAATCCGCTCCAAGAAGCGGGCCCACATTCAAGCCTGCATCTTAGGAGCCACTAACAACACAGCAGAACTTTTCAAAATCTACAAGGAAGTCGCCAATCCACTTGCAGTCGCCACCTCTCTCCCTTCTTCCCATGCTCTTTGCACTGCCTTGGCCTCCCACTTCTCACCCAAAACTCAGGACATCCTGTCCTCACTCTCCTCCACCCCATCTCCTCTCCCACGCCTGCTCCCCTGCCTCCCTTGCCCCCCCTCCTCCCACCACCCTCACTCTCATCCCTCCTGCCCATAGCACTGGATGAGATTTTTAAAGTGGTCCATTCTAAGAAGGCCTCCTCCAAAAAGGTGCTCCCCTGCTCCTCCCGAACCATCAACAACAACATTTCCTCTCTCATCCTAGGCTCTTGCTGACTTCTGTAACCACTCCTTTGCCACTGGCCATTTCCCTCTATCCCACAAGCACTCCCTTGTGCACCCTCTCCTAAAAGGCTGTCTGCTGACACCTCCTGCCTGGCTAACTATTGCCCTATCTCTACTACCCCTTTCCTGGGCAAACTCTTGGAAAAGTTGGTCCTCCCCCAACTGACCCTCCACACTGATCTTGTCGGTTGCCTTCATGACCATCAATCTGGATTCCGGGCATCCAGAGGCACGGAAACCGCGCTCCTGAACACCCGTGAAACCATGCTTGCAAAGTCTTGACTACAACTCTCCTGCTGCTCTCATTCTCCTCGATCTCTCCTCTGCCTTTGACACAGACAACCATTCCATCCCCATAAAATAACTCTGTGACACCCTTGCATCACTGACTGGGCACTGGATAGGCTCACCTCCTTCCTCACTAACCAACCTTGCCAGCTGCAACTAGGCCCTTTCTCCTCTATCCCCATCCTCTCCACCTGTGGTGTCCCCCAGAGCTCTATACTAGCCAGACCTCTTCAATATCTATCTCGCCCCTGTTGCTCACTTGAGCTCCTCCTTCTCGCCTCATTTTCAGTACTATGCCAATGACGCACAAGCCCTAAAATCTCTCCACTGGCTCCCGGTGGCTGCTAGGATCAGATCTAAGACCCTCTGCATCATCCACATGGCCCTTTGGAGCAAAGCTATTTCCAATGCTCCCCCCCAAATACTCCCTGCTAGAGCTCTCCGTTCCTCTAATTCCAACTCTCTGACTGTCAAACACTTCTCCAAGCAGACAGTAGGGGGCAGGTCTCTTTCCTCGGCTGGTGCCTCCCTTTGGAACAGCATCCCTGCCCCTCTCAGACTTGAGCCAGACCTCCGTAAGTTCCGGAAACTGCTCAACGCTCTGCTCTTCTCTACCCCTCCATGTCCAACTAGGAACAAAAAGTGTATCACAAAAGACAAAGTGATTCCCGCCATCCTACCCACTCTCAACCAACTAAAGGAACACTTAGACCCGGAAATGCTTGTTGAAGAGTACAACAAAATCATGTTAACATTCCTGGACAACATTGCCCCTCTCAAAATCAGACCGAGTAAACCCAAATCCCATCTCAATAAATGGTTCACCCCTGAATTAAAGGATCTACAACAACTTAAGAGGAACTGTGAATCCACATGGAGGCTAACCCCTTCGGAAGACCATAAAAATAAACTTCTAGAAATGTCCTCCCACTACAAAAAGGAAATCCTCCTGGCCAAATGCAATTCATACAATAAACGCATCTCTAATGCTAACTCGAGCATGAGGGAACTTCTCTCCATCCTTAAGGAACTAGAGTCACCTATTCCCATCCCAGATACATGCCCCAAAGATAAAATATGGTGCACAGAGATACAACAAACACTATCAAACAAAATAGCCTTGCTCCAAAAGAAAATAGCTATAAAGAAAGCTTCACTTAATCAATTAACTCAAGCCAATACCAACCTACAGCCTAAGGAACAAAACTCTGCTATTCAATTTAGGTTCGCCAAGACTTCCATCCTGGAGGTAGATAAAGTCATCCTTTCCCTCAAGACCTCTAACTGTCAAGGAGACCTCTGCCCAGCCCAATTTATAAAAGATTCTGCCAGAGAACTCTCCCCCTTCATATCCAAACTTGTCAATGCTTCATTCGCCTCGGGTTCTGTGCCGACCAATTTGAAACAATCCTGGGTATTGTCTCTGCTTAAAAAACTAAATCTAGACCCCCTCATCCCCACTAACTACCGTCCCATCACGACAGTCCCTTTCCTGTTAAAAATCATGGACAAGATTGCATACATACACATTCAAAAATTCCTAGAACACATACACTTTTAGGAGCATGTCAATCAGGTTTCCGACCCCAACATGGCACTGAGATGGCCCTCATCGATTTAAAGGCGCAAATAGATGAGTTACGAGATAAAAGCAAAACAGCCCTCCTCTTACTATTAGATCTTTCAGCTGCATTCGACCTCGTTGACCATGAGGTCCTTTGCAGCCACCTTAACTCAGCGGCTCACTTCTCCAAAGAAGCTATAACTTGGACAGAATCCTTCCTCAGCGACAGGACCATGAGGGTATTCTCTCCGTCAGCTGTGGCAGACCCAATACCTATTCTGTGTGGAGTTCCCCAGGGATCATGCATATCCCCCACCCTATAAAACATATTTACCAAGCTCCTTTTTGATGATCTGGACCTTCTTGGTATCACCTACACTAACTATGCCGATGATACCCAGATTCTCCTCCCACTTTCAGGAGATTACAACAAGGATTTGGCCTTGGTAAATAGGGTGTATCTCATCATCCAGGCATGGATGGCAACCCACAGTCTATGCCTGAATGATGATAAAACTGAATTAATCATCCTGGGCACCCATTGAAATCTCAAGAAACTAGGCCAAGGCTACTCTTCCTTCAAGATTGATGGGAATATGAGTAAGGTAGCCGAGGAAGTGAAGACACTTGGTTTTTACCTGGATGCCTCCCTTTCCTTTAACAAACAGGTGAATTCTCTAGCCTCAGCTACAGCTTACACATGTAAGCTCATTAGAGCAGGCAAACACTTTATCTCAGATGATAACTGCATCATCCTAGCTAGAGCACTTATATTGTCAAGGCTCGACCATTGCAATGTCTATACATCGGCGCTAACAAATCTATCCCCCATAGAATCCAAATCTTACAAAATAATGCTTTGAGAGCAGCTCTCGGCATACCTAAAAGATCACATATATCAAAGGTAAGGCGTGAAAACAATTGGCTGTCTACCCAAAATAAAATTCTTTTAAAAGTCGCTTCCCTTACTCACAAAGCCATGAATAACGCTGCACCATCCTATCTCACGGATAGATTCCTTAAGAGAAGCTCTACCAGACCATCAAAAGCCTCATCATCCCTAGATTCAAACTAACCAAGGCTGGTTGCGCCAGCTTCCCTGTCCAAGCGGCACAAATTTGGAATTCACTGCCACACCCCCTACGCATCGAGCAATCCTACATCAGATTTAGATCTGGCTATATTAACCTTCTGAAGTCTTCTAACAATTAGATGTTCACTAGCTCAGACCTATTCCTCCCACCTGGTTGAACATAACCCCAACCCTGCCCTTCCTCATCTTTACTTTGATGCCTGTTTTTTGTAACTCTTATTGCCTGTATATTATTACCTGTATATTTTATCTGTAAACATGTAACCTGAAGCTTTGCATATCCTGTACTGCTGCGCCCTGTTACCCTCGGGTTTGGTGCGCATTACAAATGAATAAAACAAACAAACAAACAAAACAAACCTCATTCCCTCTTCTCCTTCCCTGCTGATCACCTCCACTGGCTATGTGATTGTGGCCTGATCCTCATGAATCTCACAGGATCCCAGGCCCTTCTTTCCAGTCAATACCAGCACCCTCGCTTTTTACCTATTTGTACCCGCATAATTGATGTAGCCCTATACCATGAGTTGAGGCTTTCCCAACCTGCGCATCCATATTAACGCTGCTTTTTACCTATTTGTACCTGCATAATTGATGTAGCCCCCATGCCATGAGGTGAGGCTTTCCCAATTCGTGCACCATTATTAATGTCGCTTTTTACCTATTTGTACCTGCATAATTGATGTAGCCCCCATACCATGAGGCGAGGATTTCCCAATCTGGGCGCCCAGAATAATGCTGCTTTTTGTCTATTTATACCTGGATAATTAATTGTTACCCCATACCATGAGGTGAGGCTTTCCGAATCTGTGCACCCATATTAATGCTGCTTTTTACCTATTTGTACCTGGATAATTGATCTAGCTCCCCCCACACCATGAGGTGAGGCTCCACCAGTTTGTTTATGCTCAACTATTCTGTTTGTAACCAATATGCACACTCTTGCACTTCTGTATGTACGAAACACTTTCTGTAAGTAGCGAGCGCTTAGATGCCCCTGGGGTTTGTGTGCTGAAATAAATGCAAAAGTAAATAAATATGGCCATATGGTGGGCAGAACAGCAATGTTGTCAGGTGTTTTACAGTGTTTGGGCATTAAACAGATTAGATGATACAGAAAGCTGGTGGTGGAGGTGGAGTGAATGAGAACAATTAAAGGGGACATCACTGCACAACAGAGGATACATATACTGAATATACAAATGTTTATTTGACAGTAGTTACGTATGGATATAGTAGAGGATTCTGCTGAAGGTTGGGTGTGTGGTGCCTTCCTTCACTCTCCCCTTCCCCAGCCAATGTGCCCATCTGCCCCTTTTTGACTGATTGCCTGGTCCCTTCTGAGTCTTACAGGGTACCAGCCCCTCCTAGCCCTATCTACCCCATAACCTCTGTCTCCCCTGACTCCCCCATTCCTACACCTGCCCTACTGGGCTCCCTCCCTTTGTATCAGCCTGGCGGGACCTGCACCCCCACTGAGCCTGGTCCAGCCCCGTCCTAGCACTTAGCATGTGGGCCTTCATGCCCTGCACTCCCTGCACTACCCTGACACTTGTCCAGCTGGCCTCCCCTTAGCACTCGCCTAACTCAGGGGCCCTCTTCCTCCCCCCAGCACTTGCACGCTCTCTACTCAGGCAGTCACTTGCCTTCCCTCCTTAGCATTCTCGCATTCCGCTCTGACAGGCACTAGCCCCCTATCCCCCCGCCACTCCCCTGCACTTCTTGTTTCTACACTTGCACAATCCGAATGACACAAGGCCTACTAGGACCGTTTTAGTTGTTCTTCATCCCTGTCCCCCGACACCCCCCCCTTTTTTGTCTTGTGGCACCTTGAAACACCATTTGCTGTATAGGTGCTTTATAAATACCCAATAAATAAAATAAATGCAAATCTCTGGGCTTCTTCTGTTAATTGGAGGTGTCATGTAAGAGTGCTCTTGGATCATATGACTTTGGATATGATCTTAACCTCAGAGTATGAGGAGTTCCAGCAGTGATGAGACATTATAAGACTAAGTGTATACTGGAAGTAGCACAGGGTGGACAGATTTGATGAGGTTGCAGAGGGCTTGGGTTCAAAGAAAAGGGATGCTAGCTTAGTTGAGGAAATAGTCAGGCAAATAAGGGAGGAGCTCTTACATGGACAGATTTGAAAGACAGAAGAATACATTTAAAGCAGTAACTATTTTGCACAGAAAGCCACCTCACACAGAGTCATTATACAAAAGTGAGTGAGAGCAATGGGGAGTTGTAGAGGACGTGGGTGGCAAAGTGCAGAGAGGAATAGAAATAAATGGGGCGTCCATGACGAGTTTGGAGCAGTAATTCAGCCGGCTGAGGACTAGGATAGAGTTAGGAGTCTTACTAGAGTGATAGAGGTGATGGGCTGGTATTTAAAGATGTTTTAAAGATGTTCGTTCAGGAGGCTGAGACCAGCAGTGGTAGCAGCAGAGGTCATTACATTCTTTTAGTTTGGGGTCACTGACCAAGAGGACTGCCTGGGATACAAGCTACAGGGGATGAGATGAGGAAATCAGGGGGAAGGAAATCAGGTGTGGCTTTTTTATGATTATAAATATAATTACATTTTAACCTGCACTTCCCAGTATTCCACATGCATACGCACAGCCACATATATGTTGCTTGTAAACAATACTGTTCCATACCGAATAAAACCTTTTTCATACAGATTAATTATAGTTCCAGTAGGTCATATGGGTTGCCCTTCAGCACTCTCCATCTCAAGTCTATATTCTGGCAGATTTTCTATCCATAAATGTCTATGTACAAAAACCCTATACCATCTCGCTCCCAGAAAATGGGACAGGCCACTGTAACCAAAATATGAACTGAAATCAGCATCCATTTGTTATCTGTAACAGCTCTTTTGATTGCCTAAAAGGCAACGTAGAAGAACTCAATCAAACTACTTACATAATTAAATAATCAAAGAAATGCACTTTATGGTAATGCTGAACCCTTCTTTAGTGTTAGCCATTGTAACAGAAGATCGGTTCACAAGGATTAATGGGGAACATCATTGGATCTATGTTAGGAACAGAAATTGGGTCTCATGAGGATACCAAATGCTACTTACACCAGATTCTCGATGGCACAGGCCTCATCTTCCAGAAGATCTCCTAGTACTTTACCAGATTCCGCAGTCAGATTGTTTGAGCTCAGGCTGAAAAGGAATTCGATACAAAAAAAGTAAAATCAGGATCTCTTGGAATGGATTATACAAATTATAGAGAATATGTTTGGGACATATTACAGGCAACAGTTTAAAAACATGATAACAAGAGCATGCCCGATTTCCCTGGCACCTGCTATAAAACACCAGTGAGTCAAGATCTCTTTTTGAAATCCGAGGAAAGATTGCCGGGCTTTCCAAATACTTCTGGGGCAGTCTTGTAAAACATCAATGAAGATTTGTATAAGTAAAGGAAAAACGCAGGCTTTTTAATAGGTAAAATCAGGATATTTTAAGGAGTACAGGTATTATTCCTTGTTTAAGCATTGATTCAATGACAGACGTTGTACCTTTAGTTTAAATGTTACTTGAAGTGTATACTTTGAAGGAGCTGGAGAGGCAGTTGTGGACGGGATTTGGATGAGGTTATGTGATTTGCAGGGGTGTGGATTTTGATTGCATGATCTATGTGCTCTTAATGCAGTTTACTTCCTGCTTTTTTCTGTCGTTCCTAATCTTGCTACCATTCTACCCTGCATTCTTGCCACCACTACTCACTTTGCCATAGTAGACCTAGGTTCTGCCTTCTCTTCTATACCCGTGCACCCTGCCAATCAGTTTTATTTTCCTTTATTTATAGAAACCTTTAATGTTATTTTATGTGGCTGTTCCAGAGGTATTTAGAAAGACAATCTTTGCTCAGATTTTAAAAATAGATCTTGACTCACCATTGTTTAGAGAGGGGCAGTTTTAGTTAATTCCTCTTTTTAGCATCACCTTCATTGAAGGATTGCAAACGCGATTTTGTGCAGCTATTCAGGGCTCTTACTTTGAGGGACACAGGGCCTCTAAAAAAAAGCTTCTATTGTGTTCCTTATTTCAGTCGTTTATCACTGCTGGGGAGAGACACGTGTCTAAAGATGGAATTAATGTGACTTTACAAGTGCTCAGACCCCAAATTCGAATGCAGATTTATTTATGACATTTATATAGAGCCTTTATCCAAAGTGCTGTACAAGTTTCACACAGTACATTATTTTACTAAATGACAAACAATGATAGACATGGTGCAACCAGAAGTCAGGGGAAAACATTGAGGAAAAGCAGATTGCAACGAATGAGTTTTGAGACGTTTCTCAAACAAAAGTAGGTTACAGCACAAACAAATATCCAGAGGGAGAGAATCCATAGTTTAGGAGCTAGTAATTGAAAAGAACGAAAACGAGAATATGCACATGGAGGAAGAAGAACAGTAAGAAGGAACTGGGCATCAGAACGAAGGACCATAGGAGGATGATTTAAGGAAACTAAAGAAGGCAAGTAATAAGGTGCCAGTGCATGAACACATTTAAATACCAAATAAAGAAAAGGAAACGCAAATCTTTGTTTGATTGGAAGCCAGCGAAGTTGGATCAAAAAAGAAGACATTAAATACCTCATAACATAAGGGGTTAATAATAAGAAAACAGAATGTGACATTGGAATGGGAAGGAAATTGCCACAGAAAAGTTCTAAGTGGTAACAAATATATGATTTGTACTTGAAAATAGGGCCAGATTCATAGAATGGGGAGCAGAAATGGCACAAGGTCCGCGCGTCGAGAACGACCTTGCGCAAGCCATGGCGCAGAAGAAAATATTATGCACCACGCGTATTCATGGATGTAAATATACATTACTAGCCATTGCACAAGTAAAAACCCACCAGCCCCCCTCACCTGTGACATGCCCCCCAGGCAGCCCCCTTAAAACTGGACAACACCCATTGGCCCCCATCCAGACTGGACACCACCCACCAGCCCCCCTCACCTGTGACACCCCCCAGGCATCCCCCTCCTGACTGGACACCACCCACCAGCCCCCCTCACTTGTGACACCCCACCAGGCAGCCCCCTGCAGACTGGACACCACCGACCAGCCCCTCTCACCTGTGACACCCCCCAGGCATTCCCTTCCAGACTGGACACCACCCGCCAGCCCCCCTCACCTGTGACCCCCCCACGCAGCCCCTTCCAGACTGGACAACACCCACCAGGCCCCCTCCCGACTGGACACCACCCACCAGCCCCACGCACCTGTGATACTCCCCAGGCCTCCCCGTTCAGACTGGACACAGTTGTTGTTAGCCGACATCCGGCCCCTGCTCGCAAGTTGCACCTCTGCGGTGGCACCGGCCTGGACGTAGCGCACGGCCTTGTTGTGGATCCTGTATTTCAGGTCCTCCCAGCGCTTGTGCATGGTATTTAAGGTACAGAGTGCTGTGTTGCATCATAGGGTTGAAGAGGGCATTCTCCACCAGGATGTCAACTCGATGGCGGTGAAGTTGACAGCCCTCTGCCTAGCTGCCATGGGGTTACCACTCTGATCAAAGGATGATGGTGCTGATGTGGCAACCCCCGAGGCTGGTGTGGGTGGGCAAGGTGGTACTGGAGCTGGGCTGTGGAGCAGTGATGGTGGAATGGCACGGTAGGAGTCCAATGAAGCAGCTGACCAAAGAGGTCAAAGAAAAGAGCACACACAATGGCTGGACAGCAGGCACTCCAAATGCAGGTGCAGGTGGGCAGCAGGCACACACACTGCACAGGCAGCAGCAGATGGCAAAGTTGGAGGCAGCACAGGGCAGTACGAGGCAGGTAAAGGCAGGAGCGTGGGTATTCCATGACTCACAATGTAGGCAGCCGGAAACAGAGTCAAGGGACCTTGCGCATAAAAAATGAGAAAAGCGCGGACACGTGAAATCCGAGGAAAGGCCCTCAGTGCGTAACTTACATGACACACGCTGCACGCAGGCATTCAGAACACCATATTTGGGGATACATTAGTACATGTAGAAGGGTGCCGGGACCTGCTGAGTAAGCAGCTGCCCCAGCTCAAAAGGGTAAGGGACATGCTGTGGAGGCAGCTGCCTCAGCCCCACGGGGTAGTGCCATGCCCCAGGCCACTTGTGGTTTGGCATCTGAGCCCCGGAGTGGCCCCAGCCACACAGGGGTGGCACCAACACCTTGTGGCAAGAAGGCAAATCCTGCACAGCAGGAACAGGCTCAACCCCATTGCACGGAACAGGACACTGGCACTTTGAGGAAGAAGAACTTCGATGATGAAGAACTTAAAATCCTCATGGACTACGTGGCTATTCACCACTGTGGCATGTGCCAGCATCCGTGGAGCACACATAAAACTGCTTAGCGTATGGTGCACTGCAGTATGTCACAGATGAGATCAACATCTTAGGGTTGAGAAGAGCACTGCTGCACAGGTATTGAAGCGATGGAATGATCTCACCTGTCGCACCAAGTCCAAGCTGGGTGCCAACCTGGCCTCTGCTCTGACAACTGGAGGGGGGTTACCAGAGGAGGAGCTGACCGAGCATGAAGAGGCTATGAACCAATTCATTCTACAGGAGCAGGTGCAAGGCGTGGGAGGCCTGGAAAATTACGGAGACACGTCCGGTGAGTGACCAACATTGTGCATCTTGAGTATGTGAAGTAATGCATCAGCAAGATGTATAATTGTGCTGCACATCTGGCTGCATTGGAATGACTGCCCCAGGTGAACCATGTCTTGTGGTGTAATGACTCCTGTCCAGTGTACACAAGAGTGGATACTGTTAAGGATTTCAATCAGGCAATACACCCTGGTCTCAGCCTAATATGCAGTGCGCAAATGAAATACTTATTTTATTGTGTCTATAGGTTCAATATTCTGAGTGATATACCACTCATGTCACCCTGGTTGGTAAAGGTAATATTTATTTATGTATTTAAAATTCAAATCAAACTTATGTTTTAATATTTGGGGCAGCAATCGCCAATGTGGTGACAATACAAATAAGAAAGTAGGTAATGCAGTTGAATTCACTTTTAGCAACACAGAATATAAAACACAGAGAAAAGAACAGTTTTGGCTTGTTTGAAAGATAGCGCTTAAGTTAAGATTTCCCCCTGCAAATTTCTCAACTCACAAAAGGCAATTCTACACAGATGTAAGTAAGCAGCAGGTATTCGGGAATAAAGAGCAGTGTACAGAATTTAAAGATAACCTCCCCCCCCCCAAACAATAGAGAAAAACGGTTTGGAAATCCTCAAACCAATATAAATCTCTATGGGAGCAACATTGGAAAGATCCTAACAAACATCAGCTATAGGTTAAGCGGCAGTAAACACTTTGAATCTTAATGGAAGTTTGGAAATACTTTAAATTGAAAATCACACATGTAAAACTTTGCAGAAATGCAAATTCCTGTCTAAATTTCACTAAACAGTTTTGTTGGATGTGGTTTTTGTGTTGGGATGCAGCTACAATTCTTATGTTTAAGTCAGAGGTGAAATGAAGTCTCTAGCTATTAAATTGAGGGAGTTAGGCAAGGTTGAATGAGAGGTGTTTTAGAAAAATAGAGCAGAGAACAACAGAAAATCGGTTTTAAAATGACAGGTTAATTTTACTTAAACTAGATTTAATGGCTAAGAAAAAGAGAATGCCACACGTGAATCTCCACAGTTACACAGCCGCTTGTAACCCTTCACGGGGTGGATACCCCGTTTTCTTTATGGGAATTACTTTATTTAATCAAAATCACTAATGGCTTACGTCTAGTAATACAAAAATGAAGATAAAATCGGCGCTAACACTATGAATTACAGACAGGGTTGCAAGAATGGTTCTGACAATATTACAGGTTCTTAAGTTACAGATAGGATGGTTGAGAGATTGGGATATGACAAGGTAAGGCAAGATTTGCTATGGTTTACTATGATTCCTATTATTGCTTACAGTCCACTTTAGGATTTTGGACCATCAAGGGTTCTGGTCATCTGGATCAGTCTAACCAAGGACAGCAGGGCACCTCTGACAGGATAGGATCACGTGGGCGGTTCCGGTCACCGGACTGGCACCTCGGGTTACTGCACTGGACTGCGCTGGTTATTAGAGACAGGAAATCAGTGGAATGGCGAGTTTGGAGCAGGAGAGCATTAATGGTAGCAAGCCAGACTGGATCAAAAATGCTTCCCTTAGGTTTTGGGATTGCTTCAGGATTTGGCCTAGCTGAAAAGGAGCTCAGCAATGCAGAAGCCTTGGCTTTGTAAAGAAATCTGGAATCAGGAACAAGATGGAGAATTCAGGAACAGAGCGCCACACAGAAAATCAGGATGGAGTCAGGAATCAGTGTCTGTGTGCTGTGAGATTCCCTTATTTATCATGCCAAATGACATCACTAAGGTTTATGGTAGGGGCAGACTGACAACCCACACCCACAATGCTGTGATTGGTCAAAGGCATAGTTTCCGCCTTGCTTTTCACTGATTGGATGACAGAAAGGGATGTCACGTTTTATGAGATGATCTGAAAACCTCCCAAGTATTGGGACCCAAATCTAACTTTCCCACAAATATATTTATGGAGTTATGCCCTCTAAGAAAATCAGATACATAAATTACATATTTTGTGGGTCACATTCCAATCCAACTCCCAAGTCAGTGGGACCTGGTTTAGTCTTTCCGTTGAATTTTGGTAATTTTAACCATAAAAGGTTCGGCCTAACATTTCCCAATTCTGTACATATATGCGCAATTACCCCTAGAATTAGTGTACACAACGTTATATTTGCAACATTAATAGTTTCTGCACAATTGGTCATTCTTTATAACTTATGTTCCTTACGCAGTAAGAAATTCTACCAAGTTTTCAAATGACTAGCATATATTCAGATTTATATGTATGCACTTTTCAAACCTTTTCACATTCTTGCTGCCAAGTTAAATGTCTTCAAGTTCAGTGGCAAAATAAGCATTTTAAACCCAAAAGTCACATGTCAGTTTGTTTTTCTTTCTTCCCAAGTGTAATCACATGTTGAATCCTTTGAAGTTGAATGAGCGGCCTCTCCCTGGAGTGTGGAGCTTCCTGCCCCTCCCCTGGAAGGGTGAGTGTCCAAGCCTGCTATTGTCTTCGCCTGGGGCAGAGACGAATGTCTAATGAAGTTCTTTTGCCATGAGTATGCAAGGCCTCCCAGCAGCAATTAGCCTTTCCTGTGCCGGCAGTGGAGGTGTCAACCTATCTCCGGCTAATAACTGTCAGAGCAGGTTTTTTTCATAGTTGATTAGCTCAGACTGGGTTTAGCTTTTACGTTTCATCTTTTAAATCATTCCTTTAAACATATAAAATTAAACAGTTTATAGGTGGATTTTTAACATGAGCAAATCCTTTGACATTCTTAAAGAATTAAGCCTATACACAAGAACATGCTTTCACAACAGGTGATTTTGCTCTTTATTCATGAAAAAGCGCATTAAACTTATTTCTTTAAATCCGGTTCATATCTGCAGCAAATACACATTTTAGTCAGCACTAATTCTTCCCTTGGGTGCTGGGATTGTTTGCAGCCTGGATACATGTATCATGCCTTTGTTTAGAGTTTCTTTGGACAGTTGTTTCCTGATACGTGTTGCAAAGAAATAGCTGCATTTTTCCCCATGGAAAATGAACACAAGGGTTCTTGGGTTGCTTTTTCATAGATACATTTTGTAGGAGCTGTCATTCCAATAAGGCCTGGTTCCTCTGAGCCACACTGGATGATCCTGAGCATTGCAGGGCCCTTTAATGTCAATGATTTAATAGAAATGAATGGATCTAGTGCCAAAAACAGCACTTTTTAAGGTTAGAAAAATGTCATTTTAAAAGGAATTTTTGGGTTTTCAGCACAATGATGCTGTTTCATTCACTTTGCTCCATGTTGACTGTGGCAGAGCCCACTCGCATGCTCCTGTAGTAATGACTCTGTTTTCACCCCCCTTGAACTGTGTGTGGCAGGGTGTTCAGCCTTTTTCTGGTTGTGACACAAATGCAGTTTTGAAGATTTTGGCGCGCACAGAAGTCAGCGCGGTCATTTTGGACTGTTCCCTTCACCATTGCAGTAAAGTGATGTAGTGGGGCACATTGGAATGGGTCAAAATATCCCACAATACAAACCATGTGTCGCACATCAGTTGAACATGTACGTGTGACAGTACTTATTCCCCACTAGCATACCCCCCAGCATCTGCAACATGATGCCCCAACATACACAGTTGTTTGCTGCATCCTTGATGTGAGTGACTCTGCTCTGCTAGACATGTGCATGTGTCTGAAATCCTAGTTACACCTCATGCCATGCAGGGTATTGAATCTCCTTTCACACATGTACGTATGTGCTGCCATGCTACATAAAACATCCAAAATGACACCCAACACACCTTCTGGCATGCCCTGAGTGAGTGTGCATATGTCCAGACTGTGCACAGCCCCACTGCCCCAATGGCAATGACTCCAGAAACAAATTGTTGTGAGTCCTGCTCCCTGTTACCCTCCCACACTCAGCCCACACTCCATGGGTCCATGCCCCTCTCCCTCTTGTGGGTCAATGTACCTTGTTCCTATCTACAACTCCATTGATTTACTCTCTCCACTTATAGCTATAAATCACATGGGACTATTTCCCAGATTTACGGCATGTTCCCATTGTGTACAGTCCCTGTACCAAGACAACACTGGTGTGGCATGTGATGGATGCAGACTTGGGTGTGGATATGTGTCTGCCTATTGCCATGTGATGTAATTGCACGTCACAGAGCCACATGTCCATGCCCATTTCACTGGTATTAGTCAACAGTTTGCGGTGCCATCGGGCCATAATGTGCTTCTTAACGACCCTGTTGGTTGGCAATGTGTCTACTGGCAGAACGGCCCAGAGCAGGGAATTTTGTTGCCAATCTGCATATGCCTTGCTCAGATAGCTTGTTGTCCATAGCATGTGAATGCTGTATTTGTTATGGCGACATGCCCTGCATTTTGTTAAATGACAGCAATGTGATACACATGTTTTCTGTAGACACGTTGCACATGACTCCACATGTCTTTTTCTGTCCATGTGTAGGTGAGAAGACACCAGATGCAGAGGAGGAGCAAGAGGATGAAGAAGAGTCTGTGGTGCTTCAGAATGCCAGTGGAGGACGTTGAGTGGCAGGCCATGACACTGGTGCTACAGACTATCCTGAGCCGTGCTGCAGACACTTCTGACTCTTTGGCCTCAACTGGCTCTGAAGCTGAACTGGATATGCAGTCCTCAATGCTGGTGGAGGTGAGTGCACCAATGGGTGGAGCAGTTGGGGCACATGAGTCTGCAGGGGGTCAGATGACTTCAAAAGGCTAGTCAGTGGTGGCACGCCCGTCTGTGGTGGTTACAGCCGCAAGGCCACGCTCCCATGTATTGGTTTCTGGTCCTGGGACAGATGGCCAAGGGAGTGTTGCAGTCCCGCAGCCAGGGACAGGGGCATCACAGCAAGGGCCATGCTCCCTTGTATCAGGTAGGCGTGGGCCCTGCAAACGTGGGGGACATGTGCAGGCTGGTCAGACAGAGTGGGAGCAGCAGAGGTTGCATTTCGCACACTGAAAGGGTGCTGCCTTTGAGAGTTTGGCTGAGGGCATGTATAAGGTAGCCACTTCCATGATCCCCCAGCAACACAGGTGGAGCAACAGCTGCAGGTCATGCGGTCCACGTGCCGCTCCCACAGTATGAACATGGAGGCCATCATCAGGGGCTGACGGGCAGATCTGCAGTGTCTGCAGGCTTTCCTGCTTGCAGAGGGTCAGGCACACAGGGAAGGCCGGAGGCGTGAGTTGTTGGATGTTGACATGCTCCCTGCCCCTCCCCACTCCTAGGTGGACACCCCCTCGATCCCCCGGTCCATGATGAACATTTTTGTAGACCCAGGCCCGGATGTTGGCATGTTATTTTTGAGTTGCTCTTTCCAGGATTATTTTTTTATTGTATTTTTGCCTTGAGTTGTGCAGCTGCCCTCTCAAGGCCATGACGTTTCCAGTGGTGGACATGCATGTTTGCATGGTGGTGCGCAGGATGGAATGTGCAGGTAACTATGGGTTCTGTGTATCCTCGCACATGTGTTATGTGTGAATGGTACTTCACTATGCCTGTTGTAATGTCTTCTCCCATGTTGTTTCAGTAATTCGTAATGTGGTGGTAACTGCTGTCCCGAGGAGACACCCTTTACCCTTTGACGTCCATGCTCTCCATGCCCTCCACCAGGCACTGGCCGTCCTGTCACTAATTCGGAGACACAGTTACAGGTGAAAGTCTTGCATGTTGAGCATGCGTCATTGCTCACCATGTTTGCTGCATGTGGAAATTATCTTAGATGTGCTTTGCATGCTACTATGCCAGGATGTTTTTTTAAGTGGTACTAATTGTCACTGTGTTACCTCCCCTGTAAACTCATCTATGCTTGCACCTACTGTGGTGTTGTGCATGTCATTGTCCATCTCCAATCCAGCCAGTTTACTCCTTGATGTGTGTTTAACTTGGCCTTCCCTCCCACTGTCACTCTCTATCCCTCTCTCTGTTGTGCTACGCTGCACTCATGGGCAGATCACAATCTATGTCCTCTCACCCTCTTGCACCCTGCGGTGCTTCTGCATTGGGTGCTCTCTGCATATTTTCAGTATCCATTCATGTGTTGTCATGGATGTGCATGTTCTTTATGTTGTTACTATGCATGTCATTGTATTTAAGGGATGCCTCTCCTGATGGGTTGCATCGTATGCAAGGCAGGTGGGTACCCTGTGCAGGTAAATGAAGAATAAGTGAAGGGCATTTGCAGATACTTGTGTGGTGTTTGGCTGGGAGTCCTGCACTGTGTATGATCACTTTAGATTGACTTGTCTTGTGGGGCACCACTACTACTTCATGGGTGCATGTTTCACTGGGTGTGGTTCTGGTGATAGATATGGGCATGGTTTTGTTTATATGGATTAGTGGGGCCACAGGTTTCATATTAAAAATTGTGGGAGTTCCAACTGTGTGGGCCTTGGGTCGTTGGGAGTGGGTGGCAGGGCCGGCTGTTTGTGGCCTGTGTCAGGCATTGATGGTTGTGCTGGTGTTTGTCCCATTTGCAGTTTGACCACGTTTACTGAGTGACACTTCACATCAATTGCAATGTTTGTGGGGTAATGGTTCTGCGGCACGTTTGGCCTCTCTTGCTTAGGGTTCACCAATTATGGTCTGCAACCCCACTTACGAGCCACAACCATGGAACCATTGATGCACATTTTGGGATGCTATGTTGTGAACTGGCACATTACGTTGTGCGGTGTTGGCGTTTTCACATGCACGTTCCATGCATGCTGCACCATGGTGTTTGCAACTTCAAGTTGACCGCAGCTGGGTGCATGGTACTGCTGCATTCAACTGAATGAACAATTGTACCAATTGTATGCTGTCACAATGAAGTCTGCATTGACCTTGCACTTTTATTTTGCATCCTACGTTTAGCATGCATGTATCCTTGCTTGCAGTATCACATAGCTTTGTCTTGTCTGCTTATGTCTGCAGTTGCCTCAGTGGCCAGCCTTTCAGTCTGACATCGGCCTCTGTGAATTACTGCCTCAAGCATGATCCTGCCTGGAGTGAAAGAGGTGAGTTTTTGTGTACTGGCACTGGCAATCTTCTGCTTTGCATCATGGGCTCCCATGAATGTGTTCACTGCTCTGCCCCAATACTTTGCAGGTGATGGCATGCCTTGTCATGTCATTGATAGTCTTCCAGGGGTGTGCCTGCTTTTTTGTGGGCTCAATTATCTGTATATGTGAAGTCATCTCATTTTCATGCAGCATGTTGACTGATGCGTGCGTTGTGTATGTGCCATTGTCTTGGGAATGGGTTTATGTGACATGCACATTTGCTGCATGTCATTCATGGGGGCAGGCAGTGTGGGGGTTGTTGTTGTTTGTCGTTGTGTGTGTTTTATTTGCATGCAGTGTGCAGGTGTTGCTGCCTGTGTGATGGTTGTCTTGTGTGTTGTTGTTTGCATATGTTGCATGTCACTGAGGTGGATGTGTGGGTCTTGAGTTTTTGGGTGCATGGGTGTGTTGGCTACCCTCTGTTTCATTTTGTTCAATGTCTGCAGTTCCTTCCGTCAGTGAATGATGGCTATTTCATGGGATGAAATCTGACTGGAGACTGCATGCCAAGGGGACAGGTAAGATGTGCATTATCTTCATCGGTATGGAATGGCTACAGTAGTTCCTGCATGTCTGATGTGGCCATTCTGGTGTGTCGCCCACTTTGTCACAATTGTAAATTACCTCTTGTTAATTAGTACTTTTGGGATGGGGTTTATTGTGGTCATGTTGCCCGATTGTGTCACATGTGTATCGTTACTGCACTGCTTTTCTACACCCCACAATAGGAACATTTTTGTGCACATCATGCACATTCTTGGACATGTGTGCAGCAATATACCATTGTGCTTGTTGTATTTTGTGTGCATGTTAATTTATTAGGTCATGTATGGCTTGCAGCTCAGATATGATGTTTCAGGATATATCACTGCTTACACATTTGACAGGCATGTTAGTCATATGGGATGTTTTTGGTGTCAAAAGGGTGATTTCACTAAATGGTTAGCATGATGGTAGTGGTGTCCTCCCTCTTCAAAGTGTTTCTTTAGGAAACAGAAAATGAAATGTCTTTTTAGTTCTATGGGATGCACACACACATGTGCACTTGCAAGGGCACTTTCTCAGGGTGATTTTGTGGGCACAGTGAATTGATCCATTGTCATCATTAAATCGGACCTGGGATTTGGCCGGATCGTGTGCACTCCACAGAGAAAGGATTTTAGGTGAAAAAAGATTGCGCAAGCTGGGTACGTGCAGCCTCTCCACATGCCCTTTGCCCAGCCATACGCTAGCGCTGTGCCTGTGGGTGTGGATGGTTTGCCATCATCATGTCCACCGGGACGCCACGCTGTGTTGCAACATTGTGCAGGACACATGCTGCCAGTTCCTAAAAGATAACTGTGGGGTAAATTCAGCCACAGTACATTAGAGAACTGCCCAATGCCAGGTTGGACCCAAAGGTGCAGAAATACGAAAGCACACCGGTGACTGGAAGACAAAAAAGCCAGCATTTCATTCCCAACTGCCAAATATAAAAGGGCTGATTTCAGGAAAGTATAAATTCAGAGTGGCCTGTATTCGAAAAGCCAGTTGGCTAAAAAAGAGAGATAAAGCCTCTGGGTAAGGCTCTTGTAACCAGGACTCATGTCTGGCAGATAGTCTCCCAGGACCCCCCTTGTTATTTGCATATTTCAAGTAACTTTGGGTCTCACCCCAAGTTACTAGGGGAATCCAGACGTGGACCCCTTGCTCACTATTCTTAGAGAGGCACAGCTCCACCCTACTGATGAGGTTCAACCAGACCGAAACGCGTGTCTGGGTTTGCTGTTGCTACTCTTGTTCAGAGGAGAATTGCCTAGCATTTCGGTGCTGGACTGCCCCAGGGCAGGACAAAGACTGATATGTTTAGGATATTTCTCCTCTGTGAAAGATGGTGAGCTAAAGACTCTGGCTAAGGCTCATGTAACGAGGACTCATGTCTGGCAGAGAGTCTCCCAGGACAGCCCTTGTTATTTGCATAAAACAGAGAGATGCCAGGGAGAAATGTGTGTATTTTGCAGCTTGGAGGGAAATTACTGAACCACAGACTAAACTCTTCTGCAGGAGTAAATTCAAAGGCACACATTAAGGAAACTGGTGGCTACAGAAAAACAGTTTTAAAATAAGCAGAGAGAGGGAAGATGCAGGAGCAAAAGGCATCTCGTGTGATACAAGACATTGAAGCAAGCATCATGTAATAGAAATATAAATGCATTTTTAAAGCACTAGTTTCTGTTCATTAGAGCACTGAAAACCTTCCCCAACAACAGATTCAAAGATCAAGCACTGCTCACACCCCCTGTATGTACCAGAAACAGCCAGCCAACCTTTGAAGCCTCAGTAGAGCTAGGAAAGGACAGTGTCTGTGCCTGAGAAGATGTTTTATTGGGGATGGAATGACAACACTGAATAAACAATTATGCTGCTAATGGATGGTGAACTCTTTAAAAAATAATTGTCAAAATTAAATGCAGGTTGCATTAAGGCCCAGGGGCTGATGACAATTGTCATGTTACAGGAGACTGCCACATGATGCCAAGGAGCAGGGTTATACCCCTCTGTTCAGGAAGATAAGAACAAATGTTCAGGCCCTCGGCATTTAAAGAGTCTTACGTGATTTATTGCAGGTTGTGTCAACAAGTGGGAGATAATCAGGCCTAGACACAGATCTGGGAACCACAAATATGCCAGTTAATTAGTGAAAGGTATGTTTTTATTGATTATTGTTACCTTGGGATTGCATGGGAAATACTATTTTGTCCAGTAACCCGGGAACTGTGGCAGCTATTAAAATGGTTGAAATATTCCCGAAATCATACAAAAAGCCCCATCTGATGATACAACTCCCCTCATAATTTCACCATGGAAACCAAAGTTATAAGCTAAAATGTGATTGTACTTTCCAGAAAAAGTTACGGAGCGGAGAGTCGAGAATATGATTGCTTATTGAATCCGATAGCTGTTTGTAAAATCCTAGGATTCTACGTTTTGTCCTTTTTGAATAAATCACAAAAATCCTCCATTCACACATGTAGTCATGTGCCCGCATAGGACACAATGCATTGCGACCGGCACGATCAGACCAATTCAAAAATATATAGTTTGGGACTCTTATCAATACATTAAAGAAAAGTGTCATGTTGAAGTTTTTAACTTCATATCTGAAGTTGTTCAGAAATGTAATTCCAAATGGGTGGAGCCATAACTCCCAGAGATGGAGCCCAGAAACCGCAGGAACAATTAGAGGAAAGAGGCTACTGTTAGGGAGAATTCTCTGTTTAGGCTGAATTTCCTAACCTAGTGAGTCCCCCAGCAGCTTTGCTGGACTTCTGGAGTTTGTTTTTTCCATCCTGCCAAGAGTGAGACTCTTTTCTCCCACTCTTGGACATGTATGTGTGTATAATTCCTTTGAAATGTCAATGTGTTCGATGGGCTATGGGGTCTTTTACTCCATAGGGTCTCATATGTTTTTCTATGTGTGTTACACTGCACCCTACGTGCCGTAACACGGGGGCGCCCTAGCGGGTCCCCCACCATAGACTCCATACCCGGGAACTGACTACTGTCTCCCCGGACATGTAAAGTCACCATTGGCTTTACTAGACCTAAATTTACTAACAGGACTAGTACAAACCATCCTATTGTGGACGTACTAGTAGGGGTAATTCGATTACTCCTGGATCTGTTACTCGAGGGGGCACTGTCCCGTCCCCCCTCGTCGAGTTTTGGCTGGTGGCAGTGGAAACTACTTGTTGTGTTCGACCCCGAGCACAATCCTATGGGATTCATCCCATTGTTGGAGATTGACCCTTTTTCTCGTTAATCTCTAACGTACCACCGATCTACTTGTCTTAAATAAGTTTATCGAGTGGTATTTTCTGCCAGAACTCGGTTTGTAAAATGGCGTCTGTGTTTGTCTCTGTGACTCCTAAACCAAAGGTTGAGCCCTTTGTTCCACTTTTGGCGGGCCTCTGTACAGAGACCCTCCAAAGTGGTGCCATTCTGTCTGGGTTACCTCAGGGGTGTGGGAGGGGGGTTAGGCACCCTGGACCAAGTTGCCTTGCCAACTCCGGTCGCACTCTGGAGTGATTGGCCCAAGTGGTGAGCGTTCCCGCACACCACTTAGCATGTGTTGATTGACAGCTAGGCTGAATGAATGGGGGTTTTCTGCATAAAAGCAGGGCTTTTGGGACTGGATCTTCAGAAGTCGCCACAGGACCTAAAAATCCGACGAGGGTAACGCTGAGCCGACCTGCACGACAACACCTCCGGTGGAGCCCTGCAGAACCGACTCACCACTTCCCGACGACAGAGGAGATCTCCCTGCCGGAGAGTCTCTTCCCCTGACTGGTGGGAACAACCAGTCCCCTTTCCTTTTTATTCGCCTCAGGACGCGGTGGTCGAATTGCCGTGCAGAAGCACCCCGGCAACCGGATAGCCACTACCCCAGAACCGCGACCAAAAGGTGGTGCCTTGTGACGGAGCACTCCGCGGCTGGTCTCTTCCCTGGTGGTGCACTGGACTTCATTTCCTTCGACGACGAGATCATCTCTACTCTTAGCAAAGACCCGACGTGCATCCACCACCAGGAACAACTGCCCCCGCCGGAGCTGCCCTCCACAACAAGGTACCGTGTCCGCCTGGCTTCCCTTTCGATCGGTGCGAGTGAGGTGTCTTAATCCTCTCCGTTCCGTTGGGTCGCCTCCAAGCTTTTCTCATTCGTTGTTCTGAACTGGTTCAATCCACCGATAACAATTTGCAATACAGACTTGAATGCATCTCCACTAGAGACTTTTTTGGGACATCGCGCCTTGCCTCTCTCCGAGTGGGCCTGGCCTCTGAACTTTACGATCTATTGTGATTCTTGCCTTCCTGCCTTGCATTTTATCCGATAGGAACGAACTGTGTTGATTTCGTAACCTGCCTATCTTTTTCTCTCCCGTCCTAACTAATATTCGAGTGTCATCTAGGTTGAGGTATACACCTCTGTCTGAAAATAAGTGGTACCAGTAGAACCTAGAGTTGTCGATATCGCTAGGGGGATTGATTATCTATTTCGTAGAGTAATTGTGTTTGATTTGTTTGCCGTGATTTGCCATAGTGTTTTACATAGACATTTTGTTATAAATAAATACCTTAATATCTTTACACTAAGCCTCGTTGCGTGTTTGCTTGTCTTGCTGAGAAGAATTGCCCTATTTTGTATACTCCACATACTGCTCAACTTTTCTTGAGAGAAGTCTGACTGCTCAGCCACAGCTACCACGTGAATCTGTGTGGTGCAGACTGCTACCAAGTGGGTTCACCGCCAACGCCTGTAGTCCTAAATCTTTTGCAGTGGTCCCAGAGGGAACTGCACAGGTTTCCGCCTAACAGCTACACCTTGTTTAAGGCGGAGGACAATAGATGTCCAATCCGGATCATGAGCCAATAAGCTGGCACCTCATGATTAAGAGATTTTGGGTGTGTGATTAGGAGTTTAAAAGTAGATGCACAATGGGAAAAGGGGGTCTCTGTCCAAAATGATGAGTTGAGTAAAATGAGGAGAGCTGTCTGGCATGATCTGAGTCTAAGTTGTCACAAGCTCTATACAATTATTGAACGGTAGACAGAAGGAGGTGTATGAGACCAGGAGAAGGACAAAATCTGGAGGGAACCAGGAGAGGCGAACAGAGCATGGCCCATTCATAACGAGGAGAGAGGCAGATGCTAGAGGCCTCTATAATAGCCTGCAAAGGCTGTCTAACCAAGTCCACATGATTCCCATGAAATGACCCAGGAGCCTGGATGACTTTTTCCTGAGCATAGACCCTGAGTGATGTAAAGTAAGTACATAAGACAAACCAATGGTGGGGTTCTGTTTGAATTAATACCTTCCCCTTATTGATTGGGTGGGCACAAAGAGGTAGATACCTAGCATTTTCTTACTAGCTAATAATGTAACTAATTCCCACATATTCAATGGAAACTGGAGTGAATTTATGGAAGTTCGAAATCCCCAACATCTATTCAAGTGATGATAATGATATAGATAAGTAATTGGGTATCCCTACATTATTCTTGCCAATCCCCAAACAATTCCCTAAAGGGGAGGGATGCATTTAAAAAACGAAATTCCAAATTGGTCATCTCTCCCTGAATACAAAAGCAATTGGGGGGCTTAATTATAACTGAACCTCTGGGTCTGTGCTGGGCAGAAATGTGCCTTCCAGGTTAAACAAAGTGAAATAACTGTTTTAAAACCACACTCTACTGAGAGTGAGAAAGAGACTCAAAATGGAAGAGAGAAAATGGGTCAATACGTATTGAGAAAAGTATTGTGTTAAATATTGTGGTGTATGAGAAACCTGAAAGTACTCTAACATCTACTCCCCAGGGATCTTCTGTTCAGGTTGCAAGGGAAGGGCCATCGCTGTTGGATCCCGACCCTGGGGGTGGACAAGCGAGGATCACTTGGATGGAGGGTCGTTGGGGATTGGAGAGAGGGTACCCAAAGGTGAGACATGCTATCCTCCCTTCCCTAACACTGACTTACCCTCCCTTCCTTCAGTCTTTATGGGATATTGTCAATCTTATCCCATCCTTCCCTGTACTTTCCTACCAAGTACTGAGAAGAAGAAGAGGCAGCTAAGACTAGTGCATACTTCCTGTTGCAAACACCACAAGAGGGGCCTGCAGGCATTCATTATTGAAGATCAAGCATGCCACACTAACAGGCTTATAAAAGGACAATTGAGTTTAACTCACTTCACCTGCAGCCTGTTAACAATGGAAAAGAGTGTAAAAGGTGGAGCCCAAAAGTGCAAAGCAGCAGCAGAAGAGAGAGAGACAAGAATCTGCTGTGCTGGAGGACCGTGAAGTCGAGACGCGGACAAAGATCCTGGGAGACCGTTGTACGGGAAGGTGGGCAGCAGGCGCTAAAGTACAGCAAAGGTAGAGCAGAGCACAGAGGCCGATGTGCAAGTGACGAAGCGCCTGCCAAACTGGTGGGTTGGTTTCCCATTTGAGAGAGCTGCAGAGAGGAGCTGCGAAGAGCTGTTAAGTGTTGGAAGACTGGGGAGAGTGGTGCGCTCCAAGGGACCTAAAATAAATACCGGGCCACGAACGCCAGTCAACACTGCATTTATTGAATACTGAACTGAAAGAAAGGTGCTATTTGACGGGGTACAAGTTAAGGCTGCATTTGTTGAATACCGAGCTAAAGGAAAGGTGCTATTTGAGTGAACAAAAGTTAATACTGCATATATTAGAATGACAAACTGAAAGAAAGCTGTTATTTGACTATAATTATGATGCGCTGAACTGAAAGGTATCTGTTACTTGAATAAACTATGAAGTGTTATATGGTGCATGAACACTTTAAGTCAAATAGACATATCAAGTGGCACACTGCCAGGAAAACGCAATATGAACAGAACTGAAGTTCAATGATGAAATTGAATCGTTGTTTTGAGCATCACTGAGCAACAGCTTTGGGGAGATTTATGGTTGTGCGACCTGTGATGGGTGGACCATGTGGTCTGATAACTGCGCCTAGACCACGAAACCCTGAATGATGGTGAAGCAAACTTGAAGTGTGAAACCTGAAGATGGGTAAAGTAGACCCAGAGTTTTCTTGTGAACTTTGAACAGATGAAACAAGTTGATTGCTCAGTTAAAATCTTGGGGAAGGGAACCTTGAAAACTAAGCAACCAGAGAATTTTATATTGGGAAAATGGGTCTTAGAACCTCAGTTTTGTTTGATCTGTGTTACATTTGTACTTAAAGTCTTGGGGAAGGGAACCCTAAGATACAAATCACCAGAGAACATTATCTTGGGGAAGGGAGTTCCAGGATCTCCGTTTTGTGTGAACTGTATGACATTTGAACTTGGGGGGGAAGCCCAGGACCTTCATTTGGTGTGAATTGTGATGCACTCAAACTTAAAGAAGGTAATTTTCAGAACTTGACCAAACTCTATTGAAGTGCAGTTATATTGTAACTATGTGAACTTGAGCTAGGGATCTCAAGAACTCAACCTGCAAGTAGCTTCAACTTTACTTTTAAACACTTATATTTTGCTGAGAAGATTTCCCCAATATGTTTAGTCATAGTTGTGAGGACAAGCATAGGTTTCTGTCACATATAGATTCTAATTTTGGACTTGTAGACACAGACCTTCCTTAGTTTCTTTAGGTAGGGAAATTCCCACCGTAGCATAGGGCAAGTTAGGTGTTAAACCATCCTGATCATTAATAACGTTTTGTTTGTAACTACACATTTGTTGTCTGTGTCTTCTCTCTTGATACCATGCCTGTCTCACAGGTTTCAGAACATTGTTAGAAATAGAAACGCGTAGGGATGTATTGTATTGTATTCCCCATTCATATAGCGTCCTTTCCCCATTTGTATGGCCTCAATGCGCTTTGTGGTTGGAACACCATTGGTGACTACAGTCCATGTGTGGGAGGTTCAAAGAGTTAAATTAAAAGATGCATGTGCATTTTTGCCAGGTAAGGACTTAGGTGGGCTGACTAGGCTCCATTAGGCAACCCGGATGTCAGGCACATGGGTGGGTGCTGTTGGTGGTTTAGGATAGGGTGCTAGTGCTAAAGATTTGATATGTGCCCAGCTAGACCAAATCTTTTTTCATAAGTTGTTGCTGTATACTAATGGTAGAGGTGTTGAGGTACATCAGGGGTTTCTCTGTGGATGGCTACGTGAGCTGCTAGACCAGAATAGCATATCCAAGATGCATTCTAGGGTGCATGGCTGGGTGGCCATGTCTGTGGCCTGTGTCCACCTAAGTGGTGTAAGGTACACGTACCGTAAGCTTGGATGGAGTTCGACTGCAATGTTCTTTTTCTTGGTCCAATGCGATTGGCTGGTCTCCCTATTCGTGGTCTCCCTGGAGCGAAGCTCTGAGCAGTGGGAGAAGGGCCTGGAGGGACAGGGGTTAGAGGGCTGAGGAGGGATGATAGTCTGTCATGCTGTGCTGCTGCAAACACTGCCGGCATCCATGGGGTAATGGTGGATAGGAGTGTTGTTGCGTTTGGGTCAGGTGTCTGTGCACCTATCGACAGTGTAGAGTGTAAGAGGGTTTCAAGAGGAGGGAGGGAAAAGTCAGGTTTTGAGGGCCTATCTGTTACGCTCACCTGGTATCCACGGGGACGCCACCCAGCCTTGGTTGGATGATTTGCACTCTCAAACCCTCTCCCGGTCCCTTGGTAAGGCCTCTGGTTAAAGATGGGTCTGCAATATAGGAGAGCTGGATTCAATACCAGATTGTCTTTATGTTATCCCACCTCCCTTGGCCTCAACTCCTTCCTCCCCCTTGGGCCTTCTCCTCACCTTAATATTGTAAAAGGTGGATTCTCTGTCCTCCTTCTCGTGGCAGGGGCGCGTAGATGTGGGGGGCGAGCAGCGACCAAGTTACTTCACTGGTGCAAGCCCCCCTGTGGGAATCCAGGCCTGCTGCGACTCCGTAGGTTTGCTGCTTTACAGTCTTTATATGCAGTTATTATGTTCCTCTTAGTTCGAATAATAATGTCTTGCTTCTTTCCTTTTAGGTATGGAAAGGTATTTTGGTGCTGTCATACAGTTTGAAGATGAGCATGGGCCAGTAGGCGAAAGCGTGGTGTGCGCGATGCTGTCCGGTGAGTATTGCGCGATGCGTGGCTCTGTTTCGCCTTTTATATTGCTAACCTGTGACTTTTCTCTCCTTGCAGGTTGTGATGTTCCTCGCCAAGCGCCGTAATGTTCCAGCAATGATACTGACCAGGAGATGACTACCCAGGTAAGAATTGTGTGGCTTTCTTCATTCGGGAGGAAACGTGAGTAAACGCTTGCTAATGCTGTCTTTCTTTCTCCTCTTTCCAGGATATGGTATTCCAGGATGCATGCAGTGCCGGATGATGGAGTTCGTACCTTCAGGTGAGTGGAACTGAAGTCGGCGATGGATTGAAGACAGGATACTGTTCCAGGTAAGTTTCGTATTGTTCTTTCTCTCTCTGCAGGTCCTTGGTTTCAGGTAAGCTGGCATCAAAGAACTGGACACGGTGAGCGTTACGCTGCCCACAGCAGAATAACGCAAAGCATGTTCTGCTGTTTGGGTGCGGTTTAAATAGTCTCAGGTAAAGTAGTCCAGGTAAAATAGTCCCAGGCCTTCCACACCCAAAGTAGTCCAGGTAAAGTAGTACCAGGCCTGCCACACCCAAAAGACTAGACCGCATAGCTCAGTTCCTTGTAACTGAGCTTTGTGTGTGCCTCCATGTTGGCTGAACCCACCCAAGTTAAATAGTCCCAAGTAAATAGTCCCATTCTAATGTTGGTCTTCATGATGGTTATGACCCTGGCGCCAAAGGCGCCAGGACTGACTCTGAGAGAGTCTTGGCTGAGGTTTTAAGGCCTTTGACCTGGCCCTAACTGGAAGGCTGATGTGCCAGTGAGGGCCAACGGCAAGGGTCATGACACTTTCTGAATGCCAGGTGATTGTCAATATTGCGGATGTGCAGGAGAAGGGAGTTCCAGATGATCAGTGCTTGGACGGAGAAAGAGGATCCACCCAGTCTGGAGGAGTTATAATGTGGGACAACTAGGAGAGATGTTTTGTGAGATCCAACAGTCCTTGAGGGGTGGTAGCGAGTGTCTTTGTATTGAAGGAATTCTGGGCCAGTGTTGTGGATGATGCGGTGGGTGATGCACATGGCTTTAAAGGTAGTGTGTGGACCAATAGCGAGCCAATGGAGGACTCTTAGTGTAGGGATGATGTGTTCTCTGGGAATAGGCTAATGAGCAGGCGGGTTCCAGCATTTTGGATTCTTTGCAGTTTCCTTTGCTGAAACACTGGTGCGCCTAGGTAAAGGCAGTTTGCGTAGTCTAAGCGGGAGAGGATGATGGAGATGGTGGTAGAGAAACAGTGAGGATAGGTGAGGTAAGGGAAGATATGCATGAGGATACGTAGATGAAGAAGCAGGGTCTGGATACAGAGTCGATGTGTTGGGAGAGGGATACATCTGTGTCCAGTGTGCATTCAAGGTTGCCGAAGGGGGGGGGTGGGGTGGATGGGGGGGCTAGGGTTTGCAGCTAGGGAATAGGTTTCCGGAGGGGCTTTGTAATCCTGCAGACTAGGATTTCAGTTTTCCCGGGATTGGGGATGAGATGGTTGGTCATCATCCAGTTGTCAATATCAGAGATGCATGATGACAGATCTGGATAGTTTTGGGGATTTTAAGGATGATCTGGGTGTCATCTGCGTAGTTGTAGCAGGTAAGATTGTGGGAGCGGATGAGTGTGGGGAGAGGGTTTAGATAGATGTTAAAGAGCAGGGGAAATGGGGATGCTCCTTGTAGGACCCCTTTTGTTAGTGGCTGTGAGGTGGAGGTGAACGGGTGGAGGAGCCTGATTTGTCAGCGATTAAAGATGAAAGAGAAGATCCAAGAGAGGGCAGTGTCTCTGATTCCTAATGAGTATAGCATGTCTAGGAGAATGGTGTGATTGATGGTACAAAAGCCAGCAGAGAGGTCAAGAAGGAGGAGTACAGTGCAGCCTTCTGCATAGTCTCTTCTTTTTAGGTCATCCCAGATGGACACTGGGGAGGATTCTGTTCCTCAGATTGTGCATGGTCCAGGAGGTTGATAGCTTCAGTTAAAAGGCCAAGCTTCTTGTATGCTGTGTGGTCCATGTTTTTGGCCATGAAGCAACTGTTGGAGATGTGCCGGTAGTTCTGGGGGAGGAGTGGGTCGAGGGTAGGTTTTTTTGAGAAAGGGTTTCATGTAGGTTGTTTTCAAGGCTTCCGGGAAGGTTCCCAATGTTAGGGAGCGGTTGAGATTTGAGCATGCGATACTGCCTGCACAGGTTGAGGCTAGGATCCTCAGCAGAGTCTGATGGGCGGCTTTGTGCTAGGATCGAGAGAAACTCCTGGTGTGAGATTGGAGAGAAAGCAGTGAAGGTTTGCATCGAACTGGGTTTCGACTGGGGTTGGACTGTGGGTGGGTGTGGGGCAGGGGTCTGTGTTACAATTTAGAGATGATGGCAGAGTGTCTGTGGATAGCAACATTATGTAAGTGTTCTGATAAGGAGTCAGATGTGGATTGGGAGATGTTTTTTTTTTTTTAGAGCAGGCCGGGATGTTGAATTTGAAAATTATTCTATGCAGTTCCGTGCTCTGGTTTGCTAGAGTTTAGGTTCCTGGTCCCATAGAATCCTTTCTTGGTTTTCTGATTTTCAATCTACATGCTTTGGTTAGTCTTGCTATGGCACTTTGTTCTGGGTCGTAGGGATGTTTCTCCATATCCGTTAAAGACAGTGCTTGAGGGTTTTTAGTGATTTGAGGTTGGCGGTGTACCACCTGGGTGTGGGTCATGATTTTTGATAGGACCATTTTGTTGGGGTGAGGGGTGCGAGGGTGCTCGAGAGCCAGAGGTCGAAGAGTTTGATGGGGGTGGCTCTTCCTGGAGGGAGAGTGTTGGGAGTGAGGTGAGGAGGAAGTTGGCTAGATCTGGGGAGATGACTTTTTTCCATAGTGGACTGAGAGGAGTGGAGGTTTGAGGTGGTCAGGCGTAGCTTTGGCCGTGGGCTGCAGTGATCAGTGGTATGGAAAAGAAGATTGCTGAGTGATCTGTCCATGATAGGGGGCGTGGAGGCGGTGTGGATATGTTTGTGGTGCTGAAGATTGCATCGGGGGTGTGACCTCCAGTGTGGAGATGTGTTGTGTCAGGTTGAAGGCCTATAGGTTGTCTGGGAGAGATCGGGCATAAGGTTTGAGGGTGAGTCAAACCAGATTTTGAAATCCCCTAGGAGGGTAAGTGTTGGATGAAGTTTGAGGTTAGTTGTCAGAGCATCACAGAGGGTGTCTGCAAAGTTTATGTTGTAGCCAGGAGGTCTGTAGATGACCAGAAAGCTGGGCAAGGCGGAAGATGAGAGTTGGAGTTTTACCATCAGGGATTCGTAGTCTGTGGTGTTGGCTGATGTGTCCTTAATTATTAGTGGGAATAGGTGTTTGTATAGTATCGCACGTCCTCCACCCCTTCGTGATCTGGTCTGAACAGTAAGGTTTTATGGGTGAGAAGGCCTTGTGTGCAATGGGCTGTAATCATCAGCAAACCAGGTCTCTGATGAAAAGGACATCTGGATTTTCTTCTGTGATGAGGTCAAAGATGTGGAATTTGTTATTGGAGACTTACTTACCGTTGATGAGGGTGCAAGAGACTTGGTGGGGTATGCTTGCAAGTGCTGGACGGATCGTGTTGGGGATGGTAGGAGGAGCGGGAGTGGAGGAGGTGGGAGTGTCGGGGGGTTGGGAGAGGGTGTGATCAGGGGAGGGCGTAAGGGGAAAGTGGAGGCAGTGTGGATATGTTTGTGGTGCTGAAGATTGCATCGGGGGTGTGACCTCCAGTGTGGAGATGTGTTGTGTCAGGTTGAAGGCCTATAGGTTGTCTGGGAGAGATCGGGCATAAGGTTTGAGGGTGAGTCAAACCAGATTTTGAAATCCCCTAGGAGGGTAAGTGTTGGATGAAGTTTGAGGTTAGTTGTCAGAGCATCACAGAGGGTGTCTGCAAAGTTTCTGTTGTAGCCAGGAGGTCTGTAGATGACCAGAAAGCTGGGCAAGGCGGAAGGTGAGAGTTGGAGTTTTACCATCAGGGATTCGCAGTCTGTGGTGTTGGCTGATGTGTCCTTAATTATTAGTGGGAATAGGTGTTTGTGTAGTATCGCACGTCCTCCACCCCTTTGTGATCTTGTCTGAACAGTAAGGTTTTATGGGTGAGAAGGTCTTGTGTGCAATGGGGTGTAATCATCAGCAAAACAGGTCTCTGATGATAAGGACATCTGGATTTTCTTCTGTGATGAGGTCAAAGATGTGGAATTTTTTATTGGAGACTTACTTACCGTTGATGAGGGTGCAAGAAACTTGGTGGGGTATGCTTGCAAGTGCTGGATGGATCGTGTTGAGGGTGGTAGGTGGAGCGGGAGTGGAGGAAGTGGGAGTGTCGGGGGGTTGGGAGAGGGTGTGATCAGGGGAGGGCGTAAGGGGAAAGTGGTTAGTCAGGGCAGGTGGGGGCAAAGGGGTGGACAGGGAGGATATGGGCACGAGGCATGGGATGGTGGAGGTGGACCTGGGGGGATGGGCGGAGGGGGGAATAGGGCGATGACTGGGTTGGGTGCCGGCCGGGAGGTCTGGGCCCTGTAGTGAGGTGGCAGGGTTTGGGATCTGGATTGGAGAACAGGTGATGCTAGGAGGGGCCTGGTCTGGGCCTTTCCTACCTTGACTTTCGGGCAGCCCATGGGGTTTGGGTGAGAGTGGGGGCCTGTGGAGTTTGAGGTTTTGGCCAGGTCTGCTCTTGTTGAACTAAGAGAAGTGAAGTGTGACTTGGGGTTGGGGGTGCTATGTTGTTCGGGAGAGGTGTGAGCAGAGGGTCGGGTGAGTAGCTAGTGGGGGGGCGGGGACGTTGTTTTCCCTGGGTCGCTTGGCAGTCCGGTATGTTCCGGGGGACAATGTTTTCTCCATGATTGAGCAGAGAAAGATCTACGTGGAGTATGTAGCAAGTCGGAGAGAGGGGGGGATGACCAGGTGAGGAGGAGCTATGTACACCTTGGGGTTTTGGAGGGTGGGCGTGGGGCTGTGAGATAGGGTGGAGGGTTAGGATGATGGGCTGTACGTTGGGGATGGTTGGGTTATGGTGGGGTGGGTCTCGTCAGGCCTACTGGTGCACACGCGTGTGGCTCAGATTTAGCCTGTGTGTGGCATAGTCTCTAACCTGTGGGAAGGATACTTTGGATTTTGTGACTGATTAGAGGGGGGGCAGGTCCAACTGGGGTACAACAGTATATGTGTTCTCACCTTGGGGCACCTGGTCAGGGGGAGGAGCATTTAACGTTTAAGGTGGGGGCAGTAGGAGCTGGTTTTGGGACACCTCGAGGGGGGGGCACCTAAAAGGGGTAACACAGTAGACAATAAAATGCAGTAGCACATGATTCCAAGATGGCCACCGGGGAGAGGATGCGTATCTGAGCTGCGCTCCACCCGGGCCATCAAATACAACAGCACAAATTATGCAGCTGAAGTGGCCGAAGTAGTGGTATTCCCCCGCTGCACCCAGAACCCCCCCCAGCGATAGCGACGCAGATGCACCGCCCCCCATGATGGAACGGGAGCTGAAAACCAGCATGGTGGCCCCTCCCCCCACAGCGGGAGACAGAAGCACTCTCGGCCGCCGGAGCGCAGGAGTGAGGTCAGGCAGTAGACGACACCCTACATGATAGGGTGAAAGACCGGGGGCCTCATCCCCTGCAGGACGAGGAGTAGAAAGTCCCGAACCCCGGGACACGGGAGCGCCAGCCTAGCGGGACGACCCTCCCCCACTCCCGCGGTGGCCCAGGCTGACGGTGCCGAAGAGCCGCGCAGTCAGCGGAGCAGCCTGGCAGGAAGAAACACGTGAAGGCTACCAAGAAGAGGAACCACAAGCTGTCGGTGCGGAGCCCTGTGGGAGGGGGAGCGGTGACGACGGGGAGCGGCCTACAAGGACGGCGGCACTAAGGGGAGACCGCTCAGACCTTCGAGCGGGGGCCGCCCTGTGGATCCTCCAACTCCATAAAAGAGGTGAGTCTGGCCTGGCAAGGAGTGGAGGGAACGGGCAAAGAAGTCCCCCAGCGGACCCCCAATACATATGGACAAGGCGAAAACACCCTCGGGGGGTAAAGCAAGAAGGAGGGATAGTTATAAAGATTAAAGAACTAACGATTATGAACCTGCCAAAAATCACCCACTAATTAAACGAAGCCCTCCAAAGGAAGCCCCCCCCAGGCGGTGGGAAGGTCATGAACGGGGCGAACAAGCCAAAGGGAAAAGAGTGGGGGATTTAATCCCCCCCGGAACAGCGCTCCGAAAATCTTGCTACTCCTACCCACTAAACCCCACAGGCAAGGAGCGGTATCCACTTAAAAGAGACACCGTGAACCTTCCCAGGGGGAGGAGAGGAAAGAGAAGGGTACAAGAGGAACATACAAGGAGGAACTCAAGGAGCAAACAAGGAAAGGAAAACACCAGGAACACCCCGGTGATAACAGATGCACACGATACAGGACAATACGGGGTGGACAGGATACAACAGAATATACGAGACCGGACTCATATGGGGGCAGGATCGCATTCACAACTTTGAGCACTCTAAGCAACGGGCCGCCAAGCAAATAGCTTCACCACCACAGGAGGACACTAAAAAAAAATAATAAAAAAAAAAAAGAAATCCGCCACCACCCCAGAAAAAGCAAATTAAGATGTCAAGAGCTAAAGGGAAGTCTAACGCCACGCAACAAACACCACAATCCTCAAAACAAGACGCAAACATCCTACAAATGTGGTCGACGGCGGGCTCAACACAACATAGAGGTAAAACCCAGGAGGATCCCCATGGGGAAAGCGACACTCCTACCCTCCAACAACAACCGCCCACGAAAGAAGATATGCAAACTTGGTTTCAGGACCTGCAAGAAACATTCATGGCTACAGTACAGGAGCAGTTCACAACTATGAAAGCCGACATGAAGCAAGCAGTGCAGGACTTGAAATTAGACATGGCCAAACTAGAAGAGAGAACGGACATAATAGAGAGATCATTCCAGCACTCCGAGGAAGAAATGCAACAGGTCAGTGATACACAAGAACAGCTGGTTAGGCTCACTCATAACCTGGAAATTCAGTGCGAGGAAGATCGAACATACGCATCAAAATCATGGCGGAATCCGTTCTGGATAAAGACCTAAAAATGGCAGTGAAGGAAGTCTTTAGAGATGTCCTGGGCACCCAATAGATAGAAGAAATTGGGATAGGCAGAGTCCATAGGGTGGGACCGAAAAGGACAGGCACTCCGGGTGAGAGACCAAGGGATGTACTGGCGGCGCTCTCCTCCTACCCACAGAAAGAACAGATACTAAGGAGGGCTACAAAGGATTTAGCTCTTGTAACCCTACAAAAAAGAAGAGCTATGGCCCCGCTGGTCAAGGCGCTGGGGCGAAACAGATTCGCTACAAATGGACCTTCCCATTTGGGATAATCTTCACTTGGTAAGGGAAGCAGAGAAGAGTGACCACATGGGAGGAGGGCCTCAACCTGATGGGGCTCCAGGAAGAAGAGGTTCCGAGAGGAACCAAAATCAAGGGTTGATCAAGCGAGAAAGCCAAGAGGCTGGGAAATAGTCAAATACAGGAGGACAAACACAGGAAGGGAGAATGGGAGGAATCCACGATGACAGAAAGAAGGGGTAATGAACAGTATGGACAGAAACGCAACAACACCTAATCAAGATCCCCACAGGGGTGGAATGTTAAGGAAGGGAAAGCCACTATTCATATGGAGATGGCGGTCCAGGTAGAACTCACAGGTTTGGAACTCGGTAAGGACCGATGAAAATATGGGGTTTAGGATCCCCTACCAAATTATTCCCCGAGGGTATGGTGGGCAGGGAGTGAAGGGCGCAACGCCCTAGCGACATTAGGAACCCTCGCCCAACTCGGGGGCAAGTTGTTGTTTGGTTTAAAGTTATTGGTTGGGGGGCTCGTTAAAGGGGAAGGGAGGGAGGGTGAGGGGCTGGACACATGAAAAGTGGGAAAGGAAGGGGACCCAAGAACATTGCATGAATACGTAACAAATGGGGAAGGTACACATTTTGAGCTATAACATCAGGGGCATGAATCATCCCACGAAAAGGGTGAAACTGGAGAAACAGCTTAAGAGGGAGAGAGCGGATATAATATTGCTCCAGGAAACACATATCAGGACGAGGGACAAACAGAAAATTCATCTTAGGAGGTACAATATTTGGGCACAAGCAACCTCTTCCGAAAGAAAAGCTGGGGTGTTGATAGCGATAAGGGAAGGGAGAGACGCGAAGCTGGTGGACACTCTAACGGATAAAGAAGGGAGATATGTGCTAGCCAATGTGGAGATAGAAGGACTTTGCATTACCCTATCATCGATTTATGCACCTAACATGGGGCAGGATGGCTTCCTCAGGGATGTCTTGGGGAAACTAGAAGACTTTGCAAAGGGGGAGGTGATCCTGGGAGGTGACCTCAACTTGGCATGGAACCCACAACTAGACAGAAGCACTGCGAACACCCTAGGCCAGGGAGCACCTTCAAAACGCCTTAGACAGCAGATGGATTGCTTCGCCTTAAACGATGTGTGGAGGGAACTGAAAGGGGAACAAAGGGGGTAAACATACTTCTTGCATGTACATAATTCCATGTCAAGAATAGACTACTTTTGGGCATCAGTGGGTCTTATGGGAATGATACAAGGGATAGAACGGGGAGCGATTGCACTCTCGGACCATGCACCGTTATGGCTCGATCTGAAACTCCCGGGGAAAACAAACGGGCTATGGAGGTGGAAGCTGCCTCAGGATATAATCCAAGACCCAATAACGGGGGACACCATAAAAGGAATGATAGAAGAATACTTTACACATAACGATTCTGGGGAGGTTTCCTTGGGTACAGTCTGGGATGCGTTCAAATGCAGGAAGATCATAGCGCTGAAGGCCACTAGGGAGAATCAGAGATTCATGTGGGAGAAGGAACTGGAAAGGCAATAACAGAACTACAAGAGAAAATCTTGACCCACCCCACTAGGGCGCTATAGAAATCACTGAAACACACACAGGGCCAACTAGAGCATTTGTGTGTGAAAGGGGCAGAAAGAAACTTACTTTCCCTAAGACAGAGATACTATATAAAAGCAAACAAAGCTGATAGACTCCTAGCTAGACAACTTTGCGCAAAGCAGAAAGCAATGTCCATCAAGGCCATATGAAACACCAAAGGCGAATTACAGACGCGCACTCTAGATATTGGGGAATCATTTAGAGAATACTATCAAAAGCTATACTCCTCGGACCTCGCAAACGTGGAGGCACAGGTCTCTTATCTAAAATCCCTTCCCATCCCACGAATATCAGAGGAAGAGAGATTGGCCCTCGAGAACCCAATTAGAGAAGAGGAAGTTAAAAAAGCGATAGCAGAACTCCCTGTGAATAAAGCACCTGGCCCAGATGGCTTCACGGCCCCATTCTATAAAAAATATGCAGACCAACTAATCCCAGTTCTCACTAGGCTCCTAAACTCATTCAAAGATAGCGGCAACGTGACACCCACAATGAACGAGGCAAAGGTGTTAGTTTTCCATAAAGCAGGGAAAGACCAGACATACCCAGAGTCATATAGGCCCATATCCCTGATTAACCTGGACGCAAAAATATATACAAAGATCTTAGCAGCGAAACTATCCCTGCTCCTTCCAAACTTAATTAACTTGGACCAATCGGGGTTCATCCCAGGTAGACAAACCCATGATAATATCAGAAGGCTTATCCACCTAGTGGAAAAAATTGGCATAACACACACACCAGCGATATTACTATCAGTAGATGCCGAGAAGGCTTTTGACCGAGTAGAATCGCCAATGTTATTTAAAGTCTTAACCTGTATGTGATTTGGGGAACAACATATAGCTAGAATCAGGGCGAACTACAACTCCCCATCCTGTAGAGTCGCAGTCAATGGAGAGGTCACAAATAGGATAAGGATATCCAGGGGAACAAAGCAAGGCTGCCCGCTCTCCCCATTATTATATGCTATCTTCTTAGAACCCTTCTTAATAAAAATAAGGGAAACATTTCATATCAAAGGGATTGAAATGGCAGGAACGCAACATAAGGTAATAGCATATGCTGACGACATGCTGATAACCTTAGAAGAACCAGAGACGACACTACCAGCAGTGGTTAGGGAATTAGAAGACTTTGGAGCCATATCAGGATTAAAGATTAACAGGAAAAATTCAGAAATCCTAATTTTGGCGGGGGATAGGGCAAAGATAGAAAGGGAAGCCAACCTATTGGAGTTTAAGATTGCAGGACAGGGTATTAAATACCTAGGTGTAAGAATAACCCACAAAATAGGGCAGCTATATGGGGAAAACTACCCGCAACTCCTAGCAAACATTTGTAGAGACCTAGAAAGATGGAATCCATTATTGATTTCTTGGTGGGGCAGGATACAATCAGTTAAGATGACCATCCTCCCAAGGATACTATACTATTTCCAGGCTCTCCCGATAGGTGTCCCCCACACCTTTTTTAAAACTTTATCAAAAGCGATTTCATCCTTCATATGGAAAGTGAAGACCCCGAGAATTGCTAGGGCGATCCTCACAACGCCAACAAAAGAGGGGGGTATGGCGCTTCCCCACTTCAAGAAATATTTTCAGGTGGCGCAATTAAAGGTCCTTAAGGAATGGATGGGGGAAAACCTGCAGCAGATTTGGGTGAAACAAGACAGGGCAGTTGCAAGGACACCACTAGTGGAATTACTATGGAAACAGAAACAACTAGACACCCTAACGTAGAAATAAGCGAAATTATGAAGACCACTTTGGAAGCGTGGGACTGCCAAACACGGAAAGGCATCATGACCACTACGCTAGGACCCTTCACACCCATTTGCAGGAATCCTCAATTTCCACCAGGTATGGAATGTGGGGCGTTTGAAAACTGGGAAGAGGCAGGAATAACAAAGATAGGGGAAATGTTCATAGACAACGAAATCAGACCACTTGCCTCATGCTACTCAACTTCATCACTCTCCCAAAGAGATAAATACAGGTACGAACAACTTAAACACTGGCTAAAATCCCCGAACATTACTAAAGCGGCAACGAGGAGCCTTACGCCATTTGAGAAATATGTCATCTCCAACACTGGGGCGAAGAAATGGGTTTCGACACTCTACTCATTCATAAACTCACAGGAGGAACAAATCAAATGGGCATACATGACTAAGTGGGATAGAACTCTAGGGGAACATCCCACAAGAATTCAGTGGGAGGACCTATGGAAACAGATCCCCAAGTTGACGCGCTCGGCACAGGCAAGAGAAATGTGGGTCAAAATAATGACACAATGGCACTACACCCCAGAAAGACTGCATACTATGTTCCCCAAAACGTCTAATAAATGTTGGAGAGGATGTGAAGAGGTGGGGACATGGAGACACATTTGGTGGGATTGTAAAAAGATAAAACCGTTTTGGGAGGAGGTAATGGAAGAGATGGGAAGGATATTTCTGGAGGTGAGGCAGATGGGAGTGGAAGTATGGCTATGTGGAATATGAGGCCAAACCGCAAGAAAGTATAAAAAGACTCAATGGAGAGGCTTTATGGGGCTTCTCATAGCAGCATGGTCAACCATTGCCCAGAACTGGAAAAATAAAGACACCCCACTGACTTTCACTTGGTTACAAAAAGTATGGACCCAAATAACGATGGAAAAAATCACCCACACGATCCAGGGCACGAGGGACGAGTTTGCAAAGGAATGGGATGGGATTCTGGAATATCTTCGATCAGACTTCATGGCTCAGTGGTGCCCCCATAACATTAAAGTAACGGATATCTTCAATGCATAAAAGAAAAGTACGTAAATAGACAGTTACATGTGCCCCGAGGGGCGGGGGGGGGAGTTCGGGTAGGGGGGAGTTTCTTTTTTCTTACTGTTTATGACATGTTGATGTATAAAGCTAATAAACATATGTTTTTTTTAAAAAAATGTGGCACCTACATTTGGGACACATAGATCGCAGAAAAAACACCTAATTGGAGATGCAACCATAGACAGTAAAATACAGTAGCACCTTAGATTTGGAACACCTGGATAGATGAAGAGATGCCTAAACGGGGATACAAGAGTAGACAGTAAAATGCAGTAGCCCCTAGATTTGGGGCACCTGGATATAAGGAGTAAAAGGGGTACCACAATAGATAGTAAAATGCATGAGCACCTAGATTTGGTGAACCTGGATAGGGGGAGAGACGCCTAAATTGATTGATGTTTTATTTCTATCGCGCTCGTACACAAGTGTTTCAGAGCGCGAATGGGGCAAGCAATAATGTTACTAGTTTGTGAGAGAATTCAGAGAGTGCAAGTGCAAAACAGAAGAGGGGCAAGCGGGGGAGGAGGGGAGGTGAGAAGTTGGGGATGAGCAGGTAAGAGGACAAACTGTAACGTTCCTACTAGGTTGTGAGACAATTAGGAGAGTGCAAGTGCGGAAACAGAAATGAGGGCAGAGGGGGAGGTGGAGTAGTGCAGGAAAGGAAGGAAGGCTAATGCTCAGGTGGGAGGGAGGAGAAGGGAACATAAAGTGCGAGTGAAAAGGCTCACTTGCACTTATGAGGAGAGGCTGCATAGGGGAGTACTAGAGGAGACCCGAAAAAGGAGTAGAGTGGCAAGGAGTGAACGCAGAGACTGACAAGGCTAGTGGAAAAGAGGCAAAGTAGTCCTAGAAAGTTCAGGAGGAGCAGGGGAACACCAATTTGATGAGACTCTCTGAGAGCTGAGCCATGCAGGGACCTCACCAGGTGATGTGGGAGAGATAGAGGAGATCAGGATGCAAGGGAGGCCTGAGAGCGGGTGAGGGAGAAGCATGAAGCAGCTTCAGCACAGAAGCAATGCAACCATCTACAGCCAAGTGTCCTGGATAAAGGGAAAAGCCTAAATTCAACAAACAGCATAATAGCAAGACCACTGAGATGCAAATTTCCATGAAAGGGGAAAAAGGCCTGGGTTTCAACATACAGCAGAAAAACAAAAACACCAAGTGCAAATTTCCTTGAAGGGGGAAAAGGCCTAGATTTACATACATCAGAAAAACAAAAACACCAAGATGCAAATTTTCTGGAAAGGAGAAAAAGGCCTAGATTTCAACATATATCAGAAAAACAAAAACACCAAGATGCGAGTTATCTGGCAGGGCCTGAGTGCCTGGAATGGACAACAAACAATAGTGGGCGACGTACAGCAGACTAAAGCAAAGGTAAAAGGAGTAATAAGAGAGGTGGGACAGTTTAATAGGGAGCAATAATGGCAGTTCCCCCAGCCCGCACCTTTCTTACCTTATCAGTCGCTACTGGTTGACGCTTTGCTGCATGCTCCACCGGCAAACACAGGCAGACACAGTCAAGAGCTGCTCCTGAAGGAGCTGCTCTTTGCCTCAGGGCCCTTTGCCTTATTCTACACCGTCTGTTTTGATCGACTGTTGCACGTATCCCTTCCCCTTTCATGTATTCTGGTGTGATACACTTGCCCCTCCTATACACTTTATTCAGGTTCGGCATATGCTCCAGTCTTTCTCCATCGTGTGTTCATTTCATGGTGAGACAATGTTGTTCATTCATTTTCGTCCCACTCAGAGATTAAGGTTTTTAGAAGTTTTCTGAATTTTAGGTGGTCCTTCATAGTTCTTATTTCTTTGGGCAGGGAGTTACAAAGTTTTACGGCTAAGCAGCAGAATGCTGATCCACCAAGTTTCTTTCTCGTGTACGGTTTAGGTTCTATGCGAATGTCAGTGGATCTGAGTGTTCTAATAGGCTTGTAGATGGTGATTTTCTTTTGTATGGATTTCGCTCCTAGGCCGTGGATTGCTCTATGTGTTATGCACCTAGTTTTGAAGATGATTTGTTTTTTGACTGGGAGCCAATATAGCATCCTTAGCCCTTGAGTAATGTGATCCCTTTGTGAGAGTTTTAGGAGAGGTCTGGCAGTGTAACGCTTACCTCTGGTGCCCTGCAGGAGTACCTGGTCTGGGTCATCGAGGTGTGGTACTTGACTCTGTGCTGCTGATTCCAAACCACTGTCTCCCCTCTGTTGCGCTGATGGACTTGTTGCCCAGCGGACAGTATGGTTGAGAGTGATTTGGTCGGGTTCTTGGGTTGCTTAGATGGATATGGACCCTCTGGATGAACCTATGGATGGACAATAGAATTGAGTAAATAACTGTGTAGATACTCTTCCCTCACCACCTCCCATATTGTCACCCTGGGGACGTGCTAACTGGCAGTGCAAACTCCTGCTTACTTTAGTGACACTCTGTGATGAGGATGTTAATCAGGCTCTGTTTCTCCAGTTTCCTCACTGGATTTGGTGGCCCACACCAGCTGCGGTGCACAAGATGCCTGTAGTACGTATCTTTGCTGTCTTAATGTCTCTTACAGTAGATCTCGTCTGTGCTTTGCAAACTGCAGCATACACCAGCCAGCAACCCTTACAGTCCAGGCCTTACTTACATTATGTGCCTTCACCTTGCTAAGGGTCATGACAGCACTCCCCTCTAAAGCCCCTCCTCCAAGGAGAGCTATACCCGCCCTGGTCGCCCCAGGTGGTTGCGATGGTAGCAAGCTAAAATACATGCGTCCTGTATGGTTTCTGCTGGTTCTCAGGTTCGATCTAACACGCTATACCCTGTCCAGTGAACATGATAGTAGAGCTTTCGTCATACTACCTTGGAGTCTAGAATGTCCTTGACCACATTTTCGGCCTCTTCTCCCTGAATGTTAACTGGAGGGGGGTTGCTTTAGGGAATTCCGAGTACCTGGATACATAGGTTTCAGCAATGATATGTGAAAGACTGGATGTATGTGAAGTGTGGGAGGTAGGTCCAGCTTTGCTGCCACAGGGTTAATAATGGACTTGATGCGAGTATGGGCCGATATACTGTGGGTGAAATTTCCTGGGCCCCTTCATTTGGATGTGTTTTGTGGCAAGCACACTTTATCCCCCACTTGTTATTTGGGTTCCTCAGATCTTTTTGTTGTCTGTGAAGCACTTGTGAAATGTTTTTGATTCATGGAGGGTCTGGGTAGCCTTTTTCAGGTTTTCCTTAATGCTCGTGTGTAAGGTACTAATAGCGGGCATTACTAGGGGTACCGGTGGGTTGAGTGCGGTGGTGCGTGGATCTCTCCCATATAGGAAAAAAAAGTAAAAAAACCTATAGAGCTATGGGTGGTGTTGTTGTACGCATACTCTGCAGCCCACAGGAGTTCTACCCAGCTTGAATCTACTTGAGTAGGCATGCATCGTAAATGTTGTTCAAGGGTTTGATTTGTCCTTTCGGTCTGGCCATCGGTCTGTCGATAGTGACTGGTAGATAAACGGACCTCAATCTAGGCTTTGACACAACAGCTTCTCCAGAACTTGGAAACAAATTGACTACCTCGGTCCGAGATGATCACTGACGGAAAACTATGTAGCTTAACTATATTTTCTAAAAATGTATGTGCCAATACCCCTGCGCTTGGTAATCCCATTAAAGTGATGAAATGTGCCAATTTAGTTATATGGTCAACCACAAGCTGTATTGTGTTATAACCATTACAGGGCGACATGTTGGTAATAAAATCTAAAGAGATTGTGTGCCACGTGGTTGGTGGAATAGACAATGGATGAACTAGACCTTGTGGCTTGTTTTTAGGCATCTTGTTTGTGGCAAAGATATCACAGGTCTTCAAAAATCGTAGTTGGCAGGGGAATTGTGCCTTGGCTGTCTGTAAGAATTGCAAATTGTGGTGATCAGTGAGCACCGTGACAGTGTGACATGCTCCGAGAAGATGATGTCGCCATTCCTTGAAGGCGACTTGATAGCTACTAATTCTTTATCTGTCACAGCATAGTTCAATTCAGCTGGATTGCATTTCTTGGACCAGAATGCTACTGGATGTAATTGGCGGGATTCGGGGTCTCGTTGAGACAGGACTGCCCCCATAGCAACACTGGATGCATCGGTCTCAACCAAATACGGGAGTTCAGGATCTGGATGCTTGAGTATCGGAGCAGTGGTGAATTGATGTTTTAGTTGCACAAAAGCCTGTTCTGTCACTGGTTTCCCCTTTCCTCACCTGTTTTCTCTGTTTTACGGAGTCCTTTGTCAGGGTTTTCTTCCGAGCAGTTCGGGTCTTGTACAAGCCCGCTCGGCCGTCTTCGGATTCCAGGATTCGTTCAGCTTCTTCGTCCGGGATCAATGGTAACTCCAGGAAGCTTGGAAATGGAGGCAGCACACGTAGGCGGTCTGCGTGGAACGCCGAAGAAACAGGATCAAGGAAGGTAGAAGGGAAGGAGAAGGAGGAAGGTCCGGGAACCAGGGAGCAACACAGTTCAGGAGAACGAACTACGGAGCACGTCAGGCCACAGCTATCGGTAGCGTTGAGACACGTGGAACCGAAGGGGAGTGGCTAATTTATAGAACGTGCTGCATAGGACGTAAGGGTCGATATACTGCGTTCCGTGTATACGGCCATGGTGGGTGTACTACAGCGAGTAACCCCCGATGTGCCAGAGACCAGGAAGACCAGAAAGGGCGTGATCGACGGATCATGACAGCATGCCCCCTTCTAAAACCTGTTCCACCGGGTTTACCTGGATGTATTCGGTGGAACCTTCTGAGCAATCTGGGGGAGTTCAAATTTGAGACTGGTTCCCAGGTACGTTCGCTAGGTGGATAACCTTTCCATTCCAACAGGTATTGAAGTTTGCCTCGTCTATATCGGGAATCACAAATACGAGAAACTTCATATTCCAGCTGGTCATTGACAAGCACAGGACTAGGTCTAAGAGTAGTCCTGGTAGTTTGGATGAAAGGCTTCAACAGGGATTTGTGAAAAATGGGATGTATCTTCTTCCAGGAGTCCGGGAGTTGGAGTCGAAAGGCCCCAGGATTGATGATCTCTTTTATAGAGAAGGGTCCATAATACCGGGGAGCCAAATTATTCGGTCTGAGATGTCGGGGTAGAAGTTTCGAGGATAGCCATACTTTATCCCCAATGGAATACGAAGGCCCTGGTCTTCTCCTTGAATCTGCATAGTGTTTGGTTTGGATTTGCGCTCTTTCGAGATGTTTCCTTGGCTTCTCTCTGAACATTTATGAGTGTTTCAATCCAGGAATCGACAGTAGGAAGAGGTGTAGGGTGTGGAAGAACAGAAGGTAAGACCGAAGGGTGAAATCCTTGGCTGCAGAAAAAAGGGCTGGTCTTAACGGAACGGCCGAATGGTCCGAATTATTGTAAGCGAATTCAGCTACTGGTACTAATAGTGACCAATCATCCTGAACTTTGGTAGACAAACAACGAAGATATTGTTCAAGGGTTTGATTTACTCGTTCTGTGACACTGTTGGTTTGGGGATGATATCCCGAGGAGAGAGCTCGTTGAATCCCTAGTATCCTGCAGAGGTGTTTCCAGAACTGAGAGATATACTGGGGTCCTGTGTCCGATATGATCTTGGAAGGAAGTCCATGCAGTCGGAAAATGTGTTCCAGGAATATACCAGCAAGTTCTGAGGAGGATGGTAATTTATACAGAGGAGTAAAGTGAGCCATATGAGTGAATAGATCAATGGTGACCATGATGGTGGTATAACCTCTAGAAGGCGGCAATTCCACAATGAAGTCTTTAGCAATGATTTCCCAAGGTCTGGCTGGTGGTGTAGGCTGTAATAAGAGACCTGCTGGTTTCTGGTTATCATGTTTGTTCTGATTACAGACGGAGCAAGATTGAATATACAGTTGTACATCGGTCTTCATCTTGGGCCACCAAAATTGTCTTTGTATTAGACGGAGGGTGTTGGAAATACCACGATGACCGGAATGAAGAGTATCATGGCAGAGATTTATTATTCTTTGTTGTAATTTTTGTGTAGGAATTACCAGATTGGTATCTTTGAACAAGTATCCATCCTTGACTCTCAAGACCCATTGATTCCTTTCTGAAATTCCTTTCAAAAGTTCCGAAGTCTGAGTTTGCATACGAATCTCTTCCAGGAGGTTGTTTGCTTGAGCTACGAATATGGTATGAGGAAACATCTTGGGATACGTCCGATCTTCCGGAGGTTCATAGTCTGGACGACGAGAAAGTGTATCAACTATTACATTTTGGGTTCCAGGGACGTGGTGAATCTGAAACTGATATTGGGCAAAAAAGAAGGCCCACCGAGCTTGGCGACTATTCCTACATTCCAGGGCTTGCAACACTTGTAGGTTTTGATGATCCGTGCGGACGTGGACCGGAAATTTGGCTCCTAGAAGTAAATGACGCCATTCTGTGAAGGCTTGACGGATGGCTAGCAGCTCCTTTTCTAGGACGGAGTAATGGGTTTCACTAGGAGTTAATGTCCGAGAAAGGTATTCGATGGGATGTTCCAAGCTATCCTCGAATTGCTGTTTTAGGACGGCTCCAATGGCGTAATTGGAGGCGTCTATCTCCACTGTGAATGGTCGATTAACATCAGGCTGAGCAAGAATGGGAGCTTGTGTAAATTCAGACTTTAACTGTTGGAAGGTTTTCTCTTGGGCCATGGTCCAAAGGAAGGGAACATCTTTTTTCAATAAGGCAATTATTGGTTGGACAATCTCGGAAAAGGAAGGTATGAATTTCCTATAGAAATTAGCCAAGCCCAGGAAGGATTGTATCTGTTTCACCGAGGCGGGGCTAGGCCAGGATAAAATAGCCTTAACCTTGGATTGATCCATACCGATACCATCGGGAGTAAGGACAAACCCTAGGTAGTGAACAGTAGAAGTATGGAAGATGCATTTCTCGGGCTTTGCCAGGAGTTTATTGTCACGTAAGCGTTGTAATACTGCTTTAACATGTTCTTCGTGCTTGAGAGGGTCCTTTGAAAATATTAGAATATCGTCCAGATAGACAATCACAAAAAGGAACAGCATATCCGAGAACACTCGATCCATGAAACGTTGGAATACCACTGGGGCATTAGCAAGTCCAAAGGGCATGACTAAGTATTCAAAATGCCCAAAGGGTGTTCTAAAGGCTATTTTCCACTCGTCACCTGCCCTGATCCAAATCAGATGATAGGCGCCTCTGAGCTCCAGCTTGGTGAATACAACTGTGCCTCTTACTGCCTCCAGGATGTCTGAGATCAAGGGCAACGGATAACGGTCCTTGAGAGTACATTGATTTAGACCTTGATAATCCAGACACGGTCTGAGTTCTTTAGTGTCTTTCTTAGGTATGAAGAACAGGGAGGCCCCTGAAGGAGATTTAGATGGTAGTATGGTGCCATTTGCGAGATTTGTATCCAGGTATTCACGAAGGGCTTTCTTTTCAGGTTCTGATAGGATGAACATCCTTCCAAAGGGAATCACCGCGGAAGGTTCTGTTTCAATAGCACAATCTTCAGGTCTGTGGGGAGGTAAGGCCTGAACAATGGCAGAGGAGAAAACATCGGAATATTCCTGGTAAGCCTCCGGAACCCGGATGATGTTTGAGACTGAGATTGTGTTTTGATGAGTTGTAGGAAGTCCTTTCGATGGCGTAGGATCAAGGTCGGGATGTAAGCAGTGGGACATACAGAACTCAGAACCCAGGAACAAGGATCCTGCTGCCCAATTGATATAGGGGTTGTGTCTTTGAAGCCAGGGCATTCCCAAAACCATGGGGTAATGGGCTGACTTGATGATGTCAAATCTTATCCTTTCTCAATGTTGATTTATAGCAAGCTTGATTTCCTTGGTCTGCAGGGTTATAGACCCAGGTTTGTGTATGATCTGACAGTCATACTCCTGGAGCATGATGTCCCACCGTTCGATGCGTGGAGCATTTTGGTTTTGGGGTTTCCAAATAAGGAGAGTAGTGCCTGGTGGTCTGTGATATGTGTGAAACCTCTGCCTATAATGAAGTTATGAAACTTTTCACATAACCATACCGCTGCTGGGCTTTCTCGTTCAGCTTGGGAATATGCCTGTTCTGTGGGTGACAGGGCTCTGCTGGCATACGCAACTATTTCACGCTTGTGGGGTTTGCTGGGGCTCGTCTAGGCAAGTATGGCACCTAGGCCAACGGGGCTGGCCTCCACGTTGAGTTCCGTTTCCCACTCCAGGTTGAAGTAGGCGAGTTGGCGATTGTTGGCGAGTTCCTCCTTGAAGGTGAGGAATGCATCTTGGCAGCTCATGTCCCATTCGAACAGGAAGTTCTTCTTGAGGAGTCTCCGGTGGGGGTCCGTGAGGGTGGCATAGTTTGGCAGGTAGTGAACACAGTAGTCAGCCATCCCTAGGAATTATTGTAGTTCGGTAACTCCGATGGGGGCCGTCAGGCCAACAATGGCGCTGATTAAAAGACGTGTCTAAAGAAGCATAGGCTTCGTTTGTTAATGGCGCAATTGGGGCCGTTGAGGATGAGCCCTGCATTATGAAGGATGTCACACACTGCCTTCAGTGCAGGGTCATGTTGTTCTTGAATGATACCATAGATCAGGATGTCGTCGCTATAGTTTAGGGCATTAAGCACCGAGGATATCAGTCTGCGGATTGTCTCTTCAAATATTTCCAAGGTGGAGGATATCCTGAAGTTGAGTCGTTTGTAGCAGAACAGCCCTTTGTGTGTTGCGAAGGTGGTGATTGGTCTAGAAGCGTGGTCAATTACCAGCTGGTGGTACCCTTGGTTTAAATCTAGTTTGGAGAAGCGGGTGGCCTGGTTGAGCCTTACCAGCATGTCTTCAATGTTGGGTCATGGGTGTCTCTCTCTCTTTATTGCAGTGTTTGGGATGCTCACGTGCACACAGAGGCACAGGCGGCCGTTGTCCTTTGGTACGACTCTCTCAATGATGTCACTGTCGAGCAGTAGTTGTAGTTCATGCGTGACTTGGGCCTGTAGGTGGAATCCAACTCTGCGGGGGTGCTGAGGCACCGGGCAAACTCTTGAAACAATGTGAATGGATCAGACTGTTTTTTATCATGTCCACACATTCGAATAGTTTTAGGAAGGAGGATTTAAGTTCTTCAATGTCCAGTGCTCGGCACAATATTGGGCTCAGAATCTGGGCCCCTGGGGGTAGGCCATGTACAACTTCAGATGGGTTGTTTTGGATATCAATCAAGCCTAGGGCCCTGGAGGTCCAGTAGCTGAGGAGGCATCGCCCTGTCATCGGGCTGTGGATGACATGAATGGTGGTGTGTACTCTTCTTCCTCTGTGTAGTAAGTCACATCGGAATTGGCCTTTGGATCAGAGTGGGTGTGCTGCTCCCCGCTGAAATATGTGAGCCTGAGACGGGCATAGCGGGTAGGCGATTGCTATGGCTTGGTAGGTGCCCTCGTCTATGACGTTGACTGTCGCCCCAGTGTCCACGATGGACTGGTTGCTTAGGCCTCTTATTTGGACTGCAACCTTTGGCGCTGTGCTGTCATCTGACGTGTCGCTGATGAGCCAGGCATATTCTTTGCAGTATCTGTCATAGGTGTAGTATTGGTCGTCTGCTTGGTGAACCCCTTTGTTTGGTGGCGGGATCTAGTAGGGGTCATGGACTTAGTGAGGTGTTGGATATGTGTTTAGGTCATATTCATGACTGGGTTCCTGCTCAGGAGTGTAGTCTGTTGGTGGGTTGGGTGCATAGTCATATGTGTTGGAGCATTGCGCTGGCGGATCAATGTTGAGATCTTCTACTTCCCTTATGAATCCCGGTTGCGCGGGGGCTGGCGTTATGCTTCTGTCTTGGAACGTTCTCGAGGTGTCTCAATCGTGGTGTGGATGAGGACCCAGGCCCTCGTGGCTGTTCAAGTCTTCTGGCTGGGCCAGACAGTGGGGTTGGCCTGTATGCGGCGATGATTGGCTATTTTTCCCTGCACATCACCTGGAAATGGTTTTCTTGGCCACACTACATACACATTTGTCCTATGGCCGAGCACTGGCTCCTGTGGGGGAATTCAAATCTGCACCTGTAGCATTGCTTGTCCCTTGGGTTCATCGGTGTGGCTTCTGGGTTCTTGCCTGCCCTGGTGGTCCTTGGTAGAGGGTGTATCCTTGGGGCCCGGCGGCCAATGCTGCAATGGTATCACCTTTCTTTGGGTTCTCCATGGCTGCCGCCTGTGTGTCCACCCTTTTGTATATTCTTGCCAGATCTACGATTTCTTGTAGTGGGAGGGGTTTCTTTAATAGGTGTTTCCTAAACTGCGAGGAGGTGCACCCTTCGATTATCCTGAGTATGATTGTTTCATCGTCGCTGAAATTGACAAAGTCGCAGTAGGTAATCTTTTTTTGAAGCCAGAGGATGAATCCTCCAATTGTTTCATGTGGCAGTTGTGCACACTGAATGAATGTATATTTTGCATCGTTTTTTTAGGGAGGGTTATTAATTTCCTGTTGACAGCCGAGATATGACGTTGATGGGTGGTTTTCTCTTGTGTTGGTATTGTCTTCAGGATTCCATTAATTTCTTTGCCTGGTAGATTAGCGAAGATGTCATTTTTGTTGGGGGAGTCCTGGTACCCTATTGCTCTCCTGAAGTCCTAAAATGCCTCCATCCATTCTTCCCACCTCTGCCCTTGATCATGGTGTGGGTGAAGTGGGAATGGGTTGGGTTGGGTCATCTTAAAAAGGACGCCCTGGAGGTCAGTCCTGTTCCAGTGGCAATGTGGGCTCCTGCAGCCGCCACTAGCCATGCTTCCTCAGTCATGGTGCTAGTTGTGGGTACTTCTGGGTGTTGTGGGTCTCCTCATGGTCCCCGATTGGTGGGCTGGGGGCTTCTGCGGGTGATTGCCTCACACCCCGGTCACTGTTTGGCCATTGCTGTGCAGACTGGTTGTGCCCTGCTGGGTAGTAGTCCTGACCAGTATTCCTGTCCCTCTAGCCTGGCTGTGCCTTGGTGCTTCGTGGACCCCTTGTCAATGTCAATTGTACTTGCTGGTGTAGTGTGGGGGGCACGTGACTTATCGTGCGCCTTTGTTTTATGGTCCCTAATGGCATAGTGGATTGGCCATGTGTGTTGTCCCGTTGGTGTGTGTGCCCTCTTTATTTGGTTGGTGTGTGCTTTTGCACTCTTGCCGCTGCCTGCTCCCATTGCGGGTATGCGCCGTTCTGTGCAGCCCTGTGTGATGATGGCTCCCCTAGCAGGCGGGTAGTGCGTGTGTCTGTCCGACTACGTTTAGACGCGTGCTCTGCGCTGGTCCCTCCTCTCCCCACTGCTGGTGCATGGCTTACTGCGGGTGATGCAGGTCTTCTCTGCCTTCCTCTCGCTGGTTCCTCCTCACCTCTGGTGTGTCGTCCTGGTTCTGCTCCTGTGGTTCACGAGACACTCTTTGCTCGCATTGGCTGTGGCGGCCTCCTCCGCTGTTTCCAGCATTCTGTTGGGTCCTCTACACCAGTCCCTGCTACAGCGTAGTCCTGGCTTCACAGATAGGTGCTTGGTGTCGCTGATGGTTATTTATTTATTTATTTATAATTTATATAGCGCAAATCCACTGACCCTAAGGCTTAAGGGCGCTAACAACATACAGAAACAGATAAAGCGTTCAAAGAATAAAAAGGTCACGGGTAGAAAGAGTTATACCAGAAGGCAGGAACTCAGATCAAAAGAGGATGTTAATTAAACAGATAGGTTTTAAGTCCTTTCCTGAACACTCTATTAGAACTTTCAGTTCTAAGTTTCAGTGGAAGGTTGTTCCAAGCGATGGGAGCCGCGGAATAGAAGGCTCCAATCTTTGTCTGAGATAGTCTGCAGTTTGGAACAACAAGCTGAGAGAGACCATTGGCTCTGAGACTATAGTTGCTGGTCTTAGGCTTAAGTTCGTCATTAAGGTAGTTGGGACCAGAGCCTGTCAAACAGTTGGAAGGAGATGGACAAAAGGCGAAAGAGAATACGTTCCTTAATAGGAAGCCAATGAAGTTCCCTTCTTGGTAGAGAGATATGGTCTGATCTCTTTTTGTCCAAAACAACCCTGACAGCGTTATTCTGCACTACCTGTAGTCTATTCACTTCGCATTTTGGAAGACCGATAAGAAGACTGCTACAATAGTCTATCCTAGAACTAATCAGTGCTCGGGCCAGCGTCTCTCTACTAGTTTGAGAGAGGAAGGGGCGTGCATGAGAAAGTAATTTGATGTAATACGAAGATGAGGAAACCAGATTACTGACCTGCGCTTTCATGCTCAAATTACAGTCCAAATAGATCCCCAGTGTCTTAACTTTTTTCTTAATCTTTATGACACAATTATCAATCACAAACTGGGAGTATAAATATTCCCTCTGTGAATTTTCGGGTCAGTGCCCACAAGCATGAGTTCTGTCTTGTTGGTATTAAGGGCCAATCCATTGGCGCACATCCAACTTTGGATGAGCGAATATATCCAGTTGATTTTAGTTTCATCGTCCGAGAAGATACCAGTAATAGGAATAATACACTGAGTATCATCAGGGTAATTAGTGAACTCTATGTCATTACTGTCCAAAAAATCAAGGAAGGGAACCGTAAAGATGTTATAGAAAATTGGTGATAGACAGGCTCCCTGTGGGACTCCCTGCGTCAAATCCATGGCGTTAGCTTCCGCAATGTTACTGCTCACTCGCCATTGGCGCCCCATGAGAAAAGAGGTAACCCATGCGGCTGCCGGGGTCGAGAAGCCTGCCACCTCCTTCAACCTGCAGACCAAAATTGAGTGGTCTACCAGGTCGAAGGCGGCAGAAAGGTCAAGCAACATCAGCATGCAAGGGCTACCCTGGTCCATATGGCGAAGGGGCCTAGATTTTAAATCCAGCAATGCAGTATCAGTGCCGTGTTTTTCCCGAAAAACAGATTGGCCCTCATTACAAGTTATGCCGGTAGCCATGCCGCAATTTGCGGCATGGCTGCCGGCAAAACCGCATCCGTGTCCTCGGAATGAGGACTTACCGGACCATTCCGAGTCCGGATGGCTCGGTAATTCCTCACTCGAGGACACGGACACGGTTCATCCCCATTCCCATTTCATCCCCCATAGGGCTGAATGGGAATGGGAGAGGGAGTAAACAACGGGCCATTACGAGATGGCCCGTTGTTTGCTCCCTCTTCCCCTCGCGGGACCCGGTATGCACGCCTGGTTTTCCCAGCCGTGCTTAACGTGTCCCGCGAGGGGAACTTGTAATGTGGCGGAACGGGTTGAACGGCGCCACAGCCTTTTAGGGTCGTAATGAGGCCCATTGTCTCTTATTAGAATGTCATTAGATCGTAGATGGGTTAGGAGTTGAGTGTACGCAACTCTATCGAGAATTTTAAACAAAAAGGATGAGTTGGAGATAGGACGATAATTCAAAGGATCGTCACGAGAAAGATCAGGTTTTCTTAATAGAGGAGTTACCCAGGAGTGTTTTATGCAGTTAGGAACAACACTGTCCCTGAAGGATGCATTGACAAACTTGCAGAGAGTAGGGATCAGAGAGGAAGCGCAGGCTTTTATTGTAAGTGCCGGGCATACGTCACCCTTACAGTTAGATGGTTTGAGGTTCTTAATTAACACTGTAAGGTCGGCCTCTGAGATGGCTTAAATGAGAACAGGTCTTCATTATTCCAACATTTAGCAGGGGTCGGTGAGCGATAGAGTGGCTCTGGCTTCGGCGATACCTCTGTTAATTCTGGTAAGTTTAGCATCCATCGCCTCCTGTATTTGATTACACCATTTGGTGTCTTTAACAATCGGATCCTGTGTAGTATTAGATGTTGTTTCCAACTCTTTAAACACTTTGAACAGTACCTTTGGTTTGGACTGAGCTTTAGCTATCCTGTCATCAAGAAAGGCTCTTTTGGCAGCAATCACTGCGTTTTTGTACGCTCTAACATGACCACTGTATGAGTCTCTATGAGCTTCTAAGAGCGATTTTTTCCAGATCTAGAGAGCCTTAGTTTTGATACTTTTAAATTGTTGTAATTCGTGAGAAAACGACAATTTGGTTTCCCTCTGAATATTTTTTTTTGGGAGCTAAGGTATTTACTGCCTCTTGAAGAGTATTTTGGTAGATTGCAGTGATATCTTCGATCGAGGACTCACCTTTAATCATACTATTCAAGGTGATAAACCAAGGGTCAAGAGCCTCAGGTGATAGTTTTTATAGATTTCTACTACACATGGTACTAGAAACAGGTTTCCTATTGTGAATAACTTTGTCTGATAATAGTTCAAAGTGGATGAAAAAGTGGTCCGACCAAGGGCATGGACTCACATTTAGGTTAGCTGGAGTGATATTAAAACAACTCAGCCAATCGAGAGAGTGTCCCTTCACATGGGTCGGCACATCAATTATTTGAGAAAAACCTAAATTTGACAATGCTATATCTACTAGATTGGCTTGTGGGTCAGCCTTGTCCCCAAACCAGTAGTTTAAGTCTCCTAATAATAGGACATTAGATAACGGTTTTAGGAAGGTTAACAATACTTCAGATAACTGATTGCTAAAATCTTTCATAAGGTCGGGAGACCAATATATAAGAATGATGTTAAGTGTGCTTTTAGCATGCATGCTGATTTTAGCATGCAGTATGTCGCACCTGGTTATATTACATACATCGACTTTCCATATTTTGAGTTTTTCTTTAAAAATCAGGGCGACTCCCCCCCGTCCCTTCCAATCGGTCCTGAAGCAGGATGTTAGCATGGGCCATCGCCTCATCGCCAGTTGTTATGCCTCCTTCATCCCCATAACACAAGACACGGGAGCCTCTTGTTAGCGTGTCTACCTTTCTTTATTCTCATTTACACTCCCCCTTTCCTCTGCATACCCCTCCCTTTCCGCGCTCCTCCCGCCTCCCTCCCCGGGTCCATAGTACACCCCTCTTGAAGGGGTTCCTCTCACTTTCTCGCCACAACACCCTCTGCCAAGAAGAACATTTTTCCGAAAGCAGCTGAAGCTGGAAACAAAGATATCATAAGATGAGGAATATGTGGGAGGACACAATCCATTCGCAATATGTTCATTTGAGGGCAGATGTATAGATTATTAATGCGCAAATGATAGCTTGCAGGTGTCCTGCCTGTCAAGCACCACGAACAAGCAAAGAGGAGCAACCTTCCCTACCGACAATTAGGTGACAGCGAGTACTATTCCGAATCCGTGTGGCACCTGTCAATCTAGAGCGCCAAGCCCGCACAAATACATTTCAGAAAGAGATAGGGGGTGGGGGGCCGGGGTCAGTTGATTGAGAAATGCCAATAAAGGAGAAGGTGAGTGGCATGCTTTCTTGTCTTCCGTGAGAGCTTGTCTTGCACACTTGCCATTGCTGAGGTATCACAGTGAGTATGCGTTGAGTATGTGTGTTCCAGGGACTTAAGAAAGCCTGGAGAACACTTGGCCTTGGTGTGTGGGAGTAAAGATGAACGCACGCATTCCATACAATAGAATGTTCAAGCACTGGTCCTGTCCCACCTGGATGGGGGCAATACACTCCTCGAAGGCCTCCCGTTGTCCTCCCTTGTGCACCTGAGAAGTGTTCTACATGCGGCTGCACACCTCATCAAGGCTCTACGCAGATACAACCATATTACCCGGGCCCTCCTCGACCTTCACTGGCTCCCACTGCATGCACAAATCACCCTCAAGTCTTGCTGCATCATCTACATGGCAGTCGCCTTCAAGTCACCCAGTTCTCTTGTGGAGAAACTCAGCATCTGCGGCAAAAAACGCACCACCAGAATCCAGGACATGTGCAGACTTGAAATCAATGCTGGAAAATGGAAAGGACCAGAAAACAAGCCTTTGCTGCCTATGCCCCAAGACTATGGAACCTCCTCTCCGTCAGCATCAGACGCACCCCCACAATCCTGCAATTCAGAAAGGCACTCGAGACCCACATCTTCAAGGAATCTCTCCGCCTCAACACCTAGGCCATCCCATCGCCCCTTGTGCCACCCGACTCATTAGACAGTGCCCGCCGCTCTCCTCCCTGCCACCCATTACAGCTGTTCCCCTCCTCTGTATGCCACCCCCCCGCTGTGTGGTAGGCAGAATCCTATTCAGATCCCTTAGGGAGCACTACAGAAGATTAAGACAACAGGTATATGCAATAAATCCCCTTTGGTATCAGTCTGTATCACAAAGATTTAGTTGGTAGCTGTGGCTAAGCAGTCAGACTTATCTCAAGAGGGAGATGAGCAGTATTCAGGGTTTATACAACAGGGCTACTATACTATGGAACAGGGAAACACTGACCAAAGCTTTGTATCAAAAAGAATATATATATTTATTTTACACACTCTTAAGTTCACACACAAATCATGATCATTAAAGCAAGTTAAAACAGTCAAGAAAAGTATACACAACTCCCTATTTAAATTGTAGACAAGTTTGAGCAAGAGTGAAAACTGAGCAAAATGGCACAGTGAAAACCAAGCAGAAATTGCAGTCTAACAATTCCTTCATTGGGAGGGAAAGGACACGTCAGGGTTAGACTCCTAAACACACCAGAAACACTTCCCAATTGCATTGTGAACAAGTTAGGCAAAGCAATACTTGACTATAAGCAATACTTTGGTGAAAACCGAGCAAAATGGCACTTCAGCAATATAGAAAGGGGAAGGAATGGTGGTTATAAAAGTTTAGGTGCACCAACACATTTCTTAGTGAAAAACAATCTAGAGAAGGCAGTTGTAACAGATTTAGACAGAATCAAGAGGCCTGTGCCAGAGTCCATGGTACAAGGCAAGTGCCCCAGATAAAACGGTTCTAGTAGCTGCAGTCAAGTCTTTGTTTAACGAGTTGAAAAGGCGGTTGCAGATGTAAAAAGATAATGTTAGACGAAAGGGTTGGCCAACCCAGGAGGTAAGTAAAGGATTTAAAACACCTTTAGCAGTACCCAAAAAGACAGGAGGACTGGCAGAACAATGTACCTTAAAAGTGGAAGAGGCTCCTGCGGTGGCGGTAGTTCCTGGCAGTCCTGCAGTTCGGGAGATCCAGCAGAGGAAGAGAGACTCTCATCGTGGAGGAAGGTTTGAGTTACTGCACTGCCCAGGGATGAAGCCAGCCGTGGTGATGCCAAAACGAAGTAAAAGGTACGCTCCTTTAAATCGTGGCCGTGGTGGACGGGTGCCTGGCTATCCGGTCTCCCAGTGCTTGGTACTGGCAATTCGACCAAGGCCAGGTCCTGGAAGGCGATTAGCGAACTGGTTTGCCCCACCAGCTCAAGGGAAGAAGACTCTTGCAGGTGAAGATCTTCTCAAGTCGTTGGAAAAAAGTGGTGAGGATCTGCAGCAGGGCTTCACCGGTGGTTCAGTCTCTGCAGATGTCTTCAGCTTCTCTCCTCTTCGGGTTTCTTATTTCCAGGGCGACGTCTTGTCCTCCAGTTCTCGGAGCCCTGCTTTTATGCAGAAAACCCCCCATTCATACAGCCTAGCTGTCACTCACACAGTGGGGTGGCTATCCTGGCGGGATAACCCCCCAACCTATCAGGGCAGAGTGCGATTTGGGTTGCCTAGGTAACCCTGTCTAGGGTGCCTATTCCCCCTCCCACACATCCTGTCTACCCCATACTCAGTGGTGCCGAAAAGAGGGCTTCTGTGCAGAAGCCTGCCAAAAGGACGAACGAAGGATCCCCGACCTGGGTTAGGATTTCAGGAAAGACACGAGAAAGATTCAGCTGCAGCTTTCCTGCTCTGGTCTCCGGTCCCCGTCCTCCGCATACAGCACCAATGAAGGAAAAGCCACCCAGCGGTAGCTTTTGTTTACTACAGCTGGCTGGCTTTACCTTCATTAGTGCCGCAAAAGCAAAAGCCAGCACAGGCGGGCATCCATTTCACAAAATGGATGCGCCCATGTGCTTGTTTTTGCGAATTTTGAGCTTGAATTGCTCAAAATTTTACATAGGAATTTTTTTTTTAAAAAGTGCTGGTATTTTTTTAATGTTGCCTATCTATTTTTAAAATACATTTTTTTACTGGACTATCCCTTTAATCCAGTATTCATGGAACACAAGTGTGCGACGACTAAGGGGTCGTTCTCCCCGTAATGAGTCACGTTGCGAGTCATTTCCCTGACTCAAGACGAGAACAAAAAAGACTTGAACGACCCAATCTAAATGCAAACCTTTGCACTGTGTGTTTTGGAAGCTATACCAAACCACTTGTAGCATCTAGATACGAGCATGGCGACCCCTGGGCGCCCTCTCTCAGGACATTGCATGTTGAGTGGATAGAAACGACATGAAAGTAGATAGCTGCGGTGCCTCGCAGTCTGACCCTTTCGCGGCAGGGGGTCCCTCTTCGCAGCTGTTTTGCCAGGATGCAAGATGAAGCTGTTGTCAAGCTTGCGCTGCGCAGCAAATGGCGGAACTTATTTGCATTATGCATTCATGCTCCCATGGCCGAAGCACTTTCAGCAGCGGAGGCGCTGGCCAGTCTAGGCCAGGGACTGGGGACATTGTGCACTCTGCTGCTGGTGGCAGTGGCTGTGGCTGGGGGTCGAAATGCTTAACTCTGCTAACAAGGGCCGGAAGCCTTCGCCCAAGGCAAGTGAGAGACGCTCCTTCTTTGCCTTACTCGTATGTGGGGTTAGGTTCTTTGAATGTGTGTGGCTGAACTGTGCTGGCGCTGCCATGAGCCCGGGCAGTCCCTAGCACCAGAGGGGTGATGCCTGGCTCACGCTGGCTGATGCATTGGGCTGATGCAGCGGCTCTGGATGTGGCAGCTTCCCGGCGGCTGCCAGGATGTTGCCGCGGCCTGTTGAGCTGTGAAAAGCACGCCTTCAAAGGGAAAACACAGGGATGGCGATGGGGGACGGAGAACCTATCCCACACAGGCCCTTAAAAGGGAGGCCTTCCTGGCTGCCTCACTCTCTGTCTCGAAAGAGATCACTCTGGGGCTCCAGCATTGAAGTCACACAGACTTGTGACATGTGACAGTACTCCTGATTGGGAGAAAATATGTTAAACAAGCCACTATTGGATTACATCTGTGCAGTACAACAGGGATTAAGGTTTAGTTACAGGGATTAACACTTAGTGCTTCTGCGATTGCATGCCACAGCATTTCCACTTGTCATGCCAACGACAAAAACTGCCTCCTGGCTCCGCTTTATTATCTGTAGCACTGTGTTGGCGATAGTTTAGTGGCTACGCCACCAAAATGTGCCAAAACCAAAAAAGGGGGTTGAGGCTGCATCAGACGCACTGGCTCACAGCGCCAACAGCCATTGCAGCATCAAACTCCAGTGGTAGCACAGCAAGCTGACTACTAACGTCTTCGACACCCCTCAAGGAGAAGGAGAAAGACCTCAACAGAGGTCTCTGCACCCTGGAGGCCTCATTAAGCCCATGCACTGCATCAGCATTTATGGTTGCATGCAAAGGAATAATATTATGATTCTAGGCCATTCTTATGATTGAGCTTTGGACTTCTCAATATTTTTCTTTTATTCAGTGAATCATATCATCACTTTTGTTAGCAATTATTTTGCTTATGCTCTAATTAGTACAAGCCATCCAATGCTTTTTATTAAGTGGCTATATTTTCAACCTGTTTGATTCCTTACTGGTGTGTTCACATACTTCTGTGTATCAAGTTGCCAGAGAAATATATCAATATTTGTTCACAATGCTCCCTAGAGTTTGCAGGCTTGGGGAGGTGGATAAGCAGTGTACGGTAAGGTAAGTGGATTACTGAAAGGGCTTGCACGCGTATCCGACATACACTGCAATTGGGTTTGTATTGAAACTTTCAGATCATTGTGTTATAGCATGCTGCTGGCATATTGGAGAGGAAGATCATTAAACAGGAAACAGGGGTAAATATTTTTATAGGAGCCAATGAGGCCCCTATAAAGATTTTCTATGCTGATAGGAAGGAGGTTGATATATTGGGACAGATCCACACGTCAGGCAGGATTGTCTATTGGTGTAGGAGCATCAGAGAATCTTTCGACACAAGCTAAAGACTACCGACAGGCTAGTCTATATAATCCTGTGGATCAGTTATCACAGGTTGCACTCTTAACGCGCACAGGATTCCCACGTGGTCTGATCAGCATGTCTCTGCCTTAAAAACACTATGGGGCTCATTTTGGATTTCCCCATCAATTACGTGGACTAGGACTCGTTACATTTGTACCTTAACGTACACAGGTCCCCTCTGTGTAATTTTCAACATCACTGGCCCAACCATGCCACAGTCCCCCACCTGCTCACATTTAAATACTGTATTTACTGTAAATGTTGTGTATACTATATCTTATCTGTAATGTTAATACCATGCATTATGTCTGTCTTGTATATATTCTCAGTGTAACAACTGCAACTGTAACATCTCTATCCTGTAAGAAAGCGCCCAGATGCCTTTGGGCTTGGCACGTTATATAACGCTATATAAGCTTCAAAATAAATCAATACACATTTGCACTGCAGAGTGCAAAAGTGCAGTGTAAAAACGTGGCATACACCCGTGCAAAAGGAGTAAACACTGTCTGCGTTTACAAAGGATTCCTATGGAATTTGCCTTTTTAATGCTGGTGTAAAAAGCAGGCGGATGCGTAGCATAACGCAACATTTGCACCAGCATGAAAATGCATGCTGGTGTAAATGCTGGAGGAATGGTGAGGCGAAATCATAAGTTACAATCTGCTCCTTATCTCTGCCAAGTAATTTGTTGAAAATGAGTCATACAGTTAATTGAATGTGTAAAAAGACCTACGCAGGCATTTAATTTATAGAACAGCTGAAAGAAACTAAGCCCCATTCAAATTGTAATGCATGGGACTCTTTCTACTGATTTATTAGAACGCCTCCCTTTAGAGGCATTGCACGTATATTACATTTTTAAAACACAGCTCTAGGTGCATTTGCTCGGGAACTATTGAATGAATGTGTTTTCAAAAACAAAGTGCGCCGTTTTATTTGGAAATCCTCTACACCTTCACTAAGTAAAGGCCGCCATAAAGGAATGTCTGTGGTTAATGAACCACTTGCAAATGTCTGTGTGCATCTTGCAGTATACCTCTCTTGGGTATACTAGGTTATAGAAAGATGATGTAACTACATAAATATGCATATGGCGCTGGTTTTAACAGGTTCACCCAGCATTCCTCCTTCTGAGGTTACAAGTTTCTGCAAGTGAGCACATGAAATTACATTTTTCCAAATGAATACATCAAAGTTTTAATGTGACATTCTCAAAGTTCAACTTTTGTATTTTTGGCAAAAGTACATTTTTCGTTTTTGATTTTATTGCAAATATATAACATCTTCAACATATTGATTTGATGAATATTCTAGTGTCTCAAAATGCAAAAAATAGTAAAGTGCATGTTTTCCCGTTAAAACTCTGGAAATTGTGATCTCGCAGCAGTACAGAATGAGAAGGTGCGACACATGCGAGGTCAGGCAGGAGGAATGTTGAGGGGAACAAAGTTCTATGTAGTAATGGATCACAAGCTGTTGATACACATGCCTATCCCTGGAGATACAAAAAGGCTACCCCAAGATTAGAGTGCATTGCAGCAATATTTGCAGAATACACCTGATATTTTATACATTTTACACATACCAGGATAAAAGTAGTGAAAAAGGAAGATAGTACAGTTTTGAAAGGGAAATGCAGGGGGGCCTCCAAAGAAGGCATTGCTGAAATAAGAATTTTTTGAAATGAGCAGACAACATTGGACTGAAGAGACAGCACAGGATGCATCCTGCCCAAATTAATAGACTGGTTAAGGAAAGGGAGGCCCATTGAGAGAGCAGTACCAGAGTGCTTGCAACCCTTCCGGAAAGTAGCAAATGAACTATACTTAAACAATGGGCTACTGTTTTTTAATTTTATTTATTTTATTGTTTTAATGCGCTACATGCCAATAGGCCTCAGAGTGCAACACACAATACAAACACAATACAACAAATAATATAGAAAAGGAGAGAGGAAAAGTCCAGAGTCAACAATACTATAAGTCAGTGAAGTCCACTACTAACTTCATGTCCGATGACACTCTCAAAAGATCATTGCAAGTGGAAAGATAGGCTGGCAGATTACTTTTGCCACACCCAACCAATATACAATCCCTGCCCTTCTGAGTACACCACTGATCAATCTTGATCCTTCGAATAATCTTGTGGTCTGATACTTTTACAACACTAGGCCCAGTCTTCTGACGTAACAACGCCAACACCTTAATCTTCAGGGCATCCCTAGGTTCATGCCCTGTTTTTATTTTCACATTAGTGATAACAAAGTTTCTGTGGTCCATCACAGTCTTCCTCACAAAGACTTCAGCGATTGGGGGCATAAAAGTGTTGCCAATACGCAAACTTCTAAGAGAGCAATATTTACGGTTAGTGATATCCTGTTGGGTATGATGTACAGTAGCTTGAACCAACTCTGATTAAACCTGCAGGGTTGACATAGTTGTTTGTGCTTGCTGTTCAAATATGATGGACGTGTTAGAGGATATCATTTGCAGATTACGTAAGGCTTTTTGCAATTTCATGGATATATCATCAGAAAACTGTACCGTATTCCTTAACTCAGAGGTCGTCTGACAGGAATTGTCCCTAGTATCCCTGGTGTTTTTGTCCTTCCCATTCACTGAAGGTTCATTTATGCGCACAGGGGTCTAATCACTCAAATTACATTGGGTTGTTTGGGATCTCTGAATTGTTTCACTTATTTCAATTGGCTGATCCTATTGACAGGATTTATCTATTTAATCTGGCTGGAAATTCACTTCAATCTTATCCATCACGTCTATCCAAGCACAGAAATCTATAAAAAAAATGTACATACATTCAGTTCCCCAATTATCCTTTCCTTAATTTGTGACCATAGCATGGAACTAATCTGGTCCGGTTGGTGACTTTGTTCATCTCTTCGCTCCAGCAATTCTGGTGCAGACTTCAGGAAGGGCTCCACAGTAGCTGTCTCACAACTTTCCATCATCGGTTGTTCAAAGATTATTTCATCACGATTCACTGAAGACACATCAAGGGTAGTCAAGAATGACGTTAAAACGTCTAATGAGGCGCTGTTGAGCAGCAGAGGAAAATGGCTGCCTAGCCAGTGAGCTCTGTCTCTGCCAACCTGAATCCGCTGGACATCGGTGCTAATCCGCACCCTTGCCCAACGAAATTGCCACGATTCTTCCTCTTTCATCCTCCTTGCTGCGTGGCCGAAGTCTGGACAGAAATCGGTGCCTGGGGACAGCGGGGCGAGCGCCAGGGGCTGCGGCGCCGTGCGGCCTCCTCGCAGACCCTTGCGCGGTCACTTGTGGCCACTGGACACGCCGCTCACACTGTCGCTTAAGTGCCGCTACCCGCGGGCTCCCTGCATTGCCTCATCGCCCGGGAGCTCCGCCCCACTGCTGATTTTATTTATTTAACATTTATAAAGCACTCACACAGCCCGCAGGCATCGAGGCGCTGTTACAGGAATTGTTTGTTCTTCTTAGTTGCGTAATTGTGGTTTTTTTTGTGTTAGTTACGCATTTATAACGCGCTTAAACACCCAGAGGTTTCTAAGCGTGGACCCGGGGATCGAACCTGTTGTTGCTTCGTGTCGTCTTGCTTCCAAGACGCGCACGCTGCCGCTGAGCTATCCTCCCGGGATGCCCTGAAGAGCGGGCCTTCAAACAGTGCACCGCCCACCCGCAGGCCAGGACTGTGCCTACCGGGGCTGCTGGTCCGGCGGCCGCCGGGATCTCGGGGCAGCTGATCGGCTCTGGCTGCCGCGGGCTGGGCTGGAGCCCCCCAGGCGCCCGTGCGCGGTCACGGCCTCTCTGTCCTGGCCGCGGTCTCCCGATGGGCAGTGACATCCTTCCCGACTCCGGTCGCGGGGTTTGGGCGCTGCCCCCCCTGCGGCCCTCTGAAGCTGCAGGCCTGCGGCTCCATCGGGGGCCTACCAGCACGGCCCCATAGACACGCCTGGCTCGGAGGTATTTTCCTGTGACCGCCTCCGCTACGACTACGGCAGGCCGGCCGTTGCCTCTACGCCACATTGGCCCCGGATCTGGGCCTGCCCTCGTGTGGCACGGCTCGGCCCCTGGGGGAGGACCACATGCTGCGAAACTCATGGGTCCAGCCACCCTGAAGGCTGCAAGGTGGGTGACTGAGCCTGAACTGTGCCCCTCTGCTCCACACTGGCGGGGCCCCCTGCCCACCCCTGCATTTCATCCTGTGTGTTCTTACGGGAGCTTGCCCTGCTTCCCCCCCAACTCTCGCTACTCAAGGCGCCTCAGCCCTCCACGGACCATCCCCTGGAACTTGACTCTCCGTCAACCCATTGGAGTGGCGACATCCTCGTGTGGCTGTCGCCCCATAGGGCTCCACGTATTGGGCTGCAGCTTCTGGGGTGCGGATAAAAGCTGGGACTCCACACCCGATCAACTTGCACTGCTGAACACGGGGGCACCCTCCCCAACCTGTAGGAGGCCCCTACCTGTCTCACTAACGGTTCATTGCTCAGCGCACCCAACCACACTTCGGAGTGACACGTACAACATAAGGCTAGCCGGCCCCCCTTGGCTCGCCCCCACCTGCGGCCCCGCCATCACTGCCTCGCTACTAACAGCCTTCTCCACCCTGGCTTTACAATACTACGCCTAATGCTCTTGGTTGCTCACGCGCCGCAACCACAGTCCTACTACCACCCTATCATTAAGGGACTATCCTGGTGACACCACCGATCCTAGCTAAGTAGGCGCTACCTCCCTCCACTGCAATGCCCAGCAAGGCGCAGCCAATGGCAAAGTGGGCGCCATGGACAAGTTCGCCAAGATAGCGCCTAGAGCAGACCAGGCATCGTCCTCCACGTCACAGGAGGAGGACGAATGCAGGCCAGACCCCCCTCAACTAGACCTATCCGCGATGATGGCATCCATGACAAAGAATTTCACTGCTTTCCACGAAAAGCTAGACGACATCAACGCAAATGTAGCCTCCTTGAAAGCGAAGATCGGCCACCATGGGGCCAGGATCACCAAGGCGGAGCAAAGGATAGGGACCAATGAGGACAACGTCCATACCCTACAAAACACAGTATCAGAACTCGTCCGTGACATGAAACAGGTCAAGGCTAAGTGTGATGACCTCGAATCGAGGTCCCGAAGAAATAATGGCCGCATAATAATCCCGAATCTGCACTGAAGGGCCGCATGGAACTTGCGGTCGAACAACTCATCAGAGACCTCCTCGACAACCCGGCACTCTCACCATTCTTCACTGTGGAAAGGGCACATCGCTCCCTGGCACCCCGGCCTAAACCAGGTGATTTCCCCAGACCAATAATTGCAAAACTACTGAGCTATAAAGACAGAGACCATATGCTCCGATTGGCCAGGGAGAAAGGGGAACTGAGGCTGGATGCACAAGTCATTAGGATTTTCCCTGATTTTTCAGCGGCAGTGCAGGCGGAAAGACGACAATTCAACGGGGTGAAGAAAATGTTGAAAGAACGGAAAATCGAGGACGCAATGCTTTTTCCTGCTCGCCTAAAATTCACCTACCGCAACAAACACTACTTTTTCACGGTCCCGGATGAAGCCGTCAAGTTCATCGAGGCGCAGATCCCACTGGTAGATCCTCCTGAGGAACGGATGGAAGACGACTAATATCTGGATTCCCAGGCTCTGAAGTGGACCCCAGTGGCTGTGGTGAACCGTCTGTTGGCTCCCCTATTGGGCTCAAGGCTCCCCCCTCTCTGTCCCGCGGCAGGCCCGCCGTGGCCCAGTACCACTGCAGCGAGCGCATAACTTCTTGAGGGGGACGCACCCTTAGCTCACCTAACTTTAACACCACTCACTGGGCCCGAAATTCGCAAAGCTGAACATCACTGTGGTACACTGTCCTAGGCAGTGCAAGCTATGACCGTGCTACTCTAAACCATGAGTGTCCTCACCTCGTAACCTAAGTTTCTTAGTATCCTCACTTTGAAACCGTTTGTACATCAGCTGATTTTCAGATCTATATGGTATTATCGAGATTGGTACTAGTATATGTGGGCAGAACGGCAGAGGAAGCCCCCACTGCTGGTCAACTTATACGCGCCCAATACTGACTCCCCTGAGTTTTTTGACAATGTGACCGCCATTCTAATGAGATATCTAGACATCCCCATCATATGGGGGGGGGACATGAATCTGATACTCGATAATGTCCTAGACAGAACAACAACCACTCGCAGAGCCACAATGCATGCGGCCAGGCGGCCCCTCATACACATGGACTCTCTAAATTTACACGATATATGGAGGACACTCTACCCCCATGAAAGGGACTATACTTTCTATTCAACGGTACATGATAGTTCCTCACGAATTGATTTGTTCCTTTTGTCTGGCAACTTAGTGGGTAGAGTCTCAGATGTTAGGATCCTTGCACGCACGTTATCTGACCATTCCCCTGTACTACTACAGATCCAGCTCGGCAACACAAAGCCATCATGACCCGCCTGGTGCTTTAAGTCTGCCGCCTTGTCTGACATTGGGCCTCATTAGGACCCTGGCGGAAAGGGGTTTACGCCGGCGTTAAAAACGCCGACCCTTTCCGCCTGACTACGAGGTCCCTCAGCGCCATGGTGATTTTAACGCCTGCTTTTTGCAGGCGTTAAAATCCATGGCGCTAAGGGACCTTGATGTTAATTACGCCACCGTAATTTACGGTGGCGTAATTAACGCCTTCCCCACTCCCATTATGCCCTATGGGGCCGAAATGGGAATGGGGAAGGGTAAATGGGTCAATGGGGACTTACCGCCCCGCCAACCTCGGGATGGGGCGGTAAGTCCGCCAACCACCATGGCGTAAACGGACTTTACGCCATGGTGGTAAAGTCACGGCCATGGCGGAAAATATCCGCAGGGTCGTAATGAGGCCCATTGTCTTCAAAGCTGAGATATTAGCGGACATTACCACATTCTTTGAAAAAAACAGGGCATCTGACACACTTGAGGGGGTCAGATGGGAGGCATTTAAGGTTTACATCAGGGGGATGTGCATCTCTAGGAAAGCTGGTGTCCTGAAAGCTATAAGGCAAGCCCTAAATAATTCTGAAACTAAGCTCAAAGCCCTAGAACGGGAATATCTCGCCACTCCGTCGCCGGTGACCCTAGCAGGGATCACAGCTGAGCTGGAACAGTTCCAGTCACATGCCATGAGAGAGGTGCAATACCATGCTCGTCCTGTTGCCGCCTGTAGATATGGAGAGGGAGACAGACCGGGTAGAACCCTGGCCAGGCTGGTGCGAGCGGAGGGTGGTAAGACCCGAATTGATTGCATTATAAAAGAGAAGGGACTGAGGCACTGGTCTGACCAATCCATTCTTGACACATTTGCTAGCTTCTATGCCAATTTATATGGTCCCCAGCCTGAACACTCAGCCCAGGACTTGGACGACCTACTGGAAAACATCCCTATGACTCTTATTTCCCAGGACACCAGAGAACGCCTTGAAGCTCCGTTCACCCTGGAGGAGATAGTCCAGGTGATATCTGACCTTCCCAAAAACAAGGCTCCTGGCCCGGATGGGCTCACCTCAGAGTTCTACCAGGAGCATGTGGCCGCACTGGCCCCAGCGGAACATGGGGTCTGGGCCGAGGCGCTTCGATTGCACACCTTCCCCCCCTCCTTAAGGGAAGCCTTAATAAAAGTCCTCCCCAAACCTGGAAAACCCCCGGAGGAGTGCGGGTCCTATAGGCCCCTATCCCTCATTAACACTGACATGAAAATCTTTGCCAAGATAATCGCAAACAGGTTTCTCCCCTTCATGTCCCACATAGTCCATGCGGACCAGAGTGGGTTCATTCCCGTAGCGCCTTCCCCATTCCCATTGAGCCCTACGGGGAAAAAATGGGAATGGGGAAGGGCCATTGAGGAAGGGGGAATTACCACCCCGCCAACCTTGTAATGGGGTGGTAATTCCCCCTTTCTCCATGGCGGAGTCGGTAACTTACCATGATGACCTCTATAAATAACTTGTGGGTTAGACAGACAAGTAAGCCCAATCGATATGAGAAATAAACCAGGGAAGTAACAAGCACACAAGTGCTTATTGATGACATCTACTCTTCCTCGTCCCAGTAATTCTAGGAAACCAAATTGACACTTCTTGGCCGAAGAATAGACCAACTCTGCCAAAGACAGGAGAACATTATTTTAAACAATTGCTTGCATATAACATTAAGTGGAAAGACCAGGGGATGTGTATTGTCCAAGGGTGGCATTACTAGACTCTGCTCAGGGGTAGAAAGCCACTTCCTCGAACAGTAAATTAACCAACAAGTAAGAGGTGGTTTCTTTGGGAACACTTTAGTGGCTTTTTTCTTCACATTTGAACTGTGGATAATCGAGTTGAGGAAGGCTGCAGGAAAGCCGCAGAAAAGGCACCTCATTTTCCACTTGTAGTACGTTTTGTAGCATTGAAAGTGTGAAGGTCAGTTTTAACATCCTGACAACGACTGTCTCATTAGTCCATTTTGTTGAGGCAGGGAAACCCCTGGTAGAGTTAGGGCTAGTGAGGCATTTTTCCAACCACTTTTATTATTTGAATAAAAGTAATTGGACAAGCTATCAACCCTTTTGTCTGTCTCTTAACTCCAACCCCTCATAGAATACTAACATAAGCAATGTATAAATTCAATGCAACATGAACGATGCGCAAATATATAGCCCACTAACATAGAAACGCAACAGTAAGCGGCAGCCACCTTTCCAAAATGGAAGCTACAACATGCTTCGGAATATACAAAAGGGCTCAAAGCTTCACGAGGATATCAAATGTTGAAATACAGATCTGTGCAGAGCTCAGACAGTAGCTAGCAGCCCAAACCAAGGCTACCAAGAAACTAGGGAGGGTCCAAAGGCTACAGAGAAGGCATGAGACAATAATTCCCAGGATGCAAGAAGTATACTTCCCAATCAATGAAAACCCTAGAAGAGCAGAACTGACCATTGTGAGCCAAATGTGAGTGAACCATAAGCCAAAAACATTACATGAAGAATAACTCAAGAGTGTCCCCAGTGGCAAACAAAACCCTAACATGTGCACTAATATTGGCTAAAATACTACTGTAGGGTGAAATAATTCCAAGCATGGTCCCATCACACAGGACCCATAACCCAAGAACACTGTCTATTAATTAGCAACAAACACAGATAGGTCACCTGCCTCCCTCCTCAGGCGGATTCCCAGACACGAGGCGCCACACAAGGCCAAATAAAAAAAGATTCACTTGGCTCATGGCCTCGGAAGTGAGGGATGGTATCTTCTTTAATTGAAAGGAAAGCAGTCTGTGGACCTCACTCCCCCTACTTCTGTCTGGCTCATGTTGTGACGACATATCAGTTGCCTAAGGTTGGTCAGTAGAAAGCCAACGAATCAAGACCCCTGATGTAAGGCTGCCCATTATGTATTATGCAACCAATAGTTTTTATAATGATGATGTGTTTTTACTGTCATCAATTTAAAGGTGATCTCAGGAGGAGCCATCAGACAAGCATTACCCAATCGGAAGTTTAACCCCTTTAGAATGTTTATGTATTCATCCCTATTAACCAATCCTTTTGCACCTTAGGTTCTTGTACCTATGATTACAGTGTGATGTCAGTTATGATGAATTTCAAATATAAAAACAGTTGTTTTTGATAAGCCCGGCGAGAGCCACAAGATTTTTATGCTTGTATGCGGTCCCTGCTTTTTTTTTTAATGCTAATAGATCTGGATTTTGCCTTGCACTTGGTTATTTTCATTATTGCGAATGGTTTGATCTGGCACCAGAACCTCGGTTTAATGTTGGGGACTTCTGAGACCATCTTAACAGATGGTAGCAGAGGTGATGGTCAGCTAGGAGTAGTTGGATTGTTGAGGGTTCCCTGCCGTGGCCCAAAGACTGCAGAGGTGACCTATGGAGAGCTGAATTACGTGTAACAGAGAGAGGTCGACAGGAACCCCCCTTGTAGAAACATCTGTACGGGCCCCACACGATTCCCCTTAGGTAAAGGGCAGCTGGCTGTTAGAGGAGACTCAATACCAAAGACCCTCAGCGGATACATGGATGTTAGTTATTATGATAAAGGCCTGGCAAAACGGGCAAGGGGAATTTTGTATATTGGGATTGTGGTGAAGTTTAAAGATTAGAACGATGAAGAGATAGCTTCTGATAAGGATCAGGAAATACCACGTGGTACACCTCGTCATTGGGTAATAATAAGAGAAGAATAACTCAACATTAGTGTGTTTATTTGTGTAGTCATTTCTGGCTTCATGTTTGTTTGTTTGTTTGTTTGTTTGTTTGTTTAGTTTTTTTGGTAATGCGCACCGAACCCTTAGGTAGCTGGGCGCAACAGAACAAGTAAACTTAAGGCTTAGTTACAACAAATACAATGAGTGCAACATACAGAGACATACTTCGTTACCACCTATAGGTTACAGTGAGGCAGTGGTAGGTCACATATTACAGTCAAAAGTGCAGTGGATCACACATAGATACAGTGATAGTGGTAGATCCACGGGCCGAGGCTACCGTGAGACAACAAGGTTTAAGATGGAGCAGAGAAAGGGTATCAAGAATCGTGAGGCAGTCCGGGCTGGGGCAGGGTGAGTGTCAGTGGTCATTTGTACGTAATCAGTTTAGCATGTTGCGTCTAAATCCTGGGCAAGGCTGTTCAGTTTTTAGTGCTGTGGGGAGTGCATTCCAAGATAGGGCTGCTTTGACCGGGAAGCTGGATCCACCAGCTTTGGCTCATTTGAATCTAGGAATCTCTAGAAGGTGGGTATTGACAAATCTAATTGGGCGTGTGGAGGTTCTCCTGTTTATTCTTTCTGACAGGTATGGTGGTGCTATGTTATTCAGGCCCTTGGAATTGAGTGAGGCTGTTTTGAGATTAATCAATGTTGAATGAGGTGTAGCTAGGGATATTTTTTTTTAAATTCGCCTCTGAACCCAGGGTCAGTATCTCAGTTTTGTCGTCATTTAGGCAGAGGTCATGGGATGCCATCCAAGCCTGAATGAGGAGGTATATCCTGTTTACCAAGGACAAGTCCTCGAGAAAGTTGCCCAAAAGGGGAATGAGGATCTGGGTGTCGTCTGCATAATTTGTGTAGGTGACACCCAGTCTGTCCAAATTGTCGAAGAGGGGCTTGGTAAAAATGTTATACATAGTAGGTGAGACACAGGATCCCTGTGACACACCGCAGGATGTTTGTATATGGTCAGCAGAGGGTGTGGGGGAGAAGACTCTCATTGTGCGGTTTGCTAGAAAGGACTGTACCCAAGTTATTGTATCACTTGAGGAATGGGCAGCCGACCTGAGGTGATTGCATAAGATTGCGTGATCCACCAAGTCGAAGGCTGCCGATAGGCCAAGGAGGAGTATCATAGCTGTTTTCCCATTATCCTTCAGTTCATCAATTTGGGTCTTACGGTCTATTGATGCCGTTTCTGTGCCGTATAGAGGACGAAAAGCCGGACTGACAGGATCCTAATAGGTGGTTGGCTTCAAGGTAACCTGAATTTGAAGGTAAGCTACTCTATCAATTATTTTGAGTAGGAGGGTGACTGTGGTGATGGGTCTATAGTTGGTTGGGATAGAAGGGTCGAGTGTTTGCTTTTTTAGCAGTGGAAGAACCCAAGATTCTTTGAGATTGTTGGGCACTGTGTTTGTCTTGAAGGAGGCGTTGATAAGCTTAGAGATGAATGGGGCTAGGTCTCTAGCTGCGTCCTTTATAATTTGAGCTGGGCAACTATCTCCCTGACAATTCGACGATTTTAGGGAGAGTATGATCAAGAATAGAGATTTTAGTGAATCTGAAGGGTATGGTGGTTCTGTCAGGTGTGGATTGAGGAGGGGGTTGCTGCTCAGATGGGAACAGCAAGGCCTTTTTATTGGCTATTTTAAGTTGTAGCGATGCAATTTATTCGACAAGGCATTTTGTATGTCAGTGCACCATTGCTTGCCTTTGGGGACATTGTCAGAGGGAGGGATGGGTGCTTCCATTTCCCGGGGGATAGTGAATAATTCCTTAGTGTTGGAATTGGCCTTTGAGATTCTATCATTGAATGTGTTTCTTTTTGTGCGAATTATTTCTTTTTTGTAGAATTTGGCATGGTCAGTTAGCTTGGCTTTATTCTCGTCAGTGGGAGAGTGACGCCAAAAGGATTGAAGTTTTCTTTTTTGGAGTCTTAATTCTTTGAGATATGGTGTAAACCAGGCATTAAGGTGTGATTTCTGCCTGCCTTCGCAAAGTTTGACAGGTGCAATAATATCCAATGCCTTGCCTTAGTCATAGAGTTGTTAAAGACCTTCACTAGGAGGTAAGGGTCTGTATTACTGGCAAGGTAATTGATGGAGGGGAGGAGGTGCGGGAGTCATTTTTCAACTGTGGTATCCTTTTTTCTTCTAGTTGGGAGTGGTGGTGCCATGGCAATAGTTTTAGTGCTAAGGAGTTTTAGTGTGGAGGAGAAGGTGATTAAGTAGTGATCAGTCCATGATTGCGGGGCAATGTTGGTGATGGCGATATTGCAGTTCAGATCGGCCACCCAATCGAGGGTCCTTTGATGTTGGTGGAGGTAAGAACTTTTTGTGTGAGACCATGATCCGCCAGTATGGCTGCTACTGATTGGGCATGTTTATTAACAAGGTCATTAACAAGGTATTAACAGGCCTTGAAACACTTGTGTATAGGCGCGTTATAAATGCCTTATCATATCATATATATCAGGTGGATAGTTAAGGTACGTACGGTTACTGGATAGAGGAAGTTTGGCTGTGAGTATCTCGCCTGATTGGCATGTGGGTTGGGTGGCAAGTCTAGTGGCGAGGTTGGTTTTGGATATGATAGCTAGACCACCACCTCTGGCATTAGGTCTGTCAGCTCTAAGTATATGGTAACTATCTGGAATAGCTAGCATGAAGGCAGGGCCTGCTGCCTCATGAAGCCAGGACTCAGTTATTGCTAGCATGTACAAGTTCCCATTGGTTAGAATGTCTGAAATTTCAGTGGCATGTGGTTGGCATTGATAAGAGCTCCAGATATGGTTGTGGTGCAATTGGGTATGGGGGTGGGAGAGTGTTTAGTTATAGGTGTGTTCATTCTCATCCGGGTTTTCATGGTAGAGGCATGTGCAGAGTAGGAGTTGATGGGGTTGTTATGCCTGTCCTCCTGCACTGGCCTAGCCGAGAGTTCACAGGCTTGAGTGGTGGTATTAGGAAGGCTGCTTTGGGTGGATTTACTGTTAGTTTTAGGCTCATAGAGATGGGGCAGTCTTGATCTAAGTCTGTAGTTTCTATTCCGGGGTGGGCATGTTGAAATTCTGATAGTGGCCATTATAGAGTAAAGGCCGAGTAAGAGTAAGAGTAACTGGTTCAGCTGGGTTTTACTCATATTCATGTTCTCGTTGGATGAGGGAGTGGCAGTCCTATTAGTCTTAGTCAGTAGGTCAGGATAGGATTCGGTAAGGGGTGTTGTCAGGTCCTACAATATTAAGGCTAGTTGAGATATGTTAAAGTGACGTGAGTAGGCAGTTCACAGATAGGCTAGTCCGAGATAAATGGGCAATTCACAAATAGGTTAGTCCAACATGAGCAGGCATTTCACAATGTTGTAAGATAATTTAAGCTCTGTGAAAAGTGGATTTTTTGTGTATATTTGTATATATTGTGGAGGACGTGAAGCTGTGATGTGGACCGAGGAGTGTGGTCCGGTGTGGGAATAGTGAGGTGGTGCTGCTCAGAGCGTGAGTGACTGTTGTCGTATCACTCAGAAGGTTTGGAGGGAACTGCGTGGTGGGGCTGTTCTGAGCGTGAGTGACGTTTGTGGTGTCGCTCTGAAACACTCGGGTACACAGGAGGCATGGTCTCAGAGAGAGACAGAGACGTATTAAGAGTAAGAGAAGTATTGTTGGAGTATGGTGTGAAACTGAGGTGAAAGAGGGGGAGCAAGAACTGAAATAAAAACTTTGGTAAGTATCGTATCGGTAAGTTAAACTGTGATGTATTATCATGGGAGACACTCCCATTGTTCACCTATGCAAAGCATTACCCCGGTACAAGGACAAAATCCTTAAGTACCACACTCAGTGGGTGAAGGACACTGCAGATGTTTATTGGATGGCCGCAGGAGGGAACTCATTCGAAATCAGTACTACAACATATGTGTAACTATTTACATGCCACGTATAAGGGAAAACATTTGCAGAATCGACTAGCCATTCTGGAACTGTGGAAAGAGTATGGGGAAGAAGCAGAGGATCCACCCTCGAAAGAATGGATGCTTAATCAGCATGACAAAGGGGAGATATCACCCACGGTTCTTCCTCCTCCTCCCCAGAGCAGTGATCCGCCTTCAGAAGCACAGGGATTATACTCATTACAAGCGTTAAAAACAGCAACAGGGTACACTAATGCCACATATGCACCCCCGCGTACAGTAGTGAAGAAATTATAAGCAAACAAAGTCCAGTTCCCACACATGCAAAATATGACGAGCACCGCAATTTATAGGCAAAATTGATGGAAGCCGAGGAGAGGTCCAGAGAGAATGGGGCAGGTAGGGCGACAGGGATGAGACATCGATCATGCCGAATGAATGGATAGGAGTACAAATAATGCTTAAGTTAGATGGAAAGGACATGGGTGATTTTAAAGACAGGGAAAGACAAGTTAGAGAAAGGCAATAGAAAGAAGGAGGGAAAGGGAACAGGAGGAAAGAGAGCGGAAAAGAGAGGATAGAGGAAGAAAGAAGGAATGCATAAGAAATGGAGAGAGAATAGAAGCCAGAGGCAGATAGAGAAAAAGAGAAGAGACGAGAAGAAGAAAGAGAGATGAAGAGATGAAGAAACAGAAATGGAAAGGAAAAAGGAACAAGAGAGGGACAGAGAGAGACAACGAGAAATGGAAAGAAGCAGGGAAATGTGATGAAAAGAATTTGATAATATTAGGGGACGTATGACCCGGACAGAGTGAGAGATGGGAAACAAGAACAGAGAAAAAAGAGAGAGGAGCTTAGAAAGATGCCTTAAGGAAGTGGATGAGATACGTAGGAAGCGTACTCTTCCAGATGAAGGATAGGAAGGGGCCATACGAAGAAGGATTGGCAATCTGAAAAAAATCGGGAGAGATGGCACTAGCAGCATAAAGGGGAATACCGGAGAGTCTCTGCAAGATAGGGGTAGGAACATATTGGCGGAAGTGATGAATGTAACGTATAGGATCAGTCCCCTTAGGAGACTAGATTTTGAAGACAGGGAAGATGATGACGATGGTGACAGTGATGATACTATGTTTGGAGTTGAAGAGAGGGAGGAAAGTAGAGAAGAGGAGGCCACACAAGCCCCTTCTATAAGCACAGGTATACAGAAAGAGATAGCATGATTAGATTTGGAAGAACCAGAGAAGAGGCCAAAGCCTGTTGAATATCCCAGATGCCTGAAAGAGTGATCACTTTAGAAAAGAGTACGCTATACATGAATAGGTTCATACATTTACCGGGCTGAAAAAAAATTGGTATGACAGACGTGGTGACAAAGGGCTTTATCGGGGTTGGGCAGAGCGGGAAAAATGCAGCAGTAACGCTATTACCACCGCATTAGCGCTCTGCCCAATCCCAAGTTTGGGGGAAACTCAGAGGATTCCCCACCAGCTCTGAGCTGGAGGTAAATCCGCAGCCTTTCCACCCATTTTCGGTGCAATAACCACCACGCAATTACCACTGGGGTAATTGCACCAAAAATGGGCAGAAAGTCTGCGGATTTACCTGCCATATTAGGGGAGCAATCAGATGACATTTGGAAGCGGGCGGGATATCCTGGGGGGACTGCACAGAACACTAACCATGACAGAGCACCTTTTAATAATCAGTGTACAGTACCCAGACTCGTCAGATATGAGTGCAATTATGACTCGAAAGTTGAGAGTGGACGAATATCCGACTGCTTCTATTCAGGATATTCAGGATAAATGGCGGTTAGAGACTAGAGAGGCCTTGGACAAAAACATAACTTTTTTAATCTCATTTGTGGTCAGGCACTTCCAAAGGAAGTGCAAAGACAATTGAAAAAGATGGTTGGAATAAAAGCGAAGCCATGGGCGGTGATTCAACTGACGATTGTTCACCATTGTCGGTTAAAACAATAGAAAGACAGAAAGAAAATTGAGGACAGGAAGATTGAGGAAGTAAGATTGGTTCAGAAAAAACTGTTGAAATTTTCAGTGTAAGGGACATTGTTGACAAGTGGAGGAGAAGGTTTTAATGCACAAGGAGCACAGCAGGGACAGCCAGCATTGAATGGAAACTTTGCAGGAAGGGGAGAGTGTAACTATTTTCCATGAGGGTGAGGGTTTGCACACAGAGGCAGTGGGTTCGGATTTCAGGCTCGACAAGGAGGAGGGATTAATGAGGGGCAACCTAGATTTGGAGGGCAGACACAGTAATGTTGGACATGTAGGAAGATGGGGCTCATTTCACGTGTATGCTGAAGCAGGGGAGGGATGCAAGAGAACTGGCAGACAACTGATCCAAAAGGGGGGAGGCAGCATATCCTCCACCATATAGTGCAGACCCACCTGAATAATGCGCCCAACATCACACGAAGTATCAGGCACAAGCACCACAAATACAACCAACGCAGCAAGGGATGCCACCCAAGCACAGCCAGCACAAATGCAAATACAGTAAGCCCCAGTGCAGATACAGCGCACACCAATGCAGGCACAAGCATTAGCACAACAGAATGCAGTGACACCATGTAACGCGAACATATTGCCACAGCCACCCACACCTAGAATAGGGGGTGTGACAGAAGTGGGAGGAAATCCTTTAACCGACACAGGACTGCAATTGTACCCACAATAGGACAACCACAGACAGACTTGATGTGTTCCATCCTATCATTTACACCAGACCCACAAGAGGAACCGAGGGTTGGAGTGACCATAGGTGACAAAACATGTTCCTTCCTAGTAGATACAGGGGCGACTTGATCCTGTGTTAGAGAAGGGAAGTTCCCAATGTCAGGCATTGTCATGTATGCACAAGGTTTTTCTGGGGAACGACAAGTACGGCTCCTTTTATAGACGTTTTACCCATTACCCTAGGAGAGCATAACATGTCTATGTCATTATTATACTCCCACAAGTCACCCGTTAATGTATTGGGAAGAGACTTGATGAGTAAATTGAACATGACAATATAATTAACTGACCAGGGAATAATATGTTCAACCACAAGTATTCATTAGGTGAATGCACAAGAATTCATAACAGCATTCTATGGCAAGAAAGAGCAAAGAGGGGTGTCATTAGACAGGGAAGTATTCCTTCATGGGTTACACATTTTGCTAGCCGTGCTTCCAAGGATAAAGGATAGACTATTGCGGTTTCCCACAGAATTTCACTTTCGACCAGAGGCAACCAAGGACGTGGAGCAAGAGCAGATAATTACAATTGAGGTAAAAGCAGCAATATTGAGGGAAAACAGAGTCTTTTTATACAGCGTTGATGAAGAAGGGGTAAACTGGAGGACACTGATAGCTCTTGACGAAGGACATAGGCTAAATGACTTAACAGATGAAAGCCTGTTTACAGGTGACGACTCAGATGATGAAGTGATGTTTAATATAAGTCTTACATATCAGTTCAAAATTGAAAACAGAGTGATACCACAGAGAATGCCACTAGTAAAAAAGGTACTGCCTTTACTCCAAGAATATTTGGAACACGTACCAAGCACATTGTGGACCAGCAGTCCATATGATGTTGGTCTCCTGAAAGGAGTGGGGGCAGTCATAATTAAATTGAAGCCAGGAACTATTTTACTATGAATAAGACAATATCCAATGCCAAAAGAAGCTGACAAAGGTATATACAACACTATTGCACCTTAGTGCGGCAAGGGATTGTAGTGCCATCGGAATCCCCATTAAACACGGCTGTGTACCCAGTGAAAACCGCAACAGGGGGGTCGTGGAGATTTATTCAGGATTTACACCACCTGAACAATATTGTTGAGGCAGAGTTCCCATTGGTTCGCAATCCAGCCACAATATTGTGTAACATCTCATCCAAAGCCACACACTGTACACTGATTGATTTAAAGAATGTCTTCTTTTCAATCCCATTGCAAGACGAGTCCCAGTATTTGACCTTGTTTACCTATTGTGGAATTAAGTTGAAACACACCCGTTTGCCCCAGGGTACTGCGAATCACCCTCAGTCTTCAACTGAGTGCTACAGATGGATTTAGGAAGCATACAGCTTGACAGCACAGTAATACTATAAGTAGATGGCATTTTAGTGTGTAGCACGACCAAGGAACAGAGCAGGAGAGACTCAATTAAACTGATGACAGTATTGGCTGAAAAGGGGTGCAAAGTTGACAAAGAGAAAATACAATATTGCCAGGAAGAAGTATTATGTATAGGTCAGCTAATATCAAGAGAAGGAAGGAAAGTGACACCTGAAAGAGCAGAAGCAATCATGGAAACATCCAGACCAGAGACAGTGAACGAATTGCAGAAATTCCTAGGCCTTTGCAATTACTGCTGAGCATGGGGTTTCGACTTTAGCACGTATGTCAGACCACGCAAGGAAGCACAGAATGACAACAGTGATAAAGGGCTCCATTACGCGGTAGGGGGTTAATGGGGCCGGTAAAGCTGCCGGCCCCATTAACCCCCTACCGCCTCATTACAAGGTCTCCTCAAGGTCTCCTCGTTTTACCAGGCGTCCTTAGCGGGTCCTGCAAACAGACCAGGATGCAAACAACGGGCCTGTCATTAACCGGCCCGTTGTTTGCATCCTCCCCATTCCCATTGAGCCCTATGGAGGCTCGAATGGGAATGGGGATGTACAGGGTCTTGGTTCCTGGAATGGGGAAATACTGGGCCCTCCAAGGTCCATGGTCGGAATGGCCCAGTATTTCCCCATTCCAGGAACCCGGACCCGGTACCCGGAATGGGGGTAGCCATGCCGCAAATAGCGGCATGGCTACCTCCAGGGTCGTAATGACCCTCATAGTCAGGTTAGGCGAGATGATAGATGCATTTGGCAAACTGAAGCCAGTAATCAGCACAGCTCCTGTGTTAGGAATCCCTGATTATAATGAAGAATTCTTTTTATTTTCCCATTCAGATGGAGTAGTGATGACGGCTGTCCTTGCACAAAAGAATACCATGGGGCACAAAGCACTAGTATTCTACAGTGGGATACTAGACCCAGGAATGAGAGGCCATTGTCCATGCGAGTAAGCAAAGGCAACAACAGCAGCCTTTGTGATTGAAACATTTGCCAACATAACTATGGTCTGCACAGTTACATTATATGTTGAGCACACCCTATTTGCTAGCCCCAAAGCACACTGACCACACAGAGAATCTCTAGCTATGAGGTAATTATATCAAACACATTGATCGAAATTGTCAGGTGCAGAGTGGTAAACACAGCCACATTTATAGAAGAGCCAGTAAGGGAGTAGTTTCTTACCTGTAACTCCATTTCTCCAGCATTGGTATCTTTCATGGATTCACATGCTTTGAATATTCCCTGTCGTCAGGCTGGGAACCTTTTTAAAATAGCATTTTCACTTGGAAAACTTCAACACTTTAGTGTCCTATCAAAGTCCTTTTGGGTGCTTAGCTCCCACCCAATAGGTCGTAGGGTATAAATAGACCCGCCCCCGCGGGTTCCCTTCAGATTTTAACCTCCAAAGTAGAGGAACCCACTAGGTTTGCATGCAGGGGAGGCGGGCGGGCGCATGTGAATTCATGAAAGATACCAGCTCTGGAGAAATGGAGTTACAGGTAAGAAACTACTCCCTTCTCCAGCATTGGATCTTTCATGGATTCACATGCTTTGAATAGATTACATAGCAGTAGCCATCATGCATGGAGGCGTGTAATGCAAACCAATACATCAGGAAAGCAAACACATAAAACCAGCAAAGAAGACATTAGCAGTGGTAACATTGAAACAGACACCCCAAGGCTGTGGGGGCTTACCTTATTGAAACAGGCGTTGCAGGACTGCATGTCCCATTTGCACATCTGCACCATGCTGATGTTCCAGGCAATAAAGTAAAGGTATGCGGCACCGACCAGAAGGCCGCCTGGCAAATGTCCACCAGCGGAATCCCCGACAATAATGCCGCCGACGAAGCGGTAGATCTCGTCGAGTGCGCCTTCGGACGCCTCTCCAAAGGCTTTCCCGCCTTAGAGTGACAGAAGGAAATAGCCGATGAGACCCAGCGAGATAGTCCTTGTTTGGAGATTGCCTTTCCCTTGACGGGGGGTCCATAGGCCACAAACAGTTGTTTTGAAAGTCTGAACTCCTGAGTATGACTCAGATAAAATTTCAATGCTCTTTTTACATCCAGCGTATGCAGCGCCTTTTCTGCCGAGGAGGAAGCAGAAGCAAAGAATGATGGTAGCACGATGGAAGAAAGTTTATGAAAAGTGCTTGGCACTTTTGGAATAAAGTGCGGGTTAGTGACCAACGCCACCTTGTCCTTGAACAAACGTAAGTACGGAGGATCAATCACTAGGGCTTGCAATTCAGATATACTTCTTGCCAAAGTAATGGCCACTAAAAACGCCACTTTCCACAACAAGAACTGCAGGGGCGTCGACGACATAGGTTCAAACGGGGCTTTCATCAGACCTGGCAGCACCAGATTGGGGCTCCAACCAGGAGGAAAAGTCCAAAACAATCCTTTTAGAAAATGTTTGATCAGACGATCACTAAACAGAGGGGTAGCATGCCTCTTCCAAGTGCATCTAGAAATGGCCGCCAGGTGTACTTTTATGGAGGAGAACGCCAAACCTTTCTTTGCCAAATGCAACAAGTAGGGTAGAATTTGCTCCGGTGAAATGTTAAAGGGTCCATCCCAGACTGGCCCTTACACCACACACAAAACCTTTTCCATTTGCATGCATAGGAGACATTCGTAGACGGAGCTCTAGCCGCCTCCAAAATGCGGCGACAGTCACTAGAAATGCTCAGTAGGCCAAACTCAGAGAAATCAGGAGCCAAGCTGTCAGGCTGAGAGAGCCTGGATCGTGGTGCCAAACCGCATCCTTGTCCTGAAACAGAAGGTCCGGCGTCACTTGCAACCAAACCGGTTCTGCTACGGATAGATGGAGTAGCTCTGAGAACCACGGCTGCCTGGCCCAGTACGGGGCCACCAGAATCACACGGCATGGGTATTTCTGAATCCATTAGAGGGTCCGCCGAATGAGTGGAAATGGAGGGAATGTGTACGCGAACCTGCCCATCCACGAGAACGAGAGCACATCCCCAGAGACCCGGGCTGAGGCCACCTGCTGGCAAACTTCTTGCACTTTCTGTTCTCTCGAGTGGCGAAAAAATCCAATGAAGGACGACCCCATTTTCGGAAAATGCTCAACACCTGCTGTTCTTTCAGCTGCCATTCGTGGAGTTGGTTTATTTCTCTGCTGAGCGAGTCCGCCTGCACATTCATCACCCCCGGCAGATGAAACTCTACAATATTGATGTTTTGTACCAGGGCCCAATGCCAAACTTCCTGAGCCTCTCTGTCATGATCTCTGCTTCCAAAAGGTCAGGGTTTTCCCAACTCCCTTGGAAGCAGATCCATAACCCAGGTTCCGAGTGCCAACCAGTCCCAATTGGGACCTTTTGGACCCAGTCCTGGCGCCAGTGGCACCAGGCTCATAAATGTGCCCAGTCCCAGCGCTGGAAGCGCCAGGCTCATAATGCTTGGGTGGACTTACCTGCAGCAGACCATGCTGCTTACTTGCCTGCCATTTGAGCCTCTGATCCTCTTCTGTTTGGAACTACTTTTCCTGTTGGGTGGGGCAGGAGCCACTCCCTAGATTCAGAACACTGGAACTCTTCTGGAAAGCAGGAACTCTTTTCTTACCTAGGCGTGGCTGTGGAAGGAGACACCTAAGCACTACAGGAGGCTATTTAAACCACACCCGATGGATGAATCTTGCTTTGCGTTATTCTGCATCCTCTGCAGCAGAACGCTCATCGTGTCTTCTGCATCTGATCCTGGCCTAAGGTAAAAGGCTTACCATCCTGAATCCAGTCTTCAGCAACACCTATAAAGACAAGAAAGAACAGGTTAGCATTACGGTCTTCAGTGACAGCTCTTCACTTACCTGGTCCATCGGCTGTCACCAACGCCTCGCGCTGCATTCCGGCATCTGAAAGACAAAGGCTTACCTACTCTTCGTGCGCTCCGGAGGTCTTCACACTGCATTCCGGCATCTGAAAGACAAAAGCTTACCAACTCTTTGCACGCTCCGGAGGCCTTCGACGCTGCATCCCGCATCTGAAAGACAAAACAAGGTGCGTTTAAAGACATTGGGGAACTTTAATACTCACGTGCCATTACTCCTTTCCACATCTAACCCAGTGGGTATTCCGGCACCCTGCAGCCGCTCCGAACTTGTACCTGCAAAATAAAAAGACAGTTAGAGCGCATCGTGAAGCAGGCAACAAGCGCTTACTTACGTGCTTCCAGGCGCTTCTATTCATCACACGGGCTCCATCTTCAACTCACTTCAGCCCGTCATCCGCCATCGCCGGAACCCTGCAAAACAAGAAACATCATTACTAAAGACTTTAAAGACATTAGAATTACTCGAAACTTACCGTTCGTGCAGTAAACGACGGACAGCAGTCCTCTGAAGTCAAGAGGCCTGCTCCCCTTATCCAGTGAAGAAACTGGTTACAGCACCCTGCCCCGAGGCAGATGGAGAGCACAGCGTTCACTTACCTAAGGTGAGAGCGTTAACCTTTGGGGTTCTACAGGAGAAGAGAAAGGGAAGAAGAGAGAGACATTCAATAACCCAGTTCCTTAATCCCATATTTTCTATCTGCAGACATCTTACCCTTCGAGTCAGACATACAGTGCACAGAGGTCCAGCCCAAAGAGCCAGCCGTGTGTTACACATCACCTTTGAAGATACGGTATACGCCCAGTCAAGACCGGCGCCTCTACGGGAATCAGGTGAGCGTTACACTCTCTCTCGAGAGCACCCTGGAATGAGTGCCCCCCTGCATCCTGAGGTAAAACATTGTGGTGGTATTTTCTGTCAACACCCTCACCACAGAGCCGTGTGTGCATGGCAGAAACGATTTTAGAGCCCAATGAACCGCTCTCAGTTCTAGCACATTGATGTGAAGACTCGATTCGACCGGAGACCACAGACCTTGAACCTGGAAGCTCCCCAGATGCGCTCCCCACCCTGTCTGAGAGGCATCCATCACAATTGTAGCTTGAAACTCCGGCTCCAGCAACGGCACTCCTCGATCCAGATTGTCTGAGAGCTGCCACCATCGAAGAGCGTCCCGTAAGTCGCTGTTGACCACCACCTTGTCGGACCACGATCCGTGACTCTGAGCCCGCCGGTCCGCAAGAAACTCCTGCCCCGGCCTCATGATGAGACGACAGTTCTTCACCAACGGAATGCATGACGCCATGGCTCCCAACAGCGACATGTACTTTTTGACCAACACTCTCGTTCTGACTTTCCCCTCTGCCGCTTTCTGCTTGAGTTTTTTGAATTCTCTCGATGGAGGGCTTCACCAAGCCTAGCTGAGTTTGAAATTCTGCGCCCAGAAATACCAAGCTCCTGAAGGGAGATAGATATGACTATTCGAAGTTGACGGCGAAGCCCAGTCGTTGCAACAGCCGCATGGTAACGCTGAGACTTGCCTGTGTCACTGCCGGTGACGAGCTGCGTATCAGCCAGTCGTCCAGGTAAGGATAGACGTGATTACCTTCTCGTTGGAGCCACGCCGCCACCGGAGCTAAACATTTCGTAAATGTCCTGGGCGACGATTTCAGACCAAACAGAAGCACTCGGAACTGGTAATGATCTTGACCCACTACAAATCGCAAGAATTTCGGGGTCGTTGACGCATGGGTATGTGGAAATATGCGTCTTGCAAATCCAACGACTCCAGAATTTCCCCCGGCTGTACCGACCCAATGACTTCTTGAAGTGTGAGCATCTTGAACTTCAGGCGTTGCAGAGTCTTGTTCAGTGCCCGAAGTTCCAGAATGGGTCACCACTTGCCGTTGGGTTTCTTCACCACAAAGTAACAGGAGTAAACCCCCTGACCTCTTTCGGCCACTGGAACCAATTCTATAGCCCCTTTCTGTAGCATAAGTACAACCTCCTGCTGTAAGATGTGAAGATGACGTAGCACAGAATACACGGGAGGAATAGGAACCGGCTAGCCCTTGAATTCCAGAGAGTGGCCCAACCGTACCGTGTCCAATACCCAACTGTCTGATGTATTTTTGTTCCATTCATCGACGTGTAGAGCTACTCTGCCCCCCAGCAGATTTCTTCGAAGACCGTCATTGTTGTGATTTTGTTTGTTTACCTTTGGAGGAAGAGGGCTATCCTCCTCTCCTTCTGGATGCCTGAAAATCTCGGCTTCTTCCCGTAGACTGTACTGCCCATCTATATCCTTGTGAGGAGTATCCAGACCGACCGTAACTCCTGTCTCTGGAGGCAGCAAACCGGGTATTTCCTAAAGCTCCACGGAAGGGGCGAAAGGGGCGAAACGACCGTCCGCTTTGCAAAGCTCCCAATGATCTCACCGTATCGGAGTCCTCTTTCATGCCCTTGAGGGCTTTGTCTATTTTTTCTCCAAACAATTGCTCCCACTCACAGGGCATGTCCAGTACCTTGTAATTGACCTTCGGCCTAAAGTCTGTTCACTTCAGCCAGGCCTGCCGACTTAGTACTTCCCCATTATTAATCTGCTTGAAACCAGATTCCGCTAAATCTACAGCGATGTTAATGCTGTGATTTGACGCTTCCTCACCTTCACGCACCAGCAACATGGAAGCCTTTCGGTGTTCCTCTGGTAGATGTTCTAACAGACGGGCCAGCTGATGCCACATCTCACGGTCATAGCGCGCCCTAATCGCCAACGAGTTGGCAGCTTTTACTGTCGTCGCCCCCCCTGTTAAAACCTTTTTTCCGAAGGCATCCTGTCTTCTAGCGTCGCTGTCAGGAGGTGTAGTGCATTTGTGTTGTGTTCTGGCTTTCCGGCTAGCCACCGTTGACACCACTGATTCAGGGGTGGGTTGTGAAATCAAACACTTTGGCGTAGAGTCCAGGGCCTTACATTTTTTCTCTAATCTCCCTTTGACTGCAGGCTCTGAAAACGGGTGGCGCATGGTGCGTAGGCCTTCCTGCCAGACATGGTCCAGGATTGGAACGAGAAAACTGCCTTCCTTCTCTTTCCCATGTGGTCAAATGGTAAACATTCTTTTCGTTCTTCCTCCGGGGTCAGACCAAACTCAACACAGGCTTTTGCCATCATGGCATGAAATGCCCCAATGTCATCCGGGGGCGACGGTTGCGCTGGACTCCTAGGAGCTTCTATTTCCACATCAGACTCCCATGTCGGGTCTCTCGATGGTGACGAGGAGACATCAGAGATAGAGCCACTGGGCACTAGGTCGGAATCAGAGTCCGGTAGCTCACCCTCCTCCGGATGTGAACGAGGCGGCTCTGTGCTCATCGGCCGGGAAGCCGGCAACTCAGCCATAGACGCTGAACGCGGAGGGACACCTGCCGAGTCGACGATAGGTGTTACCGGGGGCGTACCCACGGGAGGCAATCTTGAATCCAGTTGACTCAACAGGGACTGCAGTGTAGATAAGACCTGGAGGGACAGCACCGACTGCGTGTTCAGCAGAGGAGACGCAGATGGAACATTCTGTACTCCCGCCGTCATCGAAGGGCCAACACACTGTAAGCCAAGGCTTGTTGGGTTCACCACAGGCTCTCGTTCCTCCTCCATCGACGACACTGAAAGGGCCGAATCCTGCTGTAGCAAGGGTGTCATATGCCGAAGGCTGCCACGCTCCGATCGCAGGTAGCACTTTGTTAGTCAACGACGAAAACCTCGGGCCCTCGTCGACTGCAGTCACTGGAGCCGACAACACTTTTGTGGAGGCAGACACTGTAGCCGGCAGTGAAACCGTCGACGACGGGACTCCCGACGACTTCGCCGACAGCTGTGGCGCAGATTTTTCAGGCGATCCCGCCCTTTTTGACACCCTGGATAGATGCTTCGAAGACTCCCTACTAGAGGATGACCTACGATGGTCTCCTGAAGAGGAGCGTTTCGAAGAGTCCTTTTTGTCCTTTTTTGAAGAAGAAGAAGAAGAAATGTTCTCAGGCCTTCGGGACTGGTCAGACTGAGCATGCTTAGATGAAGGAGCCCCTTTCATCAGGTGTTTGCCCGAAGAGGGGCGGCCACTCTTGTCTGCAGGCTCAGACGCTAGGCTGTGCACCAATCCCACCTCAGATGGAGGGTAGACCCCATCGTTTAGCCACGATATCAACCGCTGATTGCAGTCCTTCAGTGTTTTCTGAGAGAAACCCTTACAGATGTCACAGGAATCGGCGGAGTGATGAGGGTAGAGGCAATAGAGACAGTCCATGTGCCCATCCCCTTCATATACCTTCTTCAGCCCGCAAGTCGCGCAGGGCCGAAACAAAGCTTTTCCCGAAGACATTGGAAAAAAATTACCACAACACACCAAATGTGTAGAATCAAAACGAGCAGGAGGTGATCCTGACACTTTGGAGACGGTTGAAATCTGAAGGGAAGCTACGGGGGCAGGTCTATTTATACCTTACGTCCTATTGGGTGGGAGCTAAGCACCCAAAAGGACGTCGATATGACACTAGAGTGTCAAAGTTTTCCAAGTGAAAACGCTATTTTAAAAAGGACCGAGGTTCCCAGCCTGACGATGGGGAATATTCAAAGCATGTGAATCCATAAAAGATCCAATGCTGGAGAAATGAAGGAGATAATGTGTATGATTGCACCCAGTACACTGAATATTATGATGAAATACCACATGTCAAGGAAAATGCCCTAGGAGGGGGAATGATTCTCTTCATTGATGGGTCATTGTCAAACTGGCTATAATACTGGCAAAAGGCGCAGTGGGATAGCAGTAGTAAAAGCAAAAGAAAATGACAGCTTTGTGAAAGTGACAAGTGCGAGATTGCCAATGCATTTCTCGGCACAAGCAGCAGAATTGACAGCGCGCATTTCTGCACTTGAAGTGCATGAAGAGGAGGCGGTTATGGTGTATTCCAACTCTGCCTGCATGATGTCAACAGAACATGCAGGACTGTCACGTTGGAAGAGACAACGCTTCCTACGTGCAGATGGCATGCGAGTGCGGCATCACGCTATTGGACAGGCTCGTAGATGCACTGATTCCTCACTGCAACGAGGCTGCCTACCTAGAAGTGAAAAAAGCGATATATTTTTCCAAAATATCTGATATTGCGACTGCACCGAACAAGTACACACGTGCACGTAACATGGTGATGAAAGAGGGTGTTAATACATTACCCATAGCACAAATAACTGAACTACAGGGGAGGGCACCACCAGAAGAGCAAGAGTTCTGGAAACAAAGAGGGTACTCATTGTCCTCCACAGATGCAATGTGATGACAGGACAGCACCGGCAAACCAGTTATGCCTTTAGGGCTGCTCAAAGTAGCACTAGACCAATTGTCCCACCCAACACACACACACATCGAGAGAGTGCCTTGCAGTACTGATTTTGGAAGATTGGTTTGTCCCAAATTTGGTACAACATGCTGCAAATTTTGTTGTAAACTGTTTGACGTGCCAGAAGTTCACTGCTGGCCATACTTTGCGAACAGTGAGAGGACCATTTCAGCATTTGCATATTGATTATGTAGATATGCTAAAAATGTATACCGGCTACAGGTACATGCTAGTAGTCACCCTTTTCTCGATGGATTGAAGCCAGCCCATGCACAAACCTGGATGTCGCATGCACTGCAACGTTTCTCATACGTGAGGTATTTCCAAGGTGGGGAGTGTGTGAAGTGCTCCTGTCTGACAATGGACCACACTTTGTAAATGAGATATTTGAGCACACAACTATTCTTTTGGGTATTAAGCACAGATTTTCACTCGCTTACCATCCACAAGTGAACAGCTATTGTGAGTACCTCAACAGCCCCCTAAAAGAGCGAATTGCCAAACTAAAAATGACACAGGAAAAGGTGGACTCCATTGCCTTCCTTTAGCCCTGTTTGCATTATGTAACCAGCCCGGCTCTGACCCTCACCTGACTCCACATGAGCCAGTGAAGGGATGCCGAATGCACATTCCTCTTGCTCCTCCCACTCAGTGCTGCTACTGTGCTAAGGACAGAAATGCACGATTATTTGATAGCTTTGACAGAGTCCCTTAAATGTAAGTCTCAACAGGTGCAGATGCGGCAGGGGGGATCAAAGAAGACTGATGAATAAAAGGAGCAAGTTGATCCAGAAACGTTACAGATGCCATTAGTACTGTACCTGGGCAACACAGTATTATGTACAAATGTTACCCGACAGTGGCACAAGTCACTGTTCGAGGGATCATTCATAGTTGAAACAGTTAAACAGACAGCAGTTAAACTCCAAGGAAGAAGGGCGTGAATGCACCTTGGTGACGCCAAGCTCTACAAAGGAGAAAGAAGGTGAAGAAGAGATGAGAAGAGATCAAACGAGGTCCATCATGAGACCCAATCAGCAGCAAGAAGAATAAAAACGTTGTCTTCTCTATAGACACACAGACAAGTCAGCTTAACATTCTTTCGACAACGCTTACCTAAAGATAAAAGCGTGACACTCATACAGTACAAGAAGACTAACAAATGCTTCCTATAACAATTATGGTTTTTTAAATAGTTTTGTCCTGTTTAACAAACACTTATCCCTTCATAGGAGCCTAGAGCATATCTTTTGCTGTATTGTTGTTTAATATAAAAGCCTACCTTACTTTAGAAAGAAACTTCCTTTCAATACTAGCACATTTTCTTCTGTGAATATGTATTCCTTTTAAAAAAGGACTTTTTTCTGACAGAAAGAATGGGACTATTCAATAATGTTCGATATTTGTTTTTAGCATTTAGAAGGAATAACACTTCCAGTTATTTGCAGAAGGTAGACACGCCAGATATAATGCTGATAGCAACAGTGCTTACATTTTGTAGCCTCTATTTTATCATTCTTATGGCATTAAGAGAATTGCTTATTTACAATGCAGCTAAACCAGTAACTGGAATAAAACTAATGTTACAATGACAAGGGAAATGGCAACAGAAGAATTTCCTATAGTAAGCCCACAAATGAAGAGACTAAAAAGAAGTGTGCTAGATGACTCTGTGCACCAGAGCAAATATCTGACTCATTATGCTCATGTCGCTAATAATTTGTGGTACCAGCACATGAGCAAAGTGGGGAGAGGGAGATGTCTTCTGAGAGCTGTTATGTGTGTTCCTTCATCCCCATGCCATGAGCGCTTCCAGGATATTCATGGCCACAGAATTACCTGCGCACAGAACACACTGCCTAATGCACTTAGCACTTTGCATGACTAAGGGGCAGTTGTAAAGAAGATGGGCTTCCTTGCGATGGATGACAAAAAAGACTTTCCCTTATGATAGTTACATAAAAATTAAGGTCATGATGGATGACCCTGTAAGAAAAAATAAGGTGATGCAATACACATTAGAAGGCATGAATAGAGGAGAGGTTTTAATAACGGACCATAAGCTATTGCGGTGCATAAATGGTGCAGGGAAAGAGATCCGTAGGTGCTGGGAAAGACCACAATTATTAATATATGGACAGGTATTTACCTCAAGAGGTTGGGTTGAAGGGATTATGGGGTGCAAAGCACAAGCACTCCTGACAGTACCAGTAGAGGTGGTGCAGAATGCAAATGATATATGCCTCAAAGAATGGACTGAATATTGCAAATTGCTCACATGGGTAGAGGATGAAGCAGGCCCCATGCCCATAATACGTCTAATAAATGCCACATTATGTTTCAAGAATACTTGGCCAGTGAAAGTAGGGGAATACAAACGGTACAAATGCATTTTCGATGTATCAGGCATGAAAATAGGCACTGCTGTATTAATGGATCACTATTGGGCCTGTGGTTCAAGAGCTTATATGCAGCTCCCTCCAAAGTGGGGAGGGTTATGCTCCCTGGTGGTAATAAGTACACCAGCTCTTGTAGTACCGCAGAGTGAAGTACAGATTGGTGAATTCCCCGAAAGGCAGTAGAAATGAAAATAGTAATACATTTGGATGCTCACGTGCACGAGTATACCCAAACAGATGATCTGCCCCGTGCGGAGACAATGGAAAGCCCTATCACCCCCCCACCCCCACCCGCTGGATCAAAATTTATTTATCCTCAGGAACCTCACAATTACACAGATCAATGGGTATATTGTGATTCCAATGGAGAATGCTGATATATGATCTGGAGCGTGTATAAACATGTCAAGACATGCAGGCACCTTGAGGGGTGGACTAAGAACTGGATACCCAAAGAGCCCTATGTGGGGGAGGGCAAGGAGAAGAGTCTGATTGAGAATTTGACCAGAGGAGGGAATGTTGAGAGGCAGATGAATATGTCATCCATAGCTAATGCCCCTCTCCCGGCCCAATACCTCACAGGTGAGAAATGTTACTCACTAAGAAAAACGTACCGCCCATATCAAAGGCAGGAATAGCAGGAAATGGACACAATCTAAGCTATAGATGGCACAAGTATCCAAACTAATAAATGAAACAATACATGTGCATGCATTAGACATGAAGCAAATATGCACTCATCATGAAGAAATTGAACACTAGGTCAAATATGCATTTATACATGAAAAATATTAACATAGCATCCATAAGAAATAAGAATAATAACATAAGCAATGTATACATTGAATGCAACATGAACGACACCCGAATATAGCTCACTAACATAGAAATGCAACAGTAATGGACAGCCATCTTTTCCAAAATGGAAGCTACAACATGCATCTGAATAAACAAAAGGCCTCAAAGCTTCACTAGAATATAAAATGTTGAAATACAGATCTGTGGAGAGCTCAGACAGTAACTAGCAGACCAAGTCACAGTTACCAAGAAACTGGGGAGGGGCCGAACGCCACAGAGAAGGCACAAGATAATAATTCCCAGGACGCAAGAAGTATACTGCCTGATTAATTAAAAGTCTAAAAGAGCACAACCGACCATTGTGAGCCAAATGTGAGTGAACCATAAGCCAAAAAGACTCCATGAAGAATAACTCGAGAGTGTCCCCAGTGGCAAAAGAAACCATAACATTTGCACTAATATTAGCTAAAATACCAATAAATGCAGGGTGAAATAATTTCATACACGGTCCCATCACACATGACCCATAATTCAAGAACACTGTCTATTTATCAGCAACAAACACAGATAGGACACCTGCCTCACTCCTCATTCATATTCTCAGACACAGGGTGCCACACAAGGCCACATACAAAGAGATTCCCTAGGAAGTGAGGGATGGTATCTTCTTTAATTGAAAGGAAAACAGTCTGTGGACCTCACTCCCCCTACTCTTGTCTGGCTCATGTCTTGAAGACATATCAGTTCCCAAAGGTTGGTCAGTAGAAAGCCAACCAATCAAGAACCCTGATTTTAGGTCACCCATTACGTATTATGCCAACAAATAGTTTATTATAATGATGATGTGTTTTTAGTGTTATCAATTTAGAGGTGGTCTCAGAAGGAGCCATCAGACAAGCATTACCCAATCAGAGGTTAAACCCATATAGAATGTATATGTAGTCATCCCTATCAGCCAATCCCCTTACCCAATAGGTTCTGTTACGTATGATTACACTATGATGTCAGTTATGACAAATATCAAATATAAACATTGTTTTTTTTTCTGAGATCTGCACGATTTTTATGCTTGTATGGTGTCCATGCTTTATTTTGGATGTTAATAAAGCTGGGTTTTGCCTTGCACTTTGTAATTTCCGTTATTTTGCCCGGTTTGATCTGGAACCAGAACCTCTGTGTAAATGTGGGGACTTCCCAGACCATCTCAACAGCTGGATTACAAGAGCCCAACTGTCCCAGCAGGCGAAGGACAGGGACAATGTGTGGAAAGAATTGGATTTGGAAAACTTGAAGCTCAGCAGGCTGGAAAAGAGAAAGAAAGAGAAAGTTGCGAACAGGAAAAGACAAGCGCTGACAGAGTCTGAAAGTTGGAACTTAAAATCAAGCATTTTGGCTTGAAGCAGCAACTCCAAGAGCTGCCTTCACAACAAGACAGGTGATGGTATGGGATCATACCAATTTCTCAGAAGTCTCAATAGGTTGGTGAGTGAATACAAGGAGCAGAATAATGTCTTGTTGTGGTTGATATCTTTTGAAAGATCTTGTAGAATGGCTGGCATGACTGATTCTGGAAATGTCTGTGCTTGATGGGTAAACTGACTCAAAATGCTTAAGAAGCTAGATTGGAATTAGATGAACATTATGAATGTATGAAAATAAGATTGACTGTGAAATTTGGTAAGATTTACTCTCAATACCTTGAGAAGTTCAGGGAGCACAAGAAATGGTCAGTGTGATTTGATCCACTTGAGTGACTGCTTCCTTTAAGTCTAGAGATGGCTGGATAAGAGATTACAAAGTGGAGACCTTTGATGGTTTAAGACATTTAATAATGCATGTGCACATGTTGGAAGCTTGTTCACCATAGCTACCTTGCTGACTCCAAGGATGTTAGGGAGAACTCTCAGAAATGTGCTAATTCCTCTCTACCTTAGAGACCCCCAGCTCTTTTGCTGGACTTTAGGACTTAATTATTTCCCTGGAGCGAGTGAGACCTTTTTTCCTTGGAGCGAGTGAGACCTTTTCTCCACTCTCTTTGTACCTCCCCCTCTTTTTATTCATGCTGATAGGTCCTCTCCTATGTTGTAGCTATACCACACTTGCTACCTCATCACTGACCTGCCTTCTCACGAACCATTCACTTCTCTGCGGGCCACAACCTGCAACTATCATGTATCCTACCCCAAATGCTCCTTGCATTAGTGGCTCATTGTGCCTCACACGGCACCTAAACCCCATGCCGGCTACAGCCACTACTGCCTTTCCTAGTAACCCTTACCTCAACTCCCCTTCCCTCTGGCTTGAACACTTTGCATCCAAACCAACTCCTAACCAACCCTGCACGGGGCCCCTGAGGAATCTCAGACTAGGATCTAGACTATCTCATGCCTCCCACCACCGCAGTAATATCAACCAGCAGACCAACTGACCTCACCCGGAGTCAATAGCCCTCACCCTCCGCCACTCTCCCTCACCCACAGTCGGCATTAATCTCAACGTGAGCATCCAACCTCAGACCCACCCAGTACCTCTCAAGGCTGCCCTGATTAATACCAGATCACTCACAGCACACGCACTTGACGTGGACGCCCTCATCACCACTCACGACCTGGACTTCATAGCTGATACCGAGACCTGGCTCCATGCAGCTTCAGGCCCACTCCTATCTCTAGCGATCCCTGATGGTTATACGATTATAAGAAGTGACCGCAACACTGGTCAATCTAAAGGAGGCAGCATTGCCTTCATACACAAAAACACCATTAGTCTTTGCCTCACCACTGCTCTCCAAATCAGCTCTGCTGAACGTCTTTCAGTGAAGCGAGCCATCACCCCCAATCAGACTATTACACTCCACCTTATCTACCGACCCCCTGGTCCCTTATCCACATTTGCTGAGGATCTCTCCCACATCCTTACTGATAACACCAAGACGAAGTCACAAATCATAGTACTTGGTGACTTCAATCTAGGCTACCTAGACCCTAATGATGCCCCTGCACACGACATCAACAACCTGCTACTCAACCTAGGCTTCTCACAACAGGTCGACTCGCCAACACATTCCAAGGGCAGGACTCTCGACTGGATAGCTACCTTAAACTGCGACACTAACATTGTATCCAACCAACCATGTACCTTGACAGACCACCATCTCATCACCTTCAGTGTCCCCACTAAAATCATCTACACCGCACCAGATATTGCACCTGCTACTGCCACAAGAAATAAGCGAAACAGAACCTGTGCTAAATTACTCCCACTCAGCCTCCCTGCTCTCAATGAACTATCCTTCTCATGCTCTGACCCTACTGTCATGGTAGACACTTACAATCAAACTATGCTGAAAGCACTAGACCTCATCGCGCCCACCAAACTTAGAAAACCCAAACCTCGGGCCCACCTCAACTCTTGGTTCACGCCACAATTGAGATCCCTTTGCAAGGAAAAAAGGGTTTGCGAATCACGCTGGAAAAGTCACCCAACTGAAACAAACAAAACTAGTGTTACGCTAGCTACTTTAAATTACAAAGAGGCCATACTGCAGGCCAAAAGAGATGAGTACAACAAATGCATTGAATATGCCCAATCTAACACCAAAGAATTATTCAGAATCCTAAAGGAACTGGAGTCGCCTGCTACTCCCCCTGACACCGGCTCCAAAGACAGTACCTGGTGTACTAACATTCAAAAGGCCCTCCTCGGCCACCCTCCAAACTAAAATCAACGACAAAATAAACTTCTTGCAGACCAGCTTGCAGCAAAAAATCCTCCAGGTCAACACCAACACCAATCGCGATAACCTCAAACCATTCAGCTTCGCACCCTTATCTACCCCTGAAGTTGTGCACATCATCAATAACCTCAAACCCTCTAACTGTCAGGGCGACCCCTGCCCAGCCTCCATTATTAAGGGGGCTTCGCACAGTCTAGCACCTTTCATCACCACCCTCATAAATTCCTCTTTCAGCTTTGGGATTGTCCCTGACAACCTCAAGGATGCCTGGGTCATTCCCCTCCTTATAAAACCTACTTTGGACGCTAACATACCTACTAACTACAGGCCCATCACCACGGTCCCTTTCCTTCTAAAAATTCTTGATCGTGCTGCTTACCTGCAGATCCAAGATTACCTGGAAACTAATAATCTCCTGTGCAATCAGGCTTCCGCCCCCGGCACGGCACGGAAACCGCCTTCTTAGATCTTAAAACCCAGATTGAAGACCTAAAAGATAAGGGCAAGCTAGCCCTCCTACTCCTATTAGATCTCTCTGCAGCCTTCGATCTAGTAAACCACCAAATCCTTTGCCGTCACCTTAAAACTGCCACCCACTTCTCAGACAAAGCCACGACATGGATCACCTCCTTCCTGGAAAATAGATCCATGAGAGTTTTCTCTCCTTCTGCTACTGCCAACCCCGCGCCGGTCACCTGCGGGGTTCCACAAGGATCGTGTCTTTCCCCAACACTCTACAATGTGTTCACGAAACCACTCTTTGACATACTGGACTATCTGGGTGTCACATATACTAATTACGCTGATGACACCCAGATACTCATCCCTATCACAGGTGACCACAAAACTGTTAAAAGTTATTCAGGCCTGGATGGCGCAACATGAATTGTGCTTGAACGATGAAAAGACTGAGATTCTTATCTTAGGCTCTCACCAAAGACTTAGTAAGCTAGATCCGTCCTTCAAAGCCTTCACAATTGACGGCAATACCATCAAAGTAGCCAAAGACACAAAAACGCTTGGCATCTATATCGACTCCTCTCTCTCACTCTCCAGACGAATTAATGCAGTATCCTCTGCCGCATCATATACATGCAAGCTCATTACGGCATTCTGACCGTTCCTATCACCAGCCAACGGCACCACTCTAGCCAGGACCCTGGTCCTCTCTAAGATAGACTATTGCAACGCCCTCTATCTCAGCACCAACCAATGCAACATCAACAAATTACAGATTATTCAAAATAACGCCATTAGAGCGGCACTAAACATCCCCAGGAACTCCCACATCTCAGACTCTAGACAGAGTCTCTGCTGGCTCTCAGTCTCCCAAAGAGTCTCACTCAAAGCGTTAGCGCTAACTCAAAAAATCCTCATGAATCAAGCAACCAGCTACTTGGCCAGTAGGTTTTCTCCACACACCTCCTCAAGACCACTCAGAAGTGCTCAGGCCAACTGTCTCCATCCCCCGCTTCAACCTCCAGAGATCAGGCGGGTGCAGTTTCCCAGTCCTGCCTGCAAAACTGTGTAACACATTACCCAACCCACTCAGAGCAGAATCATCCTTCTTGGCCTTCAAGAGCAAAGCCAAAGCCTGATTGTCAGCCCAAGATCAGCCATGATTCTTAGCACCCACTCCTCACTCAGACTTGCTAGACCAGCGCCACCTTTGTTAGATGCCTTTCCTGACTGAATGTCATTATTTATAGTATCTGCATGTTAGCCTAAATTACCTATTTATTGTAATGCTTGTATTCCCATCCTTATGTATTCTGTTGTATGTAATTTGTACTATACTTGGTACCTTAGTGATGCGCCCTTATTATGTCTGTAACCCATGTTATGCGCCCGTATGCCCTTGGGCCTGGTGCGCTTTACAAATAAAATAAATACTAAATACTAAAGAAGCTCGCAAGAGCGGGGGACACCTGGATCTCCAACAGAGTCCAAGAAGGGGATCAACAGAAAGTAGAGGTGCGCAAGCCTGCCGCTAATAAACATCCTCTCCAACGTATTCACAATATATATGGGGGAAGTCCCATGGGGCTAGTAATGAAATTAGTGGGATGCCTGCCCAAAAACAGGAGGTCAAGAAACTCTTTTCACTTAATTGTGGAGATTGTTGGTATTCAGATTGTAGGAAAGGGGACCAAGGGTTGTAAAGGGATACCAAGAGGGATCCAGTCCACACGCCTTAATTTCCTGCCTGATTCTGGTTCCAATGGGACATGCTCGGAATTAACATTTGTCTCCCTGGTTGCCTGGGAAAACAACTCTGCCAAGGCAGCAGAAGTACCAAGAAATACTAGTAAATATATTTTGAGTGTCTCTATCAATTGCCAGGAGACCACTGGTCTTGGAGCCTCTGGGGCTAGCAGGACTGCAGTGGAAGCAACTCTGATCCAGCCTGAGAACTATCTACACATACAGCCCCAAATCACTAGACTTGCTGGCGACCCGCTAGAAAATGTCTGACGAAATGACTACTGCCCCACAAGAGTACAATGATGAGTAGTGGCTAACCGCCTACTCAGCGCTCGAACTTCTTTAAAACAAAAGTGATCACAAAGGTGAAAGCGGCATAGTCAAGAGATATACTTCCTCTGCTTTTTCTGGTAACATGGGCAAAGTGAAGGTTATACTCCAGGAGAGGTGTGAATGTGAGATAGCTGCAACCCAAACAGCAATAGTACAATATTCCAAAATAAAGGAATGTCCAATGAAGGTTCTACACAAATTTATATTCTTTAATTAACCACACCAATATGCAATTAAAATGTACTAGAAAACAATAAAAAAACACCCACCCCTATAAAGGGAGATAGAGAAATGCAGAATGTAATGATGCAATCACTCTGGATATTTAGCAGGGAAGAAAAGGCAACAAAGTCCCAACAACAATTGATCAAAAAGTATTTGCTTATTGAATAAAAAGGTGCACAAGGGACTTAACAATTCTCAAGGCTCCCAACAAATGGACCACGGACACAGGGCCTCTCATTGTACCTGATTCAAATGCTCAGGGGGTCCAACAGGGTTCGAACCAAGCTTCGAGATGTGGTGCTCATGGGCGAATGGTTTTGGGAGCGTCAAGTAGTGTTGATCTAAATAGCCGGTCTGCATCGAGTCTGCTTTGAGTTGTGATCCGTGCAATTTGAAGGCAGCATCTGGGGCGGCTGTTTAATGGATCATCAGACGAGCTTCGACTATTGAGCATGGTTCAAAATGATGAATACTGCTGATTCAGGCTGACTGCTCCCGCAGTTTGAGCCTAGCTGCAATACAAAGTCCTGGTAGTTCAATGCTTCATTTGGTAATGCAGCGTTTCAAAGTCGTCTGCACAGTATGCTGGTGCTCGAGCCAGGCAGGTGACGGGCTCTGCTGAGGGAATGCAGTGTCTAACTGGTTCGAATGTGTGAGCAGTGATTTCAAGTTCGAAGGCGAGTGCCAAAGTCAGTCAGTCAAATCATGTTTATTTCAGATAATCATCCATAAAACATACACAACACAAAAATGCATCACATACACACATATACAATATAGATAAAAAACAGGTTCGTCCAAAAAGACCGAAAAGAAATGACCTACCCAGCCAAAAGTCTGAAATAATGTACTACCAAATGTTCTATCTTCTAAAAGTTTGACTTTTGGTTGGGTAGGTCATTTCTTTTTGGGGGCTGTGGGGGTGTTCTTCCGCAACCCCCGCTCAGTATACTGTGAGCGGGGGTTGCGGGGGTGTCACCCGCAGCTGCCCCGCAGTCCTGAAACAAACAAAAAAAGGAAAGGACCCTGCAGCGCCGGTTCCCGATCACGGAAGTGAAAGGGAACAGGCCTTGAAGGGACCAGCAAGTCAGAGGCAAGGTAAGTAAGGGTGTGGTGGTGTGTAGCGGTGGTGGTGTGGGTGTGGGCAGGGGTTTGGCCAAGTCAGAAATGTTCCGGGGAGATAAGACCGAACATTATTTTCAAAAAATAATCTTCAGTCTTTTCCCCCTCGAACATTCCTACCTCGGTCATTCAACCCCAAACCTAAAAAACAAATGATTAAAAAGTGCTAAAATGGATGAATCCAGGCTGTCTAACACCTGCAGGGTCTTTTACCTCCAGTGAGGTCATTGGTACTAGTGTAGCTGACAGTGGTAGGTCTTGCTCCATCAGCAGTTAACCCCCAATGTGGGTAGGGATTAAAGCTTGTCTCTGCCATTGGGACTCCTTTACCTCAATGGCTGAGGACTTTAGAAAGATCAACTCTCACAAAAAGGTCCAAATGAATTATTTGTGATGTCATGGAATCAATCCCAAAATGAATCGACGAACGAGGGAGAGACCCCTTCCTCATGAAGGCAGCAAGCCAAAGGGGATTGGTTAAAAGCAAGCCTGCTTTAAGTGCTTCAATCCTTGTTAAGAAAACAAGTTACCTGTGCCTTTCTGCATCAGACCTAAAGTATTTTGCTGTGCAGGAAGTGTAGAGGACATGGAGGAAAGAAAGGCCCACAGAACAACAAGATGGAGGAATCCTTCCTCCCTTTGCTACTATTCTGCTTGCCTGTCTATACCCACCCCATTATCTAGCCCTGCACTTCAAAGGCCCTTCGGTGTAACCCCCCAATTCTGAGGAAGGCCTTGGTTATAGAATTGCCTCTTCGAAGCCAGGCTCCCAGGAGATCTGAAATTGTGAGCTACTGGGTCCTGCAGGGAAGAGTTACCCAAACTCCCAGAATGTCAACAAAGGCAGGCATCCTGCCTTTTGTCCCATTTCCTGGAATGTCCACAGTCTGGTGCTTGGAAGCCACATCGCCTCTTATACCTAATCTGAGCTCACATGGTTGACACTAGTATGCTACAAATCAATTGTGGCTTTAATAAGTATAGGTATGGCTTATATTTCTAGATTATCCTGCCACCAGGTGGTAGTTTATCATAATTATAAAGTATTTAGGACAGAGGTGTAGATTATAATGCAACCTCAGCACTGCAGTGACTTTGCTGTCACAGCAGCTGTCAAACCTTGCACCTGAGAATTCAGAACCTGCTCTGTGCCACTAGAGGGCAGGAACTACAGATCAGGAGACTGATGCAGCAGGGCACACATGTCACTATGTTTTTGCCATGAGCTTTTCTAAAATGGTGGTCTGTTCAATTTAGATGGAACTACTGTTATAATTATATGAATTAATACAAATCAAAAGAGTTAGGGCTTCTATACCCTTGTCATGATGCCTACACCCGGGGACCCAGACCAGGTCCAGCAACCCCGGAAGCAGGCATCAAGTTATTTTGAGCAAGCCCAAAAACCCCTGCTAGGGGCTGTTTGGGTGCGGTCCTGGCGCCTATGGCGCCAGGCTCATATGGTGAGTCAGTCCTGGCGCCATAGGCACCAGGATCATAGAGTAGAACTTACCTGATGCAGACCATGCTGCAAGAGCTCCAGGCCAAATGAGGCTTGGAAGGGACTATTTTACCTAGAGACTATTTTTTACTCGGGCGGGGCTGGGGAGGAATACTTACCTGGGACTACTTTGGAGGCTATTTAAACCACGCCTGAAGAGCAGCACACGCTTTGCGTTATTCTGCATCCAGCAGCGTAACGCTCATCGTGCCTGCAAGCCTGCATTCAGTCTTCTGCCACGCCTGCCTCGAGTTTGGAGCTCCTAGAAAAAGGGAGAAAGCAAGAGAAAAGGTTAGAACAAGAGCAATACACCTTTGATCCTTACCTGAATTCCTGATCCATCGCGCCTTCGAGCTGGAAGAAAGAAGTTATTTTAGGCGCGTCGTCTCGCTTGCTGCAGCGCCGCGCTGAACTCACCAGTCTTCGCAGCATCTTCACATTCCACTGCATCCTCCTGCATGTTCCTGCCGCATTCCGACACCTAAGGAGTAGAAAAGAACAGCAAGGTGAGCCAAGGGAATACACAGAGGAATATTAGTTACCCCCCCATAGGCTTACCTGATTTTACCACCGGGGGTACTATTCCTCTTCACGGGTCGGCGCAGCTTCCACTGCATCTTCGCCGAACCCCGGCCCCTAAGGGGAAACAAAAGGACAGCAAGGTGAAACAAAGGGACTATCAAGGGAACCCCCCTCACCACAATAGACTTACCTGATTTTAGCACCGGAGGTATTATTCCCCGAGACTTCATACTTTCTCTCAGCGCCTGAATAAGGGAGAAAGCAACAGGTTACATATTGACATTATTTATCGAACTGTTTTGGAAATACAAATCCTTACCAGAATATTACCGGTTGCCACGAGGAACTCTCCACTAGGGTCAAGCTGCAATCTGCAAGGAATCGGACAAGAGTGAAAGTCAGGCATTTGAACTCTTATGAACTACATACTTTTCGGAGTCAATATTGTTCTGGAACTCACCAATTCCTTCAAGCCAGTGAAGCAACTGGTTATCAACGCGCCCCTGCGCTCAATGCAGGATGGAGAGCTCATCTTTTCAAACCATCAGGTGAGACTATAAGAGGGGACATCAAAGGTGATCCGTCGGGAGAACAGCAGGGGTGGGGGGATTTACACTCAACTCCACGGGTGGTTAATTCCCTTTCTCCATATGCAGAAGAATATTCCTACGGGCCAAGCAAACGAAGCTAGGTGGGCCAGTCCAGTCCGTCATCTCGGCCCTACACGTCACATTGGTGGAGACCGCAGCTGTCCAGTTCAGATCGACACCTCTGTGGGAGCCAGGTGAGCGTAACAACCCTTGCCAGATGGCAATTCCTCACAATGTCCTAATGCCCAATTAACTGTATAGGTGTGTGGGATATCTGCTTCTGTTCCAGTGAGTGTGCAGGTAAATCTCCCGACACCTGTTCTGTTGGGGAATGAACTGGAAGAACTCAGCATAGTGGGGCAGGCTCTCCATCATTGCTGCGGCTATGGTCAAGCACAAAAAGGACATGTTGACAAGTCTGCTCTAACACCAAAGGAGCATCAACCCTCTAAGGTGTCAAAAAAGGCAAAGTGTAAACCTTAAGCCAATGGAAGGAAGAAGGAGACATAACTTCCTGTAGATTAGCCAGTCCCTGAGCCACAACCTAGAGCAAGGTTTATTACCTATGGGAAAGACTCTCTGGACCCTGCAGTGGTAGGACCACTTGACCTTGGGAAACCATCCTTAATTACAAAATCGTGTTGACTGCCCACAAGAGGTGCACACATCCTTTATACTCCTGTTAGTGCAAGAGGTGTCTCTGGGTGGGCGCCCTGAAGTGAAGAAAACTAAAGGAAAGGAAGGTTGACCCTTCACTTCTTTTGGCCCAAGATGGGAGGTGACAGAGGGCTACTCTAAATCTTGTCATGCCTGCCAAACCACAGACACTATGGGCCTCATCACGAGTTTGGCGGTAACCCTTAAATGCGGTGGTAGCGCTATTACCACTGCATGTAAGGGTCTGCCAGATTATGACCTTGGCGGATTTCCCCCCCAGCTCTGAGCCGGGGGGAAATCCGTGGCAAATTTGCCAATTTTCGGCGCGTTTACCGCCGATGGGAAATCCGCTGACGGTAATAGCGCAAATTATCCCCATTGGGCCCATTGGGGAATGAGGAATTCCCGAATGGGCCCAATGGGGAATGGGCAATAACCGTTCCGCCAAACCCGTGATCCGGCGCTAATAGCGCCGGGGGGTTTGGCGGTAGGGCTATTAGCGCCGGCGATAATAGCGCCTGCGTTACCGCCCAACTCGTGATGAGGCCCTATGTCTGGCTAGTGCCACAAGCCTATTTGCCACTTTCAGTAGTGGGGGTACCCTTTGAGAAGGTATCACCATAGCTGGTGTCCTAGAGCCCTCTACTTTCTCAGGATGCAGATTTATATTGGTTGTGGTGCACCATGCCACCCGCTATCATGAGGCAGTGCCAATGAGTACTGTCACTGTCAGAGCATTGGCTATGGCTTCATTGTGTATTTTTCCCAGGGTAGGATTTCACAAGCAGGTTGTCTTTGATGGGGATCCAACTTCATGTCTAGGTACATGCAAGCTAAATTGCTGGAATGTTGGATATCCTATACAGTAGCAACCCCATACCATCCTCAGACCAATGATTTTGTTGAAAAATACAAAGAAACCTTGAACAGAATGGTGGGTGCTCTAGGAGAGCACCTGAAGATAAAATGGGATATCTTCTTATCATGCCTTCTGTTTGCTTATAGAGAAGTAACTCAGGAAGACATTGGGTTCAGCCCCTTTGAGTTAATCTTTGGCCACCCTGTGAGAGGTCCCTTAGCCTTAGTCAGAAAAGGCTGGGAAGCCTCCTCACCTCGTCAACCCTTTAATGCGATAGACTATGTGCTGGGCCTCATGAAAAGAATGGCCAGGCTGATAGATGAAGCTAAGAAAAACATGGAAGCAAGTCAGCCTCTAATGGAACTTTGGTTTGATCAGAAGGCGTCTGAGATGGATTTAACTGAAAGGCTAGCAGTTCTTGTCATGGAACATATGCAAGCTCCAGGCAGACTGCATTGAGGAGGCTGCTGGTCATGTGACCAGGACCTGACACCACTCAGTTGCTCTGCCCACCACCAGTTTGGGTGCCTTTCAAGCAGCTACTTAAGTATTCCAGACAAGATCCAGGCAGACTGCATTGAGGAGGCTACTGGTGGCGTGACTAAGCCCTGCCACCACCTATTTAACCAGTTCTCCTTAAGCGTCCTCATTGCTGGCGACCTCAGCAAAGGACAGATGAAGACAAGGACCTTTCCTGTTTGTGCCTGTTCTGGCCTGATATGGTCAAGGGGCAGACCCGCTATACTGCATTTCATCTACAGAGTAGTACTTATTACTATTATGTTTTCCAAAAGACATCACTGTGTTTCTCCTCCCTCCACAGCCTATCCCTACCCTTGCTACGTTTTAAATGGCCAAGTGCCCTAGCCAATCCCGGCAAGCTACCCCAGCAAACCTCATCAATATCACCCATGCCCCCATCCAAAACCTTCAGACCACATGCACACTCCCCACATGCTGAAAATGTTCGCTCAGCAGTTGCTCACACCACAGACATCACCAACCTCATCCCGTAAAACAACCTTGACACCCTCTTCATCATCGAAAGATGGTTTACCCAATTCTCCACCCTTCTTTTTGATGGCCTCCTACCTCCAGGGTACTGCATCCAACATGAAGACCGGCCAGGAAGGGCAGGAGGTAGAATGGCAATCATCCACAGGAGTGATTGCCAATGATCCATTCAGATTACCGAGGCCAAATCCACTTACTACCCCACCACCATCGCGTCAGCCTCTAACAGAATCAAAGTCCTGTTTGAATTAGTAAAGCATTGTACCAAACACTCATCCGATCCAGAGGTGGAAGCAACTCGGGCAAAAGTGGGCTGGCAGGATAGCTCAGGGGCAACACGCTCGCCTTGGAAGTAAGACGACGTGGAGCAACACAGGTTCGATCCCCGGGTCCACGCTTAGAAACCTCTGGGTATTAAGTGTGTTATAAATACTCAATTAAAAATTACAAATTATCCACTCTCCCAGAACAAGCTTATTTGTATCTCTCACCTGCTAGTGTGATTTATTGCTCAAGGAATACATCACTGTCCACCTCATCCACCTCATCTACAGACCACCTCAAAGGAGTGACTCCTTCAGTGCCAACATCTCCTGTGCCAAATTAGCACATACTAACAATGTCTTTCTCAAAGATCTCACACTGACAACCACACTCAAAGCCTGCCATTTGCAATGACCGGATCCATGGATCGTAAGCAAATAAGCAGACTTTTCTCTCCCCCTTGTACAAAAAAGGCAACACCCTAGAATGAGTCTTTACATCTCCCCCACTATCACCTGCGCAGACCCTATCCTACTTGACTGCTCTGACCAAGCCACTATCCCACTGTCGATCACCCACTCAACCACGCCCCAAAAAGGTCAGGATAAATGCCCCCTCACTCAGCGTCACTCAATCAAAACCTTCTTGGTCAATGAACTAGAAGCAATCTTTTCAGACATCCCCACCACAGGGAATCCCTCGGTCCCCCTAGAATTGTTCAACAACCCAGCTATAATTCTGGCGCCCCTCTAAAAACCATCCGGGTTAAGACCACACAATCTGCCCCTTGGTAAACCTGCAAACTGGCCTCCAACAAATGCTCAATCAGAGAACTAGAGAAACAGTGGCGCAAAAACCATAACCCTGGAGATCCCACTTCAAATCTCTCCATGCCGGCCGTAGGATTCAGATTACTGAGGCCAAATCTATTTACTACCCCACCACCATCGCATCAGCCTCTAACAGAATCAAAGCCCTCTTTGAGTTATTAAAGCATTGTACCAAACACTCAACCGATCCAGAGGTGCCAGCAACTCAGGCAAAATGTGACAGAATCAACAAATATTTTATTGAAAAAATCTGACAGATCATCGAATCAACCTCCAACTCCCTTAGCCCCCCCTACACTCCAGCACGCACACTGCCCTTCCGGCTGCACTCTCTCCTCCCTCTCCCCTAGGCATCCTAAAACAATCACCTCCATCAAACCTACTTCCTACTCTGACAACATCACCCTGCCTCCATCATTAAACAATTGATGTGCCCGGCGGTCATCACACTCCTTAGCATCATTAAGGCCTCCCTCACAGAAGCGTCATTCCCAGAAACCTACAAAACTGCTTTCATATGAGCTCTTTTGAAAAACCCACCCCTAGACCCAGGTGACCTGGCCAATCACCACCCCATTACAGACGTCCCAGTTATTGTCAAAACGTTGGATAAAGTCCTGCTACACACCTACTTGCCAAAATCGTACAACTACAACTCTTAAACTACTATCAGTCAGTGTTCCATTTCAAGTGTAACATTCAGACAACCACAATCCAGCTGGTGGTTGCTCTCAACCAAATCATGGATAAAGGCGACTCATGCTTCCTCATCCTCTTTGTTCTCTATGTTGATTTTGACACTGTCGAAAACCACATCCTACTTTCCCTCCTTACTGACAGGATGGCCTTCACTACCACTATACTGAATTGGTCTATCTCCTGCCTCTCCGGCATACACCAAGCTGTCCAGATTATCACATTTCTTTCCAACTCGCTACCAATCTCTGGCAGAGTCCCCCAAGGCTCCATAGTTTCACTGATCCTATTTAACATGTATGTGGAGCCTCTGGGCACACTCCTCAAAGATCCTGATATAGCCATCAACCAATATGTGTATGATACTCTGTCGTACATGAGAGTAAAAAGCCCACAGAACAGCATTCGTCTCTGCTGTTAAGGATTTCAATCAGGCAATACAACCGAGTCTCAGACTAGCATGCACCCCACAAATGAAATACTGATTTATTGTGTCTATAGGTTCAATATTCTGAGTGATATTCCACTCATATCACACCCCTTCTCGAAATACCGTCAGGTCACAACGGACCAGGAATCAGGCTGGTTGGTAAAGGTAATATTTATTATTTATTTAAAATTCAAATCAAACACAAGTTTTAATATATGGGGCAGCAATCACCAATGTGGTGACAATACAAATCAGAAAGTAAGTAAGGCAATTGAATTCACTGATAGCAATACAGAAGATAAAACACAGGGAAAAGAACAATTTTGGTTTGTTGAAAGGATAGCACTTAGGTTAAGATTTCCCCCTGCAAAGTCCTTAATTCACAAATGAGCAATTCTACACAGATGTAAGTAAGCATCAGGAATTCAGGAATGAAGAACAGTGTATATGGTTTGAATGCAATCTTCCCTTTCCAAACAAGAGAGAAAAGCGTTTTTGGAAATTTACACTTTTAAAATGACAGTTGAAAATGGCTGTGTGAAACACTGAAAAGTGTGCAAAAATCCTTAAATTGATATAAATTCCTATGGGAGCAACATGGAAAAGATCCTAACAAACATAAGCTATCATATGAGCAACAATACACACTTAGAATCAGAATAGAAGTTTGGAAATACTTTGAATGGGAAAACACACGTGGAAAACTTTAGCAAAATTGCGAATTCCCGCCTATCTTTCACTATGCGATTTTTAATAAAAACGGATCAAAAATACTGGTATGCGGTTTTTGGTTGTGGATGTAGCTACAGGTCTTAGGTTTACCTCAGAGTTGAAATTAAGTCTCTAGCTATAAAATTGAAGAAGTTATGCAAGTTTGAATGAGAAGCGTTTTTGAGAAAAATGAACAGAGAAAAACAGAAAATCGGTTTTAAAGATGACAGGTTGGTTTTAGATAAGCTATATTAATGACTAAGAAAAAGAAGAATGCCACCCGGGAATCTCCACAGTTACGAATGGCTGATTGTAACCCTTCGAGTAGCGGATACTCTGTTTTTCTTTTATGGGAATTACTTTATTTAATCCAAATCACTAATGGCTTATGGTCTAGCAAAACAAATGAGAGAAATCAGCGCTAACACTAGGGATACAAACAGGTTTGCAAGAATAGTTCTGACAATGTTAAAGGTCCTTAAGTTAAAGATGGGAAAGGTTGAGAGATGGGGATAGGACATGCTATGGTTTACTATGATTCCTATTTATACTTACATTCCACTGTAAATTAAGATTGGACTGCCAGGTTCTGGTCATCACGGATCGGGTCTACAGGCAGCAGGGCACTTCTGGTGGGATTGGATCAGCTGGGCGCTTCTAGTCAATTGGCCTGTCACCTCATACTGGATTGGACTGGATTGAATTGGCACTTCTGGTTGCTGGACGCTGTAGATCAGCGGGATGGCGAGTTTCAGCAGGCAAGCATTAATGGTAGCAAGCCAGACTGGATCAATGTTGCTTCCCTGAAGTTTGGGATGGTTCAGGATTTGGGCCTAGCTGAAAAGAGTTCAGCAATTGTTGAGGCCTGGGTTTTGCAAAGTAGTCTGGATCAGGACAAGATGAAGAATTCTGGAACAGGGCGTCACGAGGAAATCAGTATGGAGTCAGGAATCAGTGTGTGTCTGTGTGTTGTGAGGTTCCCATATTTATCACGCCAAGTGACATCACTCAGTTTATGGCAGGGGCAGACTTACAAACCACACCCACAATGCTGTGATAGGTCAAAGGCACTTGCCTTTTTCTGGTTAAAAGAAGGCTGTCATATTTTATGATGTGACTTGGGAACTCCGACAGTTATTTGGACCAAAAATGTACTTTCCAACAAATACACATTTCTATAATTATGCCCTCTAATAAAATCGGACACATACAATACATATTTTGTGGGTTACATTTCCATCCAACCCTCACGTCAGTGTGAGCTGGCTTTTGTCTTTCTGTGGAATTTTGTTCATTTTAATCATAACGATTTGGCCTAACAATTCCTAATTCGGTACATATCTGTGCAATCACCCCTAGAACACGGGTATACAATATTAGATTTGCAGCATTAATAGTCTCTTTGCAATTAGTGTTTTTGTATAACTTTTGTTCCTTATGCAGTACAGAGTTCAATCACGTCTTCAAAGAAAGAGCATAAAATTAGATTTACAACTACCAACTTTTAGATTTATCCTCCGTCATGTGGCAAAGTTAAAAGTCTTTAAAGCTTAATTACAAATAGGCATTTAACCACCAAAAATCCTTAGCAGTTTTCTTTTATTTTTCTTTCAACTGGCAACAGCTGTCAAATTCCTTTGATCAGGGTGGGGTTCCTCTTCCTTGAGAGGGAAGTTTCCTGCCCCTTCCCTGTGGGGATGAGTGTGCAAGCCTGCCATTGTCTTTGGCTGGGGCCCAGACAAAAGTCTGATGAGTTCTTTGTCATGAACATGTGAAAACCTCCCAGCAGCAATTAGTCCTTTCCTGCCAGCAGTGAGGTCTCAACCATTCCCAGGCTGAGGCTGTCAGATCCGAATTACATAGTTAATTAACTCAGGACTGGGTTTTAACTTTAAGTTACCTACATCTTTCATTAAACATATAAAATGACACAGTTTATAGGTGGATTCGGACATTTAGCAATCCTTTGACAGTTCTTACAGAATTAGGCCTTTCAAACAAACATGCTTTTAAACAAGCGATTTAGCACTTTCTTCAGGGAAGAGCACATTAAAACTGAGTCCTTTAAATCAGATTTTCCTCTGCAGCACACACATTTTATTCAGCACCAATTCTTTCCTTACGTGCTGGGATTTGTTTTGCAGTCTGGATATATGTATCCAGGCTTTTGTTTGGAGTTTCTGCCTGCACAATTGAAATTGTTACATGCTGCCATTTTCGCCGCATTTTTCCTGTGGAACTGAAACCAAATGTTGTTGGGCTGGTTTTCCAGGAGATACATTTCTTAGCTGCTGTCAGTCAATGAGGCCCGGCTCCTCTGATCTGTAACCCTTTACTCTCAAGGATTCATTGGAAATGAATGTATCTAGTGCCAAAACAGCACTTTGAACGTTGCAAAGCTAAATTTATTTTAAAAGGCATTTTCGATTTTCAGGACAATTCTGCTGCCTTGCTCCATACTGAATGTAACCAAACCCACTGGCTTGCCCCTGCAGTGAGAATTCTGTTTTCACCCCCCCTTGACTCTGTGTGGCAGGGTGTGCAGCCTTCTGTGGTTGTGACCCCAACGCAGTTTTGCTGATTTCTGCGCACAGAGGAGTTAGCGCATCCATTTTTGGCTGTTTCTTTCCGCCTTTTGTAAATTGATGCAGTGGGGCACATTGGGATGGGTCAAAATATCCCACACTGCAATCACCTAGCCATCAGCCAGTCCTGGAGGTTGACTGCCTACATTAAACTTAACCCATCAAAAAACAGATTTGTCCACATCCGTCCCCCCACTGAACAACAACTTGTCCAACAATCGCTCAGTGATATGCACCTAGAAGGATTTGACTTGCAACTCTTGGATTCACCAAAATCCTTATACTTCACCATTGAAGCAGACTGTCCTTCTAATAGTACATAGCCAAGAAAGCCCCAACAGTCTGGCTCCAAATCTCTACCCTTCACAAAATCAAATCCTTCATCCCACTGCATGACACAGGCCCTTGTGGTCTAACACATGGATGGGGGAAATGCCCTCCTGGCAGCGCTCACAGCTGCTCACTTGTCTTCTCTAAAAGGAGTCCATCGCGCTGCAGCACATTTTGTTACCCATGTGCGGAAATGTGACCAAATTAACCCTTTCCTATGCAGACTACATTGGCTTCCTCTCCAGACCAAGATACTGTTCAGGACTGCATGTATCATGTACAAAGCAGTCGCAAGTAGCACACCAGAATACCTGGCGGCTAAGCTCTGCATATCTGGTGTCACACTCTCCTTGCGGAAATTGGCCAAGCAGCTCAAATTACAAATAGCACACAAAGAAAGGACCCACAAACAATCCTTCTCTTGCCACGCACCCACCCCCTGGAACTCAATCCAGGTATTGGCTCGGAATGCCCCCACAATTCTCAATTTTCACAAATTTCTCAAAACGTGGCTTTTTTAACAACACCCTGCCATGGACTAATTCCAATGGATGCATAGAACTCAACTGAAAGTACTGCACTACTGCTAAAATATGCCAGCCCAAACATTGGCTACACACACCCAGTACAGTACACCATTTCTCTCAACCTTGGTGCACGCTTCAAACAATTAAATGAAATAAAATAAAAAATACCAAGGCTAGAGCTTTGGAAGAGATAAACTGTCCACTACAAAGTTGTTTTACAACTTGGGGACGTCAACTTCCTCAGTGCTTCGGGGCATTTCCAAAAAGGCTCCCAGAAACGTCCATATCAATTTGTTAATGGCCTACTTCCTTAGAGAAAAAGCAATTGCCTTGTTTTTGGCATTTGATCAGTAGGAAACAGAAAGTGAGCCTCTCACGGATCTTCACCAAAGCAAGCCCAAAGATGGCACAGCAGAAGGAGTACATCTCTCGGCACAGTTGACGCATCAGTTGACGCATCAGCAGCAGCAGCAGCAGCAGCAGCAGCAGCAGCAGAGAGAGCAGCAGAGGGCTTTGCTTCGACAATTCTCCTCCCTGTTCTCAACCAGGTCTTACATCTGTTTGTGTCAACCTGATACAGACACTAAAGATAAGTGTGCCTGTCAAAATCTGGAGTCCTGGGATGTTTCACAATGTCAGAGACCTCATCAAGGCACTGGTTGCCAAGATGATGGACTACAGAGCATTCTAGCAGTCCTTGGTCCGGTCATGTTGTACTTATGCATAAAGTAGTAACTAAGGAGGTATGGTTCTAGGTGTACAAAGAAGCTCTTAATGCAGTCACAAAACCTGATACACAACCTCCACTGAGAGCTGATGAGCTGGCAGACAAAATAGGTGCTGCTGAATTCTTCAGTATCTTTGACCTTGCTTTAGGCTATTAGAGATGGGGGAGCCAAGTGATGGGGCCTGGCTTAACTCTAAGAGCCAAACGCAAGCCAAGTCAGCAAATATGCATACCTGGCCTCCTGACTCCCCACCCTAAACAGAAAGCCCATACCTATCACCATCTTGAAACATCACAACACATACCCAATATCTGGCATCCTTCTCCATGCTCCCCATAACACAACCCCATACTTGATGGCATGCCTCCCTGCCTCCATAACAGGAAACCTGTAGCTGGCATCCTAATTCAGTTAGATAGAGCACAGTGAAATTAAATGGTTTCTTCATGATCGCACACTTTCTGTAACATGGAATTTGAGTCCAGTCTGCACTTTGGACACTTGACTACATATCTTCTCATTTCAAGCTGATATAAAGGAGCTAAATAATGTTCTGTTTTATGGAGAGGACTTAAATGTACACAAATTAGATCTGATAGTTTTATCTTCATCATCCTGAGTGCAACTCTACATGCACAAGAATGAAAAGTAATGTCAGAATAAATAATCACCTGTGTTTTGTTACTTTACTATCTAGACTTTAATACTAGAACAACAAAACTGTGTGAATAAGCAAGCTACTTTTAGTCATTGTTCCAGACAGATTTGGAGATTATCGTGGGCAGCTGCTAGTGGGGTTAAATCCTAGCAGAGCTATCCTCAGTCTCTCAGCAGCCACAAGTGTGAGCAACAGGCGGCACCAACATGTCCTGCATAGAGGGAGAGTAATGAGAACAATAAATGGGATTTGTGCCATGGGGAAAATCTCATGTCTAGGCAAGCTTCCTGCATGCTGAACACCAGTATGACCTCCCACTGCTCCATTCAGGAACTGGGTAGTACGTGGAGACCCCATGACCTCTGCCCTTAGACCTGGGGGGGGAGGAAAGACATTGTCCTGGCAGGGTCCTTATACAATAGAGGATAATGCCTCTGGTCAGCATTCTTGAACATGAAACAGTGCAATACATTATCTATTTTACTATTATATTAGGATAGTAACATGGCTCATAAGATAACAGATCTTCACAGCCACAGCAAAAAACTTAGCTCCCTTTAGGCCCTCCCGTCCTGCTGAACCTTGGCTTACTCTTCAGTTAGCTGAACTCAGGCTTCTTTGTAGACAGACAGAGGGTAGATTGAGGGTTGGGTACTGTCCTAACATGAGAATTCTATTTCACACCTCGCTTGCAAATTATCCCAAAGCTATTTTTTAGGCAAAACGCTTTCACTTTACCAGTCGTGTGGAGGCTGCTCTGAATCAGCCAAAGGGGCTTTTTCAGATAGTTAAATCACTGTCTTCTAATGGCACTGATGAGACTTCTGTAGTCCCCTCTTAAGCCTTATATGACTCACTTTCCACCTACTTCCTTGATAAAATGCTGGCCATGCGCCAAAAGATTGCCTCTAGTAATGTACCAGCTCCCACGGTTGATGTCTCTTCACAAACTAGAGACGAGCAGTCCACTTGTTCAGTTTTTCCCCAGTTTTTTTTATGAACATTATTAATGCCACTCAGAAGATGAGGTCAGCCTCTCCGCTGGATTCCATTCCCCTTTCTACTATGAAATCCATCATAGCGGCTATTGCTCTGGTCGTGACTGGTGCAGTTAATCAGTCTTTTTCCTCTGCTCTTATTCCTTCTACTCTTAAACACGCTTTGCAGATACCACTTTTAAAAAACTACTTTGGAGCCAACCCTTTCTGCTAACTATCACCCGATTTACCTACTACCTTTTCTAACGACGCTCTTGGAATCCTTGATTTACCCTTTACTCACTTCTTTCTTGGAAAAATCTTCTTTCTTTGGCCCTTTCCTATCTGATTTCAGACCGGAGCCAGGAACTGAGTCTGTGCTTGTTTTAGTCGTGGACGATCTTGCATGACTGTCCGATCAAGGTAGGGTGGGGGCGCTGATCTCATTAGACCTATCAGCTGCATTTGACACCGTTGACCACTCCACATTGCTCCTTCGGCTGTCAAGTGCTGATATTTCCGGCACAGTCCCGTCATGGTTTGGTTCCTTTCTTTGCAATCGTTCACAGTCTCTTTCTCTTTGACCTTTCCAATCTGATTCATTTCTATCACTTGTGGGTTTCCTCAAGGTTCTGCCCTTTTCCCAATTTTGTTTAATATCTATATTCAGCCTTTGGCCAGGCTCATCCCGTCCCACGGGTTCCATTGCTCTTCATACGCCGACGATAAGCAAATCGTTGTGCGGCTTGATCTGGAGGCGGCTGAAACAGCTGATTGTCTGCGTGGCTGCCTGTAATCCGTGAGTAGTTGGATGAATCAAAACTGGCTGAAGCTGAATGCTGACAAGACAGAGGTTCTGGTGGTTGGGGCCCCTCGTCTACTTCTTTTTGGACGCAGGCCTTCTGGCCTACTTCTTTGGGTCCGGTTCCTACCCCAGTTGTGGTTTTGAAAGAGCTGGGATGTAAAATCTCTGCGTCAGCCCAGATCAGCACGGTCTGCAAAAATGGATATTTCAAACTTAAAATTCTCCGGAAGATTCATCCTTTTTTACTGACTCGCCTCCATTTTTGGAATGACCGATTACTACAACTCTCTGTATTTATCTCAGCCTCTTTATTTCTTGAACAGGCTACAGGTGTTGCAGAATTCTGCAGCCAGAGTTGCCACTGGTACCTCTTTGAGCTCTCCAATCTCACCAGTCCTTTGCCTCCTGCACTAGTTACCTATTGCTTGCTGCATTGAGTTTAAGGCACTCTATATTGTTCATCATGCCTTTTATGGAGTAGGTGCAGAGTACCTTCAGGATAAATTTGCCAGTATAATCCCCACCGAGCATTAAGAACAGAGTACGCATTTCTAATCCAGGTACCTAGGTACAAACGCTCATGGGTGGGAGGACCAGCCTTCTCTGTGGCAGCTGCAGTTCTTTGGAACAAACTCCTGTGTTCCTTACGTGCGACTAATAATCATTTGCTGTTTCAATGATGTCTTCAGACCCTTTTATTTTAGCTTTCCCTCTTTTTTCCACTTGTGCTCTTCTCAGTTCTATATAGTGCCATGATGTCTTAATTGGAGTAGATCTGCGCTTTACAAAATTCATTAACATAAGTGACGGAGCAATGGGCAAGTTAAGCAACACTTCAGCCTATGCACTACATAAATGATCAATATTTGTATTATCTTTGAAGCAAGGACTGCAGTTCAATATTCTATGTATATGTGGGATGTTTTGTGTAGTGTACAATTAAAAGAATCACAGCATATTTAGTATTCGGCCGAATACTGACTAGTTCATCAAGTATGCATTGTAGTGTTATTTATTTCTTTTCAGTCAATCAACAGGTCATCTGTATTTAAATCATAGAAGCCAGAGCTGAATGGTTTTTTTTAAAAAGTCAGAATTCGGTAAAATACTTATTCAAAGGCAAACATCGGTACTCCCCTTCTTCTAAGACATCCCATTTTTGACAGCCAAAGGACAGAAGACCCATTTAAGTAGAGTGTTTTGTCTAATGACTGTGCTATGTCTATGCCTGGTGCGGACCCTCTTTCTTCAATACATACAGATTTTAGTTGAGCAGAGAAGGAGCAAGCACCTATTAGAAATCGTAAGAAGCCCCCTAGAACGTCTGCTCCTTGGTTCTCATCTTAAATTGAAATGTAATCAGGCAGAAGACCACTTGCGTCATGCATACTCAAAAGATGATGAAGCTCTTTTGAAAGCAGCTTGCCTCCACCCCCTTAGAGCCATCAAGGAGGCCAAAACGACTTATTTCTTGGACCCATTCTTGCTTGCGAAGAACCATTCCAAAGAACATTTTGCAGTAGTGCAGGAATTGACTTCTCCAGTATCTCCAGCTTTGACTATTCCAGCATCCCAAGCTCTGTGTGACTCTCTTTCAGAAAGTTTTACTGAAAAGATAGCCAAGATCTGAGAGAATATTTTTGTCTCTTCTTTGGATCTATCTTTTTCTTCTCATTCTCAAGGAGTTGCCTCTGTTGGGGTAGAACACTAATTTGTGGCTTTTCTCCCTGCTTTTCTCCCAGGTCCTTAAAGTTGTTATGCAACTTAGATCAATCTTCACCATTGGACCAATTCACCTTATGGTGATACAAAATCTTGGTATTGAGTTAGTACCTGTCCTTACTAGAGCACTTAATTACTCTCTGAATATCGGTCTCATCCCACCTGCTTTGAAACGTGCTATAGTTTCTCATCTCCTGAAGAAACCTACCCTGGGCCCTGCAGTTACAGCAGGTTTTCAGCCAATCTCCCTTTTCATGTTTTTAATGAAGGCACTGGAAGCAATAGTTACTCCTCAACTTAGAGATTTGTTAGAACACTCTACTATTCCCGATGTCTTTCAATCAGGCTTCTGACCGGCAATGGGAACAGAGTCAGTGTTAGTCTCCGTCATCAATGATTTGACTTGATCCTTAACCAGGGTGGTGTAGGCCTGCTTATATTGTAAGTCCTCTCTGCAGTGTTCGACACGATCGATCACGCTATTCTGTGTCATTGCCTAGAGGAGATTAGCATTGGTGGGTCTGCTGTTGGCTGGCTCAGATCTTTTCTTGCCAAACTGAGACAAATGCTCTCTCTTCCCCCTTTTCTTTCTGCTCCTTCCTTGCTAACTTGTGGGTTACCACAAGGGTCCGCTATCTCGCCTTTACTCTTTAACATTTATGTTCTTCCGCTGGCTAAATCTTAGAAACTGTTTGACTGATCTAGGCAGTTCGATGAATGCCAACTGGCTAAAGTTAAACACGGAGAAAACTGAGGTGATGGGCCGCGGGCGATCTCCAGCTGCCCAATCTATGTAGACTAGTGAATCCTGGCCCACATTATTCGGCCCTCTACCTACTCTGGTCTCTCTAGTGAAGAACCTAGGAGTGAGGATTGCCTAATCTCTTTCAGCGTCACCAGAGATTAATGCTAGATGGCCATCTAAAACTTAGAACGTTGAGGAAAATTATTTATTTTTATTTTCAATTTATTTAATTGTGTATTTGTAAGGTGCTTATACAGTAAGTACATTGTATTTCTAAGCGCCCATAGGGCAACAGGGAGGGAACATGGGGTTGAAAAAGTAACAATCAAAATACTGAAGGATAAAGACAAACCTACAAGGCCTTGTGAGCATTCAGAACGTGCAAGTGCAGAGAGAGAGGGGGGAAGAGTAAGTGCTGGAAGTGCCCATGCTCGTGAGTGTGCAGCATATGTAAGTGCCTAGTGGAGGAAGTGCTAGGGAGAGGTCAGCTGCCAATAAATAGGTAAGGACAGGCCTACATTTAAAATAAAAAAGAGGAAAAAAACGAAAAAGGCATTTTATAAATTTGATTTTAAAAAATCACTGTTTTCAGCCTCGTTTTTTTGTTCGGTATTTCAACGTAGAGCCAAGTTGAAAATGAGATGGGCCTCTGTCATTTATCATAAGTTATTGAAAACGAAAATATTTTCTTTTACCTCTTTTAATACGGCCTCCAGGCTATTGACGTATAGACCTAAACACACTAGAAACATAACAATGAACCCGTCATAATGGATATTCTCACTCATTATTCTGCACTATTTCAGGAGGAACACCTGAATCTAATGAACCAGCAAGCTTTTGTCCTTGAAGCAAACCTCCTGAAAATCTCGGATTTGGACAAGGAACATTTAGAAGCCCCGCTATTGGCAGTAGAGGTATCCAAAGTTATAGATTACTTCCTAGTAATAAGAGGCAAGGCTCGGATGGCTTCTCTGCCCTCTTCCATAAGCGTTTTGGGGAGATGTTGATCCTGCAGTTGATCACCCTATTTAATAGCTTTGTGACATCGTGAGTTGTCACCCCCATGATTGGTGAATCTATGTTATCACTCCTGGGAAAACAAGCTCAGGATGTGACGAAATGCAAATCCTATAGACCAATTGCGGTTCTTTACTAACTGATGCCCCGATTTATTCTAATGTTTTAGCCAATCGATTGGCGAAGGTCCTCCCTGGCATTATACATATAGATCAGGCCTGATTTATGCCTGGCAGGCACGCTCAAGATAATACAAGCAGGGCAATTGAGTCAAAGAATGGGCACGACAGGACTACCAACCACTTGCGTTATTATCGGTCGATTCCGAGAAGGCGTTTGACAGGATCAACTGGGTCTTTCTCAGAGAAGTGCTGCAGGGGTTTGGATTTGGAGCTACCTTTATAAAAGGAATATTAGCTAACTTTGTCCATCCTTCCGAAACGATAAAACAAAATGGGGCGCTTTCTAACCCGCTTTTCTTGACTAGTGGGACTTGCCAGAGATGCACATTATCTCCATTGCTATTCGCGTTGTCAATGGAGCCATTAGCTCGAAGAGCTTCATCACACAAGCTTATTCATGGGATCCTGATAGCTCATCTCCACCATAAAATAGCGGTAGACGCAGATGATCTTTTATTTTTTATGCAGGATTCTGAAACCATTCTACCCTATGTAGTATCCCTTTTTGAATAGTTTCACATGGTATCTGGGTTTAAAATACATTTTACAAAATCATATATACGTAATGTGTCAGATGTGCCCAGAGCAGCCCATGTTTTACAGACAAACTTTCATTTTCGAAGAGTTCCTAACTCTTTGAAGTACTTGGGGTTTGCCTTGCTCCAAAAAGGATTTTCTGTATCGGCATAATCTCCCTGGGTTATGTAAGAATCTCAAGATGATCTCACGCGTTGTGGAAAAGCTGACATTTCATGGCTGCAGAGGTTGACAGAAGTGAATATGACTCTTTTGCCGAGATGGTGTATGCTCTGCCGATCTTAATTCCAAAAAAGATTATACAGTATCTACAGGCACCGGTTTTCAAGTTATGCAATGATGGCCGCTAGAGAGAATAGAGACCTGGGCGTACCGGGCTTCCAGAGCTATTTATATGCAGCACAAGTATCCCCACTTCTAGAGGGTAAAATATCTCGCTACGGAGGCAAGCAATGGGCAGTGATAGAGCAATCTAGATTAGGGGTTCCCCTACATGAGTGGTGCTGCCACTCCCCAGGGGCCTGACGAGGCCATATTGAAATGTTCCTTTCGACTAGGATTACTATGAAATATTGGGATAGGGCAACTAAGAAATATGCTGGTACATGGTTCCCATCACCTCTTATTCTATTTGGAAGAATCCGGAATTTCCCCCAGGCTTATTTCCCAGAATAAGAAACGCGTTGGTTTGATGGGGTTCTGACACGCTTGGGCCAGCTCTTTGTGGGGGAAGACCATTATCTTTTGATGACTGCCAAAATGCATTTCTATTATGTGACACTGATAAATGTGGATATATACATCTTAGGCATTGACTTAGCAGCGCCAGGGTGACTCGAAATGCTAACCGAAACGACAAAGCTGGAAGACCTGTTTTAGAAGGGCCCGCCCTCCCCCCCGGAGGGTTTCATCGTAATATAAGGTTCTCAATGTGAGTACTTTTAGACTTCCACATACATATATGACTAAATGTGGAGCAGAGTTGGGATTTCCTATTGAAGAGTTGTACTGGTATAACATCTGGACTAGGCAAGGCAAAAACATGGAATTGTGTCCAACTGAAAGAAAATATCTATACAATATTATTTTGCTAGTATCTCCCACCAGAGAGGCTCCATAAGACCAACTTGACAGTTGACTCAGTTTGCTGGAGGTGTAATCAGGCTCCAGGCACACTCTTCCATATATGGTGGTCGTGCGTTCTTTTTTTAAACATATTCGAAGGAGGTGATCTCCCAAATAATAAACAATATCTGGAATTGATCTTCCGATGGACTCGCTTGTGGTGCTACTTGGTAATGAGGATCCACAGGGCCAATGAAGGCTGCATACGAAATCTTTCAAATTGCTTACACATTTATTGGTAACGGGTCAGGTCAGGGTGGCTCGGAATTGGAAAACAAACGCTGCACCAGATTATCGAGAATGGTGGGCTAGGATTTGGTTTGGGGCCGCAATGAGTACAATTGGGGCCTCCATTAGCGCTGAGATGCAGAAATATCCAGTGGTTTGGAACCTCTTCATTCCTTTTGTTCAATTACATGATTATCCTTGGGTGCATCATAAACCTCATGAATGACGTGCCTTTACATTATTATGATCTAGAGAATAGAAAGCTTAAGAACTAACTATGTAGAACTGAATTCTTGATGTATGTACATGAAGCCCTTAATGTATGAGGGCCCTGAAATTTCATTTGCGGTTATTTTGCGTTTTACATTGCCATTTGTTTTGTTTGGCTACGAAGGCTAATATATTGTTTCGATACTTCGATTGATGTCATGTAAAACAGACGCAGCTGTATGTTTAATGAAATTAATAAAAAAGTAAATGTAACACTGTTTTAAATGTATTCTAGTGTAATTTATTTCTCTTCATGTAATCAATATATATTTATTTAAAGCATAAAAGCCAGAACAGATTTCCAAAAAAAGCAGGTTCTCATGTATAGAAGGATGTTGCATGTACAAAACAAGTGCTATTCAAAGGGGCAGGCCACAAGAATGTAAAGTGCTAGGTTGCAATGAACAAAATTAATATTGCAGTTTTCAATTTGCATTGCACATCGCACACATTTCAATCTCGTGTGAGTTGCAAAGTAGCACTGGTGGAGTGGAAAATTAATTTGAAACCTTCCTTGCAGTTCACATAGAAATGTATACATGGTTATTGTCTGCTCATGGAGGACCCAAGTCAAGGGTACATGTGAGGTGAGTGGACTCAATCTCCCGACTGTTTTTCCTCCTCATAGGCCAAACTAGGAAGAAGACTCTCCAAGAGAGAAGGATGGGGCAGGCGCAGGGTTAATTACTGTTAGGAAAGCCTGGCATGCCACTCAAGTTTCCCAAAACCTAGAAGCACTAAGAAGTCATTTGCCTGTTGGGCAGACACTCAATTCCACCAGATCCCAATTCACGTGCAGATACCACATACACTTCCCACAACACTAGAATATGCAAGGATCTATGGATTTTTCTAGTCTCTCATTCTTCAACCCTGCACCCCACAACATCAGCAGATACAGAGTCCTCTATCACTATGACCACTCACAAATTAATTCTTCTCTCACTTTACCTGTTGAGGGAGAGTGGTTTGTAATGTTTTGAAAGAGATTCCCCAATAAGCAAGGTCTTCCAATAGGCCAATATGTGTGAGGCCATATTGGTTACTCCTTGCACTAGCTGACATGTAACCTTCTCATTCCCATTGTTAGAGCAATTTTAATGAAGTTCTACCAAACTTCATCAAAACCATCCAAATGAGACAGTATAATACTCTTTTAGTACAAGGTTGTACTACCTGAGTTCATGGTAGCGCAGACAGAGCAGCCAGGCTTAATACAGGAGGGAGAGAGGGCTTCAGACAGGTACAAAGAATCTATAACACACAAATGAATCAATAGAAACACTGACAACCTTATACAAAATAAAGGTTTATTTTAAATACAATTAGGCCAAGTTAAGTCTTGGGGTAAGTACTGGTCAACGTCAGAAACACATTAGAAAAAAAACACAGCACAATGCTTGAATGTACACAGACCAAGGCATATAACCTTATTTGGAACACCTAAGAGTAGTTCTAGGGCAGTCAAACCTTTTAAACACATTCAGTATAGGACACACCTATTATTGGGGAGTAAAACCAATGGTTACTTTCAGATTACATTCAGTAATACCAGGGTAGTAGACCCTATCAGTTGTACATGTCGCTCAGCAACAAATCACATAGTATTATCAAATGGACAATATACTTTTCTGATCTAGTGAAACACAGATTGTAGGAACAGTATAATCCTATAACTACTTTTGTGATAACACATTTATACTAGTTGAGTAAAACCTAAGAATGTAATATTCAATTACAGGTGCTTTTGAGATCAGTCAAACACAGACTGAGATAAGCAGTAACTCTTGTAACTTATTTTAGGATGGCACACAGCTAACTCAAGGTAAGTAAAACCCATATACTTTTTCAAGGAACTATCAGCAACTTGGAGCAGGTATACACCTAAGACTGTTTTTGTGTCTGTCTAAAACAGAACAGGGAAAGCAAAACCCAGTGTTACTTTTTATAAATGACTCAAGGTTATTCTAGGTAGGTAAAACCGAATACAGACTTATTCTGGACAGGCTAACAGCAATCAAGGGGAAGCAAGACCCAGTTGGGGGACACTCATACATTTATCCTAACAGAAATAATAAAGTTAAACCAACAGCATTACTTTTGAGAAGAGGCACAACCAATTCACAGGGGAGTAATATACCCTTACATCTACTTTCTGTTAGAATGGCGAAACAGTTTCTAAGGAAAGAAATATGTTACATATACTTTTTCAGAATAGTGCAACACACATTCAAGGTAAGTAAGAACTTTTGTAACTGTTCACTCTCAGAGTTACATTTACCAACCACATCTTTTGCAAGTACGTAACTTTTAAACACATATTCTCTTTTCTAGGCAAAAGGCCCAGCACCTTAAAAGACTTTCCCTTATTCTTGGAGCATAAGTGTTCTCAGGGTTCTAGGGTCTAGTGTCCAACAGGCAGTGTCAGGATAGGTTCTTAAGTAGCAAAAGTCAGAGTTCCTAAAGAAGACTGTTCAAACAGGTGAGTATTTTACTTTAGAGTTAGTTGTGGGTCCACATAAGACACCCTAGGAGGATTCCAGCAGTGGGCCTGGGTGAACTGGGCGAGAGGCCTCCACATCACAGTAAACACCCCAACACTACACAGGAATCACAAGAGACTTAAGTTAATTAAATACCCAAGCCAGAACAGTACCTCAGCACAGAAGAAGATTTTGCAGCAGGAGCACTTCAGGATCTGCATCCAAAAACCCGGTTGGTGGATTCCTCGTTATGGTGACTGAAAACAGGACCTTGAAAGGGACTTTGCAGCAGGGATCAACGGAGAAGGCTCTAGGCAAGGCTTTCCTTGTGGCTGGATGTGGCTCTGTGGATTTGGTGCCTTTTCAGGAGCACAGAAGAAGACAGATTATTGCTGGTCGGATTCTCGTCGTTACAAAGCTCCAGCACTCTAGTGAGGGGACTTTTCGGACTTGATTCGTGTCTCTCGAGATCCAGCAGGAAGCCCAGGCAGTTTCAGCGAGATTTGGAATTCTGAAGACCGTGCACCGCACAATGGCTCGGGGTCCCAGGGTATTGGGGTATGGCAGCCCTGCAAGGTCGCAGCATGGCATGGGATGGCTCAAAATGCAGGCCATTTTGAGATTAGTGGATCCCATCAGGCTCTGGGCCATTGTTTTCGGAGTCCCAAGGTTGATTGGAAGGAAGGGCTACAGCAGGCTCTGGTTACACAGCAGGCTCTCCGGTCGCTGGAAATGGTCTCATATGCTTTTCCTTCATCATCCTCTTTGGTTTTGGTCCCAGTGGTTGGCTTGTCTTTAGCTTCCAGGTTCGAAGTATTTAACAGGAACTACAGCACAATTTCTGCATTCTCTCCCTGCATTTTACAACAAGGAGTGGTCTAAATCAGGACACCAGCCCCCCCTGCCCCCACTGAGATATTTCCCCATTCAGGCAAGGAAGAGGACAAAGGGCTGTGGAGTTTTGGACTTCTCCCTCGCTTCCTGCCTTCACAGACAGACTGGAGCCTGGTCGGGGGTCCAGGGGACTCCCGCCGAAGATAAAAGTAAAGGTAAAGGTGCACCAAATTAATAAAAGGTATCACTGCCACCAGCCATTACAGGTAAGCTTGTCCCTGTAACAAAATTGTTATAGTTTTTAGTGTGAAAATGGTATACATTGTATCTCCCCAGCACTTCACATAAGGTGGGATGTGCTGGTTTCACCAAATAAAATGTACAAGGGATCCAAATATCCTTTCTACCCTTGGGAACTGTAGTTCTCTCGAGGATAGCCAGAGGAAGTTAAAAGGGGAGCAACCCAGCAACAATAGTCAGTATGTGCAAAAAGTTGTCAAAGAGGATCAAATTAAAAAGGCACTATGGAGAGTCTAAAAAATGACACCCATAAAAAGAGTAAAAGACTCTGTGAGTGTGGAAAAAGGTTCACACTCACTGAGGTATAAGGAAAAATAATCCACCAGTAAAGCAAAAAGTTCTGGGGTTGACACAGGTCAGGAAGATTTATCATTACTATGACAATCTTACCCAACACCCATCACCATTGACTCAGAAGAGTCAGATGTTGGTTGGGGTGTCCTTTGATTTCCAAACACCATCCCGACTACCAATGTCACCAATTGAGGATAGCTCTCTGATTACGACCCATGCAGAATACTCACACCTATCTCTCTACACTTCCTCTGACAGAGTGGCCCACAGGTGAACCAGAGGGATTTCTGAGGTTCTTCTGAGAAGTTTTTTAGGTGGGGGCATGGAACTCTGCCTGACATAACAGGCGCCTTCTGTACGAAATATAAAACCTAGCAGAGAAGCATTGGAGCACTGTTCAAAATGTGAATTCTTAAACTTCTCCATAGGCATTTCCCAGAGAAACGAACCATGCACACCACTCACTCATTATCACCTCCCCTTATCTCCAAAACACAAACATATTCACTTTAGTATGGTATTTATTTATGAATTCTACCAGACATTGCTTAATCCCATTGTCGGTTTGCTATCTGTACTCCATATTTCCTCTCTGAGTTGTTGCATTGCACTCAAATAAGACGACAGACAAAGTTGTAGGCAGGACTCAAATAGCAAGAAACTATTCAGCCAGAGACGAATAGCTTTTTTTAAATGGAATTCGGCCAAATATGTTCTCGAAACCAAAGTTTGGTACACCCCTTCTTCTAAGTGATCCCAGTTTTGGCAACCAAAGAACATGAGACTCATTTAAGGAGAGTGATTTGTCAAAGGTTGAACAAATTGATCAATTGGGGCAAGCCAGGTTCTCTGGTTGCACAGTTTTCAGCTTTGTAGGTTTCACCACACATGTTCCTGTTGCATCTTTAGTTTTGCAGCAACTTGCCATTCCTGGCAAGAGATAACCTAACCACTCTTTGCCAGTGGATAAATGCATTCAGTTCTTTTAATTCAATTTAACTGGGTGGCAGTGTCAGTTTATTGTATTCTGTGAATAAAACAGAGAATGCAGTGATGCTTTGCTTGGCTTACAACAGGGCTCTCCTTTCACAAAGACACTCACGCCGAGCCAAGCATTTGGCTCTTAGCAGGCTCAAGCTGGCACTGCCCCCCCTCTACATGCTACTGGCAGATACATATAACAGACTGTGCCAAGGAAAACACCTCATTCTTCACCTTAGAAAGATTGTACGAGTTTAGGGTCATGCCATCTGGACTAAAGAATGCACCTGACACTTTTCAGAAGCTGGTGAACTCAGCCCTCAGAGAACTTCTGTGGTACCTAGCTGGGTGACTTGGCTGTCTTCATTGACTCCTGGGAACAGCATGTGAGCATCCTCAAGTAGGTGTTGCAGGCCTTGATAGTGGCCTAACTGACTATCAAGGATGTAAAGTACTAGATAGTTCAGAGTACATTGGTCTACATTGGCCACATGGTTTGTAGACAAATGATTCAGCCTCTTCCCAGTAAGGTCCAAGTTGTCCAGGACTAGCAAACCTGAACAACTCAGACTCAAGTGAGAGCCTTCTTAAGCCTCACTGGCTAACATAGAAACGTATTGGCTGACTATGGTGCCATAGCAACCTCTCCTGCTGCTGTGACCTCCAATAAATACCACAAAAGGTTCCATTGGCAGATGAATGTCAGCAGGCCTTTGATTACTTGAAGGAATCCTTGTGTAAGACTCCTGTCCTGATGGCTCCTAACAGCAGTTGGACCTTAATTGTCCAAACTGATGCTTATGAAACTGGAATAGGGACAGTACTCTCTCATCTTGATGAAAAGGTTAGGGACAAACCCATCATCTTAATTGGTAAGAAGCTCAAGGGTAGAGAGCTTAGAGGGCCACAGTTTAAAAACTGTAGTTTATAATTAAAGGGGTAGTTCACTGAGAAATGTTATTGGCACAATTGATCAGGCATGTATTTTTGAGCATACATCGAACGATGTTAACACATTTTCCAATGCATATCACCTTCAGTTAAGTTTTAAATTGTTTCCTCTTTATATTGATTTTACATTGATAACCAAACTCTTGATTTTTTATTTGTGTAAATAATTTAATTCTTTTTTTCTGCAAAATGTAAAATGTTGAATGAAATATGTATTGTTTGTAATTGTGAATTGAAAAATGTTGATCAAATTCAGCTAAAATTCCATACATTTTTTTTTTTAAAAACTTAGTTTTTCTCACTTTTACATATGTGAAAATGACGAGTTGGGTACCTCCATCTTGTGATAATCTTATCCGTTGGTCCATCGCCCTAAGTTCAAGTGCCCTTGCAGCAGTAATTCAGATCACCCGCCCCAAAGCTTACAACACTACTCAAAACAATATGCTCCTCCTATTTTGATGACGTTAGTGGGCAGCGTAGCCAAACGTACCCTGTCATCACCCACATGATAACGTTATCTAACGCAGAACCAGGAACATAAACACACACCCACACAAAACAGGAAACTTTTGTTTCTTTTCACAAAAAGGATACAAAAACATATATTTTGAAGAAAACAGCAATAGACAGGCACTTAGCAAGTACTTTTATTTTTGACATAACGCTGAAAAGAGGAGATTATGTCCACAAAAAAATGGATAACTTTTTCCAATAGAGGTTATAGCTAGTGAACATTGCATGGTTCGTATTTTTTGTATAACTGTTAACGGTGATCTTATAATGCCGATTCCGTCGACTGATAAATCCCAGTCTTTGCATTCTTCACAGAAAGTTCTTTTTTTTAAAAACATTATAATTTTTACAACACATAACACAAATACCCACAAACTTCACACTACAACTAGCACCACATGTTGGAATCCGCACTGTGTCGTCCGTCTTCTTAGCGCACTGGCATGACCATCCTCATGTCTGTCCACAATGTTTACCCTCTTATTGTCTCTGTCCCTTAGATCTGGCCCCCTCTGACTTGGCCACGGTCTCTGGTTTTTGTTCCCGCTGATTGCCCTTGCCCACATTACCCCCAGCAGTTCAATCTTCCTCCGGCCCACTGGGGCCTGTTGTACCGTGCCCTTATGTGTTTTCTAACTGGTCCTGTATGAGGGAATTCCATGCAAGTAGCATGGCCCTGCTTTCTCTCTCTCCGCTCTTTGTCGCTTTGGTCCACACTAATGTTTCCGCTATCGCCCATTTCTTCAGGTCTGCCCACCACATCTCTGTTAATGGTCCTGTACTTGTGTTCCATGCCATCGCTATGCTGCACTTCGCCAGTATGCACATTAGGTTTTTCATTTTTGTTATGTGTGTCTTCTGTTTGCCGCCCCTCGGGAACAGCCCTAGTAGGTAAGATTCTGGCGACCACACCTGCATTTGATCCCTCCTGCCGCCGCCCTGTCTTTTACAGTGTCCCAGAAGTTAATTATCACCGGGCAGGACCAGAACACATGTAGCATATCCGCCCTTTCTGCCGCACAGTGTGGGCAGCTACAGGTTTGTTTGTTTCCCATGTTTGACATTCTCTTGGGTGTGAGGTATGCCCTGTGTATGAGGTAGAGCTGCATCTGCTTAAATCTTGCGTTCCTGGAGACTTTCTTGGGATACCGACGTGTCCTGCTCCACTCCTCATCCATGAAGGTTCTGTGAAGTTCCTCCTCCCATCTAGCTGTGGCCTGCAGCTCTCTCCCATTGTTGCTTCCCAGGAGTCTTTCATTGAGTCTGGATACTGTGTGTCCTCCTTCCGACACATCGTACCACGCGTCCAGCTCCCCCTCGTTATCTACCCCTTCAGGTAATGCCCTCCACCTTTTCTTGATCCTCCGGACCATACTGTTGTACAACAAGAATTGTCCTCTGTGTACTTCCTGTTCTTCCATCAGGGTCTGAAAGTCTATCCACTGTCCTTCTTTCCATAGGTCTCCAATCTGGGCCACTCCCTTATCTTCCCACTGTGAGCGATAAGTTGTCAGGGTCTCCCTGCGGGTGTCGATTAGTCCCACAAGGGGAATCTGTATGAAGTAGGGGTCTCATGTTCCTTGTAATTTCCATGCCCTCTTCCATAGGGTCAGGTCCAGTTTGACCATGTTGGGGAGTGGTTTGACTAGAGCTTCGTCTATCCATGAGTTCCCTCAAGTAGTAGTGTCGTATTGCCAGCTGAAAAAGCAGTGTGTCTATGGATGTGTCATCCCCAAGCCATCTTACCACAAATTGGAGTTGTCCCGCCAGGTAGTAGAGTTCAAAGTCTGGAAGCCTGATCCCGCCCCATTCATAATCCCTCTGTAGTGTGTTCAGCGCTATTCTGTTCCTTCACCTGTCCCACAGGAACTCCCTTGCCATTGTGTGAAGTTGTCTAAAGAAGGACCCGGGAATGTTGGATTGGATGTTAGTGAAGCAATATAGTAGGCGGGGCAAAACCGTCATCTTCAGTAAGGCCGCTCTCCCTACCATCCCCAAAGGAAGCGTCCTCCAGAACTGCTTTACCTTCCCTAATTTGACTAGGGCTGCCTGCGTATTGGCAGTATGCGTCGCTGTGGTATCGTGGTGTCTGTCCACTCCTAAGTAGCGGATGGTGACCGGTGTCCATGTAAGTCCTAGATTTGGCAACTGGTCAGGGGTAGCCCTCCTCAAGTCCGCTATGGGGAAGAACAAAGATTTATCCTTATTGATCCTGATTCCCGACAGTCTGGCAAATGCCCCAGGGCTTCCAGTAGGTCTGGCAGGTTTTCCCTCGGGTTCCCGACATAAAGGAGCATGTCATCTGCGTATATCGAGATTTAGTGTACCACCCCATCTATCTCTATTCCAGCATCCCTGTACTCCGCCCTGAGGAAGACCGTAAATGGTTCCAGGGCCAGTATGTATAGCATCGGGGATAGTGGGCATCCTGCTTTGTGCCCCTGCCGATTTTCCACCCCCCCGAAATGTGTCTGCCCGTTTCACCCTTGCCCTGGGGTCCCTGTAAAGGAGACTTATCCAACGGAGGTACCTCTCCCCAATCCCAAAATGGGCGAGCGCCCCCTGGAGCCCGTCCCAATTCACAGAATCAAATGCCTTAATGGCGTCAAGTGACGCCACCGCACATTCTCCCTGTTTTTGATTCATGCTATCCACACCATGGTGAAGTCTACTCAGATTCCATGTTGTGTTCCTCCCCGGTACATATCCCGTTTGGTCAGGGTGCACCATCGTGGGTATGACTCTCTTGAGTCAATTCGCTAGGGCTGCTGTCAGGATTTTGAATCCTAGTTTATCAGGAAGATTGGCCTATAGGAGCCACACTCAAGAGGCGGTTTCCCCGGTTTTAGTATAGATATTATAACCAATTCCGATAGGGTCTGCGGTAACAGTTCTCTCTCATATGCCTCCTCATACATCTGTAGCAACTGTGGAGCCAGGGTGTCTTTATATTTCTCATAAAATTCCCTGGGTAACCCATCGGGTCCCGGGGATTTGCCTGTTGGAAGGTCGGTTATGACGGCCGTTAACTCTTCTACCGGAAGTGGTGCATCCAGTATCTGTACCTGCTCTTCCGTTAGCTTGGAGAGATAAATAGTCCTGAAGAACTCGGTCGCATCATGGTTAGGAGCGTATGTGTTGATCAGGTACACCTCTTTATTCTCCAGCATTCCATGTACAAGCACCATTCTGCCCTCTGAGTCTTTCTCTTGTTTTATCAATTTGAAGGGCACTCCCGGGGCTATCCATATCAGGACTCCCGTGGTATAATTCTAGCAATTTGAGCTGTACATTTGCCCGCCCCATTTCTTGGCATTCTTTGTTTACTTTTCGGGCCATCAGATGCGTTTCTTGCAGCATAGCGATTTGTACTTTCGCCCTATTCTGCCAGGCGTAGACCCTCAGTCTCTTTGCGTAGGCATTTAGTCCCCTGATATTCTAGGTAGCTATGATGGCTTTTTCTTGGCCCATTCGGTTGCTGTGTTCCACGGCCCGTCCATTCCCAAAGGCCTGCGTGTTGTCTTGTGTCCTGCGTTCTCGTTTCGTCCTCTATTGGTTTCTCCCGGATGGGGTCGTTCTGTCCTTTCCCTGCCATGTTAAGTCTTGCTTGTGCGGATGCCCTGCGGGTCCACCGCCTCACTGTGCTTCTTTGGTTGCCTTTTTCGGGGTGTATCTTTGTCAGCCTGTGACTTGCGCTTTAACCATGTTGCTTGGTGCTTGTTCCTCCATTTGTGCCTTATCTCAACCAACCTAACCACACACTAACTACAACTTCCAACAAACGCCCAGCCACCCTTCCCCTGCTCTGGCTACACTACTTTGTTTGTGTAACCCTCCTTTCCATGGGCGTACTCACTGGAGCGGAATGCCTCAATACTGGCTTCACAAGTTCTGTACCTCTGTGGGGTTCCTTGTAGCAATTGGCGGTCAACCCCAGGACCTATACAGGCTCCCACCCGTCTAACTGCCGGTCTTTGTCTCTTCAATGTAACTCGTTCTTCTTCATCGTGCTCAGTGGCTCATCGGGTGCATTTCTGTTTCTCTCATTCCCCCCTCCTGGTTGTGGGATCCCTTGCTGATCTATCCACTTCTGGGCTTCAGCTGGGGTCTCAAAGATGTGTGACCTGTAGTTGTGTAACACCTTTAGCTTGGCAGGATATAGTAGCATGAATCGCACACCAGCGGCCTGAAGACACTCCTTGGTCGGCCAAAATTGCGCCTGTTGCCTTTGTACCAGTGCCGTGTAGTCTGGGTAAATGGTTATTCTGCCAGCGTTTCTCGTTATCACACCTCCATCCCTTGAGAATGTCAAGATCTTCTCCCGATCCTTAAAGTTCATGATCTTCGCAATCATAGGTCTTGGGGGTGCCCCCGGATGTGGCTTTCTGATCAGAGCTCTGTGTGCTCTCTCCACTGCGAAGCCCTGAGATAAATTCCCTGTGCCCACTTCTTGGGGCAATATGTTTTCTATGTAATTCGTGGGGTCTCTGCCTTCTTCCCTTTCTGGCAGCCCCACTATGAGCACATTGTTGCGTCGGGCTCTCTCTTCCACATCTTCTGCTCTGCGTTCCAGTATGCGAATGCGGTCCAGTGCCTCCGTCATTTGGGATTGGGCGGTTGTGATGTTTGCTGTGTTGCTTTGCACCTGTTGTTCTGCTGTTGTCACCCTCTCCGCCAATTTCCTTGTGTTCTCTGCTGAGGAGCCCCACGTCCACAATTACTGCATCCAGCTGTCACTCTATCAATGCTTTATGGGCTGCTATGGCTTCTAGTATGGGGCCCTCCTCCTGCCCATTCCCTAGCCATCTGGAGTTGGATGTGCTTGTGCATGCTGGTTTGCCTGCCCTTGCCACCCCTCTGTTTGTCCGGCATGCCAGCACCAGTGGCCTTTGTGCGTCCCTGTCGGGGCCCCAGCTTCTTCTCCGCACGCTGAGCGCTGTTGTCGGTGGCTGACCATCTCTCATTCAGTCCTCTGTGCCACCTTCTGCTCCCTGGCTGTCGCCAGGGGTTCGTGTTAGCTTCTCCCAGGGGTCACCACATTGTGTTCCGATGTTCTCCACGGGTATGCCGTCTTCCCTGTTGGGTTGCAGGGTTCTCCCCTGCCCCAGTGACCTATGCTGGAGGCTGAGCTGTTGCAGGTTGCACTGGTGTTTATTGCAGGTGATGTGTCCAGTTGCTACTTCTCTTGTGTAGCAATCCCACCTCCTTCGTTGCGGACCGTTTCGAGGCCACCTCTGTTTGCAATGAGGCAACGCAGTGTTCTGTCGATTACGATTGTCTTCTTATGTCCATGCGCTTGTGAGTCAGGGTCCCCCTTTTTGGTGGATGCTTGTTTCGTGACAGGTCGGTTGGCTGTGGCCTCCCACGTTCAGGTTGTTGGAAGTTCAGTGCCGCCCTCTCCCTGCCCGCTTGTATAGGCAATATTCTGCTGTGGCGGCCCCCTGAGGCACTCTACGGCTTTGTGTTTGGGCTTATGCCATGCCCTGTCAGTGGGGCACTCCTAGCTGCTCCGATCATCTGTGCAGCACTGAGGGCTGCAGTGCTGCCACTGTGCGATGCTTGATTTTGTCTGTGCCAGGCAAAGCACCCACCTGCTGCTTCACTTATGTTCTTGGCGACCTCCGCCGTCTCAGACCCGGTTCTGGATGTATCGGGCCCCACTTGTTCAACTTGGGTCGCTGCTGTCCCCTTATATCCGTGTCTGCCTGCATTAAGGCTCCCCTTCAAGGAGATAACTTGCCTTGTTGTTGGCGAGTGGACTGTGTTCCCCCACGTGCCAGGGGATGTTTCGTATGAAATCGTCGTCTCAATGCCGGGCTCCTCTCACGGCACGGATCGCAATGTTCCAGGCGATGGACTGTGCCCTTCCCCTTAGTTGCGCTCGCCAGGATCTCCCAGGCCTCTCCCGGCTCCTATCGTACCTTGCGGTGTTGACCGCTCTCTCTGAATGTTAGTGCAGGCTCCGACCTGCTGATCCGCACACTCTGCGCCCAGGGCGGCAATGGCGGCCCGTGCGGGTATCCGGCCTGGTGGTTCCAGCCGCAACTTTCCAGGCGAGTAATCCCCCTCCCTATCGTTGCTTACGCCACTGTTGATTCCTCCTTGCAAGAAGCTGCAGCTCGTGGGTGCCCGGCTTTTCAATTGCTGCATGTCCTCTCTTCTCCTCAGTCCTTCTTACATGCTGCATTCTCCGGTGCCTTATAGTATGTCACTTGCGTAGACCTCTGACTTCCTTGAACTTGTCCAGGCCCTCTCTCTCATTCCCCAGGATCCAGCGAAGACAGATCATGTGCCGGGCCTCGGGACTACCTCAAGAGGGTGCTATGTCTCAGATCGGGCTGGGCACAACTTTCCCAACTCCTGATAAGTATTTATCGCTGTTAGCTAAGTAGCTATTCGCTACCCACCTTCAGTGCGGATTAAAAACTCAAACTCATTTCAGTAATCATACTTGACATATAGCAATGGTTACAGCATGAAATACACATGCATGGATATAGATGGATGAAAAGCATTGGTATTTTAAAATATAAAGACGGCACAGGTAGAGCGGGAAGGGGAGGCAAAGGGGAAATGTCACACCAGGCTGGGTGGACTGTTGCACCCTGGGACACACATGCAATGGGCAACAATAATAATTTAAAAAATTACAACACTAAAATTCTAGCATGCCTATAATGAGTTCAGTTTTTGTTAGAGGCTTACTGGCTTCTGTGTAGATCTATTCCATCAATCATCTTGATTTCTGCATTGATGCATGATGCAGGCGCGCATGGGTGTCCTCCACAGTAAGATGAAAATGAGCAAAGGCCACAGTCGCATGTTCATAGTGCACATTGGCAAAATATGCATTTAAATGACATATTCTTTCACTCATTATTTCAATGTTTGTTAATACTGTAACACGTACACTTTGGCCTATTGCAATCTTCAGCCACTTTGCAGGATTCCTACTTGCCAGCAGAGTTAGATTCTGTATCGGAAAATATTTTTTCCCTGCTTTCATTCTGTATGTCTGCTTCTCCAATTTACGGCTGAGATTCTTGAATTATTGTGAGTTTGTTACAAATTACTAGTTTGTTAGCACACCTATTAATAACCCTGAATAATACAATTATGATAGATTGTGGTACTGACTTTTTGTGCCCAGGTCTGTTTATTTGTTTGTTTGTTTATTTGTATTGCACGCCAGACCCGAAGGTATAAGGGCGCAGGAGTAGCATGGTTATTCTCAGCTTGGTTGCATTGATGTACAGTAGTTACAGTATGTGCATGGGTACGTATTTGCAGTGTGTACATCGTTAAGGCAGTTACAACAGATGAAGTGATAAACAGTTTACGGTTGTGCATATTTACATAGTAAACATAGGGTAGGCAGATAAGTTATCAGTCGTTGTCCTTTATCCACTGAACGTAGTTGCGTCTAAAGTGGGGGTAGGTTTGAGGTGTCCTTAAGGAAGGTGGCAGGGAGTTCCAGTGTTGGGCTGCATTCACCTGGAAGCTGTTACCACCTGTTTTGGTTTGTTTGAACCTGAGAACTAAGAGCAAGTTGGCATTAGCGGTTCTGGTGGGACGGTTAGGGGTGTGTCTTTTTATTCTGTCGACTAAGTAACGGGGGCTGCAAGGTTAAGGCATTTATGGGTTAAAGAGGCTACTTTGAGTAGGATTTTGTCGGTGGTGGTGAGCCAATTATGGGCTCTTCTAATGTTGGAAATGTGTTCTCTCTTGGGAATGCTGAGCGCTGCTCTAAGAGCATTGTTTTGCAGAGTCTGTATTTTATTTGTAACATATTTGTTGGCTCCTACGTAAAAGGCATTACAATAGTCCAGTTTTGATAGTACAAGGGCTCTGGCTAGGGTAATGCAGCTCTGGGTGGATAGGAAAGGTTTGGCTGCTCTTATTAGCTTACATGTGTAGGCTGTAGAGGAGGCCATGGAGCTAACCCGTTTGTGGAAGGAGAGGGAAGAGTCTAGATAGATTCCTAGGGTTTTCACTTCCTTGACTTCCTTGATAGAGTTGCCATCTATGATGAAGCTGGTGTAGTTGTGGTCCAGTTTGTTTAGGTTGGGGGTGGAGCAGAGGATAATGGGTTCAGTCTTGTCATCATTCAGGCATAGACTGTGGGAGGCCATCCATGCCTGGATGATGAGGTACACGCTGTTCACCAAGGCCAAATCCTTGTTGTAATCTCCCGTCAGCGGGATGAGGATCTGGGTATCATCGGCGTAATTAGTGTAGGTGATACCCAGACCATCAAGATCATCAAACAGGGGCTTCATAAACACGTTGTACAATGCGGGGGAGACGCATGACCCCTCAGGGACCCCACAGGTGATAGGGATAGGGTCAGCGAATGCTAAGGCAGAGAAGACACGCATAGACCTGTTGTTCAGGAAGGACTCAATCCAACCGATGGCTTCTTGGGAGAAATGGGCTGCTGAGTCTAGGTGGTTACAGAGAATTTTGTGTTCTACTAAATCAAATGCTGCAGAGAGGTCAAGTAGAAGTAGTAGAGCAGTTTTCCTGTTATCTCTAAGGGTATCAATTTGAGCCTTAAGATCGATGAGGGCAGTCTCTGTCCCGTGTTGGGGTCTAAAGCCTGATTGCCGGATTCCTAGTAGATGGTTTAGTTCGAGGTATTGTTGTATTTGTAGGTACGCTGTCTTGTCTAGTATTTTGAGCAGGAAGGGGACGGTAGTGATGGGTCTGTAGTTAGTAGGGAGGGTTTTTTGAGTAAAGGCAGAACCCAAGACTCTTTGAGATTGTTGGGGATGATGCCTGAGGAGAAGGAGGTGTTAATGAGTTTGGTAATGAATGGTGAGAGGTCTCTTGCCGCATCTTAGATAATTTGTGAGGGGCAACGGTCGCCTTGGCAGTTGGAAGGTTTGAGACCAAGGATAATTTTGTCCACTTCTAACATGGAGACTTTGGAGAAGCTGAAGCGGGGAGGTGGGTTGGGTGTAGGAGGTGGGTTGGGTGTAGGGATATGTAGTGTAGGGCGGGGGTGTGGGTGGAGTTAGTCACATTAGTCAGGGATTCTTTCTTGTTGTTAATTTTGATTTGCAGACCTGCAACTTTGTTGGAGAGGGCGTTTTGGACACTGGTGCACCATTGTTTATCTTTCACACAAGTGTCCAGGATAGGGACAGAAGTTTCCAACTCTTTGATGATGTTAAACAATTCTTTGGTACTGGAGTTAGCCTGTGCTATTCTCTGGTTATAAGAATCTTGTTTAGCGATTATGATTTCTTTTTTGTATGTGGAGAGGGGGATGAGTTTTTCCGCTGTGATGTTTTTCTTGTTTCTCATGGGGATAGCTGCGGCTAGTAGGTTATTGGAGTTGGGGCAGGAGGCTTCGAGGGCGAAGGTGAGGAGGTGGTGGTTGGACCACGGCTGAGGGGAGTTGGCAGTGATGGAAACCACACAATGATGGTCTGCTACCCAGTCAATGGTTCTCCCTTTATTGTGGGTAGGAGTGTACACTCTTTTGGTAAAGCCTAATTATGACAAGGTATTATCAATGAGGGTAGCCTGGAGGTCTTTGGGGTCTTTAAGGCCTAGGTTAAAATCACCTAAGATGAGACTTTTCGAGGTATTTTTTAGGCTATTGGTGAGGATAGTGGTGAAGTCTTCCTCGAAGGAGCCTAAGGGTCCGGGAGGTCTGTAGAATAAATGTATGGTGATAGTTTGAGAATTGGCAGTAGGCAGCTTAGCTGTGAGCGATTCGCAAGATGTGAGGTTGTTTGTGGTGTCAAGTCTAAAGTTGAGGTGTGTTTTGGCAATTATGGCGAGGTCTCCGCCTCTAGATTCTATTCTGTCCGCTCGGAGGATAGTATAGTCATCAGGGACAGGTAGCGAGAGGGCTGGGCCTGCGCCTGAATGGAGCCAGGACTCAGTGATGGCTAGAAAGTCTAGATTTTCTTCTAGAATGAGGTCTTAATTAAGGCTCCTGTAATGGGCGGGCAGTAGTTTTCGTACTGGAAGGTATGGTGACTGTATTGTGAGCCTTATATTTGGTCGTATTATTGGTTAGGTTGTGCTTGGGTTTGTTCGAGGGAAGGTTGGTGCGAGTGTCCTTGTACAGAGGAGGTGTTGGGTTAGTCAGTTAAGACTGGGTTGAGTCCCTGGCATGAGGCTCGTATAGTTTGGGTAGTCTGGCTCGTAATCTGATATTTCTGGTGGAGAGACTACATGGCGTGGAGAGGTGGGGCAGAGTGGGTATACTGGAGAGTGTGGTCGGTGGAGGGTGGACATAAGGCATGATGGTATGGGGGGTGGTGCCTGTGGAGGCAAGGCTTGAGGTGAGACTTGGAACTCTAGATGAGTGGATGAGGTGGAGAATTACTCTCAGCAGTGCTGAGAAGATGCCTGGTAGGTACATTCTGTTGGGTATAGGTGGCATGTAACAGTCAAATGGCAGGGCAGAGAGAGGCTAAATGCAGCATAGATACTGGGTGCCGCGATCAGATGGCAATGCAGCTAGAAACTAAGAGCAGCAATCAAATGGCGGTGCAGCTAGGTACTAAACACTACAATCAAATGGTAGCGCTAGTGGAAATTAGATGCAGCATAGATGCTAAATGCAACAATCAAATGTCAGTGCATCTAGGTACTAAATGCTACAATCAATGCAACAATCAAATGGCAGTGCAGCTAGGTGCTAAATGGAACAATCAAATGGCAGTGCAGCTTGGTGCTAAATGCAACAATCAAATGGCAGTGCAGCTAGGTGCTAAATGCAACAGTCAAATGACAGTGCAGCTAGGGGCTAAATGTAACAATCAAATAGCAGTGCAGCTAGGTGCTAAATGCAACAGTCAAATGGCAGTGCAGCTAGGTGCTAAATGGAACAATCAAATGGCAGTGCAGCTAGGTGCTAAACGCAACAATCAAATGGCAGTGCAGCTAGGTGCTAAATGCAACAATCAAATGGCGGTGCAGCTAGGTGCTAAACGCTACAATCAAATGGCAGGGCCAGTGGATAATGAATGCAGTATAAATGCTAGATGCTACAAGAAATGCAAGCAATAGTCAATTTTACAATGGGCTAAATGCGATATGACTAGGGTACACTAAATTGCTCTTTCCAAAGGGGCTGGTTACAGCATATCTGGCAGCATGTTAGATCAGTATAGCCACTGGGCGAGATGTATTCTCTAGAGTTATAGCAGCACAGCCAATCATAGGCGACTGATGCAGAATAGGCATACTTAAAAGTATAGTCGAGTACAAACAGTTGCAATTACTGGTTAGTGGAATGTAACAGTCATGACGGTTGGACAATGTTGTTAGGGCACAATGCGGTGAAGGTTATGATCGAGCAGTCGGGCAAAGAGTAGGTTGGGTAACCCTTTTGTGATTCCAATCGGTGCAGGGGAGCAATGCGTGGAGGCACGTGAACTGGGATGAATATGCAGCGGGCCCATGCACTACAGGGAGTGAGTGCATATGGGAATGGGGACAAGAAGACAGTTTTGGTCAATAACACGCGCAGAAGGATGTAACAGTCAGGTATTACATATTAATATAATAGTACCATTAATGGTCATATTTTATGCCAATAATAGACAATATAGTCCCCTTACGATTTTCCTGTGAAAGGCCATGGGAATGTCCTCATCTGATATGCCAACCTTTTCACCCCTTTCTAAAAACGTTAAGTCTTTCGAAGGAAAGCTCCACTGCTTGGTGAACAACACAAATACATAACATGTTTAACACCCCACGCAGTTACATCTGCTTCCATGAACTGAAATATCCAGCAAACCTTAAAAGAAGGTGCAATATATAGGCAAAATAAAAGAGAAGTCCACTCAGCGTCTTTCACTGTGTTGTCCATGAGCAGTCCTCATAGCTACAATTACCATCAACAGCCCACCACGACTTCTTCTCATGTCTTGCATAACATTAATGGCAAATAAACATCATTTGACATGAACATGTGAACCAGGGCAATGGAAGGGGGATATTTATAAGCAATTACTCAATGGGCAATTTGGGCAAATGAAAGGGGTTGCTTGCCAAGTAAGGGAAGGGAAGTCAGTATAGAGTCAATGGATGGGGAAAAATGGTAACATGTGCAGGATATTTTATTGTGAGTAATCGTAGGATAAAGGGGCATAAAGGATAAGTTGCAATGGAAGAACACCATATGGTCTTATGTATGTAAAATAGGCTAAATGATATAGAGGTATAAATCATGAACGTTGGGTCATTAGCTGGAGTAGCCATTGCAAAATATTTATCTTTGACTAGAAAGCCAAAACAACTCCTTGTGGTACACAAGTAATAGTTATTGTTCCATCAAGTCATGTCCTGTGTGCAAGATACATTCTAACAATGTTTAATAGTAAATCTTGCATCTGTCATATTTAAAATATTCAAGTATGTGATTGCATTACTTTCTGTGGTTTTTTGCAAAGACTATTTACAAATTGTTTGAGAATAAAAAAGCATACATATCTAGTAATTTATTCAAAGAAGACTTTTCAATGATTTTGAAAGAAAGTCACATTGCAATAATCAGACTGACATATAGGCGGTAATTCATGGAATAAATGTGCACCGAAATTTGTGGGGCAAGCTGGCGCAAGCGTGAAAAAGCTAGCGCACGTGTGCGAATCGCACGCGTGCGATTCATGGAACGCCCTGCGCGTGTTTTTCCCGGGATGTGAGCCAAATCCGCGCTTACCTTACACGTCACTGCGACTTTCCAAACACGTGCGCGACAGGAAAGGGGAAAGCGCACAACTTCTCGCGCACACACCTAAAAAGGGGGTGGAACACGGGGAATGGGGAATAACACGTGAAAATGTAGTCGTAACGTGGGAAGTACCACTGGGAAACACATGCAATGTCCACACGCTAGTGAACAACACTTATTCATGGAATCGAATAGGGAAAATCACACGTACATGCACAAATACGTCCGCCACACGAAAGCAGGCGGAAGCTCCCCTGCACAGCATAAAAGTGCGCGCAAACAACAAGCAAGCATATACAGCTACGATGAATGTTCCATTCCTCGAAGCAGTGATCCTGGGACACCGCAGGAGGAGGAGAATAGCCAGGCCCCGCATTCTTTTTGACCAGGACCAGCCTTTTTGGGATGCCTGATGACCAGGTCTATGGCAGGTATAGGTATCCACCTCATATCATCCTAGACCTGGTCACTGAGTGGAGGATGAACTCACATCACCCACCCTGTGCTCCCAAGCATTGGGCCCCTTGGAGAAGGTGCTCAATGTACTGCATTTTTTGGCACCTGGGTCATTTCAGCGGACAACTGCCATAGTGGGGGGCGTCTCACAGCCCACGCAGTCAAGTTCCCTACACCAGGTGTTGGCAATCATCACTGCGCGCCCCTCAGTCCGCAGGCACATATACATGCCCAGAACACCAGCAGAAAAGCAGGCCGTGGTCCTGGACTTCTACAGGGTGGCACACTTCCCCAAAGTGCTTGGTGCCATAGATTGCACCCATGTGGCACTACGTCCACTTAGGGGCACTGAACATATCTACCGCAACTGCAAGCACTGGCATTCCATGAACGTGTAGGTTGCATGCGATGCCAAGGGAATCATCACCTCTGTCCATGCAAACTATCTGGGTCCACTCATGACAGTTTCATATACAGAATGTCTGCCCTGATCCGGACCCTGGAAGCTGGGAAGCATGGCGACACATGGCTCATAGGTTAGTACAAATGCCTGTGCACATGCATGCATGTCACACACAGACAAATACACAAACCCAACTAATGACAACCATCAACACATCCCCAGGGGACAGTGCCTACCCTCTGAGCACCGACATGATGATGCCAATACGGAACCCCACCACACCACCCCAGGTAAGATACAACGCAGCCCATATTGCAACCAGGGCCATAGTGGAGCATACATTCAGAGTGCTCAAGTCACGCCTACGATCCCTTGACCGCTCTGGCGGCCAGCTACTATATGCACCCCCAATAGTGTGCAGGATCATTGTGGCAGCATGTGCCCTGCACAACGTCGTAACACAGCGGGGCGTACCAGTGGACATGGTGGTGCCCTCACATCCCCAATCACATGCACAGGCTCTGCTCATGGGAGGGGAAAGGGTACGTGGCGAGGCAGACCGGACCTAGCTTGTGGCCACATTTTTCACCTAAACTCACACCCCTGCAGAGTGCACACAGGCCTGGCACATGTTGGGAAAGATTTCATAACAGTATGTAATTTTCCCTCCATGTGTCAACTCCCAAACATTTTGCTGCTGTTTAGACACCATTGACTCACTTTGCCAGAAGAGCACAACCTTCAGCTGCACTCCTCTGGGCTTTCGCTCACTTTTTATGGGGAACTGACATGCCCTTAAGACTGTCAGTACTGGGAGACTTTGTTTCCCTTAGTCCTTTCCTCATGTTGCAGCTTTTGTGCAACATGTAACAAGTGTGCAATGTATTTAACCATACAGCACACTTGGGTCTCTAGTCATTTCCGAAGGCCCTAGAAACTCTTGCTGGACTTTTTATGAACTGGGCAGATGTGTCATGGATAGGACTGGTGGCAGTAATCTTTTCGCATTATTTAACCCTTTCCTGCCATGTTAACCGTGTTAACCGCATTTGGTACAAATAGGTGGCCTAGCTCCAAAATGGCCATGCCACGAGGTTCTTTGTCCTGTCCTTTGGCCATCTTGCCCCTTCACCTTCCCCTGGTCGAGTCGACCGGGTCAGTCCTTATTTGGTCATGCACTTTCCCACGAATTCCAATGCTTTCGAGGGCTTCTGCATGCCTTGTGTGTGTGCCTCCAGGATGTGGGCTGGGATGTCTGATCCCAATACATATCCTGGGTGCCAGAGAGTCTGGAATGCCCTGAATGCCTGGGCCCACTGTGGTCCGTGATTGGTCAACGTATGGAGTGTGTGTTTGTGAGCAGATCTCCCATTGGGTCCTCTCCGTTTTGGCGCAAAGGGAACTTTGGATAAGAGGAGGCTGAAAACACCACTACCATGTCGATCTCCTGAGTTCACACCGAACAAAGGATAGGAGTCAAGTATCCTGTAACACAAAGCCGAGTCGAGGAACCGCTGGTGACCCGCTGCAAGCTTTGGCACTCTGAGCCCGCTGTTGTCCTGTGGGACCCCTCTAAATCTGGTCGTCCTAGAAGGTCTGCGAAGATGCTTTGACCCACTGGAATAGTGGGACCAACTATTCTCGGCACCTTCATCAAACCCTGTAAGTAAGCCTCTTCGGAAGTGTCCCTGGGCCAACCAGTGGGCTGACCAGCTCACACAGGACCTTTGCTCTGTCACCGCCGCTGTTTCGAGGAGGCCCTCGAAACACAGTGTACTGCTAGCACTGTGTCCACGGCACCCTCACACCGAATTTCGTACACTTGGCGTTCCCAGGTCTGAAGTGAGACGAGTGCACCAGGACCAGAGTAAACGCGGTTACCGTGTTGCCCTGCCACGGCAACGACCTGTGCAAGTATGCTGCATTGGTGACCCTCTTGCCCCTGAAGCCTGCTGCAGTGAAACTGAGTCGATTCCTCTACCCGGACCGGAGAAATCGCCACTGTCCCGTTTGGGAATCATCGCTGTATCTTGGGAACTACACAGTGCTGAGACGTCCTTTTTGCCGCATTTGAATCTGCCAGCGAAGTGGACTATACTGGCGAAGTTTGGGTCTGCCTGTGTCGGGGACCGGTGAGTAGTCCTTACCCCAACCGGTGGCCTCTAGCGCAGGAGCCCATTTTTACGCACGAGTGGCCCCTGAGGGCCCCTTTCCTTTCCACAGCTATTGCAAAATAGCGACTCTATCCCACACTCTCAAACTGCCTCTTCCCTCAAGGGGACGTCCTGCTTGAATAGTGGGAACTTGTTCTGCATCGTCTCACCCACCTTCCTGAGTTGCTAGAGACCCTTGAAGAGACCCTATCCTGCCCATTGGCACAAGCATGTGCATGTACTATTGAGCACAAGGCTCCTCTCTTTGTAGGGCTTGGACTGCCTCTTAGTTAGGTGTATTATTGATGTGGAACTGGGTCTTATGATTACCTGCACTGCCTGTTTTCTTCCCCTCTAGGTTGTCAACATATTTTGTGCATTTAACCCTTTAGACCCCATTGGTCTTGTATATATATTGTATTGAGTGTGATGTATTGGTTTACTTAGTGTTACTTTGATTCTTTGCTATGGTCTATGTTACAAAGGCCTTGTAATAAATGTGTCTATATTTTTAATATAACACCTGTCTGGAGTAATTTGTAAGTGTTCTTGCTTTGTGTGCTCTTTGAGGTCTTTCAGTAACCCTCACCCCTCCTGAGACTTAGTCTTGACCGCCTGCCATAGCTACCCTGATTGGTCTGGCTTGTCCAGAGGTTACCCTGTTCCAAGAAACTAGGCTGGCCTTCTGAACATCTGCTCCTCCAGAACAGAGTTCAGAAATCCTTCTTAACAGCACATACCAGGTGACAATCGATGATGACAAAGAGACAGTCAACTTTCGCAACCTCAACACCCTGAGAATGTTTTCACGGAAGTGCTACATTGTGTGCATCCATAGCTACTTAAACATAATCAAAAGGAATACATGCAAGGTGCATATCCCACCACACCCTGCAAAACAGGCCATGTAAATCACTGGTATGTCACCCAAACCCTCCCAACACCCATGACCCCTGTCCTCCATGCCATGCCATGGCATGCAACAGCTGAACAGCCAACCAAATGCACAACACATGACACTATCGTCATTACGTGCAACGTGAGAAATGCAAACAGGCATGAGACATTCACACCTGACATGGAACCTGATGAACTCACTTGGCAAAAATCTCTCAGACATACAAAGGGGGTCATTATGAGTATGGCGGTACGCCATAGATGGTGCCGGTACGTCACTGGCGTCGTCCATACCGTACCGCCATATTATGAGTAACCCTGGCGGGTGGCGGGCTGTGTGGTGGTCGCCACAGCTGCACCTGCGGCTACCACTACCGGTGGGCCCGTGTCAGCACATGTTACTTACTGTCGGGTCGCAAGGGTGCCAGGGTCGGATGCAACAGCAGCATCACCTGGAGCAGCAGGGGGTGGTGGCATGGCTGCAGCAGCATATGGCTGGACATCCTGCCCCTGTGGTGCACCCCTGCCTCTTCCCACTCTACGGCCACCCTGGTCACCCTGGACTCCACGTACTCCCTGGTCTCCCCGGCCACGTGCCAGTCCACTCCCAACACTGGCAGGACACCCAGCTGAGCCCCCCATAACCTTTGGTGGCCTCACAACCAAGGCACGGATGTACTAAGGCCAATGGGAGCTGCACTGAACAGTTGTCCTGGTCAATTGGGGTGATGGGGGCAGGGTACGTGATGGTAGACGCACCCATGTGCTCCTGCAAGGCTGCCTGTGGACCCTGGAGATAAATGACTTTCACGCAACGCTCAGGCACCCCAAAAATACAAGAAAAATGTATACGCAACCGCGGTAGCCAACGTGCATGTAAAAAAACCTCACGCAGTACGCTGTAGCACCCAGGAACACAAAAAAGACGTGCGCGATTAACACGCGGGCTACTATGACCTCAATAAAAGGGGTACGCGACATACAGGGGCACCCGCAGTGGGAAAAATAGCATCTGCGTGGTAAAGAAATATGCGTAGGCACTGTAACCGCTGTGAAGTAATCGCGTGTGAACCCCAAAGTAGGAAAGTAATCGCGTGTGAACCCCAAAGTAGGAAAAACACACGCGTCGGTCTCCACTGAAAACACGTACAGCGCGCTGCAGACCGCGCAGACCATTAACACGTGCAGAAGGAAACGCCTGCGCACGTTACGTCACTAAACACCTCCTACAAGCCATCTGCTGATGCCTGCCTGCTTGCTGCCAACAATGCCCTGCCATTTGGTGCCTGCACATCAGCCATCTGCAGGGGTCCAGTTGCTGGAACGGAAGACTCCCGACTGGTATTCCATCGCTCCACAGTCCAGCCCCAGGACCCAGTTGCCCACCCACACCTGCCTCGGGGGTTGCCATGTCCGACACAACACCATCCGGCACCAGTGGCAACCACCCAGCAGGGAGGCAGAGGGCTGCCAGCTTCAGTGCTAATGAGGTTGGCATCATGGTGGAGCAAGTCCTGGGGCATTATGATGCCCTCTTCACACCATCGCACGCCGACAAGGAAGTACGGAAGAGGATCTGGAAGGATATAGTGGGTGCCATCAAAGCGGAGGGGGTGGCATCCCGCAACATCAAACACATCCAGAAGCGCTGGGAGGACTACAAGTTCAGGACCCTCAAGAAAGCCCGCCACCTTTTGTACGCAGCAGATGCAGTGGGGCGCCGGGTTCACCTTACCACCCAGCAGGTGAGGGTCCTGGAGCGCATTCGCCCAGTGCTTCATCACCAGATCCTCAGGATGCAGGCCCGTCTGGAGTCGAGCGGTAAGTGCCCATGCATTCCCGTTTAAAACAGTGCATGTTGCAGTGTGGTAGTAGTTAGCTACTTGGCTGTATGTATGACATGGGTCATGTATGGATGTGTGTGTGCAGGGACATGATGGTGCTGCATGTGAGTCCAGTCAGGTGTGACCCACATGGATGGTGTATGTGTTACAATGCATCATGCGGAGCAGCATGCGGAATGCACACATGTATGCATGCCTGTGTCTGTACTTGGACATGTTTGGGGAGTGAGAGATGGGTGCTGCTGTCATGGACATGCATGATGTACAGGTCCGTGTGTCTGAATAGTGTGTGAGTGACTGGTAAACATCATGGATGCATGACACATGTTCGTGACCATGTGTTGATTCACTGATACAGCATAATCATCCTTGTATCCACTGTGTCTGGGGGTATACAGGGCCAGATGCATGACCCTCTGGTGATGCTTGTGCATGTGGGCACCTGCACAACGGCATTGTGTGTTGCCATCTACCCGGAGGCAGTCGTGGTGGCAGCGGCAGGCAGCAGAAAGGCGGCGGCAGGCTCGGCGTAGGAGGCATGTGCCTTGGGGACCTCTACATCATTGGGGCAGGCATCGGCCGGCGGGCAGGAGGACCCAGGATTGGGAGTGTCTTCCGTGTGGCAGCGGTTGGGCCAGCAAATAGGTGCAGAGCGGCGGCGGGTGGAGAGGGCACGGCTCACAATGGTCAGGGCAGAGAACTCCATGCACAGGGCTTTGAGGCGGGCTGAGTGCCTCGAGGCAACTCGCAGGGAGTTGGAGGAGGCCCTGGCTGCATCCCTGTGAGACCTCGAGGCCAGGGAAGAGGCCTGCCTCCGGAACATCGACATGGAGTTCGATGATGCCCCGGCCCGGGACATCAAAAAGTGAGCCGTCGGACTAGCCCGCCGCCTTTGTATATAGTTATTTAGGTTTAGGTTTCATTTGGTTTTTATGATTTCACAGACTTTGCTCCACTTTTTGTGTACAGTTGTATTTTAGATAGGGTTTTAGGTAGGTTTCCTTTTGTTTTGGGATAATGGACTTTTGTATTCAATATTACGGACTGGTACATACTTTATTTTTTTTATTTTTTTATTTTCACATGGAGTAATGTTTTTTTATGCTTTTCATCTTGGGATTTATTTCTATGGACTTTGGGGATGGACCACTTTTATTTTTTCATGTTTTGGATTTTTATTTTTCCTTGGATTTCACTTTCTTTTTCATATTGATTCATTATTTCTTTATTTGCATGTGTGATTTTCATATTGTCATTTGTTTTTATTTTTAATACATTTCATTATTCTTCATTCTTGGTGTGGTCTACTATGATTTCTTTTGTGCATGTCTCCATGAGCATTGGCTCAGTCATGTGTTGCCACTGTGTGGCTCTGTAGGACATGTGTTGATGGGCATGCTGGTTCTTTTCAGACTATCATGGAATGGGTAATTTAGTAGGGAGTGGGTGCAGTGGATCATTGGGTGTTTGTACTGGGGGATGGGGGTGGGATTTGGGTTGGCATGAGGGCCATGGGTCTGTATTGTTATGACGTGGTGTTTGGGGGGACATGAGTCGGGGCCTGCTGGTAGGTGCCTGTCAATTGGGGGGGGACATGAGTCAGTGCCTGCTGGCAGGTGCCTGTCAATTGGGGGGGACATGAGTCGGGGCCTGCTGGCAGGTGCCTGTCAATTGGGGGGACATGAGTCGGGGCCTGATGGCAGGTGCCTGTCAATTGGGGGGGGGGCATGAGTCGGGGCCTGCTGGCAGGTGCCTGTCAATAGGTGTTGGGGACATGAGTCGGGGCCTACTGGCAGGTGCCCGTCAATGGGGGGTGGTGGGTGGGGGGGATATGAGTCGGGGCTCCCAAGTGCATGGTGCCATGTGGCCTGCCTGCGGGGCATGGGGAGGGTGGATGTGCTGCCTGCGTGGCATGGTCAGGGTGGATGGTCTGCCTGCGGGGCATGAGAGGGTGGATGGGCTGCCTTCGGGGCATGGGGAGGGTGGATGGGCTGCCTGCAGGGCATGGTCAGAGTGGATGGGCTGCCTGTGGGGCATGGTCAGAGTGGATGGGCTGCCTGCGGGGCATGGTCAGGGTGGATGGTCTGCCTGCGGGCCATGGGGAGGGTGGATGGTCTGCCTGTGGGGCATGGGGAGGGTGGATGGGCTGCCTGCAGGGCATGGTCAGAGTGGATGGGCTGCCTGCGGGGCATGGTCAGAGTGGATGGGTTGCCTGCGGGGCATGGTCAGGGTGGATGGTCTGCCTGCGGGGCATGGGGAGGGTGGATGATCTTCCTGCGGGTCATGGGGAGGGTGGATGGGCTGCCATGTGGGGCATCAGGAGGGGTGTAGGGTGGACCTCGGTGGCGTGGTCTGGCTGCAGAGGGTGCATGTGGCTTCTCACCACACTGCTGCATGAATCTGGGGGTACGGGAGTGAGAATTACACGTGATAGGGCTGGCTCGAGCGGGGTACACGTATTCCAGGGGTGCGCAGGGAGTTTTACACAGGATTTCACTGGCGCGAGCGGGGTACGTGTATTCCAGGGGTGCGCAGGGAGTTTTATATGCGATTTCACAGGCGCGAGCAGGGTACGCATAGTCCAGGGGTGCGCAGGGAGTTTACACGTGATTTCGCTGGCTCGAGCGGGATACGCGTATTCCAGGGGTACACAAGGAGCTTTACACGCGATTTCGCTGGCGCAAGCAGGGAACGCGTAATCCAGGGGTGCGCAGGGAGTTTTACATGCGATTTCACTGGCACAAGCAGGGTACGCATTTTCCAGGGGTGCGTGGGGAGTTTTACAAACGATTTCGCTGGCGCAAGCGAGGTATGTGTATTCCTAGGGGTGCGCGGGAATTTTTACATGTGATTTTGCTGGCGCGAGCGGGGTACACATATTCCGAGGGGTGCACAGGGAGTTTTACACGCCATTTTGCAGGCGTGAGTGGGGAACGCGTAATCCAGGGTTGCGCAGGGAGTTTTACATGCAATTTCGCTGGCGCGAGCGGGGTACGCGTTTTCCAGGGGTGCGTGGGGAGTTTTACACACGATTTTGCTGGCGCAAGCGGGGTACGTGTATTCCTAGGGGTGCGCAGGAATTTTTACATGTGATTTTGCTGGCGCGAGCCGGGTACGCGTATTCCGAGGGGTGCACGGGAAGTTTTACACACGATTTCGCTGGCACGAGCAGGGTACGCATATTCCGAGGGGTGCGCAGGACGTTTTACACATGATTTCACTGGTGCGAGCGGGGCACGCGTATTCCGAGGGGTGCGCGGGAAGTTTTACACGTGATTTCGCTGGCGCGAGTGGGGTATGCGTATTCCGAGGGGTGCGCAGGAAGTTTTACATGCGATTTTGCTGGAGCGTGAGGGCTGTGTGGTGTTTTTAGCGTGTTTTTGTGGTTGGGGGGGCTGTATGCTGGTCTACTGGCCTTTGCGCCATATAGGGGATTTGTGCAATGTTTTCGGCGCACGGGGCGGGGTTAGGGGTGCAACTGGCGCTGCTGCAGGGTCGCTGCGCCACTCTGCGCCATGGCTGGTTATGGATGTAAGTATCCATGAATACGCTGTGCGTGAAAATAGGTTTTGGCGCACACAGTTAGCACACACTGGCGCACGCTCCCTCTCTGTGCTGCCCGCGTGCGCTCCTTCTGCGCTAAATTCTATTAATTACCCCCATAGTGTTGTTATATAAATCAATGATATTGAGGGTAATACATACAAAAAGCAAAGACAAATATAAATATTAAAGCCTTTTTAGTAACCATTTTTTTCTTTTTTATTGGTATAGCTAAGTCAACTTTACAATAATATACTAGTACAAAATCTACCCATATTAAAATTGAAAACAAAAAAACACATTGAAATGAGATAAAACATGGTTCATTAACAAATCATTAAAATATCCAGGGGGTAATTCATAGAATTCAGCGCAGAAGCAGTGCACGCGGGCAGCGCAGAGAGGGAGCATTCTGGCGCACCGCGTATTCATGGATTTCCCAAGCCATTTTGAGCCGTGGCGCAGCAAACATCCCACAGCACCAGTTAGACCCCCAAGAACGCCCCTTGTGCAAGGAAACGCCATTGAAATCCCCAATACGGTGCAAAGGGACGCGCTAACCATGGACCAGCTTAAAGGGCCGCTACACTGTAATCACGTGAACTACGCGTGAACTACGCGTACCCCGCTCACGGCAGCCAAAACGCATGAAAATGTACTCACGCACCCCCTTTGATACGCGTACCCCGCTCGTTGCAGCACAAAACATGTGGAAATCAACTTGCGCACCCCCTTGAATACGCATACTCTGCCTGCACCAGGCAAATTGCGTCCCCACTGTGGTGTGGGCTGCCTGCGGGTCATGGTCAGGGATGATGGGCTGCCTGCGGGTCATGGTAAGGGGTGATGGGCTGCCTGCGGGTCATGGTCAGGGTGGATGGGCTGCCTGCGGGGCATGCCCAGGGGTGTAGGGTGGTCCCCTGCGGTGTGGGCTGCCTGCGGGTCATGATCAGGGGTGATGGGCTGCCTGCGGGGCATACCCAGGGGTGATGGGCTGTCTACGAGTCAATTTCTCAATTTCTCCTTTCATTCTTTCTTCTGTCTCAGAGCCATAATCTCTGGACGCCCTCTATGGGGACTCTGAGTCAGCCTTCTCGCGGCGTGAGACACATACTTCGCAGCTCTCTCCCCCCAACGGGCTCCCCCCCGAATACTCCTTCCAGTGGATTCATTCCAGCAACATGCTAAGGTAACTTCTTTCTGGATACCCTACATGTGCTTTCTGTGTATCCGGGAACAACTGGCAAACTCTGCTACATGACTTTCTTCTGTCGTTTCCCCAGATTTCTGGCACACACATCATTCCTGCAGTCGGGCTTTGCTTCTCTATGCGGCGAATCTTAGTTCGCCAACCTGCTCCAATCTATAACCAATCCAACCGAATGACAACATGGGAACTGCCCGTTTTCAAGCGGTTCCTCTTTGTATTATTTGCTTAGGTAAGCAACCTTTTTGCATGTCATTCCTATTTTGGTCCGGCATTTGCTCTCCACCTCCCTCCATGTTCCTGTGCCGGGGGGTTGATCCAGGACAGCACATGGTCGGCTGGGGCACAGGTACTCTATAGGTGGGGGGGACAATGTGCCATTGTTTTATTTTACCCTATAGGGACTCATCTGCATTTCGTCAGAGTACCCCCTGTTTAGAGGTCAAGCCTTACATGGCACCGAGCAGTTCTCTGCAAACATGACCAAGGTCTTGCATTTGCACATAGATAGAATGTTTTCCTACACCTCAGACTCCAGCTTGTATATAAGAGCTCATAACTTCCTACACTTGATTTTAATTGTTACCACTTCAATTTTTAATTTTTCCACACCTTTATGAATTTTCTTTCTTTCTTCCTTTTCTTCAAAAACAACAGGGTCTTGCTACTTATTGCCCTGATGAAGGCGGAACATTCTCTCCAGCTGTGAAGATTCTACTTTCTCCACTCAGTTATCACCGCCGAAACGCATTTTTTTGATCAGAGGACACTGGAGGTCTTCCACTAATACACCTCACCCAGCCTGGGTTTAGAACCCTGCCTTTAGTGTTTTATTTACAAAGGACACTGATCTCTGGCAAAGACTTTTTGGGTTCTTACTTTTCCTCTGATGCGTTGGCAGACCCAATCCCAGCTTTTCAATATTTCCATCCTGGGATTTTACTTTCAACTAATAAGACTTCTTTCTTTTGGTATACTTGATGTTCACAATTTGATGGAATAACGCAGTTAGAAAAAATATGTTATTGATTTCCAGAGTAATTTCACTCTGTATTGCTCTATTCTTATGTGTATAAGAAAAATTGAAAGCCTAAAATGACTAGGAACTTTTGTTTATGTCCGGAATTGGTCCGGTTTTTTTCTTTTGCTTTTCGGTTTATATCTTGATCTTGTTTCAACCCGTTAATACATGGTTTTAATGATTTTATCCACTGTTAAAGTATGTGAATTACATGTTTGACTTAATTGTATGTAAAAATTTCCCACATTAAATGTGTTTTCAATTGCAAAAAATCCAATTGTCATGAAAGGTTATGACTCCGTTATATACAAGTGGGTGTAGTGCTATACATAACCAATGAGGTTATAGTGGGTATTGGACCGATATGGTATTTAATTCATTTAAACCATTTAAGGGCCTTTCCCTGCCGTACCAGTACTCTTTTTTGTGGATATAAGTCTTACTAGCCCTTTACTGGTACGCCACCCCCAGGGCAGACCACTGCCACCATAGAGTGGCCACCACTTCTTTTGAAATATATGTTATTGGACAACCACGGTTGTTGAGTGGTCGGGTACCCCACTTGTTGGGGAATAACTGATCCACATACAATAGCCACACTCAGGCTTCCCAGTAGAGCATTTCCTTTTTTGATATTGCTTTACTCCTTCACAGCTAGATCACTCTAGTCCCCCACCAACCCATACGTGTGCCCGGCCCTGCCGCCTGTGCTTGTTCGCAATCTCAGGTACAGGAGGCACAGATATGGCCGAGAATGCAACCTTAAGCTACTCAGAGGAGGAAACCATTGAGTTAACCCGTGGTCCCTCTTTATTTGATCCTCCAGATCCTAATCAGCCCTCCACCTCATCCAGTACCGCTGAGGATCTATTAAAATTGAAAAAGAAGGCTTTTCGCACTGAGCTCCACGGGCACTTCCTTAGGGAATATTTGAAAAAAAGTATCATACCCAGTGGACTCATAGTGCGAAATGAACCCAGGCTATTTTTAGAAGACAAAGAGTACACTTCCAGTTTCAGCTTCATCGCCACCAAGTGCAGTCGGGACCTGATGGTCCTTACTATTACTACTGCACAACGCCTTAGCACAGAACTACAGAGAAACTTAATGTTAGAAGAAACAAAATTTAAGGCTAACACGTTACTTACTGACATAGAGGCACAACTTTCAAACATTAATAAACAGTTTGACCAATTTAAGGCTAATACTCTAACCAAGAAAACAAATAAATTAAACAAAGACATCAAAGATTTCAAGACTGAAGTTATCTATCCGTACACGGCAGAAGGCTATATCAATTCCCTTAAAAAACAAGGTTACTCATCCCAATCTCCCTCGGGAGGCAGACGAGGCAGAGTTACGTTCTCGGGATCAAGTAGTTCTGGTTCCTCTGGGGGTAGCTCACACGAGAACCTTCCACCCTACCAGCCTCAACACTTCGGACAACCACAATTTCAGGGCCCCTACCCTCCACCTTTCCCTTTTTTAGGCAGAGGAGGACAGGGAGTAGGATGGGGTCCCCCATTTTGGGACACCCCATATCAAGGACAACGACGACGTCCCAAGAGACGGAGACGATAGATCAAACCCTGGACAACAACCAGCTACCGATTTTCAATCTGGGCAAATTCGATCTCTCTCCATGCCAAATCTCACTTTTAACTAAAGGTCTTTCTTTTGTACCCACTAGCGATACAGATTGGTACCAAACAGAAATGGAGATACGCCGATTCTTTCGCAATCTCAGACTCTGTGTCTTTTTTCAGGATCACAATGATCAAGATACTATTCCAGACACGGGGCTACATCCACAATCTTCTTTTACACCCACAGATAATCAGGTACCTGATGATCTGCTTACCTTTGAGATGTGTGTATTGCGAGACATCAGACTGTTGAAGAAGCAGAAATATAAAATTCATCAGAATCTAACCAAGGGTGAGAGAAAAGCCTTAAAAGATTTATCGAAAAATCGAAACCTGGTAATCAAACTGGCCGATAAAGGAGGAGGGATTGTGCTTATGATGAATGATCAATACATCCATATGATCATGACTCTATTACAAGATGGTGTCAGTTATCAAACTCTCAGAAAAGACCCTACCAGAGAAATGCAAACAGAAATCTCGGAAATGGTCGCCTACGCCCGTGAGAGGGACTGGATTACTGACAAGGAGGCTACCTTTCTCACCACATCCTCCAATCGCACACCCTGTTTATATGCCCTCCCCAAAATACACAAAAATGCTGAGGATCCACCGGGGAGACCAATCGTCTCCGGGTGCGGCTCCATTTTGGAACCATTAGGCCAATTTATCGATCACTTCCTCAAACCGCTAAGCATCAGAACGAAATCATACCTACGGGACACGATGCACACCATTCAGGTGTTTGAACAATTGCCCTTCAATTCCTCAGAACAATTGTTAGTAACCATGGACATCAAGGCACTATATATTTCTATCCCACAGGATGCAGCGATAGACTGTATATATGAGCATTTGACTCAAGAGGAAGTCCAACCTGGGGCATACCGGATGCCACCAGAATTTATTATTGAACTGGCAACCTTTGCCCTATGCAAAAACTTCTTTACCTTTGACAATCAATTTTACCTACAGATCAAGGGTACGGCTATGGGTGCGACCTTCGCACCCAGCCTAGCAATGTTATTCATGGCCTCATTTGAAGAACAACATGTCTATAGCCAAACCAACCAATGGATTTCGAACATCTCCCATTGGCATCGTTACATAGACGATATTATTTTCATTTGGACTGGGGACGAGACATCGCTCAAACTATTCTTTGACTGGCTTAACACACGGAACAACAATATTCAATTCACCATGGAATCTAGTGCCACACGGATACACTTTTTGGATCTTGAAATCTCATGTCTCAACAATAAACTCATTTGCAACCTTTTCCGTAAAACCACTGATCGTAATACACTTTTACATTATCAAAGTGACCATCCGCAACATATCAAACAAAACCTCCTGTATGGTCAGTTACTTAGGATTAGGAGGAATTGCACTTCCCTCAATGATTTTTACGACAACGCTAATGCACTGAGTGCGCGCCTGCGGAGTCATGGATACCCCAGAAGACTGGTGAATAATGCCACTAAGAGGGCTCGCTTCACTAATCGAGACTCCCTTCTAACGCCCAGAACATATTCTAATGAACTCACAGAGGAAAGACTTACATGTGTGATCACACATGGCCCCAACACCTTTGATTTAAAAAAAGTGATCCGCAAGTATTGGCCTATTGTAAGATTGCAGCTCTTGGACGAACCTATTCCTCGGTTCACTTTCAAGAGAGTGAAAATATCAGGGAACACCTAGTCCATTCCTCCTTTACACGAGTTCCACCGCGTACAGGCCTCTGGAATCTGCGCAAAGTCACCGGCCACTACCCCTGTGGGGCATGCTCGGTGTGTAAATTTACCAGGAAAATTCAAGCATTCAAGATCGGTGACAGACAATGGGTTTTGAACAACCAATCCAACTGTAAAAGCAGCCAAGCTGTATATTGTATTGAGTGCCCATGCGGTCTCCGGTATGTGGGACAAACTATGCGGAATGTTGGGACCCGGATATCAGAACACCGGTGCAGAATCCGGTGCAAGAACATCACTTCCCCTTTGGTCTCACACTTTTTATCCCACCAACACACTCCTGATGACATCCTCTGGTGGGTCCTTGACAGGATACAAACAGGCCCGAACATTCACAACAGACTCCTCGAACAAGAGAAAAGATGGATCTACAGACTGGACTCTCTGGAGAACAGCCTTAATGAACAATCTCCATTTTAACAAGTCCACGCGGGACTCCCACAAACTCATGACTGCACATCTGAGTACCCTGGCCACACTACCGCCATTTGCCACATTAGAACACATTATAACCTACCACCAGGGGGTCTCCTTCTTTCCCCCCTCATGGTAGTACCTCCTTTTTGCTTGGACCAAACCAACTTTTCTTGGGTCCCACTTTCTCTTGGGACCACCTTTAAGGCATCACACCGACTGCTGATCGTGACTCTCACAACACAGATCTACCTCCCACGTGACCATATTTTGTCTTACACACGCACTGCGTTCAGCCGGGGGAGGAAGCCTGTTCTCCCCACGCACTCATTCTACACTTTTTCCTTTCGGTGTGAGTGACCCCTCACACCCATCAAGGCACGCCTAACAGCAGAGGCATACTAACTATTTTGCTTGGACCCCAGCTCTTATCTCTTTCTTCTATTTTTACCAGCAGAGTATCATTTGCAGCATTACCTGCCTGCCGCCACCCGCTCGACATGGGCTCCCCTCCCCCTCCCCTTGGACATTGCTTGGGGCTCGTCCCATTACACATACGCAAGAACATCGTATCTGGAGGGTCCAACTTCACTCAGGCACCCCCCACATGTGCACAGCTCTACATCCTCTGGGTGAGGGACTCACCAACGACAACGTCGGGATTCTTTCCTGCTTACACGGGCCTCATGTTTTCTCGGCCTCCTTGCTCAGGACGACTCGAGGCACTTCCCAGTACTTGGACGTGCATGATTTCCAATGGCCATCCGTGACACACCTCCGCAGTTGGCAGCACCGTTCCGGGCCCCCCTGATTGGACGCCTTTCCACCTATGGAAACTTCTCCCTGCTTCAAGCCCTCACAACGCGACGTCGTTACCACAGCGACAGACGCCGCCCTCTCTCATTTTTTCTACCCAACTTGCCAGTGCAGCTCACGCACGCAGCCCACACACAGGACACGGCGATGTTCCCAGTCTCGCCGGTTCTTCGAGATTAGTTGGAGCTTCACTCTCCTCGCTGCCAGGTACTTATTGATGCACCTACTCTATCACTGTCGGTCTGTCAGAGGCCGCAACGGTGACTGGCCCAGTTCGCAGCTTGTGCGAATCTTTCCACTCATTTTCTCCTTTCATTCTTTCTTCTGTCTCAGAGCCATAATCTCTGGACGCCGTCTATGGGGACTCTGAGTCAGCCTTCTCGCGGCGTGAGACTGAGACTTCGCAGCTCTCTCCCCCCAACGGGCTCCCCCCCGAATACTCCTTCCAGTGGATTCATTCCAGCAACATACTAAGGTAACTTCTTTCTGGATACCCTACATGTGCTTTCTGTGTATCCGGGCACGACTGGCAAACTCTGCTACATGACTTTCTTCTGTCGTTTCCCCAGATTTCTGGCACACACATCATTCCTGCAGTCGGGCTTTGCTTCTCTATGCGGCGAATCGCGTGTGAAACTCCATGCACACCCCCGGAATACGCGCAGGCAGCCCATCCACCCTGCCCATGCCCCGGAGGCAGCCCATCCACCCTGATCATGCCCCGGAGGCAGCCCACACCACAGGGGACCACCCTACACCCCTGGGCATGCCCCGCAGGCAGCCCATCCACCCTGACCATGACCCGCAGGCAGCTTATCCACCATGACCATGCCCTGCAGGCAGCCCATCGACCCTGACTATGCCCCGCAGGCAGCCCACACCAGAGGGGACCTCCCTACACCCCTGGACATGCCCCCCAGGCAGCCCATCAACCCAGACCATGACCCGCAGGAAGCCCATCACCCCAGACCATGCCCTGCAGGCAGCCCATCACCCCAGACCATGACCCGCAGCCAGCCCATCACCCCAGACCTTGCCCTGCAGGCGGGCCACATGGCACCATGCACTTGGGAGCCCTGACACATGTCCCTCCACCCCAACCACATTGACGGCAACCTGCCAGCATGCCCCGACTCATGTCCCCCACCCCACCCCCATTGACGGCAACCTGCCAGCAGGCCCCGACTCATGTCCCCCACCACACCCCCATGGACGACAACCTGCCAGCAGGCCCCGACTCATGTCCCCCACCCCCAGTGACGGCAACCTGCCAGCAGGCCCCGACTCATGTCCCCCACCCCCAGTAATGGCAACCTGCCAGCAAGCCCTGGCTCATGTCCCCCACCCCACCCCCATTGACGGCAACCTGCCAGCAGGCCCCGACTCATGTCTCCCCACCCAACGCGTCATCACAATCCAGACCCATGGCCCTTATGGCCACCCAAATCCCACCCCACGCCACCCCAGTCCAAACACCCAACCAAGCATTCCATCTGTTAGGCAGAATTATATGCAGTACCCTTTCGGAACACTACACACAAATAAGACTACAAGTGACAGTACAATTTCACCTTTGGTACAAGCCTTTACCACACAGTTATAGTGGTAGCAGTAGCAGAGCAGCCAGACATATCTCAAGAGTAAGTGAGCAGTACAAATAGTTACACAAAGGACAGCAATTACTATGATTCAGGCAAACACTGACTAAAGGTTTCTAAGTAAAATAATATATATTTATTTACTCAACAGTTGTATAACATTTCACTATTCTAAGCAAGTTAAAAATCACAATCATAAATACACCACACCACTTCCCTTAAATTCCAGACAAGTTAAGCTCACAAAATGAAGTGGGAGCAAAATGGCACTCCAGCAATTTAAAAGGGAGGGAAAGACAAGGTTATTAGAAACTAGACAAAACCACCAGGTAAGTACCCAGGGCAATTGAACAAGAGAGACTACAGTGAGGAGATCAGCTAGAAAAGGATTAGGGCCAAAGTCAATGGGTCAAAAGTCTTTTGCTCAAGATCACACAGTTCAGCGTAGTTTGCAGTAAATTTGGTGGCACAGATTCCGGACGAGGTTGGTCGGTAGAAAAGTTAGTTCAAAGAGAAGAGAAGGACAAGCCCTCGGATTGGAGAAAGATTTCAAACACTTTCACCGCGGTTGAATGAAACGGAAAACCGGATTTGCACAGTACCTTAAAACAGAGAGGGAGCTGTAGCTGAGGCGGACATTCCTGGTGGTTCCTGCAGGCTCACGGTTCCTGAAGCGACTGTCGGACTGACCCGAAGTAGGAAGACTGGAGGGTCCTGCGCCACCCAGGGAAGAAACCAGCAGGAGAGCTAAACAATGAATAAAAGGTGCGCTCCTTAAAACCCAAGCAGGGTCCGACCTTCCTGGCTATCCGGCCCACTGTAGCTCTGTACAGAGAATTCAACCAGAGGAGGGGTCCTGGCTTGCAGTTTGGGTGAACTGGTTGGCCCCACCAGCTCAAGGGAAGAAGTTTCCTGTAGGATCTTCTCTGTCGTATGATTCTGGCGATTCGGACGTGCAGCAGGGCTTCACTGTGCGGTTCAGTCGTGGTAGGGGTCCTCTTCTTCCAGTTCCTTGTTGGTTCCTTCATTCCAGTGGCGACTCTGCCTTTCCAGTCCCAGAGACCTGCTATTTATGCAGTTTTCCCCCATTCATTCAGCCTGGCTGTCAATCACACAGCAGGGTGGCTGGCCTGGCAAGGCCAGTCCCCTTAGCCAAACAGACAAGAGTGCGACTTGGGTTACCAAGGGAACCCATGGCAGGGGTCCGAAGATCCCTCCCTCACATCCTGCCTACCTAGACTATCAGGCGCCTTAAGGAGGGCTTCTGTGCAGAAGCCCGCGAAAAGACAGCAAACAAAGGAGTCATCACGTGTTTGGCGCGCAGAGTAAAACACGAGAAAGACTTTAACAAAAAGAAATGTCGAATAAACCCAGCCGGAACCAAAATAAAATGTATTTGGTCAAGCGGGTTTTTGTTCGAGGCTAATATAATAGCCCAAAACCATACCACGTTTATATAAGATAATCGCGGTAGAAATGTTATGGTAGATACAACTGCCACCAGCCAAGGGTTAATATTAAGGGAGCGAAACAAGGCTCCAAGAGGCACAGACAAAACGGGATAAGAGTTAACCCTTTCCAATACTCCATGTAAGATGGGGTGTACTGAGTCTGTGTTTTAAAGTGACTATATAAAGTTAATGGAAACCTTATCTTTTCTTGGTGACAGTAGTCAGCCTCAGATACATGGAGTAAGGGGGAAGTCTAAAAGACATCCCTGTGTCACTGCACTGAAGGTGCTGTGTAACACACATGAAAAATATGGTGCCCTGGAGTAGGTGAGGCTCCAGTGTCCAAGATCACACAAAAAGTAGAAATACACATAGCAAAACACATGTAAGAGTGGGAAAAAGGCTCACACTCTCACCAGGTGAGAAAAGTAAATCCTGGAAATCCAGCAAAGCTGCTGAGGAACTCATTACGTAAGGGAAATCAGCCATTTATGAGAATTCTCCCTAACACCATCCACTCCACAATGAATTCCCCATGTCATGATAGAAACCAAATAACCAGCATGTCCATGAATACATGTCCATCAGACCCACACAATGGCGACACATGACTGAGAAAACCTACATTGTGACATGCACAAAACCAATGAGAGATGACCACACAAATAAAGTAGAGAAAAAAACTGTATTAAATACTAAACTTCATGTGTTGGCTGTCCATGTGATGTCTATGTGTGTGTGGGTTATATGCCTCTGACATGTGTACTCATGTTTCTTTTTTCCACATTACAGATGATGATGCAATGGAGCCAGAGGATGGTGATGGCATTCCAGACACGGGGTTGCTATTACATCAGCAATCCGGCACAAGTGGGGGTCGTGGGGTGGTAGACCACGAGAACCCACTTGTGCTCCAGACCATCGTGTCCAGGGCTGGCAATCAGTCTAGCTCTGATGAACACTCTGACAACAATGTTGAGTTGGATGCGCGTCATGTCCATTCGTCGACGGTGAGTGATCCTGATGTGGACGATCTTCTGTACGTGACACCTGCACTGAGGGGCCAGACAGTGTTGGAACCTCTGCCTGTTGTGGATCGGGATGCTCAGTCACCCTCCACAGCAGTTGCTGATGTGCCTGGGGCCTCATGTCAACGGAGGGATGTAGTCCTGCAGCCACGGGCGGTGCCAATCCAGCGAGGACCATGGCTCCTTGGGCCCCATGGGTGTCAAGTCCGGCAACGCGGTGGCCGTGTGCCACCGGGCTATACTGAGTGGGAGCAATTCATGTACGCCAATTCAGAGCAACAGGGGGCATCTATTGATAAGATTGCTCAGAGCATGGAACGTGTGGCCCAATCGGTGCTCCCCCCTGCTAGGCAGGTGGAGCACCAGCAGCGGGCAGCACAGTCCACGGCCCGCTCACTCAGGCTGGGCATGGCGGCCTCAGACAGGGCAGGCCGGGCTGAAATGGTGTCTCTGCGTCAAGCACTTGCTGCTCATGCAGAGACACACATGGAGGCCCTGAGGGATGACCATCAATCCCCCAGATCTACTCTGGGTGTGCTCAACATGTCCCAGAGGCAGCGGTCCGAGGAGAGATTGGAGCAGCTTGAGAATATCGTCTCGGCTTAGCTACGTGCATGCCGGGAAGTGCTCCAGATGTCATGCGGGGCCATGCAGGCAGAACTCTGCATTAAACATGCTACCTTGCAAGAGGAAGCACGCATATCACGTGAGGCGCTGCATGCTGACCTACGTGCCATCGCCACACAGGACTGGGCTTACCAGTCCCGCAGACTTGCTGCCATCGAGGGGCAAGCTGCACATAGGCGTGGTCAGGGTACTGTGCCACCTCAACCTTCTGATTTCCATTCAGATGGTGAGCAGGACAATGACTTATCTCCCACCCAGGTCGGGCCGTGCAGGCATTGAGCCCATGGAGGTTATTTTTTTATCTCAACATCATCGCATGTGGGTGTTGAGGTGCACCCTGTACCCCCCCTCCTGGGTTCCCTCCCACCCCACCCCCCCCGGGTCGTATGTGGCCATTTTTTATTTTATTAGTATAATATTGTTTGTCTATTGTGCATTCATGTGACGGTGTGGTGCTTTGTGGCTTTTGAAAGCATCCACTGTCTGTTCCAGCTGGGCCCATTCAAGCTTGTCTCATGTATGTGTTTGTGGCTTGGGGTCCAGACATATATGCCACTCCTGCTTCCTCTCTCCATAGGCTTGCAAGGATGGTTCGGTGTGACAACAATTTACACAAGGGCATTGGACTTTCGTCATATCTGTGGCCTGTCTGCTGCTGTACTACTTGTGTTTACACCCCTAGTGTGGATTATGGATGTTTGCTCCACGGCATGTCTGCAATCAATTTTGGTGAGTACATTTTTAAACTGTCCATTCATTGAAGTTGATTGTGATGTATTTTCATTTCTTGCCTGTATACGTGTTTGATGCACTTCATGCTGTAGACGGTAGCCTGCACCCTTTAGCTGGCAAAGTCACACTGATGGTGGGAGGGGGCCGGGTGGTGACAATGTCAAGTTGGTACCTGTTGAGTTCAGCCCCTGGGGATTGTCGCAAAGGAGGATACATTAGGAATGTGACCCAAGAAGCACAGCTCAAGGTCCAGTCCTCACCTGATATATCCGATGTTAGGCAGAATCCTGTGCAGTTCCCTTAGGGAGCATTACAGAAGATTAAGACTACAGGTGAGAGCAATAAATCCCCTTTGGTATCAGTCTGTACCACAAAGATTTAGTTGGTAGCTGTGGCTGAGCAGTCAGACTCAAGAGGGAGATGAGCAGTATTCAGGGTTTACACAATAGGCCTTCAGTACTATGGAACAAGGAAACACTGACCAAAGCTTTGTAGTAAAAAGAATATATATATTTATTTTATTCACTTGTAGTTAAACACATCTATCACAGTTATTAAGCAAGTTAAATGAGGTCAAGAAAGTATACACAACACCCTAGCTAGATTGTAGACAAGTTTGCGCAAGAGTGAAAACTGAGCAAAACGGCACAGTGCAAACCAAACACAATGGCACTCTAGCAATTTCTCACAAGGGAGGGAAAGCACAAGTTATACAGAAATATCTTCTTACACACCCTAGCAACACTCTTCATATGTTTGTGAACCAGTTTAAGCAAGACAGTGCATCAGTATAGGAAATACTTAAATGAAAACTGAGCAAAATGGCATGACAAGGTTTAAAAGTGGGAAGGAAAGGGTGGTTATAAGAAGTAGGTGCACCAATACAGTTCTAGTTGAGAAGCAATTTAGAGAAGGCAGTTCTAACTAATTTAGCCAGAGTCAGTAGGCCTGCGCCAGAGTCAGTGGTACAGGGCAAGGGCCCAGGAGCAAAATGTTCTTGTAGCTGCAGTCAAGTCTTTGGTTAACGATTTTGAAAAGGTTGATGCAGAAGGTGAAAGAGAATGTTAAGAGAGAGGGGCGGCCAAACCAACAGGTAGGTAAAGGATTTAAAACACCTTTAGCTCTACCACGAAGAAAGGGCGACCTGGCGGAACAATGTACCTTTAAAATGAAGAAGTGGCTCCTGTGGTGGCTGTTGTTCCTGGTAGTTCCTGCAGTTCGGGGGATCCAGCAGAGGAAGAGAGGCTCTCGTCGTGGAGGAAGGTTCGAGTTACTGCACTACTCAGGGATGAAACCAGCCGTGGTGCTGCCCGACGAATAAAAGGTACGCTCCATTAAATCGTGGTCCGGGTGGACTGGTGCCTGGCTATCCGTCCTCCGAGTACTGGGTACTGGCGATTCGACCAAGGCAGGTCCAGGAATGCGATTGGCAAACTGGTTGGTCCCACCAGCTCCACGGAAGAAGTCTTTTTCGGATGAAGATCTTCTCTCGTCGTGTGGAGAAAAGTGGTGAGACGCTGCAGCGGGGGATCACTGGTGGTTCAGTCGTTGCAGGGGTCTTTTGCTTCTCTCCTCTTCAGCTTCTTAGTTCCAGTGGCGACGCCTTGCTCTTCCAGTCCTCAGGACCCTGCTTTTATGCAAAAAAAGCCCCATTCATACAGCCTAGCTGTCATTCACACAGTGGAGTGGTCATCTTGGCGGGAGACCCTCCAGCCTATCAGGATAGAGTGCGACATGGGGTGTGGAGGCAACCCTGTCCAGTGGTCCTACTCCCCCTCCCACACAACGGACCCACCCCAGACTCAGTGGCGCCGAAAGGAGGGCTTCTTGGCAGAAGCCTGCCAAAAGGACGAACAAAGTATCCCAACCTGGGTTAGGAGTTTAGAGAAAGACACAAGAAAGAAGTTATTAAAATACACCGGCGGTATGTTAGAGGCTGTTAGAAAATGTGGTAGCCTCGAACAATGGGAAAATCCCATAGGAAAATATTTGCGGTCAAATATTTACAGTAGTAACCACTGCCACCAGCCAGAAACTTTTGAGAGAGGGACTGTACGGTACCCTCTCGAAAATGAACATAAGGGAAAAACTATTAACCCTTCCAAGTACCTCCATAGTAAGATGGTTTGTACTGGTTTAGTTCATAAAAATTGACTAGTAAAGTCAATGGGGACTTTGCATGCCCTGGGAGACAGTAGTCAGTCCCAGAGTATGGAGTCTATGTTTGGGGGTCGCTACAACACCCCTGTGTCACTGCAAGGAGGGTGCTGTGTAACACATGTGAATAAAGATGGTTCCTATGGAGGTGAGAGAAACCCCATAGACATTAAACACAAAAATAGCCTAGAACACACATAGCAAAAATTTCTAAGAGTGGGAAAAAGAGTATCACTCTTAGCAGCAGAAAAAAACAAACCCTTCAAATCCAGCAAAGCTGCTGAGGGACTCTATAGGTAAGGGGAATTAGCCATAGAATGAGAATTCTCCCTAACATCCGCCTATAATACTACTCTGCTCTGTTCCATTTGGATGGCACATTGTATCTGTCTTCCTTCTTGGACTTCGCTGCTTCCTGACGGCGCAATTTTCCTACTGGACTACAGCTCGTTTACTTGTTGTTCACACTCTGGTGCCTTTAGTCCCTGTTTCTCTTCCTGCTACTGTCCTTGTTGCAGATCTGTCCGCCCGTCTCTCGGGCAGGTATTTGCACATACTCTTACACTGCCTCGGTTTGCCTCAGTACACTTCTGTTCCACAGCATCTCTCTCTCGCTCCTCCTGTCTTTCATTTATTACATCCATACCTTTATGTTGACTTTGGTCTTTTACCAATGCTATTCAACTGTTGTGGCTCTTAACTTGCTGTCAGCTGTTTCCGGCTATCTCGCATTCACTGTGCCTTTCCAGACTTGTGCTGTCTCTGCCTTTCTACGTTCACGCTATCAAGGATTGATTGGGTTTCAGCTCTACCATCCAGTTGTGCCAGCCTCCTTGGTTATTTTCTACTCAAGTTCCAGCTCTACCCATCAGTTGTGGCATCCTCATTGATTATTGTGTACTCAAAATCCTACCCATCGTGTTGAACCATTGTTCAAGTGTGCTACCTTGGCAGTTCTTCTATTATTCAGCTTGGACATGTGCTTGGCCATATTCTGCGACTTCAAGTCATCTACTGGAGACTCTTCCAGGGTTTTGTGGTGCCTAGTTGCTTTTTCCCTGGTTTGGGGGTTTGGCTCCTTGGAGTTCTCTGCGATTTGGTATTTTTACCAGTCAAGGTGGCCTCTGAGGGGGCTGGACCCTATGTGCATGAAAGGAAGAACAAGGAAACCAAGGGGAAGGGAGATCCTGAAGCCAGGTAGACTAGAAGGAAGAAGCCGACGGACCCCAGACACAGTTCTTCTGAAGGTCATGGTGATGAGGAAATGAGGGAGGTTTTTTTGTTGTCGGACAGTATGCTTGGGCTACAGTGATTGGTCACTGTCTGACATTGTCAATGTGGGGTACTATGTACATGATGTGTTCTGATAATCAATGGCTGTTCCTGTGTTACTTTACTTTTTAGTAAAGAGTTAGGGTTTAGGGTTTACTTTTCAGGTGTCAAGGGATTGGTGTGGTTTGACATACTGGGGTGTCCACATGGCCAATGTTCACATGTAATGTGTAAAGGACACTGAGGGTCAATTCATTTCACATGCATGTATTGAGTGCATGTCCGTACTGACACACACACTTACACAATGCACCACCACACATACGACCACCCTTCCAAGCCCACACGTGCACACAGATTGCCTTCTCTGCCATGCTGTGTCCCTGCAGTGCATTATCACTTACCATTTGGGGAACTTGTACATACGTCACTGGGTTGTTTCTGTTGCTTGTCCTTTTTATATGATGCTCAAGGTGTATCCCCAATACAATGGCTGCTCACTGTGCTCTGTGCTGAGCGGTGTGTTGCAGGAGACACACACAGCACACGGTTTTGGTATTTGAGGATTTGGATTGGCCAATGTGCATGCCAACAGGCATTCTGTCTTTTGTTGATGGTACCGCTGGTGGCATGCATTTGTTTATGACTTTGTATGTGTGGGAGGTTGTTGGTCAGTCATTTAACCTGATTCCATGTCAGGTGTGATTGTCTCAGGCCTCTTTCCATTCATCACGTGTCACTTCGTATCTAATTTGTCATGTGTTGTGCTTTTGGTTTGCTCTTTTGCTGTTGCATGCCATGTCATGGTGTGGCTGACGAGGGTGATGGGGGTTAGGAGGGTTTGGGAGACATACCAGTGATTTTCATGGCCAGTTTTGCAGGGGGGTGGTGTGATATCCACCTTGCATGTGTTCCTTTTGGTCACACAGGATTGGTTATGGTTAAGTATATAGGGATGCACACAATGTAGCACTTCCATGGAAACATTCTCAGGGTGGTAAGGTTGTGACAGTTGACTGTCTCTTTGTCATCATCGATTGTCAACTGGTATGTGCCAGGCCTGTGTGCACTCCGCAGGGGTGGGAGTTTAGGTGAAAAATATGGCCACAAGCTGGGTCCGGGCTGCTTTGCCACGTGCCCTTTCCCCTCCCATGAGCAGCGCCTGTGTTTGTGGTTGGGGATGTGGGGGCACCACCATGTCCACCGGTATGCCCGCCTTGTTGCAACATTGTGCAGGACACATGCTACTACAATGATCCTGCACACTACTGGGGTGAATATAGTAGCTGCCCGCCAGAGCGGTCAAGGGAGCGGAAGCGTGACTTGAGCACTCCAAATGTGCGCTCCACTATGACCCTGGTTGCAATATGGGCTGTGTTGTATCTTACCTGGGGTGGTGTGGTGGGGTTCCGTATTGGCGTCATCATGTGGCTGCTCAGAGGGTAGGCACTGTCCCCTGGGGAGGTGATGATGGTTGTCATTAGTTGGGTTTGTGTATTTGTCTGTGTGTGACATGCATGCATGTGCACAGACATTTGTACTCACCAATGAGCCATGTGTCGCCATTCTACCCAGCTACCAGGTCCCTGCTCAGGGTGGACATTCTGTGTATGAAACTGCCATGGGTAGACCCAGGATAGTTTGCATAGACGGAGGTGATGATTTCATGGGCATTGCATACAACCTGTACGTTGATGGAATGCCAGTGCTTGAGGTTGCGGTAGATGTTCTCAGTGTCCCTAGGTGGACGTAGGGTCACATGGGAGCAATCTATGGCACCAAGCACTTTGGGGAAGTGTGCCACCCTGTAAAAGTCCTGGACCACGGCCTGCCTTTCTGCGGATGTTTTGGGCATGTATATGAGCCTGCGGACTAAGGGACGCGCAGTCATGATTGCCAACACCTGGTGTAGGCAGCATGACTGCATGGGCTGCGAGACACCCCCAACTATGGCAGTTGTCCGCTGAAATGACCCAGTGGCCAAAGTATGCAGGACATTGAGCACATTTTCCAAGGGTGGTGATGTGAGGTCATCCTCCCACTCAGTGACCATTGGACTCAGTGGAAATCTATACCTGCCATAGACCTGGTCATCAGGTATCCCAAAAAGGCTGGTCCTGGGCCAAAATAATGCGGGGCCTGGCTATTCTCCTGCTCTTGCGGTGTCCCACGATCAGTGCTGCGAGAAATGGGACATTCATCGTAGCTGTATAACGTGTTTGTTGTTTGCGCGCACTTTTATACTGCGCGGGGACGCTTCCGCCTGCCTTTGTGTGGCAGACGTGTTTACGCCTGTGCGTGTCTTTTGGCGTGCACGGGTTTCCCCTGTCCGTGTGCAATGCACGAATGAGATTAAATGAAGTAAGTAGGGCAACCTGCAGAAATTATTTTTTTAAATAAGAGCTCTCGTGAAACTGAATCAAACGCAGCTCTTAAATCTACGAATGTTAAGGATATCGGTTGACTTAATAATGTATGGTGGGCAATAATAGCCTTAATCGTTAATAAATTAATGGCTGTGCCTATTCCGGGAATAGACCCGGTTTGAAATGGCTCCCTTTGGTAATTTGACACTGCCCATGCATTGAAGTCCCTTAATATAAACCTTGAAAAGATTTTGCCTGGAGTGTCAAGAAGATCTGTAGTTTGCAGGACAAGAATGATCACCCTTCTTGAAAATGGGGACAACAACTGACTTTTTCAATGATTCTGGAAAGATATATATTCGTTCTTAGTGCTTGCTCAAAGACCATAAGCAGGATTTTTGACCACATGATTGGATGTTGCTTAAACATGTAATTGGTCAGCCCATCAGGGCATGGAGCTCTATAACTACTGGATCTCATTATGTAGTAATAGATATCTTCTTCCAATATCTTCAGACCAGCCAAATCATGGTGTCCGTCCGTAGATTCATTTGTATCCACTGAACCGTCGATATCAATCCTTGGGCATTCATACATCTGGGAAAAATGGGAAATCCACTCATGTTGCCGCACCCCATTTATTTGTAGCGATAGTTGCTTTGAATATACAGCCAAGTTTAACAGAGCCCAAATTTCAGCTGTGTTCTTAGAATAAATTGCCTGAAGCATTATCTCTCCGTCGGTTGGGTATAACTTGGGTCTATGCATACAAAGCCAGTTCTTATACTTGCATTTTAGATTTCGAATTGTGACTGCGCAAGATATTACGGGTAGAAGCTGGGCCGCCTTTTTTTCCTTACATCTTCCTGCATCTGAATTTTGGGATCAAATGTATGCTTCGGTCTATAGTGGATATAATTACCACTGGTGGTGTGAGTTTGATACAGGTGCAGATGAGAGGTATACTGCTCACCAGTCCATGCTATACTCTACCTGGGATTTTCAAGCTTTCACGTTACTCGCCACCAACATTGCAATCAAGGCATCTAACGGTGTATAATCTTTTGAAATAATTTCTTTTTTATAACTGCTGTTTTGCACTGGGATTTAGCTTCACAAAATGCTTGACATTCGCTTTACTGATAGAGGCTGCTTTTGCTTGTTTTGTCTTTTGTACTATAGAACTAGTAGTATTCTTATTATTAACATCTGGTTTACTTGAGAACATATTAAAGTCCACTTGTACGCTGCCAATCGTTTTATGCGTTTTTATTTCAGTATCCTTGTCTAAAGGGGCTATAGTTTGTATAGTTGGATCAGCAGTATTTTTCATCACATCTTGTGTGTGCGTAATCGCTTCTTTACTCTGAGACTTCAATATAGGTCTAGGTGGTGGTGATAAAGGTAATACCTGATCAATTACGATCACATCTTTAGTGTTAATAGTAATTTCGTCGCGTGACTTGACAGTATGATTTGGCATCGTTTTACTTACAGTGCCTCTTCTTAAATCATATATGTTGTAAAACTCTTCCATCCATGATGTAATTTTAGCAATCTGCTTTGATTGCATGGTGATTTTATTATCTAATGTTTCAAAGAGTTTCGTTAGAGAGAGATAACATGGTGATGTTCATGGTATTTAGCGTAATTTCAACCAGAGATAATTGGTTGATGTTGTTCATTTGAGGGCCTATACCAAACGCCAATGGAGCGGTGTGAGCTCTACGTGGGGTGGGCTGGATATAAAATAAAGAATGCTCAGAGACTATGTGAATAGATTAGTCAAACATACTATGTGATAAATTCAAGCAAATCCTGGGACTCAGTGGTTCCTTTGCAATTGATGAAAAACACACCGGAACCCCAACAGAGATGTCATTTAGGTGTCTAGATCCTTGACCACACGTGACATCAGTCACCTTATTTACACTCATACAGTCAGAAGTCTGATTCTCAGATGCACTCTCATTCACCAGCGCTGGTATTTCCATGATTACTTCGTCAATGCAAGGTAACACTGATGGAATGCAAGTAATCTTTCCATGCAAATTAGTAATATCTACCAAATGCTCTAACATGTCTACCTGTTTCACAATGGTGGAAGTACCAATTAGAAGTTGTGTATCGGTTAGCGAGATGTTTGCTTCCAGCGGCGGCACAAAGCCCTCACTGACAATTACTGAAGAAGCCAACGTATTTTCTTGTAAGCACACACTCCTGCGTACCGCTTCTTTGAGCATTAGCTCACGAGGCAAGCAGAAGTTGCGGATATCTTCTACAATATTCCTTCAATCTAGTATGAAGGATGCAACACCAGTTAATTTTTTGCTGTTCCCAATAGTAGGGGTGGGTTTAGCAGGCGTGGATTTGAGAGATTGCACATTTACCAACTGTATTCAAGTTGAAGTGAGAGTAACCAAAGAATAGTCTGTTTTCCAAAGCCAGGTAGTCAGCCTGTTCTTTGGAATAAAACCACCATGGTTGAGGGCACAGTTAGTTCTCACAGAAAAAGAAACTACTGTGGGTTTTAACACCCACAGGGGCAAGGCTGTGTAGGAGGACAGGAAAGGATAGATTTGGGTTCTAAATCAGCTCATACGAACAGTTCTTGCTCGAAAGCGCGCGCGCGAATGCACAAGCCCACTACAGATATAGGTATTGTGGGTAAATAAGAGGGACTTCCAGTTAAAAGTTGCAGAAAAGTACAGTAATAAGTCCACACAAAAAACGTTGCATCCACGTTGCTTTCACCGTAGGATGGAATTCCAATGTTCTGATTCCAGGAACCAAGGGGGACAGCCGCAACTCAGCCACAACAGCTCTTAGGAACAGCTCTTGCTCGAAAGCGTAACATTACTTCACAAACAATAATTAATTAAAAACAAATTATTGAACAATTACATTGCAAGTCATATACTTTTTTTGTACAATCAAAACAGTTTCCAAACATTGTGCAAAAGCTTGAAACTGGCTTTGTTAAAAATTGCAAAGAGAGCCACACATCATTTGAATCTTGAAGTCAAGCTTTCAACAAGTTCAGGTTTGTGAGGGCAAACCTTTTTTTCAATGTTCTGTGGCATAAATTGGGCCCCGGAAACAAAATCTGGATCTATTCCATGTGTTTCCATGGCCAGCACATTCAATGTCAGATCTTTAAAAATTCAAAATTAATCTGCTGGAAGATTGGCTTTACCACCCACTGTTTGCTTCTTTTGGTAAACTCCTTCTTCTACCAAAGCATCCCACAAGTTCCTGCAGTTTTTGTTGGTTCCCTACCAATGTATGCATAGTGTGCAAGTGCAGCCAGTCTTTTTCTGGCCTCCATACAGTCTATGCCAAAATGCAACCTTTTAGACCTGTACTTTAGGCACATATTATGGAACACCTCCACATCTCCAGTGTGGCAGAATTCAGTGTGTCCCCTCATGTCTCTTGAAAGCGTTTTGTCGTACACAATCTTCTCATGTGCTGTGTGAGGAGGGGAGCCCGGCACCAACCACCTTTTTTTACGCTCTTGCTCCTTGCTCAATGGCCTATGTGCACATTTGTGGACATTTTTGTTTTTTTCCCAAGAGTGTTTGTTTGAATGGTGCATCAATGAATGCCATTTTTCAAGCAGAATATCTATAGATCCATCAAAAGTTTTTGAGCTTCACCAATGATGTTTTTTGATAGACTGTGACCAATTTAAAATATTTTCTGTAGCCTTTTCTTTCACCAGCAGCTGTAATCTTTTTAGACATTGATTTTGTCATGTGCCATATATCATATTGATGCTTTATGTGTGGGAACTGCTCTTGCATGACCTTGGCTATTCCTACGTGCCTGTCAGTGGCTATTAGGTCTGTTTGCATTTCTCTGGATTGCAGAAGTTCAATGGATTTAATGAAACCGCATGTTTCCATGGCAACAGAAGATGTACATTCTGACTTGCATGATGACTAAACTCACAATTATTTTGGTTTCCATGTCTTGGAAGTGGTAAGTGCAGTATTTAGCTGAAAAAACAGGACAGTCACACTGCCCATCACCAACAAGCCAGAGCATTTTACCAGCGAGAGCATTGTCCATTGATATCTGTTCAAGTGTCTGTGCCTGGTTAATAGTGGGGAACAAGAAATTCTTCTGATATTTCTGATATTGGGTTTTTGCGAGGAGCTTAAGTCCCACAAATTTACAGAAACTTGACATATTAATGAACGTTGATCCGCTAAAAAACAAAGCAGATGAACAAAGTACATTCCCAGCAGACACTTTTCCAAGTATGGGTTGCACAGACCATGAAAATGTGTTATGGTTCTGTACACAGCTACCCTTAATCTTCAGGTTGGTGACTAGGACTACATGAGTAAACGTCAATGGCTCCAAGCAAATACTCCTATGTAATTTTTGATCACATGTTATCATTGTCATAATATCGATCAGGCAGGAGTCGAATACAATGGGCCTCATTACGAGGTGTGCGGTAAGGGATTACCGGCACCGGTAAGGGCACCGGTGCCGGTAATCCCTCATTGCCCTACTACGCGTCCCCTTTGCGGGTCCTTCCTTAACGCCTGTTTTTTTCAGGCGTTAAGGACGGGACCCCCAAAGGGACTCTAGAGCTAATAACGGTACCGCAATTTGCGGTACCGTAATTAGCGCCTTCCCCATTCCCATTGAGCCCTATGGTGGCTCAAATGGGAATGGGGAATGGCCCTGGTGAATGGGGAATTACCGGTCCCTCCAACCTTGGAATGGACCTGTAATTGCTCCATTAACCAGTGCGGAGTCGGAACAAGTTTGGAGGCAGCGATGGCGCTAATAGCGCCACAGCTACCTCCAACCTCGTAATGAGGCCCAAGGTATTTTGCCTCCCTTAATAGCCATTCGTCCTGCAGTACAGTGGTTTCCGATTCCATGGTGGTAGATAAGTCCTCCACACTCGGAAGAGTGAAGTCCAGATCACGAGCACAATTGTCTATCAGTTGCGAAGATGCTTCAGTTATTTCTGTGTGTGATATTTCTGGATTTTCTGCATGTATTGGGGAAACAGGGAACATTGGGCCTTATTAAGAGCATGGTAGTTTGGAAACAAGGATACTGGTAGCAACGTACCGGCACCCTTTCTGGGCCGCCATACTCCGACAATGCCGGCAGGGGTCATGGATCACCGTCAGGTCTGACCTTTCGGGAATCCTCGCCCCTACCAGTATTGTCTTCACAGAAGAACCGGCACGTTTACAACTGTGCCAGTGCTACCATGTCCCCAATCACGTCCACGGAATGGGGACTTACAGTTTCCGCCGCCTGATATCCCGGCCCATCGCAACCTGGAATATCCCGGCGGAAACAGTGTTATGAGGTCGGCGGCAACGTGCTGGTAGCAACGGCGGGTTACCGCCGACGTCGTAATGAGGCCCATTGTCTCTTTCTTAGACTGACATTATTTAGAGGGTGAGCGGTTCTGCAAGCAATTCGGAAACATCTTCTGTGTTGTCTGTCTCTTCTGGGTGAAGTTGTGCGTAGTAACAATGATCTATGGTTACTTTCCATGGGTCACTGGTGACATTCCATTCACATTCCGGCAACTGGACATCTGCATCACTAGAATTAATCTTGAGAGCACCATGCTGAGCCTCAAAATGTACCTGCTCCAAAGTGACATCAGTTTGGTAAGCAACATCATTAGTTTGTGTTGCTGTTTGAGTCTTTATGTTCCTCTTCTTCCTAGGCCTCTGATGACAAACAAAACATGCTCAATTTATAGGGCACATACAGAATATATGAATTACAACCTCAAAATGGAATATCAATAAAATAACTCTTGAAGAACTTATTTTTGTTATTTACCCTTGTTTTTCTAATTTTCCTTGAAACAGTCAATTTTGATTTTCCGACCACAAGACCAAGCTGAAAAACAGCTTTTTGGAAATGTATAAACCATGCAATTTGTATGTAAAAATATAACCACATTTAACTATGCAAACTATTAAAACATATTCAATATTACATGAAAGTTAAAATGGATAACTGAAATTTTGCAATATTTTGCAATATCTTATGTATACCTTTGATCCATGTGTCTCTTCAATTTCAACCGCTTCAGTAGTACATTCCTTGTCCATAACAAATTCAACAAAAATTGTTACATTGTTAAACAATTTCATGTTAAAATCTTTGATCTCGCAAAGTACATCTTGAGAAAGTTGACTTAATGATTGTCGACCTTACAATATCAGTTAAACCATGTAAAAAGATATGGTTAATCATCTGATTACAATTTGTACATTATTATTAACATAACATTGAACACTGTGTAAGTGCAACATTTAAAAAAGACATATTTTAAATTGAACTTGATAACCTTCCGAGATGTCATCGGGAGTTGGTGTGAGATCATCCTGCAACATATATTGATTAAATGTGGCCTCTTAATCCCTTAACTGCCAGTCTATGCAAAAAGGACGAGCATACTGTACGAGCATACATGTAAGGAACAAGTTACTTACCTGTAACTGTTGTTCTCCAGCATGGGTCTGGCATGGATTCACATGCTCATGAATATTCCCCGTCGTCAGGCTGGGAATCCTCGGTAAAGAAAAAACCAGTATCAGTTTCGTTTCTGATCTGTCTTTCGTAGTAGTAACCAATCACTGATCTCTGCGTCATACTGACCACAGCCAATGACTGCCCTCTACCTAAGCCCCGCCTCTGGCAGCCATCTTCAGATTTGGAAGCACGTGAAGTGGCAGTATGACCAAGTGAAGAGCCGCAGAGGGGTAGGCGGGAGGGTTCGCATGTGAATCCATGCCAGACCCATGCTGGAGAACAACAGTTACAGGTAAGTAACTTGTTCCTTCTCCAGCATGGGGTCTGGCATGGATTCACATGCTCATGAATAAATAATACATAGCAGTACACACATGCACAACCACGGGAGGTGGCAAAGGCTCAACATTAAGCATTACATCAAACTCAACATTAACCAGACCTTACCTCCTCACCAGGCTCACCTTAGGCGAACAGGTTGCGCAGCACTGCTTGGCCGACCCTGGACTCCTCCCTGGAATCCCGATCGACGCAGTAGAATTTCGTGAAGGTGTGCGTCGACCTCCACGTAGCAGCCCTGCAGATGTCCAGCAGGGGCACACCAGATAGGAACGCTGTGGTAGCTGCGATCGCTCTGGTGGAATGGGCTCTCGGACGGCCAGGCAGCGGTCGGTTTGCCAACCGATGACAGTACATGATACAGCCGGAGAGCCATCTGGAAATGGAAGCCTTCGAGAGAGCCTTCCCCTGATTGACAGGTCCAAAGTTCACAAAGAGTTGTGACGTCTTCCGAAAACACTTTGTGCGGTCCACGTAGAACTTCAGCGCTCTAGCCACATCCAGCGAGTGCAAAGTCCTCTCAGCCGGCGACGAAGGCGACGGGAAGAAAACAGGCAACACCAAGGGTTCGTTGAGGTGGAAGTCCGACGGCACCTTGGGCATGAAGGAGGGGTGCGTCCTGAGCACTACCCTCGTGTCGTGAAAAGTCAAGTACGGGGCCTTGCAGGAAAGGGCCTGGATCTCTCCCACCCGTCGTGCGGAGGTGATGGCCACAAGAAACGCTGTTTTCCACGACAAGAACTTCAACAGGGCCGAGTGCAGGGGCTCGAACGGAGGTCCCATGAGCTTGGTCAGCACCACGTTGAGCTCCCACGCCGGGGCCGGAGCCTTCACTGGCGGGAACGATCTGAACAGTCCCTTCATGAACTCTTTCACCAGACGATGAGACCACAAGGACGTCCGCCCCGTGGTTCTGGTGTATCGGGAGATCGCAGCAAAATGAATCTTGATGGACGCGTGCGCCAGTCCAGCTTTGGCCAGCGTCAGTAGGTACGGCAGTACTTGGGGAGCCGTAATCCGCAGAGGGTTAATCTTCTGTGCGTGGCACCAGACAGAGAACCTCTTCCATTTGTGTCCGTAGCATTTAAGAGTCGAGGACGCCCTGGCCTTTGCAAGAACCTCTCTGCAGTCGGCCGGTATGTCGTATCCTCCAAACTCTAACGCTGCAGGAGCCAGGCCTGCAAGTTCAGCGACTTCGTGTCGTGATGGAGGATGGCGCCTCCTTCCCTGGAGAGCAGATCCGCGTCCACTGGCAGCTTGATTGACGGGGACGCTGACAAGTCCAGAAGGTCCGGGAACCATATCTGCCTCGGCCACGCAGGTGCGACGAGGATCATCCTGCACCGTGACCTCTTGAGCTGGTTGATGAGCCGGATCAGCAATGGCAATGGAGGGAACGCGTATAGGAACAGGCCCTCCCAGGGGAACGAGAAAGCATCGCCCATGCTCCTCGGCTGGGGAAACCTGCTGGCGAACCTCCGGCACTTGGAGTTCGTCGCCGTCGCGAACAGATCGATCTGGGGTGTGCCCCACCGTCGGAAGAGGCGGTCCACTAGATCCTGTCGTAGTTCCCACTCGTGGCACGAGCGCAGCTCCCTGCTGAGTGAGTCGGCGATGGTGTTTTTTATCCCTGCCAGATGAAACGGCACCAGAAACATCCTCTGGGCGACGGCCCAATGCCACAGGTCCTGCGCCTCCCTGGACAGGGCTGGGGACCTGGTTCCGCCCTGTTTCCTGATGTAAAACATGGTGGTGGTGTTGTCGGTGAAGATCCTCACCACCTTGCCCTTGAGGGACGGAAGGAAGGACCTGAGGGCCCAAAACACTGCACGGAGCTCCAGGACGTTGATATGGAGGGACTTCTCCGTCGGGAGCCAAAGGCCTCTCGCGTGCAGATTTTCGGTGTGCGCTCCCCACCCTTCCAGGGAGGCATCCGTGGTCACTGTCTCCTGGTGGCCGGGGTCTGGAAGTCCATGCCCGCCGTCAGATGCACGCGGGTGCCCCACCACCGGATCGCTCGTCGGAAACTCTCGTCGAGTGTGATCCTCTCCTCGAAGCTGCCCGTCGTCTGGATCCAGCGCGCGTCCAGGAACTCCTGCAACGGGCGCATCCGGAGCCTGCACAGGGGGATGAGGTAGATGCAAGAAGACATCATTCCGAGGAGGGACTTGATGGACCTCACCTTGGCCGCGTCCGCAACCAGCATCCGCTGTACCTTGCCCAGAATGGCCCTCGTCCTTTCCTCCGACGGGGAGGCCAGAAGGGACACTGTGTCGAGCTTCGCTCCCAGAAACAGTGCGTCTTGCACGGGCACCAGGTGGGACTTGGCGTAGTTTACGGAGAATCCCAGGTCCGTGAGAAGTTGGACGGTCCTTGCCGTGTGCTCCACGGCGAGCTCCCTCGTCTTGGCTCGGATGAGCCAGTCGTCCAGGTAGGGGTAGACGTGGATCCTCTCTCGGCGCAGCTGCGCCGCCACCGGTGCGAGGCACTTGGTGAACACCCTGGGTGCCGACCGTAGTCCGAAGGGAAGGGCTCTGAACTGATAGTGACGCCCTTGGACCACGAACCTGAGAAACTTTCGGTGTCCCTTTAGGATGGGAATATGGAAGTAGGCATCCTCCAAATCCAACGACGACAGGAAATCGCCCTCCTCCAGCTGACCCAGGACGTGTTGGAGGGTGACCATCCGGAACTTCTGTGCCTTGATGAATTTGTTCAGTCGTCGTAGGTCCAGGATGGGGCGCCATCCTCCCGTCTTCTTCTTCACCAGGAAGTATCTTGAGTAAACTCCGGAGCCCCGAAGCCTCTTTGGGACAAGTTCGATGGCGCCCTTCCTGAGCATCGCCTTTACCTCTAAGAGAAGTTGAGGGACATGAAGTTCTTTCCTGGCCACAGGGGGGACGCGCGGGCACCTTCTCTGAAACTCGAGCGCGTGGCCCTGGGCTAGGGCGTCCAGCACCCAACGGTCGGTGGAGATGGACTCCCACATGCTGACGAAGCTCGCCAGCCGGCCTCCCACCGGGGTGCTTCGGTGGGGGCCCGACCCCATGGCCGGTTCAGTCCTGCTTCGACGAGGCATTGCCGCCTTGACCTCCTTGGCGACGACGGCGGGGTCCGCCTGACTTGCCTCGTCCCCTGTAAGCTTCCTGCGACGACGAATGGGCCGCTTGACGGTAGGTGGAAAACCCGCCGCCGGAACCTTTGGAGGCGCCCTTGCCTCCGCCGCTCCGAAAGGGCGGCCGCCGTTGCTGGAGAACCCTGAGAGCCCGGGCCGTCTCCGTGTCTGCTTTGATGGCTTGAAGGGAATCGTCCACTGTTTTCCCAAACAGGTTGTTTCCATCGAACGGCATGTCCAAGACTCTGGGCTGCACGTCTTGACGGAAGTCAGTAGCCTTGAGCCATCCACGCCGCCTAAGGCACACGCCGTTGCCCAACTGGCGAAATCCAGTGTCGGCGATGTCCGTCGCAATCGTGATGGCGTGGTCCGACGCCACCTCACCTTCCTGCAAGATCTCTAGGGCATCCGCCCTCTTGTCGTCCGGTAGGAAGTCCAGCAGGGGGGCCAGTTTGTACCACAGCTCCCTGTCGTAGCGGGCTACGATAGCCAAGGCGTTGGCCGCCTTAATCGTCGTCGCCGCACCCCCCCCGCTTTCTTCCTGGCCGCTGCGGAGACGACGGAGTCCGGGGTCGGCTGTGCCCGGAGGCACAAGGGGGCCGCGTCCGGGACCCGGTACTTCTTCTCGTACCGATCCCTTCTAGCCGGCGTCGTGGATGGGTTCTTGAGGAGGGCGAGGCCCTCATCCCAAATATCGTCCAGTAGAGGCACTGCGAGGACCGTCTTCCTCTTGGCCTCACGCCGTTGATAAAGGAAACCTTCCTTCTTCTTCTCCTCCAGGCAGAGCTGGAAGAGCTCGGATGCCCTGGCGATCATGGAGTGAAACGATCCAATCTCGTCGGGCGGGGAAGCCCGGGTGGGAGGTGACGACGGCAGATCCTCGTCGTAAACCTCGTCGTCCGTACCCGTCGCGGCCGTGTCAGTCCCCGTATCATCCCCACGAGTCATGGACGGGGAGGAGGGCTGAACGGGGCCCGACGGCTGAAAAAGGAGGTGGAGGGTGAATCCTTCTTTTCTTCTTTTCTTAGGGGGAGGGCTCCCAGAAGGGCCTGGCTCCGGGTCCCCCGACGGGAGTGGTTCCTCCGCTGGTGGTAACGGCAGTGTGGTCCTTATCTCCGAGCATAAGGACTGTATAGCCAACAAAATGGCCGCCGAGTTGTCTTGCGGCGCTGGTAGAGGGGAGTCCGACGGGCGGTCAGGGGCCCCGTCGGCACCCTCGACGATATCGTCATCTCCTGCGTTGGGATCCCTCCCGACGGGCTGGTCTTCTTCCTCAAAGGTCTTAGACGACCCCTCGGATTTCTTCCTCTTCTTCTCGCCTGACGGGCTCTTCCATTCCAGCCAGTTGGCGAGACGTTGATGGCGGTCCTTCATGGTCCGCTCCGACATGTTGCCGCAAAACGCACAGTCCTTCTCCATGTGCGTCTTGTCCTCATGTAGGCAGTAAAGACAAAAGGAGTGTTCGTCCTCCTTAAAGACATTCTGCAGCTGGCATCCAGGGCAGACCCTGAACAGTTTTCCGGGCGTTGAGCTTCCCTTCTCCTGGGCCATGTCCGAGATGGGCCTGAGAAACTTCTGGAGTCCTCCAAAAGCGTAGCTCGACGAAATCTTCACCCTTGAGGGGCGTAGACGAATCCGACACGGGTCCCCGTTGATCGGATGAAGAGTCGGTGGAGCTTGAGGCTCTTTTTGACCGAAAAAACGAAGTTTTTGAGAAAAAACGTGAAAAAATAGCACTAACGCTCGAGAGCAATAGCACGAGGATCCCAACACTTGAACGTGCGGTAAAAATCTGAAGATGGCTGCCAAAGGCGGGGCTTAGGTAGAGGGCAGTCATTGGCTGTGGTCAGTATGACGCAGAGATCAGTGATTGGTTACTACTACGAAAGACAGATCAGAAACGAAACTGATACTGGTTTTTTCTTTACCGAGGATTCCCAGCCTGACGACGGGGAATATTCATGAGCATGTGAATCCATGCCAGACCCCATGCTGGAGAATGTTTATTTCTTAACCAATTACATTTTTCACTGGGCAGCTAACGTTTATGAGCATAAGCACACACCATTCATATAGTGAAAGGGTCTATGTTATTCAGTAACAAAGTACTTTTTTCTGAAGGTTTACCTTAATGGTTGCATGTGTTTCTGCGATAAATACATCAAAGTTGCTGATCTAATGCTTTGCAATTTACTGACAATATTGAAAAATTATCAAAAAAATAACATCTTAAATTTCAACAAGATATTTTTAATCAACAACTTTTAATGTATTCAATACATTCTCACTTCCCAGACCTCATCCTCCAGACCATTTTCAGTTGAATAGTACGTTGTTGAACTTCCAGCCTCTAAAAGATGTAAAAGCAAAATCCCCCAAAAATGTACATGCAAAAGATGGTTGATATTGACATAGAATCTCAGTCCTTTAATCCATAGATATATTCATACCAGTGTTCAATAGAAAAAGTACATTAGTATTATAATTTAGACCATATCAAAAGCTAAATAAAAAATAAGTTTATGTGCAAGTCACTTGGCCTCACCATTTGGATGTTGAACGTGTCTGTTGTTTCCTCCATGGTAGCGGTCTATAATTCGATCAGTGCAGTCAACGTAAATATAGACACGGTGACAAAATGACCTATTTTTAAAGGACGCAATGCAAGTGTTTCGAAAGGCTACCATTGTACTGAACTATTCATGTATCCCTAAAGTAGGGATAAACAATGTAATCTAAAATTAAACATTTTAAAACCACAGTACATTGTTTCACAAAGGAAACTTGTGTAGTACAATGTCAATGGATATATTCCCCAATAACTCAAAACCGTTCATTATGTTACCTGTTCACAGACTATTTGAATATATTGAGTGATCATTTAGAAGACATATTATACAGAATACATTTGTCAAATGGTAAAATACAATAAAATAAAAAATTCAGCATCCACTACTCACCTGTGTCAGGGTGAGCTGAAATTTAGTTGGAACTGAATTGGGAAGTAATTTGCGAATGAATCTGGGGCGATGCTTTTTGGTATAATGTGATGGTTCGTACATATCTTCTGAGAAGTGCAAGCTGCAGACACAGAATCGATTGCCCCTCACTTCATCCAAGATATCTTTGGCTCTGTTTTCAATCTCGGACACTGGAAAGCTGCAGTTCAACAGCCATGTTTTTATTAAATGTAAATCCTTTGGAAGTACATGCAGGACTGTATGTTGACTTTTGGCATGGCTGATATAAGGGAACCCAAAACAATGCATGAAGGCATTGTTAGATTGTACTTATGATCTGTTAAAAGAAAAAGTATATTACCATTAAAAAGTATCACAGTGAATAAATGAATCATCACATTGCTTTGATAATAAAACATTTTTACATTATAAAAGTCACAGCTAAAGCAAACATGCATTGAAAAAATCCACTACAAAAGATTACATTTGGTAACAATACTATGTAATGTTATGTGCTAATTACAGAGATAAAAATACATAGGACAGTTGATATGGTGTAGACTTTTTGAATAAATTAAAATGAGGATAGGAAGTGGCCAAGCATAGAACGTTGACACTACAGAAAACAATAATAAAAGTTGATTAACCTTTACTAATAAGAACAGATGAGCCGATTCAGCAAGCAAGGTAAATGTGGATAGATGGCGATATCCGAGATGTTTTCTTAGCAACTTCCACATTGTTTACAAAGGCTTACAGAAGTGGGTGTGTATGTGAATGTCTGACGTGTTTGTTCACACCCACCAGGCCTCTATGACAATATTTGACCTTCTCGATCACGCAAGTGCACCCCCCTTGCGAGTGCACGGCTGCAGGTGCCATTGATACCGGAGAGGAGATGGATGTGGATGGGGGAGCGTAATGGGCCTGGAACACAGTCAAAGGACTCAGAGATATGTAGATTGCAGGCACGGGGTCTTCAAAGGGGAGTCTGGAGACGCCAGGTCTGGGGTGGCAATGGGGCCAATGGTCATTGTGCCAAAGAACCCTTTGAAGTGTACATGGTATTCGGCACCTTGAGTGTTCCCATCCACCCAGCTCACTTGTGAACGCACGCCCACAGGTGAGAGCTTCCATTGATACTGGAGGCGGGATGGTTGTGGATGAGGGGAACGCAATAGGACAGTAAACAGTAAACACACCGATCTTTCACGATCCTCTTAGATAATTGGACATGTTGTGACAAGCACTTTTGAGCAATTTTTCATATCAACTCATTTTTTAAATTTAGTTTGGTATAGTGGATGGCAATGACAAACTACAAATTGTGCTGCTGCGGTTGAGATATTTATTGTATAAATCCACGGTATTGTCTGTAGTCACTCAGGAATTTCTCACAAATGGCTCAAACCACACAGGCAGGTATTACTCGTTGAATGCGGAATCCCAGTCTTCCATGAATCCACCATGTAAACGCACGATAGGCCACAAGTTTGTACCACCTGTGTAAGAGATACAGAAATAGTTTACTTGAATGTACCCAATAATTGAATTTATTTTGTTTGCACTACCTTTTAAAATGTACGGCATTGTTATGCTTTAAAAAGTACCTTTTCGTGCAAAGTACTGACAGTACTTGTGTGATTTCAAGTAGGAATTGATTAGAAATGTGAACGCCCATTCCAAAAAAACTGTTTGAGAGATGGAGAAATATTGCTTTTAACTTCCAAGTGAAAGAAACTTAATGTTTGGACATTACATCTAGTGATGAATACTTTGGTTTGAGATTAAAAAGAGAAATGTATTCAATTTACAGAAAATGTCTTTCGTCAGTGATCCATCGAAGTTATAATGATGTAGGGGAACCACATGCAATGTTAGCTGTCTTGGTTGTCAAACACACAACATATATAGAGTAAACTTACTTGTTACATAGCGGTGGTGTGTCTTCTTCGGCAATGTATGCCAAGCAGCTAGAGTTTTCTCTGCAACAGAGGTTCACCAACACAGTTGGCATAACCTCAAAACAATGGCAGGTACACCAGGTGGAAATGTCTTCTATGCGAATGGGTTCATGCTCCGGTGCCTCATCATCACATCTTTCATCTGATTCGCCATTGTCTCAACTTCTTTCTCTTTCAGAGATTTCCTCTTCTGAATATTCAGGCTTGTACAAGTAGGGCTGAATTGTTGCCATAGTTCCTGAATATTGAAGAAATACAGAATCAAGAGTGAGAAACATTCCATGTAAATTCCATGTTAAAGAAAGACAAGTGAAGAAACAGTCATGTTACAAAAACCCATAGTGCAAAGATAAGATTATTAGGCTCAAACTTTGAAAGTTCTCAAGGACACATGTAAAGAACATGCCATGTTAAAGTAGAATTTAAATATGGTTTGGTAAAGACATTTGTACATAATATAAGAAATAATTAAATAAAAAGCGACTACTGAGTTCATTCATTTTAGGCAGAATAAGTACCGGTTCTCAGTGTGTCGCACTTGGCAGATAGCTGAACAGTGCAGAAACAAGTCAGTGAGGCTTGAAATGAAATACACTGACACGAAGGAAAAATAAACTCCAACATTGTGTGATCAGAAAGGGTTTGTTTACACTTGTCGAAGAAAGAGGTGTCTTGGGCTTTCCATGGAGACATGTCAATAGATTGCGCACAGAAGACGTGCTTTTGGAAAGGGGCATGAGCGCCTAGTGATGACAGCTTTAGGGGCGGGTGGTCTGAATTACTGCTGCAAGGGCACTTGAAGCAATGGATCAACGGATAAGATTAGCACAAGATGGCGGTACTCGACCCGTCGTTTTTGCATGTGTAAAAGTGAGAAAAACTAAGGTAAGATGAATTGTAATTGTTTTTAACATTGATCAATGCATTCTTAAAAATACATGCCTGATCGATTGGGCCAATACAATTTCAGAGCAAACTACCCCTTTAAGCAGGCCCTAAGAACCTTTCAAACCTACCTCACTGTAACTTGCCTCAGGATCCAAAAGGGCCACAAACCCTCAAGTAGTTTAATGCACATGAAGGGGTAATACCCAAAGTTGATCATATAGGCCATCTGCTTACAGGGGATGGACATCACTATTAAGCACAGGCCTGGTGGTTGTGACCATGACAATGCAGACGGCTCTTTCTAGAATACACAACCGACTAGAACCTGAGACCCATCCCATGAGGGATTATGTAGCCCGTGACCCAAATAGGGCCGGTATGGGGGGGCTGCATGCTTGTCCCCCTAAGGGAAAACTAGAAATAAAGACAGAGACACAATGTTGTGCAAATAAAATACTTTAATGAGTATGTGTTTGGGTTTTAAGTGAACTGTGCTTACTTAGACTGGTCCATCTAGTCCACCATGGGGCTGGATGAATATCAGAAAAGAAAAAAAAAGGGACAGAACTCCCCTTCCCAAGAGTGGGCTGGGCGGGGGAGAAGAGATTAAAAAAGAAAAACTGTTTGGAAGAAAAAGAGTTGGAAAATCAAACAAAAGAAGGAGAAGGAGGAGACTGTTGGCTTTCTTGGGGGCTGTGATATTGAGCAGCCCCACAAGGTCTAAAAACAATTACACATATGTCCATGTGAATGGGCTACCCAGAGTAATAACTGTGAACCCCAGGCTGTGTGCACGGAGCAACCCGGGCACCCATTGGGACATGGCCATTGTCGGCCCGCCAATGGGCCAGATCGAACTGGCCTTTTCTCAAAGGCAACATGTGCAGTGCTGTCCAGAGAAAAGAATAAAGACCAGCCCAGTCTGGGCTACATGGCAGGGGCAGCCCAAACTGGGTGAACGTACGAACCCCTGATGACCTGAGCCTTGGCCAAATTGGACGGGCCACAACATTAAGCCCTTCTGGGCCACGCATGCCAGGCAGCCCCGGAGGCAAAGAGGGAGATGGAGTAAGTCTGCCCTTCCTGCTGAGGGCGGGGCAGTGAAGGAAGCCCTGGACTGCCAGAGCAGCTCAGGTGAAGAGGAGTCCCCAGCCGCTCTCATCGCTGCTGGGGTGAAGATGCGGTGGCCCGCCCCCTTTATCCCTCTGGCACAGAGAAAAAAGGGATGGGGCTGTCAGTGCACCACAGGCATGACACTGACAACATCTCGCCCCATAATGAAGGGAACACCGCCTGAATTTAGGATGGCCCTGAGGGCGTGGTGGTGATCCAAGAAGTGCTGTGGGGCTGCGGCGGTGAGCGCAGGAAGCCTCTCAGGACATGAGCTACCCAGAAGAGACCAATGGGCCACGGGGTCATGGAGGTGACATTGAGCAGTCCCCCAGGGACAGGGCTCACCCACAAACTGTGCTGCATGTACGGGCCACACACAGTGAGATCAGGAGACCCCAGGTGGTTGATGCGGCCACCCATAAGAACAAACTATGGGGAACAGGCCCAATTGCATCAGGGGCAGACTGACTGATCTCCAGGACAGCCCCTAATAAGATACTGAGAAGGGGCGGTTGACTTCAGCAGCCTTCCCTTTGTTATATAATATGTATTAGATGTTCTTTATGTTTTGGTTGATAGTGTATGTATATACATTTATTTTTTTACGTGCATGTTAATAGTAAGTAGGGGTAGTTGTTTATATATAGAGCATGTTTATAGTTATAATAATGTTTAGTGTGTAGTTAATTAAGGGAAATATTATGGGGAGGTTTATAGTATTAGGTAGAAGGGCTAGAGGGTGTTAGTACCGTGGCATGAGGCAGGTAAGGAAATTGGCAGCCAGTCTGAGGCCACTTACGGAGTGGGGGCGCCTATGGAGTGCCACTCTCTGGCCTCGCCCTTCAGTGGGTGGTGCCAGGTGTAGGGCAGATTTATGTTCCTTCGGTTTTGCCCTATGGATCTTCCTATGACCCTCTAAGGAAAGGTGGGGCAGACGGGGCTGATCCCTTTTTGAAAGAACTCAAGCCAGGGGGAACTTAGAAGGGGATTAGCAAGTAGAAGGGTAGATTGGTTCGAAAGGTTTGTAATTTTGTAAATAAAGAGGTATTCCATTGCTTGACTCCAAGTCAGGATTAATCCAAAGCCTCACTGAGAGTGTGGCTTTGTTTTTATGCTCTCTGCCTTAAGAGTCATAGCTCCTAAAACAGTTGTACCCCAAAGGTACTCCATAGTGTCCCAGACATAGGGCCTCATTACACGGATGGTGGTGGACCAAGGTGCTATTAGCACCTTGGTCCATGCCGGTAAAATACCGGCACCGCCTTGGTGGAAAGGGGAATTACCGCCCTATTCCAAGGTTGGCGGGGCGGTAATTCCCCTTTCCCCCATTGCCCTTGCCCATTCCCATTTTTGCCCCATAGGGCTCTATGGGAATGAGGAAGGCGCTAATTACGGTGCCGCAAATTGCGGTACCGTAATTAGCTCCCTGGTCCCTTTGCGGGTTGGTTTTTAACGCCTGCAAAAAGCAGGCGTTAAATTCACCAACCCGCAAAGGGACCTCGTAGCAAGGCGGTAATGGTTTACTGGTACCGGTAAACCCTTACCGCCTACCGTGTAATGAGGCCCATAGTGTCCTCTCTCTGTTGCCCATGCAGCTTGGCTACTGGTTGCTTTTTCACATTTGTAAAATGGTTGCAGTGGTTGAAGTTCATTTTACGTGGCTGGGTCCTTTTTGACCCTCTCTTCCATTCACCAAACTACAGGTTGTCTTTGTTTGCCTTGAAGACCTGAGCTGTCACATGATTATCCCTTGTCCCTCTAAGTGTATGTAAAGGTAAGTGGACATCTAGGGCCACTGGATTCCTGCGTGTCAAGACGGGGGCTGTAGTTAGCTTAAAACCAGTTCTAACTGTCATATGCAGTTTCCTCTATGGGATTGTGTGGATTCATTCCTTTGTGTGAGGGATTCTTCCAGAATGCATGGGTGTGCTTGGAAGGATGACCTGCCATTGGCTGAACATCCATCTGTATGAATGATTCTTGATGTTGTGATTAGATGATGTATTCACTCACTGCTCCCAAACGGAATAAAAGCAGAACTCCTTAACCACTCACTTTGTCTACTGCTAGAAGTCTGTACCTGCACTCTCAAAGGCCTGCTGCTTGATGAAGGATAACAATTCTGCACCAGCTTCCTTTAGCACTCCAAAGCTCTGCCTCTCCCAGATGACCAGAAGGAACCCAATGCTCCAGCGCTCCTTTCCCCATATCTGGTGGAGACAACTGGATCACAGCTCCAGCTCCTGCTCAGAGGTGTCATCTCCCTGAAGGTTCTGACCTTGCCTGCATTGCTGGAGACAGAATTGCATGTTCCTTTGTGAAGACTCCCTGTGCTGAACCAATAGAGAATCTTTGTCCCAGGACATCAGGCAAGTGCCCTCGTGCCATCTACCCTTACTGGGAATCTCCAGGGGCCTGCACCTCCCTTATTCCTACAACCACACGGCTGAACTTTCCCCCCCAAACCTTTTTCTGTAGATGGCTCCTGTGTGGTATGAGGTCTTCAGCCTTTTCAAAATATGTGTTCTTCCTTGGACTCTCTTCAAGACAACGTCATCCGAAGCCGAATCATGTGCTCAAAGCCGACGTGGGAGGCCAGCATCAATAACTACCGCCGACTACAGCCAATTCGCCTTTCCATTTCTCTGGCTCCAACCCTCGATCTGGAAATCACAAAATCTTCATTAAAAATCCTTCCTAAGGGTCTGCTGCACTCATGACTCATCACTGCAACCTAACGTGGTTGCCAAACAATGTACAACGTGGCCACCTTTGGAAACAGCTTGCTGCAAAACTGTGTTTTCTCTCCAAGGGTATTGCTCTCCTGACTCGCTGACACTGCTTGTGATTCTTTTAATTGAGCATGTCTTCATCCTTGGGCCTCTTCTTCTTCAGCAAAGGTTTTCTGTGAGTCTCACTCCACAGAAACCTCAGAATCTGCTTCTTGGGAAGACTTTCACCAAAGGTTACTCTTTACAGACAAAGACTGACCCAAATCCACACAACTGGTCTACCTTGGTTTCTGTAAACTTGCTGGGAAAGATTAAAAAAAACGGTTTAAATACCTGTTAGTGCCTTTTCTTTTCCAGGAAAGATTCTCATTGAACTCTAAAGATCTCTTCATGAAGCTGATACATTGTGACATCTTTTGTTTTACAAAGTTCATTTACCTGTACGTGTGGTGATTTTTCACTGTGCCTTTTTGTATTTAAGGATTATATTTAAAAAATATAATATTGTGTGTGGACCTAGGAGTTAGGCCTTGGCTGCTCGGTCACGACTACTACTTGGAGATCTGGATGAGCTTGAGGGACCTCGATGAGCTTGAGAGAGTACCTAATTTAGGAAGGTACACTTAAAGACCCTGACCACAGGGCTTAAGGAAACGCTCTGTAACAATAATCAAGTACTGTAAGAAACAGATATCACAACTACCCAAGCTAAGTATACATTTTGTACTGACTGCTTAACGGTGAAGTGTGAGTTCTGAGGCTGATGGAGTCACTTCTCAAGTATCTCTGAAAACCAACACTGCCTTGCCGACGCACTCGGTAAAACGCGTTTTTAAAAGGAACCATTGAAGATTGCAGTGCTTGAAATGCTGTATTTACTGTGAGAAGAAAAAACGGTAATAAATGTAGGACATCAGAGACACCCCTATAAATGTTAAACTGCCTTTAAATGGCATATAATTCTTGTGCAGAAAAAGATTCCATTAAATATCTTTTTTGTCATACTTCCTTGGAGAATTCCGCTCTCCTCAAGCCCAAGTCCTTTGGAGGCACACATATTTGGTTTGACTGTGACATAGCTTTAAATTTCCATGTGTTTATTTGAAAGTACCAATTCACATGTTCTGCTCAATTCTGAATACCCCCCCTCCTGCATCTTCCGGAAAGATTTGGATTGATCCAAAGCTAGTTTTCATTTTTAACATTGTTTATATTGATGGTTATGTTATGTTTATATGTTACTAAGTTTTTATACGGAGCCAAATCTCACACCTTTTCCCCATCCTACCAAGTAGGATACCTAGGAACTCGACCCCCCGCCGACCTTTCCCGACACAAACACTTTCTCACAGACAGTTCACCGTGAGTGACAACGTACTAACCCCAGAGCTGTATACCTCACATGTCCCACCACTATGGCGAGGCAAGGTCAGGCAATTACGGATCATTACACACACCTGACTTCCATCCCACTTCCCCACACGGATAAAAGGCGGAGCACGAAAGCACACTCTGAGCGAGGCAAAACACACAAGAAAACAGCAGTTCCAAGATGACAGTTAATACAAGGAGAAAGACGGCGAGACCAGAGAGGGTTACACTGAGGGAAGTACCCTTGACCTGTAAGGACTGTTACTTTTGTGAGCTGATCAAACCTGTAAAGTGTGTCAGAGGTACCCGGGGCTCTCCCGCATCGATAACCAAGGCGGGGAGGAGCGATTGCCGCCGTGGTACTTTCCTTGGCTCCTACAACACAGCAGCGTCCGAAAAGACAGCAAAGCCGGTGAGTCGGAGAGACTGATATCAAAACCGCGTGTGTTTTGAACCAAGGTTGCAAGCGGCAACATTGTATAAAGAGAACAGTGTGTGAAGAGTTTGTGGTAAGCGACATGAATACAATTGGAAGCCAAAGGAAGTAATTAAACTTTGGGAGGCGTAGATGGATTGATCCAAAGCTAGTTTTAATTTTTAACATTTTTTATATTGATGGTTATGTTGTGTTTATATGTTACAAAGTTTTTATGTGGAGCCAAATCACACACATAGTATTCTCAGAGCATCTGCAATAACTAATTCAGAACAGTGGGCCTCATTTAGAGTCTGCCGGTCCGGAAACAACGGTGTCGGTAAACCCGCCGCCACCATTGTTACCGGACCGGCAGATTACGAGTTCTACAGGCGGGAGGTGTCACTCCTGCCAGGTCTGACCTGGCGGGAGTAATGCCACCTGCCTGCAGATGGAAATGGAAACATCGGCTCCGTCATAGACGGAACCAGTGTTTCCATTGTCTCCATCCCCATGGAGTCCTGTGGGACTCCATGGGAATGGGGATTTACGGAATTCCGCATCCGGAATTACCGGGTCACCGGGGTTGTCGTGCTCCGGTGATTCCAGCATTCACGGAGGCGGTAATTCATTTCAACTCCGGCAGCAACCTGCCGGTTTTTCCGGTTCGGTTACAATAATAATGTTCTTAAAGGTGGTTCCGAACAAAGGTTTCCAGACCCACTTATTAGTTCATATACATTTAGATCCCTTGCATTCTGCGCCTACTCACCACTCAGCTGGCGGCTTCGCATTTACTCAGCCAGCACACTCACTCTCTCTTTCACACACTAGTGCTCCCTCTCTCTCTCTCTCCTTCTCTCAACACACACAAATGGACACACACACGCATTCTCTGTCACAAAATTGCTCTCTCTTACACATTCTGATACACACTCACAGACACAGACAGCACACATAGACAAAATATGCATATACCCCTACACTGCGCGCATGACTCCCAAATGAGTTGGTCACTGCAACTAAATGCAATGCCTATAAAAAAAACAAATGATTGGCTCCGGCAAAGATCGTTACTGTAATTTGCTAATAACCTTAATACCATAATGTTCATGGTACTCCATCTATCAAAGTTGAAAGGAAGAAGCAGTGATCCAGTCCAGTTGAGAAGGAAGACTGTTCCTTTTAGAACAAGCACAGATGTCTGGCACAAATCGCGCATGCTGAACTCGCCGAGCTATCTTACCATCAATCATAACAAAATGACAGCCCTACTTGGGCTGTGTCATAGCTTTTGTTCATGGTGGACACCTTACCTGGGAATCTGTGCAATAGAAAGTTACCAGCTCCTTTAGAGAGGATTGCTGGGGCGAGAACATCAAAGACATGTTTCTTTGTTAAAGCCTTTACTTACTAAGCCTTCTTGCTGCTTCTCAGAATGCTCATCATATGCTTCAGGCTGCTGTCTCCCAGCTCACACAGCCTTAGATCCACCACGTCCAGCTGGGACCTCTCACAGCAGTAAAGCAAGGCATGGATGTCCAGGGAGTTGAGAGGTGTATTAAATAAATCCATATTCTTAATGCACCCTGAGACATGCTCTGTCACATCAGCATCGTGCAGTTCAAACACATAATGGAAGAGGTTAAGTAATTTGATCTTGATGGGGTGTCTCTCAATCCAGACCTGGAACCACTTTTTTAGGAATTCGTTTCTCTTATAACTGAGAGGCTTTGGCTGGGACAGAAAGCTCTGCTTCCCAGAAGTCAAGAGTCCAAAGAAGAATCGGAGGAAGCTTTGGAAGCGTTTCCCATGATGAGCAGTGATTCCCTCAAGGAGCGGTGACCGTGCATTGTTTGGCATCTTTTCCAGAGCCCAGGTATCCAGGCATTCCTCGAGCTCTTCCTCATCCTGGATTTTCTCCACACAGTGTAAGGCAGCAAACATGTCCCGTATACTGGAGTGATGGTAGATATACCCGTCAGTCTTGCTCTCTTCCCTAAAGAAAAACCCTCTCAAGCTTCTCAAGAGATCTTCTGCCTGTGGACAGTTCACCACAAGGTCTTCAGTCTTTATCTCCTGAACTCCAGTAATAATATTTTTGTAAGACATCCCACAGAGCTGATGGATAGTATTTGTAATTGTTTCTGGTAGCCCGGATTCTTCAGTTGTCGATGCCACACAGCAAAGGTGCCCCCAGCTGCCCATCTTTGCCAAGGTGTTCCTCACAGTGATCTGGAAGAGGCGGAACAACACTCCGCTGCACGTGGTGAGCGCTCCCTCATCCCCAGGAGTGCTGGCTTCCCTGTATATCTCGCATAAGGCGCTGCCTATAAGGGGAATGGACACCAACCTGGACACGTTGTGGGTTTCGATATAGTCTGCAAAGGATTTTGATAGGTCACCACCTGCCATGAGATTATTGTAATATTCCTGGATCTGATCCTCTGTAAAAGCTTCCAATATAAATGTAGACGAGAAATAGTTTGTGATTTTACGCACGTAATTGAACTCAGAAGTCACCAAAACATCTGTGCTCGGAAGAAGCTGCTTGGATATGACTTTTGAGAGCAGAGATCTGATGCTCAGTGGGGTGTCGATATCACAGTGTGGAGAACGGGGACTGACCCTCAGTTGTGGGGTGTCACTATCACCGTGTGGAGAGTGGGGGCTGACCTCCAGTTCGTGATTAAACTCGTCCAGGCCGTCCAGAATGATGAGCACTCCCTGTGCATTGAGCAGCTCGGGGAGCAGTGGAGACAGCTCGGGGCACTTGAGCTCCAAGAGCTCTCTCACACTTATTGGTTCCTTGATGGTGTTTAACTCGCTGACTGATAATAGAATGATGCATCTGTAGTAGACCTCTTGCCTGGATGCCCACTGTCTCTGGAGCTCGTTGGAGAAGCAGCTCTTCCCAAACCCAGCCGTTCCCGTTATCAGCATCCGCCTCGAGATCAGCTTCGAGGGTTTATGAGTGAACATATCTTCTGACTGCACCTTGCACTCATTCCCCTCACACCTGTAGCTCAAATCATCCTCAATGTCTTCACTGCACTTCTTTGAGCCCATAGAGTGGAATCGTCTTGGCAAAAAATGATCGGTTTCATTGTCTCCAGAGGACAAAGCTTTCCGATGCCTGACACTGGAGCCGAGAACCTTGCGTTTGTAAGATTCAATTGGATCTGCAAAGAAAAAATATTTTTTAGAAACTTCATTTAGATGCCCGACCAAAAAGTTATTTTTGCATTTAAACATGATTTTACAAGAACCGTACTGCTAATAATCTACTGGCATACACCAAGCATGAGTAAGTCTACCTTGTGTTCCTGTGTATGAGATGTTAAAACATTATTTTGCCATAAAGTATTTTGACAGTGAGAAGAGCAGAAAGGGGAAATAGCAAAGTCTTTACAAAGGTGTGAAACACCAAATAGTACATTTTCTTTGCATCCTTTCACTTGTCATGGAACTTTGCACTACAGTTTTCGATATGGCCACACTGTGGAGCTATTCTCACGTAGAGGCAGTGCTTTAAGTGGGATGCTAAATCAAGGGGCCGCTCGTTAGGGGTCATGGTACACTGGCTTATTACCTTATGTGCACCCAGCCTCTCCTTTTAAACAAACGAGAGACTGGGCGCACCAAAGGTGTGACACCAGTGCACCCCAGCTCTCACACACAACAGGCAGCAATTTCATTCAAGAAACTGTATGGTTAAAGGGTTGCCTGCATACCCCTGCAGGCATCCCTTTAACCACACAGTTCTTCGAGTGAAAGGCCTGCCAGCTGTGTGATGTCTCTGCACTGAGAGACATGAGGAGGGCTGGAGTGTCTTGCCTTTCCTTTTGTTTCTGAGTAAAGAGTCATCATGCAACAGGGAGCCCTTTAACCGTGCAGCTAAAGGGCTTCTTGCTGCATGAGGACTCTTTATTCAGAAACAAAACGAGAGGCAGGCACTCCAGCCCTCCTTCTGTGTCTGATTACAGAGACATCATGCAGCCCAATTAGCCAAAGGCTACATAGTTAAAGGGCTGACTGGAGGTGTCATTACTTCGGTTTAAAAAAAAGAAGAGGCAATTCCTTTTCTTTTTTCCAATCTGAAGTTCTGCCACTTGCAGGCAGCTTTTTAACTGTGCAGCGCTTCGGCTACACAGGCTGCCTGAGGTGTCGGCATGGCTGGGGCTAGTCTGGGGTGAGCCCCGACTTGGGAGACATTTTTGGAGCCTGCTGGTACTCTGCCCCATGTAGCCCTGTCCCACATAAAGCCCTGCTTAGTGGAAATAGAGGGTGCTTGATATATGCCATCTTTGGTGCAGCTGATTTGGCACCGGCTGTTTTGGCGTGGCCCCTTTGGCGCAGCTCTCAATGTGGAGTGACCAGTTGGCCTTGGTTATCTGGGGATAGCGTGCTGCCCGTGCTGGGATTGCACTTCAATCAGTGCTATCCTGGTGCAGAGACCTATCCATGCCGTTATATTACTGTTTTCCTAAATATACTATCATCCTAAGCACAAATAAAAGCAGTACTTTGGGTGACAGCATATTTAACCGAGCAACACGGTCAGTACACGTAACTTGTTAGCATGTGCAACACTTAGATGAAATTGTGAACATTAGCCTGCGTCACATCTAAATAGGATTATGAATGTTAGCATGTACCACACTTAGCTGGAATTGTGAATGTTAGCATGTGCAACACTTAGATGAAATTGTGAACATTAGCATGCGTCACATCTAGATAGGATTATGAATGTTAGCATGTGCCACACTTAGCTGGAATTGTGAATGTTAGCATGTGCAACACTTAGATGAAATTGTGAACATTAGCATGCGTCACATCTAGATAGGATTCTTATAGTTAGCATGTGCCACACTTGGATGAAATTGTGAACATTAGCATGCATCAAATCTAGATAGGATTCTGAATGTTAGCATCTGCCACACTTAGATGGAATTGTGAATGTTAGCATGACTAACACACTTAGATGAAATTGTGAATGTTAGCATCTGCCACACTTAGATGGAATTGTGAATGTTAGCATGACTAACACACTTAGATGGAATTGTGAATGTTAGCATCTGCCACACTTAGATGGAATTGCGAATGTTAGCATGACTAACACACTTAGATGGAATTGTGAATGTTAGCATCTGCCACACTTAGATGGAATTGCGAATGTTAGCATGACTAACACACTTAGATGGAATTGTGAATGTTAGCATCTGCCACACTTAGATGGAATTGCGAATGTTAGCATGACTAACACACTTAGATGGAATTGTGAATGTTAGCATCTGCCACACTTAGATGGAATTGCGAATGTTAGCATGACTAACACACTTAGATGGAATTGTGAATGTTAGCATCTGCCACACTTAGATGGAATTGCGAATGTTAGCATGTGCCACACTTAGATGAAATCGCGAACACTAAACTGCGTCGCATCTAGACAGGATTATGAATATTAACAAGTGCCACACTTACATAGAACTGTGAGGGTTAGTAAATACCACACTTATTGTGAATGGTAGCACGTGCAAAAACTTAGATGGAATTCTGAACATTAGCCTGCATCGCACCTAGATAGGATTGTGAAGGTTAGCAAGTGCGACACCTAGATGGAATAGTGAATGTTAAGCAAGGGCCACACTTAGATAGCATTGGGAAGGTTAGCAAACACCTCACTTAGATAGAATTGCGGATGGTAGCATGTGCCACACTTAGATAAGATTGTGAACAATAGCCTGCGTCACAACTAAATAGGATTGTGAATGTTGGCCAGTGCCACATCTAGATAGAATAGCGATTATTAGCCATTGCCACATCTAGACGGCATTGGGAATATTACTGATGCCAGATTTAGTTAGAATTGTGAATGCTAGCCTGCTTCACATGTAGACAGGAATTCTGAAGGTGGGCCAGTGCGACATTTGGATATAGTTGTGAATATTGGCGTGAGTCATATATATAAAGGATTGTGAATATTAGCCAGAGCCGGATCTAGATAGAAATGCAGAGATTTTCACGTGCCACATCTAGAAAGAACGTGGAAATTTAGCATATCAATTCTAGACAGCGATGCCAATAACCAACCCACTAACAATCTCACCCCTCTGCATACACCTCTCAAACTCTAACCAAACACAACCACAACCTTATAGCACAACAAACCACACAAACTTCACTACACCGCAACAACAAAACAACCCACACATAGCCTCGCACAACAGCACACGACGGCTGCTGACCGGAAAGCACCCCAAGCCAAGCGAACAGTGTTAACCGAACTGAAGCTGCCAACAGCACATCACTGCTCTCTTGCACTTTTCCCGCTCATTCCCAATAACTTACCCCCTTCCCTTTTTCAGATCCGCCATTGCACCAGGGGACCACTCCGGTGGTGATAATGCGTGGTACAAATATCCTTTAACATTAACATTAACTGTAACCGTTCCATTCAATAGGCGTGCAGTGCTTGGCTTAAATATACTGTCACCCAAAGCAATACATTTTTTGTGTGCTTAGAATGACAATATATTTAAGCAAACAGTAGAATCCAGGCCCGGATTGGTCTCTGCGCTGCATACTACCGAATGAAGTGCAAGCCCAGCACGGGCAGCTCCCTGCAACCAACGCGGCCAATTGGGCGCACCTGAATGGGAGCTACGCCATGGAATGTCCGGCTTTTTGATACGTCTAGTTATCGTGAGTTGAGGAACCACAGCAAATGATTGCAGTCAGGCAATGTGTTTATCTAGTAATACCCTTCTCTGAGAAAACGGGAAGACACTTCTGTTCCTTAAGCTTTATTGCCCATAATTATGAGCCCAGGAGCCCAATGTATGTGCCTAAACCAAGCCAAGGAATGGGTATAAGGAGAGCTGAGGGGGTATAAGAGCCAGTAGTGCCAAGTAGCAGAGGGCAATTAGGCTATTAGGCTCCAGCTCTGGGTGGTAGGCTGAGATGTTGATTTCCAGCAAAGACAGGTGTAACATCCGTTTTTGCTATTCGTCAAAAACTCCTCCTATACAGTGCAGTTTCTAGCCAAATTGGTGCCCGTGGCGAACCATCAGAATGCGCCCCCATCCCCCGACTGGCACATGCCACTCCCAATCTATACCTCTGTGATGGTACAAAACCCTTCCTCAAAATGAATAAATAATTGCTATATGAATGAAGCTGGTTTAATTACATTGTAACTCAAGTACTTTACAGAATAATTGTAATGTGAGAACACAGCTGTTGCTGCCCAAGTAAATGGTTTTTCTGTCAACTGTTCTTAGGGAAGGCCTTGCCTGAATGCAGTTTCAAACAGTCCATACTAGCACACTGCGGTGTGATCAGCCTACTGGAGTCTGAGGGCCCACTGACCTGGCCCTGTGTTGCAGGTGTTCTGTTTGTACCACCTCACTTGTATTTCGCAAGGGAATTATTTTCTGACAGTCTGGTACACTCTTACTGTACTCTTTCAAAATACCTCTCTAAGAGTGGGAAATGGGGCACCTAGCATCAATGACGATTCCTGTATGCTTTGCATTAATACACAGAGCATTTCAGGACTATAACAGTGATCAGAGATCTCTACATTTGATAAACAATTCTGTGATAAAAGTATTGTATGTGTGAATCTCTAAATTCATAATGGATGCATGACTTGGTGCTCACATCACGGTTCACAATACTCACCCTAACATTAAAATGTGTGCAACCATGAACCATACATGCTCATCTGGACAGTTTACGTTTTTGGATGCGAGTATAAAATGGCTGCAACATCAGTCATTCAAATGGGAACTAAGGGCTATTTTGCTTCTTGTTTCTGAAGAATTTTAGAGGAGGAAAGAATGGGTCTCAGCGTGAGCATGCCCAACCGCAATAAAGAAACATCTTTAGGGAGCTACAGACAAGGCAGGATACCGCGCAGATACCACGCAAGAGAGACCCAATATACAATGCACAGAAAGGCTACACAGAAAGGATTGTACCTCTTTCAAACTTTAGCCTGACCAGTAAAAAACTGATGAAGCATTTTAAACAAAACCGGCTTCTAATGCATGGTAAAGGATCCACAGTTCTTCAGCCACTACCTCCTCACCATTAGGCAGGCCTCAGGGGTTATTTTGGCAAAAAGAGCAGGCCCATGCATTATCTAACAGAGCTAGCATTAGCATCTCTTATTAGTGCTGCCCTGCAGCTAGTGAAAATCATGGTGTGGCCGAGTAGACCGGGCATGTGACCTAGTGGATGTACAATTTGAGGCAACTTCTTTGATTGCTTTATGCATTTAAGTGTAGGCATAGTATGGCATGCTCGTCTGAGCCACGTACACAAGACGTTTCTGTATGGACATTGGACCCATCAGACAAAAACAGGTATTTGTGCTGTTATGTCAGGGAGCACCACATAGACATCACAGGGTGGTGACTTGTGTAGCGCACAAATCATTGCTGCAAACATATCACTGCATTGATTTGCCATGGACTACTGTCTGCATGGTGACACCCAATGAACCCTGCTTTCCTAATCAAGGTGCCAAGTCACACTGACGTGCCATCTGGTGTGTACTAGGCTGTGGTTGGCTTGTTAAGAAAATGAAAAGAGTGTTGATGCTGAGCAGCTGCATTTGGTCCATGTCCCAAAGCAGCCACTAGAATACTTAAGAAAATTAGAGTTAACCTTCCCAGATATGCGCCATATGTAACTAAAAAGTAATATACAACAAAAAAAATATAGTTTTCCTGTGTCAAATAAAGACACATAAAAATAAAGAAAATAGTTTTAAACTTTTGGGTGTGGCACGTTAATTCTCTTTGAAGAATGCATAGGTTTGGTCAGCTAACTGATACTTGTGCTGGCCTGGTGAATAAAAATGCCCCATGCTCAGTTCTTAACACTGAAATGTTAAGCACATGCTGTGTTAAAACAATGGCTTGTTTAAGAGAGCCAAACTTATAAATTGCCCCACTTGAAAGGTTGTCAGCACAAAGAATGAGGGGCACCGGTGTGTGACTACAGAGCATCTCACATGCTGCAAAAGTAAGAGCAATTGAGCTATCCCGGAACGCGCGGACAGTTGCAGCAAAAGCAGTACCTCCCATTTAGTCTTTGCTGCGCTATTGAATGCTGTATAAATAGCAAATTCGGCTGTACCCTGAGTCACACATATGTGTGTATGAATATGATTGTTAGTTACAGAATGTATTCTAAAGGAAAAGCCAAGGTGGCGCAGGGATTCACACATCTGTGTGTATGAATATGATTGTTAGTTACAGAATGTATTCTAAAGGAAAAACCAAGGTGGCGCAGGGATTTTCAGGCAATGGCAGCCAGCACGGAGCTTAAACACTAAGGGCCTGATTCACAGAAGCGTTTTATAATGGCGCTATCCCATTCAGAAATGCTCTGTGAATCAGGGCCCAAATGCCCACAGAGGAGTGGTAAACCCTTCTTTGCCAGCAAGTGGCTGAGGTGGAGGATTCGGAGTTAGAAGCCAATGACGTTATAACACTTCTGTATATCCCATGGGAAGGGAAAAAAAGCTTGTACTGCGAGTGATGCAAAGCACACATTTTACTACTCCAGAACGAAAATAGAGAAACAAATGTATTGCCGGGGTTTAAGAAGGCTGAATGTCAACATGGAGGCAGTTGCTGTACCCGAAATTAATTTGAAAGGGTCGGAAGGCGCTGATGCCGTCCCTGGAAGGATGCTTACTCCGCATCCAAGCATTGTGGCCTTCAGACGAGATTAAGGGGGTACGTTTGTAGAAGACGGTGGTATGAGGTACTAGCAGGGGAGTACCCATCGCTGCAAGAGGGGGGGAGATCCGCAAACAAGTCCTGCTACTCCCTCTCCCCAAATGCAGAGCGCACAATTTCATACGGTCTCATTTGTGCCCCCAAACCTCTCACCCATGCCCCAATCTACTTTGATGGTAACATTAGTGGCAGATGGCATTTTAACTAACACAAATAAAACTGCAGGACCATCGCAGAATATTAGATTATTATTATTATTGTTATTATTATTATTATTAGATAAATCATCTATTAGCGCTCTGTCCAGGTGCTCTCGGGCAAAATACATGCAACCCTGCTAATTTGCACATGGATTGCACCAACAGAAGTGACTTCACAGAAAAGGACAGTGCTGGGAGCATCATCAGTCTTTGAGTAAATTGCCATAAGTAAGCCAAGTGGCAAATAACTTTGGTGCAAAATACCTACATTGAAATATTATTATATATGGAGCAACTCTTGGTGCTTTGAAACACTATTCAGTTGTATAATGCACCTTACACATGCTCAATAGATAAAATATAGTCATTAGGCTTTTTTGAAAAATAATATGATATATTAACATAAGATATGAAGTGATTCAGAAACACTTAGAGAGCTGCAGATAAGACACAGTGCGATTAAATGATTTGCCCAGGATCACACACTTTGGTTAAATGGTGAAACCGGGATGTGGACAATTTAAGCAACTGAGCACATCTTCCCAGATTTAGTTGATGTAGATATTTATTATGGTTTTGCTTTGCATTTCATGTGCTTAAATATTACTTTATTTATGGCAATTCCTTGGAAGCAAACCACATTACATCGTAGTAAACTAACTATATATACATTGTCATAGAAATATGTTGAGAAATAAGGAAATATGTTGAAAAATAAGAGTATGGCTTTAGTTTTATTCTCCCCATCCTGCATGCAAAGTCACAATAGCATGACACAGATTAATGTGAGCCTAACAAATCCCCCTTGGGTTTTAAAGCCATAGTCATTATTTCATAAAGCATGCAACACTATGCACTCTTCTCACTTCGGATCACTCTCTCCCATTCCCATTTCTAAAGGGACAAAAGTCCCTGCTAATAGTCCCTCCCCGCAGCACCTCCCTAACCCATCCGTGCGTAATGACTCACATTGTAATGCTCTGTTGACACAGAGCAACTGAGAGCCGGTCTGCTGCCCGGAGCTTTTTGGGATATTGTCATGGAAGCGGGACACCTCTCCCGTTCAGAAAGGGTAAGGTGTCCTGCTGCCAGGACAATGAGTGTGCTGAGCAGGAATTGCTCAGCACACATTGTCTTGCCAGCGGGACACCTTTCCCGTTGGTCAGCCTCATTTAGGTGCGGAACGGGAGAGGTGACCCACTGGCAAATGTCCCGGTCTGGCTCCCCCCGGTATGCCACTGGGTACTAGTTGTCGCAAGTGGGGGGTATTTCATTTCAGTATGAAGATGCGTTACGGTCGGTGTGCCGATGGTTAGAATCACAGGCCTGGGAGGCCGTTCATGTCGGGAGAGCAGCAGTTTGCTAAGTAGTGCATTTTTCCAGACCACAATTTGGTGCGCAGCATGGTAGCATTGTCATCACACCTATTATTAGATAATGTTTGTAAATACATATGTGCTTGCCGGATGTTGCCATTCTTCTCCATTAGATTATGAGCTCCCGGACATTCCCTTGGAGGTCAGAGGGACTTCTGCCCCATTCACTTTTAGAATAAGTGTGTTGCAACGTCATCAAGGGTACATCGTGATATGATATGATAGGTTATTTATGATGCGCTTAATACCCAGAGGTTTCTAAGCATGGACCGGGGATCGAACCTGTGTTGCTCCATGTCGTCTTGCTTCCAGGCGAGCACGTTGCCCCTGAGCTATCCTCCTGAGACCTTTCATTTGAAGGTTATTCTGTAAAGTGAACTAGAACATGCACGTATATTGTATTGCAGGCATCATGTCATGTGTAAAATCACAGAAATCAGAATGGGACACTTGATGAAGTACAGAAACCGTTTTGTAAACCTGAAAAATTCTAACATTGAAAACTAATAAAAGATGTAAAAGAATGCTGCAGGTTTAAGTTCCCTTGCCATGGCAGTAAAATGTGTCCAGGTGGCTCCGAAAATGCACTGCTCTGGTGGTCAGTATATCAGAAGACGCATTCCGGGAGTGCGTGTCACAGGGCTCCGGGATCAGCCCATCAGAAGATGCAGCCCGGGAGCGCACGTGACAGGGCTCTGGGTCAGCCCATTAGAAGAGGCAGTCTGTGAGCGTGCGGGACGGGGATCCAGGCTAAGCCCATCAGAAGAGGCAGCCTGGGAGCGCCCTGAGGGGTCTGCGGGCTCAGCATGTCAGAAGAGGCAGTCCGGGAGCGCACGTGATGGGGCTCTGGGCTCAGCCCATCAGAAGAGGTAGCCTGGGAGCGCCATGACGGGGCTCTGGATATCAGCCCATCAGAAGAGGCAGTCTGGGAACGTGTGTTATGGGGCTCCGTGCTCAGCCCATCAGAAGAGGCAGCCTGGGAGCACCATGACGGGGCTCCGGGCTCTGTTCATCAGAAGAGGCAGCCTGGGAGCACCATGACATGGTTCCGGGTCAGCCCATTAGCAGAGGCAGTCTGTGAGCATGCGTGACGGGGATCCGGGCTCAGCCAATCAGAAGAGGCAGCCTGGGAGTGCCATGACGGAGCTCCAGGTCAGCCCATCAGAAGAGGCAGTCTGGGAGCGCGAGTGACGGGGCTCCAGGTCAGCCCATCAGAAGAGGCAGTATGGGAGCGCGCGTGAATGGGATCCAGGATCAGCCAATCAGAAGAGGCAGTCTGAGATAACGCATGACAGGGCTCTGGGCTCAGCCCATCATAAGAGACAGTCTGAGAGCATGTGTGATGGGGCTCTGGGTCAGCCCATCAGCTGAGGCAGCCTAGAAGCGTGCGTGAAGGGGATCCGGGCGCAGACCATCAGGGGTGGCAGTCCTGGAGAGCGTGTGATGGGGCTCCGGGCTCAGTCCATCAGAAGAGGCAGCCTGGGAGCGCCATGACAGGGCTCCGGGCTCAGCCCATCAGAAGATGCAGTCCGGGAACGCACGTGACGGGGCTCCGGGTCAACTCATCAGAAGAGGCAGTCTGTGGGCGTACGTGATGGGCATCTGAGCTCAGCCCATCAGAAGAGGCAGCCTGGGAGCACCATGACAGGCTGCAGGCTCAACCAATCAGAAGAGGCAGTCTGGGAACATGCATGACAGGGCTCTGGGTTCAGCCCATCAGAAGAGGCAGTCTGGGAGCACGTGTGACGGGACTCTAGGCTCAGCTCATCAGAAGAGGCATCCTGGGAGCGCCATGACGGGGTTCCGGGTTCAGCCCATCTCAAGAGGCAGTCTGGGAGCACGTGTGACAGGGATCCTGGCTCAGCCCATCAGAAGAGGCAGCCCGAGAGAGCCATGACGGGGCTACAGGCTCAGCCCATCATAAGAGGCAGTCTGGGAGCGCGTGTCACAGGGCTCTGGGCTCAGCCCATCAGAAGGTGCAGTCCGGGAGCGCACGTGACAGGGCTCTGGGCCACCCATCAGAAGAGGCAGTCTGTGAGCGTGCGTGACGGGGATTCGGGCTCAGCCCATCAGAAGAGGCAGTCCGGGAGCGCCCGTGATGGGGCTCTGGGCTCAGCCCATCAGAAGAGGCAGCCTGGGAGCGCCATGACGGGGCTCTGGGCTCAGCCCATCAGAAGAGGCAGTCTGGGAGCACGTGTGATGGGGCTCTGGGTCAGCCCATCAGAGGAGACAGCCTGGGAGCGCGTGTGACAGGGATCCGGGTTCAGCCTATCAGAAAAGGCAGTCTAAGAGCGTGCAAGAAGGGGCTCGCGGCTCAGCCGATCAGAACAGGCAGTCTGGGAGCTCTCAGCCCAGTGAGGGCTTATTGACTGATGACCTTCCCATTAACTCACAAGTTTCACAATCGGCATGAAATGGACAAAATAAGACAATGGAAGGATATCTCCTGGGTTTTGTTTCACTGGATTGGAATGTCTAAAATACCTGTAAAACATGGAAAAAGCAGGGAATGTGGACTTGCCAAAGAAGAAAAGGCAGTGCCCCTTCTTAGTAAAACATGCGATGGAGCTTTAAATTAATTTGCCAGCTGTATTTCATAAAGCAGCGTTTCTCTGATCGAAGGAGCATTTCAGGAGCGCACAGTGTAGATGGATTATATGGGCTGCGAGTAAATACACACTACTAATCACAAACATATGTTATTGTTCAGAATATGTTTAAGGATTTGATAAAGCACTTGCACAACATGAGGCTTCATGGCACTGACACTAACGGCAAGGGAGAATGTCCATAACTGAAACCAGACAAGATTAACTGCATTATTGTTGTGGCTTCTGGTGTGGTTCTATAAATGGAGATTACAAAAGATTAACATCACAAGAGACATAAGGAATTATACGTGCACCTACCCAAAGATCTCCAGTTGCCGGTCCTGTACCTGCCGTTGCTGCGCAGTTTTAGAGCCAGCACGGATCTGGCTTCACTACTATTGTTCAGAGCAGGGATGCTAGGCCATTTGCCAGTCCTGTATCTGCCGTTGCTGTGCAGTTTCGGAGCCAGCACGGATCTGGCTTCACTGCTGTTGTTCAGAGCAGGGATGCTAGGCCAGTTGCCGGTCCTGTATCTGCCATTGCTGCACAGTTTCGGAGCAAGTTTGGATCTGGCTTCACTGCTGTTGTACAGAGCAGGAATGCTAGGCCAGTTGCTGCGTCGTTTCGGAGCCATCACAGATCTGGCTTCACTGCTGTTGTTCAGAGCAGGGATGCTAGGCCAGTTGCCGGTCCTGTATCTGCCGTTGCTGTGCAGTTTCGGAGCCAGAACGGATCTGGCTTCACTGCTGTTGTTCAGAGCAGGGATGGTAGGCCAGTTACTGGTCCTGTATCTGCCGTTGCTGCACAGTTTTTGGAGCCAGCACAGATCTGGCTTCACTGCAGTTCAGAGCAGGGATGCTAGGCCAGTTACTGGTCCTGTATCTGCTGTTGCTGCACAGTTTTAGAACCAGCACGGATCGGAATTCACTGCTGTTGTTCAGAGTGTGGCTGTTAGGCCAGTTGCCGGTCCTGAATCTGCCGTTGTTGCACAGTGTCGGAGCCAGCACAGATCTGGTGTCACTGCTGTTGTTCAGATCATGGATGTTAGGCCAGTTACCGATCTCCTAAATCACTGCCGAGATGAGACTAATCCATAAAGGCACAGCTTTGCTGTAACCCACCTTAGAGTAAATCACCTGTCTGTAATCTCTGATGTGTCCTCAGATATGACATCTGTGTTAAGTGCGTAACACATTCCGTGCACCCATAGGGCTTCACAACAGAGTGGATCAGCTGATGATAGTGCAGGTTTCCAATCTGTGAGAACCGATTTCTCACAGTGTGTTGTGAGGGGTCAGAAATGAAAGCCAGACACAAAGTGGTCATATTTTTAACAAAGACACTTTATTAAATAAAAAGGGGTTGGGAAAAGACCTCTCTCACCCTATTTCTAAAGAGGAGTTTTTCCTACCTAGAAACTAAAATGAAGGATCTATCGATGTCAGTAACTGAAATTCCACCTTTGTGTCCATATCCTGACCCTCACACTTCAAACAAAACAAAAAAGGTGCAAGGAAATGTTTTTAATTTGATGTTGGTTCAAAATAACTCCAACCGAAACGTTCTTCAAGGAAAAGACCCTTGAATCCAGAAGGTCGTTCCCTTCCGCTGGATTAGCAAAACAGGATGGCAAATATGTCTCTAACTAATAGTTCCTTTGCATCTTCACTGGACTCACAAAGTTCTTGATTAAACAAATAACATTTTGCAACAGTCTTTCTGTAGAGTTGTCTTGTACCTTTGCAGATTCCCTGGTATACTCCCCTGCCAGGAATCTTTCAGTTTCAGTGACCTGGTGTACTCCCCTGCCAGGAATCTCCCTTTCAAAACTTCAGCTGTCTGGTGTACTCGCCTGCCAGGACTTCTTCTGTGTTTCACAGTTCTCTGGTTGAATATTTATTCACACTTCTTCCCCACCCTGGTATTTTATGAACTGGTATTGGATTGGGGTTAGCTCTTGTACTTTTTCTTGTCTGCATTCTTATTGGGTTTGAATTAGTCCTTGACCGCATGGTGCTTGGCTCTTGAACCTCCCTTCAGCGGTCTGCGTGGCTCTGCGGTCACAGGTTGGCTTGCCTCTCCGGTCTAGATAAGAGAATGCTGCTTTCTCGAGCGGCCTGACACCCAGGAGCTCATGCGTGGCTCCCAATATCTCTGTGGCCTTCCTTGCTCTCGTGCATCGCCCCTCACCCGGTACCGACAGGCTTCTCGATTCCTGCGTGCTTTGCATATGTGAGCCTCCAGCTGGGACCGTTCGTCGTCTCCTGCACTCTCTCCTCCAGCAGTGCTGCTTTCAAGTTTAAAGGTCCTGTGCACTTTAAGTTTTGGAAAACAACTAGTCTGCATGTTGTCCTTTGAGCTCTGCATAAACTACCTTGTCGTCCTCCTCATCTCAGTACTTGAAGGATTATGGGAGTTAGAGTCCATAGATAGTTTTGGACATTTCATTCTCAGCGGTTTCACAAAAAGGCCCATCAGAAAAAGAGGTGTTATATGTGTGTTGTAGATATCTGGGTCACAAGTGGGGGCCTGAGCAGAATAATGTAAGAAAAAGGTTTCTTGTCTTTCTCTACCAGGGAGAACTGCTAATTGACAATAGGCTATTACAGTCTCATGTGTCAGAGGGTCTCCCTCATGGGAACTGGGAGGGGTGGGGGGTAATAAAGCATCTTTTTCAGTGAAGTCACCATATCGCCCCAGCAGTTCTCTCCTCCCATGATCCTTCCTCATATAACCGCCCCCAGGATCAGGAAGCGCCTGTCGTCCCCTGACCACATGGGAGGAGGTCATCGCTGGGGAAACCGTGATGACTCAATTGGATTCATCACAGTGTACACCGGTAGGGTCTCTCCCCTGTGTGTTGTCTTTGATGTACCCAAAGGCGTGACTTATGATTAAAGTGCTTACCGCATTATGTGTGCTTGTATAGATTCTCCCCAGAATGCTGAGGCAGGCGCAGAGTATGCCTCACACTCTGTGCACTTAGAGATTCTCCTGCCCCTGTGAGATCTCTTGTAACGGCTAGACTAAATCCGGTAGTGAAGCACTGGACACAGGCACTGCAAGTAAATGCTTTCACTGTCATGTGGGTCTTCAGGTGAGCTGAAAGTGATGGATAAAGTGATTCTCACAGTAGATACTAGAAGGGTTTGGCCATGGTGCTGTGTCAGAAGCAACCTCAGGGTAGCTGTGGTGTGGCTTGACACAGGCTCCACACGTTGTTAGGTCCTTTGCTCTAGCTCCTATTTCCAGAGCAGCACTTGGGGTCCTGCTCACTGCCGAAACTGTGCTTCTCTGTGCTCTCGTGGGATGGTCTTGGAAAAAGGTTGACGGTGGCGTTGCCCTGAGAGTCTGAGTCACGAGCAAGAGGAGTAAGAGTCCTGCCTGTAAAGATGCGTTCAGAAAGGGACCCACATCATCTATGACGGCTATGACTGCCCTGCTCTGACATGTCTGACTAAAACGGACTAAAACGGACCTTCCCGCTGGCTGTCCTGCCCTAACCCTGTGCTGCTCTTACCCGCCCATGCAGCCTGCGATGAGCAGTGAGTGCATACCGCTCCCTGTAGCCAACTGCTGGCTGTTCGGAAACGGTTAGTACGACTCATACAGCGCTGTCATCTGGTCGAGAGGCTGGCCTAAGGTCCTGTGATTACCCCGCTCAGTGTTCTCGATAGCCCTTAGGTCTCCGACTGCTGAGCCTCATGGGCATTGTCTCTGTGTGGGAGAGAGAGCCGGCAACGGGCAGGGGAAACAGTGTCAGGCTTCCCTGCTTATGGTGAATTTGGGACCACGTCCAGGACTAAATGCTGAGACTGAGATCAGTTTAACACGGAACCCGTGACAAGTTTTAAGGCCTTAAGGCCTTAAGGTTTTAACTTTTGTACAAGGTTTTACAATTTTAGGTTTTTTAACCTTTTGAATTTGCACCTTTGCATAAGACCATGCACAAGCCTGAGCCCGCAATGTGTGCTAAATTGTGGTAAACTGTGACAAATTGTGCTAATAGGGACCAGCACTGCAGTTCGTAGCTAGGTCTTTTATTTTACTACAACTTTCTATTTAATTTTTAAATCATGTCCAAGAGGAAAGCAAACGCTGAAATATCACCGGGGAGAGGCTCTAAGAGATGCTACATATCTTTAAGCCAGTACAGGATGTGAACATTCTGATCACAGAGATAGAAGACCTCGTAGACGGCATTGAGGGGGGACCTGCATTTGTACCCAGGATGAGTAATACGAACTGTGCAGTGATTGCGCAGGACAATATCATCTCTGAGATTTACTTAAACAGCGCCCCATTGGAAAAGCCCACTATAGCGACAGCGCAAGGTGATGCTGCCATGGGAAAAGCACCAACACTAAGGGGAGAATCACTGGATGAATTCATGTTTAAAGGCAAATCCTATAAACTAAAGGCAGTGAAGATCCCTGTTAATGGGAGACCTGCCCTGTTTGTGCTGGAGGCAGTGGCAGCAGTAAAGTATAAAGCACAAACTAAAACTATTGACGCTGAAGGCATGGTTGTTGACACTGATCAAGATGGAATGATGGTGCATGCGGAGAAGGGTACTGTACATGAAGAGGGGGAGGTGGTCGAGGTGTGCTCATCGATACCCACTGCAAACAGGTTCACCCCCTTGCCTGCCAGAGACTGAAACTATTGGGCCGACAAGGGAATTCTGAAAACACTGCAGATGGCCCAGGGAAAGATAGATCCCCCTCAGTGAGAGTACAGGCCCAGGTAAAAGCTAAACGGGCTACGATTGTGGCCAGTAGGCTTGTAACCCCCCTTAAAAGGGCTAAGGGGAGCCCAAGGAAGACAAAAGGTCGGAGAGGACTCTCCATGGAACAGAAATGGTGTTACAATCGGGGGGCAATTGAAGATCTCAAACAGGGGGTGGAAATGCTGAGAGAAATGATGGAAAGGGTATTGACTGACCTAGGGCAGCTGGCGGCTAACACCACTCAGAAGTGCTCCCACTGTTTAGGGGCTCAAAGCAAAGCACAGTGTGATAGGAATCTGGGAATTTCCTCACCCAAGTGAAAATCGAGTTAAAAATAAACCTGCCCCAATGACAGCACGAGGAGCCCACAGGGCCATGCCCGGGGGTGGGAGAGGGCAACGGCTGGACCAACCCACTGTTGGAGCTCAATGAAAAATAAGTTGCCAAAGGAGACCTGTCAAGTAGGGTCGGAAATGCTGGTATAACCCCCCTTGTACTTCCCATGCTAGGGAACGGCCGGAGAATCCCCAGAGAGTTCCCATAGTCTTGAAATTCAGGGTTGCCAATAGCCATGCACCCATGCAGGTACCATCCAGAGGCCTGACTGACTGGAAGGACTACTCGACCCAGCATAAGCACTTGGTAGTAATGGCTAATGTCCCAAAATCACGGGAAGGTAGCTATGAGGAGCAAGGCACACTAGGAGAGGGTGCACTTCAGTGATACGAGAAGATATAGTGCACTGTACCGAGGCAGCCATTTGGGGGAGGGGAGGGATTACATCCAGGTTTACCTGAGGGATGACCGGCTAGTACAAGGATTGCTTGGTATTGAAACGAGATCATATCCCCTTGCGGGGTGCAATATTTCACTGAAGGCTGCCATACCACCTGAAATGAGAAACATGAGGCAGGGTCCAATTGGAGCAGGAGTATGGGGAGCCCAAGGACTTCGGCACCCAATTTGCCCCCCATCTCAGAGCTCTGGGGGCAGAGTGATAAAGGCGGGCTCAGATCTAGAGGCGGTAGATTGACTACCAAGTACTGCAGATCTTTAAATTGACCCGAGGCTGACTCGAATAAAGTTATTGTCCTGGAACATAGCAGGTCTGTCTAAACACCTTGTTGATAACGAATGGGTGGGGTCATTGGATCTGTATGACAGAGGAAATAAAGATACAGGGGTATGAACTTGTTGAGATTAAACCCAAGCAGGGCCCTAGAGGGAGACCCGCAGGGGGGCTTCTTGTAGGGGTAAAGACATCAGGAAACTGGGTAGCCAAACAGATAAACACATGATCCTTAGATCTGCTGTCCTTGGAGGTCAACATTTCCACTTGCTGTAGACTCCTTTTGCCTAATGTTTATATAGACCTAATATTATGGCCAGGACCAATGTAATCTGGGCACTCTGTGATATTTTAGAACACTGAGTGCCAGACGATGGTGGGAAGAATTGTGTCATTGCAATGGGGGGCTTTAACACCCAGTTAGAACCACCTAAATTGCTGGAAGGTCTTTGGGATGACCAGGATGAGGCTTGGGGCATCCCAGAGATAATTGCTGATACACTGGTAAGATTACACCCAGCCTCCTCAGAGACTGTTACAATGATGGTCCATGGTAATGCTAAGCATACTGTGAAATGGGTGACCCTGAACCTGGGCGATCTTGCTCCGGTTTGATACAGAATAATTATACTGGAGCTCGAGTGCATTTTTGAGGCAAGTTCATCTCTTAAAAGTAAATGTGCAAGTTATCTCACTTTAATTGAGTCACTAGGAGAATCCCTGACCGTGCTGGTAAGGCGACTAAGACAGGAGGGTAAAAAAATCAAACTTGTGGTTCGACAAGGTGTGCAGAGAAGCAAAGAGGGCCCTGGTCACATGCCTGAGGGGCACTGGCCAGGTAGATAGAGCTCATGCACAGCAATTGCGGAGGGTATATAAAGAGATTATAGCCAGTATAAAATCTGAATACCTACATGGTAGATGGGCTACCCTGACCAAATGTGCGCAGAGTGGGGACCAAGTTGGGTTTTGGCTTCTTATTACAGATATGGATATAAAGGGTGATGCAACTGACCACGAAAGTATAAGCCGGACCAGATGGTATGCCCACTTTGTGGATTTGTACTCATTTCAAATTGAGGGGGAGGGAGAATGTGTGAGCCCCATATTGGATGGTGGCACTGGACCTGAGCATGATGGACTTGGCAACCTAACATTTACAATCACAGAAGTGGTGAGGGCTATAAGAGTACAGAAGGCTGGCAAAGCGCCGGGCCCCGATGGGGTGCCGGTGGACCTTTATAAAAGTGAGCTTGCAATTTGGGCCCTGGTATTAACATGACATTTAAAACTGTAATGCAGAGTGACTGGGTACCTAATACCTGGACATCAGCGATAATAGTCCCCATATATAAAAAGGGTAACCGAGCAGACCCGAAAAATTATAGACCCACATCCTTACTGGATGCTGCAGGAAAGACACATTTGCTAAGGTCCTGCTGTGGCACCTCATGGCATAGGTGGATGATACCAAGCAATTGAGTCATCTTCAGGCTGGGTTCCAGGCAGGAAAAAAAGATCAGTCCTTCCGGTTCTACTTAGTGGTCCAAAAACAACTGAGAATCGCAAACACTAATTTATATGGGGTATTTGTGGATCTCAGTCCAATTTTTTACGTGGCAAAATATCCCCAGTGAACTTTTGCAAGCAATCTAGCCCCGTGTATAATGACAATACGGCAACTGTCCGCTGTGGGAAGGGAGGGAAAGACACAGACTTTTTCAGAGTGGAATGAGGGGTCCGACAGGGTTGTGTCCTTGCTCCAGTATTATTCTGTTTGTACATCAACTCTTTTATTGAAAGACTGTTGGCGGAGAGCACGGACCCACCAAGGTTGGGGGGGACCCCAGCCCAGTCATGTTTTTCACAGATGACACAGTCCTATTGTCCACCACCCAAATGGGACTGCTCCTTGCCCTGTCCACCCTAGCAGATGAATGTGGTAAATTGTGGCTGGAGATAGATGCTTCAGAAACTAAAGCTATGGTTTTTACATCAAAATCATCGGGAATTAAACCATTGAAATTGGAGGTGGGGGGTAAAATTCTAGAAGGGGTGGGTTGGTATAATTATCTGGGGATTCGGTTCTCAAGTGTGGGTCATTGGGTCGATCAGGTTGCCAAAGCCAACACTCTACTGCAAAAAAACAGCACAGCCCTGAAAGCCTACTATGCTAGTCACGGAAGGGGTGCAATAAGCCTGGCCCTCAAACTATACACAGCGCAGGCTAAGGTGACACCATTATATGGTGCTGAAGTCTGGGGCTACGTCGATGCCACCCCCTAACAATTACAGCGAACACATTTCTGAAAGCGGTTTTGCTGCTTCCAGAAAGCACCCCAGCTAGTACAGTTTGTATATATGGAGTGTGGTTTCTCTCCCATTGGCGAACAAACAAGTATTAGACTGGTTTATAACTGGCTCCGGGTTTGGGGAAACCAGGAGCTAGTGAAATACCGGGAAGCATTATTGACATTGGGGGGATGGCACAGGATTCAATGGTTGGTCCACATAAAAAAATGGCTTGCTCTCTTGGGTCTATCTTCATATTGGCAAAATCCACGGATTTTGGGAGCTGACGCGAAGGGGAGAGTCAAGATGTGTGCTAAATTGTGGTAAACTGTGACAAATTGTGCTAATAGGGACCAGTACTGCAGTTCGTAGCTAGGTCTTTTATTTTACTACAACTTTCCATTTAATTTTTAAATCATGTCCAAGAGGAAAGCAAACGCTGAAATATCACCGGGGAGAGGCTCTAAGAGACGCTACATATCTTTAAGCCAGTACAGGATGTGAACATTCTGATCACAGAGATAGAAGACCTCGTAGACGGCATTGAGGGGGGGCCTGCATTTGTACCCAGGATGAGTAATACGAACTGTGCAGTGATTGCGCAGGACAATATCATCTCTGAGATTTACTTAACCAGCGCCCCATTGGAAAAGCCCACTATAGCGACAGCCCAAGGGGATGCTGCCATGGGAAAAGCACCAACACTAAGGGGAGAATCACTGGATGAATTCATGTTTAAAGGCAAATCCTATAAACTAAAGGCAGTGAAGCTCCCTGTTAATGGGAGACCTGCCCTGTTTGTGCTGGAGGCAGTGGCAGCAGTAAAGTATAAAGCACAAACTAAAACTAGTGACGCTGAAGGCATGGTTGTTGCCACTGATCAAGCTGGAATGCTGGTGCATGCAGTGAAGGGTACTGTACATGAAGCGGGGGAGGTGGTCGAGGTGTGCTCATCGATACCCACTGCAAACAGGTTCAACCCCTTGCCTGCCAGATACTGAAACTATTGGGCTGACAAGGGAATTCTGAAAAGACTGCAGATGGCACAGGGAAAGATAGATCCCCCTCAGTGAGAGTGCAGGCCCAGGTAAAAGCAAAACAGGCTAAGATCGTGGCCAGTAGGCGTGTAACCCCCTTAAAAGGGCTAAGGGGAGCCCAAGGAAGACAAAAGGTCGGAGAGGACTCTCCATGGAACAGAAATGGTGTTACAATCGGGGGGCAATTGAAGATCTCAAACAGGGGGTGGAAATGCTGAGAGAAATGATGGAAAGGGTATTGACTGACCTAGGGCAGCTGGCGGCTAACACCACTCAGAAGTGCTCCCACTGTTTAGGGGCTCAAAGCAAAGCACAGTGTGATAGGAATCTGGGAATTTCCTCACCCAAGTGAAAATCGAGTTAAAAATAAACCTGCCCCAATGACAGCACGAGGAGCCCACAGGGCCATGCCCGGGGGTGGGAGAGGGTAACGGCTGGACCAACCCACTGTTGGAGCTCATTGAAAAATAAGTTGCCAAAGGAGACCTGTCAAGTAGGGTCGGAAATGCTGGTATAAACCCCCTTGTACTTCCCATGCTAGGCAACGGCCGGAGAATCCCCAGAGAGTTCCCATAGTCTTGAAATTCAGGGTTGCCAATAGCCATGCACCCATGCAGGTACCATCCAGAGGCCTGACTGACTGGAAGGACTACTCGACCCAGCATAAGCACTTGGTAGTAATGGCTAATGTCCCAAAATCACGGGAAGGTAGCTATGAGGAGCAAGGCACACTAGGAGAGGGTGCACTTCAGTGATACGAGAAGATATAGTGCACTGTACCGAGGCAGCCATTTGGGGGAGGGGAGGGATTACATCCAGGTTTACCTGAGGGATGACCGGCTAGTACAAGGATTGCTTGGTATTGAAACGAGATCATATCCCCTTGCGGGGTGCAATATTTCACTGAAGGCTGCCATACCACCTGAAATGAGAAACATGAGGCAGGGTCCAATTGGAGCAGGAGTATGGGGAGCCCAAGGACTTCGGCACCCAATTTGCCCCCCATCTCAGAGCTCTGGGGGCAGAGTGATAAAGGCGGGCTCAGATCTAGAGGCGGTAGATTGACTACCAAGTACTGCAGATCTCTAAATTGACCCGAGGCTGACTCAAATAAAGTTATTGTCCTGGAACATAGCAGGTCTGTCTAAACACCTTGTTGATAACGAATGGGTGGGGTCATTGGATCTGTATGACAGAGGAAATAAAGATACAGGGGTATGAACTTGTTGAGATTAAACCCAAGCAGGGCCCTAGAGGGAGACCCGCAGGGGGGCTTCTTGTAGGGGTAAAGACATCAGGAAACTGGGTAGCCAAACAGATAAACACATGATCCTTAGATCTGCTGTCCTTGGAGGTCAACATTTCCACTTGCTGTAGACTCCTTTTGCCTAATGTTTATAATAGACCTAATATTATGGCCAGGACCAATGTAATCTGGGCACTCTGTGATATTTTAGAACACTGAGTGCCAGACGATGGTGGGAAGAATTGTGTCATTGCAATGGGGGGCTTTAACACCCAGTTAGAACCACCTAAATTGCTGGAAGGTCTTTGGGATGACCAGGATGAGGCTTGGGGCATCCCAGAGATAATTGCTGATACACTGGTAAGATTACACCCAGCCTCCTCAGAGACTGTTACAATGATGGTCCATGGTAATGCTAAGCATACTGTGAAATGGGTGACCCTGAACCTGGGCGATCTTGCTCCGGTTTGATACAGAATAATTATACTGGAGCTCGAGTGCATTTTTGAGGCAAGTTCATCTCTTGAAAGTAAATGTGCAAGTTATCTCACTTTAATTGAGTCACTAGGAGAATCCCTGACCGTGCTGGTAAGGCGACTAAGACAGGAGGGTAAAAAAATCAAACTTGTGGTTCGACAAGGTGTGCAGAGAAGCAAAGAGGGCCCTGGTCACATGCCTGAGGGGCACTGGCCAGGTAGATAGAGCTCATGCACAGCAATTGCGGAGGGTATATAAAGAGATTATAGCCAGTATAAAATCTGAATACCTACATGGTAGATGGGCTACCCTGACCAAATGTGCGCAGAGTGGGGACCAAGTTGGGTTTTGGCTTCTTATTACAGATATGGATATAAAGGGTGATGCAACCGACCACGAAAGTATAAGCCGGACCAGATGGTATGCCCACTTTGTGGATTTGTACTCATTTCAAATTGAGGGGGAGGGAGAATGTGTGAGCCCCATATTGGATGGTGGCACTGGACCTGAGCATGATGGACTTGGCAACCTAACATTTACAATCACAGAAGTGGTGAGGGCTATAAGAGCACAGAAGGCTGGCAAAGCGCCGGGCCCCGATGGGATGCCGGTGGACCTTTATAAAAGTGAGCTTGCAATTTGGGCCCTGGTATTAACATGACATTTAAAACTGTAATGCAGAGTGACTGGGTACCTAATACCTGGACATCAGCGATAATAGTCCCCATATATAAAAAGGGTAACCGAGCAGACCCGAAAAATTATAGACCCACATCCTTACTGGATGCTGCAGGAAAGACACATTTGCTAAGGTCCTGCTGTGGCACCTCATGGCATAGGTGGATGATACCAAGCAATTGAGTCATCTTCAGGCTGGGTTCCAGGCAGGAAAAAAAAGATCAGTCCTTCCGGTTCTACTTAGTGGTCCAAAAACAACTGAGAATCGCAAACACTAATTTATATGGGGTATTTGTGGATCTCAGTGCAATTTTTTACGTGGCAAAATATCCCCAGTGAACTTTTGCAAGCAATCTAGCCCCGTGTATAATGACAATACGGCAACTGTCCGCTGTGGGAAGGGAGGGAAAGACACAGACTTTTTCAGAGTGGAATGAGGGGTCCGACAGGGTTGTGTCCTTGCTCCAGTATTATTCTGTTTGTACATCAACTCTTTTATTGAAAGACTGTTGGCGGAGAGCACAGACCCACCAAGGTTGGGGGGGACCCCAGCCCAGTCATGTTTTTTACAGATGACACAGTCCTATTGTCCACCACCCAAATGGGACTGCTCCTTGCCCTGTCCACCCTAGCAGATGAATGTGGTAAATTGTGGCTGGAGATAGATGCTTCAGAAACTAAAGCTATGGTTTTTACATCAAAATCATCGGGAATTAAACCATTGAAATTGGAGGTGGGGGTAAAATTCTAGAAGGGGTGGGTTGGTATAATTATCTGGGGATTCGGTTCTCAAGTGTGGGTCATTGGGTCGATCAGGTTGCCAAAGCCAACACTCTACTGCAAAAAAACAGCACAGCCCTGAAAGCCTACTATGCTAGTCACGGAAGGGGTGCAAAAAGCCTGGCCCTCAAACTATACACAGCGCAGGCTAAGGTGACACCATTATATGGTGCTGAAGTCTGGGGCTACGTCGATGCCACCCCCTAACAATTACAGCGAACACATTTCTGAAAGCGGTTTTGCTGCTTCCAGAAAGCACCCCAGCTAGTACAGTTTGTATATATGGAGTGTGGTTTCTCTCCCATTGGCGAACAAACAAGTATTAGACTGGTTTATAACTGGCTCCGGGTTTGGGGAAACCAGGAGCTAGTGAAATACCGGGAAGCATTATTGACATTGGGGGGATGGCACAGGATTCAATGGTTGGTCCACATAAAAAAATGGCTTGCTCTCTTGGGTCTATCTTCATATTGGCAAAATCCACGGATTTTGGGAGCTGACGCGAAGGGGAGAGTCAAGATGGCCTTTCATAGATATAAATTAACAAGGGCACGGACGATCACATTAGCCATGGCAACCGGTCCAAACTGCTTACAGCTCAAAGCTTTGCCAGGCATGGAGCTATACCTGAATACAGTGGAACCAGTGTATGCCCGTGCCTTATACATGAGGCTACGCCTAGGTTGCTTGCCCGTGCCGGAAAATACGAGTAGGAGGGATGGGAAGGGTAGCTCTGAGTGCCCAATGTGTACAAAAGGTGTAGAAACAATAGCACACTTCATGCTAACCTGTGAAGCCTTAAACGAGTTAAGAACCAGGTATTTGAAACCCTTGTTCTTGTTATATAACATTATTACTACTAGGGAAGCTCTGAAGTTTTGTAAAATGTCGAATGACTTGAATGTGCTTTACTCTGTCAACAAGTACATCCATAGGGCTTGGCTAAGGAGGGAAAAGTATTATGTAACGTTGTTCTGACTCGCATTTATAGGAGTCGGTTAAGTGTTCTGTGATGTTCTTGACTTGTGATTTTAAATATTATGTACCATAGTATAGTGTTTTATTTTTTAGACTTGTTTATAATGTATTACATGTATTGCATTATATGATGTACCTAAATGGCACTTCGCCGAATAAAGTTGTACTATGAGTATGTGAATTTTGACAAATCCCGAGATTCAATCACTTCTCTCCAGAGGGGAGCCTTTCCTTGTGAGGCAATGGAGGAGAGCCCGCTACGCAATATTCCTCCTAGGGGTGGCGGTATATGGGACCTCACAAGGAGAGAATCCTACATCCCATTACGCGAAAAAGAGTGGAGGGGTAGTTTTATAGCAGCAGTACTGACAATGCGGAAGTGAGTCCAGCAAGCTGCGAGGTGCGTCGGTGTGTATGTAATGATTAGGCAAGGTCCAGCACAACAGATCTAAAGTGTAATTGATACTGGGCAAGGTCTAGCACAGCAAATCTTGGGGCAGCATGACTAACAATGCAGCAAAAGCAAGCTTTGAGCGAACAGGAGAGGGTTTTGTCGCCCCCTACGCGCTAAGGACGCCTCTGAGGCCAATCGTCAAGGGTGACTAAAGGAAATTATATAGCTTGACTCCGCCCACCCCTCCCGACAAGAACGGTGCTCCTTCCAAGCCAGGACAACCCGGCAGGGCAAGACATTCTCCTCTGGGACAGTAGGCTGAGGAGGTTTGGCCAAGAAATGAATTGATTGTAATATGAGGGGAGGTGGGAAGGGGGAGAAGGAAAAAGGAAATAGAAACATCTGAGGCATTCAGATGGGGAGTTTTGGCCATTAATGCATTGGATGGAAAGATGAGGAGGAATGACAGAAATTTAACATGGTCTGTTGGTCGCGAGGAGTAAAAGAATGTAAAGAATCAATAGTAAAGAACCCAAGTGTACTTAATCTACCCCCACGCCCATGCAGGTGGCCCAAACAAGGCAAGAAGATCTGTGTGGGTGGTCGGTTACTCGTTCGTATCAAGGACCAAAGTGAGGTGGAGCAGCCATAGAGGCGATCACACCAAGTGCATTCAAAGTACAATGGTGGGGGAAACCAGGAATGAGATGGGGACAATTTGAAGAATATGTGGAGACCTCTTACAGAAGTGCAATAAATCAGGGATCGCGGTAGTACACCTGGGTGGCAACGATTTGACAGGTGCAGGAAGAGGGTTATTACAAAAGGAGATAATGGTGTCACTGCAGAGATTAGCGGCTCGCTTGGGGGGAACTGGGATCATGTGGTCAGAAATAATACCCAGATTCAAGAGGAGAGAAGCCAAATCTCGCCAGGCAGTCGAGAATTCCTGTAAAAAGATGAAAAAAGCCATGGCCAAGTTTTGCAAAGGGATGGGTTTTTCACAAATATGGCATGGCCTGATAACCCTGGATGTACCTGAATATTATTTGGAAAATGGGGTACACTTGTCTGAGAAAGGCTTGAACCGTTGTTTTTTTGCGAGGGGGAGGTTGGAAGTTAAACTAGCCGGCTTATAGTCACATAATTTTGGTTATCTTTTTTTTTATGTGCTGTACTGATTATTGGGAAATCATGTAATCATGGTTTTGATTTGCACTGATGTTAAGAATTGTAAAATAGACATTGAGTTTGACGTATTGTTAATGTAATAAACCTGTGGCCTTTTAAGCCACAAGCAAAAAGGAGCCTCCGATTGCATCACGTTTGAGGAATGTTTCATGTTGCAGGTATGGTGCGTTAGCATGGATTTATGGGTGGCAAAGGGCCAAGAAGTGGCCTATTGCCAGGGTTATGGCAGGAACAGAGTTCCCTGCTGAGAGAGTTGGCCACTGAACTGTTGACGTTGGACAGGTGAAAGGGACATTCCTGGTAAAGCTTCAGTTTCGGATCAAGGGAATGCAGGATGACAGCATGCCTAAGAGGGACTTGATTGTATTTGAGAACAGTTACCTTTGTTCAGACAAAGTTTGAACTTTGGTAAGCATTGTCTGGATTCTGTTGTCTGAGGGAGGTGCTCTCAAGGAGGTAGCATTCACAGCTGCTACCAAGAACACCACACTTTGAGACAGAGTACTGGATGTCTTTCCATAGTTTATCGAGGAGCCCAATGAAGTCAAACAGTCCAGGAACAGACACTCCTCTTCATCATCAAAAAAGTAAAAGAGAAAGGCATAGATCACGCTCTTCTTCCTCTCCTTCTTCCTCAGATACTTCTCAGGAAAGGAGCATAGCATGCCCGACTAAATCCTCCACTAAGGATGAGTGGGACCTTTTCAGGAAACAAATGGTAAAAATCTTTGAGAAAGAGGCCCTGTCCTCCTCGAAACACAAAGAAGTGGCCATGCTCCAGCCGATGACAAGCATACAGCCAAGGCAAAACCCTGCGTGCCCTCGAGCCCGGATCATAAGCCTAAGACTTCTCGAGATTATTCGAGTACTTGATGCGACAAGAAATCATCAAAGACACCATCGGGTCAAGAGTTGAGTACCTCAAAGCACAAATCCAAAAGTAAGTCGATGATACCATTGACGCCGATTCAGTCTAAATGCAAGACATCGACGCCGGCAGTAGAGTCATCGACGCCTTTGCCACAAAAACCTCAGGAAAAATAAAAGGTTTTTAAACCTTGACCTAAAAAGAACTTTTTCAGGTCTTTAACCTAAATATATGAGGGTTAGGAGACGTCAGATGACAACCCACCATTTGGCCTTCAATTGGATACTCCTATTATAGATAAGGATACTAATGTCCCAGAAAGGTTCATCTCAGAGGAGACCAGAGTCAGGGAGTTGCAGGATACCCTACAAACAGCTAGTGGGGTTGACACTTCTCCAGAATTAGATTTTGGGTAGCCAGTATCAGCTGATCATGCAGATGCATCATATAGAATCTGATGACTAAGGTTATAGATTTCCTAGGTTGTAATAGACCTGCTCCTCCATTTCAGCAGGACGATCTTACGGCCATATTGGACAAAGGTCCACAAAATGACCCTATAATACCCTTTCACGTAGCTCTCCAAAAAAGAGTAATTTCAAACTGAGCAGTTCCGGATTCTAGCCCTGCAGTTTATAGAAACCTCATCAAAAAATACAGGCCATCAAGTAGCGGCCCATGGTACCTGTAAAAACATCCAACACCGGAAAGTTTAGTGGTCCAAGCAGCTACGTATGCTTCTAAGCAAGCTGCGTACCCAACTATCCCTCCAGATAGAGATGATAAACATTTTGATTCATGTGAAAAGAAAGTCTTTTTGGCTGGAAGCATGGCATTAAAGTCTGCTAACTCTATATGTGCACTAGCAAAATTCACATTCACCATGTGTGACTGTATAGCTATGGCGGCTGATCACATCCCACAAGGGGAGGAAATAGACGGCTTCATGAACCTGATAAGAGATGGAAAAGAGACCATGTGAGAGTCTCTTCAATCAGGTCTGGACTCTGCTGACAGTATCAGCAGAGCCATGGCAGCAAGCATTGTTATACACAGGTTTGCAAGGCAGAGGAAGTCAGGATTTGCACATGACGTAGAGTCTAGACTCCTCAACATGCCCTTTGACGGCTCTCATTTATTTGGTAATAAGGCTGACGAAAGCCTTGAAAAGCTGCAGACCTCAAAAGCGGCAGCCAAGTCCCTAAGTGCCGCCATCAGACAGACTGGTTCCAATGTAAGCCAGTTTAGAACCATAAGAACACTTATCATGCTTGATTCATCATAGATGCTCAGTTAATAAAAATCATGCTACAGTAAAAGATATTCAGGCCGCTACACCAAAACATCAGTCTAACGAGATAACACTACTTGTCATCCTTGCTTTTTTAAATATGCATATTTTTTTTTTATTATTTGATATAGCTGCAAAGACAAACGTTACAGCCTTTCAAATCATAAGTCTATTATACATCACGTCAAGCATATAAAATCTTCATTACTAAAATTTACAATAAACTAAAAGAAGAGCACAAGGAACACTCATATATCACATACATTTACAGTTATTTCTTTTTGTTTTAAAAATCCATAAACTCTTTTCTTTCTTTAAAATGAGCACCATATAGTAAACAATTAACAAAAACTTCCTTAATTACCAGAGTTTTAACGAAGTTTGTCTTTCTATTCATGCATTATTAACAGCCACATTTAACTCTCTCCTTTTTGGCATGAATATCTTGTTAGGATCAATTACATCAGACTGTTCACTTAATATTAAAGATTGAGTAAATAGTACCATTGCCATATTCATTTGTGGAGTCTGGCTGTTATATAGAGAATTCCAGAGAATTTCAGTGTTCAAGATTGTTCGTCCAACATACATATGTTTGAAGCATATTATTCTTCTTTCACTCAATTCATCACATTCCACAATTAGATGTTTTAACGATTCTCTCAGCCCTGTTACTTTACAGAATTTGCAATCATCATTTCCTGTGAGTTTTCTCATGAATCCTACTTCATTGGTCATGTAAAGATTAAGTCTTAACCGTAAATAACCAAATCTATTTTTCGGATCCGGGTATTTTAGCAAATACTGTTCCGTTTTGTGTAACCCTTTGATTTCATATGCTTGTTCCTTAAAGACTCTTAGTTTTACACAAGCATTTCTTGTAGTGATCCAGTCAAACAGCCATAGTTTTTTCTTGGCTCTTTGAGGGTTTGTAATAAGCAGATCCTTATCGATACCTGCTTCCTCCATTATCTGATTTAACCAATTACGCCATTTACAAATTATTTTGTTCATAGACTCCAACATATGTTTACCCATTTTTGCCATCACAGTATTTGAATTTACTGATATCAGGTACTTCCGATATAGCGATAAAACCTTCCAGCAATATATGGCATACAAGGATGTAATTGCTAACTCATGGCGAATCAGGCACATAGGTACCGTTGTTGGCACACCACATATTGTTTTCCAATATTGTCCCTCCAGAGTTTGCCAAGTTTTCGCTAGAATGATGTCTCTCGTTTCTGCAGCATATGTCAGGATCGGAGTGATCTTTTGTTTATAAAAGATTACCGCCGGAGATAACGAGAATTTACCATATTTGGCCAAAATTATTTTGGTTTGGGCAATACCAGTTCGATTTTTTTGTTCTAGTTCTCTGTAATAAGGTCTATCATTTTTATCGTTACTAATTTGTGTTCCTAGATATTTATACTCAGATACAACATCTATAGTAACATTTTGTATGAACCATTTTTTTGTGATATTCATTTTTAGACCTAGCATCATGATTTTACATTTTTCTTGATTTATCTTCAGCAGATTGGTATCAGCAAAATGTGTTAGTGCCAATAGTAATTCTTGTAGGCCCCTTGGAGTTTTATCCAACAGCACCAAGTCATCGGCATAAAACAACCAGGTGACTATCTGATTTCCAATACGTGGAGCGTCCGAAACAGCACTACCAAAATCGTGCCGAACATCAGAAACAAAAAAGTTAAATAAAGTGCTTGCCAAGATGCATCCTTGTTTTAGCCCATGACTTGTTTGAATAGGGTTAGACAAAGTGCCATCTAATGCTAACCTGATTTGCACTGTTGTGTTGGTATGCAATTCATTAATCCAAAATACCAAATACGAGGGACACTTTGCCATCAGTAGTTTTTTGATTAATAATTTTCTGCAAACCGAATCGAAAGCGGCTTGAAAATCAATAAATGCCAAGAATACTGGTTGTTGTTTATCTCGTTCTTGTTGTTTAATGATTTCCAAAATATGTAAGTTGACAGAGGTACCAATTCCTGGTACAAAGCCCGTTTGATTCGGGTCACACAAGTTGTTCGTATTTAACCATTTGTTCAGATCTCTTAGAATCAATCTAGCAAATAATTTGCCGGGAATATCCAGCAATGAAATTGGTCTATAGTTTGTCGGATCGGAGTTCAGCCCTTTCTTATGAATTGGAATGGTGATTGATTTTCTCCATGACAATGGAATACATCCAGTTCTCAATGTATGTTCAAATATCGTGACTAAGATCAGTGCCCAACCCTCAGGGTTCTTTTTGATCATGTAATTCGATAGCCCATCAGGGCCAGGAGCTCTGGAGGTTGATAGTTTAGATATAAAGAATAACACATATTCAACATCAAAGACAAGATCTACAGCTTGGGTGTTATCATGGATGATAGTAGATCTCTTAGTGTACGTGTCTCCATACAATGTTTTATAGTATGTAGCCCATACCTCTTGTGAAATCGGGTTCATTTGATGCACAGTTTGTATTTTACACTGAGATTCTTTTAATAAAGACCATATTTTAGCAGAGCTTTTAGATCTCAGCCTTTCAAGCATTAGTTCTGCATCATCTTGGTACATTTGGACATGCCTCTTTTTATCCAATTTTTGTACTTACATTTAAGCGTCTTCAGTTGGGATATACGTTTATCCAGATCAAGATTCTGAAGCTGTATTTTTTCATATCTATATTGAGTTTTACGCAATGCAATTTCATTGCTATAGGCATGAAGTTTCTGTGGTACTTTGACACATGATGTTTTATTCTGATATGCAAAGATTTGTAATTCTTCAACATAGGATGACTCATTATTTGGATAAAAGTTTTTACTATCTGCATATTTCTTAGTGAGATTTTGATTCAGGGATTCTAACATCGGAGGAGTCCAAAAGAATCTATTTCGTGCAGAGTTCAAGATCATGTTAGACGCTGACGAACTGTCAAAGCTTTTCTTATTCAGACACATTGACCATCTAAAGGATTGAATATCATGGTCACTTTTATCTTGCTGGATTATCTTGAACTCATCAATATAGTCAAACATTCCCTTATCTACAAAAGTGTAGTCAATAAAGGCGGATTGCACTCCTCTGTGCCACGTCGGATTGGGCAGAATATCACCTGCTTTGGCACCATTTAGTCTTAGAAGATGCCATTCTGCCATTAGTGAATCCACCTCCTCGCCACCGGGACAACCTCTTTTCCATTTTGCTCAGAACAGTTGATATTCAGATCACCTGTGATTATTGGATGACTGCAGTTTGGATCAAGGAGTGTTAAATTTAACAATTCATCAAGCTCCTCAAAAAACTGGTTGTCAGAGATGGCCAAATGATTCCAATAACAATTTATTAGCCCGATTGTCATGGAGTCTATTTTTATTTTTACCAACTGTAAAAAGCTATTCGGAGAACTCCACAGTTCCAATTGAATATGGGAGTAATTTTTGACAGCTACCATGAGTCCGGCCACGGCCCTACCTCTCACAGGTACAATAGATGGGGTCATGATGATAATATGTTTATCCCAAATTGGAGGTGTTGACAACCAAATTTCTTGAAAGGCTATTATGTCAAATTCCCATAGGATCATGTTTTTGGAGGCTGTTAAATGCTTGAAACCTCTGGTGTTCCAAGAGGCAACTGAGTATTTATATTCAGATTGGCTTAGCTAATAATTCACCGTTCTGGAATCTGTTACTTCCCCTCTCTGTTCATTTTCAACTGAGGGGCACCTTTGCTGTTTGGAGGTCAATTCTTTAGCATATCCCACTGATTTAGATACATATACATTTCCTCCTCTTGAGGGCTGCTGGTTGTTAATTGACAATTGATTTGATAACAAAAATCCCAGATCGTATAAGTCAGCTCTAGCCTGCCACATTGCATTTTTAACAAACCCCGATCTCATCCATAATTTGACCACTGATAAGTCGTTTTCATGAACAAATTCAATTTGGTCAATGTCAGCAGAGCAAATCCCAGTTAAGGACGGTACATCGGCCAAGATATTCATTTATCTATTTAAATCAAATCATTTGAATTTAAATCTTTTTAAATTTAAATCATTTGTCTATTTAAATCAAAAGTTCTGAAGGGTTGAGGCCAGCATTGCAATAACAAATGGTTTAATTTTTGTTTTTTCAGTATTTGCTTTTGAGTTCTAGGAGTAGCCTGCATCCCCTTTATAGATTGGGAGTGTTGGGCTTGATGGTTCATATTTACTGTAGGCGTTCTGGACGTTTCACCATTATTTATCTGTGATGACGCCTCTTGTTTGTTTGCTTGGAAAATTAATCTTTTTAATGATTGTTCAATTTCCCCCCTCCAATCATCAATTGGAAGTCGAATTTCACCATTTGATTCAGCAGATTCCAGCCTCATCATCTCCTTTTGTGTATTACAGTCAGATGCCATACTTTGGGCAGAATCACTTTTCTTTGCCTCATTTTCTGTGATTTTCAGTTTTTGCTCATTACTCAGCTTAATCAGAGTGTCTAAAGGTTCATATGTTAATGATTTATTTACAGTTTTACGTTCTCTTGCCATTCTGAGTAGATGGACATTTTTATACTTATTAGCTATGGCAGTACGAGCAGTGGCTACTGCTGATTTAGGCATAGTTAGAGCTTTCAGAAAATGTTGTGTACCCGTGATTTTTGCATTCGTCATGCTTTTAATATTTTTCGGTATTTTTGATGCAGTCTTTGCGTGCTGAGATGTTGGATCTTTGTTCTTTTTTTTAAAGATATTATAAGAAGGCGTGTTACTACATTCAGGTACTTCTTCATCTTCTACAACAGGTGTAACCTTTTGTTTTTTATGAGGTACACACATTGCTGCATCCTCCAGATTTTTAGATTTCGTCTTTTTTTCTAAGCCGCATCTTTCACCCACTTTGCATGGTTGTGGAGGTTCAATCACTGGGCTCTCAAGAGACATATGAATGGAGTTATTTTTTAGATTTTCATCGTTTGTCATATTTGTTGTCATTTCTACTATGTAGGAGACTTTTCATTTTACATTTTCGTTGTAAGACTTATTTTTGATTTTGTGTACAATCAATCAACAAGACTTCTTCACATTCGGATGGTCTTACCTTCTTATTTAGATCATTTATATCATCCATTATCAGAACATCGAGCTGCTTCTCACAATGTTTGCATTGTCTCTGTTTAGAGTTTATTTAATGCAATAATAGTACTATGGTCATATGTTGTGCATTTAATTTGGTGTCAAGAGTGTCATATAATCTCGTGAGGGAGAATAAAGCAGCATTCATGGTCTGAAGTGATGTTTTAATGCCTATTACAAAATGCCCGGTGCAGAATGACCCGGTATTAAATGGGGCCTATCATTAAGATCTATGTTATTTCGTCGTGGGGTGGGATGAATAAATGAACATGAGAGAGCCGAAGAATTCTTAGCAGTGGGAGAAAACATCATCAGTGATCGTGAACTTTTTGTTCTCTGACATGAGTATCAGGTTTACAGAGGGTCGATATGTTATCCCCCCTTAGACTCTCCACCCCTAAAAGGTTTAGGGTATTCGGATCCTGATGGTTCAGTGGAATTCCCTTTTCCACAGCGGGTTTCTTCGGGTTGGTATTATCAGCCAGAACAGTCGTCCCGGATTCGACAATTACGCCGGACCCAACAATTATTCTGTCTGCATTAAGTACTTACTGTGTGTTTAAATCCAGAGCTCCGGCCGCTGCTAGAGAGTCCGGAGGCGTACATAAATTAATGGGTAGTTTATTTAGCACCGCAGAAACCTTTGTCGTTTCCTTAGGTACGGGCGCATCTAAGGAGCTCATGGGTGGAGGGATCAACAACGGCCGCTTTCCTCCCGTTGTTTCCCTCCCACCAACCTCACAACATTTTCTAATATCAGTCATTGCGGAACACCCACGCTGATTGCAGGCAGATTTTGAAACTCTCGCCAGATGTATAGTCCATGTGGATGATTTTGGTGATGACATCGTCTCTTTAGAATATGCCATGATTTCGGCCATGATTTCTGCTCGTGCAGGTATGCCTGATTAATCTTAGTGATTATAAAAGGAGAAGGAGCACAAAAGGAAAACAAAAATTAAAATAAAAAAAAAAAGAGCACCTACAAGATTTAGAGCTCAATGTGCTCGTGATATTTGTAATATTCTAGGCCTCTCGCCTCCCGCAGCCAGCTGACAGCCGACAGGCACTTCCAAGCACTTCCCCAATGTGCGCGCACCAATGTGCGCGGCCCGTGCTTAAAGTAGGTATGCTGGGTGGGTAGGAGGAGCTAATAACCAAGTCACTAGAAGAAGGGGTAAAAGGGATAAATATAATTGGATAGGTCTTTGTTTGCTTCACGGACGTCTGTTGAAGTTATATTATAGTTCAGCTTCACCATAAAGTCTCGTACCGTGAGTCTTGCATAAACGCGTGTAGTTGTAGGAGCAGCAGTCTCTCCAGCCGACAGGCACGTCCAAGCCCTTCCCCAAAGCGCGCGCGCCAATGCGCGCGGCCCATGCTTTAAGTAGGTATGCTGGGTAGATAGGAGGAGCTAATAGGCAATTCACGTGAGTCTTGCAAAAACGCGTGGAGTTGTAGGAGCAGCAGTCTCTCCAGCCGACAGGCATTTCCAAGCACTTCCCCAATGCGCGCATGATGCATATTAGTAAATGTCATGCCACAGTAAGCAATGGCTAGACTGACTGCACCAAAATGTCAGTATAGCCAGTCACTCACTCATACAACTTTTCTTACATCCACCCATTGCATTTTCTACACAGGCACACACCCACCCACTCAGAACATTTAAAAACACACCATCACATTCATACTCATTCACACACCAGTCACTCACTCATACACCTTTTTTTTATCTCCACCCATTGCATTCTCTACACAGGCACACAACCACCCACCCACCTAAAACATTCAAAAACACACCATGGCATTCATACTCATTCATACACCTTTTCTTATCTCCACCCATTGCATTCTCTACACATGCACACACCTACCTACCTAGAACATTCAAAAACAATGCAAGAAACTCATGGTGGCAACAGTAAAGACAGTCACAAGTGATCACAGTTCAAGGATGCTCATTGAACTTTATAATGGGTGAGATAAATTCCTAATATAAACCTAAATCTAAGATGGGAGCAAGTTACAACCATCAAATAATAATAAGGCAGTCCTAGTGGCGTCTTGTCAAATAAAAAGGGCCTATACTAAAAATAACGATTGCCAATCCTTACCGCTAAGTTACAAAAATAGTGTAGGATAATGTTCGCCAGAAAAGAAAGTAATATTCACAAAATGAAAAGTCAGGATGGTATGTCTGGGTCTGCCTTCCCCACATTTTTAGCACGGGACAAGGTGGGATTCTGAGCACAACACACTCCTGGGCCTCTTCAGTACGAGGTTCACAATTCCAGTTCAACAATACCAGCACATTCAGCAGCCAAGTCTCTTTTCTACAAAGTGTCTTGCCTTAAAAGGGCTGGTGGATCAAAACAACAAACAAGCAAAAGTTCCTTTGCTAATTTTGCACCTTGGGCGATTGCTCTTCGCCCCTTGGATCTCCCTCTGTCTCAGATCCTCCTTGCAACTTGGGCCTCCCTCCGGCGAGTTCACTACGGCCTTTCGAATGCAGCTTGCAATATTCAAGAGCCTTAATGTCTTTTTAAACAACTTCCTACTGTGGACAACCCTCGTTCGGGTTCACTCTTGTTGCAAAAAGTTCATGGGTGTATTGCTGTTCACCCCAACTCGCAGGCATCCCTCTGCCGGGTTCACATCTGCCGATTTCAAAGTTCAATTTGCTTTATCACGATACAGGATTTACTTGTCTTAGTTTTTCCCCTGGCAGTGAGTCAGAGACTTTCGAGTTTACACAGAATTTGACGTGACCCTTGTAGGACCACTCGGGCACCTCATGCCGCCCTTTCCTAGGGCCTTCTGGTACTTGTAGTTTCAATACAAAAGGGCCAGCGAGAGTCCTTCGAATGAGCACTCCTGCGGCGACTGACCACTCTGCAGCTGGCCCTTCTGTGGGCTTTCTCAAAAGTTCTAACGAACAAGTTCTTTGTTCTCAAGTTCTTGCGTTCATCTAATGTTGCCAATTGCAACCTTAGGCTCAAAGACAGTTCAGTTTCCTATCAGCTTCCTCAGACTCACTGATTGTGTTGAGTCCGCTTGGCTTGCTGCTGGAGTCAAGGACAGTACCACTGTAGCCAGCATGCCGCCCGCCTGTATTATCAATGCGGGAGGCCCCCATGCATCTTTGACATCTGTTGCTCTACATGTCAGCTATTTTTCCCCTTCTTGTAATTCCCTTTCTGGAGGCTTTGCGGGTCTGCGTTGAAAAGGGCGAGGGCAATTCCCTCTTCGTCCCTCCTGGTCTCGCCGCCTTTCTCCTCCGTTTGAACTGCTGGTTCGGTGTAGCTGTTTCTGCGTGCATTTGGCCTTGCTCATAGTGTGCTCTCGTGCTCTGCCTTTTATCCCTGTGGGGAAAGTAAAGGGCCACCAGGTGTGCATGGTTATTGTCAATTGACTGACTCTGCCTGACCTGTGTGTTGGGACATGTAAAGTAAACGGCTCTAGTGCTAGTGCGTTGTCTGTTACGGTGTAAGGAAGTGTTTGTATCAGAAAAGAGGGCAGGGGTACAGCTTCTAGGTATCTTACAGGGTAGGATGGGGAAAAGGTGTTACAAGGAGGGAGGTACCATGTCTCAACCTTCGGTGTCCCACTTCCACTCCCCGAAGACCCCTCATTCAGGTGATCCTCCCCCAGGAACTGGATCCAATAGTGTAAGGCAGAATCACATGCAGTACCCTTTGGGACCACTAAATGCAATTAAGACTACAAGTGTCAGTACAATTTCACCTTTGGTACAAGCCTGTACTACACAGTATTGTGGTAGCAGTGGCTGAGCAGCCAGACTTATCTCAAGAGTAAAGTGAGCAGTACAAGGGGTTACACAAGGGACCAACAATTACAGTGATTCAAATAACCAGTTACTCAAGGTTTCTTGGTAAAAGAATATACATTTATTTACACAGTTGTTTGGAAAACATTACACTAGCAAGAGCAGCTCAATATCATATACTAATATACTACAAATACACAACCAATAAGTTATTGAACAAGTTCAGCTCCCCTGAAGTGGGAGCAAAATGGCACTTCAATTACTTTTAAAAGGGGTAAAAAGACAAGGTTAAAAGAAATCAAGGCACAAATACTTTCATACGCAGGGCAAAGGGTTTCAGTTCACTACAACCAGCAATTCAATTCAATTGGCCTGGGCCAAAGTCAATGATTCTTGTATAGGATAGCACAGTTCTGGTAATAAATGGTTAATTCTTTGCCACGGATCTTAGAAGAATTTGGTCAGATGAAAAGTTAGATGTTGGTTTAGGGAAGGACAAGCCTTCAAAGTCGGGAAAATTTCACAAACTTTCACCGCAGCCGAAAAGATTTCCTGACCGCATTTGCACAGTACCTTTAAAGTGAAGAAGAGCTGTAGATGAGGCAGTTGTTCCTGGCAGTTCCTGCAGATCTCGCTGTTCCTGAGCTTCAGTCGTGGGGACAAGAAGGAGGACGTCGGGAAGTTCCTGCACTGCCCAGGGAAGAGGCCACAAGCTTGGCAAAATGTCAGTATGAGTTGTGTGAGTGCCTTAAAGACCACAAACTGGTATCCTTCCCACTGGCTATCCGGTTTTCCCCAGCACTCTGCAGAACATTCGACCAGTATGGGGATAGTGTCCAGGCGGCTTACGAGTTGGTTGTTCCCACCAAACTCAAGGGAAGAAGTTAACCTTGAAGGGCTTGTCTGTCGATGGAGTTTCAGGCAATTCGGACCTGCAGCAGGAGTTGCAGCAATCATCTTCCTTCAGCTCGTCTTTGGTTCTTTCGTTCCAGTGGTCGACTCTGTTTTCCAAGTCCCAGAAGCCTGCTTTTAAGCAGTTTCCCCCCATTCATTCCAGCCTGGCTGTCACTCACACAGCAGGGTGGCTGTCCTTGCCAGACAGCCAGCCGGCCAATCAAACCAGAGTGCATTCAGGTCTCCTAGGAGACTAAGCACAGGGAGTTTTGGGCACCTCCCTCACATCCTGTCCACCCCAGACACTCAGGCGCCAGAGGAGGGCTTCAGCACTGAAACCCACCAAAGGCCAAAGAACAAAGGGACCAAAGCTGGTTTGGCGCGCAGAGTTGGACACTAGAAGGACCTTTCCTAAAGGAAACAGCAAAAAAAGGTGACCAGGGTCTGTTTTTACAGATAGCTCTTGGGCGCCATATTGGAAAACATGGCTGACACGATTTTTAGCTACCGATGTTTGCGGTCGGGAAAACTAATGGTAGTTTGTTTAAAACCACTGTCATCAGCCATTTAAAGTAGGAAAGGGTAACATCTGACAGTTACATGAGTGTTCAGACTCAGGGGATGCTAGGTAACCCCTCCAGCACTCTATAGTAGGATAGTGTGTGCTGGGTCTGTAAATTTAAAAGACTAGTAAAGTCAATTTAACTTTACATGCTCTGGGAGACGGTAGTCAGTCCCAGAGAAGGTATTTCAACCTTGGGAAGTTTTAAAAGACACCCATGTGCCACTGCACTGAAGGTGCTGTGTGACACATAAGAAAAAGATGATGCCTATGGAGTTTGTATAACAATCCCATAACCAAAGAACCCAAAGTAAAACATACATCAAAATACATAGAAGAGTGGTAAAAAAGGCTCACACTCTTCCCAGGTAAAAAAATCAAATCCTAGAAATCCAGCAAAGTTGCTGGGGGTCTCAAAAGGTAAGGGAAATTAACACAATTTGAGAATTCACCTTAACAAATAGTGATGGCCAGGTCCTGGCCACCTGGATGACAGATCTCCGGGGTCTAGCGAGTGAGACACCTTCAGATTTCTTACATCACATACATACATCGGACAAGCACTTCACACACACATTGAAAAAAAAACATGACATTTTTCTTAAAAGCCTTCTTACCTTTTTCTTGCAGCTTTGGTGGGTCCTTCCAGGCCATCCTCGGCTCCTCTATGCTGCTCACAAACAGAGACCAGGAAGCTCAAGAGCTTCCTGGTTCCTGTAAGTGAGCTGCGAGGAAGCTGAGGGAGAAGGAGTTGAATCTGAATGTGGCATGTGACATGTGTCACATGTCATGGTCTGCTCCAACGCCAACCTCTACTGAGCGCTTCTCTGGCCCAGCCTTCACCCTGATGGATGTGGACTGTGTCGGGGACCCCCCAGACCTGGTGTGGCAAGGGCCCCCACACCACAGGGGCTGCAGGGGCCCCCACTACACAAGGAGCTTCCATTTTAAAAAAGCAAACACATTTGTATTGTTTTAAATAATTGGGGTTGCAAGGGAGTCCCCAGGGGTTGCAAACTGCGACCCCCAAATGACGTCCCTGAACTAGTTCAATCTTTGCCCAAGGGAAACACTATAGGGCTGATTCACAGCGTTTTCCAATGGAATTGCACCATTATAAAATACTTTTGTGAATCAGGCCCTATACATTTGTTTCAGTTTGAGACCCAGACTGCTCTACTTAAATGTAGGTCTGCATCTCCTGTCGACACGATTTCTTTGCGGGTCCTCCTGACGCTCCATTTGAAGACCGTCACTCTGTTAATGACGACTTTGCACCATTCTTTTTTTGTCCGGGACGATCCCTCAGTCCTTAAAGCATGCATTGGTCTCTCCACTGTTAAAGAAGCCTCATCTTGACCCCTCTATGGCGAAGAACTACTGCCACATATCTCTTTTACCAGTTCTCATGAAGTTGATGGCGTCCATTGTTACCCCGCAAATGTATCCTGCACCCATTTCAGTCTGGCTTTAGACCTCTTATGGGCACTGAGTCAGTGTTCATTTCCATTCTTGACGATTTTGCTCTGCTTCAGGACTGCAGGAAGGTCGTAGTTGTGATTCTCCTGGACCTCTCTACAGCCTTTGACACTGTTGATCATGGAATTCTGCTACAGAGGCTGGAAGGTGCAGGAATTTTAGGCTATCTGCTTCTTTGGTTCTCTTCCTTTCTGTCTGACCGTTTTCAAGAAGTGTTTCTCCCTCCTTTCAAATCTCCCCCGGTGGCATTGACATGTGGTGTCCCGCAAGGCTCTGCTGTTTCTCCTCTTCTGTTCAATTTATACCTGTGTCCACTAGCAGATCTTATTGCTAGTCACAGGGTGCAATTTTATATATTTGCAGACGACACACAGGTGTTCTCTCAACTTAATTCTCCAATGTTAGACCACCTCCCTTCCAAACTTCGGAATTGCTTGTCTTCCATCGGGGATTGGATGACTTCCAATTTGTAAAACTAAATGGAGAAAAAACAGAGCTTCTAGTGATTGGTTCTCCCTCTTCTTGTATCTCTTGGGGTACAGAATATTGTCCGCCTTCTCTTGGGCCCTGTCTGTTGCCAGCCAATTCATCTAAAAAGCCTGGGTGTTCAATTTCTGTCCAGTGGCTCTAGAGAAGCGCAGATCTCCCCTGTCTGCCGGTCTGGTTTTGGTAAACTGAGGGGTTTGAGGATGATTTTACCTTTCCTCCCCCTTGATTCGTGTGCCAAGGTAGTTACCTCTTCCATCATTGGTTCAGTAGAAAACTGCTCCTTGGATCCGACACTAACCTAAATAAATTATCCCCAAACTATGCATCTTTTAACATTGATAATAATATCATTACAGTTATGCCTGTAGTAAAAACACTAGGTTTCTATCTAGACTCCTCCTTTACCTTTAAAAAGCAAACCAGCTCCCTCGCCTCCACAACAGCTTACACTTGCAAGCTAATAAGGGCTGCTAGACCATTCCTCTCAAGGGCCAGTTGCATCACCTTGGCCAACGCTCTAATCATGTCCAGATTAGATTACTGCAACGCCCTGTACTCTGGAGCCAACAAATATGTCACTGACAAACTACAACGACTGCAAAACAATGCCCTAAGAGCAGCGTTGAATATCCCAAATAGAGACCACATCACGAAATTCAGGAAAGAGACCCATTGGCTAAAAACAAAAGACAGAATCTTCCTAAAAACCATCTCCATCACATCCAAATGCCTAAATAACCTAGCTCCCTCGTATCTAGCGGATAAAATCCCGAGGAGAATTACGACACGACCCACCAGAACTGCCAATTCATTCATGCTTGAAACCCCTCAATTCAAGCTGACTACGGACGGAGGAACCAGTTTCCCAGTCAAAGCGGGTCAATCCTGGAACTCCCTCCCTATGGACCTCAGATGCCCACTATCGTACGTCAGATTTAGACACAATGCCCTCAAGTGGCTCCGCACTAATGACCTATAATCTCCTCGTCCCATCTTCTAACACCCCACTATCACCCTATACCTAGACTATGCTCTGAGCTGATCCCGACCTGCACTTGATCAGCCAGATCCAGTATTAGACACTGGGCCTCATCACGAGTCTGGCGGTAACCCTTAAATGCGGCGGTAGCGCCATTACTGCTGCATTTAAGGGTCCGCCAGATCATGGCCTTGGCGGATTTCCCACCAGCTCTGAGCTGGGGGGAAATCCGTTGCAAAATTGCTGATTTTCGGCGCTATTACCGCCAGCGGGAAATCCGCCAGCGGTAATAGCGTGATTTTTCCCTATTGGGCGCAATGAGGAATGAGGAATTCACGAATGGGCCCAATGGGGAATGGGCACTAACCATTCCGCCAAACCGTGATCCGGCGCTAATAGCGCTGGGGGGTTTGGTGGTAGGGCTAATAGCGCCGGCGGTAATACCGCCAGCGTTACCGCCCAACACATGATGAGGCCCACTGTATCCTTAGGTATGCACACTGTATGTACATCTTGTAAGACCCAGCCTGGTCCTGATTTGCACCTTGATCAGCTATATCTTGTATCATATTTTGTATTATACACTGTATTATATTGTACTGTATTATATTGTTTCGTTCTCACATGTATGTACCTGCCTGTAACTAAGCTTCGAGAATTCCTGTACTGTTGCGCCTGTCTACCTAAGGGCTTGGTGCACATTAACAAATAAACAAACAAAGAAACGTTGGTCAGCCAGCTTTTCTACTCCAACGCCTTCAGATCTTGCACAACTCCCCTGCATGACTGGCCCTAAAATGTATTACCCACAAGGCCTGGCAAACCACCGAAACACGCAGGCAAAAACACATGTCCTACCTTCCCACATTCCCACAGGTGTCCTGACAAAAACAATAACTCACTTCTAAGTCTAGCAGTCCAAAATAAAATACTGGGCCTCATTCCGAGTATGGCGGTAAGGGATACCGGTCACCGTTAACGAGACCGGTGCCGGTAATCCCTTACCGCCACATTCCGAGTTCCCTTTGCGCCCTCGTCCTTAACGCCTGCTTTTAGCAGGCGTTAGAGACGAGGGCGCAAAGGGGCTTTTTAGCCAATAACGGTGACCGTAAAGTACGGTCACCGTTATTTGCAGTTTCCCCATTCCCATTGAGTCCTATGGGGGCTCATTTGGGAATGGGGAAGGTCCCTGGGAATGGCAAATTAACGCCCTGGTCAACTCGGAATAGGGCGGTAATTTCCCATTCCACCAGGGCGGTGCCGGTACGGGTCCGGTGCCGACCAAGGCGCTACTACCGCCATTGGTTAGCGCCGGACTCGGAATGAGGCCCACTGTCTGTGTCAAAACCTATGCTGACTTCTATAAAATAACAATGTGTAGGGAACTTGATAAACTCAAAAGTGTTCACAGTAAAAGTAGTTTGGCACTGGAGCTCCTCTAGCTCCCTTCCCTAAATTCAAGACACTCAGGTTCACATGGTTCTGCAGGCTTCTCAGGATTCACTTGCAAAAAGTTCACAGTACCTTTTTCTCACAAGTTCTGTGGGCCTCTGCGGGTTCCCTTTCCGAACTCCAAACCCTCTGATTTTGACTCTTTCCCTTTCCTAAACTCCAAGTCCTCTTGACTTGTACACGTTTAGCTTGTCACACAGTTCACTTGTTCAACCGGGTCTTCCTAGGTCTTGGCGCAGTTGTCAGACCACACAGTATATCCCTTTTTTATATATTTCTTTCTTTATCTTTAAGAATTGTCATCATCAAGAACTATATTGCACTAATGAAATACACAAATATGAAGACAACTGCATGGTTACAGATTCCCCTTTCAGTAAAAGGCAGACTCTCGCTTATTAAAATTATACTAATACCTAAAGCACTGTACACATTTGTAAATGTACCCATCTGGCCAGGCACCAAACTGCATCACACTTTAGCTAGGTTCCTATAGCATTCTGGCGCTCTGGGGAAAAATGGGAATTAATGGCACAGCCGTATACAAGGGGCTGGTTCAACGGGCCTAACCTAGAAGCCTACTGGGCAGCGTCTCAAGCATAATTTGCCTCTTACTGGCATGATCAAGAAGAAACCCCACCACATGTCAGGTTAGAAAAAAACAGCGGCAGAAGGATCAGAAATGAGGACACTTATATTAGACAACAGATATAGAGGTGACTGTCCCTATAACCCTGTCTCTGCCACACTACATGCCTGGAAGCGCATCTTCCACAGAACAGAAGAGAGGAATCCATATTACCGCTGGCTACCACTGTGGTCACTTTCCACACCTCTCACCAACACGAGATGCTGCTATCCGCAGGTGATGAGAATCTATGGGATATAATTGTATATGCGACTTGTTTCCCGGGGGGAAGTTCTTGACAACTGAGGAATTTAAAACAAAACATGGCAACACACAAGTGGGGCTGCTACAATACTACAGATTACGGGCGGCAACTTGGGCTAAATGGGAATCATGCCCCACTGAACCACTTGAAAATAAACTACTGGCCTATATATCAAACTCCAGTGGCTGCAGACGTGCTTGCACCATATACAGGGTGACACTGCTTGGAACACTGATACAAAAACAACCATCGAGAGAGAAATGGGCGAGGGAACTAAATCAAGAGATAAGTGATGCACAATGGGGAGGAAATAGGTACGTTTACCACTTCAGTCTCTATGAATGGCCGACTGAAGGTAATACAGTAATATAGTATATAATATTACTTGTGCTACACTATACGCCATACAGACTCAAGAGAATATTCCCGGATCACACCAGACTCTGCCTGAGATGTGGGACGGTGGATGCGGGATGTCTACACATGCCTTGGTCCTGTCCGAATCTGTCACACTATTGGACACATATATACAAAGTAATGTAAGAAATAATTGGCTGCTACTCTGATGCCTGCATTATTTGGAAAGTGGCAAAATTTGCTGGAAAATAAAACTAGGTTGTTCCTAAATGTGTGTGATATGGTAGCAAAAATATGTTTTATTTGGAAATGGAGAGCTAGTTGTCCCCCATCTACACAGGAACGGATAAAAGATTTAACATGGGTAAATGAATATGAAGAACTGTACATATCATTGTCGCTGCGCGTGTCCAGTCCCAGAGATATCTGGGGAGAGTTCAGAAACAACTTTGCTAAAGACTAAACAACAAGGTGAAATATATGAACTAAACAATGAACGTACTAACCACATCAATGTATAGATCTGTACTATACTGTGTATGGAGCCCATCAATGTTCAATCAACACACTGGAAATTATTATGCTTTGTATTTTTGTACTTACTTTGTGACTGCCCATCTGAAAAATAAAGTTTAAAAAAAAAAACATTCTCATCATCTTTATCTGTAAACATTATTGCCTTCTTCACATTTTACTTTCTTTAACCATTTCCCTCGTTATCTGGCTTCGGTGGGGTTTTGCTCACACTTTGCCTCTTCCTGTGGATCCCCTTCTGCCGTTTCACAGTAACAGCCATTCTCAATTCCTTTCATTCGTCTCAACTAATAAAATTGATACTTTTCAATTGTGCTTCAATATCGGAGACTTTCGAGAACGCTTTTTCTTAAGCACGATCACTCTGATACAAGGTTTTACTATCTCATTTTCTGCATCTCATACGTTCGTTTCGCTTTAACTCAGAGCTTTCTATTAACATGCTGCCTGCATGAGTTTGCACTGACACAATGTAATTCAGCAACTTTCACTTGCGTCCTGGGTTTTTTCTTCTGATTGAAACTCACTGGTCATGCTGTTGCTTCGGTTAGCTTCTGCTTCTCACGGCTGAGGTCAGGGTCTCACCTCCTGCCCCTCAGACAATCCTGAGCTCTTATCTCTCTGCTCAGGGGAACAAGCAACTTCTTAGGCTCACAAAAAGAGACACCTGTGGGCTCCCTTCTCTGGACTCTGGCTCCCTGGAGACACAGTTCCCCCACCACGTTTCCTCTCGCAGCCTCACTGTACAGTCGGTACGCATCTCAGCAACCCATTCTCCACCTTCTGGGCTGCTCCAGCTCAACTGTGACTCTGACTTGCCCGTCTACTCATTCAACTTGCTTTCTCTGATCACTCCTTTTATACTCCTGTGGAGTAGTAACAGGCTGCAGATCAACTTAATGTGCCTGACCTTGTTAAGGGGACAACTCCCCCTCTTCCTCGTTTCAGTCCTTGAGCGGTACTGTGGGGAATAGGTGTTCTGGGACTTGTAGTATCCCATGAAGGCTGAAGGGGGCTCGGGTAGGTCAATGTGTTGCTGGGGATAAATGTGTGATGTATCTAATCCTTTCTTCCTCGCCTCCATCCTTTTGTGGTGTTCTCTATACGATGTTTGCCTTGCTTTTGATGGCTTTTCCCTCTTTTTATAATTAGTGGAACTTTGGCGAGCAGTGTAGGATAAGACTGGTAAAATCCCTGAAATACTAAGGGACATTGCTACCTGGCACGTGTCAAACAAAATGAAAGAAACGCACCGATTGCTGTGTTTTTGAGCCTTACCTTATGGTAAGCCAACACATGTTGTGGTGTGTCCCTCGCGCTGGTCTCCTGTTTTTCTTTGCTCTGTCCTGTAACTATGGGCCCTGGAGGCATTACCTGACACTGTAATGGCCCCCTGCCTCGGGACTTATTGCCTAAGTAGGGTGAGTTAATACTAGCGAATGGAGGATATCATGTTTTTGGTTGGTACCTCTGTTTTCTATGTTTGTAGGTTAGCAGATGTTTCCTAAATTAATGGGACAGGAATACCAATATCACAAAAACATCTCAGGGGTGTTATATTCTCCCTGCAAGAACAATGTGTTATGCCACGTCTCACCGAGGACTTTTCCCCTTCTACTCCCAAAGACCCTGTACTCAGGTGATCCTCCCTCGCTTGCCCATCCTGGGTTGGGATCCACAAGCGATTGCCCTTCCCTGGCCACCTGAACAATGGATCCCTGTGAAATAAATCTGAGAATGTCCTCAAGTTTCTCACATAGCCCAGATGAAACACACATAGATATATACTGATTGACATATACCACTCCTGATTACCTGATTGGCCATTGCCTCTCCCATGGATGCTAAATAGGTACATAGAATCCATTCATAGGCTCCAAATATTGCGCTAGCACCTGGGACAGAGAACAAAGGAGATAAGAATCTGAGAAGTGTGGGAAACAGGGTGCTGGAACACCTCAGGAGAACAGATCCCAAGAACTGTGACAATAGGCTCACAATGTACTGTATCCTTTGCCAGGATACACCTGGCCCTGAACCTGCATCCCATTTTGCTTACTGTGATGAAATGTACGTTGTAGTTTTGAATTTCATACTATTATAAATGCGCCTTGAAACACCATTTGATGCATAGGCGCATTATAAATACCCAATAATGTATTAATATGTTCATGCTGTCATACGTTATCTTGTGCTGGTTATTGTATGCATCCCACCCTTTGTTGAGCCTTAACTTTTTCTTCGCTTTACAGTTAGAGAAGTCATCCTCAGTGGAGCTTTCTGTTTTGACTTGTGTGGGTGACATGATTTTCGCAACCAAGCTGCTTAGGAGTGCCATTGTTTTAGAGTTGTCACAAAAAAGAATGTGTTGGCTACTTTTGCAATTTCTTTTCTGTTTATATATCTTTCATTAAAAAAAATAAAAAAGCATAAAACTTGATTTCTTCTCTACCAGTTTGCTTCTTTCTGTTAACATTGATCAAATCAGCATACCTTCTCCTGCTACAAATGGCCTTCAACCATACTGAATGTGGGCCAATAAAGCAAAGGGGGTGTTGCTAATTTATATATGCTGACTGTAATAACAGAGTGGGAAGGAACATTGCATACTGTTAAGTATATTGCTGTGCCTTGCAACGTCAGCCAGGAGAACTCCTTAGTAGTCCTTAAGAAGATATCATTCATAAGATACACAGTGAATATATTTTGAATCCTAAGTATTAAACTCAATATTTTTGACAGGGGTGTATTTGTAGGCAAACAGCCTAACACTCCTGGGCCCTATTCCACTCGTAGCCCAAACTGAACGGCTCTCGTAATTGGCTACAAGTCACCAAAGAGCTATAAACCCAATCAGGGTTTAGCTAGCCAACTATGATTCTATGAAGGCCACTTGCCTGAGGGACGACTATAGTTGTGTCCTGATTTGAGCTGTTAATTATTGTCAGGTAATGGAGGAGTGCTTCAGTTGGAAAGGGTATTGAGTACGGAGGGAGTCAGATACATACAATGGGGTCTTCAGGTATTCAAAGATGGCAGTGAGGTCTTCCATAGTCAGTGTATTGAACATTGTCCAGATAGCTGTGGTTTTGTGAGATGGGATGTGTAGTGTGCTGTCAGTTGTAGTGTTGGTTTCAGCATAAGTGCAATTATTTCATTCGGAGTAGGTGGGCCAGGACTTTACGTCGAGGGTGTGATGCTTGCATAGGAGGGAAGCAGCACTTCTCACCAGCTGTTTCATAGTTAGCAGCACTTTAGGTCACCAGGCGGTGTTTCAGCACAGGTACAGAGAACCCACAACCGGCCTTCGCAAGAAGGTTTAGGAAATATGTAACCCGTACACTGCTTCAAGTAACCCCCCACCAAACCTGCAACACCCCACGTGACACCCCGTCCCCAAACCCCCAACACTATACCCAGACAAAAGCACTCAACAGAAGTGGTGTGTGGGAGACAAACACCTGCATCATGCTTTATATGGCAAGAGTTAACTTATAGGTGCTTCGTGTACATGGTATCACAGTGACTGGATACTGCTCTGCACTAGCATCCTGGCTGTGCTGGTGAAGACATTCTTTACATCCTCATCCGGTTTCCTGACAGCGCATAGCTGTGAGCACGGACGTCAGAGCAGGAGGTCGGTGTCAGAACCCCAGTATGAAGTTTCAGTTGCTGGCATCTTCACTCTGTATTCCGTGTACAGTGATGGTATTAATGGCAGCCTGTTTCTCCTCTCCCACAACTGCAAAAATATTGTTATGCACAGCAGCTAATTCATAAAAGTCTTCAAGCATAATTCTGCGCAGAGCTGGAACCACTGACCAGCCCCTTGCTTAAATCTCTAACTCGTAACTCCCCTCCCTCCCACCTTTCCCACCCGCCCCTCTTTCCCCTTTTCTTTATTTAGCCCTCGACAATTTCAGAGTGCATACTTACCTGTTGACTGCCAGCTTAATCCCACAGGCAAAGCGGTCACTTGTCCCAGTTCCCACTTTCCCTTCCCCAATCGTCCTTGCCCATTTTCCTGCAGGTAGTAATCTCTGATGGGTACGAAAAAATGATGACCTTTGCTATCATATTTTCCTACCCTGTCAAATGTTCCTACCTCCCGTCGTCAGGCTGGGAACACCCAGTTACCTATGTTATAATACATTTTCTAAAAAAAAATGGACACCTTGAGTGTCCTACCCACATCGTTGTGAATGCTTTTGGTCCCTACCAATGGGACGTCAAGAGCATAGCCCCGCCCTAGCAGCTTCCACTTATATTTCAACCATCTTCATTGCTGATAGGAATCCTTGTGTTCATGTCTCCAAAGAGAGAAATAATGTCAGCAACAATTGGCTGGAAATTACCTAACGTACCAATTGAGTATCACAAGAACGCAATGATCACGTTGACCTCCTTTTTCCAAAATGCTGCAACTACAGCGGAAACAGCATTATGTTCTTTAGACGTCAAGAGGGCCTTAAAGTATTACCTTGACCACACAAAAGCCATCAGGGCTACAAAACAACTTTTCATTGCATTTGGGTGTAGCTTAGCCAGCAGTGAGAAAGATCAAACCCGCAGAGATTCATAAACCTCTCGTTGTTTCATATTATTAGCACTGGTATCGCAGAAGGGATGTACCCTGCAAGTCCACAAGGGGGCAGAGAGCTCCCTGTGAGAAGTTATCTCACAAGAAAGAAGGCACAAGTCTCCAACCTTCGCCCAGTCCAAACCATACGTTATAGTGCCCAGATGCCCCCATCCCAAGACCCCAGCATTCCAGTGTACTGGTCAACCCCAGACCACCGGCTTTAAAACTGTTAAGTGTGCTGATCTATCGGGAGGATCACAGCAGAAAGGAGAGTTCACCCCACCTGGGGTCGCTGTGATTTATGCTACGAGGAAAGTAACAAATGTAAGCTCGGGTGGGAAGAACTGGAACAGTGCTGACATGTCTGGGATCGAGCAGGGGTTTAGAGTTATCGTGATCTCAAAAGTAACCTCTGCTCACATGCCTGCAGTACCATGTGCACATTAGGCCACGGATAGGAGATCTACTGAATTGTTACAGTAATAGCCAATTAGGAGCTACGTACTTGATGACGTATGAAGAAGAATCCCACGTGGAAGGAGAGGAGCAGACGAAACTGGGACCAATGGCCTGGCATCCCCTATGGAGCAGACTGCCTATGTATAGGGTCGCACTAACTAGCTACGAGGATTTCTAACCTATGTGATGTCAAAATGTGCTATCAGTAGGATTTTCTGACGGGTAGAAAAAAAAGACATTACATGCAGTCTAATTTTCCTATCCTGTCAAATTTTCCAACCTCTGCATAGGCTGTCAAATGTGTCTTGTGCCTACCCATAGAAATGTACCCACACTTTCCTTCTACACGGTCAAAATGTGCTATCGGTAGGATTTTCTGACGGGTAGCAAAAAATGCCATTACCTGCTGTCAGAGTTTCCTACCCTGTCACATTTTCCTACCTCTGCATAGCCTGTCAAATGTGCCTAGTGCATACCCATTAAAATGTACCCACATTTTCCTCCTTCTACACGGTCAAAATATGCTATCGGCAGGATTTCTGACGGGCAGCAAAAAATTACATTACAATTGGTGTCAGATTTTCCTACTATGTCAAATTTTCCTAGCAGTAGGATTTTCAGATTTTCCGACCGATAGGATTTTCTGACAGAGTTCATTCAGGCACTGCATGCACTCCGTGAGAGGTCAGTGTTTTTAGGATACAGACTCTGCCTCTCAACCGAATGTCACTGTAAACACTGCTCACTCCACCTTTGGCTGCAACAGTCTATATGCCATACTCCAAACACTCAGGAACTCTGCGCGCTCCCGATGAGGCCGGTGTCTTTAGATACAGACTCTGCCTCTCAACCGACTGTCAGTGTAAACAGCCAGCTCACTCCGCATCCGGCTGCAACAGTCTATCCGCCAAACTCCAAACACTCAGGCACTCCGTGCAAAAGTAATCAAGTCCTAGGCAAAGCGGAAGTCGCCTGCCAGACAGAGTCAGCATTGAGGCCCTTTGTGCAAAGTCTGTCCGGACATACACCTGCTGACGACATAGAGGAACCTGTTACAGATAACATGAATGTGGCAGTAAAGGCGCCCCAGGTTTTTGGTTATTTCAACTGCAGAACTACAGGGTACGAACACTGTTTCTACTAGATCTCAAACGAATGAGATGATCCAGTGTGGAGACCTACTGAATCGGATGAGAGATGGATCCATGGCAAATACTGCAAACCCCATTCTCATGACTAAACAACAAGACCATGTTGATTCCAAATATCTGACAGCGAGATGCAATCGGTTCATCATAGAAGCTGTCTTTCCTGGAGCGGATGACCTCATTATGAACTGGAGCACAATATTATCGCTGCTGCATGATAACCGGCTTTAAGAATCATGTCAATAAAAGGCATCTTGCGAGTGGATCTCAACTCGGACAATAGATTAGACATTGCAATGCTGGATATGCCTTCTTATCTGGTGCAAAATCATTTATTAGCCTATGTGGATGAGTTCCAGCAAAGAGGTATTGCTTTAAGCCCATATGGAGTTAACCAGGCTGTGTCTGTACGTTCCTTGTCAATAGCATGTACAGGGAGTAACAATCTGCCTTGTAATGTAACTTTAAATCACAATTATTTGAGCCCCACTCTGACTCGTGATTCGACATGGGTACCTGAGGCATTGGCAGTAAAAGACTCAAGGGCTCAAATTACTAGGTCGGGTTTTTAGCATAGCTTGTTGGAATAACCAGGGCTTTATGCATCTTACCCATGAAGAAAATGCCATCTTAAAGTTAGAAGTCATATGGGCCTCATTTCGAGGTTGGAGGTAGCCATGCCCTTAATAAGGGCATGGCTTCTTCCAAACTCGTGTCCGGGTCCGGGTAGTCGGAATGGGGATTTACCGGATCATTCCAACCCAGGAGGACCCGGTAAATCCCCATTCTGTATACCATTCCCCATTCCCATTCGAGCCCCCATAGGGCTCAATGGGAATGGGGAAGGAGCGAATAACGGGCCCGCAAATAGCGGGCCCGTTATTAGCTCCTGGACCCTTAGCGGCTCCTGCTAAGGGCGGCTGGTAAAACCAGCCGGCCTTAGTGGGATCCGCAAAGGGACATCGGAATGCGGCGGTTGGGGGTTAACGGCACCGGCATCCTTACCGGTGCCATTAACCCCCTACCGCCGTACTCGTAATGAGGCCCATTGAGTTAATGTTATTCCAAGAAACATTTTTGATATGTTTTTGATTGGTTTTATAGTGTGCCAACAAATTGCATTAAAAAATGGAAGGAGGACTTTTGATTGTAGCAAAGAACGATTGGGCACAATCAATTGATTTCTTGATTAGTTATCCGCCATGGATTAAGGCCCATTGCGATTTTGTATCAATGTTGGTGATAAACCTATATTGTAATTATTTAAAGATGAGTCAAGACGTGCTGATAGAACACTTTGAGTCAATCCTTTTAAGTCAACTGATCGCTGGTGAAATGTATTACGTGGTATTGCGTGTGACTTTAACACAGACTATTTAGCTAATCATTACACTATGGCAGCTGATACTCGTGTGAATAATACACACAGTAGTAAGGGATTGAATTGGCATAGTTTTTATAAGTGTTGGAACATAGTTTGTTTGGATGGAAGTGTGGTGGGCGATCCCGAGGGTAAACCAGCCTGGGAACGTACTAGTCAGAACTCGAGGATCAACTTCATTTTTGTAACAGCAAAAATGTTCCAGTGCTGTGAGCATTTTAATGTATGTAATGGGGATCCCAGTGACCATTCTGTATTATTGGGGCACTTTGTGTCCTTATTTTGTTAATATTAATGTTAAAGGTATTTGTATTGCACACCGTCACCACCGGAGTGGTCCCAAGGCCCTCTGGTGGATCTGCAAAGGTAAATGTGAAGAAGTGGGGTTGGGGGGTTTAATAGGGTGTAGAGTTGGGTTAGCAGGAACTTCCTTACCTCTTTGGCTTTGCGATTCTATGCTCAGCATCTATGATTATCTTGTGTGTTCTGTATTGTAGTTTGTCCGCATAGTTGGCAGGCCATTTGGGGAGTGTCAGTTTTCCTCTGTGTTACTCTAGTTGTGTGTACATGGCTGTTGCTGGCGTGTTCCTTCGCCCTGGGGTTGGCGATGTTTAGATTAGGGTATTCAGGTCCCTCTGTGTCCATCCCATGTGGGGTCCTTACCTGCCTAAGTTTGCTTTGGGGATTAGCAGTATTTGGACATGGGTGGTTGGGTGTGCCCCCGCCTTTTGGTTAGGAAAGATTAAGTTAGGGTCATGGGTAAGCTGGTGTACATTACATGGTAGACATGGGTGGTTGCCCCCCACCCCCTGCCTTGTGGTTAGGGAATATTAACTTAGGGGTCAAGTTTCCTCTCTGGGATTCTAGTTTCCCACTGGGTCTATGTTTCGTAGTCGTGTCCTCCTGTTTCTGGAGCAAAGAGCCAGGTTTTGAGCAGTTTCCTGAATTCCAGATGATCTATTGCGTATGTTTTTTGGTAGGTCGTTCCAGGTTGTTGCTGCCAGGTGAGAGAAAGATGATCCTCTGAGTTTTCTTTTTCTGTATGTATGTTTTGGTTCTAAGAGAATGTTGTTGCTTGATCTGAGTGGTCTTGTCAGATGGTCGACGGTTCTTTTCTCAGTTAGGAACTCTGCTCCTTGGCTGTGGATTGCTCTGTCCGTTATGCACATCGTTTTGAACTTTTTTCGCAGTTTTATTGGTAGCCAGTGTAGCATTTTCAGTGCTGGGGTAATGTATTCTCTTGGTGGTAGTTAGAGCAGGAGTCTGGCTGCAGCGTTTTGGATGTGCTGAAGTTTTTTTAATAGTCGTTCTGGCATTCCTAGTTATAGGCTGTTGGCTTAGTCGGAACGATGCCAACATTTTGACTCCAAAATTATGACCATTTCATTACAGCGCCTTTGCGTGGTAATGAAATGCCGACCCCCACTACACCGACTAATGGGAGCGGGTTTTGCGGGGGTGTCCCCCGCTCCCTTTTGTTGGTGTAGTGGGGGTCATGAGTTGCAGGGGTGTCCCCGCTTTCATTAGATGGGAGCAGGGGAAAATAAAGAAAGAAAAGAAATAGAAAAAAGGACCCTGCAACGCCAGTTTATACCCACGTTAGTGGGCGAGAACTGATGCTGCAGGGGAGAGTCAGCGGCACACTTCACTGTGTGCTGCCGAAAAGGTAAGTGGGTGGGGGAGGCGGTTGCAGGGGAAGCAGGGCACAGTGATCTATGTGATCACAGCGCTGCGCCATATTGGGTGTCATCAATTTAATTGTCGGCATTATGGGGGGCATGATAATCACATAGATTTGGCGTAGTCTATTCTGGACATGATCAGTGCGATTATGGTGAGTGTTTTGTGGGTGAAGGAGAGGAATGGTAGAATCCTTTTTACTGCGTGTACGAGGAAGAAACATTTCTTGATTATAGCGTTTATTCGTGGCTCAAGTGTTAGTTTGTTGTCCATCAAGACTCCCAGGTTCTTTACTATCGTTGATGGAGTCAGTGCTGTTCCCAGTTCATCGGCCACGGGATGTAGTGATTGTTTGCCCCGCTTTTGGATATGATCATTATTTAATTTTTTTTAATTCTACAAACAGAGTCCTTTGTTTGAAAGTTACCATGCAAATAATAGGTTAGTATGGAATGAAACGTCAATGATTAGGTTCATGAATACATTTAGGGGCCGATTCATGGAACAAACGAGCGCCGAAAATCCCAGCGCAAGCAGGTGCAAGGAGGCGCAAGCGTGAGAAAGCAAGCGCACGCGCACGCGTGCGATTCAAGGAAGGCGCTACGCTACTTTCCCACTGGTTGTGCGCCAAATCCGTGCATGGCGCACGCTGGCGCACACGTCTCCAAACAGCGTGCGGTAAGCGCACAGCGAAAGCGCACATAGTGCAGCGCACACAAAAAAAGTAGGCGGAACAGGGGGCGTAACACGCGGAATGGGGAATAACACGTGAAAAAGAAGGCGTAACGGGGGAAGTACTGCTGGGAAGTACATGGAACGCCCACATGCACGCGAACCACACGTATTCATGGAATCGAATAGGGCAAACCCACGCACGGGCAAAGACAGGCACAGACCTAATCACGTCCGCCACACGAAGGCAGGCGGTAGCGTCCCTGCGCATTACAAAAGTGTGCACAAATAAAAAGCATGCATATACTGAGTGGGGTACGTGTATTTCTGGGGTGCCCGGGAAGTTTTACATGTGATTGGCCTGGCTACGTGTATTTCAGGGGTGTGCGTGAAGTTTCACATGCGATTGGCCTGGGTACGTGTATTTCAGGGGTGCGCGTGAAGTTTCACACGCGATTTCAGCAGGGTATGTGTATTTCAGGGGTGCGCGTGAAGTTTCACACGCGATGGGCCTGGGTACGTGTATTTCAGGGGTGCGTGTGAAGTTTCACACGCGATTGGCCTGGGTACGTGTATTTCATGGGTGTGCGTGAAGTTACACACGCGATTTCAGCAGGCTACGTGTATTTCAGGGGTGCGCGTGAAGTTTCACACGCGAGTGGCCTGGGTATGTGTATTTCAGGGGTGCGCGTGAAGTTTCACACGCGATTGGCCTGGGTATGTGTATTTCAGGGGTGTGCGTGAAGTTTCACATGCGATTTCAGCAGGCTATGTGTATTTCAGGGGTGCGCGGGAAGTTTCACACGCAATTTCAGCAGGGTATGTGTATTTCAGAGGTGCGCGGTAAGTTTCACACGCAATTGGCCTGGGTACGTGTATTTCAGGGGTGCGCGTGAAGTTTCACATGTGATTGGCCTGGGTACGTGTATTTCAGGGGTGCGCGTGAAGTTTCACGCACGATTTCAGCAGGGTACTGTTAGGGAGAATTCTCTGTTTAGGCTGAATTTCCTAACCTAGTGAGTCCCCCAGCAGCTTTGCTGGATTTCTGGAGTTTGTTTTTTTCCATCCTGCCAAGAGTGAGACTCTTTTTCTCCCACTCTTGGACATAAATGTGGTTAATTCCTTTGAATGTCAATGTGTTCTATGGGCTATGGGGTCTTTTACTCCATAGGGTCTCACACTGGGGCGTCCTAGAGGATCCCCACCATAGACTCCATACCCTGGGACTGACTACTGTCTCCCAGGGCATGTAAACTCACCATTGGCTTTACTAGACCTAAATTTACTAACAGAACTAGTACAAACCATCCTATTGTGGACGTACTAGTAGGGGTAATTCGATTACCCCTGGGTCTGTTATTCGAGGGGGCACTGTCCCGTCCCCCCTCGTCGAGTTTTGGCTGGTGGCAGTGGAAACTACTTGTTATATTCGACCCCGAATATAACTCTATGGGATTCTTCCCATTGTTGGAGGTTAATACTTTTTCTCGTTAATCTCTAACATATCACCTGGTTATTTATCTTAAATAAATCTATCGGGTGGTATTTTCTGCCAGAATCGGTTTTTAAAATGGCGTCTGTGTTCGTCTCTGTGACTCCTAAACCAAGGGTTGAGCCCTTTGTTCCACTTTTGGCGGGCTTCTGCACAGAGGCCCTCCAAGCTGGTGCCATTCTGTCTGGGTACCACAGGGGGTGTCGGAGGGGGTTTAGGCACCCTGGACTGAGTTGCCTTGCCAACTCAAGTCGCACTCTGGTGTGATTGGCCCAAGTGGTGAGCCACCCCGCTCACCACTTAGCGTGGTTTGATTGACAGCTAGGCTGAATGAATGGGGGTTTTCTGCATAAAAGCAGGGCTTTTGGGACTGGATCTTCAGAAGTCGCCACAGGACCTAAGAATCCGACGAGGGTAAAGCTGAGCCGACCTGCAACGACGACACCTCCGGTGGAGCCCTGCTGAACCGACTCACCAACGACAGAGGAGATCTCCCGGCTGGAGAGTCTTCTTCCCTTGACTGGTGGGAACAACCAGTCCCCTTTGCTTTTTCTTCACTTCCAGGGCGTAGTGGTCGAATTGCCCGTGCTGAGCACCCCGGCAACCGGATAGCCACTAACCCGTACCGCGACCAAAAGGTGGTGCCTTGTGATGGAGCACTCCGCGGCTGGTCTCTTCCCTGGTGGTGCAACGATCTTCAACTTTCCTTTGATGACGAGAGCATCTCTTCTCTTGGCAAAGCCCCGACTTGCATCCACCACCAGGAACAACTGCCCCTGCCGGAGCTGTCTCTCCACATACAAGGTACCGTGTCCGCCTGGCTTCCCTTGTGACGGTTAGCGTGAGGTGTCTTAATCTTTGCCTCTCCATTGGGTCGCCTCCAAGCCTTCTTAAACTTTCTGTTCTGAACTGGTCCAATCTTTCTGTGACAATTTGCGACAAAGACTCGAAGTGCATTTCCACTGTGATACTTTTTGGGACATATCGCCTTGCCTCTCTCCGAGTGGGCCTGGCCTCTGAACTTTGCGATCTACAGTAGACCCTCCCTTACTTGCCTTGCATTTGTTCGTAAAAGTGTTGGTACTGAGTTGATTTCATACCCTGCCTTTTCTCTCCCGTCCTAACGAATGCTAGAGTGCCATCTAGGTTAAAGCATTCACCTCTGTCTGCAAATAAGTGGTGCCGTTGAACCTAGACTTGTCGAACTATTGTTAGGGGGATCGATTTACTTATAGTAATTGTGCTTGAAGTTGTTTGCCATATTAGTGCCAGTGTGTTTTTCATAGATGTGTTTTTATAAATAAATAACTATATATCTTTACACCGAAGCTCTGTCCCGTGTTTGCTTGTGCTACTGTGTAAATTGCCCTATTTTGTATACTCCACATACTGCCTAACTCTTCTTGAGGGAAGTCTGACTGCTCAGCCACAGCTACCAAATGAATCTGTGTGGTGCAGACTGCTACCAAGTGGGTTTACTGCCAAACACCTGTAGTCCTAAATCTTTTGCAGTGGTCCCAGAGGGAACTGCACAGGTTTCCGCCTAACACTTGTGTACAGCGGTGGGATTTGTATCGAGTATACAGTTTAGAGTGCTTTTCAACACTTTAGGATAACTAACCACAAAGCTTAGCACTAAAAAGCAACTTTCAAAAACATGTCTACTATGGAAGTTTACATTCAAGAATCCTTGTCAGGTGAAAATACTGAGAGTTTGAGAGCTCTCTGTAGACAAGAGAATCTTTCTGTAAGAGGCAAGAAAGTAGAACTGATAGCGAGATTGCTGGAAAACCAAAGTCTGGGTACTGGTTCAGAGGAACCAACTTCCCCAGCGAATGTAGAGAACAGTAATGGTATTGATCTGAATCAAAGTCTTGATAATGAGTCAGAAGAGGAAAGTGAACCTTATAAAGTTAGCCACTCTGAGCCTCTGTCTGCCTTACCTACTGCACCTACGGGGCCCATACCAGGTCCCACATGTAACCCTGCTTATTTTGAACTAGAAAAAATGAAGCTCGAGTTAGAATACAAGCGTTTTTTAGCTCAATCTGAAAGAAACCAAGAGCTAGAGTTCAGACGGATGAATGCGCAGGCTGAGCAGAAGCTAGCGGAATTAAGGCTCAGAGAAATAGAACTTAATCATGAGTTAGAAATGAAAAAGTTATCTGTGGAAAATGCTTCTCTCTCCTCTGGTTCCTCTAGGAGTTCCAGTCCCAAAAGACCGTGGATGCCTAAGGAATTAGTGGGTATGTATGAACCGAGAATGGATGTGTTGGATTGGTTACAACTGTTTGAATTTAACCATGGGCTCCAGGACATCACCGGGAATGAGTTACTTCCCTGGTTGTTCTCTAGGCTTCCCCCTGTTGCGACTGATGTGGTAATGGAGTTGGGGGAGGTGGATAAGAAGGATTACGAAAGTGTGAAACTAGCTTTGATAGCTAGATTCGGGAAGACCCCTTCCCAGTATCTTAAGAGGTTTAGAACCCTCAAAAAGCATGATGGTACCCCTTGGGCTACCTGGGTGAGTGAAGGGTTGAAAAACTTAGAGGGATGGATTAAGGGTTACAAGGTGAACATTTATGAGGGTATGAAGAATCTTTTTATGTTGGAGTCTATTTATGATGCCTGTTCTCCTGAGCTCAGACAGCACTTGGCTGATTCGAAGGAATTGGATTCCAGGAAGCTAGCTAAGGTTGCTGACTTGTGGGTTGCCAACAGAGCTACTCATAAGGATTCTGGGGCAACTCAGAAAAAGGATGAGAGAAAACAGCCTAAAAAAGACTCAAAAGAGAATTTGAATAGCTCATATTCCAAAGAGGGCCCCAAACAAAACCAGAAGGGTAAGCCACAAGGAAAACCTCAGCAGAATAGTGTGCCTTCTGGTGCCAAACCGGAAGGAGGCCAGAGCAAGCCACCATTCCAGAAAGCATTCGGTAAATGCTTTGTTTATGGCTCGACTGACCACGTGAAAGGAGATCCCAGATGTAAGGGTAAACCTTCAGGGGTCCAGCTTGTCTCCTTAGCCTTCGCTCCAGATGAGGAAGTCCAAATGGCAAGTGGAAACTTTCTACTGCTGGCTGATGAACCCATTGGAGTCTCAGCCAGTGTTTCTTTAGTGTCTCTGGGTTTGTGGGAACAACAGAATTTAGATGTCTATAACTCCATCCCCGATAATACTAAAGAGTATTATAAGGACAGTGTCCAGGTGAATGGTCAGGAGACTCCTGCCATTAGGGACACTGTGGCCAGCATAACTGTGGTGGATAAATCTTTTTTTCAGGCTGAGGATGTTGGTAAGGCACCCAAACGCCTCACCAAGTTAGCTGGAGGGCCTGTGCAGATGCTTCCCCAATTACCAGTTCTCATCCAGTGTAACGACATGACTGTGAAAATACCTGTCAGCATACAGAGTGAGGTACCAGGACGTGTTCTGTTGGGTAACGACTTGAAAACTCTCGTAGTTGTGTCGCATACCCCCAGACCTCCTAGTAAATGGTTAAAGGAGCTAACCAGACCTGCAAGGGAGAGAACCATGCGAGGTACTCTCCAGGAGATGATGAAGAAAGATATCACTCCTGCTCCACTGGAATTGTCAGCTGCTGTCTCCAAGAAATCAGAAGCGAAAGGGAAACCTAAGACTTCTATACCGAAACCAGCAGCTAGCATTTCAGTGCAGCCCACAAGGACTTCCCCGCGGTTGTCCAAAGTTACACCCATAATTCCCCCTCCAGCTGAGGCTGAGAGGGAGGTACAACCCTGTGTGGTAGAATTAGACTCTGAAGAAGAGCTAATGGAAGGCCAGGAACTCATTGGAGATCTGGATCCTGTTGACCATCCTGAGCTGCAGTCTTTACTGGCAGAAGGTGGACCCAGCAGGGCAGACTTCAGTAAGGGACAGAGAGAATGTCCAACTCTGGAAGGTCTTCGCCACCAGGCAGAAGCTCAAGCTGAAGGGCAAGAGCCTGGGAAATACAGGTTGCACTGGGAAGATGGCCTCTTCTACAGTGAACCGACCGAGTCTGCACCTGGAGACTACAAACGACTTGTAGTACCCCAAGAGAACAGACCACAGTTCTTGCAGTTAGCCCACGAGATTCCTTTGGCTGGTCACTTGAGTTTCAAGAAGACTAAGGAAAGGCGCTCTCTCTACTTTTATTGGCCGAAGATGGGGGCCGAAGTAGAAAAACACTGCAGGAGCTGCCACACCTGCCAGACCTCTGGTAAGGTTGGCTCCAAGAATGTGGCACCTTTAGTGCCTCTCCCAGTTGTGGGAGTCCCATTTGAGAGAGTAGGGATTGACATTGTTGGTCCCCTCGATCCTCCAACCTCCTCAGGCAACAGGTTTATACTTGTTGTAGTAGACCATGCTACTAGGTATCCTGAGGCAATTCCTATGAGGACTGTTACAGCTCCGGCTGTGGCTAAGGCCCTCCTTGGTATTTTTACCAGGGTCGGGTTTCCTAAGGAAGTAATCTCTGACAGGGGGTCAAACTTTATGTCCCACTACATGAAAGCCATGTGGAAAACCTGTGGAGTTACTTACAAGTTCTCAACAGCCTACCACCCCCAAACCAATGGGTTGGTAGAACGGTTCAACCGAACCATGAAGAGCATGATAGGTGCTTTAGAAGAACCCCTTAAGTGTAAGTGGGACCTTCTACTGCCATGCCTTCTCTTTGCTTATAGAGAAGTCCCTCAGGAGGGAGTAGGTTATTCTCCCTTTGAGCTTCTCTATGTTCATCCCGTCAGAGGTCCATTGGCCCTGATTAAGGAGGGGTTGGAGAGTGCTCCTTCCCCCAAGCCAGTCAGAGTGACTGACTACGTGATAGGTCTCCGGAGGAGAATGTCGCACATGATGACAGAAGCAAGCGATGACTTGAAAGCTGGACAAGGATTGGTCAAGCACTGGCATGATCTAAAGGCTAACATGGTTGAGTTCGCTCAAGACCAGCTCATTCTCGTTATGATCCCAACAAGGCAGAGGGCCTTGCAAGACAAATGGATGGGACCCTTCAGAGTTGTGGGTAAACTCGGAGAGGTCAACTATCTGGTGGACTTGGGCAATCCCAAGGAGGCTCCGACAATCTTCCACACCAACCGACTCAAAGCGTATGTCTCGAGACCTGATGTAGGAGCATTGCTTTTAGCATCAACAGAGGATGAACAAGAGAGTGAAGCTCTTCCTGATCTCCTCAGAGGCTTACCTTTACACGGAGAAATTGAAGGAGTGAATCTCTCTTCAAATCTGACACCCGAGCAACAAGACGAGTGAAAATCTATGTTGAATCAGTTTGCCTCTCTGTTCTCACTTTCACCAGGCTTGACCCCTTGGGACCAGCACGACATACTCACTGGTGACTGTCTGCCAGTCAAAAGCAGAGGATACCGAATGTCAGAAAACATACGAACCCACATCAAAGGTGAGGTCAGCAAGATGCTTGATCTCGGGGTGATAGAGCCCTCTACTAGTCCATGGTCTAGCCCAGTAGTGTTAGTACCAAAGGCCAGATCTAAAGAACTTAGATTCTGCATGGATTATAGAGCTCTTAATGCAGTCACCAAGACTGATGCCCACCCTTTGCCAAGAACAGATGAGTTGGTGGATAAACTTGGCACAGCCAAGTTCCTCAGCACATTTGACTTAACGTCAGGCTATTGGCAAATACCCCTGACAGACCATGCCAAGGAGAAAACTGCATTTTCTACCCCCGTTGGCTTATACCAGTTTAAGGTAATGCCTTTCGGATTGAAAAATGCACCTGCTACATTTCAACGGATGGTAAACCAGGTTCTGAATGGGATGGAGGACTTCTGCATGGCATACTTGGATGACATAGCAGTGTTCAGCAATTCCTGGGAAGAACATGTAACCCACCTGAGAGATGTTTTGCAGGCTCTTGGACGAGCCAATCTGACCATAAAGGCAAGTAAATGCCAAATTGGACAGAGTAAGGTAGTCTATCTTGGACATGAGGTAGGAGGTGGAGAAATAAGGCCTTTGCTCAGTAAAATTGAAGCTGTGCAAAATTGGACAATACCTACTACTCAGACCCAAGTGAGAGCCTTCCTAGGCCTCACTGGGTATTACAGGAATTTCATTGAGAACTATGGGACCATAGCTTCTCCACTGAATGTCATCTTCTCTCCCAAATTTCCTAAAAAGGTTAGATGGAACGAGGAGTGCAATCAGGCTTTTGAAAACCTGAAGAAGGATCTTTGCCAAGCCCCAGTACTCAGAGCTCCTGATTACCACCAAACTTTCATTGTGCAGACAGATGCTTCATGTAGGAATAGGTGCCGTACTCAGTCAACTGGATGGAAAAGGTAAGGAGCACCCCGTTTGCTTCATCAGCCGCAAGCTGAAGGATCCTGAAACAAGGTGGGCAACAATCGAAAGAGAGTGCTTTGCTATTGTGTGGGCTCTGAAGAAGTTTAGGCCATACTTGTATGGTTCTACTTTTGTCATTCAGACTGACCACCAACCCTTGAGATGGTTAATGCAAATGAAAGGGGAAAACCCAAAACTACTGAGATGGTCGATCTGCCTGCAAGGGTTTGATTTCACCATTGAGCATAGGTCAGGGTGTCACCACCAAAATGCTGATGGTCTCTCTAGGATGTATGTCATCGACTAGAGGTATGAGATTCATCCACGAGTGGATTAAATCCTCCTGTCCCTTAGTCTGGGGGGGCGAGTGTTAGGGAGAATTCTCTGTTTAGGCTGAATTTCCTAACCTAGTGAGTCCCCCAGCAGCTTTGCTGGATTTCTGGAGTTTGTTTTTTTCCATCCTGCCAAGAGTGAGACTCTTTTTCTCCCACTCTTGGACATAAATGTGGTTAATTCCTTTGAATGTCAATGTGTTCTATGGGCTATGGGGTCTTTTACTCCATAGGGTCTCATATGTTTTTCTATGTGTGTTACACCGCACCCTCCGTGCCGTAACACTGGGGCGTCCTTGAGGATCCCCACCATAGACTCCATACCCTGGGACTGATTACTGTCTCCCAGGGCATGTAAACTCACCATTGGCTTTACTAGACCTAAATTTACTAACAGAACTAGTACAAACCATCCTATTGTGGACGTACTAGTAGGGGTCATTTGATTACCCCTGGGTCTGTTATTCGAGGGGGCACTGTCCTGTCCCCCCTCGTCGAGTTTTGGCTGGTGGCAGTGGAAACTACTTGTTATATTCAACCCCGAATATAACTCTATGGGATTCTTCCCATTGTTGGAGGTTAATACTTTTTCTCGTTAATCTCTAACATATCACCTGGTTATTTATCTTAAATAAATCTATCGGGTGGTATTTTCTGCCAGAACTCGGTTTTTAAAATGGCGTCTGTGTTCGTCTCTGTGACTCCTAAACCAAGGGTTGAGCCCTTTGTTCCACTTTTGGCGGGCTTCTGCACAGAGGCCCTCCAAGGTGGTGCCATTCTGTCTGGGTACCACAGGGGTGTGGAAGGGGGTTTAGGCACCCTGGACTGAGTTGCCTTGCCAACTCAAGTCGCACTCTGGTGTGAATGGCCCAAGTGGTGAGCCACCCCGCTCACCACTTAGCGTGGTTTGATTGACAGCTAGGCTGAATGAATGGGGGTTTTCTGCATAAAAGCAGGGCTTTTGGGACTGGATCTTCAGAAGTCGCCACAGGACCTAAGAATCCGACAAGGGTAAAGCTGAGCCGACCTGCAACGACGACACCTCCGGTGGAGCCCTGCTGAACCGACTCACCACTTCCCAACGACAGAGATCTCCCGGCTGGAGAGTCTTCTTCCCCTGACTGGTGGGAACAACCAGTCCCCTTTGCTTTTTCTTCGCTTCCAGGGAGTAGTGGTCGAATTGCCCGTGCTGAGCACCCCGGCAACCGGATAGCCACTAACCCGTACCGTGACCAAAAGGTGGTGCCTTGTGACAGAGCACTCCACGGCTGGTCTCTTCCCTGGTGGTGCAACGATCTTCAACTTTCCTTTGACGACGAGAGCATCTCTTCTCTTGGCAAAGCCCCGACTTGCATCCACCACCAGGAACAACTGCCCCCGCCGGAGCTGTCTCTCCACATACAAGGTACCGTGTCCGCCTGGCTTCCCTTGTGACAGTTAGCGTGAGGTGTCTTAATCCTCGCCTCTCCATTGGGTCGCCTCCAAGCCTTCTTAAACTTTCTGTTCTGAACTGGTCCAATCTTTCTGTGACAATTTGCGACAAAGACTCGAAGTGCATTTCCACTGTGATACTTTTTGGGACATATCGCCTTGCCTCTCTCCGAGTGGGCCTGGCCTCTGAACTTTGCGATCTACAGTAGACCCTGCCTTACTTGCCTTGCATTTGTTCGTAAAAGTGTTGGTACCGAGTTGATTTCATACCCTGCCTTTTCTCTCCCGTCCTAACGAATACTAGAGTGCCATCTAGGGTAAAGCATTCACCTCTGTCTGCAAATAAGTGATGCCTTTGAACCTAGACTTGTCGAACTATTGTTAGGGGGATTGATTTACTTATAGTAATTGTGCTTGAAGTTGTTTGCCGTATTAGTGCCAGTGTGTTTTTCATAGATGTGTTTTTATAAATAAATAACTATATATCTTTACACCGAAGCTCTGTCCCGTGTTTCGCTTGTGCTACTGTGTAAATTGCCCTATTTTGTATACTCCACATACTGCCTAACTCTTCTTGAGGGAAGTCTGACTGCTCAGCCACAGCTACCAAGTGAATCTGTGTCGTACAGACTGCTACCAAGTGGGTTTACTGCCAAACACCTGTAGTCCTAAATCTTTTGCAGTGGTCCCAGAGGGAACTGCACAGGTTTCCGCCTAACAGGTACGTGTATTTCAGGGGTGCGCGGGAAGTTTCACATGCGATTGGCCTGGGTACGTGTATTTCAGGGGTGCGCGAGAAGTTTCACACGCAATTTCAGCAGGGTACATGTATTTCAGGGTTGCGCGGGAAGTTTCACACGTGATTGGCCTGGGTACGTGTATTCCTGGGGTTCGCGGGAAGTTTTACACGCGAAAGGGCAACGCCCGTGCGCGATACGTCACAGACACGCTTACGCGCTAAGGGCCTTTGGTCCAATGAAATCGCATACGTGTGCTGACGCGCTTATGCTCTAAGGGCCTTTCCTCGAATTACATGCTGACGTGCAATTTTTTCACGTGCCAAATCACTCCGTATCAACCTGGCCACACGAAAACACACGGAAGACCATGCTCCTGCCCTGAAGGCCGAATTACTGCCCCTCAGAGCCCCAAGCACGCTCCCACCTGCCATCTGCTGCTGCCTGATTGCCTGCTGCCCACGTGCCCTGCCATTTGCTGCCTGCAAGTCAGTAAGGGGTGCTGTTGCTGTGACCACCCCTGCTGGAACCGAAGACTCCCGACTGGGATTCCATCGCTCCACAGCCCAGCCCCAGGACCCACTTGCCCACTCACTCCTGCCTCTGGGGTTGCCATGTCCAGCACTACACCATCTGGCGGCACTGGCAACCCCCAGCCAGAGATGCAGAGGGCCACCAGCTTTACTGCCACCGAAGTTGGTGTCCTGGTGGAGCAAGTCCTGGGGCAGTATGATGCCCTCTTCGGAAGGTCGCGCGCCAACAAGGAAGGAGGGACCAGGATCTGGACGGACACCGTGACTGCCATCAACGCGGAGGGGGTGGCAGTCCGTGAATTCCATCATGTCAAGAAGCGCTGGGAGGACTTCAGGTCCAGGACCCTCAACAAGGCCCGGCGCCTCTTGAAGACAGCGGATGCTAAGGGGCGCCGGGGCCAACTGTCGGAAGACCAAATGAGGGTCCTGGAACGTGTATGCCCAGCGCTCCACGTCCAGGTCCTTGAGAGGCACACCCGTCTGGAGTCGAGCGGTAAGTGTACATGCATACTGATTGGAAGCTGTGCGTGTGGTGGTGTGCCAGTAGTGTGCAGGTTGCACATGTGGTTTTGTAGGGCCATGTATGGATGTGTATGTACAGGGCCGTGAGGCTGAGACATGCAAGTCCTTTCATGTGTGAGACACATGGATGGTGTATTTGTGGGTAAGCATGCAGGTCAAATGCAGATGTGTGAACACACATGTTTGAATGACTGTGTATGTCAGTTGTCAAGGTTGTGGTGTCATACATGGATGTTGGTTCCAGCTGCATGTATCTGCACTGTGTACATGTGCATGTATGTGTATCTGACAAGTGTGCAACTGTCATGCAACATGGATGCATGTGAGACTGATATGTAGAAGACTGATTGCCAGATGTGACATGGATGCTGATCTCATCACTGCGACACTTGGTGGAGGTGTACACATGCATGTAAGTGTGGCGGCGTGTGTGCATGTCTAGTGCACTCCCTGTGTCTCATGTGATGTCTGGCTCACCTTTGCCTGCTCATGCTGTTGTATGTGTATGGATGGTGCTGGCTGTTGCGATATGGCTGTGGAATAGCTCATGTTTGTGATTTGAAATGACATGTGTGTTGGGGATTGTGATGCCATGTCTGAAGTTTGACAATGACACTCGTGTGCAACTGTCATGTGTGTATGAGTCCATTGTACAGTGCCCTGATGCCTGTGTCCTGTCACTCCCTGTCGACTGATGAAGAGGGCGGAGAGGGTACTGTGGAGCACAGCGGCAGGGATCGCACCGCCAGCCGGAGACGCAAGGCCCGGCTCCCCTCCCAGGTTGTCATCTCGTCGGGGAGTGAGGAGTCGGTGCCGCGTCCCAGGTCGCAGCTGCCGAGGGGAGGTCCAAGAGGCGGAGGTCGGAGTTGGACTCCTCGGCAGCAGAAGGGGCAGCTGAGACCCCACAGGGCCCGACGGAGGAAGATGGCTCGGAGTCATCCAGGTTGGTGGGGGGTTTGGTGGAGGAGGAGGCTGTGCAAGGGACAGAGACGGGGTCTGGAGGTGGGGATTCCACTGGTGCTTTTGGTGCAGTGCAGGGGCAGGGACAGGAGGCAGCACAGGCCGCCGCGGAGGTGCCTGTGTGTAATCCTGTCCCCGATCCTGTGACTGCATCATCTTGCACCAGCAAGGATACCTACGTCCAGACCCGTTTTCAGGCAGAGGATGAGCTTACGACAACTGGCCTTCCTCTGCCTGCGGACATGGCTATCCGGGACTGGGTTGAGCCTGTCCTGGGTGGTGTGGCGTTGCGTCAACGGGCCATGCGAGGCGAAATGCAGTCTTTTCATGGGGAGACTGCATGTCGTCTCGAATGGCTCATTGACCACGTCGACCTACTGGGACAGGTCACCAGGGCCGGATTCCTCCGTTTGCTGGGCCTTGTTCTGACACCCTCCTCAACTGAACCCCCTATGCGCCAGTCGTACTCTGTGCCATCTTCCCACCCATGTGTCACCTGGGTGCCCTGTGGAGCTGCCTCTGACCCTGCGGCCAGGCTGGTGGAGGACACATCCCTGCCACAGTCGGGAGTCGGACGTCCAGCAGGGGTGGCCACCTCAACAACTGCACCCCAGCCGGAGGAGGATGTGCAGGCAGCAAGAGCCAGAGCACGGGCAGAGGCACAGCAGCATCAGCAACAAGGTGGGAGCCATGATGGCTCGGGGCCTTCATCATCGGAGGGGCAGGCATCGGCCAGTGGGCAGGAGGACCCAGGACGGGAAGTGTCTTCCGTGCGGCAGCGGTTAGGCCATGCCATAGATGCAGAGCGGCAGCGGGCAGAAGAGGCACGGCTCACGATGGTCAGGGCGGAGAACTCCATGCGGAGGGCCCTGAGGCGGGCCGAGTGCCTCGAGGCAATTCACAGGGAGTTGGAGGAGAACATGTCGTCGTCCCTGCGAACCCTCAGGGCCATGGAAGAGGACCGCCTCCGGGACATTGAGCAGGAGTTCGATGATGCCCTGGCACGGGACATCCAAAAGTGAGCCGTCGGACTAGCCTGCTGCCCTTGTAAATAGTTAGATAGTGTTAGGTTTCCTTTGGTTTTTTTCTTTATTTTGGTTGCGCTTGGACAATGCACCACGTTTCTGTATAAAGTTTTTCATTAGATAGTATTTTTTGATAGGTTTCATTTCTTCAGTTTGGATCATGGACCCTGGATTGTTCATCTGTATATAGTTCACTATTGCATTTATCTCTTTTTTTTGATTTTCCCCATGGAGCAATGGCTTTCACTTATGTTTTTCCCTTGGATTTGCTTTGTTGGACTGTGACTTTGGACACCTTTCCTTTGGATTATGATTTCTTGTTTTTCATTATTTTATGGACATGCAGCTTTTCTTTTTTTATTCCCATTGTTGTTTGTTTGATTTTAATTCCATTCATGTTGCTTTTAATACATTTTTTTCTTCATACTTCGATGTGTGGTATTATCTCCTTGGTTTCATGCATGTCATGATATGGGTTTTCACATTCACTTGCAACCATTGTGTGTGTGTGATGGACATGTGTTCATTTACATACTTGCCATTGGGGTTGTATCATGTAATTGCCTTTTATATGTGGGTGGATGCAATACTTGGTTGGGTCTTTGGGCTGGGGAGGCTGGCCATAAGGGCCATGATTGAGGATCGTCATGACCTGGGGACAGGGGGACATGAGTGGGGGCCTGCTGGCAGGTGCCCTGCACTGCCAGGGGTTGGGGGTGCAAGGGGACATGAGTGGGACATGAGTGGGGGCCTGCTGGCAGGGGCCCTGCACTGCTTGGGGGTGGGGGTGCAAGGGGACATATGTGGGACATGAGTGGGGGCCGGCTGGCAGGTGCCCTGCACTGCTGGGGGGTGGGGGTTCAAGGGGACATAAGTGGGACATGAGTGGGGGCCTGCTGGCAGGTGCTCTGCACTGCTGGGGGGTGGGGGTGCAAGGGGACTTGAGTGGGGGCCTGCTGGCAGGTGCCCTGCACTGCTGGGGGTTGCGGGTGCTGGGAGACATGAGTTGGTGATCATATTGCAACGTGACATGTGGCTTGGCTGGGGGGCATGCCCATGGTGGATGTGCTGCCTGCGGGACATGACCAGGGGTGCGGGGTAGTCCCCTGTGGTGTGGGCTGCCTGCAGGGGCCGTGGAGGGGGTAGAGGGGACACCTGGGAGGACCCACACTGCCAATTCACGTGTAGGAATCCCCGCGCCCCCCCGAAATATGCGTTCCCCGCTCTGACAGCAAAATTGCATGTGAAACTTCCCGCGCACCCCGGTAATGCACGTACCCAGGCCAATCGCGTGTGAAACTTCCCGCGCACCCCTGAAATACATGTACCAAGCCCAATCGTGTGTGAAACTTCCTGCGCACCCCTGAAATACACGTACCCAGGCCCAATCGTGTGTGAAACTCCCCGCGCACCCCCGAAATACACGTACCCAGGCCAATCGCGTGTGAAACTTCCCACGCACCCCTGAAATACACAGGCCAATCACGTGTGAACCTTCCCGCGCACCCCTGAAATACACATACCCAGGCCAATCGCGTGTTAAACTTCCCGCGCACCCCTGAAATACACGTACTCAGGCCATTCGCGTGTGAAACTTCCCGCGCACCCCTGAAATACACGTACCCTGCCCAATCACGTGTGAAACTTCCCACGCACCCCCGTGATACACGTACCCCACTCGCACAGGCCCTTTCGCGTGTGAAACTTCACACGCACCCCAGTAATACACCTTCCTCGCTTGGCGTTTGCTGTTTAGCAGCCCTGTAAACTGGTCCAGGGTTAGCGCAGCCCTTTGCGCTGAATTAGGAATTTTGATAGCTTTTCCTTGCGCGAGGGCGTTTTTGGGGGCGTAACTGGCGCTGCTGCAGGGTCGCTGCGCCACTCTGCACCACGGCTGGTTTTGGAGGCTAAAATCCATGAATACGCTGTGCACGGAAATCGATTCTATCGCACGCGGCTGGCGCAGATATTCGCACGCGCACACTGTGCGCCAGCCGCGTGCGCCACTTTTGTGCGAAATTCTATGAATTAGCACCTTAAAGAGGTTCGGTTTTGAATCCCAGCTTTGCGACCTAATGCTATCAGTTACCATGCACTTTTTTTTCTCAAAATATAGCAAAACATTCTGGTCTGTAAAGTTCCTGGCTTGTCAGGAGAAGAATGTAGGTCCCTGACCTTCAGGTGATTAAGCGGGAGATATGAAGGAATATCAGGGGGCTTAAGAAAATGGGATTGAAGGATACACAATGCTCCACCTTAGACTAGAAAATATACAAATAAAATAAAAAGGATGAGAGCTATGAAGCACCAAAGAGCAGGGGAAAACATGTTGCAGAGTATCCTGCATAAATCAGACAAGTGTTTTTGGAAGTTATTCAACGAGAATGAAACACCCCTAGTTAAATCACACAAGAACCCTATTGCTGAGGATATCTGGGCAATCCATTTCCCTCAGTTATAATCTTCAAGGGTCGAATCAGTCTCACATGAAGCAGTAGACTATCCTTGGGATCTTAATTTTGATTGTATGGATATCAAAATGAATATTAAAAAATCTAACCAATCCAGAGCACCTGGGCCAAATGGGCTTTGTAACGGGATCCCCAAGATCGACCCGAGCTTTACCCCTCGCTATCATACAAAGTGTTTAGATCGGCTTTGGACCAACGGAAGTTACCAACGTCTTGGCACACTGCTATCATTGTACCCATTTTTTAAAAGGGTGATAAGTGCAATCCACTTGATTACAGACCGATAGTGCTTTTAGACACAGAATCTAAAACATTTGCATCACTTGTGCTGGACGAATTATCCTCTTGGGACTCCTCTGTTGGTGCGCCTAACTATGATCAAATTGGGTTTAGAAAGGGGGTAGGCGTTTCTACTGCTGGTCTCATTAACAACCACTTACAGCAGTCTAATTGGCAAAAGTGCACATCTGAAATCTATGCCGTGCCTATTGATCATTAGCTTTTGATAAAATAGAGAGGAATTTGTTGTGGTCTAAGTTAAAAATATGGGGTATTCCGAATCATGTGTTAACAATTTGATCCATCTGCATTCAAACACTATTTTAAGAGTCAGGCTTCGTCAGCAAGTTATTATGACCAAATCCATTGTTACGTCTAACAGGTTGCGCCAGGGCTGTGTCCTGGTGCCATTACTTTTTAACTTATATTTGGCTGAGATAGGAGAAGAACTTGCTAAATCTATGTTTATTTCCGCTTTGGTGTTTGGATGCAAATTGTTTTGGATAACATATGCAGATGATATCCTTCTTCTGGATTGTAGTAGAGTGGGGATTTCTCGACACCTAGATGCCTTTGGTCAGTATGCAGTTAACAAATTGAATCTAAATTACTGGTGTTTAGGGCCAGTTATAAGAGGGCTGCTACAACCTGGAGGCTAAATTCACATCGAAAAAAAGAGTTTTTTTACATAAAATATCTAGGTTTCAATATTTATGGAACGCCATCAAAATAAAGTTTGACTGAGCAATTAATTATAAAAGCTAAGCATATGTTGTGTCAAATGAAGGCCATTCATTACCGCTTTGGTATGTTTTCCCTTGAACTGGTGAAAACATGTTACGAATCCAAAGTGATTCCCGTAATGTATTATGGGCTGGAAGTGCACCACCAGTTAAATTATTATAACATTGATCTTATTGAAGGTCTATTGTGGAATGGTAGTCATGCAACATGAGCTGGGCCTTATCTGTATCTTGAGATACAAAGGTTTTGGGAAGAAAATCCAACCCTGTAGGAAGTTTTATCAACCTCCACCCAACTCTATTTATGAGTTAATGAATAAAATCAAACCAGAGTTCAGAATTCCTTTGTTCTGCAGGGCCCAGCTGGATAACATTTTGTGCAGTATGGAAGAGGTTGTTAGTAATATCTTGCTGGTGAAAAAAAAAAGATTGTGGCTTAATGACTGGACTTTGACCTTCAAAAAATGTAACTGCTATAAAAGATATAAATACCTTCGTCATCGGAAATTTGGCAGTAGCGCACTGCATTTACTATTGTATTCATCCTGGAAATTTGTCAGAAGGATACTGCTATTCTGGTTGAACCTGTTACCGACCATGGAAAACAGGTTTTTATGGAATGAAGATGATCTGAAAGGACAAACTTGTCATCATTGTTACAAATATTCAGAATCTTTGAAACATTTGCGCTTGACTGCCACGATTTGATGAATATGTGAAATATTATTTTTGGTTATGCTATTGAAGAGATTAGATTGAATCCATGGGAATCTTATGGGAGTGATTTGATTTGGATCATTGTCCTAGATCAATTTTAATATCTTTATATCGTTATCTGGTACAGATTAAATTTATGATAGTGTTTATAAGCATTTATATTGTAAAGGTTGCTAGGAAATTAAGACGAATGATGTATGTTGTATGTTATGTTTGCTTTACAATGAAAGAATTTGGATTATATGTGATATTTCATATTTTGTGTTAACTAACGTGCATTTGTTTAGACCATGTGGCACAAATCAAAATAAAAGTTAAAAACACTGTCAAATAAGTACTCTGAAATATACCAACAAAATCGTAAGCATAAAGGGAACAAATCATTAGAGGTTAATATTGATTCCTAGTCCGTCCATAAACCTAAGATAGAGAACAACCATAAAAGGGAAGTACTAGACCTATATGTGGTTTTAGATTAGAGGAAAGTAAAATGGTAAAACAATTAAGGAAGCAGACTCAAAGAAGCAACACATAGTAATACAGTAAGGAAGTACAGCACTAAGGTCTCAGTTACCTTAACACAACTAGTAGAAAACAAGTAACCACAATTTTCTACAGTAAAACTATTGTTTGATGGAAAAATAGAGAACTGCAATGATTTATTATACTAAAAGGTACATAGACTAATTGATACTATCTAAAATTCTATGAACTGCTCAGGATTCTGAAGAGTCCCATGGGGGAAGAACTTTATTTCCTGGTAAGTATCCATTAGAAATCGCTTTGTAAGTGTTTCCAAAGTTTCCAGAAGGTTCTCCCCTAGAATCAAAAGGACAAGGCCAATAGGCATGCCATGTTTGTGACAAACGGTTAGGTAAATTCAAATTCTTACCGGATGCAGCAGGAGGGGAAAGAAGCTAGTTGGGGGACTCAATGGACCACCACAGGAAATATACAGTACAAAGGTTCAAAAACCAGCAAGCTAGGGAGAAATAGTTTCAGTTTTTCACAGGGTTGATGCTTTCCTACAGTGATGTGCGGTAGGGTGGGGAGGAGGCTGCAAAACCTCACTGCTCTCAGATCCAGCAGATAATGGAGAATCGGACAAACTATCGAATCAGAGTTTTTAGGACCTGGCTGCTGCAAAAAATGCTCAGCATCCGAACATTTTCCTGGTGGGAGTAGATCTCGTTAGTAGAGGGTGAGGTCTCTGGATGAGGACTCAAACTCGCAACCCAGCCCAGAACAAGGTGATCGCAATGAAAAATGCACCATGACAGATCATTTAGGAGGTGAAGAACATGGCAGCAGCAACCGAAGTAGAACAAGCAATCTGCTGAACCCAGAAAGAACCATAGGTGAGCCCAGGGAAGCAGGACGATCCAGCCAGCTATCAAGAAAACTGACTGACGAGGAAGACAATGGCTGGAGGGCACCCGGGAAGTACAATGACTGAGCCAAGGTGGAGAAGCTTTTAGCTACTTGGATATCGATGTCAGGACAACAAGGAGAAACCCCCCGTCCATTAGACACTTAGGCCAGAAGAATGTTACATGGGGTACAACAACTGCAAGCGTGGAAAATTCCAGTAAGGATAACCAGTCAAACCATAAAGGAAGACTGGACAATCTCAGGTATCCCAAGGGTCTCCCAATAATGTTCACATTCACACAGGGGCTGGTCTAAGCCAGCCCACCAATCACACTCCAGGCAGCACACCAAGGTTGGACATTAAGATGTGTAGAGAACTTTAGACCATTTCGTACTGATCTTAAGCTAATCTGAGGTTGCCTTTGAAGGCTCAGGGAGGACCTATATCAGTAAAATGGCCATTCTGGCCATTGCTCACGGTCCATACAGTCAAAACAAAAATGGTGGGTTGCAGGTTTTAAAAATTACATCAGTAGACCAAAGGGTACTAATGTAGAATAAATGGCTGTAATTCTGATGTAGCCAAAACTAAACTAAAGTTATCGCCCACTTACTCCCCAAAACACTTTGTTGGTAATAAAATTACCATGGAACGAAAATTGGGTAAAAAAAATGATGTGACAGGGTGACTGCAGTAGAAGTCTTTCTCGTCTAGTCATAAAAAGAAAGTAAAAAAGCCTGGAGCCCAGCAAACATTGGGAGATCCACACATTTAGGCAAAAGAACCCCAATATGGAATTCTGGCCACCAATTTTCAAGCTGTAGAGGCTAATGCACCCTGCTATTGTGAGAAATTGTGACGTTTCACATGAATTCATGAGACACTTTCAGATCTATCGATGAAGCCAATCATTGTAAGTTGCAAAAAGAGATTTAAGTTCTGCAGAGGTCTGCAGTTTACAGCAGGAATTGTTTGGTTGAAGCCGTGTTTCTGAAGGACTGCTTGTGGTGTTACACAAGCTTCTGGAGCTGTAGTTGTAGTGGCTAAAAACTCCCACGCTAGCGGAGCGCTGCAGAGGTCTGCAGTTCACAGCAGTTTACAGCAGCCCTGACAGCCGGTGAAACCAAACAGCATACAAACACCAATGGCAGGTAAGGGCTTTTATAATCTGATAAGCAACTCATAGTCTGTATTTTGCCTGGAAGTAGGGACCCAGTTTAGTCCCGGTACAGGCGACTTGGAGCTAAGTGAAACAGCCTTGTGCTGAGGAGTACAGCAAGAAGCGAGAGAAGTTACTGCTGTTATCTTGTGCCCCCAGAGTTGCACACTCTCCCCAATACCAACTAAGGGAGCAAACAAAGCTGCAGGAAAATAAAAAAATAGGTAAGAAAATTCCAATACTCTGATTGCAGGGAAGAAAATAACACATTTCTTTCCCCTGTCGGGGAATAGCACAAATCTTAGACCTGAACACAGTAGGTGCCCTCACAAATCCCTTGAACAAAACAGCATAAGTGACTCAAGTATGCTTGAGATGAATGAGGCTGTGGATTGTCATATAGCTCAGATCATACCGAGGTGCGTAACATAGGTATGAATACGGCTCCTGGTGGGAAAGAAAATAGTGTTAAGGGGGTTTATCGCTTTGCCACACTATCAATGCTGACAGAACTATCATCAATACATAACTCTTGCTTTTTGACCTCCAGGCTAATGGGGAATACCCCCCACTGCATCATACATTAAGAGATGCAGATGAATGGATTAAATTATCAGCGCCAACGTTTCAGCTCTAAATTATACCCCAAAGTATGTGCCGCCACTTAAAGTCACAAACACAGAGCAATGTAACAACAAAGACGGTTCTAGTAACACAGAGCGGTTTGGGAAATGGAATCCAGTGTGTTGTCCTGATCGCCCATATGGAAAAGGGCAAGCGAAGAACCCAAGCATCTCAAAACCCTCTATCTGGGGCATTGCAAAAAAGAACACTAAAAAGAAGTGCAAAGAGCAGCAGAGTAGCTTGCAAAAGCAGGGGGAACATTCCAAGAAAACCAAAAATCTAAAGAGGAAAGGAGGTAGAACAAAACCTCCAGAAAAATCCTTTGCTCTCTACATTTAACGGAGGATGCAGCACACGAAGCATTGGGGAAAGCAGAAAACACACATTCAATAATCTATCAAATTAAGCGAATCCAAACCCATCGAAGCAGAAAGTGAGAGAACGAATAAGGAACTGAAGAATACGTGTTGCAATCAAATGACACAAACAATATCAACTACACCATCTGATCATTCTAAAAAAGAGATACGCATTACTGAACAGCATTCTAACCCACTGTCATGGCTTGCCATGGTGGTTTCTCTTTCCAATCATAATTCTTTACAAACTGTCCCAACTTCCGCCGGCAACTCTGAGGTCCACAAACAGTGTTCCTGTGACTGTGCAAACAGGTTTGAGGGAACAAAAACGTATTTGAGGAGAGACTTACACAGTCATCCACGGTTTCTAATTTTTGAGTTTTTATTACGATCTGGAAACCAGTCGATTTTATTCCATTCAAACATGTTATCCCTTTTTAGTGCATTCACTCGTTTGTGGCTAATATCTTCTAAGGACATTGAATTGGGTGATTTCTTTGATGATAGAAAAACTGACATTGTTGCAATCAAGATTCCCTCAAAAGCAGTTTATACAATGTTATTGGAAGAAGCTGAACCATTAAGGACGATGGGTTATGCTCTTTGAACATCACTCCCAAAATTAATCGAGACAGTCTCCACGGAAAAAAAACTCTGATAGTGCTAACAAATATGGCGTTGCTCTAAAAATCTCATGTACCATTGACAATAATAATAGGAAAGTTAGTTTGAAAACCCCAAGTCACTGATGCAGATGGCCGTGGACTGGTCTTGGTTGCCTATGGTTCTATCAACGCAAAATGAACTGAAGGTCGAGGGGAGGAAAAGTCTTTAATACAATTGTGAATTTTGTAAACGCAGTAGAAAATATAACTATTCTATTGTGGATTGTGAGAGGCTATCATACATTGATGCAAAATAATAAGCTCTGTGCTGACTTGTATCAGCACTCAATAATGTACATCCAAGAGACATACATACCAAAACACATAGTCTAGGATGGTTATCACATTTTTAAGCGGGAAGCCAATAAAACTAGGGGTGGCAGAACTTTAGGAGGCCTGCTAACTTCAATTAAAAATAATTTTAGCCACAAAAGTGATATAGTATGTAAAACGAAGGGTATCTTGGCTGTAAAAATTGGCCTTTGCAGTGGGAAGAATATTTGGAACTGATTGCTGATTAATATATTTTGGCATCTGTCTCTCTCCACAATTGAAAGTTTTATATTAGAAATGGCGAATTTGCTTGGACACTACAAAGTTGACATACCTGACGATTGGAATATCTTTCCTAATAGTGATAACGTTGATATATAGATAAGAACTAGGGATATAATACCCAATAAAGGTATCAGGCATTCATTGGACCAAGGTTTGTAAGGAATGGGCACCAATTATGTTATATGGTAACGTAAAGGGAGACATTTCCAGTAAACCGACCTGGCAAAGGGGAGATTTACGTTCAAGGATAGATTATATTTGTTTGACTCTTGCACCCTCCATTATCCCTGACTGCCTATCAGCCATCCAGTCCTGGTGCGCCTCCAATGACCTCTGCCTCAAGACATGTAAAACTGAGATCCTTCCCATTGGGACCCCTGCTCCATCCTTCTTTCCCTCACTCTGGCCTTCCTCCTTGGGCTCTACCCCTTTGTCTTCACTGAAGCTAGAAACCTTGGAGTCATCTTCGACTCATCTCTCTCCTTCCTCCCTCAAACTCAGGACATTGCCAAGAAGTCCAACTATCAATTCAATTCAATTTATTAAATATGTGCACAGCCATCACTGGCTTTACATATTACATAAAAATTCACATACATTTATATTTAAACAAATCAATCTTAAAAAAATCACAAGCTATCTCAAACAATTTATAAATCACTTCTTAATATAAAATACTAGCTGACAATTCTCTTAAAATGGATAAACTTAATTCATAGAATTTCATCATATGATATATAAGGTTAATATCATTACCATCCAGGAGATTCTGCCATATTGTCTCAAAATGTTCCATCTTGTTTCTATCTTTTCATTACCACATAATCGACATAAACTCAGTAATCGAGGAATTCCAAGTCTAGCTCCCAACACTTCCATAGTATCGCCTTTATTAAATTTAAAAAGTAGATACAATCTCACTATCTTCGGGTGTGGAAACGCTTTTTGATAGTAGAGTATTCCTCTACCTATTGACCAATTTTTTAGAAATAATACACCCGTTGTTAGAGATGCTACATGTATCATATCTCGTTCTTTTGCATGAGTGTGTATCGCCATTTTCAAAAGACTTTTTACTTTTTCATGTGGTACACTCATCCGACTTAACATATTCTCTTTAGCCCACTTCATATATATCATACATATGTTGTAGATAGTTTGAAACTTACGAAAATTCTCAGTCTCATTGAATAATTTCATCAGGCATACTATAAATGTATTATTTTTCAGGGTATATAGTTTCACAAATAACATTGCCGCTTTGTATTCTAAAAGGTCGCTGGCAAATCTAAAATTGCATTGAAGTGAAATATATTTGCACGATACATTAGATGGTAGTCTAAAACGTTGTCTTAAAATATTTCCTTCAAATTTGTTAAGCTCATTTTTAAAATTCCTACTCCACACTTCAGCTCTGTATAATAGGCAGGAAACTATTTTGGCAGAGTATAACAGTACAATCGTTTGCACAGAGTACCCACCCTGTTTACCAATAAATTGGGTCAATGCACCTGCAATTTTTTTACATTTCAATATTGTCTCTGACCAGTGTTGAGTCCATAACAGCTTATGGTCTATGATGACACCTACGTATTTATACCATTCAACGAGTTCAAGTTGAATCTTGTTCACAAACCACTTATATGTTGTTGGATCGACTCAATTTGCTGTTACCTAACAATGGCATCACCTTTGTTTTTCCAATATTTATAACAAGACTATTTTTATGGGATGGAGCTTTCTAGTTCCAATACACATCCTGGGTGCCAGGATGTCTGGTGTTCTGGGAGTGTGACTTGGGACCACTGTGGTCTGTGATTGGTCCACGTCTGGGATGGCTGAACGAGAGCAGATCTCCTTTTGGTATCTCTTCGTTTGGCGTGAAGGAGATTCTGGATAAGAGAATGCACCTAACACCCATTCCAGGCCAATCTTCTGAGTTCACACCGAACTTAGCAAAGGAGCCAAGTATCCTGAACCGCTGAAGCAGATCTGTGGAACCACTGGTGACCCACTGGAAGGTTTGGTACCCTGACCCCGCTGTTGTCCTGTCGGAGCCCCTGTTTTGCATCGATCACAGAAGGCCTGCAAGGGCACTTTGACCCAACAAAATATTGGGACTAACTACTCTCGGCACCTCCTGCTTAGCCTGAAAACGAGCCGCGGAAGTGTTCATGGACCGCCCAGTAATCTGACCACCTCGTAAGGGATCTATGCTCTGGGAACGCCACCGTCTCAATGTTCGACTTGAGCCTTTGGAGACTGTAAACTCTGGGTATAAGGCACTCTTTCGTACACCTAGCATTCCTAGGTCTGGAATTAGGAGAGTATGCCTGAACCCGTGCATACGCGGTCACCATGTCACCCAGCTGTGATGACGATCTTCGTGGGTGCCTTGCTGCTGTGCCCCTCTGTGCCCTAAGACTCGCTGCAGTGGAACTGGCCTGATTCCTTCACCAGGAGCAGAGAAATCACCACTGTCCTGCCACGGAATCATTCGCGGAATGCAGCCCCTGAAAGCCGCAGAACCGGGCAACTGCAGGATTTGAATCTGCAAATGATCTTGACCTAACTGGCAAAGTTTGGTCCGGAGTGCGCCGAGGGTCGGTAAGTACTTGCATCCCTTACCGGTGGCCCCTTTCGCATCCATAGACGTTTACGCACGAGTGTCCCATGGGGGCCACTCTCCTTTTTCGAGGTAGCCTGTGCTTCCGAGCTATTCCCAATTCTTGGAACCTATTATACCCTCTTGGGGAGACCCTCCTTGAATAGTGGGAAGTTATTCTTCATCACCTCACCCACCATCCTGAGTCGCTACAGCCCCTTGTAGGGACCCTGTTTTGAACTCAACCGCATGATCGCATGCTCCGGCACTGAATGAACTTTTGAGCTAAAGGCTCCACTCATCGTAGGGACTGGACTGCCTCTTAGTTACGGTTTCAATTGTTGAAGGACTGCCTAAGGTATATTCACATTGTGTGACCCCTTTCTTTGCAGGTGGTGGATCTCTACTGTGTAATATTCCCTTAGGCCATTGGTGACTGTGTATATGTTTCATAGTTATTTTTGTGTTAGTTTAGTTAATACTGCTGAATTATACTGTTGTGTTTGAGTTAAAAGGCTTTTAATAAATGTTTATGTATTTTTGATATACACCTGACAGAGTAATGTGTAGTGTTGTTTACTGTGTGTTCTCATTGTGGGCTTTGGATCACCCTCAACCCCCCTTAGACCTAGTCCTGACTGCCGCCAATGCTACCTTGATTCCCTAAGACTGTTGATCGAATAAGAGAATGGGTCATACATTGCGGATATCCACTGGAAGAGCTTGAAAGTAGAGTGAAACAAGTCTTGGAGGACAATAATGCCCTACCTGTACGAGCCCGAGTGGAAAGAGAAATCTGCGTAAACGATGGGGATTTGGACAACAGTTGGGCAGACGTTTCAACAGATGAAGAGCCTGGGCCTAGTCGCATGGACGGTGTTTCCACCTGGTGTACCTGCAATCGGTGCACGCTAATGCCAACCAAGGTGGAGAACTGCTGCTGCCAAGAAAACTCTGGATGCTTGTCCTACATATCGCAAGGATATCCACAGCCGCAGTGCGTTACCGAGCTGCCAGACTTCATGGCAGTCTGCCTCACACGGTCCGTGTTGAGGATTTTGATGGTACTTATGCACGAACTTCGCGCAACAGTTCGGCCTTTTAATCCAAGTAACAAGTAAGTATAGTCTGGTTGGGATGTCAGTTAGGCCACTACTATTTCATAGTTTCCCCTATATTCTCGTAACTTCAATATATCATTGTCATATCAGTTTAGTCTTACAATTCTCTAGTGAAAGTCGCATAAAAGTCGTTCAATATTGTGCAGTGTCTAGTTAGCATTTGTCCTGGCAATAATGCCATTGGATACAAGATTTGTCATTGACAACTAAGGTTTAATACACTTATCTTGGTCATTTAAAAACAGTTTGTATCTTTCTCTTTGACAGGTGGTACCGGATGGTGGCCTATCGTTCGTACACATGGTGGTTTCATGGGAGGCTTGGACACCACCCGTGTCGTTGTTGCCATTAGACAAACTTTCCCCAATGACAGCGGTCAGTATAGGGGATTTTCCCTCGCTGAACTGCAACCAGACCTTTCCAATGTTTAGGATTTTGTGCCATGAAAATAAGAAATCAAATAAAACACATATTTTTTATCATTGGTTATTTCTTTTTTTAAGTGAATCAAGTGTGTCTCCATTCCGCAGTGTTCTGGTGCCTTGTCTGCACACCCCCGACCTATCCATCCCCCCTCCACTATCAAAGGCAGTTTGCACCAGTGGATGTGCGCTGCCACGGGGTGCTGTCAGGGGCGCGAACGGCCAAGGTGCCAAACACCATGTACACTTCAAAAGGCATCTTACCCCCAGGGGCCATTGTTCACATGGCCTCCTCAGACCCCGTGTCTCCAGGCATGTTCCCCGTCAAGCAGGCCGCACCCCTGCAATCCACATAAGTGTGTCTCCATTCCGCAGTGTTCCGGTGCCTTGTCTGGACGCCCCCGGCCTATCCACCCCACCTCCACTATCAAAGGCAGTTCGCACCAGTGGATGTGCGCTGCCATGGTGTGCTGTCAGAGGCACGAACGGCCAAGGTGCCAAACACCATGTACACTTCAAAAGGTATCTTACGCCCAGGGGCCATTGTTCACATGGCCTCCTCAGACCCCGTGTCTCCAGGCATGCTCCCCTTCAAGCAGGCCGCGCCCCTGCAGTACACATAATACCACGACACATACACGTCATTCATTCACAAAAACACCCCTTTTTGTTTTTCTTTATAAACCACTTGATATTTACCATGAGAACATCTTTGAACACTGCAAGTCAACTCGTGAACGTGCTACTCTGTGACCGCTTGGAGCGAACTCGTCAGTGTGCTACGTGTGAACATCTCCCTGTTTTCCTGCCACCAATTACTCTGCTTGCTGAATCTAACTGTTTGTTGGTCAAGGTAAGGGCATGTATCCTAATAATATCTCCTTCGTTTGTAAATTGTATATCTATTTCGAAGTAACGTACTCAGAAGTGCTATGTTAATTTGTCTCATTGCTATTGATTTGAATATCTTATGTTATCGCTATATCAATTTTCATCAATGTCAATTGGCATGGCATTGCATCCTTCGCGGAGCGTGTCTATAGTATAAGCCTGTTTTCTTTTCGTGCACGATAGAACATTCGAGGGACGAGTCACATGTTCTGATTTTCAACACATCAATGAATCGCTTGTGAAATGTATCCAATAATACAGCCGCACACGCTGTTCTGGTTTTGCTTTGGTGCCCAAAAGATAGCGTGCAATGAACAATGTATGGTCCAATTCATTCATTCTCACTTGTTTATGCAATATAATTTTCTAATCAGGTTGACCTTTATTTTGCAGAATTTACAACAATGCCTGCATGTTATATTTTCGGTAGCCCTTCGAAGACCCATGACAAATCCGAAGGCATTACAATGCATGTATTCCCTAAAACTGTTGATCGAATAAGAGAATGGGTCATACATTGCGGATATCCACTGGAATAGCTTGAAAGTAGAGTCAAACAAGTCTTGGAGGACAAGAGGGGTCATTGATACCGCATCTGCAGCCTGTACTTCAACCCGGATATGTACGACAGATCCTTGTACACAAAGAGGAATCAACTGAGAACAACTCAAAAATTGCTACCAAACGCTATTCCGACTTTATCCGTTAACATGCCGCCACAGGTGAGACACGCTTCCAGATGTAGCTTTACACCAGTATTTTTGGTGTAAATGTCACTTATTATACTTCCGATATTTATGTGATTGAATAGCTGTTTAAATAATGACTATTTTGCTAAACATCAGTCCTTGTTTTTTAGAACCCACATAGAAAATTCATTTATGGGGACAGATAACCATGCTATATTATGCATTTACATAAACATAATTTTCTCGTATTCAGTCTCCTTACATGCCACTTTTTAATGTTGGAATTTCTAAATCGAATAATACTTTCCCTTTACAACTCCATGACTATCCACAGAATATGAAGCAACAAGATCAAAATCCATGTCTTGCCTGGAGTCATCAACCACTTCCAGCGCGTATCAGGTAATCTTACCTAGCTATTCTGTTCCAGGCTGTTTTTAAACACGGAATTCTAGATAACATGATCATGTTTTCGCAACGTATTGTTGCTTTAGACAAAGTTCACATGGCCTCCTCAAACCCCGTGTCTCCAGGCACGCTCCCCTTCAAGCAGGCCGCGCCCCTGCAGTACACATAATACCACGACATATACATGTCATTCATTCACAAAACACCCCTTTTTTGTTTTTCTTTATAAACCACTTGATATTTACCATGAGAACATCTTTGAACACTGCAAGTCAACTCGTGAACGTGCTACTCTGTGACCGCTTGGAGCGAACTCGTCAGTTTGCTACGTGTGAACATCTCCCTGTTTTCCTGCCACCAATTACTCTGCTTGCTGAATCTAACTGTTTGTTGGTCAAGCTAAGGGCATGTATCCTAATCATATCTCCTTTGTTTGTAAATTTTATATCTATTTCGAAATAACATACTCAGAAGTGCTATGTTAATTTGTCTCATTGCTATTGATTTGAGTATCTTATGTTATCGATATATCAATTTTCATCAATGTCAATTGGCATGGTATTTCATCCTTTCGCGGAGCGTGTCTATAGTATAAGCATGTTTCCTTTTCGTGCACGATAGAACATTCGAGGGACGAGTTACAGTTCTGATTTTCAACACATCAATGAATCGTTTGTGAAATGTATCCAATAATACAGCCGCACACGCTGCACTGGTTTTCTTGTGGTGCCCAAAAGATAGCGTGCAATGAACAATGTATGGTCCAATTCATTCATTCTCACATGTTTATGCAAAATAATTTTCTAGTCAGGTTGACCTTTATTTTGCAGATTTTACAACAATGCCTGCATGTTATATTTTCGGTTGACCTTCGAAGACCCATGACAAATCTGAAGGCATTACAATGCATGTATTCCCTAAGACTGTTGATCGAATGAGAGAATGGGTCATAAATTGCGGATATCCACTGGAAGAGCTTGAAAGTAGAGTCAAACAAGTCTTGGAGGACAGGAGGGGTCATCGATACTGCATCTGCAGCCTGCACTTCAACCTGGATATGCATGACAGATCCTTGTACACAAAGAGGAATCAACTGAGAACAACTCGAAAATTGCTATCAAACGCTATTCCATCCTTATCCGTTAACATGCCGCCACAGGTGAGATACGCTTTCGGATGTAGCTTTATGCCAGTATTTTTGGTGTAAATGTCACTTATAATACTTCCGATATTTATGTGATTGAATAGCTGTTTAAATAATGGCTATTTTGCTAAACATCAGTCCTTGTATTTTAGAACCCACATAGAAAATTGATTTATCGGGACAGATAACCATGCTATATTATGCATTTACATAAGCATCATTTTCTCGTATGCAGTCTCCTTACATGCCACTTTTTAATGTTGGAATTTCTAAATCAAATAATACTTTCCCTTTACAACTCCATGACTATCCACCGAATATGAAGCAACAAGATTCAACATCCATGTCTTGCCTGGAAATATCAACCACTTCCAGCGCGTGTCAGGTAATCTTACCTAGCTATTCTGTTCCAGACTGTTTTTAAACACGGAATTCTAGATAATGTGATCATATTTTCACAACGTATCATTGCTTTAGACAACGTTTTTCGTGGTTTGATATTGATATGTACCTTTGTCGTCTTTCCAAATTGTGTCTCCAGTTTCCAATATTTTCATCCTTACTAATGCAAGTACTGTGTTTCAGGGAGATGCTGAAGTGTCCACTACAATTACAACATCCCTCGTAGTAGATCAGGTACCAGTGGTATGGGTCTTCACAGTTCAATTGGACGAGATAATCTGATCATATTTACATATTGTGTAATTGTTTTACACAATGTTTAATTCGTACTTTACTATTGATTTGTACCTTTGTCGTCTTTCCAAATTGTGTGTCCAGTTTCCAATATTTTCATCCTTACTAATGCAAGTACTGTGTTTCAGGGAGATGCTGAGGCGTCCTCTACAATTACATTATCCCTTGAAGTTGTTCCGGAACCAGACCTTGCAGTTGATCAGGATACAGAGGTATGCATACTGACAGTACCATCCATTGAAAGAAAGTCGGTCTAATTGTATGTTTAATGCAAATGACTTATTTTATATGGATACTATTTTTTGTAGGGTTGTATACAAGATCCGTATATTGAACCGGAGGCACCTGGATCTGAGTCGGTGCACCAGCTTGCTGATGTTGATGTTAGAGTAAAGAAGGTTTCAAAGAAAAGAAATAAAAATAAGGTTACTTATAAACACTTTATATTGTTGGCAATTGTTTTGTGCCGAGGCCTTCATTATATGTTTTTTTTAAATGTAAATTGTACAACAATATCCCTTTTCCTATCTGTCCTGTAGTTGCCCGATGGAGTACGGACTATGCAGACACAGACAGCGATACAAATGACAGATGCTGCTTGCCAAACTGTTTTCACCATGGAGGAACTATTAATTGAGGCGTGGTGTGTTCACACTCGAGATGCCTATGTCCAATGGCCAGAAAATGAATTTAATATGACCGGCGAATCCAGCAAAGTGTTTTTGGACCATTGCTACAATGTGCCTGCTCCGCCAGAGGAAGGTGAAATTGAATTTATAGATGATAGTTTAACATTACTAGATGAGCACTTGACGCAATCGACACCCGCCAAAAAAATGCCCCCCAAAAAACAGTCCACATTGATGTTTTCTCCTATCCATGGTCAAGTAACAAATGTTGAAATGACAGAGACTGAAGCATCAACACTATTGACCGACGAAACAGACAAAGATATCGACTACAGTATGTCGAGTTTCGCTGATATGTCCACAACGGTTCCGTCCGAAACAACAGTGTTGCCGGATGAAAGTCTAATAAAAGAGGCCAAATACATAGTATTCGGCAGCAGCTTGATGGAGCTTATAAAGATGCTGAACTGTGTGCATTCAGTGCCAGGGGAAGTATGTGGGAAGCCATTGGTAACACAAGGCAGTAACCTCAAAATACATGCCACCTGTGAAAATTCACATAAAACATTTTCATGGTCCGCTCAACCGAAGCTGGGGAAACTGCCAGCTGGCAATCTACTGTGTGCAGCAGCTTTACTTTTCAGTGGTTCTAGTTTCACAAAGTTATCCAGTTTCTTTCAGTTTGTGGGACTACATTTCATTTCTAAAATGGAATACTACAAATACCAACGTGATTATCTATTCCCTGCCATTAGTGAAGCTTGGAAATTGAACAATTGGCTATTAAAACTACATTCGCCGACAAACGGTTCAGGCTAGCCGGCGATGGACAGTGTGACAGCCCCGGATTTTCTGCTTAGTACTGCACCTACCATTTTCAGGACATGGAAAGCAAGAAAATTGTGAGTTCGGTGGTCGTGCAGGTGTCCCAATGTAAATCCTCTGTGGCCATGGAGAAACTTGGTTTTATAAAATCAATGGAAGATCTACAATCGAGTGGAATGCAAATCGACCTCATAGCCACGGACAGACACGTTTCAATAGCCAAGACAATGAGAGAGCAGTATCCAAATATTAAACATCAATTTGATGTATGGCATGTTGCCAAATCAATCAATAAAAAAATCTCAGCTGCAGGGAAAAAAAAAGGTTCTGAAAGTATTTCACAATGGTCCCAAGCCTTTCAGCAACCATTCTTTGGTGGAGCTCCAAAACATGTGATGGGTCTGTGGAAATTCTACTTCTTACGTTCACCACTGGACAGAAATCCAACATTTCCACCAATGTGAACATGGCCCTTTGTCTCCAGAACAGGCAAGGAAGAAGAAGTGGTTGATCCCATCTTCACCTCCACACAAAGCCCTTGAGAAGATTCTGTTTGATAAAACTCTATCAAGAGATCTGAAGGGACTCACAGAATTCTGTCACACTGGAGATTTGGAGGTGTTCCACAATATGTGCCTAAAGTACAGGCCAAAGAGATTGCATTTCGGCATCCAAGTGATGAAAGCGAGGACTTTACTAGCGGTATTAGTGCATAACGAGAATGTAGGCCGGGAACAATCTAGGACTGCAGGAAACTTAGGGATGCTTGGCTACAATATGGCCTTTACGAAAAGAAGCAAAAAATGAGTTGTCAAACCAGTATATGAGAAAATGGAATTCGATTTTGTGAAAGATCTTATTGTTAATGTCGTTGAGATGCATACTCATGGAATTGCGCACAAATCTGTTCAGAGCACACATACATTGCCACCAAACATTGCCAACGTGCCATGTACACCCAAAGAAGAGCTTGCTAAATCGTTCAAAACCCGGTATAAATGATTACCATTTGTTTTTATTTTTGCAAAAATTGTTTTTATAAATTGTACAAATAAATTATACGATTTGTCTTTTGAAATGTATCCTCTTAGTCCTTTTATTAAAAAAAATTACAATTATTACGATTGCTTTCACATTTCACAGTTTAGTCGAGCTACTGTGGGACCCTTATTTTTCGTGTTAATGACCAATGGATAACAGTGTGTTAGAATCTTTGGGTTTTGGCAGTTGCCTTGACATAAAGTTCTGCAAAAAGCTGAATATCTGCTCGTCCTAGAAAAGGTATTATACCTAGGCCACAAAACAATCGAGGCACGCAAGAAGTACTGACTGTGAAAACATGCCATGGGGTAGGAGGCCATGAGATAAGCAGAGGTGGCCCTATTACTAGACACATTTTGACTCTGTTTTTGTGTTACACCGACTACAATTTGGGAATGGGGGGCATTCTGTCATTGGCAAATTTCACCTACAGCTCAGCTGCGCCACAAACAACGAGCAGTGACAGCCCTCAATTTTCTGTGCCCGTACTTTAAAATTCATGTTCTCATGGATGCATTTACACAGGATTTTGCAAAGTAAGAATGTATGTTCATTTTGAGTGAAGGTCACCAGCTTTGAATTTTTGCTTGGGAGCTGGGAGGCCCACGCATCCCGCGCACAGTATAAGGTTCTATTGTTTTTTGACCTTGAGAGGCAGGGACCATTCCGAAAGGGATTGAATTGAAGGGGGTGTGTAATAACGTATGATATGATAGGGTTGCCCATTCCGAAACTGGACCTAGCTACATATAAGTTCAGTTTATGAAATATCGTTGACATGAACGGAGGAGTATGCATTACGGTCTGCATTACGCCAAGAGAATAGAAATGCCAAATATAATGTAAGTTTATCTTTAGACAATTTCATACCAGAACTAGTCTAAATACGAATAGCAGACCGTTATTGCCAGGTCACATTGTACTTGTTCGTTCTGTGTTGCATATTGCAATGAAGTGCTAGTGCAACCTTTGTGTGCTGGGCTATCTACCAGGGACATGGGCAAGGCCAGCATCGAGACGCATGTAGACCACCACTCGTTTCTCCCTGGTTCTACGTTAATAAATCATTACATAGATTGTGCACCTCGAGTTCTTGCCCCAGTTTACGCATTACGTTTAGAGCTCAACATACTCCATTGCACTATCGTCGGAAGCAAATAGCGGAGTACTTTGAGATTCCATGTTGTATTCTCTCGGTTCACATTGTGTCACCTCTGCGCTAATAAAGAAAATGATTAACTGTAATAAAGATCGGCTACTGAGACACATTTCTATTTTTATCTTTTGCAAACAGGTACATCGTGCCATTCTGCGATTGTCATCTATTCCAGACCCTGACCAATGGCTTCTTCAACCGCCAGCTGCAGCTACATGTCAATCACTAGATCTACTTAACCGTCTTTTGGGACGACAGAAAAGGTCCAATTTGCCCGTACACGGTACCAGCGATTAGGAGCAACATAACAACCTTTACGGTGGTCTAGTGCCGAGTTCATGCACCAGCCTTGCAATTCACTGTGCGACCAAAGTGCTTCATTTACCCAAAATGAACACCCTGTGTACCAAAAAGGAACAGCGCGTGACTCACGATAAACATTTGCGGATTTGCGGAACGAGAGCAAAGAAAAAATGTTCCATTTCGATTGATTATGTCAGACGCCGAATGTTATCGAAACATTTAATGTGAAATATATGTACATTACCAATTGTACAGTCTTGTTGTTTCCTTTTAAAGTACAGTTTCATATTCCTAATTGTGACGCGCTGTGCTGTGAGACGATGTGTGTTGTTTTGTGGGTACCGCGTCTAGTCGCATAGGTGATGGCTGGGCGCGTTTGGCTACACTGCCCAGTAACGTCATGGAGAGAGGCGGAGAATATCAACGATTTGGTGATGTCAGGCTCAGGGCGGGGGATATGATTTAGTGCCGCAAACACAAGTCACCCAGGGCATTGCGGCAAGTGATAAGATTATCACAAGATGGCCGCGCCCTGCTGCCTGATTTCGCTTGTGTTCATTAGACGAAAACTCGGTGGGTAAGGTGCATAAGAAATGTTTGTACGATCGATCAAATTATGGTTAAAAACACATGGCCGAGCCATAGGGACAATAATATTTCTGACCGAACCATTCCTTTAACATTATACCAGAGAGATTTCTGGACACACGTAAAGAATAGAGCCAATTATCAAACTGATGTCCAAAATAATCCCATAGCTGAAGACATTTGTGTGAAGTTCTTTATTGACCTTTATAATTATATTTTTGTGCAACGATAGCCAGTGAGTTTACGGCGCACTTGCAGCACTCCTGCTGCCCCTCCGGGCCATCTTTAAAACGTTTGCAAGGCCCCCAGGGCCCCCTGTCCCCCGCTTGCCTCCCCCGTCCCACCCTGCACCCTCTTCCTGATTCTGCTCCCTCCCGCCTTCCGACCCGCCCATCCCGTTCCGATTGGTCCTTAGGACCATGTGTGTTGGCCTAATGGCCTCGTAGAAGCAGTGTGCCTCTCTTTGTGCAAAGATAGCCGGTGAGTTTACGGCGCATTTCTAGCGCTCATGCTGCCCCTCTGGGCCATCTTTAAAACTTTTGCAAGGCCCCCACCCCCCCTGTGCCCCGCTTGCCTCCCCATTCCCACCCCGCACCCTCTTCCTGATTCCGCTCCCTCCCGCCTCCCGACCCGCCCATCCCGCTCCGATTGGTCTTTAGGACCGTGTGTGTTGGCCTAACGGCCCCATAGAAGCAGTGTGCCTCTCTTTGTGCAAAGATAGCCGGCGAGTTTATGCCGCATTTGTAGTGCTCCTGCTGCCACTCCGGGCCAACTTTAAAAGTTTTGTAAGGCTCCCATGCCCCCCTGTCCTCCGCTTGCCTCCCCGTTCCCTATCCGCATCCTCTTCCTGATTCCGCTCCCTCCCGCCTCCCGACCCACCCATCCCGCTCTGATTGGTCCAGCCGAGAGGATTCCCCTCCATTACCAGTTCTCCTAGGGCAGCCCTCTGCCCGGCAGCCCATCGGCTAAGGACCTGAGGCAAAGGACGACTCCTTCAGAGACGACTCCAGATCATATCTGCAGGTATCCGCAGGAGAAGCAAGAAGCTGACAATAAGTAAGTGTGGCAAGGGCAGGGTCAGAAGCAATTACTTCCCACCATACTACCCTACCACTCAACCTAGAAACTAAACCATTGTAAAATCTGCATATTGTGGTAGCATTACATCTAGGAGTGTGCATTTATAAACACATCTGTGATATAGTTGCATTCATAAAACATGAAACTAACCGTTGAAGCTAGAAGTGTGCCTAATAGCCTCCCTGTGCAAAGTTAGATTTAGAATTGTGCCAAGTAGCGTCCCGTAGTTCACCTTGGAAATTTGCATAATATCCTCTCCATCCATAGTTGATTCTAGAAGTGTGCCCAACATCCTCTCTGTGAAAGCTGAATTTAGAAGTGCGCCCAATATCCTCTCTGTGAAAGCTGAATTTAAGAAGTGCACCCAATATCCTCTCTGTGAAAGTTGAATTTAGAAGTGCGCCCAATATCCTCTCTGTGGAAAGTTGCATTTAGAAATGTGCCCAATACCCTCTCTCCGAAAGTTGAATTCAGAAGTGTGCCCAATAGCTTCTATGTGAAAGTTGAATTTAGAAGTGTGCCCAATAGCTTTTATGTGAAAGTTGGATCCAGAAGTGTGTCCAATATCCTCTCTGTGAAAAGTTGAATTTAGAAGTCTGCCCAATAGCTTCTATGTGAAAGTTGGATCTAGCAGTGTGCCCAATAGCCTCTCTGTGAAAAGTTGAATTCAGAAGTGTCCTCAATATCCTCTGTGAAAGTTGAATTTAGAAGTGTGCCCAATATCCACTGTGAAAGTTGAATTTAGAAGTGCGCCCAAAAGCCTCTCTATGAAAGTTGAATTTAAGAAGTGCACCCAATAGCTTCTATGTGAAAATTGAATTCAGAAGTGTGCCCAATAGCTTCCATGTGAAAGTTGGATATAGAAGTGTGCCCAATACCCTCTCTGTGAAAAGTTGAATTCAGAAGTGTCCCCAATATCCTCTGTGAAAAGTTGAATTATGAAGTGCGCCCAATAGCCTCTCTGTGAAAGTTGAATTTAGAAGTGTGCCCAATATCCTATGTGAAAGTTGAATTTAGAAGTGCGCCCAATAGCCTCTCTATGAAAGTTGAATTTAAGAAGTGCACCCAATAGCTTCTATGTGAAAATTGAATTCAGAAGTGTGCCCAATAGCTTCTATGTGAAAGTTGAATTTAAGAAGTGCGTCCAATATCCTCTCTATGGAAAGTTGCATTTATAAATGTGCCCAATATCCTCTCTGCGAAAGTTGAATTCAGAAGTGTGCCCAATAGCTTCTATGTGAAAGTTGAATTTAGAAGTGCGCCCAATATCCTCTCTGTGAAAGTTGAATTTAGAAGTGCGCCCAATAGCCTCTCTGTGAAAGTTGAATTCAAGAGTGTGCTCAATAGCTTCTATGTGAAAGTTGAATTTAGAAGTGTGCCCAATAGCTTCTTTGTGAAAGTTGGATCTAGAAGTGTACCCAATATCCTCTCTGTGAAAAGTTGAATTTAGAAGTGTGCCCAATAGCTTCAATGTGAAAGTTGAATCTAGAAGTGTGCCCAATATCATCTCTGTGAAAAGTTGAATTTAGAAATGTGCCCAATATCCTCTGTGAAAATTTAAATTTTGAAATGCGCCCAACAGCCTCTCTGTGAAAGTGGAATTTAGAAGTGTGCCTAATATCCTCTGTGAAAGTTGAATTTAGAGTTGCGCCCAATAGCCTCTCTGTAAAAGTTGAATTTAAGAAGTGCACCCAACATCCTCCCTGTGAAAGTTGAATTTAGAAGTGCGCCCAATAGCCTCTCTGTGAAAGTTGAATTCAAGAGTGTGCCCAATAGCTTCTATGTGAAAGTTGAATTTAGAGTGTGCCCAATAGCTTCTATGTGAAAGTTGGTTCTAGAAGTGTGCCCAATATCCTCGTTGTGAAAAGTTGAAATTAGAGGTGTGCCCAATATCCTCTGTGAAAAGTTGAATTTTGAAGTACGCCCAATAGCCTCTCTGTGAAAGTTGAATTTAGAAGTGTGCCCAATATCCTCTGCGAAAAGTTGAATTTAGAAGTGCGCCCAATGGCCTCTCTGTGAAAGTTGAATTTAGAAGTGCGCCTAATAGCTTCTATGTTAAAGTTGAATTTAGAAGTGCGCCTAATAGCTTCTAGGTGAAAGTTGAATTTAGAAGTGTGCCCAATAGCTTCTATGTTAAAGTTGAATTTAGAAGTGCGCCTAATAGCTTATATGTGAAAGTTGAATTAAGAAGTACACCCAATATCCTCTCTTTGAAAGTTGCATTTAGAAGTGCGCCCAATATCCTCTATGTGAAAGTTGAATTTAGAAGTGTGCCCAATAGCTTCTATGTGAAAGTTGGTTCTAGAAGTGTGCCCAATATCCTCTCTGTGCAAGACTTGAATCTAAGGTGCGCCTAAATATCCCCTCTGTGCAAAGTTGAATTGAGAAGTGTGCCTAATAGTGTTCCCTAGTCGAACTGACTTGTGCTCCTAATAGTCTGCCTGTTCAAAGTGGAAATTAGAAATGTGCCTAAAAGCGTGCCCTGGTTGAAATTAGAAGGGCGCCCAATAGTCCAAGCTGGTTGAATTTGGAACAGTTCCCAATTTCCGCTCTGTGTAAAGTTGAATATAAAAATGTACCTAATAGCCGCACTGTGAAAACTTGAAGTTAGAAGCATGCCTAAATATCCCTTCTGTGCAAAGTTTAACTTAGAAGTATGCCTTATATCATCTCTGTGTAATGTAGAATTTAGAAATCTGCCTAATAGTCTAATTCCCCTCTGTACAAAATTGAATTTAGAAGTAGGCCTAATATCATCTCTGTGTACAGTTGAATTTAGAAGTGTACCTAATAGCCTAATATCATCTCCGTGTACAGTTGAATTTAGAAGTGTACCTAATAGTCTAATATCATCTCTGTGTAAAGTTGAATCTAGAAATGTGCCTAAAAGCATCTCTGTGCAAAACTTGAACTTGAATAAATATCCCCTCCGCCCATAGTTGAATTTAAAAGTGTCCCAAATATCCTCTCTGTGCAAAGCTAAATTTAGAAGTGGACCTAATAGCGCACCTTGCCCGAATTTAGAAGTGTGCCGAATAACTTGCCCTAGTTGAATTCAGAAGTATCCCTAAATACCCTCTCTGTGCAAATTGAACTTGGAAGTGTGCCTAATATACTCTCTGTGAAAAGTTGAATTTAGAAGTGTGCCCAATAGCTTCTATGTGAAAGTTGGATCTAGAAGTGTGCCCAATATCCTCTCTGTGAAAAGTTGAATTTAGAAATGTGCCCAATATCCTCTGTGAAAAATTGAATTTTGAAGTGTGCCCAATAGCCTCTCTGTGAAAGTGGAATTAAGAAGTGGGCCCAATATCCTCTGTGAAAGTTGAATTTAGAAGTGCACCCAATAGCCTCTCTGTAAAAGGTGAATTTAAGAAGTGCACCCAACATCCTCTCTGTGAAAGCTGAATTTAGAAGTGCGCCCAATAACCTCTCTGTGAAAGTTGAATTCAGAAGTGTGCCCAATAGCTTCTATGTGAAAGTTGAATTTAGAAGTGTGCCAAATAGCTTCTATGTGAAAGTTGGTTCTAGAAGTGTGCCCAATATCCTCTGTGAAAAGTTGAACTTTGAAGTGCGCTCAATAGCCTGTCTGTGAAAGTTGAATTTAGAAGTGTGCCCAATATCCTCTGCGAAAATTTGAAATTAGAAGTGCGCCCAATAGCCTCTCTGTGAAAGTTTAATTTAAGAAGTGCGCCCAATAGCTTCTATGTGAAAGTTGAATTTAGAAGTGTGCCAAGCATCCTCTCTGTGAAAGCTGAATTTAGAAGTGTGCCCAATAGCCTCTCTGTGAAAGTTGAATTCAGAAGTGTGCCAAATAGCTTCTATGTGAAAGTTGAATTAAGAAGTACACCCAATATCCTCTCTGTGAAAGTTGCATTTAGAACTGCACCCAATAGCCTCTCTGTGAAAGTTGAATTCAGAAGTGTGCCAAATAGCTTCTATGTAAAAGTCGAATTTAGAAGTGTGCCCAATAGCTTCTATGTGAAAGTTGAATTTAAAAGTGTGCCCAAATAGCCTCTCTGTGCAAGACTTGAATCTAAGGTGCGCCTAAATATCCCCTTTGTGCAAAGTTGAATTGAGAAGTGTGCCTAATAGTGTTCCCTAGTCGAACTGACTTGTGCTCCTAATAGTCTCCCTGTTCAAAGTGGAAATTAGAAATGTGCCTAAAAGCGTGCCCTGGTTGAAATTAGAAGGGCGCCCAATAGTCCACCCTGGTTGAATTTGGAACAGTGCCCAATTTCCGCTGTGTGTAAAGTTGAAATTAAAAATGTACCTAATAGCCGCACTGTGAAAACTTGAAGTTAGAAGCATGCCTAAATATCCCTTCTGTGCAAAGTTTAACTTAGAAGTATGCCTAATATCATCTCTGTGTAATGTAGAATTTAGAAGTCTGCCTAATAGTCTAATTCCCCTCTGTACAAAATTGAATTTAGAAGTAGGCCTAATATCATCTCTGTGTACAGTTGAATTTAGAAGTGTACCTAATAGCCTAACATAATCTCCATGTACAGTTGAATTTAGAAGTGTACCTAATAGTCTAATATCATCTCTGTGTAAAGTTGAATCTAGAAATGTGCCTAAAAGCGTCTCTGTGCAAAACTTGAATTTAGAAGTGTGCCTAAATATCCCCTCCACCCAAAGTTGAATTTAGAAGTGTCCCAAATATCCTCTCTGTGCAAAGCTAACTTTAGAAGTGGACCTAATAGCGCACCTTGCCCGAATTTAGAAGTGTGCCGAATAACTTGCCCTAGTTGAATTCAGAAGTATCCCTAAATACCCGCTCTGTGCAAATTGAACTTGGAAGTGTGCCTAATATACTCTCTGTGTACGTTGAACTCAGAAGTATGCCTAATATCCTCTCTGTGTACCCAATATCCCTCTCTGTGCAATAGTGTGCCCAGTAGTGTTGAGTTATTAGCTGAATATAGAAGCATCTCTAATATCCTATCTGTACAAAAATCAAATTTAGAAGTGGGCCTAATAGCGCCCCTTGCTTGAATCTAGAAGTGTGCCTAATAGCGTGCCCCCATTGAATTTAGAACTACAATTAGAAAGCCCTCCTAAACTGCACTTAAAAGTCCACCTAAAACCATACCTGTGTTGCTGCTACATTCAATTTCTCCTTTATAGCTTACCTGTATTCCAGCTTACTAGAAGAAAGCCTACCCAACAACGTAACTGTGCTGTAGTTGCAACTAAATAGGCCGCCTAATCAACATATCCTAAGGTCTAGCTACACTTCAAAACGGCCTAATATCTGCAGCCTAGTACAACTAATACCTAGAATAAGTGAATAATAACACCCTGCTTAGTGGAACCCTGAAACCAAGACTAATCTCACCCAGTGATATAGCTGAACTTATAAAGTCCAATAAAGTGTAAGTTGCACCTGAAACTACACCTAATAGCTCGTACTAACCATGAGTGCACCCACTCCACCAGGGTTTGCCGGAAACGACCACCGTGGAATGCCGCCACTCTCCGATCTGCCTCGCCTCCCGTCACCCCTTCCCAAATCATCCCACCCTCCTTCACATCCCATACCCTTCCCCTTTCCAAACACCAAGCCAGAGGGGCACGATGGCGAGCCAACCACCCTAAGACCACTGCTCCCCCGAACCCGACCACCGACCAGCCTACGTTGATCATGCCCGCTCCCTTCACTATCATACCGGGCACACCCCGCCCTGCAATCATCCACCCCCGACTTTCCCACAAACCCCCACCATCTTCCCCCGACCACACCCTTTCCCCTCCATAAAAACTGCACGCCTAGCCCTAGCAAGAACAGAAGCCTCATCCCTCTCCTCCTCTGACCACCCTACCCTCTCTCACACACCAATCGCAACAAAGACACTAAAGAGGAAACGTACCTGGTCCCCCTCAATCTCTCAGCACTCTTTGCCTCCCCTGTCTCGACCCACCACCTCTTTCCCCCAATCACCACCTTCTCCCCTCGCTTCACCCTTCCTGAAACTCCTCTCCCTCGATTTCTCACCAACTGCAACTGAAACAGAGAAACAGCCCACACCCCACCTTCAAATCCCCGGGGCCAAACCCAATCATCCTAACACACGCATCCACCCACTCTCACCCGAAACCCGCCAACTTTTCTGCTCGCCCACTTTTCCCATCAATCATCAACCACCCTACCCCTCTTCCTCTCCAGTTTACACTCTCTCCCCATCCCCTTCCGCTCCAGCTCCGACACCAACCTCTCCTACCAAAGTGAACTGCATCCTATTTAACGCCCGATCCGTAGCAAAATACAGACACTGCATCTTTGACCACCTCGCCTCTGACAAACCAGACCTGGTTTTCATCACCGAAACTTGGTTCTCTGATGACTTTGCCCCAATCGCAAATGAAGCCTTCCTCCCTGACTACTCCCTCATTCCACTGAACCGTCCCTCTGGAGGTGGAGGAATAGCATTTGTCTTCAAGTCTCACTTCCACGCCTCAATCATCGACAACCAACCTTCCATTCTTTCCTGTGAATCACTCCTCGTTAAACTATCCCTCTCCCCGTCATTCTCACACAGCTTCCTAATAATCTACAGAACCCCTGGCTACGATAGACAATTCTCAAACAACCTCTGCGACTTTATTGCCACCCTTCAACGAAATCATCCCAACCTCACCCTCCTTGGAGACTTCAACATATGGCTCGACATCCCCATCAACCCTATGACACACTCTCTGGTTGACGGTCTAGACGCAATAAACCTCCAACCCCACATAAACGGCCCGACTCACTATAAAGGACACACTCTTGATGCCATCTTTAGCTCTCACAACCGGATACATCTAAACCCCCCCACCCCTATCATCTGGTCCGATCACTTCATTGTTTCTTCCGCCATTCGCTCACCCGACCCCCTTCCCGTACTCGAATCTGAACCACCAAAGCTATGCAAATGCTGGAAAAAACTAATAATCGTTCCTGACGTAGCCGACGCACTCCTCCAGTCTCCACCACCTACCTGCCAACTCAATAAACAACTAACCCCCGACGCCTTTGACTCATGGCTCAACACCTCACTAATGCGGCTCACACCCTCTTGCAAACCATCAGCCCGCCGTGGCCTGTTCCCTAGATGGTTCACACCTGAGTTGACGGTGCGTCACTCTTTCTCAACTCTCATGCTGGACTTCCTTTGCATTTTGTACTCATGGTGGCCCTGAATCATGCTGTTCTCATCTTCATCTTGTATCTTGGCTTGCAACATTATGTGTTACTACTGACTTCTGCAATTGTATTCGCTCTCCACTCTTGCTTCTCCACTCATTTTGACTGCTTACTCTCTTTTCTCTCCTCCTTTTCCTTCTCCCTTTTCCTATCTCCTCCCCTTACTTTCTTTTACGCACTTACTCTATCAGAATTGTCCCTGGACGTCATATGATAGCAACCTCGTCTGTTTCCTCCACCCTCCCATTACTGTTTTTTTTACTCCCCACCACCCCTCCAGCACTATCTGAAATGTCGTCAGGCCTAGTATGATAGTCGCTTGTTTTGTTCCTCCCCTCCCTTTCTGCACCCCTCTCCCTCACCTTTTGTTTTTCTCCAGCTCTACCAGAAATGTCGTCAGGCCTAGTACGGTAGTCGCCTGTCTGTTTCCATTTCCTTACCACTCTCCCACTCCCTTCCTTATCTATGTTTTAGCTCTTTCACTATCTGAAATGTCGTCAGGCCGAGTACGGTAGTTATTTTCACATCCTTACTGTTCATGGCCTGTAAGAATGTGGTTTTATTTTCCCTTGTTCCCTCCCTTGCCTTGAAGCGCTTTGAAACACATTGTGTATAGGCTCCATATAAATAAACGATCATATCATATCACTAAACAACTATATAAATACCTAGAAAGCAAATGGCAGAAAGACAAAACCCAGGAGAGCAGAGCCACCTTGGCCCGACACCTTCATCAGTACAAGGCCGAAATCCGGAAAGCAAAAAAAGCTCACTGCAACTCCCGAATCCTAAACTGCAAAAACCCCAGCAAAGAACTTCACAAAATCATCCCTGAATTCACCAAACCGGCATGCACTATGACCGTCCCGACCCCCTCACAATCACTGTGCGACTCTCTCTCCCTCCACTTTTACGCCACGGCTCTCGAAAGAACAAATGCTCTAACCACCAAACTGGCTCTCTTACATCCACTAGGCAACCCTCCCCCCATACCGGCCAACCCACCACCTGCGACCACTACGCAACCAACATTTGAATCCTTTAGTCCAATATCACCAGACCAATTTCTCAAACTTCTATCTGCCCGCAAACCATCTGGCTCTCCGCTAGACCCTTGCCCGGCCACAACCCTCAAAGAAATGTTCGCTTCCACCTGCGCAGGAGAACACGCAGATCCATCATAAATGACTCCCTTTCCTCAGGTATCTTTCCGGACACATTCAAAACGGTTCATGTCAAACCTCTAATAAAAAAATCTTCCTTCGACCCTCTCAAGCCCAAAAACTACCACCGCATCTCAAACACCAGGTTCCTTGCCAAGCTCATTGACCGAACCGCCTACTCCCAACTAAATACCTTTGTCGAAGCCAACAATCTCCTAGACCCCGCACTATCAAGTTTCAGAGCACGTCACGGAACTGAAACCACCCTAACCTCAATCTGGGATGACCTTAAAATGACGGCAGACTCCGCGGGATGTGCCGCATTAATCCTTCTTGACCTATCCGCCGCCTTCGACACAATCAATCACTCAATCCTCCTTGACCGCCTCCACTCCCTAGGAATGTGTGGAACCGCTCTTAAATGGATAGCTTCATTCCTCAAAGATAGGTACCAAATAACGATACTCTCCACCTATTCCTCCCAAGCCCGACCAGTCAAAACGGGAGTCCTACAAGGAGCTGCCTATCTGCCCTCCTGTTCAATCTCTACTTGATCACCCTCCCACCAAAAATTCGTTCACACAACATCCTGTGTTACAACTACGCTGTTGACACTCAACTAATTCTAAAACTCCTGAACTCAAAACCCAACTGCCGACCTGACCTCGCCTCCTGCCTCCTTGACATAGAGCTCTGGATGACCCAAAGTCACCTCTTGCTAAACCCCTCCAAAACTGAAATCATGTTATGTGGCAACTCCGAACTTCTTCCACACCCACTACCCTGGCCATCTGCCATGGGCAACTCACCGACCCCCTCTAACTCAGGGAAAAACCTTGGATGCACCCTGGACTCTGACCTAACACTCTCGCGCCAAGTCAACAACGTCTCAAAGTCCTGCCACTACCACCTTAAAACCCTTAGGCACATCTTTCCATATCTCTCCTTTCCCAACAGAATCTCTGCGGTCCAATCAATTGTTATATCAAGACTGGACTACGCAAACCCCCTCTGCCTCGGAGTCCACACTTACCAACTGAATAAACTTCAAAGGGCACAAAACGCTGCAGCCAAACTGCTACTTGCACTCGGCCCAAGAGACCACATCTCCCCAGCCCTTAAGACTCTGCACTGGCTTCCAGTGGCCCGAAGGGTGACTTTCAAAACCTTATGCATCTCCCATCGAGCATTGCATGAAACCGTACCTCAATATCTTCAAGACAAGCTAAAACCCTACCACCCTCCACGAGCTCTAAGATCAAGCTCAGCCGGCCTCCTAGCCATACCTAAGACAAACTCAGTCAGGTTAGGCGGATCATCATTCTCAGCCTTGGCCCCCACGCTGTGGAACGCATTCCCCCCTCAATTTCGCCTAAGTGAAGATCTAATGTCTTTCCGCAAACTACTGAAAAGCTGGGTCTTCCCCTAAAACCAACCCGTACGCAAACTAACCCAAACAGAATAACAGCATCTCAATGACACCAATCCAACAAACTACTAGATGCGAGAAATTAACATCTAATAACCGCTAATATAAAATAAAAGGACAAACAGAATAGAACGAGTAAAGTAGATCAAAGCAGTGAAGTGGATAATAAGAATAAATCGTACAAAAACAGTAACAAGATTTAAATTAATGAAATGGATGAAATGCATGATGAATGAACGAAGTGAATGGAGTGGATGAAATTGTTAGAATGGATGAAACGTGTGGAATGGATGAATGCGCTGAGCGGATGAATGCGTTGAGCAGATGAGTGTGTAGATCCGATGAGTGTGTAGATCGGATGAGTGTATAGAACGGATGAGTATGTTGAGCGGATGAATGTGTAGAGTGGACGAGTGTGTAGAGCGGATGAGTGTGTAAGTATAGAGAAGTGTGTAGAACGCAGGAGTGCATAGAGCAAATGAATGTGCAGAACGGATGAGTGTAGAACAGATGAGTATGTAGAGCGGATGAGGGTGTAGAGCGGATGAGTGTGGAAGTGCGGAAGAATGTGTAGAACGCTGGAGCAGATGAATGTGCAGGCCAGATGAGTGTATAGAGCGGATGAGTGTATAGAGCGGATGAGTTTATAGAGAGGTTGAGTGTATAGAGCGGATGACTGCATATGAGCGAACAACTTTGTAGAGCTGATGAGTGCATATAGCAGATGAATGCGTGGAAAGAACGAGTGCATAGAGCGGATGAGTGCGGACGGCGGATAAGTGCGTGGAGCAGATGAGTGCGTGGAGCGGATGAGTACGTGGAGCGGATGAGTACGGGGAGAGGATGAGTACGGGGAGCGAATGGGTGAGCAGAGCGGATGGGTGAGCAGAGCGTGATGGGTGAACAGAGCAGAAGAGTGCGCCGAGCGGAAGAGTGCGCCGAGTGGAAGAGCACGCAGAGCGGAGGAGTGTGTAGAGCGGATGATTGCGTAGAACAGACTAGTGGGTAGAGCCGATGAGTGTATGGAGCAGACGAGTGCGTATGAGCAAATGAGTGCGTAAGAAAGGAGGGGTGCGTAAGAGCGAGTGAGTGCATAGTGCAAGTGAGTGCATAGAGCGGATGACTGCATAGAGCGGATGAGTGCGTAGAGCGGGTGAGTGCGTAGAGCGGGTGAGTGAGTAGAGCAGGTGAATACGTAGAGCGTGCAAGGGCATAAAGTGGACGAGTGCCTAGAGCGGATGAGTGCCTATAGCGGACGAGTGCCTAGAGCAGACGAGTGCCTAGAGCGGATGAGTTGCGTAGAGCGAATGAGTTGCGTAGAGCGGATGAGTGCGTAGAACAGATGAGTGCGTAGAGCGGATGAGTGCGTAGAACGGATGAGTGAAGAGTGCATGTAGAGCAGATGAGTGCCTAGAGCGAAAGAATGCGTCGAGCAGATGATTGCATAGAGTGGATGAGTACGTAGAGCCGCTGAATGCATAGAGCGGACGGAACGGGTGAAGTATGTGGATGGAATGGGTGACGTATATGGATAGAACGAGTGATGTATGTGAATAGAATGGATGACTTATGTGGATGGAACGGGAGACGTATGTGGATGAAATGGGTAACGTATGTGGATGGAACGGGCGACGTATGTGGATGGAACGGGCGACGTATGTGGATGGAACGTGTGAAAAATATGGATTGAATGAATGAAGTATGTAGATGGTACGGGTGAAATGTGTGGATCAAGTGCATAAAACAACTTAGAATACACTGAACGGATCGGAGTAAATAGAACAGATTCGAATGCATGAAACGGATTGGAGTGCGTGGAACAGATTGGAGTGCGTGGAATGAATTGGAGTGCGTGGAATGGATTGGAGTGTGTGGAGCAGATTGGAATGTGTAGAGCAGATTGGAGTGTGTGGAGCAGACTGGAGTGCATGGAGCGGACTGGAGTGTGTGGAGTGGACTGAGTGCATGGAGCGGACTGGAGTGAGCAGAGCGGACTGGAGTGCATGGAGCGGACTGAGTGCGTGGAGCAGACTGGAGTGAGCGGAGCGGACTGGAGTGCATAGAATTGCGTGACTTACATGGAATGGTTTGGAGTGCATGGAACGTTTGAAAGAGCATGTAACCCCTCCCATCATATCACATCACCACGCTTACTCTCTTCTTTACACCACCATTCAACTAGAACACAGAGATACTATGACACCATTAGGTATAACTTTTCTCATACCAACATCTGCCGCATACTCCCCATCACTCTAAGTAAACACTGCTGGTTACACACATCCCCAGTCAGGCGTTCTCCTCAGGCCTAACACAGCCTGTGTAGATTTGTCACAAACCTTTGACATGGTCAGTAGGTCTTGATTGTTTTCCAAATTGCAAGCTTGGAGCCTCCCCAATGAACTATTGAAAATCCTGGTCACCCTACAAGATAAGACAACATTAGGAATAAGGCTTGACATGAATGGTACACTATGGAGAGAAATTGCAACCAGTAAGGGGCATAGACAGCACTGTGTTCTGGCCAATTGCTTGTTTAATTTGTATGTTTCAGATCTGGGTGAACACTTGACTCCATATCCTTTATTCCCTCGCAAATAGCAGGTGAAACAAAATCACATGGCTAAGCAATGGCAACGAAATTCTTCTTCTAGACCACACTCAACTAGGAGTGCAGCACCTCATTGAATGTGCTTTAAGAGCAACAAGAAAAAAAGAAGTGGGCTATTGTTGGAAGCTGGGGGAAGTAAAATTGGAAGTGGTTCAGGAACTAAAGTATCTAGGTTTTGCTTTAACCAGTGAATCACACTGTGTTGCCCTGCACAGTAGGTTCGATAAGAAGGGCGAGCGATTTGGTGCATAAATGCAACACGTTGCACGAAAATGTTGCAGGTTCACAATTCTTAATATTAAGTTTTATAGCGTAAAGGTTATTCCGGCACTTCTATATGGTCTAGAACCTAACACTGTATCTGAAAAGTATAACTTTGAAGTATTAGAGGGGATGATTTGGTGTAAAGCCCTCTTTCTTTCAAATTTTGTACCTACTGCAATATTAAAATATTGAACTGGGGTTAAACTCGATGTATGCAATATACACATGGAAGGCTATCACTCTTTATAGAAATATAATAGAAATATAATAATGCCAATGGAAAACAAACTGTACCAAGTCTTATCATGACAGTTCGAGATACAAGATCCTGGCTGCTTGAAACTTTTTAAAGAGAAATGTGTGAATGTTCTGAGCCCTTTAAATCTAAGTAGTGAAAATGTATTCAGGGATCCGGATTGTCCCTCACTATCTAGAAAAATGTCCGAATGGGCGTTACCTAAAAAAGTTTCTAAGATGTAGGCTTAATTTGATACACACCAGAGAAATTGAATGTATCAGAAAAATATGCATGGATAGTAATTGTAGATTCTATAATAGCGATACTGAGACTTTGAAACAAATTATTATGAACTGTCCGGCCATACAACCACTGAGACATTTTTATTTTTTACTTTAAAGGTGTTAAAATTAGCCAATCAATATTAGGTATATATACGTGGCATATTTTAACTCCCCATGCACAACAACACTCCTACCCATCAATACCCCAGGGATTCCGGCAGCATTTGCTGAGGCACACTACAATAAACCTTGTTCCTCCCAAGAAAAACAACACTTCTACCCACCAATATCTCCAGAATGCCGGCAGCTTTCGCAGAGGCTCCCCATAACAAACATTTGCCCTCCCTGTTGTTCTCCCTCACCGCCTATCATCTTCCTTCATCCCCTGCGCCCTTCCCATCCGGGACCCAACCTTGCTGCTCAGACTTTCGTTCCAGGGAGACCACCAATAGCAAGACCAGACATTGGCATCGGACAAAGAGAAGAACACTGCAGCCGAACTCCATCCAAGCATACGGTACATAAACCATACACCCATCCATGCACCATAGAATGCAGCTATGGCTATGCCATTCCAGTCTAGCAGCACACATAGTCGTCGACACTGAAACCCCTGACATACCTTAACACTTCTGCCACTAGTATACAGGGACAACCAGTGAAAATAAAATTCGGTATAGCTGGGCACACATCGAATCTTCAGCAATAGAACTTTATCCTAAACCACAAACACTGCCTACCCACGTGCCTGACCTTTTGGCTGCTTACTAGAGCCTAACCAGCCACCTAACTCCTAATCTGGCAAACAAGCACACAAGCATCTTTTAATCTAAACCCTTAGAACCTCCTACACACGGACTGCGGTCACCAAGGGCGTTCCAACCACAAAGCGCATTGAGGCCATACAAATGGGGAAAAGGTGCTATATAAATAACAAATACAATACAATACAACTATTGGCTGTGAGGAGCGACTTATTGAAATATTATGTTTTTCTTTTTTTAATCCCTTTAATTATTATTATTCTTTTTCTGTTTGGACATTAACATATGTATTTTTGTTAATATCTTTTTGTACCTCAACTTTTTGTATAAGGTTTTTTAAAAACGTATACAATAAACAAACAAAGAGATTAAGACCTAGCTCTTTCGCTCTAAGGGTCTGTGTTGGCTAGCTTGTGTTGATACTAGTAATTTCCTAGCATTAATAAGGTATTTCACTAAAGAATGTGATTCCAATAAATGCCAATTTGCTCGTCTGTCACTCTTTAGCCATATATTTGGGAAATGTACTATAATTTGCAATGTTTCACCTGTTTTTGAAACGTTTTCAGGGGGATCTACAGATGTTTCTGCTGAAAGATATACACTCATGTGCTGCACTGTGGGTTTACAACCTCATGGACATCCGGGAGGTGGCAGCACAGGCCAGCTCTCTAGCTCTGGAAATTGTTCCACCACCACTGAGGTACTATGAGTGGGTTGGTGCAGTGGAGAGGTGGGGAGTGCTATGGGCAGGGCTCTACTCAATAGTTAAAATAAATCGGTCTGAGTAATGTTTTCTATCTTTCTTTTCCACCAACATATTTGGTGTAAATGGTGAGCGATAGGTGAGCGATAGGTGGTTCGCTAAAAAAAGGTACTGACGATGACACTGATGCTTCCGCTATTTCTCCTGTTCTTGCAGTGGTGAATGATGGGCATCTCAATCCACTAAAGAGAAACCCACTCAGGACAGACAGAAGAGGAATCATTGCATGTACTAACACTGGGGTAGTCGTGGTTGGAGTTTGCACACATTTTCTGTTCTATACACTGCAGTACCATATTTGCACAGTACAAACTTGGGCGCTGATGTTATCCTTCTTTACTCACATCTCTATAAAGTTGCAAAGGGAGCATGGTAGAGAAAATGCATTAACCGATGCATGGCTGCTTACTACTGTATGTGTTACTTTGTTTTCAGAATAATTGTCTCAGAACAAATGCAGCCTCTGTGATGAATCCTGCAGAGTCATCACTGATCCTAAGCCTAAAATCTCCTCCCATGTGGCATGGGGAGGGCAGCCGCTACCTGATCCTGACTCGGGGGACGGCAATATAAGGGAGGATCATATGGGAGGAGATGGCTGTGGGGAGATGTGATGACATCCATAGGAGAGACACTGTATTCTTCTCTATATGAAGAGGAAAAGCCCATCATTCCTAAATACCTGATGCCATGTTGTCATTTTGCAAATCCTTCCCATATTAAAATCCAAACTACTGTGTATGTAAAACATCCCCAGCTGAATAACATTTACACCTCTGGTATGCATGGTTTACATTCAACATCCCTTGATTATAATGATTTTGACCTGGATAGGAATCCTGAGCAAAACATCACTATACATAATGTTCACATATCATCTCCTGGTTCTGACAATCTCTATTCCAACAGGTATTTAAAACAATATCGCCTTGAGAAGTCTAGAACATATGTGGACTCCAATTCCCATAACAAATTGGGTACTGAGACGAAGAAGAAGAACAAGGAGTCAATGGGGAGGAAATGTGACATTAAACGTGAAGTTCAGTCGAGAGGACGCTAGAGGGCCAACCAAGATGGCGGCTCCTCTGTGAGCTCCCATGAGGCTCCTAAATTAATCCTGGAAATCACGGTGCCTCTAGAGGGTAGGCGGCCCAGACCGGCATGTAAAGAACGTTAAAGAAATAGCGCCTGCAGTCTACTGAAAATCGTAGCGTGTGCGACCCCCTGCACCTGAACACCGGAGCTGATGCGGAAACGGGAGAGGGCCTGGCAGCGACCATACTCTCACAGCACGGGCGGTCCCTAGAGGACGACTGATGAGGCCAGCGCCGCCGACAACAAACACCCTCTGCGGCTAGACGAGTCAGTGCAGCATCAAAACTCCCAGCTGCGGTCCGGAATCACCAATAGTGAAAGCGAACTGGTAAGAGGACTCGCCTGACACCACCAGCCGAAGTGCTGCACGCTGGAGTGAGACGGAGGCTCGCCCGCCTGTGGGGCGGCCCACAGGGATGAACCGGGACCAGCCAAGCCGAAGCTGAAGGTCGGAGCCACGAGTGAGGAGGACCCATACACGAGTCCAAAGTCCCCCGCATCCGCTTCTTAAGGTAGGCAGCGATGCAGCTAGTGCACAGGGGCATGAGCGGGGGAGGCAAAAGGACAGCACGCCACCAGGGGAGACCCACTGGCAGACAACAAAGAGCAGCTGCGCTGACTCCCCCTCCTCCTCCCGGTTGAATCGGACGAGCCCTTCTGCGGTGACACCACAGGCTCCCCACCTCCTGGCATCCAGCCCCCGGTGGAGGCATCAGACGCCACATTGAGAGAAGGGCGACGGACCCTAACAGAACCGCGGGACCCACATAACTGCGACGGTGCCGACAACTGCTCGCTGATCCTGCCGCAGGCGCCAAGCGCTGCAGCCTCGCAACCCGCCAGACCTCGACTGATGCTCTGACATGGGAGGTCACCGGCTACCATATCTGGCATCAGCGGGCACTTGAACTGAGCCTCACTTAATAACCAACCATCCAATCCACCGGAGCGACCACACAGAAGCGGCTCCCCCTTCAGGGGGCGGCAGCTCCTGCCATTTGGAATCCTGCAGTAAATCCATGGAAAGACATCCCCACACAAGTAGATTGAGTGGACAAAGAAAAGCCAAGCTGTCTCCCGCATCGAAGCCCTGAGCTAGCCATAGACAACAGCAAGCCTCGTGAACGCCATGCAGGAAAAACTTGATTCCAACCACCCTCTGGTCCTTCAAGGAGAACAAGCTACCGAAAAGGCACAACACCGATCCCAATTTTAGGGGAAACCGCCAGTCAATTGACAGATAATATATTACTGGGCCTACATGCACGATCTCCCCAGCAGCAAGCACCATATATACAGGTGGGGCTGAGACCACAGGGGCTTGATTGAGAGGTCGAAACAATATCCTGATTTGCGATCTGCACCAAAGACACAAAACACCCTCAGCAGTCCAAGATATAACGACGGGAGATTCCAACACCCCGGCGCCCCACATACAACTGCATGCTCAAAGGAGTTTTCTCACCCAAAGTGGTCAGCCAGCCCACTACCTATGCTCCATCGGACAGCTCGCCCTATTGATGCCTGAACCTCCAACAGGTGATCAGTACATCTACTGTATAAGGAATCCTTTCACCCCTGATCACAACATCTACGGCGCTGACATCTCTATCTTCAGTCTGGAGCGAACCAACATCAACTAACCCCATAGCCCCCCCCCCCCAAGCTCCTTCACAGCAAGGCATCCAACCAGGACCAAACCAGCCTGAATACAAGCCTGCACTTCCTCACTCCCCGGGTCGACTGAAGCCGAGAGCCCGGCCCCTGGACCCCATCATGGGAAAATCTGATCGATCACAATGCAAACTAAATTTTGAGCCTGGACCCTCAACAAAATCCCTAAAACCCAGTAGCCAAACAGAATCGCCCTCGGGGAGCATGGCTCAAGAGGAAGAAACCCCCCAAACCATGGACACACGGGAGATCCTTTTAGACCTGAAAGCCGGCATCGGCAGCCTTGACAGCAAAATTGACACGTTATCTTCCAAGGTTGACTAACTACAGCATCGCCAGGACAAGCACGGATATAGACTGGACTCAGTGGAACAAAGAGTCTCCGATCTAGATGACAATGCTGTAACGCTAACAGCGAGAGTGGCGGCATTGGAAGGACAGATGAAAGCGACCATCGCCAAGAATGAAGACCTCGAAGGACGCTCCCGTCGTACAAATATAAGACTGGTCAGGGAACAGCAACTTCAGGTGAAAATGGAAGACCACGTCGAAAAAATATGCAGAGAACAGCAGCACTATCACAGTTGTTTGTTGTGGAGAGAGCTCATAGAATCCCAATAACCAGCCCCATCCCAGGAGCCACTCCTCGGCCAATCATTGCTAAACTCCTCAATTAGAAAGACCGGGACACGATCCTGCGGCTAGCTAGAGAAAACGGAGAACTCCAGTATGATGGTGATAACGTCCACTTGTATCCAGACTTCTCCTCAACTGTCCAGGCGCAAAGGAGATCCTTCACAAGCATCAAGCGACGTTAACATGACAACCAAATGACCTACTCGATGCTCTTCCCCGCAAAACTACAAGTCCAACATGACGGGAAAGTCAAATTCTTTAACTCACCAGAAGAAGCTAACTCTTTCCTGGACAGAATTGGATGCAGACCCCCCAACAACAACCCAGGGCTACCGCAAAGGGACCAAGCGAGAAGGAATCCACTGTGAGGTTGGTAAATGACCAGTTCAGCACTGTATGGGCCGACTCCTTGACCAGAGTACCACAATACTTTAATGTTAAAGGAGCCTCCAACTTTGGGAGGATACTGCCTCCAATCTTGAGAGGACACTAGCGCCCCGGGTGCAGCACTGTTAATGTTACTACATTTAGGGAGGGATAAAAAGACGGGCAAGTTGGGGGTTGCCCGCATAAGAGAGGGTTTGTATGAACTGTTATGGGAATGCGCCCACCGGGGCCCCGCCCCGCCCTGCCCCTCACCAACCTACCCCACAATTTCCACAAGATCCATCTCCTCGTCACACCAATACAAAAAGAATCAACCGCTCATCTCATACTCTCTCAACATCGCCACCAGAACCAGCAGAACGGACTACAAAGATAGTCCTAAACAAGAAAGCTACATGTCAAGTTCAAGGTAGCTACGTGGAACATTAGAGGAGGCAATCTCCCTTCCAAAACAAGGAGAATCCTACAATACCTCAAGAGGCATAAAGTGGACGTGCCCTTGATACAAGAAACGCACCTCCTCCCAGAAACTGAGCACCGCTGGGCCCGGAACTGGGGCTGTCACAGGTACTTTTCTTCATATTCATCATATGCCAGAGGGGTTGCCATCCACATTGATAAAAAATCCAGCTTCCGCCTAATAAAATCAGAGAACGACACTGAGGGCAGAGCACTCCTAGGAAAGGGGATCCTCGCAGGGAAAGAGGTTGTTTTCGTAAACTCCTACGCCCCCAACGTAGACGGAGCAAATAACTTCGACTGGGTACTGTCGCACCTTGAGAGCACAGGACCTGCAACAATCATCTGGGGAGGCGATCTGAATACACAGCTAGATCCCCAGAAAGATAAGTCACAAAGCACAACCACTCAACCGTCCAAAGCCAGTCTTCAAGTTCAATAAATTTGCAGAGTTTACGACCTGGTAGATGTGTGGAGACACAATAACTGGGATGCACGGGAATACACCTTCCTCTCTGCAGTTCACAATACCAGCTCGCGTAATGACTATCTACTGGTCTCCTCACAAAGCTCACTCCAATGGGGAACATGCCAAATTCTTCCTAAAACATTCTCCGACCACTCCACGATCACACTCAATTGCAATCTCCCCAATGTTAGACGTGGCACACCCCACTGGCGATTCAAACCAAGATCGCTGCTAGACCAGGTGTTTGCAGTCGAGCTACGGAACGAAATCACAACATTCCTGGAAATCAATCAAGATACAGTCACATCAGCAGGAACACTCTGGGAAACACTAAAGTGTTACTTCAGAGGGGTGTGCATAGCAAAAGTGAATGGAATGCTGAAGTTGATCAGAAGGGAACTGGCCCCCAGCGAGGACCACATGAAAAAACTAGAACTGACATGCTCCACCTCAAATGACCAGAGTACCCAAGCGGGGCTCAAGGAAGAACTACTGAAGTTTAGAGCCACAGCAGAGCGAGAGCTGAAATTTCTAGGACGTGGACACCAGATCCGCCAGTATGGAGAGGGTCAAAAACCCAGAGCTCTTCTAGCCCGCCTGATAGCTGCAGACAGAAAACCTACCCTAGTGGAACGAGTGCGCACCACGCAGGGCACACTGGTACACACAGCAGAAATTGTTAAGGAATTTCGGGCTTTCTATCAAGAACTGTACAGTTCCAAACACAGTGCGGACTCTGAAACTCTACGTAACTACTTGAAAGATACTGACCTCTACTCGGTGCAGAGTGAGTTCTGAGAACCCCTAAACAAACCCATTACAACAGAAGAAATCTTACAAGCCATAAAATGTCTACCGAAAACCAAAGCTCAAGGCCCCGACGGCCTAACAGGTGAATTTTACAAAGCCTTTGCAACTACACTGGCCCCTCTCCTCCTACGCATATACGAGGAGGCACTAGAGTCTGGGATCCTTCCACAAACCCTCCCAGAAGCCAATCTGATCCTTCTACATAAAACAGGCAAACCCCCCAAAGACTGTGCATCATACAGACCAATCTCACTAATCAACCTTGACAACAAGATCCTGGCAAAAGTCCTTACTACTAGATTGTTCCCCCTGATGCCTGGTCTGGTGCTTGCTGACCACGCGGGTTTTGTCCCTGGGCGTAACACAACGTTTGGTATTAGAAGATTGTTCGGAGCTATGGAAGCACTTGACCCTACCCATCAAGCGATCGCAGTCCTACTCGATGCGGAGAAGGCCTTCAACTCCGTCGATTGGCCTTTCCTTTTCACAGTACTCAGGCAAATGGGCTTAGGAAACCACTTTATCAAGTTAGTTTCCCTACTATACAATAGCCCTATCAATCATCCATCATTCTGGATACAACGAAATCCGCCCATATAGATCTACAACGAGGGACCAGACAGGGCTGCCCTCAATCGGCCCTAATATTTGCATTGGTAATGTAACCCCTAGCATTGGGACTATGCACCCGACAACGCCAGAGAGGTCTTTCCCTTGGGCCCCACAAACTAATAATCTCCCTCTATGCCGATGATGTGGTACTCTTCGTCCAAGACCCCAGTGAAAACCTGAATCCCATTATTCACAAAGTAATTAAGTTTGGCGCTGTCTCCGGCCAAAAATTAACCATACCAAATCGGTCATATTCCCTTTAACACCAAGTACCAAAGAATTCTTGATTTTGACCACGGGTTCAAATGGGGGAGCTCCCACATACGCTATCTAGGGATCCTAATGTCCCAAAACCACCAAGACATATTTCGAGATAACTATGAACAAGTGATGAGATTGCTCCAAGAGAAAGTGAATAGATGGAAAACACTCCTGTTAACACTATGGGGGAGGGCCTCATTGGTTAAGATGGTAATTCTCCCCAAATTCCTCTACCTGCTCGCTAATATACCTCTCCTATTGCCACAATACTTTCTGAAAAAAGCTGGGAGCTTAATTCTTGAATTATTGTGGTCAGGCAAACCATCAAGAGTCGCTTACACAACACTCATCCTACCGATGTCTAAAGGTGGCCTAGCACTCCCTGACCTAGAGCAGTACTACTGGGCCGCCCAGGCACAATTTCTCAGTTACTGGTGAACCACACATTTCATTAGACCACATGTCCAAATAGAACGAGCCCTGGCGTCCCCCAACCTACTGAGAGTAGTCATCATTTGTCAGTTCCCAGTACCTCACACTACGCTGAACGTAGTCCTCTCCACCTATGTGATCTGGAAAAGAAAGCTCAGAAATATGACATTCAGACCAGCTTCTCCCCTCTCCTACCAGTTAAGTTTATACCAGGGATACCCTTGACCGCAGAAAACATTTTCCACCAATGGGCAGACAAACTGCATATACACACACTAGGAGACCTGTTCGTTGGAGGAATCTCCATAACACCTCAGCAGGCTAGAGAAAGAGGAAGCGACACATCCCTAGACACATTTGTATACTTTAGACTCTGCTACACTTTCCATGCATTCCTTTCTACATTTCCACAACAACCGCACACATGGCAACTACTACATAATGTGATTCAAACACACGGTGAAGGCAGGCTAGTCTGTATGATATACAAATCCCTCTTGGCGGACATCGTACCTAAATGTGTACGCACAAAAGAAAGATGGGAAAAATCTCTACGAGCCTCGATACCAGATGACGACTGGACATATATCCTGCAGCAGACTCAAAAAGTAGCATAAACACACGATTTAAACAAATCCACTTCAATTACCTCCATCAAACGTACTACACCCCAGCCAAAAACTGCACACAACCACCGGAGTCAGGGCGTCATGTGAAAGATGTGGTGTCCCGGCAGCTGACTTCCTCCACCTGTCCTGGGACTGCCCCGCCATAGCCCGATTCTGGACTCAAGTTCTTCAAACGACAGCAGTGATAATCAGAGAGGAGCCGTTACCCATCCCCACAGTAGTGCTACTCGGAATGACAAGACAGCTGACACCTACAATGAGGAAATTCGCGGGCGTCCTACTGGTACTAGCACGCAGGAGAATCGCTATGTCGTGGGGCCGTGGACCGATTCCCACTTTGGCAAACTGGCTAAAAGATGTACTTTATTGTCAAGACGTAGAGACAGAGTTTATTAGACATTACCCCTGCACGCACGTCCTCCGGACACTTGGGGGCCATATGTCGCTTACCTACTTTCCATCCCAGACGACCCCACCTCACCAGCCCATACTCAGCAATCCACTCAGGGAAGTGCTTATGTCCACCCATCTACGAAAGATGAGAGTTGAATAAAGAGACTTAAAGAAGAGACAATATCCTTTACATGTTACTGATATGGACGGGTGAGGGACGGGGGAGGGAAGGAACTCAAGGGCACAACTGTTGATACACCTGCCTTGGGGTGGTCTTGTTTGTAGTTGTTTAAAAACACCAAAAATAAAGTAAAAAAAAGAAAAAGAAAACGGGAAGTGCAGTCTAGTTGTCCAAAATTAAATCAGCTGTGTGGGACATTTAAACCTGAAGGTTACCTACAGCAGGAGGATCGAGAAAGGAGAGCAGAGAGAAGCTGCAGAATAGGTGCAGCGGGAAGCGAGACTGGTAGCAGAGGCAGTCCAAAGGAGAAGAGCCGGGGGGAGAGCAGTCAATGTCTGCCTGCAGCAGGTTGTCAGCGTTCGAGACCAGAGAAGAGAAACTCCCGTAAAGAGAAGGTGAACAAAGTGCAGCAAGGTCAGGTGAGATGAGGCCCTGTAGAGCTGCGCAGGTTGTGGCAGCAAAGGAAGCAAATGTTGATGCAAGAACCAAACAAACTTCTGTTCAAATGGGGAAGCCGGCCCACGAAAGACTCTCCAAGCAACAGCATGGTGTACTGGTGAGTCAGCGTGCGAGGGAAGGGGGCCCCAGGACGTGCAAAAATGTTAAAGAGTATTTAAATGGATATTTTTTAATGTTGACCAAACAGAATTAAAAAGAGATGGCAAACATGGTACAATTCTCCTGACATGAGATGCCAGTCGGGGAACCCTGGAACCAACATTGCCATAAGACAAAAGACATTGTGAGGGAAACAAAGAGACAAACATGGTACAATTCTCCTGACATGAGATGTCAGTTGGTGGAAACCGGGAACCAGCTTTGCCAAAGGCCAAGAGACATTGTGAGAGAAGTAAGTAGGTAAGAGTTTTTGTGCAGTTCTCCTGACATGAGACGTTGTTTGGGGGAAATCTGGAACATGCATTTCCAAGAGCATAAAGTGACTTAAAGAAAGATCAACAGACAGAGTTTGAACAAACACTCATACATGAAACATCTGCATTGGGGAAAATGGTACAAGTAGCCACTGAAGTCAACAAGTTGTGTTATTGAAAAAGTACGATTGTGCGATACCTAAAGTGGAAGGAAGATTACAGACAGACCTGATAAGAGTAGCAGGTAATTATCCTTTTTGGAAAGAATGACCTGGCAGCAGAGTATACGAGGAGATCAATGCGAGTCAAAAAAGAGATAGGGCCTCATTACAAGAATTGCGGAATGGGTTAACGGGCGCCGCTAATGGTGGCGGGCCCGTTAACACCATTCCACAATATTACGAGGTCCCCTCGCGGGACCTGGTAAGGACGCCTGGTAAAACCAGGCGTCCATTCCGGGTCTCGCGAGAGGACCAGGGAGCTAACAACGGGCCAGTCATAATCGGCCTGTTGTTAGCTCTCGCTCCCATTCCCATTGAGCCCTCTGGGGGCTCAAATGGGAATAGGGAAGGTCCGGGCCTGGGTTACCTGAAGGAGGAATTACCGGGCCCTCCATACTCGGAATGGCGCGGTAATTCCCCATTCAGGGAACCCGGACACGGTTTTGGAGGCAGCCATGCCCTTAATAAGGGCATGGCTACCGGCAAACCCGTAATGAGGCCCATAGTCCTGGCAGGACAGTAAAGCAGGATATCAGAGGAGTGAGTTGGGAAATTCCTGGCAGAGGAGTATACCAGGAAAGGAACAATTGTGTAAGAGAGATTCCATATAATTATAAACTGTGTTTTGTGAACCAGACATTTAGTTTTGCCATCCTGAGAAAAGTGTTCAATGGAAACTACATTTGGTTTTGCCATCCTGAGAAAAGTGTTCTGTGGAAAAGAAACGTGTTTTGCTATTCCGACTCTCTATGGATGAGACATTTTGCTTTGCTAATACAAGGAAGACACTTTGTGAAAGAGACATTTTTATTCCTTTGGACAGAAAGAACATTTTTACAACAAAACTTTTCCAACAGGCTTTCTGAATTGCTTAATGGGAAGCGAGCCAACTCCTGAATATAAGGATTGCTTTGTTGGAATAACCTATTTGAACTTTCACACTTTCTTTTATTAAGTTGGTACCAGAGACATGTAACTTGCACATTTTTGTATATGTTAGTGTTAGGGTCCAATATAATTGGACACAAGGTCAACCTGCTTTAGTTTTGGTTTCGTAGGTGGGGACATTCTTATTAGAATAGGAACAGATGGGCCTTTAACCCACCGTTTTTTTTAATAAACATGACAAATGTTAAGAACCCTACAACTATGTATCCGTCTTTCATTCCTAACCCCTCACGCCTCCCATAGCTATGCTTACTTAAACTTGCATAGGTCATTTACACATATAACTGAATTATTTTCTCTCTTTCTGTTGCTCAGCGCTAAAGTTATAGTTACAAGGACTACATTGAAGAGTCTATTAGTACAACCTTTTACAAGCCACACTTGAATGCAGTGGCAGAAGGAAGATAATCGCAGACCTACATTTTGTGCCAACTCCCATCACATCTCCACTAATACCATCACCCATGACTTCACATACAACCCTTCACTCATGGCTCCATGTCAATTACACTCACAGCTACAACATTACACCCCTAATTTAAGGGGATTGTGGTCACTTGCATCACCTTCACACCATCAAAAACAACCCCATTTTCACCTCAACTTGAACTATTGACAATAGATCAGTTTCAGGACCAGTACAACTCAGTTAGCTTTCCTCATATCCGTAATAATTTCCTCATTCATAGCTTGACTTATATCTCTGCCCACCACCCCACTAATCAGAGAGAACACCACAACCCATATTTCTGCACCCTCTCTCCTTGCCTCACTGACATATCCTGTCACAGCACATCTCCACCCATGCTCCCTCCAGTTCTACCCACAGCTCTTCTTATCGCCACACTGGCATCACCACTCAACTCTGTATACAGCTATCTTTTTCACTCCACTTGCTTCTCCACTCAAGTTCCTTTTCACATCTTCAGTCCCCATCACTTGTCAAGTCTCTACACTCACACAACTCTAATCACAGCTCCACTCCCCTCTGCAGTAGCCTCTGCGTTCCCTACTCGTGTCTCCACATATACCATCACCCATCATTAAAATCTTCAATTGCCACTTTACCTTGTATATATTTCTCTCAGTCCTAGAGCATGGTGCACGAACAGGTGGTTAGACAGGTGCCCGAACATGCCTTAATAACACCCACACGGCCGAAGGGCATACTTCTTGTGCTAATACTATATCAAGGCATTTGCTTAGTATCCCAATGCCTCCGAATCATGGGGGAAATTTCATTCTACTAGAAAACGTTGGCTTCTGCTTTCATATCTCTGAAGTCCGCCTGAATTATGCTTTGCTCTTCTACTCTGCCACTTGAAAGACAGGAATATGCACTTTTTTAACCTTTTATAACTATGACAAGTGTCAGCTAGGGCGCAATTGACTGCTCTGACAACTGAAGTTTGCTCCCTAGGTCCATGCAACTCTCCACTCATTCACTCACTCAATTTTCTTTTCATCATCCATTCATCTCTCAACCCACTGAGCCATCCACTCTTTCAACCCATCACTTTTCTTTCCCCTCTCCAAAATATCCATCCATCCCATTTCACTGAGCACTGAGTCTCAGTTTGGTGGCATGCTGTGGGTAGTTGGAAAAAGCATGTCTCCTCTGGGTTTTCCCAGCACCTCAGCACAGCATCTGACATGGCATCTGAGCCTCAATGCTCAATGCAATAGGACGCTTGGGCCCTTCATGCTCATACTTGTAGACTGCAACATGGAACTGTCGCAGGGCCCAACTAAATTCCAATTGTGCCAGCCTCAAACTAAATTGGAATCAACACTACCAGCAGGGAGTACACATTACAAACATTACCAGTGACGTTGAGATTGATTGATGATATTGATTACATTTATAAAGTGCACAACTACCAGATATTAAGCTTCTTCGTCCTGTGTAAAGAACAATCAAGACAATTCCTCAAACAATTAGAATCCCATAAAAAATACAATCTTCCTGAAACAACTAAAGTGCCTGAGACCATAGTTGTGTCATTGTGTGCTTGTGTGTGTATAGCCATGTTCGTCAGTGCCTCTGTATGGTTTTCGAACAGTGGGTGTTAGAGTACATTTTTGTGTGACATCAGATTTTTTGCTGGTACTCTTGGATTTTTGACCAGTTCTCCTTCGTGAGTGGGATCCTTTTTCCACACTCACTGCACACTCATTTTTTTTACTCTACCTATGGGAACCCTTTTTAAACCTTTTTGGTTATGTCTCTTTGGAGTTATGCTTTCTTCCAATTTTTTGGGCATCTACCATTTATTGTTGCAGCACACAGCACTTTCTGTGCAGTGTTTCTGGGAGCTCCTTGAGCTTCTCTTTTCCCTTGTGATAACAAATGTTACCAATGACAGGGGGACATTTTTTTCCCACCTGACCTTTATTTTGCGTAATCAGCACACCTCACCTTATGTGGAGTGCTGAGGGGACACAATGTATCCCATTTTCCACTTCTCCTGTAACGTTCTAGTTACAGTGACAAGTTCATCTGAATGGCCGGTAGCAGTGGATATTTTCTACCGCTTTTCTGTGTACTTTCTTTGCATGTTGTTGTTGCAGCTGCGGTAAGGAACACATGGGTCACCATTGATCTAAAATGGTGGCTGTACTTGCTTCTTGCCATCTCATGATGACTTGTCCTTTCCTAAGCCTTTTTCTGCCTACCTGGGTGGGGGAGGTCCTGCTAGGTCTTTTTTCTTTGGCGGACTTCCTTGCAAAAGCCTGCCAAGGGTCTCCAAGTGCCTGAAAGGACAGGAAGTCTGTGAGGACACCGAAACTCCCCATGTCTTTGCCCTGCAGTGTGCAGTGTGTCTGCCTGGAATCAGATTTAAGCCACCCCCTTGCCTGAATGAATGAATGAATGCTTGGTATGGGTGGATCCAGCTGTTTTCCTGGGTCCTAGAGCTGAAACCCAGAGTTGACCATTGGAAAGAAGAATACAAAGAAGAAGGAGAAGGACGTCTGAAGCTACCTCCAACGACCACCAGTGCCTGCTGAGTAACTGCTGTTGCTCCAACCTTTTCTTCTGCTCGACAGGGAAGATCCAGACCGGAAGACTTCCTCCATTGGACTGGCGGGACTAACCAGTCTCGAGACCAACTGCATTTTGAGCTATCTCAGGAAGAGCTGTGACAGTTCTCGGCTGCATACTCCCAATACCCTGGGACCTGGACCATTTTGCTGTGCATGGTCTCATGAAGCATGGTTTTGGCTGGAATCTTGTGGGCATCCTTGTCGGCCTACTCTTTCCCACTCAAAGATCTCTTCTCAACCAAGGCGGAGGCCGCGAAATGGAGGGAAGTCTGCTGTGTGAAAACCATCGCTGAACCGAAGCCTGTATTGAGTCCCAACAAGTCAGTGGGCCTCATTACCGGTTCAGCGGTAACCCTGCCGGTGATACTGGTTGGTTCCCACCGGACCTGAAAAAAATTACCAGCACCTGACTTCCTGGTGCCACTGGGCAATTCCAAGTCCGTCGGCTGGGAAGTCAGGCGCTGTAATTTCATCAATCCCCATTTCTCTTGGACTCTATGGGAGTGGGGACACGTAAGTACTGGCACCGTTGATAACGGTGCCAGTGCTTCCATGACGGCTTTGCCCGCCATAACCACTGTTCCCGGAAGGTTCAGACCTCGCAGGCACAGCGGCTTCGACAGGTAAACTTGTACTGAAGCCCAGTATCATGAAGATCGTCTGCAGGGTGCCATCCACAAGAAGGTGACTGTCTGCTCCCACCAAATGTACCTTCTTCAGCCACCAGGCCAAGAAACCCAAACCGGAGCCTGCTGTGGCCTCACCTTGGGAACCCGCCAGTGACACCGCTTTCTTCTTCACAAAGGTACTGTTCCACTCCTAGATACCTACTTGGGTGCTTACTGTGTTCATTCGTGCTCCTCCTGAGCTTTCTAAGACACTTTGGCCAGACAACCCATTAGTGTTCTCCCAGGACCAGGACTTTTTCCTTGGGGCTACAATCCTTCAGGGGGTCTACCTAAACTCCCTGAATCTTTCTTTTATCAATAACTTTACTTACTAGCAACGTAGAAGCATCTTCTGAACATTTTAACTTTGACAGCATCTGCCTTCTTTTGTTCGTCCGACCCTATCTGACTCGGAGACATTCTCAGTATAGGCTGCTTAAAGGTATTACCATTATTGAGCTACTATGGGTTTGAATGTTGGTTGATAGTATTTGCTAACCTGTGTTCCATCTAATATCTACTATTGAAACTGAGTATTGAATGCAAACATGCTTCTGTATATATGTCTGACTGTTTAAATTACCTAAAGTCTAGTATTGTGTTGAGTGTTACCTTTGTATATATAATAAATAAATAATAAATAACCATAGTTTAATTTAGCTACAGTGTGTAAGTGTGTCCTAGACTGACAGAGTAGGCTGAGGACTTTGCACTTACCTACATCCATCTTCCCTGCTGGACTAAGCCTGGTTGCTTGACCATAGCCACCACACCTTTTGGGCAGTTCAGGCCAAACCTAAGAGTTGGAGCCTTGTGCATCCATGAGTGAGTCTTATGAAGTCCCATCACAGGTGGACCTTTGTAAAAATTCCTAACAATGGGAAGTATTTGAGTTTGGTGTCAGTGAGTAGATGCGTCGGCGTGCCCTGTGTCTAGGTTTGAGTTGAGATTAAGCATGCAGTATGGTTGAACATGCTATTGGCAAGCCAGAAAGATAGATTGATGAGTTAAACTCTTTACTTAGACATATTGTTTCAGCCTGCAGAAGACATGTATGAACCCCATCAATGATGAATCAGCCCTTAATTTCCAAGTCAATAAATTAAGAACCATTACATTGGGTACTCATAATTATAATTACACCTCTGAATGGTGTCAACATTAAGGGTTATCTACAAACATAATAATGTTACTGCTATAATTTCCCTCTGTGTGAAATTAGTTTCAAATGCAGATTTCTGAATAATGTGTAAAATAAGCTTCCTCTGTAGCTGGCACTCCCGTCTGAGTAAAGATCACACTGCCTTTGCTGCACCCATACATTTCTTTTTTTTTTGTTTTGCATTTTTAAAGTGCTCACACAGCCAGGGGGCATCGAAGCGCTGTTACAGGAGTTGATTTTTCTTCGTTGCATATTTGTTTGTAGTTGCGTATTTATAATGCGCTTAAACTCCCAGAGGTTTCTAAGGCAGACCCGGGGATCGAACCTGTGTTGCTTTGTGTCGTCTTGCTTCCAAGGCGAGCACGTTGCGCTGAGCTATCCTCCCGGGACATTTTATGTAAGAATCATCTTACAAGGTGCCAATTGTGACGCAATACAAAACTCCTAAAAAGGTAAATACATTTTCTGATAAAGGAGCATGGCCTGCTTCATCCTGTTCCTTTGATGTCTATTTGTGTACAGTGCATGTGTGTGTTAGCAGATGTGTGTTTGGGTGCAAGCAGTTATATTATGTTGACTATTTTTAGTCAGACAGCAAGTCACTACACCATGCCACCTCCCTCCCCAGTAAATCCAAACACTCATCTATCTCCACTCAGCCATCTATCCATCTACACACGCATCGACTCATTTATCCAGTCCCTCTGCTTTCTCCTTTTATCAAATATCCTTCCACTCACACATACACCCACTCACTCACTAACTCATCTCACCATTTACTAGCTTACCTACTGACTCGCCTAACCATACAACCACTCACTCATCCATCCATTGATGTACCCCATCATACTTCTGTTTACTTACTCGTTCATGCACTAATTCATGCACCCGCCTACTCACCCTTCAGTGTATTCATCCACTCACTCACACATGTATTCATCCATATATTTGCTCATATATCTTTTCTTCCATCCACTCACATATGAACCGATCCACTCAAGCATTTCCCCATCCATAAATCCATCCATACATACATCTACGGGCGTATTTACTCACATATCCACCCTTTAAACCATTTACTCCTGCATCTACCTATCTTTCCACTTATTTCCACACATCTATAGATCACTGCACTAGGTCAACCATTCATCCACCCACTCACTCATGCATCCATTCAGCAACTCACATATCCATCCAGACACTCGCTAACTTCCCTCAATCCATTCTTTCGTCCAGGCTCTCACACAAGCTTTCATGCATCAGCTCATTCATGCTTCTATCTGCTTACACATCCATCCATCAATCACTCATCTACCAGTCAACCAATCCAACTATCGACTCACGTAATGGTTGATCCATTCATCAGTTCATTTATGCCTTCACAGACTCACACGTTCACTCACACAGTCATCCATCCATTCACTCACACATCAATCCACTTTCGAATGGATTGTGTCCTCCCATGTATTCCTCATTTTTGATATTTGATATCCAGCTTCAGAAAATGAAATTCGGCAGAGGGCACTGTGCATCAATGAGGTCGACTCAATGTCCCTCGAGGGCCTCCGTCTCGAGGATGAGGTCATCGAAGGCATATATAGCATGCGCAGCACCCGTTGGCTACAGTTCTGTTTTTCCGTGAATGCTATCGCTTTGAGAAATATGGCGCACTTCGTTTGCTACTACACAAGTATGTCTTCTTCATCGACGCCGACTACCCTGAAGACCGGGTTCAAGAAGTGTCGAGATTGTGACTCGAAAATGTCGTTGACCGACCCACACCGTATATGTCTTTAGTGTCTCGGGGTGAGCATAAGACCTCGGCCTGCTCGAAGTTCCAGTCGATGGCCGGAAATACCCTGAAGGAGTGAAAGGGGAAATTAGAAGTAGGTAGAAACACCCAAAAATCTCTATCTACCTCGACCAAAAACCTTCGACCGATGAGTTGAGAGGCGACTCTCCTCGGAGGAAGAAAGTTAAAAGATTGAGATTGAGGAGTGGCTCCCACCACTCCTCATAGGTCGCCTTCTTCGGCTTCATCGTCAGACACCTCCCCTGAGAGGGTATCTTGCCCCACAAAAAACTCCACACCTGCCGAATGGGAAGCATTTAGAGCAGAAATGCTGAAAATATTTCAACAACAAAAACCCACGGCAAGCCATACTCCTACTGCGCCTTCCAAAGAAGCCGGTAAGGAAAGGGATCGATGTTACACTCACCTGGTCTACGCGGGGGCGTTGGGGCACAGTTGGACCCCTCTCTTGACTTGACTCCTCGAAATCGCCTTCCCCTCCAGATAGTGGTTGGACCTGCGGCTCGGGAGATGGGTGTTGCCCCTGAGTGAAGAGGAGAGGCAATGAAAATGGAGTGGGGATATCACGACTTCCCCCAGCGCTTTCGTACCGAAATACGGTGTGCAAGCACTTTCCCATATAAGCTCACCTGTAGTTTTTTAATGTTGACCTATCCGTCCTGCTTTTCCTAGCAGGGGCGCGTAGAACGGACCAAGTTACTTCACTGGTCCGTGGGAGTGTTGTTCCAGACCAGCTGCGACCAATCCACTTATAAGGTAAGTCTTTTGGTATGACTATATTTCGATTAGACTGTATTTCATCTAATAATAATTCTTGGAATGTCTCATTCCATTTCCATAGGTACGGAGAAGTAAATTTGGAACCGAAGAGAGTCCGGAAGACCTTAGAGGCTGATGAAGTTTCAGCAGTGACAGGTAAGTTGGTCTTTATAAGGGAACTCAAGTCTCTTGTATGATGCGGCCGTTCGATCGATATGCATATGAGTTCTAACCTGTTGTGTTCTTATTTCCTCATAGGTGCAGGCCGACTATGAAGAATGGTGTCCGGATTCTCGATGAAGATTCGCGGTTGCAGGATGAAGACTCCGACTCTGACCGTGATGATATGCCGGTGAGAAAGAGGACTTCGGCTCTGACCGTAATGGAATGCAGGTAAGAAGAAGAGTCCGGCTCAGGCCGCGACGAGTTGCAGGTAAGATGCGCACTTAGCGATGTAGCGGCTGGCAGCAGGTAAGATGCGCGCTCAGCGAGGTGGTGGCTGGTAGCAGGTAAGATGCGTGCCCAGTGATGTGGCGGCTAGCAGTAGGTAAGAAGCGCCCACAGCGATGGAGTAGTTGGGGTGAAGGCGCTCGCGGCGATGTAGAGGTAGACTGCAAGTAAGGAGCGTTCTCAGGAGTATCTTCAGGATGGGGCTGTTGGAATCCAGTGATGCGCAGGTAAGCACAGCGGAGAGCGTCACGCTGCTTAAAGCAGAATAACGCAAAGCGAGGGCACGTGGATGGGCTGGCCTTATATAGGCTGGCTCAGGCCCCTCCCTTTAGCGCCGCCTACTGACTCCACCTTGCCCTTCTTTGGGACTGTAGCACATGCCTTCCAGTTCTGTTCTATGGCCACGTCCGGCCCAGCTGCACATGCCCTTGGCATAGAGTGTGCAGAGCACACTTTTACATGAACCTGGCGCCAAAGGCGCCAGGACTGGGTCCAATGGGACCCTGGGGATGGGGAAGGACTGGCCCCTTGACTAGTGGCCATGAGACTCGAGCCAAATCCCACATGCCCTCGAGCCCGGGACGAAGGCCTGATCCTCATTGAGAGCCGTTGAGGCCTCTATGTGATGACAAGTCATCGAAGGATCCTTCAAGGTGAAAATATAACCACAAGTCGAGGTCATCAACACTATCGATGCCATCGATGCCAGCTGCGCCACCAATGCCAGCTGTGCCATCAACACCATCAGAGTCATCGACGCCAGCTGCACCCTCAAAGCTAGCTGTACCGTCGATGCCGAGTGCCCCATCTAAATCTATGGCGCCATTGAAGTCAAAAAAGGTTTTGACGACTCCTCGAGCGTCAAATCCACAGTTTATCAAAGCCTTGATGCCTATACCTAAAAAAACATATTTTCCTTTACCAAGGAAAAACTATTTTAAGTCTCTCACCTCAATATATGAGGAGAATGAACCTTCAGACAATGATTGACCCTTTGGTATCCAATTTGGTACACCAAATGTGACTGAAAGCTTTATTTCTGAAGAATCAAGGTTGAAAGACCTTTATGATAATTTACAGATGGCCAGTGGGGTAGACACCTCACCTGAGCTAGATTTTGAAAGACCAGAGGCTGGGGAGCACACTGATGCTTCATATAGGCAGCTAATGTCCAAGGTGGTAGACCATATGAGGTGGAGTAGGCCTCCTTTACCATTTGAGCAGGATGATCTGACAGACATCCTGGATAAGGGTCCACAGATGGATCCTATACTGCCATTTCACATTGCTCTCCAAAAAAGGGTGGGCAGCCAATTGGGAGATGCCAGAAACTAATCCGGCAGTGAACAAAAGTCTAACCAAAAAATACTTCCCTTCCAGTACTGACCCTGACTACGTGTCTAAACACCTCACTCTGGAGAGTCTGGTGGTACAGGCAGCTACCACAACTTTCAAGCAGGCAACTTATCCCACTATCACTCAAGATAGACATGACAAAAGAGTAGATGGATGGGCAAGGAAAGTATTTTCTGCAGGGAGTAAAGCGCTCAAATCAGCCAACTCCACATGGGCCCTTGCAAAATTCTCATTCACTCTATGGGACTGCATTTCCATGCCGGCAGAGCACATTCCCAAGGGAGAAGAAAGAGACACATTCTTGGCTATTGTTACAGATGGCAAAGAAGCCATGTGAGAGTATCTTCAGTTGGGTCTGAATTCTGCTGACAGCATCATCAGAGCCATGGCTACTAGCACCGTTATACTCAGATTTGCGTGGCTGAGGAAGTTGGGTTTTGCCCTGGATGTGCAATCCAGATTCCTCAACATGCCGTTTGACGGATCTCACCTTTTTGGCAACAAGGCTGACGAGAGCCTTGAGAAGTTGAAGTCCTCAAAGGGGGCAACCAAATCTTTAGGTGCGCTATTAGGCAGCCTCAGCCCTTTCGTCCCAGTGGACAACCTTGGAGGGGTAGAACTTTTCGCTTCTACTCCTCAGTTGGAAGAGCGAGAGGAAGGGTTGGTCAAAGAGGCCAAAGAAGGTTCACTCGTGGTGGACGAGGTAGTGGTGTGAAACCCGCTCAAGCAGGGGCATCTTTAACATCAGACACTGCATCAGGCACCTCAAAACTTCTTTAAGGTCTTGACTCACAGTTCAACAGTGGGAGGCAGACTGTCTCTGCATCTAGAAGAATGGCGAGACATTACTTTGAATGCTTGGACATTGGAACCCATAGCCACGGGTACTGCCTTCCTTTCATTCAGAGACCTCAGAGCAATCCACTGGGGAGCCACTCTTTGAGGATTCCAGATACGCTCCTTGTGCAGGACATTTTAACCCTGCTAGAGAAAGGCGCTATAGAACCGGTGCCTGTAGTGGAGAGGAACAAGGGATGGTATTCTCCATATTTCCTAATACCCAAGAAGGACAGTGGACTGAGACCCATCTTGGACTTGAGATACTTGAACAAGTTCCTCAGGAAGGACAAGTTTAAGATGGTCACACTTTCTCAGATCCTTCAGGCCCTCCAACTATAGGATTGGATGGTGTCATTGGACCTTCAGAATCCTTCTTTTCATGTGCCAATCCATCTGAAGCACAGAAAATACCTGCGGTTCGCCGTTGGTGGTTATCATTATCAGTTTCGAGTTCTGCCATTCAGGATAACCTCTGCGCCAAGGGTTTTTACCAAACTGATGGCTGAGGTGGCAGCGAGTTTTAGGATAGGGGGGATTCACGTCTTCCCCTACCTGGACGATTGGTTGATCAGGGCGCGCTCTCCCGAACAAGTCCTGCATCATCTCAGCGTGACCTGCCACTCTCTTCACAGACTTGGCTTGTCCCTCAATTACAAGAAGTCCCATATGACGCCTTCTCAAAAGCTCCAGTTCATTGGGGCAGTACTGGATACTTCCTTGGGAAACAGCTCACCACCCGAGGTGAGGGCTCTAGACATTCTGTAGATGGTCAAGAAGTTTCAGAGTGCCAAGTATATTCCAGCCTTCGATTTTCTGAGGTTGTTCGGCCTCATGGCATCCTGAATTTTTCTAGTGCCAGAGGCCCGCCTGAGAATAAGATCCCCTTCAATGGGCCCTCAGAACACAATGGTCCCAGTTCTCAGGAAAGATGTCAGACCTATTTCAGGTTCCAAGCAGGGTTGCACAGGATCTTCTGTCATGGGACTGCAAGGACAACTTTCTGAAGGGAGAACACTTTTGGCAACCATGGCCCAAGATAACAGCAGTGACGGATGCCTCACTCACAGGGTGGGGAGCCCACGCTAACAATCTGTCATTGGTCTCCGTCGGAGTCCAAACTACATATCAATCCTTTGCAGCTGAGGTCAATCAGACCAGCACTGAAGGCCTTCTGCCCTCTGTGCAGAGAAAGAATGTCCTGATAATGACGGACAACACAGTGGCCATGTACTACCGCAACAAGAGAGGTGGTGTAGGGTCACTACCACTGTGCAGAGAGGCAATGCAGCTCTGGTACTGAGCAATTCAAGAAGGAATCTCTCTAATCGGCAGTTCATCTAGCCGGAGAAGAGAACAAGACAGTGGATGCTCTAAGCAGGCAGAGCACAGTCTCCCACGAGCGGGAACTAGCGCAGGAAATCCTTCACGAGATCTTCAACCTTTGGGGAACCCCTCAAGTGGATCTGTTCATGACCAGTGTCAACGGGAAGTGCGAATTGTTCTGCTCACGGAATTTCCCCCGAGAGGAGCTGTAGGAGACACTTTTGTCATGGACTGGGATTTTTCACTCCTGTATGCGTTTCCTCCAGTCCCCAGCATTCCTCACATGATCAGGAGGTTGAGAACGTTCGGCAGACACATGATCCCAATTGCCCCGGATTGGACCAGGAGGAGGTGGTACCCAGACCTTCTGGACATGTCCATCTGCCCTCCAATACATCTTCCAGAGAGGACCTTCTCTCGCGAGAGGAGAGTCAGGTTCTCCATGCAGAGGTCAAGACACTCAGCCTTCACGAATGGTTTCTGAGAGACTGAGATACAAGGATTGGGACCTCCCGGATGACGTAATGGAGATTTTGCTTTCGGCCAGCAGGCCAGCAACAAAGTCCTTGTACCGTTGTTGTTGGAACAAATTCTGAAACTGGTGCAGAGACAAGAATGTAGACCCTTTTCTGTGCAAAACACTGGAGGTGTTATCCTTTCTACTATCCTTAGCCAATCTGGGGCTCCAGCCTGGTACTATTAACGGCTATTTAGCAGCGGTATCCATCTTTAAGCACTCATCAGAGGAATGTTCATATTTCAAGATTCCACTGGTGACACAATTTCTAAAGGGGCTCACCAATGTGTTCCCCCCATCGCCCTTCCAGGTTCCAGCTTGGGACCTTAATCTGGTACTAATATTTCTAATGTGTACACCCTTTGAACCTTTACACTCATGTCCATTAAAGATGTTAACTTTTAAAAACATTCTCTTGGTAGCTCTAACTTCAGCCCGTAGAGTGAGTGAATTGCAGGCACTTTCATCCAATCCACCCTTTACTATCTTCCATATGGATACGATTGTTCTGAGGGTTAAGCCTTCATTCTTACCCAAAATCATTTCTGATTTTTACATAGGGCAGTACATTGTTTTACCTTCTTTCTAACCCCCACCTCATCCTGGCAAGGAGGAGGAGAGATTACGTAGGTTGGACCCTCATAGAGCTCTGAGCTTTGACATATCTAGGATATCAAAACCTCTTATTGATGATCAGCTTTTAATTGGCTATACATGCCACAAGCTGGGTCAGGCTGTTACTAAACAGACCTTATCCTGGTGGATCATTCTGGCAATTTCAGAATGTTACAGACTGGCAGGTAAGGGTCCTCCTGAAAGATTAAGGGCCCTTTCCACCAGGGGCATGGCTACCTCTACAGCCCTGCAAAGGGGTGAACCGATTAAAAGATTTTACAAAGGGGTGAACCGATTACAAGTATTTGTGAGGCAGCAACATGGTCTACTATTCACATGTTCACAAAACATTACTGTCTGGAGTCTTCCATCTGTCAGAATGGAAGCTTTGGAAAAACAGTCCTGCATTCGGTTCATGAAAACCATTAAAAAGTACATTTTTACTCCCGCCACCAAATCTAATACTGCTTTGGGAGTCTATCAAAGATGAGGAATACGTGGGAGGACACAATCCATTTGAAGAATAAGTTACTTACCCCATGTAATATTCTTTCGACTCGATGTTCCACCCACATATTCCTCCTCGCCCTCCCAACCTGCCCCACAGTAGAATTTCCCATGCTATTACAGCTTTCGCACCTTCAAAGTTGAGTACGGTGAATCCCGTGGTTATGCAGGTATTTCTACTGTTAGAAAAACAGAACTGAAGCCAACGGGCACTGCACGTTCTATATATGCCTTCGATGACATTGTCCTCGAGATGGATGCCCTCGAGGGACATCGAGTCGACTGCATGGATGCATAGGCCCTCTGCTGAAAATAAAATTCCCAGGCAGCTGAAGCTGGATATCGAATATCAAAGATGAGGAATATGTGGAAGGAACCATCCATTCGAAAAAACGTTACCAAGGGTAAGTAACTTGTTCTACTGACCCATCCCTTAAATCCACCAACTCATCCATTCATCCACATATTCGATTTAGGCAATGACACATTAGCTCAGTAACACGTACACCCATTAATTCATACACTCACCCACATTGCCAAAACACGTACATCAATATACAATGGAATTCACTTAAAAAGGCAGATATAGCTGTTGTGTGAATGCATGCTAATTTTTGGTTTTGACCCATATAATAATGCTTTAGCACCACCTTGTGACAAGAATATTGCTGCTGAGAGGAGAAAAAAGAGGATGTATGTTGAGAAGCAGAAATTGTGGTTGTCATGGCAACCATCAATGCTATCCTCATTCTTGTCCACAGCCCTTTAGCATAGTCCTTCTCCTTTGTCATAGTTCTTCATTGTAGTCCTTTCCCTTCATCATTGTCCTTCATCATTCTCCTTATTCTTTGCAGTAGTCACTTGCCTTTGTCATAGTTGTTTGTCATAGTCCTTTTCCTTAATCCTCATTTTCATCCTTATTCATCTCCATCAAAGTCCTTCATCATAGCACTTCCCATTCATCACAATTCTTCTCCTTTGTTATAGTCTGTTGCCTTCATCATAGTTCTTTGCCAGAGAACTTCTCATTAATCCTACTCCTTCATCCTTGTACGTCTCCATCATTGTCTTTCGTCGTGGTCTTTCTGTCATCATTGTCCTCAATCATACTCCTCCTTCAAAGTTCATCACAATTATCATTGTCATTTGTCCTAGTCCTTTTCCTTAGTTGCAGCCCTTAATCATAGTCATTTGTCCTAGTTGTTAACCTTCATAACAGCCCTTCACCTTCATCATAGTCTTTCTCTACCATAATCCTTTGTCACAATCCTTCTGCATCATAGTCCTGATTTTTCATCAGTCCTTTATCGTAGTCCTTTGTTACAGTGCTTCTTCTTTGTCATAGTCCTTCATTCTAGTCCTTATTCTTCATCCTAGTCCTTCACCATAGTATTTCATAAAGTAGTCCTTTTTCATAATAGTCCCTTGTCCTAGTCCTTTTCTTTCACCATAGTCCTTCATTAGAGTTTTCATCATAGATCTTCTCCTTCATCCTAGTCCTTCTCCTTCATCAAAGTGTTCGCCATGGTCTTTTTTCTTTATCATAGTCCTTCATTCTAGCTCTTCATCATAATGCTTTGTCCTAGCCATTTGACCTAGTTCTTTTTCCTTCATCAATGTCCTCCATCATACTCCTCCTTTGTCCTTGTCCTTCTCCTTCATCATAGTTTTTCATCATAGTCCTTCTTCATCATGGTCATAGTCTTTCTACTTTATAGCCCTTCATCATACACCTTTGTCATAGTCCTCCTCCTTGGCCCCAGTCCTTCACTTTCATTATATCCTTTCTCTAGCACTGTAGTCCTTTGTCACAATAATTCTCCTTCTTTATGGTCCTTTTCATTATAGTGCTTCTGCATCGGCCATCATAGTCCTTCCCCTTCATCATAATAGTTATGTCCTTTGTCATAGCCCTTCTTCACCAACATCCTAGTCCTTTTCCTCTATTAAAGTCTCCCATCCTAGTTCTTCTTTGTGATGGTTCTTCTATTTCTTTAGAGTCCTTCATCATAGTCATTCTCCTTTGATATAGTTAACCATCATAGTCCATGTTTATAATTCTTCATCTTCACTTGAGACAACAAGTTCTTGGTTCTCGTCTTAACTTAGCACTCTTTTTCTGTTTCCGGAAAAAGGTTCTCATTCCTCTTAGTAGACTTTATCTTATGGTGTACTACAAGGTTCTGTTCTTACACAAATAAGAATATACGGTTTCAAAGGACCCACAGGGCAGGGAGGGAGGGTAATACATTACAACACAATATTAAGAGCAGAGGGGGAAGAGGAAGAGGGACAGACCTACTATTCCTTGTGAGTATTCAGAACGTGCAAGTGCAGAAAGGAAGAGGGAAGAGAGGCTAAGTGCTGGGGAGTCCAAGCTCATGGGTGAGCCATGGACGAAGTGCTAGGAATGTTGAGTGCTACACGGCCTGGGCCACGGTAGGTGTAAGAGCGAGTGTCCAGAGCGGACGGTGTGCAGATGCAAAGTGCTATGGATGCACAGGAGCTGGGAAGATTTGGTGTGGGAGGTCAAGGCCCCGAAGATAAGATGTATAAGGCCCAAGGACACTGATTCAGCAACTGTGGGATTAACATAGGAGAGAAGAGGGAAGGAGAAGGAAAAGGCGAAAGTCTTAAGTAGTTTCTGGAATTGGAGAAGATCCTACTCAAGGGGGAGGAGGAGGATGTTCCAAAGGAGGGCGGCCGCAGAGGAAAGTGAGTGACCCCCTGCCCTCTTTTTACCAAAACGCTTTACACACAAGGAGTTGGTGCCAGAGGAGCGAAGTGGTCTACTAGGAGTGTATTTATTGAGATAAAGTCTTACACATCTTTCCGTAAAGCACTCAAAACAAAGCTCTTCAACTAGCTCACCCCACCAGACCAGCCTACAACATGAATGCTGTGCATTCTTGTGCCTTCCTATACCATATTCCCTGTTTTCTAAGAACCAACCTCTGTAACTAAATGCACTGCTTTCTAACGTCAATGTATCCATGTACAATACTGTATTAGGTTCACTGTAATCAAGAACCGAACACAATCCTTCTTGGGATATCTTGTAACTAAGTAAGTTCTATTGTAACAGCACCACAATGCCTTAGGGCCGCTTTGTGGGATTTATAAATTAAAATAAATAAATAAATAAATAAAGTTGAAGATAGTGTGGTTCCCAGGCCCAGACAGCCTTGTGGATGATGCAGAGGGATTTGAATTTAATCTGTGCAGCAACCGGGAGCCAGTGAAGACATTTTAGTGCAGGCCAAGGATAAGTCTTGCTATTCTGGATAAGCTGAAGGGGTTGCACAGTGGAAGAAGGAAGATTCAGGAGGAGGCTATTACAGTAGCCAAGTCTAGAGAGAACTAGGGCTTGAGTCACATTGAGGCTCTGAGGGAAAGTGAGAAAAGGTAGAATTCCTTTGAGAAGGAAGAGCTGATACTTCGACTTCTTGGCAATGTCCTGAGTGTGAGGGAGGAAGGAGAGAGAGGAATCGAAGATGACTCCAAGGTTTCTGGCTTTAGTTGAAGGAGCAGAGGGAGAGCCCAAGGAGGAAGGCCAGAGTGAGGGGAAGAAAGAGGGAGCAGGGGTCCCAATGGGAAGGATCTCAGTTTTACAGGCATTGAGGCAGAGATCATTGGAGGTGCACCAGGACTGGATGGCAGATAGGTAGTCGGGATGATGGAGGGTGCAAGAGGGTCAGCAGGGAGTATGAAGAAGAGCAGTGTGTTGTCTGCGTTACACTGGAAGTTGCAGAAAGAGGAGATGAGGCATGCAAGGAGAGCTAGAGGAGGGATAGATGTTACATTTTGTTAGCTATTCATGTTTGTCGATTCCAACTTTACAATATTAGAAAAATCCTTATCTTTTAACATTCTCTGCAACAAAAACATTACTTTTGACTTTGGTACTTTCACATTTCACTTTCACATTTCAATTCTTGTTGTACCTTATATGTTGGGTTACTGTCACAGATGACCCAAGAATTACTCCTCCAAGCCTCAGAGACATTTTACGTGTTCTTATTGATTTTTCAATGGGCTCTTTGGCTGTCCCTCTCCCTCTTTTCGAAAACGCACCTTCTCCTTAACCCAGGAAGCCATAGCCCTTGGTTGGAAGATGGCACTTGTTTCACCCTCAGTATGCTAAAGTATAAATGAACTATGGTGCTAATCTGAAGGCATATGGCCTTATCTACCTAAACTCCCTCAGGAACTTCCTAGCCCTCCCTATTTTAGCAATGTGTTATTTTTCTAAAAGGAAAGGGGACTGTGCCTTTCATATAACTCTGTCTCCTTTCTTTTCATGCCCAGTCTTTCTCTCCCTCTCACTGTGTGATGGACTTATCTCACTACTCTCCACCTTCCAACTCCTCCCACCTCTTACTCTGCCTGCTATAACAACTTCCTTTGTCCATTAAATCTCTCACTCTGCCTAAGTCTCATATCCACTCTTTGATGATAGCACACTCCTACACACTACCGCTCCCTCCTACACACTACTACTCCCTCTTCCACACTACTTCCTCCCCCACACTACTACTCAGTCCTGCACTATACTACTCCCTCCTCCACACTACTACTTCCTACTCCACACTACTACTACCTCTACCACTCTACTACACCAACCCTCCACCACCTGCTTAGACACGCTCCCTTCACTGAGACCCAGGCGCTTCACAATCAACCGTTACACTGCCTCACTAACCACACTTGCCACATTGTCACTCGCACTCACACAGCAGTACCACTTGCTCTTACCAACCAATACCTCACCTTCTCATGAAATTGCCTCCAAGATCCACTGCTCCTTCCTTCCTTCCTTCCTCCTGCTGGTCTCTTGGTCTGCCACCTCCACCTCCTCGAACATCCTTCGAACAACCCACACACTCTTGCTTCCTGTTCCTCCTTTTATTTTCCCCCTCCTCCTGGCATTGGCTTACTTGGGTTGGGAAGGGGCAGCTCCCCCATCCCTGTATGCGCTTTAAAGTAAGTTGAGATGCATTTGAGGCACTGTGAAGGGGCAGGGGGGTATGGGGACAGTGAAGGGGACGGCTTCCCATTCAGCAGGACTTTATGCTAATGTAATCAATCATAGTGTATTCATATGGTGTGGCCCAAGGTACGGGCGGCATCGCTTTTTTGCATATACATTAATAATCGTAGGTAGAAGAGAAGGCTTACGCAGTAAATGTGACAGTACTTGCACTAGGCCCAAATCCACGAGGTTACAGAGATCTCCAGTCATGCCTGAGCTCCATGAGGACAGTTCGCACCCCCACCCGCCGCACTGTTTATTCATTGTTCTTGAAAGTGTTGAAAAGATGTGTCTTTCACCCAAAAGGAATGTGCTCCACAAGGCCACGATCAGAGGTGGCGCCTGGTGTGCAAGTTATCTCGCTTTGGACAAAGCATGACCCGGCCCGTTCCCGAGTGACCACGAGTTATAACCCATATAACTGACTGAACCCTAAGATCCCTGAATTCCATGACACCAGGTGCCCTTTGACCACCAACCCCAAAGTAACAAGTCCTGAGATGTTCAAAGAGGGTGGACAGGATGTGTCGTTGAAGCGACAATCATGTGATTTGTATTGTGAGGTGCTGGGAGGGATAATTTATAGTTCAAAGCGACGGCAGAGACCTTAAACCGGATGGCGCGAAGGGAATGAGTGAAATGTGTGCGCGAAGGTTAGAGTGCCGTGGAACCTCCTGTGTGTCTGTTTTGAAGCCTGCCAAGTGCACAGTATGAGTGATAAACAAGCTGTATAGTAGGAGTATAGTTAATATGTTTTCTGGCCTTTGACGTGGAAGAAAATGAGTCCTGCATCACCCACATGATGGAAGACAGATGTACTGGGCTGGGACCAATAAACTGCCATCTCATATGGATAAAGGCAGCACCTGTACAGGGTCCATCCAATCAGCCGTTCAGGTTTTTACTATATGTGTTACGCCACTTATGACAATGTTTTGCTTTATAGGTTTCTGCTTGTACCTTTCTTTGGCAGAACATTCTCAGCAGCAGAGTTATTTGCTGTCGCTTTCATTTGCACATGAGATTAAACTTGTTATCTTTACAAGATCAACTTGGGCCTTTCTTCCATAGCAGGTTGTATTTTTTCTGGTGTGAGCGTTCAGGAGCTTGCTTTCAATTGGTGACCCTGACATGATCCCAGTGCCCCCCATACTTTAGGAGGATTCCAGGCCACTTCTCAGCTACAGTGACCGCCCCCGAAAAAACACGTGTTTCAAATGATTTAGCAGGTGCCATTTCAAGAAAAGTCCTCTCTGCTCTTTGAAGCGGGGCGCGGCTCCGAGAAGAGTGCATGCCGGTGTTGGAACCCTGTGACAGAGGGATTGAGGTGAGCATACACATGTGAGTAGACTCTTGTAAGAGATAACAAGTAGGAGGTAGATGCATGGGGAAGCCTGAAAGGTGTGAGCACGTGGAGATCAAGGTCATTGATGTAATATGGATGAGGGGAGGGTTATTATTGATAGTTTGTATTAGTGTTTGAGTCGTTTGGTAGAGTATTATAAGGTAAGGTAGTATACAGTAAGGCAAAGGTAAGGTAGGGAGCCCCTCCTTGGAAGGGGAGCGAAGGTGGTACCACGAGGCAGAGCAATATTTAAAGGAGCTATATGGAAATAAAAAGAAGTGGTCTCATATAAAGTAGTAGGCCTAGAACAAGTAGCGGTTCTTAGTATAGTGCATTGGTTCCATTTATTGTAGTTGTGTTTTCTTGGGTGTAAAAGCAGGCCCGAGAATGGGTGGTAACTGTGTGAGTCGTGGTGTGGTGCTGATGGATTTTCTGGAGCGACGTGTGTACGTATGAGAGGGTGAGAGAGAAAGGTGGGGGTTGATTCTTTTGTTTTTGCTGTTACAAGCAAGTGGCAGTGTGCGCGTCATGTTGAAAGGGCTTTTTGCGAGGTTACTAAGAGACAGACGTCACTAGCATGGGCTGAGAATCGCAATAGAGCACATGTGTAAGGCCCTGCCACTGTATCATTACAGGGTGGAAAAATAGCATAAGCAATGTATCACGGATATGAGAGGGGGGGAATGCCCTGCCCATGGCAGGGCAGGACTCGCATAACAAAAGTATTCTGGAACACATGTCCACATTTTTTGTAGATAAAAATAAGCAGCTACAGAAGAGAAAAGAGATTCTCATTCTTTGGCGCATGCTCAAGATACAGAGGATCAAGTTAATGGAGCGGAGGCGCAGAGACAGAGAAATGAGAAGTGCGGAAAGGGAGAAGAGGAAGGTGGGATGCAGGTAGGGACTAGGGGATTATATCCCTTGACACCATATCCCACTGAAGGGTACACTAATCCAAGTTATGTACCCACTGCAATAGGGACCCCTCCCTCTGCAGTAGGGTCCCCTGCAGTGTCAGGAACGTTACAGATTACCGCTCCCCAACCTCCATATACCCATCCGCCTGAAGTACCAGCATCGATGGAATGCATGTCTAGGGAGTTTCTGGATAGGTTGACAGGTTTGCTAGCAGAACTACAAAGGTTACAGACTTCCCCAGAAACAGGAAGGGATATAAGCACACTAAGAGAAGGATTGGGAGAGTGGAAGTCAGGGGAGATATTGCTTAAAATGTGTATTGAAGGTATACAACGTGTAGGTGTCAAAAAAGAAATGAGCCACGGGTGGGTGGATCATCTTGGGTGAGGAGAATATGGTGGTGGGAGAGAATGTAAAGGAAGGGGAAGTTGGTACATTTAGAGAGGATCTGAGTGAAGAGGAAGGGTGGGGTGAAGAGGTGGCTGAGTACACCCCCCAAGAAGAGGGTATAGGGGCAGGGGGCAGGTTGAGTAATAGGGCTGGCCGGATGGCAGTGGTAAAAAGAAGAGGTGTTGCGAAGAAGGGTGTGGGAAGTAAGGCAAACATGCAGAAGCCCCTCATACATAAGGGGGAAGGGAGGACTCAGTATGTGACCTGGCACCAAATGGGCATGGATAATTTAATTAAGGCCCTCCCACAGCTCAAAACAGGGGTAAGTAAGTGGATATTCCAATTTAAAAAACAAGCAGGGGGTGCCCCTAGCAATAGGGGATCTTAACAGCCTACTGGTTGCCGTATTTGGGGATCAAGCTGGAGATGTATGTGTTAAGGCCAGATACCCGGGAGTAACCTTGGTAGATGATGCGCATGATGGGGCATCATTCAATGGAGTTAGGGCATTGGTATGAGGGCACTATGTAGGGCCTTTCCGGATACTCCAGATTTAAAGCCTTTGATGCAGTATACTACGGGCGATGATGAGGACCCAGCTGGATTTATTCTTAAAATGCAGGAGAAGTGGAGAGCATAGATGGGAGGGCAGTGGGATCAATCAATACCCTTCTTTCTGTTTTACCGTAAACAGGTGTTTGCTGAAGCAAGTGCAGAAGGCACTGGATAGGATTGTGGGTATTGAAGCGAAGCGATGGCCGAAAATACAGAGTATAGTAGTGCATCATTGTAAAAGGGTTAAGGAGCGGGAAAGTTAAACAGCCTAAAGGCGTCAGGGAGATGAAGCAAAGTTGGTGGAAAAAAAATTGGCAAAAGTGGCAGTTCAGGTACCCGTGCCAACGCCAGTACAAGTGGAAAGAACACAGGGTACACAGCATTGTGAGTGCCACTATTGCAGAGCTCTGGGCAGAAGGATGACAAGGACAGTGGGACGGCAAGCAAGAGTACCCAGGCCCACAGTGGCAGCAAAGAGGGACGCAGTGAGTAAGAGGTGGATTTCGAGGAGCAAGCCGAGGAGAGTTTGGACGCAGTGGAGGTGGGGCATTTTGCAAGGGAGTGCAGGAGCAGGTCTGCGGTGGGGTATAATTATGGGCCACAGCAACAGGGCCAAGGGCCCCAAGTACCTCAAGGGCTAGGGTATCAGCAACAGGGTCAAGGATATCAGAACCAAGAGAATACACAGGGGCAATACCAAACTTATAATCAGCAACCCCAAGCACTGGACACACAAGCACGGCACCCGCCGCAGCAAAAGCAGGGCAGTACTGCCCCGGTACTTAGGGTGCTGGGTGGGACTGCCGCTCCCTTTGGGGGAGCAGCAGTAGTAGGAGGTAGCCCCTTCTCATTCCCTGGAACGAGCACATAATCCCATTAGGACAGCCCACAAAGAGTACTTGCGTGTTCCGTCCTGTCGACGACTATCTACCATGAAGAGGAACCATTGGTAGTGTGGAGATAGAAAACAACCAATTCATATTTACGGTGGACTCTGGTGCAACCAAATCATGTATCATGGAAGGAAACTTTCACTATTATGAAAATATCTTGACGCACAGGGATTCTCGGGGGCTATTTCCAAGGTTCTATACACTGAGGAGCTGGATGTGAAGGTTGGAGGGAAGGTGGGAGGGAAGGGAGTACGGGTGCCCCTACTATATTCCGAGAGTTCCCCAGTCAATTTACTGGGGTAGGGACCTGCTCAGTAAGTTAAACATGACTGTATCTTTCACAGATCATGGCGTAGTTTGTTCCACGCCTGGGATGTGTGCAGTAAGGGCAATGATGATCAAACATATGATGACCAGGGAGGTGGTAGTACGAGGGATTCACGTAGACCCGGACATGTTTATCTATGGTATTACATTGCTTGTGAAGGCGGTGCCCCAGATTGCCAAGCAATGCTGGCACATGCCCAGTGATTTAATTTTTCAGCTCAGCTGCGTCACCCGAGGTGGTGGCAGGAACGATATTATCACTGGACCTACAGTGGTTGTTGGTTTTGGACAAAATGATTGTCATATTGGGAATGGATAGGGACGGGAGCGAGTGGCACACAGTGCTCTGTGTAGACCCAATAGTACATCTAAAAGAGGTGACGGATGATGAACTGTTTGTGAATAAGACAAGGAGGGGGTGATAATACTGGGGATGTGCATTCCATGTGACATAATGATACAGTATCAAAGAGTGCAGTGTCCCCTAATGGCAGCAGTAACTCCATTCCCATTTTTAGATGAAGATATACAACACATGCCCTCGCAGTTGTGGGCTCCAAATCCACATGATGTAGGGTTATTGATAGATGTAACACCTGTGCGTATAACACTGAAGCCACTTTGCGGTGCTGCCCACGGTAAGACAATATCCACCGTCCAGACAGGTGGAGGAGGGCATTAGAAAAACAATACAGAACCTACTGGACCAGGGGATTATTCTTCCATCTACTTTTCTGTGTAATACAGCAATATATCCAGTCAGAAAATCAACGTGAGGCAATTGGAGAATGATTCAAGACTTGCGCCTCCTAAATGATGTGGTGCAGAAAGAGTTTCCAGTAGGTCCAAATCCTGCAACAATTGTATGCAGCATCCCCAGGGAGGCTACATACTTTACTGTGGTGATTTGAAAAATGCACTTTTCGCGATGCCATTCAATCCAGAGTCGAGGTATCTCACAGCATTTACGCAGGGCCAGATGTGGTTCAAAAATACTAGATTACCTCAGGGGTACTGTGAGAGTACGAGCATATTTAACAGAATGCTGCATGCAGATCTTGGGAACATTCAGGAGCCTAACATGATCATCCAGTACGTGGACGATCTGTTAGTGTGTAGCGACAGAGAACTGCATTGCTGAAGGGACTCCATTACACTCCTGCAATTATTGGCCTGTAAAGGGTACAAGTTCGATTTGCGTGCGAACAAGCATTAGCAGCCGCTGCCTTTGCTATAGAGAAATGTTCCACAATCGTAATGGGGTGGTGTTCAGTGATGTTGTATGTGGAACTGTAACGCTCACCTGGTTCCCACGGGGGCGCTGGTCTAGTCTGGATTGCTGTGGCCTCTTCTAGCGTGATGCGCAGGACCCGGCACACCGTATGGACAGGACCTCCAAATCGTGCTTGCCTGGCCCGTAGGAATATCCTTCTGCAGATGAGAAAGGGGTTAACAGTCTGCAGAATAGTGTGCTAGCTCCCCCCTTTCCCCCTTCGTTCCTCTCTAACTTCCTCCAAACCCCGGTTTAAGCTCACCTTATGGTTTGGAAGGATGAACTCTCCATCCTGCTTCTGGTGCAGGGGCGTGCGTTCGTCCAGTTACTTCACTGGTTTTCAGAATGGCGCTGGCAAAATCCACTTGACTTTCCTGAGCGATGCGCCGTAAGTATGAAAGTTCAAAGTTCAAGTGAGGCCCCCTTTATGTTGTCTTTCTAACCTGTGATCTGTCCTTTATTTCAGGTGCAGAATGAAGGCGATGCGTCAAGGGGTTAAACTGCTGAGGTGAGTAGTGATGAGGTCGATCCCTCTAAATGTCCTTATCATTCCCCAGAAATGTCTCTTGTCCTTTCCCCATAGGGGCCGGGGTACGGTACCTGCCAACGGGGCGGCGCCGACCCGAAATGTGGAAGAAAAGCCGGTAAGTATTATGGCTGTTAATCAGGCTTTCCTTCTGTGTTCCTTCAGCTCACCTTTTGTTTCTTCCTCTCTCCCCTAGGTGCAGAGATGTGGTGTCCGATGCTGCAGCTGCGATGGAGCCGGGAGATGTCTCAAGGACAGGTGAGTGAAGCGTGGCGCTGCAGTGAGCAACGCGATGCTTTTAAATGGAAGTCTTTCTTCAGGGATGCTGGCGAGAAGATTCCGGATGCAGGTAAGAAGTTTGAAATAGTCTTTGGTTTTCACCTTTCTCTTCTCTTCCTTCCTTGCAGGTCTTCCAGGTTCGAGGCGGGCGTGGCTGGAGTCCAGGAGCAGGAGCAGACACGGTGAGCGTTAAGCTGCAGGAAGCAGAACAACGCGAAGCATGAGCTGCTGTCTGGGCGTGGCTTAAATAGCCTCCAAAGAAGTCCCAGGTATGTATCCTTCCCCAACTAGGTAAGTATCCTTCCGTGGCCACGCCCAAGTGAAAAAATAGTCCCTATGAAAAAATAGTCCCTTTCAGGTCTCAGGGAGGCCTGAAGCGTGCAGCATGGTCTGCATCAGGTAAGTGCACAAAACACCTCCCTTTATGAGCCTGGCGCCTATGGCGCCAGGACTGATGTCCAACATGAGCCTGGCGTCAAAGGCACCAGGACTGAGTCCAAAGAGCCCCTATAAGGGGCCGCTGGGCTTTTACCCGAGGGCATGATGCCTGCTTCCGGGGGTGCTGGGCCTGGCCTGGTGCTCCGGGGGTAGGCATCATGACAGCACTCCCTCCCAAGGCCCCTCCCAAGGTCGTTCCTTCTGGAGGTTTCGGTTTGTTTGGGAAATTCCGATGGAACCTTTTTACCAGCCGAGGTGCATGTACGTGATCACTTGGTTCCCAAGACCTTAACCTGAGGCCCGTACCCTTTCCAATCAATTAGATAGAAAAGTTTTGATTTTGAGATCTTAGAATCCAAAATGTTCTTCACCTCGAATTCAGGCTCCCCATCTATCTGAATCGGTTCTGGTGGCTTTGTTAATCTGGTTCCTGGGTGCACTGGTTTCAAAAGTGACACATGAAAAACGGGGTGAATCCGCATGCTAGCTGGTAGATCGAGCTTGACTGCCACTGGGTTGATTATAGCTTTGATCGAGTAAGGGCCTAAATACCTTGGATTAAAAGTTTGAGGCCCCTTGAGTGATAGGTGTTTGGTAGCCAACCATACTTGATCCCCTATTTGGTATGGAGGCGCCTCTCTTCGATGCAGATCCGCATTCTTTTTGTATTTCCCTTCCGCATGTTGCAAATGTGCAGTTGCATCCTTGAAGGCTTGAGTAATCGTAGAATGCAAATGGTCCACTGCGGGCATTTCAAGGCTCAGAGGTGAGTCCAAGTCTGAAGTACGAGGGTGATGTCCATATAGGGTATAAAAGGGGCTCTGACCAGTTCCAGAGTGTATCGAGTTATTGTATGCATATTCAGCCACCCATAAAATGTCCTTCCAATTACCCTCCGATTGGTGCAACATACATCGTAGATATTGTTCAAGGGTCTGGTTCGTTCTCTCCGTCTGACCATCGGTCTGTGGGTGGTGGCTGGTCGAGAGTCTTACGTCGATTTGTGCCAGTTGACAACACTTTTTCCAAAAATGAGAAATAAACTGGCTTCCCCGATCGGAGACTAGTATGGACGGGAATCATTGCAAACGGATGATATTTTCGAGGAATTCCTTGGCAAGAACAAAGGCTGAAGGTAATCCTTTCAACGGAATAAAGGGGGCCATTTTGGAAAATAAATCCACCATGACCAGAATATTATTGTAACCATTACAAGAGGGCAGGTCCGTGATAAAATCTAGTGACAGGGTGTGCCATGGTGCTGGTGGAATGTCTAAGGGCTGAAGAAGACCGGCGGGTCTTGTCTTTTGACCTTTGTTTTGGGCACAAACTCCACAGGACATCACGAAAGATTTAATATCCTTTCGCCAGGAAGGCCACCAGAATTGTCATTTAACCTTTTCCTCTGTTTTGGCAATGCCAGGATGTCCTTCCATCAGGGTATCATGATGACGGGAAATAACCAGTTCTTGCAATTCCTTTTCTGGCAAAAATAAGCGTCCTTGGAAGTAAGGTAAGCCATCTTTGACTGAAAAGTTAGACCCCCTTTTGATCCAATCCTGCAAGGCTAAAGAGTCCAGGAATTGTTTCACTCGTGCTTGAATGTCTTCAAGGGTTTGTAAAGTGGTTATCCCCAAAATTCTTTGTTTGGGAATTATCGGCACAGGTACTGAGTTTGTGTCTATTTCTTCCATTCTAATTCGGGATAGAGCGTCCGCCTTACCATTCTTATAGCCGGGGCGGTAGGTGATTACAAAATCAAACTCAGCAAAGAACAAAGCCCATCGGAGCTGTCGAGACGATTGAGCCTTGGCAGTTTTTAAATATTGTAAATTTCGATGATCAGTGATCACGGTGATGGTATGCCGGGCACCGAGGAGATAATGCCGCCAAGCCTTAAAGGCAGACTTAATGGCTAATAGTTCCTTATCGGTGATCGCATAATTTATCTCCAGCGGCGAGAACTTTCTGGAACAAAATGCTACGGGGTGCAGTTGGTTGGTTTCAGGGTCTCTCTGAGACAGGACAGCTCCCATGGCTAAGCTGGACGCGTCGGTTTTGACTATATATGGGAGATCGGGACGCGGGTGCTTCAAAATAGGTGCGGACGTGAACTTAGCTTTCAACTCCTGAAAGGCCTGTTCGGCTTCCTCGGTCCATTCAAAACGTTTATTTTTTCGCAAGAGTGCAGTGATGGGTTGCACCACACGTGAAAACTCTGGGATAAACCTGCGATAAAAGTTGGCAAAACCAAGCATACTTTGGACACCTTTCACCGAACTAGGTTATGGCCATTTGAGGATGGCATCCACTTTCCGTGAATCCATTCGGACCCCTTTAGGTGTCAGGATGAATCTGAGAAACTCAACCTCGGTGGTATGGAAAACACATTTTTCCAGCTTGGCAAACAGTTTGTGCTGGCGCAGTTTCTCTAGGACGGCCCTGACATGCTTTCTGTGATCAGATTCCAAAGAGGAGTACACAAGAATGTCATCGATATACACAACAACACAGACATCGATGAGTTCCCGAAGGACATCGTTCATGAAGAATTGGAAGGCTGCAGGCGCGTTGCACAACCCGAAAGGCATCACCTGGTATTCGAATAGTGCATATTTTGTACGGAAGGCCGTTTTCCATTCGTCGCCTTCTTTTACTCGCACCAGATGATAAGCCCCCCGGAGATCTAACTTGGTGTATACGCAAGCGTCCTTCACCTGGTCAAGGAGTTCAGGGATCAGAGGCAGAGGGTAACGATTTTTAACAGTTATCTGGTTCAAAGCGCGGTAATCGATACAAGTTCTAAGGTCGCCTTCTTTTTTAGGCACGAAGAACAAAGCTGAGGATGCCGGGGACTTTGACGTGCGAATGAAACCATTGGCGAGGTATTGATCTAAATATTGTCTCAAATGCAGATTCTCTGGTTCAGTAAGGGCGTAAATCCTGCTACAAAGGGGTTGTGCACCGGGCACCAGATCGATTTGGCAATCGTACGATCTGTGGGGAGGTAACGTGTTGGCCTGTTCCTTTTGGAAGACGTCCTGAAAGTCTTGGTACTCTGGAGGTAGTTGCACAGGGACAGAGGTTACTGATGCTAGATTAATCTTTGGATTTTCTGGGTAGCAGGTTTGTGCACAATCCGGGAAGGTTATTCTCTTCACTCGCCAATCAATTCGAGGATTATGTGTCTCTAACCAAGGGATTCCGAGAATAAGCTGAAACTGTGGAGCCTTGATTACATCAAACACAACTGCCTCCCGATGGCCATCCGGACCTACAAGTGTCACCTCAGCTGTGGAATGTGTTACCGGTCCAGAGGCAATTTCGGTTCCATCTACTGTGGTGATGACATCTTTGTTGGTTTTAGGACGCAGAGGGAGGTTTATCCTAGAGACCAATTCTCGATCCACATAGTTTCCTATAGCCCCGCTATCGATGTATGCCTTTATAGCATGCAACCGTTTAGGCTGTTCCGGATCTACGAGGACCATTGGCACAATGAAATGCGAGGTCTGAGAGTTAGTTTTCAAGCTCGGCAAGCGGACCCCTACGCTTGCCGGGCGTGGTCGTTTCCCGATACAGAGTTTCCATGGATTTTATCAGCGGCTCCTACCACCTTCCTGGGCGGCTTAACCGGGCAATCCCGTAGAAAGTGCCCAGAGGACCCACAATAAAGGCATAATTGCATCTGTCGTCTTCTTTCCTGTTCTTTTTGAGTTAGGGGTCCTGTAACCCTTCCGATTTGCATAGGCTCCGAGCCATCAGCCCCCTTGGGGTTAGCGTGGGTCTTGGCCAACACCTGGGTTTCAAACTTGGACCGATCTGCTTTTCTGTTTTGCAGCCTGTGATCCAATTGGACCACTAAGTCTATATATTCAGTGCATTCTTGGGGCGGATTTACAACTTGTGCCAGGACATCTTTAAGTTCTCCGCGTAGACCTCGATAGAATAACGTGATTCTTTTATCCTCTGGCCAACCAGTTTCCACAATGAGTCTATTGAAGGTTGCAATGTAGGATAGAAGGTCTTGATTGCCCTGTCGCAGAGATAGAACTTCGTCATCCAGAGCCTGTCCCTGGGAGTGTCGAGCAAATAACCTTTCCATGCTTGTTTGAAATCCTTGAAAATCACGAAGAATCGGGTCATCTTGAGTTACCAGTGGGACTGACCAATCGGCAGCACAGCCGCTGAGATATGACAACACAAAGGCTACCTTGGTCTGATCATTAGGGAAGGCCCCAGGTCTGCATAGGAAGTGCAAACGACACTGATTCATGAATACGGCGAATCGTTTGGGGTCCCCAGCAAAGCGTTCAGGTGGGGCCAGCGGCATGTTCCCAGGTAGATTAATCTGCACCGGGTTACTGGAAACCACAGGAGCGGGGTTCCCCCCGGAACCGGGTAAAGGAGTTTGTCCAGCTTGGCCTTGCAAAAGCTGTCTAGCAAGGTCATCAGCTCTATCCTTCATTACAATCACTTCCCTCCTGAGGGCACTAGTCTCTTGACGAGCGGCGTGTACTTCGGCCCGTAATTCCCCCAGTAATTGGGCCAACTGGTCAGTCTCGGAAGTTTCCATAGCGCCTGGCTGGGAATTTGTAGGAAGGCTTCGCGTTCTGTAACGCTCACCTGGTTCCCACGGGGGCGCTGGTCTAGTCTGGATTGCTGTGGCCTCTTCTAGCGTGATGCGCAGGACCCGGCACACCGATTGGACAGGACCTCCAAATCGTGCTTGCCTGGCCCGTAGGAATATCCTTCTGCAGATGAGAAAGGGGTTAACAGTCTGCAGAATAGTGTGCTAGCTCCCCCCTTTCCCCCTTCGTTCCTCTCTAACTTCCTCCAAACCCCGGTTTAAGCTCACCTTATGGTTTGGAAGGATGAACTCTCCATCCTGCTTCTGGTGCAGGGGCGCGCGTTCGTCCAGTTACTTCACTGGTTTTCAGAATGGCGCTGGCAAAATCCGCTTGACTTTCCTGAGCGATGCGCCGAAAGTATGAAAGTTCAAAGTTCAAGTGAGGCCCCCTTTATGTTGTCTTTCTAACCTGTGATCTGTCCTTTATTTCAGGTGCAGAATGAAGGCGATGCGTCGAGGGGTTAAACTGCTGAGGTGAGTAGTGATGAGGTCGATCCCTCTAAATGTCCTTATCATTCCCCAGAAATGTCTCTTGTCCTTTCCCCATAGGGGCCGGGGTACGGTACCTGGCAACGGGGCGGCGCCGACCCGAAATGTGGAAGAAAAGCCGGTAAGTATTATGGCTGTTAATCAGGCTTTCCTTCTGTGTTCCTTCAGCTCACCTTCGTCTCTCCCCTAGGTGCAGAGATGTGGTGTCCGATGCTGACAGCCGCGATGGAGCCGGGAGATGTCTCGAGGACAGGTGATTGAAGCGTGGCGCTGCAGTGAGCAACGCAATGCTTTTAAATGGAAGTCTTTCTTCAGGGATTCTGGCGAGAAGATTCCGGATGCAGGTAAGAAGTTTGAAATAGTCTTTGGTTTTCACCTTTCTCTTCTCTTCCTTCCTTGCAGGTCTTCCAGGTTCGAGGCGGGCGTGGCTGGAGTCCAGGAGCAGGAGCAGACACAGTGAGCGTTAAGCTGCAGGAAGCAGAACAACGCGAAGCATGAGCTGCTGTCTGGGCGTGGCTTAAATAGCCTCCAAAGAAGTCCCAGGTATGTATCCTTCCCCAACTAGGTATGTATCCTTCCCTGGCCACGCCCAAGTGAAAAAATAGTCCCTATGGAAAAATAGTCCCTTTCAGGTCTCAGGGAGGCCTGAAGCGTGCAGCATGGTCTGCATCAGGTATGTGCACAAAACACCTCCCTTTATGAGCCTGGCGCCTATGGCGCCAGGACTGATGTCCAACATGAGCCTGGCGCCAAAGGCACCAGGACTGAGTCCAAAGAGCCCCTATAAGGGGCCGCTGGGCTTTTACCCGAGGGCATGATGCCTGCTTCCGGGGGTGCTGGGCCTGGCCTGGTGCTCCGGGGGTAGGCATCATGACAGGAACATTCTTTTTTCGCTATTTTAGAGAGGTTGAAGTCCACCCTGACTACGCAGGGGTCATCAGAATATGAGATTATCATCTCTAAACGCCATATATGTGGTCAGATGTAAGACAGTGAATACTGCCACCTTCTTAACAGATATGCCTACGACAGAGGACTTGACGGCACACAACTGTGCCACAGACAAGGGAGAGGAGGATGACACCCCCAGAGCAAGGGATTGTGCATTGACAGAGGGTGAGGTACATTTCGTTGATGGGTCATCCATAATTGATCAAGAAGATGGTCAGAGACAGACAGGGGCAGCAGTGGACTTGAGGGAGGGGAGTAGGAGACGGTGGTCATGAAAATGTTGCCTACACACTATTCTGTGGATGCAGCAGAACATGTGGCGCTCATCAAAGCACTGAGAGCATCGCAAGGGCACCAGGTTACGATATATTCCGACTCGGCGTATGTTACAACAATGGTACACACTGGTCTCTCCCGTTGGGAGAGGAGGGGCTTCAGTAGGGTATATAGATCCCCAGTGCAGCATGCAGTGCTGTTAGAGAGGCTGATAGTAGTGCTATCACAGGCCTTCTGTTGTGGTGGTCGTCAAATCCGCCGCCCATACTCATGGGACAGACGATATTTCAAGGGGGAAGGCACCCACTGATGCAGCAGTCAAAATGGTGGCATCTTAGTCAATTGAAATATCCACTGAGTATGTTGTGACTGCCCCATCGACAGATGAGCATCCGGTGCCCTATACCGCATTTCCCACCGCACAGACTATTGAGCTGCAAGGGAGAGCGCTTGCGAGAGAGAAGGAGTTGAGGTTATGAAGAGTAACTAATCTCCGACAGATCTGTTGTGGTGGCAAGAGAGTTCTGGAAAGATAATGATGCCCCAGGAACTGCTAGCAGTAGCATTCAAACAATTGCACTACGCGTCCCATAGTTCAAAACAACATATAGCTGCAGATATACAGGAGAACTAGTTCATACCAAATATTCTGGAGAATATCACAGACTTGGTTGTCCGTTGCACCACATGCCAGAGTTTTAGTACAGGGATGACACTACGAACATTTTGGGGCACCTTGCCCCGTCCACTGGGCCGTTCCGTGAGTTACATATAGATTACTGATTTTGTATCTGTAAATATCTTATGTCTGTAAGTATGCATAACATGATTATGTCAAACCTATGTTATCTATTGTTGCTTGTGCTAACCCCGGTAATGTGTATTACCTGTTCATCAGATCAGGCAGATGATGAAGCTCACTTTTTATGTTTGGAGTCAAAATTAGCTAGATGTGTTTCACAAGCAACCATAGTGGAAGGCATCTCCCTCCTACCTGCTCTAACTTTTTTTTCACAGAAGACAGCTCCCATCGTTTTATACGTGCTGAATCCAAAAATCCAATAAGTGAAATAATGTGGAACAGGCGTGAATTTAGATTTTGGAAACGCTTGCATAAATTGCCAGGATGCGTACCTGGGGTAATGATTAGGCATGAGCTGGGGATCATTTCCCTTCATGCTCGTTACCTCTGGCAAATAATTGCACTTTTTAGAAAATGTTTGTTGTTTATTAAGTCAACTTTGCTGATAGGGATTCTTTCAATGCACATCTTTGAATCACAAGATCTGTTTGTCAGGAGATGGAGAAGGTGACAAGAGAGTTCTGGGAAGATAGTGATGCCCCAGAAACAGCTAGCAGTAGCATTCGAACAATTGCACTACACGTCCCATAGTTCAAAACAACATATAGCTGCAGATATACAGGAGAACTGGTTCATACCAAATATTTTGGAGAATATCACAGAGATGACACTACGAACATTACGGGGCACTTTGCCCCATCCACTGGGCCGTTACGTGAGTTACATATAGATTACTGATTTTGTATCTGTAAATATCTTATTTCTGTAAATATGCTTAACATGATAACAGGAAACAATGTACACTAGACAGAGGATAGAGCGAAAAGGTTTAACGGTAGGCAAGGAGGGAATAGAGGGGGGAGGAGATTCTAGTGGTTGGGAGCTAGGAGGAAGAAGTAACACAACTGAGACTGGGAACATGGCAGTTTAGGGATGGCAAGAGAAGTTGGAATTAAAACTGAGATGGAGAGAGGATTAAAGGAAGTCAAAATAAGAAAGACAGGGAGGAGATAGACCATGAATGCATTTAAAGACAACTGAGAGAAAAACAAGAAGACAAGTCGCAAAAGAGCTAAAGTTCCTGGCAGCTAGACTCATGTTGTGTATGACACATCTGATTCACTAGGTTCACATCACTCAGCTCAGCAAAACCAAAGCCATCCAGCAGTTGACGGAACGGTGTCGGAAGCGGCCTCAGAGACGAGGAAGAGGAGGAGGTGCGGCTTGACACGAGCGTGAGCTGCGAGCAGTACGTGTGGGTCCTTTCCTCAAGCAAACGAGGCGAGGCGAGGCGAGCGAGACGAGAGAGACGAGAGTGGTCCGTGAATACTGCGGACTGCCTTTGGTAACTGTGTGGACTGTGTGGACTCTTCCCTGCGGTACCTGCTGTACTTGGGTGAGGGGCCCGCGTGAAGAAAGCGGAAGGAAGACGCAAGCACACACGGCACACGGCACACGGCACACTGCACTGGGAGCGGAATCCCTAGTGTGTGGAGGCAGCCCCCAGCTCCGGAGACAGTGCAACAGAGGGGCAGCGTTGGCCAACATCGAGTCCAGCGGCTTGCGAGGGTGCAAGTAAGTGAAGGGGTCACTGGGTCTGGTGGGAGACGTGGTCTCTTAACAGGGCTTGCTGGGCATAGATCTGTGTGCCTTTTTGCTAGGGCAGCCCATTGATTGAGCTGTCTGTGTGACAAAAACGGAGCAACCTCAAGATTGTGCAGACCACACTAATGTTCCGTGGCTTGCTGGGCACAGATGTGAGTCTCTATTCTGCCAGGGCACGGTTATGAGTGAGCTGTCCATCTGCAACAAACTGTGCAGTTCTCTGTAATTGGCAGACCCCACGAATTCCCCAATCACACTAAGGTGCCAGAATAATAGTGATGCAGCGGGGGAAGAGAGCTCCACACTCTATATATAATCTGAGGAATAATAAGACACAAGCTCAGAAAGAGTCCAAGGAGCCCAATAAAAAAAGGGGTCAAACGAAGGAAGAACGCCAAATATGAACTCCCGGTAGCACAAGGTGCCATCACTGAGTTTTTTCCGGTGAATCCACCGCCCGAGATAAACTCCACTACAATTGATGAAGAGCCTGTGCAGAGCGAGGGGCTGGCGCAAGTGCCCAGGGTTAGTCATTCTATCAATTCTTCTAATTATGACGATATTGATAATAATTCCCTCTTGGACCTGTGTTTGACAATACAAAGAGAAATGCAACCCTATACCCCACAGACTATCCCAAGTGGCTCACCGACCCGGAAAGATAACAGCGGGAATTCTACAGCGGGGGAGTATAACGCGACAGGACACCGCAAGCGTCTATCCATTTCCCCGAATCTTGCAATGGCTTCGATGGAGGATGAGCCAGACAATGAGACAATGGGGGATGGGGGATCTATATCTGGTTCTACTCAACTAGCTGAGCTGCAAACGTCCGTGGGTGCCCTCCAATTTGCTCTAAAAATCCTGCTACAGATGACGGGTCGCATCCTGGTAAATTCCAATACCATCTCACTAGCACTGGAATTGAAGAATTTACCAAAAGAGGGTGCGGAAGAAAAGTTAGCAGAAGCCCTTCAAATTGCCAAGGAGATGGAAGATAAGGTAGATGAGAGAGAGGAAATTGTGGCACAGGAGGAACTGGAGACTAACATCTCGATCGAAGAGGTTCCCATTGAGGAAGTAGATCGGGAGCAGAATTATAGTCCTCAGGGCCCCCTCACACGGAAACAACGGAGACTGGCAAAAAAGGCTCTTAAAAATAAACCCCCCACAACAGGCTCTTTGCCTCCTTCGGGGAGAAGTGGCCCGGCGATGGAAACTCGCTCAAAAAAAGCCCGGAAAAGGATGAGGAGAGCGGCGGTTCGGATGGCAGAGAAAAAAGGTCCTCTGGCAGATTGGTTGAAACCCAAAGTGAAGCAAAATGAGGAGAACCTCGATTTCACTACCGGGGAGATCTCTGAAATAGAATGTGAAGCAAGCATAATAACCCAGCATGATACCTCATACGAGAGACGGTCATTAAGAGAATCATTGGAACCTATATTGCCAGAGAAAACGAAGGATACCCAGGTTAACCACACAAATCGCATCTGCCTTATAAAGAACCTATACCCAAGGGATAACCACTCCTGGCTGGCACGATCGGAGCTACTGACCAGGCTATATCATATCCCTCAACTCCGAGTATTAAAATCAGAGGATTTTCTATTTGTTGAGCCACTATCGGGCCCTAATCCTAATGTCTCTGCTCTACACTGTGTGTTTCTGAATACCGCCCAATTACTCAGAGAACATGAGGAAGAACTGAAAGCAGTGGACATCGCTATTGATGTGGATCTGCAGGAGAAAGATCTCACAGCAATTCCTGAAGTCCCAGATATAACTCTGAATCTGGAAAACGATTCCTGCCGGGTGGTAGGGGAAAACCCACTTCTGGCTGAAGTACAACAAGCAATCAAGTCTCTATTGGAGACACTTCCGCAGCTGGTGCATAAGCATTGAAGCCTATCATTAATATCTTGGAACTGTAGAGACTTCTCCCATCTACTTAGGGCAGAGGGTTCGGCAGATCTTCTATTCCAGCATAGCTTTATATGCCTACAAGAGACCTGTGCCCGGGAACCCCTCTTTTTGGATGGTTATGTTATACACCAATCACCGGCACACCGGGGAAGCAAAGGACGTCCGTTTGGCGGCTTACTTACGGGGATTGCAAACTACATGCTGTCACGCAAAATTCAATGCCGAGCTGAGGACCAATTGCTGGCCGTAGAGGTAGCGTACCCTCAAGATAAGGGAAGTGGTAAGCTTTTGCTTATCAACCTCTACAATCCCCCCGGCGCAGGTGTAAGAGGCTATCTGCAAGAGGCTATAGTGGACTTACTGTCCTCCTGGTCAATGGGACCAAACAATGCTGCAGTTATGATAGCGGGGGATTTTAATTGTCATATGGAAGATGAAACTTCTATTTTCACTAATCCAGACCTCAGCGCTAGATGTAGGATGACCCATGGAAAGAGAGAAAAGGAAGTCCTAGGGTGGTTGCAATTATTTGATGCTTGGGACCTGGCTATGATCAACGGCCGCACCACGGGTGACAGGCCGGGGAAGCACACTTGGTCCAAAGGATCATTACGGAGTACATTGGACTACATATTTATGTGCCCCCTGATGCAGACTAGAGTGGCTGATATGTGGGTAAAGCCAAACAGCTGGAGTGACCATGCGGCAGTATTATGTTCATTTAGGACTCTGATTCCTGACACTCCCAAGCTAAATATCGGAAGTATTGCAACTAACGGTGCAGGAAATAGAATTATTTGGTCTGAGAAGAATGTTAAAGCGGCATCAGAAGCGCTAAAGTGGGATACAGAAGAGAGCGGACGGGATTTCCTGGATATGTCTGCTAATGAAATAGAAGAGTGGATATCAGGTTTCTCAGGCCATCACGCAGCAACCAAAAAGGGATATGTTATGAAAGAAGGAAATGATCCTCTCCCATATAACGGGAAAATCAGAGATGCCAAGAGAGGACTGAGAAGAACGATACGTAGCCTAAAAGGTCAGAATCTCTCTGAAACCCTATACCAACAGAAACTAAGATCAATTAAAAATCGATACAGGTCGGAGGTGAAGAGCATCAAGTCAGTGGAGAGGAACGGCTGCTATCGGCGACTCATTGAAACAATCTGCTCTAGAAACTCCCGAAGCATCTGGGCACTTTTAAATGAAAATAGAACTAAGGCCAAAGGCTCAGTTGCTAACTCAATAAGTAAGAAAGTATGGGAGCAATTTCTCCTAAATCGCAATATGGAAGAAGAGGGGTCGGTAAGCCGGCCTATGGGGAAACCTCCGATCATTCAACCCTTTGATGTTTCACCTGGGGCAATACTTAACAAAATTGTTACCCTTAAGTCTTCCAGAGCCCCCGGACCCAACGGGCTAGCGAATGTGGTGGTAAAAAGTAACTCGTCTTTCTGGGCAGAGTTATTCTCTGTACTCTTTAATAAGGTATTTGCACTGGGGGAAATCCCTCGAGCTTGGCAAAAGGCTATTTTGATCCCGGTGTATAAAAAAGGCAACCGCACAGATCCAAGTAATTATAGATTACTATCCATGCTGGATGTGTCTGGGAAACTGTTTGCCTCCCTTCTACTCAGCGAAATGCAAAAATGGGTGGAAGATAAGCAAATACTCAGCAGATTCCAATGCGGTTTCAGGCGGGAATTCTCGACCTCACATAACCTTTTTGTAATGGACGTACTGCGTACGAGAGCACTTAGTAAGGATCAGCCCCCAATGTACGCATTATTCATAGACTTTAAGGCCGCTTTTGATTCAATCCCAAGAGCTAGGCTCTGGAACAAATTGGAAGTACTGGGCTGCCCCACAGGTCTGTTATATTATCTCAGACTGCTCCACCGAGATACCTCGGTAAGCCTCCGACTCAATCAGGAGGGGCAGTCGACCCAAAATGTGATCCAAAATAGAGGGGTGAAGCAGGGTTGTGTTACAGCCCCTCTCATCTATAATCTGTACGTACACAACATCCCGGCGACACTTGCGAAGGTTAATAATTGTCCACCAAAACTAGGCGAGGTGACGTGTGCAGTCTTGTCATATGCAGATGATCTGGTGGTCCTTGATAACACCATTGGTGGTCTCAGGCGTTCTGCACACGTCCTCTGGGAATATGCTAAGATCAATGGCCTGACCATCAATCTGCAGAAGACCAACGTGTTAAGATTCACTAAGAAAAGAGTTACCCGTGTGAATCTAATAATACATAAACAGATAATTCTGTACGCCCCATCCTACCGCTACCTGGGAGTGGAAATAGAGCCCCTAGGAGACTATGCGCTCTGCAAACAGGGCCGTAACACCAGGGCCCTCCAAGTGATCGCACTTATCGCATCTTTCACCAACAAACAAGGGGGCTTCACTTTGTGGGGAACACGCCACCTCTATATGCAAGTTTTTGCCCCCATGGTCATTTATGGCCTGGAATCACTGCTGACGGTAAATTTGGCGTGGCTACAAGTGTTAGAGGGAAAGTTCTGGCGGCGTATGTTGGGGCTTCCCCCGGGGGTGCCAATGGCCTTGATAAGACTGGAGCTGGGCTTGCCGTCACTTAAGGCTATGGTGTTGAAAAAAAGAACCGGGTTCTACCTTAAAATGACAAGTGGTTTCCCAAATCCCCTACTAACGGCCCTTCACCAGGAACTAAGCAAAAAACTCACCACCTCATCCCTGTATAAAGATATGGGAAAATTCCTCAATGAAATTGGCTGGACGCATAGAGGGACAAGTGTGACTAAAGAAATGCTAAATGCACTGGGGAAAAAGGTGGACCTTTGGGATTGGCTAGAGAATTTTGCCCATCTGGACTCCCTCAAATCTTACCATTTTGTGAACTATAGAGTATATAAGTTCATGAAACCACAGGACTATCTTTTCCTTTGCCCAACTAGAAGACTCCGCCGTTTCATTATTCTATTCAGACTGGAACAACTGCCTACTTTATCTAAAATAGGAGCAAGGGAAAATATACCTACAGCAGAGCGAACTTGCCGAATATGTAAATCTCCTGTGTGCCTAGAGACCGCTAGACATGTACTAACGCAATGTAGAGCACTCAAGAAGACTATTGTCCATTTTTTGGGTGAATTTGTGCATGATCCGCTTTCTATACCCAAATTTAGGTTTTGGCAGTACCGTACCAACACATCGAATATGCATTTATTCATAGCCCTGTATAATGTCTGGCAACAGATAGAACATGAAGTGGAAACTTGAGTGAACCTTAACATTGATTTTTACGTAGCGACTTGAGGGTGTTTGCAAACCCGGCAAAGCCGTTTAAAATTATGTAATTAATAATATGAAGGTCTTCAGTGACCATGTCTATCTCTCTTCTTATTTAGACTCTCATCTTCTCTTATTTTATTCGATTTGCATTTTGCATGAGATGTTATTTATAGTGATTTTTGATGTGTTGATTTTATGTGTATGATTTCATATATATGTATGATTTTTTTATGTCTATTAATATATGTGTAAAGTTTGAATTTATTTTCATACTATGTCACATTAAAGAATTTGAAATTTGAAAGAGCTAAGATAAAGAGTGAAGAAGTGATGCAGGAACAGGAAGGAAGATGGAATAGTGCACTGATTGAAACGTTGAAAATAGAGTAAAGAGGAGCAAACTAATAAATGGGGAGGCCTACGAGTAGGGCAGATCAGTAGTCAGACTGAAGAGGATGAACACAGAGATAAGTAATTTAGTGTTGCTGAAAGAAAGAAAGGGTCTGATTTTGTGTATTTTAAACAAGTGAAAACAAGGAGTGAGAAACATTAGAAATCTGGGAGAAAAAAGGATAGGAGAGAGACTGGTCAAAGTGCAGGGAAAGGAGAGAGAAGAAGGGGTGGGTGAAAAGGAGGTAGTTGAGGAAGTGAAAAGATAACTTTTTTTTTAAGGCAAGAGTGCATTTGTTTTACGAGGAGGCAAGACGAACGAATGAGAGGACTGAAGAGTGTCAGCAAAGGTAGAAAATAAGACAAAGATCTGGAAGTCACTGGCTTAGAAGTGTAAAGAAAAGATGAATGAAACAATAATGAAAGAAAGTTGGAGGCATAGGGAAAGAACAGGAAGCATGAAAGCAGTGTTTCAAAGTAGAACAAAGTCGCAATGAATCATGGTTGCGTTTCTAAAATTACAAAACCTACTTTGACAAATTATCTAAACGGTATGTTTTAACATTGCATTAGAAACCATAAGTAATGAAAACATACAGCATTAGCTTAGATACATTTACATTATACCATTGAGAGAATAAATGAAAGGGTAATTCTGCTTTTTACTATTGCAAAACTATATATTGTTCAAATGAGCAATACATCTGCAATGAAACGTCAACCAAAAATGTTTTCTTGGAGATTGTACCATAAGAACAACACTTATTGTTTAATTTTAATCCCAAGGTTGCTTTCAGTTCCATTGAAGAGGGTAATATTATACAAAATAACTGCAGGCAAGATTTGTCTGTTAGACGACCTATGATGTTCGAGAGCCTGATTTGACCATAATTAGTAGACTCAAAAAAGGGTGTGATATCAGAACTTCCAGAAATCCTGCTGAGTAGACTCCATGAAGGTCAGCGCTGTACAGGACTAGTGATTAATGGGAATAGAGCAGATAGGACCAGAAGCTTTGCAAATGGAGTTTTCTCCAATCTCTAAAATTATTTGCATTGGCCATTGTATGACCTCCGTTCAGAAGTACCTTGTCTTCCACCACCGTCAGTTCATCTCGGACTAGATGAAGCCATTTGACGTCTTCCCTGATTGCGTCCGTTTCTGCCTTCGCTTGCTGCCTTATGAAAGCCTTGTTGGTCTGCAGACAGTGTCTTGCAATGCGTAGTGCCGGGTCTGATTCCGACTGAGCTGCAATTCCTGCCCACCCTACTGGCAGCGGTTGTAGGTGGTGTATGACAGAGTTAATGTATGCGTCTGCGATGGAGGGTTGGGACGCGGTAGATGTCGTGGGGTGACGGGAAAGATAGTCGGCAGGATTATCCTCTTTCCCGGGTTGATGTTTTACTGTGAACTGGTAGTCTTGCAGCCTCAGGCCCCATCTGGCTATCCTCGGCGGTATAGTGGTTTTGGGATTTCCGTAGATGGTCAGTAGAGCCTGGTGATCCGTGACTATCGTGAATTTCTTGCCGAACAGGAATAAATGAAAATACTCACAGGCCCATACTACTGCCAGACTCTCCTTTTCTGCCTCCGAGTATGCCTGCTCTTTGATTGTCAGACTCCTGCTGGCGTAGGCTACGATGTGAACGTTGCGTGGTTCCTTTGGATCCTTTTGCGTCAGTATGGCACCAAGGCCTACCGGGCTGGCGTCTACAATGACTTCAGTGTCTCGGCCGGCATCGAAGTATGCCATGTCCTCTGCCTGCGATATGGCACTCCGGATGGCTTCAAATGCCTCTTGGCACTCTTTCGACCAGACGAACGGTGTGTCTTTGCGCGTGAGCAGTCGAAGTGGGTTGCTCACGGTGGCATAGTCCTTCAGATATCTGGAGCAATAGCTAGCCAGGCCCAAGAATGAGCACAGATCCGTCATGTTCACAGGGGGGGGTGGCAGAGTTCAGCGCTTCCACTTTTTCCGGGTCCGGCCTCATGCCCTTTTCTGAGAAGATATGACCAAAAAATCTCAGAGATCCCTTAGAAAATTCACACTTTGCTTTGTTTAGTGTTAGGCCTGCTTCTTCCATCGCCTGACACACTCTGTGGAGTGCCGTGTCATGTTCTTCCTATGTTTTGCCATATACCAGGATGTCGTCCAAATAGTTCAGGCAGTTTGGGACGTGTCGAATCACCTTGTGAATCTCTTCTTGGAAGATTTCAGCGGCGGATGAAATGCCGAAACTGAGTCTTTTGTATTGAAATAAACCAAGGTGAGTAACGAATGTGGAGATGTATCGGGATTCAGCTGCAATTTCAATCTGGTGATAACCTTTTGTCAAGTCTAGTTTCGAGAAAACTCTTGATCCGTGGAGAAGATGGATCATGTCTGTGATCCTGGACGCCTGGTGTCTCTCTCTCTCTCGATGGCGGTGTTTGCTCTGCGCATGTCGACGCATAGACGGATGGACCCATCTGGTGACTTCTTAGGGACAGGGACGATGGGTGAAACCCAGGGGATGGGCCCCGACACGGGTTCGATGACGTCTATTTTGATCAGCTTGTCAAGTTCTTCTTCCACTTGTCTTTGAATGTTAAACGGGATTCCTCGGTAGTGATGGGTTACCGGTTTGACAAGTGGGTTTATGTGCAGGTGTACTTTTCTGTGCTTTAGCTTTCCTAGACAGTTGAATAGTTTCGGGAAGGTCTGTTCAATCGCTTCGGGTTTGGCGAAATATTTATGAGCCATCAGCTGATAGAGGATGTGTACCAGGCCCATTTCCACTGCTGTCCTGAAACTTAGAATACAGCCGCTGTTTGCTTCCATTTTGAGGATCTGTAGCGGGATTCTTGCGGAGTGTTCTTTATGGGTGCACCATGCCGTGATCGTGCCTTTGCACGGTAGAGGGGTTGTGGATCCACATGGGTATATGTCCACCTCGGCTTTCTTGATTTTGGGCGGCGGTGCCAGCGATTCATATGCCTTTTCATTGATGGTATTAACGGTGGCCCCGGTATCAATAAGGAACTTCACCGGTGTGTTATTGACGTGTAGTGTGAGTACGGGGCTGTGTTGCATAGCCGCTGTGTTGTCGTTGATGGCCCATACATATCCCTTCTTCCTTTGGTCTTCTTCCGAGGATGGGGTGTTGCTGCTGGTGGGGGATCATGTTTCTATGTATCTTACAAAGCGTCTTCTGTGGGAGCGTCTCGTGTCCTCCGACGAGCGCCTGTCATCTCGAGTGTAGTGGCTTTTCCGACTGCTATCTTCTCTTTTCGTGGGTTTCCGGTCGCTCTCACCTCTGGATCTGGGTGGGCTTTGTCGAATGTATCTGCGCCTCTCTTGCGTTCGGGGTCTGCCCTGTGCGTGTACTGGGGTGTTCTTGCACATAGCCCTATAGTGATCCATGCCGCCGCACATTGTTGTACCATAGCTGGGCATTCCCCCGCATGTGGATATTCGTATCCACACTTGTAGCAGGTGGCTTCTGGAAGCTTCCCTCCTTGAGCGGGGTTCGCGTGGAGTTTGTTGACTGTTTCCGTGTGCTCTCCTTGTTGTTGTATGGAGACTTTCCCAGATTGTCCAGTTGTGAGTCTACAGCGACCTCCATGCGGGCTAGTAATAGAATTTCTTCGAGTGATCTTTGTTTTTGTAGGAGTTGTTTGCGAAATGGTTGTGATAGGCATCCCGCGATCACCTGCGACCTCAGTGCTTCTTCATTCGAGTATTTGTGGAATTCGCAGTGTTTCAACTTTATGCGCAGGTGCATGACGAAATTGTCTATGGACTCGCCCCTTTCTTGTCTGGTCGTGTGGAATATATGACGTTTATAGTCGACATTCGTGTGCGGAGCGAAGTAGTCTGACAATTTGGCATGGAGACCGCCATACGTGACTGTGTCAACATTGAGCAATTCTCCTGCAATGTCCCTTACCGCTGGCCCAACAGCCATAAACAACGTGTTCTTCAGTCTTGCGTCATCCGTTAGGCCTATGGCTCCTGTATAGAACTTGAAATCTCTGAGCCATATGGCCCAACGGGGTCCCAGGTTTGAAGTATCTCTTATTTCGAAAGGATTTGGCATATGCATCACTTGTGCTGCTCCGCCTTCCGTGTGTGCGGGCAGGTTGTTACCTTGATTGACGTCTGCCCCTCCTGAAGGGGCTGCTGTAGTGCCTGCCCCTCCCCAAGACGAGGCTGTTGTGCTTGCTGAGTCTGACATCTTGCGTGTCTTGCTCGACCACTGTCTTCAGGTGGTGAGTTTGTTTTCCTTTCAGGCTCCTGTTGTGCGGGTGAACGTGCTTGGGGAAGTTCGCTGGGGGGCAGTGCCTGCCCGTGTGATGTGCTCCCCTGGAGCGTCGCCGTGAGGCCTGTTCAGCTGGTTATGCGCTTCCCTGAACTGAGCCCCCCAGCCGGGGTGAACCGCCGCGTGAGGCGGGTGCTGGCACATCGTACAGAGGAGCGGGTGCTTATCCCCCGCGCCCCTCCCTTCCAGCGTTAGCCAGGGCTTGTACGCTGCGCCGTGGAGCAGGTGCTGTCCTGCAGACCAGGAGAGCTTGCGTCCTTCTTCCGAGCCCCTCCTTACCAGCTTCAGTGGGCGGATGTCGTTCCTCATAGCCTCGCTGGTGTCAGGTAACGAGTGGCTCCCAGTCGCTGATGTGTCCGAGGCGCGCCAATGCGCTGTACTGCTCGGCTGCAGACATCGACACAGCACTGGTGGGTCGTTCACCTGTTCGTTGCCATTGTATGACCTCCGAGTGAGGTTTCTCGCAGAGCGCAGGCCGCGTTGCAATGATACGCGGGAGCCAGGGATGTAACACAACCTTTCTTTATTAAACATTGGCGGCAACTGCTGCAACCCATCCCCGTCCCTCCCCTTCCCCTGACGTCACGTCCTGGATGTCCTGCGTTACGGCCGCAACGGCGGCCGGCCCCCACACAACGATGTGGGTAGGCTGACAGCCATGATGTATTTTTTTGGAGGTTAGCACTTAACTGTCAACTAATATTTGGAGAAGCACTGATTTGTGCCAATATACAAGTCTGGGCAAAGTGCATTTAAGAAACATTGCCCCACTTTGTACTTTTTCTGGCCAAGATAAGTGGGCTGTCACAGAGTGCACTGAGGGTAGACACTACAATAGGACAAATGGAGTATGCTTCAGGGTTATTCATTTTACTAAAGTAAATGAAAAATAGTATCACAAACACAAAAGAAGTGCACAACACACTCAGGGCCCGATTCATGGAATCTGGCGCAGAAATGTTGCAAGGCCTGCGTGCTGTGAAGGACCCTGCGCAAGCTGTGGCGCAGATAAAGAATTGCGCGGCACGCATATTCATGAATTTCCAGAGGCATCAGTAGCCGTCACGCAAGTAAAAGCATGCTGTGCGAGGAACGCCCCCAACACGCCTCCACGCACACCAAAAAGCAAGTGAAAGGCCTAACACAGAGCAAGCTTCTGCGCCATCCCTGGCCCAGCATCCAGCACCCTAGCGAAATTGCACGCTAAAACCACGCAGGCAGCCCCTTCCACAAGGCACACCACCCCCAGCTCCCCTCACCTTTGACAACCCCCTGCAGGCAGCCCCATCCAGAAGGAACACCACCTGCAGTCAGCCCATCCAGAAGGGACACCACCCTCCAGCCCCCCTCACCTGTGACAACCCCCTGCAGGCAGCCCCATCCAGAAGGGACACCACCTGCAGGCAGTCCCTTCCACAAAGGACACCAGCTCCCCTCACCTGTGACCACCACCTACAGGCAGCCCACACCAGAATGGACACCAGCCCCCCCACCTGTGACCTTCACCTACAGGCAGCCCACACCAGAAGGGACACCAGCCCCCTACCTGTGACCACCCCCTGCAGGCAGCCCCCACCAGAAGGGACACCACTATGCAGCACCCCCCACCTGTGACAACCCCCTGCAGGCAGCCCCATCCAGAACGGACACCAGCCCCCCTCACCTGTGACCACCCCTTGAAGGCAGCCACGTCCAGAAGGGACACCCCCCACCTGTGACAACCCCCTGCAGGCAGCCCCCACCAGAAGGGACACCAGCCCCCCTCACCTGTGACAACGCCCTGCAGGCAGCCCCATCCAGAAGGCACACCACCTGCAGACGGCCCCCTCTACAAGGGACACCAGCCCCCCTCACCTGTGACCACCTGTGACAACCCCCCTGCAGGCAACCCCATCCAGAAGTGACACCACCACATCGCCCCACCTGTGACAACCCCCTGCAGGTAGCCCCCACCAGAAGGTACACCAGCCCCCCTCACCTGTGACCACCCCCTGTAGACAGCCCCCACCAGAAGGGACACCACCCTCAGCCCCCCACCTGTGACACCCCCCTGCAGGCAGCCCCCACTAGAAAGGTCACCAGCCCCCCTCACCTGTGAACACCCCCTGCAGGCAGCACCCCCACCAGAAGGGACACCACCACCACCCAGCCCCCCTCACCTGTGACAAGCCCCTGCAGGCAGCCCCCACCAGAAGGGACACCACCTGCCCGTCGTACCCTGACATTGTGACACATCATCACTGCAACGATTGTGTGTTGCACACCTGGTCCGCTGTGTTGTGACATCAGCCTGAATATCATCAGGAACATGTATCTTGCAAACCAAAATAATTGCATTCACCGGAGCGACATCCATGAGTGCTCCATCTGCTCACATGCACTTCCTGGCCTAAACCATCCCCCAACACACACATGTGATAAGTGAATGTTAATAGTGAGGTCCTGCTGCCCATGCGACAAAGGTATGTCATGAAGCCCCAGTGCCCGAATGTTTGCCAATGACAAGAGCAAACATACCAACAATGTGTGCTACATCAATAAACATTGGGCAGCTGTGTCATAGCCTGAGCATTATGAGCTGGTAGTTATTAAAATATTCCATAACAATCACAACACTGTTCCGGGCATGTGTGAAGGACATGGCACTCAGAGAGTGCACAACTCACAGAGACTGGTGAATTGGGCAGCCACTGTGGAATATAAAAAAATTCCATTGCTACATCCCAGTGCAAGAGGTTGACCAACACCTGAGCGAATGAATACTGTGGAAACACATGCTGGTAAAGTTGAATGCACAACATGTGTGTTACACAGCATTAACTAAGTTATGTGCCCTGATGGTGAACATGGAACACTGCCACAGTCACCCCACCTCCCTCCACCCCAACCACAGTGAAGGCAAACACAGAGTGATGCAGCACATGTGAAAGTAAATAGCATTTGACAGTGCCCAACCATCTGTCCACTTGACACACCTGTTAAGCTCACCTGATCTTCACGGGGCGCCGAACGGAGCTGGACGTTCAGGTGATGAGTGGTTCCTTGTGCTGCCCTCTGACTTCGTCACGAAAGCAGGTTTGCCTAAAAATGTTAAATCAAATGTTACCCAAGCATAAGGACGAGGGCAACTCCCGCTTCCTGTGACCTCCTCCTGCACCCCTTTGCTATGTCTCACCTTTGTATTGTGAATGGTGGGCTCTCCGTCCTGCGTCTCTAAGCAGGGGTGTGTAGTAGTTCTAGGATCTAGTTACTTCACTGATCCTGCAGAGTTCCAAACAACTGTGACTCAATAGGTAAGTCTCTTTCCAATGGTATGGATTGCTTTAAGAGTTCAAGATGTAAAGTCCACTCATGTGCCCCTTCCTTACAGGTTTCCCCTAGTGCTTAATATGGAGCGAGGTCCTTTTCAGGAATGGTAGCTGGCTTCCAAAGGCAAGTTTTTTTACACCAGTGCTATGCGAAAGTCTTTCCCCATGGTTATGTTCTCTGCACAACTAATCTGCTGTTCTTTGCATTCTGCAGGTGTGAAAACTCCTGAACAGAGTTTGCGTGAAGATGTATTGCGGGGCCGCGAGGATTTGCTGTCTCTGGGTGAGTAGTGGCGTTGCGCAAGATTTTAAGTCTAAATGAGGCTTTCCCCACTGCGCGACTAACGACGCTAGTCTTTTATGTTTCTACAGATGTGCAAGCTCCGTTGCGACGATCGAATGATGGGCGGCGATCGCGTGATGGTGCTCCGATGGACCGCTGGACTGAACAGGCTTCTGGTAAGTATTAGCGTTGCGCTGAATAGCGATGTAGCTTATGTGGTCTGCGCAGCTAACCTGGTGTCCTTTCCCTTGCAGCTCGGCAGTAACAGAGACTCCAGGAAGACAGAGATGGAAAATGAGGTAAGAGTCTTGTTCTGCTCTCTTTTCTCTCTTTCTTCCTTGCAGGTAGCTCGAGACAACTGGACGGGCGCAGCTGAAGTCTGGCCTGGAGTTTGCAGACACGGTGAGCGTTACGCTGCAGGAGTGCAGAATAACTAATAATGGCTTATATAGTCTTGAGAAAGTAGTCCTTAGGAAAAGTAGTCCCAGCAACCACACCCAAGCAAATAGTTCCCCAGGCAAGCAGTCCCTTCAGCCCACTTCAGATTGGTTTACACGTGCTTCACTGGGTTTGAAACTTGTCATGTTGGTGATGGCAGTATGAGCCTGGCGCCAACGGCGCCAGGACCGAGTCCAGGAGGCCCCTGCAAGACCCTTTGGGGCCTTTAAGGCCCCCATGGAACCCAAAGCCCTGGGCATGTTGGTCTGCACCAGATGTTTGGGGGTATGGACCGTGACAACACCATCACCGGTCAGTCACATGTGTACACTGCCCTCGCCAACCATCCCCGCAAGAATACACAGGCATGTACGCAACCAGACACATGACTACCAATGGAGAGAAGCTCGGCTTCTAAATAGACTAGCAAACAGGGACACACCAAAAAGAACAGCAAGAAGCAATACATTTGAGTAAATAAAAAATATAATATAGAGAAGTATTCACATCATACAAGCCTTTAAAAAAATAAAAAGGTGTACATGTATATCATTAAAAAAATACCAACATGCCAAAACTACAATGTACAATTTAAAATAGAAATAAATGACCATAAAGTCTGGTTAAAACACAATTTAAACCTACACCTAAAGAACTATGTACAAACAAAAAATGGAGGATTGTCCAACTTGTCCGCTCCAAAGAAACAAAGAATGAAAGGAAACTTACACCTACAGTACTATGCATAGGCAGCAGGCTAGTCCATCTCTTCATTACCTATCTCACTCAAGGTCTGCACCAGGGCATCAGCGAGCACTGTGTCTATTACCCCCAGGCGGGCCTCCGTTGATGCCTGCAGGACTTGCAGGGCCTCCAGCATGTTCCTCTCCAACCCCTCCGCCTCCCTGTAAGTTGCCTCCAGGATGGTAGGACGCCTCCTTGCCCGACGCAGTACAACCTCCGCCCTGGCTATTGTCACTCTCGTCTCCCGAGCCCACTGCATCTCTGCTCCGATACACTGCCCGTAGCGCACAAACACAGAAGACATTCTGCTTTGCAGGTCACATTTGCGTTGTGCCTGATGCTGTGTACCTGCACCCTTGCAATGGTATGCCCTGAGAAAAAGAGCCTCCTTCTTAGAGCCTGCTGCTGCCATAGCGCCCAGTGCCTGCTTTGTGTGTACACCCTCCGGGATGATGACGTTACCCGGGGGTGTATGGCCCGTGCCCTTTTCATGGGTGCCTGTTCTCCCTCCATTGCTGGTGCTCCTGTCGGTGCCTGGATCGGCACGGTGGCCACCTCATCTGATTCATTGTCGACTCCCAACTCAGGCAGCGATGTTGGCTCCACCAGGCGGGCCAATATGAGTGGGACTGGTGCACAGGGGCCCCGGTGGTATCTGGGCCGGAAGGCACCCTGGAGGACAACTGGCGCACAGAGGAGGAAGACGAGGAGGGGGTTGCATAAGTGGACAGCCAACCACCATGATACCACCAGAAACACAAGTAGAGCACGAACTGCAGGCATTGCGGTCCACATGCCGCTCACACAGGCTGCACATGGAGGCCAACAGCAGGAGCCGACGGGCCGATCTGAGGTCTCTGCAGGCATCCCTGCTTGCAGAGGGTCAGGCCCACAGGGAAACTCTGAGGCGAGAGTTGCTGTCCCTTAGAGCTTCAATCGAAGTGCAAGATGCAACCCTCAGGACACAGTACCAACAGGAGATGCAGCTATTTAGGCAGACCATCTGAGAGGAAATCCATGCATCCTCTGAGGCTTCATGTTGCAGATGCATTCATCAGTGTCCCGCCTGGCTGCTGCCAGTGAGGACCAGGCCAGGGAACTATGTGGTCAACCTACCACCTTCTAATTCTACCCAGGAAGGTAGCCACTGCAGAGACATGTCTCCCAATCCAAGATAGCTGTGCGGTCCTTGAGTCCATGGAGGGAATGGTTTTTTTCAACATCCACCTATGTGGGAGGTGACGTGCACCCTGCCTCTCCCCCCTCCTGGGTGGGCCCCCCAGTCCAAGATTGACATTTTTATTCTTGGTTTTTATTTTGTTTTTTTTCACTCCCCTGGCCAGATGTTTTCTGTTTTGCCCTTTCCTGGTTGTCTTATTTTTTCATTGTTATCTTGATTTCCCTTGAGGTGTGCCATTAACTCCTCAAGGACTACACGTGTGCTGTGGTGTACATACAGGCATGCCTAGTGAAGTCAACTAGCATGTTTGCATGGTGGTGCATAGGATGGCATGTGCAGGTAATTATAGGTTTGGTGTACCGTTGCACGTGTGTGCTGTGTCTATTGTACTTCACAATGGTTGTTTTAATGTGTTCTCCCGTGTTGTTTCAGTAATCCGCGATGTGGCAGTGACTGCTGTCCCTGGGGAGACACCCTGCACCATTTCCAGTCCATGCTAGCCATGCCCTCCACCAGACACTGTCCTTCTTGTACCAAATTCGGAAACACAGTTCCTGGTGAAGATGATGTGGGATTTACACCATGCAGTCAGCAGGGCAGCTTTTGCACTGTCTTGCATGCTGAGCATGCATCATTGGTGTGCATGTTTGCTGCATGTGTCGGTTGTCTTATATGTCCTTTCCTGTTATGGTAATTTGAGTGGTGGTCATGTCACTGTGTAACCTACCTATGTGTATACCTCTATGGGCACACCTACTGTGCTGCGCAGCATGTCATTGTACATCTGAACACCAGGATGTGTACTCCTTGATCTGTCATTTCCTTGTTATTCCCTCTCTGTGTCACTCTCTCTCCCTCTCTCTGTTGTGGTACACTGTACTCTTGGACGAATCACTATCGATTTCCATTCACCCTGTGGTACACTGTGTTGCTCCTGCACTGTGTGTTGTATGCATATTTTCTTTCCGTGATCATGTCAGATCATGTATGTGCATGTTGTTTGTGCTGTTACTCTGCATTGAATTCAATTTAGGTGAAGCGTCTCCTGATGGTGTGCATCGTATGCAAGGCAGGTGAGTTCCATGAACAGGTAAGTGCATGGCATTTGCTGACACTTCTGTGGTGTTTGCATGGGAGTGTGGCACTGTGTTTGTTCACTTTAGATCGAGTTAACTTGTGCTCAAACACTATTCCTTGAGGGGGCATGATTCACACGATGGCTATGATTATGTTCATCAGATGGATTGCTGAGGCCACTGTTCACTCATTATGATAACTGTGCTTTCTAACTGTGTGGTGGGCTTTCATGGTTGTTTGGGAGTGTGTAGCATGGTCAACAGTTTGTGGACTGTGTCAGGTGCAGCTGTTTGGGCTGAGGTGTGCCTCATTCAACTTTGATCATGTCTAATGAGTGACATATCAGCTCGCTAGCAGGGCTTGTGGGATTAGGGCTGTTTGTCACATTTGACATGTCCAAATTATGCATCAGCTATTAGGCTGTGCTACAGCATTGTGAAGTCACAAACATGTTGCTATGTCTGATGTTATGTGGGATATTTGGTCTAACAGCGCATCAGATTTTGTGTTGTTAGTGGGTTTTCTTTCATTTCTCATGCATGCGGCACTATGGTGTATGCAGCTTCTAGTGCAAGGCTTCTGGGTGCATGGTGGTGCTGCATTGAAATAGATGCAGTATTAGACAATTGCTACGCAGTGACAATTAAGTCTGCACTGACCATGGTCTGGTGGTTAACAGTGTACTTTTAGCATGAATTAATTGTTGATCAATTTATCAATTTGCTTTGTGTTGTCTGCTTATTTATTCCATTGTGGCTCCATCGGTGTGCAGCAGTAGTTTGTGCCATCAAGCATGGTTCTGGCGGAGGTGCAAGAGGTGAGTGGCTCAATGATTGGCAAGCCATCCACTGTATATTCTGCAAGAACTCCTTCAGAGTATCTTTGGTATACGCTTGCAGTACATATGTCTTGCAAATAAATACACATGACTGACTGAACCTACTAGTGACAGGCTCTTTAAACACAACCCTCCGCACCTCTGCACCTTCTGACTCTCACCATCATCATTATTCATTCTCCTCATTCACTCATATCTCCCCTGAAGTAGTCAACAGAGTTGACAAGTCCAGGTGACATTCCTATTGGTGTCCAACTGCTCCTACAGAATCATCATTGCCAACATCTCCTCTCTGTCAAATGCTCTTGATGATCTATGCAAACTCTCCTTTCCTGGTGTTTAGTTTCCAACCTCCATCAGGCACTCACTTTTGCACAACATCCTTAGTATGGGCCTCATTAAGACTTTGGAGGTAGCCATGGCGCTATTAGCCCCATGGCTGCCTCCAAAATCGTGCCCGGGTCCGGTCTGGTGGAGTGGGGACTTCCCGGGACATTCCGCCCTAGGTGGACCCGGTAATTCCCCATTCCAAATGTCATTCCCCATTCCAGTTTGAGCCCCCAAAGGGCTCAATGGGAATGGGGAAGGTGCTAATTACGGGCCTGCTTAGCGCCCTGGTCCCTTAGCGGGACCCGTAAAGGACATGTGGTCCGACCACGCGTCCCTTGCGGTTCCCGCTAAGGGACCTCGGAATTGGGCGGTAACGGATTACCGGCATCAGTCTCCTTACCGGTGCCCGGTATCCCTTATCGCCCACCTCGTAATGACCCCCTATGACATATTGTCACGTCCCTCGGGGCTCCCAGTATCCCCAAAGTCCCTCCCCAAACCTCCAGTCCCCATACCTCCACTCCTCCCCGTCCTCTTGCCCGGATCCGGGACCCACGAGTGCTCTCCTCGACTCCCCGTGTGCCAGGGCGGGTGTGTCAGCAGGCCGCCCGCTCACGAAGACGCCCACTCCATGGGCGTATTCCGTGGCGGTTGCGAGATTGGCCTCACTTCCCGCTTCCGCGTCACGTGACCAATGCCTCCCGCTCACGTGTTACTAAAGCACGATCACGTGATGCGGGTGCGGGTCACGTGACCGGAAGATATTCATAGCGCCAGTATTTAAACACCCGCATCATAGCACTCGGTGCTTCACAGCTGTTTTTCTTGGACACTGTTTGGCGCTTTGTTCGTTCATGTTTGGATCGTGTGGAAACTGACCTCGGATTGCATTACAGACTGTTATTGGATTTCCCTGACTTCTGGCTTTTGGCTATTTGGAACTCTTATTACGGATCACAGACTGCTTTTTGGACTTCTACTTGCTACATACCACATTTTTGGATTTCCTTGCTTGGATTCTAACTGCAGGTGGGCCTGGCACATGCATTTCCACCTATCCTCCTGAGCTCACTGTCCTGTGCCGGGAACGAGACACTGGTGGGTCCCGGAACCCCTTCCATAGGTTCAGACGAATCTCCGCTGTCACCCATTGGTAAGACTGTTCCACTTCTTTGTTGTTTGGTTAGTGGATGTTGTTTTGGCTTGATACTTAACCAGTGATTTGATTACAGTGGTCCAGGGGTTCCCAGAAGTCTTCGGCTCCGGAAGGACATCTCCCACCTGTTGCCTCAAAGGTTGTACAGAGAGTGATTTGGACTCTCTCTGTGCGGCACTTGTGGACAGAGGTCTCTTCTGCCTACACGAGAGTCAAGACACAACAGACTGTGAAGCCATCCTGTCGTGTAGGTAATGAAGGGCGCCGCAGAAGACCCCTTGGCTGCTATGGTCCAAGCCATAACCGTGTTACGTGCAGACATGGCCGCAGCAAACACTGCCATTCACCAACAGTTAGACTATATCCAAAGTACGATACACCCTTTGCCACCTGATGCTGAATTCGGGGATGCCTCATCTGCCCCACAGGTCGCCCCGCCTCTTGTTCCACCTCCACAGAACCCCATGCCCTTGGTACTTCCTTCTCCTTTTCCGTTGGCTGCTCCCGAGAGGTATCATGAGCAAATTTAGGACCTTCATAAATCAATGTAAACTGCACTTTTTGTGCAGACCCCAGCCCTTTCCAGACTCAACCGCAAAAGCTGCCTTTACCCTATCACATTTAGCGGGCATAGCGGCCACATGGGCTAACCCCCTTCTGGAAAACGACAACCCAGCTCTTTATGACTTCGATCTATTGATCACAGAAATGTCGCAAGTTTTCGACACTCGCCACAAGGTGCAGTCCCAGGATCTGGAACTTCTGGATTTGGGACAAGGGAGTGGACCCTTGATTGAGTATATCACCAGGTTCAATCAGCTTGCAGCAGAGACTTCTTGTCCCGAAAGTAAAAAGGCTGTCATGTTTTATAGGGGTCTGAACAACGTCATGAAGGATGCACTTGCCGTTATCCCCTCTTTGCCAGCGACGTACCAGGACCTAGTGGACCAGACCCTACAGGCAGACGCTAGACGTTCTGAACGCAGGGCTGAGGCCGGTTTTGCTCATACTCCATCGTCATCTACCACCTCTGCAGCTCCCAACACCAGTCATGAACCCATGCAGATCGTGGGCATACGTAGTCCAATTACACCCATAGAGAGGGAGCGCAGGAGGGTGGACAATGCATGCTATTATTGTGGTCTGACTGGCCATTATGTTAAGGAATGTCCTTGTCGACCAAAACTCAAAACCCCAGGTTTTTGGAATGCTTGACCCTAGAACTGGGGACTGGGTCGAGCGCTTCCTGTTACACCCCGAATCCAGTACCTGCTTTTGGCCGCATTAGGCCCGTACAAGTGCAAGCCGTTCTTCAGCCCACACCCAATGTCTCACACCCAGTCACGATCATCATTGACTCTGGGGCCACGGGCAGTTACATCGACATCGCACTTGCCCATACCCTCAATCTACCTCTTCTGACTAAAACCAGGCCAGAACCTGTTCAGGCGGTTGATGGTATGTCACTGATATCAGGCCCATTAAACAACAGACAGCTCCAATGCTCCTAACTATGCATGCTACACATAAAGAAACCCTAAGCTTCAACCTCAATTCGATGCCCCAGTTTGGTTTAATATTGGGGATCCCCTGGCTCCAGGAGCATAACCCATTAATAGACTGGAAAACGGGCTTGGTTCACTTTGAGTCAGATCTATGCCAACACTTTTGTCTTCCTGCAACCACGAATGACAACACACCCGCTCAGGCTCTGGAGGCCATCGCTTATTTAACCATAGAGGACACCATGATCCCGCCAATAGAACACCATACAGTGGGACTGATTTCTACACTTATTCCCGCCCAATACCAGGACCATACAGGGGTGTTTGACCGCGGTTTTTCCGAAGTGCTTCCCCCACACCGTCCCTACAACTGACCGATAGACTTGATTACAGGCAGTACCGTTCCTACGGGCCGGATAAACTCTCTTTCCCCCACTGAAAACCTGGCCCTAAAAGAATATGTTCAGAAGTCCTTCCGCTTAGGCCATGTACACCCATCCACTTCTCCAGCGGCCAGTCCCATTTTCTTCGTCCCCAAAAAAGAGGGCGAGCTGCACCCATGCGTAGATTATCGTCGACTCAATACCATCACAGAAAAAAAAGTTATCCCATTCCTCTGATCACGCCCTTACTCGACCGCCTCACCCACGCTTCTGTTTTCACGAAATTAGATCTTTGTGGTGCCTACAATCTGGTCCGTGTATGCCCTGGGGACAAATGGAAGGCCGCATTTTGCACTCGCTATGGGCTATATGAATACACGGTCATGCCGTTTGGCCTGTGCAATGCCCCAGCCACATTCCAGAGGTTCATGAACGATGTCTTTTCCGATATCCTCGATATCCTAGATGTGTTTGTTGTGGTCTACCTAGATGACATTCTGATCTTCTCCCGAACTCTGAAAGAACGTGTACAACATGTACGAGAGGTACTCTCGCGTTTGCAAAAACACTCATTGTTTGCTAAACCGGAGAAATGCCAATTTCATACAGACACAGTGGAATTTCTCGGTTTTCATATCACGCCTGGGGGCTTGGCCATGAATTCTTCCTAGGTGCGGGCGGTGTTGGATTGGCCCGCTCCTAAAATCTGAAAGCGCTTCAGTCGTTTCTTGGCTTTGCCAATTTCTATCAGCGCTTTATCTCTGGCTTCTCGTCGCTAGTTGCTCCCCTCACTTCTTTGACAAGCCCTCGTGTTCCCTTCCTCTGGAACGAGACACACCAACGGGCCTTCAAGTCTCTAAAGAAGGCGTTCACTAACGCCCCTGTTCTACAACACCCGGACCCAGAATTACCGTTTATTGTGGAAGCCGATGCCTCCTCCTTTGCTTTGTGCGCGGTGTTATCACAAGTCTGTCCTGCCACCGGTCGGCTTCACCCCGTGGCTTTTCACTTCCGCAAATTTACCTATGCCGAATCCCATTACACAGTGACCGAAAAGGAATTACTGGCAGTCATGGACGCCTTCCGTGTCTGGCGACACCAGCTCTTGGGCGCTAAACACCAGGTCACGGTATATTCGGATCATCAAAACTGGCAGGATTTAGCGTCTTTGAAGTGTATCAACAGCAGACAGGTCAGATGGCATTTATTCTTCGCAGCTTTTGATTTTGTTATCAAGCACTGCTCGGGTTCTGCCCACGGTAAGGCCGATGCCTTGTCTCGTTCCCCTGGGGGAGTTGCATTACCAACATATCCTGACACCCTCCTAGACTGTGGCAAGGTGGTTTGTTTATGTACCCTGTCACCACCTTTACTCAAAGCGGTTTGGAACTGGGTCTTCCTACACCCGGATCAGTTGTTCGAATGGGATCCAACGTTTCATGACGGATTGCCATTCGTCGCCGATTGTCTATTCCTACCCACTACAGAAACCCGCAACATGGCCCTAGAATGGTCCCACGATGCCCCTATTCACGCACACCCCGGCCAGGTTTGTACACTAGCATTGTTGAAACGCTGGTGCCCCTCCATGAAGAGGGACGTGGAATGCTATGTTAACACCTTTGCAGTTTGCACACAATGTACACATCGTAGGGGTCATCCTGTAGGTCTTCTGCTTCCTTTGCCCGTTCCTCCCAGACCCTGGCACACTGTAACTATGGATTTCATCACCGATTTGCCCTGGGTTCAAGGGTTTGACACCTTGTGGTTGGCCATTGATTCCTTCTTCAAGATGGCTTGATTTATTCCCTGCAAGGGGATCCCCTCCGCTCCTGCACTGGCTAAGTTGTTCTTTGAGAGCGTTTTTAGTTACTTGGTATCGACGTTCGCTTCGCCTCAGCGTATTACCCCGAGACAGATGGTCAAACTGAGAGGCTCAATCAAACCTTAGAGCAGTACTTACGTTGCCTGACCCTGCAGCAGCATACATCCTGGTTGAGAGTGGTGCATCTCGCAGAATTCGCATATAACAATGCAGAACATTCATCCACCGGGTTTTCCCCTTTCTATGTATTGTATGGTCAACATCCCTGTGTTCTGCCCTTCCTTGACATGCCCTCTTCCGTCAACCCTGCTGCCACTGCTTGTGTTAGGGACCTGTCCTCCATCCACGCTCTGGCCTCGACACACCTCCTCGAGGCTCAGGCGTCTATGAAGGCTCAGGGAGACAGGAAACGGGTGATGGCCCTGTTGTATTCAGTGGGGTCCCTCGTCTGGTTGTCTACTCGCCATTTACGGCTAGTGGGTTGTCGCAAACTCATGCCTAGCTTTGTGGGGCCTTATGTGGTCACCCAGGTTATTAACCCTGTGGCCTACTGTCTTGCACTCCCGAGGTCCAGGCGGGTTCACCCGGTTTTTTATGTCTCCCTCCTTAAGTCCGGCCCCAGGCCTACACGGCTTAGTGCGCCTGTGGCACAAGTGTCTCTGTCCTCTCCTGATGTCTTCGAGGTCTCTGGTATCTTGGGTTCCCGTATCTGTAGAGGTCGCCTTCAGTATCTGGTGGATTGGTCTGGGTTTGGGCCAGAGGAGAGGTCATGGGTGCCTACTGTTGACGTCTGTGCTCCCCGCCTGGTGGCACGTTTCCACAGGGACAATCCTTTGTGCCCACGAGGTCGTGGGCCTTTGGGTGGGGGCTCTGTCATGTCCCTCGGGGCTCCCGGTATCCCCAAAGTCCCTCCCCAAACCTCCAGTCCCCATAGTTCCACTCCTCCCTGTCCTCTTGCCCGGATCCGGGACCCACGAGTGCTCTCCTCGACTCCCCGTGTGCCAGGGCGGGTGTGTCAGCAGGCCGCCCGTTGACGAAGACGCCCACTCCATTGGTGTATTCTGTGGCGGTTGCGAGATTGGCCTCGCCTCCCGCTTCTGCGTCACGTGACCAACGCCTCCCGCTCACGTGTTACTAAAGCACGATCACGTGATGCGGGTGCGGGTCACGTGACCGGAAGATATTCGTAGTGGCAATATTTAAACACCTGCATCATAGCACTCGGTGCTTCACAGCTGTTTTTCTTGGACACTGTTTGGCGCTTCGTTCGTTCATGTTTGGATCGTGTGGAAACTGACCTCGGATTGCATTACAGACTGTTATTGGATTTCCCTGACTTCTGGCTTTTGGATATTTGGAACTCTTGTTACAGATCACGGACTGCTTTTTGGACTTCTACTTGCTACATACCACGTTTTTGGATTTCCTTGCCTGGATTCTAACTGCAGGTGGGCCCGGCCCACTCATCTCCACCTATCCTCCTGAGCTCACTGTCCTGTGCCGGGAACGAGACACTGGTGGGTCCCAGAACCCCTTCCATAGGTTCAAACGAATCTCCGCTGTCACCCATTGGTAAGACCGTTCCACTTCTTTGTTGTTTGGTTTGTGGATGTTGTTTTGGCTTGATACTTAACCGGTGATTTTATTACAGTGGTCCAGGGGTTCCCAGAAGTCCGCGGCTCCGGAAGAACATCTCCCACCTGTGGCCTCAAAGGTTGTACAGAGAGTGATTTGGACTCTCTCTGTGCGGCACTTGTGGACAGAGGTCTCTTCTGCCTACACGACATTCAAGACACAACACATATGCAGAGCCTTCCTGACCACCAACATACTGGGGAATAGCTTTATAAACCTTCCAGGAGAAACTGCTTGCCAAATTGGCCCGCACACAAATGAACTCCCATGAGGACATTCTTGGGGATGTACATGGACACCAGTGTGGATTGAAACTGTCTGGAGCATCATACACTGCTCTACAGGGGTCACATGAATTAATGGTAGCATCCCTCAATTCATAATGCCCTGCAGTCCTCATCATCTTTGATGTCTCAAATGCTTTTCACCCAGTGATGCATTCCACCCTCATTTTGATGCTCCATGAACGGACAGTGGACTTGCTTAGGTCATTCCGAAAAAGCAATTCCATAGATACCTCATACTGTGTCCTTTCTTCTATCCTACTTCAGCCTCCACTTGTGGCATCATGCAGGTGTCCATTCTTTTCCCATGCATCTTTGACATATACATTTGCCTGCTGCAACGCATATTTGAACCATTGTCCAACTGATTCACATGCTATGATGAGGACAGACTACTTTTCAGCACTGATCCTAGTGACACACTTGCACTATTATTCACCATGTCTGACTCACAGCCATCCTGGACTGGTGCACTCCAAATGACCTTGGCTGGTGCGTCATTTACAAAGTTTTGTGTCCCAATTGGCTCCTCTGCAGCCTAATTCTGGCATTGACTCTGTCCTTCCTTCATGGGCTCACTACCTGCTCACTCATCCCAAGGCAGGAATATTGGATTCTTCTTCGACTACCCTCTTCCCTTACTGCCACATATTCATGAGATTGTCAAAGAGTCCGACTTGCAGCTCTTGATGCACACAGTTAATGTACACTTCCACAACATCATGCAGAGATGCAATGTTACACGTGCTGTGGTAGTCTCCATGCTACATTATTGCAACATCCGACTCCTGAGTGTTCCTTGTTCTATCCTGCGACCCCCTACAGCTTATCCAGATGTATGCGTGACTCTTCATTTGACTCAAGGCCAGGGCCAACGTCTCTCCTACATAGTGGATGCTTCTGAGGCTCACAGACTCTGCACGTATTACATTGTAATACTGCTATATCATCCACAGGGATGTCTGGGTCCCGGTTCAACGCTTCCTGATGATATACTACCCTTCTGTACTCCTTCATTCCTCAGGCAACTACTCCCTGTGTGTGAAGCACATCGGTATTGGAAGGGATGGTGGTGGGTTCATTTGCTATGCGTGATGCCTTGTGTGTAGTAGACTCACTCTCCCCCTGCACATTGAGCAAGTACTCCTTAAGGTCACATTGATCATGTAGTCCTTTCTCTTCTCCATTTCCGTTTCCCACTTTATTTCGTGCTATTGATGCAGTAGCAGGCATCATGTCCATGTGCCTTATGTGTCCTTGGTGCCCTGACCCCCCACATTTATCATGTGAAGTACTGTGTATATGGTCTACTTGCTCACGATCAGCATCGACACGTGACTAATCACTTCCATTAGTGTATTATTTTCTTGCCTTTTCTGCACAAGATGTTCTCCATGCACTAATCCCAACCTTTTGCCTTAACGACATCACCTCTACACTTGCACGTTGTAAACACTCACAAGGCATTGTGGCCTTGCCTCCCCTTCCAGTGATTGTCATGATTTCTTGGGAGTATTGATTGCCTGATTGATTTGTGTTAGTGAATCATTGGGCCTCATTACAAGTCAGCCGGTCCGGAAACAACAGTGGCAGTAAATCCGCCTCCACCCTTGTTTCCAGACCGCCTGATTCAGAGTCCTACAGGCGGAAGGTGTCACTCCCGCCAGGTCTGACCTAGCTGGAGTAACACCACCTGCCTGCAGGCGGACATGGAAACACCGGCTCTATCTCTCAGAATCTGTAGGTTTGTCACTCACACTTTCCTTCCCACTAGCCCACTCCTCACCTGATGATTCTGTGTGGGTCTTTACGGATTCGTCTGATGAGCTTTCCGGCTTTTCCCTCCAGGCTGTCTTTGGGCCTCATTCCGAGGTTCGCGTTAAATAACTGACTTTACCGGCATGGCGGAAATACCGTATCCGCGTTGGTAGCAGGGCGTAATTAGCACCATATTCCGACCTCGCGGGCACGAGCTTTCCGCCATGCCGGTAAACCCCCTAGCGCCATACCGGTAAAGGGCGCGTCAAACCCCTTACCGACAACAACCGAGACATAACTAACACCATCGCCCTCCACCTAGTGCGTAAATAGCGGTGGCCGTAATTAACGATGACCGTAAATTACGGGCACCAGTAAAAACCGCAAACGGAAATTACGTCATCGAACAGGAACGGGAAGCATCATGGCGCCATCTTTAAAATCACAATCCATTGCAATCCTCCCCATACAGGACTCGTGGGCATATTCTGATAGGCAAAATAGACTCCAGAGACCAGCATCATGCCAAAAGCATTAAAAAAGGGTGCTGCGCGCATCAGGAAGGAGAAATTCTCCCAGGATGAGCGCCAGGTACTCGTTGATACTCTGCATGAACATGCTGAGATTGTTTTCAGCAGCGACATGCGCAGGCCCACCATCCTCAGGAAGAAGGAGATATGGGAGCTGGTCTCGCAGAGGGTGAGCGCTGTCGGAAACACCCCCCGCAGCACGACGCATTGCCGCAAACGCTGGGATGACCTCCGTCTGAGGGTGCGGGCCATCCTCTCAGCAAACCGCAATCTGGCCCTAGAGACAGGAGGAGGCCCAGCCTCACCCATAAAAATGATGCCCTGGGAGGAAACATGTGCAGAGATGATGGGCACAGAAGCCATCGAAGGCGTTGGCGATATGGATTGCCGTGATCCTTCATCAGATGACGCAGGTGAGTGCCATGAGTGTAAACAGTACATGCATCCCTAATGCAAGTCATCGCCAAGGGCTGGTCAAGCAGTCACATCATGTTTGGGTAAACCCCCCCCCCCTCCAATGATACCGTAACAACTGGGACCCAGGATGATGTCAGGTGCAAGGCTGACACCCATATTGGGCATGCCACACAAAAAGCTGGTCAATGTCAGTCACCACAGTACTCCGCCAACATGAGTGACCCTGCCGACAGTATGCTTTACCCATCCAAGCAAAGATCACAGTCCCACACAGCACCCAAATGTCACCAAAACGCTGCTATCCCATCGTAATACCATTGTCTGGAAGTAATTCTGACCCCCAGATCATTGCTCATGCTGTCTCTCTCTTGCCCCCCACAGGCACCGGTCATGAAAGTGAGGACCAGGAAGGCCCCCGGACAAGTACCTCCCGGGGCACAGGCAGGGGACAGCACACACCTGCAAGCAGGAAGAAGGCACATGCCACACCACCTGCCCCAGCAACCCCCATGGAGGGTACACAACCCCCATCCGCGGCCCTGGACATGCCTGCAGTTCTGCGGGGCACATGCCCCACGCTGCACCATGAGGAATCGAGTGCGTCAGGGGAGAATGCTGCCATGTGCATCCTCGATGTGCCAGGCAGCACATCACCAAACACCATCGACAACGTGGAGGAGCCCAATGACCATGTACAGAGCCCAGACACTCCCTCGTACAGCCAGGTTGCCCATAGCGACCCTGGGTCGAGTGACGGCCCAGGGCTCACAGGCGAAGGGGATACACCTGTCTGTCATGAGCCCACTTCCCCTGCAGGAAGTCCTGAAAGACCTGCAGGCACAACAACACGGAGCCTGCCAGCCACATCGCCCACATCGGCTGCAAAAACAGTGCGCAGCCAGCACCTCACGGCCATGATAGAGGAGTTTCTCCGGGACAACCGGGAATCAGGGTCGGTGCTACATAATGACCTTCAGGCCCTGGGCGAGATCATCAGTACCAGCACAAACCGCATCTGTGAGATGCTTGGCAGGATTGCTGATGCCCTGGAGGCAGCACCCCCCAGACCACAGCCCCAGCAGGAGGAGCCACCCTCCCCGAGCTCCTCCACGCAGACCAGCCCGGTCCGTAGGTCACTCCGCACGATGTGCCGGAATGGAAGGGATGCCCCAGGCTCTGGCAGTGCCCATTGACCGTGCAGCCACACACATGTGGCCAATGCTGCACTGATGTGAACATTGTGGGGTTGTTGTGGGGGAAGGGGGAGGGGGGTGAGGGTGTGTGTGGGAGTTGGGGGGGAGGGGGAGGGGGGGGAGGGTGTGTGTGGGAGTTGGGGGGGAGGGGGTGGGGGGTGAGGGTGTGTGTGGGAGTTGGGGGTGAGGGGGAGGGGGGTGAGGGTGTGTGTGGGAGTTGGGGGGGGGTGAGGGGGTTGAGGGTGAAGGATCTGTTGTACACGTTTGGACATAATCATACAATACACAGTTTGGTCTATCCTACAATACAGAGTGGACATTCATTATTGTGCATGTGCCTTTTAATGTCTCACAGTGCATGTAGTACATGAATCCCCACACCCAGTGCCCAATGCCCTGCCATCCTCACCCCCTCAGATGACTTGTGATTCAGAAATATTGCTCGATCAATGCTTGTCGCACGGAACGTCCCTCCCGTGCATCGGCACCATGTTGCTGTTCTGCCATTCCTTCCTCCACCTCCCCCTCCTCCTCATCTGGTGGCAGCAGTCTCACGTCAGGGGGCAGTGGCACATTCCGACGGATGCACATGTTGTGCAGCATTACACATGCCATGGTGATCTTGGACACCTTCTCATGGCTGTAGATGAGGGCCCCACCTGACCGGCTGAGGCAACGGAATCGTGGTTTCAGAAGGCCGAAGGCCTGCTCTATGACCACCCGTGTACGGGTATGAGATCTATTATAGTCCTCCTTGTGCCTGTTTTGGGGGTTGCGGACCGGGGTCATGAGCCACGGTTTCAAAGGGTAGCCAGCATCACCTGCATGAGAGTGGAATGAAGGTAAGTGTTAGTACCTTCATGGTGGTGAACTGTGCTAGTCTTACATTGCAGCGGGTGATGACTGGCCATGCACACATGTCCCTGGATACAGTCAACCCATTACTGGTCCAGCCATGTGTGCTGGCCAATGGAATGATGGAGGGGGTAGCTTCTCCCTGATGGAGTATGCATCCCCCCCCCCCCTTCCCCTCCCGGGTGGAGTATGCATCCCCCCCCCTTTCCCTCCCGGGTGGAGTATGCACCCCCCCTTTCGCAGTGGGGTATGCCGACAACCTACTCAGAGCCCCAATGCACTGCCATGGCCCATTATGATTACTCACCAAGCAGCCAGGTACGTTGTCCGGCATGTCGGCCCATGTAGCGTGGTAGTGTTGAGTTCCGCAGGACCAAGGAGTCATGAGTTGATCCGGGGTACCGAGCATTGCATTGTGTGATGGCTTTACTGGCATTGCACACCATCTGGACGTTGATGGAGTGGTATTGCTTGCGGTTGCGATACGGCACCTCCATTGCATGAGGAACCACCAATTCTACGTGGGTGCAGTCGAGGGCACCTATGCAATTTGGCATGCCTGCAAGTGCATGGAAGGCAGCTTTGGTATCATATATCTCCTGTGGAGTCCGGGGGAGGCATATGTAGTCCCTTCTGTGCTTGAGGAGGGCATCCAGCACTTGGTTGAGTATCCGGGAAAATATTGGCTGTGAAATGCCATGCATGTGCCCCACTGTATGCTGATAGGTGCCTGTGGCAAGGAAGTGGAGAACGGACACTACCTTTAGTAGAGGGGGGATGGCAGTGCTGATTTCTATGAGGCTCACTATGTCGGTATGTATCAGGGCCACTATGGTGGTTATGGTGTCCCAGTCAAGCCTGTACAGGGTGTGGATCTGCTCTGGTGTGAGGTTGAAGGGGGTGGCTCTGATGCGGGGCATTGGGGGCTGCCGGCGTGGTAATGGTGGCTGCACCGGTAGGGCATGCTGGCCCTGTCTCACCCTCCTTCTCCTCCTGTGTATCCTCTGTGGTGGTTGCTGTTGTTGCTGTTGTCGTAGTTGCTGCCTTGCAAGCAGGGCCTCCAGCTCCAGGAATGCTGCTACAATTGGTATCATCTTGGTGTGGGTGGGGGTGTGGTGTGTGGGTGTGCTCCTTTTGTCCTGTGCCAGACTCTATTGCCTCCACCTGTGCTGATTGGGTGCACCTGTTCCTCTTCCAAACACTGATCAGGGTTGTTAACACCTTCCCTGCGATGCCGGTATTAACGCCATGGCGGAAAGGTACTTTGCGCCCTTGTGGAGGTCGTTTTTTCCGTGTTCGCTTTGCTTGGAATCGGAGATGGTTTACGCCTTCCCGTTATTTCCGCAATGGTGTGTCGGGCGCGCGACACTGGTCCGCTATTTACGCAACCGTAGTTTACGGTGGCGTAAATAACGGTGTGGCGGGTCAGAATGGGCCGTAACGGTAAAGGAAGTCGTTATTCCTTTACTGGCCTCGTTTTTCCCTTAACGCCGGATTCGGAATGACCCCCTTTGTCTTTGTCTTGACGATCTTATTCTTCTGTTTGACGAAATAGGAGCGAGCTCCCCCGGAGGCCACTTTGCCTATAAGCAATTAGCCCGGCAGCGGGGACTCCGGGGAGCCCACCCCAAACCAGGGAAAAGCCTTGCCGAAAAACCCTGGAAGATTGTGTAGCTGTAGTTGGCAGGAAGTTGTTGGCGTGTGTCCGTACTTCAATAACCAGCATGCACTGGTAAGTGTTCTTTGTGAATAGTAAATAACGGTCCAGTGCGGAACAGCACAAACAGTAAAGTACTCCAAAGAACTTGGACAACGAAGAGTTCCCAGCAGAAAGCGTCCGATGGCAGATGAGACGCTGAAGCAGGTGTGAGTATTAGAAGGCAGCGCAGAGCGCGGATAACAGCAGAAGCAGAAAACAAACAGGTAAGCGGAATAAACGGGAGGAGGAAACCGCGAACAGCGGTAACGGAAAGACACGGGCAGACGAACAGGGAAGGAAGGCACAGGAAACACAGAGAAACAACTGGAGGCAGAGCACAAGTGAGGTGTACTCACGTAGGCAGCAAGAAAGTTGCAACGCACAGGTGTTCTCCATTTTCCGGTACTTGTAGGCAGTACAACAGAAAGACTAGACCGCACCTTGCAGTGACTCAGAGTCTAGTCCTTCTTCCATAGCGCCCATCGTCTCCATACTTTCCAAGGGCGATATATGACACTATCATAGAAGGAACCAGTGTTACCATGGTCCCCATCCCCATGGAGTCCATTGAGACTCCATGGGAATGAGGATTTACAGAATTCCACCTCCAGAATTACCAGCATTACCAGGGTTGTAATGCCCCGGTGATTCCGGCAATCATGGAGGCAGAATGGTATTACGGGTCTGGCGGCAGCCTGCTGGTTTTTCTGGCACGGCTACCGCCGGACTCGTAATGAGGCCCACTGTCTACATTCACCTGTCCCCAACCTGTTGTCCTGTCTGCCCTTGCAAACATTTTGGGATATTGGATGTATGTCTGAGCAATGTGCAACACATGTGTTAATTGGTAATGTGCTTCCGTGGCTGTGTGGAGTGCAATGTCCCGATAATACGCAGGTGATGGTCTGCCTTATCCAGACATTGGTATTGTTCTGAGGGTGTCCATTGTTTTGATTTGGTTACATTTTTGGCATATGTGCTGTCTTCACAGTTTCATGCGGCATGTGGAGTGAAGTGTGCATTGTGTATGTGACAACGTGTAATGATTGTGGATGTGTTGCATGCACATTTGCTGCATGTCATTGATGGGGACAGGCAGTGTGTGAGAAATTGTTGGGTGTGAGTGTGCGTGTATTGTGTGTTTGAATTGTATGATGTGTACAGGTGTTTCTGCATGTGTGCAGGGACACATGTTACTGGCTGAATTGGGACTTTTGATTTGCATGTGTTTCAGTTCACTGAGCGGTCCCCATATGTATTGAAGTATTTTATGCATTTATGTGGTACATGACAATGTTTTATGTGTTTCTTTGTCTGTAGATCCTTACGTCTGGTAATAATGGGTATTTCATGTTAGGAAATTGAAGTGTGAACTGCATGGCAATGGTACAGGCAAGATGTTCTTTTACATTGATCGTTATATAAGGTTACAGTTTTAACCGGCATGTTAGTTGTTGTCATCCACCAATGCAGCTTTTGTACACTACTGTGTGTATTGTGAACAGGGTTCAGGGATCAAGCTATGGTGTGCTTAACGGAAACCTCATTACTTTCTGCCCACACATCCCACGTGGACATGAAAAGCTTTCATTCTTCTCTGGCCCTTTCAAACTGTGGCGCTAAACAGGGATGTGAGCTATCCCCCTGGTGATTCTACGTGTACATGGCTGACTTTGCACGTGTGATTAACACTTTCACCTCTGGATTCAAGTGTTACGTGGATGACATAGTACTTTATTGCAGGCTACCCTCAGCAGCCTCATCTTCTTCACTCATATCTGACTGCCTGTCCACGATTCAGTCATGGTCTGCTACAAAGAACCTCTGCCTTGACGCCAGCAGGTCACTGTCTCCACAGCCCTGATTTTAGCCAGGCTGCACTACTGCAACTCCCTCTTGCTCGAACTCTGTGCTTCTAATCCACACCCTCTTTGACTCATTCAGAACAAGACCACAAGGTTTATGTTTGGCCTCAAGACCAGGAACCACATCTGTTTGCCACTGATTTTCCTCCACTGGCTAGGCGTGCTGAAAAGGTCAATTCATATAGAGTATGCATTGTTCACAGGGCTTTGTGGGGCCTGTGTACTACCTATCTGCAAATATTCCTACCTCAATGCTGTCCCTCCAGAGCCATATCATCATCTTACTCCAACCTTCTTCAGGTGAGCCAGTTCTGGATGCAGATTTTTTTAGGGGGACCTTTGTTGTCAGCAGGGGGCCACCCTCTGGGACATCCTTCCTGCCACCCTGTTTGGGGTCTCATATCCTTAAGTTCCTGGAGGAAATCCTCAGGAGTTTCCTCTTCTACTCTTCCTTCTCTCTCCCTCTTCCCTGCTAAGCGATCCCTCTGCTCTCTCACTCTCTCCATACTTTTCTCTATGCAGCTTGATGACTGGCTGCTTGATGTACCTCAGGGTCTCACAGGCCCCAGTCACCCCAGGAATGTTGTGTGTACTTGCCTCCGGGAACGGAAATAGTGTCATCATCACTGCACTTGGTAAATGACCCTAGAGAGTTGCATCTCTCTGCACTTACCCCAGCCTCCACTGACTGGACGCACTTGGACAACCCCTGAACTTGTTCCCACCCTCCAAATACCACTCCCCTGTAAACGTCTGTGCACTTGCTCCTTCTGATTGCACCATGCCTGTACATCGTCTGTCTGTTCTACCCTGTCCTCACTCCCTGCATGGTGGCACAGTCATGCACTTGATGAAACTGTAGCTTCATCACCAAACATAATCACTGTTGCCACCACTGTTGATTGTATGACATGTACCTGGAGTGACTGTTATGGTTTCAGTGATTCTAGGGCTTTGTACAAGTGTTCTTTTTCACACCTTGTTCCATCCATCCTTGAGCTCTTTGAGACACTTGCCTTGTGTATCAGGCATTTCGGAATCTACTTTTGTATGTCGTGACATCCTGTGACACAGTATAATGATCATTTTACATGACATATGGGATGGGTTCAGTGACACTAGGTGAGTTAACCGAAGGTTTGGCATGTTGGTAGTGGTGTCATTGTGTTACTTGTAGTGGTGAGAGAGGCATGTCTTTTAAGTTGTAAGGGATGCACACAATTTTGCACATCCAAGGGGCACATTCTCAGGGTGGTTTGGTGGGCACTGTTGAGTGGGCCATTGTCATCACTGAATGGCACTCCACAGGGGATGGAATCTAGGTGAAAAAGTAGCCAGAAGCTGGGTACGGGCAGCCTCTCCATGAGCCCTTTGCCCAGCCATACGCAAGCGGTGTGCCTGTGGGTGTGGATGTGGATGTGGGGGCCAATGTTCCCTCTAAGCTGTGTGCATGTGCGCTTGCCCAGCTTCCTTCTGGGTGCCGCTCAGAAGATTTTTAGCAGCACACACAGACAATTCTCACATATTCAAAAAGATTTAATAAGGAACAATCCACAGTAATTACCTGAAATTTTCTTTCTCTCAAAATAAGAAACTAGTCTTGATATTCTTCTCATTTACATTACACTACTATGCAATGGTGGCCGTAAACACCTAAAATCCCTAACAGCAAAATACACACACAAGGTTAAAAACTAATATGAAAAACTGGCTCCATGAACAGAAGAATCTAACCAAGATATGCCAGCACACATTAACCAAACAACTTTCCCTACCCACCCATGACTCTTAAACTTGACTCTATTACACTTTTACCTTATGACTCTAACTTCTGCCCCAGAACACATTAAAATACTACCAGACAACCTTGACTCTTCCTCTCTTGGCTCTGCGAAAGGTTAGCAGACGTGTACCTACATCCACTTGTTTTATGTTTGTTGTAGTATGAATAACGTTCACATGCCAGAATTTCTGTTACTCATTGTGCCTTACCAAAAGCATCACCCACACTATACAATGGAATTACCAGCTCAAATATCGATTAATGACTGTAAGTAAGCAGGCTACTTGGATGTGTAACGTTATCCCATACTTCCTCTTCTTTGTACACATGTCACGCAACCGCTTTGAAGGCCCCCTTGCAAGTTAACCATTTTAAAACTCTAATATTAATTTGCCCTCTAAGTATTTAAAGAAGACTAATGTGATGTTCAGCGTCTTCTACTTTAGCATCACTAACATTACCCTATATGCGGAGAGCAACATTGCAATATAATTTACTTTGCCTACAAGGGATAATGGGTATGGACTATGCCTGGGATTACTCGTCCATAGTATCAGGGCACCGGATATTCAGACAGGAGAATGCTTTTCACACAATCTGCATCATTTCCAAGTGTTCAGAGTTCCTTTGGGCATAGACCTTCACACATTATATGGTAACTTGCTGCTATTCAAAAACGCTTTCACTGAGCACTGTGTAATCCTACACAATGATATAAGGGTGGGGTATGCTGCAAACAGTCTTGTGTACATGCAGTCATGATATTCTTAAAATGCACATATCTAATGCTTACTGCTACAATCCCTCACTTATTACTGTAACGCTCACCTGATTCCCGTAGGGGCGCCGGTCTTGACTGGGCGAACACCGTATCTTCAAAGGTGATGTGTAACACACGGTTGGCTCTTTGGGCTGGACCTCTGTGCACTGTATGTCTGACTCGAAGGGTAAGATGTCTGCAGATAGAAAATATGGGATTAATGGACTGGGTTATTGAATGTCTCTCTCTTCTTCCCCTTCTCTTCTCCTGTAGAACCCCAAAGGTTAACGCTCTCACCTTAGGTAAGTGAACGCCGTGCTCTCCATCTGCCTCGGGGCAGGGTGCTGTAACCAGTTTCTTGACTGGATAAGGGGGGCAGGGCTCTTGACTTCAGAGGACTGCTGTCCGTCGTTTACTGCACGAACTGTAAGTTTCGAGTAGTTCAAATGTCTTTAAAAGTCTTTGTAATGATGTCTCTTGTTTTGCAGGGTTCCGGCGATGGCGGATGATGGGCTGAAGTGGAGTCGAAGATGGAACCCGTGTGATGAATAGAAGCGCCTGGAAGCACGTAAGTAAGCGCTTGCTGCCTGCTGCACGATGCGCTCTAACAGTCTTTTTATCTTGCAGGTACAAGTTCGGAGCGGCTGCAGGGTGCCGGAATACCCACTGGGTTAGGTGTGGAAAGGAGAAATGGCACGTGAGTATTAAAGTTACCCAATGTCTTTAACCGCACCTTGTTTTGTCTTTCAGATGCGGGATGCAGCGCCGAAGGCCTCCGGAGCGTGCGAAGAGTTGGTAAGCTTTTGTCTTTCAGATGCCGGAATGCAGTGCGAAGACCTCCGGAGCGCACGAAGAGTAGGTAAGCCTTTGTCTTTCAGATGCCGGAATGCAGCGCTAGGCGTTGGTGACAGCCGATGGACCGACCAGGTAAGTGAAGCGCTGTCACTGAAGACCGTAATGCTAACCTGTTCTTTCTTGTCTTTATAGGTGTTGCTGAAGACTGGATTCAGAATGGTAAGCCCTTTTTTCCTTAGGCCCAGGAACAGATGCAGAAGACACGATGAGCGTTCTGCTGCAGAGGATGCAGAATAACGCAAAGCAAGATTCATCCATTGGGTGTGGTTTAAATAGTCTCCTGTAGTGCTTAGGTGTCTCCTTCCACAGCCTCGCCTAGGTAAGAAAAGAGTTCCTGCTTTCCAGAAGAGTTCCAGTGTTCTGAACCTAGGGAGTGGCTCCTGCCCCACCCAACAGGAAAAGTAGTCCCAAACAGAAGAGGATCAGAGGTTCAACTGGCAGGTAAGTAAGCAGCATGGTCTGCTGCAGGTAAGTCCACCCAAGCATTATGAGCCCGGCGCTTCCAGCGCTGGGACTGGGCATATTGATGAGCCTGGTGCCACTGGCGCCAGGACAGGGTCCAAAAGGTCCCAATTGGGACTGGTTGGCACTCGGAACCTGGGTTATGGATCTGCTTCCAAGGGAGTTGGGAAAACCCTGACCTTTTGGAAGCAGAGATCATGACAGTACCCCCCCTCAAGGCCCCTCTCAAACCGGGCTTCTCCGGGGGTTTTGGCTTGTCAGGAAATGTTCGGTGAAATCTTTTGATTAGGCGTGGAGCGTGGACATATTCTGCAGGTTCCCAGGATCTTTCTTGGGGGCCGTAGCCTTTCCAGTCAATTAGGTAGAATAGTTTAGATTTGGAGATCTTGGAGTCCAGAATGCTTTTGACTTCAAACTCGAGTTCTCCTTCAACTAGGATAGGTTTTAGAGATTTAGTTAGTCGGGTTTGAGGTTGCACGAGTTTTAATAGAGAGACGTGGAAGACCGGATGTATCTTCATGTGCGGGGGTAAGTCCAACTTGGCCGCTACTGGGTTTACTATGGTAGTGATGGAATAGGGACCAAGGTATCTTGGGTTGAATGTGCGTGGCCCTTTTAGAGGTAGATATTTGGTGGATAACCAGACTTGATCTCCTACTCGATATTGAGGGGCTTCCTTCCGATGTTGATCTGCTCCTTTCTTGTATTGTTCTTTAGCCCTTTGAAGGTGAGAAACGGCTTCCTTAAAGGCTTGGGTGATTGTAGAATGCAGGTGGTCTACTGCTGGTGTTTCAAGATCTTGGAGGGGATCCAACTCCGAGGTTCGAGGGTGACAGACGTATAAAAGAAAAAACGGGGTTTTCCCAGTTCCCGAATGGACGGAGTTATTGTAGGCATATTCGGCTATCCAAAGGATATCTTTCCAAGTTTTTTCAGTTTGTTGCAGCATGCAGCGTAAATACTGTTCCAGAGTTTGATTGGTCCTCTCGGTTTGTCCGTCGGTCTGAGGGTGGTGACTGGTCGATAGTCTCACATCAATTTGAGCCGACCGACAGCAACTTCGCCAAAAATGAGAAATAAATTGACTACCTCGATCCGAAATTAGAACTGAAGGAAAGCCGTGCAGTCGGACGATGTTTTCGAGAAATTCTCGGGCCAGAGTTGCTGCTGTTGGCAAGCCTTTGAGCGGAATGAAATGCGCCATCTTGGAGAATAAGTCCACGATTACTAGAATCGTATTGTATCCGGAGCATGGAGGTAGATCGGTGATGAAGTCCATAGAAAGCGTATGCCAAGGGCGAGGTGGGATGTCAATAGGGCGTAAGAGGCCTGCTGGTCTTTCCTTTTGACTCTTGTTTTGGGCGCATACTCCACAGGACATTATAAAGTCTCTGATATCTTTTTTCCAAGACGGCCACCAGAAGTAGCGCTTGATCTTTTCTGAGGTCTTGGCCATACTGGGATGTCCTTCCATTAAAGAATCGTGATAACAAGAGATTACTTTTTTCTGTAATTCTGTGCTGGCAGGTATAATCGTTCTTGGAAATACAATAAGTTGTCCTTTACTGCAAAGTCCTTTCCGTGCAGATGCCAATTCTGTATGTCTGCTGGAGTTACAAGTTGCCTGACTTTATCCTTAACTTCCTCCATGGATTGTGTGGCGATTACACCCAGAATTCTTTGTTCGGGAATGATAGGTACAGGTTTAGGGTTAATCAAGTGTTCTTCCACTCCCATCCGAGAAAGGGCATCAGCTTTACCGTTTTTTGTACCAGGTCGATAGGTAATTATGAAGTCAAACTCGGCAAAGAATAGTGCCCAACGGAGTTGTCTAGAGGATTGGGGTTTTGCGGTTTTCAAATATTGCAGGTTTCGGTGATCCGTAATCACAGTAACAGTATGTCGGGCTCCCAGAAGATAATGCCGCCAAGCCTTAAAGGCAGACTTGATAGCCAGAAGTTCCTTGTCAGTAATCGTGTAATTGATTTCAGGAGGCGAGAATTTGCGGGACCAAAATGCCACGGGATGCAACTGATTGGTTACTGGGTCCTTTTGTGATAGAACTGCTCCCATGGCAAGGCTCGAAGCATCAGTTTCAACGATGTAGGGGAGTTCGGGGCGAGGGTGTTTCAAAATTGGTGCAGAGATAAATTTAGACTTCAAATTCTGGAAAGCTTGTTCCGCCTCGGTAGACCATTCAAAACGTTTGTTTTTCTTTAACAAGGCAGTGATGGGCTGGACTATTCGAGAGAATTCGGGGATAAACCTGCGGTAAAAGTTAGCGAAGCCTAACATGCTTTGCACACCTTTTACGGAGGATGGTGATGGCCATTTGAGAATTGCATCGACCTTCTTTGAATCCATACGCACTCCGCTAGGTGATAATATGAATCCCAAGAATTCAACTTCAGTCACGTTGAAAACACATTTTTCCAACTTAGCGAAAAGTTTGTGTTGACGCAATCTCTCGAGGACCATTTTCACGTGTTTCCGATGTTCAGATTCCGATGAAGAATAAACGAGGATGTCGTCAATGTAAACGACAACACACACATCTATGAGCTCTCTGAGGACATTGTTCATAAAATATTGAAAGGCGGCCGGGGCATTGCAAAGTCTGAAGGGCATGACCTGATATTCAAATAGCCCATATTTGGTGCGGAAGGCCGTCTTCCATTCATCGCCCTCCTTTACTCGTACCAAGTGGTAGGCTCCTCTAAGATCCAGCTTTGTATATATGCATGCTTTTCTGACTTGTTCCAGGAGTTCAGGGATCAAAGGTAACGGATATCTATTCTTAACGGTGATCTGGTTCAGGGTGCGATAATCTATACAAGTTCTAAGGTCTCCTTCTTTTTTTGGAACGAAGAACAAAGCTGAAGAAGCAGGGGACTTGGAAGGACGAATAAACCCATTTGCCAGGTATTGATCCAGGTATTGTCGAAGGTGAAGGTTCTCAGGCTCGGTGAGGGCATAAATTCTACTACAAGGAGGAGTAGATCCAGGTATCAGGTCTATCTGGCAGTCATAAGACCTATGAGGAGGTAGAGAGTCAGCCTGATCCTTCCGGAAAACATCTTGGAATTCTAGGTATTCGGGAGGTAACTGGGGAGTCTCAGAAGAAATTGCTGCCAGTGCAACACTAGGTGGAGGGTGACAAGTAGAGACACATTCTGGAAACTGAACCGTTCTTGCTCGCCAATCGATCAGAGGATTGTGTTTCTCTAACCAAGGTATTCCTAGAATAATCTGGAACTGAGGGGCCTTGATCACATCGAACACGATCTTCTCATGGTGTCCATCTTGACTTACTAGCGTCACTTCTTGAGTGGTATGCGTTACTGGTCCGGAGGCTATCTCCGTACCATCCACAGTAGTAATGACGTCCTTTACAGCCTTGGGACAAAGAGTTAGATTCATCCTCAAAACCATTTCATGATCCACATAATTGCCGATGGCACCGCTGTCGACGTAAGCTTCAATTGCATGTAATCGATCCGGATTATCAGGGCTAATGAGGACCATAGGTATCACGAAATGCGAGGTCACGGAACTGGTTTTCACGCTCGGCAGGAGGACCTCTATTCTTGTCGGGCGAGGTCGTTTCCCTGCTCAGAGTTTGTGACTTTGGTAACTGCAGCTCCTACTGCCTTCTTGGCTGGTTTCACCGGACAGTCTCGGAGAAAGTGCCCTGAGTTTCCGCAATAGAGGCATAATTGCAACTGTTTTCTCCTTTCCCGCTCCTTTTGTGTTAGTGGTCCTTTCATGCCCCCTATTTGCATGGGTTCCCCGGAGTCTACTCCTTTGGAAGGAGTTGGCGGTTTGGAAAATACTCGAGCATCAAACTTGGAACGATCGGCCTTCCTGTTCTGCAGTCTGTGATCTATTTGAACGACTAAATCTATATAGTCCGAACAATCTTGTGGGGGATTCACTACTTGGGCTAACACATCTTTGAGCTCTCCACGTAGACCTCTATAAAACAGCGTAATCCTTTTGTCCTCAGGCCATTGAGTTTCCACTATCGGTCTGTTGAAAGACGCAATATAAGCCAAAAGGTCTTGATTACCTTGTTGCAACGAAAGAAGCTCATTGTCCAAGGCCTGCCCCTGTGAATGTCTTGCGAACAGTTTTTCCATACTGAGCTGAAAAGCTTGAAAATCATGGAGGACCGGATCGTCTTGATTTACTAGAGGGATCGACCAATCTGCCGCATTGCCACTAAGGTACGAAAGCACGAAAGCTACTTTAGCTTGATCAGTTGGAAAGGCTGCTGGCCGGTATAAGAAATGCAACCGGCACTGATTGATAAATACTGCAAATCTCTTTGGGTCACCAGAAAATCGGTCGGGCGGAGCCAGAGGTACATTCCCAGGTAGGTTGATCTGCACTGGATTCATAGAGGATGTAGAAGGAAGATTTGCCCCAGATGCGGGTAACGGGGTCTGTCCGGCTTGTGACTGTAGCAATTGTCTAGCGAGATCATCTGTTCGCTCCTTGGAAATAATCAGTTCCCTTCTTAGGGCGTTCGTTTCCTGACGGGCTGCATGTACTTCTGCCCTTAGTTCCCCAAGTAACTGGGCTAGCTGGTCGGTATCCGAGGTTTCCATAGCGCCTGGACGGGAGTTTTGCGGTAGGCTTTGCGTTCTGTAACGCTCACCTGATTCCCGTAGGGGCGCCGGTCTTGACTGGGCGAACACCGTATCTTCAAAGGTGATGTGTAACACACGGTTGGCTCTTTGGGCTGGACCTCTGTGCACTGTATGTCTGACTCGAAGGGTAAGATGTCTGCAGATAGAAAATATGGGATTAATGGACTGGGTTATTGAATGTCTCTCTCTTCTTCCCCTTCTCTTCTCCTGTAGAACCCCAAAGGTTAACGCTCTCACCTTAGGTAAGTGAACGCCGTGCTCTCCATCTGCCTCGGGGCAGGGTGCTGTAACCAGTTTCTTCACTGGATAAGGGGGGCAGGGCTCTTGACTTCAGAGGACTGCTGTCCGTCGTTTACTGCACGAACTGTAAGTTTCGAGTAGTTCAAATGTCTTTAAAAGTCTTTGTAATGATGTCTCTTGTTTTGCAGGGTTCCGGCGATGGCGGATGATGGGCTGAAGTGGAGTCGAAGATGGAACCCGTGTGATGAATAGAAGCGCCTGGAAGCACGTAAGTAAGCGCTTGCTGCCTGCTGCACGATGCGCTCTAACAGTCTTTTTATCTTGCAGGTACAAGTTCGGAGCGGCTGCAGGGTGCCGGAATACCCACTGGGTTAGGTGTGGAAAGGAGTAATGGCACGTGAGTATTAAAGTTACCCAATGTCTTTAACCGCACCTTGTTTTGTCTTTCAGATGCGGGATGCAGCGCCGAAGGCCTCCGGAGCGTGCGAAGAGTTGGTAAGCTTTTGTCTTTCAGATGCCGGAATGCAGTGCGAAGACCTCCGGAGCGCACGAAGAGTAGGTAAGCCTTTGTCTTTCAGATGCCGGAATGCAGCGCGAGGCGTTGGTGACAGCCGATGGACCGACCAGGTAAGTGAAGCGCTGTCACTGAAGACCGTAATGCTAACCTGTTCTTTCTTGTCTTTATAGGTGTTGCTGAAGACTGGATTCAGAATGGTAAGCCCTTTTTTCCTTAGGCCCAGGAACAGATGCAGAAGACACGATGAGCGTTCTGCTGCAGAGGATGCAGAATAACGCAAAGCAAGATTCATCCATCGGGTGTGGTTTAAATAGTCTCCTGTAGTGCTTAGGTGTCTCCTTCCACAGCCTCGCCTAGGTAAGAAAAGAGTTCCTGCTTTCCAGAAGAGTTCCAGTGTTCTGAACCTAGAGAGTGGCTCCTGCCCCACCGAACAGGAAAAGTAGTCCCAAACAGAAGAGGATCAGAGGTTCACCTGGCAGGTAAGTAAGCGGCATGGTCTGCTGCAGGTAAGTCCACCCAAGCATTATGAGCCCGGCGCTTCCAGCGCTGGGACTGGGCATATTGATGAGCCTGGTGCCACTGGCCCAAGGACAGGGTCCAAAAGGTCCCAATTGGGACTGGTTGGCAGTCGGAACCTGGGTTATGGATCTGCTTCCAAGGGAGTTGGGAAAACCCTGACCTTTTGGAAGCAGAGATCATGACAATTACAGTGCTCTATCAACTAGTATGGAGGCTAGCACAAGGGCCGGGCAAGTGTATAGGTGGAAGAGCACAGGTCATCATTCCTTGCGGGTGATGAACAAAGCAGCAATTTCAAAAACCAAGTCAGACGTTTTGGCAGTACACTTAAAGAAATGTGTTGCATGTTTGCTAAAGGATAGGAAATTCCAGTACCTGTCTAGACAACAGCACCTTCTTTTTCTTACTATGCTCAGCTGCTGAGGGATTTTCAATATAACCATGTGTTCTGTGAGAATCGTCTCTAGCATCCCCCTCCATCTTATTTAACTGATAACAAAGAATTTACAGAAGTGGGATCCATAATTACTGAAGAAGGCACTGAGTTTGATCTCTGATGAATTGATGCTATTAACTTAAAAGGCATGTATATGTGATTTTCTTTAGCAGGGCTCCATAATAAACCTCCGTAAAGCTTTTGTTTAATTTTGTCTAGGTTGTGGTGCGGAAGGGTGGGCAAAACTATAGACTTTATTATGTGCCCTGTCATTTCACTTCCTATGTCGGGGACTTACAAGCAGGGCTCTAATCGGATTTTGCTCCCTACTTGAAGTAAAATGATTTTTCAGGGAGTAAAAAAGTAATTTGCTTTGTCAATAGGGATACTTTCTGCTTATTAAAAGATGTTCTTCCCCTTAAAACTCCTCTTGAGATGGGCATTAATATTATTAGAGTTCCTACCCATACCACTGGTCTGCTGGTCACTGAATCGAAAATCAGTGGAGCTTTGTGGGCTGAAGCAACAATATGTTCATTGTTTCTCATTTTTGTTAGGCACATTTTCATTTTTTTGATGGTGCATATGTCCCTTAGCTGTAGGCTGGTGCTATCACTACCCACAGAAGAACGTAATGTGAATAGTAAGCAGAGGCGTTAGGAATGTTTGATCATCATATTCTGAGGTGCAGTTATTCTGATGCAATTATCATCCTTACACAAATTATTCGAAGAATGTTCTCCTGGCCCTTGAATTACTTCATTAAAGTGGCACTTGAAAACCTATCAGCATGTTTTTGACACATTGCTTTTAATTGCCATTAATCCATCGGCAAATGTTGTATTCTGTCTGAATTTCTTGACAGCCACATCAGTTATGACAAGAGATATTTGTATTTTGTAGTACACTTGAGTGATTTTCCAGTGGCATAAAACGGTTGCAAGGTACTGTGGCAGATGTTGAAGTCTTGGACTGATTCATGAGTTTTCTGTATAATCACATATGACATATTTTATTTTAGCCTATGTGGGGAAAAAGTGTTGTAAGGTTTGTCAAGAATTGAAGTGGCTGGGAAGAGGACATTCCTTTTCCAACTCTCTTCTGCAATGGTAGTTCACTAAATATGCATGCTCACAAAGTGGCTTACCTCATTAGACAGTTGCGCAAATTGTGCGCACAACAGCCAACCAGTTCTGCACATATAGAAAAATAATTAGATGGAACATTGGTGGGGGCACCACCATGTCTACCAGTATGCCACACCGAGTTGCCACATTGTGCAGGACACATGCTGCCACAATGAACCCGCACACTACTGGTGGTGCATATAGCAACTCACCACCAGAGTGGTCAAGGGAACAGATGCGTGACTTCAGCACTCCGAATGTGGGCTCCACTATCGCCTGAGTTGCAATATGGGCAGTGTTGTATTTTACCTGGGCAGGTGTTGTGGGGTTCCGTATTGGCGTCATCAAGTAGGTGCTCAGAGGATAGGCATTGTCCCCTGTAGAGGTGAGAATGTTTGTCATTGGTGTCTATTTGTCTGTGTCTAACATGCATGCATGTGCAGGGCGATTTATACTCACCAATGAGCCATGTGTTGCCATGCCTCCCAGCTTCCAGGGCCCGGTGTAAGGATGACATTCTGAATATATAACTATCATGGGTGGAGCCAGGATAGTTTGCATAGACAGAAGTAATGATGCCCTTGGAATCACAAATAACGAGAACATTGATGGAGTGCCAGTGTTCCGCGTTGCAATATATATGCTTTGTTTCCCTAGGTGGACGTAGAGCAAAATGGGTGCAATCAATGGCACCGAGCACTTAAGGGAAGTGGGGGTCATGATGCCTACCCCCGGGGACCCAGACCAAGTCCAGCAACCCCGGAAGCAGGCATCAAGTTATCCCAAGCAAGCCCAACAACCCCTGCTAGGGGCTATTTGGGTGCAGTCCTGGCGCCTATGGCGCCAGGCTCATATGGAGAGTCAGTCTTGGTGCCATAGGCGCCAGGCTCATAGATTAAAACTTACCTGATGCAGACCATGCTGCAAAACCTACCTGATGCAGACCATGCTGCAAGAGCTCCAAGCCAAAAGAGGCTTGGAAGGGACTACTTTACCTAGGGACTATTTTTTTACTCGGGTGGGCCTGGGGAGGAATACTTACCTCAGACTACTTTGGAGGCTATTTAAACCACGCCCGAAGAGCAGCACACGCTTCGCGTTATTCTGCATCCAGCAGTGTAACGCTCACCGTGCCTGCAAGTCTGCATCCAGTCTTTTGCCACGCCCGCCTCGAGTTTGAAGCTCCTAGAAAAAGGGAGAAAGAAGGAGAAAAGGTTAGAACAAGAGCAATACCTTTGATCCTTATCTGAATTCCCGATCCATCGCGCCTTAGAGCTGGAAGAAAGAAGCTATTTTATGCGCGTTGCCTCGCCTGCTGCAGCGCCGCGCTGAACTCACCGGCCTTCGCGGCATCTTCACATTCCACCGCATTCTCCTGCATGTTCCCGCCGCACTCCGGCACCTAAGGAGAAGACAAGAACACCAAGGTGAGCCAAGGGAATACACAGAGGAATATTAGTACCCCCCCATAGACTTACCTGATTTTACCACCGGGGGTACTATTCCTCTTCACGGGTCGGCGCAGCTGCATCTTCGCCGAACCCCGGCCCCAAAGGGGAAAACAAAAGGACAGCAAGGTGAAGCAAAGGGACTAACAAGGGGAACCCTCCTCACCACAATAGACTTACCCGGTTTTACCGCCGGAGGCATTATTCCCCGAGACTTCATACTTTCTCTCAGCGCCTGAATAAGGGAGAAAGCAACAGGTTACATATTGACATTATTTTATCGAACTGTGTTGGATAATACAAATCCTTACCAGAATATTACCGGTTGTCACAAGGAACTCTTCACTAGGGTCAAGCTGCAACCTGCAAGGAATCGGACAAGAGTGAAAGTCAGGCATTTGAACTCTTACGAACTACATACTTACGGCGTCTTGCCGGGAATCTCGGAGTCAACATTGTTCTGGAACTTACCAATTTCTTCGAGCCAGTGAAGCAACTGGTTATCTACGCGCCCCTGCGCTCAATGCAGGATGGAGTGCACATCTTTTCATCAGGTGAGACTATAAGAGGGGACATCAAAGGTGATCAGTGGGGAGAGCAGCGGGGGTGGGGGGATTTACGCTCAACTCCACGGGTGGTAAATTCCCTTTCTCCATTTGCAGAAGAATATTCCTACGGGCCAAGCAAACAAAGCTAGGTGGGCTAGTCCAGTCCGTCATCTCGGCTCTACCCGTCACATTGGTGGAGACCGCAGCTGTCCAATTCAGATCGACGCCTCTGTGGGAGCCAGGTGAGCATAACAGAACGCGAAGCCTACCTACAAATTCCCTCCCGGGCGTTATGGATACCTCAGAAACTGACCAATTGGCCGAATTACTAGGGGAACTGAGGGCTGAAGCGCATTCCACCCGTCAAGAAACCAATGGTCTTAGGAGAGAACTGATTTTGTCAAAGGAGCGAACTGATGACCTTGCTATGCAAATATTGCAAAGCCAGGCTGGACAAGCACCCCTACCTGGTTCCGGGGGAAATCCAGCTCCTGTGTTGTCAAGTAACCCTGTGCAAATAAACCTACCAGGAAATATTGCATTAGCTCCACCCAAACGCTTTGCCGGAGATCCCAAAAGGTTCGCCATGTTTATGAACCAATGCCACTTGCACTTTTTATGCAGACCTGGATCCTTCCCAAACGATCAAGCCAAGGTAGCCTTTGTATTGTCATATCTCAGCGGCAGTGCAGCTGATTGGTCAATTCCACTAGTTACTCAGGATGACCCAATTCTTCGGGTTTTCAGGGATTTCAAACGAGCATAGAAAGACTATTTGCCCGGCACTCCCAACGACAGGCCCTGGATAACAAACTTTTGTCCCTACGACAGGGTAACCAGGATCTTCTATCCTACATTGCGACCTTTAATAGGTTGATAGTGGAAACCCGATGGCCTGAGGTAAAACGAATCACGTTATTTCATCGAGGGCTTCGAGGAGAACTCAAGGATGTCTTGGCTCAAATCGTGAACCCACCTCAAGACTGCGCTGAATATATAGACTTAGTGGTCCAGTTAGATCACAGACTTCAGAACAGAAAGGCTGATCAAGCCAAGTTTGAGAATCGGGTGTTGGTCAAAACCCACGCTAACCCCAAAGGAGCAGATGCTTCAGAACCCATGCAAATCGGAGGGGTTAAAGGACCCTTAACCCAGAAGGAAAGAGAAAGGAGACGGCAAATGCAATTGTGTCTATATTGTGGAACTTCTGGGCATTTTCTATGGGATTGCCCTGTAAAACCACCCAAGAAGGTGGTAGGAGCTGCTGATAAAAGCCATATGGAGTCAGACTCGGGAAACGACCACGCCCGACAAGCGTAGAGGTCCGCCTGCCGAGCTTGAAGAAGGATACTCAGACTTCGCATTTCATCATACCAATGGTCCTCGTAGAACCAGGGAAGCCATCGCGTATGCACGCAGTTAGGGCATACATTGATAGCGGGGCCATAGGAAACTATGTGGACTACGAATTGGCTTCCAGGATGAATCTACCTCTCTGCCGAAACACCACCTCAGATGTCATCACCACAGTCGATGGAACTGAAATTGCCTCTGGGCCTGTAACTCATTCCACCGCAGAGATGACACTATTGGGTCAGGATGGGCATCAAGAGACTATTGTGTTTGATCTAATCAAAGCCCCACAGTTCCAAATAATACTGGGGATACCTTGGTTGGAAACACATAATCCTTGTATTGATTGGCGAGAGAAGAGAATAACCTTCCCAGATTGTGCACAAACCTGTTACCCAAAGAAAAATCTGAACGCAGGCCTGGCCACAGTAACGACAGCAGTCATGAAACTACCTCCTGAATACCAAGAATTCCAGGATGTCTTCCAAAAAGAACAGGCAAACACCTTACCTCCTCACAGATCGTACGTGTTAGGGAGAATTCTCTCTTTAGGCTGAATTTCCTAACCTAGTGAGTCCCCCAGCAGCTTTGCTGGATTTCTGGAGTTTGTTTTTTTCTCCTGCCAAAAGTGAGACTCTTTTTCTCCCACTCTTGGACATGATTTATGGTGTTCCTTTAACTGTTAATGTGTTTTATGGGCTATGAGGTCCTTTACTCCATAGGGTCTCATGTGTTTTTACTATGTGTGTTACACAGCACCCTCTGTGCAGTAACACAGGGGTGTCATAGTGACACCCCGCCATAGACTCCATACCCTGGGACTGACTACTGTCTCCCAGGGCATGTAAAGTCACCATTGACTTTACTAGTCCCAAATTATTAACAGAAACCGGTACAAACCATCATATTGCGGACGTACTGGTCGGGGCAATTCGATTGCCCCGGGGTCTGTTAGTCAAGGGGGCACATCTCCGTCCCCCCTGATCGAGTTTTGGCTGGTGGCAGTGGATACTACTTTTTATATTCGACCGTGAATATATCCCTATGGGATTTTCCCATTGTTCGAGGCTACCAAATTTAATTATTTAATTCTCATAGCCTCGAACACACCGCCGGTTTATTTAATTAATATTAATTCGCCGGTTGGTATTTTTTGCCAGGACTCGATTCTAAAATGGCGTTTGTGTTCTCTTCTGTGACTCCAACCCAAGTCGAGCCCTTTGTTCCACTTTTTGGCGGGCTTCTCCACAGAAGCCTCCAAAAGTGGTGCCACTCTGTCTGGGTACCACAGGGGGTGTGGGAGGGGGTTTAGGCACCCTGGACTGAGTTACCTTGGTAACTCAAGTCGCACTCTTGTGTGATTGGCCCAAGTCGTGAGCCGGCCAGCTCACCACTTAGCATGTTTGATTGACAGCTAGGCTGAGTGAATGGGGGTATGCTGCATAAAAGCAGGGCTTTGGGGACTGGAACTTCAGAAGTCGCCACAGGACCTGAGAATCCGATGAGGAAGAAGCTGAGCCGACCTACCACGACGACACCACCGGTGGAGCCCTGCGGAACCGACTCACCACTTCCCGACGACAGAGAAGATCTCCCGGCTGGAGAGGCTTCTTCCCCTGACTGGTGGGCACAACCAGTTTACCTTCTTCTCTTCGCACCCCAGACCGGCTGGTGGTCGAATTGCCAGTGCCAAGCACCCCGGCAACCGGATAGCCACTTACCACTGGACCGTGAATCAAAGGACCGCTCCTTTTATCTGAGAAACTCTGCGGCTGGTTTCTTCCGTGGCAGTGCAACGGACTCCTGTCCTCCTCCCCGACGAGATCCTCTCTTCCCCCGGACGAAGCACCGACTTGCATCCGCTGCCAGGAACAACTGCCCCCGCTGGAGTATTCTCACCACTTTAAGGTACCATGTCCGCCAGGCCTCCCTTTCTAAAGATTGCTACAAGGTAATAATATTCCCTTAACCTTCTGGACTGGGCTGGCCGCCTTGACCTTCTAACTGGTCCCTTTCTTTGGTCCAACTCCTTTTTGAACCGTTACAAGACTTTTGTGCACTGCAACCGTGTGACCTTGGACACATTTCGTTTGATCCTCTTAAAGTGGATCCGGCCTACTGACTCTAAACTCACAGTGTTACTTTGCCTTCCCCTCTTGTTGTGTTCTTGTGAAAGTGTTGGGATCTGTTTCAAATTATACTCTGCTTTTCTCTCCCTTTTTAAAACGAATCATTAGAGTGCCATCTGTGTTAAGCGCTCACCGCTGTCTGAAAATAAGTGGGGCTTTGCTTAAGACTTGTCTAATATTCTTTTAAGAGAGTGTATATCTTTTAGTGACCGTGTTTTTGGATTGCTTACTATTAGTGCCTGTGTGTTTTTCTAGATGTGGTATTAATTAAATAATTATATCTCTTTTACACCAAGCTCTGGTCAGTGTTTACTTGTTCTATTGTGTTCTTTTTACCTATTGTGAATACTCTGTATACTGCCTAACTCTTCTTGAGGGAAGTCTGACTGCTCAGCCACAGCTACCAAGTGAATCTGTGTGGTACAGACTGCTACCAAGTGGGTTTACTGCCAAACACCTGTAGTCCTAAATCTTTTGCAGTGGTCCCAGAGGGAACTGCACAGGTTTCTGCCTAACACTGGTGTACAGCGGTGGGATTTGTATTGAGTATACACTTTAGAGTGCTTGTTGAACACTTTAGGAGAACTAACCACAGAGCTTAGCACTAAAAAGCTGATTTTCTAACTATGTCTGCTATGGAGAGTTGTACCCTAGAATCATTGTCTGCCAAAACTGCTGATTGCTTAAAAGTATTGTGTAGACATAAGAATCTCTCTGAGAAGGGCAAGAAAATGGAACTTATAGAAAGATTGTTAGAAAACCAAAGTTTGGGTGGTACAGTGGAATTTACTCCCCCCCCCCCAGCAAATGTAGAAAACAGTGATGGTATTGATCTGAATCAAAGTCTTGATAATGAGTCAGAAGAGGAAAGTGAACCTAATGAAGTTAGCCACTCTGAGCCTCTGTCTGCCTTACCTACTGTACCTACTGGGCCTATACCATGTCCTACCTGTAACCCTGCTTATTTTGAACTTGAAAAAATGAAGCTTGAATTATAGTACAAACGTTTTATTGCTCAATCTGAAAGAAACCAAGAGCTAGAGTTCAGAAGGATGAATGCCCAGGCTGAGCAGAAGCAAGCTGAGTTAAGACTCAGAGAAATAGAGCGTTATCATGAACTAGAAATGAAAAAGTTGTCTGTGGAAAATGATTCTCTCTCCTCTGGTTCTTCTAGGAGTTCCAGTCCCAAAAGACCCCGGATGCCTAAGGAATTAGTGGGTATGTATGAACCTAGGTTGGATGTGTTGGATTGGTTAAAAATGTTTGAGTATAATCATGGGCTCCAGGACATCACAGGGAATGAGTTACTTCCCTGGTTGTTCTCTAGGCTTCCCCCTGTTGCAACTGATGTGGTAATGGAGTTGGGGGAAGTGGATAAGAAGGATTATGAATGTGTGAAACTAGCTTTGATAGCTAGATTTGGGAAGACCCCTTCCCAGTACCTTAAGAGATTTAGGACCCTCAAAAAGCATGATGGTACCCCTTGGGCTACCTGGGTGAGTGAAAGTTTGAAAAACCTAGAGGGATGGATTAAACACTACAGAGTTAACACTTATGAAGGAATGAAGAACCTTGTAATGTTGGAGTCAATTTATGATGCCTGCTCTCCTGAGCTCAGACAGCACTTGGCTGATTCAAAGGAATTAGATTCCAGGAAGTTAGCTAATGTTGCTGACTTGTGGGTTTCCAACAGGGCCACTCACAAGGATTCTGGGGCTACTCGGAAAAAGGATGAGGGAAAACAGCCAAGAAAGGACTCCAAAGAGAATTCTAATAATTCCAATTCCAAAGAGGGCCCCAAACAAAACCAAAATGGTAAGCCACAAGGGAAACCAAGTCAGGCTAGTGTACCTCCTGGTGCCAAACCAGAAGGAGGTCAGAACAAGCCACCATTCCAGAAAGCATTTGGTAAATGCTTTGTTTGTGGCTCTACTGACCATGTGAAAGGAGATCCCAGATGTAAGGGTAAACCTCCAGGGGTCCAGCTTGTCTCCTTAGCCTTCGCTCCAGAGGAGGAAGTACAAATGGCAAGTGGAAACTTTCTATTACTGGCTGATGAACCCATTGGAGTCTCAGCCAGTGTTTCTTTAGTGTATCTGGGCCTGTGGGAACAACAGAACTTAGATGTGTATAATTCTATCCCAGATAATACTAAAGAGTATTATAAGGACAGTGTCCAGGTGAATGGTCAGGAGACTCCTGCCATTAGGGACACTGGGGCCAGCATAACTGTGGTGGACAAATCGTTTTTTCAGGCTGAGGATGTTGCTAAGGCACCCGAACGCCTCACCAAGTTAGCTGGAGGGCCTGTGCAGATGCTTCCCCAATTACCAGTTCTCATCCAGTGTCATGACATGACTGTGAAGATACCTGTCAGCATACAAAGTGAGGTGCCAGGAAGGGTTCTGCTGGGTAATGACTTGAAAACTCTTGGAGTAGTGTCACATACCCCCAGACCTCCCAGTAAAAGGTTACAGGAGCTCACCAGACCTGCAAGGGAGAGAACCATGAGAGGTACTCCCAAGGAGATGATGAAGACAGAGATCACTCCTGCTCCACTGGAGATGTCAGCTGCTGTCTCTAAGAAACTAAAAGAAAAAGGGAAACCTAAAACTTCTAAAAAGAACCTCACAGCCAGCACTCCGGTGCAGCCAACAAGGACTTCCCCTAGGTTGTCCAAAGTTACACCCGTAACTCCCCCTCCAGCTGAGGCTGAGAGGGAGGTACAACCCTGTGTGGTTGAACTAGACTCTGAAGAAGAGCTAGTGGAAGGCCAGGAACTCATTGGAGATCTGGATCCTGTTGACCATCCTGAGCTGCAGTCTTTACTGGCAGAAGGTGGACCCAACAGGGCAGACTTCAGTAAGGGACAGAGAGAATGTCCAACTCTGGAAGGTCTTCGCCACCAGGCAGATGCTCAGGCTGAAGGGCAAGAGCTTGGGAAATATAGGTTACACTGGGAAGATGGCCTCTTCTACAGTGAACCAACCGAGTCTGCACCTGGGGACAACACACGACTTGTGGTACCCCAAGAGAACAGACCACAGTTCTTGCAGTTAGCCCATGAGATTCCTTTGGCTGGTCACTTGAGTTTCAAGAAGACTAAGGAAAGGCTCTCACTCTACTTCTATTGGCCAAAGATGGGGGCTGAAGTAGACAAATACTGCAGGAGCTGCCACACCTGCCAGATTTCTGGTAAGGTTGGCTCCAAGAATGTGGCACCTTTAGTGCCTCTCCCTGTAGTGGAAGTCCCATTTGAGAGAGTAGGGATTGACATTGTTGGTCCCCTTGATCCTCCAACTTCCTCAGGCAACAGGTTTATACTTGTTGTAGTAGACCATGCTACTAGGTACCCTGAGGCAATTCCTATGAGGACTGTTACAGCTCCGGCTGTGGCTAAGGCCCTCCTTGGTATTTTTACCAGGGTTGGGTTTCCTAAGGACGTAATCTCTGACAGGGGGTCAAATTTTATGTCCCACTACATGAAAGCCATGTGGAAAACCTGTGGAGTTACTTACAAGTTCTCAACCGCATACCACCCTCAGACAAATGGGCTGGTTGAAAGGTTCAACAGAACCATGAAGAGCATGATAGGTGCTTTAGAGGACCCCCTTAAAAGAAAGTGGGACCGTCTACTGCCATGCCATCTCTTTGCTTATAGAGAAGTCCCTCAGGAGGCAGTAGGTTATTCTCCCTTTGAACTTTTTTATGGTCATCCAGTCAGAGGTCCATTGGCCCTGATCAAGGTTGGAGAGTGCTCCTTCCCCCAAGCCAGTCAGAGTGACTGACTATGTGATAGGTCTCCGAAGGAGAATGTCACAAATGATGGCGGAAGCAAGTGATAACTTGAAAGCTGGACAAGCATTGGTCAAGCACTGGCATGACCAAAAGGCTAACATGGTTGAGTTTACTCAGGACCAGCTAGTTCTCGTTATGATCCCAACAAGGCAGAGGGCCTTGCAAGACAAATGGATGGGACCCTTCAAAGGTGTGGGTTAACTTGGAGAGGTCAACTATCTGGTGGACTTGGGCAACCCCAAGGAGGCTCCAACAGTCTTCCACACCAACAGACTAAAAGCGTATGTCTCCAGACCTGATGTAGGAGCTTTGCTTCTAGCATCATCAGAGGAAGAAGAAGAGAGTGAGGGTCTCCCTGATCTCCTCAGAGGCTTACCTTTAGACGAAAAGATTGAAGGAGTAAATCTCTCTTCAAATCTGACACCTGAGCAACAGGAAGAGTGCAAATCTATGTTAAATCAATTTGCCTCTCTGTTCTCACTTTCACCAGGCTTGACCCCTTGAGGACAGCATGACATACTCACTGGTGACTGTCTGCCAGTCAAAAGCAGAGGATATCGAATGTCAGAAAATGTAAGAACCCACATCAAAGGTGAGGTCAACAAGATGCTTGATCTCGGGGTAATAGAGCCCTCTACTAGTCCATGGTCTAGCCCAGTTGTGTTAGTACCAAAGACAGGATCTAAAGAACTTAGATTCTGTGTGGATTACAGAGCTCTTAATGCAGTCACTAAGACTGATGCCCACCCTTTGCCAAGGACAGATGAGTTGGTGGATAGACTTGGTGCAGCCAAGTTCCTCAGCACATTTGACTTGACTTCAGGCTATTGGCAAATAGCCCTGACAGACCATGTCAAGGAGAAAACTGCATTTTCTACCCCAGTTGGCTTATACCAGTTTAAGGTTATGCCTTTTGGATTGAAAAATGCACCTGCTGCATTTCAAAGGATGGTAAACCAGGTTCTGAATGGGATGGAGGACTTCTGCATGGCATACTTGGATGACATGGCAGTGTTCAGCAATTCCTGGGAAGAACATGTGGACCACCTGAGATATGTTTTGCAGGCTCTTGGAAAGGCCAATCTGACCATAAAGGCAAGTAAATGCCAGATTGGACAGAGTAAAGTGGTCTACCTTGGACATGAGGTAGGAGGTGGAGAAATAAGGCCTTTGCTCAGTAAGATTGAAGCTGTGCAAAATTGGACAACACCTACTACTCAGACCCAGGTGAGAGCCTTCTTAGGTCTCACTGGGTACTACAGGAATTTCAATGAGAACTATGGGTCCATAGCTTCTCCACTGAATGTCATCTCCTCTCCTAAATTCCCTAAAAAGGTTGGGTGGAATGAGGAATGCAATCAGGCCTTTGAAACCCTGAAAAAGGCTCTTTGCCAAGCCCCAGTACTCAGAGCTCCTGACTACCACCAAACTTTCATTGTGCAAACAGATGCTTCAAATATAGGAATAGGTGCAGTCCTCAGTCAACTGGATGGGAAAGGTAGGGAGCACCCCATTTGCTTCCTCAGTAGAAAACTGAAGGATCCTGAAACAAGGTGGGCAACCATTGAACGAGAATGTTTTGCTATTGTGTGGGCTCTGAAGAAGTTTAGGCCATACTTGTATGGTTCTACTTTTGTCATTCAGACTGACCACCAACCCTTGAGATGGTTAATGCAAATGAAAGGGGAAAGCCCCAAACTATTGAGATGGTCAATCTGCCTGCAATGGTCTGATTTCACCATTGAGCACAGGTCAGGGTGTCACCACCAAAATGCTGATGGTCTCTCTAGGATGTATGTCATCGACTAGAGGCATGAGATTCATCCAGGAGTGGATTAAATCCTCCTGTGCCTTAGTCTGGGGGGGGGGGGCGAGTGTTAGGGAGAATTCTCTCTTTAGGCTGAATTTCCTAACCTAGTGAGTCCCCCAGCAGCTTTGCTGGATTTCTGGAGTTTGTTTTTTTCTCCTGCCAAGAGTGAGACTCTTTTTCTCCCACTCTTGGACATGATTTATGGTGTTCCTTTGACTGATAATGTGTTTTATGGGCTATGGGGTCCTTTACTCCATAGGGTTTCATGTGTTTTTACTATGTGTGTTACACAGCACCCTCCGTGCAGTAACACAGGGGTGTCATAGTGACACCCCACCATAGACTCCATACCCTGGGACTGACTACTGTCTCCCAGGGCATGTAAAGTCACCATTGACTTTACTAGTCCCAAATTATTAACATAAACCGGTACAAACCATCATATTGTGGACGTACTGGTCGGGGCAATTCGATTGCCCCGGGGTCTGTTAGTCAAGGGGGCACGTTTCCGTCCCCCCTGATCGAGTTTTGGCTGGTGGCAGTGGATACTACTTTTTATATTCGACCGCGAATATATCCCTATGGGATTTTCCCATTGTTCGAGGCTACCAAATTTAATTATTTCATTCTCATAGCCTCGAACATACCGCCGGTTTAGTTAATTAATATTAATTCACCGGTTGGTATTTTTTGCCAGGGCTCGATTCTAAAATGGCGTTTGTGTTCTCTTCTGTGACTCCAACCCAAGTCGAGCCCTTTGTTCCACTTTTTGGCGGGCTTCTCCACAGAAGCCTCCAAAAGTGTTGCCACTCTGTCTGGGTACGACAGGGGTTGTGGGAGGGGGTTTAGGCACCCTGGACTGAGTTACCTTGGTAACTCAAGTCGCACTCTTGTGTGATTGGCCCAAGTGGTGAGCCGGCCGGCTCACCGCTTAGCATGTTTGATTGACAGCTAGGCTGAGTGAATGGGGGTATGCTGCATAAAAGCAGGGCTTTGGGGACTGGAACTTCAAAAGTCGCCACAGGAACTGAGAATCTGACGAGGGAGAAGCTGAGCCGACCTACCATGACGACACCACCAGTGGAGCCCTGTGGAACCGACTCACCACTTCCTGACGACAGAGAAGATCTCCCGGCTGGAGAGACTTCTTCCCCTGACTGGTGGGCACAACCAGTTTACCTTCTTCTCTTCGCACCCCAGACCGGCTGGTGGTCGAATTGCCCGTGCCAAGCACACCGGCAACCGGATAGCCACTTACCACTGGACCGCGAATCAAAGGACCGCTCCTTTTACCTGAGAAACTCTGCGGCTGGTTTCTTCCTTGGCAGTGCAACGGACTCCTGTCCTCCTCCCCGACGAGATCCTCTCTTCCCCCGGACGAAGCACCGACTTGCATCCGCTGCCAGGAACAACTACCCCCGCTGGAGTATTCTCACCACTTTAAGGTACCATGTCCGCCAGGCCTCCCTTTCTAAAGATTGCTACAAGGTAATAATAATCCCTTAACCTTCTGGTCTGGGCTGGCCGCCTTGACCTTCTAACTGGTCCCTTTCTTTGGTCCAACTCCTTTTTGAACCGTTACGAGACTTTTGTGCACTGCAACCGTGTGACCTTGGACACATTTCGTTTGAACCTCTTAAAGTGGATCCGGCCTACTGACTCTAAACTCACGGTGTTACTTTGCCTTCCCCTCTTGTTGTGTTCTTGTGAAAGTGTTGGGATCTGTTTCAAATTATACTCTGCTTTTCTCTCCCTTTTTAAAACAAATTATTAGAGTGCCATCTGCGTTAAGCGCTCACCGCTGTCTGAAAATAAGTGGGGCTTTACTTAAGACTTGTCTAATATTCTTTTAAGGGAGTGTATATCTTTTAGTGACCGTGTTTTTGGATTGCTTACTATTAGTGCCTGTGTGTTTTTCTAGATGTGGTATTAAATAAATAATTATATCTCTTTTACACCAAGCTCTGGTCAGTGTTTACTTGTTCTATTGTGTTCTTTTGACCTATTGTGAATTCTCTGTATATTGCCTAACTCATCTTGAGGGAAGTCTGACTGCTCAGCCACAGCTACCAAGTGAATCTGTGTGGTACAGACTGCTACCAAGTGGGTTTACTGCCAAACACCTGTAGTCCTAAATCCTTTGCAGTGGTCCCAGAGGGAACTGCTGCCTAACAGTACGATTGTCAAATCGATCTCATACCCGGTGCACAACCCCCTTGTAGCAGGATCTATGCCCTTACGGAACCTGAGAACCTTCACCTACGACAATACTTAGACCAGTACCTTGCCAATGGCTTTATTCGCCCATCCAAGTCCCCTGCATCTTCAGCTTTGTTCTTCGTGCCCAAAAAGGAAGGTGACCTCAGAACGGGCATAGACTACCGCGCATTGAACCAGATAACTGTTAAGAACCGATACCCATTGCCTCTGATCCCTGAACTACTAGACCAAGTGAAGGACGCCTGCATATACACTAAATTAGATCTCCGGGGGGCATACCATCTGGTACGTGTAAAAGAGGGCGACGAATGGAAGACTGCTTTCCGCACTAAGTATGGGTTATTTGAATACCAGGTGATGCCTTTCAGGTTGTGCAATGCAGCAGCAGCCTTCCAATACTTCATGAACGATGTCCTTCGTGAACTCATTGACGTTTGTGTTGTCGTTTATATCAATGATATTCTACTATACTCCTCTTCAGAATCTGACCATGGGAAGCACGTCCGAGCAGTCCTTGAGAAATTGCGCCAGCACAAACTATATGCAAAACTGGAAAAATGCGTTTTTGTGCCACAGAAGTTTAATTCCTTGGGTTTATCCTGACCCCAAAGGGAGTCCGAATGGACTCATGAAAGGTGGACGCAATCCTTAAGTGGCCATCACCAAGTTCAGTTAAAGGAGTACAAAGCATGCTCGGCTTTGCCAATTTCTACCGCAGATTCATCCCGGATTTTTCACATGTTGTACATCCCATCACAGCACTCTTGCGAAAAAATAAACGCTTTATGCGGACTGAAGAAGCTGAAAAAGCCTTCCAAGAGCTGAAAGCGAAATTCACGTCTGCACCTGTATTAAAGCAACCGCGCCCTGAACTTCCATACATAGTGGAAACTGATGCATCCAGTCTAGCCATCCAGTCTAGCCATTGGAGCTGTCCTGTCTCAAAGGGACCCTGAAACTGGCCAGCTTCACACAGTAGCATTTTGGTCCAGAAAGTTCTCGGCACCCGAGTTAAACTATGCGGTTACCGACAAGGAGTTATTAGCCATTAAATCCGCCTTCAAGGCTTGGCGGCACTATCTTCTCGGTGCCAGGCATACCATTACTGTGATCACCGATCACCGGAACTTACAGTATTTAAAGACAGCTAAGGCCCAATCGTCACGTCAACTCCGATGGGCATTGTTCTTTGCGAGTTCGATTTCGTGATAACCTATCGACCAGGTTGTAAGAATGGTAAAGCAGACGCCTTATCCCGAATAGGGATGGGAGAGCCAGAAGTGAACCCAGAACCAGTACCTATAATTTCCGAACAAAGGATTCTTGGCATGACTACTCTACAGACACTCGAGGACATTCGGGTAAAGATCCAGCAACTCTTTGATCCTACAGCCCTGCAGGACTGGGTAAAGAAAGGCCCGGACTACTCTGTCACCAATGATCTGCCTTATTACCAAGGGCGGCTATTTCTGCCACACAAAGAACTACAAGAGCTAATCATTTCCCGTTATCATGATACCCTAATGGAGGGGCACCCAGGTATTGCAAAAACTGAAGCTAAAATTAAAAGACAATTCTGGTGGCCCACCTGGCGAAAGGATATTAAGCCATTTGTGATGTCTTGTGGCATTTGCGCCCAAAACAAAAGTCAAAAGAAAAAACTAGCTTAGACATTCCGCCTACACCATGGCACATCTTATCGTTAGACTTTATTACTGATCTACCCCCATGCAATGGATTTAACACCATTCTAGTTATTGTGGATCTTTTTTCCAAGATGGCCCACTTTATCCCTTTAAAGGGATTACCTTCAGCTTCAATCGTGGCCAAGGAGTTCCATGAAAACTTTGTTCGCATATACGGATTTCCGTCCATATTGGTCTCTGACCCGGGCAGTCAATTCATTTCACATTTTTGGAAAAAATGCTGTCAATTGGCACAAATCGATGTGAGGTTATCGACCAGTCACCACCCCAGACCGATGGTCAAACGGAGAGGACCAACCAGACTCTCAAACAATACCTGCGTTGTATGTTACATCAGACTGAGAGTAATTGGAAAGACATTCTTTGGATCGCCGAATATGCATACAATAATTCAGTACACTCTGGAACTGGACAAAGCCCCTTTTATACCTTATATGGGCACCATATTCGAACCTCAGACCTTGACTTACCCCAACACTTAGAAATGCCAGCAGTGGACCATCTGCACGCTACGATTACACAAGCCTTTAAGAAAGCAACTACACATTTAAAACAGGCAAAAGAAAAATACAAGAAAGATGCTGATCGGCATAGAAGTGATACTCCACAATACCAGATAGGGGACCAAGTATGGTTAGCCACAAAACATATACCTCTAAAGGGAACACGGACCTTTAACCCCAAATATTTGGGACCTTACTCTATTAAGGCCATTATCAACCCGGTGGCTGTCAAGTTGGACTTACCTGCTAATATGCAAATTCACCCCGTCTTTCATGTGTCACTTTTGAAGCCAGTGCAACCAGGGACAAGACTAACCAAGCCACCAGACCCCATCCTTGTAGACGGAGAACCCGAATTTGAAGTTAAGAACATCCTGGACTCCAAGCTGATAAAGTCCAAACTTTTTTATTTAATCGACTGGAAAGGTTACAGACCACAGGAAAGGTCATGTGAACCTAGTGACCATGTTCATGCACCCTGATTGGTGAAAAAATTCCACCAAAATTTCCCAGACAAACCGAAACCACAGGGAAGAACGACTTTAGGAGGGGCCTTGGGGGGGGGGGTGCTGTCATGATGCCTACCCCCGAGGACCCAGATCAAGTCCTGCAACCCCGGAAACAGGCATCAAGTTATCCCAAGCAAGCCCACCAACCCCTGCTAGGGGCTATTTGGGTGCAGTCCTGGCGCCTATGGCGCCAGGCTCATATGGAGAGTCAGTCCTGGCACCATAGGCACCAGGCTCATAGATTAAAACTTACCTGATGCAGACCATGCTGCAAAACTTACCTGATGCAGACCATGCTGCAAGAGCTCCAAGCCAAAAGAGGCTTGGAAAGGACTACTTTACCTAGGGACTATTTTTTTACTCGGGTGGGACTGGGGAGGAATACTTACCTGGGACTACTTTGGAGGCTATTTAAACCATGCCCAAGAGCAGCACATGCTTCGCGTTATTCTGCATCCAGCAGCGTAACGCACACTGTGCCTGCAAGTCTGCATCCAGTCTTCTGCCACGCCCGCCTCGAGTTTGGAGCTCAAAGAAAAAGGGAGAAAGAAGGAGAAAAGGTTAGAACAAGAGCAATACCATTGATCCTTACCTGAATTCCCGATCCATCGCGCCTTCGAGCTGGGAAGAAAGAAGTTATTTTATGCGCGTCGCCTCGCCTGCTGCAGCGCCGCGCTGAACTCACCGGCCTCGCAGCATCTTCACATTCCACCGCATTCTCCTGCATGTTCCCGCCGCACTCCGGCACCTAAGGAGAAGACAAGAACAGCAAGGTGAGCCAAGGGAATACACAGAGGAATATTAGTTACCCCCCCATAGACTTACCTGATTTTACCACCGGGGGTACTATTCCTCTTCATGGGTCGGCGCAGCTTCCACTGCAAGTTCTGTTCTGCAAAAATAAAATACTAACTTCTGTAAGTCAGGACAGAGACCAATCTCTAGAATGACGACCTTGGTAGATATGAAAATAGCCAGAGAGCACTTCTTACATAAACTATTTGTGAGAGGTGAATGGGCTGAGCAGGGCCAGGATGCCTGGTTGCAGGCCATCACGCGACAGGTCACTGAAACAGGGTCAGACTTATGGAGAGATCAGGGTCCATTACATGTGGCCCTGAGTGAACTATATATGGCTCCTAAGGCCAAATATGAACACGACAAGATTGTTAGGATAGCGGCATATTTATATTTATATATGGGAGCCATACAGAATAAATGTGCTGAAGGCCATGATCTGGCAAAAAGGCAACAGATGGCGTTAGAGAAGGCCCAATCTGATCTGGACTCTTCTGAGCAAAGGCTGCACAGAAGCCAGGAGTCAGAAAATGAGACCAGACAGTACATCACTAAAATAAAGGAGGATATGGATGTGCTGCAAAAGGAAAAGTCAGAACAGGATACCAGATTTCTGGCCTTGCAGAAGGAACACCAAGAAGGTTTGGACTCCCTACTGCAAAGCCAGAAAAAGCTGGAGCAACAACTGGACTTTAACAGGGTATGTGCTGAGCAGGTAGTCACCCTGCAAGGCCACCTAGATAGAGTGAAGGCAGAGAGCAACAAACTAATTCTGAAAGACCTGGATACCCAGGCAGAGTTTGATCAGGAGCGCCAAAAAGCTGGTGCCTTTCAACGGCAGAGGGACGACCTGGCAGCACAGATGCAGGCTCTCAGTCAGGAAAGAGACACTTTAGGCCAGGAAGTCTGCCATTTAAAAAAGGAAATTGAAGAAAATCACCTGGCCCTCCAGGGGCTGGGTGACCTCCAAAAAGAAAACCAGAACTTGGTAGAGCACACCAGAAGGGTGGGAGAGGCTCTGGCAAGAAAGGAGCAGGCCAATAGGGACATTGCCCAGGAGGTAACCCTCCTGCAGCAAAGACTGGCCCAGTTCTCCAGGACCAACCAGGAAGCACAGAGGGAAAATGAGGCCCTCTGTCAACACAATGATAGGCTCCAACAACAGGTAGTGATGCAGGAGAGACTGATAGAGTCTAGTAAGGCCTTAACTGAGGAACTGAAGGCACAAATGCAGGCTCTTGCATTGCAACAGGGAGCAGGGGCGGATAGAGATGAGGTTCGCTGGGAAATGGAAACTCCGGAGCATAACCTCAGGAGCCCTAGTACCAGAGGCCCTCATACCTCTCAGTCCCTGGACTCTGCCACCCCCATGTCCCCTGGCGCACGTGAGCACAGGGCCACAGGGATGGCAGATTACTATCCAGCCAGAAGCATGGGGCTCATAGGCCAGTACCACCCAGGAATGGAGGGGCGGGCATCCGGGTATGGGCACCCAAGCACAGTGCAATTTAATGGGGAACCCCAGGAGAGTAGGCCCATTAAGGGCATCCTGAAAACCTCTGCCCAGTTAGGTCAGTGGAGGGGGTACCCATCAAATCCTGGCAGCAAGGAGGAATCTGAAGACTCCTCTGAACTGCGCAGGACACAGGAGACCAGGTCCCCACATTCTGCCAGCCATTCCCAGGCTCGCAGAATCCGGGAAAACCTGGAAGAACAGACGGGAACCTCTGGGAGCAGTGCCTCTGAGTCCGAGGACGAATGGACAAGGGTTACCCGAACCAAAAAGGCCAATAAGGCAAAAAGGGCCTTGCTTAAGGACCCCTTAAAGCAGATTAAGGCTATCAGGAGCGTCATCACGCCTTACCATAAGAACGCTAAGTATTCTGTTTGGGAGCACTTAGAGTTGTTTGAACAAATGATGGAGACTTTCCATTTGAAGGACAGCCAAAGCTGTATTCAATATGTAAAGTGGACCTTCTCCCCGGAATACTCCAGTTTCTTTGCGGGGCTGGAGGACCAAAATCATTTAAGATGGTCCACCTATAAGGCGGCCATCTTGAAACATTTTTCTGTTCACAGAAATCCTCAAGAGGCTCGCAAGGCAGCCTACAATTTGCAATGTGGGGAGGATCAGGCCCCACAAGAATTTGTGCAGGAGTTAAAGCGTGCTTTTGCACAGACCACAAGAAGGGTGCGCACGGATAGCAGAGAATTTATTAATACGTTTTTCCATGCCTTGCCCAAATATATCATGACCCAGCTCGTGAGGGATTTTCACGAGAAAAGATCTTTAGACTGGGTCATTGAACAGGCTACCCGGATCTATGAGGTGCAGAAACCGGTAGATAGCAAAAGTAATGCCCAGAAAAACCCCAAAGCCAACAGCACCCCTGCTGCTGCCAAGGTGGCAGAGGTAAAGGTCACCCCCGTTTTGGATTTGGAGATGGGGGGGCCTAAAAACCTACCTGCACCTAATAATGCTAGGCCCAGAAGGTCCTCGGGCCAGTCACAGGCAGGGAGTGAAAGAGGTAGTCCCCCCAATGGGGTCCCTCGCTCTCCTGACTATGTAAGTCCTCGCTACAAAGGTAACAGTCCAAGCCTGGGTTATGTGTGGACTCCCCCAGCCCAAGGGGGGGGATCCAACCGAGCACCAAATCCAGGGAACTTCCCTCCAAACTTCCCACAGGAGGGCAGAAATTTACCAAACCCTGGGCAGAACTTTTTCCCCAGATATCCACCCGACTTTCAGCCCCAAAACCATCCATCCTTCTTTCCCCAATTCCCTGAGCCCAGACCACTGAATCCGGGAGAGGGGAGGCCAAGGGTGGAGGGGTACCCAAATCTTCCCAACCCGGGGTATTACCAGAGGAGGGATAGCTACCCTTCCCGGGATCAGCCCAGGGGAGAAAACAGGGCCCCGTATCAGCCTGAGCGGGTTTCCCAGTTGGAGCGCCAGGTTCAAAACATGGCGCGGGATCTGGGTCACATACTGAGGGCTCAGCAGAACCCTCAGATGGGCGTGCCGGCGCAGAACGCACCCAACTCTGGACCTGGTGCTCCAGAACAATGACGGGGGCAGCACCCCGATAACTCACCGGTTCCCAGGGAGGAGACACGAGGGGAAGGGGGGTGTGAAGCCTTGGAGGAAGCTTCCTTCCTCACTTGTAAACAGCCCCTGGAAACCCAGGAACCGGAAACAAAATCTCTTGCCCCTGAAAGTCTGCCTCCTAAGGAGCAGAGGGGGGGTAGGAGAAACAAAAGACCCAAACAGACTCAGTTTGAGGAGGAGGTACAGATCTTCCAATTTGAGGGAGAGGGATCCTCAGAGGATCCTGGGAAAAGGATCTTCTCCTTCAGAGATGGGGCAACTCCTCCCAAAGAAAAATGGGTCCCTAGGGATGCAAATCCAGACTGGGGAGATGTGGAGACTGAGCTACCGCCGCCCACCATCTCATCCCAGAACCAACAGCAAGAAAATCCCCTGGTTCAAACCCATCCTGGTGACTGCCTCCAAAAAGGGGGGGGGCGGCCTAGAACCAGAGCCAGGGGAACCCACAATGGCTCTGATCTCCAGTTGCCAACTTTTTCTTTCAGATTCCCAAGGCTCTCCACAGAATTCTGCCCAAAATTCTTCTCTCGCGATGTCCAAAACCAGAAAATTAGCCCACCAGTTGTCCAAAAATGTACATTATCTGTGCCCCCTTGAGGAGAAGGAGGGAAGATATTATGCCCCGGTACAAGTACAGGGGCAGGGTACAATCTTGGCACTGGTGGACACTGGATCTCAAGCTACCCTTCTGTCCAGAAGGGCCTTTGACGAACTGAATGCAGGAAGGGGAGAGAATTACCAAATTCCTCTCACCTCTCTTCCTGGACAACTGCAGAACTTTGACAGGAAGGAAATTCCCGTCGAGGGGACGGCAGACTTGGACATTAAAATTGGGCGACACAAGTTGAAACACCCGGTCATAGTTGTGACCCCAGAGGGCACCCCTTGTTTACTAGGGAATGACCTCCTGAGAAGGTTGTCACCCCTAATAGATTGCGTAAACAAGGTCCTCTGGACCCAGACTAGCCGACCAATAAAATTAAAACAGAGTGTCAACCATGTTAGTTTAAAAGGCACCTGCCACATGGTTGAACAAAAATCTGACCAAGTAGAATTTCACTTCCAGAACAGCCAAATTCCAGACGTGACAGTAATAGCAGTAGGACCACAGACTGGTGATGGGGGGTCCTCTCTATTTCTGAAAATCAACCTTCCTTCCAGTTTAAGGTGGTACTCCACACTGGAAGGAAACACCCTGAAATTCTATACTAATCCACAATCAGAAACTCCCACTCCTATAGTCCAGAAAGATGTGAAATCAGCTCAGAGCCTGGCTGATATTCAGCAAATTGGAGAGCAGTTGTTCATCCCGGTTCAGTTAAATGATGGGAAGGACTCTGTTCTCGCTCGAGTGTGTGTGAACAACGGTAAGAGCTTCATCAGCGAAGCCATGTTCCGCCAACTCCCAAAAGATCCAGCCATTCCCACCTTAAAACTGGACCTGGAAGCACCTAATTCCAAACATCTCCTGCCAAGCAGGTGTATGCTCAAAATCTCCATTGGCAACAAGAGCATAGTCCACAATTATTGGGTCGTGCGAGACGTCCCTGCCGCCTTTTACTTAGGCAGTGACATTCTCAATCGCTTTGCCATTAGTTTGGACCTAATAAACTTCAAAGCTTGGTCCCGATTAGCGGATAATCCCATGGGCTTTGATGATCCAGAAAAAGCATTTAGGTCAGCTCAATTGCTACCTTATGCAGTTGAAATTCAGGTTAAAGAGGAAGTCACCATCCCAGAAAGGACCCGACAATTCTCCCTGGAAGTGAAAGGTAAAAGGGGACAAGAGTTGAAAAACCCTGATGCTTACATACATCTAAATGCTTCTCTCCAACAGCAAGGGTTGGGGGTAAACCCAACTCCATTAGTCAACATAGAACATGACACCATTCCAATAGAGGTGGATAACAGCGACTTAAAGAGTATTACTCTAGCCGCAGGCACCATTATTGGAATGGCGGTTGATGACCGACATTTCTCCATTGATCTTGTAAATGAACTGTTAGGACCAATCCCCAAGGACTGTTTTGACAGTGACAGTGAGGACAATACAACACCAGACAGGATTTTTACCCGGCACGGGGGGAACTTCCTGGTGTACACTTCCTGCCCCTATGGTAAGGAAGATGTGACTTGTGACTTCAGGAGGGATGAGGTGATTTTCCAGGTTCATGAGGGCTGCCTTTCCCACCTGAAGCCTCCAGTCCAAATCAGCACTCTGACCAGGGACTTCTCCACCCAGTTGGAGGAGGCCGCTGAGATAGCCAAACCAGAAGTCTTTCCAGGCTTCAGGCAGATGGTGGAAGAGAGAGTCAACCTAGCTGATGCCTGTGTGACTATGGAACAAAAGCAAAAGTTGAAACAAGTTTTCTTGGATTTCCAAGATCTCTTTGCGGTAGACTCATATGACTGTGGTCGCACTGACATCCACACAACAACAATCCCCACGGACCCTGGCATGACTCCAGTGTTTGTGAAGCAATATCGCTTGCCTCTCGCATCCATGGAGTCCCTTACTGAAATAATTAAGAACCTTGAGTCCCGGGGAATAATCCGTCCAGTCCACAGCACCTTCAATAATCCGGTGCTGGGAATATTGAAGCCAAACGGCCAGTGGAGACTCTGCGCCGACCTCAGGGAGCTCAACAAACGGGTCCATACTTCCCGATGGCCTCTGCCCTACATTGACCAAGGGCTGGCCCAGATCCAGGGGTCACAGGTATTCACTGCAATAGACCTGACCAATGGATACTGGACCGTGCCTGTCAGCAGGGAGGACCAATACAAACTGGCTTTTACCTTTGGGGGCCAGCAATACACATGGACCCGGACTCCCTTCGGATACCTCAACTCCGGCAATGAATTCAACATTTTCCTACACAAGGCCATGCCCGATCTGGGTGCGAGGGGTAACCTGGCTTATGTAGATGATGTCCTCATCAAAAGTTCATCTGTGGAGGAACATATAGCGGAGATCCGTTATGTTCTGACACAGTTGAGGGCCGCCGGAGCAAAACTTTCCTTTCAGAAAGCACAGTGGTGTAGAACCCGTGTTAATTTCTTGGGGCATGAGATTACTCCTCAGGGTCTCTGTCCCCAGGAAAAGAAAGTGGAAGCACTTCAGAAACTGAAAGACCCCACAACTCTGCGGGAACTAAGGAGCCTCCTTGGACTGACTAATTACAGCAGAAAGTTCATTGAGGGCTACGCAGAGATCACCAGACCCCTGATTCATCTCCTGAAGGGGGGGGGTCAAGTGGGAATGGGGTCCAGAACAAGCCGAGGCGGTAAAACAACTCAAGAGAAGCCTCTCACAAGCGCCTTGCCTAGCTTACCCTGTCAGAAACAAGGAGTTCTTCCTGGAGACGGGGTTCTCTAATACGTGCTTGATGGCAGTATTATACCAAAAGCATGACAGGGTCAATAAAGTAATCTCCTATGCGAGCAAAACTTTATCCTCTGTGGAGGAAAAATTCAACGATTGTGAGAAGGCACTCCTGGCAACGGTGTGGGCATTGAAGAATTACCGCCCGTTTATCCAGGGGGAACACATCATAGTGGAGACTCCACACCAGCCTCTGCAATATCTCCAAAGTGACAGAATCCGGGCCGGAAATGTGAGTAATTCCCGAATTACTTCCTGGATTCTGTCAATGCAAGGCTTTCCTGTGGAGGTCAGATATGGCCAAAACAAGAAGAGTCCCATCGCGCAAGGTCTGGCTGACTTGCATGATTGTGCCAGAGAAAACTGTCTCGAGGACGAAAGTCTAAAAATCAAGGACAACATGGAGGCATACCTTAATTCCCCACACAAAGTCTTTGAAGAAGACAAGTGTGAGGGAATGCCCACTGTGTATGTGGATGGATGCTCTTACCATGTTGACAACAACGGGGAGAAAGAACTGGTGGCCGGCGTAGGGAATGCATGGATGAATGAGTCCCCAGAACCCTCCGCTGGATACAAAATTGGTCCCCGAAGTAGTCAGGTGGCAGAATTGATGGCTGTGCATCAGGCCATCCTCACTGCTGTCCAGCATCAACTCCACGAACTGGTCATAATCACAGATTCGGATTATGTACGGAACGGGTTCGTGGAGCACCTGGTTAATTGGAAAACCAGAGGCATGTTATGTGCTAACAACAAACCCTTGAAACATGGGAAGTTGATCCAAAACATTGATGATCTGGTCACCTCGAATGAGATGACCATCTATTGGAAAAAGATCAAGGGTCATTCCAAAGTAGAGGGACCAGACAAAACTGGAAATGACTTAGCTGATCAGCTGGCCAAAACCGGGGCAATCCAAGGGGATCTAATTGAGATTGAGTCCCTGTTGGGGGAAATCCAGGTCACTGCTATCACTAGGTCCCAGACAAATGCTCACAACGACCTTTCAATTGCACAATGGAGTAAGGAGACCCCTGATGCTGATTTGATTACCGCTCAGAAGGGGGATCCAATAATTGGTACATTTTACCAGCACCTTGAGGACCCTGAGAACTTTCCCCTGACGGATACCGATTATATTGGGAAAGAGGACCTAAGAGTGTTGATGAAATGTCCAAAAATGTTCCGGATCCAAGACGGTTTGCTGGTAAGGAAATCTAAAGCTGGCCACGATCAGTGGGTGGTTCCTACCTCATTCCGAAGCCTGATGTTAAGTCACGCCCATGATGCGGCCACCGCCGGTCACAGGGGGTTTCACACAACATTGGAAATCTTAAGAGAGGTTGCATACTGGCCACACATGGGGCAGGACCTCGACCAATACTTGAAGGGGTGTCTTGTGTGTGCACAATTTCAGCCATCATCCCTCACGCACCGTGCGCCTCTCCAAAAGAGGGGGATGACACTGCCATGGTCAGATTTACAAATCGACTTTGTAGGCCCCGTGATTCGCTCTGCTAGGGGGAATAAGTACATGTTGACTGTGACATGCTTGTTGACCAAGTGGGTGGAATGTCTCCCAGCCCCAAACTGCAAGGCAGAAACGGCAGCTGCCTTGATGATTAACCACATCTTTTCCCGTTTCGGTCTACCTCAAAGGATTGAGTCAGACAGAGGTAGCCACTTCACCAGTGAAGTGATGACAAAGATGTGGGAGATACTGGGGGTCAAGAGAAAGCTGCATATTGCTTATAGACCAGCTTCTTCTGGGGCAGTAGAGAGATATAACCGAACCATTGTGAGCATATTAAAGAAGTTTGTGGCAGATTCTGGGCCAAGTTGGGATATCCGATTACCTCTGGTCCTAATGGCCATCAGATCTACCCCTTCATCTGCAACCAAAATGTCACCATTTGAGTTGATGACTGGACGCAAGATGGTGCTTCCTCAGCATTTGCTCTACAGGACCCAAGAGCAGACACCGATAAATGCCTCCACTACTCATGAGTATGTGGAGAATTTAAGGAAACACCTCCAACATGCTTTTGCTTATGCTCAGCGGAATCGAGAAAGATCAGCTGATAGCATGAAGACCCATTATGACCTGAAAACTTCCAGGAAGGAATATCAGGTGGGAGACCGGGTCTATCTATACAACTTCCAAAGGAACCAGGCCAAGCAGCGCAAACTTTTGCCTACATGGAAGGGACCCTTTGAGATCATCGACAAGATCTCCCCTGTGGCCTACAAGATCCGCATCCCCAAAGGCGGTTCGGCAGAGGGGGAAGACAAGTGGGTCCACATAAACCAGTTGAAATGTTGCCATCCCAGGCACACTCTGCAACAACTGGAGGAATCCTCTGGAATCCTAGCGGGTATTGTCTCAGACTAATTCAGTTCCAACCATAAAACATACCACATCTAGTCTCTAAAATATTGTGATTTGCATGAAACTGTCTCTTATCTATACTGTTTTTTTTTTCAAAATAAGAATGTAATGTTTCGTTATGATGAAATGCATATGCTGCCCCACTATCTCAACAGTGGTGGAAACACGTCTATGAGTAGGTATTGCCGCTCTCCCTTTGTCGTCCTAGGAGAAAGAAAACCTGGAGACGGGCCAAGGAGGACGATCCGGAGACCGGGAGCAGAGACGCAATGGGCCCGGGGTACCGCCCAATATTCCCATCAGGACCGGCGAGGAGAACCGATCGATCAGTACCGGATGGAGGAAAAGATGCTGAACTGTGCCATTTGCAGAATTGGAAGAAGATTATGCGGACAGACCAGTGCGTGGGTCAAAACCCTTGTGCACCCGACTCCCCATCGACTCAAATTCAAGGGGCAGTCACGTGGGGGGATGTGTTGGGGGTCCTGACCCACGTTTGTGCTATCATGCTACAACATTTGGTGCTGTGGGCTTAAGAAAGTTCAAGATGGCGGAAAACCCACATGTGCGCCGAAATCCAGGAAAGCTGCGCAGTTTGTGCGCACACCAAAATGGTTGCCTCACTTGCCACCCACCAGTGCGAGAATGATAGGCCGGGTTGCCATGAGGGAAATGGGTTGCCAAAGGAAAAACAGTGGCGCCGGTTAGCTTCAAAGCGCTTTAAAACCACCCTGTGTTTCTCTGAAGGCAGGCTCAAAATGCCTATTTTCAAACATTGCAACATGTGCAAAATATTCACTGGACACCAGCAGACATTTGGTAGAATGGAGTGTTGTGTGCCTACAAAATCTGGGAAATGAAGAGCCCAAAACAATGCTTATAACAAAACTGCTATGGAGTCAGCAGTTTAAGTTGCACTGGATTTAAAGACACAAAAAATCGAAAATGTTTAGATTAAATGAGTGACCTATGTTTGAGTGTCACATAGGTTGCAATTGTTTAAATGTCATAGTTTTAAACTTAGAATCAGCATTCTAGCTGCATATGTAAAAATGTTTAGTTATTTGAATGCAGAAACTGGGGAACAGAAGTGACATTTTATCTAAAAAAAACTGGCTTAAGGAACTGAATTTTGCCTGGCAACTACCCCCATCAGGAGTGAAACTTGAGTCACAGCTGTGTTCCCAGGCCTATCTGCCTTTTGCTGGCCACACTAAGGATATGCCATCTCTCTGATAATTGAATTAAGGGGGGCCCCCACAGAATACAGGAGCTCTGAACAAAGCCCTGTCCTGACTCAGGCAAATGTTTTATTGGCAGGGGTCGTAAATGGAGCTTCCTCTTGGCAGAAGCTGGGAGGGGCACTGCCTGTGAGAGCAAGCTGGCTTGGCAGAAACTGGAAAGACTGGTTTCTATACCATGTGACCTGAAAAGACACACCCCTTTGGGGTCAGAACATAACTTTAAAAAGATGGATCATTCATAGAGCGGACATGTGAAAATTTTATAAATGATACCATAATTCTTGTGATTTTTCTGCCCACGTTTTAAGACATGGTAGGACCCGGTGGTATGTTCAGGGGGGTTTTAGCGGAAAAGAGGATATTACTCTAAATGTATGCAGGTTAAAAATCTGACACTTCATCTATTAATGACCATACTCCTTGCGCACATGTGTGTAAATTTGGGTAAATGTCAGAAATTGCAAAATCCGTTAAAAAGTGAAATATGTGCCATTTCTCAATGCAAGCTCCTAGAAACAGCAGATTTGGACAGAGACATGGCTAAATTCAGCCACACCATGTATATGTAATTTCAAACAACTGTGTAACTGTGAAATATGTGTTTTGATCATATATAGATTTGGGTGCACAGATGACAGGGGAGTTTTTTCAAGAGATCATAAATGGCTGACATCACTCTGACACAACTTAGCTTCCCCAATCAGGGGAGAAATGAAAGCTGGACCAATGACAAGTGAGAGGGGCAAGTTTAGTTATGACCAACACACACACCCACATTCTAAACAGATACAAGCAGAGAGTGCAAGCCAAATAGACATTCATTTTCCACTTGCAGCTGGAAGCTCTGCCAAAATTCCATACTTTACCTCCATCAAACTTCAAAGAGCCAAACTAGAGACCTCAATCTCCAGAATCCAGAAGCAGTGCTGTACCCAGAGAGAGAGAGCAGAGCTGACCCAGGCCAATGTTAGCAGAACCAAAGAGCTGAACCGGAGTCCAGTCTAAAACCTGACCAGATCCGTGATGAGGCCCATTTAATTCAAGAATATAGTGTGAGTACCTAGTAGAACTGTGCAGAACAAATCTCTTAGTTAAAATAATATAATTCAATCTATTTAATCTAAGTAGAACTGCCTCCTAACTGTCACTTGTCATTTTCTAGTTGCAAGCTGCACTTGTCTTTTTGAACTTTAAAATTTCAAATCTGAAAAACGACCTTTATTTAATCACTCATATCTCCGTGACCGTTTGTGCTAGAGACTTGCAGTAACTTTCATCTGGAAGCTGAGATCCTAGGCTTTCCTAGGACCCCAAAACGATAGTGATAGTCCTTGCGGTTCCTCTGTAATAGCGCTCGGCGCACCCGCAAATTTTGCCGCGATTTGCAAATTTCTCCACGTGTAAAAAAATCGGCTGCTGCTTGCCTTTCATTTGCCAGAAATTCGTTTAACCTGCTAACTATCCCTGCATCATTGCTAGTGTGAGCCTGGACTAATATTAACTAGATACCACTCACCCTGAACATCTAGAGGGAATTAAAAGCAATTTAGCATATTTTTTCACTTTATTGCCAGCACATATCAAAGCACTTTTGCCTGTGTTGTAAACTTCTTTAGTCTAAGCTTGCTGGGGTGAACTGAATTACATTTGATTGCATTTCTGAGAACTGTGTGCTTCCTTCCATTTCCTTGCATTGCATAAAAGGGGGGGGGTGAATTGTCCAAGAAAGTGATTACATTGTCTTTGCTGAAATTCTATCAAGTTATTTTCTTTACTGCATTTCATTCAACATTGCATCCATTTGAACTCTATAAAGCATTCTCTATCACATTATTCTTCTGTCCCAATTTACCAGTGTGCTACCTTATCCATTTCATGTCAACTCCTTAGTGATTATAAAGAAGTGTGCTAGTGCCAGATTCTCCGTTGTTAATCTTTATCATATCAGATTAAGTGTGATATTCAATTATTAATTTATACTAAAGTGTGATATATATATATATTGTTTAAATTATCAAATAAACCTTTTAACTTGCAAAACAGAACTACTTCTTGGCTCAGTGGGGTCAGGAGGATTCCAAGAGAGGGGTGTTATATAAGGGTAGTCATCCAGAACGCATGAACTGGACATAAAGATATATCAATAAGGGTTTTCATCCAGTATTCTAGACTAGGCGCTGACTTAGCTGTAGTGCTGAATTGAATCCTCTTACACCCCTAAGGGGAAAACAAAAGGACAGCAAGGTGAAACAAAGGGACTAACAAAGAGAACCCTCCTCACCACAATAGACTTACCTGATTTTACCACCGGAGGCATTATTCCCCGAGACTTCATACTTTCTCTCAGTGCCTGAATAAGGGAGAAAGCAACAGGTTACATATTGACATTATTTTATCGAACTGTGTTGGATAATACAAATCCTTACCAGAATATTACCGGTTGCCACGAGGAACTCTTCACTAGGGTCAAGCTGCAACCTGCAAGGAATGGGACAAGAGTGAAAGTCAGGCATTTGAACTCTTACGAACTACATACTTACGGTGTCTTGCCGGGAATCTCAGAGTCAACATTGTTCTGGAACTCACCAATTCCTTCGAGCCAGTGAAGCAACTGGTTATCTACGTGCCCCTGCGCTCAATGCAGGATGGAGAGCTCATCTTTTCAAACCATCCGGTGAGACTATAAGAGGGGACATCAAAGGTGATCAGTGGGGAGAACAGCGGGGGTGGGGGGATTTACGCTCAACTTCACGGGTGGTTAATTCCCTTTCTCCATTTGCAGAAGAATATTCCTACGGGCCAAGCAAACGAAGCTAGGTGGGCCAGTTCAGTCTGTCATCTCGGCTCTACGCGTCACATTGGTGGAGACCGCAGCTGTCCAATTCAGATCGAAGCCTCTGTGGGAGCCAGGTGAGCGTAACAGTGGGCCACCCCATAAAAATCCTGGACCACGGCCTGCCTTTCAGCAGGAGCTCTGGGCATATAGATGTGCCGGCAGACTGAGGGGCGTGCAGTCATTATTGACAACACCTGGTGTAGGCAGCGTGACTATGCGGCCTGTAAAATGCCCCCAACTATGGCAGTGGTCCTCTGAGTGAGCCAGTGGCCAAAAAATGAAGTACACTGAGCACCTTTTGCAAGGGGCTCAGTGCTTGGGAGCACAGGGGGGATGATGTAAGGTCATCTTCCCACTCCGTGACCAGGTCTAAGATGATTTGAGGGGGAAACCTATACCTGGCATAGACCTGTTCATCAGGCATCCCAAAAAGTGTGGTCCTTAGGTGGAAAATCCGGGCCCTGGCCATCCTCCTTCTCCTGCGGTGTCCCACGATCACTGCTGCAACAAACGGTACATTCATTGTGGCAGTATAAGAGCGTTTGTTGATCGTGCATGCTTTTTATGCATTTTGCTGAGTGAGCGTTGAAGTTTACGCCTGCTATCGCATGGCGTAGCTGTTTCAGGATTTGCGCGCCCTAGATCCATGTTTGAATACATGAATATGGTTTCTTTGCGCGCGTATGGGTGTTGCGATTGTTTAACTGTGTAATGTTGCTCGTAACGGCCACATTTTCGCTTCTTGTACCCCATTCCACGTGTTCCGCCCCCTTTTTAGGTGGCTGCGCAGACCCAGACAGCCCTTCGCTTGGGGTCTCACGCAAGGCGTTCGTGCTGTCGCATTTGCATGTCGGACCGGCGCGGATTCCTCGCAAGTCCCAGGTAAACCCACGTATTGTGTTCCATGAATCGACGAACAGGTGCTGGCGCGTGACTTTGCGTGCAAGTCCCCGATTTTCCACGCAATATATTCCCTAAATCGGGCCCAAAGTGTCACAGATACTAACTCAATGGACCAGCATGGGGTTTTAGAATTCTTGGGATGTTTTCTACCTTCACACTCTTCCCAGACACAAACGTCCCTTCCAGTATGAATGAGGTCTAAGCATAATCAGGTAAACATAAAAAGAAAACTCCAGGGGATTCATCACAAGTGGGTGGTATCCCGGATCCCAAGTTGCAGTGTGGCGGTAAGTACCCATTTATATTGGGTTGATTGGACCCAATGGGGCGTTTTGACACAATTACTGTGGCGCTAACAGCGCTGAAAATGGGCGGAATGTTGCCAGATTTACCCCCAGCTCAGAGCTGGTGGTGAATCCCCAACATTCTGCCCAACTCTTAGTTGGGCAGAGCGGTAATGTGGCGGTAATAACATTACTGCTGCAATTTTACCACTCCGCCCAACTTGTGATGAGGCCCAAGGTCTTTTAACTTGGCACAAGACTCTGTGTGGCCTTACATGTCCAAAAGGGCGTGTCAGGGCTCAACACAGATGGAAACAAAAGGCTCATACAAACTCCAAGAAATGGCCCCTTTGGGCCCTTGAAAAATGGAATTCCAAAAAGACTATTTATGTCTTTGTGTTGTGGGCTATTGAGTTACAGAATCATCTCCAATCTTCTGACTCTGGCAGAGAACGGATCCCAGGGGGCCTATGTACTGGACAAGCGTTGTGAACAGGAGTCTGCTCTCTTAAGGCCTTTGGGTCGGGTCATGCTGCTCTGCAATCCTTCAAGGAAGCTGCTACGCTAGGGTCTTGTCCCCTCTCTTCCCCAATACCCTGGCTAAAATAACCTTCCTGGTCTTCAGTGAGGCAGAAACAACCTGTACCCCCACCCACCTCTGTCCCCTGCCATGGCCCTGGATGGCCTGCTGCTAATGTCCTAATCTTACAGGTTATCGCCGGTGTTCCCTACTCTTTCTCTCTCCTCCTCAGGCTTCAGCAATGACAAAATATGTGTTCTAGATTTGTTGGACAAACCATATAGGCTTCCCTCCTATGAGGCTCAAAACTTGGACTTGAGTTTTTTTAGTACTGGGGAAAAAGGGTGATCATTTGGAGGCCCACATGTAAATACACGTAGCGCCAGCACGTCACAGCTGAAGCAGTTGTGAAGATGTCATCTGGTAAATACAACAGTGTTGTTTCAAAATGGCTGTTGTTAGGATACTGCCGAATATGGGGCAGCAAGCACATGGAAGGTGATTTTGTCTATCTGTTAACTACAAGGTACAGGTTTTCTAAAGGGCACACATGCAGATTTCTTCAGAAGTCCTGGCAATAGAGATAGGTAACAAAATACTGATTATTGTTTTACAGCAAAAGACACACAATAGAGAACACACATATGTGGAAAGAATGGGTTATCCCTCCACAATCTAAATCGGGAAACAGAGCTACTGATGTCCGTGCTATTAGAGATCAGTATTTAGAGTTTTCCGTTTAAGCCTAACACCGCAACCTGTCCGTTGACACATATTACAGGGAGTCCAGTATCTATCACTGGACATTAGAACATAAGTCTCTCTATTTTTCACAGATAAATGGTTGAGAAACTGACTGTGCAACTGTGTAGATCCATTGAAAATAACGATTTGGAATGTCCCAAGACAGAGATTTACATCGAAGACAGAAGAATGAACTCAGGTAGAACTATATTTAGTTCTACCTTTCTTAAACATTATGTCTTTGGAAACCTCTCCCATGATTCGAATCATGGCTCGTGTACATATCTGTATGCTTTTTTATTAGATGTTATGGCACAAACATCGACTAAATTGAAGAACTAGGAATGAATCCAGAATCCCTTTCCAATTAGGCCCTCTGCCACAAATACTGCCAAGGAACAAAACATTCTACACAGAGTTTAAAAATGTTAACAACACAGAATTGAAAAAAAGAGACCCATATAATAGGGCTAACCAAGGACAGTGTTAGGAATCAAGATATACGTTTTTGTTGATTTAGGCCACATAGTTTTTGATCTTCTGGTTATGTATATACCCATTTATGCATGTTTTCATAGTCATGTGCACAATAATGTATGTTTTTATTATCCTGCAAGCAATGTAAATGTTTGAATTATATGTTGATTTGAGATTTCGTTTTGTATAACACACGTAGAATACATTTTTTAACTGTGGATGTAATGAACTCATTCAAAAATGCTATGCATATGCAATTGCAATCGTATGTTTGTAATACAACACACTCTTCCCAAATACACTCCCTCTAGAGCACACCGCTCATCGTCCGCCAACTCTCTGAGAGTGAGCCGTTTTTCCAAACAGAGACTTGTGGGTAGTTACTTATCATCTGCAGGGGCCACCCTCTGGAACAATATCCCTGACTCTCTCCATCTCAAGCCGGATCTCCTGAAATTCCAGAAAATCCTCCAGACCTTCCTCTTCTCCTCTGCCTTCTCTCTTCCTCTCCTCTGCTAACCTACGTTCCCTACCTACTACCTGCTCTTTCTGCTCAGCTAGCTGACTGGTTTCCTGGATCACCTCAGAATCCCTAAACTTGCCTCTGGGCCCCGGCACTACTGGCTGCATTACACACTTCCCAAAAGAGATAACCCTCGCACTAACCCAGCGCTCCTGGACTAGGTGCAATTATGCCTTCCCCCACCCCTCGCACTTAATGTCTGCACACTTACACAAACTGAAAGCACCCAAACCAGTAAGTTTGTGGTCTGTCTGCCCCTTTGTCGCCCCTTTGTCCCCCCCACTAGCATTGTGCACCTGAAACACTTGTGTTAGTGGCACGTTATAGAATGCCCAACCAATTTACCCATTCCCTTTCCCCTCCCCTAATCCACTCCCCTTATGTCAATGTCTACTGTGTTCATTCTAGCAAGAAATGTTCTCTAGTATGGCTGTTGAGTTGTTACATGCCTCCACCTCTCTCCCCCTTCCCTCCAACCCTCACTGCTTGTCACGCACTTGGATATTGTCAGTTTGTTTTGCATGTACCCCCCTCCCCTCCCTGCTTTCCCCCACTGTCTGTTAACGCACTTGAATTAGCAGAAATTACGTCAGGCCTAGTATGCTTATTATTATTGTATATCATTCGGAATTTTCCAAGGCCTTATGAATGATTGTATCCCATGTTCCCCTCCCGTCTTGGAGCGATTTGAAGCACTCGTTTTGTGCCTAAGCGCTTTATAAATAAAAAATACCAATACCAATATATCTGTTTAAGGTACGCATTGAGGTGAAATGGTGCTTGGTGACCTAAGAGGGGTAGGAGTTCCATTTGTAGTATACGAGTAGTTGTCCCGGATTGATTGTCCTACCCATGACAAGACTGACAGTCTGCATCCTTGGTTCTAGGTTCCCTCTGATTGGTAGAGAGTCACATATTATCTCTACAAAAGAATAAATACACATACATGGTAAATGAAAGTGGCATAGCATTCTTTATGTGCTTCTTTTATGATTATAAACAGGCAATATATTTCAAATGTTGCCAAATGTCTTACCACAGTTGCAGAAAAGTTTGGCTATAGCTTTCACCACCGAAACCCAAGTTTGCAAGCCATGAGTGAGGGGTGACGACGTCAGGGCAAATGGGATTGTCATTGGAGGCAGGGAGAAAGAGGACTCCTGTATTTGAAGAGGGTACGACGTTCGTCCATCGCTGGTTCTTTTTCACTGAGATATTTGCCGCTGAGTTTTTGCCGTAAAAACTCATAGAAAAATATGGGGGGGCAGGGTTGGGTAAAGGGATACAAGGGTTAGAAGATGTGGGGAATAGGTTGTAAATAGCTGGGAAGGGGAGGCAAGGGGGCACCCCCCCAAAAAAACTTGATGAGTTTTTGCGGCAAAACATCGGTGGCAAAAAACTGGAATGACATAGAACCTTGAAGAGTTTAGCAAGAGGCAGCATAGACCCATCTAGTGCTGGATGGCGGTTGGGCAGTTGGTTATGTGTTCGGAGATTCCAAGGGTGTAGGAGGGGAAGGAGAAGAACATCTGTGTACCGTCAGCGAAGAGGTGAAAGTTAAAGCCAAAGGAGGAAAGGAATTTGCACAGGGAGGATGGGTATAGTATGAAGAGAAGTTGACCTAGGACTGTTTTATTTGCAACACCCACGGAAAGGTTTTCTGTGAGAATCTAATGGAGTCCCATGGGATGGAGAAGGATCAGTCAGGGACATTATTAGTACACTCAGTCATGTATGTTGTCCTTGAAGCCAATAAGGGAAAGAGTTGGAAGGGTTCTACGATGAAATAACAAATAAAAAAATAATGACACTGAAAATGGGCAAAATGTGGGAGAGGATGGGAGAAATAGAAGGGCGGATAAACTGTCCCTAAATCTGGTGAGCTTACTGGAGAAGTGTGGAACAAAGTCATTGGTGGACAGAGAGAAGGAAATGGAGTAGTTCTTGGGGGAGGGATCATAGCCTCTAGGGGCATGGATAGTTAGCGACGGTGGGAGTGGAGAGAGGAAGCAAGATTAGTAGGTTCTTTGTTCATTCATCAGCAGTTTTTCCGCTGCACTTTTTGCTGAAAATCTTTGCCCAACAAAATCATCATTTTTTTTTATTTATTTGGGGGACTCCCCCAACCCCACCCTCCCCTATTATTTATTCCCTATACACCACCCCACCCTACCTATTATATGCCCCCCCCCCAATAATTTTCGATTTTTTTTTCGGCAAAACACTTTCAGCAAAAAGTGCTGCAAAAACGGGCGATGAATGAATGTTGTGCCGATTAGTATAATAGGAGGATTTGGCTGAATGGAGAGTTGTGGTCCGGGTCAGTAGAAAGTCTGTGTACGCAGTGAGAAGAGCAGGGATTGGTCTCTGCATCAGTGGCATGATCAGCAATGCATTGTGGTCCTCAGCAGGTGGATGGCTGGGGAGATCCATGGGTGAGGATGCAGGGGGGGGGGGCGGAGGTGAAGGAAAAGGCAGGGTAGTGCTCAATGAAAGGAGTAGACCGCTCAGGACTGAATTTGGTTAAAGGTGAGTTCAATAAAGTCAGCAAGTAGAGGAGAGGGTGCTTGGAGCCAGATGTTGACTTGGTCTAATCAGGGGACCCTGCAGTCAGGCTTTAATTTTCATTTGGTGATAGATGAGAATGGGGGATGTGAGTGTGGTAGAGGAATAGAGATGGTGAAGTGAATGAGAGAGTGGTCAGAGGAGGAAAGGTCAATTGTCATAGCGCAGGAGACCAGGGCAGAAAGTAGGAATATGAGATAGTGAGAGCTGTCTTGGGTGTGGCTGGGAAAGTTATGTGGTTGATTAGTGAGTTGTCACAGAGAGTGGGGTCATGTATGAGCTGTTGGGTCTTAATCATAATGAAGAGGTTGAGCACACCAAATATGATGGCAGGACCATCAACTAGGAGTGCTTTGAATAAGAGCTCAGAGAAGAGGTTGAGGCTTCCTGGTGAGTGGTAGATTAAGAGCATAGTAAGACAGGTGGGAAAGAGGAGATGAACCAAGATACGCTCAAAGGAGGAGAGAGTAAAATTGGAGCAGAAAAGGGATACCAGTGGTGTGTCTTGCTGATCATGAGACCAACGCTACCGCCTATTTTGGAGAGACGAGGAGAGTGAGAGAAAAAGGTAAAGTCAATTTAAAGGGTGGCCAGGGTGGTAGTGTCATGGGTGGGAGTTCAGGTTTAAGTGATTGCCATCACTAAGCAATTGGGGTAATGGGAATCAAAAGAGTTCATGAGAAAGTAGGATTTTTTGCAGTGGGGTTGGTCATTCCAGTGACCCATGCTGAGGTCAGCAGGGGGGAGCAGAGTTAGAGGGATTCATTGCTGGAGTAGATGAAGGAAAAACCCGTAAGGTAGATGAAGCTGAAATGAGTTAGATGGGAGAGAGAGGAGTGGCTGAGGGGCGTTTAGCAGGAGAGTGAGTAATGGGGATGGCAGGCCAGGGAGAATGGAAGGAAGGAAGAGAGGGCTTAAGGGGGAAGCCACAGAGGAACAGGATTGATAGGGTCTTGTTAGGCAAGGAGTGATGGTGAGTGTGTCGGGGGTATCAGTGGGACCTAGGCAGGCAGACAGTGCAATTTAACAATCATAGGATCCTAGGCAACTAAACAGTGCAACATAAACAACTAAACAGTGATATTTAAAGAAATCACAGGGTCTTAGGCAACCAAACAATGCAATTTAGAAAAATCATAGGGCATGATCGTAATTCACTACAGCCCTTCTCCTTTATCATGGACCTTTGTCCAAGTCCTTCTCCTTCTACATAGTCCTTCATCATAGTCATTTTCCTTTGTCATAGCCCTTCATTAAAATCTTTCATCAGAGCCCTTCTTCATCGTAGTCCTTTGTCCAGGAAAATGTCTTTTGTTTCATCATAAAACCTCATTATACCTCTCGGCTTCATAGTGTTTCATTAAATTCCTTTCATAGTCCTTCTCCTTCATCATAGTCCTTCATCATAGTCATTCTCCCTTGTCTTAGCCCTTCTTCATTGACAAGTCCTTCTCTCTTTCCAAAGTCCTTCACTGTCCTTCATCATAGTCCTTTACCAAAGTTATTTTAATTCATCATAACCCTTTGCACAAACACTCAAACACTGTTCTTAGCCTGAACTGGAGGTATGGCCCTCAAATAATCAGAGCTTCCTAACTGCTGTGTTTTCATGCATGTTGATAGCCTATTTCCATGGGCATTGCTCATAAAGTGGTGCTGGGTCCTGGTACAGCAGACTATTCTCATCTTGCTGCAAATGATAATTTCAAGGAGGTCATGCCCTGTTACACATGGACACATGTTTTACGTATGTCTGTATTCTGTTTCAGAAAGGTATAGCCCGACTTTCTGGTCCTACAGTGAACATACTGTTAGGAGTTACACTGAATAAACCAACTGAATGCAGTTGGTTTATGGCCGCAGGTACCCGGGGCATGAAGGCATGTTTTAACATTATTGATGATTCTATGCTGGATCGTACAGAGATCAAAAGCATTTTATAAGCCTCCATAGCAGGCTGTGTAAGCACCAGGCTTCGTGCATCAGCTGCCGATTGAAAATATTTGAAGTATTTAATCAGACGGCAGAGGTTAACAGCTCATTTAATAACAGCGACCCGATGACTGGCCCTTCAATATGCATGTTCTTTTGCGATATGACTGTTTTTTATGAGGACAACACTACTTCATGCCTATGCATGTAAAATGCATTGAACAACCTAAAATGCCAAGCCTGAATACTTGCTTGCTTTTGGAGGCAGAGATTCTTGTTCATCATTGGAGTACTGTACATGCTGCACCCCAACCTCTACACACAAACACTGCTTGAACACAGCATTGCAATTTTAGTACTGTGCAAATGTGCTTATGTGCACAGACCACTCACTGTACAAACTCGCACAATATCTATAAGCTGGGACAATACTTGCACGGCATATGTACACTTTGAGTACTGTGCAAGTATTGTCACACACTCTGATTGCACACACGTTATGCACTTTGAGTATTTTGTCAGTAACTCTACACTCAAAAAGTAATTGCCAGAAATTAATGCACTTTTAGTGCATTACAAACGGTTGTACACTCATCTTCAGTGCTGTGCAAGTACTCTGCACACATGCTTTCAGTTTTGAACAAACACCTGTGGCTCCAACTTATTACCGTGGTTTATTATCATAAGCTCACCTATTGTTGTCAGACCTGATCTTCACAGGTGAGTTTGTGTAATGAGAGACACCACATGAACTCACACACTTTCAACACACAAGGGATGCTGGCTTACACAAAGGTTTTTCCAAACATCTTGTGTAAATTATGTAAACGAGACTGGAACACTTCAGTCACACAGAACCTTGAGGGTTAGATCAAATCAAAAACATCTATTTTGAATATAGCACATCCATAAAACAGGAATAGGTGTCCTGAGTGCACAATTCATTTTACAAATTTAGGGAAACCGTCCCATAGTACAATTTCTTTTTTTTTCTTCTTTTTTTACAAGCCATATTGCCATTTGTAATCAGAGGACGTTGTGGAAAATGGTTGGATGGTCGTTACTTACCTATGTCCGAGGGCCTAAATCAATTTGTCAGTTGGGACAATTCTTTGTAAAAGTGCAGAGAAGATTTAAGATGTTCGCTGACTTATGACATAGTAAGAAGCCCTTGTATCATCAGAGAAGGGAGTGGCAAAAAATAGCAAAAATAAAATGCTGAATGCGCATTTTTTGTGCATTCGGAATAGTAGAACATTTCGAATCACATAATGGCGAACAAGGGGAGCAGGGGTTGTCGGGGTGCCCCCGCTGCCCTAGTTCGGCATTATGGGCTTCAGGGGTTGCGGGGTGTCCCCCTTACATTGTATAAAAAGCAGGGGGAAAATGTAAAAAAGAAGCATGCAACATTTTCGAAGCAAGAAGATGTCAGCTTCGCACTTTTGGGACTCGGGCATTTCGGCAGCAGATGTTTCACATAGATCCTCAGAGACTCTATAAGAATAGGTTTGATTTTTAACAACATGTTCAGATGGAAGCCTTAAATGTTTCTGAAGGAGGATAGTGCTCACATGTTCTTTAGCCGACGGTGTGATTTCTGATGCCATAAAGAGATCTTTGTTCAGTAATTACTACAAATGCTAATGTGTATACAACATAATAAAAGAAAAGCAATATTCCTTACCGTATAAAGGATTGCCATAGATCACTGCTTCTTCACCTGTTTAAAAAAGAAAGACAAATCAATTACAATAATGTAAACATTTTACAGAGAAGGCCTTCTCCCACTCACATACAATCAATGTCAGGGGTAGCTAATCCATTTGACTATGATATACAATATGTTTATAGTTTACAGTATATTACACAGCAGCCATCAAAGGACAGAAACAAGTGGTTTTACTGAAAGTCTGTTGCTGGCAAGGGATAATCGTTCTCTTACTAGCCAGTCCGATAGCTCAGTGACCTAATTACTTGCTGTTCATCCTTCTGAGAATGTGAGAATTAGCACCACTGAATTGGGTAATAGTGATTGATAGAAAGGTCACAGTTTTCAAGATCGTCTGATGTCCTCTGCAAATAAGGTTCAATGGTCGACATTGTGTGAGAAAGTTGTTTGTGACAGATTAGAGGCAGATGGAAATTGAGAAAGAGGAGTATTTGAAATGTTGGTAGTGAAAATGAAAATTAAAAAGTGATTAAGGATGAAATGGATTTATAGCAGAAAGGGAAAGAAAGTGTTGATGAAGAAAGTTGGTCATTCATGAGATTGAAATAGAAGAGGAGATAGAAATTCTGACCGGGTTAAGACTGAAAAGTTTTCCACAGTAAGAAAGAGGAGAAAAAAATCTTCTGGATCTGAACAGAGCGCTGCAGGGAAAGAATGCAGGAAAGATGTGATGCCAGTGAGGACAGTATGACACCTCTGAGTCCATTGATACTCAATAGATGTGCTGTGCTTGTCAAGGACAATACCACATTGGTTGCTTTTCTTTCTGGTACAGACCTAGAGAACTTTCTAGATGCTGTTTTGGCGTCTAGTGCACCTGAAGTTTTATAATGGTTGTCTCTCTTTTCTCTTTAGAGTTTCTTTTTATGGCCCTTAAATTGTGTCATTTAATACTAGAGTTATGACAAGTTCAATGAAAAGCAGCAAAGTAATGCAGTTTTATGCTGCAGTGAAGCGTGACATAATCCGGTATCAAGAATGTGGAATTCCTAATAGAGGTGCCTGTAAGACATGGGAAACTCAATTGCAATGTATGAAGTCCTTTTGGTCTGGTTCCAATGAGAATAAAAACTGTTTATTATTTTTGAAAATCCCCAAAAATATTGTTGGACCATACATGGAAATTCTAGAAGCTGGGGAGAGTATAGAGCTGGAGTTTGTATGTATGGGGAAATCTTTATATTTCGTGAATGTGTAGGCACCTCCTGAAAATCATGACACATCTGGGTTGTCCGAAGATTAATTACCAGAAACGGCCTTTTTTAATTTGGAGATTTTAATACTTGTTTGGTAGCTTCCAATCAGGAGAAAAATGTTATTCCTGGTATAAGTGCTGCAACAAGGAAGTATTGTATTGATTTTCTTTCTATTTCTAAGGGCCTGTACATGGTTCACTGTAGGATGCTATGAGGGTCTTTTAATGATCATTATACCATCACTACTACTTCTGTTGTTTCAAAAGTAAAAACACATGGCAAAGGTATATGGACACCTTCTGTCAAATTATTGCATAATGAATCTATAAAGGCAGTTTTTATCAGAGGGAAACAAGATTGGCTTGCAACTGTGACAGAATGGTAGAAAAATGTGAAGATGCAAATATGCACATTTTTCATCTCTGCTGGAATAAATGAATCCGGTCTTGAAAAAGATGCTTTAATATGCTAAGAACGGACAACACTATATGTATAAACTAGGGGTATATCATCCAAACACTGAATAGCTGACCCATGCATTCAGCCAAAGCCAAACAATAAGCAAATAGGTGTTTACTTTAAGAAAAACGGTTCCAGCACATGATAAACATCACTTCACATGAGAAGAATCAGGACACCCTATTGTACGTCTTCTTATGTTTATTTTATTGTGCTCAAAGATCATAATTAAGTTTATAAAAAGAAGAACAATTTGAGTTTACTCACTTGTATTGGACTAACTGAAAATATTATGCTGCAATGTAAAATGCATTACCTTTTAAAGTCTTCGAAAGCTTCTTCGCCGGATTGTAACAGGCAAAAGTGCAGGGAGAGACACGCTCTGAGAGTTTTACCAAGGCTGGAACGCTAGGAATTCCAACTCTCCTTATGTTCTCATCCTTCTTGTTCTTTCGTCTGCTTTGATATGGTCAATCATGCCAACCTTATAAATCGGATCCGTGATACCCTTGGCATCACAGACCTGGCTCTGGACTGGTTGACCTCCTCCTTCTCTGACCAACATTCCCAGGTTCAACTGGGGCCTTTTCTTTCCTCCATCTCGCTCTCCAGCTGTGGTGTCCCTCAAGGCTCTATCCTCTCGCCATGGCTTTTCAACATCTACCTTACCCCTATAGTCCATTTGATCTCCGCCTACTTCTTGGACTTCCAGTGTTATGCAGACAACATGCAGCTCTCCTTCAAGCTTCCCACCACTGCGTCCTCTTCTTCCTCTCTCATTCCTGACTGTCTGTCTGCTACTGAAGTATGGTGCACTGCTAACGATCTCTGCCTTAATGCCAGTAAGGCTGAGATCCTTCTCATTGGGACCCCAGCTCACTCCTTCCCTCCTACACTGAGGGCGCTCTCCATGGGCCCTCTCCCCTCACCCTCCTGTGAGGCAAAAAACCTTGGTCTCATCCCGACTCCTCTCTCTCCTTCCCTCCTCACATCACAGAACTTGCCAAGAAGGCCCACTTTCAGCAGGACCTCCTCAGAGGCATTCTCCCATACCTCACCTTCCCCCAGAAACTCAATGTCTCCAGAGCTCTGGTACTCTCCAGGCTGGACTATTGCAACAGCCTCTTCCTCAATCTGCCTAACTCCTCCCTTTGCCCCCTTCAACTAATCCAGAATAGGACTGCAGGATTTATCCTTGGCCTCAGGCCCAGGGACCGCATCTCTCCAGCCCTAATATCTCTCCACTGGCTCGAGGTTGCTGCGAGGATGAAGTTCAAGAACTTCTGCATCATCCACATGGCTTTCTAGGGCCTGGGACCCCGCTACATCCAACTTTCTCTCCCTAAATATCTCTAGCCCCAACTCTCTGCAGATCAGATGCTTTTCCAAGCAGAGAGTGGGGGATAGATCTCTCTCCTCCACAGCTGCCTCCCTCTGGAATGGCCTCCCTGCTCCTCTCATACTTGAGCCGGATCTCCTTAAATTACATAACCTTGTCAAGACCCACCTTTTCTCTTCCTACTTCCCTCTCCGCCTCTCATGCTAATGTCCCACTTGCCTAAGACTCCAGTCACTCTCCTACCCCATTAATGGTCTCATACACTTCAATGGAGTTGCAGACCTCCCCTATCACTGGTCACGTTGACTTCTATGGAGTCTCGACCCTACCTCATCATTGGTCTCATTCATGTCAGTAGAGTCACTCTCCTATGCCATAATCGGTCTTGTACACTGGAGTTGCACTCCTTACTTATCACTGATCACGTTGACTTCAATGGAGCCCCATTCCTTCTCCATTAGTGCCGCCATTCAAGTTGCAACCCATCACTGGTCACACTGATTTTGTGGGAGTTCGTCTCGTTTGCCATGAATGCCCTCATTCAAGTTCCACCGCACACCCGGCCCCCCACCATGGGTCCCTTTCTCTTCAATGGAGCTCCACTCTTTCCCCTCACTCGCTTCATTCCCTTGGCACTTGTCCAGCTGGCCTCCCCTTGGCACTTGCATAACCCTTAGGCCCTTCTGCCCTGACCGGCACGTCCCACTCCCCTCTTCTCTGCACTTCTTGTTACTGCAATTACACGATCCGAATGACACAATGCCAAGTAGGACCGTTTTTGATTTCCTTCATCTCTGTTCCACCACCCTTTTTTTTCTTGTTACGCCTTAAAACACCTCTTGCTGTATAGGCGCATTATAAATACCCAATGAATAAAAAAATGAAGAATGCAGTGCTGTGATCCTCTAATCTAACACTTGTAAATCTACACCACGGATCCTTAGATTGCAGGCAAGAAGTTAGAAAAGGTAAATGCTTGCGATTGATTACATTGCTAAAGAGGACCAGTATTTTGGGCTTTTCCACACTGCTGAAAAGTGTTTCCTAAAATGGGGGCCTCATGAACTTGAAAAAAAAAAAAAAAATATATATATATATATATATATATATATATATATATATATATATATATATATATATATATATATATATTTCTATTCCTGGTGAAAATGTCTCACAGTGCAGGTCTTAAAAAGGTAGACAAAGCATGTGTATAGTGTATTCATTTTACAGCACTGTATATTTCTGTTCATGATAAATATATCTCGGAGTGCAGGGATTAAAGTGTATTCATTTTTCTTGTATAATTGCATTGCTGAAAACATGTCTTGGAGTGCAGGGTTTAAGAAAAGGCAGAGGATGAATGTGTTAAGCATATTCATTTTTAGGTACAATTGCATTGCTGGAAAGGTTTGCATCAATAATTAATGTTTAATTTACAGAAAGGACTTTACACTGTTGTGTAAGTTGGTTGGTGAGTTCTTTTAGGTTTGGGCAAATGCTGTGTGACCTCTATGTCTTGGCAATGGAGTATAATTACTAACACCTACATGAAATTGAGGGGTACATTATCTATTTGAGACTTGAATCTTACATTGTTTGCCTAAGAAAATGTCTAGAATCTGCCATACTTATAAAGCATACTTATAAAGCATTGTACAAGCATTGTACAGCTAAATAAAACCCCTGCAACAACGGCCATACAAACACACCTGGCAAACAAGGACAGCATACATTCTCAGGACGATGAACAATCATGTTGTTTCCAAGAAAATCCTTTAGCTGCTCTGCAAAGAATGCTTGCAAAGACAAGATATTTTCAGCCATAATCACTTTATGATCCTCTGCACACAGAATCACTGGCCGATTACTCCACCAAATGCAGCATAAAAAGGGAAGAAGTCCAACGTGTAGTTAGATCTTGGATATACTGATTTTCGGGAAACCTACCTTATATTTGAATGGCTTACAAGCGGGAAGTGGTAGAGCTTTAATGTTTAAAATGGTGTACGGGTGCAGAAGAAGGAGGCTGACACAAAGGTGGCATGTTTGGGGCTAAAGACTTTTATTAAACAATAAAGCACGAGAAAACCTATCTTTCCCTATTCTTAAGAGGGGTTTCCCTGCACGAACTAAAGAACTAAGGTGGCTCAGGATGTCTGTCAATGAAAAAGTGTCCACCGTCCTGTGTCAAGACAACTTTACTTCTGTCCCTTACACTAGAAACTAAAGAATAAGGCAATACTGTTGTGGTCCCAGGAGAATGAGTCCCTTCTCCTGGGTGATGGTTCCTGGTCGGTTGAAACAGTTCCAGATCTTAGAATAGTCTTGTGTCTCACATGTTATCAGGGGGGAATGGCTCTCTTCCCCTGATTTGTGTACCCTGAGGCCCATGGGCATGTGGCGCATTACAAGAAATAAAATAAATAAATAGTAAAGTTTCACCCAATACTCTCTTGGTGGACCAGGAGATGGCCTCCCTTCTCCTAACGTCCAATCTCTGATAGCCTGGGGGAATAATTCCCTTCCCCAGGCCTGTTGCACCTTATTGCCAGTGAGGATTACCAGGAGAATAGCTCCCTTCTCCTGGTAGCTTATCAGTCTCTTCAACCAGGCAGGAATACTCCCTTCCCCTGGTCTTTTTCATTAGGCTTCACAGCACCCAACTCTGAGTGTTAAGTGGCGCCGCGACCCTGGCTTCTCTTCTTTCTTGACCTGGCACACTTGGTTCACTTCCCTGCCAAGTACTGCCACAAGGAAGATGACTCGTATCACTTTTAGGGTCTTTGACACTTCTTTGGCTCTCAGTGGGTTTATTCTCACCACTGTTGTTGGGGACTCTCCCTTTCAAGTTCCTTTAAGGTACTTCAGGTCCTCAACCCTTCCTTGGTGATCAACAGGCTTCGTTACACCACTGCAATGAGGAGGAGAAGGTTTGGAGGCTTTCTGCCCCTGCAGTGCCACCCAAGAGTTATGGTTGCAAAGGGGCCTAGGGACAACTGCATGCACCCTCTGGGTAAGCCGCCCAGCGTCCCCTCCGGGTCTCCCATGCCACCCTTTACCTTGTTGAGGGTTTCAGCACGTCACTGGGGCTTCCGGGGATGGCAGACATTCCTTTAGACTTTTCCAACGTCTTGCTTTCTCTCCAGCTCTGCAACGGTGTTCCCGGCTACCTTCTGCTTTTCTTCCTCCTCTCAACACTGCTGGGCAATGGCCTGTTCCTGTAGACCTCCCGATCATCAAACGCAGCAGGCTGCTGGCATCCTTGGAGTTCTCTACCTCCGGAACAGCGACGCAGGTTGGTATCCCCGTGTTTGGTGCGCAGCACACATGCTGTCTCCCGTGACTGCCGAGACCTAGTGTTTAGTCCATTGTCGATGTTTATACAATGTTGCCAGCAGTGTCTGGGCCCATTGTATAAGTACTTCTTCTCTTTCACAGGTTTCATTGTTATTGCTCGGTGGGGCCTACTCGTCCCAGTACTTGGATTACCTAGGTTCCTGATGTTCTTCTCTGTCTCAAAACCTTGAGGTATTCTGCCTTATAACAGATACATAGGTCTACTGTCTACAAAGAGGTTACCAGATGAAGGAGAGGTTAGAATATGTGGGGGTGTGATGTTCTAATAAGGGCTGTACCATATGTTAGGCAGAAACCTGTGCAGTTCCCTCTGGGACCACTGCAAAAGATTTAAGACTACAGGTGTTTGGCAGTAAACCCACTTGGTAGCAGTCTGTACCACACAGATTCACTTGATAGCTGTGGCTGAGCAGTCAGACTTCCCTCAAGAAGGGTTAGGCAGTATACAGAGTATTCACAATAGGTCAAAAGAACACAGTAGAACAAGTAAACACTGACCAGAGCTTGGTGTAAAAGAGATATAATTATTTATTTAAAACCACATCTAGAAAAACACACAGGCACTAATGTTAAGCAGTTCAAAAACACGGTCACTAAAAGATATACACTCCCTTAGCAGAATATTAGACAAGTCTTAAGTAAAGCCCCACTTATTTTCAGACAGCGGTGAGTGCTTAACGCAGATGGCACTCTAATAATTCGTTTTAAAAAGGAGAGAAAAGCAGAGTATCATTTGAAACAGATCCCAACACTTTCACAAGAACACCACAAGAGAGGAAGGCGAAGTAAAACCGTGAAGTTAGAGTTCAGAAGGCCGGATCCACTTTAAGAGGATCAGAACGAAATGTGTCCAAGGTCACACGGTTGAAGTGCACAAAAGTCTCGAAAAGGTTCAGAAAGAGTTGGACCAAAAGAAAGGGACCAGTTAGATGGTCAAGGCGGCCAGCCCAGTCCAGAAGGTTAAGGGATTATTATTACCTTGTAGCAATCTTTAGAAAGGGAGGCCTGGCGGACACAGTACCTTAAAGTGGTGAGAATGCTCCAGCGGAGGCAGTTGTTCCTGGCAGCGGATGCAAGTCAGTGCTTCATCCGGGGGAAGAGAGGATCTCGTCGGGGAGGAAGACAGGAGTGCGTTGCACTGCCAGGGAAGAAACCAGCCGCAGAGTTCTCAGGTAAAAGGAGCGGTCCTTTTATTCGCGGTCCAGTGGTAAGTGGCTATCCGGTTGCCGGGGTGCTTGGCACGGGCAATTCGACCACAAGACGTCCTGGGATGCGAGGAAAAGAAGGTAAACTGGTTGTGCCCACCAGTCAGGGGAAGAAGCCTCTCCAGCCGGGAGATCTTCTCTGTCGTCGGGAAGTGGTGAGTCGGTTCCGCAGGGCTCCACCGGTGGTGTCGTCGTGGCAGGTCGGCTCAGCTTCTCCCTCGTCGGATTCTCAGGTCCTGTGGCGACTTCTGAAGTTCCAGTCCCCAAAGCCCTGCTTTTATGCAGCACACCCCCATTCACTCAGCCTAGCTGTCACTCAAACATGCTAAGTGGTGAGCCCGCCGGCTCACCACTTGGGCCAATCACACAAGAGTGCGACTTGAGTTACCAAGGTAACTCAGTCCAGGGTGCCTAAACCCCCTCCCACACCCCCTGTGGTACCCAGACAGAGTGGCACCACTTTTGGAGGCTTCTGTGGAGAAGCCCGCCAAAAGTGGAACAAAGGGCTCGACTTGGGTTGGAGTCACAGAAGAGAACACAAACGCCATTTTAGAATCGAGCCCTGGCAAAAAATACCAACCGGTGAATTAATATTAAATAAATAAACCGGCGGTATGTTCGAGGTTATGAGAATTAAATAATTAAAGTTGGTAGCCTCGAACAATGGGAAAATCCCATAGGGATGTATTCGCGGTCGAATATAAAAAGTAGTATCCACTGCCACCAGCCAAAACTCGACCAGAGGGGACGGAGACGTGCCCCCTCGACTAACAGACCGCGGGGCAATCGAATTGCCCCGACCAGTACATCCACAATATGATGGTTTATACTGGTTTCTTTTCATAATTTGGGACTAGTAAAGCCAATGGTGACTTTACATGCCCTGGGAGACAGAGTCAGTCCCAGGGTATGGAGTCTATGGTGGGGTGTCACTATGACACCCCTGTGTCACTGCACGGAGGGTGCTGTGTAACACACAGTAAAAACACATGAGACCCTATGGAGTAAAGGACCCCATAGCCCATAAAACACATTTACAGTCAAAGGAACACCATAAATCATGTCCAAGAGTGGGAGGAAAATAGTCTCACTCTTGGCTGGAGAAAAAATACAAACTCCAGAAATCCAGCAAAGCTGCTGGGGGGACTCACTAGGTTAGGAAATTCAGCCTAAAGAGAGAATTCTCCCTAACACCGTAGGTGGTTGTACTTATCCCTAGAGGGGCAGCCCCTCCCCATACGATCCTCCCACATTATACCACCCACAGGAGGACTATCGGGTACCTGCCTCACCTCCCTGGCCTCATGGGAAAGGGCTCCCTATCAAGGAGAAGTCATGACATGTAGCTAAAAATTCATCACAATGGGCAAAAAGAATTCTTACATCGGCCAGCATTTCAGACAAAGCCCTTGGTAAACATGTCCATCATGTATGAGTTGCAGGGTATGGACAAACACACACCACACTTACAAAATCTGCATCTAATGGTGCATGTTTGCTATGTTGGCTTGCACAGCCTGCGCTTTAGAATGGTCATTTTGTCAACTCAGGCATTTCCTGTAGAGCCAAGTCTATTTTATCCCAGGTATGGCTTTCTTCTTATGTTTCAGGTTGCAACCAAACACCATGCTTTGCCATGTCGCTTAATAGCCAGTGGCCTGTGAAACTCATGAATGATTTTGCTGTGAGTCAAGACATCTACATTTTCACTGTGAATGCCATTTTCCCAGAACACTGCACCTCAGCTACGCTTGTATGGTACCATTTGATACATTGCAGCCAGCAAGACACGTTAGAGTTAACGAGTCACCCAAATGCACTCCAATAGAGGAATAAAATCCCCTTAAAAGAATTCAGAGTTCACACAGAATTTGTCAACGCAAATTAACTTAAAATGCACATGCTCCAATAGATGTCAATATAGTAAATACAATACTGTTTTAAAACTAAAGGGACTGAATTCAAAACATGTTTTCTTATACAAAATATATTTAAAATGAAGGAAGAAACAAATAAATCAAGGTTCTATTGCGGTATACAACAAAATTAATAGAAAACACCATACATAACAATAATTACATTCATCTTGTCCCATATGACAAGAATTAATGTAGAAAGAGTTCATTAGCATTTTCTCTCATCCCGACGCATTTCAGATAATCATATATCCATTTTCAAGGGAACTAATGCCATATCACGCAGTGACATCAATAGTTCCATCGTAAGGAACCTTGATTGTTGCTCGCAGCATGTTCGCCCGACTTCTTGGAAATGGCTCTAAAAAGAACACCTCTCCAGGTATTCTATGGCCACAACCGTCCAAAGGAAACACCTGTTTAGCGAAAAACTCCCAAGGTAAGTTCTCAGAGAATACCTGCATTTATGAGAATAGGAAACGAGGCATGAATATGGCAAATCACCAGACGGCTGAGACCATAGAATATCTGAAGAGTTGCTCTTTTAAGGGGATTTATTCCTCTATTGCACTGCATTTGGGTTACTCGCTAACAAGTCTTTCTGGCTGCATTATTTTTAAATGTTTCCCTATACACCTATGGCCCATTGCACCTGAAGTGTCCATTTGAAAATGTTGTCATTTTGGCTTTGCCCCCCCACATAGAATATTTCTCATAACTATTTGATACATATCAGGTATGACACGCTCTTCCATGATCATGGCGTTCAGGCGAGGTTCACCATTACCTGAAGCCAATAGGGTCAGCGAAAGATCTTGGTGATTTATAGTTGTAACAAGGAATGCAACAGTTTTTCTGACATCCATATACGCAGAAAGGGTAGTTTTGACTGGAACGTCCATGTAGGAATGGAAGTCCTTGTCCCCAAGAGGGTAGTCATTCCCAGTCAGGTCCCACTTGCCCAGTCCCTTAGGGAGGCACGAGCGTAGTTTGCTCACTTAGTAGCCCCAAAGGGGGTAGCTCCCCTCTGGGGAGAAGGGACACATTGTCCAGATTCATCACACTGGGTGGTGGGGATGTCCCAATCCATCACCACCCGGACTTTGGACTGCAGAGGTTGTTTCTTACCAACACCTAATTGATGTTCTAAGTAAGTAACAGTACCCTGTGCTATCTGGCACTTGGGAGCCTTGATAGTCAAGCCAGCCTTCTGCATGGCTTGAAGCGCCTTTTCCAGATGGGATACATGGTCTTCTGAGATGTCGCTGAATACTGCAATGTTGTCTAAGTAGGCAACACTGAAGTCTTCCAGCCCCAACAAGACCTGGTTCACCATCCTCTGGAAGGTGACAGGGGCATTCTTTGGCCAGAACAGCATAACAGTGAACTGATAATGCCTTTCAGGGGTGGAGAATGTGGACCTCTCTTTTGCTTGCCCAGTCAGACCGACCTGCCAGTACCTTGCCGTGAAGTCGAAGGAACCGTGGCGGATCAGAAGAAGGAGTCAGACACTGTGAGGACATTTCTACTGGTCATTTATTAAATAATGAAAATAAGGCCTATCGTTTCCCTTAAGTGGTTCAATTGACTTTTCTTTGTATTCATAGAATTCTCTCTCTGATAATCTCCACTCTTCTCTTCTTGATTTATGGGCTGTTTGACCCTATTCCAGAGGTATTTGTGCCCCGGTCGTAGAGATCTCTCTTTTAGGTTACTTGGGGTTCTCTTTCTCACATTGATACAGTTCCTCTTTATCAACCTTAAATTCAATGGGGGTCATTACGAGGTTGGAGGTAGCCATGGCGCTATAAGCGCCATGGCTACCCCCTTACCGCATTCCGGGTCCGGGTTCCCGGAATAGGGACTTACCGGGTCATTCCGAACTTGGAGGACCCGGTAAGTCCCCATTCCGGGAACCATTCCCCATTCCCATTTGAGCCCCCATAGGGCTCAATGGGAATGGGGATGGAGCTAATAACGGGCCCGTTATTAGCTCTGAAGTCCCTTAACGGGTCCCTTCCATAACGCCTGGTAAAACCAGGCGTTATGGAAGGGACCCGCTAAGGGACCTCGTAGTAGGGCGGTAAGGGATTACCAGTGCCCTTACCGGTGCCGGTAATCCCTTACTGCCCACCTCGTAATGACCCCCAATGTCTCACCAATTTCACTGGGACTGGATACAGAATAATGAAAAGCGAAAAAAGTTGACATCTATACAAGATCTGGGAATCTCATCGCATGGACTCGATGAAACTCCCAAGTACTTATGCAAATTCCCCTCGCGATACCATCGCAACCAATTTATGAGATTACACTTCAAGCTGTATAAAACCAAAGCAGTACTGATGTTGAGGCGTGATCCCGAAACTGCAGATAATCAATGTAGACACTGTAATAATGCAGTTGAATCAGCCAAATATCTGATAATCGAACGTATAGCAATTACAGCCCAAAGGTCGCTGCATCTCGCAAACTTCGTGCCAATAAATAACAACTTAGAAGAGTGGTGGAGTTACCTAATCGCTGGAACAAACACACGGCTGACTTGCGCTGTGATCAACTTTATGGACTCTGTTCTGCCAGAAAACTGATGTTTTGATTAGAGAGCACAATGTAGTGGTATGAAGGTATGACAAATGTAGGATGTACATATTCATGTAATAAAAAGGTTTTTTTTTTTGTAACTAAACTAAAAATTACAATAAAAAAAAGGAGACCGGTCCTCGTTTGCAGATGTATGGTTTAGTTTTGACTTTGGCCAAGTCACTGATTTTTCTAGTGTTCTTCATATCTGGCAGTCCCCAATATGCGACCATGGGAGATGGCTTAGGGAGTTCCTTGCAGGAGCGGGAGTCCTTGTCCTCGAAGGGGGATCCTCTCCCAGTGAGGTACTATTTGCCCAGACCCCTAGGGGGTCTTGCAAAGGGATCTCACCTCCTTAGCCTCAAAGGGGGAGAAGGGACGAATTCCCTTGATTGGCCTATTTTATCTCAGGAAAAGGGGTGGTCCCCAAAGGCTTGTAAATCTCCTTTGAGTAGGGGGGGGGGGCAGAAAACAGGTCTTTAACCCCCAATCCCAATTAAACTGGGTAGCATTCTGCTCAAAGTTTTAAAATAATGCCCCTAGATCTATCCCTTCTTGGTAAGGTTGGAGTATGCCATGGGATACTATCCAGTGTGAGGGTCCTGTTCGTATTTTTTCAAGTCCTACTTGGAGTTGTTGATCTGATCTGGTGTTCAACCGATCACTCCAGGAGGGACTCCGGGCTACTCATTTCAACTTCGGGGTTACCCGAGGAGGAAGAAGTCTAGAAGCAACTACGTCCGGCTTCCTCCACTTGTCAGAATTCTTAAGAGCTAGTGGTGGGTCTTCTAACTTTTCCTCCCAATCTAAGTCATTGGTTATTTTAGAATTAAGGCCCATGGAAGGTACGGGTACCGCCAGGAGAATATGGGATCTTATTCCCAACAATGGTTTTATGCCCATTAGACCGATAGGTGGGAGTTTGTTCATAGGTGTGGCCATAAACTTTTGGGATTGTGGGATTGTCTCTTTCTCAGGACTTTAGTATCCCACTTCAGACACCATTTATGGCGGGTCAGAAGAAGGATGTGGACACTGTAAGGACAGTTCTACTGGTTATTTATTAAATAAGAATAAGGCCTAGCTTTCCCTTTTGCTATGGGTTGGACCCTGTCGATGTAAATAACTAATGAGCACGTCAGTGGAAGTCTCAATTGAATAAGTCAGCTGACCAAATGCAGCTAGGGAGGGTTTTATGAAGTGGATTGATTGGATTTTGAGTCGTGCACTGCTTTTTTAGAGTTCAATAAGCAATTAAAAGATATGAAAAAGAATCCAAAGTCCTCCAAATAGATCAACCAAAGGAATGATTTCATCTCATTGCGGTCAGCCAACACCATGGTCGTCCTCAAGGCTGACAGAAACTTGAAAATGTCAAACATAAATTCAAATCAGGGTATCATACAATTGTATGTGCATAGAACAGGACATAAATATTTCCTGTGAAGAATACCATGTTGTAATAAAATTAAATGGAATATGTATATACATATTTGTAACGTAGCATATGTATATATAAGAACAATGTTTTGATAAATTGAGAGTACATATAATCAATAGGATACAAACCCATGTTCATTTCACTGATGGAGGGTATATAAAAAAAGAGAAAACAGAATAAAGCCACATATTCACCATCATAGATAGGTAAGTAGCATATGATTGCTCAGTCCATGAGTGATTCATGCACCTCACCTGCACCCAGCCACTGTGTTACTATATGATGTAAACAAACGAATAAAGAATGATTGCTCCCAAAATTATCAGGTTTTCCCCAATATAGTGGATATTCAGAGGTTAGAATTAGATTGTCTTTAGTCAAGTGCAATGTAAAAATACTCACACCTATATGTGGATAGTTTATAGCGATTTGGGTAAGGTTATAGCACCTACTGTGAAAGCCCGACCAGCATTAGTCTAGATATAATTAAGGTGGTAACTCACCCTTGTTGGAAATACGTCTTGTAACAAATCCGGAAGTTTAAAATTAATTAATCATTGTATTAGGCTGACCATATTAACTGTAGCAATAATAATAAAGTGACCATAATTATATCAGTGATGAAATTACCTTACAGAGGTAATTAATTAAGAGAGCCCTACCATGGTTTGCACAAGGGCGCTGGCTCTGTTTCTAGTATGTAGATGTTTCCAATATTTCAAATCAAAATGTCTAGTCCTCAAGTTGATAGAACTGTCAAAAAATAATACATGGAAAAGTTTGAACCCAGCGCTTGCTGCCAATTGGATGGTGGAATGATATGCAGGAAACTGATACTCCTTACCTTAATTAAATGTTTCCAGTTGCATGGTCAGTTACTAGTGATGCTATATTCGTGGGTAGATTCCCAGAGATCGATTTAAAGTGGCATAAACTTCACCTGTGTGTAAATAAATAGGACACTTGTGTAGGTGTATGCTTAATTAGAAAGCCTCTTGATATTAACTATGAGCTTTGACAGTATACGATGCCGTGTTCTCAAACTACATGCGACAATGGAATGTGCGCATTTGAAAGTGAGATAAAATGGTATGGTAATTGCCACGTGACATAAAATCCATGTCATGATATTAGGTATGCTGTTGTTATAACAGCGGGTGATGCCACAATGCAGTTTTAGAATGACATAATCTATGACTATATATGGTAATTAAATGTTCACGTTCCGATTATAACTATTTGAACGTGCACCCCTTGTATTTAATTAAATATGTCTTTATATTGGCGCCAGATAAGCCCTAAAGCAAGTTAAACATTGCTGTGATCTTTGTATGATTTACAGATGCATTGTACGCTTTCTGAAAGAAGTCCTTTTTAAAGTGCCCCAGGTATGCAATTTGCAGATAATATGAAGTATTGATGTCATTGCGGCTACTTTCGCTTAGCGTCATGGGAGTCTGTTTATACTTTGGGGTCAAATTCCAGTGGCATCACGCACGGCCGCTTCCTGAATGGCCATCCTTGTAATGAAAATGGAGTTACCGTGCGTGTGACGTGCATGACGTCAGATATAAACAATAAATAGTGATCTAAAAATGCATTCAATTATGAGGGAAATTCACATTTCGATGCAGGAAAAGTGCATATGTGTTAACACTCACTTGCTTCATTTCCGACAATATATTGGGTTGATCCATTGGCTTGAATTATTTATTATGTAGCAGAAAAATGGGGCTGGTAGAAAAGCATGATAAAAATCTTGTATAACTGAATATGGGAATAAGGCGCTACATGCTTTAAAATGTAATCACCAGTACTGAAGATGAGTCCAAACTGGGACTCCGACTGTAAATTAGTACAAACAAGACCTGCTGAACAATAGTTGAATGGTAATTCCTTACAGTGTTATAAAAGTACCATTCTGAATATCACATTATCATTGTCATCCATGCATGTTTGAGAATAATGACCCTTAAAAATCCTCATTATATTTTGTTCAATGGCAACAAGGTGTACAGTGAGGTGCATCTCTCATGTAATTTGCATAGAAAATTATTGTAAATTTGAAGTCTCAGACATAAGAACAATGAAATATCATCAACATTTGGATTAAGCAATCAAAACAATTCAGGAAGCGGCTTTGCGCAATGCCATGGGGATTTGACCCCAAAAAATAAACAGACTATGTGGGGATTCATCAGGTGAGATCTCGCGAGAGTTTCTGCGGGTAGCGCGAAGAAAGACAGATGCGCCCCAGAGCCAGAGCGGCAGCACCAGAATCTAGTCAGGCCTCAGCGCTCCGCCTATTGAGGGAAATGAGGCCTCCTATGCAAGTCTGCCCCATCTGCAGACCCCTACTCAGCTGAGCGTAATGCCATGGCCGAGGGCAGCCTCGTGGGGGCTCCAGCTAGCAGGGGATATCAATTTCACAGCACATGTACTATGTAGTGAAGCTAACTGCATGGGGCAAACGAATTGAAATGTGAGTACTGCCCCCCCATCATTCCGGGACTCTAATACCCCTGTTACTCTTTATGTGTCAGGTGTCAGAATAAACACCTCTTTCTACCACACAAGTGTCCTGTAATCATTGAAGGCCACTACATAATTGGCGACGAGGAGCAGAAAACACCCGGGCAGGAACCATGCAAGGTGCCACGCCACCTCCCACTTTCCTCCAGTGCCCCGGCATGCCTGCAATCTCTTGGCAGCAATGGGAACCACTGTTCTCCACGTATCTGGAAGCATTGAGAGGTACAGGCTATTCGCCGGCCAGAAAGAAGGCCATGCTACTTAACGACATGGGAGTCGAAGGACAGCGCATTTTCGTAGGGTTGAAGGCTGTGCCCACGGCGAACGAAAACGATGATGTCTACAAAGAGGCCGTTCGCTGCATAATCAAAAGGTTCTCCATCAAAGAAAACGTGGTCCTCCACAGACTCAAGTTTTACACGAGGAAACAAGAAGGTAACGGACCTGTCGATGACTACATCACCAGGATGAGAGAACTGACAGCCTTGTGCGGATTTGGGGACAATGTGGAACAAGTCATCTGCGACATGTTAGTGGGCCACACTAATTCCCGCAAAGTCCAGGATAAATTCATACAAGAGAAAGAACTGGACCTAGATAAAGCCAATCAAATTGAAAGGGCCAAAGAGGAGACCTCGAACAGAAGCAGAGAAGTAAGTGGGCCATCGCGCGCATCCGAAATGGCCACTGTGCAATGGAAGGGGACTAGAGAGAAAGACAGCCGCAAGAAGCCGCCAGGGAGAAAGGACCAAAGTGAAGAGAAGCAACCAAGCGCTACAGATGTGCCAGCACTAAGCACCTGGTTGAACGATCGAGATTGTCCCGCAAATGAACAAAGAATGCTACAAGTGCAGGCGATTTGGCCACTTTGCTGCAACCTGCACATGGCAGGAAAATAATGTCACCCACATTGACGGAGACAGAGGAACGAGCAATGAGGAAGATCCATACGATAAGCCAATGGTAATCATGGTCAGCTCATCTCGAGCAGGGAGGGAGAAACCCAATTGCGTGGTGAGAGTGGATGGAAAGGAAACACGCGTCATGGCCGATTCAGGGTCCGACCTGACCATCCTCCCCATCCAGACATACAAAAACATGATGGGACGCGACTTGGTCGAGATTAGAAGCACCAAGCAAAGGCCCACAGTCTTCGGGGGAGCCACCGTAGACTTATTAGGCTACATCAAAGCCAAACTCGAATTCAAGGATAGCTGCACCACAACAAAATACGTCTTTTTGTCCGAGGGTCCAGCTGTACTGGGATGGGACGACCAGCATAAACTGAGCATCCAGTTAGACCCCTGCTGAACAAGTGCTGCTGGTCTCCTCGCGCTGAATCTCAAAAGTGCATTCCCCATGCTGTTCTCTGAAACACCTGGGAAAATAAAGAATTACGTGCACAAAAGCCACCTAAAACCCAATGCAGTACCGGACAAGCACAAGGTCAGGCCCATTCCAGCGACATCAAGAGTGGTACTCGAATCCTCCAAATGACTAAGCCCGGTGGTCCTCATGAAGAAGAAATCCTCCAACGAATTGGGAGTGTGCATAGATCTACGCAGTCTCAACCTGGAGGTGGTCACTGACAGTTTTTCCTTGCCCAGCATCAACTAAATCATGATGAAGGAAGCAACAGTATTTTCAAAACTCGATATGCATGATGCCTGCCATCAGATAGATCTGCACAAGGCCTCACGCCCACTCACAAAATTCATCACGCCATTCGCACATTCAACCATTCTCGGGAAGATAGCTCAGGGGAAACATGCTCGCCTTGGAAGCAAGACGACACAGAGCACCACAGGATCGATCCCCGAGTTTGCGCTTAGAAACCTCTGGGTATTAAGCACGTTATAAATATCATATCATATCATATAATTTCAATATACACAAATGCCATTCGAGTTGTCATCCGCTGCGTCAGCATTTCAAAGAATGATGAACTCCATGCTGCACGGCATCAACAACATGTCATATTTCCGAGACATCATCCTGGAGTATGCCAAGGACATAGAAACCCCTGACAGAGTGCTAGGAGAAGTACTGGCAAACTACAGAGCGCAGCAGTCAACCTGCGTCACTAGGAGTGCATATTTGGAGCTTGCGAAGTAGAATGCCTGGGTTACCGCATATCAGAGGAAGGAGTAAGCCCCAAGAAAAACATGCTACAAGCTATAGTTGACGCTCCAGCCCCGACTTCAAAAGATGAACTTCGGACGTTCCTTGGTCTCGCAGAGTATTACATGAAATTCGTTCCCAGATTCTCTGAAACCATATCGCCCTTGAGAGAGCTCCTGAAGAAGGGTGCAGAGTACACATGGAAATCACAACAAGTCGCAGCCTTCGCTGAAATCAAGAAGAGAATCTTGCACGCACCATGTCTCAAACCGGTCAATCCCGGTTGGGAAACTTACATAACGACAGATGCCACTGCATACGGCTTGTGCGGCACCCTCACCAAAAAAAGGGAGACACTGAAAATATTGTTGCCTTTCCGTCAAAAGCACTGTCCACCTCAGAGAAAAACTACTCTACTGTAAAAAAAAATAAAGATGCTGGCGTGCATCTGGGCCGTCGAGTATTTCAGGTCGTACGTTTGGGGAAACAAATTCCTGCCAGTCACTAACCACAAACCCCGGATGCACATGTTGAGCACTGGCGGCACACAAACGGCGACACCACGCCTAAGAAGAATGGCCGCCAAACTGCAGAAGTACACATGAGATTACCCACATTGCAGGCTGGAAGAACGCCCAAGCGGAATGCATGTCCAGGTTACTGGATCAAGGTACCCCGGGCAGCACATTCCTCAAAGACGAATGAGTTGCGGCATCCATAGGAGATCTAAGGAACAAAGACTTTATGGAGATGAGCTAGTTGCATTGGCAGGAGGAAATATTACAGTATGATGCCCTGGGCCGAGTAGCAGAAGGGGCCCGCAAAGGGTGGCCCAAAGACAGAGCAGGGCCGGATGGTCTGCGACCGTATTGGAAAGTTAGCGATGAAATCACGGAAATGGATGGTCTAATAATGAGAGGCGACCAAGTAATTCCTCCAAGAGGCATCCGCAAGGTCATATTGTGCAGAGCGCATGCAGGTCATCTAGGCAGCAATATGTCATGACGCAGAGTGCACGATGCATACTGGTGGCCTGGAATAGATTAAGATGTAAAGGCAATGATCGAAAGATGCCATGAATGCCCAAACAGCGACAAGCGATTAAAAGTGAGGCATGCACCCATGATACCCACAGAAATCCCACATGGCGTCATTTGCCTGTTGGACGGCATGTTGAGCGACAACAGGTACGGGGTAGTCATGGTGGACTTCCTCTCCAAGTGGGTCGAAGTTGCATTTGTGCCGGACATCACCACGGGCACAGTCACAGAAGTACTCAACTCTGTCTTTCAAAGAGAAGGGCTCCCCAAAGAGATCGTAATGGACAATGGGGTGCAGCTAGTTTCCAGGGAGATGGAAAGTTTCCTAAAGAAGCACAATATCCGTCAGTCGAGAGCAAGCCTGTACCACCCACAAGCCAACGGGCTGGAAGAAAGGGCGAACTGCTTCATCAAAGGAGCCTTACAACTGGCACGTGCATGAGGCATGAATCCATACAGGATCGTCAAAGAGACTGTAGCAGCACATCGCTTGACGCTGAATGCCATATCACAGGAGTATCTCTGTTTCAAATGTTGAGAGGAAGAAGGGCTGCATCCACGCTGCTACCACCGTGGCTACACAAAGTCAGAGAGGACGATAACATCGACATGAGCGACATTGTCTTCAGATTGCAAAAGAAAAAGGAGATCATGAAATCTCATGGCGACAAACTCACAGCAGCATTCTGCACTGAGATTAACGAAGGGGACTTTGTGAAAATACGTCTACCCCACAAAGACACCGCCACGGGCTCCAAAAATAGCCAACCATGTCCACACCAGTGATGGAAGGAGGTGGAAACTTGAAAGGGTGGCAGTGTACAAGAAAAGGGCGTCCACTACCTGCCCCTCCATGGGAATAGGAGACGGCCATGAGCAATGGGGTTTAGCCAGCAGCCCCCAACAACCAGAGATGGACGTCAGGGAAGAAGGAAACCAAAACAAACATGCTCACATGAGCTCCACACCCCGGTCTAGGGAAGCATACCGGGAAGCAACCTCAGCGGAACAAACCCCTTGCGACACATCCCGCATAACCACCCAAACCCCCAAAGCAGCCACTGACCAGAACAGGCTCCAACCGGAGAGAAGGAAGCCAACCAGATTCACAGACTTTGTCATGAACTAGGAACCAGCTTTTCCTATGAAAGGAGGTGTGTGGGGACACCTCACGCAAGATCTCGGCACAGCAAGATCTCGTGAGAATTCACACGGAAAGCACGAATAAAGACAGATACGTGCCAGAGCTGGAGTGGAGGCACCCGAATACGGTCGGGCCTCGGCACTCTTCCTACTGAGGGTAATCAGCGCTCCTATGCAAGTCTGCTCCATCTGCAGACCCCTACACAGCTGAGTGTAATGCCATGGCTGAGGGCAGCCTTGTGGGAGCTCCAGCTAGCAGGGGATATCAATACCCCAGCACATGTACTATGCAGTGAAGCTAACTGTATGGGGCAAAGGAGCTGAACTGTGAGTACTGCCCCCCTCCCTTATCCTGGACTTTAATACCCCTGTTACTCTTTATGTGCCAGGTGTCAGAATCAACACCTCTTTCTACCACGCAAATGTCCTGTAATCATTGAAGTAACCAAAAAACACTCAGGTGGAAACTGACGGAATCTGGTGCTCACACGTTGCCCTTTTAAGGGCTAAATTCGTTAATGTCAACAATGTTGATAGTGGTTGATGTTTCTTATAAGTTATATGAATTTAAATTTTTCTTGAGAAATATTAACTTAATCCTTCACCAAAGTTTGCTGGAAATCAATTCGCAGTCAATGTGTTCTGTATTTGTAAAAATATGTGTTTTATTCACACAATTTGCTGAGTCAAAAGACACACTGGTCTGCTCTGAACATTCTATTGCCAATGCATTTCGGTGCCTAGAACCATCTTCAGGGCTGTATGTCCACAATACACAGTTTGCAGCATGATCAATCAACAATTTCAATAAATCAACCCAGGTGCAATTTCACACGCATCATTTTTTGCATTTTTGCAAAATAATGCATACATACCAACGTAGTATTTTCAGGTAGTGTGAATTCAATGTTCCGGTTCATAAAGAAAACAAAAGAAAAGAAAAATCACAGGGAATGCCCCTGCCCAGTCAGTATATTCTAAATTGCACCCTTGTGATTGCTAATGAATGGAAATCCTTTTACCTCAGCGTTCATATGCCTGGAGAGCATGTGTCTTATCTCCTTAGAAGTTTTATCAGAGGTCTGCCTGTAATACATGCATTAGATTTTACAATCATCTACCCACGAGTAACAATCTGCTGGTCATATCTTAGTGAAGCGTACATTCGCTTACCTTCGGCATGCTTCCCGTTCGGTCAGACTTCTGTGAACCTCCGCTCCCTTGCGCGCAAGGTTCCACGGCTTTCCATGGTAACCTGGCAGGCGTCGCCCGTCAGCCGGAAACAGCTGTGCGGACCATGCCTCGTGTCCCGCTACCCCATGGAAACGGGTGGGCGGGTCGTGCGATCACCCTAGGAACGTGTACTGATTGCAATGCCGTATTCAGTAATCTAAATCCGAAACGTACTTGCCAAATGGATACACCATAATGAAACGGTACTTTACTCGACATCATATGTATGTAAATAAAACCGTGTCGTAAGGTATATTACCATGCCACAGTGCCCGATCTTGATATATCTGTCCTGTTACTTACGTTCGGTCACCATAGATAAGTACTCTAATAATAATGCGATATTTAAGTAATTTCAATCACACTATTTAAATGAGTTCACCATAATGATGGCGTAGCTCCTCTCAGTGTAATATGTGTGAATTGATAGTACTGTGTCGTACCGTACCGCATGGTCAGAACTTAACCCTTATACCTCGGTACATTCTGATTAATGGTTGAAACCAGCCTGGATGTCCATCCATCACAATAATTACATCATGATGCGGTCATCTCACCTTATTTGTTTCGAGTACGCCTCGAAATCTTTAGTTATAAAGGAGGATGCATGCCCATATCTAATGGTCATACTGTCATTTATAACTGTAGTATCGGGGGGCAATGTAAAACCCCACTGTGTGTGAATATACAACAATGTAATGCAGCACTCATTTTCAGAATATCCATCCAGACAGATTCAATAAAATTACATATGTCTGACAACATAATTCACCCTAAGAAGGATGTATCCTATTCGCAGTGTGCAGGAATAGGAATCATGGGTATTGAATTAATGTGCTGATCCTTCAATGCCATACCATCCAAGCTTAAGACCACATTTATCAAAGAATCAAAAAGCAAAATATAAAAGGTTAGCATAAAATGCTGTGCACAGTTAACATACATAGAGGTGGAACTCATAAGGTATGGATTATGTGCAGATCCCCTAATATCATATCATACAAGTTCAAAACCACATGTATCGAGAAATTAAAAAAAATACTAAAATACAGAGTATTAACATGAAATCCACTGATGTTCATGTCTCCATCAGATCTGTCTTTGTAATCTGTTGATGTCTGCCATATACTCTTTTCTATACATGAATCACATAATTAGATTCTCATAAAAAACATGTGAAATGTATTTCTTCATTTAGACCTCTAGGTGCCAATGTTCCCAATTTGTCTATCCAGAAGGACTCCCTTTGGTCTAGCCTCCTTTGGATGTTTTCATGTGGTTCTCTCTTTATCAATACCTCCAAGATTTGAAACTTGATTTGTGATAAGTTGTGTTTCTTGTCGTGCTAATGTCGTGCCACCGCAGAATTTATATTGTGATTCCTTATACATGACCGATGTTCATTCCATCTTACTTTAGCAGTTTGCTTTGATTGGCCCACATAATACAGACCACATGGGCATTTGATGGAGTAGATAATGTTACTCGTTGCACAAGTCACAAAGTTGCGCAGACTTATTCTTTCTCCTGTATGTGGGTGGTTCACAATGTTCCCTTCGAGTACATATCCACAATTACTGCAATTTAAACACGGGTATGTACCAGTCCTTTTTGTATCTTTCTTTATGCTAGAATGTCTGGTTTTAACTATCTTGTACTTCAGGTTCTGACTCCTTTGGCAAAGAGTGGTGTTTCTTTAAACTGTGGTTCAACACTTTCGTCTAATGTCAACATTCCCCAATTCTTTTTTATTATTTGTTTAATGCGATTAATTTGTTTAAAATATTTTGATACAAACACCATCGATGTTGCTCCTTCTGGTTTCTATCTGGGTTTCAATAACTCTTTCCTGCTTTGGTTCGCAAGTCCTGTTTCAGCCAATTCAATCTCTGTTTTCGTGTTACCGATTAAGAAATGTCTCCCCCATCCTTGTAATTTCTTCCTCGTAGTCCATAGGGTCACTCACAATTCTTTTTACTCTCAGCATTTGGCTACAGGGTAGATTTTTTATTAAGCTCGGCTGATGGAAACTGAGTTTGTGTAAGAGAGTATTCCAGTTTGTTGGATTTTGATACACATTGGTTTTATAACCTGGATGGTGGTACTTATGTTCACATCCAGAAAATTGATCTTCTATTGAATACTCAAACATAAATTGGATTTGTTGATCTTTCATGTTGAGATATTTAAAGAATTTCAACAAATTCTCCTGATTTTTCTTTTCTTTTGTTTTCTCTATGAACCAGAACATTGAATTCACACTATCTGAAAATACTACATTGGTATGTATGCATTATTTTACAAAATATCACTCTTTGTGAGGCGTGTGAAATTACACCTGGGTTGATTTATTGAAAGTGTTGATTGATTATGCTGCAAACTGTGTATTGTGAACATACAGCCCTGAAGATGGTGCTAGGCACCGAAATGCACTGGCAATAGAATGTTCATGGGAGACTATTGTGTCTTTTGTCTCAGCAAATTGTGTGAATAAAACACATATTTTTACAAATACAGAACACATTGACTGAGAATTGATTTCCAGCAAACATTGGTGAAGGATTAAGTTAATCATTTCTCAAGAAGAATTTAAATTCATATAACTTATAAGAAACATCAACCACTATCAAAAATGTTGACAACAACGAATTTAGCCCCTAATAGGGCAACGTGTGAGCACCAGAGTCAGTCAGTTGGTTTCCACCTGAGTGTTTTTTGGTTACAATATTTCATAAAGCTCTTGTGTCAGAGAGCTTTTTTAGATCTGGTAGCTCCTAGTATATGCACTAAAATATGAACAAATAAAGAACAAAGTGATACGTTTGAATGCTCTATGAATAAAAACGTAGTGCCCACCTCTTATCCTCTTTTTTCTGTAATCATTGAAGGCCACTACAGACTCCATGACGGTAAGTGAAAGTAGCCGCAATGACATCAATACTTCATATTATCTGCAAATTGTATAGCTGGGTCACTTAAAAAGGACTTTGTTCAGAATGCATCTGTCACTCATACAAACATCACAGCAACGTTTAACTTGCTTTGGGGCTTATCCGGCGCCAATCCAAAAACATCTTTAATTAAATACAAGGGGTGCACTTTAAGATAGTTATAATCGGAACGTGAAAATTTAATTACCGTATATAGTCATAGATTATATAATTCTAAAACTGCATCGGGGCATCACCCGCGATTATAACAGCATACCTAATATCATGACATGGATCTTATGTCACGTGGCAATTACCATACCATTTTATCTCGCTTTCAAATGCGCACATTCCATTGTCGCATGTAGTTCGAGAACACGGCATCATAAACTGTCAAAGCTCATAGTTAATATCAAGAGGCTTTCTAATTAAGCATACACCTACACAAGCACCCTATTTGTTTACATACAGGTGGAGTTTATGGCACTTTAAAACAATCTCTGGGAATCAACCCAGGAATATAGCAGCACCAGTAACTGACCATGCAACTGGAAACATTTAATTTTGGTAAGGAGTATCAGTTTCCTGCATATCATTCCACCATCCAAATGGCAGCAAGCGCTGGGTTCAAACTTTTCCATGTATTATTTTTTGACAGTTCAATCAACTTGAGGACTAGACATTTTGATTTGAAATATTGGAAACATCTACATACTAGAAACAGAGCCAGCGCCCTTGTGCAAACCATGGTAGGGCTCTCTTAATTAATTACCTCTGTAAGGTAATTTCATCACTGATATAATTATGGTCACTTTATTATTATAGCTTCAGTTAATATGGTCAGCCTAATACAACGATTAATTAATTTTAACCTACCAGAATTGTTACAAGACGTATTTCCAACAAGGGTGAGTTACCAACTTAATTATATCTAGACTAATGCTGGTCGGGCTTTCACAGGGGGTGCTATAACCTTACCCAAATCACTATAAACTATCCACATATAGGTGTGAGTATTTTTACATTGCACTTGACAAAAGACAATCTAATTCTAACCACTGAATATCCACTATATTGGGGAAAACCTGATAATTTTGGGAGCAATCATTCTTTATTCATTTGTTTACATCATATTGTAATACAGTGGCCGGGTGCAGGTGAGGTGCATTAATCACTCATGGACTGAGCAATCATATGCTACTTACCTATCTATGATGGTGAATATGTGTCTTTATTCTGTTTTCTCGTTTTTTCTACACCCTCCATCAGTGAAATGAACATGGGTATGTAACCTATTGATTATATGTACTCTCAATTTATCAAAACATTGTTCTTATATATACATATGCTATGTGACAAATATGTATATACATATTTTTTTTTGTGGATGATTTAGTTTATTTATAAACGTTTTCATCTGTTTCTTGGGGTGTGAAAAAGTAGTGATTGCAGTGTGTCTCAGGAATTTCTTCTATTAAGTTCCAGTATAGTGCTGAGAAAGAGAGTGATTGTGTATGTGTATTTGTTGTTTTGCCCGCTGAGTAGGGCGGCCTATCTTTCTTCTGTGTCCATTTGTTGTGATGAGAGTTCAAAGAATGCACCACATTGTTTGCGTTGGCATGAAAGTGACTGGCATTCCATCACCAAATGGAATAGGGTTTCCGGCGTTGTTTCAACCTTGCAGAATCGACAGTGGTTGTTTGTGGTAGCAATCTGCCTCTTTGTTGCCAGGTATGAATTTGTAGGTAAGATGTTCAAACGTATTCTTAGAAATGTTGTTCTGATAGTTTGGTCTGGAAACATTTGGAGGTACGGTGGTGGTTCATGGATTTTTCTGTTGTCTTTGGTGCATTGGAGAGTCTGTTTGTAAGTATTTTTCATTTGGATCATTTTTATCCAGTCATTCTGGAGAAGTTTGAGTTTGGCATGTTGTGGGCGAAGGGTTAGTAGTTCTTCTGCTATCTCTTCGTCTTCCATTTCCTTCATTATAGTCTGTTTCCATTTTTGTAATACCGTGTTGTTGAAGGTATTTGCGTGAGCTCTCAAAATTTGGATAGCTAGGGTTTTCTGGTCGGAAAGGATTTTTCGGAAGATGTCTAGTCTCTTCCAGAGTACAATGGATCAATTGATTGGGTTGCCATTTTGTGTCGTATTCTCGGCATTGGATACGACTGCAGGAGGTGGAGGATCTTGCGCCAAAAAATAGCTTTGAATTTCATCCAATTTACTGTGCCAGCATTCATCATTGCTTCTGTTCCGTACGTTATTACAGGGATGTATTTTTGTCTATAGTAAGCGATGATAGGTCTGAAAGAGATTTGGCTATATTTCCTGTGAAGTAGACATCCTTGTCGTGCCAGGGTTTGTGATGTTTGTTCTAGTTTGTCCAGCCATTGATCTTCCGATTTAGATTGGTTTATTAGTATACCGAGATATTTGAAGGTTGTCACGTTTTCTAGTTGGTTTCCATTGATGTTAAATGTTGGTTGTTTTACTTTTTTTGTTTGTGGTTTGGTTAAAGACATTGGGCCTCATTACGAGTCCGGCGGTAAAACCGCCTGGTTACCGCCAGACTCGTATTACCATTCCGTGACTCCCGGAAATACCAGGGCATTACGACCCTGGTGTCCCGGGAATTCCGGAGGCGGAATTCGGTAAATCCCCATTCCCATTGAGTCCCGTAGGACTCAATGGGAATGGGGAAGTGGAAACATCGGCACCATCTTGTGATGGTGCTGGTGTTTCCACGTCCGCCTGCAGGCGGGCCGTGTTAAACCCGCCAGATCAGACCTCCCGCCTGCAGGAGTCAGGATCGGGCAGTCTGGAATTAACAGTGGCGGCGGGTTTACCGCCACTGTTAATTCCGAACCGCCCGACCTGTAATGAGGCCCATTGTCTTGATTTTTGAAGTGTTGATTGCTAGTTCGTTTTTGTTCATGTAGCTGCTCAGCGCTGTCAGGGCTGCTTGTAGTCCAGAGGTTGTTTTATCAAGCAGGATGATGTCATCTGCATATGCCATAGCAGGAACTGGTATTGAGTTTATTTTCAGAGGGTTGCTTTGGTTGCTGATCAGATATTCTTCAATGTCTTCAATGTCTGCTGTGAACAGATTGTATAGGGTTGCCGCCAGGGGGCACCCTTGCTTTAGTCCGTTTGTTGTGGCAATTGGTCTGGTGGTAGCGCCTTGTTTTGATAGTCTCACTTTTATGGAGCTTTCTGAGTATAGTAGGATGATTGGCTCCAGGATGTTCGATGGGCACTTCCATGTTTTGAGTTTCGACCATAGTTTGTGTCGTGATATGGCATCGAAGGTCATCATCAGCTCAATAAACGCAGCATGTATAGTGGTGTGATTGTTGATGGCTTCATGTTTTATTAGATGAAGTAATATCAGGTTGATGTTGGCTCCAACGTTGGCGGTAAAACCCGTTTGCCTGGCCGAGAACCTGCCGTTGTCAATTGCCCAGGCAGTTAGTTGTTTCAATAGTGTTGACGCAAAGAGTTTTCCGAGCGTGTCCAGTAGGGCAATTGGGCGAAAATTCTGCGGTTCATCTCGGGGGCCTTGCTTATAGATGGGGACATTTGTGGCCGACCTCCAAGAGTTTGGAATCTGATTGAGTGTGTTTATCAGGGTTATGATCTGACACATGAAATTCGCCCAGGCCGGCGGGTCCTTCTTGATGACGGCATTGGATATTCCATCGGGGCCAGGTGCTCTAGAGGTGTTTAGGTTTTTGATCATTTGTATCAGTTCATCATAATCCACTTTCACTTGCCATTTTGATTCGTTCTTGGTCGTTTCTTCTTGGGACTGCGATGGTCGGGCTCCATAGATGGTTGAAAAGTGTGTGATCCATGCTTCTTGCGAAACGTTGGCCGTCATCTTGTGTTGTTTTTGCGGGTTGTCATTGATCAGATTCCAGAGGTCTCTCGTGTTGTGTGACTTGTATGTTTTCATTATGTTTTCTGCATCAGCTTGTTGAAGGATTTTTTGTTGCGTTTTCTCCAGTTTGTGTGTGTTTGTTTCAAGCTTTTAATCTGTGTCGTGTTTTCTACAGATTTTGTTTTCTCCAGGTGCTGTATCGATTTTCCCAGGCATTTTTTCTTGTCAGCTATTTCCTGATTGTATGTGTGATGGTGGTTTTGTTGTGGTCGGTTTTTAACTGTTTGTCGGAAGGGTAGTAGGATCCATTCATAGTTCATTTTTTCAGCGTCTATCAGGTTGGAAGCATGGAGTTTCTTTGATAGGTGTGCCATTGCTGATTGTGGAATGCAAAGTCTTGATGTTGTTCCATCGGGTTCTAGTGGGCATGCTGTTGTGGTTTCTCCTTGTTCGGTTAGCAGACGCGAGTGCACAGTTAGTTGATTGTGATCGCTTCTATCCGATGTTATCGTTTGAGCTGACATAACAGATTCATCCAAGTCGTGTGATAGAAATATATAATCAATGATTGAGGTTGAGGATTCTCTGAACCATGTTGGCGTGTAAGATGTAGAGTTGTTCCTTACATGGTTTAGGAGGATGAGGTTGCGGGTAGTGATTTTGTTCATCCATATGCTTGCTTTTGGTGAGAGTTGTGATTGAGTTCGGAGAGTACCATTCTGGGTGAATAAGTTGATGTTCAGGTCTCCACAGATTATTATTTCTACCGGTTGGTGATTTCCAAAAAGTTTATCGATTGTTATGAATACTCCATCGATGAATGCTTCAGTTGTTATTGCTGCGGGGTTCCAATAAAGATTTAATATTGCAATTATTATCTCATGCTTTTTTTCCTTGGATGGTTCTCAATGCTTGTTATTTTTGTTAATTGCATCCAGGAGTTAATATTTTCAGTGCTCAGTACCGTACATTGAGGGTTTATCTTGATTAAGGTGAGGAGGCCTGATGCTAGTCTTCCTTGTTTTTTGACTATTGCATGGTTGAGGAAAGTGAGAAAGCCATCGCAGACTGGGGTTTCGCTGAGGCAGGTTTCTTGCAGACATATGATTTGATAATTTTCTAGGTCCTGTGAGGGGTTGGTGAAGAGATGCAAATTTCCTCTGGTGTTCCACGAGCAGAATGACCACGTGTTTTCCAGGTTTGTTGATTGTTATGATTGAGAGCTTGTTGAGTTTCCTAGGGATGCAGTTTCTGAGTATGAGTTTTCCAGGTCGTAGTTTCTTTTGATTGGTCGTTCTGCTCCGCTCGATTGTTCTGATTGTGGTGATTGGCTCTGTTTTCTGGCTGCTCCTGGATGGTCATTAGTTTTTCGTTTGTGTCCTTGATCGATGTATACATATTCCATTTAATTTTATCACAACATGGTATTCTACATGGGAAATATTAATGTCCTGTTCTATGCACATACAATTGTATGAAACCCTGATTTGAATTTATGTTTGCCATTTTCACGTTTCTGTCAGCCTTGAGGACGACCATTGTCGAAACACGTGTCGGCTGACCCCAATGAGATTAAATCATTCCTTTGATTGATATATTTGAAGGACTTTGGATTCTTTTTCACATCATTTCATTGCTTATCGAACTCTAAAAAAGCATTGCGCGACTCACCCAAATCCAATCCATTCACGGATTATGTTTTCAAGGGCTTTATGGGTGGACCTTGCGGAACGGGTGACGCAGCCTGCCTAGAGACATAACTTCGGTGGCCAAAGCGCACTTCCATAGTTTTGAACCCATAGCTGAATCATATTGTCTTATGAAGTGGGCCCACCTTCCTAGCCTCAATGGGGGAGAGTCCCCCTTGTGGAGAAAGGACGAATTCACTTGATTCATCACAGTACTCATGAAATTTGCAGCTCCTAACCAGTCAATCAGTTAGTCTACCTTAGGGATGGGGTGTGCATCTGTCTCTATGACAGAGTTGAGCCCCCAGCAGACCTCTGTTTTCCTGCTACAGGACCTTTTAGGGGCTAGTACAACTGGTCTAGCCCAGGAGCTGTGGCAAGGCTCGATAACACCCGAGGTCAACACCTTAGAGACTTTCACCTTGATGGTGTCTTTGAACTTGTCAGGCATCCAGTGAATCCTACTTTTCACTGGTTTGCTTTCTCCGATGTCTTTGGGGAGATCTGAACTCCCTCTAACAACTTGCCATGTAACAAGTCACAGAGGGAATCACTCTGCTCCTCAGTGTTGTCATCATTGACCAGAGCCATCACCAAATAATCCTGGCTATAATGGGATTTTAGCCGGTTGACCTAGAAGACCTGATGTGTCTGCCTCTGGGCCTTGGTGTCAATGACTTAGTTAACCTCAATGATCTTTTCCAGTACCACATAGGGCCCAGTCCACTTATCATGCAAGACGCTGGACTTGACGGGTTCCATGATCAAGACCAACTAGCCTGGCATTTACTGCGTTAACATGGCATTCTGGTCATGGCGGTGCTTCATGAGCTCCTGACTTGGCTTCAGGTTCTGGGTGCTCTGCTCTCTGTACTTGGTCATCTTGGACTGGAGGCCAAGAACATAGTCCACTATGTCGTGGGAATGGATTCAGGGATTGCCCTCCCATCCTTCCCACTGCAGACTTAGCGGACACATAACGGGATAGGCAAACTGGAGCTCGAAGGTCCTGAACTCAACACCATTCTGTGGCACCTCCCGGTAGGAGAACAGGAGGCATGACAGGAGAATATTCCACTTTCTCCTTTGGGGCTCTTCCAAGCCACCTATCATGCCCTTGAGGGTCTTGCTGAATCGCTCAACAAGCCCGTTGGTTTGTGGGTAAAAGGCTGTGGAGAACTTGTAGGTTACTTCACATTCATCCCACATCACTTTCAAATACGCTGATATGAAGTTGGATCCCCTGTCGTAAATCACTTCTTTAGGGAATCACACACAAGCGAATATCCCAATGAGGGCCTTCTTAACCACAGGGGCTTTGATGCTCCTCAAAAGTACAGCTTAAGGGTACCAGGTGACGTGATCTACCACAACCAAAATGTACCGGTTTTGAGAGAAGGTTTGCGGATCCAAAGAACCCACAATGTGCATATCAATCCTATCAAAAGGCTGCCCAACCATGGGTAGTGGAATTAGCCTTGCAGGAAGTTTGGTGAGTGTGGCAGGACTGAACACATTCTTTTATCTTTGACCCCATCTAGGGTCAGTAGAAATGGGAAGACTGCCTGTCGGTTGTCTTTGTCATTCCTAGATGACCTGCCAATGGAATGTCTACAGCCAAGTCCAAAAGGCACTGAGGGACCAACAAGCGCCAACTGGACCCTGCCTCACAGTTCTTGGGCTCAGGAGACCATTCTCCCAATACACCCTGAACATCCCAGGGCCTTCCCCCTGGGCCTGCTTCTCTGCCTGCTCACCCATATCTGCCAAAGTTGGACCGTCGCGCTGTGCCTGGCAAAAGTCAGACTGAATGGGGCCCCCAGCTAAGAACAAGTCACGTAGCTCGGGGTGAACCTTGACGTCTGAAACTAGTGTGTCCTCTACACTAGGTCCTGTAGGCAACCCTCAGCTCAATGTGTCTGATGGCTCCTCAGCAGGAACCTAAGTGGCCACTAGACCCTCTCTGGAAGGAGCAGGTGTCTCTGTGGACTCTGGATCTGGACTGGGTGGTACTAGCGGTGCAGGTCTCTCGCCACGATCAACCGGAAGAGCCACATTGCCCATGGCCACCACGGCAGCTTCCGGAGCTGCTTCCTTCTCCCTAAATCGTGTGATGGGTGCAGTGATTACGAGGTCAGGTTTATCATTCCCTAATAGACAATCTACAGGAATGGCAACTTTAACAGTGATGCAGAACTGTGAGGTTTCTCCCCTGCAACTGATTGATAGTCAGTCGGCATCGGGTGAGACCATTGAATTCCCTAACTAGATTGGGAGGACCAGGGATGATCTGATCCTTGTGTACCCACCATTGTCGGATGGCGATGATATCACAAATTGTGGGGGCTATGTTCTCATCAATGAACACATGGTCCAAGAGGTTTGCTGTGTTAGCAGGAACCAGGGTTTTGGTGTGAGACCCAGTACCTGTCCCGCTCAGTGACACAAGGGTACATTCAGCCAGCCCCTGAGGGGGAATTCATCATCTAAGATGCCCACCTTTACAATTATTTCCTCCTCCTCCTCCTCCATGAGAGTAGTGCTAACTACTGCCATCTTCGGTCTACCCTTGCAGGCAGGATCACCCTTCCTTTGTCTCAGGTCTCCACAGGTAAGGCAGCCCTGGGGGGCTGTGAATGTGGGTGCCCCAGTGTTAGGGGTTCCCTCACTTTCTGTTGGAGCAGATGATACAGGTGACTGGAATTTCCCCTCAGGATTCTGGGGTCCTTTGTTAGCAGCAAACCTTTATCCATACCCTCCTTTTATTTACTTTTCTCAACCTCTTTATCATCTGGTTTGTATGCAACGGCCACTGCCTTTTTCTCATGGTGAGCAGCAATAAACCTGTTGGCCGCCTTTGCAAGCTCCCGAGGATCTGTGATATTCTTGTCCACTAGATGCTGGTGTAACTCCATCTCACATTGTTTAAAGATGCTTTCACATGCAATCAAATTAAACATGCCCTCAAACGTGTCAACTTTGTTACATGTGACCCAACCACTCAGATATTTCCGAAATCAATGTTTAAAAACCTCAAAGGTTTGGCTCCCCTTTTTAGTGAGCTATTTAAAGCTCTTGAGGTATAGTTCTGGGGTTTTGCAGAACTTCCTGAGGATTGCGGCCTTCATAGTCACCTGAATGATTACATCAGTTCCAACCATCTCTAGGCGGCTCATAAAACCTGCACCCTAACTCCAGCTTTTCAAACCAGTCGAAAATGCCCCTCCCCTTGGGCTAAGTTCTTGGGGAGGTGTCATTTAGGCTTATCACTGGAGACACTTCCTTCGCCGCTAGAGGATTTGCTGGCTTACCTCTGACCCTCAAGCTCTGTCTTTGTTTTGCTTTTCAGACACGTGTAATGACCTCAGAAAATGTTACCCTATTACACGGACCAAAAGTTCTTGGACTCAAGAAGGCAATACTACACACCTAGACCAATGATTGGAATATAATTGGCTCTTTACAGGCCCTTTATTCACACAAAATAATAAGCATACAGATAACTATTGGAATATATGTAATTGGTTATACATAGACACACAAGCAAGGATAGCTACAAAGGGTCTACATCACCGTTAGTGCAGTTGTAAGAGCAAACTTAATCTCAGCCATGACTACACTACCCAGTCCCAAGGCAGGTAGCAGAGAGATCACACGTACTAACGGGGTCTGGAGCAGAGCATCCTCCCTCTCAGCGAGACTTCAGCACTCGGGGTTCCAATCCTCTGTCTCCTCATCAGTATACCCCTCTTCTTATGGGGGACAAATCCACGCCCCTCATAGGTTGCAAAACAGTCCCCAGCCGAAGGACAGACAGCAAGCATGGGAGGCAAAGAGCTGAAAAATCCAGACCGTAGTGGAAAAACCCAGCTTGTCTTCTGCGTGCTTTTTTCCAGCAACCCTTATCAATACACCTGCACATCTCTGACTCACTTCTCTGCTAATCCTTGAGCAAACAATACAACTATCCTTCATAGTGAGCTCCTCTGTTTCATAATTTAATATTGCAATCGTTGCAGAATTCATGTTCACCTTCTAAATGAGCTCACAGAAACGTAGCCTTTAATTGCGGTTTGGAAGTGAATGTCCAAAATGGCCACGCACCGGCACCATGTTGTAGCTCGTTTTCTCACACGCATTACACTCCACCCTTTGGACAATTAACTGCCATATCCCAATGAAACAAAAGATGGTTTCCAAAATGGACGAAACATCCCTACCAGATTGGGAATACAAGAAATACAACAACAACAAATAGCCAAGGCAAAAAATATTGCAAAAATACAAATAAAAACATAACGCAAGGCTTCCGGAATCCACAAAAACAAGCGATCCCACCAGCACCTGCCCTGGACCTGAAGTGACTTGAGAAATCAGGTCCTTCAAATTGCCAATGTGCTTTTGAATGGAACGGGAATGATCGTCCAAATCAAAACAACACATTCCTTCAACGGCATTGCAACCCAAATTGTGGAAGCCTTCCGCAAGTCACACTCATCCGTGGGAACATGGATGGGGGCTGCAGCTTGAGTCTGGCCCCCTGGAAACCCTCCACCCCCTAGCTTCCTCAAAAGCTTGGAGACTTTTTAATAGTTCAGCTTTCCTAATCTTACTGCCATGAGGGAGTCCCCTCTCTTGACAGAGTTCACGTAAGATACTTGCTTTCAAGGTCTGCACAATGCTCATGTGTCATGGTCACAGGACAAGGGCCACTATCTTTATCATCTAAAGGGTCCAAATGGACCCAGTCCTGGCGCCTTTGGGGCCAGGCTCATGAGAAAGTGTGCTCTGCACACTTTGTGTCTGGGGCTCGTGTTACTTCCTCCCCAGCAGACTCCCCACATGCACCTAGGCCGGCCATGGCCATTGGGAAACATTGGGGAGCATGTGCAGCAGTCCCTAGGAGTGGCAAGGTGGGGCCACAAGGCGGAGCCAAGGGGCAGGGCTGGGGCCAGGCTATTTAAGCCTGCCCCACCCGCATACAAGCACTTTGCGTTAGCCTGCTTCCTGCAGCATGGGGCTTACTGCCGCCTGAAGCGCTCTTACCCAATTCCAGCTCATCAACTCAGAGCGCATCTTACCTGATTCCAGGACATCATCTTCAGCGCACACCTTACCGGACTCCAGCCACAACATCGCGTGAAGCGCAGCTCACCTGACTCCGACTCTTCATCTTCAGCGCGTACCTTATCTGCTTCTAGCAATACCATCGCTCGAAGCGCAGCTTACCTGACTCCAGCAACATCATAGCCAGATGCGCATCTTACCTGCCTCCTGCAATCCCATCACCTGCAGTGTATCGCATCTTACCTGATTCCCATTGTCATCGGAGTCGAGGCGCATCCTCACCTGTTCCGGGCGTCCAATTACGCGGGAGCTCTTCTTCTCGCCCAGCATCCTCTCGGATCCATCCAGTAATTGCTGGCAGGTCTTCAGATAGCCGCCTCCTGCTCAACGCTGCCAGGCCATCCCTGCAAGAGAAAAGGACACACAAGGTTAGAGACTGCATAAATAGCTTACGCTTGGTCGCGCAACACATAAGCCTTGCGCGCGACCTTGAAACCCAATTTACCTTCTATTTGGGAACCTCGTAATCCGCTCTGGCAACCATTTGGACTCACTTCCAACACTGCGACTCCGCGTGGCCATCTTCAAACCTATTGGGGAGAGGAATGACATAATAAGGGTTACGTTGACATTGCAAGAGGATACGGACACTAATCATTGTTAAGAACACTTACCTTCAAAGTGATTCAGCCACAGCCTGTCTGGGCTGCCAAGCAGACGGACCAGTGGAGAAACTAGGTCCATCAAAGGCACCCCTGCTGATGAGAAGCAGGATTCAGAGGTCATCCTTACAAGAAAACAGGTGAGACTATATGGGTAAACGAATGCTCATCTCATTCTGGAACGAAGGGTTCGAGGGAAATCACAGTCCAACCACAGCATTCTCACTGCCTCTCGTATTCACTCAGGAGCAGTGCCAGCAACCAGAGCAGCCCACACTACAGAGGCAGGGGAAGAAGTCTGATCCGGGGAAGCCAAGTCAAGGGAAGGCTCCAACCATGCCCCAACGCCCCCGCAGAGACCAGGTGAGCACAACAGAACGCGAAGCTTCTCTGAATCTCTGCCTGGGCCTTATGGACACCTCGGAAGCTGACCAATTGGCCCAATTGTTGGGGGAACTGCGGGCCGAAGTACATGCCTCCAGACAAGAGACTAATTCCTTAAGAAGAGACCTTATTGTAGCTCGAGAACGAACGGATGATCTGGCAAGACAAATGCTCCAGACACACTCAGGGCAGGTTCCATTACCCGGAATTGCACCAACTCCTTTGCCGCAGCCATCACCACCAGTTCAAGTGGTGCTCCCAGGAGCAGAGCCACTGGCGCCGCCTGAACGTTTTACCGGCGATCCTAGCAAGTACGCCATATACATGAACCAATGTCGCCTTCACTTTTTGTGTCGTCCTGGGGCTGTCCCTAACGATAGTGCAAGAGATGCCTTTGTACTTTCATACTTGGGGGGCAGTGCAGCGGACTGTTCCATACCATTAGTAAATCAGGATGATCCACTTCTCTGAAACTTTGGAGAATTCCAATGGGAATTGGATTTTTTTTGCCAGGCACAACCAATGACACGCCCTTGATAACAAACTATTGTCCCTCAGACAGGGAAACCATGATCTACTGACTTATATTGCCACCTTTAATCGTCTTGTAGCACAAACAAATTGGACCGAAGAGAAGAGGACCACTCTATTTTATCGGGGATTGCGTGGTGAACTAAAGGATGCGCTAGCCCAAGTGATCAACCCCGCTGAGTGTTGTGCTGAGTACATCACTCTGACGGTACAATTGGACCATAGGTTGCAGGACCGAAAAATGCAACGCACAAGAACTGAAGGGAGGTCGATCTTTAAGCGACCCCGGGACCACCAAGTCAAAGCCCATAAGCCCCGACAAGCGTAGGGGTCCACTTGTCGAGCGAAATGACGAAAGTTGTACAGACCTCACACTTGGTCATCCCGGTACTCTTGGTCCACCACCAACAACCATCTAAGGTACATGCCTTGGAAGTATATATTGATAGTGGGGTGGTGGGAAACTATATTGATCAGGATCTGGCTGCACGGATAGGCCTTCCCCTCCAGCAGAAGCTACAATCGGAAAACGTCACAGCAGTGGATGGCTCTCAGTTGTCGTCCGGCCCAGTAACGCAACATACTGACAAAGTCATGCTGATGTGTCAGGATGGTCCTCAGGAAGACATTTCTTTCGATCTTATTGGGGCCCCCCAGTTCCAGATGATCTTAGGAATGCTGTGGCTAGAAACCCATAACCCCAGGATTGACTGGCGAACACAAGTGTTGACCTTTCCTCAGGAATGCACCAAAAGTTGCTACCACAAAGGCGTGAAGAGCCTGAAACTCAAGACGAAACCTATCCTGGGACTCTCTGGTTCCCTACCCCCTGAATATCTGGATTATCCGGATGTGTTCCAAAAGGAGCCAGCAAAGACCCTGCCTCCACAAAGACCTTACGACTGCTAAATCGATCTGCTCCCCTAAGGACAAATTCCTTGCAGTCGAATCGACCCTCTAACTGAGCAAGAAAATCAGTATCTAAAAACTTACCTAGTTCAGTACCTAGCTAACGGATTCATCCGCCCGTCTAAGTCTCCTGCCTCCTCGGCTCTCTTTTTCGTACCCAAGAAGGAGGACGACCTCAGAACTTGTATAGATTATAGGGCACTGAACCAAATCACAGTTAAGAACAGATATCCTCTGCCACTCATCCTCGAGTTGCTTGATCAGGTGAAGAATGCTCAAATCTACACAAAACTGGACCTACGAGGGGCCTGTCACCTTGTGAGAGTTAAAAGGGGAGACAAATCACTGGCAGGTCTTCGGATAGCTGCCTCCTGCTCGAAGCCGCCAGGCCATCCCTGCAAGAGAAAAGGACACACAAGGTTAGAGACTGATTAAATAGCTTACGCTTGGTCGCGCAATACATAAGCCTTGAGCTCGACCTTGAAACCCAACTTATCACAGTCCAACCACAGCATTCTCACTGCCTCTCGTATTCTCTCAGGGGCAGTGCCAGCAACCAAAGCAGCCCACACTACAGAAGCAGGGGAAGAAGTCTGATCCAGGGGGGGCCAAGTCCATGGAGGGCTCCAACCGTGCCCCAACACCCTCGCAGAGACCAGGTGAGCGTAACATCATGTCAAGTTCCATGGGTGCGCCATGATGCTTGCGGTGCGATATAATCAAATAAATAAATAAAAGGTTGTAAAAATACCTTGGCAGTGAAAACTAATGTTAACTGCACACTTTTATTTTGACTGGCCGATGAACTGGATTCTGCCCCACAGGATACAAGGATGAGTAGGGATAAAATGGCCCACTCAGCCCTTACACTTCTGCAAACCAAAACCCATTGCAATCATAAAGGTAAAACAGACAGTTAAAAGATATACCTCCTTCGCCTTTTCTGGTAACATGGGTCGAGGGAAGGCTATGCTCTTAAGAGGTGTGCGAATGTGATCTACAGTGACCCTAAAAACACAGTAACACAGTCCAAAATAAAGAGAATGCCAAATCAAGGTCCTATAAAAATATATACTTTAATTAAACACACCATCTACAAGTGATCAAAAATAGAAATACTGTACAAAAACCACCCCTGTGAAAGACAAAGAGGAAGCAGCAGACTGAAGAAAGTATCCTTCTGAGGATTATTACAGCAAATACCAACTACGAAAGAATATGTTTTCGATGAAAGAGGTGCTGAGGAGTCCTTATCAGTCTCTACAGTCCCAGTGGACCGAGGGGGCAGTTTGTAGTCAACAGTACCTGGTTTCGGTTCTTGGGTGGGTCAACGGATGTTGAACTCGGTGTCAAATGTAGATGTGAGCGGATCAAGCTCAATTTGGGCACGTTGGATCATGTGGGCCCAAGAAACAAGCGGGCGTCGAGTAGGAGCAAATGCGGTCGCACTGTGCGGTTGAAGAGGGACTCTAAGATATAGGCTGGGTCAGCCCCAAGATCTCTTTGCAGTTGGGTCAGGCTGAGTCAGGCTTTAGCCACTGGGAGGGGTTCATGCATGATGCTGCAGCTGTTCGAGTCGGCGGGCAGCGATTGTTGAAGTGGTGATCTTGGGGGCGTCGATCTGCAGGTCGCTGAGGTGGCCATTCGAGGGCTAGTCAGGTCGAGCCATGGTTGTAACGCCTGGTCAGACTTAGTGTGTGATGCTCAAGCAGTTAGGTCCAGGTCCTTCCCATCGAGCAGTGGATTCGGGCCTAGTAAGTGATGGGCTCAGCAAGGGCACGATGCAGCATTGAGCTGGCTAAAGTGCAAGCAATAGCTCCCACTGGTGGAGGAGCACAAAAGCCGACACTGGCGTGTTCCCGTACGCTCAAGGTGCAGTGAACACAGTGGAACTGGTTTGGTGCAGCTTAACAGGGAGCTTCAGCTGGTGTGGTCCTCCGGTTGCTGTAAGGCCCTCTCAAAGATACTGAAGGACCGGAGGAACGGAGGCTTCCGTTCAGGCTCTGCTCTCCCAGCTTTAGGAGATTATGGCGCAGAGTGGTAGATCGTGGACCACAGCAAAGAATTACCCACAATGTGCCTCGGGAGTGGGTAGGGGGCAGAGCTCTCTCCTGCGTTGGACAACTCCTTCTTTCCTGAGGCTGATGGCTTTAGGAAGTGCAACTTTCCCTAAGGAAGTCAAGTGAATTCTTCCCAGGTGCTTCAAAGCAAATATTTTTGTCTTGAGAGGATCTGAAGAAGGGGTGGGAAACACCTTCTTTTAAAGGCAAAAGTCCCCATTTGATTGGACTAAAGCTAACCTGCCTTAGTGGTTCAATCCCTGCTCTTGAAAGGAGTGGACTTTGCTCTTCTGAGGTCACATGCAAAGTGCTTTGCTTACAGAGGAAGAGGAGGGTACAGGAAAGAGAAAGAGGGACAGAGAGCTACAAAATGGTGGATGTCTCCTGCCATTCACCAGAGAACTCCTGCTTACTCTAATCCCACCACATTCCCTTCTCATTAAGAACAAAGGCCTTTTGAGATGCTGCACCCTGGTGTGAGGCTACTTCTTTTGAGTGGGTGGGCGCCTTTGATGCCCGGGCACAGGAAAGCTGCCCGATGTGTAGCTGTCTCTGGCGGAGGGTGTTACCTGCCCTCACAAAGCATCAAAAACCACTCCTCCAGGTTCCTGTTCTGCCATTTGGTATACTCCACCTGGCTGACCAGAATACACATCACCTTCCACTGCAGAGCTGACTCACAGGAGCTGACACATGTGCGATTTCAATTTGGAATGTGGCGGCCATGATCATAAGGATTACCATGCACCATGCCTAAACTCAGGAATAGCTTTATTTCGAGTTTACCCTGCTACCAGCATGGGTTACTTATGATCATGGTAGTTTTGGTAAAAGGGGGCATACCTTAAATTCCGCCCATGCGCTGCAGAAACGTGGCTGTCACTGCAGCTGTCGAGTGGGCCTCTTGTGACCTTTGAACCTGCTCTGCTCCAGTAGAGCAGGTGCTGCGGATCAGGCTGCTAATGCAGCAGGGCACATTTATTTATTTATTTTTACTTTTGTAAAGCGCACTAAACCCGTAGGCATCAAGCCACTGGTTGCTGTACATTTTACACAGTGGGCACTCATATAGCCAAAGCAGTACTTTTGCCTAGTTTGCTAACTGAAGAGCCAGGTTTTCAGAAGTGGTCCAGAGTTTTGCTGCAATGACCGGGAAGATCGAACCGCATGCTTTTGGCATTGAGTTGACAAAAAGGGGTCTCTGGTTAGCAGCTTACCCTTTTGGAGATGGAATTACACACATCATTTTATGTATCAATAGAAAACTAAAAACGTCAGGTCTTTGCACCCTTACCAGATGTCAATTCTCCACATTGTGTGTTATAAGTATGTCCAAACAGCATGTCTGATGGCAGCAGGTGCAATACCAGTGCGTGTCATATGAGTGAGTGTCGTAAGAGTGTATTGTAAGAGTGTGTCATAAGAGTGTGTGTCGTAAGAGTTTATGTTGTCAGAGCAACTGTCATAGGAACATGCGTCGTAAGTGCCATAAGGGTGTGTGTTGTTATTGCGAGTGTCATAAAAGCCAGTGGTTTAAGAGCATGTGTTGTAAGAGTATGTGTCATAAGAGTGTGTTTTAGAAGAGTGTGTGTCATAACAGCGTATGCTGTAAGACTGTGTGGTGTATGGCATATGTGTTGTTGGTGTGCAAGTGTATGGTGTATAAGTAGCGTGAGTGTTTGCTATGTTTTGTTTTGTTGTTCATGGGGTATAATGGATCTATTTGAGAGAGACAGAGAAAGAAAGTGAAACAGATAGAGAGAGACAGAGAGAGAGAGAGAGAGAGAGAGAGAGAGATGTGGCATTGGGAGCTAGAGAAATGGGACCTAGATGCAAATGGTGAGAGGTAGGAGTGCAAGTTATTTTGCCTTCTAAGGCCTACTCCTGCCTTCCCCCAACTAACCAACTCCCCTCCAAGATCTTCTACCACCTTACTCTATACACACAAAACCCCCACAGAAGGCCACCACAGGCCTAGCAATTAGCATATTAACACTAACCGAGCCATGACTAAGCTCTCCTCTTTACCCCTGTCACACTCTCCCACATCAACAGCTAACCAGACAATAAAAACTGTAGTCTATCATTACTTGGGCTCTTCCGTATGGATAACATATCCGAAGTTTCTTCTGCCAAACCCATAGAAAGCAGATTGGCACTGAAGAACCGTGTACTTCTGACCTGCATTCATCAATAACATAGGTTTTGCATCTGCCTTTCCCACTGTACCACTCATGAACCCCAACCCCCGTTTTTGTGACAGAGCCAAGTGCAGCAAGGCCACCAATAGTGGCAGACAGATCATTTACATTACGTTAAAGTGTCATGATGCCTACCCCCGGGGACCCAGACCAAGTCCAGCAACCCCGGAAGCAGGCATCAAGTTATACTAAGCAAGCCCAACAACCCCTGCTAGGGGCTATTTGGGTGCAGTCCTGGCGCCTATGGCGCCAGGCTCATATGGAGAGTCAGTCCTGGTGCTTTTGAGATGCTGCACCCTGGTGTGAGGCTACTCCTTTTGAGTGGGTGGGCGCCTTTGATGCCCGGGCACAGGAAAGCTGCCCGATGTGTAGCTGTCTCTGGCAGAGGGTGTTACCTGCCCTCACAAAGCATCAAAAACCACTCCTCCAGGTTCCTGTTCTGCCATTTGGTATACTCCACCTGGCTGACCAGAATACACATCACCTTCCACTGCAGAGCTGACTCACAGGAGCTGACACATGTGCGATTTCAATTTGGAATGTGGCGGCCATGATCATAAGGATTACCATGCACCATGCCTAAACTCAGGAATAGCTTTATTTAGAGTTTACCCTGCTACCAGCATGGGTTACTTATGATCATGGTAGTTTTGGTAAAAGGGGGCATACCTTAAATTCCGCCCATGCGCTGCAGAAACGTGGCTGTCACTGCAGCTGTCGAGTGGGCCTCTTGTGACCTTTGAACCTGCTCTGCTCCAGTAGAGCAGGTGCTGCGGATTAGGATGCTAATGCAGCAGGGCACATTTATTTATTTATTTTTACTTGTGTAAAGCGCACTAAACCCGTAGGCATCAAGCCACTGGTTGCTGTACATTTTACACAGTGGGCACTCATATAGTCAAAGCAGTACTTTTGCCTAGTTTGCTAACTGAAGAGCCAGGTTTTCAGAAGTGGTCCAGAGTTTTGCTGCAATGACCGGGAAGATCGAACCGCATGATTTTGGCATTGAGTTGACAAAAAGGGGTCTCTGGTTAGCAGCTTACCCTTTTGGAGATGGAATTACACACATCATTTTATGTATCAATAGAAAACTAAAAATGTCAGGTCTTTGCACCCTTACCAGATGTCAATCCTCCACATTGTGTGTTATAAGTATGTCCAAACAGCATGTCTGATGGCAGCAGGTGCAATACCAGTGCGTGTCATATGAGTGAGTGTCGTAAGAGTGTATTGTAAGAGTGTGTCATAAGAGTGTGTGTCGTAAGAGTGTATGTTGTCAGAGCAACTGTCATAAGAACATGCGTCGTAAGTGCCATAAGGGTGTGTGTTGTTATTGCGAGTGTCATAAAAGCCAGTGGTTTAAGAGCATGTGTTGTAAGAGTATGTGTCATAAGAGTGTGTTTTAGAAGAGTGTGTGTCATAACAGCGTATGCTGTAAGACTGTGTGGTGTATGGCATATGTGTTGTTGGTGTGTAAGTGTATGGTGTATAAGTAGCGTGAGTGTTTGCTATGTTTTGTTTTGTTGTTCATGGGGTATAATGGATCTATTTGAGAGAGACAGAGAAAGAAAGTGAAACAGATAGAGAGAGACAGAGAGAGAGAGAGAGAGAGATGTGGCATTGGGAGCTAGAGAAATGGGACCTAGATGCAAGTGGTGAGAGGTAGGAGTGCAAGTTATTTTGCCTTCTAAGGCCTACTCCTGCCTTCCCCCAACTAACCAACTCCCCTCCAAGATCTTCTAGCACCTTACTCTATACACACAAAACCCCCACAGAAGGCCACCACAGGCCTAGCAATTAGCATATTAACACTAACCGAGCCATGACTAAGCTCTCCTCTTTACCCCTGTCGCACTCTCCCACATCAACAGCTAACCAGACAAAAAAAACTGTAGTCTATCATTACTTGGGCTCTTCCGTATGGATAACATATCCAAAGTTTCTTCTGCCAAACCCATACAAAGCAGATTGGCACTGAAGAACCGTGTACTTCTGACCTGCATGCATCAATAACATAGGTTTTGCATCTGCCTTTCCCACTGTACCACTCATGAACCCCAACCCCCGTTTTTGTGACAGAGCCAAGTGCAGCAAGGCCACCAATAGTGGCAGACAGATCATTTACATTACGTTAAAGTGTCATGATGCCTACCCCCGGGGACCCAGACCAAGTCCAGCAACCCTGGAAGAAGGCATCAAGTTATACTAAGCAAACCCAACAACCCCTGCTAGGGGCTATTTGGGTGCAGTCCTGGCGCCTATGGCGCCAGGCTCATATGGAGAGTCAGTCCTGGTGCTTTTGCGATGCTGCACCCTGGTGTGAGGCTACTCCTTTTGAGTGGGTGGGCGCCTTTGATGCCCGGGCACAGGAAAGCTGCCCGATGTGTAGCTGTCTCTGGCAGAGGGTGTTACCTGCCCTCACAAAGCATCAAAAACCACTCCTCCAGGTTCCTGTTCTGCCATTTGGTATACTCCACCTGGCTGACCAGAATACACATCACCTTCCACTGCAGAGCTGACTCACAGGAGCTGACACATGTGCGATTTCAATTTGGAATGTGGCGGCCATGATCATAAGGATTACCATGCACCATGCCTAAACTCAGGAATAGCTTTATTTAGAGTTTACCCTGCTACCAGCATGGGTTACTTATGATCAGGGTAGTTTTGGTAAAAGGGGCATACCTTAAATTCCGCCCATGCGCTGCAGAAACGTGGCTGTCACTGCAGCTGTCGAGTGGGCCTCTTGTGACCTTTGAACCTGCTCTGCTCCAGTAGAGCAGGTGCTGCGGATCAGGCTGCTAATGCAGCAGGGCACATTTATTTATTTATTTTTACTTTTGTAAAGCGAACTAAACCCGTAGGCATCAAGCCACTGGTTGCTGTACATTTTACACAGTGGACACTCATATAGTCAAAGCGGTACTTTTGCCTAGTTTGCTAACTGAAGAGCCAGGTTTTCAGAAGTGGTCCAGAGTTTTGCTGCAATGACCGGGAAGATCGAACCGCATGCTTTTGGCATTGAGTTGACAAAAAGGGGTCTCTGATTAGCAGCTTACATTTTGGAGATGGAATTAAACACATCATTTTATGTATCAATAGAAAACTAAAAACGTCAGGTCTTTGCACCCTTACCAGATGTCAATTCTCCACATTGTGTGTTGTAAGTATGTCCAAACAGCATGTCTGATGGCAGCAGGTGCAATACCAGTGCGTGTCATATGAGTGAGTGTCGTAAGAGTGTATTGTAAGAGTGTGTCATAAGAGTGTGTGTCGTAAGAGTGTATGTTGTCAGAGCAACTGTCATAAGAACATGCATCGTAAGTGCCATAAGGGTGTGTGTTGTTATTGCGAGTGTCATAAAAGCCAGTGGTTTAAGAGCATGTGTTGTAAGAGTATGTGTCATAAGAGTGTGTTTTAGAAGAGTGTGTGTCATAACAGCGTATGCTGTAAGACTGTGTGGTGTATGGCATATGTGTTGTTGGTGTGTAAGTGTATGGTGTATAAGTAGCGTGAGTGTTTGCTATGTTTTGTTTTGTTGTTCATGGGGTATAATGGATCTATTTGAGAGAGACAGAGAAAGAAAGTGAAACAGATAGAGAGAGACAGAGAGAGAGAGAGAGAGAGATGTGGCATTGGGAGCTAGAGAAATGGGACCTAGATGCAAGTGGTGAGAGGTAGGAGTGCAAGTTATTTTGCCTTCTAAGGCCTACTCCTGCCTTCCCCCAACTAACCAACTCCCCTCCAAGATCTTCTAGCACCTTACTCTATACACACAAAACCCCCACAGAAGGCCACCACAGGCCTAGCAATTAGCATATTAACACTAACCGAGCCATGACTAAGCTCTCCTCTTTACCCCTGTCACACTCTCCCACATCAACAGCTAACCAGACAAAAAAAACTGTAGTCTATCATTACTTGGGCTCTTCCGTATGGATAACATATCCAAAGTTTCTTCTGCCAAACCCATACAAAGCAGATTGGCACTGAAGAACCGTGTACTTCTGACCTGCATGCATCAATAACATAGGTTTTGCATCTGCCTTTCCCACTGTACCACTCATGAACCCCAACCCCCGTTTTTGTGACAGAGCCAAGTGCAGCAAGGCCACCAATAGTGGCAGACAGATCATTTACATTACGTTAAAGTGTCATGATGCCTACCCCCGGGGACCCAGACCAAGTCCAGCAACCCTGGAAGAAGGCATCAAGTTATACTAAGCAAACCCAACAACCCCTGCTAGGGGCTATTTGGGTGCAGTCCTGGCGCCTATGGCGCCAGGCTCATATGGAGAGTCAGTCCTGGTGCTTTTGCGATGCTGCACCCTGGTGTGAGGCTACTCCTTTTGAGTGGGTGGGCGCCTTTGATGCCCGGGCACAGGAAAGCTGCCCGATGTGTAGCTGTCTCTGGCAGAGGGTGTTACCTGCCCTCACAAAGCATCAAAAACCACTCCTCCAGGTTCCTGTTCTGCCATTTGGTATACTCCACCTGGCTGACCAGAATACACATCACCTTCCACTGCAGAGCTGACTCACAGGAGCTGACACATGTGCGATTTCAATTTGGAATGTGGCGGCCATGATCATAAGGATTACCATGCACCATGCCTAAACTCAGGAATAGCTTTATTTAGAGTTTACCCTGCTACCAGCATGGGTTACTTATGATCATGGTAGTTTTGGTAAAAGGGGCATACCTTAAATTCCGCCCATGCGCTGCAGAAACGTGGCTGTCACTGCAGCTGTCGAGTGGGCATCTTGTGACCTTTGAACCTGCTCTGCTCCAGTAGAGCAGGTGCTGCGGATCAGGCTGCTAATGCAGCAGGGCACATTTATTTATTTATTTTTACTTTTGTAAAGCGAACTAAACCCGTAGGCATCAAGCCACTGGTTGCTGTACATTTTACACAGTGGGCACTCATATAGTCAAAGCAGTACTTTTGCCTAGTTTGCTAACTGAAGAGCCAGGTTTTCAGAAGTGGTCCAGAGTTTTGCTGCAATGACCGGGAAGATCGAACCGCATGCTTTTGGCATTGAGTTGACAAAAAGGGGTCTCTGATTAGCAGCTTACATTTTGGAGATGGAATTAAACACATCATTTTATGTATCAATAGAAAACTAAAAACGTCAGGTCTTTGCACCCTTACCAGATGTCAATTCTCCACATTGTGTGTTGTAAGTATGTCCAAACAGCATGTCTGATGGCAGCAGGTGCAATACCAGTGCGTGTCATATGAGTGAGTGTCGTAAGAGTGTATTGTAAGAGTGTGTCATAAGAGTGTGTGTCGTAAGAGTGTATGTTGTCAGAGCAACTGTCATAAGAACATGCATCGTAAGTGCCATAAGGGTGTGTGTTGTTATTGCGAGTGTCATAGAAGCCAGTGGTTTAAGAGCATGTGTTGTAAGAGTATGTGTCATAAGAGTGTGTTTTAGAAGAGTGTGTGTCATAACAGCGTATGCTGTAAGACTGTGTGGTGTATGGCATATGTGTTGTTGGTGTGTAAGTGTATGGTGTATAAGTAGCGTGAGTGTTTGCTATGTTTTGTTTTGTTGTTCATGGGGTATAATGGATCTATTTGAGAGAGACAGAGAAAGAAAGTGAAACAGATAGAGAGAGAGAGAGAGAGAGAGACAGAGAGAGAGAGAGAGAGAGAGAGAGAGAGAGAGAGATGTGGCATTGGGAGCTAGAGAAATGGGACCTAGATGCAAGTGGTGAGAGGTAGGAGTGCAAGTTATTTTGCCTTCTAAGGCCTGCTCCTGCCTTCCCCCAACTAACCAACTCCCCTCCAAGATCTTCTACCACCTTACTCTATACACACAAAACCCCCACAGAAGGCCACCACAGGCCTAGCAATTAGCATATTAACACTAACCGAGCCATGACTAAGCTCTCCTCTTTACCCCTGTCACACTCTCCCACATCAACAGCTAACCAGACAAAAAAAACTGTAGTCTATCATTACTTGGGCTCTTCCGTATGGATAACATATCCGACGTTTCTTCTGCCAAACCCATAGGAAGCAGATTGGCACTGAAGAACCGTGTACTTCTGACCTGCATGCATCAATAACATAGGTTTTGCATCTGCCTTTCCCACTGTACCACTCATGAACCCCAACCCTCGTTTTTGTGACAGAGCCAAGTGCAGCAAGGCCACCAATAGTGGCAGACAGATCATTTACATTACGTTAAAGTGTCATGATGCCTACCCCCGGGGACCCAGACCAAGTCCAGCAACCCTGGAAGCATGCATCAAGTTATACTAAGCAAGCCCAACAACCCCTGCTAGGGGCTATTTGGGTGCAGTCCTGGCGCCTATGGCGCCAGGCGCATATGGAGAGTCAGTCCTGGTGCTTTTGCGATGCTGCACCCTGGTGTGAGGCTACTCCTTTTGAGTGGGTGGGCGCCTTTGATGCCCGGGCACAGGAAAGCTGCCCGATGTGTAGCAGTCTCTGGCAGAGGGTGTTACCTGCCCTCACAAAGCATCAAAAACCACTCCTCCAGGTTCCTGTTCTGCCATTTGGTATACTCCACCTGGCTGACCAGAATACACATCACCTTCCACTGCAGAGCTGACTCACAGGAGCTGACACATGTGCGATTTCAATTTGGAATGTGGCGGCCATGATCATAAGGATTACCATGCACCATGCCTAAACTCAGGAATAGCTTTATTTCGAGTTTACCCTGCTACCAGCATGGGTTACTTATGATCATGATAGTTTTGGTAAAAGGGGGCATACCTTAAATTCCGCCCATGCGCTGCAGAAACGTGGCTGTCACTGCAGCTGTCGAGTGGGCCTCTTGTGACCTTTGAACCTGCTCTGCTCCAGTAGAGCAGGTGCTGCGGATCAGGCTGCTAATGCAGCAGGGCACATTTATTTATTTATTTTTACTTTTGTAAAGTGCACTAAACCCGTAGGCATCAAGCCACTGGTTGCTGTACATTTTACACAGTGGGCACTCATATATTCAAAGCAGTACTTTTGCCTAGTTTGCTAACTGAAGAGCCAGGTTTTCAGAAGTGGTCCAGAGTTTTGCTGCAATGACCGGGAAGATCGAACCGCATGCTTTTGGCATTGAGTTGACAAAAAGGGGTCTCTGGTTAGCAGCTTACCCTTTTGGAGATGGAATTACACACATCATTTTATGTATCACTAGAAAACTAAAAACGTCAGATCTTTGCACCCTTACCAGATGTCAATTCTCCACATTGTGTGTTATAAGTATGTCCAAACAGCATGTCTGATGGCAGCAGGTGCAATACCAGTGCGTGTCATATGAGTGAGTGTCGTAAGAGTGTATTGTAAGAGTGTGTCATAAGAGTGTGTGTCGTAAGAGTGTATGTTGTCAGAGCAACTGTCATAAGAACATGCGTCGTAAGTGCCATAAGGGTGTGTGTTGTTATTGCGAGTGTCATAAAAGCCAGTGGTTTAAGAGCATGTGTTGTAAGAGTATGTGTCATAAGAGTGTGTTTTAGAAGAGTGTGTGTCATAACAGCGTATGCTGTAAGACTGTGTGGTGTATGGCATATGTGTTGTTGGTGTGTAAGTGTATGGTGTACAAGTAGTGTGAGTGTTTGCTATGTTTTGTTTTGTTGTTCATGGGGTATAATGTATCTATTTGAGAGAGACAGAGAAAGAAAGTGAAACAGATAGAGAGAGACAGAGAGAGAGAGAGAGAGAGAGAGAGAGAGAGAGAGAGAGAGAGAGAGATGTGGCATTGGGAGCTAGAGAAATGGGACCTAGATGCAAATGGTGAGAGGTAGGAGTGCAAGTTATTTTGCCTTCTAAGGCCTACTCCTGCCTTCCCCCAACTAACCAACTCCCCTCCAAGATCTTCTACCACCTTACTCTATACACACAAAACCCCCACAGAAGGCCACCACAGGCCTAGCAATTAGCATATTAACACTAACCGAGCCATGACTAAGCTCTCCTCTTTACCCCTGTCACACTCTCCCACATCAACAGCTAACCAGACAAAAAAAACTGTAGTCTATCATTACTTGGGCTCTTCCGTATGGATAACATATCCGAAGTTTCTTCTGCCAAACCCATAGAAAGCAGATTGGCACTGAAGAACCGTGTACTTCTGACCTGCATTCATCAATAACATAGGTTTTGCATCTGCCTTTCCCACTGTACCACTCATGAACCCCAACCCCCGTTTTTGTGACAGAGCCAAGTGCAGCAAGGCCACCAATAGTGGCAGACAGATCATTTACATTACGTTAAAGTGTCATGATGCCTACCCCCGGGGACCCAGACCAAGTCCAGCAACCCCGGAAGCAGGCATCAAGTTATACTAAGCAAGCCCAACAACCCCTGCTAGGGGCTATTTGGGTGCAGTCCTGGCGCCTATGGCGCCAGGCTCATATGGAGAGTCAGTCCTGGTGCTTTTGAGATGCTGCACCCTGGTGTGAGGCTACTCCTTTTGAGTGGGTGGGCGCCTTTGATGCCCGGGCACAGGAAAGCTGCCCGATGTGTAGCTGTCTCTGGCAGAGGGTGTTACCTGCCCTCACAAAGCATCAAAAACCACTCCTCCAGGTTCCTGTTCTGCCATTTGGTATACTCCACCTGGCTGACCAGAATACACATCACCTTCCACTGCAGAGCTGACTCACAGGAGCTGACACATGTGCGATTTCAATTTGGAATGTGGCGGCCATGATCATAAGGATTACCATGCACCATGCCTAAACTCAGGAATAGCTTTATTTAGAGTTTACCCTGCTACCAGCATGGATTACTTATGATCATGGTAGTTTTGGTAAAAGGGGGCATACCTTAAATTCCGCCCATGCGCTGCAGAAACGTGGCTGTCACTGCAGCTGTCGAGTGGGCCTCTTGTGACCTTTGAACCTGCTCTGCTCCAGTAGAGCAGGTGCTGCGGATCAGGATGCTAATGCAGCAGGGCACATTTATTTATTTATTTTTACTTGTGTAAAGCTCACTAAACCCGTAGGCATCAAGCCACTGGTTGCTGTACATTTTACACAGTGGGCACTCATATATTCAAAGCAGTACTTTTGCCTAGTTTGCTAACTGAAGAGCCAGGTTTTCAGAAGTGGTCCAGAGTTTTGCTGCAATGACCGGGAAGATCGAACCGCATGCTTTTGGCATTGAGTTGACAAAAAGGGGTCTCTGGTTAGCAGCTTACCCTTTTGGAGATGGAATTACACACATCATTTTATGTATCAATAGAAAACTAAAAACGTCAGATCTTTGCACCCTTACCAGATGTCAATTCTCCACATTGTGTGTTATAAGTATGTCCAAACAGCATGTCTGATGGCAGCAGGTGCAATACCAGTGCGTGTCATATGAGTGAGTGTCGTAAGAGTGTATTGTAAGAGTGTGTCATAAGAGTGTGTGTCGTAAGAGTGTATGTTGTCAGAGCAACTGTCATAAGAACATGTGTCGTAAGTGCCATAAGGGTGTGTGTTGTTATTGCGAGTGTCATAAAAGCCAGTGGTTTAAGAGCATGTGTTGTAAGAGTATGTGTCATAAGAGTGTGTTTTAGAAGAGTGTGTGTCATAACAGCGTATGCTGTAAGACTGTGTGGTGTATGGCATATGTGTTGTTGGTGTGTAAGTGTATGGTGTATAAGTAGCGTGAGTGTTTGCTATGTTTTGTTTTGTTGTTCATGGGGTATAATGGATCTATTTGAGAGAGACAGAGAAAGAAAGTGAAACAGATAGAGACAGAGAGAGAGAGAGTGAGAGATGTGGCATTGGGAGCTAGAGAAATGGGACCTAGATGCAAATGGTGAGAGGTAGGAGTGCAAGTTATTTTGCTTTCTAAGGCCTACTCCTGCCTTCCCCCAACTAACCAACTCCCCTCCAAGATCTTCTACCACCTTACTCTATACACACAAAACCCCCACAGAAGGCCACCACAGGCCTAGCAATTAGCATATTAACACTAACCGAGCCATGACTAAGCTCTCCTCTTTACCCCTGTCACACTCTCCCACATCAACAGCTAACCAGACAAAAAAAAACTGTAGTCTATCATTACTTGGGCTCTTCCGTATGGATAACATATCCAAAGTTTCTTCTGCCAAACCCATAGAAAGCAGATTGGCACTGAAGAACCGTGTACTTCTGACCTGCATGCATCAATAACATAGGTTTTGCATCTGCCTTTCCCACTGTACCACTCATGAACCACAACCCCCGTTTTTGTGACAGAGCCAAGTGCATCAAGGCCACCAATAGTGGCAGACAGATCATTTACATTGCGTTAAAGTGTCATGATGCCTACCCCCTGGGACCCAGACCAAGTCCAGCAACCCCGGAAGCAGGCATCAAGTTATACTAAGCAAGCCCAACAACCCCAGCTAGGGGCTATTTGGGTGCAGTCCTGGCGCCTATGGCGCCAGGCTCATATGGAGAGTCAGTCCTGGTGCCATAGGCGCCAGGCTCATAGATTAAAACTTACCTGATGCAGACCATGCTGCAAGAGCTCCAAGCCAAAGGAGGCATGTAAGGGACTACTTTACCTAGGGACTATTTTTTACTCGGGTGGGGCTAGGGAGGAATACTTACCTGGGACTACTTTGGAGGCTATTTAAATCACGCCCGAAGAGCAGCACACGCTTCGCGTTATTCTGCATCCAGCAGTGTAACGCTCACCGTGCCTGCAAGTCTGCATCCAGTCTTCTGCCATGCCCGCCTCGAGTCCGGAGCTCCTAGAAAAAGGGAGAAAGAAGGAGAAAAGGTTGGAACAAGAGCAATACCTTTGATCCTTACCTGAATTCTCAATCCATCGCGCCTTCGAGCTGGAAGAAAGAAGTTATTTTATGCGCGTCGCTTCGCCTGCAGCAGCGCCGCGCTGAACTCACCGGCCTTCGCAGCATCTTCACATTCCACTGCATCCTTCTGCATGCTCCCGCCGCACTCCGGCACCTAAGGGGAAGACAAGAACAGCAAGGTGAGCCAAGGGAATACACAGAGGCAATATTAGTCACCCCCATAGACTTACCTGATTTTACCACTGGGGGTACTACTCCTCTTCACGGGTCGGCGCTGCTTCCACTGCATCCTCGCCGAACCCGGCCCCTAAGGGGAAACAAAAGGACAGCAAGGTGAAACAAAGGGACAAACAAGGGGAAACCTCCTCACCACAATAGACTTACCTGATTTTACCGCCGGAGGCATTATTCCCCGAGACTTCATACTTTCTCTCAGCGCCTGAATAAGGGAGAAAGCAACAGTTTACATATTGACATTATTTTATCGAACTGTGTTGGATAATACAAATCCTTACCTGAATATTACCGGGTGCCACGAGGAACTCTTCGCTAGGGTCAAGCTGCAACCTGCAAGGAATCGGACAAGAGTGAAAGTCAAACATTTGAACTCTTACAAACTACATACTTTCGGCGTGTTGCCGGGAATCTCAGAGTCAATATTGTTCTGGAACTCACCAATTCCCTCGAGCCAGTGAAGCAACTGGTAATCTACGCGCCCCTGCACTCAATGCAGGATGGAGAGCTCATCTTTCCAAACCATCAGGTGAGACTATAAGACGGGACATCAAAGGTGATCAGTGGGGAGAACAGCGGGAGTGGGTGGGGGTTAACGCTCAACTCCACGGGTGGTTAATTCCCTTTCTCCATTTGCAGAAGAATATTCCTACGGGCCAAGCAAACGAAGCTAGGTGGGCCAGTCCAGTCCGTCATCTCTGCACTACGCGTCACATTGGTGGAGACCGCAGCTGTCCAGTTCAGATCGACGCCCCTGTGGGAGCCAGGTGAGCGTAACATAAAGTCATAAAATGCATATGTCATATATGCCTCCTATCTGCATGAAAACTTACATTGGAGACAGGTTTGACTTTGATGTGAGTTTCAATATGTACAATATATTATTATATATGAGTTGCACAGTTCATACATGTACACTATCTACATCTCTTGAAAATCAACATCAAAGTAATTTCTGACTTTCAAGTGAGTTTTCAGACGTGCATTAGTGTACTTGCATGAAATGTACATCTCCTACACATACTTGTAGAGTTTGCATAAAAATGTATATTAATTCTGCTAATGTACTGTATCCCTCCTATATATTTGTTTGTTTGTTTATTATTTTTCTAATGCGCTCCTAACCCGGAGGTAGCAGGGCGCAAGAGCAACAAGAGGATTGTATAGCTTGGGTTACATAGATCACTGTAGATGGGTCCAGCTAGGGGTTACAGTACTGGACGCATCACAGCATTGAAGACAGAGTACAGTAAGTCATAATACATAAAATATACACAAGATTACAATAACTCATATTTACATAAAATATACACAGGCTTACAGAATTAGGTTATAACTGAGCGCAATAAATACTTTAAATGTCATGTTCCTTAATCCAAGAGATAAGATTGGATCTAAAGTGTAAATAAGGAAGGTCTTCCCTTGGGGGGGGCGGTAGGGAATTCCAATGTTGTGCTGCTTTGACGGGGAAACTGCTCCCTCCAGTCCTAATACGTTTGAATCTTGGCACTAGTAGAAGGTTTAAGTTGGCCGTTCTAGAAGGGCGGCCGGAAGCTTGTCTGGTGAATCTCGTTATAAGTTTTGAGGAAGATCTTGTCTTTCGTAGAGAGCCAGTTAACAGATCTTCTAATGTCTGAAATGTGGGCTTTTTTTGGGAGACTCAAAGCTGCTCTTAAGGCATTATTTTGCAGAATTTGGATCATGTTTGTAATGTATTTGTTGCTGCCTACATAGAGAACATTGCAGTAGTCCAGTTTGGACAAGATCAAGGCTCTAGCTAGGGTGATACAGTTATTGGAAGGGAGGAAGGGTTTGGCTGTTCTGATAAGTTTGCAAGTGTAGGAGGTAGCGGAGGCCATGGCGTTTACTTGTTTTTTGAAGGCTAGTGTGGAGTCTAGATGGAAGCCAAGGGTTTTAACCTCCTTGGCCACAGAAATGATGTTATTATCGATTTTGAAAGAAGAATAGTTCTGGCCTTGTTTATTGAGGTTAGATATTGTGCCTAGGAGGAGTAGTTCCGTTTTGTCATCATTCAGGCATAGACCGTGTGAGGCCATCCATGCCTGGATGATGAGGTACACTCTATTTACAAAGGCCAAATCCTTATCATAATCCCCCGTCAGCGGGATGAGGATCTGAGTATCATCAGCGTAGTTTGTGTAGGTGATAACCAGACCGTCAAGATAATTGAAAAGGGGCTTTGTGAAAATGTTGTACAAAGTGGAAGAGACACAAGAGCCCTGTGGCACACCACAAGTAATGGGAATAGGGTCAGCAGCTGCCAGCGGGGAGAAGACTTGCATTGTTCTGTTATGAAGAAAGGATTGAATCCAATCAATGGCCTCTTAGGAGAAGTGGGCTGCCGACTCTAAGTGGTTGCAGAGGGTCCTGTGGTCAACCAGATCAAATGCTGCTGAGAGATCAAGAAGCAACAGTAGTGCCATCTTACCCTTGTCTCTCAGCTCATCTATATGTGTCTGTAAGCGCAGTCTCAGTTCCATGTTGGGGTCTGAAGCCTAACTGTTTTACTCCTAGAAGGTGGTTAAGTTCAAGGTAATGTTGTATTTGTAAGTATGCTATTTTGTCGAGGATTTAAAGTAGGAATGGCACTGTAGTGATAGGGCGTTAATTAGTAGGGATGGAAGGATCTCAGTTTTGTTTTTTGAGGAGTGGGAGAACCCAGGAATGTTTCAAGTTATTAGGTATAGTGCCTGAGTTGAAGGAGGCGTTTATTAATTTGGTGATAAAAGGTGAAAGATCGCGCGCAGCATCTTTTATAAATTGTGTTGGGCATAAGTCACCATGGCAGTTTGAGGGTTTGAGGGTAAGGATGACTTTTTTGACCTCTTTAGTAGAAACATTATGAAAGTCAAAGTAGGGAATGAGCCTGTGGGGTGGAGGCAAGATAGCTTTCGGCCCTGGCACACTAGTATTATTGGATTTGGAGGTAGTGAGGAGCATGTCTTTTTTGTTATTGATCTTGGTCTGAAGGGTTGTTATTTTATTGGCCAGAGCATTTTGTATGCCTGTGCACCAATTTTTGTCCTTAAGGCAGGAGTCAGGGGTTTGGATCAGAGAGTCTACCTCTTTCAGAATAGCAAAAAGCTCTTTGGTATTAGACTTGGCTTGGGCAATTCGGAGGTCGCATGAAGTTTGCTTGGCTAGAATAATTTCTTTTTTGTAGAGGGCGGCTATTTTTCTCAAATTGTTCTTGTTAGGCTCTGAAGGAACTAACCTCCAAGATTTTTCACATCAGCGTTTCTCTTGTCTCATAGCTTTTAGGTGAGGGGAGAACCAAGTATTTACATGTTTGCGATGTTTACTCTTTCTCATTTTCATTGGTGCTATGGCGTCAAGTGAGGATAACATCACTTTATTATATATGTCTACCATAATGAAAGGGTCTGTGTGGTCCGAGATGGTGTTAAGAGTAAGGAGAATCAGAGGGATGAGGTTTTCAGGAATAATGTTTCTTTTATTTCTGGTAGGGACAGCTGGAGCTATACTGTCGGTATGCATGTGAGGTGAAGCCTCTAAAGAGAATGTGATCAGATGGTGGTCAGACCAGAGCTGGGGCATTATAGACAAACCTGTGGTTGGCCAGTTATGCTCGGTGATCTAGTCAAGAGTTCTGCCTTTAATGTGGGTAGGCCCTGTGATCTTTTGGGTGAATCCTAATTCCTCTAAGAAATTGCTGATTTGAGTGGAATTAGAGTCAGAAGGGTCACTGAAGCCCAGGTTAAAGTCTCCTAGTATGAGACTCTGGGAAGAATTCTTAAGATTTTTGGACAGGATGTTCAATAGGTCCTCCTCAAAGGATCCTAGGGAGCCTGGAGGTCGATATATGAGGTGGATGTATACAGACTGTGGATTGGAAATAGTTAGTTTGGCAGTTAGTGATTCACATGAGTCAGTGTTGTGGGGTGGAGAGAGACGCAGTGTAAGGTTGGTTTTAGTGATTATGGATAGACCTCCACCTCGGGAAGTGGTACGATCAAGTCTAAGGAGGGTATAATCATCTGGGATGGCTAGCATAATTGCTGGTCCAGCTGCAGGATGGAGCCAGGTTTCCGTAATAGCTAGGAAGTCTAAGTTTTCACTTAGTAGAAGGTCTGCTATATCTGATGCGTGGGCAACCATAGAACGGGCGTTTATAAGTGCACCCTTTATTCCAGACTGAGTTGGTTGCGCCAGAGCTGGCTGTACTTTGTGGTTGCTTTTCAGTGCATAGATGGGTTCTCGGAAGAGTCTGCTGTTGAGTTGGAGAGGGTGCTGGGAGTAATTGGTTTTGCTATGACCGGGAGTGGCATTGCTGGGCGTTGTTTTGGTTAATGGGTCATAAAGTCTAGAGAGTCTTGCACATAATTTGAGGTTCCTCTGTAATAGAGTACAGGGTCTAGGAGTCATATCAACCTGCATAGTGGGGTTATGCACAGGCACTGGTGGAGGTGGGAAGTGTGACATATTAAGATCTTGTAGGGTGATTATGTAAAGGAGAGTCCTTAGAAGGACAGTATAGAGCGGGGGAGATACATATCGGGTGCTGCTATCAAAAATTAAGTTGTGCAAGAATATGCTAAAGCAAAGCACACCTTCCATTTCTTGAGGTTAGTAAGGGTAAGCTAGGTCAGTGTGTGATGACCGGCTAGGAGCAGCTCTGCAATGGCGAGCTAAAGGTAAGTATGTTAGAAACAACTTTACTGCTGTGGGATCTCTAGGCTGAAACCGAGTATCAATGGCAGTGAGGTAGGGCAGTTTGAAGCAAACTGGGGCAACTTGATACTGTAATCTAGAGCATAATTGCACTGATAGTGAGCTAAGCAATTTGAGATAGGCTGGGATCAATTTTCTGCTGTGGGCTAGAGTGGTTTTGCAGAAGCTGAGAGATACAGCAATTTGGGACAAGTTAGAAACAACTTTCCTATTGTGGGGTAGAGCACATTTGCAAAGTCAGTGGAATATAACAATTTCAGCCAACTATGAACGTCTTTCTGGTCCTAACCAGTCATATCATGGGCACAGTCAATAAAGCCGCCTAGGCACTGGGCACAATTTAGCAATTCAGCATGGGCACAGTACTATAGGCTAAATGCGGAATGTGCACAGATCAACGATTTAGGATGGACACAGTTCACCAATATGGCAAGGGCACAAGGCGTAGTTTAACAAATCAGCATAGACAAGGTTCTACAAGCTAGATGCGGAGTGGGTCAACAATTAGCAAGGACACAGTTCGCCAATGCGGCATATGCACTAGGGACAATTTAACAAGTCAGCATGGACACAGTTCTATAAAATCAACATGGGCGCAAGGCCATACACTAACATCAGTCCAGTACTATGGGCTAGATTCGGAATGTGCGCAGATCAACAATTTAGCAGGGACATAGCCAATGTAGCCTAGGCACTGGGCACAATTAGTGATTCAGCATAGTCACAATTCTACAAAGTCAACATGGGCGCAGGCCATAGGCTAACATCGGCACAGTACTATAGGCTAGATGCGGAATATGCACAGATCAACAATTTAGCAGGGACATAGTTCGCCAATGCAGCCTAGGCACTGGGCACAATTAGTGATTCAGCATAGTCACAATTCTACAAAGTCAACATGGGCGCAAGGCCGTACGCTGACATCTGGAAGGCGTGAATGCCAGTATCGGAGGACATGATAAAGTCTGGTTCAGTTTGGCGAATAAAGCACCATGGGCAGGGTGCAGGGGTGAGGCCGCCATGGAAAAGGGGACCCGTATGGAGCCGCGCCTTTCTGATCCATGGCAGCCATCCTAAGTATTTTGATTCAATGAACGGTGCTCTGTGAGGCGTTCCATTCATAAACCAAATCCTTTGCTCTTAGCACCCCGGTTTTCCAGATTACAAACCCAGGGTGCCAATAGCAATAATATGCGATCTTGCGGGCTGGATCCCGGGACCATTGCGTTCGGGTATTATTGCTCAAGTGAACTAATAAATGAAACCACTCTGGTTCTAGAAGATCTTGCAGCGCTGTGAAAGGCATGTGAAAATATAAATGTGTTTCATACCTTGAGGTGTTTTCCTCTTCTGCCTCTTCTGCTTACTCCGCAGAACAGTAAATATTACAGCTGCAGCCATCACTGCGACAGGAACAGAGAACAACAAATACACCAGCCTTGAATTCTTCTCTTCTGATCTGCTCTCCTCTTCCCCTGCAAAACACACAAACACGGTGCTTTGGTACATTATTGCCTTCAAAGGTTATAACACTTAAGGTCACACAACTGTAAAAGGGCTTGCCCGCCTTCAGATGTCTCATCTGCGTAGCACGTCAGGCACCCTCCCCTTCTCGCCCAAGCCCGCTCTTCAGTCATCTGCCCACATCACTGAGAAGAAGCTCTTTAAATGGCCCCTGTCACCCTGTTTCGTAGCCTCAGCCGGGAATACAGGGCTTAAATGAGCTCTGGGGCTGAACGATGTGGAGGAAATGGATATGGCTGTGGAATTTTGCCATCAGTCACCTTTTATGGGCTATGCATTTGCACCTTTAAAATTCACACATGCACGTTGACACGTTGACTCGCTGACTGATACAGTTCAGTGTGTTCTGTGCAAAATATGCCTCACACTCTCATTCACTTAATATGGTGCAAGCCCCTCAACTTTGAGCACTTTTCTCGTGGTAAGTAAATATGTACATGGTGAGCGAGATGACGGCAGCAGTATTTTTAGGGGATGGGGCACTGGCTTGCGGACTATATCTGCTTGGAAGGTGTAAAGGTGTGTCCCTGCTCAGTATCAAATACCACCACACCTAATGCTAGGATGCAGCTACCATCAGACAATCGCATCGGCTGCGCACATAATCGGTACAACCAAGCACCTTATGACACCTTACTCTCTCGACTGACCTGGACTACGGTCCCCGAGGGTGTTCAACCTACCAGCTCTTTCAGGTCATACCAATGATATATAAATGCCCAATAACATAACATAACATTAGATAACATGCTCAGTGAAGTTGTGCTATGATTGGTTTCCATGTCAATTCCTTGCTGGAAGTTGATATTTTGCCTGGGTCTGCAGGGTCTGGTGATGTGTGGGGCACAATCCTTGAAGGTGTGTTTTGAGCAGAGGTATCCTGAAAAGCAGGTAGAAACTACAGTGTCTATGGCTTTTGAAGGGAAGAAGTCAAGATGGAAACCCCATTATAATACAGAGTTGGCTTTGGTGACTGTTGGCCGATCTGGTGTCTGGCACATGGTTGGTGCCTCGGTGAGGTGAATTTTGTGCTCTAGTTCACAGGGGCCTGGGACAGTTTGGGACACAAGCATTTGTGCAAAGTCCAAGGCAGGACGGAATGACCACTATGGTGTACTGCGGCTTTTGCAACCAGGTCATGATGGCAATACCATTTGTAGCAGCATCCATTACCATCCAATCTAAGATGCAAAAATGGCTCAGTGTACTTCCGGGTCATATAGGGAGTTTCAGCACAGCTGCATCTCTTCATTCAGGTATGAAAGAAGAGATGCAGTTACAACACCCACTGATTTGCAACCAACACCTTATGTCATACTCTCAGATGGAAATCAGGATTCCCCCAGGTGACAACATCCAACATTGGCCAGAAGACGGCAAAGGCTTCCACGCAGATGCCCAACCTTGTACGACAACACAGCATGATATTTTTTTCAGACATAAAGTTAGAAAAGATATACAGCCAATTGTATACCTTCTTCATCTCTCTTAATAGCATCCGCCGAGGTTGGTCGACAGATATGTGAGTCAGTAGTGGAAGCATCCAAAGAACAATCGTGTGGCAAGTACCAAAATTATAGGATTTCCTAAAATATTAAATTTACTTAAACACAGATAACTAATAGGAACTCTAAAACCCTACCTCTGCAAGGCAAGCACATAGGCAGTGCAGGCTATAGATTTATTGACTTTACACTCTCGGTATTATAATCCAGGAGAACAAATATTCAGGCAAGAATGAATAAAACAGAGAACCCAAAACGGAAATTGGTTAATTCAACAAGTCTTTGGGAAAGAAAGGAAAAGGGACCTTTCAAATCGCTAAGGCTCAAGTTACGGTTCTGTTGGTCTGGGTATCTAGGAATGCATTGGAAGGGGCACTTATTCCATGGGTTGACTCCCTTCATCTCATAAGCAGGTCATTTTTTTATTTATTTTTATTTTTGAATTTATAAAGCGCACTGGCAGCCCAGGGGCATTGAGGCGCTGTTACAAGAGAGTGGCTTAGTTACATGGTACATACTTTGCTTACACGTTACATACAGCGTAGCAAAGTTAAGGTTACATGAGTAGCAATGTAAGATATTTACAGATGACTTAGTTACATGAGGCATAGCAGTGTTACAGGAAGGACATTGCTATATATTTGGTGTCCTGTAGAGTAGGCACTGGCAGGTTCAGACGAACAGCAGAGTTTTGATTGCTTTGCGGAAGGCTATGTGGGATGATATTCCTCTGAGGTTGGGTGGCAAGGAGTTCCATCCACTATAAGCTTCCGTTATAAGGTGTCAATAAGGATTCTTGGGTTTCTCCATGTAGCAGACAGAAAATGTGGTCCAGGCATCTTCACTTGGTGAGCTGTTTGGAGAAGCTCAAATGAAGGGGACTACTTCGAAACATGCTGTTTCGACGAGCTCCCCGGCATAGAAAATGATCAGGTGCATGAATCGTCGGGCCGGTCAATCGGCATCAGAAGCAGCTACTTGTCTCATTCTGCTATCTGAAATGCTTCTTGATGAAATGTTACAATGCTTTGCAACAGAAAATGTCAGGAGTAATGCCCCTGTAATTTAAAATGCTGTGCTCCTCTGCTCTTCCCAAGCCAGGGAAGATTGCCAGTGTCACTTGCAGGATGTTAGGCATTAAAGTTGAGATGGGTGTTCTTGGCGTCCAGATTCTTTAGCAGCAGTTAAACAGTTGGTTCTTCTAGCAGGTAGTATCTCTATTCCTCAGCGGCAGTTGAGGAAATGTGTGTCAACCCTTCTGGAAACTTCTCATCAGGGAGGGAAATTTGAACAAATCAACAACTCCAACAATGACTCCAAAGAATGAGGGGCGCTCACTCCTTATATTTGCAGAACCTGAGCAGCTAATTTCTGGATTACAAAGCATTTTTGCTTGGAACCAACCTCAGTCACTTCTCACGTTTTGCTGTCATCTCCAGAGTTCAGGGTCTTCAGAAAGTTATGTGGAGTTAAGCAAAGTGATGCAATTTGTAGATCCAAGATGGCAGAATATTTCCTTTCTGCTTCACTTGCCTTCAGGATAACCTCCACTTCCATGAAGCTTCTTTCCTGTAGATCACAGAGTCTCCTCTGTTATTGTCTCCTTTATGCATGCCCAGCCGCTGATTAGCATTGCCCTTCAAAGTGAACATGCCGCGGGCCTGCTCAGAATATTAGACTCCACTAGGGACTCCAAAGGATTTCACGTGTGCAGTTGGACCAGCTACTACAGTTCAGATCAGAGGGCAAGGCATTCAGAAAATGTTCCTTTCTTCTGCTCAGTCAATATATGCAAACAGTATATTACACAGCAAATCCAAGATTGGGAATAACTTCATTTCCCCTTGACACTAGATCCACCATCGGTAGGATGGAGCTTATTCCTATCTCAATCTGCCTGTCATGTTATGGAAGGTGCTGACTCTTCCACCAGGTGTAAGTCTAATTAAAACCAATCAGAGTCAACAGCTAACACGTCTTGCAGTTTTTCAACTGCACATTTCCAAACAACAGAAATTCAAAACTGGTTGTGACTTTGTTGCTGTACATACCACAGGTATATCATTTAGCAGATTGCTTCTATTGGTTGCCAGGGATGTCCCCTTTATTCTAGAGGCTGCTTGAACACGAGGTATGCCAAATTCAGACGTTATGCCAATGTAAATTAACAGAAAACAGATGGGTTTGCACTTTTAAAATAACCCTCATTCTGCTGAAGCATGGTTTTGCATCTTAGCAGCCATTTAAGGTAAGTATACTTTACCTCGACAGTAGCTTTGGTGCGATCTTGTGCGTCACTAGAAATCAGTATTAGGGGGGGAAGACGGAGAGGGGGGACACCAAATAAGGGTCAACAGGCCAAACTGGTTTAAGTATACCTATATTTTCCAAATCTGGTTAAAAAAGTGTGTCATTAAGCATGTTCAGTGTAGGTTTAATGCAATAAAAGTTTGCATCAAGTTAATATACATCCTAAAAAGTTAACTCATGCATGTTCAGCAGTTGCAAAAATCCCCTTGCAGTCAGCAACAGACTGCATTCATTTACTTCGAGCAGGCATCACTCCCAGCACAGCTTCAAATGATGTGTAGTTCGAGGTGGTATTTAGCAGAAGAGATATCCCTTTCGGCTTAGCTTTAAATAATAACTAGTCAAAAATATAGTCACTTTAACAGATGAGATATCCCTCATACCTCAGTTGCAAATGATAGTCAAGGACAATCTGTTTAACAGATGAAATATCACATAAAGGTGCCAAGTACCGGGGGAAAGGAGGCAACTGTTCCCTTGGTTCTTTAGCAATGGTTGCAGGAATCTCGCTTTGCCCCTGTAGAATTGTTCCGTTTTTAGTTTCTGGCTGTACACCACAGTGGCGGCTGGTGAATTTTTGAATTGGAGGGGCATAAGTATTTTCCCCTAATATGCAAGTGTAACGGAGCGTAGCAAGGGAGCCCGAACCAATTAAGAGGTGTTGGGGGGGCTTCCCACTCAGAGAATCTTTTTCGAATAATGGCTTAAAATGGTGCAAAAATAGGGTAAAATGCCAAACAGTTTACAATTGGTTCTGTACTGTAGCGCATGAAAAAATCCAATTGATGCAAGTTGCCAACAGTGCAGAGGAGCATTTCCCCAACACATTTTCAGGTTGCATTTACCCACAATATATGGCAGTATAAAACATTTTTTAGGCTGGCTGCACACATACATTTCCATGCTGGCTGCACTAATATATGCCAGTATTCCAATGTAAGCACATATTCATGTTTGCTTTATGCATAATGCCAGTAATGATACTATAAGAAATCATGTCCACACTTGTTCTGCCAAAATATGTCAGTATCCCTACGTGTGAGCATACTCCAGTTGGCTTTACCATTAAAAATGCCCTGCCACAGTATGAAAATATGTCTAAACGGCTGCATTAAAATGCCATTCTAGCTATATAATAAAACGTACCATGCTTGCTTCAGCAAAGATACGCAATACAAAATGTCATGCAACAGTAAGAAATGGCTAGACTGGTTGCATCAAAATGCCAGTCGAGCTGCACAATAGCACATATCATGCTTGCGTCATCAAAGATCCCAATACAAATGGCATACCACAAAAATAAATGGCTAAAATGGCTGCATCAGAATGCCAGTCTAGCCACGTAATAAAACGTATCATGCTTGCTTTATCAAATATGCCCAATACACAATATCATGCCACAGAAAGAAATGAACAGACTGGGTGCATTAAAATGAAAGTTTAGGTACCCAACAATACTCATCATGCTTGCTTTATAATAGATGCCCAGTAAAAAATGTCATGCCTGCCCTCTGGTTCTCCCAGAGTCTTGCACACACACAATGTAATTATGTGTGCATGTGAGGTGCTGAGGGTCCTAAGGAGTAGGCATGGTATTTTTTACTAGGCATCTATCATAGACGGGCATTAAAAAAAATACCATGCCTGCTCCCCTGGGCTTCCCGAGTGCCTCGCACGGGGAGCTGATTTTGGCTGATGCACAACCCCGCTCCTGCCAAAATAAGCTCCACGTCCCAGTACAAATACACGTTCACACACATTTACACATCCTTCACATGCAGCATGCAGTCGCTCATTCACATACACACCCAGCATACACACATACATACACATATTTAAATTGGCATACCCTCTGTCCCAGTCCTGATGTTCACTCCCAGAGCTCCAGCTTCTGCGTAGCCTGAATAGAAAGCAAAGAGCGCTTGCGCACAACAGCTGGAGCGCTGATGATGAAGTGGCCCGCTCTGTTTGTATGTGCAAGGAGGCACAATAGAGCTTCCCTTCACACATACAAACATGCAGTTCCTCAGCTAGCATCCCCAATGGGGCATGCAATGTTGGGGAAGCAAAACACTCCCGGCTTTGCATGGCTTATTGTATACGCAAAGTTGGGGAACAGAACTGTCAAACGGAAAACAATGTTTTCCATTAACAGTTCAAGCCAGCCAATGAGCTCTCCCTCAACTGCAAAAAGCAGCTGAGGGAGTTCTCAGTGTTTACAGTGGACTGGCTGCTTGGCTCCTCCATAATGAGCGAGGGTGCCGGTGGGTCGGCGCAGCTCGCCCATTATGTAGAAGCCGTCCCGTCAATTAATCTATGCACAGGGTCAGTGTGACTGGAGATTAAATACTGTTGACTTCGAAGTCATGTACATGAACTGCACTGTTGTTAAAGCAGCGATGTAGAACACGTTAAGGGATCCATAGATATGTCCTACAGTTGAAGGCTACCAGGGTAGCTCAGCAGGTGGTGTGACTGTTGCTAAGATGTTATATATTTAAAACTGGCTGTAAATCATATGGCTTTTTGCAATTCCTTTTAAAAAAACAATTGTTATAAAATGTGTTCGACCAAGGGATCGGTTGGGGTGATAGCTTGCTTCTATTCACGGCGATGGTGGAGGATTTTCTGCATCCATGGTGAAAATCAAAAGCTGGCACACATGAACCCACAGTTGAATGTCCTAATAACTGCTGTCAGCATAATAGAGGTATTTATTTGTGATTAAGCAGGTTTACAAGCATTTAACAGCTTTAGAAATGCATTGTGTGATAAAACACAAAGGAAGGGGCACAAAAATCACAGGGTTTTGTGTGGTAGTCTGATAAAAAAATTAACACATTTTAAAGAAAACTAGTAAATGGAAGCTCAAGAGTATGTTTCAGTTTGGAAACTTCTTTTATTTTTATTTTAAACAAGAGTAAGATGCACATTTGGGAAATAATAGTGCGCCCAGCATGTAGGTAGCCTGCTTTTAACAGTGATGGCCCAGAGTTGTGTGTCAAAACCTTTTTCCTTCCCTTAAACTCTAGATTATACTAACTAAAGGTGTTATCTTCTTATGTTGTTATGTTATGTACACTTCTAGCGCTCACATACACCCGAGGGCATCTTGACGCGAGGAAGTACACAGCAAGCCTTAATCAAGCAAAAAAGAAAATTAGCCAAAAAGAATGGTCTTAAGTAGGTGACGGAAGATTAGATGATTCTCAGTGGACTTAAGTTTAAGAGGGAGATGGTTCCACAATTTACCAGCCACTACTGAGAAGGCCCTGCCGCCTACTCTCTGAAGGCGAAATCTTGGAACCACAACCAAACGATTGCTACTAGAGCGGAGAGTCCAATTTGGAATGTAGGACTGGAATGTCTCCTGAAGGAATTCGGGTCCAACCTGATAGACCGCCCTGTGAACAATGCATAAAGACTTAAAAGTGATCCGCAGCTGCACTGGAAGCCATTGCAAATGGCACAATACCGGACTGATGTGCGCTCCATACTGGGTAGCAGTAGCCACCCGGGCAGCTAGATTCTGAAGCAGTTGTAGCCGGCAGATCAGACCAGCAGGCTGGGCCAGAAAAAGGACATTGCAGTAATCAATCCTGCTAACGACTAGCGCAGCCATCACAGGCAGACGCAAGCAAGCAGGAAGAAACAGCAAGACTTTGCGAAGAACCCGCAACAGGAAATGGCCAGATTGGCACACTGCACTCACATGTGCTGCCATGGAAAGTGACATGGACAGGTAGACCCCTAGGTTCTTTACCATTATGACCGGAATGGGAAATGCACCCAGAGAAACAGGCCAAAAGGAAGAAGACCAAGAGTCAGGTGTGGCCAAATGTCCTACCACCAAGACCTCCATCTTGCCCCCGTTTAACTTGAGCCAACTGGTGCTCATCCATTCCCCCACGGCCAAAAAAGAATCATGCAGACGAGACAACACACCCTCCTGGTCAAGATCTAGCCGGACCAGGATCTGCATGTCGTCTGCGTAAGAATAGCACCTAAAGCCATGGGAGCGTATGAGTACAACCAGGGAACAAATATAGATGTTAAATAACATCGGGGACAAGGCGGAGCCCTGAGGAACCCCACAGAACAGAGGATAAGACGAAGAATGTCTCCCTCCTTCTGCAGGACAGACCAATGCTCAATTCTGGGTGATGTGAAAAGGAAATGTTCTTCAAAAAGGGCAAAACCAAAAGTCTTAAAACTATTTTTGACTTGGCACTCCACCAGTGAACATGGAAAAAGAAAGTCTTGTATCTCCACAATGTTAGGAGGGACGCCTCCCTTTTCCTGTAAACTTCCTCCGGTTTTCACTGCTTCTCCCATAGCCAGGAAGGACAACATCCTCCTCGGGGGCTTAGCCAGGCTGTTCACAATGTCAGCGGGAATTACTCTCTTCCGCTGGTCTTTCTTGGGCTTCTCACAATGCCAAGGAAATGAGTCCCTTCCTGTGACTTCTCATAAAGTGTTCCCGAACACCAGAATAGAATGATTCCCTTTCCCTGGCTTTTCTCTCACTCTTCACCGGGCCAAGAGTATGACTCCCTCTTGGCTTCTTTCACACTGTCCATCAACACCAGGGGGAATCACTCCCTTCACCTGGCCTTTCTCAGGCTTTTCGCTATGCCAAGGAAAGTACTTCCCTTCCCTTGGCTTCTCTCACAATGTTCATCTGCACCAGGGACAATGACTCCCTTCCATTGGCCTTTCTTAGGCTTTTCATAATGCCAAAGAAATTACTTCCCTTCCCTGGCTTCTCTTACCATGCTCGTCAACACCCGGGGGAATGACTCCCTTCCCCAGGCTTTTCTCAGGTTTTTCACAATGCCAAGAGAACAACTCCCTTCTCTTGGCTTCTCTCAAAAGGTTCCTCTACACCAGGGGGAATGACTCCCTTCCTCTCTTAAGCTCTCCAGTCACAGCCAACCTGGTGTACTCCTCTGCCAGGTACTGCGACTATGAAGAACAACAAGGATGTCTCTTGTTTCTTTTATGGGTGTGTGCCCCAGACACACACTCTGTTTTCTCCTTCTGTTTGGTAGACTTGGCTCACTCTCCTGCCAAGTACCACCATGCTTTTCCCAATAGGCAAAATTCTTTTATCTCTGTCAGGGTCCCAGATGCAAGATTCTTGACATCTTTGTCTTTGAAGGTTTCTCAACCACTTTCTGGGGACCGTGGCGCCTCCCCTGCCACCTGCGTACCTTTCATCCTGGTCCACGGTGGTCCTGGGTCTTTCTAGATGCCTGTGAGCTGCCGTTGGGCTCCCTGTCTCTCTTCTCCCTTCGGTGTGCGGCGGCTCCGCAGGGGAAACCTTCTCTTGGCTGGCATGGTTCCTGCTTCCCATGCTTACCGTACTTAAGGGGCGCCAGGAGCTCCTTCCTATCGGTTCATCAGACGGCCCCCTCCACACAGGACCTGTCTCTCACTGGGTTGCTCCCGTCTCGGTGTTCCAGTCTGCCTCCTCTTTCTTCGCTTGACCTTGCTGGCTTCCGCGGTTCCTCCAGGATAGGCTCGACCATGATGTGGGTCCTTGTTCCATTTTTATGCGCATGCAATGTCCATATAAACTAGAATGCTTACTGTGGTTCCGCTGAGCGATTTCCATTGCTCTGCACATCTTTTTCGTCGCAATACAAGTATGACCACACCTTATTGGGTTGGCTGGAGTCTTCCTAGTCCCGGTTTTCCAATATGTTTCAGTTAAATGGTCCCTGCTCTTCCTCGTCTCAGTGGTTCTGATGAAGGCTGGTTTTTCTATCTTAAACAGATACATGGACGTGTGGAGGACATATAGAATATGGTGTTCTGAGAATGAGGATGAGGGAAGTTGGATTTCTTTTGTAGATTCTGCGTTCCCTCCCTATAGTTGTCCCTAGTCCCATAGGGGGGATCCCTCCCCATGGGATCCTATCGCTGAGTACCACCCTCAGGAGGACTATCGGGTAGCGGCCTCACCTCCTTAGCCTCGTGGGAAGAGGTTCCCCCTAGGGGAGAAGGCACAACATCCAAAGATTTGTCACAATCCTTATATATGTTCTTGGTGGTTCCATTTTACTCTATGGTAGGCAGGCCCTTTGTTATAGAAACAACTAGCATCAATTGTTGAGAGACAGTGCGCTTTATATAAGTGAGGCAAATTAGCAGATGTAAGAGGATTCAATTCAACAGTACAGCTAAGTCAATGCCTAGTCTGGGATACTGAATGGAAACCCTTATTGATATATCTTTATGTCCAGTTCATGCGTTCTGGATGACTACCCCTATATAACACCCCTCTCTTGGAATCCCCCTGACCCCACTGAGCCAAGAAGTAGTTCTGTTTTGCAAGTTAAAAGGTTTATTTGAGAATTTAAACAATATAGATATATATCACACTTTATAATAAATTAATAATTGGATATCACACTTAATCTGATCAGTAATCAATAATGGATAGTCTGGCACCAGCACACTTGTGAATAGGAACAGAAGAATGAGGTGGTAGAGAATGCTTTATATAAGTTCAGATGGATGCAATGTTGAATGAAATGCAATACAGAAAATACTCAATATGATTTCAACAAAACAATGTAATCACTTTTCTCTGGCAATGCACTCCCCCCCTTGATGCAATGCAAGGAAATGGAAGGAAAGCACACAGTTCTCAGAAATTCAATCAAATGTAATTCAGTTCACCCCAGCAGCTTAGACTACAGAAGTTTAAAACACAGGCCCAAAATGCTTTTATATGTGCTGGCAATGAAGTGAAATGTGCTAAACTGATTTTAATTCCCTCTGGAGGTTCAGGTTGAGAATTAGTTGGTTTAAATTAGTTCAGGCTTACTTTAGCAATGTTCTAGGAATGATTGGCAGGTTAAACGAATTTCTGGCAAATGAAAGTAAGGAAGCTGCTGTTTTCACACGTGGAGAAATTTGCAAATCGCGGCAAATTTGCGAGTGCGTTTTTCGCGATTGCGGCAAGAGTATACGGAGTAGGAATGCGGTTCTAGGTTCGTTGAAAAGCCAAGATTCCCAGCTTTCAGAGGAAAGTTACTGCAAGTCTCCAAGACTAACGGTCACGGAGATATGAGCGATTAAATAAAGGTAGTTTTTCAGATTTGGAATGTTGAAATTCAAAGTGACAAGTGACAGCTTGCAACTAGAAAATGACAGGTGACAGCTTTGCAAAATGACAAGGTACAACTTCTAGAAGACAGTTCTGGTTAGATTAAAATAGATTGAATTATATTATTTTAACTAAGAGATTGGTTCTGCACAGTTCTGCTAGGTACTCACAATATATTTAGCAATAGAATGGGCCTCGCCACGGATCTGGTCAGGTTTTCTTCACTCGCCATGGACGGTCTCTGCGCACAGCGGTCTGGGTCAGCTCTCTGGTTCTGCGAACAGCGGTCTGGGTCAGCTCTGCTCTGCCTCTGGTTCTGGATACTGCTCTGCTTTCTCTGGGTACAGCACTGCTTCTGGATCTTTCTGCACAGCTTTCTCTGGATACAGCACTGCTTCTGGATCTTTCTGCACAGCTTTCTCTGGACCCAGCGCTGATCTGCACGGCTCCTGGATGCAGCTTTCGCTGTTAGGTTTGCTGGATGCTGAGGCCCACTGAGAAGAGTTCTCAGTTTGTGGGTTTAGGCCCTTGCTTTGAGTTCTGAATCAAGTTCTTTGGAGTTTTAAAGTCTAAGTGTTGAATCTAGTATCTTCTGGATGTTGTGTGGTCCGGCAGAGCGTGTTGCAGCAAATGGAATTGAATGTCCCTATCTGTCCTGACTGTCTGCTTTTATGTGTTTTGAAGTGGGTGGAGAGGCTAAGCTTTCTAGGCCCAACCCCTTCAGAGTTCTGATAGGTTGGAGAATTCTTTGCGTTCTCACTGGAGAGCAGGATTGTGTGTCAGAATGATGTCATTTAATGGCTTGCAGAGAGGACACTCCCCTGTCAAATTGCACACAATCTATATTTGATCAAAAAGACATATTTGCACAGGTACACATTTGTTTAAAATTACATGCACCCATCACATATCACAGGAGGTATACCCTGTCCAAATCTGCTCTTCCTGGGGGCTTGCATTCAGAAATGGCAACATTTGCACTTTTTAACGGATTTTGCAATTTCGGACATTAACCCAAATTTACACACATGTGCGCAAGGAGTATGGACATTAATTGATGAAGTGTCAGATTTTTAACATGCATACATTTTAAGTAATACCCTCTTAACTGCTAGCTTGCCCCCAGATCATACCACCGGTTCTAAAAACCTCTTAAAATGTGGGCAGAAAAATCACAAGAATTATGGTATCATTTAAATAATTTTCACAAGTCCGCTCTATGAATGATCCATCTTTTTAGAGTTATGTTCTGGCCCCAAAGGGGTGTGGTTTCCCCCCAGAACAAGGTTGAATTTCTGGTTTTTCCAGTTCTGCCAAGCCAGCTTGCTCTCACAGGCAGTGCTCCTCCCCTTTCCTTCCAGGAGGAAGCCACATTTACGACTCCCACCAATAAAACATTTGCCTGAGTCAGGACAGGGCTTTGTTCAATTTCCTGCAGAGCCCAGGTAATTCAATCAGAGAAGTGTCATATCCCTTTTGGTGGGAACAGCAAAAGGCAGCTAGGCCTGGGAACTGCTGTGGATCCAGTTTCACTCCAATTGGGGGGAAGTTGTCAAGCAGAATCCAGTTCCTTAAGCCAGGCCCCAGCTAATGTCACTTTTAGTTACCCAGTTTTCTGCATTCAAATAAAACTAACATTTTTACATATGCAGCTAGAATGCTGATTCTAAGTTTAAAACTATGACATTTAAACAATTGCAACCTATGTGACACTCAAAAGTAGGTCACTCATTTCTTTTAAACATTTAGATTTTTAGTGTCTTTCAGTCCAAATTCACTTAAACTGCTGAAATCCACAGCTCAGCCAGTCTTGTTATAAACCTTCAAGTCACTTCAGAATATAACTTTACATTGGATCCACCTCTCAGTAAGTCTTTCTTTGGCCTGCTTTGGGTTCATTTATTCAGTTTTACACAAAAAAAAGTCTGGTGTTGTTTTAAAACGCCGGCTTTCTGATAGTGGTGAGTACTAGTAATGCACCCATTTTTGGGATTTAAGAAAATGAACTCCCCACAATTCTAGGTTGCTTTTGGCAATCAGCATTGCCATTCCCAATGGTTTCAGGCAACTGTGTGGATAGTCCAATGGTGGTTTTAGGCAGTGCCCTTCTGTGCCCATAACATCGGCAAAAATGGGTGGCAGCCTATTCTTCATGCATTTCCCTGGGCATCATGATGTTTTCAATGCCAGTACTGCACAGTTTTTGAGGTAGGGCTCGGATGCATGGGTAAAAACATCCCACAAGCCCCCCTCTTGCGATGGCCATTCTGTTTCACTGTTTCACTGATGGGACTCGCAAGACCTGGGATGTTTCCTCATCTTCTTCCAATAGACGGCACAGTTCAGCATCTTTTCCTCCATCCGGTCGGATCGATCGGTTCTCCTCGCCGGTCCTGATGGGAGTATTGGGCGGTACACTGGGCCCCTTGCGTCTCTGCTCCCGGTCTCTGGATCGTCCTCCTTGGCCAGCCTGCAGGTTTTCTTTCTCCTAGGATGACAAAGGAAGAGCGGCAATACCTATTCATAGACATTTTTCCCCCACCATTGATATAGTGGGGTGGCATATAAATTTATAGTCAAAACATATGAACATGCACATTTCTTTTTGCATTCAAAAACGAAAACACCCACATTGAGAAACTCAGAATTTGATAGGCGATATGTAGGATCTTTTAAGTTAGAACTGAATTAATCTGAGACAGCACCCTCTAGGATTCCAGAGGATTCCTCCAGTTGTTGCAGAGTGTGCCTGGGATGGCAACACTTCAACTGGTTAATGTGGACCCACTTGTCTTCCCCCTCTGCCAAACCGCCTTTGGGGATGCGGATCTTGTAGGCCACAGGGGAGATCTTGTCTATAATCTCAAAGGGTCCCTTCCATGTAGGCAAAAATGTTCGCTGTTTGGCCTGGTTCCTTTGGAAATTGTATAGATAGACCTGGTCCCCCACCTGATATTCCTTCCTGGAAGTCTTCAGGTCATAGTGGGTCTTCATGCTATCAGCTGATCTTTCTAGATTCCGCTGAACATAAGCAAAAGCATGTTGAAGGTGTTTCCTTAAATTCTCCACATACTCATGAGTTGTGGAGGCATTTATCAGTGTCTGCTCTTGGGTCCTGTAGAGCAAATGCTGAGGAAGCACCATCTTGCGCCCAGTCATCAACTCAAATGGTGACATTTTGGTTGCAGATGAAGGGGTAGATCTGATGGCCATTAGGACCAGAGGTAATCGGATATCCCAACTTGGCCCAGAATCTGCCACAAACTTCTTTAATATGCTCACAATGGTTCGGTTATATCTCTCTACTGCCCCAGAAGAAGCTGGCCGGTAAGCAATATGCAACTTCCTTTTGACCCCCAGTATCTCCCACATCTTTGTCATTACTTCACTGGTGAAGTGGCTACCCCTGTCTGACTCAATCCTTTGAGGTAGACCAAAACGGGAAAAGATGTGGTTAATCATCAGGGCAGCTGCAGTTTCTGCCTTGCAATTTGGGGCTGGGAGACATTCCACCCACTTGGTAAACAAGCATGTCACAGTCAACATGTACTTATTCCCCCTAGCAGAGCGAATCACGGGGCCTAAATCTGATCATGGCAGTGTCATCCCCCTCTTTTGGAGAGGCGCACGGTGCGTGAGGGATGATGGCTGAAATTGTGCACACACAAGACACCCCTTCAAGTATTGGCCGAGGTCCTGCCCCATGTGTGGCCAGTATGCAACCTCTCTTAAGATTTCCAATGTTGTGTGAAACCCCCTATGACCGGCGGTGGCCGCATCATGGGCGTGACTTAACATCAGGCTTCGGAATGAGGTAGGAACCACCCACTGATCGTGGCCAGCTTTGGATTTCCTTACCAACAAACCGTCTTGGATCCGGAACATTTTTGGACATTTCATCAACACTCTTAGGTCCTCTTTCCCAATATAATCGGTATCCGCCAGGGGAAAGTTCTCAGGGTCCTCAAGGTGTTGGTAAAACTTACCAATAATTGGATCCCCCTTCTGAGCGGTAATCAAATCAGCATCAGGGGTCTCCTTACTCCATTGTGCAATTGAAAGGTCGTTGTGAGCATTTGTCTGGGACCTAGTGATAGCAGTGACCTGGATTTCCCCCAACAGGGACTCAATCTCAATTAGATCCCCTTGGATGGCCCCGGTTTTGGCCAGCTGATCAGCTAAGTCATTTCCAGTTTTGTCTGGTCCCTCTACTTTGGAATGACCCTTGATCTTCTTCCAATAGATGGTCATTCCTTTCGAGGTGACCAGATCATCAATGTTTTGGATCAACTTCCCATGTTTCAAGGGTTTGTTGTTAGCACATAACATGCCTCTGGTTTTCCAATTAACCAGGTGCTCCACGAACCCGTTCCGTACATAATCCGAATCTGTGATTATGACCAGTTTGTGGAGTTGATGCTGGACAGCAGTGAGGATGGCCTGATGCACAGCCATCAATTCCGCCACCTGACTACTTCGGGGACCAATTTTGTATCCAGCGGAGGGTTCTGGGGACTCATTCACCCATGCATTCCCTACGCCGGCCACCAGTTCTTTCTCCCCGTCGTTGTCAACATGGTAAGAGCATCCATCCACATACACAGTGGGCATTCCCTCACACTTGTCTTCTTCAAAGACTTTGTGGGGGGAATTAAGGTATGCCTCCGTGTTGTCTTTGATTTTTAGACTTTCGTCCTCGAGACAGTTTTCTCTGGCACAATCATGCAAGTCAGCCAGACCTTGCGCCAGGGGACTCTTCTTGTTTTGGCCATATCTGACCTCCACAGGAAAGCCTTGCATTGACAGAATCCAGGAAGTAATTCGGAAATTACTCACATTTCCGGCCCGGATTCTGTCACTTTGGAGATATTGCAGAGGCTGGTGTGGAGTCTCCACTATGATGTGTTCCCCCTGGATAAACGGGCGGTAATTCTTCAATGCCCACACCGTTGCCAGGAGTGCCTTCTCACAATCGTTGAATTTTTCCTCCACAGAGGATAAAGTTTTGCTCGCATAGGAGATTACTTTATTGACCTTGTCATGCTTTTGGTATAATACTGCCGTCAAGCACGTATTAGAGAACCCCGTCTCCAGGAAGAACTCCTTGTTTCTGACAGGGTAAGCTAGGCAAGGCGCTTGTGAGAGGCTTCTTTTGAGTTGTTTTACCGCCTCGGATTGTTCTGGACACCATTACCACTTGACCCCCCCCTTCAAGAGATGAATCAGGGGTCTGGTGATCTCTGCGTAGCCCTCAATGAACTTTCTGCTGTAATTAGTCAGTCCAAGGAGGCTCCTTAGTTCCCGCAGAGTTGCGGGGTCTTTCAGTTTCTGAAGTGCTTCCACTTTCTTTTCCTGGGGACAGAGACCCTGAGGAGTAATCTCATGCCCCAAGAAATTAACACGGGTTCTACACCACTGTGCTTTCTGAAAGGAAAGTTTTGCTCCGGCGGCCCTCAACTGGGTCAGAACATAACGGATCTCCGCTATGTGTTCCTCCACAGATGAACTTTTGATGAGGACATCATCTACATAAGCCAGGTTACCCCTCGCACCCAGGTCGGGCATGGCCTTATGTAGGAAAATGTTAAACTCATTACCGGAGTTAAGGTATCCGAAGGGAGTCCGGGTCCATGTGAACTGCTGGCCCCCAAAGGTAAAAGCCAGTTTGTATTGGTCCTCCCTACTGACAGGCACAGTCCAGTATCCATTGGTCAGGTCTATTGCAGTGAATACCTGTGACCCCTGGATCTGGGCCAGCCCTTGGTCAATGTAGGGCAGAGGCCATCGGGAAGTATGGACCCGTTTGTTGAGCTCCCTGAGGTCGGCGCAGAGTCTCCACTGGCCGTTTGGCTTCAATATTCCCAGCACCGGATTATTGAAGGTGCTGTGGACTGGACGGATTATTCCCCGGGTCTCAAGGTTCTTAATTATTTCAGTAAGGGACTCCATTGATGCGAGAGGCAAGCGATATTGCTTCACAAACACAGGAGTCATGCCAGGGTCCGTGGGGATTGTTGTTGTGTGGATGTCAGTGCGACCACAGTCATATGAGTCTACCGCAAAGAGATCTTGGAAATCCAAGAAAACTTGTTTCAACTTTTGCTTTTGTTCCAGAGTCACACAGGCATCAGCTAGGTTGACTCTCTCTTCCACCATCTGCCTGAAGCCTGGAAAGACTTCTGGTTTGGCTATCTCCGCGGCCTCCTCCAGCTGGGTGGAGAAGTCCCTGGTCAGAGTGCTGATTTGGACCGGAGGCTTCAGGTGGGAAAGGCAGCACTCATGGACCTGGAAAATCACCTCATCCCTCCTGAAGTCACAAGTCACATCTTCCTTACCATAGGGGCAGGAAGTGTACACCAGGAAGTTCCCCCCATGCCGGGTAAAAATCCTGTCTGGTGTTGTATTGTCCTCACTGTCACTGTCAACGCAGTCCTTGGGGATTGGCCCTAACAGTTCATTACCTAAATCAATGGAAAAATGTCGGTCATCAACCGCCATTCCAATAATGGTGCCTGCGGCTAGAGTAATACTCTTTAAGTCGCTGTTATCCACCTCTATTAGAATGGTGTCATGTTCTATGTTGACTAATGGTGTTGGGTTTACCCCTAACCCTTGCTGTTGGAGAGAAGCATTTAGATGTATGTAAGCATCAGGGTTTTGCAAATATTGTCCTCTTTTAGCTTTCACTTCCAGGGAGAATTGTCGGGTCCTTTCTGGGATGGTGACCTCCTCTTTGATCTGAATTTCAACTGCATAAGGTAGCAACTGAGCTGACCTAAATGCTTTTTCTGGATCATCAAAGCCCATGGGATTATCCGCTAATCGGGACCAAGCTTTGAAGTTTATTAGGTCCAAACTAATGGCAAAGCGATTGAGAATGTCACTGCCTAAGTAAAAGGCGGCAGGGACGTCTCGCACGACCCAACAATTGTGGACTATGCTCTTGTTGCCAATGGAGATTTTGAGCATACACCTGCTTGGCAGGAGATGTTTGGAATTAGGTGCTTCCAGGTCCATTTCCCATTTGTCTATCAGTTTGAAGGTGGGAATGGCTGGATCTTTTGGGAGTTGGCGAAACATGGCTTCGCTGATGAAGCTCTTACCGTTGTTCACGCACACTCGAGCGAGAACAGAGTCCTTCCCATCATTTAACTGAACAGGGATGAACAACTGCTCTCCAATTTGCTGAATCTCAGCCAGGCTCTGAGCTGATTTCACATCTTTCTGGACTATAGGAGTGGGAGTTTCTGATTGTGGATTAGTAAAGAATTTCAGGGTGTTTCCTTCCAGTGTGGAATACCACCTTGAACTGGAAGGAAGGTTGATTTTCAGAAATAGAGAGGACCCCCCCATCACCAGTCTGTTGTCCTACTGCTATTACTGTCACGTCTGGAATCTGGTTGTTCTGGAAGTGAAATTCTACTTGGTCAGATTTTTGTTCAACCATGTGGCAGGTGCCGTTTAAACTAACATGGTTGACACTCTGTTTTAATTTTATTGGTCGGCTAGTCTGGGTCCAGAGGACCTTGTTTACACAATCTATTAGGGGTGACAACCTTCTCAGGAGGTCATTCCCTAGTAAACAAGGGGTGCCCTCTGGAGTCACTACTATGACCGGGTGTTTCACCTTGTGTCGCCCAATCTTAATGTCCAAGTCTGCAGTCCCCTCAACGGGAATTTCCTTCCCGTCAAAGTTCTGCAGTTGTCCAGGAAGAGAGGTGAGAGGAATTTGGTAATTCTCTCCCCTTCCTGCATTCAGTTCGTCAAAGGCCCTTCTGGACAGAAGGGTAGCTTGAGATCCAGTGTCCACCAGTGCCAAAATTGTACCCATCCCCTGTACTTGTACCGGGGCATAGTATCTTCCCTCCTTCTCATCAAGGGGGCACAGATAATGCACATTTTTGGACAACTGGTGGGCTAACTTTCTGGTTTTGGACATCGCTAGCGAAGAGATTTGGGCAGAATTCTGTGGAGAGCCTTGGGAATCTGAAAGAAAAAGTTGGCAACTGGAGATCAGAGCCATTGTGGGTTCCCCTAGCTCCGGTTCTGGGCCGCCCCCCCCTTTTTGGAGGCAGTCACCAGGATGGGTTTGAACCAGGGGATTTTCTTGCTGTTGGTTCTGGGATGAGATGGTGGGCGGCGGTAGCTCAGTCTCCCCATCTCCCCAGTCTGGATTTGCATCCCTAGGGACCCATTTTTCTTTGGGAGGAGTTCCCCCATCTCTGAAGGAGAAGATCCTTTTCCCAGGATCTTCTGAGGATCCCTCTCCCTCAAATTGGAAGATCCGTACCTCCTCCTCAAACTGAGTCTGTTTGGGTCTTTTGTTTCTCCTACCCCCCCTCTGCTCCTTGGGTGGCAGACTTTCAGGGGTAAGAGATTTTGTTTCCGGTTCCTGGGTTTCCAGGGGCTGTTTACAAGTGAGGAAGGAAGCTCCCTCCAAGGCTTTACACCCCCCTTCCCTTTGTGCCTCCTCCCTGGGAACCGGTGAGTTATCGGGGTGCTGCCCCCGTCATTGTTCTGGAGCACCAGGTCCAGAGTTTGGGGCATTCTGTGCCGGCATGCCCATCTGAGGGTTCTGCTGAGCCCTTAGCACGCAACCCAGCTCCTGTGCCATGTTCTGAACCTGGCGCTCTAACTGGGAAACCCGCTCAGGCTGATACGGGGCCCTGTTTTCTCCCCTGGGCTGATCCCGGCAAGGGTAGCTATCCCTTCTCTGGTAATACCCCGGATTGGGAAGATTTGGGTACCCCTCCACCCTTGGCCTCCCCTCTCCCGGATTAGGTTGTCTGGGCTCAGGGAATTGGGGAAAGAAGGATGGATGATTTTGGGGTTGGAAGTCGGGTGGATACCTGGGGAAAAAGTTCTGCCCAGGATTTGGAGAATTTCTGCCCTCCGGTGGGAAGTTAGGAGAGAAGTTCCCTGGGTTAGGTGCTTGGCTGGATCCCCCCCCTTGGGCTGGAGGAGTCCACACATAACCCAGGATGGGTCGATTTCCCTTGTAACGGGGACTTACATAATCAGGAGAGCGAGGGACCCCATTTGTGGGGCTGCCTCCTTGGCTCCCTGTCTGTGACTGGCCCGAGGACCTTCTGGGCCTAGCATTATTAGGTGCAGGTAGGTTTTTAGGCCCCCCCCCATCTCCAAATCTAAAACAGGGGTGACCTTTACCTCTGCCACCTTGGCAGCAGCAGGGGTGTTGTTGGCTTTGGGGTTTTTGGGTGCATTATTTTTATTTTCTATTGGCTTCTGCACCTCATAGATCCGGGTCGCCTGTTCAATGACCCAGTCTAAAGATCTTTTCTCGTGAAAATCCCTCACGAGCTGGGTCATTATGTATTTGGGCAAGGCATGGAAAAACGTATTAATAAATTCTCTGCTATCTGTGCGCACCCTTCTTGTGGTCTGTGCAAAAGCACATTTTAACTCCTGCACAAATTCTTGTGGGGCCTGATCCTCCCCACATTGTAAATTGTAGGCTGCCTTGCGAGCCTCTTGAGGATTTCTATGAGTAGAAAAATGTTTCAAGATGGCCGCTTTATAGGTGGACCATCTTAAATGATTTTGGTCCTCCAGCCCCGCAAAGAAACTGGAGTATTCCGGGGAGAAGGTCCACTTTACATATTGAATACAGCTTTGGCTGTCCTTCAAATGGAAAGTCTCCATCATTTGCTCAAACAACTCTAAGTGCTCCCAAACAGAATACTTGGCGTTCTTATGATAAGGCGTGATGACGCTCCTGATTGCCTTAATCTGCTTTAAGGGGTCCTTAAGCAAGGCCCTTTTTGTCTTATTGGCCCTTTTGGTCCGGTTAACCCTGGTCCATTCATCTTCTGACTCAGAGGCACTGCTCCCAGAGGTTCCCGTCTGTTCTTCCAGGTTTTCCCGGATTCTGCGAGCCTGGCAACGGCTGGCAGAATGTGGGGACCTGGTCTCCTGTGTCCTGTACCGCTCAGAGGAGTCTTCAGATCCCTCCTTGCTGCCAGGATTTGATGGGTACCCCCCCCACTGACCTAACTGGGCAGAGGTTTTCAGGATGCCCTTAATGGGCCTACTCTCCTGGGGTTCCCCATCAAATTGCACTGTGCTTGGGTGCCCATACCCGGATGCCCGCCCCTCCATTCCTGGGTGGTACTGGCCTATGAGCCCCATGCTTCTGGCTGGATAGTAATCTGCCATCCCTGTGGCCCTGTGCTCATGTGCACCAGGGGACATGGGGGTGGCAGAGTCCAGGGACTGAGAGAGATAAAGGCCTCTGGTACTAGGGCTCCTGGGGTTATGCTCAGGAGTTTCTCTTTCCCAGCGAACCTCATCTCTATCCGCCCCTGCTCCCTGTTGCAATGCAAGAGCCTGCGCCTTCAGTTCCTCAGTTAAGGCCTTACTAGACTCCATCAGTCTCTCCTGCATCGCTACCTGTTGTTGGAGTCTATCATTGTGCTGGCAGAGAGCCTCATTCTCTCTCTGTGCCTCCTGATTGGTCCTGGAGCACTGGGCCAGTCTTTGCTGCAGGAGGGTTACCTCCTGAGCTGTGTCCCTATTGGCCTGCTCCTTTCTTGCTAGAGCATCCTCCACCCTCCTGGTGTGCTCTAACAAGTTCTGGTGTTCTTTTTGGAGGTCACCCAGTCCCTGGTGGGCCAGGTGATTTTCTTCCATTTTTCTTTTTAAGTGGCAGACTTCCTGGCCTAAGGTGTCCCTTTCCTGACTAAGAGTCTGCATCTGTACCGTCAGGTCGTCCCTTTGCCTTTGGAAGGCACCAGCTTTCTGGCGCTCCTGATCAAACTCTGCCTGGGTATCCAGGTCTTTCAGAATCAGTTTATTGCTCTCTGCCTTCTCCCTATCTAGGTGGCTTTGCAGGGTGACTACCTGCTCAGCACATACCCTATTGAAGTCTAACTGTTGCTCTAGCTTTTTCTGGCTCTGCAGTAGGGAGTCCAAACCTTCTTGGTACTCCTTCTGCAAGGCCAGAAATCTGGTATATTGGTCAGCCTTTTCCTGTTGCAGGATGTCCATATCCATCTTTATTTTAATGATGTGCTGTCTACTCTCATTTTCTGACTCCTGGCTCCCCTGCAGCCTCTGCTCAGAAGAGACCAGGTCAGATTGGACCTTCTCTAACGCCATCTGTCGCTTATTCGCCAGATCTTGGCTTTCAGTACATTTATCCTGCATGTCTCCCATATATAGGTACAGGTACGCCGCTATCCTAACCATCTTGTCTTGTTCATCCTTAGCTTTAGGAGCCATGTATAGTTCACTCAGGGCCACATGTAAGGGACCCTGATCTCTCCATATATCTGACCCTGTTTCCGTGACCTGTTGCGTGATGGCCTGCAACCAGACCATGCGGTCCTGGTGAGTCCACTCACCTCTCACAAATAACTTATGTAAGAAGTGCTCTCTGGCTATTTTCATGTCTACTAAGGTCGTCATTCTAAAGATTGGTCTCTGTCCTGACTTACAGAAGTTTGTATTTTATTTTTGCAAAACAGACCTTTTCTTTAGAGCGTTCCTTTGAGGAGTGCTTTACAGCGTAACACAGCGTGGTGATCCGACCGGATATGTGTATCTGGTCAGCTGGCACACTGTATTAATCTGCACAAGTGATAGATCTAACCCAAACGTCCGGCCCGAGCCCCCAATTTGTAAGAGGATTCAATTCAACACTACAGCTAAGTCAATGCCTAGTCTGGGATACTGAATGGAAACCCTTATTGATATATCTTTATGTCCAGTTCATGCGTTCTGGATGACTACCCCTATATAACACCCCTCTCTTGGAATCCCCCTGACCCCACTGAGCCAAGAAGTAGTTCTGTTTTGCAAGTTAAAAGGTTTATTTGAGAATTTAAACAATATAGATATATATCACACTTTATAATAAATTAATAATTGGATATCACACTTAATCTGATCAGTAATCAATAATGGATAGTCTGGCACTAGCACACTTGTGAATAGGAACAGAAGAATGAGGTGGTAGAGAATGCTTTATATAAGTTCAGATGGATGCAATGTTGAATGAAATGCAATACAGAAAATACTCAATATGATTTCAACAAAACAATGTAATCACTTTTCTCTGGCAATGCACTCCCCCCCTTGATGCAATGCAAGGAAATGGAAGGAAAGCACACAGTTCCCAGAAATTCAATCAAATGTAATTCAGTTCACCCCAGCAGCTTAGACTACAGAAGTTTAAAACACAGGCCCAAAATGCTTTTATATGTGCTGGCAATGAAGTGAAAATGTGCTAAACTGATTTTAATTCCCTCTGGAGGTTCAGGTTGAGAATTAGTTGGTTTAAATTAGTTCAGGCTTACTTTAGCAATGTTCTAGGAATGATTGGCAGGTTAAACGAATTTCTGGCAAATGAAAGTAAGGAAGCTGCTGTTTTCACACGTGGATAAATTTGCAAATCGCGGCAAATTTGCGAGTGCGTTTTTCGCGATTGCGGCAAGAGTATACGGAGTAGGAATGCGGTTCTAGGTTCGTTGAAAAGCCAAGATTCCCAGCTTTCAGAGGAAAGTTACTGCAAGTCTCTAAGACAAACGGTCACGGAGATATGAGCGATTAAATAAAGGTAGTTTTTCAGATTTGGAATGTTGAAATTCAAAGTGACAAGTGACAGCTTGCAACTAGAAAATGACAGGTGACAGCTTTGCAAAATGACAAGGTACAACTTCTAGAAGACAGTTCTGGTTAGATTAAAATAGATTGAATTATATTATTTTAACTAAGAGATTGGTTTCGCACAGTTCTGCTAGGTACTCACAATATATTTAGCAATAGAATGGGCCTCGCCACGGATCTGGTCAGGTTTTCTTCACTCGCCACGGACGGTCTCTGCGCACAGCGGTCTGGGTCAGCTCTCTGGTTCTGCGAACAGCGGTCTGGGTCAGCTCTGCTCTGCCTCTGGTTCTGGATACTGCTCTGCTTTCTCTGGGTACAGCACTGCTTCTGGATCTTTCTGCACAGCTTTCTCTGGATACAGCACTGCTTCTGGATCTTTCTGCACAGCTTTCTCTGGACCCAGCGCTGATCTGCACGGCTCCTGGATGCAGCTATCGCTGTTAGGTTTGCTGGATGCTGAGGCCCACTGAGAAGAGTTCTCAGTTTGTGGGTTTAGGCCCTTGCTTTGAGTTCTGAATCAAGTTCTTTGGAGTTTTAAAGTCTAAGTGTTGAATCTAGTATCTTCTGGATGTTGTGTGGTCCGGCAGAGCGCGTTGCAGCAAATGGAATTGAATGTCCCTATCTGTCCTGACTGTCTGCTTTTATGTGTTTTGAAGTGGGTGGAGAGGCTAAGCTTTCTAGGCCCAACCCCTTCAGAGTTCTGATAGGTTGGAGAATTCTTTGCGTTCTCACTGGAGAGCAGGATTGTGTGTCAGAATGATGTCATTTAATGGCTTGCAGAGAGGACACTCCCCTGTCAAATTGCACACAATCTATATTTGATCAAAAAGACATATTTGCACAGGTACACATTTGTTTAAAATTACATGCACCCATCACATATCACAGGAGGTATACCCTGTCCAAATCTGCTCTTCCTGGGGGCTTGCATTCAGAAATGGCAACATTTGCACTTTTTAATTGATTTTGCAATTTCGGACATTAACCCAAATTTACACACATGTGCGCAAGGAGTATGGACATTAATTGATGAAGTGTCAGATTTTTAACATGCATACATTTTAAGTAATACCCTCTTAACTGCTAGCTTGCCCCCAGATCATACCACCGGTTCTAAAAACCTCTTAAAATGTGGGCAGAAAAATCACAAGAATTATGGTATCATTTAAATAATTTTCACAAGTCCGCTCTATGAATGATCCATCTTTTTAGAGTTATGTTCTGGCCCCAAAGGGGTGTGGTTTCCCCCCAGCACAAGGTTGAATTTCTGGTTTTTCCAGTTCTGCCAAGCCAGCTTGCTTTCACAGGCAGTGCTCCTCCCCTTTCCTTCCAGGAGGAAGCCACATTTACGACTCCCACCAATAAAACATTTGCCTGAGTCAGGACAGGGCTTTGTTCAATTTCCTGCAGAGCCCAGGTAATTCAATCAGAGAAGTGTCATATCCCTTTTGGTGGGAACAGCAAAAGGCAGCTAGGCCTGGGAACTGCTGTGGATCCAGTTTCACTCCAATTGGGGGGAAGTTGTCAAGCAGAATCCAGTTCCTTAAGCCAGGCCCCAGCTAATGTCACTTTTAGTTACCCAGTTTTCTGCATTCAAATAAAACTAACATTTTTACATATGCAGCTAGAATGCTGATTCTAAGTTTAAAACTATGACATTTAAACAATTGCAACCTATGTGACACTCAAAAGTAGGTCACTCATTTCTTTTAAACATTTAGATTTTTAGTGTCTTTCAGTCCAAATTTACTTAAACTGCTGAAATCCACAGCTCAGCCAGTCTTGTTATAAACCTTCAAGTCACTTCAGAATATAACTTTACATTGGATCCACCTCTCAGTAAGTCTTTCTTTGGCCTGCTTTGGGTTCATTTATTCAGTTTTACACAAAAAAAAGTCTGGTGTTGTTTTAAAACGCCGGCTTTCTGATAGTGGTGAGTACTAGTAATGCACCCATTTTTGGGATTTAAGAAAATGAACTCCCCACAATTCTAGGTTGCTTTTGGCAATCAGCATTGCCATTCCCAATGGTTTCAGGCAACTGTGTGGGTAGTCCAATGGTGGTTTTAGGCAGTGCCCTTCTGTGCCCATAACATCGGCAAAAATGGGTGGCAGCCTATTCTTCATGCATTTCCCTGGGCATTTTCTGGGAAGCTCTGGCCATCATGATGTTTTCAATGCCAGTACTGCACAGTTTTTGAGGTAGGACTCGGATGCATGGGTAAAAACATCCCACACAGACCTCACTTTCGTGCACGGTCCATTTAATTGAACTCCTGAAATTCTGAAAAGAGAACTCAGGTGGTTTTCCTAGCAGACTAAAATCCAGCACCATCCTTTTTTCTTGTCTTAGCCATGCATGTTTATTCTCTATTTCATTCACATGTTTCTTCCCATCAATTTCACATTCTGCAACTGCTTTTCCTCTATCTGCTCATCCAGATTCCAGGGAATCGTACAAAAATGTCGATCTGGGAACTGCGACGGCCGAAAATGCCGACTTTTTTTTTTCTTTTTAACCCCTCCCTTACACCATATATATATATGTGGGGGGTTAAGTGTATAATATTAAAATCGAGGTGCTGCGGGGGGTCTCCCTTTTTCGGCCGTCGCAGTGATCACATAGATCCGATTCCAGTGTCTTCTGTGTACACCTACAAGTTTTAGCATGTTTGTAACCCCATGTCGGGATGCGCCCGCCCCTATTTTGGTCCTCTGTGAAGTTCCAGGTTTGCCCTCTCTTGTGACAGTTGTTGCTCTACCCTTCTTATCTGCGAGAGGGGCATTAATCCTTTGAGAGGCAGGAGGACATTCAGACTACATGCAAGCATCCAACTGAGACTATCAATTAACAGATGGGCCCTCTGAGAGGACCCTTGGGCAGGTTGGCCCCACAGCCAATGGTTTTAAACTACGGATGGTCTCTAAAAGCAGGATGATCGTGGATTTACTCCCCTCCAGTGAGCTACTTTCAGATGAGACCCTCTGCTTCCAAAGGGTCTTGCAAAGCTGCAAGAGCACAGCTGTGCAAATATGCCAAGAAGATGAGTGGGAATCATTGCCTGGCCCATGAGGGGAGTTCCTCACGTTGTATTTACAGGTTTCGCCGTGATCCTTGGTTCCTAAGCAGTACAAACGTACAGACTGCCTTAGAAAGATTATAAGGAAAGGGTATGAGTGTCTTACAAGGTGACAATGATAGCTGTTAATTGTGAGTACATGTCAACACAGGCTATGCAAGAATGTAAGGTGACCGTGTTAAAGAGTCTCAGCAGCCTTGTTTTAGAAAATATCAATTCCACTACTGAGGCAGCTGAATGGGGTTGGAGTTATGCTTTGCCCTCATGCCTTTGCTCGAGAGATGTCGACTGGATGGCACTGAATTAGGTATTGTTGTTCTTTTACTGGCAGGTTGCAAGAGTTGGAGTTGTGCATAGCTGAAGATTTAGAACACTGTTTCACCTCCACTTCTGAGCTAGCGATTGGAGGTATATTTTTCTGTCACCCATTAGACTGAGGGAAGATGGGTCGGAGCTGCTTAGTATCACTGCATTAACCTTTCAGAGGTGGTAAAGAGAACAGATGTGTTGAGGTGATGCGACCTTTATTTGCTATATATAAATACATAGATATCTACATATTTTCTTTCACTGAAAAATCTTTGTTAAAGTGACGTTATGGTTAAGTTGCACCATTAAAAACCGATGAAATTCATAGAAAAAACGTTGTTAAAGGGATGTTATGGTTGCAAGGTAAAATCGAAAAAACCAAAGCAATTCACCAGTAATTTGACTTTTTGAATTTTGAATGATTTATAATGCGCAACCGAACAAACTGAATCGGATCTGGGCGCAGATAACAAGCAATGTAACACATTTGGCTAATCAGTAACCCGAGTGAAGGACACGTTTGGGAGCAATTAGCTAACAGTGCCAATGTTTATTTAAACAGGTATGTTTTTAGCGCTTTCCGGAACTTCAAAAAAGTCTCCAACCTCCTAAACTCCCATGCAAGACGATTCATTTCTTTTGGTCCAAATACAGAGCATCTCTGATCACCTCTGTAAACACACAACCAGGGAGGAACAACCAAAATTAACTCGTCCTGAGATCGGAGTACCCGTGTTGGCTGTTAAAGTTTACATTTTTCAGTCAGATTTGCTGGTACCAAATTATTAAGACTTTTATATATGAAACACAGGATCTTGAACTTGATCCTGTCTTCCACAGCTAACTAGTGTAGGGACCGCCATAACCCAGAAATAGGTGCAGATTCTTTTATACCCCAAATACCATTCTAACTCTAGCGTTTTGTGCCTTTTTAAGTCGCTGGACTTGTTTAGCCAGAACCCCGGCTAAAAGAATATTCCAATAGTCCATCTGTGAGTTTACCAGTGCACCCACCACTGCTCCCACCACTGCGGCATGATCTATCACAGGAACGAAGAAAAGAGCCTGTCTAAGTAGGCGCAGAGAATGAAACATGGACTGCACTTTAGCTACAATTTGGCCTTCACAACCTAAATTGTTCTGCCAAATGCAACCCACGTTTTTTAACTTAGGGTCCTTGTCCCCCCTGCAATGCTTTATTATACAAATAATGTTAGACAGGATGTGGCCAACAGAAAATTCTCAAATCTACTTTTCAAAAATCTAACTAAACAAATGTTTCAAGGTATGGTCAACCAACGAGTCTTACTATTACTCCAAATTGTCTGTTCCTGTTAGACACAAAACAAAACCAATGAATGTTCCTGGGAAGGCTCCTTCGGGAGCTACTCACAGTCTAGACTTTCCTTCAACCTCTATGATTTTGCCCTGCCCTTAGGGACCTCTGCTAGGCATAACACAGTTTTCTCTTCTTCAAACTTGTCCAGGCCTATTTGAGTTTCACCCTTGATGGCTTCTCCACCGGAGGATTCAGTATATCCTATACCATAAACTACTCTACTCCGTATTCTCAACAGACCCCCCCACCTGACCTTTTCTCTTTCAAGGTTCCCAAAAGTTCCCTCATGTCCCTTATCAGTTTCAGTATGCACAACAGGTCCCACCTGGACCTTGGCTTTCTTCAGATTCACATCTGGTCCCTCTCATAGATCTTGGGTTTCAGGAATCAGAACAGAATTCTCTCCTAGACATGAGGTTTTCTGGATTTACAATAGGTCTCTCTCCTATGCCTATTGTCCCTCAGTTTTATTCAGTACCCTCCCCCCTCCATTCAGGGTTTCTTCATATATCTGATATGCTCTTCCTCTCCTGCCATGGGCTTGGGTCTTCTACTTCCCTACCTCAGTGGTCATAGGTGGAAAGATTCTGTTTCTGCTCTTCAGTTCCCCAAAGGATCTTGGATGTATACTGGTTGGCTTCCTTCCTAGGTCCACCATGGATTAGCAGCTCTCCCTCTCTTCCACCAGGCAAAGGTCCTGTCAGTACGCCTCGCTCCAACAATCTACCCTTGTATGAAGGGAGCCTCAGCCCGTGTGTCCGTTTCCTCTGGATCCAAGACAACAAATAAATGTCCCTTGCCTCTTTTATACCCATGAGGCTCTGGAATATGTTCTAAAACTAACTCTGATTGGTTCTTCCCTCTGTGCATATATTTTCAAGCCAGGGATTGGTTACTCTCTTAAAATAATTATTAGTTGGGTTCTTATTTTGGTTTATTATTTTATGGTTCATATTAGCTTTAATTACCAAACACAAGGTTTTAAAAGGGTGAACTGAGTGCAACACCATTTTGGATTTCTTTACCTTATTGCCAGCAGCCTTGTGGTTCTCCACAGTCTTGAATTCTGGTCCATATGGTCTGAAGGCGCTACATGGCAACATTTCTTTCTGGTAAGTCAACCTCTCCACGTTCACAAACTCTGCAGGTTCCTGGATTGATGGTTGCATGGTCTGTATCACAGTCAGCGGACTGGCCCATTGCCATTTCATGCTTGCTGGGAATTGTGGTCCTCAGTTGTCTGTTTGTGTGGGGACAGCAAGCTGGTGGTATCAGTCTTTAGCCACCCTCTGGGTGGCCCATTGGGTAGAGGCCAGACCAGCTCCATCCATCCCCCAATAAGGAAATTAAGGGAGTTCCTAAAACTCACCAATGGACTATAATGGAAACAAGCTTGCTCTGGGTTTATGTCATACAGGCCTCCAAATTTGGAGCTGAGCATTGCTTGTAGGAGAACTGGAAAGCCAGATGAGAGAGTTGCCTGCAGTGTATGAGGCATTGAGGCTGCATAACCATCCAGTGGCAGGTCAGAGTGTTAGAGTATTGGCATGTTTGAGGATGACGTGTAGGCAACTGATGAACGTGACTGAGGCATGCATTGTAGTGGGAGAATCAAGCCAGCAGACAGTTTTTGTATTTTTCTTTTGGGGCTGCAATTATTTATGGTAAAATAGTAAACAGCCAGGGAAGTGAGCAGCTGCAGCTGCCCATGGCTTGGGCTTTTTATTTCATTTAAACAATGACCCTGGACTGACCCTTCTCATTCAGTCTAGCCTAAAGTGCTTTTCCCAAGCATCAAGTATGATATATGGCTAGGGATGTGGACTGCTACCCCTTGTGCTATTATTCCTCGTATAGTTTTACTGATATCTGTATGTCACCATGACCGAATTATGTATTTGAGCATTACATGAATGAGATGAGGGGTTATGTGAGTGCCTTTGGTCTTCATGGTTAAAAAGTAAATAGAGACCCCCTTAAAAGATGTTAAGTGTCATGAGATGTATTCACTTGTGAGCACTAGCTACTAGGCAGTTTACAGAAGGCACTGGGCATTATATTATCAATTCTCCAGTGGGTGTCCCCCAGGGGTTAAATGATCATGCCCAGGATGATTGTACTGTAAAAAAGATGCAAGTCCAACGCTGCAAAAAGGAGTGCACTTCTCAGCTGTGAGAGTAGGAATATTAAAGGGGCGGTGCCCCATTCTGATGCTCATAAAAAAAAACATAATAAAACTAATTCGTAAATAAAGTAGCACAGGTAAGTATAATCAAACTTAGTGGACAGACAAAACGCGGTATATAGGTCTTGACAACTTGCTTTTGTATAAAACGTGAGTTAGCATTTTACTTGTTGGAAAAGCAGATGTGGCTGGTGACTTAGTGCCGAGCCCACGGTCCCAGGCTAATGTTGAAAGACGTGCACAATGGTTGTTATTTTTTTCGAGGTCATAGATTAGAGCTTGCAGGTTCTATTAACAAGCGATGAATGCATTCATATTTTCTAATTCAAAATTCCTCGTACAATGCGTTTTTCTAAAAGAGCCGAAAAGAACCACAGCAGTTTCAAATTACCCTGCAGAACATTTTGCCTGGGAAAAGGGTTAGCGTGTCCCTGATATGCTACATTTATGTAACAGCATGTCCGTGGTTCAAAGCTCTGATGGTGACATGGTGAGCAGCTCCTCCCATGAGAATCAGGATGAGGCGACCAGGGCAGTTTATTAAGTTCCGCTGGTCGTCTGAAATGTTTCATGACTTAACTTTGTGCTGTGGGAATTGTGGGTGGATTGTGACGTCACAAGTTTGTAATTGCGGGTGGTGTGAGAAGGATCGTGGACCCAATTATTAAATGCAATGTATGTTTTTCTATAGGGGTTCAACATGCATGAGCCAATCAGCTATGTGTGGGGAAATGTTTTCATGTCACAAGGTCACGAACACTTGTTAATTTGATTTGCATAATTGCAGAGCTTGCAGGTGACACCCAGGTGCTCATACCTCAATCGGGGGATTATCGTACTGATACGGACACCCTCAACCTTATCTACTCCACCATTCAATCATGGATAGCAGACACTGGCTCTGTCTAAATAGTGAAAAAACCGAACTCCTGCTGATTGGGTCTCCCTTCAGACTGAGCAAACTCGCCAAGGAGTATCATGCCTTCACCATAGACAACATCTCCATCACAGTATCACAAACCATTAAGTCCTTGGGCGTAAACCTCAAGCCAAGCCTGACCATGGACAGGCAGGTCAATGCCATTGCTTTCTCTGCAGCGTACCATTCCAAATTGAACAATGCTGTCAGGCCATTCCAACAGAATTGCATTACCATAGCCAGAGCCATCATTGGCTCCAGACTGGACTATTGCAATGCCCTCTTTATCAGAACCTCCCAAAGAAACCTGGCTAAACTCCAGATTGCCCAGAACAATGCGTTAAGGGCCGCAACAGGCATATCACGCAGAGAACACATCTCATTGGTTAGGAGGCAGGTACACTGGCTACCTATAAAAGAAAGGGTTGTCTTCAAAACACTTGCCTTAACACACAAATGTCTTCACGGACTGGCACCCACGTATCTCGCACAAAGGATCTCCAAACAAACAGCGTCCAGACCCTCCAGGTCTGCCTATGCCAACCGCATCTTGGTTCCTCACACACGGAGAGTACGTGCTGGGGGCTCGAGCTTCCCAACAATGGCTGCTACTCTCTGGAATAACCTCCCGTACCAGACCAGATCAATCGAATCTCATGCTGCCTTCCGTAAGGCCTTAAAAACTAGGCTCTTTTTCTAGAGGGCTAACCATACGTGCGATTCCTGACATATGCTTCCTCACTGAATCTGTCACACATAGCAATGTAAAATACTGTTCTCTGTAATTTAACCGACTAAAACAAATGTCATATGTTTTTTGTTCTTGGGCCGCTTATTGTAACCCTCAAGCAAGCCATCTTAAGTATCCTTGATAGCGCCTTGTTGCCTGTGGGCTGCAGTGTGTGCTCTACAAATCCAAAATAAATAAATAAAAGTTCTAACCTTAGGGGCTTTTCTTTGACATCGCCTTTTCATGCAGTACTGTTCTGTGTTCTGTTTGAATTTGCTGTCCCAGCTGCGTCTGGGGACCGAATAAAACTAAACTGTGCTACTTATTCTACCAGCGTACACTCCTGTTTGACTACTTTTGTAATTTCTTGGTGAGTTTTTCGAGGCAGCCCCTGACTCCTTTTTGGAGGCCCCAGCGAGATATATCTGCCATTCAACCGAGGCGTGGGAACTCCAGCCTTACTCCTGTAGGAGTGCGGGACAGCGTCCGTTGGCCAGTATAAAGAGCTTGAACCAAGAGAGGTCCGCGGACGCCACTTCCCAAAGGTCCATCTGGTCCTGCACTGCATTCACTGCGACTGAAGTGTAGGCCTTTAAAGTGAGACTACGAGGTCAAGAGAAGTGAAGAATGTCCTAAAAGGATATGTGAGTGCACCCTTGAACGAAATCGCAAAGGTGGGAGGGATTCTTTTATGGTGTATGGGACGCTCTCTCGTTAGTGGTGAAGAGGGCGATTGACCGTAGTAGTCTTAGATGTTAGGTCTGCCGTGCTGATAGGGAGCACATGGACAGTGGCACATCTGCATTAGAGCAGAGGGTTACAGGAGCGTAGTGAAGGCAATTGGTATAGTTGCATCATATTATTTTTCTTTGGGGAATATTTGTTTCAGGGGCTGTGCGTGTTGTGTAAGCAGCTACATTCTGTTTTAGTGTTGTGAGAAGTGATTGTATAATTTGTTTTATGTGGCTGTGAAAAAACATAAGAGCCAGAGCCGAAATAATTTGTAAATACCTGCAGAGCCGCGTAGTGCGAGTAAATGATGCAGACGATTGAGGAGAGGAGTAAATGCTTATTCTAACGTATTAACATAAGGCATCTTTGTTAAGGTGGTGGACCTTGGGAGAAATACGATATAACAAGGCGGGCCAGTGGAGAAGGCCAGTGTGCAAGTATTGACTGCGATGTGTGTGAGGGTGAGGCCTGTGAAGAAGGCCAGAGCAAATGAAAATAGGGCGATCGAGTTAAGTGGTAAGCATAAAAACTGCACGAGTGAGATTGCTTGACGAAAGAGTGAGAGTCTAAAAGGTTAAAATTATAAAGGAAAAGAGAGAAAAGGGAGAGAAGGATAGAAGTTAAAGAGGGGACAATGACGTCGTACTAGATGGATGGGTGATTTGAGCACATGTGCAGAAAATTGTCTCAATATCGTGAAATTATAAGTTACTCACTGTAGTCCCTCGAGAGGGACGGGAGACGGAACCTTTTTCACCAGAAAAATCCTTCTTCCCCTTTAAATTTAGAGGCACGCAGGGGTGCGGCCCTGCCTCCACCCTCCGGCACCACACCTCAGTCCCCATAGACGCGTCGACAATAGATTTTACGTTGCCTAATGACACAAGTTTTATTAGGGGGGAGGTTGGTGGGATGTATGGAGGAAAGGGGACTAAGGACAAAGGGTATGTTAGTCACTACGGTGAGTAACTTATAATTACTCTTACGTCCCGTCCCCTTTCCTCCATACTGCATGGGCGATTACAACTGAGTGTAGCCCTAGGGTGGAGAGGAGACCCTCCTTAAGCAAACAGGTTTCTAAGAACCGCCTGCCCGAAAGCCGCGTCTGCTCTAGAACCGGCATCCAAACAGTAGTGCGTGCAGAAAGCCGAAGGGGTGGCCCATGTGGCCGCCCTGCTTATGACTTGCCAAGGGCATGCCGCTGGAAAGCGATGGCCGTTGCCTTGGCTCTGACCGCGTGGGCGTGCATGTTGGCTGGCAGTGGTTTGTGCTGTCCCTCGTAGGCTTCTTTGATGGCTGAGACCATCCAACGGGCTATGGAGGCCTTGGAGGCCTGATACCCCGGTCTTGATCCTCCGAAGGTGACAAAAAGAGAGTCTGACTTGCGGAAGCCCTTGGTCCTATGCGGACGGCACCTTAGGTAGGAATGCTGGGTGCGTCCGTAGGACTACCTTGTCCTTGTGAAAGGTAGTGTATGGCTCCGAGGCGTCCAGCGCCTGGATTTCGCTGATTCTGCAAGCCGAGGTGAGGCCGACTAACAAGGCCGTCTTAATGGTGACCACCCTGATGTCCGCGGACGCCATTGGTTCGAATGGTTTGTGCGCCAGGGCACCCAAGACTATGTTGAGGTCCCACACGGGGTGCAGCATCTTGAGGGGTGGGTAGAGCTTGGTGAGATCCGTCAAATGTCTCTTGACGATTGGGTTGGAAGAGGAAAAACTCTCCTCCTCTGAGTTTCTGTGTGCCCCAATGGCTGCCAGGTAGGTGCAGCAACTGTCCACCTGCATGCCTGAATGGACGAGATGCGTCGAAAAGGAGAGCATGTCGTCCATGGAACATGTCAGAGGGTCGCAGCCGTTAGAGTCTGCCCAGTGACAGAACCTGGTCCACTTGCTTTTATACTGGGCCCTGGTAGATTTGCTCCTGGTGCCCTGTATGATCTCTAAATTAGCCTGAGAGAGCTGAGATGTCCTAGCGTGACCTGTTCAGGAACCACGCTGTGAGGGCTAATTTCTCTGGTGTGGGGTGGATGAGCCTGCCCCCCTGCTGCGCCAGAAGATGTGCTGGGCCTCTCGGCAGGCGAATGGGAGGCCTCTCCGAGAGGCTGAGCAGCTCCGAAAACCATGGCCTGGCTGGCCACCATGGAGCTATTAGGATGATGCTGAGGAGGCGAGACTCCTTGATCTTGCATATCACCCTCTAATCAAGGGAGGGGGCGGAAAGGCGAATGCTGTAATTCCGTCCCATCTGATCTGAAAGGCATCGCCCAGGGAGCCCGGGCAATGACCCTGCCAGAAGGCGAACAGTTGGCACTTCTTGTTGCCCCGGGAGGCAATGAGGTCCACCTGAGGTAAACCCCATTCTCGAAAGATCTCCTGTAGCACTAGGTCGTTCAACTGCCACTTGTGTGCCTCCAGGTTGGATTCCCCCGGCAGGTGGACCGCCCTGAGGTAGATGTGGTTCTCCAGGGCCCACTCCCACATGCTGACTGCCAGCCTGCACAGTGGGGGGGGATCTGGTACCTCCCTGCTTGTTAACGTAGAACATGCTGGTCAAGTTGTCCGTCTGAATGAGGATGGCCTTGCCCTCAATAACCGGAAGGAAGGCACTGAGCGCCAGCCAGATGGCCCTCAATTCCAGCCAATTGATGTGGTACTCCTGCTCCTGCCGGGTCCAGGTGCCATGGACGCAGTGGTTGTCCAGGGTGGCCCCCCAACCCTCGAGAGTGACGTCCGTGGTGATGGTGACCTGTGGTGTAGGTTGCCGGAAAGGCTTGCCCGTCCGCAGGTTGCAGTCCCTGGACCACCATGTGAGGTCCGGGTGAAGCAACGGAGGAACGTTGATCATCTCTGACTGATGGCCCCGTTCCTGGTTCCAGGATTCTGCAAAGTGCAGCTGTATCCTCCTCATCCTGAGTCTTGTGTGGGTGACGGCCAAGATGACTGCTGCCATGAGACCCAGTAGGTGTTGGTACCACCAAGCCAAGGTCACTTCTCTGCTGAGGAAGTGCGCCATGGCCCTCTTAATGGCTGTGATCTTGTCCTCTGAGGGAAAAACTTTCTCGGAGCATGTGTCCCAAATGAGGCCCAAGAAGGTCGGTCTCTGCGTGGGCTGCAGCTGTGACTTCTTGAGGTTGAGTGAAAAGCCCAGCTCGTGCAGTGTGTTCATAAGAGCGTGGGAAGTATGGTGCACTGCTTCCGGAGATGTACACTGACGAGCCAGTCTTCGAGGTACAGGTAGATGTGGTGGCCCTGCGACCTGAGGAGGGCCGCCACCGAGTTCATCAGCCTGGTAAAGACCCTGGGGGCCGAGTTGAGGCCAAAAGTAAGCACCTTGTATTGGAAATGACAGCCAATGATCCTGAATCATAGAAAGTAATGATGTGGCTGCCAGATCGGGACGTGTAGGTACCCGTCCTTTAGGTCCAGGGAGCACATCCAGTCTCCCCTGCACAATGTCTCCGCTATCTAAGCTGGCGTAACCATCTTGAATTTTTGTAGAGGTAGGGAGAGGTTGAGGGTGGAAAGGTCCAGCACAACTCTCAGGCCCGCCTGGTTCTTCTGAATGACGAAAATCCTGGCGTAAAAGCCTAAGCCTCGCTGGGAGGCTGGGACTTCCTCCACTGCCTGGCTCTCGACGAGTGACCGGATCTCCGCCAAAAGAGTTGCTGTCCCAACCTGTGGGAGTGGAGGGGAGGAGGGAGGAGAGGCTGGGATAGGGAGGAAGTACCCCATGGAGACTACAGAGAAGATCCAGGGGTCCCCGAAATTCTGGTGCCAGAAATGTGCGTGAAGAGCAAGCCTGCCCCCCACTGGAGACACGTGAACTCGAAGGGGTGTGTCATGCCTTCTTTCGCTCTGAGGCTGTTGCAGAGGAGGGGGACTGGAAAAAGCCCTTATTCCCCCCCTTTTGTTGTTTGCGCTGATGCTGGGACGGCGAACGGTCAGGCTGCCTGGACCTCTGCTCTTGGAAGCCGCTGAACCCTCCGCACATACGCCCCTTCTCAGAGCGCTGCTGTGACTGGGTGTACGGTTTGGGCGGGGTCTTTGTAAGGATGGATAAAGACTTTGCCGATTGAGAGCTGTTTTTCTTTTTATCCAGCTCCTCGTCCGTTGTGGAGTGTAAGAGGTCACCCCTTTCGAACGGAAGATCTAATATGCATTCCTGGACATGCGGGTTGAATTTGGTAGCACAGAGCCAGGCCGTTCATCTCATGTCCGTGGCAATACAGATGGCACGGCCAGAGGTATCAATGTGGGCCATGGAGGACTCCATGATGTCCTGTGCCACAATCTTGGCCTCCGCCAATACTGCCTTGAATCGTGATTGGCTCTGTGCCGGAAGGTCTGGGAGGAAATCCACAATTTCCTGCCAGAGCCTCTGGTTAAGGGCTGCCAGCATGGTATCCATGTTGGCTTGACGCAGGTGCAAGGACGCATTGGAATACAGCTTCTTCCCGTACGCCTCCAAGCTCTTCTCCTCCTTGCCTAGCAGCACCGCAGAGGAGGAGGCTGAGGATGACTGAGGCTCAGAGTACAGTGCTGCTGCAGCGATCACCGAAGACTGTGGCTGAGGATGGACTGATAGCAAGAGTGTATCCCCCTCCATCTGCCTGTACTTGGCATCCAGGCGTTTATTTACCGGCTGGGCAGAGTGGGGCTTGAGCCAACCCTTTTTGGCCAGTGCAACTACGTCCGTCTGCATCGGAACCCCCGTTCTGGCCACGCGACGTAACATGAGGACTTCTGCGAGGACCCCCTCTGCTGGTTGCTCGACCTCGGGTTGAGGAAGGCCCAAGTACTCTGCCAGCCCTGCCAGATGTTTGTTGAAGGCCTTGTGTCCACCTGCGGGTCTGGCACCGGAGGGGGGGGTGATAGGAGTTGCAGACTGAGGTGCGGGGATTGGAGCCGGAGGCTGCAGAGGGGGATGGTATGGAACCGCCTGCCCAATCGGCTGGGAGGCCGGAGCGGGCTGCTGAGGCTGAACAGGGACAGGAGCGGCCTGTACTGGGGCCTGCGGCGCTTGAGCCATTGGAGGGAGCAATTCCCTGATGGCGTCCCTGAGAATGACCCCCATCTAAGGACACTTCATGAGCCTGAGGAACTTTTCAAAGAACCTGTCCTCACAGGCTGGGTTGGTGGTAGGGTGTACTGACGGGGTAGCGGGCGGCTGCTGGAGCCGTTGCGTGTCCTGACTGTATGGACGCAGCGGGAACCTGCCTTGCACGTAGGAAGGGTAAACTGTAGGTCACATACCTGGTTGACACCAGTCCCACCTCGACACACGGTCCTCCACCTACCTTCCCTGGAGGGGCATCGGCCAGATGTCTGGATTTTCTGGCATGGTGGCCATTTTGTCGAGCTGCCTTCCACGTGCCTGTGTTATGTTGCTCTGCTCACTGGGACCCGCCCCGTCCAGTACTCTTGAGTGTGGATCATGGGGCCTACCCTGTTCCTCAGGCCGAGGGCTGGTAGGCGTTCGCCCTCGGCGAATCGGCCTGTAGAACTGCGTAAAGGCACCCCCTCGGACATGATGGCGGTACTAGGGCATAGCCCCTTGGGTGAAGACCCGGTAAAAGAACCTTCTGGTCCCTCAGCACTGTCACCGGGAGGATCTACGGACCCCTCAGCCTGGCGGCCGGTAGCTTATTCAGCCTCGGAAGTTGTGCTGGTACCAGGACCAAGGCAGTCCCTCCCGTGCGGGGGCGAGTCATTGGGAAGGAGTCTCTCTTGCGAGGTGCACTGGAAAAGAGTGGCCCTACCTTGGGCTTAGATTGATGATAGACGAAGTCCTTCAGGTCCTCCAGAGGCGATCTGTGGAAGAGCTCCCTCCACCTGGCCAGTCTGTTCTTCAGAGAGCTCCAGGAAAGTGCGTTGCACGTGGTACAAGCTTGCCAGCAGTGGTCGTGGACCAAGGCACCGTCGGCAGAGGGCATGGAGGTCTTTAGTAGGGAAGAGCCCGTCGCAGGTTGGACACCTGCTAAACCCTGTAGAAGTCAACATGCACCGGGGAGGAGTGTGACGCCTGAGGATCAAGTACCTGAATGATCGAAAGACAAAAAAGACAAAGAGAAGAACTATCCGCGCGTGGAATTACATGGCCGATGCCAAACCCAGGAGCGCTGGTGAATTCGGCCCGTTCCAGTCGATACGGAAAAGGGGACTAGGGTGTGGCACCGGAGGGCGGAGTCAGGGCAGCGCATGCCCCAGGGCTGCATGCCAGCGCACCTCTAAATATAAAGGGGAAGAAGTTTTTTTCTGGTGAAAAAGGTTCTGTCTCCCGACCCTCGCGAGGGACGCCCATGCAGTATGGAGGAAAGGAGACGGGACGTAGGAGTAAAAATAACAAAGTACCATTTTGAGTGGGTAAATGAAACAGTGGGCAAGTGTTACAAAGAATGGTCAGGGGAGGGAACGTTCAATAAAGATATTATAGACAGTATGTATTCATACTTGTTATCCACATACAAAGGTGCAAAGCTTAAAAAGAGACAGGCTCTTTTAAGGCTTTGGAAATTGTACGAAGATAAAGAAAAGGAGATGGGGACAGGTAAAGGAGGAGAGGAGCATGGAAGCGTACCGCCCACACCCTATATCAGAGGTCTTCAAACTGTGGGGCGCGCCCCGGCCGCCTCCCAGGGAGGGTGCGAGAGCCCAGCATGAAATGTGTAAAAAAAAAAGTTTTCTTTCTTTTTTTTTTTTTTTTTTAGATTGGAGGAAATGGGCACGGGCTGCTCACATGGTCAGACTGGACCATAAAACGACCTTAGGCACCAATGAAAAAGTGGCCAGCAGTTGCAAATGGATATTCAGTCCTTTAGTCACTGACTGTTTGAATAGTACCCAACGGGGTGTTTTTTGTTCAAATGTAAACAAATTGTGATATTTAAAGAATGTTTATTCTGCAAAAATGGTCAAAACTACTAGCTGCATAGTGAAGTAACTCCTCAAACTGGGCCACATTGGCCAAAAAAGTGGCCCATTTTGACTGGCCTACACTAGCAATTTGCATTTTTGGTACGGTCATCGTCCTATTGCCCTATAGGCCAGTCCAAGTCTGGCGGCTCATCCATAATGGGTTAGGGGGCGTCGACCCAGTGGCCCCCTCACCCATTATGGTGGAGCCGAGGAGCCAGCCCAGTGAAACACTGAGCACTCCCTCAGCTGCTTTTTCCAGCTGAGGGAGTGCTCCTGGGCTGGCTGAACTGTCAAAGGGAAACACTATTTGCCTTTGACAGTTCAGTTCCCCAGCCGCACATGATCACTGAGCCATGCAACGCTGGGGGCGTTTTGCTTCGCCAGCCTTGCATAACTCATTGTAAATGTTGGCTGGGGCACTGCATTTATGTATGTGCGAGAGGGTGCTCCTGCGCCTCCTTGCACATACGGGCAGAGCAAGCTGGAGCGGGGCATTTTAGCAACCACGCGTAGGCCGCTGCAGAAGGTGCATTTATGGTGATTTATTTTTGATTTAAATATGTGTATGGATGCGTGTATGATTGTGTTATGGGACTGTGGTGGGAGCAGGATGGGTGGGAGCACTGGCATAGTGGTGGGAGCAGGGTGGGGAGAGGCCAGGGTCTGTACTGGGAGTAGGGTTTGGTGACGGCACGCAAAATTTCCTCTGGCACATTTGGGGGGGCCCGCCCTGCCCAAATTTTGCTAAGGAGGTCCAGGCCAAAAAGATTTGAAGACCACTGCCCTATATGATATTTCCATTATTAAAACCAGCGACCGAGTACACAAATCCAAAGCGAGTGCCTCAAGACAAAGAAGAAACCCATAAAAAGAAAGAGCGGGGTAAAGGTAAGGGGGGTACTGATACGGACACCCTCAACCTTATCTACTCCACCATTCAATCATGGATGGCAGACACTGGCTCTGTCTAAATAGTGAAAAAACCGAACTCCTGCTGATTGGGTCTCCCTTCAGACTGAGCAAACTCGCCAAGGAGTATCATGCCTTCACCATAGACAACATCTCCATCACAGTATCACAAACCATTAAGTCCTTGGGCGTAAACCTCGAGCCAAGCCTGACCATGGACAGGCAGGTCAATGCCATTGCTTGCTCTGCAGCGTACCATTCCAAATTGAACAATGCTGTCAGGCCATTCCAACAGAATTGCATTACCATAGCCAGAGCCATCATTGGCTCCAGACTGGACTATTGCAATGCCCTCTTTATCAGAACCTCCCAAAGAAACCTGGCTAAACTCCAGATTGCCCAGAACAATGCATTAAGGGCCGCAACAGGCATATCACGCAGGGAACACATCTCATTGGTTAGGAGGCAGGTACACTGGCTACCTATCAAAGAAAGGGTTGTCTTCAAAACACTTGCCTTATCACACAAATGTCTTCCCGGACTCGCACCCACGTATCTCGCACAAAGGATCTCCAAACAAACAGCGTCCAGACCCTCCAGGTCTGCCTATGCCAACCGCATCTTGGTTCCTCACACGCGGAGAGTGCGTGCTGGGGGCTCGAGCTTCCCAACAATGGCTGCTACTCTCTGGAATAACCTCCCGTACCAGACCAGATCAATCGAATCTCATGCTGCCTTCCATAAGGCCTTAAAAACTAGGCTCTTTTTCTAGAGGGCTAACCATACGTGCGATTCCTGACATATGCTTCCTCACTGAATCTGTCACACTTAGCAATGTAAAATACTGTTCTCTGTAATTTAACCGACTAAAGCAAATGTCATATGTTTTTTGTTCTTGGGCCGCTTATTGTAACCCTCAAGCAAGCCATCTTAAGTATCCTTGATAGTGCCTTGTTGCCTGTGGGCTGCAGTGTGTGCTCTACAAATCTAAAATAAATAAATAAAAGTTCTAACCTTAGGGGCTTTTCTTTGACATCGCCTTTTCATGCAGTACTGTTCTGTGTTCTGTTTGAATTTGCTGTCCCAGCTGCGTCTGGGGACCGAATAAAACTAAACTGTGCTACTTATTCTACCAGCGTACACTCCTGTTTGACTACTTTTGTAATTTCTTGGTGAGTTTTTCGAGGCAGCCCCTGACTCCTTTTTGGAGGCCCCAGCGAGATATCTCTGCCATTCAACCGAGGCGTGGGAACTCCAGCCTTACTCCTGTAGGAGTGCGGGACAGCGTCCGTTGGCCAGTATAAAGAGCTTGAACCAAGAGAGGTCCGCGGACGCCACTTCCCAAAGGTCCATCTGGTCCGGCACTGCATTCACTGCGACTGAAGTGTAGGCCTTTAAAGTGAGACTACGAGGTCAAGAGAAGTGAAGAATGTCCTAAAAGGATATGTGAGTGCACCCTTGAAAGAAATCGCAAAGGTGGGAGGGATTCTTTTATGGTGTATGGGACGCTCTCTCGTTAGTGGTGAAGAGGGCGATTGACCGTAGTAGTCTTAGATGTTAGGTCTGCCGTGCTGATAGGGAGCACATGGACAGTGGCACATCTGCATTAGAGCAGAGGGTTACAGGAGCGTAGTGAAGGCAATTGGTATAGTTGCATCATATTATTTTTCTTTGGGGAATATTTGTTTCAGGGGCTGTGCGTGTTGTGTAAGCAGCTACATTCTGTTTTAGTGTTGTGAGAAGTGATTGTATAATTTGTTTTATGTGGCTGTGAAAAAACATAAGAGCCAGAGCCGAAATAATTTGTAAATACCTGCAGAGCAGCGTAGTGCGAGTAAATGATGCAGACGATTGAGGAGAGGAGTAAATGCTTATTCTAACGTATTAACATAAGGCATCTTTGTTAAGGTGGTGGACCTTGGGAGAAATACGATATAACAAGGCGGGCCAGTGGAGAAGGCCAGTGTGCAAGTATTGACTGCGATGTGTGTGAGGGTGAGGCCTGTGAAGAAGGCCAGAGCAAATGAAAATAGGGCGATCGAGTTAAGTGGTAAGCATAAAAACTGCACGAGTGAGATTGCTTGACGAAAGAGTGAGAGTCTAAAAGGTTAAAATTATAAAGGAAAAGAGAGAAAAGGGAGAGAAGGATAGATGTTAAAGAGGGGACAATGACGTCGTACTAGATGGATGGGTGATTTGAGCACATGTGCAGAAAATTGTCTCAATATCGTGAAATTATAAGTTACTCACTGTAGTCCCTCGAGAGGGACGGGAGACGGAACCTTTTTCACCAGAAAAATCCTTCTTCCCCTTTAAATTTAGAGGCACGCAGGGGTGCGGCCCTGACTCCACCCTCGGGCACCACACCTCAGTCCCCATAGACGCGTCGACAATAGATTTTATGTTGCATAATGACACCAGTTTTATTAGGGGGGAGGTTGGTGGGATGTATGGAGGAAAGGGGACTAAGGACAAAGGGTATGTTAGTCACTACGGTGAGTAACTTATAATTACTCTTACGTCCCGTCCCCTTTCCTCCATACTGCAGGGGCGATTACAACTGAGTGTAGCCCTAGGGTGGAGAGGAGACCCTCCTTAAGCAAACAGGTTTCTAAGAACCGCCTGCCCGAAAGCCGCGTCTGCTCTAGAACCGGCATCCAAACAGTAGTGCGTGCAGAAAGCCGAAGGGGTGGCCCATGTGGCCGCCCTGCTTATGACTTGCCAAGGACATGCCGCTGGAAAGCGATGGCCGTTGCCTTGGCTCTGACCGCGTGGGCGTGCATGTTGGCTGGCAGTGGTTTGTGCTGTCCCTCGTAGGCTTCTTTGATGGCTGAGACCATCCAACGGGCTATGGAGGCCTTGGAGGCCTGATACCCCGGTCTTGATCCTCCGAAGGTGACAAAAAGAGAGTCTGACTTGCGGAAGCCCTTGGTCCTATGCGGACGGCACCTTAGGTAGGAATGCTGGGTGCGTCCGTAGGACTACCTTGTCCTTGTGAAAGGTAGTGTATGGCTCCGAGGCGTCCAGCGCCTGGATTTCGATGATTCTGCAAGCCGAGGTGAGGCCGACTAACAAGGCCGTCTTAATGGTGACCACCCTGATGTCCGCGGATGCCATTGGTTCGAATGGTTTGTGCGCCAGGGCACCCAAGACTATGTTGAGGTCCCACACGGGGTGCAGCATCTTGAGGGGCGGGTAGAGCTTGGTGAGATCCGTCAAATGTCTCTTGACGATTGGGTTGGAAGAGGAAAAACTCTCCTCCTCTGAGTTTCTGTGTGCCCCAATGGCTGCCAGGTAGGTGCAGCAACTGTCCACCTGCATGCCTGAATGGACGAGATGCGCCGAAAAGGAGAGCATGTCGTCCATGGAACATGTCAGAGGGTTGCAGCCGTTAGAGTCTGCCCAGTGACAGAACCTGGTCCACTTGCTTTTATACTGGGCCCTGGTAGATTTGCTCCTGGTGCCCTGTATGATCTCTAGATTAGCCTGAGAGAGGCTGAGATGTCCTAGCGTGACCTGTTCAGGAACCACGCTGTGAGGGTTAATTTCTCTGGTGTGGGGTGGATGAGCCTGCCCCCCTGCTGCGCCAGAAGATGTGCTGGGCCTCTCGGCAGGCGAATGGGAGGCCTCTCCGAGAGGCTGAGCAGCTCCGAAAACCATGGCCTGGCTGGCCACCATGGAGCTATTAGGATGATGCTGAGGAGGCGAGACTCCTTGATCTTGCATACCACCCTCTAATCAAGGGAGGGGGCGGAAAGGCGAATGCTGTAATTCCGTCCCATCTGATCTGAAAGGCATCGCCCAGGGAGCCCGGGCAATGACCCTGCCAGAAGGCGAACAGTTGGCACTTCTTGTTGCCCCGGGAGGCAATGAGGTCCACCTGAGGGAAACCCCATTCTCGAAAGATCTCCTGTAGCACTAGGTCGTTCAACTGCCACTTGTGTGCCTCCAGGTTGGATTCCCCCGGCAGGTGGACCGCCCTGAGGTAGATGTGGTTCTCCAGGGCCCACTCCCACATGCTGACTGCCAGCCTGCACCGTGGGGGGGGATCTGGTACCTCCCTGCTTGTTAACGTAGAACATGCTGGTCAAGTTGTCCGTCTGAATGAGGATGGCCTTGCCCTCAATAACCGGAAGGAAGGCACTGAGCACCAGCCAGATGGCCCTCAATTCCAGCCAATTGATGTGGTACTCCTGCTCCTGCCGGGTCCAGGTGCCATGGACGCAGTGGTTGTCCAGGGTGGCCCCCCAACCCTCGAGAGTGACGTCCGTGGTGATGGTGACCTGTGGTGTAGGTTGCCGGAAAGGCTTGCCCGTCCGCAGGTTGCAGTCCCTGGACCACCATGTGAGGTCCGGGTGAAGCAACGGAGGAACGTTGATCATCTCTGACTGATGGCCCGTTCCTGGTTCCAGGATGCTGCAAAGTGCAGCTGTATCCTCCTCATCCTGAGTCTTGTGTGGGTGACGGCCAAGATGACTGCTGCCCTGAGACCCAGTAGGTGTTGGTACCACCAAGCCAAGGTCACTTCTCTGCTGAGGAAGTGCGCCATGGCCCTCTTAATGGCTGTGATCTTGTCCTCTGAGGGAAAAACTTTCTCGGAGCATGTGTCCCAAATGAGGCCCAAGAAGGTCGGTCTCTGTGTGGGCTGCAGCTGTGACTTCTTGAGGTTGAGTGAAAAACCCAGCTCGTGCAGTGTGTTCATAAGAGCGTGGGAAGTATGGTGCACTGCTTCCGGAGATGTACACTGACGAGCCAGTCTTCGAGGTACAGGTAGATGTGGTGGCCCTGCGACCTGAGGAGGGCCGCCACCGAGTTCATCAGCCTGGTAAAGACCCTGGGGGCCGAGTTGAGGCCAAAAGTAAGCACCTTGTATTGGAAATGACAGCCAATGATCCTGAATCATAGAAATTAATGATGTGGCTGCCAGATCGGGACGTGTAGGTACCCGTCCTTTAGATCCAGGGAGCACATCCAGTCTCCCCTGCACAATGTCTCCGGCGTAACCATCTTGAATTTTTGTAGAGGTAGGGAGAGGTTGAGGGTGGAAAGGTCCAGCACAACTCTCAGGCCCGCCTGGTTCTTCTGAATGACGAAAATCCTGGCGTAAAAGCCTAAGCCTCGCTGGGAGGCTGGGACTTCCTCCACTGCCTGGCTCTCGACGAGTGACCGGATCTCCGCCAAAAGAGTTGCTGTCCCAACCTGTGGGAGTGGAGGGGAGGAGGGAGGAGAGGCTGGGATAGGGAGGAAGTACCCCGTGGAGACTACAGAGAGGATCCAGGGGTCCCCGAAATTCTGGTGGCAGAAATGTGCGTGAAGAGCAAGCCTGCCCCCCACTGGAGACACGTGGACTCGAAGGGGTGTGTCATGCCTTCTTTCCCTCTGAGGCTGTTGCAGAGGAGGGGGACTGGAAAAAGCCCTTACTCCCCCCCTTTTGTTGTTTGCGCTGACGCTGGGACGGCGAACGGTCAGGCTGCCTGGACCTCTGCTCTTGGAAGCCGCTGAACCCTCTGCACATACGCCCCTTCTCAGAGCGCTGCTGTGACTGGGTGTACGGTTTGGGCGTGGTCTTTGTAAGGATGGATAAAGACTTGGCCGATTGAGAGCTGTTTTTCTTTTTATCCAGCTCCTTGTCCGTTGTGGAGTGTAAGAGGTCACCCCTTTCGAACGGAAGATCTAATATGCATTCCTGGACATGCGGGTTGAATTTGGTAGCACAGAGCCAGGCCGTTCATCTCATGTCTGTGGCAATACAGATGGCACGGCCAGAGGTATCAATGTGGGCCACGTCGACTCCATGATGTCCTGTGCCACAATCTTGGCCTCCGCCAATACTGCCTTGAATCGTGATTGGCTCTGTGCCGGAAGGTCTGGGAGGAAATCCACAATTTCCTGCCAGAGCCTCTGGTTAAGGGCTGCCAGCATGGCATCCGTGTTGGCTTGACGCAGGTGCAAGGACGCATTGGAATACAGATTCTTCCCGTACGCCTCCAAGCTCTTCTCCTCCTTGCCTAGCAGCACCGCAGAGGAGGAGGTTGAGGACGACTGAGGCTCAGAGTACAGTTATGCTGCAACGATCACCGAGGAGTGTGGCTGAGGATGGACTGATAGCAAGAGTGTATCCCCCTCCATCTGCCTGTACTTGGCATCCAGGCGTTTATTTACCGGCTGGGCAGAGTGGGGCTTGAGCCAACCCTTTTTGGCCAAGGCAACTATGTCCTTCTGCATCGGAACCCCCGTTCTGGCCACGCGACGTAACATGAGGACTTCTGCGAGGACCCCCTCTGCTGGTTGCTCGACCTCGGGTTGAGGAAGGCCCAAGTACTCTGCCAGCCCTGCCAGACGTTCGTTGAAGGCCTTGTGTCCACCTGCGGGTCTGGCACCGGATGGGGGGTGCTAGGAGTTGCAGGCTGAGGTGCGGGGATTGGAGCCGGAGGCTGCAGAGGGGGGTGGTATGGAACCGCCTGCCCAATCGGCTGGGAGGCCGGAGCGGGCTGCTGAGGCTGAACAGGGACCAGAGCGGCCTGTACTGGGGCCTGGGGCGCTTGAGCCATTGGAGGGAGCAATTCCCTGATGGCGTCCCTGAGAATGACCCCCATCTGAGGACACTTCATGAGCCTGAGGAACTTTTCAAAGAACCTGTCCTCACAGGCTGGGTTGGTGGTAGGGTGTACTGACGGGGTAGCGGGCGGCTGCTGGAGCCGTTGCGTGTCCTGCCTGTATGGACGCAGCGGGAACCTGCCTTGCACGTAGGAAGGGTAAACTGTAGGTCATATACCTGGTTGACACCAGTCCCACCTCGACACACGGTCCTCCACCTACCTTCCCTGGAGGGGCATCGGCCAGATGTCTGGATTTTCTGGCATGGTGGCCATTTTGTCGAGCTGCCTTCCACGTGCCTGTGTTATGTTGCTCTGCTCACTGGGACCCGCCCCGTCCAGTACTCTCGAGTGTGGATCATGGGGCCTACCCTGGACCTCAGGCCGAGGGCTGGTAGGCGTTCGCCCTCGGCGAATCGGCCTGTAGAACTGCGTAAAGGCATCCCCTCGGACATGATGGCGGTACTAGGGCATAGCCCCTTGGGTGAAGACCCGGTAAAAGAACCTTCCGGTCCCTCAGCACTGTCACCGGGAGGATCTACGGCCCCCTCAGCCTGGCGGCCGGTAGCTTATTCAGCCTCGGAAGTTGTGCTGGTACCAGGACCAAGGCAGTCCCTCCCGCGCGGGGGCGAGTCATTGGGAAGGAGTCTCTCTTGCGAGGTGCACTGGAAAAGAGTGGCCCTACCTTGGGCTTAGATTGATGATAGACGAAGTCCTTCAGGTCCTCCAGAGGCGATCTGTGGAAGAGCTCCCTCCACCTGGCCAGTCTGTTCTTCAGAGAGCTCCAGGAAAGTGCGTTGCACGTGGTACAAGCTTGCCAGCAGTGGTCGTGGACCAAGGCACCGTCGGCAGAGGGCATGGAGGTCTTTAGTAGGGAAGAGCCCGTCGCAGGTTGGACACCTGCTAAACCCTGTAGAAGTCAACATGCACCGGGGAGGAGTGTGACGCCTGAGGATCGAGTACCTGAATGATCAAAAGACAAAAAAGATAAAGAGAAGAACTATCCGCGCGTGGAATTACATGGACGAAGCCAAACCCAGGAGCGCTGGTGAATTCGGCCCGTTCCAGTCGATACGGAAAAGGGGACTAGGGTGTGGCACCGGAGGGCGGAGTCAGGGCAGCGCATGCTCCCAGGGCTGCATGCCAGCGCACCTCTAAATATAAAGGGGAAGAAGTTTTTTTCTGGTGAAAAAGGTTCTGTCTCCCGACCCTCGCGAGGGACGCCCATGCAGTATGGAGGAAAGGAGACGGGACGTAGGAGTAAAAATAACAAAGTACCATTTTGAGTGGGTAAATGAAACAGTGGGCAAGTGTTACAAAGAATGGTCAGGGGAGGGAACGTTCAATAAAGATATTATAGACAGTATGTATTCATACTTGTTATCCACATACAAAGGTGCAAAGCTTAAAAAGAGACAGGCTCTTTTAAGGCTTTGGAAATTGTACGAAGATAAAGAAAAGGAGACGGGGACAGGTAAAGGAGGAGAGGAGCATGGAAGCGTACCGCCCACACCCTATATCAGAGGTCTTCAAACTGTGGGGCGCGCCCCGGCTGCCTCCCGGGGAGGGCGCGAGAGCCCAGCATGAAATGTGTAAAAAAAAAGTTTTCTTTCTTTTTTTTTTTTTTTTTAGATTGGAGGAAATGGGCACGGGCTGCTCACATGGTCAGACTGGACCATAAAACGACCTTAGGCACCAATGAAAAAGTGGCCAGCAGTTGCAAATGGATATTCAGTCCTTTAGTCACTGACTGTTTGAATAGTACCCAAGGGGGTGTTTTTTGTTCAAATGTAAACAAATTGTGATATTTAAAGAATGTTTATTCTGCAAAAATGGTCAAAACTACTAGCTGCATAGTGAAGTAACTCCTCAAACTGGGCCACATTGGCCAAAAAAGTGGCCCATTTTGACTGGCCTACACTAGCAATTTGCCTTTTTGGTACGGTCATCGTCCTATTGCCCTATAGGCCAGTCCAAGTCTGGCGGCTCATCCATAATGGGTTAGGGGGCGTCGACCCAGTGACCCCCTCACCCATTATGGAGGAGGCGAGGAGCCAGCCCAGTGAAACACTGAGCCCTCCCTCAGCTGCTTTTTCCAGCTGAGGGAGTGCTCCTGGGCTGGCTGAACTGTCAAAGGGAAACACTATTTGCCTTTGACAGTTCAGTTCCCCAGCCGCACATGATCACTGAGCCATGCAACGCTGGGGGCGTTTTGCTTCGCCAGCCTTGCATAGCTCATTGTAAATGTTGGCTGGGGCACTGCATTTATGTATGTGCGAGAGGGTGCTCCTGCGCCTCTCGCACATACGGGCAGAGCAAGCTGGAGCGGGGCATTTTAGCAACCACGCGCAGGCCGCTGCAGAAGGTGCGTTTATGGTGATTTATTTTTGATTTAAATATGTGTATGGATGCGTGTATGATTGTGTTATGGGACTGTGGTGGGAGCAGGATGGGTGGGAGCACTGGCATAGTGGTGGGAGCAGGGTGGGGAGAGGCCAGGGTCTGTACTGGGAGTAGGGTTTGGTGACGGCACGCAAAATTTCCTCTGGCACATTTGGGGGGGCCCGCCCTGCCCAAAATATGCTAAGGGGGTCCAGGCCAAAAAAATTTGAAGACCACTGCCCTATATGATATTTCCATTATTAAAACCAGCGACCGAGTACACAAATCCAAAGCGAGTGCCTCAAGACAAAGAAGAAACCCATAAAAAGAAAGAGGGGGGTAAAACAAGCACTATTAGCAAGGGCAAGAAAGGGAGTTGGAAATATTTAAATGACATAAAAATGAGCGTGCAGCAGCAAGTTGACAGTGTGTTCAAGAAAGCGGAAAAGGCAATGGAAAGAGAGAGAGAGGAAAAAGGAAAAGAACACGAGAATGGATCCAATAAATAGGGGTGGCCAGCGGCACGCATAAAATGTAAAATAGACACTTGGGGACAGGACAAAGACAATAGTGAAACTTATACAGCAGAAGAGGGCACACCATGTCAGACTGGGAGGACAGTGCTGACAGTGACCAGGGGATGACGAAATAGACATACTCAATTGGACAGACAGGAGACGGGAAAGGAGAAGAAATGAGAGAGGAAGAAAGAGAAGAGTATCTGGGGAAATAGGCTTCGGAGTTGGAAGACGAGAATAGCCTTAGCAAAGAGACACAGATGTCCCTTTTACAAAAAGCGAGCAGCGAGGTTCACTATATACCATGGCAGACTATGGACAGGGTCAATTTAGTCTACAGTTTACCTTCATTAATGCTGAGGGCGAGAAAGTGGATTTATGTTTTTGAGAAAGAGACAGTGCGCATCCCATTGGCCATAGGCGACATAAAGAGTTTATTGGCAGCATTGGTCGGGGAGAGAAGTGACAAAATATGGCAACAAGCTGGATAAGCCGGGGTAAAATTAAGCTCTAACGTACATGATGGAGCACCCTTTGACAACTATCGAGCACATGTGTGGAAGGCTTTGAGAGAGCTGTATCCAGACACGTCAAACATGGGTTCTATATTGGCTTGCAGAATGAAGACTGATGAGGACCCATCGGAATAAATACGATCCATACAAGAAATGTGGACACAGGAAAATAAACAGTCATGTGATGAAAAAATACCATTGTTTTACCACATTTTAGTGAGGGGGCTCCCTGCGGATGTGCAGGTTTCTTTAGAAAAGATAGTGGAATTGAGGCAAAGGGGTGGCCTGAAATACAGGCAACAATTGTACACTATTGCAAAAGGAAGCAGGAGAAAGATAAGGAAACAGTTGATAATGCAACAAAAGCGGAAAACAAATGAGTTCAGAAAAAACTGGCCAAAATCCATATGGAAGGATCAGTAATCACGGGGCCAGTTGTCGTTCCACAAGCTCAGCAAGGAGGGCTTCCAGTGGATGTGGTAATGCAGCCAGGAGGTTACACTCAGGTGCCATCCAACCAGCGGTGGGGAACGGTACAAATGCAGCAGCAACCCGCATTCATAAACGTGCAGCAGCCAGGGGTCATGCGGACAGGTGGAGGCAATGGGTACATGGGACAGTATCAAACTGGGAGAGGGTACTATGCATGTGGAAAGGGAATGGGATACAGGGGAATGACTCCACGTTTCGGAGTGCAGTGCTTCGCATTTGTGAATTTTGGACATTTCGCACGAACATGCCCTCTTATTGCACAGGCAGGTGTGAGAAACCTGAAGGTGTCTTCCGGACTAGTCCCTGGGTATCTGTATCCAGGTGGCAAGGACATGGCCATCGCTATTGGATCCAGTTCCTGGGGATGGACCAGTGAGGAAGGATCACCTGGATTGGGGGTCCTTGGGGAGTAGAAACGGGACACTGATGGGCGAGACAAGGTATCCCCCCTTCTTATAATACCTTTTCACCAGCCTACCACGAAGGATACTCAAACACTCTACCCCCCCTTTTCCAATCCAAACACTTTCCTACATCACGAAAGACAACGGACTAACACTAAAGCCATTTACCTGACTTGTCCCAACACAAGGGTCAGGCAGAGTCAGGCAATTGACCAGAACCATACACACATGATGGCCCTTTCCCTTCCCACAGGGATAAAAGGTGGAGCATGAGAGCACAATACGAGCAAGGCAGACCGCACGACGAGACAGCTATCCAAGCACAGCAGTTCAAGAAGAGGAGAAAGGCAGCCAGAATCGAGAGGGTGACAAGGAAAGATGCAACCCTCCCTTTTCCAACCCAGACCCGCAAAGCCTCCCTGAAAGGAATCATAAAACTGCGAGCGATAGCCAACGTGTGCTGCAGCAGATGTCAACCGTACACAGAGCATGCCTACGCTGATAAGCTGGACCGAGAGAGACCCCTGCTATCATGGTACCGTGCTTGACTCCAAACACAAGAAAAGCCAAGCGGTTCATCACAGCTGGTGAGTCAAGGGGAGATCCGATAAGAAACCGAACTGTGTTGAACAAAAGTAGCGAATGGCTAATTGAAGAAAAGTACAAAGAACTGTTAATACTAGAGGGGAAAGCCAGCTGCAGAGGAGTCCGGCACCACGTGGGGGTTCAGTCGAGAAACTCTGGCCGATTACCCTATTGTTGAAACTACTGTTACCAGAAGGCATTGGTAACTGGGCGAGAAAGGGGTCAAAGTGGTCATACAGGGGTCTAGCAAAATCCTCTGTACAGTCGAAAGTCTTTGACCAGCAGAAGATTGTAAAGCTAGGGGAAGTGAATACTGCATCGTACAAAAGTAGAAGAAATTGTGTGTTTGGCAAAAGTTGGCAAGGGTGAACACGACGGAGAGATGCTGATGGAAAGGTGCAAAGTCTGAAGTCCCGATGAACAGTGTGTTGACAATAGTGAACCCGACAGAGGCATGTCCACAGTGAACTGTTTAAAAAGACATTAAGGCTTGCGAATGTCACAGATAAAACTGTTTTGAGAAAAGACTGTAGTGAACCCAACGCAGAGGAGCTGATATTAGAGAAGGGTCTGAGCCCGGAAGAGGGGGATCCAGGGGTGAAAAAAAAGTCAGCATCCAACGTACATTTGGAAAGGAACTTTCTTTATGTTTGTTATTTTGACCATATCAGGTCCGTGGAGGCAAGAGACTTTTTGTAGAAAAGAGACTTAACCACCGAAGGTCCTGATATCTGAGAAGTAGAACTGTTGTCTCGTGCTGGGAAGCTCGAGCGTGTGCTGTGCTCAGGAGTCAATGTATAAGGAGACAAAGTTATAAAGCAGGTACTAGAGGTGTCAAGCATTAACACTCTTAGTAAAACACTAGGAGGGACCAGTGAAAGTTAAAAAGTCAGTATCAAATTTTAATAACGAAAAAAATCGTAAAATTTAAAACATCCAATTAAATAGATTGGTCCAAAATACAGAAATTGTCACTTCCAATGTACAAAACAACAATAGGGAATACGTAGCAGGCTCGGATGGCCAGTTTAAAACGATGTTACAGAAAAAATACGAACACTGAGGGTACTTGTCAAGCAAATAGTATGGTACCCAACCAGGCATGGATAAATGTGTCATAAGTTTTACTCTCTGTTTACAGTCCAGAGATGTGTCTCGACATGTTTCTGTTCCTTTAAAACAAAGTGTGGCGCATTCATCAGGAGGAAATTATTTTACAGCATAGCCTATTTAACAATTGGAGTGGTAAACAATACAACTAAAGTATCATAGCACCTATCAGGGTGCCAGTGGGAGCTCTCTACTTAGATTAGTAGGTGTAGGGAGGCGACCATCGCGGCCCTTAGTAATCCCATAGATGTAGTAACGGGGGACGAATCCAGTGGAATCCAGTGGATACATTCTGTTTGATCCTACGAGTGCGGTAGACTTGCCCTCCGTGCACTCCTCCTCATTTGTGCGGATTGCGGGGATTCGTCCCCCGTTATTACATCTATGGGCTTACTAAGGGCCGCGATGGTCGCCTCCCTACACCTACTAATCAAAGTAGAGAGCCCCCACTGGCACCCTGATAGGTGCTATGATACTTTAGTTGTATTGTTTACCACTCCAATTGTTAAATAGGCTATGCTGTAAAATAATTTCCTCCTGATGAATGCTCCACACTTTGTTTTAAAGGAACAGAAACATGTCGAGACACATCTCTGGACTGTAAACAGAGAGTAAAACTTATGACACATTTATCCATGCCTGGTTGGGTACCATACTATTTGCTTGACAAGTACCCTCAGTGTTCGTATTTTTTCTGTAACATTGTTTTAAACTGGCCATCCGAGCCTGCTAGGTATTCCCTATTGTTGTTTTGTACATTGGAAGTGACAATTTCTGTATTTTGGACCAATCTATTTAATTGGATTTTTTTAATTTTACGATTTATTTCGTTATTAAAATTTGATACTGACTTTTAAACTTTCACTGGTCCCTCCTAGTGTTTTACTAAGAGTGTTAATGCTTGACACCTCTAGTACCTGCTTTATAACTTTGTCTCCTTATACATTGACTACAATCCTCCCGGATATAGACAAAGTACACACTGCTAATTGTGATTAGACAGTAGTATACCGGGTTTCCTCTCCTTGTAAACTGTGCTCAGAAGTCCAACCTTGTCCTGTGCTCAAAATGTGGGGAAGGGAGACCCCCGGCTACCACATCTTGACTTATAATTTATGAACACTTCTCTCTTTCTTGTGAATCCTATCCCACACTCTTTTGTATTTAGTTGTAAGGGTTAGCAATAGGTTTTTCTTAGTACAGGTCCTTTTATTTTACAAGACGCCACTAGGACCGCCTTATTATCATTTGATGGTTGTAGCTTGCTCCCATCTTAGATTTAGGTTTAGATTAGATGTTTTTCCAACCCGCATATACAGTTTAATATACAGTTTAATAAACACCCTTGAACTGTGATCACTTGTGTCTGTCTTTACTGTTGCCACCATGAGTCCCTTACACAGGTCAGCAACAGCAGACATACATGCAGCAGACTCCTCAACAGGTGCAGGTAATGCCACAGCAGCAGCAACTGCAGATACAGGCCACACAAACACAGGGTGTGCCCACACAGGCACTAGTGCAGGTACAAATTAAAAGAAGGATCACTATTGACGCAAGTAAAGCAGTATCCACTTTCACGTGAAGCAGATGAAGGCATATATGAGACACTGCATGCCCTATGGCAGCAAGGCATAATACTGGTGTGTTCAGCACCTTGCAACATAGATATCTATCCGATTAAGAAAGCAAAGGGAGGGGTGTGGTGTTTTATACCGGACTTACACCCGCTGAACAGTATTGCCCAATTTGATCTAATGCCAAATTGACCTACTCCAAATTGACCAAATTCTTTGGGTCGAATTTGGTAGGTCAATTGGTACATTTCAATAAAAAAATAGATGTGGGGTGGGGTAAGGGAATAGGTTAAGGTGGGGGGAAGTCAGGGGATGGGGGCCCTCCCCCAGCATTATGGGGGCAGCAGGGGGTCTCGCCCTGTAGTAGGTCAAAAGAAATTCAACCAAACAAAATAGGTCAATTTGGCAGTAGGTAATTCTTTTTTGGTCAAACAACCCATATCCCTCTGAACCATATCATTGAGGTCAGAGTATCCTATGGTCCACAATCCAGCAACAACGTTTTGCAGCATTCGCGTGGAGGCACACTACTTCATGGTGGTTGACTTAAAAAAATATCTCACCGCCTTTACGTATCGCGGAATCTATTTCAAACATACTAGAATGCCTCAGAGGTACTCTGAAGGGCCGAACATCTTAAACAGAGTAATACAAATGGACTTGAGCAATTTGCAGGTTGCTAGCAGAGTCATACAGTTTGTAGATGACTTATTGGTGTGCAGCACAACAGAAGAGGAGTGTAGAAGGGACTCAGTGACACTACTGACTTTGCTGGCAGACAAGCGATACAAATTGGACAGAGAGAAATTACAATATTGTCAAAAGAAGGTGGTATATTTGGGTCAGATTGTGTCGGTAGACTGGAGGAAAATAACACCAGAGAGAGTAGAGGCCATACACAAAACCTCACGACCAAAAACAGTGAAAGAGATGCAGCAGTCCTTGGGCATGTCCAACTATTGCAGAGCATGGGTTTTTGATTAATCAACGTACACCAGGCCATTGTTGCAAGCACTAAAGGAAGCACAGAAAAACAAAACACGCATAAAATGGACAGCTGAAAGGGGGCAACAGCTTTGATGAGCTAAAACACGAGTTAGCACATGCACCAGTGTTAGCAACTCCCAATTACAAAGACAAATTTCGACTGTTCTCACATTCAGATGGAAAAGTAATGACAGTACTGACACAAAAAAGGGACATGGACACAAACCACTTGCATACTACAGTGGGTCACTGGATGCAGCAATGCAGGGACATTTCCCATGTGAGCAGGCACTTGCTGCTGGATTTGCTATTGAGAAGGCTTCCACAATATGTATGGGGTGCCCAGTAGTGTGTACGTGGAACATGCATTATTTGTAATGCTGGAGAAAACAAAATCAACACTGACCACTCAGAGATCTTCAGGGTATGAGGTAATACTAACCAACCCAGCAATAAAAGTGGTGAGGTGCAGAACTATAAACCCAGCAGAGTTTATTGCAGAGAAAATAGAAGATGTGGATTGTGTACATGACTGAGTAGCATGCATTGACAGGAGTCAAGGTCTTTGAGGTTAAGTTTGCTTTCTTTTTTATTTTTTTATTTATTAGCGTATGGTTTCCAAAGAAAACCTTTCTGCTATCAGTCAACAAAGAAAAAATAGTTAAAACAATCTTAAACAGTTTGCATATTCATATTTTAATCATTTCATACAAACGTAAAAAAGAATTCATTATTCATTTTTCACATCTGAATTAATTCCTTCAATTTTCAGAAACATTACGGACACAAACTCCAGCAAGGCAAATGTAAGTGAGATGCGTGTTCCTCGCATCATGTGGGCCCATTTGTCCAACTCAGTCATAGTTTGGTAGTCACTAAACGTTTTTTTCCATCTAATTGGTCCTAGCGTCTTTTACTCCTGGACAGTTTATTATGAGATGGTATAAAGTCTCTTGTTTATGCTTACAGAGTCTGCAACCGTAGTCTCTTAATTGTGATTTTTTCCTAATCTCAAGTATCTCCTTTGTGGGGAGTAAATTGAGACGTAGTTTTAGAAATTGTGAGTGTAGGTGGTCCGAGGGAAATTTTTCCAGATAGGGCAGCATTGTACCTCTGCTTCTGAGATCAATTTAGCCTTTTCCGTAGATTTTATATTTGGATGATAAATCTAGAGTGTCAATCCTGTCTTGATCATAAAGTTTGCGTTTCACCTGTAATGTTTTTTTCTGTTACGCTTAAGCTCTCCAAAACTCCTTTGCACATGTCGCTCCACTCTAAGTATTGGTTCCTTTGTCTTTACTAAGGCTAATCTAAGAGTAGAAAATCTGCCTTCAACTGGTGGAGAAAGATACTTGCAGTAAAAGGAGAGAGATTTCCATACAGTCGTCACAGAATGTACAAGTACAGAGCTGGGTTGTCCTCTTTTTTCGGGGGCTGTGTGGAGGAGGACCAGTTATACATGATGCACAAAAGGGGTTCCACGAAACAGCTTCCCACCTTCACAGGCTGTGATGATCCACATACAACACCACTTAGAGAGCGGTCATATTTTATTTAGACAGAAATGCACACATTTAGCATATTTTAATAATTATTTATGAAACTTAAAACTTATAAGCAGAAAAAAAACTGACAATCAGAAAAGCCCTCAGTACATAGGGCAATAAACACAAGTGGATGTCTAAATCAAATTTCATCATCACAAAGTGAGGTTAGTAGGGAAGTGAGGGATATATCAGTAAACACTCAATTGACCCTCTTTGTTATTTCTCACTTTTCGTCCTTTGCCCTGGCTTTCTTTAGATTTTGTTACCTTAAGTTGAGGCTGCTCTAGTTTTAAAGTAATTAATAAGGAACAGATTTAAAGATGAACCAGTCCCCCTGACAAAACTGGCCTACCAACAGTCAAAGTGATGCGTCATTGTGCTCCTCTCATTCAGTTTCTTTCAATATCAATGCTGCAAATGTCTTTCCCATCACATCAAGAAGGCCGATTGGTCTATAGTTGCCATTCTATCGCCCTTCTGAAAAATTGGCACTATGATTGATGTTAGCCAAGAAGTGGGAATGACTCTGCTTTTTTTGATGGTTTCGAACAAGTGATGCATTAGTTTAGCCCATTGTTCCGGATTTTCCTTTAGCATGACATTCGTCAGTCCGTCGCGCCCAGCCGCTCTTGAACTGCTAGCTGTCCTTATTAGTTTGATGACATCTTCCCTTTTAGTCTCAAAGGACCAGGATGTTGTCATCACCTCTTATTCTTCCTCCCCCATTACTCTGTGACTTTGAAATAGTTCACTGAAATGGGTTATCCATGCACTTGGTGAAACCGGGTTGGCCATTAGTGCTTGATGCGGTGCCCATAATGCATTCAAAATCCTCCACATTTCTCCTGTGTTTTTGGAGTTAACTAGCTTTAACATGTGTGCATTCTGTTGGTTTAGTGCAAACGTATATTGTTTCTGGCAGGTTTTATAGGTTTGTTTCCCAAACTTAAGGGCAACCAGAGAACCTGCTGTTGGCTTTTTTCTGTGCAATCTTTCTAGGGCGTGTAGCTGTTTATTTTCCTTTTTAATACCTCAGGATCACATTTTTGGTGGTGAAAAACAATTTTTTACCTGCCCGGACCTTTTTTTCCCTGATATGCGATCAGGTGTCTCGGATATTCCAAAGATGCTTGCATTGAGGCCCCCTTGAGATTTGCTGTTAATGAATTTATGTTTCCTGGAGTTAGTCTTAATCTATGCCTACCAGGATTCATTCCAATAGACTCTTTCCAGAGTCCAGGTTGTACTATAGTGTTTCCGAAGAGAGACATTTTCAGGATGTTATGGTCACTGGACATAGTGTGTATAGTTTCCATACCGTTAAGGTTTCCTCTGATGTTATCTGAGAGAAAAATGTAGTCCAAAATCTGCGTATCACTTCCCCTTTTCCAGGTTTGATTTGGGGGTATGTGTTACGCTCACCTGGTCTCTGCGGGGACGTAGGGGCACGGATGCAGCCCTCCCTGGAAATGGATCCCCCTTGTCAGGCTTCTCCCCCTGCTCATATGCTGTGGGCTGCGACAATTATTGACACTGCTCCTGCGTGAATACGAGAGATTGTGAGAATGCTGCTATATGACAGCTGTCTCTCTCGAACCCTTCTTCCCAAAATGTGGTGAGCATGCGCCGACCCATATAGTCTCACCTGTTGATTAATGATGACAAGCTCTCCGTCCTGCTTCTCACTGCAGGGGCGCTTCTTGATGGACCGAGTTCCTTCACTGGCCCATAATGCGTGGCAGCCCAGACCAGCTGTGGCTTAACCACTCCCAAAGGTAAGTGTCTTATAGCTTCAAGATATTGTGATGTTGATTCCTGATTATTGTCCGTATCTTTTAATGATGTCTTTCCTCTGCTTTCTCCCAACAGGTGAAATGCGCCCCCCTACGGTAGTTGCGATGCACGAAGCGAGGACAAATGGGAAGTGAATGGAGTCCACGATGCTCCGACAGAAGGTGAGTGTTGGTTTAAGGTAAAGCGCAATGATTTGTCAAAGCGCAACCTTAAACTTAATGTCTTTAGCAAATTCTATCCTTGTCTTTATCTTTTTCTCTTGCAGGTTCCGTCTTCCGATGGATTGCTCGTAGTGTCACGATGTCGGCGTGAGCGCTGCCTTCCGGAGGTCTGGAGATGGATGAAGACTGCCTGAGTCTACGATGATGCTTGCTGAAAACAGAGTCCTAGGTAAGTACTGCGGCTGGCAGCTGGAGACAGGTAAGATGCGCTCAGTCTGGCAGCTGGAGACAGGTAAAATGCGCTCAGGCTGGTAGCTGGAAGCATGTTAGATGCGCTCAGGCTGGTAGCTGGAAACAGGTAAGATGCGCTCAGGTTGGTAGCTGGAAACAGGTAAGATGCGCTCAGGCGACGGTGAGCGTTACGCTGCCATAAGCAGAACAACGCGAAGCGCTTGCATGCAGGCGGGGTGGGCTTAAATAGTCTGGCTCTGGCCACGCCCATTAGTCTTGGCTCACTGGCCCCACCATGCCACTCCTAAAGGATGCTGCACATGCAATCCAACTCCCTCTATAAGCCACACCCGAACAAAATGCATGTGGAGGTCCCTGCAGGGGAAACAAGTACTCTGCACCAAATAAAAGTGTGCCAGTGCACACTTTTTCATGAGCCTGGCGCCAAAGGCGCCAGGACTGAGTCCAGCTGGGCCCTCTATGTTGTATTGTCCCCCAGGGACAATAAAAGGTTGTGTTACCCCTTGCTCTCGTCCCTTGATGGTGCGGGGTCTGTGGTTCCGGGCCAATGGCCATGACAGTATGTCCTCAGTTGTGGAACCGTTAATGATTTTAATATTTCTCTGGAGTAGTTCATTCCTCCAGTTTAAGCCCCTTAAAACAGGCTCTCCTGAGTACGGTTGCAGGTCTTTAATCAATACTCTATTTGTGTCGAAACAGTGGATGTTAAGGTCGCTGCACACAATGATGTCCAAGTTAGGCCATTTCACCCTGGTGTCGTCAATCTCAATCATTACCTTTTGCAAAGTTCTTTGCGACCTTCGAGTTTACGTTCCAGTACAAATTGCATATAAGTATCATTCTTTCTTTCCAGTTCCTTAGACCAGGTCTACACAATAATACAGTCTGAAATAATGGAGAGACATTTTTCACTAAATGGACTTTTAAACTACTTGAGTGGTGCATTGCCGTTAGCAACCCCACCATGGGACGACCAGTCAGACCTTGTATTGCAGGATTTATATAAACAGTAAAACCTTCAAGGATAGGATCATCTCTTAACTAGGTCTCCTGGAGACAAATTACATCAAACTGATCAAACAGGATTTCTCCTTTGCCAAACAAGTGCCTATGCCCCCTAGTATTCCAACTCCCGAGCATGAGATGTTGGTGCTCCGGTTCTCTCATGGCCTTATGGCATTATCAGCGGGATGCCAAGGCGCCTGCTATCCAGCCCCATCTATCTTCTTCTTCTACAGTCTGTCACTTATGCTTGGTGTCTTTGGTCCCGCTTTGAACTGGTATTTTCCACTACAATGCAGAGAGGCAGTAGCTTCTCTCACCTTGCCTTATGGTCTGATTTAGAAAAGGAAACGTTCTGGTTTCTGCTGGTGGCGTTTGTACTGTTGGATCTAGCTCTCTGTGGTGGATGATTTCTTAATGACTTTTGGTTAGTCTCTTTTGTCACTTGTTTCAAGCACACCTCGTCTGGCGCCAGTTCTTTGAGTGAAAAACCCATTGCTGTTAATTGTGTCCTTTCCCTTAGAAGAATTTGTTTAATCTTTTCTGATAAGAGGTGGATCGTCACTTTGTCTTTACTTTGTTCCTCTAGGAATTCTATTAGTTGTAGATCTTTGGATCGAATAACACTTAAAGTTGGCAAGCTATGGAAAAGTCAGAGGACATTTGCTCTGTTAAGAGTGAGGTCATCATTCAGATGTAAAATCCTTTCCAACTTTATTCTGATTGTGTCTTCCCCACTATTTTGTGTACGGGAGATGGCTGATTCAAACCATTTGTCCTCTTTATAGACACCAATTTTATGTCCTTTGCCTTCACTGTGTGTAAAGATATCTAGATCTCGTCTCTTTTGTTCCAAAGTTCTGAACACATCCCTTACTTTCCCTGGTGTCGTTCCCCGCCGCCCTGTCTGGGCAATCTTGCAATTATACACTTGGTGTCTCTCCTTTGTCTTATTCCCAGATATCCAGTCATTTGTCGAAGACATTTTAGGTGGATAATTTACGTCAGTTTCCGTCGGCCAGCCCTCGTCGTCCTCTTCATCTTCAGTTCCCTCTTCGCTTAATGAATCGTACATCTGTGAACTGTCCTGACTTTCTGATCTATGTTTAGTTATTTCTGATAATGAAAGTCTTTTTTCCACAGGGGACTACCAGGCCCCCCGCACTGCCAGAAGAGGTATCCAACATCTTCTTTACGGTGTGCAGGGGGGCCGTTTCCTTTGTCCCTTCATTACTACAGAGAAGTCCACTCAGATCTTGTATAGGACTTTCTACCGTTCCTACTTGCAGTGATGCACTCTCCTCCTATTTATCAGCATCAGGCTCAGTTTGCTAAGTTGCTATTGACAGTTTATCAATGTGCATATAGCCCCTTGAGCCATGTTCCTCACTAATAGTGACAGATGGGTGAGATGCATGTGTGTAAAAGAAGAGCTGCTTTGCTTGTAAAATGGTGGGGGTCAATCCCCTCGGTTTCCAAGCTGTCGACCCCAATTTCGGACACCTGTTCTTATTGGTTTTTTGTGGAGCCGTTGACCCAAAGGTGTAAATCTGGCATTCCTCTGCACAAGCCCTGCCCTCTTGGCTCGTCACAGATATGCTCTCTGTTGTGTCTCCAAACACCAGTTGGAGACTACTTTCCCCTATTGGCGCTGATGCCAGTGGTTAGTTGTATTTTGGGTCTGTAGATCTTCCAAAGGGCCCAACAGGACTTCCACATGGGGAAATTCATTGGTAGAAATCTCATTTGTCATTTCCAAAATATTGCAAGGCGAGTCTGTTTTTGAGGCAATTTCTACCCTTACATCTATGGGGTATAATGGAGTTTATTTAGTATTTTAAACTGTATGAGTCTTAGGCCTGCGTTCAGCGATACTTTCTTAGTAAGGAGACAGTACCTGGACCATGTTCTTTCTTCTATTGTTGCCCCAATGTCTTTTTCCCATGAGGTCTTGATGCTATTGGATGATTTCGTATGTGTTTGAATTATGTTATATAGTATGGACACCCCTGTACCTGTTTGTGAGTACAATGATTGATAGCATGGGTGTTTGGGAGGTTCTAGTGGGAATGTCTGCCATCGTTGCTTGAATGCTGCCTTCATGCGGTGGTATTGCAGGGTGACAAGTTGGTTACTCCCTACTGTGTCAGCAAAATCCTGTGGGGTTACAAATCTACCATCTGGGAACATGGCTTTCATTTTGAACTCGTATTCCGGAAGCCAGGTCTTTTGAATGCTAATGTCATATGTTGGTTTAATGCCTGGAAAGTTCCATAACGGGGCTTGTGAGTCATAGGGTGTTTCAATATGGAGCCGTTTGCTGATTGCGGCCCATGCCGCGATTGTGCAAGATGCGGGGTCAAATTTACATTCGTCTCTGTGAGATTTTGTGAAAATTATTGCTCTTAGGTCTGATGGACGAAACGAGTGGCGTTCAATGGGGACATGTGGTGCCCTTTCAGCGGAGTCTTGCCAGTATTTGGCATATTGTGCCTGCGCCACTTGATAATACAATTCAAAGTAGGGTGCAGCAAAGCCCCCCATTTCGTAGGGTTCTACTAGTTTGTCCCATTTCAGCATGTTAGCTCCGCCGTTCCATATGAAGGTGGTCGCCATGGAACGTAGGTTTTCGAAGAAGGGTTTGCCTGGCCATATTGGGACGTTGCTGAAGATATACAGGAGTTTAGGGAGCACTACCATTTTGAGCACTGCAACTGGCCTGCAAGTGATATGGGAAGTTTGGTCCAAATTTGGAGTTTGGTGTAGATGGTCTGTAGTGTGGATTCATAGTTATCAATATATAAGGAGGTTTTGTCTCTGGATACTAGAATTCCTAAGTATCTGATATGATTGGGGGCCCATCTCAAACCATAGGTGTGTGTCAGACAGATAGTGGCCTGTGTCAGCGGGAAGATTTCAGATTTAGTTGTGTTGATTTTGTAGCCGGAGTGTGCAGTGAAGTCTCCTATCACTGTCAGTGTAGGTGCTAGATTCGTTTCTGGTTCCCGAATATACAATAGTGCGTCATCCGCATATAGTGATGTGGATTGATAGGCGCCGGCCATCTTTATGCCCCTGAGTTCTTGTTCCAGTCTGATAACAGCCGCAACCGGCTCAATCGTGAGGGCAAAAAGAATGGGGGAAAATGGGCACCCCTGTCTAGTGCCCCTGTGTAGAGTGAAGTGGGTGGATAGCGTGCGGTTTGTTAGGACCTTAGCTTTGGGTGCATTGTAGAGCAGTCTGACACATTGCTTAAAGAATAGGCCAAACCTAAATTTGTTAAGAACTTCGAACATGTATATCCATGAGGCTGAGTCGAATGCTTTCTTAGCAACTAATGATACTGCCACTGCATGGACCCCCGGCTTAATCTGTGCCATAAAGCTAAATAGTCTGCGTAGGTTTAGAACTGTGGATCTCGTTGGGATGAAGCCGCACTGGTCAGGATGTATTAGTGTGGTCATTTTGGGCAACAGTCTGGTAGCAAGTACTTTTGCGTATATTTTAGCGTCTGTGTTAGTCAGGGAGAGTGGGCGGTAGGAGGAGCGGTCATGTGCAGGGCGTCTAGGTTTCAGCAGTACCGTTATGACTGCTTCCGTCATTGTGTCAGGGAGTGAGCCAGAGCTCATGGCTTCCTCCCACACTAGGGTTAGTATCGGGGCACGTAGACTGCTTCCGTCATTGTGTCAGGGAGTGAGCCAGAGCTCATGACTTCCTCCCACACTAGGGTTAGTATCGGGGTAAGTATCGTGAAGTATTTTTTATAGAGTTCAGAACTCAGGCCATCTGGTCCTGGAGTTTTGCCCGCTGCTAGTGCTTTGATCGCCTCGGCGATCTCTTCACTAGTGATTTGTTGTTCAAGGATCAGACTGTCTTCTAACGAGAGTTTGGGAAGCTCGATCGTGCTCAAGTATTGCTTTATGTCTTCCTGCGTGCGTGTGTCGTGGTTGGCATATAATTTGTATTAGTAGTCAGCGAATTCAGTGTTAATGTCTTCTTCCCCATGTACTGCTATTCCCTCGTTTGTCAGGATACTGGTGATTGGGGAGTGGCTGTGTGTATTCTGTAGTAGGCAGGCCAGATGGTGTCCTGCTCTGTTGCCCTCTCCGTATCTACGGGCTCTGATTGGAGTGGCCATGTATTGTTGTTCTTTGGTTGCTAGGTCGTTGAAGTTTTGAAGGTAGGAGTTGATGTCAGCTAGTGTACGTTTGTCATGTGTTGCCGTATAGGTGGTTTCGAGTGTCTTCAGATGTGCTTCTATTCTATCTAGTTCTGTTCTGATGGATTTGAGGAGTCCAGTGGTTCTAGCAATTAAGTTGCCCCGTACCCAGACCTTGAATGTTTCCTATATGGTGGACCATTTGCTTACTGATACTTTATTCAATTGAAAGAATTCCTCCATGTCTACATGCAGTGATTCTAAAATGTTTCCATCGCCGGGTGGGGCGCTTTATATTGTGCATGGATACTTCAATTGTGACTGGGGAGTGATCCGAGAGTGTATGGGGAAGGATTTCACAGTGTTCAACTGTATTGATTAGAGGGGAGGAGATGAACCAGTAATCTATTCTGGATTCTCTGTCGTGTACTGAAGAGTAGAACGTGTATTGTCTATCAGTTGGATCAATCCCTCTCCATGCGTCAGTCAAGGCCAATTCCTCTAGAGCCTGGTGTATAACAGTGGCCAGAGGTTCCTCTGCTTACACGAGGATCTGTCTAGTGAGATGTCAAGGATAGTATTGAAGTCCCCGCCCCCCCAGAGTACCCATGTGTCTTGTGTGGGACCGATTTCATCTAGTAGATGGACATAGAACTCAGGATCATCTACGTTCGGGTCATAGGTGTTGACCAATACTAGTTTCTCACCTGCCACCTCACCCCATACCATAACATATCTGCCGAGCGGGTTTATTTTGCTTTTTTCAGTGGAAAATCCCAGCGAGGGGTGTATTAATGTAAGGACGCCTCTATTCTGGGACGAATATTCAGTATAGTGCCTATCTTTGCCCCATTGCCGTAAAATGTTTTTGTTAGTTTCTCGTAAAGCATGGGTTTCCTGGAGCATGGCGATGTGTGGACGGTGTCTGTTGATATATGCCCCTACTTTGCTGGCCTTCGCCCTGTTATTTGGTCCACGGATATTCCAGGTAAGCATTTTGAGTTTTAAACCAGCAGGAGGTATTGCTTTTTGCGCCATTGTAATAGGTACCAATCGAGTCTGAGGAGGGAGGACAGGTCTTTGAGGGGATCAGCGCGTAATTCAGTGATTGCATTTTTAAACTCGAACAAACCAGTTAACCTCTTCTCCTGAAGCCCAACTGGGGCTTTCGAAGGGAGTGAAAACGTTCTTGATCAGTGAAACAGTCCCATGTCGACTACCCCCACCCCCACCCACATCATCGGCCCCAACTTGATGATGATCCCTTCTTACAAACTTGTGGTTCACCCGAGGAGGGGATGAGTGCTGCGAAGCCGCTTTCCTGTTCGAGCGCATCTCATCCGGCTTCATTCAATCTCAGTGAACTGTGGTACCCCTTCCGCCGTTTCAAGTACATGAGTATAAACAAGGAGTAAGATAGAGCTGTGATCGCTTATAAGGCATTTTGAGGGCTATACTGGTTGCTGCAGGCCCAGGAGGGAGAGGGATTGAGGCCTCCACGTATGCCAATGCTGCTGTGGGAGATTTGAAGAAGTGCGCCCACACGCCGTGCTGTATGCGCAGTTTTGCGGGGAACAGCAGAGCGTACAGGACTTGTCTCAGTCGTAGCTGGCGCTTAATGGACTCGTAGGATCGTCTTTGAGTTTGGACTCCCGCTGAAAAATCAGGATATATATGGATGTTGTCGTTTTCATGTTTTAGGGGCCCCTTTACCCTTGCTAGTTTCAGGATTGAGTCTCTGTCTCTATAGTTCAACAGTTTGGCAATGATCGTACAGGGGGGGCCCTGGGTTGGGTGGAGGCGCAAGAGTGCGGTGTGCACGTTCAACCAAAAATTGTGGGGAGAATGATTCTTCACCAAGGAGGGACTTCAAGAGGGTTTCGATTTGGGACTCCATGGGGCCTTTACAAAAGGATTCTGAAAGGCCAACAATGCGTATGTTGTTCCTTCTCGATCTCGACTCGAGGTCCTCTGTTACGCTCACCTGACTCCCACGGAGGCGCTGGCCAGGATCGTGCTGCTGTGACCTCTTCTAAGGTGTTGCGCGGGGCTCAGAAGATGGACTGGACCGGACTCCCAACTCCTGCTTGTCCGGCTTGCAAAAGTATCCTTCTGTAGGCGAGAATAAGGGATTAACTGTCTGCGGGGAATGCTACCAGCCTCCCCCTTTCCCCTCTCACCCTCCTCGAAACCCTTCAGTGCTTCCCGTGGCGTCTCACCTTAGGGTCTTGAAGGGCGAGCTCTCCTTCCTGCTTCTGATGCAGGGGCGCGTTGGTATCCAGTTACTTCACTGATTTCTTGGTTTTATGAGAACCAAACTTGCTTGGCTTCCAGGTAAGTTCCTTGAAAGGTTCCCCTTTTGTCCTTGCATCAATATGCTAATGTCAATGTCTTTTTCCCCATAGGGGCCGGGGTACGGAATGCCGGGAAAAGGCACCGACCCGAGATGCAATCCCTGTAGAAATCAGGTAAGTCTTGATGAGCGTTTTTGGGTAATGTCTTTTCATTCGCTCATTGACGCTAATGTCTTTTTCCCCATAGGGGCCGGGGTCCGGAAACACCTGGATGCGGTGCGGACCCGAAATGAAGAGGGAATGACCCAACAGGTAAGTCTTAACATGGAGGTTTAGGTTTCCTCATTCCCTTCTCTCTCTCACCTTTGCTCTTGTCTTTTTCTCCCTAGGCGTGGAAGCGTGGCTGCGAATCCGGGTGATCGCTGCTGAACATGGAGGCGCCCTGTGAAGGTGAGTGGAATGCGGCGCTGCGGCGGTCGATGCGATGTGCTTTTAAATTAAGTGTCTTCCTTTGCAGGATCGTCGGCGAGCTGACTCAGGAATGCAGATCTTGCAGGTAAAGTCTTTTCCTTCCCCTATTCTCTCTTTCTCTTCCTTTGTAGGTGATCAGGATGCTGGCAGGCGTGGCAGAAGTCCGAATGCAGGAGCAAACACGGTGAGCGTCCAGCTGCTAGATGCAGAACAACGCGAAGCATGTGCTGCTCTTCGGGTGTGGTTTAAATAGCCTGTAAAGTAGTTCCAGGTATGTATCCTTCCACTCAGGTATGTATTCTTCCTCAGGCCACACCCGAATGATAAAGTAGTCCAAAAGATAAAGTAGTCCCATTCAGTCCTCAAGAGGGCCTGGATGTAGCAGCACGGTCTGCTTCAGGTAAGTGCACATTAAAACACTTACACACATGTCTTGCTTTATGAGCCTGGCGCCTAAGGCGCCAGGACTGGGGTCCAGAATGAGCCTGGCGCCAAAGGCGCCAGGACTGCGTCCAAAAGGCCCCAACTTGGGCCCGCTGAGACGTCCTTGGGGAAAATGATGTCTGCCTCTGGGGTTGCTGGGCTGGGCCTGGCTCCTTGGAGGTAGGCATCATGACAGTACCCCCCCACAAGGCCCCTCCCAAGGTTGTTTCCTCCGGGGGTTTTGGCTTGTTCGGGAATCTACGGTGGAACCTTCATATTAATCGAGGTGCGTGAATATGGTTACTAGGCTCCCACGATCTCTCATGAGGTCCATAACCCTTCCAGTCAACAAGATAGAAGAGTTTTGACTTTAACATTTTGGAGTCTAAAATGTCTTTGACTTCGAATTCTAATTCCCCATCAATTTGAATAGGATCTGGAGGCTTGGACAGTCGGGTTCCTGGTTGTACCGGTTTCAAAAGTGATGCGTGAAAAACGGGATGAATACGCATGTTGGAAGGCAAATCCAGTTTAAAGGCCACTGGGTTGATTATGGCTTTGATGGGGTAAGGCCCAATGAATCTGGGATTGAAAGTTCGTGGGCCCTTGAGAGATAAATGTCTAGTTGCTAGCCAAACCTGGTCTCCTACTTGGTAAGGAGGTGTTTTACTTCGGTGCAAATCAGCGTTTTCTTTGTACTTTTTCTTGGCTTGCTGTAAATGAGTTGTAGCTTCTTTGAAGGCTCGGGTTATTGTGGGATGCAGATGATTTACTGCGGGCATTTCCAGGGTCAGAGGTGGATCTAGGTCAGAGGTTCGAGGATGGTGACCATACAAAGTATAAAAAGGAGTTTGACCGGTTCCAGAATGCATAAAATTGTTGTATGCATATTCTGCGATCCAAAGAATGTCTTTCCAATTGTACTCGGATTGGTGCAACATGCACCGAAGATATTGCTCGAGAGTCTGATTTGTCCTCTCGGTTTGTCCGTCAGTCTGGGGGTGGTGGCTGGTGGATAATCGCACATCTATTTGTGCTAGTTGGCAACACTTCCTCCAAAAATGGGAAATTAATTGACTTCCACGATCTGAGACTAGTACGGAAGGGAAACCATGTATTCGAACTATATTCTCCAGGAATTCCTTGGCCAGGATGGAAGCTGAAGGCAATCCTTTTAGAGGGATAAAGTGGGCCATTTTGGAGAACAGATCCACGATTACTAGGATAGTGTTGTAACCACCACACGGAGGCAGGTCCGTAATGAAGTCCATAGACAAGGTGTGCCAAGGTGCCGGTGGAATCTCCAAGGGTTGAAGTAGGCCGGCTGGCCTGTTCCTTTGACCTTTATTTTGGGCGCAAACTCCGCAAGACATCACAAAAGACTTTATGGCTTTTCTCCAAGAAGGCCACCAGAATTGGCGTTTGATCTTTTCTTCCGTTTTAGCGATACCAGGGTGTCCTTCCATTAACGATTCATGATAATGAGCAATAACTAGTTCTTGCAATTCCTTACTTAGCAGAAATAACCGCTCTTGGAAGTACGGTAAGTTATCCTTAACAGTGAAGTGGGGACCCTTTTGAGTCCATTTCAGTAAGCTGAAGGGTCAAAAAGTAGTTTGACTCGAGTTTCAACGTCCTCGATGGTTTGCAATGAAGTCAAACCTAAGATTCTTTGTTCAGGTATTATCGGCACAGGTTCTAAACACGAATTGGGTTCTTCCATGCCAATTCGGGATAAGGCGTCCGCTTTGCCATTCTTACAGCCAGGGCGATAGGTAATTACAAAATCAAATTCTGCAAAGAATAAAGCCCATCGGAGTTGTCGTGAAGATTGGGTTTTGGCCGTCTTTAAATACTGCAAATTTCTGTGATCCGTAATTACAGTGATGGTGTGTCTTGCACCGAGGAGGTAATGACGCCAAGCCTTAAAAGCAGATTTAATGGCCAGTAACTCTTTGTCGGTAATTGCGTAATTAATTTCAGGAGCTGAGAATTTCCTGGACCAAAAGGCTACAGGGTGTAGCTGGTTAGTTTTCGGATCCCTTTGCGACAGGACAGCTCCCATGGCTAAACTGGATGCGTCAGTTTCAACAATATACGGGAGATCAGGACGCGGGTGCTTCAACACAGGTGCGGAAGTGAATTTGGTCTTTAGGTCTTGAAAGGCTTGTTCGGCCTCTGGAGTCCATTCAAAATGTTTATTCTTACGTAAAAGAGCAGTAATGGGTTGGACTATTCGTGAAAACTCCGGGATGAATCTTCGATAGAAGTTGGCAAAGCCAAGCATACTCTGAACCCCTTTCACTGAACCGGGAGATGGCCATTTGAGGATGGCGTCCACCTTTTGTGAATCCATTCGAATTCCTTTAGGAGTCAGAACAAATCCGAGGAATTCAACCTCAGTGGTATGAAAGACACACTTTTCCAGCTTGGCAAATAGTTTGTGCTGGCGCAATTTCTCTAGAACTGCTCGAACATGTTTTCGATGATCTGACTCAGAAGATGAGTACACCAGGATGTCGTCGATGTAGACGATGACACAAACATCGATAAGTTCTCGCAGAACATCATTCATGAAGAATTGAAAAGCTGCAGGCGCGTTGCACAAACCGAAGGGCATAACCTGATATTCGAAGAGCCCGTATTTGGTGCGGAAAGCTGTCTTCCACTCGTCACCTTCTTTTATTCGCACTACGTGATAAGCTCCCCGGAGATCTAACTTGGTGTATATACGAGCATCTTTTACTTGATCAAGAAGTTCAGGGATCAGAGGCAGTGGATAACGATTCTTTATCGTTATCTGATTTAAAGCGCGGTAGTCAATACAAGTTCTAAGGTCTCCTTCTTTTTTAGGCACGAAGAACAAAGCGGAAGAGACCGGGGACTTTGATGGGCGAATAAAGCCATTGGCAAGGTACTGATCCAAATAGTGACGCAAATGCTGGTTTTCAGGTTCAGTGAGAGCGTAAATCCTACTACACGGCGGTTGAGCATTGGGAACTAGATCGATCTGGCAATCGTAAGAACGATGAGGGGGTAGCGTGTTAGCCTGTTCTTTCTGAAAAACGTCCAAGGTTTTCTGCCGGTAGTTGAACAGTGGCGGGGGTTACTGTGGCTAAACCAATAGCTGGATTTCTAGGATAACAAGTGGGACCACAATCTGGAAAAGTTATTCTCTTTGCTCGCCAGTCTATTCGAGGATTGTGTGTTTCTAACCAAGGAATTACGAGGATTACTTGAAATTGTGGAGCCTTGATTATATCAAACACTATTGCTTCCCGATGTCCATCCTGACTCACAAGTGTCACTTCTGTGGTGGAATGCGTTACCGGCCCAGAGGCTATTTCGGTACCATCAACCGTAGTAATGACATCCTGGTTTATTTTTGGATGGAGAGGAAGGTTCATCCTGGAGGCCAATTCGTGGTCCACGTAGTTTCCGATAGCTCCGCTGTCGACGTATGCTTTGATGGCATGCAACCGTTGGGGCTTTTTTGGATCCACGAGCACCATTGGCAAGACAAAATGCGAGGTCAGAGAGTTGGTTTTCAAGCTCGGCAAGCGGACCTCTACGCTTGTCGAGCCAGGTCGTTTCCCGAAACAGGTTCCATTAAGTTGTTGTCAGAGGCACCAACCACCTTCCTAGGTGGTTTTACTGGACAATCACGAAGAAAGTGACCGGAAGCCCCGCAATAGAGGCATAGTTGCTTTTGTCGCCTTCTCTCACGTTCCTTCTGAGTTAACGGCCCCTTAACTCCCCCTATTTGCATAGGTTCCGAAGCTTCGGTATTCCTGGGGTTTACGAGGGTTCTGATCGGTACCCGGGTTTCAAACTTGGACCGATCTGCTTTCCTATTCTGAAGTCTGTGATCCAGTTGTACCACAAAGTCAATATATTCTGCGCAGCCTTGGGGTGGATTCACTACTTGGGCCAGAATGTCTTTTAGCTCTCCGCGCAGACCCCGGTGAAATAAAGTGATCCTTTTATTTTCAGGCCATCCGGTTTCCACCACCAGTCTGTTAAAGGAGGCTATATAAGACAAAAGATCTTGACTACCTTGTCGTAGAGATAGCAGTTCGTTGTCAAGGGCCTGTCCCTGCGAGTGTCGAGCGAACAACCTTTCCATGATGGCCTGAAAGCCCTGAAAATCCTGGAGAATTGGATCGTTCTGGTTCTCCAAGGGAACAGACCAATCGGCAGCACAGCCACTTAGGTACGATAACACGAAGGCCACTTTGGTCCCATCATCAGGGAAGGCTCCTGGTCTGCATATAAAATGTAAGCGACATTGGTTCATAAAAATGGCATATTTCTTTGGGTCCCCCGCAAAACGTTCAGGCGGTGCTAAAGGCATGGATCCCGGCAGATTGATCTGAACAGGGTTACTCGAACCCAACGAAGTGGAAATTCCCCCGGGACTAGGTAAAGGAATTTGTCCAGCCTGACTCTAGCAATCGTTTGGCCAGGTCATCAGTTTGTTCCTTGGAGAGAATGAGTTCTCTTTTGAGGGCATTAGTCTCTTGGCGAGCTGAGTGCACCTCTGCCCTTAATTCCCCCAACAGCTGGGCCAGCTGGTCTGTCTCAGAAGTCTCCATAGCGCCCGGGTGGGAAATTGTGGGTAGGCTTCGCGTTCTGTTACGCTCACCTGACTCCCACGGAGGCGCTGGCCAGGATCGTGCTGCTGTGACCTCTTCTTAGGTGTTGCGCGGGGCTCAGAAGATGGACTGGACCGGACTCCCAACTCCTGCTTGTCCGGCTTGCAAAAGTATCCTTCTGTAGGCGAGAATAAGGGATTAACTGTCTGCGGGGAATGCTACCAGTCTCCCCCTTTCCCCTCTCACCCTCCTCGAAACCCTTCAGTGCTTCCCGTGGCGTCTCACCTTAGGGTCTTGAAGGGCGAGCTCTCCTTCCTGCTTCTGATGCAGGGGCGCGTTGGTATCCAGTTACTTCACTGGATTCTTGGTTTTATGAGAACCAAACTTGCTTGGCTTCCAGGTAAGTTCCTTGAAAGGTTCCCCTTTTGTCCTTGCATCAATATGCTAATGTCAATGTCTTTTTCCCCATAGGGGCCGGGGTACGGAATGCCGGGGAAAAGGCACCGACCCGAGATGCAATCCCTGTAGAAATCAGGTAAGTCTTGATGAGCGTTTTTGGGTAATGTCTTTTCATTCGCTCATTGACGCTAATGTCTTTTTCCCCATAGGGGCCGGGGTCCGGAAACACCTGGTTGCGGTGCGGACCCGAAATGAAGAGGGAATGACCCAACAGGTAAGTCTTAACATGGAGGTTTAGGTTTCCTCATTCCCTTCTCTCTCTCACCTTTGCTCTTGTCTTTTTCTCCCTAGGCGTGGAAGCGTGGCTGCGAATCCGGGTGATCGCTGCTGAACATGGAGGCGCCCTGTGAAGGTGAGTGGAATGCGGCGCTGCGGCGGTCGATGCGATGTGCTTTTAAATTAAGTGTCTTCCTTTGCAGGATCGTCGGCGAGCTGACTCCGGAATGCAGATCTTGCAGGTAAAGTCTTTTCCTTCTCCTATTCTCTCTTTCTCTTCCTTTGTAGGTGATCAGGATGCTGGCAGGCGTGGCAGAAGTCCGAATGCAGGAGCAAACACGGTGAGCGTCCAGCTGCTAGATGCAGAACAACGCGAAGCATGTGCTGCTCTTCGGGTGTGGTTTAAATAGCCTGTAAAGTAGTTCCAGGTATGTATCCTTCCACTCAGGTATGTATTCTTCCTCAGGCCACACCCGAATGATAAAGTAGTCCAAAAGATAAAGTAGTCCCATTCAGTCCTCAAGAGGGCCTGGATGTAGCAGCACGGTCTGCTTCAGGTAAGTGCACATTAAAACACTTACACACATGTCTTGCTTTATGAGCCTGGCGCCTAAGGCGCCAGGACTGGGGTCCAGAATGAGCCTGGCGCCAAAGGCGCCAGGACTGCGTCCAAAAGGCCCCAACTTGGGCCCGCTGAGACGTCCTTGGGGAAAATGATGTCTGCCTCTGGGGTTGCTGGGCTGGGCCTGGCTCCTTGGAGGTAGGCATCATGACATCCTCACACTTGTCTCAGAGTTTATTCATTTCCCCTTTCAGGAGCGCAATGTCATGCATGTTTTGGTGCGTTGAGCCCTCGTTTGCACTAATCCTGTTCTCAGCGTACGTGATCCTAGCACTTTCTTTGTCCACCCGAGCCTTAAGGGAGCCTATTGTTGAGACAATGTCATCGAATTTGACGTTGATTGCAAGGAATCCGTTCTGCACCGTGGTGAGGAGCTGGTTGAATTTTGAATCATCTGAGGCCGAGGATGAGGTTTCTGATGGTGGAGCCAGCATTTCGGGGGCTGTTTGTGAGTTCGTGAAGGAGTCCATTAGTCCGGTTTTCCTGTTTTTGACTACGTTCTTTCCAGGCATCTCAGGGGTCTCCGCTGCGTTCAGCTTAGTAGGGATGGCGGAAAAGGGTGTGTTGTCGGATTTTAGTTTATTTGCAGCGAGACATGGGGTTTCGCATGTGCTGATCGGGCCACAATGTGCCCTCGAGGCCGACTATATTGGGGGTGTGGTTCTTATCCCCTTCTTGTCCCTTTATTTTGCAGTTGTTGGCAACAGAGCCCTCCTGAGCTGTCTCTTCGGGGCAGGGTGTTTCGCTAGGTTTTGCCTGCGAGGTCAATTGTTTAGTCCAGTGTTGCCTCCCTTAATTTGGATCTCAACAGGAGTTACGGGTTTGATTAGCGTGGTTTGCCACCACTTTCCAGAGTGGGCTGTGTCCTCCCACGTATCCCCGCACTGTGGGGGTAGTTCTGGGTTGTTCAGGATATTTTGCCTTCCCGGTATGAGTGCCTCGGGGGCGAAGTGTAGCAGTTATATTTTCTCTCAACATCTGCCAGAGGGCTTTACCGATCAGAGGTCACCACCTGCTTGGGGGCGTTGTGTTGATGGGGTGCTGTATTTGTGCCCGGGTGCACTGGTTCCCTTCTGTGTGGTGTTGTGTCTGTGTCTGACACTCTTATAACACATACGGGTCCAGATGGGTGGTATCTTCCCCTTTGCCTTGGGGTGTGATGCGAGGGCGTATGGTACCCAAGTGGTCCGGTGCTCGCCTGTATTCCACCACTGTTTGTTGGGTTCTTTTAATCTCCTTCATCCCAGTTATCCGCCTTTGCTATCCCCTATATTGATGGTAGAGGGGTTACTTTAATATCTGCTTCGGTATGCTACTGGGGAGAGGATCGCGTATCCAAGTACCGTTTTACCATATTGTCCCAGCTTGCAGTCGGGGCAGTGGGATAATGTTAAGCCAGTTGTGCCTTTGGCCCCCGTGATTGTATGTTCCCTAGGGAGGCGGCTCCTCTTGTGGTATGAGGGCCAGTGCTGCTGCAGAGGCTCCAGCGAGCGCAGAGGACGTGGGAGGGATGTCAGGAGATGCGCGTGTGGACTGCCGGAGGACTGCAGAAAAAGATGGGGGGTGCAGGGGTGGTGCCGTTCCTACCGGATAATTTCCACCTTGATCCCAGTTTCTTCTGGTGTCCCCCTGCACCTGCGGCGGTCCGGATCAGCGGTGTCCTTGCTCTCGGACCGCGTCGTCTGCTTGGCTGGCTCCACCCCCGGAGAGGCCCGCGCGCAAGCGAGAGCCGCGGCTCTCACGCAGTTTCTTATGGAACTGCGGAGCGGTCCGGAGCCCTTCCTCCTCAGCGCGGCTGTATTTAGGGATACAGTGACCGTTTTCGCCCGTTCTTGCGGTCAGAGGCACCAGTATATCCAGTGATGACAGCTCCGTAGTTTTTGTGGCTCGGGGGGGTTCGCATACAGGGTGTTTTAAATCAGGATTTATCGCCAGAGAGGAGCTCTTCTGTTAAGCGGCCATCTTGCTGCGCAGCAGCGCCCCCCTCAAGCCAAAACATCTATTTTTGATAGATTCAGGAGCACGGAAGTGTTCCATTGATCATTCGCGGGTTCCAGATATTCCGCTGTCAGGGCAGAATAAAGTTTCTGTAGGGTTTTCTGGCACGCCAGTGGTTAGTCCGGTTTCTCAGCCGGTACCAATTTCACTGGGGCCATTCATGGACCACTGTCCATTTCTTCTAACGACGAATTGTGGCGAAAATTTGTTGGGGTTGAATCTGTTGAAGGAATAAAATGCAGTAATTCATTATTCTTCCGATGGAGTACGTTTGACGATTTCACCTCAGCAATCTTCTGCTTTGCAATTTTTGAATAGGCCTTTACCGATTGAATTGGATAAAGTTCCGGCATGTTTATGGGCAGTTGACGACAATGATGTTGGCATTTTGCAAATTGAACCTGTTAAAATAGTTTTGAAACCAGGTGTTAAGTTGGCACGTATTCCACAATATAGGATTTCAGTTGATGGTGAGCAAGCTTTGAAAAGTATAGTTTCTGATTTTGTACATCGTAGAATGATTGAGGAAATTGCAGGAAGTTTGTGCAATAGCCCGATTTTACTGGTGTACAAGAAAGAAGATAATGTGATTCCTTTTAGTTTTATTATTGATTTACGTGCTATCAATAAGATTGTGGCTCCACAATTTCCAATTGTGCCTGATGTGACCACAATATTAACAATCATTCCAGCTTCTGCTACTCATTTCAGTGTCGTGGACCTTAAGAATGTCTTCTTTAGTATTCCCGTAAACGTTGATAGTAGATATTTGTTCGCGTTCACCTTAGGAGGACGTTCGTTTACATTCACCCGTGTGCCACAAGGGTACACTGAGAGTCCGAGCATTTACAGTAGAGCTTTGAAGGAGCAGCTCGATACACTTGAGTAGCCTCCCACTTGCACATTGTTGTAGTAAGTTGATGATCTTCTTTCAGCTGCAGACTCAGAAGTTGCTTGCAAGGAGGGCACCGTGTTGCTGCTTATTCATCTAGCAGAGCATGGGCATAAGGCTTAATTAAAAAGTTTCAATATTGTCGACAGGAGGTCGCCTATTTAGGCTATCTCCTGTTAAAGGAGGGAAGAAGACTGACACCTGAACGAATAAAAAGCATTGCTAGCATGTCTGTCCCAAATACACAGAAAGAGGTCAGAGCCTTGATAGGAATGGCTTCTTAATGTAGACAGTGGATCCCAAACTTCTCACTAGTGATAAAACCAATGTTGGCATTGACAAAGAAGGGCATTTCTTTGCCATTACTGTGGAACTTGGACCACCAGAAAGCTTTTGATCTGCTCAAGACTGCGCTGTGTTCAGCACCGGTTTTGGGCACACCAAATTATGAAAAGGCCTTCACTCTGTATGTGCATGAATGTGATGGATGTGCTTTGGCTGTGTTAACGCAGGAACACGTGGGGAAGAATAGACTGTGCGGTTATTTTTCCTCCACGCTTGAACCTGTTGCATGCGCTTTGCCGAGATTCTTGAGAGCTGTCGCTGCTGCTGCTGCGTCCGTATTCCAAAGTGAGGGTATGGTTTTAGGTCACTCTTTAACCGTGATGGTACCCCACTCCGTAGACGCTGTATTGAACAGAACGCAACATCTTACATCAACACGATTAACAAGATACGAGCTGATTCTATTTGCACCGCATATCAAAATTACAAGATCTCGTGCATTAAATCCGGCCGAACTATTGCCTCTTCCGGAAGACATTGCTTGCAGTGACAATATGTCACATGACTGCCTCTATACCACAGAGCAAGAAACTCAAGGCAGGATCGATTTAAATGATACACCATTAAAAGATCCACAAGGGGAACTGTTTTGCGATGGTTCCTGTTTCAAACGTCTGGATGGTACATCTACTGCTGCTTATGCCATCACTACATTAAGCACGATTGTGTAAACCAAAAGAATTTTGCATAACTCCGCGCAGGCCGCAGAGATTATCGCATTGACTCGAGCTTTTGAACTTTCCGAAGGGCTTAGAGTAAATATATTTACAGACAGCCAGTATGCCTTTGGGGTGGTTCACAACTTCGGTAGATTGTGGGCAGAAAGAGGTCGCATGGAACTAAGATTCAGCATGGAACGTTGATAGTTCGGCTACTCTCAGCACTTGCGCTTCCTACTCAACCAGCGATAATGAAGTGTACCGCACACCAGAAAGTAACAGATGATGTGGGGAGGGGAAACGCTGTTGCTGACAGGATAGCCAAACAGATTGCCACTGATTTATATTCAGAAATATATATAACAAAAGAAGCCCTGAACACTTGTATAATAGATGAGGGAATTGATTTGATATAAAATATTTAAGCTGATGCCACTTCAGAAGAGCTTAAGCAATGGGCTGAGGGCTTAGCAAGTTTAGATAATGAAGGGTGTTGGATAGACAATGTTAAGAAAAAATGGATGCTACCCGATGCTTATGTCACCGCTATGGTTACGATGGCTATATATGGTCCTACTTATATATGTGCTAGAAAAATTTGTAAATTGCTAGAACCTGTCTGGGTAAATGTAAACATCTCAAAAACTGCTGAATGTTTGGTCCAAAATTGTATGGTATGCTTACAGCATAATGTGGGAAAGGTTATGTCGACACTGAGGGGTAGTTTTGGTCCCCCCTCTGTGCCCTTTGAGGTAATACATTTCCACTTCAACAAAATGGAGTGCTGCCAGAACTATAAGTATGTTTTGGTAGTCATTTGTGCCAGCAAGTGGATCGAAGCATTTCCTATAAAAGTTACCACAGCAATAACGACGGCGAAGACCATGCTTAAGGAATATTTTCCTAGGTTTGGTTTGCCGAGGGTCATTTGGTCGGACAATGGTCCACATTTTATCGCTGCTGTTATCCTGCAAATATGCGCGGGATTACAGATCGATAACCGGTTACATTTGGCCAGACACGCTCAGAGTGCTGGACTGTGGAACGCCATAATGGTATTTTAAAGAATAAATTGGCTAAGATCTGCGCCAGTAGCAATTTGAAATGGCCAGATACCTTACCAATAGCTCTATTGTCCATGCGGACGACCCCACAGACCAGAACTGGGCTCTCCCCCTATGAGATCGTGATAGGGAGGCCAGCTAATATTTGGAACTTACCTAAGCCAAAACCAGTGAAAGACGTGGAGCATTTGCTCCTTTCTGAACACTGTGACCAGTTAACTCAAAACTTGTATTTGATTTATCAACAGGTGCGAGAAGCCATCACAGTAAAATACGAGGGGCCAGGTCACCGACTCCCTCCCGGTGACTGGGTGCTTCTAAAAGTTTTTGAAAGAGCATCCTGTCTCGCACCACGTTGGAGAGGACCGTTCCAAGTTCTGTTGGCCACACAGACCACTGTACGAGTAGCAGGAAAGAGACATTGGATCCACGCGACACACGTCAAGAAGATACCTTTTCCTCTGCCACTCGACAAAGGAGAAGAGAAGGAGACTGTTTGTTCTGTTCTACATGACAAGTCTGTTATGATCGACGCCAGGGGTGTTCCGGAGATTCTTCCTGAGCCCGCGGGCCTGGGGAGACTGCTGATTTGTCTTTGAATTCTTCCTCGGATCTTTCTGCACCCTTGAGCAATCTTGCTTCTGTTTAAACACTTCCACCAGGAAGCGACAACGCCTTGTTCGCAGATCACGCCGTACCTGGAGTCTTGAGGTACGTTCTGCTACCGTGGCACTAGACTTACAGCATAGCATCAGCTGTGCTCACAAGAAACCACTGTTGAGCTAGTACCTTGCCACTTTCTTGCCAAACATAAATAAGTGGCTGTGACCGGCGAAGTTACCTTCAATCAAGATAAATCACGTGGTCAGGAGATCACTGACGGATAGACTAAAAGAGCTTGACGGAGAGACTATCTAAACAGACTCGGAGAAACAATGCCCTTTTCTAACTCTACTCCTACGGAGCGGAATAGTGGTCGTGTGGCTGACAAAGAATCTGAACATCAAAGATCATGGTCCTTGAAGACTTGTTTTCTTGTAATTATGTTAACTGGTCTGACAGTTGTATTTACGCTTGGGTTCTGGTATCTTGAGGGGGTGCGTCCACTTGAAAAATTGTTACCGACTGAAATTGTTCCCACTATGTCTTCACCTTTCGTGCATCTGCACACTGTACCTCCTAGGGATTCCCAACACAGACAGAGTTACCACAATAACACTCTCTTATTAATCATGACGCGACTCATGCGATTCTAAATAGAACAAATTGCTGGGTGCGTTCACATCTGCCACAACACGGGGAAAAAGGGTTGGGCTGGTATATTCATCCTCTTCCTTTGGCTACTGCATGCTACGCTTCACTAAGGGCACTATTCTTTGGTCGCTGGAATGAAAGTATTTCTGGGAACTTTGATGGGACTAACTTAAATGAATTTGAAAGACGAGTCCTGACACCTTTGGGATGTTCTTTCTTTGCAAATAGGAGCAAACTCAATGTTGCTTCTATTAAGCCTTTCCGATAGAATTTCTAGACCTTTCCAATCATTAATCTCTTTCAAGATGGCTCCGGTAGGCAACCGGGATGCCATGCCTCCTTCTTATACTATCAATCATAGCCCCAACTCTGTTTCCTTCTGTATACAAAGGGATGGTTCTCAGCCAATGGGTACATTTGAGGGTTGTACCAACATTGCAAATCTAACTAGTGAAGACAGATCTTTGTATGTAGGTGATCCCATTTATTTTGTTTCTGGCGATGAAGCTTATCCTTGGCTACCTAGAGATTGGCAGGGTACTTGTTATTTGGGTATCTTGTTACCAGGGGTATATGTAGCTAGCATCTCTGAGGTCTCTAGAGCTCGTCCAAGGTGGGACGAGAATGGTGATACTCCTTCACAGGCCATAGGTGATGTAGCGAAATCCTTTGTGCCATTTTGGGGATAGATAATGAACTCTGAGGACATTAGGATACAAGCAAGAGTATTGCAGAACACCATCAACAGAACCACCGATATACTATACAACATAACATTAGAACAAAAGGCAATCAGATTAGTGGCCCTACAAAACAGGATGGTGTTAGACGTCATCCTGGCCGAGGGTGGTGGGGTATGTAAATTGGTGGGATCTGCCTGTTGCGTTTTCGCACCTGACTCCTTCCCTACTATATTCAAGGCGATACAAAATCTGCATGTCTTGAGTACATAGTTACATGTTCCCAAGGGAAATTGGGATCTTAGTGCTTGGTTCTGGGATTTTTTACGTTCATGGGGAGGGAAGCTCTTTGCAGTCTTAGTAGTAGTCCTTTGTATTCTATTGTTCTGTTGTTGTTGCATACAATGTCTTCCTGCCATATGTTCGATGTTAGGGGGATGTGGTGCGCAAACTATGGGTACGTTAGGACCAAAAATACTTGCACCCGAGAAAATGACTAATGTCTTTGTAATGAAGGATATCACTATCAAGGATCTAATGGCAATCGATATTTCTGAAGAATGTGATTCAGGATGTACGGACATCGAGACATGGGGTTTTTAGTAAAACGAATGTGCAAGTAATGCTCTTGGCTTAGGCCAAAAGGAGGGTTTGTTAAACCGCAATCGTAGAACACCTCTTTATTATGAATATTGGCCTAAGCCCATTCGCGTTATGCAGAAAACCGCATTTTGCAATGTTCCGAATTTGGTTAACATCGCCGCCATTTTAAGAATCGTCCGCCATTTTAATTTCGACTCTCATTCCATGTTCTAAAATGGTGGACTGTGTTTTCGACTTGCAGTCGAGCCGAATGACTTTTGAGTTTCGTTAATATTTAGGCTGACCGAGAGCAGACTGTTTGACCAATGCAAAGAAACCTTGTGCTTCACATGAACTGCCATTCAAGTGTTGTCTGCGCTCACAAGCCTCATCATCGTATAAACACTGAGCCAATAGAAAACAAACTCTGGTCGTGTGTTTTAGCTGAACTGCATTGTAGAGATTCATGGAACAAGGCTTACCGTGGATTAAGAAACCAACAAGCATCATTGTAACTTCATGGACATGCAAACTTGTTTAATCCGTTGTACAATATTGTAATATTTGACATGTGATCTGGGCACGAACTCTAGCGTGTGAATTATTAGCTTGGAGAGAAACTGGACAATATCTCGAAAAAATAGTATAAATATGTCTGTGTTTATATGTCCAGCACTTTCACTCCTTACGGTGTCTACTGGTACACACTGCGAGGTGTTGGGAGCCAGATAGCGATCTGTTTTGCTTTGTAACTGTACAGTAATAAAAGATACTTGTTTCTTTTCAGCCGGTGATTGGTGTATTTCATTTGTGGTACTAAGCCTCGATATTTCTTTGGTCTTTCAGGGCCTTATCCCCATGTGTAATGTACTTCTTTATTCTCACAGTTGCAAAAGACATGAGTATCACTTCTGGATTGTCCATATGTATTGGGCAGTTGTATGAGAAAACCAGGTTCAAACTCTGAAAAATCTAGTAGGCACTTCTCTCTGCAGACTGTCATTTGGCTGAGGAAAAAGGAAGTTCTTTTATTTCTTATAAATGCAATACGCTTGGTTTCACTTGAGATTACAGGAGCACAATCTGGTATTACATTGAAGATAATGTACACACAGCTATCAGTCTCTTTAAGTAAAAAGTGTAGCTTTCCATGGATTTAGTAAAACAGCATTGTCAGTCACATGTCTTTATTTTCCTTGCAGAAATACATTGCGCATATCTTCGCACTTTTGAGATTTAAACCCACTTTCTTTCTTTGAGATTTAGCTGGACTTATACTTCAATGGGACTTCACAAATCACTCAGGCCTCTTCGTTTCTAGCCTTCAGGGGCTTTATTTTACCCCACAGGTCAAAACCATTTTCCAAAGTTTCATGTGGTTAGCTAGTAGTTATCTGTGTTGGTAATACAAGGCTGGCAACATAGGGCCTCAAGCAGACATTATTGGGCCTCATTCCGAGTAGGGCGCAAAGAGATACCGGGCACGATTAAGGACATCGGTGCCGGTAATCCCTTTGCGCCCTAATACGAGGTCCCTTTGCGGCCCCGTCCTTAACGCCTGCTTTTACCAGGCGTTATGGACGGGACCCGCAAAGGGACTTCAGAGCTAATAACGGTACGGTAATTTACGGTACCGTTATTAGCACCATCCCCATTCCCATTGAGCCCTATGGGGGCTCAAATGGGAATGGGGATTGACATTTTCAATGGGGATTTACCGGTCCCGCAAAGGTCGGACTAGACCGGTAAGTCCCCATCGAACCAGGGCGGACACGGTACCGGTAATGGTGCTAGTCATGGCACTAATAGCGCCATGACTAGCACCAACCTCGGAATGAGGCCCAATTGTTTTCTGTTTGGGTAAAAGCACATGATTGACCTTTAAATGTATTAGCTATAGATGGGGCCTCATTAAGGGTTTGGCGGTAAACCTGCCAGTGATACCGGCGGCTTGCCGCCAGACCAGAAATAAATGACTGCCGCCTGACTTCCCGGTAACACTGGGGTATTACAACCCCGGCGGCTGGGAAGTCAGGCGCCGGTAATTATGATACTCTCGACTCTCATAGAGTCCGCTAGGGCAGTGGGGAGCACCGTTAATAACAGTGCTGGTGCTTCCGTTAAGGGTCAGACCTGCCAGGCACAGCAACTCCGGCAGGCAGACTCGTAGTGTGCTGGTCCGGTAACAATGGTGCTGGTAGGCTTACCAGCACTGTTGTTACCGGACCGGCACACTTATAATGAGGACCATGGTCCTCTATTTGAGATGTCTCCACCCTACTAGATTCTTATTGCTCACATGGCCAATCACTGATGATTTCTGATTGGGTGTACAAGGCCATATCTCTGATGCATGTGCCAAAATAGAATTGAAGGGACCCAGCCTGAAAGATCAAGAGTTGGCTTATTGACTTTTTTGGATTGGTTGCTGTTATTTCGGCTTGAATTCAGAACATATGGGAATCTTATTGTCTCACCTATGGATTCCTTTGGAATTACAGTTTTGGGTCTTTTTGCAGTTTTCAGTTTTTGATAAAGTGCATTGTGGAATTATTTTTGAAGAGTTTTTATTAGCTTGGATTTGCATCTGGAACCAGGAATTATATCATCAAGGGTTTTTAATATTTGCCTCTGGAACAAGGGTTTGGATTTTGATTGGAACTTGTCCTGAAGACAAAAGAATGGACAAGTGGAAAGATAGACAATCCTTGAGCTCAGGTCATATGACAGCACATCTGTGAAACTAATGTTGATTATTTTGTGACTGAAGCCTTATTATACCCTATTAGTTGGTGAGTGCATTGTAGTGTTTAGGGTATGATTAGTTAGCATCAGAATCAAAGCCTGCTATGGATTGCCCCAAAGCTTGGCTTACACTTCCCTTGTTTGCCAAAGGAGTACTCCTCCAGCTTCCTCACTTGACCTAACTACCTGACCTAATCACACCCTCCAGTGCCACGTATTGATGCCATTTTGTATATTTGTACAGTCCTCCTCTCTAGTTTGAAGCAGCTCATGCTCCCCGGTTAATATTACCATTGTAAGTAACCAATATTACATTGTTGGTTGTCTTCATGACCATCAGTCTGGCTTCAGAGCTGCCAGAAGCACGGAAACTGCTCTCTTGAACATCCGTGAAGACCTGCTCTCCAACCTTGATTCCAACATCCCCTGTTTCCTCTCTTCTGCCTTTGACACGGTCAACCATGCCATCCTGCTGAACCGTCTCCGTGATAACCTGGATATCAACGGTCAGGCCCTGGCGTGGCTGACTTCTTTCCTCTCTGATCGACCCTCCCAGGTCCAACCTGGGTCCTTCCTCTCCTCGATCTTTATCTCTACCTGTGGTGTCCCCCATGGGTCTAACCTCTCCCCCTGGCTTTTCAACCAATACCTGGCACTTCTTGCCCACCGCATTGCCCCACTCTGCCCCAACTTTCAGTGCTATGCGGATGACACTCAGCTCATTTTCAGGCTTTCTTCGGCTACCTCTTCTCCGTCTCTCATCTCTGACTGTCTGTCTGCTATCCAGGAGTGGTGTGCCGCCAATGGTCTATGCCTTAATGCCAGTAAGACTGAGATTCTGCTCATCAGCACATCAGCCTCTCTTGGCCCTCTTCCTGCTCCCACCTGTGAGGCTAAAAATCTCAGGGTCATCTTCGACTCCACACTCTCCTTCTCTCCTCAAATCTCTGACATCTCTAAGAAGTCACATTACTAGCTGCACCTCCTCAGAGGTATTCTTCCTTTCCTCTCCTTCCTCCAGAAGCTCACTGGCTCCAGAGCTCTGGAGCTCTCTAGGCTGGATTATTGCAACAGCCTCTTCCTAAGTCTGCCTGCCTCTACTCTCCGGCCTCTGCAACTCATCCAAAACAGGACTGCAAGACTTGTCCTTGGTCTCAAACCTAGAGATCGTATTTCTCCAGGACTGAAATCTCTGCACTGGCTCCCAGTGGCTGCGAGGATTAAGTTCAAAACCCTGGGGCCTCAATACCTTCAGCTCTCTCTTCCTAAATATCTTCCTTCTAGAGCTCTTCGCTCATCCGCCTCCAACTCCATCAGGGTCAGTTGCTTCTCCAAGCCACGAGTTGGTGGTAGATCTCTTTCTTCGGTTGGGGCCTCCCTCTGGAACAGCCTCCCTGCTTCCCTGAAACTTGAGGAGAACCATCTCTGGTTCCGGAAGCACCTCAAAACCTTCCTCTTTTCTTCGGCTTTCTCTCCTCCTGTCCCCTGCTGAATTCCTGGCTGAAACTGTACTGGTAACCTGGCCACCCTCTGATCTCAGGCCCAGGTCGCCTCCCCTGCCAGTTACACTCCTGCACTGCCTCCCTGGCAACCCCTGCACTTAGGGACTGTTTCTGTGTCCCTACAGTCCCCCACCAGCACTTGACACCTGATGTCTGCACTTACCCTTGCACTACTTCTCTTTCTGTTTATTTATTCTATTACCCCTTGTACTGCACTTTCCCCGCCCCCTCCCACTCTGCACTTCTCCTCCTCCCCCTTCCTCTGCACTTGCACGATCTGAATGACACTTGGCCTAGTAGGATCGCTGTCTCTGTCGTCCCTCTCTTCCCCCTCCCTTACCACGTCCCGCCTTGAAACACTTGTGTATAGGCACGTTATAAATGCCATATCATATCACATCATATCATAACTGAGGTTATATAAAGCGTTTATATATTTTTTAGTATTTGTTTGTCCCTAGTCTGTGTGTCACCTGTTCACACCTTCATAAACTGGCACACCATCACTCAGATCTTCTTAGCCTTTCTCTCCTTATCCAATGAACTGCTGTTAAAAATGTCAACCTGCCTCTCAACTCATCCAAGACTGAAGTACTCAATTTTCCTGCAAAACATGCTATCTCTTCATCTCCCCCTCAACTTCTCTTCGCTCCTGACTACCTGCCCTACTCTACTTCATCTCGTAACCTCAGGGTTATCTTTGACCCGTTACACAACTTCTCTCTCTTCATCCCAAAGTCTGCCACTGCTGCCAGACTCCGCCTACTTAATATCAGAAAAATACTTCATCTTCTTTGTTTCAATACTGTCAAACATTAGTCCTTTGTAGAACTGATAACTGTGCCGATCTCCTATTTGGCCTTCCCAACTATGCTTTTTCTCCCTTTGACAAAGTACTCAACTTCATAGTCCGGACTCTTATCAACCTTCCTCGCTTTTCCTCTACCCCCTCTTCACATCACCAGATTGACAGATTACCCATGAAACAAGGGCAAAGTATAATCATCTTCTCATTATCCTTAAAACAATTCATGGTTTTACCCCATCCTATCTGCACATCTCACTCCCTAATCCCCCCTGCTTGTTATGATCATCCTCTGCCCACCTTCTAGCAACCACCAGTGAACCCTGTGCTCCCTCTGACTTCTGCTCTCTCCCTCTCCTCATCCCCTTATCTAGAATGATCTTCCTCTGCTTATCCGTACTATTTAATCTCTATTACTATTTAAATACAAGCTCAAAACTCTCCTCCTTTCGGCCCTCACCTCCATATCAACCTGCTTTCCTTACTTATCCTCCATCCCTACTTCACTTTTTTATCTCCCTCTACTCTTTACATAGCACTTTTCCACCACCCACCTCATATGTCAAGTTTGTCTTGTACTCATCCCGGATTATGTGTCATCTTCCCCTGCAAAGTCTGGTCATCAATTCATATTCTTCCACCCATTGTTAAGGACTCATGTCCTCCACTGTGTTATATGTAGAAACGTTCTGTAAGCATTTTTGTGTCAAAAATGCATTGGTGTTGCTCTTCCAAATATGTAAAATAAATAAAGTTCAATTTGTTCTCTGCTTTGTGTTAATATACAGACACCCTTCCAGGGAATGCCTGAGGCATCTGTAAATGTGTTATTAAAAGTATTTTCTGATGACAATTGACATCCCTGTTCTTCAAATAAATACAAACACAAAACGAAGAAATACAGTGTTTGTGTAAATGATAAATGTTTGGTCTGTAACTTCTGATACAAGGGTAACAATATTGCTAAATAATGTGCTAAATGTTACATAGGTCTTTTGCTTAACTCTAAGATACCCAAGTACTGATTATCTTTGTTTGGAGTTTCTGGATGTCTTATCCATTTTATCTCAGGGGCAACATGATGACTAATTGGTCAGTGTATCCAGACAGTGTGGAGAGCAGCTAGAGTGGAAGTGCCGTGGAAGGGAGATCCAAGTTTTGGAGACAACAATCACAAAACGTTTGGCGGGAGGTGGAACTCAAAGTGGTCAGTGAGAATAGATGTTTTATTGCAGTGGGGATGGGTGTTCTGCTTGAGACACTTCCCAGCGACAAGCCACTCACCTTGAACTTAACTTCCTCCTCTCTGACAACGCCCTATACTCCCTCCACGGCCAACCTACCAACTCAGAGCGGCGCTCTCTTGAGCTTGGTATCAGGTAATAATATCCCTATATATATGGTCGCCGGGTATAATGTCGCCAGGAAAAGGCGACATTATATAGGTGACCATATATATAGGGACAGGGGCAGCAGGGGTTGCGGGGGTGTCCCCCGCTCCCCATGAAAAATAAAAAAGGGTTTGGGGGTTGGGGGGTGTCCCCTGCATGTTCCATGTGATAATGTCCCCACAAAAAACAGCAATTTTTCGGCGATTTTGTTTGTATGGCGATATATTTGAGGGGACATTATTACATGGAACCTTGAGCTTGTATTTCTCTCTTCTTCATTCTCCTCCTCCGACCTCTCCTCTGGCCCTCTCCCTGTGATCACTCCATTGTTTACTTTAATGTCATCATCCCATCTTCAATCACCAAGAGGAAATTCAAGCAGGACTCTCTTGCCCCTTGCCTCGATGATGTGAAGACCTATTTTCTGTCTCTCTCTCTCTCCTATTCATTCCTCTTCCATTGTCCATGCTTTATCTGACTTTCACTGTGCACTTATAACTCTGAATAACACTATCGAGCAGGCATATTCACACCTTCCTGGTCCCATCCTCAGCCCTATATCACCACAGAGATCCAGACACTTCAAACAAACATGTGCCATGAACTACGATGCTAGACCAAATCACGGACCACCACCATAATCCTAACCTATAAAAATGTATTTGCTGCACGCACCTCTGCGCTGGACTCTGCCAAATCCTCCTACTTAAAAAACCTAACTATCTCCCTTCGCAACCACCCCCGCAAATGTTCATCTCCACTTAAAGCTTTGCTCATACCTCTTAAGCCAATATCTATTGCCTCCTCCCACTCTGGTAATGAGTTTGCTCCCTACTTTTCCTCTAAAATGTATACATTTTCAAAGCCCTCCTCTCTCTCTCGGCTCCACCCTACATCTGTCCACTATTCTCCCCCTACCCCTTGTACTATCAACCACTTCTCTCCTACCTCTGCCACCAAATTAGCATCCATCTTTTGCTGCACCAACGCATATTGCACCCTTATCCACCTGTTTGCTCCTCAAATGTTCAAAGATTTAGCCCATATCACCAGCCAGTAGCTCTTTAGTGGGTGGTCTTCAACTGGATCACTAACTACCTTGAAATGTATGGACATTAACTCAAATCTAGATTACTTAATAAGCACTCCCACTGAGACTTTAGTCATGCATGTCTCCAACTTTGTCTCTAATGCTCACCACTCCAAACTCTCTTTTGTACATCTGCTGGTTTTGCCATTGTCAAACACACCTCTTTCCTTCTCATTCTGCAGGACCTTGGGTTTCTCAAATCTGGATTTCCGACTACCTGAAAGTTTGTTCCTTTTAAAATCTCCTGGAACTCGCAAATCTCTGACCCATACCCTCTCTCTGTCAATGTTCCCAAGGATCAGACCTTGGACCTCTGCTCTTTGTATTGTATACCTTTGTCTTGGAAGACATTGCATCCTTTCACTATAACCTCTTTGCTGAAAACACTCAAATATCTTTGTCCTTTCCCTCCTTCTCCCTAACCATCCATGGAATGGATTACCAGCTGTCTCACTCCAATTCGTCACTGGATGGGTCTCTGCTACCTCATAAATTGGCTTACCACTTGTTCACATCTTCGTGCTATTGTTTAGGAAACCTTCTGGGAAATGCCTCTGCCATATGAAAATGTGTTATTGTAAGCCATTTCTGAGTGAACTTGACATCCCTGTTATTCAATCAAATACAACTACAACAGGAAACAGCAATAATAGGCTGGTAGCAACCAAAAGGTCTGGGTCATATTAAGCCAGTAGTGACCAAGAGGTGGTAGCAATAATACACTTGTATCAACCAACAGGTAAGTCGATAACAGGCCATTAGCAGCCAAGAGGTAGTAGGAAAACTAGGCTGGATCGCAACCAACATATAAGGACAAAAAATGCCAGTAGTCAGGGGTTGACTGTCCTATAGGGAACTCTGGAGATTTCCTGGTAGGCATCGGCACCCTGGGATGCTTTTGGGTGGTAACCTGTATTATTTCCACATTTTTCCACAGGAAAAGAGTTGGGCTTGCTGAAAATGTGCAATATGGGGCCACTTTGAAAATTATTTGCAGGGCTTCTTTTGGTTCCCATTCCACCTCTGCCGGTAGTGACTAGCAGTTACTAGCACTAATAGGCTAGTAGCAACCCACAGAAAAAAACGGTGGGGTGTCTCTTGTGACAAGTCACAGGATCTCATCACTTCTACCATGAGGGGAGCCCTTCACTGTGAGGCTAGGGAGGTGAGACTACTATGCAACATTCCCCTCCGGATGGCGGTAAGCAGGACCTCAAGGGAAAGAGACTCTCCTCTTGGGGATAAAGACTCCTGTTCCGTGAAGGGACACCCTGACCAGCTTTCCTATGAACCCTTCAGATAATCACTGCCTCAGAAGTCACAACCTGAATAATCCACCGTTTGCTATGGTAATACAATTTCCAGTATTCAAAACAACACAAATCAACTGAGGAGAAGAAGAGTGGAGAAGAAATGCTGATCACTGCTCCATGGCAAGAAGAGAACACTGTGAAGAGTTGGGACCACTGAGCAATAAAGAATACTTCGGGGAAAGAGAAAAAGGAGAAGGATCCTCTGTTGGGGAGATGCTTAAAAAGCAACAAAGGACTTGTATTAAATAGTCATGTTCACTGAGCAGGTGAAGCCCGGGAAGTTCGAACCTGGGTGAGAAAAGCCAGGGCATTCGGGGAGGTCCTCGGTTGAGAGGACATGGAGAACGAAGGAAGAAAGCGATTGAGGAGCCGACCAGGAGCCGACTCATGTGTGTCAAGCATTGCCAGGTGGTGGCGTGACCTAGACGGAGGTGGACCATGTGGTCTGACAATGACGCAGAAACCATCCAGCAAAACACTCTGCAGAGTCGCAGAGAGTGAACCAGAGAAAGAAAGGAAGACGCTGGAAGCGTTTTTGAACACGGCATGATCCCGCCCCCACAGGAAGATCCGGTGATGCCAACCCGACCCACTAGAGGTAACAGGAATAGTGGGAGAACCAGTAGGGGCCACGGGCAGGCACTAAACATCAGAGAGTATCATGAATACTGAGAGATTCTTCATACTCATCCCAGTAACTGTGAAAGCAGCGTATATCAAAAATACCCATTTTTATTTTTTTGGTTGAGGCAACCCTTAGTGAAAGCGTCGGTGTAGGGAAGATTTTGGATGGAGGACAGTCTATTTTGATTTGGACTAAACTCACTGACAACAATCACGATAGTCAGATTTATGTTAGGTAAGGAAAAAAACTTTTTTCTTAGGGACAGATAGGCATTTTGCTAATTATTTGAATACAATCACAGGTAGAAATGCCACCTCTTTGTCGGCCTCCTTCTTCTGACCTGTGGTGTCAGAAGTGTAGTTTCTATCCACCTGTAACAAGTGAAGGACCCTACAAGAGAAGTGTTTCTTTTATGGCTAAACCTCATGATCAGCTACCTCCTATAGGCACATTGTGGATAAAACTGTAAAGACTGGAGGGGGGTGCCTGTACTCCTGTTCTCTATGTGGTAGAGGAGAGGCACAGAGGACCCCAGCCAAGATTCTCTATTATGGTAGCTATGGTCCAGAAATCAAGGCCTAGGTCCTCAGGAGGTGATGCAGGCTGGTTCTTAAGTACAGTGTTGTTCCCAAGCCCCCACAAAGGAATGTCCACACACTATGTTAGTTAAAACACAGTCTTTAAATAAATAAGGTTCAAGGTTATATACACAATCACGATAACACACTTTGTGCTCTGACAATTCTAAAATGGTAAATATATACTGTTCTAGGTGGCACCATGATTACTCTGATTCCATTAAAATGTATCAATTGTACTCCCTTCAAATAGCATGCGAATCAACATAGAAAAAAAATATCAACCATAGATTTAGGAGGAAAACAAGTGGGTTAGACAATTGGCCGAATACTGGGCTTCTACCCCATGGCACAGTTCTGCATGAGGATCCCCCCACCTGGGCAACCTGTAAATGAAGATGCACTACAAGCCCAGTCCATATATTGTCTATTAAAGTCTTATCTTCTTCTATAGTTCTGCAACCCAAATGTAACTTGTGTTGGAGAGTTGTGTGGGGGAATCGATGACCCCTTCTTGAGTGCCCTCCCTTTCAGGCAGGAACCACAGGTCGTCGAACTTCCGAGATGAAGAAAAGGTGAACGTTGTGGTTGAGGCAACAGCTTGGGTCCTTGCGGTGTTCATTGATGATTGGTCGAAAACGTCATGCAACAGGAGAGGCGTGCGGTGCACCTCGACCACGATGGTTCGTTGCCGCAAAGAGTCTGTGAAGAAGCAAGGGCGTCGGCTCGTCGGCGTCTGGCTTTGGCGCACGTGACCATGGCTGGCTTCAGTAGCTTCATCAGCGTCTCTGAGGTCTCCGGGTGGCGGGAAACCCACCGGCGGATTCTCCTCGGTCATCGGCGGCCGTGACTTTCTCTGGCAGGACGAAAGCGGTCGTCGAGATTGAACAAGGGAGTCCTTGGATCAAAATGTTCTTAGGCAAAGGGAGCACTGCGGCTCCGGTCGGCGACAGCGGTCGGCGACGGTGGACAGCTGTCCGGTGCTTCTCTTCGTTCTCCTTGGCGGTCCCCTTCTCCGGTCAGCAGCCTTTTGTAGGTATGTCTACCAGGGAGCTTTGGGAAAGATCAGCTGGTGCACGATGGCCCCTCGTTGCTCAGGAAGAGGTCTCCTAGCCAGGTCCTCTCTTGGATCAGCTCCTTGAAGGCACAGCAACTTTCAGATTAGCGAAGGACAGCAGCAGCAGTTCTTCTTCTTCCAGTGGGCTTCAAAGTTAAGCATCAGTTTCAACGTCAGCTTCTGAATGATTTCTAGCAGTGAGAGGCCCCCAGATATACTGTTGATCTCCCATTCACTCTGCTGGGTCACACTGAGGCATCCAATCACTCAGAAGGGCATTCAGGCAGTCAGGCAGCCAATCAGGCACACAGTGCATTCAGGCCATTCTTCTCCATCCAGACAGTCACAACACAGAATGTGGATTCGGACAAGTACTCTGCTATTCAGCATTACACACTGCATTCATACTAATTTCGGGCAGGGCTGTTTCAGACATTGTGTCAAACACCAGATACTAGACACCCATAACACAGAATGCGTATTCGTCACACACTCCATTCACCCAGGTCCCACCCCACGGGCATACCCACAACATACAGTCATTGGGAAGGCTCCAGCCAGTCTGGTTTGGACTTCCCCACAATACCATATATGGAACCTCCACCCAACAGCCAGTCAGAGGGAAGGGACAGAGTCAGGGCTTCCCAGGACTTCGGGAAAAGTAAGGTAACAGGTGATAGAAAGCAAGAGGCCGCAGGAGCCATCTTGTTTCCTATCAGGAATCCACTGATTCCAATGACAGGGCCTGGGCATCCCAAAATTGAGGACGCTCAGGGCACCTGTTTATTCAGCACAAAGCTGCCACCAGCCCGTACCCTGCTCTGTGTGCTACACACGGGTGCCTACAAACATATACTAGGAGTGCAGGGTCGTACTCCCACCCGTGGGTGCCATAAGGGTATCCCAAGGGTCTGTTCACCAAACCAAATACAGGAAGATCTGCACCGCTAGGAGTCCCACGTGAACTCCTGCGCGGAAAACAAGACAGAACACATGATAAAAAGCAATAAAAGACAAGGATTCCGAGGCCCTGTCCCTCTGATGCATTTCCAGCATCACAAAAACCGAGCCTGAAATGACCAACTGCAGTAGCCCCACAACCCAGTCCTTTCACATCTTACCTACCAGATAACGCTGATAGTGGTAAAATTCTGATGACACAATAGAAGTAGGAATATTTGAAAAAACTAGACCAGATACACTACCCGAAACAGAGATCAATACCGTTGAGGTGCTTCTAGGCCGTTTGGTCAAACACCAAATTCAAGCTGAACAAAGATATCAGCACAGATTAGATAGGTTGACAGTCAACAATGCCCTATTATTCCGCACAGCATTCTCCAACCCTATAAAGATGGGGTTGATTTTGGCGTTTTTTGCCTAAACTTTGAATGACTCGCGTACCAATTTGGGTGGAATTAAGAATTAAAAACATATTATTTAGCACCCCTGTTCAAAGGAGACTTAGAGGCCTCCAATGCGACCCTCAACCCTCAAGGGACTTCTTTGTATGACAAGATAAAGGAGGAACTGCTAAAAAGAGCGGAACTGACAGAAAACCTTTATAGACAGAAATCTAGGGACATCCATTTAAACCCTTAAGAAACACCTTTAGGAATGGCCGCCTGAGTGCAAAACACATTGTCCCAATGGCTGGGGAAGAAAACCTGAATTGCTGGAGATATTAGCCATGAAACAATTTACAAACGGGCTAACACCCTCTCTTCAAAGAGCAGTCTTGCAACAATGTAAACCTTCTTTCAATACCTCAATTGAAATAGTCCCGGCCCATGCATAAGCAGCTAAACAACAAAAAATGTTACATCCAACAGAAGAGGCCAGAAAGGACTGTAACCCCGTTAATAAGAACCACCCTCCAGAAAAGGGAATATAAACCTTTTTTTTCATATAAAAGCAAAACACTATGAAACAATATTACTGCTTCCCTTAAAAGGGAGTTCTCTTCCCAAGGGAGAGACCGAAAAAAGAAAATCTAACACTCCTTTTATTCCAACCTGCTTCTCCTGTGGACAAAAGGGACATTTGACATGGCATTTTCTGAAAAATAAAAGAGAAGAACCTATGGAAATAGGCTGGATGTCCACTGAACCATGGGAAGAAGATCGTGCAGAGCAGAAAGAGGAAGTATAACTCACAGAGTTATTTTTGTGCATCTACCCCTTTTAAAACCCTTAAAGAAATAACTGTTAATGGGATAACCGCTCTGGCATTGGTAAACAAGGGAAGTAAACAAACTGCAGTTAGGTCTGATATAAATTATGTCTGAAATTTAAATTGAGGCAAACCAATAAGGGTCACTTGTGCACATGGGGATGCGGAAACATATGCTAAAATCCCTGTAACTAACAGTTAGAGGCCAATCCACTTGCTTTAATTCAGCCATAGTGCCAGGACTAGCTGAGGAAGTTATCACTGGCACTGATTCCCCAAATTTCAATAAGTTGTTGGAAGCTGCATCCACAACCCCAGAACAATATTCACCCCTATGCACCTGGGAGCAGTGTTTCTATTGAATAGAGCAATCCATATACAAATGGGGAAACAATAAGGTCGTCTCACCAAACAGAGATATTTTTTTTTTAATTCAGTGACTGTGGGAGAAACGCGAAGGCAAGTTCACAAGGGAAAGGGTATGTGACGATTCATGGGATCTCGTCTCTTTTCCCCACAGGAAATCCCTTCCCTTTGAGGCTAGGGAGGTTAGGATGCTACGCAACATTCCCCCTAGGGGTGGCGGTAAGTGGGACCTCACAGGGAGATACTTCCCTGTTGGGGACAAGGACTCCTGTTCTGTGAAGGAACTCCCTGCCCCACTTTCCTCTGAACCCCTCAGACCATCAGTGACTCAGAAGACAAACCTGACAAACACTGTTTGCAATGGTAATACAAATTCTGAAGTGGAGCTAACATGCTAAGTAGCTTCTACAATGAGACAAACTGAGAACTCCTGGACTGTTGGAGTCTGTCTTCACCTTCTGCTGCTGGAGAACTCCTGCTGTTGCTGGAGATGTGCTTTGTCTTGAAAATGACATGCTCGGCATGGAGCACGTGCAGTGTGCGTGCAGTGTGTTTTGTGTTTAGTGTTGAGGGGTACGGCTTAAGGTGTAGTATCAGGGATGGGAAGAAGACATCTGGATTCAGGTAAGGCACAGGAGACTGGTATATATAAAAGGAGTAAGTTTATTTATAAGTTACAGGGCTTGTTGGTTAGAAAGGCAGGGAGCTAAATAGATGACATCCTTTCAGTAAGGTTCTCCCATCCTGTGTCCCCAACTGTAGCTCTTGGAACCCTCAGGTCCCATAACATTCCATATGACATAGCTGTATTCTACTACCAGCACTGTGTGCACCCAGTGCAGATAGATAACTACAATACTACACATCTCCCTCTCTTCAATTGAACACACAAACAAGATATCACAAACCAGACATTCAGAGACTATCATAATTACACACTCATGTGTAGTGTTTAACTATTTTATAGGAATTTCAGGTTTTCAAATTCTGGATTATATATATATATATATATATATATTGTTATAATATATGCTGATTTTTTTGTGAGTAATCCAAATGGTAATCACATGTATACATTTAAATGCACGGTGGTACAGCATTGTTCTGATGCCATGTAAAAGTGTAATGTATAAATTGAATGGCACAGTGGCACAGCATCGTTCTGAGTTGGACTCATCAAAGCAAACTCAAAGTAAAATTAGATGCCTGTGCTGATGAGTCAGTATTGAATATTGAAAGTAATACTATAAAATCTAAGATGGGCAAGGAGGCCAAGAACAGTGACGAAGTAATGAAAGGCGTTTTCAAGAATGAAATTGGGTGTCTGTAAGGTTTTGCACATGAAATCAAAATGAAACCAGGATATGTTCCCGTGGCACAGAAATTCCGCAATGTTCCTCTCTCTATGAGAGAAGACGTAAAGAAGGAGATTAAAAATTTAGAAGAAGGGAGGCCACCAGGGGGCGCACTGGCAATGGCTGCCTGACTGCGGTGTTCCCGCCGAGGCCGGGCCTATTTTGGGGATTGAGCCCCCTCTGAGACCCCCCTGAGCGAAAACATCAAGAGGCACAAGCGGCTGAACCCCCCGTGACGCCCACTCTCGAAGGAATGGGCTCCTAACTCCAAGCAGAACCGGAGTTCAAGGAGCGAAGGAGCGTGACTCCACGGACGCCGCGCTCAGCGGCCCCAGAAGCGGTGAAGGCCTCCGCATCGAGAAGGCGGTGGAGACGGTCTGTGCCCCCCCGGCCCCAGGGGAAGGCGAGTGCCGGGGGAGAGACGCTCCCCGGAGGGAGACCAGCGTCGGACCCCCCCCGCCCGACCACAAACAGAAGGATCGGCCGTCCCTCCGGCCCGGGTCCCGCAGTGTGACTGCGCGGGGTAAGGGAAAGCAACGTCGGGGGCTGGACCCCGCCGGAAGAGGCCCAAGAGAGGAGCCCCGCAGCACCGCAGCGCCTCGGGTGAGTGGTGGATCGGCCCCCCTCCCACGGGGGCCGAAACTACCGATGCCGCCAACTCACTCGGGGCTGCCCAGCACACAGGACTGCCCCAGAGACTCGCAAGGGGTGAGCGGCTTTGACCAGGATCCCTCGACCAGGACCCCACCCGGATCCGTGACAGTGCTCCGTGGACACGGTAGGGTGTGGACCCGCCTCACAGCAGATGACCCCGGGGGGGGACAACCCTGGGTGGCTACAGTGGCTCAACAGACCAGGTGAGAGGCCCCCGCCAGTAACCGGCGGGGCGTGTGCCCGCCTGGGGGGACTATCCCATCCCCCTTGGGAGTAGAAGCTTGATCCTGCAAACCCCACCCGAGCAATGCACATCGGCACGTCCCCAGGATGGCGTAACACTCCCACAAGGGCTAACCAAATCTATACAGACCGCGCAGCTGGAGATCAGTGCGCCCTCATAGACTGAAGGAGGACCCCACGGGCTTTTTGCGAATTGGGGGGCGCTTTTGGCATCCTCGACCTCAGTGGGCCCACGGCCCATCTTGAACCCGCAGGTGGCCAGCGACCCAGGTGAGAGGCCCCGGTCCTCGGCTGGTGGGGCGAGTGCCCACCCGGTGGGCTGCTTAGCCCCTTGCGGGGGATAACCCGCCACCCAGAAACTCCACTGGTGTGACGTCCGACGGCCCGACCCTGGGGCGACACGGGTCCCCCCCAGTCCGCAGCGGACCCTGTAGTGGGAAGCCAGCAACACCCCATGAGCTGGAAGAAGACCCTACAAACGTTTCGCTTTCGAGAGACAGAGGTTGCTCCCGAGGTCCCACCTCTCTCCGGAACCATGGCCCACCCAGAACCTGCTAGCCAACCTGCAATGACAATGGAAAGAGGCTTCGCCTCCATCCTCCAGGAGATTAGAGAAATGAGATCGGATATCGCCCAGAAGTTCGAGAAGTTAGACCAAAGAGTAGACAAAATCGAGGAGAGAGTCCTACAAGTGGAAAACTATCAATCGTCCTCTACATCTCAGGAGGTTCAATTCGGTATGCGGCTCACGGCTCTGGAAAAGAGGGACGAGGAGAGAGGCAGGCTAATGGACGACTTTGAAAATAGGGAGAGACGGAACAATCTAAGGTTCTTTGGGATTCCGGAAACGGAGGGCGAAACAGAGAGAGAGCTGACCAGAGTGGTGAGAGACATCATCACCCTCCTGTTCGCCGAAGAAATGACGACGGAACTCATGTTTGACCGGGTGCACAGAGCCGGGGGAAGGTCGGGGAGCCCAGATCGGTCCTGGCCCGCTTCCACTACTACACCGACAAAGTTCAGGATGCTGCAAGGAAGGCAGGGACGATAACCTATAACTTCGCCCAAATCTCTATTTTTCAAGATCTCTCAGCTTACACTCTAGCCAAACGAAGGATGTCCCGCCCCCTGACACAACTTCTGAAAGAGAAAGGCGTTCGTTATAGATGGGGATATCCTTTCTCCCTGTCTTTTGAATACTCAGGCCAACGCACAACGCTGGTAATGGAAGAGGACATTAAGGGCGCTATTCAAGACTACGTGGGTGATCCCACCCCCAGGAGGGGCCCAGTTGGCCCGGATGCGCTAAGCAGGGGTACCCCCAGTGAGTCCAACCCCAGAAGGAGGAAAACCGGCACTAGGAAGTTCAAGAAATTGAATACACCACCGGCTCCAATGGAGCCGAATCGGAGGGGTGATAACGGTGACCCCACGAGAATCATCGGGTCAAAACAACAGGAGGACTCTGGGGACGCTTTGATGGTCGCAACTTTTCTATCCGCAAGTATAAGGGGGGCCAGGGGGGCCACAACCACGGGTGCAGTGTGAAACTCCATCCTGGGCTCGGGGAACGGTCGCCCACGGGGCGGTGGGAGTAGCCCGGACCATACATGGTTCGGGTCCAGACAATCGGCAGGGGGGAAAACTGCTCCAGTTCCTCCTCAAACAATACCTGAGCCGGGGTGTGCGGATGGGGGGACGAGTTGGGTGGGGGGAGGGACTCACGTTAGTGTGCTTTGTTATCTGTGCCTGGCCAATGGGAACCGGCTGGTGGTCCAGCCAAATATCCAGGAATGGAGGGACTGCATGGCTGGACGCCTGGGAGGGGGGTGGGGGTTCGTACACAAGTTGGGGTTTTTGGGGTGGGGAATGAGTTGGGGAGCAAGTTGGGGAAATTTTCTAAAAGAGTTCAAGCAGGAAAACCTAGAAAGCAAGGAGGGAGTGACCACACGACACTGGTGACCAAGAGGGAAGGAGACAACGATTATGGCTGACGACTGACCAGCCCTGGGGGTCGGGACCCTGAATGTGCGGGGCCTCAACACCCCCACGAAAAGATCCCTAATCAGCAGAGAGTTTAGGAGGGCTAAGCTGGACCTACTCTTCGTGCAGGAGACGCACTGGCCGAGGGGGAGGGAGCCCAAGATGCGGGGGGGGCGGTATAGAGGAGATATTCCATGCATCCCATAAAGGAAAGAAAAGAGGGGTCGCGATCCTGCTGGCCAAAGGCTTGGGATTTGAGGAAGACTCCATCATCAGAGACCCTGAAGGCTGCTACCTCTTGGTAAGAGGCTCTCTGCAGGGCACACCCATAACCTTGGCTGCGATATATGCTCCAAACGAGGGACAGGCCCAATTCTGGGAGGCAGTGGGGGAAAGGCTGAAAACTTTTGTCCAGGGCCCATTGATGGTGGGAGGTGACTTTAACATGGTCCTGGACCCAGCCAGAGACAGACAGCGGGTGGGCGCATTAAACCCTAGGCCCGCAGAAGAAACCGTGTCACGCTGCTTTCCGAGGGTGAATGAGGGCCTGGGCTTGGTGAACACAATGCCCACCCCCCGGACGGGGACCCCCTCTTTCTCGTACTATTCCTCCACTCACAAGGCCTTCTCTAGGATAGACCATATTCTCATGGATCAGACACTACGTCCATACACAGAGGGTTACAGTATAGACCCCGTACCCTGGTCGGACCACGATCTGGTCAGAATCACCTTGGCAGGGGACTGCAGCAGAAAACGGAGGGGACGTTGGAGATGTAACAACGCCATATTGAGAGACGAGGTACACGCCCAGGCTGTCCTGGAGGCCATCTCAGAGTTCTTTGAGCTCAACGATAATGGGGAGGTGGAAGATTATAGGCTCCAATTAAAAGACCTGCTCCTCCACAAAACGGAGAGGAGCCTCCAAATGGTCAAACAAAGATACTATGAGAAGGGGGACAGGGCGGATAGGATACTGGCCTGGAAATTGAGGGGGGTTCAGAGAAGTAGGATGGTGAAAGAGGTGAGGGACAGTGGGGGAACACTAGGTTATGACACCCCCCACATAAGTGCAGCTTTTTGCCAGTATTACGAGTCGTTATACGCCTCGGAATATGATGGGGGTGATGCCCAGATCGAGGAGTTTCTCAACTCCATACAGATACCGTCCCTTCCCCGAGAGTTGGCCGAGGGGCTGGAGGGCCGGGTGACCGAGGAAGTGGTGGAGAAGGCGATTAGCGGGATGAAGGTGGGGACTTCACCGGGGGAAGATGGCTTTTCGGTTTATTTTTACAAGAGGTTTCGCTCATCCTTGTCTCCCTACCTGGCGAAGGTTTTCAACTCGGTTTTGGAGAGGGATACCCTCCCCGACTCCATGATGGGAGCCATTATAGTGGTTCTACCCAAGGAAGGCAAGGACCCGAGGGAATGCTCATCCTACCGGCCTATATCTCTGCTAAACATTGATGTCAAAATTCTGGCCAAGGTGGTGGGTAGGCGGATGGAGGGGATAATGCAGAAGCTAGTCCATGGGGATCAGGTGGGTTTCATAAGGGGCAGACAAGGGTCGGATAACATCCGTAAAACAATAGACCTGGTACATTTTGCCCAAAACTCGAATCTCGATGCATGCGTCCTGTCGCTGGATTCGGAAAAAGCTTTCGATAGAGTATAGTGGAGATATATGTCCCTCCTTCTCCAGTGAATGGGCTTTGGGACGGACATCTTGAGTTGGGTGGCCGCCCTCTATAGAGCCCCTACCGCACGGGTCCAGGTAAACGGCCTACTGTCAGAATCCTTTCCTCTTACCCGGGGAACTAGACAGGGCTTCCCTCTCTCCCCCCTGTTATATGTCCTCAATGATCAGATCCCACCCAGACACCCAGACATTAGGGGTATTAGAAGGGGGAGGTGGAATTTAAGCTCTCCCTGTTTGCCGATGACATCCTGGCATATCTGGTGGACCAGGCCACTTCGATCCCCCCCCTTCTGTCCCTGGTCAGCTCCTTTAGGCGGTTCTCGGGTCTGAAGATTAACATGACTAACTCCGTTCTCCTCCCAATGCATCTGGTGGATCCGGTACTGGAGCCCTTGTCCAGATTTCACAGGATAGCAGTTAGCAAGGACAACGTAAAATACCTGGGCGTCCTCCTCATTAGGGACTTATCGGAACTGGGAACTTCCAATTACGGGCCCATTTTGTCCGAAATCAAAACTGACCTGGGGAGATGGGGAAAAATGATTCTCTCCTGGTATGGCCAGATGACGGCAGTCAAAATGAATATACTACCCCGGCTCTTGTACCTCTTCACGGCCCTCCCTACCCGGGTACCCACCCAAACCTTCATAGACTTGCATAAAGGGGTCCGAGACTTCATTTGGCAGGGGAGAACCCCGAGGGTCGGCAGGGCCACCCTGACGCTTCCAAGGGAGGAGGGGGGTTTCGGTCTCCCAGACTTCCAGTTATACTATCAGGCAGCACAACTACGGGTCCTCCTAGAACACATGAAGGAAGGCAAGCGGACATATTGGTCGTATTTGGAGGACATGGACGTCCACCCCCTCAAGGTCCGAGACCTCCTATGGTCCCCCCGTAGGTTGATTCCGAAACAGGTACTGTCCCACCCGACCCTGGGGGTTCTTTGGGAGATCTGGAGGGAGTGCCCTCGAACAGCTCATCTTTCATCTTAGCCGTCCCCTATGACCTCCTTGTGGGGGCCCCTTCTGAAATTGGGCAGCAGAGGGTTTAGTCAATCCCAGCGCTGGTCCGACGAGGGCTTGGAATGGGCGGGCCAACTATTTAGGGAGGGCGAGTTCCTGAGTTATGAGGACCTCAGGGATGGGCTAGGATGTGGGACCCTGTCCATATTCGAATACCTGCGTCTTAAGGGTATCCTCAGCAACCCCGCATGGGGCCCGAACATGCAGAGACAATTGACTCCCTTCGAGAAACTCCTTGACTCGGCAACTTCCAGAAAGGGTGCGGTTTCCTGCATGTACAAAGTCCTCAACACCCACAACCTTCAGGCTAGGAGAGGTTTCTGTGGGTTCTGGAATGATCTGGCGGGGGAGAAGATATCTGAGGATTCCTGGGCTCGCATTTTTAGGATATCGTTTCATGGCAATCTGTTCACCTCGGACATGGAACATAATTTTAAAATCCTGCAGGGGTGGCACAGAGATCCGACAAAACTCTCGAACATGTTCACAGGAGTGTCACCAGACTGTCCGAGGGGCTGTGGCCAGGCAGGGACCAGAGGCCACATGTGGTGGCTATGCCCGAAAGTGCAGTCCTACCGGGAATCCGTGAAGGACTGGATAGCGGAGGTAACGGAGGTCTCTCTTCCCCTCAATCCGCTGACCATGCTGCTGGGCCTCCCACCGGAGGAGGCGGAACTGTACCGGTACCCAAGGATGGTGGAAACTATGTTGAGAGCTGGCAGAGTGGCCCTGGCCCAGAAATGGAAGAGTCCGGAAACGCCTTCCAAAGACGAATGGATGAAAAAACTCAAGAATATGTTTCTGATGGACAAATTGACTGCCTTGGTGAAAAATGACTCTTGTTCGTTTCTCGCAGACTGGTACGGGGTCCAGCAGACATGGGGATGGGACGTCCATTAGTGTTGGGACGGCACCCCGCGATCATCTCTGAACAGGTATACACCCAGTGGGGGGTTCCCACGACCCGGGGCGACATCGGCCTCAAGCCAGCTATAATGCGGGTCACTTGTCGCGTCGCTTCAAAGACAGAGGGTACGAGATGAAAGTCTGGTTACCTTGCAGTTGTTATGTTTGAATTGGATTTGGGGAGGGGAGAGGGGGGGACCATGACAGGGGGTTTCGGGGTTCATGCATTTTTTGTTTCTTTGTGTTTTTGTCTTTAAAAATGCTAATAAAACCAAAGTTTAAAAAAAAAATGTTTTTAGAAGAACAGGGTGTCATAGAGAGTATCGACGCCAGCGAATGGGTATCTCCCTTAGTTGTTCTAAGAAAGAAATCTGGGAAATTAAGAATATGTGTGGACATGCAGGAGCTTAATAAATGTGTGATCCCTGACATTCACCCACTTCCAAATATCCAGGAAATAGTGTCCACTATAGGTCCTTCGAAACACTTCTCCACTCTCGATTTAACTTCAGCGTACCACCAAGTGAAGTTACATAAGGACTCTAGGAGTATGACGGCGTTCATTACGCCAGATGGGTTGTACCAATATAAAAGATTACCTTTTGGGTTAATATCTGCTGCCTCTGTTTTTCAGAAGATTATGCACAAATTGTTTGAAGGAGACCAGGGCATCATTTATTTTCAAGATGACATTTTAGTGCATGCCGTCGATCAAAGATTACATGATGAAAGACTGCAGTATGTGTGCAGGAAGTTATATGAAGCAGGCATGACGTTAAGTAGAGAGAAATGCAAAATTGATTGCCGTGAGATTGAGTACCTGGGACATACAATATCAGCTGAAGGCATACGGCCAAAGAAACAATTAGTGGATGCGATAGAAAATATGGCAAGACCCAAATCGAAAGAGAAAGTGCGTACTTTCATCGGTATGGCGGAATACTACTCGAAATTCATACAAGATTTTGCCACACACACCATTCCTCTACGTGAACTTTTAAAAAAGAAATTGTTTGAATGGAACATGGAATGTGAAGAGGAATTTGTATGGATCAAACAAGAATTGAATAGGGCACCATCTTTGAAGAATTTCAGGAGTGGCAAGAAGACGGTGATTACCACAGACGCCAGTAATGTGGGTCTTGGAGCAGTTGTCACGCAGGAGATTGATGGGAACGAAATGTTGATTTTGTAAGGCAGAATCCTGTGCAGTTCCCTTGGGGAACACTGCAAAAAGATTAAGACTACAGGAGTAAGCAGTAAACCCAATTGGTAGCAGTCTGCACCACCCAAATTTACCTGGTAGCTGTGGCTGAGCAGTCAGACTTCTCTCAAGATGAGTAGGGCAGTATATAGAGCATACACAATAGGGCTAAAAACACAGTAGAGCAAGCAAACACTGACCAGAGCTTTGGTACCAAAAGTATATAATTATTTATTTAACACACACTTTAAGAAATACACTAGCACTACTAGTAAAGCAAGTTCAAACACAATCAACACAAGTATATACACCTCCCTTAATAATTATCAAACAAGTCTAAGTCAAAACACCACTAATTGTCAAAGCAGTTGTGAGCGCGTAACTTAGATGGCACTCTAATAATTAAATAAAAGGGAGAGAGAAAGGCAGGTCACGAAAATAAAACAGTACCCAACACTTTTATGAGACCACAGCAAGTTGGTGAAGGCAGAGTCTACTGTAGAGCCAAAGTTCATAGGCCAGGCCCACTGTAAAGAGAGCAAGGCTGAATTTGCCCAAGATCACACAGTTTCAAATGCACTGAAGTCTTTGCAGAATGTTCAAAAAGAAGGGGGTTCACTTCGAAAGATAAAGTCAGAAGGTCTGGGGCCAACCCAGTTGGAAAGCCAAGGATTTGAGGGTCACCTTTAGCAATCCGTAGAAAGGGAGGCCAGGCGGAACACAGTACCTTGAAAAAGAGAGGAAGCTCCAGCGGTGGCAGTTGTTCCTGGCAGCGGGTGCAAGTCGTGGGTTCGACCAGGGGAAGAGAAGATCTCATCGAGGAAGAACACTGGAAGTCGTTGCACTGCACAGGGATGAAACCAGCCGCTGAGTTTGTCGGTTAAAAGGTGCGTTCCGTTTATTCGCGGTCACAGTGGTGAAGCTTGGCTATCCGGCCGCCGGGGTGCTTGGCACGGACGATTCCACCAAGAGACGTCCTGGAAGGCGAAAAAGGCAAACTGGTTGATCCCACCAGCTCAAAGGGAGACGTTTCTTCCAGCAGAAGATCTCCTCTTGTCGTCGGGAAAGTGGTGAGTTTGTTTCAGCAGGGCTCCACCGGTGGTGTTGTCGTTGCAGATGGCTCAGCTTCTCCCCTCTTTGGATTCTTTAGGTCCTGTGGCGACTTCTGAAGTTCCAGTCCCCAAATCCCTGCTTTTATGCAGAAAAACACCCCCCCATTCAACAGCCTAGCTGTCACTCACACATGCTAAGTGGTGAGCCGTGCGGCTCACCACTGGGCCAATCAGAATAGAGTGCGACTTGAGTTACCGAGGCTACACAGTCCAGGGTGCCTATTCCCCCTCCCACACATCCTGTGGACCCCAGACAGAGTGGTACCATTTGGAGGGCTTCTGTGGAGAAGCCCGCCAAAATAGTGGAACAAAGGGCTCGACCTGGGTCAGAGTTACAGAGACGGACACAAACGCCATTTTGGAACCGAGTTCTGGCGAAAAGACCCAACCAGTGAATTAACATTAAATAAATAAACCGGCGGTATCTTTAACATTGCACCAAAAAGTGGTGCGTTTAAAATGAATGGGAAAATCCCATAGGAAATATTCCGGTAGAATATTTCGAGTGATAACCACTGCCACCAGCCAGAAACTCGACAAGGGGGGACTGGGAAGTGCCCCCTTGAAAGACAGACCCAGGGGCAATCTAATTACCCCGTCCAGTACTTCCACACTATGATGGTTTGTACTGGTTCTGTTCACAATTTAGGACTAATAAAGCCAATGGTGACTTTACATGCCCTGGCAGACAGTAGTCAGTCCCAGGGTATGGAGTCTATGTTTGGGGGTCACTATGACACCCCTGTGTTACTGCACTGAGGGTGCTGTGTAACACACACAAAACAGATGATGCCCTACGGAGAAAAATACCCCATAGCCCATAAACACATACAAAGTCAAAGACATACCTCAAATCATGCCTAAGAGTGGGAAGAAAAGAGTCCCACTCTTAGCAGGAGAAAAAAACAAACCCCAAAAATCCAGCAAAGCTGCTGGGGGACTCACCAGGTTTGGGAAATTAGCCTTAACAGAGAATTCTCCCTAACACTCGCCCCCCGCCCCCAGACTAAGGGACAGGAAGATTGAATCCACTCCTGGATGAATCTCATACCTCTAGCCGGTTATAAACATCCTAGAGAGACAATCAGCATTTTGGTGGTGACACCCTGACCTGTGCTCAATGGTGAAATCAAACCCTTGAAGGCAGATCAATAGTTTTGGATTTTCCCCTTTCATTTGCATTAACCATCTCAAGGGTTGGTGGTCAGTCTGAATAACAAAAGTAGAACCATACAAGTATGGCCTAAACTTTTTCAGAGCCCACACAATGGCAAAACACTCTCTTTCAATTGTTGCCCACCTTGTCTCAGGATCCTTCAGTTTTCTACTGATGAAGCAAATGGGGTGCTCCCTACCTTTCCCATCCAGTTGACTAAGGACTGCACCTATACCTACATTTGATGCATCTGTCTGTACAATGAAAGTTTGGTGGTAGTCAGGAGCTCTTAGCACTGGAGCTTGACAAAGGGCTTTCTTCAGGTTTTCAAAGGCCTGATTGCACTCCTCATTCCATTTGACCTTTTTGGGAACTTAGGAGAGGAGATGACATTCAGTGGAGAAGGTAAGGTCCCATAGCTCTCTATGGAATTCCTGTAGTACCCAGTGAGACCTAAGAAGGCTCTCACCTGGGTCTGATTAGTAGGTGTTGTCCAATTCTGCACAGCTTCAATCTTACTGGGCAAAGGCCCTATTTCTCCACCTCCTACCTCATGTCCAAGGTAGACCACTTTACTCTGTCCAATCTGGCATTTACTTGCCTTTATGGTCAGATTGGCCTTCTCAAGAGCCTGCAAAACATGACTTAGTGGTTAACATGCTCTTCCCAGGAGTGGCTAAACACTGCAATGTCATCCAAGTATGCCATGCAGAAGTCCTCCATCCCAGTCAGAACCTGATTTACCACCCTTTGAAATGTAGCAGGTGCATTTTTCAGTCCAAAAGGCATAACCTTAAATTGGTATAAGCCAAATGGGTAGAAAATGCAGTTTTCTCCTTGGCGTGGTCTGTCAGGGCTATTTGCCAATAGCCTGACGTCAGATCAAATGTGCTGAGGAACTTGGCTGAACCATGTCTATCCACCAACTCATCTGTCCTTGGCAAAGGGTGGGCATCAGTCTTTGTGACTGCATTAAGAGCTCTATAGTCCACACAGAATCTCAATTCTTTGGATCCTGCCTTTGTTACTGACACAACTGGGCTAGACCATGGACTAGTAGAGGGCTCTATTACCCCGAGGTCAAGCATCTTGCTGACCTCCCTCGTGATGTGGGTCCTTACATTCTCTGACATTCTGTACCCTCTGCTTTTTACAGGCAGACAGTCACCAGTGAGTATATCATGCTGGCCCCAAGGGGTAAAGCCTGGTGAAAGTGAGAACAGGGAGGCAAACTGATTTAACATAGATTTGCACTCCTCCTGTTGCCCAGGTGTCAGATTTGATGAGAGATTAACTCCTTCAATCTTTTCATCTAAAGGTAAGCCTCTGAGGAGATCAGGGAGAGGTTCACTCTCTTCTTCCTCTTCTCATGAAGCTAGAAGAAAAGCTCCTACTTCAGGCCTAGAGACATACGCCTTCAGTCTGTTGGTGTGGAAGACTCTGGGAGCCTCCTTGGGATTGCCCAAGTCCACCAGATAGTTCACCTCTCCAAGTTTTCCCACAACCTTGAAGGGTCCCATCCATTTGTCTTGCAAGGCCCTCTGCCTTGTTGGAATCATAACGAGAACTAGCTGGTCTTGAGGGAACTCAACCATGTTAGCCTTTTGATCATGCCAGTGCTTGACCAAAGCTTGACCAGCCTTCAGGTTATCACTAGCTTGTGCCATCATCTGTGACATTCTCCTCCGGAGACCTATCACGTAGTCAGTCACTCTGACTGGCTTGGGGGAAGGAGCACTCTCAAAACCCTCCTTAATCAGGGCCAATGGACCTCTGACTGGATGGCCATAAAGAAGCTCAAAGGGAGAGTAACCTACTCCCTCCTGAGGGACTTCTCTATAAGCAAAGAGAAGGCATGGCAGTAGAAGGTCCCACTTTTTCTTAAGGGGTTCCTCTAAAGCACCTATCATGCTCTTCATGGTTCTGTTGAACCTTTCAACCAAGCCATTTGTCTGAGGGTGGTATGCGGTCGAGAACTTGTAAGTAACTCCACAGTTTTTCCAAATGGCCTTCATGTAGTGGGACATAAAATTTGACCCCCTGTCAGAGATTACTTCCTTAGGAAACCCAACCCTGGTAAAAATACCAAGGAGGGCCTTAGCCACAGCTTGGGCTGTAACAGTCCTCATAGGAATTGCCTCAGGATACTTAGTAGCATGGTCTACTACAACAAGGATAAACCTGTTGCCTGAGGAGGTTGGAGGATCAAGGGGACCAACAATGTCGATTCCTACACTCTCAAATGGGACTCCCACTACTGGGAGAGGCACTAAGGGTGCCTCATTCTTGGAACCACTCTTACCAGAAGTTTGGCAGGTGTGACAGCTCTTGCAAAACTTATCTACCTCAGCCCCCATTTTTGTCCAATAAATGTAGAGTGAGAGCCTTTCCTTGGTCTTCTTGAAACTCAAGTGATCAGCCAAAGGAATCTCATGGGCTAGTTGCAAGAACTGAAGTCTGTTTTCTTGAGGCACTACAAGTCGTTTGTAGTCTCCAGGTGGAGACTCAGTCGGTTCACTGTAGAAGAGGCCATCTTCCCAGTGCAACCTATACTTCCCAGGCTCTTGCCCATCAGCCTGTGAAGCTGCCTGGTGGCGAAGACCTTCCAGAGTTGGACATTCTCTTTGTCCCTTACTGAAGTCTGCCCTGTTGGGTCCACCTTCTGCCAGTAAAGACTGCAGCTCAGGATGGTCAACAGGATCCAGATCTCCAATAAGTTCTTGGCCTTCTACTAGCTCTTCTTCAGAGTCTAATTGAACCACACAGGGCTGAACCGCCCTCTCAGCCTCAGCTGGAGGTGGAGTTGCAGGTGTAACTTTGGACAACCTAGGGGAAGTCCTTGTTGGAAGCACTGGAGTGCTTGCTGCTGGTTTCTTTTTAGAAGGCTTGGGTTTCCCCTTTGCTTCTGGTTGCTCAGATATAGCAGAAAGTATCTCCAGTTGAGTAGGAGTGATATCTTTCTTCATCATCTCCTTAGGAGAACCTCTCATGGTTTTCTCCCTTGCAGGTCTGGTTAGCTCCTGTAACCTTTTACTAGGAGGTCTCGGGGTATGTGCCACTACTCCAAGAGTTTTCAGATCATTTCCCAACAGAACTCTTCCTGGTACCTCACATTGTACACTGACAGGTATCTTCACAGTCATATCATTGCACTGGATGAGAACTGGTAACTGGGGAAGCATTTGCACAGGCACTCCAGCTAACTTGGTGAGGCATTTGGGTACCTTAGCAACATCCTCTGCCTGAAAAAAAGATTCATCCACCACAGTTATGCTGGCCCCAGTGTCCCTAATGGCAGGAGTCTCCTGACCATTCACCTGGACACTGTCCTTATATTACTCTTTAGTATTATCTGGGATAGAATTATACACATCTAAATTCTGTTGTTCCCACAACCCAAGGGACACTAAAGAAACACTAGCTGAGACTCCAATGGGTTCATCAGCCAGTAGTAGAAAGTTTCCACTTGCCATTTGTACTTCCTCCTCTGGAGCGAAGGCTAAGGAGACAGTGTGGACCCCTGAAGGTTTACCTTTACATCTGTGATCCCCTTTCACATGATCAGTAGAGCCACAAACATAACATTTACCAAATGTCTTCTGGAATGGTGGCTTGTTCTGACCTCCTTCTGGTTTGGGACCAGAAGGTACACTAGCCTGATTCGGTTTCCCTTGTGGCTTACCCTTATGGTTCTGTTTGGGGCCCTCTTTGGAATTAGAACTATTTGAATTCTCTTTGGAGTCGTTCTTAGGCTGTTTCCCCTCATCCTTTTTCTGAGTTGCCCAAGAATCCTTGTGAGTAGCCCTGTTGGCAACCCACAAGTCAGCAGCCTTAGCTAGCCTTCTAGGATCTATTTCCTTTGAATCAGCCAAGTGCTGTCTGAGCTCAGGAGAGCAGGCATCATAAATTGACTCCAACATAACAAGATTTCTCATTCCCTCATAAGTGTTCACTCTGTAACCCTTAATCCATCCCTCTAAATTCTTCAAACTTTCACACACCCAGGTAGCCCAAGGGGTACCATCATGCTTTGTGAGGGTCCTAAACCTCTTAAGGTACTGAGAAGGGGTCTTCCCAAATATAGCTATTAAAGCGTGTTTCACACATTCATAGTCTTTCTTATCCACCTCCCCCAACTCCATTACCACATCAGATGCAACCGGGGGGAGCCTAGAGAACAACCAAGGAAGCAACTGATTCCCTGAGATGTCCTGGAGCCCATGAGTATACTCAAACATAGCCAACCAATCTAACACATCCAACTTAGGTTCATACATACCCATGATATCTTTAGGCATCTGGGGTCTTTTGGGACTGGAACTCCTAGAGGATCCGGGGAGAGAAGCATTTTCAACAGACAATTTCTTCATCTCTAGCTCATGCTTGAGCTCTATTTCTCTGAGCCTTAGTTCTTGGTGCTTTTGTTCAGATTGGGCACTAATTCTTTTGAACTCTAATTCAAGCCTCATTTTTTCTAGTTCAGTGAATGCAGGACTTAATGTGGGGCCTGACACAGGTCCAGTAGCCACATGTTGAGGTGGTAGAGCAGGCAGAGGACCAGGGGGGACAGTTACATTAGTCTCACCTTCCTCTCCTGACACTTCATCAATACTATCAATACTTTGATTCATATCATCCTCATGACTGTTGTCTACATTTGCTGGGGGAGTAGGCTCCTCTGAACCACTACCCAGACTTTGGTTTTCTAACAATCTTTCTATCAGTTCAATTTCCTCGCCTTTTACAGGAAGATCCTTATGTCTACAAAGAACTCTTAAACAATCAGCAGTTTTAGCAGACAGGGACTCCTGGTTATAACTTTCCATAGTTGACATGTTTAGAAAATAACTTTTCTAGTGCTAAGCTTTGTTGTTAGTTGCACTAAAGTATCAGAAGCACTCTAAAATGTACACTCAATACAAATCCCACCGCTGTACACCAGTGTTAGGCAGAATCCTGTGCAGTTTCCTTGGGAAACACTCCAAAAAGATTAAGACTACAGGAGTAAGCAGTAAACCCAATTGGTAGCAGTCTGCATCACCCAGATTTAGCTGGTAGCTGTGGCTGGGCAGTCAGACTTCTCTCAAGATGAGTAGGGCAGTATATAGAGCATACACAATAGGGCTAAAAACACAGTAGAGCAAGCAAACACTGACCAGAGCTTTGGTATCAAAAGTATATAATTATTTATTTAACACACACTTTAAGAAATACACTAGCACTACTAGTAAAGCAAGTTCAAACACAATCAACACAAGTATATACACCTCCCTTAATAATTATTAAACAAGTCTAAGTCAAAACACCACTAATTGTCAAAGCAGTTGTGAGCTTGTAACTTAGATGGCACTCTAATAATTAAATAAAAGGGAGAGAGAAAGGCAGGTCACGAAAATAAAACAGTACCCAACACTTTTATGAGACCACAGCAAGTTGGTGAAGGCAGAGTCTACTGTAGAGCCAAAGTTCATAGGCCAGGCCCACTGTAAAGAGAGCAAGGCTGAAAGTGCCCAAGATCACACAGTTTCCAATGCATTGAAGTCTTTGCAGAATGTTAAAAAAGAAGGGGGTTCACTTCGAAAGATAAAGTCAGAAGGTCTGGGGACAACCCAGTTGGAAAGCCAAGGATTTAAGGGTCACCTTTAGCAATCCGTAGAAAGGGAGGCCAGGCGGAACACAGTACCTTGAAAAAGAGAGGAAGCTCCAGCGGTGGCAGTTGTTCCTGGCAGCGGGTGCAAGTCGTGAGTTCGACCAGGGGAAGAGAAGATCTCATCGAGGAAGAACACTGGAAGTCGTTGCACTGCACAGGGATGAAACCAGCCGCGGAGTTAGTCGGTGGTGAAGCTTGGCTATCCGGCCGCCGGGGTGCTTCGACCAAGAGACGTCCTGGTGCGTTCCTTTTATTCGCGGTCACAGTGGTGAAGCTTGGCTATCCGGCCGCCGGGGTGCTTGGCACGGGCGGTTCGACCAAGAGACGTCCTGGAAGGCGAAAAAGGCGAACTGGTTGATCCCACCAGCTCAAAGGGAGAAGACTCTTCCAGCAGAAGATCTCCTCTTGTCGTCGGGAAAGTGGTGAGGTCGTTTCAACAGGGCTCCACCGGTAGTGTTGTCATTGCAGATGGCTCAGCTTCTCCCCTCTTCGGATTCTTTGGTCCTGCGGCGACTTCTGAAGTTCCAGTCCCCAAAGCCCTGCTTTTATGCAGAAAAACCCCCATTCAACAGCCTAGCTGTCACTCACACATGCTAAGTGGTGAGCCGTGCAGCTCACCACTGGGCCAATCAGAATAGAGTGTGACTTGAGTTGCCGAGGCAACACAGTACAGGGTGCCTATTCCCCCTCCCACACATCCTGTGGACCCCAGACAGAGTGGCACCACTTGGAGGGCTTTGGTGGAGAAGCCCGCCAAAATAGTGGAACAAAGGGCTCGACCTGGGGCAGAGTTACAGAGACGGACACAAACGCCATTTTGGAACCGAGTTCTGGCGAAAAGACCCAACCGGTGAATTAATATTAAATAAATAAACCAGCAGTATCTTTAACATTGCACCAAAAAGTGGTGCGTTTAAAATGAATGGGAAAATCCCATAGGAAATATTCCAGTGGAATATTTCGAGTGATAACCACTGCCACCAGCCAGAAACTCGACAAGGGGGGACTGGACAGTGCCCCCTTGAAAGACAGACCCAGGGGCAATCTAATTACCCCGTCCATTACTTCCACACTATGATGGTTTGTACTGGTTCTGTTCACAATTTAGGACTAATAAAGCCAATGGTGACTTTACATGCCCTGGGAGACAGTAGTCAGTCCCAGGTTATGGAGTCTATGTTTGGGGGTCACTATGAAACCCCTGTGTTACTGCACTGAGGGTACTGTGTAACACACACAAAACAGATGATGCCCTATGGAGAAAAATACCCCATAGCCCATAAACACATACAAAGTCAAAGACATACCTCAAATCATGCCTAAGAGTGGGAAGAAAAGAGTCTCACTCTTAGCAGGAGAAAAACACAAACCCCAGAAATCCAGCAAAGCTGCTGGGGGACTCACTAGGTTTGGGAAATTAGCCTTAACAGAGAATTCTCCCTAACAGATTGCCTTTGCATCTAGACTATTGAAAGGTGCAGAAAAGTCCTATGCTGCCATAGAAAAGGAGACATTGGCCATTAAGTGGGCCGCAGAAAAGTTCCGGAACTTCATCTGGGGTGCGGAAGTAGAATTTCGCACGGATCTCAAACCGTTGGTCCATGTCATTATGAGAAAAGGTTTAGATAATGTGTCCAATCGCATAAGAAGATGGGTGATACTCCTGCAAGAATATAATTGTATGGTGAGATATGTAGCAGGCACAAGGAATCGAGCTGCTGACTGTCTATCACAGTTTACCAATATCTCTGAGATAGACGATGATGATGAAATGAAATCTGAAGTTGTTTTGAATGTTGACGCCTTTTCCATATCGGAGAAGGAATGGGAGGAAGCAGAAGAGTCAGATAGTGTGTTAATGCATTTGAGACAGATCATTCAAAGTGGAAATTTTTTAGTGAAGATCAAATATGAGGAGAGTAATCTCACAGAATATTGGAGAGTTGCTAATGAACTCAAGGTAGAAAATAACAGAGTTATGAGGAGCGACAGAATCATTCCACCTGCAAGCTTACGCCAAAGAATCATCGAATTGGGTCATGAGGGCCACCAGGGAATAGTGAAGACGAAGCAAAGGATACGCGACGAATTCTGGTGGCCAGGATGTGACATGCAGATCGAGAGAGTTATAGGAGAATGTATCCTTTGCAAGGAGAGTGATAGAGGTTGTGTGAATGTGAAATATCCTATGGTAGTCACAGACATTCCAGGAAATATCTGGGATGATCTTGGTATGGATATATTAGGTCCAATTTACAGTGATGGTAAGCAACAGTATTGCTTAGTGGTTATCTTTTGACTAGGTGGGTGGAGATTATGATTAAACCATGTATGACTGCTAAAATGGTTGTCGAATTCCTATCTGAAATCTGTGGAAGGGAAGGTTTACCGAAGAGTATATTGACGCATAATGGAGTTCAATTCCGCTCAAGGCAAATGAAGAATTTCTGTGCAGAGAATTCTATTATACACAAAAAAAGTGCCATATATCACCCACAGACCAATGGGGTGGTTGAGCGCTTCAACAGAGTACTGAAGGATGCCATATGATGGGCATGGGCCAATGGGTTGAAATGGGAAGAAGCTGTCAAGCAGAAGCTAAATGCTGATGGCAGCGGTCCATGAAGAGCCCAACGGTAAATAAAGCCTGTGCACCGGCTGATATGGAAGTTTGAAGTTCCTGATGGGAGCAACACCAGGTATAAGTCCTGCAAATTGTTGCAGGCAGCCAGAAGATGGCGCACTGCTACTGCGCATATATTTGACAGCTGGGAGTAGTCCTGCTCTTCTACTCACTTAAGGTACTGTCTGTAATGTGCCAGCGCCGTGAGATGAGTGCGTGATGTAGCACAGTGTTGCATGAGGGCAGGAAGCTGCTTAATATGAACGTGTTGGAAGTCGACTAGTATATAGCAGCTGTAACATCGTTCTGTTAATACGGATGCTGGTCGGAGCACTGTGCTGCCCGATTGGCGTAATGAAATGATGATGCCATGGAACCTGGGGGTCTATTAGTGAGGCTGCGAATGCTGGAATTATGAGTGTTCTTGTCCGTTCGAGCGGCGAGACGTGCGTTTGTTTTGTTCCTGTGAACGCGCACGGAAATACATGAAGAAAGGCCATTAAGACGTGGCCTCACGTGATGACGTATTCAGGAAGGAAAATCTCATTGTCGAGGCCTGTTTCATTTAAATACTGCCAAGCATTAAAGGCGTTTGTAATTTTCTATGGGCGCACTGTCAAGGAAGCACACTGTTGCTTTAATGATGCTTTAATGAAGTCTGCAATAGACGGACTATTAATCTATACTACATAAGGCTTCTCTGTGGACATTGACAAGAAGCTGGTAATGCCAACAGTGCGCCCCCATTAGAAGTCCATAGGAAGTGCTGTCTTAACACTGATGAGTGCTATTTAGATTAACTGTAGCCGTACACCTATTTCTTGTCAGTGTGATAGTGGCGCGCGGCATCGCGGGCTATGGCGCAGCACTAAAGGAGTCGGACACGGAGCTCTTCAAACACGCGTCTTACTTTATTCTCTTTCCACATTGAACTCCCCGACCCCGCCCCCCTGCGTCACTTCCCTTTCCCCCTCAGTTCCTCCCGCCCCTGTTGTCACGGAGACGTCAACATGACATCTCCCCCCTTTTTAAACAGTTACCAAACTCTTCGCAACAAGCAGCAGTTTGGTGGGCTTCTAGTCCATTTCCTCGATCCATCGGCGAGGTCTGTTTCCGAGCCCTCTGCAGACGTGCCTGAATCCGCCCTGGCGATGGCCTGCTCTCCCCAGCCTCTTGCCCCACCTCCGGCTCTGACTCCTCCCAGTCCCACTGATCCGCTTCATAGGAGTCATCGGACTCATAATCCAGGGGTACATGTACTCTTCCACTTAGCCGTCTGGCTCCTCTTGGTGGAAGTTCCTTGAAGTGGGACAAGTTTCTCGTGACAGATCCCTCTGACCCTTGGGCTGTGATCATGGACCCCTTCCTTTGAGTGACAAGCAGAGGTTCCTCACAAAACAGGGCAGTATGCTTGTGCGTTACTGGTCGCCGAACCGCCACTACGTCCCCTACCTCTATTTGTGAGGTCTGGGCTCGCCTGCGAGTGTCTGCATGCTCCTTCATTCGAGCCTTGGCTGCTTCAACTCTTTCTCGCACCTCCTGGTCCAGAGCTGGTGATGGGGTGATGATCTCCTCCTGTGGTATGCGTGTTTCGTCCAAACATCAGTTCGGCCGGTGTCCTCCCTGTGGTGCTATGAGGAGTTCCTCGATAATCTCTCATAAGTTGGTTCAACACTTGTTCATAAGGTTGGCCGGTGAGTCTGGCAATCTGGAGTGCTCTCTTCAGGTTGGCCATGAATCGTTCGATCATCCCGTTGGCTTGTGGCCACAGGGGAGTGACTTTTCTGTGATGAAACCCAAGATATTCTGCGAACTGGGTGAACTGATGTCCACAGAATGGGGCCCCGTTGTCTGTCTTAAGTACTTTAGGTACTCCATAGGCCGAGAACATGTGGTCCAAAGCCGGGATGACATGATGAGTGGCGGTCGATCATATGAGCCGCACGTCAGGATATCGTGAGTACTCATCCATCACAGCCAGGACGTATTTGCCTCCCTCGATGGGCCCAAAGAAATCGGCCGCGACTGCCTCCCATATTTTCTGTGGGAGCTCCGACATGAGCAGTGGCTCAGGGTGTCGATTTGGCGTGATGAGGCAGCATGTGGGGCATGCTTTTAGTGCTGTTTCCTCTAGCGCGTCCATGTGAGGAAACCATACCTTCTGGCGGAGCATGCGTTTTGTGGATACCATGCCCCTGTGCGTTTCGTGTGCGAGCTCTATGACTTTGGCCCTCATTGCTTCAGGGATGACTAGTTTACAGTCTTTTAGGAGCAGGTGATCTTCTGACACTACGAGCTCGTCCTTCACTTGTAGTTCTACATCCTCCCGCACCTTGTCACCTGATGCTCTCCCCTTTTACGTTGCCCTTCGCCACCGTCCCGTCTCCAATCCTTCGCAGATGATGCTACAGGCTGGGTTGCTTTCTGTTTCTCTGGTGAGTGCTTCCATGTGTATGCCCTCTGGAGCGGACTGATGGATGAGGTACCTGTCGGCCACTGATGGTTGTGGTAAGCTCTCCTCCCGTGGTCTCATGGATAGAAAGTCAGCCGGGTTTTCGCCTTTCCCTGGTCTATGAATGTTCTCAAACGCATAGTCCTGAAGTCTCAGACCCCATCGGGCGATTTGTGGGGGCATTTTGGCTTGAGGGTTGCCATATAGGAACAATAGAGCCTGATGGTCCGTGACAACTTGAAATGGTTTCCCATACAGGAACAGGTGGAAGTGCTTGCATGCCCATACAACGGCAAGTCCTTCCTTCTCTGCCTGGGAGTAGGCAGTTTCCGTGGTGGATAGGCTGTGACTGGCATAGGCCACTATGTGTTTTCGTGAAGGATCCTTTGGGTCCAGTTGTGCCAGTATGGCACCTAGGCCAACGGAGCTGGCATCGACCGTAAGCTCAGTCTTCCTGCTAGGGTCATAGTATGACATATTCTCCGCTTTCGCAACTCTTTCCGTTATCAGTTCGAATGCCTTTTGGCACTCCTGTGTCCACTCGAATTTCACGTCCTGGTGTGTCAACTGTCTGAGTGGTTCGCTGACTGACGCGAAGTCCCGGATGTACCGATTACAATAACTGGCTAGGCCTAGGAACGACCGCAGCTCTGACACGTTGGATGGGGCTGCCGTGTCGTTCAGTGCTGCCACTTTGTCTGGGTCAGGAGTCATTCCTGATTCGAAGAAGACATGTCCGAAGAATTTTAAGGTGTTTTTCCGAAATTCGCACTTGTCTCTATTTAACGTGAGATTTGCATTGTGTAGGGCCTTGCATACTAGCATTAGGGTCTCATCATGCTTGTTCACATCAGTTCCGAAAACCAATATGTCGTCCGAATAGTTGAGGCAGTTGGGGATGTGTTTTATAATGTTATGAACTTCGGCCTGGAAGGTTTCTGCTGCCGAGGACACCCCGAAACTTAGCCTCTTGTCTCTGAAAAGGCTGATGTGCGTGACAAACGTTGTGATGTTTCTACTCTCGGGGTGCAGGACTAGCTGATGATATCCTTTTTGCAGGTCCAGTTTGGAAAAGACCTTTGCCCCGTTCAGCAGGTGTATCATGTCCGTGATGCGTGGCGCGGGGTGCCTCTCCCTTTTGATGGCCTGAATCGGACGTCGCATGTCCACGCACAGTCTTATGGCCTCAGAGCCTTTCTTAGGAACGGGGACAATCGATGACATCTTGTTCCAGTAGTTTTTGGAGTTCATCTTCAACTTTCTTCTGGATGTTGACTGGAATCCCGCGGTATGGCTGGGCTACAGGGCAGATTGAGTCATCTACATGGAGCCTTATTTGTCTGTTTCGGAGTTTTCCTATTCCTTTGAAAATGTTGGGGTACAGGTTGTTTATCATTTCAACTGAAATTGAAACTGAGGAAGCAACCACTGTCTGTCTCGGTGGCTAAGACATATATTGGTACCCTCATTTCGTGGCCTTTGTACCGGCAAAGTCCGCTGAATTGTCCCAGGCATTTTAAGGGTGTCTTGGCTCCATATGCATATATGTCCATGGTTGTCGGGTGTAACTTGGGTTTTTGCGGAAGGTCATTGTATATCTTTTCACTCACCACATTGACGGTGGCTCCTGTGTCTATGAAAAATTCTGTCGGCCTCTCTTGCAGTTTAATGATGAGCGTTGGGCTGTGTGCCGTTGCCCAGCGCGTATACATAGGCCTTTTTCTTTTGGTCGCTCCCTGACGAGCTGGGGTCAGAGTCTGTGGGGGACTGTTCCACCAAGCATCGCACGTGGCGTCGGGATCTGCGTTCAGGTCTTGCGTGCATCACAAACCTTCTTCTTTCTCTTCTCCTCTGCTGGTCTTCTCCCGATTCCCTATCTCGCTGATCGCTTGTGGGTTGGTTTTGAGTGTTCGGGGTGTTGGGGGCTGGGTTATTGGTTGACGCCCCTCCGTATCTACTCCTCGGGCGAGATGTATTTTCTTTGGTCCTGTCTCTGCCTCGATCACGGAATAGTCTACACACTGCTTTGAAGTGTCCTTCTTCGCCACACGAGGTGCACCTCTGACCTACGGCTGGGCACGTCCCTTTCTGCGGGCATTCAAACCCACATTTGTAACAGAAGAGTTCTTCAGATTTCTTCTCCAGTTGCAATCTGTTGATGTTTTCTCCCGTATTGGTGTTGCCAAAGCTCTCGACTTGGGAGTCAAATGCTCTCTCAACTCTCGCTAGGATTTCTTCTAGCGTGCGGGACTTCTGAAGTAGCTTCCGGCGGAAAGCTTGAGACTCGCATCCGGAAATTATTTGTGATCTTAAGGCTTCGGTGTTCGAGTAATTTGCAAAGTCACAGTGCTTTAGTTTGGTGCGTAATTGCATCACATATACATCCATAGTTTCCCCTTTGGCCTGCTTGGTGCTATGAAACAGGTGCCTTTCATAATCTACGTTAGTATGGGGTGCGAAGTACGCAGCTGGCACATCCTTGAGATCTTGGATTGAGTCTATAGAATCTTGAGGCATCTCATCGATTATGTCTCGGGTTGCTGACCCTACAGCTAGTTTCAGGAGACATACTTGTCTTGCGTTGGCGACTGGCCCTGTGGCTCCCATGTACAGGTCAAAATCCCTGATCCCCTTGGTCCACCGAGGGCCCATGTTGCTCATGTCTGTTACGTCGAATGCTCCTGGCATTTGAGCTGCCAGGGTGTCCGGCAGTTGGTATGGTATATGGTCTGGTGTGGGTGCCCCTGGGGCTGGAGGTGCATTCCCCTGCGCTTGCCCTCCTTGGCCGTCATGTTGACCTGACATGGTGTAGGGGGTGGTGCTTACTTCTTATGTTGCCACGAGCCCTGCTCCGTGAATGTGCTGCATGTCTGTGAGGAAGCTTCTCTAATTATCCTCTCGCCTCCTTTCAGGGGGTCCTGCCTTCTGCTAGTGTCGGATGGCCGCCACACGTGGCACGAGCACCATCGAAGAGACAAAACACACTGACCCCTCCTGGGGCTTCCGTGGTATTGGGCACTGTGTACTGTGGCCCTTTGCAGCTGACCGCTGCTCGAACACGTGGGCCTCTGCTTGCAGCTGACTGCTGCGCGAGGATTACTTTCCCCGCTCTGCGCAACGTGGCAGTGCCTCTTCCCGAGCACCGATGAACGCTTCAGTGTGCAATCACAGCCGCGGCCCGGGCCGAATATTACTGTGCGCCAGCTGGGCGGGTCCACGCTCGCGAGCACTCCGGTCGCGGTTGCAGTGGGCGGGCTGCTGGGCTCTTAGGAGTGTTGCCCTGCCCGCCATCCCATCCTCGTCGCCATTGTGATAGTGGCGCGCGGCATCGCTGGCTATGGCGCAGCAATAAAGGAGTCGGACACGGAGCTCTTCAAACACGCGTCTTACTTTATTGTCTTTCCACATTGAACTCCCCGACCCCGCCCCCCTGCGTCACTTCACTTTCCCCCTCAGTTCCTCCCGCCCCCGTTGTCACGGAGACGTCAACGTGACAGTCAGTAACTTGGCGCCTCTTGCCTAACAAAGTGGTGCAATCAAATGTATATACTACGGAGCAAAGTCGCTTTCGACTTAGATAATTTTCCTGACACGCACCTGGTTGCAGCTCTGGCAGACACTTTGTCTTTACCAATTATTTTGAGGCTGAAGCTCTATTGGCTCCAGTGGGTGTCCCCACGCCTCAGGGATTGGTTTCCAGACACGCCAAAGGAAACCCAGCGTTAACCAACAGCTGGGAAAGTGGCGTCCAGCTATGGGGTATCAGACACTCAAAAGCTGGCGACATTGCCTGACTCAGCGGCTTTGGTGCCTGAAGAGGCCCTTAAATTTAAATGTCAGTCGGATTCCCGACTCAGACGCAGGTCCTACCGAGCATGCGATTCATGGGGACGTGGAGCACCTCGCCCCTGTCTGCAATCCCGCCCACCAGACTTTACCACTCGCCATCATTATATGCTTCAGATGACTAAGTCTTTTGAACCTTTGGCGCATGCTCATCAAAGGCCCATGCATAAGGAAGCTGCCACGCTCCTCCCCATATCACCTAACGATGCAGCCAACGCAGCTACTCCAGTGTTGTATGCTCTAAATTATACCTTGACTAATGTGGTACATTCATACGAAACCTTACATGAGGGCAACAAGGATTTAAAAACAACCTGGGCTTCCTTAATAGCCAAGTTAAGCTTTATTGAATGGTTTGCTTTACTTTCATCTAAGGACTTGGGGTTTAATGTTTAACATGTTCTTAATAGTGCACAGGTTTTATCTGACAATTCTACAGGTGTTGTGTATGTCAGTCACCAAACCCTGTTGTCAGGTGTTTTACTGGCCAAGTAGGGAGAGGTACAGGAAGTGGCTCTGGTTCTGGACATTACTAGTACTGAGCCTGATGCCCCTATGGCAGTAACTATGTCGGATCTCCTGCCTAAAATCCACAGAAAAACTACAGACAGAAATGTGCAAGTGTTCCCTATAGAGGATAGGGTTTTTCTGATGAAAAAGCCCCAAAACATCAAAATATCCCAAAAGTAAAAAAATAAGCGCTCCCGCAAATGTCTCCCTCATTTAAATGCCAGACTGGGGTTCATAGTCACTCTCGCGACCCGGTAATGTGCAGCAAAAGATGGGTAATGGCAGGGGAGCTGTATCAGCCAAAGTTGATGTAGTTGATGCTCCGGCACAAGGTCGGACAACTAGTGCTGGCCAAGTACCGGCAAAAGCTCACAACCGCTTAATTAACAATGGGCCTCATTCCGAGTTTGGAGGTAGCCATGGCGCTATTAGCGCCATGGCTGCCTCCAAAATCGGTCCGACTCCAGTCTGGTGAAGCGAGTAATTACCGGTCCAGTCCGAGGTCGGCGGGACCGGTAATTCCCCATTCACCAGAGCCATTCCCCATTCCTATTTGAGCCCCCATTGGGCTCAATGGGAAGAGGGAAGGCGGCAATAACGGTACCGTAAATTACGGTACCGTTATTGACCCCGGTATCCCTTTGCGGGTCCCGTCCATAACGCCTGGTAAAACCAGGCGTTAAGGGAGGGACCCGCAAAGGGAACCCGGAATAGGGCGCAAAGGGATTACCGGCACCAGTGTCCTTACCGTGCAGGTAATCCCTTTGCGCCCACCTCGTAATGAGGCCCAATGTCACTAAAATCTCTAATGTCGCAGTCGATTGTGAGCACTCCGGTTAAATCTTTGCCGGGAGGGTACAGGGGTTTTTCATCAAAATAACACAGGGGACAAGATTGTCAAGAACAAGCGTAGAAAACAGCCAAGGGTAGGCCGGTAGGGAAAAATGCAATTATGCACTTTATGAAACCATTACTCGCCCCAATAACGGAAAGTATGATAGACCTAGATTTGAGTATCCTCACAGTTCATCCTGATGATGAGGACGAGGACTGAGAGGGTATGTCCTCCTTTGATTTAATAACAAGGCCCCATGAGTGTGTACAATCTGTTTCTCATGCTATCACAGATATGGAGAATGAAGTTGCACAGTCGGTCTGCCTAGTGTTTTTGTGGGTAACACTTGTGATCCAGATTTTAAAAGTACTGCTGGGCAGCAAAATATTGAGTTGTGCCATGAGGAAGACTTACCCGCCTTACAGTCTGGTCAAAGAGCGGTACAGTGTAGTTCTCCCCCTTTACGAGTGTGGAAGATAGACGAGTTAAGTTAATACGGCCATCAGTCACCAGTCAATTTCGATATGGCCAGGTGGTTGAAGAGAGGTCAGAGGGTGAAATTAAAGAATTGCAGGGCGGGTGGCCTAACCTAATGGCCCGTGATTTGAGGAAGATAAAACAATCAGCCATCCCACCAGCGGTTAGCGTGCCATCATCTCAGTTGGGCTAAAGATTGGTACGTTGTAGTTCGCCACCCTTCTTAACCCTGGAAGCAAACTTATGGGGCCATCACTAAACAGTCACCTTGGTCAAGTGCAGGCAGCCTATGAGAGGATCGATGGGTTACCACATGAGTTGCAGTGTGGGGGGCCAAATTCGAGGGTACCAAGCTTGAGGGTCCCAAATCAATCTGTCAGCTGGCAGAGGTCCTCTGTAAATGACTGAGTAGGTTGGACTAAAGGGAAGAGGCTGTTATGTCAAAGGAAGATTATATAGGGCCTCATTACATGTTAGGCGGTAATGGAATAATGGTACCGGTAAGGGATTACCGGTATCGCTAAATTCCCTAGCCAATCACGACCCGGAGTGGCCGCTATTAGCGGCACCGCTAAGAACGGTGCCACTAATAGCGGCAAGTCCGTGGGCGCGCGACCCCTCAGGTCGTAAATAGCGGCATGGCGCTAATAGCACGCCATTACAAGGCATGCATACATGCAAATAGCGGCACAGTATTGGCCGAAGAAGCCCATAACGGCATGGAGGAAATACCGGCAGTACCGGGAGGAGTATGGCGATATTAGCCCAGCAAGCCACACCAGTGCACCCAATCATACCACCGAGGCAGCCAGCAATCCCCAGGATTCTAGCCATTCCACTCAATCTAACCCCTGAGCAGATACACACCCTGTGCCGCCTGGACCGGGATACCATTACCACCATGGGGGACATGAATCACAACGATATAGTGAGCCACATAGACATCCGTACTGCCATCCCCCCTCTACTGAAGGTGGTAACTGTGCTCCACTACCTGGCCACAGGCAACTACCAGCATACGGTAGGGCAAATGCATGGCATTTCACAACCAGTATTCACATGCACGCTGACCCAGGTGCTCGATGCCCCCCTGAAGCACACAAGTGAACACATATCCCTGCCACGGACAGCCCAGGAGATCTCCAACGACAAAGTTGCCATCTATTCACTGGCATGTATCCCAAGTAGCATTGGGGCAATCGACTGTACCCATGTGGAAATGGTGCCCCCACATCACAATGAGGCTGTCTACCGAAACAGAACGCATTATCACTCCATCAATGTCCAAATGGCATGTGACTCAAAAAAGAGAATAACACATCATGACCGATACCCCTGATCAACCTGTGAATCAATGGTCCTGCGGAACACAAAGATACCACACAACATGGAGCGCCATGGTGGACAAAATGTGTGGCTACTTGGTGAGTAGCAGGGCAGGCACATGGCAGTGTGATGTGGGGTGTGTTTGGGGGGGGAAGAGATGCATACTCCAACTGGTTGTGGACTGTCGTCCATACAATAAAGGGACATACAGATGTACGCCAATGTCCACCAACGCAGCACACAATGGAGAGGACACGAAACCACATGCAAGTAGTAAACTGCACAACAAAGACATCAATCCATAATGCAATACATGACACATCTATCCACATGCACATTGCACATCATACCATACCCTACATGACACAAAGCTGCTACATGCAGCCAATATGCATAATGTAAATGTGCGTTGAACAACATCACAACAGATATGCGCCCTTGAGTGCATGCAAATGGATCACCTGTAGCCATTGTACAGAACCACATCCGTACACCACTACTGATGTGCCGCTTCACAGCATGGGGACAATGGAATCATTATGGCAGTACACTAGCAGTGTCGTACAAAGGTTGTCTGGGCACAGGAACACCTAGGACCTATCCACACCCAGGACATGGGAAATACTGCCGGAGGCATGCATGGTGCACGTCCACTTGCAGGGATTAGCTTACATTCTCACATTGCAGTTACAATGATCGTCTCTATGCATGCTGGGATTCGTGGATGCAAATCAGAATGCTAACAGAAATTAGTGTGAAATTTCCAGGTTGCAATTGAGGTGACCAGTAACAAGGCCCCATTGTTCCAGCCATGCAGGTGATGCTGGCTATCCCCTGAAGATTCGGCTCCTTACCCCTATACTGAACCCACAGAACAGGCATGAAGAGGAATAGAACCTTGCACACAACCGTACCCGCGTCGTGATTGAGCAGGCATTTGGACTTCTGAAGACACGGCTCTGGTGCCTAAGCTGGCATGGCATGGCATGTGTCATGCAGCACAATATGTGTATCAGAAGGAATGTGCCTATGCCCCCTGACATTGACATGCAACCACCTGATGAAGATGATGTTGATGGGGATGAGGATGGGTGAAATGGGCCGCCAGGACATGCAAGAGGCGATGGCCAGGAGGGACACGATGTGCGTCAGCATCTGATATATCAAATATTCTGGAAGACAAGGGTCAACTATTTTGGATGGAGATGGGTATTGTTGCCTTGCTGTATGTGGTGAGGCGCACAATGGACCCTGACCCCAATAAAGTACACATACACAATGATGAAGACCAAGCCTGGGTTTCAACTTGTCAACAGTGTATTATGTTAAATTCGTGAACAAAAGTGTATGGCCCCAACTGTGCAAACACCCTTTCCCCCCTCCCCCCACAACACTCCCAAAAACACCCTTTCCCCCTCCCCCCACAACACTCCCAAAAACACCCTTTCCCCCATCCCCCCACAACACTCCCAAAAACACCCTTTCCCCCCTCCCCCCACAACACCCCCATGTGTGGCTTGTAGTGCGTAGGTGTCCTGCTGCACATGTGCCAGCTAGTTCTTGCTGGCCCTACTTCTCATGGTCTCCACCGCCATTGGGAGGTTGGGATGGCGTGCGCCTCATGGTGCGCAAGGAGCGGCGGCGGGGGCTTGTCTGACGTGAACTCGCAGAGGAGGAGGTGCCCGGTTGATCCTGTGTTGGGGGGGAATGTTGTCGCTCCATAGCGTCCGCTATGCGTGTGAGGACCTGCCTCAGTTGGGCCATCTCCTCGCACAGCCTGTTTGTGCAGGCCTCCATGCCCTCTCTTGTCTGGCTTGCATTCGACCTAACCTCCTCCCTCAGACGGGCTGCCTCTTCCACATGCTGGCCAACCAGCCCTGTAATTTCCACCTGCCTCTGGCTGATGCTTGCCAGGTCATGGTGACTGCGTCCAGTTCTTGGGGTGGCTGCTGCGCCCTGGTCCATGCCTCGGCCATCAGGTGAGGACACCTGAGGGCTCCAGCGCCCTTCCACGGTGTTGTTGCCAGATTGTCCATGGCTACTTGATTGCGATGGTGGCCGTGGGCTTGTCTCAATGGATTGCGGGGGGCTGGGGGTCTGCCTTTGCGTTTCAAGGTCAATGGTCTCCTCCACGTCTGACAGCGGCGTGGTGGCTGCTGCCTCACCAGTGGAACTGGTGGCAGCAGAGAGCGGGCCCTCCGTGCTTGTTTCCAATGACGGGGGGAACACTGCCGTGGGTGCATCAACTGTAGCAGCCGTGGCTTCAGGCCGTGTTGAACTGGCGCTCTTGCTGCCTTTCCCCCTCTGCTGGTGCTCACCCCTCCCTGTGCCCCTTGAGGTGGTGGCAGTGTCCCCTGACTCCTGTGTCCTGGCCTTTTTCTTGGCTGGGGGAGCATGTGTCACAGTGCCCTGTTCATCACTGTCTGTCTGTGATCCTGTGGGGGGCAAAAATAGGGAATATCATTGGTGATGGTTCTACGTGCCTTATGCAGAATGATTACGTCATGCCGCACTATGCATTGGGACGTCTTTAGTTGGGAATCCGGTAATGGGGATGTCGGGTGGTCATGCATTAATGGGTCTGTGTTGCACGTGTATGTGGTGATGCGTGCATGTGTGTGTGTTGGGGTGTGACACTCACATTGGCAGGGTTGTGTGCATGTATGTTTGTGGCTGGATCCATGGGCTGATTCTGGACTCAGATTTGGGGGGCCTCTCACCCTTCACAGTGCATTGTTTAATGTGTACACTCACCTCCATCTGATGAAGTGGGCGCACCATGCTCCATGTTTCCGACTCCCTCGATGGATTCCACGCCAATTGTGCTGGCGCAGGTCTCCTCCCACTCCCGAAGTTTTATTGGTGAATCAGCACCACCTCCTGTGGCCATAGCCAGGTTGCGATTTGCGGCCAGTATGCTGCGGACCCGGAGCCGTAGATCGTCCCACCGCTTTCTGCAGTCCTTGACAGTGCGGGTGGTGGTGCCCACCGCACTGACTTTGTGGGCACCCTCTGCCCAGATGGCCTTTTTCTTCACGAGGGTCTCACGCCGCATGTCATTGGTGAATACTACATTTGCATTTGCCGCAAGGCTCTCGGTTAACATGATCAGCTCCTTGCTGGTGAATTTTTCTTTGCGCTGCCGATCCGCGCCTTTCTTGATGTCCTTTGGCATCTTCAGGGTATCCGGGATGATTTGCTGTTGGAGTCGTGTGGAAACAGGTCCTGGGTGCTGAGGATAGCAATGGATTGTGTTTTTAAAGATGGCTGCCGTGCTCTTTCCCGTTCCCGTGCAATGACGCTATTTTCGCTTCCGCTATTTTGCGGTCACCGCTATTTGCATGTAGCGGGAGGTCGGAAGTGCTATCAGCGCTTTTGTCGAAGCCGGTAAGGGACTTTTTGAGGTCTCTTGCAGCATGGCGGTAGGGTCATTACCGGCATGGCGCTCTGCTCGTGTCCGCGTACTCGTAATGCCATGCTATTAGCGGCATCATGCCAAGCCGGACACGTTAATAGCGCCATGCCGGTAATGGCCCGATTTTACCGCATAACGTGTAATGAGGCCCCATATGTTACATCTTTTGGGCTACCCTGCGAGGTGCACTGAAGAGGCTTTTTCAACAACTCTAACGGATTTATTTGCACAGTGGTCAACAAATCATAATCTTCCTTTTATTGTATTAGGTGATTTAAATACAGAGTGCCTTGACGTATCATGGTACTCGTCTGCCCCTCACAAAAACGCGGGGTAGAAATTAAGAAAGCGTAGCATGTTGATTCCACAGGAACTTAAGATATGGGACCTACAGACTCTAAATAGGTGCATTTCGGGTGATTCTCCTTCACAGTAGTAACTTCTCCAGCTGTAACATGGAGACCGTCCCAAAGTTTTAGATTAATAAGGGTGCGCCCTCTTTATTGTTGCTTGATGACCGTGATTTAACGGACCTGTTCAACTATGTATATGTGGTCCAAAGTCTTTTCTCTAGCTTTTGGAGAAGTTCATACCTTGGCCGTGTAGGCCGCCAGGGTGGTCATCTACATGTGTTCGATAAAGCAGTATGTGATAAAAAGGGAGAACAGCCCTCCTATTTGAGGTTATTAAGAAATCGACAGACCCCAATGCGTGTTGCTAAGACACGATTAGCATAACAAGTGTTCAAAAATTGGACAAAAGTGTCATAAATGTATGTTGACCCAACAGGACTCCTAATCAATGTTGATGGCAGTATCAACTAAGCAAGACAGTTTGTTTTGGACCCCATTAAGTCATCTGGTACACAAGTACCTTCACAAGAGAATCCCATCAAAGAAGTGGTTTGGGTAAATCACTTTGTAAAAGTGTATCATGGTGGGGCCGACTCCATTGCGCTCCCTTGCGAAATCTTTGGTGGGTGGGGGTTGATTCTAGTAGAGGAGGACATGTTGCATTGTATAAATAAGTGTAAGCTGTCAAGGGCCCCAGGGCCGGACGGTTTATCAAACTGCACTTTTAAATCTGACCTTGCTTTGTGGGCTCAGATTTTGTTTGATTTATTTAGTAACATAGTTAGGACCAGCGAAATACCTCATTCATTGGCTGGTGCCAATATTATTTTAATATTCAAAAAGGGGGATAGATTCGACCCCAGAAATTACTGCCCGATATCCCTGTTGGACGCCAGCAGTAACATTTTCTTCACATTACTATTACTCCTTGTCTTGTCTTATGTATTATGAATGACACAAGCACTAGTAAGATCGTTATTTTGTCCTCCCTTTGTTTCCCCCCTCCCAGTCTTGTCGCGCCCAGAAACACTTGTGTACATGCGCGTTATAAATGCCACATCATATCATCTCATATATCAAATGTGAGGGGTCAGAAATGTAAGGGGGACCATGTTCTGAAGTTTTCCCAGCATATGCCATTTTATTATAGTGTAAGGTTGGATGAACGCCTCACTATCCCTAGCCTGATGAGGATTTCCCTGCCTAAAATAAACATAACGAAACACTCTAACTAAGGACATCTGTCCTTCACACTTATACATATAAAAAATAAATAATGAAAAACATGGTAGTTCAAAACAATAACGATTAGCCACAGTCTCTCTTCATAACCTGGGCGAGTGCCCCTTCCCCAAATTTAAACGTGATTCTGCTTCACAGATCAAAAAATGAAGAAAACAAGGAAATCCGGATCTGTAACAAAGTCCCAATATAGTTTGATACAATCTCAACTGTTTAACAGAAAGTTCCAACACGGCTCTGTTATGACCGGCTCTTGGGTCATAGTGATATAAAAAGGATACAGTGGCAGGTACACTTCATAGATGCTTTATTCAGTTCTTCAGTTACAGGATCAGATGACATCAAGTCCATCGGGAGATTAGGAGGAACCTAAGTAAGAACCCACTGGCTCCCACCACCCAGGCTCACATCTCAACTTCAACTGCCTGGATTAGAACCCGTTCATACACAAGCACTCCAAGCTTACCTCACACATTCCACAAATTACATCACCACATACATACAGCATTCAGAGGGTGAAACCTAAGCCTAAGAAAGGAAGGCTAATCCCAACAGGCTCTTCTTCCTCATTAAACAAGTTTTAAGCTCCTCAATAGCAACAATAATTGTCTTGGTCACGATGATTCGCCATTTTAACAACTCAAGGAAATACAACTTCTCTGTGACAGCCTTACACGGCTCTTCCTCCAGCACCAGTAGCACATAAAATGTCTCTGTCAGGCACCTAGTAGCACTCCTTCAAATTCCACCTGGCCTGTTCCTATGCCAGGCCTACAATTTCCACAGGTTTGCCATGTGGGTATACTCCCCTGACCGAACAGCTTTTCACAAGAATTAGTGCTTGTTTGGTCAATATAAACTGGAAATGGGATTTCAACAACTTCACAGCCTTCAACAAATTGCAGCTTCAAAACGTTCAGCAACTTTTCAGGGAAAACAAGATTCAAGGTGCGCTTTAACACTCTTCTGCAAATTATGCTCCTCTCCTTCTAGATATCTTTTCCCAGAAGGGCAGCCTTTTTGCCACTCTTGAAGCCCCACTACACAAGCAACCAAAGACTGATAGGGGTACAGTCTCTTCCTGGCTTTGGCAATGTGTGAGTATCTCACAGACATGCCAACATTCAGACGCACCCGAGAGGGAGATTTCATCATATAAATCAGGAGATGTAAATGTTCCCATAGGAATGCATTGGGGCTAGAAGTATTTTAGGTGGGAGAATGTGAAAAATTGCAATATTTTTCACGGAAAAGTCGGGAGGCTCCCGCCTAAATCGGGAGGGTTGGCATGTATGATCTCAGCTTGTACTAGATTTTGCATACAATGTGGGCAACACGTTTCAGAGTTCACAGCCCTTTCATTAGCCCCCTTCTGCTGTTGTAAATATTGATAGATGGCGTTTGCCTTGATTTTAGTGTCTCTTGGCTTGGGCAATGCTTATTGACATTAACTATTAACAAAGTCGGCCCCATGAGTGGTTGTGTTTTCCACATACTCACACTTTCAATATTACAGTCATTTGGATTTGATATTTTAGGATTTTGCTGCTTTTCCCAAGTTCAGTATTAAGAAATAACTAGGGAGTCTCATTCAAGCACACACGAGTACTGCTTCGGCTGTTTTGCAAAAGTTTGGTATTCAAAAGTAACGTGTGAATTACGTTATTACATTACATTACATTATTTATAAGGAGCGTACAAAGTGGCCAGAAGGCATACGGGCGCCGAAGAGACTGTAAGCCAGTTAGTCAGGATACAGAGGTCTGATTAGACCCTCTCATTTAAATAGATAGGTTTTAAGGTATTTCTTAAAAGCATCCAATGTTGGGCCGTTTCTCACATCTGGAGGGAGAGCATTCCATTTTGCCGGGGCGGCAACCCAGAAAGACCCCCTTCTGACAATTTCCAGTGAGGTTTTTGGGATTTGCAGAAGTATTTTTCCTTTAGAGCGGAGCATCCATGCCTCCGGTTTGTATGACAATTGATTCGCAATATAAACTGGGAGGGAATTATTGAGAGCTTTATAGGTGATGGTGAGCAACCTGAAATCAATCCTCTGTGCAATGGGTAACCAATGCAGTTTTCTCCTCTCCTCTGACACATGTGCGAACTTTCGTAAGCCCATGATCGCTCTAATGGTACTATTCTGCACCACTTGGAGTTTTACAAACTCGATTTTTCCAATTCCTATAAGCACAGAGCCACAATAATCCATTTTTGAAGAGATGATAGCTCGAGCAATCGTTTCTTTTGAGATAAGAAAGGGCGAATGTGTGACAGAAGTTTGATATAATAGGCCGAAGCTGCTACCAGACTATTGACATGGGAAGACATATTCAAGGTCTGATCAAATGTGACCCCTACAATTTTTATTTTTTCCTTCGTTGGGATGACAAGGTCCGCAATGCGGAAAGATACATACTCTGGGGCGAGTTTGGCAAGTCTAGGTCTGGAGCCAATGATCAGAAGCTCAGTCTTGCCATGATTAATCATTTTCATTCACACGCGAGTGATGTTTCTGCTGCTTTACACTCGTTCTGCTTCTACGCGAGCACCTTTCACTCGCCACATGCCTGCTTCCAACTCGCAAGCAGTGTCAAAGCGCTCCGGGTCACTGACAACCTGAGAACTCCCCGGATTAGACACGCGCCTCTGTTCCCCTCGCTGCTCACAAGACTTCTGCTGCTGTGGCTCCTCGCAACCAGGCAAACTGATTTGGTATGTCTGCCTTCGCCCACCTCACTTCCACCTAGAGCTTCTCTTGCTCCTAAGGCCCTCCGGTGCACGCCAGCAACCGGATATAGCCTCAAGGCCCTCGGGTGCATTTCACCTGAGACAGCCTCCTGCATGCTTCCCGCTGCTCAGCCGCTGCAGAACAGGTCACCAGAGGGGAAGCTTTCCTTCTGCACACTTCCCGCTGAGCAACCTCTGCACTTCAGATTTCTGGGGGCACAAACCCTCTCAGGACCGGCAGCTGATATCTGCCAAGCAATAGTCCTGGTGTGCTCTCTCTCCTCCAGATTCTGCCTGGGCTGCCAACAAAAGCCATGCTGCTTCTACTTCTGACTTCCTCTACTTCTCACCAACCACGCCAACTCTATGGCCGGCACCTGAGGGGGCCTTTTAAGTATCTATGGCTCCCTCAGTTCTGGGTCTTCTTCATTAATCAGCTGATCACTTCTGCAACATTGATGGTTATTACAACATGCCATTACATACTTTGGCATTGCGGAGCCATCCTCCTAGAGGAAGACAAATACTGCATCTCATCACACGGATTCCCTTCACGTCCCTGGGACCTTTCTCCTCCCAGGTGATCCTGCCGCAGAACACCACCCCCAAGGTCAGGATCAAGAAGCATTTACCTTTCCCTGGCCACCTTGAAGGAGACTTTAGGCAGGGAATAGTGAGGAGTCCATAGGATTCCTCACATAAAGAAATTGGAGACTTGGGCAAAGAGAGAAAATCTGATGGCAGTGTGTCAGGCTGCTTTGATGAAGGAGGTGGGGACTTCTCAAAACAGTTTTTTTTTAAAGTTGATGTGGGGTCAAGCCAAGAAACCGGGAGCTGCTGTTTATATTGCTTTCCTGGACATGGTCCAGGCTTTTGACTGCGTGAATAGAGGCAGGCTCTGGCGAATGATGCAGGAAAAGAAATGCCCACTGCACACAGACATCTGTGTCTACGTTAGACTGGACCAACAAGGGAACTTTAGTAGATGGATCAAGACCAGTCGTGGGCTGCGACAAGGTTGTGTTTTAGCCCAGTTTTTATTGAACATTTGTATTCATGACATTGGTCGAGCTTTTATTAATATCCTCACCAATCCCCCGCGGCTGGGTCTATTCCAGGACCAGTATATGGCGTATGTGGGCGATCTTGTTCTTTGTGACCTTACAGCCATTGGCTTTCAACAAGATCTGGGGGCAGTGCATTATTATTTGAACAATCTGGATTGGCTATAAATGTGCGTAAAAACAAATGTGTTGATAATAAAACAGAAGTCCCAATCGCGCATAAAAGGCTGAATGTTTAATTTTTATTTGGGCAATGTAAAGATAGAAATGGTAACTGAGTATAGATAATTGGGAATTATGGTCCACAACAGTAAAAATAAGCAGGGTACACTTTTTAGCAAAATGGCTCAAGCTAGAAACTCCTCAGTCCAACTGTGTTTGCTGGATAAGCGTTTTGGTAAGTTTTCCATCCTTCCACTTTTGAAATGTTATCATCAGAAAATTCTTCCAAGGATTACTTATGGATCCCAAGCATATGGTGACTGTCTGAACTGGGCCAAGGTCGAGGCATTCTTATGGAGAAAAGCACTAGATCTTCCATCGGGTGTACCATTAAACATGATTAGACATGAATTAGGCCTTGTTTCCATTCAAGCCTGTATACATTGGCAGGTGTTACAGCTTTTTGTAAAAATATTGTGTCCACCAAAGCATTCACTATTTATATTTTTGCATATACAGCTGGAACAAGATACCTGCAAAGTATTGAAGTGTTGGGTACATAAATGCATGACCATGTTGGATGGGATAGACTGTTCAATGGAAGACCTGACATATGATCCAACCAAAGTAAAACACAAATTATATGAACTGGATTGGATAACTAACAGAGAAAGGATTGTGGAATATTATCTGTTTATTGTTCACCTTATGATATCAGACCATCTGATGTTTTAATGCAGTACTTGTGCAAATATCCATCCCTGGCTTTTAGAGCTAAATTTATAAGGTTGAGGTTAAGTTTGTTTTTAACAAACAAAGTCACAGATGTTGTATAGGAATTGCAAGAAATTAGATACTTTGTAGATTTTGTCACATCGAGGTTTAAACATTGAAACATTTGGTGGTAGCTTGTGAAAATCTGTTACCTGTAAGAAAACAATTGTTTACTAGGTTTTTTGAATATGATTCATTGCTATGACAAGATCATGCATGGAATCGAATGATGCATTAAAATGAAATATCTGTATGTATAAATGTTTTAAATTGTATTAATTTAGTTTGAAAAGTAGTGTAAACATATGTATTGTAATAATTATATTGTATGGTGTATTTACTGTATTTTGCTAAAGGTTAAATAGTTAACTATAAGTCAAATAAACAAATAAATGTATAAATGGTAATACAACTTCGAGTATTTAAACCAAACACATATCCACTGAGAAGAAGAGGTATTATTATTATTATGGCATTTGTTTAGCGCAGACCCAGCTTTGAGAAGCAATGGAGCGCTTTACAGAGGTATACAATGATACAGATACATAACGGAGCGCTTTACAGCGGTACACAAAAGTACAGATGGAAAACAGAGCACTATTCAGAGGTAACAACAGAACAGAAACACAGCAGGGGGTAGGATACAGAGGGGCACAGAGGAAGGGTACAGCTGTACTGGGTGGTGGGGAGAAAGGGGGGGCAGCCTCTAGTGAGTCAGGTGGCTCGAGGGGTGACGTGATGGCCTAGGTGTTGAGGAGGGGAGACTCCTTGAAGAGGTGGGTCTTGAGTTCTTTTCTGAATTGTAGGCACGTGGGGGCGAGTTTGAGGATACATAGTCTTGGGGTGTAGGCAGAAAAGACTTTTATTCTGGTCCTTTCCTTTTTGCAGCAGCAGATTACAAGTCTGCACGTGTCCTGGCTTCTGGTGGTACGGTGTACGCTGGAGATTCTGAGTTTCTCAGTGAGGTAGCTGGGTGACTTGAGGGCAACTACCTTTTAGATGATGCAGCAGCAAGAAAGTGATTTGTGCGTGTAGTGGGAGCCAGTGAAGGTCAGTGAGGGCTGGGGTGATGTGGTCATATCTGCATAGACCCTTGATAAAGCGTGCAGCCGCGTGTAGGACACTTCTGAGAGGACGACGGGAGGCCTTCGAAGAGTACATTTCCCCATCCAGGTGGGATAGAACCAGTACTTGAATTGTGTATCTAAAGCTGTCTGGAGGGAGGAAGGGCTTGACTTTCCGCAGGAGGGAGAGCTGATACCAAGCTGTCTGAGTTTTCTTAGCTATGTGTGTCTTGAAGGAGAGGTGTTTGTTTTTTGATGTGGAACCTGAGCGACTTGGCGCAGGAGCTGAGCTCGGGTGTGAAACCCTCAGAATTCATGGCTGATAACCAGGCTTGTATGTCTGGGTGTTCGGTGTTGTTGGTGAGGAGTAGGAATTCGGTCTTGGAGGGGTTGAGCTTCAAGTATGCACTGGACATCCAAGACTGGATCTGTGAGAAGCAGGTTTTAAACCTATTACTTCCCGCTACCGGGGCACATAGGTAAGGGCCTGCAGTCTGCAAGCACTTGCTCGTTTGGTGCCTAATTGTTCATTTTCTTTAATTTGAACATCCTGCCACCTCGCTGCATGTGTACTGACTAGCCATCTGTTTAGATCTTGCCATGTACTTTTGTTTTACATCTACCATCTCGGCCTTGCCCAAACTAGCCCTTTGCATTAACATCTTGCTTGCACTTGAATACATCCTGATGCCGCCTCACAGTATGTATGCTGACTAGCCTTGCTTTTTCATCTTGTTCTGTAAATATTGTGAATCATCTTGCCCCTTCGCAGCGTGCTCCATACACTCTTCCTCTCCCTGCTCCCTCCCCCTGTCCGCCCATGACCCCCCCGTTGGGCACTTTGCCCGACTTAACTGAAGCCCCTTGGGCAGCCCCCTGCCCGTTGCAGCCCCCTCGGCAAAGGGCAGCTCCCCAGTAGCAGCTCCAGAGGGTGTTTGCCGGTGTTTGCCGTGGGAGCATGGAGCGCAACTGTCAACCAGCAGCGACTGACAAGGTAAGAAAACTGTGGGCAGGGGGAACAGCCATTACTGCTCCATATTTAACAGTCCCTTCTCTCTTATTACTCCAATTAGCTAAGTGTGCAGTCTGCTGCACGTCGCAATTTGTTATCAATATCTGGGAATGGGTGAATTTTGTTAATTCACCATATGGGGCTTTCCCTCTTCCTAGGAAAGTCGAATCTGCGTGTTTTAACATTTGCTGTTTTGTTTTAAAAATAGGCATTTCCCTCTATCCCTCCATCTAGGATTCTCCTCTATCCTGAAACTCGCTTCTAGGTGTCTTGCTTTTCTGCTGTACAATGTAAGCTAAGCTTTATTCCCTTTCCTGGACACTTTTATTCTAGATTGTTGCTTTGTTGTGTGGTGTAGCTCGGTGTCATGCACTGCAGTTTCTCCCTCTCTCCCTCTCTCTCCCCTTCCTTCTCTCCGGGCTCTCGCTCAATGGTGCTCTCTATCTCCCCTATCTTATCTAACTGCTATTCTATCACCTATCCTATCCCTCTGTCAAAGTTCGGAAGGAAAATGTTCAAAAAGGATCTCCTGGTCTCCAATCCAGGCCTGCCCATCGCTGACACCTATGTCAACGCTTATTCCAGGCAGACTTTCACTGACATCCTCTTTGTCGTTCCCTCGCCGGACCTTTGGACTCCCCTTATGGTCAAAATGCTCTCCCTTTTTTCTTCCTCTCCAAATAATGGTGGTACCCGTTGGGAAGTACTTTTGGCATCTTTCTGTCCTCTAGGGCCATCATTAATGTCTTCCAGAAGGCACTGCCATGGTCCAGGACTCTCAGCCCAACCTCCTCCTTTTTGATAGGCATCTTCCGTCTCTCATCAACTTCCTCCCTCCTCCTGCCACTCCTCCTTCTGCCAAACCTCTGGCCCATCTGCCACATCCGACGGGTGTACCGCACTCCTGTACCCCTCCTGAGAAGACCTTAAAAAGTGGCAACCTGCTCCACTTATCTACCCTCAACTCTCGCTCTGCTGTCAAACACTCCTCTGACATCTGCCACCTCCTTGAAGACCTCAACTTCAACGTCCTCGCTCCCACCGAGAAGTGGTTCACTGCCAGCTCTGTCACGTGTTTTGACACTCTCCTCCCTGTGTTATACAAGATCCTCTATAAATCTATGCCTAACTCGTCCGGCGGTGGAGTGGCCCTGATCTTCCCTGAGTGTGTCCCTGCTACTATCATACCCACTGAGGCCTACTCCTCTTTCGAATACCTCATCTGCAGGCATGGTGTCTCGCCTGTCCACTCTCTGACTCTGGCCACCATCTGCAGGCCCCCTAGCCAGGTATCCCTCTTCCTCTCAGAGTGGGCTGACCTCACTTCTTCTCTCCTGGCCTCTACCTCCAAGCTTCTCCTCAGAGACTTCAATATTCACCTCAACTCCCCTGATGTGGCCTCTGGACTCTTCCGCAACCTCTGTGACTCCCTTTCCCTCTTCATTCTTCCCTCTGGTCCGACGCACTCAGTCAGACACACGTTTGATGCTCTCATCTCGGCAGACATTTGCATCTCAAACCCTCTCATTACTCCTCTCTGCTGGTCTGATCATGCTCACCTGTCATTCTCTCCTGTCCTCCCATCTGGACTAAGCCCCCGCCTGCAGTGCCAGTCTCCTTCTCCGTCATTCGACCTATGAAGCGAGTGTCAGTTGCTGCTTTTGCCGCCACCTTCACTCCCCATCCTACTGCTGCCACTGACTCTCACTCTGACACAGCCCTTTCTAACCTTCATCTCTTCATCTCTAACACTCTGGACTTCCTTGCCCCTGTCATGAGGATCTGCATGAAACCTGCCTCCAAGTGCAACTCCTGGTTTTACTCTGACTTGGCCTCTCTGAAAAGCAATTGCAGAGCAGCTGAGCGTAAGTGGCAGACTTCAAGCACATCCTCTGACAAACTGGCTTGCTGCCTGCTCCAAAGGCATTGCAGACTTTCCATCTGCTCGAAGAAGAGGGCCTATATCCAATCCTGCATCTCTTTGGCCGCTAAAAACACGGCTGAACTCTTCAAAATCTGCAAGGAACTCGCCAATCCTACTGCAGTCTCCACTTCTCCTCTGTATTCCTTGGCCCTTTGCACTTCTCTGGCCTCTCACTTCATTATTAAAACTCAGAACATACTGGGCCTCATTACGAGGTTGGTGCTAGTCCTGGCGCTATTGGCGCCAGGACTAGCACCAATACTGGTACCGCCACCGACTTGGTGGTATGGGGACTTACCGGTCTATTCCGACCTTTGCGGGACCGGTAAATCCCCATTTGAAAAGCCATTCCCCATTCCCATTTGAGCCCCCATAGGGCTCAAGGGGAAGGCGGCAATAACGGTACCGTAAATTACGGTACCGTTCTTGACCCCAGTATCCCTTTGCGGGTCCCGTCCATAACGCCTGGTAAAACCAGGCGTTAAGGGAGGGACCCGCAAAGCGAACCCGGAATAGGGCGCCAAGGGATTACCGGCACTGGTGTCCTTACCGGTACCGGTAATCCCTTTGCGCCCACCTCATAATGAGGCCCACTGTCCTCTCTCTCCTCTATGCCACGCCCTTCTCCCTCACTCACTCTCAAGCCTCCCTTGGCCTCCCTCCCCCTTCCCTCCTACTCTCCTCTTTCTCACCCATATCACCTGATGAGGTTTCCAGACAAGTCTGCTCCATGAAAGTCTCATCCAAACAGGTTCTCTCCTGATCCTCTAGAACTATCAAGGACAACATTGTCTCCCTCGCTCGAGCCATTGCTGATTTCTGCAGTCACTCCTTTGCCACTGGATCCTTCCCGTCACTCCTCAAGCACTCCCTTGCGCACCATCTCCTCAAAAAGCATTCTGCTGACCCTTCCTGTCTGGCTAGCTACCGCCCTATCTCCATTACCCCCTTCCTGGGCAAACTATTGGAGAAGATGGCCATCTCCCAACTTATCCACCACACTGAATCTGTTGGTTGTCTCAATGACCACCAGTCTGGCTTAAGAGCTGTCAGAGGCACGGAAACTGAAATCCTGAACACTCTTGAGGACTTGCTCTCTAATCCCGATTCTAACTCTCCTTCCGTTCTCATTCTTCTTGACCTTTCCTCTGCCTTTGATACGGTCAATCATGCCACCCTTATAAATCGGCTCTGTGATACCCTTAGCATCATGGACCTGGCTCTGGACTGGCTGACCTCTTTCCTCTCTGAACGACCATCCTAGGTTCAACTTGGCCCTTTTCTCTCCTCCATCTCGCTCTCCAACTGTGGTGTCCCTCAGGGCTCTATTCTCTCTTCTTAGCTTTTCAACATCTACCTTGCCCCCCTAGCCGATTTGATCTCTGCCTCCTCTCCTAACTTCCAGTGATATGCTGACAACAAGCAACTCTCCTTCAAGCTTCCCTCCTCTACCTCCTCCTCTCTCATTTCTGTCTGTCTGCTATTCAGGCATGGTGCACTGCTAACAATCTCTGCCTCAATGCCAGTAAGACTGAGATCCTTCTCATTGGGAATCCAGCTCCCACCTTCCCTCCTACACTCTGACCGCCCTCCATGGGTCCCCTCGCCTCACTCTCCTGTGAGGCAAAAAACCTTGGTGTCATCTTCAACTCCTCGCTCTCCTCACATCACAGACCTTGTCAAGAAGGCCCACTTTGACCTGCACCTCCTCAGAGGCATTCTCTCTTTCCTCATCTTCCCCCAGAAACTCAATGTCTCCAGACCTCTGGTCCTCTCCAGGCTGGACTACTGCAACAGCCTCTTCCTCAGCCTACCTAGCTCCTCTCTTCATCCCCTTTAACTAATCCAGAATAGGACTGCAAGATTTATCCTTGGCCTCAAGCCCAGGGACCGCATCTCCCAGCCCTAAAATCTCTCCAATGGCTTCCGGTTGCTGTGAGGATCAAGTTCAAAACCCTCTGCATCATCCACAAGACTTTCTGGGGCCTGAGACCCCGCTACATCCAACTCTCTCTCCCTAAATACCTCTCTGCTAGAACCCTTCGGTCTTCCAACTCCAACTCTCTGCAGATCAGGCGCTTCTCCAAGTAGAGAGGGCGGGGTAGATCCCTCTCCTACGCAGGTGCCTCCCGTCACGCGCAGCCACGACCGCCATCTGCGCTGCCCACATCACGTACCTGCTGGTTCTTGGCGACTGTATCCCCGGTGGTGCGGGTGGGCGCATCAGCGTCTGGGGACCCTGGGATGTCTGCGGGAGCAGGAGCACCCTTGGGGTATTCCGTGATGGTGCCGCAATCGCACAGGATGCTTCCGGGGGTTGGAGCCGCCCCATGCTTATGTCACGACACGGCCATTAAAGCTAGGGTCATGTGAACTTGTTCTCGGCTACTGGGTTTGGTTTCCTAGGAAACCGATGACGCCAGAGGATGACCACGCTCACTATAAAAGGCTGGCATGTTCTCTCAACAGTGCGTCTTAACGCTCCCATGGTTAAGGCCTGTTGCCTTTCCTTTCCATGGTCCTTCTGGCTTTTTCCAAGCTCTTTTGCTTGACTGGTGGCTCTCTTCTCTGCTCTGCTGCTGCCTGTTGGCTCTCCTCTCAGCCCTACTTGCTTGTTGCTTCTTTGCTGCCATAGTGTCTCTGATTTTTCTGCCTCACTTGTGTTTCCCACTTCCTTTACTCCTTTCCTGCGTACGTGACTACTGACAGAGGCTGACCCGGCCCAAGTCCATACATCAGCTTGGGATGGAAGGGGGCTGAGTCTTCTGCCTGCACAGACTGCGGTTCACCCTGGATGACTCGCGACCCGATGCCTCCAAGAAGAAAGGGAAAGGCTCATCACAGCAAGGACATGGTAAGCAACGTCCTAGTGATCAAACCCTTGACCGATTAAGACACCATAAATCCGAATACGACATGGAGGCATTTCAAGTTTTGCGGGACAAACTGCAGGCACTACGCTTGGAAGTTGCCTCTTTGAAACAAGAAATCAGCAGCCTCTGGGCAGCAATAGCACATGATGTTGCAGCAACAGCCTCTGAGAACACAGCAGCCCATTTCACGACCATGAAGTTTGATGGGGACCCGAGGAAACTGACCAAATTTGTGAACCACTGCAAGATTCAGTTCTTGTTTAGGCCGGCTCATTTTGCGCATGACAAAGCAATGATAGGATATATCAACAACTTGGTGGGTAATGCATTGGCTTGGGCTGCGACTTATGCGTCTTCAAACAGCCCTATACTGAACACCTTTCAGGACTTTGAAAGGTATTCTTGGAGATGTTCCAATCCCCCAACCAGATATCGAAAGCCCAGAATCAGCTCATGCAGATCAAACAGGGTTCCCAGGATCTGCTAATGTACATTAGACGCTTTCGCCAGTTGGCTGCTGATGCACAATGGCCTGTTGTAACATAACAACACCCTGTTCAAACACGGATTGCAGGAAGAACTGAAGAACAAACTTGTGCATTACGGGGAACCTCAGGACCTTAATGTCTTGATTGAACTAGTACCGAAAGAAGGGGAGAAAGAAGACGAATGCAGCAACATTACCCTCTGACACTACCTGTCCCGCCCAGCCTCTGATGGTCGCTGCTGAACCCCAAGTCGAACCAATACAGTTAGGGGCAGTACGTGGTCCCTTGACCGAGGAGGAAAAGAAAAGAAGAAGAACAATCCGCCTTTGTTTGTATTGCAGTGGTGCTGGCCACTTTTTGGGATCCTGTCTGGTCTGGTCTCCTAAGGCCGCGGAAAACTAGTAGGCTTGCTGTCTGAAAGGAAGACAACAGCAAGGCTGTCCTACTCCTCGTCTCTTCCTGATACCAACCAGGGGGTTAATGCCGAAGTCTTGTCTTTTAGTCCTTGAAATCCATCTGTTTAATGCAGACACAACAAGCGATCACTACCATGGCATTGTTAGATTCAGGGGGGTCAGGTAACTACATTGGCCAGGCATTCGCAACCCTACATGACATACCGTTAGTGGAGAAAGGATGTCCGGCAGCGGTGGCCCTGATAGACGGTTCATTGATCTCCTCGGGTCCCGTTACCCATCACTCAGTGGCTGTTGGTATAAGAATCAACCAACACCAAGAATGAATCGCTTTTTATTTGCTTCAAACTCAGTCACACCCATTGGTACTCGGTCTCCCATTGTTAACATACCCAATGCATTCATCAACTGGGCCACGCAGACCATAATATCCGAAATGTTTACTATCTGGTGTTGTATTAGGAAGGCTGAAGGAACACACATGACTTCCACATTGCTTGCTTCCAACAGTGCCACGTCCAACATTTGTACCATTCATGGAGTCCCTTCGGTGTACTCAGAGTACAAGAGAGTCTTTGCAGAACCAGAAGATATACATCTCCCACCACACCGTCCCCTTGACTGCTCCCTCACCCTTCTACCCTTCTACCTAACCTTCTACGGCAGGAACTCCAACAATACTTGAAGGAATGTCTACAGAAAGGGTATATCATGCCATCTCAATCTCCTGCAGGCGCACCTTTGTTCTTTTTGCCCAAGAAAGTGGCTACCTGAGGCCTTGTGTTGATTATCGGGAGCTGAACAGTATCACAGTGAAGGACCAGTATCCCCTGCCTCTTATCCGTGACATTCTGGAATCTCTGAAGGGTGCCCACCATTTCACAAAACTGGATCTGCATGGTGCCTACCACTTGGTCCAGATAAAGAGAGGGGATGAATGTAAGACGGCATTCAAGACTCCTCAGGGCCACTTTGAATACAGAGTGATGGTCTTCAGGCTCTGTAATGCCCCATCGGTCTTCCAAAGATGTATGGATACCGTCTTTTCGGATCTCATCGGATTGACCATGTGAGCATACCTTGATGACATCCTAATCTTCTATCCCACTCTCGAGGAACATCAGGAGCATGTGGCACAGATGCTATGGTGCTTGGAGTCCAATCATATGTATGCCAAACCCACCAAATACATGTTGCATCAACAGAACATCGACTTCCTAGGACACACTGTCAGCAAAAACGGTATTCAGATGGATCAAAGCAAGGTCCAAGCCATTAAGAATTGGCAGAGCGCCAACAACCGAAAGGCGACACAAAGCTTCCTGGGTTTTGCGAACTATTATTGGAATTTCATCGCTGACTTCGCTCAGTTATCCCTGGCCATAATCCGGGTGTTATGCCCCAATCGACCTTTCCAGTGGGGTCCACCAGCTGAATTGGCCTTTCAGAAGTTAAAAAGGGCCTTCATGTTTGCACCCATTCTCCGCCATCCTGATGATTCCGCCCCCTTATCCATTGAAGTCAATGCTACAGATAGAGCCATTGGGGCATTATTATTACAGACTGATCTCCAGACCTTGGTGCAACATCTCACCGCATACTACTCTTGAAAGTTAACCCCCAGTGAAGTAAACTATTCGGTGATCGAAAAGGAACTCTTGGCCATCAAAGGAGCCTTTGAGCAATGGAGATATCACATTCAGGGAGCACAACATACCTTAACCGTCCGCACATATCATTGTAACCTCCAACATCTGCAATCTTTGCCGTGCCGTAACAGCCGACAGGCGCAGTGGGCTTTCTTATTTTCTCAATACGACTTCGTCCTTACGCACATCTCCGGTTCCTCCAACGTACGTGCTGATGCATTACCCTGATCTTTGGATCCGAGTGCCATTCCAGAGGAGTACCCTGCAACCATTTTGCATTATAAGCATTTTGTGGGCATCCTTCTATCCTTCTTCGACCAACTCTGTTCTGCTAATTCAGCAGATCCCACAGTACCTGGTCTTTTGGACCGGCAGGAAGTGCCCAGTAAGGATGGTTAATTGTTCTACTGCAAGCGGTGATTTATACCCACCCCTGAACTATGGAAGCAGATCCTTTTTGGGTGTCACAATGCACCCCAGGCTGGAGAGAGAGGTTTAAAGACCACTTTGGAATTGGTCTCCCGTACCTTTTGGTGGCCCGGACTGAATAAACAGATTGCTACCTATGTGAAATCTTGTCCGGTGTGTGCCCAGTCTAAAACCTCACGCCAGAGAGCGGTCGGCTTGCTACAACCCATCGAGAAACAACCCAGCGTTTGGCATACCAGTGCCGTGGATTTCATCGTGGAACTCTGGAAGTCTAATAATAACATCTGGATAATGGTGGTAGTCGTTTCCTTCTCCAAACTGGCCAACTTTGTACCCATGACAGGCTTGCCTACAGCTACACTAATGGCTAATGTGTTTCTCCATGAGGTCTACCGCCTACATGGATTACCCTCCAAGATCAAATCAGACCGTGGATCACAGTTCATCGCCCATTTCTGGACACAGCTCTATAAGCATCTGAAAATACAAAAGTGACTGACTTCAGGTTACCATCCCCAAAACCAATGGCCAGACTGAGAGAACAAACCAGACACTCGAGCAATACCTCAGTTGCTATGCCACTGTTACACAGGACAATTGGCGTTTTTGTTTGGATATGGCAGAATTCTACTTATAACAATTCTTGGCATACCTCTATGCAGAGTCCACAATTTTTGGTTACCTACGGCCAACATCTCAGTCTGTCCCCAATGGGGTGTATCACAGACAGCCCTGTGCCGTCTGCAGATGCCATGGTGCGATATGTTCAGCAGATTCAACTGCTTATGGGTTCCATTCTAGAGGACAATAGGACCCTTGCCAAGCAGCAAGCAGATTAACACTGTCGCCTGAAAACCCTGTACCAGAGAGAGGACCAGATATGGTTGTCCTCCAGGAATCTGCCCCTGCGTAATTTGCCTGTCAAATTGCCTCCTAAATATCTGGGCCCTTTTGTGATTCTGAAGAAGATTTCGTCGGTGGCCTACTATCTTTTACTACCAGCTGTATGGCAGATACATCCTGTGTTTCATGTTTCCTTGATGAAACCTTTTGTGCCTGATCCCTACAGGGGGCTGCCTGTCCGGCCTACCCCGGTGGACGCTGATGTTTCTTCTGAGTATGTGGTTTGTTCCATTTGTGACTCATTTCTATAGGGGGCGCCTGTACTACCTGATTGACTGGGAAGGTTATGCCCCTGTGGATCGCACCTGGGAAGCGGCCTCTCAGGTCCACGCCCCACGTCTGATTAGATTATTTCACCTTTGGTTCCCCTGGAAACCTGCTGTTCTGTTGTCACGCGCAGCCATGACCACCAGCCGCGATGCCCCACCACGTACTTGCTGGTTCTTGGCGACTGTTTCCCTGCTGGTGCGGGCGGGCAGTTCAGCATCTTTGGTCCCTGGGATGTCTGTGGAAGCTGGAGGCACCAGGGGGTATTATGTGATGGTGCTGCAGTCCCACAGGATGCTTTCGGGGTTGGGCCGCGCCGTGCTTACATCACAACGCAGACTTCAAAGCTAGGTTCCCTTGCGATTTGAATTGGGCATCTTATCAATTCATATTCAAGTCTCTTGGAAGAGATGCTGTCTCTTTCGAAAATATTTATTGGGCCTTGTCACGAATAATTTGCTCTCAATACTGGCCAATTATCTACTGCTGTCCCCACACTCCTTTCCATCTAGTTGGAGAGACAGTGTACTTTCTGACTTGTCTGAAGCAAATATTTTGTTGGATCTTTTGCTTAATAATCCAACGAGAGCTAAACTTAAGTTATACCAACTGGATTGGCATCACACCCAACAGAAATGCTTATTGCTAAAAGATTTTGATAGACCTTCTTTTGGTCATAAAAAATTTCATCAATCAGCTGACTATCTATTGAAGTGTCCGTCAAATGCACTTAGAAGTCAAATTCTAAGATTTCGTATGAATTTATGGCCACCCAATCAAATCTTATTGAGAAGGGGACTAATCCATTGTGATGCATCGTATTGTCGATTCTGCAAAATTGCGGGAATGGAAGAGACATTAAAACATCTACTAATTGTGTGTGTTGCGTTGAGGAAGCAAAGGATAACTGTTTTACACAAGTTAACTCAAACACATTACTTGACGCGCTCAGATGATGAAATGTGGAATGAACTATTTGCTACTTCTTTCAATGAGAATAGCCACAATGCAATTTTTAAGCTCAGTATTGTCCATAGATTGATTTTGTATTAATCAAGCTGATTACACTGTATTTAAAAATAACACGTAGTCACTTAAGATTATTTTACTTTGGACTGCTAGATTTTATATGTTTAGGTATTAGTTAGTTTATATGTGGCTAATGCTGTGAATTAAGTTTGACAAGATACTTTTATGTTGATTTTATATTTTCATGGTGTTTCTTTTTGTCTCTTCTTGATGTGTTATGATATGATTTGTAATTTAAAGTGTTATATAGAAATTTGTTTTGAAAGGTTAATTTAATTTAACCAACCAAAATAAATCAAACATTTTTTTTAAAAAGCTAGGTTCATGTAACCTTGTTCCCGGCTACTCCGTTCGTTCACTATAAAAAGCTGCCATGTTCTCTCAACAGTGCGTCTTAACGCTCCCATGGTTCAGGACCGTTGCCTTTGGCTCTCTTCTCTGCTGCCTGCCTGTTGGATCTCCTCTCAGCCCTACTTGCTTGTTGCTTCTTTGCTTCCATCCTGCTTCTGATTAATCTGCCTCACTCCTGTTTCCAACTTCCTTCAATCCTTTCCTACTGTCAGAGGATGGCTCCTTTGTCATACTACTGGACATCTAGCAAGCACTTCCTGGCCCAGTGGTACCCTCGTGGTTCCACTGCCTTACACCACGTTAATTCTGGGAAGTGAGCATTGCCGCGGTGTGTGAGAGCCGGTCTCCGACCGGGCCCAAGTCCATACATCAGCTTGGGACAGAAGGGGTCTGTGTCTCCTGCCTGCATTGACCCCAGTACACCTTGGATGACTCGTGACCTGGTGCCTCAAAGAAGAAAGGGAAAGGTTCATCAAAGCAAGGACACAGTAAGCAGTGGCCTAGTGATCAAGCCCTTGACACCTCCCTCAGGAAAGGCCTCCCTGCCCCTCTCAGACTTGAGCCGGATCTCCTTAAGTTCTGTAAGCTTCTCTCCTTTTCTCGTCCTCCTTCCCTCTCCCCCTCCCCTGCTAATGTTCCTCCTCTGCCTCTCGACTGGCTGCCTGGTTCCCTCAGATTCTCACAGGGCACCAGGCCCTCCCCGACCAGTCTACCCCTGCACTTGGTCTCCTCTACCCCACCACCCACCTGCATTTCCATTCTGGGCTCCCTCCCCCTGCACTAGCCTGGCTGGGCCTGCCCCCCTGAACCCTTCCAGCCCCGTTCCTCGCACTAACCACATGGACCTTCTGCCCCTGCACTCTCTCCTCCATGGGCTCTGTCCATCTGGCCTCCCCTGGCACGTGCTTAACCCTCCAACACCCTCTCACCTCTCCCCTGCACCTCTTTAGTGCACTTGAACCATCTGAATGTCACAAGGTCTAGTAGGACTGTTTTCGTTTTGTCATCCCAGTTCTCTGCCACTTGTCTTGTTGCGCCTTGAAACACATTGTGTATAGGCACATTATAAAAACCCAATAAATAAATAAAATAAGTAAATATGGATGTCCTTGATGGAGTCGATCTTGAGGAATAGCTGTGTGTCATCGGCGTATTGGTGGATGTTGTGCATGGCTAGGAGGGCTCCCAGTGGCTCCATGCCTAGATTAAAGATCACCAGGGAGAGGATGGAACGCTGCAGGACTCCACAGGTGATGGGTAGCATTGGTGAACTAGATGAGTCGATCTGAACAAACTGCTGGCGGTTGACGAGGTAGGATGTGAACCAGCGTAGGGCAAGGTTGCTGATCCCCATGCACCGATGTAGGGTGTCTGTAAGCACCTGGTGGTCTACTGTGTTGAAAGTGGCCAAGAGGTCGAGCAAAACCAAGGGGCAGAGGTAGAAGTCATCAATGATGTTGAGGGCATTGTCAACCACCTCTAAGGCTGCTGTGTCTGTGCTGCTTCTAGGTCTGAACCTGGATTGGTAGGTTTGGAAGAGATTGTTGGTTTTGATGTGTTGTTGCAGTTGTGCAGCTAATGCTTTCTCAACCATCTTACTTAGGAAGGGAAGATGGGTGATGGTGCGATAGATACCTAGGTTGTCGGGATCCAGTGTGGGTTTATTTAGAAGAGGGAGGATTTGTCCTGTTTTTAAGGTCAGTAGGAAGGTGCCTTGAGTTAGGGAGCTGTTGATGATCTCCAGATAGGGAAGGAGAGCTTCTGTGGGGAGGGTCTTGAGGATGGATGCTGGGAGGATGTCGTCTGTATACAATGTGGCTTTGAGGGCGGCCATGGTTTCTACCAGGTTCTCTGTCGAGAGTGTCTTGAATGTTGTCCAGGGTATGGAGATTTCGCCAGGCGCGCGTGAGGTGGGTCTGTGGATGCAGAGTTAGTGTCTATGTGCTGGAGAATCATGCTGATTTTTCAATTAAAAAGGTATTGATTATTCCTTTAGCAGCACCAAGTTTTCTTTTGTTTCCTGACGACTCTTTTGATGAGATTGAGTTCTTGCATGTACCAAGATGCTGACGGTTTCGGTTTGCATGTGCGTTGTTTCAGAGTTGCGTGTTGGTCGATGGAGGCTGAGAGTGTGGCATTGAGTGCTTCCAGTAAAGAGTCGCAGTTCGGTTGGGTTGTTTGGTCCATGTAAGGTGGAGGTTGGCAAGACCTTCCGTGAGGGCTTCCACCAGGAAGTTCTTGAAGGACCTGAAGGTTTGTGTGATGGGTTTCTGCCGGGAGTGCTTGACTGGGGCGGTGTGCAGGATGCTGAAAGGCATGGCTAGGTGGTCAGACCAGTCAAGTGGGAGAGGAGAGCTGTAGTGGAGGGAAGACAGTGCTGTGATGATTAGGTTGAGGATGTTAACGTTCTAGAGGGTTCGGGTGTAGGGGTGTACCGAACTTCGGCCTCGAGTAGGTATTCAGACGTATTTCGGCTGAAAACCACCTATTCGGCTTTGGATGAATATTTTATTTACTGGTATCTTACTCTAAGCCAAAGTTGCACCCCTAGCTGTAATGTTGCCTGCATTGAACACTGATTTAAAAGCGCCAAGTGCCATGGCAGCGGTATTTCCTCCTTGTAAGGGTTTGCCGGCGAATGTTGCTGCCGCCATTGGAGCAGATTGATTAGGAAGGACAAAATGACACCTCATTACCATGAGATGAATGGCCAGCCTGCTTGTCCTGCCCTCCTCTATCGGGCAAGAAAGGGATGCCAGTGCCCCTGAGATCTAGCACGGCCCTCGCTCTAGTGTCTCACCGGATGAAAATGTTTCATGCGCATCTGCATGTAAATGTGCTCAGACTAACATGATCGTTCCATCGTGTGAATGCATATATGCATACACACTTTTTGCGCGTATTCATGCCATGTGACTGTTTGTTAAAGTGAGTGCCTGCTTGTGAGTATGGGGGTATACTTTCACCTTTAGAAAGTTGTGCACCAGCTTTCACTTTTCCAACAAGTACGCTACACCCATATGTGATGGACGAATTTCTTAGCTGTACGTTGGCATCTTTAAAAGAATGTATTTGGTTATTTGTCACCACTACGTATATGCAAGCGAGTGTGCACACATACACACGTTGCATACGCTTGCAGGGTGAATACACATGCATTCTGTAGTTTGCGAATAACAGGTATGCCAACGGTATCCAGTAGACGGCAGGGTTCTCTGGATAGAGATTGTTCTCACAGTGCACACAGCATCTGGATGACATTTCATGTTAGCAGCCGTTGGAGAAAAAAACATTGAAGAGGAAGGAGTTTTCGTTAAGGGCTTACTTTCCCCCCAGGAGGCCCATCATGCAGACCAGGACAATGGGGCTGTGTGGCTTTGAGCTTTAATGGGGCTCTGCGGGTGCGAGTGGGTCGCCGCTCGGTAGAAAGTTCTTGAAATATAATCAATAAAGGGAATTGCTCATCTTCTTGAAAACAAATTATAAGGTAACAGCCAAAGTGAGCTAAACCAGATGGGAGTGCCACATAGACAAAGAAAACACAGAGGCTTCACACAAAAGGTAGAAGGGGCTGGCACTGCACTGAAAGCAGGGCTCTCTCCCTCCTCCTCTATGCACCACGAGAGGATGTGGAGAACGTAGGAGGAAAGCGGTTCAGGAGCCGGCAAGGAGCTGACTCATGTGTGTGGCAAGCATTGCCAGGTAGGGGCATGACTTTGAGGTGGACCATGTTGTGGGACAATGACACAGAGACTATCCAGCAAGATACTCTGCAAAACCACAGAGAGCGAAGCAGAGAAGGAAAGGAAGAGGCTGAAAGCATTTATCGGCACAGCGTGATTCTGACCTACAGTAAGAACAGGTGACGCCAACCCAGAGGTAACATGAAAGGCGGGAGACCCGGGTAGGCGCAAAACAGATGAGACTATCACGAATACCGGGAGATTCATCATACTCGTCCCAGTAACTGTGAGAGCAGCAGAATATATAACGAATGCCAAAGGACTCAGCATACTCGTCCCAGTAATTGTTACAGCAGCAAAGAATGTAACAGAAACCAAGGAACTCATCATACTCTACCCAGTAACAGTGGAAGAAGCAGAGTATATAACGAATACAGAGAAACTCCTCACATTCCTCCCAGTGATTATAATAGCAGTAAAGAGAGTGAAGAATTTTGAAAGATTTGCAAAAATCTGTCTCAGTGGTTGGGAAGACCAAGACATAAGTAAAGAGGAGCAGAAGAACCTATATGTTGGTTCACATAAGTGGAACTGCTCAGAAGATAACAAAGAGGTAAAAAGGGCCGGGAACACTGGTCTGCGTGGAATGAGAGACTGTGAAACAAGTACAAGTGAGAAAGATATTAATGCAAAAGAAATCCAGAGGAGTAAAGGCCAAGAGCCTGAAGTGGGTTAACAAAGAACTGTAAATAAGTTAAGACACAGAATACCTGAGAAAAGATGAGAGAGTCCACTTGAGGAATTAAAGGAACTGATTAATTACGGCACAAGGAACTACCTCAAGATAGACTAGTGATGACTGCCAGGACAAGACGGTTGTGAGCCGAGTGAGCTCCGTACACCCAGTCCCCGAAAGGAGTACCAAAGGATGGAGAGCCCTTAAATATGCCAAATCCCGCCGGCAGGAAGGTTGGGAGAAGCAGCAGGAAACCGAAAGCAGGGTCCAGGCAGCTGCCGATGAGGCATCTCAGTGCAGGAATGGGACCGGTGTGCGACCTGGGCCGAGTGGTGGTGGTGAGTTTAGAGTCTGCAATGCTCTCCACAATCTGAGGTGACTGTGTGCCTGGCCCGGGGAGCTTCAATGTCCGGGTAACGGGCAGACACCATTGAGGCCACACCGTATCGTCCGAGGATGGGTGCCAGGTGTGTTTACTAGCATGGACATGGGGGGAGGGGGTCCACCCTCGTTGTGGTGGTCTGGGCCATTGGAACAGGCCGCGCCCAGGGTAATAATTCACTTAATATCTCCCTTGAGGATGCTTAATTAGCTATCATTGCCAGCAATTGAGGAGAACAGTATAAAAGGCAGACACAGTGCCCCAGACAACAGAATACATGTCTGAGCGATAACTGCTGATGCCCACCAAGGGGCAAATCATTTGTGGTAAGGGCAGTCCGTCACAGGGCCCAATGCCGAGACCAAAACCTAAAGACGCGGCCCCAGCGGCAAAACCGCATAGGAACGTACAAGAAGGAATCATTCATACAGAAATGCTGGGGTCTAGACAAAAAGCCGAACATCGTTGGGGGTCAGCTACACCTTCTGAGACTGTCCCAACTACACTGGACCAGGCAGCTATGGTGATGAGTAAGGAAGACTTGATGCAGTGTTTTCGTGAGTTTCAGGACACACTGACTAAATCCTTTCATGTGCAGTTCGCTAATATTAAGGAAGAACTGAAACTTACCCTACAGGAAATTAAAGGTGGACAGATATCACAGAGAATGCCATTGAAGAACTCACAGAGGACACTAGGAATAGCAATGAAACCCTGGAACATCTATCACATGTGGCCCAGAAGAACAAGTTACTTATCCGTGGTAATGTTTTTTTCGGCTGGATGTTCCTCCCACATATTCCCCATCTTTGATCTATCCAAGTCTGCTTGTTTGCAGTTTGCTTCCTTTTTTTTCTCATAGGGTCGACCGTCGTGCAGCCTTGGGTCTTGGTCTTTGACAGGCCTCCGTAGCATTCATTGTGATGTCGATGCTGGTATATGAAGCACGTGCGATGACCATTACCTCAGTTCTAGTTTTTTCCTCCTTTAATTTGCATTAGTCTGGAGGAGACAATCTTGACGTTGCGAGAAAGGAAGGTGTAAGATAGGGAAATTCTAGGCAAGCAAGAGGGGATGAATGGGAGGGCAATAACAAAGTTACTCACCGTAGTGACTACCTTACTCCTAGTCCATAGTCCCCTTTCCTCCATACTTGTGGGACATTCCGTCCTTCGGGACGGGACCAGGACACTTTTGTCAAAAAGCATCAAACATGAAATTTGTGTCCTTCTTTTATTTTTATGCAGGGTACCGCACGTGGCCGTAACCCCGCCCTCCTGAGCTCCGCCCTGCGCATCGCTGTAAGGCTAATGTGTAAAATGTGAGCCAGAATAACATGGCGTCAGTGCGCAGCCATTTTGAACACTCATCTACCATTGCAGTAATAAAGTCTGCGCTTCCGCGGGCCTCACAGAATGAACAAGTAGCGGGGAAAACAGAGCAAGGTCACACAGATATTTTGCAAGCGGACTGACAAGAGAGAATAGTTATTGTATTGTCCAGTGAAGGACGAATACAGAACGGGAGTTGGAGTGTGCTGCAGCTGCACGATAAGGGGTATGGGAATGCATGCAAGTAGAGAAGCAGAACGCAATTTGGAAGGGGTGGGGGATGCCCCATAAAGGAGAGGGCATCACGGAAAGGTTATTGTTGGATGTTGAACCCCGGGTGTTGCAGTCTCGCTGATAGGGAGGACGCTCCGCTTCAGACCCCGTTGACCATAGCAATCTCTTTGCCTACCTGCTGAGGGACTAAGCAGTGTTGTTTGGTGGCCAAGATGAAGTTTTCCTCTGCCTCATGGATCACCGTAATGACATTTATATTCTAATCTATCTATCTGTGTATACATGTTTGTATGTATTGGTGTCCTATTTGTTTATTATTAGCTATTTGCTATTAATAAAAGGCTTATAATGAGCCATTTTTTATAACCATATATGGTGTGTGTGTATCTCTTCTGCTAGTCTGAATCCAATTATTTGTTATTGCGAGAAGGAGCTGGGGAGACGTAAGTGTTGGTGTTCTTCCCTTATAGCCAAATAGACGAAATACATAATTGGCGCTGTGAGCAGGGTCTTTGTGCTGAAATGGATACCAAAGAATCTTGTTAATTAAGGTTTATGATATTGTACTCAGAACGGTAGGAAAAAAAAAAGTGTAGATTCTTTTTTTTTCCCCTTTGTGAAAAACATGTGTGCTGTTTTTAACGTGTGGGACGTGAAACATTCATTCTGTTGTTATGACCTCTTTGTTTAAAAAGAAGAGTAGCTCCACTGGCGGAGATTGCCCAGATATAACAATCCCAGGATGGTCAAAAAGCCCTTATGATAAAATTGCACAGACTTGGGCATGTGGTGCGGGATTAAGTGAAACATGGGATACTAGCATAGGAGAAGCAAGTCCAGATGAACTAATTAAATGTTTACAATTGGTCCCCATGGAGAAGGGGAAGGAGTGTTCAGCTCTCGGGAGACGGGGATGGATTTTATTGCATGCTTTCAGAAAAATACATCAATTAAATGTGGAATTACAAGATTCAGTTCAAAAGTTAGAAAAATAATTGGCTTCTTAAAGACAAATTGCTTTGATGCAACAGCTTCAATTAAAGTTATATCATGATAAAGCAGATAAATATCAAGTTGTTGCTGAACGTGCTGTGGTTAGAGTCGCAGGATATAATTATAGAAGAAGAAGAGGCAGAGTTAATTCACATAAAGTAGCAACAGTAATTGCTGCTGCGGATGTAAATTAGGATCCTGATAAATGGGATGGTGATGTTTTTGATAATACTACTATAAGTAGGGATTCTGATACATCAGATCCTTCACAGAAAGCGAAACTGATATGTAATCAATACAACAGATGCTGCTAGGTTTTTACCTTTGTCTAATGATGTTCAAATTCAGATAACACTACATGCAGGTCCTGCTCGAGATCATGATGGTAATGATGGACAATTATCTCTTTTGCAATTGGCTGCACAGGGATGTAATCACAAATATCCAATCACATCGGACTGGCCGACTAATGATAAAAACTTGGATACCTTGAAGATTTAGGTGAATGGGAAAAGCCCCAAAAACGAAGTCGTGAGACGGAGAGTCGATCAGAAAAACGTACTCCTGGCAAAAGGTTTGATAGCAGAGATTCACGCGTATAGAGAAAAGATATGTTTTTGGCTTTACTGAAAGATGGTGTCCCTAGAGAAGAAATAGATGGAATTCCAACACATGAGAAGTATTTATTATATAAAAACCAAGGTTTGGATGGAAAGGAACGCTATAAACAAGTAAAGCGACAGGACCTGCATAAGCCAAAAGATGAATTGGATCCTTTTGGATCGTCACAAGAGGGGGGTGAAGATGAGCTCTCTCGGATCTGGATCTCGATACCCGCCCAGCCAACTTATACTGATTTGAGAAAAATTGTGAGTGCATTAGTAGAGAGAGAATCGAAAGGCGTTCATTCTAAAGATGAATAGGATATTGGACAAGCTTCAGTGTCAGCGGGCCATGTTAAAGTAGACAGACAACCTCATGTTAAAGTTAAATTATTTTGGCATACCGGCAATATACAGGAGGTTTGTGCTTTAATTGATACTGGAGTGGAGGCCTCTTTGATTCACAGAAACCCTTCCAAATTTAAGGGTAAACGTTTTATGATTATTGGATTGGGTGCTAAAGAAACCTCAGCTGTACAAACTAAAATTGACATAAAAATTGGGCAATTGAAAAGAGGCACTTATCATGCACTAATCGTTCCCTTAGCAGAATACATTATTGGTTTTGATATTTTGGAGGGTCTAACCCTAGGTTTAGGTGGCAAAACATATCAATTTGGCGTAGATGCTTTTACTTGTTCTCCAGTTGTAGTGGGTCAATTGAACATACCCCCTGTGCAGGTTCAGATAGCAACTAAACGAGTGTCCATGAAACAATATCGGATTCCGGGTGGCCAAAAGGAGATTTCAAACACTATCAAAGACTATGTTGATGCGGGCGTATTCAATTCCGTGACTGCTGCCTGGAACAATCCGATCTGGCCTGTTAAAAATCCTGATGGTTGCTACAGGATGACAATTGATTACCGGAAATTAAACAAATATACTCCTCCATTAGTGCCTGCAGTACCTGATCCTGTGACGTTAATTGAAAATATACAAAAATGTGAGGGCACCTGGTATGCAGTGTTGGATTTGGCTAACGCCTTTTTCACTATACCGATTGCAGCTGATTGCCAAGAGCAGTTTGCATTTTCTTGAAATGGGAGACAATACACTTTTAATCGTTTTCCTATGGGCTATATGCATAGTCCGACTATTTGTCATCGACTGGGGGCTGAACATTTGGATAAAATTCAATGTTAATCAGATGTGCAAATTGTGCACTACATTGGTGACATACTAATTCAAGGCACAGATGAGCAAAGTGTGCGCATGCATTTAAACCTTATCATGGAAGGTTTGCGCAAAGAAGGGTGGGAGATAAATGATGCTAAATGCTAAGACACAAGGTCCATCAGAGACAGTTATTTTTCTAGGAATACAATGGGCCTCATTACACGGTAGGCGGCTATTAGCACCTTGGTCCAAGCTGGTAAATTACCGGCACCGCCTTGGAGGAAAGGGGAATTACCGCCCTATTCCAAGGTTGGCAGGGCGGTAATTCCCCCTTCCCCCATTGCCCTTCCCCATTCCCATTTTTGCCCCATAGGGCATAATGGGAATGGGGAAGGTGCTAATTACGGCACCGCAAATTGCGGTACCGTAATTAGCTCCCTGGTCCCTTTGCGGGTTGTTTTTTAACGCCTGCAAAAAGCAGGCGTTAAAGTATCCAACCCGCAAAGGGACCTCGTAGTAAGGCGGTAAGGGTTAACGGTCACCGGTACCATTAACGGTGACCGTTAACCCTTACCGCCTTCCGTGTAATGAGGCCCAATGGCATGATGGACATCGTGAAATGGTGCCTAAAGCAAAACAGAACATTCTTGAATTTCCCACGCCAAAAACTAAAAAACAAGCACAACAATGTATTGATTTATTCGGATTTTGGCGGCAGCATATTCCACTTTTAGGACAAATGTTGGCACCCCTTTATAAAATGACATGTAAAAAATATGAATTTTTATGGGGTGAAGAGCAAGACATGGCATTTCAATTGGCAAAAAGTGCCATTCAAAAAGTGCTTGATTTATGGCCATTGAGGGAAGGTGAAGTTGAATTGATTGTTTCTACTCAAAATTCCTACGTGGATTGGAGTCTATGGCAAAATCAAGACAGGAAACGAGTACTGTTGGGGTTTTGGAGTAGGAAATTACCTGATGCAGGTGATAGATATACCCCTTTTGAGAAACAGTTATGAGCCTGTTATTGGGCTTTAATAGACACTGAACAGATGACTGTGGGTCATGATGTAATTATACGACCAGAAATTCCTATTGTGCAGTGGGTGCTTAGTTCTCCTAAAACACACAGAATTGGGCATGCTCAGGAGGCTAGTGTGATCAAATGAAAATGGTATATACAAGACTGTGCCAAACCTGGTAAACCTGTGGCAAAGCTACATGAACAAGTGGCAGGAGTGCCGCTAATTGATCTTGAACCAGAGGATGATGAATTTGTGGAGAAATGTCCAGTTACTTGCGGGATCCCATATGGAGAATTACCTATTGAACAAACTGAACATACCTGGTTTACTGATGGCGCAGCTAAATATGTAGGGATCGAGCGGTATTTGAAAGCGGTTGCATACAATCCGAAGACAAAAAAGGTGCTTACTACAGCCGGAAAAGGGAAGAGTAGCCAATTTGCAGAACTATATGCTGTGTATCAGGCATTAAAACAGGAATCACCTGGTATCTGTCACATTTGTACTGATTCGTGGTCTGTTGCTAATGGTCTGGTGGTTTGGCTGCCGACTTAGAAAAAGAATGGATGGAAAATTCATAAAAAAGAATTGTGGGGTAAAGAATTATGGCAAGACATTGCTGACATGTTAGTGCACACTACTGTTACTGAATTTCATGTAGATGCACATTGTGCAACAGATTCATTGGAACGATGGTTCAATTCTGTTGCAGATGAACAGGCAAGAGTTAAAATTATGGACTCAAAAGCTGAGGAGGAAGACTTTGAGGGAATTGCTAAGTGGGCCCACCAGAAGAGTGGACATCTCAGAAAGAAGGCTACTATCAGGTGGGCACAAGACAGGGGAATCAATATCCCTTTAGAAATCATGAAAACTGTGATTTTGCAATGCCCTATATGCCAACATCAGAAGCATCGGTCTATTCCTCACATAATTCATGGCACATTAAAACATGGGAAGTTACCAGGTCAAATTTGGCAAATTGATTATATTGGCCCTATGCCTATAGTTAAAGGCTGTCAATATGCATGTACAATTGTGAACACATACTCAGGCTATTTAATGGTCTTGCCATGCAAGAGAACTATTCAATTGAATACGATTAAATTACTTGATCAGGTGGCTGTATATTATGGTATCCCATTACAAATTCAAAGTGATAATGGGCCTCATTACGGGTCTGGCGGTAGCCGTTCCTGTAACAAAGCCACGTCTGCTGCCGGACCCGTGATTTTACCGGCACCTGCAAATGGGCAATTACCGGGTCATGCCGAGGTCGGCGGATCCGGTAATTGCCCATTCGCGGGTGCCGGCAATAAGGTACTCCCCATCCCCATTCAGCCCCATAGGCCTGAATGGGAATGGGGAGCTCGGATGCACCGGCACCGTTCATAACGGTGCCGGTGCATCCACGAGGTGGGCTCGCGGGTGCCGCACTGCCCGTCAGGTCGGACCTGGTGGGCAGAGCGAGACCCGTGGGCACAACTCGTAGTATGGCGGTACGGTAGCAATGGTGCCGGTAGCGATACCGGCATCGTTGTTACCTTACCACCATACTTGTAATGAGGCCCAATGGCTCCCATTTTAAAGTCACGTCCCTGATTGAACGCATGAGCTGGTTATTGAAACAACAACTGTGCAAAATTTGTGATGGTACTTTGCAAAGCTGGCGCGAACACTTATCTGAAGCTGTCCACATTCTGAATAACCATCCTATTGCTCATGGTGAAACCCCATTAATCCGTATGTTAACACCAGCTTTGCAAATGAATCCAAACCGTGCACATGAAACTTTGCATTATTGGGAAACATCTACGGGTGCTATGCCTCCTTATCACGCCACTCCGGAGTCTGCAGGGGTGGATTTACATGCTAGACAAGAGATTTGCCTACAGCCTAAGGGTATTGCTGTGATCAATACTGGTATTGGTGTACATATTCCCTCTGCATTCATGGCTCTAATTGCTCCAAGATCGGGATTGGCCCTAAAAGGTATCCAAGTATTGGGCGGTATGATTGATGCAGATTATCAAGGCATCATTAAAGTGATTCTTTTGAATAGTCACGAAAACATGCTAGCCATTCATAATGGAGACCGAATAGCACAATTGATTGTGGTACCTGTTAAAATATCCATAATTATTAAAGGTGAACCTCCCACGACATTGACTATTCATGGGAATAAAGGGGTTGGTTCATCTGACACAATGGTTCCTGGTGCGAAGGTATGGGTTGAGAAACCTACTGGTCTGCCCGTGCCTGCTGATGTGATGGCATCCGGAAATGATCAACTTGTTTTAGTTATGGAATCTGGAAAAAAGAAATGGATGCATATCCCTGTTGATAAATGTTATTTACGTGAGTGATGTACTTTACTGATAGCTTCCTTTTTTGAAACTGTCTTTTAGATCCTGAGTGTATTGAGTGCCTGTGTGTGGCACGTTGGGATCCTTTCAGGAGGGTCCGGGTTCATGTCCGTGGATGTGGCCGTCAGACTTCTCCATTCTGCAAGTGGAGCATGGCATCTGGGTGAATGATAATTCACTGCCCATTACCTATGCTCCTGAGGAAGCATCTATTGCTGCCTATCGGATTGTATTCAGATAGCGACGTGAGCACAAAAACAAAGTCTTGCCTTTGTCTCTTCCAGGAGTTACTACTCCCTTTTCCCATCGGGGGTATTCTGCTCTAGTAAAACAACCTGGAAATGTTTGGATCTATTTGGCCCAAAAAGTACTTAATATTTCGCACTTTCGCTTGTCGGATGTGCACAGTTCTGCGGACCTAATTTCTACTTATTTAGTGGCCATATCCGACGCCCACGTTTGTGTTGAAACACACATTTGGAACATTGTACAATGACTCCTTGGTGCAACATTCGGATATTCAAAATTCGTTTTCGGTATATGAGTGTGTTAAGTTTTGTAAGGATACGTTTCATAAATGTAATAATATGACGTTTGTTATCACACATAACATTGCTCTTGCTGACGTTTGTTATAGCATGACATGCGATGCTACATATATAAAAAAACGTCAACAATTGAAATTGGATAAACAATTGAAATGTACTGATTTTGAAAAACAATTGTGTACAAGATCTATTGAACCATGCACTGATGTTTCCAATGATATAATATGCAACTTTACTATCGTCACTGCTAGCCACTTAAAACATGTTAAACTTCCGCCTTGTTGGTTATTTTCTTGTGGTAATTTTTCTTATTCTTATACGCCTGCTAATATTTCTGGTGGCCCCTGTGCTTTGACACGGCTTGGTTTGATGATGTACCCATTAACACCTGCAATTACACATTCTGTACGTGCTGCTTCTTATCATACCTTAACTCCTGATTGTAATTCTGATGTACATTTGCTCTCTGAGGCTGACGTTATTGCTCTTACTGTTTCTTTTATTGGTGTTTGGGGTTTAGATGCAGGTACCTATAAAACAATGATTAAGCTTGCTTGTTTAGTAGTTAAAGGGCTTAATGAAACTTCACAAGCGTTAACTGAATTATTATTAGATAATTGACATTTTGGAAAAGCTATTCTTCAGAATAGGGCGGCTATTGATTACTTGTTCTTGAAGCATAACTTAGGTTTTGAGGCAGTAGAAGGCATGTGTTTTGATTTAGGTGAATATTCCCGCTCTATCGAAAAGCATATTAAAAATATTAAGGGTCTCATTGCAAAGGTAACACAAGATCAATATGAAAACTGGTGGGAATATTAATTATCCTGGATTCCTGAATCATTGCGTTCTGCTTTATTTTGGCTTTTTGGTATTATTATAGTTTTGATTGGTCTTTGTTGTTGTATTTCATGTATTCCTAATATATCGAGAATGATTTATAGGTTTTGGTGTTCTTCTGAACAACATACCGGTGGTAGTTGGTAGTTAAGTATTCAAGGGGTGGAGTCTAATGCTAGTGTGTAAAATGCGAGCCAGAATAACATGGCATCGGTGCGCAGCCATTTTGAACACTCATCTACCATTGCATTAATAAAGTCTGCGCTTCTGCGGGCCTCACAGAATGAAGGAGCTGTGGAGACGTAAGTGTTGGTTTTCTTCCCTTATAGCCAAATAGACGCGATACAATCGGCCTCCAGTCATTTTCTATCACCAGGTCTTCCGAGCCGGTGCTGGCAGATCTAGGATGTTTACTGGACATCTTAGGAACTGTCCCAGAATTAGCCTCCACTGGAGGAACCTCAGCAGAGCTGGTACTGGAATGCCTGTGGTGCTTGACTGCCTTTCTTTGCCCCCTCGACAGAACCGGTAACACCACGACAATGAGCGCGGGACGGTTGATGAACGTACCCTACCGACAGGACCCTCAGAGGATCCCTTGACTCTGTCGGTACTGGATTTAGCCCCAAGAAGAGGAACCTCGGGTTTTAACCTGGGACGAATAGCTCCCTCAAGAGGAGCCTCGAGCTGTAGCTTGGTGTGACAAGCTCCAGAAACGGAGACCTCAGGGCGTACCCCAGGATCAGTGTGGAAAGCTCCAGAAATGGAGACCTTAGGGCGAACCCCGGTATCCAGAGCTACAGACGAACTGGGCTGAACCTTAGCACCCAAATGGTGAACCTCGGAACGACGTACGGTTTTGGCAGGACCCCTGGAGGAACCTTCGGAGAACACTTCGGTGCGCGTATTAGGCCCTTGGGGCACCTTATGGGAATCCCTGGTAACAGAGCTACACAAGCCCCCCCTGGTCATGAAATGCTCTCACCGAGCGGGGCCCTCATCACTGTCCTGATCGCTTGAAGCTCATCCAATGAGGCAGGAACAGAAGACTGGTCCCCCATGCCTACACCTTCAGGTTTTAAAGTATTGTCCCTGTCCACCAGTGTCTGCTCTATAAGAGACAACGGGCAGAGGAGGAAGAGATGGAGGTGGTCCAGAAGGAAGCGGCAGACGGAGTGGCACCACCGGAACCTGTACCAGAACAGCTGGTGACGGGGGTGGAACAGGAGGCTCAGGGTACATTTCCCTTAACAGACGCTTGAAACACGTCCTCATAGTGATCGAATGCCTGAGCATCTGAAACTTCCCAGAAAACTCATCCTCAGCCGAAGGCTTAGGTGTTGGAAGAGGAAGAGGCCGCTCGTAAGGGGCATACCCCCACGAAAGCAGAGAGGATGGTTGCCAGGAGGGTCCACCACCGGCCGGTTCCACATAGATCAGTGGAGCGGAAGCAGGAGGGAGCGAGTCAGTCTCAGGCAGCGGAGCCCGTGCATGCCAGTCGAAAGAAGGGCAGAACAGGTTTTTGTTGTCCACGTGGCGTGGAAAAGGCTGCTGACCCCAAAAAGAATACTCCCAGCACCAGACGTTGTGAACGTAGGTGTAAGGGAGGTATCCAAAATGGCCGCCGTGGGACACGGAGGTTGGCCTGCCATTTTGTCCACACCTGAAGAGAACTATGTCACATGTGGAGATGAGGCAATTGTCTCCTCAGGAGAGTCAGGGGACTTAAGTAATAATTTAACCTTACAAGGATCCTCGGCAGAGCCGGTACTGGGTGGACTCGGATGTTTACTGGACATATTAGAACCAGCCCCAAACTTAGCCTCCGATAGAGGAACCTCGGCAGAGCCGGTAGTAAAGGAATAATGGTTGTGACCGCCCTCTTTGCCCCCTCGACAGAACCAGTACCACCACGACCGTGAGCGTGGGACGGTTGAGAAATATACCTCACTGACAAGACCTTCAAAGAGAGTCTCTCGGATTTGTCGGTGCAGACCTTAGCCTCAACAAGAGGAACCTCAGGTTTTAACACGGTACAAAAAGCTCCCTCAAGAGGGGCTTCGAGCCGTGACTCGGTACAGAAAGCTCCAGAAGAGGAGACCTCAGGGCAAACCCCTGTATCTGTGTGGAAAGCTCCAGAAAAGGAGACCTCAGGGCGAACCCTTTTATCCAGAGCCACAGACGAGCTGGGCTAAACCTTAGCACCCGAATGGTGAACCTTGGAACAATATCCAGTACTGGCAGGTCTGCCGCGGGAACCCTCGGAGAACACTTTGGTACGCCCATTAGGCCCCTGGGGCACCTCAGGGGATACCCTGGTGACAGAGCTACATGAGCCCCTCCCGGACCTAGAAGACCCCGGGAAGGAGTCCCCTGGTCGGGGCGCCCTGAAAAGTAAAGAACTTACCGGTCGTTTCTTATGAAAAGCTGGAAATTAAGTGGAGGAACGCGCTGAAACATTTCCCCCCACCGACAAAGACGATGTTGGAGTGCCCGGATGAAGAGGGAGTCGCAGTAGAAGCACGAATCTCAGCGATGCTCCGGGCCTAGACACTCGACAAAGAGAGTGAGGATTCGCCCTCGCGAAACGACGTTCGCATGAAGAACAGGATACAAATCCCAGACGCTCCGGCATAGACGGAGGACTAGATGACTGAGGAACCGGAGCAGGAAGGAAGGACAAAAGGAATACAAATAAAAATTCCCAGTGATGCTAGTGCGTCCAGCCCCGACCGCGCGGAAAAAAGGACTGACGGGCGATGCGCGTGTCGGAGCTCAGGAGGGCAGGGTTACAGCCACGTGCGGTACCCCGCGTAGAAATAAAAGGACAACAATTACATTTTTTATGCTTTTTGACAAAAGTGCTCCGGTCCTGTCCCGAAGGTAAGGAGGAAAGGGGATGGGACGTAGGAGTCTGAGGAATACGTGGGACGAACATCCAGTCGAAAGAACGTTAACAGGGGTAAGTAACTTGTTCTTCGAATGGATTGTGTCCTCCCACGTATTCCTCATCTTTGATAGACTTTCAAAGCATTTTATCTTAGGGGGTGGGTGAAAAGACTGTTCTTATATGCTGATATTATGGAGGACAGCTTTGCCAAATGTGGCCTCCTTTCCTAATAAAGATTCTAGACAGTCAAATTTACTGAAAGTATGAAGGGACGACCAGGTTGCTGCTCTGCAAATGTCTTGCACTGGTACACCTCTTCTAGAGCTGAGGAAGCAGCTACCTCTCTAGTGGAATGCGCCCTCAAACCTTCGGGTGAATCTTTGCCTGCCAGAGAGTAGCATTCAGCTATGCACACGACAATCCACCTGGATATTGTTTGTTTTGTGACTGCCAAAACTGATCTTTGTCCAGCATAACCAATAAAACGCTGGTCATTCTGACGAACATTGTCTGTATGTTTAATGCAGTAACTTAATACTCACTTAGGATCCAGATGATGTAGTCTCTCCACCTCTTTTGATGGATGAGGAGGTGGATAAAAAGTTGGTAATACAATACGTTGTGCCAGGTGAACCTCTGACACAACTTTCAGAAGGAAGGATGATCGACCTCTTAGAACTACCTTGTCCTTGAAAAAGGATATGAAAGGTGGTTTAGAAGACAAGGCTTGTAGCTCACTTACCCTATGGGCAGACGTTATAGCTACTAAAAAAGCTGTTTTCATAGTGAGCATTCTTAAAGGACACAAATAAAAGGGTTCAAAAAGAGCATCCATAAGATATCTTAGTACCAGATTCAAGCCCCATGTTGGCACGATGGAGCGAGTAGGGGGAAGCACATTTGTTAGGCCCTTAAGAAATTGTACCACAATCGGCACCTTAAAGTACGATCCCTCATCCAGAGATCTCTTAATAATAGACTGTGTCACTAAGTAGCCCTTCACTGTAGCAAGTTGCAACACAGAATGGGTCAAGTGGAGTAAGAAAGACAGAACACGGGGAAGTTTACATGTGAAAGGATCAAGTTTCTTTTCCCTGCAATAGCTGCAAAACCTATTCCAGCGGTACAGAGATTTAGTTGCTGGCCTTCTAGCCAGAAGCAACACCTCCATGACATCTTCTGGAAGTTCCCAATCCTTATATCTCACCCTTTCAGACACCGGGTGTGAAGATTGAGACTCCTGATCTCTGGGTGAAGAATTAGACCTTGACTGCGAGAGTAGGTCCTCTCTTTGGGGAAGGCAAATTGGAGGGCAGATGGCCATTTCCAGAATTTCTGAGTACCACGTTCTCCTGGCCCAATCTGGAGCAATGAGGATCATAGTTTTCCCAAACGTCCTCAACCTCCTGATGACATGTGGAATGATGGGGACTGGTGTAAACACGTACAGAAGTAGAAACTCACAGTCCACCACAAACGCATCTCCTAGAGCTCCTCTTTGGGGAAATTCCCTGGAGAAGAACAGCTTGCACTTCCGGTTGACACTGGTTGCGAACAGAGCCACGTGAAGGGTTCCCCAAAGGGCGAAGAGCTCCAGAAGGAATTCCTGAGCTTGTTCCCACTCATGGGAGATTGTGCTCTACCTGCTCAGAGTGTCCGCCGCTGTATTTTCTTCTCCAGTTAGATGCCAGAAGAGTGATTCCTTCTCTCAGTGCCCAGAACCAGGGCTGCATTGCCTCTCTACACTGGGACAGTGACCCTACGCCCCCTCTCTTGTTGAGGTAATGCATTGCCACTATGTTGTCCATTATTATCAGGACACTTTTCAGCCGTATTGCGGGCAGGAAGGCCATCAGCGCTAGTCTGATTGCCCTCAGCTCTAAAAGTTGATATGAAGTCTAGCCTCCGACTGAGACCAGTGTCCGCTTACTGAGAGATCTCTCATGTGCCCTACCCATCCTGTGAGGGAGGCATCCATCACAACTGTCATCTCCGGCCATGGTGGCCAAAGGGGTTCTCCTTTCATCACATTCTCTCGGCATGCCCATCACAGGAGATCCTGGGCGAACTTTGTCGGGACCTGTAGAAGGTCTGTCATTCTGCCGGAGAATTGAGACCACTGCGATCCGAGAGCTCACTGAAGGGATCTCATTCTCAGACATGCTTCTTACACCAGAAAAATGCAGGGTGCCATGAGGCCGACCAACCTTAGGAAGTCGTAGGCCGGGAGATATTGGGCACTTTGAAATTTTTGAACCATCTGCAAAAGTTGTCAAGCCCTTAACTCGGGTGGCAAAGCTTTTTCCGAGGCTGAATCCAGGACTGCTCCAATAAATTGAAGCTTATGTAGGGTGTCAAGTGGGACTTCTTGAAGTTCAGGGAGAAGCCCAACTCTTGGAGGAAGTGGCAGGTGCAACTGAGATGATTCAGAGACTGTTCCGGAGAACCAGCCCTGATCTACCAGTCATCCAGGTAAGGGTAGATGTGAATCCCTTCCCTCCTTAGGTTTGCTGCCATAAGCTTGGTGAAGACCCTGATGGCTGAGAGGAGCCCGAATGGCAGTACCCAAAACTGATAATGAGAACTGCAAAAGTCAGGTACGTTCTGTGCTTCTGATGTATTGGCACATGAAAGTAAGCATCATGAAGGTCCAACAACACCAACCAATCCTGGAGTCGAATGGCCTGAAGGATCTGCAAAAGAGTTACCATCTTGAACTTGTCCTTCCTGAGGAACTTGTTCAAGCATCTCAAGTCCAAGATGGGTCGCACTCCTTCGTCCTTCTTGGGAATTAGGAAGTAGGGAGAGTATCAACCCTGGTTTCTCTCCACCACAGATACCAGCTCTATTGCACCTTTCTACAACAGGATCAGAATCTCCTGTTGGAGAAGGGGATCTGGAACCAAGGCCGATCTGGCTTTCGGGGGGCAATTGGGAGGTTTCTTAGAAATGGAAGGCAGTAACCTTCTGCTATTATTTGTAGCACCCATGCGTCCGAAGTTATGTTTTGCCAACTTCGGAGATGATGTGACAGCCTGCCTTCTACCACAGACTTGTGGGTGAGGGAGTCATTTTTCTGCTCCACCTGCAGCTGATGCTAACTCTGCAGGTGTTGGGCAGGGAGTTCTACCTCCTCTTCCTCGAATCTATGTGATCACTGCACTGCCCGTAACTGCGCCAGCGAAAATGTCGATGCCATTTACAGCGCGGCGCAGTGATCCCATAGATCACTTCGCCCGCATCCCTCGACCCGCAGTCCCCTTCCCGAACACCCCACCACCCCACCCCACCCCACTTACTTTTTCGGCAGCACACCTCTGTGTGCCGCCTACACTCCTCTATCCCTGCGGCGTCAGTTCCTCCCACTAACATGGGTCAGAGCTGACGCTGCAAGGTGCTTTTCTTCTTTCTTTAACTTTCTTGTCCCTCGCAGCCCCCGACTCCCATAACTGCACCCAAGAAGAGCGGGGGACACCCACGCTACCCCCGCTCTGCTTGAGTGCAGTAATAATGGCAGTCAGTATTTTGTGCAACCCCGAAGTCGCAGTGACTTCGGGGGCGCACAAATGAGGGCAAGATTATGGTATGTTTCCCTCTCCCTCTGCCTCCACGAGTTCTTCTCTGACCCCGTTGTGAAAATTGTCCTCTTCCCCTAGAGATGGCAGAATAGAAATTAAAAGGACGTCCTCTCCATCCGTGATCTGAGGGTTGCGGTTGTCTGACTGCCACCCCTAATGATTTAGCTGCTGCTCTAGAAGCCTGCAGCTTCTGCTTCTCCAAGCTGTTGGCAGCCTTTTCTCCAAACAGAAATGTTCCATCAAAAGGCATGTCCTGTAAACGTGCCTGGACATCCATTTTTTCTGAGCCATGACATGCGCCTATGCACAGTACTTGTAGCCATGGATCTACTTATGGAATCCACTGTACCTAGACTGGATTGCAAAGACTGCCTCATATCGTCTTTCCCGTCTTCAACTAGGCTCAAAAAACCTTCCCTTTCTTCTCCCTCCGGTATATGCTCTGCTGCAAGAGCAGCTACACCCCAAGGGGTGCGTGTATTTTGCAAAGGCACTTGTAGCATTGGCTGATTTCAGTGCCATGCTTCCTGCACTAAACACTCTCTTTCCCAGAGAGTCAACCTTCCTGTCTCCTTTGTCTGCAGGTATAGATGGGTAAGCTGAGGACTTGGACGAAACTGTTGCCACCTGTACAACCAGGCTCTCTGGTGTAGGTTGCCTGTTCAGAAAAGGAGGGTCCACAGAAGCTGTTCTGTATTTTTTTTTATTAAAAGTTTATTCACAGGGGAAACGGAATCTGGCTTCAGCCAGCTTTTCATAATCCTTTACTTTACTTTAATAAGTGTATATAGCGCGGCAACTGACCCGGAGGCTTGAGGGCGCTAGACATTGAGGACAGAATACAGACACTGAGGAGCCGTACAAAGACAAAATATGAGCGAAGTTAACAACCAGAGAGATTTTTAATTAAACAGAAGGGTTTTTAATCCCTTTCTGAAGACCATGGCGTTCCAGGATGCTGAAGCTACAGCATAAAAGGCTCCAGTTTTCACCTGTGATAGCCTGCAGGCTGGAACTTGTAGTAGTGAGCGATTGTTAGATCTTAGATTTTAATTACTGGTTTTTAATGCCAGTTCAGTGTTAAGGTATGTTGGCTCGACAATTATGTGTAATCACCATAAGAGGGAACTGAATCCTCTCTCTAATTGGTAACCAATGTAAATCCTATCTCGTATCTGAGATATGATCCATTCTGCTACGATCAACAATACCTCTCACTGCATTATTCTGCATTGCTTGGAGTCTGTTGATCTCACAGTTGGGTAAACCAGTCAGTAGGCTGCTACAGTAATCTGATCTCGATCACATGAGGGCTAGACGTAAAGGGACATGCGTGGGACAATAGTTTGATGTAATAGGCTGCAGAGGCGACTAGATGGTTAACCTGTGCCTTCATATTCAAGTTACAGTCCAGATACACCCCTAGTGTCTTAACCTTCTTTTTAACAACAATGGTACACCCATCAATATGTACTTGAGAATACCCATTTTCCATTTTGCGAGTTTTGTTTTCAGTTCCCACAAGTATCAACTCTGTTTTACTTGCATTGAGTGATAGGCCATTAGCAGCCATCCAGTCACCGATAAGGCCATATATCCTATTGATATTCAGTTCATCTTCAGAAAAAAAAACAGTGAGGGGTATGATGCACTGAGTATCATCTGCATAGTTTGCAAATTCAATGCCATTGATATCCAGAATGGAACTGTGAAAATGTTGTAAAATAAAGGGGAAAGGCAAGCGCCCTGCGGCACCCCCTGAGAGTTGCATTGACCAAAGGACTACTCACTCTCCAGTGACGTCCCCCCAAGAAGGATTTGACCAGCAATGAGTGGTCCACCAGGTCGAAGGCGGTAGATAGGTCCAAGAGCATAAGCATGCCGGTATTTCCTTGATCTATGTGACAGAGAAGTCTGGACTTTAAATCCATCAATGCTGTCTCCGTCCCATGTCTCTCTCTAAAACCAGATTGTCTCTGATTTAAGATACAGTGGGATCTCATATTAGCGAGCATTTGCGTGTATGCCACCCAATCCAGGATTTTTAACAAAAAAGGGCAATTTGAGATAGGGCGGTAGTTCAATGGATCACATGGTGTTAAGCCGGGCTTCTTCAAAAGCGAAGTGATCCATGAATTCTTGATACAAACTGGCAAGCAGCAGTCTCCGAATGACGCATTGACAAACGGGCAAAGTGTGGTGATCAAGGCAGCAGAGCATGCCTTAATGGCTAACGAAGGCCATACATCCCCCTTAAAACTTGATGGCTTGAGCTTTTCTATAATCAAAGTAAGTTCAACTCCGTCAATAGATTTAAATGAAAACAACTCTTCTGGTTTCCATTCCTTATATCGAGGGCTGACTATATCGGGATCTTTTTGTGTAGAACTCTTATTTGCTATAAGGATGCCATTTTTAATTTTATTGAGTTTGGCATCCATGGCCTCTTGGACTAGGTTGCACCAGTTGGTATCTCCAATAATCGTATCTGCCTCAATGTTTTTAGTTGTTTCCATCTTTTGAAAGACTTTAAAAAGTTCCTTAGGAACGTTAGGCATCCTCACCCTTAAGGCATCATGAAAAGGGAGTACAGCCTCCTTAACTGGACCACTGTTTAAAATATCAGTAAAGTCCTCAGTTTCAATAGTAGCTGTGGGTTTAGACCACCACAGATATTCAGCAACTTTACAAATCGCTGATCTCTAGGAAGGATCAGCATATCCAGTCACCTCCGGGTTCCCAAACTCTGTTTCAGGAGATGTCTCCCAACTGCTGGTCTCCTTAATTGTCTCCACCAGATTATGCATCTTGGACTATTGAGAAATAAGTTCTTATGGAACATTGGGCGTTCCATACTCATAACCAAAAGAAGTTTGATCCTCCTCCTCATCTTCCTCAAAGATGAAACCCATAGATCTGAAAAAATCGGGTTGAGGAAGGGGTTTGAAAGACCTTGTCGGTTCAACAGGTGGTTCCACAGTCTTCGGAGGCACTGAATGCTCCGGTGACGTCGAAGGCATCATGGGTTTCGACGACTTCTTTGAAGCAGTCAGCGAATGAGCCGGCGGTTTTGAATGTATGAATGCATAGACAGTTTTAAATGAATGTTATGCCTCGAAGACTCAGGCAACAAACTCGGCTGCTTCGATACCTTCAAAGAAGGCTTCAATACCGGAGATGAAGGCCTCGAAGGGGTAGATAAAGGCTTTTTCTTATGCGTCAATGAAGCCTCCTTCGACCTGCGTTGAGGAGCCTCTCTTCCCGGGCTCTGAGGCGTGCGAGGAGACACATGAGACTCCCTTCTGGTCTTGTTGTAACCAGAGGTGTGGCTTTGTTTGGCTGACTACTTGAGAGGGCCACTTGGAGGAGCTTGACTATGAAAAACGTCAAGCAATTTTAAGAAGAGGTTTTCCCATACCGGTGTCGAGGTTTTCTTAGGGAAAGATACTTTTTCGGGAGAGGAGGAAGACGACGAAGACGAGGACCTGTGACACCGTTTCTTACTCTTCTTGTGAGAAGAGGCCGACGAACGTCGTGAACTGGACGTCAATCGTCTATGATGTTTTGGATGTTTTCTCTCAGGGGAAACATCCCTCGATTCGTACTTGCATCAAGTTTCCCCTTCCTTTCCCACAAGACCTTGACAGTCATGGATTGATATGAAGCACAGTTGTCCATCTTGTGGCCTATCGCCAAACACCACAGACAGATACGGTGAGTGTCTGTAATGGACATTTTTGCTCCACAGTGTGCACACCATTTGATACCTGTCTTTGGTGTCGAGGAAATGTCGAAAGAGTATTGAATTTACTTCATTGTAGATCAAACGTAATTAAAATTTTGCTGAGGCGAATAGCTCTGAAGCACACAGCTTTGTGGAAAAAATGGAACTGAGGTAACGGCCAGCGCGCGTGCTTCATATACCAGTGTCGATGTCACCAGGGACACTACGGAGGTCGTCAATGCTGCACGACGTTCAACCCTATGAAAACAACATTATAAAGCAAGCTACAAGCAAGCAGACTTGGACACATGTTCTGCTTTTCAGATGCATGTAATGACCTCAGAATTGCTCACCCTATTACACGGTCTAAAAGCTCTTGGAAACAGGAAGGCAAAAATGACCACTCTCACCATCAGTTAGAAAAGATTTGGCTCTTTAACGGCCCTTTATTCAAGCTTCATAAACATACATATAACTGTAAAACAAATGTAACTGGTTATACACGAATAAATGGACAAGGACAAGTACGATAGATATACATCACTGTTAGTGCAGTTGTGGAGAAACCTTAATCTCGGCCACAACATCACTACCCTGTCCCAAGGCAGGTAGGCAGAGAGATCACACGTCAACTAACGGGGCCTGGAGCGGAGCGTCCTCCCTCTTAGCGAGACTTCATCACCCGGGGTTCCAATTCTCTGTCTCTTCTCGGGATACCTCTCTTCTTAAGGGGGATAATTCCCACCCCTCATAAGTTGCAGACTGCCCCCAGCCGAAGGACAGACAGCAAGCATGGGAGGCAAGAGCGGAAAAATCCAGACAGTAGTGGAAAAACCCAGCTCGTCTCTCGCATGCTCGTTCCAAGCACCCCTTATCGATGCACCTGAACATCTCTGACTCCCCTCACGGCTTGTCCTAGAACAATGCGAAAACTATCCTCCATAATAAGCTCATCTGCTTCATACTAAAATATTGCAACCGTTGCAGAACTCATGTCTGCCTTCTAACTGAGCTCACAGAAATGTAGACTTTTGTTGCGGTTTGGAAGTGAATGTCCGAAAAGACTGTGCACTAGTGCCATGTTTTAGCTCATTCTTGCACATGCACTACAATCCACCCTTTGGACAATCAACTACCATATCCCAATGAAACAAAAGACAGTTTCCGAAAATGACGAAACATCCCCACTAAATTGGGAATACAAGAAATACAACAACAACACACAATCAAAACCAAAACAACTACAAAAATACAAATAAAAATATAGCGCAACGCCTCAGGAATCCAAGAAAACAACTGATCCCACCAGCTCCTGCTCTGATCCTGAGTCACTTGGGAAATAAGGTCATTCAAATTACAAATATGTTTCTCAATAGAACAGGAATGATCATTCAAATCAAAACAACACATCCCTTTAACCTAAATTGTACTTCAAAAAGTCGATAGCAGCCCTATATAATTTCTACTGTCTAATAGCAGCTCTGTCAAAGCCTGTGAAGTTTCATTAAGCCCTTTAACTACTACACAGGCTAATCTAATTAAGGATTTATAACCACCAGCAGCCAACCCCCATACACCCACCACGGAAAAAGCGAGCACCAATACTTCAGGTTCAGACAATAAATGCACATTAGAATCATAATCTGGCGACATGCTTAAATGGTGAACAGCACATGTATCTCGATGAATCGCAGGCTGCAAAGGAAACATCATTAACCAGAGCGGCGTCAAAGCACAAGGGCCACCAGAAATATTTGCAGGATATATAGGTGTAGGTAAAGTTACAGCAGAAAAATAGCCAACCTGTTGGACGCTTCACATGCCGAATATGGCTGGCAGCTACAACAGTAAAATTGCAAAACATCATATTAGACAGATCAGCACATGCACCATTAGAACCTGCACATAAATGTTTCTCAAAATCTGTGTCGCTTGTTTCATCAGTCAAGTCCAATTGCTGACATTTGCCAATGTGTTGAGGATCACATGTCATCAAATAGCAGACATCAGCCAGAGCAATGTCACGGGTAACAATATGCGTCATAGCTATATATGATCAGTGTCAGAACATAATGTGCAGTACTCATAGACAGAAAAAGAATGTCTAACATCCGAGTCCTCCACCAGAGTATTATTATGCAGTACTCCGAAAATGTGTTGCAGCACAGGGGCCGGCGTTGCTACAGCCACAAGACACGTAGGAATCAAGTTCGAAGCATCATGAACATCAGCCAGGCAAAAGCATGAGATGTTCAAAACTCGACGGGTCAAACAAAAACACATATTCTCAGGTTGCTTGATAATCGCAGCATAGCCATCCGCACAAAAGACGAGGACGTCGCAGAAGAGGGCAAAGCATCACGCCCATGGTCACGACGTCTCCTCGACAATACAGTCGAATCAGCATTAGTCAACGTGGCAACATCAAAGCCGTTAGTAGTCTTCCAGATCATCCGAGTCAGCCGTACAATGGAGACATTCGCCACATTTCTGTGCATGTCCCCGGACCTTCCATAACACACTCCATACAAGTCCCCAAGCGCACACATCACGAACAGGGTCTGGAGATTTTCTTTTTGCAGAAAAACAAGATATCGGTGAAATACATCACTCACGTAAATAACATTTGTCCAGCGGGAATGTGGCTCAATTTCCTCTTTCCTGGTTCCATTACTAAAACAACTTGATCCTCTCCTGCCGCATTTACATCTGCCGGAACCGGCAGGCCAGTAACTCAAACATTTGCTTCTGCAACCAATTTGTCTGATGAGCCAAAACCTTTGTCCCCACGTGTAGTTGCCACTGTGGGCGGCTCTCCCTTTTTCAGCATGAATAGTTTTACAGGGATGATGATCAGTTGTGCCACTCGATCCCCTTTGCGAATTGGCAATATTTTCTCTCTGCTATTGATTAAAATTACTTTTATTTCTCCCTGATAATCTGCATCCACAATCCCTCCAAGAACCTGGATTCCTCTCAATGCTAACCCAGATCTGGGGGCAATCAATCCCATATGTTCTGATGGAATCTGCACTCTGATTACCATGTCAATAACACTGATCCCTCTCGGTTCAAGCCTGATCTCCTCCATGGCATGCAAATCCACCCCTGCAGACTCTGGTGTCGATAAGGAGCTAGAGCCCCAGGTGACATTTCCCAGTACATCAACATTTCAAATGCCCTGTTTAGTTTTATTTACAAAGCTGATGTTAACATACGCATTAATGGAGTTTCACCATTTGCAATCGGCCTGTTATTTACCACCTGCAATGCATCCAGAATTCGCTCACGCCACCCTTTCTAGTTACCATCACCAATCTTTCGCAACTGTTCTTTCAACTAACCATTCATTCTTTTCATCAATCCTGAAGCTCGGGGTGATAAGGGACGTGGAAATTCTATTGGACGCCCTTCTCCTGACAATCAACCTGAATCCGTTTTCCTTTAAAATGGGATCCGTTGTCACTTTGAATGTGTAAAGGTACACCATAGTACACTGCCACTTGATCTAATAATTTAATGGTATTCAACTGCGTAGCTCTTTTGCCTGGTTATACCATCAAGTAACCTGAATACGTGTCCACAGTTGCACACGCATATTGACACCCTCTATTAATTGGCATGGGACCGATGTAATCGATCTGCCAAATTTGTCCAGGTAATTTATCTCATCTCAATGTGCCTTGAATTACATTTGGAATGGATCTCTGTTTCTGATGCTGATACACTGGACATTGCAAAATCACTGTTTTCACTACTTCTATTCCTTAATCTTGTGCCCACCTGATAGTAGCCTTTTCTCTGCGATGCCCAATTTTCTGGTGTGCCCACTTAGCAATCCCTTCCAGAACATCTTCCTCAGACATTGTGTCCATAGCTGAAATTTTGGCATGTTCATCTGAAACAGAATTTAACCAACCTTCCAATGAAGCTGTTGTGCAATGTGCATCCACATGATACACAGTTACCTCACTATCCATCAACATTTCTGCGATATCCTGTCACAGTTCTTTTCCCCATAACTCTTACGCATGACTTTTCCACCCATTATTTCGCCATGTTGGCAACCAAACAGCTAGTCCATTAGCCACGGACCACGAGTCAGTGTACAAATAACATTGACCAGGCACTTCTTGCTTCAATGCCTGATAAACTGCATATAATTCTGCAAACTGACTACTCTTTCCACTTCCTGGTGTTGTCAGAATTTTCTTCGTTTTGGGATTGTACGACACTGCCTTCCAGTATCGCTCAGTCCCCACATATTGAACCACGCATGTTCAATTTGTTCACTCGTCAACTCCCCATAAGGGACAGCCCATTTCACAGGAGACTCACAGGCTTCGGTCACATCTGGTGGTTGCAAATCGACCAGCGGAACACCAGCCACTTGCTCGTGTAACTTCGCAATTCCACCCTTCCCTGTTTTGGCACGATCTTGAATGTACCATTTCCATTTAATGATGCTAGCTTCTTGAGCATGTCCTATTCGATGTGTTTTAGGAGAGCTCAGTACCCATTGCATTAGCGGAATTTCCGATCGGATCAATACATCATGACCCACGGTCATTTGCTCTGTATCCACAAGAGCCCTATAGCATGCCAAAAATTGCTTTTCAAAGGGTGTGTATCTGTCACCAGCCTCAGGTAACTTACGACTCCAAAATCCCAGAGGAACACGCTTCCTGTCTTGTTTTTGCCATAAACTCCAATTGGCATAATTGTCATGTACAGACACATTCAACTCAACTTCACCTGCTCTCAACGGCCATAAATCAAGCACTTTTTGGATTGTATCTTTCGCTAACTGAAAAGCGTTCTCTTGCTCTTCACCCCATTCAAAGTCAAATTTCTTTTGTGTCACTTTGTAAAGAGGCGCTAGAATCTTCCCCAAATGTGGTATATGCTGTCTCCAGAATCCAAACAACCCACTGAATTGTTGAGCTTGTTTCTTATTCACAGGTGTAGTGAACTCTAGAATTTTTTGTTTGGCCTTCGGAACCATTTCACGATGCCCATTATGCCACTGAATTCCCAGAAAAATCACAGTCTCTGCTGGACCCTGATGTTAAGTCTCATTAATTTCCCATCCTTCTTTTCTTAGACCCTCAATGATTACTTCTAGGTGCGTCCGTACACTTTACTCATCCTTTCCTTAAATCAAAATACAAATCAATATAGTGTGAACTGTGTACATTAGGTTTGCACTGTATTTTGTCCTAATACTCTGCCGCTAGCCAGTGGCAGATAGTCGCACTATGCACATACCCCAAGGGCAAACGTTGAAACGTATACTGCTTCCAATTCCAAGAAAATGCAAACTGCTCTTGACACTCTTCTGCAATCGGTATGGTGAAAAATGCATTGGACAAATCTATCACTGCATACCACGTTCCCTCAATCTTTTGTTATGCACATTCTCAATCAGAGTAACGGCATCTGGGACTGCGGGTATTAACAGAGGAGTGTACTTATTCAACTCGCGATAATCCACAGTCATTCTGTAACTTCCATCTGGCTTCTTAACGGGCCAAACCGGGTTATTCTAAGCCGTAGTCACAGGGCGTAATACACCTTCTTCAACATATCCCTTGATAGTATCTGTAATTTCCTTATGGCCCCCAGGAATACAATATTGCTTCATGGACACTCGTTTTGTGGCCAAAGCAACCTGCATTGGGGGCATCTTCATTTTTCCTACAATGGCGGGGGTACACATCAATGCACTTACACCTAACTGATAAGTTTCATCTTCTAGACCTAAAGTCAATCCCTCCAGAATATCAAAGCCAATAATATACTCAGGTATGGGGACAATCAACACTTGATACTTATTCCTTTTCAAATTCCCAATTTTCATGTCAACTTTTGATTGGACTGCAGGTGTGTCTTTTCCTCCCAGTCCAGTTATGGTAAAAAGTCTACCATTAAACCTCAAAGGATTACCATGGATCAATTAGGCCTTCGCCCCGGTATCAATCAAAGCTCGAACCTCTTGCGTATTTCCCGATTGCCAGAATAATTTCACGTTCACATGAGGCAGTCTCTTTACCTTAATCCGGGCAGACGCTACGGGAGTTTGACCACAATCCTATTTGTATTTTGAATGTGTATATTTGGACTCTGTCTCCAACATCGCACTCACCACTTTTCGCAAGTCAGCATACGTCTGCTGGTATGGAAAAGCCGTCCCCATGGATCCCTCATCCATCTCCTCTTCCGGTGGTGCAGAAGGGGACGTGTCCCAAACGTGCATATTCATATCCTGTCTTTTCACCTGTTTGTACTAACCTTTGCCTTCAAGTCCTTGCTTTTTGTATAGCTGATACATTTACCGGATTTCAATCCTGTCAATGTCCTCTCGTGGCATTCAATCTTTTAGTAGTGCCAAAAACATGTCTTTTCTCGACAAACGAGAGCCTCTACTGCCGGATCTCTTTCCAGGAGTCCGTTTTTCACTCGGCCTCTCTCTCTCTCTCTCTCTCTCTCTCTCTCTCTCTCCCCACCTCTCCCTCGCCCTCTCTCTCTATCTCTCTCCCCACCTCTTCATCTTTCTCTCTCTCTCTCTCACTAGGTCGCTCTTCCACTTTGTCCCATTCCCCCAGGTCGGCTAACTGTCTGATAGCATCGACCACTTCATCCGTTAATTTACGTGTCATCCCCACCAGCAAAGTCATAATTACATATTTGTAGGCCAGTGGAGCAGTTCAAATGATTGTATTTCAGGCTGAAACAACTAATGCCACCACCCACATATGTTCGGGATCATCAATATGGATGACTTCTTTCATAGCATTCTCCCTAAGTGTTTGAATTGCCTCTCTCAATGTGTACCATCTCTTCTCGTCGCTAGGCCAGTCCGACATAATCAGATACTTGCGATTACACCCTTGAGCAGCTAACTGTAACAAAGACACTTGCGACTCTCTCCCCTGAGCATCAGGAGGCGGCCCTGCACGCAATACCTCCTGAATATGGTTTTCATGGGACAATGGCAGGAACCTTGGAGAATCGGTCGGATCCACAAGAAGGCCTGCCGCATCTCCATCAAATAACCTGGCCATCCATGATAACAGAGACTCACCAGCCCTCTGTTTCAATTGATTTATGATTTCCCCAACCTCTTGCTGAGAGTAATCCTCCAACATTGTCAAATCCATTAAACCACCTGCGGGATTATTCGGATGTGGCACAGCTCGTCTACGCGTAACCGGTTTAACAGTCACTTCCTTCCTGTCAAGCTCTGGTTTAGACTGTATCTCCCTTTCTGAACCACTCTCTGAACGAGTACTGTCAAATACATTCCTGTCCCATTGGTCGGGATCCAAATCAACCGCTGCGGAAGCAATCAGAGTTGCTACTTTGCGGGTATTCACTCTCCCTCTTCTTTTTCGATATTTGTAATCGGGCAACTCTTACAGCAGCTCTTTCAGCCACTGCCTGATATTTATCTGCCTTATCATGATACAATGTCATCTGAAGTTGTTGCATTAGTGCAATCTGTTTCCCAGCAGCCAGCTCTTTTTCCAACCTCCGGACACTAGACTGCAATTCTACATTCTGCTGATGCACCTTTCTAAACGCATGCAACAAAACCCAACATCTTCTGCCCAAAGCTGAGCACTCCTTTCCCTTCTCTACGAGTACTTGTTGCAAGCAAGCCGCCACCTTGGCCAACTCGCTTCTCCTGTACTTGCATCCAAAGTCTCACTCAAACCTGCACCATATGCCCAAGTCTGTGCAAGTTTATCATATGGGCTCTTTGTCCACCCTGCAATCATCACTTCGGGACAATCTCTGCATGCAGAGCTTCCCTTTTTCCTAAATAATTAACTCATCTTTTCCATGAATGTTTCACGTCCTTATCAAAATACCTCAAACACAATCACGCAATTTTACAAAACACAAAAACGTAGAAAAATTGCCTTTCTGTGTCCAAGCATCAGATTTGTTTCGGATTTGGAACCAATTTCATCACAAATACCCTGCTCACAGCGCCACTTTGTTCTGCTTTTCAGATGCTTGTAATGACCTCAAAATTACTCTCCCTATTACACTGTCTAAAAGCTCTTGGACACAGGAAGGCAAAAATGCACACTCAGACCATCAGTTAGGAAAAGATTTGGCTCTTTATCGGTCCTTTAATGAAGCTTCATAAGCATACATATAACTGTAGAATAAATGCAAGTGGTTATACATGAATACATGGACAAGGACAAGTACGATAGATATACATCACCGTTAGTACAGTTGTAGGAGAAAACTTAATCTCGGCCACAACAACACTACCCAGTCCCAAGGTAGGTAGGTAGAGAGATCGCACATCAACTAACAGGGCCTGGAGCGAGCGTCCTCCCTCTCAGCGAGACTTCATCACCCGGGGTTCCAATTCTCTGTCTCTTCTCGGGATACCTCTCTTCTTAAGGGGGACAAATCCCTGCCCCTCATAAATTGCAGACTGCCCACGGCTGAAGGACAGACAGAAAACATGGGAGGCAAGAGCGGAAAAATCCAGACAGTAGTGGAAAAACCCAGCTCGTCTCTCGCGCGCTCGTTTCCAGCACCTCTTATCAATGCACCTGCACATCTCTGACTCCCCTCTCGGCTCGTCCTTCAGCGAACAATGCGAAAACGATCCTCCATAGTAAGCTCATCTGCTTCATACTAAAATATCGCAACCGTTTCAGAAATCATGTCTGCCTTCTAACTGAGCTCACAGAAATGTAGACTTTCATTGCGGTTTGGAAGTGAATGTCCAAAATGGCTGCGCACCGGCACCATGTTTTAGCTCATTTTTTTCGCACGCGCACTACAATATATCAAAGATGAGAAATACGTGGGAGGACACAATCCATTTGAATCTGGACTTGCAATACGAGGACCTGGAAAATAGGTCAAGGAGATTGAAATATAAGAATTAAGAATCTCCCTGAAAAGTTCGAGGAGAAGGATCCTAAGGAGACAGTGCAACACGTGTTCGGAGACCTATTGAATATGGGCCCAAAGAGAGAGTTGAACTATCTAATGCCCTGATATACTTAATAGCATGTGTGATGGCATCTGTGAGGTCATGAGATTGCCCTACTTTGCTCTAGTTTTCAGTGATGTCTTGGGTGATGCCATACATGAAGTATTAAGGTATGCATGTGCTGCATGGGGTTGGAGAAAGGTGGTTTAGCTTTGTGCACCTGTGGAATTTTAGGGGTTTTGCGTGTTAGACAAATACCTTAACATCTATTAACTAAAGTTTTTATTCGAATTTCAAGGGTTTTGTGATGCTATATACCCCACAACCCCAACTACTGAATTTTTTCACCCATGGAAATAAGGGAGACGGGGGGGATAAATCCCCTCCACAATTTTAGGCGGGGGGATACAATATGATATATCCCCCCCACAATTTGGAGCAAGAGGAAATAAGGGTTCTTTATTTTTCCAATTGCGGTGAAGGGTATAATTTTGCAAATGTACCTTTCTTATTCTAAATGCTTGAAATATATACATATACTGCTTACCTTCCAATGAACTGCTAAGTAAGGTAATTGTATCAGTAGAATAGGGGGTGAGTGGATGCACAGCTGTCACAACCCCTCCCACCTTTATGGAAGAGGCTGCAGGTCAAATCCCAGACATCAATGATAATCTGCTGAGCATCTTTTCAAAGACTGATTTGAGTATTAAGTCCACAAACTAACATTTACCTTGTATAGGTCAAAGTAAAAAAAGTATTAATATACAAATAAAATGTATGTAACTGTGTAATTTATTAAAGCCTTTGTAATTAAATATTTCTATGCAAATGTCACTTTCTAATAAACAGAGTTTAGCAGAGAATTCAACCATTGAGGTTTCCTTCTCCAACTAGGAAAAATACTGAATCATTATTTGCTCATGGGATAGTATAATCAGACATTGGGCCAGATTGTCAAAAAGCTGCACAAATGAAAGGAGCACAGCAAATGCACTCGATTTCATGTTTCTGCTTTCAGAATTGCTCTGATCACCTTATTCACAAAGTGACCTGAGCAATTTTGTTGAGCCCCCTTGCATACATTAGTGCGCTCCCGACCCTAATGTATGACAGGTTCCCAGCAACCATGTGATTAATGCACGCGCATTTAACCAAGACGGGCCATTTAAGGGCCCATCTTTGCGAACTGCCCAGAGGGAAAAAAAGCATTTCCATTCCTGTTTGGGGGATGGAAATGGTATGTTATGTTAAGTTATTTATACTGCGCACTGCTGCCTTTTCCATGGTATCCAGGGGCTCTCGTGGATCTGTAAGGTAAAGTGGGGTTGGTTGATGCATGTAGAACCAGGAGTAACTAGAGTCTGTGCATGTGTGCTTTCTGGGTGTGTTTTGTTCTGTACACTGCATGCTTGTTGTTTCTAGATGGGAAAGGTCCAGCGTTTGTGTTGTTGAGTGTTGCAGACTATTGGGGGTTTTGAGTTGGTTTGAGAGTGATGTGCAGTTTTGGGTGTTTAGCAGGGTGGTTTGCTAGCCATCTGGGCATGGGCGGTAAGTGTGTGGTGACAGTGGGTGGTAGAGAAGAGGAAGTGGTTAGTAGGATGTTGGGTTGTATCTGGATATTGTACAGCTATGCTATTGTTTTCTTTTTGCAAGGCATTCCCCTTTGCATTGGCTTGAGGTTAGAATTGAATTGGTGGGACAAGACTACAGGAAAATAATAGATTAGTATGGTAGAAAGTATTGTGTAGGGGACTGTTAGCTGTCACTGGAGTGGGTAATTATCTAGAGGGGCTGGGTGTTGTCCAGGGGATGCTTGGTTTCCTGGGTCCTCCTGGTCCGTTATGCAAACTTGTGTGCGTGTTTCTTGAAACATTGGTCCGAGAATTGATGCGTGTTTGGTTGTAAGTTCGGTTCTATCCCTTGGGGCTAGAGTTTCAATGCCTTTGTGGATGTGGTTTGGGCATTGTATGGGGTTGAAAGAGCCTGCCCATGGTTTGGACATTGTATTAGGTTGAAATGGCCTGCCCATGAGGGTAATCGTTCTATAGTTGATGTTGATCTCTTTTTATCTCTGCAAGTTGAATAACCAAGTTTTAAGCCATATCCAGAAGATTAGGTGGTCTTCAGTCGTCCTCATTTCCTTGGGATCGAGTTCCATAGTTTGGCTATGAGAATGGAGAAAACAGTTTCTCTGATTTTAGTTTTCTCATAGTGTCTTGTTTTCTATTTTGAGGTCAGTGCTATAACTTAAGGTTCTACTGTGTTGGTATTGGGTGATTTCTGCATGGAGGCTTCCATATCATGGGGTGGGGTGAGCCATCGAACTCCTGTTTGGAAATAATTTCTTCATGAAGGCAGAGTGACTTCAAAAAGAAACAATTTCTTTTTTAAGTCCAGGTGGTCCTTCCTCCCAGGACATGTGTCTGCACCAGAGGGGCTGAGGGGCCCCCACTATGCCAGTGATTGGGTGAATGTTGCCCTGGTTATTGGAGATCTGGTTTCTGGGAGGGTGTTGTTAGTGGTCCTCCTGGATGCCTCTATGGCTTCCTGGATTGAGCATATTTTTACTGTAAGGTCATCTGAAATACTCTCACATAACATTTGCAAGGGTACAGTGTTGTTACTGCATGAGGTTGAGTTTGATATAACCTTGATAATTCTGTACATTTCCATTTGGGGGTTTGTTTCCGATTGGATTCTTGCAGCGTAATGTGTATTATTGGCATTGAAGACTGCCAATCTGTATAGATACATTTGTATTTGGTAGTTATTTTTGTCCAGTTGTTTGTAGTTTTTCTTCATGTCTTGTCTAGTTTCCGAGTTATTTTCTTGAGTTCTCACAGTTCCTCTGTGAACCATCTGGCCACTACTTTTTTCAGTGTGGGTTTGAAAGTTTTTAAGGGTGCCAAATGGTGTACTCCATCTGAGATTCAAGTGTGGAGGTTCTTTATAACAGTATCTGGTGTTTCATGTAGTTGAGAGAAATCGGGTATGGTGGTTTCTAGTAGTGTGGATTAGTGTTTCTAGATCAAGCCTTTTACAGTTTCTTTTGTTTCTCATCAATTGCTTTATGTTTGTGGGTATTGTACGGATTGGGGTTCTAACAGTGAATGGGAGTATATGATGGTCCCTCCAGATGATTGGTACCAGTGGGGCAGTAGTGAGAGTCCATCCCTGAAGAATATTTCATTGAAGGTGTGTCCAGCTCTGTGGGTGGGTCTGTTCACCATTTGTTTGAGATGGAGAATTTCCAGGAGTGCGCAGATGAAGTTAGTTTTAGTTTTGTTTTCTCTTTCAAACTAAATGTAGAAATCTGCCAGAACGATTATGTTGTCATGATTTATGGCTATGCTGGCTTTGGCATCAGTGAATTTTGGGGCGAAGTTAGGGTTGTAGGTGGGCAGTCTCTAGATAAGAAGGAAGAGTAGGTTGGATTGTTTGCCGAGTTTGAGGTTGACTAAGAGTGATTTGCAGTTTCCTATGTCTGTTGAAGGTAAATATGTGTAGCTGATTTGGTTTTTGTTTGCCATGGCAATTCCTCCTCCTCATCTGACTTCTCTGTTAGATTGTATTAATTTATAGTTGCCGGGTATGGCTCCATGAGCGATTACTTTATAGTTGTCTGATAGCCATGTTTCTGTGAGGAAGAGGGGGGTCAATGCCGCCTTCCTTAACAAGGTCGTACATTTCTGTTTTGTGTTTTGCCATATAACGTACGTTAAGCAGGCTGCAGTGTAGCATGTTTGCTTTGGATGACTATTTGTTGGAGGCTTTTCCTAGCGGTCCAGTGGGGGTGAGGTGTGTGGATTGTCTACCAGTTTGATGGGGTTGGTTGTTTCTTTGTGTTTGTCTAGATCCTATGTGCCTTTGTTGAAGAGTTCCAGGGCTGTCACATTTAAAATTAACAATTATGACAGTGTGAAATGACCCTGCCATGACATGCGCCTCCCCACTGCGCCTTCTTCCGAAGGTGGAGGGGGATGACCCTCATTTCAGGGCATTTAAATACCCTGAACTTCCCTCTTATTTTCACAAATGCGCAAAGGGGGGGGAGGGCATCTGAATGAGTGCATCTAAATTGCACTCATTCAGATGACCATTGTGAATTGGGCTTCTCAATTTTTTGGCTCAAGTGAGGAGATGCGCTAGCACATCTCACTTGCATCAAAAAGGTTTTGAGAATCTGACCCATTGAATTTTTCTAATGGTCCACACTTGGCCTTGCACCACCTATAAGCCAAAACTATTGCATTAGAGTACAGCCAGGGAGAAATGGCATATGAGGGGGTACACAAAGGTTGTAGGTGCTGTTTGGTTATTTTCCCACCCATTGACTGCCCATGGCCACGCTAATCTCTATGGCCATTTCCACCCAATTCCTGCCCCTCCCCACACGGAACACCCCCTCATTGAAACTCTTTGAGCTTGCTTTAATCACGCCTTACCATCAAAACATTGCAAACAAAGTGCCTGCCAATGTTTTTTCAAAGCAGTCTTCTGAGAGTTAATTACTTAATTGGAGCCACTCGATTTGTAAGCACTATGGATGTCCTTTATTGATGTCCTATGAAAAACAAGCATTGGCAAAGCCACCAATTTTGGCTTCTGTATAGGTATTTGGCATTTGTCAAGCACTGCTATTAGATGCCCAGGTATTCTCACAATTTTGCACCTGCTGCCATCGATGGCCAGTTAATACCACTACAGCAGTGCCTGGCAAGTGCCTTTCCAATGCCTACACAAATGCCCAAACTGTTGGCATTTGCTAGTGCTTGTTTTTCATTTTGGCTGAAAGTTGGCAAAGCAGAACTTCTTTAAAAAGTGTGAGAAAAGCACTTGAATGCATTTCTTTTTGATTAGTTAGGTGCATTAAAAGGACATGCATTCTGAGATTTGGTCAACATTAAGAAGCTACTTTAATTGTAAAGTATAAAGTAGGCACAGCATATGCCCAATTACGATTTGTTAATAAACATGGCAGAATTGCATAGGCAGCACTGACCATCACGAAGTATACGCCATGCTGCACACCCACACCACACAGCAATGAGTATAAACCCAATGCAGCACTGTGCATACACACCACCCACTGCACCGTATGCCCACACCACCCAACCTTGCACATATGCATCACCACAATGTGCACACACACAACATTCCAACACACTTCACACTGCCCCCAGCATAGCAATGCACATACTTCACCGCACTCTGCATACAGTAACCGAGCACTGCACGCTCAAGCTGCCACAGTGAAAACTACAAATAATGTAATGTGGCATCACTGTGCTAGTTGGGCATATTTGAATCTGCCATTGCATATGATAACTTGGCATATTGGTATATAGCCTTTTTATGCTAAGTAGATATAATGGAACCTTGCATTACCATCATTATTTAGTGAAACAGAATTGTGCACTGCTATGCTAAATGGGCAAAATATAGCCAGGAACCTCTTTGCTAAATGGACATAATGGAATCTGGCATTGCCTCCTAACTGGGCATCCTGGACACTGGCTATACTATGCTAATTTTGCATAGCCTCGATAATCGATTGAGTACCTGGGCATTGAATGGTAATTGTGCCTGAACCTGATGTATTGTACTTGGGCTTTTGATTGCATAACTTGATATAGGGTAGAAATATATGGTGCATGGTGTACCAGAGCACATCATGCTCATACCTGACAATTGCGGTACTTTGTGGGCCTATGATGGAAATAGCTGGCAATTAGCATGGGTACCTGGAGATTAACACAAATGCATATAAAATGCTTATACGTCAGGACAACAGTATTTACTTTGCCAGTGCTTGTTCTAAGTGGAGTCTAAAAGGTTGCAGCAGGCATGGTAATAGTGACATGAGTAATTTTATCTATGAACCTTTTTTTGGCATTATCTATACTGCTCTCTCCCTCTTAAATGCTCCTCCTCCCTGTTCATCTTTTCCACCACTCTCACACTCGTTTATTAGCAACTATCCACCGGTCCACTACTCCCTTCTTTCACCCTCCCCCACTTCCCCTTCGGAACTCTTCCATTCCACTCTTTCACTAACCAGGGAGAAGCACTGAAATTATAGTTAAATACCCAGAAATCAAATACGCCCTCCTCGCTACACAATTGACAATCTTATCAGGCATCCACAAGTATTCTTCCCAGACAAAGATCTTTCTTTGTCTGGGAAGCTACTGGGGAAGCACAGGGGAAGCTACTGCACATCCTCCTAACTGTTCCAGTTTCTTTCTCTGAGGCTGAGAGAAGTGTTAGTGTTTTGCGATGACTGAAAACCTGACTATGTTCAAGTTCATCTCAGAAAAGGCTGAATCATATTGTTCTGCAATATATAAAGATATCATGCATCTGGTAGAAATACAAGCAATAGCAACATAATTTGCTTGGAATTCTAAAGGGTGCAAAGACGCAAAAAAATAGTACCAATGCCCCCTTACAACAATTACATTGAGAGCTTCAAAAGAATTCATGCTGTAAGATCACAAATGTTTGAAAGTTCGTTTTAGTAATCCACAAATACTTTATTTCTAACACTGTTTTGCTGAAAATGTGTTTATAATGAGCTTTTGTGCTGTTGGTGAGAAATCTGCAACTTACTGGAAGTGTGACTGCACAAGGTCACAAACCAGGGCTGCCTTAGCCAAGACCAAGACAAAGCCCAAGCCAAAGGGGAAACCCAAGGCTAAAGGAGTCAAAAAAGACAAGAGCGAAAGAAAACATTCCCCCTAACTCACCTACCACTGAGGTGGAGGTAGTTGGCCAAACACCTGAACCTGGTGAGGAAGAGGTGTCGCCTGAAATTATTAATCCACATGACAATCCAGAAGTCCAAAGTTTATTGGTTGATGGTGGTCCTGATAGGGTTGAGTTTAGTAAGGGCCAACTCACGTTCTTTCTTTGGAAGGCCTAAGGAGACAGGCCTGCTCCCAGCTTGAGGGTGAACCCCCTGGGAAGCTCAGGATTTATTGGGAAGGTGGGCTCCTCTACAGTGAGCCCAGAGTCTACAGAAGGAGACCATAGAAGGTAAGTGGTTCCCCTTCATGTACAACCCTTCCTCTTGCAGCTGGTGCATGAAGTCCCCCTTGCTGGTCACCATGGCATCAAGAGAACCAGGCAAAGGTTAGCCATGAACTTCTACTGGCCCAAGATTTGGGTCCAAGTAGAAAGTCATTCAGAAGTTGTGCCACCTGCCAGTTATCTGGAAAAAGAGGCACAAAAATCCAAGCTCCATTGGTAATACTCCCAGTTGTGGGGGTACCAATTGAAAGGGTAGGGGTTGACATTGTTGGTCCCCTTGACCCTCAGACATCCTCAGGCAATAGGTTTATCCTGTGTCATGGTCATGAAGTCAGGGGCACAGGCATGCAGGGTCGCATGCACAGGAGACCAGAGGCGCCAGGCTCATGAACAAAAGGAAACAAGAACATCCATTTAACACCAAAAAGCTTTTATTATGGACATAGCACTTCAGATGCATTAACCTTGAACATTCCATCCATTAAGCAGGATGCATTAACCTTGAACATTCCATCCATTAAGCAGCCCCAAGTGTATTCTTGGGTGTGGCTGCTAATGGATTGCCTTCGCATGTGCTTACTCTCTAGGAGTGGCAGGGTGTGGCTGGTAAGCCGGCCCTAATGGGCGTGCCCACGATATCAGCTATATAAGCTGCCCCGATCCTCAAGATAGACGCTTCGCGTTATTCTGCACTTGCAAGCAGCGTAACGCTCACCTGTCGCCTGAGGTCAGAGTTACCTTTGAAGATCCTGCTTCCTGGACATCCTGCTTCCTGCCAGCATACTTAGCAACTGGGTGAAGCTGTTCTTACCTGACATCTCTTCGGCGAACCAAGTATTCATCTTTACACTTTCCGGAACGCTGAAATCTTCATCTTGGCACCACAGCACGACACGCTCCATCGTCGACAGCAGCGCCTGCAAGGAAAACAGAAGACAAGGTTAGAAATCGAAAAAACAGTCAGTTTAAGGTTGCGCTTCGCCATTCTTTGCGCTTTTCCTTAAACCATCACATACCTGCTGTCGAACATTGCGATAGCATCCATCTTCCATCAGGCTGCGTCTCGCGTCTCACAGCTGCATTGAGGCTGTATTTCCACCTAAGGGAAGAAAACAGAAGAGAGACATTATTGCAGGCATAAATAGGAGCAACATATAAAGACATTAAACAGAACGAACAGCATCACAAGAGCTCAAGAAAGACTTACCAATCATAAGGAGAAGCATAGTCGGAGCTGGACTGGACTAATCCTTATCAGGGATCAATGAAGGAACTAGATCCCATTTGACGCGCCCCTGCCAGAAGTAGCAGGACGGAGAGCTTATCTTCCATAATTCACAGGTGAGCTTTATGGGCCGGCGAATGCTCACAGAAACCGTATTTTGGGCTGAAGAGTTAGAGAGGTACAACAATCACAGATTGGTGCACTCACACACTGTTATCTCCACGCAGGAGCAGTATCACCACGTACTGAGGGAGAGGCCTGAAGGGGGTGATTCAAGTTCAGGGAGGGCTGCAACCGTGCCCCAAGCCCCCTGCAGAGACCAGGTGAGCATAAAAGAACGCGAAGCCTCTAATACTCTCTGACTGGGCATTATGGAAACTTCAGAAACAGATCAGTTAGCCCTCTTACTAAGGGAATTACGGGCTGAAATACATTCTTCAAGACAGGAAACCAATGCATTACGGAGGGATCTTATTGTAACTCGAGAAAGAACTGACAAATTGGCCGTACAAATGCTACAAGCACAAGCAGGACAGGTTCCACTGCCTGGAGTGACCCATTCTTCTCATTCTTCCACACCACAACAATCAACACCGGTTCAGGTGGTTCTTCCAGGAGCAGTGCCTCTAGCCCTTCCCGAACGCTTCATCGGTGACCCAAACAAGTTCGCTGTATTTATGAACCAATGTCGCCTTAATTTCTTGTGCAGACCAGGAAGGAGCCTTTCCTAATGACCAAGCCAAAGTGGCGTTTGTACTCTAGTATTTAGGAGGTAGTGGGGCGGACTAGTCTATACCTTTGGTAAATCAAGATGACCCTTTACTCTGGAACTTTGGGAATTTCCAACATGAGATGGAGAAATTGTTTGCCCGTCATACTCAAGGACAAGCTCTGGACAACAAGTTGTTGTCACTCAGACAAGGGAGTCAGGATCTATTAACCTATATTGCAACCTTCAATCGTCTCATAGCCCAGACCAACTGGCCAGAAGAGAAGAGGACAACACTCTTTTACCGAGGGTTACGTGGAGAATTTAAGGATGTGTTGGCGCAAGTGGTGAATCCCCCTGAGAGGTGTGCGGACTAGATAGACCTGATGGTGCAACTCGATCATAGGGTGCAGAATCGGAAATGGATCGAGCTAGATCAGAGGGACAGTCAGTTTACGTACGACCTCGTGAGAATCAGACTAAACCACATGAACAGTCTGAGCCAATGCAAATTGGTGGATTACGAAGTCCCCTTACCAAAGCAGATGGGGAAAAAAGAAGACAACAACAACTTTGCTTATATTGTGGACAAGCAGCTCCCTTCCTTCGTGACTGCCCGGTAAAATCAACCAAGAATACGGTTGGGGCAACAGACAAAACTGATGAAGAAGAAGAACGGAAACGCCAATGCCCGGCAAGTGTAGGGGTCCGCTTGTCGAGCATGAAAAAGGAATCCGTACAGACCTCACACCTAGTCCTTCCAGTGCTTTTGGTGAATCACAAGCAACCATCAAAAATACATGCCTTGGAGGCATATATTGATTGTGGAGCTGTGGGTAACTACATTGACCAAGATTTGGCTCTCCGAATAGGCGATCCTCTCCGACAGAATCAGAAATTGGAAATCTTCACTGCTGTGGATGGTTCTCAGCTATCATCCGGCCCGGTGACACAATATACCGAGAAAGTCAAGCTTTTGTGTCAGGACGGGCCTCAAGAGGACATTACTTTCGATCTCATCGGTGCTCCTCAGTTCCAGATGATATTGGGAATGCCCTGGCTGGAGATCCACAATCCTAGGATCGACTGGCGAAAACAAGTTCTGACATTTTCTCATGATTGTGCCAACACAGGTTACAAAAAGATGACACCAATCTGAAACCGAAGAAAGGAATCGTGTTGGGCCTCATCAGCTCCTTATCGCTTGAATACCAAGATTACCAGGATGTCTTCAAAAAAGAGCAAGCCAACGTTCTGCCCCCCCCACAGACCCTACGATTGTCAAATAGATCTTGTACCCGGAGCGCAGATCCCTTGCAGCTGAATTTACGCTCTGACAGAACAGGAAAATCAGCATCTTAGAACTTACCTGGATCAGTACCTGGCGAACGGTTTCATTTGCCCGTCCACGTCACCTGCCTCCTCACCCTTATTCTTTGTGCCTAAAAAGGAGGGGGACTTAAGAACTTGCATCGACTATAGAGCCATCAATCAGATCACAGTAAAAAATCGATATCCTTTACCACTTATAGCAGAGCTCCTGGACCAAATGAAACATGCTCAAATCTACACAAAACTGGATTTAAGAGGAGCATACCATCTTGTAAGAGTAAAAGAGGGAGACGAGTGGAAAACCTCCTTCCGCACGAAGTACGGCCTCTTTGAAAACCAGGTCATGCCCTTTGGGCTAAGCAATGCCCCTGCGGCATTCCAATTCTTTATGAATGATGTACTCAGTGAACTACTGGACGTTTGCGCTCTTGTTTACATTGACGACATTCTTATCTACTCAAATTCCATGGAAGAACATGTAGGCCATGTCCGGGCAGTCTTAGAGAAGCTTCGACAACACCATTTGTATGCCAAGTTGGAAAAATGTTTTTTCCATGTAACCGAGGTCGAGTTTCTTGGTTTTATGCTTACACCACAAGGCTTACATATGGATACACGAAAGGTGGATGCAATCCTCCAGTGGCCCTCACCAACATCCACGAAAGGAGTGCAAAGCGTGCTCGGATTTGCCAACTTTTACAGTCGGTTTATACCTGGGTTTTCACAAATTGTACATCCAATTACCTCCTTGTTAAAGAAAAATCAAAAGTTCCATTGGTCGACAGAAGCTGAAGAAGCCTTCCAGAAGTTGAAACTAGCATTCACTACAGCACCAGTCCTTCGACACCCACGACCAGACCTACCTTACATAGTTGAGACAGATGCTTCAAAAATAGCCATGGGAGCAGTATTGTCACAAAGAGACCCTGAAACAGGACAACTACACCCCATCGCATTCTGGTGCCGCAAATGTTCAGCCCCCGATTTGAACTACGCAATCACAGATAAGGAATTACTGGCGATTAAAGCAGTATTCAAGGCCTGGAAACATTACCTTCTTGGGGCGAGACATACGGTCACTGTCATCATGGACCACCGTAACTTGCAATACTTGAAAACTGGCAAAGCACAATCCTCGCGTCAACTTCGTTGGGCTCTCTTTTTCGCAGAATACGATTTTATTATCACTTATAGACCTGGAGTACACAATGGGAAAGCAGACGCTCTATCACGCATGAGTGAAGAAAAAGAGGCTTTTACAGCATCTGACACCGTGGCCATAATTCCTGAGGAAAGGATTCAAACCAGAATAGCTGCCACCACGTGTGTGGATGACCAAAGAATCAGGAATGGCTGTTAAAAGGTGACCAGTACACCATCAAAGACAATCTACCGTATTTCCAAGGAAGATTATATGTCCAAGACCAAAAACTGCAAAAGCATATCATCACAAATTACCACGATTCATTACTGGAAGGAAACCCAGGAATAGCCAAAACTCAGGCTAAGGTAAAACAAAACTACTGGTGGCCAACCTGGCGAAAAGACATTTCCCAATTTATTGAAACCTGCGGTGTCTGTGCACAACACAAGTCTCAGAAACAGAACCCTGCTGGCTTACTACATCCCCTAACAGTACCGCCAGCACCTTGGCATACCCTGTCAATGGACTTCATCATGGATCTTCCACCCTGCAATGGATACAACACCATATTAGTCGTTGTGGATTTATTCTCCAAAATGGCCCACTTCACCCCTCTGAAGGGACTCCCAACTGCGTCAACTCTCGCTTCTGTGTTCCTAGAGCAAATTGTTCGATTGCATGGATTTCCATCAATATTAGTATCTGATCGCGGAACTCAATTTGTTTCTGCCTTTTGGAGAAAGTGTTGTACGATTGCCAAAATCGATCTCCAGTTGTCCACAAGCCATCACCCTCAAACTGATGGGCAAACTGAACCAACCAACCAAACTTTAGAGCAATATCTCAGGTGTATGTTGCAACAGTCCGAGGATTCTTGGAAAAATATACTCTGTATAGCTAAGTATGCATACACCAACTCACTTCACACAAGCACTTCACACAAGCACAGGGCAAACTCCATTCTACACTGTGCACGGAAGACATCCGAAGACATCCGAAGACATCGGCAGAGGTTCAGAAGGCCAGCCTAGTTTCTTGTAATAGGGTAACCTTCTGGACAAGCCAGACCAATCAAGGTAACATTGGCAGTGGTCAAGACTAGGTCTCAGGAGGGGTGAGGGTGACTGAAAGACCTCAATGAGCACACAGAGTAAAGGACACTTACAAATCACTCCCAGTCAGGTGTATATATATTAACAATACATGTACATTTATTCAAGGCCTTTGAGTTTCAACACACAGTAATTATCAACAGTAATACTTTCAAACCAATACAACACTACTATAATACATATATACAATACCGAGTGGCCTAAAGAGTTAATGCACAGAAAGGGTCCACAACCTAAATGAAAAGGGAGCAAACAGTGCAAGTATACTTTAGGCAGTTCTGTATCTATCAATTACTAACTGAGAGGCAGTCCAGTCTTATGAAGAGTGCAGGATAGTGCTCGAAAGTTCTTTCAAATGCTGGTGCACGCGATAGTGCAGACGGGCAAAAATGGGGTCTCTTGTAGGGTCTGTAGCAGCACAGGAAGGTGGGCGAGGTGATGCAGAATAAGTTCCCACTATTTGTGGAGGGTCTCCCCAAGAGGGCAGAACAGGTTCCAGGAGTTGGGAATGGGATAGTAGCAAGGGCTTCCTGTGGAAAGGTGAGTGCCCTCAGAGGACACTCGTGCGTAAAAATGGATGGATGCGCTAGGGGCCACCGGTAAGGGTTTCAAGTACTCACCGACCCCCGGAGCACTCTGGAGAAAACTTCGGCAGTCGAGTCCACTTCGGTTGCAGGTTCAAATGCAGCAATTGCACGGCACTGCAGCTTTCAGCGGCGAAGATACAGCGATGATTCCCTAGTGGGACAGTGGCGAATCTTCTGCTCCTGGTGGATGGATCAGGCCAGTTTCACTGTAGCAGGCTTCAGGGCACAGAGGGGCAGAGCAGCAAGACACCTGCAAAGTTCGTCACCACAGCTGGGTGACACGGTAACCTCGTGTACTCCAGTTCGGGCTTTCTCTCTTTATTCCAAACCTGGGAAAGCCAAGTGTACGAAATTCGGTGTGAACAGAGAGCTTGCGACGTACCAAGTATCAAGGGTCTTCGCGAAACGGCAGCGGTTTCAGAGCAAAGGTCCTGCGCAAGCTGGTCGGCCTACTGGTTGGCCCAGGGATATTTCCAAAGAGGCTTACTTATAGTCCCACTATTCAAATGGGTCGAAGCGCCTTTGCAGACCTTCTGGTGCGATCAGATGCAGAGGGATCCAGCAGGACAACAGTGGGCTCAGGGTGCCAAACCTTCCAGCGGGTCACCAGTGGTTCCTCGACTGAGCTTCTTAGTTTCAGGATACTTGGATCCTATCCTTCATTCAGTGAGAACTCAAGAGATCGACCTACTATGGGTGTTTGGAGCCTTCGCTTATCCAGAATCTCCTTCGTGCCAAAGCAAAGAGGGCCCAATGGAAGATCTGCTCACATACAAGCACACCTGACGTGGACCAATCACTGACCACGGTGGTCCCAGTCATTCCCCGCACACTAGACTCTCTGGCAACCAGAATGTGTATTGGAGCTTGACAGTCCAGCCCACGTCCTGGGGGGCTCACACCTAAGGCATGCAGAAGCCTGCCAAAGCTTGGCATTTCACGGGAGAATGCATGCCCTAATAAGGACTGACCCGGGTCGGCTCGACCTGGGGAAGGCAAAGGGACAAGGTGGCCAAAGTATAGGACAAAGAACCTCGTGGCATGGCCATTTTGGAGCCAGGCCACCTTCCTGTGCCAACCGCGGTAAACGCGGTTTGCATGGCAAGAAAGGGTTAAAAATAAGCGAAAAGGTAAGCTGCCACCAGCCCTGTCCAAGGCACATCTGCACTTCTCCTAAAACATCCTTAGACAGAGTCTAGGGCCTTTGGAGTTGAAAGGAAGACCCACGTGCACTGTACTGTAAGGTACATTGTGCACTTGTAACATGTTGCAGAAAAGTTGCAACATTGAAAAGGACTATGGGAAATCAAGTCTCCCAGTACTGACTGTCTTTAAGGGCATTTCAGTTTCCCCATAATAAAGTGAGCCAAAGCCCAGTGGAGTGCAGCTGAAGGCGGGGCTCCACTGGCAAAGTTAGACTATGGTGTTTAAACAGCAGCAAAAAGTTGGGGGGTACACAACGGGTGGGAAAATTACACATAAATGAGAAACTTTCCTAACACTTATGTGCTAGGACTAAGGAAGAGAATGATCCTCCTGATGGCTCAGGCTAGTGATAGGTTGAAGACTGGGCAAGCTCTGGTGAAACACGTATATGACCAGAAAGCTTCCCTTGTCAACTTTACACCAGGCCAGTGAAGAGAGGAGATCGAACTATTACCCCCGTCCCAAAAGGACCCCCTGTCCCAAAAGACACCCCAACCAAAAAAAGAACAAAAGAGAGTATGGCCGCCAATTGCACGAGCTCACGCCAATCCCCACGGCCCCCGCGATGGATAAATACCATGCAAACTACCTTCTCAGCCGTCCCTACATCCCTGGAGCAATACAAACGTTACCCTGAAAATGGAACCAGAGATAGCTATATGGACAGAATCGAGTAAAGCACTGAAAAGCCATGACAAGTCATTAGAGACAACACGCCCTAACTACGTCAGACATGAAGCACACGTTTTGCCGGCACATCGGAACACAATCACACACCCAAAATACACGAACAACACATGCGTCAGCTCTATAAGTTAGAAGACGGCAACATGCACATACTGTCTGCACGTGTATTATTTTGTCATTAGCTTGCCGCAGCAATGCAAACCGCAAGGAGCCAGAAGATTTCATGGAAATGCTTGCAGATGCTTATAGGAAAATAACCCTGTGGAATGGCAGGAGCACTCAAGGGACCCAACAAGCCATACGCATTAACTTATGGATGCTATACGGAAGGCGCGTACAGTAGAAGTGAGACCCTGGCTCTGAAAACCACAATAGGCGACAACAACCTCTGAAAACTAAGGCATCGCTGAGTACAGAACGGAACACACGGCTGCCATCTGCAGAGCAAGACTACTGCCAAGGTCGCATTGGCACAAGTGACATTCTTCTCCATGAAATGAAGTAACACCAGGTGACAGACTTGGATAATTCTCCTAAAAACAAATCAATTCAGAGCTCCAGAACTCACAAACATGGTCTCTGAGCACGTGATTTGGCCAAGCAGAAGGCGAGCCAAGAATTGGCGGCTGAGAAGAGCAGCAGTCTCACGGACTAGACAATGGTCGCAACAAAATTGTTGCACACGAGCTACAGTTATGCGGTGGGAAGGGAGCACTCTCACGGCAAAGATGGGTTATACACGATTACATCGCAGACGCAAAGTTGCACATGGCACCGCAACAGGTGCAGGCCGAGCTGGGAATTGATTCTGTCCCAGGCATGGGGGCTCACAACCCAGTCGATCACAACCTTAAGCCATACGGGTGGGTAACGGGGCCACATACTGTAACAATTAGTAAGAAGTAGTTTTCGGGGATGGTCCAGGCCTGACATCAGACATGGTAAGAGCCAATCCAATAACCTCAATAGGGGCTACTATAGGGGGACTACCACTCAACATCCTATCCGGAGTGGCGATAGGTTTTTGGAGAAGGGCCCAGTGATGCACTGATGACATAATATGCTAGCAAAACTGGCCTGCGAGCCAGAGTTCTTCGAGCTGTGCCTGGAATTGCGTCCGCCCATTTGATCCCTGTGGTTTGTTGGTTGTAATAAACCTCAGTTGAGCTTGCTACCTGTCTGGACTTACGTTCCTTTCGAGATAGGGAAGGAGTTAGGCCTTCCATGAGTTCAGTGTCCGCGAACTCCTGGCAAACTGTCCTGCTGGCCTGGGAGATCCCTCCTAATAGGTTGGAAGCAGAGGTGATGTTTATGGCATCAGCCCGGCCAGAAGCTGTCTCTTTCACCGCCGGACCTGGAAGTCTGTGGGACCTTCACGGGAATTGCGAGTAAACTGGAACAGCGCTAACTGGATAAAGGGCGTCGGGAGCCGTTTCAAACCTATCCCGCCCGCGATCATTGAAGAGTTCAAGACAGAGCAGAAGGGCGAGGCGAGCGGTGAGCGGTTGACGGGGAGCCAGCAACCGAACAGCGTCCACAAGCACGGAATGTAAGTCTTGGTCCAGCCAATTAGCAAAGGAAGGTGTGAGGGTGTGAAGCGCATGTGCGGGAGGCGGGAGGTATTGTTGTAATGGTTAGAATTGTGTAGTACTTAAAGAGTAACGATAGCAGGTGCGTGTTGAGTAGGGAATTGGAGCGGAGGTAGAAGTCCCTTTTCTATGTCTAGGGATCATTCGGTCTTCGAGGTAAAAGGTTCCGGTGCTGAACTGGGACTATAGACTTGATAGGCTTGGACCATAGAAGTATGTACATAAGGTATTCCTATGAATTGGGCATTCTAGCTTGAAGCATAGATGTTGGTATCCCCGTGAGGGATAGCTGGAGCTATCCTGGATTGCGGAAGTGTATTAACTGGTCTCCTGGAGAGAGGCATTTCACATGTTAGGCGACGCAACGGGTGCAGTTAACTACAAAAAAATAGAAGTATACTCTGCCATGGAGAGGCGGGAAGACAGCTGTGGGGTTGTGGAATTTCTGTGGGTTCTTTTGGGGTCTTCTATGGAATTAAAACAACGGGTCATTGCCGTACGTGTGTGCAACTTCTCTATCTACCTGTTCGAACTTTAGTGGTGACATCACCCATAGGCCGGTACATAGGACGTTGTGTTGTGATGGTGAGGAGCTAGTATTGTGGACTCGGGTTTTGGTAGAGAGGTGAACGAGTGGTGGTGCGCAGGAGGCGCATGCGCAGGATTGAGATTGGTGTGCCGGAGACCGGCAGAACTGGTAATGGAGGGGCTGTATGCGGAGTATGCCGTGTAAGGTGTAGAGCCGCTGGAGCTCATAGCAACTGAAAAAAGATAACCATTGCATTATAAATTCTCTCCTTCTGACAGCGGATTATCGAAACCCTTGATTAGAGGTCAGGTAAAGAGTGATAATGTACCCAATGTATAATGGGATGGTGGGTGGAGTAACGCCGATACAACACATGTGCAAGACATTGCCCCCTTACAAGAACAAAATTGTAAAATATAGCATACAGTGGTTAAAGGACACTGAGGGAAAAAGCCTAAACCCATGGCAGCCTAATGGCAGTTTCTCCAAGGACGTGTTGCAATCGCTACTGACCCACTTACAGAGCCAATACAAGGGAAAGAAATTAGCAAACTGCATGGCCATATCCGAGCTGTGGCACATGTTCCAGGAGGGAGTGGGGGAAAGGGTATGGATGATGAACCAGCAGGAGGTGAAGGCGGAGGGCGTTGACCCTTCCGCACCTCTTCCAGCCCCACCTAGTGTAATATCAGATGATGCAGATGATGAACAGGGACTATACTCATTTAGAGAACTTAGAGCAGCAGAGAGGTATTCCAACCCAACGTATAAACCACCACCATATACCAAACCGAACACCAACAAAGTACCGAGCATGCCGCCGGCAGCGCCGACCCAAACAAGGAAGGGCTGTGGCGTGCGAAGGCTGAATTTGAGGGAGTAGGGACAGAAGAATGGATAGCGACACAGATACTCCTGAAATTAAGCGGGAAGACGACAGGGGCAGCAGTAGGGGCCACATACACAATAGAGGGCCTGGAAGCAGAACAGGGGAAGCATGACTGGGCAGCGCTGGTAGAGCAGGAGGAGCAACATCAGAGGGACAAGGCAGAAAGGTTGGGATGTGAAGAGAGGGAACGGAGAAAGGAGAAGGAAGCAGAGTTAATGGAAAAGGAGAGAAGGGGAAGATAGAGAAGCAGAGGGAAGAGTGGGAGAAGAATGTGAGAGAAGAGAAGGAAGCTGAAATGGCAGAGTGGAGGAGGAAAATAACACGTAAGTATGAGGAGAAAAGGCTGAGGAAGTTACAGTTAGAGAGGCTGATAAAGGAACGAGAGCGGGAAGATGAGGATGCGTGAGTATTAAGAGCGGTGAAGGACAAGATCGCACTTGAATTAGACTGAAAAAGGCAGGGATGAAGAGAAGAGAAGGGAAGGAAATCGCACAGACACACGTAAAGAAAGTCCGGTTGAAAGAAGCACCACACGCCCAAGAACACGAGAGGAGGAGGAGAACACATGTTAATTCACAAACATCGACCTCAATGTAGAGCGCGACTGCAACCCTACCACAAAAAGATTGAACTTTTCGGAAGGGTTCTGTAGTGACATGGATGAGGGATCTGACGATAATGTTGAACACAGTGACGGCGAGAGAGGGGGGCACAGCAAACTTTGCCTCACTAGGATGGGGGTAGGGACATCATGGGAGTGTAGGTCCTAAAGCCAGAGGACAGAAAGGTCAGAAAACAGAGAACAGACACACCAGACAACTGACGGGGGCACTACACAGACTCCATAAATCAATAGATTAAGGGATCTCCCAGGGAGCATGTGAGAGGAGACAATGATGGCTCACTCCAGAGGGCGACTAGCTAGAGCACATGACACAACCAACCGCACACCCAGGCTAGAACCCACAGACATATGTACAGACATTGAGGATGAGCGGGGATCTATCCAAGTTAGACAATACAGAAGAACGCCAGAAGAGAGGGAAGCATACTAACAGATACCCCTATTGGAGAGAGATGGGACACGACCTCAGTATGTACCATGGAAGCACACAGACAAAGAGAACGTCAAATACAGGCTACCCTCGTTAAGTGCGGGAGCAGGGAAATGGATGTACGAGATGGAGAAGTTGACAGCAGGGCACAGGTTAGCAGTGGGAGACGTCAAGGGGCTGCTAGAATCCATATTGGGTGATGCAGCTGACGACAATTGGAAGACACTGCCCATGATGGAGCACCATTTGCAAATTGCAGAGCAGCAATATGGCAAGCATTGCGGACCCAATACCCGGATACGTCAGATACAGGGGCTATAACGACACGTAAGATGCGCGACGATGAAGATCCTGTTAACTATATCCAGAGAGATTCAAGAGTTTTGACGCCTTGAAACTCGAGAGCTGTGGGACAAAACGATAGCAATCTTTTATCACATCTTGATGCAGGGGTTGCCAGAGCCCGTGCAGAAAAGGTTGAAGAAACTGGTGGAGATGGAAGCAAAGGGCTGGCCAGAAATACAGCTCGTAAGTGAGCACTTGTTGGATGATAGAATAGTGTGCTAGCTATCCCTAAGGGAAGAACACCCTGTCGCTGCCAGGAGTGTCTATCCCTAGGGAGCGTATGATGGAACGCCTATCTAATAGGGATAGTTTGAAAAGATCTGTCCCTCTGTGCTAACACTTGTGGCATATTGTGAGTAATTTCTAAGAACTCACATTTACATTCACTCAAGACCACAACTGATCAGCTATTTGCGTCCTGACAGAGCTGGGTATTAGATTCTGCCAGATGTCAGCTTGTCTACTGCTGCATCAGCTGTTGTAACCTAATGGATTGTATATTTTAATCCACCCTTGGGTATTACAATCACCAGGTATGGCCAGTGTGGTCCACTAAATCAATTATTTAAAAATGGGCGTTTTTAAAGTCCATATTGTAAAAAGCTCACTCTACATGAGTAAAGGCTGAAAAGGGAATCTATAGAGTGTCCATCTCTCATGTATTTGGACAGCTACAGGATCACGAGAGCCCTCGTGGTCCATCTGGTCAACTGGTTTCGATGGCAAGATAGTTCAAACCATCTTCTTCAGGACCGTGGTTGTGGAAGTTAACTGAATTCCGGTGTTGGTGTGCCGAATTCTTCAGCACCAAGAACAAAACGCCTGCCTCTCCTGTAGGGAGACACAAAACAGGGCGAAGGGGAAGGGTGTCAATTAGTGTGAATTTACAGAAATACAGCTCACCATCGTGCATCACTGCAGGTTATGGCAGGAGAAAGTTAAACAAAAGGCAGAAGAAAGGAAGGCAGATGAGGCAAAGCTAGTAGAAAAGAAATTGGGAAAGTATGAAATGGAAGGGGCGGTAATAACAAGTCCCACGCAACAGACACAAGCACCAACACCACAGCCACAACACCAACCACAGCTGCTGTACTACCCCATGCAACAATATGCTCTGCCCATGGGAGGAGGTTATATGGGAAGGGGTGGATACCAACAGGGTTACCCTGGGAGGGGAGGATTTCGTCGATGCCATGGCTTTGGACCCCAGTCCCATCAAAACACAGGAGGGTTTCGGGGTTAAAACCAGCAGATGTCACAGGGTCCAGGAGGGTTCCCAGGGCAGGGGAGGGAACCGCCCCTGTGCTGTACATGTGGACAACTAGGACACATTTCCAGGGCATGCAGAATAAGAAGAGCTCAGGATCAGCAGAGCTACCATGGGGGACAGGACGACTATTATGCCGAAGAAGTACAGCAACAAGGACAGACACAAAACATGCAGTCACAGGTACTGCACCTAGTACAGACACCGCCTCAGGCTGCGTCAATGACAGCACCACAAATGACAGCACCTTCACCCCAATATTTGCAAGCTACGCAACAGTTAGCGCAAATACAGAACCGCCACTCCCCAGAACCCATGGACACAGTAGCAACGGTGCCGGTGAGCAGGTTGGGAGGGGTCAACATGGTAGGGAACAACGCCTTCACCGGGAATGGACTATCTATGTTTCCTCAATAGGACATCCCACAGACGAACTTGTTGTGTCCCATCCTGTCAGTCACATCAAATCCTGCGGAGGAACCTTGCATAAGTGTGGCGATAGGTGACAAAATGTTTTCATTTCTTGTTGACACTGGGGCAACTAGGTCATGCATCCGGGAAGGGACATTTGCGTTGTCAGGCGATGCCATGAACACTCAAGGATTCTCTGAGGCTCGAGAAGTGGTTCCTTTCACTGATAACATCTCCTGACCTATAGGAGATCACTACTTATCTTTGCCCCTACTCTACTCCTGACAAGCACCTGTAAACATATTGGGACGTGACATTATGAGCAGACTGAACACGACCATTTTGTTCACAGACAGCGGCATAATATGTTCCACACCAGGAATACACGGCCAGGCAGATTGTCCAATCATATTGTGGGAACACGGTACAGAGGGGGGTGCAATCTGACCCAGAGATGTTCCAGTATGGGACAGACGTGGCCCTCGCCTGGATGTCAGGTATAGCAGGAAAGGTATGTAGAATGCCAGGCCTGTTCAGGCCTGAGACACCACTAGATGAGAAGGATGGAACAATTGTGTCCATAGACATCGACGCAGTGCATGCAACAGATGACAAGGGAAGGCATGGAGAGCAATAATTGCAGATGCAGAAGGATGCAGGCTAACACAAGTAACGGATGAGGAATTGTTTTCAGAAGAAAGAGTGGAGACAGAGATGATATTGGAAATGAGTGTGAGGTTCTGGCTGCAGATCACATACAGAGAGGTTGCACAGAGAATGGCAATGGGCCTGGAAGCACCTCTGCCATTCTGGGAGGAGGGTTTGGCAAAGGTACCCAACAGTTTATGGACTACAAGTCCCTATGATGTGGAGTGCATAAAAAGCATAGGGGGAGTGAAGATCAAACTGAAGCCTGGGGCGATACTGCCGCGGGTGAAGCTATACCCCCTAACCAAGGAAGCAGATGAGGGCATTTATGAAACAATTAGCGCACTCATTGAGAGAGGCATCCTGGTACCATCAGAATCCCCATGAAACACAGCAGTGTAACCCGTACACAAGGCGAACAAGGGTTGTGGCGTTTTATACAAGATGTACGCCCTCTCAACTACATTGTTGAGGCAGTGTACCATGTAGGGGCAAATCCAGTGGCAATCGTGTGTGGCATTCCAGCGGAAGCCACCTGCTTCACTGTCATTGATTTGCAAAAAGCCTTCTTCTCTGTGCCCCTACACCCAGACTCACAAGACTTGATCAGCTTCATGCACCGCAACCAGAAATGGAAACACAAAAGGCTACCCCAAGTCACCATCCATATTCAAAGGGGTGATTCAGATGGACTTAAGCAACATCACGACAGAAAGCACGGTCTTGCGGTACGTAGACGACATCCTTATCTGTAGCAAGACAGAAGGAGAATGCAGAACAGACTCCGTACACATGCTCACAGTACTGGCGGAGAAGGTAGACAAGGCCAAACTCCAGTACTGTCAAAAAGAAGTATTGTACATTGGATAGCTCATATACAAAGATGGCAAGCATATTGACCCAAAGAGAGCACAGACAATACAACACACACCACAGCCCCAAACAGTGAGGGAAATGCAACAGTTCCTCGGGTTGTGGAATTACTGCATAGTATGGGTTTTTGATTATAGCACATACACCAGGCCACTATGAGCTGCATTAAAAGAGGTTCAGAGAGGGACTAAAACACTGGCCTGGACACAAGAGATGACGGAAGCCTTCAATGCCCTGAAAGAAGCAAGGCTCCAGTGTTAGGGACCCCAGACTACAAAAGTAAATTCTTTCTGTTTTCACACACTGATGGTGTGATTATGAAGGCAGTACTGATGCAGAAAATGAGCATGGGCCATAAGCCAATTGCTTACTATAGCAGACAGCTTCACCTAGCAATGAAAGGACACTATCTGTGCGAACAATCATTGCCTGCCGCAGCTTTCGCAGTAGAGCAGATGTCAACAATAACAATGGGGTGCACCACCACCCTGTACGTGCAGCACGCACTGTTTGCAATACTGCAAAAGACAAAGAGCACATTGACAACCTAAAGAGCATCATGGTACGAGATAATACTATCAAGAGCAGAGCTGAAGATAGTAAGATGCAAAACTGTAAACCCAGCGATATTCATGGCAGATGTTTATCAGCCAGCAGATTGGGCTCATGATTGTACTAAAACTATAGAACAATTCAGTAAGACACGCAAGGTGGAGGAAAATGCACTTGAGGGGGGAGAGGTCCTCTACATTGATGGGTCTTCAACTATTGACCAAACCGATGGGATCAGGAGCACAGGGGCTGCTGTAGTGACATTGAAAGAGGATGGGACGAGTGAGGTAGTGGCAAGTGCTAGGTTGCCACCCCATTATTCAGCACAAGCAGCGGAACTAGTGACTCTCACACTGGCCCTACACAACAGTGTAAATAAGCGAGTAACAATATATTCGGGCAGTGCATACGTCACGTCCGCAGTCCACTCTGGTTTGGCACAGTGGCTCAGGAAGGGGTACAGAAGAGCGGATGGGACCCCAGTACAGCATGCACTATTATTGAGAGAGCTGATTGAAGTGATCACATACCCGCAAGAGGTTGCATTGGTAAAGTGCCAGGCACACACCAAAGGAGAGGGTGCAATATCCAGGGGGAACGAGGCAGCAGACTATGAGGTAAAATGTGCGTCATATTTTGGGAAGTTGTGGGAACTAAAGGACAGAGCGCAGAGCAGGTGAAGAGTAAGGCAAATGGTGTTGAAGGAAGGGTACAATCACCTACCAGAGATACAAATAATGAACCTACAAGGAGCCGCACCGAGGGAGAGAGGAGAAGGAACTCTGGGTAAGGAGGGGATGTTCAATGTCCCGACAGACACCCTATGGCGACAAAACAACAATGGGAAGGTGGTCATGCCGCTTGCGCTACTGACGACAGCACTGACACAGTTGCATCACCCAGCACACACAGGGAAGGAGGTCATTGCAACACGTATTGGGGAAGCATGGTTCTGCCCCAACATAACTGAGCATGCAGCACATTTTATCAGTAACTGTTTAACATTCCACCAGTTCACTGCTGGGCATACACTGAAGGTTCTGAGAGGAGCCATACCTAAACCTGAAGGCCCATTTCTGCATCTTCACGTTGATTACGTGGACATGATCCAAGTATGTCAAGGATACTGATACATGATAGTGGTTGTCTGTCCATTTTCAAGATTGATAGAGGCTGGACCCTGTTCCCATGCTGACGCTCTTCGAGCTGCAAAATTTCTGGTCCGGGAGGTATTCCCAAGATGGGGCGTTTGTGAGGTCCTCCGGTCCGACAACTGCCCTCACTTCACCAATGAAATGTTCCAGCCTATTACCACCTTACTACGAAAAAGCACAAATTTGTATATGCATACCACCCGCAAGCGAATGGGATGTGTGAACGCCTCAACGGCCTCCTGAAGGCGCGCATCTCAAAAAATCACCAGAGTACCAAAAAGAACTGGCTCCATTGCCTGCCACTGGCACTATACGAACTGCATAACAAACCAGGGTCTGACCACCATTTAACGCTCCACGAGGTGGTGATGGGACGACGCATGCATCTCCCACTGGCTCCTCCCACTAGGGCCCTGCAGGATTGTGAGAATGTTGCTGAGGTTTTTGGGCAAGAAATGTTTCAATATGTAACTTCACTGGTTTCTAGCGCTTCTTTTATCTCTCGCCAGATACAGCCGACCCAGGGCTGGCCAGAAGACAACATATAAGACAACAATGACAATGCTGAGCAGGGAACACCTATGAACCCTTTAGTGCTAATAAGCGACCTTTTCCTGCTACGGAACATTTTACGCGGCGCTGGAACGCACCCCGCTTCACTGGACCTCACATTGTTGAGGCAGTCACCAACTGAGCAGTACGCCTAGAGCAGAAAAACACTTGGCATTACTTGTATGACATCAAGCCCTACAAAGCATCGGCCTCGCCCTCAAACGCAACTGCAGAGATCAACAGGGCTAATGTTACATCTACCAACAATCCACAAGAAGGAGCAAATGCCCCAACCACCCCTGAACTAGAGACTACTGGCCATCCGATGGTCAGACGTTCCCAGACCGCTGAAATCCCCACAGGAATATTGGTACAGATCGACCAATAAGAAACATTGTCCGCTCCCTGCCCAAACCCATGTCCAGCACCAGCGCCACAACCTGATTCCATGTGCGCAATGACAACAGTAACATGATTTAACCTTCTCTTTTTTCCGCACACGCAGGTTATGCACCTTCAACAGCAGTAGCACGATTTAAACATTTCTCTTTCTCGCACATGCAGGGTTCTGCGACTGTTGATATAATTATTAGAAGATAGCTTAATGTTGCTTCCCATTGACCGCCCAAAGCATTTTCCAATCAATTTGTCCACGCTATAACAAGGCCCAGACATTTTAGAGCACGGTCCCCAGAGATATACTTTCTGGTATTCATAGAATACGTGACCCAGACTTATGCCCAACTTGAACGTAGCGCATACCCCGTCCTGCCCAGTATTGCGTACCCTGTCCATACAGAAAATCTGGGAGGAAGTCTTTGCATGGGCACTTATTGATTACATAGTTCGTTGAGCTTTACTAACACTCACAACTACTAAACAATTTAACGCTTTTTATCGCGAATTTCAGGCGGGCAACTTTATCATATCTTCAGCTGTTCACAAATCAGCCTAAGTGGTTGTCATGAATAAAATAAAGATTGTAATGACTGTTATGTGGTTATTATTATCCATTGGGCTTCTGGCTACCGCTTTCTGGCAGATGTACTTTGCTTTGCATGCAACAGCTGTGTCCCGTACTAACGCTCCCCCAACCCAAGCAGCGAGGACGACCATGTCAGGTGGGAGAGAAGACACTGCTGATAAGGTAAGGAGAGGTAAGCGCAGTGTTTCTGCAGACATGAAGGGAGTGTTACGCTCACCTGGTTCCCACAGGGGCATCGATTGGACCCGGACAGCTGCGGTCTCCACCAACGTGATGCCTAGTGCCGAGATGACTGTCTGGACTGGCCCGCCTAATCTCGTCTGCTTGATCCGTAGAAGTATTCTCCTGCAAATGGAGAAAGGGATTTAGCCACCCGTGGATTTTAGTGATGGCCCCCTCCCACTGTTCTCGTTCTCCCCTCTTGTCACCTCCGATATCACCTTTCAGGAACCTCACCTTATGTTTTTAAATGATGAGCTCTCCATCCTGCATGGCATGCAGGGGCGCGTAGATACCAATTACTTCACTGGTTTGAAGGTGCTGTAGGAGTTCCGGAAGAATATTGACTCCGGGGTTTCAAAGTTCAAAGAGTTCAATATGTCCGATGATCACTCTTATTCCATTCCCTTGTAGAATTGCAACTGGTTCAAAAGAATATTGCCTGGAGGCAGCTGATGGCGTTCAGGTAAGAGTCTGTATTACCCAAACCTGTCCGGTAAAAGTTGCATGAGTTTAACTTGTTGTTTTCTCCCTTTATAGGTGCGGCAAATGAAGATGAGGCGTATTAAGGGTAATGCCCCCGGTGGTAAGCCAGGTAAGCCTATGGTGGTAAGAGATTGTATTTGTCGGCTCTCTTGGCTCACCTTGTTGTTTCTTTTGTTTTCCCCCAGGTGCTGGAGTTCGGCGAAGAAAATGATGGAGGCAGCGCCGGATCGGAAAATGCTGTGAGGACTGGTGAGTATAGCGCGGCGTTGCGATGCGTACAGAAATAATGTCCTTTTCAAGTTCGAAGACGTGATGGATCCGGAATCAGGTAAGGATTGAAATAATGTCGGTGTTCTAACCTTTCCTTCTTCTTTCCTCTTTTGCTAGGAGCTCTGGACTCGAGACGGGCGTGGCTGAAGACTGGATGCTGATTGCAGGCATGGTGAGCGTTACGCTGCTGGATGCAGAATAACGCAAAGCGTGTGTTGCTGATCGGGCGTGGTTTAAATAGCCTCCAAAGTAGTTCCAGGTAAGAAGTTCCCCAGAACCACACCAGAGAAAAAAATAGTTCCTGTAACAAAATAGTCCCATCCAAGTCTCACGTTGGCTTGGATTCAGTTGCAGCATGGTCTGCATGAGGTAAGTAATGTCTATGAGCCTGGCGCCTATGGCGCCTGGACTGATTTCTATTATGAACCTAGTGCCTAAGGCGCCAGGACTGAACCCAGACAGCCCCTAGCCGGGGCTGCTGGGGTTTTAATACATATCTGGATGTCTGCTCCCGGGGCTGATGGGCTTGGTCCAGATGCCCGGGGGTAGGCATCATGACAGCACTCCCCTCAAGGCCCCTCCTAAAGGTGTTCTTTTCCTCGGTCCTGGTTTGTCTGGGAAGTTCCGATGGAATTTTTTCACCAACCGAGGTGCATGAACGTGGTCACTAGGCTCCCATGACCTTTCCTGTGGTCCGTAACCCTTCCAGTCGATTAAATAAAAAAGTCTTGATTTAACCATTTTAGAGTCCAGGATATTTTTAACTTCGAACTCGGGTTCCCCATCTATTAGGATGGGGTTGGGTGATTTGGCTAGTCTTGTCCCGGGTTGAACTGGTTTCAGGAGTGAAACATGAAAGACAGGATGGATCCGCATATTAGAGGGTAATTCCAATTTGACGGCCACCGGGTTGATAATGGCCTTAATAGTGTAAGGTCCCAAATATCTAGGATTAAAAGTCTGAGTCCCTTTTAGAGGTATGTGTTTTGTAGCCAGCCAAACTTGATCTCCAATCTGGTATTGTGGGGCATCACTTCTATGTTGATCAGCATTTTTCTTGTATTTCTCTTTTGCTTGTTTCAAATGTTCTGTTGCTTCCTTAAAGGCTTGTGTAATAGTAGAGTGCAGATGATTCACTGCGGGCATTTCTAAGTGTTGAGGCGAATCGAGTTTTGATGTTCGAGGATGATGTCCATATATGGTATAAAAGGGGCTTTGTCCAGTTCCAGAATGTACAGAGTTATTGTATGCGTATTCGGAAATCCATAAAATATCATTCCAATTGCTTTCGGTTTGCTGTAGCATGCAAAGTAGGTACTGTTCAAGAGTCTGGTTGGTCCTCTCCGTCTGACCATCGGTCTGGGGGTGGTGACTGGTTGATAACCTCACGTCGATTTACGCTAATTGACAACATCTTTTCCAAAATTGAGAAATGAATTGGCTACCTCGATCACAGACCAATACAGAAGGAAATCCATGTATTCGAACAATGTTTTCGAGACATTCCTTGGCCAAAATTGAAGCGGAAGGTAATCCTTTTAAAGGAATAAAGTGGGCCATCTTGGAAAAGAGATCCACAATAACTAGAATGGTGTTAAATCCATTACATGGAGGTAAATCAGTTATAAAGTCTAAAGACAAAGTATGCCAAGGTGTGGGAGGAATATCCTAAGGTTGTAAAAGACCAGCTGGTTTTTTCTTTTGACTTTTGTTTTGGGCGCAGATACCACAAGATAGCACAAATGACTTTATGTCTTTTCGCCAGGTGGGACACCAGAATTGTCTTTTAATTTTAGCTTCAGTTTTTGCAATGCCTGGATGTCCTTCCATCAGAGCATCATGATAATTGGAGATAACTAGTTCTTGTAGTTCCTTGTGTGGTAGAAATAGACGCCCTTGATAATAAGGTAGGTCATTGCTGACTGAATAATCTTTGCCTTTCTTTACCCAGTCCTGCAGGGCTCCAGGATCGAAAAGTTGTTGGATCTTTAAATGAATATCTTCTAAAGTCTGTAGAGTAGTTATGCCAAGAATTCTTTGTTCTGAAATTATAGGCACTGGTTCCAGGTTCGAATATGCTTCTCCCATCCCTATTCGGAATAAGGCATCTGCCTTGCCGTTTTTACAGCCTGGTCGATAAGTGATCACGAAATCGAATTCGGCAAAGAATAATGCCCATCGAAGTTGACGCGATGATTGGGCCTTGGCTGTTTTCAAATACTGCAGATTCCTGTGATCGGTGATTACAGTGATGGTATGTCTAGCACCAAGAAGATAATGCCACCAAGCCTTGAAGGCGGACTTGATGGCTAATAACTCCTTATCAGTAACCGCATAGTTTAACTCGGGTGCTGAGAACTTTCTTGACCAGAAAGCTACTGGATGAAGTTGACCGGTTTCAGGATCCTTCTGGGACAGGACAGCTTCCATGGCTAGACTGGATGCATCGGCCTCAACTATGTATGGAAGCTCAGGGCGTGGATGCTTTAAAACAGGTGCAAACGTGAATTTCGATTTTAGCTCTTGGAAGGCTCTTTCAGCCTCTTCAGTCCACAAAAAACGTTTATTTTTTCGCAAAAGTGCTGTGATGGGGTGTACAATATGTGAGAACTCAGGAATAAATTCTGCGATAGAAATTAGCAAATCCAAGCATGCTTTGTACCCCTTTAACTGAACTGGGTGATGGCCACTTGAGGATTGTGTCCACCTTTCGAGAGTCCATTCGAACTCCTTTTGGAGTCAGGATAAATCCAAGGAATTCAACTTCTGTAGAATGAAAAACACATTTCTCCAATTTTGCGTATAACTTGTGCTGGCGTAGTTTCTCAAGGACTGCACGAACGTGCTTCACATGGTCTGATTCTGAGGAGGAGTACACTAGAATATCGTCTATGTATACAACAACACAGACATCAATGAGTTGACAAAGGACATCGTTCATAAAATATTGGAAGGCTGCTGGTGCATTGCACAACCCGAAGGGAATCACCTGATATTCGAATAACCCGTACTTTGTTGCGAAATGCAGTCTTCCATTACTTTTATTTATTTATTTGACATTTTTTCAACTGGAATATGACGCTTAAATTGCACATCACCTAAATGGAAATTGGGTAACGTATCACTGCCACTGTGTTCTCTCTTCTTTTTTGAATTTTATGACGATGACAATGGATGCAATCAATATGTTGATGTGTAACTATTGCACTGATGATTTGTCAATTGATGACAATTTTGTTTGATCTTGTGGTATATATCTAATGCGCAATGATAGTTGAGACTAAATAATGTACAAATTATGTCATCACAGGCCCTGAGGAAGGGTTTTGACCCGAAATGCATAGGCCACATGTGTGATTAAATCTGCTGCAACAATTTGAACGGAAAATTGGCGAACCATATTATTTGAGTTTGATTAATTAAAAACTTTTATGAAAAAGGATACGAGTCAAGAATATTTCTATCATCACTAATTTTCAAATTACACCACTGTATAGTGGAATAAGGGAGTGCAGCCCGTACCGCTGGCCACACGGCCAAGGTCTTTTTTTCTATAGTCTTCCATTTGTCACCTTTCTTTACACGTACCAGATGATATGCCCCTCGGAGATCTAATTTAGTGTAGATGCAAGCGTCCTTTACTTGGTCTAGTAATTCGGGGATCAGAGGCAATGGGTATTGGTTCTTAACCGTGATCTGATTTAATGCGCGGTAGTCTATGCACGTTCTGAGATCACCTTCCTTTTTAGGCACGAAGAACAAAGCTGAGGATGCAGGGGACTTGGATGGATGAATGAAGCCATTAGCAAGGTATTGGTCCAAGTATTGTCGTAGATGAAGGTTTTCGGGTTCCGTAAGGGCGTAGATCCTACTACATGGAGGTTGTGCACCGGGTATGAGGTCGATTTGACAATCGTATGATCTGTGAGGTGTTAAGGTGTTTGCCTCTTCTTTTTGGAAAACATCCTGGAATTCTTGATATTCCTGAGGTAACTGCACAACTGGAGTAGCGACTGTGGCCAGGCCTTTGTTCAAGGGTTTTTCCGGGTAGCAGGTGTGTGCACAATCCGGGAAGGTTATTCTCTTCTCTCGCCAATCAATACAAGGATTATGTGTTTCCAACCAAGGTATCCCCAGTATTATTTGGAACTGCGGGGCTTTGATTAAATCAAACACAATAGTCTCTCGATGCCCATCCTGACCCAAGAGTGTCAACTCTGCGGTGGAATGAGTTACAGGCCCAGAGGCAATTTCAGTTCCATCGACTGTGGTGATGACATCCAAAGTGGTCTTTTTGCAGAGAGGTAGATTCATCCTAGTAGCCAATTCGTGGTCCACATAGTTTCCTATGGCCCGCTATCAATGTATGCCCTTACTGCGTGCATACGTGATAGCTGCCTTGGATCCATAAGGACCATTGGTATGATGAGGTGCGAGGTCTGAGTATCCTTCTTCAAGCTCGGCAAGCGGACCTCTACGCTTGTCGGGCATGGTCGTTTACCGAATCAGGCTCCGTTTGATTTCTATCAGCAACTCCGACTACTTTCTTGGATGGGTTTATAGGGCAATCCCGTAGAAAATGTCCTGAGGCCCCACTGTACATACACAATTGCATCTGCCGTCTCCTTTCTCTTTCCTTTTGAGTTAAGGGTCCCTTAACCCCCCGATCTGCATCGGTTCTGATGCATCTGTTCCTTTGCGGGTAACGTTGGGTTTAACCCATACCCGATTCTCGAACTTAGCTCGATCAGCCTTTCTATTTTGAAGTCGGTGATCTAACTGGACCACTAAGTCGATATATTCTGCGCAATCCTGAGGTGGGTTCACAACTTGGCCCAAAACATCTTTGAGTTCACCCCGAAGTCCACAATGAAATAATGTAATTCGTTTTACCTCTGGCCATCCGGTTTCTACCACCAACCTATTGAAGGATGCAATATAGGTTAGTAGATCCTGGATACCTTGCCGTAAGGATAAAAGTTCGTTATCCAGGGCCTGTCCCTGTGAATGTCTGGCAAATAGTCTTTCCATGCTCAATTGAAAACCTTGAAAATCCCGAAGAAGAGGGTCATCCTGGTTGACTAGTGGAATTGACCAATCCACTGCGCTGACACTAAGGTATGATAGTACAAAGGCTACTTTGGCTTGGTCGTTTGGAAAAGCTCCAGGTCTGCATAAAAAGTGCAAGCGGCATTGGTTCATAAACACGGCGAACTTTTTCGGGTCCCCAGCAAAACGTTCGGGCGGAGCTAAAGGAATGCTCCCTGGTAGAACCACTTGCACAGGATTGCTTGAAGAAACAGGAGTTGGATTCCCCCCGAGTCCAGGTAATGGTGTTTGCCCAGCTTGGTTTTGCAGCAATTGTCTAGCAAGATCATCAGTGCGCTCCTTTGACACAATCAGTTCTCTCCTGAGGGCATTAGTTTCCTGGCGCGCGGAGTGCACTTCTGCCCTAAACTCCCCTAACAATAGGGCTAGTTGGTCGGTTTCTGAGGTTTCCATTACGCTCGGGTGGGGATTTGTAGATAGGCTTTGCGTTCTGTTACGCTCACCTGGTTCCCACAGGGGCGTCGATCGGACCCGGACAGCTGCGGTCTCCACCAACGTGATGCGTAGTACCGAGATGACTGTTTGGACTGGCCCGCCTAATCTCGTCTGCTTGATCCGTAGAAGTATTCTCCTGCAAGTGGAGAAAGGGATTTAGCCAGCTGTGGATTTTAGTGATGGCCCCCTCCCACTGTTCTCATTCTCCCCTCTTGTCACCTCCGATATGCCCTTTCAGGAAACTCACCTTATGTTTTTAAATGATGAGCTCACCATCCTGCATGGCATGCAGGGGCGCGTAGATACCAGTTACTTCACTGGTTTGAAGGTGCTGGAGGAGTTCCGGAAGAATATTGACTCCGGGGTTTATAAAGTTCAAAGAGTTCAATATGTCCGATGATCACTCTTATTCCATTCCCTTGTAGAATTGCAACTGGTTCAAAAGAATATTGCCTGGAGGCAGCTGATGGCGTTCAGGTAAGAGTCTGTATTACCCAACACTGTCCGGCAAAAGTTGCATGCGTTTAACTTGTTGTTTTCTCCCTTTATAGGTGCGGCAAATGAAGATGAGGCGTATTAAGGGTAATGCCCCCGGTGGTAAGTCATGTAAGCCTATGGTGGTAAGAGATTGTATTTGTCGGCTCTATTGGCTCACCTTGTTGTTTCTTTTGTTTTCCACCAGGTGCTGGAGTTCGGCGAAGAAAATGATGGAGGCAGCGCCGGATCGGAAAATGCTGTGAGGACTGGTGAGTATAGCGCGGCGCTGCAGCTGGCGTTGCGATGCGTACAGAAATAATGTCCTTTTTAAGTTCGAAGACGTGATGGATCCGGAATCAGATGAGGATTGAAATAATGTCGGTGTTCTAACCTTTCCTTCTTCTTTCCTCTTTTGCTAGGAGCTCTGGACTCGAGACGGGCGTGGCTGAAGACTGGATGCTGATTGCAGGCACACTGAGCGTTACGCTGCTGGATGCAGAATAACGCGAAGCGTGTGTTGCTGATCGGGCGTGGTTTAAATAGCCTCAAAAGTAGTTCCAGGTAAGAAGTTCCCCAGAACCCCACCCGAGTAAAAAATAGTTCCTGTAACAAAATAGTCCCATCCAAGTCTCACGTTGGCTTGGATTCAGTTGCAGCATGGTCTGCATGAGGTAAGTAATGTCTATGAACCTGGCGCCTATGGCACCTGGACTGATTTCTATTATGAGCCTGGTGCCTAAGGTGCCAGGACTGAACCCAGACAGCCCCTAGCCGGGGCTGCTGAGGTTTTAATACATATCTGGATGTCTGCTCCCGGGGCTGATGAGCTTGGTCCAGATACCCGGGGGTAGGCATCATGACAGGGAGTTAACACATATCTCACGGACACAGCACACATAACAAACAACATGTGGTACAAGCACATGTTCAAAATTGGTAAGGATACGACCAGGGAGAGCTGCTATGTCTGCTCTTTAATACCCTGTGCCATGATTGCCTCCAGAACATTCGTAGCAACAGAATTACCTGCAACAAGAGCACAATGCTTGAAGTATCTAGCGATGTTCCAGACACGAGGAAGATTCCAAGGCAAAAGAGCAACATTGAGGTGGATGTCCAAGGGGACTTTTCCATACCAAGACCGTTATATCAAAACATTGGCCATGATGAACAATTACTGGCAGCTCAGTGAGGGGTTGCGATACATGACGGAAGGACCAGAGAAAGGAGAGACAAAGACTATCACAATGGAATACTTGCCATGCCCATGATCGAGAGTAAAGGAGGTAGGGGGAGAACCTGGTTGCTGGGAAAGGCCACAGCTACTGATCTTTGAAAGAGTATATACTAATGATGGATGGGAAGTGGAAGGTGAAGGAAGTAAAGCCCTGACCCTGACGAAGGCTGTAGTGAACAAGGTACAAGAAGAATATGACAAGTGTCTCAGGGAATGGGACAGAAGCGCAAACTTAGTGACATGTGTGGATAATGAAGCTGGGCCACTGCCTATAATCCCCCTTTAATACACCAGCTCTCTGTTATCAGCATAACGCTGATGAAGAAGTGGGAGAAAACGTAGGGTGTCAAAGAATAGAGAAGATACCGGAAATGGGAGCAGGTACAGCAGTACTGATGGATCACTATTGGTCATGCAGACCTAAAGCATATGCCAAGCTGCCACCAAACTGGGGAGGATTATGCTCCCTAGCACAAGTCAACATGCCCTCATTGGTGGTACCGAAGAAGGACGTAAAGATCGATGATTTTCTGAAGATGGAGAAACAATGAGAGGAAGAAAAGATCGCTGAACGCTGTACCAACTGTCTAAGCAGAGGATGTGAATGAGCAGAAAACACTAGGCAGAGTGAGGAGAGAGGGGAATTACTTATGGGGGAAATCAGCGACAGCACTGGACGAAGAACCAGCATCTCGCAGATTATTCAGCAGAACACAAATGTTCTTCACATCACTAATCCCCGGGATACAGACATACGCAAATGCCAAATGGCTGCAAATTACCCGCTGGGAGTTGATGGTAACCATAAACTCAGCAGTGAACGGGTTCAACGCAATTGAAGAAGAACTCAGATCGATAAGGTTGGTGGCGTTCCAGAATAGATACGTTCTGGATCTCCTCACAGCTATGGAAGGAGTAGTTTGCGCAAAAATAGGACGTTCCTGTTGCACCCTCATACCTGCCAACAACGAAGATAACGGATAGTTGGAGCCTTGGCACTGGGAACAGCATCTCTATGTGGGATCAAAATATGTATTGGCAGGTGCAAGAAAACGGCAGAAGAAGCTAATGGGATGCAAGTTATGATGGAAATGGAGACTGGGGAAGCTATGGACAGCATTGTGAAAGAAAGAGAACAAATAAGACAAAAAATAGCAGAATCAGAACTCTTTCGGCCTGGAATAAATGTAGACAACCTGAGCAACCCAAAAAAGTACATAGGGAAGTTGGTATGGTGCAAGGCAGAAGGTGGATGTGTCTACATGTACTGGTCGTTCGAAGATCAGGTCAACTACTACGGACACCTCACAGAGATAACAAAGGTGTGGCGGCTGATGGATGATAGAGGAGATAAAGGTGGTGTGTTCGACAAGTCGACCAGAGGGGGGACTGAACTGAAGAGATTGATCTATTCCCCCCGTCCCGAAAGACACCCCAACCAAAAAGAGAACAAAAGAGAGTATGGCCACTGATTGCACAAGCCCACGCCAATCCCCACTGCTGCCGCGATCGATAAATACCATGAGAAGTACCCTCTCAGCCGTCCCTACAACCCCGGAGCAGTACGAACGTTACTGCAAGTGGATGACGATGCACAAAATGGAACCAGAGATAGCTATATGAACAGAATCAACTAAAGCGCTGAGAAGTCATGACGAGTCATTAGAGACAACACAACCTAGCTACATCAGACATACAGCACATGTGCTGCCGGCACATCGGACACAATCAAACACCCAAAATACACGAAGAACACCTGCGTCAGCTCTATAAGTTAGAGGACGGCAACATGCATATACTGTCTGCACGTTTATTATTTTGTCATTAGCTTGCCGCAGCACTCAAACCACAAGGAGCCAGAAGATTTCATGGAAATGCTTGCAGATGCTTATATGCAAATAACCCAGTGGAATGGCAGGAGCACTCAAGGGACTTGACAAGCCATATGCACTAATTTATGGATGCTGTACGGAAGGCACATACAGTAGAAGCCAGACCCTGGCTCCAAAAACACAATAGGCTACAACGACCTCTGAAAACTAAGGCTGCGCTGATTACAGAACAGAACAGAGGGCTGCCATGTGCAGAGCAAGACTACTGCCAAGGTCACATTGGCACAAGTGACATTCTTCTCCCTGAACTGAAGTAACACCTGGCGACAGACCTGGCTAATTCTCCTAAAATCAAATAATTTCAGAGTTCCAGAACTCACAAACACGGTCTCTGAGCATGTGATTCGGCCGAGCAGAAGGCCAGCCAACAATTTACGGCTGACAATAGCAGCGGTGTCACGGACCAGACAATGGTCACAACAAAATTGTTACACACGAGCAACAGTTATGCGGTGGGAAGGGAGCACTCTCACGGCACAGATGGGTTATACACGGTTACATCGCAGACACATAGTTGCACATGGCACCGCAACAGGTGCAGGCCGAGCTGGGAATTGATTCCGTCCCAGGCCTGGGGGCTCACAGCCCAGCAAATCACAACCTTAAGCCCTACGGGTGGGTAACTGGGGCCATTGACCAATCATTGGGTCCACATACTGTAATAATTAGTAAGTAGCAGTTTTCGTGGATGGTCCAGGCCTGACATCCGACATGGTAAGAGCCAATCCAATAACCTCTATAGGGGTTACTATAGGGGGACTAACACTCTACATCCTACCGAGTGTTGATAGATTTGTGGAGAAGGGCCCAGGGTGTGATGCACTGATGATGTAATATGCGATCAAACTTGCCTGCGAGCCAGAGTTCTTCTAGCTGTGCCTGGAATTGCCTCCGCGCATTTGATCCCTGTGGTTTGTTGGGTCTAATAAACCTCAGTTGAGCTTGCTACTTGTCTGGACTTACGTTCCTTACGAGATAGGGAAGGAGTTAGGTCTTCCATGAGTTTGGTGTCCGCGAACTCCTTGCAAACCGCCCTGCTTGCCTGGGAGTTCCCTCCTAACACCAGCAAGTGCTGATCAATAACCCTATAAGGTCTAGAGCTTTACAGGATAAATGGTCAGGCCCTTACACAGCAGTGGAGCCACTGGGTGAGGTAAACTATTTAGTGGACCTTGGAAGGGCTGGACAGGCTCCAAAAGTGAATAGGCGGAAGGCTTTTATCCATAGTGTAGAAATAGCTGCACTGCTGTTAACTTCAGACGTACAGGAGGAAGAATCAGAACTTCTTCCTGATCTGTTCCAGGGCAGTCCTTCAGACAGGTCCATTGAGGGTGTGAAAGTGGCCCCTCACCTGACTTCTGGTCAGCAAGACAAGGTGAGAAGTTTGCTAAGGCAATTCTCCCCCTTGTTTTCTCCAGCTCCTGGTTTGACACCTTAGTGCAAACATGATATTGATACAGGAGATAGTGTACCTACCAAAGATAGGGGATAAAGGATGTCAGATAAGGTGAGATCTGACATCAATACAGAGGTAAACAAGATGTTAGATCTTGGTGTGACTGAACCCTCTAGTAGTCCTTGGTCCAGTCCTGTGGTTCCGGTTCCAAAAGCAGGTTCCTCTGAGTTGAGGTTCTGTGTGGATTACAGGGCTATGAATGCTGTCCCAAGACAGATGCACACCCCTTGCGTAGAACCAATGAGCTGGTGGATACATTGGGTGCCTACAAGTACCTCAGCACATTTAACCTCACTGCAGGGTATTGGCAAATAGCCCTAGTAGAACATGCCAAGGAGAAGACAGCATTCCCAACTCCAGAAGGCCTTTACCAGTTCAGGGTAATGCCATTTGGGTTGAAAAATGCACCTGCCACATTCCAGAGGCTATTGAATCATGTCCTTAATGGGTTGGATGAATTCTGTCTTGCATATCTGGATGATATAGCAGTTTTCAGTGACACCTGGGAGGATCATGTGAAACACCTTAGAATTGTGTTGCAGGCTCTTCTAAAGGCCCACTTGACCGTAAAGGCCAGCAAGTGCCAGATTGGTCAAGGTTCAGTGGCCTACCTTGGGCATGAAGTAGGTGGAGGGAGGATTCAGCCTCTACCCAGTAAAGTACAAGCAGTATAAGACTGGCCTACCCCCACTACACAAACCCAGGTGAGAGCCTTTTTAGGTCTCACTTGGTATTACAGAAACTTTATGGCAGACAACAGCACCATAGCTGCCCCTCTGACTGCTCACACTACTCCTTCGAAACCCAAGAAGATCTCTTGGTCTGAGGAGTGTGGGAAGGTCTTCAATGGCTTAAAAGACTCCTTGTGCCAGGCCCCTGTTCCCAGGGCCCCTGACTACAAAATACCTTTTATTGTGCAGACAGATTACTCTGACACTGGTATAGGTGCTGTACTATCACAAATAGATGAGAATGGCAAGGAACACCCGATTGGATTCATAAGTCGCCAGCTTAAGGACAGAAAGCTCAGGTGGTCCAAGGTAGAGAAAGAATGTTTCTCTGTTGTGTGGGCCCTAAGGACACTGAGGCCCTACCTCTATGGGACCCACTTCACTGTTCAAACTGACCATAAGCCCATAAAGTGGCTCATGAACATGAAGGGAGAGAATCCTAAATTGCTCAGGTGGTCCATAAGCCTGTAAGGGTTTGACTTCACCATTGAGCATATGCCAGGTATCCAACATAGCAATGCTGATGGGTTGTCCAGAATGATTAACCGACCTGAACAAGAAGCTCATCCAGGGGTGGATTAGTTCCCCGTGTTCTTGGTTTGGGAGGGGCGAATGTAAGGAAAGATTTACATTTATGGGTAATTTTCCCTCCAGTTGTGAACCCCCCAACGTTTTGCTGTTGTCTGACCATACAAGCATGACTTTTGCCAGTGGAACCCAGCCTTCTGCTGTCCTCCGCTAGGCTTTTGCTCATTTTCTTATGGGGAAACTGACATGCCCATAAGACTGTCAGTACTGGGAGACTTTGGTTCCCTTAGTCTTTCACTTTGCAGTACAGTGCGCTGGGGTCCCTTTTTCATTTTAAAGGCCCTAGACACCCTTGAAGGATTTTTGGTGAATGTACAAGTGTTCCTTGGACAGAGCTGGTGGCAGCTGTTACTTTTTATGTATTTTCAACTCTTTTCTATGGTCCATACCGCGTTTACCACGGATGGCCCAGGACAGTGGCCAGTTCCTAAAATGGCCATGCCAGAGGGCCTTTGTTCTGTCCTTTGGCCATCTTATCCCTTTGCCTTCCCCAGGTCGAGCAGACCCAGGTAATTCCTTATTTGGCCATGCAGACGCCTGTGCAAACCAAAGCTTTCACAGGCTTCTGCATGTCTTGTGTGTGTGCCTCCAGGATGTGGGCTGGAGCTGTCTAGTTCCAATACACATACTGGGTGCCAGGATGTCCAGTGTGCTGGGATGACTGGGACCATCGTGGTCTGTGATTGGTTCATGTCTGGGATGGCTGTATGTAAGCAGATCTCCTATTGGTTTCTCTTCATTTTTGCACAAAGGAGATTTTGGATAAGAGAAGGCATCTTAGACCCATTCCAGGTTGATCTTCCAAGTTCACACCAAACTTAGTAAAGGAGCCAAGTATCGTGAACCGAAGAAGCAGATCTGTGGAACTGCTGGTGACCCGCTGGAGGGTTTGGCACCCTGAGCCCACTGTTGTCCCGTCGGACCCACTGTTTCTGATCGAACCTAGAAGGATTGCAAGGGCGCTTCGACCCATTGGAATAGTGGGACCCACTATTCTCGGCACCTCCTGTTTAACCTGTAAACAAGCCTTTTCCGAAGTGTTCCTGGACCACCCAGTGAACTGACCATCTCCTACAGGACCTTTGGTGTGGAACCGCCGCCGCCGCCATCTCGAGTTTCGACTTGAGCCTTTGGAGACTGTAAGCTCTGGGTATAAGGCACTGCTGAATTTCATACACCTAGCATTCCTAGATCTGGAATTAGGAGAGTACGCCTGAACCCGAGCATATGCGGTCACCGTGTCGCCAAGCTGTGGTGATGAACTTCATGGGTGCCTTGCAGCTGCGCCCCTTTGTGCCCTCAGAATTGCTGCAGTGGAACTGGCCTGATCCCTTCAACCGGAGCGTAGAAATCGCCACTGATCTGCCACAGAATCATTCCCGGAATGGACCCCCTGAAAGCCGCAGAGTCGCGCAACTGCAGGATTTGAACCTGCGACGAAAGTTGATTCGACTGCTGAAGTTTGGTCTGAAGTGCACAGAGGGTCAGTAAGTACTTGCAACCCTTACCGGTGGCCCCTGGCGCATCCATAGACTTTTACGCATGAGTGTCCCCTGAGGGCCACTCTTCTTTATCGAGGTAGCCTGTGCTACCGAGCTATTCCCAACTCTTGGATCCTGTTCTGCCCTCTTAGGCAGAAGCTCCTCGAATAGTGGGAACTTATTCTTCACTGCCTCACCCACCTTCCTGAGTCGCTACAGCCCCTTGAAGAGACCCCGTTTTGAACTTTCCCGCACAACCGTGTGCATCAGCACCGAATGTATTTTTGAGCTCCATGCTCCACTCATTTTAGGGACTGGACTGCCTCTTAGCTAGGGTTTGAATTGTGAAGGACTGCCTATAAAATATTCACACAGTGTGACCCCTTTCTTTGCAGGTTGTGGATCTGTACTGTGTAATATCCTATTAGGCCATAGGTAACTGTGTATATGTTTCATAGTTAGTGTTGTGTTGGTTTCGTTAATACTGCTGAGATTTGCTTTCGATCACCCTCACCCCTCCTGAGACCTAGTCTTCACCGCCGCCAATGCTACCTTGATAGGTCTGGCTTGTCCAGAAGGTTACCCTGTTCCAAGAAACTAGGCTGGCCTTCATAACCTCTGCCCACCAGGTCAGAGTTCAGAAATCCATCTTAACAATGCCCAATAATGCAAGTACCGCCACTGAAAGATCAAACTCATGATGAAATGTGCCTAATAAAGTCAGTACTGCCTCTGTAAAAACACACTCAACTTGCCTTTATCCAATAATGGCAGTATTTCCACTTTAAGAACACACTTGCCTTGACCTTGAACAATAATGTCAGTAATGCCTCAACAAGAACACACCAATGCTAGCTTTGCTCAATAGTACCAGTGCTGACACTTCAAGAACGCACTAATGATGGCTTTTCCAAATAGTGCCTATATTTGTTGCATAAAGATCTCACCCTATGATGGAACCGCTGAAACAATTCCTCTATTTTCCCCTGTAATAGCACACTTATGATGCGTTTGCCACAACATGCCAGTATTTGCACCTGTAGGAACATATCCTGTTGGCTTTGTCATGGCATTTTTTGCTGCTATAAGACAACACTCACGTTGCCTTTGCCAGAAAGGGCAGTATTTACCACTGCAAGAATACGCTTGTTATAGCTTTGTACCATAATGCCAGTATGAGTCCCTGTAAGAACACACTTGTTATGGCTTTACCCAACATACCAGTTTTTGCTCTTGTAAGAACACACTTGTGAAGGTTTTGTACAACATGTCACTTCCTCTCTAAGAATATTGTAACATTGTCTTTGAAGCAAAATGCCAGTATTTGCCCCTGTAAGAAGACACCTGTGATGGCTTTGCCCGAAAATGCCAGTTTTGCCTTTGCAAGAAGATTCAATTGATGGCTTTGACCCAATAAGCCTCCACTCCCAAAGGACACACCCATCTACATTGTTGGTCTTGCAGCAGTCCCCTCTTGCAGCTCCAAAATCACTCATACCCTCTTTCATTCAATGTGCACACATTTATTCACATGGGCAACCACATCCACTCACTCCCGCACATACACATATTTGCTCAAACGTGTACACTTACTAGTACTCACCACGCCTTACCATCTTTCACACTTCACATGCATGCGCAAACACTATTTCATTTCAGTTCACGAACACACATGCACAACACATGCATGGAAATGCTTTTTTTTTATTCATGGGGAGGAATGCAGCTCCCAACCGGTCGCCTCTATCGGGCAAAGAGAAGCTGACACAATTAAATCTCTGTAGGGGCTCCATTAGCCCAGAACCCTCAACCAGCAGCCTAATCTTCGGGACGGATTGTGAGCAGTACCCAGAGATTCGCTGAGTCTCCCCAGGGCCATCTTAATCTTTGGGGCCTGGGCTACAGACTTCTTTGGGGCCGTCCTGTGAACCAGAGTAATTACGGGACCTATACTCTCTGCTGGCGTCTCCCACCTCTTCGAGATCACAACCCACAGCTTGATATTCTTTCCTGCAGCAATGAAAATATGCATGGGTACTCACTCTCAGTTCCCTTACCCTCTTCAGACTTGCTGGAATCAGAATAATAAACAAGCAGCATTTGAAGGGAAACATGTTCAGTCCATGACAAGAGTAGTTGTATTCAAGCATAGGTACAGGGAGCATGTTAACAATAGCAGCCACAAGAAAGGTGTAGTTCAGATGTAGGACACAGATAAGTAGCCGTATGAAACAGGCACATATACCCCAGCATAGACAGAAGACTCCGATTAGCACAAGTGCTCAAACATGTATACAGACTCCATCGATTGTGGATATAAATAAAAAGCTCTGTTTTTCAAGTGGTAGTGCTATTAGTCAGCAAAGGAACAAATGACTTTGTGGTGTATACAAGGCAACACTGTAGTCAGAGAAATCGTAAGTGAGACTTTTTTTACGAGCATGCCCTCAGAACTACATAACTCTTAAGTAGTGACAATTTTCAAAAGTTTACAGACTGGCAATTTTGGGAGGTTAGGCAAAACGAGATTAAATGAGTTGCTCAGGGTGCGGATAGTGGAGTGTGAAGTGGTCTGTCGTGGTCACAGTATTTACTTTCTCTTTAGAATTGGAGGCGTGGGTTCACAGCCCAAGCCCCAGCGCTCACTTCAAAAAATCATTCCGAATGCGGAAAGCGCAGCAGAAAGTGGAGTGTGAAGTGGTCTGCCGTGGTCAGCGGGAGGCAGCGGCGGTAGCGAATAAGATCAGGTTGGTGCCAATAACAATTAACATCACCACACCTTCGATCCCAATACCAGGAGAAAAAGCTCTGATTTCCTATTACATATACCAATCCAAACCCGCCCAACCTCACTAAATCGCTGTCCTCTACCATGCCGTCGAACCGCATGGAGAGGGAAGTGAAAGGATCATTTTAGCAGCGCCTTCTGTTACCTCGCATTACTGAGGAACCACTGAAATCATAACTTTAACTAATACCAATTGAACACAATTTAACAGAACCTACACGCCATCTCCTATATCTATTCTGAGCAAATTAAAACGTTCAAGTGACTCATCAAACGTAATCCATAATCACCACTCGAGCACGGAACGCTGATCAGACTAAATCAGACCAATTGACCCTCTTTTCATGGCAACTGCTGGGCTGGTTCCTTTGAGCCGTGTGTCGGTTGTACACAGTGACTGTGGGGCAATTGCCCTTTGAGCATGTGTGAGTCAGACACAGTGATTGCTGGGCTCTTGCCCTTTGAGCGGTGTGTAGGGCAGGCATGGTGACTGCAGGGCATTAACCCTTTGAGCTGTGCATAGGGTAAGTACAGTGACTGTGGGGCAAAGATAATTTGAACCGTGTGAGAAACTTCATTGAAGCTTGTAGCCAACATATCATCCATTCCCAGTACAGGTGCAATTAAGCCATAAGCTGAGATAAAAGATGCCAGCACAGAAAAAATCGAGAAGTCCAACCAACATATATAACTTGAGAAGTGGAGCATTAATAGGCGACTTACGTGCCCTGGAATTAGAAATTGGGGACCGGAGAGAACCACTGCACCAGAAGCCCATGGAACCAATAAATCAGGAAATGGCAAACTCATGGATAAAAGACACACCAGTAATGAATCGGGTGGTGGAAGCCCAAAATGGACTGTCAACAAGGCAGACTCAGGGAGTTTGCCCGCCCACCTTCTGGGCTAAAGGCTTAGAATAGATAGTAACGGAAAAAAACATGAAGCAGAAGATAAACAAATGCTTCAAAAACAAAAGATGGAGCACTGGTGATGTTGATTCAGTAGAGATCCATTAAACAACCCTGTTACCGGTAGCAACCATAACCATTAACCATTAACAGAGAATAACACAGAATTAGAAGTTAACTTTGGAAATGATCAAGACATGCCAGACCACGATCTAAGAGGGAACAATGACAAAAATACTATGTTTAACAGCTCATCTGCGTTGTTTGAGGTGACGCCGGAAAACTGCATTCGCTCTCCTAAACAGGACGGAGGCCCAACAAACATGCAACCAGATGTAACTCTTTCAGCTCTGAACTGTGTGCTAACCTCACTAGTTAATGTTTTCAAACTATTGAGAACTGAAGTACAATCTCACTTATGCACTTTATTAGAATTGATTAAGGATATGCATAATTGTGAATCTGAAATGGTGGGCCTGAAATCAGCTATTAATACGTCATTGGTGGAAGATTTAAAAAAGATGCATAGCATCACTATGATTCCGGATGTAAAAATTGATACATTGCAGACCTCCACGATAAAATCTTTAGTCAAAAATAAGAAGGGACAAAAAATAAAAAAACTGCTTTTGTACGTTCCCTCAAGATTCCACAGATCGAGGAAACAAAGAAACAGAGCAAGGAAAAAAACACAAGGACAGAAAGAGATAACATTGAGAAAAAGCTCCCCTACCAATTTGTCAGCAAAAAATGTAACTAACTAAAAATGGAAAGAATGTCCACTGGCTCTCAAACAACCCCACCATTAACATCCATTGAGCTAGAACCCATATTTTATAAGTGTAAAAAATATCAATCTATAAGTAACACACTGCACTCCGATCAAGGAAGGACTAGTATGGGAGGTGAAAGGTACTGAAGAAGGGATTTAGGCTTAAATGTAAAGGACATAGAGAAACAAGATCTAGTAAGATGGGAACCTATTTTTCAGCAATCTAGAAATCAATCTACTTAGCCCAGTCTGCTGGAAACTGAGAAAGCCAGGCTAACTACGATAGCCGGTAACACTGACATTACAGTAGGCAACAAATCAACCTCAGTGCCTAAGTAACACTAGCTCAAAAAAATCATAAGGTGGAGACTATGAATGTACTGAAAAATCAAGAACTACATGTCTCCCAAGAACCTATAAATCTATGATTCCTGCTTCACCCCTACCGCCTTTTGTAATACCAAGAGTGTGGTTACATCAGTTTAGGAGAACGTACGACTCTAAATCCTTGAACAGAAGAGGGATTCTTGCAATAACAAAGAAAATTTCCGACTTATACTTCTTCTCAACTAATGACATTGAACGAGTGAAATTCACACAATTTAACTGTACACATATAGTAGAACTGGGCCTAAAGTCAAGAATAGGGGAGGAAGCTTTATTAGCCCATGTACAAACCTTCAGAGACCTTTGCAATGATATCTCCACAAGACTGATTAAAAAACAAGATTTAGCACAAAGGAAGATAATTGTGAAGCATGGAGGAAACGAGGACTCAATAGCAAACAGAACTACATTTCCCAAGAGCGAAGACATTCTGAAACAGAAATAATTTGTTTTGTCTTTGAGAAAATGCAGGAAAACCAGAATTCCCTTTAGGATCTTGGAATGGCACATTCTGGGATGGAACAAATGGGGTTAGAGATCTTTTAGGTCCAGATTCATGAAGGAAGAAACCTTTAGCAACCATGATCTAATTATATTTCAGTAAATATGGCTGACAGAGAAAATTCAATTATGGCTTCATTACAATTGAACAAGTGGTAACGGCGGGAGCCCTAGGAAGACCGTCAGGAGGCTTGATGATATCGACAAGGATCTCCTTATCTATAGACCTCAAAGCCATTCCAAAAGAGTGTCAAGGACTCCAAGCCGTCAGACTGAGAACAAGAGCAGCAGGGACCTTCTCAGACATAATAATCATAAATGTGTACTGGAATCCTGCGAATGCATCATTAATTGACTTCCTGGAGGCCTTCTCGGACCTACTCCTTAAGGTCACCACCTTATATGACACAGCAAATATTGTGATACTTGGAGATCTAAACTCACAATGTTTGCCTTTACAGGATAAGCTTACAGGGAATAGATTCAAAAGAACATCAGGTAACCGTAGAAAGTGGGTTTAATTTCTAAAAGACTGGAACTTAAGAATTGTGAAAGGGACTGTGAGGGGAGATCCTCCAGCACGCATAACCTGGTCGAGGACGGAAAGTGTCTCCATCTTGGACTATTTAATTCTATCTGAAGATCTGTTTCCCTGTTGTGAATGTTTCACTATCTTAAGCGGAGGTACGAGCGTTCACAAGAGATCATCAGCCATACTAAAGCTAGGAAAATACCAAACTAGACCAAAGCATTTCGAGGCTCTCGAAGTGAACAACAGCAAAGACAGAATCAGAAAATTCAAACAAAATGGCAGATCCTTAAATAACAAGCTCCGTAAAATCCTAGATAATGACAGAGAAGGAATTTTAAATAGAATACTGAGCCCTGAGAATTTCAAGAATTTTGAAGGGTTTAGATAGAGGCGCACACCTATAGTAAGTAAGATTAGTAAAGAGATTCGAGGATTATGTTGTATAAACTTTTAGGTGCGGGGGGGAAAACTGAGGTCATGGCACAAGACCCCGACAATAAACAGTAAACAGAAAGAGGATTCAACTTGGGAACCCTCCCGTCCCCTGCACACTTTCAAATGTTTGGATTAATCCAATACAGTTGTTTAAACTGCGTTATATGCATTGTACATACATTTGTTTCTAACACATATGGTCAGACACAGGAGTGTGAGATAAAAAAATATATATCTTTATAGTCAGGCTGTATTATTTTCAGCAAAAATTATAGTTCAGACAAAGATTATTTACAGTGCATAGAAACAGTATCAATAGATAAAGCTCAAATTGAAGAAAAATGGAGTCCAAATTGATTAGCGACGCGTTTCGAGGAAGTTCTCCTCTTCTTCATAAGGCCACACTTGGACTCTTAATGTAAAAGGAAAGCATAAATTCAGTAAAGAAAATTTTGTAAGCACAATGCATAGACTGTTCATGTCATATTAAATGTATACAGTTAAAAAATAAACGGCATTAATTTTATTTAGAACATTAATCTGTCCCTAAAAAATACGGAATCGAAACAATGTAACATGTTCTAATATGCATTGTAATTCATGCAACATTATAAGATTAACTAGGTTGCCCCTGCTCGATAGAGGGGCTGAAGGTCTACTGAAGCATCTTTTACTGCAAAATTAACTGTATAACGTCCATCATGCTGTAATTTAGTAGAGTACTACCTCTAATGGGATCTATCACGTGGATGGTGAAACATAAGCTAAAGAAAATTAAATATGTAGGTAGAACAACACACAGATAATTCTTAGGTTATATCAATCTAATATGGAAGAAATACAAAAATCGTTACCTCTGTGAGTAGAAAATGCCGGAAACAGAGAACCGGACGGAGCGGTGAAAATAGATAGACAGTCTTCGTACATCAGTTAGTTCCTTAAAACATGGCTAATTCCCAAAAAGATACCAGAAATCTAAAGAAAACAAAGCCTGATCAATGCCAAGCTCAATGTTCAAACGTAACAGTCATAGGTGTAAGATAAAAAAATAATTGAGTAACATACCTAACCAAAATATGGAGGGCGGAAAATAATCAATACAGCGGCCCACATAAGGATGTAGAACTTAAGTTTCCCGCCGTCACTACAGAGGTGCCTCAGTATGTGGGAATTCTGTCATACGAATAGCCAAACTGAACAGGAATGAAGTCCTGATTAGTATAATATACCTAGCAATCTGATATGAAGTAATGGAAACATAATATGATGTTTAATCAAGGCAAAAAATGTAAAGAATTACCGTGGTAAGAATGTGCAAATGGCACAATTCTCAAAGCTGATGTGCAACTGATGTCAAGATTGTGTGGCCGGTCAACAGCTGAAGAATCCGGCAGTAATAGGTCAGTTAGAGTATCAACTAAAGAAAGTATAAGGAAAACAGAAAAAAAAGAATCATGAGACTAAGGAACTATTTCCCTGGTCCCTAGATAGATAAATGCACATGCATTCACGCTTACCTGGAGCATAGGGGGGCAATCCTGAACAGAGTCTGTTCAGCCGAGTGGCTTGTTGTTCACAAACCATGGAGACTACATGTGACCATGGAGATAAATAGAGGACTGAAGTAATAAGTAAAGAAAAAGGACTAAGAAGTAAATGGGCCTCAAGGTCGGCCATCTTGGAACGAGGTTATATTGTAATGAAGGTGTAGATCTCTAGGCATTCAATGACAAGAAGTAACTTAAATCGGGAAGCGTAAAGGTGCGTAACTAAATAAATTAAAAGGAAAAAATTCATACAGTACAGAAACCTATTGTGCGATGTAAATCGGACATTACAAATACTAGTCCGCACATCGTAGAACGGGGAGAGGAAAGTTGAGAAAAATAGTGTACCATGTGAAATAGAGTCGAAATTAGCAATGACAAAGGGTCTTGAATCGAACGAAACGCTCGGATCTTAAAAGGGAAAAAAATAGCACGGAAAAAATGAATATAATGTTCAGATTATCTGGCTAAGGTCATTTAATGACCATGTGTAACCTATCAGTTCAAAATAGGTGGATCACATGGATTCACATTATGCAGGAAGAGGGAAAAAAACCTTAAATCTCTCCGAGCGTTTCGTTCGATTCAAGACCCTTTGTCATTGCTAATTTCGACTCTATTTCACATGGTACACTATTTTTCTCAACTTTCCTCTCCCCGTTCTACGATGTGCGGACTAGTATTTGTAATGTCCGATTTACATCGCACAATAGGTTTCTGTACTGTATGAATTTTTTCCTTTTAATTTATTTAGTTACGCACCTTTACGCTTCCCGATTTAAGTTACTTCTTGTCATTGAATGCCTAGAGATCTACACCTTCATTACAATATAACCTCGTTCCAAGATGGCCGACCTTGAGGCCCATTTACTTCTTAGTCCTTTTTCTTTACTTATTACTTCAGTCCTCTATTTATCTCCATGGTCACATGTAGTCTCCATGGTTTGTGAACAACAAGCCACTCGGCTGAACAGACTCTGTTCAGGATTGCCCCCCTATGCTCCAGGTAAGCGTGAATGCATGTGCATTTATCTATCTAGGGACCAGGGAAATAGTTCCTTAGTCTCATGATTCTTTTTTTTCTGTTTTCCTTATACTTTCTTTAGTTGATACTCTAACTGACCTATTACTGCCGGATTCTTCAGCTGTTGACCGGCCACACAATCTTGACATCAGTTGCACATCAGCTTTGAGAATTGTGCCATTTGCACATTCTTACCACGGTAATTCTTTACATTTTTTGCCTTGATTAAACATCATATTATGTTTCCATTACTTCATATCAGATTGCTAGGTATATTATACTAATCAGGACTTCATTCCTGTTCAGTTTGGCTATTCGTATGACAGAATTCCCACATACTGAGGCACCTCTGTAGTGACGGCGGGAAACTTAAGTTCTACATCCTTATGTGGGCCGCTGTATTGATTATTTTCCGCCCTCCATATTTTGGTTAGGTATGTTACTCAATTATTTTTTTATCTTACACCTATGACTGTTACGTTTGAACATTGAGCTTGGCATTGATCAGGCTTTGTTTTCTTTAGATTTCTGGTATCTTTTTGGGAATTAGCCATGTTTTAAGGAACTAACTGATGTACGAAGACTGTCTATCTATTTTCACCGCTCCGTCCGGTTCTCTGTTTCCGGCATTTTCTACTCACAGAGGTAACGATTTTTGTATTTCTTCCATATTAGATTGATATAACCTAAGAATTATCTGTGTGTTGTTCTACCTACATATTTAATTTTCTTTAGCTTATGTTTCACCATCCACGTGATAGATCCCATTAGAGGTAGTACTCTACTAAATTACAGCATGATGGACGTTATACAGTTAATTTTGCAGTAAAAGATGCTTCAGTAGACCTTCAGCCCCTCTCTCGAGCAGGGGCAACCTAGTTAATCTTATAATGTTGCATGAATTACAATGCATATTAGAACATGTTACATTGTTTCGATTCCGTATTTTTTAGGGACAGATTAATGTTCTAAATAAAATTAATGCCGTTTATTTTTTAACTGTATACATTTAATATGACATGAACAGTCTATGCATTGTGCTTACAAAATTTTCTTTACTGAATTTATGCTTTCCTTTTACATTAAGAGTCCAAGTGTGGCCTTATGAAGAAGAGGAGAACTTCCTCGAAACGCGTCGCTAATCAATTTGGACTCCATTTTTCTTCAATTTGAGCTTTATCTATTGATACTGTTTCTATGCACTGTAAATAATCTTTGTCTGAACTATAATTTTTGCTGAAAATAATACAGCCTGACTATAAAGATATATATTTTTTTATCTCACACTCCTGTGTCTGACCATATGTGTTAGAAACAAATGTATGTACAATGCATATAACGCAGTTTAAACAACTGTATTGGATTAATCCAAACATTTGAAAGTGTGCAGGGGACGGGAGGGTTCCCAAGTTGAATCCTCTTTCTGTTTACAATTTCAAGAATTTTCCCTGGGAGATCGAACAGCCTAATACCACCCAATTAAGGTATGCCAAAAAACATGTACACAGGTTTGATGAAACACGGTGGACCAAGAAGAAAAATAAGGAAAAGTCAAAACCAAATTAAAATATATGAATTATTCCCTGGCGATTCATGCAAAAGAAGAGCAGACGCTAAGAAATGAGTATAGGAACTGGTCAAGAGCACATACGTTTTTGCAGATCCAGAATGATGGAGAGCAGATGTTAAAAACTCTGCTAACATAAAACTCACAAAACATTTGGGAAATACAGAATAATATGAATTGCCCTCAGTATGAGCTATAAAGCAATATTATCTCTGAAATAAATGGATCCAATTACATCCGAGAGACATTCAGAGACCAAAGGCCTGAAGCAAGTGAAGAGCAGTCTACGGCACCTTGGAATCTGAAGATTGATAAAGACCTAGTGAAAGATCTAATCAAGAAATCATCATCCTCACGAGCAGCAGGACCAAATGGGCTCACGAAAGCAATTCTAAATTCAGATATAGATCTATGGGCAACAATCTTACTGTACGTGTTTGAGGCATGTTTGGAAAATAAGACTCTCCCAGACTCATGGAAGAGTGCAGTCATAGTTCCCATATACAAGTGAGGCGATCGTGAGGTTCCCTCAAACTACCGTCCGATCGACCTGCTTGATGTTGACGGCAAGATATTTGCATCAGTAGTCCTTAGAGAATTGGAAGATTGGATTAGGAACAGCAACATTTTGAGTGGATTCCAGATGGGATTCCGAAAAAGGCTGTCTACCACGCTTAACGGCTTGGTCATGTCAGTAATTCCGAGTCAGTCATGGATTAAGAAAGGTTGTCCGTTATATGGCACCTGGCTCGACCTATCCAAAAGTTGACACCATCAATAGACAATGGCTCTGGGCTCAACTTGATTCCTGGGGTATCCCGAGAGGCCTACTATCAATAGTTAAAAGCTTATATGAAGGCTCATCAGTTCGGGTACGTTTTGACACCCAAGGTCATCTAACAGAGGAAATATGAACAGAACGAGGTGTGAGACAGGGGTGTTTCTTGGCCGCCTGTCTCTTCAACCTCTATTTAGAAGATCTGTCTGCAGCACTGGCTCAACATTCACTAGCAAGCCTGAAGATTGGATCACAAAATATACAGTGGATAGTATATGCTGATGATGTGGTCCTCTTGGATTATACACCAAGAAGGCCAAAGTGTCTTTAAATGCCTTTGCAACTTATGCTTAAGAAAATGATGTTATAGTGAATCTTGACAAATCTAAGATGCTGATATTTAAGAACCAAGGTGTTTGAGAAGTCAACTACAAATGGCTGCTTCAAGATCATACAATCCCGGTTGTAAAAGACTTAATATACCTAGGCATTAAGTTGAAATCCAAGCAGTCAAAGGGATCACAAGAAGAAGATATTTAAAGTTATATCAATCGGAGCTCAAATGAAAAATATTTACTCAACCTATTGCAAATTCTCGATGAGTCTTCTGCTAAAATACTATAATGGGAAAGTAGCTCCATCGCTTCTTTATGGTTATGAAACAATCCTACAAGCACAGCAGATTAAATGGGAACGAATAGAAGGAAAACCTTGGGAAAATGTTCTACATCTACCTATCAGCTACCCTATTGGTTCCCTAAGATATGAGCTAGGGCTACCAACTTTAAAAATGTCTTTAGATTGGAAGACTCTGAATGTACTCAGAAGTATCATGACATCGACCGAAGAGTTTTTGTATTGGGACATTCGACAAGAACTGAACAAAGACCGAAATGAGTTTCTGATTCAACTAAACAAACATATGACGAATATCCTAAGGGATGGTGAGAGAGACCTCAAGGATCTCATGGTGAACCCAAGAGACGTAAAATGAGCACTATCTCGCACAGATTGGATCATGACCATAGCACAAATGAGAAAATACAAAATCTTCACATCATTGTCACGATTCGACAAACCAAAACACGGTTTCCAGATTCTAAACTAAGGACTGAGTTCCTTAGGTTTTGTTTAAACCTTGTGAAAACAGCTGAAGTGCAGGATGCACGAGACTACTGCTTAGGAAATACTGAATGCGACATATGCAGAGAAACAAAGTGCAGTCTACGCCACATATTTTAATATCATGTCAGACTGCCAGGGAATTATGTGAAGGTCGACTAAGTAAATATGTGGACACAAGTGATTAGCTTAGCACAGATTCATTTTGGGAACGTCTAATCTCAGGTCATGAAAGGGCCCTGACAGTTGAAGTAGTAAAGACACTGGAGGAATTAGGGTTTGTAGGGAGAGACCAAGCCTACATTTTGACTATTCATCCACTGGTATTCATAGCTTATCAATGCCTCTTTTACATCAGGCACGATACCTAACAACCTTAAGGGATCCTGGGTACTCCCACTCCTTAAGAAGCAAACGCTAGACCCGTCCATTCTGACTAACTACAGGCCCATCACCACTGTGCCATTCCTGTTGAAAATTTTAGACAAAGTCGCATACATCCAAATTCAGAACTTCCTAGAAATCAACCACCTATTAGGCTCCCGTCAATCTGGTTTTAGGCCACTACATGGCACAGAAACAGCACTCATCGATCTTAAAGCCCAAATAGACAAACTAAGAGACAACGGCAAACCTGCATTACTCCTCCTCCTTGACCTGTTGCCGGCTTTCGACTTAGCGGATCATAACGTTTTATGTAGCCACTTGGACTCAGCTGCCCACTTTTCAAGCGAAGCAATAGCGTGGATAAAATCATTCTTTGGCGACCGAACCATGAGGGTTTTCTTGCCATCTGCAGCTGCCGACCCTATCCCAATCACTTGCAGGGTTCCCCAGGGTTCATGTGCCTCTCCAACCCTGTATAATATTTTCACCAAGCCACTGTTTGATGATTTGGACCATCTGGGTATCACCTACACTAATTATGCAGACGATACCCAGATCCTCCTACCACTTGCTGGGGACTATCGCATAGGTTTAGCTTTGGTGAATAGAATTTACAGCATCGTTCAGGCATGGATGGCCACGCATGGCCTTTGTCTGAACGATGACAAAACAGAACTTCTCATCCTGGGATCCGCATCTCTTCTCACTAGACTTGGCACAGAATACTCATCTTTCATCATCGATGGGAACCTAATTAAGGTTGCCAAGGAAGTAAAAACATTAGGCGTTTACTTAGATTCCACCCTAACATTCTCTAAACAGGTCAACACTCTAGCCTCCTCTACAGCATATCCATACAAATTAATTAGAGCCAGCAAACAATTCCTCTCATCTAACAGCTGTATGATCCTAGCCAGAGCCCTCATTATATCCAAAATAGACTACTGCAACGCCCTATACATTGGAGCTAACAAATCCATTATTAACAAACTACAGATACTCCAAAATAACGCCATTAGAACCGCACTCAATATCTCCAGGAAAGAAAATATCTCTGATACTAGAAGGAAGCACAAGTGGATATCTACACATGAGAAAATCAAACTAAAAACAGCATCCCTTATCCATAAGTGCCTAAACAATAAAGCACCAGGATATCTAATAGAAAGTTTTCTAGGAAATCATCTACTAGACCTACGAGACTAGTGAATAACAACTGCCTACAGGTGCCTCGATTTAAACTATCCACCATTGGGAGCACCAGCTTCCCAGTCAAAGCAGCTCAACTGTGGAACTCACTACCTACCTCACTTAGAATGGACCAAATCTTCACTAAATTTAGGCAAAATTTGATCATATGGCTCCTAGAGAACGAGGTTAAATAAAACCTGTAGAAACTGACCATTCCTGTGTATAAGTGTACCCTTGTAGCCCCGCGTGGAGAAAAGGGCGTCGTGCTGACTGTTTTTGAGACTGTGGGAGCTGGAGCAGACTGCCTCTTCTGCTACACACTACAACTGACTCATTTATTCATTTATTCAAATCAGATTTGCTGAAAACGAAAGAAAACGAAAGAACAGACGCAGTGCAATTTGAGAAAAGGGCTGTGTCCCTTTAATTTACTTCCTCCCCCCCTGAGGCTTCGTGCCAAAGGCATGTCACGTGACTCCTCACGTGTGGAGGAAGCGACTTGAAAATCACCTGCACTTCACCCTTGTGGCGAGAAGCCCGGCATGGAGAAAAGGGCGTCGTGCTGACTGTTTTTGAGACTGTTTGGGAGCTGGTGAGGAGCTTAAAGAACCTCACAACGTAGAAGCCACCAGCCGCCGTGGCAGCTGAATTAGGCTGAATATTTGTCGCGGTGGTAAGCCGGCCCGTAGCAGGCTACATTGACACACAATTGCTTACAATTGCGACTCGTGACTAAAGGCAAACCGGAGTCTAGGCAACAGAGCTGGGTAGTCTGCAGTAGTCTGCGGAGGCACGAGGAGCGGAGGCTTCCCCTGACCTCTTCAGACTTTCTGGACTCCCTTCCTGTCCCCCCAGACTCCATGGAGGAATCGGGGCGAGCCTTACGCAGCCGTTCGAGTCGTGAGGACTCTGGATTGGACCTTAGGAGCCCTTTGAAAAAGTCAACCCGACAGAGGCGCTTTGGCAACACGTCAGCTACAACAATTAATACACAGGATCTATCAGGTAAGATCCTTCGAGATCCCATCTGTAAAAACATGACTTTAAATTCTGAGAGTTATTCTGTTAATGACCGTCCCCTTCTCGCCTCCCAACCATCCCAACCATCTCAATCACCCCCTTCACAGAAGCAACCTGTTTTTCCTACCTCCGAACAAGTCTCTCCATGGTCATCTACCCCTGCTCCCGTTTCCGCCGCTTTGGCGAAGTCTCCGTTGGTGGAGCTGTCGGGCTTGTCCACGGAGATAGAGGATGCTGTGTTTACGGCGTGTCGATTCTCGCGCGCCCGTTTAGGTGGAGAGGTTGACGGTGGGTTGCAAGACGAGATGAGAGCAGGGAAAGGAGCAGTTACTGACACAAAGATGAAGGAGATGAAGGAGGGGGCCGCGTGTGACATGTCAACTTTGAAGGAGAATGACTATGCGGACAAAGTAGGAGAAGTCATTACCCTGCCCCCATCTGGCGGTGTGGCTGAATTAGCAGCAGACAGGACCATAGTGAAACCAAAGGAGGGCGGGGGAACTCCAGATAAAGAACAGCAGACCCAGTGTGCAAATGTAAATGCTGGAGCCCGCATAGACATAGCTATAGAGGTCCACCCAATGAAGCTATGTGCGGACTTAAAAAGCCCAGAAACAGTATTGACAATGGATGAATCAATGCTAAATGAAAGCATAAGCACTGAGGATACATCAATACTAGAAAATTTGACACTTGATTCAAGGATGGACATGGATGACAGTAATCTTCAAAAACAGGCCCCCTTGTCTATAGGTAATGTGGAAAAACGACAACGAACAACCTAAAAAGTAAAACCAAAATTAACGACCAGGCAGACTCATCATCGGAAGCAAATACACAACGGCAGGTTCCACATGAAGATATTTCAGTACATAAAGAAAAAGACGTTCTGAGAATTGATAACAATACAGATAATAACGGCCTTAAACAAGTGCTTAAAACACATGAGGAGTGTGAGGAAGTGCCAAGGCTTGGCCAATTGTTACCATTTAACACGGAAAAAAAATTAGCTCAAGAGCTAAAAGACAGAAAACCCAAATTATCGATAGCTAAGGAAAAAAGATCTTTAGAGCCTCAATTGAAAAAAACAGTGAGAAAAGTTAAACCTAGAAGAAAAGCGAATTTGTACCTAGTAAATTCAGTCGCCAGATTTTTCAAAAAAACACTGATGGAAATAAATGAGCAAAGGGAAGAATTATCTGACGCGGAATTACTGGAGGGTGACATTTCCCAAATATCAGAAGAAATCCCTGAGGCGAGGCCCGCCGTGTTAGGGGTGAAAACAGCGCTCCCGCGAATCGGGTTAAAACCAGGTATTCGATATTTCAAAGATCCAGAAATATGTGAGACACCTGATGGCTTGAATGTACAACCCCTAAAAGAAAAATCGATTGAGAACTCACATGAAATTTGCAACGAAGGAAGTAAGTTGAGTCTTAACAAGCTAAATACAGAGACGCCTGGTACAGTGAATGGAGTTACTGTTAGTGATAGCACTAACGAAAAAATACAAATGACATCACTGGAGTCTAGTACTGAAATAGCAGCCAAAAATGGACTATTAGTTACAAAATCGCTGACAAGGAAAGAACCCCAAGACCTTTTAGAAACAGAAAAGAACGATAGAACCACGAGTAAGGAGAAGATTAAGCTTCAAGAAATTAGCGGACCAAGGATGAAATCATTGGAGGATGATACGAGAAAGAAAAATCATGAGCATCCATCAGGAAAGAAAACAGCTCCAGAAGTCGAACTATTAAGAAAAAAGCAAACAACAGCTTATGACACCAGTAACAGTTTTACAACAGGTCCATATGAATGTCACCATTCACAAAATAGAAGATCATGGAATGGGACAGAGAATAATGAGACAAATATGTCAATGCAAAATGGGAGATCCGCAACGATGAACATTGGCAATGAGAAAGAATCAACAACAAAAAAACCTGACATCTTTGCGATAATATCTACCATGAACCTCGCCATGAACCCATTTTGCAAATTATACGAATCTATACATGAGACCTTAAAAGACCAGCAAACATTGATAGCAATGCTTCACTCAAAAATGATTTATGTGGAAGGTTTTATCACGGCCAAGGAACTCAGGCGGGGGAAACCCCATACACCCGAGGGTATAGTCGAACGAGACGTTGACCAACAACTTAATTCAGAATCAATGAGAGATAGGCAGCAACTTATCTCAATTTCTACCCAGACAGATGATAAAATAAAAAAAAGAGACGAAATAGACCAAGAATCAGGAGATGGGAGGGGTCACTCACAAATAACAAAAGAGAATGATAACCACAGCTGAAAATGTGGCGAAGAATCCAAAAGCATCCCCCAAACGAAAGTTCGAAGCCAGCAAGGGGGAAAACAGAAGGGGTCGTTAGAGAACCAATCCACAAACAGATGTGTAGTTTTGACTCTGGGAAAAGATGGAATAAGTAAAACAGTGGCAGAGGCCACTGGAAACAGAAAGTTACATAACGACCAGCAAAAACCAAAAGCACAATCTGAGGTCAATGAGAAAAAACACCCAAAAGCACATACCAGAGGACAGTCAATTTATCCGTTGTTCGAAAATGGAAAAATAAATGTAAATAAAGCTGGGCATAGATTGGTTACTCTAGAAGGAAATCGAACTCACACTAAATCAATACAAGAAACTGACATCTCCCAGGAAACAAGAATTAAATCAAAAGAAAAAGAGAACAACCGAGCAGCTCCAACTGCGGAAACAGAACCACCAAATAGGGTAAATGAAACTCATACGATACCAACAAGCACAAGTGATCAAGATGACGAAGATAGTGAAGACAGTAATGACATTATGGAGTTGTCAATCTATCCTGAGGAAAGTGGAGATATAGATGCTAGTCTAGAATCATCAGAACTGGAAACTGAGACAATAGAAGACAAAGTTAACTGTAGTGAAAAGATAGAGATAGATAGCAGCCCTTTCTTTACCTTAGAAGATAGGTGGAAAAAAAATCACCATAGCGCCAGGGGAAAGTGGAAGTGATAGATCAATAATAAAGGAAAAGACAATAAGAAGTACTGCAATCAGACAGAAAGAACGGGACTCAAGATCACCAAATTATCGAAGACGATCGAGAAGTCCCAATAGAGCCTCAAAATCACAAATGTGGAAGGAAGTAAAATCTGTTAACAACCAAAAACCAGACTACACGCGAAAGGGAAAGCAAAGAGACGCAACTATAGAAAGAAAGGGGAGAAATACAAGAAAGAACTCAGAGTATGAGAAAGAGGATTACATCACCTATAGGAAAAAAATGGGAAGTGAAAGGTCCTTTAAATTAGAACGTGTGGGCGAACAACGAGATAATTTGATACTGAACAGAAAGAACGTATTGGCTCTCATGAAGTGCATAACAAATTTGAGACAAATAAATTCTGAAGACGTGAGATTTGTGGAATTCAGCTCGTCGGGAAAAAGAGACGGTGTGTACCTACACATTCCATCACCAATAATCAGAACCATGCTAATAGCAGAATCAGAAAGTTTTCTGATGCTAGGGTAAGATCTGACCATATATTGTCAAAGAAACCAACAATCGGAGCAGGAGAATGACAAACGGAGAATAATTGAACAACCACAATCAAAAAGGGTGAAAAAAAGGACTGACATTAGTGGTCCCCGATATAGATCAAATGAAAGTGCAAAGAGGAACGACGAAAAACTTTCCAATGCATCAAGCATTGAAATAGAAGCGAAGTCAAACTTGAAAGGAACCCGGATTGTGATTGAACCAGCGAGAACTCCCCACCGGGACCCGTTAAATAATGAAAACAGCTTAACGGCCCGGTGAGGAACTTGACAATAACAGTTCCACAGGAAAATGTGACAGGAGAAAATGAGCTAAACGCAAACCAACTATCAAAAGACAAAGCAGATAGTACGGTTTCAAGATGGACATGGATCTCAGAAGCACTAGCTAGAAAGAGCTAGCCACCCAGAGAAATAAAGGAGCCCTGGGATCAGGGATTAAGAGGAGGGCAAGAAGAAGAGTCGAATAACATCACACTGGGTAGTTGGAACACCAGAGGCTTTACCCATTTATTAGCAAAAAGCAATGTGAATCTGGGAGATTTTGATATCTTATGTCTCCAAGAAACTTGGCTAATCAACAAACCTTTCCTAGAAGGATATGAAACTTTTTTAGCACCAGCAAACTTCTCGGGAAAAGGTCGGCCAACGTCAGGTCTAATAACTGCCATTAGATCAGGTGTGGGTATTGAACATATAAAAACAGAACTTTCAGATGCCCATTTTCAAGTAAACATTTTTAGATGGACAAAAACGGCGGCGGACACTAACATTCCAAAAATTGAAAACAAAGAAATAATTGGTGTGATAAACACCTATTGGAATCCGGCCGCAATCAAGAACGATGTCTTTTTGAAAACAGGAAATTCCATACAAAATGTATGTAGACTGGGCACCAAAATACATAATAGTATGTGGGCACCTGAATGCGGTATGCCCCAGCAAGCTATTTAACAAAAGAAACATGAAAAAGGTACCCTTAAATATGGCTCGGGGATACCTATGGATGAAGATGATGTCAACATGGAACCTCCACAGTCTGGAAACATCTATGCACAGCGAAGGGCCAACAATCCCGACGTGGGAGCGAAACCATCAGAAAGCAAATTTAGACCACATATTTGTTTCCAATGAACTGTTGAAGATAATGGTCAACTTTGAGGTAGTGAAAACATTCGACAGCGACCATAATTTATTAAAGGCGACGTGGACAAACATAAGGTCACCCAGGAAAACTATGATGGCAAAAATTGAAGATTGCAGTCGAGGCACAAGACTAAGACTTCCAGCAAAGGCAGTTGAACAACTGACGAGTATCTATACTGACATATGTAAACCGAACCGAGACATAGGAATTAGAACAGGAAAAGACAACATTGACTATCGTCCTCTATTAAAAATCTATGAAAAGAAGAAAAAAACGTGGCCTAATCGCGAGATAAAAGATCATATTCATGAATTCAACAAAAGCATTGTGGAAGAAAGAAAAAAATTAAGAAAACTTAAACGTCTTGCAAAAAAGGAAAACACTCCAGAGATTTGAACCAAGTAAAAAATGCGGTAAGGTCTTATAAAAGCTGGCTTTGGCTCAATAGAGCAACAATCGAACAAGCGGATGCCGCCGCTATGTTACGGACGATATGTAGTAGAAAATCAAGAGATTTTTGGTCCCTGATAAGAACAACTTCTAGGGCTCGAGAGAACATAACAAACAACTTTGTGGGAGAAGAGACCTGGATGAAATTTTTTAGAAACTTGTTCAAGAAAGTTGGACAGCAGGACCCTACAACCCCCGTCTCCCTAGAAACAGCGTGGGATCGGGATGACATCATGAGAAAACTGGTGCGGTTAAACAACTCCCCAGGCCCTGATGGTATCAGAAATGCTGATCTAAAAGAAAATATAGAAGAATGGGCAAACTTCATCTATGAAGTAATAAAGAGGTGCACCCTCCACAGAACCATACCCACCTCATGGACAATGGCAACCATAGTGCCAATATATAAACATGGACCAAGAGAGGAGCCTAAGAACTAACGCCGAATAGCACTTCTAGACGTGATTGGAAAAATATTTGGTTCACTCCTTCTGGAAAAATTCCAACACTGGGCAAGAGACTTGGGCAATGAAGACCCTTTACAATCAGGGTTTGTAAAGGATGCAGGGACAGCTGTAAACATTTTATTACTAAGCATCTTAAAAAGCAAGATACATGAAGGAAGCCCGAAAATCTATCTAGCATTTGTAGACCTGGTCCAGGCATTTGACCAGGTCAACAGGGAAATACTATGGAACAAATTGAGAGCTAAAAAATGTCCGATTGGAATTTTGGCACCGATAAGAGCTCTTCATCAAGGAACTACTATAAGAGTATGTCTAAATCAAGCAGGACTACTTTCTGAAGAAATATCTCCGGCCAGGGGAGTGAAACAAGGGTGCCCCCTCACCTCAACACTATTCAATTCATATCTTTGGGACATCAAAGAAGGAGAGGAGGCGACACGTGTTTTTCCACCCACAATAGGAAGATCAAAAATTGCAAGACTGCTATATGCAGATGATCTCATCTTGTTGGATTTGACACCAATTGGACTACAGCGACAACTCAATCAACTGGCAGACTATGTGAGGAAGAACAACTTGGAAATCAACAAAAGTAAAACCAAAGTTATGATCATGGAAAAACACAACTCTCGTACTGAAAAATTCAGATGGACCCTAGACGGAGAAAAAATTGAACAAGTGAAGGAATTCAAGTACCTAGGGGTAATCCTCAGTAACAACAGTCAGGAGTCTGCAATGCAAGATCATCTCCTGGAAAAAACAAAAAAGTTGGCGACTCAAGCCAAAATGATTGACGTAAGATTCTGCAAAGTTACCATAAATCCCTTGATACAATTCTACAAGGGAAAGGTGGTGCCATCCCTAATTTACGGAGCCGATGCAATGCTAACGATACCACGAAAATTCTGGAGGCAAATTGAAGGACTTTTTTGGAAAACCACCTTAAAGTTACCGTCATCGACACCTATTTCAACAATCCGACAAGAACTAGGGTTACAGTCATTAGAGTCGATGGTGGTAAGAAATACATTAATGCTATACAGACAAATCAAAATGAGCAAATGCCCAAGTGTAGCAACTATCATCAACACAGAACTTGAGGATCAAAGAAGTAATTTGCTCATAAATTGGGCGACGGAAAATCGAAACACTCTGGTGGATATTGACAGCACTGATGAAGAACTGATGCAAAACCCAAATAAAGTCAAGAAAAACTGTTGGAACGAGACTGGATTCAGACGACGTCTTTTCAAAACAGAAGTAAAATAATAAACCACCAACCGACGACAACAAGGGGCATAAATGAAATGCCAAATTACTTAAATTTTTTTCCAAACAGACACTTAAGAAGTATCTTCATGCGTTTTCGTTTAAACCTTCTACCCACAAATGAAATCAGGGTGATAAGAAAGATCTCATTAGAAAATGGTTGTCGATTTTGTAAAAAACCAGATGAAATTGAATCATTGAGGCATTTGTTGTTGAGATGCACAAATCTGAGGGACTGGAGCGATAGACACCTTGGTCATATATTCAAAGAGTCGACAAGATGTGGTGAAGAGGACTGGTGGAATAAATTCATAGAGGGAGACAACACCTCCCAAGTCATAGCGGTTGCACAATTCCTCACAAACTTGAAATTAGAACTTCAAGAATGAACCAAGGAGGAAATTCTCTGACAATATACAAAGCTGTAAAGTAATCTGGTGTTAGGCAGGAAGGCCAACTTTTATTATCGTAGTGTCCCCTTTGCACCGTTACACTCTTTTCTCTCGTTTCTCTGCCCATTGTTTGTCAGAGGAGGACATTCTCCTGTTTTATTTTATTTCATAGGCTGGAATGGACAATGCAGAAGGAAGGAAGGAGGGAAAATGTTCATTATCTTGTAAACATTTCTATTGTAAATTGAATCAAGTAAATAAAAAAATTAAAAAAAATAACTGTATATCTTCCTTTATATAGACTATTCATATTTCTCTAGTACTGTTTACTGTTTGTACATATAATGAATAACTGCTAGACTAGTTTTTTTTCTGATACCTCTGTAACTAATGTAACCTGTATACTAAGCTGTATGACTTCTTACTGCTTGCGCTCTGATACCCTCGGGTCTGGCGCGCCTAATACATTTTAAAGAAACAAACTGTTATGTGGGAGGAACAACCGCTCGCAAAGATTGTGCAAACCATCTGTTTCCAGGCCCTGCACTATGCTCATGTAGAGCCACATCGTAGTAATTAAAAAATACCTTATAACGTTAGTTGCACAGTTTTATTTTGGCTGACCAATGTGTACGAGGAGTCTGTCTCAAATTCCAACTTCTGACATCAATGTGACGAACTGGATTCTGCCCTGTATAAGTACAAGGATGTGAAGAGGCTAAATTGCCCACTCAGCCCTTACTCTGCTACAAACCAAGAGCCAACACAATCATAAAGGTAAAACAAGCACAGTTAAGAGATATACCTCCTTCGCCTTTTGTGGTAACGTGCGCTGAGGGAAGGCTTTGCTTTTAAGTGGAGTGTAAATGTGATTTACTAGTGACCCAAACAGCAACGCATAACAGTCCTAAATAAAGGAAATGTCCAATTGAGGTTCTCTATAAATAGATATACTTTATTAAAAAACATCATCTGCAAAATAAAAAAAATGAAAAACACTACACAAAACCCACCCTTGAGGAAAGAACTGAAAATAAACAAGGATAGTACAATGCAGCATTCTGAGTAATGAATCAGGGGTGTAATACAAGTGAAAACCACAATGTCCTTAAAAGGAGAGGTTTCGTGGATGAAAAAAGGTGCAAAAGTGACCCAACCAGTCGCTATGCCCCAAGTGGACCAAGGGTGCAGTTATTCATCAATAGTACCTTGTTTCAGTTGTTATGTGGTTCCATGGCATCAAACCTCGGCTTCGAGCAATGGTGCAAGTGGTTCAAGCTAAGTTCGGGTATGGTGGATATGTGGGCCCAAGCAGCAAGCGGGAGTTGAGCAGGTTCAAAGGTGGTAGCTACGTGTAGCTCAAGGGTGGCTTTTGGCAATGCGGTTTGTGCAGAGTTGGACTGCAACTGCTATGAAGGGTCAATGTGTGACACTCCAGCGGCTCGAGTCGGCGTGCAACAGTGGTTGAAATGGTGATCCTGTTGCTCCGAGGGGCGGTTCAGCGAAGTAGCACTTTCAAGGGGACGGGCCAGGTGGAATCATGTTACCCCTGGTGTGAGTTGGGAAGTGACTCCCCAGCAGTTCGAGTCAGGTTCTGATGTCGAGCGGATGATTTGAGCCTAGCAGGTGACTGGCACAGTGAGGGCACGATGCAGCGTTGAGCGGTTCAATGTGCATGCAATTGTTCAAAGGTTCGTAGGAGTGCCAGAAGTTAGCACCAACGGTCTCCCTTAGTGTCAACGGCAGTGCATGGAGCCTTTAGCTTATCGGGTCCTCCAGATGCTGTTAGTCCCATTCCATGGACAGGAGTCCTTTCAGGGTCTGCTTCTCTCTGCATTGGATGATTCTGGTGCAGAATGACAGGTTCTAGTCAACAGCAAAATGTCACTCCTAATGTGCCCTGGGAGTGGGTATGGGGCACAGCTCTCCTCTGCCTTGTACTGCTCCTTGTACTGCTCCTTCTTCACCTCAGTTGTTGAAGGCTTTGGAAAGTACAACTCTCCCAAAAGCGGTCCAGTGAATCCTTCTCAGGTGTTGTTCCAGAGTGAGTGGGAGAGCCCTTCTTTTAGAGGTAAAAGTCCACAGGAGATCGGACTAAAGCTAGCCTGCCTTAATGGGCCAATCGCTGTGCCTGAGAGAAGTTGACTTTGCCCTTCGGATATCACACACAAATTGCTTTGCTCTAGAGGAAGTGGAGGGGACAGGAAGGAGGAAAAAGAGATGGAGGCAGAGAGAAACAAAATGGTGGAAGTCTTCTTCCATGGTACAGAGCTCTCCCGACTACTTTATCTCTGCCCCTTCTTTTGTCACTAGGATCAAAGGCCTTAAGAAATGCAGCACGCTGGTGCGAGGCTACTCCCTTTTAATGGGTGTGCTCTTTTGATGCCTGGGCCTAGCCTGTCTCTGGCAGAGGACGTTACTTACCCTTACAAAGAGATCAAAGAAGAGGCATGGCCTTTAAGGTTTCTGTCCTGTCAGTTGCCAGGCTCCACCCATTTGCACAAAATACACATCACACATGATATCACACATCAGAGGAGCTGGCACATGTGTGATATCAAATTGGATGTGACTGTAATAATTATGAGAATACCATCCACCATACCCTAAGTCAGGTATGGCTTATATTTAAAAAATATTCTGCCACCGGGAAGTAGACCAATAATTATAGGGTTTTATTTATTTATTTATTTGGATAATATACATGTGGCTGTAAAGCCTTGTATATACAACATAAGACATTAACAATAGTTTAAAAAATAACACTATTTGAAAATACAGAAATTAAAACAATGGCGTGTTAAAAATGCACAGTACGTCAAAAACACATTAGCAAAACAGCCCTTGTGCTGTAGAGACATGGATATCACTGCAACTGTCAAATGGGCACCTGTGACCGCTGAACCTTCTCTATGCCACTGGTAGGGCAGGAGCTGCAAATCAGGGTACTGAGAAGGACACAGGAACGCACTATATCTTTGGCATGGAGCTTATGAAAGGGGAATCTGATCAGCAGCTCCCACACCCTTACCAAATGGCAATCCGTCACAAATGGCTCACAAACTCAGCCCCGAAATACCTGGCGGACAAAATCTGCAAACACCAACCTACACGCACTAACAGATCATCTTATTCCCACAACCTGATTGTACCGAGATTCATTCTAAAAACAGCCGGAGGAGCCAGCTTCCCAGTACAAGCTGCCAAACGCTGGAACTCCATTCCCATCCCCTTCAGACAGGAACCTTCCTTCGTCACCTTTAAAGCCAATTTAAAAAACTGGCTGGGCAATAAGCCTCCCCACTAAGAGGCCTCCACCATGTAAACCTTCCACTGCTGAGTCATGATTTGCTAACCTTGTGTATGTTATACCAAACTCTACGCCTATGATCTCATGCCGGACCCACCTGTAACCAGGGTCCCTTATTGTTATTACATTTGACTGTAACATGCCTGTATTGCACTTTCTGTATGTGACCACTAAGACTCTCAAGCGCCCAGGTATCAGGGTTTGGTGCATGATACAAATAATAAACAAATACAAAAAATACAAACCTTAGCTTGGCAATGTAATTAGTATGACGGGCAACCAACACCCTTCATAGGTCCATTGCAATGCTGAGGTCAAACATATTTTTGAAAGCAGCTCCTGATTGATTGGGTCACAAGCAGGGGCCAAGTCCAGATTTGCAGCATACATGAGTTCTTGCTTAATAAAAATAGATTTGGCTGCAATCAGGTACAATTTATGACCATGGCTCATGGTACCCAGGTCTTCCTGGAAGCCTAATTGAGGGGGCCCACTATGTTTTTGCCCACTACCTCTTCTGTAGCTTGGTAAGAATCACCTGGCATGGTAGGTCAGAGATAGTAGATGGACCAAGTGACTTGTTGTTAGACTGTTTCTTTATTCACAATTAAATAAGGCCTCCTCTAAACCCTAGGTCTATGGGGTGTCCCTATTCTAAAAACAACACATAGGTGCTTGTCAGAACGTTTTACAGAGAAAACTGTCCTCGGTCCAAACCTATCTAGGCTAACATCTATCCTACCACTATACAACGAAACAACATACATTTAAGGGATAACAGGAGTGGTTCCCCCCTTGCAGCATATTAGGGTTGGCGGGTTGATTGACCCCAATCAGGAGTTCTCAGTGGCTCTTCTGGCTTGATATCAGTCTTAAAAGTTCAAAACAAAAGAGAGCAATCTGTATCAGTCCTGTCCATCAGTTCTGCAACTGTTTGCATCCCCAGCCCCTTGTAGACTTATGGCTGTCCCAGTCCTTCTTGTACTAAGTGTTTTAAACCCAGATGGGGTATTTGTTTTTTCAGCCGTTCGTAGGCTTATGACTCCCAGAGACCTTCTTGTATCAAGAGTTTTAACACCGGATGAGGGATTTGTATGTTCATCCCCTTGTAGGTTGATGGCTCTCACAGTCCATCTTGTTATTAAGTGATTCACCCCCGTGTGGGGTGTTTGTATTCTCAGCCTTTGCATGCTTATGGCTCTCACAGCCCCTCTTATGCCGATTGTTGCACTCCCTCATAGGATATTAGACTTTTTAGCCTGACCAGGGCTCTGGTGTGGTTGAAGTCCAGAATATTCAGGATGCTTTTGAAAGAATTAACCAATGCATGGAAGAACTCAATGAGTGGATGACGGATAATCATCTACAACTAAACGCAACAAAGACAGAAAATATATTGTTCGACCCAAAGAATAAAAAGTCACAGGAAAGACAAAATCCCCCTGCACTGATTTTAGGTGAACAATTGCAGTATGCCAAAAAAGTTAAAAACTTAGGCTGCTGGTGGCAGGAGAATCTGGGGAGTGAGAGTCAGGTGGGAGCAAAGGTAAAAACAGTCCACTTCGCATTGCGATCACTACAGAGTATACTCCCTTATATTCCAATGGAAGATATGGCAGTTGTGGTGGGGGGAATGACTAACCCCCACTTGGACTACTGCAACAGTTTGTTAGCAGGAATCACTCAAAAACAAATGGATAGACTCCAAAGAGCACAGAACGGAGCAGTTAGAGTAACCGGGAACCTCAGAAAACGGAACCATGTTTCATCAATGCGGAGATCCCTCCACTGGGTGATGGTGGAGGACAGAATTAAATTTAAGATGGCATGCCTAGTTTTTAAATGTTTGAAAGGGCTTGCACCCGTGTACTTGGCTGATAAGATTACGCCATATCATCCAAAAAGAAATCTACGTTCTGAGGATAAATTCCTGATTTGCACTCCACAAATAAAATGCGTCTCGACAGGAGATAGAAGCTTTGGAGGCTTCGGCCCTAAAGTCTGGAATCAACTTCCACTGGAAATTAGATTGTGTGAGACTTTGGACATTTTAAGGACGAAACAGAAAACATTTTTGTTTAAATAAAAGAGGAAAATGATAGAATCAGAATTCTATTCTTTGCTCTTCCTTTTTGTTTCTGGTCCTGGCCTTAGTTGTCATCTGCACCCGAATACGGTTCATTCTGTCTGGTGCACATTATAAATTACTCAAAATCACAATCAAAATCAAACACTGCCCTCCACCCACACCAGGTACGGGTTTGCATACCTTTCCTCACGCAGTGGGACTCCTCTGTGCTTCGGTGTCTCAGCCTGATGCGGTTCCACAATGCTGACCTGGTTCCGGTCTACACAGCTGTGCTCTTCTCAGATGTTCCATCCAGTATGGAGGCACGTGTCTGGTCGTTGATTTGGTGATCCCCCACCCCACTGGTCCTTGCTGGGCTCTTCTCTGCTTTGCTTCGGTGGGACTGGCGTTTCCGGGCCATTCGCCTCCCAGCTAGCCGTAGCGTTCTGCAGGCTTCCTCAGATGCTCGCCCACCATGCTGTTCGCGCAGCTCCTCCTGGCTCGTCCTGTGACGGAAGGTCTCCCTCTGCTACACAGTCACATAGGTTTCTCGCTCTCTGGCTGCCTCCCCTTACTTCAGTCCATACTTCCTTATATTTCCCCTGCGAGTCAAAGGGGTCACAAACCAAGCTATCCAGTCATAAAGGGGCATGTACATTATTGATTTGTTCAAACCCTATGTAACCATTGAATAAATGGGATTTTGGTGAAAAGGGAGGAGTAGTGAAACCTTTATTGGGGTTACTTGGGGATTTGTTGTCCCCGAAAAGGGGGCCCCCCAGTGGAATTCCACTTGCCCTGTCCCCTAGGAAGGGTTTTGTGTAGCATGCTCACCTGCCTAGTCCAAAAGGGGTGGCTCCCCCGTGGGGAGAAGGGCCAAATTCCCTTGATTTGTCACACAGGCTAAATAGCTTCAATGTGTTGTCCAGTAAAGAAATCACTCAGTAGCTACTCAGAGATCATCTGTATCCCTTTTATACATTGGACAGATGATAGCTCTCATCCATGAATTCAGAAAATGTGCAGCTTGTGCATGATGTTAAATACATAATATAATATTGGAAGCCAAACTTCCAGATTATATTTGAAAACATCTGTTGGCACACAGTCGAGACCTGGGGATTGTATGGGAGGATTGGTCCAAGAGACCCCCCTCCCCTGCAGCCTCTCCCCCTTGTGAAGTCCATGGCTCGTGGGGGGTTCCCCCTGCCACCAGGGCCCAGGTGGCGGGTGGACCACTGGCTGAAGACATTGACCAAACATGCTGTATTAAGCTAGGCCCTGGAAACCATTTTGTGAAATCAAAATGGCATGGGCCCTGTGCACCGCAGCGCGGCCCCCACCCTTGGAGAGTCTCATGTGTCCCTGCGGCCGCAGCTCCATGGCAGATCCGCTGAGAGCCCGTTCCCACGAGCAGACGGACATGAGCTAGTGCTAGATGCAAACACTGTAACATTCACCTTCCGCAGTGTATCACTGCCCTCAACATGACCCGGCCAGCAGGGCTAGGGGGGAAAAGAACTGTAAAATGGTCCCCCGACAAAAGCAGAGCCCCCAAATACTAATGAGCAAACTACCTGTGATGAAACTCTTCTCTCCATGACCTTTTTGACTAAAACGTGTAACCTCCATGAAGATGGCAGAATGTGTGTTTATATGGCATTCTGGTTGAAGTACCCACATCCCCGTAGCTATGCGCAAATGGTAAAAGTGTCCCGGGTTTTCATGTTATATGTTTCGTCGAGAAGAATGCACCCCTATGTCCCATGCCATAACTGAACTAATGCTGCTAGAGTGCAAAGGAAGACACATTCAACCCCATTGGGAACTCATGTAAATGGTGCACGAAACTGCACAATATGTATTTGAATGTCCAAGCTCACCATGTGTCACTGCCATCAGTCTCAGTGGCCAGTTGTTCCTGCGTGCTCCACCAACCTTACTACTACCTCGCTTACCGCGCATGTATAGAAATGTAACAAAATGTTGTGGTTGTTAAATACTTAACATATAGGTAACGCATTTGAAATGGCTATGTAAAAGGCACTAACAATGTAGAAAACATAAGCTTTGAAAAGACTCAATGAGTATTGTACATTATATGAATGTTTATGCCTCTTCCACATAATCTGCAACGCACGAGGAAAATACCATTGTGGGCATATCCAAGGCCATTCCCCCTTCCTCCCCATTGAAGCCTGCCAGACGGAAAGCAGAGGCCTGTGCTGCTCTGCTTCACCTCCCCCAATTCAGCTGGAGCCGCTTCAAACATTCACGTTCCCCCGCAGCTCCCAGGGCCGCGGCCAGCCACCTGAATTATTTACAACCCAGCAGTAAACCCCGGCCATAAACGCAGGCCCGAAGGCGCCCTTTCTTAGGCTCCACGACCCACCAGCTCACCCCATGTTAATGGCCCCTGTAAAATTAGGACACCCAATATTATAGCAACACTGTAGGAACACATTCATAATGACTTCTAACGGGACATGATAACTTGGACAGCTCGTCCCTTGCCCTGAGACCCAACCTCGCGACCTATGATACCCGGTCAACAGGACAATGGTAACCATGTATTGATGTATCACCAAAAGACCCCACTCTAGGGGCATTCCTCCTGTGTTGCATTAACCTGTAGAATAACCTATTGGAAGATTTACCGGGGAAGATAATATTGCAATATTGAATGAATACGGTGTGCGTGGCCTTAGGACAGAAAGCCAAGAAAGACGTTCATCACTGACACTGGTCACGGCTGGCACAACAACACCGCCCGGATGAGCCCAGTTGACCTGCCCGGCCCGGCCTGGCCCACGTGGGTAACCAGTGACGTCCACCAACCACGGCAAACCACATCACAGCTGCACCTATAGTTAGTCGTCGCCACCCAATCCCCACAAACTTGTGCCCCCTATAGTGTGTAGGTTCTTATGACGCATTTTGTAAATATATATGCCTGTCTTTGCTATTGTCAGACAGAGCGCTCTCGGAGTTTGCAGAGTCCTTTGCACGCCCTATTCTGACTTATATAAACTCCCATTAAGCTCACCCACACTTTGTCTTAGCCTTATTCCCATCTTGGGAGAGTTCATTATTGTCTCTCATTGTGGGGAGGATCGTGCTATCTGGAGACGCTCGCCTTCAGTGGTGACCCCGACGTGATGATTATTTTTCCTTAACATATATATCCCTACTGTCCCCTTTGGCACAAAAATCTCCGGTCGAAAAGGGATACGCACGGTGCGCCGGCTCCGGAAGGTTGCCCGCCAACGGCGACCGGTACGCTCAGAAGTGCGCACTCAACAGAGAGAGGGTACGGGATCCCGGTTGAAAAATCCCCTTTGAGTACCGCTCGCCAGAGCCGGGGCTGACCGTTGAGCGTACGGCAACACTGCCTGGACGGACCCAGTTCAGAGACTCTCGGTTCAAGACGGGCACGTGAGTATTAAGTGCGAGCGACCATAAAGGGAGCAGGGGAGGAAAACAGGACAGGGAACGAGGTTGTTTGAAAGGGGACACTTTGGGACTACTAAGAACCACTCTAGGCTTTCTTTACTATTTCTTTGCATATGGCCATTAGGATCAAGAGGTGAAAAGAGATAAAGAGAAGGGAACCTAGCTCCGCGAGGGGTAGAAGGTGGCGCCGCATAGTGCTATCTTGACTAGTACTGGGAATACATGAAGAAGTGGAAAATGAGATAAAGGTGTCTGGTAAAGGAAGACACAGTGAATACATTAGTGACTGCTATTCTTTCTATTCTTCTCTCTGGGTTTACGGGGAAAAAGCAGTGTTAGTAGAAGAAAAAAAAAAAGATAATCTAAGTAGAAAGACGAGTTTATATCAAAACTACAAGACAAATTGATATCAGATTAAGAAAGAAAGGGACAGCTAGCAAGGGAGAAAAGGGATTACGAATTGAGCTGTGAATAGAGTGTTGCCTATGGGTGTGTACGCATCACATGTGCCAGAACATATTTGTCACGATGAATGTGTAAAAGTGGTCATAAGTGCATAATTATGGTGTGGTCATGGTAAGTGCGACCAGAAGAAATTTTACAAGGAAGAGCGCAATGCAGTAAAGTGACTGTTTTTTTTTGGATACATTTGCTGAAGATATTGGTGGTGTACGAAGGGTGGTTTGCTTTTGTATGTGCCCCCTAAAAGTATACAGAATAGAGGCTGTGCGCGGCCATTCTTATATTGTTCAGGTGGCGGAAACACACGCAGGTCCCAACACGCAGTGATACACAAATACTTAGATATATCTGGTGATACATCTATATAAAGATATATATATATAGATATACATCCGTATCGAGCACCCACGAACTATGGGGGCAGAAACACCATTAGCCCATATTTGTAAGAATCTACCTGGGTATGCTGAACGCATTAAGAAATATCACGATCAGTGGATTACAGAGCTAAAGGGGGAAGGGTTACCCCAAATATGGCCAGAAGGGGGATCGTTTGACAAGAGTGTCCTAGATATGGTAGCTACATGCATTTGTTTAAAATACAAGGGGAAGCAGTTACATAATAGGAGAGAAATATTAGACCTATGGAGATGAAGAAGTACCCCCACCCAAAAAGGAGTTAGGTACTAATCTGCCATCTACCACTGACAATCCATTGCTGATACCAAAAGACGACAAGGTGTTGCCAGAAGGGGAGTCACCAGTAGAGGTAACTAGGTTGTACCCAATACTAAATAAGCCAGTGCCCGCAGAAGGATACAGTGACCCAACATATGTACCCCCAACCACAGTCACTACGACTCGAGGGCCAACAGCACCCCCACTATGAGAGTCATAGAGAGCGCACCAGGTAAGTACACCAATAGTGAACATAGAGAAACTAACAGAAGACCTAGAGTCCAGGCTCTCTGTAGCAAAAGACGAGCTCTCGAGGATAAAAAGCAGACTGCGACTAATGCTGCTAGGTCAGAGCTCATATCAAGAGCACAGAGTCATGATAAAACCATTGAGGAAGGGTGGAAGAAGGGGGAGATATTGTTTAGGATACAAGAAGAACCGGCCCGAATAATTGAACTGGAGGAGAGGGAGGAGCGTACTGACGATGAGATAAGGACCACAGGAGGTAGAGCGGAGCTATTGTGTGATATAGAAGAGGACTTAGAGGAGAGTGAAAGATTAAGCATGGCAATGGGAGGAGGAAGTGAGGGGGCGGATGGCGCGTGTCCAGGTAGAACCATGGAAGAAGAGTGGACAGGACGACTAACGAATAAGTTGGGGAAAATGGCACCTCTAGGAAAGAACGGAATGAAGGTGAGCACAGATAAGACAACAAAGGGGAAGTTACAACTCCCACTAATACACAGGGGAGGAGGGAGGCCGAATTACATACCCTGGGCTCAGATGGATAAGGCCAATCTGTTAAAGCTACTACCACCGCTGTCAGGTGGGGCAAGCAAGTGGATATATGCATTTGGGAAACACACAGCCGGGGTACATCTAGCAATAGGTGATGTGAAAAGTCTGCTAGTATCAGCATTCGGGGATATAGCTGACAGAGTATGGGTAAAGGCTGGCTTCCCGGGAGTAACGTTAGACTGCGATCGCCATGATGGTGCCTCTTTTAACACAGTACGTGCAAGGGTGTGGGATGCATTAAGAGAGACATTCCCAGACACCCCAGATTTGCAGTCAGTGATGCAATGTACGATAAATGATGGGGAAGATGCTATGGATTACATTTTTCGGGTCCAGGAGATGTGGAGAGCGGAAACGGGCATGCCTTGGTATCAATCAACATCATTATTTTACTTTATAGTAAAGAGAGGGCTCCCTAAAGAGGTACAAAAGGCACTTGACAAAATTGCAGGTATTGAAGCAAAAGGGTGGCCCGAAATACAGAGCATAATAGTTCACCACTGTAAACGAATAAAAGAGAGGGAAAAGGAGATAGCACAAAAAAGATTGGCAGGCGAGGCAAAGTTAGTACAAACAAAACTGGTGAAGGTCGCTGCAGCAGTAGCCACGCTCCCACACAGCAGGGAGGGAGAAGAGGAGGAGGAGGGGCTGGTAGCAATACAGGGGAGGATGGCAACGAATTGGGCAGGAGCTGGGCAACGACAGTGGAACGAGCAGGAGCAGAGTGGAGGTCCGCAGTGGCAAGATTGGGCCCCTTGAGGGGGACGAGGTGGGTACAGGTGTCGCAGAGGGGGTGGACAAGGGTACGGGGGAAACGGAGGAAATGGATGGCAAGGTCCCAGAGGTGCGCAGGGAAGCTGTTGGAACTGCGGGAGGTGGGGGCACTTTTCCAGAGAGTGCAGGAATAGATCAAACAACGGATTTCCAGAGATAGAACACTATGGCAACCCTCACCCGGGAAGCCCATATGGTCTTCCAATGGGACGACAACAGAGGGAACAAGAACAGGGGTACCCAGAGCAAAGGCAAGCGCTTCATTACAGAACACAGAATCACCCACAAAACAACGATACTATGCACTACACCCCAGGCAACCCTTTCGCAACGAATGCCAATGGAGCACCAGCCCCAGCCCCCTATAGTGGTGTGTCAGTAGTTTCAGGAAGCCTCTTCAGCCAGGGGGGGACAATGAGACAACCAGCACAGGACAGCCCACAGAGAACACTTGCGTGTCCTGTTCTATCTACCACCTACGGTGCAGCGGAGGAACCATTGGTAGGGGCGCAGATAGGAGAGAAGCAGTTCATATTCATGGTGGATTCGGGAGCCGAGAAATCATGTATCCGTGAGGGCCGGTTTCCGTTATCTAACCAGAAGTTAGAGACGCAGGGGTTCTCTGGGGCTGTAATTGAAGTTCCTTACACAGAAGATTTGGATGTGACAGTGGGGGGTAAAACGGTAAAGACACCCTTACTGTATTATGAACAATCGCCAATAAACCTGCTCGGAAGGGACCTTCTTAGCAAGCTTAACATGACAATATCATTTACAGAAAGAGGGATAGTGTGCTCAACCCCAGGAATATGCCCACTACGCGTAATGCTGGTGGTGCAGGCTCGGGCAACAGCACCGGAAATACATGGCATGCCAGTGGACGAAAGAATGTTCATCGAAGGTTTAAAAACACTGGCCCAAGTAGTTCCCGAGCTAAAAAAGAGTGGAGAATACCCGCAGAATTTATCTTCCGCCCAATAGTACGCCCAGACATAGCACCAGGATCAGTGGTATCCTTAGACCTGCATGCTGTACAGGTATCAGCAAAAAGGATTGCAGTAATTGGGATGGACATAGACGGGTGTGAATGGCGCACTGTACTGTGCATCAATGCTGATATTGCCCTATGAGACTTATCTGATGAGGATCTCTTTTCTGATGCGGAGAGTGATGGCGAGATAATAATGGCAATAGCAATGCCCTGTGACATTTTATTTCAGACAAGACAAGTACCCGTCCAGTTGATGGCAGTGGTGGGAACGCCACCGTCCTTTTTTGATGATGACATGCGACTGGTGCCAAACAATTTGTGGGCAACAGGCCCTCATGATGTAGGTTTGTTGCATGGAGTGACACCAGGGGTAATAAAACTCAAACCAGGGGCAATTGTGCCCCGAGTGAAACAATACCCATTGTCCCACGAAGCTGAGGAAGGGATAAAAGAGACAATAAATGCATTGCAAGCACAGGGGATAATAGTGCCCTCAAACTCCCCATTTAACACCTGTAGCTACCCGATCAAAAAAGCAAAGGGAGGGGCTTGGAGGATGATCCAAGATTTACGCCCCCTAAATGACGTCATACTAAAAGAATTCCCTTTGGTCCCGAACCCTGCATCCATACTGTGCAGCATCCCAAAAACGGCATCACATTTCACAGTGGTTGATTTGAAAAATGCATTCTTCTCCATCCCCTTGGCAGAAGAAAGCAGATACTTGACAGCATTCACATTAGGGGGGAAGAGATACGAGCATTGCAGGCTACCTCAGTGGTACTGTGAAAGTCCAAGCATATTCAACTGCATACTACACGAAGACCTGGGTAATTTATCAGTTGAAAGCACAATCATTCAGTACGTAGACGATTTGCTCGTCTGCGCACAGAGTGAAGAGACGTGCAGAAGAGACTCAGTAACACTCTTGACGCTGCTGGCGAATAAAGGGTACAAGGTGGACAAGGGGAAGCTACAATACTGTCAGTCAGAAGTGCTGTACCTGGGACAGCTGATATCAAAAGACGGGAAAAGAATAATACCTGACAGAGTAGAAGCAATAAGGTCAGTGAGAGAACCAACCACAGTGAAGGAGATGCAGAAATTCTTGGGAATGTGTAACTATTGTAGAGCATGGATACTAGATGATGCAGCCTACACCAGGCCATTACTGCAAGCACTCAAAGAGGCCCAGCAAGAGAACAGGAAAATAGAGTGGTCAAAAGAAATGAGTGACTCGTTTGGGTCGCTAAAAGAGCTGATCTCGAGTGCTCCAGTACTCACCAATCCTGATTATGAGCGCGAAATTTACCTGTTCTCACATTGTAAGGGAACTCTTATGACAGCTGTACTGACACAAAAGACTTCCCTAGGACACAAACCATTGGCTTACTATAGTGGCACATTGGATGCGGTGGTGCAAGGCCACTTCGCGTGCGGGCAGTCTCTCGCCGCGTTCGCCATTGAGAAAAGTGCCACAATAGTAATGGGGTGCCCTGTCACGTTGTTTGTGGAACATTCATTATTTGCAATACTTGAAAGATCAAAAAGCACACTGACCACACCGCGAGCAACTGCCTATGAGATAATATTGTCCAGCGCCAATATTCACGTGGTAAGATGCAGGACAGTAAACCCGGCAACATTCATCACAGAACCATGCACACTAGAGGACATGCAAGAACACAATTGTGCAACATACACAGGAGAAACGGGGGAGGGCACGGTGGTGTGTGAAAATGCCCTGAGCGAGGGAGAGGTGTACTTTGTGGATGGGTCAGCGTCAATTGACATGGATACAGGAGAGAAACATGTGGGACTAGCAGTAGTGAGGCTAGAAGAAGGTGAGTATGAAGTACTAGTACAGTATCGCCTTCCGTCCCATTTCTCAGCCCAAGCAGCAGAACTTATCGCCCTAATAGAAGCATTACATGCAGCTAAAGGATGTGCAGTAACAATATATACAGATTCAGCCTACATGACGACGACAGTACACGGAGGTCTAGCCCGGTGGGGGCGGAGAGGGTTTCGAAGGGCAGATGGGACCCCAGTGCAACATGCTGAACTGCTGAAGGAATTGATTGAGGCCCTAAAAGATCCAACAGTGGTAGCAATAGTGAAGTGCCAAGCACATACGTCCAACACCGATGTTGTATCTTTGGGGAACGCGGCAGCAGATGCTGCTGCCAAGGAGGCTTCGTATTTTGAAAGACATGGAACAGGCGAGTACCTATTGCAGCACAAGACAAACGAAGAGCTTCCAGAAGGATACAATGCCATGCCCATATCACAAATACTAGAGCTGCAGGAAGGGGCCAGTTGTGATGAAAAGATGGTGTGGGATAAAAGGGGGTGCAGCCAATCGGCAACAGACTTATTGTGGCGCCAAAATAACTCAGGAAAAGTAGTGATGCCCATCAAACTGTTAGAGATAGCATTTCAGCAATTACACTTTCCAGCGCATAATACTAAACAACACATTGCAGCACAGATACAGGAAGACTGGTTCGTGCCATGTCTCCAGGAACACATATCTAGATTGACAATGGAGTGCACAACGTGCCAAATATATAACTCTGGGATGACCCTACGGACAATTCCAAAACCAACAGGGCCCTTCAGAGAACTGCACATTGATTATGCAGACATGTGGGAGAGGTGTAATGGGGCACGCTACATGATAGTGGTTGTATGTCCATTTTCCAGGTGGGTGGAAGCGGGTCCATGTGCGCGACCTGATGCTAAAAGCGCTGCAAAGTTCCTAGCAAGTAGTAAGGGAAGTGTTCCCGCGCTGGGGAATTTTCGATGTAATTCGCTCAGACAACGGCACTCATTTTGTGAACGGGCTCTTCAAAGAAGTGACCGCGTTATTGGGAATAAAGCATAAACTGTGCTCGATTTATCATCCTCAAAGTAACGGCGTTGTCGAAAAGATGAACGGTCTGTTAAAAGGGAGATTGTCTAAATTGTGTTTTTCGTTGAAGAAAAACTGGATCTACTGCTTACCCTTTGCACTGTTTGAGCTGAGGAATCAGCCGAGCAAGGATCACCATCTGTCCCCGCACGTAATTGTGACAGGGAGACGGATGCACACAGCACATTCCCCACTACACCAACACTCAGATGCACACAGAAGCGCCACCATATTGGGAGATGAATTCACAGAATACCTGAAGAAGCTAACTAGGGCAGCGCGTGCAATCTCAAGGCAGCTCTCACCACCATTCACAAGGGAAGAAGGGAACACAACGGTGTTCCTTGCGGAACCTGAAACACAGGTACAATCAATGCCAGGAGAGTTCATTTATGTCCGGAGCTTTGTGCGCCGGTGGAATGCCCCAAGGTTCCATGGGCCGTATGAAGTGGTATTTTGTACACATACAGCTGTAAAAGTAAAGGGGCTCAAATATTGGATACATTTGACAGATGTGCGAAAGGCATATAATAGTGTACAGGTAGAGGTGGATGGGGAGGCACAGACAACAGCAAACAAAAGTAATGAAAATGATGAGTGAACGTGAACAAATGAATGGAGGAGTGTAACTGATAGATAAAACTGTTAACAAAAGAATTCTATTACAGGTTATTGATCGAGATAAAGGAAAAAAAATGTGTTTAAGTGAAAATAACGGTGTCAAAAATATATATTGTCTGCTCCCTTCTCTGTGCATTTCCCACTCCCCCCCCCCCACCCCACCCATCTCCCTTTTATGACCTCCTGGTACATACAGTGCCAACAAAAATGTTTACATGCACGCACTTAATGCACTTTTATATCTCAAACAGGAACTACCATGGCAACAAACGGGCAGCCTGCAACGAATAGATTGGTTAGATATAGAGAAGTTTTAGCTGAAAGATGTAGATATTCGTATGAGTGTGGGTTGTCTGTATGCATTACATTATTTTTTACAATACTGTTTGGCTTGGTTACTTATTGGTTTATAGCGTTCATCTCTACCGAGATGAACGAGGGGGGAGGGAATAACGGGATTAATGTAACAAATCAAACCACAACTGTAAATACTAAAGAAGGTGATTTTTTGGTGTGGGACGGATCTAAACTTGTATGGGGATATTACACGACACCGCCCAATATTGCTACCTCGCCAAATGAAAGACTGCAGGAAAAAATGCGCAACTTCCCCACCAAAAGCATCTGATTACAATGCCCACAGTTTAAATGATCGCAACCCTTCTGTTATATCATGGCTGTACAACACCCCCACCAGTGTGCCCACCCCCACAACAGAAAACACACTGCTTGATAGTATAAAGAAAGAGAATGAAGAGATGACAGTGAGATACAAAACATTATACAATGAATGGGGAAAGGGGGGCAGAGGGGAGAAAGGGGGGCCTACACTGTTCCTCGCCCATGAAGCTGGGAGATATCTTAGAAATAATAGGAGGAAAAGGGAGGCGGGAAGGAGGAAATACGACAAGTATTATGGGTTGGGACTCGACAAGATGGAAGACCCACAACACCCCCACCAGACAAATAAATGGTATGCAGACATGAGTGCAACTGCTAAGCAAACAACAAATGAGAGCTGTTATGTCTGCTCCCTCATTCCCCATGCTTCAGGTACACCCAAAGTATTGCTGCCAAAAGAGTTGCCTATTGTGGATGCCCAATGTCTCCTTCATCTCACGTTGTGCAGAATTAAGAACACCTTCCAGGCACACGAGGTAACTTTTAAAATGCTGCAGAATGAGAAGACCTGTTATCCGAAAGCGGAAGGAGTGATATGTTTGGAAGAACCATTCTTTATAAAACAAGTGACATTATTTTCAGAAAATAAGTGGAAAAATGAAGAAATAATGTGCAAAGCGGAAGCGCTGCGAGGTGTGGCACCAGAGAAACTGCAGTGGATAGAGAAAACATGCACACCAGTATGGAAGGAGCACATCTCAAAATTGACTTTGGTGACGGCCATTGAAAATCCCTTCAAGCTACAGAAAGAAATAAACTATGAACTGTGTTTCAAGGGAGACGGGAAAGCTATCATGGGGGTAAACAAAAATTGCAACAAGACCCTCACCATCCTGGATATGAGAAAAGGAACAGCGGCCCTCATGGACACTTATTGGGTATGTGGCAACCAGGCATACCTGCACCTCCCACAATCCTAGAGTGGCAGCTGCTCATTGGCCACCCTACATTCCGCACTAATGGTGATACCGGAAAGCCACATTGATGGAAGCAAGAAAATGCGAGAGACCCCTCAGCAGAATGAGGCCCAACCAACCGCAGAATCACAGGTATACGTCCTGTCTTCCGGTAATAAGGGGGAGATGCTGTCACGAAACAGACGATCATCGAACTACATATCAAAAGCATCCTCAGAGCTACTGGCACAGATCCCGGACAGATATCGATTATTCAGCTCTGCAGAGACTTTCTTTGCCTCACTCATCCCTAGGCATCCAGGCACGAGCAAATGCAAAATGGCTCCAAATTACACGCTGGGAGCTGATCCAGCTGGCGAATGACACTGAAGAAGGATTTAACGTAATAAAAGTGGAACTGCGGGCACTGCGACTAATGACCATGCAAAATAGGTATGTCTTAGACCTGTTAACAGCGATGGACGGAGGAGTTTGCCGAAAAATTGGAAGTGCCTGCTGCACTTTCGTACCTTCCGAAGATGCAGATAATGGTTCCTTATCCCACGTGATCGAAGCCGTACATAACCTAGGAGAAAGAATGAAAATGGAAGGTGGAGCAGAAGGAAGCACGTGGTTCGACAACATCTTCTCCTGGGTCCCATCATGGCTGGGAATGACTGTTACATTTTTGATGCCGACAGTAGTGTTCCTCCTTTTTATTTTTTGTATGTGCCAGGTGGGCCTTCGATGTTGTGCAAACGCAGTACCAAACGGTGCAATGATGATGGTGACAATGGGCAACGCTCGTGGTACGATACAACATATGCAGGAAGTAGAGGTACAACCAGGAACAGAAAACACACCAAGATTCCAGATGGTGCCCAGGTACCACAGCGGAGATGTAGTAGACAGGCTGTGGCACACTACAATTAAAGAGCCCCGTGTACTTGAATGGTATGAGGAGGTGTGGGTGGATTTGGAAGAGGATGAAGGTTGTATATATCTGACCTGCACCCCGGACGAGTATGCTAGGAGGGAAGAAAGCCTGCGAGGAGTGTGTAGGGCATGGATGCCCATAAAAGGCACCCCTGCACGGGATGAGGCCGTAGCTGAGGAAGAGGAACGCAAGAGGTTGAGGGAGTTACAGTATTTGTTACTTGAGTAACGAAAGGGGGGAAATGTATGGGAGGATTGGTCCAAGAGACCCCACTCCCCTGCAGCCTCTCCCCCTTGTGAAGTCCATGGCTCGTCGGGGTTCCCCCTGCCACCAGGGCCCAGGTGGCGGGTGGACCACTGGCTGAAGACATTGACCAAACATGCTGTATTAAGCTAGGCCCTGGAAACCATTTTGTGAAATCAAAATGGCATGGGCCCTGTGCAACGCAGCGTGGCCCCCACCCTTGGAGAGTCTCACGTGTCCCTGCGGCCGCAGCTCCCTGGCAGATTCGCTGAGAGCCCGTTCCCACGAGCAGACGGACATGAGCTAGTGCTAGATGCAAACACTGTAACATTCACCTTCCGCAGTGTATCACTGCCCTCAGCAGGACCCGGCCAGCAGGGCTAGGGGGGAAAAGAACTGTAAAATGGTCCCCCGAAAAAGCAGAGCCCCCAAATACTAATGAGCAAACTACCTGTGATGAAACTCTTCTCTCCGTGACCTTTTTCGACTAAAACATGTAACCTCCATGAAGATGGCAGAATGTGTGTTTATATGGCATTCTGGTTGAAGTACCCACATCCCCGTAGCTATGCGCAAATGGTAAAAGTGTCCCAGGGTTTTCATGTTATATGTTTCGCCGAGAAGAATGCACCCCAAGGTCCCATGCCATAACTGAACTAATGCTGCTAGAGTGCAAAGGAAGACACATTCAACCCCATTGGGAACTCATGTAAATGGTGCACGAAACTGCACAATATGTATTTGAATGTCCAAGCTCACCATGTGTCACTGCCATCAGTCCCAGTGGCCAGTTGTTCCTGCGTGCTCCACCAACCTTACTACTACCTCGCTTACCGCGCATGTATAGAAATGTAACAAAATGTTGTGGTTGTTAAATACTTAACATATAGGTAACACATTTCAAATGGCCATTTAAAAGGCACTAACAATGTAGAAAACATAAGCTTTGAAAAGACTCAATGAGTATTGTACATTATATGAATGTTTATGCCTCTTCCACATAATCTGCAACGCACGAGGAAAATACCATTGTGGGCATGTCCAAGGCCATTCCCCCTTCCTCCCCATTGAAGCCTGCCAGACGGAAAGCAGAGGCCTGTGCTGCTCTGCTTCACCTCCCCCAATTCGGCTGGAGCCGCTTCAAACATTCACGTTCCCCCGCAGCTCCCAGGGCCGCGGCCAGCCACCTGAATTATTTACAACCCAGCAGTAAACCCCGGCCATAAACGCAGGCCCGAAGGCGCCCTTTCTTAGGCTCCACGACCCACCAGCTCACCCCATGTTAATGGCCCCTGTAAAATTAGGACACCCAATATTATAGCAACACTGTAGGAACACATTCATAATGACTTCTAACGGGACATGATAACTTGGACAGCTCGTCCCTTGCCCTGAGACCCAACCTCGCGACCTATGATACCCAGTCAACAGGACGATGGTAACCATGTATTGATGTATCACCAAAAGACCCCACTCTAGGTGCATTCCTCCTGTGTTGCATTAACCTGTAGAATAACCTAATGGAAGATTTACCGGGGAAGATAAAATTGCAATATTGAATGAATGCGGTGTGCGTGGCCTTAGGGCAGAAAGCCAAGAAAGACGTTCATCACTGACACTGGTCACGGCTGGCACAACAACACCGCCCGGATGAGCCCAGCTGACCTGCCCGACCCGGCCCACGTGGGTAACCAGTGACGTCCACCAACCATGGCAAACCACATCACAGCTGCACCTATAGTTAGTCGTCGCCACCCAATCCCAACAAACTTGTGCCCCCTATAGTGTGTAGGTTCTTATGACGCATTTTGTAAACATATATGCCTGTCTTTGCTATTGTCAGACAGAGCGCTCTTGGAGTTTGCAGAGTCCTTTGCATGCCCTATTCTGACTTATATAAACTCCCATTAAGCTCACCCGCACTTTGTCTTAGCCTTATTCCCATCTTGGGAGAGTCCATTATTGTCTCTCATTGTGGGGAGGATCGTGCTATCTGGGGACGCTCGCCTTCAGGATGTATTACCCTTTAATGACAGAAACTTAACTTATGACAAAGAAAAGTGGGCTAGGCCATTTGTGTACAGCACCACCTTGGATAAGCAAATTAGTTTCACTAGATGGCTCTAGTGATGACTCTTTCCTATACAATGCAGAACATGTTGTACCACGCTATCTGCTGGGACATTAGTTTTGATACAATCATGTTCCCCTTGGTTTGGTCCACATATAGTAAGTCCTCAGAATCAACATGAATTGTGGTAACCAGCTGCTTCAACAAGACCATTCCAACCTGATTCAGCTAGCTCCATTCCCCTGTGCCTAAGCACTCTTTGTACATTTTATGGTTTTGGCGAATTTGCCAAGATAGAGGGAAATGGGGTTTTGAAACACAGACTATCAGGTTGGCATAACAACCAGCAATGCCACGGAATGAAATGGCCAACTCCCTAAAATCTCTTTTCTGAACTCCTCCGCTGTATTACCCAATGAACAGCTCCCTAATAAGATTTGCTTCAATCAGCAGCTTTGTAAAAAAGCAAATCGGTCGGGCTTCCCATTTCCCAGCTGCCTAGTGATTTGGTGTGGCACTGGTGAAGTGAGTCTGCACTGTGCCCTTACTTTTGTCTGCACAACTTTGTCAGACTTTGCGCCTCGCTGAAGTTTTGCTTGCGTGGTTCCTGCTCCTGTCCTCTGAAGACTGCTACTTGGGTAAGTATAGGAGGGTGGTGGGGAGCTACCCACGCAGCGCTGCCTTTGCCCGCAGTGCCCCGACAGGCTGGGCCCCCTGCGTCCAGTCTCTCCCAGACGATGTGAGTCACACAAGGCCTAGTAACGATTATTTGTTTTGTCCTTTCTTTGTCTCCCCTTCCTTGTCTAATCGCACCTAGAAACACTTGTGTACAGGCGCGTTATAAATTACTTATCATATCATATCCCTTCAACCATGGCTCTCATGACCTCCCACTTACAGCGCCAGAAACGCTGTGGTTCCCTGCTATATGGGCCACCCTTCCAGCAGTCAAGAGCCACTGCAGGTGTGAGGGGATAGAACAAGGGGAAAGAGAGTGAGGGAGGTTGGAAGCTGCTTTACTCACTCTGCAGCAAAAGATGACATGCAATGTGCGTATATGTATTTCCTATAACTAGCGCTTATAAAAGATACATAATTTGCTTAAAGCAGCACAGTCACAATATTCTAGAAACGTAAACATGTGTGCTCCTCTCCACTCCTGATCTATTGTGATTGTGTCCACAGGTACTGCCACCTGGATTGATTCAAGTGCCTTCATGCGTGGCCAGGCATGCATCGGACTAGAGCATTAATAGGTATCAGGTAATAAAATTGCGGCAAAAATGTCGCCGGTAAAAGAAATCACGGCAAAAATGCAGTGGTTTGACCCAAAAAAGGTGTAACCCATTATACCATTTAAGGGGGGCAGGGGTTGCGGGGGTGTCCCCCGCTCCCCTTAAATGGTATAATGGGTCTGGGGCTGCAGGGGTGTCCCCCGCATCCTTTACATGATTGTGGTGCAAAAAACCACAGCATTTTTGCCGCGATATTTTGGAATCACGGCCATTTTTGAAGCGATTTTAGGACATGGAACCCATTAATACCCCTGCCAGTGTGTGATGGACTGTCTTCTGTACACACACAAAATTAATATGCAGTGAACGAGCCAAGTCATAAAATCCACTGTGCAGTAAACGAAATGGGAACTTGCGCAGCAGCCAAAGCGGCTTTACTACTGACTGGGTAATGTGCACTTCTCTGGTGTGTGGGGGGAGAGGAGAAGATGGATGGGCTGGATCATCTATTGTCTTTCCTATGAATAGCTTTTAAGACAGGAGGGAGTAACACGGTATGTATTGCGATTAGCAAGATACCACCAACACACAGGCACTTTCTCTAAACCAGAGCGAATTGAATCTGATTTTTCTCAAACGAAATTGCTTGCCAGTCAAATCGGAACCACAAAACGCATGGACAGGGCAGATAAAACCAGATGTACATTGAGAGAGTAGGTTTACACTGCCAGTGCGGCAGTCAGGGTATCGGAGATGTATTCGGCAAGTGACTCGTGAATCGAGACTCTCCAGTGTCTACACTCATCAGAATGTTTACCTAAGGGACATAAGATACTAAGTTTGTTTGCTAAGGTGTTATGAGGACACTCAAGGGTTAAAGGACGGAGGGAGACAGATGACAGTTGCATCTACATGTAAATGTGTTTCTTTAATGTTGACTTTACTTTTCTTTTAACCCTTTCCAATCTGGAAATTCGATCCGTCATTGAAGTCCTGTCAATGATATAGACAATCGAAAAAAATCAACAATTCCATCCTCCTTCCAGGGGTCAGTTTGGGATACAAAATCTATGATTGGTGCTCCGACGTCTCCAAAGCCATCATTGGGTCAATGCAATATGTTGACTGCATTTCCACTCAATTGTCACTACTCCACGCCGTTGTTTGTGATGCATACTCAGAAATTTAAATTGCTACCTCTCGATTCTTCGCTGTTTCCTTAACACCACATGTTAGTATCTAAACCATAACCCAGACAGAATTTCACAACAGTGTATACAGGGGTCCTCTAATCATACCATATGAAAATTTGTAGTCAGAGAGGAGCACACACCTGGCAAGAAGCAACGCTGTTTATCACAGCTGGGTAAGCACAAATCAAACAGAACACTGGACAGGCACTGGTTGATGAGAGCTGAGAAGAGGGCGCACAATGAACATTACTTTTATAGGATGAGTATCATAGTCCAAGCATTAGAAACTGTTGCGGCTAGAATGTACATATTTTCCATCTTTCCCAGGGCGGCAATTGGTTGTGTTATGTCATGTCTGTTGTGCTGTGCGTATGTTAGTGAAACCTGATTGGAGCAACCAAAGCAATAAAATCCCCAGAAATCCCTCCCGTGTGGCCCCACACCAATTCTCACCCCTTACCAGAACAATTTGTAATTAGTAATATAACATTTGTGCTGACCGCTGGGACTTTATGATTCTGCCATTGGTCAGCACCATTGCGACTGAGACACAATACAGCCTGTTTCTGGTGGGAAGTGACACAGTCACACAGTACCTTCTGAATATTGGCCTTCGCGATGTTTGTAGTTGCTACTCTGAAGGCTGGCCACCTACTAGGGACACAAAACCTACAGCTTGATTGGTTCCTCCAGGAACGCCACTCCGCTCAGCTTCTGTTCACATAACCAACTGCCGATCGGCATTCGTAGATCAGTGAATGGATCGCTGGCTCAGGTCCACCTCCCCCGCAATCCCCTAGTGCCTGATGAATTGGCTTGCTGCCCCAATTGACATCACCCAGTGAGGTTGTAGCTGGCTCAGTCTGCCAGTGATGCGCTGCATGAGTTCTGCTTCCCCACCCCCCAGGCCCGTGGAAGGCTGATCATGTGCTTGAAGCAGGATTTTGTAAACATGGGGACTTTCTCTGTTAGGTGTGTTATATTTAGGATAGGCCATCTCTATCGAGTGCTAATTATATGTGGGCCCTCTGGGCTGTTAATATATATAGGACATCCACCCTCCCGCAATTCCCCATGTGCAATTCCCATGCTATGACTGTATTCTGGTTGTCCCGTGTTTTCCCCAAACCCCTTTAGGTTGCCTTTTCCCCCTGCTCACTTCCGCAAGTTGCAGATCTGACCCCCTATATGGCACCTGGCCTACTCCAGGACTCTTGGCGATGGAGCATGAGACCTACCCTGCACCTCAGGCCGAGGCCTAGTAGGCATGTCACCCTCGGCAGAGTTGCCGGTAGTGCTGTGTGCAGGCGCCACCTTCAAGACATTCCCCTTTTGATTGATCATTCGATCGATATCTTTCCTACTCATTTCCTTACCTTTTTCCTTGAACACCCACACCTGTGTGACCCGGTTCAGGTCCCCTTCTTCTTCACATCCCTCTATGTATTGCCCAAAAATCAATAGTTTCTCTCCAACAGGTGAACACTCACGCCACAGGGCCTTGTAGGTTTCTAAATCCCGTGGAGGTGCTGTTTAAATTATCTACATTTCATCCTCACTTCCATTCACACCTGGGTGTCCCTCACCTAACACATTATTGAGTTCTATTTTATTGGCATTCATTATATACCCAGTCCTCCTTTGCTGGCAATTGCACCAGCCGATGACCCACCGGCCGATGCAGATGGTGACGAAAATCATGAGAAGGAGGGGGGCAGTTATTTTAAACATTGCTGCCAACCAGTCCGGAACCCATGCAAATAGGTTCTCCAACCAGGTGTTTACGTCTCATCCAGTGTTGCCTTTGTCATTCTTTCGTGAATTTCTCATATCTCCTCGACAGCCTCTGTGAGTGTTCCATTTGTTGCATCATTTGCGGGTATGGCATTGGAACAAGTGCTGCCAATCTTGTGGCACACACCCCCTTCCATTGCTGTCATTAAGTCAAGTACAATCTGTTTTGGATGGTCATTAGATGCAAAGCCCGAAGCTCCTCTCGCACTGCGTTTAGTCCCTTTTCTGTTGCATTAGCCAATTGAAGCAAATCGTATCTTTTAATGTGGATCGATTTTGCATTAGTGATCGTTTGCATCCCGGGCCACATTAGGGAGGTGAAGAAGACAGATGCCTTGCTGAAGAGTCTAAAATGTGGTGGGATAGCATTCAAACTTTGGGTCGACTGAGATGTAGTTAGTTGCTGTCCCTCTTCCACCTTGTTATTTTGGGCAGCTCCTCTTGTGTCTTGCAAGCCTCAGTATCCTCCTTCTGTCTTTTTTGTGCCAACATGTCACCAAATGGTGCCAAATCTGCGTGAGCGACCACCAATGCAGGGCTGTGTAAGGTCCCCAGCGCACACACTTCGCTCCAGTCAGGTGACAGCTCGGCATATGCTTTTGTTCCTCAAGCCCACCAGATGTGCATTACAGCAGTGGTCCCTCTCTCCAACGCTGTGGCGCTCATCACCCTCTCACAGCCGGTGTTCATCCCCAGCTCCACTATTCGTTCGCTCTGAAACATAAATTATACTGTGGACGTGGTTTTATGTTAACAGGGTGGTGTTTTTCATCTATCCAGGTTAAGGCATGAATGTTATTCCCCACACTCCACATTTACCTTCTTCACCACCCTTTCCTCAATCCTCACCAATCCCTCTGCACGACATTAGACCATCCCTCTTTCCCATTTTTCGCTGTGATACACCAAGCCTCTTATTTGCACGAGGGGTCTGGTGTGGCACCATGGTATATTATGCCCTGCTGTTGTTTTGCACCATACTCTCTTGTGGGTAGCTGGCAACTGCATTCCTTTTTGAGGACCTTCTGTTCTATATTCTAATATCGTATGTTTGGATGCTTCTCCCGGGCCATGCTTTCTAGTTGTATCAAGTTATCATTGTAAACCTCTTCCCCTTCATCAATCCATTTTACATCTGCTTTATGTCCCTGGAATAGTCTACTTGTTCTACATTAAGACAAATACACCAAACATCCCCCTTCTTTTGTGGTCACTTCTTGCAGCAAAAATTGTTTTGGTGTCCCTGCTAGGTGTGGGATGAGGGAGCACATGTAGCAGGTGCCATTAGTGCTCCCTCAACCCACCATCTTCATCTCCCTATACCAGGTGTTTTCGGAAGCCAGGTCCTCTCCTTCTCCAATTGCATTATATAGTTTGTCAATTTTGGATATACTCCTTTTAGTGTGTGTCTCCCCTTCACCATGAGCAGGTGCACTCATGCTATCACTTTGTATTAGGAACCAGAAGGAAATACGAAGAAGAAGACAAAAGGCAAATGCACACAGTATTCCAATCCCCAATGTATTTACAGTAATTCTCTTTGTTCCCCTATTTGGCCTTGCACTCTCTTGCCCATCATCAGGTCCATTGCTGGGCCTCCGTACCACCTAAGTGAAGCACAAAATGTCCAAGAAATCTCATAAATACTTCTCATCAGGTGATGCTTGGTGGTTGTTGTTCTGCTGTTGTCTTTTCGAACATCGGCAAATGGATACATGCACATCTCTCTTCGATCTTCACTGCTGTTGGTGTCACATACACCACTTCGTAGGCACCACAGAATTGTGGCTCCTTCCACTTTCGAACCATGTTGCGGATGAGTACCTGGTCACCCGGGTATAGAGGCTGTGCTTCCGGAAAGTCTTTCCCCTGATGAGCACTTGTCTATTTTTCCGTGTTGACCAACTGACAGGTAGGTCGCTGAACCTGGCGGGAGATGTATCGGAGTGCTCTAGTCATTTCGGTCATATTTGCTTTAATTTCATCTCCAAGGATTTATGAGCTAGGGTTAGCGTATTAAATTGAACATGTGGGATGGACAGGTGCATGCATCCTCCGACCCGTTCCAATTTGATGCAGTCAAATGGTGATCCGCACTGGGTGAGTTACATAGGGCAAAAAGGGTGAGGGGAAGGCAAAAAAGGCAATTCGGCACAGAGTGGAGGTTAACTTCACCAAGCGTTCCTTTAGTAAGCTGTTAATCCTCTCTACAATCCTGTTCGCTTGCGTCCGGGACACTGTGCAAAGTTTGTGTTTTATTACCATGAGGCACGCAATTTCCTCAAAAAAGTTGTGGCAAAGTGCTGGCCATTATCCAACCTTATCTCTTCACATATATCACATCTTGGGAACACCTCCCCACCAAGAAGTTTGCTATGCTCTTTGCGTTGTTCTTTGCACAGGGGCCAGCCTTGAGCCGACATGAGAAGGGACAGACAATTATTATCATGTACCGATAGGAGGCAGACCTTTCTTGCATGTCAACCTAGTCGATATGCAAATGCCAGAAGGGCCCTTCCGCCCCCACACTGTTTTCAGAGTATGGCCACACAGATACTTTTGACACTTCAAACAGTGCCCCACAAACTATGCCACTCTCTCATGCTAGTTAGGCACGTACAACCCTCATTTATTTCTGCTGCTATACGTTCTTTGGATGAATGGGTGGGGTAGTGTAACTGCTCTAATGCTACACTTAGCAGTTTCCGGGGCATTACAGGTTTCCCAGTGCTATTCTGCCTCCATATTAGATCGGTTGGAGACAGGGAACATCCACGCTGTATCCACTGATCTTTCTGGTATTTCCCGCTGCAGCTCAATTATTTGGATGATAGGTATAGAATTGAAGTTCTCCTCTATTTCTTCCTCTGCTCCCGCCTCCTTTTCTATCCCCATGAGCGGTGTTCTTTCTTTCAAACCTGGGTACCTTCTTGTGACTCCTTCAGGTAAATAGGCTGCTTCTTTCGCTGCTCTGTCTGCCATTTCATTCCCCAATATTTTGTCTTGTTTACCTGTGCGGGCGGCACATTTTATAATTGTCACCTCTGCTGCTACCTTTAGGGCCTCAATTAGCTCTTTAAGCAATTCTGCATGTTGCACAGAGGACCCATCACTTCACCTAAACCCTCTTCTCTCCCATCCGGCTAATCCTGGGTGTATTGCTGAGGTAACATAGGCTGAGTCTGAAAAGATGTTAGCGGCATACCCTTTCATCATGCATAGTGCACTGATCATTGCCACCGATTCTGACGCTTGTGGCGAATAGTGTGAGGGTAATCGTAGTTGGGATGCTATTACATATTCACAGTTCATAGTGCACACTACTGCCTCTCTAGGTCTATACTTGACGGCCCGTCAATATAAACCATATCTGCCCCTGCTATCTCTTCTTCTTTTACATGTATGTTCCCTTCCAGTATGTCCATGTGTGCTGCACAATCAAGTATGTCGTCCCCTTCCTCTATGGGCTCTGCTATGAAGGTGGATGGGCTAACCACTCGGTACCTCACTACTTCAATGGCTGGGTTTGTCAGCATTACCTCGCAGCCGGATGTCCTCCCTGTGGTTTGTGTGCTATTGGATTTCGCGAAGATAGCAAAGAGTGCGTGCTCCACGTATAGTACTATAGGACAACCAATTGTAATCGCCACCTTTTCTATGACAAATGCTACAGCCACAAGCGCTTGTTCGCAAGGCCAGTGTCCTTGCATTATTGGATCTAAGCTGCTACTGTAGTATGTTACTTGCTTGGGTCCCTGTGGCTTCTTTTGTGTGAGAACCACCGTCCTCACTGAGCCATCTGAGTGTGAGAACAGATAACATTTATCTCTGAAGTTTGAGGTTGCTAGCGATGGCGCGTGAAACTCTCAGTCATTCCTGCTGTCCATCTTAGTTCCCTCTTCTCTTTTTGTGCTTCTTTTAAGCCCTGCAATAAATGCTTTGTGTATGTGGAGTACTCGAACACCCATACCCTGCAATAGTTGCACAGCCCCAGGAACTTTTGCATCTCTTTTATTGTGCGCGGGCATGTGGTTAGTGTATTGCCTGCACCCTTTCTGGTGTTATCCTGCACCCTTCAATGAATATTATCTGTCCTAAGTACACAACCTCTTCCTGGCAATACTTTAGCTTCGCTTTGTCCACCTTGTATCCCTTGTCTGCTAGTAAGTTCAGAAGGTGCACTGAGTCTGCCCTACACTCTTCCTCTGTCTCACTGCATATCAATAAATCATCAACATACTGAATCACTGTGCTTGGCATGTGCACATTGCTCCGATCCATCTGGATCACCATATTAAAGATGCTGGGTGACTCACAGTACCGCTGGGGCAGCCGAGTGTGTTCAAATGTGGTCCTGTGATCTTGAGTATCTAGAATCTGGGTGTAATTAGATGGAGAAGAAGGGGTTCTTGAAGTCGATGACTGAAGTACTTTGCCTTTGTTGGGATGTTACACAGAATTGTGGCAGGGTTGGGAAACTCTGCTTCGACCACATCATTCAGGGGGCATAAAACCTGAATGAAACACCATGACCCACGCTTTGATGTATTTATTAGGTAAATTGATGTATTGCACAGAGATGTAGAGGGCTGGATGATGCACTGCTGTCATAGTGCATGCAGGGTAGAGTGGATTCCCTCATCTGCTTCTCTGGAAAATGGGTACTGCTTTACCTGGGGTAGCAGTGCTCCCTCCCTCAATTTTATTTTTTACTGCCCCCACTCCCTTCAGTAATCCTGCATCGTGGGGCCCCTTGGTCCATAATATTTATGGCAATTTCTTGAGATCTTCTTTGGTGTGTTTGTTGCCTCTTTTGTCTAGCTGTGTTAGTATTGGAATCAGGTTCTCTTTTACTTGCACTGGACAAGGTATTTTTATCTGAAACACCATCTCTCCTTCCTCCTCCTCCTCATCAGAGAACAACTGTTTATCCGCTACTCCTGTTATTGTCAGTGTTGGGTAGATGCACTGCACCGTACGCCATGCCATGCTGTCATTGTCTATCCCACACAGGATCACTTTGTCTTTGTGAATTACCACCTCTTCTAGTTCCAGCACGAGTGTGGTCCCATTTATGTCATCTTTTTGGTACTTGGGTCCATACAGGAACTCTGAAGGAAGTTGGAACACCTTCCCCTGTATCCTGGGACCCATCCTAGCAGAATCTCGACCCTGTATAGGAACATGCATGGGTACAAGGGCTGTGCTTGCACCGTGCTTTGGGCATGTTCTGCCAAAAGAAGTGTGGCTATGTGTGTGTAATATATACCTGGTGGGGTACACACCATCTCTTTCTCTGTGAAGGAGATTGTTGCGTCTAACTTGCTGAGCAAATTCCTCCCCAGTATATTGATGGGGGTGTCTTTGGAATACAGTAGGGGTGCCACAAGATGGTGCATCCCTTTCGTTAAGGGTAAATATTTTGTAACTGGAACCATGACCACCGCCCCAGAGAAGCCCTGCGTATGCATGACTTTGTTTGATAGTGGGAATATCCCTCCCTAATGCAGGATATAGTAGCTCCAGTGTCTATGAGAAAGGAGAACTCAGTTGGTCCTATTTTCACTGCCACCGTGTGTTCCTCATCGTGGTCGTCAGTTATTGCTAGGACTGGAAACACTCAGGGTTTCTGTGGGCCCCCCTATCGTGGCGAGTTGCCTGATGAAAAAGGAAAAGGGTTTCCCCCAACAACTCTGACCCCTGTGTAGTGGGGCACCACGTTCTGTCCCAGTACCACTGTGGTTCCTGCTGCTACCGCTGGTGGCTTTACATAGCCGGGACCGCTACTCCTCCTTCTGTAGTTCCCCCACGTCGGCATCCCACCCTGCTGTGTAGGTGTTTGTGCTGGAAGGAGCTGGACCTGCTGCCACTGTGGTGGTGTTGTGCCGAACCCCTGTTGCTGGGCTGCCTCAATTGCTCGCACCTGTGCCTGTTGCACGAAAGGGCAGGTATGCGCCAGGTGCCCCATGTTTTGAGATTTATGACACTGTCCAAGAACCCTGTACCCTGGTCCTCTATATACCCCTCTCCCTCGCTGTGGGTACCCTCTCCCAATTTGGAAGATTCCCCCTTGCATGTAGTTCCTTGGTGATGGCATACCCCATTGTGGCGTGTATTGTGGCTACATGTAGTTCCCCTGCTGTTGTATGTTCCCGTGGGAAACCCTCCCTTTGGGAAGGGTGCCACTGCAGCAGTGTCTTGCATGAGCAGTGCCCCTTCCATTGTATACTTAGCCAATTTCTTCTGTACTAGTTTATTCTCTGCTTTGGCGGCATTTTCTGCTGCCTGCTTTTCACTCTCCTGCTTTCAAGTTTGCAATAATGCGCTACCGTTGCCTGTATTTCTGGCCACCCCTTAGCTTCAATGCCCACATTCTAATCCAATGATGCCTGTAATTCTGCCAGCAGTCCCTTTATCAGTATGTGATAGAACAAGGGTATACACTCATCCCAAGACCTCTGCACCCCTTGTGTCTACAAAACTTGTACCTGTTTTATATAGTCGGCTGGGTCATTGTCCCTTTTCATTTTATGAGCCACCACTCAGTAGCGTAACACAAAATGTGGGGGCCCCCCTGCAAGCCATGCTGAGGGGGCACCCCCCACCGCACACTGGGCCCCCCACGCTAGGCATGGACAGCATGGGGTGCCCCACACCGTAGGGACTGCAGGGGCCCCCATTACGCCTGTGCCATCACTGTCCCTAAATCATAACTATCGGGATACCTTCTTCTCCGAACCTCCCAAACATGTGCTCAGCAGTTGTTAAAGGGTGCACTGTCATGAGCGTTTGAGTTCAACATCACCTTTATACCCTGCCTGGTTCCATATTTTGTCCGCCTGCTCTCCTATTATTGCTGCGAATAAGCTTTCAAGTCCCCAATCGCGAATGTCACCCCGGCTGTCTTTTTCTCAAGCGCCTGTATCCATTTACTGTCCCCTGCAATGAGGGAAGGCAGGCTGCATATTGTCCCTGTCTATTGTCTGCCATGGCATATAAAGTGCGTCCTCTCTCCCATTCTGTAATAACGACAGTACTCTCGTCTTTGGACCTATTCCCACTCCCGGTGCGGTCACTTGAGTTAGCCCCATTTTTACCTACCCTACCCTACTGCGAGGGAGGTGGACCAGTCCCTGCTATTTCTGTCACTGTCATGTTGTTTCTGCTCTTTCCTCCCCTTTCTCCTTGCCTTGCCAGGTGTCCAGTCATCACTATCCCCATTGCTCCATTCATCCCTTAACAGTCCACCGTCTGATGCTGTGTCATCATCGTCCCCCTTCCTTCCTCTTCTTCCTTTTTCCATTCTTCCCCTTTGTCATCTAGTTTGAATTATATTATTCCCCCTTATCTCCATTTTTTTCCCTTCTAACTTCCTTTTCTATCACCCTCTCTCAGCCTCACTGAATAACACGTCCACCTGTTGTCGCGTATTTCCTCTCTATGTCTGCTAGGTATTTCCTCTCTCCCCTTGCATGCAGCTCCTCCCTTTGTGTGTCTTTGTCCTTTTCCCCTATCCTTTTTGCTCCATCCCCTCCTGGTATTTCTCGCTGGGGATTAGTGTATCCTGCTGCGGGCCAGAATGATGGGTAGACAACGTAGGGCGGGGGCGGTGAGCTCGGTCCACTCCCTTCCCCTGTCTCTCGCTTCTCTTTTTAAATTGTTTCCCTTTTTGTTTCATCATATACCTTCCACAGCCCCAGTATGTTCTGTCTACTCTTCAGCTTAGAGACCTTGTATTTTTTTAGCACATAGGAAAACTGGTCGCCTTAGTGCATAGCGTTTCTCACCTATGTGATATTGGGGTGGGGGAGGGGCCATAGCTATGAATGACATATTCATCTGCCTGTCAACAAAAGGCAGCCCACATGTTGGAAAGTCTTTAGATTTCCAAACCTCCTCCCCGCCTGCCAATTTCAACAAAAGAACATAGCTATCTGGGTATGTCCCCTACCGATTCCTCACACCTGTCTCTCTATATTACCTCTGGCAGACTGGCCACAGTGCAACTGAATATCTTTGCCACCATGAAGTTCTTCTGAGTGACTTATTCAGCGGGCATGAAATTCTGCCCGACATATAACTGGATAACCCAGACCTACTGGTCTTTATTACCTCTTGTGAATTCATACAGTTTCTGCTCATCTCCCCTTTTGCCCAATACATAAATATGTGTACTTCAGTTGGATATTTAATCAGGAATGCTGTCATACAATGTTTAATTTAATTCTCTTTTGCAAAGTGCTGGTATTCAGCTAAAAACATACTCTTAAGTTTAGTATACACCTACATATGTCAAGGGCTCCACTCATTACTAATTCATTAGAACAGGTTCGGACAACTGGCTGGATCCTTCAGATTATTGGGAAATCGATAGTCTTTCATGAGTCCAGCATATCTGAGAAGACAAAGAAAGTGAAGGAAGAAATTAAAGAGCTGTCTTGCGACCAACCGACACAAACTAACTCTGTTCTCAGGTAAACTTTACTCGTATTGAGGTAGATGTAGGTGGCGATCAGAGAAGTGGATACATCCTCTCCTTTGGCTGCTCTGTCATCTGGAGAAGAATACTTCCAGCACTTCAGAGACCACCCAGAGTATTTGGACTGACAGGAATCAAAGTCACATGGTAGCGTAGATGTACATTGCTTTACTCCACTAACCCTCCCTTCTGTTACAGGGACCTCTAAAATACTCAGTCTGGAGTTACTTGCTGTAATTTCGAAGGTGTCCTGTGGTACAAAGTTTCCTTGTGTGTATGAAACTACAAGTTTCAATGTTTTTTGTCTTTTGATGTCTATGCTTTCAAGAGGAACGGCCTGCCTGTTGGGCACACGATTAACAGCGGACAAACAGATGGGGAAGGTGGAGGTATTTAATGAGATCTTTGCTCTTTTCTGTGTAAATTCTCCTTCAGATGTTCGGGACTGTGTTAAGGATGGCGGGAGGGAGTAATGTTCCTTCAATGCACATCATTCTTCAATGGATTGTCTTTCTTGCTCGATGCTGGTTATTGCAGTGATAAGAGCAGCCATAAGATGAAACTCTGCTACAGTGTTTTGTGATAGCTTTAAGGACAAGGGTGTCCTTTTGAACAGAAATAACAGTCCTTGGGTAAGAGGCTTTAAATGAAAACCACCATTGGATTAAATGAGGTAAACCAGGCTATGAAGGGGGTAAGAGTGGGACCATATACCAGGGACAGGGATAAGAGGAGAAACTATAATATATTCTTCGAATTATTAATTATTATTATTAATAAAAACATGAGTCCAGAATTTACCGTATTTACAATGTATATGGAACAAACCTCCTAAGGGCCAAATGCAAGAGAGGTGGATTGGGCGGTTAGTTTGAACAGGAGAGTGGGAGGTGTTGGGCATCACAGATAGGTTCTTTCACCTGTACCTGTTTTTTCTGTGCCAGTCCTGGCTCTTTTTTATTTATTTTAACTGGAGTTGCTTGAGACTGTTTGACCAATGCTGACAAGCTCACAAGCAGTTGGCAAGAGATAGTGCATTATGTATTGTAAATGACTGTTTCTAGGACTGCCCAATCTGAATAATAAGGCCCAGGAAGTGGAGGGGAAGAGGCAGTGGACATACGTTTTCTCAACGCAGTAATGTATATCAAGAAAGAGTTATTTGTGATGGTGATGTCACACTTGCACTGGACAAGGGATGTCTACTTGGAATAAAACACAGAAGAATGCTGTATCCAGATAGTGGTCCAAAATGTGGCCAAGTTCCAGGACACCCACAACTCGTCTTCACTGTTATCAAGTTCCGCTGGGTGCTCCTCTAAGAAGATGTATAACCCCACTGTCAAACTGGGGAATCACAGATCATTTCTCAGGAAGACATAGGCCATGTTGTGAAGGCACCCCTTTTGTGGCATCAACATCACTGAACATGTGAGCCAATGACTGTCCTCTCACTAAGCCCCGCCTCCGGCAGCCATCCTCAGATTTGGTAGCACGTAAAGTGGCAGTATGACCAAGTGAAGAGCTGCAGAGGGGTAGGCGGGAGGGTTCACATGTGAATCCATGCCAGACCCATGCTGAAGAACAACAGTTACAGGTAAGTAACTTGTTCCTTCTCCAGCAGGGGGTCTGGCATGGATTCACATGCTCATGAATACAAGAATACATAGCAGTACACACATGCACAACCACAGGAGGTGGCAAAAGGCTCAACATTAAGCAATACATAAACTCAACATTAAGCAACTCTTACCTCCTCACCAGGCCCACCTTCAGGCGAACAGGTTGCGCAGCACTGCTTGGCCGACCCTGGACTCCTCCCTGGAGTCCCGATCGACGCAGTAGAATCTCGTGAAGGTGTGCGTCGACTTCCACATAGCAGCCCTGCAGATGTCCAGCAGGGGCACACCAGACAAGAACGCCATGGTAGCAGCGATCGCTCTGGTCGAATGGGCTCTCGGACGGCCGGGCAGCAGGCGGTTTGCCAACCGGTGACAGTGCATGATGCAGCCGGAGAGCCATCTGGAAATGGAAGCCTTCGAGAGAGCCTTCCCTTGGTTCACAGGTCCAAAGTTCACAAACAGCTGTGATGTCTTCCGAAAACTCTTTGTGCGGTCCACGTAGAACTTCAGCGCTCTAGCTACATCCAGCGAGTGCAAAGTCCTCTCGGCCGGCGACGAAGGCGACAGGAAGAAAACTGGCAACACCTAGGGCTCATTGAGGTGGAAGTCCGACGGCACCTTGGGCATAAAGGAGGGGTGCGTCCTCAGCACCACTCTTGTGTCGTGAAAAGTCAAGTATGGAGGCTTGCAAGATAGGGCCTGGATCTCTCCCACTCATCGTGCGGAGGTGATGGCCATGAGAAACGCTGTCTTCCACGACCGGAACTTCAACGGCGCTGAGTGCATAGGCTCGAATGGGGCCCCCATGAGCCTGGTCAGCACCACGTTGAGCTCCCACGCCGGGGCAGGGCCCTTCACCGGCGGGAACTTTCGGGATAGTCCCTTCATAAATTCCTTCACCAGGCAATGAGACCACAAGGACGCCCGTCCTGTAGTTCTGGTGTATCGGGAGATGGCAGCCAGATGTATTTTGATGGAGGCGTGAGCCAGTCCAGCTTTGGCCAGCGACAGTAGGTACGGCAGTACTTGAGGGGCCGTAATCCGCAGAGGGTTAATCTTCTGTGCACGGCACTAGACAGAGAACCTCTTCCACTTATGTCCATAACACTTGAGAGTTGAGGACGCCCTGGCCTTTGCAAGAACCTCTCTGCAGTCGGCCGGGATATCATACCCTCCTAACTCTAGTGCTGCAGGAGCCAAGCCTGCAAGTTCAGCGACTCCGGATCGTGATGAAGGATGGCGCCTCCTTCCTGGCGAGAAGATCCGCATCCGTCGGCAGTTTGAACGGTGGGGACGCTGCCAAGTCCAGAAGGTCCGGGAACCAGATCTCCCTCGGCCACGCCGGTGTGACGAGGATCAACCTGCACCGGGACCTCTTGAGCTGGTTGATGAGTCGGAGCAGCAACGGCAACGGAGGGAACGCATACAGGAACAGGCCATCCCAGGGGAACGAGAAGGCATCGCCCATGCTCCTCGGCTGGGGGAACCTGCTGGCGAACCTCTGACACTTGGATTTCGTCGCCGTCGCAAACAGGTCGATCTGGGGTGTGCCCCATCGCCAGAAGAGTCGATCCACTAGATCCTGTCATAGTTCCCACTCGTGGCACGAGCGCAACTCTCTGCTGAGTGAGTGGCAATGGTGTTTTTTATCCCTGCCAGATGAAACGGCACCAGAAACATCCCTTGGGCGACGGCCCAATGCCACAGATCCTGAGCTTCCTTGGATAGGGCTGGGGATCTGGTTCCGCCCTGATTCCGTATGTAGAACATCGTGGTGGTTTTGTCGGTGAAGATCCTCACCACCTTGCCCTTGAGGGATGGGAGAAAGGACCTGATGGCCCAGAACACTGCACAGAGCTCCAGGATGTTGATATGGAGCGACTTCTCCTCCGGGAGCCATAGGCCCCTCGCGTGTAGATCTCTGGTGTGCGCGCCCCACCCCTCCAGGGAGGCATCCGTAGTCACCGTCTCCTGGTGGACTGGGGTCTGAAAGTCCGTACCTGCCGTCATGTGCGCGCGGGTGCCCCACCACCGGATCGCTCGACGGAAGGTCTTGTTGAGGGGGATCCTGTCCTCGAAGCTGCCCGACGATTGGATCCAGCGGGCGTCGAGGAACTCCTGCAGAGGGCGCATCCGAAGCCTGCACAATCGCACGAGATATATGCAAGAGGACATCATTCCGGGGAAGGATTTGATGGATCTCACCCTGGCCATGTCCGTGACCAGCAGACGCTGCACCTTGCCCAGGATGGCTGCCATCCTTTCCTCCGACGGCGAGGCCAGACGCGCTACTGTGTCGAGGTTGGGTCCCAGAAACAGTGCGACTTGCGAGGGGACCAGGTGGGATTTTGGGTAATTGATGGAGAACCCCAGGTCCGTGAGCAGCTGGACGGTCTTCGCTGTGTGTGCTACGGCGAGCTCCCTTGTCCTTGTTGTCCAGTCGTCCAGGTAGGGGTAAACGTGGATCCCCTGCAGGCGCAGGCACTTGGTGAACACCCTGGATGCCGACTTCAGTCCGAACGGGAGGGCCTTTAACTGGTAATGCCGTCCTTGGACCACGAACCTGAGGAACTTTCGGTGCCCTTTCAGAATGGGGATGTGGAAGTATGCATCCTCCAAATCCAACGACGACAGGAAGTCGCCCTCCTCCAGCTGTCCCAGCACGTGCTGGAGGTCGACCATCCGGAACTTCTGCGCCTTGATGTACCTGTTCAACCGTCGCAGGTCCAGGATGGGGCGCCATCCACACACATGCTGTGCAGGCATTGGTGGATCATGTCTCAACAAGATAAGGGTAGCATCTGCAATTGGCTCTTTCATGCTGTCATTCAGATTTTGCAATTGCAAGCTACTGAGGAAAGCTGTGTTGTTGGAATTCATAGGTTCCTATCTGCATCCTGTTGTTGGGGTGTAGAAGAGTTACACGTTGATTTTGCTAGTTGAATAGTTCAGACATTTTATTGCCCTTTCTAATGACTGTTCAAGTATTAAGTCTCATATTCTCATCAGTATTTAGTGCTAATAAAGAAACATGCATACAGAGATAGACAACATATTATCCCCACGCAACATATTAATTCTTGCTTGTGATGATTGCCAAATGAACCATGTACTTGAAAACTATTGTGGCACATTAGAGTGCATGACGCTGGTGTAGCCCAACTGCCAGATAACATTAGTGATTGGGAAAGGGTTCATCTCATGGTTTCAAAAAATGAATGTAATGTTTTAAACAGTAACATTATAGCAAACCAAAGGGAAAAGACATTATAATGTGAAACATGTCACTAATCACTTTGAGTTTGTGTTTGGCATATCCTTCTCAAAATCTTATTCATTTTGGAGACTTTCTGATGGGAAACATACGCACAGGAAAGCAATTCATAATCATGATTATTTTATTTGACAATGAATGTTCCCTGCTTAAAATGTGACATGGCAACCTCATTTTACAGCTTATTTTCTTAAAAGCCAGAAAAGACGTGATATAGCTGCGCTAACTCACTGAAGTAGGGTTCTCTACCTGAAATATATTTAGACATTTCAACAATGTGTGCTTTCTGTTTGGCTAATGTTCATGACATTTGGTGTAACTCTACAGGATCCAGTTACTGACATATGGGTTCCGCTCATGTCCTACATTTTATGAAGGAATTCCCAGTGCTAATTTTATTGCAGCTGTTGAATTTTCAATAGGATCTGAACAAAGGAAACCTGCATTCATGAACATATGGCACTACAGAGTCTTTGAACGAGTGTCATAGTCTAAACCCAGAATATGTGCCCTTCCTAAAGGAGACAGAAGTTGCCAACCAGCTACAGACGCAGAGTCCTGTGGTTACCATCTCATCAACCTAGCTGTGTCAATAGTTCAAGGTGACTATGCCATTTGAGCAAATGCAACTGTCCACCACATACTTAGTACAAGCTCCAAACTCTGCGTGTGCTCAGAGCATCCTTAGCAATGGACATCAACAGAAACAAACACAGAACAAGAAAACACTAACAGCACACAATGTACACAGGACACAAGAAAGTTACATTACAAAGGCTTTGTTTCAAAAGGAAGCATGTGCCAGCACGAATGTAGCACTACAAAGGAAATGCACTGACATGTCGAGGCAAAAATGCATATCTCAGATCAACACAAGAAAAATAGCAGAACATGCATAAAAGCATTGCTATAAACTGAGGTACATGAGGGACACACACAAACCATTAAGGTTGACTAAATCTGCTTCCCTTCTGCCGAAATGTAAGAACCAATTTTTTTTTTAACTATTCTCATGGCATCTTAGAGAATGCATTTACTGAACACACATCACCAAGAAACACCTGCAAGAAAGAACAGGGCCATCCACGTGACAACCCTGTACACCCAACATACTACAAATACGACCGGTATCATATCACTGCCAATGATAATGCAGCTAAACCACCAGAATGCTTCTAGGAATAACTGATAGAGATGTATCTGACGCTGATGCTTGCTGAGATACAAGTGGATATTGTTCCCCACAGGAGGAGGGCACATATATAGTGAGAGTAATACAATCACTGAACATTGTAAAAGCATAAAGAGAGCCTGGTTTATTAAGGACATACTATAAAAGCTAAAGCAAATGAAAGATGATGACATAACAGCCAAAATAACAAACCCAAATGCCATGTCAGCAGAGCTACAATTGATCACTGGTCTATAACATTATGCAACTGACTCATTGCAATGAGTCACAGGACACACTGTGGCTGTCTGCATTTGTCTCCCTTGACTTGAACACATAGAATATGTCTGAAACTATTCTCCAGCTAATCCCCTGGCTAGATCTAGTATAGGCCCCCCTCACGCCTTTGTGTACCAATGAATGCCGTCTCCTTCACGTCAATATTAGGTTTTTTTCTGGCCATCATTCATCTGTATCCCGATCCATGAAATGATTGTACTGCATACAACTTCCTCTCCTGGCATTGTAGAGTGAAAAGGATCAGGAGTTAAGTTTAGTTTAGTTTATTATTTTGATAATGCGCTCCAAACCCTGGGGTAGCCTGGCGCAGCGGTAACAACAATATTTAAGCTTGGTTACATACATTAGTTACAGTACATGATTATTACAGTATTTACAGTACATATATATTTGCCTCTCTGAAAAATAGACGTGCACAATTTGTGTACAAACTTTCAAAATGATTGACCAGTGAATGTTCTGTTACAAAAAAGCTATTTGCAGTTATTTTGTGGGTTAACTTGAATTCTTTGTTTCAATAGCCTTATATATGTTAGGATTTTGTGTAAGGTTGCAGTGATCTATTTGACAGAACAGTTAGAAATGTAAAGTATGTTTTGATGTTATGGTGTTGGTTGATAATAAAGCACTCAACATGGTAAACTATTTCTGGTGTATTTTTCTCTGTGCAATATGTATGTGCTATTTCTGAGGCCTGTGCATTCCACGTGTTGCAACTTTGAGCAACTGAAGCAATGGCAACTCAGCGAGGCAGACAGCCATTAGAGGTAGGACAAATATGTCGCATTAATTAAGTGGTTAAAAGCTAAAGTAATATTTGAGCTTAGTTTCCCCTTTCAGAAAATGCCTAAAATCCCACCTTAGTAAGAGGATGAACGCATGTGAATGGCAGTAACAGCATGACAAACATGTTTCCATCATTACTGACTATATAATGAATTTCTTTATGCATACACCATAGTACCAGCTATTCCCAATGCAAGCTGCTGTAAAATACACCATCACACTTGCACACGTAAGAATAGTGTACCACCATTAATATGTAAAACCGAATGCTTTTTTCATATTTCGGTGGTTTTTTTGGACAGTAAATTGCACATTTTGTAGGCCATTTTTCCAAACATTTTGCAGGGGGAGAACCGCCCCGCAACCCCCTTGGGGGGGGGGGTGGTCTCGCGCGCTTGCTTCTATATTCGCCCGGGAAAATTTACGCCCCACCAGCTCTCAAAATCACCAGCCGCCACTGCATATATACGAGATATGGGTACATCACATCATCAAGTTACGAAGTTAATTTGGTGTAGTATACAGATAAAAGTGCATGTGTGCCTCCCGTGCGTGTCTACATCTGAGGAACAGTCAACGAGGACCCAAGACCAGTCTGTGTCACATCTGGGATGCACAGAGCGCTGGTTTTCGTGCTGCAGATGGCGGGTTTTCAGTCTGACTACTCATGGGACTCGACTGGTAGCAGAGTGCACGTATCTTGAACCTTCATGCACAATATCACATGTGGTCTCTGCAGTGGGCACAATAGGGTTCTCAACGCTTTCCAACAGGGACTTTCTCCCTGTACAGATACGAGGTGGCATATCGCCTGTGCAGCATTATCTGGGCCATTTTCTCCCTGAGATCCTGATCTCAATGGGCCCTTTCATGCTGTGCCCTTTCCAGCTATCCAGCCAGTGTGACACAGCTCTTGAACTCCACCTATAACGCAAAGTAATGTGTTTAAATGGCTCTTAACTTCACCCACTGTACATCTCCTGCCCCTGACTATGCTCTGTCCCCTCATGCCATCCCCACCCTTGACTCTAAGCCCAACAGGTATGTCATCTAAATCTAGGGCTCCTTGCCCCCTACAGCCCACAATGCTACATGTCCTATCATGGAGGAAGGGAGACGGTGATGTTGGCACCATCCCCAGGGTCCATCTCACTTCCCATTCTCTTAAGCAGAGACCCACCACTGTGAAAAACTCCTCCATCCATTCCTAAAGTCCCAGTCCTCATCCGAGCTGCAGGCCCACTGTCCTGGTGGAACTAATCCTCAACACATTTGTTTATTTATTCATTTATTTATATTGCGCGCTGAACTCTGTGGTATCTGGGCGCATTGCATGTTACATGGTTACTAAAACATTTTACAACAATAGCAGATAATATAGTTACAAGGTTACAACGACATATTAGCAGTTAACAAATTATTTACAACATTAGTCACTAACATTTGACTGAATTACCAATACATTACATAGCTTTAGGCTACTGTACAGGATAATTTATAAACATGTGTATAGTTAAGTAGAATGTATAGGATATGAAATACAGAATGGTGGTTTTGGCAATATTTATAGATCGATGGAGAAAAGCTACGTTTTGATTTATTTCCCAACCGGAAGTGAGAAGGTGCTGCTCTTAGAGAAGCAGGCATGGAGTTCCAAAGCTGGGCTGCCATGACTGGGAAGCTGCTTCGCCCTGCTTTCTTGAGTTTGAATTTTAGAACATTGAGGCGGTTGGCATGCAAGGTCCTGATAGGACGTTCAGAGGTATGTTTGGTGAATGTATCCTTCAGATATTTGTGGGCCAGGTTGGAAAGACATTTGTCGGTAAGGGAAAGTGATTTGAGTTTGATTCTGTCCTTAATGGATAGCCATTTAGTAGTGCGTCTGGCGTTTGAGATATGCTCTATTCTTGAGATGCTTAGCACGGTTCTAAGGGCATTATTTTGGAGTGTTTGCAGTTTACAAATGTTATGTTTGCTGTTTCCTAGGTAGAGTGTGTTACAGTAGTCTATTTTAGACAGAATTGGGGCCCTAGCTAGGGTGATGCAGCTATCAGTGGAAAGAAATGGTTTACAAGCGTTGATAAGTTTACATGTATAGCTTGTGGAGGAGGCAGTAGTGTTAACTTGTTTGTTTAAGTTCAGTGCTGAGTCCAGATAGAAGCCTAAAGTCTTTACCTCCTTGGAGACTTTGATGTTTAAACCATCAATGTCAAATGATTTACGTTGGTTGCTCAGTTTGATAAGTCTGCCTGATGATCCAACAAGCAGGAGCTCTGTCTTGTCATCATTAAGACAGAGGCCATGTGTGGCCATCTAGGCTTGTATAGTAAGGTAGATTTTGTTAATCCGTGACATGTCTCTGTCGTAGTCACCTGACATTGGAATGAGAATCTGAGTGTCATCCGCATAGTTGGTGTAGGAGACACCCAGATTATCCAGGTCATCAAACAATGGCTTGGTGAAGATGTTGTACATAGTGGGGCAGATGCAAGATCCCTGAGGTACTCCACATGTTACTGGTACTGGACATGTTTCTGATGCTTTGGATTTTTTCCATATGAGGTACAACCTCCTTTGTGTGCACCCTGAGTGTTCAGTGCTCAGAGTACCTTTGGCCTCTGAATGTGTGCAGTAGAGAGGAAGCAGAGACCGTTTAATGTCTGGGGCAGTGGGCAGAGGACTGCCAGAAACATAAGCAAGAAGCTCATCAGCTAGATGTAGATGACTGTGGTATTATATCTGCCCTTCAAGAGCATTTACCCTCCCTATAAGTTATATGCCAGAGTCAGCATTTAAGGAGATGGCAAAGGGCTACTCATGACATGCAATGCAGTATCAACACATGTCGATGTGTTGGGTGAAATCCCGGGTACAGCGGCCTCTAGGTCAATGTGCAATTGCACTGGATGGCATTGATTTACACAGGTGGGTTTGATCCAGTGATGAATTAAGTGTATCTGACCACATTGACCCATGCACAGTTTCTCTCCACACACCACGCCCACTCTGCTTGGCACCTTTGCAATGGCATACAGGTCCCCATGGTAGCATCAGGTGGTTCACATGCAACTCCATGGAAAAGACTTGCAATGTTACTTACCCTGCTAATCAGTGTCAGCATGTTGCGCTCTGGACACCTGTTCTCATGTGGGGTCACCAGTGATGATGTCTTCCCAATCTGAGTGAAAACTCAAAGTCTATGTGCCACTGTTGGTCACGGACATGCGTTTGCTCCTCATCACCTTCAGATGTTTGATGAGTATCCACATCTGGCATATGTAAATTTGAGGTGCAGAACACTGCTAAGGATCTTGGTCTGTGAGCAGAAGTGCCAATGCATACCTTCCTAGGGAATAATCTGTCGGTAACTTGGTTTCCCTCTCTGGTACTGCAAAGTTACATGTGGTTGTACTTCTCTGGACAGTATCAGCATGTATGCTTTACTGAAGCCTTCCATTTTCTGGCCCTGTGAATGTGGTGGCCACATTGGTGTTGTCTCTCGAGATTTTTATGGTGTGCTGCTGTCAGTGGTATTGTCTGTGTCATTTATGAATGTGGTGTCTCCTGTGGCAGCTGTGGTTTGACTCAGAAGGGATGATGACCCAGATTCCTGGGCATCTTCTGCAGAGTTGGTGTGGATAGAAGCAATGTCGTACTCTGGAGCCGTTATGCCCATGCAGGGCATTTACTGCTCAGCTGCCTCTTAGCTGCTGGTAGCATGGCTTGTTGTCTTCAATAAGGCTTTTTGACATCTCTTCATTCCTGTATGAATACTGTACTTGAGAGCAACATGTTTACATATTTCTCCTTTTCATTGGCCGAAATGACTATCTTACCAGCACATTTTGCCACTATGTTGGTCCAAATGTAACTCTGATGAATGCCAGAGACAGTCTTCCAAGATTTTATTTATAATCCTGCCACTAAGTGGCTTCATGTCATTCACAGGGAGTTAAAGTGTGTGAACATGTATGCTCTAACCACAACACACACATATACACTGTGAGGAGGAGAGTGTGACTTAGGCATTCTTTCAAGCACATAGACATTCACTGGCATGTTTTCCCCATGTTTGGGGAGGAAGGATAGCTTAGGGGCAACACGTTTGTCTTGGAAGCAAGACAATGCAGCACAATACAGGTTTGAATCCCGATCCTGCGCTTAGAAACCACTCCTGGTATTAAGCGTGTTATAAATGAACAATAACTAATAATTATATAATTGGTGGACCCATACTGAGTGCTTGCCTCGGGTCCCAAGAATCCATTGGGATCCAGGCTACGATCCCGGAGAACCCATCAATTAACAGGGTGAACTTCTCAATCCACTGGTTGCCAGATTTCATTCCCATCCACCAATGTTATCTTGTCACTATATAATGTAGACACTACCGAGAACACTGTATTTTTTTTATTTACTGTCATACATTTATTTATTACATTTTTCTTTCCCTTAATGCTGAACAACCTAAGTACCTTACTCAATAATGATTTGAATTTTAAGGTAAGCAAACATATGTTTGTTTTGTGAATACCAATATATATAAATGTTGTTATGGTGTCCTCATTCCAGGAATATGTTCAGTATACAGTGGATTTAGCACCTGAATCAATGGATCATATAAAGTTAGGTGAGACTATTCTTTTTATAGATGTTCCATTCCTTTGAATGCACATTAAAAAAAGATGCATATTTTACTTTGTAATCAATGTCTTGGGTATAGCTTCAGTAGTTGAGGTGAACTGGCCGAGGCTTACTGTAAGTTGCTCTTTGAGGTACAGTATAAGTTACTGTAGCACCTGCTTTATAGAGTGAGCTAGGAGTTAGTGTTAAGCCTTATACTCTATTGCTCCTCTATAGCTCCTTGCCGCTTAAGAAGATTATTTCTATTAGTGATACTAAACCAGCTACCATGTCTGCCTGTTAAAGGACCCTGTATGAAAATACAACGAAAAAAAAAATGTGCAGACTATCCCCAGGAAACAACTCTCATGAAACCCTGAGACTTATATTCACTGAATGCATGTGTCAAAGATGAAAGATACAAATGATTGGGTAAAATGGTATATAACATTGACACTATAGAGAAAATGTCATTTTAAGGTTGGTGTATGCAGGCAAACTGTCATGCATTCCTGAGTTCTGCACTTCCGGCATTCGCTCTGGTTCTGTAGTCGGTCCAAGCGTGTAGCTGTCTAGTTGTTTTTTGACACGTCAGTAGCGTCAACGAGCAACGCCACTTTCAGTTTGCTAATCTTCCTGGTTGCCTGCGGCTCGGCACGTCGCAACTTCTAATGTTACTTTGGTGCTAGTTCCTTATTCTGTTCCCCTTACTCAGCATGCAGTCTTCTTGTTTTCATTCTGTCCCTCGTTGCCCTGTACCCTCTTGGCTGTATTTGCCTTTATTCTGTTTCCTTTCTGCTTCAGTTCCTGATGTGGCTTACCTGCATTGTTCCCTGTTGACTAGCGTGTTGCTGCTGCTTCCGGGTGTGGCTTACCTGCATTGGACCCTGTTGCTGCTGTGTTGCTGTAGATTTCATTTTGCTATCTAAGAGGGATTTTTATCCCCCAGGAGGGTTTTCCGCTTGTTTGGATCTGTTGAGGAGGAGGCCTTGAAAACCACATGTCATAGTTGTGAAATCAGACTGGCATCCTACAGAGATAGACCCTATCTCCACGATACCCAAAGTCATCACAAACCAGAGGTAAGGTATTCCAAGTTGCGTGGATGTGACGCAAACACCATTTCGATAATTATAGAGCTGAGTAAACTATAGAATATATGATATGAGATGATAGTTTATTTATATAGCGCCTATACACAGTGTGTTTCAAAGCGCTTACTATATCAAAAGTAATAATGGAGAAATTATTACATGAAGCTTATGACTTATGCTTATTTAGACATTGGGCCTCATTCCGACCCAGGCGGTAAGGGGTTTACGGCAGCGTAAACAGCGCCGACCCTTACCGCCTGATTCCGAGGTCCCTTAGCGCCATGGAGGATTTAACACCTGCTTTTAGCAGGTGTTAAAATCCATGGCGCTAAGGGACCTTGTTGTTAATTACGCCACCGTAATTTACGGTGGCGTAATTAACGCCTTCCCCACTCCCATTATGCCCTATGGGGCAAAAATGGGAATGGGGAAGGGTAAATGGGGATTGGGGACTTACCGCCCCGCCAACCTCGGAATGGGGCGGTAAATCCGCCAACCACCATGGCGTAAATGTAGTTTACGCCATGGTGGTAAAGGTACGACCCAGGCGGTAACTTACCGCCTGGGTCGGAATGAGGCCCATTGACTGAATGTTGTGTAGAGGAGCAGGTAGACGCTATCCTGCCAGTTCCCGCCCCCTCTCTGCCGTCATATTGGAACAGTCAGAGAAAAGCCAGAGAAAAGCCATAGATGGGACCACCTGCATCGTTCCTATACTACATCAAGTGTATGGAAGACATTATGCACTCAGACAACCATACAGAATGTTCCCTCGCACTGAAAGTATGGAAGGATGTTGCATGGAAGAATGCTACGTGGAAGGATGCCGCCTGCCAAGATATCAGAATACATCAATGAATTTTATGGATGGACAGTAAAGTGAATCTGATGGAGACAAAGTGATGTCATGAAGAAGATATATGAACTTATGCTGAAATTATATGAATATATAAAGTAACAATGTAACTGAAGCACTAAGAGTAACATGTACCTAAATCTACCTGGATCTAAAAAAGATAAAGTAACTTACTGACCAACAACTAACTAGGCGGTAATGTAAGGTAGAAAGAAAAAGTATAGAAGCTTGCTATAGAGGAATATATAACGTGGCAAGGATGGCAATACTAGGCAAATGGGCACTGGCTCACGTTGAATTTAACCAAGTTACCTCAGAGACAGACCAAGGCTGCAAGAATTAGGAGATGCAGGAAAACAGCTTTGGGTGAAGAACCGACATGAGTTAACAATGCTATTTTTAAAGGATAAGCACCAAGGACAAAGGGTGTCCATGGAAAGCTCTGAATGTGGAGCATTCTTCATAGATGGAAGACGAAAACATCTGTGAGAGCCAAACTGCTGGTCAATTAAAAGTGTACAAAGTTCATATGAGATAGAGTGAGCAAGTCTCCTGCATAATTAAATCAAATAACAGTAAATGGAAGGCTGAAATTGACACATTTGCAGTCTATTCAAATGTGACTCAGAAGTCCAAAACAAAGGCTATTCATGAGAGCCTTAAACTAAGATAGCAGTGTGCTCACACTACCTTCAATGTTCCAGTACAAAGAGCAAGCACAAGGTCAACTACAAATGGAGGACTTTGGCTGATAGCCTACCGATGAGAGATGATGGACTAATTGGGAAAATGGGGAGTAGCCTGATCTGATTCAAACACCTAGGTTTCGCTTCACATACATGCTGCGAAAGAGCCAAAAGTCCAAGATTTGGATAGTATGTCAACCAATCAGTGGAGTTGGGGGACAACCTAACATACAATGTTGCAGGAACCAATCCACTGTTGTTATTTCCACTATAGTCAGTACTAAACCTATTTAGCTGTAGTTCAAGTCATGGCCTACAGACAAGGGGCAGCCAATGATGCATAATCCTTATATGTTCTATAAGTAGACATGTTCCCATCACCAATCCCTTCCCTTGATAGGTTTTGTATTTTGCCATGTAGAATGACATCAAGATGACGCATATTGGCGTTTAAGACCTCTATGAAATCAAGTTGCTGTGTGAGAGTGCATGAATCAGTATGATGTTTGACAGTTACCCTGCTTTATTGTATTGATAATAAAGTAATAATTTGCCATATTCTTTGAGTCTGATTATTTGGTCTGAGATCATTACTATAATTCCATCTAGCACAAAAGACGCTTCAAGGTGCTAGAGCACATTTTGGTAGTGGTGCGGATGGTTACGGTCAGGTCGACCTAGGCCAGATCCAGACCCCCGGACACTTGGATACTCCCACCATTACCCAGACGACCGCACAGTTTCCTGTGGAGATCGGCGTGCAGAGTCACGTGTGAAGAACATTTGGTTGGCAGGTCTCCCTTTGACAAAAGTCCTGTCCGGTCCCCGCTGGTGCCCCGTGGATGAAAGACAAACTGGTTAGTTGAGGGAGAGTCGATGCTGGAAGACTCAAACTGAGTCACGGATGTAAGTAGAACAATGAAATCGGCAAAAATAGGGGAAACAATTGTGTTGTAAATAATATGTGTAAAAAGTAAGGGAATTTTTGAGGTTTCCATTATTATTAATAGAGTCTTCCAGATGGACTTGGTTATTCTCAAACTCGAAAGTGCAATAATTCAGTATGCAGATGACATTTTAGTGTGTAGTGAGACAGAGGAAAGGTCTAGAGACCACTCAGTTAAACTCATGACAATACTCTCAGAGAAAGGATACAAGGTAGACAGGGAAAAATTACAATATTGTCAAGAAGAAGTATTGTATATAGAACAGTTGATCCCACACGAATGGAGAAAAGTGACACCTGAAAGAGCAGAAGCAATTATCAAAACTGTAGCACCAAAAACAGTGAGGGAAATGCAACAGTTTTTAGGCTTATGCAATTATTGCAGTGCCTGGATTTTTGATTATAGTATGTACATACAATCACTTTTTAAAGGGCTTAAAGAAGAAAAGGTAGATAAGAGCACAATAACATGGGCAGATGAAATGACTGAGGGGTTTAAAGAATTGAAAAAAACAATCAGTACAGCCCCTGCGTTAGGGATCACAGATTACAATTCTATTTATTCTCCCATTCAAATGGAGAAGTCATGACAGCAGTTCTTAAACAGAAAACAAAACACTAGGACATGGACATAAACCATTGGCATATTAGAGTGGGATTTTAGATTCAGTAATGAAGGGACACTATCCCTGTGAGCAATCTTTATCTTCTGCTGCATTTGCAAAAGCTTCAAGTATAAGGATGGGGTGCCCAATGATGTAATTTGTAGAGCATGCATTATTTGTGATTTTAGAGAAGCCCAAAAGTACATTGACTACACAAAGAGCATCAGGGTACGAGAATATTATTTCCAACCACGCAATAAAAATTGTTATATGTAAGACAGTGAATCCATCAACGTTTATAGCAGAACCAGTAGGCGAGGATTACTATTTACATGATTGCACAACGTATTTTGAGAATTATAACGAAATCCCCCAAGCTAGAGAAAATGCCATTGGGAGGGGGAAGTTGTTTTCATTGATGGTTCTTCGAAAATTGATCAGACGACTGGGGAAAGGCATACTGGTGCAGCGGTAGTGAAACTGAATAGAGAAGGTGAATTTGATGTAGATGGCTAGAGGCAGGTCCATGCAAACACCCTGATGCCAAGGTGTTCCCCAGGTGGGGGGTTTGTGAAGTTTCGTGTTCTGACAATGGAACTCATTTTGTCAATTAATTATTTGAGCAGATTGAACTTCTGTTAGGTATAAAACACACATTTCCCTTTGATTATCACCTACAGGCGAATAGTGTCTGTGAGAGATTTAACAGTCTTGTAAAGGGAGCGTATAGCGAAGTTGAAGATTACTCTAAAAAAGGGATGGCTACATTGCCCACCTCTTGCTTTATATGCCCTAAGAAATCAGCCTGGTTCAGATCACCACCTACTCCTCCTGAGTTGGTGACTGAACGCTGTACGAGAACCCCATTGACTCCTCCAACCAGGGTAAGAACTGATGCCCATTGTGTAGGGAAGGCACTAGGTGACAAGATGCACTAATATTTAACAACAATGATTGTAAGTGTTTCTTTTATGTCTCAACTTATCAAGAACAGAAGGGAGGGTTCAAAGGGAAGTGGCAAAGAAACGATGGCATGAAACAAAAGATTTGCTGAAACCCCCAAGGTTGTACCCAGGAGGCCAGGTGTTAATGCGCAAATTCATACGCACCTGGAGTACAACCAGGTTTGGGGGCCTCATGAAGTAGAGGAAGCTAGCCCTACTAATGTAAAACAAAAAGGGCAAAGAGCGTGGCTACATCTACACGACGAGAAACAAGAGAAGGAGTTCTGTGCATGTAGACCTGCCGAATGGCTAGAAACAAGGACAAAGAGAATGAAGTGCACACAAGCACTATAGATTAGGGTTCAACATTTTTTAAACCAACTAAACATCATTGGTTTCCAGCTCTGATAAGGAGAAAATAGACTTGCAGGTACCTTGGAACACTCTTTTTAGAGAGGCTCAAGAGACACTGGGCCTCATTACGAGTCATCCGGTATGGAAATAACGGTAGCGGTAAACCCGCCGCCACCGTTGTTTCCATACGGGTGATCTCAAGTCCTGCAGGTGGGAGGTGTCATTCCCGCCAGGTCTGACCTGGCGGGTTTAACACCACCCGCCTGCAGGCGGACGTGGAAACACCGGCACCATCACGAGATGGTGCCGGTGTTTCCACTTCCCCATTCCCATTGAGTCCTATGGGACTCAATGGGAATGGGGATTTACCAAATTCCACCTCCGGAATTCCCGGGTCACCGGGGTTGTAATGCCCCGGTAATTCCGGTAATCACAGAGGCAGAATGGTAATACAAGTCCGGCGGTAACCTGCCGGAATTTCAGACACGGTTACCGCCGGACTCGTAATGAGGCCCACTGAGAGAAGAGTCCAGACCTTGAAGAAAAAAGAAGAGCATTAACCATTCTTTGTGATACCCATCATTACATTAGTATACACGTTTGTATCTGTTCTTTCCCCCTACATAGTACAGACTTATCCAGCCCTAATACATAGAGGAATAAAAATGATCACATTTTTGGAAGCTCCAAAGAATAAATGTATTGCCTGTAGAGTGATAATTGCAATATTATTCCAGTTTCTGATATAGACGTGATTAAAAAGGAGATAACAAATTTGCATATGTAAGGTAAATACAAAATGGAGAAGCTTCAACATTTCAGAAATTCATTGCCATCCAGAAAGTCGCTAGGTGTTCATGTCATTTTGATGGTGATATCAGCTGGTATTATGATTTGTGTTTTTCTCCTAATTTTTATGCCAATACGAAGTGTTGCAAAAAATGACACTGATATGGAGGGTATTAATGAAACATCTACTATTGTTCCCACTAAATGTATAAACAGTCTGTTTTATAATATAACTAGGAGTTTATTTCGATTTAAACAGGATATTGATGAGAACCATGAAGGTATAAATACATATCTTGAAAATTCGTTCATTTAAATAATAAGCTATGGTACCAGCACATGAAGAGGTGGGCGAAAGAACGCCAGATGAAAGCTGTTATATTTGTTCTCTAATACTGTATGGCATTAATGCAGCAAGAATATTTATTGCAAGAGAAATGTCTTCACATGATGCAAAATGCCTCATGTGAAGTCATCTAGCAGCATGCACAACCAGGAAAATGGGCTATGTTACGATGGTGATCAAAATTGATGTTCCCATATGAAGACACCTATGTGAAAACAAGAAGGATGGAAAATGGACTAGGATGGACAAGTAAGAAACATATGTATCTAACCCAGATTGGAGAAAGAATAAAGATTGTCCAGATGAAAATCTGAATTGTTAAGCAATTACTGAAAAAACAGGAGAGCCAAGATGCAGAGAAAGACCTCAGGTAGTGATATATGGATGTGTTTCCACCAGAACCGGATGGGAAGAAGGATTATTGGCCTGCCCTGCACATCTGTTGAAGAAGGAATCAGCAAGCATAGCGCAGATAGTGAGTGACAAATGCCTGGAATCATGGGCCAAGTACTCAAAGCTACTCTCATGGTTCAACAATGAAGCAGGAGCAGTATCTATAATAACACTAAGAAATGCAACAACATGCTTCAAGAATTATGGCCTGATCCAGGTGAGAAAAGGCAAAGGATGCAGACAGATAATTGAAGTTCCAGGAATGAAGAAACTGCAGTATTAATGGATCGATATTGGGCCTGTAGATCCAGAGCCTACATGCAGTTCCCTAAGAATTGGGGAGGAAAATGCTCCATGGTAATGATACATGTACCAGCATTGGTGATTACCCAAAGTGACCTGCATATTGATGAATTTCCGAAAATGATGAGCTCCTGAGGATGAAGAGATCACCCGAACTCTGTCGACTGAAGAGAAGCAATTATCTCTCAACAAAATCAATGGAGGCATATGATAATATTCCAGATGAGCATAAATTGTTTAGCAAGACAGCAATGATAATGACAGCTATATTCGTGCCAGGACTTCAAGCTGCAGTAAACGCTTGGTGTTGCAGATTACAAGATGGGAGCTACTGCAGACGATTAATGGAACAATAAAAGGTTTCAATGCAATCAGAGAAGAATTCAGAGCCATCAGGCTGATGACCCTCCAGAACAGGTATGTTCTAGACCTCATTACAGCAATGGAAAGAGGCGTGTGCGCCAAGATCGGGCCTTCTTGCTGTACGTTAACACCATCTCATGATGGAGGACCTGGAACCCTGACAGAGATCATCATTATGTTGATGACCCTGTGAAAATGGAGGATGAATTTGATGAGAAAGAAGGAGACGATTGGTTTACAACTTTATTGTCGTGGATTCCAACTTGGCTGGCAAATGCTTTTAAAGTACTCGGAGCAATGCTTGTGTTTGTATTGCTAGGATTTTGTCTTATAAGGATCATCTTGGGACAGTGCCAAAAGAAACCCAAAAAAGCTATTGCTATGAAGATAAGATTGTCATTGACTCTGAAACGGGTGAGCAGATGCAAAATGAAGCCAGTACCCGTGAGAATATAAAGAAAAGTACTCTTGCACCTCCAGGAACCAAGTTCCATTACCCTAAGGATCAGAAAAGATATGTAGGACTTTGGATATTCTGTTCACCATCTGGAGAGTGCTATAGAATGACCTGCAGTGTGGATGAACACATAGAAAATGCAGGCCACCTGAGGGGCGTGACAAAAGATTTGGATAGCAAAAGAGAAACAGGATGAAGAGATTGATAAATGATGAAGAGGGCATAAAGATCATGTAAAAAGAGAATTTGGTTGAAAATTCGTCCAGAGGGGGGAATGTAGAGGGGCACGTAGATGCTACCCTGCCAGTTTCCACCCCCTTGCTACCATGATATTGGAACAGTTGGAGGAAAAGCCATAGATGGGACCCATTGCATCGTTCTTATACTGCATCTAGTGTACGAGAGATGTTATGCACTCAGACAGCCATACAGAGTGTACCCTCACACTGAAAGTGTGGAAGGATGTCACATGAAAGAATGCTACATGGAAGGATGCCGCCTGCCAAGATGTCAGAATACATCAATGAATATTATGGATGGACGGTAAAGTGACATCTGATGAAGACAAAGTGATGTCATGAAGAAGATATATGAATATATGCTGAACCGATAGGAATATATTAATTAACGATGTAACTGAAGCACTGAGAGTAACATGTACTTAAAGCCTAAGTAATTATGTATCTAAAGGAGATTAAGTAATTTAGTAACCAATAACTGTAAATACGCAGCAATGCAAGGTAGAAAGAAAATGTATAGAAGTTTGATGTAGAGGAATATATAACGTGGCAAGGATGGCCATACTAGGAAAATGGATGCTGGCTCACATTAAATTTAACCAAACTACCTCAGAGACAGCCCAAAGCTGCAAGAATCAGGAGACGCAGTAAAACAGCTTTGGGTGCAGAACCGACGATGAGTCAAGGTTGGCCCTGAGTTAACAATGCTATTTTTAAAGGATAAGCACAAAGGGAGTACATGGATAAGCTCTGAATGTGGGACATTCTTCATAGATGGAAGAAGACGCAAACATCTGCGAGAGCCAAACTGCTGGTCAATTTAAAGTGTACAAAGTACATATGAGATAGAGCGAGCAAGTCCCTAAAGAGGCCAAGAGGAGCAACAGCACCCTGCATAATTAAATCAAATAGCAGTAAATGGAAGGCTGAAATGGACACATTTGTGGTCTTTTCACACATGACTCAGAAGTCGAAAACAAGGGCTATTTATTAAAGCCTTAAGCTAAGATAGTGGTGTGCTCACACTCCATTTAATGTTACAGGACAGTGAGCAGACACAAGGTCAACTACAAACAGAGGACTTTGGCTTCTATTTCAAAAAAGGTAGCAGGCGCTCCTCTCCAGAAAGAACATGGCATGATAACCTGTTCTGAGATGAGAGTTTGCAGCACACGCTTTTTGCTCACTGTACCTTTCACAGATGGGAAATATCCATTTGCATATCAGTCTTTGTCCCGCCCACATGGGTAGTCCAGCACCGAAATGCTACGGCAATTCCTCTCTGAACAAGAGTACCAACAGCAACCCCATACACGTGTTTCAGCCTTGTTGGGCCTCATCAGTGAGGTGGAGCTGAGCCTCTCTGAGCACAGTGAGCAGGGAGTCCACGTCTGGTTGCCCCCAGGTAACTTGGGGTGACCAACCCCAAGTTCCTTGTAAATATTTCAAAAAAGGTAGCAGGCGCTCCTCTCCAGAAAGAACATGGCATGATAACCTATTCTGAGATGAGAGTTTGCAGCACATGCTTTTTGCTTACTGTTCTTTCTGGAGAGGAGCGCCTGCTACCTTTTTTGAGACTTTGGCTTCTAGCTTACCGATGAGAGATAATGGACTAATTGGGAAAATGGGGAGTAGTCTGATCAAACACCTAGGTTTAGTTTCATGTACGTGCTGCTTAAGAGCCAAAAGTCCAAGGTTGGGATAGTATGCCAACCAATCAGTGGGGTTGGGGGACAACCTAACATACAATGTTGCAGGAACCAATCCACTGTTGTTATGTCAACTATAATCAGTACTATATATATTTAGAGGTAGTTCAAGGGTGTGCCCTACAGACAAAGTGTAGCCAATGATGTACTAATCCTTATATGTTCCCTTCACCAATCCCTTCCCTTGATAGGTTTTGTATTTTGCCACGTAGAATGACATCATAGATTACGCATATTGGGGTATAAGACCTCTGTGTAATCAAGTTGCTGTCTGAGAGTGCATGCATCAGTCCGATGTCTGTCAGTTACCCTTCTTTATTGACTTGATAAAAAAGCAGTACTTTGCCATATTCTTTGAGTTTTTCCAATAATTTGGTCGCAGATCATTACTATAATTCCATCTAGCTCAAAAGGTGCTTAAAGGTGCTAGAGCACAATTGGAATAATGAAATAGTAGCTTTTAGTGAATGTTGGTTTTACCATTAAGTTTTTAAGATTTATAATGATATGGATATATTGTTGATATTGTAAACATGTTGCAGTGATGATATGGTGTGAAACGTTATGTTTTACTATAGTATTCCAAATGAATACATAAATATAATATATATTGTAAATGTCTTTGTAAAATAGAATTTTAGGCACAGCTCTCTAGAATCAGAGATGAATGTGAACCTGCCCTTTTCCACAGAGGATGCAACCAGGATAGTTTTCAATAAACTGTGCTGCCAGGACATAATTTACACCTCCTAGCAAACAATCTGCAACTTATACCTTAGACTTTCAATGGGGAAGGAAGAGAAATTCCCCAGATGGAGAGTATTGCTCCCAGAAGGAAATGAAATATACTGTACTGTTAATTATTAACCTAACTCCAAATGTTCCATCTATGTTTCTGTACTTTTTGTGTTCGGGAAAACAAAAGCAATACTATAAAATAAAGCAAGTCTAATAAAAAAAAACGTTTTTGGAAGAGGAGATATTCAAACCCATCTCCCATTGCAGCTCCCTATTCAGAGGTGAGCAGTTAGATCCCTTCACTACCATTACCATGATTATGAAGCCTGCAGAAAAGTACATGCCCTTTAACACAACTACAGTATAAACAGCACAAACAAATACCAGAATTTACATGAAAGACATTAAGAAAGTTGTCCCAAATATTAGGGCATATTTAAATGAAGCAGCATGGTTTTCAAAGTCTTGAAGTAAGTAACAACTGTGAACATCTTTGAAGAGAGGTGAACATTTGCCAATAAAAGTGCATTGCTCATGGGGGAACCCAGCTCCCATGGCAGCTCTCTTTATTGGTAAGCGGCCATGCCATTTCTTTTCAAGCATCCATAAGCTTTAGCACAGCCGGGCACTTCATCAAAACCTTGAGCATGGGCAGTCCATTTTGCGTCTGGCCCAACACATGGTGAAAGTGGAGCGGTGCCAAGGAACTCCCCCCGAGGCTTCTAACTGGGACAAAGATCTTGACAAAAGGTACATTGCATGTATGATGATATTACAAAGTACAAATGTTAATCACAGGAAATGTAGCTGGACTGAAAGTACAGGTTCTCCTCCACCTGATCCCAATTTCTACATTCCGGGGCATGTGCGCTGCATTATAAGTGATTGAGATGGTTTTAAAATGTTACTGGATGTACATAGACGGCGATGGATCTGCTACTATTGGGCATCGCTCTTGGTGTGGCTGGGGTTTTCAATATGAGAAAAGTAGGTAGGTGGTTGGTCATGTGCAAACCCCTTTTCAGGTTGACAGGCACTGGTTATGTGCATGAGCGCCTGGGCATTTGCATGGTTTCAATGGTGAATTGGGCAGGGTGGCATGGTCGCTGTGTTTTGTGGCAATGTTTCTCTGACCTCAGAGGGTCCTACCAGTAGGTCTCCTTGAGCTTGCAGGGCTGCCTCCATCATTGCTGCATTGTGTCGCAATGCTTTCTCCTTTAGTATTATCTGCAGGTTAATCTGTTGATAAAATTGAAAATGATCTATTATTTTTTTTCTTTTTCACACTTGAAGGTGTACTTTGTGTTTCTACTTTTTGAATGTAATCATAGTGTTTGATTGTTCATTTCTGAAGTAGAAAATGTACTTTGTTGTGTGAATACCCCTTTGTCTGTGGGCACGTGGCCTTCCTTTGTCTTTCGGCAATCTATAGACTGTGTTTCCATATGCGCCTAAGACCATAGGGCCACGTTTGTACATATGTAGGCACCACCCTATAAGCTGCAATATTGCCCTCCCTACTCACCCCTCTTTTCCTTGATAATCACGTCCCTCTTTCTCTGCTTCCTTGTTTTATATAGCACAATTCTACATAAAGTGTTTAGTGACATTGCGAAATATGCAGGCACTTAAAACAAAAATAGCGAGATCATGAAAAATGCACATGGGCAAACATCCACAAGTTAGTTGCCCGTTTGGATGGTGATTGAGAGATTTGTTTCTTCCTCTGCCTTACCAAGGTAAAATATATTGATTTATGATAGTAACAGATTTTAAAAAGTGTCTTCATATTTCCTAGTCGAAATACTTATACCACATACATACTCTGCCTATTCAGAAGAAGACCCTTTTCCTAGGCCTCGGGTGTTGTGCCGCCTATCTAACAGGGATAGATGAGAAGCTGTCCCTAACTATCCTTCATTCGTACATATCATACCGTAAAAGCAGATTAATGTCAACAAATAGACAACGTAGCTCACAGAGAACAATTCTTATAAATCATGTGTCTCTAACTAAGTAACAGGGGCCTAAACCCACTACTGGATTTACAATCTATGTTTTAATGACCAGCTAGTGAGAGAAAGGGCCAATGGCTTCAGACCTTATTCAGGTGGAGGCAATAAAAGGGCTCTGCTGTCAGAGCCCCACATACTAAAAGCTAGTTCAGCAATTTCGTTCTTAAAACAATATTTTTTGTAAGTGTCCTCATATATGGTTTGTGGACATCTTCTTCAGCACGAGATTCCTCGTGCCATGTGGGGTCGACCGGTTTTGACGATCAAGGTAACTGTGATCGTCTTCTTCAGTACCAATTGTGTTAGATGTGAATTTAATTCTGTCTGGAGACCAAGGCTAATGATCCCCACAAGTAAGACGCCTCTGCTTCCTGCAAGGAAACCAAAAGCGTGGGTGACTGGGATGAATAACTATCCCCTATCCCGTGTCACTAACAAAGTGGCATCGGGATTTGTATATGTGTGCGTTTCAACTCTTGTTACTAGAGTAAGTGTGATTATTGTAGGACCCATTCAGGGTACCAATAGTAGCACTATATTCATGCACGACTGGAAAGGGGGCCTGGGGGGTTGTGTGCAACGTGACTGCTGGGTGCCCCTGATAGAGTGGCCCTTTCACTAGCTGGTCATTAAAACATAGATTGTAAATCCAGTAGTGGGTTTAGGCCACTGTTACTTAGTTAGAGACACAAGATTTATAAGAATTGTTGTTCTCTGTGAGCTACGTTGTCTATTTGTTGACCTTAATCTGCTTTTACGGTATGATATGTACGAATGAAGGATAGTTAGGGACAGCTTCTCATCTATCCCTGTTAGATAGGCGGCACAACACCCGAGGCCTAGGAAAAGCTTCTTGCTTCATAGGGATCGGGTGTCGTTCTGAATAGGCAGAGTATGTATGTGGTATAAGTATAGCTAACAGATGAATGGTGTGTCTTCCACATTTTTTCTCCAGTACCGTTCTATTGTGCTACAACTAGTTCCTTTAACGGTTGGAAAGTATTTAGGACTATTAGTCCATATCTAGTAACCCCAAGGTGTGTTTTGCTAGTCAAATACTGTCAGGCAAAAATGCAACAGTGGACTTGCAGAGAAAAGGTCACTTGTATCAATAACAACTTGCTCAAGGATTCTTTGCATGAATACACATTATTTATCTACTTAGTAGAAGTTTTATATAGAGCATTATTGGAGAATTTGAGGTTGTGCATACCATAATATGGAAGCAATTACACATGTGGAGTCCTACCTTACCACATACTCACTATGCAAGGCATATAATAATATTTTGGGGCACTTGAGACCTGCACTTGACACATGACAGCCAAAACCTAATGGATTTGTCATTTGTTGTTTTATCATTACAGTTGTTATTTTGTCATAATTATAATCCATGTTTTTGTCTGGACCAATTTCTTAAATAAGTTGATATCAATTTGTTATGGAAGTTATCTTGTAATTCACATTATCTCAAGAAACCTCCTATGGGTCTCTAATGGTCAATATTTCTAAGGTTAATCTACATCACCTGCACTATTCTTCTTTTGAGCATTGTTTGAATGTCCAGGGACAAAGGGAACAGTGCCATCTTTCATAATTCGTTGTAAGGATCTGAATATTAAAATAACTCTTTGCAGGTTGCTACTGTATCTGCACCCATACAGCCCCCCCGTTTTTCTTCTTTGCTGCACTTATTCAGACTTACCCAGTCTGCTGCCTTAAACACAGCACTTGCCACTTGCTGGCTGCACTACCACAGTTTGCCTCAATTTTCTATTTATTTTATTTATCTGCGCTCCTCAGCTTCTGCACTTTCCACTCTCCCCCTTCCATGCACTTTCCCTTTTCCCTTTCCCATGCACTTGTGCGTTCTCAATGTCACTGGGCCTAGTAAGATCGTTTTTATGTTGTGCTGTGTTCTCCCTTGTTCCCCTCCCTTGCCTAGTCGCGCTCTGAAACACTTGTGTACGAGCGGCGAGCGCGATACAAATAAAATATCATATATCATATATCATATATCCATTACTTTATTTCCATATTATCAATGGGGCCAAACCAATCAATTAGGTCCAGACTATAGCTGGCCTCAGCAGATAGGAAATACAATGTGGGTTACATAAGGAATAGGGTTATCTATGCAAGTGTCACCCACCAAACATTGATGTGTGCAAATGGAATGGAACAAATATCACTGCAGGTTTCCAGGAATTTGATGAACAAAGCTCAAGAAACTCTCAAACTCAGCATCACATGATACACCCCTTGAATATGTTCTACCTCTTAACAATGACATTACATTGACTTGAATGGATGTCTTCATTTTCAGAACTATTGACAGAAGAAAGTGAATATACTTTTTAAGACAAGTTCCTCATTTACAAAGTCTTTCTTAAATGCAAGAATGCCTTTCCTCAGATGTCGAACTCCAAATACTCAAAAGATCCTAAATATATTGGGTCGTCAGAATATCCCTCAATGAAATTCATGAGATGAATTTGCATGCATTTCGAATCATTGTATGTATGTTAACCTCAAGCACATGAATGAGGGATATCCTAAAAACATGGCATGTTTGTGGACCTCCATGCCTACATATTGACACTCAAACATCAACATATTTTTTGCATGTATAAAGGAATTCACTTACCAAGAACCACAAGTTGAACATGCTGTGGTGTAAAGCTTTCCTTATTGCATAGAATGTAATGACAGGTGTAATGCCCAGCATCTGATGATCTCAGGTTTTTCAGTAAAAGGGATCCGTTGCCCTTGGGAAACTCCACAGGAAATAGCTGCATCCGCCCCTTCAACTCCTCTTCCTTATACTGCAGCTCCTCTGATCCATTGACGGAGCACAGTGTATCACTGTCTGTGCGCTCCCAGTTAATGACAAGGAGTTCCAGCCTGAAGTCACCTGTGTAGGCTCCATGGCAAGGCAGGAGCACATCTCCATGTAAAACCCCAGTCATTAAAGAAGGGCCAGTGCCTAACAAAACAACAGACATTAGATATAAGAGAGAGACATGCCAAATCAAGTGTTCATTAAATGTTAGCAGAGTTGAAATCACTGAATAGTAAAATCCGGCGGGTTTTAAGAATTAACAAACACATATAGAACTATTCACTTCTAAAAATGGATTTATGGACATTTTTGTCATTCATATACTTTCTGTAAATCATGTTAGCTTGGCTGGATGTTACTATTCGGTTGATCGAGGGGCCCAGTCGTAAATCTAAGTATTTTTACTATATTCAATTTGAAAAGCAAGGAAATTGTATTCCATTTCATATATTCTACATTTATTTGCATCCAATTAAGAAATTGATTTGGTATACTCACCCATGAAGATGTTTTCACCTGTGAGATAGATGGACTTAGCTATTTTTTGTTATCATTGGGCTGTCATGTTTCTTTTTCCTTATTCGCACAGTTAATACTAACTGTATTCCTGGGCATTTCACCCATGGAGTCCACAATCAACAGACTACAGTTTGCTAAGCAATAATACAGAACACAGCACACATTTTCTCAGCATGTCAAGGGGCCATGTTTCTAACTCATTGAGCATCCGAATTGAGATGCGTAGTGTATAGGACCCCCTTCCATGCAAATCACAATTTTGACAGGTGGGAACGTCCCTGCTTCCGGTCTTAGTCCCGCCTTCCTTTTGATGTGGTTTTGATGTAAAGTAAATATACATTTTATGTCAAAATAATATCAAAAACTATATGAATTTGATATAAAATGTATATTTTATATACATGAGCTCTGAAGACAGGGTTTTGCAGAGTGACGCTGCGATGATGCCAGAGAGGGATTTGGCCTTTAATGTTATAGGAAGCATATATACATTCTATATATAGTATAGATGATGTCATGATTTTATACTTTTAATGACAAGGGCTAGAGAGTTAGCTTCAACGGCTAGTAACATTAAACTTGGATATAGCTTTGATATAGAGTGCAAATAGGGGCTGGCACGGCCGCCCTATGTGAATTTGCTTTATAGGCAAAGTGTGATTTTATAGTACTAATATAAAAGACTTACATATATTGGCTTTGGAAAATGTGTGTTGCTTTTAAATAATGAAAGTAATTCGCTTTACAGGCAAAGTGTGGTTTATAGTGCTAATATAAAAGACCCAAAACTATTGGTTTTGGTAAATGTGTGTTGCTTTTAAATAATGAAAGCAGTTCACTTTATAAGCAAAGTGTGTTCTACACAGCCTAAACATAAGTCCAAACTATTATTTATATATTTTTTAATTTCTTTATTTTGTTTGGTTTATTTTAAGTAAACATTTGACAATTACAAAACATCTGCATTACAGTTCATAACCAAATCATTATCATACATTCCTTTATATTAAAAACATCTCATTACAGTTCATAACCAAAACATTATTAATCATATATTCCTTTAAAACAGAACCACATCATTCTCTTCCAATCCTCCTTATTTTAAGTTCCATTACTTTTAGGGAAAAGAATACATACAACAAACTTCATGCCGGCTAGTACCAAGCTTATTTTTTCCCCCATTAGGAACATTGCCCACAATTCCCCAGCCGATAACGATTTGGATTGATCCATAAAACCTCCCAAATAGCGTTCGGTACCTTAGCTCCATCAAAGCTCTGCATGTCACCATCAAATGGAATAGTGACTCAATAGCCCCTTCTTCTCCACAATGTCTACAAACTGCATCCCCTTGCCCCAGTTGCTTCCTCTTCACCTGAACTTCTCTTGTCGGCAAGATATTGAAGCTTGCTCTTATGAACAGGTCCCGATAATGGGACGAGGGGAATTTTTGTAGGTACCTGGGAATTTGGTTTAATGACATCTTCCCCTGATCTAGTCCCAGGGCTAGTTTATTATCCTTCCTAAGCTCTTGAGTAAGGATTCAATCCCTCTCTTGCATTTCCTTTTAGCTTTCAACGGGTTCCCTGTCAACATTTCTAGTGGAATATCACAGTCTCTGAGTATGACCGCACATTTCTCCTTCCAATTCCCAACCCATTTGTCCCCCAATTTTTGGTCATCTTCTCTCTGAATTTCAAATGGGGGTATTTTGTCATCAGTCATACATTTTCTAATCAGTGATATTGGGCCTCATTCTGAGTTGGGCGGTAAGGATTAATGGGCACCGGTAACGAGACAGGTGCCGTTAAACCCTTACCGCCCAATTCCGAGGTCCCTTAGTAGGACCCACAACGGACGTGTGGTATGACCACACGTTCTTTACGGGACCCGTTAAGGGACCTTGGAGCTAATAACGGGCCCGCAATTAGCGGGCCCGTTATTAGCGCCTTCCCTTTGAGCCTTATGGGGCTTCAAATGGGAAGGGGGAATGGCATTTGGAAAGGGGACTTACCGGGTCTGCCTAGGTCGGAATGTCCCGGTAAGTCCCCATTCCACCAGACCGGACCCGGACCCAGTTTTGGAGGCAGCCATGGCGCTATTAGCGCCATGGCTACCTCCAAACTCGGAATGAGGCCCATTGTCTTCCATGTTGTAATTGACTCCATCGATTGGAGCCCCAGCTCAAATCAGATGGCAGCCACTGACAGGGAATTTGGTAATTTTAGGACCTTTTGCCAAATATGACCTTCTAAAAGGTCCCATACCTTCCATGACAGGCTCAGCATACCTTTGGCCCCAAAGGTTAGAATCTGAACAACCTTTTGTTTGTACAAGGTAATCATAGGGAACATTGAAAAGGTTCCATATCTCCGGTACAGCGCTCTTCCCTGTGCCGCTAGCAGTTTAGTCTTAGCCCAGAGTTTTGTAAAATGCGCTTGATCATTGACATTCCGTTTAACACCACTCCCAGGTATGTCTGTGTTTCGACAATCTCTAGAAGTTCCCCTCCTATCTTCCATTGATACGGGCCCCTTATCTTTCTTTAAGCAGCCGCCATCATCAAAACCTTAGATTTGTTTGCATTTACTCAGAGTCCGCTTGCCTCGAAATACAATTGGAAGGCAGTCAGCATGTGCGGCTGCCATATCTGCTTTTGGTCAATAAAGACCAAATCGTCTGCATTTAGGATCCAAGGCACCTGAATGCCATTGATTTTTTGGGGAAAGCCCAGACCGTCTTCTGTGAATCTTCCAGATCAGCCATATATTGATTAAACAAGAATGGGGCCAGCGAGCAGCCTTGATTTAGTCCCCTAAATGTACAAATGTTGGCCGAGAACCGTTTGTGATAGAAGTGTTTAACTTCTATTTTAAAGCTGAGATTCTAAGCTTTCTAACAAGCTCTAAACCGACTTGCTACTCCTTATACTTCCTCCGTAATTGCACTCGACGCACGCGACTAAATTGCCGCAATTTGACATTTTGCTTCATTTCAGCCACGTGTAAAAATATTTGTTTTTTTGCTTCCATTACGGAATTCCGTTTTCAGCCTGGTAACCATCCCTGAATTATTGATAGGGCTGGCCTGACTGATTTAAAGTATCTCTCACTCACCCTGAACCTCTAGAGGGAATTAAAATAATTTTAGCATATTTTTCCCTTCTTTGCTTACCACCTTTAAAGTACTTTGCCTGTGTTTAAAATCATCCCTGTTTCTCTAAGCTTGCTAGGGGGGAACTGAATTCGTATTGTACTGTGATTGTATTCCTGAGAACTGTGTGCTCTTCCTTCCATCTTCTATTGCATAGGGGGGGGAGGGTGAGTTGCCAAAAGGGGAAAAGTGATTTTATTACCTTTTGCTGAAATCATATCAAGTTTATTCCTGTGTTGCTTCTTTTCCACCTTGCATTTCCTTGTACCATATAAAGCATTCTCAGCTACCTTATCCTCTATACTACTCCTAAGTAATTAAACCAGTGTGCTAGTATAACATCATCCATTGTTGATCACTCACTGTCATATGTCCAAGTGTGATATCAAATATTAATTTATTATAAAAGTGTGATATATATCTATTGTTTAATTTTTCAAATAAACCTTTTCAATTTGCAAAACAAACCTACTTCTTGGCTCAGTGGGGTCAGGGGGATTCTCAGAGAGGGGCGTGATACAAGGGTTCATCATCCAGATTATAACTTGTCATAAAAATATATAAATAAGGGCTTCCCTTGAGCAATCCCAGACAAGGCACTGACCCAGTGGGAATGCTTGATTGGAGACTTTAACAGAGTGTCATCTATTAATGACACTAAAGAGTCCACAAAAGGCACACTCAGGCTCCAATACACACTTAAGAGGACAATAGCAGTTTTTTTAAGACCAGGGGATGTCGTTCCAAACGTATCATTTGAACATACAGAAAGGGATTCAATGCTGAGGTTACCCTAAGAGTCCTGCCATTTTCACCAATGTGAGCAGGCCCAAAAAGGGGTGCCCTAGAGGTCCCTTTCGTGCTTCATTCAGGAAAAACGGAGTACCCTTCACAAATCGGTTTAGCCCTCAGCCAAGTCTCCTGTAGACAGATAAGGTTGAAATGGTTCAGGCCCAAATTCTCCTTTTTAAAGAGGTAAAAAAATCCTCTCATGTTCCAAGAGCCTAGCCGGAGGGTTTCAGTCTTTTCCCTTTTCTGACTGTAAAGATTACGTGGCCAGGGGGCGTGGCCTGATGTCCGAGGAGTGAGGACGCAGGCTCCCTGAGCTCCGGCTAACCCATGGCAGTCAGATCCTTTGCTGGGTGCCTTGGCCCACAGACATTACAGACACAGAGACCCACCAACAAACGAGCCGAAGAACTCTGCTTTCCGCCTTACTCCGACGAAAATCGGACCCCGAGAAGCCTCTGCCACGACTCGGCCCGGCTCCCCCTCCTCCCCGTGCGAGGCGCACAAGATGGCGGCCGCCTCGAGCTGACGGACCCGCCGCGCGCATCGGGGCCGGGGACTGGCGGGCGCGGACCCAGGCGGACCCGGGCTGCTCGCGAGTGCCCCCCCCTGCTGATGTCCCTCCCTGGGGGCACAGGGCGAACCCACGGCCTGACAGCCAGAGCCCGCTAAATCCCCATCAAGGACCGGTGGTGCCCCCTCCCCCCACGGCTTGGGTTCCCCGGGCGACCGCCGAGGACCGGCGCCACGCAAGATCTCTGTGCGACGGGGACGCCCGGAGGCGTCGGAGCCGGTGGTGCCTAGGGCCCATTTCAGAGGAGCTGCACGACGCGGAGTGGCGCCGACCCACGCCGGAGGAGCTGCGCCTGCCGGCCCGTCTGGTGAGTGTTCTCACCGATCGTTGGGCCTGCTGTGCCCACTGGAGGGGCGCTGCACTCCATTCCGGGGAGGTGTGCCGACGGACCCCGCCGGGGCCGCTTACCACGGCACCCAACGGACACTCCAACATCGGGGGCCTGCTGCCCGGCTCCCCAACCCACAGCAGCATAATTCCGGACTCCCGGACAGCCACCTCGACATAGGGGGGCCGACCCCCTGCTCCCCGAAGCGGATCCTGCCTCGCCGACGGGGACCGGGCCATCGCCCAACCACCCGGCCCCGCGACCCTACATTGTAGCCCATCCGTGGTGCTCACGGAAAATCCCCTCCTGGGGCTGGCGACCCAACCTTCCTCACCTATCAAGTGAATCTACGGCCACACCACACTGGACGAATCAATCAATCGAACTCTGTCGATTCGCTCTGGGGAAGCCTCCCCTACCGCTCCAGCCACATACCACACCACTTAAACGGTGCCATCTCAGGAGCCCCCTCAGAGGCCCTATCACATCATAGACCACCCCATGGTCCCAAGAGACGCTACCACTCCCTGAGGCCCCGAATATCAAGGTGAGCGGCGGAACCACACATTGGTATACTGGGCTGAGACAGCCTCGGAGTGCCTACACAAGATATTTCCCTCAAGGGGAGCTACAGACACGCTGCATCACTTGCTGAGACCAAGCTAAAAAGAGATGGCCGCTGCCAGGAACAAAACCAAGAACGCCACACTAGACCCCTTCATGACACCCAAGCCTCTCCCCACTGCCCAATCCACCCCGAAGAACCCAACAAATCGCGATGGCCCAGAAGAGGAGGCCAGGCATAACCAATTGCTCGAGGCGATCGCAGCCCTGAGAACATTCATCGACACGAAAATAGGGGAGGTTAAGGCTGATATCCAACTCATAAGGCAAGATGCCCGCAACTTAACAGAGCGCGTAACCATCATTGAATCTTCGTAGAAAGACATCTCAGACGGGACATCGTTGTTACGGAAAGAGGTTGCAGACCTAAAACACAAAGTGAGCTTCCTGGAGGCAAGGTCCGAGGAAGCAGAAGGGCGGGCCAGAAGAAATAATATCAGGATCCTGGGCATACCGGAATGGACAGAGAACATTGACCCGACAGCCTACGTAGAAGCCCTAATACAGCAGGAAATAGGGGCATCAAACCTCTCACAGGGTTTTGCCATAGAGAGAGCCCACAGATCACTTCAGAAGAGGCCTCCTCCCGGATCCTATCCCCGCCCCATCATCGCTAAGGTCCTCAACTTCCGCGATCGTGAGGTGATCTTGAAATTCTCAAGAGACGGAGGAGAAATAGAGCGGGGCAATTCAAAGATCACCATATACCCCGACTACACCCAATCAGTACAGAGAGCAAGGAATTCCTTTGTTCCGATCAAGGCCAGGCTGAGGAAACTAAACCTGAAATATATGCTCCTATACCCCTCACGACTAAAAGTAATCCATAAAGGGCGTGCGATATTCTTAGAATCACCAGAGGCGGCCACCATGTGGATGGAACACAACAACCTGGCTGAGATTCCTACAGAATCCGCACCTGAGAATCACAAAGAAAGCACCCAGGGTTGATCGCTTACTACCACGGCCGGGGCACCCAAGCCCCTCACATCGCACCCTAACCCAGAACGAAGCTACACTACCACTGAAGCAAAACTACCAAGCGAGAATGCTGAATGACTGCGGGACTTGCCTGGCCTCTCACCAATGGACACAGACCGCGCACCCACCGATGACCAGTGCAGGCCAGTTGCCTGCACGCACCCACTCGCGCCAGAGACCCGGATTAGGTCAGACAGCGCGAGAGCTCCCGAGCACTGCACTCCGGTGACAGAAGCTGGGCGCGTCAGTTACAGTTACTTTTTTCAAGTTATTATCGTTTCGACTGTCCTACCTCAGATGAACAATAACTGGCCTGGCCTGGACCCCGATCCAGGGGCTAGCTCCACCCAACCCACACAAGCGAGGCAACATGCATCTCACGATGCACCACATTTGACAAATGAGGAAGGGGAAGTGCTCCCCATAATGAGGAACCCACTCACGCAATGGCAGCAAAACTCAAGTTAATCACATGGAACGTCAGAGGGATGGGAACATACATACGGAGAAACCGAATATACTCCTACCTAAAGAGGAAAAGAATATCCCTGGCCCTCCTTCAAGAAACGCACCTAACCAAGGAGGACACAGACAAGATGGCGGACTACTGGGGGGCCCAGGGCAACGGCTCATCCTTCTCAAAATACGCAAGAGGAGTCTACACGTGGGTGAGTCCGGAAATACCTTTTCAACAAATGGGGGTTGAACTGGACAAGGAAGGAAGGTATGCAATAGTGTGGGGCATGCTCGAGAACTCCCCCCTATGCATAGTAAACTCGTACTTTCCTCATCACAGCATACCCTCTCACATCAAGGAACTATGCGCCAGACTGCTGCACTACAGAGAATACACGTTCATATGGGGGGGGACTTCAACTGCGTCATGAATGCTGAACTAGACAGATCAATAACCCCACGCACACCCAACAGCCCTTCCCCAGGGCCCCTCTCCAAGATGGTGGCAGACCTACACTTAACAGATATTTGGAGGGACCTCCACCCCTATGACAGATCATACTCATTCTATTCGGCTCCCCATAACCTCCACACCAGACTAGACTATTTCTTCATCGCCAATGAGCTAACCCCACAAGTAGAACTCGTGGAATACATGGGCAGATCAATATCGGACCACTCCCCCCTACTGCTACAGCTCTGATTCAAGGGCCCTCGCCCACCCATCCCGATGTGGCGCATGCCAGTAGATGCCCTGACCGACCCAGCGTTCAAGGACACCCTAAGAGAAAAGTTGGAAGAATACTTACTGATAAACAATGGCTCAGTCGAGAAGTGGAGCACACTCTGGGAGGCGATGAAAGTGGTGACAAGGGGAGAGATAATCACCGAAGCTGGCGGGATCAGGAGACAACTACGCAGGGATCTAGAGGCAGTGGAGGAGAAAATTAAACAACTCGAAAGGGATGGTCCACTGACTACTGAAAAGGAATCGGAACTGAAACTGATCAGGGAAGACTGCAGAGAAGCATGGGAGAGACTCTCAAAGTTCGACTTTTCTGTCCGCACCCTGAAGGCCCACAGGGAAGCAGATAAGCCGGGCAGAATACTTGCATGGTTGTGTAGAAAGGAACACCCGAGACAAGCCCTCAAGGAGATCAAAGATAGCATGGATGTGACCCGCAGGACACAACAAGAGATCAACGACACCTTCACGGATTTCTATAATGACCTGTACGCTCACAAGATAGAGATTCCTGCGGCAGACATAAGAGACACCCTGGCTGAAGTAGGACTACCCAGATTGAACCAAGAACAACGGGACAAACTGGGAGAAGCCATCACGATTGAGGACGTCACGGATGCGATCAGATCCCTATCCACAGGCAAGGCCCCCGGAACAGATGGCCTCATCCCAGAATTCTACAAGGCCTACGAGGAGACCTTGTCCCCTGTACTGCATGCAGTATACATGGAGGCATATGAGTTGGGCACTCTCCCCAACACCATGAGAGAAACTCTTATCGCCCCAATGCTTAAGGCAGGCAAACCAGCTGACAGGTGCGATTCGTATCGCCCACTGGCGCTCCTAAACTATGACGCCAAAATATTGACAACCATATTGGCTAAGAGGCTTTCGAGGGTGATTGGATCTCTGGTGCACGAGGACCAGAATGGCTTTGTTCCAGGACGAAACACCACTGCCAACCTCAGGAGGCTCCAACACATAATAGCACACACAACCGAAAGCGAGGAGGACCTAGCAGTACTTTCACTGGATGCCATAAAAGCCTTCGATTCTATTTATTGGGAATGGCTGATAGAGACCCTGAGGGAATTTGGACTCGGAGAGCACTTCATCCGCTGGATCAAGGTCCTCTACACCGACCCAGTAGCAAGAGTCAAAACAGGTGCAATGGTATCTAGGGCCTGGCCCATCCAAAGGGGCACCAGGCAGGGATGCCCGCTCTCACCAATGCTGTATATCCTAGGACTGGAACCAGTGGCAATATACTTTAGGAAACAGTTCTTCGACGCTGGCATCAGCATTGGTGGGTCGGATAACATTATCTCCCTATACGCAGATGACGTCCTTCTATACCTGCGCGACCCCCTCGAAAATGCCCCGATAGTACTGAATGTTTTGGACAACTTCGCAAAATATTCGGGGATCAGATTCAGTAGACAGAAGTCATGCTCGTTCCCACTTGCAAGGCTAAAGGATAAACCTGTGGAAGAGCTTCCAGAGATCGGGATCCGTTGGCAGGTCGACACCTTTCGATACCTAGGCCTTGATATCACACACACACCAATAGCCACCCACAAGTACAACACCGAGGCGACAATGACTGGAGTGCGTAGATCCATGCAATTCTGGTCGAAGCTCCCGCTCTCCATGATGGGCCGAGCTGCAATATCCAAAATGATAATTCTCCCCAGGTTCCTCTACTACTTCATCAACGTGATATACTACATCCCCCCACCTTTCTTCAAGAAGCTAGAATCCATGATGAGAGACTTTCTTTGGGGACGAGCCAGGCACAGACTCACTCTAAACGTCCTCACACTCGCCTATGCCGAAGGCGGTATCCAACTCCCCGATTTCCAAAGGTACTTCTTGTCGGCTCAATCGACACACCTAGCAAAATGGCTATCGGATGAACCCACAGCAGAGCTAAATCTGATATCCTAATCCTCCTCACCACTACACCCCAAAGAGCTAATTTGGAACACTCGAGCAGGGCCACCCAATCCACACATGATACTGGAGGTGGGGAGACAGGTATGGAGCAAGGTGAAATCCATAGTCGGACTACGTCACTCATACACACCCGACATTCCCATGCTGGCGGACACCTGTAAAACCTCCAGTGACTTAGCTACGATGAGAAGATGGGAGAGCTATGGCCTTTACACATGGGGAGACATGTTCCACGAGGGACTATTCAGGGACTTCGATTCACTCCAAGAAAGGGAGGGGCTTCCACCAGGCCAATTCCTCTGGTACCAAAGAGTGAAACATGCAGCCAAAGAGAACTGGGACGAATGGCCCGAGGAGCCAGAGACACACCCCCTCCTGAGAGAAATATACGAACTTAGTGATGGATGGAGACCGACATCCAGGCTGTACACCCAAATAAACAACAGACCCAACCCAAAGAGCACAAAGCTGAAAGAAAAATGGGAGACAGACCTGGGAACTGAAATCACGGAGACCGAGTGGTCAAGAGCCCTGATATACCCAAAGGAGGTATCTAGGAATGCCAGGTTTAGACTGATCCAACTGAACATACTCTACAGAACATACATGACCCGGCACAGGATATCCACGTTCAACAACATGGCCGACCCAAAATGTCCCTGGTGCTCCTCAGACCCGGCAGACATGATCCACATGTTCTGGACCTGCCCCAAATCTCAGAAACTATGGCAAGCCGCCGAACAAACCTGCAGGAATGCTGGCCTAGAGACATACGAGTGGACACCCAAGGAATGCCTACTGGGCACTTACCCAAGACTATCTAAAATCAAACACCTAACAAAGATCATGGATATGGCCTGCGTGCTAATCAAGAGGACAATTGCCATGGCCTGGAAATCCCCAGCAGGCCCCAGATATGAGCCCTGGATCAAAGAGATAGAGAGGTGGACCACGGCTGAGACCGAAGCCTGGGAGGAGGGGAACAGACGGGGAGGTGAGGACGTGAGCAACACACTAGAGGCTTGGAGGGCCCTCCTCAGAAACATGATCTTTTCAACAACCTATAAACCTCCCTGAGCCTGTCCCCTCCCGAACCCCAGAAGACGACAGCCAGCAAAAAATGGCCCATCAAACCTAACTATCCAACTTTGTCCCCGCCCTGAGTGGACAAATACAGAGAACTGGCTCCAGACCCATGCCCCTAACCTAGAAATGAGGAATACGAGCCCTTAATACACGGTGGGACAGTCAACATTGTTGTTTTGTTGGTTTGTTTATTTGTTGTTGCATCTTTATAAGACTAATTGGCACACAACATATGCATCAGACGATATGACCCAGTGAAGTTGCTTAACAGATATTCTTTTCTTATGTATGTACATTTACAAATGCCAATAAAAACATTTAAAAATAAAGTAAAGATTACGTGGCCACATCAGTGTAGCTGCCAGCCAGTCCCAGTTTTGTCAGTTTCCTCCATCCAGCAAAGGTTTCGGCCCACCCGCCCTCTGATGTTTCCAAGCCACTTGGTTTCCCATAGTGGCCATAGATGGGTGGCAGGCTTGTGCCTTGTTAGTTTGATCTTTAGGGTCTGCACCTCTCTAGTTATTGTCATCCTCTAGAAGGGGTTTATGCCCCCCTACCAGCTTGTGCTCCGTTGCTGCTTGGTTTCCAAACGTAATCAAAATTCGCTGGAAAGTCTGTGACTTGATAGCTTGACCTTCCAGATCTGCGCCCTTCAGAATGGTGGCCACCAGAGCCCTCCTTGATCCCGAGTTAATATTCTCTGGGGCCAGGGTGTGAAGGTCAGGGTTGTTTTCCGAGTCTGGATGGTTGCCTAATTCAAAGCCCAAAGGAAGCAAGTGATTACAGACTTCCAGTATCGTTGATTTCATTGCCTTAGATGTCAGATGCAGGATTACCCAATCCGTACGTCTCTCGTCCACAAACTGGATGACTTGTATGTCGTCTGTAGTGATTGTTTTTAATCTTGGAATATGGTGTAATAGGATCATCACATTCCGACGGTTTAGGATAAGATCATCATTTTCAGGTGTCAGGCGCTACAGATATACTCGGTTGGATTCCCTCTTATTGCTCAGTTCCGGTCTCATCGAGGCGAACATTGGTTTCTCACCTTTCAGTGCATCTCAATTCTTTCCCACTTTCTTAATTGTATTGGGCCTCTTGTTATCTTTGGCTGCCATTGGGCCCTTTGGTTCCAATTGTCTAATAGTCTCCTTTTGCTGAGCCCTTGGTCTTTTCCCAATACTTGACCTCTTTTCTTCCATTGTCCTGAACTGAGGAATTTGCTCATCACTGTGCGTTTCTTTCCCCACTCGTTGGTCACCTGCCAAGGGCTTAGCCGACCATATATTCGAGATCTGAAGAACCTGCCGCTCAATTTCCACCAGATCTGTGCTGCTTACATTTCTCCATTCCTCAGCTTTTTCCTCTTCTTGCATTATTTCCACCAAATCGCTCAGACATGAGTCCAACATTACTTCAGGCTCAGTTGTTTCCCGTAAACTCTGCTCATGGCTTACTACTAATGACAATGGGCCTCATTACGAGTATGGAGGTAGCCATGCCCTTAATAAGGGCATGGCTGCCTCCATGCCGGGTTCCAGGACCGGGTTCCTTCAATGAGGAACTACCGGGTCATTCCAACCTTGGAGAGCCCAGTAATTCCTCATTGAAGGAACCCATCCCCATTCCCATTTGAGGCCCCATAGGGCTCAATGGGAATGGGGGAGGGAGCTAATAAGGGTCCGTTAATAATGGGCCCGTTATTAGCTCCCTGGACCCCTCGCGGGACCCGAAAAGGACGTCTGGTCTGACCAGGCGTCCTTACCAGGTCCCGCTAGGGGACCTCGTAATAGGGCATCCCGTAATGAACAGTGTCGGCCCCGTACCGGCACCCTTCATTACGGGAGCGCCAGGGTCGTAATGAGGCCCAATAACACACAAAAACAGAGATCAATATTTTTCACTATTTTCTTGTTTTAGTTGATCAACGAATGTGTTCCCTATATGCTATCCCTAACCAGAAGCACACCCTGTCCCTGTGGGGTGTGCTATCCCTAGACAGAGATAGTGCACCGCCTATTTAATAGTATAGAAAGAGGAGAGGCTACACCATGAATCTCATCGAACAAGGTTAAAAATAGCTGGGATCCAGTCCCATAGCCATACGCACACTGGACATTTCACGTGGGAGTATTTCTGGTTTCTTTATTCACCCTTTGTGAAATATGTACCTTTTGTGTGGAAAAAAAATATTCTCTAAAATAGTAGAGGTTGGACCTAAGTGCATTTAATTCCTTCTTTTTTAGCTCATTGCTAAAACTAATATTAAATATCTCCAGCAGATGGAAAACAAGCCACTATGGTATAATGTAAACATGGTGCACTTAGAATCAATACTTACACTGCGTATCCAAAACTTCATTCAGGGATATCGACTCATTCACATGGTCGACCGGTTTCGATGACTCTGCTACTGTGGTCAACTTCTTCAGGACCTATTTCTTGTTTACATGCAATCAGTCAAATGTCCATCAGGTAAGGTAGGGCATCCAAAATTTAGATAACAATTGTTTACCCAGGTGTAGCATCCTGAACAATGTTTTTAAAGCATTTCATGTTAAATGGACAGTTACCGTAAAATTGTCAAGGCACTGTTCCCACAAGGAGAGATGGCGCCATTGGGACCTTTGTTTTTTGTAGTACGGCACTTTCTTCCGGTACCTCCTTTTTTTGGCGCTTCACATTTGGAGGTTTCAAAATGGGTGGGGGCGTTCGCATGTTTCTCGTAAATGCTCTTGACCCATTTGACTTTCGTTTTCTTCCTGTTTTCATATTTTTTGATTGTTTTTGTTGATCTTGCGGGGGACTTTATTCTGGATTCCCTGTCTCCCCCCCTATCGAATCTGAGCTTTGGAATATGGAGAAGACATTTGCCTCTGAGGCGATTATCCAGTCTTCCAAGTCTTGGGGGCCAGGTATTTACTTAAGCTTCCCATCCTTCTCCAGTAGTTGAGAACTATTCTCTTCCATTCTTCCACGATGCTTACAGTTGGTTCATTGCCTGCTCTTCTCGTCAGATTTTAAAGACCTTTAAAGTTGTTCGGCATCCATTTACATTCTTCGAGAACGGCTGCCATCAAGGTTGATTTATCCAGCTCCTCTCTCCTTGCTAGGTCACATAGGTGATTTTGCCAGTTTAGGGATGTGTCTGCTTCCTTATCAAGCCGCTCCTGTACCTTTAACACAAAACGCTTTAAGTAGCTCATCCTAGAGTGAGCCATTGCTGTGAGGGTAGCTTGGTCTTTCAGAGAATCATTAAGGGCTTCATATAATTTACCAAAGGGGGCCAATGACATAGTGAGTGTTGCCATTAAGGTACTTTGCAGGTGGGCCAGATCTGTTGTGATACAGGCCCCTCCATTTCTGGCCTCGATGTAGGAGTCATCTTCATTCTCCTTTCATCCATTGAAGCTGAAGATAGACTGCTATCTGAATCTCTGTGCCCCTCGTCCCACTGTCTCAAAGGGGACCTTTGCTCTATGTGGGCCTCTGGTCTTCCAGTACCCTTGCTGCTAGCATTCTCTTCTGTCAAAATGAGGCCTTTTTCATTATGGCAGATGACCTCTTTGTAGAGAGTGTTTGCTGCCTGATGTGGGCTCAACCAAGAGTAATTTCCAAATCTTTACTTTAGGCTTGCTGAACTCAAGCGTTTTTGCTTTTCAATTCTTGACGTTAGGTTTAGAATAGCCTTTGCCAGGTGGGCCACCAGCATCAGTGATTTTCATACTTCCAGATCCACCTTATTATCTCTTGCTTCATTCTCCCAATCTCTTTCAGCCATATCTTGCTGTATAGTCGAATTTCTGGCAGCCGACCCCAACGCTTCTATTGAAGTTACACTGGGCATCCTGTCCGGTTGAGCCCCACTGGGATCTTCTTCCAAGTCCTCCTTTATTAATTCCTTATCCACCCCCATTGGGATGATAGCGGGTAAGTTGGTTGTCCTGTTTTTCTCATGTAACTGATCATTTGCGGATGGGGGCTATGCTTCTGCAGACCCCCTAAGAGCTTTATCTGGCATAGTCAAGCTAACACAGGGCAGCAGGTGTATTCACTTTCCAATTCTCTGCCAATCATTGGGCAGTTTATCCTCCCTCTTTATTGCGTCCTGGTTATTCTCCAAGGCCAATTCAGCAGGAGTAGTTGTGGGACTATCCCCAATCAAAATCTCTGCAGATAGGGGCTTCGTGCAAGTATACTCCCCTTGGAGTAGATCATCCGGGAGGTCAGCCTCCTTAGGGGGAGGGCTCGGGCATATACTTGTTTCCTGAAGTAGCCGAGTCTTCACCCTTCCGCTTGGTCTTGCCGCTTTACTTGTAGGCGGGTCAGAGAAACACAATCCCGGCGTGGCAGCCCCACACTCCACCACCCGCTGAGCCTCATCGCCTTTAACTGGCTCTATGCCGGGGGCAGGCAGCTTACTTCTTGCTGATATCTCTGTCACCGGCTGCCTTCTCTTCAAAACGTTCTCCACTTCGGCACGCCGCCACACTGAAACACTGCAAAACACTCTGCTCACTCTGCGTTCAGAGGGAGTGTTTTCAAACAGGCAGCAGTAGTCAGATAGTCAAGGTAGCAGAAAGTCTCCAGGCTGCACACTTCACCGCAACACTCTGCTCACTCCACGTGCGCTCCAAGAAGCAGGAGTGTTTTTAAACAGGAGGCAGTAGTCAGATAGTAGAGGTAGCAGAAACACTCCTGGGTCCACACTTCACCAAAACACTCTGCTCACTCTGCGTTCGCTCCACAAAGGGAGAGTGTTTTTAAACAGGCAGCAGTAGTCAGATAGTAGAGGTAGCAAAAAGACTCCAGGCTACACACTTCACTGAAACACTGTGCTCACTCTGTCCAAACTATTGCCTTTGACAATGCAAGTTTCTTTTAAATATGTTTATTTTATAAGTATCTTCACTAGAGCTACAAAAAAGTCTGTTGATCTGGACAATGTGTGTTTGCCTTTTTAAATGAAGAGTGAAACTTTTACATAAAACTATTGACTTTGTCAATGATTGTTTCTTAACAATTTGAAAAGGTATTTTAACACAAAGCTGTCACGACCACACACCCTGGACCACATACACAAATACCCCGGATGGTGGGTGCCATGGGACCATGGTGAGGAATGACTCATTTGTGTCCCTTTGGAACACACAGACACAGGGAGCCTGGCTAGACTTTGTCTTGGCGCCTCTGGCACCAGACTCATGTGGCGAATAGACATTCTTATTTTCCAGGTCTCTTATTTGCGAGGTGCGAGGTGTGGTCTTTTTGGCCCAGCTTCACGTGCCAGTGACTAGGTCTGGCTGGGCATGGCAGACAGAACAGGCTAATGGGCGTGGCCAAGGGAGCTCAGCTATATAAGCCGCTCGATCCTCGGAGCCAGTGCTTCGTGCTAACTTGCATCCAAAAGCAACGTGACGCTTACCGACGCATGAACCTGCAGAGACATACTCATCCAGTAATCCTACGCTCTGCTCTGCCATCTCTCCACAGCAGTCTTCTTCAATGAGTCCACTCGCTGCAAAAGAAGAAGACAAGACAAGGTTAGCACATCGCAACAACTGGGAGTCGCGCCGTATTTAGAAGCACACGCGCAATGCTACAATACAACTCACTGATTACCTGCAACTGTGGATCCAGTTCTTCATCGCTCCGGTTACAGCATCCGTGTTCAGCAGCTCCAGGGACCCGGTTCCATCACCTACAAAGGGGAAAGAGCAAGAACAGGATTACAGAAGGTACAGACAATAACACACAGAACGGACACTTGTTGAGGAACGAGGCGAACGAAAGGTAACGGAAGACGAACAATACAAAGACAAGCAAGGAAAGGTTGAAAACCAACACGGAGAGAAAGACGGACAAGAATAAGAACACTACTTACCAAAAGAACTGGGCAGTCACAGCTGGACCGGACTACTGCCCGCAAAGGACCAGCACAGTGCCCAAAGACTTTACAAAAAGGTGAGCCTACTGGGACAGTGCATCTATCGGGAGTACAAACCTGGGGAGAGACGGAAGGGGCGCAAGGTCACAGCTGGCATCACTCAACGCTCTCCTTTGTATTCACACAGATGCGTGACCCTGAGAAACTCCTACCGCAGTCACTGGTGTCCACAGCAAGCACATCCCCAGGATGCATTTCACCACTGGGAAGGCTACAACTGTGCCCCAACACCCCCGCAGAGACAAGGTAAGCATAACAGAACGTGAAGCCTCCTACGAATCTCTGCCTGTGCATAATGGAAACACCGGAAACTGACCAATTGGCCCAATTGCCTCAAGACAAGAAACTAATGCTCTGACGAGAGAATCAATCGTTGCCGGGAGCGTACAGACGATCTAGCAAGGCAGCTGCTCCAGACACAGGCTGGCCAGGCCCCACTAACCGGGTCTGCACCTTCCAGTACAGCCTCACAATCCACGCCAGTACAAGTTGTCCTTCCTGGGGCAGTTCCTCTGGCCCCTCCCGAGCGCTTTTCAGGCGATCCCAGTAAATACGCCATCTTTATGAACCAATGTCGCCTGCATTTCTTGTGCAAACCGGGAGCATTCCCCAACGAACAGTCAAGAGTAGCGTTTGTGCTTCCATCCCTGGGGGGTTGTGCAGCGGATTGGGCGATACCTTTGGTGAACCGGATTGACCCCTTGCTTCGTGACTTCGGGGGTTTCCAGCATGAACTGGAGAAGCTGTTCGCTCGACACACTCAAGGTCAAGCCCTGGACAACGAGCTGTTGTCACTTCGGCAGGGCAACCAGGATTTGTTAACATATATCGCCTCCTTGAATCGCCTCATAGACGAATAGAGTGGATGCAGTGGAAGGCCTTTCAGAGGATTGAAGTGGGCCATTTTGGAGAATAAGTCTACAATGACTAAAATGGTGTTGTACCCGTTGCAGGAAGGGAGATCCGTGATAAAGTCCAACGAGGGAGGTTCCATGGAGTAGGTGGTACCATCAGAGGACAGAGGAGACCTGCGGGGCTTTGTTTCTGGGATTTGTTCTGTGTGCTAACACCACAGGTTGTGATAAACCGGGCCACATCTTTCCGCCAGGTTGGCCACCAGTAGTTCTTTTTAATCTTGGCCGAGGTCTTGGTTATTCCCAGATGTCCTTCCATTAACGAATCATGATAGCTTGTGATAATCTGATTGTGTCGTTTTTTTTCTGGAATGTAGAGTCACCCTTGTTAGAATGGTAGATTGTCCACAATGGTGCATTTTTTCTCCTTTTACCGCCCATTCCTGTTGTGCTTTTGGATCCATAAGATGGTGGAGGTTGAATTTTAAGTCATCCAAGGTGGAAGCCGCAGTAATCATGCCTAGAATCCTTCCTTTTGGGATGATTGGCACTGGGTCTGGTGCAGCAAAAGCATCCTCATCCTTGCTCATACGGATCAGGGCATCTGCTTTCCCATTGCGTACTCCAGGTCTGTAGGTGATGGTGAATTCGTATTCAGCAAAAAAAAGAGCGCAACTAAGTTGATGTGAGGACTGAGCTTTGGTGGTTTTCAGGTATTGCAAGTTACGGTGATCCATGATTACGGTGGCCGTGTGTCTAGCTCCCAAAAGGTAGTACCTCAAGGCTTTAAATGTTGCCTTGATGGCTAGCAATTCTTTGTCAGTAATTGCGTAATTGAATTCGGGAGCGGTGAACTTGCGTGACCAGAACACCACTGGGTGTAATTGTCGGGTATCAGGTTCCCGCTGTGATAGAACTGCTCCCATGGTTATGTTGGAGGCATTGGTTTCGACTACATATGGAAATTCAGGTTGAGGATGTCGCAAAATTGGCGCTGAAGTAAATGCTTGTTTCAATGTCAGGACGGCTTCCTCTGCCTCAGCAGACCAATGGAACTGTTTGTTTTTCCGCAAGAAAGAGGTGATTGGGTGGACGATCTGGGAAAATTCTGGGATGAATCGGCGGTAAAAATTAGCGAACCCGAGCATGCTCTGGACTCCTTTTACGGATGTTGGTGAGGGCCATTTGAGAATAGCGTCCCCTTTACGTGTGTCCATGTGCACGCCTCTTGGAGTAAGAACAAATCTGAGGAATTCAACTTCTGTTAAGTGGAAGAAGCATTTTTCTAATTTGGCGTATAACTGATGTTGCCAGAGTTTTTCCAGGACTGCTCGGACGTGGATGACATGATCTTCTTTTGTGGCTGAGTAAATTAAGATATTTTCTGTGTACACTAGTGCAAATACATCTAATAGCTCACAGAGGACTTCATTCATGAAGAATTGGAATGCCGGAGGGGCGTTGCAGAGCCCGAAGGGCATAACCTGGTACTCAAAAAGGAAATTTTTTGTGCAGAAAGCCGTCTTCCACTCTTGCTGAAACATGTTGATAGAGCGTCAACACTTACGATTGAACTTTGATTTTATCATACCTATACAAAAACACAGACAAATGGTTTTGTCATTGCGTGGTTTCTTTATAAATGAACACACTGCACAGTCCTCTTAGACTGAATGCTGTTTAGAAGGGCTGCAGGGGACATACTGTGTGTGCCAGAGAGAAATGACGGCACTGATCAACTGTGAAACAGGGGGCTGCAGTGGGGAGGTGTTTTTATCTGCCATACTCAAGACCTTTCCGCTGAGTGAATCAGAAAACACAGATGACAGGCCTGATAAGGCCTAGCGAGCTTGACAGAATATTGGGCAGGGGCCTGCAATACATGATATTGTTATCTACGAATGGCCAGAGTGCACTAGGTAATTTTAGTTTTGTTACAAAGGCTTATTTTTTGCAAAGTAATCAAGAAATAGAATTCTGTGCACTGTTGATAAGAAAACTGTTCAGGGACGGCTCATGTTTTCATGTCTTAAAAGAGGGCTTCTGCCTGCACAGGGCTATCCCTTTGCCTGGACTTGGGAATTCTGGCAGAGCTTCGACCTGGTGTTTTCACTGCTGCACGACTAATTGACTGGAACATCTGATTGTAACTCTGCAAGGAAACCTTGTTATCTAGATTTTAATTTGTTTTGATTGTTGCTCTGGGACACTGGGACATAGGCGACCCACTTGAAGGCTTTGATTGAAAACAGGTGTGGTCTTTTATTCATATCAACATTCAGAAAAAAGGTGAGTTGTATTTACTTTAAAAATAAACAACTGTGTGTATTTTAATGACATGTTTAACCTGGGTCACGCTATAGATGACCATTCATGGATGGACATTTGGTCGAGAACGCGCAAGGCCTGCCCCTGCATCACGAAGCGGAAGTGCGCCCACAAACCACCATTTCTGGCAGGCATTGGACCCACACTGCTGGCGCCTCTGCGGCTTCCCAGGATCCTACCTCCACATGTGGTGGACATGCCTCAAGGTAAGGGAGTTCTGGTCCCAATGCCTTGCCGTAATAAAAAACATCACCCAAGTGACAATACCTCTGGCCCCTGAGCAGGTTCTCCTGGGAATTCCAATCCCAGACTGTTACCCAAGAACAGGTAACCCAACTCCTGCTGGCGGCCAAAATCACTGTGGCACGAACTTGGAAATCCGCGGAAGGCCCCCTACTGACCCTCTTGTGGGTCAAAATTTGGGATATCCTAATATCCGAAAAGGTCATGGCAGCCAAAGCAGGCATTCTCCACCGCTTTATGAACATCTGGGCACCGCTCTTAGACTATGACCAGAACTATCCAGCCTTGACCTACAAACCACGCTTAATCGCGAGAGCCCTCCACTTCACCAGCAACCAGTCATCGCCCGGCCCGTCCTAAAATTGGGGGACTTGACCCACCCGGGAATAACGAGGGAGGGATAAGGGAAATGCCAATTCACATGTATCTTTAAGGGTTGCAAGCAAAGGTTCATGTATATGTTCTCCTGTGTGCTGTTTTATAAATAATATTAAAAAACCAAAAAAAAAATGTACCGTTTTTTGCAGGCTCTTACTATTGAAGGACTGACAAACATTTGTTTAAAAGGTTTATGTAGACGTGCAATACTGTATTTTACCACTATTGCACACTTTCTATTTTGAAGCTGGCTAGTTAAATATATTCTAGCGTTCAAAAGGCACTGAAAGGCGCAAGCCTGTGTTCTTTGGTGTCATATGTTGGCGAGGATAATGTGTAGAGGTGTTTGCAAGTGTTTATGGGATGTCACACAGTCAATCAGCACTTAAATATTAAAGGTTGGAAAGTATGCAGTCAAAATTATAGAAGGGGTAAAATTCCTACTTAATATTCATGTACAATTATTTAAGCCTATACTGCTAAAATGGTCAGATGGGTTTAAGTAAAGCTGCAAATGTAGGTCTTTCAAGTTTATAACCTTGCACCCTGCAGAGATGACATTTTGGAACAAAATGTCATCTACAGCGGCCAGCGTGGCTCACATGACTGAACACTGTGCAAGTTTGAAAATGTGTTTTATAGTTTACACGCCAATAAATCTTAATATTTATTTATGGGTCTTGATGGTGCAGCGCTAAATGGCCTGTAACACTGCCATTTTTTCAAACTTTGCAGATTTACTGTTTGTCCTTGTTACAAATGGCCAGACTATAGCAAGGCGACAAAGTCAGTAATGTAATATAGCAACATTCAACCTTTAGGAATGACAAATGCTGATAAACATGGTAAAATATTTAAAGTGTGTGAAATATTCAGATTGTATTCAAATGCGTGCAATGTATAGTTAGTATTTGAGTATTTTAGTTTTTTGTCAAAGATCACACATATTGCAGAAATGGTATTGCTGAGATTTATTCGCGCAAAGCGATGTAGTGGATGACATTCTTTAAGGATGCAAGTGTGGGCTGTTACGTGTATTTGGATATTTGGATTTTTTCAAAGAGGTGTTTGGTAATGTGTAAAAACTGTCTTCTTTTAAGTTTTTAGCACTATGTTAGTTCATGTTCTAGATTGTGTTGGATTTATTCTGTTGTTGCAAATAGGCATTACTTTTACTTTGAGCGGAAAGTTGCATAAAAGTAAAACAAAATGTATTTATTTATTTTCTGTGTGTAAGGGAAATGCAGATTGTTGGTGGCAAGTGCAGCTGTGTTATATTGGCCTTAGGTTATGTAAGACATGTTATGTATTTATGCAAATTGTTATTGTGTAAAAAATGACCTAATCTGATTTTATATTCTTTTTTGAAGAGACAGCGTGTATTTGAACAGCAGGATGAGGCATCAGGCAGATCCCGAAGAAGTGGCCTATGGCAGCGAACATGCGTCACCCATTGGATTTATGGAGATTTGTGCATCTGATTTAAGAAATCCTGGATGTTTTGGGGGCCAGAGGATGGGGTTGCATGTTCTTACCCATGTGTTCAGGAGAATTCTCATTCTATGGCTAATTTCCCTTACCTATAGAGTCCCCCAGCAGCTTTGCTGGATTTGAAGGGTTTGTTTTTTTCTCCTGTTAAGAGTGAGACTCTTTTTCCCACTCTTAGGCATGTTTGCTATGTGTGTTCTAGGCTATTTGTTTGTGTTTAATGTCCATGGGGTTTATCTCACCCTCATAGGAACCATCTTTATACACATGTCTTACACAGCACCCTCTGTGCAGTAACACAGGGGTGTGGTCTCGACCCCCAAACATAGACTCCATAACCTGGGACTGACTACTGTCTCCCAGGGCATCTAAAGTCCCCATTGACTTTACTAGTCAATCTATATGAACAAAACCAGTACAACCCATCCTTCTATGGAGGTACTGGCAAGGGTTAATAGTTTTTCCCTTATGTTCATTTTCAAGAGGGCACTGTACAGTCCCTCTCTCAAAAGTTCATGGCTGGTGGCAGTGGTTACTACCAAAAATATTCGACCGCGAATATTTCCCTATGGGATTTTCCCATTGTTCAAGGCTACCACATTTACTGACAGCCTCTAACATACCGCCGGTATATATTTATATTAACTTTACTCCGGTTTTATTTGCCTGAACTTTTATATAAATTCTTTCTCGTGTCTTTCTCTAAAATCCTAACCCAGGTCGGGGATCCTTTGTTCGTCCTTTTGGCGGGCTTCTGCCAAGAAGCCCTCCTTTCGGCGCCACTGAGTCTGGGGTGGATCCATTGTGTGGGAGGGGGAGTAGGACCCCTGGACAGGGTTGCCTCAGCAACCCATGTCGCACTCTGCCCTGATAAGCTGGAGGGTCTCCCGCCAGGATGACCACTCTACTGTGTGAGTGACAGCTAGGCTGTATGAATGGGGATCTTTTTGCATAAAAGCAGGTTCCTGAGGACTGGAAGAGAAAGAGGTTGCCACTGGAACTAAGAAGCTGAAGAGGAGCGAAGCCAAAGACATCTGCACCAACTGATCCACCGGTGAAGCCCTGCTGCAGCGTCTCACCACTTTTCTCCACACAACGAGAGAAGATCTTCATCAAGAGCTTTCTTCCCTTGAGCTGGTGGGGCCAACCAGTTTGCCCATCCCCTTCCAGGACCTGCCTTGGTCGAATCACCAGTGCCCTGCACTCGGAGACCGGATAGCCAGGAACCTGTCCACCCGGACCGCGATTTAAAGGAGCGTACCTTTTATTACCTTTGGCAGCACCGCGGCTGGTTTCATCCCTGGGCAGTGCAGTAACTCGAATCTTCCTCCAGGACGAGAGTCTCTCTTCCTCTGCTGGATCCCCCGAACTGCAGGAACTGCCAGGAACAACTGCCACTGCAGGAGCCTCTTCTTCATATTAAGGTCCTTTGTTCCGCCAGGCCTCCCTTTTCGCTTGGTAGTGCTAAGGGTGTTTTAAATCCTTTACCTACCTGTTGGGTTGGCCGCCCCTATCCTCTAACATTGTCTTTCACCTTCTGCAACCACCTTTTCGAATCGTTTAACAAAGACTTGACTGCAGCTACAAGAACATTTTGCTCCTGGGCTCTTTGCCCTGTACCACTGACTCTGGCACAGGCCTATTGACTCTGGCTGACTTTGTTACAACTGCCTTCTCTAGATTGCTTCTCTCCTAGAAATGTGTTGGTGCACCTAACTCTTATAACCACCTTTTCCTTCCCACTTTTTAAACTTGTGAAGTGCCATTTTGCTCGGTTTTCACCTAAGTATTATACATGCTAAAGTACTGCCTTGTCTGAACTTGTTCACAAACCTATTGGGAAGTATTGCTAGGGTGCCTAAAAGTATATTCCTGTATAACTTGTTCTTTCCCTCCCTTCTCCCTTGTGAGAAATTGCTAAAGTGCCGTTTGTGTTTGGTTTTCACTGTGCCGTTTTGCTCAGTTTTCACTCTTGCTCAAACTTGTCTACAATTTAACTAGGGAGTTGTGTATACGTTTCTTGAATGATTTTAATTTGCTTTTATAACTGTGATGAACTAGAAGTGTGTAAAATAAACATAATTATTCTTTTTAATACAAAGCTTTGGTCAGTGTTTCCTTGAACCCCTGTATTGCAGTCCTATGGTGTAAACCCTGAATACTGCTCATCTCCCTATTGAGATAAGTCTGACTGCTTAGCCACAGCTACCAACTAAATCTATGTGGTACAGACTGATACCAAAGAGGATTTATTGCTCATACCTGTAGTCTTAATCTTTTGTAATGCTCCCTAAGGGAACTGCACAGGATTCTGCCTAACATCATGTTCTTACCGGATCAGCAATAGGCATGCATGGATAGCAGCCTCAGCAAGGGCCCATGAAATGGGGGGCCTAAAACAACTGAGATTGGCGTTGCTGATTTACCAACTAGGGCAGTGATGGGTTGCAGCCTCAGTAAGGGCTGATAAAATATCTGGGGGCCCCAGTACAGTGAAGTTGTTTTTTCCGATTTATCAACAGGGCCGCGGCAACAGGTGTCTTGGAAGTGTCTGACAAACGAAAATCTACTGTTTTACAGAGGGGGTTAGGATGAGGCCGCTATATGTTGGATGATTTATTATAGCAACTAAATGTATGTTGCATTTGATACACAATGGCTGGGGGTTTATACAGTCTTTAAGGGGTATATTGTTGAAGAAAATATACAAAATTGGAACATGATTTTATTTCCTGCTTCTAGGAAAGCTAGAAAACGCAATGAATTTCATTTGTAGGTTTTCAAGTAGTGTTTAAACACTGAATATAGATGCACAGATATAGCAGTGCTTGTTTTAGCAACCCTCCAGAAGGTTGAAAGGCTGACCCCGCTATGATTTCACCCCGCCGTGGCGGGGTTCACATGTAGATATCTGTACCTGGTTTGTTAACCCTCAAGTATTTGTTGTTATGGATATCAGGCTACAACATCCATTTGCATGTGTGCTGGCAGGGCCTTCCAGCTGCGGCAAGAGTCACTTTGTCCGAAAACTTTAAGATAATGCCCAAACCGCAATGGCTCATATTCCTGATAATATTGTTTGGTTGTACAGTTGCTGGCAACCTCTATATCCCACCTTGCCACAACAGTTTAAGCATATTCGATTTTAGAGGGTATGCCCGACAGTCTCAACAATGATCGTTTATTCCCTCCGAGCATGGTGAATTGATTATTGTGGACATATTGATGGTTGAGGGGGGGGGGGGCAGAGCCCTGAGCTAGAAAAAGCCTTTACTCAATATTCCCGTCACTGTAATCTAAGCATTTGTTACATCGTGCAGAACCCGTTTAACACGTGCAAGAGCAACAGATCTATAACACTAAATGCTAGTTATATAGTGATATTTAAAAACCCTCCGGATAAACAACAACTAACCATGATTGCCCACCAGATGTATTTCTTTATGTAGGCTTTTAAAGATGCGACCAATAAGCCCTACGGATATCTTCTGGTTGCTTGAAAAACTACCACTCTAGAGTATTATAGATTGCGCACCGATATATTTCCGCCGGGGCTATGTGCTGTTTATACTCCTACAAAGACATTTAAAAAACGACATTAATCGCAATACTGCATTAGTAGCCGGATGTGCTTTCATCATGTCGACACACAAACAGAGAAACATTGCGCTGCTAAATATGCTTGTATATGCCACCCCTCAACAATGCAAGACCTTTCTAGCCGCAGCTACTCGCAATCTGGTGGCCGATATTTCAGAGATTGCACAGAGCACTTAAAAGGGCCATGTCCCCCTAACACACCGTCAAATAAGTGTGTTGAAAAAGAAAAAGCATGTCATCAAAAAAAGGGTCAATGAGTGGATATCGCTAAGGGCTAAAAGAAAAGCGGTCTCTCAGGCTGGTGGATTTATAGGATCTTTCATAGGTATAGCCCAACTGATAATCACCAACTTGCTCAGAGGACAGTGATTGAGCACACCCACAAAATGTTTTTGGTGGACAAATTTCAGTTAGAAAGTCTGACGACCCCCACAACCCTGGTAGATTGGGATGTATGGAAGGCTGATACCATGCGACTTGATTCGGAAATGAAGGATGTTTTAAACAGACCCGATTTACTGGTGCATGATAAAGCGGCCTTATATATGGATATTCTGCATAAATATTTAAACCAGACCCGGAGCGGCGATGCAGAGAAAAACAAACTAACTTTATACATGCCCCCAGAAGAATCTAGTGGCAGATCCGGTAGTGGCGGACATGGTGCATACTCTTAACCAACGCTATAAACATAATGCGGGACTATTGCTACATAAGATGGAACTTGCAAAGGATGTGGCCACCTGGACCGATAGGGGCACATTTATTTACAGAGGCAGGGTTGTAAGGGGCGCGAACCTGCAAGATCTACAACGGGGTGTTACAAATCGACACCCCACATCTATAATAATGTCACCATCGGCTGGAACAAGTTTATGCAAGCGGTCGCTGATTTAAATATCACGACATCCATTATGGGTAACGTCGCCCAACAACGCCTTCTGGAGCTACTAAAAACTGGTGCCCCCGCTACTCCTCGCCAGCAACACAGCCCTATAGTTACCACTATGAACAGCCCCTGATCCCCATGCCCCAAAGAGAGTTGAAATACCAGTTGGTATAAGGATTCTTTACCCACCCCCTCACAAATCTACAACGCACTCATCATCCATACCACCAGAGCATCTAGGCCTCGCCGGAGACACATCACCCCTATATGGTTATCCGATTAATGCGAGCCCCATCTTTGTCTGAATGTATATCTTTTTTTTCTGTATTGATGTGTGTTGTTATAACTTTCTTTTTTTTATTTTTGCAAATATAAAATGTTTTCAAATTATAAAGTCGACTGGTTCTTTATTGTGTTGTATTATTTATTATGTATAACACATGATGCTTGTTGAGTTTTAAAACGTTATTTTACTGATTTTATTGATACATGTATCACTAGATGGACGACCCGCATTTACATTTTTGACATACTGTAAACATGTTGCAAGAGCTATACACATTAGATAATATCTGGCCACCATTTGATGGTTTTGATTGCAATTTCTCAAATACATTGTCAAAACAGCCAACAGCAATCTCCTTTCAGACATTTGACTGATACAAATATTCAGTGCTGACCACAGGTAAGAGATTTGGGGCCTCATCGCGAGTTGGGCTGTAGCCCCTAAATGCAGCCTTAACAGTATTGCCCTATCACAAGTTGGGCACTAATGGGGCTGTTTTACCTTCAGCTTTTTTCTGCAGGTGAAAATCCCATTTAGCGCCCTGTAATACTGCTGGCTGTATTAGGGCACGGTATTAGCACCAGAAATACTCAATTGGATCCAATTGACACAATGGGGAATGGGGATTTACTATTAACCACCAACACATGATGCGGCTGTAATACTGCCGGACCAGTGGGCACTAACGCTATTACAGTTGGGTGTTATTAGAGCCGGGATACCGCCCAACTCGTGATGAGGCCCTTAAAGTCTTGAACCGGCACAGTGCACAATAACGTAAATACTTTGCAATGCTTTTCACATAGTCCGTTAAAACTCTTGCATATATGGGGTGTTGCAGGAAGTGTGCCAAACTGTCAAACACCATCAGCACGCTCCCCTCCAGCCACAAAGCTATCCAGTGTGTTCTGCCCTGGGATTGTGGATCAGTGTTCACCACCAGGCTAACTTGTCGATCCCTGGGTAGGCGCTCAGCGCATGTATCACTGGCATACACACAGTGAAATGTTTTCCCAGTGTGTCTATGCTTACGCAGAAATCCTTTCATCTGTAGAGTAGCCATTAAATATCCAAGAGTATGTTTCTCTGCGCACTGATCTCAAGAACGCTATTGAAAATGCTCAACACTAGCAACGAAAGCGTGACTGTTATATTTCTTTCAAACCTAATCTCAGCGCATAGGTTTCCGCTTCACAGGAGGTTAAAATGACACGCTGATGCGTTTTGTGGGGTCTTAGATCGAAGGCCAGTAGGGTATAGCCAGTGCATCACGCATGTGCTTCCCCGTGACTGCCACCAGGCCCATGTATTCCCGGTATACACGCATTTCATCGCCAAATTTTTCATCGTGGGACTTTTCATCGCTGATTTTTTCATCGCCAAAAACCCTTCTTTTAAAACATTTTTTTTGGGGGGGAGGGGGTTTATAGGGGTTGACATATGATTATATAAGTAGGGGGGGTTTGGGGGTGGGAACCCCCCCATAAATAAAAGAAATTAAAAAAAACAGAGTTTTGGGCGATGAGAAAATCGGCTATGAAAAGCCCCACGATGAAAAAACGTAGAACCGTATTCCATGATTACGTTCGGAACTCCAATGTGGCAGGGATCAGGACACTGTCCTTACGCAGCGCCACATAGTTCATGTTATAGTATTTGAATTCAAAGGGATTTTGATCGTATGCCCCAGTGATCGACACTGTTTCAACAATTGCCATGATGATTATTTTTGGGAGTTGTCCCAGGAACAGGTTGTCTTGACTGGTACCACAGCTACTAGTAGCAATGCTGAAGACTTTAAGGGCGACTCCTTCCACAGGATTCTTCACGTTAGATATTTGCAGCACCTCTGCATGCGCCAGCATAATGGTTAAGGAGACGATCACATGTTTAATGAATAAACTCGCTGATATAATGACTAGTTTTTATTGTTCGGCGTCCCCACTCATAAGGCAAAAAGTGTCTGTGTTTCTGGATAGGTTCACTTTAAGGTCAATGCTGTTGATCAATAGTTTATCCTGAAAGAAAAGGTGCGCATGTAGACAGCCTAGTAAATCAAATACTCTACTGGTCCTGGCATTGTAGGGTCTCTTTACTTACCCCATGTTTTCGCCATCCAGCGCGGTGTTGTCAAAATGCCCCACGTTGTTGTGATAAAAGAGGCCTGCCGAGAGCTGTTTATCCAGGGTATTGTGGCCAAAATTTAATAGGCTCTCTATATAGGCCCTGTAGACATACATATTACCACTCTGCATTATCATTCGATCACCCAATGTCATGTCCACCTGATTGAACATGGTGGCTATGAGATAGGGGATTGTACCCATGCGTGTGGTAGCTGCTATGTCCGTCCCATCCGCCTTTGGTATTTTACAGGTTAGATGCAGCGTCTTATCGTTTAAATCCAGATACATGACGGTCAAGCTTGATTCAAAGAAATCTATGGGGGCTAGCGCTGATAAAGCTGCTAGAGGCGAGACCTCCATGAAGAAACTGTGATCCATACTGGTCTGGGTCGGGGGTACAGTGAAGAGATCGAGCTCCGATTTCACACATTCCCCATAGGCTCTGTGTAAGAATGCCATTGTTTTTTAAAAGATATCACCTCCTGTGTGTCTTTTAGGAATAACTTGTTTCTTATTATTATTATTTGTCTGTTCTCGTTGGGTTTTTGATCTGCTTTCCTCAAGGGATTTCGGGGGGGCGCGCAGCAGAGAAACTGACCTCTTCCACTTAACGCTCCTATGTGGTTTATAAATGAGTCCAGATCCGTCCTGGTCCTCCTTTTACTGTTTGGCGAGATGCTCAGGAACCACTGTTGTCCCGCTTCCCATGACGTCTTTTGCAATACTGGTGTCTGCCGTTTTTTATGTTTGGTTTAGCTAATTCAAAGCCGTAGCATAGGAAGGGCATTGCATGTCTAAAAAGACTTCTAAAGATACCGCCGAGCCACGCACCATACATACGGGGGTTCAGCTAAAATTTGACTGATCGCTGTAACCGGCCTCGGTCATGTGATATTCCATATAGGCCCCGGGGTCTCCATAGTTTTTCTTTTTTTTATATTTTATCCATTTTTTAAAACACAAACATACTTTACATACTCTTTTAACAGGCAACAGCACATTTTCAAAAATAATAACTCCATTACCCTCCCCAAGTCCCCCTTAAACTGGGCCTACGTCATACCTTATTACACACTCTGGGCTACCCTTACATTATGCACATCTACCATAGCATCTTGTGCAGGGGTGTTAAGACGGATTTCTGAACTCTGTCCTGGAGGCGCAGAGGTTTAGAAGGCCAACCTAATTACTTGGAACAGGGTAACCTCTGGACAAGCCAGACCAATCAGGGTAGCGATCGCGGCGGTCAAGACTAGGTCTCAAGAGGGGTGAGGGTGACTGAAAGCCCGCAATGAGCACACAAAGCAAGGACACTTACAAAATACTCCAAACAGGTGTTATATTAAAAATATATACACATTTATTCCAAGACCTTTGCAACAATGACCGTAGCGAGAAATCACAATAAAACTCTAGTAAACCAACACATACCAAACCAATACAATATATATACAAATACAAACAAGTCTAAAGTGTTAGATGCACGAAATGTGTAGTCCACCTAGAAGGGGAGGAAAACAGGCAGTGCGAAATAATGATTAGACCCAGTGGCACCTAACTAAAAGGAAGTCCAAGCCCTACGAAGAGAAGAGCCTTGTGCTCAAAAGTACCTGCGCACGCTGGTGCCAACGAGCAAAAAGGGGAGTCTCTTCGAGGGAATCAGGCAGTTCAGTTGGGTGCACAAAAGAAGATGAACAGAGTTCTGCGACTCAAGCGCAGCCTCCACTGTGGGCAGAAGCAGAGCGCGAGTACGGAAAGGCATGCTGTTTGACACAGTGGGGAAAAGCTATGGGCTCCTGCAGGAGGGCGAACAGTTCCTAGCTATGCTACTCACCGGTCCCTGATGCAAGCAGACCCAGGCTTCTCCGCGTCAGTTTCAGTGCTGGCAGGTTCAGGGGAGCAGGGGACGCCTCGTCATCGTGTAGATTCTGCAGCAGCAGAGTTGAGTTAAAGATGTCCCAAATGAAGTGAACCCGCACAGTTTGTTACCACAGCAGGGCAACGAAGCGGCCGTGTGTATCTCAGTCAAATGTACACTACTCACTTCAGACCTGGGAATGCCAAGTGTACGAATCGTGTGAGAGTGACAAGGACTCGAAATACAACACAACCTGGCAGCGGTTACAGAGCAAGACTCCTGGGTAGGCTGGTCAGTCTGCTGCATGGCCCAGAGACACTTCCGAAGGCTTACGTGCAGGAGATGGTGAAGATGCCGAGAATAGCTGTCCCCGCTATTCCAAGGGTCGAAGCACCAGTACAGGCCTTCTGGTTCGATCAGAGGTAGAAAGGGTTTCACAAAGCGACAGCAGTGCAGAGGAGCAGTCCTTCAGCGGGTCACCAGCGATTCCTCGGTTCAGCCTTGTGGTTGCAGGATACTTGGGTCCTGTATTCCCTTGTTCGTGAGAACTCAGGAGATCGACCTGGTAGTGGCGTTTCCAGCCCCCTCTTATCCACGGTTCCCTTCGCGACAAAACGGAGGGGACCCAATGGGAGATCCTCTCATCAAACACTCACACCATACGTGGACCTGTCACGGACCACGGTGGTCCCAGGCATTCACACCACACTAGACTCTCTGGCACCCAGGATGTGTATTGGGACCAGACATCCCAGCCCACATCCTGGAGGCACACACAAGGCCAGTAGAAGCCCACGAAAGCATCTGTGTTTCGCGGGAAAGTAAATGCCCAAATAAGGAAGGCCCCAGGTTGGCTCGACCTGGGGAAGGTGAAGGGGGCAAGACGGTCAGCGGACAGGACAAAGGAGCCTCATGGTCTGGCCATTTTGGGAGCCAGGCCACCATTTTGGGCTAAGCGCTTAAAACGCGCTTAAAACGCCAAAAGGAGCTCAAAAACACAAGAAACGATCGCTGCCACCATTCCCGTCCGTGATTCACTTGCACCAATCATTTACAATCCAAACAGAGTATCTAGGGCCTGTAGAAGACTAGAGACCCAAGAGAGCAGTAATTTAGCTTACAGTGCCCTCTTGTGTCATGTTGCACGAAAGCTGCAACATGATAAAGAACTACGGAAAACAGCGTTTCCCGGTACTGACTGTCTTAAGGGCATGTCAGTTTTCCCGTAAGAATGGAGCGAAAGCCCAGAGGAGTACGGCAGAAGGCTGCACTTCTCTGGCAAAGTCTAGATCATGGTGAAAACAACAGCAAAATGTTCAGGGGTTGCCACATGGAAGGAACATTACCCACAATTAAGAAATCTTTCCTAACAAGGGGTGTCTACAGTTTCTCGTCTCATACCTTCGGAAGGTGATAGGCCTGCTATGAGCAATCTCCATGACTCAACCCCGCTCCCCTAATGTTCCCCCCCTCTGCAGGATGCTTCTTGCCACACAGTGGTTTCTTCATTGGCCCATTTCAGCAAGTCCCCTCACCACACTTTTGCCACTGGTCTCTCTTTGGCTTGCCAGCCCATTGCTATTCTTCGTTTTGCCAGGATATACGGCAAGTCTTTAAGTTTATTAATGTGCGGAGCCCGTTGCGGTCTAGGGAAACCTCCTAACTGACAGGCCTTGGGTGACTCGACATCTAGAGTGATTTCCACATTTGCTAACAGTTGTGCCACTTCCCTCCAAAATCTGTCAACTTCCACGCATGCCCAAAACATATGCACAAGGTCTGCATCTATCTCCCCACATTTTGGGCACACCTGAACCTCTGCCTGGTTGAACTTGGCTACTTTACTTGGAGTCAGATATGCCCTATGCGTCACATACAACTGAATTTGCTGCAATCTTGTGTTCCTCGATACCTTTTTATGGTACAATTTTGTCCTGTTCCACCCCTCCTCGAACAGTGGTTCCCCCAGGTCTGCCTGCCATTGGTGTCTAATTTGAACTATGTTGCCACCCACCTTAGCCATCAGCAACTCATATATCTGTGATACTTCGTGCCTCCCCCTCAGATACATCACAGAAAGATTCAATGACTTAATCCGGCTGCAAAGGCATTACAGAGTCCGGCCATTTTTGTTTTAGGCTTCTCAAAAGACTGGCATGCGTGATATATTGCCACCTAGGTATTCCAGTCTCTCCCACCAACTCCTCGAATCCCTGGGGTACCCCATCTTTAAGTACATCTCCAACTGTAGCTACCCCTGCGGGTTCCCAACTCTTCCACACAGTCTTTCTAATCTGTTTGTCCGAACCTCCCAGCACTACCAGTGTTATCAGGGGGGAGTACCGAGATGCCCCTCCCATCAGTTGTCTGGCTTTGCCTCATACCTCACGCCCGAGGTACAAAAGTAGGCCTTCATCGATTTTGTACGAATCTGGCAACCACATAACCTCTTTTAAGAAGAAAGGGGCAGCTGCCGTACCCAGTAGCCCTGATTCTGATGTTTGTTTGTCCGATAGCCACTGGGCCACAAACTTTAGTTGACTAGCTATGAAGTATGTTTCAAAGTTAGGCAGCTTTATGCCTCCGTGCTCATAGGGGTTCTGGAGCTTCCATAGTGCCACTCTATTTTTGGAGTTGTGCCAAATGAAGCTCCTGCATATGCTGTGTAATCTCTTAAAAAAAAAACTTTCGGTATTGCGTATGGGACATTCACAAAGCAATGCAAGAGTCTAGGTAGGACAACCATCTTCACCAGTGCTGCGCGCCCCATCATGGACAGTGGTAATTTCATCCAAAAGGACATGCTATTCTCGATCTTGCCTACTGCTTTAACCGTGTTCTGCATATGTTCCGCCTTGGGATTGTGGTATATATCCACTCCTAGGTACCTAAATTTATCTAACTCCCACTTAATCGGCAGTACTGGTAAGCTGTGAGTGCGCCTCATCCTATAATCTCCCCGGGGGTACAAACTCGATTTGTGGTAATACTTGCCATATGATAACCAGAGGGGCATGATCAGACAGGACTTGTGCTTTATAGTCAGCCTGTGTGAACTTGTGTATGGACTCTTCTCCTACAATTTCGTAATCTAGTTTTGTATATACATTTTCTGGGGCTGAATACTGGGAATACATTTGGTCTTGCGGGTTCCTCCTTCCCCACACATCCGCCATTTTTAGCGTGCGCAATAACATAGCCAGCTCTTTAGCTGCAGGGGTTGGACAGGCGAACTTATCATCCAACCTGTCTCTTGTCGGGTCTACTGTACAATTAAAATCCTCCCCCCATATCAGTGCACCGTCTCTATGTGGGGTAATCTTGGGGTACAGTGTTTTAAAATAAGTAATGGTGTCTTGATTCGGGGCGTATGTGTTCACAATGCATATTTCCTTATTTTCTACTAGGTCTCTATAGCTGTCCTGCCATCAGTGTCCAATGGCGTTTGGAGAACCTTGAAGGGGACTTGTGGTGCCACCCAGGTCAGGACCCCCCTGAAATATGCCAAGTAAGCTGAACCCACAGTTTGCCCGCTCCATTTCCTTGTTAACATCTCTTGCTTCTCTTTAGTGAGGTGAGTCTCTTGTAGAAGCGCTTTGTCTATTTTTTGCTGTTTCAAGTATGTCATGATCCTATTCCTCTTCATGTAACTATTCATTCCCCGGACATTCCAGGTCACAATTCTGAGATCACCCATGGTCAACCACCATCGCACGTTCTTGCTCTCCTCCCATATTCCTGCCTTTGTCCATATGTTGACTTCTTGGTTTGTATCTGTAGGCCCCACCCCCTTTAACCTCCCCAACTCCCACCTCCCTTCCTTCTCCAACTACCCCAACTCCCGCCCATCCCTCCCCTTGAACTATCCCCAACTGTTGCCCAGCTCCATCCCTGGATCTCAGGCTAGTTCTAGTTCCTTTCTCTGTACTGCCGATACTCAGATCTCTGCCGGGGGATACAGCACTACCAGTATCCCGACTTAACAGTATCAGGCAATAATATTGCGGCAAAAATGTCGCTGGTGAAAAAAATTGCGGCAAAAATGCTGTGGTTTGACCCGGTAAAGGCATCCCCCATTACACCATTTAAGGAGATCGCGGGTTGCGGAGGGTGTCCCCTGCTCCCCTTAAATGGTATAATGGGTCTGGTGGTTGCGGGGGTGTCCCCTGCATCCTTTTCATTCTTGTGGCGCAAAAAACAACAGGATTTTTGAAGCAATATTTTGTATTCGATGCCATTTCTGCAGCGATTTTATGACATGGATCCGACTAAACTACCTACAGGGGGTGATAGCGTGTCTCCTGGTGCTGCTAATCTAAAGCAGAACCTGTGTATCCTGCTTTAGGCTAACGGTATATTGCAGTGTACGTATACTTAAGCCCTTGTGCAAACCTTTCCGTCCAATCTCAATATATTCTACATTATAATCTAGTCCCAAAGTCAAGATCTGTGCTGTACTCATCACCTCATAACATCTGCTTGTCCAACATTACAGCACAGAGAAAGTACAGGTTCAATTATCCGTTCTGCATTCTGTCTGGTCATCCTCTCCTGACGGACAATTCCTCACGTCCAACCATGCTGTCACATCCTCTGGAGTTTTATAAAAAAGGGCCTTGTTCTTTTAAAACACTTTCAGCTTCACCAGGTACAGCAGCATATATTTGTTGCCCGCATCATGTAGCCTCTGTTTGACCGACACATAATTCAGGCGCTGCCTCTGTACCAAGAAAGTGTAGTCTGGGTACGCGGGGATGGTCCCAGATGCTCTGGTTATCGCTCCTCCTTTACGAAAATGCTCCAAGACCTTCTCTCCATCTTTGTAGTTCAATATCTTGGCGATGATTGGCCGCAGGGGGGCTCCCGGTGGCGGTCTTCTGACCAGGGCCCCGTGCACTCTCTCCACTGCAAACCCCTGGGTGAGTGATCCACCTGCTATCTCTTGCAATAGCATGTTCTCAACATAGTTTGTCGGGTCCGTTCCTTCTTCGCCCTCCGGGAGCTGCACAATACGTACGTTATTTCTGCATGCACGTCCTTCTGCTTCTTCTGCTCTGTTCTCCAGATTGCGCACTTGCTGTTGCAATGTGTGGACCTCCTTGGCATTAGCAATGAAGATGCTTGTATTAGCTTTCACATCTTTTTCTAGTCTCTGTGTGCTCAGCCAGCGCTCAGACATCTTGCCGCAGTAGATAAACATGCACACTTACTGCGTCAATCTTGAATTCGAGCAAGGTCTTCAATTCTGCGATAGCAGTGTCAATCTTGCTCTCCCACAATGCTTTCAGCTCGGCAATAGCATCCAGTATCGGTTGGTCATTGCGTGTTTGCATCACTTCGTCCTGCGGGCCTTGACCCTTAGTTTTGACCACTTCCGTTGCTGGCGTCGATTTAGCAAACTCTTCTATTGTAGGCTGCTTTCCCTTGTCTTTAGTCAGCTTAGTTGCCATTTTGGTAATCGGAGGGGCCCTTCGCATCAGATGTTGCACTGCGACAGATTTGTACTCTTGCATTGAGGGCTATTTGTCCTGTCCCCGGGGGCGTATTCTTAGCCCCTTACTCTCCGTTCGTGGCCAGTGCAGTTGTAGCGCAGTGCAATGTCCCACCTGTCTTAATTGCCCTGCGTTCCCAGTATTATTGTTGTTTCCTGTCTTGTCGTACTGTCTATCCTGGGTCCATTGTCTGGTTTTGGCTCCTTTTGGTTAGGTGGCCTTGTGTTGTGGGGGGAATCCACTGTCCTAACCCCCCCATCGTTGTCTCCCAGTTTAGTGGTGACGGGACGTGGAGTACACCTGCTGCTTCCACCTCTTTCTACTTCTGTTGTACCACTTTCCGGTGCGCGGTTGCGCTCTTGCCTTTGGCGACACCAGGCTTGCTGTAGCGTCGCTAGTGGCCACTCCTATACTAAGGCCAGCACCTATTCACCGGGATTCTGCAGTCACTGCCATCTTTTGGTCGTGGTTGTGCCCATCTGTGTCACTGCCTACTTCAGTGGCAGAGCTTTATGCTCACTTTCTGTGTTGCCACAATCTGTGGTGTCTCCTTCAGTTCAGTACCCCCGTTGTGGTTGCTGTGTACAGCTGCGATATTTCTTTCCTTTCCTGCTACTGCTGCCTGGCCCTGGTGCATTTCTGTCTCCATTTGGAGCTTTACGTTGCTGGCCTTATTATTATTTTGATTTCAGTTTATCCGCCTTCCTTCCCTCTGCTTTTCAGGCCCCTACTTCGTCTTTGCACTCGCATCCGACCCCTGCTGTTAAGTAAATCGCCACATTGAGAGCAACATCAGGGCTAACCCGCTCGTGAGGGTTACTGCACTGTGGTGTTCCACGGTTGCTTGGTTTGCATGCTCCCCTTGTATCCGGTAGAATCCTCAGCATGGGGCTCCTCCTCGCCCAAGCTATCCCACATGTCTATTGTCTCTGCCGTGGTTCACCTCCTTGTATAATGAGATTACCGAGTATCTGTCTCTGCTGGGCTTCCGCAGCGTCAAACTCTGTCCGATGCTTGGGTGTGTCTGCAATACTGTTGCAACAAATCCGTACATTTGAATCCTTTGAAACTTGTGCTGGCTGCCGTCTCACCGACTAGGTTTTGTTTGGGCATGAGCAGCGTAACTGTGCAGCAGTGACTGTTACAGTATAAATGTCCTGTGACGTCCATCAAGGTTCGCTGTGTATGAAGCTTGATTCCTTTCCGCTCTCAACCTTAGAAGCGTTACATAGCCCTATGACTTGTTTCGTGAACGATGTTCGCCCTCATCAGAACGGTCCCAACAGTATAACAAGTTTGTTCGGTATTGTACCTTGCATCATTCGACCGCATTGAAGTGCATCACATATCCTCATGCACCGGCCGGTATTCTAATGTCTCATGCTGCTTGTTTATTTCCCTCTGGGACACCCTCGGCTGTAGATCCCTGCACCTTACGATCTTGAGGGCTGAGTGCATCCGTTTCGGTGTGCCGTGCATCTTGTTATTCCGCCATGCATTCCGTCTCGCCCGCTTCCACGGCGGCTCCCGATGACAACGGGACCTGGGGTTCTTGCTTCCACTGCTCTTATCAATCCTTTTGCTTTTATTCCTTGGTTTCAAGGCGGTTGTCGGATGGTAGGCGATGTGTTCGAGGGGGGAGAGGTGAAAGGATTTGAGCAATGCAAGAAGGAGTTTGACATAGGGGAAAAGCATAGGTATTCTTACCTCCAGATCAGACATTGGCTCTCCCAGCGGGAGATTCAACAGGCGGGTTTGTGCTCTCTCACCAACTTTGAAAAATACTTAGACACAGACTCCAGGGACAGGGGGGTGGTATTGTCCATCTATAAACTGATTAAAGGCCAGGAAACGCTGCCAGCGAGGAAGTATATGACCCTATGGGAGCACGATTTGGGGGTGGTTATTGAGGAGCAGGAATGGGTTAAATTGTGGTCTCAGATCCCGAAACTCGCCATATCAATTCAAATCCGGGAGATATCGCTAAAGCTGATGACGAGGTGGCACTTAACCCCAACCAGGCTAAATAAAGTGTATCCCAATGTCTCGAGGCTTTGTTGGAGGGAATGTGGCTTGGAGGGTTCCTGGGCGCATGTTTAGTGGGAATGTCCCTAAATGGACTCATTCTGGACACAGGTGCTTCAGGCCGTCGCCCAAGTTCTGGGAATTCAGCCGACCCAGGATAGGGGCTTGGCCTTACTGGGCCTGAACTACTTGCTTACATCTCCGTCCTCGAAAAGGGATTGCAAACTCTATGTTATAATGGTGATGGCAGCGGCGCTAGTACTAGCCCGGAGGTGGAAGTCGAGGCATCCCCCTCAGGAGCACGAATGGGTTGCTAAATTGTGGTCTCTCGTGGCGGTTGAATGGCTCACTTATTCTATTCAGGGCCAGCACATGCGATTCTCCTCAAACTGGGCCAGTTTGCTGACTTTCCTAAAAGCGGGGGCCCGTCGGGCATGGTGTGCCAAGGCTATGGAACTTCTGGTCATTATCAGCCCTCAGGACACATCAGATCTGCGATGAGTTGGGTCACCTATCCACAGCAAATCTGTGAGGAAGTCGGCTTTTGATCCTGACTCCTCCAGATGCCCTGGTATTCTGGCCGAAAGACTTTAGAGGGGTTAGAACATTGTGTGCGGTTCTTATGCATATCAAGACTGGGAAATAGGGGACCTGTTGGATCAGGAGGTGCGGGGGGACAGGGGGTGGGAGGGGGACTAAGGGGGTTGTTTTATTTGTTTCTGTTGAAATTCTCAGTTGCATTTATTGGAAAAGTTAATAAAAATATATGGTAAAAAAAAATGTTTTTTAGAGACAGGGTCGTAATTAGGTTTGTAGTATTGAATGTTCACAATATTGTTGTTGTTCCCTTTAATCTCCAGGGTTCTAAACAGCGGGGCATAGCTGTCCCCCACCCTTTGATACTCCACAATATTGCTGTGAAGCAATTAGTTATGAAAAAAAACAATGTCAGCGCAGGTATTGTTCCATGGTTCTTTACTTCCAATCTGTTTCACGGTTCCCAATATGTCACGCAGTCTCCCCGTTGTTGAAAACCTAACAGATGCCTCTGAACCCTGTAAAAAAACGTTCCGCTAGTTCGGTTCTAGGTGTAGCATTGTATCGCAGTACTCAGGTATGATTGATGCAGCTTTGTTGATGACTCTGACAAGTTCCTGTATGTTTCGATAATAACCCTCAGAAAACCCGCCCGACCAGAGCCTTGGAGGGTTTGTTCATTTAATGATAAACATGGCTTCCCCTGGGGTTAAAGTGTCCCAGGATCGGATGTACTGCACTTAAGTGAGCGCCACCATCCATTGCGCCTCCAAATGTACATGTTTGGCCAGCTTCACAGTAAAGTTAGAAATGTTTTCTGTGAATGTCTCGGCTGAAGTGTTGCTGGGTGGCATAATATAAAAAGGTGTAGAGTCCATGCCGCCCCATTACACACCCGTGGCCTCTAGGGATCCGGCAGGTAGCCAACTGCTGAATTTGTCAGGCCACCCCAGTAACTTGACTAGATGTTGTTTCCTAGCTCCACAACCTTTACTTTTTATGACTTTTTCTAATCAATAAACTCGTTGTTGGTCTTTACTGATTTTCTGGATCTCCACCCTGTAAAAAACACCTTGAACACTCTCACCCAAATGATCAATTAGTCTGTATATATAAAAGCTGTTCCTTTGAGTCACTCCATCTATACGAAAGATCTTGTTGTTGTAGTTCTGCCCAAACCCCTATGTGAAGATGGCTTTGTGTTTTAAAATCTGCACATGATCCCCTTTTTAATGGGCGTAAGTATCATCTCTTTAAGAAGTCTTTTGCCGTACAGTTTTTTCTAGACCTCCATGGAGTTCTGCGCCATTACACCAGCAGGGGTGGTTTTAATAGATCAATGTTGCCTGTTATACACATTTATAAATGAGGGTAACACCTCCATATATCTATGGTTCTTTTTACCCGTGAAGAATCACCAGAGCCGTGTTTTAAAGGTGCATATAAAACGTTGTACAATAGAGCCTTTAACTTCGGAGTGTACTACAAAGTGATGCACACTTTGCTGCTTTAGAAGACTCTGCAGCAGCTTATTTAAAAACTCCTTACCAGTGTCCTTCTGTAATTTAGCGGGAACTCGCCCTTTGTTAAATATGCATTTAAAAGCTGTCATCATACTATGACCAGTCTTGTTCTTTAAGGCCTCAACATAGGGGTATTTTGATAGACCGTCAATGACGGTTAAAATATAGCGAAAACCACTGTTGTCTTTGCAAATCTGGCTCAAATCCGTAATATCTACCTGCCATTGTTGATCGATGTCAGATACCACAGTCATTCACCCCGTTTTAAATGTTTCTGGGACGGCTTCTGTAGCGTGTAGGCCTCCTCCCCTGAATGCCATGCCTTGACAGCACCCTGTGACATCTCCTCACCATCGGTTTGCAGTTTACGACACAGGCTGTCAACCCCCCCATAACTACCAACACCCCCTTCATCATAATATATTTTTGACAGCTTCAAGTCAGGCATGTTCACCCCAAACCTCTAAATATAAAGACACATCCAGATTTTATATACAGATTTCTATTAACATTTAAAACATGCATTTCTATTCAAAATGTATTTGCATGAAATAGTTTGGGGTTTGACAGTTGCTGCACGATGATCAGTCTTGCTATAGATTCTGTAGTACATGAGATTACTGCACAGACACATTGCACACCACCGCCTCGATAAGCAAACATGTTGACATTCCATTAGGCGTTCAATTAAATATACTTTATCCCCTCCCACTTGCAAACTGTTTTCTCAATGATGTTTCTAACACCTATCACACACATGTGTCTAAACTGCTTCATTTTCAGAAGAGGGTTATTTGCCGATTCTATAGCCCATAATGTTTTAGACATGCATTGTTCAGTCCCTACGCCAATCTTTATCTGTGTCAGAGGCTGCATCAATCACAGCATATCAACAAGATGTTTAGAGCTCAACACGTGACATATTTTACGTAGCAAATTATCTGTGTAAGATATCTTCAAACATTTGCAAGCATCCTGCTGGGGATCATCAGTTTTATGTATGTAGCACCATCTGCAAAAGTGTTGTTTTAAACACACCCCAGCCACTATTGCCGTAAACCCCTGGGTATCCCGGATAGCAGCGCGAAAGAGAGCCGTTGAGTCAGTATTGGTCTCCATTAGCGAAATACATTCCTTACACAGACTGTTATCGCGATCCCCAGGGTTTTTCATTCATTTTGAACAGCAAGCAAAATGAACAATTACATTGGGCCTCATTACGAGTCTGGCGGTAGCCGTGCCGAAAATACCCGGCAGGCTGCTGCCGGGCTCGTAATACCATTCCGCCTCCTTGATTGCCGGACTCACCGGGGCATTACAACCCCAGTGACCCGGTAATTCCGGAGGCAGAATTCTGTAAATCCCCATTCCCATGGAGTCCCATAGGACTCCATGGGGATGGGGACCATGGAAACACTGGTTCCCTCTATGACAGAGCCCGTGTTTCCAAGTCCGCCTGCATGCGGGTGGTGTTAATCACACCAGGTCAGACCTGGTCAGACCTGGGGGGAGTGACACCTCCTGCCTGCAGGACTCTGAATCAGCCGGTCCGGAAACAATGGTGGCAGCGGTTTTACCGCCACCTTTCTTTCTGGAACGGCAGGGTCGTAATGAGGCCCATTGTCTTTAATGCTATTGGTCTACAGTCCTGAAATATGATATTATCACTAGGTCCCGGGTTTTCAAGTTGATTTGGGCAGCATTAATAGTCTCCTCACTCCCGCACACAGGACCCTGTTTTTCATTGAGTCCAGCGGTGGCAGGGGCAGTTTCAGGCGTCATCACTGCATCCGACTGTAGAGCCATAGATCCACAGTGCCTGTCTTTAGAGCCCACATCGGCCACAAATGGCTGCTCCACCATCGGATTCCGGCCATATATGCTCTTCCTAAGATCCACAAAGGACTCATACCTCGACTTTTTCCCCCAGCCTTGCTAATCTGTATGTGGATTTATTTGAACGCCAACACATCTATCCTGGGACCAATCCATATCTCGCCCATTTAACTATATGGCGGCGTTACATTGACGATATTTTTGTGATATTCAGAGGCTCAGAACACGATATAGAGGCTTTCCACACCTGGCTCAACTCCCTCAATCCCCATCTCAAGTTCACATGGAGAGACATAGATTTAACACCCATTTCCTCGACCTTGCCATCTCAGCATCTAGTGCCTCTCCTCGAGCGTTTACAAGAAAACCACAGACAGAAATTCTTTGCTTTGCTACTCAAGCTACCACCCTAAGGCACTCAGAAATAATCTCCCCTTTGGGCAGTTCCTGCGCTATAGAAGGCTGTGCACACAGACTCCAGACTATACCAGACAATCCAAACAACTCCAAACGCAACTCACCGAGAGAGGTTACCCTAGGAGGATTATCAAGGACACCTGTAAAAGAGCCAGGAACATTCCACATTCCATCACCCTACAACAGCATACCAAACCCAGAGAGTCTAACACCTTCACAGCTGTGTTCAGTTTTTCACCTCTTCTCAATAAAATCAAACAGGAAGTAAAAAGACTTTGGCCTATTCTCAACACAGATGCCTCCAACATCTCTGTTCCACGATTTGCCCTTAAGAGACATTGCAACGTGAGAGATAAGGTCGTCAAGACTCTGATACCTAGCATACACAGGCAAGAGCCCACCCAGGGTACCCTTTGGAATACTCCACCTATCAAGGGACATGCGCCCTGTGGAAACTGCTCCATGTGCGCCCAGACCGCCAGAACTACACAGATAGAGATTGGATGGAAACCACCATGGATACAGAACACATTTACTAATTGTAACACCAAAGACGTTATCTACATGATAACTTGCCCCTGCAACCTGAGGTACATTGGCATGACCATTAGGCTAGTTCGAACCCGCATGACCGAACACAGATCATGCATAAGAACGAACAAGCTCACTGCACCCTTGATGTCCCATTTTTCATCAAAAGGACACACTGCGGATCAGTTCAAGTGGACTATCATTGAGAAAGTCACACCGCCCCGCGGAGGCGGCAACTATCACAATATGCTCTTCAAGAAAAAACAGATATGGATTTATAGACTCAACATCTACTCTGAAGGCTTTAAATGAACAAATCCAGTGGCACGAACTAGCAGTGCTGTCCTGAATCCACACTCCTTGCAGCACCAGAAGTGCCCTGTTCTCTGTTCACCTCCCTTGTTTGACCCTTCTGGTTTTTTCGTGTTTTTGCATGATTTCACATTTTTTTCATGATTCCCTCGTGATTTTCTCAATTTACACCATTTTTTCTGATCCATCCTTATTCCCATCTGCTCTCCATTCATCCTTATACATCTTTTTCGTTGCCAATTGTTGCCCTTGAACCACCCCCCCAACTCCCCTCTTTTCCCTAGTCTCATCCACAAGGGACCAGGTCCTTCGCAGCACCGACGGAGACCACGCTCCAGTGCCTGACCTCTGCCAGTCCGAGCGCGCTCTTCTGCTGTGTTGAGAGGCGCTCGGGCTTCTTTTTCCTTTTCTCCAACGTGTGAGGCGTTTCCAAGGAGTCAGCCGCGTCATTGCGACGCAAGCACATTTTCCCGCTCTTTTTATAGGCGATGGGGCTTTTTTTGTCAGAATCGCCAGCCCTGAGATGTACAGCAAGATACAGCACACGGACAACACGGAGGCAAGCAGCAGCCCTCTAACAGGTACGGCCCACACCCATGCATCATGGACCAGTTCTTATTTAGCCTCTGCCATGTATTTTGCTGCCCATCCTACCACCTTCATTTGGTTTGCTTTTCCAACAGGTATACCTGACCTATGCGTCTAGTTGCTGCTTTTTCCATCTGTTTTCGGTGCTTTGAGCAACCTTTGATCACTGATCGCCTCCTGCCTCCTCTTAAGGACGCCTGCCCAGAGGTATGGTTTTTCAGCTCTCCACCCTGGCACACACCTTGAACCTTTTTTGGGAGGTTGCTGCCCCCGCAACCCCTCTTTGTTTACCACACAGGGGCCCACTGCATTTGCCCTGTTTGCACACCTTCCACCAACCTGTGTGCACGCCGCCCTTCCCCCTTCGGTGGTGCCCACCAGTCACCTTAAGAGACGTTTCTTTTTCACTTTCCCACTTCCCTTACCCTTTGGCGGTGAGACACCTCACAGGTGCTCAGGCACCCTCACCTCTCCTGTATTTATTGACCTATTTAGTTCTTGTTCCCACATGCTCACCCCAATGCATGAAGACCTCCACCCTAATGCTTGCATGCATTGATTGTTGCTAGTCTTCCTTAATTGCCCTTCCCCCTCCTTGATTGCTTTTCTCCATTTCTCCCCCCCCTCTCCCTTTTGTCTCCTCACAGGAGACACCAGCAATTTCTCTACTTGTTCAGCATCTCTCTGAACCTCGGCAACCCAGCTTGCATTTCTAATCACGGTCCTGAAGAAGATGGCTCGAATTTTCTACACCATTGAAACCGGTCGACCCCTTTCGGTCATGAGGGCTCTCATGACCCACCTTTGATCTCTTCTACACCAAAAAAGAGACTCTATTTTCTGAAAATCATTCTCTGTAGCACACTCATTACCACCGAGTGAGCTAAATATTTTTATAAGAGCCATTTTTTAGCCCTCCAGCCCTCTGGCTGTGTTTTACTGCTTCACCCACCAGTGGTCTCTCCAGCTGTACTGTTTCACACCCCAACCACGGTGACCTGCGGGCACTATTAAAGTTGTACACTTTGGATGGAACATAAACAGTTGACCTGTTTCGCAGGTTGTACCCACGCTTAAGATCGAGCAGCCTCAAGATCTAATCCACAGCTTTGTTGAACACTGCTCAACCTTCTGGAGAACACCATTTTTTAGACCTTTTCACTTTTTGACGACCTTTGTCTGCCTACAGACACTGCCACTAGTATAGAAGGTTGAGGGACAACACTCTCCTCTATATCTGTTAGATAGGCGATACACCACACGCTACCCAAGGATAGGCACCCCCGCCAGGGTTAGGGTGTTCTTCCTTAGGGTAAGGTACGCCGAGCCGGGTGGCCCTCTCTTTTTCTGTGTTTGAGTGTGAGCACTCTAATTGATCCATTTCTTTGCATACTTAAGATGCACCTTGAATACCTGCCTTCCTAAAAAACCGTTGTTATTGTGCTACCATACGTTTCCTTGTTAACAGTTAAAAGGATGATCACGGTTGTACGGTGTCCTTTAGCTTTTTAAGCTTTCCCTGTTGTTTTCAGGACTTGCTCCAAAACCACATCATTCTCCTCCCAAAACTCTTCACGTTCATAGTCGGCCATCAAATCTTGAGCATCTACCATCCCATCGTACACCATAAAACAATCTGAAATATAACTATCCTCGAAAACCTCTGGGCTTCCTGGGGGTGTTTCCCCTCTGCATAACCGTAGCTGTTCATAATCCCTGTTTCTAAAATTTCACACCTGATAGCCCCTGAAAAGCTGAAAGAGCGCATGTGTTTCGCAGGCCTACCACAAAGGCTATATAGCTGCGTTGTAAACCCCTCCGCCTGCGCATCATAGCCTTAGAACCAGCCCAGTAATTTTCGATCAAAGCTATATCCAAGTTTAATGTTACTAGCTGTTGAAGCCAACTCTCTAGACTATGTCATTAAAATGTTAAAATCATGATGTCATCTATACTATATATAGAATTTATATATGCTTCATATGATATGATATGTAATGGCTTTTAAAACGCGCCTATACACAAGTGTTTCAAGGCGTGACAAGGCAAGGGAGGGGAACAGAGGGAAGACAGAGACAACAATCTAACTATGCCAGGTGACATTGAGATTGCGCAAGTGCAGGGAAGGGGGGAAGGGAAAAGCTGTGCGGGAAGTGCAGTAAATAGGATAAATAGTAAATAAATAACAACAATTAATAAGAAGTCTAGCCAGCTGGTGGCAGGTGCAAGGGTAAGTACAGACATCAGGTGTCAAATGCTGGTAAGGGGCTGTGAGGATACAGAAACAGCCCCAGAGTACAAGGGTTGGCAGGGGTGCAGTGCAGGTGTGGAACTGGCGGGGAGGGACCTGGGCCCAAGAACAGAGGGTAGCCAGGACACCAGTTCAGTTTCAGTTTCAGTCAGGAGTTTAGCAGGGGAGAGGAGGAGAGAAAGCAAAGAGGAAAGTCATGAGGTGCTTCCGGAACCAGAGATGGTCTCCTCTATTTTTAGAGAGACAGGGAGGCTGTTCCAGAGGGTGGTCCCAGCCGAAGAAGAGATCAACCACCCTATTGTTGCTTGGAGAAGCGACTGACCCTGAGAGAGTTGGAGGCGGATGAGCGAAGTGCTCGAAAAGGAAGATATTTAGGAAGAAAGAGTTGAAGATATTGAGGCCCCAGACCCTAGAAGGCCTTGTGGACAATGCAGAGGGTTTTGAACTTAATCCTCTCAGCCACTGGGAGCCAGTGCAGAGATTTCAGTCCTGGGGAAATGCAATCCATGGACTTAAGGCCAAGGACAAGTCTTGCAGTCCTGTTTTGGATGAGTTGCAGAGGGCGGAGAGTAGAGGCAGGCAGATTTAGAAAGTGGCTGTTGCAGTAATCCAGCCTAGAAAGAACCAGAGCTCTGGAGACAGTGAGCTTCTGGGGAAAGGAGAGGAAAGGAAGAATACCTCTGAGGAGGTGCAGCTGGTAGTGTGACTTCTTAGAGACGTCAGAGATGTGAGGAGAGAAGGAGAGTGTGGAGTCGAATATGACACTGAGGTTGTTAGCCTCACAGATGGGAGCAGGAAGAGGGCCAAGAGAGGCCGGCCAGAGTGAGTCAGGAAAGGAGGGAGCAGGTGTGCCGATGAGGAGAATCTCAGTCTTACTGGCATTAAGGCAGAGATCATTGACGGCACACCACTCCTGGATAGCAGACAGACAGTCGGAGATGAGAGAAGGAGAAGAGGTGGCTGAAGGGAGCCTGAAAATGAGCTTCCTCCGTATTGCACTGAATGTTAGTGCAGAGAGCAGCAATGCGGTGGGCAAGAAGTGGCAGGTATTGGTTAAACAGCCAGGGAGAGAGGTTAGACACCTGGGGGAACACCACACGTAGAGAAAGAGGAGAGGAAGGACCCAAGTTGGACCTGGGAGGGTCAATCGGAGAGGAAAGAAGACAGCCAAGCCAGGGACTGATCAGTGATACCCAGGTTAACATTAAAGGCCAAACCTCTCTCCGGCATCATCACTGTGTCACTCTGCAAAACCCTAAATTCACAGTCCCTGTCTTCAGATCTCACTTCACCCTCCATAGTCATCCAGGTAGCACCACCACCCGCTGCTCCAATGTTTATACACATTTGTATATAAAATATATATTCACTATATATCAAAGCATCTCAACCAAATTTCAAAACATTTTTATAACCGTTTAATACCCACTTTATATAAAATATACATTTTATATCAAATCAATATCATTTTTTATATAATTTTGATAAAAAAATGTATATTTACTTTATATCAAAACCCTATTAAAAGGAAAGTAAGGCTAAGGCTGGAAGCAGGGGGCCTTCCCACCTGTCAAAATTTTGATGTGCGTGAAAGGGGGCCCCATACACTACGGAGATAGAGCTTTGCCTATGAGCTTGAAACATATCTGTGGTTGCTTGTGGTCTCGTGCAGAAGGGATATGACCTATAAATTCAGGCTGGGCTGCCTCTTTTATGGTGGAACCAAGCCTAGCTGCAGTGGAGAAGGGGCAGCCCCGTCCCCACCCCCCTTGGCGCTTTAGAGTGAGGCGAGATGCATTTGAAGCACTATGATGGGCCAAAAGGGAGGTGATGGGAGTGGACCACCTCCCGGTACAAAAGGACCCTACGTCAATATAATGAAATATAATCAACCCACAGAGTATAGCATAGGGTGCGAGCAGCGTTGCTATTTTGCGTAGTTATTAGTAACTATAAGTAGAAGGGAAGGCATGCGCTGCAAATTGTATGCACTAGGCCCAAATTGTGAGACACAGGAAATCTCCAGCCATGCCCAAGCTCTCTTGAGGACATCCCGCACCCTCAACCACCACAGCGCCTATTCATTGTTCTAATAGTGTTGCAAAGATGTTCGAGAGGAATGTGCCACACAAGGCCGTGATCATAGACCGGTGCCTGGTGTGCATGTTATCTCACACTGGCCAAAGCATGACCCAGCCCCTCCCCAGGCGACCATGAGTTAAAGCCCATATAACTGACTGTTAGGGAGAATTCTCTGTTTATGCTGAATTTCCTAACCTAGTGAGTCCCCCAGCAGCTTTGCTGGATTTCTGGAGTTTGTTTTTTTCCATCCTGCTAAGAGTGAGTCTCTTTTCTCCCACTCTTGGACGTGAATGTGGTTAATTCCTTTGAATGGCAATGTGTTCTATGGGCTATGGGGTATTTTACTCCATAGGGTCTCATGTGTTTTACTATGTGTGTTACACCGCACTCTCCGTGCCGTAACACTGGGGCATCCTAGAGGATCCCCACCATAGACTCCATACCCTGGGACTGACTACTGTCTCCCAAGGCATGTAAAGTCACCGTTGGCTTTACTAGACCTAAATTTACTAACAGAACTAGTACAAACCATCCAATTGTGGACGTACTGGTAGGGGTAATTCGATTACCCCTAGATCTGTTATTCGAGGGGGCACTGTCCCGTCCCCCCTCGTCGAGTTTTGGCTGGTGGCAGTGGAAACTACTTGTTATGTTCGACCCCGAATATAATTCTATGGGATTCTTCCCATTGCTGGAGGCTAATACTTTTTCCAGTTAGTCTCTAACATGCCACCGGTTTATTTTTCTTAAATAAATCTACCAGTTGGTATTTTCTGCCAGAACTCGGTTTTTAAAATGGCGTCTGTGTTCGCCTCTGAAACTCCAAACCAAAGGTTGAGCCCTTTGTTCCTCTTTTGGCGGGCTTCTGCACAGAAGCCCTCCAAAATGGTGCCATTATGCCTAGGTACCACAGGGGGTGTGGGAGGGGGTTTAGGCACCCTGGACTGAGTTGCCTTGCCAACTCAAGGCGCACTCTGGTGTGATTGGCCCAAGTGGTGAGCCACCCCGCTCCCCACTTAGCGTGTTTTGATTGACAGCTAGGCTGAATGAATGGGGGTTTGCTGCATAAAAGCAGGGCTTTTGGGACTGGATCTTCAGAAGTCACCACAGGACCTAAGAATCCGACGAGGGTAAAGCTGAGCCGACCTGCAACGACGACACCTCCGGTGGAGCCCTACTGAACCGACTCACCACTTCCCAACGACAGAGGAGATCTCCCGGGTGGAGAGTCTTCTTTCCCTGACTGGTGGGAACAACCAGTCCCTTTGCTTTTTCTTCGCTTCCAGGGCATAGTGGTCGAATTGCCCGTGCTGAGCAACCCGGCAACCGGATAGCCACTAGCCTGTACCGCGACCAAAAGGTGGTGCCTTGTGATGGAGCACTCCGCGGCTGGTCTCTTCCCTGGTGGTGCAACGATCTTCAACTTTCCTTCGACGAGATCGTCTCATCTCTTGGCAAAGCCCCGACTTGCATCCACCACCAGGAACAACTGCCCCCGCCGGAGCTGTCTCTCCACATACAAGGTACCGTGTCTGCCTGGCTTCCCTTGTGATGGTTAGCTTGAGGTGTCTTAATCCTTGCCTCTCCCTTGGGTCGCCTCCAGACCTTCTTAACTTTTTGTTCTAAACTGGTCCAACCTTTCTGTGACAATTTGCTACAAAGACTTGAAGTGCATTTCCACTGTGATACTTTTTGGGACATAACGCCTTGCCTCTCTCCGAGTTGGCCTGGCCTCTGAACTTTGTGATCCACAGTAGACCCTGCCTTACTTGTCTTGCATTTGCTTCGTAAAAGTGTTGGTGCCGAATTGGTTTCAGACCCTGCCTTTTCTCTCCCGTTCTAACGAATATTAGAGTGCCATCTAGGTTAAAGCATTCACCTCTGTCTGCAAATAAGTGGTGCCGTTGAACCTAGACTTGTCGAAATACTGTTAGAGGAGTGAGATACTTATAGTAATTGTAATTGAAGTTGTTTGCCGTATTAGTGCCAGTGTGTTTTTCATAGATGTGTTTTTATAAATAAATAACTATATATCTTTACACCCAAGCTCTGTTCCGTGTCTGCTTGTTCTACTGTGTAAATTGCCCTATTTTGTATACTCCACATACTGCCTAACGCTTCTTGAGGGAAGTCTGACTGCTCATACACAGCTACCAAGTGAATCTGTGTGGTACAGAATGCTACCAAGTGGGTTTACTGCCAAACACCTGTAGGCCTAAATCTTTTGCAGTGGTCCCAGAGGAACTGCACAGGTTTCCGCTTAACACTGACTAAAAAATAAGACCGCCTGAATTCCATGGCACCAGGTGCCTTTTGACCACCAACCCCAAAGTAACAAGTCCTGAAATGTTCCAAGAGGATGGACAGGGCACATCGTTGAAGCAACAATTGTGTGATTTGTATTGCAAGGTGCTGGGAGGTATAAATGATAGTTCAAAATGAGGGTAGAGACCTTGGAGATGGATGGTGCGGAAGGCAATGAGTGAAATGTGTGGGTGAAGGTTAGAGTACCCCAGAACCTCCTTTTTGCCTGTCTTAAGGCCTGCCAAGTGCACAGTATGAGTGATGAAGTAGTCATATGGTAGGAGTATAATTAATTTGTTCTTTGACCTCTGACGTGAGAGGAATATGATCACTGCAGCACCCACGTGATGGAAGATGGATGGATTGGGCTGGGACCAATGGCCTGGAATTTCCTATGGAGCAGGTGGATCATGTATAGGCGCAAACGCGCAGGATTTTCCTGTATGTATTGGTCATGTATGACAATGTTTTTCTTTATAAGATTCTGCTTGTATTACATTTAGGAAGAACATTCTTAGCAGCAGAGTTCTTTGCTGTTGTTCTCATCTGCGTGTGAGATTAAAACTTGTTATCCTTACAAGATCGACTTGGGTATTTCTTGCCTAGCGGGTTGTATTCTCTCTGTGTGTGAGCGTTTAGGGGCCTGCCTTCAACTGGTGACCTCGATGTGATCCCAGCGACCCCTGTATTTGCGGAGGCTTCCAGGTCGCTTCTCCAGAAGGAGCTGCGGCCACCTACAGCGACCGGTCCCAAAAAAAACATGTGTTTCGAGTGGTTTCGCAGGAGCCATTTTAAGAGAAGTCCTCTCTGCTCTTTGAAGCGAGGCACCTCTCCAAGGAGAGTGCAGGCCGGTGTTGCAACCCTGTGACGGAGGAGTATGGATGAGCATGCACAGGTGAGTAGACTCTTGTAAGCTATAACAAGTAGGGGACAGATGCATGGGGAAGTGTGAGAGGTGTCGGCACGTGGAGAGCAAGGTTGTTGATGTGACGTGGGTGAGGATAGGGTTATTTGTTGTTAAAATTCGTACTATGAAGAGAGTATTTTGGTAAGGCATTATAAGGTAAGGCAAAGGTAAGGCTGGGAGACCCTCCTCGGAAGGAGAAGGAAGGTGGTACCACAAGACAGTATATTATTTAAAGGAGGAATATGGAAATAAAACTAGTGGTCTCATAATAGGCCTGGGATATTTAGTGGTTGTTATTTTAGCTTGTTATTGTATTATATTTGTGTTTTATTGGATAAAGAACAGGCCCTAGAAAGGGCAGTAATTGTGAGCGTTGCAGTGTGGTGTGGCATTGTATGGTTTTGTGGAGTGGTGTATGTGTGCAAGGAAGGGGGACAGAAAAGGGTGGGGGGTTCTTTTCCTGTTACAAGCAAGCATCAGCATGCACGGCACGTTATCAGTACTTTGCGGGGTCAGTAATAGACATCACTAGCATGGGGGAGGAACACCAATAGAACACATGTATAAGGCCCTGCCACTGCATCGTGACAGGGTGGAGAAATATTATAAGCAGTGGACTGCAGAGACAGGAGGAGGGGGGATGTCCTGCCCATGGCCAGGGTAGGGGTTACACAATCAGAGCATTTTGGAACACCAGCGGAACGCGGGGAGTATATCCCTTCGCAGCGTATCCCTCAGAAGGGTACACAAATTCAATCTATGTACCCGTTGTGATAGGGACCCCTTCTGCTGGGGTAAGGACCGCTTTAGCACCAGTAACACCACAGGCTACCGCTCCTCCACCCCCATATGCAAACCCGCCTGAAGTAAAAACAAAAACAAAAACAGGTTGTTGGAGATGCTAACAGAATTGCTGTTGCTAACAGAATTAAAACAGAATTAAACAGGATACAAGAATCCTCAAGGGGTGTCCGGTCATTTGGTTGACAAAAAACTGGTCGACGGGACAACTGGTCGACACCATTTGCTCGAATGCCAAATGGTCGAATTTTTTTTATTTTTTTTATATATGTGTTTTGTGGGTTTTCGTGCGGGTAAAAAAAAAAAAAAAGGGGTTGAGGGGGGACCCCCTCAAAAAAAACCAAAAAAGGGGTAAAAAAATAAATACATAAAATTCGACCATTTGGCATTCGACCAAATGGTGTCGACCAGTTGTCCCGTCGACCAATTGTTTTTGACCAAATGTCCTACAACCTCCTCAAGGGAGGTGAGGACGTAGGGGCTCCGGAATATGGGTCAGGAGAGTGGACTTCAGGAGATTTGTTGCTTAGAATGAATTAGGGAGGAATATAAAATGTATGTTTTGAAAAGGAAGGAGGCGGGGTAGGTGGACATATTTGAGATCAGATACGTGGTGGGAGATGTCGATAGGGAGGACGATAGTGACTCATTCGCAGAATGCCAGGGTGAAAAAGAAGAAAGGGGTGAAATGGTGGCTGAGAGTACCCCCCGAGGAGTAGGCACGTGGGGAAGGGGCAGGTTGAGGAATAGGACGGGTGGGTGGCGACAGTAAGAAAAAAGGGAGGTGTGAAGAAGGGCATGAGAAATGGGGTAAAGATGAAGATGCCCCTAATGCATAAGGAGGCGGGAAGAAAACAGTATGTGCCCTGGCCCCAGATGTATAAGAACAATTTAATTATGGCCCTTCCACAGCTCACAACAGGGGTGAGCAAGTGGATATACAAATTTGAAAAGCAAACAGTGTTAAGATGGATTTCTGAACTCTGTCCGGGAGGGGCAGAGGTTCAGAAGGCCAGCCTAGTTTCTTGGAACAGGGTAACCTCTGGACATGTCAGACCAATCAGGGTAGCGATCGCGGCGGTCAAGACTAGGTCTCAAGAGGGGTGAGGGTGACTGAAAGCCTGCAATGATCACACAAAGCAAGGACACTCACAGATTACTCCAAAAAGGTGTTATATTAAAAACATAGACACATTTATTCCAAGGCCTTTGCAACAATGACCGTAGCGAGAAATCACAATAAAACTCAAGTAAACCAACACATACCAAACCAATACAATATATATACAAATACAAACGAGTCTAACGGGTTAGACGCACGAAATGTGTATACCACCTAGAGGGGGAGGAAAACAGGCAATGCGAATAATAATCAGACCCAGTCCGCCTTCAGAGGCACCTAACTAAAAGGAAGTCCAAGCCCTACGAAGAGTGGAGCCTTGTGCTCAAAAGTACAATAACACCTCAAGATAACTGTCTTAAAGATAAAAAGTGGTGCTCTGAAATCCAGCACGCTCTCTCTAACAAAGTCCGAAACCTTCAAAAGAAAATAGAACTAAAACGTGAGACCTTAGCGTCCAATATATTACCGCCTACTAAGACACTCTCTAACTTCAAACCCACTACGCAATTCCACTTCTCCAAAGTCTCCATACTAGAAGTAGAGAAAGTAATACTCGGTCTAAAACCCTCCAACTGCAAAGGAGACCTATGTCCAGCACAACTCATCAAAGATGCCGCACGAGATCTAGCACCATTTATCACTAAGTTAATTAATGCCTCCTTTACCACAGGCATTATCCCCAGTAACCTAAAAGAGTCTTGGGTGCTCCCACTCTTAAAAAAGGCTACTTTAGACCCCACTATACCCACCAATTATAGACCTATTACTACGGTACCATTCCTTTTGAAGATCCTGGACAAGGTGACATATATCCAAATCCAGAATTTCCTGGAACAAAACCAACTATTAGGCTCCCGACAATCTGGCTTCCGCCCTCTTCACGGCACAGAAACTGCATTGATTGACCTTAAAGCTCAAATAGACAAAGTACGAGATTCTGGAAAACCAGCACTCCTCCTGCTACTAGACCTATCGGCCGCTTTTGATTTAGTGGACCATAAAGTCCTATATAACCACCTAGATTCTGCAGCACACTTCTCCACTGAGGCCATAGCATGGATACAATCTTTCCTTAGTGACCGCACCATGAGGGTTTTCTCACCTACAGCAGCTGCAGACCCCATCCCTATTACCTGCGGTGTGCCACAGGGATCGTGCGTTTCACCAATGCTATATAACATATTCACTAAGCCCCTGTTTGATGATTTGGACCATCTGGGTATCACGTATACTAACTACGCTGACAATACCCAGATCCTCCTCCCACTCACGGGGGTTTACGAAAAAGATCTAGCACTGGTGAACAAAATATACAGCATCGTTCAGGCATGGATGGCAACCCATGGCCTATGCCTGAACGATGATAAAACTGAGCTTCTTATCCTAGGCACCGCACCCCTCATCAATAAACTAAGCACAAATTACTCCTCCTTTATCATAGATGGGAACTGCATACAAGTTGCTAAAGAAGTTAAAACATTAGGGATCTACCTTGATTCTACCTTATCATTCTCCAAACAGGTAAATTCCCTAGCTTCCTCAACAGCCTACACATGTAAGCTCATTAGAGCAGGAAAACAATTCCTATCCCAGCACAGTTGTCTAACACTAGCCAGAGCCCTTATCATCTCTAAACTAGATTATTGTAACGCACTGTACATAGGAGTCACTAAATCCATCATCAACAAAATCCAGATACAGCAAAACAAGGCCCTCCGAGCGGCATTGAACATCCCCAGGAGAGAACACATTACAGAAACAAGAAGGAAACACAAATGGCTTTCCGCCCCTGAGAAAATCAGACTTAAAACTGCATCTCTCACATACAAATCCCTACACAACAAAGCCCCACAATACCTTAAGGACAGATTCACCAGATCACACTCCACAAGACAAACCAGACTTGCTTACACCAATCGCCTCCAAGCACCTCGTTTTAAACTGACCACCATAGGCAGAGCTAGCTTCCCAGTCAAAGCTGCTCAATTGTGGAACGAATTACCTACTACCGCAAGGCTAGAACATTCTTTTTCCAAATTCAGGCAAATTGTAATTAACTGGCTGACGACAGCTATTGCTAAATGAATATATGAAAATGCTCACGCCTGTTTGCTACACAGCATCTGTACCATATGATTGTAAACTTGTATTTGTAAACTTGCATCTGTAACTGGTAATTATCTGTAACATGTAACTGTAAACTGTAATTTATGCTCTAAGCTGTACATCTTCTTACTTTCTGCGCCCTTATACCCCAGGGTCCGGTGCGCATAATAAATACTAAACAAACAAACAAACAAACAAACAAACCTGCACACGCTGGTGCCAACGGGCAAAAAAAGGGGAGTCTCTTCGAGGGAATGAGGCAGTTCAGTTCGGTGAACAAATGAAGATGAACAGAGCTCCGCGACTCAAGCGCAGCCTCCACTGTGGGCAGAAGCAGAGCGCGAGTACGGAAAGGCGTGCTGTTAGACACAGCGGGGAAAAGCTATGGGCTCCTGCCGGAGGGCGACCAGTTCCTACCTATGCTACTCACCGGTCCCCGATGCAGGCAGGCCCAGGCTTCTCTGCGTCAGTTTCAGTGCTGGCAGGTTCAGATAGGAGCAGGGGACGTCTCGTCGTCGTGTAGATTCCGCAGCAGCAGAATTGAGTTGAAGGCGTCCCAAACACAGTGAACCCGCACAGTTTGTTACCACAGCAGGGCAACAGAGCGGCTGTGTGTATCTCAGCCAAATGTACACTACTCACTTCAGACCTGGGAATGCCAAGTGTACGAATCGTGTGAGAGTGACAAGGACTCGTAATACAACACAACCTGACGGCGGTTACAGAGCAAGACTCCTGGGTAGGCTGGTCAGTCTGCTGGATGGCCCAGAGACACTTCCGAAGGCTTACGTGCAGGACATGGTGAAGATACCGAGAATAGTTGTTCCCACTGTTCCAAGGGTCGAAGTACCAGTACAGGCCTTCTCATTCGAGCTGAGGTAGAAAGGGTTTCCCAAAGCGACAGCAGTGCAGAGGAGCAGTCCTTCAGCGAGTCACCAGCGATTCCTTGGTTCAGCCTCGTGGTTGCAGGATACTTGGCTCTTGTATTCCTTTGTTCGTGAGAACTCAGGAGATCAAACTGGTAGTGGTGTTTCCAGCCTCCTTTTATCCATGGTTCCCTTCGCGCCAAAACGGAGAGGACCCAATGGGAGATCTGCTCACAAAACACTCACACCATACGTGGACCTATCACGGACCACGGTGGTCCCAGGCATTCATACCACACTAGACTCTCTGGCACCCAGGATGTGTATTGCGACCAGACATCCCAGCCCACATCCTGTAGGCACACACAAGGCCTGTAGAAGCCTGCGAAAGCATCTGTGTTTCGCGGGAAAGTACATGCCCAAATAAGGAAGGCCCCGGGTCGGCTCGACCTGGGGAAGGTGAAGGGGGCAAGCCGGTTAGCGGACAGGACAAAGAGCTGTGTGGTCTGGCCATTTTGGGAGCCAGGCCACCATTTTGGGCTAAGCTTAAAACGCCAAAAGGAGCTCAAAAACACAAGAAACGATCGCTGCCACCAGTCCCGTCCGTGATTCACTTGCACCGATCATTTACAATCCAAAAAGAGTATCTAAGGCCTGTAGAAGACTAGAGACCCAAGAGAGCAGTAACTTAGCTTACAGTGCCCTCTTGTGTCATGTTGCACGAAAGCTGCAACATGATAAAGAAACTACAGAAAACAACGTTTCCCGGTACTGACTGTCTTAAGGGCATGTCAGTTTCCCCGTAAGAATGGAGCGAAAGCCCAGAGGAGTGCGGCAGAAGGCTGCACTTCTCTGGCAAAGTCTAGATCCTGGTGAAAACAACAGCAAAAAGTTTAGGGGTTGCCACATGGAAGGAAAATTACCCACAATTAAGAAATCTTTCCTAACAAACAGCAGTGGGCTCTCCTGGCAATAGGAGATCTTAAGAGCTTGATGGTTGCTATAGTTGGGGACCAGGCTGGGGATGGGTGGGTTAAAGCTGGATATCTGGGAATAACCCTGGGTGACGATCAACACGATGGAGCATCGTTTAACGAAATTAGAGCACAAGTGTGGGGCGCGTTACGGAGGACTTTCCTGGCTACCCCCGATTTACAGTCCTGATGCAGTGTACAATGGGTGATGATGAGGATCCAGCTAAATTTATTCTTAAATTACAAGAGCTGTGGGGAGCTGAAGCGGGAGGACTATAGGATCGTTCAATATTGTTCTTCTATTTTATTGTTAGGAGAGGATTGCCAAAGAAAGTGCAGAAGGCCTTAGATAAAATTGTGGGTATTGAGGCAAAGGGGTGGCCGGAAAAACAGAGCATAATAGTGCATCATTGCAAAAGTATTAAGGAACGGGAGAGGGATACAGCTCAAAGGCGTCAGCTGGAGGAAGCAAAATTGATAGAAAATAAATTGGAAAAGGTTGTTGTTCAGGTGCCTGTGTCGACGCCTGTACAGGTAGAGGGGACAGAAAGTACACAGGTTGTGAGCGCCACTATTATTACACTCTGGGCTGAAGGAGTACAAGGACAGTGGAACGGGTGACAACAGTATCCCAGCCCACAGTGGCAACAAGGAGAAACTCTGCAAGGAACAGGGGGATTTAAAGGAGCAAGAGGAGGAGGTTTTGGACCCAGAGGGGGTGGGTTTGGATCATCCCAATGTTGGAATTGTTTAAGGTGGGGGCATTTTGCAAGGGATTGCAGGAGCAGGTCAGCAGTGGGGTATAATCACAGGTAACAGCAACAGGACCAAGGGCCCCAAGGACTACGGTATCTGCAACAGGGTCGAGGATATCAGAACCAATGGTATCCCCAGGGAAAACCCCAAACAACCATCCACCCTGAAGAGGAACCTTTGGTGGGGGCGGAGATAGGAAACAAACAGTTCATATTTATGGTGGACTCAGGTGCAACTAAATCATGTATCATGGAGGGAAATTTTCCCTTATCAGGAAAATATCTTGACGTGCAGGGATTCTCTGAGGCTACTACCAAGGTTCCATACACTGAGTAGCTGAACGTAAAGGTGGTAGGGAAGGTAGTGCGGGCGCCCTTAGTATATTCTGAAAGTTCCCCTGTTAATTTACTGGGCAGAGACCTGCTCAGCAAATTAAACAGGACTATATTGTTTACAGATTGTGATATAGTTTGCTCCACGCCTGGGATGTGTGCCATAAGAGCAATGTTGATAATACACAAAATGACAAGGGAGGCGGTGGTCCGCGGGATTCCCGTGGACCCTGATATGTTCATTTGCGGTATTACTGTGCTCATGGAGGCGGTGCCGCTGATTGCCAAACAGTGTTGGCGAGTGGCCACAGATTTTATCTTTCATCGCCTCCCTCCAAATCAATCATCCCAACCTCACCCTCCTTGGAGACTTCAACATATGGCTCGACAACCCCACCAACCCTATGACCCACGCCCTGTTTGACGGTCTAGATGCAATTAACCTCCAACCCCACATAAACGGCCCGACTCACTTTAAAGGACACACTCTCGATGCCATCTTTAGCTCCAATACCCTGATTCACCTAAAGCCCCCCACCCCTATCATCTGGTCCGATCATTTTATTCTCTCGTTCACCATCCACTCTCCCAGCCCCCTTCCCATACGCACATCTGAGCCTCCGAACCTACGCAAGTGCTGGAAAAAACTAAAAATCACCCCAGACCTAGCCGAGGCACTCCTCCAATCTCGACCACCTACCTACCGTCCCCACAACCATCTAACGCCTGAAGCCTTTGACTCATGGCTCAATGCATCGCTGACACGACTCACTCCCCTGTGCAAACCATATCACGCCTTGGCCCTTTTCCCAGATGGTTCACTCCTGAGTTAAAAACCACTAAACGGCATTACAAATACCTTGAACGCAATTGGCGGAAAGAGAAAACCCAAGAGAGCAAGACCACCTTGGCCCGACAATTGTATCAGTACAAGGCCGAAATCCGGAAAGCAAAAAAAGCCCACTACAACACCCGAATCCTAAACTCCAAAAACCCAAGCAAAGAACTCCACAAAATCATCTCAGAATTCACCAATCCAGCTTGTAACACAACCATCCCGACCCCGTCACAATCACAGTGTGATTCACTCTCCCTCCACTTTTACACCACGGCTATTGAAAGGACTAAAACTCTAAACACCAAATTGGCTCTCCTACAACCAACTGACACTCAGCCGCCCGCACCGGCCAGCCCCTCACCTGCGACCTCAACGCAACCAACGTTCGAATCCTTTAGTCCATTATCACCAGAGCAATTTCTCAAACTTCTATCTGCCCGCAAACCATCTGGATCGCCACTAGACCCTTGCCCAGCCAAAACTCTTAAAGGAATGTTTGCCTCTACCTGAGCAGGGGAGCACGCAAGATCTATCATAAACGACTCCCTCTCCTCCGGTATATTTCCCGAGACATTCAAAATGGTATACGTCAAACCTCTAATAAAAAAATCTTCGCTCGACCCTAACGACGTCAAAAACTACCGCCCAATCTCAAACACCAGGTTCCTTGCCAAACTCATTGACCGAACCGTCTACTCCCAACTAAATGCCTTTGTCGAAGCCAATAACCTCCTAGACCCTGCTCAATCAGGTTTCAGATCACGTCACGGAACCGAAACCACCCTAACGTCGATCTGGGACGACCTCAAAATGACAGCAGACGCCGCAGGATGCGCAGCACTAATCCTCCTTGACCTATCCGCTGCCTTTGACACGATCAATCACTCAATCCTCCTAGACCGCCTCCACTCCCTAGGAATCCGTGGAACCGCTCTTAAATGGATAGCCTCTTTCCTCAAAGACAGGCACCAAATAACTACACTCTCCAGCTTTACCTCCCAAGCTCGACCAGTCGACACGGGAGTCCCTCAAGGAGCATGTCTATCTGCCCTGCTGTTCAATCTCTACCTGATCACCCTCCCGCCAATAATTCGCTCACACAACATCATATGTTACAACTACGCCGACGACACCCAACTAATCTTAAAATTCCTGAACTCGAAACCCAACTCCCGACCCGACCTGGCAGCCTGCCTCCTTAACAATGACCGCTGGATGACCCAAAGCCACCTCCTGCTAAACCCCGCCAAAACAGAAATCATGGTGTGCGGCAACTCCGATCTTCTTCCGCACCCTCTTCCCTGGCCACCCGCCATGGGCAACTCACCGACACCCTCCAACACAGTGAAAAATCTTGGTTGCACCCTAGACTCCGGCCTAACACTCTCGCGCCAAGTCAATAATGTCTCAAAGTCCTGCCACTACCACCTTAAAACCCTCAGGCGCATCTTTCCATACCTCTCATTTCCGAACAGAGTCTCTGCCGTCCAATCAATCGTTATATCTAGACTGGACTACGGAAACCCCCTATACCTCGGAATCCATGCCTACCAGCTGAATAAACTCCAAAGAGCACAAAACGCGGCAGCCAAAATGCTGTTTGAGCTAGGTCCAAGAGACCACGTATCCCCAGCCCTCAAGACACTGCACTGGCTTCCAGTAGCCCGTAGGGTGGCTTTCAAAACCTTATGCCTCACCCATCGAGCACTGCATAAAACTGGACCTCAATATCTTCAAGAAAAACTAATACCATATCATCCCTCTCGCACCCTAAGATCAAGCTCAGCCGGCCTCCTAACTATTCCTAAGACAAACTCAATCAGGATAGGCGGAACATCATTCTCAGCCCAAGCACCAACCCTGTGGAACTCGCTCCCACCCCACATCCGCCTAACTGAGGACTTAACGTCCTTCCGCAAACTACTGAAAACCTGGCTCTTCTCCTAAAACCAACCGGCTTCCAAACTAGCACCATCACACCGACCTATTGAGGGGAAGAGTGTCGAGGGCGGATGAGTGTCGAGGGCGGATGAGTGTCGAGGGCGGATGAGTGTTGAGAACGAATGAGTGTTGAGAGCGGATGAGTGTTGAGAGCGGATGAGTGTTTAGAGCGGATGAGTGTTGGGAGCCGACGAGTGCTGAGGGCGGACGAGTACTGAGGGCGGACGAGTGTTGAGGGCGGACGAGTGTAGAGGGCGGACGAGTGTTGAGTGCGCATGAGTGTTGAGTGCGCATGAGTGTTGAGGGCGAATGAGTGTTGAGGGCGAATGCGTGTTGAGGGCGCATGAGTGTTGAGGGCCCATGAGTGTTGAGGGCCCATGAGTGTTGAAGGCCCATGAGTGTTGAGGGCCCATGAGTGTTGAGGGCCCATGAGTGTTGAGGGCCCATGAGTATTGAGGGCGGATGAGTGTGGAGGGCGACCGGATGTGGAGAGCGGCCGGGTGTGGAGGGCGGCCGGGTGTGGAGGGCGGCCGGGTGTGCAGGGCGGCCTGGTGTGGAGGGCGGCCGGGTGTAGTGAGTGAAGACATGTGTGGAGAGAAGACGTGTGTGGAGAGAAGACGTGTGTGGAGAGAAGACTGGACTACGGAAACCCCCTATACCTCGGAATCCATGCCTACCAGCTGAATAAACTCCAAAGAGCACAAAACGCGGCAGCCAAAATGCTGTTTGAGCTAGGTCCAAGAGACCACGTATCCCCAGCCCTCAAGACACTGCACTGGCTTCCAGTAGCCCGTAGGGTGGCTTTCAAAACCTTATGCCTCACCCATCGACGTGTGTGGCGAGAGGACGTGTTGTGGCGAGAGGACGCGTTGTGACGAGAGGACGTGTGTAGCGAGAAGACGTGTGTGGCGAGAGGACGTGTGTGGCGAGAGGACGGGGGTGGCGAGAGGACGTGGGTGGCGAGAGGACGTGGGTGGCGAGAGGACGTGGGTGGCGAGAGGACGTGTGGTGGCAAAAGGACGTGTTGTGGCGAGAGGACGTGTTGTGGCGAGAAGACGTGTTGTGGCGAGAGGACGTGTGTGGCGTGAGGACGTGTGTGGCGAAACGACATGTGTAGCGAGAGGACGTGTGTGGCGAGAAGACGGGTGGAGGGCCGACGAATGTGCAGAACGGACGAATCGCTTAACTGCATGAAGTCCATATTATACCTAGAATGCATGGATCCTTTAAAAGATCATACCTCATATCACACCCCACGCTTACTCTCTCCTTACACCACCACCCAACTAGAACACAGAGATACTATGACACCATTCGGTATAACTGTTCTCATATCAACATCTGACGCCGCTCACTCCACATCACTCTATGTAATCACTGCTGGTCTCGCACCCCCAGCCAGGCGTTCTCCTCAGGCCTTACGCTGCCACTCTCGGTCTGGATAATTCCTGCCAGATTCGAACACATACTCCTGACCTCTCAGCCACCACACCTACCGCTATGAAGCAGCTTCCACAGGAAATTTCGCACCAGCTGCACACATACCAGATGCGCACTCGCACCTATTGGACCCTCTCTCCTCCCTCTACTGACTAGAACTTCGGTTCCCAAGGGCGTTCAACCTACCAGCGCCTTCAGACCATACTAATGGTATATAAGGCGCTATATAAGTGCAAAATAACATAACATATCATAACATTTCATCCAGCAGTGTCACCTGAGGTGGTGGCGGGAACAATATTGTCATTGGATTTGCAGGGATTGTTGGTCTCCGACAAGAGAGTTGTTGTGATAGGAATTGACAGGGACGGGTGTGAGTGGCACAAAGTGCTCTGTGTAGATCCAACAGTATAGCTAAAGGAAATGGCGGATGACGAGTTGTTTGAGAATAACGACAAAGATGGGGAGATAATACTAGAGATTTGTATCCCCTGTGATATAATGATACAGTACCGAAGAGTGCAGTGCACTCTGATGGCAGTATGGACTCCACCCCTATTTTTTGATGAAGATTTATACCACATGTCTTTACAGAAGTGAACTAAAAATCCACATGATGTAGGATTACTGAAAGACGTGACCCTTGTGCGTTTAACACTAAAGCCAGATGCAGTGCTGCCCAGGGTAAAACAATATCCATTGTGGAGGGAGGCACAGGAGGATATTAGGAATACAATAAAGGCCCTAATGGACCAGGGGATCATTGTGCCATCAATATCACTGTGTAACATGGCAATATACTCTGTCAAGAAATCAACAGGGGGCAGTTGGAGAATGATCCAGAATTTGCAGCCCCTCAATGATGTGGTGCAGAAAGAATTTCCAGTTGTTCCGAATCCTGAGACAATTTTTTGCTGCATCCCCAAAAAAGTCACATATTTCACTGTAGTGGACTTGAAAAATGCATTCTTCTCAATTCCACTTTATCCAGAGTCAAGGTACCTCATGGCATTTACACAGGGCCAGATGCGGTTCGAACATACTAGGTTACCTCAGGGGTACTGTGAGAACCGAGCATATTCAACAGAATACTGCATGCTGATTTAGGAAATATTCAGGTGCCTAGCACGATTATCCAGTATGTGGACGACCTGCTAGTGTGTAGTGACAGTGAACAGCACTGCCGAAGGGACTCTATTACACTCCTACAATTGCTGGCCTGCAAGGGGTACAAGGTCGACAAGGCCAAATTTCAATATTGTCAACAGGAGGTGCTCTATCTGGGCCAGTTCATATCAGCAAATGGTAAAAGAATACTAACCGATAGGACATCATAGTACACGCCACCCCCAGACCTGCCTCAGAAATGCAGACTTTTCTGGGCCTGTGCAACTACTGTAGGGCATGGATCTTAGATTACGTGGCATATACAGGGCCACTTTTGCAGACCCGTAGGGAAGCACAAAAAACAAAGGACAACAGGTTACAGTGGACGGCAGACATGATCAAACAGTTTGACGGCTTAAAAGAAGTCATTAGTTTGGCACCCGTACTGACCATCCCAGATTACACACAAGAGTGTTACTTGTTTTCACATTCATATGGCCAGTTTATGACAGCAGTACTATTATAGCAGCACTTTGGATGCAGTGATGCAAGGGCAGTTCGTGTGCAAACAAGCGGTAGCAGCTGCTGCTTTTGCGAAGTTCCACAAGTGTAATGGTATGATATGATAGTTCATTTATACAGCGCTTATGCACAATGGCCCTCATTACGACCCTGGCGGAAATCGAAAAACGATGGCGGAAATGCAATACCGCCATCGAATAGCGCTCGGTGCGATTATGACCCGTCACCGTAAAGTACGATGCCATTAGCGACACCGTAGTGAACGCCAACGCTAACTGCACCAAGTACGCGCACGCGCGCCAAGCGAAACCGTAATTACCACCATGGCGCAACGGTACGGGAATTCTGACCCTAGCGGACATGTACCTAACGCCATCAAGCATGGCGGAAAGTACCATTCCGCCATGGTGAGAAGTACGGCATCGCGAACCAACCGTAAAAGGCCCTACAGAGTGCCTGGACACCACTCCCTGGCCACATTGCACAACTCCTTGTAGGTTTAATGAAGTCACACAATGCAACCAGTGAAATGTACAAGTCACCCATGCATGCCAACGAACAAATGAATGTAGGGGCTCCAAGTGCCATGTGAGTGGCCATCCATATTAGCCATGGCACCATTGCCGTACTGATGCAGCACAGGCATGTGAAGCTTCAAGTACAGCAACATGAACTGAAAACTGAGACAAACAAAAACAGGCCCCCCCATCGCTTGACACCAGTGTAAGGCAACATTCAAAGCAGTATCCTGAGTGAGACTGCACCAGCCCTGTACTCCTGCCAGTAAACAAACCAACCATCAGCATAAGCATGTACCACACAAGTTGGCAGAGTGACTGAGCAGCCAGGCTCATCTCAAGAGGGGCCAATGGGAGCTGCAGGGCACAGATGGCACGAATACAGAAGCTATTCCAATGGACAGAACCTCAGTCTCCCTCCAAGAAACGCACGCAAACACAGGCACCTGTGACCAGCCATTTTCTGATAATCACATCATTCCACCAATCCACCTGGCTGACCGGCATCTGTTACACAAAAGCTAATCCCCCTCCCATGAGCATGACATCATTAAAATAGTCATAATGGCAGGCCCTATCCCTGACCTCACTGGGCTTCGTAGGCAAACGCGCCCAGTACAGTACCACGCAACTATACTCAGAAGCCGGAACCCAAAGCAGGTCTTCTCACAATACATCGCTCCACAAATAGGAATATGCTACATTACTTGCAAAGAATAACGCTACACGGTCAATATCACAATCAAAATTTAATGCACAACAAAATCACCAGGCCCATACAGCCATTAGGTCATGAACTCCAAAATATATTTCATTATTGTGGGCTGCATCCGCAATAAATGACCAGCTTCTTCTTGTGTGACGCCCTGTTCCTTCATGGTACACAGGGGCTACATTCACGTTCAAAAAGGCAACATGGAAGTGCCTAGAACCGCAGGGCCGTCCCATTAGGTAGGCACTAGTCCAGCTGAAAGGTCGAAATGTTGCTCCTAGCCACTAGTACTGCGTAAGGGCATGTGGGCCATTGGCGATCGTCCCACAAGATCGTAATGGTGCTCGACTGATTAACACGAAGCAGCAGGTGTCGGGAGTAAAAGCCATCTGCAGGAGTGGCATACAGATGGCAGCGGCAAAAGGGGAGGAGATACCTGTCACCCAAATGAAATGAAAAAGAATAGTATGGGCATCAGAATTCCATTTGAATTACTCACTTCAATGATCACACTAAATCCACAGCCATATGCATGCTAGCCCACTCAAAAGGATCAATCGCACCCAAAAATCACTTGCGAATCATAACTATATAAATCGAGGTGAAAACACTATTACAAACAAGTGTTTGTGTGCATGCGTCTGTTAAAACAGAATCCATTAGATGGGATTAGTAACGTGCATAGACACAAGTGTCCGAAGGCGCGTCGAGACAGGGAGGGTTCAACAAGGGCAGATAGACGATGGTCCCACTATGGCAGCCCTGCATCACATAGCGCAGGGGAAGTGGATAGATTCCAAAAAGCCATGTACATGGCAGACTCTCTATTAAATCATCTGTCCATGCATCCATACATCATTCCCTCATCCCTGTATGAAAACGCCTGATTATTTACTCACATAACATGTGAAACTTCCATTGAGTCTGTGCGTAATGCAGTCTGCAAAATCCTCTGTGCTCCAGGCCGGAATTCTAGTGTTGTGAAGTAACATGTATTTGGGAACGTCCTGCCTTATCCTCCACTACGCTATTGCGCATCCCATACTATTCATATCAATCATTGCATTCTCGCCATGGCCCCTGTCCCAAGGACATTAAACAATAGAACTTTATATCTGCAGTCAGACCTGTGGGCGTCTCCTCGCCGCTAGCTGGAAACCGAAAGCGCTGTCCTTCGAATTCCTCATTTGCAACATCACGTCGAAAATGCATCTGTGACCGCATGAAATCACAAATTCATCCATGTAGTGCGGCAGTGTGTGAAAATGGCAACTGGCTTCACTCACAAATGGGACGCCCCGCCCGTCGGTGAATCGCGGTACAGTGCTGCATGAGGGTCCACCGTTAATCGAGTACTACATTCCACTGACCCTTCACAAGTTTGTTCGCGACTGCAAAAATAGTATGTGAAACAATGGGACCATAGCATAATGAACATATGAACCAATATCTCACTTCCATCGGGATGAAATACATGATTGTAATAGCAAGATGCCATGCGTCGAATTGCAGCGTTGTGTGCGGGACGTGCTCGGCCAAAGGGGATTGCAGCTTGCACAGGTGGAATGAATCACCACAGGTGGAGGCTATACAGCTTGAAAACACATAAATTGCACACCCAACCCCCTCCCACAACCACACCCACTCCAGAATGCTACCGGCAGGACTAGCGATGTTGGCCCTGGGGGACCTGATAGCACTGCAAGTACTCCAACTTCAAGAAGAAGACGAACACCAACTACTACAACAACCGGCCGCACAGAGGAGACGCAGGAGGAGGAGGAGGGCAAGGCAGGGCCAGCAAGGCCCACCAGCACAGCCACTACCACCACGCAGGCAGCCCGCAATCCCACGCCTCCGAGCACATCCGTTCAACCTCACTGATGAGCAGATCCACACCCTCTACCGTTTGGACCGGGACACCATAACCGCCATTGTGGACATGACACACGCTGACCTTGTCAGCATGATAGATAGCCCAACCGCCATCCCACCCCTACTGAAGGTGGTGTCTGTACTCCACTTCCTGGCCACAGGCACCTACCAGCACACAGTCTGACAGTTGCATGGCATTTCACAGCCACTGTTGTCACGGACACTATTGCAAGTGCTCGATGCCCTCCTGAAGCACGCAGACGACTACATCTCTTTACCACGCTCGGAGCAGGAGATTACAAACACAAAAGTGGGATTCCATGCACTTGGCGGCATACCGGGTTGCATTGGTGCCATCGACTGCACCCATGTGGAATTGGTTGTCCCACATGCCATGGAGGCCCAGTACCGCAACCGAAAACAATATCATTCTCTTAATGTACAAATGGTGTGTGACTCCAACAGGATCATTACACATTGTTGTGCCCGATTTCCTGGATCAACCCATGATTCCATGGTCTTACGGAACTCTACTATACCACGCTACATGGAGCGACACGCAAGGAACAGATCCTGGCTACTCGGTGAGTCTCATTTCATGCATGATAATGTGGGGTATGTGATGCGGCAATGACCTGGCAGGAAGGGGGGGGGTTCTTACGTAGCAATGGCATTCCTCAAACATCCTTTATTGTCCACATACAGGTGATGCCGGGTATCCACTGAAGAGATGGCTCCTTACACCACTCCGGAACCCACAGAACCAGCATGAGGAGATCTACAACCATGCCCACTCACGTACCCGTGTAGTCATAGAACAGGCATTCGGCCTACTGAAGGGTCGTTTCCGCTGCCTCAGCAGGTCTGGCGGGGCACTCCTGTACCGCCATGAGAAGGTTGCAAAGATGGTCATGGCATGTGTCATGCTACACAACATGTGCGTACGTAGAAATGTGCCCATGCCCCCTGACGCAGAACTGCAAGCACCTGAATATGGTCATGATGAGGGTGGGGATGTGGCAGCACCTCAAGGAGTCCGCGAGGCACAGGAGGGCCGTGAAATTCGTCAGATTATCATAGATTCATGCTTCTAGCACTCACGCCTGGTGGCTGATACATGGACACGGGGCTTGTGGCACTGTGTGTGTCTGGAACATGCACAATATGGACTGTACGCCTATAATGGCCTCGTACACAAAGATCAATGTCCACACATCTCATTGGATGATAGTGAAATGTTTATCGCATATGTGAAATTATGTTACACACCCCATCGACCCGCCACCCAAGTAAGCCCAACACACCCCCTCCACCCTCCTACCTCCCCCTCGAACACCAGTGTCCAAAGATGCTCATTGTCAGTGGGCAGACGCTATTGCAAGCCCCCTCTCCGGGTATCAGGGGCACCCCTGCCTGTGGAGCGCAGGTTCCTCCCAGATCTACGTTGGGGGCTGCCCTGGACGGAACTTGCAACGGATGATGTCTCTGCCTGCTCACGTCCATGCATGTCCCTAAGGGTTTGTGAGAGCTCAGTGAGCACACGGCGCACAGCGGCAAGTTCAGCACATTCGTCTTTGGACGTCGCATGCAGTTCCCCCCTCAGGCTCTCGGTGCTTCTCTCCATTTGTACTCTCAGGCTCTCGGTGCTTCTCTCCATTTGTACTCTCAGGCTCTCGGTGCTTCTCTCCATTTGTGCCCTTAGTGTCTCTGTACATGTTTCTATGGCTGCCTTAGTACCCCCACATTCATCAGCATGGTCCTTGAGGAGCGTGGCCAGTTGCTGCTGTTGCACGATCACCTGGTCGAGGGACTGTTGCCTCTGCTGGGCCATGGACATTTGCGGTGGTGTCACAGAGGGGCTGAACACCTCATGTTGCCTTGACACAGGGCTTGTGGGGGATGGCCAGTCGTCGTCTTGTGGGTGCCCCTGCGTGGTATCCTCATGGTGTACGGGATGAAACAAACAGGGGGATTGAGACAGGTCATGGATGGATCCTACATCGACATCACCGTTTTCTGTGTCGGAGCATGCTGCCATTAATGCAGTGTCACCTATGGTGCTGCTGCCACCAGAAGCAGTGCCTTCTGTGGCATCCATTGGGGGGGCCTGTGGTGGTGCTGTTGTGGCCATGCTGGGTGCTGGGATGCCTGTTGAAGTCCCCTCCTGTGTGCTGCCACTTGATTTGTGCTGCTGCCGTGTCTTGATCCGTGCAGCTGAGGTGGAGGGTCTTTGGCCGTTGGTCTTGGCCCTCTTTGCAGGTGTGCTGGTAGGGGTGACCTGGGGCTCGTCGTTTGAATCGGACCCTGTGGTGGAGTAAAGGAGGGCGCGCGTTATTAATGGGTCTGTGGAAATTGGAATGGCAATGTATCACATGCATTGGGGTGGTACCTGAGGGTGATTTGGGTCAGGGCCTTGGAGGTGTTTACATTTTTGTGTGGATTGAGGATGCAGTTGTTTTGCAGCCTGCAGTTAGGGGGTGCCTGCTGCACGTGTAGAGGGTGTTTTTAGGAATTTTAATTATTTATTTATTTAATGTGACTTTTAATGTGCGCTATCAGGCCAATGTATGTGGACGTTCTCCTGGACATGTGTTTCTGTTGCACTATGTGGACACATGGTACTTCACATGATTGGACATTGTGGTTTTAGCATTGTTTTATTTGGGACACCTACCTGATTCTTCGGATGTCTGCACTCCTTTCTCCATCCCTCCGACTCCCTCTATGGTCTCCATTCCAATGGTGGAGGCACAGATTTCTTCCCAGGGGGTCAACTTGATGGGTGATTCCGATCCTCCCCCGGTAGCTGTGGCAATGTTACGGTTGGCGGATAGTATGCTCCGTACGCGTATCCGCAAGTCGTCCCATCGCTTTCGGCATTGCTGTGGGTTGCGGGGTGCGGTCCCCACCGCACTTACCCGCTGTGCCACCAGGGCCCATATGGCCTTCTTGTTCGCAAGTGCCGTCCTGGTCATTTGCGTCGAGAAGACGACGGCAGCATTCTCCTGGAGGGTCTCTGTGAGCACCGTGAGTTCCTCACAGGAGAAGTGGACCTGCCGCTTGCGGTCACACGCTTTTTTCGCTACTTTTCCCATTGTTTTTGGTTTCACTAGGGTGGATGACGGGTTGGGATGTGTCTCAGGGTAGTATTTTTAATGGTTGTGTGGAAATTCTGATTTTATAGGTGTACGGCGTGCTGTTTCCCGTTCCGGGACCATGTTTTTGCTTCCGTTTCCGTATATTTACGGTCACCGTATTTTCCAATTGCCGCTCATTACGGTGACCGCTATGATCGGTGGCGGACTTGCACCTAGGTCGCCGTACGATGGCGGTGAGGGGCGTTTTGGGGGCATTTCCGCCATCGCGGACTTTGCACTTCCGCCATGGCGTAGTGCTCGTGCCCGATGGGTCAGAATTAGCCGCACTTTACTCCGTCGTGCAATGGCGGAAACGCTATTTACGCTATGGCGGTCAGGTCAGTTGCTTTCCGCCAGGGTTGTAATGAGGGCCAATGTGTTTCGAAGCACTTCAAGGCAAGGGAGGGAAGAAGGGAAAATACAATGAAATTCTTACAGACCATTAACAGTAAATGGGGTGTTCAGTTACGTTGTGTGTGGAACATTCTTTGTTTGCCATTCTAGAGAGGTCAAAATCTACTCTGACCACACAAAGATCTTCAGTGTATGAATCATTTCTAAACCTCATATTCATGTGGTTAGAAGCAAAACAGTGAACACTGCCACATTTTTAACAGACATGCCTACTAGAGGACTTGACGATGCACGACTCTGCCACATACAAGGGGGAGGAGGATGACATCCCCAAAGCAAAGGACTGTGCATTGTTAGAGGGTGAGGTATGTTTAGTTGACGGGTCTTCCACAATTGACCAGGAGGATGAGCAAAGACAGACAGGGGCAGAAGTGGTACGACTTAAGAAAGGAGAGTACAAGACGGTGGTCATGAAAAAGTTGCCCATGCATTATTCTGCACAGACAGCAGAACTGATAACGCTCATTGCAGCATTGAGAGCATCTAAAGGGTGCTATGTCACAATATATTCAGACTCAGCGTATGTTACTACAACGTTGCACGCCGGTCTATCCCATTGGAAGAGGAGGGGGTTTCGGAGGGCGGATGGATTCCCAGTGCAGCATGCATCACTGCTAGAAATACTGATAGAAGCATTATCCCATGCATCTGTTGTGGTGGTCATCAAGTGCGCCACCCACACTAATGGGACAGGCGAAATATCAATGGGGAACGCAGCCGCTGATATAGCAACCAGCATGGTGGCATAGCTGCCAAATGAAATACCCGCCGAATATGCTGGGACTGCCCCACCCGCAAGCGAACATCCAGTACCTTACACAGCATTGCCCATCTCGCAGATTATCGAGCTACAAGGACGGGTACATGAAAGGGAGAAAGAGTTGCTGTCACAGTGTCACACTTACCTCTGGTGCCCTGCAGGAGTGCCTGATCCAGACGGTGCTGCAGAGTGGCCCCGTACTGGTCCCCTTCACCCAGTCGTATGTCCAAACCACGCCTTCCCTCACCTGTCGCCTGGGGGAAAAACCTCCAGGGGGCCGTGAGGTTGGGAGGGGCCTGGGTGTATGCGGGACTTGCGTTACTGATGTTCTGGGGGGTGTCGTGGGAACCTAAGGTGTGAACCGAGGGAACGTTTACTGTGGGAAAATAACTGCAGCGTTCCCCCACTCCCATCTCCTTTATCCTAATCCCCTTAAAAGGCGAGGTTGGTTGGAGTGCGTGGATGTGGCTCACCTGTGGTTCTCTGTCTGCCAACGCGGTTCCGGAGAGGGATCCCGAAGAGGGGGTCTGTGTCCCAGGTGTGATGTCTCTGCTAATTGTCTTATGTTCTTTCTCTCCCCCTAGGTGTTGGAACTTCAACGCTGAACCGGTGGCGGAATCCTGGCAGAGGCTCATTCGTTCCTGGATACAGGTAAATTCTTGAGTTCTTAAATGGGGGTTGGTTCCGATGGGAGGAGGACGGAAGGCGGATGCTAACCTTGTCGCTTGCTTTCGCACAGGGCGTCTGACTGCTGGAGCTGGGGGCCTGGAAGACCAAGGACAGGAGCAAGTCCACGTAGGATGCCAGGAGAACGGAGCCCGCCGTGGAGCGGCGTTGAACAGGATGCTGAAGGCCGCAGACCAAGACTGAAGACCAGGGTACTAAAGGTTGCTGAAGGATGCCGAAGCACCGAAGGATGCTGAAAGTCCGAAGGGTGCTGAAGGAGTCCCAACTGGATGCAGAAGAATACTCTTGACCAAGGAGCTCAACGCAGGAAGAAGCGTGAGCGCAGAGGCGGTAAGATAAACACTAATCTTGTTAGGAGCAGAAAAAATGCAAAGCACAGGGTGCGGTCCGGGGCGCGGCTTTATAGTCCTGCGCCACACGCTGTCGGAGCTAGATGCGGAAGGGCGTTGGCTTCATGCACGTGCCAGGTAAATTGCTGCACGTGCCGGGCTTGCACGTGCTCGGTGCTTCTTGGCTTGCGATGGGCGGTGCCCTTGCATTCAGATCTTTCCTGCGGGCCGCAACTAGGTCGCGCGCACCCACACGCTCATACCAGCCAGCCACCATCCCTGTCCACCCTTTCCCTATTGTATGAGTGGGGCTCCGTCCCCTTGTTAGCCCACCACCCCTGGGCCCGTAATGAGATCGTGACTAACAGAGAGATTGCAAGCAATCCCCAACAGATCTGTTATGGAGGCAAGAGAGTTCTGGGAAGACAGTAATGCCCCTGAAGCTGCTAGCAGTAACTTTTGAACAGTTACACTGCCCATCTCACAATACCCATCTCACAGTTCGAATGCAGCACATCGTAACAGATATACAGGAGGACTGGTTTGTAACAAACATCCAGGAAAGCATTACAGAAATGGTTGTACATTGCACCACATGTCAAAGTTTCAGTACAGGGATGACACTACAGACGTTACGGGTTACCTTGTCCTGCCCTACTAGTCCGTTCTGTGAATTACACATAGATTACGCTAATATGGGCAAGCGTTATAACAGATACAAGTACCTCATTGTAATAGTTTGTCCTTTCTCAAGGTGGGTGGAATCAGGGCCGTGTGCACATCCGGGTGCCAAGTGTGCTGCTAGATTTCTAGTATGTGAGGTTTTCCCTCGATGGGGTGTGAGTGAGGGTTTAAGGTCGGACAACAGCACACATTTTTTCGATGCATTATTTCAGCACGTCAAAGCATTACTTAAGCACCAGATGTTTTCGATTTACCACCCACAGGCCAATGGTGTTGTGGAGAGAAAAAGGAATAAGTTACTTACCTGTAACTCCTGTTCTCCAACATCGGTATCTTTCATAGATTCATATGCTGTGAATATTCCCTGTCGTCAGGCTCGGAATCCTCGGTAAAATAGAGCATATTAAATTGAACTGAAACTTCAGTCACTTTAACTTCCTTTTCTCCGCCCCCGTCGGCCATCTTCAGATTTGGCAAGTGCACGTAAGTGGCAATAAGAGCCAAATGACGAGCCATGAGGAGTCGGAGGGAGGGTTGCATGTGAATCTATGAAAGATACCAATGCTGGAGAACAGGAGTTACAGGTAAGTAACATATTCCTTCTCCAGCATTGGATCTTTCATAGATTCACATGCTGTGGATAGATTACTAAGCAGTAAAAAATAACCAATACACAAGGGTGGAGGCGCTCTCCATATCACTTACCATGGGAGACTTACCACCAACCTTATGCAAACAGGTTTTGTAGAACTACCTGGCTGACTCTAGACTCCTCTGTGGAATCCCTGTCAACGCAGTAGAATCTGGTGAATGTGTGCACTGATCTACAGGTGGCTGTGCGGCAGATGTCTGGCAGCGGGATCCCAGAGAGAAAAGCAGTAGTTGCGGCCACTGTCCCGGTGGAATGCACTCGGGGTCTACCCGGGAGCGGTCTGCCCGCCTGCTGGTGGCAGAATGAGATGCAGGCTACAATACATCTGGCAATAGAAGATTTGGAGACAGCCTTGCTGGGCCCTATGTGTCCGACTGCAACAAACAGTTGATCCATTAAACGGCCACATAATACTTGAGGGCACGCACCACATCCAGTGTGTGCAGCGTGCGCTCTGCCGGAGATGCGGGGGAACCAAAGAAGACTGGTCACACCACCTGCTGGTTAAGATGAAAGGAGGAAGGTATCTTAGGTATGAACATCAGATTAGTTCACAATACAGCCGTGTCCTTGTGAAATGTCAAATAAGGCGGTTTCAAAGAAAATTGCCTATATCTCTCCCACTCGCCTCGCTAAAGTAATTGCCACCAAAAGAGCTGTTTTGCATGACAGGTGCCTGATGGATGCCTGCTGCATGGGCTCAAAAGGGGGTCTCATAAGACTTATGAGCAGTACGTTGAGTTACCAGGCTGGTGCTGGGCGACAAACTGGAGGAAATGAACGAAACAGACCTCGTAGAAACTCTTTCACTAGTCGATGGGTCCAGAGGGAAGACTTCCCAGAGGACCGGCAGTATCTAGAGATTGTGACTAGGTGCACTTTAATGGAGGAGTACATCAAACCTGAGTCCGCCAGAGACAAGAGAAACGGTAGTAGTTCCTCTGGCTTGATGGTGTGAGGACGCAGGTGATACCTTCTCCACCACACCTGGAAATGCTTCCACTTGCTCTTGCAGCATTTCAGAGTGTCAGGGGCCCTTGCTTTAGTCAGCACCTCCTGACAAGCCTGAGGGAGGGAAAGTGTCCCAAATTCTAGGAACACAGGAGCCAGGCTATCAGACTGAGAGATGCCAGGTCATGGTGGAAAAACATTCCCTGGTTTCTGGACAAAGGTGACTGTTGCAGGGGTAGCCTGATCCGAGCTGTCGCTGAAAGAGTCAGGAGCTCAGAGTACCAATACTGTCTTGGCCATGCAGGGGCCACTAATATCAGTTTGCACTGATACTGTTTGAAAGTGTGTGGGACTCGTGGCACCAGAGGAATTGGGGAAAAGCATACAGAAATGTACCTTCCCGTGGGAACGCAGAGGCATCCCCCAAACTTCTGGATGGGGAAACAGGCTGGCAAAAGTCTTGCAACGGCTGTTGTTGCATATGGCAGGCACATCGATCTCTGGGGTGCCTCACTCCTGGAACAACAGGTATAGTTTGTCTTTGTGCAACCGTCATAGCGTGCGAATATGGCCATATCGTTCACCGCCTTATTATTCCTGGCGGCTGTTGTGATGATCCTATTGCTGAAGGCGTCAAGGTGCTTGCCCTCCTCATCTGGGGGCACTGAGCAGGATGAAGACGGGTTGGCTAACCTCTTCCTGGCCACCACAGAAACCACAGAGTCTCAGATGGGCTACGTGCGGAGACAGGCAGCAGCGCTCTCCGGAGCCCTGTACTTTATGTTGAACCGATCCGTCTTTGGAGGTGCAGTTGCCGGTGTGCCATGTGCCATTACCAGGTCGTCTCCCCGGATATCCTCCAGTATTGCCATGATAGACTTCCTGTGTTGTTCTCTGCGTTGGTATAAAACGCTTTCCTTTCTTTGCTCCTCTGGAGCTAAACCGAACATCATGGATTCTCTAGGCATGAGTGCATGGAACGCTCCTATCTCGTCAGGGGGAGAGTCTCTGAGAGGAACTTCATCTGGCTTACCATCAGCAGTGATGAAATCAGTATCGGAATGAGTATGAGACGTGTCCTCCTCATGTTCCGTGTCCGCTCCCTCATCTGTCAGTAACTCTGGTGCCGACCGGTGCCCTTGCGGCTTTGGGGGAGGTGAGGAATCTCATAATACTCTCTGGAGGGTTTTGTGGCTTCAGCCGGTCGTTGATTGCTGGGTTTGGCAACTGGTGCTTCTCAAGGGGAGTGCATGCAAGGTTGCCACCAAAGTTGTCAGAGTTCATAAAAGTTCCAGTGACAAGTTCCTCTGAGGGCATGATGGTTGATGCTGAACTGCTCCTGCTGACAGCATAGGATCCCAATGGGGCACAGGTTGCTGTGGAGGCAGCATCACCCCCTCCGATGGCCTGGGTGTTATGTTAAAGGTGGTCGCCCAACAAGGTTTGCCTCACCCTTCGCTGGACTCCTCAGTGGCAGAGCCCTAGGAGGGCATGACTGCTCTGATACAACAGGGTCCTCCTCCTACGATTGTCTAAGACTGGGCTCTGGGAACACAACGCCACCTGGTATCATAGCCACCCCCAGGTTTGGATGCACAGTTCTTGGGCAATCTGCTGTGTCGATGCTGGTTTCAGGGCCAACAGCTGTGGTGACACTGGGCTGGTAAGCTTTTTGACTCGTCAACGGTGTTGTTGACGACGGTATGGTCGACAAAGCACCCGTGGTCGACGTGCTCATGGTTGTAGCCATCGAGGTTGAGGTTGATGACTGTCTTGTCGTCTTGGTCGATGACGGTCATGGAGTTGACGGTTTGGTAGAGGACAAAGGGGAAGATTTTGTCATCAACAATGTTTTAGATGGGTTCGCCGTCGCTGATGATAAGTCCGCGGACTTTGCTGCCGTTGCCGGCTTCACCGGCGAGGAAGCTGCAGTCAATGTCTTTGGCGTAGACGTCCTGGAGTGCGACAAAGACGGCTTTGTAGCCGACTGCAATGAGGTTGGAGAGGATTGGGGCGATGGAAAGGGCTTTGTTCCTTTTCCCGCCTTGGATCTCCCTGGATACCGACCTTCGTGGGGGGCTGTTCCTTGTAGGATGACCTGGAGCTGTCGCCTCAGGCTTCCTTCTGCCTCTTCTCGCTTATGGATTGGTCGTCGTGCAATCTGTACCTCTTACTTGAGGTGGTTCGCTGGGCCGTCCTGCCCTGCCATAACGAGGCATGACTTCGTACCGAAGTCGACTCAGAGGCCTTGCCAGCGTCCTCCAGCCAAGTGATGAGATGGCGATGACGATCCTTAAGCATCTTGGACGAGACCGACTGGCAGATCTTGCAGTTCTTGATGACATGCTGCGGGCGAAGGCAGTAGAGTCATTCCTCGTGATGATCCTCCACATAGACTTTCTTCAGCCCACATTCCACCATGAGGTAGGCCCAACTGCGTAGTTGACTCGTCTTCGACGTTAACCGGCAGCAGGGACATTGGATGGAGGTCTTGTTGGTACCGTTTTGCCGGCTGTCGAACGACTTTGAAGAAAAACTTTCTTTTTTGTTGAAATTCCAAATTCATACCATATTATTCGAAGAAAATTGTTGAAGAGATGTATAGAGGACTCCCAACACTAACGTGCGGTAACGTATCTGAAGATGGCTGGTGGGGGCGGAGTTAAGGGAGTGTTTCCCTATTGGCTGTGGGCAGTATGACCCAAAATGACAGCGATAGAGCACTAAAGTGACTGAAGTTTCAGTTTAATTTAAACTGCTCTACGTTACAGAGGATTCCCAGCCTGACGACGGGGAATATTCACAGCATGTGAATCTATGAAAGATCCAATGCTGGAGAAACTGGCTTCTTAAAAGCAAGTTATCCAGACTATGTACCACGTTGAAGAAGAACTGGGTGCACTGTTTGCCCCTAGCCCTCTTCAGTTTACGCACATAGCTAAGCAAAGACCACCATTTGTCACCTCACAAAGTGGTCCCTGGCCGGCGAATGCATACCCCGATATCCCCTATAAGAATGGCTACAGATGCACATAGGACAGCAGCGGTGCTAGGCGATTAGTTCAAAGAGTATTTGACCACACTAACTAGGGCAATTAAATATGTATCCTGACATTACAGGATTGAGACTAAAGAAACACCAGACGTCATGACTACTACAGCGACAGATCCCGAGCATATGACCACACAACCGCTGCAGCCTTCATATACATCCGCAATTTCGTGCGCAGGTGGAATAGCCCTCGGTTCTAAGGGCCCTACGAGGTGGTGTTTTGTACCCCCCCTTACAGTAAAAGTTAAGGAATTGCACTATACACCTCTCAGACGTTTGTAGGGCACCTCCAGTTATCTTAAGAACAAGGGGTTGCAGTACATGTACCCCGTATACCTCACCGGCCTGTCCATGGACGATACGTGTGCGGTAGCATGCTCCAGTGGCAGGCCAAAGCCTAGCTTCTAGCTCTGTATCTTCCTTTTTTCAGGAGCACTTGTTTCCCTTTCTCTCTTTCTCTCTCTCTCTCTCTCTCTCTCTTTTTCTCTTTCTATCTCTCTCTCTCTTCGTTTTCCTCTTTCTCTGTGTAAAATGTACGTCTTGTACATCTCTCCTTTTCATTGTCTTGTGTGTCTGTGTTTTCATTTCAGGAAAGAAGAAGATGGACGTGACTAATGTAAATAATTTGTTAAGTAGGGACCCGAGGTGTAGATGCACGAATGAGAGAATATGGACCTATGTTTATTATTGTGGGTTGACTATTGTCACAGGTCTCTGTGTGATATTGAGAGTACTATTGGGATTGTATTGGAGGGCGGATGTTATAGGTGGAGGTCCTATAAAGGGGATGCATGGGATTGTATATTATCAGAATGGGACAATACGTATAAATGTTAATAATATTAGCAGAGTTACATATATTAGTAACAATGTGAACACTAATAATAATAATGGAAATTAATATATCAAGCACAACATGACAGTAGGGGAAACAGTGAAAAGGTTGTTTTCAGCAAATAGAATATTATCTACCAATGCAAAACAACATAATGCTATTTCCGATAGCACTATTAAAGCTGCCATCTCTGAAAGCATGTACAGAATAATGAAAAGGGAGAAACGAAGAAGTATGACACGTATCAAGGGCTGCGTTTGGATGTGATTGAGGATATCCGCCATCCGAGTTTACCAACTCATGGTATTCCGACATGGCTGGTGTGGGAAGAAACGCTGTGAATGGAAGCTGTTATGTGTGTTCACTCATTCGGCATGCGTCAGGGGCTCCCAAGTTGTTAGTACCGCAAGCAGTCCCAATTATAGTGACACAATGCCTAGTTCATCTTGCGCTATGCAGAATAAAAGGAACGTTCCCGGCACATAGTGTGCAACTGCAAATGGTGGGTCCAGACCTTGTACAGTGCAGCAGCAATTCAAAATACATCAAGTGTGTGGAGCTGTCATATCTGATGGTGAAAGGGCATAAACATGTCAATAATAACTGGCAGGACACTATACTACCTTGCTTGGCAGAAGTACTGGTAACATTTAGTAAGGAAAGGATAGCACGGGTGGACATTTTCTGTGCACAAATCTGGACAGAGCATATCACAAAGCTGACGTGGATTGCAACAATGGAAAAGTCGGTACACAATGAAGAAGACTATATACTCTGTTTCCGGAGCAAGGGTACATTCTTTGTCGGCTCAAACGAACGTTGGAATAAGGCTCTCCTGATCACAGACATGAAGAAAGGAACAGCGTCAATGATGGATTACTACTGTGGTCAACACGCTTACTTGCACCTCCCACCATCATGGAGGGGCTGTTGTTGGCTGGCCACATTGCACTGAGTGCTATTAGTAATCCCAGAACACCTAAAGGGGGTAGCACTGCCTGCTGAGGGGCCAACTAGTCTCCCCATAGTAGAACATGAAAATAAGGGCCTGTTGCCCACACAGGAGCTCCACATCCTGCAGGAAAAGGACAGTTTCAACAACCAAAGAGCACGAAAAGATCGAATTACATATCCAAAGACTCTTCTACATTGCTTGCTGAAATATCAGAAGAATAACGGCTCTTCAAATCAGCGGAATCATTTTTTGCATCTTTACTTTTGCTGGGAGTGCAGGCCGCAGCGAATGCCAAATTCATGCCTCCAGAGGATGCAGAGAACGCATCATTATCCCACATCATCGCAGCTGTCCATGGCCTGGGTGTTCATATGAAGAAGTAGGGAGGTGTACAGGACAGTGATTGGTTTACTTTGGCATTTAGTTGGCCCCCGTCGTGGCTCGGAGCAATCATGAAGATGCTAATGCCCATCATTGTGTTCGTCCTTGTTATGTTCTCCACCTGTCAGCTAGGCCTTCGATGTTGTGCCAATGTGGCACTTTTCCCCTGCTCGCCAGCCCCGCCACTCCCACCTTAAAGGGAGAGCCAGGCGACCACCAGGCAAAGCCGAAACACCGCAAAGGCCCAGGGAAAAGCCCAGAGCCACTCTCTGTAGCTCTGCTGCGAGAGTCATCCACAAACCACGAGGACCAGCATATGCACCGGCACAGAGGGATCCAAGACAGCACTACAGCTCCGGATTCAGCTGCCATGATCACCGCCGTGTTACGAGCGCATTTTAAATTCTGCAAAATGGAGGCGTCCATTGCCATGGCAAAGCTCCACACTGCAGCCGAGCATGATTGGCTTTCCCCACTCGCCGGTCCCGCCACTCCCGCCTTAAAGGGAGAGCCAGATGACCGTCAGGCAAAGCCGCAACAGGGCGGAGGCCCAGGGAAAAGGCCAGAGCCACTCCCTGCAGCTCTCCGCTGCTCGACAGTGTCACCAGCTTTCCTTCCAGCCGAGGTAAGGGTCAGACGATCATTTGTACCCCCAGACCTTCCCGCCCATGTCACGCTACACATAGAAATATCTGACTGATCACGCACCCTGTTCAACCCGTCCCCCACCATCTCGCCTAAACAGGTTAGCAGGATTCCCAGGCCCCTCATCCATGCGCCCGTTTGCACCCTGCCCGTCTAACTCTGTTACTACCCCCCTCCCCGTGTCCATGAACACCAGGCCTTCTGCAACCCACTCCTCCTCCTCTGAAGGAGCCTACCTTCGCTCCCCCACCATCATGAAGGGCATGCAGCACCCTCGATTCTCAACTGCTCCAGTACGCTACCTGGCTTTGCATGGGCTGATAGCTTCGACACGGCTTAAAACGCTCTCACGTTCAGCGCTGCACGCCAAGCAAAGAAAGGCATTGGCATCAACTGCATCGGCCACCACGCACACCCTGGACACATATCACCACCTCCAAAAGATGCCCATATGCGTACATCGGCGTCACCTTCTCAGGAACAGGTCTTGCTTCTACGCACGCCGTCTCGCCTCTGCACACCGAGACCCTCATCTCTATCGACCGTACTCAGACGACAACTGCCCTCTGCTGTCTCTAATGGCACTACACCTGCAACTGTGCCTGCCTTGCACTCTCTGCAACTGTTTTGCCCTGCCATTGATGTTACTCTGCCCCTAATTGACACTGTTATTACCTTGCCATACCATATGATGACACTGATATTACCTTGCCTTGTGCTCACACTGATGTTACCTTGCCATATGATGACACTGTTATTACTTTGCCTTGTGCTCACACTAATGTTACCTTGCCATGTTATGACAATGATATTACCTTGCCCTGTGCTCACACTGATGTTAACCTGCCATATGATGATGACACTGATATTACCTTGCCGTGTGCTCACACTGATGTTACCTTGCCATATGATGACACTGTTATTACTTTGCCTTGTGCTCACACTGATGTTACCTTGCCATATGATGAGACTGATACTACCCTGCATTGTGCTCACACTAATGTTACCTTGCCATGTGATGACACTGATATTACTTTTCTTGTGCTCACACTGTTGTTACCTTGCCACATGTTGAGACTGCTGTTACTCTGCCATGTGAAGTCTCTCATAGTACTGCCGCTACTACACCACATTTCCTCAGTGATGTTATTGATTTCACTACTCCTGTATCTCTGCCACCCATCCAAACACTGCAACTGCGCTGCAATGTTGTGACATCAGGGGCTGCCAACCCTGCCATTCCCTTTCATAAACCCACCGCACTTGACCATCAGGACTCTGCCACCCCCCACACCACCACCATGTTCCCCCTGGCGGATGTCCCACTAAAGTGTGCCTTGATTAATTCTCGCTCCCTTCCTGCACATGCCCTAGATGTGCACGACCTGGTCATCAGGGACAACCTTGACCTACTTTTCCTCAGTGAGACCTGGCTAAATGAGACGTCTGGCCCTGCCCTCACCCTCGCCATTCATAATGGCTACACCATTCACAGACAAGACCGCTCCTCACATAGAGGCGGTGGGGTAGCTGTCATCGCTAAGGAGACTCTCAATCAGGAGGATTCAAGGGGACCTTGGTCAGAGCCCTGACTACCTTGTGCTCAAACTAAAGCTCTCCCATAACTGCACCATGGCCCTGCACATTGTCTATCGCCCTCCTGGCCCCACCACTGATTTTCAGGAAGCTCTAATCCACTCACTCTCAGATAACCTAAATAAATCATCCAAAGTCTTACTCCTTGGTGATTTCAACCTAGGGCTCAACGACCCCAATGACTCCCACGCCACTGCCCTTCATAAAGCGCTCTCCACCCTTGGGTTCTCCCAAGCCATCAATGAGCCCACCCACATTAAAGGCTGTTTGTGCCATTAATCATCTGAAATACTCTAGGGCGTCTGGGCCCGAAGGGTTACCTGCCTGTGTACTAAAGTCTGATCCATTATTTTGGGCTGGTATACTCAAGCTAAAATTTGAAAACATCTTTCACACCAATCATATTCCTAGGTCCTGGCAAACCTCACTTGTTATTCCAATCTTTAAAAACGGTAATCCATCTGAGCCGGGAAAATTAGCGCCCCATTGCGCTGATGGACTCCTCTTATAAAGTATTTACCAATTTTATACTTAAGGAGATTGAACAACTTATACGTGAACTAAATTTGTTATCCATATATCAAACTGGATTCAGGAAGCACATGGGCACTGCTCTGAATGCCACTGTGCTTGCACATGTGTTGGCTAAAGTAAAGAGGTCTTCCGATGGGCCATTATTTATGGCCGCTTTCGACCTCAGCTGTGCCTTTGACTGTATCTTTCGTAATGTGCTATGGGCCAAAATGGCGAAACTAGGGTTTCCAGAATTCTTGATCCAAACTATTGCCTTATTACACTCCAAAACATGTTATCGAGTGAGAATTAATCAGCAAGGAGCCCTCACTCTGGAGATTCCCACCTACACAGGAGTAAAACAGGGTTATAACCTGGCTGCTACTCTTTTTAATCTATATCTCACTGATATAGGAGATATTAGGCAGCATATAGTTACTTTTCCATTAAAAATCGGTCATATGAAGGTTAATTGGCTTGCTTACGCAGACGATATTCTGCTTTTTGACAGAATGCCGTTTGGCCTTCAAAATGAGCTTCAAGCTTTTGTTTCCTATGCCTTGACAAACAACCTTTGTGCGAATGTAGCAAAGTCTAAGATCTTGGTCTTTACGGGATGAACAAAGATTGCCCACTATATGTGGACCCTAAATGGGGCCACAATTGAACGAGTACCTGCAATTAAATACTTGGGATACGATGTCTCCAACCATCTGTCGATCGACAATTGACAATCCTCCATTAAGATCAAGGCTCGCCCTTTAATTTCCCAATTAAAGATCATTCGGAGGAAATTTAGTAAATTCTCTCTTGAACCAGTGTTGCAGTTTTATTTACTTAAGGTGGAAGCAATCTTGCTGTATGGCCTCGATCTTTGTCTTTGTGATATCACAACCTGTCTGAATTCTGTGCAAGGAATGATCTGGAAGCAGGTATTGGGGTTGGCTAAAGCTACCCCCAATTCCTGTATCCGGATTGAACTGGGACTTTCCAGTTTAGCAGCACGCATCCAATGGAGACAACTTAACTCGTATGCAAAAATGCTAAATCCTCCTCTCAACTCCTTATACCAGGAATTTGCCCGTATGATTACCAATTCCAATCCTAGTTCTGTGCTTATCTTTCAAAAAAGAATGGAAAAGATTTTGGCCAACATTGGCATAACCAATGAAGATCTTTGGCTAGGTCTTGCATACTCTAAAAAATAATTGTATGAGTATGATTGGTGCTTATCCATGGATGACATTGGTACTCACCGGTTATACATGGAATTCGTTAGTCATACGCATAAACGCATTCCTAGGTTAAGATATCTTCTGTGCTTTCCCTGTGACAAAATCTGTGATTTATATATGAGCTTTAGGATGAACCAGCTTCACACGCTAGAACTCATTCGACACTGGATCAAATGTCCATCAATGTCTTGTAGATTTTGTGTAAACGAACTGCAGATTGAAACATTAAAACACCTGGTAATATATTGTCCTTTTATGAAGATGCCAGGATAGCTCATTTGGGTGTTACTAACGTTGCCCTGACACTATCGGCCAGGGAATCCTTATGGCAAAAATGTATGTTCAATCCCAATAACTCTTTTATGTTTAAACTCTGTGGCTTTATCCCATTAATTCAATCGCAGTTGTAGAGCCTACTGGCTCCAGATGCTTTTGAGGCCGATTCTGATGCTAAAGAGACGGATTTGTTTTATGACTCCGGACAAGGAGATAATCATCCTTTGACTTTCCCTAGCTGTAGCTAGATCATTGACTGAAATGTGATGTGATAAGGAAATCTTTATGCAAATCTTCAGTTTTTGTAATGTAATGTCTGTTAGGTGTTTTTTTTGTCTGTAAATAGTACAATTGTTATTTCTTTAAATATGATGAAGATGTATACTTGAGGGTGGGAAATGATTATTTTTCTTCCCCTTTAGCTCTTTGTATTATTTGTTATGCTCTTATATTATGTAACAAGACGGGAAATGTAATAATTGTGTAAAAAGATTTTTAAACCAAAATGCACAATTTTCATTAAAAAAAAGGCTGTACATTAGACTGGGTGTCCCACCATAACTGCTCCCTCAGTGTCATAGAGATCAGTCCCATTCCATGGTCTGACCATCATTGCATCAAATTCAATATCATCATTGCCAAAGGGCCCCCCAAGCCTACCATCCCTCTCCCTGCTGCACTCTCCAGAAGCGCTCGGTAGTTCACAAAGGAAAATCGTACCCAGCACCTTGTGGTGTCTGCACTACTGCCCCCCTTTTCCAATTACCCTGAGGTACTCGCGAATGCATTCAAAAGGATCATTACCCAGGCTATCGACACTGTGGCTCCACTTACCCTTAAATAAGCCAAAAAAGTGAAGCATGCCAATGCCTGGTTCACCCAGAAGCTCTTACAGCTACGCTCCAAAAAAAGGGCCGCACTTACTACGTGGAAAAACAACCCTAAGAAGAATACAAAAGCAGCCTTCAAGGCTCTGTTTAAAGATTACAAAACCGCCATCATTAAGGCCAAAGCTTCACCCTTCAACACTAGGATAGCTAATGCTAAATCAGGGACTTAAGAAATCTTTACCATCTTCAGAGGGCTGGAGACCCCTGCCGCCCCACCTCCCACCCTCCTAGAGGATGAGGCTTGGTGCAACAAAATTCAATGTGCTATGCTGGACAAGCTAGACACCTTGCACTCCAAAATCCTTGCCCACCAACAGGCACTTAACAACCTAATTGCCGACAGCCACATTAGCCCGTCATCAGTTACCGACTCCAGCCAATCTCCCATGTTTTAATTTAAGGATTTGAGTGAACCTGAAGTCATTGCCCTCCTCAGATCTATTAAACCGTCCAATTGTAAAGGTGAATGCCCAGCCCAGGTCATTAAGGACTGTGCCCCCTCTCTTGCCACTCTTTTCATGGCTTTCATTAATGCCTCTTTCCAGTCTGGCCACATTCCAACTTAAGGAATTGTGGGTTTGTCCGCTCCTTAAAAAACCTTCCCTAGACCCATCGGTCCCTAGGAATTACAGGCCCCACACCACTGTCCCCTTCTTACTAAAAATCCTTGACAAAGCAGCCTACCTGCAAGTTCAAAAATTCCTAGAAGCCAACCATCTTCTCGGTCTCTGGCAGTCAGGGTTCACGCCGAGACATGGCACTGAAACGGACCTCCTCATCTCAAAAATCAGAGACGCAGGCAAGCCAGCGCTCCTTCTCCTCCTCGACTTATCCACTGCCTTTGATCTGGTGGACCACAAGACCCTTTGCCATCACCTCTCCACCGCAGCTAATTTCTCCCCAAGGGCCTGTAACTGGCTAACTTCGTTCCTGCAGGACAGAGCAATGAAGGTTTTCTCCGAATCCTCCTGTGCTAATCCCAGAATCATTAAATGCGGAGTCCCACAGGGCTTGTGCTTTGCTCCCACCCTTTATAACCTCTTCACGAGGCCTTTGTTCAAAATCCTGGACACCCTGGGCATCACCTATACAAACTATGCTTATGACACCCAGGTGCTCATCCCCCTCTCGGGTGATTACCTGTCTGACCTGAACACCCTCGACTCCGTCTACTCAACGATCCAATCTTCGATGGCAGAAAACTGGTTATGCCTCAACAGTGAGAAAACCGAACGTCTGCTGATTGGCTCCCCGTCCACCTTGGGCAAGCTGGACAACCAAGCAATATAGCTCCTTCACTGTTGCCAATATCCCCATGACTGTCTCACTATCTATTAAGACCCTGGGTGTGTATCTGGAACCCAACTTGACCATGAACAGGCAGGTTAATGCCATATTTCTTTATTTATTTTATTATTTATATAGCGCGCTGCAACCCATGGGCATAGAGGCGCTGGGAAGGATATGTATGCAGGCTTGCTTAAGGGTTACAAGATAGCGGCCCAGTACAATAAATAAGACAGTTACATCGATTACAGAGGGTTACAATTCGGGTGCAGTAGGCAGAGACAGTGATAAACTGGGCACTGGGGGGAGAGCTTAGGCAAAAAGCTCAGTCTTCAAGGCTTTATGGAAAGTTGTGTGTGATTCGATCATCCTGAGTTGGGAAGGGAGGGTGTTCCAGTGAGTTGCAGCCAAGGTAGTGAAACTAGAGCCACCAGCTCTAACTCTTCGTGTATGAGGAACAATGAGGCAAATGGCATACGCCGACCTAGGCAGTCTGGAGGGTGTTTTTTTGGTAATCCTCTGAGCTAAGTATGTAGGTGCCAATCCATAGCTTCTGCTTCAGTATATCACACCAAACTTATTAATGCTGTGAGATCGTTCCTATCCCAAGAGAACTGTCTTACCATCGCTAGGGCTATACTTGGATCCAGACTGGACTACTGTAATGCCCTTGTTGTAGGTACCTCAGGAAAAAATCTTTCTAAATTACAACTAGCTCAAAATAATGCCCTTAGGGCCACCACAGGGCTATCACGCAGGGATCATATCTCAGGGCTCAGGAGGCAGGTCAACTGGCTACCAGTCAAGGAATGGATCATTTTGAAAATCCTTGCCTTGACGCACAAGTGTCTCCACGAACTGGCCACCCCTTACTTGGTCCAAAGATTCTCCAAGCCCCCTGGTACCAGGCCAGCAAGAACGCCATACTGTAACATGATAACTGTTCCTAAAATACATAAAGCTTGTCCTGGTGGCAGTAGCTCCCCAACCCTGGTTGCCACCCACTAGAACGCCCTCCCTCAACATATTATGCTCATTGACTCTCATGCAGCCTTTCGCAAGGCCATCAAAACTAGGCTCTTTGTTTAACACTGTATGTATTTATTCTTTATCCATTTATGTGGCTACAACATTGTAACCTGTACCGTATCCACCTCTGTACCTGAAATCATGTACCCAGCAATAAGTCTATCTCTGTGGGCGGAATTCATGTAACCCAGAATCAAGCCTTCTTACGCTCCTCTTACAGCGCCTCAATGCCCTCGGCTGCAGTGGGTTCTACAAATCCCAAAAGAATAAATAAATAAATAAAAATAACGGAAGAATGATGGTATCAATTGGTGTTCCAAAAGCACCTTGCAAGAGAAAAGATATTGAAGTACAGACTGATATCCCACAAGGTGGCCCTAAATGGGGAATGCTCCCCGCCCTGTATGGAGATGAAGTTGATCATCTATACCACACTATAATATCTCCATCCCCTGATCTAGAAAATAACAGAGGTTTGGGGGGGATGCATCTTTATGACTTGCCCACCTGAAGAGTATGCGCGTAGGGGGGAGAGTTTGCGGTCAGTGTGTAGGGCCTGGGTGCCATAAAGGGAACTCAGCCATATGTGGAAGCAGAGAGAATGGAACGGGAGAGCAGAGGTATAGCAGAGTTTGTTACTGCAGAAGCAACTAAAGGGGGGAATTTTGGGAAGGGGGCTGTCCCGCCCCACCCCCCTGTGCACTTTAGAGTGAGGTGAGATGAATTTGTCATGATCATCGGGCCAAGGACGCAAACCTTACAGGGTCACACACACAGGGGGCCCGGATGGACAGAGTCCTGGCGCCTTTGGTGCCAGGCTCATAAAGAACAATAAACAAGACATTAATTTGGGTCAAAAATACTTTTATTATGGACATAGCACCTCATTTTGGGTGCAGTGTATTTAACATGGGAACTTTCATCTTTAAAGCAGCCCCACGTGTACTCTTGGGTGGGGCTACTGATATTGGTTGCCTTTCACGTGGTGACTCACTAGGAGTGGCAGCGTGTGGCAGGCAAGCCAAGCCTAGTGGGCGTGCCCACGATCGCAGCTATAAAAGCTGCTCCGATCCTTGAGGCAGACGCTTCCACGTTATTCTGCACTTCCACGCAGCGTAACACTCACCGCTGCCTGGGTTTCAACTTAACTTTGGAAATCCTGTCTCCTGCCTGGGGGATCCTGCTCTCACCTGTGTGTGTCTTCCTTGGCACCGCAGCTCACCTTCAAATCTTCCGGAACACAGACATCTTCATCTTGGCACCGCGGCTCACCTTCAAATCTTCCGGAATGCAGACATCTTCATTTTGGCACCACGGCTCACCTTCAAATCTTCCGGGACACTGAAATCTTCATCTTGACACCGCAGCACAACACACTCCACCCGCGACCGCTGCACCTGCAAATAAAAACGAAAGGCAAGGTTAAACACTTAACAGACATTACATTTAAGGTTGCGCTTCCACTGAACCTCGCGCTTTCCCTTAAACCATCACTCACCTGTTGTCGGACATTGCAGTTTCATCCATCTTCCTCCCGACCGCGTTCTGCGCCTTCAGAGCTGCTTTTAGGACACATTTCTATCTATTGGGAAGAAAACAGAAGAGAAAACGTCATTCAGGAATTAACAACAACATTAAGAGCAATAATACCAAGACAGAAAACAGAAAGGGGAAAAGGCAAGAGACATTGAGAGAAAACAGAAAGGGGAAAAGACAAGAGACATTGAGAGACACTTACCACCAACCAGGAGAAGCATAGTCGCAGCTGGACTGGACTATTACTTACCAGGGACCAGTGAAAGAACTAGATCCCATCAACAAGCGCCCCTGCCAGAAGTAGCAGGACGGAGAGCTCATCATCCATACTTACAAGGTGAGCCTTATGGGCCGGTACGTGCCCACAGAAATCGCACCTTGGGTAGAAGGGTTTGAGAGGTACAACAGTCACCAATAAGCACACTCACGTTTTCTCATATCCACTCAGGAGCAGTGCCACCAATTGTCGCCGCACACAGCTTATCCTCAAGGGGGAGAGACCTGAAGGGGGTGATCTAACTCCTGGGAGGGCTGCAACCGTGCCCCAACGCCTCTGCAGAGACCAGGTGAGTGTAACAGAATTAAAAGCACTATGATGGGGCAGGGGTTAGAGGGGACGGAGAGAGGACCACCTACCAGTACAAAAGGACCCTACGTCAATATAATTAAATATAATCAACCCACATAGTATAGCGTAGGGCGCAAACAGCATTGCTATTTTGTGTGGATATTAGTAACTATAGGTAGAAGGGAAGGCCTGCGTGGCGAATGTGACAATGTATGCACCAGGCCCAAATTGTGAGACAAGGGACATCTCCAGCCATGCCCGGGCTCCCATGAGGACAGCCCACACTCTAAACCACCACAACGCATGTTCATTGTTCTAATAATGCTGCAAAGATGTTCGAGAGGAATGGCCCTACAAGGCCATGTGTTGGTTACTGAACTGATAATCTTACAAAGCTGTGCACCTCATACACCTTTTTTTCTACCTACAAGGTTATGATCACAGACCGGCACCTGGTGTGCATGTTATCTCACATTTGCCAGAGCATGACCCGGCCCATCCCCAGGCGACCAAGATTTGCAGCCCATATAACTGACTAAAACATAAGACCCCTGAATTCCATTGCACCAGGTGCCCTTTGAGCACCAACCCCAAAGTAACAAGTCCTGAAATGTTCAAAGAGGATGGACAGGGCACATCGTTGAAGCGACAAACGTGTCATTTGTGTTGCGAGGAGCTCATAGTTCAAAATGAGGGTGGAGACCTTGGAGCCGGATGGCACAGAAAGGAGTGAGTGAAATGTGTCGGTGAAGGTTAGAGTGCCCCAGAACCTCCTTTGTGCATGTTTTAAGGCCTGCCAGGTACACAGTATGAGTGATAAAGTAGTCGTATGGTAGGAGTATAATTAATTTGTTCTTTGACCTTCGACGTGAGAGGAAGATGATCACTGCAGCACCCACGTGATGGAAGACGGAGGGATTGGGCTGGAACCAATGGCCTGGAATCTCCTATGGAGCAGGCGGATCATGTAAAGGCGCTGTGAGAAACCTGAAGGTGTCTCCCTAGGGGATCTGTCATCCAGGTGGCCAGGACACGGCCATCACTATTGGATCCAGTTCCTGGGGGTGGAACAGTGAGGGAGGATCACCTGGATGGGGCGTTCTTGGGGAGTGAGACACTGACGGGTGTGATGCAGTATCCCCCTTCTTTCAACACCTTTCTCCCATCCTACCACGTAGGATATTCTAAAACACTGCCCCCCCTTTTCTGACACATACACTTTGGCACAACACGAAAGACAACGGACTAACACCAGAGCCATTTACTACGAGGGTTAGGCAAAGTCAGGCAATTAATCAGAATCACACACACCTGATGGCCCTTTCCCTTCCCCACAGGGATAAAAGGTGGAGCATGAGAGCACAGGATGAGCAAGGCAGACCGCACGACATGAGCGCTAACTCAGCACGGCAGCTCAAGAGAAGGAGAAGTACGGCGTATACCAAGAGGGTGAAAAGAAGAGAAGCAACCTTGCCCTTTCCTACCAAGGCCTGGGAATCCTCCGCAGAAGGAATCACAAGACCACGAACAATAGCCAGTGTGTGTTGCAGCAGATGTCAACGGTACACAAGACTCTCCTCAGCTGATAACCAAGCCGGGCAGAGGCACTTGTCTCCATGGTACCAACCTTGACTCCAAAGAAAAAGAAAGACAAGCGGTTCATCACAGCCGTTGAGTCGAGGGGAAAGTCGATAAGAACCCAAACTATGTTGAACAAAAAGTAGCAAGCAGCTAAATTGAACTGTGAACGGCTGATAGAGCTATTGATGCAAGAAGCGGGAAATCCAGCAACAGAGGAGTCCGACACCACTTGGGTGCTCCCTCAGGGATCTCTGGGCGATTTCCTAATTGTTGAAACCACCATAAGACCTAGGGAAAAGGCGAAAAGAGGTCAAAGTGGTCATACAGGGGTCTTGTAAAATCCTCTGTACAGTCAAAAGTCTTAGACCGACAGATGATTGGAAGCTAAAGGAAATTAATCCCGCTTGGTGAAATTAGCGCATGAACAGTCTGTTGCAAAAGTTGGCAATACTGAACCCGGCAGATGCAGGCCGACAAAAAGGGGCAAAGCCTGAAGAACTGTTTAAAAAGACATTAAGATTTGTGAATGGAAGGAGTATTGTGAGACCTGGGGAAGTGGATTGTTCCCCTTGGACCCGAGCCCGGCTGAGGGAGATCCTGAAAGAAAGGCCTGAGCCCGTTTGAGGGAAGTCTAGAAGTCTGAGCCTGAAAGAGGGAGATCCAGGGGTGGAAAGTCATCACCCAAAATCCATTTGGAAAGGAACTTTTTGTTTGTTTGTTTGTTTGTTTTGTTGAATACATCAGGCCCTCGAAGGCAAGAGACTTTTTATTGAAAATAGACTTAACCATCAAAGAGCCGGATAGCTGGTACGGAACTGTCGGCTTGTGCTGGGAAAGCTCAAGTGTGTGCTGTGCTCAAGAGATCTTCCTTGACAAAGCTTGTTTCCATCTTAGGTTTAGGTTAGGTGTTTTTCCACCCTGCATTTACAGTTTAATAAACAACCTTGAACTGTGATCACTTGTTTCTGTCTTTACTGTTGCCATGAGTTCCTCACAGTGCACACCAACCAGTCGTGCAGGATTTTACTATATGTATTGCATCGTGTATGACGATGTTTTTCTTGATAAGATTCTGCTTGTATTACTTATTGGCAGAAGATTCTTAGTAGCAGAGTTCTTTGCTGTTGCTCTCATCTGCGTGTGAGATTAAAACCTGTTATCCTTACAAGATCGACTTGGGTCTTTCTTCCGTAGCGGGTTGTATTCTCTCTGGTGTGAGGGTTTAGGGGCCTGCCTTCACTGGACATGGTATACCCTTCTGTAATGGAGTGCCTGGCTGAAAAACAATGGTTTGGAAGGGTGCCCGTGGTTATGGCAATGCCCGTGGTTATGGTTAATTCAAACCTTCCAGCCATAACCCGCCAGTGTTGCTACATGTTACAAACCACACCAGAAATTGCGTGTACCAGTGCCAAAAACATATTGCATAGTAACATAGCCATTAAACACACAAACTAAGTTTCTTTTTTTAGCTTAATAAGGATTTAAAGTATAATAAAGAATAAAAGTCCCCATTTTGCACTGCACCCGAAAAATGGGTCACTGTAACAAAATGTATAGTACTTTCCTCGGGGGGTGGGGAGGGTGCAATAGTTACAGCTGCATAATAATAGCCTTGGCTGTGGTAGTGTATGGGCTTTCAGATGGAATAACGATGGAACCCTTCTAATTTTTCTGTCAGTTGCCCCATGATGGGAGCTGGAGTTTACCGAAAAGCATATTTAGTATTTGGCACAATACTGAATAGTTTGTATTAGGAAAGATTTTCTTCATGGAACTTTCCTTTCATTGATGTTAATTGGACCCCCCAAATGTATGCTGTGGTTTGAACACTCCCCTGACTGTCAGAGGTAAGTAAAGATCTGTTTGCTTTACCTACCTTGCTCAACCCATCTCTTTCGGGGGCACTGACCACCCCTAAGGTCAGGGTTCTGCAACCTTTGGCTCTCCATATGTTTTGGACTACAAGACCTATGATATCTGGCTATAGACTATTCTGGCTAGGGATCATGGGAGTTGTTGTCCAAAACATCTGGAGACCCAAAGGTTGCAGACCCCTGCCTTAGGGTAACAAATGCAGGGGGACTGTGTCACCTTTTCAAGATTTCTCTGTCGTTTTACTGTGGCACACATCAACTTACAGTGAGATGCTGCGTGAGTAATATGTATACCTTTTCTTTTCTTTTTCATTTGCAACACTTTTTATTACATTTTATTATGTGTTCAGGTTGGGCCGGTGGCAGATGGGTCCTTATGCTTTACAGCTCAAGCCATTCATTTTAAGTACCATGTACACAAAATAAATTGCTGAGCCACACGTTTTTAGCCCTGTCCTTTGGCCATCTTGTCATTTGGCCTTTTCCCTACCTTCTCAGGTCAGGGAATGTCCTATCAGAAGCCGTTTTCTGGGCTCTTGCTTGGGTTAAATGGGGATATTGGTGGTGTGTGTATCCTAGCTGGATGTGGGCATTGGGAATGTCTTATCTGCATTCCAGTCAGGGGGTGACTGTTGCTGGGCAGATGTGGGACAGGGGGCTGTACATGATTGGACATCACTTACCCGTTTGAATGGTGCAGACGCTTGCCATTGGTGAGCTGGGGCAGCCCCCAGCACGAATATGGGCAAAAGGAGGAGTCCTGCATATGTTTCTCAGCAACCCACTGATGACCAGAAGACTGCCACTGATGATGACCAGCATTGCTTCACGCCAAGTCACAGGTACTCTCTCTAGGGTGGTGGGATCCGGAAAGTACCACTAAACTGTTTTTATCTACCTTCAATGATTTAAAGTGCATTTCTTCTGAGCGATTACTCACCTGTTGGCTTTGCCGTTACTTGTACCATGATTTTTAAGACTTCCAACTACCTCCATCAGAGGATTACTGGAACATTTACTTTTTTAGATGAATTAGGCACACTTACCTTGTAGGGAAGGGCTTCTTAAATTATAGGTGCTTTATATTTATAAGTAAGGCGTGCATTTGTGCAAGTATAAATAACCTTTTCATCATGCCAAATTCACGTTTGTAACTAGCCTCATTACATGCCTGTAATTTCCTGTACTTCTGTAACTCCACGAGTATGTAACCTCTCCACAAGTCCAAAGCGCCTAACTACCTCAGGGTTCAGCGGCTATATAAGCAAATAAAACAAACAAATTGTATTCGCAAGTGTGAGCAGTCTTGCAGAACGCTATCTGACGACATAGTTATCTGGCCTCCATTACTCTGGGCTGCTGCATCTGCAATCCCCGCATCCCCTGGGGAGTTTAAAAACTAGAAGCGCCACGCGAAACCGCGCACATGCATTCGTGCAAGTGTATTTGGAAGTGTGAGCAGTCTTGCAATCTGGCCGCTTGGTGACGAGGCATGCGGCGGCTGGGGTAACCAAAGGGCAGCGTGGAAATAAGACACGCTATGTGCATAAAAATCACAGCTTCCAAATAAGAGTGATTTTGCAAGGCACAAATGCTTATAAAATATTGTGAACTTGATCTTTTGGTTTAAACATTTAAGAACTGTGATTGAGCTTATAGCACAAAAGTCTGAGAGGCAATGAAACACGCTATTGAAATTGAGTACATGGATGAGGCTGTGATGTGCAATCATAATCTAGCACTTCTGGAAGAAATGCCTACAGCGGCTCCATCTGTAAGTTTTATTACTTCACAACATTTGGAAGGATCTTTACACTTATCTGCGCAGGATTATACTCTATCAGCTACATGGATTAAAAAGAAAAGAATGGATTTCTTCCATAGAAGACGGAGTATCAGCTTTCGGGATTTGCGCATGGCATCTTCACCCTTACCCCAAGAATTGTCAAGGTACTTTTGGGCCTCATTTTTGTATAATATATGAAATGATACATAGGAGGCTGCGTAGCTGCCGATGATGTTTCTTTATTTAATCTGGAGCATCAGTTTGATAACTGCATCATAACTCAAATTACAACAGCTGGGCAACAGGCCCTTCAACTATGCTCCAGCTGGCATGAGTTTCTAGTCTTTATTGAGGCTCTTTAGGCCAGTCCAATGGAGGAGCACACAGGAGCCAATGTTGCTCCGTGCCTCCGCTCCAGGCGTCTGCCGTGTGCGAAGCGCGGGAGCTGCATTTCTGCTTCCAGTCCGAGATCTTGCGAGACCGGGAAGTCTCGCGATACCTCTACACACCTCCCCCTGATAATGCAAAACAGGTTATTGCAGGACATAGTCATTGTATCTCACCGGTCTTCTGTGTTCCCTTCTCGGCCGGTCACCTCTCTCGCTATGGGCGTCCTGCTTGTGGTCATCTTCTTGCTCTACTGTGGGTGCATCTGCTTCAATTTCATTTTCTTAGACTTCTCTTTTGTCTGTCTCTGGCTCTCATTCTCTCCCTCTCTCTCTCTCATTCTCCATTACCTCCTCGTTTTCCAGTCTTTCATGGGTCTTTACTCTCTCTTGTCTCTTTTGAAACATGGCTACTCTCTCCATGTTCCATGTGCGCCCGTCTTCAGTGCGGACGTGTTTGGCTTCTCTGTGAATCACTTTTACGGGTCTGCTGAACCTTGAGCCCGTCATTTGATCTTTGGTCGGCAAACGTATTTTGATCCAATCTCCATCTTTTACGTCCCACCCTTGTTTTGTCCTTCTTCTTCTGTTGCTCCACCTTTTCATGCGTGCTTTGCTGTTCTCTATTCTCCACACCACTTCCGACATGTCTACTTCCTCATCTTCTCTTACTCTGGCCAAACATGGTGGCACTAGTGTGGAGGCCGCTCTCCTCCCTCTCAACATGCGAAAAGGGGAGATTTGGGTGATCCCATTGGGAGTCAGTCTGTGAGCTGCGATGGCCTCTTTGGTCGTTTTGAGGGGATCCATTCCCGAGGCGGTCGCTAACTGGATGGCTCCTTTAATAAACCTGTTGGCCCTCTCCCCGAGCCCATTGGCTTGGGGATGATACAGCGCTGCTTTCTTCTGGTGAATGTTGTGCTTCTTCAGGAACAGTTTCATGTCTCTGGACATTAGCTGTACCCCATTGTCTGTCACTAACTGACTGGGGAGCCCTTCCATCTGGAAGATGGCAGTGAGGATCTCTATTATGGTGGCAGTCTTGATGTTGGGGTCAAACTCGGCTTCGATCCACTTCGATAAGTAATCCACTAGCACTATGCCATAGTGATGTTTGGGTGCCATTGCTTCCAGTGGTCCTATGAAGTCCATGGCCTACTTTTGACCACACCGCTTCAGGGGTTTCTGTGGGAATCATGTGCGCTTGTCTGATCTTTAGGCACTTGTCACTGTTGAGACACTCATGGCATCTCTCAATCATTGTACGGATATCCTGATCCATGGAAGGCCACCAGTAGGCTTCCCTCACTCTACGACGTGTCATGGTGTTTCTGAAATGGCCTGCATGAGCTCTGCACAGGATGGTTTTCCTCATACATGTGGGCGGAATCACCTGGTCTGTCTTCATAATTATGCCGTCAGTCTCAGAGATTTCATCTGCCACTTTCCAATATGGTCTAATTCCTTCTGGCACTGCCCTTTCATCTGGCCATCAATTTTTGACCCATTCTCTGATTCTCACCATGGTGGGGTCTTTCCCGTCTTCTTCCATCCAATGTCTCTGATTTAGCTCTAGGTAATCTGGGGCCTTGAGATCTGTAATGGATGCCACAATGCATTCTTCTTGCAAGAAGGTGGTGGCATTGTCCTTTCCTCCTGGCAATCTTGACATGCAGTCCGCCTGCGAGTTCTTCCACCCCGAGATGTGTTTTACCTCGAAAGTGTATTCTTGCAGTTTGGCTGCTATGCGTGCTAATCTGGGTGTCGACACTTTGGTGCCGCCTAGGCTGAGCATATGGATGAGGGGCTTGTGGTCGGTGACTAATTTGAACTTTGTGCCCCACACATATGTCCTGAAATGTTCCACAGCCCATGCACACGCCAGCATCTTTTTCTCGATGGTGGAATAATTTTGTTCGGCTGACGATAGGGCTTTAGAGGCACATGCTACCACATGTTCTGTGTCGCCCTTTTTCTGGGTGAGAACAGCTCCTAATCCGTACGCGCTGGCGTACGTGGTGATGACTGTACTCCAGTCTGGGTTAAACGGTTGCAGGCACAGCACTTCCACTATGTGTCGTTTGATGCTTTCCACCGCTTTCTTCTGGACTTCTTGCCACGTGTACTCTGACCCTTTTTTGAGACGCTCATGGAGCGGCGCTGAGGTTTCAGAGAATTTGGAGATGAATTTGGTGTAATATTCCGCCAGACCGAGGAATGACCTCACCTCGTCTTTGTTGGTGGGTTCGGGGGCTTTAATTATTGCCTGTGGTAGGTTTTGTCTTGGGATTTATACCTTGCTCTGATATCTTTTACCCCAAATACTCAACTTCTTGCGCCTTGAATACAAATTTTTCATACCTTAATCTTACTCCCGCTTCTTGAAGCTTGGTGAGGACTGTTTTCAATGTGGCATCATGTGTCTGTTCGTCTGCAGCGTATACCAGGATGTCATCCTGGAAATATGACACGTTCCTGACATTCCGTAGTAGGGCGTCCATCATGCATTGAAACGCTGAGGCTGCGGATGATAGGCCAAACGGCATCTTTGTGAATTGAGAGGTACCAAACGGAGTGATGAAAGCGGTCAATGGCTTGGACTCCTTATGTAGTTGTATTTGATGGTACGCATTCCTCATGTCCAACTTCGAGAATACTCTGGCCTACTTCATCATGAGGATCAACTCGTTGATGCTCGGCGCAGGGGGTAGCTGTCCGCGATTACTTTCAGGTTTAGACTGCGGAGATCAATGCATACCCTTAGCTCATGTGAATTTTGTTTTTTTATGAGTACCACTGGGCTCAGCCACTCGGATGCTTCAATTTCTTCGATGGTGCCGTCTTTTTTCATTCTGTACAGTGTGTCTCTTGCGGTTGCCGGTACTGGCCTTACCCTGTGTTTGACCAGGACTGCGTTGGCTTTAAGTAGTATTTTGTGGACGAAGCCTTTGATTTGTCCTGGCTCTTCCGAAATTAGTTTTGGATAATCTTCTTTCGCTCTAGAACTGACTGACAGTACTTGGTCCTCTGTGCTGAGGTCCAGCTTAATTTTCAGTTTTGCCTGGTCATCCCACCCTAGCACTGCTGAGCCTTCTTGACTAAAGTAAACTTTTGTGGTGGTCTCTCTCCCTTTGACCTCCACTTTACCTTTGATGTAGCCAAGCAGGTCCACTGACGCGCCACTGAAAACTGTGGGCCTGTGCTTCGTGCTGAGCACTTGGACCGTCTCTGTGCTCATCATCTCCTTGTACGTGCGCAGCAGTATTATGGTTAGGTCAGAGCCCAAGTCGACCATGACTCTTGTTTCCAATCCGTTAATTTTGATGGCGCAGTGGGGCTTTTGTTTTCTAGCCCGTGGGCTGTACACCATTATGATGGTAGGCCTCCCTTCTTCATCAGAGGACGATTCCCTCTCTGTATTGTGTTCAGCGTTGACGCTGGTGACTTTTTTGTTTTGCCATCGGCACACTATTGAAAAATGTCCAATCTTTTGTTTTGTGCTGGTGCACCTGTGGCATTTCAACGGTTATTTCCTCACCCATTTCCCGTCTCTCGTGTCGAGGACCGGCCTCTCCTTCTTTGGAAGGAAAGCTACCGCTTGTACTTCATCTGGGCTGTGCCCGCTTGCGTATTCTTTCCTTCTACCTGCTGTCTCTTTCACTGCTCTCGCTATTTCAACCGCTTTCTCCAGCTGTAGTTCTTTCTCTAGAATGAACTTGTCTTGCACCTTTCTGCTGTTGGTATGAACCACCAGCATGTCACAGATCAGACCTTCCGCGTTGTTTCCGAAGTTGCATAGCGCCGCCAATTCGCACAGTTTGGTAACATAATCATCCACTGGTTCTGACGCCTCCTGTTTGCTTATGTAAAACCGTATCCTGTGTAGGACAGTATTATCCTTGCTAGCGAACCTTTTGACAATTCTTCTCACGGCGTCCTTAAATACGTCATCGTTGTCGCCGGCTACTGGCTCTGGGGTAAGACGTTCGAACACCGTCTGTCCTTCGACGCCCAGAGCATTTAGTAGCATCGCTCTGCATCTCGCTGCCAAGTAGCCTGCACCGCCCAAGGCCTCCACATACATGGTGAATAAGGGTTGCCATTGTGGCCACGGAATGGCAGGCCTACCTGGAGTTTGCAGGAAAGGCAGTGATGGTGTTGTCACTTGCATGGCACCGCGTGGGTTTCAGTGGTGATCCTCGTCGCCAATTATGTTGTATAATATATGGATTGATACACAGGAGGCTGCATAGCTGCCGATGATGTTTCTTTATTCAATCTGGAGCATCAGCTTGATAACTGCATTATAACTCAAATTACAACAGGTGGGCAATAGGCCCTTCGACTATGCTCCAGCTGGCATGAGTCTTTAGACTTTATTGAGGCTCTTTAGGCCAGTCCAATGGAGGAGCACACAGGAGCCGATGTTGCTCCGTGCCTCCGCTCCAGGTGTCTGCCGCACGTGAAGCGCGAGAACGGCATTTCCGCTTCTAGTCCGAGATCTCGCGAGACCGGGAAATCTCGCGATATCTCTACACTAATGTAGCAAGCATTGTTCCAGCACTGGAGATGGACCCCAGTGAGGCTCCTAAAGCACATACCTTTGAGAATGAACTCTTATCAAGCGCTCTATCAGCTACATCTGCTATATTTGCTACGCAAGAACCTTGCCATGAAGATGAGGCTTTGGACTCTTCGCAATCCTCTTGCTCTACGGAGTGATCGAGTCATCCGATAATGAGAGCCGAGGCAAACCATGCCACACTTACACACTCCTTGATTTTAATATATGTGAAAACTGAACTGAGATCTGTGCACAAACTATCATGGAAATTAAAGATCTGTTCAGGAATGAAAATGAAAACATACTTGAAGCTATTATACAAGAATTGGAAATGCATACGATAATTCTTACAGATTTAAAATAGGTGACCATCATAAGTGGGTATTTTGATCCTGGCAACCTACCTCTAAACCTCAGTTTGAAATTAGTTGCCGTCGAGGAAGAGGAGGTCTCGGTTACTGTGGATACTCCATCCTCCACGGCTCTTTTGCCGGAATTAACCAAGGCGGAGCAATTACCCTGTGGAAGTGTCGTGTTGGATGAGGTAGTGGCCCTGCTAGGGGGTGCTATCGTGCTTACTAAATGATAAACCTGTCTGAGAAAGGGGTAAAAGGGTCCTGGAAATCAACCGATGAAATCTAAAAATGCCAAAAGAAGATAAATAAAAGCTACTCCCTGAAATGTCTCTGTTCGCTCTCAATACCTGATGACTATGAGGTTGCTAAATCTGAGGAGGATCAGTCTCCTAGTGTTGATAACAAGCCTTTGACCAGGTCTATGGCCCCTATTTTTACGAGATGGGCTAAAAATAAGAGTTGTGGAGGTAAACAAGGTGTGGGGGCAACTTCTGGCATGGCAGGCACGGGGGAAGCCGTTAGTCAGGCTTGCTTGTCTTTGCTCTCATAACTGCAAGAAAGGGATGTTTCCTCCTCTGAGCACCCTGTGGAGATTCATGATCAAGAGGTCAGTGTGAAGACTACTCCCGCCCCTCTTACCTTTAGTATTAAATCGGATTAATTAGATGGCAAGCCTGTCAACCAACTAAAGTATTCAATAGCGTATTGGTACAATGTGGAGACTCCTAGAAGCAGCCAAGGGGAAGAAGTTTGACCAGCTGCTCTAGGAATTCTAATGTTCCAAATTTGGATGCGCAAATTGGGTTAGGGCACTGCAAAGAACAGGAGAGCCCTTTTGAATCTGGACATACATGATTTATCAAGGAATCTTTCTTCCCCAAAGAAGACAATCTTATTATGAACCGTAGTACAATCCTATTCTTGTTATATGACATTTCAGCGCTAAGGTTTATTACCTCTAAAGACATACTCGAGTTGAGATCATCTTCGAGGACAGACTTGATATTGCAGTTGCGGATATTCCGTTATCTCTGATTCAAAAGCAGTTATTGTCCTATGTGGATAAGTTAAGACAAAGAGGCTTTGCATTGTGCCCATATGTGAATACAAAACACTATATGAGTGAGATGGGAACCACTGATCGGCTACATGCTATATCTATTTCTTGCTTGGCTCAAAGTAATTCTCCCCGAAAAGTCATCTTAATGGATAAATCTTTAAGTCAAGCCATGAAAAGGGAATGGTTTTGGGTGGCAGAGTCGCTTATGGGAAATAATCCTACGGCTGGCTCAAAGAGGCCTGTTTTTGAATATTTTCTCATGGACCTCCTGCAATTTCTCCCATTTTACTCATGCCCCAAATGCGGAAATAAATTGGAAGGTGTGGACCTAATAATGCTACATGAAACCTTCCTGAAATCCAAAGTTACGCTAGAAGGGTTTCATGTACGTCAACAAAAGGCTTTTTGCGGGACAAAGTGGGAGACCATGGGGTGGGGGGCTCTTAACTGCTGTCAGCACCGCTTGGGCTAGTGAATTTATTGTGCTGCTTGATTTTGCTCCCTGTTTGCTTGTGACAAATGTTTTGTCCAAGGGTTTATGTAGCTCCATCTTGGTTGTGAACGTATATTGTAATTCTTTAGAGGTAACCAAGGGGGTGCTCATAGAGAAACTGGAGGGTCTCTGTTGAAACAGCAAAATATACATATATGCATAACGAACGACTTGTTAGAATCGCTGGAGATTTTAATGCACATTGTTTGAGTACACCTCTTATAGCAAAAAATTATAAGGGAGAGGGGACCAAAACTAGCAAGAGGGAGAGCAAGTGGGCTAATTTATTTCGGTAATGGGATTTGGTTGCCCTTAACGGAAATGTTGAAGGTGATTTGGAGAGTGCCACAACTTGGGGGTGAGGAACGCAAAGATCAAGAATTGATTTTGTGTTTATATCTGGTGAACTGTTTCATTATTGTAATCAGTTTGCAAAATGTGAGGGCTCTCTGAGGGACCACTCTGTGCCTATGAGTAGATTTCTGTGTCCAATAGACTTCATCGAGTCATATATAGTGCTGTCTGTTGTAGTAAATAAAGGAAAAAACAGGCTGAGATGCACTGATAGGGCAAAAGGTAGCTTTATGAAAGATGTTTAAAAGATGTGGAGTAATGTTTTTATCAGCTGAGAAAAGCAAATATCAGCAGCTGAAGATGTTCCGGGCTATTATGCAGAGATCCATACAGGAGTATACATTTTCAAATTTTAGTAATATGGAGAGAAAGGCCACTTATGTCCCGCAGCTCCAGATACTCAAAAGATCAATGCGGAGGAATATTCAATGCCTGAAGAAATCTGGTATTGAGTGTGATTGCCTAATTGTAAAAGAAAAAAAAAGAAAGGCTGAGGATGAGGCCATGTTGAAAATGGTCAAAGAGAAATTGGATATAAACTTTTGCAAGCTAGTGAACGCCAAGAATAATCATCAGAATTCTATCTAAGTAAATCCAATTCCAGTGTCTGTCACGCTCACCTGATTCCCACGGAGGCGCAGGTCTGGCTTCGAGTGCTGATGCTTCTTCTATGGTGAAGCGCAGGACTCTGAAGATGGACTCACTGGCTCGCAGGAATATTCCCCTGTGCGTGAAAAGGGAGTATTACCTACTGACGGAATAATGCTCAAGCCTCCCACTCCCTTCCAGCCATCCACGATACCCTTCCTCGATTCCCCGTGAAGTCTCACGTTAGGGTCTGGAAGGATGAGTTCTCCATCTTGCTTCTGATGCAGGGGCGCGTTGAAACCCCGTTACTTCACCGGATTGAGGTTTGATGGTAGTTCAATAAGCTTGACTATTCAGGTAAGGCGCTGTAAGAGTTCTGTAGCAAGTTCAAAAGTTCAAGCTTAATAATAATGTTCATTGTCTTATTGCAGCAAGTGCTAACGCTTATGTCTTTTTCCCCTTAGGGGCCGGGGTTCGGAATGCCGAAGATATGGCGCCGACCCGAAGTGAAACGTGCAGTTCCAGTAAATGACAGGTAAGTTCTGGATGAGCGTTCGGGTAATGTCTTTGCATTCGCTCATTCAATGTCTTTGTCTTTTTTCCCCATAGGGACCGGGGTCCGGAATGCCAGGAAGCGGCAGGACCCGAAATGAAATGGGAATGACCCAATAGGTAAGTCTTAGAAGGAAACTGAGCTTTTCCTATTCCCTGCCTTCTCTCACCTTGTGTTCTTGTCTTTTTCTCTCTAGGCTCTGGGAAGTGGCTGCGGATCCGGATGATCGCTGCTGAAGATGGAGGTGCCCAGGAAATGTGAGTGAAATGCAGCGCTGCAGCGATCGAAGCGAAATGCTTTTAAAATTATGTCTTCCCTTTCAGGATCGTCGGTGTGAAGTCTCCGTGATGCAGCTTTAGCAGGTAAGGTCTTCTTTCTCTCCAATTCTCTCTTAGCAGGTGACCCAGGATGCTGACAGGCGTGGCTGAAGTCCAGATGCAGGAGCTGACACAGTGAGCGTCCAGCTGCGAGGAGCAGAACAACGCGAAGCGTGAGTTGCTAATCGGGCGTGGTTTAAATAGCTTTGAAAGAAGTTCCAGGTATGTATCCTTCCACCGATCAGGTATATATCCTTCCCCGACCACACCCAGGGGAAAGTAGGTCCACAGGTTAAGTAGTTCCATTCAGGCCTCAAGAGGGCCTGGATGAGCAGCATGGTCTGCATCAGGTAAGTGCACCTTAAAACACTTGAACACATGTCTAGCTTTATGAGCCTGGCGCCTAAGGCGCCAGGACAGGGGTCCAACATGAGCCTGGCGCCTAAGGCGCCAGGACTGTGTCCAAAGGGCCCCAGCTTGGGCCCGCTGGCGCTTCCCTGGGGGAAATGATGCCTGCCTCTGGGGTTGCTGGGTCGGACCTGGCTCCTTGGAGGTAGGACTCATGACAGTACCCCCCCTCAAGGCCCCTCCCAAGGTTGTTCCCTCTGGGGGTTTTGGCTTGTTCGGAAATCTCCGGTGGAACCTTTGTATTAATCGAGGTGCGTGAACATGGTTACTAGGCTCCCACGATCTCTCCTGAGGTCCATATCCCTTCCAGTCAACAAGATAGAAGAGTTTGGCCTTTAACACCTTGGAGTCTAAAATGTCTTTAACTTAGAATTCTAATTCCCCTTCAATTTGAACTGGGTCTGGAGGCTTGGACAGTCGGGTCCCAGGTTGTACTGGCTTCAAAAGTGATGCATGAAAAACTGGATGAATAAGCATGTTAGACGGTAAATCCAGTTTAAAGGCCACAGGATTGATTACAGCCTTGATGGGATAAGGTCCTATGAATCTGGGATTGAAGGTTCGCGGCCCCTTGAGGGGTAAATGTTTCGTTGCTAGCCATACCTGATCTCCTACGTGGTAAGGAGGAGTTTTACTTTGGTGCAAATCAGCGTTTTCTTTATACTTTTTCTTGGCTTGCTGTAAATGAGTTGCAGCTTCTTTGAAGGCTTGGGTTATTGTGGAATGCAGATGATTTACTGCGGGCATTTCCAGGGTCAGAAGTGGATCTAGATCAGAGGTCCGAGGATGGTGATCATACAAAGTATAAAAAGGAGTTTGTCCGGTTCCAGAATGCACTGAATTGTTGTATGCATATTCTGCGATCCAAAGGATGTCTTTCCAATTTAACTCGAATTGGTGTAACATGCACCGGAGATATTGCTCGAGAGTCTGATTGGTTCTCTCGGTTTGTCCGTCGGACTGGGGGTGGTGGCTGGTGGATAGCCGTACATCTATTTGTGCTAGTTGGCAACACTTCTTCTAAAAATGGGAGATAAATTGACTTCCACGATCCGAGACTAATATGGAAGGGAAACCATGTATGCGAACTATATTCTCCAGAAATTCCTTGGCCAAGGTGGAAGCTGAAGGCAAACCTTTTAAAGGGATAAAGTGGGCCATTTTGGAGAATAGATCCACAATTACAAGGATAGTGTTGTAACTAGCACAAGGAGGCAGGTCAGTTATAAAGTCCATTGACAAGGTGTGCCATGGTGCCGGTGGAATATCCAAGGGTTGAAGTAGGCCGGCTGGCCTTTTCTTTTGACCCTTGTTTTGGGCGCAAATTCCGCAAGACAAAACAAAAGACTTTATGTCATTTCTCCAAGAAGGCCACCAGAAGTGGCGTTTGATTTTTTCCTCCGTTTTAGCGATACCAGGGTGTCCTTCCATTAATGATTCATGATGATGGGCAATAACAAGTTCTTGCAATTATTTACTAGGCAGAAACAACCGCTCCTGGAAGTAGGGTAAGTTATCCTTAATGGTGTAATGAGGACCCTTTTGACTCCATTCCAGTAAGGCTGAAGAGTCTAGAAGTTGTTTTACTTGCGTTTGGATGTCCTCAATAGTTTGCAATGAAATTAGGCCTAAGATTCTTTGTTCTGGTATGATTGGCACAGGTTCTAAACTCGAATTGGGTTCTTCCATGCCAATCCGGGATAAGGCGTCCGCTTTACCATTCTTGCAGCCAGGGCGATAGGTAATTACAAAATCAAATTCCGCAAAGAATAGAGCCCATCGGAGTTGTCGTGAAGATTGAGCCTTGGCCGTCTTTAAATACTGTAAATTTCTGTGGTCCGTAATTACGGTGATGGTGTGTCTTGCCCCGAGAAGGTAGTGACGCCAAGCCTTGAAAGCAGATTTAATAGCCAGTAACTCTTTGTCGGTAATTGCGTAGTTGATTTCAGGAGGAGAAAAGTTCCTGGACCAAAAGGCCACAGGGTGTATTTGGTTAGTTTCTGGGTCTCTTTGCGACAGGACAGCTCCCATGGCCGAACTGGATGCGTCGGTTTCCACAATGTAAGGGAGATCTGGGTGCGGATGCTTCAATATAGGTGCAGAGGTGAATTTGGTTTTCAGGTCCTGAAAGGCTTGTTCGGCCTCAAGAGTCCGTTCAAAGCGTTTGTTTTTCTTTAGGAGAGCTGTGATGGGTTGGACCGTTCGGGAAAATTCCGGGATGAATCTTCGATAGAAATTGGCGAAGCTGAGCATGCTCTGAATTCCCTTCACCGAGCTAGGAGATGGCCATTTGAGGATGGCGTCCACCTTTCGCGAGTCCATTCGGACTCCTTGAGGTGTCAGGATAAATCCAAGAAACTCCACTTCTGTGGTATGAAAAACGCATTTTTCGAGCTTTGCAAATAGTCTGTGCTGGCGCAATTTCTCAAGAACTGCCCTAACATGTTTTCTGTGATCGGATTCTGAAGAGGAGTACAACAGGATGTCGTCAATATAAACAATGACACAGACGTTGATAAGTTCCCGAAGAACATCATTCATAAAGTACTGAAAGGCGGCAGCTGCATTGCACAAACCGAAGGGCATCACCTGATATTCGAAGAGCCCAAATTTGGTGCGGAATGCAGTCTTCCATTCGTCGCCTTCTTTTATACGCACCAGGTGATAAGCTCCTCGGAGATCTAACTTGGTGTACACACAAGCGTCTTTCACCTGGTCGATAAGCTCAGGGATCAGGGGCAGAGGATAACGATTCTTAATCGTTATTTGATTTAGGGCACGAAAGTCTATACATGTTCTAAGGTCGCCCTCTTTTTTTGGCACGAAGAACAGAGCTGAGGAGACAGGAGACTTGGACGGGCGAATAAAACAATTGGCTAGGTACTGATCTAAATACTGACGCAAATGTAGGTTCTCAGGTTCCGTAAGAGCATAAATCCTACTACAAGGTAGTTGAGCATTGGGTACCAGATCGATTTGGCAATCATAAGACCGATGGGGAGGTAACGTGTTAGTCTGTTCCTTCTGAAAAACGTCTTGGAATTCTTGGTATTCTGACGGTAGCTGTACAGGGGTGGAAGTTGCTGAGGCTAGACCCATAACTGGATTTCTTGGGTAACAAGTTGGTTCACAATCAGGAAAACTTATCTTCTTTGCTCGCCAGTCAATTCTGGGATTATGTGTTTCTAACCAAGGAATTCCAAGAATTACTTGAAATTGTGGGGCCTTGATCACATTAAACACGATTGCTTCCCGATGTCCATCCTGACCCACCAGTATCATTTCAACAGTGGAATGCGTTACAGGCCCTGAGGCTATTTCGGTTCCATCTACTGTAGTAATGACATCTTGGGTTACTTTCGGGCGGAGAGGGAGCTTAATCCTGGAAGCCAATTCACGGTCTATGTAATTTCCAATAGCTCCACTGTCGATGTATGCTTTTATAGCATGCAACAGCTGAGGCTGTTTTGGGTCCACGAGAACCATTGGCATGACAAAATGCGAGGTCAAAGAGTTTGTTTTCAAGCTCGGCAAGCGGACCCCTACTAGGTCGTTTCCCGAATCAGGTGTCAATAAATCGTTATCAGTGGCTCCAACCACCTTCTTAGGTGGTTTAACCGGACAATTTCGAAGAAAGTGACTGGAAGTCCCGCAATACAGGCAAAGTTGCATTTGCCGCCTTCTCTCTCGTTCCTTCTGTGTTAATGGTCCTTTAACACCGCCGATTTGCATAGGTTCGGATACGTCGGTACTCTTGGAGTTAGCGTGGGTTTTGATCGGTACTCGGGTTTCGTACTTGAACCGATCTGCTTTTCTATTTTGAAGTCTGTGATCAAGTTGAACCACCAAGTCTATGTAGTCTGCGCAGACCTGGGGTAGATCTACTATCTGAGCTAGAACATCCTTAAGCTCTCCGCGCAGGCCTCGATGAAACAATGTGATCCTTTTGTTTTCTGGTCATCCAGTTTCCACAACCAGTCTATTAAAGGTGGCAACGTAGGACAGAAGATCCTGATTACCTTGTCGTAAGGATAGCAGTTCGTTATCAAGGGCCTGTCCTTGAGAGTGTCGAGCAAACAATCTTTCCATGCTGGCCTGGAAACCCTGAAAATTCTGGAGAATGGGATCATCCTGATTTACCAATGGAATAGACCAATCGGTAGCACTGCCTCTGAGGTAAGATAGTATAAAGGCTACCTTGGTCTGGTCGTTAGGGAAGGCCCCGGGTCTGCATAGAAAGTGTAAACGACATTGGTTCATGAAGACGGCATATTTCTTGGGATTCCCCGCAAAACGTTCAGGCGGGGCCAAAGGCATGTGTCCAGGTAGATTGATTTGTACCGGGTTATTCAAACCCATTGATGTGGAAGTATCTCCGGAATTAGGTAAAGGAGTGTGCCCTGCCTGGGCCTGCAATAACCTTTTGGCCAGGTCATCTGTTCTTTCCTTGGATAGGATCAGTTCTCTTTTGAGAGCGTTAGTCTCCTGGCGGGCTGAGTGCACTTCTGCCCGTAATTCCCCCAAAAGCTGGGCCAGCTGATCTGTCTCGGAAGTCTCCATAGCACCCGGGTGGGAAATTGTGGGTAGGCTTCGCGTTCTGTCACGCTCACCTGATTCCCACGGAGGCGCAGGTCTGGCTTCGAGTGCTGATGCTTCTTCTATGGTGAAGCGCAGGACTCTGAAGATGGACTCACTGGCTCGCAGGAATATTCCCCTGTGCATGAAAAGGGAGTATTACCTACTGACGGAATAATGCTCAAGCCTCCCACTCCCTTCCAGCCCTCCACGATACCCTTCCTCGATTCCCCGTGAAGTCTCACCTTAGGGTCTGGAAGGATGAGTTCTCCATCTTGCTTCTGATGCAGGGGCGCGTTGAAACCCTGTTACTTCACCGGATTGAGGTTTGATGGGAGTTCAATAAGCTTGACTATTTAGGTAAGGCGCTGTAAGAGTTCTGTAGCAAGTTCAAAAGTTCAAGCTTAATAATAATGTTCATTGTCTTATTGCAGCAAGTGCTAACGCTTATGTCTTTTCCCCCTTAGGGGCCGGGGTTCGGAATGCCGGAGATATGGCGCTGACCCGAAGTGAAACGTGCAGTTCCAGTAAATGACAGGTAAGTTCTGGATGAGCGTTCGGGTAATGTCTTTGCATTCGCTCATTCAATGTCTTTGTCTTTTTTCCCCATAGGGACCGGGGTCCGGAATGCCAGGAAGCGGCAGGACCCGAAATGAAATGGGAATGACCCAACAGGTAAGTCTTAGAAGGAAACTGAGCTTTTCCTATTCCCTTCCTTCTCTCACCTTGTGTTCTTGTCTTTTTCTCTCTAGGCTCTGGGAAGTGGCTGCGGATCCGGATGATCGCTGCTGAAGATGGAGGTGCCCAGGAAAGGTGAGTGAAATGCAGCGCTGCAGCGATCGAAGCGAAATGCTTTTAAAATGATGTCTTCCCTTTCAGGATCGTCGGTGTGAAGTCTCCGTGATGCAGCTTTAGCAGGTAAGGTCTTCTTTCTCTCCAATTCTCTCTTAGCAGGTGACCCAGGATGCTGACATGCGTGGCTGAAGTCCAGATGCACGAGCTGACACGGTAAGCGTCCAGCTGCGAGGAGCAGAACAACGCGAAGCGTGAGTTGCTGATCGGGCGTGGTTTAAATAGCTTTGGAAGAAGTTCCAGGTATGTATCCTTCCACCGATCAGGTATGTATCCTTCCCCGACCACACCCAGGGGAAAGTAGGTCCACAGGTTAAGTAGTTCCATTCAGGCCTCAAGAGGGCCTGGATGTAGCAGCATGGTCTGCATCAGGTAAGTGCACCTTAAAACACTTGAACACATGTCTAGCTTTATGAGCCTGGCGCCTAAGGCGCCAGGACAGAGGTCCAACATGAGCCTGGCGCCTAAGGCGCCAGGACTGTGTCCAAAGGGCCCCAGCTTGGGCCCGCTGGCGCTTCCCTGGGGGAAATGATGCCTGCCTCTGGGGTTGCTGGGTCGGACCTGGCTCCTTGGAGGTAGGCATCATGACAGTGTCTAGTTGGAAAGCCCATTATGAACAAATTTATGTAAATATGTTTAAGGAAGCTGCACCTCCTAAAGACTTAGGGGAATGGTGTTTGGTTTTTGACATTCTTGATATTGAAATAATTATCAATAAGTGTAGTCGATCGTGAGCCCCTGGCCCAAATGGGCTATGCAATCTTATTTTTAAGTCAGACCCACCTTTTTGGGCCTCCACTTTATTTAGACTGTTCAAAACCATTATCTCTACTCAGCCATTCCTGGAGACTTGGTCCTCTGCAATTATTATACCAATCTACAAAAAGGAAAATAAAATCGACCCTGTAAATTACCGGCCAATAGCATTGATTGATGTCGATTACAATATTTGTGTGTCCCTGATGCTGGCTGAGTTAAGATCTTGGGCAGAGAAATCTGGCATATTAAAATTAAATCAGATTGGATTCCAGCAAGGTGTGGGCACAAACACTGCAGGATTTGTATTGGCCCATCTACAACAGATGGCCTGTTAGAAATGTGTGGCGAGGATATACCTTGTTAGTATTGATCGGACAGCAGCCTTTGATAAGTTGGATCGAAATTTGTTATGGAAAAAACTAAAGAATTGGAGGATTCACAACGACTTATTGAGCAGGAAAGCACGACACAGCCAAAAATAGCTGAAAATGGCTTACTAGAGGGATGTGTCCACGACCCCATATTATTTCATCTTTACTTAGCTGATTTAGGGCAGGTTTTGCAGAGATCTGTGCTCTTGTCACCAGTGGTCTTTGGTTATAGAGTACACTGGATAACATATGCTGACAGCATCCTGCTACTGGACTGTACCAAGGTGGGCATATCTCGTATGTTAAAAATCTTTTGAGGTATACTCTAAGGAAAATGCCATAATAATAAACACAGCGAAGTCCAAAATATTAACTTTAAAGGCAGAAACTAAAAGCATGAAACTTGATTGGTATTTATGTGGCCAACCTATTGAGGAAATTCCCAAATTGCAGTATTTTGGTTTTCAAACGTTGGCTTCTCCTGGGAAATATAAAATGACTAAGTATATAATTGAAAAGATCAAATATTTACATAATAATTATGGGAAATTTTCATTAAAACCTGGAATTAAGTTATACAAGGCAAAAGTTGTCTCAAGTATATATCATGCTCAGGAGATGCATGTTAGGCAGAATCCTGTGCAGCGCCCTTAGGGACCACTACACACAGTTAAGACTACAGGTGGCAATACAAGTTTTACCTTTGGTACAAGCCTGTACTACTATGTTAAAGTGGTAGCAGTAGCGGAGCAGCCAGGCTTATCTCAAGAGTATATGAGCAGTAGCAGAGATTACACAAAGGGACCACAATTACTGTGACTCAAGCAAACACTGACTCAAGGTTTCAGGTAAAAAAAATATAAGTACATTTATTTTTAAACCGTTTGTTATAAACACAACACTTCTATTAATTCAAAACCACACGTAAAATATACTACAACTAACCAATTCACTTTGTACGGTATAACTTCAAGGTATGTTTCCTGTGTTTTAGCGGACCGGTGTTGTGAAACAAAAGACGTTACCGGGAATACACTTGCGATCACTTTTTGACAGTAATGACAATTCGGTCTTACTGAAGAAATGCGTATCCCCGCCAAGAAATGTTAATGGGGCAAAAACACACTTAGTACCTGAGATACCCAGAGAGAGTTGGGGACAAAAATCATAGGCAATACTTTTGTCAAGGCAGAACCAGAGAACACTCCTAGACAGAAATTCAAGAGTCAAGAGGCCGGAGCCAGTGTCAAGTGGAACCGTGTTCCTGTTGTCGAGGATCACACAGTCCGATAGTTCACGATTTGACGTAGTCAGGAGTGCTTAGATATTGTCAACAGAGGAAGCAAAAGTTATAAGAAGTAGGGAAGACAAGGGCAAGCCTTGAAGGCGAAGAAAAGGGATTCACCCTAATTCCTCGAGCAGAACACAGTACCTTATTCAATGAAGAAGCTGGTGCCACGGCAGTTGTTCCAGGTAGTTTCCTGCAGACCCATGGTTCCTAGAGCTTCGATACGAAGGAGGACGTCTGGAGGGGTCTGCACCACACAGGGCTGAAGCCGGCAGAAGCAACGGTGAATAAAAGTTGTGCTCCTTAAAAAACAGGAGAGGCTCTTCAGATGGCTATCCGGACCACTACAGCAGTGTGCAGCGATTTCGACCACGAAGAGGATCCTCTGGCTGTAGAAGATGAGCTGGTTATCCCCACCAGGCTCAAGGGAAGAAGACTCCGGACTGGATCTTCTCTGGTCGTCGAAGGGTAGATAGCTTAGGACTGCAGCAGGGCTTCACCGGGACGGGATAGTTGCAGCAGTCGACTTCTTCTCCGCTTCTCTTAGGTTCCTTGTAGTTCCAGTGGTGACTGTGACTTCTACCCCAAGAGTCCTGCCTTTTATGCGAAAATCCCCCATTCACACAGCCTGGCTGTCAATCACGGAGCAGGGGGGCTGTCCGGCTCGGACAACCACCTCAGCCAATCATGGCAAAGTGCGACTTGGGTTTCCTAGGATACCCTGTGCAGGGGGTGACTACACCCCTCCCTCACATTCAGCCCACCTAGACACCCAGGCGCCTAGAGGAGGGATTCTTGGCAGAAGCCTGCCAAAAGACAGTGAACAAAGAAGGCAGACCTGGTTTGCCGCGCAAAGTAAAACACAAGAAGGACTTTAAGAAAAAGAAATGGCGAATAAACCCGACCGGAGCCAAAAGAAAAAGTATTTGGTCAAGCGGGTTTAAGTTCGAGGCTAATGTAATAGCCTAAAACAGTACCACGTTTATATAGTATAATCGCGGTAGAAAATTTAGGGTAGATACCACTGCCACCAGCCAAGTCTAAATGTTAAAAGAGCGAAACAATGCTCTAGGAGGTACAGATAAAAAGGGCTAAGGATTAACCCTTTCCAGTACTCCATGTAAGATGGGGTGTACTGGATTTTTGGTTAAATGACTAAGTAAAGTTAATGGCAACTTTACCCTTTTCTGGGGGACAGTAGTCAGCCCCAGCAATGGAGTCGGTGGGAAGTCTAAAAGACAACCCTGTGTCACTGCACTGAAGTTGCTGGGTAACACACAAAAGAAGGGGGCTACTGAAGTGGTGTATTCCAGAGCCCACAATCACAACAACAGTTGAAATACACATGGCCAAACATGGGTAAGAGTGGGGAAAAGCTCACACTCTTACCAAGTGGAAACATTTACTCCAGAAATCCAGCAAAGCTGCTGAAGGACTCACTAGGTAAGGGAAATTAGCCATTGAATGAGAATTCTTCCTAACAATGCACCACCAATTGAGTGACTACAATTTTGATTATGTCAAGGGCCTTTTGTAGGGAGGCACTCTGGGTTTCTGAAAATCAGTCCCAATGACTATGATATGGCATCAATTGCGTATAGTTTCTATGAATATGAAGGTGCTTTGGAAAAGATTGCAGCCATGTTTGAAAATGTATAATCCTCCCCCATATTCAATCTATGGAGTATTTGATGTTAAGCAATCTAAGGTGGCAAAATCATCTGTGACAATCTGTAAAGTACAAATAGAAAAATTGCTGTATACCCTGAAGGAGCTATTAGAAAATCTCTCCTTGTGTAAAAGGAGATTATGGGATTATGACAGGGTTGTCACCTGTGAAAGGCTAAGTTCCTACAAAAGGTTTAAACATCTGGGCACTAATGAGCCCACAAGGGGATAATTAGCAAGATATCTCATAAAGTATCCCTCTTTGCGTTTTGCTAGAACTATTTTGCCTTTTTGCCTTAATGTATTACCCACATTTGAAAATCGTTTTATGTGCCAAGAAAGGGGGCCAAGTAGCCGAAATGTAGGTTTTGTTCTAAAGAGGCTGAATCACTAAAACAATTACCTACTGTTCGCTATTGCAGAATCTTCAAATACACTGTTTCGAGCGCTTTATCTGTCATTTAAAATCATCCCCATTGTCATTTAAAATTATCTCCATAGGATCTTTTATGGGAAAGATTATTTTAGGAACAGTGTCTGATTGTACTTTTATTAGCATGGTATCTTTTTTAAAATGAAAATAGTCTTATTGGTTATAGATTTTTAATGTAAACTTGGTTGAGGAGAATTTAGTATTGCAGTAGTTTTATTCATATTTTTAATTTGTATTGTTTTTATAATTGTGTACATTTTGTGCAATTGTGTTAAGGTTTATATGATAAACTGTATGACACATTAACTATATTAAAAACAAAATCATAAGTCAGGGTATGTGTTTCAATTGCATTGAACTGTTTTAACTTCACTTTACTGCCTACAGTTTACCTTTTTCACTATTTCTGAACTTCGTCTACTCTAATAAGTATAAAATATAGGTGATCTCATATAGGTGAACTGTTTTTATTTATAGGGTGATATAGGGATAGAAACATACCTTGTACTTTACATGCGTAGAGATTTAATGCCTAATAAAATAGTATTTTGTGCACCTGTATTCCCTGAGTGTTTTGAATACTCTATATACACCACCCCCATGCCGTCTGAAGTTTGCCTTTTTGCTCAGTCCACCCCATCTAGAGCTTGGTTAGACCTGAGTGTCAATTACCCTGGTTATCTATCGACTAGGGGGTGTCCTCTCAGAACTCCCCCACAGTGTTCATTCTGGAAATCTATCTGAACAGTTTGTCAAGTAGTCAGCCAAAGTATAATATTTAGGCAAACAGTTGTTTTATTTAATAAATCATGTTCAAAAACTTGAAAAACACTTTTTAAATGCATTTCCATATTTCCTTTATGTCTCTTCCTTTTAATCAATAAATCATTCTTAATTAAAAAATTAAATTCACAAATGTACAGGCTAACAAAAAAAACATGGAGCAAATGTATGGAAGAATGTTGAATGCGCAAAACCAGTGCTACACAAAGTGGCAGGCTTCACAAATGCAAAGCACTGGGCAGCAATGAACAACATGGATTCTGTAATTTGCAATTACCATCGCAAATCGACAAATTGCAATCTCTTGCAAGTCGCAAAGTAGCTTGGGTGGAAAGTGAGTTTCAAACCTTCTTTGTGGCTCACATAGAAATTCATAAATGTTTTCTGCCCACTTGTGCACTAGGCAAGCTGAGGGTATTTGCGAGGTGAGTGGACGTCATCTCCCTACGATTTTTAAAGAGGGGACTTCCTCGCCATAGGCCAAAGAAAGGAGACAACTGTCCCAAAGAAAGTGGTATGGTTGGAATAGGGTAGGTGACTGAATCTACCCAAACCATCCAAACTATAAGAAGGCACTTGCCTGCTGGACATTAGCTCAGTTCCATGCATCATCTTTCATGTCTTTCCTGTTGAGGCAGACTGGCCTGTAATGACATTAGAGAGATTTCCCAATAAGCAAGTTCTCCAAAGAGGCCAATTTGAGTTGGGAAATGTAAGTCACATCTTGCAATACCTAACATGTAACAGTGCACGCAGAAAATTATGGTAAGAGTGTGAGAGGCGGGTTCTATGTCATTTCATTGACGGGTGTAATTTCAATGGGTTTTTTACTGGCATTTTCTACGAACAAAAACTCACCCAAAATGATTTTTTTTTGGGGGTTGTGGGGGGAGGGGGGTTCCTCCACCAAGCCCCTATTCCAGAAACCCCACCCCTTATATACCTCCCACCTCTCCCTCCCCCCATTATATTTCGATTCTTTTTTTGGTAAAAAACCCAACCAACTTAAACCTGTTGATGAAAGAACGCTTGACCGAGAGGAGAGGATTATATTTGTGGATGAGTACACAATCATCAGTATTTGTCCATGCCACCATCTCTTCCACACACATGCTGTACAGGTATTAGTGGATCATGTCACAGCAAGATAGGGGTAGCATCTGCCATTGGTGCTTTCATGCTGTCATTCAGAGTTCACAATTGCAAGCTACTGAAGAAGGTTGTGTTGTTAGAATTCACCTCATTCGCTATCTTGTTGATGGTTTCGTCTCCCGGACCTCCCCCACCATCTGATTGGTGCCCAGGCCTTGCCTCGTGAGGCCTACCGACCCGCGTCCACCCTCGACCTCCACTTCCATCCGTGGCAGCTTTAAGGTAATCTGTGTGTAATTTGGCCCCTCTTTATTGCAAGTAAATATTTGTGTGCCCCCAGGCCCCTGACCCCGTTTCCTCGCTGTCCGCTCCCTCCCCACACCCACTTCCTGGTTTCACCTCCCTCCTGCCTCCCGTACCTCCCCCACCGTCTGATTGGTCCTGTCAAGCAGATCTGCGCTCATTGCCAGTCCACCCAGGGCAGCCCTCTGCCCGGCAGCCCATCGGCTAAGGACCCAAAGCAAAGGACGGCTCCACTTTGACAGCTCCTGATCGTATCTGCAGGTATCCGCAGGAGAAGCAAGAAGCCGACAATAAGTAAGTGTGGCAAGGGCGTGGACAGAAGCAATGACTTCTCGCCATACTACCCTACCACTCAACCTAGAAACTAAACCATCGTAATATCTTCATACTGTGTTAGCATTACATTTATAAGTTCGCATTTACAAATATGTCTGGGGTATAGTTGCACTCATAAATCGTGAAATTAACAGCTGAATTTAGAAGTGTGCCCAATATCCTGTCTGTGGAGGGTGGCATTTAGAGGTGTGCCTAATATCCTCCCTGGGCAAAGTTACATTTAGAAGTGTGCCTAGTAGCGTCCCCTGCTTGCCTTTAGATGTCTGCCTAATATCCCCGCAGTGTAAAATTGAATTTAAAAGTGTGACCATTATCCTGTCTCTGCAAGGTTGAATTTAGAAGTGGGCCTAATATCCTGTCTGTGGAAAGTTGAATTTAAAAGTGTGCCCAATATCCGGTCTGTGCAAAGTTGCCTTTAGAAGTCTGCCCAATATCCTCCCTGTGCAAAGTTACATTTAGAAGTGTGCCTAGTCGAGTCCTCAGGTTGTCTTTAGAAGTGTGCCCAATATCCGCTCTGTGCAAAGTTGAATTTGGAAGTGTGCCATTATCCTCACTGTGCAAAGTTGATTTTAGAAAGAGCCTAGTAGCTTCCCCTAATTGACCTTACAAGTGTGCCCAATACCCTGTCTGTGGAAAGTTGAATTTAAAAGTGTGCCCAATATCCTGTCTGTGGAAAGTTGAATTTAAAAGTGTGCCCAATATCCTGTCTGTGGAAAGTTGAATTTAGAAGTGGCCCTAATATCCTGTCTGTGGAAAGTTGAATCTAGAAGTGGGCCTAATATCCTGTCTGTGGAAAGTTGAATCTAGAAGTGGGCCTAATATCCTGTCTGTGGAAAGTTGAATTTAAAATTGTGCCTAATATCCTGTCTGTGCAAAGTTACATTTAGAAGTGTGCCTAGTAGCGTCCCCTGGTTGCCTTTAGAAGTCTGCCTAATATCCTCCCTGTGCAAAATTGAATTTAAAAGTGTGCCCATTATCCGGTCTGTGCAAAGTTGGGTTTAAAGTGTGCCTAATATCCTGTCTGTGCAAAGTTACATTCAGAAGTGTGCCTAGTAGCGTCCCCTGGTTGCCTTTTAGAAGTCTGCCTAATATCCTCGCTGTGAAAAATTGAATTTAAAAGTGTGCCCATTATCCGGTCTGTGCAAAGTTGAGTTTAAAGTGTGCCTCATATCCTGTCTGTGCAAAGATACATTTAGAAGTGTGCCTAGTAGCGTCCCCTGGTTGCCTTTAGAAGTATGCCTAATATCCTCTCTGTGCAAAATTGAATTTTGAAGTGCGGCTAATTTCCTGTCAGTGAAAAGTAGAATTTAGAAGTAGAAATCCTAACCATGAGTGCCGCCATTCCACTAAAATCTACCGGAAACGACCACCGGGCACCACCCCCCTTCCAGCCAACCCTACCGCCTGATCCCCCTCCCCAAATCATCGCACCCTCCACCCCATCCCCCTCACATCCCCTTACCAAACACCAAGCCAGAGGAGCACGATGACGTGCCATCCACCCTAAGACCACTACTCTTACGAACCCCACTGATCAGCGTACCGCGATCATACATGCCCCCCCACAAGCCTCCCAAGTGCACCCCGCCCAGCAATCATGCACCCCGCGTCCCTCCTATCAACTCCCACCTCCATCCCGCAACGACCACAGTCTTTCCACTCCCTAAAAACTGCACGCCTAGCCCTAGCAAGAACGGAAGCTTCATCCCTCTCCCCCTCTAACCCCCCTACACCCTTGCACACACCAATCGCAATTAAGACACTAAAGAGGAAACGTACCTGGCCCCCCTCAATCTCTCAGCACTCATCGCCTCCCCTGTCTCGACCCACCACCTCATCCCCCCCTTCACCACCCTCACCCCACGCAACTCCCTACTAGAAACCACTCTCCCTCGATTTCTCACCAACCACTGCTGACATCTTAACACAACACACCCCACTTTCAGGTCCCCCGGCCCAAACCACAACATCCCATCACACACATCCATCCACGCCCACCCAAAACTCGCGAGCTTCTCCGCCGGCCCACTCTTCCCATCGACCATCAACCACTCCACCCCTCTCGCTCTCCTCTCTGCACCCTCTCCCCCCCTCCACCCATCTCTGCAACTCCGACATCAACCTCTTCTACCAAAGTGAACTGCATCCTATTTAATGCCCGATCTGTAGCAAAAAACAGACACAGCATCTTTGACCTCCTCGCCTCTGACAAATCAGACCTGGTCTTCATCACTGAAACCTGGTTCTCTGACGACTTCGCCCCTATCGCCAACGAAGCCTTCCCCCTGACTACTCCCTCATCCCACTGAACCGTCCTTCTAGAGGAGGAGGAATAGCTTTCGCCTTCAAATCTCACTTCCATGCCTCAATCATCGACAACAAACCTTCCATCCCCGCCTGCGAATCACTCCTAGTTAAACTATCACTTTCCCCTCCGTTCTCCCACAGCTTCCTAATAATTTACAGACCCCCTGGCTATGACAGACAATTCTCAAACAACCTCTGCGACTCTATTGCCACACTCCAACTAAACCATCCCAACCTCACCCTCCTGGGAGATTTCAACATATGGCTCGACATTCCCAACAACCCTATGACACACTCTCTTGTTGACGGCTTAGATGCAATTAACCTCCAACCCCATATCAACGGCCCAACCCACCATAAAGGACACACTCTTGATGCCATCTTCAGCTCCCACAACCGGATACATCTAAACCCCCCAGCCCCTATCATCTGGTCTGATCATTTCATTATTTCTTTCACCATTCGCTCTCCCAACTGACCTAGCCAACTGTAAAGACTGGAGGGGGGTGTCTGTACTTCCGCTCTCTATACGGTAGAGGAGAGGCACAGAGGACCCCAGCCAAGATTCTCTATTATTGGTAACGTAGACGAGCAATCAAGGCCTATCTTCTCAGGAGGTGATGCAGGCTGGTTCTTAAGTAGAGTGTAGTCCCCGAACCCCCACAACGGAATGTCCACACCCTGTATTACTGAAAACACAGTCTTTATAAAAATTTATATTCAAAGGTATGTACACGATCACAATAACGCACTTTGTGCTCGGAAATCAACAATGATAAATATATACAATTCTAAAGTGGTACCACCAATTTTATCGAATCTCATTAAAGTGCATCAACTGTATGGTGAAAATGTCACACAGATCAATAACGCGGAAACCAGCAATAGAGGTAGGAAGGAAAGCAAGATGGTTGACACGGTAGGCAGACTACTGGCCCCTACCACTAGGTACAGCTCTGTGTGGAGATCCCCCCCACCTGGGCAACCTGTAAAATAAAAATATATAGCACAAGCCCAGTCCATATATTGTTCAATAGCCTTATTTCCTCCTATTAAGGTTTTACCCCCAATGTACCTGGTGGAGTAGAGTTCTTCGAAGACGCGTCGAAGGATCCTTCTTGAGTGACTCCCTTTAAAGCAGGAGCCACGGATCGTCGAGAGGCGTCGAAGATGGTGAACTTTTCGTCCGGTGGCGATGAGAAGTTCAAGGGTGCCGAGACCCCGAAGTTGATCTCGGTGGTGCTCGTCAGCGACGTCCTGCGAGGATGAGGTGTGCAGGTCACCTCGGCGATGGATTGTTCAGGACCGCAAAGAGTTTCAGAAGAACTGTGGCCCAACAAGGGCGTCGAGTGGTCGAAGTCTTTGTGGCTTTTAGGTGGTGGGAAACCCACCGGCGGATTCTCCTCGGTGCGTGGGTCATCCTCGACTTTCTCCGGCGGGACAAAGCGGTCAACGTTGCAGACGAGGGAGACCTTGGATTCAAATGTTCTTAGGCAAAGGAGCGGGCGGCTCCGGTCGTCGGCGGCACGGTGTCAAGTGGTCCCCACGGCTGGGCAACACAACTTTGACGGACCTCCAGCGGTTACACAAACCTGCGAACCCTGGTCGACGGCCTAGATTTCGACAGCAGCGAAGTCCGGGTGCTTTGCTTCGTTCTCCTCAGCGGTCCCGTCTAGGATCGGCAGCCTTTTGAGGGTCAGACTTCCAGAGAGCTTCGGCGAAGGTTAGCGGTGCTTGATGATCCCTCGGAGCACGGGAAGAGGGCACCTTACCAGGTCCTCTCTCGAATCAGACCTTGACGAGTTCGGCAGCTTTCAGATCAGGTCGAAGCAAATGCAACAGCAAGTCTTCATCTTCCAGCTGGGCGTCGAGGATCAGCAGTTCCAGTTACTCTTCAAGTGTAGACAGAGCTTCGGAACAATTTCCAGTGGTGAGAGGTCCCCAAATATACTATCTTGTCTCTCATCCATACTGCTGGGTCACTCTCAGCAGCCAATCATACAGAAGGGCATTCATGCAGTCAGTCAGCCAATCAGGCACACAGCACATTCAGGCCATCCTCCTCCCTCTCAGACACTCACAACAAGGAATGTGGATAGGGACAAGTACCCAACCATTCAACACTACACACTGCATTCAGGCCAGTTTCGGGCAGGGCTGTCTCAGTCTTTGTCTCTCCTACCAGAAACCAGACAGCCACAACAAGAAGTGCATATTGGTCACACACTCCATTCACCCAGGTCCCACCCACAGGGCGTACCCACAACATACAGTCACTGGGAAGGCTTCAGTCAGTCTGGACTGGACTTCACAACAACACCATATATGGAACTTCCACCCAACAGCCAGTCAGGGGGAAGGGACAGAGTCAGGGCTTCCCAGGACTTTAGGAAAACAAGGTAACAGGTAATAGAAAGCAAGAGGCCACAGGAGCCATCTTGTTTTCCATCAGGAATCAACTAATTCCAATGGCAGGGCCGGGGTATCCCAAAATGGAGGATACTCAGCGCACCTGTCAAATTCAGCATGTAGCTGCCACCAGCCCATACCCTGCTCTGCGGGCCACCCACAGGTGCCCAAAAATATACACTAGGGGTACAGGGTTGTACCCCCACCCATGGCTGCCGTAAGGGTATCCCACGGGTCTGTTCACCAAACCAAAAGAGAGAGAGCTGCACCGCCAGGAGTCCAACCTGAACTCCTGCGCGGAAAATATGACAGAACACACGATAAAAAGGCAGTAAAGGACAAGGATACGGAGGCCCTGTCCCTCTGATGCATTTCCAGCATCACACCGACGCACTCCTCCAGTCTTCCCCGCCTGCCTGCCCACTCAAAAATCAACTGAAACCCAACGCCTTTGACTCTTGGCTCAATACCTCTCTAACACGACTCACACCCACTTGCAAACCATCAGCCGCCGTGGCCACTTTCCCAGATGGTTCACACCTGAGTTGAAAGCCAGTAAACAACTATACAAATACCTAGAACGCAAATGGCGGAAAGACAAAACTCTCCTGAACAGATCCACTGTAGCCCGGCACCTTTATCGGTACAAAGCCGAAATCCGGAAAGCAAAAAAAGCCCATTACAACTTCCGAATTATAAACTGTAAAAACCCAGCATAGAACTTCACAAAATCATCTCTGAATTCACCAATCCATCATGCACCACCACCGCGCCGACCCCCTCTCAAGCACTGTGCGACTCACTCTCTCTCCACTTTTACATCACAGCTCTCGAGAGATTGAACGCTCTAACCAACAAACTCGCTCTCATATACCCACCAGCCATCCCACCGCCAGCGACCACTAGCCAACAAACGTTTGACTCCTTTAGTCCAATATCAGCTGACCAATTTCTCAAACTACTCTCTGCCCGCAAGCCATCCGGCTCCCCGCTGGACCCCTGCCCGGCCACAACCCTTAAAGAAATGTTTGCATCTACCTGTGCAGGAGAACACGCAAGAACCATCATAAATGACTCACTTGCCTCCGGAATTTTTCCAGAGGCATTCAAAACGGTTCACCTCAAACCTCTATTAAAAAAACATTCCCTCAACCCTCTCGAGCCCAAAAACTACCGCCCGATCTCAAACACAAGGTTCCTTGCCAAACTCATAGACCAAACCGCCTACGCCCAACTAAATGCCTTTGTCGAAGCCAACAATTTCCTAGACCCTGCTCAATCAGGTTTCAGAGCCTGACACAGAACTGAAACCACCCTAACCTCAATCACAGATGACCTTAAAATCACGGCAGACGCCGCGGGATGCGCTTCATTAATCCTTCTCGATCTATCAGCCGCCTTCGACACAATTAATCACTCAATCCTACTTGACTGCCTCCACTCCCTAGGAATTCATGGAAACGCTCTAAAGTGGATAGCTTTGTTCCTCAAAGATAGATACCAAATAACCCTACTCTCCACCTATTCCTCCCAAGCCCGACCAGTCGACACGGGAGTCCCACAAGGAGCATGCCTATCTGCCCTCCTGTTCAATCTCTACTTAATCACCCTACCACCAATAATTCGATTGCACAACATCCTGTGTTACAACTACGCTGATGACACCCAACTAATTCTAAAACTCCTGAACTCAAATCCCAACTGCCGAGCTGACCTCGCTTCCTGCCTCCTCGACATAGAGCTCTGGATGACCAGAAACCACCTCTTGCTAAACCGCTCCGAAACTGAAATCATGATATGTGGCAACTCTGAACTTCTTCCACACCCACTACCCTGGCCATCTGCCATGGGCAATTCACCGACTCCCTCTAAGTCAGTAAAGAACCTTGGTTGCACCCTTGACTCTGACCTAAAACTCTCGCGCCAAGTCAACAACGTCTCAAAGTTCTGCCACTACCACCTTAAAACTCTTAGACGCATCTTTCCCTATCTCTCCTTTCCCAATAGACTCTCCGCGGTCCAATCAATTGTTATATCAAGACTGGACTACGCTAACCCACTCTACCTCGGAATCCACGCTTACCAACTGAATAAACTACAAAGAGCACAAAATGTGGCAGCCAAACTATTACTAGCACTCGGCCCGAGAGACCACATCTCCCCAGCCCTCAAAACTCTGCACTGGCTTCCGGTGGCCCGAAGGGTGATCTTCAAAACCTAATGCATTTCTCACCGAGCACTGCACAAAACCGGACCTCAATATCTTCAAGACAAGTTAAAACCCTATCAACCTCCACGTACTCTAAGATCTAGCTCAGCCGGCCTCCTGGTCATACCTAAAACAAACTCAGTCAGGTTAGGCGGATCATCATTCTCAGCCTTGGCCCCCACGTTGTGGAACGCACTCCTGCCCCACATCCGCCTAACTGAAGATCTCATGTCTTTCCGCAAATTACTGAAAACTTGGCTCTTCCCCTAAAAACCAACCCTGTACTGAAACTAACTTGAACTGAATAACAGCATCGCAATTACACCAACCCAACAAACTACTGATCTTATATAACAAAAAGACAATAACAATACAACAACAAGATCCGAGCAAGAAATCAACAACTAATAACCGCTAATGTAAACTAAAAGGACAAACAGTGAAAAGGATAAAAAGAATAAATCGTACGAAAACAGTAATTGAGGTTTAAAATATTGAAATAGGTGTAATGATTGCAATGGACAAATGAACAAAATGACCGAAATGAATAAAGAGAAGACAATGGAATGGCAAATATAGGAGACTGATGAGTACACAGACAGATGACTTTGAATGTATGAGTGAATGGCATAAATGGAAAGTCCAGAATAGACGATTCAAGTACATGAGACAGGTGCAGTGCATGATACAGATAGAGAGCACAGAACGGATCCAATGTGTATGGCAAGTGACATGGCCTGAACCGATAATGCATGATGAATAAACAAAGCGAGTAGAGCGGATGAAATCGGTGGAATGGTTGAAGCGCGTGGAACAGATGAGTGCGCGGACGAGTGAGTAGATCGGATGAGTGTGTAGATTCGGGTGAGTGTGTAGATTGGGTGATTATGTAGATCGGATGAGTGTCTAGAGCGAATGACTATGTAGAGCGCAGGAGTGTGTAGAACGGATGGGTGTGTAGAGCGGATGAGTGTGTAGCGTGGACGAATGCGTTGAGCGGAAGGGTGTCTAGAACGGATGAAAACATAGAGCGGGCGATTGCGTAGAGCGGAAGAGTGTGTAGAGCAGACGACTGTATAGAGTGGATGAGCGTGTAGAGCGGATGGAAGTGTATGAGCGGAGGAGTGTGTAACCCTGCAGGAGTGCATAGAGCAAATAGCAGATGAATGCGTGGAAAGGAAGAGTGTAAATAGCAGATGAATGCACGGAAAGGACGAGTGCATAGCGCGGATGAGTGCGTGGAGCGGCTGAGTGCGTGGAGCGGCTGAGTGCATGGAGCGGCTGAGTGCGTGGAGCGGCTGAGTGAGTGGAGCGGCTGAGTCTGAGTGCGTGGAGCGGCTGAGTGCGTGGAGCGGATGGGTGCGTGGAGCGGATGGGTATGGAGAGCGAATATGTGAGTAGAGCGGAAAAGTGCGCTGAGCGAATGAATGAGTTGAGCAGATGGGTGCTTAGAGCAAAAGGGTGCTTAGAGCGGATGAGTGCGTAAGAGAGGATGAGTGCGTAAGAGCGGATGAGTGTGTAAGAGCGGACGAGTGCTTAAGAGCGGACGAGTGCGTAAGAGCGGACAAGTGCGTAAGAGTGGACGAGTACGTAAGAGCGGACAAGTGCTTAAGAGCGGACGAGTGCGTAATAGCGGATGAGTGCGCGGAGCAGACAGGTGCACGGAGTGGATCGGTGTGCAGAGCGGACCATGTGCAGAACGGACAAATATGCAGAACGGACAAATATGCAGAGCGGACGAATATGCAGAGCGGACGAACGTGCATAACGGACGAATAGGTGCGCAGAGTGGATGGGTGCATAGAGCGGGTGAGTGCATAGAGCGGGTGAGTGAGTAGTGTGGGTGAGTGCGTAGAGCGGGTGAGTGTGTAGAGCGGGTGAGTAAGTAGTGCGGGTGAGTGCGTAGAGCGGGTGAGTGTGTAGAGCGGAGGAGTGCGTAAGAGTGGACGAGTGCGGAAGAGCGGACAAGTGCGTAAGAGCGGACAAGTGCGTAAGAGCGGATGAGTGCGCGGAGCAGACAGGTGCATGGAGCGGATCGGTGTGCAGAGCGGACCATGGTCAGAACGGACAAATATGCAGAACGGACGAATATGCAGAGCGGATGAATATGCAGAGCGGACGAGCGTGCATAATGGACGAATGGGTGCGCACAGCGGATGGGTGCGTAGAGCGGTTGAGTGTGTAGAGCAGGTGAGTGCGTAGAGCGGGTGAGTGCGTAGAGCACGTGAGTGAGTAGAGCGGGTGAGTGCGTAGAGCGGGTGAGTGCGTAGAGCAGGTGAGTGAGTAGTGTGGGTGAGTGCGTAGAGCGGATGAGTGAGTAGCGCGGGTGAGTGAGTAGAGCGGGTGAGTTCACAGAAAGAACAAGTGCTTCTAGCAGATGAATGCGTCGAGCGGACGAGCACCTCAAGCAGACGAGCGCCTAGAGCGGACGAGCGCCTAGAGCAGACGAGGACCTAGAGCGGACAAGCACCTAATGTGGATGCGCGCCTAGAGCGGACGAGCGCCTAGAGCGGACGAGCACGTCGAACCGATGAATGTGCGAATGATGAAAGTATGTGGATGGAATGAGTGATGTATGTGGATGGAACGGATGCCTTATGTGGATAGACCGGGTGACGTATGTGGATAGACCGTGTGACGTATGTAGATAGACCGGGTGACGTATGTGGATCGAACGAATGAAGTATGTGGATAGTACTAGTATAATATGTGAAAGGTACGGGTGAAATATGTGGATGGAGTGCATAAATCAACCTGGAATACACCGACCGGATCGGAGTACATGGAACAGACTAAAGAGCATGAAACGAATTTGAGAGCATGGAACGGGTTGGAGTGCATAAAACAGACTGGAGTGCATAGAACAGACTGCAGTGCATAGAACAGATTGGAGTGCACAGAACGGATTGGAGTGCATAGAACGGATTGGAGTGCATGGGAGGGACTTGTGTATGTGGATCGGATTGGAGTGCGTGGAACAGATTAGAGCGCATAGAAGTATGTGACATACATGGAATGGTTTAGAGTACATAGAACGTTTGAAAGAGCACACAAACAATCGTATCACATCACCACGCATACTCTCTTCTTTACACCACCACTCAACTAGAAAACAGAGATACTATGACACCATTCAGTATAGCTGTTCTCATACCAACATCCGCCTCATACTCCACATCACTCTAACTAAACACTGCTGGTTACACACCCCCCAGCCAGGCGTTCTCCTCAGGCCTAACGCAGCCAGAATCGATCTGGATAAACCTGCCAAAACGAACACATACTCCTGACATCCCAACCACCACACCTAATGCTAAGAAGCAGCTATAACACGAATATGAATGCCACACCAGCTGCACACATATACGGTGCTCACACACACTTTTGACTCTCTATACTCTCTCTACTGACTTGAACTTCGGTTCCCGAGGGTGTTCAACCTACCAGTGCCTTGAGATTATACCAACGGTACATAAGGCGCAATATAAATGCAAAGTAACATAACATAACATAACATAACATGACATATGATGCAGAAGAGTTGACTTGTCCTGGTGAATAAACCTGACGTTTTATTTCTTCTCTGTAAACGGTTAACTTTGTTGCCTTTTCTGCCATTAAGTGTCATATGTCCGCTGTGGATATTTCACAGGAGCTGTGCCATATGCCAACAGACTCCCACTGGTTGTCCTGCCCACAACTTCTCTAATTCTCTGCTGAATACAAGACCCTCTCAGCGGAAAAGGAGAAGTGGACAAAACAACAAACAGAACTCCTCCACACTCGGAATTTTCCTGACTCATGAACTCTGGGCAAACATACATGTTATGCATTTATAACGGATCTCTCGCTCTCCTTTCTTTTTCTTAAATCTCTTAAGGAGTCTTTCTTGTTGTATACTACTAATATATGTATTTACAGTTTCTTCCTCCAATGATGATACGTCTTTCCCTGAAAGTATCCACTGGTCCAAGTCCCCAATTTTCCTTGTAACGTCAATCTGGGACTTGTACCTCTTCTCCTCTTCCGGAACGGAACCACTGTCCATGCTCCCGCACTTAAAGGTGACACACCCACACGCTCTCTTGCCTTTTCTCTGTAACATGCTAGTGGCTGGGGTGACGATGCTCTGTCAGTCCCTTGATGCATGCACATGCGTGAGAGCCTGAGATTTCTCGCATGGTTGAAAGAGATTGCGTGAAGGGACCCATTCTCCCGACTCAAATGTGTTGATTCGATGAAGCTGCTTCCCTTCTCTCTACCTTCCTCAGCTCGCCTACTTGCTCCCTTTCCTCTCACCTGATAGCCACTGTAGTACTTTTTCCAACAACGACCACCAAATCTGGCACTGCCAGCAACCGTTGTCCACCCGTGGCCTGCCCCTTCATCTGTGAACGATCAATACCAGTCAGCTGTGGTGCACAGCTTGCTCCGTGCAGAGATTGGCTGTGGGAATTCAAAACCACGCTCTCAGCTGGCCCTTCATGATTTAGAATTTGTAATGTGACACTGCAAGGCAAAGCATTTTGAAAGCCCCCTGTCCCATGGTTTTCCCATCCCCATCTCCTAAACCCTAATCATTGAACATTGTCACATAAGACACTAGTATATCCTTTTGACTGAAATCAGGAAGGAACTAAAATATATACTTCTACAACGGGCCCAGGTGTCAAATGGATGAAGGTAACATTTGTGTGAACTTCGGGTGCCCTGTTCTTTGTACCCCACAAGGAGGAATCCTGGCGGCCCTCCCCAAGAACAACAGACACTGGAGGTGGAGGTGAACAGCTTTATTGAGGATCACTTTCTCTGGGAAGAGGGAGCAGCAGCAAAGGTGTACTCCACTCTATCCCTTTTTCCCACGACACCTAATGCACTGAAGGGTGGTACGCTGAAACCTATTCTGATTCGTAGCTCAGCCGATTCCAATGCGTCTGGAATGTGCACACGACATGATCAGTGCATGGAGCTTTGTGTGCTATTACTGGACATGAGGCTCTGCTCGTCTACATTTCCCAGACATGTGCAAGGCCAGACACTTAGTTCTTGTAGTTGTCGACTTACACAAGGAGCAATTGGAGCACATTCTGTGCCTGTCACAGAGATAAGCTAGATGGTGTTTGCGTGGACCATCAGGGTGGGGTTTAGTTGCATCTCAGAAGGAGAAAGAAAAAAATAACACCTATCAAGAGGAAAACTATTGGTCAAGCCATATCCTTAACTTACATTTGTTTTTATTTATTATAGTTTCATACAAAACTTGTTTACAAAAGAAAGAAAGAGGAATACTTCCTCTCATCACATCATAACAACTTATCATCAATACATTTCGTGTCTCTGGATCTATTGGACTTCTACCAAAAATAGCAGCTTTGTTATAGAACAGTTCTCAACTCGTTCTTTCATATTCTATAAATTTGTCCAAGTAGTTAATAGTTAAACATATTAACATATAGTTGCGTCCAGCGATTAATGAGTTCCACCAATCTTCACTGTCGATGTTATGTGAGACAAAGGACCCCAATGCAGTTGTTCGTTCCATGGTTAGTTCCGGACATTCGATAACCAAATGTTCCGGACATTCGATAACCAAATGTCGAAGTGATTCTACATCTTCATCGCAAAATCGACAGATGTTATTTAGAGTATTGTTATCATGTCTAAGGAACAGCATTTCTTTAGTTGGTAGTACATTAAGCCTCATCCGAAGAAACATATCTCGATGGTATCTGGACGGAAAGAATTGAACATACTTCGGAACCTGATTTGCTGCGCGCATGTCATGATTTTGAATTAAGCTTGATTTCAGCATCCAACGTTTGTCAATGGTATTGCTCCAGTCATGATTGCTCATTTATTTTTTGACTGCACAGGGTTTATTACACAAAAGTTCAGTTGATAATCATATATTTGCGACTAATAATTTTGTTGCCAGAAAGGCTGCTAAAAATGTTATAATTGTACTGTCAGAAACGGGGGGCCAAGGTGCTCCTTGATTCTTCTTGATGCTCAATCGTAAATGACCCTTCCCTGATACCACTACACCACGACTGGACGCAGAGTCATAGGGGACTACGGGGACATGCCAGGTTTCAAGGTAAATATTGATAAATCGACCCCTTTCCCTCTACGAGAAGGCACCGAAGAACAGCTCAGGAGATGGACTGACCTGGGGATACTGGTGGAGAGGGACAGAATACGGTACCTAGGGGTGCGAATACCGAGGGAACAAAGTAAACTGTACAAGTGTAATTTCCCCCCGCTGCTGCACAAGCTTTCTGGAGATCTGGGGGCATGGTCGAAATTGACGATCTCCTGGCTGGGGCGGTTAAATGCACTAAAAATGTTATATCTATACCAGACACTTCCGATAGAACTCCCAGAGATACACTTCGCAGAATTAAAAAAGAAAATGCTAAAATTCCTGTGGCAAGGGAATCAACAAAGCGTAGCCTACAAGTTACTGGTCCAACCCAAAGAGAAAGGAGGGGTGGGATTTCCAGAGATGCGAACGTACTATAGGGCTGCTCAATTTAAAACTCTGGTTCCCCATTTGCGCATGGACAGGGGCAAGCAGTGGGTGGAGAGAGAGAACTTTCTTTTCCGTCCTCTCACACAGGGGGAACTGCTCTGGGCTCTGGCTAAATCAATACCAGGCAGGGTCCACTCACACAGGATTTTGGGCCTGCCATGGAGGTTGTGGAGGATCAGAAGAGAGATGGAAGGGGCTACAACATGGCCGTCGCCACTGAGCCATATATGGGCTCCCCCTATACGGGATAACATACCAAGCCATGAGAGGTTCCAGGACTGGTTTGAGGCGGGGTTGGAGAGAGTAGGACAGGTCTTATAGAAGGATAAATTCATAGAAATGGCAGACCTTGAAGTAGCCCTCGAGAGAGGGAGCATCTCAGTCTTTAAGTACTTACAACTAAAGGGAGTATTAATGTCGGAAGTATGGAAGATGGAACTTCAGAGGGAACTGGCACGTACAGAGAGGTTGTTGGATCCAGAGAGGGGCACAAAGGGTCTCATTTCAACAATGTACTAAGCGTTGTTGAACGCTAAGGGGGAGGATGTAACCACACTCAAGACGAGATGGGACAGGAAGCTGGGGAGGGAGATGGATACAGAACACTAGAGGAAGCTATGTCTAAACAGCCACCATACATCAGTGGCTTGCCAATATAAACTGCATGGGCTCAAACTCTAGTATAGATGGCAGTGGGACCCAGCAAGATTGGGGAAAATGTTTCCGGGGGCAGACCCCCATTGCTGGAGGAAATGTGGACAAATAGCTGACTGCTGGCACATGTGGTGGGGTTGCGAGAATGTGCAGCAATTCTGGAAGGAGTTACTGGGGTGGATAAAGGGCTTGGAGGGAGTAGAAAGAAGTATGGATCCCCTACTGGTTCTATTTGGGATGGAAGCATCTGAAGAGGAATGGGAGAGGCTCCTGCACATGCCACACTATCCTCTACTGGCAGCCAGGGCATGGCTGGCAGGGGGATGGAAAAGGGAGAGACCCCCAAGTGAGACAGAATAAGCAATTAAAGTGTTGGACCTGTACAGGATGGAGGAGCTAACCAGGCGAATACACAACCAAACTTCGACAAGAGCCATAGAATGGGCAGCGTTCTTGGCAAAATATGACCCAGAAAAGACAAGAGAGGTAGTGGGCTAAGAGAAAGAGGGAGCGACCGGCCTTCTTCCCCCACAGATGAAAGAGACAGTGTATCAAAGGAGAGACCAGTGTGGATCAGGGGGAGGAGATGCCATGAATGACTATTGTGCCACAACCGAGACCCGAGGAACACAGGGGGCACCCAACAGGACAGGACCCCATGACCCGGAGGGATCAAGGATGAGACTGCCCTGGAGCCATCAGAGAACAGTTGGAGGTAGGGAGGGGAAGGGGGGTTTAAACAGTTTGTTGTGGGCGGGGTGGGGGGAGAGAATACTGAAAACTTGTTTGGTGACTTACCATGTGGGTATGTCCACAGGAACTCTGCGTTGAATTGTAATTGAAAATACACTAATAAAACTGCATTTGAAAAAAAAAAAAGGAGAGGATCCTATGAAAATAGGTTACTATTTTATGTCATTTAAAAATAAGACCACCATCTTAAAATTAGAGGGCATCGGATTGCTGTCCAACAGTCCAACAGCTGGACAATTCTGCACTGTTGTACCAATAAGGCTTAATGGGGTATGATTATCCTCTGTCTTCATATACAGTTGATTTAAAAACATTTTTGGCCAGTGAGATTATAGTATTTCTCTTTTGCTTCCATGTTATCCCCTTTCCATCTTTAACACACGAGGGTTGAAAGGTTCCAGTGACTGGTTCGTACTTTGTCAAAGTCATCCTCACAGCCCCAACCATGTTTTCAGTTGTCAATGTGGTGTACCTTCATATGCTTGTTTTATCATTTTCCATTGGTTCCACAAGTTCTTCTTTCCCTCTTTGCTTTTCCTTGAAATGCATTTTCATAGAGTTGCAAACTGTGTATGGCATTTTGTCTTATACATTTTCACCAACCTTTTTTCACACCACAGTTACTTTTCCGTCAAGCTGTTTCATGTTTTGTAATGGTTTTGGACATGTAAACCCTACACTTTTGCCATGTCAATTTTATATTTAGTCAGGAGAACATCTCACACAAATGCAACCTAACCCCTTTCACTTTTTACCTTTGCCCTTACAACAGTGGAACCTCACCTATTCCTCTTCCAATACCCCATATTCAAAATTCCCATAACCCATAATCTATTCCTAACATCATCCATACACCAGACCGTAAGCAAAACATAAACCTATCCCTAACCCCACCCTTAACCTGCCTGCTTCTGAGAACCTCTATGTCACGTCCTTGCCATTGCCCTCCCAGTGTATTCTAAATGCCTTTACTGTTAATCGGACGCAGCTGGTTCATTGTGGGCTTTGGGGCGGAGCCCCACCCATTTGGGCCTGATTCAGGGAACATTTTCCTATGGGATTGCGCCATTATAAAACACTTCCATGAATCAGGCCAAATATCTCTACCCAATTAAAGGCCTCGCGCAGAGAGAGAAAGAAAAGCAGTTATATGCAACTGCTCTCTCTGGCTGAAGTGATTTTAGTATATGTCAGCAAACGAATTGCAAGAGCGCATGTGTGCGTGTTTCTTGTCAGTGTTGCCCCCTAAGCAAATGCTCAGGTTTACAGCTGAGAGTTTTAACAGAATTTTTCAATGGGGAAAATAAACCCTCTAGGGGCGATTGCGCCCTAGAAAAGTGAAGCAGCTATGAAGGTGTGGTCTCCAGTGAGAGCATTTGCGTCGGCCATTAACTGTGAGCCGAGGTCAGAGCCGGAACACGTTTGAAGTGCGTAAAGGTAAGGCGAGGGAGCTGCAGCTTGGGTGGACATCCCAATACTGACCTATGTAGCCACAACTGGGTCGAGAAGTTAAGGGCAATCCTGGGAATTCAGCCATAAAGTTAGCTGAAAATAGGGTCCTATGATTTTGATGTATTTCCAGCCACGTAGGAGACTGCTGAGGAAGGATCGAGCTAGATGGCATCACAGTCCTTCTTCTGGCAGAAAAATGCTCACCCTCATCCCACTGCGTCGTGTGAATGGCAACTTGTGTACGTGTTTCAAAGTACTCAGAATGTGAAGATTTACAGTGGAAAAACTGGCAGTGAAGGCGCAACACGTGCCTTGAACTTGTATAGCTTATGACTGCAGATCAATACAGAATCAAACAGGATCTACATTAATAAAAAAGAACAGGGCAGAAGTGACCAGGGATATCCGTTGATTTTTTGTGTAAAACGTTTATAGTTATAAACATTGGTCTGGCTCTCTCCCCCACTCTGTCCAAATATGTAAACTAACTGCTGCACAAGAGTGTGCAATAAATATATGTATACAATATATACACCCGTAGAGGGCCTATTGAAATTATATAACATCTGTATTGTTCCTAGTGCACTCTATGGGCTTGAAGTGCCTTTGGTCCTCTTCAGTGTGTACCAGCAGAAGCAAAATGCTTCAAGCTGGGTCCAACTACTTGGAAAATGATTGCAGCATGTAACGTATATCTTAAAATAAGATTAATGCTGGCAATACTGACTCCGTGTACTCATCTTTCAGTGACTGAAATGGCAATAGGTGCCTCTTGAAACACTTGTGTATAGGCGCGTTATAAATGCCATATCATATATCTTTTCGGCTTTGAAGATATGGCACAGTAAGATTGATCACTTCTTGGAGGAAATCGGATGCGCACTGATGCCAGAGGATAACTTGGCCACAAAATATATTGAGAAAAAAGGCAATGATCTGGGATAGGGATAAGAGAACTACCTATCTAGCTGGGAAGTCCAGCTATAAGTTATACTCTATGCAAGCATTCCAACCTGATACTGCATGCTCCTATCTTATTAATTAGCAAAACACAAAGGTAAGGGGGTTTATCCTTCTACTAAGACTTAACCAGCTTCCTGTGTTGGCAAATAGGGGCAGGGGCGGGGGAGATTACTATACAGGAACAAGCATGCAGCATTTGTGGAGAACAACAGGTGGCTCTACAATGATTGTTGACAGAATGCTCTGGTGTAACTCCCATACATGAGAAAGGATACTCAATGCAGGTCGAGGACATGAATTTTATTCACACAAATCAATTTTGGTCTGCGATCTATGAAGGCACAAATATTGTGTTAAACTTTACCCGATATTACATGTGGGAAGAAATTATGAATTTATTGCTTTAATGCATTTTTGCACAAATGTAAATTGAATGAAATTTTGCACAGGTTATTAGAAACGGTTTTTTTAGAAAGTGACCTTATTTTTGTATTACAAAGATTGGTGACATCTATTTTAAATTGTATTTTGTAGTTATGTCTAACATACTCGTGTATTTTATGATTATGATTTTTTAACTATTGCATTTACTGTATCATTGTATAGTGTTAAAGGTACTATTTAAACAAATGACAATAAATAAAAACATTAAAAAATATATATACACACAGACCCAAAGGTGTTTTATGAAACTCTGTCCATGAATTGTGTGCTTTAAAAGACAAGACTATCAGCAGTTAATATATAAAATATCCCAAACTGCATGATCTTTTGCACCCCAACTCAATTCCAATAATTTGAAAGCTTTGCAAGGTTGGAAGACTGAGTCAGACCTGATTGTATTTGAGCCTGTGGCCTGCTTCAGACAGATTTCTGCAGTAGGTACGATTCCAGGTGCTCTGTTTTGCTAACCCAGGGTACAAATCAATGCTACAACACTGGTCTTCAAAAACATTCAGTACCAGATCAACATCTCACTCTTCAGTCATCAATCAGGCATAAATCACAAATTAGTGTGTTGCCTTTTGTATCAGTGATTCATTAATATACGCTTATGAAAACAAACCTTTAAGCAAGCTGTCATGTAGCAGGGTTAGTGTTTTTGTGGTGTGGTTTGGTTTCATCACTGTCAATAAGAGACTGATGTCCTATGCAGATCTTTTTATGGGATTCATGTTAGTTCCGCAGCATGCATGTATGTACTATAAAAATGCACTTTGAATGGGGAGCTCCCTCTTGTCCCCTGTGTCTGCATGCCTTGAGCTACACAGGCCTGGAGGGAGCTCCATCTCACCACCTAGTATCTCTGTAAGCTTTTCTGCAATCTACCTCCCTCTCACACAGTTACTCTATGAATGCAAAAAACTCTCTGTAGAAGTGAGTTCCCCAGCTGGGTAATGGGCATTTTGCAGGGTCACACTGAGGGCAAAATATTGGCAAGTTGCCAGACTTATGTGTCTGCGGGTTCGGACGGTAGGGATGCATTTCACAAGGCTGTGTGTCGATAACGGTAGAAATATCTGTTCATGCTGGAAGTCGAGATGGAAATACACAGACAGAACTTTCTTGGGACTCAGTTCCCACAATAACAAGGGGAAATTCAGGTCAAGATACGCGGTAAATTGGTAGAGCTGTTTGTGGTCCCTAGCATTAGAGTGGTGGTGGGGGAGATAGGGTTGCTCCGTAACCTAGGTGTAGTGGCAGAGTTGTTTCCTAGTCATGATAGTGAAATGCTAGAAGAGGCTGCTTTTTTTATTAAGTCATTGTCAGATCTGTGTGTATGTAATGACGTAGCGGTGGGCCTGCTTAGGGTAGAGGTGGTTTTGAAGAGCTATATGTGAGTCCAGCACTGAACGCAGAAGGGCTGCTGCTGGCTATAATAAAGATATATAGAGAAAGTTGCATTTCAATTTCATATTGAATTGGCCATGAATGGGGCACACTGGCATGGCTTTGTGGGCTGCTCCTATACATACTAGAGTAACACTGGCCAGGAGGGAAGCCAAGCATTGAAACAGGATTGGTTTGCATTGACATAACTGTTCATGACTTGGCTTTCAATACTGCAACACAGGGTGCTGAATGCAAAGAATGTATGTGGTGGTTGTTAGTTTCACAATTGGAATAACAGGAGCATTGCATGGTCCCTAGATTTGGAATAGTAACAGGCCAAGACAGACTATGCATAGCAATGGTTTGTTTCGAGCCCACGAATGAAACAGATGCTTTTCAGCATAGTTGTACATTGTCTGAACTGAGTTTGGTCCAGTTACTGGAATAATAAGAGCTGCTTAAAATCAGGAGTGAAGAGGTAATATCAGAGGTAAATGTGATAGCTATCTTATCTGGGGACTGCAAATTACAACTGAGGTGTATTGGCAGTGGTGCATTTGAGTCCTGATGCTGAATTGTCAGTGGCTGCAGCAGGTGAGCAATGCACTGAAGCACATTACCAGACTGTCTGAAGCCACATGTAATGACATCCATTGCACCCCAGCCCTCAACCGATACACCATACATCAATCAAATCAAGTTGATATACTAAATCTTTGTTTTAGTTGAGAATAAGGTGATAGTACACCAGTGTTAAAAATCTTGCTGACATTTTGTAGGCACCGTTCTTAGTGGAATTAGGCTGACATTCACTAGGTTGGGGCCAAGGATAGAAGGTGAGGTGCTTGAGCACAGTACTCGTTACTATCGGGAGCCTTCGACACATCAACATGCAGAGTGAGGGACTTGCATGTAATGGGACACATACCGTGTGAAGAACGTTGGGTACTTGGACAGAGAATGTGCAGAGTGTTGGTGACATGGACAGACAGTGAGGTGCTTAACACATACTACTGTGAGGCGCTTCTAAGTATACTGCCTTCAAAACATTTGTTTGGAAAATAGTGCAAAATGCACCACTGGGCCCATTTATTTTCCAAATCTTCTTCTGGTTAGAAAATGTGGGTGGACGTTTACGCCCCACCGGATTAAAAGTCCACCAGCCGCCACTGCTGTTAATTATCTTAATATAGGAGAAATATGCATGCAGATGTAAAAACGGTAAACTGAACCACAATAAATCCCTTAGGAAATGTCAAATGATACTAAGTAGGCCCTGTGTCAAAGAAATCCTTGAGGAACATGACCTTCAGGAAACACCATGAATCTGATTCTCTCAGGGTATGTACTACTGCAGGAAAAATAGCAGTAACAAAACCAATGTTTGCCATCTGATTCAGGGCCGAGAATATTTGTGGGAAATGGATATTATGAACATATGCTTGCCTTGTACCAGAATGAACACCTAATTTCCATCTCCTTTTTACTTCAACCAGCTCTCAAAGAAGGAAGTTAATTATGCACTCTATACTCATGGCTTTGATTGCAACACTATCCCCTCTTAAAGGAATGGTTCGGTCAGAAAATATTATTATCCCTATGGTTCGGCCATGTGTTTTTAACCATAAATCGATCAATCGTACAAACATTTCCTATGCACCTTATCCGAGTTTTCGTCTCTTGAACACAAGCGAAATCAGGCAGCACGGCGCGGCCATCTTGTGATAATCTTATCACTTGCTGCATCGCCCTGGGTGACCTGCGTTTGCGGCACTAAATCATATCCCCCGCCCCTGAGCCTGACATCACTAGACGCGTACTGCCCCACAACACCAAAGCACGTCCCGTGTCAACATTCTCTGCGCTTCAGGTAATGATGTGTCTCCATGTAAATGGCAGGAAGCCTCTTTCCTCGATAAGTATAAACAAACCGTTTCACAACACACAACAGCAGATTTTCTTTTCCATTCCTCTCACTGTACTTCTTTGAGTATTCTGTGACTCGTTTCTGTGCTATGGTCAGCTACCTTCGTTGCTTGTAGCCCGTGTGAACAGATACCAGTACCACCGCTATACATTATTTTCGTTTGTTTACCACACAATGGCAACAATAATGCCCTAACAGTACGAGCCCGAGTATTCCGAGGAGGAATTACTTGAAAGAGAAAGATGCAGAAACGATGGGGCTTCGGACGACAGTTGGGAGGACGATTCAACAGATGAAGAGCCTGGGCCTAGTCACATGGACAGTGTTTCCACCTGGTGTACCTGCAATCGAAACGCGCTAATGCCAACCGAGGAGGAGAACTGCTGCTGCCGAGAAAACTCTGGATGCTTGTCCTACATATCGCAAGGCGGTCCACAGCCGCAAGGCGTTACCGAGCTGCCAGACTTCAGGGCAGCCTGCCTAACACGGTCCGTGTTGAGGATTTTGATGGTGCTTATGCACGAACTTCGCGCAGCAGTTCGCCCTCGTAATCCAAGTAACGAGTAAGTATAGTCTGGTTGTGATATCATTTAGGCCACTACTATTTCATGGTTGTCTCCTATATTCTCATAACTTCAATATATCATTGTCATATCAGTTTAGTCTTGCAATTCTCTAGTAATAGTCGCATAAAAGTTGTTCAATATTGTGCAGTGTCTAGTTAGCATTTGTCCTGGCAACAATGCCATTGGATGCAAGAATTGTCATTGACAACTAAGGTTTAATATACTTATCTTGGCCATTTAAAAACAGTTTCTATCTTTCTTATTCACAGGTGGTACAGGCTGGTGGCCTATCGTTCATACACATGGTGGCTTCATGGGAGGCTTGGATACCGCGTCGACGAGTAATACCCGCCTGTGTCGTTGGTGCCATTAGAGAAACTTTCCCCAGTGACTGCGGTCAGTACAGGGGATTTTCCCTCGCTGTGCTGCAACCAGACCTTTACAATGTGCAGTAGTTTTGTGCCATCAAAATAAGAAACCAAATAAAACACAACATATTTTTTATCAATGGTTGTTTCAGTTTTTAAGTGAATCAATTATGTTTCCATTCAGCAGTGTTCCGGTGCCTTGTCTGCACGCCCCAGGCCAATCCATCCCCCCTCCAATATCAAAGGCAGTTCGCACCAGTGGATGTGCGCTGGCAAGGGGTGCTGTCAGGGGCGCGAACGGCCAAGGTGCCAAACACCCTGTACACTTCAAAACCTATCTTTCGCGCAGGGGTCATTGTTCACATGGCCTCCTCAGACCCCGTGTCTCCAGACAGGCTCTGCTTGAATCAGGCCGCGCCCCTGCAACACACATAATACCAAAACATATACACGTCATTCATTCACAAACACACCCATTTTTGTTATTCTTTATAAACCACTTGATATTTATCATGAGAACATCTTTGAGCACTGCAAGTCAACTTGTTAACGTGCTACCCTGTGACCGCTTCGAGTGAACTCGTCAGTGTGCTACCTGTGAACATCTCCCTGTTCTCCTGCCACTAATTACTCTGCTTGCTGAATCTAACTGTTCGTTGGTCAAGGTAAGGGCATGTATCCTAATCATATCTCCTTTATTTGTAAATTTATATCTATTTCGAAGTAACATACTCAGTAGAGCTTCTTTTGTTATGTTATCGATATATCAATTTTTATCAGTGTCAATTGGCATCGAATTGCATCCTTCGCGGACCGTGTCTATAGTATAAGCATGTTTCCTTTTCATGCACGATAGAACATTCAAGGAACGAGTAACATGTTCTGATTTTCAACACATCAATGTATTGTTTGTGAAAGTTATCCTATAATACAGCCGCCCACGCTGCACTGGTTTTGCTGTGGTGCCCAAAAGAAAGCGTGCAATGAACAATGTATGGTCCAATTCCTTCTTTCTCACATTTTTATGCTAAATAATTTTCGAATAATGTTGACCTTTATTTTGCAGAATTTACAACCATGCCTGCATGTTCTATTTTCGGTTGCCCTTCGAAGACCCATGACAAATCTGAAGGCATTACAATGCATGTATTCCCTAGGACTGTTGATCCGATAAGAGAATGGGTCAGATATTGCGGATATCCACCGTATTAGCTTTAAAGTAGAGTCAAACAAGTCTTGGAGGACAAACCCCGAATATGTATGACACATCCTTGTACACAAAGAGGAATCAACTGAAAACAACTCGAAAATTGCTCCCAAACGCTATTCCGACCTTATTCGTGAAAATGCCGCCACAGGTGAGTCACGCTTACGGATTTAGCTTTACGCCTGTATTTTCGGTACAAATGTCACTTATAGCACTTTCGATATTTATATGATTGAATAGCTGTGTAAATAATTACTATTTTGGTAAACATCAGTCCTTGTTTTTGAGAACCCTCATAGAAAATTGATTTATGGGCACAGATAACTATGCTATATTATGCATTTACATAAGCATCATTTCTCGTATTCAGTCTCCTTACATGCCACTTTTCAATGTTGGCATTTCTAAATCGAATAATACTTTCCCTTTACAACTCCATGAGTATCCACCGAATATGAAGCAACAAGATTCAACATCCATGTCTTGCCTGGAGTCATCAACCACTTTGAGCGCGAATCAGGTAATCTTACCTAGCTATTCTGTTCCAGACTGGTTTCTGCACAGAATTTTAGATCATGTGATCATATTTTTACAACATATCATTGCTTTACACAATGTTTATCATGGTTTGATATTGATATGTACCTTTGTCGTCTTTCCAAATTGTGTGTCCAGTTTCCAATATTTTCATCCTTACTAATGCAAGTACTGTGTTTCAGGGAGATGCTGAAGCGTCCACTACAATTACAACATCCCTCGTAGTAGATCTGGAGCCAGAGGTATGGGTCTTGACAGTTCAATTGGACGAGATAATCTGATCATATTTACATATCGTGTAATTGTTTTACACAATGTTTCCTTCGTACTTTACTATTGATATGTACCTTTGTCGTCTTTCCAAATTGTGTGTCCAGTTTCCAATATTTTAATCCATACTAATGCAAGTAATGTGTTTCAGGGAGATGCTGGAGCGTCCTTTACAATTACATTATCCCTTGTAGTTGTTCCAGAACCAGACCTTGTAGTTGTTCCGGAACCAGACCTTGTAGTTGATCCGGAGCCAGAGGTATGCGTACTGACAGTACCCTCTAATGAAAGAAAGTCGGTCTAATTATATGTAGACTCTGTGGGCTCACTATACAGGAGTCCACCTTCCCAATAAATCCTATGCGCCCCAGGAGGTTCACCCTCAAGCTGGGAGCAGGCCTGTCTCCTTAGGCCTTCCAGAGATGGGCACTCACGTTGGCCTTTACTGAATTCGTCCCTATCAGGACCTCCTTCAACTAACAAGTCTTTTAGTTCAGGATGATCGTTGGGGTCGAATACTTCAGGCATCGCCACCTCCTCGTCAGGCCCGGGCGATTGACCAACTTCCTCCACCGCAGTGGTAGGCGAGCTCGGGGGAATATTCTCTTTCCCTCGTCGTGACTTGTTGACTCCTTTCGCCTTGGGTTTCCCCTTCGGCTGGGGCGGCGTATTGGACTTGGCCAATGCTGCCCGTGCTTGAGACCGTGTGTAGGGTCTTTCGGCAGTGTCTCCTACGAGCCCTAAAGCTCTGAGATCATTACCTAACAAGACCCTTCCCGGGACGTTTCTCTGAATGCTCACTGGACTCCTGACTACAGTACCATTTATAGTAAGATTTACAGGTATAACTGGGAACTTGAGAGGTGGGCCATCAGCCAATTTAGTGGGCATCAGAGTAGCTCTGGCAACTTCGTCTGGGTCTACCAAGGTAGAATCCACTACAGTGCGACTGCACCCACTATCCCTAAGAGCTGGAGTATCCACTCCATTGATCAGCACACTGTCTTTAAAGTAGTGCTTGGTATTATCCGGAATCCTAGCATAAGCCTCTGCGACTTTAGGCTCCCAGGAACCCAGGGACACTAAAACTACCTCAGCCTCTATTCCGCTGGGAAATGAGTCTGAGGAGAAGGATGCTCCTGTAATCTCTTCTTCCTCGTAGGAGGAGAAGGCCAGATTAGCGGAGTGGACCCCCAAAGGTTTAACCTTACACCGGGGATCCCCCTTCACGTGGTCAGTTGCTCCACAAGCAAAACAAGATCCATTGGGTCTGTTTAGATAGGGAGGCTTATTATAACCAGAGTTCTGTTTCGGAGGCTGACCTCCACTACCCTGTGAGTCCTCTTGTGTCTTCCCCTTATTTTTCTTTTTGTGGCCCTTTTGAGAAGAATATTTATCAGATTCTCCACCCTCCTTATCTTTGGACTTTTTCCCTTCCTCCTGCTTACCAGGATGAGTTTTGTCCTTATGGGACACTCGATGTGACACCCATAAGTCTGCTGCAATGGCCAGCTTCTTAGGATCTATCTCCTTCGAATCGGCCAAATGCTGCTTAAGCTCCGGGGAAGAAGATGCAAAAATGTGTTCCAGCATGACAAGAATTATCATGCCTTCGAAGGTAGAAACCTTATAACCTTCGACCCAGCCAGTCAAGTTTTTTAAGGATTCGGTTGCATAAGATACCCAAGTACCACCTTCTTTTTTCTTGTACTCTCTGAAACGTTTCAAATATTGGGCAGGAGTCTTTCCAAACTTTAAAATGAGAGTTTGCTTTAACATTGCGAAATCAGCTCGCTCAGCCTTTGACATTTCCATAATGGCACTACAGCCAGAATGGGGCAGTCTGCTGAGTAACCAGGCAATCTTATCAGCATTGTCAACTTGTTGAACTTCACATGCATACTCAAACGTATTCAGCCAGTCCATAATGTCATTCCTTTCCTCGTACACACTGAGCAGATCTTTCGGAAACCGTGGATGAGAGGAGGCCCCAGACCCATGTCCAGGACCCTTGGATCCATTTGCAACCTGAAGCTTGGCCAGTTGCAACTGGTGATCCCTGTCTTTCTGTTTTTCGGCATGTTCGATTTTTAGTTTGGCCATGCTGAAATCAAGCTCTTTCTGCCTCAGCAGTTCTTGCTTCTTAAATTCAAGCATGGCCTCCCCATCAACACTGGCAGAGGAAACATTAGACATCTCATCCTCCCTGTCCTCGTGGTCGCGGTGGACCAGTGCAGCGGCAGAACCGTCGTTTCTACCAATGAGAGCAGCCCCACCTCCTTCCGCACTGTCCTCAGAAGTTATAGCGTCAAGCTGCGCTTCTTGCCACGCCACGAATCTTTGGATCATATCCAATTTGGTGCCTTGAGAGGAAACACCTCTCTCCGCACACATCTTTTCAATGTTTCGGATTTGGAAGCATTTAAAGTTAACAAGGTATTTGTTTCCATACTGTTAGATAGGACTATGGCCTTTTTAAAGTTATACTACGACAATTCACTACGTGTCCTGGTAGGAATAACTTGAAATGCCTTAGTTCGTGCGCAACACTGGATACCTTCAGTCGTATCCCACCGCTGTACACCAATTTGTTAAAACGGATTTCTGAACTCTGTCCTGAGGCGCAGAGGTTCAGAAGGCCAATCTAATTACTTGGAACAGGGTAACCTCTGGACAAGCCAGACCAATCGGGGTAGCGATCGCGGCGGTCAAGACTAGGTCTCAAGAGGGGTGAGGGTGACTGAAAGCCCGCAATGAGCTCACAAAGCAAGGACACTTACAAATTACTCCTAACAGGTCTTATATTAAAAATATATACACATTTATTCCAAGGCCTTTGCAACAATGACCGTAGCGAGAAAATCACAATAAAACTCTAGTAAACCAACACATACCAAACCAATACAATATATATACAAATACAAACGAGCCTATAGAGTTAGACGCACGAAATGTGTAGTCCACCTAGAAGGGGAGGAAAACAGGCAGTGCGAAATAATGATTAGACTCAGTCCGCCTTCAGAGGCACCTAACTATAAGGAAGTCCAAGCCCTACGAAGAGTGGAGCCTTGTGCTCAAAAGTACCTGCACATGCTGGTGCCAACGGGCAAAAAGGGGAGTCTCTTCGAGGGAATCAGGCAGTTCAGTTCGGTTCACAAAAGAAGATGAACAGAGCTCCGCGACTCAAGCGCAGCCTCCACTGTGGGCAGAAGCAGAGCGCGAGTACGGAAAGGCGTGCTGTTTGACACAGTGGGGAAAAGCTATGGGCTCCTGCAGGAGGGTGACCAGTTCCTAGCTATGCTACACACCGGTCCTCGATGCAAGCAGGCCCAGGCTTCTCCGCGTCCGTTTCAGTGCTGGCAGGTTCAGGGGAGCAGGGAAAGTGTTGTCGTCGTGTAGATTCTGCAGCAGCAGAGTTGAGTTGACGGCGTCCCAAATGCAGTGAACCCGCACAGTTTGTTACCACAGCAGGGCAATGGAGCGGCCGTGTGTATCTCAGCCAAATGTACGCTACTCACTTCAGACCTGGGAATGCCAAGTGTACGAATCGTGTGAGAGTGACAAGGACTCGAAATACTACACAACCTGGCGGCGGTTACAGAGCAAGACTCCTGGGTAGGCTGGTCAGTCTGCTGGATGGCCCAGAGACACTTCCGAAGGCTTACGTGCAGGAGACGGTGAAGATGACGAGAATAGCTGTCCCCGCTATTCCAAGGGTCGAAGTACCAGTACAGGCCTTCTGGTTCGATCAGAGGTAGAAAGGGTTTCACAAGGCGACAGCAGTGCAGAGGAGCAGTCCTTCAGCGGGTCACCAGCGATTCCTCTGTTCAGCCTCGTGGTTGCAGGATACTTGGCTCCTGTATTCCTTTGTTCGTGAGAACTCAGGAGATCGACATGGTAGTGGCGTTTCCAGCCCCCTCTTATCCACGGTTCCCTTCGCGCCAAAACAGAGGGGACCCAATGGGAGATCCGCTCATCAAACACTCACACCATACGTGGACCTATCACGGACCACGGTGGTCCCAGGCATTCATACCACACTAGACTCTCTGGCACCCAGGATGTGTATTGGGACCAGATATCCCAGCCCACATCCTGGAGGCACACACAAGGCCTGTAGAAGCCCCCGAAAGCATCTGTGTTTCGCAGGAAAGCACATGCCCAAATAAGGAAGGCCCCGGGTCGGCTCGACCTGGGGAAGGTGAAGGGGGCAAGACGGTCAGCGGACAGGACAAAGAGCCTCGTGGTCTGGCCATTTTGGGAGCCAGACCACCATTGTGGGCTAAGCGCGAGAAACACGCTTAAAACGCCAAAAGGAGCTCAAAAACACAAGAAACGTTCGCTGCCACCATTCCCGTCCGTGATTCACTTGCACCGATCATTTACAATCCAAAAAGAGTATCTAGGGCCTGTAGAAGACTAGAGACCCAAGAGAGCAGTAACTTAGCTTACAGTGCCCTCTTGTGTCATGTTGCACGAAAGCTGCAACATGATAAAGAAACTACGGAAAACAGCGTTTCCCGGTACTGACTGTCTTAAGGGCATGTCAGTTTCCCCGTAAGAATGGAGCGAAAGCCCAGAGGAGTGCGGCAGAAGGCTGTACTTCTCTGGCAATGTCTAGATCATGGTGAAAACAACAGCAAAAAGTTTAGGGGTTGCCACATGGAAGGAACATTACCCACAATTAAGAAATCCTTCCTAACATGCAGTGTGCCCAACTGCCACAGGTGCACACAATCAGCACAGGTGGAGGCAATACAGACTGGCCCAGCACAAAAGGAGCACACCCCACCCCTTCCCACACCCAGTCACACACCAAAATGATTCCAATACTACTAGCAATGCTGGGGCTGGAGGACATGATTGCAGTGGAACTGCTGCAACAACAACAACAACAACAACAACAACTACAACTACAGGCAGCACAGAGGAGACTCAGGAGAAGGAGGGTGAGGCAGGCCCAGCATGCCCCACCAGTGCAGCCAGTGGCACCACACAGGCAGCCCCCAATTCCTCGCATCAGAGCCAGTCCATTTAACCTAACCCCTGAGCAGATCCACAACCTGTACTGTCTGGACCGGGACACCATCACCACCATTGTGGACATGATACATGACGACATTGTCAGCATGACTGAAACACACACCACCATCCCACCCCTACTAAAGGTAGTGTCTGTGCTCCACTTCCTGGCCACAGGCACCTACCAGCACACAGTGGAGCACATGCATGGCATATCACAACCATTATTCTCACGTACGCTGAACCAAGTGCTTGATGCCCTCCTGAAGCACACAGGCGACCACATTTACTTACCACGGACAGGCCAGGAGATTTCAAACACCAAAGTTGGTTTCCATTCACTGGCCGCCATCCCTGGTTGCATTGGTGCCATCAACTGCACCCATGTGGAATTGGTGGTCCCACATGCCATGGAGGCAGCGTACCGCAACCGTAAGCTATACCACTCAATCAACGTGCAAATGGTATGTGACTCAAACAAGATCATCACACATTGTTGTGCCCGATACCGCGGATCAACCCATGATTCAATGGTCCTGCGGAACTCCATGATACCACACTACATGGAGCGACAAGCAGGGCACAGATCCTGGCTTCTCAGTGAGTTGCTTGTTAGGCTCATGGAAATGCGATGTGGGTTGTTCATTTGGGGAGAGATGCATACTTCACCTGGCTGAGATGGGGGGGAGAGATGCATACTTAACCTGGCTGAGATGGGGGGGGGGGGGATGCATACTTCACCTGGCTGAGATGTGGGGGGGAGAGATGCAAACTTCACCTGGCTGAGAAGGGGGGGGAGAGATGCATACTTCACCTGGCTGCGAGTGCCTGAGAGAATTGACCATGCTCATATTCCAAAGCAGGCCAGCCCGGACCTGACACCTGACCACATTATGCAAGATCAAAGCTGCCGTACCATGTAACTGATGCAGTGTCACAACCATTCCAAAGCGATCCACATGTGCACTGTACCCAATCAAACCGTAACGCCCTCAACACTATGCTGCTACAAGCAATTACTATGGCCAATACACAGCACCAATTACCATCAACTGAAAGGACTGTCCCCCATTATTGCATACAAAGGAGTCACATGAGGGCCAAATACATTAATACACCACTACACTGACACAGAGGTCCAACAAAAGTGCATGTCACCATTTGTTGTGCATAGTGAGATCATCATGAGGCTGACATCAACGGTGCCAGGATGAAAGCATACAAATGACTGGACATCAGCCAGATCATGGAAACAACTGGCGTAGACTAACACAGTGCATGAGCACTCACAAGGAACTGGACCCACCTGCGCCCACTAGTTGATGGCACGCACACCAGTCCATGAGAGGAATACACACATAGCAGTCACATCGTGTGTCGCCATTCATGCATGGGAATGTGGTTGCAATCAGGAAATCAATGCATGCCATGGTATCATTGATACAGGTCCCATATGATGTGAAGACTTACACATATACATTGCTGCCCACATGCAGGTGATGCAGGCTATCCCTTGAAGAGGTGGCTCCTTACCCCAGTCCGGAACCCACAGAACAGGCACGAGGAGGACTTCAATCGTGCACATAAACTTACCCGTGTGGTGATTGAGCAGACATTTGGCCTCTTGAAGGCACGGTTTCGCTGCCTCAGCAGGTCTGGTGGGGCACTCCTGTACCACCATGAGAAGGTGGCCAAGATCGTCATGGCATGTGTCATGCTACACAATATGTGCATCAGACAGAATGTGCCCCTGCCCCCTGACACAGAACTGCAACCACCTGGCGATGAGGATGAGGAGGATGGGGATGAGGCAGCGCCTCAGGGAGGCAGCGATGCACAGGAGGGATGTGCCATGCGTCAGACTCTGATCAACCAATGTTTCTAGCACTCATGGACGGGGAGTGTGACATGGAGGTGGCACTCGGGGCACTGGGTGTGTCATGGACATGGAGACTGTAGACTGTTCACCAATAAAGCACACGCACGCAATAAGCAATGTCCACACATGTGAATCATGATTTAAACAAAGGTGTATTAGAGAAATATAACAATATGCACAAGCCCTCCACCCCACACACCCTCTCCCCCACCCCCTCAACTCCCCCACACACCCTCTCCCCCCTCAACTCCCCAAAACACCCTCTCCCCCCTCAACTCCCCCAAACACCCTCTACCCCCTCAACTCCCCCACACACCCTCTCACCCTCCCCCTCCCCCCTTGTCTTCCCCAAACATGGTGTGCACTGGCATGCACCTTTAGTCCACATGGGACCAGTATGGCTGGCTGTGCCTACAGCCCTCCCCCTCTACCAGCACCAGGTGCGCCCCTGTCGGATCTGCGCAGATTCCTGCCAAACCTACGCACAGGGCTGGTCCTAGTAGAGCTGGCATTAGATGATGCTCCAGATTGTCCTGGCAACTGTGGTGGATGCATGACCCGCATTGCTGCCACCATTTCCGAGAGGACATGCCGCACTGCTGCCAATTCGGCACAAATGTCCTTTGAGGTTGACCCGATGGCTGTTTTTATGGATGCAGCAGAATCTTTGATGTCATCCCTTGCACGGGTGCATTCTGTAATATGCTGCGTCAGCAGCCCTGTGAGTTCCTCCTGGCGCCTCTATATAGCCCTGATCCCCTCTTGGCTGGTTGTCACTGGGGTGGAAGTGTGTGGCCTTTTTACCATGCTTAGTTCATCAGGTACAGTTGGTGTGGGGCTGAGACTTGCCGGCCATGAATCAACAGGTGACAGCCCGTGCATGCTGCCGTCCTGCATGCTGCATGGGGATAGTTCTGGTGAGTGCAGGGGGCCTGTGGCGGGTGTTGTGCCATGCAGCTGTACATCTGACTCGTCGTCTGAAATGGCTGCTGTGGCAGCTGTCTCACCGACTGTGCTGCTGGCAGCCGATGCTGTGCCCTCTGCCAATGCCTCCTGGGTGATGGTGGCTGGTGTGGGTGCAGTTGTGGGGGCTGTGCTGCACATTGGTGCTATGGCCTCTGCCATTGCCTCCTGGGTGATGGTGGCTGGTGTGGGTGCAGGTGTGGGGGCCCTGCTGCACATTGGTGCTGTGGCCTCGCTGGTTTTCTTGGCCTTACGCGGTGGTGCATGTTGGCCTCTGCCCCTTGAGGTTGAAGGGCCATGTTCTCCCTCCTCGGCCCTGGCCTTCTTCTGTGGTGTTGGATCTTTCTCCCTGGTGTCCTCATCACCACTGTCAGAATGTGTGCCTGTGGGGGACCAATGGAGGGAGAGGGTTAGTGATGGGTCCGCAGGCATCGGGCATGCATTGGGGTGGCTGAATTGATATGGTATGGTAGATGATTAACATTGGGGGAGTGACATACGGGTTGCTTCACTCTTGGGTGGGTGATGCATAGAGGCGTCTGGGTTGCAACACATTTGGGGTGCATTATGCATGTGGCCAAGGTGATGCCCTGCACTGCCTGTAGGTAGTCTTGTACTTATGTGTCTGGTGGAGTCTGCTCTACATCATTGCACTGTCAGTTCAGGTGGACATCATCGTGGTGGTATTAGCATTGTTTCATTTGGGACACCTACCTGCATCGGCTGATGATGGGGCTCCTCGCTCCATGTCCCCGACTCCCTCGATTGCCTCTATGCCTATGGTGGTGGCGCATATCTCCTCCCATGGTTGTAGTTTGATGGGGGACTCCGCACCTCCGCCTGTCGCCATCCCCATGTTGCGGTTGGCGGAGAGTATGCTCCGCACGCGTAAACGCAGGTCATCCCAGCGCTTACGCCATTCTTTGGGTGTGCGGGGTGTGGTGCCAACGGCGCTGACTTTCTGGGCGACCTCCACCCAAATCTGGACAGGACATCTCTTTAGAGAAGACCACATCTGCATGTTCCTGCAGTTTCTCTGCTAGCATAGTCAGCTCCTCTCTGGAGAAGCGCTCCGTGCGCAGGCGATCTCCAGTTTTCTTCACAGCTTTTGGTATGGTTAAATGCAAAAGGTAGTGGTGGAGGTTGTTAGAGTTCTGGGGGTCAGATTACTCCTGGTTGTGGTGGATGGCAATGGATTGTGTTTTTCAAAGATGGCCGCCGTGCTCTTTCCCATTCCTGTGCGATGACGCTACTTACGGTTCCGCTTATTAACGGTGACCGCTAATAGCGGTGACCGCTATTAGAGGTGACCGCTATTGGCGGTCACCGCTAATGCCGATTGCTTGGATGCCGGACGAGCTAATTCCACTACAGACGATGGCGGAAACGGGGATTTTTCGCACTTTTACGGCATGGCGGTGGGGTCTTTACCGGCATGACGCTAAGCTCGTGCCCGCGTACTCGTAATAGGCCACTTTTAGCAGTCTATTGCCAGCACAGACGCGGTTCTAGCGCCATGCCGGTAATAATACCGCCAGGGTCGTAATGAGGTCCAAGGTTATAAGAATAGACAGGCCAAATACATTCATAGGCAGGGCAAAGGGTTTCAGTTAAATATAACCAGAAATTCTTCTCAACAGGCCTGGGCCAAAGTCAATGGTTCAGAGACTTTTGTATAGGATAGCACAGTTCTGTTAAATAACGGTTAAGTCTTTGCCACAGATATTTAAAGGATTTGACTAGGCGAAAAGTTTGATGAATGTTTAGAGAAGAGCGAGCCTTCGAAGTTGAGGAAAGTTTCACGCACTTTCTCGATGGCTGAAAATATTTCCGGACTGCTTTTGCACAGTACCTTTTTTAACGAAGAAAGCTGGTGCTGAGGCAGTTGTTCCTGGCAGTTCCGAGCAGGTCACGCAGGTCCTGAGCTTCAGTCGTGGGGACAAGAAGGAGGATATCGGGAGCTTCCTGCACTGTCCATAGATGAGGCAAAAAGCTGTAGCAAGACGTCGGTTTAAGGTGTGAGTGCCTTAAAGTCCATGAGCTGGTTTTCTTTCCCATTGGCTATCTGGTTTTCAAGCAGCACTCTGCTGAAAATTCGACCAGTCAGGGATGGTGTCCGGGTGGCTTACAAGTTGGTTGGTCCCACCAAACTCAAGGGAAGAAGTTAACCTTGAAGGGCTTCTCTGTCGATTGGCGTTTCAGGCAATTCGGACCTGCAGCAGGGCTTCACCGGTCATCCAGGAGTTGCAGCAGTCCTCTTCCTTCAGCTCATCTTCGGTTCTTTCGTTCCAGTGGTCGACTCTGCTTTCCAACTCCCAGAGACCTGCTTTTAAACAGTTTTCCCCCATTCATTCAGCCTGGCTGTCACTCACCCAGCAGGGTGGCTGTCCTTATCGGACAGTCAGCCAGCCAATCATACCAAAGTGCATTCAGGTCTCTTAGGAGACTAAGCACAGGGAGTTTCGGGCACCTCCCTCACATCCTGTCCACCCCAGACACTCTGGCACCAGAGGAGGGCTTCAGTACAGAAGCCCGCTAAAGGGCACAAGCAAAGGGACCAAACCTCGTTTGGCAGGCAGAGTTACACACAAGAAGGACTTTTCCTAAAAGAAATGGCGAAAAAAGATGACCGGAGTCTGTTTTTACAGATAGGTCTGGGGCGCCATATTGCCCCTGATTTTTAGCTACCGTTGTTAGCGGTTGCGAAAAATCACGGTAGTTGATCTAAACCACTGCCAACAGCCATTTAAAATAGGAAAAGGTAACATTTTACTGTTACATGAGTTTTTTGACTCAGGGGAAGCTAGGCAACCCCTCCAGCACTCTATTGGAAGATAGTGCATGCTGGGTCAGTAAATTTAAAAAGACTAGTAAAGCCAATTTAACTTGACTTGCTCTGGGAGACGGTAGTCAGTCCCAGCGAAGGTATTTAAACCTTGGGGAGACTGGAAGACACCACTGTGCCACTGCACTGAAGGTGCTGTGTGACACACATAAAAAGATGATGCCACTGGAGTTGCTTTAAAACTCCATAACCAAAGAACACAAAAGTAAAACACGCACAAAATACATGGAAGAGTGTGAAAAAAAGGCTCACACTTTCCCAGGTATAAACTTAAATCCCAGAAATCCAGCAAAGTTGCTGGGGGTCTCAAAAGGTAAGGGAAATTAGCACATTCTTGAGAATTCTCCCTAACAAGCTTCAGTTGCACAATACTCCTAGGTAACTGGGCCTGTGTACAGAAGTGCCTATGAATGTCTTCCCAGGTATGATTGGTTTTCTGGTTTACTGGTGACTGCACTTTTATGGCCAGTTATCAGCATCTTAGCTTTACTGAAATCTGGCATGTTTTGGTCCCATTCAAGAGGTGACGCCATAGCTGTTATGCCTCAAGATATCCTTACGGTGTACTGCTGTCAGTGGTAGTGTCTGTGTCATTTGTGAATGTGGTGTCTCCTGCGGCAGCTGTGGTCTGACCCAGAAGGGATGATTGTTAGGCAGAATCACATGCAGTAACCTTTGGGAAGACTACACACAATTAAGACTACAAGTGTCAGTACAATTTCACCTTTGGTACAGGCCTGTACTACACAGTAATGTGGTCGCAATGGCTGAGCAGCCACACTTATCTCAAGAGTAAAGTGAGCAGTACAAGAGGTTACACAAAGGACTAGCAATCACAGTGATTCAAACAAACACGTACTCAAGGTTTCTTGGTAAAAGAATATACATTTATTTACACAGTCAGTTGGAAAACATTCCACTAGCAAGAGCAGCTCAATATCACAACGGGCATACTACAATGCACAACCAATCATTTTCAGCACCCCTGAAGTGGCAGCCAAATGGCACTTCAGTTACTTTAAAAAGGGGTAAAAAGACAAGGTTATAAGAATCAAAATCACAAATACTTTCAGAGGTAGGGCAAATAGTTTCAGTTCACTACAACCAGCAATTCAATTCAATAGGCCTGGGCCAAAGTCAATGGTTCAGAGTCTTGTATAGGATAGCACAGTTCTGGTAGTAAACAGTTAAGTCTTTGCAACGGTTTTAATAAGTAGTTGGTCAGACGAAAAGTTAGATATTGGTTTAGGGAAGGACAAGACTTCCAAGTCGGGAAAGTTTCACAAATTTTCACTGCGGCTGAACGGAGTTTTGCACCACACTTGCACAGTACCTTTTAAATGAAGAAGAACTGTAGCTGAGGCAGTTGTTCCTGGCAGTTCCTGCAGATCTTGCTGTTCCTGAGCTTCAGTCGTGGGGACAAGAAGGAAGACTTCTGGAGGTTCCTGCACTGCCCAGGGAAGTGGCCACAAGCTTGGCAAAACGTCGGTTTAAGGTGTGAGTGCCTTAAAGACCACAAACTGGTATCCCTCCCACTGGCTATCCGGTTTTCAACATCACTCTGAAGAAAATTCGATCAGTGCAGAGACAGTGTCCAGGTGACTTGCGAGTTGGTTGTTCCCACCAAACTCAAGGGAAGAGGTTAACCTTGAAGGACTTCTCTGTTGATGGAGTTTCAGGCAATTCGGACTTGCAGCAGGGCTTCACCGGTGGACCAGGAGTTACAGCAGTCGTCTTCCTTCAGCTCGTCTTCGGTTCTTTCTTTCCAAGTCCCAGAGGCCTGCTTTTAAACAGTTTTCCCCCATTCATTCCAGCCTGGCTGTCACTCACACAGCAGGGTGGCTATCCTTGCCGGACAGCCAGCCAGCCAATCACGCCAGAGTGCATTCAGGTCTCCTAGGTTACTAAGCACAGGGAGTTTCAGGCACCTCCCTCACATCCTGTCCACCCCAGACACTCAGGCGCCAGAGGACGGCTTCAGCACTGAAGCCTGCCAAAGGCCAACGAACAAACGGACCAAACCTGTTTTGGCGCGCAGAGTTAAACACAAGACGGACCTTTCCAGTACTCTACAGGAAGATAGTGTGTGCTGGGTCTGTAAATTTAAAAAGACTAGTAAAGTCAATTTAACTTTACATGCTCTGGGAGACAGTAGTCAGTCCCAGAGAAGCTATTTAAACCTTGGGGAGTCTAAAAGACACCCCTCTGCCACTGCAGGTGCTGTGTGACACACAAGAAAAAGATGATGCCTAACTCCATATTCAAAGAACACAAAAGTAAAACACACATCCAAATACATGAAAGAGTGGGAAAAAAGACACACTCTGTCCAGGTAAACATTACAATCCTAGAAATCCAGCAAAGTTGCTGGGGGTCTCAAAGGGTAAGGGAAACGAGCACATTCTTGAGAATTCTCCCTAACACTCATCCCCCCAGACTAAGGGACAGGAGGATTTAATCCACTCCTGGATGAAACTCCTTACTCTAGTCGGTCAAACATCCTGGAGAGACCATCAGCATTTTGGTGGTGACACCCAGGCCCGTTTTCAATGGTAAAATGAAACCCTTGCAGGCTGATGGACCATGTTAGTAGTTTAGGGTTTTCCCCTTTCATTTGCATCAACCATCTCAAGGGTTGGTGGTCAGTCTGAATCACAAAAGTAGATCCATACAGGTATGGTCTAAACTTCTTTAGGGACCACACAATAGCAAAGCACTCACGTTCAATGGTTGCCCACCTTGTTTCAGGTTCCTTCAGCTTCCTCTTGCTTCCTTCAGCTGATGAAGCAAATGGGGTGCTCCCTACCTTTCTCATCCAGCTGACTCAGAACTGCACCTATACCTGTATTTGAAGCATCTGTCTGCACAATGAAGGTTTGGTTATAGTAAGGAGATCTTAGGACTGGAGCTTGACAAAGGGCTTTCTTTAGGCCTTCAAATACTTCAGTGCACTCCTCATTCCACCTGACCTTTTTAGGAAATATGGGTGAGGAGATCACATTCAAGGGAGAAGCTATGGTCCCATAGTTCTCTATGAAGTTCCTATAGTAACCAGTGAGGCCTAGCAAGGCTCTCACCTTGGTTTGAGTAGTAGGGGTGGCCCAGTTTTGTACAGCTTGTACTTTGCTAGGCAATGGCCTGATTTCACCTCCTCCTACCTCATGTCCAAGGTAGACCACTTTACTCTGACCAATTTGACACTTACTCGCCTTTATGGTCAGATGGGTCTGCTCAAGAGCCTGCAAAACATATCCTAAGTGGTCAACATGTTCTTTCCAAGTAGGGCTGAATGCTGCAATGTCATCCAAGTATGCCATGCAGAAGTCCTCCATCCCATTCAGAACCTGGTTAACCATCCTTTGGAATGTTGCAGGTGCATTCTTTAGTGAAAAGGGCATTACCTTAATTGTTTTAATGCAGCTCCTTGGCATGGTCTGTCAGTGCAATTTGCCAATAGCCCGAAGTGAGATCAAATGTACTGAGGCACTTGGCTGAACCAAGTTTGTCCACCAGTTCATCTGTTCTGGGTAAAGGGTGGGCATCAGTATTTGTGACTGCATTAAGAGCTCTATAGTCCACAGATAATCTCAACTTCTTGGATCCTGCCTTTGGCACTAGTACAACTGGACTAGACCATGGACTGGTAGAGGGCTCTATTATCCCGAGATCAAGCATCTTGTTGACCTCCTCCTTTATGTGAGTTCTTACATGATCTGACATCCTGTAACCCTCATTTTAACAGGTAAACAGTCACCAGTGAGAATATCATGCTGGCCCAAGGGGTCAAGCCTGGTGATAGTGAAAACAGGGAGGAAAACTGATTTAACAGAAACTTGCACTCCTCCTGTTGTTCAGGGGTCCAATTAGAAGGGAGATTGACTCCTTCTATCTTTTCATCTAAAGGCTGTCCTCTGAGTAGGTCAGGTCGAGGTTCACTCTCCTCCTCCTCTTGAGCTGAAGCTAGAAGCAAAGCTACTACTTCTGGTCTTGAGACATATGCTTTTAGACGGGTTGTGTGAAAGACTCTGGATTGCCTAAGTCCACCAGATAGGTGACCACTCCAGGTGTGCCAACAACCTTGAAGGGTCCTATCCACTTGTCCTGTAAGGCCCTCTGCCTTGTAGGAACCATAACTAGCACTTGCTGGTCTTGAGTAAACTCAACCATGTTGGCCTTCTGGCCATGCCAATGCTTCACCAGAGCCTGACCTGCTTTCAAATTATCTGATGTTTCTGCCATCATGTGTGACATTCTCCTCCAGAGAACTGTCACATAGTCAGTGACTCTCACTGGCTTGGGGGAAGGAGCACTCTCCAACCTCTCCTTAATCAGGGCCAAGGGGCCTCTAACTGGATGGCCAGAGAGAAGCTCAAAGAGACTAAATCCAACTCCCTCCTGAGGGACTTCTCTATAAGCAAATAGAAGGCATGGCAGTAGAAGGTCCCACTTTCTTCTAAGGGGCTCCTCTAAAGCACCTATCATGTTCTTCATTGTATGATTAAACCTCTCCACAAATCCATTTGTCTGTGGACGGTAGGCAGTTTAGAACTTGTAAGTTACTCCACAGTTTTTCCACATGGCCTGCATGTAGTGGGACATAAAATTAAATTCCCTGTCAGAGATAACTTCCTTAGGAAAACCTACCCTGGTAAAAATACCGTCCGGTGCAGAGTCCCAGTCTGCCCCCAGTCCCTGTGTGTTACTTGGTGAGACAGGAGCTGCACGACGTGTCAGTCCTGTTTTCATTACCATTAACTTTTTCCTTAAAAACCTCTCCAACGCGTGGAGTGCGGCGCGGAGTCCGGTGCAGAGTCCCAGTCTGCCAACAGTCCCTGTGTTTTACTTGGTGAGAGAGGAACTGCACAACGTGTCAGTCCTGTTTTCATTACTATTAACTTTTTCCTTAAAAACCTCTCCAACGTGCGGAGCGCGGCGCAGAGTCCGGTGCAGAGTCCCAGTCTGCCCCCAGTCCGCTGCCTGAACGCCCGCCCCTCCGGGAGGTCTTGACAGGGGTAAATGACTTTGACAGTCGAAGGTCCTCAGACTCACCGGAAAACCCTTCAACACCGGTGTATGCTGAACCCGTGGACGGCGATGAAAGCCCCAGCGGGGCCGAAAGTAAGCAAATTAGCAAGCCGAACTTTGCTTGCACCTTTACCTTACCTGTCGCGCTAGTTCCACTGCCAGCTCTCCAAACAGCGCACTCGGGTTGCGTCGTGTCGAGCCGCATTAGCGTCTCCACCCCGCGCCTCTGAAATCCACCCGGAACCAAATATTGATGCCGCTGTAAATCAACTAGTTGAACAAACACAAGGTCAGCATGTAAAACTGGCTGATTTAGAGATTACGGAAGGGGCTGCCGCCACAGGTACTCTCAACATCTATCAACAGCTAGATGGCATCATAAACAAGGAGCTAAATGATCGGCCTGAAAGCCAACCCCTTCAGTGAATGAATCACTTTTCCTGGCTAATCCAGACTATCGTTTCATCTTCGACGCGAACACTGAATCTCCTTGCGTCTCACGAATAGATGCGATGACAAAAGGCTCTAAAAATTCTCAATCTACCAACGACAAAAGAACTTTCACATTCATGGTCAGCGATGATGAGTTATTGAGCATCCCAAACGTCGAGGGGTTACATCTTTCCTCTAACTCTTCAGGCTCAGGTGACGTATTGTTGCTGAATGTACCTCCGAATCAAAACAAAGCCAAATTATATACATTGGTGAATAATGGTACGTCACCACCAACGATAACGCCAAATCTTCCAACTTGTATCCCAAAGCTTCCATCTCTTCTGATGCACCAAGAGCCAGAATCAAGCTGCGTCTACCCTCACCCTCAGAAAGGATACAAACCTGCTAAAAGCCATGAGCCGCTACAGCAAAACATTGTCCTACAACCAGACATAGACAGGCTCTATGTAAGCCCCCCCAATCTACATCATCTAAACCTTGTGGCAATGACATCAAGCGACATCAAAGAACATGGGGGATAGATGTACGCAGAGACAAACTTCTGATGTCATGGATCAAGGAAACCTTAGTGTTTATGCTTGCCAAGCTCCTGAGGAAATAGGCGTGCGAATCACAGTAACGCCAGGACACCTCCCCGAAAAGCTAAAGCCATCGTCTGCGCTAGACTCTCCACTCAGCTCAATTCCAAGGCCAACCAACATGGAAATGAGTTCTATAGCAAGAGCCCGATGATTACAACTTATAGCTGAGCTAAAGTCCAAATCACAGCCTATGACAAAAGATCTGGACCATTTCGTTGAAAATTCAAGCACTCCTCATGCACAAACCAAGCGCCTTTATGAAGAAACCCAAGCACTCAATCCAAAAAGAAACTACTCTCCACCTGATCCATGTTTCAACCTAGACTGCTCACATACTTCTTCAATTGGTCAAGAGCCTACAGCAGTATTTGCCCACATATGCTGCTGAAGTTCTAACTCAGATACATAATAACGTACTAGCTGCCTCTGCTGTTGCCCTCGCCCCTTTCACCAAATTATATGAATCATTAAATGGAATATTAAGTGATCAAGGGGCTGTGCTCACAAATCTGGTACAAAACATATAAAAAATAGACCAGTTTACAGGATTTCTGCCAGCACAGATGGCAAAGGACGCAAATCTTTCGATCAGGTGGCAAGAACGCTTGAGTGACCTGGCCGCCCGGCTTCATTGCCAAAATGACACTTTAATTGAAGGACTGTTAGAAGCATTTAAATGGATGAGAAAAAACGCTAGCCATGATCAAATGATGCAACCACTGAAACCTAACCCTCAGAACGAAGTCGTTTCCCTAAACAGCACGGCTTCACATCCAAACGCCTCAAATTCCGGAGCTTTGCAGCCGCCTCGTCTTCTACCAGTAAATGAAACTCTTCAGGCGGTTTCAACCTCTTTAGAACAAGACTGTCTCTCCAGCAAATGACAACGTCCTCCAGTTGGACGCCCCTAGCGTACAGGACGAAACACCCGGATCAGCCAGAATCCAAACAAACTCGTTCAATATATTCAGTGGCCCTGCAAAAACCATAGCAACGACTGAAAATTCATGCAAGTCTTTAAAGCTCGACAAAAAGGCAACTGTATCTAGACAACAAGGCAAACAACAAAAACATGTGCGTCAAAATGTGAAAAAATGTATAAGAAACATCACAACGCCAAAAAAAACAAGCCTCTTTGACCGAAAAAACGGCCCAACACAGCTTGATTCACAATCAGACCAAGTTCATGTTCAGGAAAAAGGAGCAATTCAACCACCAAACAAGCAAACGGCAAAACGCTGGCGCTTGGAATCTGGCGAAAAAAGCATCTCCAGCTCCGTGGCCGAAAGATCTGTTGACTTATGCAATTTATCAACGTACTCAATTGAAAGTGATGACACTCCTGATTCCTTTTCCGAGGTCCCAGCAATCGTTCCAATTGATATAACTGAAGAGAGGAAAAACTACCTAAAAGCACATATGATTAAACCTCAAAAGCGAGAAGCATTGCAAAAGGAAAAGCCTAATGCTTTGCAAGTTCAATCCCCAATCGCAAGCTCTAAATTAAATCCAAAACAAACAATAAACCAGAGGAATAACGGAGTACATCACCGTTCTAGAGTGCATGGCGACAAAAGTCTGAAATTCAATATGTGTCTATGGAAACTTTGCCTCCAAAACATCCAATCTGACGACAACTTCGGACAATATCGTCTGATGACATCAAAATTGTTGAGTACATCACCGAGAAAACCTCTGATCAGGTACTGCTTCACATAACATCTTCTGCAGTGAAAAACATATTACTACAAGCAATAGAAGAGCTGCTTGTATTCGGATTTGACATCACCCTAGAACCTGAAATATCGAGCCATAATGAAAAATCGAAAAGCCGGGTATGCATCGACGTGCTTCCAAGGGAAGATCGCCGGATTTCCTTGCGGAAAATCACTATCATACTCTCAGGCAACTTGACGTGGCTCTGGAAACCAAGCCACAGTCAAAAGAAGCAGAGCCGGTTCTCCCTCAGTAAACAGAAATCGTGGATTCACTCACCTGTTCAATAACTTCACAGAATCCCTAGATGATGTTTTTGCAATTTGTCTGCAAGAAACCTGGCTCTGTGATCCTCCAACCGGAGATGGTTTCGTAACTTTCTTAAATCCAGCAACAACAAAAAAACGCCAAAGGACGACCATTCTCAGGCTTACTCACCCTATTGAAAATACAAAACTGGATGACTCCTCTAATGTCAGAAAATCCAAATCCATTTGTACAGGGTACCCTAGTACAAATGGCTTCTTATGACTCAAATAAGATCCGTCACTTATTATTAATCAACGGATATTGGAACCCGGCAATGATTTAAACAAAGAACTTTATAAACTCAGTAACAAGCATAATTGATGATGCTTTTCTCAAATATAATGACTTACATGTAATCATATGTTGCGATCTAAACTGTAGCTGGTTCAAATATGACCAACAAAAGAAGAAAAACGCACAGCTTCCAGATAACGAAGTAGCTGAAAGAGGACAACTCTATTTGCAAGCCCTTGTTTCACAAAATTGTCAGATGGTCAATGGAAACACTAAAGGCGATCAACCTTGTAATCCAACATGGAAACGTTTGCAGCATAGAAACACCTTAGATTACATCTGGGTTTCTCGAAACGTTTTTGAAAGAGTGGATTCACTTCATGTAGTTCCGATGGCCCACAGTGACCGCGATCGATATGTTGTGTCTCGTGTGGGAAAGTGAAGGTCACGACCTGCCTGACAAACATGCAGTTAATCTTTCAACAAATGCGGCAGGAAATCGGCTTACAACAAATGGCCCCTTAATTCAAAAACTATGTCAGAACCTTATTGAATCAAATAATGTTGAATATTCTCCTATGTTGGTTGATTTCACGTTGAAATCTGCAAACTCACGAATAACAGGGTATATTCCAAAACATTTGTTTAGTAATGAAATTGCCCAGGCAAAAAAGGCTTTGAGGAAAGATCTGCGACTGATAAAGAAGTCCTCGAGTCATCTAGGATCCAAACAAAGAAAAGTTAAAGAACGGCGTCAGGCAAACAGAAACTGGCTCAGATCTCACTCTATGATAATATAACAAAATAGAGCTGAAACTATGCTAAAGCTACTAATCACTAAAAACATGCGCAAAATCTGGGCAATTTTAAACAGGGGTAACACAAAATCTATACCAAGCCTCTCAAATGAAATTCCAAGCGCAAAGTGGGTCGAGTACTTAACAACGATATACGAGATGCCCAACCAAGAAGTACAAAACAGAGCACAATATACTGCAAAAGTCTGGGAATAACTCCTTCTTGTGAAGACCTCGAAATAGCAATTCAAAAGTTAAAGAATTCGAGAGCAGCAGGACCAGGCCAAATCTCCAACATCATGTTAAAGAAACATAAACAACACTGGGCAAAATTTATTGAATGCTTATTCAGTCAAATTTCTAAAAAACATGAAAACGCCTTCTTCTTGGGCAAAGGCAATAGTGGTCCCAGTCTACAAGAAGGGCAGTAGAGACGATCCGGCTAACTATCGTCCTATTGCCCTTCTAGACACAATAGGGAAAATATTTGGCTCCTTGCTTCGACTGAAGTTGGCTGCATGGGCATCTGAGGTTAGGCAATTTCACTGTCGGCAAACTGGCTTCACGGAACATGTAGGTGTTGACGTAAATCTCACCTTACTGACTATTCTAAAACTAAACGCTTTGGGATCAAAGAACAAAGTATTTTTTGCCTTTGTCGACCTAAGAAAGGCGTTTGATGCAATTAATCGTGAAAAGCTCTGGTCTAAACTGAGAAAGTGGAACTGTCCTGCCCAGCTGTTAGATCCAATCAAAGCCCTGCATACTAACACAACCATCCAAATAAGAGTGAATTCGCAAGGTGCCTTGACCGAACCAATACCAACGCATAAAGTAGTTAAGCAAGGTTGCCCACTATTCATCTCATACCTGCCCATGTGGCTGGAGGCGGCACATTGCTTCTCCCCGAAGATCAACGAAACACCAATTAAATGCCTTATATATGCAGATGATATTGTGTTGATCGATCAAACACAGATAGGTCTGCAACATCTCCTGTACAGTTTAAATGATTATCTAAATGCCAATGAGTTCACCTTAAACACGGAAAAAACCAAGATCATGTGCATTGGAAAAAGTTTCTCAAGAAAAGACAACAACTTCAGATGGGCAATCGAAAAGGTCGCCCTAAGTACCGTAAAGTCCATACGATATTTGAGCATCATGATCAATGATTCATATGCGAAGCCACATGGACAAACGACTTAACCGATAGAACTGACAAATTGGGCTGACAAGGAGCAAAAATCAATAAAGATTATGGAAAATTCTCAATTGCTCCAGTACTAACGTTCTATCTTCAAAAATGTATTCCCACAATAGCCTTTGGTGGAGAAACAGGATGGAACCTTGACCATCGCCTGTGGCAGAGACTCGAAGGAAGTTTTTGGAGACGCGTTTTGGGTCTTCCCAAATACATCTGAATGGTTGCGCTAAGATACGAACTGGCACTAAACTCGCTCTTCTTGACGATTGTTTGGAAATCGTTATCTTCCCTGAGGAAAATGTTACTCGGCTCCCAAATCCCAGCATATTACATCTTAATAATGGGAACGAATGATCCCAATCGAGATGAAATTAAAAGCCATAATGGAAGCTTCCAACATAAGCTATGATGCGTTGCTTGAACGTCCTCAACACGCAAAAACAAAGCTGGAGACCTGGGACTGGATATCTACCTACGAACACTGGTCATTACTTAAATCCTCTCTCCCGGCCTCACCAAGTATTTTGAAATTACATATCCAACCGAAATACTTCATAAGCTGTCCTTCACGCCATCATAGGAATCAGTTTCTAAGATACAGATTGAATGCATTGAACACAAGAGAAATTCTTCTGTTGCGCTGAAATAAAGACATCTGAACAAACAAATGTAGATTCTGTGAAACAGGAGAAGTGGAGTCTCTACCTAATAACTGCATGCCCCGCCCTTATCATCCAGCGAGAACTGCATTTGAGTACATATAAACCTATACATTTTGATGCAGAAGAATGGTAGGCTCTTGTTTCGGCTGGCAGAAACATTAAGCTATCATGCAGCTTAATCAATTTCCTTGATATGATTCTGTGTGCCGACACAACTAAAGTGGTGACTAATGTCTGACTCTAAGGAACGGAAAACTGGAAATGTTTTCATGTAAACAAGCACGTAGACGTTTCTGGTGAACCAACTTGAGTTGATTCTAATCAAAATAGAAGGACAAATGTAACAAAAGTTTGATATTGTAATATTGAACTGAAGTTTTACAATAAAATAATAAAAAATAAAAAAAAATACCAAGTAGGGCCTTAGCAACAGCCTGAGCTGTAACAGTTGTCACAGGTATTGCTTCAGGATACCTAGTACCATGGTCTACTACAATCAGGATAAACCTGTTTCCTGAAGAGGTTGGAGGGTCTAAGGGACCAAAAATGTTGATTCACACCCCCCCACAAAGTTACTCCCACCACTGGGAGAGGCACCAAAGATGCCACATTCTTGGCTCCACTCTTGCCAGAGGTTTGGAAAGTGTGACAGCTCCTACAGAAGCCCAACTTAGACCAGTAGAAATAGAGAGAGATCCTTTCCTTGGTCTTCTTGAAACTCAAGTGACCAGCCAAAGGTATCTCATGGGCTAACTGTAGGAACTGGAGTCTGCTTTCTAGAGGCACTACAAGTCTTCTGTAGTCCCCTGGGATAGACCCATTCGGTTCACTGTAGAAGAGGCCATCTTCCCAGTACAACCTATGCTTTCCTGGCTCTTGATCGTCGAGCTGAGAAGCTGCCTGTTGGCGAAGACCTTCAAGAGTAGGACACTCTCTTTGACCTATGCTGAAGTCTGCCCTACAAGGTCCACTTTCTCCCAGTAATGAGTGCAGCTCAGGATGGTCTGCAAGATCCATATTTCCAACAGAAGCAAGGTCCTCTTCCAGCTCTGATTCCTCAGCAGCTGATTCAACCACACTAGGTTGTTCCACACACTCAGCCTCAGCTGGTGGAGGACTCACAGGTGTGACCTTGGACAGTCCTCTCGTGGATGTCCTTGTTGGTAGCACAGGCGTGCTGGCTGGTTTCTTCCTGGAGGTTTTAGGTTTCCCCTTTTCCTCCTTTCTCTTAGGGATTGCAATCAGTAAATCCTGTGGACTGGGGGTTATAGTTTCCTCTATAATCTCCCCTTGAGAGCCCTTTAAGGTACTCTCCCTGGCCTTCCTAGTCTGCTCCTGTTTCCCTTTGCTGGGAGGCCTGGGGGTGCTTGATACAACTCCAAGAGTTTTTAAGTCATTCCCCAACAGGACTCTCCCAGGTACTTCACTCTGCACACAGGTATCCTGACAGTCATATCATTGCACTGGATGAGAGCTGGTAACTGTGGAAGCATTTGGACAGGGCCTCCAGCAAGCTTAGTGAGGTATTTGGGTGCCTTAGCAATATCCTCTACTTTGAAAAAAGATTCATCAACTACAGTAATTCTGACCCTAGTGTCTCAATTCTCTCAATTGTCTCTGTTCCCAAACCTAGCTATTAAAGCTAGTTTCACACTGTCGTACTCCATTCTATCAACTTCTCCCATTTCCATTACAACATCAGATGCAACAGGGGGTAGCCTAGGAAAGAGCCAAGGAATCAACTGATTCCCTGTAATGTTCTGAATCCCATGGGGATACTCAAAAGTTGCCAGCCAATCCAAAATATCAAGCTTAATCTGATACATACTTACTGCATCTTTGGGCATGCGAGGCCTCTTAGGACGGGAAGAACTAGAAGATATGATATGATATGACATTATATGATATGATATGGCATTTGTAACGACTTTTATTAAGACTCTGGGAGAGAACCATTCTCAAGAGACAACTTTTTAATTTCAAGTGCATGATTCAACTCAATTTCTCTGAGTTTAAGTTCTTGATGCTTACTTTCAGTTTGGGCTTGGATTCTTTTAAATTCGAACTTGTTAGTCAGAATTACATGCAGTACCCTTTGGGAACACCACACACAATTAAGACTACAAGTGACAGTACACATTCACCTTTGGTACAAGCCTGTACTACACAGTGAAGTGGTAGCGATGGCTGAGCAGCCAGACTTATCTCAAGAGTAAAGTGAGCAGTATCAATAGTTACACAAAGGACAACAATTACTATGATTCAAACAAACACTGACTCAAGGTTTTTGAGTAAAAGAATATACATTTTTTTACACATCAGTTATTAAACATGTCACTATTATCACAGTTGAAAAATCACAATTCTAATACACTACACCACACCCAATAGATTCTGGACAGGTTAGGCTCAAAATGAAGTGTGAGCAAAATGGCACTCCAGCAATTTAAAGGGAGGAAAGACAATGTTTAGGCAGAAATTGAGCAGCACCAACAAGTTAGGTAAGCAGGGCAATCTAGAAAAAGGAACTACAGTGAGGAAATCAAATTCATGGGGCCTGGCCCAAAGTCAATGGAACAAAGGCTTTGCAGAGGATCACATAGTTTAGGGTAGTTTGCGGTTAAGTCTTTGCCAAGAGTTCAGAACAAAGTTGGTCAGACGAAAAGTTACTTTAAAGAAGGAAGAAGGACAAGCCCTCGGATTGGCGAAAGATTTTACACACTTTCATCGCGGCTGGACGAAACGAACAATCGGGTTAGCACAGTACCTTAAAAGCAGAAGAATGCTGTAGGCAGACGTTCCTGGCAGAACCGGCAGACTCATTGTTACTGAAGCGACTGTTGGACTGACATGAAGGAGGAAGACTGGAGGGTCCTGCACTGCTCAGTGAAGAAACCAGCAGCGGAGCAAAACGACGAATAAAAGGTGCGCTCCTTAAAACCGAAGCAGGGTCCATTCCTCCTGGCTATCCGGTTCACTGTAGCTCTGTACAGCAAATTCGACCAGAGGAGGGAGGCCTGGCTTGCAGTTTGGTGAACTGGTTGGTCCCACCAGCTCAAGAGGAGAAGATTCCTTGCAGATCTTCCCTGTCGACGAAGTTTGGAAATTCAGACCTGCAGCAGGGCTTCACCGTGCGGTTCAGTCGTGGTAGGGGTCCTCTTCTTCCAGCTTCTCTTCAGTTCTCTCGTTCCAGTGGTGACTTTGCCTTCTCAGTCCCAGATACCTGCTTTTTATGCAGTTTTCCCCCATTCACCCAGCCTGGCTGTCAATCACACAAGAAAAACTTTTACACAAATAAATGGCGAATAACCCCAGCCGGAACCTATAAAAATCTATATGGGTCAGCGGGTTTAAGTTTGAGGCTACTAAGATAGCCTAAAACACTACCAGGGCTATTTAAGATAACCACGGTAGGAAAAATAGGATAGTTACCACTGCCACCAGCCAAATCTTAATGAAAAGGGAACGAAACAATGTTCCATGAGAAATAGACAAAAAGGGTTAACTATTAACCCTTTCCAGAACTCTATGTAAGATAGCTTGTACAGGGTCTGTGAGTTTAAAAAGACTAATAAAGTCAAAGGCAACTTTACATGGTCTGGGAGACAGTAGTCAGTCCCAGAAAATGGAGTCGGAGTTGGGAAGTCTGAAAAAGACAACCCTGTGTCACTGCACTGAAGGTGCTGTGTAACACACAGTAAAAAGATGATGCCTATCGAGTAGGTGAAGCTCCACAGTCTATGAACACAAACATTTAAAACACACAAAGCAAAACACATATAAGAGTTGGAAAAAAGGCTCACACTCTTACCAGGTGAACAAAATAAATCCTAGAAATCCAGCAAAGCTGCTGAGGGACACAGTAGGTAAGGGAAATTACCCATTCTGGAGAATTCTCCCTAACATAACTCAAGTCTCATTCTTTCGAGAGAGACGAATTCAGGATTTAGTGTTGGACCTGATGGGGTCGGTGTGCTTAAAGGTTGAGGCGTATGAGCAGGGAGAGGTAAAACAAGGCCTACATTTTGAGACTCTTCTGCCTCATCTAACTCATCGATAACATTTGAGTTGGACTCTGAAACATTATCATCCTCATCATCATTTTCCACATTTGCTGCAGGGGTAGGTGTTTCAGACCCACTCCTCAGACTTTGGTATTCCAACAGCTTTTCTATCAATTCATCCTTTTTGCCTTTTACATTGAGATTCCTAGCTTTACACATTTCTCTCAATTGATCAACTGTTAAAGTGACTAGGGTCTCCTGTCTGTAGCTATCCATATGAGACATGATAAAACAATTGCTTTTCTAGTGGTGCTTAGTCTTAGGAAGGTTATTCGAACAAAGGTAAGAGCAGCACTCTCAATGTAACAACTATACTTTATCCTCACCACTGCACACCAGTGTTAGGCAGAATCACATGCAGTACCCTTCGGGAACACTACACACAATTAAGACTACAAGTGTCAGTACAATTTCACCTTTGGTACAAGCCTGTACTACACAGTAATGTGGTAGCAGTGGCTGAGCAGCCAGACTTATCTCAAGAGTAAAGTGAGCAGTACAAGAGGTTACACAAAGGACCAACTATCACAGTGATTCAAACAAACACATACTCAAGGTTTCTTGGTAAAAGAATACACATTTATTTACACAGTCAGTTGGAAAACATTCCACTAGCAAGGACAGCTCAATATCACAATCTAGTATACTACAATACACAACCAATCAGTTTCTGAACAAGTTCAGATCCCCTGAAGTGGGAGCAAAATGGCACTTCAATTACTTTAAAAAGGGGTAAAAAGACAAGGTTATAAGAATCAAAATCACACATACTTTCAGAGGTAGGGCTAATAGTTTCAGTTCACTACAACCAGCAATTCAATTCAATAGGCCTGGGCCAAAGTCAATGGTTCAGAGTCTTGTATCGGATAGCACAGTTCTGGTAGTAAACGGTTAAGTCTTTGCCACAGTTTTTAGAAGTAGTTGGTCAGAAGAAAAGTTAGATGTTGGTTTAGGGAAGGACAACCCTTCCAAGTCGGGAAGGTTTCACAAACTTTCACTGCGGCCGAACGTAGTTCTGCACCGCACTTGCACAGTACCTTTTAAATGAAGAAGAGCTGTAGCTGAGGCAGTTGTTCCTGGCAGTTCCTGCAGAACTTGCTGTTCCTGAGCTTCAGTCATGGGGACAAGAAGGAGGATGTCGGGAGGTTCCTGCACTGCCTAGGGTAGAGGCCACAAGCTTGGCAAAACGTTGGTTTAAGGTGTAAGTGCCTTAAAGACCACAAAATGGTATCCTTCCCACTGACTATCCGGTTTTCAACAGCACTCTGAAGAAAATCCGACCAGTATAGGGACGGTGTCCAGGTGACTTGCGAGTTGGTTGTTCCCACCAAACTCAAGGGAAGAAGTTAACCTTGATGCGCTTCTCGGTCGATGGAGTTTCAGGTAATTCGGACCTGCAGCAGGGCTTCACCGGTGGACCAGGAGTTGCAGCAGTAGTCTTCCTTCAGCTCGTCTTTGGTTCTTTTGTTCCAGTGGTCGACTCTGCTTTCCAAGTCCCAGAGGACTGCTTTTAAACAGTTTTCCTCCATTCATTCCAACTTGGCTGTCACTCACACAGCAGGGTGGCTGTCCTTGCCGGACAGCCAGCCGGCCAATCACGCCAGGGTGCATTCAGGTCTCCTAGAAGACTAAGCACAGGGAGTTTCGGGCACCTCCTTCACATCCTGTCCACCCCACCCACTCAGGCGCCAGAGGGCGTCAGCACTGAAGCCCGCCAAAGGCCAACGAACAAAGCGACCAAACCTGGTTTGGCACGCAGATTTAAACACAAAAAGTTGACCGGAGTCCGTTTTTACAGATAGGTCTTGGGCGCCATATTGGAAAACATGGCTGACCCGATTTTTAGCTACCGGTGTTCGCGGTCAGGAAAAATCATGGTAGTTCGTTTAAAACCCCTGCCACCAGCCATTTCAAGTAGAAAAGGGTAATATTTGACTGTTACGTGAATGTTTAGACTCAGGGGATGCTAGGCAACCCCTCCAGCACTCTATAAGAAGATGTGTGCTAGGTCTGTAAATTTAAAAAGACCAGTAAAGTCAATTTAACTTTACATGCTCTGGGAGACAGTAGTCAGTCCCAGAGAAGGTAATTAAATCTTGGGGAGTCTGAAGGACACCCCTGTGCGACTGCACTGAAGGTGCTGTGTGACACACAAGAAAAGGATGATGCCTATGGAGTTGTTTTAAAACTCCATATCAAAGAACACAAAAGTAAAACACACATCAAAATACATGAAAGAGTGGGAAAAAAGGCTCACACTCTTTCCAGGTAAAAATTAAAATCCTAGAAATCCAGCAAAGTTGCTGGGGGTCTCAAAAGGTAAGGGAAATTAGCACATTCTTGAGAATTCTCCCTAACAATGATGACCCAGAATCCTGGGCATCTTCTGCAGGGTTGGTGTGGAAAGAAGCGCAGTCGTACCCTGGAGCTGTTATGCCCATGCAGGGCATTTACTGGTCAGCTGCCTCGCAGCTGCTGGTAATATGGTGTGCGGTCTTCAACAAGGCCTTTCGGCATCTCTTCATCCCTTTATGAATACTGACATTTGTACATATCGCTCCTTTTTTTGACTGAAACGGCCACCTCACCAGAACATGTTACCACTTATTTCGCCCTAATTTACCTCTGCTGCATGCCAGTCTCCCAAGATGTTGTTTTATATTTAGCTTCGCGGTGGCTCTTTGTAATTCAAAGTGTGCCAAAGACCCTGCACCTGTATGCGCTGTTCATAATCCCCATGCATTGGTGGAACTATGCTGAACGCTTGCCCTTGGTACATGCTTGCAATTGGCAACCAGTTTAATCCTGCTGAACCCCTCAATCAACACAGCGACCTCTCCAATGATGTGGGAACTATGTTTCAATCTAATGCAACAATATAATTTTGTCACCGTATAAAGTAGACACTAATCAGAATACTGTCTTTTTAATGTTATTTATTTATGACTATATTTATGAGTTACCTGAATACAACTTGAACAATTAAGGACCTTAAAAATGCTTTTCTTATTGTAAATGTCCCTCCTATTCTAAATGTTCCATTCTTTTGAATGCACATTCAAAAACCCTTCACGTAAAAAGAACGTAACTAACGATTTGGTTACAGCATCGGCTGAACTGGCAGAGGCCTTCTGCAAGTTGTTGTATGAGATGCAGTATACATTATTTTAGCAGCTTTTCTAAAGACTATGATAAGTGGCACAGTGTAAAGACATGTACTCTATTGCCAATGTCATTGCAAAATTGAATATTCGGCACAGGTCCATAGAATCAGGGTCGAACACTGACCTCCTGCCCCTTCCACGGATGATGCCCCTTTCAGTAAACACCCTACCCGACCTTGCATGTGGTCACTATTATTCTTAATCAGCTGTGCTGCCAGAAGCACAATATACACCTCCTAACTAAAAACGTCAACTTTTAGCTAAGACTGTCGCAGGGAACAAAGAAACGAACTCCCCAGAGGGAGAGTAATTATACTGTATGGTTCATTATTAGCTTCAACCCCATATGTATCTACGCTTTGCATTGGGAGGATAGCTCAGGGGCAACACGCTCACCACGGAAACAAGCCGACACGGAACAACACAGGTTCGATCCCCGGGTCCGCGCTCAGAAGGCTCTGGGTAGTAAGTGCCTTATAAGTAATCAATTGCAATTACTGTGTGTGGTCAGGGAAACAAAAGCAATAAAATAAAACAAGGTCGAAATCGTTTTGGCGACCAGCTCACCTGGCTGCACCGTTTTCAGAGCTGAGAGGTCAAACCACTTCTTAACTATAAAAGATTTAGAAGCGTGAATATGCTTTAACTCAGCAAGGTGCATTCTAATAGCGGCAGCAATCCAAAATTCACATAAAGGTAAAATGTTAAATGTAAAAAGCTGGCCACTACATTAGCACATATGTTTTTATATTTTAACAAAGCAGCATGTCTGTGAAATGCGTGTAGTAGGTAAAACGTGTGACAATGAACCAAAAACATGGGATCAAACGTGCATTGATCGTGAAGAGTCGCCAAACTGTACTGTCACTTCACATGGACTAGCAGTAGCTCCTGAGGGCACAGAGATTCTCTCATCTACCAAACTGCCCCCTGTGTATGTAAGCTCTGGCCCGATATTGGCTATCTGTTTTTTACTGCTTTTTCCTGGTTGTGGTGAGGAAAACAATAACAACATAATAATAACATAAAAAACAAGGCCAATATAAATGTTAAATGTTAAAGGTATCTGTATCGCGCACCGTCACCAACGGAATTGGTCCCCATGCGCTCAGGCTGATCTGTAAAGGTGGGATGGGTTAGTAAGGTGAAGGAGGGAGTAGGATAGTGAGAGGAGTGGTGTTCTGTTGGCAGCTTCAACTCGGTATACACCGGGTGCTGAGCTTTGGTGCGGGTATTGGATCAGAGTCAGTCCGCGTGTGCTGTTGTTCAGGATTATGTGTTGTTGCAGTGTTGTGAAGTGCGTGCGGCTTGTTGTGCGAGAGATGGTTGTGTGAGTTTTTGAGTGGGCTAAGCATGCAGAGGTTGAGCTTATATTGGTTAGTGGGTTACCTGATCTTAACCATGCTAACATTCACAGGTCTGTCTGAGTGCGGCACTTGCCGGCCCTCATATTCCCATCCAGACGCGGCGCAGACCAAAGCTCAGGACTCCATCCAGGTGTGGTCATGCCAACACTCATACTCCCACCCAGATGCGGCGCAGGCTAGTGTCTGGAGACCCGTCCAGGTGTGGGCATGCTAACATTCGCAACTCCATCTGAGCGCCACGCAGGATGGTGTTCACAACTCTAGCTGTGGCCCATGTTAGCATTCACGTTTTTCTAGGTGCGGGCATGTTATCCTTCAATTGATCCTATCCGGGTGCGACGCAGGCCAGCGTCTATCTAGAAGCGTCTGCCGGTCTGGATATGTTCGTCCGGTACGTGCGAGTCGGAGAGTAGATTGGGCTTTCGTGTGGGTCTAGGTGTGTGGTCAGTCTCTGCAGCCTTCCTTTGTGGCTATTTTCCATGATGTCTTATGCTCTGTCGAGTGGTTGGTTCTTTGGTTTGAGTGTTTGTTCAATTTGAGAGTGGTCGGGTTGGAGTTATTTTCGTCATTGTTTTAATGTCTTAGGATCCTTTTTGCTGCTCGCAGGAGGAAGAAACATTTCTTGATAACTGTGTTTACTTGTGGCTCCAGAGTGAGGTTGTTATCCATTAGGACCCCTAGGTTTTTTACAGTTGATGATGGTTCTGGTGTGGTGCTGAGCTCTCTTGGCCAGGGGATGTAGTTGATATCTCCTCCCTTTTTTGAAAAAATCATTATCTCTGTTTTGCCTGGGTTGATTTTGAGATGGTTGAGGTTCATCCAGTTGAATATGTCACAGAGGCAATTCTCTAGTGTGGTGTTTTCTTCTCGGGTGTCTTGTATGTTGAAGATTATTTGAGTATCGTTGGCGTAGTTGTAGCATGTGAGGCCGTGTTTTTTGATGAGTTTGATTAATAGGTACATGTAGATGTTGAATAAAAGCGGGGAGAAGGATGATCCTTGTGGTACTCCGCACGTGGAGACTCTGGGTTTCGATTTACAAGGTTTCATCCATATTGTTTCTGTTCTGTTTGTTAGGAAGGATTTGATCCATAGTAGGACAGTGTCTGTTATCCCTAGTCCTTCTAATCTCTTTATGAGGATGGCATGGTTGACAGTGTCGAAGGCTGCAGACAGATCAAGGAGGATCATGGCGGTGCTGTTGTCTGAGTCTGCGTTTGTTTTTAGGTCGTCCCATATTGAGAGGAGAGCCGATTCTGTTCCTCTCATAGGTCTGAAGCCAATATAGAAAAAGGCACTGTAGGAGGTCAGGATAAAACGCAGCTCTCATGTCAGCTCCATTTTAGGGTCAGCTGTCATATGACTTCTGATCCAGTGGCATGACTATGAAGCCCACACAAGCTACATAAGCTTTAACATAGCCAGGCGTGCCATTCGTTTCTACATAGGCCCATCGGCAATGGGGAAAAAACAAAAAAATCACCCAAAGTCAAAGGCTGATCGCTTAGACAAAGGGAACTGTCATGACAAGGGGTACATCACGTGTAGGATAATATTACATATGTTAATAACCAGTACTGTTGGCTGAAAGGACAGGTTCGCCTCCATCTGATCCCAATTTGTATGTTGTGGATATGTGAATTGCATTATGGGTGATTGAGATGGTTTTAAGATGCTGCTGGATTGACATACTCGGAGATGAGCCGATGCTATTGAGCATTTCTGTTAGAAATGGCTGGGATTTGCGGCCTCCCCACCGGCCAATTAAGGGAATATAGGCAGGTGTTTGCTCATCTGTGGACCTCTTTTTAGATTGATAGGTACTGGTGGCATGTGTGAGTGGCTGGGCATCCAGGTCTGCATGGGTTTAATGATTGCTTGGCCGTGATGGCATAGTTGCTGGGTTGTGTCCCAATGGTTCTGTGACCTCTCAGGGTCCAGCCAGGCGGTCTCTTTTGGCTTGCAAGAATGCTTCCAGCATTGGCGCAGGTGTGCAGGTTATGGATCTTTTTGTATGTAGACCAGTTGGCATGCTCAGTGAGCCAGCCATCAGCAGGAGCAGGTGAATAGCATTGTTGATTTGTGAATGAAGCCCACTTGAAAAAGTTGTCCCTGGCTATATTTTGCGAATTGATGTCGGGTGTTATGGGCAGTCAGATGAGCTTGAGGCACAAATGGTCTGTGATGGGAAGTAAATTGAGAGACATTGATGCAGTTTAGGTGGGCATAGGGTGGCTGTTGGAATGTGTCCTTATTTGCTAGCTGCATTCACTTTGTTGCAGTCCTTTCAGTGTCATTATTGGGTTCAAGTTTACCTGTTGTTAACATTGCAAGTCATCTATTTTAAACTCTTTGTGGGGAATGTCCTTTCAGGTGCACTTTGTTTTTCTACTTGATAATCTCAACATTGTGTTTGATTGGTCATTTTTGAGGGTGGATTCCATACCTTTGTGTATGATAGCCCCACTGTTTGTGGGTGCGTGGCATTCCCTTGCATTTTAGCATTATGTAGGAGGATTATGCATCTGTGCCTGATACCATGGAGCCCTGATGTATTCCCTTTATTAAGTTTAGAAGTATGCTGATCGATGCAGTTTCTTATTGAAGCATCTTTCTTGCTTTGCACTTCTCCAAGTGTTTTTTGTTTTGTATTTCCATCCATGTTGTAGTTCTTTGTCTGGCAAAAGTCATCATGTTGTAGATCCATTGCCCATGTAACAGGCTTATATGTGTTTTTGAAATATCAGGCTGAGGCAGTCATCAGGCAGTCACCAGATGAGACATGTATGTTTATTCAGGTCTCTGTAATACAGCCCACCAGCAGAGTCCTCCTTTCAACTAGCCTCTCTCAACAGTCACTCAGTAAACCCTTGCATTCTGATTCTGGACCTCAGTCAAACACATAGATTCTACACATCCCCCCATGGCGTTCCACACAGCCACACGTCGTCAAGCACGCTAAACAACTCTCTCCCCTAAACAACTGAAACAATTACACCCAGCATGGGAGATGAACAAAAACAATGAAATGAAAACAAAACAAACTAAAAAAATATATATATATGCGCAAGTCATCTGCTTCTTCGGCAAGACGAAACCTCAGCAAGTTGCGATGGGACTTCTTGCAGAAGTTACAGAATTTGCCAGAATCGTTATGAAACCTTCGGATAAAGTGACCAATATTGTCTTAATAAACCGCTGCGATTATGTGATTTCGGCCGCACAACAACTTTGAGTCAAAACATGTTACTCCTGTGTCTTCTAATCCTTTTCCTTTGATACAGCGTAATTTGTTCAGTATGGTTACTAAGTGGTGTGAGAGGGGTATGTTGGATGAGGATCTTGTAAAGTTTTTGGTCCCTTCTTTTTTTTACCATGCCCACCATTTATTTCTTACCTAAAATTCATAAATCACTGGTGCACCCACCTGGTAGGCCGATTGTCACTTTATCAGGATCCCTACTTGAAAATATGTCATAGTTTATAGATGAGACTTTCATTTTTTTATTTCGGTGGTACCGTCGTATCTACAGGACACTAAGGACTTCCTTGCACACATTAATCAGACACCATGGAAAGAAGGTTTGATTTGAGCAACTCTTGATGTTGTTTCTCTTTACACCTCCATAGATCATTCAGTTGGATCGAATGCTTGTAAATATTTCTTGGCAACACGATCGTTGAACTTTCTATCTCATAGTAATATGATCTTGGAGATGTTAGAAATGTGTTTAAATAACAATGTTTTTCTTTTTGAGAATGTTTTCTATCATCAGAAGCGACCCCCATGCCCACATCATGATGGGTTGGTGGGAGGCTACCTCCTGGAATGACATCATAGGTGACATTTTCTCTGAACAAATTGTATTGAGTTGTAGGTACATTGACAATGTGTTTGTCATATGGAAGGGCACTCCAACAGATTGGCTAACCTTTGTAAAACACATTAATAACAACACCGTCAATGTTGTGTTTACTGAAAATCACAGCTTCAGTGAGATGGTATATCTCGCTGTTAACGTGGCTTTAGACACATTTGGTTTTCAGACTTCAGTATACAAAAAGCCCACTAGTTCAGGGCTGCTTTTGCATGCATCGTGTGGTCATCCAGCCAGCTGCAAAAGAAGCATACCCTACGGGGAATTTGTACGATATTGCAGGAACTGTTCTGACATTGCGACCTTTGACAAATGCTGTGCTGGAGCCTCACACGATTTTCTCAAACTTGGTTATGCTAAGGTTGTTGAGAGTGCATACACCAAGGCCTGCTTGCTTCATTGGGACAATGTATTGTCCATGAATAAATTAGAGAAGCAGACCATCAGTGAGGATCCACGTTTGATTATCACCTTTGGCAGCGCATCCAAGAGCATCCAAGAGCATCCGAAAAATTGTCCAACGGCATTGGCATCTGCTCAAGATGAGCAAAGACTCATCATCTATATTGGCACCACATCCAGTTCTCACGTTCCGACGAGTTCTGTCATTGAAAGGTAAATTGGTGAGGAGTTTTCTCTCAACCCAGTCCAAGAATGTGTCACACAGGATCTGGCTGACGTCAACACCCAAGGGGTTTGTCAAATGCCACAAATGCAAAGTTTGCTCCCACGCCATCGCACAGATATCCTGCATCCATCTGATCACTGCTCTATCTTGTGCCATTAAGGAATCCATTAACTGTGACACCGTTTTTATTGTCTGCGTGCTTTGTTGCCGCCTTTCAGAGGTCTGCACTTTGCCCCCCGGCACTTGCATTTAATTGCCACTTTGTTTTTTTTTTGCTTCCGGCACTGGTGTGTCATTAATATTCTCTGAAGATGAGCCAAATACAGATACCAGCATTTGCACTTTAACCTTATGGGTCTGTCCATTGTTTACACTAAAACCATCTCAGGGTTTTATTTAAAGTTGCAAGCGCTTGCACTTTCATTCTTCGTAATCCTGTTTTTATCAATTCATGTATTTTAACATTGTGTTTTTGATTCATGTATATTTGTTGATAATTTAAGGTTGCAATGTATTACTATGAGCACTTGCATTTTTAACATTTTGTAAATATGCTTTTCTCCATCTCCACCTTAACATGATATGTCCAACCCGTTTTGGAATGTTTTAACTGGGTGATAAATCATGTGCCGTGGTTTGTCTTTTTTATCCTCAACCAATGAGCACTATTGTATTAAGCATTAGAACTTCATATTGTCTGGTTATACCATTTATGTTTCATTACATTACAAGATGTCTGCCCTCATGCTGCAATGCTTCCTGGTGACGAAAACAGTGGCCATTTACATAGTGGAGGGACTAAGGAGGTTACTTAATCATGCACTTCCTACTGCCTCCTTTGTGTGATCAATTGCTCTGTGAGCGAGAAATGCGTTACCTTTTATTTTTCTCCCAGTGCTGTGCAAACTCCATAACCAAAGAACACAAAAGTAAAACACACGCACAATACATGGAAGAGTGGGAAAAAAAGGTTCACACTCTTCCCAGGCAAAAAAATAAAATTGTAGAAATCCAGCAAAGTTGCTGGGGGTCTCAAAAAGTAAGGGAAATTAGCACTTTCTTGAGAATTGTCCCTAACACTGCCTTTCCGTACTGTTCGTTCGATGAGCTGCTCGTAGAAGTGGGAAGGGGTTTTTGGGAGCAAGAAAAGGCTCCTTCAGACCTAACCAGCAGGGTTTTTAATTAAACTAGCCACTATCTACGGAGAGCTTCTCGTTCTATCAGCCAGTTGGCAAAGGACTTGTGATATTGCAGAGGACACGAAGTTACTTATGTCGACGGTCAACGGGTGTCGTATCTAATCTAACCATTTATTCTCTGCTACCAAGTGAACTGGATGGACCCCAGCCAGCCCATAAGACTGGGGGTCTCCAAACAGCCCTTTAAGATGAGCAGCAGCACCCTCGAGATAGATGGGGATGCAGATTCGTACTCTTGTATCAAATAATAATGACAACTCAATAATTTGGCAAAGGGAGTCTGTTTAATGACAAGTACAGAAAACGGGGAGTTCAATGGACATCAGCAACCGCTCGATCTTCCTTCTCGCTTAAACTCCAATTAATATCAGAAAAAACACAACATTTATACCAAGAACTCGTCATCGTTGACGTGTAATCTTAAAAACCTAACATGCAACTTGATTGGTTATAAGAAGGTAACTTTAACATAGGTACTATATCTGTATATGGTTACGCGAAGAGGGGATTGGATAATCAAGGTCAGGTGGGGCAACTAAGCCCTTCCTTCAAACTGGCCACTGTAAACGTCACTAAAAGTTCGATGTCCCATTGGCTCTACTCTCTATAGGACCCTAAATTACATGGTCCACTATGATTGGGTTGGCATCGATCCCACTCATATTTTTCCACTTGCGCTTAGCAGCATGCAGAATAAATAACCACTTGCAGGGAGTAAGTCTGCAGCCCAGCTTCCCTCCAATTACTTTACAATCATCCATCACCTCAGTGGTCGTGTGTCAATTACTGCTTTGTAGTTGAGCCTTGAGTCTGCTTCTTGGTCTGAGAAAGTTAAGGAGTATGGGTACAGCAAGGCTCCATGCGTAGGTGTGACAGTCTAATCCCTTTCTGCCTGCCTTGCCATGTGATGAGGACACTGTGAAATCGGCCTCTTCTTCATGCAATTTTCATGTATTTGATTTGGTCTGTCAGTCTTCTACCATCTGTGGCTTATCTCGACTTTGGTGAACAAGGTACTCTGTTCTTTTTCTCTTAATTGTATCCATTACTGGCCTATTACAGGCTGATACGGCCTTGGCTTCCTTGCATGACCTTCAGCTGGGTTTCTCTCTGGCTTACTTCTTGATTTGTTTGCTGCAGCATTCTCCTCTTGAGACCTTTAGTAACCTCTGTTCAATTCTGCTCATGTGCGTAGTGGATTTTCACTCATCTATAAAGTGCTTTTGAGGTAGATATATGTATAGTTGGCACTTGCCGCAATCTAATTTACTACTAAGCATAAGCAAGCTTCATGATTTATTTGCTTCTTGCGGTTTCTTGCATCTGTACACATTTAAACTGACTTAATATCTTCATCGCGCATATGGTATACGTTTCTTCATCTTGTAATCAACTGTCTCACCTTAGGCTCAAGATGTCACTTATCCATGGTATTTCGTCTCTTTGTCAGCATTCTTAGGTCATTATATATTCTATATGTGCGTCAGTCCGATTTCATATGACGTCACCAGTCGTCTTCTTTTAATATCTTCTTGGCTTCATTCTGACAACCGTCATTTTGTCTTGTCTGTAGATATGGTCTTCTCAGTGGGTACCTTATTGTCCAGGTTTGCTTACGTGTCGGTACTTCAATAGGTGCTGTTATTCTGATAGACACTGGGCAGAGCACAACTGCGGCTCTCTGCTGGTTTATCTGTTCTCCATACGTCACATATTTTGGCGTGAATGTTCCTGGCACTTGAAGGGGGGTGGCTGGGGTGCGGATGATACCTGGCACTTCCTCTTCACTTTCACTTTCTCTATTGCCTTTATTTGACCTTCAAAATTGAATGCTGGAAAGCTTCCACTTCCTATTCATCTCTTCTACTTAGTGTCAATGCACGGTTCCTTTAATTGTCTCTATTGCCTTTATTTAGCTGTTGAAACTGAATGCTGATAGACTTTCAGCTACTGCTGTATATTGTTATGCTCACCTGGTATCCACGGGGATGCCACACAGCCCTGGTTGGATGATTTGCACTCTCGAGCCCTCTCCCGGTCCCTTGGTGAGGCCTCTGGTTAAAGATGGGTCTGCAATATAGGAGAGCAGGATTCAATACCAGATTGTCTTTATGTTTTCCCACCTCCCTTGGCCTCAACTCCTTCCTCACCCTTGGGCCCTCTCCTCACCTTAATATTGTAAAAGGCAGATTCTCCATCCTGCTCCTCATGGCAGGGGTGCGTAGATGTGGGGGGCGAGCATCGACCAAGTTACTTCACTGGTGCAAGCCCCCCTGTGGGAATCCAGGCCTGCTGCGACTCCGTAGATGTGCTGCTTTACAGTCTTATATGCAGTTCTTATGTTGCTCTTAGTTCGAATAATAATGTCTTGCTTCTTTCCGTTTACGTATGGAAAGGTATTTTGGTGTTGTCATCCAGTTTGAAGATGAGCATGGGCTGGTAGGCGAAAGCGCGGTGTGCGCGATGCTGTCTGCTGAGTAATGCGCAATGCGCTGCTTCACCTTTTATATTCCAAACTGTGTCTTTTCTCTCCTTGCAGGTTGCGATGTTCCTCACTGAGCGCTGTAATGTTTCAGCAATGATACTGACCTGGAGATGACTACCCAGGTAAGAATTGTGAGGCTTTCTTCATTCGGGAGGAAATGTGAGTCAACGCTTACTAATGCTGTCTTTCTTTCTCCTCTTTCCAGGTTATGGTATTCCAGGAAGCATGCAGTGCCGGATGATGGAGTTCATATCTTCAGGTGAGTGGAAATGACGTTGGCGATGGATTGAAGACAGGATACTGTTCCAGCTAAGTTTCGTAGTGTTCTTTCTCTCTCTGCAGGTCCTTGGTTTCAGGCAAACTGGCATCAAAGAACTGGACACAGTAAGCGTTACGCTGCCCACAGCAGAATACCACAAAGCGTGTTCTGCTCTTTGGGTGCGGTTTAAATAGTCTCAGGTAAAGTAGTCCAGGTAAAATAGTCCCAGGCCTGCCACACCCAAAGTAGTCCAGGTAAAGTAGTCCCAGGCCTTCCACACCCAAAAGACTAGACCGCATAGCTCAGTTCCTTGTAACTGAGGTATGTGTGTGCCCATGTTGGCTGAACGCCCCCAAGTTAAATAGTCCCCAGTAAATAGTCCCATTCTAATGTTGGTCTTCATGATGGTTATGAGCCTGGCGCCTAAGGCACCAGGACTGACTCCAAAAGAGTCTTGGATGAGGTTTTAAGGCCTTTGACCTGGCCCTAACTGGAAGGGTTACTTGCCAGTGAGGGCCAGGGGCAAGGGTCATGACAGCACTCCCCCCAAGGCCCCTCTCACGGTGGCACTTCTGCCTGGTCCTGGTTTGGCTGGGCAATTCTGATGGAACTTTTTTAATTAAGCAAGGTGCATGGATGTATTCACTAGGTTCCCATGATCTGTCTTGAGGGCCGTATCCCTTCCAATCAACTACGTAGTATAGTTTGGATCTGGTGTATTTTGAGTCTAGGATATCCTTTACTTAGAACTCTGGTTCTCCGTCAACTAATACTGGTTTTGCTGGTGTTGTAACCCAAGTACCGGGTTGTACCGCCATACTGGGAGTAGCAGATGTACATAAGTCTGTTTTCCCCTTTTCTTGGTAATAACAGGTGCGAGCACAATCATCGGAAAAGGCCAACTTCTTGGCACGCCAATCTATTAGAGGGTTGTGAGCTATCAACCATGGCATCCCTAAGATTAGTCGAAACTGAGGAGCTTTGATGAGGTCGAATGCAATACATTCTCGGTGTCCATCCTGGCACAGTAGGGTTAGTGCTGCTGTGCATTGGGTTACTGGTCCGGAAGCTATTTCTGTAGTAACTTTTTCCGTAGTTGACTTAGAGCATAAGGGAAGCCCCATCTCTGCTGCCAGATCTTGGTCTACATAATTCCAACTGCTCCGCTCTCTATGTATGATTCAACAGCATGCATCCGAGATGGTGGGTTGGTGATTGATCAAAATTACTGGTAATGCAAAGTGTGAGGTCTGTGGCTCATCCTTCTCGCTCGTCAGGCAGACCTCTACGCTTTCCGGGCTTGGTAGTTATCCGACTCCTTGTTATTATCTTCCTTCTCTGTGGCTCCAACAGTTCTCCTTGGTGGTTTCACTGGACATTCTTTGCGGAAGTGGCCTGATTTTCCGCAATATAAGCATAATTGCTGTTGCTTTCTCTTGTCTCTTTCAGTTTTAGTTAAAGGGGGCCGTACACCTCCGATTTGCATGGATTCTACCGTGTTTTCCAATGTACGTGGAACATTATTCTTTGACCGGACATACATAGCTCGAGTGTCTAACCTTATCCGGTCCGCTTTTCGGTCTTGTACTCTGTGATCTAATTGCACCACAAGGTTGATGAATTCTCCACAGTCTTTAGGTGGGTTAACCACTTGAGCAAGGACATCCTATAGTTCCCCTCGTAGACCCCGATGAACTAGTGTGGTCCTTTTTTCCTCAGGCCACCCAGCTTCAATGACTAGTCTGTTAAATGCTGATATATATGTAAGAAAGTCTTGACAAAAGAGTGACAAAAGTTCGTTGTCTAATGCTTGGCCTTGGGTATGACGAGCAAAGAGTTTTTCCATTTCCATCTGGAAACCCCCAAAGTCATGCAAAAATAGGTTATCCTGACTTACCAATGGTACCGACCAATCCGCAGCACTGCCACTCAGATATGACAAGACAAAAGCAACCCGCGCTTGGTCTTTAGGAAAAGCCCCAGGACTGCAAAGGAAATGAAGATGACACTGCTTCATGAATGTTGCGTACTTCTTGGGGTCCCCTGTAAATCGTTCAGGTGGAGCTAAAGGAACTGCCCCAGGAAGGGTTATTTGTACTGGATTGGTGGAAGAAGTTGGTACAGGTGCTGGCGGAATGTTTCCAGGCAATGGGGTCTGTCCTGCCTGTGATTGGAGCAACTGTCTACTTATTTCGTCAGTACGAACCATAGTAACAATCAAATCCCTCCTAAGAGCGTTGGTTTCTTGCCTGGCTGAATGTACTTCAGCCCGTAATTGTCCCAACAACTGAACTAACTGGCCAGTCTCTGAAGTCCAGGTGGATAATATTATTGAGGCTTTGTGTTCTGTTACGCTCACCTGGTATCCACGGGGACGCCACCCAGCCCTGGTTGGATGATTTGCACTCTCGAACCCTCTCCCGGTCCCTTGGTAAGGCCTCTGGTTAAAGATGGGTCTGCAATATAGGAGAGCTGGATTCAATACCAGATTGTCTTTATGTTTTCCCACCTCCCTTGGCTTCAACTCCTTTCTCACCCTTGGGCCCTCTCCTCACCTTAACACTGTAAAAGGTGGATTCAACGTCCTGCTCCTCGTGGCAGGGGCACATAGATGTGGGGGGCGAGCAGCGACCAAGTTACTTCACTGATGCACGCCCCCCTGCGGGAATCCAGGCCTGCTGCGACTCCGTAGGTTTGCTGCTTTACAGTCTTTATATGCAGTTGTTATGTTCCTCTTAGTTCGAATAATAATGTCTTGCATCTTTCCTTTTAGGTATGGAAAGGTATTTTGGTGTTGTCATGCAGTTTGAAGATGAGCATGGGCCGTTAGGCGAAAGCACAGTGTGCACGATGCTGTCCGGTGAGTAATGCGCGATGCGCGGTGCTGTTTTGCCTTTTATATTGCTAACCTGTTTCTTTTCTCTCCTTGCAGGTTGCGATGTTCCTCGCCGAGCGCCGTAATGTTCCAGCAATGATACTGACCAGGAGATGACTACCCAGGTAAGAATTGTGTGCCTTTCTTCATTCGGGAGGAAACGCGAGTAAACGCTTACTAATGCTGTCTTTCTTTCTCCTCTTTCCAGGTTATGGTATTTCAGGATGCCTGCGGTGCCGGATGATGGAGTTCGTAACTTCAGGTGAGTGGAAATGAAGTCGGCGATGGATTGAAGACAGGATACTGTTCCAGGTAAGTTTCGTAGTGTTCCTTCTCTCTCTGCAGGTCCTTGGTTTCAGGTAAACTGGCATCAAAGAACTGGACACGGTGAGCGTTACGCTGCCCACAGCAGAATAACACAAATCGTGCTCTGCTGTTTGGGCGCTGTTTAAATAGTCTCAGGTAAAGTAGTCCAGGTAAAATAGTCCCAGGCCTGCCATACCCAAAGTAGTCCAGGTAAAGTAGTCACAGGCCTGCCACACCCAAAAGACTAGACCGCATAGCTCAGTTTCTTGTAACTGAGCTATGTGTGTGCCTCCATGTTGTCTGAACCCCCCCAAGTTAAATAGTCCCCAGTAAATAGTCCCATTCTAATGTTGGTCTTCATGATGGTTATGAGTCTGGCGCCAAAGGCGCCAGGACTTACTCGAAGACCGTCTTGGATGAGGTTTTAAGGCCTTTGACCTGGCCCTAACTGGAAGGCTGACTTGCCAGTGAGGGACAGGTGCAAGGGTCATGACATACACCTCCTTTAGCTAGTGTTGCTGCACATAAACCAACACTTAAAACATTGAGAAACTACTCCTTTAAACGTGGATGCTCCTTATATTTCCATTTATATTTTCACTGTGCACCTGACTGGCTGGTCCGCAGACACATCTGCATGCCAGTGTAAATGGAGCAGTTATAATTAAATAGTGCGCACAAAAGTGGCTGATTGTAGGCACGCCCTGCAGGGCCTTTGCTAAGGCGTTGCCAGGCAATGGGCAGCTTTGATAGAAATCGTAAGGACATGCACAGGTCCTTTTCTTAAATGTGCTTGAGCCTCACAAAGCGTGGTGGACAGCCTGCCAAAAAGCCACCGACGCCAGTATAAAGTCCAAATAAAGCAAGCGCATCACCTGTGGGAGGTAAGGCAGTCCCTGACAGTCTTACCAGCAGAGACAAAGCTGGAATCACGATGCAAAGAGCAGCAGTACAGGGTAAAGTCTTCTAACCACGGCATGCAGTTGTCAGGTGAGATATGTATGTTCATTCAGGTTGCTGTAATACAGCCCGCTCCTCTCACCTACCCTCTCTCAAGAGTCACTCAATTCACCCTTGCATTCTGATTCTGGACCTCACTCACATACATTCTACTCATCCCCACATGACATTCCACACAGCCACACGTCATCATGCATACCACAGTTGTGTTTCCTGTTGTTCTCAGGGATGCATGCTGGTAGGTGTGCAACATGACGAAATCAGCTTTGTGCTAAGTGACATATTAGGTGAGTGTTATATGGTTGCCCTCTGTGGATTTTTCCCCTTGTTTGCTCTAGGTGAAATTGGCAGACTTTGATGAATGTTGGCAAAGACCATTTTAACTTATTCGTAGTCACACTTGACTCGAAAGTGTTGTTTCCTTAATTGGCCATACAGACGAATCTCTCAAAATCCACATACTGAAACTGTATTTAGTAAAAGCGGACATGGAGCCACTGGACAAATCTCACAATTTGCAATGTAATGTTTGTCACCTGGAGGCAGTATAGATTGCAGGTAATGATGGGTTTTTGATAGTCTCCTGAAGTTCCATTAGCATGATCTATGCACAGCTGAAATGAACCACTTGAGATATCGCACCTTTGTCAAAACCAGTCTCTGCTGTCTCAGGGATTTTTACTTAAAGTCTCCGTGCCTCTTGGAAATTTAGTTTGACCATTTCCACATTTTTTCTTGTGGAGAAAATTGCTGACATGTGGCTTTTTGTGCATCTCTGAACCACCAAGTTTCATAGGTGTATTAGCTCCCTCTCCCTGCACCCCCCCACCAAACTCTGTATTCCACCCTAAAAGCTGCAATACTTTCTTCCTTCCTTATCCCTCCTTTCCTTGATAATGACTGTCATCTATTTCCTTATTTCATGTAGTGTAATTCTCTACAAAGTGCTTTCCGACACTGTAAACTTGGGACATTTAAAACAATAATAGCGAGTTCATGAAAAGTACGCATATGCACACATAAGTTAGCTGCCTGGTTAGAGGGAGGTTGAGAGATTTGTTTTGTCTCTGCCTTACTGAGGTCAAATATATTGATTTAAGATATAACAGATTTGAAAAGTGTTTTTCTTCATACGTTCGAGCCAAGATACTGTCAGGCAGAAATGCAACACTAGACTTGCAGAAAAGGTCACTGCTGCCAATCACAATTTACTCGACTGTACCCTGCATGAATACACATGCATTTATTAATCTATTTTACATTTATTTTTGAGTAGAACCTTGTTGGAGCATTTCAGGTTGTGCATACCATTTGACGGCAGCAGCTGCACAGGCGGGTTCATGCCTTACCACTTGGCAACTATGTCAGGCATATGATGGCATTTGAGGCCTGCACTTGACATATGGCAGGCAAACCCTAATAGCTTTGCAATTGTTTGTTTTATAATTATAATTGTTTTTAATCATAGTTATAATCCATGTTTTGTTCTGGATCAAATTCTTAAATTAATTGATGTGAATTTGTATGGAAGCTATCTTGTAATTCATACTCTACTTCTTAAGGGTCTGTAATGGTCAATACCTCTAAGGCTCATCCACAGCACATGTATTTTACTTATTTTTGGCCTTGTTTGAATGTCTTTGAAACAATGTCATCTTTCAAAATTCATGGTAATGATGAATCGGAAAATGAACTGTTTGCATATTGATACTTTGGTTTGTTTCCATAATATCAATGGCGCCCAATCACTTGGGCCCCCAATATGGCTGGCCTCGAAAGGTAGGAAAAGAATTGTAATTTACACCAGGAACAAGATTCTCTCTGCAAGTGTCATCCCTAAACATCATTATATACAAATGAGACGGAGCAAGAATCATTGTCTCTGCAGTTTCTAAGAATCTGATGAGAAAATCTCAGGAAACTCCGAAACACATGATAAATCCACTTGACTATGCTCTACTTTTTAATAATGACATTACATTGACTTCATTTATTGATCTTGGAAGGATGAAAGGCTGAGTTGGCCTTGCCAGGATTCAAATTTGCGACCTACAGATCACACATGGATCGCAGAAGCAGACCCTTAAACAGCTGAGCTATCTTACCAGCCTATCAACTTGTCATATGCATGTATAAAGGAATGCACTTACCATGCACCAGAAGTTCGACTTGTTGTAGTGCGTAACTATCCGTATTGCTTAAAATCCAATGACACGTGTAATGCCCAGCATCTGATGATCTCAGGTTTTTCAGTAAAAGGGATGCATTACCCTTAGGAAACTCTGCAGGAAATAGCTGGGTCCGCCCCTCGAACTCCTCAGCCTGATACTGCGGCTGGTCTGATTCATGGAAGTAGCTGTGCAGGACCTCATCGCTGTCTGAGCGCTGCCAGTTAATGACAAGGAATTCCAACCTGAAGTCGCCCGTGAAGGATCCATGGCAAGGCAGGAGCACGTCTTCATTTAAAACCCCAGTTATTAATAAAGGGTCACTGCCTAATAAAATAACATATATTAGATATGAGAGAGAAATGCCAAATCAAGCGTTAATTAAATGTTAGCAGAGTTGAAATCGCTGAATAGTAAAATCCGGCAAGGTTTTAAGAATGAACAAAAACGTATGCAAATATTTACCACTAAAAATTCATTTATGAACATTGTATCAAACACACTCATGTTAGAATTGTGAAAACTTTGCTGGATGTTGATACTATGGTCCAGAGACCCAGAGGTAAATCTAAGTGTTTTTACAATATTTAATTTGAATATTATGTCAATTACAAATACATTTCATATATTCTATATTTGCCCCCGTTTATGTACATCCCAGGAACATGTATATTTTGTATATTTGCCTAGAAAGAGGCTTCCACCTGTGGAGATAGATGGGCTTTGCCAAAAACCTTCTTTCTGATCTTTTTTCTCAGTGTTTTCAGGTTTCTTTTTCTTTACACCCACAGTTGGCACTGGCTTTTTCTCAGGAGATTTCACTAATACAGAACTCAGGGTGCATGCCCCCACTACCTAGGAGAGGTCTCATGGATTAATCTCTCTAGGGAACTTCCTTTGTAGGGAAACCCATAATCAGAACCAGTTGCTTTGCAAATAAAGACCCGATAGCAGTCAGCATAAATAAGCATGTAAATGAGTCAGGGCAAAGATGGCGTTGGGGATCGAGTGGCATTTGTAAGTTCCAGGCCAGCGATCCCGATTCTTCCCCCTACTAGCAAAGATAACCACATTAAATTGTGAAGAGGCGAAGGGAAAGACTCTGTGTATTCTCCCAGGAATGGATGGACCATGGAATCCGTTTTGATGATGAGGAATAAACTGAGTTCTCTCTGAGTGGCACAATTTTTGCCTGTCCCCAACATGGTGGCCTCGCACTCCACTCGAGACAGCAGAAGGGGAAGACTGTGTCAGTGCAAATCTGAACATTTATGTTTGCCTGTTGAGCCTTCCAATGGGAGAGGGGCTTAAATGCACATAACGCCCTGTGAAAAAGAATTGCTCGAATGGACCTTTTGGAGGAGCTAAGAGATTCTCCCAATAAAACATGGGAAAAATAGACCAGAATACAAAAAGATCAACAATGATAAGTTGACCACTCCTTGTTGAGAGAACTTGGGGTTGATGGTGGTTGGGCCCTTATGGAGACAGCTTAATGCAACACAAAGGATCTCTAACATGGAGGGGTCATGATGTAGAACATAGAGTGAAACCGTTAAAAGTGTACTCGCGGGTAGAACAATGAGGATCAGGCCATGGCGTACAGCCAGGTGCAGCAAGCAAACTGGCACAAGGCACAAAGGCTGGGGTAGGGGAGAATGGGGTGGGTGGTTACATTACATGCTTTGTCAGACTCAAATCAAACTGAACGGCCCAGTTTATCTGTTATAGCGCTTCATCATACAAAGATCTGGTTAAATATGTTCTGCACCAATTGCAGAATGTTCAAGGAGTAGTAACGGCGAGCAATGTTTAATGTGTGGCCATACAATGCAAGGGGATGGAGCTCCCCATCCAAAAGGCACAAACTATTTGCAGAACTCACTTTGTATTGTTGATAGGGGCGTCACAGACATGGGGAGCAGGGATGCTGTGCTTGTCTCCTGCTGCCGGCAGATACGTGAGAGAGAAGGGCATGGCATCTCTGTGCACACCCTTCCCAGCTCATCTACTCTTCCTGACAAATAGAAAAACGTGGTGCATGATGTGCGCAACTGGGCACTTTTGGGAAATGCTTGCCATGTGGCAGATGTACCTGGGCATTTCATACTAATACATGGCCTATGATATAAGCACCTAGGAATTTGATTGCAAAGCTTAGCATACCATGTGACTACCTGGCCAAATGATGCTTTCCTGCATATGGTGGAGGAATCTGAACATGTTGTAACAATACTTGAAATATGATGTGAGTATCTGGTATATTCTGGCTGTACCAGTCCTATGATGCGAATTCCTGAGAAGTTGATGCCCATACGATATCCATAGCGGGCCATTTGTTGGCAAAAGCTGCCAAATGGTGTCAATAGCTGTACATTTAAAAGCAATAATTAGAAAATTGGGTAGGTGCCTTGCAATTTGATGTCAACGTCTTGAAAGTGTCTGTGCACAACATATTAATACTTGCCAAATCCTGTCAGTACCTAGGAACATTATGTAAAGACTTGGCAAGTGTGGCAAATGATGCCAGGACCCGTGAAATCATGGGAGCACTTGGGCATATGATGTCGATATCTTGCATCTGATGCGACTTCCTGTCCATATTGTGGCATAAAATGTGCTTACACTCGCGAATGGTGTGAATACCCGGGGATATTATGGCAATATCTGACAAATAGTGAAAGTACCTGGGAATATGATGGCAATACTGGACACATGCTGTGAGTCTCTGGGCATGTGATGAGGATTCTTTGCCAATTGTGTGCGTGTTCACCTCCTGATTACACCTAAAATCTCTCATATTTGTCTAGGCAGTTTAGTGAACTACGCCCAGAGACCGTGGAGGTTTAGATACCCTGTTCACATATAAATAAGCAACCAGCACTTGAAAGTATGATACAAATTCTTAGAAAATAGTGCGAGTACTTGGTAACACAGAAAACTATTTTTCAATACAATTGATTTGCTTTCGGTGGCTCTTCCTTTTATAGACATTAAGGCAGTGTCATCTGTGGTCTGTCAAATGAGGCCCACTCCATTCTGTCTTTAACCATCCCTACTCGGACAGTTTTTCTACATCTCTGGCACATCAAAGTTACAACCTGGTGCTGATCCGAAGGGCAAGACATGTCTACAACATTATCATTATGCGCCCCTAAAAGTCGGCAGCCTTTCACCACAAGTCCCTGTGCTTTTCTCTTTGTGTCTTTATACAACTCCAGGTAAGCTGCATTCAGATTCATAGCCACCAATTATTTACTTGGTAAGACTTCCCTCTGTGTATTTTGGATTGCTCTTTTGCTATCCCGATTTTCAGCGATACATCATGTAATGATTCATTTCCTTATTTCATTTCAATTACTGTTTTTCTTAAACCTGTTAAAACATTGGACTTGATCTGGTTGTTTGACACTCTGACTTTGCCTCTAGTAGACCTTTTGCACTAGTGACAACATTTTCTGACAGGTACTCGACTTTATGCGTCAGCATTTTCACAACCTCCTCTGTTTTAACTTGATTTTGAACATTAGCATGGAATGAATACAGGACCACTATCATATGCCTCCTGCTTTGTCCTTGGTATAAATTAGCAACTAGTTGTGTGAAAGATTGCATCTGGCAAGGGTATTTTTATTTTTATCATAATAATAAAATGCAGATAATTCTATCTCAGGCAGGTTGGTGCACTAACTAGGCAACCCTTTCAGCAAACTCCATGCTGCAAGCATAGTGTACACCTGTGTCGTGCTGAATCAGTATCCTGTTCTGCAGTTCCTGCTCTCCAGACGCACAGAGCAGGTTCAGAGGTCAGAGGTGCCCTCTTCACAGCTGCAGCACAAGTCACTTGAGCACAGTGGCTGCATTTAAGAGATGCACTGCTGTTCCCAAGCTACATAACTATGAGAGTCACTATCCTGGTGGCAGTTGTAAACTTAAATATATGCCATACCTGAGTTTAGGGTACAGTGGTTTTTTTCGCTCATAATTATTAAAGCCACATCAAACTGATATCATAAATGTGTCAGCACTGTAAACCCAGCTCAGCTATGGAAGGGTTATGTTTATTCTGGTCAGGCAACCTAGCCCTACCAGGGCAGAAGACTGAATGGCTGCGGCTCTCCCTTGATCCTTTGTGAGGTTTGGTAACACCTCTCACCAGCAGGACAACCTCCCAGCAGACAGCAAAAGGGTTTTTGATGCTATGGTCAAGGGAGGGGACGGAGTGAGTGCAGACAGAGGGATCTCAGCATAGGACGATGCCACCATCTTTTCTCTCTCTCTATAACTCTTTCTTTGCTGTCTCCTCAACTTCCTTTAGCGTAAAGCATTTTGTATATGATGTCAGAAGGCAAAGACCACTTGTCTGAAGAACAGGGATTGGACCCCTTAAATCGGACTTGCTTAGTCCAATCACCAGTGGAAATGTGCCTATAAGGAGAGCAATAGAAGTCAGCACGACTCCCAACTACTTTACTTCTATAAGGGGGAGGGTGGGAATAGAAACAATAACAAATGATTAGCCCCTTTCACCTAGGTCTAGTTTGTATAAAAAAACTCTAAACAAAAGTAAAATAAGAAGAACAAAGACAACCAATTTCCAAAAGGATATAAAGGTATTTTTCGTACAAAAGGCAGAACAATAATCTGTGTTTGACAAATAGAATGTGTCCAACTAATTAAAAAGAAAAACACAAGCAAAGGAGACAAGGCCAGTCTTAACTTAGACTATAAGTAATAATACACTACAGAAAAAAAATATGATTTGCATAAAGTCAACAGGGGTGAATATTTTGTACGAATTAGGTACTAAATTAATTTAAATGTCTAATGTCCCAAGAATAATTGTAGCTGGGTACACTAATGTATCTATCTCGACCAAAGAACTTCAGGTTTGGCTGTTCAGATGGCATTGCTTTAGTCCACTTTAGCCTTAATCAGGATGAAAAAGAGGTTTCGGCTAACAATGATTTAGGTTGTGGTCTTTGTAGTTCAATAGTTGAATCTAGAAAAATAAAATGTAAGAAAATTGGCTTGTTATGGTATGACTATGTCATTTGAAATGTCTAAGTTGACCAGAATAAAATGGTACCTTATATGTGGTGAAGTTCATGCAGGAAGCTGTAAACGTATCTCGTTTTAATCTTTCTTAAAAGGAGCCCACTTATGTGTTGATCTGCAAAAAGCCAACATGATATATTGTCTTAGGGTTAGGTGATATATGGCAGAGAAGTGGCCAACAAATGTCACAATGAGCTCAATGTGATGTTAATTAAACTCGGTCTTACCCGTGGGTTTATGCAAGCAGTGGATGGCAATGGCATATAAAAGGAATGTGTGATAGATGTCCTCAGCAAGGATTCCTGAGGATGGAATTAATAAAGATCACTACACACAGTCTGGCCAGGCCCGAATCGATACAAAATTGCTGAAGTATGTGTAACCGGTGTCAAATTCCTGAATGTGCATGCTGTGTGGGATTGTAGGGGGGGCTGGAAGCTGTCTAGCCCATGTCTCATCTATTGCAAATGAGGCTGTTGCATTTAGAATGCCGTCGAGATACGGAAGCATCAGAAGCAGGGGCGTTCATTCAGAGCTGTAAATGCGGTCTGAACGGACCGATTAGTTTTGAGGCATAGCATGTTGCAAGCAACTACAGTGATGAAGTCCAGATGAAGTCTCTGAAGTCCAGGTGGATAATATTATTGAGGCTTTGTGTTCTGTTACCCTCACCTGCTATCCACGGGGACGCCACCCAGCTCTGGTTGGATGATTTGCACTCTCGAACCCTCTCCCGGTCCCTTGGTAAGGCCTCTGGTTAAAGATGGGTCTGCAATATAGGAGAGCTGGATTCAATACCAGATTGTATTTATGTTTTCCCACCTCCCTTGGCTTCAACTCCTTTCTCACCCTTGGGCCCTCTCCTCACCTTAACACTGTAAAAGGTGGATTCTCCGTCCTGCTCCTCGTGGCAGGGGCACATAGATGTGGGGGGCGAGCAGCGACCAAGTTACTTCACTGATGCACCCCCCCCTGCGGGAATCCAGGCCTGTTGCGACTCCATAGGTTTGCTGCTTTACAGTCTTTATATGCAGTTGTTATGTTCCTCTTAGTTCGAATAATAATGTCTTGCATCTTTACTTTTAGGTATGGAAAGGTATTTTGGTGTTGTCATGCAGTTTGAAGATAAGCATGGGCCGTTAGGCGAAAGCGCAGTGTGCGCGATACTGTCCGGTGAGTAATGCGCGATGCGCGGTGCTGTTTCGCCTTTTATATTGCTAACCTGTTTCTTTTCTCTCCTTGCAGGTTGCGATGTTCCTCGCCGAGCGCCGTAATGTTCCAGCAATGATACTGACCAGGAGATGACTACCCAGGTAAGAATTGTGTGCCTTTCTTCATTCGGGAGGAAACGCGAGTAAACGCTTGCTAATGCTGTCTTTCTGTCTCCTCTTTCCAGGTTATGGTATTCCAGGATGCATGCGGTGCCGGATGATGGAGTTCGTACCTTCAGGTGAGTGGAAATGAAGTCGGCGATGGATTGAAGACAGGATACTGTTCCAGGTAAGTTTCGTAGTGTTCCTTCTCTCTCTGCAGGTCCTTGGTTTCAGGTAAACTGGCATCAAAGAACTGGACACAGTGAGCGTTACGCTGCCCACAGCAGAATAACACAAATCATGTTCTGCTGTTTGGGCGCTGTTTAAATAGTCTCAGGTAAAGTAGTCCAGGTAAAATAGTCCCAGGCCTGCCACACCCAAAGTAGTCCAGGTAAAGTAGTCACAGGCCTGCCACACACAAAAGACTAGACCGCATAGCTCAGTTTCTTGTAACTGAGCTATGTGTGTGCCTCCATGTTGTCTGAACCCCCCCAAGTTAAATAGTCCCCAGTAAATAGTCCCATTCTAATGTTGGTCTTGATGATGGTTATGAGCCTGGCGCCAAAGGCGCCAGGACTGACTCGAAGAGCATCTTGGATGAGGTTTTAAGGCCTTTGACCTGGCCCTAACTGGAAGGCTGACTTGCCAGTGAGCGCCAGGTGCAAGTGTCATGACATACATCTCCTTTACCTAGTGTTGCTGCACATAAACCAACACTTAAAACATTGAGAAACTGCTCCTTTAAACGTGGATGCTCCTTATAAGTCCATTTATATTTTCACTGTGCACCTGACTGGCTGGTCCGCAGACACATCTGCATGCCAGTGTAAATGTAGCAGTTATAATTAAATAGTGCGCACAAACGTGGCTGATTGTAGGCACGCCCTGCAGGGCCTTTGCTGAGGCGTTGCCAGGCAACGGGCGGCTTTGATAGAAATCGTAAGGACATGCACAGGTCCTTTTATTAAATGTGCTTGAGCCTCACAAAGCGCGGTGGACAGCCTGCCAAAAAGCCACCGAAGCCAGTATAAAGTCCAAATAAAGCAAGCACATCACCTGTGGGAGGTAAGGCAGTCCCTGACAGTCTTACCAGCAGAGACAAAGCTGGAATCACGATGCAAAGAGCAGCAGTACAGGGTAAAGTCTTCTAACCAAGGCATGGAGTTGTCAAGTGAGATATGTATGTTCATTCAGGTTGCTGTAATACAGCCCGCTCCTCTCACCTACCCTCTCTCAAGAGTCACTCAATTCACCCTTGCATTCTGATTCTGGACCTCACTCACATACATTCTACTCATCCCCACATGACATTCCACACAGCCACACGTCATCATGCATACCACAATTGTGTTTCCTGTTGTTCTCAGGGATGCATGCTGGTAGGTGTGCAACATGAAGAAATCAGCTTTGTGCTAAGTGACATATTAGGTGCGTGTTATATGGTTGCCCTCTGTGGATTTTTCCCCTTGATTGCTCTAGGTGAAATTGGCAGACTTTGATGAATGTTGGCAAAGACCATTTTAACTTATTCGTAGTCACACTTGACTCGAAAGTGTTGTTTCCTTAATTGGCCATACAGACGAATCTCTCAAAATCCACATACTGAAACTGTATTTAGTAAAAGCGGACATGGAGCCACTGGACAAATCTCACAATTTGCAATGTAATGTTTGTCACCTGGAGGCAGTATAGATTGCAGGTAATGATGGGTTTTTGATAGTCTCCTGAAGTTCCATTAGCATGATCTATGCACAGCTGAAATGAACCACTTGAGATATCGCACCTTTGTCAAAACCAGTCTCTGCTGTGTCAGGGTTTTTTTACTTAAAGTCTCCGTGCCTCTTGGAAATTCAGTTTGACCATTTCCACATTTTTTCTTCTGGAGAAAATTGCTGACATGTGGCTTTTTGTGCATCTCTGAACCACCAGGTTTCATAGGTGTATTAGCTCCCTCTCCCTGCACCCCCCCACCAAACTCTGTATTCCACCCTAAAAGCTGCAATACTTTCTTCCTTCCTTATCCCTCCTTTCCTTGATGACTGTCATCTATTTCTTTATTTCATGTAGTGTAATTCTCTACAAAGTGCTTTCCGACACTGTAAACTTGGGACATTTAAAACAATAATAGCGAGTTCATGAAAAGTACGCATATGCACACATAAGTTAGCTGCCTGGTTAGAGGGTGATTGAGAGATTTGTTTTGTCTCTGCCTTACTGAGGTCAAATATATTGATTTAAGATATAACAGATTTGAAAAGTGTTTTTCTTCATACGTTCGAGCCAAGATATTGTCAGGGAAAAATGCAAGACTACAACACTAGACTTGCAGAACAGGTAACTGCTGCCAATCACAACTTACTCGACTGTACCCTGCATGAATACACATGCATTTATTAATCTATTTTACATTTATTTTTGAGTAGAACCTTGTTGGAGCATTTCAGGTTGTGCATACCATTTGACGGCAGCAGCTGCACAGGCGGGTTCATGCCTTACCACTTGGCAACTATGTCAGGCATATGATGGCATTTGAGGCCTGCACTTGACATATGGCAGGCAAACCCTAATAGCTTTGCAATTGTTTGTTTTATAATTATAATTGTTTTTAATCATAGTTATAATCCATGTTTTGTTCTGGATCAAATTCTTAAATTAATTGATGTGAATTTTGTATGGAAGCTATCTTGTAATTCATACTCTACTTCTTAAGGGTCTGTAATGGTCAATACCTCTAAGGCTCATCCACAGCACATGTATTTTACTTATTTTTGGCCTTGTTTGAATGTCTTTGAAACAATGTCATCTTTCAAAATTCATGGTAATGATGAATCGGAAAATGAACTGTTTGCATATTGATACTTTGGTTTGTTTCCACACTTGGGCCCCCAATATAGCTGGCCTCGAAAGGTAGGACAAGAATTGTAATTTACACCAGGAACAAGATTCTCTCTGCAAGTGTCATCCCTAAACATCATTATATACAAATGAGACGGAGCAAGAATCATTGTCTCTGCAGTTTATAAGAATCTGATGAGAAAATCTCAAGAAACTCCGAAACACATCATAAATCCACTTGACTATGCTCTACTTTTTAATAATGACATTACGTTGACTTCATTTATTGATCTTGGAAAGATGAAAGGCTGAGTTGGCATAGCCAGGATTCAACTTTGCGACCTACAGATCACACATGGATCGCAGAAGCAGACCCTTAAACAGCTGAGCTATCTTACCAGCCTATCAACTTGTCATATGCATGTATAAAGGAATGCACTTACCATGCACCAGAAGTTCGACTTGGTGTGGTGTGTAACTATCCGTATTGCTTAAAATCCAATGACACGTGTAATGCCCAGCATCTGATGATCTCAGGTTTTTCAGTAAAAGGGATGCATTACCCTTAGGAAACTCTGCAGGAAATAGCTGGGTCCGCCCCTTGAACTCCTCTTCCTGATACTGCGGCTGGTCTGATCCATGGAAGTAGCTGTGCAGGACCTCATCACTGTCTGAGCGCTGCCAGTTAATGACAAGGAATTCCAACCTGAAGTCGCCCGTGAAGGATCCATGGCAAGGCAGGAGCACGTCTTCATTTAAAACCCCAGTTATTAATAAAGGGTCACTGCCTAATAAAATAACATATATTAGATATGAGAGAGAAATGCCAAATCAAGCGTTAATTAAATGTTAGCAGAGTTGAAATCGCTGAATAGTAAAATCCGGCAAGGTTTTAAGAATGAACAAAAACGTATGCAAATATTTACCACTAAAAATTAATTTATGTACATTGTATCAAACACACTCACGTTAGAATTGTGAAAACTTTGCTGGATGTTGATACTATGGTCCAGAGACCCAGAGGTAAATCTAAGTGTTTTTACAATATTTAATTTGAATATTATGTCAATTACAAATACATTTCATATATTCTATATTTGCCCCCGTTTATGTACATCCAGGAACATGTATAGTTTGTATATTTGCCTATACAGATGCTTCCACCTGTGGAGATAGATGGGCTTTGCCAAACACTTTCTTTCTGATCTTTTGTCTCAGTGTTTGCAGGTTTCATTTTCTTTACTCTCACAGTTGGCACTGGCTTTTTCTCAGGAGATTTCACTAATACAGTACTCAGTGTGCATGCCCCAGCTACCTAGAGGAGGTCTCATGGATTAATCTCTCTAGGGAACTTCCTTGTAGGGAAACCCATAATCAGAACCAGTTGCTTTGCAAATAAAGACATGATAGCAGTCAGCATAAATAAGCATGTAAATGAGTCAGGGCAAAGATGGCGTTTGGGATCGAGTGGCATTTGTAAGTACCAGGCCGGCGATCCCGATTCTTCCCCCTACTAGCAAAGATAACCACATTAAATTGTGAAGAAGCGAAGGGAAGGACTCTGTGTATTCTCCCAGGAATGATGATGAGGAATAAACTGAGTTCTCTCTGAGTGGCACAATTGTTGGCTGTCCCCAACATGGTGGCCTGGCACTCCACTCGAGACAGCAGAAGGGGAAGACTGTGTCAGTGCAAATCTGAACATTTATGTTTGCCTGTTGAGCCTTCCAATGGGGGAGGGGCTTAAATGCACATAACGCCCTGTGAAAAAGAATTGCTCGAATGGACATTTTGGAGGAGCTAAGAGATTCTCCCAATAAAACATGGGAAAAATAGACCAGAATACAAAAAGATCAACAATGATAAGTTGACCACTCCTTGTTGAGAGAACTAGGGGCTGATGGTGGTTGGGCCCCTATGGAGACACAGCTTAATGCAACACAAAGGATCTCTAACATGGAGGGGTCATGATGTAGAACATAGAGTGAAACTGTTAAAAGTCTACTCGCGGGTAGAACAATGAGGATCAGGGCATGGCATACAGCCAGGTGCAGCAAACAAACTGGCACAAGGCACAAAGGCTGGGGTAGGGGAGAATGGGGTGGGTGGTTACATTACATGCTTTGTCAGACTCAAATCAAACTGAACGGCCCAGTTTATCTGTTATAGCGCTTCATCATACAAAGATCTGGTTAAATATGTTCTGCACCAATTGCAGAATGTTCAAGGAGTAGTAACGGCGAGCAATGTTTAATGTGTGGCCATACAATGCAAGGGGATGGCGCTCCCCATCCAAAAGGCACAAACTATTTGCAGAACTCACTTTGTATTGTTGATAGGGGCGTCACAGACATGGGGAGCAGGGATGCTGTGCTTGTCTCCTGCTGCCGGCAGATACGTGAGAGAGAAGGGCATGGCATCTCTGTGCACACCCTTCCCATCTACTCTTCCTGACAAATAGAAAAACGTGGTGCATGATGTGCGCAACTGGGCTCTTTTGGGAAATGCTTGCCATGTGGCAGATGTACCTGGGCATTTCATACTAATACATGGCCTATGATATAAGCACCTAGGAATTTGATTGCAAAGCTTAGCATACCATGTGACTACCTGGCCAAATGATGCTTTCCTGCATATGGTGGAGGAATCTGAACATGTTGTAACAATACTTGAAATATGATGTGAGTATCTGGTATATTCTGGCTGTACCAGTCCTATGATGCGAATTCCTGAGAAGTTGATGCCCATACGATATCCATAGCGGGCCATTTGTTGGCAAAAGCTGCCAAATGGTGTCAATAGCTGTACATTTAAAAGCAATAATTAGAAAATTGGGTAGGTGCCTTGCAATTTGATGTCAACGTCTTGAAAGTGTCTGTGCACAACATATTAATACTTGCCAAATCCTGTCAGTACCTAGGAACATTATGTAAAGACTTGGCAAGTGTGGCAAATGATGCCAGGACCCGTGAAATCATGGGAGCACTTGGGCATATGATGTCGATATCTTGCATCTGATGCGACTTCCTGTCCATATTGTGGCATAAAATGTGCTTACACTCGCGAATGGTGTGAATACCCGGGGATATTATGGCAATATCTGACAAATAGTGAAAGTACCTGGGAATATGATGGCAATACTGGACACATGCTGTGAGTCTCTGGGCATGTGATGAGGATTCTTTGCCAATTGTGTGCGTGTTCACCTCCTGATTACACCTAAAATCTCTCATATTTGTCTAGGCAGTTTAGTGAACTACGCCCAGAGACCGTGGAGGTTTAGATACCCTGTTCACATATAAATAAGCAACCAGCACTTGAAAGTATGATACAAATTCTTAGAAAATAGTGCGAGTACCTGGCAACACAGAAAACTATTTTTCAATACAATTGATTTGCTTTCGGTGGCTCTTCCTTTTATAGACACCAGGGCAGTGTCATCTGTGGTCTGTCAAATGAGAAACACTCCATTGTGTCTTTAACCCTCCCTACTCGGACAGTTTTTCTACATCTCTGGCACATCAAAGTTACAACCTGGTGCTGATCCGAAGGGCAAGACGTGTCTGCAACATTATCATTGTGCGCCCCTAAAAGTGGGCAGCCTTTCACCACAAGGCCCTGTGCTTTTCTCTTTGTGTCTTTATACAACTCCAGGTAAGCTGCATTCAGATCCATAGCCACCAACTATTTACTTGGTAAGACTTCCCTCTGTGTATTTTGGATTGCTCTTTTGCTATCCCGATTTTCAGGGATATATCATGTAATGATTAATTTCCTTATTTGATTTCAATTACTGTTTTTCTTCAGCCTGTTAAAGCATTGGACTTGATCTGGTTGTTAGACACTCAGACTTTGCCTCTAGTGGACCTTTTGCACAAGTGACAACATTTTCTAACAGGTACTCGACGTTATGCGTCAGCATTTTCACAACCTCCTCTGGTTTAACTTGATTTTGAACATTATCATGGAATGAATACAGGACCACTATCACATGCCTCCTGCTTTTTCCGTAGTATAAATTAGCGACTAGTTGTGTGAAAGATTGCCATCTGGCAAGGGTATTTTTATTTTTATCATAATAATTAAATGCAGGTTATTCTATCTCAGGCAGGCCCCCCTTTCAGCAAACTCCATTCTGCAAGCATAGTGTACACCTGTGTCGTGCTGAATCAGTATCCTGTTCTGCAGTTCCTGCTCTCCAGAAGCACAGAATAGGTTCAGAGGTCAGAGGTGCCCTCTTCACAGCTGCAGCACAAGTCACTTCAGCACAAGGGCTGCATTTAGGGTACAGTGGTTTTTATCGCTCATAATTATTAAAGCCACGACAAACTGATATCACAAATGTGTCAGCACTGTAAGCCCAGCTCAGCTGTGGAAGGGTTATGTTTATTCTGGTCAGGCAACCTAACCCTACCAGTCTGCAGGGCAGAAGGCTGAATGGTTGGGGCTCTCCCTTGATCTTGTGTGAGGTTTGGGAACACCTCTCACCAGCAGGACAACCTCCCAGCAGGAACAGTCGTGAGAAACAGGAATCAAAAGGCACACTCATCCCAAAAGGACTACCCTCACATCAGGGTGCTGCATACCAAAAGGGTCTTTGATGCTATGGTCAAGGGAGGGGACGGAGTGAGTGTAGACAGAGGGATCTCAGCAAAGGATGATTCCACCATCTTTTCTCTCTCTCTCTATAACTCTTTCTTTGCTGTCTCCTCAACTTCCCTTAGCGTAAAGCACTTTGTATATGATGTCAGAAGGCAAAGACCACGTGTCTGAAGGACAGGGATTGGACCCCTTAAATCGGACTAGCTTAGTCCAATCACCAGTGGAAATGTGCCTATAAGGGGAGCAATAGAAGTCAACACAGCCTCCAACTACTTTACTCCTATAAGGGGGAGGGTGGGAATAGAAACAATAACAAATGATTAGTCCCTTTCACCTAGGTCTAGTTTGTATAAGAAAACTCTAAACAAAGTAAAATAAAAAGAACAAAGAGAACCGATTTTTAAAAGGATATAAATGTATTTTTCGTACAAAAGGCAGAACAATCCGTGTTTGACAAACAGAATGTGTCCAACTAATAAAAAAGAAATACAACAAACAAAGGAGACAAGGCCAGTCTTAACCTAGACTATAAGTAATAATACACGTACAGAAAAAAAATCTGATTTGCATAAAGTCAAAAGGGGTGAATATTTTGTATGAATTAGGTACTAAATTAATTTAAATGTCTATAGTCCCAAGATTAATTGTAGCTGGGTACACTAATGTATCTATCTCGACCCAAGAACTTCAGGTTTGGCTGTTCAGGTGGTATTGGTTTAGGCCACTTTAGCCTTAATCAGAATGAAAAAGAGGTTTCGGCTAACAATGATTTAGGTTTGTGGTCTTTGTAGTTCAATAGTTGAATCTAGAAAAAAAAATGTAAGAAAACTGGCTTCGTATGGTATGACTGTCATTTGAAATGTCTAAGGTAACCAGAATAAATTGGTACCTTACATGTGGTGCAGTTCATGCAGGAAGCTGTAAACGTATCTTGTTTTAATCTTTCTTAAAAGGAGCCCACTGATGTGTCAATCTGCAAAAAGCCAACATGATATCTTGTTTTAGGGCTAAGGTGATATAGAGCAGAGAAGTGGCCAACAAATGTCACTATGAGCTCAATGTGATGTTAATTAAACTGGGTCTTACCCGTGGGTTTATGCAAGCAGTGTATGGCAATGGCATATAAAAGGAATGTGTGATAGATGTCCTCAGCGAGGATTCCTGAGGATGGAATTAATAAAGATCACTACACACAGTCTGGCTGGGGCCCTAATCGATACCAAATTGCTGAAGTATGTGTAACCGGTGGCAAATTCCTGAATGTGCGTGCTGTGTGGGATTGTCAATGGGGCTGGAAGCTGTCTAGCCCATGTCTCATCTATTGCAAATGAGGCTGTCGCATTTAGAATGCCGTCGACATACAGAAGCATCAGAAGCAGGGGCGTTCATTCAGTGCTGTAAATGCGGTCTGAGCTCACTGATTGGTTTTGAGTCATAGCATGTTGCAAGCAACTACAGCGATGCTTACAACACTTATTACATAATCCTTTATGCACACCATCTTGGGCCAATAAGAGTAAACAAAGAGTTAATTCAAACAGGGTGAATTTGGTTACAATATTATTGGGGCCTGAAAGGTCTTTTAGATAGAGAAACGTCAATCCAAAAGTTTCTGTCGGCTTCTTTAAGAGGATTTAAAACCAGGACTCTCCATTGGAGGTGGTCATTCAGACCTGAAACATGTCTAATGTCGATGAATCCAATGTTGCTCTAGTTTCAGGAGACTTTGTGACATGGAAACGTTGTTAATGTTAGAAGACAATTTGTCAGTGAGAAACCAGACAATCTTCTCTTTCAGAGTGTAGAACGTGAAACATTTACGCTTTATGCCAGTTCCACCAAAGCACAAACATTCCTACTATTTTTGGATTGATTGAGGTGTACTGTTTGCTGCCCAGACATTTGTTTCACCTTTAATTCCTCCTCAAACCTCAGATGTGACAACATTTACAATATATTTGATACATCTTTGAACATGTTAGTGTAAATCCATACCACCCTGCACTGTCCTTTAAAAGAGCAATTGTGTGTTTTGAGCATACAAATAGCAATATTTTGTTATGGATTATTTTTTAATCCAGTTGCTGCTGGGAAATTGAAAGCAAACCTATTCTGTGGTGGTGCCAAATCACTATAGGCATATCATGAGTTTCTTCCAGTTCTGAGGCCAAAGTAAATATTAAGTGTAAAATGGTAAAATTGAAAGTGCTAGAAATAAAACCTGCAGGCATTTATTTTGTAAATTGGTTGATTATAAGTTATATGCAGATCATTGCAGTGCCTTTAATGTGACTTTGTAGGCATTAACACGTGTATTCATACATAGTGCTCTCAGTTGTCCCCAACCCATGCATGACTGGGTCATGCAGTCCTGGTTTTATTCTTTGAATCCTGGTACTTGTAGTTTTGCCTTTCCAATTTTAAATTCAGATCTGTAAGACCAAGAATGCAAAGCAAGCTCTAGAAATGGATGACTTGCTTAGGCATGACATGGCGATGCTTCAGCATATAGATAGCTTACTGTTTATTTTTTGGTCTATTGTTAGCAAGAATTAAATTTCACTTCATGTATATTGCTATGTTATTTTGTGATATACACCTACTCCACAATGGTTTCTTGGTGCTGTGCCAGTTCACATCGCCAATGCTATTGGAACCAAGCCAAAACAGATGGTTAACTGCCAAAAGTCTGGGGGAAAATGTCAGTTCTTAAGCTTTCAGCTAATGATAGCAAGAGCAGAAGAAGATCCTACATCTGGAGGTGGCAGAGTACCACAAAGAGGGAGCAGGAACAAAAACGACATGACTAGCCTTAGAGGTGCCCTAGTCCTATGAATGACAATGACACCATGTTGCCCTGAGTGTAGACAACAAGGAGGTGTATATCTCTTTAATCGAGAAGACAGAAATTGGGGTCAGTGTTTAAAATTCAACAAAATAATTTACATAGACTTTTACAAATCACACACTGATAAACAGGAATCCAATGTAAAAGGGCAAATATCACCCCTAGTTCAAACCTAAAAGACTGAACACAGCAGCAACCCCCCGTCTCAAATGGCTGCACACAGCAGCAATCACAGGCTCACATGGGGGTCCCTGGGTGCTTCCACCCTGGCCATTCACAGGGCATGACAGTGTCCACCTATTGTTGCCTTTGGGTAAGCCGTGAGGGCGCCATTCCTAACACTTCCTAAAGAAACTACAAGCCCCAAAATGCCTGTGTGGTGGCCATTTTGGGGAGTAGCTGGGCTTTAAAAAAGCATCCGCACCCACGGCAAGCCTCTTGCTGTTGTGGGCTCCGAGAGAGCAGACGCACAAAAGAGCACTCCTTGCACACTGAGACCAACTGAGAGCAGCAGCTGAAAGCCGCCACTGCGGTACCCCCACAATCGCACTCGGGAAAGGGTGCTCAGCCAATCAGGTGGCTAGAAAAGCAGGAGAGAACACACTGTGTACTGCCTACATTTGTCAGTCACCCGAGGCCCTACCCTGGGTGGCGCCATCTTCATTGGGGGGAGGCAACAGGGAGTACCTCCCTGTTGCCTCCCCATGTCCCCATAACAAAGACACCCTGCACCCTTACCCACCCCCTCAGTCCCCATTTACCTTTTGATCGGGGTTTCTTGCTCCGGTCCCGGTGCGCTGCCCTCCCACAGCCACCATGAAATAGAAAGGGGACTAAATCCCCTTTCCTGTGGCAGAGGCCATATTGTTTTCTATTTTGTATTTACAGGAGATTGGTCCTGTTCAATATGCTGGTGCCCATCTCCCATACCAAATAAAACATAAATGTGCACCCTGGAGGAACCCTGGACCGCTACTAGCCATCACGCCCTTGTTGCGGGGCGTATATAGCCGGTAACAGCCCACAGCCCTCACTGAGACCCTCGCTTCACTAGGGCCTCCCCAGATATGGGCTGGCGGGCCATAGCAGTCATGTACACCCCCCTGATGCGTGGGTGATAGCTACTTTCTCCGCCCTGCTGCAGCCCTGAGATAAGTGCATCTTGCAGGGATTTGTTCACCAGGAGTTTTCCTGATATAGCAGGATCATCGCAAAGAAACACCCAGGATTGGGGACCTGATCACAGGGCTCAAGTGCCGTCCAGAGTACACCTTGTAGGTAATGAGCGAGGCGTTTCATGAATCTTGCTGACACTTGTGCCTTTCTTTCCTTTGAGAAACATGGAGACACGCACAAAGATTACAGAACATATTGAACATTGTTGATCTAAAGCCACTAACAAACTAATAATTCAGAGTTGATGTCAGCCTAATGTCCCTGTAACTTCCACACTTGCATGTCCTGATATGTGTGGTGATTGATAACCTTGATTGCAACATTGATGCCTTGAACCTTTACACAACCAGTGAGGTAACTGGTTCTCAACTTCCACATCATTATGTGCATGGTGGGTTTCATGATTGTGACCCCTGAGTGTAGGTAACTGGTCTCTGGTGTCGTTGTCTGTAGGCAAATGATTCTAATTGGCCTTTGAAAGGTGCTACTGAAGAAACTAGCACTCGCTAGTGGATAAGCAAGGTGTGCAAGAGTATGTGTGAGACACGTCAGACTTCAAGAAAGACAACAGCAAGAACAAAGCAGCTTTACCCTATGTTCCCTACCCATCCACAATGGCTCACTAACCCTCTTTCTTGTAACCCTAAAACCCTACTACCCATCCATTCAACAACAGCTTAGCTCTCTTCACCCTTGGGGGGGTCGGTTGACCAATCAGTGGTACTATCTGTGCGGCTGGGGGTACCACCAGTGGGGTGTTTGGCACTGGTGCATCCTGCTTCTGTGAAGCACGGCTTGGCAGTCCTGACACAGAGCCACAGAGCAAGCCACAAAAGATGGTGCTATTCAAAACACATTTTATGCTATGAAGAAAGCACAGTTTGAGATGGATTGCACAGGGAGTTATATTTCTAACTGGTAAATGTTTAAACACCATTTGTGAAAACAATACTTCATGCCCTGCCACAATGAGAGTGCATAGTCGTGTAATCTGGTATTCACTTTCTTTGTTATTCAATCAATCAAAGTTTATTTGGATCAAATCCATACATCACAACACAGATAAAGCAACAATACATGATTTCCAGAGAAAATATATAAAATCGCGGAATATTAACAGTATATGAGTAGCGACAACGATAAAAACATTACAAAATAAAATAGGGCATCCACCAGATGTTTCTTTCTCTTCCATGACTTTCTTAAAAATTCCAGACACCGCCATGCAACAACAATTGATTCAGCCTGTAGTAAAAACATCAAAGCAGGTCGATTTTGGGTAAAATTGGCTTCTCTCAGTAAAGGGGCAACGGTCTTCTTTCTAATATCATGATAAAATGGGCACAATAGGACGAAATGCAGCTAATTTTCTTTTTCATCGTTACAACCAGGACAAACCGTAGACTGTTCATGGCCTGACCAGTTCTTCGTATTATCTCTGAGCCATAAAAGGTTAAAACGGGCCCTGGTCAGTGCCCAGCAATCTCTAGTTTTTTTTTTACTGTGCAGCAAATAAGGTTGAATTAGGTCTAATTGCATAGGTAACACGTGTTTTCTATTTGAATCAGTTGAAAGCCCAGATGTTTCCCAATTTGTCAAAACTACGGTACGAAACACCTGCTTATACTTGTTGGACTCAGCTGATGATAATAGTACAGCGGGGCATTGTAAACCTGGGGCATTCAATTGTGATAAACACTTTGATATGCAATTCTACCATGGTATTTTTCTCCAAAAAGACCCCAACATTAGGCCTTTAATAATGCTGTGATTGAGGTTGGATCTGGGTTTGACCATATTGTTAACCAGTGCAAGAATGGTGCCATATGCCGATCATCCCCTATTTCTTTGTTATTAAAATATAGTAACGAACGGAGCAACAATTCAAAACAAACGAACTGTAATTGTCAAAAAAGAGAATTATATTTTGAAAAGATGTAATAGCAAACTGCAAAACACATTCTACTGTTCAATAACGCGTAACATTGCATTCATGATAAGGGGTTAGAGACTGGAGGGTCAATGATCCCACAAGACTTGACTTGCCTGGTTAAGAAAGCAAGTAGGTTTAATGACCAGGCAAATACAGTATATTCTGCTCTCTGGGCCTACACATTGGCACGTTTTGCTCATTTTCAAAATTCAGCTTTTTTAATGACTGCTCCTATAATTTGGGGGGGAATACCAAATTACAAAGCTGTACGTCCTGGGCAACAAGAAGCAGACAGTTTCCAGATGACTGTGAGAAAGTAAACTGCTCATGGGTTTAAAATTGTCACTTTCCAAATGCTATTGTCTTTTACTGTTTCAGTATCATGGGGCTGAAATAAACCATTTTTACCTACTTTCTTTTAACATATTTTTTTCTTTTCCATGTTTGCACCATTAAGAGAAACCATGATGTATTTTTGATAGGGTAGCTTTCAACCATCCCTGTGAAGGTGAAACACTGAGTTTAAGGTGGTACCGGGTTTTCACACAGCATCCATATATAACCTGTGCTGCTCCCGTACTTGATGGCCAGGAAAGGTGAAGCCATCAGAGCACAGAGTAAGGTAGAGAAGAATCCTTACAGGAGGATTTAATGTTTTACATATATTCTTTTTGATCCACTGCTGTAGACCCTTTTTAGGTTGATGTTTGTTAACTGCCCATAGCAGCCATGGACTATTTCACATAGTTTGTAGCCTTTTCACCTTAATAGGTTTTCCAGCGATTGGTCTGTAAAACCTCACCTGTCCCCGGGCTTGCCAATCCACAGCATCATAATTGTGAGTATGATTTTAAGTTTTCATGGGCCACAATGGCTACACACACATTGTTGATTGGTTGTATGTAGTTTTAACATTTTAGAAGTCAATAGAAAAGTATGATGCAGGGTACCTATTCAACTACTTCATTGCTAATATTAGGATCTATATATTGGTTGACTATTCTATTTTAATGTACATATATCATTTCTACAAGGAAATTAATGTACATAAATGCTAAACAAGAGAATGAAAGCATTCTTAATGTGTTTCTATTTAATAGTATAAAGGACACTAGATTACAAGTGCAGAAATGTGTTAATTTAGTGATAAAACTGTGTAGAGAAGACATTGTTAGCACCTAATGTTTATCATACACAAGGGTAATAACTATGTGTACATATATACTCTAGATGTAGTCGCACGGCAATATTGTTGTCCAATAGTAAGACTGTCAGGTGATCAGGAGTAGCAGTTTCTCTTGCACTAAAATGCAGAGACCCAACTTTCAACAGAACTTTGCTTCAGGTACAGCACTATCCTCTGCCACAAAACCCATACATTTGAAAACCTATTCTGGATCTTGGGGAGCCATAATTGTCAGCAACCATGCATTTAAAAGCAGTTTTAGCTATTGGGAAGCCACAGCATTTGGCACCAGATACCTTTGATAGCAACTCTAGGTAGTCCTGGCACCCATTATGTTTAGATTTAATCCACCAAGACACTTACCCCCCTTAACATTTAATGTGATCTGGGAGCGCTAACAATTGGATCCCAGTACCTTGAAAAATATCTTTAGAGTTAAAATCATGGGCCTTTTTTCCTTTCCACAAATAACATCTTTGGCGGGGGACAGGACGGAAACTAGTCCTGTGTAGCTACTCAATAAGGGCTTTTTGGGTTTTCAAGCTTGACATTAAAAGAGAAATACATCTACTAAAAAGAGGCATTAGAATGGCTAACCTACAACTTATTGATGTTCCACTACGTGCTGAAGGCCGTCAGGGAGTCAACAAATTGCTGACCGACAGAGGTGTTATCAATCCTAATACTCATTTTACGGTGTCCGTGTTACAACCAAGAGGTGTGTCTATGGAGATGGTTTTCACATTCATGAAGATCCCTGCTGTAAAAGTAGGGAGTTTATTTAAAACCCTTTGCATAAGGAAAGATATAGACCAAATAGAATATGCACAATATACATGTAGTCTGAATTACCCTTAGAGAACATAGACCATCAACATTGGTTTGGGAGCAACCCAGATGTCCTGAAGCCTGAAGGAGACCACTAGGGGGCGCGGGAGAAGATTGCCGCCTAGGTTTGCAGCTCCCGCCGGCAAAATGGAGAGGAGATTAAGCATAATCGGCCAGGAAAACTAAATCCAACTGCATCCGTCGAGAGAGTCGACTGCGGGAGCTGACTGAGCCCACTAAGAAACCAAGAGAAGATCCCAGTGCGGAGCAGGCGGAGCACGGGAACGTCAGAGCTCCCTGGCATAGTGCACCTGGGGCACAGCGCAGGCTGCCACCTGGTGGAGCTGCGCACCTGGGAAGTGAGGGCGAACAGAGCTCACTGAAGAGGGCGACCGGAGCTCCCAGAGAAACGCAACAGGCCGGACAGGGGTGTCCCCAGAGAGCAGCCACCAGACAGGGACCCACCCGTGTGGTCGCTGTGGCGTGGCACCAGAGGAGTGGAAAACGCTGGTGCATGCGACGGAGTGGATCCGGAACAGTGGGGGTGTTCGCGGCATGCCAGCAGCGTCAGAGGAGTGAAGCGGACCGCACAGCCATCCCCGGAGGAGGAAGCGTGACCCGGTGGCAGTGGATGAGTAGAGCAGCCCGAGAGAGGAGCTTGGCGGAGGGAGAGGACCACTCCGAACGCAGCTGTGGACACAGGTACGTCTTGTCTCCCCCCCAGGGCCCCATTAGATGCACTGAATGTAGCGATTCCTCAGAGAAGGCACGGGGGAGAGGGGTGTCCAAGGGGTGAGGATCAACCCCAAGGAGGAACTACCGGGCTGTTGGACAGTGAGAACACCGCATAAACCACAGGTGCAAAAAATAGAAAAGTGAAGCAAAATTAAATAAAAGTGGAACGTACACTTGGGGCAGGACGCCCCCAAATAAGCACTACAACACCGGTAGGCAAAAATCCCGGGCCACAGCACCGATGCAGGAAGGAGGAACGGGCTGGAAGGGAGAGCGGACATTGTGAAAGGACTGAAGGCTGCTACAGAATGCAGACAGGCCGGGGAGATAAATAAACATATGGCATGGCAGCCAGAGCCGCGGGAACCCCACAACCACTCATAACCGGGTTGCACCGGGGTCAGAACACAAAAGCCCCCAAAGAAATAATAGGCCACAACTGCAGACAAGAGAGCTCTCAACTCAGACAGCAGTGAAAGGCCATAGAGAGGAGACACAGTGAGAGGGCCCCCACGTGCAGACTCCCCTGGCCCTGAGCAATCTACTGGCACCGCAACAGCCAGAAGGGAGCTACCACCACCCCGTTGGCACCTACCTTGCGAAGCGCTCGAGGAGGGGAAGCGAAGAACAGAGACAGATGGGGAAAACGACCGCCAGGCTCCCCCCCTACACCAGAAAAAAAAGCAAGAAAGTGCAGAAAGGGGACACACCAGCCAGGTTAAAGGCCTCAGAACCATCAAGTACAGACGGAGCAGCGGAGAGGCCCCCTCAAGTGAAACAGTTGACACAGGGGACAGCCAAGCCCCACGACGAGGGCAAAGTAAGGCAAGTGAACAGAAGAGACCCTCAGGGACGACATAGAGAAAACAAATTTGCCTGAACGTCATCTCAGCAACAAGCCTGGTCAAGACCCACTACCCAAGGAGACAACGCAGTAAAGCGGTAGAAAAGAGAACCAGTGATTTGGTGCAACAGAGCTCTGATTACGGAATTTCTGAAAGAGACTGGTACGTGCAGTGTATTACGCCGGAGTTCAAGGATATGCAGAGGAACACGAGGAGGAGCAAGAAACAATGACGAGGAAAGTTGGGGATACTAGAAAGGAGATGGCCGTGGAAACAGACATGTCCATGTTCTCAACCAAGGCAGACATACGGCATATACTGGAGGAGATTAAAACCCTCAGGGTTGACATACAAGCCTCCCTAACATATCTAACAGGTAGAATGACCACGGTGGAAAGCAAAGGTGAAAACCTTGAACATAACCAATTGAACGCGGACATGGTCGAAATGAAACTGGACGCAAGGATGACGGAGATAGAACTTTTAGAAGAGGAAGTCATGCTTAAAATGGACTGCTTACAAAATAGAGTGAGCTGTAACAATGTACGGATACTTGGACTAAAAGAATCGGCAAGGGAAACTCGAGGCAGGTTGAGGAAAAGATCCAGGCACTAGTTCATCAACTCTTTGAAGCAGAAGGGGGCCAGAAGGTGCAACACGAAAGAGCGCATAGAAGAGGCAGGCCCTACGGGAATGGTCCCCGGTCCATAGTGGCTAAATTCCTAAGATACACAGACAGAACAGAGGTCCTGAACAGGGCCAAACAGTTAAGAGAAGTGGAATTCGATGGCTCCAAGATTGCAATATATCAGGACCTCTCCAACCTGACGCTTGCCAGGCGCACGGCCTGCAGCCCCCTCACAACATTGCTGCATAATAAAGGAATCAGATACCGATGGGGCTACCCGTTCTCATTGCAATTCGAAGTAGAGGAGGTGGACTACCGCATAACATCGGCACAGGAGGCTGAAAATGCCTTGGGCCATCTCACAGCGGATCTTGAAGCCGAGCCGAGGAGCTCACAGACCCATCCACAAGCAGGGCGGGGTCGAGATCCAAGCCTGGCCCACAAACGAGGAGGAGGGGGCAAACAGGAAGGAAGTATATGCGGCTCAACAGGCCTTCACCCCGCAAGTTGCCCACTACACAGGACCAAAGGCCCAAACAGGAATCCAGGGAACAGAACACTTGAACGACGACACTTATAGGATTGTAATAATTTTGTTGGAGGTAGGCAGAAAACTCCTCTCCACAGTGGCCATCTGTGAGAGACAGGGCGTCTGGAAGACTCTAATCAAACCTAAGTTGCAATAGTTTTTGATTAAACTATTGATGTCGGACTTTAAATAAAAGTTATGGCTCTGTGGAAAGAGACAGCATGAATGAGGAACTTTGCTCCCAAGACGACTGTGAGGAGGACAGAATTGAGTCACACGTTAAACTGATGTGCATTCTCAATGGGGAGAGGTGAAGCCAGGAGGGGTCAGGGGTCTGTTGGTGGGGACGCTGAATGTGAAAGGTCTAAATTCCACGACCAAAAGATCATTGGTAGCTACAGAATTTCGCAAAGCGACCCTTGACGTGCTCTTCCTGCAGGAGACTCGCTTGATACAAGGTCAGGAGCAAGCGATACGAGGGGAAGGGTTAGGGCAAGTCCACTGGCCATCGGGGGGATTCCAAGAAGGGGGGAGTCAGAATAGTGTTACATAAGCAATGCAAGCTGCGGGACATTGCGACTACCCGCCTGCTGGAAGGAAGGCTACTGATACTAAAGGGGACTCTTGAGGGGGCGAGGGTGCTCCTGGCAGCGCTATACGCACCCAACCAGGGGCAAGCACACTTTATATCGGATGTGATACAGGAGCAGGAAGCCGACCTGTACATAATAGGGGGAGATTTTAACTCCTGGGCAGATGAGACAAAGGACAGAAAGACCGTAGGGAGCACAGTGCAGTGGGAGATGGGCAACAGTCCTGGGCACCTGGGACGAACAATAGAGGTCCGCGGCCTAATGGACATGTGGAGAGAGCAACATCCGGGGGAGGAGGGGTACACATTCTGCTTGGCCCCACATAAAACCTACACCAGGATTGACTACCTCCTCATGAATAAGGATCATGGGGCAAGGGTGACACACAGCGAAATAAGACCAGTGGGCTTGGCTGACCATGACGTGGTCCGCATGTCCCTCGATGTAAGAGGGCTCTATGGACCAGACAGTAGCTGGCGTTGCAATGAAACGCTTTGCAAGGACCCCCTCTTTGCGGTACAATTGGGGAAGGCAATCACTGAATATTTTGAATTGAATGACACTGGGGATGTAAGCACCAGTGTGGTCTGGTACGCGGTAAAGGCGAACTGGAGGGGGTTACTCATCAGAGAAGGGGAGAGACTCAAGAGGGAGAGGAATCTAAGTGAAGATAAGTTGAGGAAAGAGATTGTGGAGGGAGAAGAGAAGATGCATGCAATGGAGGGGGAAATAGAAGAGATCATGGAGGAGTTACTCACCAAAAGAGCAGACCTGAAGGCGCTGGGGATGGGGGAAACTGTGTGGATATTGAGACACCTCAAACATAAATACTATGAGAAGGGGGACAAGGCAGACGCACTATTGCCAGCGAGATCCAAGCGCAGAGGGCGGAAAGGTGTGTATCATGCCTTGCCGACCCCACAGGAGGAATACGAGGTACACCTAAGGAGATAGCAGAGGGATTTGCCCAATATTACGAGACCCTTTACAAATCCGAGGCACCAGTGGGAGAAGTAGGAGTGGGGGAATACTTAGACAGGATATATATGAGTAGACTCACCAATTTAGAGGTGGAGCACCTAGAGAGCCCAATAACAACGGAGGAAGTACAGGAAGCGATATCCCATCTTCCGAATGGTAAAACCCCGGGGGATGACAGGTACACAATAGGATTGTATAAAAAGTACTCAGGAATCCTGTCACGGCACATGGTGCAGTTGTACAATCACATTCTAGAAACAGGAGAGGCCGCAGACACGTTCAGCAAGGCACTGATATCGGTGATCCCCCACACAATGTGCATCCTACCGCCCTATCTCGCTCTTGAACGTAGATGAGAAGATATTCACACGAATCTTAGCAACACACTTCGAGAAGAAGTTGCCACAAATTGTACACCCAGTTCAGATGGGGTTTATAGCGGGTAGACAGGGCCCAGATGCGGTGAGGAAAACCCTAGACCTTATGGAACATGTTGGAGGGACCCCAGTGGTATATGCACTTCTGAGCTTAGACGTGGAAAAAGCCTTCGACCGTGTGGAATGGGGATTTGTGTTTTCAGTACTACAGAAAATAGGAGTGGGAGATAGAAGGTGCAGGGCCATCAGGGCCGATGGCAAGGGTAGTAGTGAAGGGAGCGAGATCCAGGGAATTTGGGCTCAGCAGGGGTACAAGACAGGGCTGTCCCTTGTCCCCTCTCCTTTTTTCCCTTGGGATGGAACTCCTGGGGGAGGAAATCCGCGAAGATGCACAGATAAGTGATATGAGGGTGGGGGACGAGTCCCATAAACTAAGAATGTATGCAGACAATATTCTGGTCTACCTCTCAGAAGTGCAGGAGACAGTGTCAAAGGTACTCCAGGTTGTAGGAGAGTATGGACGCCCATCGGGTTTTAAGGTGAATGTGAACAAATCAATCCCCCTCCCACTGGGGGAGACAACAGAGGAACATAGAAAGGACCGGGAGGGGCTGGGGATACAGGTAGAGGAGGATAGCTTGAAGTACCTCAGAGTGAAGATTCCTAGAGAACTGGACAAACTATAAGAGATAAATCTCCCCCCACCCCCCACCCACACTGTACTGGCTCTTCCGGGAAATAGACACCTGGTCGAAACTCACCATGTCATGGCTAGGGCACTTAAATGCGCTCAAAATGGTCCTCTTCCCTAGAGTACTAAACCTATACCAGGCGCTGCCGATAGAACTACCGAATACACACTTTGGAGAACTTAAAAGAAGGATAGTGAGATTCCTCTGGCAGGAAAGAAACATAGAGTAGCCTATAGACAACTAGTACAGCCCAAGGAAAGGGAAGGGGTAGGGCTACCGGAAATGCACACATATTACAGGGCAGCCCAGTTCAGAGCTTTGGGTCCCCACTTAGGGGGAGATCCACAAAAGAAATGGGTGGGCATTGAGAATCACCTCTTTTGCCCAGTCATGCTCGGAGAATGGCTGTGGGCACCGCGAGAGGCCGCCCGAGAAAGGTAAGGATGCACAGGATCCTGGTTCCTCTGGAGAGTCAAGAGGGAAATGGCAGGGGTAACAACCTGGCCCTCGCCTCTGAGTCACATTTGGGCGCCACCAATTAGAGACTGCATCCCTGGACACGAGAGATTCCAAGACTGCTTCGAGGGAGGAGTGGAAAGAGTGGGGGAGGTTTTAAAAAAATATGTCTTTATAGAGTTAAATGAGCTGGAAGAAATCTTGGGAGGGGGAAAGCTCTCTGTATTCTAATATCTGCAACTTAAAGGGGTACTGATGTCAGAGAACTGGAAAGAGGGCCTGCAAAGGGAACTGACACGCAGGGAGCAGGTGCTAGACACAGAAAAGGGGACAAAGGGACTTATCTCCGAATTATACCAGGCCCTTATAGAAGCACAGGGTGGAGACATAGAGGTACACAGGAAATGGGAGAGGGATATGGAAATGGCAATGGAGGATGAAAAGTGGCAAAGGGTATGTGAGAACACGCACCGCACATCAGTGGCCTGCCAATACAAACTTCATGGGTTAAAACTCCAAAGGTGGCAGTGGGACCCGACAAGACTATTACAGATGTACCCGCGAGCAGACCCCCATTGCTGGAGGAAATGCGGGTTGAGAGCAGACTACTCGTGACTTTTTTCAAGTTAAGAATGAGGTGAACGAAAATTCAAAATTCTATCGTGATGAGCAGTGTATTAAGTGAAAGTGTAACTGAGTGCTGTTATGAAACAACCATGATTGTCCATCAATAAAACTAATTTGAAGAAAAAAAAAGATGTCCTGAAAAGGCTACTAGTTATGGGCCCTTAACATCAGAGGCATTAACACCAGAGAAGCCAGTCAGATTTCACCCAAACATAAAGCATAATGATCCTTATGCTAGACAACAGTATGTAATCTTGAGGAGACACTTTGACATAGTCTGTGCATATAAGATCTGCTCCAGCACCATGTTATGCTTCAGCTAGTGAAGAAGGGGGGATTTCATTCTGTACCTTCAAGTCTCTGATGGATTCATAACCAACAAAACAAGAAGAGATACACAGATGGTACTCCACTAAATTGAGTCAACTTGAGGCAGCATTTACTCAGGACACCCCACAGCAAAGAAATAGATCACTTGCCATGGTCATCCCAACAGGGTGCAGTCCACCATTGCAAAACTGCAATAGCTGAGTTTCAGGTTTTAGTTAGTTATATCTGGAACTGGTAGGCATTCCATCAATTACAGCATTAACCAATATTCCAGGAGAAATACTGAACACCCAAGGGGCAAATGCAGTGTGTTTAGGATTAGCCATATCTTGGGGCAACTATAAATGGTAGAAGGAACAATAATGCCACTCCTTAAAGGAGACCCTTCTAGAAAAGATGTTACAAGGAGACTGGCTTTACTTCCTAATCAAAGAGAGAGGAAACTCCAATTCGGAGATATTGTATCAGCTACATATAAGAATCTAGTTAGAGAGCAATTGAGTAGACGCCCAGGAGAAGGAATCAGGATAGAACCAAAGACAAAAGGTAAGCGAAAGAGAAAGCATCACATTGTAACTTTGAGAAACCCACAACTACATTTTCAAATCAAGGTAAAGGTGAATGACAGCACAAATCAAACCTAGCTAATATAGAAGAAGAGGAGGAGGGCTCATGGCACCAACCGTGACAGAGCAGTTTCCTATGAAAGAAGAATTTCTAACCCTAAACAAAAGTGCTGCACACAGCAGCAATCACAGGCTCACTTTGGGGCCTGTGGGTGCTCCTACCCTGGCCAGGCAAAGGGCATAACAGGGTGTACCTGTTGGTGCCCTCGGGTAAGCCTTATATATCCTAAAGGTACCACAAGCCCTAAAATGCCTGTGTGTCAGCCATCCTGGGATATGGCTGGGTTTTATAAACCCAGATGCGCCAAAGGCACGCCTCTTTCTGTGGAGGGTTATTTATTTAATGAATGCAATAATTTTAACAGCTTATAGTTTTATTTTAGCACTGTTTTACACATGTTTGCAGGTAACCATTGATATTTGACAAGTCATATTTAACAGGTGATTTAACAATGTCAAAGTTACATTTTAATATTTAGTTTTATTTGTTTAATAGTGTGCAATAATCTCTCTTATTATAATTCTACAGTGCATAGAAATGTGACAAAAGAAGGAGATTACTCATGTTTCCCTTTGAGCAGATTCAAATAAATCAGTGACTGTTATGGTAACAATTACAGAGGCCAATCTACAGACTTGTGAAATTGAATTGCTATTTTTTTTTCTTTCTTTTTTTATTAAAATGTTTTGTTTGATTTTACAAACTTTTCATTTGCACTTAATTTACATTTCTGAAAAAATAAAACGTTGTCAATACATTTCAATCATACAGTTTGGTGTCGTCAATGATCGCTGTCCAAAATTTAATTGCTGTGAAGATTAGGCATTTGTCCTGTCCTCTTAATAAGTTGGCCCATCTTTCTTGAGTAGTCATTTGTTTATGGGATATTCCAAAGAAGTCTTTGTATAGATATCTTTTTTCTTTTAGAGCCGGGCAGACCATGATTAGATGAAAAAGTGTTTCACAGACGTTTTTTTCTTTGCAGAAGCGACAATAAGAAGTTTTGTTATCTGTTTGGTTTCTAGATGTATCTTTAAGTTATGTTGATTCTTATTTTGTTGGGTGGAAAGTTTCATTACCTTAGTTTTATTGATGTTTATCTGCAACTCCTTTTCTATCATGAAGTTTAGTGCTTAATCTAATGTCTTTTGTAGCCTGACACAGTTTTATCTAAGATGATAATATCGTCAGCATAAATCAGGGTTTGAATCGGCTCGTTGTTGATCTTCGGAGGATTTGCCGAGGTATTTTGGATCCTATCCCCGAAATCGCAGGTATACAAATTATGTAGGCAGGCTGCCAAAGGGCACCCTTGCTTCAAGCCGTTCCAGGTGGAAATTGGTTTTGTGACCACACCATCATTGGTTAACCGAACTTGAATAGAAGTGTTAGTGTATAGTTGTTTTATCGGGTTCAGGATGCGGGGTGGACAGCCCCATGATGTTAATTTAGCCCAGAGTTTTTGCCTGTTGACAGAGTCAAATGACATTTTTAAGTCTATAAAGATGGCATATACCTGTTGTTTCTTGGTGATTGCTTTGTGTTTTATCATGTTCAACAGTAATAAGTTGACATTGGTTCCTATTTTGTTAACAAAACCAGTCTGTCTTTTTTCCTACTTACCGTTCTCTGCCTCCCAGTTGTTAAGTTTTTTTAAGAGGTAGCCTGCGAATAAATTTCCTAGAGGGTCTAGGAGCGCTACAGGTCTATAGTTCTCTGGGTTTTTTCTGTCTCCAGCTTTGTAGATGGGAATGAGGATAGCCAGGGTCCAGGTGCAAGGGATTTCTTGAGTCTTTCCAATGAGGTTAAGAAGTTGGATGAAGAAGATAGCCCATTCTTCTGGTGCTGCTTTGAGGTGGGCATTCCATAATCCGTCTGGACCCAGGGCTCGAGGTGGATTGAGAGTCATGATTGCATTTTTTGGATCTTCAGTATCCCAGCTGAGATTCCAAGCGCAGTCTTCTTTCTCCATATTGGTTGTAGGAATATCTAAATTTGATTTGTAGAGAGTCGTGAAATGTTTGATCCATGCATGCACTTCGACTTCTTGGATCATGTGACGTGCTTTGGGGGTTTCATTCAGCAATGACCATAGTTGTCTTGTGTTTTTCTGTTTAAGCGCAGCTAGAATCGCTTCTGCGTCATTTTGTTGCATTATGGCTTTGATTGATTTTATTGAATTTGAATATTTGTTTTTCTTTTTTTATTTCGATTTCGAAATGAGGTTCTTTCTGCTTTTTTAAGAGTCGTATTTGTTTCTGAAGAAGTTTTTTCTTCAACTTGATTTGCTATTGGATAGCTTAGCCAGAGAGGATGCAAAGAAGAACAGCTAGCTGGTCCTTAGATATAGCATCTCTAATGCCTAGCATGGACCCAATATGTAGCCAAAATGTTAAGGCCAAGTTACTTAAATCAAAACTTAATTTTGTATTAACATCGAGAAAATAAGGCAAAAGAGAATGAAGGATGGTGCGAATTCTCCGCCAGCCATAAGTATGCTTCTAACATGTTTGGTAAGTAGTATGATAAGGTTCGCAGTGAAGATTATTTGGCACAATTTGAGAGACCGAGGGAGAGCCATTAGGTAGGCAGGAAGGCTAGGCAATAACAGCAGAGGAATTTGTCCCTTGTGAGTTAGGTACTTTCGATACACTACAAAAGATTTGACAATGTTGTGGCGCAAGAGCCACAAGAATTTGCAAAAACCAAAAAGATCAGCACAAGTAAAACGAAAAAAAAAAAAAGAAAGAAAAACGAGTGAGTCACAGGAAACCTCTTAAACACCTTGATAATGCCACAAATGAAAGTTGGGTGTGCAGGCTGCCAAACACTTGTCACGAAAATAGCCCATCTAGGGAAAGTTGAAACCCGAAAAGAAATGGTGAATGGGGTTCAAACCATCCCCGAAATCTAGTGGCAAAAGAGGATGTGCAGTAATCGGCTTGGTGGCAAATTTCAGATAGCTTTGTTTCCCTTAATCAAGCATTCATGAAGACAAGGGATGGGAATTCCAAGGGAGAGGCATGTACAGAACAGCACTGCAGCAAAAACACCCCTAATAATATCTAATAATGATAGAACTTTCAGCCTGAGAGAGATGTCGATGTCTGTAGTATTACTGTTTACGTATAATGGTCCGATTCTTACATATGTAACATTTGAAAAGGATGATGATCTTCTAAACAAATGCATCTTCATGATTCGAAATCCAAGAGGGATTTTGTCCAATAATTAGTGAGGACCAAATTGACTTTGAATCAATGAATTTTTGCACCATTCTGACTTTTCATTAAATCTGAATTACATTTAACCACCATTACCTGGCTGTAGGATTGCTGACAATTGTACACAGGACATAGGACATATATATGTTGAAGTGCCCTTGTGGAAAAGTGTATGTAGGACAGACCAAAAGACCTGTCAAATCAAGACTGTCTGAACACAAGTCGAACATAAGATGTAATAACTAATACTCACCGGTAGCCCGCCACTTCAACATGCAGAAACATTCAATTGCCCAATTAAAATATCAGGTGCTAGAAGTTGTCAAACGACCTACAAGAGGAGGTGACTAGCAGTCACTCTTACTACAAAGAGAGGCGTATTGGATTGACAAGTTAAGCTCTTTACAGCCCTGGGGTTTAAATGAAGATTTCACATTGAACTGTTTTTTGTGATTTGAATTTGTCAATAAGGAATGCTTGATCTTCAACAACATAAACTTGAAAGTTACATTACTATTCCAGTGTCTGACTGTGATCTAAGGCACTACTTTGTTGAGACTAATAGATGGTTGCCATAAAAATAATTGCCTGTAAATTCAATGTAAAAACTGTTCTTATTCTTTACTCTTATTTATGTCATTTTTGTTAAACTTATTAGATTTAATTTTGATCGTCTGTAAATTAAATGTGTTTACCCAACTGAGACTGTCACATTGTACTATATCTTCCATGTGAAAAAGAGAGATCTAGGGTCAGTTTCCCTCTTCGTGAATAATGTGAATGGATATCTTCCACCTATTATAGACTGAGAGGTTACACGCAGTCATTCAGTGACCTTGCCCTGATGATTTGATTACTATATTTATTTTTCCCCTCTTAGATCAGAGCGTTCTGTCCAATTTACAACCTTTTTCTCATTGCTTATTTTAATTCTATTTCACACAGTGAACTATTTTTCTTAGCTTTCGTCTCCCCGTTCTACTATGTGCGGACTAGTATTTGTTATGCCCAATTTACATTTTACACTAGGTATCTGCACCGCATGAATTTTTCGTATCAATCGATCTTATTTCTCACTTTTGCGCTTCTTGATTCAAATGACTTCTAGTTATTGAATATCTAGAGGTCCATACTCTATCACAACATATAACCTCGTTTCAAGATGGCCGATCTTTCGGCCTGATTACTCCTTAGTCCTTCTTCTTTATCTATAACTCTAGTCCTCTATTTAGCTCCATGGTCACATGCTGTTTCCATGGTTCGTGAACAACAAGCCACTCAGCTGAACAGACCGTGTTCAGGATTGTCCCCCCACGCTGCAGGTAAGCGCTAATGCATTAGCATTTGTCTATCTAGGGACCAGGGATAAAGTTCCTTAGTCTCATTATTCTTTTTTCCTTACACTTTCTTTAGTTGATACTCTACCTAATACATTACTGCCGTATTCTTCAGCTGTTGACCGGCCGCACAATCTTGACATCAGTTTCACATCAGCTTCAAGAATTGTGCCTTGTGCACATCCTTATCATGGTAATTTTTAACATTTCAGTTTGCTTTTATTAAACATCACGTTACGTTTTCACTACTCCATATTAGATTGCTGAGTTTTTTATACTTATCAGAACTCCATTCCTGTTCAGCTTGTTTATTTGCGTGACAGAACTCCTACATTCTGAGGCACTCCTGCAGCGACAGCAGGATATTTGAGGTCCACACTTTACGTGGGCTCTTCTATTGATTATTTCCTGCCATCCACATTCTGGTTAGGTATGTTAATCGATTTTTATATATTTCATACTAGTGTCCGTTACTTTTAAACATTGAGCTTGACACTGATCAGGCTCTGTTATTTACAGATTTCTAGTATCTTTTTGGGAATTGGCCGTGTCTCTAGGAACTAATTTATATACGAAGACAGTCTGTTTACTTATTTTTCCTGCTCCGTCAGATTCTTTGTTTCCGGCACTTTCTACACACAAAGGTAACGACTTTCGCATTTCTTCATTTCTTCCCCACTAGATCTATAGAGCTTAGGAACTAGCAGGTTTTTTTCCCTGTATATTCACTTTAGCTTATGTTTAACACATCCACTTGATAGGTCCCATTAGAGGGATCATTCCACTGAACTATAATATGATGTACGTTTTACTGTCAATTTTACAGGAAGGGGTGTATTAATTGACCTTCAGTTTCTCTCTCAAACATGGACCACATAATTCACCTTATAATGGTGCATGTATTACAATGCATATTATAACATGTTACAAATAACGTCACTGAATTTTCTAAATTGTAAAATTGAATATGTTATGAACAATCTATGAATTGTGCCTACAATATTTTCTTTACTGAATTTGTGTTTTTCCTTTAACATTAAGAGTTCAAGTTTGGCCTTATGAAGAAGAGGAGAACTTCCTCGAAATGCGTCGCCATTTAATTTGGACTCCATTTTTCCTCAATTTGAGCTTCATCTATTGATTCTGTTTTGTTTCTATGCATTGTAAATAATCTCTCTCTGAACTATAATTCTTGCTGAAAATAATATAGTTTGGCTATAAATATATATTTGTTTATCTCACACTTCTGTGTCTGACCATATTTGTTAGAAACAAAAATATGTACAATGCGTATAACTCAGTTTGAACAACTGTATTGGATTAATCCAAACATTTAACATTTGAAAGTGTGCAGGGAACGGGAGGGTTCCCAAGTTGAATATTCTTTCTTTTTACTGTTTATTGTCGGGGTCTTGTGCCATGACCCCAGTTACTCCCCCGCACCTAAACATTTATTTAAAATAATCCTCGAATTTCTTTACTAAACTTACTTACCATAGGTGTGCACTTCTATCTAAACCCTTGACAATTGAACACAGGACATTGCCACTAAAATTCTCCTAGATGTCTAGAAACTAGGAGACTAAAGGGAAAAATAGCATGCATTGCCAGAGTCAGTGGCAGCTGGTGAATTGTTTGATTGTTGGGGCATAAAACCTTCACAGAAATTGACATGCTTGACTGAGCTACCAAGGAAGCCTGATCCATCCAAGGGGGGTTTGGTGGGCGCTCTTCACCAGTGAAAGTATGAAAAAAAATAACCGGTTGGAATTATGTATTTTACAACACACTTTGTGAAGAATTGGGTAAAAAGCCACACAGTTTGCAATCGGCTTTGTATGGTAACATGAAAACATTCAATAGACGCAAGTCACCAACAGTGCACATTTTCACACTGCCTTTTCACGCAATATATGCCAGTATAACAAAAAATGTTCATGGAGGCTGTGCCCAAACATCCCCATGCTGGCTGCATCAATACATGCCAGTATTACCATATAAGATCATATTTCTAGTTGGCTTTCACATAACACAACTTAATAAGGCCAGTAAAAATACTTTATGAAAACCTGCCCTTGCTGGCTGTGCCTATATGTGCCAGTATCCCCACATAAGAGCATACTACAGTTCTATTTGCCAGTAAAAATGCCATTCTACAGTAAAAACACATGTCCAGACTGGCTGCACCAAAGTAAATCAGTCTAGTCAAATAATAACACTTATGTTTGCTTTACTCTTGATGCTAAGTAAAAAATTCCATGCAACAATAAGAAATTATATCCTGACTGGCTGCATCAATGTAGGCCAGTCTAGCCATGCAAGAACACTTATCATGTTTGCTTTATCCATGATTCCCAGTAATAAAAATGCCATTAAGAATATATGGGCAGCCTGGTACAACCAAAGTAGGCAAATCCTACCATGTAATAACACTTATGATATTTCCTTTGCATTTGGTTCCCAGTGAAAATGCAATGCAACAATAACCCCTCAAGACTGCAGCAATCAGAAGCCCACTCCCAACCCCCCAGGTACACACAAATAAAGCATTCAGACATCTAATAATTTATCTCATTCACTCACACATACAAAATTCACATTCTTATTCAGACGCACACAAACATACACTCTTTGATTCACATGCACAATGACAGATACAAACCCTTGAATGGACGCATACTATCATGCACACATAAACACATGCAAACACACATAAATGCCGCTTTTCTTTAGCTTCATCTCCAGTCTAGACACCACCAGTCATATAGACTATCAGCCTCCAGTAACACATTAACAAGAAGCACAACGCAGAGAGAGCTTCCTCGTTCTTGGGTGCATGTGCAGTGGAGCCAGAGCGCTTCCAGGAGGATCTACATGTGTAGGGAGGGATAGGAGTGCTTCCTAAGCACATTTAGATCTGCAGTTCCCCAGCCTGCATCCTCAATGGGCCATGCAAAGCTGGGAAAGCAAAACGATCCAGACTTGCATGGCCCATTGGTCATGCGTACTGGGAAGCAAACTGCCAAAGGGAAACCGTGTTTCCCTTTAACAATTAATTCAGTCCAGCCCATCTGCGCTTTGGAGTGCTCAATCTTTTCACTGGGCTGCTTTTCGATCCTCCTTAACAGTGACAGATCTGTGCCCCATCACCCATTATGGATCAGTCGCTCCTGCCCAGATTTCCCACAGTCTGAGCAGCAAGTACATAATCCAGGTGGAGTCTTCAGGAATAATGGTCCCTTCATTTGGTCATAAGATACAAAGTCATTCACCCAGGATCAGCAAAACACAAATGTGAACATTGAGATATCTGGATGGAACATCAGTAACATGAAGGGCATATAAACCGGGTAAATTGGATACGAATATTGTCATTAACATGCTTCCAGGAAACCTGGACCTTAAACCCTGAAGTGATTGAGGGTTATATGAACCTTTAGATACCAGCTGCAAAGGGAAGACATGGACGACCCAGTGGAGTGCTTCTAACAGGACAGGAGAGAGTTACATGCTAAGTGTGAACCCTTAAACACAAGCTCAGTGGACATCCAAGCACTGTTTCTAAGTTTCCTATTACACCTTAAACTTTTGTTAGTCACTATATACAACAGACTGAAAGGTAAGAAAGCTATGGCGGTTATGGCAACATTAGCAATGGTCCTAGAAGATTGGGTCATCAAATTATGCCATGTACGATCACTCTCCGTCCTTTGCGATATTGAAAAACCCTTAAGATAATTCCATTTAATAAAATTCACCAGGATGTAATCAATGTGCCTAGGTTTATCCCTCTTTAGAAAAATTGCCTTCGCAGGTCTATCCCCAAAGGCCCAACCAAAGTTGAAGTTTCCCACTACTTTTTTCCAGCCATTCTTACATGGCTCAGGGGCAACTTGCTTTTCTTGGAATCAAGACAGTGCAGAGCAACACAGATTCAAATCCTGATCTGTGCTTAGAGTGTGTTATTAAAGATGTATTAATTAGATATGCAAACATATGTCTAGGATGAAACTTCTCTTACGTAGAGTTGTTATAAAAATAATTAGTTAATTATATATGCGAACATATGTCTAGGATGAATTAGGTCTTTTTTTAATATGAGTTGCATTTTCTTCTTTTCTTATTGGAGATGGGCATAAATATGAAGCTAATGTTTATCATTTAAAATGACTATTTATAACATTTTGAAAAATCTATAGATGCCCAACATACACTGCACTATTATTTGTGCTTTTTTTTAACTCTTTTAACTTCACATCTAGTATTTGAGGGCTACGATCACTCTCCGTCCTTTGCGATATTGAAAAACCCTTAAGATAACTCCATTTAATAAAATTCACCAAGATGTAATCAATGTGCCTAGGTTTATCCCCCTTTAGAAAAATTGCCTTTGCAGGTCTATCCCCAAAGGCCCAACCATTCTATGCTCTTTGGCCTAATTTCGTCCATAACTGGGTAACTGCAAGTGAGTGTTTATAACACCTTTGAAGCTTTTTTGCACAGAGGTCAGGGATATCACAGCAATTGTCCTCCTCGTCCAAGCAGACTAAAATAGGGTCAAGCAGTTCAAATTAAAAGTTTCATATTTGATTCCTTGACGCAGTATAAAATAGAGGTTAGGTCGTACGTATAATTGTGCGCATTCCTCAAATTAGTCACACAATGGTGTGTCAACTACTCATAACTTATTTAGCAAAAGACGATCCCACAACAACAAAAAGGTTCCCAACCCCCTCTTACAACAGGTCTGTGTGAAATGACCAACTATAAAACTATAACAAGTAAAAAGAAATGGCAAAAAAGAGCAATGAAACTAGCTAATTCATAACACTAAAGCAGGTGTATAGAGAGTCCACTGCAGTGGCCTAACGAGCTTGGAGGTGGTGGGGGGAAAAGCTTGCCCCCCAGTGGCTCTTTTAAGAGCCAGACCGGGATATAAGGCAGCAGGACACCTCTCCCGTTCGGCACCCTCATTGAGAATAAGGGTTCCGAACGAGAAAGCTGTCCCGATGGCAGGACAATGTTCTCAAATGACAAGTCGGTCCCAAGATCTGCAGACCCCATCAGCGTGAATGCAAAAATCCCGATTTTGCTTCGGTCTGCCTGTGAGGGGGTCTGTAGGACGCGGGACCCGCTCTATCGTTTCGGCCTTTTCAGTGTATGTTCGAGCTCCAGGAGAGCAGAGCGCAGAGCGGCTCTCCCAAGGACCTGACATGTTGCTCTGTATCAACAGAGCATTACATTGGAAGTCATTAGACAATGATGGGAGGAAGGGGATACTATTAGCAGGGACTTTGGGCCTCATTACAAGTATGGAGGTAGCCATGCCGCTATTAGCGGCATGGCTACCCCCATATTGGGTACCGGGTCCGGGTTCCCGGAATGGGGAAGTACCGGGCCATTCCGACCTTGGAGGGCCCAGTAATTCACCTTCCCGGGAACCCGGACCCTGTACATCCCCATTCCCATTCGAGCCCCATAGGTCTCAATGGGAATGGGGAGGATGCAAACAACGGGCCTGTTAATGACGGGCCTGTTGTTTGCATCCTGGTCTGCTCGCGGGACCCGCTAAGGACGCCTGGTAAAACCAGGCGTCCTTAGCGGGTCCCGCTAGGAGACCTCGTATTGGGGCGGTAGAGGGATAACGGTGCCGGCATCCCTACCGGCCCCGTCATCCCTCTTCTGCATACGGCCCTTTGTCCCTTAAGAAATGTCAATGGGGTGATCCGAAATGAGAAGTGTGCATAATGCTGCATGCTTTATGAAATAATTACTATGGCTTTAAAACCCAAGGGGGATTTGTTAGGCTCATATTAATCTGCATGATGCTATTGTGACTTTGATGCAGGATGGGGAGAATAAAACGAAAGCCATTCTCGTATTGCTCAACATATTTCTATGACAATGTATATAGTGTAAAGTTAGTTTATTATGAAATGCTAGTTTGTTATGAAATGTAGGGTCTGTGTTGGCTCTAGGAATGGAACCTGCCTGCCTTATTATGAAATGTGGTTTGCTTCAAAGGCATTGCTATAAATTTGTTAAGCACATGAATTGCACAGCAAAACCTTAATAAGTTTCTACATCAACTAAACCAGGGAAGATGTGTTCAGTTGCTTAAATTCTCCACATCACGGTTGATTGGGGGCGTGTGAATGATACCGTATGGAATTGCGCACATTGCATTTGGGGGAAAAAGTAGCAGGACTTTTTCGTGGTTCTGGTGTCTAGATAGTTTTGTGCATCTTTCGGTGTGGTGAAGAAGTGTGCCCTGCCCAGGTGTAGCATCTGTTGCTTGGTTGGGAAGAGCATCTGATATTGGATCCATTTATTTCTCAGCAGCTTTTGGACTTCAAGAAACATTTTCAGAGCAGCTTGTTCAATGGAAATGAAATCTCGGTAGACCTGTGAGATCCTCTCTACCTGCCTTGAGGGTCAGATCTCTGTCTCTATAACTAAAGATGCAGGCTATGATTGGTTTAGGTGGTTGTCCAGGCACCAGTGTAGGCACCAGGGTATGGCGAGCACTTTCAATCATAAAGTGTGGTGAGAAAACTGTTTTCCCTAAATTCTTCAGTAAGGTTCTGTTCAAGAACAGTTCCAAGAGTTCTTGAGCTGCTGTTTCCATTATCCCTAATATGCGGATGTTGTTGCGCCTAGAGCAGGATTCTTGATCCTAATTCTTAACCTTGGTCATGTCAATGTCTTTTTTATTTCTTTTTATGTTGGAAGACTGTAATTTAAAACAAAAAACAGAAATCAGCCCATTCAGAGAGGAACACTGTATTACTCTACATTGTCAAAACCATCAGGGCAGTGAAGCAACGTATTTCGGAAAACACCGCTCCTGCATCAAGAATCAGGTGCCAGACAAACCTTTGGTGGAACATTATGCATTCAAAAAGCACACCAACCTGGAGTTAAAATGGTTTGTCCTGCAATTGATCTCCCCGCAGAAAAGAGGAGGGGACATCAATAAACAATTGATCAAACGTTAGCAAAGATGGATACATTGGCTAGACACTGTAAACAAAGGACTTAACCTTACCGTCGAATTGAGTCATTTCCTCGGTACCTGATTAAGGTCTGGCTCATGGTCCTTTTCTGAGCAACATTTTGGCACCCGGTCCATCACACTGCATGTCAGAGCTGTCTAATCCAAACAGCTCCATCATGGTGCCTCACACATGATTTTTCTGCATTACCATGTCTTTCTGTGCTAGCAGATCATCGCACAGACCCGGCATTTTCAATGGCCAGTAACACCTGTTAGGGAGAATTCTCATAAATGGCTAATTTCCCTTACCTACTGAGTCCTTCAGCAGCTTTCCTGGATTTCTAGGGTTTATTTTTTTCACCTGGTAAGAGTGTGATCCTTTTTTCCCACTCTTACATGTGTTTTGCTATGTGTATTTCTACTTTTTGTGTGATCTTGGGCACTGGAGTCTCACCTACTCCATGGAACCATATTTTCATGTGTGTTACACAGCACCTTCAGTGCAATGGCACAGGGTTGTCTTTTAGACTTCCCATTGACTAAATTTTTCTGGGGCTGACTACTGTCCCCCAGAAAAGATAAAATTGCCAATAACTTTATTTAGTCACTTTAAACCACAGACCCAGTACACCCCATCTTACATGGAGTATTGGAAAGGGCTAATTCTTATTCCTTTTTGTCTGTGTCTCTTGGAGCATTGTTTCGCTCCCTTTACACTAAGACTTGGCTGGTGGCAGTGGTATTTACCCTATTTTTTATACCGCGGTTATCTTAAATAACCATGGTATTGTTTTAGGCTATTATATTAGCCTCAAAACTGAACCCGCTTGACCATATATACTTTATTACGGTATTTCCTTTTTGTAAATGTCTTTCTCGTGTTTTACTCAGCGCGCCAAACCAGGTTTGGTCCCTTTGTTCGCCGACTTTTCGCGGGCTTCTGCACAGAAGCCCTCCTTAAGGCACCTTAAAGTCTGGGTAGGCAGGATGTGAGGCAGGGGTTTTAGGACCCCTGCCTGTGGGTTCCCTTGGTAACCCAAGTCGCACTCCTGTTTGATTGGCTGGGTGACTGTCCTTACCAGGACAGCCACCCTGCTGTGTGATTGACAGCCAAGCTGTATGAATGGGGGAAAGCTGCATAAAAAGCAGGTCTCTGGGACTGGAAGAGCAGAGTCGCCACTGGAACAAAAGAACCTACGAGGAGCTGATGTACGAGGACCTCTACCACGACTGAACCGCCCGGTGAAGCCCTGCTGCAGGACCAAATCTTCAGAATCCGACGACAGAGAAGATCCCCCAGGAAACTTCTTCCCTTGAGCTGTTGGGACCAACCAGTTCGCCCAAACTGCAAGCCAGGACCCCTCCTCTGGTCGAATTTGCTGTACAGAGCTACAGTGGGCCGAATAGCCAGGAAGGTCGGACCCTGCTTGGGTTTTAAGGAGCGCACCTTTTATTTGTTGCTTTGCTCTGCTGCTGGGTAGTGCAGGACCCTCCAGTCTTCCTACTTTTGATCAGTCCGACAGTCGCTTCAGGAACCGTGAGCCTGCAGGAACTACTAGGAACGTCTGCCTCAGCTACAGCTCCCTCTCCGTTTTAAGGTACTGTGCAAATCCGGTTGTTCATTTCGTTCAGCCGCGGTGAAAGTGTTTGAAATCTTTCTCCAATCCGAGGGCTTGTCCTTCTCTTCTCTGTGGACTAACTTTTCCACCAACCAACCTCGTCCGGAATCCGTGGCACGAACTTTACCGCAAACTACACTGAACTGTATTATCGTAAGCAAAAGACTTTTGAACCATTGACTTTGGCCCTAAGCTTTTTCTATCTGATTTTATCATTGCAGCCTCTCTTGTTCAATTGCCCTTAGTACTTACCTGTTGGTGTGATTCAATTTCTGTTAACTTCTGTCTTTCCCACCCTTTTAAATTGCTGGAGTGCCATTTTGCTCCCACTTCATTTTGTGAGCTTAACTTTTCTGGAATTTAAGGGGAGATGTGTGGTGTATTAAGAGTGTGATTTTTAAACTGCTTATAATAGTGAAATGTTATACAACTGAAGAGTGAAATAAATGTATATTCTTTTACTTGAAAACCTTGAGTCAGTGTTTGCCTGAGTCATAGTAATTGCTGTCTTTTGTGTAACTATTTGATACTGCTCACTTACTCTTGAGATAAGTCTGGCTGCTCAGCCACTGCTACCACTTTAACTGTGTAGTACAGGCTTGTACCGACGGTGAAATTGTACTGTCACTTGTAGTCTTAATTGTGTGTGGTGTTCCCAAAGGGTACTGCATATAATTCTGCCTAACAACACCCCAGTGAGAATAGGAACCATTCAACGAGTGCTAGCACCATCTTTGCTGGGGTCCACCATACCATTCCAAATTATAACGCCAAGCTTTTGCCAATTGTCCAAAGTTAATTTCGATTTGGATTGCATATGGTTATACCATTTCGATGGCTTGTGCTTACATATTTGCTTTTGTGCTACCATTCCATACCTAAATTGTAACATCAACCAGTTGACTATTGTTCAGTGATACACGGTACGTGCTGCCCCCATGGGCTGTAATATCACCAATGTTAATTTGAATATATACAGTTATGTTATCCCCCTGTCCTGTGCTAACATATTTGAGTGTTGGCGACCAGGCAACTCCTAAATTGTAAGTTCAACCTGTTGACAATTGTTCAGTGACACATGGCACTTTTTATGCACCAGTGTTAATTTTAATAATATACAGCCATGCTATTTTCAATTGCTTGTGACAACATGTTTGATTGGCTCTTTGTTGGCCCAACTGTCATCATTACTGTAGTAAGAACAGCAACTATTCCATTTAGCACCATTGTCATCTTTACTTTGTATTTTGTACTACCATGCATTTTCGAAATTGTAATATCAAACGGTTATTAATTATTGATTGATACATAACTTATACCTATTGACCCTCACGGCTGCAATAGCACTGATGTTATCTAGATTGCATACAGCTATGTCATCGCAAGGTTTTGTTCCATGTATCCATTACGGGTCCCCTTCCGCTACGATGATCAGATCAGCCGCAGCGGTAAATATTTTTATTAACCTTCCGACACTATTGAGTCAAGCTGAATACATTTGAAATTATCAGTAAATATTTTCCGGGAATGGCAGACCCATAACCTTAAGCCAACAACACCATTCCAACATGGCTGCCACATTCAGCAGCCCGGTTCATGCACGACGGCCATCTGTTACCATGGATACGGCACGGCTATACACCGCGGCACAGCTCCATCACTCACCTCTGTGTTACTGATTGCACTCCTACGGCGGTTCGAACATCATGGTGACGAAAGCCACAGTAAGAATTTGTTCCGCTAGGATTTTCTGTCCCGAGAGCACACATGCGAGGCTGATGATTCAGACCCATGCACACGAGCTACCTTTTGCCGGCATGGCACACATCAGGCGCCTCCCCATACAACGCGTCCCTGCGGGGGTTCTTTATCATCTTCATTCAAGCCTGCATGTTAATCATCTTTATACCAACACCTACACAGTGCACCATCCATCCGCCTTTTGTAGGTCACCATGTTGGTATGATTACACCCATACTGGGTTCACAGACCAGATGCCAGACATCCACTTGGTTTAGATCGATAATCCAATCAGGTTCCTTCAAGGGAGCCCACAGGTGCCCTGCTCCATCCATATGGGACACCGTGTACCTCACTAACCACAAGGTACACACCAAGTTCACCCAGCCCTCCTCTCCGCCTGGATCGCACGTATCTGTGGTATACGCACCCAGTGCACGAAGATGCCCTTTACATGGTTTACACCCACTTGAAGCAAACACCACCCGGTCCACTGAGATGCCCATTGCATGTTCTACACAGATATGCATGATCTTGACACAAATACCACCTGACCAATCATTTTTGTCCCCACAGCCTGCAATCGATTAGGCCGTGACAGAGCCATCTCCATCTGGACTCTGTTCAAATGATATAAGCAGAGTCCTATACTTTGTTCCCCGAGGATCACAGGGTAAGCCCCCCCTCCCAAAGGGGTTCTCAAAATAATAGAAATAATAGCTTGTCTGAATTTTTACAATGAGATACCTGAATGGACCCTCAGTGTCTGACTCCACTGTTTGCCATTCCATAGATCAATCATTTATTGTGTTTCACACCATTATTTTCTCCGTCCTGATGAAGGCCACTCCATCCTGAGCATCATACAACACTCACTGGCAGACGAAACAAAACCCGTCTCGATAATCCCGTTCACAGTGTGTAATGTCAACACCGTCATATGCCTGCAATGTGAACCAGCATACACCACTAGTCATGGGGTCCCCGGACAAAAATGGGACCATCTGTAGTGTATACTATGTTTTTGTAATCATTTTCTCAGATGTCCATAATCAATGGTCTGTTTGTGTCCTGTGTAACTATAATCAATGTGTGATGTCAAAAACTCAGTATGAGTAAAATCTTTTTATAATAATTCTTCTGAGTCATTAAACTTTTTGTCCATTCGGGACGGCCTGACCAATTGTGTATTGCATAATTTCACTCACCTTGGCAGGTCAGTCCCATAGTAGATACCAAGTGGCATGAACCACATAAAATCATTAAAGTGGCTAGCAACCTGATTTATGAGTTCACTACAAATGAACAAATCGATCATGTAAACCTACTCAAGGAATGCAAATATTCAAATGCACCACCACCACCAGTGCCTGCCCTTATTTGCGCTGGAAGCACTCCTGAACGTATTCCGCCAAATCCTGACATGCATTGGCAACAGAATCTAAAACACATTTTTGGTCAGTAACCAGATGTATTTTCAGAAAGTTCTGTGCAAGTAGAGGGATTCTACCACCATATCCATACACCTACAGAGCAGAAAATATGACTAAAATCATATTGAGTATCCGAAGCTTAAAGTGAGATTAAAAGATTTTGAAGCTTGGTACCTTTCCAAAGTGAATGGGCTTCACTAGTTCTCCTGGTAAAGAAAAGCAGATGGGACATGGAGATTTTGTATCAACCTCAAATGGGTAAATGGGTAAAGTTTGATCTTCGACACACCCAATGCCCAGAATAGACAATCTGGAGGAATGACTTCAGAATGCGAAATATACCTCAACACTACACCTTACAAAACAATATTAGCAGGTCTCCTTGGCTCCTGGTGCTAGAGAAAAACACATACACTTGACGGCCTTCATAATTTTATGGTTCTACCATTGATATTGAATATTATTATTATTATTATTATTATTATTATTATTATTATTATTATTATTAGGGCATGTATTGAGCGTGGATCTATCTTAGGAAATCAACAGAGTGCTATACAATCGTAGAGGGAAGAACACAATGAGGGAAGCAGAAAAAAAGTGAGCCATTTGCATCAAGGGATTGTGAGGTGTCTCACCCGCTAGTCCTCAGGTATCTGTCATCCAGGTGTCCAGGAGACGGCCATCGCTTTTGGATCCAATTCCTGGGGGTGGACCAGTGCAGGAGGATCATCGAGTGAGGGGTCTTTGGGGAGTGGGACACTTGATGGCCAGACTCGGTATCCCTCCCCTGCAACAACTTTACCACATCCTACTCTGTAGGATATATGGGAACTCAACCCCCCCCTTTCCCTTCACAAACACTTTCACATGGACAGCCTGCTCTGGGAGAAAACAGACTCACAACCGAGCAGTGAGTGAGCCAAAGAACACAAAGGAACAGCATTTTCGAGACGGCAGCTGAACGAGGCAAGAAAGACGGCAAACCAAGAAGGTTGCACAAGGAGGGAGATAGCATTGACCTTTCCGGCGGAAAGCCATAAGTGGTCCGGCACTGCAAGTGGGCTCAATCAAAGGTCTCTGTGAGGTATTCAGCCAAGAAGAGGGAGAAGCAAAAGTGAAAGATAAAGAATAAGAAATGTGAATCGAAGTGGTACTGCGCCGGTTTAAGCAAAACCCATCACACAATCGAAAGTCTTTGGTTTTTGATACAATGAGGAAAGCTTGGAAAATGAGCTTAAGTGATCCGAGCCCGAACAAGGCAGACCAGTTGTGAACATTGTGCTAAAGGGGTCTGAGACTGAACGAGGGAGATCCGTGGTCCGAGCCCGAACGAGGGAGACCAATTGTGAACATCGTGCTAAAGGGGTCTGAGCCCGAACGAGGGAGATCCTCGGTCCGAGCCCGAACGAGGGAGACCAATTGCGAACCTGTGAATTTGAAAATCCTGATAAGAAAGGAACTTTGGTGTTTGTTTGTTACGTCAGGTCCTCTGCAATAAGAGACTGTCATTGGGAGAGAGACTTTGGCAGAAGGCCCTGATACCTATGCTTTGAATTGTTTTGTTGTGGACAAGAAGCCAGAGTGTGTGCAAAGCTCAGGCATGCCACCTTGTCCCATGTTGAAAACGTGGGGAAGGGAAACCAACTGCTCAACTATCCTGACATATCATTTCTTGAACATTTTTCTTTTGCCTACATTGTTGTTCGACGCCATTTTCATTTAGAAGTAAGGATAGCAATAGGTTTATTAGTATAGGCCCTTTTATTTTGACGTAGAGACTCCACTAGGACCGCGTTATTATTATTTGATGGCCGTAGCTTGCTCCCATTCTTATATTTAGGATTAGTTAGGCGTTCAACCAACCCATTGAAGTTCAATAAAAACCCATGAACCGTGACCACTTGTCTCTGTCTTCACTGTTTGATACCATGCTTTTTTACACGTGGTGTCAGAGGTAGGATATGATATGATTCAATTGATAAAAAATTAAAATCAATGCTGATAATCGTCATACCACCAGAAGGAGAAAATAGAATTATTTAACTCCTTGAGTCTGATAGAATATCCACTCTGAAAGAGGCCTTGTTGTCCCAGTTTCAAGTCCCAATTCGCCAACAAGATTTGTTTTTCAAAACTCTTCCAATTTCCCACTATAATATTCAACAATGGGAAAGAATAATTTTTAAAATAAGACCCTCACATGTCTTTATTAGACCTCGCACCCTGAATCCGCACTTTCCGAACCATTCCTTTTTGGTACCAGGCTAGTTCCGATTCGTGGTCTCTCTGGTTTAGAGATCAAAATACCCAGATCTTTCTCCCCATCAGGATCAAGCTTGGAGGAGTCAAATGACTTCGAAACCCTCTCAGAAGCAGTTGAGAACCTTTTCTTTTCTGACTCATAAAGTATTACGGAGGAAACCCATACTCCCCCGGGAGACATGGCCAACCTTGAATCTATCATGGCCCAATTGGCCACACATCAGAGTCATGCCAAAGCCCGTCTTCAAGAAAACGTAACAAAATTAGTCGAGTTACAGGCAAGACTCCTACTACCTCAAGGGATACTACAACCTTATCAGGAAGGCGAAGACCTAGGGAATTTCTTTTTGAATTTTGAGCGATTAGCTGGGCAATTGGGATGGGAAGAAAATCTTTTTTTTTTTATTTGGGGCCCCTATTGAAAGGCAAACTACAGACCACCTACCAGCTACTTGACGTTGCCCAGGGGGCTACCTTTATATCCATAAAAGAGGGACCTCTTAAAAGGGTAGGGCAAACCTGTAACTTCTATCGACAGAAATTAAGGGCCATTAATTTAAACCCTGGTAAATCCCATCTCGAGTTGGGCGTACGAATTAAGAACACAGTATCCTGTCGGATTAACAACAAGACCATGCAAGAATTGGTAGAAATTATCATTCTGGAACAATTCACCAATTGTTTGCCTCCTTTTTTACAGAAAGCAGTGTTTCAGCTAAACCGACCCACCCTAGTCATGGCTGTTGAGACTGCCCAAAACTACTCAAATACAGTAAAACACTGTCACTCTTTACACAGAAGTGAGGAGTGGAAGGATCACAAACCCACTTACCGTTCCCAATGCCATGTACTAGATAGTGGGGGAGGGGTCTCTAATCCCAAAGAGTGGATTCCAAAAGAGAGAATTGAAGACAAAAGACCGGACCCAAAAGGTAGAGAGGCAAGTAGGAGAGAGGAACTTAAAGGAATTAAACCTTCACCTCCTACTTGTTTTTCGTGTAAAGAAACTGGCCATCTGGCCTGACATTGCCCTAAAAATCTAAAAGAAGAACCTATGGAAATAAGGGAATATGAAAGGGGATGAGTGGGGAAAAAAAAGGCAGATCTAGAAACCTTCAGCATATGTCTTTGCCAGTCTTCAACTGACTTTACATATCAAAAAGCCCTGGTGAACGTAAGACCTATAAAGGCACTAATTGATTCAGGCAGCAAACAGACTGCCAAAAGGGCCGATTTGGTTACAACAACAGACCTAGAGAACGCCACTCTACTTAGAGTCACATGTGTACACAGAGATAACAAGGTCTATCCTAAGATACCCATGTACATTAACATTAGGAGAGAATCACGGACAGTGTCATCAGCTATTATTCCTGGGCTCCCAGAAGAAGTCATTGTGGGAAGGCACTTCCCTGCATTCGCTACTCTCTCACAAGAACTTCCAAAATCCCATAGGGAATTTATACAACAAGATTGTTGGCAATGTGACTGTTACCCCCAAATCTCTCCAGTGTGGGAATGGACGGAAACAGAATCTCATTAATCTACCATTCGCCAAGAGCCAACCCCAAAGCATAAGGAATACCTACTAAAAAAATCACCACCTCAATCCCAGTTTGTAGGATACATTCGGGAGACAAATAGGAACACCCAGCCTCTATCGGAATGGATGAAATAAAAACATGGAATAAGCAACAGTCCCTGGATACATCGATCCCTTGCTCTATCCAAGATCCTAAAATTGGAGGACCATAGAAAGGACCAAGTATATCCACCTTGCATCGGGGGAAGGGTATGTGAGGAACCAGAAGGTGTCTCACCCGCTTGTCCTCTGGGATCTGTCATCCAGGTGGCCAGGACATGGCCAATGCTTTTGGATCCAGTTCCTGGGGGGTGGAACAGTGCAGGAGAATCACCTATGTGAGGAGTCTTCGGGGAGTGGGAGTGGGACACTTGATGGCGAGACGCAGTATCCCTTTCCCTACAACACCTTTACCCCAGCCTAGCCAGTAGGATATATGAGAACTGTACCTCATGCCCCTTCACAAACACTTTCACACAGGCAGCCCTCCCTGGGAGAAAACAGACTCACACCCAAGCAGTGTACCTGACATGTCCCACTACTATGGTCAGGCACGGTGAGGCAATTACTGGTAACCATTCACACCTGACTTCCATTAAGCTTCCTCACACAGATAAAAGGCGGAGCACGAGAGCACACTCTGAGCGAGGCAAAGCACATGAAGGAACAGCATTTTTGAGACGGCAGTTGAACGAGGGAAGAAAGACGTCAAACCAAGAAGGGTGAGCAAAGAGGGAGATAACTTTTACCTTTCCGGCAGAAAGCTGTTACTTTCTAGAATCCTTGAGATTCAAAGCATAAGGCCAGGAAACCAGACTGTAGAATCCTGCATTGTGTGTCGGAGATACCTGGAGCCCTCCTGCACGGCTGACTGAGTCGGCAGGAAGCAGCAGCAGCCTTGGTACCGTCCTTGGCTCCAAAATCAAAGCAGCGCCAGAGAGATCAACACAGCCGGTGAGTTGGGGGGACTCAACTGTTTGTGTGACGTAACTGTTTGTTACGTCAGGCCCTCTGCAATAAGAGACTGTCATTGGGAGAGAGACATTGGCAGAGGGACCTGATACCTAAGGTTTTATTTTGTTTCCTTGTGGCCAAGAAGCCAGAGTGTGCGTGAAGCTCAGGTGTGCCACCTTGTCCTGTGCTGAAAACGTGGGAAGGGAAACCAACTGCTCAACTATCCTGACATATCATTTCTTGAACTTTTCTTTTGCCTACATTGTTGTCCCACACCATTTGTATTTAGAAGTAAAAACTGGCAATAGGTTTATTAGTATAGGCACTTTTATTTTGACAGAGACTCCACTAGGACTGCGTTATTATTATTTGATGGTCCCAGCTTGCTCCCATCCTTAGACCTTAGAGTTAGATAGGCGTTCAACCAACACATTGACGTTCAATAAACACTTTTGAACTGTGATCACTTGTGTCAGCCTTCACTGTTTGATACCATGCCTTCTTTACAGGATCTACAAGCAACCAGGGGAGCAAACAGTGGGGAGCAAATCACTGAGTCTCAGATAGGGTGGGGAATGCAAGATGTGTGGACCAAGTGTTAGGGAGGAGCCAATCCACGAAGAGGAAGGTTTTGAGCTCTTTCCTGAACTGTAGAAGTGATGTGGCAAGTGTGATGTTGATGGAGAAGAGGCTCCAGAGTCTTGGGGCATAGACAGAGAAAGGCCTGTCTTCTGGTTATTTCCTTCTAGCACTGGAAGAATTTAAGTCTGCACATGTCGATACTTCTGGTGGATCACACGCTTGGCGATATCAGGGTGACAGCCTTAAAGATGATGCAACAGAACAGGATTTGAAGATGATACAGTCTTGAAGCAGGAGCCAGTGCAGTTCGGTGAGGGGTAGGATGATGTGGTAGAATTTGCAAAATCCTTTGATGAGTTGTGCAGCCATTTGGCCCCCACCATTTTTGAGAGGCTTGTGGATGTTGTTTTAAAACCATACCAGGCCTTTGTTGGGGCCTACCTCAATGATGTCATCATTAATAGCGGCACTTGTGCTGAACACATGTTCAACCTCATTGACATCACCTGAGCCCTGAAAGTGGCGGACCTAACAGCTAACCCTGCTGAATGTCATCTGGCCCAAAATGCAGTCAAATATTTGGGGGTCTTTGCAGGGAACAGCGTGATTACACATCAGGAAAAAAGGTGGATGAGCCCCCTCCCGCATGCCACATGCACCAGAAAAAGACTGTTAGGACACCATAGATTTTTTACACTTTTCCTTACCACTCTGGCAGCTCAGACTGATTGATAAACTAAAAAACAACTTCCTGAACATCTTAAGGTGGGATCAAAATGACCATTGTGCGTTTGACCAACTAAAGGACCACCTGTCATTATTTAGGATGTGCAACCTTTCAAAACCATTCATATTACAAATAGATGCCTCCCAGGTGGGACTGAGGGCTGTTCTTTCACAGATCCATTATGGAAAGGAACACCCATTTCAAATACAAGCAGAAAACTGTTCCCAAGACAAAAAACAATATGGCACCACAGAACTGGAGACCCTGTGCCTAAAATAGGTTACAAAAGCCCTCAAATATTATCTAGACGACCACAAAGTCACCCTAATTAATGAGAATTCTTCCCTGGTAAGGTTGATATGCCAGAAAGATTCCAACATGAGAATCATGAGATGGTTTCTAGCTCAGAAACCATAAATGTTTGAGGTGAATCCTCGTAAGAGCTGTGAACAAAGCAATGTTGACTACCTGAGTAGGTTTGCCATTTACCATATTGATGAAAGGAATGGGTGGGAGTGTCAAAAAGAATTGCCTTAATTTTAGGTAATGATTAGGCAATCCATAGGCAATCAGCCCTTAACAGCCACATCTAACGCGGCTGTCTCATTAATCAAAGGTGCCCTCATCAACGCTAGATCGCTCCTGGCTCATGCACTGCATATTGCAGAACTCATTGTGACTAATGACCTGGACTTCATAGCAATTGCAGAAACCTGGCTCCACTCAGCAGCAGGTCCAGCCTTCGCACTGGCCATTCCTGAAAACTACAGTATTCTCGAAATGGACACAGAAGCCTCTAGAGGCGGAGGAGTTGTCTTCATTGCAAAAAAACAGCTTGGACTAAGAGAACTCCCTAACCAACCATTCCCTTCGGGAGAACTCCTGTCCATCAAACTACCTCTCACGGCCTCTCACACCTTGACTATTCACCTCATTTATAGACCTCCAGGTCCTATCTCCTCATTTGAGGAAGATATTTCTCAACACCTTACATGGAACACCAAACTAAGCTCCCAAATGATCATGCTAGGTGACCTAAATCTGGGCTTCAAAGACACTAATGATGGCAACGCTTTAGCTTTAGCCAATACTATCATGGAACTGGGTTCTCGCACCGAATAACTAATCCTACACATAATAAAGGTAGAACTCTGGACTAGATAGCAGACCTAAACAGCGACACTAATAATCTCTCCAACACACCCTGTGCCCGGTCTATACATGCACACTTACTAAAGATCTCCAGATTTAAACTACAAAATGCAGGGGGTAACAGTTTCCCGGGCTAGCAGCTAAACCTTCGAACTCCATGCCCCCAGTCCTAAGAGCAGAACCGTCCTTTTGGACCTTCAGGAAAAATGTGAAAACTTGGCTTTTTGCACAGGAGCAGTAATGTGGCCCTTTTATCTTGAATTGTACCTGCACTATCATGATATGCTTCTGTTAGGAATGTCTCCATTGTACACTAATGTATTGTAATGTCTGTCACTTCTGTAACTACATTGTAATCTCTTAAGGAATGCGCCCAGATACCTTTGAGTTAGGTGCGCCCTACAAATGAACAAATAAATGAATAAATAAATAAAGTAAGGCTCACAGTTTTATGGTATTTATTTTTTCAACCTTTATTTTTCAACATTTCCGTCTGTATTTATCCATATTTATTTTTTTGCCATTTTTTTTTGTATTTATCCATATTTATATTGCCTCTGTAAAAAATCAAATTGCACTTGGTGCTTTTCCACATTTTTCAAATATAAATTGCAATATTTTGATGCCTGTAATGGGAAGCTCATAAAGCTTGGTTCTTGCATATCAAGCCAAGAACCTTTTTCACCTTAAAAACAAACAGCTGCTCCCTATGCCGATGTGATAAACAAATAAAAACAGAAAGGAAGTAGAGTGATTTCGGTCTGTATGTAGGTGTAGAAATAATTAAAAATAGAAAACTAGGAGCCCTAGTTATGCTTAGGGAAAGGTTTTATTTGCATTTGCTTGCAAGACAAACAGACAACATCCTATCCTCTGACTAATCCCCAACCACCTAACCTACCCCGCCATCCAGAACTGCTCCTCTCATTTGCTTTCAGAAGCTTCATCTCGAATCTCGGAGAACCGCTAAGTGGGCCTTCCAGCAGACTATTCTCGCCTCCGGCAAAAGCAAAGGTCCTGAGTGACTAGTCCACACTTAGCCCAATTCATGGAATAAATCTGTTCTGAAAACGGGGCTCTTGCGTGCAAAACGCGCCCAAGCGCCCGTTTACCGATTCATGGAGCACATTGCGCGTGGCTTACCTGAGACTTGCGTTGAATCCGCGCAGGTACAACATGTCACTGCGACACCATGAACGCCTTGAGCGAGATGCCCAGTGAAGGTGCACACCGTCCAGCGCACACACCAAAAAAGGGGGCCGAACACGTTGAATGTTGAACAACAAGCATAAATGTGGGTGTTACGGGGGAAGTACCACAGGAAAATACATGCAACGCCCACACACGAATTAACAATACATATTCATGGAATCGAACAGGGCCCACCTATGCGTGGCAAATGACGCGCAAACCCTGAAACACGTACGCCACGCGAAAGCTGTCGTGTCACTGCCTACCAAAACCAATGCATAAAAGTGCACGCGAAAATTAAACAGGCGCATACAGCTACGATGAATGTAACATTTCTCGCAGCAGTGATCGGTGGACACCGCAGGAGTAGGAGGAGGATAGCCAGGGCCCGAATTTTCTTACCCAGGACCAGCCTTTAGGGGATGCCTGATGGCCAGGTCTATGGCAGGTATAGGTTTCCACATCATGTCATCTTAGACCTGGTCAGGGAGTGGGAAGATGACCTCACATCACCCACCCTGTGCTCCCAAGCACTGAGCCCCTTGGAAAAGGTGCTCAATGTACTGCATTTTTTGGCCACTGGGTCATTTCAGCAGACAACTGCCATAGTTGCGGTGTATCGCAGGCCACACAGTCACGATGCCTACACCAGGTGTTGGCAATCATGACTGCACGCCCCTCAGTCTGCAGGCACATATAGATGCCCAGAACACCCGCAGAAAGGCAGGCCGTATTCCAGGACTTTTATGGGATGGCGCACTTCCCTAAAGTGCTTGGTGCCATTGATTGCACCCATGTGGCCCTACGTCCACCTAAGGCCACAGAGCACATCTATCGCAATCGCAAGCACTGGCATTCCATCGAAGTGCAGGTTGTATGTGATGCCAAGGGAATCATCACCTCTGTACATGCTAACTGTCCAGGGTCCACCCACAATAGTTTCATCTACAGAATGTCACCCCTACACCGGGCCCTGCAAGCTGGGTGGCATGGCAACACATGGCTCATTGGTGAGTACAAATGGCCCGCCAATTTCATGCATGTCTCACACAGACTAAACCACATCACTGACAACCCATCTCACCTCCACAGGGGACAGTGCCTACCCACTGAGCACCTACATGATGACTCCAATACGGAACCCCACCACACCACCCCAGGTAAGATACAACGCAGCTCACATTGCAACTAGGGCCATAGTGGAGCGCACATTCAGAGTGCTAAAGTCATGCTTTCGCTCCCTTGACCACTCTGGTGGAGAGCTACTGTATGCACCACCAGTAGTGTGCAGGATCATAGTGGCAGCATACGTCCTGCACAATGTTGCAAACCCCGGTGTGGCGTACCGGTGGACATGGTGGTGCCCCCACATCCACAATCACTAAGGTGCCTTTCTTGCAAAAAAATTTGGATCGAGCAGCCTACCTGCCGATCCAAGACTAGCTGGAAACTAATAAAAACTCTTGGGCCTTAGACAATAGGGCTTCCATCCGCGTCACGGGACTGAAACCGCCCTTATTGATCTAAAAACACAGATTGAAGACCTAAAAGACAAGGGCAAGCTGGCCCTTCTACTCCTTCTTGATTTATCAGCAGCGTTCGACCTAGTAAATCACCAAATCCGCTGTCGACACCTCAAACTAGCTGCCCACTTCTCTGATAAAGCCACGTCTTTGATCAGCTAATTCTTGGATAACAGACCCATGAGGGTTTTTCCCCTTCTGCTGCTGCTGAACCCTCACCTGCGGGGTACCACAAGGATTGTGTGTCTCCCCTACACTCTGCAACGTGTTTACTAAACTTCTGTTCGATATCCTGGATCATCTGGGTGTCACCTATACGAATTACGCAGATGACACCCAGATACTCATCCCCATCACAGGTGACCACACAGCTGACACACTAGCCCCAAACACCATCTACCAAGTCATCCAAGCCTGGATGGCTCAACATGAACTCTGTCTCATTGACGAAAAGACAGAGCTTCTCATCCTGGGCTCTCATCAGAGACTTAACCAACCAGACCCGTTGGTTAAATCTTATGTCATTGATGGTAACATCATTAAAATTACAAATGACACTAAAACTTTAGGCATATATCTCGACTCCACCCTTTCCCTCTCTAGACAAACTAACTCAGTATCCTCGGCCGCAGCGAACACGTGCAAGCTCATTACAGCGTGCTGACCCTTCCTCTCACCAGCCAACTGTACGACCTTAGCCAGGACTCTGGTCATGTCCAAAATCGATTACTGCAATGCCCTTTACCTAGGCACTAACCAATGTAACCTCAACAAGCTACAGATTATCCAAAATAATGCCATCAGAGCCGCACTAAATATTCCCAAGAACCATCACATATCTGACACCAGACGGAGCCTCCGATGGCTCCCAGTATCACAAAGAGTTTCTCTGAAAACACTTGTATTGACACACAAATGCCTTGCTGTTAGGGAGAATTCTCATTTATGGCTAATTTCCCTTACCTAGTGAGTCCCTCAGCAGCTTTGCTGGATTTCTGGGGTTTATTTTTTCCACCTGGTAAGAGTGTGAGCCTTTTTCACACCCTTACAGTGTATTTTTTGTGTGTGTTGTACTTTTTGTGGTCATGGGCTATGGAGTGTCACCAACTCCCTAAGCATCATCTTTTTACGTGTGTGTCACACAGCACCTTTAGTGCAGTGACACAGAGATGTCTTTTAGACTTCCCTTGTGAGCTCCATTTCTGGGGTTGACTACTGTCCCCCAGAAACATGTAAAGTCACCATTGGCTTTACTAGTCCTTTTAAAATACAGATCCAGTTCAAGACATCTTACAATGGAGTACTGGAGGGGAATATCTTTCCCCTGTCCTGTAACTCAAGGGGCACTTTGTGTCCCCCTTCCCGACTCGACATGGCTGGTGGCAGTGGTAACTATCATTTTTACACGGATTCCCGTGTTAGTGTTCTGGCTGTGGTGACAGACTTGATCATAAAACCTACTACCCCATATCGCTTTTATCGTGGGTCCTAGCATGGTTTTTCGCCATTTTGTGTTGGAAAGGTCTTTAATGTTGTTTGCTTTTCGCACCAAACCAGGTTTGGTTTCCTTGTTCATGGTCCTTTGGCGGTCTTCTGCAAAGAAGCCCTCCTTTGGCGTCTGGATGTCTAGGTGGGCTGAATGTGAGGGAGGGGTTTAGTAACCCTGTGCACAGGGTCTCCTTGGAGACCAAAGTCACACTTTGTGTTGATTGGCTGAGGTGGTTGTCTGGACTGGACAACCCCCCTGCTGTGTGATTGACAGCCAGGCTGTGTGAATGGGGGATTTTGGCATAAAAGGCAGGACTCTTGGGCTGGAAGTCAGAGTCACCACTGGAACTTCAAGAACCAAAGAGAAGTGAAGAAGAAAACAGCTGCTGCAACTCCTGGATCCCGGTAAAGCCCTGCTGCAGTCCTGAGCTATCTACCCTTCAACGACAGAGAAGATCCAGTCCGGAGTCTTCTTCCCTTGAGCCTGGTGGGATCAACCAGCTCACCTTCTACAGCCAGAGAATCCTCTTCTGGGTCGAAATCGCTGCACTGAGCTGTAGTGGTCCGGATAGCCATCAGAAGAGCCCTCTCCAGTTTTTAAGGAGCGCACCTTTTATTCATCGTTGCTTTGCTGCTGCTGGCTTCATCCCTGGGTAGTGCAGATAGCTCCAGACGTCCTCCCCCCACGACTGAAGCTTCAGGAACCGTGAGTCTCCGGGATCTACCAGGAAAAACTGCCGTAGCACCAGCTTTCTTCATCCGAATAAGGTACTGTGTCCATTAGGTCGTTCTCTCCGTCCGACCTTGAGGAATCGGGGTGAACCCTTTTCTTTTCCAAAGGCTTCACCTTTCTTCCTTCGTCTTATACGTTTTGCTTCTCTTTGACAATATCCAGTACTCCTGGCAACGTTCATCTAGAACTATTCTAACCGTGTGATCCTCGACAACAGAGCCCCTGCTCCATTTGACACTGGCGCAGGCCTATTGACTTTTATCTGCCTCTTAGAAAACGTCCTCTGATTCTATTGCCTTGACAAAAGTATTGCCTATAATTTTTATCCACTATTCCCTTGTTTTAATTCTATGTGCTAAGTGTGTTTGACTTTGGGTGCATTTCTTCCCGCGGGTACGCTTTATTTTCGTAAAACCGAACTGTCATTACTGTCAAAAAGTGATTGCGTATTAACACATGGTAACGTCTTTGTTTCGAAACACCGGTCTGTCAAATCCTAACGTACTTACCTCGAATTGACCTGAACAAGAGGAATTGGTTGTGTGTAGTATATTTATTTAGAGTGTGGTTTTATTTAATAGAATTGCAGTGTTTTGTGAACAGATGGTTTAAAAATAAATGTACTTATATTTTTTAACCAGAAACCTTGAGTCAGTGTTTGCTTCAGTCACAGTAATTGTAGTCTTTTGTGTAATCCCTATTACTGCTCATTTGCTCTTGAGATAAGTCTGGCTGCTCAGCCATCGCTACCACTTTACTGTGTAGTACGGGCTTGTACCAAAGGTGAAATTGTACTATCACTTGTAGTCTTAATTGTATGTAGTGTTCCCTAAGGGTACTGCATATGAACACTTGCCAACCAAGCACCCAGCTATCTGGCCAGCAGATTTGCTTACCACACTACCACCAGACCACTCAGAAGTGCCCAGGCCAATTTCCTCTCCATACCTTGCTTTAAGTTACAAAGATCTGGTGGGGTCAGCTTCCCAGTTATGGCTGAGAAACTCACTTCCAAACACTCTTAGAGTGGAACCCTTGTTCCCTGCTTTCAAGAGCAAGGTTAAAGCATGGTTGTCTGCCCAAGACCTGCCCCGGCATTAACACGCCTGTTAGCCACCACCTTGGCCCTTTGCCCACTGCTTTAACGCCGATTTTGTATATACCTGTAAAATAGCTGTTTTATATAACTAGAATCTGTATATGACTGTAAATGTTATGCCACTTCCGTCACTGTTTATTTCCCTGTATGTTATGCTTATACTGTCATGTAACCTAAGTGATGCGCCCGGTTGCCCCAGGGCCAGGTGCGCTATATAAATAAATAAAATACAAAATACAAATACACAACCACATGCACACTCGCTGCACATGGGAGGGTAAAGGGCATGTGTTGAGGCTGCCCGTACCCAGCTTGTGACACCATTTTCACCGAAAATCCAACCCCTGCGGAGTGCACACAGCCCTGGCACATGCCAGGCCACAATCGATGATGACAAAGGGACAAACATCTGTCCAAGCCTTACCACCCTGAGAATGTGGCCTCGGAAGTGCTACATTGTGTGCATTCCCTAGCACTAAAAGCAACACAATCTGGTGTGTACAAAAGGGACTCATGGAAGAAGGAGCTTCCAACAACCACCATGCCAAAGCAACCATCTAAATGCTGGTATGTCACCCAAACCCCCACACAATTCATGACGCCTGTCCCACACAACGTTCCATGGCATGCACTTCCCAAGCAGAGAAACAAATGGCCAACACATAAAACCACTGTCACAAATTGATCAACACTCAACAGACCAAGTCTATGAATCAACCCACTATGTCAACTAAACCCAACAATGTACACAGGAACAACAATTGGCCAATACAACATACCAGACCCACAGCACCCAATAGTGATGCCCTCCTCCCGTGACCAGACACACCTGCACTAGTGTTACAATGTGCGGTGACTTGCACATGTCACCCTTGGGCATAAGTGTGTCCCAGACAACCAAAGGGATCATCAAATTGCATACAGCCATAAGGCCAACACCAATGAAGACAGACAACCAAATAAATGAAGTTACCACACCAACAAAGGATGGGACTAAATGCACAAACCAAAAGGGAGAAACAATCATCAGTCCCAATAGGGGTGTATATACATGTTGGACTTGAGACTGCCCACAGACCTCATGGAAGCCCATTGCCAATGGGTAAGTTACTTTCACACGATTCACTCCTTGCAAGCCCATGGAAAGGGGAAGCAGGAGACGCACATGTGTCTGGACCCCAAGGCACAAACAAGGAGGGTACCAGCAAAAGACAAGAGACAAGCCTACATGGGTCCAGCTGGAAACCACAGTGGATGCCTTCGGATGCCACACAAAGCAACACACTGTCACATAAATGCACAATAGACAAAAAAAGGAAAAAAAGATAAAAGAGAAAAATCAAAATTGCCCATGTGGGAATTGGAGGTGGGGGCACCCAGGATGGAGGAGGCGCAGGGTGCACACCAACACCCGTATGTGTGGATGATATGTGAAAAAAAACCCTCCATGGGTTGATTAGCCGCACGGCTATCAGGGATCAGGAGACCTGTCGCTGCTGTTGTCATCCTCTGGTGGTGCATCAGAACGTGGAAGTGGCAAAGGAGGTACACCATGTATAGCCCTGGTCTGGTCCTCGATGGCAGTGACCATGCAGGACTGAGATGCCTGCATCTGCAACCTGATGGCTCGGAGGTCTCCATGCAACACCTCACGGGATGCACGCATTTCCTCCGTGATGGCACGAGTCATCAGTTGCAACTGCTGTTCAGACCGCCGACTGCTGGATGCCTCCAGTGCAGCCAGTGTCGTCCTGAGGGACCAATACTCCAACCTCAGGGCTTCCCTGTGGGCCTGACCCTCTGCAGCCAAGGATGCATGCAGATCCCTCAGGTCCGCCCGTCGGCTCCTGTTGCTGGCCAGCAGGTTCAGCCTGTGTGAGCGGCATGTGGACCACAATGCCTGCTGCTGGTGCTCCACCTGTCTAGCCGGGGGGATCATGAAATTGGCCACCCTATCCATGCCCTGAGCCAACATCTCCTGTGAAGCAGCCTGTTGTTGTGCAAAAGCATACATGGAATGCTCCCACACAGTAAAGCCAGTCAATGCACGGTTGTCTTGTTGGCAGACCCACGCCTGCCCTGGCCAAGGGAACCTGGCCCTTCATGTGATGGAGCTGCCTGTGGCTGCAGGCCTGCATCCCTCCCCTGATCAGCTGGCCCAGGCCCAGGATTCAAGACTGTGGAGCATGGCCCTGCAGCCGTAACCCCCACAGACAGATGCACCAACATTGACTGGCCCCGTGAGGGGTTTTCCCCCCCTTCAGATGCTTGGGATGCAACAGGATCCACACTCCATGCACTCACCTGCGACATCACAGAGGCATCCATGTCTGTCTCACGACCGGAGCCATAGGCTTCCTCAGAGGCTGACTCAGGCTGAGTCACGTCCAGGATGGCTTGCATAACCAGTTGATTCTCATGGGCTACCACCCCACGTCCTCCACTGGTGGTTGGTTGTGGCCCAGTATCCTGTACCTCCCCCTCTGCCTCCAGTGCCTCATCACTTGCACATGAACAGAAAAACACATGATTAGTCATGGAAACAGTGTAGACCATACACATAGCCACCACAATGTCGACATGCAAGACATCAACCTGCCCTGTCACAATCTCACACACGTATGCAGTGTCAATGCAAGTGATGGACAGCATGAAGGAAGACATGGACATGTGTGGGAAGGGCAAAAACACATTTGGCGCATAGTGCCCAGCACCTGCTGCAACCATGGAGCACCTGAATGGCATAGTCCATAAAACAACATCCATGATGTAAACACATATATGCCATGGAGCATAGCCATGCCTTGGTCTGCTAAATGCATCAGATGTAACATGCATACCACTGTCACAGAGCCATGAATGAGGTATGTGACATGACACAACATGTAACTCAAAATCAATCTCCATACACACAAGTCCCACAAGGTGCCAAGAAGCAAGGCTGTAGTGAAATGTTGAATGTGGACACACATGTCCCATGAGTCCATGTCACATCGACAACAGTCAAGTCAAAATGCATGTTGGAGATGATCCCAGTGGAGTGTGGGGTATGGTGTGGATACAGTGCACATGCAAAACTGTCGGCTCAGGGGCCTGTGCCTGAGGACAGAGTTTGGGCAGGTGACCAGTGCATTCCGTCATTCATTGTGGACGTCAGCACAGGTGTCATGGTGCATTCTCCCAAACATTAGGAGCTGGCGGGCCTACCCCAGTCACTGGCACTGGCGACCATATGGGATTATAAAGCCCCAAAGGGTTGTCCTAGGACTTCCTGGACTCATAATATTCCATCTGGTGGTAAACTGCATGGGACTACATACAGCCCAGCCTAATGGGCTGAGCCATCCAGCCTACTCTGGGTGTGGCTGAGGGACTACTTTACCTGAGATTGCAGGATGAGTCTGGAGGGACTATTTTAACTGGAAAAGCTTACAAGTCTATTTAAACCACACCCTACAGATAGAACACGCTTCGCGATATTCTGCACTCCTGCAGCGTAACTCTCACCGTGTCTGCTTAGCTCCAGTACCCGAACTTCAACAGCCACGCCTGTCCTGGAATCATGATCCATTGGCACCTGAGAAGAAGAGAAAGAAAGGAACAGGAATTAGTACAGCAGCTGAGGCCTTACCTGAAGCATTCCATCCAAACGGCCGCACCTTCAGCTGCTCTCCGGCTCGTCGCACCTGCAGAAAAGAAAGCATCTGCAAGAAAAGCCAACACTCACCCGGAGACTGCTTTCTTCTGGGACTTCTTTGAAGCTGTTCATCCAATCACCGCTCTGGTGCTGTGCTGCACCTGCATTGCAGAAAACGAAAAGAAAACAGCAGGTTAGTCGCGCACGGGAAAGAAACCATTATTAAAGACATTCAGCGCCACGCACTCTCGCTATACTCACGTGCAGGAAATCTGCTCAGCATTGTAGGAAGAGGCAAATCTTCATCTGAAAACCGCTCAAGGCCGTGCCTGAAAGAAAAGAGAAACAAAAGTCAAAACTTGGGCAATAAAGACATTAAGCAACTATTCCAAGCATCTATTGGCATAGAGACTTACCTGCTGAGTCAAGCTATTCAAGACTACGCTACAGCCCCGCAGGATCAGTGAAGGAACTCGATCCATGGAAAGACTGAATGTATTGTGCCCCTGCTAGAGATCGCAGGACGGAGGGTCCACCATTAAAAAACCCAAGGTGAGGCTGAAGCACAGAGGGGGCATTAGGAGGATACGGGAGGTGGGAACCACACCCGCTACTCACGGCTGGCTAATATCTTATTTCGACATTTTAGGCAAACGCTTCCTGGAATTGACAGTGAGGGAAAAGTCACATGCAAGCCTCATCACTCAGCCCTGTGTAACGCCAGTGCAGACATCACTCGTGCAGCTTCGTGCGACGCCCCCGTGGAGACCAGGCGAGCGTGACAACGGGTGAGGAGCAGTGAAAGCAAAACACATGTCCAATCACGATAAGTGGTACCTGGCCCGGATAAGGATCACCTCCAGTCCTATTCAGGCACGGAGCCCATATCAGAGTGAGGCCACTACTAAAGAGAGACCCTCACCACCAACTGATTGCAATGTGAGAAGTGATTGACCCTGAGTGAACAGTGAAGGCATGATCACAGTCCATGATAGGTAAGACAATGCGGAAGATGGATTTGAAGTAACTGTGCCCACAGCTCCCAAATTTCCCTGTGGACATTGCACCGTGAAGGTAATCAACAGTCGTACCCTCTGTGACCCAAAGGCAATATCACAGTCCTATGGAGATACGACACCTGTCCCCAAGACAAAAGAACAACCCACACTGTCCAGCTCAGGATGAGTTGCCGAGCACAGTGAGTAGGAGCACATATATTTTGCTAGAGGACTTTGCAGTACCACACCACATGTATGACCAGTCCCCTGGAGACTGTGGGCTGCCGTGGGGAGGTGGGGAACCTGAGGTTCCGCTGGCAGGGTGAACATTCAGAGACATCAGTGATGAGCAGAGAGAGGGACAATGTTGAGTGGCATATGGTCACAGCTCATCAGACATCACTGGTTTGATCAGGAAGAGGGCCAAGAGGTCCCGGACAGAGGGTATAACTGAAGGATTGAGCAGGTGTGCAGATGTCCATTGTCAGGGAGTGCAGCACATTGTGAATGTGTAGGCTGCAGGACAACAAGTAAATGTCAGACCACCATGACATGGTACACCCATGGTAGTCATGTGAATGCATGCAGAACTGCCAGACAATCAACACACGGCCATGACACAACATACACATGTCCTTGACACACACCCATTTCACTCACCAAACATTGCCTCATAATTTGGCAGGTCCCCCATGCCCTGGATCTGCTCCGCATCAATCATCTGACTAGCGATGTCCTCATGTGGAGTGAGTACTTCTTCCTCCACTGTTGGTCCACCTCCAGTCACCAGAGTCATTCCAACGCTTCACTGCCTCAGAAGCTGTGCGCCTCTCAATGCCCAAGGCGCTGATGCAATCAGCGACACACTGCCAGTGGGCCATACGCTGGGCGTGCGTATGTGTGCTACCTGCCCGCACAAGCATGTCAACCTCGTGTTCCTACATGTAGTCCAAGAGGATCTGGATCTCTGCATCACTGAAGCTCCTCTTCCTCACCGTACGTGTCCTCTGTGCCATGCCTCAGGACTGAGCCTGTTTGCCTACTGCCCGCTTACCCGTCTTGCAGGGTTGAGCAGTCCCTGTGTTGCTTGGACCTGTCATGATGCCTACCTCCAAGGAGCCAGGTCCCACCCAGCAACCCCAGAGGCAGGCATCATTTCCCCCAGGGGAGTGCCAGCGGGCACAAGCTGGGGCCCTTTGGACGCAGTCCTGGCGCCTTAGGCACCAGGCTCATGTTGGACCCCTGTCCTGGCGCCTTAGGCGCCAGGCTCATAAAGCTAGACATGTGTTCAAGTGTTTTAATGTGCACTTACCTGATGCAGACCATGCTGCTACATCCAGGCCCTCTTGAGGCCTGAATGGAACTACTTTACCTGTGGGACTACTTTCCACCCGGGTGTGGTCGGGGAAGGATACATACCTGATCGGTGGAAGGATACACACTTGGAACTTCTTCCAAAGCTATTTAAACCACACCCGATCAGCAACTCACGCTTCGCGTTGTTCTGCTCCTCGCAGCTGGACGCTCACCGTGTCAGCTCCTGCATCTGGACCTTAGCCACGCCTGTCAGTATCCTGGGTCACCTGCAAAGGGAGACAAAAGACCTTACCTGCTAAATCAGCACCACAGAGACATCACACCGACGATCCTGAAAAGGAAGACATCATTTTTAAAAGCATTTTGCTACGATCGCTGCAGCGCTGCATTTCACTCACCTATCCTGGACGCCTCCATCTTCAGCAGCGATCATCCGGATCCACAGCCACTTCGCAGAGCCTAGAGAGAAAAAGACAAGAACAAGGTGAGAGAAGGAAAGGAATAGGAAAAGCTCAGTTTCCTTCTAAGACTTACCTGTTGGGTCATTCCCATTTCATTTCGGGTCTTGCCGCTTCCAGGCATTTTCCGGACCCCGGCCCCTATGGGGAAAAAAAGACAAAGACATTGAATGAGCGAATGCAAAGACATTACCCGAGCGCTCACCCAGAACTTACCTGTCATTTACTGGAACTGCACGTTTCACTTCGGGTCGGCGCCATATCTCCGGCAATTCCGAACCCCGGCCCCTAAGAGGAAAAAGACATAAGCATTAGCGCTTCCTGCAACAAGACAATGAACATTATTATTAAGCTTGGACTTTTGAACTTGCAGCAGAACTTTTACAGCGCCTTACCTGAATAGTCAAGCTTACCTGAACTCCCATCAATCCTCAATCCAGTGAAGTAACTGGGTTTCAACGCGCCCCTGCATCAGAAGCAGGATGGAGAGCTCATCCTTCCTGACCCTAAGGTGAGACTTCACGGGGAATCGTGGAAGGGTATCGTGGAGGGTTGGAAGAGAGTGGGAGGCTTGAGCATAAGTAGTAGTCAGTAGGTAAAACTCCCTTTTCACGCAGAGGGGAATATTCCTGCGAGCCAGAGAAGCCAGAGTAGAGGGGCCCTTCCTGTCCATCTTCAGAGTCCTGCGCTTCACCATTGAAGAAGCACCAGCACTCGAAGCCAGACCTGCGCCTCCGTGGGAATCAGGTGAGCGTTACAGAACGCGAAGCCTACCCACAATTTCACACCCGGGCGCTATGGAGACTTCCGAGACTGACCAGCTGGCCCAGCTTTTGGGGGAATTACGGGCAGAGGTGCACTCAGCCCGCCAGGAGACTAACGCTCTCAAAAGAGAACTGATCCTATCCAAGGAAAGAACAGATGACCTAGCCAAAAGGTTATTACAGGCCCAGGCAGGGCACACTCCTTTACCTAATTCCGGAGACATTTCCACATCAATGGGTTTGAATAACCCGGTACAAATCAATCTACCTGGACACATGCATTTGGCCCCGCCTGAACGTTTTGCGGGGGATCCCAAGAAATATGCCGTCATTATGAACCAATGTCGTTTACACTTTCTATGCAGACCAGGAGCCTTCCCTAACGACCAGACCAAGGTAGCCTTTATACTATCTTACCTCAGTGGCAGTGCTGCCGATTGGTCTATTCCATTGGTAAATCAGGATGATCCCATTCTCCAGAATTTTCAGGGCTTCCAGGCCAGCATGGAGAGATTGTTCCCTCAACACTCTTAAGGACAGGCCCTTGATAACGAACTGCTATCCTTACGACAAGGTAATCAGGATCTTCTGCCCTACATTGCCACCTTTAACAGACTGGTTGTGGAAACTGGATGGCCAGAAAACAAAAGGATCCCATTGTTTCATCGAGGCCTGCGCGGAGAGCTTAAGGATGTTCTAGCTCAGATAGTAAACCCACCCCAGGTCTGCGCAGACTACATAGACTTGGTGGTTTAACTTGATCACAGACTTCAAAACAGAAAAGCAGATCGGTTCAAGTACGAAACCCGAATACCGATCAAAACCCACGCTAACTCCAAGAGTACCGACGTATCCGAACCTATGCAAATCGGTGGTGTTAAAGGACCATTAATGCAGAAAGAACGAGAGAGAAGGCGGCAAATGCAACTTTATCTGTATTGCAGGACTTCCGGTCACTTTCTTCGAAATTGTCCAGTTAAACCACCTAAGAAGGTGGTTGGAGCTACTGATAACAAATTATTGACACCTGATTCGGGAAACGACCTAGCCCGACAAGCGTAGGGGTCCGCTTGCCGAGCTTGAAAACTAACTCTTTGACCTCGCATTTTGTCATGCCAATGGTGCTCGTGGACCCAAAACAGCCTCAGCAGTTGCATGCTATAAAAGCATACATCGACAGTGGAGCTATTGGAAATTACATAGACCGTGAATTGGCTTCCAGGATTAAGCTTCCTCTCCGCCCAAAAGTAACCCAAGATGTCATTACTACAGTAGATGGAACCGAAATAGCCTCAGGGCCTGTAACGCATTCCACTGTTGAAGTGACACTGGTGGGACAGGACGGACATCGGGAAGCAATCGTGTTTGATGTGATCAAGGCCCCACAATTTCAAGTAATTCTTGGAATTCCTTGGTTAGAAACACATAATCCCAGAATTGACTGGCGAGCAAAGAAGATAAGTTTTCCTGATTGTGAACCAACTTGTTATCCAAGAAATCCAGGCATGGGTCTAGCCTCAGCAACTTCCACCCCTGTACAGTTACCGTCAGAATACCAAGAATTCCAAGACGTTTTTCAGAAAGAACAGGCTAACACGTTACCTCCCCATCGGTCTTATGATTGCCAAATCGATCTGGTACCCAATGCTCAACTACCTTGTAGTAGGATTTATGCACTTACGGAACCTGAGAACCTGCATTTGCGTCAGTATTTAGATCAGTACCTAGCCAATGGTTTTATTCGCCCGTCCAAGTCTCCTGTCTCTTCAGCTCTGTTCTTCGTGCCGAAAAAAGAGGTCGACCTTAGAACGTGTATAGACTATCGCGCCCTTAATCAAATAGCGATTAAGAATCGTTATCCTCTGCCCTTGATCCCTGAGCTTATCGACCAGGTGAAAGACGCTTGTGTGTACACCAAGTTAGATCTCCGAGGAGCTTATCACCTGGTGCATATAAAAGAAGGCGACGAATGGAAGACTGCATTCCGCACCAGGTTTGGGCTCTTCGAATATCAGGTGATGCCCTTCGGTTTGTGCAATGCACCTGCCGCCTTTCAATACTTTATGAATGATGTTCTTCGGGAACTTATCGATGTCTGTGTCATTGTTTACATTGACAACATTCTGGTGTACTCTTCTTCAGAATCTGATCACAGAAAACATGTTAGGGGAGTTCTTGAGAAATTGCGCCAGCACAGACTATTTGCAAAACTCGAAAAATGCGTTTTTCATACCACAGAAGTTGAGTTTCTCGGATTCATCCTGACACCTCAAGGAGTCCGAATGGACTCGCGAAAGGTGGACGCCATCCTCAAATGGCCATCTCCTAGCTCGGTGAAGGGAGTTCAGAGCATGCTCGGCTTTGCCAATTTCTATCGAAGATTCATCCCGGAATTTTCCCGAACAGTCCAACCCATCACAGCTCTCCTAAAGAAAAACAAACGCTTCGAATGGACTCTTGAGGCCGAACAAGCCTTTCAGGACCTGAAAACCAAATTCACCTCTGCACCTGTATTGAAGCACCCGCACCCAGATCTCCCGTACATTGTGGAAACCGACGCATCCAGTTCGGCCATGGGAGCTGTCCTGTCGCAAAGAGACCCAAAAACTAACCAACTACACCCAGTGGCCTTTTGGTCCAGAACATTTTCTCCTCCTGAAATCAACTACGCAATTACCGATAAAGATTTACTGGCCATCAAATCTGCTTTCAAGGCTTGGCGTCACTACCTTCTCGGGGCAAGACGCACCATCACCGTAATTACGGACCACAGAAACTTACAGTATTTAAAGACGGCCAAAGCTCAATCTTCACGACAACTCCGATGGGCTCTATCCTTTGCGGAATTTGATTTTGTAATTACCTATCGCCCTGGCTGCAAGAATGGAAAAGCGGACGCCTTATCCCGGATTGGCATGGAAGAACCTAATTCGAGCTTAGAACCTGTGCCCATCATAGCTGAGCAAAGAATCTTAGGCTTAACTTCATTGCAAACTATTGAGGACATCCAAACGCAAGTAAAACAACTTCTAGACTCTTCAACCTTACTGGAATGGAGTCAAAAGGGTGCTCATTACACCGTTAAGGATGACTTACCCTACTTCCAGGAGCGGTTGTTTCTGCCAAGTAAAGAATTGGAAGAACCTGTTATTGCCCATCATCATGAATCTTTAATGGAAGGACACCCTGGTATTGCTAAAACGGAGGAAAAAATCAAACGCCACTTCTGGTGGCCTTCTTGGAGAAAAGACATAAAGTCTTTTGTTCTGTCTTGCGGAATTTGCGCCCAAAACAAAGCTCAAAAGAAAAGGCCAGCCGGCCTACTTCAACCCTTGGATATTCCACCGGCACCATGGCACACCCTGTCAATGGACTTTATAACCGACCTGCCTCCTTGTGCTGGTTACAACACAATCCTTGTAATTGTGGACCTATTCTCCAAAATGGCCCACTTTATATCCCTTTAAAAGGTTTGCCTTCAGCTTCCACCTTGGCCAAGGAATTCCTGGAGAATATAGTTTGCATACATGGTTTCCCTTCCGTATTAGTCTCGGATCGTGGAAGTCAATTTATCTCCCATTTTTGGAAGAAGTGTTGCCGATTAGCACAAATAGATGTGCGGTTATCCACCAGCCACCACACCCAGACCGACGGAAAAACCGAGAGAACCAATCAGACTCTCGAGCAATATCTTCGGTGCATGTTACACCAATCTGAGTTGAATTGGAAAGACATTCTTTGGATCGCAGAATATGCATACAACAACTCAGTGCATTCTGGAACCGGACAAACCCCTTTTTATACTTTGTATGGTCACCATCCTCGGACCTCTGACCTAGATCCACCTCTGACCCTGGAAATGCCCGCAGTAAATCATCTGCATTCCACAATAACCCGAGCCTTCAAAGAAGCTGCAAGTCATTTACAGCAAGCCAAGAAAAAGTATAAAGAAAACGCTGATTTGCACCGAAGTAAAACTCCTCCTTACCAAGTAGGAGACCAGGTATGGCTAGCAACTAAACATTTACCCCTCAAGGGCCCGCGAACCTTCAATCCCAGATTCATAGGACCTTACCCCATCAAGGCTATAATCAACCCAGTGGCCTTTAAACTGGATCTACCGTCCAACATGCGTATTCATCCAGTTTTTCATGCATCACTTTTGAAGCCAGTACAACCTGGAACCCGATTGTCCAAGCCTCCAGATCCAGTTCAAATTGAAGGGGAATTAGAATTCGAAGTTAAAGACATTTTAGACTCCAAGGTGGTAAAGTCGAAACTCTTCTATCTTGTTGACTGGAAGGGATATGGACCTCAGGAGAGATCGTGGGAGCCTAGTAACCATGTCCACGCACCTCGATTAGTACAAAGGTTTCACCGGAGATTTCCGAACAAGCCTAAACCCCTGGAGGAAAGAACCTTGGGAGGGGCCTTGAGGGGGGGTACTGTCATGATGCCTACCTCCAAGGAGCCAGGTCCGACCCAGCAACCCCAGAGGCAGGCATCATTTCCCCCAGGGGAGTGCCAGCGGGCCCAAGCTGGGGCCCTTTGGACGCAGTCCTGGCGCCTTAGGCGCCAGGCTCATGTTGGACCCCTGTCCTGGCGCCTTAGGCGCCAGGCTCATAAAGCTAGACATGTGTTCAAGTGTTTTAATGTGCACTTACCTGCTGCAGACCATGCTGCTACATCCAGGCCCTCTTGAGGCCCTAATGGAACTACTTTACCTGGGGGACTACTTTCCACCCGGGTGTGGTCGGGGAAGGATACATACCTGATCGGTGGAAGGATACACACTTGGAACTTCTTCCAAAGCTATTTAAACCACACCCGATCAGCAACTCACGCTTCGCGTTGTTCTGCTCACCGTGTCAGCTCCTGCATCTGGACCTCAGCCACGCCTGTCAGTATCCTGGGTCACCTGCAAAGGGAGACAAAAGACCTTACCGGCTAAATCAGCACCACGGAGACATCACACCGACGATCCTGAAAAGGAAGACATCATTTTTAAAAGCATTTCGCTACGTTCGCTGCAGCGCTGCATTTCACTCACCTATCCTGGACGCCTCCATCTTCAGCAGCGATCATCCGGATCCACAGCCACTTCCCAGAGCCTAGAGAGAAAAAGACAAGAACAAGGTGAGAGAAGGAAAGGAATAGGAAAAGCTCAGTTTCCTTCTAAGACTTACCTGTTGGGTCATCCCCATTTCATTTCGGGTCTTGCCGCTTCCACGCATTTTCCGGACCCCGGCCCCTATGGGGAAAAAAGACAAAGACATTGAATGAGCGAATGCAAAGACATTACCCGAGCGCTCACCCAGAACTTACCTGTCATTTACTGGAACTGCACGTTTCACTTCGGGTCGGCGCCATATCTCCGGCATTCCGAACCCCGGCCCCTAAGGGGAAAAAGACATAAGCATTAGCGCTTGCTGCAACAAGACAATGAACATTATTATTAAGCTTGGACTTTTGAACTTGCAGCAGAACTTTTACAGCGCCTTACCTGAATAGTCAAGCTTACCTGAACTCCCATCAATCCTCAATCCAGTGAAGTAACTGGGTTTCAACGCGCCCCTGCATCAGAAGCAGGATGGAGAGCTCATCCTTCCTGACCCTAAGGTGAGACTTCACGGGGAATCGTGGAAGGGTATCGTGGAGGGTTGGAAGAGAGTGGGAGGCTTGAGCATAACTCAGTCAGTAGGTAAAACTCCCTTTTCACGCACAGGGGAATATTCCTGCGAGCCAGAGAAGCCAGAGTAGAGGGGCCCTTCCTGTCCATCTTCAGAGTCCTGCGCTTCACCATTGAAGAAGCACCAGCACTTGAAGCCAGACCTGCGCCTCCGTGGGAATCAGGTGAGCGTTACAGGACCACTTGGGTCAGTAGGGGCTGGAGCACTGGTGGCCAGGGCTGAGGCATCAGCCACTTATGCTGTTAGTGGAGGTGGCCCTGCAGGCATGTGTACCTGTGTGCTGGTGGCAGGTCCCTGCAACACACGGCTTGTGCCCTTTGGAACATGGACATGTGTCCCTTGGTCTCCCTGGGCTGGGGCCGGGACCACTACAGGCATGGCAGGAGGAGCCTGAGCCTGGGTGGCCGGCGCTGCAGCTGCCCCTGCAGTTACTCAACCCTGGCTGGTCAGGCCAGCAGATGGAATTGCTGGCCCTGGTTCGCTGTGCTGGTGGCAGGTCCCTGCAGCATACGCCTCTTGCCCTTTGGGACATGGACATGTGTCCCTTGGTCTCCCTAGGCCGGGGCCGGGACCACTACAGGCATGGCAGGAGGAGCCTGAGCCTGGGTGGCCAGCGCTGCAGCAGCCCCTGCAGCTACCGGACCCTGATGTGAGGGGGGCATGTCCCTCCCTGCATGGACCTGCGAACCCCGGATCCCTCGGCCACCTCTGCCAGCTCCAGCACCTTGACCCCCTTGGCTACCTCTGCCAGCTCGAGCACCTTGGCCTCCTCGCCCACCTTTGCCTCCCTTCCCACACTTTGTCCTCCCAGTCATGGCAATGGGTGGTGCAGCAGACAATGGACCTGGGCAATTGGAGTGAGTGGGCAGGGTACGTGATGTTAAACGTACCAGCGTGCCCCAGCAGAGCTCAGGGTGACCCCTCGTGGAAAATGGACAGGTCACACAACGCTCAGGCACGCCAAAAAAAAAACATGTACGCGACCCCTCACAATACGCTGTGGCACCCAGCAACACAAAAAATGGGTATGCGAGGAACAAGTAGACTACTATGACCTAAAAAATGGGGTACACGACACACAGGGGCAACCACAGTATGAAAAATGCGTGCGCGACTCACCGTCTGCCTCATAGAAAGAAAGAAAACACACACGTGTGTGCATGTAGGCAACTGCCCCGCCAAAACAAGAAGTACGCACTACCACAGTAGGGAAGTTTTTGCGTGCAAACCCACAAAAATGTAAAGTTCACGCGTCCGTCCCCACGAAAAGCACGTACAGTGCACTGTTGTCCTAAGTACACCTTTAACCCGATACTGAACGGCAACGCCCAACCACCAGCACGCGTCACGTAACTTACGCGCTTAGGGCCTTTCCTCTGATTACACGCTAACGCACTGTTTCCGCACGTGCGGAGTCACTCTGTTTCCGGCTGGCCACGCGAAAGAACATGGAATACCCACGCTCCTGCCTACAAGACCATTTACTTGTCTACAACTGCCCCGAGCTGCCTCCTACGAGCCATCTGCTGCTGCGAGCCCACTCTGTGTGCATGCTGCCCACGTGCCCTGAGTTTTGGTGCTTGCTGTGAAGCCATTGCCAGTGATCCTGTCGTTGTGAACACCTCTGCTGATCATGAAGACTCCTGACTGCCATGCCACCGCTCCACAGCCCAGCCCCAGGACCACCTTGCCCACCCACACCTGCCTCGGGGGTTGCCATGTCTGACACCACACCATCTGAGACAAGTGGCAACCCCCCAGCAGAGAGGCAGAGGGCTGTCTGCTTCTCTTCCACAGAAGTTGGCATCCTGGTGGAGCAAGTCCTGGGGCATTATGATGCCCTCTTCCCTGGACCATTGCAAGTCGGCCAGGAAGGACGGAGGAAGATCTGGGTGGACATTGTGAGTGCCATCAACGCGGAGGGGGTGGCACCCCGCGACTACCAACCTGTCCATACGCGCTGGGAGGACCTCAGGTCCAGGACCCTCAACAAAGCCCGGCACCTCCTCAAACCTGGGGCTGTCCGAGTGGGGCACCGGGGCTGGTTGGCCGCCGACGAAAAGAGGTTCCTGGAGCACCTCATCCCAGCACTGCAGACCCAGGTCTTGGAGTTGGAGCTCTGTCCGGAGTCGACTGGTAAGTATCCATGTGTACTTGTCCACCATAGTGCATGTGCATGTAAACGTGTGGTTGGTGTGTGCACCCTCCTCTTATGTATGGCATGCCTACTGTACTGATGTCTGTGTGCATGTCCCAGGCACAGCTGCATGTGAGTTCATTGATGCATGTGCAACATCAATGATGTCTGTGTGGAAATGCTGAATGCACGTATGTATGTCACAACATGAACATGTTTGCATCCCTGTGTGTGGACTGTGTCATGCCAGAGGTGTGAGACATGTCTGCATTCGGCAACAACATGGACATGCATGGTGTACATGTGCATGTGTATGAGAAGTGAGTGTGTGAATGGCGAACACTCCAGGATGTCTGTGACTCTTTGTTTTTGCATATGTGATTGCCTCATGCTGCCAATTTGACCTCAAGGGCTCTCTGACGTGATGGATCCATGGCCTGCTTCATGACTGTCAGGTGATGTGTGTGAGTGACATGTGTATGTGCCATGATGCGTGTGAGGTGCATGCACAATTTGAATGTGCTGGCAGTGCCTTGCCCAAGGATGTGAATGTCTGGTGTGAATGACGGACATGATTGTGCCTATGTGTGAATGGCACTTCCCTGTGTTTAGTGGATGGTGATGATGGTTGTGATCTTTGACAGTGGCAATTATGTACTTTTGCATTGTGACAAACACACATATGTCCAGTACCCTGATGTATGTGTCCTATGTTTCCCTATCCACAGCGACAATGGAAGAAGAGGGCGGAGATGGCGCTGTGGAGACCAGCAGCAGGGATGCCTCTACCGGGCGTATACGCAAGGCCCAGTCATCCTTCCAGACACTGTCATGTTCTGGCAGCGACGATACTGGTGCCGCGTCTGAGTCAACAGCCACAGCTGCTGATGGTAGGCCCAAGAGGGTGAAGTTGGTCGTGGGCTCCTCGGCAGTGGATGGGACAGGTGAGCCCACACAGGAGCAATCCGATGCGTAAGACATTGGGAGTCATCCAGGTTGGTGGTGGTGGAGGAGGAGGCCACATCAGCCCATCCCATGGGGCACAGTGGGGGTGATGACGTAGGTGTGACTGCTGCAGTCCAGGGTCATGGGCTGGAGGCAGTGCAGGTCGCCGTGGAGGTGCCTGTGCCTAATCCTGTCCCTGGTACTGCGACTGCAGCAGTATGCACCTGCGGGCATGCCCCATGCTGTACCCATCCGCAGGTGGCGGATATATCCACGGAAACAGATCTTCCACTACCTGCGGATGAAGCAATTTGTGACCGGGTGGAACCAGTGCTAGACAGTATTGGGAGGCGTACAGGCAGCATTCGTGATGATGTGCAGGCTTCCAATCGGGGGCTTGCACATCATCACAATGAGGTCTGTCGCCTCATTAACTGACTAGCCCAGTTCATGGTCACGAATGTGCTATGTGGGCTGGCTACTGCAGCGACCCCCTGTTCCTCTTCCTCCTCTGTGCGCCAGTCATCCTCCCTGCTGTCTTCCGGCCCAGATACCACCAGTGCCCCCTGTGTACCTGTCCCATCCCCGGCGGCCAGTCTGGTTGAGACCACATCCCTGCCACAGTCGGGAGTTGACAGAGGATCAGCAGAGGTGGTCACCGCAGCATTTGGCAATGGAGGAGTGCAGGCACCAAGCAGTAGGGCACGTGCACAAGGGTTGTCATCATCCCGCAGGCTGTCCTGGAGGTGCAGGCACCGGGCATTTCGGCGGCAGCAGGCTCGACGTAGGAGGAGACAGGACTCTGGGCTCTCAACATCAGAGGGGCAGGTATCGGCCAGTCGGGAAACGTGGACCTTACCACAAGGATGTCTTCCGTGTTGGAGCAAATAGGCCAGCAGATCGGAGCAGAGTGGCAGCGGGCACAGGGGGAACAACTCACCATCGCCAGGGCAGAGAACAACCTGCATCGGGCGGAGAGGCGGGATGAGTTCCTTGAGGAGTCTCACAGGAGTTTGAAAGGAGCATGATGGAGTCCCTGCAGGCCCTCGAGGGGAGAGCACAGGGCCGCCACAGGGAAATTGATGCAGAGTTTGATGATTCCCTGGCCGACACTCTTGGGGGAAATGGTGAGTCATAGGACTAGCCCGCTACCTTTGTATATAGTTCTTTAGGAGTACGTTTCATTTGTTTGTTTTTTTTCATTTGGAGTTCATGGACTCGACATCTTGTACATAGTTCTTTCTTCATGGAGTTCTTTGTTCATTTATGTTTTAAGATCATGGACCCTGGATCTTTGTATATAGTTAGATATTTTTTTTGTAACCTTTTTGTACACCATGGAGGAATGGTTTTGTTATGATTTGTGTTTACAATTTGAGATGCATCAATGGATGTGGACCACGTTTTTGAGTTTTTCATTTTTTACATCCCATTTGTTTTTGTTGTTGATTTCATTTCTATTTGGATTACATTCATGATGATTTTACTAGATGTATTTTACTGAGGATGATTTTTATACAAGTTCATTAATACATTTTTATACCTTCGAATCCAAGTGGTGTCTGCGCTCAATGGTTTGGTGCATGTCTCACTCTTCCTTGGCTCTGTTACGTGTCCCTGCTGTTGAGCAATGTTGTTCATGTGTGTGCAAACATGCATGTGTGATTTTGTGATTCCCATGCCATGGGGCATGTACTGGGGAGCAGAACCACTGGATGGGTGTTGAGGTGCACCGTGGGGGTGCAGCGTCTGCTAGCATTTTAGTGGACATATGGTACATTATTGCATGTTGGGCCAATGTGTTGAGGTGGGGGACATGAGTTGGGGCCTGCCTGCAGGTTGCCATCACTGGTGGGGGTGGGGGACATGAGTCGGGGCCTGCCTGCAGGTCGCCGTCAATGGTGGGGGACATGAATCGGGGCCTGCCCGCAGGTTGCCGTCACTGGTGGGGGTGGGGGACATGAGTCGGGGCCTGCCTGCAGGTTGCCGTCACTGGTAGGGGACATGAGCCAGGGCCTGCCTGCAGGTCGCCGTCCCTGGTGGGGGACATGAGTCGGGGCCTGCCTGCAGGTTGCTGACACTGGTGGGAGTGGGGGACATGGGTCGGGGTTTGCCTGTGGGGTATGGTCACAGGTGATGGTGGGGGTCCCATCTGGTGTGGGCTGCCTGCGGGGTATGGTCACACGTGATGGTGGGGGTCCCATGTGGTGTGGGCTGCCTACGGGGTATGGTCACAGGTGATGGTGGAGGTCTCATGTGGTGTGGGCTGCCTTCAGGGTATGGTCACGGGTGATGGGGGGACCATGTGGTGTGGGCTGCCTGCAGGGTATGTTCACGGATGATGGTGGGGGTCCCATGTGTTGTGGGCTGCCTGCGGGGGTATGGCCACGGGTGATGGGGGGCTATGTGGTGTGGGCTGCCTGGGGGTATGGTCACAGGTGATGGTGGGGGTCCATTTGGTGTGGGCTGCCTGCGGCATATGGTTAAGGTGAGGGGGGGCCATGTGGTGTGGGCTGCCCGCTGGGTATGGACATGGGTGATGGGGGGCTTGTGGTGTGGGCTGCCTGTGGGGTATGGTCACGGGTGATGGGGGTCCCATGTTGTGTGGGCTGTCTGCGGGGTATGGTCACAGGTGATGGGGACCATGTGGTGTGGCTGCCTGTGGGGTATGGTCACAGGTGATGGGGGGGCCATGTGTTGTGGGCTGCCTGCGGGTATGGTCACGGGTGATGGTGGGGGTCCCTGTGGTGTGGGCTGCCTGTGGGGTATGGTCACGGGTGATGGGGGGCATGTGGTATGGGCTACCTGAGGGGTATGGTCACGGGTGATGGTGGGGCAATGTGGCGTGGGCTGCCTGCAGGGTATGTTCACAGTGATGGGGGGTCCCATGTGGTGTGGGCTGCCTGCGGGGTATGGTCAGAGGTGATGGGCGGCATGTGGTATGGGCTGCCTGAGCGGTATGGTCACGGGTGATGGTGGGGGTCCCATGTGGTGTGGGCTGCCTGCAGGGTATGGTCACGGGTTAAGGTGGGGCAATGTGGCATGGGCTGCCTGCGGGGTATGTTCACTGGTGATGGTGGGGGACCCATGTGGTGTGGGCTGCCTACAGGGTATGGTCACGCGTGATGGGGGACCATGTGGTGTGGGCTGCCTGCGGGGTATTGTCACGGGTGATGGGGTTCCCATGTGGTGTGGGTTGCCTGCAGGGTATGGTCACGAGTGATGGGGGGTCATGTGGTGTGGCTGCTGCAGGGTATGGTCACGGGTGATGGGGGGCCATGTGGTGTGGGATGCCTGCAGGGTATGGTCACGGGTGATTGGTGTAGTCCTATGTGGTTTGGGCTGCCTGCAGTGTATGGTCACGGGTGATGGGGGACCATGTGGTGTGGGCTGACTGCGGGGTATGGTCAGGGGTGATGGGGGGGCATGTGGTATGGGCTGCCTGAGGGGTATGGTCACGGGTGATGGTGGGGGTCCCATGTGGTGTGGGCTGCCTGCAGGGTATGGTCACAGATGATGGGGGGGCAATGTGGTGTGGGCTGCCTGCGGGGTATGGTCACGGCTGATGGGGGACCATGTGGTGTGGGCTGCCTGTGGGGTATGTTCACCGGTGATGGGGGGTCCCATGTGGTGTGGGTTGCCTGCGGGGTATGGTCACGGGTGATGGGGGGGCCATGTGGTGTGGGCTGCCTGCGGGGTATGGTCATGGGTGATAGTGGGGGTCCCATGTGGTGTGGGCTGCCTGCGGGGTATGGTCACAGGTGATGGGGGCATGTGGTATGGGCTGCCTGAGGGGTATGGTCACGGGTGATGGTGGGGGTCCCATGCGGTGTGGGCTGCCTGCAGGGTATGGTCAGGGGTTATGGGAGGCAATGTGGCGTGGGCTGCCTGTGGGGTATGGTCACGGGTAATGGGGGACCATATGGTGTGGGCTACCTGCAGGGTATGTTCATGCGTGATGGTGGGGGTCCCATGTGGTGTGAGCTGCCTACGGGGTATGGTCACGTGTGATGGGGGTCCCATGTGGTGTGGGTTGCCTGCAGGGTATGATCACGGGTGATGGGGGGCCATGTGGTGTGTCCTGCCTGCAGGTTATGGTCATGGGTGATGGGGAGCCATGTGGTGTGGGATGCCTGAGGGGTATGGTCATGGGTAATGGTGTGGTCCTATGTGGTGTGGGCTGCCTGCGGGGTATGTTCAGGGGTGATGGGGGACCATGTGGTGTGGGCTGCCTGCGGGGTATGTTCAGGGGTGATGGGGGGGCATGTGGTGTGGGCTGCCTGTGGGTATGTTCACGGGTGATGGTGGGGGTCCCATGTCGTATGGGCTGCCTGCGGGGTATGGTCACGGGTGATGGGGAGGCCATGTGGTGTGGGCTGCCTGCGGGGTATGGTCACGGATGATGGTGGGGGTCCCATGTGGTGTGGGCTGTCTGTGGCGTATGGTCACGGGTGATGGGTGGAACATGTGGTGTGGGCAACCCGCTGGGTATGGTCACGAGTGATGGGGGGCTTGTGGTGTGGGGTTCCTGCGGGGTATGGTCACGGGTGATGGGGGTCCCATGTGGTGTGGGCTGCCTGCGGGGTATGTCACAGGTGATGGGGGTCCCATGTGGTGTGGGCTGCCTGCGGGTTATATTCACCGGTGATTGTGGGGGTCCCATGTGGTGTGGGCTGCCTGCGGGGTATGGTCACGGGTGATGGGGGACCATGTGGTGTGGGCTGCCTGTGGGGTATGGTCATGGGTGATGGTGGGGGTCCCATGTAGTGTGGGCTGACTGCGGGGTATGGTCACGGATGATGGTGGGCATGTGGTGTGGGCTGCCTGCTGGGTATGGTCATGGATAATGGGGGGCATGTGGTGTGGGCTTCCTGCGTGGTATGGTCACGGATGATGGTGGTCCCATGTGGTGTGGGCTGCCTGTGGGGTATGGTCACAAGTAATGGGGGACCATATGGTGTGGGCTGCCTGCGGGGTATGGTCACGGGTGATGGTGGGGGACCCATGTGGTGTGGGCTGCCTACGGGGTATGGTCACGCATGATGGGGGGGCCATGTGGTGTGGGCTGCCTGCAGGGTATGGCCACGGGTGATGGGGGTCCCATGTGGTGTGGGTTGCCTGCAGGGTATGGTCACGAGTGATGGGGGGTCATGTGGTGTGGCCTGCTGCAGGGTATGGTCACGGGTGATGGGGGGCCATGTGGTGTGGGATGCCTGCGGGATATGGTCACAGGTGATGGTGTGGTCCTATGTGGTTTGACCTGCCTGCAGTGTATGGTCACGGGTGATGGGGGACCATGTGGTGTGGGCTGCCTGCGGGGTATGTTCAGGGGTGATGGGGGGGCATGTGGTATGGGCTGCCTGAGGGGTATGGTCATGGGTGATGGTGGGGGTCCCATGTGGTGTGGGCTGCCTGCAGGGTATGGTCACGGGTGATGGGGGACCATGTGGTGTGGGCTGCCTGCAGGGTATGTTCAAGGGCGATGGGGGGGTCCCATGTGGTGTGGGTTGCCTGCGGGGTATGGTCACGGGTGATGGGGGGGCCATGTGGTGTGGGCTGCCTGCGGGTTATGGTCATGGGTGATGGTGGGGGTCCCATGTGGTGTGGGCTGCCTGCGGGGCATGGTCACAGGTGATGGGGGGCATGTGGTATGGGCTGCCTGAGGGGTATGGACACGGGTGATGGTGGGGGTCCCATGTGGTGTGGGCTGCCTGCAGGGTATGGTCAGGGGTAATGGAGGCAATGTAGCTTGGGCTGCCTGTGGGGTATGATCATGGGTAATGGGGGACCATATGGTGTGGGCTACCTGCGGGGTATGTTCACGCGTGATGGTGGGGGTCCCATGTGGTGTGAGCTGCCTATGGGGTATGGTCACGTGTGATGGGGGTCCCATGTGGTGTGGGTTGCCTGCAGGGTAGGGTCACAGGTGATGGGGGGCCATGTGGTGTGTCCTGGCTGCAGGGTATGGTCACGGGTGATGGGGGGCCATGTGGTGTGGGATGCCTGCGGGGTATGTGTTAGGGAGAATTCTCTGTTTAGGCTGAATTTCCTAACCTAGTGAGTCCCCCAGCAGCTTTTCTGGATTTCTGGAGTTTGTTTTTTCCATCCTGCCAAGAGTGAGACTCTTTTCTCCCACTCTTGGACATGATTTGTGGTTGATTTCTTTGAATGTTAATGTGTTCTATGGGCTATGGGGTCTTTTACTCCATAGGGCCTCATGTGTTTTGCTATGTGTGTTACACCGCACCCTCCGTGCCGTAACACTGGGGTGTCCTAGGTGATCCCCACCATAGACTCCATACCCTGGGATTGACTACTGTCTCCCAGGGCATGTAAAGTCACCATTGGCTTTACTAGACCTAAATTTACTAACAGAACCAGCACAGACCATCCTATTGTGGACGTACTGGTAGGGGTAATTCAATTACCCCTGGGTCTGTTGTTCGAGGGGGCACTGTCCCCTCCCCCCTCGTCGAGTTTTGGCTGGTGGCAGTGGATACTACTTTTTTATATTCGACCGCGAATAAATTCCTATGGGATTCTTCCCATTGTTCGAGGCTAATACTTTTCCACATTAGTCTCTAACATACCGCCGGTTTATTTGTCTTAAATAAATCCACCGGTTGGTAATTTCTGCCAGAACTCGGTTTTTAAAATGCCGTATGTGTTCGCCTATGTAACTCCGAACCAAAGGTTGAGCCCTTTGTTCCACTTTTGGCGGGCTTCTGCACAGAAGCCTCCAGAGTGGTGCCATTCTGTCTGGGTACCATAGGGGGTGTGGGAGGGGGTTTAGGCACCCTGGACTGAGTTGCCTTGCCAACTCAAGTCGCACTCTGGTGTGATTGGCCCAAGTGGTGAGCCGCCCCGCTCACCACTTAGCGTGTTTGATTGACAGCTAGGCTGGATGAATGGGGGTTTTCTGCATAAAAGCAGGGCTTTTGGGACTGGGACTTCAGAAGTCGCCACAGGACCTAAGAATCTGAAGAGGGTAAAGCTGAGCCGACCTGCAACGACGACACCTCCGGTGGAGCCCTTCTGAACCGAATCACCACTTCCCAACGACAGAGGAGATCTCCCTGCTGGAGAGTCTTCTTCCCCTGACTGGTGGGAACAACCAGTCCCTTGCTTTTTCTTCACTTCCAGGACGACTAGTGGTCGAATTGCCCGTGCTGAGCACCCCGGCAACCGGATAGCCACTAACCACTGTACCCCGACCAAAAGGTGGTGCCTTGTGACGGAGCGCTCCGCGGCTGGTCTCTTCCCTGGTGGTGCAACGATCTTCAACTTTCCTCGACGACGAGATCACCTCATATTCTGGCAAAGCCCCGACTTGCATCCACCACCAGGAACAACTGCCCCCGCCGGAGCTGTCTCTTCACTTACAAGGTACTGTGTCCGCCTGGCTTCCCTTGTGACGGTTAGTGTGAGATGTCTTAAATCCTTACCTTTCCACTGGGTCGCCTCCAGACTTTCTTAACTTTTGTTCTAAACTGGTCCAACCTACAAAGACTTGAAGCGCATTTCCACTGTGGTATTCTTTGGGACATACCGCCTTGCCGCTCTCCGAGAGGGCCCAGCCTCTGAACTTTGATCTACAGCAGACCCTGCCTTGTTTGCCTTGCAATTGTTTCGTAAAAGTGTTGGTACTGAGTTGGTTTCCTATCCTGCCTTTTTCTCTCCCTTCCTAACGAATATTAGAGTGCCATCTAGGTTAAAGCACTCACCTCTGTCTGCAAATAAGTGGTGTCTTTGAACCTAGACTTGTCGAAATATTGTTAGAGGATTGATATATATTTATAGTGATTGTGATTGGAGTTGTTTGCCATATTAGTGCCAGTGTGTTTTTCATAGATGTGTTTTTAAATAAATAATTATATATCTTTACACCCAAGCTCTGATCCGTGTCTGCTGTGTAAATTGCCCTATTCTGTATACTCCAAATACTGCCTAACTCGTCTTGAGAGAAGTCTGACTGCTCAGCCACAGCTACCAAGTAAATCTGGGTGGTGCAGACTGCTACCAATTGGGTTTACCGATAACTCCTGTAGTCTTAAACTTTTTGCAGTGGTCCCAGAAGGAACTGCACAGGTTTCTGCCTAACAGTATGGTCACGGGTGATGGTGTGGTGCTATGTGGTGTGGGCTGCCTGCAGTGTATGGTCACGGGTGATGGAGGACCATGTGGTGTGGGCTGCCTGTGGGTATGTTCACGGGTGATGGTGGGGGTCCCATGTGGTGTGGGCTGCCTGTGGGGTATGTTCACGGATGATGGTGGGGGTCCCATGTGGTGTGGGCTGCCTGTGGGGTATGGTCATGGGTGATGGGGAGGTCATGTGGTGTTGGCTGCCTGCGGGGTATGGTCACGGATGATGGTGGGGTTCCCATGTGGTGTGGGCTGCCTGTGGCGTGTGGTCATAGGTGATGGGTGGACGATGTGGTGTGGGCAACCCACTGTGTATGGTCACGGGTGATGGGGGGCTTGTGGTTTGGGCTTCCTGCGGGGTATGGTCATGGATGATGGTGGTCCCATGTGGTGTGGGCTGCCTGTGGGGTATGGTCACAGGTGATGGTGGTCCCATGTGGTGTGGGCTGCCTGCAGGTTATATTCACCGGTGTTTGTGGGGGTCCCATGTGGTGTGGGCTGCCTGCGGGGTATGGTCACGGGTGATGGGAGGCCATGTGGTGTGGGCTGCCTGCGGGGTATGGTCACGGGTGATGGTGGGGGGGCATGTGGTTTGGGCTGCCTGCAGGGTATGGTTACAGGTGATGGGGGGCCACGTGGTGTGGGCTGCCTGCGGGGTATGGTCACGGGTGATGGGGGTCCTATGTGGTGTGTGCTGCCTGCGGGGTATGATTACGGGTGATGGGGGAAGCCATGTGGTATGGGCTGCCTGCGGAGTATGTTCAAGGGTGATGGTGGGGGTCCCATGTTGTGTGGGCTGCCTGCGGGCTATGGTCATGGGTGAGGGGGGTCATGTGGTGTGGGCTGCCTTCGGGATATGGTCACAGGTGATGGGGGTTCCATGTATTGTGGGCTGCCTGCGGAGTATGGTCACGGGTGATTGGGGTCCCATGTGGTGTGGGCTGCCTGCAGGTATGGTCACGGGTGATGGGGGGCCATGTGGTGTGGGCTGCCTGCGGGGTATGTTTATGGGTGATGGTGAGGATCCCATGTGGCGTGGGCTGCCTGCAGGGTATGGTCACGGGTGATGGTGGGGGTCCATGTAGTGTGGGCTGCCTGCGGGGTATGGTCACAGAGATGGGGGGCCATGTGGTGTGGGCTGCCTGCTGGGTATGGTCACGGGTAATGGGGGGCATGTGGTGTGGGCTTCCTGCCTGGTATGGTCACGGATGATGGTGGTCCCATGTGGTGTGGGCTGCCTGTGGGGTATGGTCACGGGTGATAGGGGGGACATATGTGGTATGGGCTGCCTGCGGGTATGGTCACAGGTGATGGGGGGCCATGTGGTGTGGGCTTCCTGCGGGGTATGTTCACGGGTGATGGTGGGGTCCCATGTGGTGTGGGCTGCCTGCGGGGTATGGTCACGGGTGATTGGGGTCCCATGTGGTGTGGGCTGCCTGCGGGTATGGTCACGGGTGATGGGGGGGCCATGTAGTGTGGGCTGCCTGCGGGGTATGTTCATGGGTGATGGTGAGGATCCCATGTGGTCTGGCTGCCTGCGGGGTATGGTCACGGGTGATGGGGGTCCCATGTGGTGTGGACTGCCTGCGGGTATGGTCCAGTGCTGGGGTCTGGCTGTCCCATGAGGAGGCGTCTACTTCCAGGGGAGTTGTGCATGTATTGCGAGTACGCGGCGCAGGCCATCCCACGCGATTTGCCTGGTGCAAGCAAGGTATGCGATTTTGCTGGGGCGCGGACGGGGTACGCGCGGTCCTTCCGACACGATTTGCCTGGTGTGAGCGGGGTATGCGGTTTCTCTCTGCTGCGGACGGGCTACGCGTGGACCTTCCCACACGATTTGGCTGGTTCAAGCGGGTACGTGATTTTGCTGGGGTGCGGACAAGGTACACGCAGGCCTTCCCACGTGATATGCCTGGTGCGAGTGGGGTATGCCATTTCGCTGGCATGCGGACAGGGTACACGCAGGCTTTCCCACGCAATTTGGCTGGTGCAAGCGGGATACGTGATTTCGCTGGGGTGTGGACAGGGTACACGCGGGCCTTCCCACGTGATTTGGCTGGTGTGAGCGCCGGTTCACGATTTTGCTCGGGTGTGGGCCGGGTACACGCGGACCTTCACACGCAATTTGCCTGGTGCGACTGGGGTACGCAATTTCACTGGGGTGCGGACAGGGTACATGCAGGCTTTCCCACGCGATTTGGCTGGTGTGAGCGGGTTACACAATTTCGCTGGGATGCGGACTGAGTATGCACAGGCCTTTCCACAGGATTTGGCTGGTGCCAGCGGGGTGCGCTCTGATTTTTCACTGGATAACAATGGGGGTGGCTGTGTGCTGGGCCACGGATGGCGTGGGGCCTTGCGCTGTATTGGGAATTTCACTGGCTTTTACCTGCGCACAGGGCCCTGTTGGGGGCATTACTGGCGCTGCTTGCTGTTCAATGCACCACTGCTGCTGATGCCTCAGGAAATCCATGAATAAGTGTGCCGCGCACTTGTTGGTTTGCGCTACGGCTGGCGCATGCGTGACACGTGCTCCTTCTCAGCGTGCGGCACTTGCGCTGCTTCTGCGCTGGATTCTATGAATTGGGCCTTGTTCATGCTCCTTCATATTATATAGTGTGGTTCTTATGGGTCAAAATAGTTTTGCACACGTACTTCTGGTCCCATTCTCCTGAGGCGAAGGGCATAGGGCATCCAACCCTGACATTATTCAGGTGCTGATGTGAAGACCATTGGCAGGGCTGTTTCATACAATCATGATCTACTGGCACAAGCTCAGTGACCTTTCCCCAGTCACCTGAGGCAGGACAAATGTCCATGCATAGCCATTTGGACACACATGCACAGTCCAGATTATAGCATCCAGCAATACCTGGAGGCAATAGGGGAAAAGGGGTACCCTAACCAAAGTTTGCTAACACTTAAAAGATCAAAAACATATGCTAGGGTTAGGTGTACATGGGTGACTTTATGATTTGGCGGCAAAGCATTGTCTCTCTTATCTACAATGGTAATACCCCAAGACCCTACCCTTCATTTCATAGTTCTCCCCATCACCATGATCTGCAAACTATTTATTTTCATGTTTCCTTGAATGGGGGCTGCACACGTCCACAATGGGAGCGTGGTGAGTACATTGATTTTCCGTTGCACCTATGTGGTGGAAGTGAACAACTAGGACGGTGTTGGATGTGCTTCTCCAAGAGTACCTGAGGTGGGCACTTGTTGGCCCATTAGCAACCCTGAAACATGGTATTCCTTCTCCCATGGTTCCTTTGAAGAAGAACCCGGAACCACAGAGCCCAAGAAAAGAAGTGTATGGTGGATCCTAATGAGGGGTGGATTGAAATGATCATGCAAAGTGTTGAGAACCACAGGTCCGGGAGGAGCCTGTTGTGATACCAGAGCTGAGCTAAAGTTCTAGGATGACCTTTTAAGAAACAGAGAACTGAACAAAATCTTCATGTCAGATCACCTGAGAAACAACTGAACCAAAGGTCCAGGAGGGACCTGCTGACAAACAGAAATGAAACCAAGATCTGGGTGGGACCTTGTAAAACACACAACTGACCCTAAAGGTCCAAGAGGGATCTGTTAAAAAGCCAGAGAATACTGAGATCTGGCAAGGTCTACAATGGACCAATTACAAAGATTGATTGCAACCTCAACGACGGGTAGACCCTGAGGCATTGTTGAGAAAGCTTGAGAGTAAAGGACCAACACCAGAGAGATGGGCAGAACTAGTGAGTATGAAGGCAAGACGTCCAAGAGACCAAGATCAATGATGTGCGGAAGGGTTGAAAAAGAGCATCTGAATGAGCTCCTCTAGGATGCGCTCATTCAGATGCCCTTTGAGAATCAGCCTGCTCCTTTTTCTGATGCAAGATTTGAGAATCTGGCCCATAAAGTCATAAGAATAGGGCATAATTTACATTCCATGGGAAGAGAAGCCGTGAATGTGCCTGGGACTTGCGAGAATCCCATAGATAAAAATGGTTACAATCACCGGACACTTGCGAGAACCCCATTGATAACAAAGGTTAAAATCACCCACTCTTGTCTAGCGTATCATTGCTTAGCCTAGCAGAGTGTTCTATTGCGGGTCTGGTATATGGGTTCAAATAATGTATGTGTTTTTTGTGTGCTGCCGTGCAGAAGTATCTAGTTTCTCTTGGCTTACATGTCTGTCCTACATAGAACAGTCATTGTCAGTGTCCGGATTTTATAATGGTGCACTGCTGTCCATGTATAGTTGGTTGTTTCGGTCCATACACTTTTCTGATATATTCATGGTAGTGTTGATTAAAGTGGTTTATTTCCTCCAAAACCACTCTCGTATTGTGTCTGAGATGTCCTTGCCATTACTTTGTAGGCACATCATGTCATGTCTCAGTCCGCTTGATATTAGTAGTTTTGTTTTTTCTTTTTGTGTGAATTGTGATGCCAATTACTTTTCTTAGCTATATGATAGATGTTTGGACACTATTTCAATGTTTCAAACTTTTCATACTGATCTGTTTAATATTTCATTTTGATAGCAGCAAGAAACAAAGACAATCCTGTGTCTGAAAAAGGATGTCACATGACACTTGCATGATCAACGCTAACATGTGATTCTGTCTCATAAGTTTCCATCAGTTCAAACAACATTCTCTATCCCATCCTATCTGAGACTGGGTGATTTGCTCCCCACTGTTTCCTCCCCAGATTGCTTGTAGATCCCTTGCTACCAAACTGCCAGCCCTCTCACTCCCCTGTTGGCTCCTCGTTCTGTTGTTTCTCTACCTCCAGTCACCATGTTCTTCTCCCTATAATTATAAAGCTCTCTATTGCTTCCCAAAGATAGGTCCATGCTCAATAAATACCCTCATGATAATACACCCTAATAATTCTCTTTTGTTGCTTCTGAGTTTATATGAGTATCATATTCGTTTTCTTAGTTATCACTGTGACCATATGTTTATTTAAACTGGGCAACAAGCTGCCATGATGCATTTCCATCTGAACGGGACTGGTATTCTCTAGTAACCTGGAGGGGTATTTATGGTAGTCCAGACACAGATCAGCTGTGAGCTGCTTGTTTAGAAAGTCCAGGTTAGCTTTATTATACATATTTCCATAAATTCATAGGTTCCAGATATTAATGCCCCACATAACTATATGTATTTGGACTGAATCAGTACTTGCGGTTAAACCTTACATTTAGTCTCTACTTATAGTTGCTTTCATAGTCCGGACTGTTTTAGATATCCTTTTGAGCTCATTTATCCTTTTCTTTTCAGGGCTTGTACCTAAACCCTATACCTGAACAATTTTCTTGTATGACATTCCCTAAGCACATTCTCAGAAAGTAGTAACAGTCTTTGCCTTAAGTATACTTTCCTAGAGGTCTTTTCCTAAAACCATAACTAAATACTCTCTCTAAAGATCCATACGTGGACTAAGATTTCACAAATCACATATGTTTCACTAAATGCATTGGTGTACCTGTTTAATCTGTACATCAACTGTAACCTACAAAAGTTGCTAATCTAATGTTTTAGGCCACAACATTTAAAATAAATACATTCCCTCAAAGAAGACAACGGCCTGACAAGGTCTAAGCCAAACAGATGGTGACCTAACCTAACATTTGCCACATTCAATTCCCTAAACTATAAGGTCTTAAAGACTTACATGGGGGAGCATACATATACACACTATAGCACTGCATATCTACACTAATATTTAAACACAACCATTAACAAAGCAGCGTATGGAGATGCTCACAAAGTCCATGTTGGTTTGACTAAAACCAGCACTGCGGCACCCCCAGGGAAGCCGGATACAGAACCCCAAGGCTCAAACTATTCCTTAAAATAGCACATTTTTTCAGAAAGAATTCTGTTAAATTTAGCAGGGCACTCCTTTTCCCCAATACTAGCAGAGATCCGTTTAGCCGAGATGCAGAAGGCAGTTACACAGTTTATTTTCCTTTTTTCCCCTCTAAATTTACCATGCAAGGACCTGCTTCTGCAGTGCGTGCATTCTACCTTGAGTTTGCTGGCACCGTTAGGTTGCGGGGCCACATTCGAGCAACGTCATCATTTGTACTATGACGCTCCGAGTCGCTACGCCACTATCACTGCATCCACGCAATCCGCTCCTCTTGCCCCTTTGCCTGCATCCAGGTGTCACTTATAAGCAGCTACATTCTGCTCTGTACCAGCCCTCCACCAGTGAGGCACCTACAGCCAGCCTCCGAACCCACACCTGCCACACACATGTTGCTGCCGGCACCCCCGATGCACTCCAATGCGGCGCTCTCCCAGAACACTGCAATAGATAAACCCTTTAAGCTAAGCTTGGTGTACATGGCAGGAAATACAGCGCTAAGTTTTCCATGTCCAGGTAGGGTTCACTTGCACCTGTTGCAGAGCCTGTTAACATCTTGGGCCTCATTAGGACCCTGGCGGTCCCGTAATGAACAGTGCCGGTAAGGGACCGGCACCGTTCATTACGGGCTGCCCTATTACGAGGTCTGCTGCGAGACCCGCTAAGGAACACCTGGTCAGACAAGGCGTCCTTAGCGGGTCCTGCAAGCAGTCCAGCATGCTAACAACGGGCCCTTCATTAACGGGCCTGTTTTTAGCATCCTCCCCATTCCCATTGAGCCCTCATAGGGCTCAATGGGAATGGGGATGTACCGGGTCCGGGTCCTGCGAAAGGGATTTACCGGGCCCTCCAAGGTTGGAATGGCCCGGTAAGTCCTCTTTTGCGGGACCCGGACCTGGAACCCGGTATGGAGGCAGCCAATATTCCATTATTTATTTTTACTTCCATGGAACACCTTTACATTAGCCTTCACTATCTGAGCTTTCTTTCTCTGGTGCAACTGGATTTGAGGATGGAAGACAAGTGTCTGTTCCTTTTCCTTGGCTCCCTTTCCCCTCAGCATTCTATATTGAAGATGAAAGACACATTTTGGGGGTCAGTGGGTAGTCTATTTTGCGCTGCTGCCACCAGCACAGTTCTCCTTACTCGTTTCCTAGTTTTTCCTTGTTGCTTGCAGTTTTGTGGATTCTTGTTTACTCGTCGCCAAAATATGGAGTGACCTGGAGGGGTATTGATGGTATCCCTGACTCAAACCAGTTGTGAGCCTCTTATTTACAAAGTCAAGTTAAGCTTTATTATACATATTTAAATAGGTTTATAGGTTCCAGTTACTCTTGAATATAAACATTGTGAGACCACCCTCCAGCCATCCACATGCACTCCAGCTCAGGCCCCCAACTGACCAATTCAGAATATTCATACTCAATCAGTCATTAACATCCTCCTGAGCTCTCAGTCACACAATGCACCAACATTCCATCAACATTCACTGATGGCCGGCAGGACAGGACAACGTTCACCAAGTCACTACATATTCCCATTAACAAAACTGAGAACGAGAAGAGTCACCTGTGCCTTAAGTAAACCATTGTGCCCTCATGATTAGCAAAGCATTATTTAAAAACTGCGTAAGATTCCAACAGTAATCGAGTTTCTCCATCAGTCAAACCTAAATCTAGACTCTCTAAGTTACTCTTGCTATCCTATTGGAGCACTTCGTGAGTATGTAGTCACCATTGAAGCTCACACGAATTCAGGGTTGGTAAAAGAAGCGATTTTCGTTACAAGGATTCAGTTGTTTTTTTTTCAGACATCAATCGGTGAAGAAATGACGCACTAAATGAGAGAATGGGTAGGACCTTTACCACCTTAATGCAAAACTCTCAATCAGAAATTTGACTCACCAGCTTTGTCAGGTTGTAAATGACTACTGGCTGTTTTTTCATCTCCACGCCCCTAATCGCTCTAGCATCATCCTGAGGAGAGCTGAGGGTGTAGCAACCTAACGAAAGGTAACACTACATTTACTTCTTTGTATTCGAGGGATTGCCACCACCCATACAGTGCTGTTATTAGAGGAAAGGACATTGTGAAACCCAGTCCTTGCTATTCCTGTTGTTGTTCATTCATTACAGTCACATTTCCTAAAACAGGAATCCATTTCGGAATGCTTCTGTGATTAAATTGCTTTAATCTGCACATTTTGAAGCTATGGTCTGGGAGGATAGCTCAGGGCAAGGCGTTTGTCTTGCACAGAGCACCACTTGTTCTATTCCTGGTCCTGCACTTAGATACTGGTCTCTGGTGTTAAGCGTGTTATAAAAGATGAATTACTTAATTATGGTGAGGTTCCACTCAAGAGGCATCCCTAAGGAGAAAAGCTACACCAAAAGAAGAACATTTTACATACTAGTAGCATAGATGCCAATTTTTCACAGAGAGCTCAAGGGTTACTTGTGTGTTGGCTGCGCAAACTGCCATGGTTCGCACTCCAAAAATGTGCATAATTTGCATAGCTTCACCCACCTCACTAAAAGGCCAAAATGTGATGGCAGCCCACGACATTGAGGACAATTCCATTAGAATTAGAAACAAGCATAATTCACTTTTAATTACATTTTTGTAATAGTGTAGATATTGCCCCACTAGAGAGTTCATTAGTTGACTCTAATTTGTGATTAGTTTGACAGACAAGCACTTCATCTTATTTGCATCCCTCGGGGAAGTGTGCACTGCATTGTTCTTTTGAGTTACCCTTTAAAAGTCATTCAGCTTAGAATGTGTGTTTGCTATCAGTGATCTTCGTGACAAATTGAAGCATTAGTAATTAATATATGTTGATGAAACAAACACAATTATGTGGATTTACAATTAACCGAATTGTAAACACTTGTATATCTGGCTCCTCAGTGCATGATTTATTTTCAGAATTTAGAATTATTTAACCCCAGTCCCAGCAATAACTTTTGTACATTAAAATGCTGGCTTGTTTCACAAGAGGTCAAAGCTCTATGACTCTCTGGCAGAAGCAGACCTTTATGAAGCCACTGTATGCAGATGAAAAGACTCGCTTTGCATCTAAAAGGATCATCACTTTAGTAACGTGATGACATTGTTTCTCAACCTGCTTGCTCAAAGGTTTCCTGACACATGTGCAACATCGAGGGTTCGGTTTTAATTGCCGGCCAAATCCTCGAATTGAAGGTAATTTGACAGCTAGGTAATAGCCTACATGACAACAATTTCGGGAGACTACATTCCTGCTTTTAACTTTGCATTCTGAGTGTTGTAGTCCTGGATTTCTGCATTATAAATTCAGGACTACAAATTAAAGAATTCAAAGGTAAAATGTGAACTCAACTGGCATCTCCTCTCCAGAGTGGAATGTATTATGTTGGCATATATTCAATAGGGATGGGTGAAGTGTATTATGTTACTTGACATATGTATATCGCCTTGCTGCCAGGATTATGTATTCAGAGCTCTTTGGAGGGTGTGGCATTCCGCAGACAGTGGTCTAAACATATGTGAAAATATAAAGAGCAATAATATTAGTTGAAATTAACAGTGTAGAAATTTGGGTAAAAACAAGTGCAAATTTAAAAAAGCAGTGTTTGAGCCTGCGCATTTCAGTGGGGCTGGACAGGAGGTCCTTTGGACTGGAAAGTCAATTCCTTAACACTTCTGGCCCTCCCATAAATATTCTGGGTATGGCACAAGAGGCAAGTATTAAAGGTACACCTGTAGCTCTAGAAGCATTGAGTGGGAGAGCTCACAGAGCTCTCTGTCTTCTAAATGATTCTAATGTCTCTATCATTCACAAAAGGAAAATGGAGATCCTCTTTAAAAACGTTTAGCAAAATAGCGAGTTTAGCATAAGAGGAGAGAAACCCCCGCCGAGAAGTGGGGCATCTCCCTCACATCAGTACTTGGCAGGAGGGTGAGCCAAGGGAGTAGAACGTAAAAAAGGGAGAAACAATGGTCTGGGACCCACACCCAGAAGCAAGACATCTCCCTGGCGTTAGTAGTTGGTGGAAGAGTCAGCCAACAGTACTGAACCAGGGAGTGAGAGAAGCAGGGGTCTGGGACCCAAACCGGGAAGTGAGGTGTCTTCCTAATGGTCCCACTTGGCATGAGAGTAAACCAAGTGGGCCAAACCTAACAGCAAGAGTAGCCAGGGTCGGGGACCCGAAATACAGATAAAGCACAAGTCATATTCCTTGTCGCAGCACTTTGCAAAGACAAGATACCAAGTGAGCCACATCAAAGAAGAGAAGTTAAGAACTGTGTAATTGAAACTAAAGTGAGAGAGAGACCCCCGGACGGGAGTCATTCCCTCTGGTGATTTGGAAGTGTGCTAACAATTGAAAAGATACCAGGAGAAGGGAGTCATTCTCCTGGTAACTGAAACCAGTGGAAGCAAGTCATCCCCCTGGTTGTGTTGAATTGTCAAAATACTAGGAGTAGGGAGGCATGTTCCTAGTAAACAAGGCGGTATGAATTCTAGAGTCAAGATACCAGGAGAAGGGAGTCATTATCCTAGTAATCAGGACCTGGGAAGGGAGTCATTACCCCTGGTTGTGTGGGACTTTGCCTTTTTAGTTGTAACCTGGTAAAGGAAGCCATTACCTTTATCTGACAACTGTTTTGAACTTTGCCTCTTCTGTGTGTTTTGCCTAGGGGAAGGGAGCCATCTCGCTCGCATTGCGAAAACTCTGAGAACAAGCCCCCTGGAGAAAGGAAGCATACTCCAGGAACCCAATAGTGAAGAAAACTATGGGTAAAGGGAATGTTGATGTTTGAGCTGGAACTTTACCCTGTGAACCTGAACTGAGAACTTTGCTGCTCTTTCGCATTACAACTTGGCCCTTCGTATTGTGCCTTGAAAATGGATTGAGACCTGGGGAAGGGAGTCATTATCCCGGGTAAAGATTCCATCTAACAGTTGGAACTGGGGTCAACTGTCCAGAAGAAGGAAGTCATTCATTTTTAATTAAGTATTTAGTGTAAGGAGCAGAAGCAGGGTTTTTCCACAGGACGGTGTAGTATTGATTTGCACGGACATTCTGACAGTGCCATTCATCTTTTAAGTTGATGCCGGGCAACCCCTCATAGAGTTAGGGAAAGCTGGGTTTTCTTTTTATTTTCTGGTATAATAAAGGTTTATGCCAACAACCATGCCACCTGTGTGTCATTCTCCTCCTTCTGCACCCTCACAAAACACAATGAGGTCTAAATGCCCTAAACCAAGATTACCAGGAAAAAGGGTGACATCTGCAGTGCTGGACCCAAATATATCCTTATCCCTTTTCAAATAAGCTGTCTGAGTAGTATTTATGCCATGACAACTAACCATGACGATTTGTGGGTTATTGTGAAGAATGGGCCCTCTGAGGTGGTTGCTGGGCTCCTCTGTGAATAATCTACAGAATACATTCTAAGATACCCAGCCATTTGATGACCAGCTCCTGTTGGATGTGTTATATGGGAACCCATTCAATCTTCCAGATAACCTAAATAACATATTGCCAATGTTCGGAGTGGTCTCCAGTGGCTTGCATTATTGCATAGTCTCAGGCACACCGATGAGCTTATTAGAGGTACTCTTTGGAAATGTAACAGGTCTAACTACACTAGGGCAAGATTACACGAAAAAGGGGAGAATGCTCCAGGGCTGGACCTAACTATGTCCTTATTCCTTTCCCAATATAGAAATGCCCCTGCACAAACGTGTAGGTGGGAATGGGCCATGAGTCAAAGTCAATTCCTTAACACTTCTGGCCCTCCCATAAAAATTCTGGGTATGGCACAAGAGGCAAGTATTAAAGGTACACCTGTAGCTCCAGAAGCATTGAGTGGCAGGGCTCAGAGAGCTCTCTGTCTTCTAAATGATTCTAATGTCTCTATCATTCACAAAAGGAGAATGGAGATCGTCCTTAAAAACGTTTAGCAAAATAGCTTAATTTTGATGCTAGTTCTTTCTTGTTATGGGATGAATTTTGAAGGATCAAGGCAAAATACCTATGCCCACACAATGTTACCTTTCATCTTCCCACAGATCAGACTGGGAAGAGGTAAGTGTGAAAAAAGAGGAACAGACTTCCATAATTTCCAAAGTAAGCGCCAACTTTTTAAAAGGCTATAACTACATTTGGAGTAATCATATGTCATTTTCTGCACAATTGGAGAAGAGTAACTCAAGGTCTTTGTATTCTGGACATAATACTGGGATTAAAGTATATTTCATGTCAACTCAAAAAAACAGAATAGATGCAAAGCTCCTCTTCTCAAAGGAGAATCACTCATTTCCCTAGCGATACTGAATCTGCTCCCAAATGTAGCATTAGAACATTGTCAGAACCACTGTGAAGGGGCTGTCAGCAGCTGGTTTTTGATTTTAAAAAAAGAAAGGCGATAGTTACCAACCAATCATCAACCTTAGAGTTAAATAGTTTTGTTTTATTTCATAATTTCAGAGATGGTTTGGCCCATTTATTTTCCTATACATTCTTGCCTCAAAACATCTATGTACGAACATATTTTGCAATTTTGTTTGGATAATGAGTCATTCTAGTTTGCTTGCCTTACTTGTTGTCTTTGTCGAGCTTTTGAGAGTCTCCCAAAACAGTTAAGTTCAGTTGAAGTTTTTCTCAGGGTGTTATAACCTTGATCATTTATCTGGATAACATATTAGACATAACACGCTCTTGTTTAGAAATGTGCCTTCATCATGATATGTCTGCATGAATCTCCTGCATTTGTGATAACCTGTGGCAAATTAGCCTTACACCCATAACAGTGGATGATCAACTCCAGAAATTCTCCCTCCTCTTATCCAAGGCCATGACAAGATTGATAAATAGAGAACTCAGATGAACTCTACATAACACAGTGATTTCACTCAGGATGCTGGCGACTCATATGCCTTTTTTCAACCTCAAAATAAGACATGTTACCAGTCTCTCTCTATTCAAGAGTGTTAGACTAATGCTCACATTTGTCTGCAAGGGGGTTTCTTGGACAGATTTATTCCCCAGGTCACAGGGAGCGTGGTCAGGGATTCAGATGTGGAATGGAGGAGATATCTTTGGCTCTGCCCAGATCTTCTTTTAGAGTCAGAAGCCAGTCTTCAGGGCTGGTGTGCTTGGTGTGGCCAATGAAGACTGGAGGATAATGGTATCTTCAGGAGTCTCTGCCACACATACAATATTTAGAGATAAATGCAGGTTAATGTGTGACTAGCAGTCTGGCAAAGGACAGGGTTCCTTGCTCAATTCGACTTTGAATCGTCATCTAGTCCAGAGTGAAATATATAAATGGATTGAAAGGACACAAGATCCAAATCCCTCTGTGGCCTTACAACATCCTTCTGGGAATATTGCCTGAGTCATCAGATGTGGGTGTCAGCAGAATGCCTTCAAGGGAAAGAAAACACAGTGACATGCCAATTTTCTATCATTAGATAGGCACGAGTGACTAGTACTGGTGCCTAACAATTTGAGTCCTCTTGAGGAAAAATTGGTCCTTTTTCATATAGAGCTGTTCACATCTGGACTTCCACATTTCTTCAACTTGAAACCAAACCCAGACACTAATGCCAATGATGACTCCTCACAAGTCTGGGCACAGGAGTCCATTACACTTACCCTTCCTTTTCACTCAAACCAATGACACTACTTTTTGGGAAAAAGGAGCGCTTCAGGCTGGTGTTGCTACAGCGCGGTCAGCTCAAGGCTGCTAGCATATGGCTCTGCAACTAGGGATTTCATTCTATTATCGAATTCTGGACATTCCCGATTTGATTACGTAAGCAAACAGCATGGGTCATCTTTTAAGAGACAGAGACAACCTAGAGCTGATGATATGGTTTATCTCAGGGATCAATGGTCAATCCATGAGGCTTCAGCAAAGGCTGAGTAAATCATAAGCCAGCCATGAACACCTGGCACACTCAGATCCTATTCTGCTGCTTGAGATGCCTAGAATGGCTGATGGTGTCAATGGCCTTCGAGGCTGAAACAGAACCGAAAGAAATCAGGGAACGACATATTGGTGGGATAATACTTGCCTCTGTGCCATTACAAAAATCACAACGTCTTGTTGTCAAACTAGTAGTAATAGACATTTTCAACATAAAACATTGCATGTTAGTGTAGGATCAAGTTTTCATGTTTTTCCAATGTCACCTTTTTTCCATTGGCGAGTGTGTATTAGGACCAGCTGGAGTACAAGATTGTTTCATTGACGTAAATTTACTTTGCTGAAATTGCCCCGTGGCATTTTTTGTTTGTGCTTTTAATTCCCCCCAAGCCCTTCTACCCATCCATGCTTCTGCCCTCTCAACCCCTTTTAGCCACCACCCTAAACACATAGATAACTTTTTTCTGCCATGAAGTCATTTTAACAAAGTAAATTATAACTATGTAATTAACTTTGATGAAAAAACATACTTAGGCCACAAGTATTTTTATATGCTGTCACAGTTGAGGCATTTTTGCCTTGCTTTCCTATAAGTGTTTATTGCAAAATGCTAAAGCTAAGACTTTGTTTATTGGTTAACTCTTTCATTGTTTAATATTTTATATCACAACCATATGTTTCACACTGCATGGATGCAACCATCTTAAGTCAATATATTGACACTTACCAGAGGCTAACAATGTTAAAAGTACTGCCAAGCTGAGGACTTTACTTGCTGACAAAGGTGACATTTGGAAAGTTATTTATGTAGAAGACTTGACAAATCACAAGTCACCTAGTCCGCAACTTCTCATCCAATTTCTGTGTCTTGTGCTTAGTTTGTGTCCTTGATAAGTTAAACCTGCATAGCACTTGGTGTGGCTTGAAGAACTGATGTAGTTTATCTACATGGTGAACAAAGGGTACAAAAAACAGGTTTAACTGTTTATGAGAATTTCTTGAAGCACTTGGCATAAAACAACACAAGAAATACAAATCCACACTGGTCTGGTGCATGCAATAATGTGTTTATTCACATACGCTTAAATAAAACCACTACACTTCCCAGCACTTACAGTATTTCTTTAAAACTGGGAAATTGTTCAAGTGAAATTCTGTACAAAAAGTAACCCCCTCACCAGAATTCTGAGAAAGTGTTGATTTGCCAATGTTTTGCAGCATTCAATTTGGCCGCAGCGTGCTGCTAGAGCTGAACTTCCAGAGCTTGAACACATGAAAGCCTGATTGCCCGATTGATGGAATGATCTGCATGCAAAAGGCCACGTATTAGTCCTGATCTTCCAGAGATTTAAGGGCCTCGTGGTTCTGCATCCCCATAAACTCCACTTACCCAACTATCTTCTTATTCCATAATGGACAGCCTGTATTGTCATCGGCACATCAATTCTACTGCCTAATTCTTACCACTTTACATGATGGCACTGCCTTCGTTAAGAAGGACCCAACTGGAAGATTACTTATTTGTTAGGCTAGGATGATACGTTCCACAGGGGATGTTCCCTCAGAGTGTTAAAAATACATTTCAACAAGACAAAATGTACGATGAGTAGGCTACGTAGAACTAAAAGCTTAAACATAACGCTACAGAATGAACCTCTGGAACAATTAAATATCATGACTGTTAACGAGTACGATCACTGCCTATACTAGATGGAGTGCCTAAATGACTAAAAGTTCCCTATTTCTTACTTGACGGGGCGGGTGAGTGGTACCTTAACCTGCCATTATGAGGGTTGTGCGATTAGGCCAGCACTGAAGGTATACCGTACACAGGTGTTTCCTGCAGTGCTCTATGGGCTGAGCTCTGTGGTTGTGGAACATGCCCAAACTTGAAATAGCAGAAAGCCGGAACCTGAAATCATTGATGGCACTGTGAAATAGGTTTGTATACGAATCGTTTGACCTACAATTGTTCGAATCACAATTGACCTTTGCACAATTGACCGAATTGTGAAGGTCAATTGTTACATATATGCGGGGGAAACCCCCCGCAACCTCCATTATATATATAAATATATATATGTGTGTATATATATATATATGTGTGTGTATATATATATATATATATATATGTGTGTGTGTATATATATATATATATATATATATATATATATATATATATATATATATATATATATATATATATATATATATATATATATATAAAAACCAAACCAATATATATATACATATATATATATATATATGCAGTCAATTGTACAAAGGTCAATTCGGACCCTTGACTTTCGGTCAATTAGGTCATTCGAACAATTGTGTTCGAACAATTTGGGTAATACCGTGAAATAGTACACCAACTGTAGACCTAACCTTAGAACTGGCCGTGAAAGGAGCAGATTATTTGGTCAAGCATTGCCACTCCTATTTTGGGCACATATATGGTGCAGCCAGGATCTTGGAAAGAAAAATGTGGTACTGATGAGGGCTGATGGAAAGCACTGTGACAAGACTCATCCACCTCCAGCCAGTGTAAATATGGTTGGACGGAGAGCTTAAGGCACTGGGATATAGGATGAACAGAGAGTGGCCAAGAATTTGGATAAGGATCTATTGGTGCGAGTGAGTAGTACAGCAAAGAGGGTGGTGGTTACGATTAAGGGGTACAATAATTTCCAGGAGTGGAAACTTAAGAGATGCAGGCAACAGTGAACACTTGCAGGATAAAGTAAGGGACTATGATGATGGAGCACCAAGGCACCTTGTCAAAGCTGGTATGAGTGACGTGCTGGAGAAGCATAATCTGATCAATATTTTACCAAAATAGCGATATAATTCCTTTAATTGGTTAATGAAGCATTTGCATGATGTGTATAAGACAATAGATGGGACACACCTGGGGAAGATGAGAGGCAGAACGTGCTATCACTAGCACTGAACCCTGAAGACAAAAGGCCACAGGGGAAAGCATCTGTATTGCCGCTCAAGGATCAGAGTAAAGGAGGTTGAGGTCCTAAATGGAGGCTCAAGCTAGAGGAATTGGGGACATTTTGCAAGCATAGATGTAAGATATTGTCAGATCAAGAAAGTGTGAGAAAATGTTTGAGAGAGTTGACAGATACCCAGTGAATGTAATCAAAGAAAGACAGATTCTTGGTTGTGATTGGGGATGAGGTTAGATCAGGTAAAGCAGAACACCCAGCTCATATTTTGTAAAATGAAACTGGAAATAAGGGATCGCATGAATGCTACCATGGACCTGGAGAAGACAGGAAAGTCAGGTGAAGAAATACAAGCACATTTTTCAAAGAGGGGTTATGATTATTGGAGGCAGAAGAGGGAGAGTGTGCCATTAAATGATTTAAAGGAAGGTGCAGCAGGTAGTGAGCATGAGGGGCTTTTGGGGGGTCAGCAGTTATATCAGAAGTATTATGGGCAAATTAATAGCAGAGGAAGGTTCTAAGGTGGTCGAGGAAGGGGAGGTGGATGTGTCAATAGAAAAGGGATAAAGTGGGAGACAATGAGAGGTCAGGCAAGTATTGGGACCCAGCGGAGCAGCAATACATGTATCGCGAGAACGGGATGATCTCTGAAGTTAAGGCAACAGCTGGCTCAACAGAGGATCAAGCCCATAACCACTCAGGTTAGTTTTGATAGAGAAAAGAGGTGATAGAATGAGTAATAACAAACGCAGAATTGAGACATTCTGAGCCAAGGACAAACCTCCTCCTCAGAGAAAAACGAGGGTGCACCACAAGGACTGAGTGAGCTTCGAACATTGTGACATGTGACTGATATTTTATATGATGCTTGGAATGGACTTGTGGTAAAGGCTAAGGTGGAAGGAGGTGGAGAAACTCTTTTATGCAATATGGGAGCAGCAACAGCACACACTGAAAATGGTTTGCCTGCAAGGAATAAAGGTATCAGCAATTCAATTGGTCGAAAATGAGAGAATGCACTGGGGAGGCAGTGTGTTTGACATGCAAAAGTGGCCACCGGACGAGAGCATGGTATTGTAGTTGTCAACATGCTGCATTAATTTCATTGTTTAAAGCTGCAAGGTATTATAGAATTAAGATGGCAGGAACCCCACCCCAGATACAGCCAAAGACTGTGATAGGTTATTGGGCATAATCATGGGGACACCACATACTAGGAAGACGCTGAACTGTCAGCACCCCAAGAGGGGACTAGTTGGGGACAGTTTGTTGAGTTCGGGGTGGTGACCAGGGTGGAAAAGGGACTTGCAAGAACATGTTCATACTTGTGTGATTTGTTTGAGACATGACTGACCATTTTGGAATATGAGAAGGGAACTATTACAGAGAACGGCCCCCACAAGACAAATGGGTATCACATTGAATGACTAAGTGAGTCCATTGACAAGAACTAGAAGTGGGAACAAGTACGTGTTTGTAGTTGTGTAGTTGTAGATATGTTCAGTAGATCATCCAAGGCTTTCCCTACTAGAAAAACACTGCTATTAACACTTGTAAAATATGAATATGGGACATATTGCTCTATTTGGCATGCTCAGATTGAGCACGTCTGACATCAGATCGCATGTTTCAAGTGACATTAACTTTACAGAGTGTCGAAAGGTAGAAAAGTTGAATGCGGAATTAACAATGGGCATGAAGAAATGAATGGACAACTCAGAGGGAGGTTAGGACACCAAGTTACTAATTGCTCTACAACAGCTGTGATTGCAGGAACAGGCCACGAGTGAGGTGAGCTCATAAGAAATCTTGTTTGGAAAGAAAATACCAGGGTGGTTACATAGTAAATTACCTATAGATGTTGGGGTCCGGAGGAGCATGAAGGGTCCGCTGATGAATATATGAGGAGAACCAAGCAGGCAGTTAACCATGTAAACATGTATATGGTGTCTGCAGAAGGAGAACAGATGGGAGGAGCAGCACGATGTGGGCATTGATGTGAGGGAGCTGCAGGTCAGTTATGAGATGTTGCTTAACTTCCGAGGACAAACATATTGCCTTTCCTGATCCACACAATTTTGGCCTTTATCCGATTGTTCATAAGTTGTATCGGGCAGTCTACCAGGGTTACATCTTGAACTTGTATGCTACGGAGTAGAACAAAACAAGCTACACAGATATTCTCCTTCAGAACACTGCCCCATCTTTCACATCAGTGCCTCACCCAAACATAACTGCAACAAATTACTTATGGTCGTGTGGTACATTACCCACCATGCGTTTTAGAAAATCACAGCTTCAATGTAGGAATCTAGTACTTTTTTATTAACATTGTATTGGCCCACAAACACTATGACTACAAATACATTAAAATACAAAGCTAGTGTCCCATTCTACTTACAACAAATGCCAGAAACCTTCAAGTACACATTGCCTGATATAAATCAAATTTTAGATGTGTAAAAACCCTCCTGTTTAAACATTTCAGATCTTCAAATAGCTGGCTGGCCATATCAATGTGCAAGGTAGATCTTGAATATGTCCTAATGTTCACCAGAGGAGCTCATGCCTAACATGTTTCTTCCCTTAGGGTGCTGATGGAACTTCATCAAGCGTCAAATGGCATCTATTCAGGGGTAATGTACACAGGTGGGGAAACAGATACATCTACAATAATTTGAATTAGAGAGCACTAATAGTTTTTAAGGCTGTTTGAGAGACAGTACTTACAATGGCAGTAGTTATACACAAAGTTAATGGTGAAATTAATTACCCTACCTTAGACTATTCCAGCTCTGAAAATGTTTTTATCAATGGGGCTAAATCATTCCCCACCACTGGGGTGAATACATCATGCAATTCACTAGGGGAGCTATGTCCTGAAGTGACTAACCTCCCTCCTCTGATTAATCAAAGACAGCTGGTATAGTATCTCTTAAGTCTCACTAGCATGCTTGCATATATTAGGTATTATGTCAATGTATTTTTAATATTCATTTATCTGTCTGGAAATCTGATTTTTCAAATGATGAGGTATGGCCAGGGGAGGTTCAATCCCACATGTACACAAATGTCAAAACATTATTAAAAAATTGTAAGATATTGTAAAAGAATGGTGAACCCCAAGGGAGTGATGGGTCCCGAGTGAAGTTAGTCAAAAGGACACAAGCCACAAGGCACAAAAAAGACACTAGATGATGTGTGTGTATTTCAATATTGCACCCTAAATTCACTGCATTTGTGCCTTTCCCCTGGAAACCGATTTTAGCTGTGTGTGTATTTCAATCCTGCACCCCAAATTCACTGTATTTGTGCCTTTCCCTTGGAACCAATTTTAGCTGTGTGTGTATCTCAATCCTGCACCCTAAATTCACTGCATTTGTGCCATTCCCTTGGAAACCGATTTCAGCTGTGTGTATTTTCACTTGTGCCTCTTCCGTCCTGTTCCCCCTTTGCTACTACTAGGCCACCTGTGAGTTTAGCCCAGAACTGTGCAGTGCAGTCACCCCTCTCCTTTCTACTCCCTTCTGCCACCCTAATGGCACTCACCATCTCTCCTATCTTCTCTAATTACTACCCCCCTCGCTCACTAAGTCTGGAATCAAAAAGCACAAAAAAGACATCCTGCGTGCAAACCCTGGCCTTGCAATTGCGGACACCTATGTCAAGGCAACCCCCAGAGAGGTCTTCACGGATATCCTTTTCTATGTCCCCTCTTCAGAACTATGGACATCTCATCTCATATCTACTCTCTCCTCGTTCTCGTCCTCTCCCATTAATGGTCGCACCAAGTGGGAAGTCCTCTTGGGGGCTTCTTCTCATCTCGATGCTGCATTCTTGTTTATCACACTGGCACCATTCTGGTTCAGGGCCCCCTGGCCAACCTCCTTCTCTTTGACCGGATCTTGCTGTCTCTCATGAACTTCCTTCCTTCTCCTGCCTCTCCCCCGACTTCCCTCTCTGCCCCACCACCTCTGACCGAAGTACTAAACCCTTGAACTGCACCTGATAAAACCTTCAAAGTCAGAGATCATCTCCATCTGGTGACCCTCAACGCCCGCTCAGCCAACAAACACTCTGCTGACATTTGCTTCCTTCTTGAAGACACTGACCATGACATTCTCGCACTCACCGAGACTTGGTTCAATGCCAGCTCAGTCACTCAGTCACTGCTTTTGACTCTATCTTACCTGACGGCTTTAGGATTGTTTCCAAGCCTCAACCCCACTGCACTGGCGGTGGAGTTGCCTTAATCTTTCCTGAGTGGGTTCCTTCTTCCATCTTACCCACTCAGCTGTACTTGTCCTGTACTTGTCCTTTGAGAGCCTGGTATGCAAATTGGTTCTCTCTCCGTCCTACACCCTGACCATTGCTACCATTTACCGGCCTCCCAGCGCTATCTCCCTATTCCTCTCTGAATGGGATGATTTCTGTTCTTCCTTACTCTCAACTACTTCCAACCTGCTACTCCTGGGTGACTTTAACATCCAAATGGACGCACATCATCCACTCTCTTCATTGCACCTCTCTAGCCCTCTCCATTCTCCCTTCTGGTCCGACCCACTCTGCCGGACATACTCTGGATGCCCTCATCCCCTGCGACCTCCCTCTCTCATCTACTCTGCTTCACCCCTCTCTCTTGGTCTGACCACTCTATTCTCTCCTCCCACCTGAGTCGCTATGGCCTTGCGACAACTCCTCCAAAAGCCCTACCAACCTCATTCATGAACATCCGTTCAACGAAACGCGTGTCAGCTGCTGCCTCTGCTACCACCTTTATCCTCCCTGGCACGCCCAACTCAGTCTCTTCCACTGACTCTGCTCTCAGCAACCTCCACCTGTCCATCACCAAAACCCTTGACATTCTTGTCCCAGTCAGGAGGATCCGCCTGAAACCTGCCTCTTAACCGTAACACTTGGTACGACTCCGTACTTGCAGACCTGAAACCTAAGTGCAGAGCTGCTGAACGGAAGTGGCAACCCTCAGGTTCATCCTCTGACGAACTGGCCTGCTGCCTGCTCCAAAGGCATTACAGACTCTCTTATCCATACCAAGAAAAGGGCCCACATTCAGACACAGTATCTGGTGCTTCTAACAACACAGCTGAACTTTCAAAAATCTGCAGGGAACTTGCCAACCCTTCCGCAGTATCCACCTCCCCTATCCCTTCTCAGGCCCTCTGCAACGCACTTGCCTCCCATTTCACCACCAAAACTCAGGAAATCCTGAACAGTGTTGTCACCAACTCCCCCAGCCCATACCTCACCCCCTTGCCTTCCTTGGCCACTCACCTTCCTCCTTCACCCTTGTCTCACTGGAAGAAGTCACCAAAGCTGTCAACTCCATGAAGTTCTCTTTCAAACAGGTTGCCCCTTTCTCATCCAGAACCATCAACCAACATTTCCTCTCTCACCCCTGCACTTGCTGATCTCTGTAACTACTCCTTTACTACTGGCTCTTTTCCATCTTCATTCAAGCACTCCCTTGTTCACCCCCTCCTTAAAAAACCGTCAGCAGACCCTTCCTGTCCTTCCAACTATTGCCCCATTTGAAGCACCCCTTTCCTGGGGAAAATGCTTCAGAAGCTGGCCCTGCCCCAACTAAACTCTCATACGAGCATCCAGAGGCACGGAAACTGCTCTTCTGAACACCCGTGATGAATTTCTCTTATCCCTGGATTCCAACTACCCTGCTGTCCTCATCCTTCTTGATCTCTCCGCTGCACTTGACACGGTCAATCACTCCATCCTCATAAAAAGGCTCCATGACACCCTTGGCATCATGGAACGGGCACTGGACTGGCTGACCTCCTTCCTAACTGACCGCTCATCCCAAGTCATTCTGTGCACCTTCTTCTCGCCTACTTCCTTCTTCACCTGTGGCATCCCCCAGGGCTCTATTATCTCACCTTGGCTCTTTAACATCTACCTTACTCTGTTGGCACGTCTCATCTCCTCCTTCTTCCCCAACTTCCAGAGCTATGCTGATGACACACAACACTTTTTCAGACTTCCTGCGGACGCCCTTGCACCTTCCATCATCCCTGACTGCTTCTCTGCCAGCCATAGTTTGTTCATTGAATTTCATAGGTTTTTATTAGTGCAACTTGACCATAACATCCCTTTAACGTTTTTTCAGTGAATTTTATAGGTTTTTATTGGTGCAACTTAACCATAATGTTTTTTCATTGAATTTCATAGGTTTTTATTAGTGCAACTTAACCATAACGTCCCTTTAAAAAAGTGTTTTCATTGAATTTCATAGGGTTTTGTTAGTGCAACTTAACCATAATGTCCCTTTAAAAAAGTTTTTTCAGTAAATTGTACAGGTTTTTATCAGTGCAACTTAACTATAATGTCTCTTTAACAAAGATGTTTCAGAGAATTTCAGGGGTTTTTACCAGTGCATGCTATTTCCCTACAACTTCCTAATATCTTACTTACCGCAATATAGCAACATTTGTATCCAGTTTACAAAGTTTCACCTTAAAACTCTGCCGTTTCCCACCTTCTAGCATCATTTTTAACACTTCTACACATTTTCCACTGTTTTTGCTTCCGTCGAGGTCAGCGAATGTCTGAAATCATCGCGGACCTACCGGACAGTGCCACATGACCATGCGCTCGCGCGCAGCATGATGACGTGTCCATGAACGGGTTTGCACTTTGCGTTTGGGTCCTTACCTAGAGGACAGTTCGGAACTGCATTTTCTACTGATCTAGCTCAAAATGTACCCTTGCACAGCTCCTACACCTATTCTTACTCATTATCCATTAACAATCTAGTACAAAGTAGATACTTGGAAGAATAGTAGCAAAACTGCTATTTATCTTAAAAATGGCATCAGCTATTGCCATCCCTCCTCCCCAAGTGCCACCACCAGCTGGAGGATCAGATAAACTACACAAATAGCACAGTATTTCCAAAGACAATGAAGAGGACCAAGAAGATGAGGATGGGGAAGTGCCTATCTCTAGCACCCAGAGAGAATCATGGGTGTGGCAGTTCTTTACCACTGTTGGGAATGTACCAAAGGCTAAAACTACAAAAGTGAAATGCAATGAGTGTACTCAGCCGCGGACTACCTGGGCATTACTCCTACAGGACCACCTCCATGCGCCGCCACACCAAATTCAACTACCGCAATGCTCTCAGAAAGATTGTTCCTTTCTTAGCAAATAGTAGGCTGTCTTCGACCACATCATCTTCCTCAACCAATACTGTAACCACAAAGCCTACTTCTGTGGGACACAAAAATCCACCAACTACCTTGCAAGCAATAAAAGAGGCTGTTTATCCATATCATTGGAAGACAACAGTCCTCTGTATATACTGCAACACACCACTCTACAGGGGGAAGCAATTTCGAAAGTGCTTTTGAAGCTTTAATCAAGAAGTGTGAGAAACACTGCCCACTACCCAGGGCCGGTGCTATCACTAGGCAAGGTTAGGCGTTTGCCTATATTAGCAAATGTTAGAGCGGTAAAACGCTAACACTGCCTGTCATAGCATCGGCCCTGTAAATCACACTGTCTTGCAGCCTGCAGGATGAGGCAGCTGGCTGGCTGTAGTAGCATGCCAAGCAGAGCGGCCGCGGCACCAGGCCTCGTGAAATGACAGGGGTCGGCTAAGGGTCACTCATGAGCGTGCCAGCGTGGGCATGGGCGTGGCAGCGCTCGCTCAAACACTGCTGGCACATGCGCATTATCAGAGATCCAGTAACAAGATACACGAACTGAGCCTCGCACGTGCCACTGCCCCCTGTCCTGAATGCAGTCTGCTCTTCTTATTTTTAAATTGCCCCAGCCCAGGTCCGATCGTCCATCTGATGGGCGGCCTGCTTCTGAGCTGCTGACCTGGCCTGTGACCTGTCCTGGGCCGGCCCTGCACTAGCTGCAGCCTGCAAGCCCGCAGCAGCCTTCTGCTGTGTGTGTGCTGCCAGGCCAGCCCAGTAGGCCACTCATCCTGGCGGCAGTACGTACGGAAAGTCAACAGTCAAGGTACATTTCTTTGGCTGTTTGCTTTGGGCAAAAAAATATGCTGGGACTGGCCTGCCTAGCATGGATAACTTAGCGAGCCTCAGAGGTCCCTGGCTGTCCCCCTGCTTCTGGGGGAGCCCTCGAATCCTGGTCAGCCCGTCCTGGAAGCCCCACGCTGGCTCCCGGTATAGCAGCAGGCTTCCTTTAGGACCCTCGGCCTCATCGGTGGGCAGCATCCTTCTCCACCCTGGACCCTGGCCATATCATGAAAACTATAAAGAGCGGTGCACATCTCCAAGGAGCCTTAGCTCCAGGAAAACCAGAAAAGTCTGGAAAACAATCCGGGCCATTGGACCTCAACTCTGTAATAACCTCTCTCTGCCATCCCCCGCTGGCATTAAATTGCACCTCCTCTCCCATACCTATAGGGCAGGCAACCTTCCCCTAAACCTGAGACGTTCTCCCCAGGTCACTCGAGGTCACTGGCGCAGAGGGGCCCGTTCTACACCGTGCCTCACTGAGCCTTGAAGCAGCGCACTTTCACTGTAGCAGGTACAAAAAAGCATAACCACGTTTTCATTTTGAACCTCTGGTATTGCACGTGGCGACCCCACAGAGCACCCTTTTCATTCTGCCATGCTACTACAGAAGGGGAAAGACAATACGCAAATCAAAGGGGGGAGCCCACCCCATAAATGAAGTCACATCCCTTTTGCCCAACATCAAGTGCACCCCCCAACATGTTGTTTTTCCCACTTGGGGAGTCCTCATTTAGGGTTTCCTGGGTCTCCATGCACAGCAAACTCTGGGCCCACATCTTGGCAAACCTGTGCCTCTCAGGGTGACTTGCAAAACTCAAGAGTGATGGCCTTTCCTCTGGTGTCATGACAGGTGGAAATGCCAATACTGGATGATTGCGCAAACACTGCCAGTGGTACTGATTAAGGCACCACCTTTTAGCAATCCCTCTTTCGCTTTTCAAAATCAGACTTGGCCCGAGGGCAGGCAGCCACCTTTCCCTTTGAAGCATCAGCTGGCCGCCTGGCCCCTGCCTCCCATCCGCCCAGATGGGAGCGGGGCCTTTGATGTGGGTGTCAGGGACAGGCACTGCCTGTCGTCACCTGCCCTGCCACCTCTCTTTGGTGGCGGGCGCCCGGCTGTCTGGGTCACCATTGTAGTGGTGACGGGGCGCCCGCCCTGGCACCTGCATGGTAATGGGGCGAGCACCTACAAGGTGCTGCCCCGGAAGGTCCCACACAGCCCCCCCTCCCAGTTTATGCCCTCGGGCCTCCCATGCGGGAGGGCCATGTTGAGTGCTGCTGCCCGTGTTACCAACGCTTTGCTGACCTTTAGTTTATGGACTGGCTGCCCTGCCAGGGGGACTTTCCTTGCAAACCTATGGTTATTAAAATAGAGTGGAATACAACTTTTCAGAGGTTGCTTGATAAACTTTGCTTGCTAGGCCAAAACTTATGTGCAAAAAAGAATACAGCGCTTGTATATTTTGAAAATGGAACAGGGCTGCTGTAAATGCAGTGCTGTTGGTATTGGATGGCAGGAAGTGTTTAACAGGAGTTATTGTGACCTTGGGGCGGGGGGGTTGTCTCCGCGTGGGTTGGCCGTGCGACATAGTTTGGGTCTTGATATAGGGGCGAGTGAAAGTTAAGGGATATGTGCCCTTAAAAGTTGAGCTGGGAAGGCTCAGTTAGTCAATGCACCTTGCGCAAACTGGAACAACGTATACAAGTAGGGTTCAGAACTAAAATGGTTATGTTGAAGGGTCAACTTGAACTGATTAGTGGACAAAATAGCACGCGCGGGTGGCGTGGTTATCCTCTAAGTGCAAGGCATCCACGCGCATGGGTGGCCGCCTTGCCACAATGTACTTGGCCATGCCGTAATGTGTGCATGAGGACATGGCTCGAGGAAGGAATCACAGTTCACCGGGTCTGTCTGTCGAGATTATCATTGGGGTGAAATGGAGGGTGGGGCGGCCTGGTGCCAGCACATCCTGGGGACCAAGGAAACACGGATACCAGAATGCAGGGGGCACTAGAGGGGAACACGAGGGGAGTGGGCGAGATGGTGCGAATTGGGAGGTGTTGGGGGCGGGGTCCCTGGGAAGCCACTGGAAAGTCAGGCAGTGGCGCACTTCGCCATTTGTTGGGGGACAAGTGGGTTGGGCTTGCTGGTGGGGGAGAGATGGGGGCGCCTTTCCTAGGACAGTGAGGTAACAATGTTTCATTAGCAAAATAACCAATGCAGATACATTGGATTGGGGGTACAGAACAGAGCAGCAATTGTGCTGGCAAGTTAGCCCACATGGAAGTGTCACTTCCTGCCTTTATCGGGAGCAATGGGGAAGAGTAGGGTATGCAGTGTCTCAGCCATTTTACAGCCCACTTGGCTGTGAGTCCAACTGTTGAAATTGCCTCCAAGAAAACCACAGTCCCCACAATACATCAGCTCCTTCAATGAAAGGCCAAGAGCACACTTTAGAGGAAAGAGGCTGGCTCTATGGGAACGAAACAACATTCACTGCAGCACAGCAGTAATCTGCGTGCAAAAGAACTACACAGTATGAACATGCTATAGTCCGCTGAATCTCGCAATGCAGACCACCCACTGGCCACTTTTCTTACCTAACATCAGTACTTTATTAGCATTCTTGTTTATCAAATAAATGCAGACAGTAAGCCCTTAAAGCATGTGCTGTGAGTTCAGGCATTTTTACCGCAAGTCATTGGGCATGCCTGAACACATTACAACTACAGGACTACAAATACCAGAAAGAAAGATGCTCTGTGCTTAAAAGCAAAGCATGGTCGATACCTTCACCCCCCCAACGTGGGACATTTGAGGTTCCAAAAAACTGCCCAAAAAGGAAACCACGTTCTTTGGACATGAAACAAGCAGTCGTTATCAACCAGAAGTTGTTTTACTTTGTGATTCGTTTTACTTAGGATGCAATGCAGATTGAAAAGCCAATTGGGGGTTTGGAAAACCAGATGTTCTATCCAGGCGTAAGGCCGCAGACATTGAAACTTAACAGGGGTGAGAACTTGTCATAAGAAATGGCCACTCGTACACTATCTAGTGAAGCTGGTACTAGAAGTACTATGTATTGCTTGAAACAAAGAATGTGCAAAAAAAGGAATTGCAACCCAATGTCAGACTCTGTTGGAGGTGCACCCGCCTCATGATGGCTTTCACAGCAACCAAATGCTCCCAAAAGTTCTTGACTACCCAAAATAAGTCCCATGTCACTGATAGAGACAGATGCCAAAATGCACTCTCCTAAATGCACCCTGGTCGGCATGCCTACGTGTGCACAAAGTAAACATTGTAAATTCATTCATGAATAATAGCGCTTTTGTAAGGAGAAAGTAACAAGAACATGTATTTTGCCAAGCACTAGATGAGGCGCTACTAAAGGATCCCATTAAGCAGCCACTTAAAGAATCAACATGCAATGACACACCTTTACAGTACATGCTAAAGACATGTTGTGATATCATATGTTATTTATAACGCGCTTAATACCAAGAGCTTTCCAAGCGTGAACCCGGGGATCGAACCTGTGTTGCTCCGTCGTCTTGCTTCCAAGGCGAGCACGTTGCCCCTGAACTATCCTCCCGAGCCTATTGTGGAAATATAACACGCAAGTCCCAAATATTGAGCTTGGTGCAATTTGGTCAAAGTTTGTTTTTCAGATTAACAGTTCTGCAGGATCCCAATACATAATTTCCCCTGTCACCGGGGTTCTACTGCATCTCTTTATCATGGCCAAATGGGTTGATTGACACATGTGTCCGGCAACACCTCCACCGCACTTCTAGCAAAAATCAGACCATAGATTATATATATTTTTGAAAGGTTTCATTGGGAGAGATCAATGGGTTCCAAACTTATATTTAAAACCAAATGGCCTTTCATACTACGCCGGTTATCATCACTGCAGTGGTATCCCAGCACCGAGGCTTATCCGCAGTTTGGTGAATAATGCCAGGGATATCCTATCTGTTGCACGTACGAGGAGAGGGGTAATAGGTGACAATGCAGTGTTAGAATGGACACGGTAAAACAATAGTATTAGTGGAGAATCATCGTAAATACTACGGATAAGAAATAGTGCCCTGGACTTTACGTGCATCAGAGGGGCATTACAATATAGACCAATCCTGAAAACGCATTATGTGCTGCTCAGTAAAATTAGAAACTCTCATATTGGATATCTGTCCATCCACACATCCGGAAGTGGGCGGGGGATGCGCTACTCCAAACCACAGCTGCTGGGTTGGGGGCAGGGTCCACAACTCAGGGGTATACCCTGCGCCACCAACCTAAAAGCTTATCAGGCAGCCCTGTCTGGCAGCCCTCTCTCCCCCAAACCCCCACCTCGCGTACATCACTCACCAGTGAATTGTCCTATCCAGCGGTCATGCCTCCTCTCCACCTCTCCTCCCGCAGCTGCTGGGAGATTGGAACGGGGGGCTCACATGGCTCTCCAACCGACCCTTGTGCTACCAGAGCACAGGCCCCCTCACAGAAGCAGACAGCAAAGGCCAAGCAGCCTGACCTCACACCACCCTGCCACCTGATCCCCCACCAGGGGTCCAACCTTGCATAGTCGGAGCCACCCATTAGTCAAGATAGAAAGCCACACTCCAGTGGAGTCTGAAGAGCACCCAGTGGCCACACTCACCACTTCAGCCCAGGCCCCCAACCCACGCAGCAGTCTGCCACAGTCTCCTGAGAGGTCAGTCACAAACATGCTGCACCAGCATTGCACCAGCATTGCACCAGCATTGCACCAGCATTCACAATGCAACACGCTCCAAGTCACAGCAATCACTTAGGAAAACAGCTCACCAAAGTGTAGCAAACTGCACTTCTGCGTGACATTTAGGGAAAGCTTTCATAGTCCATCCAAACTCACACAGTTATCATGAGTTAGTGTGTGTTAGAACATAGGCTCCCCCTACTCGGGAGGATAGCTCAGGGGAAATGCGCTCGCCTTGTAAGCAAGACAACGCAGAGCGACACAGGTTCGATCCCCGGGTCTGCGCTTATAAACCGTTATAAATAACCTATCATATCATATCATACTCCTCCCTCATTCCTGTGTCATTGCTCTCTCCTTCCCTCCACCCACACCCTTTCTCATCTAACACTCCAGCTCTGTTGAATTGGGCCCCCACACATCTTCAGCTGGGCCAGAGGACACTGAGTAGGATTCTTGGGCATAAAGACACTCACTGGTGGAGTCAAATCCCGTTTATTTGGTTTACTCAAACCAGAAGTTGACAGCTGAATTTTTCTAGTAGAGGGGTGCAGTTGAGCATGCATCATTTATTGTGGCTGGAGGCTCTGCTAAGAGCGGCCTGCTTTGCTGCCGACAGAGTGACTAACACATAGTCGGCAGGTGAGGTACTCTAATAAAATTTAATTCATTACTCACTGAACGGAACCTAACTATTTTTGTGACTGTCACATTTGCATTCTTTCCACCCTGCTGTGCTGCCTCTCCTCTTACTCATTCTTCTGCCATCCTGTCCCTCTGCTCATCCTGCTCCCCTTTTTCCTCACTGTACATGGGCGCCCTTCTAAATCTTCCCTCATGCTGCATCCTCTGCCTCCCTACTCCTTCTGGCTCTCCAAATTCTTTCCACTTCTTTCCCCCTTCCTTCAAGCCATAGGCGTCTCTGTGCCCTTCCCCCTCGTTGCGCCATCCTCTGCTGTCTTACTACTCTTACTCCCTCCTCTGCTTGTCTTACTTCTCCTAAGCCTGCTTGCCTCCTTACTCTTATATCATCCCTTTTCCCTGATTCTTTACTCTTCCCCCGACCTTCAAACTCTAACCATGCTTGTGCTCTCCTTTCCCTTTGCTATTACGCCTTCTTCTTGTGCCTTACTCCTCCCCTCCTGTTTCCACTATCCTGTGCCTCCCTCAGCCATCCACATCCTGTTGATTCCCATCCTCGCCATTTCGCTCTTCTTCATCCCACCTGTCCCTTTCCCTTTCAGCCTGCCTCCTTTGTGCTCTCTTCGCCCCTCTGGGTTGTGGGCCATAGTATTTCCCGCGCACAATTAACTGAATAAAGAGCTATCCAGATTTTCACATCCACTGGCCATATCGTGCAATCAGGGAGCCCACTACTGTTTCTCCGCCCAACCCCCCCTCTGCTTGGCAGAACAGCAGCACGTCTGTGCCTAGTTCCTCCACAAGCCCCCTCACAGAGATGCGGTGCATGTCATATGATACATGATCGTTGACATGAACCTGCCTCAGAATGGAATCTGTTTCTTATTGTCATAGGCAGATATTTTCACAGGGCTAATGTGAGGGTGTTGCTCTGAAATGTGGTCACCTGAATATTGGTGATGGGTGCCTTTTTGTTGATGATTGTAGACTGTCACAAAGTGGACAGAGATCAATTGAAAAGTTCAGTCAACCACATGTACAGGTATAATAATCTTTATTTGGGGTATTGTTACACTTATGGGCAAAAAATAATAAAAAGGCTAAAAATCCTGTAAGCTTAATGGTCAGCGTAGCTTTTCCAAAAGGCCAGTATTCTTTCCTGGGTTATGGTCCCATCCAAGTGTTTAAGCGTGTAGCCTTTGGGTGTAAGCAAAGTGTCTCTAAGCAACAGAAAGGTCTCTGTCATTCTACGAGTCTGAGTCTTAGCTCCTTCCCAGTGTCTTGACATGACACAGGCAGACATTTATTAAAATGATAGATTTAAAAGCGTGGCCGAAATTAAAATGCAAAGAAACTCAAGCTAACAAACAGGAAGGCCTGTCGTTCTCAACTTTGCAAACATATGTTGCTAAGAAATCCCCTATTGGATTTTTGCGGTCTCCTCTTCACTCACAATCCATGAGTTGAAGTGTAGTTGTTAGTCTGCCTGTTTTCTTAGTTGGATCATTTGTAGCAGGCATACGGTGGGCAGACCGCCTCCCAGGGTGGCAGGCCCAGGGTTGTACTTGACAGTTGGTTCTGCACATGATGCTAGAGCTGAGCCAGACTTCCTCAAAGGTACAACTAAAGCAAACAGGAGGGCCCCTTACAGTTTCCACAGGCTTTTCTGTTGGCCTCGTGCCCGCTCCCCGTCTGAGGATCCTGACTACTTCCCACAAACCCAGTATTAACCTCCTCCACAACATCTTGCCACCTGCTCACACCTAGGGAAACCATTCCTATACCTCTCTCTTCCTCTCGCCTCGTGTTTTCCCTGTACTTCTAGGCGCATCACCACATGCTCCTTCCTCTAGCCCTGTCAGGCTCCCCCCATTTGTATTCAGGATTCTTATCTCTCTCTTCACTACCTTCTTTCCCCTTAGTCTTCTCGGGCTTGATTTGGCCCTTTCACAACCTTCCGATCTCCCTTGATGTTACTCCAACAACCTGTCTCTCCTTATTTTACACTTAATGAACCTCTTTTCTTCCTCTCCACTACTTTCACTCTTTTCTGTCCTCTGAATGGTATTCCTCCTCTCCGTCTTCACTCCATTCATCCTCGGTGACAGTCCACTGCCTAATCAATCTCCAGTGTATGACTGTCACGTTGTTGTAATGCAAGTTTCAGCCTATCGCATGCCCACATAAAAGCCCAACTGTTGCCTTTGCCAATGCTGTTTTAAACTGTTACCAGTTTGCACAGATGAATATCCTGCAACTCCTGCTCTCTCTTCTTGAAAAATTGCAGTTTAGAGTAAGAAACGTGTACGGTCTGGCACAGAAATATGCATTTTGACAACAAACTGCAGCTTTCAATGGACTCGCAGCACTACACCCAACCAAAGCTTCTACTCATTTATTGACTTCGGAACAATGAAAGGCTGAGTTGACCATGCCGGGATTCCAACATGTACCTGCAGATCACAAGCATATCACACACAGATCGTAGCAGTGAGTGCTCAACCCATTGATCTATCTTATGGCTTACTTTTATGTCTTAGTTGCATTTCTAGGAGTTTCTGTAGATGATTAGCCAATTTTGTTCCCAAAAGCCTATTCGCCAATAGCCTGCAGGAAGAAACTAGAGGGGGATTTCAATAGCCTTCCCAGGAAATGTGGGAAGGTAAGTTTTAAAAAGTATTTATACAATTGGTAGATAGCTGCCACAAATCTGGTATTTCTACAGCTCATCACATTGGATGGAAGAGGACTTTGCGACACTGTTTCACTGAGCCAAGCCCTCATTCACATGTATATGATGGAGTAGGAGGTGTTGCACTAATAATGCTGCCCCCAACACCTTGCATAATAATCTTAAAGTAAGGTTGTTGGACTGACTAAATACTACTTTAGCAAGGCCCTCCAGGGGACTGCAGAGGGAAAGCTGCAAGTTTGTCAACAACTTGAAAATACATTGCGATTCTCTCCCAACCACCCTTGTGCTTGTCCCATACCACCTACCCACTCACACTGCAGAGAGATTTTTTTAAATGTTCTTATGGACTGAATGCGGATATATTGGTAATTTATCTTAAAAGGTGAAACTTCCCTTCATATAATGAGTTTATAACATCACTACATGAATGGAAGTACTGGTGTTTCTGCAGGAGGTGGGGTATGAGGCTAAATTTGGGCAGAGTAGGAAAGGTTGCTTTGTAGTGCAGATATCAGAAGATATGACTCTCTGTGGTGTATACATTTTATAAATGTCATTCCACAGTAAGCAATGGCTATGTGTTTATGTTCTCTTAGAAACCTGGGCAGAACACTGGATTGTTATCTTTTATTTAATGGAAGCTTGAGTAATCCATTGGGTTTATCTTTTTTCAGCTTGTGTGCATCATGGCAAATAAAAGGAAATTGTCTGGGTCACAGTATAGTAAACTCAGAAGAAAAAGGGAAAAAGCAAAAGCAAAACAGGAAGAGTCTTTTCTTAAGTATTTTCGAGGCGATCCACTGCAAGATCGAGATGAAGATCGTTCAAAGGATCCTCCTGAAACTGAAGTTGAGATGGCAGATATAGCTACTGCCTCACAAGTGGAAGCAGAATTGGAAGAGCAAACTCTCAATGTAGAAAATGAACCGAATGAAGAATTGCCGGTTCAAGATTTGAGAAGATGTGAAAGTGCTGATACCTCCATCAGTGTGAGCTATAGTGATCCTGCTACCTGGGACACATTTCCCTCCAAAAGCAGTGATCATGTCCGACAAATCCTGGTAGAACATGGGCCAGAACAGGTTATGCAGTTTCTTTTCCCTAAAGATAGAAACAAAAGAAAGTTTTCCTCAAACTTTTACAAATGGAGACTTCCCAACGGAAATGCTGTGCACCGTCATTGGCTCCAGTATTCCATATCAAAGGACGCAGTGTTTTGTTTCTGTTGTAAGCTGTTTAGCAGTAATCCAGCCAATGCCTCATCTCTTGCTAATAAAGGGTCAAGGGACTGGAAAAACATGTCTGCAATTCTAGCAGCGCATGAAGAAGGTAAGGAGCATTTAGAAAATATTCAAAAGTGGCAGGAACTGTCACCGCGAATGAAAAAGAAGAAAACAATTGATGAAGAAAATGTGTGCCTCATTAAGCAAGAAGAGAAGTATTGGCAGCAAATCTTAGAATGACTGATTGCTTTAGTAAGAGTTCTGGGTATGCAAAATCTGGCCTTTTGTGGAACACATGAAAAACTGCATACATTTGGTAATGGAAACTTCCTGAAATTTGTTGAATATCTAGCTTTGTTTGACCCACTGATGAATGAGCATCTTCGTAAAATAACAGACGAAAAGACACACATTCACTACTTGGGGAAAGATATAGAAAATGAACTGATTCAGCTTTTAGCCACAACTATTAAAGAGGAAATCCTAGCCTCAGTTCAGGCTGCCAACTACTTTTCAGTCATTCTAGATTGCACACCAGATGTCAGTCATGTTGAACAAATGACAATGATAGTACGCTACGCGACCACCATGTCAGTGTTGGATTCTGATCATTGTGATGCTGTGTGCATAAAAGAACATTTCTTAGGGTTTGTGCCACTAAAAGAGACAACTGGAGCTAATATGACAGACACTATTCTCCACCAATTACAAGAAATGTCTTTGCCCATTGAAAACTTGCGTGGCCAAGGCTATGATAATGGAAGTAATATGAAGGGGAAAGAAAATGTTGTACAACGTAGAATTTTGGATGTAAATCCCTGTGCTTTGCATGTTCCTTGCAGTGCACATTCTTTAAATTTGGTTGTTAATGATGCAGCTAAGTGTTGCTTGGAGGCAACTGCTTTCTTTGACATGGTACAATGGACTTATGTGTATTTCTCTGGTTCAACACGCCGTTGGGAAGTTCTAAAGCGCCATGTTAAAAATCCTACATTGAAACCACTGAGTGACACAAGATGGGAAAATCGAATTCATGCCTTGAATCCGCTCCAATATCACCTGGGTGATGTTTATGATGCACTAGTTGAGATATCAAATGACACTACGCAAACAGGATCATCTGGTAATAATTCTCGCATAGATGCCCAATGTCTTGCAAAGGGTATTTCTAGCTTCAAGTCTGTAGTTTCCCTTGTTGTGTGGCATAACATTCTCTTTGAGATAAATGTGACAAGCAAACAACTTCAGACAAAAACACTTGATGTTCGTGATGCTGTAAAACAACTGGAAGAAACAAAGAAGTTTCTTAGTGGGTGCAGGAGTGATGAAGGGTTTGAGAAAGTACTTATCAATGCACGTAAACTTGCAGAAGAGTTGGAAATTCCTGCGTGCTTTGAACCTGTTAATTCTGTATGTGTTCGAAGAAAGAAGAAGCAGTTCACATATGAAGCAGATGATGAGCCTATTGAAAACCCCAAGGAAAATTTCAAAGTTAACTTCTTTTTTGCAATCATTGCCACAGCCCTTCAATCTGTAGAAAAGAGATTTACTCAAATGCATCAAATTAGTTCTGTGTTTGGCTTGCTTTATAACATACACAGTTTGAATACTGAGGCAGCACATCAAATCTTTGACCACTGCTTGAAGCTAGACAACATGGGGACTCTGTTAGGCGGAAACCTGTGCAGTTCCCTCTGGGACCACTGCAAAAGATTTAGGACTACAGGTGTTTGGCAGTAAACCCACTTGGTAGCAGTCTGTACCACACAGATTCACTTGGTAGCTGTGGCTGAGCAGTCAGACGTTCCTCAAGAAGAGTTAGGCAGTATGTGGAGTATACAAAATAGGGCAATTTACACCATAGAACAAGCAAACACGGAACAGAGCTTCGGTGTAAAGATATATAGTTATTTATTTACAAAAACACATCTATGAAAAACACTCTGGCACTAATACGGTAAACAACTTCAATTACAATTACTATAAGTAAATCAATCCCCCTAACAATAGTTCGACAAGTCTAGGTTCTAGGCACCACTTATTTGCAGACAGAGGTGAATGCTTTTACCTAGATGGCACTCTAGTATTCGTTAGGATGGGAGAGAAAAGGCAGGGTATGAAATCAACTCGGTACCAACACTTTTACGAACAAATGCAAGGCAAGTAAGGCAGGGTCTACTGTAGATCGTAAAGTTCAGAGGCCAGGCCCACTCGGAGAGAGGCAAGGCGATATGTCCCAAAAAGTATCACAGTGGAAATGCACTTCGAGTCTTTGTCGCAAATTGTTATCGAAAGATTGGACCAGTTCAGAACAGAAAGTTTAAGAAGGCTTGGAGGCGACCCAATGGAGAGGCGAGGATTAAGACACCTCACACTACCCGTCAAAAAGGGAAGCCAAGTGGACACGGTACCTTGTATGTGGAGAGACAGCTCTGGCGGGGGCAGTTGTTCCTGGTGGTGGATGCAAGTTGGGCTTTGCCAAGAGAAGAGATGATCTCGTCGTCGAAGGAAAGTTGAAGATCGTTGCACCACCAGGGAAGAGACCAGCCGCGGAGGGCTCCGTCACAAGGCAACACCTTTTGGCCGCGGTATGGGCTAGTGGCTATCCGGTTACCGGGGTGCTCAGCACGGGCAATTCGACCACTACGCCCTGGAAGCGAAGAAAAAGCAAAGGGGACTGGTTGTTCCCACCAGTCAGGGGAAGAAGACTCTCCAGCCGGGAGATCTCCTCTGTCGTCGGGAAGTGTTGAGACGGTTTCGCAGGGCTCCACCGGAGGTGTCGTCGTTGCAGGTCGGCTCAGCTTTACCCTTGTCGGATTCTTAGGTCCTGTGGCGACTTCTGAAGATCCAGTCCCAAAAGCCCTGCTTTTATGCAGAAAACCCCCATTCATTCAGCCTAGCTGTCATTCAAAACACACTAAGTGGTGAGCGGGGTGGCTCACCACTTGGGCCAATCACACCAGAGTGCGACTTGAGTTGGCAAGGCAACTCAGTCCAGGGTGCCTAAACCCCCTCCCACACCCGCTGTTGTACCCAGACAGAATGGCACCACTTTGGAGGGCCTCTGTGCAGAAGCCCGCCAAAAGTGAAACAAAGGGCTCAACCTTTGGTTTAGGAGTCACAGAGACGAACACAGACGCCATTTTAAAAACCGAGTTCTGGCAGAAAATACCAACCGATAGATTTATTTAAGATAAATAAACCAGTGGTATGTTAGAGATTAACGAGAAAAAGTATTAACCTCCAACAATGGGAAGAATCCCATAGAGTTATATTCGGGGTCGAATATAACAAGTAGTTTCCACTGCCACCAGCCAAAACTCGACGAGGGGGGACGGGACAGTGCCCCCTCGAATAACAGACCCAGGGGCAATCGAATTACCCCTACTAGTACGTCCACAATAGGATGGTTTGTACTAGTTCTGTTAGTAAATTTAGGTCTAGTAAAGCCAATGGTGACTTTACATGCCCTGGGAGACAGTAGTCAGTCCCAGGGTATGGAGTCTATGGTGGGGATCCTCTAGGACGCCCCAGTGTTACGGCACGGAGGGTGTGGTGTAACACACATAGAAAAACATATGAGACCCTATGGAGTAAAAGACCCCATAGCCCATAGAATACATTGACATTCAAAGGAATTAACCACATTCATTGAGTGGGAGAAAAAGAGTCTCACTCTTGGCAGGATGGAAAAAAACAAACTCCAGACATCCAGCAAAGCTGCTGGGGGACTCACTAGGTTAGGAAATTCAGCCCAAACAGAGAATTCTCCCTAACACTCGCCCTCTTCCCCCAGACTAAGGGACAGGAGGATTTAATCCACTCCTGGATGAGTCTCATACCTCTAGTCGATGACATACATCCTAGAGAGACCATCAGCATTTTGGTGGTGACACCCTGACCTGTGCTCAATGGTGAAATCAAACCCTTGCAGGCAGATCGACCATCTCAGTAGTTTTGGGTTTTCCCCTTTCATTTGCATTAACCATCTCAAGGGTTGGTGGTCAGTCTGAATGACAAAAGTAGAACCATACAAGTATGGCCTAAACTTCTTCAGAGCCCACACGATAGCAAAGCATTCTCTTTCGATTGTTGCCCACCTTGTTTCAGGATCCTTCAGCTTGCGGCTGATGAAGCAAACGGGGTGCTCCCTACCTTTCCCATCCAGTTGACTGAGTACGGCACCTATTCCCACATTTGAAGCATCTGTCTGCACAATGAAAGTTTGGTGGTAATCAGGAGCTCTGAGTACTGGGGCTTGGCAAAGAGCCTTTTTCAGGTTTTCAAAAGCCTGATTGCACTCCTCGTTCCATCTAACCTTTTTAGGAAATTTGGGAGAGGAGGTGACATTCAAAGGAGAAACTATGGTCCCATAGTTCTCAATGAAATTCCTGTAATACCCAGTGAGGCCTAGGAAGGCTCTCATTTGGGTCTGAGTAGTAGGTGTTGTCCAATTTTGCACAGCTTCAATCTTACTGAGCAAAGGCCTTATTTCTCCACCTCCTACCTCATGTCCAAGATAGACTACCTTACTCTGTCCAATTTGGCATTTACTCACCTTTATGGTCAGATTGGCTCGTCCAAGAGCCTGCAAAACATCTCTCAGGTGGGTTACATGTTCTTCCCAGGAATTGATAAACACTGCTATGTCATCCAAGTATGCCATGCAGAAGTCCTCCATCCCATGCAGAACCTGGTTTACCATCCGTTGAAATGTAGCAGGTGCATTTTTCAATCCGAAAGGCATTACCTTAAACTGGTATAAGCCAACGGGGGTAGAAAATGCAGTTTTCTCCTTGGCATGGTCTGTTAGGGCTATTTGCCAATAGCCTGACGTCAAGTCAAATGTGCTGAGGAACTTGGCTGTGCCAAGTTTATCCACCAACTCATCTGTTCTTGGCAAAGGGTGGGCATCAGTCTTGGTGACTGCATTAAGAGCTCTATAATCCACGCAGAATCTAAGTTCTTTAGTTACGGCCTTTGGTACTAACACTACTGGGCTAGACCATGGACTAGTAGAGGGCTCTATTACCCCGAGATCAAGCATCTTACTGACCTCACCTTTGATGTGGGTTTGTACATTTCTGACATTCGGTATCCTCTGCTTTTGACTGGCAGACAGTCACCAGTGAGTATGTCATGCTGGCCCCAAGGGGTCAAGCCTGGTGAAAGCGAGAACAGAGAGGCAAACTGATTTAACATAGATTTGCACTCTTCTTGTTACTCGGGTGTCAGATTTGAAGAGAGATTTACTCCTTCAATTTTTTTGTCTAAAGGTAAGCCTCTGAGGAGATCCGGAAGAGCTTCACTCTCTTCTTCTTCCTCTGATGATGCTAGAAGCAACGCTCCTACATCAGGTCTTGAGACATACGCTTTGAGTCGGTTGGTGTGGAAGACTGTCGGAGCCTCCTTGGGATTGCCCAAGTCCACCAGATAGTTGACCTCTCCGAGTTTACCCACAACTCTGAAGGGTCCCATCCATTTGTCTTGCAAGGCCCTCTGCCTTGTTGGGATCATAACGAGAACGAGCTGGTCTTGAGCGAACTCAACCATGTTAGCCTTTTGATCATGCCTGTGCTTGACCAATGCTTGTCCAGCTTTCAAGTTATCGCTTGCTTCTGTCATCATGTGCGACATTCTCCTCCGGAGACCTATCACGTAGTCAGTCACTCTGACTGGCTTGGGGGAAGGAGCACTCTCCAACCCCTCCTTAATCAGGGCCAATGGACCTCTGACGGGATGACCATAGAGAAGCTCAAAGGGAGAATAACCTACTCCCTCCTGAGGGACTTCTCTATAAGCAAAGAGAAGGCATGGCAGTAGAAGGTCCCACTTGCGTTTAAGGGGTTCTTCTAAAGCACCTATCATGCTCTTCATGGTTCGGTTGAACCGTTGTACCAACCCATTGGTTTGGGGGTGGTAGGCTGTTGAGAACTTGTAAGTAACTCCACAGGTTTTCCACATAGCTTTCATGTAGTGGGACATAAAGTTTGACCCCCTGTCAGAGATTACTTCCTTAGGAAACCCGACCCTGGTAAAAATACCAAGGAGGGCCTTAGCCACAGCCAGAGCTGTAACAGTCCTCATAGGAATTGCCTCAGGATACCTAGTAGCATGGTCTACTACAACAAGTATAAACCTGTTGCCTGAGGAGGTTGGAGGATCGAGGGGACCAACAATGTCAATCCCTACTCTCTCAAATGGGACTCCCACAACTGGGAGAGGCACTAAAGGTGGCACATTCTTGGAGCCAACCTTACCAGAGGTCTGGCAGGTGTGGCAGCTCCTGCAGTGTTTTTCTACTTCGGCCCCCATCTTCGGCCAATAAAAGTAGAGAGAGAGCCTTTCCTTAGTCTTCTTAAAACTCAAGTGACCAGCCAAAGGAATCTCGTGGGCTAACTGCAAGAACTGTGGTCTGTTCTCTTGGGGCACTACAAGTCGTTTGTAGTCTCCAGGTGCAGACTTGGTCGGTTCACTGTAGAAGAGGCCATCTTCCCAGTGCAACCTGTATTTCCCAGGCTCTTGCCCTTCAGCCTGAGCTGCTGCCTGGTGGCGAAGACCTTCCAGAGTTGGACATTCTCTCTGTCCCTTACTGAAGTCTGCCCTGCTGGGTCCACCTTCTGCCATTAAAGACTGCAGCTCAGGATGGTCAACAGGATCCAGATCTCCAATGAGTTCCTGGCATTCCATTAGCTCTTCTTCAGAGTCTAATTCTACCATACAGGGTTGTACCTCCCTCTCAGCTCAGCTGGAGGGGGAGTTACGGGTGTAACTTTGGACAACCGCGGGGAAGTCCTTGTTGGCTGCACTGAAATGCTGGCTGCTGGTTTCGGTATAGAAGTCTTAGGTTTCTTTGAGACAGCAGCTGACAATTCCAGTGGAGCAGGAGTGATATCTTTCTTCATCATCTCCTGGAGAGTACATCTCATGGTTCTCTCCCTTGCCGGTCTGGTTAGCTCCTGTAACCATTTACTAGGAGGTCTGGGGGTATGCGACACAGCTCTGAGAGTTTTCAAATCGTTACCCAACAGAACGCGTCGTGGTACCTCACTCTGTATGCTGACAGGTATCTTCACAGTCATGTCGTTACACTGGATGAGAACTGGTAATTGGGGAAGCATCTGCACAGGCCCTCCAGCTAACTTGGTGAGGCGTTTGGGTGCCTTAGCAACATCCTCAGCCTGAAAAAATGATTTATGCACCACAGTTATGCTGGCCCCAGTGTCCCTAATGGCAGGAGTCTCCTGACCATTCACCTGGGCTCCGTCACAAGGAATCACCTTTTGGTAGCGGTATGGGCTAGTGGCTATCCGGTTACCGGGGTGCTCAGCACGGGCAATTCGACCACTACGCCCTGGAAGCGAAGAAAAAGCAAAGGGGACTGGTTGTTCCCACCAGTTAGGGGAAGAAGACTCTCCAGCCGGGAGATCTCCTCTGTCGTCGGAAAGTGGTGAGACGGTTCCGCAGGGCTCCACCAGAGGTGTCGTCGTTGCAGGTCGGCTCAGCTTTACCCTCGTCGGATTCTTAGGTCCTCTGGCGAATTCTGAAGATCCAGTCCCAAAAGCCCTGCTTTTATGCAGAAAACCCCCATTCATTCAGCCTAGCTGTCATTCAAAACACGCTAAGTGGTGAGCGGGGTGGCTCACCACTTGGGCCAATCACACCAGAGTGCGACTTGAGTTGGCAAGGCAACTCAGTCCAGGGTGCCTAAACCCCCTCCTACACCCCCTGTGGTACCCAGACAGAATGGCACCACTTTGGAGGGCCTCTGTGCAGAAGCCCTCCAAAAGTGGAACAAAGGGCTCAACCTTTGGTTTAGGAGTCACAGAGACGAACACAGACGCCATTTTAAAAACCGAGTTCTGGCAGAAAATACCAACCGATAGATTTATTTAAGATAAATAAACCGGTGGTATGTTAGAGATTAACGAGAAAAAGTATTGACCTCCAACAATGGGAAGAATCCCATAGAGTTCTATTCGGGGTCGAATATAACAAGTAGTTTCCACTGCCACCAGCCAAAACTCCACGAGGGGGGACGGGACAGTGCCCCCTCGAATAACAGACCCAGGGGCAGTCAAATTACCCCTACTAGTACGTCTATAAAAGGATGGTCTGTACTAGTTCTGTTAGTAAATTTAGGTCTAGTAAAGCCAATGGTGACTTTACATGCCCTGGGAGACAGTAGTCAGTCCCAGGGTATGGGGTCTATGGTGGGGATCCTCTAGGACGCCCCAGTGTTACGGCACGGAGGGTGCGGTGTAACACATATAGAAAAACATATGAGACCCTATGGAGTAAAAGACCCCATAGCCCATAGAACACATTGACATTCAAAGGAATTAACCACATTCATGTCCAAGAGTGGGAGAAAAAGAGTCTCACTCTTGGCAGGATGGAAAAAAAAAAACCTCCAGAAATCCAGCAAAGCTGCTGGGGGACTCACTAGGTTAGGAAATTCAGCCTAAACAGAGAATTCTCCCTAACAGACTCGAAGGACATTGATGCATCAGATTTGTGCAATGAATTGCAAGTAATAACAAGGGAGCCTTCTCCCCCCACCTACAGGACCCAGGAGATCGTTGTGACCCCATCACCCCCCCCACGCTCTGAACGAGTAAAGTGGGCTAATTTTTTGTACTTTGCCTGCTCTTGGCACCACATTTCTGTGAATCCGCCCCCGACCTCGCTAAATTGCCTAAAATCTTAATTTGGAGGCAGAATAACAAGGATCAGCCCAGGGGCTCCACCGGCCGCCATTGCCCACAACGTGATTCATGGCCTCCGCTCCGGTCAGCATTCAGCACCAGCAAGAAGCCTAGCAGTGTTCGCAGCCTGCTATTGGCTGCATCTCCAATCACCCGCCCTCCAGCTCACTGATAGGCGGTAGCCGAAGGGCAAGCCAAAGGGCCTGTCTGCATCTGTCCGCGTCGAGCAGCAGAGGAGCCTAGCATCCACCTCGTGTAAGTACCGCCTTGCACAGTTTCTTGGCGTAACACTAATGCCACTTTGCATAACTTTGGAACAGTATGCATGATAACATACACCCGTGGTATCGCATCGTCTTACCTGCACGCTGCCCGCCTATGTCCGCTTGGGTATCCCATTCTTAAGGAGGGAAACAAAACATTACGATTCCGGCATCGCATTACCCCACGTGTGTTCTTCTGCATCATTGGTACGTCTTGTCATGCCATGCCTGCACGTGTTATACCCAAACCTTTTATCCAACAGTATTGAAAATGTTTATACCTGCCTACACAGCGCACCCCAGAATACACTAGGATCACTGACCATAGATACTGGCTTAACCGCACATGTCTGCCAGTATACTGCATTCCAGTCCATATTGTGATTCTAAATTTAATTGGACACTGCTCCTGCCGTTACCTTGCGTTCATGCCTCTTGGACAGTGCATTTAAGCCTAGTCTGGGAACTCCGAACTTAGAAGTACTTAGTTGCTTTAATCACTCGTGCCTGTTGGTATACTTTATTCTAGTCCATATCGTGATTTTAAACTTAGTTGGTCACTACTGCCGTTGCTATTACAGAGAACAGTACATCAATGCACACCTGCCTATGTGCTGTGCCTATGGTCACTAACAGACCACTTGATTGTGTTGTGCCTTATGGTCGCTAACAGACAACTTGATTGTGTTGTGCCTTATGGTCGCTAACAGACCACTTGATTGTGTTGTGCCTAATGGTCGCTAATAGACCACTTGATTGTGTTGTGCCTATGGTCGCTAACAGACCACTTGATTGTGCTGTGCCTTATGGTCACTAACAGACCACTTGACTGTGTTGTGCCTTATGGTCGCTAACAGACCACCTGATTGTGTTGTGCCCTATGGTCGCTAACAGACCACTTGATTGTGTTGTGCCCTATGGTCGCTAATAGACCACTTGATTGTGTTGTGCCTATGGTCGCTAACAGACCACTTGATTGTGCTGTGCCTTATGGTCGCTAACAGACCACTTGACTGTGTTGTGCCTTATGGTCGCTAACAGACCACCTGATTGTGTTGTGCCCTATGGTCGCTAACAGACCACTTGATTGTGTTGTGCCCTATGGTCGCTAACAGACCACTTGATTGTGTTGTGACTTATGGTCGCTAACAGGCCCTATGCTTGCTAACAGACCACCTTGATTGTGCCACGAACAAACCCCAAACTTTCTGCAAGTGTTCTCATCCCGAATCTAGTATCTCCGCTAATAAACCCCAGAGCCTACAAGCATTAGCGCAGCTAACAGACTTTACCATACCCATAGTAGCCTGCACACATCCTTATCCGAACTATCTCAGCCTGGCTAGTACTCATCATGCTACCCTTCTGTATCATGCCCGAGTGCACGCCTTGTAGCAGAAATAGCTATATCTCTCTCAGCAATGGACTCGCCAAGATTGGCTGTCCCAGAAACTACCCCATTCCCTGCCCTACACCCGTCCTGCCCTCCCAACCTCCTTTCCCACATAGGGCACCCACTATCCACAGTAATAAAATCAGTATTACGCCAAGTAATCCTACACCTAACCTCATTGACCATTTTGACAATATCCGGAAATCACTGAATACGCTAGATGCCCTCTCGACAGCCCACCCTAACCTCATGACCCGTAACAATAGATTAGGCTCCAGACTCCCCACGCTACGCAACAAATTGACCAACAACACCATAACCAAAGTCACTAACAAAAATATCTCTGCAAATACTACACATCTCAAAGGAGCCCTACTCAATGTTAGATCCCTTGTTGCTCACCCCACAGAAATTGCCGACATTATCTGCTCAGCTAACCTGGATTTCCTCGCCACTACTGAAACCTGGCTTCATGCCGCAGCAGGTCCTGCTCTAACCCTCGCGGTTCTAGATAACTATTCCATCCTTAGGGCTGACAGACCTAATGCCTGTGGAGGAGGTGTAGCACTTATATTCAAATCCTCGCTTGACATCAGATCTGTAACTTCCCTTCCTCTCAACTCCTGTGAGCACCTATCCATTAAAATTCAAACCACTCCTAAAAACACCATTTCCCTGGAACTAATATACAGACCTCCTGGTCCGATAGGTTCCTTTGAGGAAGATATAACCTCCCTCATAGCGGAAAAATCTAAAACTTTATCTCAAAACATCATCCTAGGTGACTTTAACTTAGGTTACAACGATCCTCACGACTCGCCAGCATCCTCCATTGCCAATGCCCTTTGCGAGCAGAACTACATTCAATTTAACTCCCTACCCACACATCAGAAAGGCAGAACCCTAGACTGGCTCGCTGCCCACAACTGCAACATTATCTGCAAAGACCCCTCCAACCACTCATTTGGACCGATCACCTCCTACTTTCATTCGACATCAGCACCAATAACCCACTCCACATACAGTGCCCACCTGCACTAGTATGTCTGACGAGAAATAAGCGGAATATCACCGCTGAAGCCCTTATCCCACTGTTTCTACCCACCCTAAACATGATACCGAATTCATCGGACCCTAACTTGTTAGTAGACATCTACAATAACGCCATGACCAAAGCTGTCGACCTTGTTGCCCCTCTCAAACTACGCAAAGGTAAACCCAAAGTTCACCTCAACGCCTGGTACACACCTGAACTTAAAATATTAAGAAATAAAAAGTCCAAATTTGAAGCCCTCTGGAAAATGAACCCTACAGAGGAACACAAAACCAATCTTACCAATGCATCCTCCCATTACAAAAAGGAAATCATTCGCACAAAAAAGGAAACCTATAACACAAGAATAAGTAATGCTAGTTCCAGTAACAAAGAATTATTCTCCATCCTGAAAGAGTTAGAAAATCCTAATCCACCCATGGACACATCCGTGAAGGACCAACGCTGGTGCACTAGCATCCAAGATGCCCTGGCGAATAAAATCACTGGACTCCAAACTAAAATTGAAAATAAAAGACTTCAATTGTCCAACAGTAGCCCCACACCTAGCCCCCCTAACCTTAGCCTACCCATTACACCTAATGTTAACCATGGCTTCACCTTCAAAAAAGTAACCGTATTAGAAGTGCAAAAAATCATAACCTCCCTCAAACCATCAAACTGTAAAGGGGATAGTTGCCCTGCACAGATTATAAAGGATGCAGCCAGAGACCTCACCCCCTTCATTTCCAAGCTCATAAATGTGTCATTCTCTACTAACTCGGTACCCGACAATCTGAAACAGTCATTTGTCCTCCCGCTTCTAAAAAAGCAAACCCTGGACCCAGCCATCCCTACAAATTACAGGCCCAGCACAACCGTCCCCTTCTTGTTAAAAATCCTTGACAGAGTGGCCTAATTGCAAATTCAGCATTACCTAGAGGCCAACCAACTACTTGGATCACGCCAGTCTGGCTTCCGGCCACAGCATGGAACAGAAACGGCCCTTGTTGATCTTAAAAGTCAGATTGACGAAATCAAAGATAAGGGCAAGGCTGCTATCTTACTCCTTCTAGATCTCTCAGCAGCCTTCGACCTGGTTGACCACAAGATACTCTACAACCACCTCTCGTCTGCCGCCCACTTCTCTCCATCGGCTGTCTCGTGGATCCAGTCCTTCCTGGCCAACCGAACCATGAGAGTCTTCTCTCCAGTGGCAACAGCAGACCCCATCCCTATCACCTGCGGTGTCCCACAAGGCTCATGTGTTTCACCGACCCTATACAACATCTTTACAAAGCCTCTCTTTGAAAAACTGGACCGTCTGGGTGTCACCTACACAAACTACGTGGATGACACCCAGATACTCCTCACTATCTCGGGCAACTACATTATCGATGTAGCTAGGATCAACGAAATCTTCTCTGTCATTCAGGCATGGATGGCCACACATGGCCTCTGCCTGAATGACGAGAAGACTGAACTGCTCATTGTTGGTGCACCAAATAACCTACAAAAACTCAGTCACAACTATTCCAATATCATAATTGATGGCAAAACTATCCCGATCGCCAAAAGTGTGAAAACACTCGGTTTCTACCTTGACGCTAACACAAACCTTACTAAACAAGTCAATTCGATCGCCTCAGCCACTGCCTACACAGGAAAACTAATCAGAGCCTGCAGACCATTTATTTCCCCTAACAGCTGCCTCACGCTAGCTAGAGCTCTTATACAATCCAAGTTAGACTACTGCAACAGCCTCTACTTAGGTGCCAACCAAGCGATAATCAGCAAACTCCAAGTCCTTCAAAATAATGTGCTACGAGCAGCGCTAAACATTCCTAGGCGTGAGCACATCTCAGCTACCAGAACCACATGCAAATGGCTTACTATCCAACATAAAATCGATCTAAAATCCCTCTGCCTCACCTACAAAGCTCTCAACCACTTAGCCCCCCCTTACCTTACTAACAAACTCACCATGAGAACCTCCATCAGAACCACGAGATCGTCCAATACCCTATGTCTCACAGTACCCAGATTTACTTCCAAAAGAGCCGGTGGCTCAAGCTTCACTGTCCTCGCCTCCCAACTCTGGAACTCCTTGCCACTGAATATCAAGGAGTCCAAATCCTTCCAGTCGTTCAGGAAACAAGCCATTGGATGGCTCCTGTCAAAAAGCCAACCTTAAGTCTGAATCAGTTCAAACTGCATACAAACTGCACATGTCTCTTTTGTTATTTCTGCTTGCTATTACTCCCATTTCTGTATACTCTGTATATACCTGCCACCTTACGATAATTGTTCTCATTGTATATTCTGTATATACTTGCTACCTTACGATTATTGTTTCCATTGTACTGTACCAGTAACCTGTACCTGTGACCTGTACCAAGCGCCCACATACTCCTGGGTCCGGAGCACTATAGAAATAAATAAACATAAACATAAACAAGAAGAGTTCAAAATAGGTCATCCCCACAAGATGTACTGACATTTGTTTACAACAATAATCTGGCAAAGGGTATGCCCAACACATGTATCGCTCTCCAGATTCTCTTAACCCTGCCTGTTTCAGTGGCAAGTGGCGAAAGAAGCTTTTCAAAGCTAAAGTTGATCAAAAGTTATATTCGATCTTCTATGATGCAAGAAAGACGTGTTGGCCTCGCAACCTTGTCAATAGAGCATGGCATTGGTCAACACATTGATATCAAGAACCTTGTTTCCACATTTGCGAAAATGAAAGCTCAGAAAGTTCATTTCTAATGTGCTTTTTCACTTGTTTTAACACACATATTCTACAAAGTCACATGCATTCCTAGACACATGTGTGTTTTATATGTCTGGGTCACCAAAGCCATTATGTATCATTCATGATGGCTTTGGTGACCCAGACAAATGTTTCATGGTTTGTCAACATGTCGCCCACTACTTCTGCTGTTCTGTTTCTTGGGTTTGTGCATGGTTTTGGAGAGTCACTCACTGTTTTTCACTTTTTTATGTGTTTTAAAAATAAGAAACATATTGAAAAGTATTGCTGCATTTATATATATCATAGTAAGTAGTAAGTATTGGGACATGTTTAGTATTTTGTACCAGGTAGTGCTGCTTATGTGCTTACAGGTGTCTAATATGTATTACCAAAATCGTTTTCCTACTGTTTGTATTGTATACATATATTTACAGAAAGGATTAGATCCACATGCCTCAGTATTACATTTGTTGTTGCTATAGTATCATTGACTTGTTTAATAAACATGTATTTATGAGACACAGAGGCTTTAATTTGACTTCTGAAACCTAACACTGCGAGTGGACGTGAGGGTGAGGAAAGGGCAATGGAATCCATCCACAGCAGAAGCCGTTAGCAATGTGTTAGGTGGAGGTAATGGGTTTGCGGCAATCGGTAACAAAATGAGGACGGTTGGTTGAGATCGGTTAGGATCTTGAGTGTAGTGGGGGGGCACCAATCTGACAGTTTGCCTATGGTGGCAAAATTCCTTGCACCGGCCCTGCCACTACCTTAGAAGTAACATACGCGCAACATCTTCACCTGTCCACCTGCCCCTCCATATTAGAGCTTGGTGCCTCTTCCCTCATTTCCCTCCTCGCCTTACATTCCAACCTCTCCTGCAATTATGTTTTTTTTAAAACAACAAAAGAAAGGTTCCTTTAGGAACCACCTTTCACAGTTAAAAAATAGAACTAAAACGAACATCCTATAGACTCCATCAATTTCACATTTCTCAGTAAAGTGCATAGACTCAATACGTTTTTCCAACATTTCCATTAGCATTTTTTCTTATGCTATGGGAATAATGTGGCGTTCATCACCCGTTCCAGGGACTGGAACGGGGGATAACGGCTCGGTAGCCCAAGTTTTCGGCCCAAGGGAAGTGTGTCTGTGTGCGCCCTGAAGCCTGCGGTCTTCGGCGCGCTATAAATAAATAAATAACGAGGCCTCCGACCATTATCCTCCATTGCAGCCCATGAAATGGGGGATAAAGGCCATTAGCACCTCTGGTTCCCAAAGGAGGAAAAACAATAGATTTTTCTTCCTACAAGATGGCCACCATAGAAAGGGAAGTTGGGGCTCTGTTCAGAGCCCCTCTTCCATTTCAACCAATACCTGGCAACTCTTGCCCACTGCATTGCCATTTTCTGCCCCGATTTCCAGTGGTATGCGGATGACACCCAACTTATTCTCAGGCTTCCCTCGGCCACCTCTTCTCCTTTTCTCATCTCCGACTATCTATCTGCCATTCAGTACTGGTGCACCGCCAATGATCTCTGCCTGAATGCAGGCAAGACCGAGATCCTCCTCATCGGAACACCTTCACCCTCCTTTCCTGTCACTCTTTGGCTGGCCTCCCTCGGCCCTCCTCCTACCCCCACCTGCGAGGCTAAGAACCTTGGGGTCATCTTTGACTCTACGCTTTCCTTCTCTGCCCACATCTCTGATGTCTCTAAAAAAATCAATCTTCCAACTGCACCTCCTCAGAGGTATTCTGCCTTTCCTCTCCTTGCCCCAGAAGCTCAATGTGTCTCAAGCCCTGGTTCAGTCTGGCTTGGACTTTTGCAACAGCCTCTTTCTAAATCTTCCTGCTTCAACTCTCCACCCTTTGCAACTTATCCAGAACATGACTGCAAGACTTGTCCTTGGCCTCAAGCCCTGCAATCGTATCTCTCCAGCCCTGAAATCTCTCCATTGGCTCCCAGTGGCTGCAAATTTTAACTTCAAGACCCTTTGCATTGTCCACAAGGCTTTCTGGGGCCTGCGCCCAAAATACATTCAGCTCTCCCTTCGACAAATACCTTCCCTCCTGAGCTCTTTGCTCCTCCACCTCTAACTTCCCCAGGTTCAGTCTTTTTTCAAAGAAACAAGCTGGGGGGAGATCTCTGTCTTAGGCTCGGGCCTCGCTCTGGAACAGCCTCCCTGCCACTCTTAAACTTGAGGAGAACCATCTCTGGTTCCGGAAGCATCTTAATACCTTCCTCTTTGCTTCTGCCTTCTCTCCTCCTCTCCCCTGTTGATCTGTTCTGTCTTGGCATTGTGCACCTGCTCACCCTCTGACTTTCGGCCCTGGTACCCGTTCACCCTGCAACCCACCAGCACTGCCTGCTGGCAATCCCTTGCACTGGGGTCTGTATCTGTAACCCTACAGTCCGCGCCTGTTTTTCTGCACTTACCTGGCACACCCTGTCTGTTGCCTTATACCTAGCACTTGCCAGTTGCTGGCTGCACTACCACTGGTTGTTGCTCTTATTATTTATTATTTTTGTTTTATTTATTTATGTACTCCTTGCTCAGCACTTTCATCCACCCCCCACCCCTACCATGTACTTTCCCCTTCTTCCTCTCCCATGCACTTGCACGTAATCAATGTCACTGGGCCCAGTAAGATAGTTGTTTTTTTTTGTTCCTCCCTTGTTCCCCTCTCTTACCTTGTCGCGCTCTGGAACACTTGCATACGAGCGCGATACAAATAAAACATCAATATCAATATCAATTTCCAGGGCAGCCTGCAGAAGGTGAAGACAGAACCCTATGACCATATTACCACGAGCACATTTTTTTTTCCCTTGCAAACCTATCCCACTTTCGAATAACTTTACCACACAGCCGGTTCCAGGTGGACATGGCCACTTTAACATCATTTTTCGTCCCTCACAGTGATGGCCAGTAGCCAGATTGTCTGGGTCATGTGGCAACTGTCCATGGCCAGAGGCTATACCTCAGTCACCAGATGTATATCACTACTTTTTTGTACCTACTTTATGACACTTGTCAACAAATAAAACACGGGCACATTTGCAAAACCATGCTTTACGGTCTTTGCCAATGCTCCTTACACGAGTTTGCTTGAAATCCGCCTATGTTTTATTTTTTCAAAAGTGTCAAAATGGATGTACATACAATAGTCATATAACATAGCCCCCACTTAACAAAATCCATTCAGTCTTTACACAAACATTGAAGGGTGGGTCTATAAACTTTCTGAAAACGGTTGTCCACATTCGTCAAACAGCAACAAAGTTATAAGCCATCTAAAAATGTTGAGACCCCCCCTCTAATTTTGCCCCCTCTTGAGAAAATCCCACCAAACTTTACAAAAACATTTATATCTAGATTTAAAATCGTTTTGCAAACTTTTGTGCAGCTTCGTCAAATGGAACCACATTTATAAACCTTTACAATATTTTGAGACCCCCATTTAAATTTGTTCCCTCTTGACAGAACAGCTCCACACTTTCCAAAACCATTGCAAATCAAGTCTAGAATAATATTCCAAAATTTCATGCAGTTTCATTGAGTGGCGCCAAAGTTATAAGCAACGTGAAGTCTGTGAATCCAACATAGCGGGCGTTTCAAAAAATCGGACACACTTCACGCTTTTCACCTTCCAATCAGGCGGCCCATCCGATGTCCGGGGACATCACGTCGCCCTCTAGGCCAATCGGATGCCCATCCGCGGACCAAACAGGGAAGTGGGTGCCCAGACCGGACCCAGATATCACAAATTCTTTGTTCTATTTTTTGGTCGTTTTAAAAAAAAATACTGGACGGATTTACACCAAATTTACAAAAGCACACTTTCGGGACCAAGCCGCCGCTGCTGCCGTACATTTGGTGAAAATCCGTCCAGTGGTTTAGGCTGTAGGCATGAGCAACATTTTATTCCATTGCGTCTATGAAAGAAAAATAAATGTGGGACCCCCCTATAACTTCGGCCTGAAAATTCAGAGCGGGCAGATACTTTATTTTGCAAAGTTTGGTGAGGATTCGTCCAGGGGGAGCGAAGTTAAAAGCCGGCCAAAAAGTGTTCTTCCTATTTGTATTTGTATTTATTTATTTGTATAGAGTGTCAAGGCCCAGAGGCAACTGAGCGCTGTTCTTGGAAAAAATATGCATTTATACAGATAACACTAGTTATAAATAGAAATAGCGATATTACAGGTTCAATGGTTTGCAAAACATCTATACAATTAGATAATAAAGCTGATATAGTAATCATACATTGATACAGAAAATGGCATAAAGTATACAGATAGGCGAAAAGTATGTACAGAAGTAGTAACAGTGGTGAATGAGGTACGTTAGTGTCAGGGGGATATGATCCTGGTCTAAAAGCCAAGTTTTGGCCTTATTACGGAACACCGTGAAGGAGGGTTCTGACCTCATAGAGACGGGTAGTGTGTTCCATGTTTTGGCAGCCAGGACAGGGAAACTAACCCCGCCAGCTCGTTGTTGGTTAAATCTTGGTATGGTGACACTGTAGGACTGTGCTGATCTACTAGGTCGCGCTGATGTGTGTCGAACTATGGTGTCACAAAGGTATGAGGGCGCCTGGTTGTTGAGGCATTTGTGTGTTATTGATAAGGATTTGAGGTCTGTCATTTGCTTGATATTGAGCCATTTAAGGTTTTGTCTAGCTGATGTGATATGCTGTTTCCTAGGGATATTGCAGGCTGATCTGACTGCATTATTTTGCATGACTTGTATTTTGTTGATGTTATGTCCTAGGTATAGTGCATTACAATAGTCTAACTTCGATAGTACTAAGGCTCTTGCTACTGTAGTGCAGTTATTTGAAGATAAATATGGGCGACATGCTGTGATAAGTTTACATGTGTATTATGTAGCTGAGGCTAACGCATTTGTTTGTCTTGTGAGGGACAGTGTGGAATCAAGGTAGATACCAAGTGTTTTCACATCATTGGCAACTTTAATGATGTTGCCGTCAATGTTGAAGGTTTTGAATGACTGTCCTAGTTTGTTCAGGTTGTGTGGAGAACCAAGCAAAAGTAGTTCAGTTTTATCATCGTTTAAACATAAACCATGCTTGACCATCCATATTTGTATCATACTATATATGTCATTCAACTTTTTGCTATCTGGAGCGTAGTCACCGGTGATGGGTATGAGTACCTGGGTATCGTGCGCATAGTTTATATACGTAACACCCAGGTAATCAAGTATGTCAAATAAAGGCTTGGTGAAAACGTTCTAGAGTGGCGGGGACACACAGGACCCTTGAGGGACTCCACAGGAGACTGGTGAGGGGGAAGCTGATGCAGTGGCTTCAAAGACCCTCATGGATCTATTGCTAAGGAAAGATTTGATCGTTAGCATGCATGGAGAAGTGCGCTGCAGATGACAAGTGTTTACAGAGGATTTCATGGTTCACCAGATCGAATGCTGCGGATAGGTCGAGTAATAGGAGGAGGGAAGACTTTCCTTTATCTTGAATTTGTGTCTTTAAGTCTAAGAGTGCAGTTTCAGTCCTGTGTCTTGGTCTAAAATCTGATTGTCTTAGGCCTAGTAAGTTGTTAGTTTCCAAATATTGCTGAATTTGGAGGTATGCTGCACGGTCCAATATTTTTAACAAGAATGGTACCATTGTGATAGGTCTATAATTAGATGGGTTATTTGGATTTAGTGTAGAATTTTTCAAAGAGGGAGTACCCAAGCATCTTTCAAATTGGTAGGTACAATGCTTGATTCGAAGGATACATTAATAAATGTAGTGATAAAGGTAGCAAGTGCAGTAGTAGCTTCCTAATAATCGTAGCTGGGCAGACATCACCCTTACAGTTGGATGGTTTGAGTTTGAGTATGATTAACTCTACTTCTTTAATGGATAGAGGTTTAGAAGTTGAATTGTGGCAGGCTCTGGTCAGTGGTAGGAGGCGGTTTCTGTGGTAAGGCATGATCTATGAGATTCTTTTTAGTAGACATTTTATTGAGGAGAGTGATTTTGTCTTGTAATGCATTCTGAATATTGGTGCACCACAAGGTGTCCTTGGTGCAAGAATCAGGTGTAGGAGCAAGTGATTCCAATTCTTTGAGAATGTTGAACAGTTCCTTAGTATTGGAAATGGCTTTCGCAATTCGGTCGCTATAGTTATCTTTTTTACCCTGAATGATAGCTATTTTGTAATTGAAGGAGGCTGCTGTGAATACATCTTTATTTTGTTTAGAGGGGGAATTTTTCCAGGTAGTTTCTGCTGAGCGTTTCTCTTTCCTAAGTAACTTTAGATGAGGTGTGTACCATTTATTAATGTGGGTACAGGGTTTTGATTTCTGTAGTTTTAGTGGGGCTATTTTGTTGATGGCTTTGAGGATAGTTTCATTGTAAAAATTAACTAGCTCAGATGGATCTGAGAGAATGGTTGTAGGATGCGTTATAGGTCGTAGTAGTGGTAGCAGGTTTTCAAGTGTGAGATTACGTTTGCTTCTTGTCATGGATGCAGGGGCTTGGGCGGGTGGAGGTTGTGGTCTAGTTTTGTCAATGGAGAAGGTGATTAAGTGGTGGTCAGTCCACGCACATGGTGTGTTCGCCAAAACATTAATGCTGCAATTGAGGTCTGCCAGCCAGTCAAGTGTACGACCTTTGTTCTGAGTTAGACTAGTGATACGGTGAGTGAACCCTAGTTTAGAAATGGTATCCTTAAGGGAAGATGCTTTAGAGTCTTTAGGGTTATTCAACCCCAGGTTAAAGTCTCCTAGAATTATGATTTGGGATTTGCATTTTGTGTTAGCTGATAGTAGATGAGATATATCATCTTCGAATGTAGTAGTATTACCAGGGGGTCGGTAAATCAAATGCATGGTAATGGTATATGTGGCAGATGTAGATAGTTTAGCTGAGAGTAGTTCAGTGGAGGGTAGAGGCTGGTTGTTAATCATTCTTAATTCTAGTGTTGTTTTATAGATAAATGCGATGCTATGAGTTGAGCAACTTAACCATAATTACACGCCCGCTTCCGCAGGCTGTGTAATATATATATATATATGATCAGTATTGAGATTTGTCAGATTAGCGTCAAGAAAATATGTATCAATTGTTTGTTTTTCTAACTGATGACTCTCGAATATATCAGCATTCAGCTGAATGTCTCAGCCTGCCACTTTAAATATTTCCCTGCCAAAATTCCACTGCCAAGCGAGTTTCAGAATGCCACAATGAGTCCCATATTTCCATGCTGCAAGCAAGAGGGTCAGATATGACTTTGTTGCCCTAATGTCAGACAGTTTGTACTATGGTACAAACCCCAATATGATGCTCTTGGCAGAACTAGGCTTCTTGCAATGTTTCAAAAAAAGGTGTTTATCTGGCAATGTTTTCAAACATACACAAATTAACATTCTATTCAATTAATTGATTGGTCCAACACCTGTTCTACTCAAAATATGAGCTACTTCGGGGCCTAAGATCAATGATAATTTTTAGAAACCATGTATGGTCTATTGGTTCTAATTCAGACATAATGAAATTGTATGTTGAAGAAACAAAAAGGTTAAGATTTCAAATTAAATGTTTGGCAAAGAGCAAACACCGAGAAAAAATAACAACAAATAAGAGAAAACGATTTGAAAAGCTGATTAGTTAGGAAAATCTTGTACAAATTAAAAGAGAAAATGTTGCATCAGAATGAGTAAGTAAATTAAACAAGTGAGAACTGTTAGTTCCTGTTTAGTTGAGATACATTTTGTTGTATTTGGTTGCAAATAGTGCTTTTGATATAAGGTATTTATCGCTCTGGTATCTACATGGAATATTCATGATGGTTTGATATGGTCCTAATTGAGAATTGCATTTCCATTATATTTTATAACAATACTTTTTGTACCAAATGTAGATAGAAAATTGAAATGTGTGAAATTTCAGATTTATAAAATATGCCTTATCTCAACCTTACAGTTGAGTGCTATACTATGTATGTATTTAATTAATGTATTTTATGTTTTATATATGGCTCCACACACCCAAAGGTCTCATGGCACCCAGACAGACAAACAGATAAGAAAACAAAGAGAAAACAATAAGGGAGATCTAATTAATCCATACCTTTATTAAAAAGAGGAGTTCTCAAATTGTTTTTGAATTTTCATAGGGCAGGAAAGATTCTGAATTTCAGAGGGAAAGTCATTCCAAATTCTTGAGGCCCATGTATCAAAACTTGTGCCACCATATTTAACCAGTTTAAAACCAGGTTGACAAAGCAAAAGACTTTTGTTGGAGCGAAGTGTTCTGGTGACTGGCTTAACTTGTAGCAGGTCCATAAGCTATTGCGGGCCAAGCCCACAAATACATATTTCTGTGCCAAAGACATAACTTTATGGTGAATTCAATGTTTGACCGGAAGTTAATGAAGGGAACGTCTGAAAGGAGTTACGTGTTCCTTGTGTGGCTGAGACAGCTCCATTCTGAAGAACTTGCAATTTATTAAGGTTCTTCTTAGAAATTCCCTTTAGCATACTATTACAATAGTCAGGCCTGGAATTGACTAGAGCTGTAGCTGGAAGAGCTCTATTTTCCAATGTGTGATGCAGCCGAATTTGGTGGAGTAATTGTCACACTCACCTGTGTCTCTGCAGGAGCGATGGATGAGCCTCCTTTGACCCCGAGTTCTCACTTCCCCTGTTTTGCCCGGAGTAACACCTGTCAAATACAAGATGTACACTCAGACCAGAAATCCCCTGATTCCCCTTGCCCTTCCCTTCTTATTGTTTGTGCTGTGATGTCCCTTAAGGGGCTTACCTTGATTTTTAGTAGGGTGTGCACTCCATCGCAGGGGCGCGATTCACTCGTAGGGATGGTGCCAATATCTGTTGGCTGAGTTCTGATGCCACACGCTGTTATGTGCCTTCACAGCGAGGGAGAGTGTCCAATATGCCAGTTTCTTCAGTAGCTAAATAGTCCTGTCCACAAAGTGAACGTTGCGCGGTGGATGTTGAGTGTCCAGAATTGTCTGTATTGTCCTTATTTGCCAAGGTATGTTTTGGGTGAGTAGCGCTGCCTGTAGAAGTCAGCCGCTGGTAGGTATGCGCAGCGTCATAGGTTCGTGCGCACCAGGTAATGTCTCTCCTTTTCCTTGCAGGAATGGTTTATGGAGTGCTAGCGCCTCGAGACTGGGTTCAGCGCTACTGGAGACTTGGTAGTCTGGTAAGTAGAAACTGTGGTAAGAACGCACCGCATTATTGGAGAGTGCGCAGTGAATAATGCCACCACATTATTGGAGCGAGTGCAATGAATAATGTCTCTTCTTTCTTTTGCAGGGCTTTGAGCGCTCGGACTACTGACCTGGATTCCAGCGTAGTAAGAAGATTCGGTGAGTATGCAAGTGCGCGCGCTAACAAGTTCTTCTTTGTGCTTACAGGTGCTGGTGTAGGATTCCCCTCTTGACCGGAGAAGGCTGTGGCGTGGAGAAAGCACGAGGGTAGATCCGGAGCAGGTAAGCAGAAGCAAAATGATCCGGAGCAGGTAAACAGAAGCAGGATGATCCGGAGCAGGTAAGCAGAAGCAAGATGATCCGGTGCAGGTAAACAGAAGCAGGATGATCCAGAGCAGGTAAGCAGAGCATGTTGATCCAGAGAACGGCGAGTGTGTTGCTGATGCAGCTCACAGTAAACAACACGAAGCACTGGAAGAATCTTGGGTGTGGCTTATATAGCCAGCCACACCCAAACACTAGAGAGCTCATGATGTATCATGCACTTCCTGTTTGGCAACAGGAAGTGGTAACCAGGAAGTTACTATAAACACCAGGAAGGAATGAAAAGAAAGTATCTGCTATGGGCCTTTTGTGTGCCTAGGCCAGGCCTGCCAAGCCTCTACCCATCTTACCCCAACTACCTGCCTGGTACCCATGACAGTTTTCCCCCTCAAGATCCCTCCCAATGGTGTGTGTATGGGTTTTGGTTTATCCGGATAGTCCCGATGGAATCTTCGCACCAATCGAGGGGCATGCACGTGTGTGCTGGGTTCCCATGATCTTTCCTGCGGTCCGTAACCCTTCCAATCAATTAAGTAATACAGGGTCTTTCTTACTAGTTTTGAATCTAATATATTCTTTACCTCGTATTCTCGTTCTTCTTCCCCCACTTGTATGGGTGCGGGAGGTGTGGAAGTTCGAGTTTCTGGGTGTGCTGGTTTTAATAGTGACACATTAAATACGGGTGTATAAGCATATGTTGAGGTAACGCCAGTCTCATGGCTGCTGGATTAATCACTGCCTCAATAGTATATGGGCCAATGTATCTAGGCTGACATTTTTTGGGACCTTTTAAAGCAATGTGTCCGGTTGCCAGCCAGACCGAATCTCCCACTTGATAATCTGGGGCTTTTTGGCAATGGCGGTCAGCGTTTCTTTTCTGTGTTTCTTTGGCTTGCTGTAGGTTCTTGCTGGCCTCTCTGGCTGCTTTCATGATGCTGGCATGCAGATTCTTTACTGCGGGCATCTCTATGTTTTCTGGCGGGTCGTAGACAGATGTTCTGGGGTTTCGACCAAATATAGTAAAGAAGGGTGGTGCTTGGGTTGATGAGTGTGTTGAATTGTTGTAGGCATACTCTGCCATCCATAGTATTTCAGTCCAACTATGGCTTGTTTGGTGTAATAGACAGCGCAAATACTGTTCCATGGTCTGGTTTGTGCGCTCGGTTTGGCCGTCTGTTTGAGGATGGTGACTAGAAGACAGACGGATTTCTACTCTTGCCAGGGCACAGCATTTCTTCCAAAAACGAGATACAAATTGGCTGCCTCTGTCAGAAACGATTATGGTGGGGAATACACGTAACTTGACGATTCGGTCTAGAAAAACCTGTGCCAGAGTCAGAGCAGAGGGAATACCTTTCAGAGCTATGAAATGGGCCGTTTTAGAGAAGAGGTCAACTACTACGAGGATGGTATTATAACCTGAGCTAGGAGGTAAGTCAGTCACAAAGTCCATTGAGACTGTGTGCCAGGGCGCTGCTGGAATGGTGATTGGCTGAAGGAGGCCGGCTGGTTTTTGCCTGGATGTCTTGTGTTGTGCACACACCTCACAAGTGCCTATGTAGGTAGCAATATCCTCTCGCCAAGTTGGCCACCAATAAGATTTGCTTACTTTCGTCATGGTCTTTGCTATACCTGGATTGTCACAGGTTCCCCCCTTCTCACCTGTTTGTGTTCTTTCTTCGATGGAGTCTTCCTGCATACGCTACGGGTCTTATATAAGCCCGCGCAAATGTCCTCAGTTTCCAGCGTGCGTTCCATGATCCGAGTCCTGGATTGTTCAGAATGTCCGGGGATTCCTGGAAGCGGCAAAGCTTACACTCGGCAGAATGTACGCAGTGATCCGGGATGAAAGGAGGGCATGGGGAAAGGAGGAGGTCTAAATGGAGCCAGGGACCAGGAACAAGAAGTTAGCGAGAGCGAACTTCGGCAGCACTCGTCAACCACAGTAAACAGTAGCGTTGAGATGCGCAGAGCCGCGGGGGCGTGGCCGCTTTATAGAACATGATGCATGCGGCACGGAAACTGGTGCGCAACGTTCCGCGGTCGGGGGCCATGTTGGATGTACTACTGAGTGTAAGCCTCTATGGGTCAGGGACCAGGAAGTCCAGAAGGGACGAGTCCGATGGTTCATGACAGCATGCCTCCTCCGAAGGCCTGTTCCTCCGGGTTTTGCCGCGGTGTGTAAGGTGGTACCTGTTGAGTAATCTGGGAGCATTAAGGTTTGTGAATGGTTCCCAGGTGCGTTCGCTGGGAGGGTACCCCTTCCATTCAACCAGATATTGCAGCTGACCACGTCTGTACCTGGAGTCACATATTCTGGACACTTCGTATTCCAGTTGGTCATTGACAATCACTGGTGTAGACCTTGGAGCCATCCGGGAGGACTGGACGTATGGTTTCAGTAGAGATGTATGAAACACTGGGTGGACTCTCTTCCAGGAGTCTGGTAGTTTAAGTCGGAAGGCCACTGGGTTAATTATATCCTTCATGGAGAAGGGGCCCTTGTACCGGGGGGCCAACTTATTTGGTCGTAAATGTCGGGGCAGTAGTTTCGAGGATAGCCAGACTCTTTCACCTACTGCATAGGAGGGCCCTGGTCTTCTTTTGGAGTCTGCATAGAGCTTGGTAGTAGCTCAGACCTTTTCAAGGTGTTCCTTGGCTAGTTTGTGCACGCTGATGAGGTTTTCAATCCAGGAGTCAAGTGTAGGGACTGGTGTAGGATGTGGAAGCAAGGATGGGAGAACCGAAGGATGGAACCCTTGGTTACAGAAAAAAGAGCTGGTTTTGATAGCCGAGTGATCCGAATTGTTATAGGCAAATTCAGCCACAGGTATCAAAAGTGACCAATCGTCCTGGACCTAGGTGGTGAAACAACGAAGATATTGCTCCAGGGTTTGGTTCACACGTTCAGTAGCTCCATTGGTCTGGGGATGATAACCTGAGGAGAGGGCCCGTTGGATTCCTAGTATACGGCATAGGTGTTTCCAAAATTGAGATATGTATTGGGGTCCCCTGTCTGATGTGATTTTGGAAGGTAGTCCGTGAAGTCGGAGTATGTGTTCCAGGAACATTCCAGCAAGTTCTGAGGAAGATGGTAGTTTGTATAAGGGCGTAAAATGAGCCATGTGAGTGAACAAGTCTATGGTAACCATGATAGTTGTGTATCTCCTGGAAGGTGGCAATTCTACAATAAAATCCGTAGTAATGAATTCCCAGGGCCTTATTGGTAGTGTTGTGTTACGCTCACCTGGCTCCCACAGGGGCGCTGATCGGACCCGGACAGCTGCGGTCTCCTCCAACGTGATGCGTAGTGCAGAGATGACAGACTGGACTGGCCCGCCTAATCTCGTCTGCTTGACCCGTAGAAATATTCTCCTGCAAGTGCAGAAAGGGATTTAGCCACCCGTGGATTCTAGTAATGGCACCCCACTGTTCTCCACACTAATCACCTCCGATATTCCCTTTCAGTAATCTCACCTTATGTTTTTGAAGGATGAGCTCTCCATCCTGCGTGGAATGCAGGGGCGCGTAGATACCAGTTACTTCACTGGTTCGAAGGCGTTGGAAGAGTTCCGGATGAATATTGACTCCGAGGTTCCTGGCGAGAACCCGTAAGTATAAAGTCCAAAGAGTTCAATATGTCCGATGTTCACTCTTGTCCCATTCCCTTCTTGTGTTGCAGTCGAGTCCAAGAGAAGATTGTCTTGTGGCAGCTGATGGCGTTCAGGTAAGAGTCTGTATTACCCAACACTGTCCGGTAAAAGATGCGTGTATTTAACTTGTTGTTTTCTCTCTCCTTACAGGTGCGGTGTAAGAAGTTGCGGGATGTTAAAGAATAATGCCTCCGGTGGTAAATCAGGTAAGTCTATGGTGGTAAAAAGAGATTGTTTTTTTTGTCTCTCTCGGCTCACCTTATATTTCTTTGTCCCCTAGATGCTGGAGTTCGGCAAGGAAAATGATGGAGGCAGCGCCGAATCGAAAAATGCTGTGAAGACTGGTGAGTATGGCGCGGCGCTGCAGCTGGCGATGCGACGCGTGCGGAAATAATGTATTTTCCAAGTTCGAAGACGTGATGGATCCGGAATCAGGTAAGGAATTAAAATAAAGTCTGTGTTCTATCCTTTCCTTCTTCTTTCCTCTTTTTCTAGGAGCTCAGGATTCGAGGCGGGCGTGGCAGAAGACTGGATGCTGACTGCAGGCACGGTGAGTGTTACGCTGCTGGATGCAGAATAACGCGAAGCATGTGCTGCTGTTCGGGCGTGGTTTAAATAGCCTTCAAAGTAGTCCCTGGTAAGAAGTTCCCCAGAACCACACCTGAGTAAAAAATAGTCCCTGAAGTAAAGTAGTCCCATTCAGGCCTCACGTTGGCTTGACTTCATTGCAGCATGGTCTGCATGAGGTAAGTAATGTACATGAGCCTGGCGCCTATGGCGCCAGGACTGATTTCCTCTATGAGCCTGGTGCCAATGGCGCCAGGACTGTACCCAGACAGCCCCTATCCGGGGCTGCTGGGTTTTTGTAAGCACCTGGATGCCTGCTCCCGGGGCTGATGGGCTTGGTCCGGATGCCCGGCAGTAGGCATCATGACATGTTGGTTGGAGTAGGAGCCCCGCCGGTCTCTTGTTGTCATGCTTGTTTTGATTGCAGATTGCACAGGTTTGGATACAGCGTTGGACATCGGCTCTCATTTTAGGCCACCAAAACTGTCTTTGTATCAAATGGAGGGTATTGAAGATACCACGATGTCCTAAATGGAGGGTATCGTGGCAGAGGTTCATGATCCTTTGTCGCAGCCTTTGAGTGGGAATAACCAGGTCATTGCCTTTAAACAGATACCCATCCTTTGTTCTGAGATTCCATCGATTCTTTTCAGTCCTCGGTGGACTGGGTTTGAATACGAATGACTTCCAGGAGGCTGATTGCTTGAGCTGCAAAAATTGAGTGAGGAAACAACTTGGGAAAGGATCGATCTTCAAGAGTTTCATAGTCGGGACGTCGGGATAAGGCATCAGCAATTATATTGTGAGTTCCAGGAACATGTTGTATTTGGAACTGAAACTGCGCGAAGAAGAAAGCCCAGTGGGCTTGACGACTATTCCTACACTCCAGGGATTGTAGCACTTGAAGATTCCAATGGTCTGTACGGACCTGAACAGGATGTTTTGCCCCCAAAAGTAAATGACGCCACTCTGTAAAGGCTTGATGGATGGCTAACAGTTCCTTTTCTAGAACAGAATAAGGAGTCTTGCTGGGAGTTAGGGTTTGCGAGAGATAAGCAATGGGGTGTTCTAATTTGTCCTCGAGTTCCTGCTTGAGAACTGCTCCAATGGTGTAGTTAGTGGCATCCGTCTCCACTATGAAGACTGTGAATGGGCCTTGCTGTTTTGTGGGCGTATCTTCTGGGCAGGATAACGAGGAATCCATGGATAGACAATGAGATATACAATGTTCGGAACCAAGAAACAAGTATCCTGCTGCCCAATTGATGTATGGGTTATGCTTCTGCAACCAGGGCACACCCAGCACTATTGGATAATGGGCAGATTTTATGATGTCAAATCTGATATTCTCTCGATGATGGTTTATGCAGAGCTGGATCTCTTTGGTTTGTAAATTGATGGGTCCTGAGGAGAGAGGTCTTCCATCGATAGCTTCTACAGGCTGCATGATGCCCCGAGTTTCATATGGAATGTGGTGGGTAGTGACCCAGTCTTGATCTATAAATGTCCCCATGGCCCCACAATCCACCAATGCCAGGATAGGGTAGGTTTCTTTCTTGGATGGCGATAGGAAGGCCTGTAAGATCACTAGATTGCTTTGTCCAGGAGAGTTCAAGGATGGAATAGATGTGGAGCAAACATCTCTCTCCCGAAACTGCGCTCCATCTAGGATCGGGAGCTGGCATTTCCCGAACGCCGTGGGGGAGCCAAGGGACACTCTCTCACAAGATGTTTGTCTGAGGCACAATACATACATAACCCAGTGTGGATCCGTCGCATTCTTTCTTGCAGGGATGTGGGTCCATGAAAGGCTCCCAATTGCATAGGTTCTGGGTCTGTAGAGGGGGCAGAAAATGGCTCAGGTTTAGAGAAAGATTCTATGGAGCCTTTTTGGCAAGTCATCTTAGTCTTCTTCTTTTCCGCCTTCCTTTCCTGGATACGGAAGTCTATTTGTAAGGAGAGATCCATAAGAGCCTGGAACGAACTTGGGCAAGCTACCCTTGCTAGCTCATCTTTGATTTCCTCATTTAATCCTCTTTGAAAAAGGGTAAAGCAGGCCTCCGGGGACCAATCAGCGTCCTTGGCCAGTTGCTTGAAGCCTGTCACATAGGTCAGCATATCCTGGGAACCTTGTTGGAAGTCCAGGTGCCGCTCCTGGGCGCTGTAGACCTGTTCTGGATGGTCAAACATGGCTTTTAAAGCTTCTACAAAACCATCATAGTCATCCAGGAGGACATCTCCAGAGTTAACCAGGGGCGTAGCCCAAGTTAGTGCATTCCCTGAAAGATGTGAAATCATAAAGCCCACTTTTGCTCTAGGGGTAGAGAAGTAATGGGGCTTGAAAGTAAAGTGGACTAAACATGAATCAAGGAATCCGCGTAGGTTTTTTGATGAGCCATCATATTTATCCACAATTCCACCCAGCAATACACTTTCTTTGGTCGCGGAATCCCGTGATAGGACTAACTGTTTTAGTGCAGCATTTTCGGCCTTGAGATTCTGAACTTCTGTTGTTAACTCCTGCATGCCGCGCATGAGGTCTTGGACAGCAGCCTCCATGTCCGTATCACTGTCGGTTTGTTGGCGTCTCAATCTGTCACAGGTTTCCCCCCTTCTCACCTGTTTGTGTTCTTTCTTCGATGGAGTCTTCCTGCGTACGGAACGGGACTTATATAAGCCCGTGCGAATGTCCTCAGCTTCCAGCGTGTGTTCCGCGATCCGAGTCCTGGATCGTTCAGAATGTCCGGGGATTCCTGGAAACGGCGAAGCTTACACTCAGCAGAATGTACGTGGAGATCCGGGATGAAAGGAGGGCAAGGGGAAAGGAGATAGGTGGAGGGTTAAATGGAGCCAGGGACCAGGAACAAGAAGTTAGCAAGAGTGAACTTCGGCAGCACACGTCAACCACAGTAAACAGTAGCGTTGAGACGCGCAGAGGCGCGGGGGCGTGGCCACTTTATAGAACGTGATGCGTGCGGCACGGAAACTGGTGCGCAGCGTTCCACGGTCAGTGGCCATGTTGGATGGACTACTGAGTGTAAGCCTCTATGGGTCAGGGACCAGGAAGTCCAGAAGGGACGAGTCCGATGGTTCATGACATGGATGGGCTTCTAATAGCGAGTCGTGGTAGTCCGATATAATTGCTTGTTGCAGATTTTTCATCGGAACATCGGACTATGGTAGTTTGTCTTGAATGGTGAATTGATCTCCCTTGCAGTCCCAAGCCAGTAGGTCTTTTTCAGTCATATTTACTTTTATTGTTTCCTGCAGTGTGTTTAACTGAGATGGGCCCATGCAGAGGCCGAGAATCTTATGGCTGGGTATGATCTCCACCAGATTAGGGGAATTGTAGACTTCCTCTCCTGTGCCAATGCAGGATAACGCATCTGCTTTCCCGTTCTTAACTCCGGGGCGGTAGGTGATCACAAAGTCGTATTCCATTAAGGATAGGGCCCAACGTAGTTGTCTTGAAGACTGAGTTTTTGCTGAGCCTACGTATTGCAAGTTCGGATGATCTGTTATTATTGTGATGGTGTGTTTTGCTCCCAGTAAGTAATGTCGCCATTCGTACAGTGCGCTCTTGATTGCTAGGAGTTCTTTCTCAGAAATCACATTGTTTAATTCTGCTTGGGAGAATATTCTTGACCAAAAGGCAATGGGATGAAGGCATCCGGTTTCGGGATTTTGTTGAGACAATACGGCCCCCATGGCAATGCTTGAAGCATCCGTTTCCACGATGTACGGTAAATCAGGCTGTGGGTGTTGCCATATTGGGGCTGAGGAAAATATTTCCTTGAAGGCTCAGAAGGCTTCTTCCGCCGGTGGTGTCCATTCGAACTTTCGATGTTTGCGCAGCAAGAACGTAATTGGGTGTACAATAGGTGAGAATCCTGGCATGAAGCGTCGATAGAAATTTGCAAAACCTAGGAAACTCTGTACTCCTTTTACAGACGTGGGTGAGGACCAAGTGAGAATTGCCTCCACTTTTCTACTGTCCATCTTGATTCCCTGCGGGGTCAGTACATAGCCCAGAAACTCTACCTCAGTGACGTGAAAGGAACATTTTTCAAGTTTTGCGTACTGTTGGTTTTCACGCAGCTTGCGAAGTACTGCTCGCACATGGGTTATGTGTTCTTGGGGAGTGGTGGAGTAAATCAGAATGTCATTGATGTAGATGACTGCACAGACATCGAGCAGTTCCCGTAACACATCATTCATAAAATGCTGGAACGCAGCCGGGGCATTGCAAAGCCAAAAGGGCATGACTTGGTATTCGTACAAGCCATAGCGGGTATGGAACGCAGTCTTCCAGTAAGTCTAACTTTGTGAAAATCTTCGCTTGCCTCACCTGGTCTATGAGTACTGGTATTAGAGGTAATGGGTACTTATTTTTTATGGTGACTTGATTTAGGGCCCGGTAATCAATACACATTCTTATATCCCCCTCTTTCTTCGGTACAAAGAAAAGTGGGGAGGCGGCTGGTGACTTAGATGGCCTAATGAAACCGTTGGCCAGGTATTGGTCCAAGTAGGTGCGTAGATGAGTGTTTTCTTCCTCTGTTAATGCATAAACACGGCTGAACGGTACTTGTTCCCCTGGTAGCAGATCTATCTGGCAGTCATAAACTCGATCTGGTGGTAGCGTATTAGCTTGCTCCTTCGCGAACACATCCTGGAACTCCTTGTATTCGGCTGGTAAGTTGCCCACCAAGCCTAAACCTGCTATCCTTTCCTGTGAAGCTAACAATGTGCTTCCTTGGATCCCTTTGTTGTCGTAGCAAGAAGCGCATTCCGTGGAAAAGATTAAGGTTCGGGTTTGCCAATCTATCTTTGGGTTCTGCGTCTCTAGCCATGTCATCCCAAGAATCAGCTGGAATTGAGGTGCAGCGATAAGGTCGAATCTAATACTTTCCCTGTGGCCATCTTGGCAGATTAAGGTGAGAGTGGAAGTAAACTGTGTTACTGGTCCCAAAAGGAGCTGCGTGCCATCCACAGCTGTCACACTTTCTACGGTGTCCTTACGGTGAAATGCCAATCCCAAGGTTTTTGCAGTGTTTATGTCCAAGTAGTTTCCAATAGCCCCGCTGTCAATGAAAGACTTGAGGGCATGCATTTGGGTGGGCTGAGAAGGATCTACCAGAACCACAGGAATACTGAAATGTGAGATCTGAGTGCTCCGTTCCAGGCTCGACAGACCGATCTCTACATCTGCCGGGCATTGGAGTTTTCCGCTTCAGTGTCTTCCCTTTTGTTATCTAGTACCCCCATTGTCTTCCATGGAGGTTTAACCGTGCAGTTCCAGAGGAAGTGACCCTATTGGCCGCAATATAAGCAAAGTTTTTCCTGACACCTCCGTTCTCTCTCTGCTTTGGTGAGTGGTCTCCTGAGGAGACCCAATTGCATGGGCTCTAAGTGTGTTTCGGAGACCTGGCGATTGAACGCTTCTTTTGGTCGGACAAACACTGGTCTATGTTCTGATCTGGTTCGATCGGCCTTGCAATCCTGTAACCGGTGGTCAAGTTGCATAGTGAATCAATGTATTCACTACAATCTTCGGGAGGATTAACTACTTGTGCCAGAACATCTTTTAATTCTCCTCTCAGTCCTCGATGAAATAACGTTATTCTTTTCTCTTCTGGCCAACCTGATTCGGCTATTAGACGATTGAATGCGGCGATATATGAAATAAGATCCTGACCACCCAGTCGCATAGAGAGTAGCTCATCATCCAAGGCCTGACCTCGAGTCCGATGGGCAAATAGTTTTTCCAGTTCACGGGGGTGCTAAAGGGATGTTGCCTGGAAGTAATACCTGGATGGGTGTGACTATAGGTGCCATGGTAGGCTGCCCCTGAGGGGCACCACCTGGTACGGGTGCAAGACCAGATTGGATCTGTAAGAGCTGTCTTGCCAAGTCATCTGTTTTATCCCTGTTGACTACCAGTTCGTACCTTAAGGCATTCGTCTCAGAACGGGCTGCATGGACCTCGGCCCGTAGTTCGCCTAACAATAGGGAAAGCTGATCTACCTAAGAGGTTTCCATCGCTCGGGCAGAGGTATTGGGGACGACTTCGTGTTCTGTCACACTCCCCTGTGTCGATGCAGGAGCGATGGATGAGCCTCCTTTGACCCCGAGTTCTCACTTCCCCTGTTTCGCCTGGAGGAACACCTATCAAATACAAGATGTACACTCAGACCAGATTCCCCTTGCCCTTCCCTTCTCTCTCTTTGTGCTGTGATGTTCCTTAAGTGGCTTACATTGATTTTTAGTAGGGTGTGCACTCCATCCTGCACTCGCAGGGGCGCGATTCACTCGTAGGGATGGTGCCAATATCTGTTGGCTGAGTTCTGATGCCACACGCTGTTATGTGACTTCACAGCGAGGCAGAGTGTCCAATAGGCCAGCTTCTGCACTAGCTAAGTAGTCCTGTCCACAAAGTGAACATTGCGCGGTAGATGTTGAGTGTCCAGAATTGTCCGTATTGTCCTCATTTGCCAAGGTATGTTTTGGGTGAGTAGCGCTGCGTGTAGAAGTCAGCCGCTGGTAGGTATGCGCAGCATCAGAGGTTCGAGCGCACCAGGTAATGTCTCTCCTTTCCCTTGCAGGAATAGTTTATGGAGTGCTAGCGCCTCGAGACTGGGTTCAGCGCTTCTGGAGACTTTGTGGTCTGGTAAGTAGAAACTGTGGTAAGAACGCACCGCGTTATTGGAGAGTGCGCAGTGAATAATGTCTCTTCTTTCTTTTGCAGGGCTTTGAGCGCTTGGACTACTGACCTGGATTCCAGCATAGTAAGAGATTCGGTGAGTATGCAAGTGCGTGCGCTAACAAGTTCTTCTTTGTGCTTACAGGTGCTGGTGTAGGATTCCCCTCTTGACTGGAGAAGGCTGTGGCGTGGAGAAAGCACGAGGGTAGATCCGGAGCAGGTAAGGAGAAGCAAGATGATCCGGAGCAGGTAAACAGAAGCAGGATGATCCGGAGCAGGTAAGCAGAAGCAAGAAGATCCGGAGCAGGTAAACAGAAGCAGGATGATTCAGAGCAGGTCAGCAGAGCAGGTTGATCCGGAGCACGGTGAGTGTGTTGCTGATGCAGCTCACAGTAAACAACACGAAGCACTGGAAGAATCTTGGGTGTGGTTTATATAGCCAGCCACACCCAAACACTAGACAGCTCATGATTTATCATGCACTTCCTGTTTGGCAACAGGAAGTGGTAACCAGGAAGTTATTATAAACACCAGGAAGGAATGAAAAGAAAGTATCTGCTATGGGATTTTGTGTGCCTATGCCAGGCCTGCCAAGCCTCCACCCATCTTACCCCAACTACCTGCCTGGTACCCATGACAGTAATTTCTTAATATAGCCACACAAGGAGCTAAGATGTGTCACATGGTCCGAAAAAAGTAGTTGGGAGTCAAAATAAACTCCACACTTTTTCACACAAGATGATACTTTGATTGACTTCCAGAAATCACAAAGTGTTCATAGTTAGAATTCAGTTTGCTCAGTCGAGGCCCTGAGCCTACAATAAATAACTCTGTTTTGTTATCGGTACACGCAAGGGAGTTGGACGCCATCCAGGCTTGACCTTCTCATTCAAACCTGGGAGTCCTGGTCATAATCATTGGATAGCTACAATAAGATTTGTGAATCCTCAGCATAATTGGTGTAAATAATGCTGACGCACTCCAACAAATCAAATAGGGGTCTTGTGTATACATTAAAAAGTGTTGGTGAGGTCCACGGGGCTAGCATATGCAACATATGCAACACCCACTGCAACCCTCACTGTCTGAGGCCCCAGAAACGACCTAATCCAGGCTGCTGAACTGGTAGAACAATTGGCCCCTTCGCCCAACCTCTTTAGCAATAAGGAGTGAACAACCAGATCGAAGGCCGCAGATCGGTCCAGCAACATTAGTATGGTCATGCGCCCCTTATAAATGATGTTAGTCATATTGGCCTTTAGATAAAATAGAGCTGATTCTGTTAGATGCGTAGCCCTCAAACCAGACTGTTGAGCACCCAAGATATTGTGTTCCTCGACATTCTCCTGTAATTGAAGAAAAGCAATTCTATTGATAATCTTAATGAGGAAAGGGGTGTTAGTTATTGGTCTATAATTGCTTGCCACCGCCGGAACCAACTTTTCCTTTTTAAGTCAAGGAGTGACCCAGGCTTGTTTCAGAGAGGCAGGAACATTGGAAGTGGATGATCGCGGGAAGTAGGAAATCCAAACAATCCTTAAAGATCTGACCTTGGCAGACATCTCCTAAACATGCAGTTGGTTTAAGTTTGTTTATAATGGGCCTCATTACGACCCAGGCGCTAATGGGTTAACGGCGCCGTAAAAGGCTGCTGCGCCGTTAACCTATTAGCGCCTAATTGCGAGGTCCCTTTGCGGGACCCGACCTTAACGGCTGGTGTAGACCAGCCGTTAAAGTAGGGACCCGCAAAGGGACCTTGGTGCTAATTACGGTGCCGCAATTTGCGGCACCGTACTTAGCGCCTTCCCCATTCCCATTGAGCCCTATGGGGCAAAAATGGGAATGGGGAAGGGCCATGGAGGAAGGGGGAATTACCACCCCGCCAACCTTGTAATGGGGTGGTAATTCCCCCTTTCTCCATGGCGGAGTCGGTAACTTACCGTCATGGACCATGGTGCTAATTACACCATGGTATTCTGCCAGGTTCCTAATGAGGCCCAATGTCTTGCACGTTATCTTCAGTAACTTGGTGGTCTCATATGCTTCAGAGAGGAAATTGTCTGTTGATGTTTTGAAATTTTTTCCTTGAATTCATTCTGAATATCTTGGCACCATGCGTTGGTGACAACAGGATCCTTCTGGTGTGCCTTAACCTAAGGATAGCAAATGATTCCCTGGAACTAGATTTCGTGTTCGATATTCTGTGGTTCTAAGTTATTTGCTTGGTGGATAAAATAGTCTGTTTATAATCTTTAACAGATTTCATATATGCCCGTAAATTCTCAGTACTAGGATTCTTGTGCCAAGCTCTTTCCCAGCGCCTTTTATCCCTCCTAGTACTTAAAACATCATCACTGAACCATCTACTTTTACTGGCATCAGTTTTGATTAATTCTGAATGGATAGGAGCAAGAGTATCAATTGCTTCATGCAAACCTTGTTGGAAGCCCCCCAGAAGGTCATTAGAGTGTCTTATAATGTGGACTTTCCCAAGACTTTGAAAAACTAACGCTTCTATGCCCGACAGAGTGAGCTTTTTCAAATTCCTCACTTGTTTTACAATTCTCTGGTTGATGTCAACTCGCTGCAGTATAGATGATAATAGCATCTCCAAGGCAATTTATCAATTGTCAGACCAAGGGCAAGATGTAATATTTATGGTGTCTATGTTCAGATTATATGAAAGGAGACAATCTAGAATGTTACCATCTCAATGGATTGCAACTTTAACATAATGCTGAAATCCGATTGCTTCCAAGGCATTAGCAGTGATGCAGCTTGAGAGTCGGCTTGATTGTGAAGCCAGTGATTAAAATCCTCCACTAAAATAAAACCGGAATTGGCTTTCATATTGTCAGAGAGGAGGTACAGCAGTTGTTCTTCCAAGTCAGGTGTAACAGGGGGATGCCTGTAGCAAAGGCAAGTACTGATAGAAGTGTTATGGTCAAGATTCAATTTAACTAAAAGTGTCTCAGAGCCATCAATAACTGACGGGTTAGATCAATGGATTTAAAAAAAGTCCCTGTAAATAAGAGAAATGCCCTAAACAGGGATAACATAGCATATACCTGTGCTGGATAAATGATTATGACTGTATGTGCATAATAATGTATTTGGTGCTCACATTTCTGGCAAGCTTCCCCTCAATCCTGAGTCATTAGTTTCTTGATATAAGTTGGCTGATGTAGCTTGGAAGCTTATTTTAAGCGTGCGTTTTAACTTGAATCCTCTGGTTAATCTACGGCGATGAAGAGATATTGTGTGAGGCTACAATTATCATGCCTCTATGATGCAACATAGTAAATGATAAAATGGACATAGGTATTTAAGTTACAAACATAGTTTCTAATTGTAGGTGTTTATAGATCTGTTAGTCTTCACACACGTCCTTCCTTACAGGGTTGTTGCCTATTATTTAAGTCGTAGGAAATCAGGTGTTACTTGTAGGTTCTAGACAGACTAGTTTTGGTAAGTTTAAAGAATAGCGGTCTTATATATTTAGAAAGGATAGGCATTGGCTAATAAGTTTCAAATCTCTTACCCTGGAAGAACCAGTTGGTTCTATCCTGTGGTTCCTAGCTCACCGATTTCACTGGATTGTTCTTTTCCCTAAGCGCGGGTGTTCACCATTTTATGGTGGTGTTCCATGATGATGTCATAACATAATGTTGCCATTTTCTAATGACAACTTTCTGTAATGACATCATGACACAATGACTTACTGATGTAAATTACTGTGATCATTATTATAGTAATCTTTTCAATAATATTTACTTGATACTGACAATAGATCAGTTATTGTCAAGTTGAGATGCAAGTAGTCATTGTCATTGAGTTGGTATCTGTGCAGGGGAATAATTTCTGAATGCTCAATATTTCTGGTTAGACTCACTGAATTATCTGGGCCACACTGAGTGCTCATTTTTACTTTTCAAGTATGTTTTGCTAAGCAAAACAACATCAGAAAGAAACATTGTATCTGGATCATAATTACATTTGATGATCAACATTTGCAACTTGAATGAATTATTATGATACATTCTTAGTTGTGTACAGTGCATCATGAAATGTGATATTCATGTGATATTGAAATATGAATGAATTTATAGTGGGCAGGTAATATTTGCTTGCTGTTTTTAATTTGTTTTTCAGGTACTCATGCAGTTCATGTCTGTGCTCTGTTTCAAAGGAACACCTGTAGTTCATCATCAATGTTATGTACAAACATCAATTTTTTTGTTTTAAAGATAAGTCTGTCCTCCTTTTGACTTAATTGATGCTCAATAGTTCCTCCTCTTACAAGTTGGAATATCTTCAGAATTCCAAAGAAGCGGATAACATCAATGTTGGCAATTTGATGATTTTTGTGCAAATGGATAATTGGTGTCTGCATTCTCGATTGCTCAAAGATGCTCCATGATTCTTGTCTTGAGTTCTCTCTTTGTGCTGCCTAAGTAATACAGTCCACATATGCACTAAGTCACATAAATTACAAGTTTGGTTTTGCAATTAATGAATTGTTTGATTTGTATCTCAAACCCATTAATTAATTGGGTAATTTTGTCCATTGCATCCATTGCATAGCTGTATATTTAGCAATTGCCACATTTGTGAAAACCTTCTAGATTTTGATTCAATCCATTGTTGTCCTTCTTTATGTGTGCATATGGCTGGGACTGACTTTGTTTTTGATTGTTGCATCCTTCTGTGACAAATCTGGACCATTCATCCCTTCTCACCAGATGGGAGCCACTGTCACGATTCACTCCCTTCGCTCCCGTTCCCACCACTTGGGGGCATGATTTGGGCTTTATTCCCTACAGGACCTTCCTGATGAAACATATGCTACAATGCTCTGGTGAATTGGGAGCACTAAATCCTTATTTCAATGCTACTTCCCTTGCAGATCCATTCCAGGTTTTTGGCAGCCTGCATGCTGCTTTAATCAAAAGACTATGCTTCCCAGAATGCCTGGCCCACTGCTTCATCTCCACTCTTGCAGGACAAGGTTGGGTGGAGGATAAGCAACACCTGTGGCTGGCAGGTGCAGCAAGCAGCACACCTGAGGCATGTGCTCGTTAAGCAGCTTTAAAAGCCTCAGTTTGCTTCAGTCCAGCGCTGGTCATTGACGCAGTGGTCCTGTTTGTGGCTGGTCCCTTGTTCCTGGCTCTTAGCTTAGTGTCTGGTTCCTAGTTTCTCTTTTCGTGTTCCTTTTCCCTGGATTTCGAATTTAATGTGCTTATTAGTGATTTCTGCTTCCTGGATTCCCTTTCTGTCTTCCTCTGTTTTGCAGGCAGCACTTCCCAGTGCTTTCCTTTTTTTGTGCAGCCCAGTTTGCCTGTGTTCTATATTTCTTTGACTTTGTCCTATTCTGCTGTGAAACCTTGATCCTTTAGTCTCTCCTCGTTTCTAGATTTAGCATTTTGCCTTTTTTTTCCTGGATGGGGAGGGGGAGGTTTTGCCTTTGTAATTTCGTTTTCCCTGCTCCTGTTCCTTTACTTTCTCTTGAAATCTATTCCAGGTTTTCCCTTGCACTTCTCCATTTGTTTCCTATTGATTATTAGGTGTGATGTGAATGTTGTAACTTTGTAGCTAGCTCCTGTGTGAATGCCTATGTTTTCCTCACTATTCTGTAATCACTAGTCCTACGTCCCCTTGTTATGAGTCTTGCGTATTAAGTTATCCTCCCATTGCTGTTATAGCCTTTCTGGGTCCCGGTTTGATCAACAGGGTTTGTGGGCTAAGCTGACATTTCAGGTGGTATTTCTCGTCCTTGTGAGTATTGTCTTTAAGTTACCTTACACAATACCGTCAAAGGTGTTAGCTCCCAGATCCTGCCATTGCTTGCCCTGTATGTGGGCTTAGCGCTGTCAGTACCTGTAACAGCAATTGTGGGTAAGGAGCTTGCTGACTTTCTTTGTAATTATAAGGAGTGTCCAGGTGCTTACCCAGCATCCCATTTCATATATTTGTATTGTTATCCCACTCTACTTGCACATCCTGGGCTTTAGTGTCCATGTGGTTTGACTCAAAGCTATTCACTGTGTGATCTTGTGCACATTTCCATTGCCATATTCACTGCCTTTGTCCTCTCATGACAGAATGACCAGCGCGCTATTCCCATTGAATATGGTAAACTTAAGAATGAAAGGCAGGAAAGCCTCTAACAAGTTTGTACAGAAAGTTTCCACCACATTTACTGGCAACAATCAAATCACCTGTTCTGACATGAATGAACTCCTTGTCACAAATGGGCATTTAGGTGCAGAGTATTTTTCCCACAGAATGGCAGATTTTACATTGCCAGATCCTAGTTCTGTCTTTTATTCCGATACAGATTTTATATCGGCACAAGCCTTAGCAGTAGAAATCAACACACTGTTAGGTTTACTACACAAGAGCACCTCTGTTGTTGAACCCCATGTTTCCAGTTATGCTTCTCCTCAGATTGAACAGTTTCATGATAGAAATATAAAGAATGGAGGGGTTCCTTGCATAACTTCTGTTTTCTACCCTGTCTGTAGCATACTCCTCTGTACAACAGCATGCTGTAGTCCATAATGCCAACAGGTCTGATGTTAATAGTTTGCTTAAGGGAAACACAGACCAAGTTGGTAAAAGAGAGAAGAAATCACAGAACCTGCAACCAGTGAATGACAATGTGCAAACAGTGCACATCCAGATTGCTAGTGCAGGATCCAGCCCTGATGTTACCATGCCTCTCACTGTGCCTACTGATAATGATGTACAGTTAATGCATGACATGCTAAAAGCTAAGCTGGAGGAGTTAAGACACAAATCTGTTTCTTTACAAGAGGAGAATAAAACCTTGCAGTCTTTACTGAATACACCTCAGACCTTATCTCTTGTTGATGAAGTGAACACTGTGCACTCCCTGTGTGCAGAGACTTTAGTAGACCATGATATTTGTCAATATGTAAGATCTGCTGGGAGTAAAAGTCTTTCTTCTAGTGCAGTGCTTAATCTAGGGGAAAGGGGGCCTCATTAGGAGTGTGCCGGTCGCAATAACAACGGTGCCGGTAAGCTACTGCCACCGTTGTTACTGGAAAGGCACACTCCGAGTTCTGCTGGTGGGTGCCATCCCGCATGCCAGGTCTGACCTGGTGGGCGTACATCACCAGCCAGCAGACTTTGACGGAAGCACCAGCACTGTTGCACACAGTGTCGGTGCTTCCATCCTCATCATTCCCATTTGAGTCCCAGGGGATTCAAATGCGAATGGGGAGTAATATATTCCGGCACCAGGGCTGTAATGCCCCAGTAATTCCCCATTGCCAGGCGCCGGAAAAAAACAAGACACTGGCGGCAGCCGTGCCGTTTTTACCAGCATGGCTACCGCCAGGGTCGTAATGAGGCCCAGTGTCTGGCATGGGTCCTTCTGTTTGTCACAGACTCCAGTTAGCTGAAGATGTTCTATGCAGGCCTGTACCTAACCAAACATGAGATGTCCACACACTAACACCTCACAACTATGCATCAAGTACATTACAACACATCTCCTCCCTTTCCGATGACAAGCCCAACATGAGATATCCACACACTCACTCCTCACAACTATGCATCAAGTACATTACAATACATCTCCTTCCTTTTCAATGACAAGCCCAACATGAGATCTCCAACACACTCCACCCACCTCCTCCACACAACACACAGCCCTCCTTGCATGGCACCATCGAGACAGGAACATCCATACAAGGAGAAACTCACTCCAAAGAAATACACGGTGCATCATTTAGAGATGATGCAACTCATTAAAATGTCTGGGAAAAATCCCTATGTGGCATTCACCCACCATCACTTGGGGGCAATACCTCCTTGACACCATTGTGGCAGTCACCCACAAACACTCGGAGGCGCTACCTCCCTAACACTGTTGTGGCACTCACCCACAAACACTCAGAGGCGTTACCTCCCTAACACTGTTGTGGCACTCACCCACAAACACTCGGAGGCGTTACCTCCCTAACACTGTTGTGGCACTCACCCACAAACACTCAGAGGCGTTACCCCGCTAACACTGTTGTGGCACTCAACCACACACTCAGAGGCGTTACCTCCCTAACCCTATTGTGGCACTCACCCAAAAACACTCATAGGCACAACCTCCCTAACACTATTGCGGCACTCACCCACAAACACTCAGAGGCACTACCTCCCTACACTTTGTGGCACTCACCCACACACACTCGGAGGCGCTACCTCCCTACAACATTGTGGCACTCACCCACAAACCCTCAGAGGCGCTACCTCCCTAAACTGTTGTGGCACTCACCCACAAACACTCGAAGGCGCTACCTCGCTAACACTGTTGTGGTACTCACCCACAAACACTCAGAGGCGTTACCTCCCTAACACTGTTGTGGCCTGTTGTGGCACTGACCCACAAACACTCGGAGGCGTTACCTCCGTAACACTGTTGTGGCACTCACCCACACACTCGAAGGCGTTACCTCCCACACCCTATTGTGGCACTCACCCACAAACACTCGGAGGCGCTACCTCCCTTACACTATTGTGGCACTCACCCACCCACACTCGGAGGCGTTACCTCCCTATATCATTGTGGCACTCACCCACACTGTCTAACGACATAACTCCATAATAACATTTGAATATACAGCCTTTGTGGAGTAAGGAGAAAATATTTCCATTCATTCCTATAAGTCCATGTTGTGCTGCAACTTGCCCTGAAATGCCTCAAAAGGATTACTCTAGCCACTCTCACGCCTTGCCACTAACTTGAACACATACGCACATTGAGATCATTTTCAGGAAGTCCAAATTCGTCCTTCTTAACCTAAAAAGTCTCAAATGCGTTAACTCTAATACATTTACTACCTCAAACTCACTTCCTGCACACTTCCATCCATACATACACTTCTCTCGCACCACCTGTGCACACTAATCCTTAATCTGTTACAATACTCGCATTAATAGTTCAAACCAAATGAGAAACAGTAAAGGATACACGAGTCTGCTCCTGAACATCCAACGTTATCTCCTGGCAATCCAAAACGTGTGGCAATCAACTTGAAATCACACTGCCACCATGAACTTCCTATGATGTTCACTTGTTTCCTCTGCAATCGCGGCACCCCGATACCTTACAAAGATTGGCAAGTTTCCTTCACTGCAGCGTATTAGAGCAGTCATTGTAAAAATGATGCACCGCACACATCAATCTGTCATCCCGTTCAACCGCTCTCCTCTTCCTGTGTCCATAGGCTCTCCCCTTCCTGTGCACGCCAATGCACGTAGCAAGGTCCTTTGCTCAAATGTTCATTCACATGCAGCGCACTACTTCGTCCTTCGGTTACCGGCTGGAATCAGGAACAGTGAGTCCATTCCAACACTTCACCAACTCCCTGCTTGGGCTTGTGACGTCATCAGACGCTCACACACATCAGGGCTTTATGGAGCTCTGCCATCCCAACATTCATCTCTGTACGCTGTACAAATCATACACAAAGCTCAGGCTCAGATACACCCTGGCCACTCCATTTTATTCATAGCTCTCTCTAGACTTCACAACGAGCTACCGTGCATATGGCCGTGCTTGCGTTGGATGCCTCTTGGAGCCCCACTTCTTCCCTTTTTTTAAAAAGGGCTCCGCTGCCAACTTCGGGGTCAACCACTCTGGCACTTGGGGTCACTACCAAAACAACGTGAGCATCACTCACTGTCTCCGGCGCGCTCAGCCACCAGCATCAACATGAACTTTTTATCCCCTTCTTCACTCTGCTCACGCAAACGTTAATAGCCAGCACTTAAATCCCAGTACATGGTTCTTCTCAGGAGTTACTCTTCTGCAACTTCCCCAACTACTACTTCATGCGTCTTAAGAGGGGATTCACTCCCATACTGGAACTTGCTTCCTGAGGCTTCACAGCTTTCCCCAACTATTACTTCTTCAGACCCACTTCATGCCTATGAATCCTGCGCTTTGGGGTTTTCATTATCTTCCTTATCTTATGGGGCTTAACTTCTTTACTTCTAAAACTTCTTCTTTACTTCTTAAACTTCCCCAAATCTTCTCTTCCTAATCCCCTGTGCTGTGGGCCCCTGGGTTATGGGACTTACTTCTGGATGTTTGGGGGGCAGTGGTCTCCCTCCTTCTTCTGCTGCTCCCCCCTCGCATCTTTCTTCATCTTTATGCATAGGTTCTTGAAAATCCTTGTCGCCATTGTTACAAAGCAGCTTCTGTAGACTTCTTAGGCTTATTAATAAGTTATTGTAAGTTACATAAGCGAACAACTAGGAAAGACCGCTGGGTCCCATCACCCAGGCTCAACTGACTACAATTGAACTCTGGAGCTGGACACATATCCAAACATTTCACAGGCTGTCATAGTGTTCCATGCCAGCTCACAGCTATGCATCAAGTACATTATAACAGAAACCTTGTTTCGTGCAAAAAGAGGACATGCATCCCCACCGTCTGAAATTCTCTAGCCACAAATGATAATATGGTCGGTAAATTTAACCCCTTCACATTTAACACACAAACCAGCAGGCAGCCCTGCCTTCCACCTTATTCACATCCTGCATCGCCATAGTAAAGTTGTGTCCACAAAACATTGCACCTTCAACAGAATCAACTTTCCAGATCACAAATGTCTCATGAAACAAATTCCCTATACCAGTTCCCATCATCCCCCCTGTCCCTCAAAGCCCCCAAACTACAACCTATTCGCCCTCCCTGTGGCATCCAGCCCCTCACAGTTAACATCACTGGTCTAGGATCGAACCACCAAGCACTCCCGGCCACTGGGAAATTGCAACACGTCCCACTGCTATAAGGCCCCCCTCCCCCTGCAACCAAATAATCATCAACAACACTTTTCATAAAACCTCCACCTTTGCCCGCCACCCTTGTTTGGGTCCAGCACAACTACGACTCGTGCTCCCGACTCCCGGTGTCAAATGGCTCCTGTTCCCCATGCTTCACCAACAGACTCGTTCCCCGCTAGTCACCTTACTGCCCCGCTCTGAGGTGCCACCACAACCCAAAAATTACCAAATGGACAACAACGAATGAGGTGTTAGAAGCACTCAGGATAAATTGTACACAGTTGCAGTCACACAACACATTAAGCATCAGAGATACCCCCTTGGGGGAGTGTTCGATTTCTTAAATGTTCTTGATCCTTGGACAGGCCGGCACCTGCTCTCTTTGACCCTCTGGAAGCTGTCTCCATCAGCCTCATTCCCCTCCTGAGATGGGGCCTCCGGAGGCACCCATGAGTTCACTCTTGACCCTCTGGATATCGTCTTCTGTAATCAATTCATATTTATGGCCTTCATACTCGAAAGATATAGACAAGGGGAACCCTCACCAATTGCAAACTCTCTTTTTGTTGAGCCATTGGGTAAGGGAGGCGCACATCCACCGTCTTTCTAATGTGAAGGCGGAAAGGTCTTGAAAGATTGCTATTTTGGAGGATGCAAGCATGACGGGGCCCTCTCTCCGTGCCTTATAAAGAATCTTCATTTTCTCCTCAAAATAATGAAAGCGAGCAAAAATAGATGTGGGGCCCCTAGCCCCTCCCCGGGCACTATGTGCCCTGTCAATCGTGGGTTCAGGAATCATGTCATTACCAAACAGGAGTTTTATCACCTCATAGAGGACTCTCTTTATGTCCCTTTCTGTTTCTCCTTCTTTCTCCTAAAACCCAAAAAATTTCAGTTTGTTCCTTGTCTCCCAGTTCTCAAAAGCATCCATCTTTAAAGTCATTTCTGATTCCCGTCTCTCAAGTTCCGACAACCACAAATCAATATGCACCTCCATTGTGTCCAGTAAAGATTGATTGTTCCCCAATCCTTGAAGTCTGTCATCAATATCATGTATTCGTTTGTCCATCTTGTCAAGTTTACCCCCTATGTCGGGGCAAATCCCTGTGATCTCTTCCAACAGGGCGGCTATGTCTTTCTTGGTCGAGGCCATATCGTCTGGTGCCTCAGCAATGCCCAGGTAATTCACCTCCTTCGATTCCTGAAACTGGTTAGAGCACATGAAATGGAACATGAAATGGAACAGCTCAAGTGAGGGTCTCCAATCCATCCAATTGGAACTACCATCCCTCGTGCACCTGGAAAGGAGATTATCTCTGACAGCGGATTTACCCCTGAGTGCCCCCACTGGTCCACTCATCCATGTGGTAAAATGCAATTCCACTCGATAGCTCCTAGAGGACAGGGCTGGGCTGAGCAGATGCCAAAGTTCCATTCTCCTTCACCCGTTTAGCAACCGCAAACCAATAACCAAGCTACACCCTAACGTGCCGTGAGGCATAGCCCACCTGCCGGGACGGTGATCCCCAACTCCTCCAGGCCCCCACCGACCTTGCAAACAAATCAGGTGCAGACTCCCCCTTGCGTGCAAGGGGGGTCTAAGTCTGGGGTCTCACCCCCACACCTCTCTGTCGCCAGTACCTCAAGGGAGCATCCCTCAAAAGAAGGAATACCCTACTGGCTTCTGACCCCACAGTCCACACCCCAGACAGTCCTCCAAGTCTCCAGGTGTATGCCAGGCCCTTTCCAGAGCAAGGCACTGGTCCCAGCTGCCTCTGCGCCCCTCGGCAGGGCACAACAAATCCACTCCTCAGCAGAGGAGGAAAACAGGCTTCCAACCTGCCTGCCAGAGCCGAGAGGCTGCAGCCCGCTCCTCTTCTCCACCACGGGTTCAGACAGCTGACAAGTGACTCAGGTCTCCGGGCCAAGGCAATGTCAAGGCTCAAGTGCCAGCCGGCACAACAGAATTTGGAGTGAGGGAGCGGGGTGGCATCACCTCCAAGGCCCCGACACCAAGCAGAACTCCCGAGCTACCAAAGCAATTGGCCCCAAAATGCTCCCGGGCGTGCAGCAGTGGTAGCGACCCTCCTTCAACACTCGACCTGGTCCGGGGGGAATTGGGGGCTCTCAAACCAATTCATTACAGTGGCGCACAAGCCTCACAGTTAGGCTTCCACCATCTGCGCGCCCCTGGTGGCCTCTCCATGGCTACTGATTTAGATTTTTGGTACAGTTGGCCATTGTAAAGAAAACAATTGTTGGACTACAAAGTCTAACATTTCTGGTATCCGTATAAATGATTGAACAAAAAAAACGAACAAAAATAACCAAATTATTTTACCTATTTTCTTCGAAATCTTGGGTAGCTTTTAATAAAAAATAGCTGTGGGGTGGGGCAAGGGTAGGGTATTAGTTAAGGTAGGGGTTTGAGAGGGGTTCCCCCCGCATTCTTAGAAGAAAAAGAAATTTGGTAATTTGTCCTTTTGAATTTTTTATTTTTATCATTTCATGGTAAACCAATATTTCTATATAAATATTACACTGTTCGTAGTATCTGACTGGCTTTCAATTGAAATAATGTTTGACAGCTGTCATAGCTAGGTTGTGATCTATTGAGGTGTAGAGAGCATTGACGTCAAGTGTGACCGAGAAATATTTTTCTCTCCAAACTATTTCTTTGATTTTCTAAAAATGTGGATAGAATATCTAACATAGGAGCCTAGTTTGAGCAATGTTGGATATAGAAAGGAATCTATGAATTTGGAGAAATGACAGTAATAGACCAATTCCCACTTACTATGAATCTAACCTGCAGTATGTTTTTCAAAAGGTTTATGTAGTTTGGGTAAAAAGTATAACGTTGGAGTTCTAGGGATGAATTAGATGAAATATTGTCTTTCATCCTCATTAAGAACATGTTAGCATTAAATTCTTACAACTTCGGAATTGACTGTGTAAAACAAAAAGGCACACACCTGAAACAGAAGCAGCAGTGGTCGAAGATATGTGACTATACCTGGTGAAATGAATGCAATCGTGTAGGCATAGGGTTTCCAGGAAAAGCCTCTGGGGAAAAAACCCTGTTCTGGTTACTGGAGTTGATGTCTTCTCCTGGTAGCTGGTTGTCAGGAGGTGAGAGGGGCTGGAGGAACGTTTTCATTCTAATGTTGCTAATAAAGTGTAATCAGTATTCCAGGTCTAACAATGAAAGCAGAGGTAGTTTAGAAAGAGTAGCGCTAGAGATGCACCAACTCGTAAAGGAATTGTGCTCACCACACTGTCAGTATGAGCTTGTGCTGTTACGTGGAGAGGGAAGTCCATTCTGCGGTGGTGAAGGGTCCACAGCAAGCTGTGGGTTTCTATGGCAAGATGAGAGGATCAGATAAGAGGAGAGGTGCAGAGAGCAGAATTAGTACAGGTCGTAGAGTACTACGAGTATCTCACTGGATACTTTCCTGCCGATAGCTTCAAACAAACACTGTAGCTGTGCGCGGCGCTGATGGCTCTGCAGACACGAGAGCTGACTTCCAGGTCTGCATTGCCGTGGATACCACGATGTGTCAGCCAGTAGAGGCTAAACATGGTTAAAGAAGACAGTGATAATGTTCGTACACGGGTAAGACAAACATGTAAAAGTCGTCTATGAGAATGTGTAACTGTTTCTACATACTGAGAACGCTGTAACTGAATGGAGCATAGATAATTCTGAGATGTCAGAGCGAGTGCAGTTGTCTCGGGTAGAGACAGATCCTGTCAGATAGAGAGCAGAAAAGTGTTAGGACAGCAGGGAGAGGTTTAGCATGGACAAAGAAACTGAAGAGACTAGCAACGAAGTTACGGAGCGTGGCTAAGAGAAGAGTAGCAACGCGTCGTTGCTGGGATCCAGCAGCTTGATAATGGGTTCCTGGCAACGGATGCGGGAACAAACTTCCCATAATCCCATGAAAGACTGGAGCACAGAACAAGCTCTGGGAAGCCATCTTGGTAGGGTAAAGGGACACCATCCCGACCCTCTTCCACTGCCACCACAGGGACCAGCGGGGACGGTGGGACATGACAGAACATCTTGTTGGTACCATTTAATTATTAGTAGTTTAGGTTTTCTTTGGCAACGCGCAAGGTTTTGTTGCCTACTTTTCTGTAACAACCTGGCATTGAGAGATGTTCTTCAGTCATTTTAATATAGTCTAGTATTTTCATCACTACCATGTTGCCTGCTTCTTTGATTACTAGATTTTTGGTAGTTGTGATTTTTCTAAGTGCTTGTCTTTCCTGGTAGCTGAGATTGGGTTTCTGGTGTTGGATTTGTTTTTGCTAGTATCTTTAGTTGTGTTCTTATGTCTTGGGTAGCTATTTCAAAAAGGTATCTATATGGTTCTCGGTTGGTAAAAGCAGTAAATATGTGGAGGCTGGTTTGAAGAGTTTATCTGTTGGTTTGTCTTTATAGATGGCTACGTCTCTGGCTATTCTACTTGGGGGTATGTCCTCTTCCAGTTCCAATTGCATAAGAGTACTCTTGGCTTCAAAATCCTGCATGGTTAGACTAGATGTGTCCTGATGATAATCTTCATAGACAATTACATTTTCTTCGTAGTGAAAGAATTCCTTACGTTTCAATTTGTGAACAAATTTGAACAGATTTATATACGTGTCCTAGGTTCAAAAGAAATTCCTTTGTTTAATGCTGATATGTGTTGACTTGTGATCTGATAGATTGTATACAATATCAATCAATCAATTCAAGTTTATTTCAGAAAATACAAACAGGCTTTCCATAATAATATACAGCAGGTTAATACTAAACAAACACAGGAATTCATTAATACAATGACACACAAATCTTAAAAATGTCAAGAGAAATAATGATAAAAACACTGTTCAATTATAACCGGCAATATTTTGTCTGTCTATAAATTCTTTAAGGTGCTAATAGTAATTTCCTTCTACAGCAGGCACATGTTAAATATGTTAAAAGTGCCCAGCCCACATTTGGAGAGTCAGCCGAGAGCAGGTGTACTTGAGCGGGGCAATACTGTTTTAATTCAGTCTCTCTTAAAATTGGAATCAGAGTTGTTTTTCTGCTGTAGCCATAGGCGGGACAAATAAACACAAGATGCACCAAGTCTTCTATAGGCACTTGACACACCAAGCAAGATTTGTCTATGCTAATATTGCCCATCCATGTAGAGGTTATGGCTCTGAGTGCAAGGCAATTAAACCTTGCTCCAGTTATTATGGTTCTCTGGTTTGGACTAAGTGTCCAAATAAATATTTTTGTACAGCACACTCCTTTATAATAGCAGGTCTCTGGCTTAACGGTTACGGGAGTTCTAAAACCTCTTGACTGTCCTGGGTATAGGCCATTAATCTGGTTTTTAGATTGGAAAGTGATAGGCTTTAGTCCTGGGTGAATCGTTTTGCTTTTTTATATAATTGTCGCCAACACCAGATATCTATATTGTGACCATAACAATATTGAAGTAAACGGTATTGTCTCGAATGATATCTTTTGGTATGCGCCAAATTTTGAAACCTTTTTTAATTTGGGTGAATGTTATTAGAAAGAACACATATTGTCCAAACAATAGTTGTAAGTTTCAATAATACTTTATTTTTTCTTTGTTGTTGATTTAGCACAAGTTATTCATCACTTTGCTTAATTTTTCTATTTATATTGCAAGTTACTGTATTTCTTCCTCTTAACACATGTTTGACCTTGTATGTGACAAGGATTTTCGGGAGAGAGTCTAAAAACCAAATTGAAATCAACAATATTACATACACATTTTTGGAAGGAAGGTTCCTCTGAGAAACATTAACTTTGTATTTCTTCTGACTCCAGACTGTTAGTTTTTGTAGACAGCTGGTTTGTGATCCTTAAATTAATCAGACAATAATGGATTTGTAAAGTATTATTATATCTAGTTAGTGTTCATATATACTAATATATATTTTAGAAAGGATTGAGGGATGCTGATGCTTGTATTTTTTATATTCTGATTATCCTTTATATATTGATAGTCTGAAACCTCAGACTGATATTCTTAATAGTTAATTATACTGCTCATATTTAAAGCTTTGAATGGTTACTAAACATATAGGGCCTCATTACGAGTATGGAGGTAGTGATGCCCTTAATAAGGGCATGGCTGCCTCCATACCGGTTTCCAGTACCAGGTTCCTCCAATGAGGACTTACCGGACTATTCCAAACTTGGAGGACCCGGAAAGTCCTCATTGGAAAAACCCATCCCCATTCCCATTTGAGCCCCCATAGGGCTCAATGAGAATGGGGAGGGAGCTAATAACGAGCCCGTTAACAACGGGCCCGTTATTAGCTCCCTGGTACCCTTGCGAAAGAAAGAACACATATTGTCCAAACAATAGTTGTAAATTTCAATAGTCGAAAGAACACATATTGTCCAAACAATAGTTGTAAGTTTCAATAATACTTTATTTTTTCTTTGTTGTTGATTTAGCACAAGTTATTCATCACTTTGCTTAATTTTTCTATTTATATTGCAGTTACTGTATTTCTTCCTCTTAACACATGTTTGACCTTGTATGTGACAAGGATTTTCGGGAGAGAGTCTAAAAACCAAATTGAAATCAACAATATTACATACACATTTTTGGAAGGAAGGTTCCTCTGAGAAACATTAACTTTGTATTTCTTCTGACTCCAGACTGTTAGTTTTTGTAGACAGCTGGTTTGTGATCCTTAAATTAATCAGACAATAATGGATTTGTAAAGTATTATTATATCTAGTTAGTGTTCATATATACTAATATATATTTTAGAAAGGATTGAGGGATGCTGATGCTTGTATTTTTTATATTCTGATTATCCTTGATATATTGATAGTCTGAAACCTCAGACTGATATTCTTAATAGTTAATTATACTGCTCATATTTAAAGCTTTGAATGGTTACTAAACATATAGGGCCTCATTACGAGTATGGAGGTAGTGATGCCCTTAATAAGGGCATGGCTGCCTCCATACCGGTTTCCAGTACCAGGTTCCTCCAATGAGGACTTACCGGACTATTCCAAACTTGGAGGACCCGGAAAGTCCTCATTGGAAAAACCCATCCCCATTCCCATTTGAGCCCCCATAGGGCTCAATGAGAATGGGGAGGGAGCTAATAACGAGCCCGTTAACAACGGGCCCGTTATTAGCTCCCTGGTACCCTTGCGGGACCCGCTAAGGACGCCTAGTTTTACCAGGCATCCTTACCGGGTCCCACAAAGGGAACCTCGTAATAGGGCGTCCCCTAATGAAGGGTGCCGGTCCCGTACCGGCACCCTTCATTACGGGAGCGCCAGCCTCGTAATGAGGCCCATAGTCTTTCAACAAAGAAATTCTGCATTTAACTATTACTGTTTTATCCAAAAATTACCTCTCTTACCTTAGCCTTGGGAGATACATGTGCCTCCTTTGCTGTTCATCGGCGATCTGGAAATTACTTTTATTTCGCGGGCATTTAAGCGAGTACGCAATGACGTGTACACGACAACGTCATTGCGTATCTTAGCGCGATGCCGTGGATGCGATGCACAATGACATCACTACGTTTTTGCGCATTGTGGCCATTTTGGTTAATGAGTTATTTCCTATGTAATGGACAGGCACGCGCTTCTAATTTTGTGCCTGTTTTAGTCCTTTATAGGTAATTGTTGTTGAATGGAGTGGTTAGTATATCTTTAATCCTGGCTTGGAGAGAAAACATTTGTACATTTAACTCTTGTTTATACTGTTAAGTATGAACAAGTTTTCATATTTTCACATTCTCTAATTCCCTGGTTTAGAAACTTTCTTAAACTTAAAAATGTAAAGTTTAAGAAAGTTTCTGAACCAGGGAATTAGAGCATGTGAAAATAATGCATATTGGTTCATACTTAACAGTTTAAATATGAGTGAAATGCACAAATGTCTGTCTCCTTGCCAGGATAAAACACATGTCTTGGATTAAGGGGAGCAGCTCACCTATTGGTGGCAGTACATGACTGATTTGCATATGGCTGGACTCTTTTTGCAATGGTGCAGACGGGCTAAAAAACAGTGGTGTGCAAGGTTGCCCAGAGCAAAGCCAGTGGTTCAGATTAATTCAAAACCTTCCACCCATCACTTTTTTGGTTTTAGTTTGTCTGCCTGTGTGAGGGAGGGTATGCCCAGACGTCGGTCCCTATCTTGCTGCGCCATAGTGAACCACTAGCAGTTCGGGCAGGACTGCTCCCATTGTTGACAGTACCCTACTGATTTGCATGTGGCTGGACCCCTTTTGCAATGGTGCAGACAGACTAATAAACGGTGGTGTGGATGGTTGCCCAGAGCAATACCAGTGGTTCAGATTAATTCAAAACCTTCCACCTTTTTTGATTTTTGCATGTACAGGGCCTTGATAGGGCATACATTTTTCTGTTGTGACTATGCACACCCCCCTTTGCATTGCTGTACTGTAGTGCTGCACAATGGAATTGTGTGATGGCAATAGTACTCACCCATTATCCACGTTTGTTGGCCTGTGTGCCTCTCCATGTTTGCAGGCAGTGTACTGTTGCACAGGACCATGGCAGCGTGGGTGGAACCAGGGAAGCGGGCACAGCAGTGTGTGATGTATAGGTCAAGATCGCAGGTGACCTGGATGTTGAGGGAGTGAAAATGCTTCCTATTGCAGTATACCTGTTCATGGGCCTGGGGGGGCCACCAATGCCACATGGGTGCAGTCCAGGGCAGCAATGATATTTGACATGTGGGCAAGTGCATAACACTGTGCTTCTTGGCATTCTCCTGTGCCGGGGTGGTGGGCATGGAGATATACTGGGACACATGGCAGAGGATGGCTCCCAGCACCTGTACAAGCACCTTCAAAAATGTGGTCTGTGCAATGCTGGGCAGCATGGCCAGGGAGTGCTGGAAGGTGCCAGTTCCCAGGAGTTGCAAAACAGACACAAGCTTCAGCAGCGAGGGGCACAGCTGTCCTGACGTTTATCCTGCTATCTAGGTCTTCTTGGATTAAGGTGAGCAGATCAACTATGGGCCCCCTATTCAGTCGGTACAGGGTGACCAGCTGGTTGTCAGTGAGTGTCCATGGTGAGGGCCTAACCCGGGGTATGGGCGCTTGTCTTACGTGTCGTCTCATCCTCCTCCTCTCTTCACCCTGTGCTGGTGTTCCTGCCTGGGTAGGTCAATGCGCAGCATGAGCAGCTGCATGTCCCAGGTTGCAATGGCTAGTGGCAGCATGGAGTTTGAAAATTTGTTTGGGGAACGGTAATTGTTGTGGTAATTCCACTACTGCCACTTTTATCATATGCCGCCCAACTCATAACGACCCCCTTAGTCTAGCGATGCTTGGGATTGTAAAGCTTCTTTGAGTTGCCAACTAATGAAGAACTTTATCATTTTGATTGTCTTGATAAATTGAATAATTTTTTGTTATTTGCCATTGTTCGTTTCTCCACTTCACCTTTGCATGCTAGATGTATGCATTATAAATCACAACAAAAAAAGAAAACATATAAATGAAAACGTACAAGCACCAGAATGCAATGAAAAATCCAGGACTGCATAAGGTACTTATATGCAACATAGTAAACGAGGAGCGATATGCAATGGCCCCAATGTTTTCTTTTAGCCGAATAAACCAGCCCAAACGCTTCTCACATTGGGACAACTCTAGTGTTCTGCCCGAGTTACCCGGCAACATTCCACCCTTCAAATAGAAGGGCACCGAAACATAACAGCCTCCATCACCCATTACAATACGAAGAAGTGAAGAACAAAAGCAATGCTTAAAGATGGTAAATATGTAGTCTTACAATCAGCAGAGGAGTGCCAATGGAGTACTGGCTACTGAAGTGAAAGTATGGCACAGCAGGGGTTTACAACATGTCATCCATCAATAATGTATCAGCTGCATGCCAGTAACCCTAAGCACCAGTTCTCATGGAAAGTGGTTGCCAGACAACCCATGTCTTCCTGAACATCAGTGAGACTGACACAATAAGTGACTTTGCCACCTTGGCAGCCCCATATATCCCTGAAACTGATACAACTGCATGAAGCCAATATCTAGAGGCGGGATGTCATGCAGAGCTGTTCTATTAATCTCAGAAACCAATGTTCATGCTCACCACCTGTATCATTTACAGATGGGAAGTATTCAATATGCCTGACACAGATGGGAAGTATCCAATTATATATGCATCAAGGACAATTGTGACCATTTTTCTGAGTGGTTTGGGCTAGTTCAGCGGTTTTCGGGAGAGTATTGGGATCTGAGAGATGGGGAACTAATCAGGGAGACTTGGTTATGTAGCAATGTAAAAGCTCTTCCTGGAGGCGATAACTCTGCTCCCAAACCCTTATAGTGTCTACATGTACTGTAGTTCTCGTTGAGATTGATGTTGATATTGAGAAAGAGATGCATTCTTAGAACATTATATAAATAGCTGAAGTATCTTCTGAACCAGGGTACATTCTATATTTAGTCTACACGTTTAGCCACGCCCCAATCCGCCCCCCCTCTAAACTATTTTCAAACTGCCATATTCCCTGCCCCCAAATGCCTTACATCAGAGAATTAATTATGTCACAAGTCATTAGACAAAAGATGTACTTTTCTCCAAACTTACCAACTGCAAATATACAGCCGCACGATAGCCAGCACCTTCCAGGACACAACCGAAAGTAACACGTTCACCTCTGTTTCCTTCCTGAACCCGTTGCCATGAAACAGGCAGTTTAGACGTTAACAATGATCCTGTCAACGCTTCTGTTTTGAACAAACTAGTGCAGACTCGTTTTATTTTCACTTCTGCTGGAGTTCAACAGAAAAGGGCACTCTCTATTTAAACATGAAACTGTTAATACGAATGTATTTTTGTGAAAAACATCAGCATCTTTAAATATGAATAAATAGTTTTTGTGGTCTCTTCTGAATGGGCCAATCACACTGCAAGGTGCCAAAAGCAGAATCTGTACATGGGAAGTATAGTAACTAAATTATACTGCACCATAAGCCTCTGATTATGGGAGCTGTCCGTTAAAATGAAATATGGTAATTTCTGAATATACCTTAAACAAGCATTGACAAAGCCATAAGTTTAGAGTTTTAGCGAATTGCTGTTGGTTTGTCTATGTTGAGCATGAAAAGGAGTGTGTTATTTAATGTGTAAAATCATGATTATGTTAATGCAACAAACAATATTGTGTGTAATGTCTGTCCACAGGAGTGTGCCAGTGCACGTTAGGTGGTCAGTGTTGGGACGGGCCAGAAAAAACTTGTAATTTTGTAGCCAGCCTAGTGTTCTGTGTCAGCTTCCATGTTTTTGTGGCAATAGGGCCTTTGGTTTGGGGTGTGATGGGTTCCAGGCAGGCCGGCTTGTTGGGTGTGGAGAGTGATGGGAGGGCAGGGGCTACAATAAAAGTTGGGGAAAGGCCTGTTCAGCTTTTTTGGTCATTCAGCACTCCCCATAACAAGGGGTGCCACCTGCTTTTATTCTGCTGTCCTTCCTCGCCACCCAACCCTTTGTCTCTCCAGCATATCTCCCTGCACAATGCCGGCATTGCTTTCCTGGTACTGTGCCCAGCATCCTGGGTTCCTGATCATAACCTGAGAATTTGGCTCACCCTTCCTTCCTACTGATGGAGGGCAGGTTGACGGTTACCCCTCCTTCTGAGGTCACACTTGTGGAGGACAACGTTGGGCTGCAATTTTGTTTGTGTCAAATGTTGGGTGCCCAAGCATTGCATAGCTTTGGCATAAAGGTGTCATTTTTCAGCTGCATAAGAAATACAAAAAAATGGCCTGGATGGAATGTGGGCTTGATACCTTTTGCTCATATCTGTGGTGTTATACATGTATGCCAAGATAATGACCAGTGGCAGATTCTCTGTGTTATATTCATCTTTGTCACTTTGAAATGATTCAGAACAGCCATCTCTGCCTGCAGAAAAACAACTTCCAGAATGTTAAACGGTGGCTTGTGCTATAAACCCGCTCCTGGAATATCAAAGACTTTCCGTCCAATATGTCCTTTCCAGCTACTTCATTTATTGTAAAAGAGCAAAGTGCAAAGGTAATGGTCATATGTCTGCCTCCAGTTAGACTCAAGATTTATGTTAAAGTTGAATGATAAGAACTCTCATTTCACTTTTATAACAGTTTTCCAAATGTGGCCACCTGCTGCTGCTGAATGCTGTAGTGATAACAAGCATTGGCAAAGCCAATAGTTGTGCATGATGTTTAGTGTAGGCCAGTTCATGTAAATGATAGGAGATGGTAACAGTAATGTTTTCCTTTATGCAGAAAAGTTAAAGCCTGGTAGTAGACAATTATTATTTTGTTTGGTAAGGAAAAACTAAAGACTATTATTAACATGGTATTCACTATATTAGCTTGCGTGTATAAATCGTAGGGTATAAGATGTATGTTAAAAATAAATAGGGGAACAATGTCTGCCTGTGCAATAGTCAAATCTGATTTTGGGCATACCCATGTCTGCACTATGTTGATTATTTGTGAGCGTTTAGTATGGATTGATGTGAGGGCCTGCAAAAATGGAAATATTCGAGAAAATAAAATGTTTCTCTGTTTTATCCAAACACTTTTGGTGTCTGGGAGGGGTTTCCCAGTGAATTCTCCTCATCAGGAGCTGCTTAGCTTGAACATTGGGAGATGAGTATCTGTGATCTCTATTCTCTGTGACTATGTTAATTCCTTGGTCACTGATTTAAATGCAGATGCTAGGAAACATGCTGCCCATGCTTTCCATCTGAGACCGGTCTTTATCCCAGATGTGTTTAGAAATGTAAATTTATATTTTGTCCATTTGAAGTTTACATTGTTATGGAATGAAACACCGGCATCTTTCCTCATTTTGTTTAACTGCACACTTCATCCTGTTTCCGTGAATACTTCAACAAAAAAAACAATTGAATTGAAAATATCTCCATGAGTAGGGACGAGCACTGTATCTTTCTTAATTGTAGCATTGCCCTTATCTGACTCGTTTAGTGGTGAAAGATCTCTAGGAGTGAATAACAGCCCCTCTGAAGCAAGAGCACGCCATCTGCACCCCTTCACCGCTCTGATTGAACTCCATCCTCTTTCAAGCACATCTCAGTCCAACCCATCACTTCCACCTCTCTTACTCTTCTCCTCATCTCCTGCTCACTGGGCACCCTCCTTCTCTTCTTGACCACTTACTTGAACACTACCAGATGGTCTCACTGCAGTCATAATGGGTAACCTCACCTTTTCCAATATGTCTAAGGCCCAACAGCTCCAACTTAATTCCATTCCTTCTGACAACTCACAACCTACATAAAATTCCAACCCACACCCAATACAACCTTCTCAATCTCATATACCTATTGTCTACCCTGGTCTCCGCTGCTCCCACAATCGAACCCTCCATATCTGATGAGTCTCATATTCACCTCACAATATCTCCCCATCCTCATTTATCATGAAATGTAAGCTCCTTCTCTTCCAGTTACTCAATCCATGGATCTCACCTTTACTGAAGTGAACTCTGCACCAGCCACCCTCTTCAATGATCATCGCACTGCCCACTCCTTTAACCCCTCTTGCCCACGCCCTTACTCATGGATTACCAAAGCCATTCAGCTGCAGAGGACAATGATGCATTGCTGCATACTCACTGGAGCATAGGCCAATCCTCGGGCTTAGCACTACCCAGAAGCCCAAAAGGGCTCTCTAATGTCCCCGACCACAGCTTTTGGCACAGACAGGCTGTCAAAGATCCTCCAGGCCATGCATCCCAAGCCAACAATCAATCTGTTTTCTCCTCTCTGACCCCCAATGATTTGGCCTTCTACAATCAACAAAATATGGGACCCCGTGCCCACCCTTCTACCTCTCCCAACTGCTCACTCCAATCTTCCCCATTCTTCCTATACTCTCCTCCCTATGTCACGTCTTCCTCCCCTCCCCCACTGAAGTTCTACCCTTTCACTCTGCCAACCCATCCTGAGCTTCATGTGACCTCTTGGCAACACACATCATTCCAGAACCTGCACCTGTCACCTCCACGCACCTCTCTTCTTGATTCTACCTCTCTCTCTTAAACAGGATCTTCCCATCTCGTTACAAAATAACCACATCCATGCCTCTACAACAGAAACAAAGTGCTAACCCAAACAACCTCTCATTCAACCTATCTTTTTCCTTCATTACCACTCTAAATTCCTTGACAGTGTTGCCTCCAATCTGGATTCCAGTCGAAGCTCTCTACTGATACTACTTTCATTGAAATCACCAATTCTCTTAGCACTGCCTGGCACTCTCATGTCTTCTCCATTCTCATCCTTCTAGTCCTTTCCACTGCATACCATCCCTCGATTCTTCAAACTATTTCCCCTTGACTTCAAGGACACCATAATCAAATGGGTGTCCTCCTATCTTGCTGATTGTTCTTCCCCCTGTCATGGCACTCCAGGACGTTCTCTTAGTCACCCCTCCTACTGGCCATTCCTCAAAGATCGGTCCTAGGCCAAAATATATTCACCATATATGCCTCCTCCTCAGCAAACACATTCCCTTCTTTGGCTTTAACTATCACCTCTTTGCTGACAATACGCAGATCTTCTTTGCTTTCTTCACTTTCAATCCTGTAATCTCTGAATACATAATGAACTGCCTAACCACCAATCATCACTGGATGAATCTAGGTTGCCTCATGCTTAACTCTTCAAAGATGGTAGTCATCTTTCTCCCTGCCTCCAACACCAACCATGCTCTCCCCTCACCCATAACTTTCCCCCTGACTGCCACACCCCCTTACACAGGGCTCGTAAACTTGGGGTTCTTTTTGACAGTGGCCTGAACCTCTTCAGTTCATCACAGCCAAGTCTACCTGAGCTAGACTCCTAAACATTAGAAAGGTCTGCCCACACATCACGCACCACTCAACTAAAACCAGTACCTCTACTAATTTGTTCTGCAAACTAAAACGCTGCTCGATCCTATACCTTGGTTTAACCCATATTCTTTTGCTCCTCATAACAAAGTACTCACCTTTGTGACACTGTTAGGCAAAGTTTGAATGCAGTATCCTCTGGGAACACTACAAGCAACTATGACTACATGTATAGGCAACCCAACCTTTGGTATAAGCTTGTACTACACAGTTTTGGTAGCGTGTTGAGCAGCCAGGCTTATCTCAAGAGGGGAAATGTGAGCTGTAGTTACACAAAGATTCACAGTTACAGGTATTTAAATAAACTCTTACAGTCGAGGTTTCTTGCATAAACAATTACTAATGTATTTTACACAGTCAGCTATAAAGCCTTCTTTAGAAGGGAGCAATATACTAGTAACATACAAATACACTTCAATACTATACACTCTGAGTTTCTGAATCAGACAAGACCCTTTAGGGATGGCCCACAGACACACCCTACACCCACAGGTGAATTCAGTGACAAGGGTGCTGGGGACATTAATATCTTACTGTTGGCATTCAGAATACTCTTAAAAAGTTAGAAAAAGGCAAAGGTTATTAGAACATACGAAATTACAAATCTTCATAAGCAGGGCAAAATACTTTCAGATAGTACCTAGAAGAGTCTTTCAATTCAAATAGGCTAAGCCAAAGTCAATGGGCAAACGTCTTTGTATAGGATGCAGCACTTCAGGTAAGTAAATGGAAAAGTCTTTGCACAAGTTCTTAGGAGTCTTTGATAAAAAGAAGAATCAAATGTAGGGCCACAAGCTGATTAGAATTGTGAGTTGCAGAAGTTACATGTACTTCCACAGTAAGAGGTAAGTTCTCTTAGACTTATTTTACAGTACCCTGGTAAAGAAGAAAATATGCAGCTGATGACTTCTGTTCCTGTGCAGCTCTGCAGATCTCACTGCTCTAGGCCTCAGTCGTGGGGACAAGAGGGAGGATGTCGGGGGACTCCTGCACTGCACTGGCACTGTCAAATCTGGCAAACTACTTTCAGTGGCTGTTTCGTGTTTCAGCTGCTTGTGGTACAGCAAATAGCTATAAGCGCTGTTCCTGGCTGTCAAGGTGGACTGTCCTTACTTCTGGGGACCCGCATTCTGCTGAGGGGGCTCAGGCTTGGTCAGTCCTGCTTCGTGGGAGTCCGGAGGATCTTCCAAAAGCTTTAGGCCAGCTTAAAAGTAACGCATACAATCTGGTGTCCCTCTCCCTGGCTATACGGTTTCATACAGCAACTCTGAGGAAATTCAACCAGCTTCGTTGGCCTCTGTGCCTCTCCATGTTTGCAGGCAGTGTACTGTTGCACACCATGGCAGCGTGGGTGGAACCAGGGAAGCGGGCACAGCAGTGTGTAATGTATAGGTCATGATCGCAGGTGACCTGGACGGTGAGGGAGTGAAAATGCTTCCTATTGCAGTATACCTGTTCATGTGCCTGGGGGGCCACCATTGCCACATGGGTGCAGTCCAGGGCAGCAATGATATTTGACATGTGGGCAACTGCATAACACTGTGCCTTCTTGGCATTCTCCTGTGCCGGGGTTGGTGAGCATGCAGATATACTGGGACACATGGCACAGGATGGCTCCCACCACCTGTACACGCACCTTAAAAAATGTGGTCTGTGCAATGCTGGGCAGCATGGCCACGGAGTGCTGGAGGGTGCCAGTTCCCAGGAATTGCAAAACAGACACTATCTTCAGCGGCGAAGGGCACATCTGTCCTTACATGTATCCTGCTATCTAAGTATTCTTGGATCAAGGTGAGCAGATCAATTATGGGCTCCCTATTCAGTCAGTACATGGTGACCAGCTGGTTGTCAGTGAGTGTCCATGGTGAGGGCCTGACCCGGGGTATGGGCGCTTGTCTTACATGTCGTCTCCTCCTCCTCCTCTCTTCACCCTGTGCTGGTTTTCCTGCCTGGGTAGGTCAATGCGCAGCATGAGCAGCTGCATGTCCCAGGTTGCAATGGCTAGTGGCAGCATAGTGTTTGACAGTGTGTTTGCGGAATGAGTGTGCCTTATATAGCTCTTTTGAGTGGATTGGGTGCAACTGTGGCTTCATTTGTGGCAACTGTCTGCATTTACCTCCACCTGAAAGGTGGAGACAACTGCGCTGTGTTTTTGGAGGTATTACTGCCATCTCCCAACTTTTCATATGACGGTAATACAGCGTTTGTGTTATTGACAGTATTATCACCGTTTCCTAAATTGTGATACAGTCAGCGAAATTACCATCGACTCATAATTTGGCAGAACGGTAATTGTGGTGGTAATTCCGCTACTGCCACTATTATCATATGCCGCCCAACTCGTAACGACCCCTTAGTCTAGCGATGCTTGGGATTATAGTTTCTTTGAGTTGCCAGCTAATGAAGACATTTATAGTTTTGATTGTCTTGATAAATTGAATTATTTTTTGTTATTTGCTTTTGTTCGTTTCTCCGCTGCACCTTTGCATGCTAGATGTATGCATTATAAATCGCAACAAAAAAAAGAAAAAATATAAATGAAAACGTACAAGCACCAAAATGCAATGAAAAATCCAGGACTGCATAAGGTACATACATGCAAAGTGGTAAACTAGGAGAGATATGTAATGGCACCAATGTTTTCTTTTAGCCGAATAAAACCAGCCCAAACGCTTCTCACATTGGGACAACTCTAGTGTACTGCCCGAGTTAACCGGCAACATTCCACCCTTCAAATAGAAGGGCACCGAAACATAACAGCCTCCATCGCCCATTACAATACGAAGAAGTGAAGCACAAAAGCAATGCTTAAAGATGGTAAATATGTGGTCTTACAATCAGCAGAGGACTGTCAATGAGGACTTGCTACTGATGTGAAAGTATGGCACAGCAGGGTTTACAACATGTCATCAATCAATAATGTATCAGCTGCATGCCAGTAACCCTAAACACCAGTTCTCATGGAAAGTGGTTGCCAGACAACCCATGTCTTCCTGAACACCAGTGAGACAGACACAATAAGTGACTTTGCCACGATGGCAACAGCATATATCCCTGAAACTGATACAACTGCATGAAGCCAATATCTAGAGGCGGGATGTCATGCAGAGCTGTTCTATTAAACTCAGAAACCAATGTTCATGCTCACCACCTGTATCATTTACAGGTGGGAAGTATTCAATCAGATGTCTAACACAGATGGGAAGTATCCAATTATATATGCATCAAGGACAATTGTGACCATTTTTTTTCTGAGTGGTTTGGGCTAGTTCAGCGGTTTTCGGGAGAGCATTGGGATCTGAGAGATGGGGAACTAATCAGGGAGACTTGGCTACCTCACAATGTAAAAGCACTTCCTGAAACGATAACACTGCTCCCAAACCCTCATAGTGTCTACATTTACTATAGTTCTTATTGAAATTGATGTTGATATTGAGAAAGAGAGATGCATTTTTAGAACATCATATAAATAGCTGAAGTACCTTGTGAACCAGGGTATATTACTCGTTTAGCCACGCCCCAATCCGCCCACTGTAAACTCTTTTCAAACAGCCATATTCGCTGCCCCCAAACGCCTTACATCAGATAATTAATTACATCACAGGACATTAGACAAAAGATGTATTTTCCCCAAACTTACCAACTGCAAATATACTGCCGGACGATCACCAGTACCTTCCACGACACACACGATAGTAAAAAGTTCACCTCTTTGTTTCCTTCCTGAACCCGTTGCCATGAAACAAGCAGTTTAAGCGTTAACAATTATCCTTGGGTAAGAACTATACATTAGCCGTCAACGCTTCTGTTTTGGACAAACTAGTAAAGATTTGTTTTATTTTCACTTCTGTTGGAGTACACCAGAAAAGGACACTCTCTATTTAAACATGAAACTGTTAATATGAATTTATTTGTGTTAAAAATATCAACATTTTTGAATGTGAAAAAATAGTGTTTGTGGTCTCTTCTGCGTGGGCCAATCACACTGCAAGGTGCCAAAAGCTGAATATGTACATGGTAAGTATAGTAAATAAATGATACTGCACAATAAGCCTCTGATTTTGGGAGCTGTCCGTTAAAATGAAATATGTTAATTTCTGAATACACCTTAAACAGCATTGACAAAGCCTTAAGGTTCGAGTTTGAGCTGGTTGCTATTGGCATGTCTATGTTGAGCATGAAAATGAGTGTTATTTAATGTGTAAAATCATGATTATGTTAATGCAACAAACAATATTGTGTGTAATATCGGCCCAGGACTGTGCCAGTGCACGTTAGGTGGTCAGTGTTGGGACATGCCAGAAAAAACGTGTAATTTTATAGCCGGCCTACTGTTGTGTCAGGTTCCATGTTTTTGTGGCAATAGGGCCTTGGGTTTGGGGTGTGAAGAGTTGCACGCAGGCTCTCGTGTTGGGTGTGGAGAGTGATGGGAGGGCAGGTGCTACAATACAAGTTGGGTAAAGGCCTGTTCAGCTTTTTGGGTCATTTAGCACACCCCATAACACAGGGTGCCACCTGTTTTTATTTTGCTGTCCTTCCTCGCCACCCAACCCTTTGTCTCTCCTGTATATCTCTCTGCACAATGCTGGCATTGCTTTCCTGGTACTGTGCCCAGTACCCTGGGTTCCTGATCATAACCTGAGAATTTGGCTCACCCTTCCTTCCTATTGATGGAGGGCAAGTTGACGGTTACCCCTCCTTCTGAGGTCAGACATGTGGAGGACAACGTTGGGCTGCAATTTTGTTTGTGTCAAATTGTGGTTGCCCAAGCATTGCATAGCTTTGGCATAGAGGTGTCATTTTTCACCTGCATAAGAAATAAAAAAAAATGGCCTGGATGGAATGTGGGCTTGATACCGTTTGCTCATATTTGTGGTGGGAAACATGTATGCCAAGATAGTGACCAGTGGCAGATTCTCTGTGTTATATTCATCTTTGTCACTTTGAAATGATTAAGAACAGCCATCTCTGCCTGCAGAAAAACAACTTCCAGAATGGTAAATGGTGACTTGTGCTATAAAACCTCTCCTAGAATATCAAAGACTTTCCGTCCTTGAAACACTTGTGTATAGGCGCGTTATAAATGCCATATCATATCATACCATATCAATATTTCCTTTCCAGCTACTTCATTTATTGTAAAAGAGCAAAGTGCAAAGGTAATGGTCATATGTCTGCCTCCAGTTAGACTCAAGATTTGTGTTAAAGTTAAATGATAAGAACTCTCATTTCACTTTTATAACAGTTTTCCAAATGTGGCCATTTGCTGCTGCTGAATGCTGTACGTGATAACAAGCATTGGCAAAGCCAATAGTTTTGCATGGTGTTTAGTGTAGGCCATTTCATGTAAATGATAGGAGATGGTAACAGTAGTTTTTTCTTTTATGCAGAAAAGGTAAAGCCTGGTAGTAGACAATTATTATTTTGTTTGGTAAAGAAAAACTAAAGACTATTATTAACATGTTATTCACTATATTAGCTTGAGTGTATAAATCGTAGGGTATAAGATGTATGTTAAAAATAAATAGGGGAACAATGTCTGCCTGTGCAAAAGTTGAACCTGATTTTGGGCATACCCATGTCTGCACTATGTTGATTATTTGTGAGCGTGTAATGTGCATTGATGTGAGGGCCTGGAAAAATGGAAATATTCGAGAAAATAAAATATTTCTCTGTTTTATCCAAACACTTTTGGGGAGCGGGGGGATTCTCAGTAATTTCTCCTGATCAGCGGCTGCTTAGTTTGAACATTGGTAGATGAGTATCTGTGATCTCTATTCTCTGTGACTATGCTAATTCCTTGGTCACTGATTTAATTGCAGATGCCAGGACCCCTGCTGCCCTTGTTTTCCATCGGAGACCAGTCTTTATCCAAGAGGCGTTTAGAAATGGAAATGCATTATTTGTTCATTTTAAGTTTACATTCACATCTTTCCTCATTTTGTTTAACTTCACACTCCATCCTGCTTTCTGTGAATACTTCAACAAAAAAAAAACAATTGAATTGAAAATATCTCCATGAGTAGGGAGGAGCACTGTATCTTTCTTAATTGTAGCATTGCCCTTATCTGACTCGTTTAGTGCTTAAAGATCTCTAGGAGTGAATAACAGCCCCTCTGAAGCAAGGGCACACCATCTGCACCCCTTCACCGCTCTGATTGAACTCCATACTCTTTCAAGCACTCCAACTTAATTTCATTCCCTCTGAAAACTCACAACATACATTAAATTGCAACCCACACCCGATACAACCCTCTCAATCCCATATACCTATCGTCTACCCTGGTTTCCTCTGCTCCCACAATCGACCCCTCCATATCTGACGAGTCTCATATTCACCTCACCATATCTCCCCATCGTCATTTATCATGAAATGTAAGCTCCTTCTCTTCCAATTGCTCGATCCATGGATCTCACCTTTACTGAAGTGAACTCTGCACCAGCCACCCTCTTCAATGATCATCGCACTGCCCACTCCTTTAACCCCTCTTGCCCACGCCCGAACTCCTGGATTACCAAAGCCATTCAGCTGCAGAGGACAATGATGCATTGCTGCATACTCTCTGGAGCATAGGCCAATCCTCGGGCTCAACACTACCCAGAAGCCCACAAGGGCTCTCTAATGTCCCTGACCACAGCTTTTGGCACAGACAAACTGTCAAAGATCCTCCAGGCCATGCATCCCAAACCAACAATCACTCTGTTGCCTCCTCTCTCACCCCCAATGATTTGGCCTTCTACAATCAACAAAATATGGGACCCCATGGCCACCCTTCACCTCTCCCAACTGCTCACTCCAATCTTCCCCATTCTTCCTATAGTTTCCTCCTTATGTCACTTCTTCCTCCCCTCCCCCACATATGTTCTACCCTTTCACTCTGCCAACCCATCCTGAGCTTCAAGTCACCTCTTGGCAACACACATCATTACAGAACCTGCACCTGTCACCTCCACGCACCTCTCTTCTTGATTCTACCTCTCTTAAACAGGATCTTCCCATCTCGTTACAAAATAACCACATCCATGCCTCTCCAAAAGAAACGAAGTTCTAACCCAAACAACCCCTCATTCAACCTATCTTTTTCCTTCATTACCACGCTAAATTCCTTGACAGTGTTGCCTCCAATCTGGATTACAGTCGAACCTCTACTGATACTACTTTGACATCACCATTGCTCTTAGCACTGCCTGGAACTCTCATGTCTTCTTCATTCTCATCCTTCTAATCCTTTCCACTGCATTTGACACTGTGGATCGTCCCTCCCTTCTACAACCTATTTCCCCTTGTCTTCAAGGACACCATGCTCAAATGGATGTCCTTCTATCTTGCTGATTGCTCTTCCCTCTCTCATGGCACACCTGGACTTTTTCTTAGTCACCCCTCCTACTGGGAATTCCTCAAAGGTCAGTCCTAGGCCAAAATATATTCACCATATATGCCTCCTCCCTCAGCAAACACATTTCCTTCTTTGGCTTTAACTATCACCTCTTTGCTGACAATATGCAGATCTTCTTCTCTTTCTTCACTTTCAATGCTGTAATCTCTGAATACATAATGAACTGCCTAACCACCAATCATCACTGGATGAATCTAGGCTGCCTCATGCTCAACTCTTGAAAGATGGTAGTCATCTTTCTCCCTGCCTCCAACAGCAACCATGCTCTCCCCTCACCCATATCTTCCCCCCTGACCGCCACACACCCTTAAACAGGGCTCGTAAACTTGGGGTTCTTTTTGACAGTGGCCTGAACCTCTTCAGTTCATCACAGCCAAGTCTACCTGAGCTAGACCCCTAAACATTAGAAAATTCTGCCCACACATCACGCACCACTCAACTTAAACCAGTACCACTACTAATTTGTTCTGCAAACTAAAACGCTGTTCGATCCTATACCTTGATTAAACCCATATTCTTTTGCTCCTCATAACAAAGTACTCAACTTTGTGACACTGTTAGGCAACGTTTCAATGCAGTACCCTCTGGGAACATTACAAGCAACTATGACTGCGTGTATAGCCAACCCAACCTTTGGTATAAACTTGTACTACACAGTTTTGGTAGCGTGTAGAGCAGCCAGGCTTATCTCAAGAGGGGAAATGTGAGCTGTAGTGGAGTTACACAAAGATTCAGTTACAGGTATTCAAATAAACGCTTGCAATCAAGGTTTCTTGCATAAACAATTACTAACGTATTTATCACAGTCAGCTATAAAGCCTTCTTGAGAAGGGAGAAATATACTAGTAACATACAAATACACTTCAGTACTGTACACTCTGAGTTTCTGAATCAGTCAAGACCCTTTAGGGATGGCCCACACACACAACCTACACCCACAGGTGACTTCAGTAACAAGGGTGCTGCGGACATTAATATCTTACTGTTGGCATTCAGAATACTCTCAAAAAGTTGGCAAAAGGCTAAGGTTATTAGAACACAAGAAATTACAAATCTTCATAAGCAGGGCAAAATACTTTCAGATAGCACCTAGAAGAGTCATTCAATTCAAATAGTCAAAGTCAATGGGCAAACGTCTTTGTATAAGATGCAGCACTTCAGGTAAGTAAATGGAAAAGTCTCTGCAATTTCTTAGGAGTCTTTGATAAAAAGAAGAATCAAATGTAGGGCCACAAGCTGATTAGACTTGTGAGTTGCAGAAGTTACAAGCACTTCCACAGTAAGAGATAAGTTCTCTTAGACTTGTTTTACAGTACCTTGGTAAAGAAGAAAAGATGCAGCTGATGACTTCTGTTCCTGTGCAGCTCTGCAGATCTCACTGTTCCTGGGCCTCAGTCGTGGGGACAAGATAGAGGATGTCGGGGAACTCCTGCACTGCACTGGCACAGTCAAAACTCGCAACTGGTAAACCTTACTTTAAGTGGCTGTTTCGCGTTTCAGCTCCTTGCGGTACAGAAAATAGCAATAAGCGCGGTTCCTGGCTGTCAAGGTGGACTGTCCTTACTTCTGGGGTCCAGCACTCTGCTGAGGAAGCTCAGGCTTGGTCAGTCCTGCTTCGTAGTCCGGAGGATCTTCCAAAAGTTTTAGGCCAGCTTAAAAGTAACGCATACAATCTGGTGTCCCTCTCCCTGGCTATACAGTTTCCTGCAGCAACTCTGAGGAAATTCAACCAGCTCCGAGATGGGTGTCCAGGTGGCTTACTTTGGAGTTGATTGGTCCCACCAACTCAAAGGTAGAAGTCGTCCTTGCAGGGGCTTCTCTGCCAATGCGAACTTGGCAAGTAGTCACTGCAGCAGGGCTTCACCGGGCAAACCAACGGTCCAGGAGTTGCAACAGGCATCCTCTTCAAGCTCTTCTTTGGATCCTTCGTCCAGTGGTCGACTCTGCCTTCCAAGCCAAAAGACTCGTCTTTTATTCAGTTCTCTCCAATTCATTCCAGCCTAGCTGCCACTCACCCAGCAGGGTGGCTGTCCTTGCCGGACAGTCAGCCAGCCAATCACCACAGAGTGCATGTGGGTGTCCTAGGAGACTAAGCACAGCGAGTTTCAGGCACCCCCTCACTTCCTGCCTACACCAGACACACGGGTGCAAGAGGCGGGTTTCTCTCAGAAACCCTGCCAAAGGCGAAATGAACAAAGAGACCAAACCTGGTTTGGCACGCAGCGGAACTCTCTAGAAGGATCTTCCTATAAAGACCTAGCGAAAAAAGAAGACAGGGCACCATTTTAGCAAAGATGGCTGGACGCCATTTTGAAAACGATGGCTCCCGCGGTTACTTTACCGGAACCATGAACGGTTGCGGTAAATGCAAACCAAGGTAGTTCAAAATAAAACCACTGCCACCGGCCAGTCAATTGAGGAAAGGGTAACATACAAAATGTTACATGAGCCTTTAGACACAGGGGATACTAAGTAACCTCTCCAGCACTCTATTTTAAGATTTTAAGATAGGGTGTGCTAGGTCTAGCAAGTACAATGCTAAGTAAAGTCAATTTCACTTTATTGCTCTGGGAAACAGTTGTTGATCCCAGAGAAGGTATTTAAATCTTGGGAAATCTGGAAGACTTCCCTGAGGCACAGTGTTAGGGAGAATTCTCCAGAATGGCTAATTTCCCTTACCTATTGAGTCCCTCAGCAGCTTTGCTGGATTTCTAAGATTTATTTTTTCACCTGGTAAGAGTGTGAGCCTTTTTTCCCACTCTTACATGTGTGTTTGGCTATGTGTTGTACATTTTAAGTGTTCATGGACTGTGGAGCCTCACCTACTCCATAGGCATCATCTTGTTACTGTGTCTCACACAGCACCTTTAGTGCAGTGACACAGGGTTGTCTTTTTCAGACTTCCCACTTCAAACTCAATTTTTTGGGACTGACTACTGTCTCCCATTGCCATTGACTTTATTAGTATTTTTAAATTCACAGACCCAGTACAAACTATGTTCCATAGAGTACTGGAAAGTGTTAATAGTTATCCCTTTTTGTCTGTTTCTCATGGAACATTATTTCGTTCCCTCTTCCTTAAGATTTGGCTGGTGGCATTGGTATCTATCATTTTTTCCCATCGCGGACTATGAAAATAGCCTTGGTACTGTTTTAGGCTAAGTTAGAGTAGCCTCAAACTTTAAACCCGCTGGACCCCTTTTATTTTATTTCGGTTCCGGATGGGTTTATTCACCATTTCTTTTTGTAAAGGTCTTTCTCGTGTTTTACTCTGCGCGCCAAACTAGGTTTGGTTCCTTTGTTCGCTGTCCTTTGGAAGGCTTCTGCACAGAAGCCCTCCTTAGGCGCCTGAATGTCTGAGGGGAACAGGATGTGACGGAGGGGTCTGAGACTCCCTGCACAAGGTCTCCTTGGAGACCCATGTTGCACTCTGTATGATTGGCTGTGGTGACTGTCTCACCAGGACAGCCTCCGTGCTTTGTGATTGACAGCCAGGCTGTGTGAATGGGGGAAAACTGCATAAAAAGCAGGTCTCTAGGACTTGGAAGGCAGAGTCAACACTGCATCGAGAGAACCGAAGAGAAGCTGGAAGAAGAGGACCTCTACCATGACTGAACCTCCCAGTGAAGCCCTGCTGTGGGTCCGAATCTCCAAACTTCGACGACAGGGAAGAGCTGCAAGGAATCTTCTCCCCTTGAGCTGGTGGAACCAACCAGTTTGCCAAACTGCAAGCCAGGCCTCCTTCCTCTGGTCGCATTTGCTATGCACAGCTACAGTGAACCGGATAGCCAGAAGTACTGGACCCTGCTTGGGTTTTAAGGAGCGCACCTTTTACTCGTCGCTTTGCTCCGCTGCTGCTTTCTTCCCTAGGCAGTGCAAGCCCCTCCAGTCTTCCTCCATCTTGTCAGTCTGACAGTCGCTTCAGCAACCGTGAGCCTGCAGGATCTGCCAGGAATGTCTGCCTCAGCTACAGCATTCTTCTGCTCTAAAGGAACTGTGGTAACCCGGTTGTTCCGTCCGACCGCGGTGAAAGTGAAATCTTTTGCCAATCCAAGGGCTTGTCCTTCTCTACTCTTTAAAGTAACTTTTCTTCCGACCAACTTTTTTCGAACTCTTGGCAAAGACTTAATCGCAAACTACTCTGAACTGGGTGATCCTCTGCAAAGACTCTGGTCCACTGACTTGGGCTCAGGCCCCTTGATTTGATTTCCTCACCGTAGTTGAGTTTTCTAGATTGCCCTGCTGTTGGTGCTGCTTAGTTGTGAATAACCTTGCCTTTCCCTTCCTTTTAAATTGCTGGAGTGCCATTTTGCTTTCACTTCATTTTGAGCTTAACTTGTCCAGAATCTATTGGGTGGTGTGTAGTATAAAGAGTGTGATGTTTCTGCTGCTTTACTTTAGTGAATTGTTTTACAAATGATGTGTAAATAAATGTATATTATTTTATTCAGAAACCTTGAGTCAGTGTTTGCTTGAACCATAGTAGATTGCTGTCCTTTGTGTAACTTATGATAATGCTCACTTTACTCTTGAGATAAGTCTGGCTGCTCAGCCATCGCTACCACTTTACTGCGTAGTACAGGCTTGTACCTAAGGTGAATTTGTACTGTCACTTGTAGTCTTAATTGTGTGTGGTGTTCCCAAAGGGTACTGCATATGATTCAGCCAAACACTGATGTACAGCGGTGAGGATCAAGTATAGTGATTAAACTTAGAGTGCTGCTATTACCTTGGATCAACTAACCACAAGGCTAAACATCACTAAAAAGCAATTTTAATCATGTCTGATATGGAAAGCTACAGTCAGGAGACCCTCCTTAGTTATACTGTGATTATCTGAAAAATCTGTGTAGAGATAGGAATCTCTCTGTTAAAGTCAAAAGGTCAGAATTAATTGAAAGGTTTTATAGAAACAAAGTCTGGAGAGTGGGTCTGAAATACCTAACCCTCCAGCAAATGTGGAAAATGATGAGAATGATAATGTGTCTGTTATTGATGAGTTAGATGAGGCAGATGTGTCTCACAATGTAGGCCTCACTGCTCCTCTGCCTGCTCAGCAACCTCAACCTTTGTCCACTGGGACCCCACCAGGTCCTACACTCAGTCCTGAATTCATTGCCCTAGAAAAGATGAGGCTTGAATTGTAATTTAAAGGGATACTCTAGTAAAAAAATGTATTTCAAAAATAGATAGGCCACATTAAAAAAAATACTAGCATCCTCCGTTTTAAAACTTCCTATGTAAAATTCTGAGCTATTCAAGTTCAAAATTCGAAAAAGCAAGCACAGGGGCGCCACCATTTTGTGAAATGGAGGCCCTCCTGTGCTGGCTTTTGCTTTTGCGGCACTAATGAAGGAAAAGCCAGCCAGCTGTAGTAAACAAAGTCTACCGCTGGGTGGCTTTCCCTTCATTAGTGCCGGGACTCGGAGGACGCGGACCGGAGACCAGAGCAGGAAAGCTGCAGCTGAATCTCGGTAAGTGCTATACAAAAAATAAGCACTAGCTGCGGTTTTTTTTCTAAGTTTTCCGGGCTGGAGGAGCCCGGAAAACTTAGAAATGAAACTGCAGCTTTAAGAACGTTGTATTTATGCTTCTCCTTTGAATGTAGTCTCCTCTCCAAATTTCCCTAAAAATGTGAGATGGAATGAGGAGTGCACTCAAGCCTTTCAAAACCTGAAGAAAGCCCTTTCTCAAGCTCCAGTCCTAAGAGCTCCTGATTATCACAAACCCTTCATTGTGCAGATAGATGCCTCCAATACAGGTATAGGTGCAGTCCTTAGTCAACTGGATGAGAAATGTAGGGAGCACCCCATTTGCCTCATCAGTAGGAAACTGAAGGAACCAGAAACAAGGTGGGCAACCATAGAGTGTGAATGTTTTGCCATTGTGTGGTCTCTGAAGAAGTTTAGACAATACTTGTATGGATCTACTTTTGTAATTCAGACAGACCACCAACCCTTGAGATGGTTAATGCAAATGAAAGGGGAAAACCCAAAACTACTAAGATGGTCAATCTGCCTGCACGGGTTTGATTTCACCATTGAGCACAGGTCAGGATGTCACCACCAAAATGCTGATGGTCTCTCTAGGATGTTTATAACCGACTAGAGTGAAGAGATTCATCCAGGAGTGGATTAAATACTCCTGTCTCTTAGTCTGGGGGTGGGGGGCGAGTGTTAGGGAGAATTCTCCAGAATGGCTAATTTCCCTTACCCACTGAGCCACTCAGCAGATTTGCTGGATTTCTAGGATTTATTTTTCATGTGGTAAGAGTGTGAGCCTTTTTTCCCACTCTTACAAGTGTTTTTGGCTGTGTGTTGTACATTTTAAGTGTTCATGGACTGTGGAGCCTCATCTACTCCATGGGCATCAACTTTTTACTGTGTGACAAACGGGACCTTTAGTGCAGTGACACAGGGTTGTCTTTTTCAGACTTCCCCCTTCAAACTCAATTTTTTGGGACTGACTACTGTCTCCCAGAACATGTAAAGTTGCCATTGACTTTATTAGTCTTTTTAAATTCACAGACCAAGTACAAACTATCTTCCATAGAGTACTGGAAAGGGTTAATAGTTATCCTTTTTTGTCTGTTTCTCATGGAACATTATTTAGTTCCCCTTTCTTTAAGATTTGGCTGGTGGAAGTGGTATCTATCATTTTTTCCCTACCGTGGACTATGAAAATAGCCTTGGTACTGTTTTTGGCTAAGGTAGTAGCCTTGAACTTTAAACCCCCTGGACCCCTTCTATTTTATTTCGGCTCTGGCTGAGTTTATTCGCCATTTCTTTTTGTAAAGGTCTTTCTTGTGTTTTACTCTGCGTGCCAAACCAGGTTTTGTTCCTTTGTTCACCGTCCTTTGGCGGGCTTCTGCACAGAAGCCCGCCTTAGGCGCCTGAATGTCTGAGGGGAACATATGTGAGGGAGGGGTTTGAGACTCCCTGCACAGGGTCTCCTTGGAGACCCATGTCGCACTCTGTATGATTGGCTGTGGTGACTGTCCCACCAGGACAGCCACCCTGCTGTGTGATTGACAGCCAGGCTGGGTGAATGGGGGAAAACTTCATAAAAAACAGGTCTCTGGGACTTGGAAGGCAGAGTCACCACTGGATCGAGAGAACCAAAGAGAAGCTGGAAGAAGAGGACCTCTACCACGACTGAACCTCCCAGTGAAGCCCTGCTGCGGGTCCGAATCTCCAAACTTCGACGACAGGGAAGATCTGCAAGGAATCGTCTCCCCTTGAGCTGGTGGGACCAACCAGTTCGCCAAACTGCAAGCCACGCCTCCCTCCTCTGGTCAACTTTGCTGTGCACAGTTACAGTGAACCGGATAGCCAGGAGGACCGGACCCTGCTTGGGTTTTAAGGGGCACACCTTTTATTCATCGCTTTGCTCCACTGCTGGTTTCTGCCCTTTGCAGTGCAGGACCTTCCAGTCTTCCTCCTTCTTGTCAGCCCGACAGTTGCTTCAGGAACCGTGAGCCTGCAGGATGTTCCAGGAACGTCTGCCTCAACTACAGCATTCTTCTGCTCTAAAGGTACTGTGCTAACCCGGTTGTTTGTTCCGTCCGACTGCGGTGAAAGTGGTTGAAATCTTTTGCCAATTCGAGGGCTTGTCCTTCTCTCCTCTTTAAAGTAACTTTTCTTCCGATCAACTTCATCTCAAACTCTTGGCAAAGACTTAACCGTGAACTACTCTGAACTGTGTGATCCTCTGCAAAGACTCTGGTCCATTGACTTTGGCTCGGCCCCTTGATTTGATTTCCTCACCGTAGTTGCCTTTTCTAGATTGCCCTGCTTACTTACTTGTTGGTGCTGCTTAGTTCTGAATAACCTTGCCATTCCCGGGGGCCGTGGCTACATGGCCACGGAGTAGGATGCAGTCCCAAGGAGCTCCTGCTGATCCGCTCCTGATCCTGGAATATATACATGCCCGGAAGCCGACACGAGAAGAAAATTAAGTTCCACACAAACATAAACACACAGAGCACATTGCGGTCGCAATTTCAGAGGAAATCGCAGCACGGGAAGATAACTGCAAGCTGCAGAAGATTATAGCAGTGGCACGGCGAAACAAACAAGATGTTGGCCATCGAAGAACAAAGAGATAGACGGTGAGATGGCAGAAAGGAAATAAGAAGTCGCATCACCGTAAACCAAATAAAGGCGGACCCTGGCTGGGAAGCGGAGATGGGCCACACCGAGAGGGAGCTTTCCACGGCGGCACGAGTCGAGTCGACACGGAGGCTGCCGCAGCATTAGGAAGCGAAGCCAATTAGACATGGCAGAGAGAATACCCACGAGTGCCTTGCGGATGGTGAGGACCACGTACTAGCAGCCCCAGCAAAGTGATAAACCAAAGATCCCGGAGTGGAAAACCTCGAGGGAAGAGAGAAGGAGCCACGAAATGGCAATTGGAAGCGTTGCACAAGCAAAGACAAGTGACAAACGCAAACTGGGTCCCGCGAACCAGGCGAACCAGTGGAACGGGCCACAAGCAGCTCATAAGAGGCTCGGAAAGTAAGGCTGATGCAGCACGGAACGGTGAGATTCTGACAGAGCCCGTTGCAGCGTGCAGTGCAACCGCGGGATGCGTAAGATCACACAGTGCCCGCCGTAGCCAACAACACTTCTGCGACTCCAGCTCGCTGGTGCGACTTCACACACATAGTCCCTGCAGAGCTAAACACTAAAGCGGTCCCATCCGCCCAAATATGCACCCGGCCACAGCAAAATAAGACCCTGTGAGGAGTTTTGTTCCCCACACGATCTGATCAGCACGAAAATTTGGAAGAAAGAGAAATGGTGCGCTGACCCCTGAGACCTCCCCACGAGCAATAAGGAAGTGCACACACAAAGGCATGCAATTAAACAGTGCACAACGCAGGCCCTCAGACCCCACGGACAAAGTGCACATAGACACAATACGCTTCAAGAAGGGAGAGTACTGTACCGGGGAGAGCTAAACACTGTAGCACAATCAGAATGCAGAAAGAGAAGCAGAGAACATAACCCATGTGAGAAAAGGAGGAAATACTGTCCCGGAATGCTGCGCAACATAACATATAAGGGGACACAGACAACGTACCTGCTGCCAGGACACCTATTGTGGAAACCATACAGTGCAAGCACATGGCACGTCCCAGAAACAACTGGAGACGGTCAGAAAAGAGCAGCCAGCGTCTGTAAATAAAGGGACCGGCACGCAATGACAGCGAAGCACCGTGAGTGCTCTCAGAGGCATAGACATAAGGGGGCTAATGCAGGACACTAGCAGACGTGTCACAGCAGGGCCAAGAGGCAAGGCATTTATGGAGCAGGCCATGCTGAGGCTGGGAGCGGATCCATGAACAAGGACATAAGGGTGTGTTACGCCCACCTGGTCTCTGCAGAGGCTTTGGGTCACAGTTGCAGCCCTCCCTGGAATTAGATCACCCTCTTCAGGTTTTGTCCCCTGCAAATAAACTGTGGGCGGCGACAATCAGTGGCACGGCTCCTGTGTGGATATGGGGAAACGTGAGTGTGCTGATTGGTGACTATGGTATCTCCCTAACCCTTCGACCCAAGGTGCGGTTTCAGTGGGCACATACCGGCCCATAAGGCTCACCTTGTAAATGTGAATAATGAGCTCTCCATCCTGCTGCTTCTGGCAGGGGCGCTTGTTAATGGAATTGAGTTCCTTCACTGATTCCTGAGTATTAGTCCAGTCCTGCTGAGATTAAGCTCTTCTTTTTGCTTTCTTGCAATGCCTCTTGTCTTTCCCCCTTTTTCTGCTTTCTTGCAATGTCTCTTGTCTTTTCCCCTTTCTCTGCTTTCTCCCAATGCGGGCTTACTGCGGCGGTGGAGGCGCGGAACATGGTTTAGCGGAAGATGGATGCGACCGCAATGTCTGGCAGCAGGTGAGTGATGGCTTTTGTAAGGCGCAAGGTTAAATGGCAGTGCACCTTTAACGAATGTCTGTTATGTGTCTAACCTTGTCTTTTGCCTTTCTATTGCAGATGCTCCGAGTTCGGATGATGCGCGTCGTGCCGCGGTGCCCAGATGATGCTGTCTGCGTTCTGAAATGCTTACAGGTGAGTTGCGGTGCCAGAAAGAAGATGACTGCGCTCCAAGATGTTTGCAGGTGAGCCGCTGTGCCAGGAAGAAGATGACTGCGCTCCAAGATGTTTGCAGGTGAGCCGCAGTGCCAGAAGGAAGCGTTCAGGTGAGAGCAGAATCCACCGGATGGTGAGTATGATTGTGGATGGCAGGATCTCTTCAGGTAAGTTGAATCCCAGGCGACCATGAGCGTTACGCTGCACGGAGGTGCAGAATAACGCGAAGCATATGCCTTGGGGTTGAGCTGGCTTTTATAGCTGAGCTCTTAAGGCCACGTCCCCTTGGCAAGGTTCTGCATGCCACATCCTGCCATTCCTAGAAGTTCGAAGATGCATGTGCAAAGGCAATCCATTAGCAGCCACACCCAAGAATACACTGGGGACTGCTTAATGGATGGAATGTGCAAGGTTAATGCATCCTGCATCATGGATGGAATGTTCAAGGTTAAATGCATCGGAAGTGCTACGTCCATAATAAAATCTTTTTGGTGTTAAATGGATGTTCTTGTTTACTTTTGTTCATGAGCCTGGTGCCAGATGCGCCAGGACAGTGTCCACCCAGGTCTCCTGTGCATGTGCCCCTGACTTCATGACCATGACAGCACTCCCCTTCCAGGCCCTTTCAAGGGTGGTTCTCCTCTCAGTCCTGGTTTGGTGGGATTATTGCGATGGAATTGCCTGACCAATCGAGGGGCATGAACATATGCGCTGGGTTCCCAGGTTTGATCTTGGGGTCTGTATCCTTTCCAATCTATTAGCTAATACAGTTTGGCTCAAACCACCTTAGAATCCAAGATAGACTTAACTTCATATTCGGGTTCCCCATTTAGTAATTCAGACTCTGGCGGAGAATCAATTTGTGTATTTGGTTTCAATCGTTTAAGGAGCGAGACATGAAATACCGGACGGATTTTCATGTGCGATGGTAATTCCGATTTCATGGCAGCAGAGTTCATTATCGCCTTGATAGTATAGGGGCCCAGATATCTGGGACGGAAGGCTCGTGGTCCTTTCAAAGGTATGTGTCTAGACGCTAACCAAACTTGATCTCCAATCTGGTAATCGGGAGCTTCTTTTCTGTGCCGGTCAGCAAACAGTTTTTGTCTTTCTTTGGCCTTGTTCAAGTGCTCTGTTGCTTCTTCAAGAACTTGAGTGATGGATTTATGCAGAGTTTTTATTGCTGGCTTTTCCAAAGTATCGGGTGGCCACTGAAGTCCGTGGGTGTCTTCCGTGTAGAGTATAGAATGGAGTTTGTCCAGTACTTGTATGAACCGAATTGTTACATGCATATTCGGCTACCCAAAGTATGTTCTTCCAGGAGTCTTCGGAGTGTTGAAGCATACATCTTAAATACTGTTCTAGCGTCTGATTGGTCCTTTCGGTTTGTCCATCGGTTTGAGGGTGATGGCTAGTGGACAACCGGAGGTTAATTTTGGCAATTGCACAACACCTTCTCCAAAAGGCGGAAACAAATTGAGTTCCACGATCCAATATCAAGATGGATATTAATCCATGTAATCAGACAATTTGTTCCAAAAATAAGGTGGCAAGAGTAGATGCCGTTGGAAGCCCTTTCAGAGGGATAAAATGGGCCATTTCAGAGAATAAGTCCACAATGACTAAGTGTCATGATGCCTACCCCCAGGCATCCGGACCAAGCCCATCAGCCCCGGGAGCAGGCATCTTGACATTTAGTAAAACCTCAGCAGCCCCGGCTAGGGGTTATCTGGGTTCAGTCCTGGCGCCTAAGGCGCCAGGCTCATAGTCATTACTTACCTCAGGCAGACCATGCTGCAAATGACTCCAATCCAACATGAAGCCTGAAAGGGACTATTTTTCTACAGGGACTATTTTTTACTCGGGTGTGGTTCTAGGGACTTCTTACCTGGGACTACTTTTGAGGCTATTTAAACCACACCCAACCAGCAACACACGCTTTGTGTTATTCTGCATCCAGCAGCGTAACACTCACCGTGCCTGCAGCCTGCATCCAGTCTTCTGCCACGTCCGCCTCGAATCCAGAGCTCCTAAAACAAAGAGGAAAGAAAGGGACAAGGTTAGAAAACTAACTTATTTCTATTCCACACCTGATTCTGGATCCATCTTATCTCCGGACCTGTGAAGAACATCATTTCTGCACGCGCCGCACCTCCAGCTGCAGCGCCATACCCACCAGTCTTCACAGCATCCTTCGGGTCAGCGCTGCCTCCATCCTTTCTTCATTGAACTTCGGCACCTAGGAGACAAATGAAAAGCACAAGGTGAGCCGAGGGAACCAACAAATATAATTCTTACCACCATAGACTTACCTGATTTACCACCAGAGGCATCCTTTTGTGACTCTCCATATTTTCACGTGCCGCATCTGTAAAGAGAGGCAAAACAACACGTTTTCCTTGTGCAACATTTACCGGACAGCGCCGGATAATACAGACTCTTACCTGAGCACCACCAGCTGCCACAAGAGCATCTTTTCACGAGCCAGCTGCAAGACAAGAAAGGAAGGGGGGAACAAGAGTGAACATCGGACATATTGAACTCTATGAACTTAATACTTACTGGTCCTCACCAGGAACCTCAGAGTCAATACTCTCCGGAACTCTCCCGAGCCTTCAAACCAATGAAGTAACTGGAATCGACGCGCCCCTGCAAATCCACGCAGGATGGAGAGCTCATCTTTCAAGAATATAAGGTGAGATTGCTGGGAGGGCCTTTCGGAGCTGATTAGTTGGGGAGGACTGGGGGGTGCCATCACTTGAATCCACAAGTGGCTAAATCCATCTCTCCACTTGCAGGAGAATATTTCTACGGGTTAAGGAGACAAGATTAGGAGGGCAGATCCAGTCAGTCATCGCTGCACTATGCATCACGTGGGTGGAGAACGCAGCTGTCCGGGCCGACCGATGCCCCTGTGGGAGCCAGGTGAGCTTAACACTAAGATGGTGTTGTAACCATTGCAGGGGGGAAGATCCGTGATAAAGTCCATTGATAGTGTATGCCAAGGTGCCGGTGGAACCATTAATGGACGTAGTAATCCAGCAGGATTTTGCTTTTGAGATTTGTGCTGAGCACAGACGCCACAGGTTGTAACAAATCGGGCAATGTCTTTCCTCCAAGTGGGCCACCAATAGTTTTGTTTTACCTTAGTCTGTGTCTTGGCTATGCCAGGATGTCTTTCTACTAAAGAAATAATGGTAGTTTGCGATGATTTGGGTTTGCAGTTTCTTGTCCGGGATATATAACCGTCCTTGGAAATATGGTAGGTTGTTCTCAATGGTTTTCTGGTCTCCCTTTAAAAGCCATTCCTGTTGTTTTACCTGATCCATCTTGGACTGTGATCTGGTTTTTAAGTCATCTAAACACGTGGTAGCAGCAATTGTGGTCTGTATTCGTTCTTCCGGAATGATGGCCACGGGATTGCATGCTGTGAAGGTGTCATTTTCCTCACTCATGCGTGATAATGCGTCTGCTTTTCCATTCTGCACTCCAGGTCTGTATGTAATAATAAAGTCGTATTCAGCGAATAAGAGTGCCTAACGAGGTTGGTGTGAGGATAGCGCTTTGGCGGTCTTTAAATAATGTAAGTTACGATGATCTGTGATAACGGTGACCATATGTCGTGCCCCAAGAAGGTAATGTCTCCATGCCTTTAATGCAGCCTTAATTGCCAGTAGTTCCTTGTCCGTGATTGCGTAGTTTAGTTCGGGGGCAGAGAATTTGCGGGACCAGAAAGCGACGGGATGTAGCTGTTCAGTTTCCGGGTCTCTTTGCGATAGCACCGCTCCCATGGCTATGTTTGAAGCGTCTGTCTCCACTACATATGGTAGGTCTGGACGGGCATGTCGAAGAACTGGTGCTGTGGTAAACGCTAACTTTAGTTTCTGGAAGGCTTCTTCCGCTTCTGTGGACCAATGGAATTTTTTGTTGTTCCTTAGCAAAGAAGTGATTGGATGAACAATTTGCGAGAATCCAGGAATGAATCGACGGTAGAAATTAGCGAAGCCGAACACACTTTGCACTCCTTTCGTGGAAGTTGGTGAGGGCCACTGGAGGATTGCGTCAACTTTCCATGTGTCCATATGCACCCCCTGCGGTGTGAGCATGAAACCGAGGAATTTGACTTGGGTCACATGGAAGAAACATTTTTCCTGCTTGGCATATAATTGGTGTTGTTGCAGTTTTTCTAAAACTGCTCGGACATGACTGACATGTACTTCCTTGGAATTAGAGTAGATGAAAATGTCATCTATGTAGACAAGTGCACAAATGTCCAACAACTCACGGAGTACGTCGTTCATAAAGAACTGAAACGCCGCAGGGGCGTTACATAACCCAAAAGGCATGACTTGGTATTCGAAGAGGCCATACTTCGTGCAGAATCCCGTCTTCCATTCGTCTCCCTTTTTTACCCTCACAAGGTGGTAGGTCCCTCGCAAATCCAACTTGGTGTAAATCTGGGCGTGTTTCACTTGGTCCAGAAGCTCGGGTATAAGTGGCAAAGGGAATCATTTTTTTACCGTAATCTGGTTGATCGCTCTGTAGTCATTCAATACAGGTCCTCAAGTCCCCCTCCTTCTTAGGTACGAAGAAGAGGGGTGAGGAGGCAGGAGACTTAGATGGGCGGATAAAACCATTTGCCAGATATTGATCCAAGTAAGTTTTAAGATGTTGGTTTTCTTGCTCCGTTAGGGCATACATCTGGCTGCAGGGTATTTGGGCTCCGGGCATGAGGTCTATTTGGCAAACGTAGGGTCTATGCCGGGGCAAAACGTTAGCTTGTTCCTTGTGGAAGACATCCTGGTAACAGTGATATTCAGGTGGTAAAGTGCCAGTGAGGCCCAGCACAATACCTTTCTTGGGTTTTTGGTTGATAATGTCTTTGTTGTAACAAGTGTCGGCGCAGTCTTGAGAAAAGGTCAGAACCCGTTTTCGCCAGTCGATTTTAGGATTATGGGTCTCAAGCCAGGGCAATCCCAATATCATCTGGAACTGAGGAGCACTGATGAGCTCAAAGGTGATGTCTTCTTGATGCCCATCCTGCAACAGAACTTGACTTTCTCTGTACATTGTGTCACCGGCCTAGATTATAACTGTGATCCATCCACTGTAGTGACATTTTCCGATTTCTGCTTTTGTTGAAGAGGAAGGCCTATTTGTGTTGCCAGATCTTGGTCAATGTAGTTTCCTACTGCCCCACTGTCAATGTATGCCTCCAAGGCATGCATCTTTGACGGCTGCTTGTGATTCACCAAAAGTACTGAAAGGACTAGATGGGAGGTCTGGACGCATTCCTTTTTCTCGCTCGCCAAGTGGACCCCGACGCTTGCCGGGTATTGGCGTTTCCCGAGTCTGGTGCTTCTTCTTCTTCTTTCTTGTTTTTATCTGTTGCCCCTACTATTTTCTTGGGAGGTTTCACTGGGCAGTCTCTGAGGAAATGGCCTTTTTTCCCACAGTATAGACAGAGTTGTTGTTGTCTTCTTTTTTCTCTTTCTGCCTTGGTCAAAGGGCTCCGTAACCCACCGATTTGCATTGGTTCCGAGTGTTCATGTGTCTTGGTGTGGGTTTCGTGGGGTCGCACAAAAACTGTCCTATCTTCTGTCCTGGCTCAATACATTTTCCTATTCTGTAACCTATGGTCGAGTTGCACTGTTAGGTCAATGTAGTCTGCAAATCCCTCAGGTGGGTTCACAACTTGAGCCAACACATCCTTAAGTTCCCCACATAGCCCTCGATAGAAGAGTGTAGTCCTTTTCTCTTCTGGCCAGTTGGTTTGAGCTACGAGATGACTGAAAGCTGCAATGTAGGTTAATAGATCTTGATTTCCCTGTCTGAGTGACAGTAGCTCGTTGTCCAGGGCTTGTCCCTGAGCATGCCGGGCAAACAATTTCTGCATCTCATGTTGGAAGCCCCCAAAGTTCCGAAGCAAAGGATCGTCTTGGGTTACCAATGGTATTGACAAGTCCGCCACATTACCCCCTAGGTATGAGAGTACAAATGCCACTTTGGCTTGATCATTAGGAAAGGCTCCTGGTCTGCATGAGAAATGTAGGCAACATTGGTTCATGAGTATGGCGAATTTGTTTGGGTCGCCATTGAAGTGTTCAGGTGGAGATAAGGACTACTTGAACCGGTGTGGATTGTTGTGGCGGTGTAGCTTGGCTTATTCCAGGCAAGGGAACCTGTCCTGCTTGTGCCTGTAGCACCTTTCTGGCTAAATCATCAGTTATTTCCCGAGTTACAATAAGATCCCGCCTTAATGCACTAGTCTCCTGTCGTGAGGCGTGTACCTCGGCCCATAACTCCCCTAGTAGTTGGGCCAACAGATCTGTCTCAGAAGTTTCCATAACACTCAGGCAGAGAGTTGTTGAGGCTTTGGGTTCTGTTATGCTCACCTGGTCTCTGCAGAGGCATTGGGGCACAGTTGCAGCCCTCCCTGGAATTAGATCACCCTCTTCAGGTTTCATCCCCTGCGAATCAGCTATGGGCAGCGACAATCGGTGGCACTGCTCCTGTGTGGATATGAGGCAACGTGAGTGCGCTGATAGGTGACTATGGCATCTCCCTAACCCTTCAACCCAAGGTGCGATTTCAGTGGGCACGTAAATGTGAATGATGAGCTCTCTATCCTGCTTCTTCTGGCAGGGGTGCTTGTTAATGGAATCGAGTTCCTTCACTGATTCCTGAGTATTAGTCAAGTCCTGCTGCGACTAAGCTCTTCTTTCTGCTTTCTTGCAATGTCTCTTGTCTTTTGTCCTTTTTCTGCTTTCTTGCAACGTCTCTTGTCTTTTCCTCTTTTTCTGCCTTCTCCCAATGCAGCCTTAGTGCGGCGGTGGAGGCGCAGAACGTGGCTGAGCGGAAGATGGATGCGACCACAATGTCCGCAGCAGGTGAGTGATGGCTTTTGTAAGACGCAAGGTTAAATGGTAGCGCACCTTTAACGAATGTCTGTTATGTGTCTATTGCCTTTCTGTTGCAGATGCTCCGAGTTCGGATGATGCGCGTCGTGCCGCGGTACTCAGATGATGCTGTCTGCGTTCCGAAATGCTTACAGGTGAGTCGCGGTGCCAGGAAGAAGATGACTGCGCACCAAGATGTTTGCAGGTGAGCCGCAGTGCCAGAAGGAAGCGTTCAGGTGAGAGCAGAATCCGCCGGATGGTGAGTATGATTGTGGATGGCAGGATCTCTTCAGGTAAGTTGAATCCCAGGTGACGGTGACTTTTATAGCTGAGCTCTTAAGGCCACGCCCCCTTGGCAAGGTTCTGCATGCCACACCCTGCCACTCCTAGAAGTTAGACGATGCATGTGCAAATGCAAACCATTAACAGCCACACCCAAGAATACACTGGGGGCTGCTTAATCGATGTAATGTTCAAGGTTAAAGCATCCTGCTTAATGGATGGAATGTTCAAGGTTAATGCATCTGAAGTGCTATGTCCATAATAAAAGCTTCTTGGTGTTAAATGGATGTTCTTGTTTACTTTGGTTCATGAGCCTGGTGCCAAACGCACCAGGACAGTGTCCACCCAGGTCTCCTGTGCATGCGACACCTGCATGCCTGTGCCCCTTACTTCACGACCATGACAGGGTGTTAATGCAGGGCACTGGTAGATACATCACAAAGCGGCCCTGCGGCATGCAAAGAATTGACGGGTCAGACACAAGGCCGACATGGGACCACGAACCCTGAAGAGCGTATGAACTGACACGGACCGATGAAGGCCGGCACACAGAGGCAATAGTGGTGGCAGCAGCTAGGAGACGTGGGAGAGCACAACCCATTTTAGGGGTTAAACAATTGATATCAGTGGACTTAAACCCAAGCCTCCCCCATGAACCACAGTTAACTATACAAGAAACCTGATGAGCCAGAGACCACACCCCCGATAACCCGAACTAAGGCTCACAACAACACTGAGATGGCGAGTAAACAGACAGAGACAAAAGGGAAACAACCTACGCTGGAGGAATACGTGAGAACACTGCAGCTGACGGAAGGGCCAATGAGTAAGGAAAAAAAAACACAGACACCAACCCAGGGCGCAAAGATCAGCAAATCCTGGAAGAGATTGCAGACCTGAAACTAACATGGGAAACTAAACTGGAGTCAGCCATGGTTGAACTTAAGGCAGCACCGGAGCTCAGAGTTGGCGCAGTCCAGGAGGAAGTTAATCTACTCAGACAATATGTCAGAGCGCTAGCAGAACGTACAGGCGAACTGGAAAAAGAAGTGACTCCAAATACAGCTGCATGTGCGTCCCACATATCCGAGATCCACATCTGGAAACAACATGTGAGCAATCTGGAAAACAGAGAGGAGGAAGCGGAAGGACGGGCTTGGAGAAATAATATACGTATTGTGGGACTACTGGAAGGCGCAGAGGGATCATACCCAACGGACTATGTTGAGACGATGTTGCTGCAAGAAATAGGGGGAGGGGCGCTCACCCGAGGATTTGCAGTGGAAAAAGTGCACAGAGCCTTAACAAGGAGACCACCGCCAGGAGCCCACCCAAGATCAATAATAGCTAAAATCCTGAATTATCGAGATAGGGAGAAGATCCTAGAACACTTTCGGAAAGGAGGCATGATACAAAGGGCTTCTGCGAATATTACAGCATACCCGGATTATACACTCTTGGTGCAAAGACAGCGAATTAACTATGGGTCAGTGAAGAAATAGAGTGCAAGAGGCGGGCTACAAATATATGTTGATTTATCTGGAAAAACTGAAGGTGTATCACAAAAACAGAGCTCTGTTCTTTGACACTCCTGAGGACGCGACGGAGTGGCTGGATGCCCAGAACTGCCCATCGGAAACAGACAACCAGAAAGAAGATGGATCAGACAAGTAAGACAGCGCTTGCAGTGATTGAGGTGCTGTAAAACCAGACACTGGGACTTGAATATAAGCCAGGTCGAAGCTAGCTCGGATAGACAATAGGCGGGTTAAATAAAGAGATATGACCGGGCATGGCGCAAAAGCACAAAATTGCAGGAATCCTGATGGACTAACTCTCACACCCCCATAGATAGCTTTGTTAGGGTACAAATAAACCGGTAACCTCCTGCTGGGCCCCTAATATTGGCAACTCTGAGAAACTACCAAATGCGGGATAGCCTGAGATCCAGGGATGGAGCTGGGCAACAGTTGGGAACGGGATGGGTGGGGGCAGGGCAGGGAGTTGGGAGGTTTGTAGTGTATTTAGTTGGGGAGATTGGGGGGTGAAGGGGCAGTTTGGGGTTTTATGTTGAAATTGGACAGGGAACAAGCTTACATCCAAGCCAAGCTATTTGGAGGGAGGGACACGGACGGAGGAACAAGGGACAGAATATGGAGGACAATGGGAGGCCTTAGAATAATAACCTGGAATGTCAGAGGTGTCAACAGCTATCTGAAGAGAAACAAGGTGATGATGTACCTGAGAAGGAAAAACGTAGACATAGCTTTATTGCAAGAAACCCACCTTACTAAAGAGAAACTGGAGGTGGTAAAGAGAAAATGGAGGGGGACCACCATGGGAGCAACGTATTTGGCATATGCCAGGGGAGTAATCACCTGGGTGGCGCCATATGTGCCCTTCCAGTTGCTACAGGCCACAGAGGAGCCGGACGGGAGGATGGCAGTGATTCGGGGGCTGTTAGAGAATAGAGAACTGTGCATCATAAACACCTATGCCCCTAACCAAGACACAGTGGCCTATTTCATGACACTATATAGTAAAATCAGCCCCCACATAGGAGGCATTGTAATATGGGGTGGGGACTTCAATTGCATGCTGAACCCCAAAATGGACAGGTCAGACACTAAATTAGATAAGCCCACCACCCCAGCGGAAATGTTGCAAGCTCTGCTGAGAGACTTCGGGCTGGAAGATATATGGAGCAGCAACACCTGAATGATAGGCAGTACTCACACTATGCTGCCACACACAACCTCTACACGAGACTGGATTACATGTTTGCCACTTTGGAACTTGCTGGGGAAATGACAGGCTCAGAGTATAAGGCGAGAATATTATCGGACCACTCCCCTCTGGTCCTGAAGTGGCGACATCAGCTCCCCAGATCCAGGATCCCAACATGGAGGCTTCGAGCCGAGGCACTGAAGGATACTGCATTCCGAGAGGACCTACGGGAGGAGATAATCGGGTATTTTGAAAATAACACAGAAAGTGTGGAGTCAGAGGAAACCCTATGGGAGGCCTTCAAGGTGGTAGTGAGGGGGGCGGCCATATCAAAATCTAGTGAGCTCCAAGGGGGTATAGTGCGTGAGTTACAGGAGACAGAAAAAAAACTAGAAGTAATTATGAAAAGAGGGGGTACCTCACAGGAAGACGCCGAACAGGTGAGCCAATTGCAACAGGCGTGTAGTGGATTCTGGGAGAGGCTATGCAATCTGAATTACAAAAAATACATTGAAAGATAACATGCAGGGGGAGATAAACTGGGAAGGCTGCTTGCATGGCTATACAGGAACGAGACACCAAGAGCAGCGGTGAGGGAGATAATGGGAGAAGCGGCTCAAGTCTGGAACACCCAGGAGAGTGTGAATGAGGGATTCATTAGATTCTATAAACGCCTCTATGAAGACGCAGGGGAAACTGCAGAGCAGGAGACTCAGGAAACACTAGATGATATAGGACTAACTAAATTGAATGAGGAAGATGGAGAGAACCTGGATGCTCCAATCACAATAGAGGAATTAGAGACAGTGGTGATACATCTGCCCACGAGCAAGGCCCCTGGGACATACGGGCTCCCTAGTGAATTCTATAAAACGTTTAGACATGAAGTGCTCCCCCCGCTACTGGCATTGCTAAATGAGGCCTTCGAGAAAGGGAGACTGCCGGAATCCCTGAGGGAGGCGATGATTATTCCACTCCTCAAACCTGACAAGCCAAGCACAGACTGTGGGTCATATAGATCCCTATCCATGCTAAACCAGGATAGTAAGATCCCCACGGCCGTACTGGCGAATAGACTGAAGAGGGTAATAAACAAACTCATTCACCCCGACCAAACTGGATATGTCCCAAGCAGAAGCATATCTGATAACTACAGGAGGCTCCACCCTATCATAGAACAGGTGCAGCGCGACACAAGTGAAATAGCAATAGTCTCGCTAGATGCAGTGAAGGCCTTTGACTCCGTAAGGTAGCCCTGGATGATGGCGGCCTTGAAAGAATACAGGATGGGACCAGGCTGCCTTCGGTGGGTGAAAATGGTGTATAGTTCCCCAACCGCCAGGGTTAAAACGGGAGCGATCATTTCAGATAAGTGGCAACTCAACAGAAGCACAAGACAGTGCTGTCCGTGGTCCCCGATGCTGTACATTCTCGATCTAGAACCATTGGCGATCTGCTTGAGACAGCAATAGGAAGAAATAGGGGTCTACACTAAGGGGGGACCGCACTTGATATCATTGTATGCAGATTATATGCTGCTGTACCTGCGGTACCCAGAAGAGAACTTGCAATATATCTTGGAGGTGATGGAGCATTACGCGACTCTGTCGGGCATAGCGGTGAACCCCAAAAAATCGTGCATGTTCCCCTTGGGGAAGTACAGGGGAGCCCCACGGGAGAGCTTACCTATTTTACAGATGCCTGGGAAACCAAAACATAACCTGGGGATTAACATACATCATACGATTGAAGAGGAGCATATATATAATACGGAGTGAGCAGTGGAGGGAATCAAGAACAGCATGGGGTTCTGGGCCAAGCTGCCCCTGGCCATGATGGGAAGGGCGGCCTTGCTTAAGATGGCGGTCCTACCTAGGCTATTACATTTTTTTGTAAACATTCCACACATGTTGCCCAAATGGTTTTTTAGTAAACTCAAGAGTATATGTAGAGGTTTTTTGTGGCACAACTCCAGAAATAGAGTGGCCCTATGGAAACTACAGAACACGCATGACAGGGGGCATAAACCTGCCGAACATTGATATGTACCACTTGGTAGGGCAGTTACAATATGTCGCTAGGTGGCTGTTGGAAGAGGAGACAGCAGAAACTTGATTGCTGAAGGGTGAATGTGACCCTTACTTTCTAAAAGAATTGATATGGCTACCTAAACCAGAGCTGCGGGGGAGACCAAGATTGATGGAACTGGGCTGGAAGGCATGGCACAAAGCGTGTTGAGCTATGGGAAACTCAACCCCATGCTCCCCGCAGGCGCCACTAGCGGCGCTATGCGAGGGGGACGAGCAATTGCAGAAAGGGATCTGCAAACACTGGGAGCCGGTAGGCCTAGCGACCCTGGGAGATATATGGCAAGAAGGAAAGGCATTGGACTTCCAAACGATAGTAGACGAGACTAGAGTACACATGGGGCAATATATCACATATACCAGAATAATTAAACGGGTGAAAGAAAAGTGGTCCGAAATAGCACTAGCAGAACAACCTGACACTGCCATAGAAACGATGTATGATATCTCGGAGGGAGGACACGAAACATCCCGGATCTATGAATTGGTGATGTGCAGAGTGGGTAAAGAGTTGCTCCGATTGAGACGAGATTGGGAGGAGGAAGCAGGAGAACCTATGCAAGACGGGCAGTGGGAAAGAGCTCAGAGATACCACAAGAAGGTGTCTAGGAATGCAAGGCTGCAGCAGATACAGTTATATTTCACCCATGGGGCATACAGGACCCCCAAAAAGGTCGCCAATTCGGAAGTAATGAAGAACAAAAATGCCCCAAGTGCGGGGAGGTGGAAGCCGGGATGATCCATATGTTCTGGGCGGGACCAGAGGTGAGAACATTCTGGGAGGAAGTTAAGCTACGATTATCTGAAAAAGGAATCAAGCTAGATGTGGAATCTATATGGGCATGTATGTTGGGGGGATTCACTAGACCACGCAACATAAAACACATTTGCAAACTCAAGGACCTCGCCTACATCTTGGCCAAAAGGAGAATAGCCATGAGCTGGAAAGCAGCCCACAGACCCAGACTAGAGGTATGGTGGCACGACCTCTTGAAAAGGAGCGAAAGCCGAGACAGTTGCATGGTATGAGGCAGCCGGCAGAGGAGAGGACGGCAAAGTGGGGCCCCTGATAGCATGGAGACAAATGGTAGCCACATTGTCGAGATAATCCCAAGCCAATTCTAGTGAATATGACACGTCCGAGAACGGTGAAGGGGATTAACCCCAGAAGAAGGGTTATCCGATGAACTGAGGTGGAAGCTTGAGTTAAAATGGGGGTAAGGGGGAAGGCAGTAATAAATAACATGCAAATGTATGCTTGAGAAGCGTGTAACCGAAAATGTCGGGTGTGATGGTTATGTTTTGTTTGTTGTAAAAATCAATAAATTTATTTAAAAAAAAAAAAAACCTTGCCTTTCCCACCTTATAAATTGCTGGAGTGCCATTTTGCTCTCACTTCATTTTGAGCTTAAGTTGTCCAGAATCTATTGGGCGGGGTGTAGCATATTAAGAGTGTGATTTTTCTGCTGCTTTACTTTAGTGATTTTTTTTACAAATGATGTGTAAGTAAATGTATATTCTTTTACTCAGAAACCTTGAGTCAGTGTTTGCTTGAACCGTAGTAAATTGCTGTCCTTTGTGTAACTTATGATACTGCTCACTTTACTCTTGAGATAAGTCTGGCTGCTCAGCCATCGCTACCACTTTAATGTGTAGTACAGGCTTGTACCAAAGGTGAATTTGTACTGTCACTTGTAGTCTTAATTGTGTGTGGTGTTCCCAAAGGGTACTGAATATGATTCTGCCTAACACACTGCACTAAAGGTGCTTTGTGACACAATTGTAAAAGATGATGCCTATGGAGTTGGTTAGACTCCATAACCAAAAAAGAAATACAGTGTATAAAATCACATTAAAATACATGAGAGAGTGGGAAAAAAGGGTCTCACTCTCTCCAGGTAAAAAAAAAACAAGTCCTCAAAATCCAGCAAAGTTGCTGGTGGACTCTAAAGTGAAGGGAATTAGCACATTTTTGAGAATTCTCCCTAGCAGACACAAAGGACCAGATACACAGAGCGTTTTCCTATGGCATTGCGCAGTTGTAAAACGCTGCAGTGAATCAGGCCCAACGTCTTTTCAACCTATCCAGATCCTCCTCTGCCACTACCTACGATCAGCACGCAGAATAGCTTTCCATGCAAAATATGTCTCTCTCTCTCTCTCTCTCTTCTCTCTCTCTCTCTCTCTCTCTCTCTCTCTCTCTCTCTCTCTCTCTCTCTCTCTCTCTCTCTCTCTCTCTCTCTCTCTCTCTCTCTCTCTCTCTCTCTCTCTCTGTCTCTCTCTCTCTCTCTCTCTCTCTCTCTCTTAATTCCTGCTGCTGGTCTATATATCCATCCTTGTCTTGCCCCCCAATACCTTGATGCCACCATTGTACTATTCGCTCATCGTATCTTCACAACCTATCTGTCCCTCTGTGCCTTCTCTGCTTTTGCTCCTTTTCAACTCCGCTGGAATGTTCTTCCCACGGCCATCAAATCCATCTGTTCAGTGTAACTCTTTAAAGCACAGCTCAAACTCCATCAAAGTTATGGTGGGTTTATAAAAGTAGGAAAAATAACTTTTTCCTGAAATGTGATTTCAGCCAAGTCACACATATCACAGTGCCACCCAGTAGTGTACACTGGTAGTTCTACTACAATTTAGAGCCGCTGAGCAATGCATTACACATCCTGCCATGTGACTTTTTTTATTGAATGTAGGATAGCTCAGGGACAATGCGCTCGCCTTGGAAGCAAGACGACGCTGAGCAACACAGGTTTGATCCCCGGGTCGCGTTATAAATAACCCATTACATTTACCTTACATATAGGGCAACTGCTTCAATCAAAGATTTATCAATATATAGGTTCAATCCTTTAACCTTCCTTCTATGTGCACAACATACCGTGGTTTTTGGCTTTGTATAATTGATTTCAAGGTCTTTGGCTTTGATCATGTCAGCAAAATATTCCACTTGTTTTTTAAGGACTGAAGCAGTTTTTGATACTAAAACCGCATCATATGCAAATAATAAAATCTGATAAGCAGCTTCATTTAACAGCGGTACATCAGCTGTTAAGTTGGGGATTTTTACTAGTAGGGGATCATTAATAAAAAGATTGAACATTTTCATTAAAATAAAATCCAACTATTTATACCTTTTATTAGACTAACTGAAACTATTATGTTGCGATGGTAGATGCATAAGCTTTTAAGTCCCAGAGATTCGCCCTCAGATGGTGGTCACGTGATAAATGAGCAACATAGAAAATGTAACACAGAGCTAGACATCTCTTCTACACATAAAGAAAGAAAATAGGAGATTCTTCCACTTTATAATGTATTGGCTGCCAGAAGAAGTATGCAAGGAATTCAGTCCTTTAGTGCCCCTTTATCGTAAGGTCCATACCTTTGAAAAGAAGCAGACACATACTCACAAACATTAAGAAGCAGTTATCGCCAGTACAAGGAAATCATACTTTTAAGCAGGGTCATGTTATTCACCCAATGTTTTCAATGTTATGTGCCATGCAATGCGTCCAAACACTTAAGCACAAAAAATGTAGTAGTGAAACCCATTATGGAAAAACATTGATGTTAATGAGAGAAATTCCAAAATGCAAGATTCCAAGCTACAGCTAGAGAAAACAGGATATGCTTTTTCACAACTTCCCTGCACAGTTTAAAGTATGTTGCCCTTGCAGTGGGCTTACATTTCCAGTGTTTCAATCAGGTTCCAGTTTTTCCAACTACAACATTTATAGGTATCTTACTGGCAGCTACAGCTAATGACTTGCCTTCACAGCCGGACTAGGAATTGCACCCTGTACCAGTGTGTTGAGACTAAAACATTGTCAGAGCCTAATGCATGTTTTTGCAGCCTCCATGTTGTTCTAGGGTCGTACAGTAGGTCAATTAGAGTTACTTAGGCCTACTTGTATATTTATGGTGGAACCAATGCAGAAATATTCCCTATGCTTCTAAGGTGCCATGTCCAAATGTACCCTAGTTGCGCCTAATTTTTGCAGTGCATTACTGACTTACACACAAAGTTGCAAATAGAAAAATACTTTACCAATCGTAGAATGGTGAAATTTCCATTGTTGGCTGAGCGTGCCTCTTGCTCAATAATGGGTACAAAATATTTGTGCTCAGACATCCAAAGTCATCGGGCATGCTGCCTGTGTCCTTACTCATTGGGGATCTGAAACATTGCGTCCAACAGTTTTATGTGAGAGGTGGTAATGATAGGTTGTCTGCAAAAGTCTGCCAACATTTTTAGCATTGATAAAAATTGGATTGCTTTACATTTTTAATGCTTGTGCTGGTTTTGTCATTTATTATCCAACCTGGCCAATTATGCACTTGACTGAGTGCTATACTTCTATGTATAGTTGTTAGATGATTATTGTTCATATATTTTTATTAGCCTTGTTACATGTTTGGTGGTGCGCGAGAAAAGTGTCAGGAATTCCTGCACCGCCAAATTATAATTTTTGTTGGATTTATCACTGGCAGAATTACTGCATGGTAAATCTGTTGTTTTCGGAGGAAAAGTGGCGGATTCACCTCGAACTTGTTGCTGGCGGTAAATCCACCATTTTACCGCCAATAAATGGCAGATTTACTGTGCAGTAATTCCGCCAGGTGTAAATCCGTCAAAAATCCACCTGGTTTCCTATGGACTCCAAAAATGAAGAATTACCACCCCTTCTAATTCCGTGGTCACTCCATGGGACCAAGTGGCAGTAACGGTAACTGAGTTTGGCAGTGTTTTGGCAGATTTACTGCCAGAATACTGACAAACTGGTAATTTTATTTTTATCTATTGTGCATTTGTAAGACGCTTATACAACAAGTAAATTGTGTTTTAAAGCGTCCACAGGGCAACAGGGAGGGAACATGGGATTGAAAATGTAATACACTTGAGGAAAAAGACACACCTCTAGGCCTTGTGAGCATTCAGAGCGTGCAAGTGCAGAGAGAGGAGAGGGGAAGAGGGAGTGGAAGGGCTTGTGCTCGTGGGTGAGCAGCAGATGTAAGTGCCGAGTGTAAGGAGTGCTAGGGAGCATTCAGCTGCAATAAGTAAGTGCATGTCTACAGTGGCATAGGCTAGTGGGTGACAAGGCAAGTACTCTGGGCAGGTGGAGGATGGAGGCGATTGGGTGTGGGAGACCAGGGCCATGAAGGACACATAAGGGTCTTGTCACCAATCTCAGCAACAGTGGGATTAGCAGAGGAGGGAAGAGGGGAAAGAGGAGGTGAAAAGGAAAGTCTTGAGAAGCTTCCAGAATTTGAGGAGATCTGGCTCAAGACAAAGAGGAAAGGGGAGGCTGTTCCATAGGAGGGATCGAGCTGAGGAAAGAGATCGAACATCGGCCCTCTGTTTAGCAAAATGCTTGACACACAGAGAGTTGGTACCAGAGAAACGTAGAGGTCTAGAGGGAGAGTATTTAGAAAGAACAAGTTGCGGATAGCGTGGTCCCCGGCCACAGACAACCTTATGGGTGATGCAGAAGTATTTGAATTGGATCCTTGCAGCTGCCGGGAGCCAGTGAAGAGTTTTTAGGGCAGGAGAGATGTGGTCCCTGGGCTTGAGGTCAAGGATAAATCTTGCTGTCCTATTCTGGATTAGTTGTAAGGAGGGTAGATTTAAGAGAAGGCTATTCCAGTAGTCTAGCCTAGAGAGAACCAGGGCTCTGGTAACATTGAGCTTCTGGAGGAAGGTGAGAAAAGGGAGAATTCCTTTGAGAAGGAACAGTTGAAAGTGGGACTTCTTGGCATTGTCCTGAATGTGAGGGAAGAAGGAGAGAGATGAGTTGAAGATGACTGTGAGATGTCTGGCTCCAGATGAAGGAGACGGGGCGAGCCCATAGCGGATGGCCTGAGTGAGGGGAAGATAGAGGGAGCAGAGGTCCCAATAGGAAGGATCTCTGTCTTGCTGGCATTGAGGCAGAGATCTTTGGCAGTGCACCAGGACTGGATGGCAGATAGACAGTCTAGGAAGAAGGAAGAAGAGGGTCAAACAGAGGTTTGAAGAAGAGTTGTGTGCCATCTGTGTAGCACTGGAAGTTAAAGGAGAAGGTGGAAATGTGGAGTGCCAGTGGAGCAAGGTAGAGCCAGGGGAGAGGTAGAAACCTTGGGGGACACCACAGGTGGAGAAAATAGATGGGGGGAGGAGAAGGTGCACAAAATAACCTGGGATCGACAGTCACTTAGGAAGGAGGTCAGCCAGTCCAGTGCCCCCTGCCAGGAAGCCCCTTCAGCTAAGAGCCTCAAGGCAAAGAGCGGCTCCTTTAGAGACGGCTCCAGAAATTGTCTGCAGGTGTTGGCAGGGGAAGCCAGCGGAGCCAGCAGCGAACAGACACCAACAAAACTGTAAGTGTGGCATGGTTGAGGTGTAGAGGATTTACTCTACTCCAAAAAGTCCCTGCCACTCTACCTTACCTTCCCATAACGTAAACTGCCAATGATTTACACCATGCACACCTAGAGAGATCCAAGCACCATCCTAATCCAAGCCTGAACTCTAAATGATGTCCTGCATAACATTCCAACATACTTGCATTACTTACTAGTGCCACTCTGAGAGACAATACTGAAAAGTAGCCACCCTCACATTGATGGGTGTAACAATTGTTAGCGTGTCCTACTCTTAGCTTGAACTGTGAATAATAGCATGCATCACACTTAGATGGAATTATGAAGGTAGCATGTGCAACACCTAGGTGGAACTACGAATGATGGCATGTGCCTCTACTAGATGGAATTATGACTGATAGCATATCCCTCACGTAGGTGTATTGTGAATTATAGCATGTCCCACTCTTAGTTGAATTGTGAATGTTAGCTTGTGCCACGCTCGGACGGAATTGTGAAAATCAGCATGCACCACATTTATACGGAATTCTGAATGATAGCATGTACCACATTTTAGACACAATTGTGATAAACTACATGTGCCTAAAGCGTCACTGTGTTAAAGTTGAACTTAGAAAGTGTGCCCCAATAGCGTCACTCTGTTAAAGTTGAACTTAAAAAGTGTGCCCCAATAGCGTCACTCTGTTAAAGTTGAACTTAAAAAGTGTGCCCTTATAGCCTCAGTGTGTTAAAGTTCAATTTAGAAAGTGTGCCCCAATAGCGTCACTCTGTTAAAGTTGAACTTAGAAAGTGTGCCCCAATAGTGTCACTGTGTTAATGCTGAATCTAGAAAGTGCGCCCTAATAGCGTCACTGCGTTAATGCTGAATCTAGAAAGTGTGCCTAAAGCGTCACTGTGTTAAAGTTGAATTTAGAAAGTGTGCCCTAATAGCGTCACTGTGTTAAAGTTGAACTTAGAAAGTGTGCCCTAATAGCCTCACTGTGTTAAAGTTGAACTTAGAAAGTATGCCCTAATAGCATCACTGTGTTAATGCTGAATCTAGAAAGTGTGCCCTAATAGCGTCACTGTGTTAAAGTTGTACTTAGAAAGTGTGCCGAAAGCGTCACTGTGTTAAACTTGAACTTAGAATGTGTGCCCTAATAGCGTCACTGTGTTAATGCTGAATCTAGAAAGTGCGCCCTAATAGCGTCACTGTGTTAAAGTTGTACTTAGAAAGTGTGCCCTAATAGCGTCACTGTGTTAATGCTAAACCTAGAAAGTGTGCCTAAAGCGTCACTGTGTTAAAGTTGAACTCAGAAAGTGTGCCCTAATAGCGTCACTGTGTTAAAGTTGAAGTTAGAAAGTGTGCCCTAATAGCGTCGCTGCGTTAATGCTGAATCTAGAAAGTGTGCCTAAAGTGTCACTGTGTTAAAGTTGAACTTAGAAAGTGTGCCCTAATAGCCTCACTGTGTTAAAGTTGAACTTAGAAAGTGTGCCCTAATAGCGTCACTGCGTTAATGCTGAATCTAGAAAGTGTGCCTAAAGCGTCAGTGTGTTAAAGTTGAACTTAAAACGTGTGTCCTAATAGCATCACTGTGTTAAAGCTGAACCTAGAAAGTGTGCCTAAAGCGTCAGTGTGTTAAAGTTGAACTCAGAAAGTGTGCCCTAATAGCGTCACTGTATTAAAGTTGAACTCAGAAAGTGTGCCCTAATAGCGTCACTGTATTAAAGTTGAACTTAGAAAGTGTGCCCTAATAGCGTCACTGCGTTAATGCTGAATCTAGAAAGTGTGCCTTAAGGGTCACTGTGTTAAAGTTGAACTTAGAAAGTGTGCCCTAATAGCCTCACTGTGTTAAAGTTGAACTTAGAAAGTGTGCCCTAATAGCGTCACTGCGTTAATGCTGAATCTAGAAAGTGTGCCTAAATCGTCACTGTATTTAAGTTGAACTTAGAAAGTGTGCCCTAATAGCGTCACTGTGTTAAAAGTTGAATTTAGAAAGTGTGCCTAAAGCGTCACTGTGTTAAAGTTGTACTTAGAAAGTGTGCCCTAATAGCATCACTGTGTTAAAGTTGAACTCAGAAAGTGTGCCTAAAGCGTCACTGTGTTAAAGTTGAACTTAGAAAGTGTGTCCTAATAGCGTCACTGTGTTAAAGCTGAACTTAGAAAGCGTGCCTAAATAGCATCACTGTTCTAATTGTTGAATCTAGACGGTATTCCCAACATCATTGAGTATGCCCAATAGCATCACTGTGTTAAAGTTGAACTTAAAAGTATGCCCTAATAGCGTCACTGTATTCAGACTTGAATTAAGATGGTATTCCCAACATCATTGAATGTGCCCTGATAGCGTCAATGTAGTAAAAATTAATTTAGTAGGTATTCCCAGCATTCACTGAGTGTACCTGGTCGCATACACTTTACTGACTACCACAATATCCCACTACTACGCTTACTCTCTCCTTTCAAACCACTATTCAACTAGAACACAGCAGTACTATGACACATTCGGTAAAGCTGTTCTCATAATAACACGAACCATCAAACTACCCATCATCCTAATAAAACACGGCTAGCTAGCACACACCAGCTAGCTTAGGCATCTCCTCAAGCCTAACGCAGCCAGAACTCAGTCTGGATGTCCACCCTCCAGACTCAACACATTCAACTGATCCCCTCAGCACCACACGTACCGCTAAGAAGCAGCAATCATGCAACAACCACACCAGCTGCACACATACCTGGTGCGCCCACACACTTTACGACTCTCTCTCTCTCAACTGACTTGAACTGCGGTTCCCGAGGGCGTTCAACCTACCAACACCTTGAGATCATACCAATGGTACATAAGGCGCTATACAAATGCAAAATAACATAACATAACACACTCAGGGTATCATGGGGCCTTTTTATCAGGATGGAACGTTTGACTGTGACAGAGGCAGAAGAGATATCAAGTAGAACAAGGACATCTAGGGAGTTAGAATCCAGAGAAGCGAGTAGTTCTTCACGGGTGTTCAGAAGAGCAGTTTCCGTGCCTCTGGATGCTCAGAGTCCACATTGATGGTCGTGAAGACCGCCAATAAGTCCAGTGTGTGTTGTAAATTGGGGGAAGGCCAGCTTCTCCAGGAGTTTCCAGAGGAATTGGTGATAGAAATAGGGCGGTAGTTGGCTGGACAAGTGGGGTCTGCTGAGGGCTTTTTCAGGAGAGGGCGCACAAGGTAGTGCTTTAGGGAGGAAGGGAAAGATTCAGTGGCAAAAGAGTGGTTGATCATGGATGATCAGTGGACTGGAGGAGCAAAGGAAAACCTGTTTGGAGGAGACCTTCATGGAGCGGACAACTCTGGTGACCTCATCAGGTGTGACATGGGAGAAAGAGGAGAGAGAGGAAGAAGGAGGGTGGGAGGCCATCAGAGGCAAGGGAGTGGCGAAAGGGTGGGGGGAGAGGAATGCAAGGGTGCTCAGGATGTCCTGAGTTTTAGTAGTGAAGTGTGTGGCCAATGCGTTGCAGACGGCTTGGGAGGGGAGGGGTGAGGATTAGACTGCGGAAGGGTTGGCTAGTTTCCTGCAGATTTTGAAGAGTTCAGCTGTGTTGTTGGATGCACCAGAGACCTGCGCCTGGGTGTGGGCCCTTTTCTTGATGTGGATGGAAAGTCTGTATTGTCTTTGGAGCAGTAGGAAGGCCAGTTTGTCAGAGGGTGAGCCAGAGGTCTGCCCTTTCCGTTCCGCAGCTATGAACTTGCGTTTTAGGGCTGCAAGTTCAGCGTCGTACCAGGTGTTAAGCTTTGAGGCAGGTTTCAGGCGGATCCTCATTACTGGGGCAAGAATGTCAAGTGTTAGTAATGGCCAGATGGAGGTTGCAGAGAGAAGAGTCAGTGGTAGAGTCTGGGTTGGGTGTGAGAGGGGGATGAAGGTGGATGCAAAGGCAGCAGCTAACACTTGTTTAATCTGGTGAATGTTCGTGAACGAGGTTGGCAGGGCTGGAGGAGGTGAGGTCAGAGGGCTGAGGGGACCCAGGTGAGAGGAAAGGAGAGAGTAGTCTGACCAGGAGACTGGGGTGGTCAGTGGGCAGGATAGTGAAAGATCAGAGTGAATGAGGGTGTAGAGAGGGTGTGCAGCCCAGTGGGTTGGACCGGAGGGGGGAATGGAGAGGGAGAGCAAGGTGCAGAGGTCATGGAAGAGAGTGAATTCCATGATAGGGGAGTCCAGATGGATGTTGAAGTTGCCCAAGAGAAGGAGTTTAGTGGTGCTTCAGAGGAGAGAGGAGCGGAAATCGGCCCATTCAGAGAGGAATGGGTCCCTATGCTTCACAAGGAGGTAGCCCTATGGAAAAGGTTGAATCGCTTCTTCATATGTTGAGTTGTTTTGACTCATAGACTGATTAATTGTGTCCAGTGCCTCTGTTACTTCTTTCAGGCAGTGGGCTACACATCCATCCTTCACAATCTTGGTAATATTTGTATTGAGTAAAGTATGGGTAAAAACATAAGTAAGTCAACCCACCCCCCCCTGCTGACAGTCATGCAAGTTTGAATATGCTATGCTTTTAGAGAAAAAGATTTCTGGAGCATCCTGCAGCAGTTATGTTCTCAGCAGGCAGCACCATGCAGAAGCAGTCATCAAACCCCCATTATCTGTGAAGCACCTCATAGTTAATTTGTTCCACCAAGGTCTGTGTTTTCGCCAGTGGCAAAAAAACAAGGAAAGATTGTTTTGTCTCTTTTGAGCCATATCAGTGTACAACCCTGCCTGCAAGGGGTTTGAACCTTGCAGCAGTGGGATAAGCCCTGGGTAATTCAGGCGAAGGCTGCCAGAGTCTGAATAGACTTATTTGTTGCAATAATTCAAGCTCAGTTTATACCAGTAACACTGCCTGTCAATTATGACCTTGTGCAGGATGCATTGCCCATACCTCTGACGCAAGTAGGAAGGCAGACCTCTTAGCCACCACCTTCTAAACAGCATCAGTCCTTCCCCATACATGTATAGGTATCAAAGACAACGCCTTGATCATCTGCTGCTCTGTGTGGGCAGTCAGCTGGAGTGTTGTGAGGTATCCTATCCTATGAATTCATCCTGTTTCCTCAACACCGCCCAAATGCAATCCTAGTAATGGCAATTTCACTGCAGGGCACAAGAAGTTGCCCCTGCCTGGCCAGTTCCTCTGAGGCCTCTGGTAATCAGTCATCTGTGGGAAGTGGAACATTGATTATTACTGGCAAGAAAACTTTGATGAAGCCGGGGTGGCTGGCTAGGCACATAATGCGGGTAGTTTTGAAAAGGTTCTAATGTTGAAGTATTAGTATTGTTGAATAATACCTTGGTGAGGGGCCACCAAAAGATGGTACAGCAGTAGAGTTCGCATTTATTTGATGACAATGCTTGAGAAATAACAATAGTTGTCAGCTCAGATGATCAGTGGACAACTGAACAATAACCTAGACTCACAATGATTTACCAGCTGGAAATTGGCCAGTCTATAATGCAGAATTCAGCAGGACAAAAGATAGTGATTCTGAGATGTAGCGGGAGATGAGGAAGATAAACATGTGCATTGGGCATATGTCTGGTGGGGTGGCTGGGCATAAACTGGGGTATTCTTTTTGTTTCTCTGGATTTAGGCGTTCCAAAAAGTTCTTGTTGGGCCTTCAATAAAAAGAATTGTACAAGGGGGCAGGCTCCTGTATATGAAGACACATCTTCTCCATTTGTCATCTCCCTTCACATCCGCAATAGAAAAGCCACAATGAGACCATCAGGGGTGCGGACAAGATGGCCGCATAATCACAGAGCTTCAGGTACCACGATGAGGAGACCAGCATAGTGCGCACCCACCCCACGAAGTGTCCTTGTGCACCATCATGAGACGAAAAACACACACTGGTTCTGGAGCAGTGAGCTTGACATCTTTGAGCTCAGAGGGGTGTACCTCTGCGGCTCGGATGCCGTCATGGCGGAGGGAGGAGGGTGGGCCTTGCCAAATGCTCCTTAGCACGAGCGGGCTGTTGATGGACCTTGCGCTGTGGAGGACTGCTGGACTGGGGGACTTGTGACAGATTTGAGCAGGATTGTCAGCAGTCCCAGATGCGGCGTGGTTGCAGGGCCGGACCGGACCTCCACACACCACCATACCTAGTGGGTGTGGCGTTCTTCGGCTCGGCCGGCTGTGATGCTGCCCGGTGAAAAGGACATAGGCCCAGCGGCATTCCAGAAAACGGAAGCACATACAATCCCTAGTTGTCAGCAGCTCTGCGGGAACTGATTGACCCATAGAGCATGTACCTGTGCTGATCCCTTGAAGTAGGTACTGGTATGCCTGGAAGCTCATTGTGGGGGGCCGTGAAAGATCTGCACATAGTTTTGCCTGCAGTAGGGTAGGGGAGAAAGAAAAGTGTAGCGGCCAGGGGGTGTGCAGAGCTTTGCATGGGCACTGGCCTCAGGGAGCAGTCTGAAGTGAAGTCTACCACATGACCTGGACACCCAGAGTGGTGGTATTCTGAGGGCAGGGACCCACAGTATTTGGAGCACCTGGATGGACGAAACTTAGGTGGTGTGTGAGGGGACATAAGAGGGGTCCACATGTGTGAAGCTTGGAAGGACTGTTGCTCACTGGCAGGGCCTCCCCCTGTGGTGGTGCCCCCCTCCTCCAAGGCCGGGGTTCATGGGTAAGCCCACTGGCTCCAAGAGTACTGCTGTCTACTATAGTAGGAGATGCAATGGCAGAGATAATGGAGAGCCAGGCCCTTCCTCCCACACATCTGGGAGGTGTAGTGTCAACAGAAATGAACATCTTATGTATCTTGCAGGAAATTAAAGCCCTGAGGTCGAACCTACGTGACTCACTCACTGAGCTCAAGGGCAGGAAGGCAAATGTTGACGGCAAGGTTGAGGACAAATAACATAACCAGCAATTGGTCGATGTCTTGTAGCTCGATAACCGCCTTAAAGAGATCGAAGCCAGGGACAGAGACCTCAACTTCAAGATGGAAGACATGGAGGACAGGGAGAGGTGTAACAATATCTATATTTGGGGCTTGATGCAGTATGAAGGTGAAACTGTGTATGATCTGGATAATAAAGTGGAACACGTTTGGAGGGTCCTGTTTGATGAGAATAGATCAAAGTCTATACAGTACGACCACATCCATTGGTATGGAGGCCCCAGAGACGGACCTAAATTAACCCTTGCAAAATGTCATTATTATAAGGACAAGATGGAGATCTTGGTGAAAGCTAGACAGAAATACGATATCACATACGAGGTCCAACTATGCCAAGACCTCTCTGGGGCACCCCGGCTCGTTATAGGGCTTTTGGACCCCTCACTACCTGGTTGATGGAGAAGGACATCAGGTATAAATTCGGCTTCCTATTTTCAATATCAATAAGGGTACATCATGCACGTTTTCTGAATCAACCTTGATCGCTCGCCTCATTGAGGAGCAAGCTGGAAAGTCCAGGCAATCTATGTGTGAAGGGGTGAAGGAAAAACAGGAGAGATTCATGAAGGCTTTCACTGGGAAAGGCACCACAGTCAAGATGTCAGGCTCTTGCAAATTCAGGAAGGTATGGGTATAGTACTTGCAGTGAGACATGGAGGGTGGAGCAAACGTTGCGGGGTGTTGGATGTTCTGGAATATTGTTGAATATGTATCTGCAGTGGGGGGGCTAGGGAAGTGTCTCATGGCGTTTCCTGGCTATCTCCAAGCATCTGGGCATGGGATTTATCCCAGGATCAGCCGGATTGTGCCCCCTGTTCTGTTTGTTAACATCCAGAGGGATTCAGGGCAGGGTTTGTTGGAGATTTGACACTCAGGGAATGATTACAAGTCTATACTCAAGTATACACATGCAGCGGGGTACCTAGATCCCATCAGAAAGTCATTAAAGGAATGGCACACATCCAAATGAAATGGGATCCCTGAGGATAGTTTACCTTAATGTGAAGTGTCTCAATTTCCCGGCCAAGAGATCGCTATTGGGGAGGGAGATGAAAATACAGGTGCTGACAGTGATGATGGTGCAGGAGACCCACTTTAAGGAAGGAAACGAAACCAAGATCTATGGCAAACATTAATTGGGCATCAGTCTCAGTCAATAAAAGAGGGGTTGGAATACTCTTGGGCCTAGGGGAAGAGCTGACAGAAGTCCAGGTTTAGAGGGAAATTAATGTAGACTACTGATGATGAAGGGCAAGTTGAGGGTGAGAGCGATCACCCTGGCCACATTATACACCCCGAACAGCCACCTGTGAGGATTTATTGAAGAGACTTTTAGAGAACTAAAGGGGTGGGCTGAAGGTTTTATAATCATGGGGGGACAACTTTAACACCACCCGGGACGCAAGACTTGATTGGAGATCTGAGACAGAAGTGGGAGAATGAAACAGGATGGGGGAAGGAAGCCCACATGGACTTGGAAAAAGGTTTTAATAGGTACGCATTATGTGATACTTGGAGGGAGTTCCATTCCAAACCCAGGGGCTACACCTTAATCTCCCACCCTGATAGATAGCTCATGAGGATTGATTTCCTTTTGGTGGAAAGGGGGTGTGAAAATTGGGTGGAGAAGGTGGATGTTCCAATGGTTGGTAGGTCTGATCACAATGCAGTGCAGATCGAACTTAGGTGGGGACTACCTAGGACCAGGGGTGGGAGGTGGCTATGCAATTTAGGAACTTCCTAAAGAACGAGATAGATCAATTCTTTATTACCAACGACACTGGATACATGGATTTGTGCACTATTTGGGAAGCAGCTAAGGTTACCTTGCTGGGACTGATCATAACTGAGGGCACCAGGGGGAAAAAGGTAAGGAGGCCAGACTTGTAGAGGATATAGCACTGCTAAGGGAAAGGCTGACACTGAGTGGCATGGACTAGAAGGGGATCATTGATGATGTTCAAAGCAAGAGGCAAGAATTGAAATAGATAGGATTGGGAAAGGTCTATAAGATGCTTAGAGGAGTGAAACAGAAGTACTACGAGAAGGGAAATAAGGCAGGGGCCTTAATCACTAATAAAATCAAAACACAGGTACTTGATAGGCAAATGAGGAGTATTAGAAGAGAGAGGAAACTCTGCTTTGCTATATATTACCAGGAATTATACACCAGAATGCCCCTTAAGCAGTGACTCCCATGGCCAATATCTTTATACCATAGACCTCCGACCCTGGCGGAGGAAGAGAAGGCCGAATCAGACTAGTTGCTCAGGTAATTAATGGCTTGTTGGTGGTGAAGGCACCTGGGGACAATGGTTTCTCTGCATATTTGTATAAGACATACTCAGGGTTTTCCCCCTTCCTCTCAAAGCTCTTCAACACCTTTGACGAAGCTCAAGTGCTCTGACCCTCTTTTCTTCGAGCCACAATAGTGGCACTACCTAAGGAAGGTAAGGACCCCACTCAGTGCTTCTCATATAGGCTGATATCACTGCTATATTTCGATGCAAAGATTCTAACCAAGCTTATGGCTTCTCGATGGGATCCCTTCCTTCCGGAACTGGTCCACTCAGACCAGGTGGGCTTCATAAAACACAGGCAAGGCACAGATAACCTGCAGAAGACCCTCAGCCTGATGGCACAGCCCAAGGATAAGCTTAGAGGCTCATTCCCGTTAGCAATGGACGCAGAAAAGGCCTTTGATAGGGTCTACTGAACCTTCCTCTCGATCAAATTTGGCTTTGTCCTGCAACGGCTGAACTTTTTTTACTCAACCCAGACAGCCAGAATTCTGGTGAATGGTATACAATTGGAAGCCTTGCCTCCTTGATGAGGGGAACAAGACAGGGCTGCCCACGTTAACCCTTCTCTATCCCATGGTAATGCAACAACTCGCACAACAGAAATAACCCAGAGACAGGGGGGTTATTCAAGTCCTCAGCGTCCAGTATAAAGTGTCTCTGTTTGCAGATGGCCTGCTCCTATATATTCGAGAGCCCAACAGGATGATATCATCTATGGTCAATGATCTGGCAGACTATGGTAGCCATTAAGTAAATCATTCCAATGGGGGCGTTCTCTGCCACAGTGCTGGATTATATTTCAGAGTCTCAGTTCAGTTTTGAAAAGGCCTCAATAAAGTACCTTGGTATAAATATAACAAATCCCATTAACAATCTATATCGTGCAAACTACCAACTGCTTTTGGAAGAGGTGAAGAGCGATCTCGAGAGGTGGGGAAGGATGGTTCTGTCTTGGATAGCAAGGCTCAACATCATTAAAATGAACATATTGCCTAGATACTTATACTGGTTTCAAATGTTCCCAATCCCAGTGTCCTTAAAGAAACTACTTGTAGAGTTCATTGGGCTGGAGCGAGGCCTAGAATTGCCTACAAGACATTGATCTGAACCAGAGAACAAGGGGGAGTACACTTCCCAGACTTCTTTTCATATTATCATGCTGTGCATCTTAGGATGTTGGTGGGCCACCTAGATCCTTAGACTACTCAACAATGGGTGGCTTTGGAAAACAAAATACTATTTCTAGTGCCCTTACATGAATGATTCTGGGTACCACAAATGTATATCTCACACGGGATTCGGACACACCCTATTTTGAGGGTCTTATTGAAACTGTGGAGGGAAAAGGAACACACGAGATGGCTATCGTCGTGGCCCTCCCACCTGAGCGCCAACAGGGGCCCCCCACTTAGAGATAATATCCCGGAACAGAGCCAGTACCAAACTTTGTATGAGGTAGACTTTGTAGAGCTGGACAGCCTTGGGACAATGGGGAATTCAGAAATATTCACCAACTTGAAGAACTTCTTTAGGTCGGAATCCTTTCGGTATTTTTTATATCAGACTGAAGGGGGCACACACAACGAAAAGAAGTGGGGAAATAATCTGGCAAAGGGTCTTACCACCTTTGAATGTATTTTGGTGACAGGGGGTCCAGAGAAGGGCCAGGTCTTGAAGCTATATCGAACCTTTTTGCAGGCGGCACCCATAGAGGACCTTATTGTGAAGTCGCAATGGGAACATGACCTGTAAGGGTAACTAGACAATGAGATTTGGCAAAGTATGTGCAGGACAACCCAAAAAGCTCTATATCTTCCAAACATAGGCGCAATGCCATTAAGTTGCTTCACAGGTGGCAGCTGCCTCCAGCACGATTAGGAAAGATGTACCCCAATGTAGACACGCACTGCTCGGGGGGCTGTGGAGCCAGCGGCAATTACTGGCACATGTGGTGGGTCTGCTCCCACATACAACTCTTTTGGAGTGAGTTCCTTTCTTGGATATGCAGCCTATATAGGTTGGACAAATCCCATCACCCCTCTTGGTCCTATTTGAACTCAAGCAGGAGGAAGAACGGTATGTCTTCACGAACCACATGACTCGCAACTTTCTCTTGGCAGCTAGGATCACAGTAACAAAGTCATGGAAGAGAAAAGGAAGCCCTAGTAAACGGGAATGGGTTGGTGTCATCAGGGACATTTTCACAATGGTAGCCCTGACTGAGTTAATCAATCAAGTGGACTGCAACGCGCAACAAGAGTGATTACCCTTCACATCAGAATACATGACAGGGATGATATATGTCTCTGTGACACCCTGGGAATCACATGTCAGGCTCTGGCGGGGTTAATCTCCTTTCTCTCCAACCGCCCATCACAGGTGGAGTTCAGAGCCTTTTTCTCGACTATTGCTCTCTCAAAATGTGACGTTCCCCAGGGATATAACCTCTCCTCCTGGTTCTTCAACGTCTATATAGCTGCCTTGGCATGTATCATTGCCACTTTCACCTCTAACTTCGAGAGTTACGCGGATGACACACACCTATAATTCAGGCTACCCTCAGCCACCTCCTCTTCCTTGCTCATATCTGACTTTCTCCACTATTCAGTCAAGGTGTGCTGCAAACGACCTCTGCCTCAACACCAGTAAGACTGAGATCGTTATCATTGGGACCCCTGCTCCCGCTGTCCCACTTTCACTCTGGCCGGCCTCCTTTGGCCCTGCGCCCACACCCACCTGCGAGGCAAAAAACCTCAGGGTCATCCTTGACTCCACTCTCTCCTTCTCCTCCAACATCTCTGACATCTCTTAAAAGTCTAACTATCAGCTACACCTCCTCAGATGTACTCTACCTTTTCTCACCTTCCCCCAGCGGCTCACTGTCTCTAGAGCCTCGGTTCTCTCTAGGCTGGACTTTTGCAACAGCCTCTTCCTCAACCTCCCTTCTTCGGCCCTGCACCCTCTGCAACTCATCCAGGACAGAACCGCAAGACTTATCCTTGTCCTCAAGCCCAGGGACCGCATATCCCCTGCCCTTAAATCCCTTCACTGGCTCCTCGTGGCTGCAAGGATCAAGTTGAAGACCCTCTGCATCACCCACAAGGCTTTCTGGGGCCTGGGACCTAGCTACCTGCAACAATGCCTACCTAAATACTCTCCCTCACAAGCCCTCTGCTCATCTACCTACAACCTTCTGCAAGTGAGCTGGTTCCCCATGCAGAGATTTGGAGGGTGATCCTTATCCTCAGCAGGTGCATCCCTCTGGAATAGCCTCCCTGCCGCCCTCCGTTTTGAGCTTGACCTTCTTAAGTTCCGGAAACTCCTCAAGACCTTCCTCTGCTCCTCTTCCTTCGCTCTCCCTCTTCCCTGCTAACCTAGCTCTCTGATTTCTCCATCTCTCCCTCCTCTTCCTTACGGCTTGCTGACTGGCCACATGGTGTACCGCAGAGTCTCACCAGTCCCGGGCACCCCCGCCAGTCTTCTATCGCACTTGCCTCAGGGCCCTACACCCACCCACCTTCACGGCACTTAGAAATAACCCAAAGGAGTGTCTCTCTCTGTGCTTACCCCAGCCTTTACCTACCGGGTGCACTTGGACCTCCCCCTCCCTGTTACCTTCTATGTACTTGCACAATCCAAATTGCGCAAGTACATAGAAAGTAACTGCCTGAAGATCGTCTGTCTGTTCTGTTCTCTCCCCATAATTTGCACTGGAAAAAACTGCTGAATCGCCGTCAGGCCTATTTTCTGTGTCTCAACTGTTAAATGTATTTTACGCACTTACTCTGCCTGTTCAGACTATTATCACCTCAGAATTTCAAGGGCTCTGAGCGACTGTTGTTTTTTCCCCCTGTCCCCAACCCTCCTTGAGCGCTTTGAAACACTTTCCTGTATAAAGGCACTATATAAATAAACAATACAATACAATAAGGCGGATTGGGCGGGACAGGACGAGACGACTCAAAGATGTGAATAGGACAGGGAGATGCCTGGTTATGCGAATTACATGCTTGATGATTGTGAATCACTTACCTGAGTGTTGGGACTCGGAAGGTAGGGGGATGAGGGGTTTGTTTAACAACGCAGGTCACAAAGGTTATGTGGTGATGTTATGTTACAGATGTCTCTGATTCTGTTGAAGGATATTGAACATCTTTTTTATAATTAGCCAAATTGTGATATTCTGTATAAAATTCAATACAAAATTCTATTCATTTAAAAAAAAAAGCCAGAATAAAACCAAAGCCAAAAAAAATAGTTTTCTTGTGCCAGGAGACTTTTTGTAAAAGCTTAGTCTCTGATTAACTCTAAGGTGTCATGGCCATTGAGTTAGCCAACCTGGGATTCCAACAACAGTTTTTATTTGTATTTTAAATATGTTTTTTGTATCCCTGGTGGTGTGCATCAGCGTTTGGTGGCAAATAATCAGAACTCCTTGCTGTTTAATGCTTTCAGGAGGGGTTTGGGTCCTTTCCTGTCCTCACCAATGGCATATGTTCTTTTGGGTATCCGGTCATATTTTCGAAAACATATTTTCAAATGACCATTATGTCAAAAACTTTTTGCCGAAAAAAAAATGTTGAATGTTTTTTTATTTTATGTTTTTTTTGGGTTTTATTAGTAAAAAAAGGTGTAAATAAAAAAAAACAGTGCTTTGGTTGGGGAGGGAACCCCCATTTAAAAATAAAAATTTTAAAAAACCACTAGAATTTTTTTTCTTTGGCTGTCATTAACCCATTACTGCCCCAAATCTACATTTTAACATGAAAAAGTACCCAGAACGGGCCGGAACAGTACCTTAATAATATATAAAAAGGCAGCAAAGCTCACATGAAAATTGTGGGAACACACATGAAGAATATTTTGGAAAAGAGAAAGGTTTAACAATGTGCTGTTATTAACCCATTACTGGCCAAAATCTACATTTTGTCACGAAAAGGTACCCGTAGCAGGCCGGAACGATAACCTAATTTATAAAACGCCAGCAAAACTCACCTGTAAATGATGGAAACACACATGAAGAAAATTTTGGAAATGAGAAACATTCAACAATGTGCTATCATTAACCCATTACTGGCCAAAATCTACATTTTATCATGAAAAAGTAACCAGAACGGGCCGGAACACTACCCTAATATATAAAAACGGAGCAAAACTCACCTGAAAATGATGCAAACACACAAAAAAACATTTCAGAAATGAGGAAGCTTGAACATTGTGCTGTCATTAACCCATTACTGCCCAAAATTTACATTTTAACATGAAAAAGTGCCGGAACGGGCCAGAACGATACTTTAATATATAAAAAGGCAGCAAAACTCACATGAAAATGATGGAAACACACATGAAGAACATTTTGGAAATGAGAAACGTTCAACAATGTGCTGTCATTAACCCATTACTGTCCAAAATCTACATTTTAACACGATTAAGTACTCGAAACGGGCCGAAAGGCTACCCTAATATATAAAAATGCTGCAAAACCTCACCTTAAAATGATGCAAAAACACATGAAGGGCATTTTGGAAATGAGCAAGGTTGAACAAGTAGCTGTCATTAACCCATTAATGCCCAAAATCTAGATTTTATCACAAAAATGTACACGGAATGGGCCAGAATGGTACCCTAATATATGGAAAGGAAGTGAAACACAACCGAAAAATGATGCAAACAGACATGAAGAATATTTTGAATTTTTTAAATGAGAAAGGTGAAAAAATGGTGCTGTCTTTAACCCATTACTGCCTAAAAACTACATTTTATAACAAAAAAGTACCCGAAAAGGGCTTGAAGGGTAACATAACATATCAAACGGCAGCAAAATTCACCTGAAAATGATGCAAACACACATGAAGAACATTTTGGAAATGAGGTGGGTTGAACAATGTGCAGTCATTAACCCATTACTGCCCAAAATATACATTTTATGACAAAAAAGTACCCGGAATGGGCCGGAACACTGCCCTAATATATAAAAAGGCAGCAATACTCACCTGAAAATGATGCCAAAACACATGAAGAACATTTTTGAAACGAGGAAGGTTAAACAATGTGCTGTCATTAATCCATTGCTGCCCAAAACCTACATTTTAACATGAAAAAGTACCCGGAAAGGGCCAGAACGCTACCCTAATATATAAAACGGCAGCAAAACTCACCTGCAAATGATGGAAACACACATTTAAAACATTTTGGAAATGAGGAAGGTCGAACAATGTGCTTTCATTGACCCATTACTGCCCAAAATCTACATTTTAACATGAAAAAGTCCCGGAACGGTACTTTAATATATAAAAAGGCAGCAAAATTCACCTGAAAATGATGCAAACACACATGAAGAACATTTTGGAAATGAGGAGGGTTGAACAATGTGCAGTCATTAACCCATTACTGCCCAAAATATACATTTTATGACAAGAAAAGTACCCGGAATGGGCCGGAACACTGCCCTAATATATAAAAAGGCAGCAATACTCACCTGAAAATGATGCCAACACACATGAAGAACATTTTTGAAACGAGGAAGGTTAAACAATGTGCTGTCATTAACCCATTGCTGCCCAAAACCTACATTTTAACATGAAAAAGTACCCGGAAAGGGCCAGAACGCTACCCTAATATATAAAACGGCAGCAAAACCCACCTGCAAATGATGGAAACACACATTTAAAACATTTTGGAAATGAGGAAGGTCGAACAATGTGCTTTCATTGACCCATTACTGCCCAAAATCTACATTTTAACATGAAAAAGTCCCGGAACGGTACTTTAATATATAAAAAGGCAGCAAAATTCACCTGAAAATGATGCAAACACACATGAAGAACATTTTGGAAATGAGGAGGGTTGAACAATGTGCAGTCATTAACCCATTACTGCCCAAAATATACATTTTATGACAAAAAAGTACCCGGAATGGGCCGGAACACTGCCCTAATATATAAAAAGGCAGCAATACTCACCTGAAAATGATGCCAAAACACATGAAGAACATTTTTGAAACGAGGAAGGTTAAACAATGTGCTGTCATTAACCGATTACTGCCAAAATCTACATTCTAACACAAAAAAGTACCCAAAATGGGCCGGAACGGTACCCTAATATATAGAACGGCAGCAAAACTCACCTGCAAAGGATGGAAACACACATGAAGAACATTTTGGAAATGAGGAAGGTTGAACAAGGTGTTGTCATTAACCCATTACCGCCCAAAATCTAGATCTTACCATGAAAAAGTACATGGAATGGGCCGGAACAGTACACTTAGATATGAAAAGGCTGCGAAACACAACTGCAAATAATGCAAACAGACATGAATAACATTTTGGAAATGATGAAGCTTGAACAATGTGTTGTCATTTACCCATTACTGCCCAAAATCTACATTTTAACACAAAAAAGTACATGGAACGGCCCGGAACCTATCCTATTAGATAAAACTGCAGCGAAACTCAACTGAACATGTTGCAAACACACATGAAGAAAATGTTGAAATGAGAAAGATACACCAATATGCTTTCATTAAGCCATTACTGCCCAAAATCTACATTTCATCACAAAAAAGTACACAGAACGGGCTGGAACGGTACCCTAATGTATGGAAAGACAGCGAAACAAAAATGAAAATGATGCAAACAGACATGAAGAACATTTTGAAAAGGGAAAGGTGAAACGATGTGCTATCATTAACCCATTACTGCCAAAAATCTACATTTTAGCTTGAAAAAGTACCCGGAACGGGAAGGAACACTACCTTAATATATAAAAAAGCAGAAAAACTCACCTGAAAATGATGCAAACACACATGAAGAACATTTTGGAAATGAGGAAGGCTGAACAATGTGCTGTCATTAACCCATTACTGCCCAAAATCTACATTTTATCATGAAAAAGTACACAGAACGGGCCGGAACAGTATCATAACATACAAAAACGCAGAGAAACTCAACTGAAAATGATGCAAAGACACATGAAGAACATTTTGAAATGAGAAAGGTACACCAATATGCTGTCATTAACCCATCACTGCCCAAAATCTGCATTGTATCATGAAATAGTACCCATAACGGGCCGGAACGGTACCCTAATATATAAAACGGCAGCAAAATTCACCTTAAAATGATGCAAACACACATGAAAACATTTTGGAAATGAGGAAGGTTGAACAATGTTCTGTCATTAACCATTACTGCCCAAAATCTATGTTATGCAGAATCCTGTGCAGTTCCCTTAGGGAACACTACAGAAGATTAAGACTACAGGTATATGCAAGAAAATCCCTTTGGTAACAGTCTGTACCACAAATATTTAGTTGGCAGCTGTGGCTAAGCAGTCTGGCCTATCTCAAGGGGGAGATGAGCAGTATTCAGGGATTACACATTAGGACTACAGTACTATGGAACAAGGAAAGACTGACCAAAGCTTGTATCAAAAAGAATATATATATTTATTTTACACACTCTGATGTTCACACACAAATCACTATTGTAAAAGCAAGTTAAATCAGTCAAGAAAGGTATACACAAATCCCTATTTAAATTGTAGACAAGTTTGAGCAAGAGTGAAAACTGAGCAAAATGGCACAGTGAAAACCAAGCAGAAATGGCACTCTAACAATTTCTCAAAAGGGAGGTAAAGGACAAGTTATACAGGGATATACTCTTTAACACACCAGCAACACTTCCCAAGAAGATTGTGAACAAGTTAGGCAAGGCAGTACTTTAACATATGCAATACTGAGGTGAAAACCGAGCAAAATGGCACTTCAGAAGTTTAAAAAGAGGGAAGGAAAAGGTGGTTTTAAGAGTTAGGTGCACCAACACATTTCTAGGTGAGAAGTAATCTAGAGAAGTCAGTTGTAACAGATTTAGCCAGAGTCAACAGGCCAGTGCCAGAGTCAGTGGTACAGGGCAGAGTGCCCAGGAGAAAAATGTTCTAGTCGCTGCAGTCAAGTCTCTGTTTAACGATTCGAAAAGGCGGTTGCAGAAGGTGAAAGACAAAGTTAGATGATAGGGGCGGCCAACCCAGTAGGTAAGAAAAGGATTTAAAAAACCTTTAGCAGTACCTAACGAAAAGGACAGCCTGGCGGAACACTGTACCTTAATAGTGGAAGAGGCTCCTGCGGTGGCGGTAGTTCCTGGCAGTTCCTGCAGTTCGGGGGATCCAGCAGAGGAAGAGAGGCTCTCGTCGTGGATGAAGGTTCGAGTTACTGCACTGCCCAGGGATGAAACCAGCCGCTGTGCTGCCCGACGAATAAAAGGTACGCTCCTTTAAATCGCGGTCATGGTGGACGGGTGCCTGGCTATCCGGTCTCTTAGTGCTTGGCACTGGCGATTCAACCAAGGCAGGTCCTGGAAGGCGATTGGCAAACTGGTTGGCCCCACCACCTCATGGGAAGAAGACTCTTGCAAGTGAAGATCTTCTCAAGTCGTTGGAGAAAAGTGGTGAGGATATGCAGCAGGGCTTCACCGGTGGTTCAATCATTGCAGATGTCTTTAGCTTCTCTCCTCTTCGTCTTCTTAGTTCCAGTGGCGACGTTTTGTCCTCCAGTCCTCAGGACCCTGCTTTTATGCAGCAAGACCCCCATTCATACAGCCTAGCTGTCACTCACACAGTGGGGTGGCTCTCTTGGCGGGAGAACCATACAGCCTATCAGGGCAGAGTGCAACTTGGGTTGTGTAGGCAACCTGGTCCAGGGTGCTTATTCCCCCTCCCACACATCCTTTCTACCCCAGGCTCAGTGGCGCCTAGAGGAGGGCTCCTGTGCAGAAGCCCGCCAAAAGGACGAACAAAGGATCCCCGACCTGGGTTAGGTTTACAGAGAAAGACACGAGAAAGAAATATTGTAAAAGTTCTGGCAATAAAAACCTACCGGAGTAAAGTTAATATTAGAATAAACCGGCGGTATGTTAGAGGCTGTCAGTAAAAGTGGTAGCCTCGAACAATGGGAAAATCCCATAGGTTAAAATTTGCGGTCGAATATTTACAGTAGTAACCACTGCCACCAGCCAGAAACCTTTGAGAGAGGGACTGTACGGTACCCCCTCGAAAATGAACACTAGGGAAACACTATTAACCCTTCCCAGTACCTCCATAGTAAGATGGTTTGTACTGGTTTTGTTCATAACTATTGACTAGTAAAGTCAATGGTAACTTTACATGCCCAGGGAGACAGTAGTCAGTCCCAGGGTATGGAGTCTTTGTTTGGGGATCTCTACGACACCACTGTGGTACGACACGGAGGGTGCTGTGAAGCACACATGTAAAAAGATGAGTCCTATGATGGTGAGAAAAACCCCATAGACCATAAGCACACAGGATAGCTTAAAACAAACGCTAGCAAACTGTCTAAGATTGGGAAAAAAGGGTCTCACTCTTAGCAGGAGAACAAAATAAACCCTTCAAATCCAGCAAAGCTGCTGGGGGACTCTATAGGTAAGGCAATTAGCCCTTAAAGGGAATTCTCCCTGACGCTCGCCCCGCCCCCCCCAGAAAAAGGGACAGGAGAATCTAATCCACTCCTGGATCAGTCTCTTACCTCTAGTCGGTTAAAAACATCCTAGAGAGACCATCAGCATTTTGGTGGTGACATCCTGACCTGTGCTCTGTGGTAAAATCAAACCATTGGAGGCAGATTGACCATCTTAACAGTTTTGGGTTTTCCCCTTTCATTTGCCCTTCCCAGTACCTCCATAGTAAGATGGTTTGTACTGGTTTTGTTCATAACTATTGACTAGTAAAGTCAATGGTAACTTTACATGCCCAGGGAGACAGTAGTCAGTCCCAGGGTATGGAGTCTTTGTTTGGGGATCTCTACGACACCACTGTGGTACGACACGGAGGGTGCTGTGAAGCACACATGTAAAAAGATGAGTCCCATGATGGTGAGAAAAACCCCATAGACCATAAGCACACAAGATAGCTTAAAACAAACGCTAGCAAACTGTCTAAGATTGGGAAAAAAGGGTCTCACTCTTAGCAGGAGAACAAAATAAACCCTTCAAATCCAGCAAAGCTGCTGGGGGACTCTATAGGTAAGGCAATTAGCCCTTAAAGGGAATTCTCCCTGACGCTCGCCCCGCCCCCCCAGAAAAAGGGACAGGAGAATCTAATCCACTCCTGGATCAGTCTCTTACCTCTAGTCGGTTAGAAACATCCTAGAGAGACCATCAGCATTTTGGTGGTGACATCCTGACCTGTGCTCTGTGGTAAAATCAAACCCTTGGAGGCAGATTGACCATCTTAACAGTTTTGGGATTTCCCCTTTCATTTGCATCAACCATCTCAAGTGTTGGGGGTTAGTCTGAATGGTGAAAGTAGAACCATACAAGTATGGCCTAAACTTCTTCAGAGACCACACAATGGCAAAACATTTTCTCTCAATAGTTGCCCACCTTGTCTCAGTTTCCTTCAGTTTCCTACTGATGAAGCAAATGGGGTGTTCCCTACCTTTCTCATCCAGTTGACTAAGGACTGCACCTATAACTGTATTGAAAGCATCTGTTTGCACAATCAATGAAGGGTTGGTGGTAGTCAGGAGCTCTTAGGACTGGAGCTTGACAAAGGGCTGATTGCACTCCTCATTCCATTTGACCTTTTTAGGGAACTTAGGAAAAGAGATTACATTCAGTGGAGAAGCTATGGTCCCATAGTTCTCAATGAAATTCCTGTAATACCCAGTGAGACCTAAGAAGGCTCTCACCTGGGTTTGAGTAGTTGGTGTTGTCCAATTTTGCACAGCTTCTATCTTGCTGAGCAAAGGCCTTATTTCGCCACCTCCTACCTCATGTCTAAGGTAAACCACTTTACTCTGACCAATTTGACATTTGTTTGCCTTTATGGTCAGTTGGGCCCGTTCAAGAGCCTGCAAAACATATCCTAGGTGGTCAACATGTTCTTTCCAAGTAGGGCTGAACACTGCAATGTCATCCAAGTTTGCCATGCAGAGGTCCTCCATCCCATTCAGAACCTGCTTAACCATCCTTTGGAATGTATCAGGTGCATTCTTTAAGCCAAAAGGCATAACCTTAAATTGGTATAAGCCAGCTGGGGTTGAGAATGCAGTTTTCTCCTTGGCATGGTCTGTCAGGGCTATTTACCAATAGCCTGACGTGAGATCAAAAGTGCTGAGGAACTTGGCTGAACCAAGTCTATCCACCAGCTCATCTGTTCTTGGCAAAGGATGGGCATCAGTCTTAGTGACTGTATTTAGAGCTCTATAGTCCACACAGAATCTCAACTCCTTGGATCCTGCCTTTGGTACTAACACAACTGGGCTACACCATGGACTAGTAGAGGGTTCTATTACCCCGACATCAAATATCTTGTTGACCTCTCCTTTGATGTGGGTTCTTACAGTTTCTGACATTCTGTAACCCCTGCTTTTGACAGGTAAACAGTCACCAGTATGTATGTCATGCTGGCCCCAAGGGATCAAGCCTGGTGAAAATGAAAACAAGGGGGCAAATTGATTCAACAAAACTTTGCACTCCTCCTGTTGTTCAGATGTCAGATTAGAAGAGAGGTTATTTCCTTCTATTTGCTCATCTAAAGGTTTGCCATTGAGAAGGTCAGGCAGAGGTTCACTCTCCTCCTCCTCTTGAGCTGAAGCTAGAAGCAAAGCTCCCAGTTCTGGTCTTGAGACATAGGCTTTTAGACGGGCGGTGTGAAAGACTCTGGGAGCCTCCTTAGAATTGCCTAAGTCCACCAGGTAGTTCACCTCTCCAAGTTTTCCCACAATCTTGAAGGGTCCTACCCACTTGTCCTGCAAGGCCCTCTGCCTTGTTGGTACCATAACAAGAACTAGCTTGTCTTGAGCGAATTCAACCATGTTGGCCTTCTGGTCATGCCAATGCTTAACCAGAGCCTGACCTGCTTTCAAGTTATCACTTGCTTCAGCCATCATTTGTGACATTCTCCTCCGGAGTCCTATCACATAGTCAGTCACTCTGACTGGCTTGGGGGAAGGAGCACTCTCCAACCCCTCCTTGATCAGGGGCAATGGACCGGATGGCCATAGAGAAGTTCGAAGGGACTGTAACCCATTCCCTCCTGAGGGACCTCTCTATATACAAAGAGAAGGCATGGCAGTAGGAGATCCCACTTTTTCTTAAGGGGGTCGTCTAAAGCTCCTATCATGCTCTTCATGGTTCTGTTAAACCTTTCTACCAATCCATTTGTCTGAGGGTGGTATGCTGTTGAGAACTTGTAGGTAACTCCACAGTTTTTCCACATGGCCTTCATGTAGTGGGACATGCAATTTGACCCCCTGTCGGATATTACCTCCTTAGGAAAACCAACCCTGGTAAAAATACCAAGGAAGGCCATAGCCACAGCTTGAGCTGTAACAGACCTCATAGGAATTGCTTCAGGGTGCCTAGTAGCATGGTCTACTACAACAAGGATGAACCTGTTGCCTGAAGAGGCTGGAGGGTCAAGAGGACCGACAATGTTGATTCCTACCCTCTCAAATGGTACTCCCACCACAGGGAGAGGAACTAAAGGTGCCACATTCTTGGATCCACTCTTACCAGAGGTTTGGCAGGTGTGGCAACTCTTGCAGTATGTATCTACTTCAGCCCCCATTTGAGGCAAATAAAAGTAGAGAGAGAGCCTTTCCTTGGTCTTCTTGAAGCTCAAGTGACCAGCCAAAGGTATCTCATGGGCTAGTTGCAAGAATTGGAGTCGGTTCTCTTGGGGCACTACAAGTCTTTTGTAGTCTCCAGGGGTTGACTCAGTTGGTTCACTATAGAAGAGGCCATCTTCCCAGTGTAACCTATACTTCCCAGGCTCTTGCCCTTCAAGCTGAGAAGCTGCCTGGTGGCGAAGACCTTGCAGAGGTGGACATTCTCTTTGTCCCTTACTGAAGTCTGCCCTGTTGGGGCCACCTTCTGCCAGTAAAGACTGCAGCTCAGGATGGTCCAAAGGGTCCAGATCTCCAATAAGATCCTGGCCTTCTACTAGATCTAAATCCTCAGGTTCTAGTTCAACCACACAGGGTGGTACTTCCCTCTCAACCTCGCTGGAGGTGGAAAGACAGGTGTGATTTCTGCTAACCTCTGAGATTTCCTGGTTGGCAGCACTGGAGTGCTTGCTGCTGGTTTCTTTTCGGAAGTCTTGGGTTTCCCCTTTGCTTCTGGTTGCTTAGAAATGGCAGTTAGTAACTCCAGTGGAGTAGGAGTGATTTCTTTTTCTATCATCTCCTCAGGAGAGCCTCTTAAAGGGATGGTCTAGTAAAAATTTTTATTTAAAAAATAGATAGGCCACATAAAAAAAAAAATACTAGCATCCTCCGTTTTAAAACTTCCTATGTAAAATTTTGAGCTATTCAAGCTCAAAATTCGAAAAAGCAAGCACAGGGGCGTAGCCATTTTGTGAAATGGAGGCCCTCCTGTGCTGGCTTTTGCTTTTGCAGCACTAATGAAGGAAAAGCCAGCCAGCTGTAGTAAAGGATTCGGGGAGAGAAGCATTTTGCAAAGCCAATGTCTTCATCTCTAGTTCATGGTTGAGCTCTATTTCTTTGAGCCTTAGTTATTGATGTCTCTGTTCAGTTTGGGCACTAATTCTTTTGAATTCAAGTTCAAGTCTCATTTTTTCTAGAGTGATAAATTCAGGACTTAATGTGGGACCTGACAATGGTCCAGTAGCCATAAATTGAGGCCTCTGAGCAGGCAGAGGGCCAGAGGGGGTGACATTGTTATCCTCCTCTTCCTCATCTGCTTTAACAATAACATCATCAACATTATTATCCTCAATATCTGCTACATTTGCTGGAGGGGTAGGCACTACAGCTCTACTCTCCAGTCTTTGGTGTTCTAACAATCTTTCAATCATTTCTGGTGTCTTGCCTTTGACAGGAAGACTTTTCTGTCTACACAGATCCTTTAAATAATCAGCAGTATTTACAAGAAGGGTCTCCTGGCTATAGCTTTCCATCTTTGACTTTATTTTAAATTAACTTTTAGTAATTGCTAAGCCTTGTGGTCAATTGAACCGAGGTACTAGCAGCACTCTAAAATGTAAATCCAATACTTTTATCCTCACCGATGTACACCAGTGTTAGGCAGAATCCTGTGCAGTTCCCTTAGGAAGCACTGCAACAGATTAAGACTACAGGTATATGCAAGACAAGAAAATCCCCTTTGGTATCAGTCTGTACCATAAAGATTTAGTTGGTAGCTGTGGCTAAGCAGTCAGACCTATCTCAAGAGGGAGATGAGCAATATTCAGGGTTTACGCATTAGGACTACAGTACTATGGAACAAGGAAACACTGACCAAAGCTTGTATCAAAAAGAAGATATATATTTATTTTACACACTTTGATGTTTACACATAAATCACTATTGTAAAAAAGTTAAATCAGTCAAGAAAAGTATACACAACTCCCAATTTAAATTGTAGACAAGTTTGAGTAAGAGTGAAAACTGAGCAAAACGGCACAGTGAAAACCAAGCGGAAATGGCACTCTAACAATTTCTCAAAAGGGAGGGAAAGGACAAGTTATACAGGAATATACTCTTTAACACACCAGCAACACTTCCCAAGAAGATTGTGAACAAGTTCAGCAAAGCAGTACTTTAGCATATGCAATACTGAGGTGAAAACCGAGCAAAATGGCACTTCAGAAGTTTAAAAAGAGGGAAGGAAAAGGTGGCTATAAGAGTTAGGTGCACCAACACATTTCTAGGTGAGAAGCAATCTAGAGAAGGCAGTTGTAACAGATTTAGCCAGAGTCAATAGGAGTCAGTGGTACAGGGCAAAGTGTTCAGGAGAAAAATGTTCTAGTCGCTGCAGTCAAGTCTTTGTTTAACGATTAAAAAATGTGGTTGCAGAAGGTGAAAGACAAAGTTAGATGATAGGGGCTGCCAACCCAGCAGGTAAGAAAAGGATTTAAAACACCTTTAGCAGTACCCAACGAAAAGGGAGGCCTGGCGGAACAATGTACCTTAATAGTGGAAGAGGCTCCTGCAGTGGCGGTAGTTCCTGGCAGTTCCTGCAATTCGGGAGATCCAGCAGAGGAAGAGAGGCTCTCGTCGTGGAGGAAGGTTCGAGTTACTGCACTGCACAGGGATGAACCAGCCGCGGTGCTGCCCGACGAATAAAAGGGACTCTCCTTTAAATCGCGGTCGTGGTGGACGGGTGCCTGGCTATCTGGTCTCCTAGTGCTTGGCACAGGCGATTCGACTAAGGCAGGTCCTGGAACCGATTAGCAAACTGGTTGGCCCCACCAGCTCAAGGGAAGAATACTCTTGCAAGTGAGGATCTGCAGCAGGGCTTCACCGGTGGTTCAGTCGTTGCAGATGTCTTTGGCTTCCCTCCTCTTCGGCTTCTTAGTTTCAGTGGCGACGTCTTGTCCTCCAGTCCTCACGACCCTGCTTTTATGCAGCAAGACCCCCATTCATACAGCCTAGCTGTCACTCACACAGTGGGGTGGGTATCCTGGCGGGAGAACCCACCAGCCTATCAGGGTGAGTGTGACTTGGGTTGCGTAGGCAACCCGGTCCAGGGTGCCTATTTCCTCTCCCACACATCCTATCTACCCCAGACTCAGTGGCGCCTAGAGGAGGGCTTCTGTGCAGAAGCCCACCAAAAGGACGAACAAAGGATCCCCGACCTGGGTTAGGTGCACAGAGAAAGACACAAGAAAGAAATATTCTAAAAGTTCTGGCAATAAAAACCTACCGGAGTAAAATTAAAATAAACCAGCGGTATGTCAGTAAAAGTCAGTAGCCTCGAACAATGGGAAAATCCCATAGGGAAATATTTGCAGTCGAAAATTTACAGTAGTAACCACTGCCACCAGCCAGAAACTTTTCAGAGAGGGACTGTACTTTACCCCCTTGAAAATGAACACTAGGGAAAAACTATTAACCCTTCCCAGTACCTCCATAGTAAGATGGTTTGTACTGGTTTTGTTCATAACAATTGACTAGTAAAGTCAATGGTAACTTTACATGCCCAGGGAGACAGTAGTCAGTCCTAGGGTATGTAGTCTATGTTTGGGGGTCGCTACGACACCCCTGAGGATGCTGTGTACCACACATGTAAAAATATGAGTCCTATGAGGGCGAGAAAAACCCAATAGACCATAAGCGCACAAGATAGCCTAAAACACACACCAGCAAACTGTCTAAGAGTGGGAAAAAGGGTCTCACTCTTAGCAGGAGAAGAAATAAACTCTTCAAATCCAGCAAAGCTGCTGGGGGACTCTATAGGTAAGGGAAATTAACCCTTAAAGAGAATTCTGCCTAACAGTCTACATTTTAACATGAAAAAGTACCCAGAAGGGCCGGAACAGTACTTTAATATATGAAAGTCACGCTCTGTACAACGGTTTGCCGGTGCACGCCTCTGAGACTTTGAAGAGAATCTCAGAGGAGGAGCTGTGTCCTTATAGTAATGTTGCTGAAAAGAAAAAGCGGCAAGTAACATCTAGTGCGGGTGCCCAGCATAGAATGCTATGCGAGCCAGAGCTGGGAGTTGTTTCAGGAGAGCCGTGTGTGCGCTGTCAGCATAGTGAAAAGCTGGGTGCTGTGTCTGGAGAGCCATGTGGGCACAGTCAGCTCAGTGAACAGCTGGTACCTGAAACAGTCAAGTTGGCAGTGATGGAGTTTGGTCCCAGAGTGTGTTGGGGTCAGGGTCACAGGTACCAGCTTGACAGCTGCTCCATGTATGGTGTGGATGGCACTGTGCTGTATCCGGACTGCATCTCTGGGAAGCAGGAATTAGCTGTTCGCTGGGAAGAGCTCTGGCGTTTTTGCCGTGGTTGTCGGGCTGTCATAGGTGATCCAAGAAGTCAATATTTGGCAGTTTTCCACAAACTGGATCAGGACTTTATGTCATTTTTTCAGGGACCTGTCCATGCTCAACCGTGAATATTGATCAACAGTGTTATGTGAGGCCTGTTTGGTTGTACGTTGTCCATTGGTACATTGTGGATTGTGGTGGATCTGAGACGTGTCTGGTGTATTTTGGTAAAGACGTGGCCTCTGTTAGTTGAAGGAAGATGACATTTGGTTTGTTCTTGCATGTTGTTTTAACATTCGCCTCCACAGGTCTGTCAGAATATGGACTTGAGAATAGGGCATGGACTTACGGGATGGTTACTTATGTACGTGGTGTGTGTTGTGCTCTCTGGGTGGCTTAGCAAACCGCCTTGTGGGGTTAGATATTTTTGTTTGTGTTTTGAGTGGCAGTGTAGTGCCAGCCGCTAGCGCTGCTAGCTGCCTCAGGGGTGTTGTACGCCCAGCATTCTGGGGAAGTGTTATGTGCCCATGCCATTTGGTTTCATGGTTGTGGTTGGAGAAATGTTGTTGAGTGTAATTTACCTCATTAGTTTGTTTCTGTGGAGGTGGACCCTGAATTCACATTTTATTTTGCTATTTGGTCAAGTGTGCTTTGCCTGTGTGCGCTGGGAGGACCCTGGTACCCTTTGTGGGGTGTTGCCCCACACCTTGGATGTGGTGGTCTCAACCCATGTGTTGTTCTTGTGGTTGAGGTGCTCCTTGTTGGGGCACTGGTGGTGCATTTCCGTGCACCATCTATTTGTGGTGGTGTAGTGTTGCTTGTCTGTCGAGCAGCCTCAGTGTTGGTTTGGTTAGGTGATAAAGTGGTTTTGTTTGGTTGAGGTGGGTAGTTGGCAGGCGTTCTGAGTGGTGTGGGGCCGGTTCCCATGTCTGAGTTCCAGCTGTTTGGTCAACAGTGTGGATGGTGATGTGTTTTGGTTTGTGATGTTTTTCTAGCATTTCATTGGTAGGACAGTGAGGAGATTTTATTTATTTTAATTGTATGTATTTATTTATATATGGTGCCGAAAGCCTGCAGGCATCGGGGCACCAGTTAACATCAACACCAAAAGACATACAGAAAAACAGGACAGAAGTCAGGAAAGTTGGGGCATGTCAAGGGTAGCATTACTTAAAAAGAAAGGTTTTTAGTTGTCGTCGGAATCTTGTATTGTTTTGCTCTTGTCTCAAGGCCAGGGGGAGAGAATTCCAAAGTTTGGCTGAGAGGACTAAGAAGGATTTTACCAGTCTGTTAGCCCACTTGACGCTTGGTATGGTTTGAGTGGCAGGTTTCTGTGTTCTGAGCAAGTTTTATAGTGACTGAATATTGGACCGGTCATGGGTAACTTGGAGATGGTTGGTTTTTTGGGATTGTTCTTTTGTCTCTCTGTTCCCGTCCCTTACTCTTGTTGGTTTTAAGGAAGGAGATGTGTTATGTATTGCTTTCTCCCCTGTTCCTGTGCTGTGACCCTGGGTGTTGTGGAATGCTTGTAGAACGCCTGCCTGTGTAATATTGAGAGAGTGTTTGTGTGTTCTTTGGGAGGCAGTTGGAAGTGGGCTGCTGGATTGAGTGGCTGCCGGTGGATGTCTCCTATGTCTTTCTGTACTTGAAGATCCTTTTTGTACTTACCTGCTACTTATTATGCTGGAAACTTGTATCTAAGTAAAGAAGATACCTACCCCTGCCTGGCTTCCCTGTGCCATCACTAAAGTACCCACTTAACATAATGCAAAATAAGTGAAACATTTCACCTCTTACATCAAATACTACTGTAATAGTGGTAACAGTGCAGAGGTAGTCTATGCATGTTTTGACAAATCCCAAGGTATTTCCCATGAGGCCAGGGAGGTGAGGCTGCAACCCGATAGTCCCCCTGGGGGTGGAACTCAGCGGGTGGATTGCATGGAGAGGGAAATCCCTCATGGAACTAGTGACGATTCACTTGGGAGAATGCAGTATTCCCCTCCTTCACTTCTGTCCTCTACTTCCCTTCACCCAACTCAGTCCCCACTTTCCCTATCTTCTATTCAGACCGTTTAGGTCCCTCGTACTTTTGTATGTTACAGGGGAGTGAAGGGTATAATTGACAAGAATGGGATGAGGAAGGGGGATGCTCACCCTAGCTTAATGCAAATGATCACTGAGATGAAGGAAAACGCCCACTGCGGAACCAACACACACGGTACAGTTGTCAAGAAGCAATCCCAATCATAAAAAGGGAAGAAGGACTCAATGGTATGTGGAATCCGCCCTGGAGGAGCAAGGAACAAGACGCTTGTTCTATGCCAGAGAACACAAAAGCTGAGAGGCTAGGCGCAGAGGCGTGTAGCAAGGAGAGAGGTCCAAGCAAGGCAGACCTGGCCAGTGGCAGGGAGAAAGGAAGCCAAACTGCCGAAATCAGACAGAGAACAAAGACACGCACAGCCAGAGACAAAAGTAAGAATCCGGAGCTATGGAGCCACAGAAAGAGAATGCCAAACTCAGCTGCAGCAGACAAACTCTGCTCCGCCACTTGATGAGACCGGAGACCATCCAGATGCTTGCCAAAGGTAGGGAAAGGGCTGGGCTGGTGGTGAGGGCATTAAGGGGGCTAGAGCAGCTTAAACCCCATGCAGGCATATCCCAAAGAGCACACAGAGATGCAAGTGGTACTATATTTGATACAAACTTTGTAAATCACACAAACTTACGCTGAAGAGCACAAGGGGATACCAGTGGCATTATACGTGATCCAGATTTGATAAATCACGCAAATACATCATGGAAAGTACAAAGGGGTGAAAGACGATGAGAATGTGGTAAAGCAGAGAAGGCATCCTAAAGATTTCAAAGAGATACAAGAGAGGATACTCAGACAAATGCCAACCTCAAGAAAATGCCTATTTGTGATAGTATATTAGGTCTGTCTGAGTGGTTGGTATGGTTTTTGGGTTGTTGGACTCAGCCATATGGGTATTTAAGAAGGGTATGGCAATGGCCATCTAATGAAAGGAGCAGGATAAAAAAGAGGTTAGGGAGATGCAGTTTAGAGATGTCAGTCCTTTAACAGTCTGGGGTATAAAGGGGTATGTGGGAGCACAGGAAGGGTTGGCAGAGCAGAGGATGGGAAGTGTTGAAAAAATCTTAGCAAATGGGGGATGAGAATGCGGGATAGTGGAGAGAAGGTACTGATGGGTCGGAAGGGAAGGAGGTTAGTGAGATCAGGGATTTTCAACCCTTTTGCAGTGAAAGATGAAAGAATGGAGAGTGGTCGGGGGAGAAGGGTAAACACAGATGGGTCCTGGATAGTTTGTGACAGTAAACATGGAGAGAAGAGATGAGGTTGGTGTAGCACTGTGATGTGGCAGAGTGCAGGATATAACAGAGTATGGGGAGTGATTCATTGTAGGAGACAAGAAGAACCTGGGAAAGGATTTTACATCAGCAGCAAATATGGATGGGCATATAGTATGATGTATCAGTAGTGATTCCCCCCAGGATCTTGGCCTGGGACCCTTCTAATGTGGCCAGTGGAAGGCAGACCCATTGCCAAAGGCAAGCCAGAAACAAAGTGAGACCATATCAGACTTGTCCATGTGTTGTGAAATGCAGATCATCAGATGATATAAACAGACATTGCCGACACCAAGCCAGAACCTCTTTCTGGTCACTATTTGGTTGTTGGTGCAGAGGGGAACGAAAGGTGGCAACCAGGCTGCCCTTCTGAGGAAGATTATCCAGAGGGAGAGAAGTCCAGTTACAGTGGAATCCTGAAGAGCACTAAAGTGATTCCTTGTTTCACTGAAATTGGTTTGTAGTTTGATACTAACTAAACCATGTGGAGTTGTTCTAAGTTGGAAGTTACCACTGAAGCAGACTTTGTTCTTTTGTGAAGTATTAGACGGGCAGGCGAGTAAACCCGTGTGGCAAGTTGCTGAAGTAGAAGGCCTGGCATGAATGAAAACCAAGTAGTAGTAAGGAGGGTGCTAAACTGTTCTTCCTCCGAGAGGAGTTGTAACACGCTATTTCTTTTAAAATCAAAAGGTATGGAATGGAATAGATTTGTAAAGCGCAACATTGCCCAAGGGCATCTTGGTGCCCTCTACAGAGCAGTGAAAGAGATAGCCTACAAAAGAAACGTTTTCAGAGCTTTGCGAAAAGCCATATGAATCGGGGTAGCTCTGAGAGGAAGAGGTAGAGAATTCCAGAGAACAACCTCAGCCACTGGGAAAGTGCGGCCACCAATGCAGCTATACCTGACCAATGGAACAGTCAGCAAGCAAGCGTAAGCTGACTGCAGAGCTTGGCTCGGGATGTAGGGCGAAAATGAGGTATTCCACCACCTGGATATAGAAAGTGTGGTGGACCAGGCAAAGGGCCTTGAATTGAATACGTTTGGCCACAGGCAGCCATTGGAGTTTGCCGAGAACAGGAGAGATGTGACAGCCATGAGGAGTAGAAGTCGCCAACCGCACAGCAGCATTCTGGAGGACTTGCAGGCAAAGAAGTATATAAGCAGGTTGGCCAAAGTACAGAGAGTTGCAATAGTCCAATGAGGATGTAACCAGAGCAGAACTGACAGACACGAAGATGCTCTGGGTTATTGGGGATGACCCAACAAAGGAGCCTCAGCTGAAAATGGGCCGCTAGCACACAGAGCTGACTTGTTACTCCATGGACAAGGACGCAGTGACTTTAACCCCAAGGTCCTTGACCATTGAGACTGGCTGAGGAAAGGGGCCTAGGGAGGCAGGCTAGAAAGCCGGCATCCAAATAGAAGCAGCTGTGTGGGGCCCACCACCAAAACCTCGGTTTTAACACTGTTCAACTTAAGCCAGTTGGAATTCATCCATTCCCCCACGGTCTACAGACAGGCACGTAATCTGGCAGCTGACTCAGGGCTGGAGAGATCCAGACGAACTAGGATCTGCATGTCGTCGGCGTAGGAATAACAGAGGAAGCCATGAGAGAATATCAGTTTGGTCAAAGGCTGGACGTAGACGTTAAATATGAACGGGGAGATGGCAGACCCTTGAGGATCTAGCCATAGACGCAGAAAAACAAGGAGGGAGTGATAGAATTTGACAACGGTCAGAGAGGAAGGAAGAAAACCAATCAAGGACTGTGCCCGAGAGGCCGGCACCTGCCAGGCGTCCTAGCAGGACTCCATGACTGATGGTGTCAAAGGCGGCTGATGGGTCCAATAGAATCAGAGCACTGACGCTGCCCCAGTCATGAGTCTGAGCCAAGTCCTCCATGACAGAGACCAGGAAACTCTTGGTCCCATGCCCTGGGCGAAACCATGATTGTGAAGGGTGAAAGAAATAGGATTCCTCAAGAAAAGTGGAGGGTAGTGGACAGACCAGGCATTCAAGAAGTTTCATCGGGAAAGGTAAAAGAGAGATAGGACGGAAGTTAGAAGGGATCAGTGGATCCAACAAGGGTTTCTTTAACAGTGGGATCACAGTGGCCAGTTTAAGGGAGGTCGGTATCACTCCTGCAGAGAGGGATGTATTAACTGCTTCCTTCAACAGATAAGCAATGTGAGGAAGGATATCCTTAACAGGATGAAGAGGAATAGGATCAAGAGGGGATAATGACCTGAGCTTAGTAACAGCAGTGGTCACCTCCAGAACAGAGAAAGTAGGAAACACAGACCAAGAAGCGGCCGGGGGAGGCTCATGTGGCCCAATATCAGCCTCAGAAGGAAGGTGAGTAACGGCAAAATTCGATCGAATAGAAATTATTTTATGGGGATGCTTGTGGTCTCGTGCAGAAGGGATGTGACCTAGCAGTTCGGGCAGGACTGCCCCTTTTGGGGTAGGACCAAGCCTGATTTGCATATGGTTTTTCCCCTTCTGTAATGGCTTGGCAGGCTGAAAAACGATGGTCTGGAGGGTTGCCCAGAGCTTTGCCTGTGGTTATGATTAATTCAAAACATTCCAGCCATCAACTTTCTGTTTTCCTAAAAAATGTGGACATGGAATTATAGAGGGCCAGAGAGGAGGGAACAGGAACCTCTAAGCTAGTAGAGAGATTACCAAGCACGTTGAGCAACTCCCTGGGGAGATTCACAGAAGTTTTAATAAGAGATGCAAAGTAGACATGCTTGGCACATGAAATGGCAAGGTGATACTGGGAGGTGACCAGAGACAAGGCAAGCTTGTCCCTGGGGTAATAAGAGCGCCTCCACTTTCGATCCATCTGCCTGCTTTGTAGGCGAGGGACACACAGCTCATCCGTGAACCACTGCTGAGAGGGGCGTGAAGATAGCCTAGATGTCTTGAGCGCAGCAAGGCTGTCTGAAACTTCAGTCAGAGTACTAGTTAAAGAACTCATGTCCACAGGGGACAGCCTTGAAAGTCGGGCAAGTATAAAAGAGGTCATATCAAATTTAGTTACTGGGCGCCATCCACGCCGCTGGACGAATTTGGCTGGTGGGGCAGATAGCGGGCCCTTAGTGACCAGTTGAACGGAACAACAAAATGATCAGCCCACAGGATTTGAAAGGCCGCAAAAAGAGTGACCTCAGCATCTGGTGAGAAAATCAGGTCCAAGGTGTTAGCTAAGGAATGGATCTGTTCATGTACCTGCTGGGGGACGGAGAGTTCTTTCATAGAGGACAAAAAGCTTCCAACCTTAAAGTTCTCCACCTCATTGACCTTAAGATTAAAGTCACCCACAATGGCAAATCATCTTGACAAAGACAGTTGTTGTTTACTTGAAGGAGACAAATGAAAAACCTGTTCTTCCTCCAGGAGGAGTTGGAACCTACCACTTCTTTTGGTACATTGTTGATACAACTGAACGTTTTATTATCAAGTTTTGAGTCCGCAAGAAGGGTGTTGGAACTTTGTGGCAAAACAGGATTTTCTGATTCCTTATGACCTGTGGAGAAAAACCTTGCTCCAATCTGGGGAAGGAGAATTAACCCAGGTTATGAGAAGAGACAGTGGCCACATTGTGAATGTGGTCTGATGTTATATATGATTGTTGGATTGAACTGCCATACATTTCATTTTATTGATTTATTGAATATACAGTGTGAGGGACAGATATCCTTTTGTTAGAGTGTTTTCTTTAGTTTATTTTAGGCAGGGAGATTCTCGTCAGGGTAGGGATAATGAGGCGCTTATCCAACCTTTTTATTTAATCAAATGGCTAAAGTTGAAAACTCTATACAAAGGTGTCACCTCACATTTCATACCCCTCACAATAGGTTCTGAGATGTTGGATGGTTGGGAAAATCCAAGGTTCAGGACACGGGCAAGAGGGATAATGGTACTCAAGGAGAACACTAGTGCTAGGTTAAAATCTTGGAAGGCATTCTTACTGTTGTTGGTAACAGATGAAGAGAGCACCTAAAGGAAGGGCCTGACTTTATTCAGATGAGGAGTCATTTAGTCCAGTGAGTTTCAGCAAAATTGGGTCGACAGATTGTGTAGGGTGACCAGAAATTGTCAGAGTATGAGGAGTCAAGGTGAAGACAGTGGCCGTATCCATGTTCGGCAGGTTGAATTGGCAGGAGTTCAGTGGCAGAGATTGGATTAAGAGGTCTAAGCCATTGGAAAAGAGAGATTGAAGACTCAAGGAGGCCAATAGATGAGAATTATGCAAGAGGATGTGGAGCAAGGAGTTGAATACAAACATACTCAAAAGTAAATGAGATTAAGTCATTGGGGAGAGAGGTGGATGGTGTGTCTTTACTGATCAGAAGACTCAGCCCCCCCCCATCCTGCCATCCTTCTTGGATAATCAGTGAGAGTAGGGGAAGTTACAGGAAATCAATGTGAAGCGCTTCTAGTGAGGCTGCTGAAGATATGGTCTTTACCCCATTGATACAAACAGGTAACTGGTTATCAGCACACAGAGGCCCATTTTAGTATATAGTGTGGAATTTGGGGCCCTATTCTGCTAGAGGTATAACACACCCATAGCCCTTAGGACCATATTCTGCTAGAAGTGTAACTCATGGGTGAATTCCCCATTCGGAATGAATATTTGCTTTTTACACCCAATTTCACTCTGGGGATATTACACCTCTACCAGAATAGGCCCCATTATAATGATAGGAAACAGTTGTAAAAAACAGGTGTACATTCTGAATTGGGAATTCACCCATGAATTACACCTCTAGCATATTTACACCTCCATGAGAATAGGCTCCCAAGTCCAGAGAGCCTTTCTTTATCACTATATCCAGACACCATCCTTCCCCACTATGTCCAGAAATCTTCTTTTATCACTACACCCAGACATCCTTTATTTATCACTATATCATAATCTCATCCTTCAACAGTATGGGCCTCATCACGAGTCTGGCGGTAACCCTTAAATGCGGCAGTAGCGCTATTACCGCCGCATTTAAGGGTCCGCCAGATCATGGCTTCGGCTGATTTCCCCCCAGCTCTGAGCTGGGGGGAAATCCGTTGAAATTTCGCGATCATACCGCCGGCGGGAAATCCGCCGGCGGTAAGAGCGCGAAATTTCCCCATTGAGCCCAATGGAGAATGGGGCATTCCCGAATGGGCTCAATGGGGAATGGGGATTTCCAGTTCCGCCAAACCCGTGATCCGGCGCTAATAAATGAATTTAATTAATATTTTTACTTTTTCCTCCAGAATGTGCACCATAGTTTATATGAACAAACAAAGGCGGCTTTCACCACAAGAAGTGTTCAACATTTTAAGGCATCATGTTAAAGGCAATATTTCCACACTTTGAGCCCAATGGAGAATGGGGCATTCCCGAATGGGCTCAATGGGGAATGGGGATTTCCAGTTCCGCCAAACCCGTGATCCGGCGCTAAATAAATGAATTTAATTAATATTTTCACTTTTTCCTCCAGAATGTGCACCATAGTTTATATGAACAAACAAAGGCGGCTTTCACCACAAGAAGTGTTCAACATTTTAAGGCATCATGTTAAAGGCAATATTTCCACACTTCGAGCATCTAATCCAGAAAATTGGCAGGTGTTCCTACTCAATTATGAAAGACAAAAGCATAGAAAAGATGATTGGAGATGTGATCAATACAAATGGATTAAAAAAGGAAGGCATGCTCTGCCGAGGGCCAGTCCTCTGATGTGGAAGACATACTTCCAAAGTCCAAAGATTAATTGATAGAGAGGAAGTTACATTTTACAGATATGGCTATCAAGTTCTTGATGAAAGTGTTGAAATAGTGATTGTCCATTATCTAGGTGAAGACAAAACACCTGAGCCATGCATACCTCATGGAAATATGAGAAAATACCCCTCAAGAGCTCATGTTCGCACAATGCCATCTATGCTTATAGAAATTGCTGAAAATAAAGATTTAGGTCCAACTTCAATTTACCGGGAACAAATAGCAGGATGTAATGCTTGTTATAGGATGAGAGTTACAGTGCCGAAAAATACAGAGCAAATAAAATAAACTTAAGTATGGGAAACAGAAATGTAGTATCAGTCATGATGATTTATATAACATCTACAAGCTTCACTATGCACTGGAAGGGTTTGTATGACTTTACTCTCTGGTTCCCGAACTTATTGCAACTTTGGCTCTTCCACACATTATCAATATTTTTGAGGACGTGATAAAGTTGAACTAAAGTATCCTAATTTCATTTTATTACACAACCTTTCAATTAGGTGATTTTTACCTCTTTCCACTAATATTTCAATGTTCATTGTTCGAGGAAAATCCTGCAATCCCTGCCTTTATACTGATTCATGATAAACGCACAACAATTGCTCATGAAACATTTTTTTCTTTTGTAGCAACGCGTATGCCTCAAATTAACCAGAGTTCCATTACTATAGTAACAGACAGAGAATCGGCTATTGTGAAATCTGTAGAGAATATTATTCCAAGATGCAAGCAGGTGGTTTGTTGGAAACTCATACTGAAAAACATTGAATTCTGGGTTTCCGGTCATGAAGGAGGAAAAGCAGACAGAAAAGTGTACACCAATAATGTTCCACAGATCTAAGACCGCAAAAGTGAAGGAGACTTTCTAAAATTGTAGGAAAAACCAAGGGTAAAATGGAGTGCTTCTTTGGTAAAATATTTTGAGGAAAAACTGAGCAAAGACATCTTGAAAAATACAGGCAGATTAGTCTTGGAAACAGTTGCTATTTATAAGGAAACCAGTGGCGTTACAACTAATGTGTCAGAAAAAATGAATGCAGTGATGAAAATACTGACTAAGCACACAGATGTTCACATGGATGAAATGGTTTTGGCAATCTACTTTTTGCAAACATTTCATCTAAAGGAAGTGTTGAGAGAACAGTGTGGTATGGGGAATTATCACCTGTCAAACAGGCATGCTGGCAAAAATCTTAATTCTGGTGATATTGAATTCCCATTTGAAGGCAAGGTGTGCTCATGGATGGCACGCTGTGAGCTTCCAGGGCCCCCATGTGGCCTCCTGTGGCCTTGGACTTATGCCCTGGAAGCTGGCACTCAGAGGGTTCTTTGTGCCTCCTTTATAGTGGCTCCTTAATAGGAGCAGCGCTGTGAGCCGACCTCTTGGTCTGGCGCTCTGCCAGGATCTGGCGGCAAAGCTCTCCGACATTTCCTTGGGAGCGCGGGCTCGCAAGATCCCGTTGCATCGAGATCTCGTGAGATCGTGCTCCCGCGATCACGTGACGTCCCCACACACAACCTACCTACTATGGCATGTCGCACCTTATCTTGACGTTTTAGCCTAGTGCTAAACATATAACATGTTGGAAATTTACCGATTTTGTCTCTCAGCCTAATGCTATATTTGTAACGTGCCTGTAGCACACTTTACCTTTGTCTCTTAGCCTAATGCTAAACCTGTAACATACCTGCAAAGACTTTACTTTGTCTCTTTGCTATGCCACTCAAGTGTGCTTACATACCTGAAGTAGCCACTCGTACCATAAGGTGTGGCTTTGCCAGAATGTGCGCTCACACCTATTTTGTCATTCATGTTTGCTTGTATACCTGAAGTAGCCCCGTGTACCATGAGGCGTGGCTTTGCCGGATTGTGCGCTCACACCTATTTTGTCATTCATGTTTGCTTACATACCTGAAGTGTTTTCAAGATACACCCCAATGTTTGTGACCGTTTGCGTGGTCTCGCACCTTGTGGACTATGCCATAGCTCTCAACTCAGCCGCTTTTGGTGGGTGTCACCCACCCTGCAAGCAGCTGAATCACCCGCCTAGTCCCTCGTATGCCCATTCACTTCTATGGGCTCTCAACCGCCAATAACAAAATCAGGTTTTGTCACCCGCCTTGGTGACACAAAAAGTTGGGAGCTATGACTATGCTATTTATTTACTGTATGTATGTATTCAATGCTAAGCACTGTCTTTGACTGTTAACTCTCTTATTTCCTGTACAAGCGCTGTGATACTTCCGGGTCTGGGCGCTATACAAATGTAAAAAATAAATAAAATGCACACATGTAAATTGCCCTGCAATTAGGTTACTGGCTAGGTGCTGTTAAAGGAATAGTGCTCTCAGAAATATTAATTGCTAAAATAATGGACAATAGTCTAAAACATAGTTTAGACATTTTGAATGAAAGTTCCTATGTAAACACTTTGAACAAACAAGGCTCAAAGTGTTAACATGGGAGCATCCATTTAGTGATTTCAGGCAGCCTCCTCTGCTCTGCCCTGGCGGCACAAAACAAGCAGCAAAAGCCCCCTCCTGGGAGCTTTTGCTTAATGCAGCCAGAGCAGAGCTGAGGAGGCTGCCTTCACTTTCATTTTACGTTTTCGGTGCTCCCCAAGGCCAGGGAAGCACAGAAAACGTAAAATGAAGGCAAAAAGCAGAGGCGCGTCAATTAAAAATACAACGTTTTTGTATTTGTGATTGCCGTGGTTGGAACCAACAGAAATCATAAATACAACAACGTTGTAATTCTGACTGTGGCAGCTTTCACGTGGGGTCTCCTGGGCTCCCCCAACCCTGAGGGAGTCCAGGAGACTCCAAGCGTAAGCTGTCGCATTCAGAATAAGAAAGTTGTTGGATTTGTAAATACAGCGATATTTACAAATACAACAACGTTGTATTTCTCACTGCGGCAGCTATCGCTTGGAGTCTCTGTTAGGGAGAATTCTCTTCTAAGGCTAATATCCCTTACCTATAGAGTCCCCCAGCAGCTTTGCTGGATTTGAAGGGTTTATTTTTTTCTCCTGCTAAGAGTGAGACCCTTTTTTCCCACTCTTAGACAGATTGCTAGTGTGTGTTTTAGGCTATCTTGTGTGCTTATGGTCTATGGGGTGTTTCTCATCCTCATAGGAATCATCTTTTTACATGTGTGGTACACAGCACCCTCTGTGCCATACCACAGGGGTGTCGTAGCGACCCCCAAACATAGACTCCATAACCTGGGACTGACTACTGTCTACCAGGGCATGTAAAGACCCCATTGACTTTACTAGTCAATAGTTATGAACTAAACCAGTACAAGCCATCTTACTATGGAAGTACTGGAAAGGGTTAATAGTTTTTCCCAAACGTTTATTTTCGAGGGTGTACCGTACAGTCCCTCTCTCAAAAGTTTCTGGCTGGTGGCAGTGGTTACTAACGTAAATATTCGACCGCCAATATTTCCCTATGGGATTTTCCCATTGTTCGAGGCTACCACTTTTACTGACAGCCTCTAACATATCACCGGTTTATTTTAATATTAACTTTACTACGGTAGGTTTTTATTGCCAGAACTTTGATTATAATTCTTTCTCGTGTCTTTCTCTATAGTCCTAACCCAGGTCGGGGATCCTTTGTTCGTCCTTTTGGCAGGCTTCTGCACAGAAGCCCTCCTCTCAGCGCCACTGAGTCTGGGGTAGACAAGATGTGTGGGAGGGGGAATAGGCACCCTGGACAAGGTTGCCTACGCAACCCAAGTCGCACTCTGGCCTGATAGGCTGGGGGGTTCTCCCACCAGGAGATTCACCCCACTGTGTGAGTGACAGCTAGGCTGTATGAATGGTGGTCCTGCTGCATAAAAGCAGGGTCCTGAGGACTGGAGGACAAGACGTCGCCACTGGAACTAAGAAGGCAAAGAGGAGAGAAGCCAAAGACATCTGCAACGACTGAACCACCGGTGAAGCCCTGATGCAGATCCTCACCAGTTTTCTCCGACGACTCCAGAAGATCTTCACCTACAAGATTCTTGTTCCCTTGAGCTGGTTGGGCCAACCAGTTCGCCAATCACCTTCCCGGACCTGCCTTGGTCGAATCACCAGTGCCAAGCACTAGGAGACCGGATAGCCAGGCACCCATCCATCCGATCTGCGATTTAAAGGAGCGTACCTTTTATTTGTTGGGCAGCACAGCGGCTGGTTTCATCCCTGGGCAGTGCAGTAACTCGAACATTCCTCCACGACAAGAGCCTCTCTTCCTCTGCTGGATCCCCCGAACTGCAGGAACTGCCAGGAACTACTGCCACCACAGCAGCCTCTTCCACTTTTAAGGTACATTGTTCCGCCAGGCCTCCCTTTCTGTTGGGTACTGCTAAAGGTATTTTAAATCCTATTCTTACCTACTGGGTTGGCTGCCCCTATCATCTAACATTGTCTTTCACCTTCTGCAAACGCCTTTCGAATTGTTAAACAAAGACTTGACTGCAGCTACTAGAACATTTTGCTCCTGGGCACTTTGCCCTGTACCACTGACTCTGGCACAGGCCTATTGACCCTGGCTAATTTTGTTACAACTGCCTTCTGTAGATTGCTTCTCACCTAGAAATGTGTTGGTGCACCTAACTCTTATAACCACCTTTTCCTTCCCTCTTTTTAAACTTGTGAAGTGCCATTTTGCTCGGTTTTCACCTCAGTATTATATATGCTAAAGTACTGCCTTGCCTAACTTGTTCACAATCTTCTTGGGAAGTGTTGCTGGTGTGTTAAAGAGTATAACCCTGTATAACTTGTCCTTTCCCTCCCTTTTGAGAAATAGATAGAGTGCCATTTCTGCTTGGTTTTCACTGTGCCGTTTTGCTCAGTTTCCACTCTTGCTCAAACTTGTCTACAATTTAAATAGGGAGTTGTGTATACATTTCTTGACTGATTTAACTTGCTTTTATAACAGTGATTTGTGTGTGAATATCAGAGCGTGTAAAATAAATATATATATTCTTTTTGATACAAAGCTTTTGTCAGTGTTTCCTTGTTCCATAGTATTGTCAGGTCCCACATTAACTCCTGAATGTATCACTCTAGAAAAAATTAGACTTGAACTTGAATTCAAAAGAATTAGTGCCCAAACTGAACAGAGACATCAAGAACTAAGGCTCAAAGAAATAGAGCTCAAACATGAGCTAGAGATGAAGAAGTAGTCTTTGGAAAATGCTTCTCTCCCCGAATCCTCTAGATCCCCCAGTCCAAAAAGACCTGGGATGCCTAAAGAGATTGCGAGTATGTATGAACCTAAGTTGGATGTATTAGATTGGTTAGCTATGTTTGAATACAATCATGGGCTCCAGGATATCACAGGGAATCAGTTGATCCCCTGGTTGTTCTCTAGGCTTCCCCCTGTTCCATCTAATATGGTAATGGAGTTGGGGGAGGTGGATAGGATGGATTATGAATGTGTAAAGCTAGCTTTGATAGCTAGATTTGGGAAGACCCCTTCCCAGTACCTTAAGAGGTTTAGGACCCTCAAAAAGCATGAAAGTACCCCTTGGGTTACTTGGGTGAATGAGTGTTAGAAAAACTTAGATGTATGGATTAAGGGTTACAGAATGAACACTTACGAAGGAATGAGAAATCTTGTAAGACAGCACTTGGCCGATTCAAAAGAACTAGATTCTAAGAAACTAGCTAAGGCTGCTGACTTGTGGGTTGCCAACAGGGCTACTCACAATGATTCAGGGGTCACTCAGAAAAAGGATGAGGGAAAGCAGCCTAAGAAAGACAACAAAGAGAATTCAAATAATTGCAATTCCAAAGAGGGACAAAAACAAAATTCTAAGGGTAAACCACAAGGGAAACCTAATCAGGCTAGTGTACCTTCTGGTCCCAGACCAGAAGGGGGTCAGAACAAGCCACCATTCATAAAGACATTTGGGAAATGTTATGTTTGTGCTTCAACTGACCATGTGAAAGGGGATCCCAGATGTAAGGGTAAACCTTCAGGGATCCACACGGTCTCCTTAGCCTTCACTCCAGATGAGGAAGAACCAATGACCAGTGGAAACTTTCAACTACTAGCTTAAGACCCCATCCAAGTCTCAGCTAGTGTATCTTTAGTATCCTTGGGGTTGTGGGAACAACAGAATTTAGATGTGTATAATTCTATCCCAAATAATACTAAAGAGTATTATAAGGACAGTGTCCTTGTGAATGGCCAGGAGACCCCAGCCATTAGAGACATTGGGTCCAGCACAACTGTGGTGGATGAATCTTTTTTCAAGGTAGAGGATGTTGCTAAGGCACCCAAATGCCTCTCCAAGTTAGCTGGAGGGCCTGTGCAGAGGCTTCCCCAGTTACCAGCTCTCATCCAGTGCAATGACATGACTGTCGGAATACCTCTTAGTATCCAATCTGAAGTACCTGGAAGGGTGTTGCTGGGCAATGATCTTAAAGATCTTGGAGTAGTGTCAAGTACTCCCAGACCGCCTTGTAAGAGATTACAGGAGCTCACCAGACCTGCAAGGGAGAGGACCTTAAGAGGCTCTCCTGAGGAGATGATAGAAAAAGAGATCACTCCTACTCCACTGGAGTTACTAACTGCAATTTCGAGACAACCAGAAGCAAAGGGGAAACCCAAGACTTTCTCTTTGTACCCTACTGAAAAGAAACCAGCAGAAAGCACTCCAGTGCTGCCAACCAGGAGATCTCCTAGGTTGTCAAAAATCACACCTGTGATTCCTCCTCCAGCTGAGGCTGAGAGGGAGGTACAACCCTCTAGTAGAAGGCCAGGATTTTATTGGAGATCTGGACCCTTTGGACCATCCTGAGCTGCAGTCTTTACTGGCAGAAGGTGGCACCAACAGGGCAGACTTCAGTAGGGTACAAAGAGAATGTCCAACTCTGGAAGGTCTTTCCCACCAGGCAGCTTCTCAGCTTGAAGGGCAAGAGCCTGGGAAGTATAGGTTACACTGGGAAGATGGCCTCTTCTATAGTGAACCAACTGAGTCAACCCCTGGAGACTATAAAAGACTTGTAGTGCCCCAAGAAAACAGACTCCAATTCTTGCAACTAGCCCATGAGATACCTTTGGCTGGTCACTTGAGTTACAAGAAGACCAAGGAAAGGCTCTCTCTCTACTTCTATTGGCCTAAAATGGGGGCTGAAGTAGATAAATACTGCAAGAGTTGCCACACCTGCCAAACTTCTGGTAAGAGTGGGTCCAAGAACGTGGCACCTTTAGTGCCTCTCCCTGTGGTGGGAGTACCATTTGAGAGGGTTGGAATCGACATTGTCGGTCCTCTTGACCCTCCAATTTCTTTAGTCAACACGATTATCCTTGTTGTAGTAGACCATGCTACTAGGTACCCTGAAGCCATTCCTATGAGGACTGTTATAGCTCAGGCTGTGGCTAAGGCCTGTTTGGTATTTTTACCAGGGTTGGGTTTCCTAAGGAGGTAATATTCGACAGGGGGTCAAACTGTATGTCCCACTACATGAAGGCCATGTGGAAAAACTGTGGAGTTACCTACAAGTTCTCAACAGCATACCACCCTCAGACAAATGGATTGGTAGAAAAGTTTAACAGAACCATGGAGAGCATGATAGGACCTTTAGAAGACCCCCTTATTTTTATTTATTTATTCATTTTTTTAAATACTACAGTTTCTTTTATACAAAGACAAAAGAAAAAGTGGGATCTTCTACTGCCATGTCTTCTCTTTGCAAATAGAGAAGTCCCTCAGGAGGGAGTGGGTTTCAGTCCCTTCGAACTTCTCTATGGCCATCCGGTCAGAGGTCCATTGGCCCTGATCAAGGAGGGGTTGGAGAGTGCTCCGTCTCCCAAGCCAGTCAGAGTGACTGACTATGTGCTAGGACTCCAGAGGAGAATGTCACACATGATGGCTGAGGCAAGTGATAACGTGAAAGCAGGTCAGGCTCTGGTTAAGCATTGGCATGACCAGAAGGCCAACATGGTTGAGTTTGCTCAAGACCAGCTAGTTCTTGTTATGGTGCCAACAAGGTGGAGGGCCTTGCAGGACAAGTGGATAGGACTCTTAAGATTGTGGGAAAACTTGGAGAGGTGAACTATCTGGTGGATTTAGGCAATCCTAAGGAGGCTCCCAGAGTCTTTTGCACCAACCATCTAAAAGCTTATGTCTTGAGACCAGAACTGGGAGCTTTGCTTCTAGCTTCAGATCAAGAGGAGGAGGAGAGTGGAACATCTGCCTGACATTCTCAGAGGCAAGCCCTTAGATGAAGGAGCCCTTAATCTGTCTTCTAATCTGACTTCTGAACAACAGGATGAGTGCAAAGTTTTGTTAAATCAATTTGCCCCCTTGTTTTCACTTTCACCAGGCTTCACCCGTTGGGGCCAGCATGACATAAACACTGGTGATTTTTTACCTGTCAGAAGCACGGGTTACAGAATGTCAGAAAATGTCAGAACCCACATCAAAGGAGAGGTCAACAAGATGCTTGATCTCAGGGTAATAGAACCCTCTACTAGTCCATGGTCTAGCCTAGTTGTGTTAGTACCAAAGGCAGGATCCAAGGAGTTGAGATTCTGTGTGGACTGTAGAGCTCCAAATGCAGTCACTAAGACTGATGCCCATCCTTTTCCAAGGACAGATGAGCTGGTGGATAGATTTGGTTCAGCCAAGTTCCTCAGCACATTTGATCTCACGTCAGGCTATTGGCAAATAGCCCTGACAGACCATCCCAAGGAGAAAACTGCATTCTCCACCCCAGTTGGCTTATGCCAGTTTAAGGTTATGCCTATTGGCTTAATGAACGCACCTGCTACATTCCAAAGGATGGTTAACCAGGTTCTGAATCGGATGGAGGACTTCTGCATGGCATACTTGGATGATATTGCAGTGTTCAGCCCTACTTGGAAAAGAACATGTCGACCACCTAGGATATGTTTAGCAGGCTCTTGAGCAGGCCCAACTGACCATATAGGCAAGCACATGTCAAATTGGTCAGAGTAAAATGGTCTACCTTGGACATGAGGTAGGAGGTGGCGAAATAAGGCCTTTGCAAGATAGAAGCTGTGCAAAATTGGACAACACCTATTACTCAAACTCAGGTGAGAGCCTTCTTAGGTCTCACTGGGTACTACAGGAATTTCATTGAGACCTATGGGACCATAGCTTCTCACTGAAAGTAATCTCCTCTCCAAAATTCCCTAAAAAGGTCAAATGGAATGAAGAGTGCAATCAGGCCTTTGAAAGCCTGAAAAGAGCCCTTTGTAAAGCTCCAGTTCTAAGAGCTCCCAACTACCACCGACTCTTCATTGTGCAAACAGATGCTTCCAATGCAGGTATAGGTGCAGTCCTTAGTCGACTGGATGAGAAAGGTAGGGAACACCCAATTTGCTTCATCAGTAGGAAACTGAAGGAACCTGAGACAAGGTGGGCAACTATTGAGAGAGAATGTTTTGCCATTGTGTGGTCTCTGAGGTTTAGGCCAGTTTACTACTTGCACCATTCAGACTGACTACCAACCCTTGAGATAGTTGATGTAAATGAAAGGGAAAAACCCAAAACTGTTAAAATGGTCAATCTGACTCCAAGGGTTTGATTTTACCATTGAGCACAGGTCAGGATGTCACCACCAAAATGCTGATGGTCTCTCTAGGATGTTTTTAACCGACTAGAGGTAAGAGACTCACCCAGGAGTGGATTAGATCCTCCTGTCCCTTAGTCTGGTGGGAGCGAGTGTTAGGGAGAATTCTCTTCTAAGGCTAATTTCCCTTACCTATAGAGTCTCCCAGCAGCTTTGCTGGATTTGAAGGGTTACCCCACAGGATCCCCGGAGACCCAAAGTGATAGCCACGGCAGGCAGGAACACAACGCGGTTGTGTTTCAAAAACCCTGCTGTTTTACTTTCTAAGTTTCTCGGGCTCCTCCGGGCTTCATTGGTGCCGGAGGACGGAGGCCAGAGACTGCAGGCAGGAAAGCTGCATCTCAGTAAGTGCTAATTTCTTTTTTTTAAATAAGCACTAGCTGCAGTTTCTTTCTAAGTTTCCCGTGCTGGAAGAGCCCGGAAAACTTAGAAAGAAACCTGCAGCGTTTTTAACGTTGTATTTATGTTTGCGGTAGCTTCATCTTGGAGCCCATAAAACAATGTTTTAAAAGCTGTGGTTTTATTTCTAAGTTTTCCGAGCTCTTCCAGCCCGAGAAACTTAGAAAAAAACTGCAGCTAGTGCTTATTTAAAAAAAAGAAATTAGCACTTACCGAGATGCAGCTTTCCTGCCTGCAGTCTCTGACCTCCGTTCTCCGGCACCAATGAAGCAACAGCCACCCAGTTGTAGCTATTGTTTACTACAGTTGGCTTCGGTTTATAGTGAAAATGTCGAATGCAAAAATGTCAAAAAAAATAATGTAGAAAAAAAGAAATTTGAATGTTTTAAAAAAAATAATAATTAATGGGGGGATCCTCCAACCCCCCGTTTATTTTTACTAGCTAAACCCAAAAACAACATACAAATAAAAAAAAACACATTAGAATTTTTTTCGACATTATTTTTTTCGACATTTTTGCATACGACTTTTATTTTCGATATTATAACTGGATACCTTTTTCTTCATTAGTGCCGCAAGGGCAAGCACAGGCAGCATCCATTTCACAAAATGGATTCCTCCTAGTGCTTCCCATTTTAAAGTTTGAGCTTCATTTGCTCAATACTTTACATAGGGACTTTAAAAAAAAATGTTGATTTTTTTTTTATTATTGCCCAACTTTTTTGCCAATAATATTTCTGAGCGCCCTTTTCCTTTAAGGCAGACCGAGATGGTGTTACACAAGAGGTGAATTTACCCAATGTTCTTATCAATTTCAACTTGTCGATATTATTGATGCAATAGAATTTTTATTGGTGGAGAGGATGGCTGCAATGAGGTAAGGTAGGTCCTAGCAAAACTTTTATGTGGACCGTTAGCCAAGATAGTAGGTCTTTTACCTTGCAAAGTTACAGCACCCTTCTGCCTGTTTACCTCTTCACCTGTTTCACCTGTGAAGGATGTACAACTGCAGACCCCTCCAGGCAGAGAACCGGGCAGTCCTTAAAGATGGAGTAGGCACCCTAGAGTGTAAATGCAACATTTCAACTTTTATGTTATCCACCTCCACCTTTAGTGCAATAAATATGTCTTTCATGTGGGCCAGTTCAATATTCAATAAGGGTATCTCACTGTGGAATTTGAAGCACAAAGGGCACTGACATTGCTTGTGCCGACTGCAGAGGGGGAACAACCTTACCAGAAATTTAAACAAACCTCTGTAGACCCTTATCACAGGTAAACGGCAAACATCCTTTATCTACTAACTTAGAGGGGTTCGTAAATCAGGGTGTTAGGCCACTCAGGACTGACATGACAGTCTATACACCAAGCACCTCAGATAGAGTAGGGTCTGAGATGGGGAGGTAAGCCAAAAAAGAATATCTGTTTTGTTGCAGTATAATATCGTGATCCATGGCTGAAAGAGGACCTTCAGTAACTGCCTGCCAGGGGTATACAGGAAGTAGAAGATGTAGAAGGAAACTGTATACATAAAACAGGAAGTGTAGATGGCTCAATCACAGTGCTCAAGAAAGAAATTGGGCCTTTTGTCACTGCATAGCTCTGAAGAACGTAAATAACTAATATAAAACCAACTTTTTTCAATTAATTATCGAGAGCAATTTACAGCAGTGGCCACCTGCATCAGACTTTCCTGGATCAATCACTATGCTTCCATAAATTTCCAGAGGTATACAAAAATTCCGTCCACTCATTTGGTAATTTGGATCTCTGAATTTCAGTGGGAAGTAACAAATCGTCAATAGAATATTTCAGGGAACACACCAAAGCAGAATTGCGGTGGACTGTGTCTGGCAGACCCTTAATCCAAGTGGCTGGTTTCCAGTGTCCCAAGACATTACCGCCAGATTCTAAGTCAAGCACACCTTCACAGGGGCTGGCTTTAGAACAGTTGTTTTGCTTGAACTTCAATTTTAGCTCTCTGGTTTAAGGCAAACAAAGCATTCAGCAGGGCTTCCTGCAAGGTCTCAACCTCCAACCAAAGCTGAAGAAAGGCAAGGAAAACCTGCCACATCTTGTAAAGAGAGAGGTAGAACTATCTCTTCCATCTGTAAGTGATTTCAATCTGGCACACACCCAAGTCAAGCATAGCGTGTAGAGCGCAACTGAAACCCTTACTTATTTTTAACTATAAGTTCAATATTCTGAACGATATATACCACTCGTATCACACACTTCTCCTGGAACACCCCCGGCCACACTGAACCAGGAATCAGGCTAGTTTGCAAAGGTAAATATTTATTTATGTATTTGGAATTCCAATCACAATATATTTTAATAGGTAAATAACAATCACCAATGGGGTGACAGAACACTGAGTAATATCTTTAATACACTAAGAATCAAGGGATGAGCATAAAACAAATGCAGCACAGAAATATTACTTTTGTGTTGGTTTGGTATAGATGGCACTATGGTTAGAGGTTCCCCCTGCAACACCCCTCAACCCCCCGATAGGCAATTAAATAGATGTGAGGAGAGCAGGTATTCAGGAATAGCACCAATCAAAAAGAATATCAGTCCCACCTTCACCCTTCAAACACAAGAGAAAAACAGAATTGACTTTTCAGCTGTCAGTATGGCTTTGAAATTGTCTTTGGAATTGACTGAGCAAAAAACACCAAATGTGGTCAAAAATACTTAAAGTATTATACATTCCTATGGGAGCTGCTTTGAACAGTTGCAAACACTCACAGGCAATGATTTAGTCAGAAGAAAACTTTTGAAATCTTAAAGTCCAAGTCAGAAACAAATTAAAGCTAATTCACACATGTAAAATTTCTCAGAATGTAAAATCACGGCAAACTTTTCCTTATGCGATATTCGTGATAACGGTAGAATCACCCTGTTTTGGGTTCTATGGATAGCTAAGGATGTTAGGTACAAGTAGGAGTTGACATTTTGTTTCTATCATAAAAGCTGAGGGAGTTATAGAGTTTTAGTAAAGGATGTTTTTGTAAAATAGGCGCGAGAATGGAAAACAGAAATTCACTTTGAAAATGACAGATGGGTTGATTACAATAGATTATGAATATGAAAAAATGAATGCCACAGATGAATCTTACAGCCACGTGATCAGCGTAACCCGCCTGTTGTGGATACTCTGCTTCTTCAGATGAGGAAAGAATCAGTGCAAAAACAGTTCTAGCAACACTATGGTTCTGAATTAAAGATTGGCATGGGTCTGAGATTGGGATCATACAATGCAGATATATTAGGGTCACTTTTCTTCCTATTAATACTCACAGAATAAGTTATTAATTTGGACCGTCTGTTCTGGTCATGGATTGGATCTAGTCTAGGAAGAACAGCACATCATGCACGGGATCGGATCAGCTAGGCTGGTCACCGGATATGCACAGGATAAGCCCTCCTAGTCTGTGGGTATTTCAACCGGCTGGATTGCGAGTTCCTCAGGCAAGCCTAATGGTAGCAAGCCCGAGAATTTCAGGATACTCGTTCAAAAGGCCTTCTAACACCACAGTGCTTCATTGAGTGATTGGATCAAGGCCGGATGATGTCACATTTTATGGTTTGCTTTACAGTTCTTAGAAACCTCCCTTTAGCCACTGGTCTCAAAATCAGATTTTATACTAAATACACATTTCTACATTGGTCACCAATACACAAATCACACACAAGGATTCCATATTTTATGTAGCATCTGTTCCTCAAAATCCTGCAGCTGTGTGATCTTGGTTCAACTTTCTACAGAATTTTGTCCTTTTTGCTATGAACACAATTTCCAAACTTTATGCACATTTTCACAAATGTGTGTGTTTAACATAGGGATGTGTGTGTACATTTTCACACTTCTAATATTGATACATTTCACATAAAACCACATATATTGCCATTCCTGTCCAGAACATGTCACACGGTTCTGCCGCCTCTTAAAACGTGCAGCCAGAAATTAGATTAACTCTGCCCTTTTTATATTTTTCACCACTTTGAATCACAAGTTATGAGTCTCTGAAAATTGTTCATTGTTCATGTTTAGCAGCAGATGGTCCGCCCATTTGTGTCTCCCTGCAGTCCAGGAACAGGCCCCTCCTTCCTGAGTGCCTTCCAGGAGCAGTTTACGACCCTCTCACACCTCAGTTTCCTGGGCTGAAGGGCCTGCCATTGTTCCTTCTCTTTCTGTAGGCAACAGTCTGGGATAACCCCCGATTAGCATCTCGCAGTGAGTTTCAGCTGAGAGGATGTTCCCTCCCCCTGGGAGAAACCTGCTTTTCCAGTTCATGCACCCCAGCCAGGCTAATTAACTTCTTTAACCTGTGGGATCAAAAACATAAATGAGATCCGTATTCTTTTTAGCAACAATCCTTTTTATGTTTGCTAATCCGGCATACGTTTTACTTTAGATCACTTTGAAGTTTCATCAGTAACTCACCTGACAGCTGTCATCCACAGGTAGCCCAAGGTACTGCACACACATTTTGACAGGGACTGTCAGTTTACAGACAATCCGATTTTTCTGAAGAAATGTTTTTCTCTTCACATTTAGGACTTTGTATGTTCGCAATGCTTCATAGGATTACATGAATTTTAGCCCTGAGCAAGGTTTTGGATTTGAGAAGTGTTGTGTTATAGGCATTTTGGAGTTTTTAGCACCAAAGCAAATGTCATTTGTAGGCACATTTTGGAGTTTTTATTGCAAAGTTCTGCTTCTGTCTCTGCACTCTGTTTGCAGTTCATGGAGACCACTGGCACATTTTCTCCAGTGTGTGCTCTATTCCGCCAAACATGCACCATGGGGGGCAGGTTGTGCATCCATCTTTTTGTGTGCTTGAGAACGCGGTTTTTGTAGGTTTTTTATAGTTTTTTTGTAGGTTTTTGGCGCACGCAAGAGTTTTGCCACCAGTGTTGCAGTTCCTTGCACCATACTATCAGGGTGATGCCGCATAGCATAGAGAGTGGGACAATACATCCCACACGGCCCCCCCTCCCGACTTGGTTTGGACCTCCACTCAAGGGGAAGTCAGGAGATTGGGATGTTCTTTTTCTGTCCGTGTGGAGAAGTTCAGTGGCTTCTTCCGTCAGTGATTGAAGCAACACACTCTCCTTGCTGGTTCTGGTTGGGAGTATGGAGCGGCACTCCGGGATTCTTGGGATGATTCTTAGTTCCAACGCTAGAAAATAGAACATAGCATGGTTATGGACATTTTCCCACTACTGTGTTCACACATCTTTAGGGGGATGTTAGCAGTGGGAAAGACACGTTCATTGATTACAATTGGCAATATGCCCCATCTATGTTCACTAATGGTCTTAACACTCTTCTCGCACATACACAATGAACATTTAGTAATTCTTTTATGTCTCTGGATTTTCCCCCTCTGGTTTTCCGGTCGTCTCCTCTATTTGCCGCAAAGTATACCTGGGATGGCAACTCTTCAGCTGGTTTATGTGGACCCACTTGTCTTCCCCCTCTGTCAAACTGCCCTTGAGGATGCGGATTCTGTAGGCAACTGGTGAGATTTTGTCCACAATTTCAAAAGGACCCCGCCAAGTTGGGAGGAATGTGTGCTCTTTGGCTTGGTTCCTTTGGAAATTGTACAAGTAGACCCGGTCTCCTACTTGATATTCCTTTTTAGTTGTTTTAAGGTCATAGTGGATCTTCATACTGTCTGCAGATCTTTCTAGATTCCGCTGAGCATAGGCAAAAGCATGTTGAAGGTGTTTTCTCAGATTCTCAACATACTCATGAGTTGTGGAGGCATTTATCAATGTCTGCTCTTGGGTTCTGTAAAGCAGATGCTGGGGTAGCGCCATCCTTCATCTAGTTATCAGCTCAAATGGAGACATTTTTGTTGCAGAAGAAGGGGTAGATCTGATGGCCATCAGGACAAGGGGTAATCGAATGCCCCAACTTGGCCCAGAATCTGCCACAAACTTTTTTTAATATGCTCACAATAGTTTTATTGTACCTCTCAACTCCACCACTAGAGGACCGGCGGTAGGAAATGTGTAGTTTCCTTTTGATCCCAAGTATCTCCCACATCTTTGTCATCACTTCACTGGTGAAGAGGCTACCTCTGTCTGACTCAATCCTTTGGGGTAGTTCAAAACGCGAGAAGATGTGATTGATCATCAGGGCAGCTGCTGTTTCTGCCTTGAAATTTGGGGCCGGGAGACATTCTACCCATTTAGTGAACAAGCATGTTACGGTCAACATGTACTTGATCCCCCTAGAGGAGCGAATCACAGCCCTGATAAAATCAACTTGCAAATCTGACCAAGGCAGTGTCACTCACCTCTTTTCGAGGGGAGCACGGTGTGTGAGTGATGTTGGCTGAAATTGTGCACACACAAGAAACCCCTTCAAGTATTGGTTGAAGTACTGCCCCATGTGTTGCCAGTATGCAACCTCTCGCAAGATTTCTAATGTCGTAAGAAAACCCTGATGACCGGCTGTGGCCGCATCATGGGCATGACTTAGCATCAGGCTTCGGAATGTGGTAGGGGCCACCCACTGGTCATGGCCAGATATGGATCTCCTCACCAACAAACCGTCTTTAATTTGGAACATTTTTGGACATTTCATAAACACTCTGAGGTCTTTTTACCAATGTAATCGGTATCTGTCAGGGGGAAGTTCTCAGGGTCCTCAATGTGTTGAAAAAACGTACCAGTAATTGGATCCCGTTTTTGAGCCATAATCAAATCAGCATCTGGGGTCTCCTTACTCCATTGTGCAGTTGAGAGTTCATTGTTACCATTTGTCTCGGACCTAGTGATAGCAGTGACCAGGATTTCTCCCAACAGGGACTCGATCTCAAGTAGATCCCCTTGGATGGCTCCGGTTTTAGCCAGCTGATCAGCTAGGTCATTTCCAGTTTTGTCTGGTCCTTCTACTTTAGAATGACTCTTAATCTTTTTCCAGTAGATGGTCATCTCATCCGAGGTGACCAGATCATCAATATTTTGTATTCATTTTCCGTGTTTTAAAGGTTTATTATTAGCACATAGCATGCTTCTGGTTTTCCAGTTATCCAGGTGCTCCACGAACCCGTTCCGTACATAATCTGAATCAGTGATTATGACCAGTTCGTGGAGTTGGTGTAGGACAGCAGTGAGGATGGCCTGATGCACAGCCATCAGCTCTGCCACTTGACTACTTCGGGGACCGATTTTGTATCCAGTAGAGGGTTCTGGGGCATCATTTAACCAGGCATTCCCTACGCCGACCACAAGTTCCTTTTCCCCGTTGTTGTCAACATGGTAGGAGCACCCATCCACATAGACAGTGGGCATTCCCTCCATGTTGTCCTTGATTTTAAGACTTCTGTCCTAGAGACAGTTTTCTCTGGCACAATCATGCAAGTCAGCCAGACCTTGCGCGAGGGGACTCTTCTTGTTTAGGCCATATCTGACCTCCACAGGAAAGCCTTGCATTGACAGAATCCAGGAAGTAATTCGGGAATTACTCACATTTCCGGCTCGGATTCTGTCACTTTGAAGATACTGCAAAGGTTGGTGTGGAGTCTCCACTATGATGTGTTCCCCGTGGATTAACAGGTGGTAATTCTTCAATGCCCACACCATTGCCAGGAGTGCCTTCTCACAATCGTTGAATTTTTCCTCCACAGAGGATAAAGTCTTACTGGCATTGGAGATTACTTTATTGACCATGTCATGCTTTTGATATAATACTGCAGTCAAGCATGTATTTCAGAACCCTGTCTCCAAGAAGAACTCCTTGTTTTTGACAGGGTAAGCTAGGCAAGGCGCTTGTGAGAGGCTTCTTTTGAGTTGTCTTACTGCCTCGGCTTGTTCGGGACCCCACTCCCACTTGACCCCCACCTTCAACAGATGGATCAGGGGTCTTGTGATCTCTGCGTAATCCTCAATTAACTTTCTGCTGTAATTAGTTAGTCCAAGGAGGCTCCTTAGTTCCTGCAGAGTTGTGCGGTCTTTTATTTTCTGGAGTGCTTCTACTTTCTTTTTCCTGGGGACAGAGAACCTCAGGAGTTATCTCATGCCCCAAGAAATTGACACAGGTCCTGCACCACTGTGCCTTTTGGAAAGAGAGTTTTGCTCCAGGAACCCTCAACTGTGTCAGACATAACAGATCTCTGCTATGTGTTCGTCCACAGTTGAGCTTTTGATTAGAACATCTACATAGGCCAGGTTGCCACTTTCACCCAAGTCGGGCATGGCCTTATGCAGAAAGATGTTAAATTAATTGCCGGAGTTGATGTATTCGAAGGGAGTCTGGGTCCAAGTGTACTGTTGCCCCCCGAAGGTAAAGGCCAGCTTGTATTGGTCCTCCCTACTGACAGGTATAGTCCAGTACCCATTGGTCAGGTCAATGGCAGTGTATACCTTTGACCCCTGGATCTGGGCCAGCCCTTGGTCAATGTAGGGAAGAGGCCATCGGGAAGTATGGACCCATTTGTTGAGCTCCCTTAGGTCAGCACAGAGTCTCCACTGGCCGTTTGGTTTCGAAATCCCCAGCACCAGATTATTGAAGGTGCTGTGGACTGGACGAATTATCCCACGGGACTCAAAGTTCTTAATTATTTCAGTAAGGGACTCCATTGATGCGAGAGGCAACCGATGTTGCTTCACAAACACTGGAGTCATGCCAGGTTCCGTGGGAATTGTTGTTGTGTGGATGTCGGTGCGACGACAGTCATATGAGTCCACCGCAAAGAGATCTTGAAAATCTAAGAAAACTTGTTTCAATTTTTGCTTTTGCTCCAGAGTCTCACAGGCATCAGCTAGGTTGACTCTCTCTTCAACCATCTGCCTGAAGCCCGGAAAGACTTCTGGTTTGGCTATCTCAGCGGCCTCCTCCAGCTTGGTGAAGAAGTCCCCGGTCATAGTACTGACTTGGACTGATGGCTTCAGGTGGGGAAGGCAGTCCTGGTGGACTTGAAAAATCACCTCATCCCTCCTGAAGTCACAGGTCACGTCTTCCTTACCATAAGGGCAGGAAGAGTACCCCAGGAAATTCCCCCCATGCCAGGTGAAAATCCTGTCTGGTGTTGTGTTATTGTCGCTATCACTGTCAAAGCAGTCATTGGGAATTGGTCCTATCAGTTTGTTACCTAAATCTATGGAAAAATGTCAGTCATCAACCGCTGTTCCAATAATGGTGCCTGCGCCCAGAGTGATACTCTTTAGGTCGCTGTTCTCTACCTCTATTGGTATGGTGTCGTATTCTGTATTGACTTGCTGTTGAAAATGGGCATTGAGGTGAACATAGGCATCAGGATTTTTCAGTTTCTGTCCTCTTTTAATTTTTACATTAATTGGGAATAGTCGGGTCTGTTCTGGGATGGTGACTTCCTTTCCAATCTGAATTTCAACTGCATATGGCAGCAGTTGAGCTGACCGAAATGCTTTCTCTGGGTCATCAAAGTCCATGGGATTACCCGCTAATCAGGACCAGGCTTTGAAGTTTATTAGGTCCAAACTAATGGCAAAGCGATTGAGAATCTCACCGCCTAAATAAAATGCGGCAGCGACATCTCGCACGATCTAACAATTATGGACTATGCTCTTGTTGCCTATGGAAATTTTTAGCATGCACCTGCTAGGCAGGAGATGTTTGGAATTGGGTGTTTCCAGGTCCATTTCCCATTTGTCTATCAATTTAAAGGTGGGAATGGCTGGATCTTTTGGGAGTTTTCAGAACATGGCTTCGCTGATGAAGCTCTTACCGTTGTTCACGTTCACTCGGGCGAGAACAGAGTCCTTCCCCTCATTTAACTGAATAGGGATGAACAACTGTTCTCCAATTTTCTGAATGTCAGCCAAGCTTTGAGCTGATGTCTCATCATTTTGGACTATAGGAGTGGGATTTTCTGATTGTGAATTTGTATAGAATTTCAGAGTATTCCCTTCCAGTGTGGAATGCCACTTGAGACTGCAAAGAGGTTTAATTTTCAGAAATAGAAAGGACTTCCCATCACCAGTTTGTTGTCCTACTGCAATTACTGTCACATCAGGGATTTGGTTATTTTGGAAATGGAACTCAAATTGGTCAGGTTTTTGTTCAACCATGTGGTATGTGCCATTTAAACTAACATGGTTGACACTATGTTTTAATTTTATTGGTCAGTTAGTCTGGGTCCAGAGGACTTTGTTTACACAATCTATGAGGGGAGACAATCTATGCAGGATGTCATTCCCTAGTAAACATGGTGTGCCCTCTAGAGTCACAACTATGACCGGATGCTTCACCTTGTGTCACCCAATTTTAATGTCTAAATCCGCAGTCCCCTCAACAGGAATTTCATTCCCATCGAAGTTCTGAAGTTGTCCAGGAAGAGGGGTGAGAGGGATTTGGTATTTCTCCGCCCTTCCCGAATTCAGCTGATCAAAGGCCCTTTTTGACAGAAGGGTGGCTTGGGATCCAGTGTCCACAAGTGCCAAAAATGTACATTGCCCCTGTATTTGGACTGGGGCATAAAATCGTCCCTCCTTCACCTCAAGGGGGCAAAGAAAATGCACATTTTTGGCAAATTGGTGGGTTCATTTCTTTGCTTTGTATTCTGACAGAGGGGTGATTTGAGCAGGATTTTGTTTGGGATCCTGGGAACCTGTAAGAAAAAGGTGGCAGTTGGATATGGGGGGAGCTTTGGACTCCCCTAGTTCTGATTCTGGGCTGCTCTCCCTTTTTGGAGGCAGTCACCAGAATTGGTTTGAACAAGATGACTTTCTTGCTGGTCATTCTGGGGTTCAATGTTGGGTGGTTTTACCTCGGTCCCCACAACTACCCAGTCTTGATAAGGATTTCTTGGGACCCATTTTTCTTTGGGAGGAGTTCCCCCATCCCTGAAGGAGAAGATCCTTTTCCCAGAATCCTCTGAGGACTCCTCTCTTTCAAATTGGAAGACTCAAACCTCCTCCCAAAAATTGGTCTTTTTAGACTCTTTATTTCTCCTACTCGCCCTCTGTTCCTTAGGTTGCAGATTTTCAGGGGCAGGAGATTTTGGTTCCGGTTCCTGGGTTTCCAGGGGCTTTTCACAAGTGGGGAAGGAAGTTTCCTCTAAGGCTTTACACCCCCTTCCCCTTGTGCATACTCCCTGGGAACCGGTGGGTTGTCAGGGTTCTCCCCCTGTCATTGCTCTGGAGCACCAGAGCCTTGACTTGAGGAGTTCTGAGTCGCCATGCTCATCTGAGGATTCTTTTGAGCCCTCAGCATGCGGCCCTGATCCTATGCCAAGTTCTGGACCTGGCGCTCCAGTTGGGACACCCACTCTGGCTGGTACGGGGTCCTCTGGTCTACCCTTGGTTGATCACGGAAAGGGTAACTGTCCCTTCTCCCATCATACCCCTTGTTGGGATAGCTTTGGTACCCCTCCACCCTTGGCCTCCCCTCTCCCGGATTGGTCTGTCTGGGCTTAGGAAAGTGGGGGAAGAAAGAAGGGTTGTTTTGGGGGTTGGTGTTTGGCGGGTACCGGGGAAAGAAACTCAACCCAGCATTTGGGGGATTACTGCCCTCCTGGGGAAAGTGAAGAGGGAAGTTTCCTTGGTTGGCGGCTGCCTGGTTGGATTCCCCCCCCTTGGGCTGGGGAGTCCACACATAGCCCAGGATGGGTCTGTTGCCCTTGTAACGGGGGCTGATGTAGTCAGGGGAGTTAGGGTCCCATTTGTGGGATTACCTCCCCGACTCCCTGTTTGGGATTGGCCCGAGGGCCTTCTGGGTCCTGATTGGTAGGATTTTACACAGGAATGTTTTTAGGCCCCCGATCTCCAGATCTAAAATGGGGGCAACCTTCACCTCCGCCACCTTAGCAGCAGCAGGGGTGTTGGTTGGTTTTGGGCTTTTATTGGCACTTTTATTTTCTACTGTCTTCTACAATTCGTAGATGCGAGTTGCTTGTTCAATGACACAGTCTAGTGATCTTTTCTCATGAAAGTCCCTCACAAGCTGGGTCATAATGTATTTAGGGAGGGCGTGAAAGAAGGTATTGATGAATTCCCTACTGTCTGTGCGCAACCTTCTGGTGGTCTGCGCAAAGGCACGTTTCAGCTCTTGGACAAATTCTTGTGGGGCCTGGTCTTCCCCACATTGCAGATTGTAGGCCGCCTTAAGGGCCTCTTGAGGGTTTCTGTGTATTGAGAAATGGTTTAAGATGGCCGCCCTATAGGTGGACCATCTTGAATGGTTCTCATCCTCCAGCCCCACAAAGAAGCTGGATTATTCAGGTGAAAATGTCCACTTGACATATTGAATACAGCTTTGGCTATCCTTCAGGTGGAAAGTCTCCATCATTTGCTCAAATAATTTGAGCTGCTCCCAAACTGAATATTTGGCGGCATTTATATGGTAGGGCATTATGACACTCCTAATAGCCTTGATTTGCTTCAGGGGATCTTTCAATAGGACTCTCTTAATTTTGTTGGCCTTTTTAGTTTTGGTCACCCTTGTCCACTTATCCTCTGACTCAGAGGCACTGCTACCAGAGGTGGCTGTCTGATCCTCTAGGCTCTCCCTGATTCTGCAGGCTTGGGAATGGCTGGCAGAATATGTGGGGGCCTTATCTCTTGAAACCTGTGGAGCTCAGAAGAGTCTTCTGACTCTCCCTTGCTCCCAGGATTGGCTGAGTACCCCCCTCCCACTGTCCTAGCTAGGAAGAGGTTTTTCAAATGCTCTTTGTGGGCCTAGTCTCGTGGAATTCCCCCCCCCCAAATTTGACTGATTGATCTCTTGGTAGGTGATATTTTTGAGGATCCAGTTCTCTGATTCTCCCCTCACTGGAGAATCCCTGATCAGAGAGGCTGGCCCTAATATTTGAGAACCTGTACATAGATGCCCGCCCATCCATTTCTGGGAGGCGCTTATCTGTCAGTCCCATATCTCCCATTGTATTGAAATCTACCATCCCGTGGCCCTTGCTTCATATGAGCCATTGGACATGAGGGTGGCAGAGTCCATGGAACTGAATGGAATGAAGTCCCTGATGCCGGGGGTCCTGAGGTTATGCTCAGGGGTTTCTCTTTCCCATTTTATTTCATCTCTTTCAGCCCCTACTCCCTGATGACATGCCAAAAACTGACCCTTTTGTTACTCTATAAAGGCCTTACAGGTCTCTATGATTTGTTCTTGCATGGCTATCTGTTTGTGAAGCCTGTCATTCTTTTCACAGAGAGCCTTATTGTCTCTATGTGCTTCACCTCCCGAGTTTGGTCCTTATTAGTCTGATTATTCGTTGCCAAAGCATCCTCCACCCACCTGGTGTGCTCTAACAGCTTTTCATAATCGGTTTTGATTTCCCCAAACTTTTGATGGGCCAGCGTACTTTCCTTCAACTTTGTTTTTAAATGGCTGACTTCCTGGCCTAAGGCGTCCCTCTCCTGAGTTAGAGTACCCCTATGTGCAGCCAGGCCGTCCCTCTGTTTTTTAAAGGCACCAGCTTTCTGGTGCTCCTCATCAAACTCTGCTTGGGATTCTAGGTCTTTAATAATTAATTTATTATTTTCCTCTTTTAAGGATTCTAGGCAGTTTTGTAGGGTGACTATTTGTTCTGTACAGACTCTATTATAATTCAATTGCTGCTCCAGCTTTTGTTGACTCTGTTGTAGAAAATCCAACCTTTCTTGACACTCTTTTTGCAGTGTCTGTACCTGGGCATCTTGCTCTGCATTCTTTTGCAGTAAGAGAGCCAAATCTTCTTGGAGTTGGGTGGCATACTACCTAGCCTCTGTTTCAGATTCTTTGCTATCCTGGATCCTTTGCTCTCTGCAGAGTCCAGATTTGTCTGGATTTTCTGCAGTGCTTCCCCTTGCCTCTTTGTGAAATCTACATGGTCTCCGTACTTTTCCTGTATGACTCCTATGTGGAGGTACAGGTAGGCCGATATTTTGGCAATTTTGCACTGTTCTTCTTTTATTTTTGGGGCCATGTACAGCTCGCTAAGTGCTTGATATAATGGACCCTTGTCCTGCCAGGTATTAAGGTTGATTTCAGTGATTTCTTGTTTTATCCCCTGCAGCCATACCTCTTTGTCCTGTTCTGGCCATTCACCCCTGACAAACAATTTGTGCAGGATATGTTCTTTAGCAATATTAATTTCCACTGGGGTCGCCATTCCGGAAATATTAATTTCCTTCTGACTTATCTCAGCGTTACTTTACTTTTGCAAACAGGCCCAATTCTTTTGAGTATTTCTTTTGAGGGGTGCTTGTACAATGTAGCACAGTATGGTAACCCAACAAAGTGTATGTACCCTGCCGGCTAGCACGCTGTGTTAGACTGTCACAAGTGGTATGTCAAATTCAAGATCCCGGATGAGCCCTCAAGCTGTAAGTGATTTCAATCCGGCACACACCCAAGTCAAGCCCAGCGTGTAGTGCGCAACTGAAACCCTTATTTATTTTTATCTATAAGTTCAATATTCTGAACGATATACCACTCGTATCACACCCTTCTCCTGGAACCCTCCGGTCACACTGAACCAGGAATCAGGCTAGTTTGCAAAGGTCAATATTTATTTATGTATTTCATGGAATTCAAATCACAATATATTTTAATATGTAAACAACAATAACCAATGGGGTGACAGGACACTGAGTAATATCTTTAATACACTAGGAATCAAGGAATGAGCATAAAACAAATGCAGCACAGAAATATTACTTTTGTGTTGTTTGGTATAGATGGAACTATGGTTAGAGGTTCCCCCTGCAACACCCCTCAATCCCCCGATAGGCAATTAAATAGATGTGAGGAGAGAGCATGTATTCAGGAATAGCACCAATAAAACAGAATATCATTCCCACCTTCCCCCTTCAAAAACAAGAGAAAAAGGGAATTGACTTTTCAGCTGTCAAATTGGCTTTGAAATTATCTTTGGAATTGACTGAGCAAATACACCAAATGTGGTCAGAAATACTTACATTATTATAAATTCCTATGGGAGCCGCTTTGAACAGTTGCAAACACTGACAGGCAATGATTTTATAATCTTAAAGTCCAAGTCAGAAACAATTTAAAGCTAATTCGAACGTGTAAAATTTCTCAGAATGTAAAATCGCGGCAAACTTTTCCTTCCACGATATTCGTGATAACGGGAGAATCACACTGTTTTGGGTTCCATGGATAGCTAATGATGCTAGGTACAAGTAGGAGTTTTCATTTCTATCATAAAAACTGAGGGAGTTATAGAGGTTTTAGTAAAGGTCGTTTTTGTAAAATAGGCGCGAGAATGTAAAACAGAAATGCACTTTGAAAATGACAGATGGGTTAATTACAATAGATTATGACTATGAAGAAGCAAATGCCACGGATGGATCTTATAGTCACGTGATCAGCGTAACCCACCTGTTGTGGATGCTCTACTTCTTCAGATGAGGAAAGAGTCAGCGCAAAGACAGTTCTAGCAACACTATGAGTCTGAATTAAAGATTGGGATGGGTCTGAGATTGGGATCATACAATGCAGATATATTAGGGTCATTTTTCTTCCTATCAATACTCACAGAATAAGTTATTAATTTGGACCATCAGTTCTGGTCATGGATTGGATCTGGTCTAGGAAGAACAGCACATCAGGCACAGGATCGGATCAGCTAGGCCGGTCACCGGATTTCCACAGAATCTGCCCTCCTAGTCTGTGGGTATTTCAACCGGCTGGATAGAGAGTTCCTCAGGCAAGCCTAGTGGTAGCAAGCCCAAGAATTTCAGGATACTCGTTCAAAAGGCCTTCTCACACCACAGCGCTTCACTGAGTGATTGGATCAAGACCGGATGATGTCACATTTTATGGTTTGCTTTACAGATCTTAGAAACCTCCCTTTAGCCACTGGTCTCAAAATCGGATTTTATACTAAATACACATTTCTACATTGGTCACCTTTACACAAATCACACACAAGGATTCCATATTTTATGTAGTATCTGTTCCTCAAAATCCTGCAGCTGTGTGATCTTGTTTCAACTTTCGACAGAATGTTGTCCGTTTCGCTATGAACACAATTTCCAAACTTTATGAAAATTCTTTCAAATGTGTGTGTTTAACATAGGGATGTGTGTGTAAATGTTCACAATTCTAATATTAATACATTGCACATAAAACCACATATATTGCCATTCCTGTCCAGGACATGTTACACAGTTCTGCCGCCTCTTAAAATGTGCAGCCAGAAATTAGATTAACAACTCTGTCCTTTTAATATTTTTCACCACTTTGAATCATAAGTTATGAGTCTCTGAAAATTGTTCATTGTTCATGTTTAACAACAGATGGTCCGCCCATTTGTGTCTCCCTGCAGTCCAGAACAGGCTCCTCCTTCCTGAGTCCCTTCCAGGAGCAGTTTATGACACTCTCACACCTCCGTTTCCTGGGCTGAAGGGCCTGTGATTGTTCCTTCTCTTTCTGTAGACAACAGTCTGGGCTAACCCGCAATTAGAATCTCCCAGTTGTTTCAGCTGAGAGGATGTTCCCTCCCCCTGGGAGAAACCTGCTTTTCCAGTTCTTGTAGCTCAGCCAGGCTAATTAACTTCTTAAATCCAGGAAAACCCACACTTGTTGCATCAAACATTATTACATTACTTTCTTAGCTTTCACCTTTGGGATCAAAAACATAACTGAGATCTGTATTCTTTTTAGCAACAATCCTTTTTATGTTTGCTAATCCGGCAGACTTTTTAATTTAGATCACTTTGAAGTTTCATCACTAACTCAGCTGACAGCTGTCATCCACAGGTAGCCCAAGGTACTGCACACAAATTTTGACATGGACTGTCAGTTTACTGACAATCCGTTTTTTCTGAAGAAATGTTTTGCTATTCACATTTAGGACTTTGTATGTTAGCAATGCTTCATAAGATTACATGAATTTTAGCGCTGAGCAAGGTTTTGGATGTTGACAAGTGTTGGGTTATAGGCATTTTGGAGTTTTTAGCACCAAAGCAAATGTCATTTATAGGCACATTTTGGAGTTGTAATTGCAAAGTGCTGCTTCTCTCTCTGCACTCTGTTTGCTGTTCATGGAGCCCACTGGCACATTTTCTGGAGTGTGTGCTCTATTCCACCACACATGCACCATGGGGGGCAGGTTGTGCATCCATCTTTTTGTGTGCTTGAGAACGTAGTTTTTGTAGGTTTTTTGTAGGTTTTTGGCGCACACATGAGTTTTGCCGCCATTGTTGCAGTTCCTTGCACCATACTATCAGGGTGATGCCGCATAGCATAGCGGAGTGGGTCAATACATCCCACACATCGGACAGCTCATTTACATAACATAACATGCACTCAGTCTCTCTTATAAGTGAATTTACCTCTGCTATTGATGCAGCTATTGCAGAGGATCTCTTGGTAACATGAAGTGGTTAGAGAGTATTTGTAGCCTTTTGCTTTGATATAATGGTTCTGAGAGACAAGATTATATAGTGTGACCAGGCCGAGACCCTTTGTAAATTCCCAGACTTTGGACTAAATGTCAAAAGACAAGGGCAAAGACCCAGGCAGTGAGCACCCTTATCTGACACTCCCCCCAACCTCACCTCGCCGCACTCTTGCTCTCCCATGGTGGCCCTGCTCACTCTTCTTTGCCGCTCGTCGCTCCCTCACGACTTTGACCCTTCACTGTGCTGAGAGAATGCGGGCTTCAGAGGAAAGGACCTCAGAACGTCAAGCCACACTCTCTTTGGGAGAAGCTTCCGGTTTTTATCTCGGATCATACAATGACATTCAGCAGCTCATTAGGCATTGACTTACACTTGCTCTGCCTTAGGCTGCTCTCGACACAGCAATTTCTTTCCTCCAATTCACCTACCACATTAATTGTGCTTAGTTCCTGAGCATAATTAGGAGCAGCCTTCACCAGCGGTGGGGGTGGTCTTCCTCTTCCCTATACTCAGAGTACTGTTATATTGCCGTGGCGGGGCTGCCGGCGGGGGATGGAATGCAGGATTGCCCCGAGTTCGACTGGGCTTGCCTCCACTTATAGTTCCGTGGCCAGAGCTGGGTCGTAGTAGGCCATCACTGTGTCTACCGAAAATGATTTTTTGATGCAATCAAACACTTCCATGCATTGTGGGGTCCATTCCCATTTGACATTCTGCCTGGTGAGTTCTCGGAGCAGCTCTGACATGGTGGCCAAATTGGGTATAAATCTGCCACAGTATGTGGCCATGCCCAAAAAGCTGCGCACTTCCGTGGGTGTGGTTGGAGGGGAGGCTTATTTTATGTCCGCTACTTTCTGGGGGTCAGCTGATACCCCTTCTTTATAGAAGATATAACCAATGAAGGTGATTTCCTCCTTCAGGAACTTGCATTTGTCTCTGTGGATCATGAGTCCTGCCTTCTCCAGCCTGTCGAGTACTGTTTCCAGACGACGCATATTTTCCTCCCTGTTTTTGGGGTGGATAAGGATGTCGTCACTGACGTTAAGTACTCCAGGGATGCCCTGCATTACTTCCTGGATAGCGTGTTGAAATAATTCAGCTGCGGAAGATATCCTGAAGTTTAGCCTCTTGTAATGCGCAGGCCCAGGTGGGTCGAGAAAGTTGTTATGTACCTCGAGTCCTGGTGTAATTTTAGCTGGTGATCAGTGTCGGACTGTGTAACGCTCAGCTGAATCCCCGGAGGCGCGGGTCTGGTCTGGGCGTTCTCCGAACCTTCCAAAGTCACTCGCAGGTCTTTGGCACCACCCTGGAAGGGCCAGCTCCTTACTGTGATCTTAATCTGGAGAGTGAGATGTCTGCGGGCAGAGAAGAAACAGGGGTTAACGTCTGCCTGACGGGGTTTCGGCCCTTTCCCCTTCCTGACACTCCTACAACTCTCCTAGGCCGCATGTGCTCACCTTAGGTAGGTAAAAGCGGCGCTCTCCATCCTGCGTCTGTGCAGGGGCGCTGTAGCCAGTTACTTCACTGGACGATAGTTCAGCCCTTTATTGCGGAGGTAGAGTCCAGAAGGCAAGACCGTCGTTAGCTGCACGAACGGTGAGTGCCTTATATGAGTCTTTTTATTGTCCTTTCAGAATCTTGCCTCTTTTGCAGGTCCGGTATGCTGATCCGGTAAGTGGAGAAGTCCAGAGTTTTTGCAGGCAAGCAAAAAGTTCATCTGAAGTTAAATGCACTTTTAAAAGTCTTTTTTCCCTTTCTTTCAGGTGGCTGTGCAATCGGCGATGAAGACTGATGCCGAAGGATAGTGCCGGAGGATGGACAGGTATCACCGCTTAAGGCGCGTGAGTAGAAATGGAGTCCTGAGCTCTAATAATGTCCTTCTTGTATTTTACAGGTGCGGACAAATGGTGCTGAACGGAGCTCGCGGAGACCGTGGCGCAGGTAAGCAGATATCACAGAGTTATCGCTAACCTGTATTCTTTGTAGTTGCAGATGGCTGGAGAACGAAGAATGGCGGCACGAGGCCTTGGAAGGCGCCGGAAGGTCGTAAAAGCAGCTCTGGTACTTTCTCGTGCTACTCTAATGTTCTCGTTTTCCTTTTCAGATGTCGCGGAAGGCTGGAGCTGGATTCAGGAAGGTAAGTTGAAGATTTTCCTGTTTTCAGGTGCAGAAGAAGAAGAGCAGCTGGAGCCGACACGGTGAGCGTCCTGCTGCTATTGCAGAATAACGCGAAGCACGTGAAACCAATCGGGTGTGGTTTAAATAGCCTTCAGTAGTGCTTAGGCGTCTTCTTCCACAGCTTTCAGAGGTAAGAAAAGAGTTCCAGTATGTAATTCTTGGGAGTGGTGCTGGCCCCACCCAGCAGTTAAAGTAGTCCCAGCAGGATTGGATGAAGAGTTCATCCTGCAGGTAGGAAGGCAGCATGGTCTGCAGGAGGTAAGTCCACCCAAGCACCAATCCTTTTTATATGAGCCCGGCGCTTCCAGTGCCGGGACTGGGTCCCTTTATGAGCATGAGCCTGGCGCCGCTGGCGCCAGGACAAGGTCCAAAAGGCCCCTACGGGGGCTGGCTTGTGCCTGGAATAAGGGTCATGACCCTGCTTCCAAGGATGTTGGGCTAGGTCTGACACCTTGGAGGCAGTGGTCATGACAGCCCCCCCCTCAAGGCCCCTCCCAAATTGGTCTTCCCCGGAGGCTTTGGTTTGTTGGGGAAGGTCCGATGAAATTTTCTGATTAGACGAGAAGCATGGACATTTTCTGAAGGTTCCCAAGATCTCTCCTGGGGGCCATACCCTTTCCAATCAATCAGGTAATACAGTTTTGACTTGAAAAACTTAGAATCCAAGATGTTCCGAACCTCGTATTCGTTTTCTCCGTCTACTTGGATTGGCTCTGGAGGTTTAGTCAGACGGGTTCCGGGTTGCATAGGTTTCAGGAGTGAAACATGGAAAACAGGATGTATTTTCATTCGAGTGGGCAATTCTAATTTAACCGCCACAGGATTTATCACAGCCGTGATCGTGTAGGGTCCTAAGTACTTTGGATTGAAGGTGCGTGGTCCTTTTAGAGACAGATGTTTAGTAGACAGCCAGACTTGGTCTCCTACTTGGTACTGAGGGGCCTCTTTCCGATGTTGATCAGCACCTTTCTTATAAGATTCTTTGGCTCGTTGAAGGTGTGCGACGGCTTCCTTAAATGTTTGAGTTATGGTCGCATGAAGATGGTCCACAGCGGGTGTTCCGAGATCTTGAGGCGGATCTAAATTAGAGGTCCGAGGGTGAACCCCATACAACAGGAAGAAAGGGGTTTTACCTGTTCCGGTATGTATTGAGTTGTTGTACGCATATTCAGCAATCCAAAGAATGTCCCTCCAAGTACCCTCTGATTGTTGTAACATGCAACGAAGATACTGTTCCAGAGTTTGGTTAGTCCTCTCAGTCTGCCCGTCAGTTTGAGGGTGGTGGCTGGTAGAGAGTCGCACATCAATTTGTGCAAGACGACAACAACTTCTCCAGAAATGGGAAATGAATTGGCTCCCTCGATCAGAGATTAGGACTGAAGGGAACCCGTGCAAGCGAACGATGTTTTCAAGGAATTCTCGGGCTAGAATGGAAGCTGTGGGTAATCCTTTCAGTGGAACAAAATGAGCCATCTTTGAAAAAAGATCAACAATTACTAGAATTGTATTATATCCGGAACAAGGGGGCAAATCCGTGATAAAATCCATTGAGAGGGTGTGCCAAGGGCACAGTGGAATGTCTATCGGATGCAGTAGCCCGGCTGGTTTTTCTCTCTGGCTCTTATTTTGTGCACAGATGCCGCATGAGGCCACAAAGTCTTTGATATCCTTTCTCCAGGATGGCCACCAGAAATGTCTTTTAATTTTTTCGGAGGTTTTGGCTACACCCGGATGTCCCTCTATTAAGGAATCATGATAGCAGGTGATGACCTGTTTCTGTAAGTCATCACACGGTAAATAAAGTCTGCCTTGGAAGTATAATAGATCTTGATCTATCGTAAAATCCTTTCCTTTCTGCAGCCAAGTCAAGGAATCTTCGGGAGTTATTATTTGCTTGATCTTCCTTTTTATGTCGTCAAGAGACATTGTGTTGATGACTCCCAAAATCTTTTGTTCGGGGATTATGGGTACTGGTTCTGGATTAGCTGCGAGTTCGTTAACGCCTATTCGTGAAAGGGCATCAGCTTTTCCGTTTTTGACACCCGGCCGAAACGTAATCACAAAATCAAATTCTGCGAAAAATAATGCCCAACGGAGTTGTCTTGAAGATTGGGCCTTGGCTGACTTCAAATATTGGAGGTTACGATGATCAGTAATTACAGTGACAGTGTGCCGGGCTCCTAGGAGATAATGCCGCCAGGCCTTAAAGGCGGACTTGATTGCCAGAAGTTCCTTGTCCGTGATTGTGTAATTGATTTCCGGGGCCGAAATTTTGCGGGACCAAAACGCCACAGGGTGTAATTGGTGTGTTTCAGGATCTCTTTGTGACAAAACTGCCCCCATTGCAAGACTAGATGCGTCGGTCTCGACGATATAAGGAAGTTCTGGACGAGGATGTTTCAGGACTGGAGCAGAAATAAATTTGGCTTTCAAATCTTGGAAGGCTTGTTCGGCCTCTGGAGTCCACTCGAATTATTTGTTCTTTTTTAGGAGAGCCGTGATAGGTTGGACTATTCGAGAGAATTCAGGGATAAACCTTCGATAAAAATTAGCGAAGCCCAACATGCTCTGTACTCCTTTTACCGAAGTCGGAGACGGCCATTTGGTGATAGTATCCACTTTTCTTGTGTCCATGTGAACACCGTTGGGTGACAAAATGAACCCCAAAAATTCGACTTCCTTTACATGAAAGGTATACTTTTCCAATTTAGCAAATAAACGATGGTGGCGAAGCCTCTGCAAAACTGCGGTGACATGTCGTCGGTGTTCAGCTTCTGAGGAGGAGTATACCAGGATGTCATCAATGTAGACGACTACACAAACATCAATAAGCTCTCGGAGAACGTCATTCATAAAGAACTGGAAGGCGGCCGGTGCATTACATAGTCCAAAAGGCATTACTTGATACTCGAATAATCCGTATTTTGTGCGAAAGGCCGTCTTCCATTCGTCACCCTCCCTGATTCGTACCAAGTGGTAAGCTCCTCTGAGATCTAGTTTAGTGTAAATGCAGGCGCCTTTTACTTGGTCCAATAGTTCGGGAATCAGAGGCAGCGGGTACCTGTTTTTGACTGTAATCTGGTTCAGGGCGCGGTAATCTATACACGTTCTCAGGTCACCTTCCTTTTTCGGGACGAAGAACAAAGCTGAAGAAGCTGGAGATTTTGAGGGACGAATAAATCCGTTAGCCAGGTACTGGTCTAAGTATTGTCTGAGGTGAAGATTTTCTGGCTCAGTAAGAGCATATATTCTACTGCACGGTGGAGTGGATCCGGGTATCAGGTCTATCTGGCAGTCGTATGATCTGTGCGGGGGCAAGGTGTTGGCCTGATCTTTCTGGAAGACATCACTAAACTCTTGGTATTCAGGAGGCAATTGGAGGTTCTCGGAAGCGATGGCTGCCAGCCTGATGTCGGGCCGAGAATAACAAGTTTGGGTGCACTCTGGAAACCGGATTACCTTGGCTCGCCAGTCGATCTGAGGATTGTGTTTTTCCAACCAAGGAACTCCTAGAATAACTTGAAACTGCGGGGCCTTGATTACATCAAACATGATTCCTTCCCGATGTCCTTCCTGGCAGAGCAGCGTCACTTCCACGGTGGTGTGAGAGACTGGTCCGGAAACTATTTCTGTACCATCCACTGTAGTGATTACATCTTTTACCAATTTAGGACATAAAGGAAGATTCATCCTAGCTGCCATATCTTGATCCACGTAGTTACCGATTGATCCGCTATCAATGAATGCCTTAATAGCATGCATACGATTTGGTTGGTCGGGGCTTATGAGGACCATGGGCAGTACGAAATGCGAGGTCAAGGAACTGGTTTTTACGCTCGGCAAGCGGACCTCTACGCTTGCCGGGCGAGGTCGTTTCCCGATTCTTGTTGTTTTGCATCCTTATCGGAAGCTCCCAAGGCTTTCTTGACCGGTTTCACTGAACAATCTCGAAGGAAGTGTCCAGACTTCCCACAGTAGAGGCACAGCTGTAACTGTCTTCGCCTTTCTCGTTCCTTTTGAGTTAAAGGTCCTTTCACGATGCCTATCTGCATGGGTTCCACTGAATCATTTCCTTTAGCAGGGTTTTGAGTCTTTGAGAACGTCCGGGTTTCAAATCTGGAGCGATCGGCCTTTCTGTTCTGTAGTTGATGATCTAATTGAACTACTAGGTCGATATAATCGGAGCACTCTTGCGGAGGATTTACCACCTGTGCTAAGACATCTTTAAGTTCTCCACGTAGCCCCCTGTGAAAAAGCGTGATCCTCTTGTCTTCTGGCCACCTGGTTTCAACCACCAGTCTGTTAAAAGATGCTATGTACGCCAGGAGATCTTGGTTACCTTGTCTTAGCGATAGGAGTTCATTGTCCAAGGCCTGCCCTTGTGAGTGTCGTGCGAACAACTTTTCCATACTGGCCTGAAAGTCTTGGAAGTTTTGGAGGACCGGATCATCCTGTGTCACTAAAGGAATGGACCAATCAGCCGCATTGCCACTAAGATAGGAAAGTACAAACGCTACTTTAGCTTGGTCAGTTGGGAATGCAGCGGGTCTACACAAAAAGTGCAAGCGGCATTGGTTGATGAATACTGCGTAGCGTTTAGGATCGCCTGAGAAACGTTCTGGTGGAGCCAGGGGCACGTTCCCTGGCAGATTAATCTGCACCGGATTGCTTGAGGTTGTAAGTGGATAATTCCCTCCCGAGGTAGGCAAAGGTGCTTGCCCAGCTTGAATTTGTAGCAATTGCCTGGCCAGGTCGTCCGCTCGCTCTTTGGAAACGATCAATTCCCTTCGTAAGGCATTTATTTCTTGACGAGATGCATGTACCTCGGCCCTCAGCTCCCCAAGCAATTGGGCCAATTGGTCTGTATCCGAGGTTTCCATTGCGCCTGGGTGGGATATTTGTGGTAGGCTTCGCGTTCTGTAACGCTCACCTGAATCCCTCGGAGGCGCGGGTCTGGTCTGGGCGTTCTCCGAACCTTCCAAAGTCACTCGCAGGTCTTTGGCACCACCCTGGAAGGGCCAGCTCCTTACTGTGATCTTAATCTGGAGAGTGAGATGTCTGCGGGCAGAGAAGAAACAGGGGTTAACGTCTGCCTGACGGGGTTTCGGCCCTTTCCCCTTCCTGACACTCTTACAACTCTCCTAGGCCGCACGTGCTCACCTTAGGTAGGTAAAAGCGGCGCTCTCCATCCTGCGTCTGTGCAGGGGCGCTGTAGCCAGTTACTTCACTGGACAATAGTTCAGCCCTTTATTGCGGAGGTAGAGCCCAGAAGGCAAGACCGTCGTTAGCTGCACGAACGGTGAGTGCCTTATATGAGTCTTTTTATTGTCCTTTCAGAATCTTGCCTCTTTTGCAGGTCCGGTATGCTGATCCGGTAAGTGGAGAAGTCCAGAGTTTTTGCAGGCAAGCAAAAAGTTCATCTGAAGTTAAATGCACTTTTAAAAGTCTTTTTTCCCTTTCTTTCAGGTGGCTGTGCAATCGGCGATGAAGACTGATGCCGAAGGATAGTGCCGGAGGATGGACAGGTATCACCGCTTAAGGCGCGTGAGTAGAAATGGAGTCCTGAGCTCTAATAATGTCCTTCTTGTATTTTACAGGTGCGGACAAATGGCGCTGAACGGAGCTCGCGGAGACCGTGGCGCAGGTAAGCAGATATCAGAGAGTTATCGCTAACCTGTATTCTTTGTAGTTGCAGATGGCTGGAGAACGAAGAATGGCGGCACGAGGCCTTGGAAGGCGCCGGAAGGTGGTAAAAGCAGCTCTGGTACTTTCTCGTGCTACTCTAATGTTCTCGTTTTCCTTTTCAGATGTCGCGGATGGCTGGAGCTGGATTCAGGAAGGTAAGTTGAAGATTTTCCTGTTTTCAGGTGCAGAAGAAGAAGAGCAGCCGGAGCCGACACGGTGAGCGTCCTGCTGCTATTGCAGAATAACGCGAAGCACGTGAAACCAATCGGGTGTGGTTTAAATAGCCTTCAGTAGTGCTTAGGCATCTTCTTCCACAGCTTTCAGAGGTAAGAAAAGAGTTCCAGTATGTAATTCTTGGGAGTGGTGCTGGCCCCACCCAGCAGTTAAAGTAGTCCCAGCAGGATTGAATGAAGAGTTCATCCTGCAGGTAGGAAGGCAGCATGGTCTGCAGGAGGTAAGTCCACCCAAGCACCAATCCTTTTTATATGAGCCCCGCGCTTCCAGTGCCGGGACTGGGTCCCTTTGTGAGCATGAGCCTGGCGCCGCTGGCGCCAGGACAAGGTCCAAAAGGCCCCTACGGGGGCCGGCTTGTGCCTGGAATAAGGGTCATGACCCTGCTTCCAAGGATGTTGGGCTAGGTCTGACACCTTGGAGGCAGTGGTCATGACAGACTGGCCGTATCGGTCCATTTGCCACTGGCCGATGACCTTTGGGACCTGGGGGCCAGTTTTTTCCTGAGGGGCCGCTTTTTTTATTCTCATATTTTACAGACTCTTTGCAGGCTCACTCACAATTTGACAAACATGTCCACTGCGAGCTCCTGCGGCCGTGCGAGCCGCGGGCCAAACTGGGCCTTTTTTTAATCTGTGTGCGCACAGTGCGTGTGCCATGCCTGTGGCGGCCTGGGCGTGGCGTGACCCGAGCAGTCTGAGGCAGCTCGCCTCGGACGCCGGGCCTGGCTGAAAGGAAACTGACATGCTCTCTCTAGTCGGGGCGGGCCTGCCCAGCCAGGGGGAGCCTCTCAGCCTGGAGGAGCTGCCGGTCCTGACCTGGAGGGAGCATATTCATCAAAGCAAGGTAACAACAACACACACGTTGTTACCTTCGTTTGATGATTTGCAAATGCATTATGCATCATGCATATGTTAGAGGGCCGATCTACAAGTGGGCCAGTGTGCTCAGGGCTGGCTGCAGGCTGCAGCCCGCTCAGCAGCCAGCTCGTGCCTCACGACGCACAGCGGATGTATTCATCAAAGAAAGGTACCACAAAAGTGTTACCTTTCTTTGATGAACGCATCACATGGGCGTGCTGGCCTGGGCCCGCCCATCCGGCAACGGCGTAGCGCCAGTTGTTGTAAATGCAATGAATCACAACAAAAGGAGCGGCTCCTGGGTCAGGCGACGCACCTTTTGTTGCAATTCATTGTGGACCCTGCACCATGTCCTGGGCTTCTCTGCTCGTTCACCTGCTGTCTGACTACAGCTCCTGCATGCACCGGCAGAGCCCTGCCGGGCACCTTCATCTGCCCCCGGGCTCCCACCGACAGCAATGCCGAGGCCGTGTACAGCTGCGGCAACAGCAAACAGCAGATATGGCACGACTGGTTGCAGGGACGGCGGGGAGGAGTTTGCCTTTGAGAAAGGAGAGATCCCTCTATTCATCGACGACATCCCGACAGTGAGTTTCGGGGCCAGTATGACAAGTCCTGTGGAAAGAAGTGCACTGGGCCTTCCCTAAAATAAACTAAGTCTGTGTGGTGTAAGAACGGAATAGGCGACAGAGTCTAGCCTTCACTGTATATTCCTAATCTGTGTATGAATGTTAACTGTCAGACACTATACGTTCAAGCCCAGTGCACTGCCTCGGACGCCTGAGACATTTTATTGTTGTGTTCCTGTGCAAGCAAACGAAATCTGTCATATCCAACCTCATTCAGTGCACATACATAACCTTCTGCCTTTTCATAATTGATAACGCTGTCTTTGCATATCCGATCCAGAACCAAACCATGAGTGCCTGATCATGTTTTCAGCTACCAAGGTTTAATAACCAAGCCATTTAAACGTTTGTGTCACAATTAAGAGTTCCTAGAAAAAAATCACGTGCACAGTGATTGTTTTTTCTGCACAGCTTTTGATGAGAGCACTGGCTTGTCGCAGTGTCACTTGTGCTGTTTGCCACCCCGAGTTAAATGCTCAAGTTCAGAGAGAGAAGCGCTGTTGCTCTGCAGATGGTTGGGGGCGGATAGGATTTCTTTCTTGAAGAGTGTCAGTATTTCCCTCGCCTGCATGCCATTTAGGGAGGGACCTGTCTGGGTCTCGCTGTCCCATGGTAAAGGCTAATTCCATCATGTAACATGATCTGAGTTCTCGCCCTTCATGCATGTAACTGCAATAACTGTGCTTCAAATATGATCTCTTATCTGTTTCACAAAACACCATGTGGAAACAAACTCCAACATTATAACTATATGCCATTAAAAAGCAAATTCCAACACATAGAGTAGAATAAACATCCGTTTCGGACTATGTATTTTGCTTTTCGCAGGTTACAGTAATAGCATGTTTTTTGTGCCATTGTCTCTGTTACGATCATCACAAGAGATTCCATCTCGGTGTCCTTGGTCACTTCACAAAATCCTTGTGCCTAAAAGCTTGTGTACAGTGTAGAAATATTTGACCCTAGCACATCAAGTGGCCATTGACTTAATTGTGCCACAATTAATGCTTTGTTGTAATGTGTCTATCTTTCCCATCTCCCTGGTATGCTGTTCAGGATGTTTGCATGTATGTGGTAACGAGTGCTCAGAGTATGGGATGTCCTGTGAGTGCGCTGCTTTCCCTATTTTGCCAACCTGTGAGGCCTGAAAAGTAGATGCACGCAGGCTTGACATGGGGCCAAAATTGCACCAGCCTTGCAAATGAACGTAACTGGTCTGCTGTTAAATCTCAGATACCAGTTTAATGGTATCCACTACAGAATAGTTGCTCGTTTTGCTATAGCCGATATGATAGCTCAGTGGGTTGAGCGCTCGCTGCTGCGATATGTCTGTAATCTGCAGGTTGCAGGTTCGAATCCCAGCAAGAACATCTCAGCATTTCATCCTTCTGAGGTCGATAAATGAGTACCAACACAGGTTGGGTGATATTGTATGCATATTTGTTCTATAAAAAAGAGCTTAAGCATAGGTGCTATACAATAACATATTATCATTTGGCCTTGGACATCTGCTTGCATTCACAGTAATTTGACAATATGGATCTATACACACAGATATTAAGTATACATATGGTGATCCATTCTTGTATGAAATGTATATCACATTAGTGAAATCATAACCATATTTTTCATAGTGTACTTATGCTACTTGATGCAGCGTCTGTTTTGTCAAGGGGTGAAAGGTTGTGTTCATGCAACTCCTGTGCCTCGGAGCTGTGGACCCTGTCACAGAACTGTATGTAAAGTTATGTTATTTTATGAGTTGTGTTGTAATGTAACCGACACATGTAACCTCCATAAGTAGCGTTTTCTGTAAAGTCATGAATTGACGCAATTCATGGATGATGGTTTGAGGGCCACTTTTTTTGAGGTGCGGGTGGGCCACTTTTTTGAGGCGAGGGCTGGGCCACTTTCTTTTGGTTTTCCGGACCTATTTCTTGTCCCAGTCCACCCTTCTGGTGATAGCCGGCATTGAGGTCTATTTTGGAGAAAATCTGTGAGGTCCGGGATAATCTCGTCAAATGTCGGGGTGATGTGTCTCTCCATTTTCATGGCGGCACAGGGTAGGCGCATATCTCTGCATATTCGTACCTTCCCGGGTTGTTTGGGCTTTTTCGTTACAACCATCGGGGCGACCCATGGGGTTGGGCCGGTCACTTGCTCCATAATGCCAGCCTTTTCAAATGTGTGCAGTTCTTTAGCTACAATGTCAATCATGTGAAAAGGGGTTCTTCTGTGGCTGACTGCCCGTGGCTGCACTGTTTGATCAATGTGGTGTTTGATCAGCTTGCCTTTGAGGCATCCAATGCCCTGTAGAATGCTTGGATGTTTGGCTAGTAGGCTGGTTATCTCTGTGGAGTCGGTGACGTCACAAATGAATTGGATGAGTCCCAAGTTTTCTGCAGCCTCCCAACTGAGTAGACACTCAATGCCAGCATTGCCCACGTATATTTTGGAGTTGATGGTTGTGCCACCCCTACTCAATGTGGTTCGGAATCGCCCCACCACTGGGAGCGGTTTCTTGCTGTCATAGGTAAACAGTTGGGTGTCTGTGTGCTTGAGTGTGGGCTGTGGGCACAGTTTCTGGAACATGCTTGTCGGCATTACGTTTACCGATGCCCCTGTGTTGATGGTCATCAACGTCTCTTGTGTCTGTATGTTTACAAGGCACTTTGGCCTTTTCCTTTTCTTCTTCTGGGTGTTGTCTTGATTTAGTGCCGAAATGAGGTGGACCTTGCCTTTTTTCTTAGCTCATCCTGCTGCGATTGCTGTCACCGCTTCCTCGCCTTCGTCCCCTGATTCATCCGTCGTCTTTTTCTTCTTCTTGTAGAGTGTTTCATTGGCAGCGGTTGTGGGCATTGGTTCTGGCCTGCTGATGCCCTGCAGACACGTGCATAATGATCTCTTCGGCTGCAGGCTCCACACGTGGTCCCTTGTGCTGGGCAGTTTCTTTTCATGTGTCGTGCCCCTCCACATCAACCACACTCCGTTGGATCGGGGATTCTTGGCTGCCATTGTGGCGAGTTATGCATCTCGCTGTTGTCATCCCTTTGTGAGGGCTGGTGCGTTACCCGCACTATGGTTGCTGTTGTTGGTGCCACTTGTAGTTTCTGGAGGGAAGTGTCCTTTTGGGCTGCCCTTGCATGTGACAGCTCCCTCTGGCATCCGGATGACATACCATTTATTATTTGGCGCCTTATCTTTTTTTCGTTGTCGAATTTTCAGGACAGTGCCAACCGCCTCAACCTTGTGTGGTATGCGTCTAGGGTCTCTTCTTCCGATTGCACTGTGGGCAAGAAATTGAAAGTCTCAAAGTTTGGATTGAATTGTGGCATTAAGTGTGCGGTTAGAGCGTTTCTGGCTAGTTGGTATGCGTCTGTGCCGTCGCCTATCGCCAGCGAGTTGAAAATGTGCAACACATCATAACCGACATTGAGCAGCAGGTGTGATTTAAGTTTCCTTGGTGTGGTGATGTCCTTGCAGTACATGGACATTTCGAACTTCTGGATCCAAATTGTCCAGCAAGGCCCCACAGATGATGGGCACGTGTAGGGGTTGAATGGTCCAAGCGCTGCTGCTATACCCCCTTGGTGACTGGGGAATGGTATCTGAGGTGACAGTGTTGCTGCCAGCGTATTGGCCCTGGGTGTGGAAAACCCATAGCCATGTTGCTGCACCTGGGTGATGTTCACTTCTGTGTTAATGACGAGGGCCAGGACTGTCTTCTTCCTCACCTATGGTGTCTGTCCTGTGGGTTCAATTTTTTTCTTCTCTTTTTATATTGTTCAGGAGGAACGTTGCACGTGTTGTTTTAATTGTTTGTGACCACTTGGTTCTGCAGTAAATGCGTGCCGGGGAGTGCACTTCCTCAGCGGTTCAAAACATTGTCGGCGAGATCGATGGAGGTCGATCTTCCGCGTTGTCAGCTGAGATGCGTGAGCCGTACTGACTCCTCGTCACCAGTGTTATATCCCGCAGGGGATGGAATGCTGGTAGGCTGCGCCAGAGTGTTAGCGCAGGTGCGGATCTGAAGCGCAATAAAGCACAGCATGCTGGTTATTCTTTCTGCTCCACTCTCCTGGGTTCTGGAGGGCGGGCCCTTTATTGCGCCTCTCGTCATCACGTTCGCGTGACATGAGGCGGATGCAACAAGTACTAGAATAGAGTACAAGTTACAAAATGCTGACGTGATTTAGACTATCTCATTTTAAAACACGCTCCCTAGGACTCATGGAACTCACAACAACTAGTTATTTTGGGCACAATAAACGTGTCTATTTAGCTCATAACATAAAGTATATTGAAAAAATAAATCAGTTATTTTTTAATAAATCAGTTAAAAAATAGCAATAACGTAGGGTGAAACAGTGTAAGAAATGCAAGGAAGTGCACCATATACACCCTGCTCAAGCTCACAGGCTTGCCAACTGGCAACGTTGCTGTGTAGGCTATACAGCATGAGTGGCTTGATCCTTTTGTTCTGTCTTACTGGGCATCTGCTTAAGGACTGACAGGATCTGGGGGAGCCAAGCGGTTCCACAGTTCGAACAGGAACCAAGGAATAAAGACCCAAACTGGGGACTCTAGACGCCACCACTCCTTTGTCTGATTGCATCACACTTGTTTCCTGTGTTGAGGAATTAACCCAGAAATGCCAGTGTCATTTGTTTGTATGATGGTGATTGTACTTACTCAGGATCCATGTACGCTGCCCTGTGTTGGTTCATGTATGCCAAGAGTGTACTCTTGTGCAGGACCATGACATCATGGGTGGAACTTGGGCACAGCAGTGGATCGTTGTGAGGTCTGCATCACGGGTCACCTGTATGTTTAGGGAATATTGTTTTTTGTTCTGGTACCCCTCTTCCGAAGCCTGGGGGCACATTGATGCAACATGCATACAGTTCAGAGGAGGAATGATGTTGTGAAAGTGGGCAGATGCATAGAATCATGTCTTTGTCACATTTACCTCAGGAGAGGTGGTGGGCTGGGAGACGTGCTGACGTGCATGCTGCATGAGCATGTCCAACACCTGGACAAGCCCCTTAGGGAACCTGGGCTGTCATGCAGCATACCCACAGTGTGCTGGAAGGTGCCTGTGATGAAGAAGTGCAGCACAGACAGAAGCTTCAGCAGTGGTGGGATGGCTGTTCTTATGTTGATGCTGCTGTGTAGACCTGCCTGTATCAGAATGAATAGCTCTCCTATGTTCGCCCGGTTAAGACGTTATAATATTTTTAAAAGAGGCAGGTGTAATTAAGCTATGCTGGTAAAACTGGCACTGGATAAACAGCAAATGGTATTGCTGCTAGTTAATTCGTTTTAAATGTATAGTGAGTTTTAGTTTTCATATGCTAAATGAAATTTGATGTGTGACCTTTTAACAGTGTTTGCATTTTTGTATTTGAATTCTTGATTTGTGTAAGATTTGTGTAATGTTGAGTATTTTCAACCAGTGACACAATAAAGAAAAAAAAGAAGAACAAAAAAAAGACTATTGAGTGTTATTAGTTGCCCATCAGTTTGGGCCCAGGATGATGGCCTGATCCAGGGAGTGTGCACTCTCTTTGCAAGGTGTCTCCTACCCTGTTGTGCTGGTTGTATTCTGTGACACTGCTGCACATGCCTTTGCAGCTCAATAAACAGCAGTAGGTTGTGGAGCTTGATGTTTTGCTACTGTAACTGGCTGCATCAGGTTGGGAAGTGTGTTTGGGGAAGGTGTGGGCTCTACGTAATCTTTTAGGGCCAATTCTGAGCGCATATAACTTCATTTCGTTAATCACGATGCATTTACCTCCGCCTTCTGCACTTTTATTTTGGTTCAGTGACTACGTTTGGGAATATTTTAGCAGTATTTCATCTGGCAATATGGATTTTTGTTTCTGACAGCAATTCCTCTGATGGAATTTGCCCTCTGGGTATTACTGCCGGTTTTCAGTGGTTATTCCACTGGAAGTACTTTTTACAGGACTAATTCCACTGGAGGAATTTTCGCCCATTTTTAAAGGGGCTGTAATTCCTTTGTTGCCACTTTTTCCCCCTTACCACCATACTCATGATGAGGCCCTAATAGTGGTAACATAGTTTTGTATTTTCCACTTTGCATGCAAGTCAGTAAGGCACTGTCGAACATGACACACACTAGGATGAAATTGGACATTGCACTATGTAAGCTGTTGAGAACATTTCTATATTAGTTCCATCATATGCAGACAATTAGGAATAAGTAAGTCTAGTTGGGCTACTGTCTGACCCTAGCACAGCATAGAGGCTGTAAAAACATGCACTTTCCTCTGGCAATTGTTAATGCTTGCAACCCCCGAGGGAGGGGGGAGGATCTGTGAAGTGGCAGTGCCATAAGTGGAACATATAATGTTCAGTTGTGTAGGTAAATGATGACATTTAAGGGAAAAGTCGTGTTCGTTTGTGGACTATTGCACCAAACCTCGAAATACCCTAACCATCTGTAAGCATCATATAAACCCGAGTTTATTATTTTCATTTTTATTATAGTGGAATCCCCACCTATGGACTTTCAACAATGCTTGCACTTGAAGGCTCTCAGAGGAACATGCACTGTAGCAGCACTTTAGGAGGCTCTCGAGTACACAGGGTGAAGGCCACCCAGCTGCCATTTTTGGATTTAGCCAGTCTGTACCGGTTGAGACAATGGATCATTATTCCCCAACAGAAGTGAGTAGGGAGGCGGTGGCTCAACACCCCTCACCAGAGGAGGCGGATACCGGATGTTAGATCGAGGCCGTTGATCCGGAAGCAGAACATCATGTGACTGCTTGTAATAAGCTAGAGATGGTTGACAGACTCAGATGGTACAAAAAGATGTTTATTGTTGTATCACTGGGTGGGGTAGGTCAAACGGAAGTGACCTTTTCTGGAGTGGGGTCTGACAACAGGGTTAGAAGTGAGTAGGGAAGCGGTGGCTCAACACTCCTCACCAGAGGAGGCGGATACCGGATGTTAGATCGAGGCCATTGATCCGGAAGCAGAACATCATGTGACTGCTTGTAATAAGCTGGAGATGGTTGACAGACTCAGATGGTACAAAAAGATGTTTATTGTTGTATCAGTGGGTGGGGTAGGTCAAAAGGAAGTGACCTTTTCTGGAGTGGGGTCTGACCACAGGGTTAGTAAAAGGCCGGGGTAGTTGGAGGGCGGATTGGATCAGGTGGTTGGGCATGATGGGATGCTGTCCATTTGTTGAATTGCAAGTCTGATTAAAAGGGACCCGATTGGTCCATTCTTATTTTGCTTGGTGACCGCAAAGCGGACTGTTGTGCAGTGCTGTGAACCTCCGGATCCCGAGGACCTCCTCCTGGACACCCCCAGGAGCACAGAGGACAAAAAGGTAGGAGACCTATGTTGAAAAATAGGGGTGTTTCCAGAGGAGGATACCAGGGCTGGTGAGCGTGCATTCAGGGAACCAAGCGTGCCGTTTGGGACCAGAAGATGGACAACTCACGCTACGATGTTTTATGAATATGCTGAAATGGGATGGACATTTTGGTCTCGATATATAGTACTGGTTATAGCATTTGCTTGTTTCATAACTGTGATCCTTTCAGTTTGTCTTTTTTTACCCCAAAATTAATTTGCCAAAATAGTAAGGGTAGCTACTGAGCGAGGTGGGGAGCAAACCGAGTACGGGACCCCCAGAACTCATGTAACGCATGGATACTGGTTATAGTAACAATATTGGTGAGAGAATATACATCATTATCGAATAAATAATGAACATAAAACAGCTTTTTTCTCCTACAATGTTCCTGCAAGCCAAACAATACTGAAAAAGCAATCCATAGACAGAATTCATAATACAGACGTAATCTTCAGCCTTTGCAGTTTAAACCTCTAGTACAGTAGCTATGTAATATTCCCTTAAATTCAAAGCTCTTTTTAAAAACGAAGGCAGTGCCCATGCCATATAAGGGGTATCTGCCATTAAAAGAACATTTAGTGTGGGCCTGCGTTGTTCAAAGTTCATCTGTCGTAGGACCGGCAGAATTGTGCATCGTCTAATGGATGAATAAAGAGGGCAGTACATTACAAATGGTAATATGTCCTCAGACACAGGTGGGGCAACTAGAGGAGTAAGGATAGCACGTCCATTTTGTAGTGACTGCTCTCAACAGCAACAAGTTGAAACGAGCCCTGGTTAGTGCCCAGCGATGCTGCAAATGAGCACCAAAACCAAGATATGGCTGCATGGTGTCCGCCGAGCTAATCATGGTAAATATTCTATTGGCAGGGAAAAGCAATGCACTGGCTTCACGGTGTTCTTTAATATTATACAAACTATATTTTCAAACTAGATCCATGTTCCACACTTTGCAGACCATTTGGTGAGAACAGTGAAGGAACATTAAACTGAATCAAAAGGCCATTAATCTACGTGAGCCAAGGGATCCTATTCCATCCTTCTGCCCCTATAATGGTCCTGATAATGTGCTATGTCAGAGCCGCCCTTGAGTTAGACCAAACCCCTATACAGAAAAAAATGGGAGCCAGAAGCCAGTCATCCTCTAAAAACCTGAGACCCAATTCAGCATCAATGGAATAAATGGGGGCTGAACTGGGTAATCCCAGCAGTTGCCTCAGTAAAGTGTTTTCTCTTAATTGGAGAGCCGTAACCTCTTCAAAGCCGCAAATGCAGGCACAGTAATTGATAGCGGCCTTATGCTGGGCCTTATAAACTTTCAAGATCATGTGCAGAGGTTGACCGGTGCGCATGGCCCTGAAACGCGACATTACTCCCAGCGATTGGCTCATGCGGTTCCCTGGTTAACTTATATGGGCTTTTCCTGTGACCAAGCGAGAAAACCGAATACCTAGGTAGTCCAATTCATTCACCCTGGGTTGACCACACCATTACTCTGCATTAGGTGTATTTTTATTGGCATTAGGTGTATTTTTTATCTGCATTAGGTGTATTTTTATTGGCTTACTGCCTGGACCATAAGCCATAACTGAAGATTTGGCCGTGTTACTCTTTAGTCCAAGAGAATTCATAAACAGAGTGTATTCCAATATCAGCCTCTGAAGTGCATTTGTGGAGCGCGCTATCAAGATGGTGTCTTCGGCTTAAGCCAATAAAGGCAATGCCTGATTGCCCACCATCAAGGAGCCCACACCCGAATCCACCAAGCCATGATGCAGACTGTTAATATACAGTGTGAACAGAACAGGGGCCAGAAATCCCCTGCCGAACCCCCAAATTTGCTTTAATAAAGGGAGTGCACACATAAGAGAGCGAACGCATACATTATTTCCCGAATATATACTTTTGAGAATGTCGACGATCCTCCTAGGACAATTCATGGACCTGAGCACCACCCAAAGCTTTGCTTAATTGACCTTATCAAAGGCGGTGCTCGGATCCATAAAGGCCAAAAAGATTGCCTCTCTTCTCACAAAAACAGACTTGGCCAATAACATGTACAAATTCATGACTTGTTCTGCAGTACCGACTCCAGCCCTAAAGCCCAACTGGATAGCTGCCAAAATATTTGAGGGGATCCATTGCTCCAAGTGACCCAACAGAACTCGCCCAAAGATCTTAAAAGATGTATCCAATAAGGATATCGGTCTGTGCTCCATTGGGGATGCCGGGTTGCTCTTTAAAAATGGAAAGTATAATTGCTGTTTTTCAGAAAGGGGGCAGATAAAATCTTTCTGAAAGGAATTTGACACCATACCCATAGGTTCAAGGACATTTTGTACTAGCTCAGAGGGGATAGAATCTGTTTTCAATATGGTTAGTATCCACTGAGAGTACAGAGTACCCAGACTTTGATAAAAATGTTTCAGGGTCAATGTTCTCCCATTTTATCTCATATTTCTGATGTGAGGGCAATGATAGCACCCTCAATTTGTTTGTATTGTGAGGACAAAATAAAGTCACACTGCCAAAGGAATTTCAAACAAATGTGATAGTGATCACTATAGGGCTCTGTCAAGATTTCTAACACGTGAATCAGGTGACAATGTCTGACCTCCACAAGATAGCAATCTATTGTCGAGGACCCTAAGTATTACAGAATATTTTTCTTGTCCGGAACATTCGGCCACACACAACCATTGTCAGCTCTAAGGCCCCATTCTGAAAGCCATGATCCTAACTGTAGGCTCCTGGCACGTATGCAGTTGTAACCCTTCATAAAATTCTGGGCTTGACAAAGATTGAGTCATTGTGTACTGAATATGAAAAAACTAAAAAGTAACATATTTATGTCACAATGTTGTGATAATGTGTATTTGTTTTATGTGTTGTTGCTAGGCCATCTGGGTATTGGTTTTATGTACCCGTGTTTCCATTAATGGGTGGGGATATTGTTCCCTATTTTGCTTTAAAATAAATCAATATAATACTAATACAGGTAAGCACCTACGCTGCCATTTTGCCACATTATTGGGCCCAGTGTCATTTTAGGCACAAAATGGAGCACATTGGTTTTGCATGCCCACAGGGAAGCCAGTACATCCTTGAGGTGATTTCACCTCACAGGAGGGAAGACCTTCTTTGCCTGGGCCTGGAGTTGGAGAGTCCGGGGACAGAAAAAAGTGTGCGCACTGCGGCGGGAGAGAGAGTTATTTGGGTGAGCATCTGGCTTGCCTGTGGCCCTGTGACCGCTCAGCAGGCCTGCCCAGCCTGATTTCACTCGGGCGCCCCAGCCTGGGATACACTGCAGTGAAGGATAGAGAGCGAGGTGGGTCATTTCTTTCTTCGTGACCGGGTCTCTGCTTGAACCCTCCTATGTTCCGCCTGATGTACGCTCACCTCGTAGGTGATTGCTCGAGAGGGTTTGTGTTCCTCTTGGTGGCGTGCGCACTGAAGAGGTAGAAAAGGGGATGTCTTTTTTTTTGGGGGGTTGGCGCATTGTAAGCCCATTTTATTCATTAGCACAGATGCTGGTTGGGCCCATTGTAGGGATGGATGTTTCAGTCACGATATAACGAAAAAAGAAAACAACAGAGGCTGACAGTGTTCCACTGGTTGGCAACGAGTAGGAAGCGCTGTGGAAGGTGAGAGGAAAGGATTAATGATCCTTGCCCTGTCCGGTCAGCTTTGGGTAGGCCCCTCCGGCCTGCGCTTTAGCTCTCCTCTCCAGGGAGCTGCTGCATGAGTGTGAATCCGGGCGAGGAGGAGCTGTTAGAACTGATGTGCTTGGGGAAGGCGAAATGTATTCTGGTTTTGGGATTTAGTCACGGGCAGGGGGCGGGACCAGGAGAATAAAGGAATCACTGGAACTGCGCAGCAAGCGCCAGTCCGGGTTTATGCATCATACCATTGAGTCATGTGTATTTATTGCTAGGCTATTGCCAAAGGGCCGAGCGGGCCTGAACCCCCATCAAATCTCCCGCACCAACAGAACACTGGCGACGAGGAGCACGTTCATCCATGCGTGCACGTTTCAAAATCCCAGACAGCCACTACTACGTGGCCTGAAGCTGTGACACGTGACCCAACACCAAGTCTCTCACGAGCATAACCTGGGCATTTGTCCAATAGCTATGCCGTTTGTATCCAACATTACTCATTTGTCAGCCCTTTTCGTTTCCCCTCCAGTAAGGTGCTGCATGAGACATTTCTTTTGTTTTGGCATAACAAGGCCGCAGATTTATTTTTACATGTACATAACCACTGCAAACAGGTATTAAAATTAGATCCAAAAGGTGTGACGACTGCTCCTCGTCCTGCTTCCCCCTTTACCTCCGTGTTGAATTGCAGGCACAACTCCCCCAACGCCTTCGAGCCTGAGAAACTGCCTGCCCCTGCAGGTCTTTGCGGACTGGGGGAGCGCCGTTTTTTTACGGGGAAGTTGAGCCCCAATTGCTACCGCCAGACACCCCCGCCGTTTAGGCTCCCAGGAGGCGCTGTCTAGAATGGGCGAAGCCCCTTCCGGTTTAGCAATGGCTCATTCGGAGTCTTTGTCTTATCATAGGTTGCCACAACCCGCCTGTCCATCCTGCGACAACGACGTCCAGGCTCTGTCATAACTGTAGGGTGGGAGGGTGGGAAAACGAAGTCCTCCACTTTTGGCGGGCGCCCGGCTGCTGGACGAGCTGCAAGTGCTCCTGCGCCGGGCGCCCGCCGCTTTTATGTCCCAAGCCCCGCCTCCTTCCTTTGTTGCCCTTCGTGGGCTTTCCCGGGCTCTTGGCGCCCTTGCCACTGGCTCCTTTGCCGCCCTCTCCCCTGCCCCTGGGGGGGAGGGGCAAGAGAGCGTAAAGGAGGAAGGCCCCTGCCCCGGTTATCGGGGTGCCTCCTCCACTTGCTGCGCTCTCCGTTCGTCACCTTCATAACCTGGGCATTTGTCCAATAGCTATGCCGTTTGTATCCAACATTACTCATTTGTCAGCCCTTTTCGTTTCCCCTCCAGTAAGGTGCTGCATGAGACATTTCTTTTGTTTTGGCATAACAAGGCCGCAGATTTATTTTTACATGTACATAACCACTGCAAACAGGTATTAAAATTAGATCCAAAAGGTGTGGCGACTGCTCCTCGTCCTGCTTCCCCCTTTACCTCCATGTTGAATTGCAGGCACAACTCCCCCAAGGCCTTCCAGCCTGAGAAACTGCCTGCCCCTGCAGGTCTTTGCGGACTGGGGGAGCGCCGTTTGTTGGGGGGAAGTTGAGCCCCAATTGCTACCGCCAGACACCCCCGCCGTTTAGGCTCCCAGGAGGCGCTGTCTAGAATGGGCTAAGCCCCTTCCGGTTCAGCAATGGCTCATTCGGAGTCTTTGGGCCTCATTACAACCTGCCAGTCCGGGACCGTGCAAAATCCGTGATGGCGGTAAAAACGTTTCCGTGTCCGCAAGGGTGCGGAAAAACCGTCCGATTACACGCTGTCGGTCGCGCGCACCACACGGACTCGGAAACGTTGTTACCGCCGTCACGGAATACCCCATGGAAATGGAAATAACGAAGCCACAAGTGGCGCAAAACCCGTTTCCGCCTCCGCCGCCACGGACACGGAACCGGAAATACCATGATCGCCAAAACAGGAAACAGAGAGGCGGCCATCATATAAAAGCACAATCCATTGCCATCCAGAGCCAGCACAAGCACAATCCTGACTCTGAGAAGCCAAAAGGGACCACCAGCATGTCTGCCAGGATTCCTGCTCAGAGGCAGCGCAAACAGCGCTTCAGCGAGGCGGAGCTAACCGTCTTGGTGGAGCACATTGTGGACAATGCTGAGATGCTGTTCAGCGCCGACCAACGGCGTGCCACACAGCAGCGGAGGAAGGAGGTGTGGGCCGAAGCTGCACGCAAGTGCACCGCCGTGGGCGTGGCAGTGAGGAGCGTGAAGGACTGCCACAAGCGTTGGGACAACCTGAGGCTGAGGGTACGCAACCTCATTTCCACGCACCGCCAACGCAGCAGTGGGACAGGCGGAGGACCCCCTTCCCCACTGAGGCTGCAAGCATGGGAGGAGCGTTGCAGCAGCGTCCTCCACCTAGAGGGAATCCATGGGATTGGGCAGGCTGAGGCAGGAGTGAGCCCACCTGCAGATGCCGGTAAGTGCCCAAACATGAATGCCACATGTAAATATGCAGTTGTGAGTACTGGGCCAAAGGACCCATTAACAATCCCCCCCCCAGGCAGTGCATGTGTGGGCCAAAGGACCCATTAACAATCCCCCCCCCAGGCAGTGCATGTGTGGGCCAAAGGACCCATTAACAATCCCCCCCCCCAGGCAGTGCATGTGTTGGCCAAAGGACCCATTAACAATCCCCCCCCCCAGGCAGTGCATGTGTGGGCCAAAGGACCCATCAACAATCCCCCCCCCAGGCAGTGCATGTGTGGGCCAAAGGACCCATTAACAATCCCCCCCCCCCCAGGCAGTGCATGTGTGGGCCAAAGGACCCATTATGATCCGTATGGCAACCAATATCACTGAATGCAGACACCAGCAATCAGATGCATGTGACTAACAATATTCAATGTACAATCTTAATGACGCATGTGATGCACCCATCTGCCACCACAACAACACTAATTGCATGCCCTTTGTGTCCCCACAGCCGTTTCAAGTGACAGTGATACTGCACAACAGGCCAGCCAATCAGCATCGGCAAGTACACTAGCCACCGCCACCACACAGGAGGATGCTGCCGGCAGTTCTGCACCTCTGGCCACATTACCAGCCACTACAGATGTGCAGCACACCACCACCAACATCCCCACCGTCTCCACACTGGCTGAGTCCAGACAGGTGCCACGGGAACCTATCATGGCCACCCAACACAACACCGAAGGCAGCAGCACTGCAGAGGGGGCGGCCTGCAGTGATAACAGTGCCCCGCAAGAGCACTCGGAAACGGGGCCACAGGGGGAGATGCCCACATTGGAAGACCTGGGCTCCTTCCATGAGCTGGGGTTCAGCCCCACTTCACTGGGGAGTCCCATGAGGTCGCCCACCCCATCCATGGCCGAACTGTATGCCCGCATGCAGCGGATGGAGGACCAGCAGGCTACCCTCACCCAGCTGGTGGAGAGGCAGCTAGAGGAATCCAGGCTGCAGAGGGAGAGTTACAGCGCCTTAGTGCGTCGCATGTCGAGGTCCATTGGACGCTTTGCGAGCACCATAGTGACCCTTGCACGCCATGTGCGGGAGGGCAATGACCACACCTCCAGGCTTGTGGAGGCCATGTTGGTTGGCCAACAGGCAAATCTGGCACGGATGCCCTCAATCCCTGATTCTGGCCAATCAAACACTACCACCCCATCCAGCTCCACTACTGCCAGTCCGAGGAGGCGCTCGAGTAGGCTAACGGGTCCCTTGGGCAAGGTTGCACAGAAGCGCACACGGAAGTGATGGCATGTGTGTGGGGCAGTGCAGGACACATGTGGACTACAAGGGTGTGAGAGGGGTGGGCACGTTTGGGTGGAGGGGTAGGTAGTTTTGGGGGTTTGGACAATGGGCTCTGGGTGGGGGTGGGCACGTTTGGGTGGTGGGTGGCCCCGGGTGTACAGCTTCCCTAACCAATGCACCTTCTTCCCTGTTGTTATTACATCAATACATCACCATTTCAAATCAAGACATACATGTGTGGACATTGATCATTTATTTTGCAGTGCAACTATTAATTCATTGTCGTCACCATGTTTGTGCATTACTGTGAATGTGCTGTGACTCAAAAGTAAATGCGAATCAGGGCATCCCGTGCTCTCTGGCCATCATGTGCACCCTCAGGGGGAGGCGGTGCCATCCCATCCCCATCTCCATCCCCATCCCCATCTCCATCCCCATCCCCATCCCCATCCCCATCCCCATCTTCCTCATCTGCGTCTGGTGGCATTGGGATGTTCCTGCGCAGGCATATATTGTGCAGCATAGCACATGCCAGCGTGATTTTGCCCGTCTTCACTGGGCTGTACAGCAGTGATCCGCCAGATCTGCTCAGACAGCGGAAACGGGCCTTCAGCAGTCCAAATGTCCTCTCAATCATTCCACGTGTGCGGATATGTGCCCTATTGTATGCCTCTTCATGCCTGTTCCTTGGTCTCCCTACAGGTGTCATCATCCATGGCGTGAGTGCATATCCCGCATCACCTACATGGGATGTAGATGGGGGAACATGTCAGTGTTTGTGGCATCATGTCCTCATCTGCTGCTGTGCATTCTTGTATCATCATTCATTCATGCATATGTACCATGCAGTGTCTGGAGGTATGTTTTGGCCATCACGAGGAATGTCGCTGACTGCATATGGGCCTACACATTAACTTGCATGTTTGCTGTGCCCTGCGGGTGACATTTGATTGTGTGCATGTCATGGTGCAGTGCTGTCCACACATGGCAGAGTGACTCCACTGTACGGAAGTAGTAAATACACGTCATATCATTTTCACGCCTCTCGTGCTTTTTGGGGCAGTGTTTCAATTGAGGGTGGGTGTCTGCAGTGGCACAGGGTTCATGGGACAGTGACGGGATTGGCTGTGGCAGCGTGTGCACAGGCACATTGTGGTGCCCTGTCATGTCTTCCTTCATGATGTTTGGCATCCGCTGTGTATTTGGTAGATGGAAGGGGGGTGATGCATGTGCGGTCACAGCGGCACACTCACAATGCTCATTGGCCTGGACACACACACACCACTCCGACAGGGTTGTAGCATCGTCAGCTGTACTCACCCAATAGCCATGTGCTTTGTCCGGCATAGCGTTCCATGTACCGTGGCAACGTGGAATTCCGCAGTACCATTGAGTCATGTGATGAGCCTGGGAAACGTGCACAGCAGTGTGTAATCAGTTGCATGGCATCACAAACCATCTGGACATTCAAAGAGTGATACTGTTTCCTATTGCGGAACACCGCCTCAATTGCATGTGGTACTGTCAGCTCGACGTGGGTGCAGTCAACTGCGCCTATGCAATTTGGCATGCCTGCTATGGCATGGAAGGCCAACTTGGTGGCAATGACCTCGGGGAGGGTGTGGGGTAGGGCTATGTGTTCCGACACATGGCGCAACAGGGCATCCAGTACCTGTACCAGGATTTTTGAGAAACACGGTTGTGATATGCCGTGCAGCTCACCAACCGTGTGTTGATAGGTGCCACTGCCAAGGAAATGCAGAACTGAGACAACCTTCAAGAGGGGGGGGGGATGGCGGTGGGGGTGTCAATTAGGCTGCTGATGTTGTCCTCAATCATGGCGGTGATGTGCAGGATTGTTGCACGGTCCAGCCGGTATAGGGTGTGGATCTGTCCTGGGGTGAGGTTCCAGGGTGAGGCCCTGATGCGTGGTATTGGTGGCTGGCGGCGGGGTCGGGCTGGCTGGGCAATGGGGTTTGCCATAGCTGCAGGGTTGGCTGGTTGCCGCCTGCGCCTCCTCCGCCTACGCCTCTGCGCCATTACTGCCACCATGTGCAGTACTGCCTGTTGGTTGAGTAGGCCCAGTCCCAGTGCTACTAGCCCTGCTGCCTGCATGGTTCTGTGTTGTGTTGGGCTGGGTGTGGCCCTTTTGTAGGCTCCCAGTGGCCTGCTAGGTCTGATTTGGTGCACCTGTGCCCTGATTCAGTTCAGCTGGCAGTGTATAACGCCATGTTCGCGGTGGCGGCGGTTCCGCCACCGTGATCACGGTATTTCCGCCATTTTTTTCCCGGTATTTCCGTGTCCGCGCTAGTTGTGATGCTCACGGTGTTTCGTGTTGCCGGTAACGGAGGGGTTTCCGTGCAGGCGGAATTAAGGGGAACCCTATTTCCGCGGTGGCGGTTTAGGTGGTGCTATTACCGGGGCCGCGGGTCATGATTGCGCGGACATGGAAACGGTGCCGGTATGGTTTTACCGGCAGTGTTAATTCCAGACCGGAGTACTTGTAATGAGGCCCTTTGTCTTATCATAGGTTGCAACAACCCGCCACGCCAAAGGTGGGTTACCGCCCACCGTGGCTCCCCCCTTTCCGGGCTTATAACTCCAATAATTCTGTAGAGATAGTCCAGAAAAACAAATCCATTCCTTGCTCCGACAAATGCACTCCGTCTTCCAAGTAGTACTCCCTGTTTTCCAGGTTGACCAACCATGTCTGATATGCTGAAAGCCTCTCCCTTTGCAAAACTTAGCCATGACCCACTTCAACTTCCTTCTTGAATTCTCCACGGCCGCCTGACTCTCAGCGGCCCTCCATTCCTGCTTCGAGATGATTTCTGACCACACGGTTTCGGTCTCCCCATTTCCGCCGATAACTCCTGCAATGAAGACATCATTTCCCTGAGCAAGATCCCCCTCACCAGACCAGCCAAGTCTTTGCCACCGGGGTGCACCACCAGAAAATCGGGCCTCCGATGTTCCCTCAGGAGTCTGCGCACGTGCCCCGCAGCTGTGCCCACTCCATACCTGGCACTCCATGCCATTGCACCCGGTATTCCCCGGCGGTCAACTCCCCAGGTTCAGCTCAGATGTCAAAGTGAGAGCTCCCTCCTGTCATGCAGCTCTACTTGATGCTGGCCCCCCGTGAAAGAACGTGGCTCCGTACCGCAACTTACAATGCAGCCGGCCCTCCCTGAGCATCGCAAGGCCAGCCCTCATTCACCCGCCATCCCCGCGCAATTTGTAACACCATTACTGATTGCAGGTGCCCGTAGTTAGCCCACCTATCCCTGTGCAACGGCCCTGTTCGCGCATGACTCCCTTGAGAAGGCCGTGATTAACCCCTTCGCCAGACCCTCAACCGTCACGTGAAACCTACTGAAACCTGTGGTCTTTACGGTCATAACTCCCCCATGGCCACATTAATCCCATCTTTAGGAACCTGCTATTCGCATCCGTTCCCAATGTGGTGAAAGACATCGTCTGGCCACCATGCTGGTTAATGCCCCATGACAGTAATGTAGGTGATCGTAATTGTGAACACCTTCCGTTCACAAATGTAACCCCTAAACTGATGGTGATACTCCCAGCCACGGCTGCCGACCCTCCTGCACCAGGTGAAGCCTGACATTTTGGCTAAGTGGCACGCTAGCCGCTCGAGGCCCCCTGGTTCCTGTTTCCCCTTCACACGGGCCTACCTCCACGCGCTATTGTGCACTAAGGCTGTTCATCCAATGAACTCGCAGTTGCTAACTGGTAACATCCACTTCTGAAACAATTGAAGGATTTGCCCAAAAGCTTTCTCCCCAAAAGACATCACCCATAATACTAGATTTTAGTGCGTACAATTCCCTTATCCCTATGACATTTTTCTCAGCACACCAGTGCCCTAGAAACCGTGTGTTTTTAAAACCAAAGGGGGCCTTCCACCATGCTGTGCGCGACCTTAAAGGAACTCCCTTTCTCCTGCCTACCTAATGCACAGCCTAGCGGCAAATAGCCAAAAATTAAACCCCCCGACCGCACTGGGGGTGCACCCTGTGGGCAAAGGGTGACATGGAGTGTACATCGTAGAAACCTACCTTCCTAACACAACAACGACCCTCCACCTGTATTACAAATGCACCCAATGCGCAGATGCATTTTTCTCATGAACCAAGCCGAACGTTCCAATTAAATTGCTACTTGACGTCACTGAGTCACTATTTGCTTCAATTCCCAGTCGTCCCCCTCAGATGTTCTTCCTCCCAACTTCGGAACTGCCTGCTACAACGTGGACAGGCATCCTAGTTCACATTCATATGATCACCCACGACACATGTTCACCCCACTCGTCAACCGCCGACTTCTGAAAATACCTTGTGTGTGGCGGAGGTCCTCGCTCATGCCCCTTGCAACTTTTCTCATATATCGCGAGACCTCTTCACAAGTTAAAGATGTTGCCCCGCGTTGATACACTGCTACTGGATAATTCCAAACTCGCACATTACCAAAGCGCAGGGTCATTTCGGTAACTCATGTCATGTACTACATTGCCGTTCTATGAGCTGTTTATGTTAGGAGTGCTCTATATATTTATCCCAGCCTGCATTTCCGCCACCCATGCGGGGTGGTTACATAACTTCATGCCTTGCAATATTACACGGGCGTCCTGTAATGGCAACAGCAACCCCCTACACCACTAGCCAAGAGTTCCCAACTGGAAATATCGCCTGATGCCAGAGCAGGTGGCAATGCGGTATACAACAACACCATACACGCTGTAGTACAAACTAAAACAACTCCCAGCATCTACCAACACTCCAATATAGCACAAAACGCTGCCAGTGATGCCCAGACGCCATGACCTATACTACTGCAAGCCCCACTACAGTTTGTAACACTGAAAATCCCTAGCTCACATGTTAACACACGAGCCGTGTACCATCCTAATATTCGCTGGTGCCACCGCGCAAGGTTTCACCCCCTGAAAGTAGCTGGTGCCACAGCACAAGGTTTCACCCCCCTGAACGTCGCTGGTGTCACAGCACAAGGTTTCACCCCCCAGAAAGAACAACCTTCCTTTTATCAAAAAAGGGGGGGGCTTGCTACAGCCGTTTCATACCCCTGTACCATACAACAGTTATGCATCTACGCAATTTCAGTGCCACTCATTATGTTCTTTCCCGTAAAGCATTAAGTTCAAATCAAAATAACACTCGGCTGAACTAACAGTCTGTTGCTACAATTTTGCACAAACCTCGATACGAAATATACACAGCAGTTTCAAACGCGTGTATTTCCAAATACATCGACTCTGGTGCGACCCGAACCCACAACCTTTGAAATGCTTTACAGCATCCTTAGCAGTCCAACGCGCTATCCATTGTGCAACAGAGCCTCCTAACAGGCTTAGCACAGTGTGCATTTTTATAGCGCTACGAATTTTTACCCCCAGTGTGCGGTGCTCATTTATCGACCTCGGACTGATGAAAGGCAGAGTTGGGCCCCGCCCAAACCTGCGTTCGCATGTTCTGTACAGATGTCCAAAGCTAGCGCTCTGCTCGCTGTGCCACCTGACTGGCTGGATGGGGGCCTCGGGCATTTTCAGAACCCCAGTACAAAAGTCTGTAAATTTGAGGCGATAAAGCCTAGGCTCGGGGACTATTTATTTTCCGCCCCTATTAAAAAACGGGTGGGCCGTTTCAGATAAGCCCTGCCATTCGATCGCCTGCGGGCAGGGCTATACTTCATGCACTCATCCGGAAAATCCAACCCCCGCTCGCGTTATCTCTTGCCCGCCCTGTAAGTGCCATAAATTCCCCCAACTCAATTCTAGCGGAGGAAATGCCTGCGGACTCTTGGCCTCGCGGCATAAGTGGCGCCTAGCGCCACCCATCAACTCCACACCCTACCTTAGGTAAATCTGCCGAACTCCCGAATAGACGCCCTGCTCTCTCCGCCTCGTGAGCAACTGGATTCGTCCCTGGGCTGGAATTTCTGCCGCCACTCCAACCGGACCGCTTCTCTCTCCTTAACCCCCGACAAGGAACAGGAAAACTGGAATCGGTCCTTTCTCCCCCAACGAAATCCTCTTTCCATGGCACGAAAACGAAGTCCTCCACTTTTGGCGGGCGCCCGGCTGCTGGACGAGCTGCAAGTGCTCCTGTGCCGGGCGCCCGCCGCTTTTATGTCCCAAGCCCCGCCTCCTTCCTTTGTTGCCCTTCGCGGGCTTTCCCGGGCTCTTGGCGCCCTTTCCACTGGCTCCTTTGCCGCCCTCTCCCCTGCCCCTGGGGGGGGAGGGGCAAGAGAGCGTAAAGGAGGAAAGCCCCTGCCCCGGTTATCGGGGTGCCTCCTCCACTTGCTGCGCTCTCCGTTCGTCACCTTCATTCCGAACACTCTGTAAGGCACAATCTCACTCCGGGAAGCGTTTGGGATGATTTAGAGTCCGTCGGATGTACCTACACTCCGCGTATACACACGCCCACAGAGCCTGCAGGCCTACATGGTCTGACACAACCAGTTCCAGCTGTCACAGCGGACCACACCGAATGAACGTTCCAGGACCATTTGAACGTTCTAGTCACACGCATAGCTCTCAACTCACCCGCTTTTGGCGGGTGTCACCCGCCTTGAAAGCAGATGATTCACCCGCCAAGTCCCTCATTCGCCCATTCACTTCTATGGGCCTCTCACCCGCCAAAAAGAAAATCGGGTGTTTTCACCCGCCTTTGTGACAAAAAAGGTTGGGAGCTATGCACACGTTTCCACAGCCAGCCTCTGCAACCACATCGGATCGCATTTAATGAACATTCTGATACCTTTTTGAACATTCTAATCTCACGCCACCACTGTGGGAAGGTTCAGTGCAGGACTGCACGTGTCAAACAGGCAGCACAACCTACCCTAGCTGGGAATGAAAAGGCCCACTGCCTGCAAAGCCCCCGCAAACACGTGCCTGCACGTGCCATGGCAGGCCCATCAAGGAAGAGGGTGTAACAACACTCACATCCCAACAACACCATGTCCAGCACTAATACAAGCCCAACCAGGTCAGGGTTGTTCGCCTCTGACAGGAGAAGCATCAACCTTAACTCGGATCATCAAGACCCTGTACAAACCAACCTCATGGGGCCTTTCAACCCATTTACCACAGGAGCCGCAGTTCGTTGGGGCATCTGGCTCCAAAAGTTTGAACTGCATCTAGAAGCTCAAGAGATCACTGAGAACAGGAGAAGACGCACGCTCCTTCTGCTCAACATCGGGTCAGCGGCCCTGCATTTTTTCAATACGCTCCCCAACAACAGAGCTGCTGATGACTACGCCACGGCCAAAGCAGTACTCACAACAAGTTTAAACCAGACCTCAATCAGGACTATGGGAGGTTCCACTTCTGCATGGCCAGACAACGCGAAAATAAAACCATGGACAATATCCACGCAAGGCTACTAGAAATGGCCATTGAATGTGAATTCCCAGATGAAGACTTTGCGATCCGCCTCCAAATTATCAACAGACTATCTTCTGAAAAGCTAAGGAGAGCCATACTGTCAGAAAAAACATAGCGCTATCACGCATCCTTGAAGTGGGATGCCTTCGTGAATGCACAGATGACCAAGTGGCCGTCATAGAAGTAGCAATCCAACGTCTACCTCTAGACAATCATCAGAAAAGTGAAGAAATTGCAGCCATCAAGAGACAACAGCATGCCAGGGAGCAAGGGGAAAAAGGCCCAGGCCCATCCAGCCCAACCAACCTCCAAGGCAAGATGACACATGCAAATGGTGTGGGGGCCCATGGCATCGAGGAGAACCATGCCCTGCATGGGGCTCGACATGTAGAAAATGCAACCGCCTCAACCATTTTGCGGCAATCTGCCTACACCCGCCCAGCTGGAGGGAGCGAGAACAACCACCACAACCACCAGACCACAGAAGAAGATTCACCCTAATGGAACCTCCCGACAGCAAAAGGCGAGAAGAAGAGCGAGAGCAGTGGATTGCTCGCAAAGGTCCCCAAGCAGCACCAAAATCGAAGAAAGCAAAGAAAGTGTCTCACCAGACAGACACGAGAAAGAAAGGCGGAGGAAGACAACCAAGAAAGTGCACCGAGTACACTTAATATCCGTAGTCGAACCTCAAAAAATCAAGTAGGGGAAGAACAAGAAGCAACAAAAGCAGACCTCCTGCACCGTCATTTCGGATGGTAATCCAATGAAGGTGGTCATCGACATGGGAGAAACCGTTAACGTGATGCCAATACAAGCCTTCCACAAACTCAGCCTGAAACCAGCGCTCCAGGACAGAAAGGTACAACTCTTCGCATATGGCTGTAAAAAGCCACTGCCAGTACAGGGGTCTTTCCGATCGAATCTCTCGCACAACAACACAGCATGCCGCACAAGGATCTACGTCATGGAAGCAGGATGTGAGACTCTCCTGAGCTGCAGGACTGCAAAAAAACTGTGTCTAATCCAGTTTACTTTCAGAATCCAGCACCCCAAAATTTACCACCCCCTTAAGAAGCACCATCACGTGTTCGAAGGGATAGGATGCCTTCAGGGCAGGTCTATAAAGCTGCACATAGACCCCACCATTGAGCCCAAGGCAGTACGACATCGCGGGTCCCTTTTCACCTGAGGGAAGCCGTGGAGAAAGAATTCGACAAACTCAAAAAGGCTGGCTTCATAGAGAAGATATCAGGACCAATTCCCTGGGTGTCACCCATGGTAGTGGCACAGAAACCAAAACAACCTAACGCGGTGAGGATCTGCATAGATATGAGACTCCCGAACGCATCGATCAAATGCTTTCTTCCTGCAACCAATGAAGTGAGTTTAAATTGAGATATTCTCCTTTTCTCAAAGCTGTGCCCCATTCTCTGTGTTTTCTTTCATTGCTCATTTTATCGTGTGACCACCTTTTGATGACGAAGTCTACCATCACAGCATAATATTTTCAGATAGTACAATAAATGGTGGCAAAACTTAGATTTGGTTTTATTTTAAAAGTGGACGAACATGGAATCAACTCTTTTCTCTGACGCTATACTAGTGCTACCTCTAAAAGTTCCAAATAACTAGTTCATATGTGATCATGAATAGGTTGTAATGAGTTTTCTGAAAGTATACCAAGGTTGGTTCAATTCATATTATTTTTTTTACATACTGGTGAAACCTTAGTTACTGTATATGCAAAGCATCATTAAATGCTGAGCATTGTTTCACAAGAAATTTAATAGAATCGTTTTGTCCGACAACAGCTAAGGATCTAGTTATGTTATGTTATGTCGATTTATACCGTGCACCGCTACCACCCAAGGGCAGTCTCCAGGCGCTCATGTGGCTCTGCAAGAGAGGAGGCCTGTTTGTGTTAGTGGGGATAGGATGATAGGACAGATTCAGAACCAGGAGGTACTGGCATCTGTGAGCGTTAGTTTGCCTGTGGGAGTTGGTTCGGGGGCCCATGTGTTGTAACAGTATGGATAGGACTCAGTGCCTCGGATGTGTGCTAATGTTTGTGTTGGTGTGTGTGTGTCTTGTGATATTAGGGTGGATTGTGGTTGTGCGCACTGGTTAACTGTATCCATAAGGGATCCAGAGTCACAGATGGCTTTTAGGTGTAAGAATTTATATTGTGTTGGTGTGTATTTGTGTTGTGTTGATGGATTTATGGACTATGTGCCAGGGAGTTCCCTCTAAGTTTGCTTCCAGAATCTCAGAGAGATGCTAGTATGTGAACCTTAGATTGATTCTTGGTGTTTTTATGTGTAGTGTTGCTATCCCCTAGTCAAGTGTAGTGGCGTTGGTTATGTTGGAGGAGCAGGAAGGGTAAATTAGTTATTAAGTCGGTCGGTTTGGTTAAGCTTCTGGTGTGAGTCTCCGGTTGCCGCTTAATGGTATCAACCAACGTTCTTGGTTGTGTTTCATCGCCCCATCTCGCCTGCTATCTAGGTCAGGGGGCTGACTTATTTATTTATTTAAATTTTTGTATAGCGATGCATGCCCGAAGGCCTCAGAGCGCACAGAGAATGGACAAGACAGACAACAATAGGTGCAGCAATCAGGGTGTTGGTACAGGGGAGCTTAAGCAAGAGGGGAGTTGAAGAGGAAGGTATTTAACCTTTTCTTGAACGCAGATGTTGTTCCAGTTCTTTTTAGAGCGAGTGGGAGGGCATTCCAGGTTGCAGGAACTTTGACATCAAAGCAGGTTCCTCCAAATTTGGCAAGCCAGCTCTGAAATCTCTCCATTGGCTCCCAGTGGATAAATGGATTAAATTCAAAACCCTCTGCATTGTCCACAAGGCTTTCTGAGGCATGGGTCCAAAATATCTTCAGCTATCTCTCCGCAAATACCTCCCCTCTCGAGCTCTTCGCTCCTCTACCTCTAACTCCCTCAGGGTCAGTCGTTTTTCTCTGGAACAGCCTCCCTGCCACTCTAAAACTTGAGGAGAACCATCTCCGGTTCCGAAAGCACCTCAAGACCTTCCTCTTTGCTTCTGCCTTCACTCCCCCTCTCCCGTGCTGATCTGTTCTCTCTTGGCACCATGCACCTGGCCACCCTCTGTCCTCCGGGCCCAGGTACTAGCTCACCCTGCCACCCTGCCACCCTCCTCCACTGCCTCCGGGCCACCCCTTGCACTGGGGTCTGTATATGTACCCATACAGTCCCCCACTTTTTCTTCCTGCATTTATCAGACCCACCCTGTCTGCTGCCTTAAACCCAGCACTTGCTGGCTGCATTACCACTGTTTGTTGCCTTTATTATTGATTTATTTATTATTATTTATCTGTTTCGCCTTTGCTCCGCACTTTCCACTTCTCCCCCCTTCCAGGCACTTTTCCCCTCCCCCTCTCCCATGCACTTGCACGTTCTCAATGTCACTGGGCCTAGTAAGATTGTTGTTTTGTTCTCCACTGTTCCCCTGCCTTGCCTTGTCATGCTCTGAAACACTTGTGTACGAGCGCAATAGAAATAAAATATCAATATCAATATCAAAAGCCTGAAGCTGGGCTGCACAAATCTGGATTGCTCCTTGGATCTGAGATTACGTGTAAGCACATATACCTTCGGACTATCACTTAGGTATTTGGGGGCTCGAGACTCAGGCACGTATGGGTTAGTGTGAAGATTTTGTGGGTGATACAGTGCTTTACAGGCAGCCAATGCAATTTTCTCCTGGTGGTAGTGGTGTGGGCAGGCCTGGCTAAGCCACAGGTTGCTCGTACTGCTCCGTATTGGATAACTTGCAATGCAGAGATATTGGTATGGGAGGAGCCACTCAGGAAATTATTACAGTAGTGCAGGCAGGAATTTACGAGGGCAGAGGCCAGGAGGGAGACGTTCCTATGGGACAGAAACAGGCGGATGTGGTGTAGTAGTTTACTGATAAAGCCACATGATGCCCAAATCTGGGCCACATGATGGTTCATTGTTTCTTCGTTGATAACTCTAGTTGTTGGGCATGGTTGGGGGGTAGGCGGGAGGTGGGGGTGGTGCAGTGTTCTGGTCCTCTAAGATATTAATAGTGTTATTGGTGACCATGCCCCTTAGTGTATTTGTTTTTGGTCCGCAATGTAATTGCTGTTGATTTCCTTTTGCGATTGTCATTGTCTGTTGAATAACCAGATTTTGAGTCATTTCCTGAAGGTGATGTGGTCTTCTGTGGTTCTAATTACTTTGGGCATTGTGTTCCAAAGGTTAGCAATTAGATGTCAGAACGCTGTTCCTCCGAATTTAATTTTTTCTTATTGTTTTGTCTCTATTTGTAGGTTGTTGCTTGATCTTAGGTCCCCTTTTGGCTGGTAGTGGCTGATCTTGGCCTGGAGGAATTTGGCTCCTTTTTTGTGAAAGGCGTTGTAGGTGATGCGGAGTGCTTTGAATTTAATGCATTTTCTTTTACTGGTAGCCAGTGTAGGCTTTTCAGAACTGGAGTGATGTGGTTTCTTCTGTTAAATCTTAGTAGAATCCTGGCTGCTGTGTTTGGCACCCTTTTGAGTTTTTCGGTGAGTCTTTCTGGCATTCCTAGGTAGAGGCTAATTGCGTAGTCAATTCTTGTAAGAATCATGGATATGATTGTGAGGGTTCTTTGAGGAAAGGAGAGGTATGGGAGTAGTTTTATGAGGTAGAAGCATTTGGTTATTGTGTTGACTTGCGGTTCCAGGGATAGTCCGTTGTCCATGAGTATTCCTAGGTTATTTACTACGTCAGAAGTCTCTGGTTGTGTTCCCATGCTGGCCGGCCAGTCCAATTGTGGGTTGAATGTGTGGATTTCTGTTGGTGAGAGCATTATTTCTGTTTTTGCCAGGTTCAGTTTGAGGTTGTTCGTAGTCATCCAGTTGTAGGTGTTTTGTAGGTGGCTGTGAGGCAGTCCTGGAGGCAGCTATTTTGTTCCTGTGTCGTGGTTGTCTTCACTGTCAGTTGTGTGTTGTCTGCGTAGTTGTAAGTTGTTAGTCTGTGAGTTTGAATGATTTCATCAGGGGACACATGTAGATGTTGAAAAGCAGGGGAGAGATTCTGGACACCTATGGAACTCCACAGGAGATATTTTTGGTATTTGAGATGAACGGTGGTAAGTAGGTTCTTTTTGGTTTGACTTTTAAGGAATGAGGTAAGCCACCTTAGTGTGGATTCCTTAATGTCACATTCCATCAGTCTTTTTATTAGTGTCAAAAGCCACCGATATGTCCAATAGTATCAGGGCCGATTAGGTGTTGTCATCTGCATTTATTTTCGGGTCCTCCCATATCGATTGGAGTCCTGATTCTGTTCCTCTCATTGGTCTGAAGCCAACTTGTAATCAGTCAGGTATTCCATTTGTTTTGACGTATTTAAGTAGGATCTTGAACACATGGTTCTCCAGGTTCTTCGCTGGGTAGGGCAAGTTGGATATCGGTCCGTAGTTGCTCGGGTCTTCTTCACTTTCTGATTCCTTTTTTACCAGTGGTTTGATGTATGCTGATTTGAAGGCAGTTGGTATGATTCCTTTTTGGAGTGATAGGTTCATTAGGTTCTTGAAGTCTGTCAATGGGGGATCTGTGCTTGAGGATTTCTTTGAAGATGTCAGGGGGCTTAGGGTCCCATTGGGATCGAGCAAGGTTGGTGTCCTTGATCAGTGTGGCGAAGATTGCTTCTGTGATTGGTTCTAGGTAGGTGAGCTTTGCTCTAGTCTGTGTTTCACCCCTTGTCTGTGGTACGGTGGCTGTGGTTGTATTTGCACGGGTTGTGTTGCTGGCCTGTAGGATTGTTTCTATTTTTGATCTCAGGTGGTTGGTGATGCTGTCACAAAGTGGTTGTGTTGGGATGATGGATTTCTTGCAGAATTTGTTTTGTCTTATCTTATCTCTTTGACGATTCTGAAGAGTCGATTGTTTGCCGATTCAATTCTTGTGGCATATTTCTTTTTGCTTTGAGTTCTGTTGATTTGTATAGTGTCAGCTGTCTTTGACATTTTATTTTGTCCTGTCGGTTGTACTGTTCTCTCCATGTATTTCCATTTTGCAGTTGTTGTTGTTTTTAGTTGTTTTTAGTTCTTTTAGTTCTTCTGTGAACCATTTTGCAGGCAGTTTTTTGGTGTGACTTTGAAAGGTTTTACTGGTGCCAGGTGGTCTAGGGCCTCGGTGATCCAGATATTGAGTGTGTTTTCTACTGCGTCTGGGTTTGTTTCAGTGGTTTCTGTGGTGCTAGTCAGGGTCGAGCCTAGTAAGTTTATTAAGGCCCTCAGCTCTAGGTTCCTCCAAATGTTTTTCTTGCTGGCATGGAGTATTTCCTTTCCAGCCAGTAGGTGAATTTGGAGTGTGATATATAATGGAATCAGGTTATGGTCGCTCCATACCATCGGTGTGGGTGGGGCGAAGCGCATAGTCCTTCTCTGCAGAAGATTGCTTCCAGGGTGTTTCCGGCTTTGTGGTTGGATCCATTTGCTATTTGCTTGAAGTGCAGAGTTTCCATGAGTGCACAGAGTGAGTTTGCTGAAGTTTTGTTTTCATTTAAGTCTCCCAGTATGACTAGTGTTGTGGTAGGTTGATGAAACGGCGGCAGAGTCTGCTGGAATGTCAGTTTTGTCGCAAAGTTGGGGCTGTAGGATGGTGGTCTGTAGATCAGGAGGAACACTATGTTGGTTTGGTCATTGAGTTCAATCTTGGTGAGGAGGGGTTCACAGTCTTCTGTGTCGGTTGGGTTGAGTGGAGTGGCTCAGATGTGCTCTTGGTGCATGATTGAGATTCCGCCTCCTCTTCGGTTTTCTCTGTTGGCGTGTATTAATTTGAAATTGTCTGGCATGGCTTTGTTCGCGATGGCTTTATAATTGTCAGCCAACCAGGTTTCTGTAAGAAAGAGCATGTCTGTGTCTCCTTCGCTTAGCAGGTCACGGATTTCTTTTGAGTGTTTTGCCATGGATCGAACGCTGAGCAGGCTGCAGTGTTGTTTATTTGGTTGTCCTTGTGGGTTTTTCTTTTGTTCTATTGTTAGTTCGGTTTGGTGGGTTTCCATTGTTGGCGTTCTCTCCTGGTTGTCTCTGTTGGGAGGAGGAGTTCATTGGTGGTCAGTCTCTTCGTCGAGTAGTCTGATTAAATCAATTGCAGGGTTATTAGGTTTTGGTTCATTCTGGCTGGTGAGTTGTGTTGGTGCCCCTCCTTTGTTGCAGTCTTTGGTGATGTAGGGTGTGTAGAAGGTAATGGATTAAAGTTTGTCACTGATTCTTGTTGGAGCTTTGTCCATGTTGTTCTCCGGGTTGTGGTGGTTCATTAATTGTCATGCTGTGCTTGGCGTCCCGGTGTGGTCTGTATTTGGTTTGCTTCTTGCCTGAGGGTTTGTTGCTGATAATCAGTCTTTACTTACACACCAAGCTTTTCAGAGTTATGAGATCTTGCTGCTCGGCACCTTCATGTGCGGCTGAGGCTTCCTTTTTTTCTGTTGTTCATTCTAGCTTCTTTGACTTTCTTGTGGCAAGGCATGGTGTTTGCGTTGTGGGTTGGATTCCTTTGAGCAGTAGTCCTCTTTGGACTGGTATGTTTCCTGGTCCCTGGGAATCAGTTTTCACTGTTTGTGGTTAGTTGTTGATTGTAGTTGATAAGGTTTTGGTTGTGGACCTATGGATTGTTTACTCTCGTGGTTCGGTCGTTAACCGGTTTTCCTTTGTGGCTCTCTGTGGTTTTTGGTGTCCTTTTTGGGGAACAGTGTGGTCCTTTGGTTGTTGTTGTAGGGTCGCCTCTGTCTTGTCCGAGGCTTTGGAGTTGGTGAGTTGCCCAGTGTTGTTCCGGCTATCTTTGGGTGGTTGGTTTTTGCATTGGTTCAGGCAAGTAACCATTCAACACCTCTGAGTGGGGAAATCTAGGGCGGTGGTTTTTAAGGGTTGGCTATGGGGCGTAGTTCCGTTAGATGCTTATTAATTAATTGGCTGCAGGCAGGAATGGGAACAACTATGTGACTAGCTAACCGTCGCAGTGATAGAGACCTTGTGGTTTGAATACAGCAGTGGATGGACTGCCCCTAGGATTGGGGCAACGGATGGATGGTCAACCCCTGGGTTGGGGACACAAGTCTGGAGGGGAAACATCTAGAATCGGAACAACGGTGTTAAGGGCGGGACAACTGGAGTAGGAGCGACCAGCAATGGGAGAAAAGCCTAAATTGGAGCTACAACAGTAAAAGCAAAAACGCCTAGATTTGGGAAACCTGGCAAGTGGGAGAAAAGCCTAAATTGGAGACAAAACAGTAAAAGCAACAACACCTAGACTTGGGATATCTGGCAAAGGGGAGAAAAGCCCAAATTGGAGACACAACAGTAAAAGAAACATTACCTAGTTTTGAGATACCTGGCAAGTGGGAGAAAAGCCTAAATTGGAGACACAACAATAAACAATAACATCACCTAGTTTTGAGATACCTGGCAAGTGGGAGAACAGCCTAAATTGGAGACACAATAGTAAAAGCAGCAATGCCTTGGTTAGGGATATCTGGCAGGTGTGAAGGAAGTCTAAATTGGAGACACAACAGTAAAAGTGACAACACCTTGTCTTGGGACACCTGGCAAGTGGGAGAAAAGCCTAAATTAGAGACACAACAGTGAAAGCAGCAACACCTAGATTTGTTATACCTGGCAAGTGGGAGAAAGCCTAAATTGGAGATCTTTAACCTTTTTCAGCTCCAGGGTTTTCTTGTGTACTGGGGAGACCACCGGCCGTCCCATCGAGTCAGGGTTTGCTCCAGAGTACTTTAAGACAAGATAGCTGCACCTTGAGATGGATGCGGGTGCAGGTTTTCTTACTCCAACACCAATCAATAAGGACTACTCAATGGTTCGGCAAAGGGAGTCAGTTTAATGACAAGTACAAAAAATGGGGAAACATGGAAATCAACAGTGATGCGATAGTCCGTCTCGCTTCAACTCCCTCGGACTTCATACAAACAGTAACATTTATACCCAAAACACATCATCATTGACGTGTAACGCTCAAAAGTTAACATGCAATTCTATTGGTTAGGATAAGGTAACTTTACTATAGCCACTATATCTGTATATGGTAACAGATTGAGGGGATTGGATAAACACTATCAGGTGGGCGTCTAAGCCCTTCCTTCTAACATTACTCTTGTAGACGTCACTATGAGTACGACGTCCCATTGGTTCTACTTTCTTTAGGAGCCTAGATTATTTGGTCCATTTTGATTGGGTTGGCTTCAACCCAATGCATAAATCTCCACTTTACTTAGCAGCATGCAGAATGGTCAGCCAGGTGCAGGGTGCCCTGAGATTCACCCGGCCTCCCTTCAATCAATCATTCCTTTAGTGGCTATGTGTCAATTAGTTAGCTGTGGTTGGCCTCGAAGCTGTATCTTTCTTGTCAGAAAAAGTTATGATATCTCTGACTGGGTGACAGCCAGGCGTAGGTGTGAACCCGTGCTTCTTCTTGCTCAGACGGTCACATGCTGCACACACCGTGAGTCTGTCTAGTTTCCTTCAATTTGTGCATTTAATTCTTATTTGGCTTGCCACCTGCCTACGCCTCCTTATCTCGGCCTTCCTGAGATAGGCTATTTTGTTCTTAAGTTTCGATTCCGCAAAGCTACTGTTCGCTCCTTCTATTTGTCTGACCTTGGCTCTTCCTGGCTCACGTTGCCTCTGCTGAGTTTCTATTCAGCCATCTCTTCTCCTTTTAGCTGGAATACGAATCCTGTCCTGTTTGACCTCTAGTAACCTGAGTTAATTCTGCTTTTGTGTAAAGTGGACTTGTATAGTGTGCTTCGTTGAGGTAGATATGTATAGGTGGCGCTTGCCGCGGTCTATCTTCAACTAAGCATAGCAAGACGCACTGTTTTCTCAGCTTTCTTGCGGTTACAAGCATATGTACAGGTGTTCGCTGGTTGAATATCTTCATCCTGCTTACAGTTTAAGCTCCTTTATATTTCAACATTGTCTCTTCTTCTAGGTTCACAATATCCTTATTCATGACATTTCGTCTCTTGTGTCATCTTTGGGTCGTCTTATCTTCTATCTGCAGGTCTGTTCCGGCCTTCGTGACATCACCATTCGTCTTCAATTAAGGCCTTTGTGGTTTACATCTGGGACGGTATTTAAGCAATCTTCATTTCGTTTCATTTGCTGATAGGGTTTTCTTAATGGGTACCTTACTGTCCATGGTTGTCTGGTTATTGGTACTTCAAAAGGTATTGTTCTTCTGATAGGTACTGGGCAGAGCCCTACAGCGGCCCTCTGCTGGTTTATTTGCTCATCATACGTCACGTATTTCGGTGTGAATGTTCCTGGTGCTTCAAAATGGGCGACTGGAGTGCAGGCCTTATTTGGGACCTCCACTACACTCCCCCCTCTGGGCGATTCATCGACCACTTTCACTTCCTCCTTTGTATTCATCTCACTTGGTTCCTCTGTATTTATCTTCACTTCGTCTTTTGGGTTCATTCCTTCTTCATCTTCTGGCTTTGTACATGATGGTTTGAAGAAGTGTCTCTTTGGAGTCCATATTTTTATCACTCCTTTCAGGCTTCCTGCTGTCCTTACATGTCCATCTTTGTTCCATGTCATCAGCTGACATTGTCCATTTGGGCTGCACTAAATCAATTTTCCTTCATAATTTCTGCGTTTTCTGGGATAAAGAAACTTTGTACCGTCTGGTGCGTGCTTGCTAGCCTTCACAAAGTCTCTTATTTCTTCATCAGTCAGATCTCTGGGCTTCCATCCTGGTTTGACATCAATCATGATCTTCATCCCTATGGCTTTCTTCGCAATTATTTGGCATTGCGAGAGTATTATCTTGATAACACAAACTCCCAGTAATATCATCACTAGCAGGGCTCCCAAGAATTTGAATGCATCCGCCATCCATTGTGGAACCCATGAAAACCGTGATCCAAACTAGCTGTCATCATCAACTTCGTCGGTTTCATTGATCATCTGGTTCTGCAGGTTTGTCAGCATACTTATAGCTTCTGTTAAAGTTCCATTTTCCTCGTCGTGAGTAGGTATAAACGTGCAACATGATTCTCCTATTTTTGCACAAACTCCTCCATCCATAGCTGTGATCATGTCAAGGACGTATCTGTTTTGGAGAGCCATCAGTTGGGTTGCTCTTAAGTCTTCCGTAATCGCATTGAATCCTTTTATGGTCGTGTTGATTGTCTGCAGTAACTCCCTGGTTATCTGCAACCATTCAGTATTTACTCCACCTTGGATTTGTGGCATGAAAATTGTTGTGAACACTGATGAGGTGAGGCTGAACAGCCTGTGTTCATATGGGATTGCATGAAATGCTTCTTCTGATTTATCAGAGAAGTAGTTTTCTCTCTTCATTTGAGTTATCAGTTCGACAGATCTCCTCTTCCTCAGGTGAGCATCTGCTTTCGGGAAATTTTCAATGTTCAGGTCACTTTTCGGGATTACTAAGGGAACGTGGACATTCGCTATTGTGCATATGCCTCCCCAGTTTTTTGGCAGTCTGATGTATGCTTTGGGTCCACATGCACAATAATGATCCATGATCACTGCAGTCCCATGAGTCATTCCTGGGGCCTCAAAATTTTGGCCGCAGTTTTGATTCTCCCCCATTTTTCTTGTGCCATTGTTCCTGAAGCACAATTTCAGACTTTCTAGTGGCACTATCTCCAGGGGTCCTCCTCTGTCTTCGACCCATGTCAGTAGTCTTGTCAGTTGTTAGGGAGAATTCTCTGTTTAGGCTGAATTTCCTAACCTAGTGAGTCCCCCAGCAGCTTTGCTGGATTTCTGGAGTTTGTTTTTTCCATCCTGCCAAGAGTGAGACTCTTTTCCTCCCACTCTTGGACATGTATGTGTGTAATTCCTTTGAATGTCAATGTGTTCTATGGGCTATGGGGTCTTTTACTCCATAGGGTCTCATATGTGCCGTAACACTGGGGCGTCCTAGCGGACCTCCACCATAGACTCCATACCCGGGGACTGACTACTGTCTCCCCGGGCATGTAAAGTCACCATTGGCTTTACTAGACCTAAATTTACTAACAGAACTAGTACAAACCATCGTATTGTGGACGTACTAGTAGGGGTAATTCGATTACTCCTGGATCTGTTATTCGAGGGGGCACTGTCCCATCCCCCCTCGTCGAGTTTTGGCTGGTGGCAGTGGAAACTACTTGTTATGTTCGACCCCGAACATAACCCTATGGGATTCGTCCCATTGTTGGAGATTGATACTTTTCCTCGTTAATCTCTAACGTACCACCGATCTACTTATCTTAAATAAGTTTATCGGATGGTATTTTCTGCCAGAACTCGGTTTGTAAAATGGCGTCTGTGTTCGTCTCTGTGACTCCTAAACCAAAGGTCGAGCCCTTTGTTCCACGTTTGGCGGGCTCTGTACAGAGACCCTCCAAAGTGGTGCCATTCTGTCTGGATTACCACAGGGGTGTGGGAGGGGGTTTAGGCACCCTGGACCGAGTTGCCTTGCCAACTGCGGTCGCACTCTGGAGTGATTGGCCCAAGTGGTGAGCCTCCCCGTTCACCACTTAGCATGTGTTGATTGACAGTTAGGCTGAATGAATGGGGGTTTTCTGCATAAAAGCAGGGCTTTTGGGACTGGATCTTCAGAAGTCGCCACAGGACCTAAGAATGCGACGAGGGTAACGCTGAGCCGACCTGCACGACGACACCTCCGGTGGAGCCCTGCGGAACCCACTCACCACTTCCCAATAACAGAGGAGATCTCCCTGCCGGAGAGTCTCTTCTCCTGGCTGGTGGGAACAACCAGTCTCCTTTGCTTTTTATTCGCCTCAGGACGCAGTGGTCGAATTGCCCGTGCAGAGCACCTCGGCAACCGGATAGCCACTACCCCTGTACAGCGACCAAAAGGTGGTGCCTTGTGACGGAGCACTCCATGGCTGGTCTCTTCCCTGGTGGTGCACCGGACTTCACTTTTCTTCGACGACGAGATCATATCTACTCTTGGCAAAGACCCGACGTGCATCCACCACCAGGTTCAACTGCCCCCGCCCGAGCTGCCCTCTACAACAAGGTACTGTGTCCGCCTGGCTTCCCTTTCGATCGGTTCGAGTGAGGTGTCTTAATCCTCTCCGTTCCGTTGGGTCGCCTCCAAGCTTTCTCACGTATTGTTCTGAACTAGTTCAATCTGCCGATAACAATTTGCTACAAAGACTCGAACGCATTTCTACTAGAGACTTTTGGGACATACTGCCTTGCCTCTCTCCGAGTGGGCCTGGCCTCTGAACTTTATGATCTATGTGGTTCTTGCCTTCTTGCCTTGCATTTTTCCCGCGAAGTATTGAACTGTGTTGATTTCGTAACCTGCCTTTTTTTCTCTCCCGTCCTAACTAATATTAGAGTGCCATCTAGGTTGAGGCATACACCTCTGTCTGTAAATAAGTGGTGCCGGTAGAACCTAGACTTGTCGAAATATTGTTAGAGGGATCGATCGTTTCTTCTTGTAGAGTAATTGTGATTGAAGTGTTTGCCGTGATAGTGCCATAGTGTTTTTGATAGATGTTTTGTTATAAATAAATACCTTAATATCTTTACACTGAGTCTCGTTGCGTGTTTGCTTGTCTTACTGTGAAGAATTGCCCTATTTTGTATACTCCACATACTGCTTAACTCTTCTTGAGAGAAGTCTGACTGCTCAGCCACAGCTACCAACAGTGAATCTGTGTGGTACAGACTGCTACCAGGTGGGTTTACTGCCAAACACCTGTAGTCCTAAATCTTTTGCAGTGGTCCCAGAGGGAGCTGCACAGGTTTCCGCCTAACATCGGTTTAGGCCATAGTGGTTTGGACAGTCTTTGTGAGTTTTCGATGGCTTCCTCTCAGGCTGTGAGGACCATCCATGCTCAGCATATCACTACACCTTGCTCCCATCCCTTTGGTGAAAGTACTGTTCCCCAAATCTGCATTTGGCCTCTGTTTGGCCTCTGTTTTTCCAAACGTGAGCCTCTTCTGGAGTTTTCCCTTGGACGTTCAGTCTCGGGTTTACTGCCCATTTTATTCCTGTTCCTTTAACTCCAGGCTTTGCTTACCTGATCCTTCTCGTACCTGATCACATGATTCCTAGTATGGGCTCTATTTCTCGTTTTAATGTCCTGGACATAGTCATCTTCATCGGGATAAGCTGTTTCAGTTGCCCATATCAATGAGGCATCACTTCCCATGAACTGGCCTCTGGATTGCACATTGCTATGTGTGAGAGACAGTGCACTGTTGGGACATCAATTTCTACAGCCACGAAGATCTTGGACTTCCCCATGCCGTACGGTAGAAGTGCACAAACAAAGCATTCTCCTTCTGAGTTTCGTCTTCCAACTTCTTTCATGTGCTGGTACCAAATGTTGTTACCTAAGTGTGCTGTGCTGTCCAGGTAATCGTTTAGTTCATTGTCATCTTCATGCATGCTTCTCTTGATTCTTAGTGTTTTCCTGTAGTTGGCTATAACTACATCTCTGAATGCCTCTGTATGGCTTTTTCTTGCTGGAGGATCTTCAGGTATCCCGGTCCATGGTGCAGGTCTCCTCATCTGCGCCATTTGACTGGACAAGAATCTGGCAGCTCTTTCCCGGTCCTCATGCATCTTTTCTCTGCTGCGTGCAAATGCCCATGCCGTTCAGCCTGACACTGGTCCGGTATATGGCTATATTGTGGAACTGGTACTTGTCCCTTGTGTTGGAACATATATGCTGGGTAATGCAGTCTCTGTGGTTTTATTTTTCAGTTCCTCATGCAGTTTCCTCGCTCTGCCTATGTGCGGGAATAGCAAGTCTACTAACATTTGTGTCCGAGTTTTTCTGAGGCCGCTTCTGTTTTCTTAAGGGTTTCTGATATGACTGCTTCTGTTGGTCTTTCTCTTAATTCTTCTTGTTTTCTCCCACTGTCTTCTGTGAAGGTTTTTATGGCAGGCAGTCTAATCTTCTCTGTTGTTTTCATTTGTGGTGCTGCGGTCATTGACACTAGGCCTGTTTCGTGTGCATTCAGTGTGTGTGTGCGTTTAGTTGTCAGTGTTTTTTCTTCATTCATTTCATGCCGACCCTGTCTCTGGCTTTCCTGCTCATTCGTTACCATAAGTGTGTGTATATCACTGTTAATCACGTTCATTTCAAGTTCATTTACTCTACCATTAGATTTTCTAGGGACTGGAATGACTATATAAGGTCTGGGTGCTTTTGTGGGTTTCATGCATGTATCATCAGGTGGGTGCACTGAAATTGGAATGCTTTGTGCACCAATAAAGAATGCAGTTCTGATCGTTAATGATAGTAAAATAATGATAAATACAATGCATAAGTACATTATGGTTCAATATGTAAGGCTATACCTTAGCCTTACATATTGGCATTTCCTTCCAGAGAAGTGGGGGTGCCTCTCTGCTTGTGGGAGGACCAGGTTGCTGCTCTGAGCCCCTATCTCGATCATTTGCCAAATGTCAATGTTATTATTTCCTTAACCAATATCGTCTTTCAAATACTGCGTTTTCGAGTGTTAGATGGTTCACAAGTGTCCCCCCTCTTGCGGGCGACGGATACAGTTCCTCTGTTAGACTATGGGAAAAACAGATTATATAACACTTCAGTGAGCTCTTTTACTGTGCATGTTCAAAGTAGGTCAGCTCTCAGTCCACCCCTCGAATCTGCTTCAGTCCTGAGGACATGTTGGACACTGGTCAGTATGAAGAAATAGGGAAAAAATAACAACAAGTATAACAGGTGAAGTTCTTGAATCTGCTCCTTCGATCTGTCCCTTGGTGGAAGGCTTTTATTGAAATCTCCTCAGATAATCTCTCTGATGGTTGTAAAGTTCCACTTGCAGTATAATTCCATGCAGGAGCATTCCCATCTGTGCGACATTAGCTGGATCTCTGATGAAGGTGAGGACGTCAACCTCGATAGGTCTCCCCACCAGCTCTGGAAATCCAGTGACTAGACGAAAAAGGACATTGTGTGCCAATTTGCTGTTTTATGGTGACAGGGACATCTGTCCTGTCTTGCTGGGTTCAGAATTATATGTTTTTTCCTTGATGTAAACAATGTCTGCACTGTCCGGTCGCGTGGAGTGCGACCAAAATGATTGTTTTATTCAAGAGATGGCTCAAATGTTCAGTGTTTGCTGGATCTCGAAGAAATGTGAGTGTGTCTGTTGTTCTCCCAGTGAGAGTTGGACAATCTTCGATTATGCGAAAGAACAGTGTGTTGATGAGCTCATCTATTTCCGCCTGTGTTGGGATCATTTGATTCTTCCTTACTGTACTCAGGGAGTATAATAAATTGTTTGGCAATGACTGTAAGCTGTTGTCTTATTATTTTTTTGTTTTCAGGGTCTTGGAGCAAGTCTGTGACACTTGTGAGTCTTCCTACCAATGACGGATATGATCTTAGCACTAGGCTGAAATAGGTGACCACATCCTTTGTGATGTCTCTACTGTGGGGCACCATAAGTGATTTCGAATAAAGTCTTGGTGCTGAATGAATCGGGATACTGTATTTGTTTCCAACATAAATGTCCTCGGTCAAAATTTGGCATAGTATTTTTCTCATCAAGGCTTCAGCGTGCCTCAGTCCAAAGTTGAAAGTCAACAGACATTGTTGTGGCTTACACGTGCAATTTTCTTCTTCACCCTGCAACTAGGATGCACAGAGTTTCTGTTTTTATGTCCTTATCCACTTTTTTGCTTAGAGGAATGTCCAAAATGAAGCCACAATTTTTTGCACAAAAGTTCTTTGTCTTTGTCTAGCTGGTCTTGCGTCCTTCTTCCTCGTCATGGATCTCGTCTGCACATGCTGTGGTTCTTCCCCGTTGCTTGTCGATTCCTCTTGTCGGGGTGCAGGCAGGGGACCTTCTCCGATGTAGGGTTTGATATCACCGAGAAAAATCAATGGTCTCCTGCCCTGTAGCTTCACAGCGGACAGAGTGCAGTCCTCTAAGATAAAAGGACCGTTGAATTTTGGCTCATCCTACCTTTTTCTTGTATGATTTCTCACCAAGACGGCGTCTCCAGGGAAGGCAAGTGTAATGTGTAGACCTTGAACTGAGTCTGATGTTGTTTCTCCTTCTGTGTTCTGTGCTGCGCTGCACCCTTTTCGGTGTCGCTGCAGCTGGTCTGAAATTACAGTAAGGCAAGATGTCATACAGTTCAGATAGTTTTGCATTTCAGATCCTAAAACCTCTCCTGTTGACTGGGCATCACACCTGGCTCTATCTCAGGGTGTTAGGGGAGTTCTCATTCTTCTTCCTGTGGCTATCTCGTGTGGCGTAAGATGATGGTCGGAGCCAAGTTGGTTCCGAAGAGCATACAATGCCAGTGGAAGGCAATGCAACTATCCCTTCCTTAGAGTAAGCTTCAACTTGGCTATCCTTTCCTTTAACAAGCCCTTGAGCTTCTCACAGATCCCATTACCTTGTGGATAATAGGCAGACGAGAACTTGTGCTTTATACCAAGCAGCAAGTTAATCTGTTCGAACACTGCATTGACAAAGTGAGGCCATTATCTGATCCCATGACTTTGCACACCCCCCACCTGGGGAACACTTCCCTCACCAAAAATGTGGCCGCATAGGTAGAGTTTGGGTGTGTAGATGGACCTGCCTCTATCCAGCTAGAGAATGGACACACCACAATAATTAAGTATCTGTACCCGTTACATACTTGAATCATGTTGACGTAATCGACATGCAAGTGCTGAAAAGGCACATTTGGCCTGGGGAGGACTCCTCTCATTACTTTTAGTGTGTGCCCAGCCGTGAATTGCTGCCAGATTATGCAGTTCACCATAAAGAATGCAACATGCTCAGCTAAATTCGGTATGAACCAGTCTTCCGCGAGCGTTGTTGCTAGATTCTCCTTTGTCATATGCACTGGGTAATGTAACTGCTCCAGCGCTATTTTTAATAGGGCTACAGGCATTACAGGTTTACCAGTGCTGTCTTGTCACCACAAGCTGTCAGAGGGATTTAAAGAACACCCTCGACGTTTCCACAGGTTCTTCGCGTCCTGCGGCGCCTCCCCCTGGAGTTCCATTAACTGTGTTTGCCCCAAATTGTTGTGACCTTCAGGTGCGGTTCGTGTAAGCATCATTAGTCCATTGGCATGGATAGCTTCCACTTCCATAATCGTCTCCCTTTTGGATGCCATACGCTTGGCCTCTGTGTCTGCTACATGATTTCCGTGTGAGATAAAATCTGTTCCTTTGGTATGGGTGGCGCATTTCACGACCGCTATACCCACTGGGAGCTGTAGTGCCTTAATCAGCCTGTCCAATAAGGCTGCGTGCTGCACTGGCGTGCCGTCCACTCGCATGTAGCCCCTCCTTTTCCAGCACACTAAGCCTGCGTGCACTGTTGACACGGTGGCAGAGTCACTCTACATCGTTAATTCCTGGTCTGCGTGATTCTCAATGGCGAGTATCAACACCTAGAATTCTACAGCCTGTGCTGAATAATGAGATGGTATTCGAGCACTAAGAAGCACTTGAACTCTCCATTAGCTGTGTGCTTCATCACAGCAACGCCTGTATATCTTTGCCCGTCATTTTGATCGATTCTCGAAGACCTGTCAATGAGGACGATCTCTCCTCCTGCCAAGGCATTTTCTTTCACCCTGAGGATTTCATCATAAAACTCTTCATAATTTGCGCAGTCATGTATCGGCTCTCGCACAGTGACTGGCTCTGCGATGAACATAGCTGGGTTTACTATCTTACATCGGATTATTTTAATCGATGGGTTTGATATGATCACTTCATAAGCAGAAGCTCTCTGGGATGTCAATGTGCCCTTTGGTTTCTCTAAAATGGCAAATAATGAGTGCTCGACATAAAACATCATGGAGCATCCCATTACAATGGTTGTCGCCTTTTCTATGGCAAATGCTGCGGCAGCTAAACTTTGTTCGCATGGAAAGTGGCCTCTCATTACTGGGTCCAGATTCCCACTGTAGTATGCCAGGGGCTTGTACCCCAACATGGTTCTTTTAGCGAGCACTACTGTCATGACGCTGCCATTTGTGTGTGAAAACAGGTAAAATTCCTCTGCATAATTGGGAATTCCGAGAACTGGAGCTGTACAAATCGCTCTTTTGAGTTCGGCAAACCCTTTCTCCATGGCCTCAGACCATTCAATCTTTTCTTTCGTCACTTGGACCTTCTTTAGGGCCTGAAGTAAAGGCTTAGTATAAGAGCTGTAATCGAAAACCCTCGCCCTGACATAGTTGCACAGGCCTAGAAAGCTCTGCATTTGTTTTAGCGTCTGTGGCTTAGCCGTGTTCAGTATGGCTTCTGCCCTTTCTGGGGTCACTTTCTCTCCTTCATGTAAGATCAGCTGGCCTATGTACAGCACTTCCTGTTGACAATATTGTAACTTTTCCTTGTCAACCTTATATCCTTTCTCAGCCAGTATAGTCAGTAGCTGAACAGAATCGTGCCTGCATTGCTCTTCTGTTGTGCTGCAGATTAGGATGTCATCCACATATTGTAAAATGACACTTTTTAGTGCAATATTGCTCAAGTCCATCTGCAGGACTCTGTTGAAAATAGACGGAGACTCACAGTATCCCTGTGGCAGCCTCGTGCTTTTCAGACACATTTGTCTGAACGTGAATGACGTCAGATCTTGTGAGTCACGGTGCAACGTGATTGAGAAAAATGCATTTTTCAAGTCAATCACCGTGAAATATTTTGCCTCAATAGGTATATTACATAGAATTGTAGCCGGGTTAGGGACTAAAGGGAACTCGGCCTCAACAATATCATTTATTGGGCGTAAATCCTGAACTAAACGCCAAGACCCTCCCTTTGATTTTTTGACAGGATACACTGACGTATTACATGGTGACTCTGACGTCACTAAAATGCCCTGGTCCATCGTTGCGGAAATGGTCTTAAAAATCCCCTCATCTGCCTCTCTGGACATGGGATATAGTCAGGCTCTTGGTAGGATTGCTCCTGGTTTCAGTTTAATCCTTACTTCTCCAACCCCCTTCAAGAGACCCACGTCATAGGGTCCGGTAGTCCACACTGAGACAGGCACTTTAGCTATATCGTCATCAAAATATTCAGGACGTTTAAGTGCCAACATAATTTTCTGAGGTAATTCTCATTTAATCATCTTTACCCAAAAGGTGAGACTCACTTCCACCATTGTCTCTCCCATTTCTGTTTGTTTTTCAAACAGATCGTCATCGGCGACGTCAGTCACCCGATATCCTTATTCAATGGCAATTATCGTGTGCCATTGTCTGCCTTCATCATCGTAACCGTCAACCAAGACCACTTTCCCTCACACTGCAGCTGTGTGTATCATCAAGGGAAATACTTGTCCCTCCTCCTCATGCATAGGTATTCTTGGTCTGAATAAAAACTCATCAGGGGTTCTCATGATCCTGTCTGCAAGACCTGGCAATCCCGCCATATGCACACGCATGCCATATGCGAAGATTTCTGGCTCTAATGGTATGGCCCTCATTGCTATGTGTTCTGAGTATGCTCTAATCATTTCACATACATTTGAGTAGTGCATTCCTGGAGTGGAGCATACTATGCCCTCCTCAGTGAACAAAATTGTCATGTTCAACTTTATCATTAAGTCTCGACCCAAAATGTTTATTGGGGTCCGACGTGAATATAATAAAGGTACATTCATTTCGCACTCTCCTATGGAGACTGGGAGTGCGTTTGTAAAGGGAACTCGACTGTGAGCTCCTGTAAAACTCTGAGTATCTATGGCCTCGCCGGACAAGGAAAATTGCCTTCACGTGTGCATGAGCGTGTCGCACCCGTGTCAACTAGGAAGGAATATTCTTTACCCCTATAACGACATCCACCCTAGGTTCCCTATGAGGGTCTGGTGTCACTGATAGGATAGAGCACATTAGGTTTCCCAGTGAGCTGTCCTAGTTCATATACAAGTTTGGCCCACCGTGCACTTGTGGACTTTCTCCATTCCCATTGTTACTTCCCCTTCCAGGGTTCATGGTCTGTGATAGTAGCAGCTGTGCCTGTTGGGATTGTCCTTGTGGACAATTCCCCATGCTTTGTTGTTGCGCCCCTTGTTGCGCTCCTGGTGCTTGTTGCTACACTGTGTGATTCTGTGCAACACCCTGTTGTAAAATTGCAGGTGGATCCACCATGCCTGCTCCTGTTCCTTGGACATTCTGCATCATGCCTTGACTTCTGCATGTGCGTGCCAAATGCCCTGTCATTCCACACAGCCAACATATTGGTGGTGGTCTGATCATTTGCCCATTTGACATATCTTGGTTACCATTTTGCATATTTTGAAAGCCTCCTTGATTATTTTGGAAACCTCCCTGATTGCTCTGCCATCCTCTTCCTCTAAATCCTCTTCCCCGTGGGTAAAACCCTATGTTACCCTAATTATTTTGTTGCAGACTAGCCACCTGCTGCATGCTTGATTCAGCTGCGCTAGTTAGCATGGCTCCTTCAAGGGCATACTTTGATAATTTCTTCTGCACCAATTTAGCGTCCTCACCCTTTTGAGTTGCCTCCTTTTTGCGATTCTTTTCCTGCAGCAGTCTGCAAAAAGGTGCGATAGTCAACTGTATTTCAGCCCAAGGTTTAGCCTCAACTTCTACCAATTTCTTGAGTTGTTTCTGCACCGGTTCTGGCAACCCTTGGCATAATAAATGGTAAAACCCAGGTATTGATTTCGTCCAAGATTCATGCGTTTCGAGCACCCACGCGCCTTGGAAATTATGTATATAAATTAACGGATCCTCAGAATCTTTCATTTTTCGAGTCATTATAGCTCCCATATCGGAAGTATCTGGGTAAAGTACTCATAGCGCTTTCCATACTGCGGCTCTACAAATGTTAAATGGCGCTCTGTCATGCACGGTATTAATTGTGGTTATGATATGATATGATATGGCATTTGTAACGACAGGATTATACCAGGGTAGCCTGCTCGTGCCCACACATCGTCTGCTCTCTCACCAAGTATGGCGAGTAGGAGGCCTTTAATGTCCCCTATAGCTAACGTGTTTCCTCCTGTCATTTTTCCTAACTCATGTATCCACTTTCTGTCTCCCGATGTCAGCATTGGAAGCTTGTTTTTCAAGTTTTCTCGATCCATGTGTGGCCATGGAATATATTGTGGTCTTATTCCCCCCTTCTCTAGTAACAGAAATTGGAATGCGTAGCCCTCTTCCTCTTTCTCATTGTCCTCCTGTCTATTGCAGGAGTAATATTCCTGCATCGCCGTCTACCTGGTAATATCCTTAGTCTGTCTACATAGGGCGATGAAGACACCCCCCCTCTGACCATGAGGTACTCCTTCACATCGGTCAGACTGTGTGGCTGACTCTGATGCCCTCGGTGCAGACTCGCTAGTGTCTGACCATCGTATCCCTTTTTCCCTTGGGAGTCGTCTTTCGCTCCGCCTCCCTTCACCGTTTTCCTGGCGCTACTCCCTTTCGGAGTCGGACATTGTTTGTCCCCAATTCACGCAACTTCCTGTGTCTTCATTGTTTCTACTGATTTCTAATCTGTCCAGGGATAGTTCCCTATTTCCACTACTTCGGGTGACATCTTCAGTGTCATACAGCTGAGTACTTTCCAAGCGCTCGTCTTCCCAATCTGCTTGGGGTATTTGTTCTAGCTCCATTTCATCATATATTATATCAATCATTTCTTTGATGCTTCTGGTGTCGAAGTCATCTTCAATATTTGCCCTAGACGGGCCTGGTACTGAATTGTACGCAGGAAAGAATTCTTCGATGTCTTCCCAGTCTACAACTGGATCTGGTTTTTTAACCTCCCTCTCCAAATACTCAAGATCGCATGCTCTCTGTCTTTGCTTACGTTTGATATTGTCATGAAATTCTTTGCGCTTCCTCGCCTCTTCTCTGACCCTATCTTCTTCCTTTCTCTTTTCATTTCTACGTTCATCTGCCCTTCGAATTTCTTCATCTCTTCGTCTTCTTATTCTTTTCTCACGTATCCTTTGCTCTTCTTCTAACCTCTGCTGTTTCTGTCTGTCTAGATCATAGGCTGCTCTTGGGTTGCAATCGAGCTGTTTTTCTTGCTCTTTGCGAAATAGCTGTTCTCGCCTTTGTCTGTCTTTCCTTCTTATCCTTTCCTCTCTTAACTCCTTTTCTTTCCCCTTCCTCTGTGTCTCATCTAACCTCTCCTTTTGCCTTGCGTCTTCAATGCCTTTCCCATTGAGTTTCAATAGAATTTGTCCTCCCATCCATTCGTCTTTTGCAAATGCTATCTCATCAGTTCTGTCTTCGCTCCCTTTCCATCTTTTCCCTTCTCTCTCCTTGTCGAGAGATGCACTTGTCTGTGCCTGTTCTTTCCTTTCATCATCGCGTCTCCCCTTGTCCCTTGGGACTGCGGAGGTAATATTCTTGTCTTTATCTCTCCCTTGATTCTCGTCACTACTATGTGTAGGTGACTCATATGCAGGGTTGCTGTACCACGTGGCTGCTTTAAGTTCCCTTAACGGGTATAATCCCTCGTCCTTACTCTCTTCGATTTTTGTTTCGGGCGGGGCAGGTGGCGCGGTAAGCGTCACACCCCCCTCTGTGCATACATTAATTATCCAATCTGTTGGCAGCTCTTCCTCCTTTACCTGTTTGTACATTTTCCACAAGTCGAGAACAGCAAGGCGTTTTTCTAACTTCTTGCCTGCATATGTGGCGTGCAAATATGTTGTCATATGTTGTAGGACAGCTTTAGATAAAGACCCATTTTGTGGCCACGGCATAAACATCTTGTGGGCAGTACCTTTAACCCACTTGGTGCTATATTTCTTTAGCTTGGGTGCGTGTTTTGGCAATTGCTTGCATACGTGTGCTAATGGAGTTATGTCTTCCATGCTTAAATCTATCCCCTTTCCTCTTATGTAACACTTGTCAATGCTTTCGTGTGGTTTAAACAGCATCTAACAATATGGGCGAGCACCAAATATCGCAAGCTCCAATCCAAATTTTCCGCAAAAATGTTATACTATTGATTTCTTCAAAAAAACACATCAATTCATGTGCGATTCTGTCTCAGCTATCAAATTGCATGAAATTTTAAAATCAGTTCTCTTAAATTTATTTTTACATATGACGTCACAACAAAACATGTAAGACAGACACTTAACAGACTAGACAGACACCAGCTGGACACAAATATCTCTGCCTCTAATAATTACCCCTTTATGGAGTGTAAACGTACCCCTTTCACGACGTTTTTAAACGTTGTGGTAGCCTAGTCGTTCCCCATTATGTGGGACTCTGGGTACATGTTTCTTCTGGCTGCTATATTAAAGCACAGGAATAAGGCGAATCCTCTCACTTCTCGGGTGTCTGCCCCGGTAACCTCTCTCTTCTCGGGTGTCTAACCCGGTAATCTCTAATTTATCTTTTATTGCTCTCGAGTCATTATTCCCTTATATATATACAGTCTTCTCTACTTCTAACTATATTTTGTTGTCCCTCCTCCCTCCGTTACCTTTTACCCTCACTTGTTCTAAGACATGCACTATTTGCCAAAGCACCCCATTTTTTTTGCTTCACTCACCGCTTGCATGGTTCCTCTCTGGACCCTTGGGATCACAGCCTTTGTTACCGCCTCCTTCAGCTTTTCGCTCGCTCAGCTGCCCGTAGGAATGGGAAGGGAAGTGTGGGAAAACGGGTCCCTTCAAGCCCTTTCTGCAGACTCTTGCTTACACTACCATTGTCTACAGGGAGCTTCACTGTCTACTCAGCCGAATGGCAAAGGACTCATGATATTGCCGAAGACCTAGAGTTACTTTATGTCGACGGTCAATAGGTGTCTTACTTTAATCAAATAATCGATAGTCCAAAACCATCAAATCTCTGCTACTAAGTGTACTGGAGAGACCCAGGGCTGGCCCATAGAGTCTCAGTTAGCTCCAGAGTACTTTAAGACAAGATAGTTGCACCTGTGAGATGGATGGGGGTGCAGGTTTTCTTACTCCAACACCAATCAATAAGGACAACTCAATGGTTTGGCATAGAGGAGTCTGTTTAATGACAAGTACAAAAAACGGGGAAACATGGAAATCAACAGTGATGCGATATTCCGTCTCGCTTCAACTCCCTCGAACTTCATACAAACAGTAACATTTATACACAAAACTCGTCATCATTGACGTGTAACGCTCAAAAGATGACATGCAATTCTATTGGTTAGGAAAAGGTAACTTTACTATAGGTACTATATCTGTATATGGTAACAGAGTGAGGGGGTTGGATAAACACTATCAGGTGGGCGTCTAGGCTCTTCCTTCTAACATTACTCTTGTAGGCGTCACTATGAGTACGACGTCCCATTGGTTCTACAAACTTTAGGACCCTAGATTATTTGGTCCATTGTGATTGGGTTGGCTTCAACCCCATGCATAAATCTCCACTTTACTTATCAGCATGCAGAATGGTCAGCCAGGTGCAGGGTGCCCTGAGATTCACCCGGCCTCCCTTCAATCAATTATCACTTTAGTGGCTATGTTTCAATTAGTTGGCTGTGGTTGGCCTTGAAAGTGTATCTTCTTGTCAGAAAATGTTATGATATCTCTGTCTGGGCGACAGTAAGGCGTAGGTGTGAACCCGTGCTTCTTCTTGCTTGTATGGTCACGTGCTGCACACACCGTGAGTCTGCCTAGTTTCCTTCAATGTGTGCATTTAATTCTTATTCGGCTTGCCACCTGCCTATGTCTCCTTAACTCGGCCTTCCTGAGATTGGCTCTTCCTGGCTCACGTTGCCTCTGCTGAGTTTTGATTCAGCCATCTCTTCTCGTTTTAACTGTAATACAAATCCTGTGCTGTTTGACCTCTAGTAACCTGAGTTAATTCTGCTTTTGTGTAAAGTGGACTCGCACTTGTATAGTGTGCTTCGTTGAGGCAGATATGTATAGGTGGCGCTTGCCACGGTCTATCTTCTACTAAGCATTGCAAGCCGCACTGTTTTCTCTGCTTTCTTGCGGTTACAAGCATATGTACAGGCTTTAGCTGGTTGAATATCTTCATCCTGCTTACAGTTTAAGCTCCTTTATATTTCAACATCGTCTCTTCTTCTAGGTTCACAATATCCTTATTCATGACATTTCATCTCTTGTGTCATCTTTGGGTCGTCTTATCTTCTATCTGCAGGTCTGTCCGGGCCTTCGTGATGTCACCATTCGTCTTCAATTAAGGCCTTTGTGGTTTCTTCTGGGACGGTCTTTAAGCAATCTTCATTTCGTTTCATTTGCTGATAGGGTTTTCTTAATGGCTACCTTACTGTCCATGGTTGTCTGGTTATTGGTACTTCAATAGGTATTGTTCTTCCGATAGGTACTGGGCAGATCACTACTGCGGCTCTCTGCTGGTTTATTTTGCTCATCATACGTCACGTATTTCGGTGTGAATGTTCCTGGTACTTCAAAATGGTCGACTGGAGTGAAGGCCTTATTTGGGACCTCCTCTACACTTGTTTATCCAAAAAGATTGATAGTTCAATTGAAGTGACATGTTGCAAAGCTGATCCATAGTGCAGATAATTGTATTTACTTTCTTGTGCACTTGGCAGTTTAAGGAAATACTTTAAACTTGCAGCAAACAAACTTGAAAAACTTTGCAGGGCTTGTCAGGCTGTAGATTTCAATCATAGAATCTAGGTTGGTATGCCAGCAGTTTGATGCTGACACTCCTCAATGCTGGCAACAGTCCACCAGCAGATTGAACACTTCTCCTGCTCTCTACCTCACAAAATGCTGCCGGGTCTCTGATTGAGAGTCGCAGGGGGAAGGATAACGTGGGGTGAGGGAGGAGCAAAGAAAGGGAAAGGAGGAGTAGAAGGGGGAAAGAATAAAGAGAAGAGTATTACCTCCTCCATACTTGTGTTGTGCCTGTTATTTCCTAAGCAGGTCCAACAACTGTTGACGGTTTGCAAGAACCCCCGCTACATCATCAAAAAACATTGCTCTGTGTCTAGATTCCCCAAGTGCTGAGCCCATCAGACAGGGCCGGTCTTAGACCAGATTTCACCCATGGCGGGAAGCATCGTCGGCGTCCACCCAAAAATATGACAATTCAAATTGTAAGTTACAGATGTTGATAATAGGGCACTCAATAAAGAACTAGATGGAAATGCAATACAAAATGCATACATTAGATACAAAGTGACAGTCTTAGAATGTTACCTGTATTATGTGTTCAAAAGTAACTTTTCTTGACATTGCCCTTGCAAATATGTCAGCTTTTTAGAATACCAACTTCGGTTTGGTGATACTGTATGTAAATATGTTCTATGTAAAGTGTTTTGGTGGAAGCTCTATATAAACAAAATATCATTATCATTACTTTATTTGCAAAACGTCGCCTCGAAACACCCTGCTCTTGTACAAGGTGGGATGACTCCACCTTGTACGAGATCATGGTGTTCGGTGGGGAAGTTTCGCAAATACAGTAATGATAGAGTCACCCACACTGTAGATTGGTGATCACTCTATTTAAGCAGGCCTGGCTCAGGATGTTTGTGGGCCCATTTCAACAGGATTGTTGAGGCCCCCCTGCTTGGAGCGAAAACAGTCGGAAGCACTTGTGGGGTGCATACATTACAGTGGCAACAAAGATAGGGTTAATAGCCGGCAATTATCACGAGACGGCAGCCGCCGGGGAGCTTTAACAAGAAATACCCATTGAAGAGCTCTAAACCCTTCTTTGTCAGCAAATGGCTGATGCGGAGAAACCAGTGTTAGAAGGCAATGAGGTGGTAACACTTCTGTATATCCCGTCGGAAGAGAAAACACAGCTAGTAATGCAAGTTCTGCAAAGGGCACATTTTAAGCCCTGAACGAAAATAGAGAAATTAATATATTGAATGTCTGCCGAATGGGAACCTGGGGCCCCAAGGCGTGAGGCCCCTTCCATTTGAAAAGGTTGAAAGACCCTGACCCTGTAAAACAATTGTATTTGCAAAGATACTGGGTCTTCTTTTAAATGTGTGTGCTCACATAAAACGTACACCGATTCCAAGGACAGAGCACATCTTTACATAGAAGTAATTCTTTTCAGAGACATTCCCCTAATTGTTAAACATCTTCAAAAAGTTTCTTTCATTAACTTTGGACCAACTGAATGTAAAAGTAATTTCAGAGCTAATACATCAATGTCCCCATCAACCACCAGCAGGCTAAAATAAGATATTGCCATCATCATCACCACCACAAGTTGAGAAATCAAAAAAGGGCTGACAACATTGTATGGTCTCAGAAAGTAGCACTCTGAGCAGATTCGTTATTTCCAACAGGAGGCTTCCTCACTGAACCGCGGCCCTGAAATTGGGGTTTAAAAATGATTTTTGGACTGCAATGTTGATGACACGAGTTTCCTGGTATGAGACACTTTTAACGGCACTTTGATGTAACAATGCAAGATTTGTAGTGCCTCTTTTCCTTGCAACATTGTGGAAGGCGCTCAGCGGAAGGAACTAAGCACTGCGTCACTTTTGTACTCTACGGGGAGGTTCAATAAAACAGCTTGTTTAAGGTTAACTGCTGGCAGCGCCCCAGGTACACAGAGCATCCCCATGGAGACTGCACTGAGGTTTAGTTTGATGTACAAAGCTGAAAAGGTGCCACCACCATAAACTTTCATTGGTAAACTGCGAAGAAAGAGCACAAGGGAAAATAAAAAGCACATTTCCGGTGGCCAAATTCTGGACAATGGCCATAAAAAATAAAACATTTGCAAGCCCAGGAGAGAGACTTAAACATACCTCTCTGCGAGACCAGTAGCCATGCAGCTGAAACAGGAGAGAAGAGGTGTGACCGCTAAAATGGGATCTGGTGGCTTGCCAGGGTAATTAATTTTTCCTAGTGTTTCTACATTCTTCAGTGTGGTTGATGCAATCGACTTCCCCCAGGACTGTTTTTCATTAGAACATGATTGTCTCCCTTCTGTCATCCTATTCTGTCAAAAGTGGGCCCATTCGTCCACCAAACTAGACCGGGTCTCACCTACCTTCCGTTTTCCCACTGCAGAAAAGATGCTACATAAAACTGACCTGAGAAGGGAATGTACTTTTACTTTAGCAGGGCACAGCCAATTGCAAAATGGGTACTCGTTTGGCATCATTGTCAGATACATAGTGGCTCTTTTTCTTATTCATGGACCTGTTCTTCTAGACCCAAAGCCACCTACAATGCTGTCATGGCTGTTTTACTATTTTGGCCTCTGGGCTTCTGTGCATAGAATGTGGAAAGCGTGCCTTTTCACACCAGCACCAGTGTTTGGATTCATATTTCCATAAAGTCTACCTCTGTCCCCGATATTTCTTTGTTTTAGGGGGCCATTCTAAAGAGTTGAACATTCATACTGTAAGCTCATGAACTGTAATTCTCCATACAAGAACACGTGCTGTTAACAGGAGGACTGATTTTTGCAGTGCCTGCCAGACTGAGTGGGGGAAGTAGGCTGCAAGAGTGGTTTCCTACAATGCACTGATGATATTTTTTCCAAACTAATGATGTGAAGGAAGTTTGAAGGAAGGTGTAATCACAAGTGTTTCGGGATTTACAGATGATTCGTTTTTTCTGGTGTATCTGCTTTCCAAAGAACTCGTTGTTCTCTGTTTAATCTCGTGTCTGGTCTTTTGGCCCCTCCATCTGCCCTGTTTGCAGCTGCTTGTGTATAGAGAGCACTTATTGTTTGGTATGCTTAAAATGGAATCCGAATCGTGGATGCTTTGCGTATATTTTAGACGTGATGGATGCTTTTCATGTAACGTACTGTTTTCGGATGTTACTCTTATAACAATGCCGTCTATGCTAACATTGATCTGTACGTTTTTGACATACATTATGGATCGAGGGCGATGCATTGTGCATGTTTAGAACTCATCAGATGTCGGCAGGACCAAATGTGCCACCTGGGACCACTGAGGAGAGGGCTCATTGGTTCGCAGGGATTCCAAAGTAGTGTGTGTGCCGCCTTGTGTATAGGGAATAAATAATAAATAATAGGGGTGCAGGTCTGGCGGGACACACCCCGAATAAAAAAAAATGCAAAGATGTTCTTGCCAAATTATTGTCAAAAAATGCAGTGAAGAAAACCGGCTGTTGAATGAACATAGAACCCTAAAAACAGTTCAGAGTGTGCGCACAGAGCACCCTGCCCAGCTCCCCATAACAGAAGCGGCTGGGCGTGCACCACAAGATGAACAAAACAATCCAGCCGAATCCTGCCCACGATAGGTCCACAGACATAAATTGAGGGTCACACTGCTGGACTACAGGCAAATCCTGCCATCATTACATCCACAGACACCGAGGCAAAGCCTGCCACGTCATTAACGCTGACAAGTGCTGCCCGCACACTGCATCCTGCCCAGTGTTCCCAATACAGTCCCGGCAACTCCTGCCCATACATCCTGCAGTCCTGCCAACACATTGTGGCATATACTGCCATTGCGTCTTCTTACTAAGCTGCTCATACCTGAATTGACTGCATTGTTTAAATCACTCCTTTCTAGGACTACCTCTCTGGTGTTTCGGAGTCATGATGGGCGATATTGCTTCTGGACCCATATTCTCTTGACCTCAGGCACAAGGGCTACCTTCCTCAGAAAGCCAACTACAGCCACACCATGATAAAGGGCCCCGGTGGGTGGAGTGGCTACAAGACTTCAATGACTTCATCCGAGCATTGGGGGATGACCAAACACCTGCGATCACTGGCATCTTTACAAACTTAGTGTGGGAAAAAGGTCAAAGTGATTAAAAAAACAATTCCAGAAGATGAAAGAACATCCTATGCAACCCTCATTGAGGCGCTCAACAAGAAAGTGGTAATATGCCCAAACAAAGACTATGAGAGATACATATTCAATCAGTGATCCCAATGGCTACACAAAACTGATATAAAGATGCCAGGACACATCAGGTAAGCTTCAACTGAAGATGTATTAAGTATTCCTGCAACGACCCCCAGCATGTTCTCCCATCTAAGGCCCCCACATTCTTGCTTTTCACAGAACACGGAGCCTGCTTTCCCCATATACATTCCACCCTGGTGTTACACATTCCTAAGACTCTTCACAACATATCTCCTTTCCTTCTTTCAACACATCCTCCTTCTCACCACCATAACCTGATTCATATTCCACACATGTCCCCTTTTTACTCTCACCACACCATCCATCACTCTCTCCACCTGCACAGGCTTGGAATATAATGGGTCACCTTTCTTCCTTGCCACTCCTTTCTCGATCCTTACCCGTCTCGACACTGCACCTCCACTTTCATTTCTCACCTCTTCTCATTCTCACTCAAAAGCCATTCATCTTTCTTCTTGTTCAACTTCCCTCTCAAAATCTCCACCACATAATCTGACTCTCTTGCCCTTTCCAACCAGGGATGAACGACTCTGGTATTGGCCTTCTGCCCTCTCATCATCTCAAACAGGCTTATACCAGTAACTCCATTTGGAGACATCCGTAAAACATACATCCTCTCGTGGACTGCAACCTTCTTGTCCTTGCCACACACACCAGCCATTGGAATGACCTCCATAATGCACTTATGTGTTCCTTCTACCTTACCATTAAACTCAGGGTGGAACCACACCTCCCCCTATACGCTTGAAAATATTCACCAATGAACTGCGTCCCGTTATTTTTAAGAATACTTTTAGGTAAGACTTCCCTTGCAAAAACCTCCTGCACAACCTCCACCACAGCTTCACTAGTGGCCTGTCTCACAACTCTATACTCCATCCATCTGGACAATAAGTCCTCCAAAACAATAATAAACTTTCCTCATCCACCTCCCATCTCAACCGGACCTAGGACATCCATGGCTAAGTCTCCCCACACTCCCTTAGGCAACACTGCCTTCACCAGGGTCTGCACACCGGCACATTCTCATTTTCCCATCCGTCCACAGTTCACGCAATCTGTCACCCTTCTTTCCACATCCTGCCATTGATAAAAAGATGCCAGGACATGGCAGGTAAGCTTCAATTGAGGATTTACTGAGTATTCCTGCAACGATCCACAGCACGTCCTCCCATCTCAGGCCCCCACTCTCAACTGCTTTAAACAGAACACAGAGCCTGCTTTATCCATACACATTCCACCCTGCGGTTCCACATTCTTATGACTCTTCACAACAGAAACAATCGACAAATTTGTCACAAGATTTCGACAAAAGATGGTCCACTGCCAATTTGCCAACTTCCCAGATGTAGAAGCCATCTGCTGCAGGATAATGGAGGGATGCACCTTATCCACATTTAGCAAACAACTGCTAAAGATGTCCCTACCTCTACATGACATGATATGATATGGCATTTGTAATGCACCTATACACAAGTGTTTCAGGGCACATCATCAAGTTTGCAAAAGTGTATGAAAGAGTGGATGTGCAGGCTGCCTCCATGGAGTCCCCAAAGAAGAAGATTGAGAAAGAGGAGACGGTAGCAGCATTCCAGCCCTCCAGAGGTCCAAAAGGCGATGATGCCCCAAACAGTGCTGAGAGTGAGCAACCATCCAAACAATCAGCAGGTTCAGCAGTCCACCAGATCACTGGGGATTTGCCACAAATGTGGTTTTTCACAACCATCGATTAACCAACAGTGCGGAAGGGAACGTAATTTCCAGACTGTCTCAGAGAAGGCAGGCCGTTCCCTAGGCATGAGAGTACCACACACAGCCATCTGCAGACCCCCGATCAAGACATTGCAAAACTCCCAATGGCAGCCACCGCAGCCCCCACAGCAAGGTTTGTACAGTCAATGGAAGAAGTAATGAACTACAAAAATGACCATTATGATGGGCCATATGTCAAATACCCGGAATACACTAACCCATATGAAGGACTGCACATCTCATATCCAGAATATACTGACACGCCACAGGACCTATACCCAGAATACACAGAGGAGTATGTCAATTTGATGCATGAAGATCCAGAAGTAGAGGAAGTGACATGGGAGGTGTCAACCACTGCTTTCTCATTGACACTGGAGCCACATTCAACATCATAGGTGAACAGGAATTTCTCTCGACGGCGAGCAAAAGCATATTGTCCAGGTACATTGCAAGAATATTTCAGCGGGGTGCCAATACACCCCTGCTGTCTATAGGGAAGTTTCAACGCACGTTAGTACACAAAGGAAAATCAACTACAGCCCCAATTCATGTGCTGAGAAGGCCCACGAGAGGACACTATCTACTCAACTACAAGACAGCGAAAGAACAAGGGCTCATAGATGTCCACTACCAGGGGTCAGACGTGGTAAGCTGCATCACACAGACTACAGATGAGATCATGGTGATATCCAATCCATATCAAAGGAATCAATACGTAAGACTTTCCCTGATCTCTTTCGTGGACTAGGGAAGCTAAAAGGGACTGCCGTGAAGCTACACATTGACAAAGGTGTGCGTCCATTCCCTTAACACCCTAAGAGGGTAGGCTTCCATTTTCAGCAGGCTGAATCACAACAGCTTTGCCAGCGGCTGGAAAATAGCATGATTGAGAGGACTGAGGGACCCACTCCATGGATATCTCCCTTGGTGGTGGTTCACAAGGAGGGTGGACGCATTTGCCTGTGCATTGATATGAGGGTTGCCAGCACTGCAATACAAAGTGAAAGACACCCAGGGTCAAATATAGAAGACGGGATCATCCAATTGAATAGGGCCACAGGGTTATCCAAACTTCACTTAAACCAGGGTTGTCCTCAGCTGGAGCTACACCCTACATCGAGGATCATAAAAACATTCTCCACTCATGATGGCCTTTTTATATACAAATGTCTTAATTTTGGTATTTCCTCCACAGTGGAAATATTTCAGGAGGCCATCAGCAAGTCTTTCTACTGATAAAGTCAGCATTCAGCTACAGTGATGACATTCTGGTCTATGAAACATCCCAGGAAGAACATGATCAGGCCTTGTGGGCTGTCTGCTATGCGCTTCAAGCAGCTGTGTTGAATTTACATTTTGATAAATGCAACATCAACAATCAGGACCTCAGGTTCTATGGCCATATCTTGTCAGATGTAGGCATGCACCCGGATCCCAAGAAGGTCTGCACCATCAATGACCTGGTGGCGCCAACCGAAGTATCAGAAGTGAGATAATTTCATGGCAGGATATTGTTCTAGATAGCTACCTAATTACGCAAGAACAACAGAGCCACTATGGCAACAACTCAAGGAGGAGGTAATCTTTCAGTGGTCGGGGGAGTACCAACATTCATTCAACAACAAGAAAATGCACCTTAGCAACTGCCAAGCAACTTGCGTATTTCACCCCATCGTGGCACACTGAAATCATTGTAGATGCCAGTCCAGCCTAGGGGCCATCCTTGCTCAAAGTAACACTGAAGCATCCATGCCGTGGTACAGATTACCAGGCGCTACTATCGCTATTTTTGGGAATCCCCAAACAAAGATGCTGCTGCGCATTTAAAGATGTGGAATCAACCTGAAGGAGTATGATTACCACATTATACACCAACCTGGGGGAGAGCAGAACCCAGCTGACTACATCTCACGCCATCCAGGACATAGGATGAAGGGGCAGAGGAAAGGTGATGCCAAATACATCCATTATGTCACTACAAACACCCTCCCACTGGTGCTCACATTGGAGGAGTTCACACAGGCTTTAGGAGAAGACCCATCCATTGCTATGGCAGTGGAACAAACTAACAATAACACATGGAGAGACTACACGAGTCAGCTCAAACACCATCCCAAGGCAAACAAAGAAGCTGGCCAAAATACACACGGAGCTCGCAATGCCGAGCCAACAGGTACTGTTAAGATATTGCCAGTTGATTGTTCTGGTGTCACTACACAGCTCAAAAGGGATATATAGAAGTAGAGAATACGAAAAAGCAGCTTCAACAGCATGTTTGGTTCCCATTCATGGATACAGTGGTGGAGGAAACAATACGACACCGCCTTCCATGCCAAGGTTTGTCCAGGCTAGATCCAGCCATACCCCTGCAAGAAACAGCGATACCTGAGAGAATGTGGCATAGGGTTGCAATGGATTTTAATAGGCCTATAGAGACAGGTGAACATCTACTAGTAATGACTGATTCGTTTTCGAAATTCCCTTTGGTGAGCGGAAAACACACGACAGGTTTCGCTTATGTACGTGCCGTCATCGATGAGGTGTTTAGTGAATGGGGAATCCCACACACAGTAAAGATGGACAATGATCCTCCGTTTAATTTTGGGTGGTGTCATATGCATTTATTTTTAGGTCCTCCCATATCGATTTGAGCCCTGCTTCTGTTCCTCTCATCGGTCTGAAGCCAACTTGTAAGCGGTTTAGTATTCCATTTGTTTTGACGTATTTAAGTAGGATCTTGAACACATGGTTCTCCAGGTTCTTCACTGGGTAGGGCAAGTTGGATATCGGTCTGTAGTTGCTTGGGTCTTCTTCGCTTTCTAATTCCATTTTTACCAGTGGTTTGATGTATGCTGATTTGAAGGCAGTTGGTATGATTCCTTTTTCAAGTGATAGGTTCATTAGGTTCTGGAAGTGTGTCACTGGGAGATCTGTGCTTGAGGATTTCTTTGAAGATGTCAGAGGGCCTAGGGTCCCATGGGGATCGAGCAAGGTTAGTGTCCTTGATCAGTGTGGTGAAGATTTCCTCTGTGATTGGTTCTAGGCAGGTGAGTTTTGCTCTAGTCTGTGTTTCACCCTTGTCTGTGGTACGGCCGCTGTGGTTGTGTTTGCACGGGTTGTGTTGCTGGCCTGTAGGATTGTTTCTATTTTTGATCTCAGGTGGTTGGTGATGCTGTCACAAAGTGGTTGTGTTGGGATGATAGATTTCTTGCAGAATGAGTTTTTTCTTATCTCTTTGATGATTCTGAAGAGTTCTTTCTGTGGATTGTTTGCCGATTCAATTCTTGTCATATTTCTTTTTTGCTTTGAGTACTGTTGATTTGCATAGTGTGAGCTGTCTTTGACATTTTATTTTGTCCTGTCGGTTGTACTGTTCTCTCCATGTATTTCCATTTTGCGGTTGTTGTTTTTTTTTAGTTCTTTCAGTTCTTCTGTGAACCATTTTGCAAGCAGTTTTTGTGGTGTGGCTTTGAAAGGTTTTACTAGTGCCAGGTGGTCTAGGGCCTCGGTGATCCAGATATGGAGTGTGTTTTCTACTGCGTCGGGGTTTGTTTCAGTAGGTTCTGTGGTGCTAGTCAGTGTCGAGCCTAGTAAGTTTATTAAGGCCCTCAGCTCTAGGTTCCTCCAAATGTTTTTCTTGCTGGCATGGAGTATTTCCTTTCCAGACAGTAGGTGGATTTGGAGTGTGATGTAAAATGGAATCAGATTATGGTCGCTCCATACCATCGGTGTGGGTGGGGCGGAAGCGCATAGTCCTTCTCTGCAGAAGATTGCTTCCAGGGTGTGTCCGGCTTTGTGGTTGGATCCATTTGCTATTTGCTTGAAGTGCAGAGTTTCCATGAGTGCACAGAGTGAGTTTGCTGAAGTTTCGTTTTCATTTAAGTCTCCCAGTATTACTAGTGTTGTGGTAGGTTGATAAAATGGTGGCAGAGTCTGCTAGTTTTGTCGCAAAGTTGGGGCTGTAGTATGGTGGTCTGTAGATCAGGAGGAACACTGTGTTGGTTTGGTCATTGAGGTCAATCTTGGTGAGGAGGGATTCACAGTCTTCTATGTCGGTTGGGTTGAGTGGAGTGGCTCAGATGAGCTCTCGGTGCATGATTGAGATTCCGCCTCCTCTTCGGTTTTCTCTGTTGGCGTGTATTAATTTGAAATTGTCTGGCATGGCTTTGTTCGCTATTGCTTTGTAATTGTCAGTCAACCAGGTTTCTGTAAGAAAGAGCATGTCTATGTCTCCTTCGCTTAGCTGGTCATGGATTTCTGTTGAGTGTTTTGCCATGTATCTAATGTTGAGCAGGCTGCAGTGTCATTTATTTGATTTTCCTTGTGGGTTGTTGTTTGTTCTATTGTCAGTTCGGTTTGGTGTGTTGTTGGGTAGGTTTCCATTGCTGGCGTTCTCTCCTGGTTGTCTCTGTTGGGAGGAGGAGTTCATTGGTGGTCAGTCTCTTCATCGAGTAGTCTGATTAAATCAATTGCAGGGTTATTAGGTTTTGGTTTATTCTGGCTGGTGAGTTGTGTTGATGCCCGTCCTTTGTTCCAGTCTTTGGTGATGTAGGGTGTGTAGAAGGTAATGGATTAAAGTTTGTCCCTGATTCTTGTTGGAGCTTTGTCCATGGTGTTCTCCGTGTTGAGGTGGTTCATTAATTGTCATGCTGTGCTTGGCGTCCCGGTTTGGTCTGTGTTTGTTTTGCTTCTTGCCTGAGGGTTTGTTGCTGGTAATCAGTCTTTACTTACAAAGCATTCGTATGTGAAGAGGTAATGAACGATGTAGTCTGACTTTGCTCTGTTCTTTGTATGTGTCCTCGGGCCGTTTGGTCTCTTCTTCACCAAGATTTTCAGAATTATGAGATCTTGCTGCTCTGCACCTTCCTGTGCGGCTGAGGCTTCCTTTTTTTCTGTTGTCCATTCTAGCTTCTTTGTCTTTCTTGTGGTGAGGCATGGTGTTTGCGTTGTGGGTTGGATTCCTTTGAGCAGTAGTCCTCTTTGGATGGTTCCTGGTCCCTGGGACACAGTCTTCACTGTTTGTGGTTAGCTGTTGCTTGTAGTGGATGAGGTTTTGATTGTGGACCTACAGGTTTTTTACTCTCGTGGTTCGGTCGTTTACCGGTTTTCCTTTGTGGCACTCTGTGGTTTTTGGTGTCCTTTTTGGGGAACAGTGTGGTCCTTTGGTTGTTGTTGTAGGGTCACCTCTGTCTTGTTCTGAGGATTTGGAGTTGGTGAGTTGCCCAGTGTTGTTCCGGCTAGCTTTGGGTGGTTGGTTTTTGCATTGGTTCAGGTAAGTAACCATTCAACACCTCTGAGTGGGGAGAACTAGGGCGGTGGTTTTTAAGGGTTGGCTATGGGTCGTAGTTCCATTTGTTGCTTATTAATTAATTGGCTGGAGGCAGGAACGGGAACAAATATGTGACTAGCTAACCGTCACAGGTTTGAATACAGCAGTGGATTGGGGCAACGGAAGGATGGTCAACCCCTGGGTTGGGGACACAGCTGTGGAGGGGAAAAACCTAGAATCGGAACAACGGTGCTAGATGCGGGACAACTGGAGTAGGAGCGACCAGCAATGGGAGAAAAGCCTAAATTGGAGCTACAACAGTAAAAGCAACAACGCCTAGGTTTGGGATACCTGGAAAGTGGGAGGAAAGCTTAAATTGGATGCACAACAGTAAAAGCAAAAACGCCTACATTTGGTAAACCTGGCAAGTGGGAGAAAAGCCTAAATTAGACACACAACAGTAAAACCGACAACACCTACTGGCAAGGGGGAGAAAAGCCCAAATTTGAGACACAACAGTAAAAGCAACATCACCTAGTTTTGGGATACCTGGCAAGTGGGGGAAAAGCGGAGACACAACAGTAAAATCACCATCACCTAGTTTTGAGATACCTGCTAAGTGGGAGAAAAGCCTAAATTGGAGACACAACAGTAAAAGCAACAATGCCTTGTTTAGGGATACCTGGCAGGTGTGAGGGAAGTCTAAATTTGAGACACAACAGTAAAAGTGGCAACACCTAGTCTTGGCACACATGGCAAGTGGGAGAAAAGTCCACATTGGAGACAAAATAGTGAAAGCAACATCACCTAGTTTTGGGATACCTGGCAAGTGGGAGAAAAGCGTAAATTAGAGACACAACAGTGAAAACAGCAACACCTAGATTTGTGATACCTGACAAGTGGGAGAAATCCTAAATTGGAGACACAACCGTAAAAGCAACGGCACCTAGATTGGGATGCCTGGCAAGTGGGAGAAAAGCCTAAATTGGAGGTACAACAGGAAAGCAAAACACCCCAAACTGGTACAGAGCAGTGATTGGAACCTACTTGCTTGCTGACTAACCTTGGTGTGATATGTTATGTAGGTAACAACAGTGGTTGTTTTTTTTGGAATACAGTATTTTCTGTACACCCCACCCAGACCACGCTTATCTTAAAAAAGTTGCGCTGGTTGACGAATGGCTTCACAGGCAAACACGGGTGGAGTTGCTTCTTTGGGAGCTGCCCTATGCCTTGTGGCCCTTTGCCAAGGACTGCCCGGGCAGGGAGACTGCCTTGTGCGCTGTGTCTGAAAAGGGCTACCTGGCCCAATCACGAAGCTCAGCGGGAGGAGGGAGGCATGAATCGGGAAGGGGAGCTGAGGCAAAGGGTGAGCATGCACACTAGTACAAAGAGGGTACAAAAAAGGAAAAGTTGGCAAATTATAAAGAAATCGGGTCGCAGACCCACGCGCATGTCATGAGAAACGACCTTAGAGATTCATATTTTTTAACAATCATTTTCTAAGTATGGTAGGACATATGCTCCTGAGTGCATATCAGATCAATTCATACTGCACTAATTGGGGAAATGTCTTGAAATGCAATTAGCAACACTGAATTTCAAATAATACACCTAATATCAGCGTATTGCTTCCATTTGTACAGGGGCACCAAGTAACCATCATACTCTCGTTCAGCTGTTGAAACCTCCACAAATTGCACACCAGGGTCCCTTGGACGAATTATCCTGTGGTGTACTGGGAAGGAACATTTTAATTTAACCAATAAGAAAACTTGGGCAAGGAAAAAGGTTATACTCGGGCTGAAAAAGATGAATCTCAATTATTAATGTACTTATTAATTAGACAAAGCAAATGCGGAACCTTTTTGGTCCGTACAAAAAATTGGACCCATTACAACCTTTTTAGTTTGGAAAACCCAAATACGTGTCACATGCGAATGAAGCGGGAAGCGGAGACAATAGGTTCCTCCCCTCCGTTTAATTGAAGTAAAGCAAAGTTGCTTCAAAATGTCATGCGCCAAAAATGATTTCAAATAACACACTTCGTAAATCCAGTGCTTTCCAATTGTTTATTATTGGATGGCTTTTTGAGTTGGTTGCCCTATAAGTTGACACGTGTTTCGGCGATTCAAACGCCTTTCTCAAATCAGGGCTAATTTTTGGACATTAAATAATAACAATTCAAATTCTCCCTTCTATTGCATATTAATAGACGGTAAAGATATTTAGAGAATTTGCCATTAGTTACAAAAAAAGCATTGTGAAACACCATGGGAATATATAATCACCAGAATCATATACATACGTTTGTTTAAGTGGATATTGAATCCATCGTGTCCAAAAGGTAAAGAACCGAATTTGCAATTACATTCCCAATTCATTGTTAGTGTAGTCACAGAAAATGAGGATAGGTGACGGGGAGGATGGTTAAGGAAAGATGGAAACAAATTGGTAAGAGTTGCCCTTCTTTCCCAAGAACTTTGTTACAAATGCAGACTCTATATATTTACCTGATAAGCATGATTGGAAAACATTTAAAGGAAGATAACGTATTGACATAATTTCTTTCTGTTTTTTCCTGTTTTTTCTCTTCTCTTTTGTTCATAATTCTTCTACTCAACTGCTTATTTTATGCGATGTATTTTTCTTTCCTTAACCATCCTCCCCGTCACCCATGCTCATTTTCTGTGACTACACTAACAATGAAAATGAATTGGGAATGTAATTGCAAATTTGGTTTTTGACTTTTTGGACACGATGGATTCAATATCCACTTAAACAAATGTATTTATATGATTCTGGTGATTATCAGGCCAATTCATAGATTTCAGCGCAGAGGCAGCGAACGCGAGCAGCGCAGAGAGGGAGCGTGTGCCTGCGTGCGCCAGCCGTGTGCGCTAAACAGCATTCTGGCGCACCACGTGTTCATGGAATTACCAAGCCATTTTGGTTGCCGGCGCAGTGAACATCCCGCAGCGCCAGTTACGCCCCCAAGAATGCCTCTTGCGCAAGGAAAAGCCATTGAAATGGCCAATGCAGCGCAAAGGGCTGCGCTAACCCTGGACCAGCTTAAAGGGCCGCTACACTGTAATCGCGTGAAAATACTACGCAAAACCCGCTCTGGGCGGCCAAAACATGTGAAAATGTACTTGCGCACCCCTCGGAATACATGTACGCCGCTCGCGCAAGGTAAATTGAGTAGAAAAAGTAGCCCCTGTCATGTGGGCTGCCTGTGGGGCATGGCCAGGGTGGATGGGCTGCCTGCGGGGCATGGGGAGGGTGAGTGGGCTGCCTGTGGGGCATGGCCAGGGTGTATGGGGTGGCTGCGTGTATTACTGGGGTACGCGGGGAGGTACACACGCGATAAGCCTTGTGCGAGTGGGGTACGTGTTTCAATGGGGGTGTGCAGGGATTATCACACACGATAGGCCTTGTGCGAGTGGGGTACATGTATTTTGGGGGGTGTGCGGGAAGTTTCACACGCGATATGCCCTGTGCGAGCGGGGTATGTGTATTTTGGGGGTGTGTGGGGAGTTTCACATGCCATAGGCCTTGTGCGAGCGGGGTACATGTTTCACTGGGGTGTGCGGGGATTATCACACGCGATAGGCCTTGTGCGAGCGGGGTACGTGTATTTTGGGGGGTGTGTGGGAAGTTTCACATGCGATAGGCCCTGTGCGAGTGGGGTACGTGTATTTGGGGGGTGCACAGGAAGATCCACACGCCAAAAGCCTTGTGCGAGCGGGGTACGTGTATTATGGGGGTGCCCGGGGTGTTTCACACATGATAGGCCCTGTGCAAGCGGGGTACATGTATTTGGGGGGTGCGCGGGAAGATCCACACGTGATAGGCCTTGTGCGAGCAGGGTACGTGTATTTGGGGGGTGTGAGGTGAGTTTCACACGCGATAGGCCTTGTGCGAGCGGGGTACATATATTTGGGGGGTGCGCGGGGAGTTTCACACGCGATAGGCCTTGTGCGAGCGGGGTACGTGTATTTGGAGGGTGCATGGGAGTTTCACACGTGATAGGCCTTGTGCGAGCGGGGTACGTGTTAAACTGGGGTGTGCGGGGAGTTTCACACGCGATAGGCCTTGTGCGAGCGGGGTACGTGTATTTGGGGGGTGTGCGGGGAGTTTCACACGCAATAGGCCTTGTGCGAGCAGGGTACGTGTTTCACTGGGGTGTGCAGGGATTATCACACGTGATAGGCCCTGTGCGAGTGGGTTACGTGTAATTGGGGGGTACGCGGGAAGATCCACACACGATAGGCCTTGTGCGAGCGGGGTACGTGTATTTGGGGGGTGTGCGGGAACATCCACACACGATAGGCCTTGTGCGAGCGGGGTATGTGTATTTGTGGGGTGTGCGGGGAGTTTCACACGCGATAGGCCTTGTGCGAGCGGAGTACGTGTATTTGGGGGGTTGTGGGGAGTTTCACACGCGATAGGCCTTGTGCAAGCGGGGTACATGTATTTGGGGAGTGCGCAGGGAGTTTGACACGCGATAGGCCTTGTGCGAGCAGGGTACGTGTTAAATTGGGGTGTGCAGGGAGTTTCACATGCGATAGACCTTGTGGGAGCAGGGTACATGTATTTGGGGGGTGTGCAGGGAGTTTCACATGCGATAGGCCTTGTGCGAGCGGGGTATGTGTATTTGGGGGGTGCGCAGGGAGTTTCACATGCGATAGGCCTTGTGCGAGCGGGGTACGTGTATTTGGGGAGTGCGCGGGGAGTTTCACACACCATAGGCCTTGTGCGAGCAGGGTACGTGTATTATGGGGGTGTGCATGGAGTTTCACACGCAATAGGCCTTGTGTGAGCGGGGTACATGTATTTGGGGGTTGCGCAGGGAGTTTCACACGCAATAGGCCTTGTGCAAGCGGGGTACGTGTATTTGGGGGGTGTGTGGGAAGATCCACATGCGATAGGCCTTGTGGGAGCCGGGTACGTGTATTTGGGGAGTTCGCAGGGAGTTTCACATGCGATAGGCCTTGTGCGAGCAGGGTACGTGTATTTTGGGGGGTGTGCGGGAAGTTTCACACGCAATAGGCCCTGAGCGAGCGGGGTACGTGTATTTGGGGGGTGCGTGGGAAGATCCACACGCGATAGGCCTTGTGCGAGCGGGGTACGTGTATTATGGGGGTGCGCAAGGAGTTTCACATGCGATAGGCCCTGTGCGAGCGGGGTGCGTGTATTTTGGGGGTGTGCGGGGAGTTTCACACGCGATAGGACGTGTGAGCGAGGTACGTGCTTAACTGGGTTGTGCGGGGAGTTTCACACGCAATAGGCCTTGTGTGAGCGGGGTACATGTATTATGGTGGTGTGCGGGATGTTTGACATGTGATAGGCCCTATGCGAGCGGGGTATGTGTATTTTGGGGGTGTGCGGGGAGTTTCACACGCGATAGGCCTTGTGTGAGCGGAGTACGTGTATTTTAGGGGTGTGCAGGGAGTTTCACACGCGATAGGCCTTGTGTGTGCGGGGTAAGTGTTTAACTGGGGTGTGTAGGGAGTTTCACACGCGATAGGCCTTGTGTGAGCGGGGTACGTGTATTTTGGGGGTGTGTGGGGAGTTTCACACGCGATAGGCCATGTGTGAGCGGGGTACGTGTTTAACTGGGGTGTGCGGGGAGTTTCACGCGCGATAGGCCTGGTGTGAGTGGGGTATGTGTTTAACTGGGGTGTGCAGGGTGTTTCACACGCAATAGGCCTTGTGCGAGCGGGGTACGTGTATTATGGGGGTGTGTGGGACGTTTCACACGCGATAGGCCCTGTGTGAGCGGGGTACATGTATTTTGGGGGTGTGCGGGGAGTTTCACACGCGATAGGCCTTGTGTGAGCGGGGTACGTGTATTTTGGGGGTGTGCAGGGAGTTTCACACGCGATAGGCCTTGTGCGAGTGGGGTAAGTGTTTAACTGGGGTGTGTAGGGAGTTTCACACGCGTTAGGCCTTGTGTGAGCGGGGTACGTGTATTTTGGGGGTGTGCGGGGAGTTTCACACGCGATAGGCCTTGTATGAACGGGGTACGTGTTTAACTGGGGTGTGCGGGGAGTTTCACGCGCGATAGGCCTTGTGTGAGTGGGGTACGTGTTTAACTGGGGTGTGCAGGGTGTTTCACACGCAATAGGCCTTGTGCGAGCGGGGTACGTGTATTATGGGGGTGTGCGGGACGTTTCACACGCGATAGGCCCTGTGTGAGCAGGGTACGTGTATTTTGGGGGTGTGCGGGGAGTTTCACACGCGATAGGCCTTGTGTGAGCGGGGTACATGTATTTTGGGGGTGTGCGGGGAGTTTCACACGCGATAGGCCTTGTGTGAGTGGGGTACGTGTTTAACTGGGGTGTGCAGGGTGTTTCACACGCAATAGGCCTTGTGCAAGCGGGGTACGTGTATTATGGGGGTGTGCGGGACGTTTCACACGCGATAGGACCTGTGCGAGCGGGGTACGTGTATTTTGGGGGTGTGCGGGGAGTTTCACACGCGATAGGCCTTGTGTGAGCGGGGTATGTGTATTTTGGGGGTGTGCGGGGAGTTTCACACGCGATAGGCCTTGTGCGAGCGGGGTACGTGTTTAACTGGGGTGTGCGGGGAGTTTCACATGCAATAGGCCCTGTGCGAGCGGGGTATGTGTATTTTGGGGGTGTGCGGGGAGTTTCACACGCGATAGGCCTTGTGCGAGCGGGGTACGTGTTTAACTGGGGTGTGCGGGGAGTTTCATACGCGATAGGCCATGTGCGAGCGGGGTATGTGTATTATGGGGGTGTGCGGGAAGATCCACATGCCTTGTGCGAGCGGAGTATGTGTATTTGGGGGGTGCGCGGGAAGTTTCACACGTAATTATGCATTGTGGCCACTCCCCATGCCCTGCAGGCAGCCCACACCACAGGGGACTACCCCATGGCCTGCAGGCAGGACACACCACAGGGGAGTAAGCCACAATCCCCCCATGCCCTGCAGGCAGGCCACATGCCCCCATACACATCTGAGCGCACCTGTGAGCCCCAACTCATGTCCCCCCACCCACTCACCCACCCACCCAGCACTGAGGGGCACCTGCCAGCAGGCCTCAACCCATGTCCCCCCACCCACTCACCCACCCAGCAGTGAGGGGCACCTGCCAGCAGGCCCTGAATCATGTCCCCCCACCCACTCACCCACCCAGCAGTGAGAGGCACCTGCCAGCAGGCCCCGACTCATGCCCCCCCCACTCACCCACCCAGCAGTGAGGGGCACCTGCCAGCAGGCCCCGACTCATGTTCCCCCAACACGTCATCACGATCCACACTCATGACCCTCATGCCCACCCAAATCCCACCCCACGCCACCCCAGTCCAAACACCCAAATAAGTATTCCATCCACTCCACATTGAAATCACCATGTCATGACAGATCCCAAATAAGAAGTATGCACATCAATACATGTCCGTCAGACACATACAATGGGGGCAAGTGAATGAGAAAACCCACATCGGGACATGCACAAAACAAATGAGAGAATACCACACAAATGAAGTATGAAATCAAAATGTATTAAATACAAAATAAACGCAATGAAAGAAAATCACACAAGCAAAAAGAAAATCAAACAAAAGGATGGATGTCCAAAATGATAAAAATAGATATGATTGCAGAATCCAAATAAATCCAAATGAAAATGGCTCCAAAGGGTACGTCCATCAAACAAAATCCAAAAGTAAAGAAAACATAAAAAACCATTGCTCTATGAGAAAAAATAATTTGTAAGAAGTTAAATCCATTCAGGAACTATGTACAATTTAAAAATCCAGGGTCCATGAGCCCAACAATCCAAATGAAATCTACAAAAAACCCTACCTAATAAATAACTATATACAAAAATGTGGGGCATAGTCCATGCTCCCCAAAGGAAAGAAAAAAAGAAGCGAAACTTAACACTAATGAACTATATACAATGGCAGTGGGCAAGTCCAACGGCTCACTTCTTGATGTCCTGGGCCAGGGCATCATCAAACTCCTGTTCAATGTCCTGGAGGCGGGCCTGTTCACTGGCCCCGAGGTCTCGCAGGGATGATGCCATGTTCTCTCCAAATCCCTGCTAATTCCCTCGAGGCACTCAGCCCGCTTCAGCACACTGCGCATGGAGTTCTCCGCCCTGACCATAGTGAGCTATGCGTCTTCCGCCCGCCGCCGCTCCGCATCTATGGCCTGGCCCAACCGCTGCCACACAGAAGACACTCCAAATCCAGGGTCCTCCTTGGTGGCCCCGAGCCATCATCGCTCCCACCTTGAGCCTGCTGCTGCCGTGCATTTACCCTGCCTTGTGATGCCTGCACGTCCTCCTCATGCTGGGGTCCAGTTGTTGGTGTGGCCACCCCTGCTGGACCTCCGACTCCCGACTGTGGCAGGGATGTATCCTCCACCAGCCCGGCCGCTAGCTCAGGGGCAGCTCCACAGGATTGCCCAGTGACATTTGGGCAAGTAGATGGCACAGAGGATGACTGGCGCATAGGGTTCAGTTGAGGAGGGGGTTGGCTCAAGACCTAGCAGATGGAGGAACCCAGTGCTGGTGACCTGTCCTAGTAGGTTGACGCGGTCAAAGAGACATGAGAAATGACTTGCATTCTCCTCACGAGAAGTCTGCAAGTCATCCCGCATGTCACGTTGACACAACGCCACCCTAGCTAGCACAGGCTCAACCCGGTCACGGATTGCCACGTCTGCAGGGAGAGGAAGGCCAGTTGTTGTGAGCGGATCCCCTCCCTGAGAACAGGTCTGGACGTAGGCATCCCTGGTGGTGCCGGATGATGCAGTCACAGGATCGGTGACAGGATTACACACAGGCACCTCCGCTGTGGCCTGTGCTGCCTCCTGTCCCTGTCCCTGGACTGCACCACTTGCACCACTGGAATCCCCAACTCCAGGCTCCATGCGTGGGCCTTCCACGGCCTCTTCCTCAACCAAACCCTCCACCAACCTGGATGACTCTGTGGCATCTACCTCCATAGCCACCTGTGGGGGCTCAGCTTCCCCTTCTGCTGCCGAGGAGTCCACCTCCGACGTCCCCATCTTGGACCTCCCCTCGGCAGCTGTGGCCAGGGACGTGGCACCAGACTCCTCACTCCCCTAAGAGATGTAACCTGGGAGGGGAGCTGGGCCTTGCGTTTCCGGCTGGTGGTGAGATCCCTGCCGCTTTGCTCCACAGCACCGTCTCCGCCCTCTTCATCAGTTGACGCTGCAGACAGGGAGAGACAGAACACAGGCATCAGGGCACTGTACAATGTTCTGATACACACATGACTGTTGCACATGAGCGCAGTCTCAAACTTCACACATGGCATCACAATACCCAACACACCTATCATCAGAACCCACACACAAGCACAAGTTAACAGGACTGTTGCATCTGGCAGCAGCATCCATGCACATACAACAGCATGAGCATCCGAAGGTTAACCTGATGTCACATGCAACACGGGGAGTGTCACACACATGCACACACGCCGCCAGACATACATGCATCTGTACATCGCCACCACCTGTCGCAGTGAAATCATTGCCATCCATGTCACATCTGCCAATCAGCCTCCTACATGTCGGTGTCACATGCATCCATGGTGTATCACAGTGGCACACATGTCAAGTACACACACATACACATGTACATTGTGCACATGCATGACGGTGGAATCAGCATCCATGTGTCACACCACAACCATGCCACAGTACATACAAATAATTCCAAACATGTGTGTACCGACACATGTATTTGGCCACCATGCATTGTTACACATACACCATTGATGTGCCTCACACATGACTAGACTCACATGCGGCAGGCACATGTCCCTGTACATACACATCCATACATGGGCCTTCCAAGACATATGTCCAACCTGCACACTCCTGCCACACCTCAACATGCACAGCGTCCAATCAGTATGCATGTACACTTACCGCTCGACTCCGGACAGGCCTGCCTCTTAAGGATCTGGACGTGGAACGCTGGGCATATGCGTTCCAGGACCCTCGTCTGGATGTTGGTCAGGCGGACCCGGCACCCCTCTGCATCCTCTGCCTTCAAGAGGCGCCGGGCCTTGCTGAGGGTCCGGGACCTGAAGTCCTCCCAGCGCTTCCAGACGTGTTGCATGTCGCGGGCTGCCACCCCCTCCATGTTGATGGCAGCCACGATGTCCTTCCAGATCCCCTTCCATCCTTCATTGTCGGCGCGTGAACTTCCATAGAGGGCATCATAATGCCCCAGGACTTGCTCCACAGGGATGCCAACTTCTTTGGCACTGGAGCTGGCAGCCCTCTGGCTCTCTGCTGGGGGGTTGCCACTGGTGCCAGATGGTGTTGTGTCGGGCATGGCAACCCCCGAGGCATGTGTGGGTGGGCAACTGGGTCCTGGGGCTGGGCTGTGGGGCGATGGAATACCAGTTGGGAGTCTTCTGTTCCAGCAAGGGTGGTCACAGCAACTGTACCCCTGCAGATGGCCCGACGTGCAGGCACCAAGGAGCAGGGCAGGTGTTTTGCAGGCAGGCAGGCAGCAGCAGATGTAAGGTGGGAGCATGCTCGGGGCTCTGGGGGGCAGGAAAATGGCCTTCCGAGCAGGAGCATGGTCTTCCGTGTGTTGTCGCGTGGCCAGCTTGATACTGAGTGACTTGGCACGTGAAAAAAGTGCACGTCAGTGTGTAATTCGAGGAAAGGCCCTTAGCGCGTAAGCGCGTCTGTGACGTTACACGTGCGGGCGTTTCCCTTGTGACGGGTGCATAGTGAATCAGCACATGAAGACACAGCACATACATGCATTAATGCGTGTAATTGGAGGAAAGGCCCTTAGTGTGTACACGCGTAAGTGACATTGCATGTGTGGGCCAGTATAAAAGGTATGCGTAGGACGCCATTTTCTTGTACAGGCTTTTCGTGGAGAGTGAGTGGGTGAATTTTGTACTTCTTGTCTCTTCACACGCGATTACTTCACAAGGGTTCCAGTTTGTACTCCTTGTATACTCAGACAGAGTTCTATTCTTCTTTTGGCGGGTGTGTTGCCAACCCGCAAACACGCGCGTCTTTTTCATGTTCATTTTCCAGGCAGACGGTGAGTCGCGCTTGTATTATCCAACTGTGGTTGCCCCAGTGTGTCGCGTACCCATTCAGAGGTCATTGTAGCCTGCGAGTAACATGCGTACGCTCCTTTTTGTGTTTCCGGGTGCCACAGCGTAGTGCGGGTTATTTATTCCACGCACGTGCTCCACCAGGGGTCGCGTGCATGTTAAATTTTGTTTTCGGGGTGCCTGAGCGTTGCGTGACCCATCATCTTCCCCCAGGGGTCAAAGACAGCCTTGCTAGAGCACTAGGGTACGTATTCCATCTAGTACCCTACCCCTTTCACCCCAATTACCCAGGACAATTGTTTACTGCACCTCCCATTTGCTCAAGAACATCAGTGCCATGGTTGGGAGGCGACCAAGCGGTAAGGGAGGCAAAGGTGGCCGACCTCCAAGAGATGTGCGCGGTAGTGGACGTGGCCAGGATGTGCAGGGTGGCCCAAGAGGCCAATGTGTGGAGGACCAATCAGGGACACTTATGCCACCCCCAGGTCAGCCCTTGTTAATCCCACCCATATTGTCAACTGAACCGGCACAGGATGACTCCCAGGCTGACTTCCGTGTCACCAAGTCAAAGCCACGTGTGGGGGTGAAAGTTGCTGTCACCAGGCCCCGTGGATCTGGGCCAGCAATGTCATCTTCTGCCCCGAGTAGCCAGGGTGAGGAGGCTGCAGGGGCAGCTGCACCTCAATCAACCCCAGCTCCGAGTCACCCAGCTACTCGGGGCAGAAGATGACATTGCTGGCCCAGATCCACGGGGCCTGGTGACAGCAACTTTCACCCCCACACGTGGCTTTGACTTGGTGACACGGAAGTCAGCCTGGGAGTCAGGACAGTGTTGGTCCAAGTCCATCACACAGAGGTTGGTCCTGCCAACATCACCCAGCAGCCAATGCCTGCAGTGAGACCTTTGGTCATCATGTCTTTGGATACTTCCAGTGCCCAGTCCACCTGCGCTCCTGCCCCTACCAACCAGAGCGGCGTGAGCCACTCAGGGTCCGCACCACCTCTCAAGAGGAAGAAGGGTGCTCTTGCGGTACAGGCTGGGACCCCAGCCATGGCTACCCACTCCGGCACATCAAGGAAGCGTAGTTTCAATGATGCAGAACTAGACGCACTTGTGGGCTACGTGTCGGCCCATGGCCGTGAAATGGTGGTGACTGCAGGGTGCAAGACTACGCCTGCTCAACGTGGGGCCCACTGACAGACCATTGAGGACCACATAAGTTGCCTTGGATTTGTGAGGCGCACAGCTGATGATTGCTCTAAGCGGTGGAATGACCTGAAACGCAGAGCAAAGAACAAGCTGGCTTCCAATCATGCCTCTACTCTGGTGACTGGCGGTGGGTTTCCACCAGAGGACAAACAACTCACTGAACATGAGTCTATCGCTGGAGCCTTCATCACAGAGGATCAGATCCAAGGCGTGGGAGACCTACCAGATCTTGAAGCAATGTCCGGTGAGTGCCCATGCATGTGTGTGCAATACATGTGTATGTTGCTTGGGTGATGTGTTCTGATTGAGTGCCAGGTGAGGCTGTGTAGTCATGGCTGCTATGGGTCCCCCATGTGGTTCCTCCATACCATTCCCCGGGCCCTGGGTTTCACAGTATCCCTTCTGACCGCAGTTGCCAATTTGCACCTGATTACAGCACTTGCCGTTCAACTGTCATCTTGCCACAACATTGTTCATACTGTTTTCCTGTTCATTAAGCCTGATCGATTGAATTCTTCGCATTTTTACCACCCATTTTTGTGCCGTACTGCCACTAATGTAACATACTTCAGTCATAGATTCCACCCTACAATGGCCCACATTTATTACCTTGTTATGGGAATGATTTCACCATTCAGGCTAATTGAGTAATGTGCACCAACACATGGCCTGCACACAATCATTTTGGGGCCCTGTTTGAATGTTGAACATGACTATTGTCTTCTGTCATGTTGAAGTCACCAACCATTGATGTATCCATGTGGCTGCCATCACTGCATCAGTGAACACTGGCTTTGTTGCAGCGTGTGGCACATGCGTGTTTTGTCACACTATTTTGCATGTTTTATTTCATGATGTCCATCTCACATGGATGGGTGACAGTACTGATTTCCTACCATCTGGGTGTACTTGTCAAATGTACCAAGGCTATGCTATGTTCCATCTGTGTGCTGGCATGTGTCATGTATGTGGATTGTCCTTGCCACTTACAGGCTAATGTGTGATGCCAGTGCTATCCAGCATGCAGCACATGTGTTGCCTTTCCATCTTGTAGTCCTCAGTGTCTGCTTTTTCCCTCCCCTTCCAACTCACTAACAGTGCATGCATGCCAAAGTGAGTGTCATGTGTGACATGTGTCATTTATGTACTGGATGTCTGCCTCCTCATGCCCATGTGTGTGGCCTATGGTGCTCATGCCTGTTTTCAATACTTTTCTTTTATGTTTTTGCAGGCGATGAGGCACTTGATGCTGTTGATGAGGAGGAGATGGCGCAGAGCCAGCAGTACTCAATGCCACAACCGGGCACCAGTAGAGGATGTGGGGTGGGTGAAAACTCATTACTCCTACAGACCATACTGTCCACAGGTGTCTCTGGGTACACCTCCGGAGACCTGTATGAATCAGGTGCTGAATCGGACATTGAGACATATGTCCCGTCGCAGGTGAGTGTTTCTGGCAGGGATGCTGTTCTGTCCAACACACCTGCACTGGGGGTAGACCCCTCTATGGGGCATTCAGTGTTGGAAAGTCCGCCTGTGGCGGTTACGGATGCAGGGTCATACTCCACGATATTTGTTCCTGTTCCTGGGCCAGCAGATCAAAGGAGAAATGCAGTCCTGCAGCCTCAGCCAGTGCCAGCACAGCAAGGTGCACATCACCTTGCCCCAAACAGGTGTGGTGCCCGCCAACGTGGTGGCCGTGCGCCACCAGGCAATACTCTGTGGGAGAACTCCATCTACACTATAGCAGCACAACAGGGGGCATCGTGTGAAATGATGGCTCAGGCAATGGATAGGGCGGCCACTTCCATTCTCCCCCTTGAAAGGCATGTGGAGCTCCAGGAGCAGGCAACAGAGTCCATTTGCCACTCACACAGGGAGGACATGTAGGCGTCCAACAGGGACCGACGGACTGGACTGGAGACTCTGCGCACAGCCATATATGCCGAGTCACAGGCCCACAGGGAAGCCCTGAGGTCAGCACAGAGGTCCCTGAGAGATACTCTGGGTGAACTTGAGGTGTCCCGGAGTATGAGGTCAGAACAGCAGTTGGAGCAGCTGACACGTACACTCTCAGCTGAGCTCCAGGCAACCAGAGCGGAGATCCGGGCATCACCAGGCAGAAATGCGTGCTACCCATGAGGTGCTGCATGGGGATCTCCGTACCATCATCCTGCAGAACCAATCCTTTCAGACCTGCATGCTTGTTGCCATGGAGGAGCATGCCAGGGCTTTGCGTGGTCTGCCTCCCATATCTCGCCCACCTTCTGATGTAGCACCAGAGGGTGATGACAGAGATGGCAGTTCTCAACATCCACTCATGTGGGTGTTGCGGTGCACCCTGTACCTCATCCCTCCTGGGTGGCCTCCCCGCCCCTGGTTCACACATGGCCATTTTTGATTTTTTTTTTTTTTTTTACAGTGTGTTGCTTTGTGTGGCTCTCATAGGCATCCACTGTGAATTCCAGCTGGACACATGCAGGCTTGTCCTGTCTTTGGGTTAGATACTTGGGTTCCTGACACACACACCCCTCACTTACACAGTGACATTGGGCTCCCAAAAGTTGTGTGGGTAGTCTGCAGTCCAAACTGTGTATACATCCCTAGTGGTGATTGTTGTTGATTTGTCCACTGCATGGTGGATTTTTATATGGTTCTGACTCCATGACTGCTTCCTTATGTACATGTACCTTCTTCATGTCTTAATAAACCCGTCTCCTTTGCAGATGCAGGTCATGTTGTATGCAGTACACTGACACATTTGCCTACCAGCCACACTCTGCAGTTGGAAGGGGTCGATGTGCTGCCTTAGTCAGGTTGTGACACTTGCACTACTTTAATTTTTTACTGTCATATGTTGCCACTGTTTGATTTTGTACTGATGTTTTCTCATGCTGATAAGTATTTGTTGATATGTGTTGTTTTTCATTCATTACTGAAAGACAATTGTCTGTGGCCTGTTTCCATTAGGGACAGTGCACTTTGTGACACTTGTGTAATGTGTTGTGCATTAATTTGGTTGCTTTCACATTGCATACCATGCCATGGTGTGTTGGGTAGGTGAATTGGGGAGGGGTTGGGTGACATACCTCTATTTTGATGTGGTATTTTGCAAGGGGGTAGTTGTTCATGCTGCATGAATGTGTGGCTTTTTCTGACACAGCATTGGGCGTGTTTGAGTAGCTAGGGATGCACACAATGTAGCACTTCCAGTTGAACGATCTCAGACTACTATGGTTGTGACAGTCCACTGTCCCTTTTGTCATCATTATTGATTGTCAGCTGGTATGTGCCAGGCCTGTATGCACGCCGCAGGGGTGGGATTTTAGGTGAAGTAATTTGCCACAAGCTGGGTACGGGCTGCCTCACCACGTGCCCTTTCACCTCCCATGCGCAGCGGGCGTGCATGTAGTTGGGGATGTGGGGGCACCACCATGTCCACCGGCACAGCCCGCCGGGTTGCAACGTTGTGCAGGACACATGCTGCCACTATGATCCTGCACACTACTGGGGTTGCATATAGCAGCTGCCCACCAGAGCGGTCAAGGTAGCGAAAGCCCCGGGTTCCAATATGGGCTGTGTTGTATCTTACCTGGGGTGGTGTGGTGGGGTTGTGTATTGGCGTCATCATGTAGGTTCTCAGAGAGGGTAGGCACTGTCCCCTGGGGAGGTGATAATGGTTGTCATTAGTTGGGTTTGACATGCATGCATGTGCAGAGGCATTTGTACTTACCAATTAGCCATGTGTCTCCATGCCTCCCAGCTTCCAGGTCCCGGTTTAGCGGTGACATTCTGAATATGAAACTGTCATGGGTGGACCCTGGATAGTTGGCATATACTGAGGTGATTATTCCCTTGGCATCACATACAACCCGCACGTTGATGGAATGCCAGTGCTTGCGGTTTCGATAGATGTGCTCAGTTGTCCTGGGAGGACGTAGAGCCACATGGGTGCAATCAATGGCACCTAGCACTTTGGGGAAGTGTGCCACCCTGTAGAATTCCTGGACGGCAGCCTGCCTTTCTGCAGGTGTTCTGGGCATATATATGTGCCTGCGGACTGAGGGGCGTGCAGTCATGATGGCCAACACCTGGTGTAGGCAGCATGACTGCGTGGCCTGTGAGACACCACCAACTATGGCAGTTGTCTGCTGAAATGACCCAGTAGCCAAGAAATGCAGTACAATGAGCACCTTTTCCAGGGGGCTCAGTGCTTGGGAGCACAGGGTGGGTGATGTGAGGTCATCCTCCCACTCAGCAACCAGTTCTAGGATGATATGGGGTGGAAACCTGTACCTACCATAGACATGGTCATCAGGCATTCCAAAAAGGCTGGTCCTGGGTAAAAAATGGAGGGCCTGGCTATCCTCCTCCTCCAACGGTGTCCCACGACCACTGCTGCGCGGAACGGTACATTCATCATAGCGTATGAGCTTGTTTGTTGTTTGCGCGCAATTTTATGCTGCGCGGGGCCGCTTACGCCTGCTTCCTGCTGGCGTACGTGTTTCCGGATTAGCGCCTCTTTTTGGGCGCAGGGCTTTCTCCTGTTCGATTCCATGAATACGTGTTGTTAGCGCACGTGTGGGCGTTGCGAGCATTTTGCTACCGTACTTCCCCTGTTACGCCCACATTTTCACACGTTGTTCCCCATTCTGTGTGTTACACCCCGTGTTCCACCCACTTTTCTTGTGTGCGCTACACGATGTGCGCTTTCCCTGTGCGCGTCACGCACAGCCTTTCCTGACGTGTTCGCCCGTGTGCCCGCCCCACCCATGTATTTGGCGCACATCCCAATATTTTCCCATGCAGCGCATTCCATGAATCGACGAACGGCTGCGTGCACGGCTTTGGCATGCATGCGCTGCGATTTTCACGCTTGCACTCCCCTTTTTGGTGCACATTTATTCCATGAATTACCCTGTATATATTCCTGTGGTGTTTCACAATGCTTTTATTGTAACTAATGGCAAATTCTCTAAATATCTTTACAGTCTATGAATATGCAATAGAAGGGAGAATTTGAATTGTTATTATTTCATGTCCAAAAATTAGCCCTGATTTGAGAAAGGCGTTTAATTCGCCGAAAAACGTGTCATTTTATAGGGCAACCAACACAAAAAACCATCCAATAATAAACAATTGGAAAGCACTGGACTTAGGAAGTGTGTTATTTGAAATCATTTTTGGTGCATGACTTTTTGAAGCAACCTTGCTTTACTTGTTAATTAGATTTAGCTTTTCTGTGGTATTGTTCAACTTAAGATAATACATTAAAATTGAACAAGACCACAAAAAACATTCTGTAAATAATGAATATGAACATTGATTACTGGGATTAATATTTTACAGCCGAAATGCAAGATCGTTAACCTTTTTCAGCTCCAGGGTTTTCTTGTTTATCCAGTTAACATTTCCGTGCCAAGACACGGAAAGATTGATAGTTCAGTTGAAGTGACATGTTCCAAAGCTGATCCATAGTGCAGATAATTGTACTTACTTTCTTGTGCACTTGGCAGTTTAAGGAAATACTTTAAACTTGCAGAAAACAAACTTGAGAAACTTTGCAGGGCTTGTCAGGCTGTAAATTTCAATCATAGAATCTAGGTTGGTATGCCGGCAGTTTGATGCTGACACTCCTCAATGATGGCAACAGTCCACCACCAGACCGAACACTTCTCCTGCTCTCTACCTCACGAAATGCTGCCGGGTCTCTGACTGAGAGTCGCAGGGGGAAGGATCACGTGGGGAAAGTGAGGAGCAAAGAAAGGGAAAGGAGGGGTAGAAGGGGGAAAGCATAAAGAGAAGAGTATTACCTCCTCCATACTTGTATTGTGTCTGTTATTTCCTAAGCAGGTCCAACAACTGTCGACGAGTTGCAAGAACCCACGCTACACTGCCAAAAAACATTGCTCTGTGGCTAGATTCCCCAAGTGCTCAGCCCATCAGACAGGGCCGGTTTTGGACCAGATTGCACCGAAGGCTGGAAGCATCGCCGGCGCCCCCCCCTCAGTGCCTCCCCAAAAATATGACAATTCAAATTGTAAGTTACAGATGTTGATAATAGGACACTCAATAAAGAACTAGATGGAAATGCAATACAAAATGCATACATTAGATACTAAGTGACAGTCTTAGAATGTTACCTGTATTATGTGTTCAAAAGTAACTTTTCTTGACTTTACCCTTGCAAATATGTCAGCTTTTTAGAGTACCAACTTCGGTTGGGTGATACTGTATGTAAATATGTTCTATGTAAAGTGTTTTGGTGGAAGCTCTATATAAACAAAATATCATTATCATTACTTTATTTGCGAAACGTCCCCTCCAAACACCCTGCTCTTGTACAAGGTGGGGTGACTCCACCTTGTATGAGAGCAGGGTGTTCAGTGGCACCCACACTGTAGATTGGTGATCACTCTATTTAAGCAGGCCTGGCTCAGGATGTTCGTGGGCCCATTTCAACAGGATTGTTGAGGCCCCCCTGCTTGAAGCGAAAACAGTCGGAAGCACCCGTGGGGTGCATACATTACAGTAGCAACAAAGATAGGGTTAATAGCCGGCAATTATCACGAGACGGCAGCCGCCGGGGAGCTTTAACACAAAATGCCCATTGAAGAGCTCTAAACCCTCCTTTGTCAGCAAATGGCTGATGTGGAGAAACCAGTGTTAGAAGGCAATGAGGTGGTAACACTTCTGTATATCCCTTGGGAAGAGAAAACACAGCCAGTAATTCAAATTCTGCAAAGTGCACATTTTAAGCCCCGAACGAAAATAGAGAAATTAATACATTGAATGTCTGCCGACTGGAAACCTGGGGGGCCCAAGGCGTGAGTCCCCTTCCATTTGAAAGGTTTGAAAGACCCTGACCCTGTAAAACAATTGTATTCACAAAGATACTGGGTCTTCTTTTAAATGTGTGTGCTCACATAAAACGTACACCGATTTCAAAGGACAGAGCACATCTTTACATAGAAGTAATACTTTTCAGAGACATTCCCCTAATTTTTAAACATCTTCAAAAAGTTTCTTTCATTAACTTTGGACTAACTGAATGTAAAAGTAATTTCAGAGCTAATACATCAATGTCTCCATCAAACACCAGCAGGCTAAAATAAGATATTGCCATCATCATCACCACCACATGTTGAGAAATCAAAAAAAGACTGACAACATTGTAAGGTCTCAGAAAGTAGCACCCTGAGCAGATTCGTTATTTCCAACAGGAGGCTTCCCCACTGAACCGCGGCTGCAATGTTTGGGCTGCAATGTTGACGACAAGAGTTTCCTGGTATGAGACACATTTAACGGCACTTTGATGTAACAATGCAAGATTTGTAGTGAATCTTTTCCTTGCAACATTATGGCAAGCGCTCAACGGAAGGAACTAAGCACTGCGTCACTTTTGTACTCTACGGGGAGGTTCAATAAAAACAGCTTGTTTAACGTCAACTGCTGGCAGCGCCCCAGGTACACAGAGCATGCAGTGTCCCCATGGAGACTGCACTGAGGTTCGGTTTGATGTACAAAGCTGAAACAGTGCCACCACCATAAACTTTCATTGGTAAGCTGCGAAGGAAGCGCACAAGGGAAAATAAAAAGCAGATTTCAGTGGCCAAATTCTGGACAATGACCTTAAAAAATAAAACATTGCAAGGCCAGGAGAGAGACTTAAACATACCTTTCTGCGAGACCAGTAGTCCATGCAGCTGAAACGGGAGAGAAGAGGTGTCACCGCTAAAATGGGATCTGATGGCTTGCCAGGGTACTTAATTTCCCTAGTGTTTCTACATTCTTCAGTGTGGTTGATGTAATCGACTTCCCCACAGGACTGTTTTTCATTAGAACATGATTGTCTCCCTTCTGTCATCCTATTCTGTCAAAAGTGGGCCCATTCGTCCACCAAACTAAACTGGGTCTCACCTACCTTCCGTTTTTCCCCACTGCTGAACGGATGCTTCATAAAACTGACCTGAGAAGGAATTGTACTTTTACTTTAGCAGGGCACAGCCAATTGCAAAATGGGTACTTGTTTGGCTTCATTGTCAGACACATAGTGGCTCTTTTTTTGATTCATGGACCTGTTCTACTAGAACCAAGGCCACCTACAGAGCTGTCATGGCTGTTTGACTATTTTGGCCTCTGGGCTTCTGTGCATAGAATGTGGAAAGTGTGCCTTTTGACACCAGCACCAGTGTTTGGATTCATGTTTCCGTGAAGTCTACCTCTGTCCCCGATATATTTCTTTGTTTTAGGGGGCCAGTTGAACATTCATACTGTAAGCTCATGAACTGTAACTCTCCATACACGAACACGTGCTGTTAACAGGAGGACTGATGCCTGCCAGACTGAGTGGGGGAAGTAGGCTGCAAGAGTGGTTTTCTACAATATACTGATATTTTCCCCAAACCAATGATGTGAAGGAAGTTTGAAGGAAGGTGTAATCACAAGTGTTTCGGGATTTACAGATGATTCGTTTTTTTCTGGTGTATCTGCTTTCCAAAGAACGTGTTGTTCTCTGTTTAATCTCGTGTCTGGTCTTTTGGCCCCTCCATCTGCCCTGTTTGCAGCTGCTTGTGTATAGAGAGCACTTATTGTTTGGTATGCTTAAAATGGAATCCGAATCTTGGATGCTTTGCGTATATTTTAGACGTGATGGATGCTTTTCATGTAACGTACTGTTTTCGGATGTTACTCTAATAGTAATGCAGTCTATGCTAACATTGATCTCGACAGGTCAACGTTGATTATTTACTCGCTAGTTACGTTTTTGACATACGTTATGGATCGAGGGTGATCCATTGTGCATGTTTAGAACTCATCAGATGTCCGCGAGACCACATGTGCCACCTGGGGCCACTGAGGAGAGGGCTCATTGGTTTCCATGGAGAGTTCTGGCAGCTGCTGGTCTCCACAGAGCACACTGTGAATTCCAAAGTAGTGTGTGTGCCTCCTGGCCCTGCTCTCAAAACGGCACGACGTTCATTCATTGGGCATTTTTTTCCGCTTCACTTTTTGCCGAAACATTTTTGTCGAACAAAATCTTCTAAACATATGGGGGGCGTATAAGGGATCAGGTGGGATGGTGTATAGTGAATAAATAATAGGGGTCAGGGGAAAATAAATGCAAAGATGTTTTTGGCAAATAATTGTCGTCAAAAACTGCAGTGAAGAAACCGGCCGTTGAATGAACATAGAACCCTCAACACAGTCCGGAGCGTACGCACAGAGCACCCTGCCCAGCTCCCCATTACAGAAGCGGCTGTGCGTGCACCACATGATGAAAAAAAAAGAAAATACAAATATAAACAAAGAAAGGACCAACTACACCATGCATGGTGGAACAAAACAATCCAGGTAAATCCTGCCCACGATAGGTCCACAGACATAAATTGAGGGTCACACTGCTGGACTACAGGCAAATCCTGCCATTATTAAATCCACAGACACCGAGGCAAATCCTGCTACGTCATAACTACTGACAAGTGCTGCCCGCACACTGCATCCTGCCCAGTGTTCCCAATACAATCCTGGCAACTCCTGCCCATACATCCTGCAGTCCTGCCAACACATCGTGACAAATACTGCTATTGCGTCTTCTTACTGGGCTGCTCACACCTGAACTGACTGCATTGTTTAAATCACTCCTTTCTGGGACTACCTGTCTGGTGTTTCGGAGTCATGATGGGCGATATTGCTTCTGGACCCATATTCCCCTGACCACAGGCACAAGCGCTACATTCCTCAGAAAGCCATTGCCTTTCCAACTACAGCCACACCATGATAAAGGGCCCTGTGGGTGAGTGGCTACAAGACTTCAATGACTCATCCGAGCCCTGGGGGATGACCAAACACCTGCGATCACTTGCATCTTTACAAACCTAGTGTGGGAAAAAGGTCAAAGCGATTATAAAAACAATTCCAGAAGATGAAAGAACATCCTAAGCAACCCTCATTGAGGTGTTCAACAAGAAACTGGTAATATGGCCAAACAAAGACTATGAGTGATACGTATGTACTATATATTGCTTTCAGCCTGTAGCAACTATGATGTGTTTCCTAAATTTATTTTGATTTTGTTGAAGTTTTGTTTGCTGCACCTGGAGCTTGCAACACTGCAACTTACCAGTGTTAACAAATTGAAAATGAGTAATAACCACAAGGACTCCTTTGGCGCGCTCCAATATAAGTTTATATTAAATTAATTGATGCAGGTAATAGTCAGAAGAATGTATTCAATTCATACATCAAATCAAAGAGCATTTCATCAAATCAAAATCACTTTAATCTGTGACCTTCCATTATTTTTTCCCTCAAATCAAAGAGCATTTCATCAAATCAAAATCAATTTATTCTGTGACCTTCCATTATTTTTTCCCTCTACACGTGTTTCCCCCTCCTTTCAGGTGGTTCCTCATGAGGGATTCCTTAATTTCATTTCCAAATAGTTGTCTATAACTTTGTTTTTAAGAATACTTTCAAAATGAAAAATGTGTATATCTTAGCTGTGGGTAAAGATATTTATGTCATTGTCACTTTCTATAGGGGTCTGTGTTTTAGTACTTAGTAACACTTATATACAAATTATGGAATGTACTTACATTTGCTGATTAGTCAATGCTTTTGGTTGATTCCCTTAATGATTTGTCCAGTTTTGCCTTTTATTCTATTTTGTTTCAAATTGATTTCTGTGGCTATTCTTTTTCACTTACCTTGTTTTTTTCTTGGTGCTATTCTCAGCAGGATACAAGACCGCATGAAAAGTCGGATACGATTGTCCGACTGTGGCTTCAAAATGTCAGATTTTCAATGTGCGTCATTTGCGTATTAACGTAATGACGTCATGGCGTACTTGACATGATTTTACGTTCTTGTTGCCATTTTAGATTGGGATGTTAATGTCACGAACCCATTGTGTGCCGCATTTAGAATGTGGAGAATTCTATATGAGATTTGAGGGCCTGAGTGTAAGAGGTGTGTGATGCATATTATCTAATATCTATGTTTACAATGTATACGTTTTGTGCATCAAATTAATAATCTATTAGCTTCCGGATCAAGCGTCACATTTCATTATCATATTATATTGTAACAATTCAATACAGGTTATATTTGTACATCAAATATATAGTCAACTATCTTTCAGATCGGGCTTCATTTTTCATTTCCACATTATGTTGTAACAATTTAATACAGGTAATAGAGAGAGTACCCTAAAGATATAGATATTTGTAAAAGATATAAAGTCATTGTGTTGTTGGGATCAATTGTAGGAAATCTTTATAAAAAATGACCAATTTCTGTATCAAAATTCAGGCCTTTCTTGCAACAGTCCAGATTACAGATCCAGATCACTTCTCGTTGGCGTAACAGCTTTTCTCTATTGCCTCCCCTGGGTGGGGCCTTTACTAATTCCATTCCATAGTATGTTATTCCTTTTATACTTGTATTAGGATGTTTAGGATTAAAATGCTGTCCTAATAGATATCTTGTATCTTTGTTTTTCATTGTTCTCAGATTCTCGGAAAATTTGGTTTTGAGTGCTCTTACTGTACTTCCTACATAAAGTTTGGTACAGATACATTCGATCGCATACACCACAAAGTTTTAGTTACAGTTTATGAAGTCCTTCATTTCATAATTATTGCCATTTGGTAAAGTTATTTCCTTTCTGCCATTGTCTGCAAATATGCAGTAGTTACAGGTACCACATTTGTAGTTTCCCTTTAGCTTGTCTGTTGACCATCATTTTCTCTTTCTCTTAGTTGCTTTTTCAAGCACAAAATGTGAAGGACATAGGATTTGTTTCAGATTTCTTGCTTTTCGATATGTGATGCATGGATTCTCATCAATGTAATCTGTCAAGTAAGTATCAAGTTTTAGTATAGACCAGTATTTTTTCAGAATTTGTCTTAAGATCATGTTGTCCGAGCTGTAAAATGTGATGAATCTTATTGCATCTCTAGATCGTCTCTTCATTTCTTGAGGTTTGTTTTGTAGTAATTAATTTCTCGTGAGTACCTTATTTTTATTGTAAGCTTTCATTAGTTGTTCTTTACCATATCCTCTTTCTTGGAATTTAATGGTTGCTGTATCCACATGTTTGATCATTTAATTTTCCTGTGTACAATTTCTTTTAATCCTCAGGAATTCTCCATACAGTATGTTTTTAATGATGTGTTGTGGATGATTGCTTTCAGCGTGTCAGAGGCTATTTCCGGACGTTGGTTTGGTGTATAATGTGGATTGTATTTTATTGTTATCTATATACAATTCCAGATCTGGAAATTGTATTCGATCGGTGCTCTCCTCCATCGTTAGTTTGAGGTTATATTCATTGTTGTTAAGGAACGTGTGGTATTCTTGTAGAGACTTTTGGGTTCCTTTCTAGATGACTAAAACGTCATCTATATATCTCCCCCAAAATACAATGCTGTTTTCTTTGGTGAATGCCTGGTGATGCCATGCATGTTTAAGTTCAAAGTTCCCCATGTACAAGTTTGCCTAGAGCATGGTGAATTTAGACCCCATTGCAGTTCCTTGGCGTTGTTTGTAGATTGTGTTGTTGAATAGAAAGACATGTAGCCAGTCTGATAGCACAGCGAGTAGAGTGGTCGCTTTCACATCTGTGCAGAGCCTGCTGACACAGGTTCGAACCCCGACAAGGCCAAACTCAGCCTTTCATCCTACTGAGGTCGATAAATGAGCACCTGACAAGGGCAGTCAGCAGTGTGAGCAGTGAGCGCTGTTCGAGAGCGCAGTATTTCCTCACTTTCATTTGGAGGCGTGTGCTGAGAGGCGTGTGCTCTGGTGAGCCTCTGGCACTTAACCAGTACCCTCCGCGAAGCGGACCGCGAAGGGACTGACAAGGGCAGTCAGCAGTGTGAGCAGTGAGCGCTGTTCGAGAGCGCAGTATTTCCTCACTTTCATTTGGAGGCGTGTGCTGAGAGGCGTGTGCTCTGGTGAGCCTCTGGCACTTAACCAGTACCCTCCGCGAAGCGGACCGCGAAGGGACTGACAAGGGCAGTCAGCAGTGTGAGCAGTGAGCGCTGTTCGAGAGCGCAGTATTTCCTCACTTTCATTTGGAGGCGTGTGCTGAGAGGCGTGTGCTCTGGTGAGCCTCTGGCACTTAACCAGTACCCTCCGTGAAGCGGACCGCGAAGGGACTGACAAGGGCAGTCAGCAGTGTGAGCAGTGAGCGCTGTTCGAGAGCGCAGTATTTCCTCACTTTCATTTGGAGGCGTGTGCTGAGAGGCGTGTGCTCTGGTGAGCCTCTGGCACTTAACCAGTACCCTCCGCGAAGCGGACCGCGAAGGGACTGACAAGGGCAGTCAGCAGTCCGCGGTCGGCGGGAGGAGGAAGGAGAGGTCTGCAATCTGCGCGCGTCGAGGGAAGGGCTTTTCTTATCATGTCTGAGCATGTGCAGAGAGCCAAAAGGAAACCATCGGTGAACGATCCCGAGCCGAGAAATCTACGGAGCAAGAAGCAGCGATGTCCAGAGCTTCCAAATAGCAGTTTTACCGACGCAGCCGAACAGGTAACAGAATCCAACCTTTCGCCGGATGCACATCATCACCTCCCCCTACCAACACCTTTGAACAATGCAAAGACTCAATCACAACACTCAGAGTGTGTTTGTAGTTTCCCCACGACTGAGGGGAGGGGGGAGGAAACCTTCACCTCGGGGAAGGGTGTTATAGACTTCGCTATGACTAACAAACTACCCACGCCTAAAACTTTGCCCCATGTGGTAAAAGGGGGAACTAGGGAACTCCAAGCATCACCCAAGACAAGCCAAGTCCCACGTTTGGAACCCCCCCCTATTAGACTAGAGAACCAGTTAAGTCCGCTCGTTTCGGAGAGAGAGCCAGTGGACGACAATGGGAGGAAGGGGTCCTTGGGGGCTGGCCCACCCGATACGCCTGCTATGGGGGGGGAACAAGTGAAAATAATGATACACACGATGGGGGAAATGGACGACCTGCGAACACCGCCAGGCAGCGAAGAGACCCCTCTTCCCACATCATCATTTGAGCTAGAGGCTAGCTCCGTAGCTCTAGAACTTAGTCCCTCTACCTCCCTGAAGAGTCTGGTGCCAGCGGACAGGGTGAGACCATTGTTGCCTCAAGGGGAGGCCAGTTTAATAGACTCTCTAAACCCCCAGGACCACAGCGCCTTGGCCACTACAACTTTCTTCAGCCCGGTAGCGCTGTCCCAGCCGAACACAAGTCCTTTCCCCATCGCTTCTCCTGTGATCATCCTACCATCGAGTCCTCTATCTGATAGAAGGAGGACGGATCCCTCTGCTCACATAAAGACTCAGGGGAATCTAAAGAAAACGCTCCCCAAAAGACCAGCGCGCCCAAAAGCTCCGTACAAGAGAGGGGGAGTAGGAGGGAAAAAAACTCAACATCTGAATCCCCCAAATGCTATAATTACCCTCAAAGACTTTTTTGGCAAAAACTCTCGCCGTGAAGGGCGGGGACAGCAGGAATTCTCTGATGCGGAGCTGCTGGCCATAATGGAAGACACGGCCCTACATCTCTCAAATTTAATTCTACCTCCCAAACGTAAACCTCAGGCGGAAGAGGTTTCCAACATGACGGGGGTAGCGAAGCTACCCACCGGGCCGGCAAATGTCCTTCCCAGTAAGTCGTCACCAGGGCTTGAGTTTGGGCCTGGCGAGGAAGGAGACACTCAGGCTGATCCGGATGAGAGAAGAGTTCCTTCAGTGACAAGTGACGTTCTGGAAGTTGCACCAAGAGAAAAAGAGTGCTCTTTAGCTGCTAAAACACAGGACCTCGGTCGGCAGCCCGAGGAAGTCCAGGATAAGGATAGGAGGGGCTCGCGGGAGAGGAAGGAGAAGCCCTCGCCCCTTCCGGACTCGGAAGAGGGGGCAACCTCGTCGTTTAAATCATTCCTCCCTCCGCCGCCTCTTGAGTCGATCTTCCCCCCTTCCCTTAAAGGAGTCAAGGAGACAGGGCTAGGAAGCGGATTAGATAAATGTACCGGGAACGCACCGCACTTGAACTCCCCTGTGCTTCCTCGACGGAGGAGCGAACTAACTGCCAAACCGATGCCAGAAACACCTGGGAAAAAGTTAGACCCAATGACGATCTTGTCCACTGTTACGATAGCATTGGCTCCGTCTGGGAAGCTGTACGAATCGATCCACGAAACGCTTAAAGATCAAAACACTCTAATAGCATTGATGCACTCTAAACTCATCTATCTGGAGGGCTTCGTGCTGGCCCATAGGACTTGTGGACTTGACTTTCAAAATCCCTTGAGTAATAAGAGTGCTCAACATGCGGACGGGGACCTGATTGACACGTCAATGGTGCCCAAACAGGTTTCCTTAAATAATCAGGAGTCCCAAACGACGGAGGATGTCTGCAGTTCAGCTGATCTGAGGGCCACAAGGGAAAATACAATCTTCCCCCAGCCCCCTAGGATCGAGGCAGTGTCAACAAATCCGCAAACAAAGAACTCAGCAGGCACGAAAAACGGTGTAGTAGTTCTTGACCTCCCGGAAGATGGTCAGATTCAACCTGCAGAGAAGGGATCCAATTTTGCAGCTTTTCGGATCCCGTCAACTTTTGAAATCTTTAAGCATGTAGGAGTTCCCTATCCGGCCCAAGGAAGAAAAAAAAGAGCCCAGAGGGCGGCCAAACCAATACCAACTGAGTCGAGGAAAACAGCAAAGCTGAAACCGAACAACACAAGAGAATCAAGGATGGCAAATGATCCACCGCCAGTGCAAAATAGAAAAGTGTTCAAACTAATGCCAGCCGATCAAAATCAGGAGGATCCCCCTGACTCGGAGTCGGTTAGCGACTCAGATTCAATTGATCTTATCGACCTAAGCACATACTCGGTGGAAGAGGAAGAGATAGAGCTGTCGCCCCCAACCCAGCAAAAACGAAAAACCCCAGAGACTCGTGAAAACAGAGCTGCGGAAGAACCAAAAACAAAAGCCCTCCTTATGGACTCGTCAACATACACCCCTCGGGCAAAGAACAAGAAGAACTTGAGCCAGACCTCTAAGACAGGTCCAGAGGGACTGAGAACCAAGAAGGATAAATTCTCACACAAACCCATGGAAGAAAGGCGCTCCCCCCGGCCTATCACCAGGAAAAAGTGTGATAGTGACAACAAAAGAACTCCTATAGTTCTAAGAGAGAGGTCGCCGAGGGAAGCAAGAGACCGTAAAGAGAGAGCTAAGGTTGGAAGAGCTTCCACAGCAATTCTAAATCCGCATTATAAATCACGAGTCCACGAGCAGAGGAGGAATGAAAGGGGAGACGGGTCGGAGGGGGTCTCACGAAGAGCAGCTGGGGACCTAGAACCCCCAGGAAAAAAAGAAAAGACTACCAGGATCTTCAAACTCCAAAGGGTCCATGAAAAACAGGACAGTTGGATTTTGAACCGTAGAGCCCTGGCAAAACTATTTAGCGAGGCTCGTCTCTCACAAATCAACATTACAAAGGAGATTAACATTCTCGAGCCAAATCCCAATGGAAGAAAAGACAGCTCGTATCTCCACATTGACTCAAACTATATACAGCAACAGATCTGGGGGGAAAGGTCTAACCTCTTGAAATTGGGATTCGAGCTGCTTTATGTCGCGGACGACATTCTGGGGCCCAAACCACCCCAAGAGGGTGCTCCACGAAAAGCGACAAACTACAAGGTGAACGAACGAAGTTACGGTCGCCAAAGGCCGATCTCGCAAAACACGCGAAGACACGAACTACGAAGCGAAGAGGGGGGCTTCACTAACTTTGGCAAGTCAGAGGACACCCCCCTAGCAAGAAAGAGTTTCCAGCAACTATCTACCAGAAGAAGCAGAAATGAGAGGGAATGGGAACAAGACGAGAAGTCGATACCTTCTACTCGTCGAATTTTCCATCTAGTTGAACATCAACTGAGTGATAGAGGGGATCGCAAGATGCCTTCACGCGATCTGCAGTCCTCGAATTTCAATGATCAAAACGGAGATAAGCCAGAATCCTGCAGAGGTCCACAAAGAAGCAAGTAGCCACCACAAGGGCTAATCACGGACTTCTTTGGGGATACCAAGGCATTGTCGATATGGGATCCCCCCTCTCTAAAACTTGGGTCTTGGAACACTAGAGGCTATAAACATCTGACTGTGGAGTCAGACGTCGACCTTACAGGTTTCGACGTATTGTGTCTACAAGAAACTTGGTTAAGGGAAAAACCCACATTGGACGGTTACCATTTGATTCACTCGCCGGCCCTTAAAGAAAACATGGGCAGACCCAGATCAGGGCTTATTATCGCCATCAGATCGGGAAGTGGCCTTTACCTGAAAAAGATAGTCAAAACAACAGAGTTCATACTAGCGGTAATCCTTAACTGGAACACTTCCCGCAACGTGGGTGATAAGGCCCCACAGCGTGAGATTCTACTGGTGAACACCTATTGGAACCCTAAACGGGTGACTTGTGATAATTACATCAATCAAATGGAGACGATTATCGATGACTATCTAATATCGAGCACTGCCAACTACACGATCTTGGTTGGCGACCTGAACGTCGATTTAACCAAAGGATTAAATTCGTCTACGGAAAGATCTCGCAGATGGACAAATCTAATAAAGACTAGAGACATACATAATCTGCTACAAAGAGTACCCCCTAATGCAAAGGCTACTCCAACTTGGGAGAGAAATAATCAAACGGCCATCATTGATTACATTCAGGTATCAAGGAGCTTTTTAGCAATAAAGGAATCCTTTGAAGTGACCAGGACCAAATACAGTGATCATAACATCGTGAGTTTTTCTTGGGCCTCTCCAAAAGCAGAAGTCCGCTACACAAATGCAAATTTAGAAGTTAATCAAAGTGGCATACGACTGAAGATGTCCGTGTCTGCAATAGCTCAGTTGACACATCTGTACAAAGAAGAGAAAAATGGGAACCTCATTGGGACCATGGCATCGACAGATTATGTCTCAGTTCTCTCAACATTCGCCTGTAACAAAGGAAAGAAGCAGCCAATAGCAAAGCCATTTAATCATGTATTCAACCAGCAACTAGTAGAACGCAGAAAAAGGCTGAGAAAATTGAAGCGGGCAGCAGCTATCTCGGACTCTCCAGGGAAAAAAGAAGAAGCAACTCGGGCGGCGATCAACTACAAATCATGGTTAAGGTCATCGAAATACCAGCGTGCTCAAGATGACGCTGAGCTCATGTTACGAACTATTTGTGGCAAGAACGCGCGAGACTTCTGGTCCCTAATTAAGGGGGACTCGAAAGCCCTGAATCAAGCCCTTCAAAACTCAATAAGCGATGCAAGCTGGGTAGCTCATTTCCTAGACCTCTATGGGGTTCCATCATCATCTAAAAATCTACCTATTCCAGCTCAGCAGACAAAAAAGATCGTGTGGGCGATTCCGACAGATGTCGAGACGATTGAGTGGAAAATCAAAAAACTTAATAGCTCCAGAGCTGCTGGCCCGGATGGCATCACGAACTATGATCTGAAAAAAAATTTGAAAGCATGGTCAATCTTCATTAAAGAGGTCTTTATGGCATGTGTCAAGCTCTCTGAGATCCCACTATCATGGAAGAAAGCTCTAGTGGTACCTATTTTCAAAAAGGGCTCTAAAGATACTCCATCGAATTATCGCCCAATAGCGCTGCTAGACTCCATAGGCAAAGTTTTTGGAGCTCTACTGTTGGACAATTTTCAATCTTGGATACTTAAATCAGCCCTCCATGATCCGTTACAGGGAGGATTTGTGAAAAACATTGGCACGACGGTAAACATATTGGCTCTGAGCACACTGAAAGCCAAGGTTTCAGAGGGTCGGCCTAAGATATATATATGGCTTTTATTGACTTGGTCCAGGCTTTCGACCGTGTGGACCGTGGACTACTCTGGGAGAAATTAAATCATCATGCTTGTCCATCTGAGATTCTGGATCCAATAAAGGCCCTGTACTCAGAAACTTCAATCTATGTACGGTTAAACAATCTGGGCCGTCTCTCCTCCGAGATCAAGACAGAGAGAGGCGTTAAGCAAGGCTGCCCATTGGCTCCGGCCTTGTATAACGCCTATATAGCGGATTACAAGGAATACGAGGAGAGAGTACGAAGCTTTCCCCCGACATTGGGAACAAGCAAAATAGCGCGCCTGCTATATGCAGATGATATTATTCTCATGGACCTTACACCTATAGGCCTCCAGAGACAGATCAACAATCTCAATGCCTATCTCAAAGAAAACCATCTCCAGATGAATTTCGACAAAACCAAAATAATGACGTTTGGAAAATCGTCGCGTGATGCGGAGAAATTCGTCTGGGCAGTAGACAACCATCAGCTAGAAAAAGTGACCAACTTCAAGTACCTTGGGATCATCTTAAACAAAAGCTTAAAAGAAGTACCAATGCAAGAGAACATACTGACTAAAACTCGCCTTCTTGTAACCCAGGCTAGAGCGGTAGCGAGCAAATACGGCCGTTTCACATTAGTGCCAGTCCTGACCTTCTATAGAATGAAGGTAGTCCCCACTTTGACGTATGGAGTCGAAGCCCTACCCAACTTACCATTAAACTTTTGGGAAAAAGTGGAGGGACTCTTTTGGAAACACCTACTCAATCTGCCACAGTCGCTCCCAATGGTACTAATAAGGAGAGAGTTGTCACTGCAATCGCTGAGCTCCATTGTGGCTCGAAATGAAATCATGCTCTACCGAAAAATGCTACTACCCTCTCCGCCGTTGATACTAAAGGAAATACGTCAAGAAATAACAACAGGGTCGTGCAAAATGCTGCTGGACTGGTCACTAAGAATGACAACCCTCCTAGATTGGGCAAACAGCTCCAGTGACGAACTCATTAACAATCCGGTAAAGGTGAAAGTGCGCATTAAGGAGCAAGATTGGATCGACACATTGGAGAAGGCATCGACCTCGAAACTGATATCCGACCTACCCCCAACTTGGCAGAAAGTTAATTCTACTAAACAATACTTGTCGAAATGTCCTGACAAAAAAGTACGAGAGTCCTTCCTGCGAATTCGATTGAACACTATTCATACAAAGGAAGTTTTGTTAAGAAGGAACAAGTCGGAGGAAAACGGGTGTAGATTCTGCGAAATTGGGGACGAGGTGGAAACTATTAAGCACCTGTTAATGAAATGCCCGGCCGTGCTGACAGCACGCACACTACATCTCGGTCCCCTATTCAGAAATCTGCAGTTCTACGATGAAGAGGAATGGTGGTGTCGCCTAATCAGCGGAGAAAAGACGGCCTGGGTCATAGCAGTGGTGGGCTTTTTCCGTGCTATTGGCCTAATAATTCAATAAGGAAGGGACAGCAAATGGAAATCACGGCTCGAAAATCTTCTCTCTATTACCATTGCGGGAGATCTGAGAGAAACTTCATGACTTTTGCAGTTTACCCCGCCCTTATTTCTCGCCTTATCCTCTTTGTCTGCTGTTCTCTGTCCTCTCTTCCGACTGTGAGACCCCTTTAACACCAAGGTCCTCTCCTTTCTCTCCTTTTTCTTTTCTTCTTCTCATCTTTTGGCTTCAAGGACTCAAAACCTTGTAAAAATTGTTTTATACAATTAAATCAAGTAAATAAAAAAAAAAAAAAAAAATGAGCACCTCACACCGTGGGTAATAAGCAGTGCTCAGATACCTGAGGATTTGTAGAGCTATATAAATGCTGAATTAATGTTGTTCAATAAGAAGTTCAGCATTTCAAGAATCATATTATTTTGCTCCAGGTATGAGATTGATTTGCTTTTAGAAAATAATTAACATTTTCCACTCCTTTTAGATGTAATATACTTGTATATAGTGAAGTAACATCAAAGGTTACCAGTCTGTACTCCTCTTCCAATTAATTGAATTCAAGCTGTTGTATGAAATGTTTCATGTCTTGCACATATGAAGCTAGGCTTGCTGCCTGGGGTTGCAAATGTCGGTCTACGTAAGCTGATATTGCTTCGCTCACTGACACAATTCCATTAATAATCAGTCTGCTTGATTGTATTTTGTTGTATTTTTTATGTATTTTGGGTAAGAAGTAAATTGTTGCAAGTGCCGGGTGTTTATTTTTCATGTAGTCATACTCATCATCCGTCAACAATCCATTTTCATGCCAGTGGGAGCTCATGATAGTCCACTCATCCATTATGTTTGGCAAGGGGTTCTCCTTTAGCTTTTCGTAACATGTTTGATCATTCAGATGAGTTTCTGCCATTTTTATGTAGTCTGTTGTTTTCAGAAGTACTATCTTGCCTCCTTTATCCGCCTCTTTCACTGTTATTTCATCATTGTTACTTAGATCATAGATGGCCATTCTTTCTTTGGCGTTTTTTTCCTAGATATGTGGTTCCTCCTTAGGTCTTGCTGCACTGCTAGTACAAAGATGTCAATCGCATTTTCCATTGATGTTTGCGGTATACATTTTGATTTTTGCTTTAATTTTGATGTTTCTATTAACCCAATGTCGATGTTCAGGTCTGACATAACTGTCTCCATTGTGTGTATATCTTGTATTTTTCCAATGTTTAGTAGGTTGGCCGTATGTTCGGTTTCTAACACTGTTAAATCTGATGGTTGTTGCTTTTCAATGGATGGTTGTTTCGGTTTTATTGATGAGGCAAATAATGTTTTCAATTTTAAGAGTCTGCTGAACTTGAAGAGATCTAAATTCATTTGAAAATGTTTGACTGATTTGTTGGGCTAAAGGATAGTCCTTTGTTCAGTGCCATTACCAATTCTTTAGATAGATCTGTATTGGCTAAATTGGGTACTAGGTTCTTTTCTGGTGGAGATATCTGGATCTTGTTTGCATCCCTGAGTTTTGATTTTCTCCTGTTTGATCTGTTCTTGCTCCTTCTGCCCCTCTTTGTTGGCACCATTTGTGTTTCGATTTTGTTGGTGCTGGTTTCTCAATTGTTGTGTACTTTGGTAGAGTGGGTATGTTCTTGACTATCTATATTTTTGGTATTCTTCTTATGAGAGATACATATTCAATCAGAGCTCCCAATGGCCACACGAAACTGATATAAAGATGCAAGGACACATCAGGTAAGCTTCAACTGAAGATTTATTAAGTATTCTTGCAAAGATACCCAGAATGTTCTCCCATCTCAGGCCCCCACCCTCTTTCTTTTCACAGAACACAGAGCCTGCTTTACCCATATACATTCCTTCCTGGTGTTACACATTCTTAAGACTCTTCACAACAAATGTCGTTTCCTTCTTTCAAAACATCCTGCTTCTCACCACCATAACCTGATTCAGATTCCACACATGCCCCCTTTTTACTCTCACCACACCATCCATCACTCTCTCCACCTGCACAGGCTTGGAATATAATGGGTCACCTTTCTTCCTTGCCACTCCTTTCTCGATCCTTACTCGTCTCCACATTGCACCTCCACTTTAATTTCTCACCTCTTCTCATTCTCACTCAAAATCCATTCATCTTTCTTCTTGCTCAACTTCCCTCTCAAAATCTTCACCACACAATCCGACTCTCTCTGTTACGCTCACCTGACTCCCACAGAGGCGCCGGTCTGATCTGGGCTGCTGCGGCCTCCTCCAGCATAATGCGTAGGGCCGAGATGTGTCGTTTGTCTGGCTGGTAGGAGTACTCTTCTGTGAATGGAGAAAGGGGAATTAACCACCCATGGAGTTGAGCGTAAATTCCCCCCACCCCCGTTGTTCTCCCAACTGACCACCTCCGATGTCCCCTCTAAAGTCTCACCTTATGGTTTGAAGGGGTGAGCTCTCCATCCTGCTTCGAGCTCAGGGGTGCATGATGGAGTAGTTGCTCCACTGGTTGAAGGAATTTTGAGTTCCAGGGCTATTTGACTCTCCCGGCTAGACGCCGTAAGTATGCAGTTCGTAAGAGTTCAAATGCCTGACCATCACTCCTATCCAATCCCGTAATCTGTGGTCTTCTCCTTTATTTAGGTGCTGAGAGAAAACCAGAGTCGAGGAGTTATACCTCCGGAGGTAAAATTAGGTAAGTCTGTGGCGGGAGGTGGCTCCCCTTGATTGTCCTTTTGATTCACCCTGTTGTGCTTTTGTTTCCCCTTACCTTAGGGGCCGGGGTACGGCGATGGTGCAGTGGGAGCTGCGCCGATCCGAGGAGAGGAATGGTTCCCCCGGTGGTAAATCAGGTAGGTCTTAGGGTGGTAACCAGTATTCCTCTATATGTTCCCTTGGCTCACCTTATTGTCTTTATCTTCCCCTAGGTGCCGGACTGCGGCGGGAACATGCGGGAGGCTGCGGTGAAACGTGAAGATGCTGCAAGGAACGGTGAGTGCAGCGCGGCGCTGCTGCTGGCGATGCAACGTGTTTTAAAAATAAAGTCTTTCCTTTGGTTCGACGATGCGATGGCTCTGGAATCAGGTAAGAAGCTGGTAAATGTTCTGGTTCTAACCTTTATCCTTCTTTCCCTTGTTTCTAGGTGCTCCGGGTTTGAGGCGGGCGTGGCTGAAGTCTGGATGCTGCTGCAGGCACGGTGAGCATTACGCTGCTGGATGCAGAATAACACGAAGCGTGTGCTGCTCTTTGGGCGTGGTTTAAATAGCCCCCAAAGTAGTTCCAGGTAAGTATTCCTCCACCACCACACCCGAGTGGCAAAAGAGTCCCTAGGTAAAGTAGTCCCTTCTAGGCCTCTTGAGGGCTTGGATCCCTTGCAGCATGGTCTGCATCAGGTAAGTCCAGATAAGTGTTCCCCTTATGAGCCTGGCGCCTATGGCGCCAGGACTGAAGTCTCATATGAGCCTGGCGCCAAAGGCGATCTGTGTCCAGATCTGTGTCCAGATGGCCCCTAACAGGGGTCGCTGGGCCTTTCCCCAGGAACATGATGTCTGCTCCCGGGGCTGCTGGACCTGGTCTGGTTACGCTTGAAAATATTCACCAATTAACTGCGTCCGTTTATTCATAAGAATACTTTTAGGCAAGAATTCCCTTGCAAAAACCTCCTGCACAAACTCCACCACAGCTTCACTAGTAGCCTCTCTCACAACTCTATACTCCATCCATCTGGACAATAAGTCCTCCAAAACAATAATGAACTTTCCTCATCCACCTCCCATCTCAACCGGACCTAGGACATCCATGGCTAAGTCTCCCCACACTCCCTTAGGCAGCACTGCCTTCACCAGGGTCTGCACACCGGCACATTGAACTTTTCCCATCCGTCCACAGTTCACACAGTTCACACAATCTGTCACCCTTCTTTCCACATCCTGCCATTGATAAAAAAGATGCCAGGACATAGCAGGTAAGCTTCAACTGATGATTTACTGAGTATTCCTGCAACGACCCACAGCACGTCCTCTCATCTCAGGACCCCACCCTCAACTGCTTTAAACAGAACACAGAGCCTGCTTTATCCATATGCATTCCACCCTGCGGTTCCACATTCTTATGACTCTTCACAAAAGAGACTTCGACAAAAGATGGTCCACTGCCAATTTGCCAACTTCTCAGATGTAGAAGCCATCTGCTGCAGGATGATGGAGGGATGAACCTCATCCACATTTAGGAAACAACTGCTAAAGATGTCCCTACCTCTAGATGACATGATATGATATGGCATTTTTAATGCGCCTATACACAAGTGTTTCAAGGAACATCATCAAGCCGGCAAAAGGGTATGAAAGAGTGGCTGTGCAGGCTGCCTCCATGGAAACTCCAAAGAAGAAGATGGAGAAAGAGGAGACAGTAGCAGCATTCCAGTCCTCCAGAAGTCCCAAAAGTCTTCCGATGATGCCCCAAACAGTGCTTGAGAGTGACCAACAACCAAACAATCAGCACGTTCGGCAGTTCACCAGATCAATGAGGATGTGCCACAAATGTGGTTTTGCATTCCCACACACAGGAGTCTGCCCAGCGATTAACCAACAGTGCGGAAGGGAAAGTCATTTCCAGACTGTCTCAGAGAAGGCAGGCCATTCCCTAGGCATAAGAGTACCACACACAGCCACCTGGAGACCCCCGTTCAAGACATTGCGAAACTCCGAATGGCAGCCCCGGCAACCCCCACAGCAAGGTCTGTGCAGGTTTGTACAGTCAATGGAAGAAGTACTGAACTACAAAAATGAACATTATTATGGGCCATATTTATTTATTTATTTATGTATTTATTTGTATAGCGCACTTGCAGCCCAGAGGCATCGTGGCAATGTTACATGAGGTGTATAAACATTTTTCAGTAGGAAGGTTACATGTGACCGTAAGGTCTCTTAGTTGCAGGTCAGCAGTAATACATACACAGAGTTTAATCAGACATAAGAAAGCAATTGGGTGATATCAGATGAAGAGTTTTGTTTTGATTGCTTTGCGGAAGGCTTGGTGAGACTCAATAATTCTTAGGTTGGGTGGAAGGGCATTCCATTGTGTGTCGGCTATCGTGGGAAAGCTGGATCCGCCTGCATGGGCCTTTTTGGTTTTAGGAACAAGGATAAGGTTAGAGTACCCCTCTCTGAGAGGTCTTGTGGCGGTTTGTTGACAATTCTCTGGACAGGTATGGAGGAGCAGCATTATGGAGGCATTTGTGTGCCAAGGAGAGTGTTTTGAAAATAATTCTCTGTTTGACAGGGAGCCAGTGGACCTGTGTCCTGATTTCAGAGATGTGGTCTTTCCTTGAAGTCCCAGTGGCTGCCCTTAGGGCATAGTTTTGAGCCAGTTGTAGTTTAGCAAGGTTTTTTCAAGAGGTCCCCGATAGGAGGGCGTTGTAATAGTCGAGTCTGGAGCCATAATGGCTCTGGGAATGGTGAGACAGTTCTATCGTGATAGGAATGGTCTGGCTGCGTTGATAATTTTAGCGTAGAAGGCTGATGAGGTGGCAATAGAATTCACTTGTCTGTCCATGGTGAGGTTTGAGTCTAGGTAGACGCCAAGTGTTTTAACATTGTTGGAAACCTTGATAGGTTTGTTGTCAATAGTGAAAGAGGAGTATTCCTGACCGAGGTTACCCAGGGTAGTGGGTGAACCGATAAGTAGGAGTTCCGTTTTTTCGCTATTAAGGCACAGCCAATTGTCCGCCATCCAGGATTGGATGGTCGAGTAGATAGCAGTGAGATTAGACATGTCCGTTTTATAGTCCCCTGTGAGTGGGATTAGCACCTGTGTGTCATCCGCATAATTAGTGTATGAGATGCCCAATGAGTCCAGGATGCTAAACAAAGGCCTAGTGAAGAGGTTATATAGCGTTGGCGCTAGGCAGGACCCTTGTGGTATCCCACATTTGATGAGGCTAGGGAGGGCGGAGGCTGAGTCAGAGAAGACTTTCACAGCCCTATCTTGGAGAAATGAGGTAATCCAGTCACAGGCTTTGGGGGAGAAGTTAGCAGCAGAGGCGAGATGGCGGCAAAGGGTGTTGTGATCGACCAAGTCGAACACGGCTGATAAGTCAAGGAGCAAGAGGAGTGCCGGTTTGCCTATGTCTCTAAGGTTGTCCATTTGGTTCTTTAGGTCAAGGAGGGCTGATTCAGTGCCATGTCCTGGGCGGAAGCCTGATTGCCGCCGGCCTAGGAGATGGTTCTCCTCCAAGTATTTTTGAACCTGTAAGCATGCAGCTTTGTCGAGAATTTTTGGGACCGTAGTGATGGGCCTATAGTTCCCAGGGATGGCAGGGTCAAGTGATGGCTTTTTTAAGAGTGGGCGTACCCAGGCTTCTTTGAGATCTTTGGGAACAGGACCTGACCTGAAGGAATAATTAATGAAGGCTGTGAGGAAAGTTGCGAGGGTGGGAGCAGAGTCTTTAATGAGTTGGGCTGGGCAGGCATCGCCCTTACAATTAGAGGGTTTAATTGATTTGAACAGGTTAATGACCTCCGATTCTGTAATATCATTGAAGTCGAAAGGGTGAAATAGGTTTGGGTCTGGTGAGGTGGGCACTCGGCTGTGCTGGCTGGCTATTAGTGTTTCAAGAGCTTTTTGGTGGCCAATGATTTTGGTCTGCAGGGTGTTCAGCTTGTCTAGCATTGCAGACGGAATGCTGTTATACCAACTTTCATCCTTGAGGAGCGTGGGTGGAGGGGTGGAAGGTTTTTCCAGCTCTCTGAAGATACAAAATATTTCTTTGGAATTTGATTTGGCGTCATTAATCCTTGAGTTAAATGAAAGGGCTTTGGCTTTGATGACATTATTTTTGTATGATTTGGAGATGACCTTGAAGGCCTCCCTGTTTGATTCTGAGGGGTTGGCTTTCCAGGTAGAGAGGGCGGATCATTTTTCTGAGCGTTGTTTAAGCAGCTCATTGGAAAACCAGGTATTGGCATGTTTAATTTTCTTGGCTTTCTTAGGGACCAGAGGGGTGATGGCGTCGACTGCTTTGTTGTTGATGTGTATGAAGGTGCTAGCTAGAGTATCTGAGTTATTGGAGGAGGGCGCCTGAAGCGCGGGCACCATTAGAAATGGCGCCAGATTTTCCGTTGTAAGTTTGCGTGAGCTCCTGGCGAGTGCTGCTGGACATGGGGTGATGGGGATCGAATGCTTTTTCTTAGCGGTGAGATTGAACTGGATATAGTGGTGGTCGGACCAGGGAATAGGGGTATTGGCGGTGATTAGAATAGAGCAATTGTGCTGGTTGATCCAATCCAGAGTGCGTCCTTTAATGTGAGTGGGTTCAGAGATGGTTGGTGCAAAACCTAGGGTGATTAGAGCTTTGTTGAGGGCTTTGGCATGGTGATCCTTGGGGTCATTGAAGTCCAGGTTTAGATCGCCCAGGAGAATGATTTGGGAGGTCTTTTTGATATTATCCGGCAGGGAGTGGATGAGAGAATCTTGGAAGTCGGTACATGGGCCAGGAGGTCGATATACAATGTGCATGCTGATGGTGCAGTTGTGGGATAGGTTGACTTTGAGTGGGAGGTAGTCACAGCTGTGTCCAAGCTGTCCCGGTGCTTCCCTGATGCTGAGGGATTCCCTGGCTATGAGGGTGACACCCCCACCTCTCTGGTCGGTACGGTCTTTCCTGTAGATAGCGTAATCTGCGGGGATGGCTAATGAGAGGGCAGGGCCTGAGCTATCATTCAGCCAGGTCTCGGGGACTACAAGGATGTCGAGGTTGTTTTTGATGATAAGGTCGTGAATGTCAAGGGGATGCGCTGGTATGGAACGTGCATTAATCAGTGCGCATCTTAGAGTAAGGTCAAAATGCTGTGTGGTGGTGTGTGGTGAAGGCTGGGGAGTGACATGGGATGGCACAGAAATATAATGTGGCTCAGTAATAGTTTCAGTGGGGGCAGGATCAGTGCAATCAAAATGATTGGGCATACATGGATGAATGGGCACAGGCAGTGCAGCAACTTGATTAGGCATACATGGGTCAATGGGCATAGGCAGTGCAGCAAAACGATTAGGCATACATGGGTCAATGGGCACAGGCAGTGCAGCAACATGATTAGGCATACATGGGTCAGGCAGTGTGGCAACAGGGTCACAATCAAAATATGTCAAATACCCGGCATACACTTACCCATATGAAGGACTGCACATCTCATATCCAGAATATACTGACGCGCCACAGGACCTATACCGAGAATACACAGATGAGTATGTCAATTTGATGCATGAAGTTCCAGAAGCAGAGGAAGTGACATGGGAGGTGTCAACCACTGCTTTCTCATTGACACAGGAGCCACATTCAACATCATGGGTGAACAGGAATTTCTCTAGACGGCGAGCAAAAGCATATTGTCCAGGTACATGGCAAGAATATTTCAGCGGCGTGCCAATACACCCCTGCTGTCCATAGGGAAGTTATAACGCACGTTAGTACACAGAGGAAAATCAACTACAGCCCCCATTCACGTGTTGAGAAGGCCCACAAGAGGACACTGTCTACTCAACTACAAGACAGCGAAAGAACAAGGGCTCATAGATGTCCACTACCAGGGGTCAGACGTGGTAAGCTGCATCACACAGACTGCAGATGAGATCATGGTGATATCCAGGATGGATATTGCTCCCATATCAAAGGAATCAATATGTAAGACTTTCCCTGATCTCTTTCGTGGACCATGTTAGGGAGAATTCTCATTTATGGCTAATTTCCCTCACCTAGTGAACCCCCCAGCAGCTTTGCTGGACTTCTGGAGTTTATTTTTTTCCACTTGGCAAGAGTGAGAGCTCTTCCCCACTCTTACCTTTGTTTTGCTATGTGTTTCTACCTGTTTTTGTGATTGTGGACTTGAAGTACACCACTTCAGTAGCCCCCTTCTTTTTGTGTGTCACACAGCACCTTCAGTGCCGTGGCACAGGGTTGTCTTTGAGACTTCCCTCGCCTCCATTTCTGAGGTGACTACCGTCACCCAGAAAAGGGTAAAATTACCACTAACTTGACTTAGTCAATCTACCACAGATCCAGTACACCCCATCTTCCATGGAGTACTGGAAAGGGTTAATTTGTATCCCTTTTTATCTGTACTTCCTAGAGCATTGTTTCGCTCTTTTAACATTTAGACTTGGCTGGTGGCAGTGGTATCTACCCTAACTTTTCTACCGCGATTATATTAGATACACGTGGTACTGTTCTTGGCTATTATATTAGCCTCAAACATAAACCCGCTTGACCAAATCGTCTTTCTTTTGGCTCCGGTTGGATTTATACGCCATTTCTTTTTGTTAAAGTCCTTCTTGTGTTTTACTTTGCGTGGCAAACTAGGATCGCCTTCTTTGTTCACTGTCTTTTTGCGGGCTTCTGCTCAGACGCCCTCCTCAAGGCGCCTGGGTGTTTAGGTGGGCTGAATGTGAGGGAGGGGTGTGGTCACCCCCTGCACAGGGTATCCTGGGAAACCCAAGTCGCACTTTGTCATGATTGGCCAGGGTAGTTGTCCGGGCCGAACAACCCTCCTGCTGGGTGATTGACAGCCAGGCTGTGTGAATGGGGTTTTTTCGCATAAAAGGCAGGTCTCTTGGGCTAGAAGTCAGAGAGTCGCCACTGGAACTACAAGGAACCGAAGAGAAGCGGAGAGAATGACGGCTGCTGCAACTACCCCGTCCCGGTGAAGCCCTGCTGCAGTCCTGAGCTGTCTTCCCTTCAACGACTTAGAGAAGATCCAGTCCGGAGTCTTCTTCCCTTGAACTTGGTGGGGATAACCAGCTCATCTTCTACAGCCAGAGGAACCTCTTCCTTGGTCGAAATCGCTGCACGCTGCTGTAGTGGTCCGGATAGCCATCTGAAGAGCCTCTCCTGTTTTTAAGGAGCACACCTTTTATTCCTCGTCGCTGCTGCTGGCTTCATCCATGTGTGGTGCAGACCCCCTTCAGACGTCCTCCTTCACAACGAAGCTCCAGGAATCATGGGTCTGCGGGAAACCTTCAGGAACAACTGCCAGGGCACCAGCTGGACCATTGGAACAAGGTACTGTGTTCTACTTGAGGAAACTGGGTGAACCCCTTTTCTTCATTTCCAAGGCTTGCCCTTGTCTTCCCTCCTTCTTATGACTTTTGCTTCCGAACATTGACAATATCGAAGTACTTTTTGACTACGTTGAATCGTGAACTGTCTGACTGTGTGATCTTCGGCAACAGGCCCCGGTGTCTTTCGACCCTGGTTCCGGCCCTTTGACTTTTGAACTCCTGTCTCTGAGTGTTTCTTGATTCTGCCTGCCTAACCAAAATATTGCCTGTGATTTTTGCCTGCAACTCCCTCTGGGTATCTCAGGTGCTAAGTGTGTTTTACCCCGGTAGCATTTCATGTCACGGATACGCGTATATTTAGTAGACCGAACTGTCAAAAAGTGATCGCAATCGTATTCGCGGTTACGTGTTTTGTTCGTAACACCGGTTCATTCAAACACAGGGTACTTACCTTGAGACTTACTGTACAAAGTGAATTGGTTAGTTGCAGTATATTTAATGTGTGGTTATTATTTAAGTTTAATAGAAGTGTTGTGTTTGTAACGAATGGTTTAAAAATAAATGTACTTATATTTTTCTTCCTGAAACCTTGAGTCAATGTTTGCTTGAGTCACACTAATTGCGGTCCCTTTGTGTAATCTCTGCTACTGCTCATATACTCTTGAGATAAGCCTGGCTGCTCCGCCACTGCTACCACTCTTGCATAGTAGTACAGGCTTGTACCAAAGGTAAAACTTGTATTGCCACCTGTAGTCTTAATTGTGTGTAGTGGTCCCTAAGGGCACTGTACAGGATTCTGCCTAACAGACTAGGGAAGCTAAAAGGGACTGCCGTGAAGCTACATATTGACAAAGGTATGCATCCAGTCCCTTAACACCCTAGGAGTGTAGGCTTCCATTTTCAGCAGGCTGAATCACAAGAGCTTTGCCAGCGGCTGGAAAATAGCATGAATGAGAGGACTGAGGATCCCACTCCTGGGATATCTCCCTTGGTGGTGGTACCCAAGGAGGGTGGACGCATTTGCCTGTGCATTGATATGAGGGTTTCCAGCACTGCAATACAAAGTGAAAGACACCCAGTGTCAAATATAGAAGACGGGATCGTCCAACTGAATAGGGCCACAGGGTTATCCAAACTTCACTTAAACCAGGGTTGTCATCAGCTGGAGCTACACTCTACATCGAGGATCATAAAAACATTCTCCACTCATGATGACCTTTTTATATACAAATGTCTTAATTTTGGTATTTCCTCCACAGAGGAAATATTTCAGGAGGCCATCAGCAAGTCTTTCTACTGATACAGTCAGCATTCAGCTACAGTGATGACATTCCAGTCTATGAAACATCCCAGGAAGAACATGATCGGGCCTTGTGGGCTGTCTGCTAGGTGCTTCAAGCAGCTGGGTTGTCTTTAAATGTGGACAAATGCAACATCAACAATCAGGACCTCAGGTTCTTAAGCCATATCTTGTCAGATATAGGCATGCGCCCGGATCCCAAGAAGGTCTGCACCATCAATGACCTGGTGATGCCAACCCAAGTATCAGAAGTGAGATAATTTCATGGCAGGATATTGTTCTAGATAGCTACCTAATTACGCGAGAACAACATAGCCACTATGGCAACACCTCAAGAAGAAGGTAATCTTTCAGTAGTCGGGGGAGTACCAACATTCATTCAACAACAGGAAAATGCACCTTTGCAACTGCCAAGCAACTTGTGTATTTCACCCCATCGTGGCACACTGAAATCATTGTAGATGCCAGTCCATTGGGCCTAGGGGCCATCCTGGCTCAGAGTAACACTGAAGCATCCATGCCGCGGTACAGATCACCAGGCGCTACTATCGCTATTTTTAGAATCCCCAAACAAAGATGCTGCTGCGCATTTAAAGATGTGGAATCAACCTGTAGGAGTATGATGACAACATTATACACCAACCTGGGAGAGAGCAGAACCCAGCTGACTACATCTCAAGCCATCCAGGACATAGGCTGCAGGGGCAGAGGAAAGGTGATGCCAAATACATCCATTATGTCACTACAAACACCCTCCCACTGGTGCTCACAATGGAGGAGTTCACACAAGCTTTAGAAGAAGACCCGTCCACTGCCATAGCAGTGGAACTAACTAACAATAACACATGGAGAGACTACACGAGTCAGCTCAAACACCATCCCAAGGCAAACAGAGAAGCTGGCCAAAATACACACGGAGCTCGCAATGTCGAGCCAACAGGTAGTGTTATGATAGTTTGGTTGATAGTTCTGGTGTCACTGCAAAGGAAAATAGTGCACACAGCTCATAAGGGATATATAGAAGGACAGAATACGAAAAATACCCCTGCAAGAAACAGCGATACCTGAGAGACTGTGGCATAGGGTTGCAATGGATTTTTATAGGCCTATAGAGACAGGTGAACATCTACTAGTAATGACTGATGAGATTTCGAGATTCCCTGTGGTGAGCGGAAAACACGACAGGTTTCTCTCATGTAGGTGCTGTCATCGATGAGGTGTTTAGTGAATGGGGAATCCCACACACAGTAAACATGGACAATGGTCCTCCGTTTAATGGAAATGCTTTTAGCAGGATTGCATGACACATGGAGTTTGTGCACCAGAAGATCACGCCCCTCTGGCCACAAGCCAACGGGATGACGGAGAGATTTATGGCAACAATCAAGAGGACAGTTCACTAACTCCTTATTGACGGGATGCCCATTCAGCAGGCTAAGTGCAGGATGCTAAGACATTAGGAACACAACATCATGATGCAACACGGAAGACACCAGCTGAACTCATGGTGTCCTACCAAATAGGTCCAAGGTTAGACTCCCGCCAGACGGAAGAGAGAGAGATGTCGAAGTTCTGGAAAGAGATGCCCAGGTTTAACAGCAGACGAAGGAATGGACGTACTGGATTAGAGGAACCAGACCGAAGGAATTTAACGTAGGAGAGGAAGTGTTGCTGAGACAAAGGGTATAAAAGAAGTCAGACTCAAAGTATGCAGCCACACCATTACAAATAGTAGAGGTGAAAGGGACAATGGTAAAAATCAGAATGATCGGCAGGAAATAACAAGAAATGCTTCATACTTCACACTTATTAAGAGGGCAGGAGGAAGATGGAGGAGTGAGCAGTCTATATGAGGGAGGGTTAGGGGACCCAAGACATCCACTAGAGGGAGCCAAGAGTCCAAGCAGGCTGGAGGAGCCAAGGAGGTCCTGGAGGAGATCCCCTTGGCAAATGATATGGGTCGACCTCAGAAGATGATCAAGAGGCCACGCCGACTGTAAGAAGGAATATGAGACAGTCCCAAGGCGATACGTGAGTGGTGGTGTTGTGTATGACACTGGCCACTTTAAGATAGAAGGAGAGTAATAAGGGGAAGAATCACATGGGGTGAAGGATCCGCGAAGAAAGGGAAAGATGGGGCAGATAGTATGAAGAGGAAAAGTATAAAGAGCGTAGTATTACATCCTCCATACTTGTGTTGGTGTCCGTTATTTACTAAGCAGGACCAACAGTTTCCAAGAGTGAAAAGTTATTATGCCTTGGAATATTGTCTCTTGTCATTCCGAGATGCATGTTTATCCCTTCTGTTTCTAGATTATAGTTTCGTGTCTGGCATTTATAATGCAACTATGTCGCTGATAAACCATTGCAACTCCCCCCTTGTATCATAGACTATATTCATGTACTCGTTCCATGCCTCTAAATCAAATAGGGCCTAATTTACAAAACGTTTTCCAATGGGATTATCCCATTGAAAACGCTTTTGTAAATTAATCAAAAATGCAGCGGTAACGCTATTACTGCTGCATTACCACTCTGCGCAATTCTGAGTTTGGGTAGAAAGTTGGAGATTTACCTGCAGCCTGCAGCCGGAGGTTAATCTCCAGATTTAAGCCCATTTTCGGTGCTATTATTGCCAGCGCTAAAAACCCCAAAGAGTCCTATGAACTCTTACAAAAATGGGGACTTACAGCCATACCGCAACTCGGGATCGAGGCGTTAATAGCGCCAGACCGAGTTGCAGTAAAGCTATTTCCATTGGCGGTATCCCAGCACAATTATCGCGGGGATACTGCCAAGGCTCTGATGATGCTCTTAGTCTTTTCAGCAAGTTCTATTTAGGGGTAAAAGGAAAACAATTGTGATTTACAAATAGAAAGGCAAGCATGAACAATAAATTAAAGTACACCATACAGATCCATGCGTGTAGTTATCTAAAACAACACAAAGCCACCTATACCACTTGATGGATTGCAATACTCCATTACCTCATTCTGCCCTCAGGGTTTCTTTACTCAAAATACACAACGTTGGGATTTGTTACATGGCCTATTCGAATGTTTGCATTTTCCCTTGACAGCCTAAGAAGCAAGGAGTCCTGGCAGCATTTCCGGAATTCCCGTTCAATTTATCTTATTATTTATTTAATGTGATTTAGTTTAAGTAACTTAAACTTTACACATATCATAAACAAACATACACAATGAATAAAACACAGAAAAAAGAAAAAGACAGAATAAACAACAATATTGATACATATACATCTTCACATGAATACAAAATTAACAAAATACCTTCCTATATCAATAACAAGAAATATTAAAAAGAAATAAATGTTACCTATAAATGTTATACTGGTATTCAAATCAGGTTATCTTCAGTCAAAATTAATATAGTTACTTTTTATCACACTTTATAGCAGAGGGCCCAATCTGGATTCAATCCTTGTCCATAAATTGTATAAGGCCACTAATAAACTCATATTCCCAGAGTTCATGCAGTATTGCCAATTTATCTAATCCGTTAAATTTTCCGAAATCCCTTTAAATTTTCCTAACTCCCTTTTTGGCATTAGCCGCTATCTGTAGCTGTATTTTTATAGTTGTATGATACTTTAAACACTCTTATAGAATTTCAGCAAGTTCAATTTTACTGTTTAATCTTTCTATATTGTAAGTGTTTTATTTGTATTAAATATGTGTTAAAGGTTTGTAATTAACCAATATGCACAATTAAAAAAACGGCCTCTCATTGTGAAATGGACCCCCATCACCAACGTTGTGCATGGGAGCCTGTAATGCAGTAGATGTATGCAAGGAGTCTGGTCAATGCATGTTTTGCATGTTTTGCACTGGTGAACAGTCCCCAAGAAATTCACAACGCTTCATGTTATGTTATGTTATGTTATGTTACTTGGCATTTATATAGCGCTCTATATATCATTAGTATGACCTCAAAGTGCTGGTAGGTTGAACGCCCTTGGAAACCATAGTTCTGCTCAGTAGAGAGGGATAGTGTCTTAGGGTGCGTGGGCGCACCAGATATGTGTGCAGCTGATGTAGTTGCCGGATGGTAGCTGCATCCTAGCGTTAGGTGTGGTGATGAGGATATCAGATAGATGTGTGCAGTCTGGTGGGTGGACACCCAGACTGGGCTTTGGCTCCGTTAGGCCTGAAGGACGTATATGTTAGCAATTAGCCGGAATGTGCTCAGCTAGCTGCGTTTTATAGGGTGATGAGGTGATCATGGGGTCAAGTTTGTATGTGGACAGCTAGGCCGAACTAGTTAGGGGTATAGCTGTGTTCTAGTTGAATGATGGTGTATACTAGAGAGTAAACGTAGTGATGTGATGTGATCATTTTATTTAAGGTGCCTGAGACCAGGTACGTGAGCAGGAAAGCAGGGAGCAGATCAACATACAGACATATAGACCGGGGGCTGGGTTTATAGCAACAGGAGGGGGATACGGATACAAAGCAACAGGAAGGGAACTGGGAAGCAGGTTAACATTTACATTTGTGTTTCATCCGCTCTCTCGGTTCCATCCACTCTGTCCGTTCCATCCACTATGTCCGTTCTGTCCAGTCTGCCCGTTCCGTCCACTCTGTCCATTCCATCGACTCCATCCACTCTATCCATTCAGTGCACTCTGTTCATTCCAGCTACTCTTATTCATTCCATCCATTCCATCTATTCTGTCCGTTCCCTCCACTTTGTCCATTCTATCCATTCCGTCCACTCTATCCATTCTATCCACTTTTATTTATTCCATGCATTTCATCCACTCTATACATGCTATCCATTTCATTTACTCTATACATTCCATCCATTCCGTCCACTCTATCCATTCCATCCACTCTATCCATTCCATCCATTCCGTCCACTCTATCCATTCTATCCACTCTTATTCATTCCATCCGTTTCATCCACTCTAACCGTTCTGTCCACTCTTTTCGTTCCGTCTATTCTGTCCAACTCTATCCATTTGACCATTTCATCCATTTGATCTGTTCTATCGATTTCATGTATTCTATCCACTCTATCCGTTTTGTCCATTCTGTCCATTTCATTCATTCCATCTGCGTTATCCATTTCATCATTCCGTCCACCCCTCATGCTGCCCGCAGCTGAATGGTACACAGTGATGAACGTGTGGGGCATGTTAATATTTACATTCACGTTTCTGTCTAGATGAGGTTCATGCTAGTGTTCACAACTGCACCCAAGTGGGGGACATACCAACATTTGCATTTCTATCCAGAAGCGACTCAGGTCCTGTCAGGTCTGGTGCAGGCTAATGTTCAGAATTCTACTGCGGCATTGCCAATATTTACAATCATGTCTGGGTCTGGCGTAGGCTAATGTTCACAACTCTAACTAAGTGGGGCAGGCTACTGTGTAGAAATCTAGCTAAGTGTGGCATTGCTAACATTCACAGTCCTATCAATAAGTGACGTAGGCTAATGTACACGATTATAATCAAGTGCGAAATTGCTATCATTCACAATCCTACCTAGAAGTATATGCGACCCTGGCTACTGTTAAAAATCTAGCTAAGTGTGGCATTGTTAACATTTATGATCATATCTAGATGCAACGCAGGCTACTGTTTACAAATCTAGCTAAGTATGGCATTGCTAAAGTTCACAGTCTTATCAATATGTGATGCACGTCCATGTTCATATCTCTAACTCGGGGCGGCATTGGTAACATTCACAAACATGCTGACAATTCCATTTTTATCTAGATGCGACTTAGGCTAATGTTCATAATTTCATCTCGAAGTGTGGTACATGCTAACATCCACAAACCTAACCAGATGCGACGCAGGCCGAAGTTACCATTCACATCCAGGTGAGGCACGGTCTAATGTCTACAGTTCTAAGAGCAGAGGCGAGGCATTGCTAACATTCACAATCCTGTCTGGGTCCGGCGCAGGCCAATGTTCACAAATAAATGAAGTGTGGCATAGCTAACATTCACAATCCTGTCCGGTTCTGGCATAGGCTAGTGGTCACAACTCTAACAAAGTGCGGCAGGCTACTGTATAGAAATCTAGCTAAGTGACGCACCACTAACATTCACAATCCTATCCAGATGCAGCGCAGGCCAATGTCTACAAATTTAGCTAAATGTGGCTTTGCTAACATTCACAGTCCTATCAATATGTGACGTAGGCTGAGGTTCACGATTCAAACCAAGTGCGGTATTGCTAACATTCACAATCCTATCTAGATGCAACGATGGCTACTGTTTACAAATTTGGCTAAGTGTGGCATTGCTAACATTCACAGTCCTATCAATAAGTTACGCAGGCTAATGTTCACGATTCTAATCAAGTGTGGCATTGCTGACATTCACAGTCCTATCTAGATGCAATGCAGGCTACTGTTTACAAATCTAAGTGTGGCATTGCTGACAATCACAAACCTATCTAGATGCGACGCAGGCTAGTTTTCCCAATTATAAGTGATTCTAACATTCACCATTCTATCCAAGAGAGGCACATACTACTGTCCACAGTTTCATCTATGTGTGGCACATCCTGTCATTACAATTCCATCTAATATGTGTGCACTTTCTGGATGCGACTCAGTCACAGTAGAGCATTACTCATTGGATTGCAGTGATCTTTGGGCTATCTAGATGTGACAGTAGCTATCACTGGTGAATCTGTCTGGGTCTTGTGCAGCCAAATTTCACAATTCTATCCAAATGTGCCTTAGAGTAGATGTAGAATAATGTCAATGACTACCTCGAGGGGTGGCGAAAGCTAACTTTTAAAGGTCAGTCTACGTGTGGCACATGCAAGCATTTACAGTTACAATGATAACGTAGAGTGGTGGGGTTTTCTGGAGTAAAGTAATTTCTCTACTCCCCACCTGTGCCACACTTACATTTTGGTTGCTGCAGGTTGACAGCTGGTCGCTGGCTTCACTGGCTTCCCTGCAGACACCTGCGGACACTTTCCGGAGCCGCCTCTGTAGGAGCCGCCCTTTGCCTTGGGGCCCTTAGCCGCAGGGGGCTGCCTTGGGAGGTTCAGGTATAACTAGATGAGTCTGCCAATCAGAGGCCTTGGGCGTGGCAGTGCTCACCTGCTTAAGGAAGCAGGGAGGCTACGGCCACAGATAGCTAATGGGGAGTGGTGGGCAGGAAGGAAGGCAGGAGCTGGGACAATCAGGCAGGAGCGGGAAGTGGAGGAAAGCGAGGCGGAGCGAGGGCCTAAGGGGGCAGAAATAACTTTTGGGGCAGCTGTGGGCGGCATGGGATGCGGGGCACTCACCTGCTTCTCGATGGTAGTGACTCAATGGAGGAAGGAAAACAGCCAATCAGAGGGTGGGGCGGTCTGGAGGTGGTAGCGGACAACAGGAAGAGGTGCTGGGATGGGGTACACGGCACACGGGGCCTAGGGGCACTAAATTCGGCCAAATATGGGCCAAAAGGGGGTCGGGGCACAACACCACTCACCTGCTTCAGCGATGGAAGGGAAGCAGGTGGGAAAAACGAGTCACTAGACTCAGTGGAGGAAGGAAAATAGCCAATCAGAGGAAGGGGGCGGGCTGGAGGCAGGAGCGAACACCAGGAATCGGTGCTGGGATGGGGTACATGGCACACAGGGCTGGGGGCACACAATTCGGGCAAATATGGGCCAAAAGGAGTTTGGGGGGCACAACAACACTCATCTGCTTCACCGTTGGAAAAGGGAAGCGGTGCTAAAAACGAGTCACTAGACTCAATGGAGGAAGGAAAACAGCCAATCAGAGGGTGGAGGTGGGCTGGAGGTGGGAGCGGACACCAGGAAGCGGTGCTGGGATGGGGTATACAGCACACAGGACCTGGGGGCACTAAATTCGGGCAAATATGGGCCAAAAGGGGGTCAGGGGCACAACAGCATTCGCCTGCTTCACCGATGGAAAGGGAAGCAGGTGGGAAAAACGAGTCACTAGACTCAGTGGAGGAAGGAAAACAGCCAATCAGAGGGTGGGGGCGGGCTGGAGGCGGCAGCGGACACCAGGAAGCGGTGCTGGGAGGGGGTACACGGCACACGGACCTGGGAGCACAAAATCTGGGCAAATATGGCCCAAAAAGGGGTTGGGCGGCACAACAACACTCATCTGCTTCACCCTTGGAAAAGGGAAGCAGGTGGGAAAAACGAGTCACTAGACTCAATGGAGGAAGTAAAACAGCCAATCAGAGGGTGGGGGCGGGCTGGAGGCGGGAGCGGACAACAGGAAGGGGCGCTGGGATGGGGTACAAGGCACACGAGGCTCAGGGTCACTAAATCCGGACAAATATGGGCCAAAAGGCGGTCGGGGGACACAACAACACTCACCTGCTTCACCGATGGAAAGCGAAGCAGGTGGGAAAAACGAGTCACTAGACACAATGGAGGAAGGAAAACAGCCAATCAGAGGGTGGGGCGGGTTGGAGGCAGGAGCGGACACCAGGAAGGGGTGCTGGTATGGGGTACATGGCACATGGGGCCTGGGGGCACCAAATTCGGGCAAATATGGGCCAAAAGGGGGTCGGGGCACAACAAAACTCACCTCCTTCACTGATGGAAAAAAAAAACATTGTGAATAAGGTGACCTTATTTCTTTAATTGACACAAATAAATAAATAGCATCCTCTGACCTTTTTGGAGAATCTGCCACCATCTGTCCATGAATAATAGAGAGGGCACATGAACTTCACCTTCTTTGCAGGCAGTAACATGGCGATCTCTGATGAAAGGTTCAATGGTATGTACTTCCAGAGGGAAAGCTCCGTCTTGAGAAATCCTGCTGTCAAATCTGCCTTTTTTTCCTTTTGGTCAGTTCTAAATTATTAGCACCGTGTATTCATTTCTTGCACATTCTTCCTTTATGTGGCGTGTGCTTTTGATGCACAGTAGTTGAGGTTCCCCAGATTGAAGGCTTTGTAAATAATGGTCAAGCATTGAAATAGCATTTGATGGGGGTCTAGCTATCATTGCTGTCGCTGGTGTGGGTTGGCCGTGCCACACAAGCAGTTAGGATCTGGAGGAGCCCAACCAGATTGAATTCAGAGTAAGAAACAGGGGAAGCGTGGCAGGGATGAGGGAAGGAGGCAAAAGAGTGGAGGTGAAAACAGAGATGTCCTAACATGGTGATTTTGGAATTGATCTCGCTGTGTAATGATGTACTGTGCTTTTCTGTTCAAACCCTAGATTGGCCAGAAGTACCAGCTAACCTGTTCAGAAGCCTTTCCGCTGGTGGGAATGTCCGCTGAACAAGACCAGGGAAGTATGAAGAACTACGCAGATATACAGGTTTCCAGGCAAAGCTGGTGCACCCTAATAAGACGAGGATGTACATATGACGGAGCAGTTTTTTGAGGCCAGGAGACGGTCCTGTGGCTTAGAAATTACCTGATTATTACTTAATATCGTGGCAGGTTTCACTCTTTCATGGAAACTGGAATCCTATTGGTTCTGACTTTTGCATCATCTTTCCCCCTCTCTGTCACATACCTATAATGAACGTCTGCTGATGAAGGAGAAGGGTTGGTAGTCAGGGGATTTGTAGGACAACAACAATGTGCGTACTCGTGTACCCAACCGTGTTGGTCTGAATCTGATTTACTGAGTCTGTCAATTTATTCAAGGGATTCTCCATGAGGAGTCAGTGGGCCTCATTACGACCCAGGCGGTAAGTTACCGCCTGGGCCGTACCTTTACCGCCCCATTCCGAGGTTGGCGGGGCGGTAAGTCCCCATTAACCCATTTACCCCTCCCCATTCCCATTTTTGCCCCATAGGGCATAATGGGAGTGGGGAAGGCGTTAATTACGCCACCGTAAATTACGGTGGTGTAATTAACAACATGGTCCCTTAGCGCCATGGATTTTAACACCTGCTAAAAGCAGGTGTTAAATCCTCCATGGCGCTAAGGGACCTCGGAATCAGGCGGTAAGGGTCGGCGCTGTTTACGCCGCCGTAAACCCCTTACTGCCTGGGTCCTAATGAGGCCCAGTCTGTATTTAGTCCATCTGCTTTGCGTCTGCTGATGTGGGTATCTGACACTTTTGGAATGGGGGATAGGCTAAGGCTGGGGCGCTGAATACTATGAACATTTGTTGGGAAGGGGGCAGACCCGTCCCACCCCCTAGGTGCTTTAGAGTGAGGCGAGACGCGTTAGAAGCACCATGACTGGCCAGGGGGGAGGGAGAAGGGTGAGAGGGAACCCTCCCAGTTTAACAGGACCCCACTCCAATATAATCAAATGTAGTCTATCTACATAGTACAGCATAAGGCGCAAGCAGCATTGCTATTTTGCGTAGATATTAGAAACTATAGGTAGAAGACAAGGACTGCGCAGTAAATGCAGAATTGCATGCACTAGGCCAAAAGTCCAAGACAAGAGAAATCCCCAGCTATGCCCGAGCTTCCATGAGGACAGCCCACACCCCGACTGCCACAAACACCTAATCATTATTCTAACAGTGTTGCAAATATGTTCGAGAGGAATGTGCCCTCCAAGGCCGCAATCACAGGCTGGCGCCTGGTGTGCATGTTATCTCACACTGGCCATAGCATTACCGGCCCATCCCCATGTGACCACGAGTTATAGCCTGTATAACTGACTAAAGCTTAAGACCTCTGAATTCCATTGCACCAGGTGTCCTTTGACTACCAACCCCAAAGTAACAAGTCCTGAGATGTTCAAAGAGGACAGACAGGGCACATTGTTGAAGCGACAATCGTGTGATTTGTATTGCGAGGTGCTGGGAGGGATAAATTATAGTTCAAAATGAGGGTGGAGACCTTGCTGCCGGATGGCGCAGAGCGGAGTGAGCGAAATGTGTGTGTGAAGGTTAGAGTGCCCCAGAACCTCCTTTGTGTCTATCTTAAGGCCTGTCAAGTGCACAGTATCAGTGATAAAATGTTTGTATGGTAGGAGTATAATTAATTTGTTTTCTGACCTTCGACGTGAGAATGTGAGCCCTGCAGCACCCACATGATGGAAGACGGACGGACTGGGCGGGAACCAATAGACCGGCATCCCTTATGGATAAAGATGGACCATGTGTAGGGTCCATCTAATCAGCTGCGCAGGTTATTTACTGTATGTTGTTGCGTCATTATGACGCTGTTTACCTTTAAAATTTTCTGCTTGTACCTCTCTTTGGCAGAATGTTCTTAGCACCAGAGTTCTTTGATGTTGCTCTCATCTGCGTGTTATCCTTACAAGATTGACTTGGACTTTCTTCTCTAGCAGGTTGTATTCTCTCTGGTGTTAGCGTTTAGAGTTGTGCCTTCAATTGGTGACCCCAATTTGATTCCAGCGCCCCTGTACCTGCATAGGCTTCCAGGCGGCCTCTCCAGAAGGAGCCGCGCCCAGCGACTGGTCCCAAAAAAACATGTGTTCAGAGTGGTTTAGCAGGAGCCCTTTTAAGAGAAGTCCTCTCTGCTCTTTGAAGCGAGGCGCAGCACTGAGGAGGGTGCAGGCTGGTGTTGGAAGCCTGTGACGGAGGAGTTCGGGTGATCAGGCACATGTGAGTAGACTCTTGTATGCGATAACAAGTAAGCAACAGATGCATGGGGAAGTGTGAGAGGCGTGAGCACATGGAGAGCAAGGTCATTGATGTGATGTGTGTGTGGGTTGTGTTTTGTACTATGAAGAGAGTGTTTCGGTAAGGCATTATAGGAAAAGGCTTAATGAGGTAAGGCAAAGTTAAGGCAGGGAACCCTTCCTCGGAACGCGAGGGAAAGTGGTACCACAAGACAGTTTATTATTTAAAGGAGGAATATAAAAATAAAATGTGTGGTCTCAAAATAGGCCTGGAATAAGTAGTGGTTGTTATGTTAGCTTGTTATTCTATTGCATTATATTTGTGTTTTATTGAATAAAGTGTAGGCCCTAGAGTAAGTGTGTGCATCGCAGTGTGGTTTTGAATGGTTTTGTGGAGTGGTGTATGTGTGCAAGGAAGGGGGATAGAAAAGGTAGGGTTTGATTTTGTTTGTTTTTATTTGTCATAAACAAGTGGCAGCAAGCGTGGCGCATAAGCAGGACTTTGCAGGGTTAGTAAGAGATAGATGCCACCAGCATGGGGAGTGGAACAGCAATAGAACATATGTATAAGGCCATGCTACTGTATCATGACAGGGTGGAGAAATATCATACGCAGTGGATCACGGAGACAGGAGGAGGGGGGATGCCCTGCCCATGGCCAGGGCAGGGCTCACACAATAAGAGCACCTTGGCACACATGTCCACATTTTTAGTAGCAAAATATAATGGGAAGCAGCGACAGGAGAGAAAATAAATTCTAGATCTCTGGCATACATTTCAAGATGCAGAAGGTCAAGGGAATGGAGTAGAGGCGCAGAGACAGAAAGAGGGGAAGTGCAGAACGGGAAAAGGAGAGGGCGGATGCCAGTGGAGTCAGGGGTATTATATCCCTTTACAACATATCTCACAGAAGGGTACACCAATCCAAGATATGCACCCCCTGCAATAGGAACCCCTTCTGCTGGGGTAGGGTCCCCTGCAGCACCAGTAACACTACAGGCTACTGCTTTCCCACCTCCATATGCTGACCTACCTGAAATACCGGCATCAGCTGGTTACATGTCAAGGGATTTCAAGGATAGGTTGACAGGTTTGCTAATAGAACTAAGATGGATACAGACATCCCCAAGATCTGTAGGGGATATAGGGGCATCAAGAAAAGTGTCTGGAGAATGGAAATCAGGGGAAGTGCTGCTTAGGATGGATACTGAAGGAATAAGACGTGTAGGTGTTGAGAAAGAAAGAAGCCTGGGAGGGTGGATCATTGTTGGAGAGGCGAATACAATATTAGGAGAAAGTGTTGACGAAGGGGACGATGATAGGTTTGCTGAGGGTCAGAGTGAAGGGGAAGGAACGGGTGAAGAGGTGGCTGAGAATACCCCCCAAGTAGAAGGTTTGTAGGCAGGGGGCAGGTTGATGAATAGGGACAGCCGGATGGTGTTGGTAAAGAAAAGAGGAGTCATGAAGAAGGATGTGGGAAATAGGGCGAAGATGCAGATGCCCCTCAGACATAACGTGGCAGGGAGGGAACATTATGTGCCGGGGCCCAAAATGGATAAAAATAATTTAATTAAGGCCTTCCCGCAGCTCACAGCAGGGGCAAGCAAGTGGAAATATGAATTTGAAAAACAAACAGCAGGCGTGCCCCTGGCAATAGGGGATATTAAGAGCTTAATGGTTGCTGTAATTGGGGAACAGGCTGGGTACATGTGGGTTAAGGCCAGATTCCTGGGAGTAACCCTAGGGGATGATGCACATGATGGAGAACCATTTAATGGAGTGAGAGCACTGCATACCCCCCTATGGAAGATGTCATCCGATGAGGCTGGTGCACCTGCGCCATGAGCACAAGTAGGAACATCACATCAGCGAGGGTCACTTGCACCACTTTGTGAGTTTGATGTAGATGGTGCCCCAGCCAACCTAGGACCATGGTGGGAACTGTGGCACGAATGCCTGGACATGTACTTTAATGCTATAGGGAGAAGGATTACCTAACAAAGAAATGTTGATATATTCAGCAGGCCCAGTGGTCCACAATCTATTTAAGACCCTGCGCCGCACCGATCACTCATAAAGTGCCGCTGTAAAGGTGCTGTCAGACTACTTCCCACCCATGGTAACAATGATTATGAGAAATTCGTCATGCGCACTGCCATGCAGAAGAGCCTGGATGAGTACCAGAGTTGCTTGAGACAGCCTGCTGCAATCCTTTGCAAGCCGGGAATACCGCTTGGACGGTCTCAAAGCTGGCAGACATCAAAGCCTCAAAAACTGAGTCAGCACTGAAGTCGGCCAAGCTAGAAGAGATATGTTTGGTGGAAACACATCCCCCTAAAAGCCAAGGAATAAGGAATGCCTGGCAACAGAAAAAACGCTGAAACTCCTCCACCCCGGTTCCCTGCGTTCTATGTGGGTATGACCTTCCCCATGAAAAGACTGCTGTGCCAAAGGGTACACCTGCACCAGGTGTGGGATCCAAAGTCATTTTGCCAGAGTGTGCAGAGCGTCGGCCCAGGCCAGCGTGTCAAGGGGCAGAGAGCGTCCAAGAGCCACTCCACCAGCTTGTACAATCCAAAATGCCAACACCACGTCACTAGACACCCGAATGGAGCTACCAGGAGAAGGCCAAGGGGATGAAGACAAGGATGTCTTTTTCATTTTAGCTGTACTCACAGTCGGTGGCAGAGGAAAGCACAAACCCAGATGCTCAGTGACTATCCTAGACACCCCGGTCCCTGTACTTCTCGACACTGGTGCGTCTTTCAGTGTCATGGCCGATGAACAATACCGGGAGCTGCCAAGACCTATGCCACTCCAAATGACTAAGGTGCGCATATTCACCTTTTGAAGCAAGACCCCACTACCCACGGAAGGCGTCTTTGTAGCCACCGTCCAGCATGGTGATGTCTCCATACGTGCCGCTTCTATGTGACCAAAGTAGGTACCCAGACTCTACTTAGCTGCGCCACTGCTGAAGCTTTTACTCATCCAGTTTGCATATGGAGTATTCCTAGAAGATGTGCAAACACTGCTGCAGAGGTTCCAAGGCATGTTAACAGGCATAGGGCAATTGGCAGGAGAGCCAATCCACCTCCATATCGATGACACCATCCAGCCAGTGGCGTTGAAATATTGCCGGGTGCCCTTCCATCTTCGTGACAAAGTGGAGAAGGAGATACAAAATCTCGTCAACCTTGACATCATCAAACGAGTGCAAGGGCCAACCCCCTTGGTGGCCCCAATTGTCATTGCCCAAAAACCAAAAGAGCCTGACAGTGTCCGTATATGTGTCGTCATGAGGCTGCCGAGCAAGGCAATAAAGAGGGAAAGACATTTCACACCCACTCTGGACAATATCATAGCTGAACTAGAAGGTGCAACCATCTTCTCCAAACTCGATCTCTGCTCAGGGTACCACCAACTTTTGCTCCACCAGGACAGCCGATACATAACCATGTTCACAATGCATTTTGGCCTCTACAGATACAAGAGACTCAACTTTAGCATCTCGTCCACGGCTGATGTGTTTCAAAAGGCCATACATTGGGCCCTGGTGGGATTGCCTGGAATTCTAAATGTGAGTGATAACATTCTGATCCATGCAAGATCAGAAGGTGAACACTTGGAGTGTCTGAAGAAGGTGCTACACAGAATACAAGCACTGGGGCTAACCCTCTATTGTGAGAAGTGTGAGTTCCTCATTTTCCAGGAGGGAGGACTGCCCGCTGATCCGGCAAAGGTAAGGGACACAAAGGAGGCCAGAACACCAGAGTCCGTCTCAGAAGGTCGAAGGTTCTCAGGGGTGATCACCTATTGTGGCCTCTTAATCAAAAACCTAACCATGCTCTCTGAGCCCCTGCAAAACCTCATGAAACAATCCATAACATGGAGATGGACAGCCTTGGAACAGAATTCCTTTGACGATATTAAGAAGGCACTGTCAGACAAATGCATTCTATCCTTCATTGACCCACAGAAGGACACTGAGATCATTGTTGTTGATCATTGATGGCTCCTAGGCCATCCTCGCACAAATCAACCAAGACGGCACCCCATGCACCGTTGCATATGCCAGCAGAGCCTTTTCCCTGACAGAGCAGAGGTACTCTCAAATTGAACGCAAAGCACTAGCCGTGCTGTGGGGGTGTCATTACTTCCATGCATATATTTATGGAAAACCGGTCAGGGTGGTCACAGACCATAAACTCCTGCTGCCTATCATGACGGGTGGGTCTGCCAAACCACCAGCAGGAATTGGTAAAAGTGGCTGCTGGCTCTTCAAGAGTACAGTGTCAACCTCATGTACCGGTCCCGACAGAACAATGCCACGGATTATCTATCCTGACACCTGCAAACGCAGAATAAATCCACCCAGGTGGACGTCACCGAGGCAGAAGAGTATGCGAGACTGTTCACAGAAAGCACTGTCCCCAGATCCATGGACGTTGAAGAGCTCAAATCCGTGTCGAAACATGATGAACCCAGGAAGCCAAAATGACACTAGAGAAATTGTGAAATGTGCAGAATGAGCTAACGTTCACTGATGACGGCCTTCTCCTGAGAGGAGCCCCACATGGTGATACCCACCGAACAAACCAAAATGGCAATCGCCCTGGCACACAATGGCCACCAAAGAGCTGCGAAAACAAAAAGTTGCCTCAGACTCCAAGTCTGGTGTCCTTCCTTGGAGCCAAAGGTGGACGAATTTATCTGTGCCTGCAGATTGTGCCAAGCAACTGCTCCGAAACAAAAGGAACCCGCCATTCAATGTATGCCCAGGAGTGAAGATCCATGGGAGTGCATCCACATGGATTTCGGTTCCACACAGAGACTCCCATTTTCTTGTGATGATCGACCAATCGTCTCGCTACCCGGATGTTGAGTTTCTGCTGTCCTTATCCCTCCATGATGTAATACCTGTGATGGAGAAAATATTTGCCACCCATGGTTTCCCAAAGACCATGGGCTTCATTACGACTTTGGAGGCAGCCATGGCACTATTGGTGCCATGGCTGCCTCCAAAATCGGGCCCGAGTTCCCTGAATGGGGAATTACCAGGCCATTCCGAGTTTGGAGGGCCCGGTAATTCCTCCATCAGGGAACCCGGGCCCGGACCTTCCCCATTCCCATTTGAGCCCCCATAGGGCTCAATGGGAATGGGCGCGGGAGCTAACAACGGGCCGATTACGACCGGCCTGTTGTTAGCTCCCTGGTCCCCTTGCGGGGCCTGCTCTGGATGTCTGGTAAAACCAGATGACATCCAGAGCGGGTCCTGCGAGGGGACCTCGTAATATTGCGGAATGGGTTCAACGGGTCCGCCACCATTAGCGGCGCCCGTTAACCCATTCCGCAATACTTGTAATGAGGCCCCAAGTGTTCAAACAATGGCTCACCATTTCAAAGCTTTGGCCTTGAAGAGTTCCTGACAGAAAGAGGGATTACGCACTGGAGGATCACACTGGTGCAGCCATGTGCAAATGGAGAAGCAAAGCATTTCATGCACACTCTAAATCAAATTTTTCAAATAGCACACAGACTAGGGGCCTGTGAGAGAAAGGGACTATTCCAGTTTTTGCTTGAATACAGAACCACCCCAGACTGCTTCACAGGAGTGGCCCCTGCAGAGGCCCTATTCCACTATTCCAGAGGTTGCCTCGCACTTTCCTCCCTGAGCTGGGAGAACTCCAGGAACTATAAACAATGAGGACGTCCGCGCCCAGAGAGAAACTGCAATCAGCAAGGCAAATACACACTGAGCCTTAAAGGAGCATAACCTGTCAGTCGGGGACGCAGTCTTAGTGAGGACCCGCCACCCGACAGGAAAGACCTCCCTCAGCCATGAGCCGTCACTCTCAAGGTAGTGCGGGTGCAAGGCTTGCAGATAACGACTGCAGATTACCATGGACTGGTGACAAGGAACTACAGTTTCTTCTGTAGGCTCTCAGGACCACCCCAACTACAGACTGACTGGCATGGGCCGAGACGGAACAGCGCAGTCCGTCACACAGACATGAGTAATGCGGAAGACGACGGTCTAGGAGAGACCCGCCGAAAGGGAGCAACAGACCAAGCACCCTGGGAGAACGACTGTCAGGGAGGAGACCTCCCAAGTGCCGATCATGAAAGGTGGTACCCAATCCGTGACTAGAGAGGGCCACCGGTAAGCCTGAGGCACAACGACCTGGGCACCTGAACTCTGACACGAGAGAAATACAAAGTCTCGGGTGGACTGGCCAAGCCTCCCCGGCGAGTGTGTCACCAACCCCCAGGTGGTTGTGAGTTCGGTGCCATGCATTTATCGTTTTAAACATGTGTTCTGTTTTGACATGTTACTGAGAAAAGTTTGTTGTGATCAAAATTGAGAGGAGTTTTGTGTCATCTGACCGCATGCTATGACGCTGCACGTGCAGAGTGAATAAATAGGCCCTGCTTTGCGCTCTTTCTTCAGAGCGAATCGGTGACCTGTGAGACTAACACCTGCGTGCGAGTCATTATTCATTATTGCTGTGCACCCCCACTGACTCCACAACAATGATTAGCCTGTGACAGAGGGCCTCTATGTTATGGAGAGCCTTGCACACCTTCCTGCTATTGCAGGGAGGGACTCTACTCTAACGACCCAAAACACTGGAGTATGGCCTGTGCCATAAACAGGAACCACCAGAGTGAGAGAAATAGACAGAGAGAAAGAGAAAGAGAGAAGGAGGTAGAGAAAGAGAGAACAAGAGGAGAGAGAGACAAAGAAAGAGAACAAGAGAAAGAGAGGGAGAAGTGAGGAAGAGAGAAAGAGAGAGAGGACATAATTTGAGACAGAGAGAGTCAGAGAAGGGGAGAGAGATCTCGAGAGAGAGAGAGAGAGAGAGAGAGAGTGAGAGAGAGAGAGAAAGAGAGAGAGAGAGAGAGGGCAAGAGAGAGAGAGAGAGAGAGAGGGGAGAAGCAGACATTAGTTAGTCTGAGCCTCTGGAGACATTCGTGTATTCAGTGGTCCAGAAAATAACAACTTGAAAGATGCCAGTGTGACCACATGTGACTGACCTTGAACTGTCTTTCTTCTTGGCCATGCACATTGTAGTCCTACTCCATAACTGTGAATACAGCAGGATCCATTACTGTTTTCTACAGGCCGGTCTATTCAACCTGAGTAACGTCCATGGGGGGCTGAGCCTGTACCTGTAACGATTAGTTGGTGAGGTTTTCCAGAGAGACTGGGCTGCATGACTGGGTTTTCTTTAAAAGAAAGCTATATCTCACCTGAAAGTCTTAAGTCCTACAGCTTGGAAACATATCCCCATGTGTGTATGGTGTGTGTAATGTGATGTTAAACTAAAGATCTTCTCCAGAGACCTTCTTTAAAGTAATGTACACAAGTATTGACACTCTAGGCTAAGAGACCTTCACCAATGTATCTTGGTATCTTCCTTAATTTTCTCTTGTCTTTTTCACTGTTCCTCAGCACTCTTTGGGCTCCCTCTGACTGGTCTAGCTCCCCTGAAATGTGTCTTTAATGCCTCTATTCGTGTATTTTTCCTCTTAGCTCCCTGAAACTCTTTCTCTTCTTCCCTTGCTGATCTTGGATGGCTTTCTTTCCACCATCGTCTAAAATGTAATTTCCTGTGCATAGTCTTCAACTCTCTTAATGGTCTTCCATCTGAATTTCTTCCTTCCCTTGTTACATTATATACCCCCTCTTGCTCGCTTCGTTCTACTTCACATTTTCTTCTTGTTGTCCCCGTCCTCCTTATGCTCAGTCTCGTTTTCGATCATTCTCCTTGCTTGCCCCTCTACACTGAAATACTCTTCCTCGCTCTCTCTTTGCTCTATTTCTCTCTATTCTACATTCCGAGTCTCTCTGAGGTGTCATCTACTGCATTCTGGTTAGCAATGTCAATGTCAAGGTCAATGTAAATGCTGATGTTGTCTGTATTTCCTCATTTTATTCTCATTTTATTGTACCATTGACCTTATGTACAGCTCTTTGGTGCAAAGCGCTATATAAAACTAAAATAAATGCAAATACAAATACAATGTATTTCAGTATATATTTGTAGAATGACCAGAGAATATCAAACGAGAAAAAACAGTTTCTGAGAATTGGCGTGTTCAGGCACCATTTTGTACATCATTCTTTGAGGGTCCACCCAATGTGGCAGGCGTATGCAATATAGCACATTGAAGATTGTCTTAGACACAATGAGGGGAATCTGCACTAGGCCCGTGTTGAGGGAACAGTCATGCATTCTATAGAAACTCAGTGGGCTTTAAACCCGCAATCCAACTCTTGTCAGCAGGGTTGCATGAGGTGCGCAGAGCTTAGTACCACCTCAAAATGTTACAAATTAAAATAAAATATTTTCAAATACGTGTTCAGTTATTAAATACTAGATCTCCTCCTTGACCATCTCAGGTCATTTCCAAGGCACCACTCAATAGCTCACAATGTATCAGGTAGCTCTACATGAATTATACACTCCTAATACAGTAATATAAACACAGAGTTGATGTCTACTGTCTACTACAAACAGCAATGAACATGCTCACAAACAGGGATAATTAAATCTGTCATAAAATAATACATGCTGGAGTAAACTCTTTTGTAGGGTTTCCAGTTGTTGTCTGGCACAGTGAAACACACTGTGTATAGGCACATTATAAAAACCCACTAAATACAAATAAATAAAATATTGGTACTTGAATGCCGCCACACCCATTGTCCTTGCAATAGGTTTGAATGAATGGGCTTTACTAACTGAACCCTTTAGGAGCTTCCATGATGGAGAAAATGGTCCAGATTCCTTTGCAGAGCAATTACTACCTTTAGTCTGGGTACATGAGAATGACACAGTTTTCCCAGGATCACACTGTGTTCATTTTGGATATTAGGTAACACTAAAGCACCACCTGTAAGCCAAAACTATTGTATTAGAGGACAGCTAGGGGGAAATGGCATATTAAGAGGGACAGTGTAAAAGTATATTTTGCATGAATACCGTCCAATAGTAAACATTGGCCTAAGCACATTTGCATTGCACTGTAAATCGCATTTGAATGAACCTGAAATAGGCTGACTACGCCACATTTTAAGTTATCCGCCATTTTAATTAACTCCTGCTTTCTGTCCCATGTTAGAATTTGTGTTTTCGGCTCCAGCAGAGCAAAATGAACTTTGTACTGTGACAACATAGATGAGCATGCTGAAGTTGCTAAGGTGGATTGTTTGTCCTGCACTAAGGAAACCTTGGAGTTAAACAAGAGTAATTTAGATGCCATCTGTACCAACAGTGTCTTCCACGATCAAATAGCGAAACAGAATGATAAATAGCTGAACATGTGCTTTTGCAGGAATCTTTGTTTTCGCTCCTTGAAACTAAGCTAACTTTAAACTTAAGACCAAATGGTAGACAAATATAAGTAAATGAAATCCGGACTGTTACCTTTGTGTCCCATGTTTGAAAAACATATGAAGTGTTTAACAGAAAACAACTGGCTATTCAAGAATGTTTTAACATGTATTAGTTTTGTGGAAAGGCTATGTACCCAAGGTAAATGTGTTACACAAAGCGGGGCTGGACAATGTGTCCGGGATTGTGAGAAAACTTTATAAATACTCATGTTTTTGAAATGTCCAGCACTCTCTCATCTCACGGTGTCTGCTTGCACACATTGCGGGGTGTTGAGAGCCAGACAGCTGTTCTGTCAAAATAAAGTGTATTTGTACCGTAGCACTTGTGACTGGCGTATTTCTATTATTTAGTATTAAGCCTTGATATTCTTTTAATCTTTCAACACAAACCTTGTAGGTGTTGTTTAGTTATTTACCAGCCCATTGACTGCCCATGTCCATGCTACTTCATATGGCCGTTCCCACCCACTTCCTGGCCATCCCTGCCTAAAACACATCCTCCTGCAATCTCTTTGAGCTTCATCAAGCCTTAGTATCAAACTTTGCAGCTTGAAGTACCAGCCAGTGTTTTTTCAAAGCAGCCTTCTGAGAGTTAGGGCCTAATTCTCAGAGCGCTTTGAAATGGGGTTTTGCTATTATAAAGCGCTTCTGTGAACTAGGCCCTTAATGTCTTAAATGGAGCTGTATATGTGCTACTGGTATTGTAACGAAATATAGGGACACCACACTTGACCTAGGGAGTTCCCCCCCAATTAAATAGGACCACAAAACACCCTTAATTTGTATTCAAATATGCTCACTTATGACTCATATAGGGCCCCAGCGATCCCACCCCCTGTGCCAACAATGAGCCAAGAACCAGGCCGGTGTACATATAGGATGTGTATTTTTTTAAAGTATAGCTTCAATGAGGTTCTGTTTATGTTACACACAACACCTTCTTTGTGGCACAAAACAAAGCTTCACACACAATGAGGTTCTTTTCTGTAATAAACAGGCAAATATGATTTAAGAAGATGTAGATTACAAACAAGCACAGGTTTGATTTTGGAACAAATTACACATTATACAATGCCTTGCTGGAGACATGAGGTTTCCCTTTTGCAAAGCACTTCTCTCCCCAACACCAAAAACCCAGGCCTCAGTGATGTACAGTACCCCTCTGTTTAAAGTCCAGGTGGGGACAATTTGAAAATTTCGTTTGAGGCCAAGGGCAACCCTTTGTCTAGGAGGGGTTACAATTGGGAATTTTATTGGGTGGCAAAACACCTTTTTGTTTAAGTACAAGGTTTGGGAATGGAAGAATTTTCAATTTCGTTTTGGTGTTAAGGACACCCCAATTTCTTTAGGTGGCTATAACATAATTCCCACTAAGAGAGAGGGTGAACATTTTGAATTCTTCCAAGGTCCCCCTGCGTCAATCTATTTGGGACTTTATTAAATAATATGCAGTCAAATGTGCTAAGGGTCTACACAATTTTCCCCCCACCCACTAATGGAAGGGAACCCACTAATGAAAGGGAGTAGGTTAATTAAATAGAGCGCCATGCTGACATTTTCTTGGACCATTACTTAGGTTTTAAAATCTCTGGGCTTGATACTCATGGAGACTGAACAGGGCTTTGCTTTTGGGGAAAACAGGATTCTGGCCAGCACTTCAGTCAATTGGATCCCTCATAAATCATCCCTCTATTGGCTCCAGGTAAGTATCACAGCCTCTGTTTTCTGGTCTCCCCAGCAATGGGAATCTCCAGCCCTCTTCCAACATTTCTACCTGGAAGCTTTTTCAGCAGATCTCCTTTGGTGATTTTTAGGCAGCTCTCCCACTTCCATAGAGCAAGACCTTTTTACTCTCTAAGCCCCTACCCTGAAAAAATGAACATTTGGAGGGGCTAACTTATGATCTCACAACCAGGATTGGACATTTGCATTTCTCTCCACACCCCAAGTCCAGCCCCTCTCTAAGGATTGGTTCAGGAGTCTAGAAAAGAAATATTGCAACTCTCTTTGAAATTCACATTTGTTTCCATGTACAGTTTCACCCAAAATGTCCCTACATGGCAAAGTTTTGTAATTCCTCAATAAATGGTATATATTAATATTGTTCTCTTCATGATGGATCGGGAGAGGTCACTCCCATTTCGGTATGGGTTGGCTCCCCAAATTTCAGATTTCTACAATTTTTCGGGGCAGCTAGAAACACCTTTTCACTTATAACTTGAGTGCCAGAAATCGCATGTCGGTGTGGCAACGTAATCACCTTGAAATTACCTTTAAGAATTCACCAGTCACACGTCTGTAACTATTATCATCTCAAAGTTATTCAATAAAAAGACATTTTCAATGAAAGTCAATGACCAAGTATGTATTCATATAAACAGCAGCTTCATGTTTGGATCTTAGTCTCATTTTCTTGAGACCATGTTTTCCAGGCCTGTGCATTAGGATGTTGATTCAGGCCTGCAATAAAATTATCAATCACTCTGGTGGTGCCCAAATGCTGTGTAAGGGGACAGCAAAGATGATATATTTCGTTATGGCATGCCATATCCCAGTGAAGTCAGGATTTTAGTACACAAAATGTCTTCAATGTAGGGTATTTTTCAGTTCAGCTTCACTTGATTGCAGCCTCTGTTTATATACAGCCCACCAATACATTCTTGGCATGCTCTGGCCACATCCTTCTGCTGAGGCTTGAAAAGTTCAAAGCAATTGTTTATCAACTGGGAAGGCCAGAGCAGAGCCATGAGTGGGGGGAAGTTTTTTTTGAATCTCTGTGTTGCAGTCAGCCCCACTGTCCATTAGAAATGTCATTTTGGCTACTCCTGATTCTTTCTTTCACTTTGCAAACCGCAATATTTATTAATGTGACAACTTTAAGTGAAGGGCTGCTGTTCATTTTGGTTGCTTTTCTTGTGCTGAAAAGTGGGGTTTAGTTACCTGAAAGGAAAGATTTTCACATGGCTTTGAAATTCACCTGGAAGGCCCACTTATTTAAACTCAGGGTGCACATCATTTTGATGTTTGACAGTTTCAATGAAATTGCTGCATTTATCTCTCAGCAAACAATGTCCTTTTGATTTTAAAATCTTATGTCATCTATAAACGTACATAACTTTAGATTTCATAGGCATCTTTAGCAGGATTGCAGTTTTAAGGTTAGCTTTTCACTCTGCCAGTGTGTCCTTCCTTCAGGTGCATGCATTTCACATTCATTTCACATAGGAGGACTAACTTGGCCTTTCCTTTCGTGTGCTGGGGCTATCATTACACCCTTCAGCGTAATAAAAATATCTTACCCAGGTCTGGCTTGGAGTGCTCAATAAGAGTCGTTCATCCAGGTAAGTTGGAGGAGATGTGGGCTAGGGGACCTAACATCTCTAGTACCTCGTTTATTGCCTGAGGGGGGTTAAGCGCTCACCCCACTGCACCTCGTCTAGGCCATATGCCCCTTCTAGCGGACAGTGTTCGGGTTCCTCTACTTTAGTGTTTAGGACCAGGGACATCTGGGTCACCGCTTTGGCCCATTCCTATAACAAGTTGACATGATAGTTCTGTTCCTTTTCTCGGCGGTCATGTTTTTGGACCACTTATTTCACTGGACCTAAGAATGCTTTGATGGTATAAGGCCCTCCTCATTGGCCTAGCATTTTGTTGTTATTAGTAGGCAGCAAAACCACCACCTGATCTATGGCTTGAAAGGTTCTCATCCAACTATGGAGGTTATGGTAGGCTTCGTTCTTATCTTGGGATTACCCCAAGTTGGTGCTGGCAAGTTCTCTCAAGGAGGTCAGATGAGACCTAATTTCTATCATATAGTCTGAGAAGGACTCCTCTCCTGGGTCTTCCCAATCTTCCTTAACAATGTCCAGGAGGGTCCGGAGCCGGCGACCGAACAAAAGCTCAAAGGGAGAAAACCCTGTAGAGGATTGCACAGTGTCCCTTAAAACCATTACAATTCATGGTAGTACACAGTCCCAATTCCTTCCTGTTGGGGCAGTGACTTGTTTGATGATCTGTTTCAGAGTTTTGTTGTATCATTCGATGAGTCCACCCATCTAGTGGGGTCGAGAGGCCCTACAATGTCCATCCGAATACGATGAAAGGGCTCCTTTATCAGTGGCATTTGCTGCAATGGGGCTTTTGGGGGAACGGATGGGCTAGTTTTTTGACACACGGAACAACCCTGACAGTACTTGGAAATGTCTCGATAAACCCCAGGCCAGTATAACCGCCTCAACACTTTCTGTTGTGGTTCCTCGGTGGCTAAGTGTCCCCCCGTGGGTTCATCATGGGCTAGATTGATCACCAAATTCCTAAAGTTCTGGGGGACCTGTAGCTGTTCCAAAACCTTGGATTTATCATCCTGAGCGATGCAATAATACAGCCCCTTCTTTTCCTTGAACCTCGGGCCGGCAGTGGTCGGTGTATCACTGGGCCTAGAGCCTGTTCACAGGCTCTTTTCAGGGTGGGGTCACTTTTCACCGTGGCTCGGAAAGATGCTTCCTTCCCTTCAGATAGCCAGTCTATCACACATTCCTGGCTGGGGGGCAGCTCCATTTCTTTTTCTCTTCTCAGACGTGTGCACAGGTTTTACGTTCTTTCATCCAAGGAAGATTTTCCTGTAGATCTTCTTGACAGAAGGGGACATTCTTCAACCAGTCTCCTAGTGTAACACAGTCCTGAAACATCAGAAAATCATAACCCAGAATCACTGGGGAGGGTAGGGAAGGCATGATGATGGCCCGGGCAGCTACATGTCGATTCTCAATCCCCAAATCTATAACCCTGGATGGATAGGCTTGGGTATCCCCATGTACACACTTAATAGCAATGGGTGGCCTATCACTCTCTTTATTTCCACTTACTTCCAGTGTGATGGCCGTATGCGGACTTCCACTGTCTAGTAAGGCATGCGTGGGATTCCCATCCACGGTTACCTTGACTGTGTAGGGAAATCTTCATTGTCTAAACTCGTGGGGTTGGAGGTCACCAACCTCCCTAGGTTCTGGTTTCAACTTCCGGGTGATAAACCGAGCAATATGCCCCCACTCTCCACACTCATAGCACTTCGGCTGCCTCTGCACCGAGACTCCCAAATGATTGCGGGAATATGATCTTGGGGGTGTTTGCTCCCCAGGGGTACATCTTCCGGGAGGGTCCCTTCGTCCTTCCCGAAACCCCCATCCTCCCACCGGTTGGGCAGGTCCAGCCTTCTGATAGGCGGTGGCGATATTTATAGCTTCTGCCAGGGAGGGCCAGTGGTGCTGTCTTACCCATCATTGGATAGGACCCGGCAGGGCCTTGATGAATTGTTCCAACTGAATCTTTTCAGTGATCTCGGCCAGGGGGGCAATGGTGGGTTTCAGCCACTTCTCAGTGGGATCCTGGATTCTGTAGTACAGCTGCCTCTGGGTTTTTCCAGCCCGTAGTTTGGCCTCTCGCAGGCAAAGTCAGTACGATTCATCATCGATTCCCAGCCTCTCCAATATCGCCTAGTTGATGTCCCCATAGGAGGTATAACCCGATGGAATAGCAGCCTGATAGTCCCATTGCATCAGGCCTGTAAGGAGCGGGGGGGTGCAATGCCCCCATCGCTCGGGGGACCACTTGGCATTCCAGACCACCCTTTCAAAATTCATAAAGAAGAATCCTGGGTCCTCCCCGGGTCGATACATCTGCAGGATGGCACTGGGCACTATCGGATGTCCTCAGGTAGCGGTCATTGCATCAGCTAGCTGCTTCAGAGTATCCTGATTTTTCTCATGTGCTGCACTATGAATCTATATTGCCTGCTGGAACGCCTGCCGATCTGCCTGTGCTTCATGGCTTTGCATCTGCACCAACTGCTGGAGTTGCTGTTACACTTCAGCTAATGTCTTAATGAGGGCTTCTATGTCGTGTTTCTCTTAAATCCCACCGCCGGCACCACTTTGTAGAAGGCCCTCATTCTAAGCCAATTTGCAGTAAATAAAATAATCCTTTATTTTCAGGTTCTCCAGCAGGATTGCCAATACTTGTTCAAAATAAATTATAATTCTTTTAGAGTCTTAGGCTGTCAGGGAAGTCTCTGACTATATGGAACGACTATCTTGCTTCTTCTTTGCTCGTTCCGGTCCCCAATAGGCCCAGCGATAGTCTGCGGTGTGTTCTTGTAACAAACGGAATACAAAAGACCCAAGGCATTAGGCCAGAAGCCTTTTGTATCAGCGACCATTCCCGATACCCAGTCAGAAGTTGGATTACAGCCAAGCCTCTTAAGGTACGCCAACCCACTAGGAACCGTTCTGGATGCCATGGCCACCATTGCTTTGCTTTCCCGCCTCCCGGATGGGCCGAGACACGACCTCCCCCCTTCCTCCAGCTCCAATGCGTGCTGACAGCGACTCCCCTCTCGACCTGCCACGATTCACCAAGGCCACTGAAGCACTCAGACTCCAGATCCGGGCCTAGCGCATGCCTCTGGGTAGAGGCATCATCCCACAGTACAGGCCCTGCATCCTGTGATGGTATCCCACCCTCGGGGCTCTGACCCGGTTCCCCTCCTGTGTGTCGCTTCCTGCCCTCAGGGCTCTGACCCGGCTTCGCTCCTGTGCATGTCAGCGGGTCGGCAGTGTGGGAAGAAGAGAAAGAGGTGTTTCAAATCGGTAACTCCTCATCCCGATAGGCTTCTCTCTGGCGGTCGCTCTTATGACGGACTGACCAGCTACAGTTTCAAACAGTAGATATCTGTGAGATTGCCTTAAAGCAACCTGTGCTTTTCATGACGAGACCTGAGGAGGATGTGAGAACCTGGTCTTTTTATGGGAAACCCTGGTATATGCCAGAGGATGTGAGCACCAGAGCATAACATGCTAGTAATTGACACCTGGTGGTATTCTCTATGCATGTGAAGCCTATTTCTAGAAAATACCCACACAATGCTTATCCACCAGCCAAAACGTCTGGTTTTCTTCATGCTTGCTTTTGTTTCGTTGTGTGTTTTAAAGGCAGCCCAGAACGATGAGTCACACATTGGAGGGCCAGAATAATACGTATTTACAGAGACCAATACATATTTATAGAGTGACCTAAATGCATCCCCATCCAATCTTCCCAGTTTGTTAGTCCTGTTCATCTGTTTCCTATTCCTGCTTCTCCTGCCCTCTCATTGTCACCCTTTTTCCTTCTTCTTTCTCCACAGACTCTGGCCTGGTTATACCTGAAGGGGGCACAGTTTGCACATTTCTAACATGAGTGAGACCTTAAACAGTTTCTGTATAGGTGGATCAAAGCATGAGTGGAGCATAATATGGTTAGCACATTTTACAGGGTTATCAATGGCCAATGCAGTGCGAGGATCTGTAGCAAACTTTTTAACTGGTGCATCATAGCATTATGGGTGGCCATTCTGTCGAGCAGGTCTGTGGAGTATCATTGAGGACCTTCCTGCCAAATTAGCTTACTCTTAACAAGTGTGGATGGATGTGATAGAACTGAATTCCAGGGGTGAGGTGTTCCACTTCCTAAGCGCTTGAAGAGGGAAGGTGATTCTGGCTTTGTCAGTGGAGAGGACCCCTATGGATAGAGTGATATGGCTTGTATGGGATAATAGAGACCAGTGTCACTATAATGGTACATGTGCATGTGGAAAGAGTTTTGGCGAATGCACAATAACATTAGCGCTGGTGAAAATACACTTAAGTGTATTTAATTGAGCATGCACAAACTAACATTAATACTGCTTTAGGAATTTATAAATGGTCCTATTCTAATTATTGAGTATTGAGCTACCTCACTGTTTCGAAAAAGGGAGGTCATGGTGGCACATGGTAGGTTCAACAGTGTGTGTAAGAATGTTCCTTAGGGAAGAAAGCTCATGATGAGATCAAGTTCACTTGGTACCAGAAAGTGATCAGGGTAATTTCTGAGTCAATGAGAAGTGGGCTGGATCTGGTGGATTTTGATCGGGTAGAAGCGGTGATGAAGGAGGACAGCCATGAGCATCTGTTAATGTGGACCCTGAAATTTCTCACTCACTTTTGATGCCAGAAGGGAATTAGATAATATAAAGCCGTGTAGTGGTAGCCAAGGGGAAACAGATTTGAGTGAGTTGAGCATAAGTCAATTCAGAGCCAGCCAATAGTGAACAATGATGAGCCCATCAGTAATAGGATTGAGGGAGAGCAGTTGGAGAACAGATTTTGGTTTTGTTCGCTAGACAACCCAAACCCAAATGAGGAGTGCATATCAAATTAAGAATAGAATGTGGAGTTTGAAGAGCATCAAAACACTGAGTTGGGTGGTCACAGTGAGAAAAGGGTAGCAAGTAGTAGTTATGCTATAGACAACCAAGATATACATGTCAATAGCGGTAGGTTGTCATCAAACATGCCATCCGCAGCAGAGCGGTTGAGTGGCTGAGAAAGGAGGAAAGTTAGTTTTGGTGGCCAACATTGAGAAAATTAGGGGTGATCGTGTTCTTGGGTGAGTGGAGCATGCAAAGGCAGACTGCATGTTGCTGTAAAGGTTGAGTCTGCTAAAGTCTAATCATTCAAGGATTTTGGAGTCGACGGAATGAAGAAGCGGTTTGTGTTTGTTGGCAATGATAGTTTGGTTGGCATTCGGATGTTTTCAAGATGGGGCTGTCACTTGCCATTTTGCAGTACATGGAAGGGCCGATGCACAGTGGTTGGTTAAAGAGGGTAAACAGAAGATTAAGTGCGACCTCAGAGAGGGGTTTGTTGATGAAGTTTATAATGGGAAGTGACTTCTCAGTTTTTTGGTCTGGGCTAACCAAAAACTATTGCATTGGAATACAGATAGGGAGGAACGACATATGAGGAGGGACACAGAGTCTGTAGGTGCTGATTGGTTATGTGCCCACCATTGCCTGCCCATTGCCCGGCTAATCCCTTTGGCCATTCCCACCCATTCCTGCCTCAACCAAGCCAAAATACCTGATCATGGGAACTTTTTGAGCTTGCTTTAATCAAGCCTTACCATTAGGATTTACAGTTAAAGTGCCTGCCAGTGTTTGTTCTAAGCAGTCTTCTGAGAGGTAATGACTTAATTGCAGCTGAAAACATGCTACTGGTGTAATACAAATTTCTTACCAGGCCTGCCTTCAGCCACTCGATTTATAAGAACTCTGCATGTCCTTCAAAGTCACTAGAGTCCTGTTTAAAACAAACTTTGGCACAGCCAACATTTTTGGCTTTTGCTTACGTATTAGGTTTTTGCCAGAAACTGTTATTAGATGCCCAGGTACTCGCACAAGTGTGCACATGCTACCAACAATGGGTGCCTTTCCCATGTCTACAGAAAACCCCAAACTGTTGGCATTGCCAATGCTTGTTTCCTAACTGCTTCCCCAGCTCCATTTATTGTCAATTTATTGTTTGTTTTATTTGCTTGCCTTGAAGTGGCTCAGGGGAAGTCTGCTCAACTAAAACGTAATCCCAGTAAAAACAAGAGATGAAGGACATATGATAATGTTGCTCCCACACTAACATAACAGCAGCCTGTAGGTTCTGAATGCCTGTATTGGGTTCTTGAGAATGGATGTCATCAATGCCACAACTGCCTCAGCAATGAAATTCTAAAGCGTACTGCAATGTGATGGCCAATGCGTAGTGATTGGCTGTGATCTCAATGGATTTAGAGGATTTAGAGCCAAAGGTCTGAAGCACTGAACACCGTCATGCAGCCCATTTATTTATCAGCAAATCTTGCCTCAGACAGAACCATCTTCTCTGTCGGTAAAATCTTCATACCTCATGGTCATTTGCAGAATTATTTTGTAATAATACCGATATCAGCCAGCAGCTTCCAGTCATAATCTAACATAGTTGTCTTCTAGTCCTATATAAGAACCTCTTTATTTATTTTGTTTAAAATATGTTAAATTGCAAGTTAGTTTCACAATAATAGAAAAACATTTTTCGCAATTCTACATCACTAAAGTTGTTTAAAGTCAACACATCCTTGATCCTTATGTCTTCTTTACTGCTTAATTCAGGATCTTATTACTATCCAATTTTGTCTGTCAGCTCCATATCTTTGTTTTTAAGCACAGACTCTAAAAATGCTACACTTGCACAGGTAAAACGCTCATTTGAGCCCAAGGTAAAGAGATCCCACCACTCATCTAAAGATTTAGTTTTGAACTTTGAGAAATAGCTTGCAAGCTTCTTTGTTCTTTTGTCTTTAATTATGGTACACTCCAGGAGCAGATGATAAATTGTTTCCTGTTGATCTTTCTCTTTACAGCATCTGCACATCCCATTGTTTCAACCTCTTTTACCAGTCCTATGTTTGTACTCGTTTGTCGGATATACCCCGAGCCCAATCTTCCTCAGTTTCTCTCTATAATATTTAGAGGGACATTTTCTCAGATTCTCAAGAGGACTGCTCCTTTTCCTTGATTTGTTTGACATTTGGCTTGAGTTTTTAAGAGCCAATTTGAATTCTCTTGTTTTGATCCAATCTAATCTGGAAAGTTTTTCTTTGACTCGATTTGGATTGGATATAAGTTCTTCCATTGATGATTCAAGGGTTGACAAAAAATGTTTCCAATCATCTTTCCACCTATTTACTAGGCTGGCCATTTTCCCTGCTCCGGCATTAGACAACATTCTGTAACCCTCTACAGGATTTTCTTCACTAATTTATCGTAGTAGAGATAAGGATTTCCATTTCATTTTGGCGTGCAGAGATTCTAGCCCCAGCTCACTTCTTATAGCTACTATTGGAGTGTTACATGGTAATTTCAATATGGATTTCCAAAAAAGACTTTCTAACTTTGTCCAATTTTTCCATGAAAAATTTAATCCTGCTTCACTGCCATAGGTTAGTGTTGGCACCACTTTCTGGGTATAGAATAACCACAGCAGCATCAATGAGAATTTACCGAATCTCCCATTTACTATGGAGCCTTGATTCCGTAACGTTCTTACTTTTAAGTAGAGCTCTTCTTCCCACTCTTTCTCTATATTTGAAATGTTGAGTCTTACTCATAGATAGCAAATGTTTGTAACTGATTCAAGAACCATTCCTCCCATCCGCCAACAAAACCTCTTATTTATGCATGCTTTTCTTCCTCCAATTGACATAATTTTGTATTGCATGATGTTAATCTCTAAGTCATTAGCTGTCATATAATCTTAGAGCTTGCTTAGCAGATGTTGTAATCTGATTTGTGTTTTGTCCATTAGGACTATGTCATCCACATAGCAGATAATAACTGTCTCATGCTTGTTAATCTTCGATGGAAAGTGTCTTACATCAGATACAGATTCCAGCAAATCAGCCATGTATAGTTTAAAAAGCATGGCAGCCAAGGGACATCCCTGCTTAACCCCTTTTATTATTTCAATGTCAACTGATAGTGTGCCTGCATTCAATGTTCTTATTTGTGTTGAAGTATTATGATCTAGGGCAATAATCGGATGTAATAGATATTCTGGACAATTCCACTTTCTTAATTTGTCCCATAGTTTATTTTGATTTACTCTATTGAATGCCTGGCTTAGATCTATAAAAGCCAGGTAGAGACCACTGTTATTCAGTTTAGAGTTCCTTTTTAATATCGACAGAATGAACAAATTCCGCTCTGTACCAGTTCCTTTGGTAAACCCTGTTTGTCTGGGATCAATAATTCTATTTGTTTTAGCCCAGCATGTGAGAACGTTTTGCAAACAGTTTACCTATTGTTGATAAGAGGGAGATCGGCCAATAGTTTTTTGGATAGTCCCGCCTTCCCTTCTTAAATATTGGGACAGTTATGCTTTTATTCCATGCTGCCGGTATTCATTTTTGTACTCTTATCCGTTTAAATAAACTGGATATCATCTTTGCCCAAGTAGCTGGATCCTTTTTGAGATGAAGATTTGTCAGGCCATCGGGGCCAGCAGCTGAGGAATCCTTTAATTTCCTTATTGCTGCCTTTATTTCCTGTTCATCCATCAACTTTAGCTAAGATTTAGAGCAATTTGTCGTTAATTGACTGATATTACTCTCCTGTGATCCAAATATGTTAGAGTAGTATTTAATACATTCACACTCAGGCACTCCACTTGTCAATTGGTTCTGATGGTTCAGTGTTAAGTTGTTTATTATATGCCAAGATTGTCTGGTTGTTTTTGCAGATAATGTGTCCAGCATTCTTTCACCAAGCTCCTGGTCTCGAAGGTACTTAAAGTTTTTAAGGCAATTCTTATATTGTCATTGCACCTTTTTGATTTCACTTAATGCATGTTGATTCCCTTTTTCTTCAGTTTTCGAATTACACGGCGTACCTGTTTTCGTTTCGCAACCAATAAAGCACTATCTTGGTGTTTTTCTGCCAGAAAATTTAATTTTATTCCAGATTTTTTTGTCACGTAGATCTACAAAAGTGATTCGTAATCCAATCGTGAGATAGATTCATTTGTTTGTTCTCCATATCTTTCATTTACTGACCTGATATTCTTTTTGTTAGGCGCAACTGCGTTCCTGACTTAGTCAGCTCTAAGCAGTTTGATAACTTTTCTCTGTCTTACCCTTCTGACTCGTTAGACTTCTGATAAGTCAACTTTAAGATGTTGTGATCACTTTCTTCCTGAGGAATCACCTCTAGGCTTATGATCTTATGCAAGTTGATTTTTTTTTTTTTTTAATTCTCTTTATTGAATTTTTCAACAACTTTAACAATCCCCATAACTCCCCCTCCCTCCCTCCGCCCCTCCCTCGGTGCTGTTCCAAAGTCTCCATAGCTCCCTGTCACCACAAAGTGTCTAGTCGGGGTTATTCCAGATCCAGAAGTCTTAACGTTGCGGGCGCCCCCCGATCCTGAAATCATCTCTGAGAAAGGAAAGGACCTCACCCCACTCGCCCACAAAGTTTTGTATTGTATTGTTCATTGCATAGGAGGCCCATTCCATTGCTACTATCTCCCAGACTTTACACAGCCAGTCTTGAAACATTGGTATGTTCGAGCTCTTCCATCTCTGGGCTGTAATTGTCATTGCTGCCAGAGTGAGCATCACCCTCGCTCTTTCCCTGTCCCTCGAACCCGCCAGCCCTTCTGCTGGCCTCAAGCCTAATAGTGACCATTTCGGGGGTATGCCTCCCTCTGCCCCAAACACTTGTTCCATCGCCTGCTTGATGTCTCCCCAAAACGGGACTATTTTTGGGCATCACCACCAAATATGTTCCACAGTGCCCTCCTGGCCTCATCCCCTCCAGCAAGTTCCCGACGATTCCGGGTAGATCCTGCGCAGCCGAGATGGAGTGTAGTGCCACCCATATAAAATCTTATACCAGGCCTCCCGGGTTTGTGAGGCTCTCGCTAGTTTGGGGATCTTCCTCCATAGATTTTCCCACTCCTACTTCTCTATTTCCCTGCCCAGAATTTTTTCCCACCTTCCCATATATGCCCATTGCGACCTCGGGGTACCCTCATCCAAGATCTTATAAAGCTTTGAGATAAGGCCTTTCGAGCCGTCGTTGGTCATCAGGAATTTCTCAAAAAGGGTCGGTGATCTAGTGGCCGCCTCCTTATTTATGGGGTATAGAAGCCAGTGTCGCAGCTGTGAGTATCTCAGCCGTTCACCTTCCCCCAGTGCAAAATCCCTTTTACAATCTACAAAAGAACTGATCTGCCCTCCTATAAACATGTCCCGCATCCAACGGCATCCTCCCTCCCGCCAGTTCCGGAATGCCCCTCTTTCCAACCCCGGTGTAAAGTCTTTAATATTGAAGATGGGGGTGAAGGGGGATGGGTAGGTTGTAATTTCCTTCCCTTGGACCAGTCTGTCCCAATTGTCTGCAATTAGTTTGGTGATTGAGCTCAGGTACATATGGCCCGGACGATGCTGTCTGGGTAGCTACAGAACCTCCCCCAGTTTGTGTCGCGTGACCGCTCTGTCCATCTGAACCCAGTGTTTTCCTTCCCCCTCCCGCAGCCATTCCCTAATCACCCTTAGTTGGGCCACTTCGTAATACTGACGGAAGTTGGGAAGAGCTAGTCCCCCCTTTTCTCGGGGCCATAAATTGCATCCTACTCACCCTTGTCCTTTTTCCCTCCCATATAAACTCATTTGTTATCACATGGAGCTCCTTGAAGAAACTGGCCGGGACTGCTTGAGGGATAGCTTGGAAGAGATAGAGCAGCCTCGGCAGGGTAACCATTTCAAGTGCCACTAGCCTCCCCAACCAGGAGATCCGCAAGTTCCGCCACTTAAGGAGGTCTTTCTTAATTCTTTGCAGGAGTGGGGGGTAGTTTGCTGTATACCATCCACGTAGAGCCGGAGTGATTCTCACCCCCAGGTACGTAATTCCCCCCGGTCGCCAGGCAAAGGGCGTTGTCTCCTTTAACTCCTTCCTCTCTTCCCTTGCCAATGTCAGGTCCATCAATTCGGACTTGTGCATGTTAATGCGTAGTCCGGATGCTTCCCCAAAGTCTTCTAGTAGTAGCCTGCATTGGATACTCGACTCTATGGGATTGGTCAGGGCAAGCAACATGTCGTCCGCGAAGGCCGCCACCTTGTGCTGCCTGCCCCCAAATGGTATTCCCTGTATTCCTTCAGATTCCCGAATTGCCTGCAGGAGGGCTCCAAGTAAACTGCATATAGCAGGGGCGATAGGGGACATCCCTGTTTTGTACCTCTTTGGAGTTGGAATGATCTAGTTAAAGCCCCATTTACCACCACCCTCGTTCGTGGGCCCTCATAGTTCGCATTGACCATCGGTAAATAAGCACCTGCTAAGCCCATTTTTTCCATGGTTTTGAAAAGGAAGGACCACTCCACCCGGTTGAACGCTTTTTCAGCGTCTAAGGACAGAAGTACTGCCGGTGTACGAGTCTTTTCCGCCTTTTCCACTAGATGGGCCACTCTTCTAATATTATCCGCTGTCTGCCTCCTCTTCACGAATCCCGCCTGATCCTGATGGATCAGATCCGGCAGGAGCCCCTCGAGCCTATTCGCCAGGATCTTAGTGTAGATTTTTGCGTCTGCGTTAATCAGCGCTATTGGCCTATAGGAGGATCTTGCAAGGGGGTCCTTGCCCTCCTTCAAAATCAGAGAGATATTGGCTTCTTTCATGGACGGTGTGATTTGCCCACTACCTAAAAAGGAATTGGAAACGTAGGTCAAGTGTGGAACCAGCACTCCCGCTAAGGTCTTATAAAAGGATGCAGTGTAGCCATCCGGGCCAGGGGCCTTACCTGCGGGCAGCTTCCGAATAACCCCCCTCACCTCCTCCTCCGTTATCTTCTGTTGTAAACCAATCTGGGCTTCCCTCTCAATTTTACGAAGGTTAACCCTTTCCAGGAATTTCTCTTGGGCTTGGCCGCAGGGGTGCTGTGAAGCATACAAGGTCTCGTAAAATTCGGCCAAGGCCTCTTGGATATCTTCTATTCGAGGAACCCTTTCCCCCCTATCTGAGTTTAGAGCCGTGATTGTGTTTCTAGAGGCAGCTCCCGGAAGGAGGCGAGCCAGCAGGGCCTCCGCCTTATTCCCTCTTGCATAAAATGTTTGCCTCACAAAAAGCAAGGCCCCCTCCGCTTTTTTGGGCAGAAGGATCCCCAATTGTCCTACTATCCTCCTGTAGTCGTTCTGGTTAACCCTGCTGGGGTTTGCCGCTACCCTGCCTCTCACTTCCTCAACTTCCGCTTCTAGCCGGGACTCCAAGGCCTGTAGCTGTTTCTGTCTCTGTGCCTTAACTGCTATAATTTCCCCCCTCGATGTGGCCTTAAATCCGTCCCATCTTATATCTTCACCCGTGTCCCCTCTCTTGTTGTTATCGAAGAACTCTCTCATCTTGCCTTCTCTCCTCTCTTACCACAGGGTCCCTCAGCAGGGGTTCCGGGTGTTTCCAGCCCCACAGCCCCCTCCTCCTCTTTCCCAGTTCCAGCTGCATCAACAATATTTTATGATCTGCTATTCCCATAGGCCCAACCTCTATCTCTTTGACCTTACCCACCAGATTGGCCGAGATCCAGATGTAGTCAATTCTGGACTGGGTCCCATGAACTTCAGAAAGGAATGTGTAGCCCTCCTCGTCCCCTTTCTATTCCCTCCAGACATCCCTCAACCCTATGCTCTCCACTTTGTCCCGGAGTTCCGCTGAGGCTACCGCCCCTCCCTCACGGCTTTTAGTCCCTCCTGACCTGTCTTTAACCTTGTTCCATGCTATATTCAGGTCCCCCATTATGATTATCTGGCCTCTTGCCCAGTCACCTATTTTCCCCATGAGATCACAGAGGAAGGAGTCCTGCTCTGTGTTGGGTGCATAAATCACCCCTATTGTATACATCTCTTCCGCAATTGTGCCTTTTACCACAACAAACCTACCCTCCTTGTCCCTTAGGGCTTAGGGTGTCTTCCAAGCGGAAGTACACCGTGCCCCTGATGGCCAGCGCCACCCACCCCCCCGATTTCGTGGGGCCAGACGTCTGTTCAAGACCCCCTAACAGCTCCCCACTCCCACTCATTTGCCCCTTGTCTGTTACCCGGGTGCGTGGTTCACTTCTAGTTCGCCCTTCGTGCAGCACCTGAGGATCCCTCCGCCCTTCTCCCCCTTCCCCCCGCCCCCTCCCAACCCCTAATGACCTTAAAACTTGGTCCGCCCACCTCCCCCCCTAGGCTTCCTCGCCCTTGGTGATCCCATGATGTTTGCTCTTAGCACCCTCTCCCCTCCTTGTAATCAAAACATCCTTTGTGTCCTCCACCCCCTGAGATTATTCAAGTACCCGATTAGTTCTCCTTTGGTCCAGCTCACTCCACCTCCGCTGGCTCCGCATCAGCTCCCTTCCCGGGGAGCCTCCGCCGCACAGGCCTCCTTCTTTTTCCCCTCACCGACCAGGGACCATTCCCATGACCTGGTTCGGACACCACTTCCCGCCTCCGAGGAGCCGCTCGAGCCCGCCATCCTTGATCCAGTTCGAGTTGAAGTAGGTCCGCTCCTTCCTGCATCTTGGTTATCCGCTTCTGAGTACCAGCCCAATCGAAGACAAGTCCAAAAGGGAAGGTCCACTTATATCTAATCCCCTTTTCTTTAAGTTTCAGGGTGAGGGGGCTCCATTGTCGCCTCTTGAGCAAGGTACAGCTGGCGAGATCCTGGTACAGTTCAATACGTTGGTCGTTAAAAGATATCGGCTTTTTTTGTCTAGCGACCTTGAGTACTGCCTCTTTTTGAGCATATCTTGTAAACGCCGCTAACACGTCCCGCGGCCTCGACTTCGGGTTCCTATTGAGGAAGCCCACTCTATGAACCCTGTCCAATTCGATCCGATCAGGTGAAGATTCGCCCAGTAGCTCCGCAAAAATTCCTTGAATCGTTTCCTTCAGGTCCCTATCTTGCACCGTCTCCGACAGGAGCTTCAACCTGATGTTGATCCGCCGAGACCTGTTTTCCATGTCTTCCATTAATATTTCCAAGTTCCTCTTTGCCGTGTCAAGCCTCTCGATAGCTTCACTGTTCTCCGTGGCCTCTCTGCCTATCTCTTGCAGGCCTTTTTTGACTATGTCCATTCTCTCCCCCAGTTGACCCACTTCCTGCTTGATTTCGGCCAGCGCCTGGTTGATGTCGGACCTCATTAATTGAAATTGCTCTTGAAAGGTTTTCCCCAAGGATGCTTGGAATGAAAGCAGCTCCCCGCGCAGGTCCTGGCGTGAGATCTGAGCAGACGCTTCCAGGGTCTCAGCATGCTCCTGCTCCATACTTCCCCCCGTGTGACCCTGCGTTCCTCGGCTGCGTCTTTGCATGCCCAGAGGGCCATGATGGGGCCTGAGGCGTTCGGCTGCGACTGGCCGCTCTTATTGGCCTTGCCCTTGTTTTTAGCCGCCATAATTGTGGCTTGAAGGTCGGGGGGGTCCCCTTTGATCCTGCCCGTGCCTCCCCAGGGAGCTACTTCTGACCGGGTCTGAGTTCCTTGCCTCGTTGTTCCTGACCAGGCCTGAATCCCCAGACTTGCAGTGCTTAACGTTGCCTTGGGGCCTGTTGGGGTTGCGTGTAGTAGGGCAGTACCTCTGTGAGGCCGCGCGGGGCACCGACCCCAGCCCAGCAGCCCAGCACAAATGTCACCCGGGCCCCGCTTCCCTCACCGTTCACCGCACTGCTCTGGTAGTATCCACTCTCCGCCCGGGGCCGTACTCCGCTTCACGGGCAGGTGTTCCTGCCCGAGCTCGCCACTGCTCTAAATGACCTGCGCGGGCCCCCAGGCGTGCTCCCAGCCCCCGCGGACCTCCGATCCGAGGCTCCACTGCCGGGCCGACAGCAGCTCCTCCGGTGTGTCCCGAAGGTACCTCCTTTCCCGGGGTCTCCTCCTCCTCCCTGGCTCAGCCAGCCGCGCCCGCCCCATGGTCGGCGGGAGAGCCCGCTGTGCGGTCGAGAGCACGTCCGCCTCCCCGAGGCCGCACCACTCTGTCATTTCCCCGGCGTGAGGACAGGGACGGGGCTGCGATCTCGTCCTGCCTGGAGCGCCCCCTCTCCTGCCCAGCCCAGTAGGCCTGATGCATCTCCTTTCGCCCACGGGCCGCCGATGCACGCCGCAGTTGTTTCCCCTTCTCCTGCCGGGTGATATAGCAGCTATGGGTGATCGAAGGTACGGGAGGGCGCCGGCCGCTGTTTTTCCTGAGTTCCTCAGCTCATAAGGGGTGGTGGAACTGCTTAAGTGAGTTGGAGGTTCTGGAGCGCCGTCGACACACGTCTACCTGGTGTCGGCAGCCATCTTGGAATCCCGCAAGTTGATTTTTGAAACCCAAATATAATCAATTGTGGAACTTACTAAGCCATTGGACCATGTATATTTTCCCAGTAAATCTCTGTTTACTTGGCCATTTAACATGTATAGGTTGGTTGCCAATGCCATTTGTACCAATTTAGCTGCATCTGTACAATTTAGTTTTAGCTGATCAATAATTTCTATACCATTGTTATCTAAGCATTTGATGTTTAGGTCTCCACAGATAATGATATTTAGTTGTGGGCTCCTAGTCATTTGTGCCTCAATTACTTTCATCAATTTTCTCATCCAAGCTGCTGTTTCAATTCTTAGATGATTCCAATATATGTTTATGACCAGCATTCTTTCATAGGTCTTCCAGATTTTATCATTATTTTCCAACAATGTTCATTGCAAATAGTGATTTGGGTTCCCTGTTTTAATTATTGTCATTTCTCTCTCTTTATGTACTAGTGTCAAGAGCCCTGAGGAGGGTCTACCATTTCTACCTTTAATTGCTGGATTTAATCTATGTCATATTTTTCACAAGTAGGTAGTTCATATAACCAAGTCTCTTGCAGACATATTACCGAAGCTTGTTTAAACTCTGGATTCCATTTATTTATCAGGTGTATAAATCCCCTGGTGGTCCATGAGATAATTACATCATTAGATTCCTCCTTTTATTTCTTTTGCTAGTTTTTTCCCCTCTTCTTTGGTAAAGATTTTGCAACCCATGACCATTCTTCTTGAGACGATTGAACTTTTCCTGCTGTTTTACCAACCTCATCTCTGGATGCTTCCTGTGGGCAATTGTGGAATGTTATTTTAAAGCTCTCCTTTTTGGGCGTATGCTTCTTAACACTTAAAGTTTGTTGTTTCTTTTCCTTTTTCTGATACAGTAAGTTCTCTGTTTGCCTAACATTATATGAGCGGGTCTTTAGATCATAATCTACAATGTCATAACCCTGCTTAGTCAATTGTCTTCCTTCCTTTAACAGGAGGTCTTTAACCTTTGATGAATTTAAGTGGAGAATTACTCAATCTACTCGAAGTTCATCGGGGTATTCCACGAATGCTATGTCAAAGGTTTTTATCTGATGGAACTGAGGCACACAATGTAATAGTTGTAAAACATTTTGTCGATTTAAATTTAAGTATTCATTCCCTGGAAGCATGTTTTCAAGTCGAATTTTTTCCTTTTCTTTACGTGCTGGAATGTTTTGGTAGCTTTTTGATCCACTGAAATCATCCCTTCCTCCCTTTTTGTTTGTTTTTTTTGGGTTCCAGTTTGTATTCCTCCCACTTCTTTGATCATCTTACAACCCTTTTATTTCGCCATGCGGATGTAAGATGTTCCTCTTTTCGTCTAGAGTTGTAAATGAATTGTCAATGTCAGATTGAAGATCTACAATATCATCGTCTTCGTCATTGTTACCCACTTCCTCAGTTGTTGAATTTTCAAGAACCTCAGTTTCTGTTTGTTCTTGTTCATTGCCCTGAATTGCATGCCTCTGAGAGAATTTCTGCGCTTCGTCGATGTAGTAAGAGACATTGTCTATCAAATCATTTGATATGTCAGAATCGCCTATTATGTTTAGCTGAGCATTATCAATTTGAGTAACTGTTCTTCCAGAAGAGATATCTACCTTTTTTTCTTTATTGTTTTTAGTTTCACGATTTGTTTCCTTTGAAACTAGTTGCAGATTTTTACTCTGTATGTTTCTCATAAATCCTTTGCGCCAGTACCTCTGTTTAACGCAGTGCTTTTTATGTTCTTAGTTTTTTTTTTCACTTTTTTTTAGGTTTTGCTTTTATAAGACCTACTTCCACCGGACCTCTTTTCATCTCAGAGGTTTGTACACCCTCTTTTGGCCGATTTAGATTTGCCTCAAAAACAGGATAAACTCCCTCCTTTCCTGTTGTCTTGTGTGAAATTACTATATTCTTAGTTGGAGGTGTAGTGGGCTTGCCATCAAGTGAGACTTCCTTCTCTCTTGGTAGGTCTCTATTTGCATTACATAACTCCTGTGTTCTTATAGCCTCAGACGGAAGATTGTCTTGTGAGTTTGCGTCGCTGCGTTCTACCAACCCATTTATGCTGTTACCATACATGATTTCTGCATTTCCTTTTGTCGCAGAACTTTTATTGCCGGGTTTATCGTCAACTATAGAGCGCGGTTGTTGTTCAAATGGTTCTTGCTTAATTTTCGGTGCAACAGTGCTGTTGCAATCTTGGCCTGTTGTGGCACCTCTATAGTTGCACAATTTCGAATTTACTATTTTCTTTTGTGGTTGGACGTCCTTTCTAATCACTTCAATAGTTTTTCTCATCCATTTCAGAGACTCAAGGATAACGTGGATTAAAGTAGATTTCTCATCTTGTTCTCCACTGGCAATATCATAAAGTCTCCTTTGCCATGCTGCTGAGGTTTCTGCCTCTTGATTGAGTCGCATTTCTAATTTCTGGGCTATTAATTCCTGTGCTATTAACTTTGTGTAAATTAAAGCAAGCAGTGTGTTATTATCTTTCAGGTTATCACTTATAGTCTCATATAATTTTGTATATGGAGCAAGTGAGATAGCCACAGCTGCCATGACATTGTTATGTATTTGCATACCAGCAGCAATGGAAAGATGGCTTTTGTCCGGAGGTTGAGCTGACTCCACATCTGTTTGATCCATTTGGCCATTCACTGTTTGTTCAGTTCGATTAATCATTTGCCTGTGTCCTGCTTCCTTGTTTCTATGGCTCTTATTTTTCTTGTTTGGCGAGCTCACATCCTTTCCATTTGATGATAGATCCTTTAATTGAATTGTTTTCAAGCTTACTTTCCCTGATTGCACCACATCTTATGTATTTCCATTGATGGTCAGTTCTTTAATTTTCTTTGCCTTTGTTGTATCATGTGAAGTAATTGCCATGTTGGAATGGTTCAGATGTGCACTCAATTTGTCCCGATCCTGTTTCTTTAACGGCATATCTCTTTGAGTGTTAGATTCTTCATTTGTATCAAGCGAGTCGTCAATTTCGTTTGTGTTATTTCCCACTTCAGAACTTAATGGATTGTCCTTAGTTTTGAAATCCATAGATTTTATGAATCGCTCTCTCCATTCCAATTCGCATATTTCATCTGCTATTGAAGTTTCATGGATACTTAAGCTCCTACGTCTTGTCTTTTTACTATCAACGGTGTTGATATTTTGACAATGGTCTCATGGAGTAAACTTTTCATCTGTACATGCGATAGCCTCCCATCTCTTTGCTTAATTATGGATCTGAACCTTAGTTGGGACAAATCGGCACCATTATTCGCTTGTTTCTTCATCACGGCTTTTGTCAATGGATTCCCAAGTTCCTTTCCATCTTTTGAATTCTCTACTTGTTGAGGTCACTGGCCATCGCCTTCATCACCACTTCCACAGTTATCGTTAAAAGTCGACTGTGCCGCAATTTGCGTGGGACAAATGGTGTCGTCTGTGTCAAACCTGCTGTTTCCATTGCTTTTGAGTCGCCACTTGTAGCTGTAGTTAGAGCAGGATGAAAATATTTTCCGGGCTCACTGCCGTGAACTTGTCCACTTTTTGGAACATCTCTTTCCACACCATCTTTCAAAGCTGAGGTGGTTTTGCTGACTATCGCAACCTCAGGCAGGCTTACTCTCAGATCATAATTAGTCTGCCTATTCTCATCAAGAGTCTTTGCCAATACGTTGGCTGTACCACCTTTCTTAAAATCATCAGTAGAATCAGACGCATCTGAATAAATCGACTGGTCAGCTTCAGCATTGGCTTCGGATTAGGCGTAGGCGTCTGCATCAATAAATACAACGTCTTCGCCTTCACCTCATGCCATCTCGCAGCAGCCCCACCCTGCTTCTGTGGCCGACTGCCTGACCCCCCACTTTCACCCACATACTCTTGCTCAGACTTCCCACTAGCAACGAGTTTCGGCATGCGGCTGGCGACATTACCCCCAAGATCGTAAGGTAAGGAGGTAGTCTGCTTTTGATCCAATATTTCCCCCATTTCAGTTAGCTCAGCGTCTGTTACATCTAACTCAGGCTTTCTACACGATATGATATGATATGATATGGTATTTGTAACGCGCCTATACACAAGTGTTTCAAGGCGCGACGAGGCAGGGAGGGAGGGACAAGGGGAGACAGACAACGATCCTACTAGGCCAGGTGTCATTCAGATCGCGCAAGTGCAGGGGTAGGGGAGGGGGAAAAAGTGCAAGGGGGAGGGGGAAAAGTGCAGTACAAGGTAAGTGGCGTACGTAATAAATAAATAAATAGGGCCAGCTGGTGGCAAGTGTGAGGTAAGTGCAGAACAAGTGCTGGGGGAGGGGGGGCTGTAGGGATACAGAGACAGTCCCGCAGTGCAAAGGGGTTCCAGGGCATCAGTGCAAGTGGAGAGTGGCAGGGCCCAGGACCGAGGCCGTTTAGATTGCTGTTGCTGCAGTCTTATTGGGAAGCAGGTAACCCGCCTTCTCATTTATCGTGTCTGATGTTGGGTGAACGCCTAAGTACAGGCTAGACCCTTTATTGTTCAGGCTAGACCCGTTCTTATTTAACACCACTGAGCCATTTGTTGCGGTCCGTACCATTCCACAGGGGTATTCAAGCTTGTCGTCATTCCACACCAAATGCGTATGCATGTTGTTTGTTTCTCACACATTATTCGTGGCAATATTAAAGTCTGCTTCAATATTACTTTTTGCGCTCCAGCGCACGCTTAACTTGGCTTTCCTCAATGCGGGCAGCTGTGACTCGCGCAGCACCAGCGGCATCAACGGCTGCGTTTTCGCTCTCGTATTACGTCTTTCACAGATAGGCATATTGTCAGCCGTCGCTGCAGTCGTTGCCGCAGACATTACAGAGTCCGGAGCCTCCATGCTCACTCATAGGCTCTGACTGGGCTACGACTGGACTCTCTTCACGGACTCACGTGCGGGCGCTATGCGCCTGCAGACAGTTTATGTGGGCTGTCCTTGGAATTAAAGTAACAGTGTTCTCTGTTCAAAATCGCAAGTCCGGCAGTCAGCAGTAGCAACACAACGTTCCACCAAGAGTTCTGGGCTACGACTGGACTCTCCTCACGGACTCACGCTAAGGTTATTACGTTTATGGTGTGGTAGTTATTAGGGAATTTGGAAAATACTGCTTTTAAACTTTAGCGTGGATGTTCACTTGCCCGTCACGATTTAGCCGTGTTCTTTCTGACAGACGGTCATAAATGGGAAAAAAGGTCTAACATCTGACTTTCAAGTGAGCAGTAATTAATTAAATACTAATTGGGAGTTAGTTTCATGATTTGTATCCAAGAATCCTATAACATCTGCTCTCTGTTTGATCTTTTAGAACAGAGCTATGTAACCTTTGGCTCTGCAGATGTTTTGGACTACAGCTGCCATCAGTCCTGTCCAGCAATGTTAATGGTGTACGGTCCTGGGTCCAGAGAGCCACATTTTGCAGACCATTGTTGTAGAGGAATCAAGGATAGGCCATTACACCTTTCAGAAGATTACGAGAGAGTTTCTGAAAGCTCAAAAGGGCAGACGTGTGAGAAGCATGTGTCACTGGACTTGATATGGGGTTCCACTGGGAGCCAGTCTAGGGACCAGTGGATAGAAGACGTGCATGTTTTTTCTTCTATGGAAGGATGGAGCATGCTAAGTTGATGTGCCCAGCAATGGGGAATTCAGGGAGAAAAGGGATTTGTAAAAATGTTTATTGGCAAATGACCATGTTTTGGGGAAGGCATTTTAGTTTACTAATGATTATGCTTAGATTGCAACGTGAGTCGCTAACGAGGATTTGCTGTGGAGAAGCCAGCAAATTCGGAGTAGAAAGACAATTCATTAATGAATGTAGAGACCACATGGCCATTTTTAAATCAAATTCTTTTAAGATGGATTATAGTTAGAAGAAGTGATAATAAAAGTCCATTAGAAGGTTTAAGGATAAAGGGCCCCATTACGAGTTGGGTGGTATACCTGCAGCAAATCTGCCTGAATACTGTCCAAATGAATTACCGTTACCACCACTTGGTCTGTCAGAATTTCCTCCGGATTGCAAGTGGTGTTGACGGTGTAAATCCTCATTTCATTTGAGATCATTCTACTGAATGGGGCTTTTTTAGCTGAATTACCTCAGCAGAATTACTGCTGCAGTAATTCTGCCGATTCTGCCAATTTTTGGCCGGTGAGTTGGAGGATTTACCTCCAGGACTTTCCTGGAGGCAAATCATCCACTCCAGACCCGAACTCGTAATTTGGCGTAGTGGTAAATTTGGCAGTAACACAGTAAGTGCCAACTTTACCACTTACTGCCAACTTTACCACTTACCGGCAAACTCGTAAGGAGGCCCAAAGAACGTTGTGATCGGGCATGTCTGCATGTGATATATCCCTGCCCCACAGAATTAACCAACTCATCCACCCATTCATTCTTAAATTCATTACTGCACAATGAAACACACATACCACACACAGCAACACTAAGCAAATACTCTTTTATCTGACTTTCAAATGTAAACAAAACTATACTGTATTAACAGATTTACGCTGAAGAATAGGTGATGCCTGGGCTGTCTGTACTGCTCTTTTTTAGGGCGCTAGGGACTACTCTTATTTACCAATCATTTAAAAAATATTTTCTTTTTTTTTCATCCATCACATTAGAATGCAGATTTAATTTGGCAACCGCTCACGTAGAAAATTAACATCGTTTTTTGTAACAATTTAATGAAACATGTAAAAAAAAGTACAAAACATAATTATATATTAAAATAAAGATAACATTATTATCACAAACATAATACAAATCATAGTCGACTGTCTAGGTTGAATACAAGCATGACTCATATAGTTGATAAGACATATACATATTTAGTGTACCAAAATGTAAAGCCTGATTACATCACATTAAAAAGATATTTGTGTACTTATTTCAAATCACAATACAGAAAATGTAACATGCCCCCAAAAATGTGTTTTACTCAGCGGTGGAAATAGAGCACAACCCCCACTGCAACCATCAATATATGTACCCTTTCAGTCCCATTCCATGAAATAAACCTTAACAATGCTTAGATTCTTTGCAAATGCAAAGGCTGGTGGTGTTCCCACTACCTATTGTCTTCCAAAGGTATGCACATGGGTCACGGCATGAGGGCACTGCACTGTCCCTATAAAGTACTTTAAGGAATGTCACCTGATGTCACAGCATTTATTTCTCTGCATGGGTGCTGGATATCCAGACTGTGCAGGCCTCTCCATCCCTTCCTCTCCATGTCTTTCTCAGGCTGGGAGAGGGGTCAGAGTGCTTACCTTGTCCCCAGTTTGATTCTGAGCAGGAAGGAGGGATACAGACTGCTGACTCCTGACCTGCTGCTGAGCCTGTCCCTCTGTGGAGAGACTTTCACTGCCACTGCCCGAAGGTAAGTGAAATGTTGAATTTGTGTGTATCCGTGTATGTTACAGAGAGAGAGCGTGTGAGAAACTGTTTGTGTGAGTGTTATAATGAGAGTGATTGTATTTATGTGTGAGTGTGTGCATGAGAATATTTAGTCTATATCTGTGTGTGTGTCCGGGGTTGTGCATGCAATGATGACTGACAAGAGAACAGATTGTCTTCACTTGTCAATCATCATGAAGTGAGGGGCTGTGGAAAGCAGGTATAGAACACTCACATTGCCTTTGCCCCTTATTGCAGTAACATTAATATTACTTTAATAATGGGCTAAATGATGCAGGTGTGTGTGTGGTCACATTGGTGCACCGTGCAGCCAGTCTAGGCACATTTTCCTACAGTAGCATGACATTTTGTACTGGCTTCAAAGTTATAGCCAACGTAAGTGTTTTTACATGGCCCAGCCAAACTTGCATACATTGGTGCAGCCATTCTGGGCATATTTATAACTATAGTAAGAAAATATACCCAGACTAGCTATGGCATGGTATTCCTTTACTGGGCATCAACACAAAAGCAAACATGATAAGTCTTATGTGGTTAGGTTGGTCTAAATTGGTGCAGCAAGTCTGGATATATTTTCTTACTGTGGTGTGGCATTTTGTACTGGGCATCAAGAGTACAGCAACGATTATATATATTACTGCATCGCTAGACTGGCCTACACTGGTGTAGCTAGCCTGGATATATTTTCTTATTGAGGCATGACATTTATACTGGGCATCAAGGATAAAGCAAACATGATAAGTGTTACTACATGACTAGACTGGCCTACATTGTTGCTGTTAGTCTGTTTTCTTACTGTGGCATGATACTTTCTACTAGGAATCCAGGGTAACGCCAACATGAGTGTTTTTTGTGGCCACATTGACCTTCATTGGTGCATCCATTCTGAACAATGATGGAGAGAAGGTCCTCAAACTTCTCAGAGATGGGAATACCAAACATTTTTGGATGCTCGTCAACCATTTTGAAGGCGGTTCCGGAGGCACACTGTGTAATCTGGTTTCGAAAAGGGGCTGGATAGAGCATCTAACAGAAGTATTTAAAAACATCGACAGTTCCCATTTTGCAGTTACACCACAGATACCATGGCATTTGAAATTTGACGTATGGTATATAGTATAGAGGAGATAATTATTAAATCGTCTGTTTCGTGGGCAGCAGGCCCTAATGGCCTGACGTACCAAATACTCAAAAAAGAGCCAGTTCTGTGGTCAACACTTCTCTTTCGGTTGTTTAACGAGATTCTTAAGAGGCGTTTATTTCCAGATTCTTGGAAAACGGCCCTGGTTATCCCATTCTTCAAAGCTGGAGACCATCGAGCAGAGGCTATCGACCTATAGACCTGCTCGACATAGAGAGTAAAATCTTTATGAAGCTTTTGTTGAATGAGATGACACAGTGGGTGGAAAATCATGATATACTATCCTGCATCCAGACGGGCTTCAGGAAGGGAATGTCAACAACATTAAATAGCCTCATATTAAACCTTGTAAGTGAGCAGACTGAAGATAATAGATTGTTACCCCTTTTTGGCGCATGGGTCGACCTGTCGAAGGCTTTCGACCAAGTGGACTGGGCCCTTCTTTGGAACAAGCTGAGACAGTGAGGTTTACTGGAAACGCTTCTTTCAGTGCTGGTGGAGCTACATAGGGACACCAACATAAGGGTACGGTTGGACGAACTGGGGCATCTGTCAGAAATTATAGAGGTGCATAGGGGCACCACTTTTTTTCAACCTGTTTCTGTCAGACATGGGTTTGTCCTTAAGCTGATCTGCATTGCCCATCCCTGTGTTAAATAGGAAAACAATCTTTTGGCTGGCCTATGCAGATGATATAGTGCTGTTAGACAGAACGCCAATAGGCTTGCAGCGCTTACTGACGAAACTGAGTATTTACGCAGAAGCTAACAAACTCTCCATAAACCCTGCCAACTCGAAACATTGTGATGTTGAAACACCCACAAAAGAAAACTAAGTTCACAAGGTGGGAACTAAATGGTGAAGCAATTCAAGTTGTGGAGTCGGTCAAATACTTGGGATACATCATCCATGCCTCTCCAGCTCTTTATAAAGTTGAAGCAGAAGTTACAGCAAAGGTAGTGCAGGGAGCTGCACAATTGCTGAAACTAAACCAGAAATGTTGCAAATTTTCGATCTCTCCCTTGATTAGGTACTATTTGGCAAAAATAGTGGCAGTCATTCTTTATGGGGTGGAGGCTAGACCACGATTGTGGTCAGTCAATTGGGATGTTTTCGAGGGGCGGATATGGAAAAAAGTATTAGGTCTCACTGCCTGTACACCTAACTGGAGCCTCAGATACGAACTAGGCCTAAAATCCCTCGGGTGCATGGCCCGTTGGAAACTAATCTCCCTATATCGGGATATTTTGGTTGGTAAAGAAACAACCCTATATAGCGACATTAGATGTCATATGCTGAAGACCAAATCCGCGATCCTTCGATTATTGGAGAGTAAGGTAAGAGAGCGTCTCTCTAGTGTTGACCTTGATGCAGGCACTCTCGTATTCAACCCACTAAAGGATAAACAAAAACTTGAGCTCATGGATTGGATAACAACTATAGAAAAAGTGTGCATGGGGTCATCTGTTAACCTGTTTTTGAGTGGCGAAAAAGAACTAGGATGCCCTGCGAACTTCCTGATGAAATTCCCAAATAGTTCCCTGCGTAATAGCTTCCTAAGAATCAGGTTAAACCTGGTTCATTGTGGAGAAGTGTTGGCAAGGCGCCATCAGGGTTGTGTTGCAAAGCAACTATGTAAAGTCAGCATTGACTCAGTACAGCAGACATTGAGGCATTTATTCATGGAATGCGAGGGGACATGGAGCTCCCGCTTGACATACTTCAGGTGTTTTGTCCGAGAAGAAGAAAATATCATCTCAGAGTTCTTCTGGGACAAAATCGTCTCGGGCAGCAACGCCGCACTTTCTTTTGTGGTGATATGTGTGTTGAAAAGCTGCGAGATTATGCTGTAGAACTGCGTTTGGTGCTGAAGTTAAAAGAAAGGTGAACTAAAGGCAGATCTGGGCAAAAATACCAATGTGATAGAGATCAGGATAATAGGGTTTTATGTATTTTTATGTTTTGTTCCTTTTCATTATGAATGTATTGCTCTAATGGTATGGTTCAAATGATGAAATATGTTGTTTCACTCATTTTGTAAAGACTCGTGAGTCATAAACAAATAAATAAAATTTAAAAAAATATGTTCTCTTACCGTGGCATGGCATTTGTTTTGGCAAAGCCAACAGAATTATATTGTTACTTGAGAATATTGGCATACTGACATGTTGGCAGAGCCAGCATGAACAGTTTTCTATCATTAGTGCTATTATGTGCAAAGCATACATAAAGACATTCTTACATGGGAATACTGGCATATCTTGGTGCAGCCAGCATGAACATGTATGGCGCAGCCAGCATGGAAATGTTTTTAAGCTGGCATATATTGTGGGAAAAGGCATCAAGAAAGTGTTTTGGAAAAAGCTCCTGTGCTTTGTTGCTGATTTGCAGTTATTTGATTTGTTCATGAGTTTAGCTACACAACCGATTGTAAATGTGTTTTTTTACCCAACATTTCATAGAAAATGTTATAAAAAATGCACCATTTGAGCCCATTGTTTGAACATCGTCCCTCTTGTTTTCGTTCAGACTCCCTCGCTTTGCTCAGCGACTCCCGCATAGTCCTAGCAAACATTAACACTCCTACAATTACACTACTTGAGCGCTACTTGAGTATAAATGATATTGAAATAATCCGATAACCCTCCAGCCAAGGAGATCCTGGATAAGGTGTCAATTACTCTGCCTCATTATAACATTTTTTGTTTTTTATTTTCGAGCAGGATGGAAAGTGGCTCAATATGAATACAATTCAATAACATCCCTCCCATGAGGCCTGCCATTAGTGAGCCCTTGAAAGGGTCCCACTACACTAGTTGGGGAAAGAAACGACGGTACAAAGGTCACATACAAACCGGAATGGGTTGTATTAAAATCGACTCCTCTAAGTGGACGTGGGCAACAGAGTGAAACTTCGAGGCATCACTAGCCTGGGAAGAAATGGTATATGACATCTGCTAGGCATTATTTCCCTGTTGAACTTTTTCATATTGGAGGCAGGTGTTATAATGGAATCCAGAAATTATTCAATGATTTTTTTGCGTCTTCAGCAGGTTAGGCTGAGGCCTTTTTTTCCAGGATCCTTGACTTTAGCATATGGAGTTCTTTCAATACTCTGCATCATGCCTGTTGTTGTTCCGCGCCTAATGTAACTAGATATGTTTTAACTAGACAGTAAATCTCTAACACAAATGTGCTGGGAAAAAATAATGAAGAAAAGGTTTTAAGTGATACAATTACCTCATCATTGACATTAATTAAGTTCCACACAAGGAATTCTTGCAACAAACAAGTTTATGAAAACACTTTTGTATGTAAACAAGTGCCCCAGCCAACGGGTGTTTCGACCCACCAGGGTCTTTATCAAGGCTGTATTATTAAGTCCAAGGCTGGATGATAAAGTCATGCCCAGTTCCAAAATCAGCCCAGTTTCAAAATAACGAACATATCATGTTCACCCAAAACATGAGGCCCAAAAAAGGGCACAGGATCCACATAGTGATGTTGAATGGAAATGAATAAAGCAACCATATTTATAAAGTAACAATTAAAGTCACATGATACCAAAACTGAAATCAAAGATGGATGAAATCCATGAGATATATAACATATGTGGAAGGGAGAAAGGAAAAGAGAGAAATTGAATGAAGATCAGTATTCGAGCAATAAAGTCAATATAATGTTAACAGTCTCCACCACACATGTAGACACCCTTACCTATCTCCCTTCCCCTGTTGTTTCCACATATGTTATATAGCTCATGGTGATTTCCGTTTTGGTATCATGTGACTTTAATTGTTTCTTTATTTTTTATTTTATTTTTTATATTGTTTAATCAAAAAAAGATTTTTACAATGGTGTTGATTGTTCTGCTATTTGTTCAGTCTTAGGTTTCGCAAAGGGTCTTTGTTTACTTATCACGTGTGCATGTCGAGTAGATTGACGTTGATATATTCTAGAATTTTTGCAGTGGCAATTTGCCAGCTCGTTCTATCTCCTCCAATCAGTCTGCACCACCAGGTATCTTCCTTTTTCTTTATAAATATGGTTGTTTTACTCATTTCCGTTCGACATCACTATGTGGATCATGTGACCTTTTCAGGGACTCGCCTTTCCGGTGAATTTGATACGTTTGTTATTTTTAAACTGGACATGATTTTATCACACAGCCTTGATAAAGACCCTGGTTTGTTGAAACACGTGTTTCCACATAAAAGTTTTTTCATAAACTTGTTTGTTGCAGGAATTCCCTGTGTGTTACTTAATTATTTCAATAATTGTCAATGAGGTGGCATTGTATCACTTAAAACTGTTTCTCCATTCTTGTATAGCTTAAAGCTGTTTCTCCATTCCTTTATCGCTTAAAACTGTTTCTCCATTCTTTTATCGCTTAAAGCTGTTTCTCCATTCTTTTGTGACAGCGCAGTTGTGTTGGGATTTACTTTCTAGTTGTACATACACTTGGAGGGAATTGGGCACCATCTTCCCCTACCCAGACACATGCAGCAGGGTGTCGAAGATAGTTCATTCACGATTGAACTTATATTCTTTTTATACCTGGTATGGGTTGATTCACAGTTCTAGCGCCTACCCTTGAAGATATATTTCAGACTTGTGGTGGATCCGAGTGTGAGTACAGCTTTCAACAGGGCTTCCAGGCAGCAAAGGGATTGAATGTAAACCAACTGGCTCGCCTGAACACAATACACATCAACAATAATATTGCTGGATGCCCTGGCCTGCTTATCGATCCAAGACAACGGAACCCTTCCCACCCTAACCAAGCTAAAAAAACAGGCACCAACTTTATTTGAAAGTTGTTATTTTTTATCCAGTGGTTAAGTCACTTCTTTTAAACTCTTCTGTATAAAGATTGTTCTATTTGTGCACTTGTTCTGGTTGTGCTTGATGGCAGTCATATTCTTTACTCATGTATTGCCCAAGTGACAAGTGTGCATCTCCTTTCGAGTATTACTCAGGGACGTCAATTGGGGGTCGCCAGGGGTTACAGTTGCAACCCCTGGCAACTCCTGTGCAACCCCTGGCTCTGCCTCTGTGACTCCTGGAGTCTGCAGAGGCAGAGAGAAACCTAATGTAAAGAGTGCTCTCCGACCGACGAGAGCCCTTTACATTAATATCTTTTTAAAGTCAGTGGACTGACTTCAAAAGAATCCTCTCCCCCCACCTACTACAGGACATGGAAGACTCTGTCTTCCATGCTCTGTGCATAAAAGTAACCAGAGCTGGTTCCTTGCGTGTATGGAGCATGGGAGATAGGGCTGCCTGCAGAGGAGTTCCTCATCAGCGCAGCAATGGATTAGAAAAAGGTAAGAAAGTGTTTGTTTGTAAATGTATATGTGCGCGTGCATGAAAGGGTGTGTGCGTATGCATGTATATATATACCATGTAATGTGTGTGAGTGAGTGTATGATGTATTGGTGGCTGGGAGTGTGAGTGAATGGTGGATGGGTGCAGTATAAATCAGCATGTGAAGGTTGTGCCTCATACGTAAATACTGGGATGAGGAAGAGGGACGTGGAGGTAATGCTGGGCTAAGGGGCTGAGTTTGGGGTTGGAGTAGGAGGGTTGGAGTGATAGGGATTGTTTCAGGGAGGTGGGGCAGGTTTGGGGCGCGCCATCACGTAATGGGTATCCATGATAAAGCAGGCATGATATGTGGTATTGGTGTCTAGACCCACATTTTGGTCCAGCGAGTCTAGCCATTTCTTAATGTGGCATGCCTTTTTACAGGGCATCTATGGTAAAGTAAGCATGATAAGTGTTATTACCAGTCTAAACTGGCATTTGGGTGCAGCCAGTCCAAAGAGTGGCATTGTATAGTTTGCTGGGCAGCTATGATGAAGTAAGCAAGATAGGTTTTATTACATGGTTAAATTGGCATTTTGGGGATGCCAGTCTAGGTATGTCTTACTGTGGCATGGCATTTTTTACTGTCCATGATCAAGGCTACAGCAAACATGATAAGTGTTATTACGTGCCGGGCCTATATTGTGCAGCCAGTTTTGACATGCTTTCTTAGGGTGGCATTGCATTTTTAATAGCAAAGTGGTAAGGTAGCTCAGCGGGCTGAATGCTTGCTGCTCTGATCTGTGTGTGATCTGCAGGTTGCCGGTTCAAATCCTGGTAAAGCCAACTTAGCCTTTCATTCTTCCAAGGTTGCTAAAGGAGTACCAACATTAGTTGGTATGATAATTGTATGTAAATATGAGCTATGTTCAGCGCGTTGGTGAAAATGCTATATAAATGTCAAATAATTATCATTAAAGCATTAATGCTCTTGTGCCGTGAAATTGACTTTGATTTCTGGATGCTATACTATCGCAGTAAATGGGAATGTAGGGGATCTACTTTTCATATAGTGACAATACCCAACATACAGCTATAATTGGCATAATATGGAAGTAACTGGCCATACAATGCTGAAGTGACATATCTATGCAGTGCCTCGGCCTATTTTCTTTTTATATTTATAGTTTATTTAGAAAATAAACACATTTTTAATCATATACTTCACAACTCTTCATTCATTACAAATGTCAATAAATTACTTCAGGCACAACCTTCTAAAACAAATATTACATACATTAATTCATTCAACACAATACAATATAATATAATATTCTGTATACCTATCGGGGCCTCCCTTTCTAACCCCCAAAAATATATTTTCCACCTATCAGACAAATTATTCCCTTCCCTCCTTCATAATGGTGCACTAATCAAGAAAAATATGTTTCCCCAACTTTTTGCGTATCACTATTAAAATATTCTTAAAGCAATGGTCATTGGGATAGAGTTTCCATACAAGAGCCTAACCCACTTGACTTCACTGTTTAAATCCTCTAATCTTCTTATGAACTTTCCCAAACACATTTTCCTCGGCCCTAGTGTTGCGCTAAAGCCAATCAGCCAATGTTTTATCGATTCTGATTCCCCTGGCTTTTTACAAAGCCGACAGTTTCTTTCTTGACAAGGAATCCCTCTTATGGGACCCCAGCATTGTAGGGAGTCTAGTAAGTTAAGACAAAAGCGCATATACATGTAATGACATTTTGGCACTGAGAATCTCATCACAGAAGGCTGTATCTTCTTATATTTCCTCAGGTGTTTGTTTATCTCCCTTTGTAGTTTATACAATGACATTATGTTTATGTCTTTCCCCCATTGTACAATTTTCACATTGTTCTACATCTTCACCGGGCTTTCCATCAATGTAAGCTTGTCTGAGTCAATTTCAGCAAGAATCGGGTCATAGCACTCCCCAAAATTGACCAATGCTTTGTCATAATTATTGCTTAAAGATATATTCAAATTTTCAAATAGGAAACCCGATGGTGGAGCCAATATTGTCTCATCCTATGTTGTACTATCGGGTCTAACCCTATTTGATCATGACCCCATCCATGGCATATGAAGCGAGCACCCGTGTTAACATGTGGTTGGTATCTGCAATATTCATGTCTGCTTCAGTACTTATTTGGTATTTTAAAATATTTACAATTATGTATTTTTTTTACTCCCGCAAACCACTTTTGGTAACGTCACCTGGGTTAAAGAGGAACTGATGCCATCCGGGTCAAAGGTCGAGTGACATCACTTCCTGTGATGTCATCAGGTCTGTGATATCACTTCCACTACCCCTGGCATTTTGTTGAATCGACATCCCTGGTATTACTGCCGAGAATAACTTTTGTACTCAAGATGTGTGACCATGTTCCCTTGGCCTGATGTGACTTGCATTACCGTCGAAGTAGATACATCTCAAGACCCCCTGTACCCCGCACTATGGATATCTGCATCACCAAATTCTCTTTCATTGCCTGCAGGCTGCATGTTCTGCAACATCTTTTGACATTGCCACTCCCATTTCCCTTTAAACAAAACTGTGCCCTCTTGATGTACATGGGAATCGCCCACGGGAAAGTTCACAGTTTCATAAACATTGAAAACAATTTTTTTAATTAAAAATCACTGTCATGAAGTTTAGCACTCAGTCCTGCTTAGGTTTAATGGCACACGAGTTTAAGGTTTAATTGAATGTCCTCTTTTTACATCTGGCTGTATTTAGCTTTAGTTCTCTTGCAGAAATAAAGTCAATGGAATGTGTTTGCTTAAGCTGTGAAATGCATTGTTGCAGCCTTTCTGATTGGTGTTTGGAGAGGAAATTAAATGTCAGCCATGTAATAAATGTATTGAATATTGTGCTGTTTGATGAAGGTGGTCCCATTCATAGGAAAAGCTCATAGTTTACTATACTATACGTGCATTATTAGTCAAGAGGATTTCCTAAACATGTGTAATGTTGTAATTTGAGTGGGATCTATTTGGTACTTTTTTGTAAGAAACAGGTTGCATGCAAGGCAGTGGGTGGCTGTTTGTTTAATATTTCTGCATTTGTGGTGGTGTTTCTGACATTTTAATATCTGTGTGGGTTGGTACATGTCCCAGCGAGGGGCTGTTACAAGGAGCAGTTGGAGTGCTTCTTTGCGTTGCATGATGGGAAGAATGTGGCCTGTAGAGGGCTGCAGATGCCTGAATTCTGTATACAGTCTACGAAATTGCATTCCTAATGTCCACCAAAAGCTTGCATGCAACTGCCTCATTATGACTTAAATTGTTGCTAGGACCACACCACACAGCAGCAGGATAAGGGAGTGGGTGTGATTGTAAAAGTGCACCCGAGGTGGGCATGGTAGGGAGAGTGACCACCTGATTTTTCAATGTCACTCCAGCAAGCCACCTGCTTGTACCCCATACGCCTGTGTGATCTAAAATGAACCATTTTTTTGTTATTGTTTAAAGCGCGGACCTAGCTTGAGAGCAGCAGGGTGCTGTACAATGTTTGGGCAAACAGTGTTTGGGCTGGCATCTTGTAACTGTAGCATAGTACTGTAAGTTGCGCTTTTTTCGTCCATTGGGAAAAGTCCTTTGTGAGGTACTGTTGAAAAAGCCACGTATTGAGAGATTGCGAAATTGGAAAATATTTAAGGCATTCAAGTACACGTTCAACGTGTCTACGGAAGCAGGAAGGGAGTGAAAAGTATAGCTTCTAAAAATCAACAAATCAGCAGTATATTGTGTAGCTAGAGAATCGGTCAAATAACATTGGGGCTCATTACAATACCAGTGCTAGCCGTGCCGGTATAACAGTCATGGCTGCCGCCGGTATAATTTGTTTCCCGGCGCTCGCGAATGTGCAATTACCGGGTAATTACGGCCCCGCCGGACCCGGTAATTACACATTTGCGGGCGCCGGAAAAAATGCTCGAGGTCAGCGGGCGGGAAGGCACCTGCAAGCAGAACTCGTAGTTTGCTGGTCCGGTAACAACGGTACCGGCAAGCTTACCGGTACTGTTGTTACCGGACGGGCAAACTTATAATGAGACCCATTGTATACTTAAAGAATTCACCCTTTCAAATGTGGTTGTTTCCTTAATTTTCGGGCAAAGTCAGCTGGTTCATAGCAACTGTGGGAACAATTTGCATAAATAGCCAGGGCAAGCCGCACATTGGCTACTGCAATCTCTGAAGGCGGTGCAGTGACTCCTCTGCAGTCTGCGGAATGACCGGCCGCTTTGGCCGGGTCTCTAATCATCTCTTTTGGCTAGAGAACATCTAATTGTTGTTGGGCCTCATGCAGCTGTTAATGCATATTCAACGTAATTGTTGAAGCAGTGGCTGAGACTAGGCCTGGCCTGTCTTGGTAAAGACACTGGTGGGTTTATTGCATTTTCTTTTTTTGCAGGATAATGTTTCTGGCGTTTTCAATGTCCTGCTTTAGATCTGTAACCATTTCACTGTCCTTGTTCGTCCCGTGTCTGAGATCTTCTAGCACGGTCTGCAGTAGGTGCATGGTCCTGTCTGGGTCATCAGTCTGCCATGACTGAGCTTTAAAAGTTCCACATTTCTTCCTTATATAGTGAAGCAGGTTTTCGTCATCAGCGATCTGGAATAGGACTTTCAGCTTGGGCGAGTCCAGCTGCTTCATGTTCTGGACACCAACTTCTCCAAGGGGGTTCCCACACAAGCTGAAAGTAAACACAAAAGGAGAGGTGTCTGAATATTAAATATTAAAGGACTGAATACTGCCCCGATAATGAACAGCCATCCTTGACTTGTTAGATTGACCAGAGGAGACACCACTTTTCCAGTCCTGGGATTTCATTTAAGAAATATTCCGGAAGCCGTAGACTGGCTTATTGCCAATTGAACAAATTGGATTTAAACAACTGTACCAATAATTTGGAATAATTATCAAGCTCCTGGAGACCATGAAATGACAGCAGTGCGCAGTATAAATCAATTTAACATAACATAACATTATTTCCATGATGAGAAAAGTGGTCAACTGAGGGCATGGAGCCAAATGGTTCAAAATATAATTGGCGGTGTTCCTGCTTTCCCCATTGCATACACAGTTACCATGAACACCCTTTGGACTTGTAACATAGAATATTCCATACACCTGCTGTGATTCTATTGTAAACCCAGGTACCTTTCCATTCACCCTCTCTCTACTGTTGGTCCCATGTCTGCACTTCTTTCCCGTCTGCGATGCTCAGTAACATATAAATGAGCATGGTACAGACAGGTGTACTCACAAGCATCTACAACTTTCAAAAAGACTTGTATGCCTTATGGTTTATCCTAGGGAGGATGTCACAGAACTAAATAAGGGTCTGAATTAAAAAGAATCATGCAGGTAGTAAAGGTCAGCGCATGCACACTATTCAGAGAAACTTGCAGGCCACCGTAGTCACAAAGGTGACCTGCACATGTCTCACCAGTGCAAATGATGTGTTGCCCACGCCCCCTGGCGTCCTAGGTTTGGTCATGTGGGTGTGAGACTAATGGATTGGTTGCCATGTGCTTTAGCCAGCCATTATTTAATGGTACCGCCCAGTTGGCTATTAATGTGACTGCACCCGGCCACAGAGAACCTGTCACACATTCACAGGAGCAGTACAAGCTGAGTTTCACCAACTATGAGGATGACCTGAGTGCTCAGAGTCTCTCTATATTTTATTTTTTGTAAAATTCAATAGAAAAAAATCACTGGCATCATTCTTAGGCTCTCCAGATGTTTCTGACTGCATTTCCCATCAGGTCCAGCCAGCACAGTGAAAAGTGAGGAATCAGGGAGTCCTAGTCCAAAACATCTGGAGAGCCACAGATTGCAGACCCTAAAGGAAGTTCCTTATACACCACTGTGCCAGAATAAGAGTTAGGATTAGACATTCATATTTTATTTTATTTTTTATTAGTGTTTCTCCGTTACATATAACTTTTCTATAAAATCACAGATAAAATACAAATTACACTTTTACCAATAATTTAGCCTACTATCTTCAAATACTCTCCATAAAATACAATCAATACATCATTTGTTAATTTTACACATAAAATACATAAAAACTTAATAACCTAAATCTACTTCAACATTTCAATTAATCAATTGCTCTCCACCAATGATGCCCTTTCCTATTATCATCCCACAGATCCACATCATGTGAGACTATCATTGCTAATCGCTTAACCATTAAGCGTCTCTTCATTGGTAGCCAGAGCGCTTAAGATTTCGTTAATATTTATCCATAGTCTTGATAGGGCCAGCATCGATGCTTGGCTCGTGCATTCTAACCAACGTGCCCAGAATTGATCCTCCTGGCTAAGTCGCAGCCGGACCACAAAACGTGCCAGATGTAATTCATATCAATGGCCTAATGCAGGGCACTGCGTCATAATATGCCTATTGGTTTCATTTGCATTTTGGTCTTTACAAAGGCGACATGTTCGTTTAAGACACACAATGCCCTGCCAGGATCCGGTGATTGCCAACTTCGGCGATTTGTGCAGTCACATAAGCAAAATTCTTCTTCTGTGTATCGGGGAACGGGTGCATAACCAGATACCTTGGCGTGGGAGGGGGTACAACATTTCTATGAAACCTGGCAAATTCATTAAAACTCTTCAAACTTTGGACATGCTCCTGGGTTTTTACCAAGTCCCATTCCATGGCTCTCATCTTAAATTGACACCTTAATTGGGGGTAGCCTAATTCCCAACATGGCTGCCAACCAATTTACCGAAAATAACTTTCACAGCACTATATTTACTCAATACGGGTGAGCATTACTTCTCATAGTCTCTGCAAGCAAATGAAGCAGAGGACAAGTCGGTGCCATCATAGCCTTTATGGATAATACATCCTTTCTTATCAAGATGTTTGTATGGATAGATGGTAATCCCAACTCAAGCCTTATAGCCTCAATAGGGATCCCAAGAGTCATGGCTCCCATAGCTGGCTTCCAATACATACAATATTATGGCTGTGAGGCTTTACTAACAGACATCAAGGTCAATGCTCTGAGGTCTTTACTTTCAATCACCTTCGTACATCGTCCTTTCACTGTTACTACATAGCTTAGATACAGACAGTGAGTTACCCGTAACATTCTCTCCGGGGCAATTAAATTAAGGAAAAATAGAGTCAGGCATGGAAGCAAGCTCTGCCACAGCCATGCCCTGAACATACTAAATCCTGACATGTGCCTCACATTGGTGCTGCAGCATACACCAGGCGCATGCTCGGACTGGCCTATAGGGCAATAAGGCAATGTGGGATATTTTGACCCACTCAGCCGTGCTATGCTACATTACTTTACTGCATCGGTGCAAGAAACAGCACAAAATGGCCGTGCTGACTCCTGTGTGCGCCAAGATCTCTAAACTGCGTTTTGTAACAACCAGAAAATGGCTGCACCCCCTGCCACACACATTTCAGGTGGGGTGGAACAGAGTACTCACTGCAGGAACGTGCCAGAGTGCTCTGCAACATTTAACATGGAGTGGAGTGAAAGAGGCAGCATTATTTTGCTGAAAACCCAAAATACCTCTTTTAAATGACACTTTTCCAACCTTAAAAGTGCTGCTGGGCACTAAATTCATCAATTAATTTCTCAATGAAGCACTGTGATTGAAAAGGCCCTGCAATGCCGAGGATCATTCATTGTGTTTCAGAGGAACCGGGCCTCATTTGAATGACAGCTCCAGTCAAATGTATCCTTGAAAAATCAACCTGCGGCATTGTTTTCATTTTTCACGGGAAACACGGCTATTTCTTTGCAACAGTATCAAGAATCAGCTGTCCAGAGAAAGACTCTAAATAGATTCCTGTAACTGTATCCATGCTGCAAAACAATTTCAGCACTCAAGAAAATAACTATATCTGTACAAAGTGTATATTTGCTGGAGATGAAAACCGAATTTAAAGAAATAGTATAATGGGCTTTTTTTCTGACTGAAAGGGGAAAATCGCCTATTTAAAAGTACATTGTTGTGTAAAGGCTTGATTACTTAGAAATGCAAAAGGATTTTTTACTGTTAAAAAAAAATGCACTTATAAACTGTTTTCATTCTATAGGTTTAAAGTTAAGATTTAAAAGAAGAAAACCAAAGCTAAAACCCAGGCTGAGTTGGCAAACTATATTAAAAAAAACTTGCTCTGCCAGTTGCTAGCCCTGAGAAAGGGTGACACGTCATACACTTCTGGAGCAGGAAAGGCTAATTGCTAGCTTGGAGGCTTTGAATACCCAGGACAATGGGACTTCCCAAGTCGTCATCAGACATTCGTCTTGGCTTCAGGCTGAGACAATAGCTGGCTAAGGCTCTCACCTTTCAAGTGGGAGGGCAGTAAACTTCAGTCATTAGAGAGGCCCCTCATCCTGCTTCAAAGGAATTGACATGTGCATACAGTTGGGGGAAAAACTGATAAGTGACAACAGACTTCCTGTTGGTTTTAAAACGCCTATTTTGTAACTGAACTTTCAAGACATTTAACTTTGCAGCAAGAATGAGGAAAAATGTGAAAGTTGGTATTTTTAAATGCAATTGTATGCTTTTTCTGGGAAGACTTGGTAGAACTCACTACTACATAAGGAACAGAAGTTGTAAAGAATGACAAATTGTTGGGAAAGTATTGATATTGTGCACATAGCATTTTGTACACACATCCCAGAGGTAAATGCATATCTATGTACACAATTGAGAAATTTTAGGCCAAATATTTAATGGTTAAAATTGCCAAAATGCAGCAGGAAGGCAAAACCAGGTCCCACAGACTTGAGGTTTGGATTGAAATATGACACACAAAATATGTATCCTGTGTATCTGATTTTCTCAGAGGTTATCACTGTATAAATATGTATTTGTTGTAAAATTAGAGTTTGGTTCTAGGAGCTAAGGGAGGTTTCTAGACATTGTGAAAGTAACACCATAAATATGACATCCTTTTCTGTGATCCAGTCAGCGAAGAGCAAGGCAGAAACTTTGCTCTTGCCCAATCCTAGCATTATGGGTGTGGACAGTAAGCCTGCCCCTGCCATATACTTTAGTGATGTCATTTGGCAAATAGGGGAACCTGACAACACACAAAGGACAGTGATTCCTGATTTTCTTTCTGATTTCCTGTGTGGCGTCCTGTTCCTGATTTCTTCATCCTGATTGATCATGATTCCAGATTTCATTGCAAAGCCAAGGCCTATGCATCGCTGAACCCCTTTTCAGCTAGGCCTCAAATTCTAAAAATCCCAAAAACCCAAGGGGAGCATCCTGATCCAATCTGGCTTGCTACTGCTAGATGCATACCTGCTGCAAACTCACCATCCCACTGATCTCCAGTCTCCAGTAACCAGAAAGGCCAGTCCAGTGCAGTCCAGTGCAGTCCGGTGACCAGAACGGCCTAGATGATCCTGTTCCCCCCAAGTTGCCCAGGTTAGACCCGATCCGTGTGATGACCAAAACCCTTGACGGTCCAAAATCCTAAATTAAAGTGGACTGTAAGTATTAATAGGAATCATAGAAAACCATAGCATACTTTGCCTTGCCTTGTATCATCCCAATCTCTAAACCATCCTATCCTGACCCGTAAGAACTTGTAACATTGTCAAAATCCTTATTGCAGTCTTGTTCTTGATTTATCTTGTTAAGCCCATTTCTTTAGTCATTTAATCTTGTGTAAATCTTAAACTATCCATCCTACTTCGAGTGATCCAACTGGTTCCGCCGGAGAGGACACTGGGGATCTGGTGTTGAAGTCATGAATCAACTCTAGAGCTTACTGTGTCCCTCCTTGGTATTCTTGCCAGAATGCTCTAGCATAGAGTAAAACTATAGTAAATATTTTCTTGTCCAAACTGAGTTTCTTTTCTATTTTCACCACCGATTTAAAATGTCTCTCCTTCAACCTTGCATATCTCCATCAGTTTAATAGCTAGAGACTTCATGTCAATTCTGGGTTACACCTAAGACCTATAGCTACATCCCAACCCAAAGAAACGCAATCCAAATCTGTGAATTGCACCCGTTTTTCTGAGAAAACCTTTGGTTAGTTTTACATGTGTGATTTTTCTTCTAAATTATTTCCAACCTTCCACTTAGATTCAAAGTGTTTACTTTTGCTCAAAATTGTTAGTATCTTTCCAATGTTGCTCCCATAGAAATTTGTATTGATTTAAGGATTTTTGCACACATTCATTGTTTCACACAGCCATTTCTGAATGTCATTTTAAAGTGTAAGATTTCAAATCCGTTTTTCGCTCTTGTTTGGGGAGGGAGGGTTAGATTTGAATTCTATTCTCTTTCCCTTATTCCTGATTACCTGCTACTTCCTTATATCTATTTAGAATTGTTTGTTTGTGGGTTGAGGAATATTGCAGAGGGAAATCCTAACTTAAGTGCTATCTTTCCAAACAAGCCAAAAGTGTTCTTTTCTCCAGTGTTTTATATTTTGTGTTGCTAAAGAGTGAATTTAAGTACATTACATACCTTTTTATCTGTTATTGTCACCACATTGGTGATTGCTGCTCCCTATTAAAAAGTATATGTTTGATAGAATTTTAAATAATAAATAAATAAATATTACCTTTACCAACCAGCCTGATTCCTGGTCCATCGTGACCTGGGGTATTTGAGAAGGGGTGTGATATGAGTGGTATATCACTCAGAATATTGAACCTATAGACATAATAAAATGAGCATTTCAGCTGTGTGCTGCATACTAGGCTGAGACCAGGGTGTATCGCCTGATTGAAATACTTAACAGCAACAGCCGAATCAAAAACACAAACATCAAGTGTGGGCCGTTTTTTTAGGGTAAAGTGAGCCAGTTCATGAGTTACTTCACCATGCGGCTAGTAGTTTTGACCCGTGTTGCTGAATACATATTCTTCAAAATTCACAATTTTGCATCACATTTTATCAAAAAAATCCCACTAGGGACTATTCAGGCAGTATGTTACAAAAGGAATGAATTACCACTTGCAACGGTGGGCCACTTTTTCATTTCTGCCCGAGACAACTGAATGCCCCAGTCCAACCCTGGCCAGGTGCCCTGAGGCACAGAAGTGTGGGACTGAGGCAGCACATATCTCTGACTCTGCCCTGAGGCACAGAAGTGTGGGACTGAGGCAGTGCATCCCTCTGACTCTGCCCTGAGGCACAGAAGTGTGGGACTGAGGCAGCGCATATCTCTGACTCTGCGCTCCCTCCATTGGCTACCGCAAAGGCAAGATTACCTTTCACGGGACATTTCCTGGCTCCCAAGGCCCTACAGGACAAATTTGCGAGTTATGATCTGGTTGGAACATTTAAATTTGTCTTTAGGGGCCAGGTCATAATACCCACATTGTGTTATACAGAAGGGGTGGCAGATACTTTTCAGTGCAGGCATCTTCACTTCCCAAACTTCATCTTATTTCGGATCATTCAGCCTATCACAGGGAACTAGAAACTGTCTTATTCCCCTGGTAGTTTTGGTCACCTGACTGTGCCTTTTCCTCTGCTAGGTAATGTCTCATTAGCTTTAGCTCTAATATGCCCCGTGCGTTGAATGCTGACCTCTATATGTCTTATACCATACCATAAAACAAGGAACAAAGCATTAAAAGCTGTTTTACTGGTGCACAGCCCCCACGTGGGTGCCGAAAATAAAATGTTATTGTAGTCCCGTGATGGCCCCCGAAATGTGGGGGCCTGGAGAAGGTGCGGGCATGTATTGTGAAAGTCTAGGACACGGTGTGGGTGTTGGAGGTGAGTGCCCACTTACTATTCTTTACGGGCAGAGTAGTGTGAGGGAGATTGTGGGCTAGAGGTGAAGGGTCTCCACTGGCTGCTAGTGTAGAGGAATGAGGGACAAAATAAAATAGTCGCAGAGAGAAGACAGGTATGAGAAATGGTACAGGAAAAAAGGGAATAGCTATACCAGCAGAGTTAAGGAAGTCATGCAGTGTTTGATGGCAGTGACGCAGTTAAAACAGTTGAAGTTTGACGGAACGTGAGGAAAATTAAACAAAAATGTAGGAACTGAGACCAAAGAAGGAACAATTAGTGCTAGATTAAGAGTGCCAATACATTGGTGCCTTTTTTGACAGTCTGCAAGATTTTAAATACTATTAGCACATGGCCATCGTTATCAGCCTCCTCTCAGCCAATCACGATATTCAGAGTGCAATCAATAACTACTGGTGTTGACTGCATTCTGAACATTCTGACGTCCAGGTTAGACAGGGAAACAATAATGCAGTTTCCAGGCAGGATATCTTTAAGCGAGACACTTCCTCTCTAAGTGAACCTTATTTTCAATGCAACATCCTATTTAGCACACCAATGAGAATGCTGAAACATGGGAACATGCTTTCACTTTTTTATAGAGAAACTGTTAACTTTTACATGATGCCTAAGGCATGCTTATTTTAAACCCTCTACAGTTTAACCAAGTTTGCAATTGAAATGCATACCGTATGAAGACAAGCTTGTTATTTAAAAACTACAAAATAAAACCGCACTAATTTACTAACTCATGTTGTCGATTTACTTTCTCATTATGAAACTAACATTTTTCAATTCAGCCCCAAAGCATCAAAACATGCATAGCAACTACCACTATGTGCTAATATCCTTGTAGACCTTGGAAGGGGTCATTATAGCTTGGATAATGGCCCTTCCCAATTTATGGCCCTCAGCTTCGCCTCAGGCATGAGTTGATGATGGGTCATTATCTGCAATGACGACCCCTCCCTCAGTCTATAAGGCTATATCTGCTTCTCTGGTGGCTAGTTAACATTCCAGACGTAAATTCCTGCTTTGACTCATGAGAAGTTATTGGGTGAAGCAGGTGGCCCTGCAGGCCTCGGGGAGGTTTCTGGCTTCTCCTGCCAGTGAATGGTATATTTTACAGCACAATATTTAGAAGAAGTTCAATAGAACTCCAAAAGTATTACAGTTCCAAAGGTGAAAACCTATCACAAGATACTAAAATACTTCAGATGCGCTGCCTGGCAGAAGCATTTCACTGAAGCAAATGATGCATGTGTTCATGAAAGAATTGCACGCCCGACAGAAATAATTCTTGTAAATTTGACAACAATGCATATCTGCCATATCTGTAAAGCAGTGCCTGATACCGTGTGCCACAAGAACAACCACACTGGGAAAATGGCACCCACAAATCAACCACACTGGGAAAAATGGCATCCATAAATCAACCACACCGGGAAAAATGGCACCCATAAGCATCCATAAATCGACCGCACTGGGAAAATGGCATCCATCAATCAACCACACTGAGAACATTGGCATCCATAAATCAACCACACTGGGAAAAATGGCATCCATAAATCAACCACACTGGGAAAATGGCATTGTTGGGTTTTACCTATTCTGGCTATGAGGCTATTTCCTGTATGTGTGTGTGTCGATCATAGCGGTTGCAGTACAAGCTTGCTTAAAGATTTTACCGTGTCACAGCCATATGATGGTTGAGTGGTGGAGTCCAGCCTTCAGCAAACGTGAAGATCAAGGAAGGGGTCTTGCGGAGGATGGTTGGGGCTGGGAGCTCTGTACTCTTCTGTGCCTTGCATTGTTGTGGTGACATCATCCAGCCAGCACAAGGTGATGGTGGAAGAGTGATCGAATGTTCCGCGCGAGGTGAACGTTCTTAACAGCGGGAGCTGCTTATGCTGAGCGTGTCCATGTCGGGAGAGTAAGGTACCTTCCAACGTTTTGGCAACGTGTTCAGTGTGAAGTAAAGGACCTTCCAACATGCTTCGGAGTTCATCGGAAAAGTAGGAACGGCGCACATGAGTACTACGAGGATAGCGCCCAGGAGTACTACGAGAGTGTCAATGGGAGATATATCAATATGTGTCACTGGCTGGGACGTTGTATCATCTGGTATTGAGTATGCAACCTGGGTTTCCTGTCGCTTTGGTGGGAAGTGAACTGCATTGGGTTCCCCAGTGACAGTAACCTTTGACATCCTTGTTCTTTAACATTGGATTTGATAATCGAGTCACCAGTATTTGTGTTGAAATGCGTATTTATGCATAGGTCAACGGTTTATTTAAATGAACTGTATTTGTGCTATGTTTCTGTTTCTTTCACAGTCATTTTGGAATGCTGTCACATGTTGGGGTGATTGCTGAACCACACCAATATTTGCAAGTGTTTGGTTTGGGTTGCAAATGATGCAGCCATTAAGTGGTTTTGCTGAGGTTTGGCAACAAAGTTTATGGTTGCATGCGTGGTGTTTTGTTGTGGCCAATTATGGTAGGCCATCGCTTTCACTGTGCTGTGGGTAAGCTAGTTGATTTGCTCTGGTTGTGTGGTATCTCAAGTACTACGTATTTTGTTCAGATGGTACTCAGTCAACATGTTTCTTAGGGAAGGCTTTCCGGTCTTTTGTGCCAAAAGAGTTGGCATGTGTGTCGCTCAAGTGTGGGCATTTTGTTGGAGCCATATGGTGACATGGTGCCAAGTGAAGTGGTGTTTTGTGGTGCCAAAAGGTGTTTTTGGTCTCTCATGGTGCCAATGTGTTTTGGCAAGTTATTGAGGATTGAGTGGATCTACTGCATTTAGAGGAAATGTTCAGTAATGAAATGTTCAGGAATGTTTTAATTTGCACTAACCTGACAATTTTTCCACAGGTACTTTCCAACATGGACTCTGCAAGCATAACATTTGTGGGACTTTTGTTTGGTGCAACCTATATTTCCGTTTACCATATTTTTGTTGCTGAATTCATCCAGTTGGTTTGGGTGGAGAATGCGTGTGGGTGATGGTGTGAGTGAGGGTGAGAACTCTTGCAATGTTGGTAATATTCTTGTGTTTTTGGACCTACTGCATTTCGAAATAATTTTCAGTCATGCTATGCCTTGCATTAAACTAACAATTCCTCCACAGGTACGTTCCAAGTTGGACTCTGCAAGCATGACATTTTGGGACTCTTTCATGGGGTAACTCAAATTCTTTTTTCTCCAAGTTTTAATGCTGAATTTGTTCATTTGGCGTGGGTGGGGAATGTGTGTGGGTGATGGTGTAAGGTCAGTTGTGAGTATGTGGTTGTTCAGTTGTGAACATCTGTTTGCTCGTGTGAGCATTGGTTGCTCAATGGTGAGCATGGGTTGCTCAGTTGTGAGCAATTGATCGCTCAGGTTTGGTGCCTTGAGTGGTGCCAATGGTAGTGTGGGTTGAAGGACCGGTTTTTAATGTTGGTTGACTATTTGTGTCAATGGATGGTATGTTGATGCTGACATTGTGGTTGGTACCAATGTTGGTGTTATGGGATACCGACATTTGGTTGGTGACCAAGAGGGTGCTTTGAGGACGCCCATAGTGGAGTTAAGATGTGTAGTACGCTTTAGGCGGTTAGTGGAGAATGATGATGCAGGGTTATAGTTGTGATGTTTAACCCTGTTGTTTGTGTTAGCACAACTAGTTGTTGGTGAATGATGATGCAGGGTTATAGTTGTGATGTGAGTTGGTAATGGCTGTGCACTGGATTGAGGCTGGTTCCCTTGTAGCGAGTTCCTTAAAAGGACTTTTATGGTGCTGGTGATTGTTCTGGAAGTGGATTAGCTATTTGGTAGCTACACTAAGGTTTTTGAGGGGAATAGCTTTATGCTTGGAGCGGTTTGCTAGTTGGGAGTTTAGAAGGATAGTTGTTTGTGGTCTATAAATTGTTCAGTAATGACTGTGCCTTCTGTTTCTTCCTTTGATTGTATTGTTATGTAAGGGGGGAGATGTGTTGGGTTTTACCTATTCTGGCTATGAGGCTATTTCCTGTATGTGTGTGTGTCTGAGCCTGAAATGTTTGGTATAGAATGTTGGCTGACTAGAATCTGATAGTGTAGGTGCTGTGTTCCAGAAAAGTCAGTTGGGAACGTATACTTGGCTCAGGGGGACCGGTGGATGTTTATTTCCCTTTGGACTTGTCTCATGTTTCCCTCACCTATCCCTTTGTACCTACCTGTAACTAAATGAACCCAGTAAAGTGATTTACCTAACCCCAAACTTACATTTCAACAGGCATCCATAAATCAACCTCACTGGGAAATTAAATTAAAGAAGCATAAAGCAAAGACTAAAACGTGGACTGGATAAGTTGTGGGGTGAAATAGCCCTAAAACGCCATAACTGAAGGCCGGAGTCAGTGGAGGGACATCCCCCTCAGTATGAGGGCTGTTTTGGGCTAACAAATAAGGCCCTGTAATGTCAAAGTGAAAAGGAGCGAATTTAGGTGTCCAAGTTTGGAGATGTCTAAAAATGTCCAGACTCAAGACTACAGTTACAAAACTTCTCAAATAGCTAAAGTACTGTTGTCAGAAATGGCGGCATCCAGCGTGTAAATAAAACTCACCAGATTGTGTGCAAGCTTGCACAGCAGAATGGAGTTTTTCACTATGGCAAGAAATCATTGCATGAAAGATATGATTGTCCCCTTATATTAAAGACATACTCATGAAAATGTGTGCAGATATGTAAAAAAGGAACTTAAGTTTTTCCATCATGAGCCCATTACCAGAGGAAACAAGAATTTTCAGAATCTACAAGGACATGGGAAATTGCAACAGGGTGAAAGGTTTCATGGCTAAAAGTGACCCCAGTGACATTGCAATGGTGTCTTCAAAATCAACACTTTAAGTATTCAAATGTACAGCCAAAGCCTTTAAATATATTATGGTGCCCTTCTGTAATCACTGTTTGCAGGAAAGTACTGTTGCAAGGGTTACATGTTCAGATTATGTGCATGTGCTAAGGTTGGTTAAAACTAAAATGCTAGTCGGCAGAGATAGGCCTCAAAACTTGGTTTGTAGTTTCAATTGATAGCCATGAATCCCCCAAGAGTGAAACTGGATTCAAAGCTCCATTGCCAAGGGGATGAGTTGAGCAATTCCCCTGCTCACCAAGTTGTATGGCTAAAACCACTTAGGCCGTCATAAACCTGATCATTTAGCCTTTGAAGCTATGGGCTACTCTAAACAAAAGCCTTCTTCTTGACATCAGAGCCCAAAAACCAGATCCCCAAAGGTGTGGGGTCAGAATAATGAGGGGATTCATAACCATTGCACAGAATTGGAGATATGCCGTTATGGAATAACTTGAGAAATATTAACCATACACTATCCTTGTTTGGATTTATGAAAAGATGTTAGTGAGCTGCTTCTGCTGAGGAGAAAACGATTGTTGTGACACTTACACAACCCAAGTTATTTAGGAAAATATTATGGGGCATTCCTGGTGTGACTGAGAAATATGAAAAATTGAGGAATCGTGAAAAAGGTAATCAATATCCCGCTCACCGAATGGCAGATTTTTCACTAATGTAGTAAATGAGGAAAAACCGTAACTCTGCCATAGAATAAACTCCAAACTAAGTGTCTAAAAATGCTGTCATATGTGTCCAAATATGACGAGAAAGGGCATTTGTAATAATATGAGATTTCCATGTGCAAAATCCAGATGCAACCCCCTGTCCCAGTTAGATGATGGACGGGGATCCTCCCTTGGCTTCCTAGGAAACGCCCATTTTATGTGGACCTACCGGTCGGCAGATGGGAGGGGACACTTGACCACTGCCCTATCAATTTTGCAAGAAAGATGACAAATCAGTGATGTAATTTGCCTTATAAATAGGTCACTCTGCCTCAAATGAGGGACTCTCCTTCCAAATCTTGAGGTGTTCAGCTGCCAAAAATTGGAACCATCGTTGCAGAGGGAGGTCTAGATCTTCCAGTGAAGCCAGGAGCTGCAGTAAGCTGTCTTGGGACCCTTTGGTGGACCCGGAGAATCCTCGACTGGCCCCTGGCTGTCCCAGCAGTGAGGCCCTGATGCTTCCCGGTGCCCCATGCAGCCCTCTCTTATAAGTATAGGCATCCCTATACTGGGGTCTCATCAGACCCCAATGTATTAGCTGAGATATTCAAAAATACACTCACTAGTGCAATCAACTCTGTCGTGCCACTAGAAAGTTAAAAAATAGAATAAATCCTTCCACTCGAACTCCTGGTTCACAGAGGAGCTACAAAACATGCGCAACTCCAAACGCCAGGCGCTAAAAACATGGCAGACCAACCCCTGCGACATCACCAGAGCTAACTTCCAATCCATTACCAAAAAATACAAAGAAGCCATATTTAAGGCTAAATCGGAAGCCTACAACAACTGGATCGCCTCTGCCAATTCCCAGACTAAAGAACTCTTTGCTATTTTTAAAGAACTAACAGTACCTCCCACTTGCTCTGACGAGATCGTTAAAGATCAAGCTTGGTGCACCAGCATTCAATCCGCTATGCTAAAAATAGATCTTCTCCAACTCAAAATAGCTGACCACTACAAACCCCTGCCTAAACTGATTCATCAGAAACAGAACCAGTCCAAACCTACAATATGCAATTGTCCTAATTTCTCATTTACTGAAGTCTCTCAAACAGATGTCATAGACATCCTGAAAACATCTCAAACCCTTACATTGTAAGGGTGATGTATGCCCATCCAAAATCATCAAAGAATGCACTGAGCAACTCATGCCGCTCCTTACCGCTTTCATCAATGCCTCATTCAAAACAGGCATAGTCCCAGACAGCCTCAAAGAGGCCTGGGTATGCCCGCTCCTAAAAAAACCAACACTAGACCCTGCGCAACCAAACAACTATCGTCCCATAACAACGGTCCTGTTTCTTCTTAAAATACTTGAGAAGGCCGCTCACAGACAAATTCAATTATACCTCAAAACCAACTCTATCCTAGGAAAGAGACAGTCTGGGTTGCGAAAAGGACACAGAACTGAAACCGCCCTACTAGACTTAAAAAACCAAATTATTAATATTCTAGAAAAGGGTAAGCCTGCCCTCCTCCTTCTCCTCAACCTCTCAGAAGAATTTGACTTGGTTGACCATAACACCCTGACCAAGCACCTCATGCATGCTGCACACTTTTCTAATCACGCCGCAACCTGGGTCACTTCGTTCCTAGAAGGCAGAGCTATGAAAGTGTTTTCCAACATAGCCTATGCCAAACCCATGATCATACACTGTGGTGTCCCCCAGGGCTCCTGTACAGCCCCCACTCTGTACAACCTATTTACAAAGCCCCTCTTTGATAAACTGGATGCACTTGGGATCACATATACTAACTACGCTGATGATACCCAAGTGCTCCTCCCCCTTACAGGGATCTATCACCAAGACGCCACAACCCTCCAGCAAATTTACTCCACAATCCAAGCTTGGATGGCCACGAATGGGCTTTGCCTCAACCGGGACAAAAACGAAATCCTCATTCTTGGTCAAAAGGCTACCTTAGCCAAGTTAGACACTACCTATCTCAACTTCCGGATCGACAACTGTATCATCCTAGTGCTCTCCTCTGTCAAAACGCTCGGAGTCCACATTGATGCTACACTATCCATGGACAAACAAGTGAGCGCCATTGTCTCGGCCTTCGCACTGAGTACTAAACTCATCAATGCTATTAAGCCGTTTCTAACCAAGGACAACTGCCTCTCTTTCGCCATAGCCACCATAGGAGCCAAATTGGATTACTGCAGTGCACTCCTAGCCGGCACTTCCAGAAAAAACCTAGCCAGACTCCAAACGACTCAAAACAACGCTCTTAGAGCTGCTCTTAATATACCCAAAAGAGAACACATTACACAAGCAAGAAAATCGGCTCACTGGCTCCCAGTGAAAGACCGCATCACGTTCAAATTACTCTCTACCACTCACAAATGCATCAATCTCTCTGCACCTTCATACCTCTCTGACACATTAACTAGAACTGTATCAACAAGGCCCATCAGACTGGTATACACAAATCAACTCACAGTGCCCCGAATTATCAGGGCCAAGGCAGGAGGAATAGGTTTCCCTCATCTTGCCCCCAAGCTATGGAACGCGCTCCCCACCGCCCTCAGAGCCGGAACATCTCTCCATGCCTTCCAAAAAAACCTTAAAACTGCCCTTTTCAACTAATTTACACGACCACATACACACTATAGGTGACAACACACACACTATAGGTGCCACATACCCCCACAAGCAATCACGGCCCACGTCGTCTATTACTATACCAGCATGAGATAACCTATTGTACGTCTCTTGTATACACCGGGTTTGTCCATCAATGTAATTAGCGCATTACTTCCACTGCGCCGTCTGTATTCTAGATGTAACTAAGCTATGAGTAACCACTGTAACCAGCGCCACGATGCTCTCGGGCTGATGTGCGCTTAATCAATGTGAATTAATAAATAAATAAATAAATCCCCAGCAATAGATTAAACAAGCCATATCTTCTTTAGCACTACTATAGAGATTCCTCATGGAAAAATCCCCTATCTTATGTGTTTGTGAAATTCTGCCATTTTCCTATTGAAAAGTATTTACTTGTCTGTGCATTGTGGTAACGCTCCCATTGACATTGACAAATCCTTTGTTCCCTGTGCATCTAAGTCATTTTTCTGTTGAACAAAATAATTTCTCATTTACCTGTTGATTGTAGTCCTTTTCCTCTTGAAAAGTCTTTTGTTTGTTTGTATATTTAAGTCATTTTCGTATTGAAGAATCTGTTGTATGTCTGTGCATTTCAGGAATTTCCCATTTAAGAATCTCCAGTGTTTGTGTAGATCCCTGGTATATTCTGCTCATCAAACCAATTATTTCCCACATTATTTCATGGGGTAGGAAAACTTAGAATTTGAAACTAACTCTCCCTTCCCTGTGTCTTGCGAGTCATTATAAGTATAAAATATTCCCCAAGAAGTCAATTCATTAGGAGCTGAAAAACCAATTCTTCCATGTGTTAAATGGTGTTTTAAAAACGACTTCCCATTTGCATCTGTCATATTAAACCCAAACCATTGTTCCTATTGTGAGTAATCTCTTTGCCCAAAGCCTACCTGTTAATTGCCTCTGCCATTTTAACTGAGAACCGATTTTCCTATGTGAATTCCCCATTGCCTAAAGCTTGCCATTCACAGCCTCACAAAAACGAGTGTGATTTACATTTTCGGTTCTCTAAAAATGTTGCTTCACCCTCTTTAAAAATTGTTTTTCCAAATCTATCCCTCTTCCCCTACTGTCTGATAACGGATTTACAATTGCATTGCCTTTTATTTTTTCATATGTTACATGTATAAAAATCGAGTTTTCTATCTTGTGCTAGCTAGTCTGTTTTGAAGCTCCATTTGTCTCCTAAAAGCAAGCAGCACGAAGTGCCCTTGTATGCTGTCCCACAGCAGTTGTCCTAATAAAGTAAAAACTCATTTACCACGTCTAGAAAACAAATTGTCCCATTCATTGCTGTTCCCATATTGTGTCTGGAAACCCCCTTTAAAATCCACTTTTTAACCTGGTGAAATCAACAAGACTCTTGTGTGCGCATGCACTTTCCTGTGGGCTGCATTCAATTTTATGGTGTCTGGAACTGTTTGGAAGCTTGAGTTGCCACACATTGGTAGCTCTGGTAAATATGCATTCCCCTTTTTACATTAAATCATAAATTAATAAATATTCATTGATAACACACCGGCCTGGTTCCTGGTCTACTGTGATACAGGGTGCTGGTGGTGGTTGGGTGCAAGATGGGTTGGAGGCTTCCTTAAAAAAAATCCGATTGTTAAAATAAAAAGCAGTTTTATTGTGCGCCACCTACATTAGCAAGGGAAGAGATCCCTGACTTGCTGGTGCTGCATACTATATTGTGACAAAGTTACTCTCACATTCCAGAAGACAACACAACGACTCTTTTCTTCTCTTTGATAGACTCTGCTCCCCACGTTTTCCTTCGGAGACAATCAAAGATAATATTCACATGTGTTTGTGAGATGGGTGAACTGTCCTTTCACTCAATTTACTCCACCACACAGTTCATCTTGGCTATAGACTATCCATTGGGCAAACCTTCCCAAAACTCCAAATCTCTACGAAACACCTTAGTCCTTTGGAGATTCCATGGCTATTCCTTTGCAATACCCCTTTTATTTCATAACCAGTGCTGCCGATGGAACCTGTGTCATTAGGATCACATTCATCCGACCCCAGCTTTTGTACCCAACACTACTTTTCATGGTGTAACTTGTAGTGATGTATTTTCCATTATGTATATGGACCTGCAAGTTTCAGCAAAAAAGTGACATTGATTAAAATGGCTGAACTGGATAGTGGTTTGCATGGTCTGCCCCCCACCTCCACTTGAACCTTCCCCCCTTCTGATTTGCACTCCTCTGAAGCTTAATTGATGGGGACACCCTGGTTCAATTTTTAAACCAGTGGTGATGGAAGCTTTTCAGCTCAAGCCCTTATGATTTGGAACACACTTCCATGAGAGATCCATCGTCTTACAAATCTCCATACTTCAAGACAGCAGTAAAAGCAGTTATTTGTGTGTGTCTCTATCTGCACGGATCTGCCTTGGTGCCGAGATTTGTCCCGTGGATCATACTTGTTTCTTTCTGTGCCTAGAGGACCTGACCTGACAAACTGTGTCTGACCCTCATTTTATGAGTCACCAAAATCTAATGTTAAAGAAATGCTTTTCTGACCTGTGTGGTGAGTATGAGGCGCAAACATGTATGGGGATACGTGTGGTCTTGTGCAGAAGGGAAGTGACCAAGCAGTCAGGCTGGACTGCCCCTTTACGAGTGGGACCAAGCCTCATGTTCATATGGTCTTTTCCCTTTTGTAATGGCTTTGCCGGTAAGAACGATGGTCTGGAGGGTTGCCCAGAGCAATTCCTGAGGTTAGTATTAATTCTGAACTTTCCAGCCATCACTTTGTTTTGCTGAGTCAGAGGCACACAGCATCTTTTATATGAAGGAAATCCAAGTCACAGGGGCTTGGGGTATCGAGTTGTTTGGTGATATGGGCCCCAGAGGGTGAAAGGAGAGGGATTCCCTGGGCTCTGGTCTTTGCCCGAGGAACATCAGCCACGTACTGGTGCAATCAAACTCGAGGGAAATGAGGCATAAGGAAAACTAAGTCCCAACTACCAACAGGGATTTGCAGCATTGTGGATCATGGAAGTGATCAAGCTGGAACAGGAACCTTAAAATGGATGAGAGTTGCTGATTAAGCAGAAAAGCAGCTGTGGCTCACTTAACTTGCGAGAGGTGCCAAAAACCGAATCCATCCACGTTCAAGTGTGGAGCCACCGAACAAACCGCGTCCAAAGAAAACCACGATGGTGCCTGAGGATGCAAGTTTTTTTAATACCTCACCCAGAGGTAATAAGATAAAGCCTGCAGGCTCAAGTGTTTGTTACCCAATTAACCAAAGCTATAGAATAAATATTAATTCATTAAGAATTCCCCATATAAACCAAGTACTATCAGACCAATCAGAACAAAGAAACCTAGGAGGCTGTGGGAAGAGCAAATCAGAAGTCATTTTAAAGGAAAGTCCATATCCTCATGGGTATGAAAGAGGCTGCAGGCAGTCTTTCTGTGTCTAGATCTCTGAGAAGGTCAACATACTGACCGCTGCTCCTTGTCTGGAGTCAGAAAGACTTATGCCTGGAGAAAATGCCTCCCAGGAAGAGCTGGAAGATCCTGGTGTTAGAACCCTGAGAAAGGGGAACACCCTAACTGGGAGTAGATGGAATTATTCTTGAAGATTTTGAGACAAAGACTCTGGGAAACGCAAGCTAGGAGAGGAAAGCCCTATTGGAGGTGCCTGCTGCGAGTCTGAGTTCAGTAAGAGCGAACAGAACCACATTAACCTGGAGGGAAGGACATTGTAGAAAAGACATTCGAAAAAAGTGAGAAGGAGGAATCTGTGGTTTGTGACAACAGACAAGGAGGATAGGACACCAGGAGAAACCTGCAACCTGGGTAGAGAGACCTGATGTTTGGGAGAATTCTCAGAAATGTGCTAATTCCCTTCTACCTTAGAGACCCCCAGCTCTTTTTGCTGGACTTTAGGACTTTTAATTCCTATCCTGGAGAGAGTGAGACCTTTTTCCCCACTCTCTCATGTATTTTTCTGTGATTTGGACTATGTGTTTCTTTTGACTTTGGAGTCTGACAAACTCCATAGGCATCATCTTTACATTGTGACACACAGCACCTTCAGTGCAGTGACACAGGGTGGTCTCTCATATTTCCCAAAGGTTTAAATACCTTCTCTTTGCTTGACTTTACTTACATTTTGTAACTTTCTAGACCCATCACACACTATTTTACAATAGTATGCCGGAGGGGTTACTTAGTATCCCCTTTGTCTAGTTTCTCATGTACCATTTTTATGTTACCCTTTCTACAATTAATGGCTAGTGGCAGTGGTTTATTTTTTCCTACCATTGTGTGTTTCTAGCGCTGGCTGCAATTGCAGCTGCAGTAAAGCACCCATGGGTGCCCATTTTGTCAAAATGGCCCTGGTTTTCATTTTTTGCCCTTTCTTGCTGGAAAGGTCATTCTAGAGATTTACTGTGCACGTCAAAACAGGTTTGGTGCCTTTGTTCATTTTGTCTTTGGCGTGATTCACTGGTGAAGTCCGCCTCTGGCTCCAGTGTTTCTGGCAGGGCAGGAAGCGAGGGAGATGCCCAAAACCCCCTGGGCTTAGTCTTCTTGGTTACAGGAATGCACCCAAAGGTGAGGCTTTTTGCTTAGAAGACAGAGTCCACCACTGGACGAAGGAATCCGAAGAAGAACTTGGAAGAAACGCCTGCTGCAACTCCTGGACCATTGGTTTGCCCGGTGAAGCCCTGCTGCAGTGCTGAGGCTCTGAATTCGCCTCGACTAGAGAAGACCTGCAAAGGATGACTCCTCCCCTTGGGTTGGTGGGACCAATCGACCCCCAAGATGAGCTCATCTGGAAAATCCTCTCTGAGCTGACTGGACTTCCATTGCTGCTGCAGGAACCGATTGCCAGGAGAGGAACACCGGAATCGAGTGAGTGTCTTTAAGTCGGACCCGAGCTCCAGGAATATCCTCCGGACTCCCAGAAAGCAGGGTTGACCAAGCCTGAGCCACCTCAACAGAGTGCTGGAACCTAGATGGGAGGAAAGTCCATCAAGGTATCTGAGAACCGCAGTGGTGGTATTTGCAAGAGCTACAAGGAGATGAAACCTCAAAGTGCCGCTGATCTGAAGTTTGCCCATTGCTGCCGCCAACCTTCAATTCCCCACGACTGAGACCCAGGAACAACATGATCTGCAGACCTACACAGGAACAGAAGCCAGCTGGAACCAATTTCTTCAAACCAAAGGTACTGAAAACTTGTTCTGTAGCCTTGCTAGCTCTAAGTTGAGACTTATCTTGGTTGCTTTTGTAGAATTGCTTGTAGCTTTGACCCTCACAAGCCTCCCAGCTTGTGGCACTACAGTGATTTCATTTTCTACAAAGACTTCTAAAATATTATGCAAGACTTTTACTTACCTTCCATAAGTGTTTCAGCTCACCTAGACTTTTGCTCAATGAACATTGGCTGTCCTGGATCGCTGAAAGACTCTTCTATCCTCTGACTTTGTGCTTTAACCATCCCTCAACACAAGTCACCCATTCTATAACTTGTGTAGCTGAGAAGGGCTTAATTTACTTTGCATTGTTGGGTTCAAAAAGTACTTACCTGCTTAAGAATATTGGTTAACCATTGTTTTATTCACAAAAACCTTTTCTTTGACACCAAACTCAGTATTGCTCTAAATGTACCAGTGATATATTAATGTGCACAGTGTCCTATTTATTTAAGTCACCTCAGGGTGTAGGAAGAATCTGTGTGCCATCCCAAATGGGTATGTACTTATTTATTGTAACTGCGAGTCTGCATTTTTTAAGTTTATTATTGTGTTACATATTTTGCTCCCTTCTAAAGAAGGCTTATTCAACTAACTTAAATTAATAAATAATTGTTTAATCAAGAAACCTTGAGTGTAAGTGTTTATTTGGATACTTATCACTGTGAATCTCTGTGTAATAACCCTACAGCTCATATTGACCCCTCTTGAGATATGCCTGGCTGCTCAGGCACTCTACCAACTTGTGTAGTACATGCTTATACCAATGGTTGGGTTAACTATTGCCAAGAGGTCAAGGCCGGTGCAGTCTCCCACAGGTTACTGCATACAATCTTGCCTAACACCTGGTTAGAGAGCGCCATGAGAAACCTGTGGCCTGGGTAAGAGAGAGCTGATAAGAAAGTACCAGGAGATAACTGGGATTTGTGAGAGACGTGATGAGATGGCCTCAGGTAAATGAGTATATTTATTGGAGCCTGCCAGAGCGCAGCACTTTTTGCTGGCATCAGCTCAACACAACTGCCGAATACAATACATAACAATTCTAGAATGAAAGTGTACACTCTAAGCAAGAAAGGAATACTGAAAAGTAAAGTAAAGGACACAACATATCTTCCCCCTAAGTAAAGAACAACAAAATAAGAAAACCACTTGAACATGTGATTAACAAGGAACAACAACAAAAGAACACAACATAATGACCTGTTGATCATTACGAAACAAATGATGACAATATACATAGCAATTTGATAGTTTCTTTGATCCAAAACATTGTCATTGCACAAAATCTTTCAAAAGACCCGGAACCTTCCTCGCTCTCCTGCTTGCCCTGACTCCACCAGACATACTTCCTCCTTCCACCACAGTATTGTCCCCAGTTAATTCTCTTCCCAGCAAATCACTTCCACTCTCTCCAGCATCACTACCCACTGCCAGCTTTTTTTTTTTTTTTATTTTATTTTTTTTATTCTCCCACTGCCAGCTTTTTATAGGGCGCCAATCTGTCCATTGGCCACACCTCACCAACTTCCACAATAACCACTCCGTCTCTCACACAGTAATCTTATTGGGACCCATGAATTTGCTTTCAAGACCTTTGAGTCCCACTCTGGGATTCTTCACCAAAACCAAATCACTAACAGTCCACACTTGATCACCCCAGGGCAGTCATCAAAACCCCCCTTGTAATACTCATGCCCCTTTTCCACCAACTTCATAATCTCCTCATGATCCACCAAAACCGGGACTGCTGAGCCCATCCACCCAGGACATAACTTGGAACCCAGCTTGCGAACTTTCAAGGATACAAAAGGAGACACATTAGTCACTGTGTGTGGGGTAGTGCAATATCCCCAAACCATTTTCCTCAACATGGCTCGCCAAGGTAAGGCAGCCCTCAATGCCAACTGAATACCTCCCTTAAGGAATCTATTCACACTTTTTACTAAGCCATTTACCCTGGGGTAATACAATGCTGTGAGCACATGTGATATAGAATATTCTTCCAAAAACGTCTTCATCATATCAGAGGAGAACTGGACACCGTTCTCGGTCACCAACACTCTAGGTAACCCTTCTTTCAAAAACACATTCTCCAGGAATGTAATAAATTCAATTGTGGTGGCTTCTCTTGTGCTTTCCCACTCCACCCACTTAGAGTGGTAGTCCACCAAAACAAACAAGTATTTAATCTCATCCTCCAAACCCTGAATTGGCCCTGTGACATCCACTGCAATTCCTCACGCAACACCTTGCTCTTGTCTCATCAAACATTCCACACAATCTCCTACTCGTTTTTCAACCGACCCATCCATGGTAGGCCACAAATAGCTTTGGCGCAACCTCTTTTTTGTGCCATTCGCACCTAAATGAGCTTGATGAGCTAACTCTATCAGTTTTACCCTGACCTTCTCTGGAGGCACAAACTTGGTCCCTCTCCTAACTCTTGCTCCCACTAAGGATAAATCATCCTTAATCTCAAAATAAGGCTCAGATTTCCTGTCCAGCATATCTGTCAGGCCACCCAATGACTGTCCATTGTACAATAGAAATCAAAATATCATCTTATGCAACCACTCGTTCCCAATCCTCCTCATTAATCGTGCCTTGTTCAATGTTTGCAAATACCAATTCTTCTGTAGTATTTGATTCCTCTCCTACAAAAGAACCCACTGTTAACTTGATAAGCAGTTCGCTACTGACTTTCTTTTGCCAGGTAGATAACACACGCATAAATCATACCCCTGCAGACCCAAAAGCAACTTCGAAATTCTGGTGGTAACATTGCTCCACCCCACACCAGACATCATTTGCCCTAAAGGTTTGTGATCTGACCTAACAGCAAAAACGCTAGCCCCAAAGGAAAAACTTAAAGTGCAAAACTGCCCAATACATGGTGAAAGCCTCTCTCTCAACTACAGAGTAATTGTTTTCTGCACCCCTTATGGGCCTGGATGCAACCACCACGTTCCTCCCCCTTTGCATCACACTGAGTCAAAGAGGCTCCCCACCATAGAATACTGGCATCCACCATCAGTATTGTCTTGCTCTTGGAACAGATGGTGCATTAGCGATATTCCCCATGATCTTCTCAAACGCTACTTTGCACTCATCCAATCATACATGCCTTTCACAATTTTTGAGCAACGACCTGAAGGACATTGATATCACTGCAAAGTTCTTCACACATTTGTGATAGTACTAAGGTAATCCCAGGAAAGAACACAGTTGCTCTTTGTCTTTAGGCTTTAGACAAGACTAATCGCTTCAACTAAACTCTGCTTCGGAACAATGCCCTCAGCAGAAAGGTAATGACCGAGGTATTCCACACTTTGCACTACATTTACTTCTCTGGACTTTAAGTCCTGCCTCTTTCAATCTGCACAACACCTCTCTTAAAATTATATCATGTTCCTCAATTGAGCTAGCGTGGATTAACACATTGGGCCTCATTACGAGTCTGGCGGTAGCCGTGCCGGTAAAACTGCCAGGCTGCCGCCAGACTCGTGATAAATCACCGCCGCCTAACCTGCCGGAATAACCGGGGCATTACAGCCCTGGCGGTCCAGTAAGTCAGCCGGCGGCAATTGTTACTCCCATTCACATTTGAGTCCCATAGGACTCAATGGGAATGGGGAGAACAGAAGCATTGGCACTGTGTGCAACAGTGCTGGTGCTTCCATCAAAGTTTGCTGGCGTGTGCCGTTCCACCTGCCAGAGTCTGACCTGGCAGGCGAAACGGCACCCACCAGCAGACTCGTAGTATGCCGGTCTGGAAACAACGGTGCCAGTAAGCTTACTGGCACTGTTGTTTCCGGATCAGAAAACTTGTAATGAGGCCTATTGTCTTGAAATATAATAACATTCTTCACTCTCTCAAGAACCTTCTCCATTATTCACTGGTATACGGCAGCCACTGATGCTAGCCCAAAGGGCATTCTACAAAAACTTGAAAGCTTGTTCTGGTGAGACAAAAGATGGGAGTTCTTGACAGTCTTGCACCGAAGGCACTTGATGGTAAGCCGCCGAGAGATCAATCGCTGTGAAATGCCTGGCATCCCCCAAGAGAGCTAACACCTCTGAAATTACTGGCAAGGGATGACGGTCCACCATAATGTTTCTATTAAGATCCCTGAGATCCACACACAGCCTCGGGCTACCATTTGCCTTCGCAACTAAAACCACTGGAGACAGCCATTCCAATCAGTACCTTCAACTCTTTCAATAACGCCCTTCTGCAATAGTGTGTCAAGCTCATTCTACAACTGCTACCATAAGTGGTGATGGACCGGACTTACTCTGTATACTGCTGGAGTGGCATTACTCTTCAGTCTAATGAAATGTTCACAATCTCTTAGCTTTCCCAGATTCTCAGAGAAGACTTCTGACAACTCGCCGGCCCATTTATCCTGCACTTCCGCAATTGCTACTGGCTCTTCTAAATTGGCTTGGAGGCGAATGCCAAAGCTTGTCTGTTTATCCCACACCAGAAGGGACAAACCTTTATTTGCCACAAACACTTCAGCTACAGAACTCTGACCCTTGTATTCTATCATAGCATTGACTTTTCCCAGCATCTCAATCTCTACCTCACCATAACCATGAAGATGAATGTCATGTTCAGGGAGCAGTGTCAGCCACAGTTTGCCCACACTAACCAATAAAACATAAAACTCCACGTTGGTCTTTTTCCTTGTTTTTTTTTAAGTGTTTGTTTCTAACAGCCAACTGGCTTAGGCAATGCTTGCAAGATGGCACAACGTTGCCCTCAGCACAGGGAAGCCAGCATTAATGGTGCCTCACCCCGTCTCTGTTCACTCCACCTCCAGCACGGAGAACAACCATGAATACCAGCAGCTGCTGCCTGCGTCGGGAAGGGGGGCCTTTGCAGTTTTCACATCTGCCCCCTTTAGGGACCCCTCGTCTCCATTGATCAGACGGCCTCAGGTAAGGTAAATGAGTATATTTATTGGAGCTTGCAGTGTTGCTGGCATCAGCTCAACATAACTGCCAAACACAATGCATAACAATTCTAGAATGAAAGTGTACAATCTAAGCAAGAGAGGAATGCTGGAAGGTAAAGGAAAGTAGAGGACACAACAAGAAGTCTGGTGAGGAGGAACCAGAAACTCAAGAAAGAGTAATCTACTAAGTAGACCCTCAGCATCATGAGCACACCAGAGGGAGGAAGACTGAGAGGCTGTTATATTTTGGATTATTCATTAGAATAGGCTTGGACATTATAATGATGGGTTGTGCATCTTTCTGTTGGCTGGAACATTTGGCTTTGTGTTGTGTAGTCTTGCGTCACCCTAAGCGCTAACAGGAATGCTTAAGATTAGATTTTGGAACATTTTGGTTGGCCATCTCATTGGAACATTTATTTGGATAACTAGAGTGTCCCTGTAGGACAAGCACTGATTAAGGATAGGTTTAGATTTCTTTTTGATTTATAACACCACAATCCTGGTTGGGAACACCTCGACTCCCTCACTTTGTGTTGGCCGATTCCTGATACATTTTCCCTTGCCATTCCTTTGGTATCAGGTAATATTATCCCCACCAATAATATCGCTATATATATGGTCGTGGGGTAAGGCCATAGGCGATACTATTGCTGGGGATAATTTATGGGCTAAATGGGACTGGGGGTTTGTGGGTGTGTGCTCCGCTCCCTTTTAAAAAATATGGAGGTTGCAGGGCTGTCCCCCGCAGGTTCCATAGCTTAATGTCGCCGCAAAAATATGGCGATATCTTTGTATGGCGATATTTTTGCGGGGATATTAACACATGGAGCCATTCCTTTTGGATTTTAGAGCTTCCCTCAGACACTATACCAACCCCATCCTGACACTTTCTTCATATAGAGTCTTTGGTGAACACAATCCTTGCTTTGCCCACACTTGCTTCATTGCTTTCATTGCTTGGCATCCACAGACCTGATGTCAGAAGTGGAAGGATAAAGCCCTGATACAATGGATGTGGAGCAATGCCTAACACAATAACCTGATAGAGAAGGTTCCATGTGATATTCTCGCCAGGAAAAAGTTGCCATGTAGGTGACTTTTTTTCCCTACCCATAACATTCTTTCCCCAAATATTCTAGGAGGGGTATAGTTATGTATTATTACCTCCAATCCTAGAATATTTGGGGAAAGTGTTTGACTGTCTGGAGGGTGCATTTTTTAAGGAGATGTCGCCGCCTGGCACAATTTTCACTGCAACATTATCACTGGATACCATAGAGAAGTGGAGCCATCCCCACCTATGTCCCATAGAACACCAATCTTCAAACCCATTTCCAGGATTAATGTCAGCTTGGTCAAGCCCATTTACAAACATGCTCGCAAGACTCTAGTCCATATTCAAGATCAATTCTAGTACCTCAGGATGACAAGCTAGAGGCCTCAGATCCCACATAATTCTTCCCTGACATTGGTTGATTTGGGAATCCAAGGAAGATCCACTGACAGAGGAATATTCCCATTACCTCCATGCTTCCACCTGCCCTTGAAAACCTAGGCGTCCATACCATAATCAGTCAGTCCACCATGGTAGCTATTTAGAGTTAACTTGTGGCTTTGCAGACTGCCCCATAAAAATGCCATAACAAATCCCTAGAGGCACTGAGGACCACCATCAGGAGGCAACATGGACCGTACCTACCCCCGTAGACCTAGCTACCCTCTCCAAGCTCCCCTCTGGTTCCCACCTCAGCCACCCTGGAGCCCTCAGGTCAGCCTCGCTAATATCCTTACAAGTTACTCATGTGGCCAGTTGGATCACCTCTCCCAACCATGAACTGATTGCATGAGAGAAAAACCCAAGCATATTGGGTGGCTACAAGCCCCTTACTCCCTCTGACTGGACCTGAGTCTTCCATGGAAGATCGACCAGAAGAAGGAGAACCACAGGAAATATTCTATATGTTGGGATAAAGAATCTTCAAAGCACACCATGTTTCCCTTGTAACAAACCACTGGCTAGAGTCCCCAGCGCCACCCGATTCTGGTAGCCGAGAGACGAACGTCCGAACCAACCTGGTACACCAAGAAAACTTCCCCTGGACAAATGCATCCAGGTCATCTGTGTCTACAGTGACACAACCTTGTACCCCAAAACCAAATTACATCTACAGGTTATAGGGAAAAGACTGAAATATCAGATATTAATATGCCAGAACTTCCTGAATACCTAGTTCTATGTACATACATAACCCAGATGTATCCCAATTCCTGCACTGCTTAGAGGACAAATGAAACTGTAGATTCCAAGAGAGTACCAAATATGGACCCCTTGGCAAAGTGAACTCCTATTAAAATTTGGCCCCAAGATTTTGTGAGGCACCATTCCCAAAAAGTAAGAGGCCTGGAACAGACTTAAGATCTTCTGAGAGAAATCCGTCTGAGACACCTTCAGCAAGCGTTAACCGCTCCCAGGCCTGGGTGCAGGCTCAGAGTATAAAAGCCTCCCAATGATGAATCTCAAACCATCTGGAAGAGGAAGCGCAGAGCTGATAGGCAATGGATTTCTTGGGAGAGATCGTACGGCTCGCCAATCCTCCTCGGGATTTGACTCTCTTTGGCAAACATTACTGGCACTGGCGAGAAGCATGAGATCCTGCACCACGAGAAGCCTTAGACCCAATGCGTGTGGCTATGTTCTAGAGATCACTGCCTAACCTGAGAGTCAGAGAATCCAGAGAGAAGGTTATTTCCATGATGGCCCCATTCCCTGTGACACCTGTGGCAATACTGAACATGTTGCAATAACATGCCCCAACAATCAAATTGTTAGGACTAAGGGCCCATGCAAACATGGTTTCCCTGGGGGGAGCCCAAACCTAAAGGAAGAGGTATGCAGGGAGTCAGTGTTGATCACCATCACTTATATGGGTTTAACCAAGTCACAGGGGTCTTGGGTGGTCTTGACTCTGTCGGTTGTGGGTCCTAGAGGATTTATTCTTTTTCTTTTATATACAGGTAGGAACAATGCTCTTTTGATCACAAAGGAAAATACAATAGATAGGTAATGATATTTGACAGGAAGCAGTGAGCTTCTTACAATGGGGTGAGTTTGAGTGACATTCTAAACAGCTTGTGAATGGGAGTAAATGGAACAGTCACAAAGGACATCAACATTGGAGATGTTTAAGTGCAAGTCGGTGGTACGGCCAGCTGTGTTAGGGATGCGACCATGATGGGTGAAGTGCTAAAGTGAGGCAGAGAAAGTGAGGGACAGAGACAGGTTAGAGGTGAGGGAAACATGTTAGATAGAAAGCAGATGAGAGGTAAGCTGGAAGGAGTGGGATACCTGGGCTCTGGCCTTCCCTCGAGGCACAGTAGCCACCTAATGTTCCAAAACAATTTGAGGGAAAAGAGGCATCAGGGGAATTACAAGTCCCAGCTACCATGGGAACCTGCAGCATTGTAGGTAATGGATCTGGTGCTGTTTGACCGAACCAGCAACCGAACCAGTATAGGAACATGAAACTGGGTGAGAGACTCACATGAAGCACACAAGCACCAGTGGCTCGTGTATCTCGCGAGCAGTGCTGATAACCTAATCCATTCACGTGTGCACTTTGCTCAAGCACAGAGCCACGTGGATCTGGCAAACAACATCCAAAGAAAACCAAGATGGCAGTTGACAGCCTTTTTGATGCCTAACCCAGAGGCAATAAGAAAACACCTGTAGGCTCAAGTAGCCCTTGCCCAATTAACCAATACCAGAGGAGACAATTATTAATTAAATTAAGAGATACCATTGAAAACCAGTTACTATCAGAGCAATCAGAACCAAGAAACATAGGAGACTGTGGAAAAAGACAATCAGAAGTTAGCTTACAGGAAAGCCCACAGCGGCATGAGTACAAAGGAGACAGTAGGCACTCATTTGGTGTCTTGGACCTGGAGGATGTAGACACACATACTACGGCCCTTGCCTGGAAGGAAGATTGCTGCCTGACTGAGGAAAGCCCTGGGGATCTGCTCACCAGAAACAGCTTGAAGATACTGGTACAACAACCCTAAGAGAGGGGGAAGACCTCCATACCCTGGGAGAAGTTTACTGTTGGAGATTTGGAGACCATGATTCTGACATTTATGGGCTAGGAGCGGAAAGCCATCTTAGTGGTGTCTTCTGAGAATCAAAGTTTAGGGGAGTAAACTTGATTACTAGCGTAAGCATAAACAAGCAACAACCTTATGCATCTTTGCCAGCTGCAAGGCTGGTGGGACCCCACCAACTTAAACCCCTGCTTAGCTACCCCATTACTCATGCATTACTTACAAGAGTTCTTCCAGCGAGCTGTTCTTTTGCAGGTGCTCTGCCATGCCTTCTGTGCCTTTGGCTGTTATTTCATTGTCGTTCAGGTAGAGGACCTTCAGGCCTTTGTTCTTCTCCAGAGATTGCCACATAGTCTGAGCTCCTGCAGGTCCCAGTTTGTTGCCTCCAATTCTGAAAAGGGGTGTGCATTCAGCACATAAATTGTGGGCAGGCAATTACCAAAAAGAGAGAAGTTTCCCAAGGCTCAATACATAAAACATGGAACCTATGACATGTTAGGTCATGATCTGAAGACACTGGCTGTGACATGAACTTTGATTGTAAATAGGAATGTCTGCTCAGAAACTGGCTAGCCTTAATTTGTTTACTTAGATTAGCAGGGACATGCACTATCCGTGAGAAATGGTTAATATCTCAAGTATGATGGCCCGATTAGACCACGTTCATCCAGTGAATTATTTAATACAGCTTAATTGAGTTTTAAAAAGTAAATATTATATATGACTTATTAATGAGAAGGTAATACACACACATGTTCGATCGACATACCTTTCATGCACAAGGAAAAAACAAGAACATTGCATTTCTCAAGGATATAAACATTCATTGAAAGCAGCATATCCTAAAATACACCTGTAAAAACAAATGGCAGTTAAAATGAAAAGCGTCTTCAGAAGAGCAAAGTTTTGGGGATATAAAAAATCATTGAGTGGATAAATTAATTAAGTAATTACGTTCATAGGCTAGAGCAGGGGTCTGCAATGTTCTGGACTATGACTCCCATTACCCCCCACCATAGACGGTGCTCACCAGCAGGCATGAAGGGAGTTTAGTACACAGCAACTGGAGCGACAAATGCAGCAGACCACTGGGTGTAGAAAATAGCAGAAGAAGAGCTTTTATAAATAACAGAATTAAGTAATTATTTCGGTGTATGAAACGCCGATTTAAATAACAGAGATTGAAATATTTCGATTTCAATAAATCTTTTTTGAAAAACGTGGAGTTTAATATTCATTCGGGAATTTCATGCATTGTTAAGGGTTTGGATGAGGGTATAGGGGGAGGGAAGTGGTCGAGAAGGTGGGCTCAGGGGTGGTGGTGGTGGTGTCCAGTAAATATGTATTCAAAATATAGTGAACATCAGCAGAATTAATGTACAGCGTGGGCAACTGACCATCTCGAAGGTAGAGCACGTATGTTTGGTTATTCTATTAAATGCCACTAGGTGGCAGTCCATAACCGACGAAAAACAACAATGTTGTACCCAATTGAAAAAAAATAAATGAAAGAAAATGGAGATAACATTGGCAGTGACTGTATGGCGACATTGAAGTCGGTGAAAAAAGCTTACAAAAGATAAATCGTTATTTTCGGAGCTAAACATTGTGTGTGATTTAATTGCAAACATGTTTGTTCTGTTGTTGTCAAGACACAGCACCATACATAACAGGGCAAGGATGTGTTTTGTCTGGATTCTAGTGGATTCCAAATTCTAAATGTTCATAATCTCAGTAATTCCAGATATTTCCAAAACATGCCTGACTCCATCAGCTCTACAGTCTCCTTACGTATATGTGACCCTCGACCTGTTAAATATCTAAATTGCATTACAAACATCGGTTTTACATTTATTTTGAGGCAACACCATATTGCCCTGCAACTTTCGCAGGTAATTATAATTTTTGGGGGTATGCAGGTGGGGTCGGAGTAGGCTAAGGGGCGTGTAGAGGCTTGACGGAATGAAGATCTGCGATCCCTTGTTTGTGCGGCTGAACTCTGGCTGTGGTGAGAGGCATTCTCTGAAGGGCGGGATTGGCCTCTTTACAACGATTGGAAATAGTAGAAGCAGCGGCGGAAGTGCGTCGGGGAGGTGTTCCTCTGCTTTTATTCATAATGTTTCACTGCTCCTGCCCTCTCATTTCAAAAAGACACCATCTCGGAATGGTTTCGTTTTAAAATAAAAGGGTTGGAAAAAGTTGAAACGTGCACGGCATCAGGGGTCACTCTGCCGGATGTATGGCGTTGCCTTGAACAGCAGACGTTGCACTACTGGGGATTCGAACCCCGGACCAGCTGGATCCGCTCCAAATTGACATCAGGGTGAGCTATTGCAGATGTACTGAACTGTTGTCATCTTTTCATTGGCCTGCTTGGGGCAAAGCCCATTCTGAAGCTCCGTCATCGCCCTGCTCACACAGTAATACAAATTGTTCTTTTGCACTCAAGCAACTTAACCTGAACATACTGTAGGCTCAGCTGCACGTGCAGCTAATGGGTAGGCGGGAGGGGTGGGTTTCATCGTTAGCATGCCCCTTAACAGGTGCGAATGGTGGGTGATTAGAAAGGGGAGGGTTCCCCATGCTGTGGGGACAATGAATAATAGGGGTAGCTTAAAATGTTGACTTGGAAACATTGGTTGACAAATCATAGAGTTCTGAAATATATAAGTGAGAACCAAGAGTTTTTGGTGGACATAGTAAACTGTGGCGCGGCTGACGTCAGGTCCATTTGGTGAAAATTGAACAGGAACATGAGGGTCAAAATAACATGCAGTTCTCTTGCATGGCAGAAGGGACTGGATTGATCACTTTGCCGCCATTTTGGGAAGTCAAGATGGTGTACCTGTTAGGGGCCTAATTAATGACTGCAACTGTATGGTTGAATGGTCATATTCATTTGATAAAGATTCAATCTTGGCCAGCATCGTAAAGTTGAACAATTCAAGAGCATGTGGCACTGACGGGATGACACATTGTTTGCTAAAGGACAATCCAGAAGTATGGTCTGAGAATGTATTTAGGTTGTCAGAACAGGTATTTGTCCCGTGTCTTGGAACCTGGCAATAATTGTTCCAATTTACAAAAAAGGCCAGAGGGATTCCGCGAGTTACAGACCTCTCTCATTGATGGACACCTCCTTGAAAATGATTGCCAATATGGTAGTAAATGATCTTATCAAGTGGGCAGAACTGCACAGAGGTTCAGCCTGCTTCAGACAGGATATAGTAAGGGCAGAGGAAGAAGCATCAAGTGGGTGTATTTTATCCTCCTGTATGGGGCAGGCTGGTAGGGATACAGGGAGAAACCTCTACGCTGTGGCATTGGACCACTCCTTTGCCTTTGACAATGTTGATCGATCTATTTTGTGGGGAAAAGCGCCTAGGTAGGGGATAGAATTGGGTCTCTTACGTATGCTGCAACAATTCTACTCAAATAGCAACGCTAGAGTGAGGTTGAATGTGGAGGGTGACTTGTCCAGCACAATAGCAATGGGTAAGGGGCCACCACAGGGTTATGTGATTGCCCCAACACATTTTAATCTGTACATAGCCGATCTCAGAGAAAAAGCCCCTAAATGGGGCAGATATCTTCCTAAATGTGGCACATTAAGGGTTAATTGCTTCGCATACGCAGAGGATCTGATTTTCCCGGATTTTACACCAGCAGGTCTTAAGCGCTTATTCGATGGGGTGGCCTCCTATCTTAATCAGAATAAACTGATTATAAATCCAGATCATGATAATTACCAACAAGCGTAAGAGGAAAAAGTATGTTAGCATGTTAGAGGTTGACTCATTGTGTTATCTAAGCTACCTGTACACTACAAAAAATGTAAATAACAGACAGAGGACCTGACCAGGAGTTGGGCGGTATCCCTGCTGGGAAAACCGCCCAACTTGATTAGCATTAGCGCCCACCCGTCTGGCGGTATTACCGCCGGATCACGGGTTGGATGCTAACTGTTAGTCCCCATTCCCCATAGGGTAATACAGCAGGCGATAATTGCGCCGGAAATGGGCATTTGTCCAGTGTGTTTACCGCCAGCTCTGAGCTTGGGGTAAACACACCAGACTCTAGATTGGGCGGACCCTTAAATGCAGCAGTAACACCGTCACCGCCACATTTAGGGGCTACCGCCCAACTCGTGATCAAGCCCAGAAAATGAGAATAGAGGGAAAATGAAGATCATGTACCTCAATGATGAAATTGTTTAAGTACAGATTACGTGCATATTGTCTTGTTCCTTTAATAGAATTCTGCTGTATGAAGGTGTCAGCTATGGTTCTCTATGGTATAGAATTGGTCTCTGTTTACTGAAAGCGGTACCCATCAGTATTATCAAACTGGAGTTGGATCTACATTCCTGGTGGCCACAATACACACACAAATGTATTTCTTTGTATCTTAAGTGTGTTAATGCAGAGGGCCTGAGTTTAGGTTCATACTTAGGTACCATGTTGAAAACAGACTCCAACGTATTTCTCCACAATTTTAAGAAACGTTGCAATGGTTTCATGAAATTAGCTGGTCTTGCAGGGTCTGAGTCTCAGTGGGTTGTGAAAAATGAAATTAAAAAGTGGGACAAAATCTCAGATACAGAGGACCTGCAAAGGCCGAAATTGTATGGAAGTGAAGGACTCCTGTATGCTCTGATGCCTCCGCTTAGATTGGATTTGAGGAAATGTCCATTGCAACAGATCTGTCATTGGTACTGAAGGTTTGGATTAAATTGTCTACCTTCTCTGGACATTGACTCTAGATCAAAAACCCACAAAGAACTGAGACTTTGTAAGAGCGTATGGACTGAGTCACTTGATCACGTGGTGATGGAATTACAGAGACGCCGCCTACAGGACAACATTTCTAGGACCATTCTTACACTGTACATCAGCAGTTATTGCAATTAGTTTATGCAATCGACTAATGATGGGATTGCAAGTGTCTCTTTTATTGGCTCTGGTGACATTTTTAATGAACATTTTTGATGGATTGCAAAAAGTTGTCGAGCAGCGTGATGATATTTTAAAGGATGTTTTATAAGATATCTGGATTTATTGATTGAATATGTTGAGAATTTGTAAGCTGCTGTTTTAAATGAAATTTTTGAATTTGTTTTTGTATTTTTGTGTAAGGTGTCATCTATACTATATACACATAATAAATAAAATGCATTTTGCATTTTTTACACCATGTTTCTTTCAGCCTTTACACAGTGGCGAGGCTGGAATGTAGGGAAAGCGGGACATAGGTATGGGGTATTGTAGGTGGGAGGGGGCATGGCAATGGGGTTTGTGGGAAGCAGGGTGGCATGCCACACTGATGTAATGATGAACAACACTTTGTGCATTGTTTGACAATAATAGGTGCTTCCATCGGCAGCATATGCAACTATGGTCAGTGCAATATTAATGCACGGTGATGGCACAGACTGGCAATAATATGAGGCACACTAGACGTAGCCTTTAGGGCAGCGCGTGCTGATTCTGTGGGATTGTATGCTGGGTGGCATTGAGCACTGCACTGAATGGCCTTGTGTATCATGTGCTGTTATAGTTTCTACTGAAACTACAGAGGTTCACTTACAGCAGTTCCTCCAGGGTTGTATTTTTCTCCAGGCCCCTGGCCATGCCTTCTGTGCCCTCGGCCGAGATGCCAGTCCTATTCAGAGATAACACTTTCAAGCTTTTGTTTTCTTCGATGGCTTTCCAGAGCTTCTGGGCCCCAATTGGCCCCAACTTATTATTGTCCAGGCTGCAGGAGAAAGACATGGTATTCGTGAGAAACTGGATATATTGCTGGAAGGTTAAGTCATGCATATTCCAATAGAGCAGAGGCCTGATGCCTTCAGGAGAGACGCAGGTTGCAGAGCCCTGCCACAGAGAGAATGCATGCCGACTACATCGGAAAAGTGCTCTACTTAAAATGAAAGAATATGGAAGGACTCAGAGAATAAAGTTGCCAAAGAATTGCACTTGTGTTGGTTGCAATGAGGAAGCAGGAAGCGCTAGACTCAGTAATACAATACCATGCATAGTAGGTACGTTTAAAATCCCTGTTGGGAGTCTACCGAGTCTACCGTGCTGCTGTTCCAAGAGGCTCATGCAAAAGGAACACATGTTGGTGCAGCACCGACACCTATTGGTCAGGTAAAGTATGACATTTTCAAAATTCTTTGAGGAAGCCACAGAAATTCAAAGCTGTTTCATTGTCGTTATCAGTAACATTTCATTCAGGAGACGCTGGGGGCCCCCTGAGGCTCGAGGCCCCTTTCATTTCAAAAGGTTGAAAGGCCCTGACGTCGTCCCCGCTGAATATATCCACTTAATCACATCCATTAGTTTGAGAATATATTAAACACAATAAAACCATTATTCTAAAAATGACACACACATTTGCTCAAGAGAAAACAGAACCATCCACCAGCACTAAAAATGATACTCACGACAGGTTTTCAATGGCACAGGTTTTAGCCCTCAGAATGTCTGCCAAGTCTTCCACTGATTTCTCAGTCAGTTTGTTGGAACTTAACCTGCATGTGATTGCAGAGGAAATGTCGTGTTAGCGAGTATTGTAAGAGATGAAAATATTTGTGAAGCGACTTCTTTGTCACCAAAATGTTACGTCTGTTTTTTCAACTATATGTTTTAGCATTTTGCTTTTCTACGAGTTCTTTGTCTAACAATAACAAAAAAACCTCTGCTGCAACGCTCACAACCTGCACTCAGGCCAAGAGAAGCGTTTTCTGGAATGTGGTAACACACTTTTACTGCATCAACATCCAACAAACCGTACGACCGGTTGAGCGGGGGGTCTGGGGGGGGCCTGGGGGGGGGAACCAAGGTGGAGAATGCAGTTATACCACGGTCATTATAACAAGTTGAGCAATAACAGTAAAACAGGTGGCATTTGACAATATTGTCTATTGTACTGAACCCCACAATCGTGTTTTTTACCCACATGATAAAAAACATCCAGGTTCTAAAAGGGTTAGTACCTCCATTTACAATAGCGGTCAGTGGCGGCTGGCCCATTTTTTTTAACTGTAGGGGCCTACATATATGTCCCAGATATGCCCACATTATTATTATTATTATTATTATTATTATTATTATTATTATTATCATTATTATTATTATTATTATGCCACAGCGACCAAGCGTAGTAACGGAGCCCGCACCAATAAAAGGGGCTTCCGGGGGGAGGTGGGTTTTCACCAAAGAATATTATTTAAATAATGAGTTAAAATGCTGCATTTTAGAGCACACTTTTTAGAAAAATGTGGTAAAAAGCTAAATAGTTTGCAATTGGTTTTGTAGGGTAACTCATGAAAAAATCCAATAGATGCAAGTCACCAACAGTGCATAGGAGCATTTCTCTAACACATTTTCATGATGCCTTCCCCACAATATATGCCAGTCTAAAACATTTTCACACTGGCTGTGCCCATACATTTCACATTTCACATATATGCAAACATACTCATGTTTCCTCTTGCGCATAATACCAGTAAGGATACTATAAGAAAACATGTCCATGTTTGTTCTGCCAATATATGGCAGTGTCCCCATGTAAGAACATACTCTAGTTGGCTTTACCATTAAAATGGCAAAGTATGAAAACATGTCTAAACTGGTTGTACCAAATGCCAGTCGAGCTACATAATAACACATATCATGCTTGCTTTATCAAAGATGCCCAATACAAAATGTCATACCGCAATAAGAAATGTCTAGACTGGTTGCTTAAAAGTGGCGGTCTGGCTTCATAATAACTCTTATCATGCTTGCTTTACCAAAGATGCCCAATTCAAAATGTCGTACCATAATAAGAAATGACTAGACTGGCTGCATTGAAATGCCAGTCTAGCTGCATAATAACACCTTTGCTTGTTTTACCAAAGATGCCTAAAACAAAATGTCATGCGACACTAAGAATAATACCACTGATACTGCTTGCTTTATCGAAGATGCCCAATACAAAATGTCATGCCTCAGTAAGAAATGGCTAGACTGGTTGCATACAAAGTATCAGTCTTGCTTCGTAATAACTTATCATGCTTGCTTTACCAAAGATGCACAATACAAAATGTCATACCACAATAAGAAATAGTTAGACTGGCTGCATTGAAATGCAGTGTAGCTACATATTAACACTAATCATGCCTGCTTTATCAACGATACCAATACAAAATGTCATGCCACAGAAAGAATAATACCACTGATCATTCTCACATTATCAAAGCTGCCCAATATAAAATATCATATTACAATATGAAAGGGCTAGACTGGCTGCATTAAAATGCAAGTCTAGCTACATAATAACTATTATCATGCTTGCTTTATGAACGATGCCCAGTAAAAAATGTCATGTCTGCTCCATGGTGCACCAGCGCCTTGCACTCAGACATGATCATATTAATGATGAATGGGATTTTGTGTGATTACAAGGCACTGAGGGGAACAGGGGGCAACTGTGTGTCAGGAGCTGTGGTCCAAGGGTTACAACCATGACATATTTTATTGGGCGTAGATGCCAACGAAAAACTGCCATGCCTGCCCCCTGAGGTCCTGAGCACCTCACAGGAACACATTAATTGTGTGCGTGTAAGGTTCTGGGGGGCCCAGTCATGGTATTTCTTACTGGGCATCAATCAGATGCCCAATAATACATTGGGAATCGTACAAAAATGTCGACCTGGGAACTGCGACGGCCGAAAATGCCGACTTCTTTTTTCCTTTTTAACCCCTCCCTTACACCATATATATATGTGGGGGGTTTAGAGTATAATATTAATATGGGGAGGCTGCGGGGAGTCTCCCCCGCATATATATGTGGTGTAACGGGTTAAAAAAAAGTCAGCATCTTCGGCCGTCGCAGTGATCACATAGATCCATAAATTGCATTCCTTCCCTTATTGCCCTCACATGCACAAATAATCAATTGTGTGTACATGCGAGGCGCTGGGGCGGGGGGGTTAGGGATCAGGTTTGACATTGGATGTGAGGCGCTAGAAATTCCAGCAGATGTAAAAAAAGGCCATGCCTATCTATCATAGATGTCCAGTGAAAAAATGTTGTGCCTGTCCCCTGTGCCCCACAGCACCAAACACACATACACAATCAACGTGATTATGTGTGTATGCAAGGTTTCTGGGGTGCAATTCACCATTAATGTGATTATGTCTGAGTGCAAGGCGCTGGCGCACCATGCAGCAGGCATGGCATTTTTGAACTGGACATGGTTAATAAAGCAAGCATGATAAGTGTTATCATGTTTCTAGACCTGCATTTTAATGCAGCCAGTCTAGCCATTTCTTATTGTGGTATGACATTTTATATTGGGCAGCTTTGTTAATGCAAGCATGATCAGTGATATTATTCTTTCTGCGGCATAACATTTTGTATTGGGCATCTTTGATAAAGCAAGCAGGATCAATGGTATTATTCTTACTGTTGCATGACATTTCGTATTAGACATCTTCGGTAAAACAAGCATACGTGTTATTATGTAGCTAGAATGGCATTTCAATGCAGCCGGTCTAGTCATTTCTTATTGTAGTATGACATTTGAATTGGGCATCTTTGGTAAAGCAAGCATGATATGTGTTATTATGAAACAAGACCGTCACTTTTATGCAACGAGTCTACCCATTACTAATTGGGGTATGCCATTTTGTGTTCGCCATCTTTGATAAAGAAAGCATGTTAAGTGTTATTATGTCGCTCAACTGGCATTTTAGTACAAGTTTGGACCTGTTTTCATACTTTGTTTCATACTTTCATACATATTTTTTTAATGTTAAAGCCAACTGGAGTATGTTCTTACATGGGAATACTGCCATATATTGGCAGAACAAACATGAACATGTTTTCTGATAGTATCATTACTGGCCTTATGCGCAAAGCAAACATCAATATGTTCTTATATGGGAATACTAGGGTATAATGGTGCGGTCAGAATGGAAATGTATGGGCACAGCCATTGTGAAAATGTTTTATACTGGCACATATTGTGTGAAAAGGTATCATGAAAATGTGTTGGAGAAATGCTCCTGTGCACGGTTGTTGACTTGCTTCTATTGGATTTTTTCACGAGTTACCCTACAAAACCAATTGCAAACTGAGTTTATACCAAATGTTTCTAAAAGGTTTGCTCTAAATGCACCATTTTTAACGTATTATTTAAAAAATGGGGATATATTTACCCCCCTCCAGTTAAAAATGTTACCAACTGCCACTGATTCTGTCTATTCTACACCATTGTCTGTGCTGGTTTTTCTGACCTCCAAATCATACTGCACCTGTGTGAGGTGCCAGTTAATAAGTGCAGCTGGCCTTCCCAGCTCACCCAATTAGGGTAGAAAAGCTTTGGAAAGGAGTTAGTAAGTAGGCATGTATGAAGTGGTGTATGCAAATTGCACTATGGGCCTCAATCCGAGTTTATTGATGTGGGAAAAAAGTGGTGGTATTCCATTACCGCCACTTTTCTTGGAAGTAATGGAATTACCTCAATTTTTCCCAAACTACAGGTTTTGATTGAGTTACCACTGGAGGTATTATTGAGAGGTAATTCCACATATTGTTGGAGGAAAAGTGGACGATTTGCCTCCAGCGTGAGGATGGGGGTAAATCCTCAATTTTTCCTCCAGAAATTGGCAGAATGACCTTTTGGTAACTCGGCCAAAAATCACCACGGGTTCTAACACTGCTGTACCACCACTTGTAATCCTGTGGCATACCCACGAGACCAAGTGGCAGTAACAGTAACTGAGTTTTGCCGTATTCTGACAGATTTACTGCCTAACTCGGAATGAGGCCCTTTGTCTTGTTGGTTGGGTTGGAGGTACCCTTAGGGCAGAGAATGGGGATGTGTTGGAGTTGACAGAGTGATTCAGTGAGCTCTTATGGAAGCGGAGGTCAATATGTTGGGGTCCTAAAGTGGGTAGAATGTGCCCTTTGGGTAGTGAATGCAAGTGTGCTAGGGTGAGAGAGGAGTTACAATTGGCCTCATTACAAGTTTGGTGGTGTGGGAATAAATGGGAGGTAATTCTGTTACTGTAATATTTTTAGGTTATAACAGAATTACATTAATCTTTTGCCGCACCACCGAACTACAGGTTTGACCTTAAAGTGAAGGATTTTTCATCCAATATCACGCTGGAGGTAAATCTGCCACTTTAAGGCCAAATTTAGGCAGAATTGCCACCGGAGAATTATTGCTTATGGTAGTTAAGTCCTCCTGGAGAACTGTGGACTCCAAAAATGGGGAATTACAGCGCCAGACCTCCACTTGAATCCCAGCTGGTCAAGTGGCACAGTGAGTAGAGCGCTCGCTTTGATATCCATGCAGAACTTGCTAATGCAGGTTCGAATCCTTGCAAGGCTAAACTCAAGCAGCGCTCAGATACTTGAGGGTTCGTAGCGCTATATAAATGCCAAATTATTATGATAAAACCATGGGAACAAGTGGTGGTAACGGTAAGTGAGTTTGGTGGAAATTCGGCGGATTTACTGCTGATTTACCACCAAACTTGTAAATAGACCCAATTTGACTTTGTGGTAGCCTATATTGTTTATTGGGGTTAGGGAGGAGTTAGAAACTACACTTATGGAAAAAGATGTAGCTGGGAGCATGGGTACGTTGTAGCTATAGAGAAGGGCACAATGGGTGTTGTTTATTAATATATTCATTTTTTAAATTGTAGCTCTCATTCTTGTGTCAATGCGCCTTCCATTCCAATGGCCTGACCGTGTGGTTACACTAGTGGAAGGCCTTGATCACTTCTCTTTTTTGCATCCATCTAGTACATAAGCAAGTGTTTTCTATAGAGCAAACCATCTGAGTAGGAAGTTTTATTATTGGTATTATTATTATGGCATTTATTGAGCACAGAGCACTTTACGGAGGTATACAACAATACAGATCCATAGCGGAGTACTTTACAGAGGTATACAACAATACAGATCCATAACGGAGTACTTTACAGAGGTATACAACAATACAGATCCATAACGGAGTACTTTACAGAGGTATACAACAATACAGATCCATAACAGAGCGCTTTTCAGAGATAACAAAAGAACAGATATACATTGGGGGGTGGGATACAGAGGGGCACAGAGGAGGGGTACAGCTGTACTGCATGGCAGGGAGGAGAGGGATGGGCAGCTTCTAGTGAGTCAGGTGGAGTGAAGGCTGATATGATGGCCGAGTTCTTAAGGCAGAGAGATTCCTTGAAGAGGTGGGTCTTGAGTTCTTTTCTGAATTGTATGAACATGGGGGCGAGGAGGTTCCACAGTCCTGGGGCGTAGGCAGAGAAGGTTTGTTTTCTGGCCTTTCCTTTTTGCAGTGGTGGATTTCAGGTCTGCATGTGTCCTGCTTCTGGTGGTGCGCTGTCCGCCAGAGCGGCTGAGTTTCTCTGCAAGATAGCTGGGTGACTTGAGGGCGACTGCCTTATAGATCATGCAGCAAGACTTGAAGGTGATTCATGCATGCTTTGGGAGCCAGTAAAGGTCGATGAACGCTGGGATGATGTGGTTGTATCTGGGTAGACCCTTGATGAGGCATGCAGCTGTGTGTAGCACACTTCTCAGGGGCACAGGGAAGGACGATGGGAGGCCTCTGAGGTGTGCAATGCCCCTATCCAGGTGGTATAGGACCAGTGCTTGAACAGTGGATCTAAAACTGTATGGAGAGAGGAAGGGATTGACTGTTCGCAAGAAGGGTGAGCCATTATACAAAGCTGTCTGAGTTTACTTAGCTATGTGTTTCTTGAAGGAGAGGTGTTTGTCGATGTGGAACCTGAGGGACTTGGCACAGGAGATGAGCTCAGGTGTGAAGCCCTTAGAGTTCATGGTTGAAAGCTAGGTCTGTATTTCTGGGTGTTTGGTGTTGTTAGTGAGGAGTAGGAATTTGGCCTTTGCTGGGTTGAGCTTGAAGTATGCACTGGACATCCAACAGTGGATCAGCGAGAGGCAGGTTTTGAGCCTATGGATGTCCTTGATGGAGTTGATCTTGAGGTATAGCTGTGTGTCTTCAGCTTATTGGTGGATGTGGATGTTGTGTGTGGCTAGGAAGGCTCCCAGCGACTCCATGTATAGATTGAAGATCACCGGGGAGATGATGGAACCTTGCGGGACTCCACAGGTGAGGGTAGGATTGGCGATCTAGAAGAGTCCATCTGAACAAACGGCTGGTGGTTGGCGAGATAGGACTTGAAACAGAATAGGGCAAGGTTGCTGATCCCCATGCACCGACGTAGAGTGTCTGTAAGTGCCTGGTGGTTTAATGTGTCGAAAACAGCTGAGAGGTCAAGTAGAACCAAGAGGCGGGGTGGCCATCATCAAGGATGTTGAGGGCGTCGTTGCCAACCTATATGGTTACTGTCTATGTGATGAATCTGGGTCTTGACCCAGATTGGTAGGCTTGGAGAAGATTGTTGGTGTAGATATGTTGCTGCATTTGTGCGGCTACTGCTTTCTCGATGATCTTACATTGGAAAGGAAGATGAGTGATGGGGTGATAGTTGCCTAGGTTGCCGCGATCCAGAGTGGGTTTCTTTGGTAGAGGGAGGATTTGTCCTGTTTTTAGGGTTGATGGGAGGTGCCTTGGGTTAGGGAGCTGTTGATGATCGCCACGTATGGAAGGAGAGCTTTTGTGGGGGGTCTTGAGGATGGGTGCTGGGAGGATGCCATCTCTATATGATGTGGCTCTGTGAGCAGCCAGAGTTTCTACCAGGTCCTCTGTCGAGAGTGTCTTGAATGTTGTCCATGGGGTAGAGATTTCACCAGGAGCGACGTGAGGTGGGTCTGTGAATGCAGAGCTGGTGTCTATGTGCTGGCGAATCTTGCTGATTTTGTCGATGAAGAAGGTGTTGATGCCAGTGGATTTTTCGATGGCGTGTGGTATGGCAGGGTTGGGTAGCGGGTCGATGCAGTGCTTAACTGCTTTCATTGTTGGCTTCTGTTATGGTGTTCTGTTAGTAGGAGACCTTGGCTGTGTTGATGAGTTGTCAGCTGTGTGCTCGGAGTTCCTTGAGGAGCGCCAGGTGGGATGTGGTCTTGGAGGGCACCAGGTTTTCTTTTGTTTCCTGCTGACTCTTTTGCTGAGGTTGAGTTCTTACATGTGCCAGGGGGCTGATCTTTTAGGATTGCAGGTGCGTTATTTCAGAGGCGTGTCTGCCAATGGAGGCTGAAAGGGGGGTGTTGAGTGCTTCTAGTAGAGAGTCACAGTCGGTTGGGGGTGTTGGGTCCATGTGAGGTGGAGGTTGGCGAGGTTGTCCCTGAGGTCTTCCACCAGGAATTTCTTGAAGGACCTGAAGGCTTGTCTGCTGGGTTTCTACTGGGAGTGCTTGACTGGGGTGATGGGCAGGATGTTGAAAGGCATGGCTAGGGGGTCAGACCAGTCAAGGGGGAGAGAAGAGCTGTAGTGGAGGGAAGACAGTGCAGTGATGATTAGGCAGAGGACGTTACCTTTCTCGTGTGTTGGGTTTTTCATGTGATGTGTGAGGCTGAGGGTGTCGAGAAGACAGAGGAGAGCTTCCTTCATCAGTTTGGTGGACTCCATCTATTGTACAATAGAGGGGGTAGACACACCAGTCAGAGAAGAGGGCTCTCTGCCATTCATTTCTGCACTACAATGTTTTGCAATTTTCAGAAGGACATTCTTATCAGATGTGCACTGAAGGAGACCAACTTTGTGGGGTTTTGAGTGGACTGTTGAAATCACAGTCTTTTCCAGGGAAGGGATGTGGTTGTGCGATAGGAGCCTACACTGGCAGGAGGTCAATGCTGGTGTGATGTGCTTCATCTTACCTAGAAACCATGTATGCTTACCATTAAATTGGAGAGGGTGTTCTTCAGTAGTGCCAAAGAAATGATATGCTGGCCCCGGGAAACTTCATTTATGCATCAAATGCGTGCTTATGTTTATGTTAGGGCCTAAAGCAACTCTGTCCTGTTTCATAGACATTTTGTAAGGTTTTTACATAATCTAGTGTAAAACACAGTTCCTCCTCTACCCCACTTTGTCGAGATTCCCTGAAATGGTTTATGAATGCTTCTACCACCTCTGGTTTACACAACAGGGGTTTCTTTCCTGCAACACTTCCACTGTAGGAGCAAATATGGTGGTTTCTCCAGATTTCTTTATTGTCCAGCATATCTTTAAGATTGAGTGGCCACTCCACTCGGAGGGAACCACCTCAAAAGAGGAAGTGTAAGAGAAGATGTTCCCTGAAGCAAACATATAATATAAAATAGCCAACTGGAAGCCCCTTGCCCAGGTGGTATTCTCCAGTATATCTCCATTAATCTGACCATTCAGTAAGTGTAAGTCTTGTGAGCTCATCAATACCAGCCAAGCCCCTTTTAAACAGTCTGTAATATTTCATGCAACGTTTCAACAAACTATGTTTAAATCATCGCAGATTAGATCCGCTTTACAGACCTGGTCTGAGAGACAGCCATCTATCAGTTCAGTTCAGCTAAACTCTTCATCGGGCACTGCTTCCAATACCAATGAATTAATACAAATGTGGCCGTATCAGGATAGCAATCGCGATCCCAGACTATCTTTACTGCTTGTATATAAAGACTGTGAATTTCAAATCCAACTAACTCTATTGCTAAGCCATTTTTCTTATAGTTATCAATATCCCCAAAACTGGTCTACCTCTAGACCCCTGCACAGTGGGGTTCAATAGGATAGAGACACCGTCTAACATCGGGGGAAATGCACATCCGCGGTTCCTGTAAAAGTAAGATATCATAATTGTCAAAATGAAAATCTCCTTGTTGGCAAAAATGGGGAGAGTCACGGGTGTTTCAGGATCTGACAATAGTATCGTTAGAAGTTTCATTGGAGCTTAGCTAATAATTTTTAACCACCAGAGCCTCCACTAACCAGGACCAGCTCATTTCTTGATTAATGCTTAGTGTCTCTAAAGCGTCCATCAGTACCGTTCTAGGTTTTATATTCAGTCTGCTACATGTCACCTGCAGAGGGCGATATATACACATACCGGACAAGCATTCCACGAGCCCTCTGCCTCAGTACCCCTAACTTCATAATTTGAGTTCACACAATCCTTCTCATGTTGGTTTGGCCCCTTATTTGACCTTATCTCCTCCATAGCTAAATTGCATACCCCGTATTTTTTCTCTATGCGCTTCGAAAATATCAAATATAAATGGTAGCAGCAAAGGAGCTGCCTCTAGCAGGGTTTGACTCACTAAACTCTGTTCAATATGGAGAAGTATGCAATCTAATTGCATTTCATTTTAAAATTCAACCAAACTTATATCTCTAGATTCAATTGATATTAACCTTGGGATGAGATAGAACAAATTAAAACATTGCATTGGTTTAAGACTATTTGCTCTTCAACAATTGGTAGCCCTTCCAAAAATAAGCAATTATCCCAATTCCCCATTTTCTTATAAGTACACTCAATCATAGGTTTACACTCTACTGTGCTAAAATCCCCTGCCAGGGCTGGCTTTGCTCTGCCACATTCTAGATCAGCTCTGCATATTTTTTGTTCTATTGTCAAAAAAAGTAGGGACTATAGGAAGTATCTGGATACGTGATTGGTCACTAGAAGCCAAGGGATAAGGTCTTGGTAATTTCTGACCCTCTCTAATGGAATTGGGGCTTGTATCTTGTCTTCATTGTCCTCGATAGTATAGGTGGATTATCTCATTCGCAATTGTCTGTTTCCTCTCTGGGTCACGATTGCTGGTAGCTTCCACCTCCTTTCGACCCTCCTGGTGCGAAATAATAGTCCTTTTTATAGGTCTCTTATCAGCAGTGAGCTCCACAGTTTGTTTGTTTATTTATACCGCACGCCGAACCCTAAGGTAACAGTGAGATTAGTCTGGATTTTCAAATTGCGCAGGAATTTCCTCGAGCCACAGGTTCTGGTTTGAGGTCAGGTTTTGATTTCTTGGGTTGTACCACCTTCTTCCCCCCTAATTTCTTTCTTCTCCTTTGGTAAAAGATGCAGTACTCTGGGTGGGGGTGATGGATGGGGTGCAGTCCCATCTCTTCCAAAGGTTCAACAATGATATGATATGATATGATATGATATTGTATTTGTATCGCGCTCGCACACAAGTGTTTCAGAGCGCGACAAGGCAAGGGAGGGGAACAGGGGAGAACAAAACAGCGATCTTAATAGGCCCAGTGACATTGAAAACGTGCAAGTGCATGGGAAGGGAAAGGGGAAAGGTGCATGGAAGGGGGAGAGTGGAAAGTGCGTAGCGGAGGATGAACAGATAAATAATAATAAATACAAATAAAATAGATAATTAGCAATGAACAGGGGTAGTGCAGCCAGCAAGTGGCAAGTGCTGTGTTTACGGCAGCAGAACTGGGTAAGTCTGATAAGTGCATAAAAAGAAGAAAATGGGGGTGTGGGGGTCTGTATGGGTACAGGTACAGTCCCCAGTGCAAGGGGTGGCCCGAGGGAGTGCAGAAGGGTGGCAGGGTGAGCAGGTACCTGGGCTAAGGGGACAGAGGGTGGCCAGGTTAACAGTGCCAAGAGAGAGCAGATCAGCCAGGGAGAGGGGGGGCAAAGGCAGATGCAAAGAGGAAGGTCTTGAGGTGCGTCGGAACCAGAGATGGTTCTCCTCAAGTTTTAGAGTTGCATGGAGGTTATTCCAGAGAGAGGACCCAGCCAAAGACAGAGATCTACCCTCGGCTTATTTCTTTGAGAAACGACTGACGCTGAGGGAGTTAGAGTTAGAGGAGCGAAGAGCTCGAGAGGGGAGGTTTGTTTGTTTGTTTGTTTGTTTATTCATTTGTTAAGCGCACCAGACTCGTAAGTAAAAGGGCGCAATGACAAGGAAATGCAAGGCTTACATGATTACGTGTACACAGGTTACAGACAGGATATATACAATATGAACAATAGGACTGTGGCAAGTTTGCATGATTACGGGATATATACAATATGAACAATAGGACTGAAGCAATATTGCATGATTACAGGATATATACAATATGAACAATAGGGCTGGAGCAAGGGTGCAAGCACTAGGATATAAAACGTATATGGTTACAAATGCATGGGCTGCAGTATTTACATAAAGAAAGAGTATAGCAAGATATACTGTTTCTTGATTGCAGGATAGTGTCCTCAGGGAGAGGGTGATGGGGAGCTAAGGATTGGTGGCAGTGATATGCTTTATTAAGTTTTTCCTGAAAAGTGGATATGGTTGGTCAGCTCTCAACTCCTGGGGCAGTGAGTTCCAGCTTCTGGCTGCCTTAACAGTGAAGCTGTTGCCCCCGATGGTAGTAAGTTTGTATTTGGGGATATTTAGGCAGTTAATGTTCCCCGTTCTAGTGGGTCTGAGAGAAGTTCTTCTCTGAAGTTTGTCTATAAGGTAACTGGGGGCCGCGTTGTTCAAGGCTTTGTGTGTCAGAGAGAGTGTTTTTAGAAGTATTTTATTGGATGTGGAGAGCCATTTGTGTTGATGTCTCAAGGCAGAGATGTGGGTTTTCTTATTTATGCCAAGGGCTGCTCTTAAGGCATTATTCTGTAGCGTTTGGAGCTTATTAGTGGTGGATTTGTTAGCCCCAATGTAGAGGGCATTGCAATAGTCGATTCTAGAGAGTATAAGAGCTCTAGCCAGGATCAGACAGCTATAGTCAGAGAGGAACGGTTTACCAGCTCTAAGAAGTTTGCATGTGTAAGCCGTAGACGAGGTAAGGGATTTGACCTGTTTGTCAAAGGATAGTGTGGAGTCCAAGTAGAATCCCAAGGTTTTTACTTCCTTGGAGACTTTAATGGTGTTGCCGTCAATATTGAAAGATGAGTATTCTTGACCTAGTTTTTTAATATTGGCCTGCGAACCCAGTATTATTAGTTCAGTCTTATCATCGCTCAAGCATAGGCCGTGTGTGGCCATCCATGCTTGGATGATAAGGTAAACTTTGTTCACTAGGCCCGTGTCCGTACCGTAATCCCCAGAAAGTGGTAGGAGAATCTGAGTATCATCTGCATAGTTAGTGTAGGTGACACCCAGCTGGTCCAGATCGTCGAACAGTGGCTTAGTGAAGATGTTGTAGAGGGTGGGCGAGACGCAGGATCCTTGCGGAACGCCGCATAGGATGGGTGTAGGCTCGGCAGATGCTGAGGAGGAGAAGACTCTCATGGTCCTCTCACTCAAGAAGGACTCGATCCACTTGATAGCGTCCGTGGAGAAGTGAGCTGCAGAGTCAAGGTGCCGACATAAGACCTTGTGGTTGACCAGGTCGAATGCAGCGGAGAGGCCGAGTAGGAGCAGGAGTACTGTCCTTCCTTTGTCTCTCAGCTCGTCTATCTGGGACTTAAGGTCAATTAAGGCGGTCTCAGTTCCGTGCAGTGGACGGAAGCCAGATTGTCTGTTGCCCAGGGGTTTGTGCAATTCTAAGTGCTTCTGAATTTGAATGTAGGCCGCTTTATCCAGTATTTTTAGTAAAAATGGGACCGTGGTAATAGGTCGGTAGTTTGTAGGAATGAGGGGATCAAGTGTCTGTTTCTTGAGGAGTGGTAGCACCCAGGATTGCTTGAGGTTGGCAGGTATAGTACCTGTAGCAAAAGAGGCATTTATCAGTTTGGTTATAAATGGGGAGAGTTCTCTAGCAGCGTCTTTTATTAGCTGTGCAGGGCAGATATCCCCTTTACAGTTTGAGGGCTTTAGCGATAGGATAATTTTTTCTACCTCTAGGATGGACATTTTAGAGAAGTGGAATGTGGCATTATGTGCCGGTGGTGGCTCATTTTTATTATCATTTGTATTTGCGATGGGGGGATAGCTGAAGGTATTTTGGACCCAGGCACCAGAAAGCGTTGTGGACAATGCAGAGGGTTTTAAATGTAATCCTTGCATCCACTGGGAGCCAATCGAGAGATTTCAGAGCTGGAGAGATACGATCCCAGGGCTTGAGGCCAAGGACAAGTCTCACAGTCCTGTTCTGGATTCAAAGAGTAGAGGCAGGTAGATTTAGAAAGAGGCTGTTACAATAGTCCAACCTAGAGAGAACCAGAGCTTGGAAGACAGTTAGCTTCTGGGGTAAGGAGAAGAAAGGAAGGAACAATGATGCTTGCATTCTCACCGGCTTCTGGGCCACCCCATGTCTCTAATTGGGCATTATTTATTAAATTCCAACCCTTTATTTTGGCTGATTAATACATTTGTCTCTGTGTTATCGATTATCAAGGCAGTCGGTATGGTAACAGTTGGGGGAAATTCTAGCTCAATAGCTTTTTGCTCCTTCATCAGGTGATTAGATGCCATTATCTGAGGACTTGTTTTCATTGCCTTTATAAAGTCTTATATAAAAATCATTTTTGAATGTAGCATGGCTAATAAGGTGGAATGGTCCTTAATATTATTGTTAATGGATTCATATAATTTAATAAAAGGGGTGAGGGACACTGTCAAGGCTGACATCACACTGCGGTTTTCCAAATGAAGAGGCTAATGGCCCGCAGAAGTTCTTACTGAGCAGAGAGAATACGAAATTGATGTTTTCAATGAGTCAAAGGAATCCAATGTCTCTCTAGACCTCAATCCCGCTGGTGAGGGTGGAGCAGGCAACGCTAACCCAATAGCTTCTGGAGCATTCTCTCTAAGCCTTGCTTGAACTTGTGCTGCCCAATAGCAGCTGAAGCATTCCGACTAGTCGAAGGCGTTGGTAACCCAACATTTTAAGATCTAGTTTCTTGTGCGTGTGGCGCTGTTGCGGAGGCTGGGGTATAAACCACATCTGCTGCTATTAAATTTAAAACTGATTCATTCAATAGCGGGTCTGGTAGATGAAACAGAGTCATCAACGTTGGAGTCAATACCAAGGGTGGATGCACTTGTTGAGGGAGAACAGCCATTAATCGTTCTAAGAGTTTGGCATCTGTCATCTCTCCCCCCTCTGTTGGAGGTTTTTCCAGTATACCTTTAAACCCAGCCGTAATCTTATTCCCAGGAGTTTTATCCCTTCCACTTGCCTCACTCACCTGCTGTTCCTTCGGAGGTTGGGCCATCATATCCCGTTGCGAGCTTTGGCTATCAGGTGAGGGTGTACTCGTGGATGGGCGCACCGGTGAAAGTTCAATCTGCTCACTTTGTGAGTTATGGGCATTACAGGCTTGCTACATGGTATTTCCCGGTCCTTGCACAATTGTTTTAATCCGGGGATGCATTCTACTCTGCAGGGCATATACTGTATCCATCAGTGGGTTGGTCACCGCCTGGGTCAGGACCTGCCTGGCACCTGACTGCAGTGTGACTGCACTTAGTCTTGCACTTTGGGCGAGTGCTCTGCACTGTGAGGGGCAGTTTGTAGTTTGCTCCGCCTTCTTCTCAATTAGCTGTATTTCGCCGCACTACCACAACACACCTTCTCTCTCCAGAGATTTTGGCTAACTGCTGATTGACTGCACTTAGTCTGTCATTTCATATGGTTATGTCAGACTGTTCACATGCATGAATGAACTGTTACTGTAATGATGCATGCTCACAGAGGTACGGATTTTGACAATTATGTGTATAATTGATAATTTGAGTCCTGATCCAACCATGAAGTATTTGCAGGTCACACAGTTCACAAACAAGGACTTGATTACCTATATTTGCCAGGCAACAAGGCTTTGTCTTGCTGCTGAACTGTCCTTGTTAGCCTGGTCGTTTCCTATTGTAGGGGTCTGCAACCTGCAGCTCTCCCGATATTTTGAACTACAGCTCCCATTATCCCTCACAATTGAATATGCTGGTTAGGGCTGATAGGAGTTGCTATGCAAAACATACAGAGATCCAAAGGATTCTCTCCAGCGGTTTTGGACTATTAATGCCATGATTCTTCTCTATTCACTATGCTGGCTAGGGCTAATGGGTATTGTAGTCCAAATGTGCAAACCTCTTCCCAAAAGGGTGCTGCAGATGCTGATTATTCATGCTCTTCAGTGGTTCAAGATGTTTGGCTCTATCCAAACTACTTTGTAAGTAATGGGTATCTTATGGACATTTTTTGATTGATGGCTGCCAGCTGGATCCTGGAACTTAATTTAAAACGAAGTCAAATGTAACACCCTACAAAGTGGATAAGTATTCTAAGTAAATTACTAATTGAGCTTAAAGAATATATTTGACCAAAGTTGATCATTTGTTTTTCTTAACTTCACAAAGAATACTCCTTTGGAGATCCAGGCTAAAGTCATACTGTGCCATGCTCACCCCAGCTAGTATAATCACAGTCCGATGTTTTTCATCCATGTTTTTAACTCCTTGTTTGCTCCAGCCCTGACAGCATGTTAGAAAGCATGCTCTGTGGTCCTATGAAAGGAATGGGCTCATATGGTTGGGTCCCTGATGGAAGTAAACAAGACGGGAGCAGGGGTTAGGGAGTAGCATTGGATGCTTGGCTAACACAGAAGCCTATATTGTGAGGGGAGTGAGGCTTTGTTGAGGGGCACTGGTTTAGGGTAGGGTAGGGCCTCTTTCCTCTGCAGGTGAAGGTAGAGATGCAATGCAAGGTGTTCTTTTCTGTTTAGCAGGACTAGATGTCAGGACCAACTCTAGCTGTATCTGTTGCACACTGGGGTACTGACGAGGCGCCTGAAGGGGTTTTGCAGGGTGAGGCTACACCAGGGTGAATTTCATTGAAAAGTGTAGGTCCACTGGGGGGGGCATGCGAAAAGGGAAAGGAGGTGCATTTTAATCATTGGGCAAGGATGGGGCCCATTTTTATGGAGTGTCTGTTGAAATAGTGAGATAGTCTGCATGGCATGCAGACATTGCTGGGGGTATAGTGGTGTTGGCACTGGCTGCATTAGAGCATGAAACTGGGAGATTAGCATAATTTCAGTTGCTCCCTGTAGCAGAAGCAGCCACAGGACATGGAGAATGTTCTAGTGAGAACCACGGTACACAGGAATTCTTTTAGGTGGTGATTGGGTAAAGCTATTGGGGTAATGGTGCTCCCAGGGACACATGTTCCCCGCTCCTATCCTTGTCACTCAGTGGATCGGCAATGTTGCTAACCATTATCTTGCCTCACTTTGCATGCCTACCATTGGGCACAGAGGCCCTGCTACCACTGGACCCTCTTTACTGCTCCCATTCTACAAACTAGCCATAGAACTGCTGCTGATAGTGGTGCCGCTTTCCACTGTCCTTGCCATGAAGCATGGGGTCACTGCTGTCCTGGGTCAAGCTCTCTCGTCGCTGCCCCCACTTCTGGAGTTTATGACTGCAGGATGATGAAGGCAGGGGTTACATTAGAGCAGGATTAGACAATTGCATGTTTACAGAAATGTAGTGGGTTCACACTCTTTTGAACGGGAGGCCCCTAAACCAGGACATCCAGTTTTTAACCTCGACATCACTTGCAGAAAACCTAATAAAGTTTCAGCATCCCTCATTCACAAGTCTCCACAGAATTCTAAGTTATGATTGGCCGTGCAAGCTATCACTTTTCATATAATGATAAAAGAATCACTTACCAGACACGTGTACACTTTTCTATGATGGGTAGCAGCTTTAAACGTCCATCATTTAACCCACACTGTCGTATGTCCAGTGTCTCAGGATGGGCTTGGCTCAAACTGTACTGCATGGCTGTGAGATCGAGGGAGTACAGCTGTGTGTTGAACATGCTGACAGAGGAGAAGTAGCTCGACACAGTCTTTGTCACGTCGTCATCATGCAGTTCAAATATGCAATGGAAGATGTTCAGCAAATTGGCCTCCTTTCTAATCCATTGCTTTAACCACTGATTCAGGACTTCCCTCCGGTAGACCGGGATGGGACGTGGATCAGACAATAATAGGTCATCTATTTCTTCATAAGCAATGAAGCCAAAGATATAGCGGATAAAGTTTTGGAGATGTTCCTGCTTTGAGGTACTGATGTTCTGAAGAAGGGCATTTTTTGCAGCCGTTGAGGTGACCTCACCAAATGCCCACGTGTTTAAACACTCCCCGAGCTCTTCTGCATTCTTGATTTGTTCTACACAGTGGAGGGCAGCAAAGATACTGCGTATGCTGTCATGCCGATACTCCAAAATGCTGCCAGCACTTTTCTCCATCAAAAAGAATTCACACAAGTGCTGCAGAAGGTCTGATTCATTCTCTAGATCTTTTCTTTTGATTTCTTGTAAATTCGAAATTAGATTTTCATAGGACTTTCTAGCCAGTTCCTTAAGAGATCTTTCAACGTTTACTTGGAGTTTTTTATTTCCTGCCAGCATTGGTGCCTGTGACTCTTCAACCGACACTTCTACCTCTGGCGAGATGTTCCTCAAAGTCAACTGGAGGAGGAAAGCCAGCATCCGGCTCCAGGTGTCCAGCTTATCTTTGTAACATTCAACCTTATTTACGCAACATTTAAGGTTCTGTTCTCTGCCAATCTCACATAAGGCACGATTCAAAAGTGGAAATGACACAAGACTGAAGAGTTTGTAGTCAACTATTAACTGAAAGCTAAGCTTTGATGTGAAATGTAGTTTAGAAAATGCCTCACAGTACCCCGAAACCTGCTCTTCTGCAAACTCCAGCATTACAAACGTGAATCCGAAACTCTCCTTCCACTTTCTCCAAGAATGCAACCTGGACGTAACTAAGACATGAGTCTCGGGAAGCAGTTTCTTGGTGATTATACCTGAGAGCAGGGTTCCGATGCGCATGCTAGTTTCGATGGTGACTTTTTCAGGGCATTCTTCTGAATCTTCCATATCACATCTCAGGTCATCCAGACCATCAAGAATCAGAAGCACTTTATATGAATGGAGCAGGTCACCGAGAACTGAGGGCAATTTATGGTACTTGGATTTCAGAAGATTGCTCAGGCTCACAGGGTGTTTAATGGAGTTCAGCTCCTTAAGTGTAAGATAGATAATGCAATCATAAATGCTCATCCTTTGGCCAGACCCCCAATCCCTCACAAGTTCTTCACAAAAGCATCTTTTGCCGATTCCAGCTTCGCCCAGCATCAGCATCCGCTCTGAAGTGAGAGCACCCTTTTCTCTGGTGAACATTTCTCTTGTGGTGATGGTGTCCACACACGCCTCTTGCGTGCCATTGATGGTGTCCTCACATAGCTGGGCCATGTCCAGAACGAGGAGTTCTCTGACTACACATTCATCTGATATCTTACCGCATGATGCTTTACTGCAGCAAGTTTTCATTGATTTACAGACTTCGCGCTTGAGCCAGTCAATCACCGCTGATGAAGAGAATGGGACACAAAAAGAGTAATTGAATTGAGAGGACAAAAAAACACCCTTTAATGTGCACAGTGTTACAGTCATCTTATTTGCACATCATGCAACATAACTTTGACAACAATATTATTAATCATATGCAATGTGGATTTGCAAATTACATATTCGAGCACCCTAGCCAATCAGCATCAATGCCTTGCCATGAAATTACTACTGTTGTCTATTATGAAGCTGCTGACCTCTGCCTAGCCAGATGGAGAGGCTGGGTTGCTGTCCCTTTCATGCTGGACATGTCAGCAGGACCCTGGTTAGCTTGTCGTCAGGAAAATATATTAAACACCATTTTATCTCACAATTCTCTTGATTCTGTCAAATCATGATGATCCAACAGCTCAGTATGTGGCTTGAGTGTGTAATGACTTTTTTCTTTGATCAACATTGAGCCGTGATTAAGAATCATTTGTTGCAAGTGGTCAAGAAATTTTCAAATGGGTTCTGAGTCTCGCCAAAGTTGGAGAAAATGTACTGTGATGGATCACATCCCTCCTGCTGTAAAGGACACCACGGGTGGTCAATCATTCCCATGCTTCCCTTGTCTAGTAATCTGGCACAGATTCTAAGAGAACGTAGTATGTTCTGCTCTTGGATGGCAATGAATATGCTTATGGAGGCCAAAAAGTTACGCTTGGAGTTCAAATCAGTACTTTTGGAGGAGAAATATGCATCATTAGCAACATTGGTCTTCATAAGTCAAGGCTTGCTGCATCTTGCAGGCAAATTAAAGAAAGACCACTGATTGCAAGACATGCACCTTTTGTGGGGCTTCCTGTGCTATGCACCACCACCACCCTTATTCATGCAGCATGTGTGGCATTAAGAAGATAGCATTCAATGCGTGCACTGCAGGGTAGGCCAGAAGTGAATGCCATTGCTTTCAGTGATCTCTTTCTTCTCTACTACCATTGTATTCATCACCTGGTACTGGATTCAAAATAGAAAAGTTTGAAAAAACATTTCAAAACACAGACCTTTTAGAAATCAAAGTGAGAAAATTACTGAAAAAAGAAGCAACAAGTAAAAATGATCAGAGGGAAGATGCCTGGGGGCTGCCTTAGGCTAACTTGGTGTGTTCCCTGCTTTCACTATTGAAAGCAACTGTATTCATAAAAAGGGCAGGAGGACACATGATTTTGGCTAAAGGAATATACCGTGTCTGCAGGCAGAGGCGTTGCTAGGGGGGGGCTAAGGGCTATAGCCCCTGGTCTTTTGGTTGTAGCCCCGGATAGTATCTTAGGAGCTACAACCAAAAGGCTAGCTATCCCCCAGTCCCGACAGTTCTGACATCAGCGTAGCCCTGGGTCTTTTCCAGACCTAGCAACACCCCTGTCTGCAGGGTAGGAGGGGGAGACAGGTGGTGTCCCTCATTGTAAGGTCTGTAAGTTGTACTACTACTCTGGGGAACATGAACGGGCAGATATGATGGGTGACTGCTCTGTGGGATATCAGAAAGCACTGTCACTGCAAGCAATTCAAGTGAATAAGAGGTACGGCGTGTGCTCCTTAGTTCCAGTATCTGGATTTTATCTGAAAAAAGGTATCCCATCTATTACGTATGGAGCAGAGACGTTATTTTTTGGTTTGAAAGATCACTGAATTAAGTGTGAGGGTTTCTTCTGGAGGAGGGTGCTTGGCCTGCCTCAGGGAGTCCTGCTGTGCAGGTAATCAGATATGAGTTGGGTCTGTCTTCTCTCTACTGACCTGAACTACGGTTCCCGAGGGCGTTCAACCTACCAGCGCTTTGAGGTCATACCAATGATATATAAAGCACTATATAAATGCCAAGTAACATAACATAACATAACATAACATAGCACATGGTACCTGCAGTAGAAGTCTTTCTTCTCTTCCATATGCATACAAGAAGGAATGCTGCATGTAGAAAACAGACTATCACAAACAAATACCACTTTTGGTTTGTATAGGCCTCTTCTTTGATATCTGAAAAGAAAATCAATTGTACTGAAATAGATTACACTGCACTCACTGAATTTCAAAGGCAGACATGTTTGAAAATGGTGCCACTGTGTCATCTGACAAATACAAGAGGTAGAATACTCTTGTATTTACAATACTTTCTGTTCCTACTGATGCCGCGCGCTGCTTTACTCCAATATCTTTCCAGTTTTACTTCTTCATTTTTGTTTTTTTCCAAAGAATGGTCTCTGAAGCATGACTGGACACTTTTCATTGGATACATTTGCGAATAGACAACTGTTGTTTAAAGTTGTAGAGTTTCACCATAAATCTAGGGGCTAGTACATCGAGTTATTTCCAGGGGAAATGAAAAGGAGTTGCACATGCACAAATTGAGAATGAATTAAAAACTGTATTTCAATTGTGTCAAAACGGACAGGTGGGTAATGTATGATCCTTTACACACACCATTCACACATAATTAAGTAAATGGGGCCAGATTTCAGAATCTAGGGCACAAATCACTCGAGCACAAAATAAATATTCGTCCAATACATTTGTGCACCAGCGCGAGGTTTTCCCTGGTGCTAATACTATGGCAGTGCAAAGTTTCTGCAATATGGCCCCAGATTTGTATAAATCATCAAATGGTAAAACAACACATGCAGTGCTGCAGCAGTTCTGTCTCCTATTTCTGTTCTTTCAGTTTGTAAACCTTGCAGTGCAACATGAACCATTTTGCAATCACAGATGCCATGTCAGAAGGGTTACAGGAGTTTTTTTTTAAACTGTTTAGTCACGTATTGATGGGTGTTCAAAATGATGGCTTTCTAGACTTAGGGCCTCATTAGGAGCCTGGCGGCTGTGGAATGAACAGTGCCGGTAAGGTCCATTCTGGGCCACCACATTACGGGTTTCCTCGCGGGTGGCGGAACGCATGTCTGGTCCAAACCAGACATGCATACCGCCACCCACGAGAAAACCAGGATGCTAACAACGGACCCATCATTATCGGGTCCATTGTTAGCATCCTCCCCATTCCCATTGAGCCCTTTTGGGGCTCAAATGGGAATGGGGATGTACCGGGTCCCGAGAATGGGAATTACCAGGCCCGCTAAAGTCGTCATGGCCCGGTAATTCCCTATTTTTGGACCCGGGACCCGGTTTGGGGATAGCTGTGCCAGTAAGAATGGCATGGCTACATCTAAACTCCTAATGAGGCCCTTACTCTTTAACAACCCTTCGGATGTGCACATATTTCCTAATTTGAATAGAAAATCATTGAGGTGCAGGCAGTAAAAGTGTTGTACATGCAATTTGTTTCTGGCATCTAATGAATGGTAGTGGAGATTTGGTATTTCTGTCTAGATGTAGTTATGATGACTGATCCCTATGGTCTACTGGACTGCTGAGTTGGTTACAGAGTGCAGCACTGCTCTGAAAGGAATTATAATTGAACTCCGATTACCACTGATCTGAATTCTGCTCCTGGGATGAAGGGATTGACTCTCTTTGACAGATGAAACTGAATTTAGCAAACTTTGTGACTTGATACCATGTAGGTTCAAGTGGAGATTGGGGCCCAGCAAGAAGCCATTGGGCAAGAGGACTTTTCTGTCTACTGTCCCATACATGATTGGATCAGCAGGTGGTAGAATTTGGGTGCAATAAGTACAATATGTCTTTATTAACAATTATGTTTTATAAACGGTTCTATGTCCTTTCATCGTCAGGCATTTCAAAGCCTGCAATTTATACTTGTATGAAATAACGAACAAATTAATTGAATTTCTTTTTTTGGGGGACTGGGTGATCCTGCACCTATTTTGAACTATACCCGACTCCCCAACCACTTATAAGTAGTTTCCCACCATCCCCAAAAAAATTCGATAAACTTTAACGTTATTTCGTACATGTTTAAATTGCAGGATTTGAAATGCCTGGCGATGAAAGGACGTCGAACCTTATAAACGTACCAGCTATCTAGACTTCAAATCTCAACAGAATGCGCTTGAGGTCCTAGATGAGCATCAGGCAAAAATATGTGTTACTTGATGGGAAGACATGTTTAAACTCCTTCAAAAGGCTCCAGGAAACCCCATACAAGTTGAACTGTCACATAATGTATGTCTGAATGGCTTACAAGCTAAAGCAAGCTGTATGTGTGAAAGTATATAGAATACTCACCAAATGAACATGATGCACCCACAAAAACACACACATATGTGTGGGCTATTGAAAAGCCTCATTTATTTCACAATGCATGTGAAGACAGAGTCCTGGTCATGAAAAGTGAACTAGCTCTGCAGTACTGTTAAACTAATACTGCAGAGTCTTTTTCTATGCTTTCCTCTAAACAACAACATGTTTTCTGAATCATGCAGAACAGGCCTGTGAAACCTGTCCTTGGCCTCAAGCCCAGGGATCATATCTCTCCAGGACTGAAATCTCTGCACTGGCTCCCAGTGGCTGCAAGGATTAAGTTCAAAACCCTCTGCATTGTCCACAAGGCCTTCTGGGGCCTGGGACCTCAATACCAAAAACTCTCTTTTCCTAAATATCTTCTTTCTCAAGTTCTTCGCTCATCCTCCTCCAACTCCCTCAGGGTCAGTCGTTTCTCCAAGGAATGAGTTGGGTGCAGATCTCTTTCTTCGGCTGGTGCCTCCCTCTGGAACAGCCTCCCTGCCTCCCTGAAATTTGAGGAGAATCATCTTCGGTTCCGGAAGCACCTCAAAATCTTTCTCTTTGCTTCTGCTTTTTCTCCTCATCTCCCCTGCTGACTTCCTGGCTGATACTGAAACTGCACTGGTTACCTGGCCACCCTCTGTTCTCGGGCCCCTCCCCCACCAGTCGCACACCTGCACTGCCTTCCTGGCAACCCCCACGCTTGAGGACTGTTTTCTGTACCCCTACAGTCCCACTACCAGCACTTGATTCTATTATTCTATGTACTGCACTGTCCCCTCCCTCTGCCCCCTGAACATTCCTCCTCCCCCCTTCCCATGCAATTGGGCAATGTGACTGTCACCTTGCCTAGTAGGATCGTTGTCTTTCTTCCCTCTGTTCCCCCTCCCTTGCCTCATCGCGCCTTGAAACACTTGTGTATAGGCGCGTTATAAATGCCATATCATATCATATCATATCAAAACAAAATGCTGGAATGCAATTTACATGGTGGCGTATTTATCACATGCAACATATTCGGTTGACATGTTCACAACAAATAAAGCATTCCTAAATAGAAAGAATTCTGCTGCATACTAATGACCTTCAGTTATAATACACTGTTCACACGATTAGGGTTCATTTCATATGAAATGCAAATTTCATGCACGTGACCACCAACATTTTCACTTACATTCTGTTGGGTCCCCATCATGTATTTTTAAACATGTACAAGGCGCAAGGTAAATGGAAAGTGTAAAACCAGGTAAAATCACCTTGACTTTTTCCTTTTACGATCCTTCCTGTAACACAATATAAACACCACCTACAAATGATACTTTCCAGGCAGCTTTTATTAATGACTTCTATTGAAGTAATTAATTAATTGAGGTGGATTAAATAGGAAAACCATTTCTTTCACAGTTGAATGAACATCTCATACAGGCATACATTGAACCAGAAAGGCAGAGGGGGAAAGCACAGTGGAGGTCTTAAATCTGATCCACGACCCTCCCCTGCCTTATCAATGCCCCAGCCAGGTTAAGCCAGGTTAAGTTGACCGACATATGCATTAGCAGATGGAAGGGGGATGCAAGTAGGTGGATTTCAGAAGGTTACCTTTATTTGTTTATCCATGGCTTTGAATGTTTTTTAGGAAATTACGTTTACAAGCAATGAACTTGTGATAGAGCTTTTAGCCCTATCCATTAAATGAGTTTATAGTGGTCGGTACAACATTATCTGTCTACTGACTCACCAATCCTGACAGCAGTACCTTTGAGCTAATGTTTGTTTCTCCTGTAATTTTTCATTAGGCAACTGTTACATTTACACTTTAATGTAAGCTGCTCCCTGCTGCCAAATGTTGATAATTTGTACTGTGGGGTGCAAATATAAAGGGCAAAAGGTGGTGTAAGTGAGTAGACACTGTTGGACATGCTTGCATACTTGGAATAGTTTACTTCTGATTGTGAGTGCTGCTTGTATGACAGGAGGCTCTCACAATTACATTCAAACTCTGTCCGACATGCTTAATTATCATTGTGAATACTGCTTGCCATGCAAACATGTCAGGCAGTATTTATTTGTTATTGTAAATGCTGCAGACACTTGCGCATAGGATTCACCATGCAAAGGTAAGAACGGATGTTGAATTTAGTGGTGCGTGCACGCAGTCAGGGTTATGATCGAAGTTAGGGGTGTTTTTACGCAGGTAGTGGCGTACAGCTGCAGTTTACGGGGGTGCGCATGCAGATTGACCAAAGTTTTACCTCAGTTATGGAAAATAGAGCGCATGTTGTGGGGTGCTAGTAACAGCTACAGTGGACCCCACGTAGTGTCGCCGAGGTGCTGGCTTGGTTGCGGGGGACACCACACAGTGTTTCCAGGGTGAATGAGTTTGCAGCAAAGGAGCCTTCAAAGGTAGGTGTATGTGGCTGATTTTGCTTTGTGCAGGGGCGTGTCAGGGGTGTTCCGGCTGCTACTTGCGTATACGTTTACTTTGCAGGAACAATTCCTTGAATACGCAGACCGTGCACAAAAACAACTTTCCTATAAAAAACAAAGTGGTCTTTGTATGCTGTTTGGGATGTTTCATGCAGTCCTATCCTAAGATGGCAAAATCAAAAGGGAATCATTTTTTGGGTCCGACCCAGTTACCTTTCCCTACTGTACAGAACCTCAAAAAACGTTCCGGAACTATTTAAATTAGGCTGTCTATGTATTCATGAAAACATCATGAAATTCCGTCCATTGGGCCGAAGTTGTAAGCCTCCCAATATTGCCTTGTTTATGGACGAGTGTGGCTCTATTTGTAATAGGATGTAAATGTACATAGCCCAAACCTGGGCACCTGGCTCTAGGTCTACTGTCAAAGTTTGACATTTTCTTTTCTTGAAAAGGGTATGTCTACCTCTCGGAGGCATGCCCGTGTCCCCAACTGCGCCAGAACATTCCCCAGGTGGAAGCTTTGTGTCAATCTCAATGTTTTAGTGCAGAATCCAAGATCATTTCATTTGCATTTGGGTTTATAACACACAAACCTCATTGATCCGAGGCATCATGCCAAGTAAATAAGCGACAATTGAAAGGAGGAGTCCAGGGAAAAAGTACACACTGCTCAAATTAATAGGAAAGTTTTCACAGATTTAGGAAAAACCATTCAGTTAGTCAAGGCAGAAATACCTATTGCTCGATTGTTCACTGACAGGGAGCTTGGATGGAAAATCTCCTCAATTAAATGTCCTTCACTGGTGAACTACAAGCAGATGTTGGGTAGAGGAGCAGATGCTGGGTAGAGGAGCAGATGTTGGCAAAGTAGCATTCTATCATACAAAATTGGATGGCGCTCAACAGCCTTTGGGCCTCATTACACGGAAGGCGGTGAGCCATGGCGCTATTAGCGCCATGGCTCATGCCGGTAAAATACCGGCACCGCCTTGGCGGAAAGGGGATTTACCGCCCCATTCCAAGGTTGGTGGGGCGGTAAATCCCCCTTCCGCCATTGCCCTTCCCCATTCCCATTTCTGCCCCATAGGGCTCTATGGGAATGGGGAAGGCGCTAATTACGGCACCGCAATTTTGCGGTGCCGTAATTAGCTCCGAGGTCCCTTAGCGGGTTGGTTTTTAACGCCTGCAAAAAGCAGGCGTTAAAGCACCAACCCGCAAAGGGACCTCGTAGTACGGCGGTAAGGGTTAACGGTCACCGTTGCCATTAACGGTGACCGTTAACCCTTACCGCCGTCCGTGTAATGAGGCCCTTTGTCTCAATGATGAAAAGACAGAAGTCCTCATTGTTGGAACCCCTAACAAAATAGCAACCCTCCACTCAGACTACTCCTCTATCAATATTGACGGCACCATGATCCCTGTCCTCAAACAAGTGAAACCACTTCGAGTATACATAGATGCCAACCTTACAATGTCCAAAAACATCAGTACGCTTGCATCATCCACAGCATATAAATCAAAACTTATAGCGTTAAGTCGACAATTCCTGACCCCGACAAATTGCCTCACCCTGGCCAGATCACTGGTCTTGTCCAAGTTGGACTACTGCAATGTACTTCTTGCAGGAATTTCCACCACCAACCTCAATAAACTAAAGCTTTTGCAAAATAAAGCATTAAAAGCAGCACTAGGGATAAAAAGAATACGATCATATAACCAAGACTAGGAAGGACGCCCACTGGCTGCCCGTCAAAGCAAGAATAATCTTCGAAACATTATGCATCACGCATACATGCATTACCAATAAAGTACCACTCTACATGAATAATGTTCTACAAAAAAAGAAAACGTCAGATCCCTAAGATCTAATAACAGCCAAAACCTAGTGACACCTCGGTACAATAACAACAAAGCAGGGGGCAGCAGCTTTTATGTTCTAGCTCCCAAACACTGGAACTCCCTCCCTATCTACATGAAAAAAGAGAGCTCTTTCCCATGTTAAAAAAACAACTGAAAACATGGATGTTCAACCTATACTAGCACAGAACCAAACTATGACAATTGTATTGATTTATAAATGACCTTGTAATACCAATGTTTTTTGTATCCTATGTATAACTACTGCCTATGTATACCAATACCTTAAGATGTCTGTAACCACGCCGTGATATCCCAGGGTCTGGGCGTGTAACAAATAAAAAATAAAATAGCAGATGCTGGGTAGAGGAGCAGATGCTAGGTAGAGGAGCAGATGTTGGGTAGAGGAGCAGATACTGGCCAGAGGAGCAGATGTTGGTCAGAGGAGCAGATGCTGGGTAGAGGAGCAGATGTTGGTCAGAGGAGCAGATGCTGGCTAGAGGAGCAGATGTTGGGTAGAGGAGCAGATGCTGGGTAGAGGAGCAGATGCTGGCTAGAGGAGCAGATGTTGGTCAGAGGAGCAGATGCTGGGTAGAGGAGCAGATGCTGGCTAGAGGAGCAGATGTTGGTCAGAGGAGCAGATGCTGGGTAGAGGAGCAGATGCTGGGTAGAAGAGCAGATGTTGGGTAGAGGAGCAGATGCTGGGTAGCGGAGCAAATGTTGGGTAGAGGAGTAAAGGGTCTGCATGGGCGCATAGGGCATTAGCTAGGCAGGTGCCAGACTATGAAGGCACTTAGAAGTCAGACACAGCTATTTGAAGCCGATCTGACCCTACTGGCATATAATGAACAGAGTGTTAATCATGATCCCATTTCATAAACATGTTAACGGACTGGACTGCAGTCTCTTGAGCAACCTGAAATGTTGGAGTTGGAGACCCACATACAATGTATTAGAGCTTCCCGGGGCTCTCACAGTAACACTATGAACGTCTTTAGGAATGGATGGAAGGTTTTGGTGAGGCTGCGAGAGCCTAAAATTGACACTTTTACCTAACTCTTTAATCTGAGCTACCATTACTATGTCAGCCTCTTATATGAGTTACAGATAGTTTGCTTTAGTGGAAAAAGAAGAGTTTAAATCACACAATCTGGGGTACACTGGGCGTGGGGATATTCTGACCTAAGCTCTGGTGCTGTGCTCCAAGCTCCGTTTTCGAGATGTTATGTTTTATCTTATTTAAGTACATCCAATTCTAATACAACTCGCACCATTGAATAGTGTGGAGAAGATCTTCTCTGGTCAAATGACGCTCACATGTATCTCTGTTTCATTAGTGTAGGCATAAAAACAGAGCCCCCGCATCTCTAATAATCAGCAGAGTTAAGAGAGGGGGGGACTCTGGAATCCACAATGACTGGGCCTGTCACACAATTCCTCATTTTCACTCTTGCGTCTCTATCCGAGAGGAAATAAAGCAGGGTGCAATCGACTTTTGGGTGATTGGTGGCGCTAATGACTTTTTCTGCTTGCTTAGGGCGTGCTTCTAGCCCTTGCTGGTGTGCACAATTTGGTCTTCCTCAGATTCAGCACACAAAAAGGACTTTTCCTTAGTCTACTCAGAAGCTGGACTGCCTTCAAGTAATTACATCTTTTGGTCAGCACTAGAGGATAGTGCAACAAGGACAATATTTTTCATTGTGGTGAAGGCATCAGAGTCGTATGTGTATATGTTATGAGGTCAAACATAGGCATTGCTAGGAATGGAGTGGCTGCCATGTCAGAACCAGGCAACAATCTAATAAGAATATTGCTTGTCTTTGTTCAGTAATCATCCAATCAAGGTGTGAATGAAGCCGCCAGGTCAGGATCAGGCAAACCCTAATCGATTAATCTTCCGCTGAACGGATGCAGTAAACTAAAGTGTTGCATGAAAACATGATTGCCAATGGCTCACATTACATGATTAGAGTGTCCAGAGGTGTCGTCACCACCTTTCAGGCAAAAGTAAAAAGGATATTGAAATATCTAATATCTACAGCCTTGTGAAAGTACTCAGCCTGCTTCCTCATTACTCTATTTCATGGGTTTGATACCTTTGGCTCGCTGGATGTTTCAGACTACAGTTCCCATCAGCCCTAGCCAACATAGTCAATGGTGAGGGATCTTGCAAGCCGTAGCCCCAACAAATCTGGAGACTCTCAGACTTCATGTCCCTTCGCAATTTGGTCATACATCATTTTGGTAACTTTCAATACACTCATGATGTACAGTTGGCGGTATTTTCCAATATATATATACTTTTGCTTCCTAGAGAAATGTGTGTATGTAAATATCACACCTGCTATGAGAAGTTCTACATGATGAATTAGATGGTCATCAGCTTCATCACTTAAGAACACTTGGCAAGAATAGTTCCCAGCATCGGATGTCCTTAAATCGCTCAGTAAAAGAGACATGTTGCCTCTGGGGAACTCCAGAGGAAAGAGCTGTGTCCTGCCCTGGAATCTGTCTTCCTGATGCTTTGGGTGGTCTCTGCCATTGTAGAAGCTGTGCAGAACCTCTGGGTTGGAGAAGGTCTGCCAGTGGATCACAAAGGTTTCAAGGTTAAATTCTTCGATGCGGGGAATTAGGCAGGGCAGGAGAACGTCCCCATGTAAGGCTCCTTCAATTGTGCAGGACACAGAACCTGTTAACGCAGGAAAAATAAAATTGCAAAATCAGTTATAAATCACATGGGCAGTTGTACATATAGTGGGCCTGATTTACAGATTTACAAAGCGTTTTTTAGTCGGATTTTCCGATTAAAAAACGCTTTTGTAAATCAGCCCCCAAAAGGCTAGATTGGTTGGAATGGTTACTCGAAAAAAGCTAGAACATTATAGCGCTCTCATTGATGAACCATCACTTTCTATTGGATGGACACATGCAAACTTTGTTCTCACAGGAGGAGCAAACTGTTAGCAAGGCTACAGTTAAGGACGCCAATAATCAATTTGGAGAACTCACACACTCTCAACGAATAATCATGCATGCAAATAGTCACGTAACGACCTTAGGATCAATAAAGTCTCACCCATACGAAGGTGCCTGACTCGGCCGCAACAATGACTGGCCCTGTCATTCACCATACTGCTGGAGAGCTGTAAGCCAAAGGCCATTATTCTGTGCCAGTAAGATAGCTGAGAAGGTTACGCACCCATGGCTGAGATTTGTGAGTGATATGCAGGTGATATGCAGATCTCCGGTTTGAGTCCTGTCTAGTCTGAATCAGCATTGTGTCCTACTAAGGCCAATAAAATGAGTACCAATTTAAAATTCTTAATAATAAGTGTATATACACATTTCCTATGTAAATTGCTTCTATGTAATGTGCTTCAACAAAAGTGTCACACTAACATTATTATACAGATGATTGCTAAAGTGATTTTAGTCTTGCAATGAAAAGAAATGGGCTTTACGTAAACATCCAAATTGTGTTGGGAAATATAACGTATTGGTTACATCTTTTGCAGTGGATTAGTAACAAAACAGTCATTTAAAAATGTGTTGGAAACATTTGCTTTGCATGCATTTTTCCTCTTATCTTTTCTTGAGGGGAGGAGGTGGGGGTTACTCCCTCAAGTTGGCCTCCATGCTGAATTTTCACTACTCTTATTTTACTTATTCTGTTTAGAACTGTTGTGCTGTATAGTGAGCATTTACAAACACGTTTTTCAAAGCATATTAAAGAGAGAAAACACATGGTACCAGAGGGAGGAGTACAGATAGCATTGCATCGAATCAATTGTAGGTAAGAATATTTTGCAATATTCCTCCATGCTAAACATATGTAATCAAATGAATAGAAAGCAAATCTTGAACAATAGAGGCAGGAGAAGGTCTTATTAGAGCAGGCCTCAACCAGACAGTAAGAGATATGTAACTTTAAAAGAGCTTGGTGTCAGCTCCTACCTGTGTAGAACGGCAGGAATAGGGAGATGCCAGGCAAATGTCGTTTAGAGAGGCAGGGGGTATTCGCTAGAGTAAATTAAAGGTGCTGTCTAGGAGGTCGGTGGGCAGTCCCTCGGGTAGTTTGCTGGTATCTATGGGGGAACCCAATGCCCGTATTTCCATTATTTAAACCATTCCTATTGTTTTACTCACGGTAGCTTTTACAAAATGTTACACACCCACAAGTGATTATTTAAATAGTCCTTTTCCAGGATTCTTTATATTTAATTAAAGAAAGGTGTGGGTGGTTCCTCTACTGAGAACGACCATGTGTCAAATTCCCTGTTTTATGGGATTTCTCCCTCTTAGGAGGGTCTACAACCACGCTTTAGCTCACTACATCCTTCACAAAATATCTATTTGCATATCAATCTGGTCCCACCCACAAAGGCAGTCCAGCACCAAATGTTAGTCAACTCTCCTCTGAAGTGTACCATCAGCAAACCCAGACAGGTGTTTCGGCCATTTTGGGCCTCAACAGTGAGGTGACACTGAGCCTCTCTAAGGCACAGTGGGCAAGGGGTCCATGTCTGGATTACCCTGGGTAACTTAGGCTGAACTCCCAAGTTTTATTTTTTTAAATATGTTTATTTTAAACTGAGGCAGAGTGACAACAGTACAATATGAACAAGGCATGTAAGGCAAATCCATAACTCGCTTCCAATTCCCCAACCGCCTCCCCCCATGGCTCTTGGTCTGGGGATGCTTCCCGCTAGTTTGTATTTTCTGTGCCTGCTTCGGCTATGTTCCCCTTTCAGGGAGCGTCTTGGTCTCTCAAGGCCCGCTGGATATTGGTAGGCTTGTGGTTTAATGCGGGAAATTTCTGGTCATACTCCAGCACTGGGGCCCAAATGTTCTGAAAGCGGTGGAGGAACCCGGCCCTTGCCGCTGTTACCTTCTCTGCGATTAGTATGTCCCATATTTTCCCCCACCATTGGGAAATATGGGGGCCGTCCAGGGCTTTCCAAAAGCAGGCAATCACTATTTTCCCAGCCAAAAGGCATTGAGTCAGCAGTTTAGCTCTGTTTCCAGAGTGTGGATAGATCCCGGGAACCGGGGCACCCAGGAGGACGAGCTCAGGCTCCAGCGGGAAAGCTAACTGGGTGATCTGTTCAATGGTGGCTAAACATAGTTTCCAGAATTGTTGGATCTTTGGGCATGTCCACCACATGTGAAAGAAGGAGCCCTGTTGGCTGCACCCTCTCCAGCAAGCGCCATCGAAGGACTTGTTCATGTGATGGAGCCTGAGGGGAGAGTAGTACCAGTGCAGCAGAGTTTTGTAAACACATTACCTATTGGTGACGCAGGTAGATGACTTGTGTGTTCTGGTCCAAATATCTACCCAGGCCTGGGCCTCAACCAGGTGTCCCAAGTCAGTATCCCACTGGGCCATACATTGAGTTTTTGAGACCAGGAAGTCCCCTAGAAAACATCTGTGCAGGGTGGAAATCCTGCCCCGGGCTGGGAGTTCCTTGAGAGTTAGTTCGAGGGGGGTGAGAGGGTGCGTGCTGCCTGTAGAGTTTGGGGCTGGGAGCACCAGTGACGTAGCTGAATGTACGTGAACCTGTCTCTTTCTTGGAGTCAAAACCTTTCCTTACATTGTTCAAGGTGCAAGGTAGGTTTACCTCATACAGCTGATCTAAGGTTTCGATGCCTCCCGCTATCCAGTTTTGGAAGTTTCAGGGGTTCTCCCCGGGCAAGAAAGTCGGGTTGTGAAAGATTAGGGATAGGGGGCTCAGTCCCCTCGGGATTCCCGTATATTTCAGTGCCCAATTCCAGGAGTTCAGCGTGTGCTTAGTCGCCAGCAGGAGTCTTTCCCATCGTTCTCTAAGAGAGGGCGGGATGTGTGGAAGAAACCGCAGTGGGAGCAGGAGCCATGATTGTTCTAATTCCACACATCTAGGGCGGTCTGGGGTTATTTGCCATGTGCAAATGTGTGCTAGTTGTGCAGCCACCCTGTAGTTTAGTTAGTTTAGTTAGTTTATTTATAAAGCGTGTCCGAACCCTCAGGTAGCTGGGCGCATAATCATGTGCACAGCAGAGTTACATATGCAGGTCACGGACCCCCAGTCCGCCCAATCTTGCGTCCCCTAGCATTGACTTTTGGGGGATCCTGGCTTTCTTACCTCTCCAGGTGAACTGAAGCCTTTTCCTCTGCAGGTCGCGGAGGGCGGGAGCTGGGATTGCAACCGGGAGGGAAGAGCAGGCGTAAAGGAATCTTGGGAGTAAGTTCATTTTGCAGGCCGTTATGCATCCCATCACGGAGATTTCTTCGGTCGCCCAGCGTTTCAAGTCGCCTTCTAATTCCTTGAAGAGTCGAAGAAAGTTGACCTGATATGTGTCCTTCAGGTTTGCGGGTACATGGACCCCTAAATAGGGAATGGCCCTCCCCTTCCATGCAATTGGGCACATCAGGACCAGTGTTTCCCGTTCTTCCGGAGAGAGACCCACTCCCAGGGCAGCCAATTTGTTGAAGTTGATGGAGAAGCCGGTGACCTCCCCATAGCTGGTTATTTCAGACAGGGCGTGTGCTAGTGAGGAGCAGGCCTCCGACATCGTGAGCAGCATGTCATCTGCATATATGGCGATTTTGTGCTGAGATGGACCGACCTGGGGGCCCTTAATGTGGCTATTCAGTCTAATCTTCTGGGCGAAGGGTTCCATAATAAGTGCGAATAGCAATGGAGATTGCGGGCAGCCCTGTCTGGTTCCGCAGGTCAGAGGGATCGGGACGGAGGGTGAATCATTGATCCTGAGGAATGTTTTTGGTGATTTATAGATAGCCAGGACCATTTCTTGGAATGCCGTGCCAAACCCAAAGGCCTCCAGGGTAAGACTCATGAAGGACCAGTCCACCCTATCAAAAGCTTTGGTGGCGTCTAGGGCCATCAACACCAGCCCCTGGGAGCTTCGGGAGGCTAGGTCCACCAGGTTCAGGGCTCTGCAAACGTTATCACCTGCGGATCTGTTCAACAAAAAGCCTGCCTGGTCGGGGGGAATTATATCAGGTAGTATGCTTGATAGGCGGTTGGTGAGAATTTTGGAGTATAGGTTAGCGTCAATGTTCAGCAGGGCTATAGGCCTGTAGGAGGCCAGGTCTCTCGGGTCTTTCCCTGGTTTGGGTAGGAGGATGGTGATAGATTCTTGCATTGAAGGGGTCACTGTTCCCGTCTCCCTGAAAGAGTTGAAGAGGGCCACCAGGGGGGGAACCATGTTTGAAAATTTTGTAGAACCTAGAGGAGAATCTGTCAGGGATTTAAGGGACTTAATGGCTTCCTCGACCTTCTCACCTGTGATCGGGGCCTCCAGGCTCTCCTTAGTCGAGTCGTGTAGTCGGGGGAGGGCCGCTTTCCGCAGGTATTCTTTTTGTTTAGTCTGGTCCCGCGTTTGTGCCGTCATTACCTAGACCAAATGGACCGCCGCTAGGTGTTGCTTTTTCAGTTCCGCATACTGTATCACCCCCTGTGGGTCTCGCAGTCCGATGGTAGTACTACTGCGTTTTGCTTTAGACAGTTTAGCCACAAGTAGCTTGTTCGCCTTGTTGTTCTTCACATAATAGAATTTGTCTAGCTTTAACCATGAGCTGGGCGGTGTGTTTGGTGTAGTGGGCCTCCAGCTTCTTTTTGGCGATCCAGATAGCTCGCTAAGTCTTGGGAGACCAGCCTTTTGAACTCTAAAGCTTTACAAATTAAACAATGGTATACGAGCCCCTCTACTGAGAAAGTACATGGGTCAAATACCCTGTTCTATGCGATTTCTCCAGTCAGGTGGGTCTACAAACACGTTTTAGCTCACTGAGAAATATTAATTTGGATATCAGTTTGGCCCCACCCACCAGGGCAATCCAGCACCGAATTGCTAGGCAATTCTCTGCTGAACAACAGTACCATCGGCAACTCCAGACATGTGTTTCGGCCTTGTTGGGCCTCCACAGTGAGGCGAAGCTGAGCCTCTCTAAGGCACAGTCAGAAAGGGGTCTGGGGTTGCTGTTGGTACTCTTGTTCAGAGGAGAATTGCCTAGCAATTCAGTGCTGGACTGCCCAAATGGGGGGACCAGACTGATATGCAAATTGGTATTTCTCCTATGTGAAAGGTAGAGTGAGCTAAAATTTGGTTGTAGACCCTCCTGAGTGGGCATCTTCCCAGAGAACAGGTTATTTGGCCATGATTGTTCTTGGTTGAGGGACTCCCTGACCATTCCCTGAATATTTAGGAATTTGGGGTTTCACCCTAAGTTACCTAGGGTAATCCAGACGTGGACCACTTGCTCACTGTGCTTAGAGAGGCATAGCTTCCCCTCACTGATGAGGCCTGACTAAGCTGAAACACATGTTTGGGGCTGCTGTTGGTGCTCTTTTTCAGAGGGTAATTGCCTAGTATGTGGGTGCTGGAGTGCCCAAATAGGTGGAACCAGACTGATATGCAAATTGATATTTCTCCTGTGTGAAGGGTGCAGTGAGCTAAAACGTGGTTGTAGACCCTCCTGAGTGGGCACTTTCCCATAGAACAGGTTATTGGGCAGTGTGTTTAATCGGTAGAGGGCCTCTCAGACTTTTTTAAAAAAATATTTATATTTAAACCTGCATTTTCATTCTGTGTTTTGTTTTAAAGGAAACCATGTTCCCCCACTAAAAAAGTCATGCAATTCAGTTTATTGTGAAATCTATCGATTCTATTAAAGATAATAATGTGGGTTCTTGTGTAGCGCTTCATGTGTGATAACTCCCACTCCCACTTCTAAGTGCTCTAATGGCAGGTGTTATACCCCAAGTTAATGTTGCTTCATTTATGGACCTCAGAAGAATAAAAAGCTGGGTTGGTTTTCCCTGTCGATTCGAGCTTACAAAGTGCAGTCTGGCCTCATGTGAGGTGAGGGCACTTACCTTGTAAACCATACATCATATATAACAAGCACACGTCCAGAAATACATGATAATACATGATAATATAACATTTCAGTTTCTCTGTTATTTATTTAAATAGCTGGTATGTATTCCTACGCTAAAATCTATGAATCACAATGGTTCATTGCTTCAGTGCACATCCCAATCTGTTTAAGGGGATTCGCCCTTCATCGTTATGTACAAATCCATATTTTGCTATGGCGCGTTTCACCAAGACATGCTCTGTCCTCTCACAGAATTGTATTGCTGTCCTCACATATCTTATACCAAATGATTTCAACCCTGGTAGAAGCCTGTTTTTCCTTTCAGCTTTGTGTGTTGGACACAAGTTCACAAAATGCATCAATGCTTTGCAACTATTCTGGCCACAAGGGGTGGGTAACTTGTTCAGATGCTGTCCTGACACAGGATCTTATACATTCACCAAACGGCTGATAACCAAGTCTAAATCTCAGGTGTGGGTCACATGAAGTTTAAGTGCAATTCTCTGGCGGGCAAAGAGTTCCTTCACGTGCAGTCAGCGCCCTTTTTTCCCTTGTTGATTATCACCTACATTACCCAGTAGAGGATTATAATTGTAGCCAACTCTGCTCTTGTGATGGCCTGCAGGTTCGTCTACAAGTGCCCAGGGGCGTGATTTTGGCGTTGCCAGGGGTCACAGTTGTACTCCTGTTGGCTCAGCTGCGATCCCTGGGCCCAGGACAAAACATTTTTTAAAAAATGTATTTAAACACAAACTGGCTGCTGGCGACCCTTGTGTTACAATTATGAGCCTTTGGGAACAATATACGTAGAATTCACGGCTCCCAAAGCGGCTGGTGGATGGGTTGCCATGCTTGAACATCGTGCAGCCCAGGATGTCAGAGGACAGATTTAAAAAAAGTTTTGCATATGAAAGTTATGTGCATGAAATGTGCCTAGAATGGCTGTTGGTGCTATATACGCTAATATGAATGCTACATATGGTGATCCATTCTTGTATGAAATGCATATCATATTACAGTGATATCATAACCATATTTTTGTTAGTGTACTGGAACAATGCTATGTGATGCCACTTCCTGTTCTGTCAAGGCGTGAAAGGTTGTGTGCAATCACTTCCCCTGATATAACCTGGCAGTGGGCTGAAATTACATCACTTTTTCTGATGTTATCAGAGGTAAAGGGCTGTGTAATGTCACTTTCGCTACCCCTGGCATTTTGGTGAAATTACACCCCTGCAGGTGACCCAGATCCAGGGTCATGAAAATGTCTCTAATGTGGGAGAGCAATCCGAATCAATTCCACCCGACAACTCATATATGGTGATTTTTAATGATCCCGTCTATGATTACCCATTAATAATGATTGTAGGGATGTCCTTTGTCCCACGGATCAAAACCCCTGCTCCATTTGTAAAGTAATGGAAGGAGCAGAAGCTGGCACACTAAAAGAGAGATCATGTATATTGAACTGTTTGCAACCTACCTGACCCCCAGATGTATGCACCATACGGTGCTGCCGATGACGCCTCGATAGGGAAGCAGCCATGGTTAGGCAGAGCCATTATCCAAAATGTGCTGACAACGTTAGAATGTTAAACATATTATGCAGTAAAGAATCTAAACTTGTTGTAATCTGCTGTGTTCATGGCACATTGGCAGACAAATGCGTCGCTGGGCAGTGGTCGAAGTGAGCGGGAGCGGTGCTCCTCTACTTTTTTAAATTACCTTTTACAGCTCCTATACTTTTATTTGAAAAAGAAACCGTTCCGGAATGGTTTCGTTTTAAAATAGAAGTGTAGGAAGAAGTTGAAACTTGCCCTTTCAGTGCTCTGCACTGAACGTTCCCTTAAACAGCAGGTGCAAGTGTTTGATGGTGTGTATTGTGTGTGGGAGAGGACGTGATGATGGAGGTTTGTGGGGAGTCGGTGCAGGCCAGCAGGGAACATAGTTCCACTACTTCTTATCGTACACTTCGACCACTGTCCCTGGTAATCAGAGGCATCCACACTCTCTTATTGAGTTACAAGTGCCTGCCTTTAATCCACACATTAGCAACTTTAGTTCAACGTCCATCATAGATTTAGACTGATTCAACGTGAACTTAATGGCCGCCATTTTAGTCCCTTCTAAAAGAACTGCATCATCTTTATAAAGTAAAGCAGGGGTGGGCTGGCCAACATGGCTTTTTCCACAACGGGATGGCATGTAACCACACAATGTTATGCTGTGTCTGCCAGCGTTACCTCTACAGGGAGTCCCTTGGTTGATACGGACGGTAGCATGGCAGTGTCACCCTGCATAGCAGACAAATGCAGAAGCTAATAGTAAAGGTGCGCCGCAGAAAGAATCAGGGCACCTCATAGATATAAATAGTAGTACAGTTGAAGATGAGATGTGGTATTAGGTCTATTACTGATAAGCTATCAGTGCTGGAGAATGGTGGATAGGCTGGAGGCAGCCCTACAGAGTGCAGCGACTCGAACAGCACCTGAGTAAGGAGTCACCTTTTGGAACTGTCATTCTTGAACCCCCAACCCACAACCTTCTTTCTTTCACTGTCAGCTTACTTCTCTTCATCTTCCTGCAGCTACGGCACCCGCTTCAGGTGTGGAGATGGTGCATCCAGCTTTGTGGGGAGTTTTTGAGCAATCCACATGCTGTCTCTTGAATTGCCAGCTCATCATCTCATCCAGCGTGAAGAAACCCCAGCCAGGTTTCAGCATCTTTCTTTAACTGATGTTATGGAGACACCTTACCATCGGGTGAGGGGAGGTGGTTAGTTACAGGGAGGTGGGATCTGAGGGTTTTTGGTGAAACTCACGTAGACTTCTTGGAGAAACAACCAGAGATTCTGGACCCTCCCACAATCACCTGACGAACATATGACAACACTGTCAGTTATTCCCCGGATGGGACAGGTCCCAGGAGGGCCCACTAAGCAAAGCACCTGAGCAGGTTAGAGTGAGGCTTATGGTGGTGATCAGCTTGCCAACCAACATACTATGGATGGTGAAGTGAGCACCTGGGGTCTCCATCTCTCAGGCAGCCTTTTTCTCTGAGCCTAAAGTTCACGCCACCCATAACCTGCTTATTATAATGAGTTGAGTCTCCAAACTTCTCTCTACCTTCATCTTTCAATTCCCAGGTCTTTGCTGCACATGGTGCACAATGCATCTATTTAAGAAGATGAAAGAAGGGGAGAGAGAGAAAGATAAGGAGAGAGAGAGAGAGAGAGAGAGAGAGAGACAGAGAGAGAGAGAGGGAGAGAGAGAGAGAGAGAGATTACAGCGGCTAAGTGAGAAATGGAAATGGCAACTGTTTGCACAGGCCTGTTCTGTGTGTGCAAGGAGGATGTTATGGAGGATACCAGGACGTGTTCCCTTGTTGGACTTTACTTGCTTTACTAAAACTTTTAAAATGTTGTTGTGCCTTGCCATGACATGCTAAATCATGTTATGCCATGTTATATGTGATTTGATTGCATGCACCCCTTTCTAACCTGCCCACCATTCGATATTCTACTCTACCTGGGTGATTGTAGAATGTAGCCATTGTATGGAATCTAGATGAATGCAGAATGTAGCCATTGTATGGAATCTAGATGAATGTAGAATGTAGCCATTGTATGGAATCTAGATGAATGTAGAATGTAGCCAATGTATTGAATCTAGGTGGATGTAGACTGCAGCCAATGTCTTGAAACCAGGGGAATGTAGAATGTAGCCAGTGTATTGAAACCAGGGGAATGTAGAATGCAGCCAATGTATTGAATCTAGGTGAATGTAGAATGTGGCCACTGTGTTACGTCTAGGTGTATGCAGAATGTAGCCATTGCACTCAAGCAAGGTGCATGTTAGAATGCAGCCATGATATCTAAACTGGGTGCATGGGGCCACTGAATTCAATCTAGGTGATTCTAGAGTGTGGCGGAGGCATTGAACCTATCACGCTCCATGCTTATGGAATTTAGCCAAAGGCACTGCCGACGACTCACACTCAGCTGCTATCATACAATACTCTAAGACACTTTGCACAATACCTCTGCCATAAAAATGCAGCTGCCCATCACAACACAAATTGTAAAGGTAGCTACACACATAAGCACTATCCCTCTCTCGCATACCCTCTCTAGACTACCTCTCATCGCCCATCCACATGCCAGCTAGACATGGCTGGCTAGCACGGAAATTGGCCATCCCTTCATATTCTAGTATTGGCCAAAATGCACACATGCATACTAGCACTTCCTCAAATTTCTCATACCTGGACTTGGGTCCCTCCGATGGCGTTCAACTTACAGCACGTTGTGACATACCAATGGTGAAAAGCGCTATAAAAATGACGCATTCCCTTATATTAAATTATAGTGTACTGCTCTTGGATGGCCCAATCTGATTCTCTCTGCAGGGGTTTGCTCCCATGCCTGCCACTGTAATGTTGCACTTGTGTGTCACACTGTACATTTTCCCCTCTAAGGTTCTGTTCCCTGGTCTACCATTGTGTACATGCCCCTTCCTGCCCAATTCAAGTACTGCCATTCTGTGATTTGCTCTCTGATTCTCTTTGTAATTCATTTCACTGGCTCCTAGATATCGCACTTTGAACTCGTAGCTTGCTGAGTTGTTCCAAGAGACTCCACCAGGACTCCACCCTCTTTGGGATCCCTACTCTTGTTCATAGTAGGGATCCCAAAGAATTGGAATTATTCTCACCCACTGATGCATGCTCGATGTTTTCCATTCCTCCCGGTGTTCTACTACTCTCATAAAGGACCAGTATCTGAAGACTGTCCACTGCCAGAGATACCAGCCCACTCCAGGGTGCCCCAGGACATCTCCTTACAACTACCTTTTCTGAAGGGCATCAGTACCGTGATGTCTTTTTGGTCACACCAAATGGATGCTCAAAGTTGCCCACCGGGCCCTACACTAACTTCATTGCACTAACCTTCTGAACCTCTACGATCAAACACTCCATACATGTATAACAACTAAGCCACTCCCACACGGCTATTGAATATCCCTCCTGACAGACTTATGAGAACAGAACGCAACACTGCTTACATATCACAGTCCCGGCAAATGTATCCTAGCACATTGGCGTACATAGCTTCCCTCTGGACACACCTAAAAAGACCTTCACACAAAGCTCAGGGTACTTTTGATCTCCATGAATCAATACAGTAGCAAAACACTCTTGCATTTCTCGTGTCTTACCATTAACCTAACCCCCTCCTCCATTTCAGATATGCCAGAGTGCCTGGAGACCATGCAAATGGCTTTGCAGCACGCTATAAAACTCAACAACACAACATGAAATTAAGCAGGTACTTGGAAACTTGTCAGAGCATAAGGCAGCCAATTGCGGACTGCTGGCTTTTTTTGTGTATAGTATGAGAAGCACGCATTGTGCTTATTGTGGATTACCCTTTACCTAAAAAATCGACAAAACATGCAAGTATTACTTAATCATGCACAGTGCCGAATGTGTTGTAACACTGATATAACCTCACATGCAAGAGAAGTGGGTGATGAAGGTGGGTGCATGCAGTCATGGATCACAATGAGCCACTTTTCCACTGCACGCAACCAATATGTAAGGCACCAATATTAACATTCAGCCAAGCCAATTAAAATGCACACAAAGAACACACCATTTAAAAGGGATGAATTTAGAAAAACAACTCCACGTTGTGCCAACTGTTTTTCAATTGGGAACATGCAACCACAACACTACTGCCCTTTTCCGTGTCTATTCAGAGAAAGCACCCACATTACAAATATTGCATGCTGGTGGGTACATCTGGAACATCACATTTATTTTTGTGTTCTATTAAATAAAAATGGTATAAAGTGTATACATCACATCTACAGTAGGTGTATAGTAAGGATGAAAGTACCTACAAATATTATTAACTTGCAAAAATGCATAAAAAGCTTGCCTTTATGCATCAAGCAGCAATCGATACAGATTCCCAATCACAAAAAAGCATGAATGCAGCACAGATTAAGCGAAGGCGGTTGACCATTTCCATGTTTCAAGCAGCTTTCGGAAGGTCATGAGGTTGCAACATTAAGCGATCATGAACGCGTACCACCAAGAGCCTGCAGGGCCTGAAATAAGCTTAGCCAATGTAAAGGAAGAGTGGGGTGCAGGGACCTGGAACCTGGAAAATAGCTGTCTTTGGACTCCAGAGACCATCTGTCCAACTAATACACATTGATCGATGCCACTTAACTGGGTGAGTCCCACCATATCTGCAAGGCTGGTAATCCTAAAGAGGATTTTTCCGCTAAGACTAGAGGGATCCTATTAAAATTTCCCAGCTCCACACACCAGCCTTGCAGCAGAATGAAGAACAGGCTTCAGATGAGCATGAAAGTTATAGGTGTACCCAATGAAAACAGAATGGCCACCTCATTGTGTGTTGAGGGTTCCAAGACTAAAGGTGAGTCCTCAACTGCCTGCCTGATTAAAGGAAGGCCCTACACATTAGGCCCCTGCTTTCCTACCTTTTATCCAAAATGAAAGGTAGAGTCACTTTTCCCAGCCATAGGTAATGCTGTTTCTGTTGGTGGGGGATTGGTGTCAGCCCTTTCATCCTGGATACCAAAGGCAGGGAACACCCCTTTATACACATCATCACACGTGTTGCCGAAAGATGAGGGTAGGTAGCTGATAAAATGAAAATGAAAATGTGCAGTACCTGGCACCATGAGACTTATGATGTACACTACAACGCTCCACCAGACATCGCTTTCAGCCGCCATTATGTTTTCTTGAACCAGTGCCACGAAAAGTGAATTTTCTCTTCTGTCTATTCTTCAAACTAACCTGTAGAAAGTTAAGATCACTGGTGAAACCAGTTCTACCATAATCATGTAACAGTTCACATTAGCCATCATATTTACTAAGACGAGGCGGTATGACATGCAACTTCCACACTGTCCTCATAAGGGATTCCATAACCCAATTGGTTTGCAACTGAAGAAACCCTTAGATCAGGGGATGAGACAGAACTCACTCCTTACATTCACCGCTGGAAGCTGCACCAACCACATCATGCACTTTAAAACTGTTTTGAGTCTTGACTGTGGTACCACTCTGAAGGAAATAGCCACATGCAGCTTCACTAGACCAAACAACTCACTTGCAAGTGCAGGCTTTGTTTTGAGTAGTTTTGGCATGCATCAAATCATCAAAGGCACGTTTTAAGTAAGAGCTTTGGAGAGGGGGAGCTTTGTTTTTAATTGCCCCACCGAAGATGCACACGAAGGGCGTTGTTTTCTCTGAAATGGTCCCATGTCATGTTTAGCCTGAGACCGGACATTCTTACACACCCTGCCCTGTTAGACCCCCTTTAACAACTGTGGCCTGGGTTAATTACAACACGTTGGCTCATCTGCCCACCTGCTGTCATTTGATGGATTGGATGAAAGGAGAGGGCTTAATAACCACCACCTACAATAAACATGAATCAAAAAATAAGGTTGGCAGCAGAGGGAGAATACGTGAGGAGGTGTGTTAAGATGGATTTCTGAACTCTGACCTGGTGGGCAGAGGTTCAGAAGGCGAACAGGGTAACCTTCTGGACAAGCTAGATCAATCAAGGTAGCATTGGCGAAGGTCAAGACCTTCTCAGGAGGGTGATCAAAAGCCCACAATGAGCACACAGTAAACACCACAAATTACTCTTAGTCAGGTGTATGTATCAAAAATACCTATACATTTATTAAAGGCCTTTTAAATCAAACACAAAGTAAATCTCAGCAGTATTAACAAAACTAATACAACACTAACTATGAAACATATATACAGTAACTGTGGCCTAAAAGAATATTACACAAGTAGAGATCCACAACCGGCAAAGAAAGGGGTCACACAGTGCAAATATATCTCAGTCAATCCTTCAACAATTCAAACCCTGACTAATAGGCAGTGCAGTCCCTAAGAAGTGTGGAGACTTGCGCTCAAAAGAACATCCAGTGCCGCAGCACTCGATTGTGTGGTTAAGTTCAAAACAAGTCTTCTTCAGAGGGCTGTGCAGGCTCAGGAAGGTGGGTGATATGATCAAGAATAACTTCCCACTATTCAAGGAGGGTCTCCCCTAGAGGGCAGAACAGGTTCCAAGAATTGGGACTAGCTTGGTAGCACAGGCTACCTCGACAAAGGAGAGTGGGCCTCAGTGGACAGTCGTGCGTAAAGGTCTATGGATGCACCAGGGGCCACCGGTAAGTGAGGCAAGTACTTACCAACCCTCGGCGCACTCCGGTCCAAACTTCGCCAGTCAAGTCCAGTTCGTTCACAGGTTCAAATCCTGCAGTTGAGCAGCGCTGCGGCTATCAGGGGCTGCATTCCAGAATTGATACAGTGGCGGGATAGTAGCGATTTCTCTGCTCCTGGTGAAGGGATCAGGCCAGTTCCACTGCAGAGAGTCTTAGGGCACAGGGAGGCACAGCAGCAAGGCACCTACAAAGATCGTCACCACAGCTGGGCGACTCAGTTACCGCGTATGCTCTGGTTCTGGCGTACTCTCCTAATTCCAGACCTAGGAATGTTAGGTGTACGAAACTCGGCAAGATAGTGCCTTATACCAGAGCAAAGTCTCTAAAGGCTCACGTCAAAACTCGAGACGGTGGCGGTTCCAGGGCAAAGGTCTCGTACGAGCTGGTCAGTTCACTGGGCGGTCCAGGAACACTTCTGAGTGGTCTTGTTTGCAGGCTAAGCAGTAGGTGCCAAGAAAAGTTAGTCCCACTATTCCAATGGGTCGAAGCGCCCTTGCAGGCCTTCTGTGAGCAATGCGAAACAGGGGCTCCGACGGGACAACAATGGGGTCTGGGTGCCAAACCTTCCAGAGGGCCACCAGCGGTTCCACGGATCTGCTTCAGCGGTTCAGGATACTTGGCTCCTCTACTAAGTTTGGTGTGATCGACCTGGAATGGGTGTAAGGTGCCTTCTCTTATCCAAAATCTCCTTCACGCCAAAACCAAGAGAAACCAATAAGACATCTGCTCACATTCAACCATCCCTGACATGTACCAATCACGGACCTTGGTGGTCCCAGTCATCCCAGCACACCAGACATCCTGGCACCAAGGATGTGTGTTGGAACTAGACAGCTCCAGTCTGCATCCTGGGCGCACACACACAAAGGGCATGCAGAAGCCTGTGAAAGCTTCGGTTTGTTCTGGGGTCTGCATGTCCAAATAAGGAATTTCTTGGGTCTGCTCGACCTGGGGAAGGCAAAGGGACAAGATGGCCAAAGGACAGAACAAAGGACCTCGTGGCATGGCCATTTTGGGCACTGGCCACCGTCCTGGGCCAAACGCAGTAAATGCGGTTTGGACCATAGAAAAGAGTAAAAAATGCTTTAAAAGTAACTGCTGCCACCAGCTCTGTCCTGGGCACACTTGTACATTCACAAAGAATCCTTCAAGGGTGTGTAGGGCCTTAAAAATGTAAAAAGGACCCCAGCATACTGTACTGTAAGGTTCATTGTGTACTGATAAAATGTTCCTAAGAAATAACAACAAAGTGAAAGACTAAAGGAAACAAAGGCTCCCAGGACTGACTGTCTGAAGGGCATGTCAGTTGTCCCATAACAAAATGAGCAAAAGCCCAGTGGTGGAGGGTGTCCAGACATTTGGTCGACCGAAAAATGGTCGAAAGACATTTGGTCGACGCAATTTCGTCGAAAACGAAATGGTCGAATTTTTTTTTTTATTATATATTTATTTTTCGGGTTTTCGTTTTTAAAAAAAAGGGCTTTTTAGAAAAAAAGGGGGTTGGGGGGAACCCCCCCCAAAAAGAAAAAAGGGTGAAAATGAAAAAATAAAAAAATTCGACCATTTGGTTTTCGACCAAATTGGTTCGACCATTTGTCAGGTCGACCAATTTTTTTCGACCAAATGTCTGGTAACCCCAGTGGAGTACAGCAGAAGGCTGGGCTCCACTGGTAAAAGTCAGGCTAGGGTGGTCAGACAACAGCAAACAGTTGGGGGGGTTCACAACTGGAAGAAAATTACCCATAAATGGAAACCTTTCCTAACAAGGTGGCAGCTGGATTGGGAATGGCTGGCATGAATGATGAACATGTATAAGTATATATATATATATGTATATACATATATATATATAATCAAAAATAAAAAGGTTGAGCTGCACCCTGCTCATGCTGTGTCCAAAATAGAGAATCTGCTTTCCACAGTTAACAATTATAAATCCTTTATTTCAAACATGACTGCTCTAGGATACTTTTCACTCTAAATCAGGCCTTCTTCACAGACAAAACAGATAGGGCCTCATTAGGACCCAGGCGGACTTCGCGGTGCTAAATGCACCGCGAAGCATGGCGGAAAGCCGCCGATAGCGCCATGGGGGTTGGCGGATTTACCGCCCCATTCCGACCTCGGCGGAGCGGTAAATCCCCAATCCCCATTCTGCCCTTCCCCATTCCCATTTTTGCCCCATAGGGTATAATGGGAGTGGGGAAGGAGTTAATTACGCCACCGTAAAATACGGTGGCGTAATTAACAACGAGGTCCCGTAGCGCCATGGTTTTCTCCGCCTGGTAAAACCAGGCGGAAAAGGCCGCCATGGCGCTACGGGAACTCGTAGTATGGCGGAGAGGTACGCCATGCACTACGCTGGCGTAACACCCTCTCCGCCAGGGTCCTAATGAGGCCCATAGTGTTTCTGGTGCACAAAGTCACCACCGCCCTCAAATTGCTCAAAACCCTCAAGCATCGCCTAGAGCGAGCCTTGAGGACCATCCCCAAACCCCTTAGTAAAACGGCCCTTGAAAGACTGAACAGGGCATACAAGTATGAGAATCAAGAAAGCTAAAAAAAACATTATGGTAACAGAATCATGAACTCCAAAAACCCATGCAGGGAACTCCACAAAATCCTAGGGGAATTAAATTCTCCCAGCTGTTCAACCTCCCCCTCCCCGAACTCACTGGTTCTCTGCGATGAGCTCTCAAACCACTTTCATAACGGGGCACTTGAAAGACACCACAGCATAACCTCAAAACTAGTTCTGATCCCGTCACCGACATCTGGACACCCCTCATACTCTAAAACCCTCCCCTCCCACCCAACCCACTTTCTCGTCCGTCACCCCCATTTCTGCAATGGATTTCAGCAACCTACTAGCACTTAGCCTATCCTCAGAAAGTCAACCTCTTTGCCGTTCCTTCTGTTCACCTTGGTACCAGCGGGACCCAAATCTCCCCTATCAAATGCCCAAACTTCTCCAAAATGTTCTTCAACTCCCATATCCTACTGACTAGATCCACAAACAAGAAATTATCAAAATAATGCTATACCGACTGCCCCTAGATTGGAGAAAAAAACTGTAAGAAAGGCCTTAAACACTTGAAAAGCATTCACAGCACTGAGCATCACTCAGGCTGCAGCGTGCCCACAAATAACATTCTACGGAAAATGCATTTCCAGGAACCAGAAATCCTCAGAGCTCTGAGAAATCTGCCTCTTACCTTCTGCACGTTTGAAGCCCCCCAATGGTGCAGGTGAGTTTAGGGTGTCACGGGTGTCTGGTGTACTCAGTCCTTCTTTCTAGGGTAGGGTTTGGGGTGTAACACTTAATATTTTGGGAACAGGGTTAACTTCAGAGAACGTGTTTGGGATGGGACAGGGGAACTTGCGTGGGGGCATTTAACTTCTTTACACAATCTAATGAGGCTATTCTGGTGCAGCTTCAAAGTTGTGGTCTGAAACCAGACTCTTAAGGACTGCTTTAAGAATGAGCTGTCGCCTCCCCGCCCACCCTTTCAATCATTCCCCTGTCAATGTTCCATTGGCAGCAGCCAGTGAATTGGCTTAAAAGGTAGTGAGATGTGGTTGAATTTTGGGAACGCTAGGGATTGACAGGCAGTCTGATGTTGTAATCACTGCATTTCTTACTTTCCTTCATTCAGTGGTAAATGTATGTTAGGAAGTAGGCGGTGAAAATTCACCCATGTTGCCCCCAATTTTGAATGATTGTTCCAAGAATGTACTTATTGTGCCTTCATACCAGCACATGCACATGCAGTGAATGAATGTGCTTTAGGGCGGGAGGTATGGGTTGCAGGCCAGAGGCATGGGATGAAGGAGGGTGGCAGGCAGGGGAGGACGTAAAGCCAGGAGGGAAGCAAAGGGGTGCGAGAATTGGAGGGCAAGAGAAGTGAACCTGGGCAGGATTTAAGTTATTCAGACTGATATTGCACTCGTTGTTTGTCCCTCGATCATTGACAATCTTCTTTGTGAGATCATGAACTTATCTAAAACCTAGCCTTTTACCCCATACATGTTTAAAACATGCTTTAAATGCACCAGAGATCGAAGTGGGCGGGAGCGGTCGGGAGCGGTGCTCCCATACTTTTTATTATTAAGTTTCACAGTTCCCATACTTTTATTTTAAAAACAAACCGTTCTGGAATGGTTTAGTTGTAAAATAAACGTTTTGGAAGAAGTTGGAGCTTGCACTTCAGTGCACTGCACTGCACATTCCCATAAACAGCAGGTGTGTTTGTTTGGGTGTTTGGATTGTGTGTGGGAGGGGGCGCAGAGATGGGGTTTGTGGGGAGCAGGGCAGACCAGCAGGGAACATAGTTCCACTATTTCTTTTTGTACACTTCGACCACTGAAATGCACTCATTTTGACTAACTTTATTCAACATTTTCTTATGGGGCCACTTTGAAAAAATGTTCTGGGGCCACTTTGAAAAAATGTTCCAGGGCCACATTTGGTTCCCAGTCCAGCCCTGACTGTGGCGAAAAGCATTAGCAGGATACAGTTGTGAGACCCACGCCCTGGACCCTAAGGAGAGAAACATGTGTGGCTGTGGAAAAGGCAGTAGCAAATACCGTTGGGAGGCACTGCAGGAATACATGCAACGTGGAGGAAAGAAACAACGACCCAGAGGCCCTGTGGGAAGACAAATGCAATGTGTATCAACAACAGCAAGATTTAGATGACTGCACCACAATCCAGAAGCACTGAGAATAAAAATGTAATGTGGAACAAACACAAGCAAGGTTGAATGTGAACCCAGCCCAAAGGCACTGTGGTAAGAAATGTAATGTGGAACAAGGCAACATCAAGAATCAGGTGAGGGCCCACTCCAGACGCACTGAGAATAATAATGCAGTTTGCAACTCTCCATTAATTACTTGTAAGGCAACTTCCAAAAACTATTATTGATTGTGAACTATGACATTCTTTAAATCTTAGGTTCAACTCCTTTTTTAACACAGGTTCAAATTCTTTCTAACTCAATGACACTGCTGTTCCAGAAAATAGAAATATAGAGAAATCATCTATATAGTTCAGCCACACATGCGCGCGCGCAAGCACGCATGCACACGCGCACACACACGTATATACATATATATATATATATATACATAGAGAGAGAGACAGACAGACGGACAGACAGACAAACAGACATTAAAAGAGTTTTCAACAACATAGATGTAGGGGAGTGAGAGCACTGAGAGGTACATGTGAAGAGGATGCAATTACCTCAGGGCACATATGCAGTTACCTCAAAAACACATATGTGAAAGAGTAAGATGAAGATTAGAGACACAAAAGTGAGAAAGAGACTTCAGAGGGATGAGCGAGGAAGCTACTTCAGAGATACAGAGATGAGAACTGAAGCTCAGAGAGAGAGAGAACAGACAATGTGAGACAAAGATTTTAGAGGATGTGGCCAGTTTGAGAACAAAGAGCTGGGAGCAAATGGGATTCAAATTTGGATGAGAGATAAGCCACACAATAGGGAACGCATTGCTGACATAGTATGGCGTGTGTGGTCACACACAAACAAACACAATAACACATGCACACTAAAAATTAAAAATAACTTCCATTCAAACACAGACGTATGTACTTGTGCATAGGGTAAGGGACACATATTTAATTGCCCCAGGACTATGCTTCTAGATATTAAGTAAGGTATCTACCGTGTTTGATCAAGAATTAGTTAGAGATCATCACCAAGGACAGTACTCTGTGTGCTTGCACCTGTAAATGACCAGGGAGAATATCAGTAGAATACCAGTAGCATAGCACAGACCATGAGCCAGCTTTTGTACATAGGTGGTTAGGCTGGAGGTTGCAACTTTGTTGCAGTGACTGCATGTGTATGCAAGGATGTTTGAGAAGAGTGCATGTACTTACTCAAGTACCAAAAGTACAGTAGATTGAGATACTGGTGAAAGAGATGTGTGGAGACACTGATAGTACACAGAGAGGCACCTAGTATCATGCATTATTTGTGTCCGTATGGCTGATATAAGGAAAAACTAGGAGAATCACACCAATGCTAAATTAAGGTCGTGTCTTTACAATTGTTCTGTGCATATGCAATGAAGTACCTTTAACAGGGGCGTGTGAGATCATGTTCAGCCCACTGGACACCTTCATGCACATGACAAGAGTAGACATACCGTTCAATGACACACTTCTAGCCTGATACTTCTGTAGTAATTAGAAGGGCATCCTGTTTACTTATTTATATATATTTCTTATTTGTTGATAGCCCCCAGACCCAGCGGTATCACGGTGCTAGTGAAGGTTACGTAACAATGAATGCATTGCGACACAGAGGTTACAATGTAGTGACAGAGAAGGTAAGGTTTTCGTTACAGGCAGTACATTTCAGGTGTAAATTGACAATAACTTAGGCATACTTGTTAAACAAAGCAGTTTTGACTTTTTTGCAAAAGATTAGGTAGGAGGGTTCTTCTTGGATGCAGGACGGGAGCTTGCTCTAGAGAGTGGGAGCAATAATGGTGAAGCTCGTTCCGCCAGCTCTTTTTCTGTTGAATCTAGGGGTAATTAATGAGGTGGAGGAGGAGGATCGCAGATTGCGTGGGTTGGATGTTTTTGAGATGCGATGGGTGAGATGTGGGGGGCAGTGCTGTGGAGGCAGTGATGAGTAATGGATAGGATTTTGAGCTCAATGCGCGCATTAGTTGGTAGCCAATGGGCTTTGAGTCTCACTAGGGAGATGTGATCAGATCATTTCATGCCCCACACCGCCCTGAGGGCATTGTTTGGATAAATTGTAATTTATTGAGGTTTTTGGTGGTGGTTCCTGCAAGGATGACATTGTAGTAATCTAATTTACTGCCAATAATGACCCTGGCCAGCGTGAGGCAGTTGTTGGGGGTAAAGAATTTTCTGGATAGGTTGATGAGTGTGATAGAATAGGCAGCGGATGAGGCAACATCCTTGACATGTGTATGCATGTTTAGCTCTGAATTGCGCTTTTACGTGGCGTCAAGACCCTCGCCCAAAACCCCTTCTGGCAAACCCATTGGTCAGGTGGAGTCAGGACTCGGGCCTCTAGAGCCAGGCATCCTTTTCCAAAGCCCTCTTGGGGCCACCCCTGGCGCCTATGGCGCCAGGCTCATACACCATGAGAAACATGTGCTTGGGAACTACTTATTGAGTTGCCAGCCAACATGGAGGCATCCACATAGCTTGGTTCCCAGGAACCAAGCTATGCGGTCTAATGTTTTGGGTGTGGTAGCCTAGGGACTACTTTACCTGGACTATTTTGTTGGGGCTATTTAAACCACACCCGAGCAAGACAATACGCTTCGCGTTACTTTGCAGCTTGCAGCGTGACGCTCACCGTGTCCAGCTATTCCCTCGAACCTCGGAGAAGCAGAACCTGCAAGGAGACAAAAGGAACATCATTAGCAGCAGCATCTTACCTGCAGTCTTCATCTTTAACCACTCGCAGCTTCTGAGAACAGCTTCCTTGAATCAGAACGCCTCCCATACAGCACGACCTGAAAGAGGAAGGTAGAGGCAACATTAAAGAAAGCAGTAGAGACATTTGTAAATTACGAACTGCTCAAAAGACTTACCTGGCTGGTCACCTCAAGGCTGGCACCATTCCGGACATTCTACTCGCGCTGAAGAACACCGCGACCTACAAGGAAGGAAAACACAGGTTAGCAAAGGCAAGACTTTGCAGCGCTGCGCATAGCACTTACTTACCGCATCATAGCGCTCTTAATGCGCCATCATTTACCAGCGGGGCTCAACCGGCCATTTTGCCACGCTGAAGCTCCGCATACCTAAGGGAGGAAAAAGAGACATTCTAAATAATGAAATGCATGCAGGATAGCAACAAAACTAAGGAACAGCAATAAGACCTACCTGAACAATATCAAACGGGCCGGCGTCAGTGAAGTAACTGGACCGCACACGCCCAAGAAAGACAACGCGCCCCTGCAAAGAAGGCAGGATGGAGAGCACGCCTAATTCTACCACCAGGTGAGGAGAGGACCCAGAGGGGCTGAAATCATACGGTGGTGGATGGAGGATACTTCCCCCGGTCGGTCAGTCCTGAACACAGTCCTCCTGTATTTTCAGGCAGAACTTTCCCCGCAGACCACATATGGGCAGAGCTGCGAAGCATACCAGCGAGTAACCCGGCTGGGTGGCATCCCTGTGGATACCAGGTGAGCGTTACACGTGGGTTGATACAGGCATGCTGTTCTCGTTGATGTGAAAGCAGGCAAAAGCAGGGTCAAGGTGTTTGAGATGGTGCAGAGAACCGACAATGAGGAGCTCTGTCTTGTCATCATTCAGGCAGAGATGGTGGTTAGCCATCCAGGCCTGGAAGATGCTGCAGACACGGTTGATATTAGCAGAGTAAAGTACATGGATACCGATGAGTTTCAGGAGGACCTGCCTATCATTGGCAAAGTTTGTGTACAGGATGTTTAGGCTCTCCAGATGGTCAAAAAGTGGCTTGGTGTGCATATAGTACAGTGTAGGTGAGAGACAAGATCCTTGTGGGACCCCATAGGAGATGGGGATAGGGTCTGCTGCTTCAGCTCCAGGGAAGAACCTGGAGGATCGTTCACTCAGGAAGGACTTGATCTAGTTGTCCGCTTCGATGGAGAGGTTAAAAGTGACAGTGAAGTGATGACATAGGATATCGTGGTCGACCAGATCGAAGGCCGCGGAGAGGATAAGTAGGTGGAGGATGGCAAGATCCCCAGCATCACAGATATGATCAAGCTGGCTCTTTAGGTCAAGGAGGGCTGATTCTGTGCTGTGTCTGGAGCTGAACTAGGCTTGGCGAGTGCTAAGTAAATTGTGTGCTTGTTTCCATGCAATGTGGATTAACCCTTCTAATAAGCTGTTATCATTTCTAGTTCTAGTTTATAGGTGTCTCAAAGTGACACCTGTTGTGGCAAAACTATTGACCCGAGTACATTGTTAGAGGCGAGATGCATATGAGCAGGCATACACATCCTGTTGGTGTTGTTTGGAATATATAAAGCAGTGTGGCCATGTGTGGATGCATTCTTTCCCACCGTATTGAGAAGCATTTAACACTCAAACGTATTTGTTTTGTCAAGCTCATTAATATTTATTATATTTATCTTAACATAGACCATAATGTGTTGTTTCGGAATACACACACACACATGCACACACATACACTGCCTCCAGCACTGTGCCGAGCACTTTTAGAGTAATCATGTAGCTCTCAACTAGTTGGTTTATTTTTTTTATAAAAAAGAGTATTAGGGTTGACTAGAACACCACAAGTGGGAACGAGGATGATACAAGTAGATGTATGGCGATTAACCTTCACTTTCTATGGGCCTTAATTTCCTGTCTCTCCCTTAGTTCAAGGCCTCCGGAGGCAGGTCAAACAGTCACTCACAGGCGCCAGCATTCAACACTGTTAGGTTGTCTGATGTGAGTCAAGCGTCAGATCGAGCATAAACAGATGTACCTTAAGGTGTTCAGCTTTTCCCCTCAAATTCAGTTTCCAACTCGCTTTTCCCAACGTACGACTGGTTTATATGTCAACTCTTTTTGACCATTTCGCTTAAATGTCCCTTAACCACCACCAACTCCTTTCCCTCTTTCCTTGGAAGTTCCTCCTCATCATATGGCTTTTGATGTTCCTTCTCTTTGTTCTCTTCATCCTCTTTCCATTCCGTTCCAAACTCATGTCTTGTCCTCTCCTTTTTCTCTCTCTCTCTCTGTATCTCTCTCTCTCTCTCTCTCTCTTCTCCGCCTCTCTCTCTATCTGCAGCTGACCTCTCACACATCGGCACATCAATGTTATATAAGCATTGGTCACCATTTTGAAAACATGCTGCGTTCTTCCCTGCAGCTTGCCACCCAACCAGTCTGGGTCAGTGGGGATTTAACTCCTCCTTCAGTTTGAAGAGGGTTTTTTTTTCCACAAGCAGCATATGTGCACCGATTCCTTGCTTAGGAATATGCGGCTTGTGGAGACCCGTGGTCGCTGATCCATGACCAGCAATTCTGAACTCTTCATGCCCCTCCTTTTTAAATATGACTCATATGTCTGAGTGAACAATATGGCTGATGGGGCGAGTTGAGCCAATAGGCCCATAGTGGAGGTCTTGGAGCATATTGAGCCACCATACACAGGAGGCTGTGGATGGGACAGCAACCCTGGGGCATCCCCCATATACAGCCTCCGGAGCTAGCATCTCAGAGCAGGGGATGCACCAGGGGCGTAGGAAACCCATAAAGTCTGGGGGGTACAGGGGACACCTTGGGGACTTGGGCGGGGAGAGGCAGGAATTGTCTGCTCGTAGATACTCCTTTACATCTTTCCCCCATCACTGACATATGCAGTAGATTGTACAGGAGCTTACCCAAATATATGGAAATACTTTGGTCTTAATAATATTCCCTCCACGGGCCTTGTTTTTCTCTTCCACCTCAGTTGGTGTGATGATCCGTTTAACTTCTTGTGTTTCTCCAGGTCTCCCAGCGATGGACCTTTAGAGAGATCTTTTATAATACTCTCTCCTGCACTTTAAGTGCAGATGCTTTATGGAGTTTCGCCAACCCATCCTATCCTATTCCACTTAAACCCTCAATGATGGAACATGAGTGTGCCCCTTTACAGCAGTGTGTGGGCTGCAATCATATCTCAGCACCAGGGTATTCACTGGATTTACATGGATAGCGGAACAAGTGCTGATGTGAATCTCGAGGCTCTGCTTTATTTTTTTCTGGGTCACCCAAATGGCTTATGGTGGCCTCTATTAAAACCTATCTAAAACTCATTATTCAGCTTGTGGTGGGTACCAGAAATTCAGTTGCATTCCTATTTTAAAACAAGCGTTGGCAACGCCAACCGTTTGGGTTTTAATGTAGGCATGGAAAAGGCATTTGACAGGCACCGCCATAGTGGTAGTAGGTACCCTCTGATGGTGGCAGCTGCAAAATGGTGCAAGTACCTGGACATTTAATGTTAGTGCCTGGCAAATGCCCAATACATATACACAAGCAAACACTTGCCATTGCTGTTTTTTAGCAGGACTTCAGTGAAGGAAATGCAAAGTGCTAATAGAGTGGCTGGATAAGACATTTGTATTACACCAGTAGTATGTTCCCAGCTCCAATAAAACATTTTTTAAATTTTTTTCATTGTAACAGTTTATATAGTTTATTACTAACCTTTATTACAGCGATCCACACCCATTACTCTCATTCTTCACATTTAGTCACAATAATAATCATTATCAGTCAGTCATGCTGATTGGATTCGCACAGATACATTCAGCCTTGTTTAAGCGATTTCTTTCCGATTTTAGTTCATAATTTTGTCAAGAAAATGTATGACTGAGCAGGTTAGATGCACTGAGCTCCCGCTCAAAATATGCAACCACCATTCGTCCATATTGTCGTCCATTGGTGCAAATTTGCCAAGATGAAGGGTCCTTTAGTCCTTAAGTAATGGACATTCTGTTATTAGATGTTTCATAGATTCAGTTTTAACCAAACAGTATCTGCAGGCATCGTCCTTTGGTTCCTGATCGTGTCTCATCACGAGCATTTCCTTTGATTTATATGTGTTTACACGCAGTCGAAGGAAACCATTGCAGTGATATCGTGACGGAAATTGTTCTAGGTAAATTGGCATTTTTTTACAATTTATTCATTGTTGGGCCTAAATCTGGAGCTGTAGATAATCTTTCGTACCTGGACAGATTTTGAATCCAAGACCACTGCTTCAACTTTCTTTTCGCAATTTGGGGCTGGGCCAACTGGGTGTCCATCAATATGTCAGCTGCTTGCAAGATCACCTTCAGCCTTTGATTCCATGACATTAGTATTCCAGCATATGGACGGATGTCATTTGGCGCTAATATTTCATATGCTTGTTCAGGGTTTGACATGGTCATCTTCCTTAATAGCGCCATCGATTTCCACATCACGGTTCCATAAAGCTCATCAAGTGCTAGTTTGTGTCTGATTATGGTCATTGATATATATTTTGGCAGCCTCAGTACTCGTTTCCAAAAGGTACCTTCTAGCTGAGACCAAATTCTATAGTCTATGTTCCATCCTGCTTCCGCCCCAAATGTGATAGCAGGAATTACTTTTTGTAGATAAAAAGTGCGTACCAGATTTAGGGTAAATTTGCCATATAAAGTATGGATTCTGGTGCATTGCAATGCAAATGTTCTCATACGCCGGGATAGGTCTTGAACCCAGCTCCATTCCCATATCGATTTGTTAATAATTACCCCTAAGTATCGAATTTCAACAATTTCCTCAATTGTCAATCATCCAGCTGAAGGTTTTGTTTTTTCTTCCTTTTGATGGGCCCATCTTCATAATTTTTGTTTTTTTACATTTACTCTTAGTTCGTTCTCCTCCATATAGGTTTGCAGTTTTATGAGAAGTCGTTGTAATCCTATTTGAGTAGAGTCGATTAAGACTAAATCATCAGCATATGTTGCACAGCTAATATGGTGTCCATTGATTTTTGGAGGAAAGCACTTCACGTTAGTTAGGGCAGTAGGCACATCGGCAATAAACACCTTAAATAGGGAGGCAGCGAGGGGGCATCCCTGTTTCACCCCTTTATGCGTGTCAATTGCCTCTGATAAGTCCCCCTTTTCATTTATCCTATTTCGGATTGATGTCTTTGAGTGAAGTGCTTTTATCGACTGCAGTAGATTTTCTGGGCAGGCCCAGTTTTCTAATTTTTGCCATAACATCTCGCGGTTTATTGTATCGAAAGCTTGGTGCATATCGATAAAAGCCAAAAAAAGATTTGACCTCTTTTCCAAAGCTTCCAATTTCAACAGGTTTACCAGCGTCAAGTTGATCTCTGTTCCGACTCCCTTTGCGAAGCCTGTCTGACGACAGTCCGAGATTCTGTTTTTGTTTGCCCATGCCGTTAGTTTTTGCTGCAAAAAAGTGGCAAATATTTTGCCAATTGTATCGAGGAGGGCAATCGGGCGATAGTTGGCCAGATCTGCCCGATTGCCCTTCTTAAAAACCGGGACAATTATAGCCGCAGTCCATGATGGTGGTATTGACCCTTGGTCAGCGATTCTAGAAAATAACTTTGCAATAGATGTGGACCACTCTTGTTTGTGTGCTTTCAGCATCACATTTGTTATGCCGTCTGGCCCGGCAGCTCTCGAGTTTTTTAACTTTGCTATAACATGAATTATATCTTCTACGGTCTCCCGTATATCCGAGCTTGTAGCAGCCTCCACTGTTGTAGTTAGGGTTGTGGGTGTTATCATGGAAAAACACCTCCTTGAAGTGTTTTATCCAATCACCCTCAGCGACCCCATTTGCCATCATGTCACTTTGGTTTCCAAACCTCCTGTGCAGGATATACCATATCTCTCTTGAATTATTTGTTTTTAAGTTATTAACTACACAAGTAGTATGATATGATATGGCATTTATAACAGGCCTATACAAAAGTGTTTCAAGGCGCGACGAGGCAAGGGAGGGGGAACAGAGGGAAGACAGACAACAATCCTACTAGGCCAGGTGTCATTCAGTTCGCGCAAGTGCATGGGAAGGGGAAGGAGGAAAGTGCGGAGGGGGTGGGAGGAGGGGACAGTGCAGTACATGGGATAATAAGATAAATAAACAAAGTAAAAGTAAGGCCAGCAGGTGGCAAATGCAAGGGTAAGTGCAGACAACAGGTGTCAAGTGCTGGTAGTGGGACTGTAGGGATACAGAAAACAGTCCCCAAGGGCGGGGGTTGCCAGGAAGGCAGTGCAGGAGTGCGACTGGTGGGGGAGGTGGCCTGGGTCCAAGATCAGAGAGTGGCCAGGTAACCAGTGCAGTTTCAGTATCAGCCAGGAAGTCAGCAGGGGAGAGGAGGAGAAAAAGCAGAAGCAAAGAGAAAGGTTTTGAGGTGCTTCCGGAACCGGAGGTGATTCTCCTCAAGTTTCAGGGAGGCAGAGAGGCTGTTCCAGAGGGAGGCCCCAGCCGAAGAAAGAGATCTACCAACTCGTTGCTTGGAGGAGCATCTCATCCTGAGGGAGTTGGAGGCGGATGAGCGAAGAGCTTGAGAAGGAAGATATTTAGGAAGAGAGAGTTGAAGGTATTGAGGCCCCAGACCCCAGAAGGACTTATGGACAATGCAGAGGGTTTTGAACTTAATCCTCACAGCCACTGGGAGCCAATGCAGAGCTATTCAGTCTGGGAGAGATACGATCCCTGGGCTTGATGCCAAGGACAAGTCTCGCAGTCCTGTTCTGGATGAGTTGCAGACGGCGGAGAGTAGCAGGCAGATTTAGAAAGAGGCTTTTGCAACAGTCCAGCCTAGAGAGAACCAGAGCTCTGGAGACAGTGAGCTTTTGGGGGAAGGAGAGAAATTGAAGAATACCTCTGAGGAGTTGCAGCTGGTAGTGAGACTTCTTAGAGACGTCAGAGATGTGAGGAGAGAAGGAGAGTGTGGAGTGGAAGATGACGCCGAGTTTTTTGGCCTCACAGGTGGGAGCAGGAAGAGGGCCAAGAGAGGACGGTTAGAGAGTGACAGCAAAGGAGGGAGCGGGTGTGCTGATGAGGCGAATCTCAGTCTTACTGGCATTAAGGCAGAGATCATTGGTGGCACACCACTCCTGAATGGCGGGCAGTCAGTCAGAGATGAGAGAGGGAGAACAGGTGGCTGAGGGTAGCCTGAAGTGAGCTGAGTGTCATCCGCATAGCACCGGAAGTTGGGGCAGAGCGCTGCAATGTGGTGGGCAAGAAGTGCAAGGTATTGGTTGAACAGCCAGGGAGAGAGGTTAGACCCCTGGGGAACACCACATGTAGAGATAGAGATAGAGATAGAGATAGAGATAGAGATAGAGATAGAGACAGAGATAGAGATAGAGATAGAGATAGAGATAGAGATAGAGATAGAGATAGAGGAAGGACCCAAGTTGAACCTGGGAGGGTAAATCAGAGAGGAAAGAAGTCAGCCACGCCAGGGCCTGAACAGTGATCCCCAGGTTATCACAGAGATGGTTGAGCAGGATGGCATGGTTGACTGTGTCCAAGGCAGAAGAGAGATCAAGTAAGATGAGGACACAGGGGGTGTTGGAATCAAGGTTGGAGAGCAGGTCTTCACGGATGTTCAGGAGAGCAGTTTCCGTGCTTCTAGCTGCTCTGAAGCCAGACTGATGATCATGGAGACAACCAGTACATTCAATGTGAGATATCCAGCTTTTCCAAGAGTTTGCCCAGGAAAGGAGTGATGGAGATTGGGCGATAGTTAGCCGGGCAAGACGGGTCGGCAGAGGGTTTCTTAAGAAGAGGGTGCACAAGGGAGTGCTTCAGGGTTGAAGGGAAGACTCCAGTGGCGAAGGAGTGGTTGCAGAAGTCAGCAAGGGCAGGAGCCAGGGAGTCAATGTGGTCCTTGATGACTTTGGAGGAACAGGGATGAACCTGTTTTGATGAGACTTTCATGGATCAGACTTGTCTAGAAACCTTATCTGGGGAGAACAGGGGAAAGGCAGAGAAGGAGGGGGCGAGGTGGCCGAAGAAGGGTCAGAGGAAGAGAAGGGAGTAGAGGGAGGAAGGGGAGAGGAGGCGAGAGAGGACAGGATGTCCTGAGTTTTAGAGATGAAATGAGAAGCCAGTGCTGTGCCGTGCAAACATCCCTAAGTCAATGGCTTTATCTAAACCGGAAGCACATCCTATGCCATTTCTGCCCTACACCACTCTCCCTGTGTTCTGGTCTTTTCTGAACCCCTCTCGCCCCTGCACACACTGGTCACCCCGTGCTGCAAACCATCCCCATCTTTCATCTGCACTCCGTTCTTGTTCCCGTTTCTCCCCTCCCTTGCTCCTCTCTTTTTCTGTCCTCTGCACCCTTTCAACCCTTTTTCACTTTGCATTCCCCCACTCTACTGCACCCCAGTCCTTCACTTCCCATTCCCCCATGGCCAGAACCCCACAACTCGCATCTGTACACTTACTCAGCACTTTCTCCTCAGTCTTCAGAGCACCCTTGATATCCTTGGGCACTTTTCTACAACTATTAGTCATGCTCCATTGTCGTACCTCATTTTGGGGTCTTCTCCAGGTCACTGTCGAGGCAAGGCCCAGCCAGTGCTGTGCACACATGTGTGTATTTATTATTTACACTATAATCCTGCTTTCCACTTGCCGGATGTTGCCCCCCCATACTGGCCTGCACCGCATTGGTCTGAGACCACATGTTTCCCTCACCTGCACTGTATGCAGTGTCAGTATACATACACTCATCGCTCTGTGTTGATGAAGTCCAGGTATGGACCCAGCAGGGGCTTGAGGGGGGAAATTGGGTAATGGGGATTATAAGCCACTTGAACTTCCATAAACTAGTGCACTGTTCTGGATGTGCTAAGGTAACGGAAGGGAAGATCACAACATGCTTCTTCTCACAGCAACAACATTAATACTGCATATACCATAGGGACCCCTGGGAGCTCTGGGAGGCAAACACACAACACAATGGAAAAGAAACTGCAACGGAGCATGGACATGAATGTGCCCTGGCACGCAGGTCCATGGGGGAAAGAGGCCCGCTAACAAGGCCATACAGTACTGTTTCGGGTCATTGTCACCAGGTAAGTAGCACGCTGTAAGTGACTGGCCTGCACTTATTTTCGGGGTGTTGAGCTGTGGGGTCAGGTCTTTGTAGTATTTACACATTAGCCTGCAGTGCTGGTCTAAGTAATTTCTAATTTTTGCATTCATGTAATACAGACTATTCTTTGAAGTCGACATGATTTCCAAACGGTCATCTTCCTATCATGACTTTTTAATTCCCACAACTCGCAGGTGGCGTGGCGGTGCTCTGACCTCACACTACACTTATGGTTCCTAAATCTGAATTCGAGCTCTGCATAGACTAAACAAGCTCCCACCCCGGACCCGGGCCAACCGTTCCCTGCGATGCACACCTCCCCTCAGCCACAGCCACCAGAGTACCGGAGTTGGGTTTAACTGCTTCAAATGAATCCACAGATGTGTGAGCACATCCCTTTGCTCCGGGTACAGTCTGAGGCAAGTTGCATTTCACACCCACTTTTGTGGTCCTCACGAATGCCCTCATTATCAGGAAGACCACACTGCACAATGCACCCCATTATGAGCTTCAACATAAACAAATAGCTTAATTTTCCAAACAATGGTGACCTTCCCAGAATAGCGCTCTGGTTTATGTGCTCCAGGTATGTCACCACAAACCAGTTTGCCTGCGGCGACCTACAAAGCATTCCACCAGCGGGTAAACATCGGTAAATATTGAATCTCTCTGAGCTGGCGCCTTTTTTCTGAAGTCGCGTAGGTTTGCGATGCACTCGTGAGCACATTGCGGAACACAGGAGTCTTGGGTGTTGATTTATCATTTATGTTCTGTAATGGGGCTATGCGAAACGTGAACAGTGCATGCAACACATCAGGGACGTATGTATTTTGCTCATTGTTTAAAAGTTCACATTGCATGCACAGAACAGCCCAATTTAGCACTTGTGTGCTGTTGGGTCACCTGCATGCAATTTGAAACCTTCACAAGGCATGGGGCAAAGCCTGTCTTTTCCTGTTATCATGAAATAAAACGAGGGTTCGACCCTCAGGTTTTTCAATTCATGATGAAACATTAAGAGGCCAGGATTCCCTGATCAGTTTGCAATGCTCTGCACATGTTTAGAAACTGTATAAATATGACGTTGGCACATTCCCCCTAATAAATCCTCCCTATGCCGGCCTGCACTGCACCTGGGAGAGGGGGGCCATTTGACTTACCTTAAGTACGGTAGCTGAGGTCTCAGTAGGTCGAGTCGCAGTCAGAGTCTCACTCTGTCACACACGCTGTCAGTCAGCCACTCTCAGCAGGAACATGCATCGCTGCCTGGCTTCTCCTTCGTTCTGGAAGCTGAGGCTGGGCAGCAGTGCACTGCGCAGGGGCACGTGCAGTTCCCCGGCCTGGGCACATTCCAAATGCACAGGCGTGAGGCACTCATGAGCAAGCAGCAGAAGTTCTTGTTTTAGCCCGCTGCTGCAGACAGTCTGAAGTTAACTTGTACTTTTGCACGCATGACCAGGGATGTCATTTCACCAAAATGCCAGGGGTAGCGGAAGTGACATCACACGACCCTTGACCTCTGATGACATCACAGGAGGTGATGTCATTTGGCCCCACCCCGAAGTGATATTGCGGGAATCGATGGAACTCAACCTTTCACCCCTTGACAAAACAGGAAGTGGCATCACATAGCATTGTTCCTAAGTACACTACGAAAAATATCTTTACGATGTCACTATAATGTGATGTACCTTTCATACAAGAATGGATCGCCATATGTATCGTTAGGATCAGTGTGTATAGACCCATATTACCAAATTACTGTGAATGCAAGCAGACGTCCATGGCCAAATGATAATGAGGTGTTATTATATAGCACTTACCCTTAAGCGCTTTATATAGAAAGAATATACACCCAATATCACCCAACCTGTGTTGGTACTCATTTATCGACCTCAGAAGAATGAAAGGCTGAATTGAGGTGTTTAAGAACAGACTAAATCAGTGACTCACCCCCTGAAGTGTGCCTGAAATGAACCGTTAATGAATCTAGCAATTATTGTATAGAATTCCAGAAAGACACATTATTTGGTTTTCCTATTCTTTCTTATTTAGGGTTAGTGCTGAAAGTGTAAGGCTTGTGGCGCCCCTGTTCTTTTTTTTTTTCTTCTTTTTTTTAGAGGCCTGAACAAGAAAGCCAGCCACTCCAGAAGTAAAGAGCCACATGGTGCTCGCCACAGCCCAGGAGCTTGCATTACAAAAAACAAACAAAAAAACAAAAAAAAAAGGACACTTTTATTTGTTTTCCATTTTTTTTAGGGGTAGCAAGGGAGACCACAGGGGTAGCAAGGGAGACCTCAGAGGTCTCAGTTGCGACATCTGGCGACCCCTAAATGACGTCCCTGCGCATGACATCTGCAGCATGGGACATTATATCCCACCACTTAAAATTGTGGGGGGGATTTATCCCCCCTGTCCTCCCCATGACATATACGCCCATGGGATGGACCCTGGCACCAAGGGTCTCCCTGACCCCCCTCCACCCCCCCCACCCCCGGTCTCCATCAGTGTATTCCTTGTGACCAGGTACAGCACACACAGAATGCTTCAGCACTACAGCTACACACACACCCACGCACACAAACACACTAACCCCAGAAACACAGTGCACATACACTCCCCTTCATCACTGCATAGTCATGTGTGCATGCACACACACGCACACAGCATAATTGAATATGGGATTACTGGACATAATGAGAACTGACTTTACTGTGGTGAGAATGAATATTGGAATGTAGCCTTAATGTGCAAACTAGGCATAATGGAACCTAACGCTGTTGGTGTAACCGGTCATAATAATATTTGGTACAATGAGTTCAGAAGGTAAAGTCGAGCCTGGCATTGATGTCCCGATTGGGCATAACTGAATCTAGATGTGCTTTACTAACTCATCGCCGATCCTGACTTTCTTAGCTGATCAAACATAAAATAATGTGGTACTGCTATAATAACTGGGTAATGGAACCGGGCACTACTATAACTACACATATCTTTTACAATTGTTTCAGTAACTGGGAATTGCATGGCAATTGTTCACTTGCTTAGGTGTTGATGGCAGTACTTGGCAATAGTGTGAGTCCTTCTCTGAAATGTCCATACCAAAACCTTGACATGGTTTGAATACCAATGACCTTGATATGATTACCTGGAATATCATAGCATATGAACACAAGGGCATATAATGTCACTTTCTGACAAATGACAGTGCTTCCTGGTATATGCTTCTTGGGCATATAATAGCAAAGGCTTGCAAATGATGTGAGTTCCTGACGACATGATACCAATGCCTATATATTACCAAAACTATTGCATTTGTCAATGTTTGTTTTTCTTCCTGCTCAATCCCTGCAGGATATTGCGTTGTTGCTGACCTATAGAACTGCAAAATCACAGATGAGGCTTAGAGTTCTGCAGAAACGTACTCATTCTCTAGAAAGGGCCTGTTAAATAGGGGCTTATTGACAAATGACTATCATCTAACCACATCCTTTCCTTACTGTGATGGAAACTCCCTGGCCTTCATACATTTACACTTTTGGGTCACATTGCATGGTTTGTGTATAGTTGATATTAACCTTGGACCCACTTAGACAGCCAATGTTTTCTCTTACAGAACGTGGGAGAGGGGGACTAGGAATATCACCTATGCTTGACCGTGGGCCTAATTAAGGCCTAGCTAGGTGGATTGCATGGCCTAATCCCTGAGGGAAACAAAAGAAATAAACAAACACACAGGCACCAGGGTGGAAAAAAGTCCTTTATTGAATGTACCTGTTTTTTACTTGGATTTACCTCGACTGCAACATCAAGCCTCTCTCCAGGCGCATATGGAACCTATGGGAAGTGGACAATGGACAGGCCTTCCCTAGCCTGGGACAAAGGACTGGCCTTGGAGAAGGGCATGGTGTCCCAGAAGATAAGAACACATTAAGGATGACTGCTCGAGAGAGAGAATGAGTGGGATGTTCTGCAAAATGTTCCCTGGGGGAGGCTGCCTTGAGAAGCTACCCTGAGGCTGCAAGGAATCAGCCCGAGGGCTAGCCCTGGCCTAACTTCCAGGTGCAGTCCAGGTTCACACATGGCCTGAGTATGAGACAGCCCACCCAAGGGCTAGACCGGGTGGACCTATACCAAAGGACCTTTCTCATCCCTCAAGAGGGCGAGGTGTGACCTGAGTGTCCACGACCTACGTTTGGCTCGTCCGGGGGCCAGACCAGGCAAAGAAGAATCCTGGGCTGCGTGTGAGCCGGCGACCTAAGTAAGGGTGGCCACTCAGGCCTTGTCCACCTGAGCAGGGTGGCCCCGACAAGAGATAAACTGTTACCCAGAGGGCATGCAGGAGTTGGGATTGAAAAATCAATTCTGGTCTTTATAAGCCTATTTACAGCAGCCCCACATGTTCCAAATAATTACCAGTAATGTGCATTGCCTTTAGTCTTTGTCTTCCTCATCACAATCCTTTTTTTAGGGTGCCAGCCTCCATGGCAGGAACCCATTTTTAATGTATTCATGTCTCACCCCCTTTGGTGTTATAAACCTCACAGTATCGCACAATTTATCAGTTGCATACTGAAAAGGATCCTGGACTGCTCCATCCCAGGATGGGAGGGTGAGGTGGATCATACGTACCTTGACAAGGAAGAGAAGGACTAAGAGTACTATCATTACAGGTAAATAACCAGAACATTATCTCCATTTCCTTCTTTCTCGTCCCAGTGCTTACTTTTGAGGCATTCCAATGCTAGTGATGGGAAGGGCCAATGATTAGATCGCATCAAGAGGATAAACTCCTCATTTGTAGTCTACGAACTAAGTGTGTAACTAGAGGAGACAGAAGCTTTGGAGCCTTTGGCCTCAAGATCTCGAATGAACTCCCACTGGAAATTAGAAGGTATGAGACTCTTGACATCTTTAGGAAGAAATTGAAAACGTTCCTATTCAAATAAAGGAAGAAACTGATTGAACTAGAATTCTAATATTGTTCGTTTCTTTGGCTGTTTAAGTCTAAATCTAGTTGTCATCTGCGCTCGAATATGGTTCACTCCGTCTGGTGCGCGTGTAAAAATATTTCAAAATCAAAATCAAATCAACCATCCATTATGCTCAACCACCAAATGTCTTCAGGGGAAGACACCCTACCACCTTTAGCTAGAGCCAGTGAAAAGGGAAACAGACCTACCGAGCTGAAATAACAACTGGCACTATTCAATATTAAGCAACATGTACCCACAATTTTAATGGAGAGGTCACCACGAGTATCTACCAACCAGGAACCTACCTATTCCCATGGAAGAATTCCTAATCAGTATAGGCTTAGGCAATCTGAGACACCCTTATTCAGCAAACAACAATATCACATCAAAAACAACTGTGGAAGACGTAATGCCATAAAGAAGGCTGCAAAGAATAAGAGGATGGGCCAAATATTGCCTGTGCACCCTAAAGCCAAGACCCAGTGTAGAGAGGTGGCTTAACATGGTATTTCCTTGAAAGTCCAAGAAGTCATAATAGCCCACCATTGCCCACCTTGTACCGATGGCGAACACTGCAACTGCTCCTGAAACATGCTGAAAGGACTAGGGCCATGTCTTAAAACATCTTTAGAGGCACATCTAGTCAATAATATATGCCCGTGCTGGATGCAACACCAGCCGAGCCACCAGAACTAGGGTTTTTTGGAATAAGAACCACAAATCCAACATATCCCAGGTTGCAGTCCCTATACACATACTATGTCAGACTCATCTGAGTAACCACCTACTTACGCCCTCTGGGGTCTCAAAGTGGATCTAGCAGAGAATCATTGAAGCCCTCATAATTCAGGTAGAAATAGGGTCTATGTAATTTAGCACCCCCCTCCTCTGCATGGCCCCGGGCTCTAGAACCCACAGTCGATAACCAGACAGAAGCATAACGTCCAAAGCCTCTTGTAATGTGAGAGTAAGAGAGGGACAGAGTCATCACTCTGCCCTGTCATCAACCATGCAAGGGACCATTATATTGACATACATGCGTAGTTGTCAGTGACTTTTTTCAAACAAGGAGCACTATGCAACCACGTCTCATGCTCTCACAAGGATGATAGGAGCCACCTGCTCGAGTTAGACAGAAAATCCCCAGAATCCCAACAGCAGATACCCATGAGGCAGGCAATCACCCATGAATGAACATGGTTGGACTACTTCTCCCCCTGCGCGCCCCCCTCAAAGAACTGTGGAGGTTGAAGATTTAGGAACATCTTTCCTTTCCAACATTGAGATCTAGGTAATATTTGTGAATTTAATAGCAGACAGATAAGTGTTGGTCTTTGGGGGTGCTTGAGAACCCAAATGTCCACCTATGTATCCTGGATCCCCTACTGGGTCCAAGCTTTAGATACAACTCCAAGGCCACTGGACCTGAAGAGCCCAACTCATAAATTGTTTGCTGCTCTCTATCAGAATGAACTCAGCTGTACCAGACCCCGCCTGAGTATGTCAGCTTAGATAGTGTACACAAATTGATATTGTGTAACATCTTACCCTCCTGACCCTTGACAATGCTAACTCCTCTGTGTAGGATTGCTATCTGGCAATGGTGTAGAAGCCCTGGCTTCATTGATTGTTATTACTTAATAACATGATGCATGTAATTGCATCTCTGAAAGTGACGTCTGCTGATCAGCTTCCCTTTCGTAAGCTCCTTGCTAAAAGCATAGTGTACACTTATGCCCTATTGCATCAGTAGCCTAATCTGCAGCACCTGTTCACTAGTGGCACAGAGCAGGTTCAGAGGTCACATATGCCAATCTGACAGCTGCAGTCACCACCAAGTCTCTGCAGTGCATTGGCATCATTTAAGACATGCACCCCTATATCAAAACCCTATAATTATGAGTTACTATTCAGGTGGTGGATACAGCTTTAGGTATAAGCCATCTGATTAATGTTATGGTGGATGGAAACTCTCATAATTATTGCAGCCACAACTGTTTGATATCACACATGTGTCAACCCTGTGAGCCCAGCACAACTGTGAGAGGGTAATGTGTATTCTTCCCAGACAAAGCTGTCCTTGCAACTGCTAGCAGGACTATAGCCTTGGGGGTTGCCTCTTCTTGTTCCATTGTAAGGGCAGCTGACACTCTCAGTACAGAGACAGCCACTCTACAGGAAGTAGTCCCGGGAACAGGAATCAAATGGCCCACCCGATCACACAAGACCTGGCCTCACACCAGGGTGCAGCATATCTCAATGCCTTTTATTCTATAGGGAAGTGAAGGGGGGGTAGTGTAAACAGAGGGAGCTCTTTACAGCTGGAGGAAGGTTCCCCCATCTTGTCTCTCACTACCTCTACCTTTCTGTTCTGTTTCCTATGCTTCCTGTAGCACAAAGCACTTTGGCTGTGATGTCAGAAGGCAAGGTCCACTTGTTCCAAGGACAGGGTTTGTACCAGTAAAGCATAGTCCTGCTCGTTGTTTTGGAGGCCAGCAGGTGGCGCTGTGGTGCGCGGCTGTTGGGAGTGTTGGGCTGTTCCTGCGGACGTTGCTGAGTTCCTTTCCGGTCCTTAGTGGAAGGGTTGTTTTTTTCGGGTACTTTGTGGAAACGTCCCTGTTTAGGTTGTCATGACAAACCAGCATAATGAGTGCACGGCTGGCGAGTGCGCTATGGAGGGGGCCTGTGGCTTTGGTGCTCCAGAGTCGGATGGAGTGCCCGTGTGCCATGAGCAGCTCTCGCCCTCTATGGTGTCATCGGAAGGGTGCTGTGAGCTTAATGACATGGGGCATCCAGGGGGTCAGTGTGGAGATCGCCAGACTGGTCACGTCGTGGAGGAGGTTGTGGGGTCTCATCAGGCTACGCGGAAAAGACCTTCAGAAGTGGACGGTCTTGGCAAGTACTGTGTTCTCCCGAAGAAGAAGTGTGACCGGTCTTGTGTGTAATGCGGATTGGAGGACTGTCAGGTTGGGGAGTACTGTGACAGATGTGCCTCATTTCTGTAAATTTTGGAAGAATTTGATCCTGACCTATTTGAATTTTACGTGGGAATGAACCGACTCACATTAAGTGAGGATTAACGGTTGTGTTGTGTTTGAGGCCTGTATGAGTGGTGAGGGTATTTGTGTAGTGACCTCTATTGTAATTGTTCCTGTTTGGGTCTGTATGGCGGGAGTGATTTCGGTATGTGTAGTGGCCCTGTCATATGTGTAATTGTTGCTATTTAACTGAATATTATTTTGCATGTTTTCCTTTGCAGGGGAGGGCGAAGTTTTCCGGAACTATGGACATATGTGGACTTTGGAACAGTTCATGTAATGGTTTAATTTGGTTCCCGGGTTCCGTGATAGATCTGTGATTCCTTTTCTGTAATGCATTGTATGTTTTCATTTGCATAGGAGGGCGAAGGTTTCCAGAACTATGAACACATATGGACTCGGATAGTTCATGTAATAGTTTAATTCATTTTTCCTTGCAGGGTAGGGCCAAGTTCTCATGATATAGGATTTGTGATTCTTGCCGTATGCACTTCATGTGAATGCATGATATGGTTAAGTGCATTCGAGTGTTGGGAGTACGTGTGTATGTACCTCCTGTGTGATTTTCTTGCCAAAATGTTGTCTGAGTAGTGTTCTGTGTTGGAACACAGTGGGCAGCCGGTGGGCCTGGCTGTTTTGGGGTACAGTTGTGACGTTCTTAAAGTAACGGTTAGGTGTTATCAGTGTGGCCCGGGGTTACAATGTGAGTAAGCAGGGTTGGAGGAAATGGCCTGGGGTCACAGTGTGTGTGTCGGTCGCATCAGTAGCAGTGGCGTAACACAAAATGTGGGGGCCCCCCTGCGAGCCATGCTGAGGGGGCCCCCCAACTCGGCAACAAATCACGGGTTGCGCCACACTCTGGGCCGGCCTAGACTGTCACGCTTGCACAATACGCATGAACGTGCTGCTGAAGGGGTATGCCGCACACTGCACTAGGAAAAAGATATAAATATGTGTTTTAATGCAAAAAACAGCACAGTTTCTGAGATAAATTGGCTATAAAGCCAGAGTGTTTGCAATTGTTTTGTAGGGTAACACAATCCAATACCTGCAAGTCACCAAGAGTGCACAGGAACATTAATGCTTCCAACTGGCTGCACAATGTAGACCAGTGTAAACACGTAATAACATTATAGTACAGAATGCCAGGCCACATTTAGACATACCTAGACTGTTTTCAGCAAAATGCCAGTCAAAGCAATAACACTCATCAAGAAGAGAGCACACAATAAAGCATGTGTCTCCATGGCCTCGAACAACACGGCCAAACTCTTTAAAATCTGCAAGGAACTGGTCAATCCTGTTGTGGTCTATACCTCTTCTGTTCCCTCCCATGCCCTCTGTACAGCTCTGGCCTCTCATTTCTCTGCTAAATCTCAGGACATCCTGTCCTCTATGTCCTCTTCCTCTCTCGGCCCATTTTGGCCATCTCTTCTCTCCTCCTCCTTTTTCCTCTTTCTCTCTGACAACACCTGACGAGGTTTCTAGACAAGTCCGATCTATGAAAGTGTCGTCCAAACAGGTGCTCCGCTGCTCCTCCAGAACCATCAAAGCCCATATTGACACCCTCACTCCAGCCTTGGCCGATTTCTGTAATCACTCTTTCGCCACTGCAATGTTCCCCTCTCCCTTTGAGCACTCCCTTGTGCACCCACTCCTCAAGAAGCAGTCTGCTGATCCTACCTGCTGGAAAACTATCGCTCAATCTCCACCTTTCCTGAGCAAACTCTTGGAAAAGCTTGCCATCTCCCAGCTTACTCTCCACACTGAATCTGTTGGTTGTCTCCATGACCATCAGTCTGGCTTCAGAGCTGCCAGAGGCATGGAAACTGCTCTCCTTAACACCTGTGCTGCTCTCTAACCTTGATTCCAGCATTCCTTTTATTCTCATCCTTCATCTTTCCTCTGCTTTCGACAGGGTCAACATCGCCATCCTGATCAATCGACTCTGTGAGAACCTGGGCATCACAGATCAGACCCTAGAGTGACTGACCTACTTCCACTTGGACCGCCACTCCGCTCCCAGGTCGATCGTGGTCCCATTCCCTCCGCCACCTCTCTCTACCTGTGGCATTCCCCAGGGCTCTATCCTCTCACGCTGGTTTTTCAACCTCTACTTGGCCACTTTGGCCTCCCTGATCTCTACCTTATCCTCTAACTTTCAGTGTTGTGCGGATGACTCAGCTTTCCTTCAGGCTCCCCTCATCCTCCTCTCCTCTCTTGCTCATTCCTGACTGTCTATCCACGATTCAGGATTGGTGCGCCTCCAACAATCTCTGCCTTAATGCCAGTAAGACAGAGATCCTTCTCATTGGGACCCTTGCCACTGTGTTTCCTCTCTCACTATAGCAGACCACCTTGGGCCCTCTTCCTTTGCCTTCCTGCGAGGCAAAAAACCTTGGTGTCATCTTCAACGCCACACTCTCTTTCTCTCCTAACATCTCGGACATCACCAAGAAGTCCCACTACCAGCTGCTCCTCCTCAAAGGGACTCTTCCCTTTCTCACTCTCCACCAGAAGCTCACTGTCTCTAAGCTGGACTACTGCAACAGCCACTTTCTCAATCTGTCTTCCTCTAGTCTCCGTCATCTGCAAATAATCCAGAACAGGACTGCAAGACTTAGCCTTGGCCTCAAGCCCTGGGATTGTATTTCTCCAGCCCTGAAATCTCTCCACTGGCTGCAAGGATCAAGTTCAAGAACCTTTGCATTGCCCACAAGGCTTTCTGGGGCCAGTGCCAATACTAAATCCAATGCTCTCTTCCAAAATACCTTCTTTCTCTAACCCTTCACTCAGCTACCTCCAACTCTCTAAGGCTTAGACATTTCTCCAGGCAGAGAGTGGGGGTAGACCTCTCTCCTCTGCTGGTGCCTCCAACTGGAATGGCCTCCCTGCCCCTCTCAAACTTGAGGCGGACAACCTGAAGTTTCGGAAGCAGCTAAAAGCTTTCCTCTTCTCTGCTGCTTTCGCTCTCTCTCCCCCCCTGCTGACCTACCTGACCTACCTGTCTGCTGTACTGACTGGCTGCTTGGCTACCCTCAGAGTCTCTCTGAGTCCAGGCTCTTTCTTGATTGGTCACCCTTGCACTGCCTCCGGGCCTACCATGCACTTAGGGGCTGTAACTGTAACCCTGCAGTCCATTGTTCTCCTTGCACAACCAATAGCTGCTCTGCCCTGGCTGCACTTACTGAGAGCATTGCTGCCCTGTTTTCCCCTCCCCTCTCACTTGCACTTCCCTGCTCCCTTTTCCCTTGCACTTCTCGTTCTCACAATGACACAAGGCCTAGTGAGATCGTTTGTCTTGTCCTCCCTCTATCATCCCTCCCTTGTGTACACTTGTGTACAGGCGCATTATAAATGACTTGAATCACATCATATCATTTTATCATAGATGCCCAAAAAAATATACAATGCCGCAGTAAGAAATGGCTAGACTGGCAGCACCCAAATGCCAATCTAGCCAGGTAATTAAAGTTAGCAGGACTACTTTATCAGAAATGTCCAGTTAAAAGAAAGTCATACCAAACTGAGGAATGACTAGACTGGCTAAATCAAAATGCCTCTCTAGCCACTAATACCACATATCATGCCTGCTTAGCCTGGACATGGACAACCATTATGATTTATCACACAATCCTGCCCCCCCACACATCCACTCTCCCTCCCACCCACCACCCCAACCTCCACAATCAGCTCCTTGGCCCAGAATTACCTCTGCGTCCCTCTTCCTTGTCCCAGAGCTTTCGTATGAGGCTCCTTGCCTCATAGGTAAGTACTGGGATGAGGAACAGTGGGACTAGGAGTGATGAAGATTACAGGTAGCTAAATCAGGCATTACCTCCATGTACCTCTACCTCTTCCCAGTACTTTTGTATGAGGCAGAGTGCCTCAAACACACGTACTGCCTCGTATATAAGTACTGGGACGAGGAAGAATAGGGCTAGGAGTAAGCAAGGCATTAAACACAAGTAGTAGCGCAACACCATTGAGTTGACTGGGCTTCAGCACTACCCCCCCTGACATTTTGGGCTATATTGACTCAACTTGGCTAACCTTTAGAGCAGTTGCCAGACCGAACAGGACACAGATTTTAAACGGCACCTGGTTTTTGCTGTTAACAAGAACCCAGCAATTACCAACGTAAAGCATTTCACTGTTAGTACCTGCATTCAAATGCCACATTGTTTAGGCGATTGAAATCGTGATGTGGGTTTAGTACTTGCATGCCAGGGGAGTGATTGGAAGGGTAGAGAGGGAACAGGAGACTTATAGGAGAGAGTTAACTGCTTGTAACATTGAATCTGCACTAGAATAGTCTCATTAAAATGCGTAAATAATTTGGATGCGCCCACACAAATAAGTTTCCCCCTCCCCACCGCATGTGAAGTTAGCGCCTCTCCCAACATTTGAAGGGTTAGCCCCCCGAAATGAAGGTTTTCTTGTGCCCCTGTACACAAGCACACACACCATTCACCTTATACACACCCAGTCATCCACACATTTAAGTGTGCACCCTTTCACCATACACTCACACAGGTAGCCACCTATACATTTATGTGTGCACCCTTTCACCATGCAGGCACACCCCCACAGCCACCCATACATTTAAGTGTGCACCCTTTCACCATACACACACAGGCAGCCGGCTATACATTTGAGTGTGCACCCTTTCACCATAGACTCAGACACGCACACCTCATGGAGTTGAGGGGGGGCCCTATTACTTAAAAAAGAAATTGGGGCTCATTACGGGTCCAGCGGTAACCGTGCCGGTGCTACCGGCGGGTTACCGCCAGACCCATAAAAAATTACTATGGCCTGACTTCCCGGTGCCACCGTGCTATTTCAAGTCCGGCGGCTGGGAAATCAGGTGCCGGTAATTTCGTTAAACCCCAGACTCCACAGGAATGGGGACACAGAAGCACCTGCACCATTGTTAACGGTGCCGGTGCTTCCGTGACAGGTCTGCCTACCGTGGCTGCTGTGCCTGGCAGGGTCAGACCTGTCGGGCACGGCAGCCCCACCAGGCAGACCTGTAATATGCCGGTCCGGAAACAACAGTGCCTGTAAGCTTACCAGCACCGTTGTTTCCGGACCGGCATGGTCAGAATGAGCCCCATTGTTTCTTTTTTAAGTCACTATAGCTTCATTAAGAAATTATTTCAGTTAAGGACCGAACCATAATCAAAATAATTTCTTTATGATGGCTGAGTGGCTTCAAAAACAAACAATTTCTTTTTGAAGGCATAGGGTTCCCCCCTCCCCCCACCCCATGACATGGAGGCCTCCAGCCTAGGGTCTTCCATGTCATGGGATACGGGGGCCCTCAGACTTCAAAAAGAAAGTTTCTTTTTGTAGTCACTCGGCCTTCATAAAGAAATTATTTCTGTTACAGAAATGTTCTTTATGAATGCAGAGTGAATTTCAAAAGAAACTTTTTTTTTTTAGATTTTTTTTTTTTTTTTTTTTTTTTTTACTGGGGCCCTCTCCCAGCCATGTGCTGGTGGGGCCCCCCACACCGCGGGCCCCCCCGCACCGCGGGGGATGCGGGGGCCCCTGTTACGCCAGTGATCAGTAGTATGCGAGTGCTGGTGGCAGTGGCCTGGGGCCATGGTGTGGCAGTGGCCTGGGGCCATGTTGCGTGTCAGTCAAATCAGTGGTATGCGAGTACTGGTGGCAGTGGCCTGGGGCCATGGTGTGGCAGTGGCTTGGGGTCACGGTGTGTGTCGGTCGCATCAGTGGTGTGCGAGTGCTGGTGGCAGTGGCCTGGGGCCATGGTGTGAGTGGAGTGGCAGTGGTTCAGTGTCACAGTTGGTGGAAATTTACAACAGCGTTGTGTTGTTTGGGCGGCAGTGGCCTGGGGCCGTACGGGAGGTCATGGTTTATTGGTAGATAGAGATCTGTGTTTGTTGTTAGTTCTCCTTTTGTGTACCAGTTGGGGTACTATACTTCCCTTTTTGTGTATCTCGTGTTTTATTCTTGTGCCTGTTTTCGGTCGTGGATGGCCGGGTGGGTCCATTGACCAATTGGTTAGTGCTCCGGTGTGGCAGGCCGGAGGCCCCGGGGGGCAGCCTGGGGTGGAAGGAGTATTGTGCACAGAAGGGTAGGTTGGCTATACATTGTGGTGGTCGTTAGTTGTTGTAGTTTGGTTGTATCACCTGGGTACAATGATATGTATGGGCCATTATGCGCTCTGTTTTAATTATCAAAGAGTGGTCTTTTTTGCAGTTTCCTGACCCGTGGGTGTAGCAGTGTTTTGTGTTTCTCATTTTGGTTGAGTGTGCAGCATGGTGGACACATGTTGTGCATTCAAAGGTTTGTTCTCAAAGAAACTATCGGGGGGAGAAGTGTAGTAACTAGTGTTATGTTTTCTGGTGCGAGTACACGTGCGTTCCCATAATCGGAATGTTGGTGTGGGAATGACTTGTGTGGGGCTCGTGAGTGGACGGCTCGTGAGTGGACGGTTGGGAGTTTGCCTGCCGGGTGGGACTGCCAGTGTCTCTTCCAGGTCTCTTCTATACTGCTGGAGATGTAACATATGAGACAATAAAGACACGTTACGATCTTACCTGACTTAACCCCATCATTACTACAGTATTCTTGTTCAGAGGAGAATTGCCTAGCATTTTCGGTGCTGGACTGCCCCTGGGCAGGACAAAGACTGATATGTTTGGGATATTTCTTCTCTGTGAAAGATAGTGAGCTGAAGACTCTGGGTAAGTCTCTTGTAACCAGGACTAATGTCTGGCAGAGGGACTCCCAGGACCCCCTTGTTAATTTGCATATTTAAGTAACTTTGGGTCTCACCCTAAATTACTAGGGGAATTCAGACGTGGACCCCTTGCTCACTATTCTTAGAGAGGCACAGCTCCATCCTACTGATGAGGTCCAACCAGACCGAAACACGTGTCTGGAGTTGCTGTTGGTACTCTTGTTCAAAGGAGAATTGCCTAGCATTTCGGTGCTGGACTGCCCCTGGGCAGGACAAAGACTGATAAGTTTGGGATATTTCTTCTCTGTGAAAGATAGTGAGCTAAAGACTCCGGGTAAGTCTCTTGTAACCAGGACTAATGTCTGGCAGAGGGACTCCCAGGACTGACCCCCTTGTTAATTTAGACATGAAGCACACATGCACTTCACATGAAGAACACGTATTTATCCATGAAGAATATTTTCATAGCATCCACAGACATGAAGAACACTAACATGATCAATGTATAAGGTGAATGTAACATGAACGATACGTGAATATAGCTCACTAACATAAAAACAAGAGTGTAATTGGGTAGCCATCTTCTTAAAAATGAAAGCTGCAGCAGTCTTCAGAATGGGCTGCCTTAACAAGCCTGCAGATGGAACAATTCCTGCATCTCTACCAGTCAGACTGCTGCCAAGGACCTCGCCGTGGTGAAGAACAATCTGACAGTGTGCACTTGCCTCCTTTGCTGGGAACCCAAGAACAAGAACTGATTTATTCCCCAAGACCCCCGGAGTGGAACTCACAGCTTCCTGGGAACCATCTCAGCCAAGAACTCTGTCTTTCCTTGCATTGAACCATTTGAACTGTTGTTGAGCTGGGTTCACCACATCTCGAACCAGTAGGATCCAATGGAGCTGCCTTTGGCACTCGCTAAGTTCTTCTAAGTTGAACTGCACGTTCACATGTGTGCACCACTGCACCAAGCTAGCTGCCTCAGCTCGAGCATATTGCATCGGCTGCCTTCTACTCGCGCTTGCCCCGCCACTATATCCACTAACGATGGTCATCACCAGTCGAATCTCGATCCAACCTTGGTGGATCCTGGAGCTGTGACCATTGGACACTGCATCAAACTGAACCTGCGCATGCAGTTGCCAGCACCTTTACCGTCTACTCAACCACCTAACCAATCTTAGTGGCCCTCACGATCCACAATTCCTCAAACACTTCATCGATCCGATCCTGTGGACCAGCTCATCCAGTCTCCACTCTCTTCGAACTAACCGTCAAACTGACCCTGGTGACCCTCATGATTCGTTTGCCTTCAAGCATCGCCTTTGAACTGCAACAAGCTCCCGTTTGACCCAGCTTGACACTGCACCCCATGTAGGACAACGCGACTGCCGCACCCAAACAGTCTCTAACCACATGACCAGTACCAAACAGCCAGGTACGCAGTAGTCAAACTGCCAAGAAGGTACTATTGTCCCATAACTGCCTCCTTGGTCCATTTTGGGCCCTAGAGACTCGTTAGGTCACTTGTGAACCTTTTTCCTCAAGACATAGGGCCTGATTCATGGAACGGTTTCCTATGGGATTGCGCCATTATAAAACACTTCCATGAATCAGGCCCATAGGGGGTCCTTATATGTTTCCAGGTGCAGGTAAAATTCTGGTAAAAGTGGCGGTAATACCGCCACCAGCAATTTTCCTGCACTGGGAAACTTCTAGTTTACCAGTGGGTGTCACTTATTTACCTCCAGCCAAGAGCTGGAGGTAAATCAGACTCCCACCAGCAAAAAACAGCCAGAGTTACCGGTACTGGTAATACCGGTGCCGGTAATTCAGGTAATTCCCCCATGGAGTCCTATGTAACTCCATACAATGGGGAATTACAGGTATTCCCACTGCCTGTAATATCCCAGTAATGCTGGGATATCAAGCAGCGGGAATGCTAATTCCATTTGGCGATATCTCACCGGATTTACCAGCAGGAAACCCTTAATGACCCCAATATCCTTTTTAAAGAATATTGCGGTCGTTGAAATTGACTATCACCCCTGTATTCTGACCTAGAGTGCTGCATTCTCTCTTTTCTTGCATATTCTGTTATTTCCACAGAGGTGGAATTTGTAAAGTTTTTCTATTTAGTTTTCTTACAGATGGTATGTTTAATTAAAGTATATATATATTTGTATAGAACCCTGATTGGAAATTTCCCTTTATTTTGAGCTGCAATACTTAGCTGTTTTGGGTCACTACTGAATCACATTTGCACCTCTCTTAAGTGTATAAATCCCACGATGCCCGAGGGCAGTTGTGCGCTTTAAAAATGCAAATAAATAAATAACCTGCCCATGTTACCACAAAAGGTAAAGGAGGTACATCTCTTGACTGTCTGTTTTACCTTTAAGATTGGGATCGCTGTTGGTTTGTAGAAGTGTGAGGGCTAAGTAGGTGGTTTATTCATTGCTCAGCCCCATACTCCTGCACAGCCAAATTCATTGAATGAAATCCTTGCTGCCTAACTATTATCGAAGCCCAAAGACCTTTGGTCTCCGACTGCACCCTTAAAGCAGGGGAGAAACAACATGATGGATGGAGAGCCTTCAACACCTTGTGGACCCCACCCACCAACCAATAGGGCTCCACAACAATGAATGGTCTCAATATCACTTTAATCTTTTATGAATCCTAGTGGCACAAGATTCAACTCATAGATGTTCAAATGCCAGAGAGCACAGCTCCTCTAGCCAAGGCTGAAGCGTTCACATCCGTGACCATCATGATAGCAAGGGTTTTTCCCATAGCTGTGTGGATCCTTGGTTAGGAGGGCAATTCGATCCATTAGCAAACGTATTTAATAATTTGTGTCAGCCCTCCTTGGACCAGACACAATGGGTCTGAGGTGTAGTGGTTGCCCTCTAGGGGATCTCCGTGTGACACTGGACTGAGAGGATGGAATGACGTAGTCCACATGAATAGACTCTTACTTAAGAAAAAACCATTGGCTACCTGGGTACGAACCTCGAATAGGGACTATTAGATTGAGGATGAGACTTGTAACCCGAGGTAGAAATGCGCTAACAGCCCCCGTTACATCTAATTTAAGTATTCCCAGTACAGGTCCTCAAAAGAATTGCCAACAAATACGTGCCCTCTCCCCTTTCCGAAGGTCACGTAGAGAACGTGGTGACATGCATGCTACTTCAGCCCTCATATATCCCAGTACCATCTTTTGCTTACAAACATCAATTGAGCAGCCAAGAATTGTTGGTGCCTAGGCACCCTGTACACTGGAGCAAAGGGTGCAACTGCCCCTCCTGTTCTTCACTTCTGGAGGTCGAGACCCCACTTACCCCAGCAAAAATGTCCAGAGTGTTAGGCCCTCGAGTGAATGTCAACATTACTGGACATGCAAAGAAGAGACCTGCCTATGTGTCGCCTGCACATCTGATGCTGGATTCCTCGCACCCAAGAGACAAGACCCAAGGCTGACTGATGCTGAGTTCACAGAGCCAGACATGGTGAACTCTGGGAGACAACTCATGAGTCACGAACTAGAAAGTTAGCTTAGTTGGAAGACACGTCGATGCGGATATCTCAACTGTTCCGAATGCCTGCAAATGAAATGACATTTAAGGGCTCTCTCACTGCGAATATTCGTTTGCATATAATTATAGTGGTAAAAGGAAACGAAATCTCTGTAGTTCCCTTCCTCCCCTTCCTGGCAGTTTCCATAGCATTTCCCCACCTGGGCACACACAGATCATTCTTACATGCTTGGCATGAGCCCAGATCACCAAGCATCAATGACAGACCTTTTCCGTCCATCTGTCCACACTGCATAGCTGCACCTGAAGTCTGAACCTCTTAACGCTTGGGAGGAGGAACAAGTCAAACCTACACTTTACTTTAATCAATTTATAATGCGCACTGGTGACCCCGAGGCTTAAGGACGCAGAACAGATGACTCAAAACAAAAAAAGACATCTCATGATGGACACACGACAGTGCCCCATTATGTAGGTGCCACCTTTTTGCCTCTTCCTCAGTGGAAACAACATTCTGTACCCTGTCAGGAATAACTAGGCTTGTGCCACATACCCTAGCAGACCTTCCCAATGAAAGATGGCCGCCTGGTGTGCTTGCACCCACCAGCTACAGTCCTGTTCCCCAAGGCTCCACCATCTCTCCTAGGTTTCTTAACATCTGTATTGCACCTCTCTCTGCCTTAAAGCCCCCTTTTCTCGCTCTTTTCAGTCCTATGCCAATGACACTCAAACTTCCAATGACACTCAAACTTGAGGGTGACCTTTCTGCAGTGACTAGGCAGTTTGCATGTTGCCTCTCGTGTGTCCATGTCTGAATGTTCAGAACAATCTGTCTGAATGTGGCCAAGACCAGAAACATCTGTCTGGGCTCTCTTTTTCTCAAGTCTTTCATTAGGAGAGGTGGAGATATGGCGATAATACCTGATTGACAAGGTGGGATTAGAGAGAGGCTGCACTCAGCGAATTTCTAGTTCCCATATCTTCAGTCTATGCGTGCCCTCTGTGTGGGCAGCATTACTTGCCACCATGGAAAGGTGTGACTTGATGATGTGAGAAAGGAGTGGTCTGGCATGTACGGGTTGCTAGCTGCTGCTCTGCAAAAACATATCCACATTCTTGAGTTCATTCCAATCATTGTACGAGGCAGACTGCTCTCAGGCATTTCTGCTGTCACGTGGTGTGAACTTTTAAATGCATGGGTAAAAACCCAACGCTGGTCTAGCGGGAAATGATGCGACGTTGTGACAGGTCTCGGAAAATCGCCAAAGGGCTGGACACAGCCTGTCACACTCCAGTCTAAGCGAAGCTGTGAGCAAATAATGAGGCACTTGCCTTATAGCTGTGTTTCCCTTCTGCGCATTGTATTTACAACGTGGAAATAAGCCTTGGGCAGCACAGGGTGCAATGATGTCAGACAGGGGAGTTGCTAGGTCTGGAAAAGACCCGGGGCTAAGCTGATGTCAGAACTGCTGGGACTGGGGGCTTGCTAGTCTTTTGGCTGTAGCTCCTGAGATTCTATCCGGGGCTACAACCAAAAGATCAGGGGCTATAGTCCCCTTAGCCCCCCCCTAGCAACGCCCCTGATGTCAGAACTGGAACTTTGGGGCCTGTCAGTGACCAAGTTGGAGTTTTCTGTCGATTGCAGGACTGTTCACTGTGATTGAATTATTTTCATTGACTACCAGACATGATGTACATAAGACGCATTACAGAGGGCTGAGAACAGCCCTTGCTTAGGCCTATTCACAACATAGGATGGCTGCCTGAGTGAGAGGACATATCCGCCAGGCGATGGAGAGGGATCATAATGCGCCTCACTTCGAGCCAGAAATGACAACTAACCAATCCACTAACAATGTCCCCCTCTGCATACACCTCTCAAACTCCAAACCAAACACAACCACAAACCTACAGCACAGCAAACCGCACAAACTTCACTACATTGCAACAACAAAACATAAAACACACATAGACTCACACAACAGTACACGATGACTACCGGCCGCAAACCTCCCCAAGCCCAGCCAATGGACCCACCGGGCTGAGTCCGCCAACAGCACATCACTGCCCCCATGCACTTTTCCAGTTTCCTCCCATTAACTCACCCTTCCTTTTTCCCCTCTTTCAGAGCCGCTAGAGCGCCAGGGGACCACTCCGGTGGTGATAGTGCGCGGTACAAATGTCCTTTAACATTAACAATGAGACGTAAAGTAATAATAATATAATGAGACCGGGAACAGGGACCGTGAAACCATAGTTAAACGGTTATTTCAGGAAAAAATATAAACCATGACAAGCATTTCATAACTATCATTTACACATTAAATGTATAAATCTATATGTATATAGGACGCACCGTTTCTGACATATTTGCACTGCAATGAACTGCACCACGCCAGGATGAGGCAACAGGTGGGAAGAGCAAACGGAAGGTCTGGCAAATGTTCAATTGCCGCAAATCACAGCGGCATATGATGCTATAGAGCTGCTTTATGCATGGCAGGCAGTCCAGAGGGGGTTAATGCAATGAGAGCACACATAGGGGTGTGAAATAAAAACAAGCATAACTGGATTGGTCCATTGGCATCTTAGTCTTCTCTCAATGTTTAGCCTACCCCAATGACTCTGTGATCCTCACACCAAGATAATTAAAGCATTTCACCACGTTGCCACGGAGCAGCAGGTTTTCCCTGCTTTCTTGCCCCCCCCCCCACTACCCTTACATTGGATTTCACACAATTGTGGCTAGGTGTGTGAGAACTATAATAAATCCCCAGATTCTGAGACCAAGAGCCACGGTCCCCTATTAACAAATTCAAAAATAGAGAACTTTACCAGAAGTTCACAACTATCGCTCGACTAACCAAGAACTGATTCTCAGCATGAGTGTTGGTGGACCACTTTCCGCATGAAAATTAGATTTCTCAACTTCAACCAACTCTCACTAAAGCTGAACCTTAACTGAGCCACACCAGCTGACCCTTAACTATGCGGTTAGTTGAGCCCCAGTGAGGACTGGTAGAGATGTTTACATTCAAATTAGATTGCTCAACTTCAACTAATGTTCACCGAAATTGAGCCTTCAATGAGCTTCGTTGCAGTTAAAAACAGTTGAGTGTTAATTAAGCGTCACAGGTAGAGCCTTAATAGATCTTCACCCTGTACTGGGCATTAAGTAAGCCTTCGCCCTGCTCACTACAGCTGAGCATGAGTTGTTCCTCAATGTATCTATCCTGCTAGAGGCAGAATGAGCATTAGCTAGTATGGACCTACTGACTCCCCCCACCATCCTTCCCTTGCCCCTTCACTTTCACTCACTTTATGGCGCCAAACCCACCGCGCCCTTGTGTGCCTCCCCCACTCCATCACACATTGCAACCCACGCTTCCTATTGAGGTTAAAATACACACCTCACCCTGAATAATAGCTGCTAGGAGACCAAAGTACAATAGCTCACCACTACCAACCACCCAGTAACCCACCGTGACAAAGAATGTATTGGTTGTCCCTCCTTCTCATTTTGTTTCCTGGGGTGATTGATGTTTTTCCATCAGGGTGCCTCGCCTCTGGAATGCACTACCAGCTGAGTTATGGAATTATTCCTCCATTGTTCGTTTTCGAAAAAAATGAAGACACATTGGGCCTCATTAGGACCCAGGCGGACTTCGCGGTGCTAAATGCACCGCGAAGCATGGCGGAAAGCCGCCGATAGCGCCATGGGGGTTGGCGGATTTACCGCCCCATTCCGACCTCGGCGGAGCGGTAAATCCCCAATCCCCATTCTGCCCTTCCCCATTCCCATTTTTGCCCCATAGGGTATAATGGGAGTGGGGAAGGAGTTAATTACGCCACCGTAAAATACGGTGGCGTAATTAACAACGAGGTCCCGTAGCGCCATGGTTTTCTCCGCCTGGTAAAACCAGGCGGAAAAGGCCGCCATGGCGCTACGGGAACTCGTAGTATGGCGGAGAGGTACGCCATGCACTACGCTGGCGTAACACCCTCTCCGCCAGGGTCCTAATGAGGCCCATTGTGTTCAGTAATTTCCTTGTTTTTCTCTCTGGTAATGTTTTAAGCGGTCATTAACATTGAACACCTGCGCACAGATGCAGGTTCCTGCTTGGTTCCGTGAGGGTATGAGCACTATAAATCATAAATCATCACATCACAACATTCACCAACAGTGCAATCATCAAGGACAAGTTTTCTAAAAAAGCTAGGTTTTATATAAAACTAGTGTAGCAACACCTTTGGATTGCAAACAGTATACACATATTGTGATATCATTATTTATGCACTGGTACTACTTAGTTGTGAGGTACTTCAGAATGTAATTGCCCATCTACAGCTTGGCTGAGACGCGGAAGACTTACCCTACTAGAGTAGCATTCTTAATTCATGGCTTTGCGAAAGACTTTGCTAGCCATGTTTAATTCAGTCAGCACATACATTTCCGGAGCCACAAATAGTAGTTTAAATGGCGTTTGTTGAAGAGCAGATAACCCCGCACTAACCCCATGCTCCCACGGAGTCATTAACCCATCCACCATCTTCTTTAAGACATTAACACGTTCTCTGTGTCTTAATTAGCCACACCCTAATTACAGCCTCCAGGGATTGTGGAACACGATACCGATATCCGTTGTGCATGCCTGTTTCATTAGCCACAACCTTAGCACCCCCTTTGGTAATTTTCAGGCTTGTTTTGAGTCCATATTGTCCTGGACTTGGGTGGTTATTGGTTATTGGTTAAACAACATTCAATTTGGGCTCCCAAATCCCTGCTTAAGCAGGTACAGTAGTTCACCTTCCATTTTTTAAGGGTTTTATCTTTCTAAACTCACTCTTCTGCACTCACCATCAGCAAAGCTGATGGGTATCCTGAAGTTTGCCAACCTTGGTACATCTGTGGCTGCGTCCTCTAAGACTGTTCACATTCCATTATTATACATGACTAAACATAGAGGGGCCACATACATCCTTGTCACACCCCGCTTTCATTTCTTTAAATATGAATTGACATTCTCTTTTTGAGCATGTTGGTCACATGCAAAATTCTTGTTTTATAGGCCATACTTTGCCGCAACAGACTTCTGGAAAGCCTCAACTTATCTGCGGAACAGCCATAAATAAGATGTACATTAAGGGCCTAGTGCTAGATGTAGAACCTGTCAATATGGGATAGGCACCCTCAATCAGGGCTACGAGGGCATTTGCCAGAGCGAGTACTGCCCCCGATGGACAGTGAGGGAGTTGGGAGAGCCCGTCTGGCCTGGCTGACTGTACACAGTACTACTGCCAATCACCCCATAGCTGCCATTTAACATGGTGGCCAGTGCCATTCTCCCTGTCCTGTAGGACTGCAGTTAACAAAGTCCTTGCAGTGGATATCCGTCTCCATAGCTCACCAGAGGAGAGAGGTGGCTATGAGCAGACATGCAGTAGAGCCCCACATCAGTCAGGCTGGATTCAAATGCTCCATTCTGCGCAGATACAATCATGTATATTAACTATGATTGTACTGGGCCCACATTGCTTGAGCCCGCAGACACGCGCACAGAAAGTGGGCGGGGCCTAAGGCTAATTTTATGTTCTCTGATGCCTGGAACTCAGCCCATGGGGACAACACAGGCATCAGGTGGTCCGGGGAACCAGATGACACAGCAAACCAACCAAGGGGAAAGGGTGGATAAAAGAGGGCATAAATATCATGTAAGTGTGGGCTGTTTGGGTAAGGTCAAGGGAGGAGAAGGTTGACCAAGAGTAATTGTAGAAGCGTGTTTAAGGTACTGTTTGGTGAGAGAAAGTGATTCTTGGGGGTGAGAATGTGTGTAAGACGAGTGAGTGAAACTAAGGAGAGAGTAGGGATGTGAGTAAGAGTCGCTAGGAAAGGTAACTGAGGGGGTGAAAGGAGGGTCACAGTGGGAACGGAGAGTAGCAGTAGGTGAGTGCAGTGGAGCCTATCGGGAGTATGGGGTTAATGGGGGGCAGTAGGTGAAGAGGGTTATAGAGAATAGTGGGAGTGGAGAGTAGTTGGTGGTGAGAGTGATAGAGACTAGTGGGGCTGGAGAGTAGTGGGCAGAGGGAGAAAGGGCGAAGTAGTTGTGGAGGGGGGGAGAGAGAGAAAGAGATAGAGAGTTATCAGAGAGACAGATGAGGGAGCGAGAATGGAGAGATGGTGGGATGAAGAGGGGAGAAAAGAATAAAGAGAGAAGATCAGGGCAGGGAATACAAGGGCATGAGAGGGAAGGGCAAGTGGAATCCCAGCAATTGGAAGGCACCAATTCCTGCTGTTAAGATGATCTTTATTCTTGTGGGACCCCTCTATAGGATCCACCTAGATCTCAGAGTGAGACACATAGATAAGCAGTTTGCCTTTAGGCCATCACAACCAGCCAATCAGCTATTAGACAGTAGTGGGTTGCCAATCTCTAGTGTCTATCTTGGGATTTAGGGACACCTGAGCTAGGGAGAGAAAATGCCAGGTGAGATGAGGGAAATGGATGGCTCTTAGCAGGCCCCTTCTAAATTATTTCAACAGCAATTCTTGAACTGTCTTCAAGAGATGGTGTGTTCTTGAGGCCATCTGTGACATGACGCAAAGCAATTCTTTACATCTACACATTTTCCATGCACGTGTTACAATATTAGAAGAAGTAGGATAGGGTCAGTTGGGGGGAGGGGTAGTGAGAAGGTGGGATATGCCCCTTCCCCAGCTATCAGGTAGACTTTGAGTCAGGTCTTGAACGCTTCCACTGATAGGCAGGCTCTGGTATTCGGAGGAGAGCATTCCAGTGAACAGAGGCAAGCAAAGAGATTGCACAGAAGCGGTAGGAGGTGTGCAGGGACGGGAACATGTTGAGAAGGGAGGAGGATGGCGGAGTTTGAGAGAGTGCGTCCAGAATGATAAAGTCAGCAAGGTAGCGGGGAGCAAGACCATGGATAGATTTGAAGAAGGGCAGTAGGAAAGAGCAATTTTTCATGGGGCGACATCCAGCGCATTGTCGGTATATAGATGTCAGAGAGGATGTTGGTAGTTTGCAGATGGGTGGTGTGGTGAAATTGAAAACTTTGTTTATAGTACAGAATGGGTGCTGAGCATGAGGGTAGAGTGTAGCGCTGTGGATGACTGGTTGGTGAGGTGGGGTGGTTGTTCCTTACAGTGGGGAGGTTGATACTGGCAGCAGTGGCAGTAATGAAATGCTGAATTTTTAGCCCACTGTCATAGCGAACCTCAATGCTGTGAGACTTGAGCGATCAATGGATTTAGGCGGGCAGGAGCGAATGAGATGAGAGGGTGTGGATAGCATGGGAAGTAGGGCGGAAGATCACTTCTGTCTTGGAGGATCTTAACACCAGGCAGCGTAGAGCCATCCAGTGGCACAGCACTGTGTGGTAGTTGGTGATAGGTTCCGAGATAGTAATGGTGAAGGAGGTAAGGAGAAAAGATCTGGTTGCCATTGACAAAGATAGTGTAGTGAATATGATACATTGGGTTAGTACTCTCATCAGAATTCTTTGCTGCACGATTCTGACTATATATCTTTCCCTAAAGGCTGTGGTGGTGGAATTGGTTGTGTGGTTGCCAGAGACTGACATTGTGCACTTTACCGTCTGACAGACTGTATTTGAAAGGCCCTGTGTAAAGTTGGAAGAGTCGCTTTATCTTTCCCTACTGTCTCTGTAACTGTTGCATAGTGCTAAAAGCTGGCCAATCCAATGCGGTTAACTTGCAGTAATTTATAACGGACTCTCCCCTCTCCACCATCTTCACATGCACCCCCAAACCGACGCTGCCATTCTCTCAGGATCTAAAACCTCATCTATTGCAACTTGCCTAACAATTTAACACCATAACACCTGCTCCCCTCCTCCACATCCTATCACTCTGTTATGCAAACACATTTCTCAAATAATGAGCAATGCATTTGTATGTGAATTCAAATGTAAGTGGAAGTAGTATACTGAACTGAGAAAGAATATACGTTTATATGCAGTATTAGGCCCCATATAGTTTAGAGACAAACTTCCTCTTGAATTAAATGCCTGCAGCCAGGATGGAGACATTATTTTGACAACTAATGTTGTATTTGCTGACACATTTTGTATTCTGCTGGCTAAGCAAGTTATATGCTTTCACTGCCAAAAGTATGCCCTTGTGTATTACAAAGAGAAGCAGCGTCACCGAACAATGATAACACAGTGTGAGTCTTAATTGTTTTAAGGGTGCACATCTCTGCTTGTTATCTCTTGAATACTAAAGCATGGATCTTGGGAGGCTAGGATTGCCTGTCCCCACGTGAAAAACACCATTCTGCTCATTTGGATGTCTGAAATCCTCCTTTGTTAATTCATGGAATCTTCTGCTCATTGTTTTGAGCTCAATGTGTTAGAAACCTATAAAAGTGCTGATAAGGGAGCAGAGTAAGTTTAGCGATAGCTTAAGGATTTGCAATGTCCATTCTTGTGTTCAACCTGCAGTGCTGCTATTAAATATTTACCAAACTAACTAAAGTAAACAAATATATTGCCGTTAGATGGCCCATAGCCCTATCACTGGTATTGCTGCATATTCAGAACATTCTAAAAGGAAACCATGGAGTGTCGCCCTATAAAATCCTGACTGTGTGCCTCATGCACATGGCTACTTCCAGTCCTTTGTCGTCACATTGTTTGGATTTACAGTTGGAAGATGATACGATATAGAACTATAGTAAGCCCCCTGTGAAGGCTGTTGGGTCTCTCTAGTCACATGTTGAGGAAAGATTGCCTGAGCCTGCTTAGGACTCTGCCATTCCCTTGAACCCAGGAACTGGGTGTACCTGTAAGTACATTAGAGAATGTTTGCACTGCAGGCTCATTGGTGTGGGCCATTCCAGATCCTCCCCACCACTGAGGCTACCATCACATGCAAGGGACATCTGATACGGGTCCATGCCTCCAACTACTAGAAGGTACAGCCTCCATCTAAAGCATCAGAGTCAACTAGTAGGACTAGCTCTGTTTCTGGTCTGCAGTGCTGTTCGTTTTGCTTGTAAGCCTATATGCTGCAAATCAACCTCTTATAAGCCTGTTTAGACAAAACAGATGTTGGAACTGCACCGAGGATACTGTAGCAAGAAATTCTCTGAGTTCTTAATTGGTTTATCTAGAAAAATCTCCTATTCTTTCTGGGCCTGGAACTTGTCTTAACTGTTGGAGTATTTAACAATACTTGTCAATCACATGGCCCTAATGCCCATATGTCTATAGAAAGCTAAAATACATTTCTGCATACCACTTGGCAATTTGTCTGCATCAAGAATGTTTTCTAACTGCTGGATTTGCGCCCAACTCCTCATTATATAGAGTGGGGCTTTCCAGTGACACTGGTTCCTTTTCTAGGGGGGTGAGATCTGTAGTGATTTTAGATTAATTACCAGAATCAAAGGCCTATGCCTTGTTCCAGTCCTTCTTCACAGATATGTTTTTCAGGTTGCAGTTCATCTAGCTCCTCCTGCCACTTGCTTTCTCTGCTATACTAATGATGGTTCCCTTTTTATGGATACTAGTAAATTCAGATTTTCACTATCCACCAGCACTAATGTTAATATAAACAGTGATTCCTTCTCTTTTGACGAAGGATTTGCTTTCACTAAATGTGGTTACGCCCCCTACCATGTTACCTACTTAAGAAGTGTAATCTTAGCCTATACCTGGCTACCTATGAAAAAAAAAAGGAGTTGTGATGCTGCACTTGTGTTACCTACCATTCAACATTCCTGCCAAAATACCATTAGCTCCAGGCGAAAAAGAAACAATCTGGTAAGGAAACCTTTGTTGAAGACATGGATTAATTAAAACCAGGAATAGGCATCAAGCTGAATCATGATAAAATGCTCAAATTGGCCCTGCTATTTGAGAAAGTGGCAAATGACACCTCTGTGTCCCTCTACATGAGCAAGTGGCTTTGTGCACTATGGTACAGCAAAATTGAATGGCCTTCAATACTACCCTGGCCTTGAAATGAGGCGTATGTACCTTAATTGGATCAGAATGCTGTACATGTATTCCGAATTGCAGAGCTAAGTTAATGAAAACGAAGACCATTATGTTAGTTTGGAGGCCTGAAATCCTCTTTAATGAAATAATCCCCTTGTGGTATTGAAGGGGGGGCCCTCTGAGTGGGGGTAAACGCAAAGGCCTACCAGGGTTAAGGCCTGACCCAGTCCAACTCCTGAGGTATACGCTGACAGCGGACAGGGTGCCAATTCCTGTTCCATCCCCTTTTGTGTAAATCTGTATCTGTGCAGAACCATGTCTCCAGCCTTGCATCGAAGCATGCATCCTTGCCAGTTTTCTCTTTCCATTGTAGACGCAGACACTGAAGGAAAAGGAGCAGAGAAGCTTGGAAACCTAGGAAGAGTCAACTCCATGAGCAGAGCTCCAATGCCGCAGAAACTGGATCACCTCTGTGGAGTAGCTGGGAAGAGAGAGCGAAACACCAACTGTAGCTGTGCAGCAAAACAGAGCAGCTGCACAGCAAGTGGGACCCGTAAAGCTCTCCAGTAATTCTGCATCTAAGGACAATCCACTAGACCACCATGGATTTGAAAGGGGAAGGTTACCACCTGAGGGGGAAGGTTAGTTGAACATACGCAATGGGTCCCCGCCAAAACGACTGCTTGTCCTGTGCTGCCAAATATCCCAGGCTGCAAGCCCACTGTAAGCTAGGGCTAAGACCCATTTTTCAGTATTTCTCCACACATACATGCCTAGGAACGTCAGGGAACAAATGAAATTGGATCGAGACTATTGTCCAACTTTCAAAGAAGGATGGATATATAAACAAGGGACAGGAAACAGGCAGTGTGCGTGTAGCGGGTGAGGTGAGAGGAGGTGGTGGATGGTGACCAAGAGACCAGCAGGAGGAAGGAGAGAGCAGAAGCTTGTCAAGAAGAGTTTTGGATCAGGTGAGACATTGGTTTGGAGTGATAGTGGTTCTGTAGTGTGAGTGTGTGTAATTGTGAGATGTGTTTGTTCAGACAGTAGCATAAGGTGGGAATGTGAGAAGAATGGTACAGTGTGCAAGGAGTTGTCTATCAGTGTACTTCTTATTCCTCTTTTTGGACTCCTCTAGACAACTATAGGCTTTCTTTTGATTTTCCGCTATAGTATGCAATAAAGTGTCCATGGTTGGTATATTAGTGAGAGGCAAACCTACCGGGGTAGCTGTTTGGGATGTATCCCTGAAGAACAATAGTAAGGATTCATATAGATAGCTGAGTGAATGGATTTATTATATGCAAACTCAGCTATGGATAGTAATGAAATCCAGTTTTCTTGGTTGCTGGAGGAATAACACCTAAGATATTGTTCCATGGTATGGTTAAATTGCTCGGTTTGGCCCTTTGTTTGTGGGGGATATCCTAAGGAAAGGGCTCTCTGTATGCCCAATAATGTACAAAAAAGCGGACCAGAATTTGGAGGTGTATTGTGAGCCTACCGGGCAGGTGGATACATACTCCTTGACATCAGTCTTCACGGTTCGCCACCAGAAAGTGCATAGTATTAATTCTAAGGTAGCCGTTTGTCCCCTGTGACAATCTTACTGTCATGACACCAAGACATCACTCTTCATTGAAGAGGAGCTGAAGGAATGACAAGCAAGTCATCAAAAAACAAAAGATCTTCGTTGGTATGCAACCATCTAGAAAATCTCTTTTGAAGTGCTGGTTTGTAGCCCACAGTGACTTCTTTAACTCAGCTTAAAAATGTATCGATAACGAGTACAAATAGTTTGTTCATAAGCACCTTTTCCATGGTAGTCATCTTATACCTTTGTTCTTCACATATCCGAGACATGGATCAGCGACCACATTTGGCTACCAGAAGTGTGGGTTAAGAAGAAATTATACTGGGAAAACAAATACACCTCACAGGCTTGTCTGCTGTTATTAGTAAACATAAGGGATAACCCTAAATACCAGGAAGGCCCAAAAGGGCATCAACAAGTGGTAAATAAGAGGGGCCTGGCCTTCCCATACACTTTTAATGGCAAATTTCTGATTCTAGTGTGCCTTCATAAAAACGAGGAAGAGGCATTCATCAAATTAGCCTCAAAGGAAAGATAACGTGGAACCCTATAATTGCCCTGGGTGTTCAAATTAATTAACCATGGTGAGCCATATTAGCATAGAGAGCACCAACAAAGGGGTACATCTATAACCGGCCACTGCTTGACTTAGTAACCGTTATTTATTAAAGAAATGTTGTGTTTTTTTATTTTTTGTTTTCCAAGAAGAACAAAATTCATACGGGAAACAAAGTTCATACAATCATGAATAGAGCAGAGAGCAAAGCAAATTCAATGCACGGGTCACAAATCTAACACAACAATACAGATACATCAAATATAAAGCACCAATTGTCTTCTAAAAACATGATCATCAAGAAAAACTTCTTTGTACCCAGTATCATGCAGAATTCATGGAGAAAATAAATCAGCAACCCGCAGGTCTGCAGCCTGATGTTATCAGGTGAGGGAAGTGTACAATCCTGTCACCTAAAAGTTGCTTTTTACGGCTCTGAGCCAGTTCAGAAGGAATGATGTCCTGGCTATATAGGAGACCAATGTATGGTTGCTGTGGGTGTGTAGAGACCAATTCAAGGTCAACGTCGTACAGTGGTTTCCTGATGCTTTAAAACGGACTGCAAGATGAATGCTGGTCCAAGGACGTTTCGGCGGGCAGTAGAGACTATCTTCATCTGGACCTACGGATGTCGCTCTGTAAAAAGGAACTTCTGTGAAGTCTGGTGCTAGTCAAACAATTGCTAGCAACCGGGGCACGCAGATGGCCCTAAGGCGGGACCCAATGTTGAGTGCGATGGGCCGCGAAGGGGCTCGAATCAAGCGGGCGCGTCCCAGATACAAGGTCACCGGGAACATTTGTGTCATGAAGTTACTGAGAATTGAATGACTTGACCGGGCTCTCAGGCCCTAGAACACTCGAAGTGGCTTGTGAAGCGCAAGAAGTGAAATCAACCAACGTGAGGGCTTGTGTGCAGGACCAAATCGAGTTGGTTGATTTCACTTCTGGTGCATTCTTCAACTTCTTGACTATAGAGTATAAAACCAAGATATGTAACATATTATACCTTAAAATGACATTTGTCTGGTTTAGCCATTAGATGATGTTGTCTCAGCCTTGAAAGCCTTGAAAGGACTTCCATCAGATGTTATCTGTGCAGTCAAGAGAAGAAGAATACACAAGTATGTCATCCAAATAAATGATGACTGAATGAAACAGAAGGTCTGGCAGGAGCATTAACGAGACCTAAAGGCATGACCTGCTAATTATAGTGGCCATAAGGTGTGCGAAAAGCTGTCATCCACTCATCTCCATCTCCTTATTTGATTCTCAAGAGATCATAAGCGCCCCGCAGATCGTGTTTAGTAAAGATCAAGGCTTCTTGTACAGACTAAAATATATCATTGTTCTAGGGCATTAGGTATCTATCGTTGATGGCTGCTTGGTTTAATCCATGGTAATTGATACATGGACAAAGTTCTTTAGTGTCTTTCTTAGGAGATCTGGATTCCCGGATGCGACCATTCTGCAGGTTGCTGTCCAGATACTCTTCTATGGCCTCCTTTTCAGGTACAGAAAGGGTATTCATATGTCCAAAGGGAAGAGTAGCTTCTGGAACAAGATCTATGGTGCAATAAGCAGGTTGATGAGGTGGATGTTTTCAGGTTAGATTATCCTCAAAGACATCAGAGAATTCCTCATAAACAGATGATATCTTAGTGATTGCTTGTACGGTTATGGCGGGTAAAATAGGATTGTGGATAGTAGCCATTTGAACTGATCCAATGCTAGGGAACCACAACAAGATTTAGTACAGAACTCAGAATCTAAATGCACCACGTTAGAAGTCCAATAAATATGGGGATTAGCCTCCTAAACCAAGGGATTCCCAATATAATCAGGAAATTAGCTGCTCTAATGAGATCAAATGTAACATCTTCTTGGTGATTGTTTATTGACATAGTCATCTGAATAGGCTGTCTAGAAATGGGTCTAGAACTTAATGGGCAACCATTGACTCCTTCTACGGGAAAAGTAGTTTCTTTGTTTATGTAAGGTATACAATTCTTGCCTGCCCAAAGGGTGTCCATAAAAGGCCCAGCCTCTCCACAATCAAGCAGAGTAAGAACGTTGTAGGTGGGTTGCTAGTCGAAGGTAAGCAGAACATGAAGCACCATTTACCTGTTTGCAGGATGTGTTTCTTGAGGATCACTGGGTTCACAGGGACCTGATGATGATGCACCAATTGTCCCTTCTATGACTGGGGTTTGAGCACTTCATGTATGCATTTCAAAGCTCCTAGTTGACTTTTCAATCTGTGCCTCCTTCAATGTCAATTTCAAGTCTATGTCGAACAATGACTATGTGCAGGTGGCTAAACTGTACATGCTTTTCTGGACCGTGTCTTTACATCTTAAAAGAAAAATAACCCATAGAGCAGTTTTCAGCAACCTCTAGTGGTCCCATAACAGGTGTAAAATAATTAGTCACCCCTGGCTTTTTGTCTTCCTTAATATTGATATGATATGATAAGTCATTTATAACACGCCTGTACACAAGGGTATCTGGGCGCGAGAAGACAAGGAGGGGGGGATAGAAGGAGGACAAAACAATGAACTTACTAGGCCTTGTGTCAATCAGATTGCGCATGTGCGGGGAGGAAGGAAGGGAGAAGTGCCAGGCAGGGGGAGGCACAAGTGAAGGTAAGTCAATAAGTGCTGCCAGAGGATGGCCCATAAGTACACAGAGACAGGGACTGTAGGGTTGCAGATACAGCCCTTAAGTGCTGGGGGAGCCCGGAGACAGTGCAAGGGGGTGATATGATATGATATGATAGGTTATTTATAATGCGCTTAATACCCAGAGGTTTCTAAGCGCGGACCTGGGGATCGAACCTGTGGTGCTCCGTGTCATCTTGCTCCCAAGGTGAGCACGTTGCCACTGAGCTATCCTCCCGAGACAAGTGACCAGGTGACCAGTGTTCAGAGCAGTCAGGGACATCAGCAAGGGAGAGGAAGAGAGAAAGCAGAAGCGAAAAGGAAGGTCTTGGGTTGTTTCAGGAATCAGAGGTGGTTCTGCTCAAGTTTGAGAGTGACAGGGAGGCTGTTCCAGAGGGAGGCCCCAGCCAAGGAAAGAGATATACACCCCACTCTCTGCTTGGAGAAGCGGCTGACCCTCAGAGAGTTGGCGGTGAATGAGCGGCAGGCCCAAGAAGGAAGATGTTTAGGAAGAGAACGTTGGAGGTAATGCGGTCCCATGTCACGGAAAGCCTTGTGGACGATGCAAAGGTCTTAAACTTTATCCTTGCAGCCACATGGAGCTAGTGGAGATATTTCAGAGCTGGAGACATACAATCCCTGGGCTTGAGGCCAAGGACAAGTCTCGGAGACATGTTCTGGATTAGTTGTAAAGGTCCAAGAGTAGGGACAGGCAGATTTAGAAAGAGGCTGTTGCAATAGTCCAGCCTAGAGAGGACCAGGGGTCTGGAGACAGTACGCTTCTGGGGAAAAGTGAGGAAAGGCAGAATACCTCTGAGGATGTGCAGCTGATAGTGTGACTTCTTAGAGACGTTGGAGATGTGAGGAGAGAAGGAGAGGGTGGAGTTGAAGATAACACCAAGTTTCTTAGCCTCACAGGATGGAGCAGGAGGGCCCAGGGTGGGTGGCCGGAGAGAGAGAGGAAAAGAGGGCGCAGGTGTCCCGATGAGGAGGATCTCAGTCTTACTGGCATAAAGGCAGAGATCCTTGGTGGCACACCATTCCTGAATTGCGGCCAGACAGTCTGGTATGAGAGAAGGAGCAGAGGTGGCTGAGGGGAGCCTGAATGAGAGCTGGGTGTCATCCGCAAAACACTGAAAGTTAGAGCAGAATGTAGCAATGCGCTGGGCAAGAGGTGCCAGGAAGTGGTTGAAATGCCAAGGAGAAAGGTTAGACCCCTAGGGAACACCACAAGCAGGGAGAGAGATAGAAGAGAGGAAAGACCCAAGTTGGACGTGGGAGGGTCGGTCAGTGAGAAAGGAGGTCAACCAGGCCAGGGTCTGACCAGTGATACCCAGGTTATCGCAGAGGCAATTTCTTCAGGATGGTGTGATTGACAGTGTCGAAAGCAGAGGCTAGATCGAGGAGAATGAGGACAGAAGGAAGGTTAGAGTCATGATTAGAGAGCAAGTCTTCACGGGTGTTCAGGAGAGCAGTTTCTGTGCTTCTAGCAGCTCTGAAGCCAGACCGGTTGGTCGTGGAGACAACCAACAGATTCAGTATGCAGATTAAGTTGGCAGATGGACAGCTTTTCCAGGAGTTTGCTCAGGAAAGGAGTGATGGAGAGGGGAAGGATCGACAGAGGGCTTCTTTAGAAGGGGGTGTACAAGGGAGTGCTTAAGGGGGAGGGGAATGTTCCAGTGGCAAAAGAGTGATTGCAGAAATTGGCCAAGACTGGGGAAATGTTACGATATGGTCCTTGATGGTTCTGGATGAGCAGGGGAAGACCTGCTTTGACAAGACTTTCATAGAATGGACTTGTCGAGAAACATTGTCATGTTGTGAACAGGGGAAAGGAGGAAAAAGGAGGAGGAGAAACGGCCAAAGAAGAGCCACGGGTGGAAGGGGAGGAGGTAGAGGAAGTAGAGGAGGTAGAGGAAGAGAGAGTGGACAGGATGTCCTGGGTTTTAGTGGTGAAATAAGAAGAAGTCAGGGCCGTGCAGAGGGCCTGGGAGGGAACAGGAGAGGTAGAGACTGCAACAGGATCGGCCAGCTCCTTGCAGATTTTGAAAAGTTTGGCTGAGTTGTTAGATGCCGCAGAGATGCAGGCTTGTATGTAGGCTCTCTTCTTAGAGAGGACAGAGAGTCTGTACTGCCTTTAGAGCAGGCAGCAAGGCAGTTTGTCAAAGGGTGCACCTGATGCCCTCCACTTCCTCTCAACCGCCCTACCTTGCATTTAAGGGTGGCGAGGTTGGAATGGTACCAAGAGATGCACTTGGATGTGGGCTTCAAACGGATCCTCATGACAGGGGCAAGGACGTCAAGAGTTTTAGAGATAGAGAGATGAAGGTTAGAAAGGGCTGTGTCAGAGTGTGAGTCAGCAAAAGGTGTAGGAGGAGGAAAGTAGCAGCGAAAGCCTCAACTGACACACGCTTCATGGGCCGGATGACCGAGAAGGTGGGTGGCAGTACTGGGGTCGGCTTGACCTGAGGGGTAGGGAGAGGTGGGAGGAAAGGAGAAAGTGGTTGCTCCAAGAGATCAGAATATCCAGGGTGTGCCCTGCAGAGTGAGTCGGGCCAGAGGGAAGAATAGAGAGAAAGAGAGAGAGAGCGAGAAAGAGAAAGAGAGAGAGTCGCAGAGGTTGCGAAAGTTGCATTCTGGTACTTGTAGTTATGTATTTATAATATGGAAAAGCATAAGTAGTGTACACAAATGTAAAGTAACAAAGGCTAAAAAATGCTGGGGATGACCAATAAGACTTGCAAGTTTTTCTGCAAGCTATTTAAGCATTGCTGCTTTTCACTGGTGGTGTTTGGTGAGAAATGCAGGCTAAGGTGTGTTGTCAGTACTAGCTTTTGTGAGCTTTGTGGATTTTTTTATGTTTATACTTAGTACTTTAAATATTTTACTAGTGATGATGAAGTGTGTTAATCTGAAAGGACCAGCTTCACATACATGTAGATATCTAGAGCGCTCTGGAAATATGCAGAGATCAATGTGCTACCTGCAAGCATCCGTTTGAATTATGGGTGAGTTTAGGGTTCCATGTGATTTCATCGCCTGCTGTTTCATCGCAGGGTTTTTTACCACAGACTTTTTTTCGAAAAAAATCATCTAATTTTTCTTTTTGGGGGGGGGTTACCCGCCCAAACCCCCCATCCCCTTTAATTATTTTTATATCCCCGTACACCCACACCGAATTCATATAATTTTTATAACCCCCGTAAAAAATTTGATGATTTTTTTCTAAATAAAATATGCAGCAAAAAACCCTGCGAAAAAACATCCGGCAATGAAATGACGTTGTACCGAGCTTAGATGTCACTGTCTTTGATCCTTACACAGTTATAAAATAGGTATGACTGAGTTGGCTGTTTGTAACATCTATTATTTGTAATGTATGGAAATGTGATGAATCAGCAATGATTCCCCCAAAAAATCTGTCCTCTGACCCTTCTCCTGTGAACAGGGAAAGGCAGGCGCTTTCTGATCCCGACCAAGAGGCAGGTGTTCTGTGGGAGTATCACACGAGGGGGGACACTGGTCAGGAGGAATGGGAAACCCCCTTTTTCAACTTTACCCGAAGCCCCACTCTTCTGATGGCTTATTGTAAAACAACAGAAATAAGAAACCCTAACTTTGTCATTAGGGACTTCAAGTCCCATAATCCTCTAAGTACTGGGAAGAGGAAGATGACTGAAGAGGTGCAGTAATATAGGAGTGGTCAGATCATTAATACAAATGACCCACCCCCTAGGGAGGCTGGGATGCTTAAAAGGCCCCCTGAGGTGCAGGCCATGAGAAAAGGCGAGAAGAGCAGCAGGAAGCAGAAGCAGAGTGGATGGCAGCCGAAGTGGAAGTTGGAGGAGAGAGAAAACGCCGGAATCATTGCGTGGCAGAGAGCAACTGCCGGTCCTGAGAGGGTCTCTACCTCTGAAATCCTGAAGTGCAGAGGTTGCACAGCAGGAAGCATTCAAATGGGAAGCTTGCCTTCTGGGGACCTAATCTGCAAGGGCTGTGCAGGAAGCGAAGGCGAGGGAAGCTTTCCCATCCCAGAGACTGTGTCAGGTGGCTGGCGTACACCTGAGGGCCTCGAGGTCTCTGGTGGCTAGTGTGCACCAGAGAACCTCAGCAGCAATGATGGCTTCATTAGAAGGGGGCGCGGGCGGCAGCAAATTGAAAAAAGGGGTTTACTGAATCGCGACAAGCCAGAAGAAAAGTCCTGTAAGCGGCGAGAGGAAGAGAAGAGCACATCTGAACCGGTGAGTGCACAGCCTGTGTGTGACCCCAGAGCAATCTTTCCCCGCTCACGTATGCAGGGCAGGCGTTCAGCGAATGAGAGATTCTCGCTTGTGAATGAAAGTGACTTGAAAAGCACTTTTGAATCTCACGCTTCTGAAATGAAGCAATTGCGGCACTCGTGAGCGGGTGAGAGAGATTTAGTAATTTTGAATACTGAAGTCTTAAAAAGCAGCAAAACCACAATATACAAAAGTCAAAAGACTGTAATATGACCAGTGTGAGTATATTGAAACACCAACAAGGGGCAACATTGTTAAAAGTGACCACCTACAAGCATTGCCCAAGCCAAGAGATAGCCAAACCAAGGCAGTTGCCATCTAGCAGACGTTGCCAGACGTTGCCAACAGCGACAGGGGGGCTAGTGAAAGATTCATAAACAGTGACACTTGTTGCTCATACGTTGTGCAACCTTTGGTGAAAGTTGGTATAAACTCACATTATCCAAATCAAGGGAAGAGAAGTAAAAGACCCTTTTCCTATCAGTGATTGGTTACTTGTAGAGTCGGGAAGCAAGAGTGGCACAAAGGCTTCCCTTCTAGGAAATGAGATCCAAAAGGAGAGGGGCATTACTTTCAGAAGACGTTCAACGAGTACTAATGTAAATCTTGTTTTCCCTGAAGAATTGTTAAGAGTTTTGAAGCTGCAGTTTGTAGGGCAATGTGAAGTTGTAATGAAACATGTATCTAATGATATTAACACCAAAAACACTTGTGGTTGTGAAATGCTGTTCGGGCAGAGGAGTATACCTGAACTGCAACTTATTGGTAGAGTGGGCCTGGCATGGGAGTAAACCAGAATGAGGTTAAAAAAGTGCTTAATAGGGGTGCTGACAAATGCAATTTATGTTGAATGTGTGACAATGATGATGTAAGTATGGGTACAGTGCGCAGATCCCCAAAATTCTTTAAAAAAGTCCATATGACAAATGAAACTGGCTTCAAATCCCAATTTAATGTTTACTGGACAGCCGACACGTGTTTCGACCATTCAGGTCGTTCTCAAGGCTGTACATAATCATAAAATAAACAAGTATACAATACAGAATCATGAGCAAAAATATGAAAGAAAAATATGACATAACCGTATTAAGTGAATGATTGAAGCCAATAGCAAGAAAAGAAAGGGAAAAGCAGCAAATTATAAAGTATCCAACAAAAAGATAATCTGAATTAGTGTGTGCTAAACATCATTGCTATAAGGTGTCAAATTTGACATTATTACCACTAATGAGCATGTGGGAAGTTGCTACATACCGTGATTCAGAATCTACAGTGAAATAATTGGTAATTTTCGCAATCAGTTGTTGCCTGTAATAGTAATGAAATAGCCCGTTTGGGTAAGTAAATTGATACATGCAAATAGTATTAAAGGAGGTTTTAAAGAAGATCAGTGTCGGTATGATTGAAAGGTAAATTGACTCACCCTCCAATGGATACAAGAAAAGTTGGTAATCTACAAAATAGAATGTTGTATAACAAGTATGAGTGCTACTGTGTATTCAAAGTAGTTGCAGAGGATATATAGTTAAGGATGAGTACTATACCTGAGGCTGTAATAGCTGGTATAAGTTAAGGGGTCAAATCCCCATGATTGTTCGTGAGCAAATAATCCACACTAACGCCGTTAGGCATAGCTAGTGTAAATGGCGGCAAAGCGTGTGAGGCGCCTGCGTGCGTGACGTCACGTGCACGTTTTTGCGGGTGATGTCACGCGCGCATGGCACGTCATTGACGTTAGTACGCGTCATGAAATGCGGCCCGTTGTAGAAAAATGTAAACAAAGAAAGTGTGAGATATGATTCTCAGCTTCTGTTGAATAAAATGAATTATTTGTGGAGCCATAGTTCGTGATTAAGTGTAAACAAAGGTACGTGTGACCAGCAATTCTCAGCTACTATTAAATATAAATGACATCTATATGAAGCCATAATACGTGAAAAGAAGGGGCCATGCTATATGGGCAGTCAGGACAAAACTTATTTATTTGTTTATTTGTTTATTTGTTTTTGGTTTTAGAAGAAAACCTTCACAAAACTAAGATCAATGTTCAATTGTCATACAAGGACCAGAATTTTACATTCATACTTAACAAGCAAAGAAAATAGTAGATTAAAAACTCAGAATAAAGTCTCAGAAACCAGGGAATAACTGACTAGACTGATCCACATTGACCAGGGGGCTCACTGACATAATGTCACGCCCCTTCGAAGACGGTGGTCCTTGTGGCATCGATGGACCTTAGGACGGCGGGTGTCAGCCATTTTTACTAACAAGATGGCCGCCGTAACTGGAGTTGCGGGTCTAGCCTCTGCACAACCCGGTTTCCAGGAAGTGCTGTCTCCCTACCCGAGTGTAGGTATATCTGTTCCTGAGACCAGCACAGAGTTGCGTTGCTACTCCGCTACAACAACGCTACGTAAGTTCGCTTCTAGGTTTCCTGATACGGCTTGCTAAACACTGCATTTCAGCATTCTAAAACTTTCCTGCTCTGTCCCACTTTTTAGTGCAGCTCTCACTGCCTCTCTGTCTCCCGATTCCACGGACTCCGTCTCTCTCTCTCCCAAGTTTGCCTTCCGGTCTCGTTCCGGACCGCGGTAAGCTTCATTCGGAATTCTCCGGTATATCTATTCCCGTTTCTCCTTCTTTTCCGGCTTACCATTCTCCCTTCCTTCGCATAGTTACAGGTCTATGTCACCCCGGCATTACGATCGCCCGTGCAAGACTCTGCTCCATCAAAACAGCTCCTAGCTCCGCCCCGCTAGCCTCTCAGGTAAAGATTTCCCCGTGGCTTCCCATTATTCTTTCTAGTTATCTCACCATTTCTCATCTAACCCTTTCTTATAATCATAGAAGTTTTCTGAGGGTTCTGACTGGCACCTTTTCCTACACATCGTTCCTGTTTAGGGTAATCAACATTTATCTACATCTTACATATCCATATTTCACTTACCTGCTGATACTTACCAGTCTCTTTCTCTTTCAAGACGAACGTCCTCCGGACTTCACCTGAATCTCCGTCTGCAACTGAAGACATCATACCGCTACCTTCGGCACAGGGTTTTCTTCCCCAGAGGGTTTCCCTGGGACTTCTTCTCCTACCTGGTTTTATCTGGGAGGGGGAAGAGGTACTTGGGAGACTTTCACTTTCATCTCTCCGCTTGGAAGAAGAAGAGTCTTCCCCTGCAGGAAGGTGTCAGTCATAGGAGGAGGAGAAACAGAGGTAACGGTGAGTCCTTGGGGTAACCTGCCAGTGATGACTTTCATCATTTATGACACATAAGCTGTCTGTTAGTAGTTCATTAGTATGGTGAGTTTCTCCAGAACTTTTACTATCGCAGCAGTGAGCATAATTTCCTGGCCGGAGATTAGTCTATTCCAGAACGCATCTTGAACTAAGCTCTCCTCTCTGGTTACGAATCTCCCCAGTGATGACACTCTTATGGCCCATATGCCTTCGCACTCCAGCAGTAGGTGTTTGAGCGATTTTAAGTTCGGAGAGTCGCAGATCTTACAAAGTCTTAATGCCTTCTCTCCCTGGTTTCTTTGAGCCAAAATTTCACCCGTATGGGCTACGTTCAATCTGAGTCTGAGAAAATTGTTTCTTATTCTTTGATCAGGGAACTTTTCCAGATAACGTGGCATGGTGCCAAGTTTCCTATCCACTATCAAGAAGAGGTTTGGTGAATTGAGACTTCTGACTCCTGCGATTGTTTGAATCCAGTCAACCATTTCTAGTTTTTTTTTTTAACTTTCGTGGGATTTTGCATAAGGATTTCTGTTGTTAGTTCCAGTCTGTGCAAAATGTGTCCAATTTTTTTTTCTAAACCAAAAAGTTGTTTTGATTTTGCTTTTTTTACGTGTTGGTTTACGTCGAAAAAGAGAGTGGACATAGTGGCTGTAATTATGTTACGATAGAGGGACAGAAGTTTCCACTCTGCACGGCAGCTCAAAGAGGTCAGACCCAATTCAAATCTCAGCTGGCAGGAGGAGTGCACATTGGGAGGTGAATAGATGATTTCCACAGGAGACCCTCAATTTTGCTCCAGTTGTAGTTCCACAGCAAAGGCTTCACCTCAAGGTCAAAAATGAGGACCGGAACTACTGTGTCTATGTAGAACTTCTTGAGTGGAGATAATGAAAATTTGCAAAATTTTCTGTTCAGGTTTTTCATTTGTGCGATCATTTTTTAGGTCTTTCCAAGGATAGAGGGTATCACCCTGTTTGAAGTTGGATGAGCTAGGATTTCATATCCCAGGTATATGAGCTCATCCACACGAGGGATTACCTTGCTGTCCAGGACCCAGTTCCTCAAGGTCACCTTTTTTCCAGATGTTTAAAGATCAGGATCTTAGATTTTGATGGGTTAATTTTGAGACCATTTAGTTTGGCGTATTCATTGAGTTTGGTCAGGAGTTGCTGTAACCCTAATGCTGAACCATCCAGAAGCACTAGGTCATCCGCATAGGCTAACCAATGGAGTCTTCTACCATTAATCCTAGGGCAGACTAGCGATGCCGAGGCTAGGAAGTCTCCAATGTCCGATAGAAATAAATTGAAGAATAGTGGTGCACCCAAACATCCTTGTCGTACTCCCTTGAGGACCTGGATTATTTCTGATAGGTTACCAAGATCATCCAGCCTCACCCTAATCGTGGTGTTCTTGTGAAGCTCTATGAGCATGGCCTGAAGGGGAGCCGGTATCCCCCAGTTGTGAAGTTTCTGCCAAAGGAGGGATCTGTCCACGAGATCGAATGCTTTGGACAGATCAACCCATGGCCCATACAGCGGAGAGCCTTCTTTCTCATTTGATCTTTCACTCAGCAGGTTCAGGATAAGACCATTAAGGCTGGTGGAAAGGCCTTTCCTAAAACCTGTTTGGTGCGGGGGGAGAATCTGTTTGGAGTCCACCCATAGAGAACGTTCTTTCAGTAGTAGTCTCATGAAAATGTTGCTATCTATGTCCAAAAGGGCAATGGGTCGATAACATGCTGGACCTAGCCTATCACCCCCCCTTGAAGAATGGAATAATTAGTGCGTTCTTCCATGATGGTGGAAACATTTTGTTCTTTAGAATTTCTTTGTAAAGATGAAATAGTAGCTTTGCCCATAATTTTGGCTGGTTTTTTAGCACCTGATAAGTAAGGCCGTTGGGACCTGCTGCCTTAGAGATAGAGGACGATGTAATAAAATCCTCAATTTCTTCTTCAGTAAATGCCAGGGACCAGGTGATGTTATGGAGAGTAAAGTCTCCAGAGCCAGTTGCTTCAAGGTTTTTGGACAAGTATCAAGCCCTCTGCTTCCGCAGGCAGGCGAATACGCCGGCACACACGAAGGCCTTATAAAGGCCCTGTTTTGCGCCCAGGACCCCCCTTCCTGACGACCTTCGACGAGGGTGGAGGGCAGGAGCCCCCCCCCCATCCAGCAGACCACCCGGCAGCAGCAAGTGCAGATCCGCTGCACTGCACACGGCGGCCTGCCTGACTAGGTCTTTCCCGCTCGCCTGACTTCCCCATGCCGGGCGCGACGCGGCCTGAAAGCGAGGCTGAGCCTCGATCTGGGCACCACTAAGCCCTCTGCTTCCGCCGGCAGGCGAATACGCCGGCACACACGAAGGCCTTATAAAGGCCCTGTTTTGCGCCCAGGACCCCCCTTCCTGACGACCTTCGACGAGGGTGGAGGGCAGGAGCCCCCCCCCCCATCCAGCAGACCACCCGGCAGCAGCAAGTGCAGATCCGCTGCACTGCACACGGCGGCCTGCCTGACTAGGTCTTTCCCGCTCGCCTGACTTCCCCATGCCGGGCGCGACGCGGCCTGAAAGCGAGGCTGAGCCTCGATCTGGGCACCATTAAGCCCTCTGCTTCCGCCGGCAGGCGAATACGCCGGCACACACGAAGGCCTTATAAAGGCCCTGTTTTGCGCCCAGGACCCCCCTTCCTGACGACCTTCGACGAGGGTGGAGGGCAGGAGCCCCCCCCCCATCCAGCAGACCACCCGGCAGCAGCAAGTGCAGATCCGCTGCACTGCACACGGCGGCCTGCCTGAATAGGTCTTTCCCGCTCGCCTGACTTCCCCATGCCGGGCGCGACGCAGCCTGAAAGCGAGGCTGAGCCTCGATCTGGGCACCACTAAGCCCTCTGCTTCCGCCGGCAGGCGAATACGCCGGCACACACGAAGGCCTTATAAAGGCCCTGTTTTGCGCCCAGGACCCCCCTTCCTGACGACCTTCGATGAGGGTGGAGGGCAGGAGCCCCCCCCCCCCATCCAGCAGACCACCCGGCAGCAGCAAGTGCAGATCCGCTGCACTGCACACGGCGGCCTGCCTGAATAGGTCTTTCCCGCTCGCCTGACTTCCCCATGCCGGGCGCGACGCGGCCTGAAAGCGAGGCTGAGCCTCGATCTGGGCACCACTAAGCCCTCTGCTTCCGCCGGCAGGCGAATACGCCGGCACACACGAAGGCCATACAAAGGCCCTGTTTTGCGCACGGGAGGCGTAGCCTGCTACCTAATGCTGCCTGACGGACCCATACTACCATGGTAAGCCCAGGGGCTTTTTACCCTACATCTCTTAAAGGGGAACCATCAATTTAACATCTTGACTTTGGTAACCTGCAAGTTTATGCTAACTATGTCCACTGTGCCCTGTGCAATTTAGTCAATTTAGTCATTGCCATTGCCTGTGCAATTTAGTCAATTTAGTCAATGCCATTGCCTGTGCAATTTAGTCAATTTAGTCAATGCCATTGCCTGTGCAATTTAGTCAATTTAGTCAATGCCATTGCCTGTGCAATTTAGTCAATTTAGTCAATGCTATTGCCTGTGCAATTTAGTCAATTTAGTCATTGCCTATGCTAATCTTTGCCCACTATGCCCTGTGCAATTTAGTCAATTTAGCCACTGCCTATGCTGATCTATGCCCACTGTGCCTTGTGCAATTTAGTCAATTTAGCCATTGCCTATGCTGATCTATGCCCACTGTGCCTTGTGCAATTTAGTCAATTTAGCCACTGCCTATGCTGATCTATGCCCACTGTGCCTTGTGCAATTTAGTCAACTTAGCCATTGCCTATGCTGATCTATGCCCACTGTGCCTTTGCAATTTAGTCAATTTAGCCACTGCCTATGCTGATCTATGCCCACTGTGCCTTGTGCAATTTAGTCAACTTAGCCATTGCCTATGCTGATCTATGCCCACCGTGCCCAGTGTATCCAGTTCCACACCATGAGTATCACACTTTGCAGCCTGCTATTGTACCTATCTGCAATTATCTTCCACCATAGAGAGGACAGTAGCCCCCCTACTATGCTCACAAGACCTCTAAATTCCACCATGACCACCCTCTCTACTGACACCAGTATGGAACACCCGGATCTGAATCCCTTATCCGAGTTTCCCAGCAACCCATGTAGTCTACTCTGTCGAAACACTAGGCTCAGAGCTAGACTCTCGAAACTTTATGAGCCTCTAACTAGAACCCTACCTCCTAACAATAAAAGATCCAATACCCAGAAGCCCAACACCAACGTCCCCCGAAAAAACAGGAGACTTCCTCCCACTACCCAGACCAAAACTGTACCACCTCATCCATCAAACCACCTACTCAAAGGAGGACTAATAAATGCAAGATCACTGATAGCACATGCCACAGATATCTGTGATCTGATAGTGCTCAACAATCTGGACTTCATCGCCATCACCGAATCCTGGCTGCACAACGCAGCAGGACCCCTACTCTCCCTAGCCATCCCAGATGACTTTACGATATTCAGACAAGATAGAACCAACACGCGCGGCGGTGGCATTGCCATCATCGCAAAGACTAGCTTAGATATGAGAACCTCACCTACAATAGCAACTGACTCATGTGAATCACTTACTATCAAACTTCCACTAGCTAGCTCCCAAACTTTGACGATCCACCTCATCTACAGACCACCTGGTCCCTTAGGGACCTTCGAGGAGGATCTCCATAATTCACTCTCCAACAACCTTAAAACCTCTTCACAACTACTTGTCCTAGGGGACTTCAATCTGGGCTTCAATGACCCTTCAGATAAAAATGCTACCATCATTGCCAATGCCCTCTCAAATTTGGGCATGACGCAAAAAACTCTTGAACCTACACATAATAAGGGAAGAATCCTTGATTGGCTAGTAGACTATAATTGCACTGCCAACATCAAAGCTATTATCCCTCAACCTTGGACAGACCACTTCTTCCTGTCATTTGAACTATCTACCTCCAGACCACCTCCACCAGCCTCCATCATGGCCCCGCCTTGCCCAACAAGAAACAAAAAGAGCATCACCAGAGACAAAGTGATCCCGGCCTTTCTACCTACACTTAACGGATTAGCAGATCATCTAGACCCAGAAACACTAGTCAACGAGTACAACAAAATCATGCTAACTACCCTTGACAACATCGCACCCTTGAAACTCAGAAAAAGTAAACCCAAATCTCACCTAAATAAATGGTTTACCCCCGAACTAAAGGATTTGCGACTACTTAAGAGGAGCTGCGAAACAGCATGGAGGCTCACCCCTTCAGTAGACCATAAAATGAAACTAACAGAAATCTCCTCCCAATATAAAAAATAAATCTATCTGGCCAAACAGAACTCCTTTAATAAGCGGATCTCCAACGCCAATTCAAGCATGAGGGAACTATTCTCCATCCTCAAAGAACTAGAGTCACCCATCCCCATCCCGGATACATGCACCAAAGACAAAACCTGGTGCTCCAACATTCAGCTAGCCTTATCCAATAAAATCTCTCTACTCCAAACGAAAATAACTAAAAAGAAAGCTTCCCTTACTCATCAGTCCAAGCTTAACAACCTCACTACAGACCCTACCCCAAAGACCCAGGACATAGCCACACGGTTCATGTTTTCCAAAACATCGATTCTCGATGTGGAGAAAGTCATCCTCTCTCTTAAGCCGTCTAACTGCCAGGGTGATTCTTGCCCTGCCCAGCTTATAAAAGACGCAGCTAGAGATCTCTCCCCGTTTGTTGCCAAACTTGTCAACTCTTCTTTCACGTCCGGCACGGTACCCACCAATTTAAAACAATCCTGGGTACTACCATTGCTTAAAAAGCAAACGCTAGACCCTCTTATACCCACAAACTACCGCCCCATTACAACAGTCCCCTTCCTGCTCAAAATCTTGGATAAGATCGCCTACAATCAAATCCAAAGTTTCCTGGAACAACATAAACTCTTAGGAGAGCGCCAATCAGGATTCCGTCCACAACACGGTACAGAGACTGCCCTGATCGACCGAAAGGCACAAATAGATGAAATAAGAGATAAAGGTAAAATGGCTCTCCTCTTGTTGCTGGACCTCTCGGCGGCTTTCGACCTTGTAGACCATGGAGTACTTTGCAGCCATTTAGACTCTGCTGCACACTTTTCCAAGGAGGCCATATCTTGGATTGAATCCTTCCTCAGTGATAGGACCATGAGGGTGTTCTCCCCTTCGGCAGCGGCGGACCCAATCCCCATCCGATGTGGAGTCCCTCAGGGCTCATGCGTCTCCCCGACTCTCTACAACATATTCACTAAGCCCCTTTTTGATGATCTGGACCATCTTGGTATCACCTACACCAACTATGCAGATGATACCCAGATTCTCCTCCCACTTTCCGGGGACTACAACAAGGATTTGGCCTTGGTGAATAGGGTGTATATCATCGTCCAGGCATGGATGGCAACCCACGGTCTATGCCTGAACGATGACAAAACAGAGTTGCTCATCCTAGGGACACATTCTAACATGAAGAAACTCAGTCAGGACTATACCTCATTTGAAATTGACGGGAACATTATCAAGGTTTCCAAAGATGTTAAGACACTTGGCTTCTATCTGGATGCCACCCTCTCTTTTGATAAGCAGGTGAAGTCTTTGGCATCTGCCACCGCCTACACATGTAAGCTCATTAGAGCAGGCAAGCATTTTCTCTCCGATAACAATTGCCTTATCCTAGCAAGAGCATTAATCCTTTCGAGGATTGATTATTGTAATGCCCTCTACATCGGAGCAAACAAATCCATTACCCACCGACTTCAAATTCTTCAAAACAATGCCCTACGAGCCGCCCTTGGTGTACCCAAAAGATCACATATTTCAAACATCAGACGTCTAAACAACTGGTTATCCTCCCAAAACAAAATCCACCTCAAAGTAGCATCCCTGGTTCATAAAGCCTTGAACAATGCAGCACCAAGCTATCTCCGCAATAAACTCACAAAAAGAAATCACTCGCGCCCTGCCAGAACTGCAAATGCCAACAGCCTCATCATTCCTAGATTCAGGTTATCTAAGGCGGGGGGTAGTAGCTTCCCGGTGCAAGCAGCTCAATTATGGAACTCATTGCCTAATCCTCTACGCGAGGCACAGCCCTTCCTTAAATTCAGAATCAACTACATCAATTTGCTAAGGACTGCCAATGAATAGCCTATTGGCGCCCACTTATCCTTCACCCCATCCTAGAACATACACTTCATCATGATCTTTATGGTCCCACTCTCTTGTACATAGACTCTCTTGATCATATTTTGTATCTATTCGGCATGTAAACCGCAACTGCTGCCTTCCTGTGATATTTTGCATTCTATTATTTGTATTTTGTATTTATACAGTGTATGTATTCCCATGACCCCACCCTGCAACCTAAGCTTCGCATTTTCTGTACTGCTGCGCCCGGCTACCTTCGGGTTTGGTGCGCATTATAAGTGAATAAAACAAACAAACAAACAAACAAACAAACCCACTTGTGCTCCGGGACTAGGTTGCAAAGAGAACTATTTTGGCCGGTTTCAAGTTGGTTTAATGCCGCCCAGAAGTTTCTACAATTGTTTGCACTGAGGCGAGAAAGCATTCTCTCCCCGTCTTCTTGGAGTTTTTGATGGTTGTGGTTCTTTGTCCAATTTTGGTAGATTTGTTTGGTCTTTTTAAGCTTTTGCATACAACCGAGGGGGTCTTCTGCTCTATTCTGTCTTATGTGGCGGAGTGTTTGTCGCAGTGTTCTTTTCTTGTTGAAGGTTTCCTCGTCAAAATGATGACGATGTCTCTGTTTCCCCATGATTGTTACTTCACTTGGATGGCAAATGGACCACACAAACTTTCCAAATTTTTCTGGATGGATTTCCTCAGCCCATATTGCGGGGGGGACTGCTACCAAAAGATCATTCAACTTTTTCCCTCCATGTTTGTATTTAACCACTTTCAGTTTTCCCTTTAAACCTTCCAGTTCCTGTATAATGTGTGGATTGGAAGGACACTGAATTTCGGAGAAATGAAGTTCCAACCTGGCGTGATCACTCCCCCCCTCCCAGTCTAAAGTAAGGCAAGGACAATGCAGGGTGAGGGATGATGAGACGAAAAAGTAGTCTAAGGTTGACTACAACGTCCCTTGGCGCCATGTTGGTTCCGCCATTCCCACACTCCTGTTTTTTTCGATTATCATATCGAGGTCCCATGACTGAAAAAAATCCCACCATTGTTTGCTTTTCCGTATGGTGCTTTGTTTAGTTTGGCCATTCCTCATATTTCCTGAGTTAATGTGGTCTGTGTTCAGATCCCCCGCAACAATGATCTGTGCTCCCTCGTAGTTAATCTTAGCCGTAGAAAATAGGGTATGGAGGGTTTCTATGAAGTCTTGGAGTTTTGAGCTGGCTGGGTTCCAATAGATGTTAACCAAAATAAGAGTGAGCCGACAATCATTCTGCCCTATCTCTGCTTTACAGGCTTGGATGCCCACCGTGTTGTTACATAGCAGAACAATATCTTTGACGCTAGAGTTTTTAGTTGCTATTAACAAACCTCCTGCTGGTCTTCCTTTTAGTTTTTGTGAGGCCTTGAGGTTTAGTACCGTGAAGCCCTCTATCTCGATGGAGTTGGCCAACCATGTCTCCTGGAACAGCAAGGTATCATTATGTTCTAGAAGATCGTTTTTAAGTTGCTTTTTTCTCAAGAAGCTCGGGCCTCTCGTATTCCAGGAGACTAATCTAAGACCCCGTTGTCTAAAGACTGTTCTGCTCCTCACCAAGTTTCAGGAAGATTTGTGTGATGATTTCTGGGAGTTTTGTTATCAAGTTCTCATTTAGTTTGAGACCAGATGATGCTTTGCTTTGGGGCCCCTAGCCGTTCCGGCGGTGCCCATGGTAGTAAGTGCATCCTCCACTCCTGTCTGTTTTGGGCCCAACGGTTTCCGCACCTGCCTTCCTCCTCTGATTCATATACCCAGAGGCCTTCTTTGGCCAAATCATCTTTGTTGATAAGTGCCTGTTGTGCCTTTCTGGAAGTGAGGGCTATCTCTACGAAGAATTTATCTTCCGCTAATCGGGAAAGTGAGGTACTCGATATCTTCTGAAGCAAAGAGAAACAGGTTATAATTCTTTTTAATTTCCGACAGTAGAACGGATCTACAGAGTGATTTCTTCTTATTCTGTTTCTCTAGTCTGAGCCATACTTTTGTAATTGTAAAATTTGGCGTCACAGTTTCCTCTTTTCTTATGGCAAGGTTATGCTGATTTCTTTCAAGTTTCTCTCTTCCTCCATACTGAGGACATATTTCAAGATTTTTCAATTTCCCAGACCCGTTCCGACAGTCTACTTCGCTGAGTGTGGAACTTGGTGGCATCTCGTCTTGAGTAGCTAACGAGGGAGATGCGTTGATTAGTGGTAAGGAGAAACAGTTTTTCCTAGTGGTTTTAAGAAAATTGGGGCCATTTTTATGGCAACTTGTCTGTGCTCCACATTGGCTTCATTTGTTTGCCCATTGTGTGATTTTTGTTTCAAAAATATTGGGGCAATCTTGATGTTTGTATGAGCCAGTTTTCCATTTTGATTATTGGGAGCTGCAGGTGGCGGAATTATGGGTCCCGTTTGCATACCAAAGGTCGAGGTTTGAACTTTGGCGTGACTGAAACCCTCCTTGCATGTTGGACATCCATTTTTTTCCCGTTTTTCCCAGAAACACACTTGATAGCCGGGGAATCGTTTGGATTTAATGTCTGTGAAGGATTTGTGACTGGGGATACAGTTGCAGTAGGGTTAACTGCCTTTTCAGCTGAAGGAGTGGTCAGATTTTTCAAAAATGTGTTTTTCCCTGTTTTTTTTTTAGCCTTGTTTTTCTGGTTTTTTGGTTTCTTCATAGTCTTATCCAATTGTGTATAAAAAATAGTCTCTTTTGGTTTGCCCCCTTTATTCCTTTTCTGCCACTTTTTACTCTTAGGTTTCTGTGGTGCTTCAAAGCTCTGACTCGATCTACCAGGCGAGTTTACTTTTGAGTTTTCTTTATGGGCTTTTTGGGTACTGTCACCAATTTCTTCAATTACGTCGATGTGAACATTTGCCAATCTTCGAAATTCTTCCAGGATTGAATCCGAGAGTGGAGTGTCATCAAAATAATCTTTGCCCCCCTCTCCATTCAGAGTCTCGTTCTGGTTTTGAAGATTTTGAATTTCCAGAGGGAGTTTCTTTAAAAGCCCGTGGGTTGTGGCATTGCCTTTTGCCCCCTCTTTCAATAGGTTGTGAATTTGGGCGATGTCCAGCCCTTGTTTAACTCCCTCAATTTGAGTTTCTTTTAAGGTTGGAATCAGAATAGTATTCATGATGTTATTTGTGGCTACCATAGCTGATTCATTTTTAGTGATTTCATGTGACATTTCCAAAAGAAGGCTTGCTTGGGTTTGTACTTCTATTTTAGAAGTTCAAATACTGAGACCAAAGAGTTTAGAAAATAACTCAAGGCTGCCAATGTGCTTTCGGTAGCTGGAGGGGATCCATCTGGAAAGGTGGCTGTTGGCTCTTCTTGTTGGTCTCGGTGAATAGGTGAACTAGCCATATTTTCTTGAATAGTGTCTGTGGTCATTGAGTTGGCTTGTGAGCCCTCTATGGGGGGTGTGCTACCCAAAATCGTATGGTTGTGAACTGGTAGCTGCCAGGTGGTATCAATGATGTCGACCAGGTCATTAGCACTCTTATTTCTTTTCCTAAGAAAATGATCATTGATTCTAGTCTGGATTTTTTCAGTCGTCAGGGTGTACTCCAACCCTTGTTTCCAACCTTTCTGAATGTGGAGATTTGGGAATCTCCCCTCAGGGGTTTGCTGTTTGTCTGTGTGGTTCAAAGCATGAGTGATAATTGGGACCACCTGTGCTGGGGCTGGGCCAGAAAAATTAGAGACCCCCTGGCCAGGCTCACTCCCTGCCTCCAGATATGACCCATCCTGGCCGGCCATCTCTTCCTCAAAAGGGGAGCTCCGTAATCTCATTACAGGCGTAAAATGTGAGATATAGTAGTGACAGTGAGTGATAAACCTTGAGTTTATTTACCTTTTTGGTGCGACCCCAGTGCGCCAAACAGTCGCTCAACAGTCACCAGGCTTTACTCCTATCAGGCTTAATGCCGCGAGGGTGATGGAGTCGGGTTGAAGTAGAAGAATTAAGTCACGTGATGAGTCACGTGCTGCACGTCGGACACGCCTCCTCCAGGAAGCGTAATCAGCAAGAGCCCGCCTGGCTCGCAATGCTGAAATAAAGCTGCACAGATCTGTGATTTCAAAAGTTCCACGAGACGAGCGCTGCTTCAAAGCATTACTCAGTACATTACTGAGCTGTTCATTTGTCAATACACACTTGTTGTGTGTTACTATTGAATGATACCATTATAAATTGAAATGTGCAAGTTCCCACAGCTCCTTTAAGTTAAAGAGAAAACTTCTCATAGTCATCAGTGTTAATGAAACAAAGTGTAAAGCAACAGATGCAGGGGCTGCTAGGGTATAACTTTGGCATCTCAGAAACACAACTTACTCCTTTGGTTCATATTATAATATTGCATGAGTATTTCTAAGAGAAGAAAAGTATGGCCATTATCATGTACATAAGGTTCAAGTATAATAAGAAAATGAACATAGAGAACATTTGTGTTATATCAACACTGTCAGAGCAAGTGTATAAAAAATCATAGATAACACAAATTGCTAAGAAATAGAGCATGTGTAGTCAAATGGCAATACAAAACATGTTGTCTAGTAATATATGGACTGAAATGCTAAACATGGTCATCTACTACATCCTCACAGAAAGACATGCATTTCATTGTCGGATTTCAATCCAACTGTAGTACATCTAAAATGACAGATAAGTTTGCATTCAAGCCTCCTAAGTTTCATGCAGAGATTACCACCACGTTTATTCGCGGATGCCCTGGCCAATCCCAAAAACCGTATGTCTGCTTTATTAGCTAATTGATGCTCTGTTTGCCAATGTAAGGCTAACTGTAAATTGACACCGGTTGTGTTGAGACTTGATAGATGTTCTCTTGTACGAATCCTCAACTGCCTAATCGTACTTCCTATGTATAATTTCTTGCAAACGCAAATAATTGAATACACCACAAATTTAGTTTTGCAATTGATAAGATCTCTAATTACAGTTTGTATCCCATTCTGATCCACAAACGTCTGACAGTTAGGATGAGCATATTGACACTGGTTACAATTACCACATTTGAAAAAGCCTTTTATTTTATTCAACCATGTGGCTTGCCTTTCTGTGTCAGGAAGATCAAGGAAGGAGGGGCTAAGTCTGTTGCGAAGAGTGTTCGCCTTAGTTAAATTGAAATTGGGTCTGTCGGAGACATATGGCGTCAAGTCTGGATCCAATTTTAACAAATTCCAATGTTTCAAAGCAAGTTTGTTCAAGGTTGAAGAGTCCCTGGTGTACTGTGTAATTAGAGAGACAGGTCTCTGTTGAATGTTCACATTAGGTTTGGTACCCAACACATCCACCTGTTTAGCGAATTGGTATTTGTGAGATGCCTTGCATAGTGACGAAGCTGAATAGCCTCGTAGCTTAAAGCGAGTAGTAAGCTGTGTGCATTCTGTATGAAAATCAATATCCTTTGAACAATTTCTCCCAGCTCTGTAGAATTCTCCACAGGCGATGTTATGTATAGTCGCTTTTTGGTGACAGCTTTTCGCATGTAAAATGGCATTGACAGATGTAGGATTGCGAAAAGTTCTGGTATGCAGTGTATCATCCTCAATAAAAATATCTAAATCAAGAAAAGGGATCATAGTAGGACTTGAGTGACCAGACAAAGTAATTCCAAAATTGTTAGTATTGATGTAAGAAACAAAATCTTCAAATGAGCTGTCATTGCCCTGCCAAATGATAAAAACATCATCTATGATGTTTAGCACACACTAATTCAGATTATCTTTTTGTTGGATACTTTATAATTTGCTGCTTTTCCCTTTCTTTTCTTGCTATTAGCTTCAACCATTCACTTAATATGGGTATGTCATATTTTTCTTTCATCTTTGTGCTCATGATTCTGTATTGTATACTTGTTTCTATTATTTTATGATTATGTACAGCCTTGAGAACGACCTGAATGGTCGAAACACGTGTCGGCTGTCCAGTAAACATTGGGATTTGAAGCCAGTTTCATTTGTCATATGGACTTTTTTCAAGAATTTTGGGGATCTGCGCACTGTACCCATACTTCCATCATCATTGTCATGTTTACCTGTGCTGGTGCTTACTAGGGGACGCCAGTAGAAGTGTATTACTGCAGCGGGCCATACCCCTTTACTACTGTGGTATCAACTAGTGCACTGTCTCATTAACGACCCCCAGTTCTCCTTATTTTCTTATGTTGAATGTGATGCTAAAGACAGTTGTGGTAAATCATCCTGATCAAGGCAATTATTGTTGCTATTGATAAACTGAAGAAATGTTCAAGGAAGGGAAAGAACCTTCTATTTACTGATTTTGAACTTTCTGTTGCCAAGCTGAAGTTATAAAAAATTGAGTTGGAACTTTCTGTTGATAAGTTGAAGCTACACCAAACTGAGTTGGAATTTTCTATTGACAAGTTGAAGCTACACCAAACTGAGTTGGAACTTTCTATTGACGAGTTGAAGTGGAAATGAACTGTGGTTGAACATTGTTACAAATCAGGATTTCCTTGTTTTCTTGAACTGTGAAACAGGATCACGTTGAATGTGGGTAAGGGGAATTCGCCCAGGTTACAAAGAGAGACTGTGGTGGCATTATACATACAATCATTATAGTTTGTTTGGAATTGCCATGTAGTTCCTTGTTTATTTGATGCATGTATAAGTGTGAAGGTCAGATATCCTTTGTTAGAGTGTTTTCTTTAGTTCATTTTAGGCAGGGAATTCCTCGTCAGGGTAGGGATAGCGGGGCGTTCATCCAACCTTAAATTATAATAAAATGGCATTTGTTGAGAAAGCTTCACAAAGTTGTTCCCCTCACATTTCTGGCCCCTCACAGAAAGGGTTTACGTTGAAAAGATCGAAAAAAAAGGTCGAAATGACCAAAAGTTTGAAAAATGCTACCACCAAAGGATCGAACACCAAAAGTTCGATCCTTTGGTGGTAGCATTTCATAAAAACGGGGACTGCGGGGGTGCCCCCCGCGTTGTCCCGCTCACTATACTTTATGGTATAGTGAGCGGGGGCTGCGGAACCCCCGCAGCCATTCGTGTACAAAAAAAAAAAGAAAAGAAAAGGAGCCTGCCGCGCCGGTTCCTGATCACGGAATTGAAAGGGAACTGGCGCTGCAGGGACCAGTGTGAAGATGAAGGCAAGTGGGGTTTGTGTATGTTGGTGGTGTGGATGAAGGTGTGCTGGGGGTGTGGGTGGGGGTGTGTTGTGTGTGTGTGCGTGTGTGTGTGTGAGAGAGAATGTGTGTTTTGGCAAATTATCGGGGCTGAAATGTCCAAAAAAAAAGTGTTCGAACTTTTGGTAATTGGAACACTTTGTTTTGGGATATTTCAGCCTCGATAATTTTGCCTTCGGTAAAATCACTGGGATTCACAGAAAGTAATAACGCTGCGATCGAGAGCAGAATATAAAAACAACTTATTAATATTGTCTTAAGAATGTTCTACTATAATGTCATTGATGTACCTTGAAACCTATGGCTTTAGCTGGCCATATAAAAATTTCCCTAGCACATCAATTGACTGGGCACACAATGGAGCCTCAGGCATACATGTCACAGCATAAAACATGACAAACATAACATACGTGGTGTTACATGGCAATGTGGGACATTATTAAACGAGAGCATTTAATGGCAATGTTAAGCTGATGTTTGTGGACACGCCTAAGGGGCAAAGGGTGATCACTCAAAACAACCTGTTATGTTGTCCCCTTAGCCCCTCAAACAGCGATGAGGGGCTCTGCCCCCGGCGGCAAAACACAGCACTGCTCAGCTATCTGGCAACATTCGTGCAATTCTTGCCAAGCCCTCACTTCAAATAATATACATAAAACAATTATTTCCTGACACTACACACAGAAAAGTACAAAATCACTTTATCTAAGGTTCTGCAAATCCGCTGAACATTTGCGTCCATTGTATTACAAGCCAAGAATCGCATTTGCTTTTCAACACCTTAAACCGATTCATTGCAACTTCCCTGAAGATGTCACTGTCTCTGCGCTGTGTTTCACTCTTCCTGGGCATTGCCCCTGACCCTGGTGTATCCTTGATTCTATGATTGCTCTGGAGTGAGTATACTCTTAGCACAAATCACAATGAAGCCCCTACCTGTCACGGTGCTCTCCTGACACCAGCCCCTGCCGTGGCTGCCGTTCTTGCCCCCCGCCCCCAAGCGACTGCTCCGAAGCTCTCTCGCCTGTAGTCGAGATACACACGTCGCATGTTCCGTTTGTTGCTCTGCACACGCACCCAATGGATCTTTTTACTTTCCTTTCGAGCTGGGGAACGGGTTTTACTGGTTTAGAAATACACCTTTGCAAGTTGCGCCCTCGTCTCGAGCGCGTCACTCCTCGAGGTACAGTATCCACTCTGGCTCCCTTACACGGGAAAGGCTTACATTGTGTTCTTCTGTTCCTTCCTTCTTTCAAACGCTGCATGATAAAAGTTTTAATGTTTGCCTTCCAATAAAATGTACTGTAAACCCCCCCTTGTCACATGCCACCTGGGCCTGTGTGGTGAAGAGAGGTTAAAGGTTATCTCACGTGATCTGGTTGGCACACGGCCATTCAACAGGGAGGCCAAAAACTGGATCATCAAGGAGTCATATCACTTCCATGCACAGGGTTGAAGAAGGGTACAGATCACTGTGCATAGGTATTCCAGTTGCGCATCACTGATGAAGTACAACAAGGCCGAAACTTGCGTGGTTTAGATTCCGTCCTTGTGCAGAAGGGAGGTGGCATGGCAGTCTGGGCTGGACTGCCAGCTTTGGGAACAGGTCCCAGATTGATCTGCATGTGTTCAGTGCATTCTGTAATGATCCAGCTGATCTAAAAACGAGAGAAGAGAATACTACCAAGAGCCAATCCATTTGCTTATGAAGCGTTGGGTAGTATTTACGTTGAGCAATTTTTGCTTTTTAAATAAGCGATGGCCTGCACTTCAAGTATGCATTTACATATTGCACACAATAAAATGAATTGGCTCCTGGTAATTCAATGTATTTTTAGCTCACAGGAACAGAGTGAAAGGCTGACTTGTCCCAGGCAAGTTTCGGTTTTGTACTCATTTTACAGCTTTTTTTTAAGCCGGTGCTCAACCTGCTGAGATATCTCCCCAGATGTCTCGTATGCATTCAGTGCAAGCTTGATTGACTCAAGATTACTTTTATCCTCCAGTGCTCTCACCACTTTACACACACCCACTCCTTACAAATTCGAACATGCCTCTATGAATGAACACGTTTGGGTGTAGATTTTCAAAACTAATGCAAATAAAAAGGATTTTGTTTTTAAAATGTGACCTGCACTTTTCCAGGGGACTTGACAGCAGCTTAAAAGATGTGCTTGGCAGCCCTCTTGGAGGCATGATTGTCAGGTGCGTGATCCCAACACTATTGTACTACAAGCTCCCAGCACCCACACTGGTACTGTCAGTCAATTTCACAGTGACAGACCCTTTTTAAAATTTCCAAAATAAAAGAGCATTTCTATCCCTCTTTGGGGGATAGAAATGCACGTGGAACAGCAGCAGTGTGTAAGAAAATACTCTGTCATGCAAAGTGGATCCCCTTGCACCTGTTTCAAACGGGTTCAACAGAATGTTTTGCTTCCTTTTTCGAAGCTAGGATGCACTTTAAAATTTGCAGAAATCCCCCGTGCCCTCGATTTGCGCAAATAAGCATAGGGGCAAAAGAGGTCATTTGAACATGCGTGTCTATGATGCATACTTTCAAATGCCCTTTAGAATTTGATGCATCTTTTTGGCACAAATAATCAGTTACGCTAGCACAGCACTTCCTTTTTTTGAAAATGTGGCCTTTAGACTATGTGCTTAAAATAAATGAACAACCCAATTGCTCTGATCCAGCAGTGGGTGTTTGTTACCTCATTACACATTGATGCAGATGATCACAGTAAGATATTCAAACTTGTCAAACTTACTCCTACTCCTACTCACAGGTTGAACCGAGTCCTGAGGGCATGTTTTGGTGGAACCGTGAGATGCCACATGAATTCACAGCACCCCAAAACGACACTCAAGCGCACAGGCGGGTTGCAGTTATGTGGTCCAATCAGAGCTAGCAAATCTCCCAGAGAAGTTGGGTGAGTTCTGGGAGTTCAAGGCCCTTTTAAAAGGCCCAGCTCGCTTTTACTTTCGCTTTTCAGGTTTTGTGTAAAAGAAGCAAGTCGCGGTGCTAGTCCAGTTTAAAAAACAACAACCCACAGAATGTTGTGTTTTGATACCTTTTATTATTGTGCTGCAAAGGAAAAAACCCAAGCTTTCGGAACTCCCAAAGACCTTCTTCATCCGATTTTCTCAGGCAGAAATAAAGGGAGAGTTTCAGAGCAGGAATGTACAGGCCAGGCACACAATTTGTCTTTACAGAAGTTCTGCTGGACTTTGGAGGAGCTTGTTTTTTGCCATTGTATTTCTTTTTTCGTGCTTTTGATCCCTATTTGCCTTATCTTTTTGCATGTTTGTTACCCTGCTTTTTTCAAATTTCCCTGTTCACCCTTTGTTTCCTCTCATAACAGGTTTTTACAAACCAAAAGGTTTTCCCTCAACTTTCCCGTCTTCCTTTACTCTTTGTGTCACCCCAGAAGGCAGCGAAAAAACTAAAACATTTTTCCAAATCCCATTTGCCAGTGTGTTTGCCCTAGTACCACTTATGTCACTTATTCCATTTGTTTCCTTAAACTTGTCTTTTACCCCAAAAATAAAAGTCCTTTTTGTATTCTCACATGTTTGTGCAAACCATAAAACAAGTTTTCTATGTGTGTGCAAACCATGCAATCCGTCCTGTGTTTTGGTCACCTCACCGTCCTGTGTCCAAGAATCCTTTCCGTTTGTGTGCTTTCCAAGTGAATCCATCTGTTTGCCGTCAGTCTTTGTCTTTGATGTTTTTGTCTAGTGTGAGTTGTGAGTTAGAAAGGCACTGACACTGCAGCAGGACGGGGCACTGTATTTGGGAGGTGAGTGGACGAGGTGAGGGCTTTTGATGCCAGGCCAGGAGAACGGAACGACTGTTGGGTGTATGGATGTAGATGGCACACATTCACAGCCACTACAGGCCATGCTTGAGATCGAAGAATCATTGGGCGAAGCCCAGGAAGGGTGAAGGAGGCAGGGCTGGCTGATGATGGACGGCTTCCTATTGCACAGGGGTGGAGACCGAGGTGGAGGTGGAGGGAGCAGGGCTGGCAAAGGACTGATTGCAACCCATTATTATAGGAGGAAGAAAAGGCGAAGGAGGAGATGGAGACGTTAGGGAGGAAAAGTAGTGCCAGGGAGGAGGAGGCAGCGACAGTGTAGGGAGTCTGTGTGCCTGAGGTGGTGAAGAGAGCTGGTGAAGTGTCTGTGAACTCAGCAGCAATAGTTAACGTAGTGCATGAAGAGGGCATCGTAGTTAAGGATACACCAGAGTTTTTTTCTCCAGAAAGTTCCATAACCATCTTTGGAGAGGAGATGGTTGTAACTCAGCAGAGAGAGGGCACACATGGGGCATGGGACTGCCTGGAGAAGGATGAGTAGAGGGTGCTCATGGTGGTGCTAGAGGAGATTGGGATCCCCAGCACTTAAGCGTCTGTATCTGCAACCCTACAGTCCCTTCTCTCTGCACTTATGAGCCACCCGCTGGTTGCACTTGAGTTAACTGCACTTCCCCTTTCCCCCTGGCACTTCTCCCCTTCCTTCTTCCCCGCACTTGCACAATCTAAATGACACAAGGCCTAGTAAGATGCTTATTTTGTCCTCCCTTGTTTCCCCTCCCTTGCCTCGTCACGCCTAGAAACACTTGTGTACAGGCGCGTTATAAATGCCTCATTATATCATATCATGGAAGACCAATATGTGAGGAGACAGAAGATGTGAGGACGTCACCCAGTAGATTTCTGAGGTGGAGAAAGAGATTGAGATTGCTAAAAGGCAGACAGAGCGGCTGCCATTGGAGCCAGAGGGATAGTACACAAATATTGCCGGAGCGGCTCTCCAATTGTGCAACAGGCTCAGAATGAGTTGTAGGTGCTTCCATCACAGCCTATTGACTGTTTTTTTTAAAAATAAATTGAATGAACAAAATGAAACTTTAAACAACCCTGGAAGTTGCATCACTGTTTGTAGATTTGAAAAGGGAGTAAAAATAAATTGAAACAGGAGTTAAGGAGTTAATCCAAGCTGAAGAGGCCAAAGAAGAATACATGTAATGAGCCAAATGTTTACCTGTGAATGTGATATTGTTTTAAAGTCTGAAGGCAGAAATCCAATGAATTACACTCCACTTGTTCATACATATTACATGTTTTGATCTACAGCTTGCAAAATGCTACCAGCTAGTAATGGGTGTCTTGAAAATTCAATCTTCTGTCAGTCTGGAAGTAAGCATGATGTATATTTCAAATTGTGAAGTTTTCTGGAAAAGGCAGCAAGCCTACACTTAATCTAAACTGGACTGAATTAAGACGCCAACAATTTAACAGTTTAAAGAAGATGTGAGGTGATAGTACACAAATATTCTAATAAACCTTCTGGAACATCATTCTTAGTTCTTAGAATTTTCCTTCTTTTCGTTGAGGACCTGGGATTGATAGTGTATTTTGTGATGCAACTATTTAGATGTTTACAATATTTGAACACACACAGATGCAGTTCATTCCGAAAAGCATGCACTTGCACCAAAGTATTTACTTTAAACTCGCTGGAATATAAAACTAGATAATGTGCCTGATAACGTATAACTAACTCAGGTTGTGTAAACGAGCTTGAAAGATGTTCCATCTAAAAATCATGTGTAACTTGCGTTCTCTCAGACTCATGTGTTTCTGTCTGCCGTCGCCATGTAGTGAAAAACATGTTAATCTTTGCAGCTCTCATTTCACTGGGAGAATGGAAAAAAGGTGCCAGGGATATTGTCTGCCATGTTGGAGGGTGGCTCTCTGATAGTTACTGTGGCAGTAAAATACCAGCAGAAGGGCTAGAGAACTGAACAGTAGTTGCACAAAAGCTAATGGCATCCCCTACTGTTGCGGTCAGTCAGTAGAGATATGGCACTGCAGCAACATGTTCCGGGGGTGACAGTACAGACTGGGGGTTACATGTTGACTGGCTATTGGTGGGAGGGGTGCGTACATTTGGTGAGATGTCATTTTTTGTCCTGTAGTATGAAGAACTATCCCACTTTTGACATTCTTGCAGGGAGAACAAGGCATGTCCTCTGTCCTCACGACGTGAAGATTTTACATTATAATGCCATTTATTACCCTTTTCTGGTAACCAATGGCAATCTCAGTGAAACACAAGTGATACTTGTGAGCCGGAGTGAGGAGAAAAACACCCCAGAATAGAGAAAGGAAGGATATTGCATCCAACAATTTAAACTTGAGTGTGCTATATTTTTGTGACAGGAAAAACATTATCTTTGCATAGGAAGCCTCCTTTGGAGGCAGGAGGAGATTATATTGAGTGGCAGTAATCAAGTGTGGCATTTTATTTTTATGACAAAATATACCTTTTGCTTCCAGATTTATGGTCATGAGACAAAATAAGTGTTAGCTGCAAAAAAGGTGTTACAATTATTTGGAGGAAGGAGAGTAATTTCAAGTGGATGTCATCGTTTTGTTGTATGAGAGAACAATAGTCACATAGTAGAAATCCTAGAATTGTTTGGAGACATGAAAGAATTATATTCAGTCACTATAACTCAGTGTGTCATCTTTTTGTGACAGGGCAGGAAAACATAGTAGATTCAGAGAAAAAGTCTAATAATTCTTTGAAGGCAAAGGGAGATTATATTTGCTGTAACTGTGTGCACCATCTTACTGTAATGAGACAAAATAATTGTTGCTTATGTAAAAAAAAGTCTTAGCATTCTTTGGAGGCAGGATAGTGAATTAATTGGCTGCAACTACAAGAGACTATTCTAGTTGCAGAATAAAAATTGTAGGATTCATTGGAGGCAGGAGAGGCTTATATTCAATGGCTATCGGTCAATGCATCACCTTTTTGTAACATGAAAAATACTAGTTGCTGAGAAAAGGTCTAACACTTTTATTTGGTGGCAGGAGGAGATTACATTCAGTGACAGGCTCAATTCTAAGAGAAACTTTCAACATTCAAGTGTTTCAACAAATAGCTGAGTTCAACCAGGCTTAATGGAAAACATTAGAAATATGGCGTAATGTCTGCAAGAAGCTTGTAATAGATGGATGACTATTTTTGAAAGAGTATAATTCCATGGCTAATCAGTGAAACAGACACCATGGGATACCAAACACCAATAAATTGCATAGAAAGTGAGAAGGAATGACTTCCAGACTCCAAGACAAAGTATCCAGAGGCATGCTGGCACCGGAGAAATGGGAGGGTAAGTAGAGAGGAGCCTCATTTAATAAAAAAGTCCCATCATTTAAAGAGTTACAGTCACTAGGCTGGGATCCATATTTTAATGATAAGTTGACGACAAGCCAACCCTACCAAGTAGACCTAACTGGTGCAATAGGAAAATACAAATAAAATCAAGGTGACCAATTTTCCAACGTCTTGAAAACTAAATCGAGTCACAGTGACTAGGGTATCCAAACAAAACGGTAATGATGACCATAAAGACTGCAGCTAACAAAACCTGTAGAATCAACAAAGGGTATCTCTCAAAATTCTCTCACAAACAGAAAACCACTAAATGCAGGAGCCCCAGCAATTCTCCCTAACATAAATCCCATAGTTATTGTGTTCAACAAAAGTTCAATGACTTCCATAGGGGATCGGGGAACCCAGGATTTTATGCAGGATGGCAGAAGCATCATAATCCTGAACTTTCCAAAATCTGCAATGCCTGAATCATACAATGCCTTCTGAAAAGGCTTAGCTCAGAGAAAAAGATGGTCCAGGAGTGGTTTGAAACAACCGAAAGAGCTAATGTCACCATGCATCAAAGAATTGGAGTCAGAAGAACGATCATATATTATGGGATGTGGAAAAAGAAAACTCCAAAAACATTTATGTTGCAATACAAAAATATGGTAGAAAGATAGATAGATTTATGAAAGCACAGAATAGTGACAAAACATCTACTTGGTCTGTCTGCTTAGGAAGTCGTGAATTCAGGATCCAAATATGTCATTTTGGAGGACACTCCCCAAACCATGAAAAGCTGTTATATAATTATTTCTGTGATCACAAATGATCTCATCTGCCCACAGCCTAAACATGCTTAGCAGAATGTTTGGAATCTTCCATAGAATGAAATGAGTAGATCATGTTTTTACTTTTTCCACTGAGTGCAAACTCTTTGATTTTGTTCAGCATGTGAAGATATTATTGTTTAATGCCAATGGTTATCTTTCTCTGGTAACCAATGGTAATCTTGGTGAAGTGTGCTAAATAAGCACTTGACTTTAAGTTAAACTGATGTGTACCTTACCTTTTAATAGAGTGATTAGAAACTCATCTATTTTGGGTACCTGTGAATTAAGATGATTAGCACCTTTGTGTACATGTTATTATGTCTGGTGTGCACATTATCTGCTATTAAGGCCGCTGATGCGCACCTCCTCTGCATCAGGTCTGATTGGTACCTCATCTCTTGTCGGAACTCATGCATATCTCACCTGTTAACAGAGCCGAGGTGCACCTTACAGCATAGCACAGCTGGGCCTCGCTTTATTATATCTACCTTGCAATTTATCAGGGCTCATGACTATCCCACTTGTAATCAGTACCCAAAGTGTTCTAACATTACAAATGTGATGCAATATTACTCAGTGCTTGTGTAATGGGCATAATCATGTATTGCCCTTAATGCTTATGTGCAGTTGAACTGTGCTGGGTAGGGGGTGGGCACAAAAAAATAAAAATAATCGGAAGTCTCAAGTTGCTCATAGCTGTACAACAGGCTGGATGCAGAACAGCAGAAAATGAGTGGAAGCAGGCATTGTGAGCAAAACTGCTGCTGCTTCCTCTGCCACTACAACAGGTCATCTGCACTTGATCCCTGAAAGTAGGGAGAGCATCAGGTCAGTGAATGAGGGTTCTTTGTGGGGCATGTGTTTGGTTATGTGAGGTCGGATCAGCTATCTTTTCTGGTGGTACATGGACACTTGTGGAGAGGGACTTTGATTCCCCAAAACGCCTGGAGTAGCAAAAGTGATATTACATACCTGATGACATCAGAAGAAGTGATGTCACATGACGTTCGACTTGGATGGCATCAGTTCCTCTTTAACCCTGGTGACATCACTGGAAGTAGCTTGCAGGCATAAAGAAAGTACATAAATGTCACATTTTTAAAATACCAAATAGGTATTAAAGCAGGAAATAATATTTTAGATAACAAGCCCATTTTAGCAAGGGTGCTGCATTCATATGCCATGGATGGGGTCATGAAATTATAGGGTTAGACCCAATAGAATCAACATCGGATGAGGCACTGCCATATATATGCCACTTCAGCATTGTATGGCCAGATACTTCCATATCAGCCAGTTATAGCTGCATGCCAGGTATGGTCATTATATGATAAGTAGAGCCCCTACATTGCCAGTTGCTACGATATTACAGTGGGCATTATTATGAGTCCGGCGGTAGCCGTGCCGGTAAAAACGGCACGGCTGCCGCCGGAGTAATTTTTATCCTGGCGCTGGCAATGGGGACATACCGGGGCATTACAGCCTCAGTGGTCCCGGTAATTCCTCATTGCTGGGTGCCGGAAAATATTACTCCCCATTCCCATTTGACTCAATGGGAATGGGGATGACGGATGCACCGGCACCATTCATAAATGGTGTCGGTGTATGAGTCAAGGTCTGCGAGCGGGTGCCTTTCAGCCCACGAGGTCAGACTTGGCAGGCTGAAAGGCACCCGCTTGCAGAACTCGTAGTTTGCCGGTCTGGAAACAATGGTACTGGCAAGCCTACCGGTATCATTGTTTCCGGACCGGCAACCTCGTAATGACCCCCATTATCTTTAAAACATTTTTTTTAATTGTGATTTGGTTTTCAAAAAAACGTACGGAAAATGTAAACATTAAAAAAGAAAAAAAAAGGACCCCATTCATGCATTTTCCTACGGAATAAAAAATACATACAAATCAAATGCAATCTATTTAATTTAAGAAACAAACAAGTGCCAGAATTAGGGACACGTTCTCTCCCCACATTATTCTCGACCAGAGCATCTCCACTGATCTATCAGTGGAGAAAATGTCCCTTTCATTAACAAAGGAAGTCAATCTGATCGAGGTTAGAGAATGGCAGTCCATAATCCAATGTTTTAGGGTTTCTGTACTGCTAGCAGTATTGCAAAATCGACAGGCCAGGGACAGCTTGTCTTCGAGAGGAACACTGGCCCAGTTTTTTGTTTGTTCTTTGGTCTTAATTTGGTTAAGCTTGAATCGCAAGTATGTTGTGAGGATCTTATGACATGGGAAGCATTTAAGGTATACTGACAGATGACCGAACCTTCGAGGGATCCTGGCGTATTCCGTATATATGTTGAATATGCACCCAGGGCTTCCAGTGTCAGTCTCCAATCGTCCCTAAACAATTTTGATTTAACCGACTCTGGATTTCCGGACAAATCCATTTCGGATGACCCAATTCGATCCAACCATTTCCCCATCAGCTCCCTGAATACAGTAACAGAATTTACAGAGCATGCTGCTAGAATCTTGTGCAGATCACCGTAAAGGGAATTATGCGGGCGGGGGCAGAGACGTCTTTATGGGAGGGCAAAAGGGGCACTTGCCCAGGGCCACCACCTTGGAGGTGGCACACCAAGGCTGCCTGATCTAAAGAAGTAAGATTTCATTGTTCACCAGTCCTAAGTAGCACACGTCAGGATATTTTATGGGGTGCTGCTGAGGCTCTAAACCTATTGCCTTTCTGTTTTTGCAAGTACATTCTGCCTTGATCAATTCATCATGCATTGCTTTCAGTGTTCACTGTGGTTGGTATACGTAGTTTGTGTGTTCCTTGCGGCACAACTCTGTAGCATTCTTTCCAGGGCCATCTTAAGCACTTTTGGGGCCCTGGGCACGGCCATCTGTGGGGCCCCCCTCCACCAAACCAAAGTAATTAAGGGATCAAGAATACTGGTCACGCCGCCACCCCCCACCCGTCGCTCTCACAACCTATTGGTTGATATGCTGTCTCGCAGCATAATAAGCATGTTTACTCCCCTTAAGTCCCCTTACCCACTTCATTCTTGCTCTAATCAGAATGATAACCAAGTAGCATTTGGAGACCAACATTAGCAGTCTACGAAGAGGTTACTGTTCTAGTACATACAGGATACTTTTTAGCAATAGCATCCAGGAAGTTATGCAGCCTGGACCATTGATGCAGGACTCACTATTAAAGTGGAAGCAAGGCTATAGCCAGTGAAACCATGAATAAGGCTTTTATGAAGATCATACAATGAGAATGAAATCACTCTTAAGGGCTGACAAATTTTAAAGGTTTATGGACTGGCAATATTGAGAGGTTAGGCAATACAAGATTTAATGAGATGCCCAAGATCACACATTGGGTAATGGGTGAACCTGGGATTTGTGCCAACTCCGCAATTTCTGCATTTGAACACTTTCTTTTCCAGTTCTTACCATGAACTAAAGCAATCTCATTTTATTTGTTGATTTTGCAGCGCCCTAGCTGAAATCGAACCTGCCTACTGTTGATTACGCTTTGCCCTAGCTAAAATCGAACCTGCCTATTGTTGATTTTGCATTGCCCTAGCTGAAATCGAACCTGCCTATTGTTGATTTTTCATCGCCCAGTGGAAACTGAACTTGCCCATAGTTACAAAGCCTACCCCTTTGGTGCTCTTCTATCATGCTCCTTAGGGCACTCCTCCTTTTTCTGTTCCACTCTCTGCCATCCTGTGGGAATTGTGTGGCGATTGTGTTGATCATGTCCAATAGGGAACAGTGAAATGCATATTGATAAATTGAGTACAACAATGGTTTAGAAGTTAGCTCAGTGTGTGAAGCACCCATTGCAGAGATATGTGTTCACATGCAAAATGAGAATATCACTTCCAGCAAGGCTGACTGAGACTTTCCTCTGTCTGAAGTTTATAAACCTGCCTGTATATGTACGCAGAACAATGTACCTGCACCACAAAGGGGCTGCTATAAAAACTAACATATCAGCCGTATGGTGAAGGTCTAGAAATTGGTTTGTTCAGATGGGGTGTTGTAAAACCCAGGCAATCGCCTCCAACGATGGCATAAACTGTTAGTCCAAGAGGTGAATAAGTATCCAAATTCAAGACTATGGAAGGAAAGTGCTCATGCTTGTATCCTGGATTTGCCAGCAGTGATCCTGGTCAAATCATCTAATATCTCTTAATTACTGTGCTGTCTTCTGTGAGGTAGTAGCATCGTTTAGCCCATTACTTGATTTTTCTTCTTATGTAAGCCATTTGAGTGGAAGTAGTGGTAGACAGAAGAGAGCGGACCAGATATTGCAAAAGTCAAAGGTTTTTAAGTATGTTTATAAATGAAAATGTCACAAGCCATTATTTTGGAAGTATTTAAAGCTTTAAAATACAAAAGCCAAACCCAGATTAAATTTGTTAAATCACATCAATTGGTATGCTGTTAATTATATACTTCCCTTGATGGAGAGAATGAAGCTAGAATCATTCCCATTCTGCATAACACCCTTCTATAATATTTTGTTTAAAAATGGTCATGTTTGGTAATGTGATTTGTGTACTTTCCAAGTCCGTTTTTATAAAATGAGATTGCTTTAGTTCATGGTAAGAATGGGAAAAGAAAGTGTTCAAATGGAGAAATTGCAGAGTTGGCACAAATCCCAGGTTCACCCATTACCCAATGTGTGATCCTGGGTATCTCATTAATCTCAATATTGCCAGTCCATAAACCGTTAAAAATTGTCAGCCCTTCAGAGTGATTTCATTCTCATGGTATGATCTTCATAAAAGCCTTATTCATGGTTTCACTGGCTATAGACTTGCTTCCACTTTAATAGTGAGCATATTTATATTGCAGACCACACGCGCAGAACAATATGGTTTTCCATACCAGTTATTGAATGTAGCATCATATACTATCGGGGTACATAGCATGCACTGTCGTGTTATATATCTAATTGCAACACTTTTTGAAAACCATATCCCACTTCTAATCTCAGTGTATCTGGATAGAAACACCTTCCTGGCAGCTTCTAATCTGCCTCCACTATCCATGTTACGGTATGTGTAGCTTTCTCCTTCCTTCCAGCTGGTCCCCTCTATCGATGCTTGAGCACTTTTGCAGTCTGTGCGGCCGCTAATGTAAGTTCTCTGTCCATTATGGGTTACATGTACCTTTTACAGACGGTCCTGCATCAATGGTCCAGGCTGCATAACTTCCTGGATGCTATTGATAAAAAGTATCCTGTATGTACTAGAACAGTAACCTCTTCGTAAACTGATAATGTTGGTCTCCAAATGCTACTTGGTTATCATTCTGATTAGAGCAAGAATGAAGTGGGTAAGAGGACTTAAAGGGAGTAAACATGCTTATTATGCTGCGAGACAGCATATTAACCAATAGGTTGTGAGAGCGACGGGTGGGGGGTGGCGGCGTGACCAGTATTCTTGATCCCTTAATTACTTTGGTTTGGTGGAGGGGGGCCCCAAAGATGGCCATGCCCAGGGCCCCAAAAGTGCTTAAGATGGCCCTGGGCGGGGGACAAAACGTATGAAACATTGACAACTGTTTCCAGAGGAATCTGGCGTGGAGGGAGATCAGATTCAACTAATATTGTATAATTACATTGGGGACAGAACTGGAAAGCCCCATCACATTTTGCCAGAGCACGCCCTTCACGGAATCCAGACATGGGCCTAAGGCTGCAGAGGCCATATCTAAGCCATACACTAGTACTTGCTCGAACGGGAGAAAGGAAAAGCTACATCATTTCCTATAAATCCTCTTCATGTGTGATAGTAAGGGGGCCAAATAATATTTTTCGACATGGTTCTCCACATATTTATGGACAATGGGCCTCATTACGAGGTTGGAGGTAAGGGATTACCGGCACCGGTAAGGGTGACGGTGCCGGTAATCCCTTACCTCCATATTCCGAGGTCCCTTAGTGGGTCCTGCTATGGGCGCCTGGCTTTACCAGGCGCCCTTAGCGGCAGCCGCTAAGGGACCATGGAGCTAATAACGGGCCCGCTAATAGCTATTAGCGGGCCCGTTATTAGCTCCATCCCCATTCCCATTGAGCACTATGGGGGCTCGAATGGGAATGGGGAGTGGTTCTCGGAATGGGGACTTACCGGGTCCTCCAAGGTTGGAATGACCCGGTAAGTCCCTATTTCGAGAACCCAGACCAGGAATGTGGTAAGGGGGTAGCCATGGTGCTAATAGCACCATGGCTACCTCCAACCTCGTAATGAGGCCCAATGTATTTGTTAGATTAGTCTCCCACTCAACCATTGCAGTCCCCAGAGACCACCACATAGTTTGAGGTTTCCTGTTGGACGAGAAAACCACTGCCTTGGATTTAGATCCATCGGCTGTCAAGTTAATTTTTAGGGTGTATAGATGTTGAGCTTCAGTTGAAGCCCACGCAGAATTGGTGCCAACGTGCAACCTTGTCTTAGTCCCAGATTAGTCAGAATGGGCCTAGATACTTCCCTTCCTTATTAAGCTGAATATCAGCATAGAATTTTTAGGTGGGATTAAGGGACGTACCCATTTTTCTCCGATTCCCACTTGAAAAATATTTAATCAGGAAGGTATTAACATCTCTTAATAGCATTGTAGAGAAGCAGATGTATACATCCGCAGGAGATCCCGCTCCCCCTACCTCCTTTGTATTGGAGACATGAGACCGTGCCTTGCTTGACAACAGCTATTGCACCAATATCGCAGCAAGTATTTGGAAGGAGATATCCATTGAGCCAACCCGATCAAATGGGTACGACGTCCGTTCATCGTGGGGTTTTTTCACGGGGTATTTTACCGCTAATTTTTTTTTTCTAAAAACCCATCGAATGTTTTAGAAAATTGGGTGTTTGAGGGGGGGATCCCCCCCAAAAATAATTAAAAAAAATTTGATGGGTTTTTTCGTGAAAAAAATTGCGGTAAAAAACCCTGCGAAAAAACATCCCGCGATGAAATGACATGGAACCATCGAATGTACCCTCGAGTTGATGACAATTTACAGGAGGAACTTCCTGAAAAGAAAATGGGCACAACGTCCTGAAACATGGAAGGAAGACAATGTATGGCGCCTAGGGGACAAATGACGAAGTAAAGAATCGAGTGAACTATCAAAGTGGAAAAGACAAGGATTACACGTTAACAAAGTGCTGCAGAATACAGAAGTTCAATAAGTGTACAGACGTTGAAACGCGAGGTAGGTCAAGTCATCGTATAGGCTAGCTATGAGTAGTGAATAGAATGCAGGCGAAGCCGCCATTGTATAGAAATTGGACATTAGTATCATGAAATAGTAAGGCAAAAATCAAGAAAGAGGAATGAAAAGCTGTGTTGCGGTGGAATACCAGGCTGCTGAAGTTGCATGGCGAGGCTGTCTGGCCTGAAGTCAAGATCCTAGAAATCGAGTTCAGCTATCTACTCTGAAGAGAATGGCCCTCATTACAACCCAGGCGGTAAGCGAAAAACAATGCCGGTAAATGAATACCGGCATCGTTTTCCGCTAGGTCCGATCATGACCCATGAAAGTGCTATTAGCGGCATCGTAGTTAACGGTGCCGCCAACAGCACCAAGTTCGCGCGCACGCGACCTTCCACGCCGTAAATACCGGCATCGAGCAAAGGTAGGCAAATCACGAAGCAAGCGGACATGCTCTTAACGCCATCGCAAAGGCCGTTAAGTACCTTACCGCCATGGTGCTAATTCCGCCATCGCGAATCAACCATAAATGGCCATGTGCAGTGTTCCCAGCTGCCAGAGATGCACAGAATCAGCACAGGTGGAGGCAATACAGACTCACCAAGTACAAAAAGAGCACACCCCACCCCTTCCCACACCCAGCCACACTCCACAATGATTCCAATACGACTAGCAATGTTGGGGCTGGAGAAACTACAACAACAACAACAACAACAACAACAGGCAGCACAGAGGAGACGCAGGAGGAGAAGGAGGGTAAGGCAGGGCCAGCAAGCCCCACCAGCACAGCCAGTGCCACCACGCAGGCAGCCCCCAATCCCACGCATCCGAGCCAGTCCATTCAACCTCACCGCTGAGCAGATCCATAACTTGTACCGTTTGGACTGGGACACCATCACCACCATCGTTGAAATGATACACAACGACATTGTCAGCATGATAGAAACACCCACCGCCATCCCCCCCTACTGAAGGTAGTGTCCGTGCTCCACTTCCTTGCCACAGGCACCTACCAGCACACAGTGGGGCACTTGCATGGCATTTCACTACCATTATTCTCACGTACACTGATCCAAGTGCTCAATGCCCTCCTCAAGCACACAGGCAACCACATTTCCTTACCACAGTCTGCCCAGGAGATTGCAAACACCAAAGTGGGTTTCCATGCACTAGCCGGCATACCTGGTTGCATTGGTGCCATTGACTGCACCCATGTGGAATTGGTGGTCCCACATGCCATTGAGGTAGCGTATCGCAACCGTAAACTATTCCACTCAATCAACGTACAAATGGTATGTGACTCCAACAAGATCATCACACACTGTTGTGCCCGTTTCCCTGGATCAACCCATGATTCAATGGTCCTGAGGAACTCCACAATACCACGCTACATGGAGCAACATGCAGGGCCAAGATCCTGGCTACTCTGTGAGTCTCATGGCCATGGAAATGTGAAGTGGGTAGGTGATTGACGTACCAATGCATACATTACCTGGCTGAAAGGGGGGGGAATGATGCATACTTTACCTGGCTGAAGGGGGGGGGGAATGATGCATACTTTACCTGGCTGAAAGGGGGGGCGGAATGATGCATACTTTACCTAGCTGAAAGGGGGGGGTGATGCAAACTTTACCTTGCTGAAAGGGGGGCGAATGATGCATACTTTACCTGGCTGAAAGGGGGGGGGAATGATGCATACTTTACCTGGTTGCGAGTAGCAGAGGCAATGCAGCCAGCTCATACCCTAAAGCAGCACAAACGTCAACTGACACCTGTACACATAATGCCCCATGTAAGCAGCCCTACCATGTGAATGAAGGTGTGTCCCAACCATGACACAACCATCTGCAAGTGCATTGTACTGATTCGGACCACATTGACTTCAACAAAATGCACCTACATGCAATGACTTCAGCCAATACACGGCACCAAACACCATCAACTGAAAGGCCAGTCCCCCATAACTGCGCACAAAGGAGGCACATGACGGACACAAACATCAATACACCACTACACAGACACCGAGGCCCCAAAGAATTCCCTATCAACATTAGTAGTGCTCAGTGGGGTCATCATGAGGCTGACATCAATGTTGCCATGATGAGAGCGTTGATATCACAGGACACCTGCCAGCTCAGCAAAACAAACGCCATGAACGAACACAGTGGATGGGCACTCACAAGGCACTTGACCCCCCTACATACATTGGTGGATGGCATGCAAAACAGTCCATGAGAGGAATACACATATACCGGTCACAAAATCCATTTGTGCATGTAAAAGTGGTACAAAGTAAGAGTTTAATGCATGCCATGGTGGCACGTCATGATTTGAGATTTGATGTCATGACTGACACATACATTGTTGCCCACATACAGGTGATGCAGGCTATCCCCTGAAGAGGTGGCTCCTTACACCAGTCCGGGACCCACAGAACAGGTACAAGGAGGACTTCAACCCTGCACATACACGTACCTGTGTGGTGATTGAGCAGGCATTCGGCCTACTGAAGGCACGGTTTCGCTGCCTCAGCAGGTCTGGTGGGGCACTCCTGTACCGCCATGAGAAGGTGGCAAAGATCGTCATGGCATGAAATGTGCCCCTGCCCCCTGACGCAGAACTGCATCCACCTGACGATGAGGAGGGTGGGGATGGGGCAGCCCCTCATGGAGGCAGCGATTCACAGGAGGGACTTGAAATGCGTCGGACTCTGATCAACCAATGTTTCTAGCACACACGGATGGGGGTGCCACATGGAGATGACAATTGGGGCACTGTGTGTGTCTGGGATATGGATACTGTGGACTGTTCACCAATAAATCACACATACGCAATGAGCAATGTCCACACATGTGATTTGTGATCAAGAAAAAATATATTGTAAATGTGAATTGAATTAACACACCCACTCCCCCCTCCCCCCTCAACTCCCCAACACACCCACTCCCCCCTCCCCCCTCAACTCCCAACACACCCACTCCCTCCTCCCCCCTCAACTCCCCAACACACCCACTCCCCCTCCACTCCCCAACACACCCACTCCCATCTCCCCCCTCAAATCCCCAACACACCCACTCCCCCCCCCACTCCCCAACACACCCACTCCCCTCTCCCCCCTCAACTCCCCGCAAAAGTGTGTGGATCCCTGTGTCGCAGTGCCTAATGTGGAATTGATCCACTGGGTGGCCTCTACTGGCAGCCCCCTCTGCCGGCCCCCGGGGCACCCCTGCCTGTACTCCGCTGGTTCCTGGCCGACCTGCGGACCGGGCTGCTTTGGGCAGAACTGGCAGCGGAGGAGGTACTCGGCTGCTCGCTGGGACGCATGTCCCTCACTGTCTGTACCGCGGCAAGTTCAGCACTGATGTTCTTGCTGGAGGATTGGATGGCTGCCTTCACAGCCTCGGCACATCTTTGCATTTCAGCACTGGCACCTCCACAATCGAGGAGTGAGGACAGTTGGTGTTGCCTTGTCAATATTTGGTCCAGCGACTGTTGGTATTGTGGGGCATTGACTGATGCAATTGGCGGGGTCATTGGGCTACTCCCCTCCTACACACCTCCCACTGGGCATGGAGTGGCTGGCCAGGAGTTATCAGGGGATAGCCCCTGTGTGTTATCAGCGTGCAGGCTACATGGGGACAGGTGGGGGGAATGAGGGTGGGCAGTGGGGGGACATTCTATGTCATCCTCATCATTCCCCACATCACTGTCAGAGCAAGCTGCAATGGCAGCAGTCTCCCCAATTGTACTGCTTCCTGCAGACACATCCCCTTCAGTGGCCACCAGTTGTTGCATGTCTGTCGCTGGTGGTACTATGCTGCTTGCCTTGGGGATCCTCGCTGCCCTGGGCTGTGTTGTGGCAGTCAATTTTGGCTGCTGTGGGTTTTTTTTGGGTCCAGCAGAGATGGAGGGTTGGTGTGTTGATGCCTATGGCCTGGCCTTCTTGGCAGGTGTGGTGCCAGTCTCGTCCTCGCCGGGGTCCGAATGGGAGCCTGTAGTGGAGCAAAGGAGGGAACGTGTTATTGATGGGTCTGCGGACATTGAGCAGGCATTGTTATGACTGCCATGAATTTGATGCGTAGATGGTGCACTTTGGCGGCAGTGACATACAGGTTGTCTCCCTTTTGGGTGGGTTGAGCATGCAGGAATGTGGGTGCCTACAGTGGAGTGTGCATACTGCATGTGTACAGGGTGTAGGTCAATGATGCCTGTTGGTAGTCTTCTGCTGATGTGTTGCGTTAACCCTATTGGGCAACATTGTGATTCCCATGTAAGTGGACTTCAGGGAGTTTAGCATGGCTTAATTTGAGGCACCTACCTGTGTCACCTGATGTCGGGGCTCCTCTCTCCATTCCACCGACCCCCTTGATGCTCTCGATGCCAATCGTTGTGGCACATATCTCCTCCCACGGCTCCATTTTAATGGGTGAGTCTGCTCCTCCGCCAGTTGCTATGCCCATGTTTCGGTTCGCCGACAGTATGCTCCTTACATGGAGCCGGAGGTCGTCCCACCTTTTCCAGCACTGTTTGGTGGTGCGGGGTGTTGTTCCTACTGCACTGACCCGTTGTGCAACTAGTTCCCATATGGCCTTTTTCCGTCCTATTGCCGGTCTGGTCATTTCAGTGGAGAATACGATGTCCGCGTTTTTCCAGGAGCGTTTCCGCCAACATTGTAAGCTCTTCCCGACTGAAGCGCTCCTGCCGCTGCCGATCGCACAATTATTTTACAACTTTCGGCATTGTGGGGATGCGTGGATGTGGGTGAGGTTTTGTGCCAGGTCTCGGGGTCAGATGTGCACTGGTTGTGGAGGATTGCAATGGATTGTGTTTTCAAAGATGGCCGCCGTGCCCTTTCCCGTTCCGGTGCGATGGAGTAAGTTCCGGATCCGCTTCTTTACGGTCATCGCTAATAGCGGTCACCGCTATTTGCGGTGCTCGCTAATATCGGTGGATAGGGTGGCGGTGGTGCAGCTTGCACGGCATACAATGCCGGTAGCTGACGTTTTTGGGACGTTACCGGCATGGCGCAGATTACATTACCGGCATTGCGCAATGCTCGTGCCCGAGAGGTCATAATTTACTGCTTTTAACCGTTCCAGACCAGCACGGACACGTTAGTTGCGCCATGCCGGTAATGTCCATTTTTTACCGCCGGGGATCGTAATGAGGGCAAACAAGTGTGCAGAGGATGAATCCTCTGACGCTAAGGTGCAAGAAAGAACACTAAGGATGCCAAGTTTTAATTCATTTAAGGCTTTTAAAAGCTGCAGAATGGACCAAACCGTGGTTTCGTATCACATGAGCTAAGGATGGAAATAGAGTTTGAACTTGGAGTTCCAGATATGATAGTGAGTGCCCTCACTCCCGTGCATCCTGAGGACAAGAATACTCTGAAAGACCAAGTATGAAGACAATGTCATGGCAGAAGGCATGGGTGCTGAGAGATGTTGGGCTAAATGGGTGGTGTGGTAGCTTCATGTCATATCTCTCTACACCTGGGTCTTAGCTTATGTGCTGCTAAATTAACCAAATGTTCCAGACATGGCACAAGAGTGCCAGCCAATTGTATTAGTCCGTATAACAAAGGACCTTATAGCTTAAAAGACCAATCAAATACGATGTAACAAGTGTTTCTGAAATGACATGTTTGAAGAGTTAGGCATAAGTTGTCCACCTGAAAAAGGACAGCCAATAACAATCCTAGCTCCTATATGATCGTATATCTAGATGTTTCCCTTGATCAATGCTGCTCGTTGATAGGTTTTTCACTATTTCCATATAGTATGACGTCACTTTGATGCATAATGAGTATATCATTATTTTTTTGGTGAAAATCACAGAGAGACTGAGCGTACGTCTGCTGATTTTCGTTGTAACCTCCCTTGTTGTTTTAGATCATTGTTAATAAAACAGTGACTTGCCATCTTCTTGAGTTTGTCCAGTTGTTTGGACTCAGAATTATTCTGTTGTAATCCCATCCATTACCGTATGCACGTTCTAAGGGACATAAACTCAGCAAGATAGAGAGTACCTTGCTAGATGAGTCAATAAGGGGGATAGGCAGATAATTGCCTGGATTATTAGGATCTCCCTTATTGAAAATTGGAATAATGATAGTCTCAACCCAAGAAGCAGGAACTATATGGGATGCATAAATAGCTTCAAAATGGGGTTTTAGAAAATGCGTCCGAGCAACCGGATCCTTTGTTAATAAAAAGGGCAGAAGCCCATGTGGGCCTGGGACCCTAGATGGTTTAAGCTTATTTCTTGCCCCTATGAAGTCCTCCACTACCCAAGGGCATGGACCATCAGTGATTGTACTATCCAACAAGTCCGAGGGATGTAGGAGTTCCACCGGAATGTTGAATTCTTTTGAGAAGTAGAACTTCCAGGTATTTTCTTGGATACCATTACCTTTGAAGCAACGCCTGCCTTGGTATTCATATTGATACACAATCAAAATTCTGTAGAGTCGACACTTAAGAGAGTCCGCAACATAGCTTGGTTATCTCAAAGGGAAAGAACATACCTAAGAGATTTAACCAGGTTTTTGTGTCGTAGGCATTACGGCTTCTTGAGTTTGAGAAACTCTATAATAGTTAAATCCCTGTTCTGTAGTTGCTTAATGGCAACATGTTTTTGAGTCTTAGAGTTTTTTATTTTATGATTGAAAGAATTAGGATATGTTTTTAGTGTTCATCTTTCCGTGTTAAAATCGATCTTTTTAATGTACTCGATAATGCATATATCCAAAGGTGTACTTACAGGGCAGAGGATGCTCTTACCCAGAAAGGTTGTTCTTCCCTACAGAACTGGTCCTTCTGGATTAAGAAATGTGTCAATTTGGCATATGTCTTGCTATCCCAGCGGCATAAACCCTTACTTTATATTTTGATGGGCTCCAGCATAGGGCAGGCATTAAGAGTATGGACTAATAGGTTTAGCTTGAAGTTAATTATCAAGTGATCACTAGCTCCAGGATCATGAAAAGACAATTTACTGAAGTGGGATTTAATGGTGGAAGAAACAAAAAAATAGTCTATCCATGAAACCAGAGCAGCCCTCTGCCAAGTATAGATCAGATGTCGTGTCAGCTGGTACAAATCCCAATGTGACATAAACGTATCACAGGCCATACCCCTCATAAGAGGTTTAGAAACAGAAGGGGAGTACAGGAAAGTAGGTTGTTGTCGTGGCTCAACACAATGGGCATTGAAATCGCCCTCAATGATTATAGTGTGCTGGTGACCCTCCGTCAACCAGGAGTTGAATATCTGTGTAAACAGAGAATGGAAATCCTCAATAGAATATTTGACAGGGTACCAGTATACATTAACCGAGAGAACCTCTCTAACTGCATCAGGAAAGCTCACATGCACCGCCAAAATATCCTCCCTGGAAAACCACACAGTGGAGGTAAGATTTCGCTTGTTGTCTATGGCTATGGCTATTCCACCGTTGGGTCTACCCTTGGCCCTGCACGTGGCCAGAGTGGGAAAAGTGCAGTACCGCTCCAGGAGAAGTGTTTCCATATGCATTGTTTCCTGAATAAAAAGGGCATTTAAGTTATGTAAATCTCTTGAATCGTGCCATGAATTGAAAAAGTTTTCGAAGCCACACACATTCCAAGACGCAAACCTAATTTCAGAAAGGCTAGGGTTGATTTTGTCCCATTGTAAGAGACACAAAGGTTTTGATGGCAGACTCCTCCCAAGTCCAACCCTGACCGTCCTTTGTTTTAGGCAAGCTAGGTAGCTCAGATTGAACTGAAGCTAGAACCTGTGTAGTAATCCCATCCAAATTCACAGACAATGTAGGTACAATATTGTGTGGAACCACAAACACCTTAGCAGTGTCACTAGATTCTAGATCAAACAAATCCCAAGCCTTGACGTATCGCCCTCTGTCCCCAAACTAAATTTGCTACACTAGTGGAATAAAAGTATGACACCATGAGAGTATTGCTGGCCAGTGGAAGGGAAATAAATTCAATGTCCCCAGAATGTAAGGATCTCAAAGTGGCGATTAAAGTAAATAGTTCTAGTACCCTTGAGCTGTTCAAATGCTTAAAACAATGCTTTTGTTTATTCACCTCCCAACCCAAGATCTTGGTAGAAAAGGTGACATGGGGGTCCGTTGATGTTTCCTGACCTGTAGAGGGTTCCATCACATTGGCTTGTGCAGAAAGTATCAAAGAACGGTCTTGCAGTGGGCCATAGGTGGGAGGTATATTGCCCAAAGAAAATTCTGAGATCGTCGCCACAGGTGTCATTGCCAATGGAAACAGTGAATCCACATTGGCAGAATTAGTGGACCAGACCACAGCGGGAAGGGCGACCTGAAACTGTTGGTTCAAAGTGAGATCAATAACGTTACCATTAGTTGGCTTAGGAACCCAGAACAAGGTGATTTGAGATTGTTGTCCTCTAACCAAAAGTTCAAATTGCTTCTAAAGCAATGTAGGCGATTGGTCTTTAGGAGGGGTTAAGTTGGTCATAAGCAAGAAGTTGTTTTCAATCGACTCAAGATTGATGGGATCGGTGCCCATCTCTCTTCGCCTCGCCACTGGGCGACAGGAATGTCCGATCACTTTTGGAATACATTTCACCTTCTCATCCTTACCCCTTTTTTATTGTTTTGATGGTCCACCCACCTGGATATTAGATGTCATAGATATCTCTCTATCAGGGGCCAATGTATCATTTGATTGCACATTTAAATCAATGATAATATACATTGCTGACAAATGATTCACATTTCTTTTGAGATATTGGCAGATCTAGGTGTAGGTGCAAGTTGATTTGTGGACTTCTTTCCCTTAGTTCCTCTCCTCTTCGTTTTCCTACTCATTTGATTTTGAAATAATGGAGAGGAGTGGTTCTTCAAACAGGGCTGCGATGACTCAACACTATAGATCTCTGACCCCACTATTGTATTATCTAAGGGGGCATCCCCAATCCTTTTTGCCCTATTCCTATAGTTTATGGTCATAGGTGAGGAGTGACTCTCTACACAAACCTCTGAGAAGCCCATTGACGTGTTTCTATCCTTCCCTATTATTGCAACCTCTGGGGGCAGATCCCTAATTGGCAGTAAGATGGATGAAGTCACAATACAGTCCACCAGAGGTGAGGGCGAATCCGTGGACCCAGTAATCCTCATGCCAGAGGGATCAGCACACCCTTGTATAACTTCTGGGACCCTCTGGGTTAACCTCTGGGTTAACGCATTCCACTTAGAGTCACCTGTCCCCCCTTGTTTTGAGGCACAAAGAAGTGGCTCTAAATAGGGAGATTCTCTGGAAGAGAGCCCCCTCAATAACCCCTCCACAAAAGACAATTACTCATTTAACACATTAAAAATGGCAGTGTTGGACCTTACAGCAGTGGAGACCAGTTCCTGCTGCTCATAAAGTGCTGTATGTTCTTTGTTAATATTAGATGATCATTTTCCCCACATGTGCCCTTCCGGCCATGAGTCACGACCGGTGGTGATTCTTTCCAAAAGTCCCCTGTAGGATATGTAAGTATTGGGGATCGTGGAGGTTCGCACACTACTGGTTGTCTCAGCGGAGGCCAGTCCACTGCCTGTGAGGCTGTATTTTTGATCTTACTCAACATTTCATTCATTGAACTTTGAATGGCAATTTCATCCACCATGACAAGCAGTCCATTGCTTCGGGGGCTTCATAGAAAACACAAAACCGAGCTCTTGCACTGGTCCTCTGAGTTATTGCCCACCCCGTAAGGGGTACCCTCTAGTAATGGTGTAGGGGGGTCAAATTTGGTCATTGACTGACTACTCAGTTTGCACAGATTGTTAACCTTGACTGGTCTGAACCCTCCACTCCCCAGTATGCGAGCTGCAGAGCTGAAGCAGTTGACTTGGCCACGTCGCATCCAGACAGTTCCAAATCAGTGATCTCCTTCGCAGTACCCCTGCTTTCTGTAGACACGTTCATATGCAGGTCTTCATTTAGATTGTGAGGAAACGCACTGCATAAGTCCTCCTCAAACCCTTTTTGCCTCACATTATAGTCCCTATGATTGTTGCCATCATCTTTTCCTAAGATTTCTTTAAACATAAAGGAATGCACCTGATGCGACCCAACAACAAATGGGTCGGCAGGCAACTTCAGTCTACGCAGCTCAGGTGGTGCAGAGCGAGGAAAAATCTGGTAATTGGCATATGATTTCGGGGTGGAAGCTGGCAAAGCCATATGAAAACGAGGTGTAGAGAAATTCTGGTTTTCCAAAATCGGGGAGCCTCCCCTCTGCCCCCAATAAGGCTTGTTCATGAGGGCTTTCTCCTGCCCTCAGTAGCTCGACATTGATCACCTAAATATTTGTTTTAGATCACGAAAAAAACAATATTGAGTGAAGAAGATACCAGACCCGTCTCCAGATGAATTACCGCTCCTGACCTCAACATACGTTGTGAGATGGCGTGGGTAATGCACTGAAATTTCCCCCATTTCTATTTGCTTTTATATTCCCCTATCCCAAGTAAGAGAGTTAGGGCCTCGTTACAAGTATGGAAGTAGCCATGCCACTAAAAGCGTCATGGCTGCCTCCATAATGGGTTCCAGGTCTGGGTCCAGCGAAAGGGGACTTACCGGGCCATTCTGACCTTGGAGGGCCCGGTAAATCCCTTTTGCGGGACCCAGACCCGGTACATCCCATTCCCATTTGAGCCCCCATAGGGCTCAAAGGGAAGGCGGAGGAGGCTAACAATGGGCCCGTTAATGACGGGCCCGTTGTTAGCATCTCATCTTCTAGCGGGTCCAGCTTAGTGGGTCCCGTTGCAGACCTCGGAATAGGGCGGCCTGGAATGAATGGGGCCAGACCCTTACCAGCCCCGTTCATTCCATGGCTGCCTGGGTCGTAATGAGGCCCTTAGACTCAAAGCTGTAAGGGAAGTTGATTGCACACAAAATGCTTGTGTGCCCACTGTTGTCAATCCTTCAGAGGAATATAAAGGAGTCAAATGTGCACCCAGCACATAAAGTTTCACCCTAGAAAACAGACTGAAAGGCCGAGGCCCGCAGTCATCAGCTCTCTGATCTTGAAGCAATCTGAGCACAAATTCAATAGTTCAAACTCTCAAAGGTACACATTCACCCGAGAACTGACTCAAATGTCCTCGGCACAGAGACGTCAGCTCTCTTGTCTCGAGGAGTAGGTCAAAAGTTCCAGTGCTTTCAAACGTTCACCAATATAGACACAAAGTTCAGGTTCATATTCACCTGAAAAACAGAGTCATGGCATCAGCCCACAATTGTCAGTTCTCAGTTACAGTCTCAGTGCAAATGGGCTGAAATCAAGATTTTATTTTAATTATAAGTTCATAGGATAGCCAACTTGAATGAATTTCCACAGACAATGGGCGTTCTTGAAGGTACTTTCTCTCAAAATCATAGTCACTGTAAACAGACTCGGACTGCTCCCAACTCGTCGTATCCACAGACTGCTACTCGCACGCCAATCCGCTCCACGGACTATGGGCGTTCTTGAAGGAACTTCCTCTCAAAATCACAGTCACTGTAAATAGACTGCTCTCAAGCTGCTCCCGATTCGTTGTAGCCACAGACTGCCACTTGCACACCACTCCGCTACTCCTACAGTATTCAAAAATCCAATAGATGCAAGTCACCAACAATGCACAGGAGCATTAATGCTTTGGTTCATGATAATGATTTGTTATTTATATAGTGCTTTTACCAAAGCACCATGTCTACATTGTGGACACTGGAATAACATTAAAAAGGTGACCATGTTAGCACCATGGTTACCCCCTTACCGCATTCTGGGTCCGGGTTCCCGAAATAGGGACTTACCGGCTCATTCCAACCTTGGAAGGGCCGGTTAGTCCCCATTCTGGGAACCATTCCCCATTCCCATTTGAGCCCCTATAGGGCTCAATGGGAATGGGGATGGAGCTAATAACGGTACCACAATTTGCGGTACCGTTATTAGCTCTGAAGTCCCTTAACGGGTCCCTTCCATAACGCCTGGTAAAATCAGGCGTTAAGGAAGGGACCCGCTAAGGGACCTCGGAATAGGGTGGTATGGGATTACCGGCACCGGTGTCCTTACCGGTGCTGGTAATCCCTTACCACCTACCTCGTAATGAGGCCCATTGTGTCTCTTACTACCTCTTTTCCTGTTACTCACCTGGATCCTTTTACTTTTAGTGCTGATCAATTGTATGCTCACACCCTTTTAGTGTGAACTAGTACTTACCTTTTTTCTTTTTCTCTCTAATTAAGGCTATGCAGACATTTCTCGTGCTTCCACGCAAAGGTCCATAACTTTTGTCTGAAAAATAAATCAAAATCGTTACCGGCACTCAAAAAATTGATTTTTACTTACCTCACTATAGTTTCTTAAAATGGCTCGTGTGTGATTTTCCTTTGTTTGGTTGACCCAATTATTTGTCAGCCATACTCCTTTTCTTGGTCTTCATGGTCTCTGCTGCTTTTTATTGCCCTACGCTCCTTTTTTTATTGCTGTTGGCCGGAAAACCTCATAAATGCTATTTGTTTTCCAATTTTTGATTTTTTGTCCATTATATGCTTTTGAGTTCATTCCCTATACTTTTGTTCATTTGCCCAATTGTTCCCTTCCTCAATTTTCTTTTATTCATTTTGTATTCAAGATAATCAATCATTTTCATCTTTTCCTGATTTTTTTCTTTTTTTTTCTTGATCCTGTGTAACACGGGCCCAAAGTCTCCCTAACGTTTTTAATCCTTTATTTTAATCATCTCTTATTTAAGTTGGGCATTTATTTCATTATTATTTTGTTTTTCATGCATACTAAAACACACTTCCTTTCTTTTTCTGCGTGATCCTGTAAGGAAAGTACCATTTCATACTTCATTAAGCTCTATATGGCTGCATTGTCATCTATGATGTTGCTCAACCTCATTAGTGCCAAGGACGAGGTATCTCGTCCTTGGAATTCCCTCCCTGTTGCCAAGGACGAGATACCTCGTCCTTTTCGGCACTTTCTTTTGTGTGATCCCTGCAAAGCAGGGATCACACAAAACTGTAATCCAACCCCCGGGCTATGTGAGGGGGAGGTCCCCTTCACTGCCCGGGGGTTGGATTACCTTCAATTTCACCTCGTCACGCATGCCGACATGAAATTCAAAGTAAATTCACTGCGGCAGCCATTTTCGGCTGGCGCGGTGAAGAGAGAAGGTAAGAGCCCCTCTACCTCTGCCTCGATCTCCAGCTGTATTTCAAGCCGGAGATCTTGTAGGCAAGTATTGTTGGAAAGGGGAGATTGTCCCCTTTCCAATGATACCTTGTGTGACAGCATTGCTGCCCGCGGATCGGGCGCAGAGCTCGATCCACGGGCAGCAATGCGCACTAGACCACCAGGGATCTGTTTTGGGAGCAGGGGGTGGTGGGCTGCTTACTAGGTAAGCGGCCCCCTCTCCTCCAAACCCCCAAAGCATGGTGCCGTGGCTGTGGAGACCCCTGGGGGCAGTGATCATCTGCCCCCAGGGATGAAAATAAAAACATTTAAAAAAAAATATTTCGAAGGGAGGTGGGAGGGGGTTTGGGGCCCTGGGGCCCACTCGACCACCATAGATTTTATAAAAAATGGTGTCATTGGAAAGGGGAGATTCTCCCCTTTCCAAAGACACCATTTTTGAAGCATTGCTGGTCACGGATCGGCGCAGAGCGCTCGATCCCTGACCAGCAATGGCCACTGGACCACCAATGATACGTTTGTGACATGGGGGGGGCTGCTTACAGTAAGTAGCCCCTCCCCCTGCCCCCAAAGCATGGGGGCACATATCTAATAAACCCTGGGGGCAGATGGCTGATCATCTGCCCCCAGGGAAGGGGGAAAAATAAAAAAAGACAAATTTGAAAGGGAGGTGGGAGGGGGTTTGGGGCCCACTAGACCACCATGGATTTAAGAAAAAATGGTGAATTTGGAAAGGGGAGATTCACCACCCTTTCCAAAGACACCATTTTTGACGCATTGCTGGTCATAGATCAGCGCAGAGCACTCGATCCGTGACCAGCAATGGCAACTGGACCACCAGGGATACGTTTGTGATGTGGGGATGTGGGGGGTCTGCTTACAGTGAGCAGCCCTCTCCCCCCCGGCCCCAAAGCATGGGGGCACATATCTAATAAACCCTGGGGGCAGATGGCTGATCATCTGCCCCCAGGGAAGGGGGAAAAATAAAAAAATTAAAATTTCGAAGGGAGGTGGGAGGGGGTTTGGGGCTCTGGGGCCCACTAGCCACCACGGCACGGATTCTGGCAAAAATGGTGTTGTTGGAAAAGGGAGATTCTCCCCTTTCCAACGACACCATGTATGACACATTGCTGGTCACGGAACGACGCAGAACGCTCGATCCGTGACCAGAAATGGCCACTGGACCACCAGGGATACGTTTGTGATGTGGGGGGAGGGGGGCTGCTTACAGTAAGCAGCCCTCTCCCCCTGGCCCCCAAAGCATGGGGGCACATATCTAATAAACCCTGGGGGCAGATGGCTGATAATCTGCCCACAGGGAAGGGGGCAACAAAGAAAATAAGGGACTTTTGGGTGGGAGTAGGGGGGGCACTAGCCACCAGGGATTTATTTTACAGAAAATGGGGGTGGGCATCTCCCCCTCACCCCAAGGGGAAATGGGGGCACCCCTTGTAGCCCTCCCTGGGTGCAGATATCTGGTCCTAGGAAGGGGCATCTGACCCCAGGGAGGGCTGCATGAGATGCCCCTCTCTTATTTGCCCCCAGGGAGGGCTGAATGAGATGCCCCCCTGCATTTGGTGTGAGGGGTAGAGGGTCACCCTCCATTACATTAGAAAATTATCTGGCGGTTTAGGCTGCCCCTCAGCCCACCCTAAAGTGTAGTGTACTATTTTCCATTTTTTTCTTTGTTTACAAAACTTGCCTTGGCGCAGAAGGGCACATTGGTGTGCCAATCTAGCGCCAGTGTGCCCAAATCTTACTGACCTACCTACTGGGGGGCCTGTCCCACCATTTTTGGGGGCCCTCTCCCCCCTCACACCAAATGGGTGGCGGGGACACCTCATGCAGGCTTCCCTGGGCCTCCTACAAACGGCTGCATGAGGTACACCCCCCTCCATTTGGGGTGGGGGGAGAGGGCCCCCACAAATGGTGGGACAGCCCCCCAGTGGGTGGGGCAGTAAGGTTTGGGTACCCCAGGGTCAGATTGGCACACCAATGTGACTCTCTGCGCCAAGGCAGGTTTAGTAAACAAAGAAAATAATTCAAAATGCTAGGCTGCCGTTTAGCGGGGGTGGAGGGGCCCCCTACACTGCTGTGGAATTTACTAATGTGAAGGGGGTGCACCTCACCACCCCCACCCCAATTGGAGGGGCAGCCCATCTCATGTAGCCCTCCCCAGGGGCAGATAAGGGGGCAGCTGTCCTGCACTCCTCTCTGGGCTCAGGCGTCCGTTCCTAGGAGCAGATATCTGGTCCCAGGGAGGGCTGCATGACATGGCACCCACTCCATTGCGGGTGGGGTGCAGGGGGTCAATGCCCCATCCCATTAGAAAATTCCTCGACCCTTTGGGGTGCCCCACAGCCCCCCCCTAAAAAGCGTTCCACCATTTTCACTTTTTTCCTTTGGTAAACCAACTCCCCTTGGTGCAGAGAGGCACAATCTGGGACCGGGGTGCCCAAACCTTACTTCCCAAGCCACTGGGGGGACCTGTCCCACCATTTTTCGGGGCCCTCCCCCCGCCCCAAATGGAGGGGGGTGTACCTCACGCAGCCGTTTGTAGGAGGCCCAGGGAGGCCTGCATGAGGTACACCTGCCACCCATTTGGTGTGAGGGGGGAAATGGGCCTTCACTAAATGTTTTTCACTATTTTTCAAAGAATTTTCTCCACGTCAGACGCCAAGGCCTCAACAATTGTAAAATACCACCCCTGGTATAAAACCATTCAGGCTGTCCTATCACGCACGGTGGAGCTCCTGACAAAAAACCTTCAGGAGCGCCCTCCAAAAACCTCTATTCAATACATTTGTGCTATCCTTGAAATTCCCCAAAAAGCAGGTCACAGAGGACCCAGTAACCCCCTTCAACTTCAGAGGGCATTCTAAGTCAAAAATAATAGAAAACATGAATAACATTGGACCATTCAGCTACAAGGCGATGCCTGCCCCTGCCCGCTCTTTAGTTTAAAAACCCTGTGTAAAATCACTTGCTCCACATCTCATGACGTTCACCAATACCTCCTTCAATCCCAACACTATTTCTGCAGCTGTAGAACAACCTTTAGGAGTGTTCCTCCACTCACCTTTGTCCCTGCCATGCCAGATTACATGCTACAATATGTTCTGTTGCACTTATCAATGAGTGCCATTGCTTCCACTTCACTACCACATTCACTTAATGCCATCAGCCCTTTCCTTTTCCTAAAATGCTTGCAAAAACTGCTCATTCATTTCCCGTGTCATTATCAGAATTAAATTGGATTACTACATTACCATCCTTGCAGACATCCGTGCAAAAAATCTTCACAGGCTCTAAAAGTGCAGAGTGATGCTGTGTGCAATTCTCAGTATTTTCAATAGAATATACATTACTAAGCCATGCAAGCTGCTCACTGGCTACCCGTGAAGGAACGGTTAATTTCAAAATCCTGACCATTATGCACAAATGTATGTCTCACAGAGCACCAGTATATTTAACTGATGCTGTTAATAGAGTCAGTTCAGCCTGACCCAAAAGAAAAGTCACCATGTCACTCAACTACAAGTCCCACTAACCAAAAGATCTAATGCCAGAGGGCTAAGCTTCCCCGTCTTGTTCCCAAACCATGGAATGCTTCCTCTACCGAACTTAGAGCAGAACCATCCCTCCTCATTGTTTCGCCAAAACCCTCAAAATGACCTTGTTTACCCACCCCTATCAGTTCCCCCAGCAGTGTCTATACGCATCCCCCTGCTGCTTAATTAACCTCTATGCCATGTGTTTACTCAATTTCTACTCTATCCAATGTACGCTAAATATGTAACTCCTCCATTGTAACTACGATATGTATTTATCTATCCTATAACTACAGGCGAAGCTGTGCCATGCAACCACTTGTGTATGCCCTTTTCATTGTAGACTGCAATCCTCTTCTTTGTAACTGCACCACGATACCTAAGGGCTTCTGTGTGCTCCATGAATTCTACTAAATAAATGACTAAAGGGTTTTTTCATGCATTCAAACCTTTCCTTTCTACTAGGAATCATTCCTAGTCCGGGCACTCATGGACAACTCCTCAATAAAATAAAAATATGTATCACACAGAATAATGCCTTTAGGCAATACTGAATATTCCCATACAGAAGCCTCTCATAAACCAGGAGAAAAGCGCACAGGCTATCAGTGAACAAATGCATTCCTTTATGAAACTCATGGGCAACACACAAAAGATGCCTTTTTGTCCACGCCCTTTCATACTTATCATAGTGAGTCACTCTTGTTAGTCCATCAGACCCTCCTGGTCAGTCCAATATATATGTCTGCCTTTAAAAATCCACAACTGGGGGCCCAGCTCTAGCCATCTGGCTCCTAAAAACTGAAATGCCTTCCCACCAGCACTAAAAAATGAAAGACTCTTGCATTGCTTTCCTCAACATGCTGAAAGCATTAATGTGCATCAAGCCCCTTCCTAATCTCATCATGATAAATAGCTAGGCTGGCTACAACAATACTATCCATGTGCTAATTCTTCTCTTGTTCAATGTATTCCTGTACCTGCACCATTGCATCCTCTGTACTCGTGCTAAAAAAAATAAATGCCCCATGGCTACTGTGTGCCTCCATGTTTAAATAACTACCACTGAAAGGTGCCTATTGAAATCACACCACAGCTGACACATTTTCCTCAAAAGACTACTAAACCAATGCCACATCTATAATACAAAAAGCAGTCTTTGCTACATGGATACACAGTCCCACTGTCTTATCATTAGACCAGAAATATGTTTTTCTCATCATATTTCTCCTTGCATTCCAAAACCCTAGTGCCACTTAACTCTTCTAAGCACATCCGGTCAACCTCTGAGGCTGCGCTACTGTGAAACACATTCATTTTCCTGTTTTGCAAAAATATTCCTCATTTTTAGGTTGACGCCTTTTATTCCCAGGTGTCTCTGTGTATTCTGTGTTTGAATACTGCTGAGCCTACATGTACGCCCACTTACTCGCCCCCTGTCAACAAATTCATTTTGCATGTAATGCACTTTATTTTCAAAAAAAATAAATGCAACATATAAAACACACTCACTTGAGCATTTTCCAACTTACTAAAATAGCCTAACAATTACATCAGCTGTACACATAGCTGATACCTCCCATGCATCATGCACTGCTGTCTCTCTCAACTGACTACCAGGGTAATTCATAGAATTTCGCACAAAAGTGGCGCACGCGGCTGGCGCATACTGTGCGCGTGCGAATGTCTGTGACAGCCGCGTGCGCTAAAATTGATTTCCGCGCACAGCGTATTCATGGATTTTAGCCTCCAAAAACCAGCCGGGGCGCAGAGTGGCGCAGCGACCCTGCAGCAGCGCCAGTTATGCCCCAAAGAACGCCCTCGCGCAAGGAAAAGCCATCAAAATTCCCAATTCAGCGCAAAGGGCTGCGCTAACCCTGGACCAGTTTACAGGGCTGCCAAACAGCAAACGCCAAGGGGGGAACGTGTATTACTGGGGTGCGCCTGAAGTTTCACACGCAAAAGTGCCTGTGCGAGTGGGGTACGTGTATTACTGGGGTTCGCGGCAAGTTTCACACGCGATTTCAGCAGGGTACGTGTATTACGGGGTTCGCAGGAACTTTCACACACGAAAGGGCCTGTGCGAGTGGGTTACGTGTATTACGGGGTGCGCGGGAAGTTTCACATGCAATTGGCCTGGGTACGTGTATTTCAGGGGTGCGCGGGAAGTTTCACACGCGATTGGGCTTGGTACGTGTATTTTAGGGGTGCGCGGGAAGTTTCACATGCGATTGGCCTGGGTACGTGTATTTCCGGGGTGCGCAGAAAGTTTCACACGCGATTGGGCTGGGTATGTGTATTTCAGGGGTGCATGGGAAGTTTCACACGCGATTGCCTGGGACGTGTATTTTGGGGTGCGCAAGAAGTTTCACACGCGATTGGGCTTGGTAGTGCATTTCAGGGGTGCGCTGGAAGTTTCACACGCGATTGGCCTGGGTACGTGTATTTCAGGGGTGCGCGGGAAGTTTCACACGCGATTGGCCTGTGTACGTGTATTTCAGGGGTGCGCGGGAAGTTTCACACGCGATTGGCCTGGGTACATTTATTTCGGGGGTGTGCGGGAAGTTTCACACGCGATTGGGCCTGGGTACGGTGTATTTCAGTGGTGCGCGGGAAGTTTCACACACGATTATGCTTGGTACGTGTATTTCAGGGGTGCGCGGGAAGTTTCACATGCGATTGGCCTGGGTACGTATATTTCGGGGATGCGCGGGAAGTTTCACACGGGATTGGGCTTGTTAGTGAATTTCAGGGGTGCGTGGGAAGTTTCACATGTGATTGGGCTGGGTACGTGTATTTCAGGGGTACGCGGGAAGTTTCACACGCAATTGGGCTGGGTAGGTGTATTTCAGGGGTGCGCGGGAAGTTTCACACACGATTGCCCTGGGTACGTCTATTTCAGGGGTGCGTGGGAAGTTTCACACACGATTGGCCTGGGTACGTGTATTTCAGGGGTGCGCGGGAAGTTTCACACGCAATTGGAGTAGGGTACGTGTATTACCGGGCTGTGCATGAAGTTTCACACGTGATTTTCCTGTCAGAGCGGGGAACGCATATTTCGGGGGGCAGAGAAACAAGCCCAGAGGCCCAGATGAAGGCTTTCCACCAAGGAGCCGAAACGCCTGTGGTTCAAGCATAAGACCTTGCTATTACCATCCACATAACATCTTAGGGGGAGTCTCCCCCTGGCGTAGACCAGCGGTTTGGTACTCTGTGGGAATCCTTTAACCGATCTTAGAATTGGCTATTTAAACTAGATTTAACTCTACAGCCAATACAGGCATTCTAGATTAGCCCACTCTTTGTACTCTACTTCATTTCTTTCCAAAAGACAAGGTTGATAGATAGATTGTCACTTTGGATCAACACAATAATTGTAGAAACTGTGTAGGTTACTCTACCAAAATGTGTGAATACTGTAATTTTGTCTTTTGGCTTGTTTTCTTTACTAAACTGTGAACATGATGTAACACTTCACAAAAAGAACTAACACACCTTTGATTTATACGCTGTGTTGTGGTTGAGTACTATGCAAAAAAACTTTCTGTTCATTTGTTAAAAGATGACTGCAACAAGTGACAATCCAGTCAGAGAACTGGACCTGCTAAATAAAAGCAGTTTGTATTGAGCACAAAATTGGTGTCCCAAGATGTGTATATGGAATTTACTTCCAGAGGAGAATAACCCTACTACTGGATACTTAGCTTACTTTTGAGGCATTTATTTGCAAATGATACAACACAGGAAATACTTGACTCTAATAGAAAGTATATAACGTTAGATATGTGGTCGGAGCACCCCTTTTTGTTTCCTAATCTGCTCGATGATGCCGGCACATCCTCCATCTGCTGGGGTCCAGTTGCTGTGGTGTCCACCCCTGCTGGACCTCCGACTCCCGACTGTGGCAGGGATGGGATCCCCACAGAGCTGGCTGCATTGGTCAGGTCCACAGGGGGCCCTGGTGGCATCTGGGCTGGAAGACGGCATGGAGAACGACTGGCGCATAGTCTCCACAGAGGAGGAGAGGGCCGCCAGAGTGGCCGACACATGTCCAAAACCCCCGACCATGGACACTCCCAACTGGGCCACGTTGGCACGCTGCTCTTCGTGATGACGTGCGTGCTCCCCCCGGGAAGCACGCACATCATCACGAATGTCACGCGTGTGCAACGCGAAACCAATCAGGACCTTCTCCATATGGCCAGGGGTCCCCTCGTCCGCAGGTAGAGGAGTGTCAGATGACATGGACATCCCCCCTACCTGCGGACGGGCCTGGGATGGGGCATCCCTGCTGGTGCATGGTGGTGCAGTCACAGGGTCAGGGACAGCGACATGCACAGGCCCCTCCGCGGTGACCTGTGCTGCCTCCTGCCCCTGGCCCTGGACTGCACCCCTTGCACCAGTGGTACCACCCCCACCAGGCCCCATGTGCGGCTCAGTAGCGGCCTCCACCTCCTCTGTGGAAACCACCAACCTGGATGGCTCCACACCGTCTTCCGCCGTTGCAAGCCCCTGTGGGGGCTCACCCACCCCTTCCGCTGCAGCCGTAGTGGCAGACGCATCACCAGTCCCCTCACTCCCGGACAATGGTAAATTCTGGGAGGGTGACTGGGCCTTGCGTTGCCGGCCGGTGAGGGCATCCCCACCGCTTTGCTCCACAGCGCCGTCTCTGCCCTCTTCATCACTTGCTGCTGTGTAGAAGGAGACATAGAACACAAGCATCAGGGTACTGTACAATGGTCCCCTAGACAGGAAGCAATAGCAGATGAGTGGCACTGTCAAACATCACTTCCATCATGTCCCTACACAACACATAGGTCAGTGCAGGCAAAACACATGCAGTAACAGGCATGGCGCATGCTATGAACATTAGTATACATGTCCAAGGGACTCTTCAAACATACAATACAAACCTCACATGCATCATGGGTCATGCCCATCACATGCACACACTTCACCCTAGTTTCATCCATCTGGCCTTGTACACCCCAGATACAGTGGATACAAGGATGAGTAGGCTGCATCAGTGAATCTGAACATTGTCACAGACATGTGTCATGCATCCATGGCATTTCCAAGTCACAGACACGCAAGTCAGAAACACAGACATGGACACCATACATGTCCATGACAGCAGCACCCATCTCTCACACCCCATCCATGTCCAATAACAGAGACAGGCATGCATTAATGTGTGCATTCCCCATGCTGCTCCGCATGTTGCATTGTAACACATGCATAAACCATGTGGTTCACACATTACTGGTCTCACATGCATGACCATGATGTCCCTGCACACACACACATACGTTCATGGCCTATGTCACACATACAGGCAAGTATCAGACAACCAGCACCCTGTAACATGCCCTGTCTCACACAGCAATGCTTGGCCACTTACCGCTCAACTCCGGACGGGTCTGCCTCCGAAGGATCTGGGCGTGGAGCGCTGGGCCTACGTTCCAGGACCCTCATCTGGATGGTACTCATGCTGCCCCGGCCCCCCTCAACGAGGCGCCGGGCCTTGTTGAGGGTCCTGGACCTCAAGTCCTCCCAGCGCTTCTTGACATGTTGGTAGTTGCGGGTTGCCACCCCCTCCTCGTTGATGGCAACCACTGCGTCATCCCAGATCCTCTCCCGTCCTTCCTTGTTGGCGCGTCTTGTTCCGAAGAGGGCATCATAATGCCCCAGGACATGCTCCACCAGGACACCAACTTCGGTGGCAGTGAAGCTGGTGGCCCTCTGCCTCTCTGGCTGGGGGTTGCCAGTGGTGCCAGATGGAGATGTGCCCGACATGGCAATCCCAGAGGCAGGAGTGGGTGGGCAACTGGGTCCTGGGGCTGGGCTGTGGAGCGATGGAATCCCAGTCGGGAGTCTTCTGTTCCAGCAGGGGTGGAGACAGCAACTGGACCCCTGCAGATGGCTGACGTGCAGGCACCAAATAGCAGGGCACGTGGGCAGCAGGCAGGCAGGCAGCAGGAGATGGCTGGTGGGAGCGTGCTCGGGGCTCTTGGGGGCAGGAAAATGGCCTTCAGGGCAGGAGCGTGGTCTTCTGTGTGTGTACGCATGGCCAGCTTGATACGGAGTGATTTGGCATGTGAAAATCTTGCACGTCAGCGTGTAATTCGAGGAAAGGCCCTTTGCGTGTAAGCGCGACAGCACACGTACGCGATATCATTGGACCAAAGGCCCTTAGCGCGTAAGCGCGTCTATGACGTATTGTGCACGGGCATTGCCCTTTCACGTGTAAAACTTGCCGCGCACCCCTGAAATACACGTACTCCGCTCGAACAGGGCCCTTTCGCGTGTGAAACTTCACGCGAACCCCGTAATACTTGTACCCTTCTGAAATTGCGTGTGAAACTTCACGCGAACCCCAGGAATACACGTACCCTGCTGAAATCTCAGGTGAAACTTCCCGCGAACCCCAGGAATACACGTACCATACTGAAATTGCGGGTGAAACTTCCCACGACCCCCAGGAATACACGTACTCCACTCAACAGGGCCCTTTCGCATGTAAAACTTCACGCTGTACCCCAGAACTACACGTACCCCGCTCGCTCGCACAGGGCCAATATTTCCGGGGTTCGCGTGAAGTTTCACACGCGATAGGCCCTGTGCGAGTGGGGTACGTGTATTACTGGGGTTCGTGTGAAGTTTCACACGCGATAGGCCCTGTGCGAGTGGGGTACGTGTATTACTGGGGTTCCCGTGAAGTTTCACACGCGATAGGCCCTGTGCGAGTGGGGTACATGTATTAGTGGGGTTCGTGGGAAGTTTCACACGCGATTTTGCTGTCAGAGCGGGGTACGTGAATTTGGGGGGGGGGGGCGGGGAGTCCTAAACATGAATTGGCAGTGTGTGTCCTCCCAGGTGTTCCCTATAGACCCTCCACGGCCCCTGCAGGCAGACCACACCACACCACAGGGGACTACCCCGCACCCCTGGTCATGTCCCGCAGGCAGCCCATCCACCATGGGCATGCACCCCAGCCAAGCCACCTGTCCGCTTGCACCACTGATCACCAACTCATGTCCCCTTGCACCCCCACCCCCCAGCAGTGCGGGGCACCTGCCAGCAGGCCCCCACTCATGTCCCCCTGCACCCACCAGCAGTGCGGGCCACATGCCAGCAGGCCCCCACTCATGTCCCACTCATGTCCCCCTGCACCCCCACCCCCCAGAAGTGCGGGGCACCTGCCAGCAGGCCCCCACTCATGTCCCACTCATGTCCCCCTGCACCCCCACCCCTCAGCAGTGCGGGGCACCTGCCAGCAGGCCCCCACTCATGTCCCACTCATGTCCCCCTGCAACCCCACCCCCCAGCAGTGCGGGGCACCTGCCAGCAGGCCCCCACTCATGTCCCACTCATGTCCCCCTGCACCCGCTCCCCCCAGCGGTACGGGGCACCTGCCAGCAGGCCCCCACTCATGTCCCCCACAACATGTCATCACGATCCACAATCATGGGCCTAATGGCCACCCAAATCCCACCCCACGCCACCCCAGTCGAAACACACAACCAAGTATTACATACACCCCACATTGAAATCCCCATCACATGAAACATCCCAAATGGCAAGTATGCACATCAATACATGTCCATCACACACACACAATGGGTTCAAGTGAATGAGAAAACATGCATCGTGATATGCAGGAAACCAAGGAAAGCATACCACACAATGAAGTATCAAATAAAAATGTATTAGACACAAAAGCAAGGGAATGAAATGAAATCACACAATAATGTAAATAATAAATAAAAAGCTGCATGTCCAAAATATGAAAAAGATGTGTAAAACCAGAATAAAAATCAATCTGAAAGCAAATGGGTCCAAAGAGTCTGTCCGTCAAATCAAATCCAAAGTGAAAAAAAAGAAAAATCCATTGATCCATGGTTAAAAAAAAGGCAAATGAGGTGAAATCCATTGTGGAACTATATACAAAGTACAAATCCAGGGTCCATGAGCCCAACCATTGAAAGGAAACCTACAAAAACCCTACATAATGAACAACTATATACAAAAAGGTGGGGCATTGTCCAAGCGCCCCAAATGAGAAAAAAAACAAAAGGAAACCTAACACTATATAACTATTTACAATGGCAGCCGGCTAGTCCAACGGCTCACTTTCTGATTTCCCGGGCCAGGGCATCATCGAACTCCTGCTCGATGTCCCAGGAGCGGTCCTCTTCCATGGCCTGAGGGTTCGCAGGGACGATGACATCTGGACCTCCAGGTCCCTGCGAATGTCCTCGAGGCACTTGGACCGCCTCAGGGCCCTACGCATGGAGCTCTCTGCACTGACCATCGTGAGGTGTGCCTCTTCCGCCCGCTGCCGCTCCGCATCTATAGCATGGCCCAACAGCTGCCACACGGAAGACACTTCCCGTCCTGGGTCCTCCTGCCCTCTGGCCGATGCCTGCCCCTCCGATGTTGAAGGCCCCGAGCCATCATGGCTCCCACCTTGTTGCTGCTGCTGCTGTGCCTCTGCATGTGCCTTGGCTCCTGCTGCCTGCACATCCTCCTCCGGCTGGGGTGCAGTTGTTGAGGTGGCCACCCCTGCTGGACGTCCGACTCCCGACTGTGGCACGGATGTGTCCTCCACCAGCTTGGCCGCACCGTCAGAGGCAGCTCCACAGGGCACCCAGGTGACACATGGGTGGGAAGATGGCACGGAGGACGACTGGTGCATAGGGGTTTCAGTTGAGGAGGGGGTCGGAAAAAGGTCCAGAAAACGGAGGAATCCGGCCCTGGTGAGCTGTCCCAGTGGGTCAACGCGGTCAACGAGCCATGCGAGAAGACGTGCAGTCTCCTCATGAAAAGACTGCAGGTCATCTCGCATGGCACGTTGACGCAACGCCACCTCACCCAGGACAGGCTCAACCCGGTGCCAGATAGCCACATCTGCAGGCAGAGGAAGGCCAGTTGGTGTAAGCTGATCCCCTCCCTGAGAACGGGTCTGGACGTAGGCATCCCTGCTGGTGCGGGATGATGCAGTGACAGGATCGGGGACAGGATTACACACAGGCACCTCCGCGGTGGCCTGTGCTGCCTCCTGTCCCTGCCCCTGCACTGCACCACTAGCACCAGTGGAATCCCCACCTCCAGACCCCGTCTCTGTCCCTTGCATGGCCTCCTCCTGTACCAAACCCCCCACCAACCTGGATGACTCCATGCCATCTTCCTCCGTCGGACCCTGTGGGGTCTCAGCTGCCACTTCTGCTGCCAAGGAGTCCACCTCCGACCTCCGCCTCTTGGACCTACCCTCGGCAGATGCGGCCTGGGATGCGGCACCGGACTCCTCACTCCCTGACGAGATCACAACCTGGGAGGGGAGCCGGGCCTTGCGTCTCCGGCTGGCAGTGCGATCCCTGCTGCTGGGCTCCACAGCACCCTCTCCGCTCTCTTAATCTGTTGATGCTGCAGACAGGGAGAGATAGGAGACAGGCATCAGGGCACTGTACAATGGACTGATACACACATGACAGTTCCACATGAGTGGCAGTGTCAAACTTCAGACATGGTATCACAATCCCCAACACACATGTTATTTGAAATCACACACATGAGCTATTCCACAGCCATATCGCAACGGCCAGCACCATCCATACACATACAACAGCATGAGCAGCCAAAGATGAGCCAGACATCACATGAAACACAGGGAGTGCACTAGACATGCACACACGCCACCACACTTACATGCATGTGTACACCTCCACCAACTGTCACAGTGATGAGATCGGCATCCATGTTGCATCACTGTTTCACCCTTGTCAAATACACACACATGCACATGTACACGGTGCAGATACATGCAGCTGGAAACAGCATCCATGTGTGACACCACTACCATGCCAACTTACATACACAGTCATTCAAACATGTGTGCTCACACATATGCATTTGGCCTGCATGCTTACCCACACATACACCATCCATGTGTCTCACACATGAGAGGACTCACATGTGTTAGCCTCACGGCCCTATACATACACATCCATACATGGCCCTACAAAACCACATGTGCAACCTGCACACTACTGGCACACCACCACACGCACAGCTTCCAATCAGAATGCATGTACACTTACCGCTCGACTCCAGATGGGTCTGCCTCTCAAGGACCTGGACGTGGAGCGCTGGGCATATGCGCTCCAGGACCCTCATCTGGTGTTCCGACAGGTGGCCCCGGCGGCCCTTAGCATCCACTGCCTTCAAGAGGCGCCGGGCCTTGTTGAGGGTCCTGGACCTGAAGTCCTCCTAGCGCTTCTTGACATGTTGGAATTTGCGTACTGCCACCCCCTCCGCGTTGATGGCAGTCACGATGTCCGTCCAGATCCAGGTCCGTCATTCCTTGTCGGTGCGCGAACTTCCGAAGAGGGCATCATACTGCCCCAGGACTTGCTCCACCAGGACACCAACTTCGGTGGCAGTGAAGCTGGTGGCCCTCTGCCTCTCTGGCTGGGGATTGCCAGTGGTCTCAGATGGTGGTGTGCCCGACATGGCAACCCCATAGGCAGGTGTGGGTGGACAACTGGGTCCTGGGGCTGGGCTGTGGAGCGATGCTATCCCAGTCGGGAGTCTTCAGTTCCAGCAGGGGTGGTCACAGCAACTGAACCCCTGGCTGATGTGCAGGCAGCAAATAGCAGGGCACGTGGGCAGCAGGCAGGCAGGCAGCAGCAGATGGCAGGTGGGAGCGTGCTCGGGGCTCTTGGGGGCAGGAAAATGGCCTTCAGGGCAGGAGCGTGGTCTTCGGTGTGTTTTCGCGTGGCCAGCTTAATACGGAGTGATTTGGCACGTGAAAATCTTGCACGTCAGCGTGTAATTCGAGGAAAGGCCCTTAGCGCGTAAGCGTGTCAGCACACGCACGCAATTCCATTGGACGAAAGGCCTTAGCGCGTAGGCGCATAAGTTACATTACGCGCGCGGGAGTTTCACTCATAGCACGTGATGACGGAGCACACGTGGAAAAACTGCACCTCCGAGTGTCATCGCGTGTAATTGGATGAAAGTGCCCGCGTACACACGTCTCTGACGTGTACGTGTGGGCCGGTTTAAAAGCTGCGTGTAGGACGCCATTTCCTTGTACGTGCTTTTCGTGAAGAGCGAGTGGGTGAAATCTGTACTTCTTGTCGGTTCACATGCGATTACTTCACAGCGTTTCTAGTTCGTACTCTCTGTTACCTCTGACAGCTATTTTCTGTTTTTTTCTTGGGCCTGTTTCCTCAAACAGAGTTCACTTCTCCTTTTGTCCTCTCTCCTCAGACAGCGTAAAATTATTCTTTTGGTGGGGGTGTTGCCAACGCGCACACGTGCTTTTTTTTCACGTTCTTTTTCCAGGCAGACGGTGAGTTCCGCAAGTACTTAGCAACTGTGCTTGCCTTGTGTGTCGCCTTCCCCTTCAGAGGTCATTGTAGGCTGCGTGTATTACACGTACGCTTATTTTTGTGTTTCTGGGTGCCACAGCGTAGTGCGGGTTAATTTTTTCACGCACGTGGTCTACGAGGGGTTGCGTGCACGTTTATTTTTGATTTTGGGCTGCCTGTGCGTTGCGTGACCCGTCATATTCCCCCAGGGGTCACAGACAGCCTTGTTAGAGCACTAGGGTACGAATTCCATCTGGTATCCTACCCCTTTGACCCCCAATAGCCCAGGACAATAGTTTACTGCAACTCCCATACACACAACAACATCAGTGCCATGGCTGGGGGGCGAGCAAGCAGTAACGGAGGCAAAGGTGGCCGACCCTCAGAAGGTGGGCGTGGTGGGCGCGGTAGGGGACGTGGGTGGGATTTGCAGGGTGCCCCTATGCCCCCATGTGTGGAGGAACAATCAGGGCCACCCATGCCTCCCCCCATGGTTGAGGGAAACGTGGCTGACACCATCCAAGCTCAGCCCCTGTTGGACCAGCCCATTGTGGCACCTGACCTGGCACAGGATGACTCCCTGGCTGACTTCCAGGTCAGCAAGTCGAGGCCACGTGTGGCGGTGCAAGTTGTTGTCACCAATCCACGTGTATGTCGGGCAGCTATGTCATCTGCTGCCCCAAGTATGCAGGGTGGGGAGGCTGCAGGGGCAGCTGCAGCTCCATCCTCCCCAGCTCTGACTCTCCCAGCCAGGACAGTGTCAGTCCCAGTTCATCAAACTGACGTCCCCCATGCCAACATTACCCTGCAACCAATACCTGCATCAAGGACTATGGTCATTGTGCATTCCCACACTCCTATTACCCAGTCCACCGGTGATTCTGCCCCTACTGACCAGAGCGGCGTAAGCCACTCTGGCTCTGCTCCACCTTTAAAGAAGAGGAAGAAGGGTGCTCTGGCACGACAGGCTGAGACCCCAGGCACGGCTACACACTCCGGTATCTCAAGGAAGCCTTGCTTCAATGATTCGGAACTTGATGCACTTGTGAGCTATGTGTTGGCACATAGCCACGAAATGGTGGTGACCGCAGGGTCCAAGACCACACCTGGTCAACGTAAGGCACACTGGCAGACCATCGCCAACCACATAAGTGCCCTTGGATTTGTGAGGCGCTCAGCTGATGATTGCTACAAGCGGTGGAATGACTTGAAACGCAGAGCAAAGAACAAGCTGGCCTCAAATAATGCCGCTACTCTGGTGACTGGCGGTGGGTCTCCACAAGAGGACAACAAACTTACTGAACATGAGTCTGTTGCTGGGACCTTCGTCACAGAGGAACAGATCCGAGGTGTGGGAGAACTACCCGATTATGACACATTGGCCCTCATTAGGACCCTGGCGGATTTTTTCCGCCATCGGCGGACTTTTCCGCCATGGCGTAAAGTCCGTTTACGCCATGGCGGATGGCGGACTTACCGCCCCATTCCGAGGTTGGCGGGGCGGTAAGTCCCCATTGACCCATTTACCCTTCCCCATTCCCATTTCGGCCCCATAGGGCTCAATGGGAGTGGGGAAGGCGTTAATTACGCCACCGTACATTACGGTGGCGTAATTAACACCAAGGTCCCATAGCGCCATGGATTTCTCCGCCCGCAAAAAGCGGGCGGAAAAATGACCATGGCGCTTTGGGAACTCGTAGTTGGCGGTAAGGGGTCGGCGCAGCTAACGCTGGCGTAGACCCCTTACCGCCAGGGTCCTAATGAGGCCCATTGTCCGGTGAGTGCCCATGCGTGTGTGTGTAATGCATGTGTATGTTGTTTGGGTGACGGGTTGAATTTGGGTGTGACAGTATCCCTTCTGCCCACAGTAGTAATTTAGCACACTATTACAGCAGTTGCCCTTGAGGTGGCATCATGCAACAACATTGTTTACATTTTTCAGTGTTCTTTCAGGCTGATTGTTTCGATTCTCCCACTTTTGCAACACATTCCTCAGCCCTATTGTAACATATGTGACATGCTTCTGTCATTGAAGAACCCCACATTGGCCCACATGTGTCACCTTGGTAGTTGAATGATTTGACCATTCAGGCTGAATGAGTATTTTCCTGATCACATGATGTTTTTGGGCCTGTTTGAAGGTGGAACATGCTAGTTGTTTCCTGTCATGTTGAAGTGCACAACCATTGATGTGTACATGGCCCTGCAATCACTGTATTTTTGTACACTGGATGTGTTGCAGTGTGTGGCACATGGCGTATCTTTTCACACTATGTGGAATTTTTCATCTCTTCATGTCATCTCACATGGATGGGTGACAGTACTCATTCACTGACATATGGATCTACTTGTGGAATGTACCATGGCTATGGTACATGCCATCTGTGTGATGGCATGTGTCATTTATGTGTATAGGACATGCCACTCACAGGCCAATGTGTGATTGCAGTGCTACCCAGCATGCAGCAAAAGTGTTGCTCTTCCATTTTGGTGTCATCAGTGTCTGACTTTTGCCTCCCGTTCCAACTCTGTGACAGTGCATGCATGGGAGGGTTAAAGTCATGTGGGACATGTGTAAATCGTGTACTGGTTCTGTAGCTTGTCAGACCTATTTGTGTGCTATGGTGCTAATGCCTGTTTCCAATTTTTGTCTTTCATGTTTTTGCAGGGGATGACACACTTGATGCTGTTGAGGTTGAGGAGATGGTGCAGACCCAGGAGGAACCTGAGGCACAACCGGCCACCAGTGGGGGACGTGGTGTGGTGGTGGGTGAGAACCCACTCTTGCGGCAGACGATTCTGTCAAGGGGCGTCTCTGGGTGCACCTCCCCAGACCTCTATTCAGGTGCTGATTCAGATGATGAGACCTATGTGGCGTCGCAGGTAAGTGTTTCTGGAAGGGGTTCTGTTCTGTCCAACCCACCTGCACCAGGGGTAGAACCCTCTATGGGGATGTCAGTGTTGGTTAGTCAGCCTTTGGCGGTTACGGGTGCAGGGTCACACTCCACAACATCTGATCCTGTTCCTGGGCCAGCAGATCAGAGGGGGAATGCAGTCCTGCAGCCTCAGGCAGTGCCGGCACATCAAGGCGCACATCGCCTTGCCCCAAACAGGTGTGGTGCCCGCCGACGTGGTGGCCGTACGCCCCCAGGCAATGCCGCATGGGAACAATTCATGTACGGTATGGCAACCCAACAGGCATAATCAGTTGAGATGATGGCGCAAGCAATGGAGAGGGTCCCCCCTGAAAGGCAGATGGAGCAACTACAGAAGGCAACAGACTCCATTTGCCAATCACACAGGGAGGACATGTTGGCGTCCAACAGGGACAGACGGGCGGCACTGGAGACTCTACGCCAATCGATATCAAAAGAGTCCCAGGGACACAGGGAAGCCCTGGGGGTAGAACTCCATCACCTCAGGGAGACTCTTGTTGACCTTGAGACTTCCACTAACTTGAGGACAGAACAGCAGCTGGAGCGGCTCACACGTTCGCTCTTAGCTGAGATGCAGGCAACTCGGGAGGAGATCCGGGCTTCACGTCAGGTGCTGCATGGGCATCTCTGCACTATAATCCTCCAGAACAAGACCTTCCACACCCGCATGCTTGCTGCCATGGAGGACCATACCAGGGCTTTGCCTCCCATAGCACCACCACCTCCTGTGGCAGCAGCAGAGGGTGTTCAGAGCGACAGCAGCAGTTCTCCTACATTGGCATAGCCGTGCAGGCCATGAGCCCATGGAGGTGTTTTTTTCCCATCATCCACGCAGGCAGCTGTTGGTGCGCACCCTGTCCTCGGACCTCCTGGGTGCCCCCCCCCCTGCCCCCCACATGGCCATTTTTTATTGTTTATTTTTTTATGTTTTATTTTTTATTTTTTATTTTTTATTTTTTTATTTTTTATTATTTTTTGACAGTGTGTTGCCTTGTGTGGCTCCCGTGGGCATCCACTGTATTCCGGCTGGGCACATGCAGGCTTGTCCTGAGTTTGGGTTCGATGCTTTAGTTCGTGAGACACACACCCCTCCTGCTTCCCGTTTCCATGGGCTTGCAAAGGGTGTGACCAAGTGACAGTGATGTACACAGTGATGTTGGGCTCCCATGAGCTGTGTGGGCAGTCTGTAGTCAATACTGTGTAGACATTCCTTGTGTATATTGTTGTATTGTACACTGCATGTTGTAATTATGTATGGTTCTGCTTCCATGTCTCCCTCTAAATTTGCAGGTTTATTCCTCATGTCTTCACAAGGCCGTCTAATTTGGAGATGGAGTTCATGTTGTATGTAGCACACAGACAAGTTTTGAAGCCTGCAAGACTACAGTTGGAAGGGGGCGATGTGGTGGCATATTCAGGTTGTAAGACTATGACTACTTTAACTTAGTACTGTCATGTTTTAGTTATGTTTGAGCTTGTGTAGCTGCATTGTATTGTTGGTAAGTATTTGGTCATGTGTGTTGTTAGTTCAACATTACTGGGAGCATATTGTGTATGGCCAGTTTTCATTAGGGACACTGTACTTTGTGACACTTGTGTCAGGTTTTCGGGATTGCTTTGTTTGCTCTCACATAGCATGACATGCCATGGTGTGTTGGGTGGCGGTGCTGGGGAGGGGTTGGGTGACATGGCACTGTTCTCATGTTGTATTTTGCAAAGGGCTAATGCATTTAGCAGCATATGTGTCTTTTGATGACACAGCATTGGTGGTGTTTCTGTAGGTAGGGATGCACAAATTGTGACACTTCCAGGGGACCAATCTCAGGCTCGTATGGTTGTGACAGTTGACTGTCCCTTATGTCATCATCGATTGTCAGCTGTATGTGGCAGGGCTGTGTGCACTCCACAGGGGTGTGATTCTAAGTGAAGTAATTAGCCACCAGCTGCGTTTGGGCTGCCTCACCCCGTGCCCTCTCCCCTCCCATGCGCAGCGGGCGGGCATGTGGTTGGGGTTGTGGGGGCACCACCATGTCCACCGGCAGGCCCCGGCGTGTTGCAACATTGTGCAGGACACATGCTGCCACTATGATCCTGCACACTACTGGGGGAGCGTATAACAGCTGCCCGCCAGAACGGTCAAGGGAGCGAAAGCGTGACTTGAGCACTCCGAATGTGCGCACCACTATGCCCCGGGTTGCAATATGGGCTGTGTTGTATCTTACCTCAGGTGGCGTGGTGGGGTTCCGAATTGGCGTCATCATGTGGGTGCTCAGAGGGTAGCACTGTCCCCTGGGGAGGTGGTGATGGGTATCATTAGTACGGTTGTGACATTACTCAGTATCAGGCATGCATGCATGTGCTGTGGCATTTATACTCACCAAGCAGCCATGTATCGCCATGCCGCCCAGCTTCTAGGTCCCGTTTCGGGTTGACATTCTGTAAATGAAACTGTCGTGGGTGGACCCTGGATAGTTGGCATATACTTAGGTGATGATTCCCTTGGCATCACATACTACCTGCATGTTGATGGAATGCCAGTGCTTGCGGTTTCTATAGATGTGCTCTGATGCCCTGGGGGGACGTAGAGCCACATGGGTGCAATCAATGGCACCTAGGACTTTGGGGAATTGTGCCCCCCCGGAGAAATCCTGGACAGCAGCCTGCCTTTCTGCAGGTGTTCTGGGCAGGTATATGTGCCTGCGGACTGATGGGCATGCAGTCATGATGGCCAAGACCTGGTGTAGGCAGCGTGACTGCGTGACCTGTGACACCGCCCCCCACTATGGCACTTGTCCGCTGAAATGATCCGGTGGCCAAAAAGTGCAGTACATTGAGGACCTTCTCCAGGGGGCTGAGTGCTTGGGAGCAGAGGGTGGGTGATGTGAGGTCATCCTCCCACTCACTGACCAGGTCGAGTATTATGTGAGGTGGAAACCTGTACCTCCCATACACCTGGTCATCAGGCATCCCAAAAAGGCTGGTTCTGGGTGTGAAAATTCTGGGCCTGACTATCCTCCTCCTCCTCCTGCAGTATCCCATGACCACTGCTGCTAGGAACGGTATGTTCATCCTGGCGTCTGAGCTTGCTTGTTGATGCGCGCACTTTTATGCTGCGGGGGTCCTCGTACGCCTGCTTCCTGCTGGCGTATGTGTTTCCGGATTAGCGTGTCTTTTTTGGCGCGTGGGCGTTCCGCCCATTTGCCTCCTGTACTTCCCTGCCCACCCCAGTAATACACGTACCCCGCTCGCCCAGGCCCAATCGCGTGTAAAACATCCCGCGAGCCCCTGAAATACACGTACCCCGCTCGCCCATGCCCAATCGCGTGTAAAACTTCCCGCGAGCCCCTGAAATACACGCTATTTTTGACACAGCGGGTGCCCGTGTTTGTCGCGTACCCCTTTGCACGTCATTTGTCCTAGAGGGCCACAGTATGGGACATTCATCAGAGCTGTATATACATGCTTTTTGTTAGCGCACATTTTTTTAATGCTCAGGGACGCTACCGCCTGCCTTCGTGTGGCGGACATGTGTTGATGTATATAGTTGACTTTTGGTTTGTGTCATGAGATCGCTATTTCACTGCTGGGGGGTGGGAGTGCAAGGGGACATGAGTGGGACATGAGTGGGGCCCTGCTGGAAGGTGCCCTGCATTCTGGGGGGTGTGGGTGCTGGGGGACATGAGTGGGGGCCTGCTGGCAGGTGCCCTGCACTGCTAGGGCGGTGGGGGTGCTGGGGGACATGAGTGGGGGCCTGCTGGTAAGCATGCGAAATCGTGCGAATCGCAGCGCAAGTGCAAAAATCGCAGTGCAAGTGCGAAAATCGCAGCAAAACTCGCGCCCATCGATTCATGGAAGGCGTGCGCGAGTAAAATTTGGGATGTGCGCTGAAAATCTGCGTGGCGCACACCGGCGCACCGGTTATCTAACGGTGTGCGCTATGGCCACAGCGAAAGCGCACATAACGCGGCGCGCATAACAAAAATAGGCGTAACACGGGGCGTGACATGCGGAATGGGGAACAATGCGTGAAAATGTGGGCGTCACGGGGGAAGTACAGGAGGCAAGTGCGCGGAACGCCCACACGCTCGCCTACAACACGTATTCATGGAATCGAATAGGGCAAACCAGCGCACGGGCGAAGACGCACAAAGGCCTAAACACGTCCGCCACACGAAGGCAGGCGGTAGCGTCCCTGCGCATGAAAAAAATGTGTGCCTAAATGTGCGCTAACAAAAAGCACGTATATAAAGCTCTGATGAATGTCCCATACTGTGGCCCTCTAGGACATCCCCATCCCCCAGCAGTGCAGGACACCTGCCAGCAGGCCCCCACTCATGTCCCCCAGCACCCCCACCCCCAGCAGTCAGGGGCACCTGCCAGCAGGCCCCCACTCATGTCCCCCAGCACCCGCACCCCCCCAGCAGTACAGGGCACCTGCCAGCAGGCCCCCACTCATGTCCCCCAGCACCCACACCCCCCAGCAGTGCAGGGCACCTGCCAGCAGGCCCCCACTCATGTCCCACTCATGTCCCCTTGCATTCCCACCCCTTGCAGTGAAATGGCTATCTCATGAAACAAACCAAAAGTCAACTATGTACATCAACACATGTCCGCCACACGAAGGCAGGCGGTAGCGTCCCTGCGCATTAAAAAAATCTGCACTAACAAAAAGCACGTATACTGTCCCATACTGTGGCCCTCTAGGACAAATGACGTGCAAAGGGGTACGCGACAAATACGGACACCCGTTGTGTCAAAAATAGTGTGTATTCCAGGGGTGCGCGGGAAGTTTCACACGCGATTGGGCTTGGGCGAGCGGGGTACGTGTATTTCTTGGGCTCGCGGAAAGTTTTACACGCGATTGGGCCTGGGCGAGCGGGGTACGTGTATTTCAGGGGCTCGCGGGAAGTTTTACACGCGATTGGGCCTGGGCGAGCGGGGTACGTGTATTTCAGGGGCCGTGCACTGCTGGGGGGTGGGGGTGCTGGGGGACATGTGTGGGACATGAGTGGGGGCCTGCTGGCAGGTGCCCCTGACTGCTGGGGGGTGAGGGTGCTGGGGGACATGAGTGAGGGTCTGCTGGCAGGCGCCCTGCACTGCTGGGGGGTGGGGGTGCTGGGGGACATGAGTGGGGGCCTGCTGGCAGGTGCCCTGGACTGCTGGGGGGTAGGGTTGCAAAGGTACATGAGTGGGACATGAGTGGGGGCCTGCTGGCAGGTGCCCTGCACTGCTGGGGGGTGGGGGTGCTGGCCTGGGTACGTGTATTTCTTGGGATCGCGGGAAGTTTTACACGCGATTGAGCCTGGGCAAGCGGGGTACGTGTATTTCAGGGGCTCGCCGGAAGTTTTACACGCGATTGGGCCTGGGCGAGCGGGGTACGTGTATTTCCGGGGCCATGCACTGCTGGGGGGTGGGGGTGCTGGGGGACATGTGTGGGACATGAGTGGGCCCTGACTGCTGGGGGTGGGGGTGCTGGGGGACATGAGTGGGGGTCTGCTCACAGGTGCCCTGCACTGCTGGGGGGTAGGGGTGCAAGGGGACATGAGTGGGACATGAGTGGGGGCCTGCTGGCAGGTGCCCTGCACTGCTGGGGGGTGGGGGTGCTGGGGGACATGAGTGGGGGCCTGCTGGCAGGTGCCCCTGACTGCTGGGGGGTGGGGGTGCTGGGGGACAAGAGTGGGGGCCTGCTGGCAGGTGCCCTGCACTGCTGGGGGTGGGGGTGCAAGGGGACATGAGTGGGGGCCTGCTGGCAGGTGCCCTGCACTGCTGGGGAGTGGGGGTGCTGGGGACATGTGTGTGACATGAGTGGGGGCCTGCTGGCAGGTGCCCTGCACTGCTGGGGGGTGGGGGTGCTGGGGGACATGAGTGGGGGCCTGCTGGCGAGTGCCCTGCACTGCTGGGGGATGGGGGTGCTGGGGGACATGTGTGGGACATGAGTGGGGGCCTGCTGGCAGGTGCCCTGCACTGCTGGGGGGTGGAGGTGCTGGGGGACATGTGTGAGGGCCTGCTGGCAGGTGCCCTGCACTGCTGGGGGGGTGGTGGTGCAAGGGGACATGAGTGGGACATGAGTGGGGGCCTGCTGGCGGGTGCCCTGCACTGCTGGGAGATGGGGGTGCTGGGGGACATGTGTGGGACATGAGTGGGGGCCTGCCGGCAGGTGCCCCTGACTGCTAGGGGGTGGGGGTGCTGGGGGACATGAGTGGGGGCCTGCTGGCAGGTGCCCTGCACTGCTGGGGGGTGGGGGTGCTGGGGGACATAAGTGGGGGCCTGCTGGCAGGTGCCCCTCAGTGCTGGGGGGTGGGGGTGCTGGGGGTCATGCGTTGGTGATCAGTAGTGCAAGCTGACATGGGGTGCAGGGTAGTCCCCTGTGGTGTGGGCTGCCTGCAGGGGCCGTGGAGGGTATAGAGCGAACACCTAGGAGGAGCCCCACTGCCAATTGACATGTAGGACTCCACGGCAGCCCCGAAATACACGTACCCTGCTGAAATCACATGTGAGACTTCCCGCGAACCGCAGATTTACACGTACCCAGGCCAATCGCGTGTGAAATTTCACGCGAACCCCAGGAATACACGCACCCCACTCGCACAGGGCTTTTCGCGTGTGAAACTTCCTGCGAACCCCAGATTTACACGTACCCAGGCCAATCGCGTGTGAAACTTCCCACGCACCCCCGAAATACACGCACACACTATTTTTGACACAGCGGTTGTCCGTGTTTGTCGCATACCCCTTTGCACGTCATTTGTCCTAGAGGGCCACAGTATGGGACATTCATCAGAGCTTTATATACGTGCTTTTTGTTAGCGCACATTTTGGCGCACATTTTTTTCATGCGCAGGGACGCTACCGCCTGCCTTCGTGTGGCGGACGTGTTTAGGCCTGTGTGCGTCTTCGCCCGTGCACTGTTTTGCCCTATTCGATTCCATGAATACGTGTTGTAGCCGAGCATGTGGGCGTTCCGCGCACTTGCCTCCTGTACTTCCCCCGTGACGCCCACATTTTTACGCATTGTTCCCCATTCCGCGTGTCACGCCCTGTGTTACACCTATTTTTGTTATGCGCACCGCGCTATGTGCGCTTTCGCTGTGGCCGTAGCGCACACCATTAGATGACCTGTGCGCGGGCGTGCGCCACGCAGATTTTCAGCGCACATCCCAGATTTTACTCGCGCACGCCTTCCATGAATCGATGTGCGCGGGTTTTGCTGCGATTTTCACACTTGCACTGCGATTTTTGCACTTGCACTGCGAATCGCACGATTTCGCACGCTTGCGCGGGAATTTTCAGCACACATTCATTCCATGAATCAGGCTATTAATCTATGGTTCTTGAGGGTGTTCAACCTATCAGTGCTTTAAAGCAATACCACTGAATTTGTAAGGCGCTATATGACTGCCAAATAACATGACATGACATCTTTTGCTCCTTTTAATGTGTCCTTTTACCACATAAAAATAATGTATGTAGTTTTACCGCCCTGCTACAAAATGACCACCATGAGTCATAATAAAAAATTTAAGGACCCAACCAGATCCGAGCTTTGCGCTTACCAGCCGTCCCTCTAAAATATTCAGCTGCTGTCTTCTTTAATAAGTATACCCTTACCGCTGGGGTATTAAATGGGTAAGCTGCAACTACACTTATGAATATTTCCAACTTCCAAGTGTGGGCATCTATTCCATAATGCGCAACAATGCTCAGAATGACCCTTCGCATCTGCAATCTGTATTTGACACATTGTTTCTAAATAAAATAAAGCCTTTCTTTTACTGCACTCGTTTGTGTGCGATAAATACAGCCTTGCAAGACAGACGATCATTTTGTTTATCTTTCACCATGGAGCGATTGCTAAGCTTGGCTGCTTATCTCAAAGAACTGCCATCGCACATTCCTGTCTTGATAAATCAATGCATTCACTCTCGTGGGCCATAATGAAAGCATTTTTCTTTTCTCTTGTGTTACTTAGTTGCATCCTGCTTAAAAATTAATTCTCAATTGCGTGTTTTCAAGCAGCTTCCCTGGCTTTGTTTTTTATGCTACACAAAATATATTCATGTTTTTATCATCTCACATATGTAAGCTAATTAAAATATATGAACCCACTATCTTTTAAACCACGGCATGCAAACCCCAAACAAAACATTCCAACAAAAACAGCTTCTTTCGCTTCAACATGACATCCTTATCAACATCCTTTTGAATTTAAACGCAAATACAACATTTTACCAGGCTCTGTTTTTGCTCTAAAAATCATTCAATCATTTCTTGCCTAAAAAAACAATTATCTTACACACCTCACAGGCTCACAGTTCATAATTTCAACTAGACTTTTCTACCCTTCACAGTTAAAAGGCACTTCTACACATTGCATTCCTTCGCTCAGCGTGCTTAACGCATGACAATAATACTTCTATAAATCACTATAACTCAGCCATTTTAATGGGAAACTCTATCGTTCTTAGCATGATTCACCAGTTATTTTGTCTACTACGAGGAAATCACAAATTTACCTCCATAGTTGCTGTTTAGAATTTTTGTGATGGCTTACAAGTGCAACAGCTTTTTTCACTTATCTCAGAACTGTTTGACTTTTTTTTAGATAAAATCAACACAAATGTGTGTGCCTTAAGTCATAGCATCATGTCATCTACATTATTGTTATTTTTTGGCATTTTGAAAACCTTGGCTGAAGTCAATTTTTCAGATTTAGCTTGAAAATATCATTTTATATTATTTCCAATGTTTTACAGTGCACACAAACAGTTACGCCATAAAATGGAACAAATTAACATAACGTGACATGTGACAAAAAAGTCAGACAAGACTCCGGCTGGCTGCATGCATGTCTGCCCCTAAATATGTGCGTTTCTTTACAAAACGCGAGTTCACCCCTTTCAAGGAATCTTTAAATTCTCTTGGTCTCCTAATCACCCCATTTAACTGGGCTCTAGGTGCAAACTCCATCCAGCCTTCTTTAATCTCTAGGCAAATGGGTGTATCCTCTCTCTCTCGGGGCGTCTTCTCCGGTATCTCCTCTTCCTCAGGTATCTTCCTGGTATCTCTCTCTTCTCAGGTATCCTCCTGGTATCTCTCTCTATTGATCAGATACCGTGAGTCAATATTTTTTCCCTTATATATACACATTATACTCTTATTCTGATGTTATTTTTTGTTCATATCCCACCTCTCTCAATTACCTTTTGCTGGGGTCCCCCATGAATATTTTACTCTTGTGATTGATTTTTTAAATGCTGTTAATGTTTTGTTTTTTTCCCAAATCTGGAATGCCATTGTTATTTTTCCCGGACAAATTACCACAAATATATATATATATATATATATTCCCCTTTCTGCCATACTGTTTTCCCTCCCGTGTCCCTGTCCCTTCTTTTCTATTGGTTAGGGCAGCTGCAGTCTGCCCCATCCCTATCTTATTTTCTATCCCCTTTACTCCACTCTTATCTTGGGCAGAACAGTATGGCTCACCTTAGTCTCTTAGTCTTGATCATCCTATCCTGGCTCTTTTCGGCTTGAAGAGATGTACTCTGTTCAGTAATCTGATCAGTCTGTCCATCATCCTATCCGTCCTGGTTGGCTCGCCATGTGAAGAGGAGGTGCCAAGCCCCCGATCATGCTCATTTTCACCTCTTTCATCCGATTAGGCTCTCATGGACATTCTAGGGCCTTCTGTTGCTCTCCAGGGCCCTCTGCTACACTCTGGCATCTCAGCAAAAGCAATTCAAGCAGCAGGCAAGGAGGCAGAGTCAGGTTCAATCAGGTTTTATTTCATACCAGGCCGACACAAAGCACGAACAGCATTGTTGTCAAGTATGAACACTCCTTCTCTCAGATAAAAACAGAGCTCCCTGTTATGTCTTGTCAGAGAAAGAGGTTTCAAACCCCCACCCTTTCTGAACATGTCCAGGCAAACTCTTTGTTTTTTCATTCACGCACTGGGCAATTATTTCTTATCTTATGAAATACATTCTGGCACACATCCTAGGTTTTTCCCTGTGGCTCTGCCTCCAATATGATCATGCAGCTGGTTCCCTTAGCTAAATTTACAGACACATCCCAATTAACTGTCAATTAACTGTCTGGTTTCTGAAGGCACGGTGGCCTTGAATGTTTCAACTTCAGAACTGACTCATACTACCAGGCTCTGTAGCATTTCTTCATTTCATCCATTTAGAAGCATTATCAGTTAAAGGCATTGTTAGTTAAAGTTCTTTTCTGTCTGGTTATAGAAAAAACCCTTAATCATTTTCCTACTCAATTTTATAATATGCATTCTGTACCTTGCCTACTTACTGAACCAAACTTAAAGCATTTTCGACTTTGTACACATTCTATTTTGACACATTTACAATACTAAATCATTCCATACAAATTTCTCTACCCAGCGTTAAGTGAGGGGGGGCTGCCCCCTACTTCATTCAGTTGTTGGTACCTTATCTTCATTTCAGCACCTCCATTACAACGGTACATTATTACATTGTACTCTTTACTGTTAACACAGATAATGACCATGGATATACATTAGCACCTTGCAGAGACACAACCAGAATATCCATAGTCTCTGCATTTCATCTCACTTATTGAGGTGAGATTATGCATACATTTGTATACACTTTTTACATTTTATTGATACGTAGACTCCATCATTAAGTGTTTTTAAACTATCTTAATGATCTAGATACTATTTAGAATTCTTTGATATTCTCCACAGTAGATACACAATGTTGATTTTGAACCAAGAACAACCTTTACATCTCATGAATGTGCAGAGACTCTAGAATAGAGCAAGGTTTCCTCTTCAAAGAACTAACTGTAACCCTAATCTTAAAACATAGTAGATATCTAAGCTACTCAATACATTTCATAGAATTGAAGACACAACACAGGCAACTGTTCCCTCTACCAGATGTGAGATTACACTCTAAAGAATCGAAAAGGATCTCATTGGTGAATAGAGAGGATCATTTTGTGACTACCAACACGGCGACACTTATCTTATTAAATATCATTGGATCGTACCAGATTATTTTACAAGTAGAAATATCAAATTTATTGGATTATTTGGTTTACTTCATAGATAAGATTTGAAGCTGGAAGATTAATACACTTCATGAACTATATGAATAATTTGCTCCTGATGAAGGGATTATATGTCCCGAAATGCTTCAAGGTCTTTTTAATTTGAATTCTTTTATTATCATGTCTTGTCTGACATTTTTTTATTGTGAAATGTGATGAATAAATATTAAGTAACTGATACAAACCAATTACATTAATTTGAGGTGATTACACTGTCTCTTCCTAATCAGTAGAAAGTAACTCCATAAATCATAATAAGATTTGACTGACTATTTTGTTAGTACATGAGGTGTGCAGGGGATGCGATTGTCCACTAGTTTAGGACACGTTCTTTTTCATTAGAAATGTCATGCCACAGTAAGAAATTACTAGACTGGCTGCACAATGATGCCAGTATAGCCATTAATATATATATCATGCCCACTTTATCATGATGACCATGATGTATTAGCACACACCTCTCCTACCCTACCCTTCCCACTCTCTTAACTGCTTTCCCCCCTTAACAAACTTTTCCACATGCACATTGTACAATGTCCCACCACCACACCCAGTTCATCCCACAGCTTCATGCCAGTAGGCTCTCTATGCAACACTAATACAGCTTTAAATTTGTTCTGCTTGTCTTTAAATAAATGATATGATATGATATGGCATTTGTAACGCGCCTATACACAAGTACTAGTGCACTAGTCCACTAGCCCAATCCCCTATCCGGCTACCTCTACCAGCTGTTGCTCCCCACCTTGTGTCATTTACTACAATATCATAGTCAATCTTTCTGTCCCCTTGTCCAATCTTGCTGCCTCACTCTACAGCTCCTTTTTTCTGATGTTCCTTGTCACTGTAACTCAATCCCCTGTTATATAAAATATCACCACAATACATGATTTCAAATTGGCCCTAATACTCCATTTGCTTTCCCTGGAAGGGAAGTCTGTTCTAGGGAATCAGGTGCATCATTCCTCCCCCATGATCAGCTCATTTTCCCATTTGTACTTTTTGTGTATACAACTATGAATGTAGGATAATTGATGTTATATTTCACTGTCTGTCAGTATTGTCCCCATTTTCATTTTCCATTATTGTACTTGCCAATTACATTTCAAATATCCGCCAACACATATGCACCCAATGAGATACCCGTTTTCTTCTTTAATATATATATTTTTTCCATTGCTGATAGTCCTAGAAAGAAACAAACAACACTGTCTACTCTCTCTATGGTGTTGCATTATACAGAAACTGTGCTACTCATGTGCAAGGTTTCGGCTGAGCCAAGTTCATGGTTAAATATATGGGTGTGTTCATGCTTATTTATGCTTCCATAGATTTCATGCATTCTGAGTTGATAATGATTTTATTAGGACAATGCCCTGTTAATAGGGAGCATCTGTGGGAGCTTGGTTTGAGTCCAACCTCTGACAACCCCGTTTAGATCCCTCTCTGCAAACCATGACCCTTGTTAATTGTAGAACTACAAAATTAAATAACAAAACAAGCTACACTTCTTTATATTCTATTGGTGTCACAAACAATACAGTATGGGATCTATGAACTGCCAGGAATGAGACACAGACACAGAGAGCTCATAGTTTTGGCTATAACTGTATATTAAAAATAAAGGGGGTTGGAAAAAGGCCTCACTATCCCTACTCTAAGAGGTGTTTCCCAACCTCAACCAAAACGAAGGGTCTGTCCAAAGTCAAGATGTCCAGAAGTAAAATATCCTGTGTCCAAAGTTCTATCCAAGCCCCTAAAAGTAACTCTAAGCTGCCAAGGGTTATATCTTTGGTCTTGAAAAGTGCACAAATGTTCAAGTTCAACAAAAAGGATAACTCAAACAAAAGACTATCCCTGTGTTAGTGTTCACAGTTCCTGGGAAAATCTCCCTTACCCAGGTTTCTTTCAAGAAATACAAAGTTCAACAGGATAAATGAATGTCGTACAATGCCAGAAGATAACTCCCGCCTCTTGATGTTTGCAGTTTCCTTTATAGATTTGACTTTTCCTGGTATACTTTCCTGCCAGGAATTTCTTTACCAGTTCACTCAATTTGTAATCCATTTAGCTAGTGTTCACAGTTCCTGGGAATGTCTCCCTTCCCTTGGTTTCCCTTCAAGAATCTTTGAATTCCTAAGAACACCAATCTAACTTGGAGTTCTTTGGTCAACAAAAAACACTTTGTACACAAAGCAACTTGAGTATAAGTCTCAACTTCGTAGGATACCTGGTGTACTTCCCTGACAGGTTTCATTTCACCTTAATATGACTTTTCTCACAAACTTGAGTTTGGCTGACATATTCTTCTGCCAGGTCTTTCTTACGTGATATGCATTATCCACCTGCAAACTTTACTGTGCCTGGTATACTCTCCTGCCAGGGCTTTTTATGTGACTTACCTTACACACTTGTAACCTTGATTTGGCCTGGTATACTCTGCTCCCTGGATTTTTATGTGACTTGCTTTACACAGTTGTAATCTTGACTGTGCCTGGGATACTCTCCTGCCAGGACTTTTCACGTGACTTGCTTTACACACTTGTAATAATGACTGTGCCTGGTATACTCTCCTGCCAGGACTTTTAATGTGACTTGCTTTACACATGTGTGTAATCTTGTCTGTGTCTGGAATACTCTCCTGCCAGGACTTTTTATGTGACTTGCCTTACACACTTGGAACCTTGAATTGGCCTGGTATACTCTCCTGCCTGGCTTTTTATGTGACTTGATTTACACACTTGTAATCTTGACTCTGCCTGGGATACTCTCCTGCAGGACCTTTCACGTGACTTGCTTTACACACGTGTAATCTTGACTGTGCCTGGTATACTCTCCTGCCAGGACTTTTCATGTGACTTGCTTTACACACTTGTAATCTTGACTGTGTCTGGTATATTCTCCTGCCAGATCCTTTCATGCAATTTGCTTTAAACACTTATAAAATTGTCTGTGCCTAGTATAATCTCCTGCCAGGGCTTGTCATGTGATTTATTATACACATTTTCGTATATTTCTCGCATTTATTCTATTCTATTCTATTGATATTTTCTGATATTGGGTTTCATATTCCCTATCATTATTCCAGTTTCCTTTATTATTCTTTGGCAGCATTGCCGAAGCACCCTGGTGTCCCAGTTCCCCATTGTAGGGCTCACTGGCTTCTCGTGGCAGTCTTTGGTTCCTCTGTGGTAAACGGGAAGTGGTGTGGTGTCCGGTCTTCACCTTGCAGGCTTGCCGGCTACATCCTTTGCAGCACCCACCCATCATATGAGGATCAGAGGCAGGGCTTTCTCTATAGCTGGAGCAAGACTGTTGAATGAACTACCTCCCTCAATAAAGAAACTATCGAGTCATCTGGCTTTTAGGAAAGCAATTAAGACCCTTCTGTTTTAGCAAATTCTGTATCCTCTGTGCTAGTGGCTTCTGTTATGGATGTGTGCCTTCTCTCCAGTGCCAAGATGCCTCTGGTGACCGCGCGCTTAACAAGTGTCAGTAATATAACATAACATAACACTTGCCACATGAGCCTCCCTCGGTCTTGGGGCATGTTGTGGCTTCTTCCATGTTCCCGTGGCCGTGAGGAAGTCTCTTCTATCCTTCCCCCCGTGGTCGCCACACAGTGAACTGGCTCTCCCAGTCCTCCGGCTTCTGCCTTCTCCCTGAGCTGGCTAGCTCCATGGACTTCTTGGCTCAGCGGTCCTCGGTCAATACTGAGAGGGTGAAACCTCCCCATGCAGATTCTCTCTTCACTTTGCTGGGCAAGGGTTTTAAATATCCTGACACCTATTACACGTTCACAACCACTAGTGTGCGTCTTGTGCTTTTTATTCTTGTGGCTCCTCACTGCTCCATTCAGTCTCCTCGTTCCAATATTTCTACATTTATGGGAGTTATAGACAGTTCTTGGTATGCTATGTACAGAACTTTGAAAGGTATCACCTGTAGGTGGTTGAAGGGAGCCAGTACAATATGCCATCAAGGCATGAGGAATAGAAGGAGCATCCCTAAAAGGCAACAGGGGATACCATATCTCGTCTGATGATGTCAATTCTGCCCCATGAGGGCCACCTCCCCCATGTGATCCTCCCTCATACAGCAACCCCCATGGTCAGGAAGAGGCAGCAGTTGCCTTCCCGTGACCACATGAGGAGAGGCATCCCCTGGGAAAGGAGTGATGACATCCTCAGATGTATCAACTGTCACAGCTTTATTATGATTTGAGCAACAATTAGCCTTGCAGGTTGGTTGGCTGAGGGGGTTATGCAAGCTCACTTGCTAACTAACTGGAGATAGTCCTTCCATCTATTGACATGAAAAGAATGGGTTCAGATGATCCATCTAGGGATCAAATAGCACAGGTTCTGAATTCCTTGGAAACCTGCATCGTTTTTGTCATTTTACAAAATATAAATAATTAAAAAATGGTTTGGTTTCCCCTTTTTAATGTATTTTCTTGGTTGAGTTGGGTCATGGCAACTGCCCCGCTCGTTTGCTTAGTGCATTACACTTTTGCATATTCTATTTAGGTGTACTCATTTAAAGGTGCACTGTGGTTTGTGCTACTTTTTTTCATTTCCTGTCTTTGAATTTTGGGTTCATGTGGCTATGTGCTTTTGAATACTAACTTTTCTGAACATTACAGTATTGTTGTACTACATTGTTGTATTTGTATGCGGTTGTGCGAGATCATGCATGTCCCAATTAAGGAATATTACGAGTGAAAAGATTACGAGTGAATCAGGACCATCTCAAATCGCTGTTGTCCTCTTGTCATAGGGTCATAGTTCCAGACAAAGTCATCTACAATGCTTAGTGAGTTCTCACTTGGAAATGGAGGCTAGCGTTGTGATTTACACTTGACCGTTGTCCTTGACAGAGGTTGGTGGTAGGGTGCGGGGAGTGGTGTGTTTATGATACATGTTTATACAGACAACATACATAATCCAATCAAATATGCTGGCACTCACCAAGTACAACTGACTAGAGCTGGCAATTCCAATTGCCTGACAATACCGAACTTTAGACTTAAGACGATCGATGGTAATAGCTTTCAGCTAAAGGCTGCAAAGACCTGGAACTCACTACCACAAGACTTGAGAGTGGACTTACCCTACCCTCGCTTTAGAAAAAATGTCATCCAACTCCTCACCTCGACTAACCTCAGCTGATCTCACTTGACCGTTGTCACCTTCAACCCGATTGCCCGCACTCGAACCTTGTATATTTTGTAAGTATCTGTGCCCCATGACCTCACAGTATTTTCTACTGTACATTCTGCCAGGATGTAACCTGTAACTGGATTGACCTTTCTCGAATTTTGTATACTTTGTAATCTCTGTATTTTATATTGTATGCTATGCTTTGATGTAACCTGTAGGCTTTGCATTTTCTTGACACTGCGCCCTGCTACCCCTAGGTCTGGCGCGCATAAAAAGTGAATAAAACAAACAAACAAACAAACAAGTATTTACTTTGCATTTTGTGACTTGTGATTTTGAATATAATACTCACACATGGGAAATTATTTATCTTACCTAAGGATGTTAGAGGGCAAGCAATAGCTAATGCTCACATAGGACACACAGTCATGACAGTCACTACAGATTAGTTAGAGAACTTTTCTGGTGGCCAGGGATGCATTGGGAGCTAGACCAGTACATCGAAGAAGGCCAGCAATGTGTGGCCAGTGATAAGGTCTTGGCCACTACACTACCACATGTGTCTTTCTAGCAACCTAAGTGTGCACCTGGATAGAGAGTAACCCTTGACATGTTAGGTCCATTTCAAACGTTGGGACAAATGAAAGATTGTGTTGGTCCTAATAGACTATTATAGTAATTGGACTGAGGTAAAGTTTGTGAGGGAAGTATTCACTGGCACATTAATCAGATTCTTGGAGAAGTTATTTAGAAAGGAAGAAGTAACATGTATAATAGAAACAGACAATGGGACACAATTTATATTGACAAAGATGCAGATGTTTAGCCTAGATATGTTATAAAACATGTAAAAACTTCAGTTTACCACTCACAGGCTAATGTCTTGGTAGAATGATTTAATATAGCTGTGAGAGACATGGTGCAACTGGTAAACACATATCGATTGTTTCTAGCAGAAGAAATGGCAAGTATGTCATATTCATATAAGATTAGATCTCATCCATCGATCAAGATGTAAGCATTTTAAACCATAAGGGAAAGCAGTCTCAACGATGTTAGGTGCCCACAATGGGTAAAAAAGTCTTGGTGTGGAAGACAGAGTGGTAGCAACGCAGGTCCCAGTTAAAGTTATAGAGAAGAGGAAGAGCAAGATGAAGGCAATGCATGATTGCAAGAAGGGCACAGGAGATTGGGGAATAAGGCCAGATATGCTGGTAAGGATTTCATTACCATATGCAGTTACTAAAGGTGACTACATAAATGGAAAACCTGTAAATGTGGAGAAAGTGACCAAGACAAGCGTTCTTACGTCTGATAGATGTTGGTGTGGTTTAGAGGAGAAGGCTACATTGCTTTATCATAAACTAAAATGGGGCTCAGACATGAAGAAGTTTGGTTCTGGTCAATGTTACATATTTAAATTCTATAAGGAGTGGAGATGTGTTAAATTCATGAAATTATACAAAGGTCACCACAGCTGCCTGAGACGGATATATGGGTTGCCATGCTGAGGAAAGACTATGGAATGGCATGATGTTCTGGAATGGTGTGATACTCGCAGTACCCAGATGAGTACTCTTCCAGAGAGAGAGATGGCAATTTTGAGAGGCCAAGTGAGGAGAAGTCTGTGGTTCAGGTAATAGTATGCTATCCATCAAACACATTCTGAAATATCTCATACCCTATTACTTCAAGGTATGGTTTCCAACATTTAGGCTAGTTAAACTCTCTTTAGCATGAAAGCCCCATTCATGGTGACGCTTACGTGGGCCTTACTCCCTTTTTTATTTCCTATAATAGCTGTAATCCTGGTTTGTCTTTTTCTTAGCAGGAGATTGGGCATGCATAATAAACAACGGGACAATCGACCATAAAAAGAATATTTTGAAACTATTTACACCCCGGAGGGAGCCCCAGGTGCAAATAGTAATCAACCATGTTTTCAAAGGCTTACAGGTGTGATTGGTATGTTAATCTTAGAAAATATTAATGGCCGTTTCCCATTGATTTTAGAAAATTGTCATTTGAGTTTCAACAGTGCAATGCCAATGTTTCTTTTAAAATTTCATTTTGATTTATGATGGACCATAGGCATAGCATTTTGTTTCAAGAGCCTCGGAAAGAAAAAGTTAAAGGGAGATGGAGGCAGGTACGAATAGACCTTTCACAGTTGTTACACAACCGGACTTTCAGGTGATATGACAACCACAAAAATCATAAGAGCATATGCATTGCCGTTGTCCTACAATAAGTTGTTTGAAAGAGTTGGCATGTTTCATAGCAGTTCTTACTTTTTGGTGAAGTCTTTATTAAGTCATTGCAAGTAACCTGCCCACATGTTGATAGGACATGCATTTAGTTAGAACTGATGGGACCCACTTTACAACAGCATTTGGAAATTCTTTTCTAGTTTGAGAGCCTACATACCTATATGAAAGCTGGGGAAATATGGTTGCAATTATTTACGCTGAAAATAACTCTTGAACCTCAACTTTTGAAGACAAGTTGCAATTTTCTGATGAGGTTGTTAGGTAGGCTCAGGGAGAGAGCATTGCAGTCGTGTTGTTTGCTTTGACATAGTGCTTGGAATAAGTGTGCCTTGTGCTGTAGTTTTGGCAGGGGTGATTATTCAGTAAATTGTTAAAACGGGCTCATCTTTGGAATTACTTGATCATCAGACAATTGTGGACACATGATTTCAATTCTTGACCTATCAAGCTCAGAAATCAATATGGTCACTGCTTAAGAAGTGCCCTTTTGAATGCAACACACAGATCATTTTGACACACCTGTTTAAAAAAATGTAGATCTGACTGGAAGATTGTCATGGGAACACCCTTAATTGATACGTAAGGATTCAAGTTTATTTCTAATGTGAGTAAAACAAGCAGTAACTTGCCACCTGTCTAGTCGCAGCAATGCACCCTGACCAGAACAACATGCTGCTCGCCAGAAAAAGGAGAACAAATATTCATAGTGGACCTCACCCAAGATAGTTTATTTTGCAGATTTGCCAAAACCTGTGCAAATCTACGGCACATGCTATTTAACTTCCCATTTCTGGGAGAATTGTGGTTCGATTTGGAGAATAGATAATTTCTATCCCTGGGGATGGAAGTAAAATTCTTCCCCTGTACAATGCCTTATAATGACATCTCTAATTTCAAAGGTCTCTCACCCATCCAATAGCTCTAGCTAGGGAAAGTCATAACTTTAGCAAACAGAATGATTTTAGGCACTGGAAATCTCCACACAAACTCCATGTTGAGCACTCGCTTACGGACATGTGTGACCTGACTGCCAAAGAAGATTGTTTATCTTTTGAACAATTAAGATTTGTTTACAGAAATATGGCAGCCATTTCTAAAGCTGTCTGTGTCATTGGTCACCAGCATCTAGATGTGACGAGTGTAGAGCCAATGTCCTCTTTCCACACAGCTTGCACTACATTTGTTATTGAGAAATGATATCTGTGTCCTAGTTACCCTTGCTCTCTTTTTGACAATGTATACTCGGCTCTTTGTCACCTTATTCTCGACAGCACCTCTACTTACAATGATATTTTTCTACTTCCAAAATTGTCTATGGAAAGATTGAAAAATCCAGTTTCTGTGAGTGTATTGACTTGCAGCACAATTGATACTTTTGAATCATGATTCATGAACACGCCAAGTTTCACATCTTTGTATGAATGCGTAGGACTGTCCTTAAAGGAAGCTGAAGGATGAGGGGTAAGAAGAGCATGTATGGGTTGGTTATCTTTGTCTTCCAAAAGTTGAAACATAATTTAGTGACTCTCAACCAGTTTTAATCTGTCGTCAGGCACGTACAGGTCTGCAAGGAGACGCTTGGCCTTTTCTAGCTTTGAAGATCTTTTGCGTGTCATCAGCAAAACGGTTTTCACAAGGGATAAGATGGTGTGCACATATTATTTTTCAAGTTAGTTGCACACACCAATTCACATCATCCTTAGCATGCAGGGTTGTTACAATGTGTACTACAAAAAATGTCAAACAATTGTGCAACATTATTTTAAAAAATTAAGAAAAAGTTTATGTCACTCCATGTTGAGTGTACATTGTGTTTATTGATGGTCACTTTTACAAAACCACCCAACACAATGAAATATGCATATTATAAGATATCACAAAAAATCCCCATTATCCTGTTATAAAGTAATTCAGAATAACAAGTACTATAACAAGTTCATCATTCCTCTGCATTTATCAATAAGGACTGCTCTGTCCATCATCAAGTCTTCCATTAAAGTTCTTAGTTTTTTAATCTTTACTTTCTTAAAATGGTACAACTAAACAAGTTTGATATGTTCACTAGTCTGTACACAGTGCGTATTTCTGTCAATCTCCCAATTTATGCCCCTTCCCCAATCCAAATAAGCAGAATTCCAATTTCCATGAGATAGACACAATGGCACAACTTTATATCTGGGATACAATATATGTATTTCTGAAAGAGTCCTGACAAGATAGGTACTTCTATGCGGTCTCATTTAGCAGTTCTCAACTCAACTCTTATTTATTTTAGCTCTTCCTTTACCTGCCAATCAATCTGGAGTTCAAACAAATCTTCCTAAAATGTCACGTCTTCTTTTCTTATACAGGGCCTCATACTCTCCCTGACTTTAATGCATGTCATATTAAAAGTCAGAAAGTGCAATTTTTGACTGATCATATTTTAATGTATTACTATTAACTTTGGATCCAATTGTGAAATCCTGTAGCGCTATACCAATTTCAAGCTTTCTTTTCTCCGCCCTACTTGACCTTTAGACCATCAAGATTAATTTCCAGATCACTCTCAATTCAGATTAATTCTGTCTCTCCCTCGCCGGTAAATATATAAATGTTATAGATTGGAATCAGAATTATTTTGAACTCATGTAGCCTCATAAATGGCAGCTATAACCCAGTTTCCAAATGATGTTTTAACAGGTGTACATCCCAATCCACCATTTTAGTCCTTTCCCTCACATATTAAATATGAGTCTTCCAATTCATTGTTGGAATGTTAACCCACCCTCTTAAATATCAGGCATTTAGGGGCTCATTTTCCATGAGTTAGCAAGTAAAACAAATGTGTCACAGCCCTGCGTAAAGCTTTTACGCATTTCATTTACATTGCGGCTCCTTTTTGACAATTTGCATGGCAGAGGGGGTGGATCATAAATTATGATTCTGCCTCGCCCTTTCTCTCTGCCTCGTAAATACTCCAGCATTTGCATCGGCATTCATTTTCATGCTGAGGCAAATGCTGTGGATTCCTATGGAATCCGCCTGCTTTTTACGCCACCTTTTTGCACTTTACTTTTGCACTCCGCCATGTAAATGTTGAACATTACGCCGAGGGGATCTGTGTACATCAAGGTGCAAACATAATGGCTCCCCTCCGCGTAATATGCAGGGAACTCGAAATGAGCCCCCATGCATTTTGAATTGGGAGTATTTTACTCCATATTTTTTAAAGTTAAGAGTAAAATGATTTTGTTAAAACTTTTTTAAGGCGTAAAGATTATTGATATAAGGGTGACTCATTGCACTAAAACATGTAAACACCAGTGAACCTCTGTGTTTGAGATACAGATATTATTCTCAGTGCTGCTGTCAGGGACACTCTGACCCTGTGTCCCAAAAAACTGTGCTAAAGTGTGCTGTATGTATCTAACGAATGAAAGGACACCCTATAGAGTGCTAAAGGGTATTAAGGAATAAAAGGATAATGGGCCTCATTACGACCCAGGCGGTAAGGGGTTAACGGCAGCGTTAACAACGCCGACCCTTACCGCCTGAGTACGAGGTCCCTTAGCGCCATGGCGCTTTTAACACCTGCTTTTAGCAGGTGTTAAAATCCATGGCGCTAAGGGACCATGGAGTTAATTACGCCACCGTAATTTACGGTGGCGTAATTAACGCCTTCCCCACTCCCATTATGCCCTATGGGGCAAAAATGGGAATGGGGAAGGGTAAATGGGGATTGGGGACTCTCCGCCCTGCCAAGGTCGGAATGGGGCGGTAAGTCGCCAACCACCATGGCGTAAACGTAGTTTACGCCATGGTGGTAATGTCACGGCCCAGGCGGTAACTTACCGCCTGGGTCGTAATGAGGCCCAATGAGAGTTAATTAACTGTTTTGAGGTTTTAGTGACGTACAGAATGCACACATCAGACTTTCAGACAGTACAAATGTAATTGCCATTTGTTATGGGGCATCATTTTGTAGGCAAGCAAACATATAGGTGAACTTTGAAACAAATATCTTTTGCAATCCACAAAGCAGTGTAATTAGTACTTCACAGACATACCAAGTACATAAACGTAGTATAACGCCTTCCTGGGGCACTGTTTTTCTGGTCCGTCCCACTTATCGGAACATATCCATGGAGCTGTGTAGCAGCAGGCAGGTTGCAGATTACTATGGGCCTCATTACGAGGCGGGCGGAATGGGTTTAACGGTGCCGGTAATGGTGGCGGCGCCGTTAAACCCATTCTGCCCTATTACGAGGTTCCCTTGCGGGACCCGCTCCGGAACCAGGGATCAAACAAGGGGCCCGTTATTAACGGGCCCCTTGTTAGCTCCCTCCCCATTCCCATTGAGCCTTATGGGGGCTCGAATGGGAATGGGGAAGGTCCGGGTTCCCTGAAAGTGGAAATACCGGGCCCTCCAAGGTCGGAATGGCCCGGTATTTCCCCATTCAGGGAACCCGGACCCTTATTAAGGGCATGGCTGCCTCCATACTCGTAATGAGGCCCCATGTGTCAGTTGTTGCCTTTTTTGTGTTGGGAACATTTGTATTCCCTGTTTCCTTTTGTTGGGAATACTTGCATGTTTTTAGGGAGTGCAAGTGTCGGGTATGTCTCTTAGATATAAGGTTAAGATTACTATGTGTCCTTAAATTCCCCTTTGTGTATACAATTTACAAAAAAACATGAATGCCCACTATTGAGACCGCAGCAAGGACAGTTGCTACAAAAGAATCAACATAAATCAGTCCCTCAGAAATCCAATTCTTCATCTGGGTGGCTGTTTACTGGCGAAATATAGAATGAAACATGCTTCCATCTGTCTCAGCTTGGACACCACATTTCTTCCCCCTCTCGTGCAGATGTCACAACATTTTATGACAGATGTTTCGCTGGTGCGATGTCCCAGAATAATGCCCCAGAACCAAATACTTCCCGTCTTTATTCTGTATGGCCAGGAAATGTTCAATTTTCCTCACAGTCAGGGCTGTCACTGTCCTTGCATAGACTCTGATGCACAGGCTCTGCAAAACACAAACAACACATGTTGATACACAATGAATGAGACATTGCATAGCAGGTTATCAGATTGATTGACACATAGATTTTTCCAGTGGCATGCACATAACTACACGCATTATGCTTATTGCATAATACAAACCTTACTTAATTGTTCTTCCTAAGAATTATAATACCTAGGTTTGAATAGCTAGTACAGAGTAAATGCTTCTCAATGCCATTCTAAACATGCTATTTAATGACATTGAAATAAATATCCTGTCAAATCTGGGTAATCGCTAATAAAATACCAATGCCATGAAGATGATTCTGTATCGCAGTGTCTGATTACATTGCGTAATCAATCTCATAGTTTAAGCATCATGTTTAGAGCATTTTTTCACATTTTTCGTTGGTGCATTTATTATAGATTTGGAAAAGTATGCAGTTAAGGGACCCTCTTTGTAAGAAGTAGTTGCATTTTTTTTTTTAGATCAAAGCAACTCCCCGCACGTAATATTTTGCACTGATTTTCTTGTGTTGCCAATTGTAGTGCGCAGGATCAAATGATATGTTTTAGTATGTCAAGTACCATTTTCTATTCAAATATTAAATCCAAATTCTCTTTCAGTTGTTACTGAAATGTAGAGTTTGATGGACATGAGGAATGTAGTGTTTTATACAAATCAGTTTTATACACAATGGGCCCCATTACAAGTATGGCGGTAAGGCAACAATGGCGCCGGTATCACTACCGGCACCGTTGCTACCATACTGCCATGGTACGAGTTATGCTCGCGGGTGCCCTTGCGGCCACCAGGTCTGACCTGGTGGCCGTACCGGCACACGCAAGCAGAACATAATGGTAGCACCGGTACCGTTATTAATGGTACTGGTTCTACCACCCTCCCCATTCCCATTGAGCCCTGTGGGGCTCAAATGGGAATGGGGAATAATTCTTTTCGGCGGCCAGAAAAGGGCAATTACCAGATCCGGCAAGGTCATAATGACCAGATAATTGCCCTTTTCTGGGCGCCGGAAACAAATGAATACCGGCGGCAGCCATGCCTGTACTGCAGGCATGGGTACCGCCAGCCTCGTAATGAGGCCCAATGAGTCATAAGTGTCAACGTTCACAATTACAAGGATGTCATCTATGAAGCAAATCCAGTTCCTCCCAATTTCGTGCTTTCAGGGGTAATGCCTTAGACTTAAACATGCCCATTTCAGTCGCCCTCTAGTCGTCAAGCTCCTTCACTCTTTACTCTTCCTCTAAACGGCTTCTTCCATCTCCACCCAAGGTAATCTCTCCAGATCTATTTCAAAACTCTGTTCTACTTCCTTGAGTCTAAAGACACTGGGCCTCATTTTAAGTATGGCGGTACAGTAACAAAGGCCTCAGTAGTGCTACCAGCGCCGTTGCTACTGTACCACCCTACTACGAGTTGTGCTTGCCGGTCTCGCTCTGCTTGCCAGGTCGGACCTGGTGGGCAGTGCAGGACCTGCAAGCACAACTCGTGGATGCACCGGCACCGTTATGAACGGTGCCGGTGCATCCAAGCTCCCCATTTCCATTCAGCCCTATGGGGCCGAATGGGGATGAGGAGTCCCTTATTACCAGCACCTGCGAATGGGCAATTAACGGGCCAGCAAAACTCGGCATGAACCAGTAATTGCCCATTCGCGGGTGCCAGATTTTTTGGGAAGTTTGGAGGTAGCCTGCCTGTATTACAGGCATGGCTACCTCCAAACTTGTAACGAGGCCCACTGACTAATTGGAGTGTGGTAGTTTTATAGTAGGGTGACTCCTGGACTGGACTTTGGGTAGGGGACTGCACCTTAGGCTCTGAATGAATAGGGGTCTGTGATTGGCTGTAGGCCCTGGCAGTTGGAATACCCCATTAAGAGGCTGGTCCTCCATCTTGGGTCTCAAACTGTTGCTGCCTGTACCTTTTATCACTCTGGAAGGGTCTGCTGTATCATGTCTCTCTGTGGAGCTCATGCTGAACTGGGCATACCTGAAACAAAATGCATAAAAGCCTTGCTTAAGGTTTTTACGCATTTGGTTTCTGGCCCACCCATTTTTATTCAATGGGCCTCATTACGAGGTATGCGTTAGAGGGATAACGGGGCCAGTAGGGATGCCGGCCCCGTTATCCCTCTACTGCCCCATTATGAGGTCTCCTCGCGGGACCCACTAAGGACACCTGCTTTTACCAGGCGTCCTTAGCGGGTGCCGCAAGCAGACCAGGATGGTAACAATGGGCCCTTCATTAACGGGCCCGTTGTTTGCATCCTCCCCATTCCCATTGAGCCCTATGGGGGCTCGAATGGGAATTGGGATGTACCGGGCCTAGGTTCCCGGGAAGGGGAATTACTGGGTCCTCCAAGGTCGGAATGGCCGGGTACCTCCCCATTCCGGCAACCCGGACCCGGTACCCGGTATGGGGGTCGCCATGCCGCTAGTAGCGGCATGGCTACCTCCATACTTGTAATGAGGCCCAATGTATGGCCCAATGTATGGCCGCTCCCTTCCTCTCTGCCATACAAATACTCCAGCATTATCATGACGGCGCAAATGATGGGATTCCTATACAGACCTCATAGGAATCCATTGTAAATGCTGCCTGCCATGCGTAGCTGGCAGGAAGTGCTTACTTCATTTGCACAGCAGAGTTGCTCGCCACAATGTACATGAGGAATATTTGGTGGCACAGACCTGTCTACCCTGAAGTCTGAACATAACAGGTCCCCACTGTCAAATAACGGGGAACTAGAAATTGAGCCTCTTTGTGATATCTCTGGATAGAGGAAAGAGTCTGTGAATAGGATTCGTTAAGGCCCGAGCGTAACTACGGCGCCGGGGGAATTACCTCCTGGGGCGCTATTGGCCTGCCGCCTCGGTTCTTATTTCCACAGTATTAAACAAAAGTGTGTAATCTACTTAACAGAGAAGCAAAAATCACTATAAATGTCTTTCGAAGCAAGTTCTCCTTGGCACTAAGTTCCATGTAGTGAGATGGAATTATACATACAATCATTGCAGTGTACATCTGAACTACTGTATCTCTACCAAGAACGGTGGAAGCACTTTGACAAAAGCCAGTATATAGTACCTTTAGTTTCTGTTCCATATTCTCACGATCAGGTACACTGCAGCTGGAGGTAACAAGACACAGACTGGCACATAGTAATACCATGCATGAGTTGATGTAAGGTCATCTGAAAAATATGATAATGTAATTAGATTTTATTTTCAGTTTGAAATCACAATACTTTCGAAAATTGTGGGTGTGACAATAGAGAATAGCGGAAGGTATTCTGCGCTGTGGAGTATTGCGACATTGTGAGGGCAATAGGCGAGGGAGGGGCTGACTTAAATAAAGGTTTCTAAAAGGGGTACATTACCACGAGCGGGACAGGCAAAGAGTGCTTATTATACAGCAAATATATAGCACTTTCAGACTTTTCTAACATTTACAGTCAATGTCTGCTCCTTTCATTAAAAGAGTAAAGATGAAGTTGAAAGACACAACTGGGGCACATAAAGGTGCATACAAATTGAACAGGTCTATTTTGTACCGCCCTTTTTGCACCTGTAATAGAGTGTGAAGCAAATGGGAGTTGCTCTGTTTGCCGCTTCTGTGCTGGACTGTTTTTGAATTAAACGTAGTACCATCTTTTGCATTTGAAAAGAAAAGTAACATTTAATTTGAATGTGTAAAGCTAATAAAAGTGAACAATACATTTGTTTATAGTTTTGCCATGTGTCAAACTTCAGTTATACAGTCCAGGAGAAATCTGAAGACACATTGGGCCTCATTACAACTCTAGGGGTAGCATTTTTTCCGCCACCCACGAATGGGCAAGAACCGGGTCATGCCGAGCGTGGCAGACCTGGTAATTGCCCATTTGCAGGTGCTGGAATCAAGGGCCTCCCGATCCCCATTCTGCCCCATAGGGCTGAATGGGGATGGGGAGGTCGGATGCACCTGCACATACAGAGTTGTGCCGGTGCATCCGACGTGCTCTGCTCACGGGTGCCGTTACACCCGCCAGGAAAAACCTGGCGGGTGAAACGGCACCCGCGAGCAGAGCATGTAGTATGGCGGTCCGGGAACTACGGTACCGGCATGCTTACCGGTACCGTATTTCCCAGACCACCATGCTTGTAATGAGGTCCATTCTGTGGGCAGTACCTAAGAGAAGGGTCTACTGAAGCAACAGCCAATCAGGTTCCAGACGCTCCAGAGAGACAGGCACAAATACCCAGATCAGTCTTTCCCTGGAGGCCACGGGCAATCCAGGATACAAAACCAGATCTACTGTGCCTTCTATGCATTCCATTCCTCCTCCACATTCCCCCAAAAGGTATATTCATGAACACATCTGGAAATCAAAACCTATGCTCTCTGCCAATTCCTCCCACCTTAAGCCTCACCAAAAACTTCTCTTGAAGTCATGAATGTCCAATGTCTGGGATCTAGTCTTTGCCCAGGGTCCAGTCCAGTGTCCACTAATAGGTAACCCTCAGGAGTCACACCACACTACACTGCCTTTCGACTTTTGATTCCGAAAAACCAGATATCCCAGAAACATTGTCTGTAAGAATTCCATTCTCAGTTAAAAAATGTTATTTTGCACATAAAAGTCACAAGAGACTCATCAAATGGTACATGATAACATTACATTCTGAACAATCAATGTACGTTTTCAAATAAACAATCAGAATTAACATGCAGATAAAGATTCACCAAAATTAGGCAGAAAAATAAACGAAGAAGCAAAAGGACAGAGATAAAGGAAGGAGGAGAGAGGGAGAAAGTAAACAAGAAAATGGAGAGAGCACACAGTTAATAACATTGGACACATTAGATGACATGTTATCCATATGCTTCAAGAAATGATCCGCACATATATGTAAACTTGCCAGTGTTTCCAGACTGCTTGTAAATGGCCCTCTCATATGTGGATATGGTTAACAGCTCATCCACCCAGTCATCAATACATTGAAGCTCTGTGCATCTGCCCATTGATTAGGAGAACCAAGCAACACCAACCATGGAACCAGGGCTAGAGACCCGGGTCAAGGTTCTGCTTGGAACCTCGTGGTGTGTAAGTAACACTGCAAGGCAGGAAACTGCCACTGCACACTACTTTCTTCGTGGCACTGGAGTGAGGGCAGTTGTGCATAAATCAGATATAAGCATGGCATATGCCAAACCCAGCGTGGCTAGATATCTCTACGAAGTAGGTCATAATCTAAGTCATTTGAGATGTCAAATGCTTGTTCAAAAAGCATCTAAGATGTTGAGAGCAACACTTGAAAAGGAAGGAAGGCTTTTGAATACATGTTTTTTTAAAACTCTTTTCGACTTGGCAAGTTGAAGAAACAGATTGATTTGGGGGGTCATCTTGTAAATATAGTTGAAAAAAAGAAATACTTTTTTTAATGTTCTTTCAATATGGATTGCATTGGTTTTCTTGAAGTTGTCCCTAAAGTGGTACCTGTGGTAGGGCAAAGCCATCCCTTGGTAGGCGTTTATGTGGTAGTAAGAAAGTTTGCGTCAATTATTGTTGTTTCTTGAAACGTATTCAGAAGTGTAATCATAACTTCAGTTCGAACGGAATATTGCCTGCAATTATGAATGTTTTATATCATAAGATGTGAAGCATTGTCTAAGCCAACAATTTTGACTTTTACGGATGCATTTGCCAGGAACTGCCTTAATGCTACTAATTGGCAACACAATGACAACAAAAGCTGGAAAATGTTGTGGGTACCTGGGTAAATGATGTCAGTGACTGGAAAATAACTAATGTCTATATGCAAGCCAGAACTGTTGGCTTTGCCCAAGCTTGTTTTAAACAGGACTTTGGGCACACCTAGGTAAAACATTTCAATTACAGCAGAACCTCATTTACAGTTGCCATAAAGATGTTAACTCTCATAAGACTGCTTAGAACTAATACTATGCAAGCAGGTCTATGTGATTTAAATGGTGATTTAAACGACCCTCATTAGGTCATTTTACATTTGCTCTTGCTCAACTAATTTTGAATGACATTGGTAGGTCTCCCTTTATTCTGTTGGGAGTTCTTCTCCATGCCTGCCCTCCCTGCCCCATGACTCCCCCACCCCTTAACACCCCTAAACCCTAACATATACACATTTCTTTTTATTGCCTGCTGGTTATTAATAAAGAATATGCTCTCATAATCTCATCCGGCATCCTGGATTTATTTATGGGAATCCATGAGTATGTTCTGGAACACGCAGTGTTCTTTGTTTCACTTACGATATTTATGTGGCGGTGCACCATATTGGACCTGCACCGATACATTTAAGAGCATCCAGCGATCTTGCCCATTTTCACCAAGATTTTTTCTGAGAATATATATATATCAGTTGGTTTTGAGAGAGTTACAGTGATCAGATTTAACGCAACAAAGCCCCAGACATTCAGCGATCCCAACTCGAAAAAGTCCACCATACCTATGCGCACCCTGTTGCACAACGTATGACCACAATGATACCATCACAGATTAAATCTAATCATCTTAACTTTCTCCAAAGCAACGTTTTTTCACTGAATTTCCTGGGTTTTGTTATAGTATAGTTTCTACATGGCCCACTAGCCATAGCCTTCTGCCGTGGCCACTGTCCATGTTCCACCAATAGCTTTCTTTAAGGCCTACTAGCTATGGCATTTGGCTATGGTCAGTGTTCATAGCCTTAGGCTGTGGACACTGTACATGTGGCACCAAAACCTTTCTTTGGGGCACACTAGCCACGGCCTTAGGCCACGGCCAGTGTCTCCGGCCTTCAGCCGTGCCCACTGTACATGCTGCACCAATGGGTTTCTTCACACCCACTAGCCATGGACTTCATCCATTGGCACTGTACATGTTGCACCAAAAGGTTTCTTTGGGGGTCACTAGCCATGGCCTTTGCGGGTGCTCAATGTACATGTTGCACCAATTTCAGGGGTTTTGTTGCATTAAATCTGAACACATGCATTCTCTCTTAACCAAGGTTTTCTTTTTTTCTACTGAATTTCAAAGGTTTTGTTATACTATTGTTTCTTTGGGGCCAATTAGCTATGGCTTTTGGCCATGGCTAGTGGCCACAGCCTTTGGCTGTGACCATTTTACATGTTGCCCCAATAGGTTTCTTTGGGGCCCAGGAGCCATGACCTTTGGCTGTGGCCACTGTACATGTTGCACCAATAGGTTTCTTTGTGGCCCACTAGCCATGGCCTTCAGTCATGGCTCCTTTACGTGTTGCACCAAAAGGTTTTTTCACACCCACTATCCATGGCCTTCATCCATTGCACTTTACATGTTGCACCAATGGGTTTCTTTGGGGCCCACTACCCATGGCCTTTGGCCACTTTACATGTTGCACCAATAGGTTTCTTTGGGGCCCACTAGTGTTATGCTCACCTGTTCTCTGTGGAGGCGTTGGGGAATGGTCGCAGCCCTCCCAGGGATGAAATTCCTCTTGTCTGTTCCTCCGTCTGCGTCTGTGTGGGGAACGGCAGTGATGAGCAGTGCGGTTCCTCATGAATATAAGAGGGGGTTGTATGAGTATGCAACCTGTGGTCCCTGGCCCCTTCTCCAGACCTCTTCTCCCTGGATTTGGCTTCCCTGGGGTTGCACTAATCTTGAGGCTCACCTGCTGAATGATGATGATCAACTCTCCGTCCTGCTGCTTCTGGCAGGGGCGTTTGTAGAAGGGAACTGAGTTCCTTCACTGGTTCCTTGTCGTGGAAGTCCAGGCCAGCTGCGACTAGTCCACTTCTCTTTTAGGTAAGTGTTTCCCTTGTTTCCACTTGCCCGCTTGTCTTCCGACTGTTGTAATTGTATTTGTAAAGTTAGTTCTCTGTCATTTGTATGTAATGTCTCTTTTCTCTGCTCTCTCCCCTTGCAGGTGGTGTTGCGGTGCTGGCGATAGCTGCGGTAGAAGAAGCCGAGCCAGCAGTACGGAGGAGCGGGGCTGAGATGGTCCGACAGCTGGTAAGTAACCTTTAATGGTGCCTTAGGGTGCGTATTGGGTTTTAAATGAGGTGCGACCCTGGCTTTGGTGTTTTCGGGAGTTCTAATCTTGTCTTCTTTTCTCATTTCAGGACTTGGGCTTCGTGGGACAGAGGGCTCAGGTGCTGCGGCATCGATTTGGGATCTGCCAAGAAGATGGAGTGTTGCCGTGAGATGCGAGCCAGCGTCCAGTAAGGATGCTGTTGTTGCAGGATCACGAAGTAAGTAGCAGGTCCAGGAGGAGATGTGCGACACATTGCATGGAGGTGCAAAGTAACGCGAAGCATTTTCTTGAGGGATCAGTGGGTTTATATACTCTTGTTCCCGGCCACGCCCAGTAGCTCTGGCCTGCCTGCTGCAACGCCCTGCCACACCCGATGAGTCAGCACCTGAACACCAGCATAGGGAGCCACGCCTGATGAGTCCGGGGATGTTCTCTGGAATAAAGGCTTTCAGCACCTGGAAAGTTCTTGTAAAATAAAAGCACTCCATCACTGAAGTAAAATAAAAGCACTCCTGCACTGAAATAAAGTGTGCACTGAAGTAAAATAAAAGCACTCCTGCACTGAAATAAAGTGTTCCTGCTCATATCTCTATAAGAGCCTGGCACCAAAGACCTGAATCCAAAGGGACATAGGTGAGTCAAGTGACCCATTGCCCCGTCACTAGATGGTGTGGTTTTTGCGTTCTGCGGCCCATTGCCATGACAACTAGCCATGGCTGGGTGCTGTGTTAATGATTGAGAGAGGCTGTATGGGCCCGTGTCTGATTGTTTCTATATGAATGTGTGTGTCTTTGTGAGTTAAGTGTTCTAGTGTGCATTCACACAGCATTCACAGGAAAACTTACTCACAGAGATACACACATTCATATATACACATGCGCAGATGCAGTAATTACCTCATACAGCTTCTCATTTAATGATTGAGAGAAGCTGTGTGATGTGTATATCTGCGTTAGTGAAGTATTCTCGTAGGTGCTCTGTGAATGATTGAATGAGGCTGTATGGGTGCATGACTGCTTGTGTTCATGTGCTATACGAATGTCTATATTTACATTCTGGGTGCTGTGTGAATGAGCAGTGCATGCAGTCAGCAAGAACATGTTTTCCTACTATGGCATTGTTATGGACGTGCTTTAGAATAGTAAAGGAAGCGAGCACTGACCTCTATGTGGTGGTTGTGCAGTTACGGAATCTTGGCAGAAGTAAAGGAATTCCCCAAAAGTGTCTGCCTCCGGATGACAAACCAGGAGAGCATGCACCCACAGGGAAACCCTCTATAGAGGGAAAAACACAAATCTGGATAATTCGGCTTTCTTTTTCCAAGTAGTTGTCAAGAGTGTGAAGTCCAGTACATCGAAATATTGCACTGGATGACAGGAATCTTTGTTCGTTAAGAAGAAGCAGGGAAAGCAGAATGCATGTACCAATGAAACTATGGAAGGCTGTAACTGCTTGCAGAAATGAACAAAGAAGGGTAAATTTATGAAGCACTGCACTGGAGGATGCAGCAAGAGAAAAAAGGGAGCAGTCCATGTATCAAGGCAGCGGTGGCAACACGATGGCAACACAATGGCAACACGATGGATAGTGATGGAGGCTCCACACAAGGACAAGTAACGAAGCAGGCACAATGACAGGCTGAAGCATGCAAATAAGGAGTGGCTTTGCTCAGCGCACAGGGGCATAGAAGGAGGAATGAGAGGGAAATTAGCAAAGGAACAACGTGTTCATAATTCGCACAAACTAGAGCAATGAGTGCCAGGAACATCAGAAGTGACACACAGCGCTTACCTCCTTCAGCCCTTTTATAATGAATGGGGTGGTTCGGTCATAGAGAGGGCTCCACCATCTTGTGGAAGTACTAGACTGTTAAGTCTAGTTTTAGAAAAAAGGCACAGGAGAGAACCATGTTGTAGGATATATTCTACACATGGGCAAACGTTTCTACTTATGTCAGAGAAACCAGGTTTGATACACATTCCTGACTGTATGCCCCCTTCTTATGGTCCAAAGTCCAGATTTCCATGGATGAGTCCTATGGCACTGTTTGATAAGGCGTGGAGCATGAACCGCTGAGGCAGATTCCCAGCATACGGTCAGATGGCCCATAACCTTTCCAATCAATGAGATACTGGAGTCTTCCTTGAAAGTAGCTGGAATCACAAAAACCTGCAATGGCACATTCTGGACCGAAAGGGGCATCCACAGGAGGAGGAGTGTTTCTTGTAGTACATTGGGAACGGACTTGAGTGTGTCCTTTCAGCTGCGATACATGGAACATGTGGGATAGTCTTGATCATGACTTAGGTAAACAGAGATGGTAAGCCACCGAACCTACTGATGATACTACACTGGGAAAGGTCTTGCATGTGTCCTTTCAGCTAAGATATATGGAACACAGGGTGTATTCTCCATCATGACTTAAGTAAACAGAGATGGTAAACCACTGGACCTACTGATAACAGTAGTTCGAATGGCTCCAAAAATCCAGGAGAAAATATAGATGGAATCTATCTCTTGGGTAGGAACTGAGCAGGTAGTCACACTTTGTCTCCTATATGGAATATTGGTTCCTTTGCTTGTTTTTTGTCAGCATACTGTTTGGACTTGTCCCGGGAGATGGAAAGAGACAACCAGAGCCTGTTTTTTGGCCTGATTGGATGTCGCCAAGTAATGCTTCAAGTGATGGAGGCTTGAAAGAGGATGGAACTGTGGATGGTAAACAGGATGGATAAAATCCGAAAGTAAATTTGAAAGGACTCATACCAGTAGAAGAGTGTAAAGAATTGTTATATTCAAACTCTGCTAATGAGAGAAGATCACTGCAGTTGCCTTGAGAGGCTGAAACAAAGCAACGCAAATATTGTTCTAGTGACTGATTAAATCGTTCTATTTGACCATTGGTTTGTGGATGAAAACCGGTGCTAAAAGCCCATTGAATACCCAGGGTCTACAGAGTATGGACCAATATTTGGACATTTACTGAGGTCCTTGTTCATATATGATAGTAGAAGGTAGACCATGCCAACAGAATATGGTTTGGAGAAAGTATTTTGGAATGGACGCTGCGGAGGGAACCAGAGGCATAGACAAGAAGTGTGCCTACTTAGTGAAGGAATCAATTATTACCATAATAGTGGTAATATCAGATGACAGTGGAAGGTCTACAATGAAATCAGTGGAGATCTGGTGCCAGGTTTGGGTAGGCACAGTTGGTTGCACCAGAAGTCCATAGGGTCGTTGTCTGTGATTTGTCATCTGCAAACACGTAGTGCAAGATATAATGTATTCTTTGATGTCTGGAGTTTTAGTTGGCCACCAAAACTATCAATCAAAAGGTTCAGTGGTGTCCCTTATCCCTCGATGTCCAGCATGGACAGAATCATGACTTGCTTTTGAAGAGCCTAAGTGGGAATGAACAGTTGGAAATCATGAAATAACAGGTCGTCTTCCAACAATTGATGGTGTGTGGTCACGGTTTCTTGGAGGTCAGCAAGTTCCTTTCTTGTTTCTTTTTTGACCTTTTGTACAAAATCTGCTACAAAATATAAAAAAGTAGCATTGGGGGAATAGTCTTTCCCTTCTGAAGGAGATACTGCTTGCCACTTCATTGCTGGACAGTGCACCTGCCATGATGCTGTTTGTTCAGGGTAGAAAAGGTAATTGAATTGTAAGGAGAAAATAAATAAGCCCATCTGGCCGGGTTTGTTTTGTATCTAAGAGTATTGTAAGGCTTTCAGGTTGTGATGATTAGTTCTGACTTTTTTAGGAAATCGATACCCTAAGAGTAGTTGTCTCCATGCCTGGAATGCTCTTAGGCCAGTAATTTCTTCTCAAGGACAGTGTAGTTTATTTCTGGGGACATTAAAGTCTTGGACAGATAAGCTAAGGGGCATTTCATTCCTATATTGTCCTGCTGTTTTAGGGCTGCTCCGATCGCACAGTTGGAAGCATCAGATTCAACTATAAAAACCTTGTTTTGATCGGGCAATGGTACAATAGGGGCAGCTGTGAATGCCTCCTTCAATGAGACATGGCTCTTCCTTTTTTAAGAAGAGCCATGAGGGGTAGAATCTGCTCTTGGGAATACATTTCCTGTAAGAATTGGTGAAACCTAAGAAACGCTGAATCTCACAGACTCAAGTCAAGGATGGCCAAGCTAGAATAGCTGATATCTTGTTAGGATATATTGCTGCTCCTTTGGAAGACAGTACAAATCCTAAGTAAGAGGCTTCTGGCTGATGGAATGGGCACTTTCCCAGTGTAGGGAAAATATTGTTTTCTCAAAGGCTTTGGAGGACTGATGCTATATCAATATATCATCCAGATACACTATCACATGATGGAGAAGGATATTGGAGAAGACGTGGTCCACAAACTGCTGAAAGACTCCTGTGGCATTAGAAATATCAAAGGGCATGACCCTGTATTTGTAGTGCCCAAAAGGTGTGTGGAAGGCTGTCTTTCCATCATCACCACTACGAATACAGATCAGGTGGTAAGCTCCCTTAAGTCCAATTTTGTAATACTGATTCCAGGATGTCTAGGATGAGGGGTATGGAGTACTTATCGGTAACTGTGATCTTGTTGAGACCTCTGTAATCGATGCATCCCTGCAGTTCTCTGGCCGGCCTCTCTTGGCCCTCTTCCAGCTCCTACCTGCAAGGCAAAAAACCTTAGGGTCATCTTCCACTCCACACTCTCCTTCTCTCCTCACATTTCTGACGTCTCTAAGAAGTCACACTACCAGCTGCACCTCCTCAGAGGTATTCTTCATTTCCTCTCCTTCCCCCAGAAGCTCACTGTCTCCAGAGCCCTGGTTCTCTCTAAACTGGACTACTGTAACAGCCTCTATCTAAATCTGCCTGCCTCCACTCTCCGCCCTCTGCAACTTATCCAGAACAGGACTGCGAGACTTGTCCTTGGCCTCAAGCCCAAGGACTCTATCTCTCCAGGACTGAAATCTCTGCACTGGCTCCCAGTGGCTGCGAGGATTAAGTTCAAAACCCTCTGCATTGTCCACAAGGCCTTCTGGGCCTGGAGCCAAAATACCTTCAACTCTCTCTTCCTAAATATCTTCCTTCTCGAGCTTTTCGCTCATCCACCTCCAACTCCCTCACGGTCAGCGCTTCTCTAAGCAACGAGTTGGGGGTAGATCTCTCGTCGCGGCAGGGGCCTCCGTCTGGAACAGCCTTCCTGCCTCCCTGAAACTTGAGGAGAACCATCTCCAGTTCCGTAAGCACCTCAAAACCTTCCTCTTTGCTTCTGCTTTCTCTCCCCCTCTCCACAGCTAAATTCCTGACTGAAACTGCACTGAATTTGCACTGGACCACTCTGACTGATCTCGGTCCCTGGCCCAGCCACTTTCCCACTGCACTGCCTCCCTGGCAACCCCTGCACTGCGAGACTGTCTCTGTATCCCTACAGCCCCCTTCCCAGCACTTGTCTGCACTTACCTTGCACTTGCCACCATCTGGCCCTTTATAATTTATCTTGTTATTCTACTGCCGGTGTACTGCACTTTCCCCTCTCCCTTTTCACCTTGCACTTTCCCTTCCCCTCTTCCATGCACTTGTGCGATCTGAATGACACCCGGCCTAGTAAGATCGTTGTCTGTCTTCCCTTTGTCTCCCCTCCCTGCCTCGTCGCGCCTTGAAACACGTGTGTATAGGCGCGTTACAAATGCCATATCAAATCATATCTGGTCTGAGTTTGATGCTGTTCTTATTAGGTATAAAGACCAAAGATGCCCCTGCAGGAGATTTGGATTCCACTATGAGCATAATGAAACATTGTTGGGAAATGCTCCAATGCGCTATTGGTTTTGTCCTACAGAGCTGATTGCAAGCTGTCTGGCTTTATACACACATTTCCACAAAGGGTGCTGTATAATAAACTATTTTAAACCATTATTCAAAAGATTTGTCTGCAGGTGAGATCCCCCACAAACCCCTTCTTGATTGGTTTGGGCTCTTTCGCTAAGCTCGGTCGATCACTCAGATTTGTGGAAAATGTTTATAACCCCTCCAATAAAAGAATTCACCACCCGCTACTGAAATCTACATCTTCTATATGAACTGTAGATGTAAGAAATCTACATTTCATACAGTTACTGTTATATACATATGAACACTCACATCAAAGTAGACACTGATTATGTAGCCATTTTTGTATGTATGAAACGTAAAAGAGATGTAAATTACGTACTCATACAAACTATGCCTCCTAAATGTATTAAAAGTCACACCAAAGTTAAATGACACTTTTATGTGAGTTGTCATATGTACGCAAGGCGTATAGCCCTTATTCGCTACTTATATGCATACACACAGGACAGGCACTTACACCACAGGCTCTTATGACACACATTCATGCCACCAAATTGCCTATATATAGAAGTACTAGAAGAAATCTGCTAACTGAATAGACATCTTATACACAAACTGCACATGTAGGTAAATACAATATACATTATGCATGTTCATTGTTACATATATAAAAACTAACATCAAAGTCACCACTAACTTAGAGACAAATTGTCATATGCACATGAGACCTATACAACATGTATATTGCTTACATGTATGAAATGTAAACCATTTGGCTCATACGCCCTACGCTGATACACCCATAGGACAAGCACTCATGCTACAAACACTTATATGGCATACAAGCATACTCAATATGCCATACTCTAGATGTTAACAAAACTCTTCAAATAAAAAAGTTAAGGTTAAAATAACAAATAGTAATGTCTACAAAGAGCGGGAATAACAATGTTAAGGTACACACATTCAATACTATAAGCATTCACTTCATACCACTACAAATCGAACCTTAACACTCACTTCAAGTATTACGCAGTTTACGTCAATACAAAGCACAATTTCCTCGCGATTCTTTGTCCCCTTCTTGAGAGCTTATAAAAGAGCTTGTTTGGATTTTTTTAATGCATTATTAAACTAACTTAGACCTTTAAATCTATTTTTGTTTTTTGCTCTTCATGTGGAGACTCAAAATAATTGATTTGTCTTAGCAGTTAATAAGGGATAAGAGCTAGGGATATGTTGAGAATTGAGATATAGTATAACAAAACCCTTGAACTCAGTGATAACACTTTAGTTGAAAGGCAATTAAGGCAAACAAATTCAATGCAACAAAACCCATGGAATTGGATGGGTGTCGGGAGTGACGGCAACCTGAAATCAGAGGCCGCCCATTGCTCAGCACATAGATGACAACATAAATGGCCTCAGTAATAATGTCACAATTGGCATCATGTATGTGCAATAAAATGACTTCTGCTCTTCAGGAGTACTGGAATGAGTAGTGGCTAAAGCACCTACTCATTCCTACAGTCAAAGGTGAAACATGCACAGCACGACAGGTATACTTCCTTCATCATTTGGGGTAGCCTAGGGGCCATAGCTATACTCTTCAGGAGTGGTGTGAGATACTACAGAAGCAATCTGAACTTCAATGGTACTGTGATACAAAATAAAAGAATGTCAAGCCAATGTTCTATTAAAGTATTATCTTTAATTAAACTGACAAAAATGCATACAACTAATAAAAACACTACTGGCTCACCCTCGAAAGGAAAAAAACAGAAAAGCAGACTTTGAAATATAGGGCAATCCGGGTTGGTAGACAGGGATGCTCAGACAAAGATGTATCTACAAAAGGAAAATAAAGAGAGGTTAAAAATCACTAGGGTCCTTTAAGGTGGGAAAGGGGAACTGGGCTATTCAAATACCTTTATTTATTCTCCTTTTGGCGTCAACAGTGTCAAGACAGGCTTTTCAAAGCTGAACCGGGAGTCTAGGCGATTCTGGTGCTGGGCTGGGGTTCAGTCGGGAAGCATTGGCGATGGGTTCCAGTGATGCATTGCTGTTTTGAAGCAGCAATGCCTTGTAGGTCAAAGAGGCCAGGGATGGCAGATGGTGTTGTGTTGGTGGTGCTGGAAAACTCAGTGGTCTGGGGTGCGGAAAAGTAGTGACTTCAGCAGACTCAAGTGGCTCAGCATGGCATTTTGGTACTGCAATGGTGACGGCTTGGAGCTCGAAGAGGCTAGTAAATTGGCAGGTGGTGTCCAGTTGGGGATGCCATAAGACTCAGGAGGTCTCAGTTGTGGAGACAGCAGGGGTTCAGTATTGAGTGGAACTCAGATGTGGAGGCAGCCAAGCACTGGGGTCAAAGATGTCTCTGGTAGTTCCCTTACAGCAGCTTGGATGGTATTGAAGGTGCCCAAACCAGTGTTTACGCAGTTCAGAGATGCAGAGAGAACCAGGAATCACTTAATTGGTTCTGTGGATGCTGGGGGACCCTGTCTGTGACCTCAGGAGCAAGGTGAAGCCTTTCTTATGCCCTTCCCAACCATGAGGTTTGTAGAGATTACATGCACGGTTCTGTCATCTCCAGTGAGCAGGGACTTAGGTACTAGTGTCTGAGTTGGCTATCTGAAATAGGCTCATGGTCTGGTTCGGGAGGGTTCCTTATAGCTTATGATCTTCACCTCTCTGGTAGAGGGCGTTGGACTAGACTGTATTCCCAATCAGGTTCCAGTGAATCCTTCTTCAAGCTGTGTCCAAAGATGAATCAGCTAACTGGAAGGTTTTCCTCATCTTTATAGGAAGATTGCAGCAGTGGATTAGTCTGTAGCAAGTCTGATCTTAATGGGCCAATCCTGGCTGCCATAACAAGTGTCCTTTGCCTGTTGATGACAAACTCAGAGTAACCTATCTGCAAGAAGTGGGGCGGGGAGAGGACATGTGAGAGCCATAGCAACTTCCAAGATGTTGAGACCCTTTTGTGTCCTAAAGCTCTCCCGTGGGCTACACCGACTTTGGTCTCTTACTCTGTCTGACTACATCAAAATGTGTCCAGTAGTCAACACCCTGGTATATGATGGCCATTGTATTGACAGGATCTTCTTTGAAGCCACGGTTTACAAGGGACCTCCCAAGGAGTGTTCCTGTTCTCTGAAGGAAAGTGACAACCCTTGTCAGGGGGATCAAAGAGAGCCTTTCTGGGCTGGGCCCAACATAGTTGTTGTGGATACACCCAATCCAGGTTCCCTTATACACTCCAGGCCCTGTCATGAATGAGTCACTGTTCACTAAGCTGACTATTGTTGGGAAGGGGAAGCCCCGCGAAGGGCTTTAAAGTAAGGCAAGATGCAATCGAGCCACTGTGATGAGCCAGTGGGGAGGAGGGACAGTGAGAGGGACGCCTTCCCGTCCAGCAGGACCCCATGTTAATGTAACCAATTACAGCTGAACTACAAAGTGTGCCTCAAGGTGCGGACAGCATCACTATTTTGCGTAGATACTAATAATCCGAGGTAGAAGAGAAGGTGTGCGCAGTAAATGCAGCATTACATTCAGCGGGCCCTAACCCACAAGGTCACAGAAATCTCCAGGCATGCTCGAGCTCCCATGAGGGCAGTTCACACCCCCACTCGCCACACTGTTTATTCATTGTTCTTGAAAGTGTTGCAAAGATGTGTCTTTCCCCAAAGAGGAATGTGCCCTACAAGGCTGCGATCAGAGAACGGCGCCTGGTGTGCCTGTTATCTCACATTGGCCAAAGCATGACCCAGACCATTCCTGAGTTACCACGAGTTATAGCCCATATAACTGCAGAAACCCTAAGATTCCCGAATTCCATGACACCAGGTGCCCTTTGACCATCAACCCTAAAGTAACACGCCTTGAAATGTTCAAAGATGATGGACTGAACACATCGTTGAGTGACAATCATGTGATTTGTATTGCGAGGTGCTGGGAAGAATACATTATAGTTCAAAACACGGGTGGAGACCTTGGAACCGGATGGCATGGAGGGAGGGAGTAAAATGTGTGTGTGAAGGTTAGAGTGCCCCAGAACCTCCTTTGTGTTCGTCTTGAGGCTTGCCAAGTACACAGGAGAAGTGATGAAACAAACTGTATAGAAGGAGTATAATTCATTTGTTTTCTGACATTTAACATGAGAAGAACATGAGCCCCTCAGCATGCACATGATGGATAACGGACGGATGGACTGGGGTGGGACCAATAAACTGCCATCCCTTAGGGAAAAAGGTGGTACCTGTGATAGGGTCCGTCCAATCAGCCGCGCAGGTTTTTACAGTATGTTTTGCATCACTTATGACAATGTTTTGCTGTATAAGATTCTGCTTGTACTACTTTTTGGCTAAACGTTCTTGGCAGCAGCATTCTTTGATGTTGCTCTCATCTGTGTGTGAGATTAAAACTTGTTATCCTTACAAGATCGACATGGGCCTTTCTTCCCTAGCCGGTTGTATTGATCTGTGGTGTGAGCGTTCAGGGACTTGCCTTCAATTGGTGACCATGACGTGATCCCAGCGACCCCTGTACCTGCAGAGGCTTCCAGGCCACTTCTCCAGAAAGAGCCGTGCCCACCTATAGCGACTGACCCCAAAGAAATATGTGTTCCGAGTGGTTTAGCAGGAGCCATTTTAAGAAAAATCCTCTCTGCTCTTTGAAGTGGGGCGCAGCTCCAAGGAGAGTGCAGGCCAGTATTGGAACCCAGTAACGGAGGAGTTCGGGTGAGCATGCAAATGTGAGTAGACTCTTGTAAGAGATAACAAGTAGGGGACAGATGCATGTAGAAGTGTGAAAGGTGTGAGTATGTGGAGAGCGAGGTTAGGGTTATTTGGTGTTAAAACTTGTGTCACGAATGGAGTGTTTCGGTAAAGTATTGTAAGGTAAGGCATTATAAGGTAAGGTAAAGGTAAGGCAGGGAGCCCCTCCTTGGAAGGGGAGGGAAGGTGGTACCACAGGATATTACATTATTTAAAGGAGGAAAATAAAAATTAGAGTAGTGGTCTTGTATCCGTAGTAGGCCTGGAACAAGTAATGGCTGCTAGTGTAGTGTATTGTTTTATTTAATTATGTTTGTGCTTTGTGGGTAAGGAACAGGCCCTAGAAGGGGCAGTAGTTGTGAGTGTTGTGGTGTGGCATGGTGTTGTATGATCTGGTGGAGTGGTGTGTGCACACAGGGAAGGGTGGGAGAGAAGGGTGGGGGTTGATTTTCTTATTTTTGTGGTTATAAGCAAGCAGCAGTGTGCGCGCACATTAGAGGGGTTTTGAGGGGTTAGTAAGGAATAGACATCACTAGCATGGGGGAGGATCACCAATAGAGTACATGTACAAGACCCTGCCCCTGTATTGTGACAGGGTGGAGAAATATTATAGGCATTGGATTGCAGAGAAAGGTGGAGGGGGGATGCCCTGTGCATGGCCAGGGCAGGGCTCACACAACAAGAGCATTCTGGACCACATGTCCACAATCCTAGTAGCAAAATATAAGGGGAAGCAGCTACAGAAGAGAAAAGAAATTCTCGATCTTTGCCGCTTTCTCAAAGACACAGAAGATCAAGGGAATGAAGTAGAAGTGCAGAGACAGAGAGATGGGAAGTGTAGAACGGGAGAAAGGGAAGGTGGGCATGAGGGGAGAGTAGAGGATTATATCCCTTGACAACATATCCCGCGGACAGGTATACAAACCCAAGTTATGTACCCACTGCAATAGGGACCCTTTGTGCTGCAGTAGGGTTTCCTGCTGCACCAGTAACATCACAAGCTACCACTCCCCACCTGCGTACACTCACCTGCCTGATTTATCGGCATCAGCAGGTTAGAGGTCTAGAGAGTTGGAGGAGAGGAGGAGAGGTTGACAGGATTACTAGCAGAACTGAAAAGGATACAGACATCCCCAGGAACTGTAATGGATATTGGGACATCAAGAGAAGGGTTGGGAGAAAAGAAATCTGGGTAAATACTGCTCAAGATGGATACTGAAGGAATAAGACATGTAGGTGTTGAGAAAGGAAAAAGCCTGTGTGGGTGTGTCATCTTGGGAGAGGAGAATACAGTGATGGGAAAGAATGTGGAGGAAGAGGGCGATGATACGTTTACTGAGGAGCAGAGAGAAGGGGAAGGAAGGGGTGAAAAGGTGGCTGAAAATATCCCCCAAGTAGAAGGTTCATGGGTGGGGGGTAGATTGAGGAACAGGGCCGGCTTGATGGCACTACTGAAGTGAAGAGGAGTTGTGAGAAAGAGTGTAGGAAGTATAGTAAAGATGGAGATTCCCTTTATACATAAGGGTGCAGGGAGGATGCAGTATGTGCCCTGGCCGCAAATGGACAAGAATAATTTAATTAAGGCACTCCAGCAGCTCACAGCAGGAGCGAGCAAGTGGATATAAGAATTTGAAAAGCAAAAAGCAGGGGTGCCTCTGGCAATAGGGGACCTTGAGAGCTTGCTGGTTGTAATTGGGGACCAGGCTGGGGATGTGTGGTTTAAAGCTGTATACTCGGGAGTAGCTTTCGGAAAAGATCCACAGGATGGAGCATCATTCAACAAAGTTAGCGCATTTGTATGGGATGTACTATGGGGGGCCTTCCCAGATACCCCCATTTTAAGTATTTGATGCAGTATACTATGGGGTATGAAGAGGACCCAGCCAGATTTATCATTAAAATGCATGAGAAGTGGAGAGCTGAGACGGGAGGGCCGTGGGATCAATCGATACCATTCTTCTATTTTATTATAAAGAGGGGTTTACCGAAGGAAGTGCAGAAGGCGCTGGATAAGATCGTGGGTATTGAGGTGAAGAGGTGGCCGGAAATACAGAGTACAATAGTGCATCATTGTAAAAGAATTAAGGAGCTGGAAAAAGAAAAAGCCCAAAGACACCAGGGAGAAGAAGTGAAATTGGTGGAAAAATAGTTGGCAAAGGTTTTAGTTCAGGTGTCTGTGCTGGCGCCAGTAAAGGTAGAAGGAACAGAGAGTACCCAGCAAGTTGTGAGTGCCACTATAGTGGCACTCTGGACTGAAGGAGGACAAGGACAGTGTGGTGGGGTGCAACAATACCTCGGCCCACAGTGGCAGAAAGGGGGGCTGCAACGAGGAAGAGGGGGATTTCAAGGAGCAAGAGGAGGATGGGTTGGACCCAGGGGAGGTGGGTTTTGACAGTCTCAATGTTGGAATTGTTTAAGGTGGGGGCATTTCACAAGGAAATGCAGGAGCAGGTATGAAGTAGGGTATAATTGTGGGCCACTGCAACAGGGCCATGGGCCCGTAGGGCCCCAAGGACCCCAAGGACTAGGGTACCAGCAGCAGGGTCAAGGGGTACCAGAACCAGCAGTATCCACGGGGGCCAATACCAAATGTATAATCAGCAGGCCCAAGCACTGGACACACAAGTGCTGCACCCGCAGCAACAACAGCAGGGCAGTGATGCCCTGGTGAACAGGGTACCAGGTGCAGCTGTTGCTCCCTTTGGGTGACCAGCAGTGGTAGGAGATAGCCCATTTTTGTTCCATGGGACAAACACATATCCTGATTAGGACAGCCCACAGACTTGTGTGACTGTTCTTGTCGATGACTGCCCATCCTGAAGAGGAACCTTTGGAGGGAGCGCAGATGGGAAACAAGCAATTCAAATTTATGTTGGACTCTGGTGCAACTAAATCGTGTATCATGGAAGAAAACATTCCACCATCAGGAAAATATCTTGACAGGCAGGGATTCTCTGGTGCTATTTCCAAGGTTCCATACATTGAGGAGTTGGATGTAAAGTGGGAGTGAAGGTGGTACGGGCACCCTGATTATATTCCAAGAGTTCCCCCATCAATTTACTGGATATGGACCTGCTCAGCAAGTTAAATATGACCATATCCTTTACAGATCATGGTGTAGTCTGTTCCACGCCTGGGATGAGCGCTTTAAGGGCAATGCTAATAATAGACCCCCATGACAAGGAAATGGTAGTACGCTGGATTTCCATAGATTCAGACATGTTCATTTATGGCATTACAGTGCTTGTGAAGGCAGTACCCCAGATTGGCTAACAGCGTTAGCGAGTGCCCATTGATTTCACCTTTCACCCAGCAGTGTCACCTGAGGAATTGGCAACAACAATATTATCGCTGGACATACAGGGATTGGTGGCGTTGGACAAGAGGTTTGGTTTATTGGAAATGGACAGGGACGGGTGTGAGTGGAGCACAGTGCTCTGTGCATATCCAATAGTGCAGCTAAAGGAGATGACGGATGATGAATTGTTTGAAAATAACGACAAGTGGGGGAAATAATCTTGGAGATCTGCAGCCCATGTAACATAATGATAGAGTATCGAAGAGTACAGTGTCCCTTAATGGCAGTATTAACTCCATCTCAATTTTATGATGAAGATTTACAACATGTGCCTTCACAGTTGTGGACCACAAATCCAAATGATGTAGGATTATTGAAAGATGTAACACCTGTGCGTATAACAATGAAGCCAGATGCGGTGTTGCCCTGGGTAAGACAGTATCCACTATCGAGAGATGCGGAGGAGGGCATTAGAAAAACAATACAGGCTCTGCTGGTTTAGGGGATTATTGTGCCATCTACATCCCCATTTAACGTGGCAATATACCCTGTTAAAAAGTCAACAGGGGGCAGTTGGAGAATGATTCAGGACTTGCCCCCCTAAATGATGTGGTGCAGAAAGAATGTCCAGTCATTCCGAAGCCTGTGACAATTTCATGCAGCATCCCCAAAGAAGCCACATATTTCACTTTAGAGGATTTAAAAATATATTTTTCTCAGTTCTACTCCATTCAGAGTCAAGGTACCTCAGGGCCAAATGCAGTTTAGACACACTAGCTTACCTCAGCAGTACTACGAGAGCCTCAGCATATTTAACAGAATATGGCATGCCGATCTTGGGAATATTCAGGTGCCCAGCACATTTATCCAGTAAGTCGATGATCTGCTAGTGTGTAGTGACAGTGAACAGCACTGCCGAAGGGACTCTATTGCACTCCTGCAATTGCTGTCCTATAAGGGTTATAAGGTCAACAAGGTCAAACTGCAATATTGCCAACAAGAGGTAATCTATCTGGGGCAGTTCATATCAGCAGAGGGTAAGAGAATACTACCCAACAGGGCAGTGTCTGTACATGCCACCCCCAGACCACCCTCATTTAAAGAGATGCAGATGTTTCTTGGCCCGTGTAACTATTGTAGGGCTTGGATCCTAGACTACGTGGCATACACAAGACCACTTCTACAGGCCCTTAGGGAAGCACAAAAAACAATGGTTCACAAGTTGCAGTGGATGGCTAAAATGGTCAGACAGTTTGATGACTTAAAGGATGTGATTAGCTTGGCACCCGTAATGGCTACCCCTAGATTGTACACAAGAATTGTATTTGTTTTCCCATTCTGATGATCAATTTATGACAGTGGTGTTGATGCAGAAAAGAGGTATGGGCTATAAGCCATTGGCCTACTATAGTGGCATTTTGTTGTGCGTGCGAACAGGCTTTAGCAGTAGCCACCTTTGCAACAGAGAAGAGTTCTATGATTGTAATGGGGTGTTAGGTCACGTTGTATGTGGACATTTTTTTGTTCACCATTCTAGAAAGGTCAAAATCTACCCTGACTACGCAAAGGTTGTCAGCATATGAGATCATCATCTATAAGCCCCATATCCATGGGGCTAGGTGTAAGACAGTGAATCCTGTCACCTTTTTAACAGGCATGCCTACTATAGAGGACCTGATGGCGCACGATCGTGCAACATGTGAGGGGGAGTAGGATGACACTCCTAAAGCAAGGGACAGTGCTTTGACAGAAGGTGAGGTACTTTTCGTTCACAGGTCAAGGTCATTGAAAATTGATCAGGAGGATGGGAAGAGACGGATAGGGGCAGCAGTGGTACGACTGGAATGGGAGTTCAAGACAGTGGTCATGAAAAAGTTGCACATGCATTATTCTGCACAAGCGGCTGAACTTTGTGGAACTCATCCGAGAGTGTCAGGTCACAATATATTACGACTCGGCGTATGTTACAACAACGGTACACGCCGGTCTATCTTGCTGGAAGAGGAGGGGGCTCGGAGGGTGGATGGATCCGCAGTGCAGCATGCAGCACTGCTAAAAATATTGATAGAAGCGTTAGCGCAGCCATCTGCCATGGCGGTCATTAAGTGTGCCACCCACACTAACGGGTAGGACAATTTTGATGGGGAACGCAGCCGCCGATGCGGCACCCACGATGGCAGTGTATTTGCCAAATGAAATACTGACTGAGTATATTGTGACTGCCCCGCCCATAGGTGAACATCTGGTACCTTACACAGCGTTGCCTATCTCAAAGATTATCGAACTACAATGAAGGGCACCTAGAAGGGAGAAAGTGTTGTGTTTACGGGGAGGTTGCAAACAATATCAGACAGATCTGCTATGGAGGCAGGAGGCCTCTGCGAAGGCAGTGATGCCCCAGGAGCTGCTAGCAGTGGCCTTCAAATAGTTACATTATCCATCCCAGAGTTCAAAGGAGCAAATAGCTGCTGACATACAGGAGGACTGGTTCATACCAAACATCCGGGAAAGCATTACAGAAATGGTTATACATTGCAATATATGTCAACGTTCTAATACAGGAATGACACTATAGACGTTACAGGGTGCCTTGCCCTGCCCTACTGGCCCATTCCATGAATTACACATAGACTATGCCGACATGGGTGAGCGTTGTAATGGTTCCAGGTACTTCATTGTGGTGGTCTGTCCTTTCTCAAGGTGGGTGGAAGCAGGGCCATGTGCGCACCTGGATGGCAAGTGTACAGCAAGGTTTCTAGTGCAAGAGGTTTTCCCATGCTGGGGTGTGTGCAAGGTTTTAAGATCAGATAATGGCACACAATTCTTCAATGCATTATTCCAACACGTTACAGCACTACTTGGCATCAAGCATCGGATGTGTTTGATTTATCACCCACAGGCCAATGGCATTGTGGAGAGGATAAATGTCACCCTTAAGAGCAAGTTATCCAAATTGTGCACCACGTTGAAAACTGGGTGCACTGTTTGCCCTTGGCCCTATTCAGTTTGCGCACGCAGCCATGCAAAGATCACCATTTGTCACCTCACAAAGTGGTCACTGGCGGGTGTGTGCACTCTCCCATATCCCCTGTGAGAAGGGCTTCTGACACGCATAGGGTTGCAGCTGTGCTAGGGGCGGAATTCTAGGAATATTTGACTACACTAACATGGGCCATTAAATGTTTTTCCTGTCAGATTGCTCCTCCCAGGATTGTGACGACAGACGCCAGATGCTACTTCAGTGACAGATCCTCAGCATATGACCACATGACCACTGCTGCTGGGGGACCTTGTGTATGTCCGCAATTTTGTTAGTAGGTGGAACAATCCGCGGTTCCAAGGTCTTTGTGAGGTGGTGTTTTGTACTCCCCTCACTGTTAAAGGAATTACGCTACTGGCTCCACCTCTCCGACTATCACAGGGCTCCTCCAGAGAACGCACCGGTGGATCAGTTATCTTAAAATAAGGGGTGACAGTACTAGTACTCCAACCACCTTACGGGTGGGGTGGCATGCTCAGGTGCTGGGCCAAAGCTCAACTGCTAGCTCCATACTTTTTTTTTTCTAGGAGCACTTTCTTTTCCTTCTTTTTCCTTCTTTTTCTCTCTCTCTCTCTCTCTTTCTTTATCTAGACGTGGACCCCTTGCTCACTATTCTTAGAGAGGCACAGCTTCTCCCTACTGATGAGGTCCAACCAGACCGAAACACATGTCTGGGGTTGCTGTTGGCACTTTTGTTCAGAGGAGAATTGCCTAGCATTTTGGTGCTGGAGTGCCCCAGGGCTGGACAAAGACTGATATTTTTCGGGATATTTCTTCTCTGTGAAAGATAGTGAGCTAAAGACTCTGGGTAAGTCTCTTGTAACCAGGACTAATGTCTGGCAGAGGGACTCCCAGGACTCCTATTGTTAATTTGCATATTTAAGTAACTTTGGGTCTCACCCTAAATTACTAGGGGAATCCAGACGTGTACCCCTTGCTCACTATTCTTAGAGAGGCACAGCTCCACCCTACTGATGAGGTCCAACCAGACCAAAACATGTGTCTGGGGTTGCTATTGGCACTCTTGTTCAGAGGAGAATTGCCTAGCATTTTGGTGCTGGACTGCCCCAGGGCAGGACAAAGACTGATATGTTTGGGATATTTCTTCTCTGTGAAAGATAGAGAGCTAAAGACTCTGGGTAAGTCTCTCTTAACCAGGACTAATGTCTGGCAGAGGGAATCCCAGGACCCCCCTTGTTAATTTGCATATTTAAGTAACTTTGGGTCTCACCCTAAGTTACTTGGGGAATCCAGACGTGGACCCCTTGCTCACTATTCTTAGAGAGGCACAGCTCCGCCCTACTAATGAGGTCCAACCAGACCGAAACACGTGTCTGGGGTTGCTATTGGCACGCTTGTTCAGAGGAGAATTGCCTAGAATTTTGGTGCTGGACTGCCCCAGGGCAGGACAAAGACTGATATGTTTGGGATATTTCTTCTCTGTGAAAGATAGCGAGCTAAAGACTCTGTGTAAGTCTCTCGTAACCAGGACTAATGTCTGCCAGAAGGACTCCCAGGACCCCCCCCTTGTTAATTTTATTATTATTATCAACAAGCTCGCTCTCCACTTGCTCACACCTCTCACCCTCCCCATGCATCTGTCCCCTACTTGTTATCACTATCACATGTGCATGCTCACCCAAACACCTCCATCACGGGGTTCCAGCACTGGCCCGCAATCTCCTCTGAGCCGTGCCCCGCTTCAAAGAGCAGAGAGGACTTCTCTCAAAATGGCTCCTGCTAAACCACTCGGAACATATGTTTTTTTGGGACCGGTCGCTGTAGGTAGGCATGCCCCCGTCTGGACAATCGGTCTGGAAGCCTCCACAAATACGGGGGCACTGAGATCACGTCGGGGTCACCAATTGAAAGCACGCTGTGCAGAGTTGCAATCGTTTTTAGCCTCGTGCTGTCACGTGAGCCTTGTGATGATTCTAATGATTGCCATTGCGTGACAGCAGAGGCGGTTGGGAGGCTGCAGGGAAGACTGTTTGTCCTTCGTGCAGGCTCGCAATAATAAACCTAATGAAATCACCTACCGTGTCGGCCATCCTTACAATGACGACGAGGTGAACAGCGAGCCCGCCACAGAGGGGAGCCGCGCTGCAAGGTGACTGCGATCCAGAGCGCGACCAGCTGTCAGTGCAGGAAAGCTGCCGGAGCGCCTCAGGGGCCTTCTCTTCTCACGGCTGTGGACGGGCAGTGGTATATAAAACACTGTGAGCTGCGCGGAGCGGTGCTGCAAGGGGACAGTCTCCCCAGCCTGAAGCAGGGTGCCAGAGACAGCCGGAGACAGTGGTGGATGTGCCTTGGGCCCGCCCTCCCCTAATCTCCATTGACTGCCTGCCTCAGAGGTGAGGAGGAAAGGGGGAGGTGGAGGAGGGCACATCCAATGGGGGCGGTCCACTCATTTTGAAGTAGCTGGGTGCCATTCTGCAGCCCGCAACGGAATGAAACCTTGAGACTCATTGGCCATAGGTTTCAACTTTGGATTTTGGGAGTCAAACACATGTGCCACTCAGAATGGAATGCTGAGTAAAGGAAAGTAACAAGGACACAGGAACAAAGGTCCCTACACAGTCTCAGCAGTAGCACAAAGGGTAACAAAGTGTAAGCACTCACAGACTATACAGGAGTGGATTGGTCCAGTGTAAAATAAATTTCAAATCTGTCACAAGTCTAATAACTATAACACCACACCGGTGGGGCTGACTTTCAACAAGGGGCAGAAGCTTTATTCCCAACAATTATGGCTGAAGCAAGCATGTCACCACCACCACCATTCCTGTCTGAACCAGGCACTCCACCTATAAGGTGAGACAGATGGAAGAGGTTATTTGATACCTATTTGGTTGCAATAGGTGGGGAAAAGTTTGCTCCTGCAAGAAAAGAGGCGATTCTACTCCACAACCTAGGTACAGAGGGTCGTAGTGTTTATGACGGCTTACCAGAGCCCCCGCAAGAAGGTCAAGGGGACTTGGATCAATACACTGTAGCAGAGAAGAAATTGAAAATCCACTTTGAGACAAAGAAGAACATCACATTTGAGAGACGTACATGTTTTCAAAGAGTGCAGAGCCAGTGGAAAATGTCATTGCAGCTTTGAGATCACTCAGCCATACATGCGAGTTTGGCCCGTTGACGGACTCTCTCATACGCGACCAGTTAGTTTGTTGTACTAATAACCTGAAAATACAAGAAAGGCTGTTATCTAAGGATGTGTCGCTGGAGACAGCAGTGGAAACAGCTAGAGGCATGAAGCAGACTCACAAGTATATGTCTACTATGAAAGGTGACAGACAAGAAGGAGAAGTAGCGGCAGTAGGAGGATTCAGAAAAACAAATGCAAACAAAGACGTTAAGTGCGGCAGCAACAGGCATATTTCCACCAGTGTGTTCTGTCCGGTGAGGAACATTTCCTGCCTCAAATGCAAGAAAGGAGGGTACTTTGCGAGGGTCTGTCGTTAATCAGGTCAAGTACAAAGCATTGAGTCGAGTGGAAGGATACCAGAACAAGAAGAGAATCTGGTGGTTACGCAAGGTGCTCAAGTCAAGCATGTGCTAGAAGTGCCAGAAGTTTCTAACAGAGGAACTTCGCCAAGAGATGTGTTTTTGGTTAATGGCAGGGTGGTGACTATGAAGGTGGATAGTTGATCACCATGGACTTTGATGTCAAGAAGAACATTTGAAGACTGCTTGCAGGGTGATGTGAATAAGTTGGAGGAACACAGAATAGAACCATATGCTTATGGTAATGTGAGAATTTTAATTTTGGGAAAGTTTCCAGCAGCCATAAAGTACGAAGGCAGAAGTTGTGAATTGGAAGTGTATGTGGCACAGCAAGGCTCGTCTCTTGTAGGATGGGGTGAACAGCGAAAACTGGGAATTAGGATACAAGCGAGTGCTGAAGAACCAGTCACAATTGCAGAGATTAAGGACAAACGGGAAAAAGGAATTTCCAATGGTGTTCCAAGAAGATTTGGGGATGTTGAAGGGATTTGAACATGAAATATATTTAAAGACTGGGGCTACACCGAAAGTGCATAAGGTGAGGCCTATTCCTCAAGATCTCAGAGCAAAATTGAAAACGGAAATTGAAACGCTGTTGCAGAGAGGGATCATTGAGAAGAGTGAAAACTCAGAATGGTTGTCGCCAGTAGTGGTGGCGGCAAAATCAAATGGTGACATGAGGCTTTGTGTAGACCTAAGGGACATCAATAGAAACATTTTGATAGACAGACATCCCTTACCGATTATAGGAGATAAGTTGTCAATGCTCAAAGATGCCAAGATATTCTCAGTGATTGATCTTTCTCAGGAGTATCACCAAATTCCCCTAAAGGAAAATTGTCAACACCTGATGGCGTTTATAACAAGTTTGGAACTTTCAAATATTGTAGAATGCCGTTTGGACTTGCCTCGGCAGCGGCGGTTTTCCAAAGGGTGATGGGCACTATAATGGAAGGAGTAAAAAACATAGTGGTGTTCCAAGGTGATTTGTTGATATATGCTTGCTCTAAAAATGAACATGATGATATTTTGACTCAAGTGTTGAGTAGGTTGTCGGAAGCTGGGTTGACAGTAAGAAGGAACAAATGTAAGATTGCAGTTGAACGTGTGGAGTATTTGGGGCATGAGATTGATGAGCAAGGGGTGAGGCCGAAGAAATGTTTGGTGGAAGCAATTAAGTGTGCACCAATGCCAATAGACAAAGACCAAGTAAGATCCTTTTTAGGATTGGCCGAATATTATCATAAATTTGTAAAGGACTTTGCTATAGTGTCCACTCCCCTGAGAATGATACTCAAGAAAGGATCAAAGTTTGAGTGGTCTCCAGAATGTGCTGTAGCTTTTGATAATATCAAGGAATCTGTGAGCAAGGCGCCTTCGATTGGGAAGTTTGAGCCCAAAGACAAGAGTGTGTTGGTGGTGGATGCTAGTGCATTAGGGTTGGGAGCAACTTTGGTAAAATATGATAAGGATAACACAGAGAGAGTGATAGCATTTGCATCAAGGGCGCTGAGAGGGGGAGAATGTAAATACTCAGTTATTGAGAGAGAAACGTTAGCAATGTATTCGGCCATTCTCAACTATTTTTTGTGGGGGAGGCGGTTCATTGTTAGGTCTGATCATAAACCTATGGTCCAGTTAGTTATTTGAGAGTGGAAGATGGGTCTTGGGATGACCTTGGATAAGTAGATGGGGTCTGGGACTCCAAGGTTACAATTTTGATGTGAGCTATCTTCCAGGTAAAAAGAATGTTGTGGCGGACTGCCTTTCCAGGCTTCCGGTTGAAGGAGAGGTAGGAGTTACAGATATGGATGTGAGTGAGTCGGTTGTAGCAGAAGTGGTAGCAGAAGTGGTAGGTGCCGTTGGTCAGGAAAGGTGTATGCAGGAAGAAGATTCTGATGATGAACTTAAAATGATCAAAGAGTGGACAGTAAGGGGATGGCCACAAAAGAAGGGTCTATATAGGAGGTTTGATGTCTGGTGGGAGGTTCCGGAAGATTTGAACATTTATGAGTTCCGGCTAAGGTGGGGACGATGTGGAGTTCCTCCAGAGACAATTAGAACGAGTTTAGTAGAACCTGCGCATGAGGGGCACCCTGGGGAAGGGGCTATGAAAAGAAAACTGAGGCAGAGCTATTGGTGGCCAGGTATTGACAAGATGGCGGAGGGATGGTGAAAGATTGCATGGCATGTCAAACCAGTGATAAGAGCAAAATTGTAAGGGAAACCCCTACAGTTCCAAATGTCATACCAGGCCACCCATGGTCCAAGTTAGCAGTGAACATCATGGGTCCCATTGCGGGATTAGGAAGGGGTTTAACGTTTCTGTTTGTAATAGTAGATTATCATTCAAAATGGATTGAATGGGATGTGGTTAAGGAGGTCACGGCAAAAGATTTGATCGCTTTTCTAGAGAAGGTGTTTCTTAAAGAAGGAGTGCCCACTGAATTAGTGTCAGATAACGGGGTACAATTTGTTTCGGAAGCAATGAGAAGGTTTCTGAGCAGTTATGGAATAAAACACACTAGAACTGCGTTGTACCGCCCCAGGGCTAATGGCCTTGGAGAAAGGGTCAACGGATATCTGAAAGGGGGTTTGCAAATGTCTATGAGATTGAAGCAGCCATGTCTTAAATCTGTTAACTTGGAACTATATAACTATGCCACATTCAGTCACAGGGGTCTCTCCGTTTGTGTCCATGAAAGGTAGAGAACCAGGGACAAGGCTTTGTCCAGGATGGTTAGGGATGGCCAGAGTTGTTCAAGTAGATAGAGATCAGATTATGAAACTCATCACTGAGAGTCAGGAGAGGAATAAACAGTGGTTTGACGCCAGGGAAAGAGTGAAAGTTAGAGACTGGAAGGTTGGAGAGATGGTCTATGTGAAAAATCCCAGGTTGCTGAATAAGTGTGTAGAGAGTAGGTTTTTGGGTCTGAAAAAGATATGTGCTGTAAAAAACAGTGTGGTGATTTTTGAAGCAGGAGAAGTGTTGTCAAAAGGGAGGATTGCAAGAGCTTTTTGATCCGAATGAGAACAAGGAAAAGGGAAGCTTGTTAGAGGAAAATGGAAGTACGAATACAAGTGCAGGAGAGCATGACAGAGTTGTTAGTACCCAAAGGACAAGTTCAAAGCCTATGTGGATGACTGACTATGTTTATTCAGATTCATGGTGAAGAGATTCGTAGGAAGACCAAGTTACTGTTCATATTGCTTAGTTCATAAATTGTATCTCTTTGCCTATTGTTTTTGATGTGTTGTCTCATCATAATTGTTTCCACTGCTACAGTACTTGTGTTCTTGGTTGTTTTGTAATTATGTTTTATTATATTTTTAGTTGTTGTAGTTAAAGTTTTTTTTGTTTCTCCTAAGGGGGAAGATATGTGCAGAGTTGCAATTGTTTTTAGCCTCGTGCTGTCACGCAAGCCTTGTGATGATTCTAATGATTGGCGTCACGTGACAGCAGAGGCAGTTGGGAGGCTGCAGGGAAGACTGTTTGTCCTTCGTGCGGGCTCGCAATAATAAACCTCATGAAATCACCTACCGTTTCGGCCATCCTTACACACACCCCTAAACGTTCACACCAGAGAGAATACAACCCGCTAGGGAAGAAAGGCCCAAGTCGATCTTGTAAGGATAACAAGTTTTAATCTCACACGCAGATGAGAGCAACAGCAAAGAACTCTGCTGCTAAGAACGTTCTGCCGAAAGTAGAACAAACAGAATTTTATAAAGGAAAATATCATCATAAATGATACAATACATATAGTAAATACCTACATGGCAGGTTGGTGTGCGCCTATGCATGTTCCGCCTGCTCCAAAGAGATGCTACATCATTGGTTCCAGCCAAGTCTGTTTGTCTTCCTTCACGTGGTGCTGCAGTGATCATCTTCATATCACGTCAAAGGTCAAAGAACAAATTAACTACACTCCTGACATAATACTGTTTTATCACTATACTGTGCACCTGGCAGGCCTTAAAATATGATATGATATGGCGTTTATAACGCACCTATACACAAGTGTTTCAAGGTGAGCCGTGGCAAGAGAGGGGGAACAGAGAGAAGACAGAGACAGCGATCCTACTAGGCCAAATGTCATTCAGATCGCGCAAGTGCAGAGGAAGGGTAAGAGGAAAAGTGCAGAGTGGGACGGGTGGTGGGGACAGTGCAGTACAAGGGGTAATAGAATGAATAAAACAATAAGAGAAGTAGGGCCAGCTGATGGTAAGTGCATGGGTAAGTGCAGACATCAGGTGTCAAGTGCTGGTGGGGGACTGTAGGGATACAGAAAACAGTCCCCAAGTGCCGGGTTTGCCCGGGAGGCAGTGCAAGTGTGTAGCTGGTGGGGGAGGGGACCTGGGCCCTGGGAGCTAGTGCAGAGATTTCAGTCCTGGAGAGATACAATCCCTGGGCTTGAGGCCAAGCACAAGTCTTGCAGTCCTGTTCTAGATGAGTTGCAGAGGGTGGAGAGTAGAGGTAAGCAGATTTAGAAAGAGGCTGTTGCAATAGTCCAGCCTAGACAGAACCAGAGCTCTGGAGACAGTGAGCTTCTGGGGGAAGAGGAGAGGAAGAATGCCTCTGAGGAGGTGCAGCTGGTAGTGTGACTTCTTAGAGACGTCAGAGATATGAGGGGAGAAGGAGAGTGTGGAGTCGAAGATGACCCTGAGGTTTTTAGCCTCGCAGGTAGGAGCAGGAAGAGGGCCAAGAGAGGCCAGCCAGAGAGTGACAGGAAAGGAATGAGCGGGTGTGCCGATGAGGAGAATCTCAGTCTTACTGGCATTAAGGCAGAGATCGTTGGAAGAACACCAGTCCTGGATAGCAGACGGACAGTCAGAGATGAGAGACGGAGAAGAGGTGGCCGTAGGAAGCCTGAAAATGTCATGCGCATAGCACCGAAAGTTGGGGCAGAGAGCGGCAAAAGATGGGCACAAAGGAGGTTCTGGGACACTCTAACCTTCGCACACACATTTCACTCACTCCCTTCCGCGCCATCCGGCTTGAAGGCCTCCACCTTCCTTTTGAACTATAATGTATCCCTCCCAGCACTTTGCAATACAAATCACATGATTGTCACTCAACGATCTGCCCTGTCCATCCTCTTTGAACATTTCAGGACTTGCTACTTTGGGGTTGGTGGTCAAAAGGCACCTGGTGCCATGGAATTCAGGGATCTTAAGGTTTAGTTAGTAATATGGGCTATAACTGGTGGTCCCCTGGGGATGGGCCAGGACATGCTTTGGCCAGTGTGAGATAACATGCACACCAGGCGCCGGCCTGTGATCTTGGGCTTGTAGGGCACATTCCTCTTGAGTAAAAGACACATCATTGCAACACTTTTAGAACAATGAAGAGACGTTGTGGCAGCTGTGGGTGTGGGCTGTCCTCATGGGAGCTCGGGCATGGCTGTAGATTTACCTTGTCTCGTGCTCACTGGCCAGGGCAAAAGGCTAGGGCTAGTGGGCTCCAAGGAAACCTATATGTGGAAAATGTACAGTGGCCACAGCCGAAGGCCATGGCTAGTGGGCCCTAGAGAATCCTATTGGTGCAACATGAACAGTGGCCACAGCCAAAGGCCACGGCTAGTGACCCTTCAGTGAACTATGATTTAACAAAACCCTTGAAATTTATTGAAAAATCTTTAGATATAGGGCAGTTAATGTGATCAGATTCAACACAACAAAACAATGAAATTCAGCAGAGGTGGCAAGTGATGATCATTTTAGCTCAGCATCCCCACTTTTGCAAAGCACATAAGCACAAAAATAACAGATGGGATTCACAATAACAAACATTAAAGGCCAGCAATATAGCTCAGTTGGTTGAGTGCCTGCTGCAGCAATCTGTGTGGGATCTGTAGGTTGCAGGTTCAAATCCTGGCATGGCCAACTCAGACCTCTAAGACTGATAAATGAGAACCAACTCCGGTTGGGAGATATTGTATGCATATGTGTTCTACGTAAAGTGCTTAGGTGCTATGTGAATAAAACATCATTAGATCCTGGGGGTCATCAATGGGCGGCGTGAGTTAAGATGATCATCATTGCCCACCTCTGCTAAATTTTGGTAAATCCTCCGCTTTTCCTTAAAAAATGTAAACAATCGGCACAATTACCTTACGGTAATTCTGTGAGTGGTAATTCTGCCAGACTTGTCATTTGGTGGTGCGTGAAGAGTGGAGGTAACGGAATTACTGCCACTTTTTTCGCACACCGCCAACCACATAATGAGGTCCAATGTTATTTTTTTCCAGGCTTGTTTCAATCCCTTTCTGAAGGTCAGAGTTCGAAGTGACACCTAATCTACTTGGGAGAAGCAAACGATGGAATATTGGGGGTAGCTACTATTGGAGCTTACCCAGCCTTGAAAGACACAGAGTACAGTGGAAGACACATTGTGTATTTCCCATCTTTAACTACAAAACATTTATTTAAGTAGCTCACCTTTTATGGTAAGTTCCACATGATGAATCGTGTAACCACCAGCGCCATCACTGACTTCCACGTGGCAAGAATAATTTCCAGCGTCAGAACTGTTTAAGTTGCTCAGTAAAAGAGACATGTTGCCTTTGGGGAACTCCAGAGGAAAGAGCTGTGTCCTCCCCTTGAATCGGCCTTTCTGATGCTTCGGATGGTTTCTCCCATTGTAGAAGCTGTGCAGAATTTCTGGGTTGGTGAAGGTCTGCCAGTGGATCACAAGGTTTTCAAAGTTGAAGACTTTGCTGTTGGGAATTATGCAGGGCAGGAGAACTTTCCCATGCAGGACTCCTTCTATTTTACAGGACCAGGAGCCTGGAATCACAGAAAAGAGAAATGCAAACTCGATTCTAACATTTGGTTGCAATGACAACTCACCTTGGTGGACATCCAAGTCACCAGATGCAAATGGTTTCTCCTGGATCCAGTTGTTCATCTATGCGGTTGTATATCTTCCATGAGATGTAATGTTATGTAAATGTGCTTTATTAAGTTTGTGTTCCCAGTTTTCTGGGCGCTTATTGGCAATGACTCAACTAGCTATAGAGACATGTGCGCTGGATCTGGTTATTGGTGTACAATGGTCCCTATCAATTTCAGCTGGTACCGGTATCTAACCAAGACAACTTTTTCCCACTGGTCCTAGATAACCCAATGTCTTAAAACATCTCAACTGGATCCAGTAGCAATCATTTGTGGCTGGCCAACTAGATTTTCTACTAGGGCTGGGAACTGTGAATCAGTCCCTACTTAGCACACTGAGGAGCTGACACACACCCTTCTTTCGGAGAAAGGCAGGAGGGCATTATTGCACAGCTGGCGTAAACACTTTCAAAAAGGATGGAGTCAATAAAGCACTAATCTTGGAGAACCTTCCTTCTCTGATCATGCTCTTGTGAGTCATTCAAACAGACAGTATTTTAAACCAGAGAAAAAGATTGGCTTGGCTCATCTCGGTGGGCCTGAATCACCAAAGTAAACTGGGCCTGTCAGCCACTACATGCTGTTGGAGACTCTCAGGGCAAATGTGTGACCATCCATAGATGAATGCTTGGGAGAGTTCAAGTCAGTGTAATGTGACGGCAAGCTTCACAAGCTTGGGTCGCTCACTCCAGGAGCTCCTTATCCCAACCTAGAAATATAAGGAAGTATACCAGTGAAATGATAATGAGGGAATAGAAGCATTTGAATAGCAGAGGTGGGTGAGTAGTGCAGTGGCAGAGATAACCCACAGTCCTGCGCGGTTCCATGTGTTAATATCCCTGCAAAAATATCGCCATACAAAAATATTGCCATATATTTGCAGCAATATTAAGGCATGGAACCTGCGGGGTACACCCCCACAACACCTGTATTATTTTAAAAGGTTGTATACGAATTGTTTGTTTTACAACTGTTCGAATTACAATTGACCTTTTCACAATTGACCGAATTGTGAAGGTCAATTGTAACATATATGTGGGGGGAAACCCCCCACAACCCCCCACCTAATGCCAAACCCCCCAAAACCTCTATATATATAAATATATATTACCAAACAAAACATATATATATATATATATATATATATACGGTCAATTGTGAAAAGGTCAATTGTGACCCTTTAAATTCGGTCAATTGTTCATTCGAACAATTGTAAACGAACAATTTGGGTAATACCTTTTAAAAGGAGCGGGGGGCATCCCGCAACCTCCGCTCCCAAAAAACCCTAATATTATCCCCACAAATAATATTGCCTATGGCCGTTCCCGACGACCACATATGCAGCGATATTTTTGGTGGGGATAATATTACCTGAAACCTACTGGGCCAGTAATTGAAGGGAGAGATGAGCAGTCAGGCCGCAGAGAAGGGAGGGCATCCTGCAACAGTGCTGTAGCAGAGAACATGGGAGACATTGACAAACTGCTGGAGCAGATTCTAGAAGACATTGTAGAGCAGTGCTCGTGCAGATATTAGAGGACATGCTAGTGCTGTTTTGGAGCAGAGGCCAGAAGAAACATTAGAACACTGCTGGAACGGAGACTAAACACGATGCTACAGCACTTCTGGAGCAGTGACTAGGGAATATGCCAAATCAGTGCTGCATAGGACACTAAAGCACTAATGGAGCAGAGACTTAGGGCCTCATCACGACTTTAGTGGTAACTCTTAAATCCGGCGGTAGCGCTATTACCGCCGGATTTAAGGGTCCGCCAAACCAGGGCTTCGGCGGATTTCACCCCAGCTCTGAGCTGGGGGGAAATCCGCCAAAATTTCACACTCATACCGCCGGTGGGAAATCCGCCGGCGGTATGAGCGCAAAATTTCCCCATTGAGCCCAATGGGGAATGGGGCATTCCCGAATGGGCTCAATGGAGAATGGGGAATACCATTACCCCTGAACTTGTGAGCCAGCGCTATTAGCGCCGGGGGGTTCGGTGGTAGGGCAGATAGCGCCGGCGTTACCGCCCAAATCGTGATGAGGCCCTAAATGTGAGAATAAAGAAGAACTGGAGTAGTGACTAGTCACTAGTCCAAACTCTGGAGCAGTGCTAAGTGAGACACTAGAAACATAGTCGAGCACTGCTGGCGCAGGGGTTAGAAAACTAGAAAACACCCGAGAGCAGTGCTGTAGCACAGATGTGATGACATCTTAGAGCAGTGCAGGAGATTAAAAGAAAGACTATAGAAATGGAATCTAGAACAGTGCTGGAGCAAGAACATATGGACACATAGCAGTGCTATATCACAGTCTAGAAGAGACGCTAGATCATGTTGCTAGATCAGAGACTATATGAAAGTCCTCGGCAGTCAAGGATCAGAGATTAAAACAAAGTGTTGTGCAGTGCTAGAGCAGAGATTAATGGACATCCCTGAAACATAATGGAGTAGATAGTAAAGGTGACACAATAGCAGTGCTGCATCACCGACTTAAGGGCATCCTGGACAAATGCTGGAACAGAAACTAGAGGAAGCACTAGTTTAGCTCTGGATGAGAGGGATGTTGGGATGCAAGATCAATGTCCCAGGCAGGCGAATAGATTTAGCCTGCGCAAAACATATTAACAGGTGGCCTATTGCTAGCAGTTCTCATTGGGTATGGCAGAATGTGCATGTATCCATTTGTAGTTAGCTTTGACACATATTAGAAGCACCATACAGCAATACAGAAAGAGCAACAATGTATTCATGTTGCGGATGCAGAGGTTAAAGATAGGGTGATGTATTTTGCATTTAACTGTAGTATACAATGTTATGTATTCAACAATGTGTTAGTAGGCAGTTGACATGGTTAGGCGTGTAAGATGGACTCAGAGAAGTGTTGCGACAAAGACGAGGTCAGGGGGCTAAGGTAGTAGGAGTTCCGCAATGTCGGATTTTAGGGCACGTTACAGGTAGTGTTTGTGAAAGTACGAGAAACAGGCTTAACATAGAGTTCCAGCTCTGTCCAGTTGATCCAGAGACGCTTCCCCATTCCATCCTCAGAGAGAAGTTATGCTTCAAAGCCAAAAAGGCAGTCGTGCTGTGCCAATAACAGTTAATTGAGTGCAGCTGCTGAGCTCAGAGGAGTTGGGAAAGGAATGTTAGGTCCAAGGAGGAAGGGTAGAGATTTCTCTTTTGAAGGTTGAACTCATGTGACCAGAGCATGGGGTTCTGTGATTCCAAGATGCCTGGTAAAGATTTAGAGCACTACTGCCCTGATCAGTCATCCTATTTGAAATGCAGGCGCTGCGCTCCAGGAACCAATAAATATGCGAAATTCAAACATAAGAGTGGTGCCCCGATCACGTCATTCCTGAGCACCTGGGTTCCCAGAGAGATAAGAGGGAGATGTGCTAAGGCTGTACTGTGCTTTGGAATGGGAGGAGCAGAGGTGATGCCAATTCTTTTCTTTACAGGGACCTGCCTGTGTGTGCCACAGTGTCTGGTATAATGAGGAGGCCCATTGTATTATCCAAGCAGAGTTGAACTCGCTATTCACACTTTGATCAGTCTCTGACAGAGGGGTGCACATCACGTGATGGTCAGGAATATTTACTCGTTACAGAAATATATGATGGTAACAATGTACCAGGTAGTCAATCAACTCCTAAGTTTCGCAATGATAATGTAGTAGGCCACATGTTTAGGGGAATGTGTTTTAGATAATGTGTGATCAATAGGGTAATGGACTATAGGAAATCATTTGAATAGTATATACAGGTGTTAGCCAATGGTGAGTGTTGGATCATGTTGATATCTTTTTTATGCTTAGTTCTGTTAATATGCGGTTTTCTGCTATAAAAGATGTTCGGTTCTACGGGACCATCTGATACATTTTGCATGTAATAAAACGTTGTTTTCCGTGCATTGATTATTTAGCCTACTTGTATTGTTTTTTTATAATTTAGGTTTTGTGTCATTCTGTCATGATCTCTGCTTCCAAAAGGTCAGGGTTTTCCCAACTCCCTTGGAAGCAGATCCATAACCCAGGTTCCGAGGGCCAACCAGTCCCAATTGGGACCTTTTGGACCCAGTCCTGGCGCCAGTGGCACCAGGCTCATAAATATGCCCAGTCCCAGCGCTGGAAGCGCCAGGCTCATAATGCTTGGATGGACTTACCTGCAGCAGACCATGCTGCTTACTTGCCTGCCAGCTGAGCCTCTGATCCTCTTCTGTTTGGAACTACTTTTCCTGTTGGGTGGGGCAGGAGCCACTCCCTAGATTCAGAACACTGGAACTCTTCTGGAAAGCAGGAACTCTTTTCTTACCAAGGCGTGGCTGTGGAAGGAGACACCTAAGCACTACAGGAGGCTATTTAAACCACACCCGGTGGATGAATCTTGCTTTGCGTTATTCTGCATCCTCTGCAGCAGAACGCTCATCGTGTCTTCTGCATCGGATCCTGGGCCTAAGGAAAAAGGCTTACCATCCTGAATCCAGTCTTCAGCAACACCTATAACGACAAGAAAGAACAGGTTAGCATTCCGGCGTCTGAAAGACAAAGGCTTACCTACTCTTTGTGCGCTCCGGAGGTCTTCACACTGCATTCCGGCATCTGAAAGACAAAAGCTTACCAACTCTTCGCACGCTCCGGAGGCCTTCGGCGCTGCATCCTGCATCTGAAAGACAAAACAAGGTGCATTTAAAGACATTGGGGAACTTTAATACTCACGTGCCATTACTCTAACCCAGTGGGTATTCCGGCACCCTGCAGCCGCTCCGAACTCGTACCTGCAAAATAAAAGACAGTTAGAGCGCATCGTGAAGCAGGCAACAAGCGCTTATTTACGTGCTTCCAGGCGCTTCTATTCATCACACGGACTCCATCTTCAACTCACTTCAGCCCGTCATCCGCCATCGCCGGAACCTGCAAAACAAGAGACATCATTACTAAAGACTTTAAAGACAATAGAATTACTCGAAACTTACCGTTCGTGCAGTAAACGACGGACAGCAGTCCTCTGAAGTCAAGAGGCCTGCGCTACCGATCCAGTGAAGAAACTGGTTACAGCACCCTGCCCCGAGGCAGATGGAGAGCTCGGCATTCACTTACCTAAGGTGAGAGCGTTAACCTTTGGGGGTCTACAGGAGAGCAAAAAAGGAAAGAGATAGGGACACCCCAATAACCCCAGTTCATTAATCCCATATTTTCTATCTGCAGACATCTTACTCTTGAAGTCAGGCATACAGTGCACAGAGGTCCAGCCCAGAGAGCCAACCGGGTGCTACACATCACCTTTGAAGATACGGTAGTCGCCCAGTCAAGACCGGCGCCTCTGCGAGAATCAGGTGAGCGTTACAGAACGCAAAGCCTACCGCAAAACTCTCACCCAGGCGCTATGGAAACCTCGGATACTGACCACCTATCCCGGTTACTTGGGGAACTAAGGGCGGAAGTGCATGCAGCTCGTCAGGAAACGAATGCTCTAAGAAGGGAACTAATTATTTCCAAGGAGAGAACAGACGGTCTTGCTAGACAATTGCTACAGTCACAAGCCGGACAAACCCCGTTACCCGCATCAGGGGCAAATCTTCCTTCAACATCCTCTATGAATCCAGTGCAGATCAACCTACCTGGGAATGTACCTCTGGCTCCGCCCGAACGATTTTCTGGTGACCCAAAGAGGTTTGCAGTATTTATCAATCAGTGCCGGTTGCACTTCTTATGCCGGCCAGCAGCCTTTCCAACTGATCAAGCTAAAGTAGCTTTTGTACTTTCGTACCTTAGTGGCAATGCGGCAGACTGGTCGATCCCTCTAGTTAATCAAGATGATCCGGTTCTCCATGATTTTCAAGCCTTTCAGCTTAGTATGGAAAAACTGTTCGCAAGACATTCACAGGGGCAGGCCTTGGACAATGAGCTTCTTTCGTTGCGACAGGGTAATCAAGACCTTTTGGCTTATATTGCATCTTTCAATAGACTAATAGTGGAAACTCAATGGCCTGAGGACAAAAGGATTACGCTGTTTTATAGAGGTCTACGTGGAGAGCTCAAAGACGTTTTAGCCCAAGTAGTGAATCCCCCACAAGACTGTTCGGATTATATAGACTTGGTTGTTCAAATAGATCATAGACTGCAGAACAGGAAGGCCGACCGTTCCAAGTTTGATGCTCGAGTATTTTCCAAACCGCCAACTCCTTCCAAAGGAGTAGACTCCGGGGAACCCATGCAAATAGGGGGTCTGAAAGGTCCTCTAACACAAAAGGAGCGGGAAAGGAGAAAACAGTTGCAATTATGCCTATATTGCGGAAACTCAGGGCACTTTCTTCGAGACTGTCCGGTGAAACCTGCCAAGAAGGCAGTAGGAGCTGCAGTTACCAAAGTTACAAACTCTGAGCAGGGAAACGACCTCGCCCGACAAGAATAGAGGTCCTCTTGCCGAGCGTGAAAACCAGTTCCGTGACCTCGCATTTCGTGATACCTATGGTCCTCATTAGCCCTGATAATCCGGATCGATTACATGCAATTGAAGCTTACGTCGACAGCGGTGCCGTCGGCAATTATGTGGATCATGAAATGGTTTTGAGGATGAATCTAACTCTTTGTCCCAAGGCTGTAAAGGACGTCATTACTACAGTGGATGGTACGGAGATAGCCTCCGGGCCTGTAACGCATACCACTCAAGAGGTGACGCTAGTAAGTCAAGATGGACACCATGAGAAGATCGTGTTCGATGTGATCAAGGCCCCTCAGTTTCAGATTATTCTAGGAATACCTTGGTTAGAGAAACACAATCCTCTGATCGATTGGCGAGCAAGAACGGTCCAGTTTCCAGAATGTGTCTCTACTTGTCACCCTCCACCTGGTGTTGCACTGGCAGCAATTTCTTCAGAGACTCCCCAGTTACCTCCCGAATACCTTGAATACCAAGATGTTTTCCGGAAGGATCAGGCTAACACTCTACCTCCTCATAGGTCTTATGACTGCCAGATAGACCTGATACCTGGATCTACTCCTCCTTGTAGTAGAATTTATGCCCTCACCGAGCCTGAGAACCTTCACCTTCGACAATACCTGGATCAATACCTGGCGAATGGGTTTATTCGTCTTTCCAAGTCCCCTGCTTCTTCAGCTTTGTTCTTCGTTCCAAAAAAGGAAGGAGACCTTAGAACTTGTATCGATTATCGCTCCCTGAACCAGATCACCGTTAAGAATAGATATCCGTTACCTTTGATCCCTGAACTCCTGGACCAAGTCAGAAAAGCATGCATATATACAAAGCTGGATCTTAGAGGAGCTTACCACTTGGTACGAGTAAAAGAGGGCGATGAATGGAAGACTGCCTTCCGCACCAAGTATGGGCTATTTGAATATCAGGTCATGCCCTTCGGACATTGCAATGCCCCGGCCGCCTTTCAATATTTTATGAACGATGTCCTCAGAGAGCTCATAGATGTGTGTGTTGTTGTTTACATTGACGACATCCTCGTTTATTCTTCATCGGAATCTGAACACCGAAAACACGTGAAAATGGTCCTCGAAAGATTGCGTCAACACAAACTTTTCGCTAAGTTGGTAAAATGTGTTTTCAACGTGACTGAAGTTGAATTCTTGGGATTCATATTATCACCTGGCGGAGTACGTACGGATTCAAAGAAGGTCGATGCAGTTCTCAAATGGCCATCACCATCCTCTGTAAAAGGTGTGCAAAGCATGCTAGGCTTCGCTAACTTTTACCGCAGGTTTATCCCCGAATTCTCTCGAATAGTCCAGCCCATCACTGCCTTGTTAAAGAAAAACAAACGTTTTGAATGGTCTACCGAGGCGGAACAAGCTTTCCAGGATTTGAAGACTAAATTTATCTCTGCACCAATCTTAAAACACCCTCGCCCCGAACTCCCCTACATCGTGGAAACTGATGCTTCAAGCCTTGCCATGGGGGCAGTTCTATCACAAAAGGACCCGGTAACCAATCAGTTGCATCCCGTGGCATTTTGGTCCCGCAAATTCTCGCCTCCTGAAATCAATTACACGATTACTGACAAGGAACTTCTGGCTATCAAGTCTGCCTTTAAGGCTTGGCGGCATTATCTGCTGGGGGCCCGACACACTGTTACTGTGATTACGGATCACCGAAACCTGCAATATTTAAAAACCGCAAAAGCCCAATCCTCTAGACAACTCCGTTGGGCATTATTCTTTGCCGAATTTGACTTCATAATTACCTATCGACCTGGTACAAAGAACGGTAAAGCTGATGCCCTTTCTCGGATGGGAGTGGAAGAACACTTGATCAACCCTAAACCTGTACCAATCATTCCCGAACAAAGAATTCTGGGTGTAATCGCCACAGAATCCATAGAGGAAGTTAAGGATAAAGCCAGGCAACTTGTAACTCCAGCAGACATACAGAATTGGCATCTGCAGGGAAAGGACTTTGCAGTAAAGGACAACTTATTGTATTTCCAAGAACGATTATACCTACCCAGCACAGATTTACAGAAAAAAGTAATCTCCTGTTATCACGATTCTTTAATGGAAGGTCATCCCGGTATGGCCAAGACCTCAGAAAAGATCAAGCGCTACTTCTGGTGGCCGTCTTGGAAAAAAGATATCAGAGACTTTATAATGTCCTGTGGAGTATGCGCCCAAATCAAGAGTCAAAAGGAAAGACCAGCTGGCCTCTTACGCCCTATTGACATCCCACCTCGCCCTTGGCATACGCTTTCTATGGACTTCATCACCGATCTACCTCCATGCTCCGGATACAATACGATTCTAGTAATCGTGGACTTATTCTCCAAGATGGCGCATTTCATTCCGCTCAAAGGCTTGCCAACAGCAGCAACTCTGGCCCGAGAATTTCTCGAAAACATCGTCCGACTACACGGTTTTCCTTCGGTTCTAATTTCGGATCGAGGTAGTAAATTTATTTCTCATTTTTGGCGAAGTTGCTGTCGGTCGGCTCAAATTGATGTGAGACTATCGACCAGTCACCACCCTCAGACCGACGGACAAACCGAGAGGACCAATCAAACTCTGGAACAGTATTTACGCTGCATGCTGCAACAAACTGAAAAAACTTGGAAAGACATCCTTTGGATAGCCGAATATGCCTACAATAACTCTGTCCATTCGGGAACTGGGAAAACACTATTTTTTCTTTTGTACGGCAGTCACCCTCGAACCTCGGAGTTGGATCCCCTCCAAGATCTTGAAACACCAGCAGTAGACTACCTGCATTCTACAATCACCCAAGCCTTTAAGGAAGCTGTTTTTCACCTTCAAAGGGCTAAAGAACAATACAAGAAAGGAGCAGATCAACATTGGGAGGAAGCCCCTCAATATCAAGTAGGGGACCAAGTCTGGTTATCCACCAAATATCTACCTCTAAAAGGGCCACGCACATTCAACCCAAGATACCTTGGTCCCTATTCCATCACTACCATAGTAAACCCAGTAGCGGTCAAGTTGGACTTGCCCCCACACATGAAGATACATCCGGTCTTCCACGTCTCTCTATTAAAACCCGTGCAACCTCAAACCCGACTAACTAAATCTCCAAAACCCATCCTAGTTGATGGAGAACTCGAGTTTGAAGTCAAAAGCATTCTGGACTCCAAGATCTCCAAATCTAAACTATTTTACCTAATTGACTGGAAAGGCTACGGCCCCCAAGAGAGATCCTGGGAACCTGCTGAATATGTCCACGCTCCTCGCCTAATCAAAAGATTTCACCGAACATTTCCTGACAAGCCAAAACCCCCGGAGAAGCCCGGTTTGGGAGGGGCCTTGAGGGGGGGTACTGTCATGATCTCTGCTTCCAAAAGGTCAGGGTTTTCCCAACTCCCTTGGAAGCAGATCCATAACCCAGGTTCCGAGGGCCAACCAGTCCCAATTGGGACCTTTTGGACCCAGTCCTGGCGCCAGTGGCACCAGGCTCATAAATATGCCCAGTCCCAGCGCTGGAAGCGCCAGGCTCATAATGCTTGGATGGACTTACCTGCAGCAGACCATGCTGCTTACTTGCCTGCCAGCTGAGCCTCTGATCCTCTTCTGTTTGCAACTACTTTTCCTGTTGGGTGGGGCAGGAGCCACTCCCTAGATTCAGAACACTGGAACTCTTCTGGAAAGCAGGAACTCTTTTCTTACCAAGGCGTGGCTGTGGAAGGAGACACCTAAGCACTACAGGAGGCTATTTAAACCACACCCGGTGGATGAATCTTGCTTTGTGTTATTCTGCATCCTCTGCAGCAGAACGCTCATCGTGTCTTCTGCATCGGATCCTGGGCCTAAGGAAAAAGGCTTACCATCCTGAATCCAGTCTTCAGCAACACCTATAAAGACAAGAAAGAACAGGTTAGCATTCCGGCGTCTGAAAGACAAAGGCTTACCTACTCTTCGTGCGCTCCGGAGGTCTTCACACTGCATTCCGGCATCTGAAAGACAAAAGCTTACCAACTCTTCGCACGCTCCGGAGGCCTTCGGCGCTGCATCCTGCATCTGAAAGACAAAACAAGGTGCGTTTAAAGACATTGGGGAACTTTAATACTCACGTGCCATTACTCTAACCCAGTGGGTATTCCGGCACCCTGCAGCCGCTCCGAACTCGTACCTGCAAAATAAAAGACAGTTAGAGCGCATTGTGAAGCAGGCAACAAGCGCTTACTTACGTGCTTCCAGGCGCTTCTATTCATCACACGGACTCCATCTTCAACTCACTTCAGCCCGTCATCCGCCATCGCCGGAACCTGCAAAACAAGAGACATCATTACTAAAGACTTTAAAGACAATAGAATTACTCGAAACTTACCGTTCGTGCAGTAAACGACGGACTGCAGTCCTCTGAAGTCAAGAGGCCTGCGCTACCGATCCAGTGAAGAAACTGGTTACAGCACCCTGCCCCGAGGCAGATGGAGAGCTCGGCATTCACTTACCTAAGGTGAGAGCGTTAACCTTTGGGGGTCTACAGGAGAGCAAAAAAGGAAAGAGATAGGGACACCCCAATAACCCCAGTTCATTAATCCCATATTTTCTATCTGCAGACATCTTACTCTTGAAGTCAGGCATACAGTGCGCAGAGGTCCAGCCCAAAGAGCCAACCGGGCGCTACACATCACCTTTGAAGATACGGTAGTCGCCCAGTCAAGACCGGCGCCTCTGCGAGAATCAGGTGAGCGTTATACATTCACCCACAGGGAGTAGAGACAAAATCACTTCAGTGCTAAAAAAATAGCACATGAGAGACTAGGTAAGCAATTAGAGGGGAGGCTGGTGCATTGTTGTTGGAAAGACATAATTGCAGTCTAGAGCTGTACTGCAGCAGTGACCTGAGGGGATACTACAACAGAGCTAGAGAATGTCTTATTTTACCACTGCCTGCTTCACTGATTTCTTTCCTGATGAGTCTCAACGCTAGGACCCATCAGCGACCCAAATAATGATGTGCTCATCTCCCCCATAGACATCTCCTCCCACAGTTAACTGTAGGGGATCTCAATCTCAGGTGTTTGCACCTACTGGCAGACCTGTAGCCAGGCCGTGTTCCTACATTTATTTTCCTTTCAATATTTACCAAGCAGGAACCTTGTTTCAGGGAAAAAGACCTTACAACGCAGGTTTATTTCCTGGAATACCATTACCTATGATGGAATAATTAGCATTCACTGTAAGTGGGGAACATGTAAATTGTTGGCAGGTCGAATAGGATGAGATGGGCAGTAGAGGTCACTCATGAGACAAGGCACTGGCATGTGTGTTGTGTGTGTTTTTCTGGCAGGGTGGTGAGGTGTAAAGAAGATGCTGGTCTTCATAGTCTTTCTGAATTGCATGAGGGTAGGGATGACTGATTTTAATCGGTATACGTGTTCAGAGTCTGGCATAGGCTAAGAATGGTGGTTTTCCTTGAAGGTAGAATGTGAAACTGACGTGAGCCCCCCATAGGGATAACTCTGCTGGCCTTTAACTTTCAAGGCGCAGCAGCTACATTCATGTAATACCAGTTCTGAACGGATGTCGGGATTCAAGATCCAATCCATAACTGAGAGTCGGCTCTTGAAAAGGCGCACTAAGTTTGAATGGGGCAGCCATTCTGAATGAGCGGTTGAAAAAGTGGTGAACAGATGCAATCCTCTTGGTCCTTGACCTTGCCCCAGCCCCTTGTAAATACGGGTGGTCTACTCCCAGGGGAAGCTCGTCCATAAAATCAGCTCTCTGTCTGAGGTGCTGTGAGGCACAGGGGACTCACCGGGTCTTGGCCCCCTCTCACCCATTATGGAGGAGCCAGCCCAGTAAAATATGAGCACATCCTCAGCTGTTCTTTTCAGCTGATGGAGTGCTCTTAACTGTGAAAGGGAAACATTGTTTCCCTTTCACAGTTACATTTCCCCAGCCCTGCAAGCTCAATGAGCCATGCAAGGCTGGGGGTGTTTGCTACCCCAGCCTCGCATGGCTTATTTGAAATGCTAGCTGAGGAACTGCACATCTGTAGGTGCAAGGGGCGCTCCTGTGCCTCCTCGCACATATAGAAAGAGCAGGCTGCAGTGGGGCATCTCCAGACCCAGGCTCTGGCTCCTTGCATGCATGTGCAGGGACCAGGAAACTTCCTGATTCCTGTTTATGCTTGCAGTGGGCTGGAGCACTGGAAGCTCTGGACCTGCCGGCAGAAGGTAAGTTTGGTTATGTTCATTTTTCTTAATTTAAATTATGTGTATGGATGCGTGCATGCGTGTGTTGTTAGGTGAATGTATGATGATGGATTCTGGTGTAAGTGCTTTCTGTATGTATGTTGTGTAAATGTGTGTGTTTGTATTTTCGTTTATTTAGTATTTAAATATGTGTTTGGATGCGTGTATGCTTGTGTTTTGAGTGAGTGCATGATGGATGCTCATGTGAATGAAACAGAGTGTTCACTGCGTATGTGTTGTGTAATGTGTGTTGTATGCTCATTTATTTGTTATTTAATTATTTGTATGGAGGTGTGTATGCTTGTGTTATGAGAGTACATAATGAGTGCTCGTGTGAATGAAAGATTGCTTGCAGTGCGTATGTTATCTAAATGTGTGCGTTTGTATGTTCATTTATTTATTTAAATATGTGTACGGATGCGTGTATGATTGTGTTTTGAGTAAATGCATGATGGATGTTCGTGTGAAAGAAACAGAGAGTGCTTGTTGTGTGTATGTTGTGTAAATATGTGTGTGTGTATGTTTATTATTTAAATATGTGTATGGATGCGTGTATGCTTGTGTTTTGAGTAAGTGCATGATGGATGTTCATGTGAATGAAAGAGTACTTGCTGTGTGTAGGTTGGGTGTGTATGTTGTGTAAATGTGTGTGTTTGTATGTGCATTTATTATTTAAATATGTGTCTGGATGCATGTATGCTTGTGTTATGAGTGAGTGCATGATGGGTACTTGTGACTGTGAATGAGACAGCAAATGCTTGCTGTGTGTGTGTATGAATGTGTGTGTGTGTTTGTGCTGGTCTGAGATGATTTTGGCGAGTGGGGGTAGGAGGTGTGTACAACAAAGGCATTTTAAAAATGCTTTGTTGCACAAACCTCCCTCCCCACCGGCCAAAATCAGCTCTCTGTCTGAGGGGCTGTTAGGCCCAGGGGACAAGCATGGTATTATTTGATGTATGTCTAGTAATAAATACCATACCTGCCCCCCCCCAGCGCCTTGCATACAGACATAACCACATTGATTGTGTGCATGTTTGTGTTTGGCACTGTGAGGTCCAGGGGACAGGCATGGTGTTATTTTACTGGACAATGTCCTATGATATATGTTATTTATAATGCGTTTAATACCCAGAGATTTCTAAGAGCGGAACCAGGGATCGAACCTGTTTTGCTCCATGTCATCTTGCTTCCAAGGCGAGCAGGTTGTCCCTGAGCTATCCTCCCAAGACAATGATGAAGGTCCAATAAAAAATACCATCCCCGCCTCCTGGTCTCTTAGTGCCTGGCATACACACATAACCACATTGATTGTGTGCATGTGTGAGGAGCTCGGGACCCAGGGGACTGGCATGTTATTCTTTTACTGGGCATCTATGATAGAGGGCCAGTAAAAAAAAACATGCCTTACCCCAGTGCCCCCAGCGCCTCGCAATCACATATAATCACATTCACCATTATTGTGTTTATGTCTGACTGCAAGGTGCTGGCACACGATGGAACAGCCATGGCATTTTGTACTACGTATGGTTAATAAAGCAAGCAGTGTTCCAGCAGTGTTATTATGTAGCTAGACTTGCATTTTTCATGCAACCAGTTTAGCCATTTCTTACTGAGGCGTGACATTTTGTTATTGGGCGTCTTTGAAAAAAGCAAGCAGGTTCAGTGGCATTATTCTTACTGTGGCATGACATTTTGAATTAGGCATCTTTGGTAAAACAAGCATGAGTGTTATTATGCAGCTAGACTGGCATTTCAATGCAGCCAGTTCAGTCATTTCGTATTGTGGTATGGCATTTTGTATTGGGCATCGTTGGTAAAGCAAGCATGATAAGTGTATTTATGAAGCAAGACCGTCACTTTTATGCACTTAGACTAGGCATTTCTTATTGCGGTATGACATTTTGTATTGGGTATCTTTGATTCAGCAAGCATGACAAGTGTTATTATGTAGCTCGACTGGCATTTTAGTGCAGCCAATTTGACATGTTTTCATAGTTTGACATACATTTTTAAATCAAACTGGAGTGTGTTCTTATGTGAGAATACTGCCATATATTGGCAGAACAAACATGGACATGTTTTCTTATAGTATAATTTCTGGCATTATGCACAAAGCAAACATGAGTATGTTCTTATATGGGACTAATAGGGTATAATGTTGCAGTCAGCATGGCATTGTATGGGCACAGCCAGTGTGAAAATACATAGTATGGGAAAAGCCATCATGAAAATGTCTTGGAGAAATGCTCCTGTGCACTGTTGGTGACTTGCATCTATTGCATTCTTTTCATGAGTTACCCTACAAAACCCAATTGCAATCTGTTTGGCTTTTCACCCAATTTTTCTAAAAAAAAGTGTGCTCTAAAATGCACCATTTTGACCCATTATTTAAAACAATTCTCAGGGGGAACCCCCGTAAACTTCCCTTGAGTGGGTGGGGGGGGCTCCCTCGCTACGTTCGGTCACTCAGCCATATCAGGGACAAATATTTACACCTCTCCAATAAAAAAATTAACCAGCCGCCACTTTTCTATTCCATCCCTGAGTGAACATTTGGAATGAGATGATGTTTATCTGAAGATTGACATTGAAGAGAATCCTGGAATCTGAAACTTTCCAAGCCCTTCCTGCCAGTGCGGTTCTGCACAGTCCTTGTGAAAACCAGCATTGCAATATACCAGTATGACAACAAAACAGATGCCCACCCCATTTCCTTCAGAGGGGTCAGCCTGTGCTCTATGGGGGCCTTTCTTTTCCAGGTCCCTGTGATGACCTCGAAAATAAAGAGTCAAGAGCACAGATACCAAAATGCCCTTTAACTGGCAAGCCTACAATTGCAAAGTTTGACACAGGGTATGATGCAGCAAAAAAAGAACTGGTGCCCTCCCCTCTCCTGCCACATGACCTTGAGGACATCTGGCAACACCTCTGTGGCGCCTGCACTCTGCATCCTGAAAGGTCTGGTGCTGCCACCTTGGTACCCACACTCTGCTAAGTGCAGATGTGTTATGTTCATCATAGCAGGGACTGCCTGCACTGATCTGTCTCCAAAGCCGAGTCTGTTGTTACACAGCATCAATAATGGAAAACTACAGGAAACAATATATTAATCTGAAGTGCAATCGCACAAATCTGATATCGAATAACATGTAATATTATACTGTGTTTTCCAAAATGTGAACATTGTTCGATCTTTCTTTCATGCTTTCCAGCCTTCCTTTTGCTTTTCCATCTGTATCTTTTCTATGTTTCTTTCTTGCTCTTTCCTTCTCCAATGCATTATGTTGTTCACTTCTTTTTGTCTTTGTGTTCATCCCTCCCTTCTTATTCATTTCTCCCTCCCTTCCTTCCTTCCTTCCTTCCTTCCTTCCTTCCTTCCTTCCTTCCTTCCTTCCTTCCTTCCTTCCTTCCTTCCTTCCTTCCTTCCTTCCTTCCTTCCTTCCTTCCTTCCTTCTTTCCTTCCTTCCTTCCTCCCTCCCTCTCTCACCCACTCCCTCCCTCTTTCCCTCCCTCCCTTCCTTCCTTCCTTCCTTCCTTCCTTCCTTCCTTCCTTCCTTCCTTCCTTCCTTCCTTCCTTCCTTCCTTCCTTCCTTCCTTCCTTCCTTCCTTCCTTCCTTCCTTCCTTCCTTCCTTCCTTCCTTCCTTCCTTCCTTCCTTCCTTCCTTCCTTCCTTCCTTCCTTCCTTCCTTCCTTCCCTCTCTCCCTCTACCCTTCCCTCCCTTCCTCTCTCCCACTTGTATTTTCTTTCTTACTTTCATGGCATCTATCATTTTCTTTCTCGCTTTCTCTCTTTCCCTATATATTATGATCAGCACAATAATGTATCAGCCCTGGAAAAGTCTTCATACTCCCCTACTAGTAGGATTTGTGCATACACTACTTGCAAATATGTCAGTGTCAGAATTGTTTCATTGCACTTCAGAGTTAACAAAGTGCCCAGTTTCATTACCATGATTGATACTTTGTGACAGCCTTTGTTTGTGGCCTTTGCCTTTCAAATTATTCCACTATGATCAGGCAAGGGTATTAAAGATAATTTGTAACATGTCCTATGGGAAAGATGGGTGCATACAGTGGACGATTCCTTTTTGTTGCTATTTAACATATGTTTACAAGCCTGTTGGTGTTTTCCAAGATGGCAGTGTTGATTTCAAAATAGAATAATGAATCACTGTTCCCCTTGAAGGAATACATGTCTTTGGACACTGAACTATACATGTGTCCAGCATACAAGAGCAATTCTACTGATCAATGATGAAATACTAACTGAAACCAATAAACACAAGTAGACCAAAATAACCGGTTCTATGATACACCTTCAAACTACTGCAATTTACTTCATGTCAGTTCACAATAGGATCAGAAACCTGCAGATCACAATCGAATCTAGTAGAAACTCCTTTTAATTGGACATCAAACATTTTCGCCTATGATAACATACTAGATTAGACCTCTTCATCGGAAATAAAAGAGTTTCAAAATTGCAGATAACTATCTGCCAACTCTTTAAAGAGCATAAAGCTGCAGAATGAATTTCCCCCCTACTTGAAATACATGAGGAGAACCGTGGGTCGACTACATGCGGGCAAGTGAATCTGGAATGCAGATGTTATTGCCGCAGTAGATGTTCAGTGCGCTTGAAAATTATTTCTTTTGATGACTTATATCTTCCTAGGTCCGAGAACATCCAGGGTGAGAGCTGCAAAGTTTGAATCCCTTCCAATTCTTTCCTCCCGCGGTGTGCCGCAGGGTTCATGCTTGACTCCCATTCTGTTCAACATTTATATCAGACCACTTCTGGATCTTCTAGACAACCTGGGTGTCCAGTATGCTAATTATGTTGATGACACACAGGTCCTTTTTCGAATTGACTGGTAACTATGATAATGATACTATTACTGTGAACAATCTCTACCAAGAAATACAGAACTGGATGGCCTACAATTCCTTGGCCCAAAATAACAGTTAAACTGAGCTGATCATATATGGCCATGTCTTAAGAAAACTGCTGTGATCATCATGGACAATAATATTCCTGTCTCCAAAGTGTAAAAACCTTGGGTGTCCCTCTTGACTCTGAGTTATCTATGAAAAAGCATGTCTCCAACGTTCGCTCCTCTTGTGGTCCTCTTGTGGTCTTGTTATCAAACTTCTCCATCAGACGCGTTCCTATCTTAACATTAAAAACCTCTCCCTTCTTGCTACAACGCTAATCAATTCCCGCCTGGATTATTGTATCAGCCTACTTATTGGCACCTCTAAAGCTAATTGTAAGCATCTAAAGACGACACTGAACGTTGCCGTTAGGGCAGTCTTTGATCTGGCTAAGGGTGACAATGTCTCCGATCTTCGGAGAAAACTTCACTGGCTGCCGGTCAAAGAAAGAGTTAGATATAAGACTCTGCCCCATGTTTTTAAATGTTTACACTCAGTTGCACCATGCCACTTGGAAAAAAGAATCTCTTGTGGTAGGCCTTCGAGAACACTGCACTCCAGCTACTCATATCGCCTAACCCAACCTCGTTACCGCTTGGAGAAGTTTGGAGGTACTTGTTTCGAAGACAGGGCCCCCCTAGAATGGAACACCTTACCCCTCCTTATTAAGTCGTCTCCTTCATTGACCATTTTCAAGAAAGCGATTAAGACTCTTCTTTTTAATTCCTTAGATTAGACCACTTTTTGTTGTGCTCCTTCATGTTTTACCACTTTGTCCTTTTGTGTGCGCTCTCAGGACTATGGGCGTGTAGCGCGCTCCAAGAACTAAAAACAAATAAATAAATATTCCTATAGGAGTTGCCGATACAAAAATAATTCTACAACTTGCGCACTTTTGCAATGTGTGTAATGCTTACATACTGCTTCGGGGGAGCTTGCTGTCCACCCCATCACAAGGGGATCAATCCCTGACATTGCATGGATTCCCACATGCACCCCTGGCATGTGAGGTTAAGAAAGCTCATGAAGCAAAAATGAACTTTTCATTACCTGATATTGTCATAAGTATGCTGTAAAATGCGGCTGCCCACCAGACGTCGCTTTGAGCTGCCATGTTGTTTTGATAAGAAGAAATGCCACACGCAAAAGTTCTTTCCTCTTCCTGTCCTTCATTTTTATCTGTAAAATGATAGCATTTAGGATCAGACACATTAATCAAAGTAAGTTAACTTCCTGTCATCCTCCAAGCAGAACACAAATTGCTGAAGTCCATGCCAAGCTCTATACAATCCCATCACACCCATTATTTCGGTCCATTTACCAGCCCTTGCCCTCATAATGTCCACATGCAGTTCTACCTTCTCTGAATCAGCTTGTCCAGATTTCAAGAGGTGCAATACTCATAAATGCGGTCTCCCATTCTGCTGTGCCCAGAGTCCCCAGCCTTGCAGGACATTGACAATGCTGGCATGTGAAGATGGCACATGTACTGAGCACAATACCTTGGTTCGTGGCTACTGGGCTACAAATGAGAGCCCCTTCAGATATGGTCCAACAGACAAGCAACTCCCATCCCATTCCCCAGTGCTTTAAGACACTGTGTAGCTTGTTCTTCACTTTGCTGGTCAGTCACCCGTCCAGTGCTCCAAGTACTGCTGTGGCACAGCACTCCTGCCATACTCTGTGATCAGCTTTCATATGGTGGTTCCGCCAGGAGACACAGCATGTCTGCTGCTCTCGCTCTGTCGTGTCTCTGCAACTTAAGGACGTTTTATCCAACATAAACACAGCGAATATTTATAGAGAGGGTCTATGCAAAATACTAGCTATATTATGGTGGGTGTAAAAGAAAATAAGAAAAAAAAACCTGCTTGTAATCTGAGAATGTAAAGGTCATTTCAGCAAAGAAGACACACACAACACAGCACCAGCAAATGGATGTCCCACCCACCCCTTTACTTTTTCCTCGGCAGCACACTTTGCTGTGTGCCGCCGACTCGCTATGACCCTGCAAAGTCTGTTCCCTTCACTTTCGTGATCAGGAACCGGCACCTCAGGGTCCTCTTTTATTATTATTTTTTTTTCAACTTTATTTTTCAGGAAGCGGGGGACACCCCCTCAACTCCCAAAGCCATTGCAGTGAACAAGGGTGCAGGGGACATCCCCACAACCCTCATTCCCCTTGTTCACTATAATGGCACCGAATGGGAGACTTGATCGAAATTTTCAGCTGTTTGAAATTTTCAGCTGTTCGAAATTCGATCAGATCTCTCATTCGTTTTTTTTTATTCGATAAATTATACGGATTCCCCACCAAATAGCCATCACTGAAAGGTAACCTCCAGATCTGAGCCACACATCAATGTATTATGGGTGTGTAAATTAGCTGGAAAATATTTTCTTTGTTTATTTTTGCTAAATAATCACTGCTTTCAGCTTGTAGGGCAATCACATTTTTAAATATAGATTTGTATGGATTTATACTCCGGAGACAGCCAGCGCAGCAGCAAGTAATAGCGGAGTGGCGGAGAGTGGCAGTCCTGCTACTCTATTCTACAGTCTGTTTTCCCTGCCCATTGCTGCAACAGAGGAGGGGCTGTGTGCTAGAACCTCTTCATAACCTCATTCAGTCCGCAGAGCGGATGCGGAGTGGCGAAGAGTGGCAGTCCTTCAGTCATGACAGGCAAGACAGCAAGGACTGCAAAGCCGACTCCTCTCCCCACCCCCGGCCCATTGTGCGAAGAAAAAGCGAGACGGTGCTTGAGGAGTTATCGCCCTCGTTTGGACCAAACACAGAAGTCACAGGAGTCGCAGCAAGTACTTGAAAATCTCAATAACACTAACACCAACACTACTCTCAATGAGAGTTTGCTAACTAGCGCTCTAAAAGTAAAGTCTGTCATCCGTGTAACAGTTATAGACCCTGCAAGTGACTCAGATCTGAAAAATAGCAACTCTGAGGAAATGGAAAGCAACAGAAATCATCCTTGCCAAAAGTCCGCTCGTACCCAGCCCCGCAGCAAACCAGTTTCATCAAAAACAATGCCCACCTTTGTCCCTGCACAGCCTTCGGTGAGTCCGGCCGAGCCGGACTCACCATCTTCTCCCGGAGGGGGGTCGACGTTGGATTCCGCGGCCTGGCAGGCTTCAACTCCCGTGGCTCCTGACAGGGGCGGAGCTGTCTTTTTGCGCGGCGGCTCGCTGTGAGAAGCCGCCCTCAGTCGCAGAGAGGGAAATGACTCCCACAAAATCTGAGAGGAGCAGGAGGGGTGCCCCGCTCTCGATGGGCCCCCAGCGATAGGACCTCAACAGAGCTGATTGCTTGCTACCAATGGCTCCGGCCACAAGCAACCTGTCAATCAAAGTTATGATCCATGAGAGACCGAAAAGCCCTCTCTTCACCAAGGCAATTCTCTCGATTGGAAGTGAGAAAAATAATACCTTAGACTCAATCCAAGGGAATAAAGACCCAAGTGACACCACGAACATAGAAATCCAAGAGACCCTCAACAGAATGTCGACTGAATGCAGATGAACGTGAGAAAAACAGTAAAAGCCTCCTTGCAGCGAGGACAAAGCCAAAAGCCTATGAGTAACAACGGAACTCGCCGTGCTGGCATAAACCCGGCCAGGAAAAATGGCAAAATACCTCACCCTCCATTTAAACTTCTATCAGACTTTTTCTGCAAGCACTCAAGAGCCATTCAAGCAAGAAGTAAAGAACTAACGGACGCCGAGATGCTTGAGGCAGTGAAAGAGAACATGCCCCCCCACAAACAACGTAAAATCATTGTAGCAACTCGCAAGTTATCCTCACCTACCCATCAAGTACTGGAAGATCTAAAACTGCCCACAAACAAAGCAAGAAAGTAATTTAATGGGGAAACACTAGACACACTAATCCAACCAATGAGAGCCTTATCACCTTCAGAAGAAGACATTGTTCAGAGCAACTCGCCTTTGTGTCCCTCAAAGTCTCCACCAAATAAGTCAGGAGCAGACAATCAAACCACTATGGGATGCTCTATAAGCGAAGAAACCACAAGTAACAACACCGATATTCAAGTTAGCAAGTTACAAGCAAGTCCACCGCAAGGTGTCAGGCTTCAAATGGACGAAATCGGGTTTATCAAGTCAAAGGACAGTGTACCTAATTCTGGTTTGCAGAATAACTCACCACAAGCAAGGAACTTGGTAGTAAGACAAAATGCCTCAGAAGACTTCCAAAACCCTTCTAGGGAACCGGATACTGCGGAAAAACCAATAGACCTAACCCTAGATTTGGTGAAAGGGAGTAACAACGACACTAATAGTCCTGGAAGTCCATGGCCTGGGAGTCAACCCCACACGAACGGACATCCATTTGGGAAAAACACTCCTAAAAATAAAAACCACCCAGAGAAATTAATAGAATGCCGAGGCTTTAACTCGACTTATTACACTTCACCCCGAAGATCTCAATTGAACCTCTCAAATGCAACGCACCATCAAGGGAGAGCTTCCTCAACCTCTTGGCCATCTTCACCCACAAAGGCAAGATCTATGTCCCATAATCTTGCTCCAACCAGAGACACGCCATCCAAAAAAACGGATACGTGTACATTGATGTCGGCAATAACCATTGGCCTAACACCATTTACGAAACTATATGAGTCAATGAGTGATACATTAAAGGAACACACATCAATTCAAGCAATGATGTTAAGCAAATTAATTTACCTGGAAGGTTATATTATGGCTGTGGAATCCAAAAAAAAGTCTACGTATCCATCTTTAGCCGAACTTGCTCTCCCGTCCCCAAATGTACAAGCAACACCACCAGCTTCTAGTCGACAGTTAGCTGTCGAGAAAAGCTATAAATCGGAAGGGTCACAAACTTTGCCTTTTATAGACTTGACGGCCTCTGTGGTTTCACCTGTTGTAAGCAAACAACTGGATAACCACAAGACAGGAGCAAATGTAATGCTGTCTCTAGAGCCAATTTTCCACCACTCAGGGGCAATAAAACGTGAAACGATGCTATCAGTGCCTCTCCTGAAAGTTCCAGTGGTCCTGTTTACATCAAATAAAGCTACTAGAGAAATTCAACCATCTTTAACAAACAGAATTGAGCCTATTAGTACATCACCAAGATCAGCAGAAGATTTTCTAGTTGCCGCTGAAATGATGAACATTACTCAACATATAACTGATACTACGTTCTGCTCTCACACGAGACCTACAAACGACCAAGAACTTTAAAAAATGGTTATCCAATCTCCTCTTTTAGGAAAGAAAGGAACCACCTCAGCAGTGTCCCCCTTCCTCACTTTAGAGGAAAAGCGGCTTCCCATAACTCGGAAACAAAAGAAAAAGTCACAACAGAGAACAAATCTCCTTCCTGAATGTGACAACGTAAAAAGAATGCTCTGTAATGAAGATGAAGGAACGGCACATTCTAAAAGACCTCGACCCTCGGAGTCAGATCACAAAGGGGTTTCGGAAAAAAACAGTGCACTCAAGATTTGAGTCAAATAGACAAACCTATCAAAGTACACCAGACAAGATCCACCAAGGTATTCACTATAGGTCAAAAACTGATACTTACCACACCAAACACTCAAACGAGAACCAAACTAGATGGATACTGAAATTGGAGCAGATACCTGGCAACTGTGACGAGGTAATTATTAACAGAAGAGCTGTGATTTAACTATTTTATCAGATACCGAAGCTACGCCAAATAAGGACTTCTGACTTGAAAATCTTTGACCCAAGCCATCTACATCAGAAGGCGGTCTCTCATTTATATATCACGTCATCAACAGTGTACAACCTTCTTAGATCTGCGGCGGAAGACTTGCCAAGACTAGTATACAACCTAATTGAGTTGACCAGAAAGATTAGGGAGATCAAAGCAGGCGAACGAAATTCCAGCCTAAAAGTACAGCAACGAGATAATCGCCAAAAAGCTTCTCCACCTGATTGTTCAAGGGCGACAAAGAAAAAGGCTGAATCATCACTTGGCAGCATTAACACTAAATCTAAAGTCCACCGGAAGTTTACTGCAGGACGTACTACAGCAAGCGTTAAGGACCCTACAACGACCTCTGTTGCCTCGGACGAAATTAAATCCAAACCTAGTAAGAAAGTCGCTGCTGTAGAGACCGCACCCACAAGTAACCAATGTCAGGAAACAAAGATTAATACAACTACTGGACTAACAAGTAAAGTACAGAAGGATACTCACCCTGCTACGACTAGCACTGAAACTGGTCACACACTCCAGACTATGTGGTCTTGGCTTCTAAAGGCCTTGACCCTTCACCGACAAAGATAGCCACCCATGATCCGAGAGCACAGTCCTGAGGTGGACTTTCCACCTGCTTTGAGCCAACAAACAATCAGAATGTGCTCATGGAACACTCGAGGATTCTTGCATTTAACGATCACAGGAGACATTCAACTCGGAGACTACGATATCATATGCCTCCAAGAGACCTGGCTCATGCAAAGCCCTACCTTGGATGGCTATGAAATTAGTGTAGCACCAGCGAAAAAAGGCATTGTGGGTCGCCCCACTTCGGGCCTATTAATGGCAATATATAATGGAAGTGCCTTCACTTCGGAACAAATGGCAATTTGCCTGCTGCTGAGGACTTGTGATGAGGACAAGCATCTACTCAAAAGGAGACAGGGTGTGCAGAGGAGCATCAGTATAATTGAACCTGTCAGGGAATGATGACAAGAGAGATCCAACTCACAAGGACTTCCGACCCTAGAGTCCAGCTGTGTTTCATCTGGCAACTGCTGCCCTCAAAACAATTATGAGCTTGAGCCGAGGAAGTTACATTGAGCAGCCATTTTACCTGTAGACTGTTCCAAGACATGCATACAGATTAAGACACTTTGCGTGGTCTTGACACATCCAGATGCCTGGAGCGTCTTTTACTTTGATGCCCCCATTGAGACTACTGGGTTGTGCCAACTGAAACCACTGCCTGCAGCACCCAGATGTCATCAATCCATGGAGCTGCTAATGCTTGTCAATAGATGCTGCAGTGCTCCACCCCCCTTGAGCCAGATTGCCACCTCTAAGGCATGGCTTAAACCCATAAAGAAACACCAAGACGGCTGGCTTGCAAAGCTGTGCCGAAAAAGAGACCAAGGCATTGCAGTTGTGGAGGTGGTGTCCTTTCCAGGCATCCTTAGTATACTGACACATTTGCCTTCATTTTTGGTCCCATGCACTGATTAGGTCCCCAAGTCTTTCAAGTACCCATGTGCTAATTTCTTTTTCTGCATTGTGCCTATTTTTGTTCCCTTCGGCAGTTTCACTTCACTTGTCTTGCAGATGTGTGTTTTAGTGTTTTTGAATACTGCCTCATCACGAGTTGGGCGCTGCCAGCGCTATTAACCCCACCACCAAACCCCCCGGTGCTATTAGCACAAGATCACGGGTTTGGTGGAATGGTAAGTCCCCATTTCCCATTGGGACCATTCAGGAATTTCCCATTCCCCATTGGGCCCAATGGGGAATAGCACCAAAAATCAGCAAAATTTCGGGGGAATTTCCCCCAGCTCAGAGCTGGGGGTAAATCCGCCAAGCCCATGATTTGGCTGACCCTTCAATGCGGCGGTAATGGCGCTACCACCGCATTTAAGGGTTACCGCCAAACTCGTGATGAGGCAGAGTGTGTCAGTGAAGTGTACCTTTTTATTGAATCTTTCTTGTGAATTACTTTTATTTGGAACTTAGTGCACGATTGTTGTTTGGAAGCTTCCACTGCTGACTTACGTTTCTGGAGAGAATTGCATCCCCACCGCCAATACCATTCTGGAGGCGAAGGAGGTATACAACTCACTTTGACCTCTTTTACATTTATGGCCAAAACACCTCCTGGCCGAGTTGTGCTACATGTTCTGTCATAGCAAAAGTTCCCCTTGGACTCCTGGCAAGCATAGGATTTCGTCACATACTGGACACAATGCACGCTTTTTCATAGCATCCTTTGGGAGAATGAAGGACATTGCTTGAACCCTGAATTGAAAGCACTCAGACCCAAAGTCCTCTACAGCAGAGTAAGCCCCTCATACTACTGCCAGTGTGTTTCACACCTGCTTAACAGGATGTGAGAGGAGTTCAGAGGGCATGACTACTCTGTGTTAGGCCCCTGTGCTGACACTATTAACAGGGGAACATGTTAATGATTGTGCTGGTGTGTGACATGAAATAGGAGATTTAAATAAAAAGGTTAGAGTGCAGCAGGCCACATAAAGAGTTTTGATTCCATTCTCAGGGGATGTACAGCTGAGTGGAGGTATTTATGCTGGGGAATATGACAGCTCTATAAACTTGCATGGCCCACACAATCTGAACCTTGCCAAACTATAGACCAGCATTATACTATACAGATCGCTCCTTTAGCTCCATGTGCGGTGCTGATTAATTTTACAGCACTACACACCACATGATCTGCAATTAATGGGTTTTGGAATACCCGCAATTTAAGGTGCTCAGCAATTCCTGCTGCACTTAAGGGGTTATGGTAATATTCATTATAAACACACTTGTAGAGAGGCACATGAATATGTCATTCATGGCGTCGACCCCTCCCCTGCATCTATATCATAAGAGCAAGAAGAGTAGGTCATTGATGGCGTTGGCCCCTCCTCCACCACTACACTGGAAATATGAGAAATGGTATTCACTAAAAGCAACCATACCCACCTTACCCTGGAGCAACCGAAGAATAAAGGAACCTGCAAACTTCAAGACGAAATGAACATGCTCTAACTGAAGATGACAAGAGCAAGTGACCTCACTGCCGCACTGACACACAAAGATACAATAGACATGAAGCAGATATGCACTCACCATGAAGAAACACAGATATTAGGCCAAACGTGCATTTAGACATGAAGAATATTACCTGCAACATATAGACATGAAGAACATAACTTAATCAATGTATACGCTGAAACGCAATACAAACGATATAGATATGCAGCTTGCTAAACAGAGAAATGCAATAGTAATGAGTGGCCATCTTGAATAAAATGGAAGGCTAAGCCATGTTAGAGTGACTGGGAAGCATCAACGAAGTCTCGAAGCTGCAGGGATATTCGACTTACTAAATTAGCTGAAATACAGATCTGTGCAGGCCAGATAGTGGCTGCGCAGCCCTCTTCCAAGGTTACTGTAGAAAAGGGAGGTCTGCATGGCTCCGAAGGGAACTCAAACAACCTTCGAAAGCCTGGTGCCCATTAATTAAAAGCTTAATATTGCACTAGGAATGGACCAACCAAGTCTCCAGTAGCCAAAACCGAGAAGGAACACCCACATTAATAGGAGCTAAAATCTTAAGGAAAGCCAATCAGTATGATTCAAAATGTGGTCTCCTCACACGTGACTTATAAATTGGAGAACAGTGTCTATTCGTCAACTGCAGGCACAGACAGGCCCATGCCTTGACTCCCCTCGAATTCGTAGAACAGAGATGCATGACAAGGCCAAGTTCAAAGCGAGAGGCCGTGGCTTGTGGCCTAGGAAATCAGGGATGGCGTGTTATTTAACTGCGAGAAGCAGTTCCTTGATATCTCTCCCCCACCACTATTTTCTGCTCATGTGCTGTGACCTGCCAAGTATTCATGATTGGTAAGACCCATTGCAACTAATCACAACTCTCAAAATGATGCCGCCCTGTAATGTTTGCATTAGCCAATTACCTGTTGTTAAGAGGATGCCTTTCTTACCTTTATCAATTTAGGGGTGGTCCAAGGTGGGGTCATCAGATAGTTATATCCAATGAGAAGACTAACCCATATATAAACTATATGTAGACAATTCCCTTAATCAACCACTCAATCCCGAAGGTTTTTGCAACTTAGATTGTGATATGACATCAATCATGATGTATTTTGTGGTTAAAACCTGATGTTTCATATTGGAGAGCCAGAGAGTTCTGGGGACGTGTGTGCTCATTACTGCCCTGATTTAAATGGATTGTCAATAAAGCAGAACTTTCCCATTTACCTTGATTATTTCTGTTATTGGGCACAGGATTTCTCGGCCTATTTGTTCGCTACCGCTAGAGTCTTCTGGCGCCTCATTACACGCTCAGTAATTATCATCACTGTTCTTGGGAATAAACTGTCCCTAATTCTAATACTTGAGATTATTTGTAGCCATGAGTTAAAAATAAAAAAATAATACAGTTTCTCTTAAAGTGAAATGCTTCATAAATATAGTGATTAATTGTCAGTGGACATATGAGTAAACAAACAATGCATACAAATTCAGTTTTTGACTAGGAGTAGGTGGAGACACTTTTCTTTCACTCTAAAGTGCATTATAGACCTTCACCTGCGTTATCATAATTGACCATGCAAGTATTATGTCTTAAAGTATGACATTTTCACATTTAAAAGATATGCAGTGCAGCAAAGGCACCCCTTCCAACTTCTACGTTACCTCAGTAAAACAGAAAGTACACCCCTACAATGCACCCTGAGACATCATTTCTAACGAAAGTCATCCAAATACGTGGCAAACACATTTTGATTTGTACATGGCAACATTTTATTTTTTATTTGTGATTTTTGAATAGTGCTGAATTACAGCTTTTGGTAGCTTAAAAGCACTGTGAGTAAAGGAGGTATGGATAAAATGGCTCTGTTTCTATTAGGGGAAGAGCGGCCCTGCCGCAGACACCACCATTCACATGGGGAACATCCTCTTTCTTCTAAGTCTGCTTCTCACCTATCTACTTCTATTTTGTCCTCGTCACTTGTGGTTCTTCAGATGTAGTAACCATTGACCTAACAGCCAAAAGGTAATGCTCTAGCCTCTGAAAGATGTAGCACGTTAGGTGCATGGGGCGAGAGCAATGCGAGACATAAGCTGAAAGCACAGCTTTCCAGCTTGCTAGAAAACACATAAACCACCCACATTAACCCGGACAGTGGATAGAGGGATTGCCACCCACATGCCTTTTTATTTGGACGTATGCTTGCCTTTTCCTCTGGGAACCCACCTCCACAACATCAATGGCGTCCTTAAAGGGAACCAGGCCTATATACACACTACCCTTGTTTCTAGATACTGTACCTCGCTCCCTCTTTCTGCAAGTTGTGGATCAGTCTGCCCCTTCCAGAAGGTAGCAAAACACCTTGGATATGGTCTAACTATCATTGTTGGTGGCTGAATGAGTGCTGGGTGCCAGGTGCGGAACACCTGGACAAACACTAGCAGATCAACTTGACTGGGTCTTGGGGATACTTAGGACATGATGGCAACAGGTTCAAGGTTAGGTGGGTCTTCGACTGAGGGTGGCGGCAGGGGCTGGGTTTCTTTCTGTAAGTCTCTCCAGACACAAATGAAGCAGAATGTCCTTGAAACATCAGTGGTATTGATGGTCAGTAGGAGGTGTTTGTCCCAGACATTACCAAAGAGATTTTGCTGGTAATGGGAAAGAGTGCATAAAGCTAGTGGGATTTGCAAGTTGATCATCTACAATTCTCATGATATCTGTTGCACAGTTCCTTGAGCACAATTCTACACTAGATCTCGACAATATCATTAACTTTGCTACCAGAACTCCCTCACTTCACACCTACTTCCTCGTATCATCACCAGGCTGAATGGCTTACGATGTAAAACAGGGCCAAGTTTAAATGTCTTCCTTCTCCTAGTCCAGAAATCTATCCATGGTAAGGCACAACAATATCTATCCTCCTCTATCCAACTCTACAACCCTTCTCGTTATCTCTGCTCTGCCTCCTCCACTACCATTGAGGCTCCTCACACCCTCTCTGCTTCCTATCACTTCTACTCCTTTTCTCCTTTTGCTCTACTAGCATGGAATTCTCTTCCCCAGATATACGAGAAACAGCCCACATGGATTTGTTCAAAAGCAAACTAAAAGCCTACCTCCTCACCTCTGCATTACCCTCTTAACCTACCTCTCATCTACCTACTAGCTAACATGTTTCCTTGCCTCTAACCTGCCTCTGTTCCTCACTACCTCGGCCTCCACTCCAATACTGAACCCATCATGGTCACATGCGAGCAGAGCTAGCTGTATCACCTACCTGCACTTACAAATGTGCAATGTTCATTGTCCTTAATCTATGCATGTCTACTTATGTATTGTCCCCGGTGACTGTTCCATTTACTCGCCTCCACAACTTGGCCAGATTGTCCCTCAAACTTACCCCCACTGTAAGAAGCTCACTGCTTCCTGTCAAATCTGATTTCTTATCTATTGTATGTTCCTTTGTGATCAAAAGAGCATTGATCCTCCTGTAAATAAGTAAATAAATAAGTAAATAAATAAATAAATAAAATGTAAAAAGTAAATAAAATACATAGGGCCTCATTACACGGTAGGCGGTAACCATGGCGCTATTAGCACCATGGTTGCCGCCGGTATTTTACTGTGTCCGCCTTGGTGGATGGCGGAATTACCGCCCTACTCCAAGGTGAGCGGGGCAGTAATTCCCCATTCACCAAGGCACTTCCCCATTCCCATTTTTGCCCCCATCGGGCTCAATGGGAATGGGGAAGGCGCTAATTACGGTACCGCAAATTGCGGTACCGTAATGAGCACCAAGGTCCCTTTGCGGCACCCTACTTTAACGGCTGGTAAAACCAGCCCTTAAGGTCGGGTCCTGCAAAGGGAACTCGTAGTAAGGCGGTAAGGGTTTACCAGTACCGGTGCCCTTACCGGTACCGGTAAACCCTTACCGCCTAACGTGTAATGAGGCCCAAAGACATCTAACTTCTTGGTGGTTACAAGGCACTTTTATGACTGCGATAATTGGTCCTTTGGCTAATGTCAGTTAAATTAACCTGAGGTACTACCTACTATGCCTACTAATATATTAAGTATTTGCCATGCAATGTTATGTTAATGCCTACTTTCAAAGCATAACTGCTCCAAAAATGTGCCATTTTATAATGTCTTAATACCATTTATTAAGCACTGCTGAATTATGGTCTACCAGAAACACTGACCCATGTCACCCTTCCATTACCCAACATGCTATGGGGCCATACGAAGAATGGCAGATAAGTGCTCTACAAAGGACACATAACACAACATGTTGCAACAGCAGGGAAGAATGGCACAGTTCTCTGAGTGCTTCGATAATGGAAGAGGGCATACTCTCTGGTTGGTGAAACGACTTGTATAAAGTTTCTAGCAGGGATGTGGAGCTGTCATTATGCCATGGTTAAAATCAATCCTCTCTTTGCACCCTTCACACACCTTCCAATTGGGACAAAGTGGACATGTATACAATGGTCTGAGGAATTAAAGGTCTAAAAGCCATGGCTTTTTTATTTGTATTAATTTATAGGATTGTGTGAATAATTCCATCCTTGAAAGGGCAATCTGCTGATCAGATTTCCCTTGCATAAACTCCATCCCAAAAACACAGTGTATTCCTGTGCTGTGTACCTGTGCCCTGCTGCATCAGTGTAAAGACTGGAGGGGGTGTCTGTACTCCTGCTCTCAATATGGCAGAGGACAGGCACAGAGGACCCCAGCCAAGATCCCAGCAAGAGTGTTGAGTTGTCGGCGTCTCTGTGGTCTTTGGGTGGCGGAAAACCCACCGGCGGATGCACCTCAGTGCGTCGACGGCCTGGCATTCTCCGACGGGATAGGCGGGTGGCGCTGCGGATGAGCGCGATCGTGAATCGAAAGTTCTTAGGCAACGGGAGCACGGCGGCTCCGGTTGGCGACAGCGGTCGTCGACGGTGGCGGACAACAGTCCGGGTGTTTCTCTTTGGGATTCCGCGGCAGTCCCCGTCTCCGGTCGGCAGCCTTTCGTAGGTCTGTCTACCAGGGAGCTTTGGCAAAGATCAGCTGGTGCACGATGGGCTCGCGTAGCTCGGGAAGAGGGCGCTTTACCAGGTCCTCTCTGGGTCAGTCCTTGGAGACACAGCAGCTTTCAGATTGAGAAAGAAGAGCAACAGCAATTCTTCTCTTCCAGCAGGGCTTCAAGGTCAAGCTTCAGTTTCACTTCAGTTACTCCTCGTAGTTTGGACTTCAGCTTCTGAACACGATTCCTAGCAGTGAGAGGTCCCCAGATATACTGTTAATCTCCATTCATTCTTCTGGGTCACACTCAAGCATCCAATCACTTCTAAGGGCATTCAGCAGTCAGTCAGCCAATCAGGCACACAGTGCATTCAGGCCATTCTTCTCTGTCCAGACACTCACAACACAGAATGTGGATTCGGACAAGTACCATGCCATTCAACACTACACAATGCATTCATACCAGTTTTGGGCAGGGCTGTCTCAGTCATTGTCTCAAACACCAGATACCAGACATCCACAACAAGAAGTGTAGATTTGTTACACACTCCATTCACACAGGTCCTACCCACAGGTGTACCCACAACATACAGTCGTTGGGAAGGATCCAGCCAGTCTGGTCGGTACTTCCCTATACTACCATATATGGAACTTCCACCCAACAGCCAGTCAGGGGGATGAGTCAGAGTCAGGGCTTCCCAGGACTTCGGGAAGATCAAGGTAACAGGCAATGGAAGGCAAGAGGCCACGGGGGCCATCTTGTCTCCATCAGGAATTTACCGATTCCAATGACAGGGCCTGGGCATCCCAAAATGGAGGACGCTCAGGGCACCAGTCAATTCAGCACGGAGCTGCCACCAGCCCGTATCCTGCTCTGTGGGTCACACACAGGTGCCCAAAAACATACTCTAGGGGCACAGGGTTGTACCCCCACCCATGGGTGCCATAATGGTATCCCATGGGTCTGTACACCAAACCAAAAGAGAGAGCTGCACTGCAAGGAGTCCCCCATGAACTCCTGCGTGGAAAAAACAACAGAACACACGATAAAAATCAATAAAGGACAAGGACACGGAGGCCCTGTCCATCCGATGAATTTTCAGCTTCATAATCAGTACCCTGACCTGCAGTGCCTGCTTAACCAGTGCCACAAAGCAGGTGCAGAGGTCACAGTCAGTGACAGCCAAGTGTCTTCAGCAAAGGAGCTGCATTTAAGAGATGCACCAATCCAAAATCAGGTGAATATGAATAGCCCACATTGGTGGCAGAGTAATCTCTAAGAATAAGTCATACCTGAGTTAGGACATGGTGCATGGCACTGTTCATAATCATAGGAGTCACATCCAATGAAATATTACCCATGTGCCTGCTCATGTGAGCCAGCTCAGCTTGGAAGATGGTGTGTATTCTGGCAAGACAGGATGGTCTTGCCAAGTGACAGGACAGTAATCGGAATGACCATGCCTATTCTTTGATATCTTTGTAAGGGTAGGTAATGCCACTGCCAGGGACAGCCAGTCCACAGAAAGCTGGCCTGAGCACAGGAATCAAAGGTGCACACCCATTTCAAAGGAGTATCCTCAAACCAGAGTGCTGCATACCAAAAGGGCCTTTGTGTTATGCTCACCTGGTATCCACGGGGACACCACCCAGCCCTGGTTGGATGATTTGCACTCTCGAAGCCTCTCCCGGTCCCTTGGTAAGGCCTCTGGTTAAAGATGGGTTTTAATATTGTAAGAGGTGGATTCTCCGTCTAGCTCCTCGTGGCAGGGGCGTGTAGATGTGGGTGGCGAGCAGGGACCAAGTTACTTCACTGGTGCAAGCCCCCTGTGGGAATCCAGGCCTGTTGCGACTCCGTATGTTTGCTGCCTTACAGTCTTTATATGCAGTTCTTATGTTCCTCTTAGTTCGAATAATAATGTCTTGCTTCTTTCCTTTTAGGTATGGAAAGGTATTTTGGTGTTGTCATGCAGTTTGAAGATGAGCATGGGCCAGTAGGCGAAAGCGCGGTGTGCGCGATGCTGTCCTGTGAGTAATGCACGATGCGCAACGCTGTTTCGCCTTTTATATTGCTAACCTGTGTCTTTTCTCTCCTTGCAGGTTGCGATGTTCCTCACCGAGCACTGTAATGTTCCAGCAATGATACTGACCAGGAGATGACTACCCAGGTAAGAATTGTGTGGCTTTCTTCATTCGGGAGGAAACATGAGTAAACGCTTACTAATGCTGTCTTTCTTTCTTCTCTTTCCAGGTTATGGTATTCCAGGATGCATGCGGAGCCGGATGATGGAGTTTGTACCTTCAGGTGAGCGGAACTGAAGTCAGCGGTGGATTGAAGACAGGATACTGTTCCAGGTAAGTTTCGTTGTGCTCTTTCTCTCTCTGCAGGTCTGCTGTTTGGGTGTGGTGTGGTTTAAATAGTCTCAGGTAAAGTATTCCAGGTAAAATAGTCCCAGGCCTACCACACCCAAAGTAGTCCAGGTAACGTAGTCCCAGGCCTGCCACACCCAAAAGACTGGACCGTATAACTCAGTTCCTTGTAACTGAGCTCTGTGTGTGCCTCCATGTTGGCTGAACCCCCCCAAGTTAAATAGTCCCAAGTAAATAGTCCCATTCTAATGTTGGTCTTCATGATGGTTATGAGCCTGGCGTAGAAGGCGCCAGGACTGACTCCAAGAGAGTCTTGGATGAGTATTTAAGGCCTTTGACCTGGCCCTAAGTGGAAGGCTGACTTGCCAGTGAGGGCCAGGGGCAAGGGTCATGACAGCACTCCCCCCAAGGTCCCTCCCACGATGGCACTTCTGCCTGGTCCTGGTTTGGCTGGGTAATTCTGATGTAACTTTTTATTTAAGCGAGGTGCATGGATGTATTCACCAGGTTCCCATGATCTGTCTTGAGGGCCATATCCCTTCCAATCAACTAAGTAGTATAGTTTGGATCTGGTGTATTTTGAGTATAGGATATCCTTTACTTCAAACTCTGGTTCTCTGTCAACTAATACTGGTTTTGGTGGTGTTCTAACCAGAGTACCGGGTTGTACCGGTTTCAGGAGTGATACGTGAGACACAGGATGAATCTGCATAGTGGGTGGTAGGGCTAATTTAACTGCCACTGGATTTATTATGGATTCAATAGAATAAGAACCCAGATATCGGGGACAAAAGGTCTGAGTCCCTTTTATGGGCACATATTTTGATGCTAACCAGACCTTGTCTCCAATTTGATAGTCGGGGGCTTTACTACGATGTTGGTCAGCACATTTCTTTTGTCTGTTCTTGGCTTGGAGTAAATGTTCTGCTGCTTCTTTGAAGGCCTGGGAAATAGTCGTATGTAGGGTTTTAACCGCTGGCATTTCCAAAGGGGTTGGGAGATCCAATTCTGAAGTACGTGGATGTCTATAGTGTAGAAAGGGGTTTGTCCAGTGCTGGTGTGTATTGAATTATTATAGGCATATTCAGCTATCCATAACAAGTCCTTGCAATTTCTTTCCACTTGATGTAACATGCAACCTAAGTATTGCTCAAGGGTTTGGTTTGTCCTTTCTGTTTGGCCATCTGTTTGAGGATGGTGACTTGTGGATAGTCGAATGTCAATTTGGGCCATTGAACAACATTTCCTCCAGAAGTTGGATATGAAGTGACTACCTCGATCTGAGATCAAGACTGATGGAAAGCCATGTAGCCGTACGATTTCCTCCAGGAATACTTTTGCTAAATTGGATGCATTTGGAAGACCCTTAAAAGGAATAAAGTGTGCCTAGATCTTGTTGAATCCTTGACTGGAAAGTAGATCTGTAATGAAATCAGGGACAATGTGTGCCATGGTGCGGAAAGAATTTTCAATGGTTGGAGAAGACCAGCTGGTTTCTGCTTTTGGGACTTGTTTTGTGCACAAACACTGCAAGATTGGATGCATTGTATGATGTATTTACGCCATGTGGGCCTCCAATAGTTTTATTTTACTTTAGCTAGAGTTTTAGCAATTCCAGAATGACCTTCAATCAGGGAGTTGTGATAACCCTGAATAAACTGCTCTTGTAAATCTTTACTTGGCAAGTAAAGACGGTTCCTAAAATATGGTAACTAGTCTTTAATGGTTTAATGTTCTCCTTCAGTACACCACTCTTGTGAGGAAGTGGGATCCATTAAGAGTTGGATCTTGTTTTGGAGTTCACCCTGTGCCAATGTTGTCATAAGACCCAGGAGTTTGTCTTCTGGAATGATGGCTACTGGATCTGGAGTTATGTATACCTTTTCATCAACACCCATGTGGGACAAGGCGTCAGCCTTTCCGTTTCGGACTCCTGTCCGGTAGGTGATCACATAGTCATATTCAGTGAAGAAAAGAGCCCACTGCATTTGACGGGATGATTGAGTCTTTGCTGTTATTAGGTATTGCAGGTTTCGATGATCAGTTATGACCGTGACAGTAAGTCTAGCACCAAGGAGATAGTGTTACCATGCCTTGAAAGCTGATTTTATAGCCAAGAGTTATTTGTCTGTGATAGCATAGTTGAGTTTGGGAGGTGAGAATTTTCGTGACCAGAAGGCCACAGGGTGTAAAAGGCCAGTTCCTTGGTCCCTTTGTGAGAGACCAGCTCCCATAGCTATGCTAGAGGCATCTGTTTCAACTATATAAGGGAGGTCTGGGTGAGGATGCCGTAGAACTGGAGCAGAAGTAATTTTTTTCTTAAGTTCTTGAAAGGCCTTCTCTGCTTCTTCGGTCCAATGGAACTTTTTATTGTTTTTTCTCAATAGTGATGTAATTGGATACACTATTTGGGAAAAATCTGGGATGAATCGGTAGTAAAAGTTTGCAAAGCCCAACATACTCTGTATTCCTCTAAATGAAGTTGGTGACGGCCAGTTAAGAATGGCATCTACCTTGTGCCTATCCATTCTGATACCTTTTGGTGTGAGGATAAAACCGAGGAACTCCACTTTGGTGACATGAAAAGAGCATTTTTCGAGTTTAGCATACAGTTTATATTGGCGGAATTTAGTAAGGACGGAGCGGACATGCCTGACATGGTCTTCTTTTGTAGCAGAATACACTAAGATGTCATCAATGTAAACCAGGGCGCAAACGTCGATTAACTCCCCCAAAACATAATACATAAAGTACTGGAATGCAGAAAGAGCATCGCAAAGTCCAAAAGGCATTACCTGGTATTCATACATGCCGTATTTGGTACGAAAGGCGATTTTCGATTTGTCTCCTTTCTTCACTCGAACAAGATTGTGCGCCCCCCCTAAGGTCCAGTTTGGTATAGATTTGGGCATCTTTAACTTGATCCAATAATTCGGGAATAAGGAGCAGTGGATAACGGTTTTTTACTGTGATCTGTTTTAATGCGTGATAGTCGATGCAGGTCCTCAAATCTCCTTCCTTCTTTGGTACAAAGAATAAGGGACTGGCTGCCAGTGATTTAGATGGGCGGATATATCCATTTGCCAGGTACTGATCAGGATAAGATTTCAAATGGAGGTTTTCTAGTTCAGTAAGTGCATAAATTCGACCACAAGGAATTTGTGCACCAGGTATGAGGTCGATCTGACAATCGTAGGGCCTGTGCGGTGGTAGAGTATTGGCTTGTTCTTTCTGGAACACGTCTTCAAAATCTTGGTATTCATTTGGTAGAGTAATAGTCACACCTAGTACAATTGCCGCCGTACTGGAAGTAGCAGATGTACATAAGTCTGTTTTCCCCTTTTCTTGGTAATAACAGGTGCAAGCACAATCATCGGAAAAGGCCAACTTCTTGGCACACCAATCTATTAGAGGGTTGTGAGCTACCAACCATGGCATCCCTAAGATTAGTTGAAACTGAGGAGCTTTGATGAGATCGAATGCAATAGATTCTCGGTGTCCATCCTGGCACAGTAGGGTTAGTGCGGCTGTACATTGGGTTACTGGTTCTGAAGCTATTTCTGTCCATCAACAGTAGTAACATTTTCAGTAGTCGACTTAGAGCATAAGGGAAGCCTCATCTCTGCTGCCAGATCTTGGTCTACATAATTCCCAACTGCTCCACTGTCTATGTGTGCTTCGACAGCATGCATCTGAGACGGTTGTTGGTGATTGATCAAAATTACTGGTAATGCAAAGTGTGAGGTCTGTGGCTCATCCTTCTCGCTCGACAAGCGGACCTCTGCGCTTGCCGGGTTTGGTAGTTTTCCGACTCCTTTTTATTATCTCCTTCTCTGTGGCTCCAACAGTTCTCCTTGGTGGTTTCACTGGACATTCTTTGAGGAAGTGGCCTGATTTTCCGCACTATAAGCATAATTGCTGTTGCCTTCTCTTGTCTCTTTCAGTTTTAGTTGAAGGGGACCGTACACGTCTGATTTGCATGGGTTCTACCGTGTTTTCCAATGTACGTGGAACATTATCCTTTGAACGGACATACACAGCTCAAGGGTCTAACCTTATCCGGTCCACTTTACAGTCTTGTAATCTGTGATCTAATTGCACCACAAGGATGATGAATACTCCACAGTCTTTAGGGGGTTTACCACTTGAGCAAGGACATCCTTTAGTTCCCCTCGTAGCCCCCCGATGAAATAGTGTGGTACTTTTTTCCTCAGGCCACCCAGCTTCAACGACTAGTTTGTTAAATGCTGCTATATATGTAAGCAAGTCTTGACTTCCTTGACGGAGTGACAAAAGTTTGTTGTCTAATGCTTGGCCTTGGGTATGACAGAGTTTTTCCATTTCCATCTGGAAACCGCCAAAGTCATGTAACAATGGGTTATCCTGACTTACCAATGGTACCGACTAATCTGCAGCACTGACACTCAGATATGACAAGACAAAAGCAACCCGCGTTTGATCGTTAGGAAAACCCCCAGGTCTGCAAAGGAAATGAAGACGACACTGGTTCATGAATGTTGCGTACTTCTTGGGGTCCCCTGTAAATCATTCAGGTGGAGCTAAAGGAACTGCACCAGGAAGGGTTATTTGTACTGGATTGGTGGAAGAAGTTGGTACAGGTGCTGGCAGAATGTTACCAGGCAATGGGGTCTGTCCTGCCTGTGATTGGAGCAATTGTCTACTTATTTTGTCGGTACGATCCTTAGTAACAATCAAATCCCTCCTAAGAGCGTTGGTTTCTTGCCTGGCTGAATGTACTTCAGCGCGTAATTGTCCCAACAACTGAAATAACTGGTCAGTCTCTGAAGTCTCCATGACGCCCAGGTGGATAATATTATTGAGGCTTTGCATTCTGTTACGCTCACCTGGTATCCACGGGGACGCCACCCAGCCCTGGTTGGATGATTTGCACTCTCGAACCCTCTCCTGGTCCCTTGGTAAGACCTCTGGTTAAAGATGGGTCTTCATATTGTAAGAGGTGGATTCTCCGTCCTGCTCCTCGTGGCAGGGGCGTGTAGATGTGGGGGACGAGAAGCGACCAAGTTACTTCACTGGTGCAAGTCACCTGTGGGAATCCGGGTCTGCTGCGACTCCGTAGGTTTGCTGCTTTACAGTCTTTATATGCAGTTCTTATGTTCCTCTTAGTCGAATAATAATGTCTTGCTTCTTTCCTTTTAGGTATGGAAAGGTATTTTGGTGTTGTCATGCAGTTTGAAGATGAGCATGGGCCGGTAGGTGAAAGCGCGGTGTGCGCGATGCTGTCCGGTGAGTAAGGCGCAATGCGCGGTGCTGTTTCGCCTTTTATATTGCTAACCTGTGTCTTTTCTCTCCCTGCAGGTTGCGATGTTCCTCGCCGAGCGTTGTAATGTTCCAGCAATGATACTGACCAGGAGATGACTACCCAGGTAAGAATTGTGTGGCTTTCTTCATTCAGGAGGAAACGTGAGTAAACGCTTACTAATGCTGTCTTTCTTTCTCCTCTTTCCAGGTTATGGTATTCCAGGATGCATGCGGTGCCGGATGATGGAGTTTGTACCTTCAGGTGAGTGGAACTGAAGTCAGCGGTGGATTGAAGACAGGATACTGTTCCAGGTAAGTTTTGTTGTGTTCTTTCTCTCTCTGCAGGTCTTTGGTTTCAGGTAAGCTGGCATCAAAGATCTGGACACAGTGAGCGTTACGCTGCCCACAGCAGAATAACACAAAGCATGTTCTGATGTTTGGGTGTGGTTTAAATAGTCTCAGGTAAAGTAGTCCAGGTAAAATAGTCTCAGGCCTGCCCCACCCAAAGTAGTCCAGGTAAAGTAGTCCCAGGCCTGCCACACCCAAGAGACTAGACCGCATAGCTCAGTTCCTTGTAACTGAGCTAGGTGTGTGCCTCCATGTTGGCTGAACCCCCCCAAGTTAAATAGTCCCAAGTAAATAGTCCCATTCTAATGTTGGTCTTCATGATGGTTATGAGCCTGGCACCAAAGGCGCCAGGACTGACTCCAAGAGAGTCATGGATGAGGTTTAAGGCCTATGACCTGGCCCTAACTGGAAGGCTGACTTGCCAGTGAGGGCCAGGGGCAAGGGTCATGACACTTTGATCCTATTGAGAAGGGAAAGGTTGGGCTTAGTTTATACATTAAGTGTTCTGTACAGTTGGAGAAGATTCCACCATCGTTTTTCTCTCTGCCTCGCTCTATCCTCCTTGTCCCTTCCACTCAACACTTATTTCTAGTACTCAAACTACAGTGCCTTCATCTAGCATCCGCTTGATGCTGTATGGTGCCCTTGCTGAGACCATCATCTGCTAAGCTCAAATCGTCCACTCGACACTAGTACCCAACTCAAACCACTGGAGAGTCACCTGCTGACTCAACCAAGGGATTACGCCACAACTCACCCTTGAACTGCTGCTTTGCCAAATCGCACACAGGAGCAATAGACTCACCGCTTCGAACCATCAAGTCCGGCGACTCGAACTGCTGGAACGTCACTAATCGACCCTTCGCAGCAGTTATAATCCGGCGTGACCCAGCTTAACCTTGAACAGATCCAGGTGAGGGTCCGAACCTGATTCGCTGAAAGTCACCTTCAAATAGCATAGAGTTATGCATGCGAACCTGCTCGATGCCCACTTTCTGCGGTTGACCTGCCAAAGACCTGAAACAAGGTAGTATCGATCAATAACTGCCCCCTTGGTCCATTTTGGACCATAGAGACTGGTTAGGTGTGGTTCATAATTTGCCTATCACCAATGTCTTCATACTCAGATTGCTACATTCTTCTGTCAGTTGTATCGTCTCTGTCCTTTCCACAAGGGGTGGGTTTTGTACAGTCTTTTCTATTTAGTTTTCTTGAAGATGGTGTGTTCAATGAAGCATATACATTTTTATAGAACCTTGATTAAACCTTCCGTTTATTTTGGACGGTGTTACTGTGTTGTTTGGGTCACTACTGGATCATGTTCACTTCCCTCTTTAAAGCATAGCCTTCCCTCAGCCCACTTTACCACAAAAGGCAAATGAGATATATCTCCTAACTGTTTCTGTTTTACCTTTATTATTGTGTTGGTTCTTAGTTTGTAGAAGTGTGAATAGCCTCTCCTCACTCTTGTACTCTTGTAGGGCTGAATCCAATGCTCTCCAGTAATGTTAACAAATATAGAATAACGAAAAACATGTTTAAGAAACCCAACATATCGAAAAGCACTGAATTCTTAGTAAAAATAATGTTTATGTTTATGTTTATGTTTATTATTTCTATTGCGCACCAGGTACCCAAAGGCTTAAGGGCGCATACAAACAAAGAAGCAAACAATACAAACAATTCATAGAACAAGAACAAGAATGGGCAAAAGGGAAGTGTGTCATAAACACAGTACAAAACGAGCCACAGGAAAACATAACGTAGAAAACCGGCTAAAACCGCATAAGTGATCACATAATCAGATAACAACCAGTAGATCCCCTAGGCATATATTTACATAGTCTTAGTAATGTATGGGGTAAAAGATTAAAACAGGTGGGGAGGGGGTTGGGGTGCAGTTATAAACTTAGGGAAACAGGGGAGCCCCCCCCACTTTAAAAAAAAACAATTCAGTATTTGTTAATAATTTTACAATAATGTGGCTGCTCCCACCGCACACCCCTCCTTCCCCGACTCCTGAACTAAAACAGTCCTAAAGACCTCTCTTAACTATTCTCTTTGCTTCGCCCTCCTCCTGTGGAGGAAGTGCTTGTTGCAGACACATGGGTAGGGCGCTCACATGAAGCATAGTGTGCGGGGACGAACAAAGGTGTGGACAAAACTTTGTGTGTTTATAAATATATGTTTGTGAATACATGCTAGCGAGGAATTGTGTGTATATCTGTATTTCTATCAGTGCGATCAAGGTACGTGTGTGTGTGTGTCAAACCAACAAATAAACAGCCCCATAGATCACCATTTCTAAGTTCTTCATATCCATGGCTTTGGTGGGGCCCAGGAGGACAGTTAATGTGGAGTAGTGGTTATAGAAAGTGCATTATTATTTGATGGTTTAGAATTCGAATCCTGTAATTAGCACTTTAAAATGTCTTTCTTATTAATAATAATAAAAAGTTTCAATTATTTCATTTGAGTTCTTACAATATGTTCCCGGAATGAAACCCATGATCAGGGCTCGAGTCCTAAGAAAAAATAAGCATTGGTAATGTCAATAGTTTAGGCTTTTGTGTAGGCATGAGAAATGCACTTGCCAGGTACAGTCATAGTGGTATTACCTGGGCATCTAATAGCAGTGCCTGGCAAAAGCTTAATACTTATACACAAGCCAAAACTGTTGGATTTACCAATGCTTCTTTTCAACAGGACTTCAGTGAAGGACACGCAGGTTGCTTATAAATCAAGTGGCTGTAGGCAGGCCTGAGAAGACATTTATATTACACCAGTAGTGGGTTTATAACCCCAATTAAGTAATTAACTCTCAGAAGACTGCTTTGAAAAAACACTTGCAGGCACTTTGAGTTTAAAGTTTGATGGTAAGGCTTGATTAAAGTGAGCCCAAAGAGTTCCCATGAGGAGATGTTTTAGGCAGGGAGGGCAGGCATGGGTGGGAATGCCCGTAGGGATCAGCATGGCTATGGGGAGTCAATGGGTGGGCACATAACCAAACAACACCTACAGGCTGTGTCCCTCCGCATTTGCCATTCCTGCATATCTACACTCTAATGCAATAGTTTATGCATATAGGTGTTGCAAGCAACACCTAATAGCCCAAACTAAAAAGTGAGGGGACTCTGGAGCACATTGCGAGGTGTCATCATGGGGCGTCAAACTGAAATATGCAAATTCCGTTGAGCTTGTCATTCCCAAGAGAACAGATCTTTAACTGGCTGAACTTAACGTGGCGAAACTTGTATTGTGTTGTAGCATTTATTATCAAATGTTCTTTGAAAACGTGGGAAACTAAGATTGATTCCATTCCAGGCTCAGAAACCCTACTTATTAATTAAAATTGCTATTAGCGCAGAAACCACTTTGAATGTTCTTTTACTTTACAGAGCTCCTTCAGCGGACCCCACCTTCCCCACTTCTTTAAACAGTCTATCACTCTCCTTTCTGACACCTAATACAAAACTGGTTCTGCTAGGAGATTTTAACCGTTGGCTGGGGAGCGACTCGGACAAAACAGCAAAGGCAATGGAGAACACCCTTGATGCCTTAGGCTTTGCCCATCATGTTAGAACTGCTACACACATTAAGGGTCACACATTGGATTGGATATCCTTAATGTTCCTGTAACTAATGTAGATGTACAACCATGTCCATGGTCAGACCACTTCAGTATCGGTTTTCAATCTAAAGTGGAATCCTTTAGGACCAAATTTTCTCTCCCTAAATTATTTATTACCAGCAGAAATCGTAAAAACTTGAACAAAGAGGCGCTATTTCCCTGGGCTCAATCCTTGAATACCGATATAGGTAAATTAAAGGATCTAGATGCTATGTCGGATATGTTTGCAAACTCTCTGAAAACAGTGACTGACAAGCTTGCCCCCATTAAAAACAAAAGAAAGAGAATTGATCATAATAATAACTGGTTCTCTAAGGAGTTATCAGAACTAAAATTCAAGAAAAATAAACTCTATCATGTATGGAGAAATGATAAATCCATCAATATCTTAAAACTGTATAAAAGTTGTGCTGCAAATTTAAAAAAAAAGAGGTTATATCAGCTAAAAAGGAGGCATTGAATGAGAGGATTACCAATGCCACATCAGACTGCAAGGAGCTGTTTAAAATTTTAAAAGAACAAACTTAGACGCCAAGACCTTCACCATCCCCGATTATTAAAAATAAGGCTTGGTGTACAGAAATTCAATTAGCTATGCTATAATAAAAGATCAAAGAAACCATAGAGACCAAAAAACTCTCCTTCAATATATTAGAACAGCAAGAGAAGATCACACATTCCCCGGCTAAAGACAAAGACCAACCTATATTTAGATTCTAGCCCATATCTGAAGAGGAATTGGCAAAAAACATTAGCCAACTTAAGAGTACAAGTTGTAAAGGCGATCCATGCTCGGCTATCATAATTAAGGAATGCCTACCCACTCTAATACCAGCTCTTACAAAATTTGTTAAGGCCTCATTTGAGTCGAAGGTAGTGTCTGCTAATCTGAAAAATGCATGGATTACACCTCTATTAAAAAAGCCCAACCTATGCCCACTCACCGCTTCTAATTATAGGCCTATTACCAATACTGCCTTATTCTTTAAAATATTAGATCGGGTGGCGTACAATCAGATTTCTTTATTCATGCAACAGAATCAAATTCTACATAACTATCAATCAGAATTCCGCGCAAATCACGGCACGGAAACAGCGCTTCTTGCCCTTAAATTCTATCTCATTCAGGGAATGGATAAAGGTCAGATTGCCTTATTGATGATTTTAGACCTTTCCGCAGCATTTGACCTGGTGGACCATTCGATCTTATCCACCAGGTTAAGAGAAAATGCATCTTTTTCTGAAGAGGCCATTCAATGGATATCATCCTTCCTAAAGGATAGGCAAATCAGAGTTGCCAGCGAATTGGCAGAAGCTGATCCCATGCTTCTATTGTACGGAGTCCCACAGGGAGCATGCGTCTCTCCGTGTTTCTATAACACCTTCATGATCCCCTTCATCCAGATGCTGTAAGGGGAAGGGATCGTGTTTCCCAACTACTCGGATGACACGCAATGCATCCTACCTATTTCAGGAATATTTGAAAAGGATGAAGTTTTCATTAATGTCATCTATTCGAAAATTCAAAATTGGATGGTGTCCAATGGTTTGGCCCTGAATAGTGCCAAAACTGAACTTCTCCTCATAGGCTCCCTGAGTAAATTGGATAAATTAGGAGCAGAATATAAGAATGTCAACCTGGACAATTGTGTTATCAAAACTTTGTCCAAGGTTAAGACTCTAGGCGTATGTCTGGATAGACATCTAAACATGAAGGCGCAGGTAAATGGCCTCGTCTCGTCAGCCTCCTATTTCCTCAAACTCTTCCACCATCTTCGCCCGCTCATTTCTGAAAGAAATTCAGAAACACTGGCCAGAGCCATTATCGGCTCAAAATTAGACTATGGATGAAGTCTTTTGGTGGGTATCCCCCAGACTGAGATCCATCGCCTTCAGGTAATTCAAATGTGCAGTGAGAGTGGTGAAGGACCTTAGCAAAAGAGATCATGTCTCTGAGGCCAGAAGGAGCCTTCACTGGTTACCGGTTGGAGAAAGAATTTTGTTTAGGCTTCTTGTTATCACTCAAAAATGCATTGTGGGTCAAATGCCATTATATCTGAAGGAAGCCATAATCGTGACGGATAAGGGAAAGTCTCTTAGATCAGAGAACTCAAATATACTTATTGTACCTCGGCATAAGAACAACAAAACAAGGCAGGGGTCTTTTGAAGTAGCGGCTCCCACAGCTTGGAATGCCCTTCCAACTTCAATAAGAATGTTGGTTTCAACAGAGCTTTTTAAAACAAAGCTGAAAGCATTACTTTTCACCTAAAGCTTTGCTAGTTGTGATAACAGAAAGCTCAGAGTTCTGTTGTATGTGTAGTTCTGTTTCGTGTTTGTTAGTCTGCGCCCCTCAGCCTTCGGGTACCAGGTGCGCATTACAAATTTCTTAACATAACATAACATAACATAACATACAAAGCCACTCTGCTGTGAGTATATAAATAAATAAAAATGCGAAAGGGTTCCAAAAGAACTATTCAGCAGATTTGCTGGAGCTGTATAGAAAGGGCTGGCTGGGTTTAGCCCCTCATCTTGCCTGCCCAGAGATTGCATGGCCAAGTGCCTCTATCCATATGAGTATAAGCAATGATGATGTGTCCATTCCTGGCTTTTGAGTATTCCCTCACTGCAACATTCTCCTCTTACACACCGCACACATTTTGTTGGAGGAATACTAAAGGAAGGAGCACAAATTGCTGAATGTGGCAGCTGTTGGGATGCAGACCAGTTTTAAGAAACATTATGGAATTAATAAATAAATCTCTTGGGAATACATGGGGCACAGTGGAGGGTGATGAAGCACATTACAGAGCAGGCAAGAATGGTGCAACGGCAAGTGGGTATAAAGGCAATGACAAGGTGGGGGAATCATCAAGGAGGAAACCTGTTGGCACAGCGCCTAGGTTCAGAACTTTAAAATGCAGCGTCTTATCCTGCCTTCGCCACACGAGGACACACTGTATCTCACCGTTTCTCCACAGCAAGCAAAGCACTCACACAAAGCACATAATTCACCCAGTTCGCTATAATTTCTATGCAGGCATGTGGTGTGCATACATACGTCATTGAACTAGACCATTGGTTTATATTTTCCACTTTTCCTAAGAATTGGTGGTAGGAGACCCCCCAAATCCCCCAAATCCGGACCAGGCAAAATGGAGATGACAACTCGGGGCACTAAAGGAGCCATATTCTGCACTTACTCCAGTCTCCACCTACCGGGTACACTTGGACCTACCCCCCTCCCTGTGACCATCTGTGCACTTGCACGATCCGTACGCATCATGCCTGAAGATCGTCTGTCTGTTCTCCCCTGTCTTCACCCCTCAATTGCACTTGGTAAAACTGCAGAATCACTGTCAGGCCTAGTTGCTGTGTCTCAACTGCTATTTGTACCTTACATACGGCCTGTGCAGACTATTATCATCTCAGAATTTCAAGGGCTCTCAGCGACTGTTGTTTTTTTCCTCATGTTCCTACCCTTCTTGAGCGCTTTGAAACACTTGCCTGTGTATAGACGCTTTATAAATAAACAATACCATGCCATACCATATTTCATGGTTTGCTTTCTCCTGCTATAAGGCAACTGACGTCTTGTAGCACACAGGATATTAAAACTGGAAGCAGATATTTTGACATATAAATTGTATTTCAATAGAATTGCCTGCCCACCAACAGCCATATTGACTTCTCGTTCTGCAGAATACACCATCTGACAGTGCTTACCTCTGTCAGCTGGATAGGGAATACAGTGAGGGTCAGTGGAAGGACAGTGCTTGTCGAAACTGGCGCGTAGGCTGTTGCACCCTGGATTTCAAGGACATTGGGCTGTGAGATTGTAACCATGTCTACGAACCTCCCCTGATTTGTGCAAAAAGGAAGCTCTCCATGTTCATATGTTTCAGCTCTTTATTCATCCGTTCATTCATTTATCCACTCTTCATCCACTCATCTATCTGAATGACTTTAGCTTACAGGACCCTCAATTGGGTAGTCATTTGGGCATTCTTTACGCATAGCATGTCAAGTTGATCAGCCTAAAAGTGTGCTGCAAAATGCATCATTGTCCTATTGGTTACTGGCATATATTGGAGTTCCTATTCGTGCTCACTCTGGCACCCTCACACTGTCTCATTTCCTTCTCATCCTATCTTCTCCTTTCCTTGCAACCCTCATTTCTCTCTCGTTCTTCCTCTCTGACTCCCACACTGTCTTTTACAGTGCTGATATCAGCCTCTCCCGCTCACACATCTGCTCTCTTCGTCGCCTCCTTCCTTTCGACTACCATCTCGCTTTCTCTTCCTCTCAAGCTCTCACCTGTGCATGCATTCTTGAATTTTCTCTCACAACTCCCTCTAGCTAGTGATGACTATTAATGGAAACTACACTGGACATTAGCACACAGCCGAACTACTGGCTTTACCAATGCTTGTTTTCTTTGCATCCTTTGGCTTGACATTCTGCCTTTACATTTGGGAAAGGCAAGTCTGCAAGCGCCAGATACGCATCTATGTAGAAAGGCAGACCTGGGTGAAAAGTTTTTCGGGTAAAACCCCACTGCTATGTTCCAAATATCATTTGCTTTGCACAGCATCTTGCAATGCTCCAAATATTGCCCGCAACCTTCCCCGGTAGCCTGTTTCCAACCACCAAGTATTACTTCCCAGGAAATCCAACAGCCTCACAGGAAACACAAGCTGGATGCAGTTAATTCTCATTAGTGAATTTGAATGCATGAAACTGTCCCGTGAGACACAGAACGAGTTGACCTTGAGCAATATTGTTAATTTCGCAATGGTGCCAATTCCGTCCCACAGAAGCAGTAGAGGTTATTTTAGGGATAAGCCAAAGCAGGGGCAAACCTCCACAATAAGTACGAATGGCCAGTCTGCTGAGACCCCAGAAAGCTTCCCTCTAAGCACACGCATGACCTGGACGTCTCTCAAGAGTCCTGTGGAGAAGGGAGCCTGTCTGACCTTGCATCGGCCAAGCTGACCGGAAGAGCCTTGCTGAGGCACGTGCCATTCTGGTGAGATCCTGTCACTGCTGGACTGCACTAAGAGCAATTGCCAGTGCACATGATGAATACAATGATTTCCTGCCACTCTTCAGTTTTGCATTAAACAAGTTAAGGGGGTGTGCCCAGATGTGTGTCCCAGGTGGCATGTTAGGCATTAGCTTCCTTGTGTTAGAGGTGGAGCTAGGGTGGGGCCATTTTAGGGGAAATGACGTGCGAGGACGGGAAGTCCTCAGTGAGTGAATAAACGGAGTTGATGCACGTTGATAAGTGTGGGCCTCCTTATTCAGCAGCGCGATGAGTGTGGCGTGCGCTGTCGGCAAACTCACACCAGGCCTGCTGTGGCTGGACTACCAAGCTATACCTCACGCACCTGAAGCTATACCTCTGCAATCAAGCAGAGACATATCAGTATTTCCGTTTAGCCTTATCCATGACAGCAAGCATATTGCTGTATTGGAATGGAGTTGGGCTAGTGCCAGCTCTGAAGTTACCGAGGTCTCCCTTCTCACAGCTGGGGGTGAACGCTTGACATACATCATGTAATGTTGTTAAGCGCTTGCGCTTATGCAGCAGGACAATCCTTCAGTAAAAAGCTGTCCCTCTCCTGGCACATGCACTTTTGCTTTTCTAGTTCTTCATCTCCTTTTCTAGATTGTGAATTAATGATCATAACATATCTTAAGACATCACCTGCTCTACACTATCCTACACGTTAGGTTTCTGTCTGATTCTCATATCTTGGACTAAATGGAAATAGCCTCTGCTACTTAAATTATCTGGGCCAGTGCCTAACTCTTGAGCACATCTGGACCAACTCCAAATAATTTGTGCCAAATAACTTAAAATTCATTTGGGATATTGAGACTATCACTAACAACTTGGTGATGGCACTCAAACCTGCTGTCATCAATTAGTGTATCACAGAAAGAGTTAATCTTCCAGGGATCATGCACTCATCCCTCTTGTTAAGTCACTAATCAGTTCAACATCATTATAAATTCCACGAATCAATGATCTTTCAAGAATTCATCTCATCAGTGAATGCAAACCAGTCTGGATAGAAATCACTATTATTGCTAATAAATGTTCCACTAAAAATTATCTCAAAGCGATTTATTTGCATGCAGACATTCTAAACATTTCCTTAACCTCGATCCACCAAGTATAAACACTATGTTGTATCTGCCATGTTAAATGCCCTGTTTGTAAACACTCATTTCATGTATTAGTCTAATAATGCCTGATTGGTTCCCCTGTAACTTTGGAACCATTAGGACAACATCCTGTGATTACCCATGTTTGTAATGGCTGTTCCTTTTTGCTCTTTGTCCTTTTTGCTTTCTCTTCTGCAAATAAGTAAGCTCTGCTGTAACTGCGCCTCGATGCCTAAGGGCCGCTTTTGTGCGCTATATAAATATTTTAAAAATAATAATAAATAAACCATGAATTGCTCGTCAACGCTGTTACTTGCCATCAGCCTCTCCTAAACCAAGACTTGCTTTTCAACCATAAGCAGCTTGCAAACACGTTTTTCTCCAAACTGGGCGTTTTCATAGCTTCAATGTATACCAAAATTAAATGTGCAAATCCAAATGTATAAATAAAATATCACGTTTTTGGCACATGGGAGGAACATCTAAACCTCCACCCACCTTTTTCATGGCTTCTTGGAAGAAACTTCCACGCTCAGCCCAGGATCGCCCACGCTGGTGCTCTGTGCACCTATTGCCCGGAAGCCGGGGCATCACTGTGAAAGTGAGTGACACACTGGTACCACCTCACAGGGTTTTGGGGTGGAAGCTGGAGGGTGAGGAGCACCTTCCGGACATGTCTGCCATGCAGGCGCTCAGAGTACCCGATATAAAGTATCCAGCTCTGCTGGCAACTGAAAACAAAATGAAAACCCCCCTACCTGTTAGGTTCTGGCACATGCCTGAATACCAGTCAGGACAGCATCCCTGCGTCCTTTGCCCCCATGGGGATGCGGTGTCTCGCCTTTTTGGTCTTCTGGGGATTAAATGTGATCAGCAGAGCTCCTCTGAAGGTAATAATCGGAACGAAAATGAAAAGTGCGTGCAGTCCTCCCAGCACATGTTTTACTGGTTCCGTCAAGCCAGCAGGACCGGTCGGCCTGCTTTCGCGCCAATGACAAATTCCGCAAAACTTCCGATCTCTCTGCAAAACAGGCCATCCTTCGCCCTCCAAACATTTATAGTGAAGCTCACCGCGAAAGAGACCATGCTTAGTTACCACACCACAACGTGTGTTAATAAAAGAGTTGCCATGGAGAACGTTCATGACGTGTGTTAATAAAAGAGTTGCCATGGAGAACGTTCATGACGTGTGTTAATAAAAGAGTTGCCATGGAGAACGTTCATGACGTGTGTTAATAAAAGAGTTGCCATGGAGAACGTTCATGTACAGTTTTTTACAGAGAAATACACAAGTTGAGCCCATAGAAAATTATGAACACCTGGCCTATTGTATTATATTATTATTAAAATGCCTTCTTAAACGGACTTTACGTGCCTCACCCATGTGCCTGTAAAAATTATAATTGTATCCAAATAGTGTTTTTATATAAAATGATTTTCCAAAGGTGCAAGGAGACAGGAGGAATTAAAAACAAGCATTGACAAAGCCAATAGATCTGGCTGTGTGTGTGTGTAGGGGCGTAAAGCCTCCACGGGATAGACAACCATGAGCAAAGCCAATGGTGTTGCCTTTTGCTATTGTTCATTGAATTTTCCATGCATAGGCATGAATGTGCTGGCGCATAATGAACGGGTCCAGCTCTGCGAGTAGGCAAGCTAGAGAGACGGTCATCACATGCCAATCAGTACGTGAGCTGTTCATCTCTGCTGGCTGATTGCATACAATCAGCAGCTGAGGCACAAAGCTTGTAGCTCAGACAGCATCCTACGGAAGCCAATAAAACCGTTTTGATTTCTGTTGCCATCCAGCATGGCATCATCAGGAATGTTCATAAATATCTTCAAGCCCCAATAGCATGGGCCATACACCATATCCCACAGAACGGTGTAACTTCTAACAATATGTTTACTACAGGGCTCAAAAGTAGGACTTTACCACTCCAGACATACATGATATATGAGAACGCACATAGGAGGTCTTGTACTGTTTGCTATCGCTTCCGGCACAATGAGAATACTGAACTGTACCAAGACTGCACCAGTTTCCAGGAATGCCCATGGAAAGAGGACTTCAAAATAAAAAACACATACTAGTTACAAAATATGCCCATTACTGCCCAAGAATATCTGAGCAGAATTCATGCCATATCAATTTCCTCTGCAGCAACTGACACAGCTGGTCAACTCAGTCCTCAAACTTAATGACAGTGCTTTTGTTTCACGCCTACCCCAAACCCTTCAACCAAAGGAAGTCCCCAGTTTCGAAATGTTGAAATACCACACGCAGATCCATATGCAGGCTTAGAGGCTACTCAACATGTGAAGCATCACAGAATAGATTACATCAAATGTTATGTTTTCAGCATCCATCCACCCAACAAACTTTCCATGCAGTTGTTTTTTTGTTCCTTCTTTGCCTTTTTTTGCATTATTTCCACCCCGACCAACACAACAGTTCAAATGAGTGGAAAAGGAAGAGAGAACAAGCAAGAGGGACAGACTGAGAAAAACTAAGACATATGGAGGGATAAAATAAGAAATTATGAAGTTAAACAGGGAGTGAGGGAGTGTGTGACTGATTGATTGTGTCTGAGAGTCAGCCTGACTAGGATAAAGGAGAATGACAAGAACGGAGGAACGGGATAAACAAGGGGACAGATGAAGGAGAGATGAAGGAGAGGGACAGGAATGAAGGAGAGGGACTGAGACGAAGGTTTGGGATGATGGAGCACTGGGACTAAGTACAGAGGAGAGGGACAAGGATGAAGGCAAGGGCTAATGGACTAAGAGTAAGGACTATTACCACAGATGAAGGACTAGGGCGAAGGGCTAAGGACAAATACTAGAACACAATAACCTCTTTTGGGTGCTATTGTAGGTAAATGTTCTAGATACAGCGCTTTGGCAAAATTTCTATATAAAAACAAATCAACAAAGGACTAGGACTAAGGATGAATGGCAAAGAATACGATGAAGGACACATTATAAAGATGAAGGACTAGAACCAAACACTAGGACTGAGGACAAAGGACAAGAACTAAGGATGGAGGACTAGGACTAAACACAAAGGATTTAGGATGAAGGTCTATGATGAAGGATGAAGTATTAGGATGAAAGATGAAGTACTGGGATGAAGGATGAAGGTCTAGGATGAAGGATGAAGGACTAGGATGAAGGATGAAGTACTAGGATGAAGGATGAAGGATGAAGGGCTAGGATGAAGGATGAAGGACTAGGATGAAGGATGATGGACCAAGACAAAAGACAAAAGACTCGGATGAAGGACTATAACTAATGACTAGGACAAAAGACTAGAATGCAAGAGTAGGACCAAAGACTATGATGACTCTATGGATCTAACACTAGCAGTGAGGACTGTGATGACGCCAATGATTAAGGACTAGGACGAAGGAGAAGGACGAAGAAATAGAAGAAAGAATGGTGAATGGAAGGATACAAAAAATTAAGAATCTGTGATGCAGCTGTTGTATGTCAAAAGCATTGCCACTTTCCATGCCAACAAAATATTCTGCTTCTCAACACCCTTTCTGTTCTCATTCCTCTCTGTAGAAATGTTTAGGTCACAAGGTGGTACTAAATAGCCACCATATGAGCTAATGGAGAAAAGGCTTAACCTATACATATACAAAGCCTGGAATATTAGTTTTCCCAGTGCCTATTATTAGTGCCTATTATTGTATATTCACCCTTCAAGAGAATTTACAATGCTTCCAGTTCATAACATCTCCCATATAGTGATACTCTGTTTGCTCTGCAGCTTTATTTGCATTTTAATACTCTGACCAGAAATGACCATGCTTCAGAAATCAGCCCGATCGAATGTGCCTATCCATGGGTATCTCCTGTTTGGTGTAGACACTGCTGCTTTCTTTCTGTAAATCATGTTATAATTTCACAGAGGATGGAATATAAAGGTTTGAGTGGAGAGGGTTTCATAACTCAAGGTATCACCTTTGAATGTCATCATAATGGTAGCATAACCCGAGACACATAACACAATGTAATGTAAAGTAATACACATAGAGATATTCAGATGTATAAAGGAGAAAACAAGTATGATATGTAGAGGGCTGTTTCAATGAGTACTCATTTTGTATAATGAAACAGCAGAAGGCACAATGAAACCGATAATATAGCTTACATAAACAGAACTAAAATCAAAATATGTCCAATTCAATGTTATGTTACAGGACAAACTCACAATTTAAAATATTATGTTATTGCTCTTTTGTACTCAACCTAAGGGATGTAAAATAATAGTTAAACTCAGTCCTGTTGATCCTTGGTGGGGTTTGAGATTCGTATAAGCTGTATAGCTTTTGTGCAGTCTCACTGACCTATATCAAGTCCTTAAACCAATCTGCAGATATCGATGGAGCACTCATCATCCAACACATGGTAATTTTACAACTTGCTAAGAGGAGAGTAGTTGTTATAGATTTTGATTTCAAGGATCAGCTTGGTCCCTGTGAATCTCTTCCTTTATAATCCTAGCCACATTATCCCGTAATTCATTTCAGGATCTTATTGTACAAATCAGAATAATTATAGGAGCACTTCAGGCAAATATGTGCCCTGGAGTTACCAATTTTATGTTTCCTGTATGGGCTATACTATACTTATATGCATATATTTAAAGTCGACCAATGAAAGTCTAGGGCTCATTGACATATATGTAGTAAGTGAAACAATCTTCATCTTTTTTAAATCATTTTTTTATTTGTGAACTTGGTTATAACAAAAACCTTTAGCACCCAGAAAACATTCAATATTATATATTCATAGATCAGATCACCATCACACAATCTTAGTTATAATTAATGAGTCCTATCCTGATACAATAAAACAAATCCTTAACAAATCCTTAATAAAAGTTAATAATGCAATCGGGATACATAAAATACAAATATACAAGTATCATTCAATGCTTCCTCTAACACAAGTAAATATACAAATCAATTGATACACAAGATACTTCTGCAATAAAGTAGCTGTGCCTCCTTCCCTAATATTAATATGTAGAAAAAACCCTTGCACTTAGGGCTTGTGATTAATACCCGTAAGAGATTAAAGTGCAGGTGCGAAACATCTCAATGCCTCCTTCTTGCTATTAAATGTGGCTGACGTGATAACCAGAGACTCTGCCCCAAATATACAGCTCCAAAATTGGTCTGTCAAAATCGATTCCTCCTTACCTATCAGACTATGATAACCCTTTAGATGATATACTTTCAGAAACGGACACGAGGTAAGAACGTGACGACTGGTCTCTATCGATAGATTAGATAATCGGTATAGCCTTTCGTTATATTGAAGATTCAACCAGCCGCCAGTATATTCTCATGTAGGCAGGATATTAAATCAAAGATAACTGATGAATCGTCTCAGATTAACCAGACACAATTTGGTGAAGTAGGTGCATGGGAGATTCAGCCAAAAACTTTGGGTGCAATATTCATGATATCTTTTCTTAACTGATAATTTATCCACGTTGTCGGTTTTGTCCCAATCTCTTGTTTAATGTTTTAGAAGCGGATGGGCATTGGGCTAATCTATAGCCAGATTCAAAGATATACCTATATTACCAAGATGGGTCAATGCTGTGATTCATAATTCCTGAAGGAAAGAATTGGGGCTCTCCCTCGAATAGTGGGATGCAAGAAGTCCCAATAAAGAAATAGCTGACAATGCTGTAGCAGCCATAAGGATCAAATTGAAAGGAGTCCTTTTCTTAACCCCTCAATGCCTCCACAGATACAGCACTTGGTACACCCAGCATAGATCATAGTATCTTTCCCGCTGTTTTTCCCATCCAAGAAACATAGCGTGTGGAGAGTACTACCAGACCATGAGGCACTCGCGGGATGATACTAGCGAGGTAAATGGTAATCAAACCCTCCATGTTATATACTCCTTTTTTGGCTACAAACCTTTTTATAAGAAGCCACTTTTTTAACACTTTAGGTATGACACAATTTTCATAAAAAGTGAGTGCAGGGCTAGATTGAATTGGCACACCCAAGAATAGGTAGCTCTCTACCATTTCCAGGGCCATATGATCTATTTTCCAGTTGTTTGGTGATTTTTTAGTGGTTCTGCTTCTAATAACTATGGTTTTAGAAATGTAAATGTTCATGGTATTGGTAGAGGTATAGGTGGAGAGTGCATCAATGGGGTGCTGTAGTCTTATAGGAGTGTGGTCGAGGAGAACGGTGTCATCAGCGTAACCTAACCATGGGACGGGTACGCCTCCGATCAAAGGAGGAAAGTTTCAAGCAAGCCTTGTTTCCTTATCCATATCAAAGACATGTAAATTGAATAACAGGGGTGCGAGTATGCTGTTTGAGTCCCAGGTTCGTAGCAAAGGGCAGGGTAATAGCACCCTCCTGATTTACTCGAATTATGACAGAGGTGTTAGTGTACATAGTTTCTATGTAATAGAGTAACAAGGGATCGATTCCCCACGGGCTCTTAACGTGCTCCACAGTAAAGGGCGTGATACAGAATCAAATGCCTTTGAGAAAACGATAAAACAGAAATAGAACTTCCTGTTCGCTTGTCTCAAAACCTCTGCCTTAGAGTGGTGGAGGGCACAGATGTTGTGTATGGTACTATGTACTTTTCTAAATCACGTTTGGAATCTTTTCCTCTGCCAATTTTCTACATTTTATTAGGATAATGGAAGGAAATATTTTGGAATTGTAGCAAGCATGGCCAGAAGCCTATAGTTGCACGGGTCAAGCCTGTCCCCCTTTTTAAAGAAGGGGATCAGGAATGATTCTCTCCAACTAGTAGGAACAGTGACACTCACTAAGATACATTGAGAATGCTGCTATAAAATGGATGCCCAGAAGTTCAGATTGGCATTTATGACTACATTAGAAATGCAATCAGGACCCACTGCCCCCCGCAAGAACTCTTCAGTGTCTTAATTATTTCCAGAATATCACTACTTTTGAAACCAGAGACAATTTCTGCCACTTGGGTACAAGTAACATCCTCAGAGACAGTTAACTTACTTTTGGAATATAATTCAGAAACGGATATAGGATTACGCTCCTGAGGGGCATCGCCTGTGAGGAACTTCCTCTAGGAAGACCGAAATGTCTTATTGTCGTTGCCCCTCAGCAAGCCAAACATGGATTTCCAATTGGCATTGCTGGTGGAATGTTTGTGCTGCCGAAATCAGTTCTTGTAGTGGGTCGATTGAGAGGCCATTTGTGCCACTCTATCTCCACTCAACATCAGGAAGTTCCCTTTGATAGCGGCCTTAGCTCTACGGAATACTTTTTTTCATTGATGAATCATATTATCGAATGGCCGCCTGTTAAGATTACTATGAAGTTGCCTCTTGGTGTTCATATGTAATCGGCCAATAAGAATTTCCATCATACCTCTTAGATCCCAGTAATTAGCGGCCAGCTAATGTTCCAGCTGAAAATCGTCAGAACAGATGAATACATTAAATGTATTTATAATAGTGTCCGACCAGTGATGCGATTGCCCTGGGCATTCACATAGATATTCAGGCTAATTCGATAAATATTTTGAGTATAAACCAGGGATTGGGTGGAATATAAAAGTGTGTGATCACTGAGCGCTGTATGATGGATGGACAAAGGGCTACAGCACCTCGAATGCCCAACGTCAGCATAAACAGAATAAAGGCATCAGTGGGCTTTTCCATTAGTCCAAGGGTCCTGGACCTTATTCAAATATCTCAAATAAAAAATATGTACAAATTGCCCCCAACCACACTTCACCTCGAGACCCTGAGCAGGCAGGAGGCCCCTCCCCGACTTCGCCACACTTCGCCTCGAGACCCCGGGCGGGCAGGAGCCCCCTCCCCGACTTCAGCCACTTCAGCCTGCAGTACCACAGACACAAGCCGACAGAGTGATCCTTTGCTACTCAACAGCTGATGCCTCCGGAGCAGGATGGATTGACGAACTTCTCCACGTGCCTAAACATATCTGCCTAATCAGTTTCTATCACATATCATCTACGTGATACAGACAAAAGGTGAGCCTGTTCTCCTTTCACCCATATTCCTGAGACGGGGAAAAATTGTATGCAGTATAACCAGAAGGATCCTGTCCTCGCTTTGCCTGTCTATAAGATGGACACCGCTGACAGTGTTTAAAGGAGGCTGGTGTTCCGTTGCTAAGCAATGCTTCTGTTTTTTGTCCCACAACCCCCCACCAGCAGGCGGAAGCTGGCCCTACAACGCAAAGGCCCACAGCAACAAGGCCTGTTCTGCGCCTGTTACACGCTGAAACGTGTGCTGTTGCCTCCAGTGCCTACATCTACTCAGTACAAGGTACGTCCACTTATAATAGGGGGCACATGCACCCAGGACCAATCCACCATGTCTATGGCATCTCAGACTTGTGTATCAACTCACAGACTATTAATCAGCTGTGACCCATGAGTGGGGCTCCCAGCCACTGCCTGATTACTGTTGCATTGTCTTAGCTGGTGAGCACCCTGCTGCCGCCCTAATCTTATGCTCTGCTGTTACTTGTGAGTGCCCAGCCGCTGCCTAATTATTGTTGCCCTGTCTTAGCTGGTGAGCACACCGCCACTCACCTCCAGTATTACATTACACTCCTCCCAAGGAAAAGCATTGTGCTTCTCCACACACATCATGCAGCACACAAGCAAGATCCTCCACAAACCTTTCCACTACCACCAGCCCTTTGTCACACTAGTCTGTGCCATAACAATCTCCCTCACTATACTGAATCTACCCGCAAACTACTCCATCTTCACCTTCCCAGTCTCACAGTACCTCACCTCCCATACCTCTCCCAATACTCCATTCCACCTTCCCACACGATCATGCAAAAACACCAAGATCCACACACAACCAACACACTCTCCACACAATACCCCTCCTCCCCTCCCAGCAGGCACACTAGACTCAGAGCACGTACTCTTACACCAGAACACACATGCCACCCTGCCCCCACCATTCTGCGCGATCTCCGTTTAGGCTCTCGATTCACTCTCAAACTCTCTCCTCACATCAGACACTCTCACACTCCCAATCACACATCCAGGCCCAGCCAAACACACCACCTCGCTAACACTCACCCCACCATCCACACATCTAGCCCCATCAATACCACCAAAAACACAACCATACAGCCGTCCCATCTAAAATGTGCCCTCCTCAACGTCAGATCACTCACTGCTCACGCCTTAGAAATAAACGATCTCCAAATCAATCACAACATTGACATACTAGCCGCTACCGAAACTTGGCTGCATGATGCATCCGGCCCCGCCATCACCCTAGCACTCCCAGAAGGATACCCCATCCTTAGAGCAGATAGACCAGCTCGCTTAGGAGGAGGTGTAGCCCTCATATTCAGAGAAACTCTCTCCCTCAGACGCATCAGCCACTCCTGGCAGAGCAACTCTGACATGCTCTCTGTGAAGCTCTCTCTGTCTCTAAACTGCACCATCAATATACACACACTATATCGCCCCCCTGGACTCCCATCAGATTTTCAAGGACACCTAACTCACCTACTCAGCAACAATATCAAATGATCCACTAGGACTCTCCTTCTTGAAGACATGAACCTAGGACTCAATGACCCAAAGACAAAGCTGCCGCCTCCCTTGCCAAAGAATTGAACGACCTAGGTTTCATACAAAAAATCTCCACCCCTACACATAATGAAGGCTGCACCCTCGACTGGGTCACTGACCACAATTGTCTTACCACCATCACCTCAAACACAGCTCTACCATGGACTGACCACAAACTCATTGAATTCACCTTGCCTACTACGTCAAGTTCAAAAAACCTACACCCGCACCGCCCACACTAGCCAGAAGCTCCAAAAAACTTTCCTCAGACAATCTACGCCCTTATCTGAACATCCCCGCACTTGCACACCCCTTCTCAGATGACCCAAACATCTTAGCAAACATCTACAAAGACACCTTATCCAATGCCATTAACGCCATAGCACCATTGAAAACAAAAAAGAAAAAAAACGCTTAACTCAAACTCATGGTTCACTGAAGAATTACAATCCATGCACTCTCGTAAGAGGGAGGCTTTAAAAAAATGGCAAACCAACCCCAGCGATAATACCAGGAACTGTTTCAACCTACTCTCCAAACAATATAAAGATGCTATCACTAATGCCAAAGCTAATGCCTTTAATACCCGAATTAAAAATGCCAACTCACAATCCATAGAAATCTTTACTATATTTAAGGAACTTACCTCTCCTTCTATAACACCAGATGAGATCATCAAAGATGAAGCCTGGTGTGCCAGTATCCAGGCTGTCATGCTGAAAAAAATCAATCTTCTGCAAAAAAAAGGGCCACCACAATGCACTACTTATCTCTTCAGGGGTCAATCAGCCACAATCCACTCCTCCCTCCAACAAACCACTCTTCGCCTTTAGAGACATCTCCGAACTCGAAGTCATTAACATTCTCAAAAACCTAAAACCTTTAATGTATAAAGGAGACACAACTGCCCCCCGAAATTCATCCAGGAATGCGCAGATAGCCTTGCCCCTCTACTTACAGCCTTCTTCAATGCCTCTTTCAGAACCAGCATTATCCCTGCATGGGTTCGCCCACTCCTCAAAACACCCACACTAGACCCCTCCCAACTTAACAACTACTGACCAATAACCACAGTACCTTTCCTCCTCAAGATTTTGGACAAAGCGGCCCACTGCCAAATCCAACAATTCCTTGAAGATAACTCCATCCTCGGAATCAGAAAATCCGGTTTCCGCAGAGGACATGGCACTGAAACTGCCTTGGTAGATCTAAAAAACAAAATCACACAAATCATGGATACGGGAAAACCAGCCCTCCTACTACTCCTAGATCTCTTGGCTGTGTTCGATTTGATTGACCATAAGACTCTCACCTCTCACCTCACCCAATCGACCAACTTCACCAAGGAAGCAGCGCTCGGGGTCACATCCTTCTTGGAGGATAGAGCCATGAAGGTTTTCTCCAACATTGCCAACGCAGCCCCTACCACCATCCACTGTGGAGTCCCACAGGGATCATGCTCGGCACCCACTCTCTACAACTTGTTTACCAAGCCTCTATTCGATAAGCTTGACGCCTTGGGTATCGCGTACATCAACTACACAGACAATACCCAGGTACTCCTACCACTCTCCGGGATATACCTCAAAGATGCCGAAGCACTTCACCCAATCTACTCTACCATCGAGACATGGATGGCGGCCAATGGCCTCTGCCTCAATGTGGAGAAGACTGAAATTATCAGACTAGTTCTAAAAACCACTCTAGCCAAACTAGACAAATCATACTCCAACTTCATCATTGACAACACCACCATCCCTGTGTCCACCACTGTTAAGACTCTAGGAGTTCACATAGACTCTACACTATCCATGACAAAACAGGTCAGCACCATCTCTTCGGCTTCAGCACACACAACGAAACTTATAAATGCAATAAAACCCTACCTGTCCAAACCCAACTGCCTATCCATAGCCAGAGCCACCATCGGTGGCAAACACGACTATTGTAACGACCTCCTAGCAGGTGCTACTGCCAAAAACATAAACTGACTCCAAATCACCCAAAATAATGCGTTAAGAGCAGCACTCAGCATCCCCAAAAGAGATCACATTACCCAAGCCAGAAAAGAAGCCCACTGGCTCCCAGTAAAAGAACATGCACACCGCCACTCACCTCCAGTATTACATTACACTCCTCCCAAGGAAAAGCATTGTGCTTCTCCACACACATCATGCAGCACACAAGCAAGATCCTCCACAAACCTTTCCACTACCACCAGCCCTTTGTCACACTAGTCTGTGCCATAACAATCTCCCTCACTATACTGAATCTACCCGCAAACTACTCCATCTTCACCTTCCCAGTCTCACAGTACCTCACCTCCCATACCTCTCCCAATACTCCATTCCACCTTCCCACACGATCATGCAAAAACACCAAGATCCACACACAACCAACACACTCTCCACACAATACCCCTCCTCCCCTCCCAGCAGGCACACTAGACTCAGAGCACGTACTCTTACACCAGAACACACATGCCACCCTGCCCCCACCATTCTGCGCGATCTCCGTTTAGGCTCTCGATTCACTCTCAAACTCTCTCCTCACATCAGACACTCTCACACTCCCAATCACACATCCAGGCCCAGCCAAACACACCACCTCGCTAACACTCACCCCACCATCCACACATCTAGCCCCATCAATACCACCAAAAACACAACCATACAGCCGTCCCATCTAAAATGTGCCCTCCTCAACGTCAGATCACTCACTGCTCACGCCTTAGAAATAAATGATCTCCAAATCAATCACAACATTGACATACTAGCCGCTACCGAAACTTGGCTGCATGATGCATCCGGCCCCGCCATCACCCTAGCACTCCCAGAAGGATACCCCATCCTTAGAGCAGATAGACCAGCTCGCTTAGGAGGAGGTGTAGCCCTCATATTCAGAGAAACTCTCTCCCTCAGACGCATCAGCCACTCCTGGCAGAGCAACTCTGACATGCTCTCTGTGAAGCTCTCTCTGTCTCTAAACTGCACCATCAATATACACACACTATATCGCCCCCCTGGACTCCCATCAGATTTTCAAGGACACCTAACTCACCTACTCAGCAACAATATCAAATGATCCACTAGGACTCTCCTTCTTGAAGACATGAACCTAGGACTCAATGACCCAAAGACAAAGCTGCCGCCTCCCTTGCCAAAGAATTGAACGACCTAGGTTTCATACAAAAAATCTCCACCCCTACACATAATGAAGGCTGCACCCTCGACTGGGTCACTGACCACAATTGTCTTACCACCATCACCTCAAACACAGCTCTACCATGGACTGACCACAAACTCATTGAATTCACCTTGCCTACTACGTCAAGTTCAAAAAACCTACACCCGCACCGCCCACACTAGCCAGAAGCTCCAAAAAACTTTCCTCAGACAATCTACGCCCTTATCTGAACATCCCCGCACTTGCACACCCCTTCTCAGATGACCCAAACATCTTAGCAAACATCTACAAAGACACCTTATCCAATGCCATTAACGCCATAGCACCATTGAAAACAAAAAAGAAAAAAAACGCTTAACTCAAACTCATGGTTCACTGAAGAATTACAATCCATGCACTCTCGTAAGAGGGAGGCTTTAAAAAAATGGCAAACCAACCCCAGCGATAATACCAGGAACTGTTTCAACCTACTCTCCAAACAATATAAAGATGCTATCACTAATGCCAAAGCTAATGCCTTTAATACCCGAATTAAAAATGCCAACTCACAATCCATAGAAATCTTTACTATATTTAAGGAACTTACCTCTCCTTCTATAACACCAGATGAGATCATCAAAGATGAAGCCTGGTGTGCCAGTATCCAGGCTGTCATGCTGAAAAAAATCAATCTTCTGCAAAAAAAAGGGCCACCACAATGCACTACTTATCTCTTCAGGGGTCAATCAGCCACAATCCACTCCTCCCTCCAACAAACCACTCTTCGCCTTTAGAGACATCTCCGAACTCGAAGTCATTAACATTCTCAAAAACCTAAAACCTTTAATGTATAAAGGAGACACAACTGCCCCCCGAAACTCATCCAGGAATGCGCAGATAGCCTTGCCCCTCTACTTACAGCCTTCTTCAATGCCTCTTTCAGAACCAGCATTATCCCTGCATGGGTTCGCCCACTCCTCAAAACACCCACACTAGACCCCTCCCAACTTAACAACTACTGACCAATAACCACAGTACCTTTCCTCCTCAAGATTTTGGACAAAGCGGCCCACTGCCAAATCCAACAATTCCTTGAAGATAACTCCATCCTCGGAATCAGAAAATCCGGTTTCCGCAGAGGACATGGCACTGAAACTGCCTTGGTAGATCTAAAAAACAAAATCACACAAATCATGGATACGGGAAAACCAGCCCTCCTACTACTCCTAGATCTCTTGGCTGTGTTCGATTTGATTGACCATAAGACTCTCACCTCTCACCTCACCCAATCGACCAACTTCACCAAGGAAGCAGCGCTCGGGGTCACATCCTTCTTGGAGGATAGAGCCATGAAGGTTTTCTCCAACATTGCCAACGCAGCCCCTACCACCATCCACTGTGGAGTCCCACAGGGATCATGCTCGGCACCCACTCTCTACAACTTGTTTACCAAGCCTCTATTCGATAAGCTTGACGCCTTGGGTATCGCGTACATCAACTACACAGACAATACCCAGGTACTCCTACCACTCTCCGGGATATACCTCAAAGATGCCGAAGCACTTCACCCAATCTACTCTACCATCGAGACATGGATGGCGGCCAATGGCCTCTGCCTCAATGTGGAGAAGACTGAAATTATCAGACTAGTTCTAAAAACCACTCTAGCCAAACTAGACAAATCATACTCCAACTTCATCATTGACAACACCACCATCCCTGTGTCCACCACTGTTAAGACTCTAGGAGTTCACATAGACTCTACACTATCCATGACAAAACAGGTCAGCACCATCTCTTCGGCTTCAGCACACACAACGAAACTTATAAATGCAATAAAACCCTACCTGTCCAAACCCAACTGCCTATCCATAGCCAGAGCCACCATCGGTGGCAAACACGACTATTGTAACGACCTCCTAGCAGGTGCTACTGCCAAAAACATAAACTGACTCCAAATCACCCAAAATAATGCGTTAAGAGCAGCACTCAGCATCCCCAAAAGAGATCACATTACCCAAGCCAGAAAAGAAGCCCACTGGCTCCCAGTAAAAGAACATATCACTTTCAAAATCCTCACCCTTACCCACAAATGCCTCTCCCACACCGCACCATCATATCTATCAAACACTATCACTAAAACCTCCTCTACACAACCAGTCAGGACTCGCTACTCTAACCTAATTGACACCCCCCACATACATAAAGCAAGAGCGGGTGGGTTAAGTTTCCGCTGCTTAGCCGCTAGGCCTGGAACTCTATACCTGCCGACATTAGAGCTGAAAACTCGCTCATTGCCTTCCGCAAAAAACGAAAATTCCCCCCTTTTCAGTTAATCACACTCCAGCACTGCCAAATCTCTATAGAACTGCTACTTAGAATGACCATCTTTAATTCTTGTAAATGTGTCTGTAACCAGTTTTATTAACTATCATAAATGTTAATCATGTACAATTTCTGCAACTAAGAAAATCAACTGTCTGTGACTAGCGCCACGATGCCTTCGGGCTGTTGTGCGCTCAACAAATGCGAATAAATAAATAATCCCTCTTATTGACATCATTGTTAATATCCCACGGCTCATCAAGACATCTTTTATCTGTGTGTGCCAATAAATTGAGGGAGTGTAATCACCAGCAATCGTAATCGTAACCATAACCATACCACCCTGGTGAAGGTCATACCAGCGGAGTAATGTTCGTTCAATGATTTTTTCTATGCCTTTAGACGCAAGTCTGGCCAGGGGAACATATACATTTACAATCAAAGTTCAGCAAGCAGGGATGGCAAGATCTTCAAATATAACAGATAATACATAAGGAGACGAAGGCCCTAATGAAAACAACGTCAGATTAAACTGGACCCTAACTCCAATAGCAAGCTCTCCCATCAGGTGACTTCTTTCTTTTTGCGTGGCGGTTACGGCATAATATACTAAATCCATCAATCCATCAATGCTATAGGCCTTTGTCGCCCAGGTTTTCTGCAGGAGAAAAACATCACTTAAAGTGACAAGGGAAAAGCCCAAAGGGTGACTTAAAAAGGAATAGTGGACTTGTGTGTTTCAGCAGAGCCAATTGACTGTCAATACAGTCAGTGCGTCAGCCCAGCGTATCAGGAATCCACAGAGTCACCTCTCTCAGACTCCTGCTTGCTTCCACAGGTTTACCAAAAGAAGCCAGCAGGCTAGATCTTTCCATGGTATGGTTGCTCAACATGACTGTCTTAGTTGGTTGAGTAGGCAGAGGTGGAGAGTCCTGAATAGCTGGCACGCTGATAGTTTGCTTACAGAAAACTGTCAATTGGTAATCCATTGCTTTTAGTTCTATGATTCTCGAACTCAGATGGGCCAGCACAAAGGGAAAGAGAAATTCAATTACTGTCCAAGTTGTTGGACTGTCAAGTTCAGGGAGTCCCACATGGATTAGGTAATCAGAGCCAATTGTTTTCAAGCGAGGAATACTGCGCTGTAATTCCAGTAAAGAGCCACGGTTCAAAAACGGGCTCTCTGCAGTAGGGTTCAACTCTTCTAATTTAGCCCATTTGCCCAGTGGCAGGACCGCCTCCACCACTGATTGCAGCAGCCTTCCTGCGGCAATTTGATCCTGAGAATGTTGTCTTGCCGAGAAAGGCCGAAATGCATTACTATGTAATGCTGATATGGGCGGAGTCCTTGGATTATGCAAGTTTGGCTATATTATAGGGGCCTGAGAAGGTTGTATAAAAGGCGTCATGTTATCTAATGTGGACCTTGGGGCTAATTTGTAATGTTAGGTATCCTTTGTGGATCGGTTAGAGCCGTCCCTTGAACAGAGGTAGACAAGGCTTATGGTCCTGATTGAAGCCATCTGTCCATTGGTCCATGCAAACATACTTGTCACACCGTTACAACCTCCAAAACTCTGGTGACCATAGTTTTACTGGCAGGAGGATGGTCCTTGCTCCTGCATTTGTCGGCAATTTCAGATTCAATATTGTCCAGGAGGCATTGCCTTACGGTTGGCCTGGATATGATTGGTTTTAGGCAACAGGTGCCTTTTGCATCTTCTTTTCCATACACTTTAATAGTGCAGCATTGGGTCTGAAATGGGGCAATCTCTTCCTGGATACTACGTCAGTTCCTACCTCATCTTCCAAATCGGACAATTGGCACTGCAATGCCTCGCTGGTCTGGAGCAAAGCAATGGCGCCGATGATAGAGCGCTGAGAGAGTGAGTTACTTTGGCATTCCACCACAATGATCTGTGCGTCGTATACTCTATGACCTTCGTGAGGCGCTGTTTGGAAAGATTTCCATTTTATGTGTAATTTTCCCTCTAGTTGTGTAGCCCCTTACCTGAGGAGCCCAGCCTTCTGCTACACTCCTCTGGGATTTTCGCTCACTTTTTATGGGAAACTGACATGCCCTTAAGACAGTGAGTACTGGGAGACTTTGTTTCCCTTAGTCCTTTCCAATGTTGCAACTTAACATGTAACAAGTGTACAATGTACCTTCCAGTACAGTGCACCTGGGTCTATTAGTCATTTCCAAAGGCCCTACGTTCTCTCGAAGGATTTTTTAGGAGAGGTGCAGATGTGCCTTGGACAGGGCTGGTGGTAGCTTATAATTTCGTATATTTTAACCCTTTCCTGCAGGTAAACTGCAATGACCGCTTTTGGCACAAACAGGTGGTCTGGCTCCAAAATGGCCGTGCCACAAGGTTCTTTGTCCTGTCCTTTGGCCATCTTGCCCCTTCACCTTCCCCAGGTCAAATCGACCCGGGTCAGTTCTTATTTGGGCATGCATTTTCCCGCAAAGTGCCAAGCTTTCGCTGGCTTCTGCATGCCTTGTATGTGTTCCTCCAGGATGTGGGCTGGGATGTCTGTTCCCAATACACATCATGGGTGCCAGAGAGTCTGGAGTGTTGTGAATGCCTGGGACCACTGTGGTCCATGATTGGTCTATGTAAGGTATGCCTGTATGTGAGCAGATCTCCCATTGGGTCCTATTTGTTTTGGCGCAAAGGAGATTCTGGATAAGAGAAGGCCCCAAACACCAATACCATGTCAATCTCTGGAGTTCTCACTGAACAAAGGATGGGATCCAAGTATCCTGAAACTAAGAAGCTGAGTCGAGGAACCGCTGGTAACCCACTAGAAGGTTTTGCACCCTGAGCTCGCTATCGTCCCGTGGGACCCCTCTGCATCTGGTCATCCTAGAAGGTCTGCGAAGACGCTTCGACCCATTGGAATAGTGGGACCAACTATTCTCGGCACCTTCATCAAACCCTGCAAGTAAGCTCTCTCGGAAGTGTCCCTGGCCCACCAAGTGGGCTGACCATCTTACGCAGACGCTTTGCCCTTATATCGCCGCTGTTTTGAGGAGGCCTTTGAATCTTGGCACGTCGCTAGCTCTATGTTCACGGCACTCTCACACCAAATTTCGTATAATTGGCATTCCCAGGTCTGGAGTAAAGTGAGTGCGTGCGAACCAGAGTATACACGGTTACCGTGTCGCCCAGCCGCTGTGATGAACTTTGCAGGTGTGTTGCATTTGTGCCCCTGAAGCCTGCAAATTGCCGCACTTGAAAATTGCTGCACTTGAACCTGCAACCGAAGTGGACTCGACTGCCGAAGTTTGGTCCGGTGTGCGGCTGGGCTTCGGTGAGTAATCGCAAACCTAACCGGTGGCCTCTAGCGCCTCCATCCATTTTTAGGCACGAGGGCCCCTCTCCTTTCCACTGCTAGTGCAAACTAGCAAACTATTCCCAACTCTTGGAATCGGCTCCGCGCTCAAGTGGAGGCCCTCCTCGAATAGTGGCAACCTATTCTTCATCCCCTCACCCACCTTCCTGAGCTGCTACAGACCCCTGAAAGCCCCCGTTTTGCCCATTTGAACTACCGTGTGCGCCAGCACTGCAAGTACATTTGAGCAATAGGCTCCACTCTTCTTAGGGATTGAACTGCTTCTTAGGAGTGTGTTGGATGCAGAAGGGACTAAAGACTATTTGCACTGCCTGTTTCATTCCCCTTTTAGGTTGTTGACTCATTTCGTGTATTAACCCTTTAGACCCCATTGGTCTTGTATATATGTATTTAGACAAGATTGTGTTGGCTTAATAGTATTACTGTGATTTGATGTGTGTGTTAAAACACAAAGGCCTTGAAAAAAATGTATTTGTATTTTTAATATATATATATATACACCTGACTGGGAGTAGTTTGTAAGTGTCCTTTGCTCTGTGTGCTCATTGAGGTCTTTCAGTCCCCCTCACCCCTCCCCAGACCTAGTCTTGACCGCCGCCAAGCTACCTTGATTGGTCTGGATTGCCCAGAAGGTTACCCTGTTCCAAGAAACTAGGCTGGTCTCCTGAACCTCTGCCCACCAGGTCAGAGTTCAGAAATCCATCTTAACAAATTGGTGTGCAGTGGTGGGATAGGACTTAAGGTATCCAGTGTTGCACACTATTGAAGGCATTTCAGGTTATTCCTACCCAGGACACATATTGACTTTGTAGTGATAACTGTAAAGGCCATAGACCTATCTAATATAATGGAAACAAGTACCTTTATAACCTTAAATGCTTCTAGATCAGAAACATTGAGAAAGATGTGTACTGAGAGGGGTTTACCTGCTCAAGGTCCAGAGAGTCATGGAATGGCAAGAGTTGCAACTCGGTGCCATAGCTTCTGATGAAGGTGCAGAAGGAGGTGGGGCTGCTCCCACTGGCAGAACTGCCAGTTATGTCGCTGCCCTCATTCATAGTGCCCATGAGGATGTGGAAGATGTAAAGTCTAATGTTTCCTCTGCAAGCTCTGATGCTGAGGCCATACTGGAATTCAAGAAACAAGAGCTGCTGTTTAGGCAGAAGGAACTTGAATTTCACATGGCTAAGCTGAAAGTAGAGCAGGCAGAAAAACAGAAAGACAGGGATAACCAATTGGAACTGGCCAAGCTTCAAGTCTCAAATTGATCCAAGGGATCTGGACATGGGTCTGGGTCCTCCTCTCATCCAACATTTCCTAAAGCTCTGCTCAGTGTGTATGATGAGAAGAATGACATTATGGACTGGTTGAACGCATTTGAGTATGCATGTGACGTTCAAGAGGTTGTAAATGCTAATAAGATTGAATGGTTGCTCAAAAGACTACCCCATTCTGGCTGCAGTGCTATTATGGAAATGTCAAAAGCTGAAAGAGTAGCTTTTGCAATGTTAAAGCAAACACTCATCTTAAAGTTTGGAAAGACTCCCGCCAAATACTTGAAGAGGGTTAGAGAGTACAATAAGAAAGAAGGAAGTACTTGGGTGTCACATGTGACTGATTCTTCAAAAAACTTGACTGGCTGGGTTGAAGGCTATAAGGTCTCCACCTTTGTGGGTATGATATGTCTTGTCATGCTTGTACATATTTTTGCATCTTGTTCCCCTGAGCTTAAGCAGCATTTGGCAGATTCAAAGGAGTAATATCCTAAGAAGCTGGCCATTGCAGCAGATTTGTGGGTGTCACACAGAGTGTCCCATAAGGACAAGACTCATCCTTGTAAGCAGGAGAAGGGAAGAAAGTCCAAAGATAAGGAGGGTGGGGGATCTGATAAAACTTCCTCCCAACAGAGCCAGAAAAAGAAAAATAAGGGTAAGTCACAAGAGAACACACAGGGTAGTGGAGGTTATCCTCCAAAACAGAACTCTGGTTACAATAAGCCTCCCTATGTCAACAGACCCAGTGGATCATGTGTGGCTTGTAGAGCAAGTGACCATGTGAAGATGAACCCCAAATGTAAGGTCAAAACCTTGGGGGTCCACTCTGCTAATCTGGCCTTCTCCTCCTATGAGGAAGAAGAGATTACAGGCTTCCTTCTCCTCAGATTCCTTCCCCAGTGGGATGGAATCTGAGGTGGTTTTAGTTTCCCTGGGTTCCTGGCAGCCTAAAGTCTCAGGGGCTTATGCTAGGATTCCGGATAATACCAAGCACTACTTTAAGGACAGTGTGCTGATCAATGGAACAGATACTCCTGCTCTTAGGGATATTGGGTGCAGCAGAACTGTAGTGGATTCTACCTTGGTAGACCCAGAGGAAGTTGCCAGAGCTCCTCTGATGCCCACTAAGTTGGCTGATGGACCACCTCTCAAGTTCCCAGTTATACCTGTAAATCTTACTATAAATGGTACTGTAGTCAGGAATCCAGTGAGCATTCAGAGAGATGTCACAGGAAAGGTCTTGCTGGTAAATTATCTCAGGGCTTTGGGGCTTGTGGGAGATACAGCAGAAAGACCCTGCACAAGGTCACAAATAAGGGCAGCCCTGGCCAAGACCAATGCCACGACCAAGCCAAAGGGGAAACCCAAGGATAAAGGCGTCAAGAAAGACAAAAGAGGGAAAGAGAAGATTCCCCCTAACTCAGCTACCACCGAGGTGGAGGTAGTTGGTCAAACACCTGGGCCTGATGAGGTAGAGGTGTTACATGAAGTATTTGATACAAATGACCATCCTGAACTAAAAGACTTGTTATTCGAAGGTGGTCCTGACAGGGATAAATTCTGTAAGGGCCAACGTGAGTGCCATCTTTGGAAGGCCTAAGGAGACAGGGCTGTTCCCAGCTTGAGGGTGAACCTCCTGGGAAGCATAGCATTTATTGGGAAGGTGGTCTCCTCTACTGTGAGCCTTCAGAGTCTACAGAAGGAGACCAATGAGGTTGGTGGTTCCACTTGCTGTCAGACCTTTCCTCCTGCAGCTGGTGCATGAAGTGCCCTTTGCTGGTCACCTTGTTATCAAGAGAACCAAGCAAAGGTTATCCTTGCATTTCTACTGGCCCAAGATGGGGGTGCAAGTAGAAAGTCACTGCAGGACTTGTGCCACCTGACAGTTATCTGGTAAGAGTGGCACAACAATCCAAGCTCCAATGGTACCACTCCCAGTTATCGGGGTACCATTTGAGAGGGTAGGGATCGACATTGTTGGTCCCCTTGACCCCAAACATACTCAGGGAATAGGTTTATCCTGGTACTGGTCGACCATGCTACCAGGTATCCCGAGGCCATCCCATTGAAGACTGTGACTGCCAAGTCAGTTGCAAAAGTTTTACTTGGCATATGTACTAGGGTTGTCTTCCCTAAAGAAGTTGTGTCTGATAAGGGCAGCAACTTTATGTCAAAGTGTATGAAGGCCATGTGGAAGGAATGTGGTGTCACCTATAAATTGTCATCTGCATATCACCCACAAACCAATGGTCTAGTTGAAAGGTTTAATAAAATCTTGAAAGGCATGATTGGGGCTCTGGCAGAACCCCAAAGAAGAAAATGGGATCTTCTGTTACCATGCTTACTGTTTTCCTATAGCGAGGTACCACAGGAGGGTGTTGGCTTCAGCCCCTTCGAGCTTCGGTTTGGTCACCTTGTGAGGGGACCCTTGGCCATAGTCAAGGAGGGATGGGAGATGCCCACTCCCCCCATTACTACCAACGTAGTAGACTATGTGTTAGGGCACAGAAAAAGGATGGTACTCCTGATGGGTGTGGCTAGTGAGAAACTGAAGGCAGGGCAAGCACTGGTGAAACACTGGTATGAGCAGAAGGCTTCCCTCATCAATTTTACACCTGGTCAGCGAGTCCTGATCATGAATCCTATAAGGCCTAGAGCTTTACAGGACAAATGGCCAGGCCCTTACACAGTGGAGAAGTCACTGGGTGAGGTCAACTATTTAGTGGACCTTGGAAGGGCTGGTCAGGCTCCAAAAGTGTTCATGTAAATAGGCTGAAGGCTTTCATCCCAAGAGTTGAAATCGCTGCACTGCTACTAGCTTCAGATGTTGAGGAAGAGGAGTCCGAACGTCTCCCTGACCTGTTCCAGGGCAGTCCTTCAGACAGCTCCATTGAGGGTGTCCAAGTGGCCCCTCATCTCTCTGCTGATCAACAAGCAGAGGTGAAATGTTTGCTGAGGCAATTTTTCCCCTTGTTCTCACAGTCTCCTGGTTTGACACCTTGGTGCAAACATGACATCGACATAGGAGACAGTGTACCTACCAAAAGTAGGGGATACAGGATGTCAGACAAAGTAAGGTCTTACATTAAGACAGAGGTCAACAGAATGTTGGATCTTGGGGTGATTGAACCCTCTGGTAGTCCTTGGTCCAGCCCTGTGGCTTTGGTTCCAAAGGCAGGTACCTCTGAGTTGAGCTTCTGTGTGGATTACAGGGCTCTGAATGCTGTCAACAAGACAGATGCACACCCCTTGCCTAGAACAGATGAGCTGGTGGATACTTTGGGTGCCTCCAAATACCTCAGCACATTTGACCTCACTGCAGGCTATTGGCAAACAGCTCTTGCAGAACATGCCAAGGAGAAGACATCTTTATCAACACAAAAGGGTCTTTACCAGTTCAGGGTAAGGCATTTTGGGTTGAAGAATGCCCCTGCCACTTTCCAGAGGCTTGTGAACCATGTCCTTAATGGGTTGGATGAATTTTATCTAGCATATCTAGATGACATAGCAGTTTTCAGTGCCACCTGGGAGGATCATGTGAAGCACGTCAAGATTGTGTTGCAGGCTCTTCAGAAGGCCCACTTGACCATCAATGCCAGTAAGTGCCAGGTTGGACAAGGATCAGTGGCCTACCTTGGACATGAAGTAGGCCGAGGGAGGATACAGCCTCTGCCCAGTAAAGTACAAGCAGTACAAGACTGGCCTACCCTCACTACTCAGACCCAAGTCAAAGCCTTTTTAAGACTCACTGGGTACTACAGAAATTTCATGGCACACTATGGCACCATAGCTGCCCCTCTGACTGCTCTCACCACTCCTAAGAAAGCTAAGAAGGTAACTTGGTCTGAAGAGTGTGGAAAGGCCTGCAATGGCTTAAAAGACTCCTTGTTCCAGGCCCCTGTTCTCAAGTCCCCTGATTACCAAAGACCTTTTTATTGTGCAGCCAGATGTCTCTGACACTGGGATAGGAGCTGTACTATCACAAGTATATGAGAAGGGTAAGGAACACCCTATTGGCTTCATTAGTCACCAGCTTAAGGACAGAGAGCTCAGATGGTCCACAGTAGAGAAAGAATGTGTCTCTGTTGTGTGGGCCCTACGGAAGCTGAGGCCCTACCTCAATGAGACCCACTTCCCTGTGCAAACTGACCATAAGCCCTTAAAGTGGCTAATGAACATGAAGGGAGAGAATCCAAAGTTGCTCAGGTGGTCCATAAATCTGCAAGGCTTTGACTTCACTATTGAGCATAGGCCAGGTGTCCAAGATAGCATTGCTGATGGGTTGCCCAGAATGTTTAACCAACCTGAACATGAGACTCATCCAGGGGTGGATTAATTCCCCCTGTCCTTGGTCTGGGGTGGGGGGGCGAGTGTTAGGAAAGATTTCCATTTTATGTGTAATTTTCCCTCCAGTTGTGTACCCCCCAACGTTTTGCTAATGTTAAACAATATAGTCTGACTTTACCAGAGGAGCCCAGCCTTCTGCTGCACTCCTCTGGGCTTTTTGTTCACTTATTATGGGGGAAACTGACATGCCCTTAAGATAGTCAGTACTGGCAGACTTTGTTTCCCTTAGTCCTTTCCAATGTTGCAACTTTTCTGCAACATGTAACAAGTGTACAATGTACCTTCCGGTACAGTGCACTAGGGTCTATTAGTCATTTCCAAAGGCCCTAGATACTCTCAAAGGATTTTTTAGGAGAAGTGCAGATGTGCCTTGGACGGGGCTGCTGGCAGCTTATCATTTCGAATATTTTTACTCTGTCCTGCCAAGTAAACCATGATTACTGCATTTGGCACGAACAGGTGGCCTGGCTCCAAAATGGCCATGCCACAAGGTTCTTTGTCCTGTCCTTTGGCCATCTTGCCCCTTCAACTTCCCCAGGTCGAGTCGACCCGGGTCAGTCCTTATTTGGGCATGCATTTTCCCGCGTAGCGACAAGCTTTTGCAGGATTCTGCATGCCTTGTGTGTGTGCCTCCAGGATGTGGGCTGGGATGTTTGTTCCCAATACACATCCTGGGTGCCAGAGAGTCTGGAGTGTTGTGAATGCATGGGACCACTGTGGTCCGTGATTGGTCCACGTATGGTATGCCTGTATGTGAGCAGATCTCCCATTGGGTCCTCTTTGTTTTGGCGTGTAGGAGATTCTGGATAGGAGAAGGCCCCAAACACCCATACCATGTCAATCTCTGGAGTTCTCACTGAACGAAGGATAGGATCCAAGTATCCTGAAACTAAGAAGCTGAGTCGAGGAACCGCTGGTGACCCGCTGGAAAGTTTGGCACCCTGAGCCCGCTGTCGTCCCGTGGGACCCCTCTGTACCTGGTCATCCTAGAAGGTCTGCGAAGATGCTTTCACCCATTAGAATAGTGGGAACAACTATTCTCGGCACCTTCATCAAACCCTACAAGTAAGCTATCTCGGATGTGTCCCTGGGCCAACCAGTGGGCTGACCAGCTTACGCAGACTCTTTGACCTGATACCGCCGCCGTTTTGAGGAGGCCCTTGAAACTTGGTATGTCGCTATCTCTCTGTTCACCCCACTTTCACACCGAATTTCGTACACTTGGCATTCGTGGTCTGGAGTAAAGTGAGAGCATCCGAACTGGAGTTTACGCAGTTACTGTGTCGTCCAGCCATGCTGACAAACTTTGCAGGTGCGCTGTATTTGTGCCCCTCTTGCCCCTGAAGCCTGATGCAGTTAAACTGGCCTGATCCATCCACCAGGAGCGGAGAAATCACCACTGTCTCATTTGGGAATCATTGCTGTATCTTCGTCATTGAAAGCCGCAGAGCCGCCAAATTGCTGCACTTGAACCTGCAACCGAAGTGGACTCGACTGCCGATGTTTGGTCCAGAGTGCACCAGAGGTTGGTGAGTAATCGCAACCCTAACCGGTGGCCTCTAGCGCATCCATACAATTTTACACACCAGTGGCCCCTGAAGACCCCTCTCCTTTCCACTGCTAGTGCAAACTATTCCCAACTCTTGGAATCGACTCTGCCCTCAAGTGGAGGCCCTCCTTGAATAGTGGGAACCTATTCTTCATCGCCTCACCCACCTTTCTGAGCTGCTACAGACCCCTGATGAGCCCCCGTTTTGCCCATTTGAACTACCGCGTGCACCAGCAGTTCAAGTACATTTGAGCAATAGGCTCCACTCTTCTTAGGGATTGGACTGCCTCTTAGTTAGGAGTGTGTTGGATGCAGAAGGGACTAAAGACTATTTGTACTGCCTTTTTCATTCCCCTTTTAGGTTGTGGACTCATTCGTGCATTAAACCTTTAGCCACGATTGGTCTTGTATATATGTATTTAGATAAGATTGTGTTGGCTTAATAGTATTACTGTGATTTGATTTGTGTGTTGAAACTCAAAGGCCTTGAAATAAATGTATTTGTATTTTTAATATATAGAACAAGATAAATTCCCTATTAGGGAACTCCTGTCCCCTGCACACTATCTAGGGCTATGTAGCCAAGTATTTATAGATAAACCATTAGATATTCATTCCATTTCTTGAGTAAATTTTAGACATGACATAGGGCCTGATCACGACTTTGGTGGTAATGCCAGTGGTATTACCAGGAACAGGGTAAGCAGATTTCCTGTCACAATTACCACTAGGTTTTAAACCTTATTTTCGAAGGTTACCAAGGGGGTAGGAGAATAATTCACTATTGAGGTGTGTTTTCAATAGTATTTAACCTACAATCCATTGAGTTGTTTTACCAATAGTTAACAACCATAAATATTAGATATATAAATATATATCTAAAAACTTTGTTTTGAGAGCTACCTATTTTATCATATGTTGAATGATTCTAACATTTGGTCTTTTTTCCTCTTATGTGATGACAACTTTGGTCAAACTTTGATGATGTCAAATTCAAGTTACTTTTGCTTTTGCAACAATGTATGGGAATGTTGAAAACAATCATGTTTGTATTTTCAATCTAATTTACAATTTTTAATTTTCCTTACTAGATTTAAAGTTTGACTTTCATAATACAGCCCCTGAAGAAGAGAACCTATCTCGAATCGCATTGGGCAACTTAATTCGGACCAATAAATCCTGAATAAATCAAAAATCATGTCACAAGTTGTTTTTTGTACAAAAGTGAAAAATTAAAAAGCTATTGTTACTAAACTTGATGATCAGACTATGTCATGTCTAAAATCTACTCAAGAGATAGAATGAATATCTAATGGTTTATCTATAAATACTTGGCTACATAGCCCCAGATAGTGTGCAGGGGACGGGTGTTCCCTAATAGGGAACTTATCTTGTTCTCACTTTGTCCACAGCCCATATGCCAGGGTTGTTATCTTTCTCCCCCGCACCTTTACTTTACTTAACAATTATTTAATTCTAAATTATTCAAAAAAAGTTAATGTACACTTTAGAGTGCCTGGTGCTAACTCATATCTGGTTATTTTTAATATATATACACCTGACTGGGAGTAATTTGTAAGTGTCCTTTGCTCTGTGTGCTCATTGAGATCTTTCAGTCACCCTCACCACTCCTGAGACCTAGTCTTGACCCCCGCCAAGCTACCTTGATTGGTCTGGCTTGTCCAGAAGGTTACCCTGTTCCAAGAAAATAGGCTGGCCTCCTGAACCTCTGCCCACCAGGTCAGAGTCAGAAATCCATCTTAACAGGTGCTGATGGCAAAACAGAGTCTGTGGGTTTATTTTGCCGCCCATCTTCCCCAGGATAACTATCAGGCATTGCATCCACTACTCTGGCCAGGATTATTTTAAGATCCTGCTGTTCAAAGCGCGAACAAAGCATCTACTGTCGAAGCTACAGCATTCAATGTAGTGGTAGCAAACACCTCCTCCTCCATGGATTCCTCAGTAGATTGCATAGTAGAATCCTCTTTATTGTCACTCTCGGAGGAGCCTGACGAAGATACCAATTTAACTAAGTCAGGGCTGACTGGTAGATTGGCTCCAATGACGTTATCATAACACACAGACAAATTCATTGGCAGACCGTGGGCGCCCGAGTTTCTTTGTAGCCCCAAGCAGAGATTGAGTAAGGAATTATTATTGTCTATAGAAGATATACCTCAAGTGGGCTTCTCAGAACTTTTTTCGGTATTGCGGGGCGATTGAAGAATGCAGCCAATATTTCTTCCTCCTTCAATACCCCATTGCACGGCAGCAAAGAAGCCTCTAATTTTCAACTGTGTTTCCATTGCACAGTGGATTGTATATTTCTTGGGTGGCAGGTGCCATTCACAGGGTCGCTTGTGGCAGGTGACAGATACACCACAGAGGCCATATTTACGAGGTTTTGTAGTTTTGATAGTTAACTAAAGGTCACAATAACAACTTTTCAGTTCAGAATTAGGCACTCACCAGGGATGTGTCACGTCCTTCTCCCCGCATGTAACGCTCACCTGACTCCCACGGAGGCGCTGGTCTAGTCTGGGTTGCTGTGGCCTCTTTGAGCGTGATGCGCAGAACTCGGAACACCGACTGAACAGGACCCTCAAATCTTGCTTGTCTGGCCCGTAGGAATATCCTTCTGCAGATGAGAAAGGGGATTAACAGTCTGCAGAATAGTGTGCTTGCTCCCCCTTGCCCCCTTCGTTCTTCTCTAACTTCCTCCGAAATTCCCGGTTGAAGCTCACCTTATGGTTTGAAAGGATGAACTCTCCATCCTGCTTCTGGTGCAGGGGAGCGTGTTTGTCCAGTTACTTCACTGGTTTTCAGAATGGCGCTGGCAAAATCCACTTGACTTTTCCGAGCGGAACGCCGTAAGTATGAAGATTACAAAATTTCAAGTGTAGAGCCTCCTTTTCTGTTGCCTTCCTAACCTGTGATCTGTCCTTTATTTCAGGTGCATAATGAAGGCGATGCGTTGAGGGATTGAATTACCGATGGTAAACTCAGGTGAGTTAGCGATGGGGGTGATCCCTCTTAATGTCTTTATATTCCTCCAGTAATGTCTTTTGTCCTTTCCCCATAGGGGCCGGGGTGCGGTACCTGCCAACGAAGCGGTGCCAACCCGAAATGAGGAATGGTCCACCAACAGAAGACCGGTAAGTGTTATGGCGGAAAATTAGGTTTTCCTCATATGTTCCTTCGCAAAGATGTGGCGACCGGTGCAGACAGTCGCAGTGGAGCCAGAAGAACTCCCGAGGACAGGTGAGTGAAGCGCGGCGCTGCAGTGAGCAAAGCGGTGCTTTTAAATGAAAGTCTTTTCTCAGGAATGCTGGCGTGAAGGTTCCGGATGCAGGTAAGAAGTTTGATAAAATTCTTGGTTTTCACCTTTCTCTTCTCTTCTTTCCTTACAGGTGTTCCAGGATCGAGGGGGGCGTGGCTGGAGACCAGATGCAGGAGCAGACACGGTGAGCGTTCAGCTGCTTGGATGCAGAACAACGCGAAGCGTGAGCTACTGTCTGGGCGTGGCTTAAATAGCCCCCAAAGTAGTTCCAGGTAAGTATCCTTCCCTGGCCACGCCCGAGTGGCAAAATAGTCCCAATAAAAAATAGTCCCTTGCAGGTCTCAGGGAGGCCTGAATATTGCTGCATGGTCTGCATCAGGTAAGTGCACAAAACACCTTCCTTTATGAGCCTGGCGCCTATGGCGCCAGGACTGATGTCCAACATGAGCCTGGCGCCAACGGCGCCAGGACAGAGTCCAAAGAGCCCCTATAAGGGGCCGCTGGGCTTTTACCCGGGGGCATGATGCCTGCTCCCGGGGGTGCTGGGCCTGGCCTGGTGCTCCGGGGGTAGGTATCATGACAGCACTCCCCCCCAAGGCCCCTCCCAAGGTCGTTCCCTCTGGAGGTTTCAGTTTGTTTGGGAAATTCCGATGGAACCTTTTTACCAGCCGAGGTGCATGTACGTGTTCGCTGGGTTCCCAAGACCTTTCCTAAGGCCCGTACCCTTTCCAATCAATTTGATAGAAAAGTTTTGATTTTGAGATCTTAGAATCCAAAATGTTCTTCACCTCGAATTCAGGCTCCCCATCTATCTGGATTGGTTCTGGTGGCTTTATTAATCTGGTTCCTGGTTGCACTGGTTTCAAAAGTGACACATGAAAAACGGGGTGAATCCGCATGTTAGCTGGTAGATCGAGCTTGACTGCCACTGGGTTAATTATAGCTTTGATCGAGTAAGGGCCCAAATACCTTGGATTAAAAGTTTGAGGTCCCTTGAGCAATAAATGTTTGGTAGCCAACCATACTTGATCCCCTATTTGTTATGGAGGCACCTCACTCCGATGAAGATCCGCATTCTTTTTGTATTTCCCTTTCGCTTGTTGCAAATGTGCAGTTGCATCCTTGAAGGCTTGAGTTATCGTGGAATGCAAATGGTCCACTGCGGGCATTTCAAGGCTCATAGGTGAGTCCAGGTCTGAAGTACGAGGGTGATGTCCATATAGGGTATAAATGGGGCTTTGTCCAGTTCCAGAGTGTACCGAGTTATTGTATGCATATTCGGCCACCCATAAAATATCCTTCCAATTACCCTCCGATTGGTGCAACATACATCATAGGTATTGTTCAAGGGTCTGGTTCGTTCTCGCCGTCTGACCATCGGTCTGTGGGTGGTGGCTGGTTGAGAGTCTTACGTCGATTTGTGCCAGTTGACAACACTTTCTCCAAAAATGAGAAATAAACTGGCTTCCCCGGTCGGAGACTAGTATGGGGGGGAATCCATGCAAACAGATGATATTTTCGAGGAATTCCTTGGCTAGGACAGAAGCTGAAGGTAATCCTTTCAACGGAATAAAATGGGCCATCTTGGAAAATAAATCCACCACAACCAGAATAGTATTGTACCCATTACAAGGGGGCAGGTCCGTGATAAAATCTAGTGACAAGGTGTGCCAAGGTGCTGGTGGAATGTCTAAAGGCTGAAGAAGACCGGCGGGTTTTGTCTTTTGGCCTTTGTTTTGGGCGCAAACTCCACAGGACATCACGAAAGATTTAATATCCTTTCGCCAGGAAGGCCACCAGAATTGTCGTTTAATTTTTTCCTCAGTTTTGGCAATGCCAGGATGTCCTTCCATCAGGGTATCATGATGACGGGAAATAACTAGTTCTTGCAATTCCTTTTCTGGCAGAAATAAGCGTCCTTGGAAGTAAGGTAGGCCATTGTTGACTGAAAAGTAAAACCCCCTTTGGATCCAAGCCTGCAAGGCTGTAGAGTCCAGGAGTTATTTTACCCGTGCTCGAATGTCTTCAAGGGTTTGTAAAGAGGTTATCCCCAAAATTCTTTGTTCGGGAATTATCGGCACAGGTTCTGAGTTTGTGTCTATTTCTCCCATTCCTATTCGAGATAGCGCGTCCGCTTTGCCATTCTTACAGCCGGGGTGGTAAGTGATTACAAAATCGAACTCAGCAAAGAACAAAGCCCATCGGAGCAGACGTGACGATTGAGCCTTGGCAGTTTTTAAATATTGTAAGTTTTGGTGATCAGTGATCACGGTGATGGTATGCCTGGCGCCAAGAAGATAATTCCGCCAAGCCTTAAAGGCGGACTTAATGGCTAATAATTCCTTGTCGGTGATTGCATAATTTACCTCAGGCGGCGAGAACTTTCTGGACCAAAATGCTACGGGTTGCAGTTGGTTGGTTTCAGGGTCTCTCTGAGACAGGACAGCTCCCATGGCTAAGCTGGACACGTCGGTTTCGACTATATATGGGAGATCGGGACGCGGGTGCTTCAAAATAGGTGCGGACATGAATTTAGCTTTCAATTACTGAAAGGCCTGTTCGGTTTCCTCGGTCCATTCGAAGCGTTTATTTTTTCGCAAGAGTGCAGTGATGGGTTGTACCACACGTGAAAATTCTGGGATAAATCTGCGATAAAAATTAGCAAAACCAAGCATGCTTTGGACACCTTTCACCGAACTAGGTGATGGCCATTTGAGGATGGCATCCACTTTTCGTGAGTCCATTCGGATCCCTTTAGGTTTCAGGATGAATCCAAGAAACTCAACCTCGGTGGTATGGAAAACGCACTTTTCCAGCTTTGCAAACAGTTTGTGCTGGCGCAATTTCTCAAGGACGGCCCTGACATGCTTTCTGTGATCAGATTCCGAAGAGGAGTACACAAGAATATATATCGATACATACGACAACACAAACATCGATGAGTTCCCGAAGGACATCGTTCATGAAGAATTGGAAGGCAGCAGGCGCGTTGCACAACCCGAAAGGCATCACCTGGTATTCGAATAATCCATATTTTGTACGGAAGGCCGTTTTCCATTCGTCGCCTTCTTTTACTCGCACTAGATGATAAGCCCCCCGGAGATTTAACTTGGTGTATACGCAAGCGTCCTTCACCTGGTCAAGGAGTTCAGGGATCAGAGGCAGAGGGTAACAGTTTTTAACAGTTATCTGGCTCAATGCGCGGTAGTCGATACAAGTTCTAAGGTCGCCTTCTTTTTTGGGCACGAAGAACAAAGCCGAGGATGCCGGAGACTTTGATGGGCGAATGAAACCATTGGCTAGGTATTGATCTAAATATTGTCTCAAATGCAGATTATCAGGTCCAGTAAGGGCATAAATCCTGCTACAAGGGGGTTGTGCACCGGGCACCAGATCGATTTGGCAATCGTACGATCTTTGGGAGGTAACGCGTTGGCCTGTTCCTTTTGGAAGACGTCCTGAAAGTGTTGGTATTCCGGAGGTAGTTGCATGGAGACAGAGGTTACAGATGCTAGACTAATCTTCAGATTTTCTGGGTAGCAGGTTTGTGCACAATCCGGGAAGGTTTTTCTCTTCGCTCACCAATCAATTCGAGGATTATGTGTCTCTAACCAAGGGATTCCGAGAATAACCTGAAACTGTGGAGCCTTGATTACATCAAACACAACTGCCTCCCGATGGCCGTCCGGATCCATAAGTGTCACCTCAGCAGTGGAATGTGTTACCGGTCCAGAGGCAATTTCGGTTCCATCAACTGTGGTGATGACATCTTTGCTGGTTTTAGGACGCAGAAGAAGGTTAATCCTAGAGACCAATTCACGATCCACATAATTTCCTATAGCCCCACTATCGATGTATGCCTTTATTGCATGCAACCGCTTAGGCTGTCCGGATCTACGAGGACCATTGGCACAATGAAATGCAAGATCTGAGAGTTAGTTTTCAAGCTCGGCAAGCGGACCCCTACGTTTGTCGGGCGTGGTCGTTTCCCGAAACAGAGTCTTCATGGTTTTTATCAGCGGCTCCTACCACCTTCTTGGGCGGTTTTGCCGGGTAATCTCGTAGAAAGTGTCCAGAGGACCCACAATAAAGACATAATTGCATCTGCCGTCTTCTTTCACGTTCTTTTTGAGTTAAAGGTCCTTTAACCCCTCCGATTTGCATAGGCTCAGAGACATCAGCACCCTTGGGGTTAGCGTGGGTCTTGACCAACACCCGGGTCTCAAACTTGGACCAATCTGCTTTTCTGTTTTGAAGTCTGTGATCCAATTGGACCACTAAGTCTATATATTCTGTGCATTCTTGGGGCGGATTTACAACTTGGGCCAGGACATCTTTAAGTTCTCCGCGTAGACCTCGATAAAATAACGTGATTCTTTTATCCTCTGGCCACCCAGTTTCCACAATTAGTCTATTAAAGGTTGCAATGTAGGATAGGAGGTCCTGATTGCCCTGTCGCAGGGATAGGAGTTCATCATCCAGAGCCTGCCCCTGAGAGTGTCGAGCAAATAACTTTTCCATGCTTGCTTGAAATCCTTGAAAATCACAGAGAATCGGGTCATCTTGAGTAACCAGTGGAACTGACCAATCGGCAGCACAGCCGCTGAGATATGACAATACAAAGGCTACCTTGGTCTGGTCATTAGGGAAGGCCCCAGGTCTGCATGGGAAGTGCAAACGACACTGATTCATGAATACGGCGAATCGTTTGGGATCCCCAGCAAAGCTTTCGGGTGGCGCCAGCAGCATGTTTCCAAGTAGATTAATCTGCACAGGAGCGGGGTTCCCCCCGGAACCGGGTAGAGGAGTGTGTCCAGCTTGACCTTGCAAAAACTGTCTAGCCAGGTCATCAGTTCTTTCCTTTGATACAATCACTTCCCTCCTGAGAGCATTTGTCTCTTGACGAGCGGCGTGTACTTCGGCCCGTAATTCCCCCAGTAGTTGGGCCAACTGATCAGTTTTAGAAGTTTCCATAGCGCCTGGGTGGGAATTTGTAGGAAGGCTTCGCGTTCTGTAACGCTCACCTGACTCCCACAGAGGCGCTGGTCTAGTCTGGGTTGCTGTGGCCTCTTCGAGCGAGATGCGCAGAACTCGGAACACCGACTGAACAGGACCCTCAAATCTTGCTTGTCTGGCCCGTAGGAATATCCTTCTGCAGATGAGAAAGGGGATTAACAGACTGCAGAATAGTGTGCTTGCTCCCCCCTTCCCCCCTTCGTTCTTCTCTAACTTCCTCCGAAATGCCCGGTTGAAGCTCACCTTATGGTTTGAAAGAATGAACTCTCCATCCTGCTTCTGGTGCAGGGGCGCGTGTTTGTCCAGTTACTTCACTGGTTTTCAGAATGGCGCTGGCAAAATCCACTTGACTTTTCCGAGCGGAACGCCGTAAGTATGAAGATTACAAAAGTTCAAGTGTAGAGCCTCCTTTTCTGTTGCCTTCCTAACCTGTGATCTGTCCTTTATTTCAGGTGCAGAATGAAGGCGATGCGTTGAGGGATTGAATTGCCGATGGTAAACTCAGGTGAGTTAGCGATGGGGGCGATACCTCTTAATGTCTTTATATTCCTCCAGTAATGTCTTTTGTCCTTTCCCCATAGGGGCCAGGGTGCGGTACCTGCCAATGAAGCGGCGCCGAACCGAAATGAGGAATGGTCCACCAACAGAAGACCGGTAAGTGTTATGGCGGAAAATTAGGTTTTCCTCATATGTTCCTTCTGCTCATCTTTTGTCTCTTCTTCGCTCCCCTAGGCGCAGAGATGTGGCGACCGGTGCAGACAGTCGCGGTGGAGCCAGAAGAACTCCCGAGGACAGGTGAGTGAAGCGCGGCGCTACAGCGAGCAACGCGGTGCTTTTAAATGAAAGTCTTTTCTCAGGAGTGCTGGCGTGAAGGTTCCGGATGCAGGTAAGAAGTTTGATAAAATTCTTGGTTTTCACCTTTCTCTTCTCTTCTTTCCTTACAGGTGTTCCAGGATCGAGGTGGGCGTGGCTGGAGACCAGATGCAGGAGCAGACACGGTGAGCGTTCAGCTGCTTGGATGCAGAACAACGCGAAGCGTGAGCTACTGTCTGACCGTTGCTTAAATAGCCCCCAAAGTAGTTCCAGGTAAGTATCCTTCCCTGGCCACGCCCGAGTGGCAAAATAGTCCCAATGAAAAAATAGTCCCTTTCAGGTCTCAGGGAGGCCTGAATCTTGCAGCATGGTCTGCATCAGGTAAGTGCACAAAACACCTTCCTTTATGAGCCTGGCGCCTATGGCGCCAGGACTGATGTCCAACATGAGCCTGGCGCCAACGGCGCCAGGACAGAGTCCAAAGAGCCCCTATAAGGGGCCGCTGGGCTTTTACCCGGGGGCATTATGCCTGCTCCCGGGGGTGCTGGGCCTGGCCTGGTGCTCCGGGGGTAGGCATCATGACACCACAGCCCAACTGCCAAACTGCAACTCTCACCACTTTTCAGCACCACAGAAAGCCAATAGGTCCTCGAAAGTCAACTCTATTGGCAGGAATGCTGAGCTGCAGACCCTCACCCTGCCTCACACCGGAAACACAGCAGAACTCTGTGTAGCACTTGGCTATGCTTCTCGTTCTCGCAGGGGTTTTGAGTTTAAAAAAAACCTTAAAAAGACCGGCTCCAATTCTTCAGCCATCCTCCACGAGAGTAACAGAGTATATGTCCGATCAGCACAAGTGTTCAAGACACAGCATAACAATTCTTAGCACTTCAACATCTTGGGACTATCTAGCTTGGCATTGCACTGCTCTCATGTTAAAATATCATAATACCTTATGATTGGAGTTGATTGTGCTGTACAGTGAACATATCAATGGAGAGTTTGATAATGCAGTGGTTACAATATGCACCAATGAACATGTTACCAGAGTTTCAGTAAAGTCAGGCCATTCCACTGTCGGGTACAATGGATGGAGGGGCCGAGCCCTGGGTGCAGAATGTGCACAGAGGAGGCAGAAAGCCCTGGGTGCAGGGCATGCACATGGGTGCTGTGCGTGTATTTGTGGGGGTTGAGTGATATGAGATTCTGGGGCTGGGTGCTGTGTTTGTGTGGGTTGCTGGGTGCTGGGTGCTGGGGCTGTGTGTGTGGGGGTGCATGGGTGCTGCATATGTGGGTGCTCGGTGCTGGGTGTGTGTAGGGTGGGGCTGTGTGTGCAGGGTGATGGGTGCTCTCTGTGTGGGGGGACATGGTTGTTGTGTATGTGTGGGAGCCTGGGTGGTGTGTGTGTGTGTTCAGATAGGCACAGGGTGCTGAGTGTTTGTGTTCATAGGGGTCTGGGTGATGTGTGTTGGGGGAGTACTTGGCTGAGTGTTGAAGAGGAGCTCTTTGCCTAAGGCCTGGAGGTGGTTCGTGGCTGGATGGGGCATTTTTGGCAAAATGTGATGGGTTTTTAGCTGGGTAGGAAGGTCCTTAGCTGGAGGAAGAAAACCGGTTAGTGAGTAGGAAGGTCCTTAGTTGGAGGAAGAAACCCGGTTAGTTGGAGGCTGTGGGAGAAGGGATTGGAAGAAGAGAAGGGGGAGGGGTGAGGCCAGAAGGGGGTTTGTGGAGAAGAGGGTTGGCAGAGGAGGAGAGTTGGTTGTGGTAGGGGGTTCACACAATATGGCCTTACTGTTCAATATCAATGAATAATAAAAAGGTGAACTTTTGTTACTGTATAGAAAATAATTGTTTTTAACAAGATCGTATTTATTGTACATTTCAGTGTGCTGCAGAGTATATTTAGAGTTTATTTTTGATTTACTCAATTCAGAGGTTGTCCTAGAATCATCCTGGAATGATTGCAAGCCTGATCTTTAAAAACCTTGTTAAGGCGCGGAGCACCAGTGGAGTGCACTGAGTGCAGTTGCACGTGTATAAATTGAGATTTTGCTGCTACATGGACATGAAATGGGGTTGCACTAGTCTGAACTTTAAAAACCTTGTTATGGTGTGGAGTGCCCTTAGCATAGTTGGACACAGTTGAGCACATGGCATTGAGCTGAGTGATTGCAGTTGGACAGAGGAGGTGTTTTTCCCTTGGCGGACCTTTATCTTGCTGGCGCCTGTTCAGTGGAAGACTGAATTGGCAGCAATCCCAGCAGCAACCCTGGCGTGCTAATAACTGATTGTTTTACACAGAGTGCAGCTGGGTGCCTGCAGTTGGTGGCAGCTAGAGGCGTTGAGTGGCAGTGATACTCACACAATCATACCAGCTTTATTTTGCTTCCAATTTGAGGGGCTATGGAAGGTAAAGTAGGGTAATAAGAAAAATTATAATGTATGATTTAAGGAGAAAATCACTGCCAGATGACTGTAAAAGGATCCCCCCTCCCCCCATCGTTCTTCTCTAACTTCCTCCGAAATCCCCGGTTAAAGCTCACCTTATGGTTTGAAAGGATGAACTCTCCATCCTGCTTCTGGTGCAGGGGCACGTGTTTGTCCAGTTACTTCACTGGTTTTCAGAATGGCGCTGGCAAAATCCACTTGACTTTTCCGAGCGGAATGCCGTAAGTATGAAGATTACAAAAGTTCAAGTGTAGAGCCTCCTTTTCTGTTGCCTTCCTAACCTGTGATCTGTCCTTTATTTCAGGTGCAGAATTAAGGCGATGCGTTGAGGGATTGAATTGCCGATGGTAAACTCAGGTGAGTTAGCGATGGGGGCGATCCCTCTTAATGTCTTTATATTCCTCCAGTAATGTGTTTTGTCCTTTCCCCATAGGGGCCGGGGTGCGGTACCTGCCAACGAAGCGGCGCCGACCCGAAATGAGGAATGGTCCACCAACAGAAGACCGGTAAGTGTTATGGCGGAAAATTAGGTTTTCCTCATATGTTCCTTCTGCTCACCTTTTGTCTCTTCTTCTCTCCCCTAGGCGCAGAGATGTGGCGACCGGTGCAGACCGTCGCGGTGGAGCCAGAAGAACTCCTGAGGACAGGTGAGTGAAGCGCGGCGCTGCAGCGAGCAACACAGTGCTTTTAATTGAAAGTCTTTTCTCAGGAACGCTGGCGTGAAGGTTCCGGATGCAGGTAAGAAGTTTGATAAAATTCTTGGTTTTCACCTTTCTCTTCTCTTCTTTCCTTACAGGTGTTCCAGGATCGAGGTGGGCGTGGCTGGAGACCAGATGCAGGAGCAGATACAGTGAGCGTTCAGCTGCTTGGATGCAGAACAACGCGAAGCGTGAGCTACTGTCTGGGCGTGGCTTAAATATCCCCCAAAGTAGTTCCAGGTAAGTATCCTTCCCTGGCCACGCCCGAGTGGCAAAATAGTCCCAATGAAAAACTAGTCCCTTTCAGGTCTCAGGGAGGCCTGAATCTTGCAGCATGGTCTGCATCAAGTAAGTGCACAAAACACCTTCCTTTATGAGCCTGGTGCCTATGGTGCCAGGACTGATGTCCAACATGAGCCTGGAGCCAACATGCCAGGACAGAGTACAAAGAGCCCCTATAAGGGGCCGCTGGGTTTTTACCCGGGGGCATGATGCCTGCTCCCGGGGGTGCTGGGCCTGGCCTGGTGCTCCAGGGGTAGGCATCATGACACCGCAGCCCAACTGCCAAACTGCAACTCTCACCACTTTTCAGCACCACAGAAAGCCAATAGGTCCTCGAAAGTCAACTCTATTGGCAGGAATGCTGAGCTGCACACCCTCATCCCGCCTCACACCGGAAACACAGCAGAACTCTGTGTAGCACTTGGCTATGTTTCTCGTTCTCGCAGGGGTTTTGAGTTTAAAAAAAACCTTAAAGAGACCGGCTCCAATTCTTCAGCCATCCTCCACGAGAGTAACAGAGTATATGTCTGATCAGCACAAGTGTTCAAGACACAGCATAACAACTCTTAGCACTTCAACATCTTGGGACTATCTAGCTTGGCATTGCACTGCTCTCATGTTAAAATATCATAATACCTTATGATTGTAGTTGATTGTGCTGTACAGTGAACATATCAATGGAGAGTTTGATAATGCAGTGGTTACAATATGCACCAATGAACATGTTACCAGAGTTTCAGTAAAGTCAGGCCATTCCACTGTCGGGTACAATGGATGGAGGGGCCGAGCCCTGGGTGCAGAATGTGCACAGAGGAGGCAGAAAGCCCTGGGTGCAGGGCATGCACATGGGCGCTGTGCGTGTATTTGTGGGGGTTGAGTGATATGAGATTCTGGGGATGGGTGCTGTGTTTGTGTGGGTTTCTGGGTGCTGTCTGTTGGGGGCTGTGTGTGTGGGGGTGCATGGGTGCTGCATATGTGGGTGCTCGGTGCTGGGTGTGTGTAGGGTGGGGCTGTGTGTGCAGGGTGCTCTCTGTGTGGGGGGACATGGTTGTTGTGTGTGTGTGGGAGCCTGGGTGGTGTGTGTGTGTGTTCAGATAGGCACAGGGTGCTGAGTGTTTGTGTTCATAGGGGTCTGGGTGATGTGTGTTGGGGGAGTACTTGGCTGAGTGTTGAAGAGGAGCTCTTTGCCTAAGGCCTGGAGGTGGTTCGTGGCTGGATGGGGCATTTTTGGCAAAATGTGATGGGTTTTTAGCTGGGTAGGAAGGTCCTTAGTTGGAGGAAGAAAACCGGTTAGTGAGTAGGAGGGTCCTTAGTTGGAGGAAGAAACCCGGTTAGTTGGAGGCTGTGGGAGAAGGGATTGGAAGAAGAGAAAGGGGAGGGGTGAGGCCGAAAGGGGGTTTGTGGAGAAGAGGGTTGGCAGAGGAGGAGAGTTGGTTGTGGTAGGGGGTTCACACAATATGGCCTTACTGTTCAATATCAATGAATAATAAAAAGGTGAACTTTTGTTACTGTATATAAAATAATTGTTTTTAACAAGATCGTATTTATTGTACATTTCAGTGTGCTGCAGAGTATATTTAGAGTTTATTTTTGATTTACTCAATTCAGAGGTTGTCCTAGAATCATCCTGGAATGATTGCAAGCCTGATCTTTAAAAACCTTGTTAAGGCACGGAGCAGTAGTGGAGTGCACTGAGTGCAGTTGCACGTGTATAAATTGGGATTTTGCTGCTACATGGACATGAAATGGGGTTGCACCAGTCTGAACTTTAAAAACCTTGTTATGGTGTCGAGTGCCCTTAGTATAGTTGGACACAGTTGAGCACATGGCATTGAGCTGAGTGATTGCAGTTGGACAGAGGAGGCGTTTTTCCCTTGGCGGACCTTTATCTTGCTGGCGCGTGTTCAGTGGAAGACTGAATTGGCAGCAATCCCAGCAGCAACCCTGGCGTGCTAATAACCGATTGTTTTACACAGAGTGCAGCTGAGTGCCTGCAGTTGGTGGCAGCTAGAGGCGTTGAGTGGCAGTGATACTCACACAATCATACCAGCTTTATTTTGCTTCCAATTTGAGGGGCTATGGAAGGTAAAGTAGGGTAATAAGAAAATTGATAATGTATGATTTAAGGAGAAAATCAGTGCCAGATGACTGTACAAGGATCCCTCCTAAACACCCCCCAAAAACCATTCAGCCTATGGACGACGTGGTTTTGAGAACAATTCCAAATCATTAGTGTCTGCTCAGGAGTTACCTAACTTGCAGTATGAAGATAATGTCACTAATGATTTGGTCCAAAATATAACTTCCTTGTATCGTCCAACGTCTACTGCTCCTGTAACATCCACCCTTTCTAATGGTGTGGTGAACTCACTTTTATTTGATTATGCCTCAAACATAAAAAAATAGCCAACCTAGTACTAGTACTAGTAACATGGCTGAAAGAACTCCTTTTGGAACGAACACAGATGTGGGCAAACCATTAAAACCTAGGGTGGTTCAGCAGGAAGAAAAACCTTTATTAGCGATGATAGTCTGCTTGACTTGGACTTCTCCAATGAAACCCAGAAAAATCAACAACGAATTGACAATGTGTTAAATACTAATGACAGTTTACGGTTGCTCATGTCTGCTGCTTCAGATGACATGCCTTCTTTGCTCCAAAACGCAATCAAGTGACTGATCTTGGCTCGCCCAAACTTTGGCAAAGGATTTCAGAAGAATGGGAGATAGAGGAGCGGGCCTTTAACAGACTGTTGTATATAGATAATTTGTCATTATTGTCATGAAATTCGAGGGGTTTAAATAATTTTCTAAACAGTAAATGGTTATGTTAAGAACTCAATGAGCCTCATTACAAAACTGGTGGTAAACTGATGGTTTTTCCAGCTCGGTTACCGCCGGACTCGTCTTACCATTCCGCTTCCGTGATTCCTGGAATTACTGGGGCATTACGACCCTGGTGTCCCGGGAATTCCAGAGGCGGAATTCGGTAAATCCCCATTCCCATTGAGTCCCATAGGACTCAATGGGAATGGGGAAGTGGAAACACCGGCACCATCTCGTGATGGTGCTGGTGTTTCCATGTCTGCCTGCAGGCGGGCGGTCAACCCGCCAGGTCAGACTTGGCGGGAACGCCACCTCCCGCCTGCAGGACTCGAGATCGGGTGGTCCGGAATTAACAGTGGCGGCGGGTTTACCGCCACTGTTATTTCCGGACCGCCTGACCCGTAATGAGGCCCAATATTTATAATATCTTAATACTTTGAGAGGTGTGGCTTCAGACACCATTAGTCCTTGATGGTAACGTTGTAATCCAACAATTTACAACTCCCTCTAAGGGAGGTGGGCAATCCGGGGGTTTGATCACAGCCATTCAAATTAATAATTTAACAAAACATGAAATTGTTTCCATTTCACATTATGGAATATTGTCATTAAAGATTACTTTGCAAGGGGTAGACATTCCTAACTCCATCCTGATTGTGAATATTTATTGGAACCCATCGAAATCAACTATGCATGTTGTAATACTCTGATTGCACAAATCGTTCATTCTTTTCCCAGGGCATGGAAGAGCGAAACATTGTAGTAGTTCAATTCAGGGCTCATAGGAATACAGATCTACAACAAATAAGTTTGAAAGTGGTAAAAAAATAGATTCACTTTTTCGATGATTGGTATTTTCAAATGACCAGTGGTAATGTCATAGGTGATTCTTCTAAGCAAATGTACACGCAAAATAATAACATGTATTGACTGTGTATATTTGTCTCCGGTACTCTTTTATATTGATATTGATATTGAGACGGCTATTTGATCAAACAACACTTGAAAGTAAAATGTAAATGATAACCACTGAGTAATTCACAAAATGTGTTATTAATAATGTTATTCAAAAAACAAAATTTGTGAACCCCTCTAGACAAAATATACATCGATATGATCCTGTGGTACAAGTAAAGAAATGGTCCTTAAGAGCTAGCCTTAAACAATTCAGAAAATATGTATCTTCAGTGCTCGAGATGGATCAGGAGTCACGAAAAATAAAACAATACAAAATAGAAAAAGTTTTGGTCAAGAAGCACTTCAATGCAATCCTGTTTCGGAGGAGACATGAGGAGTTTTTTTCAGACCCTATAACTTCCAGAATCACCAATAAGTGGGCAGCAATGGGGTTGTAACTGGAGATTAGAGTTCGATATTGAAGACAGAATAGCTTATGAAAAACTCATTGAAGTCGAGAGCCCCAGACCGCATTGGTTTGAGCAACAACATCTTTAACAAGCATTGGTAAAGCCAATATTTTTAGGCTTTTAATGCTGTTATTTGTGTTTTACATTTATAGGTACCAGGGTGCAAGGAGGAGAGTGCAAAGTTTAAACAGAGGATGCGATAAAGGGAGCGGGCGTGGCAGAGAATGAGAAGGAAGGAGAATAGAGCAAGGGAGGAAATTATTAAGAGAGGGTGCCATCAATGATGAGCAAGAGGAAATATGAGTGAGAAAGGTTGAGAGTGAAAGGGTAAGAAATGAAGCAAGTGTGTGAGAGGAAGAATGGGAGAGGTATTTAGTGGGGGTGAGGTGGGTTGTAGAGAGTTGGGTGGGTGGAGAATTTGAAATCACTGCAGCTGTGATCAAGGCCAAGCTAGAGCAAATTAGAACAACCTACAGGTGATTGTAGAAGTGCAGAAATATGGGCAGAGTGTTAAAGTACAAATCTGTAATAAAAGGCAAGGCTAATACCAGCAGTAAAATGAGGTATAATTGAGTGGAGGCAAAAACAACTCGCTGTGCTACCTTGCCAGGAAAGCATTGGCATGGAACACTCCAGGAACTGGGCTCGACCCTGGCCCTAAAACCCCGGGAGTTCCTACTCCCCCATTTTACTAACTCAGTCATTCTCCTGTGATCCTGCGGTGGTCCCCCTGTGCGCCAAACACTTTATGATGGCCTCCACTTTACCTCTTGCTAAATTCGGCCACTTTGAAATGTACAGTAATATAACGGCAACAGCACGAGACTGAGCCAACCCCAACCAATGAAAATAGGGTACTCCTCGAAAGGCGTACCATATTACAAAATGTAATTGGGAAAGTCATGTGCACCAATCAACAATTGTACTTGCAATTGCTCAGCCAACAGCGCTAGGGCCTGCGTGCAATCCAGCCGGCACTCAACTCACTCAGGCATCCTAGTTTCCCCAATACGTGTTACATTTATTTGTAGCACGTTCAAAGCACCAATTAAACCATTAGCTCTCAGAAGAATGCTTTGAAAAAACACTCGAAGGCACTTTGAGTGCATAGTTTGATTTTAGGGCTTCACCCCCAACATATTTTTATTAAGATCCTAAGATGAACAATAAGTACATAACATTCACCCCTCATTAGGGGAAGCAGTGACCGGATCAATTACAATATTTGCATTTTGTAATTTGAAACACAAAATAAGAAAGAAGGTAGGAAGAGAGATGGAAGAGAAATAAAGAAAGAAAACCACAAGAAACCCTGCCCTTCCACCCCCCCTCCCTTTGCTCAATGCCATTTTCGATTCATGGGGCTATGCGAAAGACTGTGGGATTCTGAACGTTGGCAAGGTAGAGGGACGCTGGTAAGTATCTAAGCTGTCATGCATTCAGAGTTCGTGCTTTGCTGCTCGTATCGGTGCGTCCGTGGGGATCAACAAGTGACAGATCTGCACATGGGGTCATTCAGCTCTTACTGTGGGCATACATTCAAGGATTCGTGACGGGTAGCTTGGAGGAGGGTTTACGGCTCCATGCTATTCGTTTCCCAGTATTCTAAGAAGGGGAGCCACTGCATGTCAATGTGTGTGTGGGTTTCTTGGAGCGATGGTGTGAGGCTCTCTATTTCGTAAATCTCCTTAGCTTTGTGCAGCCAATCCTTCTTAGTGGGCAGGTTGGCGCCTTTTAATGCCAGTAAGACTGAGATTCTACTCATCGGTACTCCCACTCCCTCCTTCCCTGCAGCTCTCTGGCCTGCCTCCCTTGGCCCCCTCCCTGCTCCTACCTGCAAGGCAAAAAACCTTGGGGTCATCTTCGACTCCACACTCTCCTTCTCTCCTCATATTTCTGACGTCGCCAAGAGGTCACACTACCAGCTGCACCTCCTCAGAGGTATTCTTCCCTTCCTCTCCTTCCCCCAGAAGCTCACTGTCTCCCGAGCCCTTGTTCTCTCGAAGCTGGATTACTGTAACAGCCTCTATCTTAATCTGCCTGCCTCCACTCTCCGCCCTCTGCAACTCATCCAGAACAGAACTGCGAGACTTGTCCTTGGCCTCAAGCCCAGGGACCGTATCTCTCCAGGACTGAAATCTCTACACTGGCTCCCAGTGGCTGCGAGGATAAAGTTCAAAACCCTCTGCATTGTCCACAAGGCCTTCTGGGGCCTGGGTCCTAAATACCTTCAACTCTCTCTTCCCAAATATCTTCCTTCCCGAGCCCTTCGCTCATCCGCCTCCAACTCCCTCATGGTCAGCCGCTTCTCGAAGCAACGAGCTGGGGGTAGATCTCTCTCCGCGGCAGGTGCCTCCCTCTGGAACAGCCTTCCTGCCTCCCTGAAACTTGAGGAGAACCATCTCCGGTTCCGGAAGCACCTCAAAACCTTCCTCTTTGCTTCTGCTTTCTCTCTCCCTCTCCCCTGCTGAACAGCTAATATTCTTCACTGAACCTGCACTGATCCTGCAACTGGACCACTCTTAACGGCCTCGGTCCTGGGCCCAGCCACTCTCCACTTGCACTGATGCCCTGGAACCCCTCTGCACTGCGGGACTGTCTCTGTATCCCTACAGCCCCCCCCCCTTCCCCAGCACTTGTTCTGCACTTACCTTGCACTTGCCACCAGTTGGCCCTATTTATTTATTACTTTACGCCACTTACCTTGTACTGCACTTCCCCCCCTCCCCTTCCCCTTGCACTTTTCCCCCTCCCCCACCCCTGCACTTGCGCGATCTGAATGACACCTGGCCTAGTAGGATCATTGTCTGTCTCCCCTTGTTCCTCCCCTCCCTGCCTCGTCGCGCCTTGAAACACCTGTGTATAGGCGCGTTAAAAATACCATATCATATCATATCATATCATATCATAGGGCTAACATCTGTGTACATTTTCGCTAAGCGGTGAGGGGTGTGGTGCCATTGGGTGAGTATTCTGCAGTTGTGCATTTTGTATTGGACAGCTAAAGATGATTTCCAGACTGCTCGGTAGATGGCCTGCCATCCCTCCTGGTTATCTTCCCATCCCAATGACTCGTCCCACTGTGCTTGGGTGTGTGGTGCCAGGAGATGACCCCTCTCTAATAGGGCTCAGTACATTTTTGCAATCAAGCCTCTGGTCCATGGGTGAGTGTTCAGTATGTTCTCAAAGAGAGTTAGAGGGCGTTGTAGCTGAGCTTTCCATCTTGGGTCTTTGAGGACCCCTTTCAATTGCAGGTAGGGTAATGGCTTTATTGTAAGGCCTAGTTGTGCCTGTTCAAGTTCGGCCCCGGAAAGGAAAACTCCCTCTTTCCACATCTGACCTGCCCTGACCAGCCCTTGCTCGTATTGTGGATGGAAGCAGATGGGATCTATAAGGAGGTCCCTAATCGGGGAAGCCCAGATACAGCTCATGGAAGACAGCCATGTTGTTATCCCAGTTAGGCACAGATTCCCTTTTTTCTATATAGACCATAGCACCCCCAGAACCGGGTGGTCCAGTGCTCTGTGCGGGAACGACCATTGAGGACCCCAAAGCCATTCTCCCAAGGTGACTGGGACGAAATATCAATTTTCTAGGTGGACCCAATGTTTGTCTTTAGTTTCCCTAAGGTGGTCTACAAAGTCTTGGTATGCCAGGCCGCCCTTTTCTTTGGGGAGGATCAGTGTATTGTATGGGATCCGGGGCCTTTTTTCGCTCCCATAAAAATGCAAGCAGGGTGTTCTTAAGTAAGGAATCTGGTAACATGATATAGAGGGATTGAAATAGGAAGAAAAGTCGTGGCAGAACATTCATTTTCATCGCTGTAAGCTTACCGGCCCAGGAAAGCTTCAATTTTGCCCAACCTTCCGTGTCGCGTTTGATTTGTGTCCAGAGCGGTTTATAGTTTGCATGGTACAGGTCGTTTAGATTTTTTGTTATGGTTATACCCAAGTATCTGAGGTCATTGCTTGCTGTCTTTAGGCCCAAGTTTGCAGGGTCTGAATTGGGGCTTGCTGACCCATCTTTCAGTGGTAGGGCTATTGTTTTATTGCGATTGATGCAGATCCTAGAGTACAGGCCATATTCCTCAATCGTGGCTAGCAGTGTCGGGATAGACAGCACGGGGTGGGTCAAATAAACCAAGACATCATCCGCAAATAGAGCCAGCTTGTATTCTTTGCCAGATTTCCTAAAGCCAATTATCCTACTCCCGCTCCGAATAATTTGGGTATGGAGCTCCATGACCAAAACATAGACCAATGGGGGAAGGGGGCAGCCCTGCCTAGTTCCTCTAGTTAATTTGAATGGGGGGGGGATGCCACTCCATTGACAATCACCCTTGCCTTTGTATTATTATAGAGTGATTGTGCACCCTGAGTCCATCCTTGTCCAAGGCCCGCCTTTTCCAGGATACGAACCATGAAATGCCATTCCACACGGTCAAACGCTTTTGCAGCATCAACCGATATCAATGTGGGGTCCCTATTCCCCAGCTCCACAGAGGCCATCAGATCAAGCATTTTGCTGATGTTGTTTGGGCCCTGGTGCCCCCTCACGTAACCCACCTGATCGCTAAGTATTAAAAGCGGGTGGACTTTGTTCAACCTACTGGCCAGGATGCTGGCGTACATTTTGGCGTTCACGTTTAAGAGTGAGTTGGAGGGAGGGACCTGTCCACTGGACATCACGTCATTGAACAAGAGGGACATGAACGGGGAGAGGGCATTCTTTAGTCTCTTGTAGAACGTTGGGGTACAGCCGTCCTGGCCTGGGGCCGAGGCGGCTTTTAGATTTGAGATGGCATGGACGATTTCCTCTATTGCAATTGGGGCGGTGAGCTTGGCCCAGTCCGGTGGTTGGTTTGGAGGAAAGGTAATTTTGGAGACCTATTCAATCATGTCCTCGGAGAAGGGATTACAACTTGAAGTGTAGACCTGTTCATAGAACTGAGCAAAGCGGGCAGTTATGTCAGACGGATCAATTAGGGTATCTCCGGATGGGGACCTGATCTTTGCCACAGCTCTTTCCGCTATCTTTTTTCTGAGCCTGGCTGCTAGGAGTGTGTGGGTCTTGTCTCCTTTCTCATAATATCTCTGCTTGACATACCTAAGGTGGGCTAGGGCTTTCCCCTGCCAGATGTCCTTAAGTTCCTGTCTGAGTGTTCTAACTTCGGTTAAGAGTTCAGAGTCTTCTCCTCTATCCTGCTCTAGGGCCGTTTCTTTTTCCCCAGTCACTCTTAACAGAAACAGGAGGGCTAATAGATGAATGGCTATCTGAAATAAGGGAAGTGTCTTCAGGTTTGATAAATGGTGTCAAGTGTGGGATTGTAGGAGGGAGAGGCAGACCAACAGTTGTTGACAGTGTAGACAAGACTGGCTTACTGTCTAGCCAGCTGGTGGCAGGTTTATTTGGAGGTATAGACATTCCATAGGGAATGTCGGTGCTTGTTGGGATATTGTGCAAGAGTTCCGGCGCTGGGTACGGAATCATCTGAATGTGAAGATATTTCTCTTTATGATGCTGAAAATGTACTTGGCTGAAAGGCAGAGTTCTTGATTTGACAAATAGCAACATAGGTACTTCCATTTCTGAGTTTTCAGGTCATCTCTTTCTGCTCAAACAGCATCTGGCTTAATTCTTAGCTGATTTTAAGGTGCAAGTAATCCAGTCCACCAATTGACATAAAAAGACACACAATGTTGTGCATTACAAATGGCAACATTGCTAATCTGCTTCTTGTGAAATGATTCGTTATTATAGTTCGTAAATGCATGCAGTTCGCAAGTAGGAAGGCTGAAAAAAGATATCCCTGTGTTATCCTTTTTTCGGCGGGGGCGGAGTCTAGCCCAGCTAGGGCTTCGATCAAAGGCAGTGCCAACTGCCTGCTCCAGGTTGGATAATTGAACAGCTCTGGTGAAACGCTGTGTTTGTTTTTGGGAGAATCGTTTCTTTTTTAATTTTGGCTTGGTTACTTCAGGAATTGGAACAATGGTCCTAATTAGCTGGGATGCAGATAAAGTATCAAACAGGATTTAGAAAGGGGATTGGAATGACAGTGAATGGCTTTATTATGAATTGTTTGCAACAAAGAGCTTGAACTGCTGACACACCACCTGTTTATGTTGTGTAAGTGTGTTGAAGAAGGATGCTGACACAAGGGCAGCATTTTGAGCGGCAAAGACTTTTATTGAACAAGAAAAGAAACCCTCGCTATCCCTTTATTCTAAGAGGGGATCCCCTGCCTCAAACTAATACTGAAAGGGTTTGTCAATGGCAGTCAAAATTAAACTCCACTGTCCTGTGTCATAATCTACTTCTATCCCTCACACTACAACTAAAAAATAAGTCAACAGAGAGAACCTTCTCCAGGAGAATGACTTCCCTTTCCTGGTATTTGGGTGGTATTCCAAGCAATGCTCTTTAGCAAAGGATGCAATGTTCCTTAGCAAAAGGGTAACAGGGGGGAATGGCTTCCTTCCCCTGGCTTGCAGTTCCTACAACCCTGTGCACTGGTCACTTTCGGAACCAGAAGAATTACTTCCTTCCCCTGGCTTGTGGATCCCACACTTTAATATAGTTCATATAAAAGCCAAGGTAATGGACTCCCTTCCGCTGGCATCTTTTGATCAAAAAGGTTTCCAGATTCATCAATTTTCAGGCCCAAGAAAATTACTCCCTTCTCCTGGTATTGGTCCAAACACTCTTATATAGTTCACATCAAAGCCAGGAGGAATGACTCCCTTCCCCTGGTGTTCCTTGGTCAAGAAGGCTTTCAATTTCTTCAGTTTCCAGAACCTGAAGAATTACTTCCTTCTCGTGGAATTGGCAAAGTCCCAAATCCTTTGTGGAGCCTCAGTGGACTTCACCCTGCCACTGTGAAAAGGATGCTTTCCCCAGATGCTTAGTAAACTTATGTCTGGGTCCCAGACTCTTCTCTGGTGGCCAGTGGGCTTGTTGCTGCCACTGCGACAAGGATGTTCTCCTCTGATACTTGACTCACTATGATTGGGCCACAGACCCTTCTCTGGTGGTCAGTGGTCTTATTGCTGCCACTGCGAGGAGGACATCTCGTTTGCTCAATGTGCCCTTCCCAAAGGGCCAGTGGAGAGCCGCTTGAGACTGCCTCTCTTCCACCCCCATGTCCCCTATAGGACACTTGTACCTTCTTTGGTACTTCAGTACACCACCAGGGTTCCTGGAACTGGGGTACATTCTCCGGCTCTTCTGGCTTCTCTTCTTGGCTTCTGCCACACTGCGGCGGCTCTGTGCTCTACTAGTGTGCTCGGCTCTCTCTTCCTGCTTCGTGTTTGGGTCTGCTCCAGCTGGACCCACAGAGAACTCCCCCAGCGCTTCATTAGCATCCTGCGCTCTTCGGGATCCCTGTTAAGCTGACATGGTTTGAAACTCCCGCTCTGGATGGTTTCCACACCTGCTGCCTCTCCTTGCTGGTCTTCAAAAAGTCTTCAGTCCTTCTTCTCTTCTTATACAATGTTGCCAGTCCAGCCCTGGCAGTTTGTCAAAATCATGTGTTGTTCTTGATGCATTGATCTTCATGCATCCTCTGGGCCACCTCGTACCAGTTTTAGCACAGGTACTCATTTTCATGTCTTTTGTGCTCTTCTTCATCCCGGTACTTTCTGTTGGGGATGTTTCTCATACACTACAGAAATACATGGGTCTACTCTCAAGGATGTCGCTTGATATGGAAGGGGGATTAGGGAAGGTTGAGTGTGACATTGGCATATGGGCTATACACTAGGTAATCGTCCTTATCCCCAGAGGGACGAGAACCTCCCCATGAGGTCCTCCTTGTCACGACCCTCGCCCAAAACCCCCTCTGGCAAACCCATTGGCCAGATGGAGTCAGGACTCGGGCCTCTAGAGCCTGGCATCCTCTACATCCTCTAGAGCCTGGCGCCCATGGCACCAGGCTCATACACCATGAAAAACAATGTGCTTGGGAACTACTTTATTGTATTGTCAGCCAACATGGAGGCATCCACACAGTTTGGTTCCTAAGAACCAAGCTATGCGGTCTAGTGTTTTGGGTGTGGTAGCCTAGGGACTACTTTACCGGGACTATTTTGTTGGGGCTGTTTAAACCACACCCGAGCAAGACAACATGCTTCTCGTTACTTTGCAGCTTGCAACGTGACGCTCACCGTGTCCAGCTATTCCCTCGAACCTCGGAGAAGCAGAACCTGCAAGGAGACAAAAGGAACAACATTAGCAGCAGCATCTTAACTGCAGTCTTCATCTTTAAACACTCGCAGCTACTGAGAACAGCTTCCTCGAATCTGCACGCCTCCCGGACACAACGACCTGAAAGAGGAAGATAGAGGCAACATTAAAGAAAGCAGTAGAGACATTTACAAATTACAAACTGCTCAAAAGGCTTACCTGACTGGTCGCCTCTCGGCTGGCACCACTCCGGACATTCCACTTGCGCTGAAGAACACCGCGACCTACAAGGAAGGAAAACACAGGTTAGCAAAGGCAAGACTTTGCAGCGCTGCGCATAGCGCTTACTTACTGCATCATAGCGCTCTTAATGCGCCATCATTTACCAGCGGGGCTCACCCAAGCCAGTTCGCCGCGCTGAAGCTCTGCATACCTAAGGGAGAAAAAAGAGACATTTTAACCAAAGAAAGGCATGCAGGATAGCAACAAACCTAAAGAACAGCAATAAGACCTACCTGAACAATATCAAACAGGCCGGCGTCAGTGTAGTAACTGGACCGCACTCGCCCATGAAAGACAACGTGACCCTGCAAAGAAGGCAGGATGGAGAGCACGCCTAATTCTACCACACGGTGAGGAGAGGGCGCCACAGGGACTGAAATCATACGGGGGTGGAGGGAGGATACTTACCCTAGTCGGTCAGTCTTGAACACAGTCCTCCTGTATTTTCAGGCAGAACCTTCCCCGCAGACCACATCAGGGCAAAGCTGCGAAGCATACCAGCGAGTAACCCGGCTGAGTGGCGTCCCTGTGGATACCAGGTGAGCGTAACACACCTGCATTAGACCACCCATAGGGGGAAATTAAATAAAAATTGCACTACCTGTTTCCATTCAAAGCATTTCTCATTATAGTTGGTTGCTTATCTATTTATTTACTTGGCCAATGGTCGAGGAGGATTGACATCAGATAACCTCGAAAAGTGTAATCTGCCCTCTCATGTCACAGATAGGTAGGGAAATCCCCCTGCCAAGCTTGGCAAGGGTAGATGTTTCCAACGAGGCTCTAAGACTTTTGCTGTTCAAGAACTGTAAGGTCCTGTTCTCGCTCTCCTCTCACCCGGTGCTCCAAGCAATGGACACACCCACACCCACTCAAAGAGACAGCCATGAGCTATTCGCGATGATGTCACCTGTGGGAAACTCCCGCATATTGGACAGGCTGTTGTAAGGTTTCCGGGTAAGCTGGTTACACATTAATCTTGTGTCTGACTTCTGCAGTTACTGAAGGAGGGGTCTGATTGACTTTTAGTAGGTGCAATTCAGCCCAACCTTTCAAGTCATTGCTGGTTGTACTCACTTTATGACCTAAGGATGTTTCTTTAGCTTTCGTGTTTATGAACAACACAAAAAAGGTACTTCAAGAAACTGGAAAATGCACTCCACTAAACCAGAAATGCAGAGAATGTTACAAATATGTAGGTCAGGTGCTAAACTGGTGCCATTAAGCAACATCTAATGCTAGCAATCAACCTCTTTGTTGTAGTTTTCAAAACCTGTGGACTGGTGTACAGCTCGTGTCACTTAAACAGTATGAAAACAGATTGTTTAAAGATAAATATACTTTCAGTTGGGTTAGTGTAAGCGGCACCTGGTGCTAAATAGGAAAACATGTTTGGACGATTGAAATTTGAAGAAAAAGTTTGAAAACACAATGGTTTTGTAACCAAAAGTGAGGACAATGAGAGAAGAAACCAGTAAAAGTAATTGGGGAGAGTTCAGGTAGTATCAGAGAGAAGCAGTAGCTGTTGATTCCTTTTTACGATTGAAAATAAAAAAGCCTTAAAAAAGGGACAATGGGCACATGGTTTTAGTGCAGTACAGTTGAACGTTCAAGAGAGTAGAAGGGATGACAGTGTATATCCTGCATTACAATTTTAGAAATATATGCATGATCACAGGGTGGGGACCATGGATTACAGGATTGGAGACTGGATGGGATGTTCATTGTGTGGCAACAGAGAAAGCAAGAATTGGCAAAGCCATTAGGTCTGGCTTTCATACAGGGGTTAGCTTTTGAGAATGGGTGGATAGAAGGTTGGATGGATGAGTTAGATTCAGGTCGATGGATGGGTTGATGAGTTTTCGTCCATCCTTTTCACCCACTCCTGTTTCTGACTCACTTCGCACTACCAGCTGCCGTGTTGTACTCTTTCACCGTGTCCAGCCAAACCCGAATTCTGAACAGTTTGTGCCCAGCGGCCGCACTGCATTTCGTCTTGTCTATTTAAAATTGAACTTTAGGGCAAGCCTTGCCCAGTGGCTTACTGTGTTACCGCATCTGCTCTAACATTAATTTAGCAGCGCCCATTGGCTTACTGTTTTACCGACCTCCTTTCTGTCCCTGCCTGTACATTCTTTTCTTCTCCCCCTCACCATAGCCAATGCTCTTCCACTATCAGATATGGTGTCAGGCCTAGTATGATAGTCTATTGTTTGCCCCCCATCCTAACCTCATTTATTGTCAATGCGCTTACACCATCTGAAATGTCGTCAGGCCTATTACGATAGCCTATTGTATGTTCCTGAACCCCCATCCTTCCCTCATTTATTGTCAATGCTCTTGCACTATCAGAAATGTCGTCAGGCCTAGTACGGCCTAGTATGTTCCTGAACCCCCATCCTTCCCTCATTTATTGTCAATGCTCTTGCACTATCAGGAATGTCGTCAGGCCTAGTACGATAGCCTATTGTTTGCTCCTCACCCCCCCGCCCTATCCTTCCCTCATTGTCAATGCTCTTGCACTATCAGGAATGTCGTCAGGCCTAGTACGATAGCCTATTGTTTGCTCCTCACCCCCCAACCCCATCCTTCCCTCATTGTCAATGCTCTTGCACTATCAGAAATGTCGTCAGGCCTAGTACGATAGCCTATTGTTTGCTCCTCACCGCCCCATGCTTCCCTCATTTATTGTCAATGCTCTTGCACTATCAGAAATGTCGTCAGGCCTAGTACGATAGCCTATTGTTTGCTCCTCACCCCCCCACCCCATCCTTCCCTCATTGTCAATGCTTTTGCACTATCAGAAATGTCGTCAGGCCTAGTATGATAGCCTATTGTTGGCTCCTCACCGCCCCATCCTTCCCTCATTTATTGTCAATGCTCTTGCACTATCAGGAATGTCGTCAGGCCTAGTACGATAGCCTATTGTTTGCTCCTCACCCCCCCGCCCTATCCTTCCCTCATTGTCAATGCTCTTGCACTATCAGGAATGTCGTCAGGCCTAGTACGATAGCCTATTGTTTGCTCCTCACCCCCCAACCCCATCCTTCCCTCATTGTCAATGCTCTTGCACTATCAGAAATGTCGTCAGGCCTAGTACGATAGCCTATTGTTTGCTCCTCACCGCCCCATGCTTCCCTCATTTATTGTCAATGCTCTTGCACTATCAGAAATGTCGTCAGGCCTAGTACGATAGCCTATTGTTTGCTCCTCACCCCCCCCACCCCATCCTTCCCTCATTGTCAATGCTCTTGCACTATCAGAAATGTCGTCAGGCCTAGTATGATAGCCTATTGTTGGCTCCTCACCGCCCCATGCTTCCCTCATATATTGTCAATGCTCTTGCACTATCAGAAATGTCATCAGGGCTAGTACGTTAGTTTATTTGCCCATTCTTAATGTCTCAAGGTCTGTAAGAATATTATTTTATTTTACCCTTGCTCCCTCCGTCGCCTTGAAGCGCTTTGAAACACTTTGTGTATAGGCGCTATATAAATCAAATATCATAATATATGACAGTTTTATCCCAGAAAACACGTTCCCAATGTTGTCCACAATATTTCCAGCAACGCCGTGTAAAAAACATTTCATGATGACTGTGCCCAATATGTACAATTATTGACTCTGAAAAACCTTAACAATGGTGCCCACAGACATGCCAGCAAGTCCGTGTAAAACCCTTTTTCATGCTGCATGCGCCCAGATATATGTCAGTATTAGCACTGTAAAACGTATGATGGAGGACATCAGGAAGTGTGGGCAAGATGTCCACCCGGTGAAGAAGCTTCTCCATCCACCAAGGTTTAACTGGTCCCGGATCCTCTGCCAACACCTCTCGGGTCGCTGCTTAGTGGGTTTGAGATTTCCAGTGGAACAGAAAAGAGAGTGGGGTACCCGACTTTAACCCGCAGAACCCCGTTCAATGCTAAAGTGAGAACGAGAACGGAGAGAGGCCAAGAACATGAAATTGTTTCAAATTCATATTATGGAATATTATTGGCAGTGAAGATCACTTTCTGAGAGGTACACATTCCTAACCCCATACTGATTGTGAATATCTATTGGAACCCATGGAAGTCAGAGTTGGACATATGTTCTGATTGCACAAATCTTTGATTCTTTTATTGGGGCATGGAGTAGCAAAACATTACGGTAGTTGGTGTTAGGCAGAAACCTGTGCAGTTCCCTCTGGGACGACTGCAAAAGATTTAAAAGTACAGGTGTTTGGCAGTAAACCCACTTGGTAGCAGTCTGTATCACACAGATTCACTTGGTATCTGTGGCTGAGCAGTCAGACCTCCCTCAAGAAGAGTTAGGCAGTATACAGACTATTCACAATAGGTCAAGAGAACACAGTAGAACAAGTAAACACTGACCAGGGCTTGGTGTAAAAGAGATATAATTATTTATTTAAAACCACATCTAGAAAAACACACAGGCACTAATAGTAAGCAATTCAAAACCACGGTCACTAAAATATATACACTCCCTTAAAAGAACATTAGACAAGTCTTAAGTAAAGCCTCCACTTATTTTCAGACAGCGGTGAGCGCTTAACGTAGATGGCACTCTAATAGTTTGTTTTTAAAAGGGAGAGAAAGGCAGAGAATACATTGAAACAGATCCCAACACGTTTACAAGAACATAACAAGAGAGGAAGGCAAAGTAAATCCGTGAAGTTAGAGTTCAATAGGCCGGATCCCCTTTAAGAGGATCAAACTAAATGTGTCCAAGGTCACACGGTTGCAGTGCACAAAAGTCTTGTAACGGTTCAAAAAGGAGTTGGACCAAAGAAAGGGACCAGTTAGAGTGTCAAGGCGGCCAGCCCAGTCCAGAAGGTTAAGGGTTTATTATTACCTTGTAGCAATCTTTAGAAAGGGAGGCCTGGTGGACACAGTACCTTAAAGTGGTGAGAACACTCCAGCGGGGGCAGTTGTTCCTGGCAGCGGATGCAAGTCGGTGCTTCGTCTGGGGGAAGAGAGCATCTCGTCGTGGAGGAAGACAGGAGTCCGTTGCACTGCCAGGGAAGAAACCAGCCGCAGAGTTTCTCAGGTACAAGGAGTGGTCCATTGATTCGCGGTTCAGTAGTGAGTGGCTATCCGGCTGCCGGGGTGCTTGGCATGGGCAGTTCGACCACAAACCGGTCTGGGGTGCAAAGAAAGAAGGTAAACTGGTTGTGCCCACCAGTCAGGGGAAGAAGCCTCTCCAGCCGGGAGATCTTCTCTGTCGTCGCAAAGTGGTGAGTCGGTTCCGCAGGGCTCCACTGGTGGTGTCGTCGTGGTAGGTCGGCTCAGCTTCTCCCTCGTCGGATTCTCAGGTCCTGTGGCGACTTCTGAAGTTCCAGTCCCCAAAGCCCTGCTTTTATGCAGCATACCCCCATTCACTCAGCCTAGCTGTCAATCAAACATGCTAAGTGGTGAGCCGGCCGGCTCACCACTTGGGCCAATCACACAAGAGTGCGACTTGAGTTACCAAGGTAACTCAGTCCAGGGTGCCTAAAGCCCCTCCCACACCGCCTGTGGTACCCAGATGGAGTGGCACCACTTTTGGAGGCTTCTGTGGAGAAGCCCGCCAAAAAGTGGAACAAAGGGCTGGACTTGGGTTGGAGTCACAGAAGAGAACACAAACGCCATTTTAGAATCAAGTCCTGGCAAAAAATACCAACCGGCGAATTAATATTAATTAAATAAACCGGCGGCATGTTCGAGGCTATGAGAATTAAATAATTAAAGTTGGTAGCCTCGAACAATGGGAAAATCCCATAGGGATATATTTGCGGTCGAATATAAAAAGTAGTATCCACTGCCACCACCCAAAACTCGATCAGGGGGGACGGAGACGTGCCCCCTCCACTAACAGACCCCGGGGCAATCGAATTGCCCCGACCAGTACGTCCACAATATGATGGTTTGTACTGGTTTCTGTTAATTATTTGGGACTAGTAAAGCCAATGGTGACTTTACATGCCCTGGGAGACAGTAGTCAGTCCCAGGGTATGGAGTCTATGGTGAGGTGTCACTATGACACCCCTGTATTACTGCACGTAGGGTGCTGTGTAACACACATAGTAAAAACACATGAGACCCTATGGAGTAAAGGACCCCATAGCCCATAAAACACATTAACAGTCAAAGGAACACCATAAATCATGTCCAAGAGTGGGAGAAAAAGAGTCTCACTCTTGGCAGGAGAAAAAAACAAACTCCAGAAATCCAGCAAAGCTGCTGGGGGACTCACTAGGTTAGGAAATTCAGCCTAAAGAGAGAATTCTCCCTAACAGTTGGAGATTGTAATTCCGATTGAAAAGTGGCTCTGGATGATAAAAATTCAGGGCTCATAGAATCCAGAACTACAAAAAAAAAGGTTGAATGTGGTAAAAAATAGATTAACTTTTTTGATGATTGGGATTTTCAAATGACAAATGGTAATGTCAGAGGTGATATTCTAAGCAAATGCACATGGCGAAATAATAATATGGCAACATGTATTGATTATGTATATTTATCAACAATACTCTTTGATACGTGTGATGCATTTAAGATCCAGCATACAAATCTGAGTGACCACAATTTTTTAACTGCTACTTTTAAATTGGCAATCCACAGCAAAATTAGTAACGAAATAGCACATTTGGTGGCTTATATATTTATTTTTATTTGTAGAACACATAAGACAGGCACGTGGCATTATAGCTTGAAACGTAACACATACACACATAAAACCAGAAAGAAGGTCAAAGGTACAGCACTCTATCCAAGGTTAAGTCACAGGTTAGCAAATCATAAATGTTTTAGCCCCTATGTGAACTTCGTGAGAGACACACACAGTCTCAGGTCTGTGGGTAATGCATTCCAGCTCATGGGAGCAGCATATGTGAAGTATCCCAGAGCCACAGCCTCCAGCTTGGCCTGAGGAGTTATCAATAGGGCTAAACTGTTTGACCACAGGCTCCTCCTAGCTGGCAGCCATGGGAGGCGGTTGGCAGTGGAGTAAATGTGCTTAAAAAGTTGGGGGGGACATGACATCTGAAGAAAAGGTGCCCCAGCCACATTAATGGCAACAAATGGTGTGCCATGAAAGTTGAGGGGAGACAAATACCCCTGTCCCCCCCTAAAATTACGCCCATGGCAGTTGGCCAGGTAGACTGGGCTAATTACGTACAGACATTTGATCGTAATGCATCAGGCGTGAAAATAGATTCTGCTGGCTATAGGGAGCCCCTTTGTTTATGCCCTGTGGAAAACTAGATCCATAGTCCAATTTGGCTCTGACAGTCATCCTGACAATTGTAGCTAAGTTTTCGTCGGACAAAAAAGGACTCAGCTGTGCCAATTGTTTTAGGGAATAAAAGGTAGATGAGACAAGGTATCTTACATGAGCCTTCATGCTAAGCTACTGGACCATTACCATTCCCAATGTTTTCACTTTAGGAAGTGTAGTAATAGCACAACCGGAAATGAGAAACTCCTTGTTGCCTGGGCTCATTCTCCATAGTCGTGCGGTTGTGCCCACGATCATTATCTCTGTCTTTGCGTCATTAAGCGAAAGGCCGTTGTCCAAAAAGAAATAGGATTGCAATGAGGATTTCGAACATAGGATCATTTTATAGACGGGTGCGATGGCTATTTTATCAAAAAGCACTTGAAAGTTAAATGGAAATGATAACCACTGAGTACTTTACGAAATGTGTTACTTATAATGTAATTCAAAAAACCAAATTAGTGAACGCCTCTAGAAAAAATATACATCGATATGATCCTGTGGCACAAGCAAAGAACCGGTCCTTAAATGCTAGCCTGACACGATTAATAAAACTAGCATCTTTAGGGCTCTAGATGAGCAGGAGATGTGAAAATTGCAAAAACAATACAAAAATTGGCATAAAGCCTACCCCCGTATCTATCCGATTGCAGAAGGATGGTGAATTAATGATTTGTATTATTACTTCCAAAAACATGTGTAACTTCTGGAGCATTATTAATTAAATGAGTTTTGGTCAAGAAGCGCTCCTGGCTGTTTCTGAGGAGACATGGGGAGATATTTTTCAGACCTCTATAACTTCCAGAATCACCATTAAGTATGCAGCAATGGGGATGTCACTGGAGATTAGAGTTCGATATTGAATAGATTTGTTTATCAACAACTCATTGAACTCAATACCCCCAGGCTCCATTGGTTTGAGCAACTACATCTTCAAAATGGACGTTGATTTGTGGGAGAATGTGCTGGTTTGACTATTTAATGATTCCATATCCACAATAAGCACTCCTAAGTATTAGATGGGTGACTGATAAATTACTAGCCTAAAGCCCCTTACAAATGCAGAAAGCAGGATCTTTGTATCTATAATCCTTCAGGAATTGGAACAATGGGCAGAATTAACTGGGAGGTTGAAGTTTTAAAGAGGATTTAGAATGGGGATGACAGTGAATGGCTTTATTAGGAATTGTTTGCAGCAAAGTGTCTGGTCTGCTTACACACCACCTGTTTATGGTGTGTACATTTGTTGAAGGAGGATGCTGACACAAGGGTGGCATTTTGGTTGGTAAATACTTTTATTGATCAAGAAAAGAAACCCTTGCAATCCCTATCTTCTAAGAGGGGGTTTTCCTGCCTCAAATTTATACCAAAAGGGTCAGTCAGAATGCCAATAGAAATTAAACTCCTCCGTCCTGTGTCACAACCTACTTCTATCCCTCACACTACAACTAAAGAACAAGTCAACAAAAAGTACCTTATCCAGGAGAAGGACTCCCTCTCCTGGTGTTTGGGTGGCATTCCAACCAATGTTCTTTAACAAAAGGGTAGCAAGCGGAAGGACTCCCTTGCCCTAGCTTGTGGTTCCAACAAACCTGTGCACCAGTAACTTTCGAAACGAGGAGAATTACTCCCTTCCCCTGGCTTGTGGTTTCCACACTTCAATATAGTTCACACAAAAGCCAAGGGGAATGACTCCCTTCCCTGGCGTCTCTTGATCAAAAGACATTCAGCTTCTTCAACTTTCAGGTCCAGGAGAATGATTCCCTTCTCCTGGTATTGATCTGCTCATGCTAATGCAGTTCATATCAAAGCCAGGGGGAATGACTCCCTTCCCATGGTGTTTCTTGGTCAAGAAGGCCTTCAATTTCTCCAGTGTTCAGAAACAGGAGAATGACTGCCTTCTCCTGGTATCAGCAAAATCCCAAATTCTTCTCGGAGCCTCAGTGGACTCCTCCTTGCCAGTGCAACAAAGGTGCTTTCCTCACATGCTTAGTTTACCTATGTCAGGTTCCCAGACACACTGATACTTGATTCACTTGGATTCGGGTCTCAGACCCTTCTCTAGGGGACAGTGGGCTCATTGCTGCCACCGCAATAAGGAAGTTCTCCTCTGATGCTTGATATGTTTGTCTTGAGGCCCAGACTCTTCTCTGGTGGTCAGTGGTCTTTTGGTTGCCAGTGTGATGAGAATGTTCTCCTCGGATGCTGAATGTGCTTAGCTTGGTGTCCCAGACCCTTCTCTTGTGGGCAGTGGTCTTATTGCTGACACTGTGATGAGGTAATTCTCCTTGGATGCTCAGTGTGCCCTTCCCAATGGGCCAGCAGAGAGCCTCTCAAGCCTGCCTCTCTTCCACCCCCATGCCCCCTCCAGGTCTCTCGTACCTCCCATTACCTACTTTGGTACTTCAGTATTCCAGCAGGACTTCCTGGGACTGGGCCCATCTCTCCAGCTCTTCTGGCTTCTCTCCTTGGCTTTTGCCACACTGCGGCAGCTATGCGTTCTACTGGTCTGCTCGGCTCTCTCTTCCTGCTTCGTGTTCGGGTCCACTCCAGCTAGACCCACAGAGAAGTTCCTCAGTGCTTCGGTGGCTAGCTGCACGCTTCGGGATCCCTAGTCAGCTGACTGGGTTTGAAACCTCCGCTTTGGATGGTTCCACACCTGCTGTCTCACCCGACTGGGCTTGACAAAGTCTTCAGTCCTTCTTCTCTTGTTGGCAGTCCCGCCCTGGCGAATTGTCAAAATACTTTGTTTTGCTTGATGGGTTGATCTTCATGCATCCTCTGGGCCACCTCGTACCAGTTTTAGCACAGTTAGTCATCTTCATGTCTTCTGTGCTCTTCTTCCACACGGTACTTTCTGTTGGGGCTGTTTCTCCTACACTACAGAAATACATAGGTCTACTCTCAAGGAACTTGTTTGACATGGAAACAGGGGTTAGGGAAGGTTGGAATGTGACACAGGCCAACGGGCTATACCCTAGGTAATCGTCCTTATCCGCAGAGGGGGAGTCCCTTCCCATGAGGTCCTCCCACATTAAACCACCTATGGGGGAAATTAAATATAAATTGCACTCCCTGTTTTCATTTAAAGCATTTCTCATTATAGTTTGTTGCTTATCTATTGATTTACTTGCCAAATGAACGTGGTTGATTGTCATAGCCCCTGTATGCGTAAACTGCCCTTGCAGTCACAGATAGGTGGGGAAACCCCCCACCAAGCTTGGCAAGGGTCGATGTTTCCAATGAGGCTCCAAGACCTTTGCTGTTCAAGAACTTTAAGGTCCTGTTCTCGCTTTCCTCTCACGCGGTACTCCCAGCAATGGACAAACCGGTTTATAGTCATAATGTCGAAAAAAAAATGTCGACAGACAAAAATGTCGAAAAAAAATGTCGAAAATAATAATGTCGACATCCTATACTTATAATGTAAAAAGTCATTTTTTCGAAAAAAAAATGTCGACATTTTTTTTTTTGACATTATGACTATAAACCCTTAAAACTATCAACACCTCACCCAACACCCCCCTGCCACCCCCCCCCACACCCCCCAACCACCCTTTCACCCCTCATACTCAACACATACCAATTATTTATTTATTTATTTATTTATTTATTTATTCAATAATTAAATAAATAAAAATTGTATTTACTATGGGGGGGTCCCCCCCAACCCCCCTCACCCAACACCCCCCTGCCGCCCCCCCACACCCCCCCAACCACCCTTTCACCCCTCATACTCAACACATACCAATTATTTATTTATTTATTTATTTATTCAATAATTAAATAAATAAAAATTGTATTTACTATGGGGGGGTCCCCCCCAACCCCCCCTCACCCAACACCCCCCTGCCACCCCCCCACACCCCCCAACCACCCCATATACTCAACACATCATATATATATTTATTTATTTATTTATGCATACACTAAATTAATGTCGAAAAAATATCGAATAATGTCGACATTTTTGTTTGTCGACATTATTGTTTTTCGACATTAATTTGTCGACATTTTGACTGTCGACATTATTGATGTCGACATTATGACTGCACACCGGACAAACCCACTGTTTACTTACTGCCAATTCAGTTGTTAAGGAGACAGACATGTGCTAAGCGAGATGGTGTCACCTGTGGGAAACTCCTGCATATTGGACAGGGCTGTTGTAAGGTTTCCGGGTAAGCTGGTTACATATTAATGTTGTGTCTGACTTCTGTGGTTATTCAAGGAGGGGTCTAATTGACTTTTAGTAGGTGCAATTCAGCCCAACCTTTCAAGTCATTGCTTGTTGTACTCACTTTATGACCTAAGGATGTTTCTTTAGCTTTCGTGTTTGTGAACAACACAAAAAAGGCACTTCAACAAACTGGAAAATGCACTCCACTAAACCAGAAATGCAGAGAATGTTAAAAATATGTAGGTCAGGTGCTAAACTGGTGTCATTAAGCAACATCTAATGCTAGCAATCAACCTCTTTGTTGTAGCTTTCAAAACCTGTGGACTGGTGTACAGCTTGTGTCACTTAAACAGTATGAAAACAGATCGTTTAAAGATAAATATACTTTTAGCTGTGTCAGTGTGAGCGGCACCTGGTGATAAATAGGAACACGTTTGGAGGATTGAAATTTGAAGACAAAGTTTGAAAACACAAAGGTTTTACAAGCAAAAGTGAGGAAAATGAGAGAAAAAACAGTAAAAGTAATTGGGCAGAGTTCAGGTAGTATCAGAGAGAAGCAGTAGCTGTTGATTCCTTTTTACGATTGAAAATAAAAAGCCTTAAAAAAGGGACAATGGGCACATGGTTTTAGGGCAGTACAGTTGAACGTTCAAGAGAGTAGAAGGGATGACAGTGTTAATCCTGCATTACAATGTTAGAAATATATGTGTGATCACATGGTGGGGAGCATACATTTCAGCATTGGAGATTGGGCGAGATTATCATTGTGTGGCAACTGAGAAAGCATGAATTGGCAAAACCATTTGGTCCGTCTTTTTTTCAGGGGTTAGTTTTTGAGTATGGATGGATTGAAGGATGAATTGATGAGTTAGATTCAGGTGGATTGAGGAAAGATGGATGGGTTGATGAGTTTGATTGTTTAGATGAATGCTGGCTGTCATTGTGTACATGAATGTGATATGGTGAACGTGTGGGTGTATTGTGCTTCACAAGGCAGCAGCAACATGTTTTGCTGGGAATTGTACATTACACACAGGTCTAGAGTATGGGCGCCAATGAGGTGGGATTGGTCAAGCTGCAGAGTTGGTGTGTTGTCGCAGGATAAACTGAACAGGCTTGGTGTGCGGGGCTAAGGAGAGAAGCCACACATTGTTGGCATTTGGCGTGGAGAGGCACATGCCACAGGATGGTATGTGTGTGGGAGAGCCGGGGAGTGGTTTGGGGTGCACGCTGCAGGTGGCTGGACTTGGAGTGGCTGGGCAGGCTGCTGGGCTGTGCAGTTTATAAGACAAATTGAATCAAGAAGTATACAATTTACAATTGTTTCAGTATGGTAACATACAAATCCAGTAGATGCAATAAATAAGGTTTTGAGCTTTATACAAGATGTTGTAATTGAAAGGGGATCATGAAAAAATCATCTTGATAGTGGGTATAGACCATGTTGCCTTTTTCTAGTTTAATTGATTTTTATTACATTTTGTTGATGTAACAAGTAAACATTTATAACAATATAAACATTTATATTGAGCATTTATATTGAGCATAGTAATTGATACAACCATTCATTCATACATTGAGTTAATAGTCAGGTTTAGGTTAAACATAGACAATAGAGTGAACAACAAACATCTGTAATGTAGATAACTAAATTTGACAAATATAAATACATTGTGGTATAAAAATCATGTTAAGTTTGTCAAAATTACCCTATCTTGAATGAGATAAGCACATAAACAGGGTGTATAATGATAAATAAATACAATCATTTAATATAAAATACAAATACAAACAACACAGATATAAGAAGCAGTACACAGAGAAGGTGGGGAGAAATTCATGAAGGTAGATACAGCGCAATATACATTAATATAAAAACTATCTGGACATATGAATTGATATAATCTTAATCATGTGGTCCAATTAGCTTCCATTCACAGATGCCTTATAAAATGATAACATGATAAAATTATAAAATGACAAATAATTAGTAAACAAATGCCATTTAATTTAATATTTTTTTAAGAGACCAGGTGTGTTAGCAGCACATTATGCTATTCCCCTAACAATTAATAGTAATTTTACAACATTTTTTCCAGATAGTGATTGTTAACCTAATAGCTAATAGAATAAGCAGATCATAAATAACAAAGGAGTTACTATCCTATACATTTAGACCAAGGTAACCTAGATAAATATTGGATAGTGATCGAGGAGGTAAAACTTTGGAAATACGGTGGAGATACTTCCATATTTGTAACCAGAATGCGTTCATTTATACATATTAAAAAAACATGTGCTAATATGAGCCAATTTGTACATGACATTTCCCATCCTCTGTTGCACGTCACCTGGATAGCATTATAGAGGTGCTATAAACTCTATGCACAAAGAAAAAGATGGTATGGGAAATATTTCCAGACGTTGACAGAGATTTAACCTTTTTCCAAATAGAGGACCCCATGTCAGTATTAAACTGTCTACCACAGTCCATTTCCCACTGATACTCTGAGGACTATGTAATTGCTGGAGTGCAATTATGGAGTACTAATCTATAGAAAATAGAGGCTCTGCAATTCGGATTCGATGTAAAATGACACAATCTATATGCATGTGGGATAAGTGTCAGTCAGAATCATATACAGTACCCTTTGGGAACACCACACACAATTAAGACTACAAGTGCAAGTACAAATTCACCTTTGATGCAAGCCTGTACTACACAGTAAAGTGGTAGTGATGGCTGAGCAGCCAGACTTATCTCAAGAGTAAAGTGAGCAGTATCAGAAGTTACACAAAGGACAGCAATTGCTAGGGTTCAAACAAAAACTGACTCAAGGTTTCTGAGTAAAATAATATACATTTATTTACACATTCATTTGTAAAACTGTTCACTATATAAAACAGCAGAAAAATCACACTCTTAATATACTGCACAACACCCAATCAATTCTGGACAAGTTAGGCTCAAAATGAAGTGTGAGCAAAATGGCACTCCAGCAATTAAAAAGGGAGGGAAAGACATGGTTATACAAAATTAAGCAGCACCAACAAGTAAGTAGGCAGGGCAATCTAGAAAAGGCTTGCTCAAATGAGGATTCAAATCAATAGGCCTTGGCCAATAGTAATGGTTCAGAGTCTTTGCAGAGGATCACACAGTTCAGAGTAGTTTGCGGTTAAGTCTTTGCCAAGAGTTCGAAATGAAGTTGGTCGGAAGAAAAGTTACTTAAACGAGTAGAGAAGGACAAGCCCTCGGATTGGCGAAAGATTTATAACACTTTCACCATGGTCAGACGGAATGAATAACCGGGTTTGAACAGTACCTTAGAAGAAGAAGAATGCTGTAACTGAGGCAGAAGTTCCTGGCAGATACTGCAGGCTCATGGTTCCTGAAGTGACTGTCGGGCTGACACGGATGAAGAAGACTGGAGGGTCCTGCACTGCCCAGGGTAGAAACCAGCAGAAGAGCAAAGCAACAAATAAAAGGTGCGCTCCTTAAAACCCAAACAGGGTCCGGTCCTCCTGGCTATCCGGTTCACTGCAGTTGTGCACAGCAAATTCGACCAGGGGAGGGAGGCCTTGCTTGGTGTTTGGCAAACTAGTTGGTCCCACCAGCTGAAGGGAAGAAGATTCCTTGCAGATCTTCTCTGTCGTCGAAGTTTGGAGATTCAGACCCGCAGCAGGGCTTCTCTGGGAGGGCCAGTCGTGGTAATGGTCCTCTTCTTTCAGCTTCTCTTTGGTTCTCTCGATCCAGTGGTGACTCTGCCTCCCAAGTCCCAGAGACCTGCTTTTTATGCAGTTTTCCCACATTCACACAGCCTGGGTGTCAATCACACAGCAGGGTGGCTGTCCTGCAGGACAGTCCCCTAGCCAATCAAACAAGAGTGCGACTTGGGGTCTCAGGAGCCTAAGGAGGGCTTCTGTGCAGAAGCCCGCCAAAGGACGGCGAACAAAGGAACCAGACCTGGTTTGGCACGCAGAGTAAAACACGAGAAAGACTTTTACAAAAAGAAATGGGGAATAAACCCAGCCGGAACCAAATAAAAGTAAATGGGGTCCAGCGGATTAAAGTTTGAGGCTACTAATTTAGCCTAAAACAGTACCAAGGCTATTTTCATAGACTGTGGTAAGAAGAATATGGTAGATATCACTGCCACCAGCCAAATCTTAAAGAAAGGGGAATGAAATAATGTTCCATGGGAGGCAGACAAAAAGGGATAACTATTAACTATTAAGTCAATGGCAACTTTACATGTTCTGGGAGACAGTAGTCAGTAGTCAGTCCCATAAAATAGAGTTTAAAGTTGGAAGTCTGAAAAAGACAACCCTGTGTCACTGTAACGCTCACCTGATTCCCGCAGAGGCGCCGGTCTTGACTGGGTGAATGCCGTATCTTCAAAGGTGATGTGTAACACACGGTTGGCTCTTTGGGCTGGACCTCTGTGCACTGTATGTCTGACTCGAAGAGTAAGATGTCTGCAGATAGAAAATATGGGATTAATGAACTGGGGTTATTGGGTGCCTCTTTCCTCTTCCCTTTCTCTTCTCCTGTAGAACCCCAAAGGTTAACACCCTCACCTTAGGTAAGTGAACGCCGAGCTCTCCATCTGCCTCGGGGCAGGGTGCCGTAACCAGTTTCTTCACTGGATGAGGGTGCCGGCCTCTTGACCTCAGAGGACTGCTGTCTGTCGTTAACTGCACGAACGGTAAGTTCTGGGCACTTCAAATGTCTTAAAAGTCTTTTGTAATGATATCTCTTGTTTTGCAGGGTTCCGGCGATGGCGGATGGCGGGCTGATGAGAGTTGAGGATCGAACCCGCGTGAGGAATAGAAGCGCCTGGAAGCACGTAAGTAAGCGCTTGTAGCCTGCTTCACGATGCGCACTAACTGTCCCTTTTATCTTGCAGGTACAAGTTCGGAGCTTTAGAGAAGCTGAAGGGTGCTGGAATACCCACTGGATTCGGCGTGGGAAGGAGTAATGGCACGTGAGTAATAAAGTTGCCCAATGTCTTTAAACGCACCTTCTTTTGTCTTTCAGATGCGGGATGCAGCGCCGAAGGTCTCCGGAGCGTGCGAAGAGCTGGTAAGCTTTTGTCTTTCAGATGCCGGAATGCAGTGCGAAGACCTCCGGAGCATGCGAAGAGTAGGTAAGCCTTTGTCTTTCAGATGCCGGAATGCAGGGCGAGGCGTTGGTGACAGCCGATGGACCAGGTAAGAGATGCGCTGCCACTGAAGACCGTAGTGCTAACCTGTTCTTTCTTTGTCTTTACAGGTGCTGCTGAAGACTGGATTCCAGGATGGTAAGCCTTTGTTCCATTAGGCCCAGGATCAGAAGCAGAAGACACGATGAGCGTTCTGCTGCAGAGAATGCAGAATAACGCAAAGCAAGATTCATCCATCGGGCGTGGTTTAAATAGCCTCCTGTAGTGCTTAGGTGTCTCCTTCCACAGCCACGCCTAGGAAAGAAAAGAGTTCCTGCTTTCCAGAAGAGTTCCAGTGTTCTGAACCTAGGGAGTGGCTCCTGCCCCACCCAACAGGAAAAGTAGTCCCAAACAGAAGAGGATCAGGGGTTCAACTGGCAGGTAAGTAAGCAGCATGGTCTGCTGCAGGTAAGTCCACCCAAGCATTATGAGCCCGGCGCTTCCAGCGCTGGGACTGGGCATCTTTATGAGCCTGGTGCCACTGGCGCCAGGACAGGGTCCAAAAGGTCCCAATTGGGACTGGCTGGCACTCGGAACCGGGGTTATGGATCTGCTTCCAAGGGAGTCGGGCAAGTCCTGATCTTTTGGAAGCAGAGATCATGACAGCACCGCCCCTCAAGGCCCCTCCCAAACCGGGCTTCTCCGGGGGTTTGGGCTTGTTAGGAAATGTTCGATGAAATCTTTTGATTAGACGAGGCGCGTGGACATATTCTGCAGGTTCCCAGGATCTTTCTTGGGGACCGTAGCCTTTCCAGTCAATCGGGTAAAATAGTTTAGATTTGGAGATCTTGGAATCCAGGATGCTTTTGACTTCAAACTCGAGTTCTCCATCAACTAGAATAGGTTTTGGAGATGTAGTTAGTCGGGTTTGAGGTTGCACGGGTTTTAATAGAGAGACGTGGAAGACCGGATGTATCTTCATGTGAGGGGGCAAGTCCAACTTGACCGCTACTGGATTTACTATGGTAGTGATGGAATAGGGACCAAGGTATCTTGGGTTGAATGTGCGTGGTCCTTTTAGAGGTAGATATTTGGTGGATAACCAGACTTGATCTCCTACTTGATATTGGGGGGCTTCCTTCCGATGTTGTTCTGCTCCTTTCTTGTATTGTTCTTTAGCCCTTTGAAGGTGAGAAACGGCTTCCTTAAAGGCTTGGGTGATTGTAGAATGCAGGTGGTCTACTGCTGGTGTTCCAAGATCTTGGAGTGGATCCAACTCCGAGGTTCGAGGGTGACTACCGTATAAAAGAAAAAACGGGGTCTTCCCAGTTCCCGAGTGGACAGAGTTATTGTAGGCATATTTGGCTATCCAAAGGATATCTTTCCAAGTTGTTTCAGTTTGTTGTAGCATGCAGCACAAATACTGTTCCAGAGTTTGATTGGTCCTCTCGGTTTGTCCGTCGGTTTGAGGGTGGTGGCTGGTCGAAAGTCTCACATCAATTTGAGCCGACCGACAGCAACTTCGCCAAAAATGAGAAATAAATTGACTACCTCGATCCGAAATTAGAACTGAAGGAAAACCGTGCAGTCAGACGATGTTTTCGAGAAATTCTCGGGCCAGAGTTGCTGCTGTTGGTAAGCCTTTGAGTGGAATGAAATGCGCCATCTTGGAGAATAGGTCCACGATTACTAGGATCGTATTGTATCCGGAGCATGGAGGTAGATCGGTGATGAAGTCCATAGAAAGCGTATGCCAAGGGCGAGGCGGGATGTCAATAGGGCGTAAGAGGCCGGCTGGTTTTTCCTTTTGACTCTTGTTTTGGGCGCATACTCCACAGGACATTATAAAGTCTCTGATATCTTTTTTCCAAGACGGCCACCAGAAGTAGCGCTTGATCTTTTCCGAGGTCTTGGTCATACCGGGATGTCCTTCCATTAAAGAATCGTGATAACAAGAGATTACCTTTTTCTGTAAATCTGTGCTGGGCAGGTATAACCGTTCTTGGAAATATAATAGGTTGTCCTTCACCGTAAAGTCCTTTCCCTGCAGATGCCAATTCTGTATGTCTGCTGGAGTTACCAGTAGCCTGGCTTTATCCTTAACTTCCTCTATGGATTGTGTGGCGATTACACCTAGAATTCTTTGTTCGGGAATGATAGGTACAGGTTTAGGATTGATCAAATGTTCTTCCACTCCCATCCGAGAAAGGGCATCAGCTTTACCGTTTTTTGTACCAGGTCGATAGGTAATTATGAAGTCAAACTCGGCAAAGAATAGTGCCCAACGGAGTTGCCTAGAGGATTGAGCTTTTGCGGTTTTCAAATATTGCAGGTTTCGGTGATCTGTAATCACAGTAACGGTGTGTCGGGCCCCCAGAAGATAATGCCGCCAAGCCTTAAAGGCGTACTTGATAGCTAAAAGTTCCTTATCACTGATAGTGTAATTGATTTCAGGAGGCGAGAATTTGCGGGACCAAAATGCCACGGGATGCAACTGATTGGTTACTGGGTCCTTTTGTGATAGAACTGCCCCCATGGCAAGGCCCGAAGCATCAGTTTCAACGATGTAGGGGAGTTCTGGGCGAGGATGTTTTAAGATCGGTGCAGAGATAAATCTAGTCTTCAAATTCTGGAAAGCTTGTTCCGGCTCGATAGACCATTCAAAACGTTTGTTTTTCTTTAACAAGGCGGTGATGGGCTGGCTATTCGAGAGAATTCGGGGATAAACCTGCGGTAAAAGTTAGCGAAGCCTAACATGCTTTGAACACCTTTTACGGAGGATGGCGATGGCCATTTGAGAATTGCATCGACCTTCTTTGAATCCATACGCACTCCGCTAGGTGATAATATGAATCCCAAGAATTCAACTTCAGTCACGTTGAAAACACATTTTTCCAACTTAGCGAAAAGTTTGTGTTGACGCAATCTCTCGAGGACCATTTTCACGTGTTTCCGATGTTCAGTTTCCGATGAAGAATAAACAAGGATGTCGTCAATGTAAACAACAACACACACATCTATGAGCTCTCTGAGGACATCGTTCATAAAATATTGAAAGGCGGCCGGGGCATTGCAAAGTCCGAAGGGCATGACCTGATATTCAAATAGCCCATACTTGGTGCGGAAGGCCGTCGTCCATTCATCGCCCTCTTTTACTCGTACCAAGTGGTAGGCTCCTCTAAGATCCAGCTTTGTATATATGCATGCTTTTCTGACTTGGTCCAGGAGTTCAGGGATCAAAGGTAACGGATATCTATTCTTAACGGTGATTTGGTTCAGGGCGCGATAATCTATACAAGTTCTAAGGTCCCCTTCTTTTTTTGGAACGAAGAACAAAGCTGAGGAAGCAGGGGACTTGGAAGGACGAATAAACCCATTCGCTAGGTATTGATCCAGGTATTGTCGGAGGTGAAGATTCTCAGGCTCGGTGAGGGCATAAATTCTACTACAAGGAGGAGTAGATCCAGGTATCAGGTCTATCTGGCAGTCATAAGACCTATGAGGAGGTAAAGAGTTAGCCTGATCCTTCCGGAAAACATCTTGGAATTCTAGGTATTCAGGAGGTAACTGAGGAGCCTCCGAGGAAATTGCTGCCAGTGCAACACCAGGTCGAGGGTGACAAGTAGAGACACATTCTGGAAACTGAACCGTTCTTGCTCGCCAATCGATCTGAGGATTGTGCTTCTCTAACCAAGGAATTCCTAGAATAATCTGGAACTGAGGGGCCTTGATCACATCGAACACAATCTTCTCATGGTGTCCATCTTGACTTACTAGCGTCACTTCTTGGGTGGTATGCGTTACTGGTCCGGAGGCTATCTCTGTACCATCCACCGTAGTAATGACGTCCTTTACAGCCTTTGGACAAAGAGTCAGATTCATCCTCAAAACCATTTCATGATCCACATAATTGCCGATGGCACCGCTGTCGACGTAAGCTTCAATCGCATGTAATCGATCCGGATGTTCAGGGCTAATGAGGACCATAGGTATCACGAAATGCGAGGTCACGGAACTGGTTTTAACGCTCGGCAAGAGGACCTCTATTCTTGACGGGCAAGGTTGTTTCCGAGCTCAGAGTTTGTGACCCTGGTAACTGCAGCTCCTACTGCCTTCTTGGCTGGTTTCACCGGACAGTCTCGAAGAAAGTGCCCCGAGTTTCCGCAATAGAGGCATAATTGCAGCTGTTTTCTCCTTTCCCGCTCCTTTTGTGTTAGTGGTCCTTTCAGGCCCCCTATTTGCATGGGTTCCCCGGAGTCTACTCCTTTGGTAGGAGTTGGTGGTTTGGAAAATACTCGAGCATCAAACTTGGAACGATCAGCCTTCCTGTTCTGCAGTCTGTGGTCAATTTGAACGACTAAGTCAATATAGTCCGAACAGTCTTGCGGGGGATTCACTACTTGGGCTAACACATCTTTGAGCTCTCCACGTAGACCTCTATAAAACAGCGTAATCCTTTTGTCCTCAGGCCATCGAGTTTCCACTATCAGTCTGTTGAAAGACGCAATATAAGCCAAAAGGTCTTGATTACCCTGTCGCAATGAAAGGAGCTCATTGTCCAAGGCCTGCCCCTGTGAATGTCTTGCAAACAGTTTTTCCATACTGAGCTGAAAAGCTTGAAAATCATGGAGAACCGGATCATCTTGATTAACTAGAGGGATCGACCAGTCTGCCGTATTGCCACTAAGGTACGAAAGCACGAAAGCTACCTTAGCTTGATCAGTTGGAAAGGCTGCTGGCCGGCATAAGAAGTGCAACCGGCACTGATTAATAAATACTGCAAACCTCTTTGGGTCACCAGAAAATCGTTCGGGCGGAGCCAGAGGTACATTCCCAGGTAGGTTGATCTGCACTGGGTTCGTAGAGGATGTTGAAGGAAGATTTGCCCCTGATGCGGGTAACGGAGTTTGTCTGGCTTGTGACTGTAGCAATTGTCTAGCGAGATCGTCTGTTCGCTCCTTGGAAATAATCAGTTCCCTTCTAAGAGCATTCGTTTCCTGACGGGCTGCATGCACTTCTGCTCTTAGTTCCCCAAGTAACTGGGCTAGCTGATCGGTATCCGAGGTTTCCATAGCGCCTGGGTGGGAGTTTTGCGATAGGCTTTGCGTTCTGTAACGCTCACCTGATTCCCGCAGAAGCGCCGGTCTTGACTGGGTGAATGCCGTATCTTCAAAGGTGATGTGTAACACACGGTTGGCTCTTTGGGCTGGACCTCTGTGCACTGTATGTCTGACTCGAAGAGTAAGATGTCTGCAGATAGAAAATATGGGATTAATGAACTGGGGTTATTGGGTGCCTCTCTCCTCTTCCCTTTCTCTTCTCCTGTAGAACCCCAAAGGTTAACACCCTCACCTTAGGGAAGTGAACACCGAGCTCTCCATCTGCCTCGGGGCAGGGTGCCGTAACCAGTTTCTTCACTGGATGAGGGTGCCGGCCTCTTGACCTCAGAGGACTGCTGTCCGTCGTTAACTGCACGAACGGTAAGTTCTGGGCACTTCAAATGTCTTAAAAGTCTTTTGTAATGATATCTCTTGTTTTGCAGGGTTCCGGCGATGGCGGATGGCGGGCTGATGAGAGTTGAGGATCGAACCCGCGTGAGGAATAGAAGCGCCTGGAAGCACGTAAGTAAGCGCTTGTAGCCTGCTTCACGATGCGCACTAACTGTCCCTTTTATCTTGCAGGTACAAGTTCGGAGCTTTAGAGAAGCTGAAGGGTGCTGGAATACCCACTGGATTCGGCGTGGGAAGGAGTAATGGCACGTGAGTAATAAAGTTGCCCAATGTCTTTAAACGCACCTTCTTTTGTCTTTCAGATGCGGGATGCAGCGCCGAAGGCCTCCGGAGCGTGCGAAGAGCTGGTAAGCTTTTGTCTTTCAGATGCCGGAATGCAGTGCGAAGACCTCCGGAGCATGCGAAGAGTAGGTAAGCCTTTGTCTTTCAGATGCCGGAATGCAGTGCGAGGCGTTGGTGACAGCCGATGGACCAGGTAAGAGATGCGCTGCCACTGAAGACCGTAGTGCTAACCTGTTCTTTCTTTGTCTTTACAGGTGCTGCTGAAGACTGGATTCCAGGATGGTAAGCCTTTGTTCCCTTAGGCCCAGGATCAGAAGCAGAAGACACGATGAGCATTCTGCTGCAGAGAATGCAGAATAACGCAAAGCAAGATTCATCCATCGGGTGTGGTTTAAATAGCCTGCTGTAGTGCTTAGGTGTCTCCTTCCACAGCCACGCCTAGGAAAGAAAAGAGTTCCTGCTTTCCAGAAGAGTTCCAGTGTTCTGAACCTAGGGAGTGGCTCCTGCCCCACCCAACAGGAAAAGTAGTCCCAAACAGAAGAGGATCAGGGGTTCAACTGGCAGGTAAGTAAGCAGCATGGTCTGCTGCAGGTAAGTCCACCCAAGCATTATGAGCCCGGCGCTTCCAGCGCTGGGACTGGGCATCTTTATGAGCCTGGTGCCACTGGCGCCAGGACAGGGTCCAAAAGGTCCCAATTGGGACTGGCTGGCACTCGGAACCGGGGTTATGGATCTGCTTCCAAGGGAGTCGGGCAAGTCCTGATCTTTTGGAAGCAGAGATCATGACAGTCACTGCACTAAAGGTGCTGTGTGGCACACAGTAAAAAGATGATGCCTATGGAGTAGGTGAGGCTCCACAGTCTATGAACACAAACATGTTAAACAGGTGAAAAAATAAATCCTATAAATCCAGAAAAGCTGCTGAGGGACTCAGTAGGTGAGGGAAATTGGCCATTCTGGAGAATTCTCCCTAACAATAAGCATATTTATAGCAAAGAACTTCATGTTATCAATACATTTATCAATGTGTTATATTGAGAGTAATCAGAATTTGAGCTTGTACTCATCAGAAGTGACCGCAGTGCCAGAAAAAAAAGTTGCTAAATAAATGTAATGCCTTTATGCAACCATGATTTTCAGAAAATAGATCTACCATTAACGAGGATATTTGTATTGTACCATAAGTATGGGGAAAATATATCAGACACTTTAACATCAGGCATAAATAGGAACTGTCTTGTATAAAATATAGTTAGATATAGTTAGGTAAATAGATTTGAAATATTTATAGGATTGATTGAAAATATAACTCATATATATATATATATATATATATATATATATATATATATATATATATATATATATATATATATATCAGAGAGACGGGGTAAACAAGCTCTTTTTCAATGGATAGCCAGATTGTGGGGGACAATAGGACCATCAGGTATACACCAATGTTGAGCTTGCTTCAAGGCAAATGCCTTATTGTAGCACTGATAATCTGGCGATCTAGCAACAGCAGTATCGTAATCTTTCTTCAATTGGCTTGTGCTTATTTATTCTCCATAGCAAATCTAGTAGAATCGTATTGATCGATCTAAAAAAAGATACTGGTAATGAAACAGGCATCATTTGTAGATAAAACAATATAAAAGTTGAGAGCATCATTTTAATCGATTCTGTCATGACCCACCACTGCTCCAGCGAAAACACTGGCGCTCAATAAGAAATAAATGAGTGACCATGGCGCCGACCATGTGGGAACGGAGGACTTTCCTCCCAAAAGCACAGCCTGCAGTGTTCGAATGCTGGTCTAGGAGCTCTGGCAGAAAGGCAGGAAACACGAAACACCAAGAGCCGCTGCAGAGAAAGAACAGGGGAGAGCACAATAAATGACCAAGGACATACACACCAGTATATCACTGCTCTCCTCTACCCTCTTATTGCCCTTCCTAACTTGATTCTGGTTTTGGGGTGCAGATGTACCTAATAATGTTTCTACCAGTTGGTATCAGTCCAAAGACCAGAGTTGCCCACCCAACGCAGTAGCCAGTGGATGGAAAGATAATGGAAGAGTGCAGTGGGTCTGACCCGAACGGCACGAGGACGGAATATTAAGGGGTCACTAAAGTCCATGGGGATCCAGGAAAGGACTCCTTGAAAAGATGGGACCAATAAAAATAAATTGAAATACCACAACAGTTCTGGGGAATTTCAAAGTACACTCCAAGATGACAAGCAGGGTCAAGTTCAAGGAAAAACCAACTGATCCAAAATGACTCAGCAGACGAGGTGGTCTGTGGGAGAAAAAGATGAAGGTCAGAGCATGCCAAAAAAAAGGAAGGTACCAGTATGCCGGTGCAAAAGGGAGATCCGCAGGCAGTCCAGGAAGGCTAGGCAGAGGTCAGAAACACAGAGGAAAAACCAGAACAAACAAGGAACGCAACTTGTAGACTAAATACAGTTGAGGAGCTCCACAATATTATTTGCAGCCCTTTTTATGTGGATGTGTGGTGGGTTGCTTCCCGGACTGTGAAAGTGCCAACATCACGCACCATGTTGTCGAGCCTGCTGGTGATTGTAGTGCTGTAGCTGTGCATGGTGGAGCAGTGCGCGGAACAACAGAACGCCAGCGTTGGGCCTGTGCAGCCCACTTTACAAGATGCCAAGGGAGACGCCATCCCCCTGCAAGACCGATATGTCTGATGCTCCACCCTGGAGCTCCAGGAAAGGGAGGCAATAGTCCTGACAGATTTTACCCCTCCCCACCAGGTTAGAAAGGATTGGGACCATGTACCATTGGAGTCTAGTGAGTAGGATTTCAGTGTTAAGTGTAACTGTTGTGTTAAGTGACAATGTGATGCTGACCTCCAAATACTTAATAGAATTCTGGCACCATTCCAGCCCATACATGTCTAATTCATGCTCAACATGAAGAGTGTTTAGAAGCAAGATTTCTGACTTGTATTTATTTAATGTATAACTTGATGCACAGGAAAATGCCTTCAGCATATCCAATAGTTTAGGGAGGGAGTTATTTAAGTTTATCATTATCATAAAAATGTGTATATCGTTCGCATATGCAGACAGTTTAATGTCAAGTTTTCTACAGTGAATACCAGCGAACCTACCTACACATCTAATGAGTTCTAAAAGTGGTTCCTGTGATAAAATAAATAGAATAGGGAATAGAGGGAAACCTTGTCTTGTACCACGTGCAAGTTGGAACATGGGTGAGGTTTGACCATTCATGAAGACAGAGGTTCTAGGTCCTGTGTACAATAGTTTAACTTACAAGATAAACCCATTTCCACAGCCGTGCCAGCGTAAGGTTTCAAACATATAGGACCTCATTACACGGATGGCGGTAAGGGTTTACAGGTACCGGTATTTTACCGGTACCAGTAAATCCACCGCCTTACTACGAGGTCCCTTTGCGGGTTGGGGTATTTATCGCCTGCGTTAAAAACCAACCCGCAAAGGGACCAGGGAGCTAATCACGGTACCGCAATTTGCGGTACCGTAATTAGCGCCTTCCCCATTCCCATAGAGCCCTATGGGGCAAAAATGGGAATGGGGAAGGGCAATGGTGGAAGGGGGAATTACCGCCCCGCCAACCTTGGAATAGGGCAGTAATTCCCCTTTCCACCAAGGCAGTGCCGGTATTTTACCGGCAATAGCACCATGGTTCACCGCCATCCGTGGAATGAGGCCCATAATATCACTCTACTCGATCAAAAGCTTTTTCAGCGTTGAGAGCTAAACCTGCATAGGACCCAATGGGGAATGGACCAAGTAGCTGCAACGCTATTTGTGCTGGCAGTATCCTGGCAGTATTACTACCGGCATACCACCAGACTCCTGATGAGGCTTGATCAATTCTAATTCTTGACTCCAATTGCATTACATCAATAACATTTATACTAATACATATAATCAATTCATCCAATACATATTGCACATTGCCCTACATACTAAAAATTGATACATCGCTGCCACCACTTTATCGTTTGCTACTACTTATTACAACGTCAAATTAAATGGTGTACTCCACAATTCACTGGAAGAAACTTGATATGTAAATCAGATCTTAATTCATTTCTCAATATTTATTATCTATACGAAAGGGTCCAAAAAGCTCCTTTACTCACTTTCCAAAACATATAACTATCCGAAATTACTTAATCTATAGTCATATGTCCTTTTCATGAGTATGTACTGTGTTTACAATCAACCTGGGATTATCACAAAAGTTGCAAAGTCAGTGACAAGGCACACCCTCACATTCATCTAGGTTACAGACAAACAAAATGGTTAAATTACCTTATGCAGTGGTCAGAAGACGGTATAGGAGGAGTTCTTCTTAGTCCAGTGGGACTCCAAATTGTGCCGGCTTAAACACTAGACTGAGAAGAAACACAGCAAATGCTGACAGTTGACATTACGATCAAACTTACCTAAACAGTCTTTCACATTTAGAAATTGCAGGCGGTCTCACTCCTTGTTCCCATGTTGATCGAGAAACACATGCGATTCTAAACTCGTAATTAGGAATAATATCTTAATTTTCTACCACAACTTCGCAAGAGGAGGCTTTCCAATAAGTCTTAGGTTGGATGTGGCTTTGCAACTAGTCTTGTCCGCATGTGCCAAGCATGCATTTCAGAATCAGGCAACTGCTGAACTGTGGTGGCACACAATCTGCTGTTCATATAACTTTACAATCACCTCATCGGCACAGCAAGCATGTGCCAACCGTAATGCCACTTTTATGTAGTTTGGACATTTTTCAGTAGACGCCCCCACTTTGCCACAATCTCAGGGGATTTTTCTAACTTTCTGCCACTTGTTAATACCAAATTTAAGCTCGAAGGCATGATTTCTATTCAGTCATACAAACTGATTTCCTGAAAATGTGCATCATTTTAGGTCCCCTATGTCCCACGATAGCAATACTCTCAATTGTTCTATGTGATTAAATAGTTTTAATTGTGAAGGTGAGAAGTTTGGTTGGCTCATTCTGATAGAACTATTGTCGCTCTGTATTTTTTGTGATGCGATAAGCATGTATGCATTTTCAGGCTCAACCAATCTGTGCCGACCAAGTCAGACACATTCAAAATGTAGTCTATTTAATCATTGCACACTAATCACATTATCTAAATAATAATCAAAACAATCCTGCTTAAAGGTTTTTAAAAAAAACATCTAAAACCATTTAAATCCACTCTTTTGGGACTTCAATTAATTTCTGATTTCCTTTTGGGGCATTCCTATTTTGTGAAGATAAAATCTTTACAAAATCTACCAAAGAGATTAATCATGCTGTTCAATATCCACCTGGATGGGGCATATGGGTAGACTGAAGAGCCTAATGATGCTAAGGATATCCATGGGTTTGGTGGCCATCTCAGTTGGACTGACAAGTGTATGGTCTTGTTCGCTGCAAAATATAACCCAACCAAGACAAAGGCATTCTTTAGGATTATGATCGTAACCGGAACATATGCCAGAAATTATGTTACTTCCACGTTTCTATGCTATGCCATATTCAGGGTATAAAAATGGTGGCAATTCCTCTATTGCTAATTCCATTACAGGAATTGCCGATGGAGAAATGATCTGATTTCAATTAAGGAATTATCGATGGGGGAATTATTGCATGATAATTCAGTTGTGTAACAAGTGGGAATACTGTTGAAATACGGCCAAAAAGTGACACTAACTCATCCAAAAATAGTGCAGTTAACTCCAGTTTAAAGCTGGAAGTGGAAGGCTGAAAGTGATGAAAAAGAAATACCACGTGGACCCAATTCTAAGACAGGAAGCGTGCATTATGCTTTTCGTTCTTTATTACTGCTCACACATAGAAAATGTAAAATGTTCCATGCACAACAAATCCCCATAATCCCCAGTTTCTGAGTAGTCCTGGGCTGCTCCCCTTGGCCTATCAGGATCTGCCCTTGCCCATAAGTAAGCCTCCTTCACAAGCCTACTCATCTTTCTTCGTTGCTGCCTCCAGAGATAAGTAATCTTCCTGCAGCACTTTCAATATTTATATGGTGTAGATATATGTATGTGTTGAATTAGTTATTGGCACAATACGTGCACAGTACAAGATATTAGAACAGCGTCTATTTCAGTATTGCCGCAAGGGAATCAGATCTTCCTTTACTTGTATATAGACCCGCGTATCATTGTTCACCTTTGTTAGGAGCGGGTCCGAATCTGCGAATGAACGCACTTGCATTAGGCAGCCGGCCTGCCCCTTCACAACATGTAGAGACACAGAGAGCACAGGGCATTAGGAACCCACGGGAGGGCTTGCCTCCTCAGAACGGCGGTAGTAGACGTGACGTGGCACGACACGGCGCTAGGACCCCTGTCATGCACAACATCCATCCCCCCATTAGTCTCCCGACATCACCCTCCACTCCGCTTAGCCATCCTGCTAATTTCCCCAAAATAACTCCATCCCCCATCAGGAGTAACCTACCTGCGGTGCGGGGGTCGCATGAACAGTTTCTGACCCGAGGCAGGGGCTGTTTATGGTCTCGTTGGTTTCCTTCCTTACACTGGCACTTGCCGTGGAGATTACGGTCAGGCAAAGTCAGGCTGTCACGTCGAAGTCCTGGTCACGTGACAGTATCCCGATCACGTGATTTCACTCCTGTTCACATGATTAGGAAGCGAGCAAGATAAAAGCCACAACCGCTCAAGTGGTCATTGCTTCACAGCTGTTCTTGCAACTCTGTTCGGCATTTCGCTTCATTTAGGACTTTCACGGCTTCAAGGACCACGGATTACGGACTACGGACTTCTATTGGACACTCCCTGGTTTTGGTGCACTTCTCTACTTCTACCTGACTTTTTGAACTTCAGCTTGTCTCATCGACTTCTTTTGCTAAAACCCTTGGATTGCTTCTTGTTTCCTACACATCCACCAGAAACCACGTCTTGCATTGGGTTTACTTTGTGGTTGTCTTAAACCCTCAAGAACCGTTCAGGTGTGATCGGCTGGTGTTCACCATCCTTCATTCCGGCCGCAGCTACTGGTCACGCGCCCTCCCTGCAACACTTCTCAGGCCCCGGTTAACAGGGTTTCGCCAACCTTCTTTGGGTAAGCCTTCTCCCCATTTCCTCCAGACTCCTGTTAATAATTGTTACTGTGCCTGTCTGTGCTAATACCTATTTTCTTTACAGCAGCCTTGGGGTATCGGCGTCGTGTGGTTCCGGCGATTCAACATCCACACCTGTGGCCTCAAGGACCGCACAGAGAGTATATTTGATTCTCTCTGTGGGGAACTTGGGGACGGAGGACCCTATTCTCTTTACGACATATCAAGACTTGACAACCCCACAGGAACACAACAGAGCCACTTCCCTCCCAGCAGTCACTGCAGCACATTCCTGTCGCAGATCCCACACAGAGATCATGTTTTCTGATATTACGGAGTGCGAATACTCTTTATAAAAAAGGCAGACAGAACGTTTACAAAGACACTTCTCAGGCCACTGCAGCTGAGTTACCTGGCAGCTCGCTAGTTCGAGCATTTGTAATGGCACATTCTGTAGGGCCTAGAGTGCCCCAGAGCACCTCCCCTGAGTGGAGCTCAGAGGAATGGGTGGAATAGCCCACAGGAGGGGACAAAGACCTCTCCCTTAGTTTTAAGAGGGTATTAGGAGAGGCATTATCTCAAGCAGTGTCATAAAGGGTGCAGCCCCTGACACATAGATTGGATCTGCTAGAGGTCATGCTTAACAAGCAGAAGGCATGCCAGGACAGATCCAGGAAAAGGTGGGCGGATAGCCTCGGAGAGGGAACCACAGCACGACACCCCTTGTCAGGTTTTGAATGAGAGGGGTGTAAGAAGGCTCACAAGAGGAACACCTCTTTGACCCCCCAAGCCACACAGAAGGGGTAGACATGGGACCCCAAGAGCCAGTTAACCCTGTCAGTAGGCTGAAAAAAGCCTTTCTAGTGAAGGCGACAGTGCCACGCTCTCGACCCCCTGCACCAGGGGTGAATAATGAAGGAGACGGAGAGGATGCCGGTTATTCGCCAGGCGGCGAAGGGGGGAGGAAGAAGAGGAAGCTTCCCGGGAACACAACGTTGATGAGCCACCTCCGGAAGAGGAAGAGAATCTAGTTGATATGTTCGACCCTGAGGCGATTAGGCATCCTAAATCCACTAAATAGGTGCCGTCACCCAGAGTAGCGAAGTATATGACGCAACACATAAGGAAACCATTGGACAGGGAAATCCGAAGATGGTAAACTTTGTCACCAAAACAGCCACGGATATTAGAAAAGGAGTGGACGAAGCTTGGTGAGGATGCCAAGACAAACTCCCAGATTTAGCGGCTCCACTTGCGAAGATAATGGACCTGGACGAGAAGCTATAGATACAGGGGAACCCGTAGACGCGTGTGCCCTAGACAGCTGGGCACAACTAGCGGTCTGCCTGTTAGGCATCGCTAACTGCGCTCTCTCCTCAGAGAGAAGGAGAGGAGTCTTGCTGAAAATAGACAACAAGCTCAGTGATTTAGCTTTGTATGAAGCAGGAGAGGGCACAAAGGGCTTGCTCTATGGGGAAGCTTTCGCCAAGGAGATAGCCCAGTTTGTGGGAACTTACCCAGCCCTAGAGAAGGCTCAGAGCTCAATTCAGAAAATATTCCCAGGAACGGTTTTCCCAGGGACCGGACGACAGTGGGGTCGGGCGTGCAGTCGTTTTGGAATGCATCAGAACCCCAAGGACCCAGAACACAGTACGGGGAGAGTAGGCAACAAGATACTTTCTTCCCAGCCAGAGCCCGCTTCCCCAGGAAGAGTGGCCTACAGACAACAAAGTGCACTTGGCGGTGAGTACCCAAAGGGCAGTTGCCCCGAGAGTGGGGGAAGGACGCTCTTGTTCTTGTGCGACTTGCGCAAGTTGTCCAGCGACGCATGGCTGCTGCAAGCGATATCGGCCATGCAAATAGAGTTCCTAGGCATTCCCTCCCAAGCGCAAGAACCCCCGGGGATGTGAATGTCCCTAGTGGAACAAGAACAGCTCTTTAGCGAATTTCACAGTCTAGCAAACAAAGCAGCGATAGAGCGAGAAGTGCAAGAGGAACCGGGCTTCCTCAGCAATATGTTCCTGGTAAACAGGGTGGAGAACGTGAGGCCAGTGATCAACTTGAAGGGTCTGAACGAATGGATTACTTACTGACACTTCAAGATGAAAGGGATTCACCTTTTGCAAGACCTCCTCAGGACAGGGGATGGCTCGTCCGCTTAGATCTCAAAGACGCATATCTTACTATGCCGATAGCAGTGGAACTTCAGAGACACCTTCGCTTTCGAATGGGCGAAGAGATCTGGAGGTTCACAAGCATCAGCTCTGTGGGCCTTTACCAAGATTATTCGACCAGTGGCAGCAGCCATTCAGGTGAGAGGGATCAGGATTATCGTCTACCTAGACGATATTCTTATTCTGGGTCAGAGTGCCGCCATCCTACGAGATCAGGCCAGATGGGTATAGCAACCTAGTCTCCTCCCTCGGTTTAGTCGTAAACACAGAGAAGTTGGACCTCCAACTCGTTCAGAGGATAGAGTTTTTAGGGTTCCTCATAGACACCAGAAAAGTCTCTCTTGAGCTACTGACACAGAAAGTGAGGACGAAAAAAAAAGAGCTGAGCACAGTGACTGTGAGGAAAGTTATTTTGCTTCGCAATCTAGCTTGGATAGTGGGTCTCCCCGCAGCCTCAATACAAGCAATCTTTCCAGGGCCACTTCATTACAGGTGTCTTCAGAGGCTGAAGATCAGGCATCTCAGAGGGGGCCAAGACTATCATCAGTTTGTTACTCTAGATCAGGAGGATCTTACAGAGCTACATTGGTGGTTACTGAACATGGAAGCCTGGAACGGGCAGCCGATTTTCGGAGACACCCCAGATCTAGTCATAGAGTCAGACGCAAGCAGAGCCTGCTGAGGAATGTGGTGGGGAAGTTTAGAAACAGGAGGGAAGTGGTCCGAAGAAGAGCTTCACCTTCACTTAAATTGTCTAGAGCTCCTGGCGGGTTCCTTCGCTGTACACACCTTTACCAAAGGCCGAGCCAATTGTTGCATCCTTCGTAAGATGGAGAATATTTCAGCCGCTCGATATATAAACAAGTTGGGAATGACATCCTCTAGGATGCTAGCAGAATTAGCAAAGGACTTTTGGCATCACTGCCTTAAACATCAGATATCAGTTTCTGCAGAATATTTACCCGGGGCACAGAATATAGTAGCAGATTGAAATTCGCAATATCTGGTAGACTCCAGCGACCCGAGACTGCACCCAGGCATCCTTGCGCAAATCCAGGAGATCTGGGGTCCCCTAGACATCGATCTATTTGTATCCAGGCTCAATGCCCAAAATCCCAGGTACTTCAACTGGAGGATAGACCCGGGAGCAGCAGGGACAGACGTGTTCTTGCAGCAGTGCATGGAAGCAATGCACTACACGTTTCCTCCGTTAGTCATGCTGACGAGAGTGCTAGCGAAAGTCTGCAGGGATCAGGCAGAGCTGGTGTTAATAGTACCGTTATGGAAGTACCAGCCGTGGTTTCTAGTAGTGATGGAACTTTCCACGGATTTCCCGAGGATACTTCCTCACAAGTGGACATCGAGCGAGATACTTCAGCCTCTCGTGGAGGAGGACATCCTGCGCCTGATGGCATGCAGGCTTTCAGGCAGCGATGGAAACTGCCAGGCATTTCACATCTCGCTGACGACTGTATTGGAGACTCCTGGGCGCCTTCCACCATTAGGAGCTATGGTACCTGTTATGAAGTCACCTCCAGGCTTATTGTGGTTACTTTAAAGGTTTATTAACAGGTTGTTACATTACCAGTAAGTTACATAGGATATAGTAAAATACTTAGGACAGACAAAACACTGGCAACCACCACCCAGGCAGGGGATTCCTAACTGCCTGGGCTTGGAACCCTCACCCAAACATTCTGTCATTCACAAGGCAACATTCCACATGACATCACAGTCATCCAACATACCAAGGCAAGAACTCCACAACACATCTCCTTCCCTTATACCAACACCACACACATACACAGACAACGCTGCACAACAATCTCCCCTCTCACACACACCAACACACTCATATAAAGACTCGATCAAAATGGCGCACATAGCACATATCGTGCACTTCCTCTCTCCCAAGGACTCAATATGCCGGGCAGGCACATCGCACCCATCACACACAAAACTTGATCACCGTACTGTGCCCGAATTGCAGATGGATTGGAGTCATAAACAGATCATACAACACCTGCAACATCATAGGTATCCAAAAAAACACTTAAGCGTCAACCTCACACCACTCAGGCGAACCATACAATTAACCATACGTGATTTACACAGCACAGTCACACCCAATACCAAAACTGGGGGCACTACCACCCAGACAACACGGCAAATCAGTAAGGGTCTCGCTAAGTTAAAAGAATGATAAATATGGATGGTATGTGTGTTATGCCATGACAGCATAAGTGATATGTGGACATGCCTGCTAGTGCATATGGTTCTGAGGATTTTGAGGATTTGCACAACAGTCAGAAGTGTGGTTTAGTGTGCCACAGGGTTCCTGGGTGGTAGCGTCCCAGTTTTGGTATTGGGTGTGACTGTGGTGTGTAAGTAACGCATGGTCAATAGTTTGGTTAAAGCAGTCGTATTGTTTTGGTGGTAGCGCCCTAGTCTCAGTTTTGGGTGTGACTGTGGTGTGCAAGTCACGCAGTGTTAGACCAGAAAATTAACTCTACAGTCAAATGATATGTATATTATGTTGGCCAGAAGCCAATTGCATCATGTGACAAACATTGCAGTCCTAGAATCGTCAATGTAACCCAAGGGTGTCCAATTTTGTGAAATGTCGGCCATTTGCTTTTTTCTTTTCTGTCAAAACGCTGTGCGAGTCCACGGCTTGAGCGCTGAAATACTAACACAGACAGGAATGTCAAACTGTCCAGAAATACATTGTTTTTCTCTCTCACTAAGTCCTTGAAGTCGAGCAGAAGCCACATCTAATCAGTAGACCAGTTGCCAGGTTGTCTTGCAAGCACTGTTGTAAAAGGCAGTTAAACATGAATTATATTCTCCTAGCGGTGCTCCTTCACGGAGAGTGGTAATTTCTGCTTCAGAACTATCTGACCCTTAGCTCATGAGCCTGAAACACACAGATAATGTAGTAAGGAATGTTTCCCTGCTAATAACACAATATCCTTGCTGAGCCAGAGCTCTGTGGTCCTCATAACAGAAAGCTGTCTCTGCTGCCTTTGCTAAAATAACTATGTTTAGGCTAAATGAAGGCTTGTCATAATTGTCAATCACTGAACCCTAGCCTGTATGACATGTCTGAGGGTGGGTCGAATTGCTTTAGAAAAGGATATGTCTAATGTATATATATTGCTGCTTGAGCGCTGTTCGCTCTCTCTCGCATCTCACGGTCTTTGGGAACACACGTCGTGAGGCGGTGAGACCCAGTCGGCCGACTGAGAATACTTTGAAATAAACCAGACTTGTTTGGAAAACGAATCTTGCATCTGACGTGTCACTTTAGTATATGGTTATTGTGCCTTAGTTTCGATATGCGGTCTTTATGGCCTAGCAAATATGGCGCCCGAATAGGGACCCTCCCACCAATGCTCCATCGTATACGTTGAAGTTGAAGGAAGGCAAAAACGAGTCGAGGACGAAGCTGTCGAACCGCGATCGGAAGACTCCTCCACAGATCTGTACACAGCCGATCCCTGGTCGACGAGCTACGACCAGAGAGCATCAAGGTGAGGGTCCTGGAACGAGGCAGATTGAGCCAGACACTTAGTCACGACGATTCTTGGTTGCGTCTGTATATGGGTGAATTGCGTCCTGAGTGACGAATTGGTTGATCTGGTGAATCGTGCCCCGATTCTTAAACGTCCTGATATTGGTTGAGTGTTGCTCTTGCAAAATCAAACGCCCCCAGGGTAAGAAAGGGGTAAGAATTAACCATGCCTGGGGAATTGACTTCCTGTTTAGTGAGTTTTTTTCACTGCAGTAGACAATCTTAGGAAACTGGCCAGGTCACACCACCCGAAGGGTCGCCGGCTCATGAAATGTATATCAAGTATGGTACAGGGGCAATAGTGTGTATCAGACCTTCAGTGGCCTAATAATGGGAGCTTTGAATTAGCACGTATAGAACACCTAGAATCAGCATAATACGCAAAAAGGCCCGACCTGCAGCGTTCGACGTTGCAAGAGACTGGAGGAAGGAAGCTAATCCCCGTTTCAGAAGTAGGGAGAAACACGCGCGCAGTCATAAAACGAATATAGAGAAAGCGCTAGAGCACGATCAGCATCAGCAGACAGAAGCCATTAGAAACATGGATTTCCAATTAGATGTACAGAAAATATATCCCCAGCAAGATTTGCAGACATCAGATGAACTAATAAACAAAATATTAAATGAGCGAAGAAATTAACATCAAAGTACTGACCCAGTTGCACCTCCACCTAAGTTACCTCCCATTCCCGTTATTCCATCTGCATCTGCAGTAAGCAGTTTGTCTCCCCCTGTGCCTGTGACATCATTTCCTCCACCTTCTCCAGAGCATGAGTAAGCCGCTTTAGCAGGCAGTTTTACAGAGATGGGGTCTGCGCAAGAAAGTATTAGACAGACTCGTAGTACGATTAGAGAAGGAAGGAAAGAAGAATCGAAAGAATGGGCCGAAACGTACATGGATGATGACAATGAAGTAGCTGTGCAAAGTTCCATATTTGATCATAGAGGCCTTGGAGAACAGCAGGTATTGTTAGAATACATGGGGAATTCTCTTGTGAAAATATGGTGTGATTTGATCGATACAGTGGTACCGAAAGAGTTGCGTGATTTGGTTGTTCTTTCGAATTTGTGAGATAATGCCACGAAAGTACGAGAACACGTAGGCCGAATATTTGTCTTTAAAGGAGAACTTAATCAATTGCATAAAGAATTATTGAAAAAAAGATAAACCTCATATGTCGTATGTTCAGCAACAGTTTTTACCACGGTTGAAACCTGTTAGTGAAGAGATGCGAATTGTACGCGAGACGCGCTTAGATGGATTACAGATGCCGCCATTTCCCCAATTGAAGTGCATGATACGTTTAGTCAATATACACCAGAAATGCAGAGAAAGGTATTACAGGTATGGTAGAGTACCTACAGGATGAATGTATGAAGAATAAGATATGTTGTCCCGCTGATCTAATGACAATTTATAAAAAGAGCATTTTCGCCTGAAACTGGAACGACTGTTTTTTCACTTGATTTAGCTTTGTTGCTTAATAGGCGAACTAATGTAGAATCGCCTAGTTTGAAATTACCCATGAGGGAGGTGCCTCCCACGTTTGTCCCGAAAGTAGAGGTTGCTGCCGATGGAGCGACACCAGCGCGAATGATAGAAGCTCATTATATCGCACAGTTTGTACATGTCCCTTTTTCTAGGCAAGAGGTAAATACTATAAAGCAGAGGATCCCTGATATTAGGAACAATCTGGCAGGATTCTATAAGGAAATTGAATCTGTTTTGAATTCATCTGTTTTTACATTGAGTGACATTGATTTACTGTTTCCCATGATTCTTCCTGTAGACATATGGAAACAGGTTAGAAATATAAATGACGCGCCGATATTAGGTGAAACCTGGGAGAACTTGACTAGAATTGATAGTGAGAGAAAGGCTGGAGAAAAGCCACTCCAAGTAATGTTGGCTCTACCATCGCGAATAGTAGAGAAATTGAAAACTTTAGTGCCCAAAAAGAGAATAGTTTGGGATACATGTACTGCTTGTTTACAGGGCAAAGAGGAAGGAGCGACAGATTATTTTAATCGGTTTGAAGAAGTATTCGCAGATTTTAGTGGTCAAGATCTAAGTACTGAACCCGGGAAGAGATTGTTTGTTGATAAGTTTGCGTGATGGTTGTTACCGAAAATCCAAAGTTTGATAATGACATCTGAAAGTGCATGGCAAGTGAAGTATTACATATGGCCCAATATTATAAGAACAGAGTAAATTCAGAAAAGGATAAGGAACTAAGGGACAAAGGGAATTTGAAAACAAGAGTATTGTTACAGCAAGTAGCGAACAATAATAGAAGTGGTGGGAATAGAGTCCAATTTGCATTAACATCCAATATGCAAGGGGGTCCAATAGGGATTAATCAATGTGCCTATTGTAGACAAGAAGGCCATTGGCGAGCACAGTGCCCGCATATACAGAATAGAAATGGGACTTTTCCGAGAAGACGGAATAGAGGTTGTCTGGGAATACAAGAACAGAATGGAAACCAAAAGGCGCCACAATTTCAGGAATATCAGGGTAATCAGAATCAACAACAAAACAATACAAATGGTGGGAATGTTTTTGACAATCAGTCCAATGCATATTACTCTGGCGACTTTACATCTGACGATGTACTGTTCTACTAGGACAGCCCGAGACAGAGGTTGGAACCAGTATCTATTCCCGTAGACCAGAAAGGACCCTACGTTGAAATTAAGGTTGGGAATAGGGAGCACATTATTTTAGTGGACACAGGTGCACAAAAATGTTCATCAGCGGGTTCCAGAAATACCACAGTCAGGGCATAAAAATGTCTCAGTAGGGTTCTCAGGTACGCCAGTAATTAATCCATTGTCACAACCAGTACCTATAACACTAGGTCAATTCACTTTCTTTTGACAAAAAATAGCAGTGAAAATTTGTTGGAATTAAATTTGTTGAAGAAATTGAATGCGGGCATTTATTGTTCTCCTGATGGAGTGTATTTGACAATTTTGCCACAAAAGACTCCTGTATCACAATTTGTATCTAAGCCACTATTGACTGTATTGAGTAAAGTACCGGCTTTTATATGGGCAGTGAACGACAATGATGTTGGTTGTTTGAAAGTAGAGCCAGTAAAGATTGTTTTGAAAGAAGGAATTACATTGCCGCGTATTCCGCAATATAAAATTTCGGCCGAGGGAGAAAAAGCGTTGACATGAATTGTATCAGATTTAATTAAAAGAAACGTAATTGAAGAAACTTCTGGTACTATTTTCAATAGTCCGATTCTTCTGGTTTACAAGAAAGGAGGTAATGATATACCTTACCATTTTATAATTGATTTACGCGGAGTGAATAAAGTGGTTGATCCGCAATTTCCATTAGTCCCCGATGTGACTACAATTTTGACTATGATTCCAGCCTCTGCATCCTATTTTAGTGTAATTGATTTGACAAATGCATTTTTTTGTATCCCAGTGCATCCAGATAGTAGATATTTGTTTGCTTTTACACTAGGAGGACGTTCATTTACATTCACACAAATTCCACAGGGCTACACTGAAAGTCCAAGTATTTACAGTAGAGCTTTAAAGGAACAACTAGATATGCTTGAACTACCAACAGCTTGCATATTACTACAATACATAGATGATTTGTTAATAGTGGCAGACACAGAAGAAATATGTAAAGAAAGTACAGTTGCATTATTGACACATTTAGCAGCACTAAATAAAGCTTAGCTAAAGAAATTCCAGTATTGTCGAAAGGAAGTGGCCTACTTGAGCTACCTCCTTACGAAGGAGGGAAGAAGATTGACACCAGAAAGAATAGAAAGCATCTCTGATATGCCTGTTCCAAATACGCAGAAAGAAGTCAGGGCTTTAATTGGCATGGCTTCATATTGTAGGCAGTGGATCGCTAACTTTTCAATGATCGTGAAACCGATAGTGGCATTGACAAGGAAAGATGTTACCTTACCTTTGCCATGGAACATGGAATGTCAAGAAGCATTTGACCTGCTCAAGGCTGCATTGTGTTCAGCTCCAGTTTTGGGCACGCCAAATTACGATAAGAGTTTTAAGTTATTTGTGCATGAACACAATGGATGTGCTTTGGCTGTTTTGACTCAGGAACAAGGGGGAAGAAATAGACCATGCAGCTACTTCTCTTTCACGTTGGATCCTGTTGCATGTGCTTTGCCGAGTTGTTTGCGAGCTGTTGCTGCAGCTGCTGCGTCAGTAAAACAAACTGAGGGAATGGTTTTAGGTCACGCTTTAACCGTAATGGTACCTCATTCAGTGGACGTTCTTTTAAATAGAACGCAGACGCAACATCTCACATCAACCAGATTAACAAGGTATGATATTGTTCTATTTGCACCGCATATACAAATTAAGAGATGTTGCGCTTTAAATCCGGCCGAGTTAATCCCTCCTCCAAATGAGAAAGGGGTGAAAAACAATTCCCCCATGATTGCTTAATGGTTACTGAACAAGAGACGAAAGGAAGAATTGACCTAACTCACACCCCACAGAAAGAGCCAGATGGAGAACTGTTTTGTGACGGTTCTTGATTAAATTACAGATGGCACATCAACTGCTGCTTATACCATCACCATACTGAAAACTATTATAGAAAGCAAACAAATCCCATATAACTCAGCACAAGCTGCAGAAATAATAGTGTTAACACGAGCATGTGAAATTTCTGCAATCCTCAATGTAAACATATATACTGACAGTCAGTATGCCTTTGGGGTGTTACTCAATTTTGGTCGATTGTGGGCTGAATGGGGTTTCTTGACATCGCACGGAAGCAAAATCCAACATGGCACTTTGATGGTGAAACTGTTGTCAGCACTTGCGCTTCCCAAGCGTTTACCGATAATGAAATTTGATGCACAAAAAAAGTAACATGTAATGTTGGAAAGTGAAACGCATTTGCAGACAAAATTACGAAACAAACTGCCACTGATTTACAGACAAAAATGTAAGTCGAAAGAAGAGAAGAAGTACCCTGCATGATGATCGAAAACGGAATTGCAACAGTTTAGGAAATGCAAGCAGAAGCTACTGTAGATGAAATAAAAAACTGGTCTGAGGATCCAGCAGAATTAGATTCTGAGGGTTGTTGGGTGGACAAGCAAAATAACCGATGGATGTTGCCAAATGCTTATGTGATGGCTATGGTTACCATGGCCCACAGTCCGACACACATATGTGCTAGAAAAATGATTCAACACCTGGATTCTGTATGGCAGAATCCACACATTAGAAAAACTGCTGAAAGATTGTTTCAGAATTGCATGACTTGTTTACAACATAACATTGGAAAGGGAACAGTGACACCAGTAGGAAGTTTTGGCCCAACGTCTATGCCATTTGAAGTCATCCATTTTGATTTCATAGAAATGGAGAGGTGCCAAAACTATAAGTAAGTCCTCGTGGTGGTCTGTGCATTCAGCAAATGGGTAGAGGCCTATCCCCTGAAAGATTGTGCAGCTATGTCCACAGCTAAGGCCATGCTGAAAGAATATTTTCCCCGATTCGGGCTACCCCATATCATATGGTCAGATAATGGTCCGCACTTTATTGTGGGCATGATATTGAAAATTTGCGAAGGTCTCCAAATTGATAAACAATCTAATTCGGCCAGACACCCGATGATTGCCGGTTTGGTAGAGCGCTAAAACGGTATCTTGAAAAACAAGCTAAGCAAAATAAGCACAGGGAGCAATTTGAAATGGCCCGATGCACTGCCTCTAGCTTTACTTTGCATGTGAACAGCTGTACAGGCGAGGACTAGTCTCTCCCCTTACGAGATCGTGATGGGGAGACCAGCAAATGTATGGAACGTACCTCGACTGAAGCGGTTGAGGGATATTGAATAACCATTACTTATTGATTATTGCCAACAGTTGACTCAAAACTTGCGTTTGATTCATCAGCAGGTGCAGGAGGCTCTTCCTGTCAGATATACCGGCCCAGGACATTGTCTGCAGCCTGGAGACTGGACTCTGGTCAAACATTTTGAAAGAAAATCTTCACTTGCACCACGCTGGACGGGACCCTTCCAGGTGCTACTGGCTGCACAGACTGCAGTCCAAGTGAATGGCCGCAAGCACTGGATCCACGCAACACACACGAAAAGAGTTCTGTTTCCTTTGCCACATGAGAAAGAGATTGATGGTCCTGACATTGAAAGAAAGACAACTGCACTTGATCACGTAGATATCATCGCCAGTTCCCTGTCAGAAGTACTTCCTAAGCCCGAGAAAGGGTCTGGGGAGATTGCAACAAAGATCAAAAGGCCAAAGTTGCCTCAACTTTGTCCGACTGCTGCCTCATCATCATCACACAGTGCATCACAAGTTGACACTGATCCTGCATCTGGGAATGAGTGTGCATTGTTCATCGATCATACTGTACCTGGAGCTGTAAGGTACAATCTACGTTCACAAAATCAGAAGTGATCAGCTTTTGTTTTGCCTTTGTTCCTAGCTCACGGATGAAGCTGGGAACGGAGGCCTATGGAAAAGGAGCGTATGAGCTGCATCAAGTTGAAAGCTCTGACACTCGGTTTCCCGGTGCTACCATTGAAAGTGAAGGACCGTTGCAACCTAGCACGGACAAGCGGGGGCAAATGGTACCGACACTATAAAATTGATACTTGCTCCTGCCTTTTTGGAGCTCTGTGCAAATTAACATCAGCTTGCTATCATCTGTAAGCAGGCTAGCATGGACTGGCCTGAACATTTGTTGCTAACGTGTGATGCTGTGGAGAACTTTCCCCGACGAACACTGAAGAACTTTGCCTGAGATAAACATTACAGACAATTGGGGTCATTAAGTACACCAACTTTACCACCATGGGGTAAACTACATTTACACCATGGTGGATGGCGGATTTACCGCCCCATTCCAAGGTGAGTGGGGCGGTAAATCCCCATTTCCCATTTACCCTTCCCCATTCCCATTCCCATAATGGAAGTGGGGAAGGCGCTAATTACGGCACCGTAAATTACGGTGCCGTAATTAGCACCAAGGCGGTTTAGCGCCATGGGTTTTAACGGCTGCTAAAAGCAGCCGTTAAAATTGGAATCAGACGTTAAGGGTTAACGACGGCATTAACCCTTAACGCCTGAGTTGTAATGAGGCCCATTGTCTAATTTCGCTCCTTCTCCCTCCTGCACCGATGCTGTTGATGATATAGAGATAGAGATTAAGCCAACTCCAAGAAAGACTTGGTTCGGAAAGAAAAATATGCTGATGATTATGATACCGCTTTGCATTTTGATTACACTGACCCCAATATTTTGGTATCTATGAACTGTGCATCCCTTAAACTCTCTCCTGACTGCTACCAATGCTCCTACCATGAGCAGCCCAGTACATGTGCTCTCTTATACTCTCCCTTCACAAGAAGTGAAACATACAAAAGGGTATGATAACAATACATTATTGTTGGTTATGAATATGACCCATGCTATCCTGAATAGGTCCAATTGTTGGGTCTGTTCCCATTTACCCCAGCACGGAGAAAGAGGAATGGGTTGGTGTGTACATCCTTTGCCACTTAGTACCGCCTGTTATGCATCATTAAGAGCGCTATTTTTGGGAAAATGGAATGATAGTGTCACTGGTCAGTTTGATGGAACAAACATAAATGAATTTGAAAGATTGATTCTGGAACCGTTGGGTTGTTCTGTATTTACAAGCAAAATAAAACCGGTAACAACAAGTCCAGTAGATAGGCTCTCTAGGCCTTATCCATACCTAATCACTTTTGAAATGGCTCTGGTAGGAAATAACGATGCTGTGCCTCCCTCCTATACTATTAATCATAGTCCACGTTCTGACCAATTTTGCTTGTGGAAAAAAGGTTCCTACCCAGTGGGAACATTCACTAGATGCAGAAATATTGCTGTGCTTGAACACGAAGAAAAAACATTATATGTAGGAGGTTCTGTCTATTCTTCTATAGATTGGTTAAGGCAGCTAGGTTGTCTGGGGTAGTGGTCCCTGTTGTGGTATTGGGTGTGACTGTGGTGTGTAAGTCATGCAGGGTCAATATCCTGGTTAAGGCAACTGTGTTGTCTGGGTGGTTACGGCCCCAGTTTTGGTATTGAGTGTAACTGTGGTGTGTTTGTCACGCAGGGTCAATAGCTTAGTTAAGGCAGCCGTTTTCCCTTGGTAGTAGCGCCCCCAATTTTGGTATTGGGTGTGACTGTGGTGTGTAAGTCACACAGGGTTAATGGTGGCTAAGGCAGCCATGTTGTCTGGAACTAGGCCAGTTTCAAGAAGGGGGACAGATTATCCTCCACCATATAGCACACAAACTAGGGAAGGGTTTGGCCAAGATCACATCGTGTATCAGACACAAGCGCCGCAAGTGCAGCAGGTACAGCAACAAGAGCGAGTGCAAATGAATCCACCACAAGGGCAGTCACAATAAGGCCCCCATGCAGACACAGCAGTATGCGAACACAGGACAAGTGCTGACACCCAGAATAGGAGGTGTCACTGTGGTAGGAGGAAATCCTTTCACAGGTATGGGGGATGAGCCTGTACCCCAATCGGACAGCTCACAAGGTGACTTGATGTGTTCAGTACTATCTGTGACACCAGACCCCCAAGATGAACCAAGGGTCGATGTGACGATAGGAGGCACATCTTTTATTTTCTAGAAGACACTGGAGCTTCTCATTCATGTATACAAGAGGGAAAATATCTAATGTTGGAAATTGCCATTGAATGCTCAAGGGTTCTCTGGAGCTACGAGTCGTGTTCCTTTTACTGATGAATTGCCAGTCTCTATAGGAGAGTGTGACATGTGTGTTCCTTTGTTATATTCACGACAGACACCAGTTAACATTTTGGGACGAGATTTAATGACAAAACTTAACATGATGATCTCATTCACTGATCAAGGGATAGTGTGTTCCACTACAGGAATACACTATTTAAACGAGGCATTCCAGTAGATCCAGAGGTTTTTCTTTATGGAGTAAGCATTCTCCTGACATGGCTACCTGGCTTAGTGGGAACATTTTGGAGGATACCTGATGAGCTTTTGTTTAGACCACAAATACCTATGGGCAAAGTGGGGGGACAGACTATCCCTATAAAATTGGAAGTAGCCATAGTACGAAGGAATGGACGATGAGGGCAGACTATGGAGGACAGTGATAGCTCTCGAAGAAGGGTACAGATTGTCTGAAATTACAGATGATGACATGTTTAGGGAAGACCGAACAGATGATGAAGTAGTGTTCTCCATGAGCATCGCATACTGGGTAAGAATAGAGAAGAGGAAATTCCCACAGCGAATAGCGATAATGTGTCAGAGTCCAGCATATTTTCAGGAAGACTTGGAGACGGTGCCAAGAGTCCTTTGGACCACAGGCCCTTATGATGTAGGTTTATTAAAGGGGAATAAAGCTAAAGCCAGGAGCGATCTTACCTTCAGCAAAGCAGTACCCCATGTCTCGAGAGGGTGATGAAGGTATATTTCATACTATCTCGGCACTGATGAAACAAGGAATTCTGGTGCCATCGGAATCATTGTGTAACACTGCGGTGTATCCAATTAAAAAATCTAAAGGAGGGTTGTGGAGATTTATACAAGATATGAGACCGAATAACCACATCGAAGATGAAGAGTTTCCTTTAGTTCCTAATCTGGCGACAATACTATGCAGTATCCCAGTGGGAGCTCAATATTTCACAGTGATCGATTTGAAAAATGCATTTTTCTCGATCCCTTTGCACAAAGACTCACAAGATTTGACTTCCTTTACGTTCCGCCAAACTCGACTGAAACATACTTGTTTTCCCCAGGGGTATTGTGAGTCGCCATCGATCTTTAACAGAGTCCTACAGATGGATTTAGGCAATATTGATCTTAAGAGTGTGCTAATACAGTACATAGATGACATTTTAATTTGTAGCACCACGAACGATGAGTGCATACAAGATTCTGTTCAGTTGATGACTATTCTAGCAGACAAGGGATATAAGATAGACAAGGAGAAGTTACAATAATGCCAAGAAGAGGTGTTCTGCATGGGTCAGTTGATTTCACATGAAGGAAAGTAGGTGAAACCTGAAAGAGCTGAGGCGATTATGAAAACCGCGAAGCCAAATACAGTGAAAGAGATGCAACAGTTTTAAGGGCATTACAACAATGTTAGAACCTGGGTGTTTGATTACAGTTCATACACAAGAACCCTTTTGCAAGCTTTAAAGAAAGCAGAAGTGGACAAGGTAAAAATAGAATGGACTGAGGAAATGGAGGAAGGGTTTGAGGAGCTGAAAAAAGCTATTGTATGGCCCCTGTTTTGGGAATTCCCAACTATGTTGAGGAATTGCATCTGTTTTCACACACAAATGGGACAGTCATGACAGCAGTGCTTACGCAGAGAATTACATTGGGGTACAAGCCATTAGCGTATTCCAGTGGGAGTTTAGACCCGGTTATGAAAGGACACTTTCCTTGCAAACAGTCATTGGCAGATGCTGTATTTGCAATTGAAAAGTCTACAAGTATTGTGATGGGCTGTTCTATGACTTTGTGGAGCATGCTCTATTTGCCATTTTAGAGAAACCAAAAGGTACATTGACATCCCAAAAGAGCTTCAGCCTATAAGGTAATGATTTCAAATCCAAATCTAATGTAGGATGTCATTGCGCATGCGTCCCATGCTTGATGACGTAATACTGATTTGCGCAAACTGCTGGCCATCTTGTTGTTGTTATTGAGTTGAAAAGCTATAATGAGTGGGAACATGATATGAAGCGATCTTTGTTTTTTAATTGTGTAGTATTGAGTGTGTATGAAAATCGAATTGAAAACTCTTTAATTGTGCAAATATGATATTCAAGAGTATCTTTAAGGAGGGACCAGACGTTATCAAATATTTCAATACATTTCTAACTTGGGTTCTTTAAGCTGTGACTGGTCAGCATCTATTTGTTTAAACATAATACATTATAGTTAAGTAGCATATTTTGATAAGTGGACTTCTGTACGCATTGTCCACATTTCGAAATGTCACAATCATTAAAAGAAATGCAAAGAATAGTTTTTAAAAGTGGCTAAAGATTAGCAAGGGATTAAAATAATTGCTCAAATTTTGATAAGTAAACTTTTTTAGCAAATTATCATAATTTTAGCATGTTACGAGCATTAAAGGAAATGCAAAGGGTGATTTTCAAAAGATGGGTAGAGATTGGCAGAGGATTACAAAAAGTTATTGAGTTCATTTTCCTGCTTTAAACCTGAGAAACATTCTGCCTCTCTCTGGCGGATTAGTAATTCTCTGCTTCCACCCCTGGGCGTGTGGTGAATTTGTTCAGTCCTACACATTTTCAATATTCCGATTTACCATCTGGGTGTTCTGAAATAAAATGATCCCCCAGTGGGTGGCTAATGTCTCTATTTTTAACACTCCTCAAGGGTTCCAATATTCTTATCTTCATTTTCCGGATTGTGCTACCTATGTGCCATTTAAGGCACAGGCATTGGAAACCGTATACCACATAGTTGGTGTTGCAAATGAAACCGAGGGCTTCTTGCTACTATGATGGCTACAGCCACCTTCTTAGGACCTTGTCCTGGTTTTGCAAAGGAGGGACCAGACAGCACCGTTCTCTGGTATTTATTTGACTCCTGCTTTTTTGGGGACTCTTTGAACATCAAATGAGCTATTCTGGAAACTGCACCTTGGCACGATCCGGTTCATTCTGAACCATTTTGGGGTATTTTTCTCCCCAGATGATTAACCCTTCATGCCTAAGTCAGTTTGTATAGACTAATAAGTTTTCTCTTGTTCCTGAGATTTGTATGGTATGTATATGCTGTATTTCTGCTCGCTACTCTAGCATCCACTTGTGCAGATAAACATATTGATATTTCACAAGCAGGTATTCCCTACCATGAATTGGCACTGTAAGCTTTCGGATGGGAGGAAATCCTAGTGTCTTCTCAAAAGACCAAGAGTCTTGTACAAAGGTTCCATGTCTCACATTGCCAGACAGGAACTTTAGTCTTTGTGGAAACCAACTAACATATCTTTTCCTAGAAAGTCAGAGTTCTGGCACAGTATCTGGCAGGTGGGCTATTCCTAGCTGGTGTGCTCTATATACAAGGCATCTAAATGTACCCTAATTCCAACTGAGAGTGTTTTTACATATCCATAAAGAACCTCTCTAGGTAAAGAAATGTCTGCCTGAGGTTGCTACAATCTTATTATTAAATCTTCATTGATCATATATACATTTTACGTGCATAACCAGGATTCACCTGGTCTATGCATTGTATCTGTCATGTGTAAATGACGAGTACGTCCCACCAGCCATTATCTCATAATTCCCATCATCTGCATGATCAGAGGGTAAACCTGCATCTGTGTGTAATATGGAAGCCCTCATAGTAAATAGTCAAACAGGTGTTTGTTCCTACCTACTGTTGTAAGGGCTAGGACTTATAAATCACAAAAGCACACCCACGGATTACACAGCACTGGTGATTTACATTAATGGTGCTTGTCACTAGCTGATAGGTATGTCTCTCTAGAGCTCCCTACCTGTCTTTTTACTCTTAGAAGGCATTTTTATTTATATTGTAAACCTAACTCTGCTCTTCACTGCGAGAAGGGGAAAAACTAAACAAAAACTCAATGAAACTGTGCGTGCACATGGTATGGCATGGTAAGCTCATTTACTATGATATAATGAGAGGGTTGGAGACGCTTGAGGGCCCCGTGTTCGTTGGGCACCATCTGTCATGTGTCGTATCTTAATTGATCTCCCGGCTAGATAAGCACTCTGCCCACTCTCTGAGCTCTGCTCAGAGAGGTGTCTATTGTCTCTCTTATGTGAACGTCAGGAGCGATCAGTCACTGGACTGACTACAAAAGAACATTTCCCCAGGCCAGTCCAAAGCTGATAGGTGCTCTAGCTAAAATTATGATCTGTGCGATTTATGGGCCTCAAGGTGTGTCCTCTTCCCTTCATTAGCAGTGTACAACCCTCAAAACCTGACACAGGTTCTGAGACCTTTCCTCTTTAATTCTTATGACGCTTCCAAATGCACACACAGGGCTAGAGAGATAGAAACACTTTGGAGAGAGGCAAAATAAACAAATACCCCAGTGCTTTCGAATAGCTGTTTCATAATATTCACTGTGCCAGTAATATACCAGGATCAAGGAAGACCAGAGTTGTATATAAGATAAGCATTTTATTTTCAATCACAAAAGTCCCTGAACTCCTTCTTGCTAATCAACACATTGTTCAAACACATTTGTTTGCCATTTTCAATTCAAAGTGATCACAATCACCACTATTTAACTAAATCAACTTGACATCAGTAATTCTCCGAACTTGGGGCTCAATTCACGCCACAATCACAAAAAGACTTTTTAATCCTTTCTCTAAGGAATAGCATAATACTTCTGAATCAAACCACAATTCAATGAAGCAATATTATACAAAGGTACTCAACCCTATTGTTATTTCTTCCAAAACAAACTCAAAGCTTAATTCAATGAAGCAATCTTGTGCATCACAATACAATCAATGCAAAGCACAAAGCTACAGGACCAGAATTGCAGTCAAGCCAAAACCCAATGCAATTCAAAGCATACATCAAACATGACTTTAGATGAGGCTCAGAGCCTGCACCCGCTTAATTCCTGGCATCGCATCAGCAGCAGCAGCAGCCCTGGTCTATGGGCCAGCAGCCTATTTGTAAGGTTTCTCACTTAGAATTCTCCTTACCAAAAAGATATTGGTTGGTTACACCCCTAAGTACTTTTCTAAACTATCAGTGTAGGCTTCAGGCCAATTTAACAGTAATGCCACCAAGCTGAATTACCAGTGACAGCACCAAGAGGATTCATCTGACATGCCCTGAACGTCCCTAACTCAAGGCCTCAATGGCACAGGGTGTTTTTTCTTTGCTCCCAAGCGAGTTGCTGTCTGTTTTAGTAAATAGAAAATGGAGTGGATTTGGTTCCACTGCCTACTCACTATGCACATATGTTTGCATAGGTATGATGCACTAGACTATTTAATACTACATTACATATACAAGCATGTATGATGGTCTGATAAGATGAAGCTAGTTAGCGTTTGTTATGATTCTGAATGGTTACATGAATGAATGTATAAATGTTAACTCAAAACCACATTTCTCACTAATCCCATCTTAAAGGGGCTATCTAGCGAATGACATTTCAATACACATCAATACACAATGATATTGTAGAATCCTTATTGGTGGTTAGTGTTCATAATGAAGGGATGGTTATTGAGAACTGGACTTATCTCATTTTGTATTTTTCAATTGAAGGTTTCTGGCGACAATTGATAAACAATATTAAAACATGTCACTAGAGCAAGTTACATATCATTCCATAACACAAAAACCTGTGACAGTAATTGTGATAAAATCCAAAGAATTGAACAGAAGATAACGAGTTGGCTTGAATAACTGTATTACACCAGTTAAGCGCACCTATCGTTTCTCACAGACGAGAGGCAAACTACTGTGTTGCTCTAAGATCATTAAAAGTAGCAGAGCCCTAATAGCTACTTACTTATTTAAATGTCAACGAGGTTGGATAATTTATAGGCTTAAACAACATCTTCAATCTTTCCCATTAATCTCTGCATAAAAGTGGGATTCTATTTAGTAGGATACTGTATCTATGACCTGTGTGCCTCCTCCTCAACCAGAAAGTGGCACCCTGTGCTGTAGGTGTAGACAGAGTCCACCCTGTTACCTGAGACAGTCAATGTGCTCAAGGAACAGATCCCATATACCTTTAAAGGTTATTCATGTTCTTCCTCATGTTCATCCAGAGTGTGTGGTTTACACACTTTATATTGGGACCAAAGATTGACATATTTTCTAGCCAGGTCTTAGAGAAGATGCTCTTTTTCCAGTTCTATTCACTATCATAAATCCTGCTATCAAGCATTGTGCCAAGTATTTCTTTTGTATATTCAAATTTCCCATGTTGTTGAACAGAATTGTTCTTCGCTCCAATTTCGGAGGCCCTAAATTCACCTTCATTCTCTCTGAAGCTTCACCCCACAATTGCTTTACGTTTGTACACTGAATAAACATGTGAGTCTATTCTGCATTCAGCAGATGACACCACCAACATTTGTTTTTGTCAAATAATTCATGTTTCATTATTTTGTCCTGTGCCTAATAAGGTCTTAGAGGGTTCTTCGGCTGTGTAAAATACAACTTGAAGATTCAGTCTGGCCAGTGTTGGTGCCAACCTGAAACACTGACAATATTCCACTGGAAAAATGCTCTCTCGTTCTCTTTTTCATTCTTGCTTGGCTCCAAATGTAAAATGGCATCCATCATCTACCACCAGGGGTTTATGCAGGTTGTTTTCAACCCAAGAGTCTGTGTTTACCAACAGTAACTTTCCATCTGCTACTTTTTTTGGGCAGGAGGAAATAGTTTCATCTTTCTGGCATTGGCAGATTATAGTGTTTTTTTAAATTTCTTGAAAGGAAATATTTTACCTTTCAGGTAGGCCTATATTGTGCAATAACAATTCCTGAAATAAACCAGTATTCCAAAAGGAAATTCCTCGGTCAACTATGGTTCGTAAAGCAGTTTTTGCTCTGATTGTAGAATCCAAATCATTGTGCCTCATTACAACCCTGGAGGTAGCCGTGCCTGTAATACAGGCATGGCAGCCGCCGGAGTTGCATTTTTTCCAGCACCCAGAAATGGGCAATTACCTGGTCACTACGGCCTTGTCGGACCCGGTATTTGCCCATTCCTGGGCACCAGAAAAAATTCTTCCCCATTCCCATTTGAGCCCAATAGGGCTCAAATGGGATTGGAGAAGCCGGATGCACAGGCACCGTTATCAACGGTGCCTGTGCATCCGACATGCTCTGCTCACGGGTGCCTTTCATTCTGCCAGGTCAGACCTGGCGGAATGAAAGGCACCCACGAGCATAACTCAGAGTTTGCCAGTCCCGATACAACGGTACCGGTAAACTTACTGGTACTAATGTATCCGGACCGGCAAACTCGTAATGAGGCCTATTGTCTGGCAAAAGCATTGTTCTTAGGATGTAAATGATGCATTAGACAGTGTTGTTGTACAGTGCCTTGTATGAGGATTCTCCCTTCAGTCATTGGCATTCTATTTCCACTCAGCCAGCAATCAGGAGGGTGCTGTTCTGAGCTCTGACAGGCATAACAAAAGGGAAAACTCAAAGGCATAAAAGGCACAAATGAGTTATAAAGCTATCACACAAAGGGGTGGTGGTCCCCTAAATGAACAAATTGGAAAAACACTTGTAAAGAGCCACACTCTCATATAGGACAGGTTGCTATCGCGGGCTTTATCGAAATAAATCTGGTAGAAGGTACACACCTAAAGAGCCACACTCTCATATAGGAAAGGTGTCTATCATGGACTTTATCGAGATACATTTGATAGAAGGCACACACTGAGCCAGTGACAGGCTTGCTGAAAAGCAAGTGCTTCATACTTTCCCTAAGCTTGCGATGTTCCTGTCACTCAAACAAAAAACTTACCTAAAATGGCCACCATGGAGATGGAGGGCAGGGCTCCAGGAGCCCCACTTCCATTTCCATGGCAGCCCTGGAAACTGGAATGGCAGCGTCAGGTAAGTGGGTACATTGGGAGACAAGAGTACCGGAGACCAGAGGGAAGGGAAGGGGATGGTAGAGGAAATGTGGTGGGCAGATGTAGTCAGCCTTCAGGGTGCTTGGAATGCAGTATTGGAAGGTGAGATTCAGCCCACAATCCAAGCAAGTTGATTGGCTGACTCCCCCGCCCAGAGTGCTAATAAATATTTTCTTGAAAATGAGGAATTATATGAGGAAAGAAACTCACAGGTTTGCAATGTTTTCTCATGAAGGCGGGCTAATAGAGGCAATCACATTCTACGCTTATCCAGTTTATCTTCTATGGTTGCTGGCCACTGCAAGGTGCATCCTCCTTCAAAGGAGCAAACAGAAATGCATGCTTTGAGATGCCACTTTTCATAGTTCAAAAAACATCAGGATTGCTGCACATCCTTGCTATGCACAATACCTTAGGTATATTGTAAAATAACACAATGCAAACTGTTAAAACATAATATTTCTACTTGCCTGTCAGCTTATTCTGGTTATTTCCTCAACAACATTCAAAACCATCACGATGCACTTGCTGGGTACCTCTTACACCCTATCACATTTTGCCCCCTCCAAAAACTTTGTAATCATCAAAACTAGCGCTACCACATGTAATCAGCTAATCTTTCTCAATTTATTCAAGTAAGAGTATCAAAACCTTACTTATTAAGTCTAGATTAAGAAATGTATGTAACATTATAAAAATAACGACCCAGCACCAGGGCAGGGCAGTCCAGTAACGGCCAGTTAGCCTGAACCTCAGTGAATACTCAGGCCCATTACTTGCACAATCATCCCTGGCCCAGGGGCATTAATGCTATTTACACCCCTGAACTTTTCGTCCAGGGGCGCTAATATATATTTTTTTAAGAAGTGTAAACCTGCATTTCACTCGTGCCCTATTGCCTTAAAAATGTTTAGCAACAAAAATGGCTGTAGAAGGAATCAGTAAAGGGAGTAAGTCCCTTTACTGTGTCCCTTGCCAGGCTCACAGTTGAATGGCGAGAAGCAAGGGTCCCTGGAGTACTGCGTTTACTGGTAAATGTGGGATTGTGCAAACTAGTTGTCTGGGAGTTGGGGCAGCAGCTGAAAAGAAAAAAGAGGTGGACCAGGGGAGAGGCTGAGATGGCTAGGATAGAATACAGGCTAATACTGCCAGATGGAGCTTGACTTCCAGGTCACCTTATTAGCTGCTGCCTGTACGTCCCACAATATAAGAGTGTGGAGACACACACAAACACAGCTTCAACTTCAAGCAAAGGGATACATTAACATAGCTTCATCATGACTGATCAAGCGTCATCCTCTGCAACCACAGCGTCCTCATCAGGCACAGATGGAGCTGCAGGTGGCACTGGCAACCAGACACCATTGGCAGGAGGCACAGCACAGGTAATGCACATGCCCAATCCTTTTGATGTGCAGGACACCACGAATCTTGGGCCCTGATGGGCCATATGGTTAAGGGACTTCAAATTTTACGCCGGAGTAGGGGGCCTCATAAACAATGCCAGACTAAAGTACACATTGTCAGTGGCCATAGGGCCAGCTGTTAGAGACATACCAGGAGAGCTGGTCAACTGGGACACGAACACTGCAACATATGATGAAGTACACTGAAAACTGTCAGAATACTTTGCACTGCATACCAATATCGACTACGAGCGTCACGTTTTCCACACCACCAGACAAGAAAAAGGCGAGTTGCTTGACAACTTCGTAATGCGTCTGCGCATCAAACTAAAATACTTGCTACTCAAACGAGGAAGCTCTAAGTTCGCATGTAATAGCGGGCTGCCTGTCCCAACCTTTTCAGAAAACTGAAAAATTGCTGCAAAAACAGAGATCACTGAGAGAAATACTAGCCCTAGCCAGGATGGAAGCGGCCATGGGAGTCACAACTAGACAATTTGGGCAAAATAACCCTATAACAGTCCGCAACATCTACAGACATGGTCAACAAGCTAGACTCGACCACAAACCCAGGCGGCAGACGCTCTGATGCCACATGCTACAGGTGTGGCTACGAATATTCGCACACCGGGGAATGCCCCGCAGTGGGTCAACAATGCGCCACCTGCGGAGGTATGGACCATTTTAGGGCTGCATGCAAAAATGCACCCCCCCAAGTTTCCAACAGGCCGAGGACACAGAAGCGCAGAAGGACCACCCGCCATAGCCCAAGAAGCAGCAGGGCTGAGTGGGACCCCAAACCATCATGAAGGGATGATAGGGAGCGCATGAGCACATATGCCCGGTAAGAAAGGAGGCCCTCAGAAGGGGGGAGACGCAGTCAGAGAAGGCGATTTGTCCGATACATAGAAATGCGCTCGCCCTCAAGCAGTGAAACCCCATCGTCAGTGGAATATCAGAGAAAGAAAGGGTATTTGTGGGCTCTCAACAATACAACGGCCACCCAACACAGCCCCGTCCTCACGCTGCACATCAATTACACAACCTTAGAGTTCCTGATTGATGTAGGTGCAGCAGTACAAATCATCAGTGAACAAGCATATAACTCCTTATCCCATCAGCCGAAGATATGCAAGGCCACGGTGGACATCTATCCTTATGGCGCAACTACACCACTGCCGTGCAAAGGCACCATCACTGCCTGGTGTGCTCACAAATCGCACGCTGCAAAGATTCCCCTGCACATCCTAAAGACAGAGGCCAACAGTGTATGCATCCTGAGTTTCAAAACAGCAGTTGACATGGGCCTAGTACACATTTTGTACCAGATTATGGCACACAAATACTTTGCCAAACCAGAGGCGATTCAGGGCACATTTCCGAAGCTTTTCAAAGGACTCGGCAAACTGAAAAACAGGAAAGTTCACCTCCACATCAACCTGGACATGCCACCCGTGGCGCAACATTACAGGGGGATACCGGTTAACATCCAGAGACATGTGGAAGTAGAGCTGGGCAAATTGATAAAACTGCAAGTAATCGAGCCAGTTCAGGGGCCAACGCTGTGGGTCTCACCCATTGTCCCCATTCCAATAAAATCTCAGGATGGCTCGATACGCCTATGCGTTGACATGAGGAGGGCCAACGTTGCCATTGAGAGAGAGAGACATCTGGCGCCAAGGATCACCAACATGACCCACCTCCTCCATGGGGCCAAGGCGTTCTCAAAATTTGGCTTAACAAAAGGATACCATCAGATTGAGATAAGCCCCGAATCAAGATACATCACAACATTTGTAACACATCTGGGCCTATTTCAGTATAAGAGGCTCAGCTTCGGCATCTCATCTGCTGCTAAGATCTTTCAGGAGGAGATCCACAGGGTCATTCATCATGTACCGAACTGTCTAAATCACTCTGACGACGTGTTTGTATTCGGAAAGACCAAGGAGTAGCATTACGTCGCATTGCATCGAGTGTGCCCCGCCCTGGAGACCGCGGGCCTCACACTCAACAAAGACAAGTGCGAATTCGGAAACGGTTCATTAAGGTTCTTTGGTCACATCATTTGGGACAGGGGCATGCGCCCAGACCCAGCCAAGGTCGCCACGCTCAATATGGCTCTGCCCCCCACAAACACATCAGAGCTACACTCCTTCCATGGACTTGCAAGCTATTGCTCCCAATACCTGAAATACTACGCAACAGTGAGCAAGCCTTTGCGGCTACTCACTCGCAAAGACCAACCATTCGAAGGGTCAGGGGAATGCGAGCAAGCATTTGAGTACATCCAAAACACAGTTTTGAGGGCAGAGCACATGGCGTATTTTGATACGCAACAGGACACGGAGGTTATCATCGATGCGAGCCCCGTGGGGCTCGGGGCCATCCTATCGCACCCTATATTTTTCCCTTCACAATTGGCTTTATTGTCATCTCAAATCCCACTTTCTAAAATGTTGCTCTAATACAGCTACTGAGTTCGCCCTCTGATTCTATTCCAACTTGTGTCTATGAATGCTGCATTAAATTAAATAGTACAGGCTTTCGTACAGTCTAAGAAGAAACACCAACCTTCATGTGCAGCTCTTCCTCAAAACCCATTTAGATATTTCAATTAAGCCTCTTACTCATCTTGGTACGCACCGAGGGATTAAAGGGGAAACGGTCTGTTGAATACTACAGCCCATGACTAGATGATCTAAGCGGTAACCAGGTAGCAAAGGAAAAAAACAGGTTAATTTCTATACAGCTGTGCGGAAATGGACAGAGAAACTGCTATAGTATCACTGTCGCAAAACTGTGACACATAAACCGGTACAATTCTGCTAGGCCTACCTGCTAAACATAAGCCACCGCCTTTAGCGTCTCTTTCAACTATGCGTAATAAAGCCTGATCTGGCACTGATTGCCCAAGCGATTCTTGATCCATTTCCCAGATGGTCTGCCTTCAGCGATGGCTGTGAGCCGGGTACTGGTCGCCCCTCCGCCAATGACAGAGCCTGCCGTATCACATGCCCACACAGCCTTATGGGTTTCCATGTGTGTGCCCACCAAGCTGATCTGTTTCTGCAAAAACCTCCATAAACATGTATGTAGTCACTGCATCATCTCTGATTATGGCGGTGGTTTTGTTAGTCCATCTCTCTTCTATTTCCACGACTTATGTATACTGACATCTTTAGCAACTCATCAATTTTTCAAACAGAAATAATCAGAGAAGAATCTTTCCTCCAAGGAGGCGGGGATGAGCAGGTTTACTATCCAACATGCTTGTCAATATTCATTAGAACCCTATGTAGATTACATATTTTACTAAATCTATAGTGAACGAATTATATTTTTAAGGAGAATTATAGAGAGTCATGAGAAATATGGAGAGTTGACAAGTGTTAAAATGTGCAGTGGTCCCCAACCTGCCACAGATTTTTCACTTTCCTCATGTGTCATGTTATTTACCTTCCTCTGGATCTGGGTAGATGAAAATGTATATCTGAAAACCGTATTTGGAAAAAAAGGACGACTAAATGAGGTTGTTTTTCTAAGAAGACCTTTATTCAAATGTTTCCCCATTTTTGGAAGGATAGGTTCACCCCTATATCCACCTTCTTCCCCCTGACAACGCTGTCCCTTTATTTAATATTTTTGAAATATATATTTCAGCCCTAAACCATTCCCCTTTGCTTAATTTGATTCTTAATTTGAACTTTTAGAGGTCGATCGTATCTGCAAAAATGTTTTTCACATGCTTGTTCACATATTGCCAGAGGCTAACTGCGAATCCACATAGGTGATGGTAGATACAAATCTGTTAGTTTACACGTATTTGTTGCCACCTGAAGATCAAGGAAGTGAGACTATCTGCAAGGTTATTTGTGAGGCCCCCTGCAAGTCAGCAGGTGTGACAAGATGCCAGTTACACAGGTAAAGCGGCTCAGGGTCATCTTACTGCTGCTGTTATTTCTGCAGGGCATACTCACACAGGCCTCATGGTCAGACTCGGGGCTCTCTCTACAGCCAGCCATTGTTTGAATAATAGAGTCCTAGGGCCCCACTCCTCCACCTTCCTCACCTACCTTGCAGCACCTCCTCCTCCGTATGGCTCTTTTTCCCTTTTTGTTGTTCCAAGCATCACTCAGCCAAGCTGCTGTGCATCTGCCAGGTACAAGCAATTTGCCCTGCATTACAGGGAGATGGATACAGGGAGATGGAGAGGCTGCCTCTTGGTCTTTCCGTGTCACTTCCCGCCTCTCAGTTCTGTGCAAAAAGCCACCATTGCCACTGCATGTTTATTTGTTTTGGCCCTCTTTACCTGCTCGTTTTCCATTTATATGCCCCTGTTTTCACTTCTACACAAATTTCACATTACTCTTTCCCAAGCCTTATATGTGATAAGATCCCATATGTAGGTTATGCATGAGAGGTAATTCATAGGGCATTTATAGTTTGGGAAGGTGAGGCCAGCAAGAAGTAGGATATATTGGTCCATTTACAAGTTGGGTAAATGAGGCAATGTATAGGTTATAAGTAGGGTAGATGGGTCCACACATTGGTCAGATAGATGAGGTCATCCATACGTCTGGTTAAGTAGGTTAGCTATAGGTTAGCTATAGGTCTGATGTGGCCCTCTCTAGGTCAGTTAGACTAAGTCATTAATAAGGCAGTTGAGGCCATCGATAGGTTATAGGTAGAGTAGATGAAGCTACTGTCTGAACCAATGGCATTTTATATTTTTCTATAGGCCCTAGACATACATGAGCCAATGGTAGAGCAGAACCAGAGCAATGATTGCGGGAATGACGTGATAGAGACACAAGTGATTACATTGTCCGGCAGAACTCAAAAACCCCAAAAGGCTGTGTGGCTCTAGCATTAGTCTCTGCCCTTGGTGAAGGCATTCCCAGGGGCACGCCACAGATGAAGGCAGGGCCAGTGTAACTGAGAAATAGAAAACTGATCATGTTGCTGCTAGTCACCCGCTCTGCTCCCGTTACGTATGATGGAAAGATCTGCTGTAGGTCGGGATTGTGTCACGTGGACACACCAGAGTGGAAGTTCACAGGCCTTTCATGGTTCTGTCAAGCCAAGTCCCTTAATACCAGAGGATGTTTGGTTAGGAAGTTCATTGCAGCCATCTACATGCATGTGACTGACTTTGTGTGTGAACCTCATTGCGTAAAACGCTTCAAAATTCCATAGAAAGCTGTGATTGTGGGTCGGCCTTCTGGATGGGGATACTGCCAGTTTCTCTGTCAATCTCTACACAGCTGTATGCAAATGGAACTGGCTCTGCCTTTGTTTCCTCTGCTGCTTTATTAGATTTATTGGCGTATATCAACACTATCTAAGTCAGGAAGGACAATTGCATATAATGTAGGAGCAATTAAGAAGAGGTCAGTTAGATGTGGCCACCTGCATTTCATCAATGAAGCCAGCTACAGGTCAGGTCGATGACAGAATGTTCAGCTAGTGGGAATCATTGATTAAAGAAAGACCAAGAATAAAAGTGCTTATTTTCATGTGCATATTAAGTGTGGCTTACTATTGGAACATCTGTCTGGCGAGGTTGGTTTTAGATACAATATCAATCAAGTGGTAAAATTGGTGGTAACCTAATTACTGACAATTTTTCCCTGACGCCAAATTATGAGTTTTGGTTTTGAGTGGAGGATTTACCTCCAGCAAAACCCTGGAGGTAAATCTTCCCACTCAATGCCGAAAAATCAGCAGAATTGGCGGAATTACTGTGGCAGTAATTCTGCCGCGGTAATTCAGCAAAAAAGACCCCATTGGGTCCAATGGATCCAAAATCAATCGGGAATTACACCGCCACCACCACTTGTAATCAGGCGAATATTCCGCCTGACCGAGTGGCGGTAACGGTAATTCCTCAGGGCTATTTTTTGGAGGATGTACCTCCCAATTTCCGCCTAACTCGTAATGAGGCCCTAAATGTCTGGTGTACATGCAGCTGAATTCCCACATGCAAGCCCACGGAACAGTGTCGACATCAAGTGTTCTATTTTTCCTTTGTGCCTCATAAAGACATCTGTTACATCAGCATTCCAAAAGCATCATTTAAGAAAAGAAGGCCAAGGGCACTGCAGACAGTGGCTTTATGTTGTCTACCGGCACAGAGAGCTACCCAACCTTACGAGCAGACCATCTGCAGACTGCGAGTGCTTCCGATTGAACATGCCAGGTCTAGTTCTGACTCTGTACCTGCTGGAAATCACACTGCATCGAGGTAGGAGCACTCCCTTTTATTTGTCTTCTGAGTGGGTGCCTTATGGATCCCATGTCCTTTTCAGGTTGAGCCCTATATTGAAGCATAGTACAAATTAATAATTAAGTGCTGAGGCCAAAGGCTAATGTTACTCTCAGGTCACGTGTATCCTGTAAGAAGGGAGCCGCTCTAAGATGTTCATAACTGCGTTCATGGTGTACAGCTTACTCTTGTATTGTTTTGTGAAAGTCAGTCTGCAGAAAATATTGCAGAAATGTACATTTGGAAAAAAGCAATTTCCTCAGGTTCAACTCCCTTTTAGAAACATGAATGCGCATGTTTGAACCAGTTCAACTAAAACTCCAACATTTAAGAGGTTTGAGGTAAAAAGGTTGACGCATGTCTCCCAAATAAACAAAGTCATCATTGTGTGCTCTGATCTATGGTTGCTCACAGTTGCCCACGACAGGTATTTTAATCCTCTTAGCAATTTTATTTTGCTTTGGAGGCTTCCAAAGCACCATGAACTTCCCTTTTCATCTGTAAAATCATCTCAAATGTCTCCATCTACCTCTAATTGATCTTGTGGTTCGTGGTTTATAGATTTAGTGGTGATTCAAAAGCAGTCAAAAAGTTTCGGTTCTCAAACCCACTCATACATATTTGCATCTTTGGAAGAAAGTTCAAGCAACGCATGACAGTGGCTGAGTGACATTTGTTTTACAATGGCACTGGCAGAGTTATGGCTGCTTTCGGAAACCTAGTTGGCCACTTCCATTTCCCCTTAATAATGTGTTTTCTCTGATTTTAGTGAAAATTAAGCATTTTGTCTCCGGAAATAAAGTGTTTTCAATTAATTTCAAAGTTATTTATTGATATACATGATTTTATTTACAGTACCCAACAGACATGACCTTTGGCCATGCTCGGTGGGCACTATGCCCAGTGCATTGCCTTTGACCATTTCTCAGGAACCCCTGGACTACCGGATAGACCCACTGGGCAAGCCTGCCTCCATGTCCAGTGACCACTTTGCCCGGCACAGGGTCTTTTAGTCTGCCCCAGGAAACCTGAAGTGAACCGATGAGCCCACTGTGCATGTCCTATGGAGTTTTCCCAACTGGGCACCACCAAACCACGCATTGGGTACCACCAAGGCAGCCATTGGGCTCCACTTTCTTGGTAATGGGGTTGAAGGCTCAGGAGGTCTCCACTGACTGAAGACTTGCTTTCCTACTGTCCTTCCTCTTGAGTTGTTACTCCAAGTCAAATTCTATTTCTTCTTTGTATGCCAACCTAAACAAATTTAAAATACCTACATTGTCCCTACTGTATATGCCTATGATTTCCGAATTATCTGTAGCCTTCTGTATATACATACAGCAAGGGATTTCCTGCAGACTACAGGGGTAAATCTAATCACCTGTGTCTGGGAGGTTTTCCTCAATCTGTCGGATTCCCATCTGGTAATTTCTAAATCGAACCTGACCTGCCCCTTGTTCAGAGATTGTCTCTCCAGAGTCCAGGCACTGTTTATGCCCCTTGCTGGTATGATTGCATGGGAGAGGGCTTTCAGAAGTCTGTGGGCCTCATTATGAGGTGGGCAGTAAGGGATTACCGGCACCGGTAAGGGCACCGGTGCCGGTACTCCCTTACTGCCATACTACGAGTTCCCTTTGCGGGTCCTCCTCTAACGCCTGGTTTTTCCAGGCGTTAAGGACGGGACACACAACGGTACCGCAATTTGCGGTACTGTTATTAGCGCCTTCCCCATTCCCATAGGGCTCAAATGGGAATGGGGAATGGCCCTGGTGAATGGGGAATTACCTGCCAATTACCTGCCAACCTTGGAATGGACCGGTAATTGCTCCATTCACCAGGGCGGAGTCGGAAGGAGTTTGGAGGCAACATGGTGCTAATAGCGCCACGGCTACCTCCAACCTCGTAATGAGGCCCTGTGTGCTTTACTAACGCAAATGCTGTGTCTGAGTTTTGATACATTTCAGGGAGGATACACAGACACATTATTTGTACAATGCCTGAGATCACAGTAGCAGGATTTCTGACCTGTAAAGGTCGCTGTAAAGAAGAACATGATGCCCCGATCCGTAAAGGCCCAATAACCACTGCAATGATTTGCAAGGGAAAACAAGGTTTATTACATGCAAAAAGAGTCTAAGATTGTTCTGTAGAACCCAAACTGACACTTATCAGACCTCAAAGAGATACAGGTTATATTGTTGCAAAACCAAAAATTAGCATACATAAGTTACAATGTTATCCCACCAACCTCATTGACTAACACCTATAGAACATGCAAATGTCCACCTAGAGTCCTTGAGCCGATTGGCCACACCTTATCTGAACCCATTCCCCTTCTCCATGTGGCTTGCTAGATCGTCACAGTTGTGTCCAGGTGCAGGATTGGTTACAGAGTATATTGATACACCAGTGAGTCATGACCTTCATGTGAGGTGCACCCTCTGACCTGGGCACATTCAAAGGAAGACTGGTGAGGCCAATTCTGATTTGATAAGACAATGGACCTTTCTGTACTGAATATACGGGCATCATCTCTGCTTATCCTATCTCAAATCATGGAATGTTCCAGACATGTGTCCCCCCTAATCACCTTCAAACTACAGGTGCCTAGTAATGACTTGACCAGGGCACCACCCTTAAGCCTGATTTCAGGGATGTATTTGCTTTAGTTGGCCGTCTATGTGTAATTCAAACAGGATGATGTTATAAATTATGCTGAGACTCAGGCATATGTAAAGTGGTTTTTTATTTAAGCCCCCGGAGCCTAACGCCGCCGGGCGATCTTCACTGTACAAGCACTGGTTCTGGAATCACTACATTCCAGAACCATACTACGTTTGCATGTGCGCATTCCATCCTAACATCCCACTCCCTTATATTGAGAACAAAAATGGTTGGGTGGGGAACAATACAATCAAGGGGAATGAGACAAAAAGGGGAAAACAATAAAGAGAACAAGAAAAGAAAAAACATGGAGTAGAATGAGAAAAAGGATATGTGTGAGTTTCACAGGTAGTTGACATCACTAGTAGTAGATGTAATTGTTTCTGAAATTCTGAATCATTTTGCGGTTTCTCTTGGATAACACGCCAGTTGAAACTTTGTCTCTTTTGTCATGAATCCTGTCCTGTGTCTCATTGTTCATGTGGTCTGTTGCCACTTGGGCGTTACCCCTACTGGTGCTTGGTCTATTGAAATCTTTTTCCACTCTCACAATATCATCACATGACCACATCTTCCCATCTTCCAACACATCTGATTTGCAGGAACTGCTTCTTACTCTCTGTGGTGATCTGAATCTGGATTCGCCCTTCAATTCGTTCTTCAATGTTTCCTTGGGTTCCTTGATACAAACCCAATCTCCTTCTTTAATGATCTTCTCTTTCACTCCATTCCTGCGATCATAGTATTCTTTGTATTTCGCCTGTTTCTCTCTTAGTCTTCTTATAACTTGTTCAATGTCTAACTGTACTTCACCTGTATCCATGAACATCCATGCAGGTCTCAACAGGTTGGATACCAATCTGCCACGCATCATGGTAAATGGTTCTACACCTGTGGTGGAATGTGGAGTTGTTCTATAAGCACAAAGGGCCTTCTTGAGAGCCTCCCTCCATGTGACAGAGTTTGCTACAGCCAATTGAATCAGACTCTTCACAAATATGTTCATTCTCTCGACAAGTTAATTTGCTATGGGATGGTAAAGTGATGTGGTTATATGTTCAATCGCTCTATCCCTCAAAAATCCTTGAAAATCTAGCGATTTAAACTGAGTCCCATTATCAGAGACTAACTCCTTGGGGTCGCCTTCTCTGTTGAAAATCTCATTCAAAAAGTTCAATTTATTTTCGGTGGTGACACTCCCTTCCACAACTCCCCACTCGACCCACTTCGAGGTATAGTCTACCAGGACTATAATGTATATTCTGACAGCATCAAGATTTTCATACGGTCCCATGATATTAATTGCTAACTTGGACCACACGCTATTGGGAGTCTCCACTGGTTACAGAGGTGTTTTCCTTAATTTGGCTACTTTATCACTTTTGGCACATGGAGTAAAATTCCTGACACTCTCTTCTACTTCCCTACACATACCCGGCCACCAGTAATTACTCCTAACTCTCCTCTTGGTCAGGCTTCTTCCTAAGTGTCCTTCATGGGCCAGAGTAAATATCTTATTTCTTAATTTCACTGGAGGGATGATTCGGTCACCTCTATAAATCGATAACTCCTCTATGACTTGAACAAAATCCCCCAAACTTTGGTCATAGTCATTCCAATCACTGGCAATGCCTTCTCTGAGCTTCACTTGTTCCAGATCCATACTAGCCATGCCCTTCCACTCTTGCTTCGCAATGCCAGGGTTTATGGTAGCGATAATGTTATCACGCACAGGCTCCTTCTCTGTTTCATGGTTCGCCTCTCCATAATGCCATGGCAACCTGGAAAAACAATCAGCCACCTGATTTAGTTTGCCTGGAGTATAGCATATACACATATTGTACTGCATTATGTCTAAAATCCAATGCCTAATCCTTGGTGATATCAGATGTGGTGTCTTAGATTGTGGAAAATGTACTAGTGGCTTATGATCGGTCTTGAGGAGAATGGGTAGTCCCTACACTAGATTCCTAAAATGTTTCAGGATTTACTTTACCCCCAAGGTTTCCCTCTCTATCGTGGAGTAGTTCAATTCCACTCCTCTCAAGACCCTTGGCACAAATTCAATAGTGACCAGATCTTTGTCTTGAAGCTGTTCCAACACACACCCTAAGCCAATCTTACTGGCATCCACTGAAATGATGGTTTTTGCCTTGCAGTCAAACATCCCCAGTGTTGGTGCTTTGTTGACGGCGGCTTTTATCCGATCGAATTTGCCTTAGCACTCATCTGACCATATATACTTTGTGGACTTTTTCATACGTTCTCTCATGTTCCTGGTTCTACTGGTGTAATCATTCACACATAGTAGTACTCTGTCATGCCAAAAACACATCTTAGTTGGTCCTTGTTTTCTGGTTCCGAGATACCCAATATGGTGTTTATCAATTCCTCTTTGGGACTGATACCCTTGGCATCAATAGAATGGCCTAGATATGACACTCTGTCACATTTAATCTTACACTTTTCAAGTTTCAAAGTCAGCCCATTCTTTTGGATTACTTGCAAGACCCCCATCAGTTTTTCATTATGTTCTTCTTCCGTAATAGCAGATATCAAAATGTCATCTTGGAAGCAGTGTACGCCTTCAAGGCCTCCAAATAAAAATGACATCAGTCTTTGAAATACTGCTGCAACCGAGGCAAGGCCAAAAGGCATCCTCTTAAACATGAATGCACCCAGTGGAGTGACAAATGATGTTAGGCTTTTGGACCCCTCTTCCAAAGCTATCTGGTGGTATGCCGAGGATGAGTCTAGTGTGCTGAAAAACTTGGCTGGTTTCATGGTCGTCAACAATTCTCCTATATTCGGAAGAGGATGTCTGTCTATCCAGATGTTTTTGTTCAGATCTCTCAGATCTACATACATTCTTATGGTCCCATCTGGTTTTTTCACCAACACTATAGCTACAAGCCATTCTGAGCTTTCTATGGGTTCAATTATATTCTGTTCACACAATCAAGAAAGTAATTTTTTTAGCGCTTCTTTCGTGCCGATTGGAACACCTCTTACCCTATGTGCTATGGTATAGCTCCCTTCTTAAGAATTATCCTGTGTTGAAAACCCTCCAGGAGCCCAATTGTTTTACTGAACACTTTGGGAAACTGTTTTGCAAGAGTAGCTTTAATGTCATTATTGTCCTTTAGGACACTCAGGATGGGAATTTCTTCCCCTGGATGAATTCTGATGCGTAGAGTGGCTTGTTCTTCCCATCCTACTACCGACGAACCATTCTTTGCTATGTACAGTCTACAATATGTTTCTCTGTCACAGAAACACAACTTCACCCAGGTACATCCAATGATATCAATAGGAGTTTTACCAAACCCTGTTGCTCTTACTCCAGTGTATTGCATCTCCTGCAAGTTGCCAGATAATACCTCTACAAATGTCTTGACATCGACCATGGTATACAGAGACCCAGTGTCCACCATAAAGGGTAAGGATACTCCATTTATTTGCATGTTTACCCATGGTCCTTTATTCTGTTCTATTGAAGTGGCTGTGAGTATCTGTACATGCTGTGTGTTCTCACTGCTGATGGTTAGCATGTTGTCAGGTCCAGGGTTCTCCTCAACCACCTTCACCATGTTTCTTGGCGGTCTGTTGAAGGAGTATCTGCTGAATCTGCCCACTCTACCGCGAATATTTCTGTACACCTTGGCAAAATGACCTATGTGTCCACATTTGTAGCATTCAACAGCTGGGGCAGGGCATTCTTTCCCAGTATCATTGTGTTTGTACCAGCCGCATTTTTGACAATGGCCCTGGCTCTGGTTCCTGTATCCAGTGTCTCTACCTCTCTTAGAGTTAGCCCTGGAATTATTAGTGGTCATTCTCCTCACCATTGCCACTAGAGATTCTTCAGTGTCTTCACTTACTTCCTCGTGGACTATTTTGATTTCTCTATCCTCACTCTAGTCAAACCTTTCTCTCATGCAGCGATCACCCAGTTCCATACTCTTGGCTATCTCCATCACTTGCTCCAGTGATGGATCTTTGGTTTGCCACAATCTCTGTTGTATGCGTGAGTCAGCCACATTTAACACAAGTTGATCCCTTAGGTATTCTTCGCAAATGCTGGTGAAGACGCACATAGACATGAGTCCCCTCAGAGATGCAATGAAAGCATCTATTGATTCACCTTTCAATTGTCGTCTCGAAAAAACTTGTACCTTTCTAGCACCACGTTGGTTTTGTTGCCAAAGTGTTTGGCTAACATTCCTAGCGTGCACTCAAACTTGCGATTGTTGTCACCAGAGCCCCCCTCCGTGCCGTCCAAGTCAGGGAGTGCCCTGAAAATCCTTAAAGCCTCTGCTCCAATGCAGTTTAGCAAAGTGGCCTCTTTGAGATCGTCATTATATTTGCCGCCCTCAAGAGCCCTCATGTATACTTGGAATCCGTCGATCCACTGCTCCGAAGGACATGTAGGATTTGCAGGGAGTGGGAGAAATTGTACTGGCGCTATAACATGTTGCATTGTGAGGGCAGTTAAGCTTGAATGTCTTTATACTTCCTGGCTCTTTTATTGTCTTTCTCCCTTTTCTTAAAATTTTGATGTCTTTGCTGTATTTGGCCTTATGTGTCTTTCTTAGTATTTGATATGTGGTGCGGATGAAGTTTAAAAAAAAATGTATGCCCCTTTATAATGTGCCACTATTGTCACCAGTTCTATTGTAGTTGTAGATGCAATCTCTTGCTCAAATCCTTTTTACAATATGCCATCCACTGTCACTAGTTCGCTTGTGTGGTTTACAGTTCACTCACTCACAAAGGATTGTTGCATTACTAGTATGTAGTTTTGTTTGGCCCGTTAGCTTATCTGTCTCTATTTGCTCCGTGATTTTGTTGTCACGGATACATGCCCATAAAATTTTATAAAATGGCCGCCATGTTTTGGCACGCCTTTATGTCCTTTACTCTAATGCGACATTGCTGTTGCATCTATGTATTCATAAGAGGCCATCCCTCGTACGGCGTCAATCCTAATGCCATGGCTTACTTAAGAATACTTATGGGCAGCTCACCCTGTGTGCGTTTCTACCGGAGTTCTTTGCCTCTGCCTCGGCAGCGGATTTCCTCTCGCTGCACAGTCGTTAACGGACCTGCATTCCTTGTCTGGAGATCACGCAGCTCATCCGGCCCTGCAGTGTTGCTGACCGGGACTCCGGGGGCTAATAAGGTATCGCGTCGCCACTGTTATAAATTATGCTGAGACTCAGGCATATGTAAAGTGGTTCATTATTTAAGCCCCCGGAACTTAACACCGCTGGGCGATCTTCACTGTACAAGCACTGGTTCTAGAATCACTACATTCCAGAACCATACTACGTTTGCATGTGCGCATTCCATCCTAACAGATGACCGCTCCTCGAGTGAGGGCAGTAGTACTCGAAATCTTCCCCTGGCATCTAGGCATCCCAAACCTTCATGCCCTGTTCCCATGAATTTGTCGTTCAAACGGTGCATACTTACATTTCTGTCCCCATGCAGCATTCCTTTCCTAGCATCTTGGATATCTGCAGCTGGATACAATTAGCGTTTATCTATGCAACGTGAGTGAATCTGAACTTAGCTTCTCTCATGGGGGTTGGAATACGTGTTTATTTTGGGACTGAGCTCAACGGAGCCACAGCTCCACATTCAGGCCTTCATTTTATTCATTGTGTACTGGGACTAAAGATCCAATATGGTGGCACACTTGCAATGTCGACCCACTGACCTTGCATTTACCATATCCCCTTCTTGACTCCATTCTCTCTATCTCCACCTATTTCATCTCCCTTCTCAAACCTCACACAAAACATAACACCATTATTATGATTGGTTATTTATAACACGCATAATACTCTTAGATTTCTAAGCGCTGACCCGGGCATCGAACCTGTGTTTCTCTGCATCGTCGTGCTTCCAAGGAGAGTGTGTTGCCCTGAGCTATCCTCCCGAGACTGTAGTACTTCTCAGCACCAGGCATCTAATACACTAACCTATCTACGACCTCTACATCTGCAACATTGATAGGTGTGTTGCTCTGCCAGTCTTACTATATTATATGTGTAATATGTTTCTCACTTAACTACAACAAATATGTGTGGCTTCTACCATGCAAACCTCAAACTGCCTACACTGCAGCGCTTCCAATAGGTCTTTCTCAGTCTGAACCTTTTTGCCTAGCTGGGATGCACTACTTGCATCCAAACATTCCCCCCCTTTAGTTAATCCTCCATTAACTAACCCAGCTGCTTCCCTTCTTCTATATTCATCAACTTTGGGTACCCATGCCCTACACACATGGCGTAACCCTGACCCCCAAGCATATTCTTTCAGAGTGCTCATCATAAAACATCACCCCATCTCCTGCTAGGCCAAACCAGTACTCCACAAAATTCTCATGGTCAGGTGGAGGGGAAATTCCTGCTATATCCTCACTACTCCATTCTTTGCTTCTCATTCCCATCCCATTCATCAGTCTGGGGGCGCGTGCTCTGTGAGAGGAAGAGCTCTACCCATTGTAACTGACACCATCATGGTTATGCTCTTCAGCAGGGTCTTTTAACAGTATAACAAAATCATCTGGTACGAACACAATAGGAACCAATCATTTTACTTCTATCTCCAACCACGACAGGGCCCATGAGAATCGAAGCAGTCAGCAGTTACTCCAGCTTCCTTCTCCATGGCCATCCTCAAGTTGTGAAGCGCTCCTATCACATGGTTCATAATTTGGGAGTGTATGCGTGCAACAAGACAATCCAATATTCTTGCACATGCCCCCCTCCAAAGCTGTGAGCAAATCCAAGACACATCGGTTATGGAAAGCTTTGAATACAGTCTTTATGGAATTAAGACCCTACTCTATTTTTTTGTTTTGTTTTATTGGTTAAAAAACAGTTTAACCTTTAACATCAGACATCATCATAAAAGACAACAAAACATATATTTTTAAACTAATTATCCTCAATAATAATGAAAAAGAAAGAAAGAAAAGAAAAAAAGGAAAAAGATTAACCATGAAAGTTAATATTCATATTGAAAGCTTTAAAAAAGGTTACAACTCAACAACAGCAGATGTCGTAGCTCTGGAGAGACAATAATTCCACATGAATTCAAACCCACTGTTGTTAAACCTACTAAGATGTTTCCTGAAAGCATTCCATCTTAGGTCTTGTAGCGCAATGCAGTGCAGCAATACATGTTTGTATTTTTTCCCGTAGCTCACTATCCTGACAAAATCTACATGTAAGCAGCTCCTCATTAGCCAAGCCACATCCAGCCAAGATCTTCTTTGTGTGAATTAAGTTCCAGCGAAACCTCAGAAAGAGCTGGCGAATACACTTTTCAGGGTACATTGTAAGACGGGTACCAGTGTTGCCCGTCTTTTATGTACATCTCTCAGGTAACTCATCATAACATGCTGATGGAGTTCATCCGCAGTGTGTACACAATCTAAGACGTACACTGCTCTTTTCACCTTACACGGATTGCCAATCAATTCTGCCGGGTCAGAGCCACAATTGAGCAATAAGTCAAAACATAGTTCCTCCAATTCTTTCAGGGCTACCAAGCCCTTTTCCAGACAAATTACTTTAAGGTCTTCAAACAGAGATTTTTAGTTGGCACAAGAATTTTCTGATGTAATGAGAGGTCTCATTGCGCCATAGCTTTCAAGGAAATTAAACCCAATTCATGCTGCTTAAATATACTCCATGCGAGAGAGGTTCAATTGGCTTGAGGATGATATTAGAGGCTGACTCTACCTGTAGATATTGTGGGGAAGGTGGGGGTGTAGAAACACTATTCCATTTAGTAGCGAATTATAGAGCTTTAGTTGAAGTTTGAACTCGTTATCTGGAAACATGGGTAATGCAGACGACATCTTTGTTGCCCACAGAATGGTGGGATATGTTTTTAATTGGTGATAAATTAAGTTCGGTGTTAGCAGTAATACAATTGATAGACCATATTTTTAAAGGATTAATGCATACTTGATCTGTTAGAATGGCAACCTGTTGGGAGACAGGATTTTATCTGGTTTGTTTTCATTTGTGATTTTTGATTTCAATGTTTGTTATATTCAGAAATATGGAGGCTTACATATTGTCTTATGTGAATGACTTGTAAATTGTAAAAGGTTTTTCTAATAAATCATAAACAAAACAAAAAAAGAAATTAAACCCAATTCATAACACATCACAGAATGAGGGACAGAGCAAGGTATGCAAAGAACTCTCCTCCAAACCAGGGCCTCTGAAAACGACAAATAGTCAAGTATTGACAGGTCATACACTTTGATCCCATATTCGATTTTTGGAACAATTTTCCCTTCGTAAAAATGAATAGATGGTAAAAAGAGAAAATGTACCATATCTGAAGTCAACTCTACAAAGCTGATTCAATAATTTAGTTGCCTTTGTATAAAGTCAAGATCAAATAGCGTTTTTGTTGTTTTTTGAGGTAATAAAGGAGCCGAGATAAAGTAAGGAGTCAATCTTCTCAAACCTGCTCTGTCCCAATCCACCACTTAAAAGGGGCTTACTTCATCGAGCCAGATAATTGCATCACTTTGGTCTTCATAGATTAATAGATGGGGAATGCACTTGCACAAAGTTGGAAAACCTTCTAAGATATGCTGCAAGCCTGTGGGTGTATTGTCAAAAATTAAGAAATCATCCACACAGGCTAACCAAGCGGTCTCATATTGTGACGTTTAGGTGTTAACCGGGCCTTAGGAAGTAGGTATTCTCCTACAATCTACCATGTATAGATTGAATAGGCAGGGGACCAAGACACACCCCTGACTAATGCCCCTAAAGGTAGAGATTGGTCTTGAAAACAGTCTCTGTTGGTTTAAATAGACTTGAATAGTGGAATGTTCATATAAACCAACTATCAGCCTCAACAATCCAGGTGGTATACCCCAACCCTGTAACTTACGCCGTACTAGATCCCGATCAACAGCATCAAATGCTGCTGTTAGATTCACCGAGGTGAAGAACACAGGGTTGCCATCTCTCACCTATGCTAGTTTTTGAATGCATTTAATCACTAGACCATTCAATCATGTACTCATGTTCTTTCTGAAGCCTATTTTCCACTTCTATATCTGCCCTGAACAAGCGGCCCATGCTTCTAGATGCTGGAGAAGAATGTCAGCAAAAGCTTTACTATCAGCATCCAGAATTGCAATGGGCCGGTAGTTACATGGATTTGAACGGGTGCCCCTCTTATAAATAGATATTACATGGGCCTTTGACCAAGTAGAATGGAATCTCTCTGTCAGCAGCACCAGCTCTATTTGATTTGCAAGCTGCAACCTCTCCCAGCTGGTGATCTGCAGCCACTTAGCATTTAGTTGCATTCTGAATACCTGGCACCGGGAGGGAGGTAAAAAATGCTTCTGTCTTAGCAAAGAGGCAAAACTAGTCTGGGATTGCCTTCAGTTTGTCAGATGAATCCTGCAACCGGTAATTAAACCTTCCTTGTCGACAAGACCTTAGTGAGCGGCGGGCATGCCTTTGGGACGGGGCTTAGTTGTGACTAGGGGCTGCACGTTTACAACCGCTAACTGTGAATCAGGAACCACAAAAACTGCTGAATGTAAAGTGGTGAGTGAACAGACTCCCCTCCAAGATGGCCGAAGGTGGAGGCACACTTATTGTGCATATACCCAGTATACATCCATCAACGCTGCCATGGAAACAAAAAAGAATAATCCACTGTTGTCTGCACTTTTGCAGGCTTCTCACTTAACTCAATCCATGTCAGCTTTGGCACATACTTTCCCCAGATCCTGCCACAGTTCGTATTGACGCATGCCACTACATCCTCCGAAATTCTCAGTAGCCCCCGCTGCACAGCTCACTACTCCCGTCACCCTTCTGTAAATGGAAAACAATGGACCTTCCATTTTCAGCAACAGTCTTATTTGGCATCGAGTATGTTCTTTCTTCCTTGCACACTCTTCATCACCTCTGTCCATTCTGACTGCTTGGACTGTGTGCCCTTGGAATAGTCTTCATACTCTACACAGAGTCAGGTGCACCAGACATTGGGCTATAAGAGGTGGCATTTCTTGAGGTATGAACAGCTTAGGTGCGCCTGTTGCATGAGGTTTCGGAGAGCAAACATAACAGCTCTCATTTGACTTCACACTACCCACCTAACGCATGTGATTGTACCACATGTTGTCCATTTTGGGGTAGTACACATCCGCTACAGTCTCCAAAATCACCACACGCCCCATATTATTTGTACTGTGTCTCTGCTTCAGTCTCCTGTCTGCTATGTGTTATCCCCAAAAGTGTTGTTACATCTGTACAATTTCGAATTCCATACTTCCACTTTATAGGCCCAACCATATAAAATAACCAAAGAGAAACAATATGGAAATATAATGTAGATAAATATTACACATTGCTTAAAATCTTGACCCTACAGAGGGAGAAAAAGAAAAAGATAAAGAGAACACGCAGACAAATCAACAGGTTTCATTAAACAACAGGGACTGATCATTTACAGCATTGGACTGAAAAAGGAGCCAGATAGACTGACACTTTATTCATTAGTATCTGCGTTCTCCAGAGAAAACAAAGCAGTTTCAGGTAACCTCCTGACTTTAGATAACTGAACCCAATACCACAGCTCCTTCACACGAACCTTAAACAGTGTTGAATATACAACAGTAATTGGTCCCTGAAAGCTCTTGTCATTCCAGAGGCGCACGAAATTCCATACGGAAACCCTATCTCAGGGGTACAGTTGAGGCACTGGTAAGCTGGCTGGGTCTGTGGACGATGTTGCAGCAGGCTCTTCTCTCCTAGGAGTAATCTGTTGAGACAACTACTTGATGCTTTTGGTTAACTCCCGCAAATATCACTGATACTTCTCCCCCAATATATCTGCTGCCCTGTGAGTGTCTGATGCTGAGCGTGCAGGTGTAAGAGGTGTGTGCATCCTTCTCCCCATCACAAATTTGTGCAGGGACAAGTTGTGATCCTTACTTGGCTGCGTTCTCAGGATAAAAAAAGCCAGAGGGAGACAGTGCAGCCAAAACCTCCCTAACGTGGTACAAAGTTGTGACAGTTTAGCTTTCAAAAGACCATTCAACAATAAAGTTGGCTTTATGTGGTAAATCGAATACAGCTTATGGTGGATCGCTAATAAGGATGCTATTTCCTTGAACAAGTAATTAAAAAAGTGAATCCCATTATCTGACTTGAAGGCTTCACATATCCTCTACCGAGGAAACACCTTGCGTACTAAAAATGTAGCCGCTGATTTGTCATCTGGCTGTGTGCAAGGGGCAGCCTAAATCCAATGGGAAAATGGACAAACCACAACAATGAGATAACAATAATGACTGTTTAACATGTCCATGTAGTCAATGTGGAGTTTCCGAAAGGGTCCAGTTGAATGGGGCAATGTGCTGCACAACGTCCTGAGGGTATATCCAGTACTATGAATGTGATAAGAAGTACAATTTGCCACAAAATCATGCAGATTGGGGCCAGATTGGGGCCAAACCAGTCCTCCCGGATGTCAGCAGCAATGTGCTGCTTAGAAGCATGCGCACGGCAATGCCTATGAGAAACTCTCATGGCATTACTACTTTACCTGTAATGTTTTGTCTCCACACCAGTTCAGTCGGTGAGAGTAAGTCCCCCTTTTGACTCACTGGTCCTTCTCATGCTGGGGCACCTGGCTTTGTTGTTCAATTATTTGCATAAGCGGTACTTCTGAATATTGTATTGCTAACTGTAGCTGTAGAACCAGGTCTGTGGCTCAGTGGACTAATGCATCCACTACAGGGGCCTGTGTTTGACCTCCTGGTCAAAGGTTCAAATCCCGGCAGGTCCACTCAGCCCTTCATCCTTCCGATGTAAAAAAAATGAGTACCATTAAGTTGGGTAACAATAAACATCTGTCATTAACGTCAAGATGCCCCTTCAGAGGTGAACGTGTGCTTTACAAATACGCCTGTTACATTAGCTGTTGACTTGCTACCTCTGGATATTCTGGAACCCATATATACACTGCTTCTTTGGTTGTTCTGTCTGCAGCATCTCTGCCAAGTGTAACAGAGTCTGTATTTTGTGTATGCGGGTGCACTTAACTACTGTTATCATCGTGGGGTGGGACAATGCATGAATTAGGCATGAATTAGTCTTCCCAATAAGGTTGCATGCTGGACAGGCCTGCCATGTGAGCGTCTGAACCCTCTCCTCTTCCATCTAGACAACCTAGAATGTACAGTGGTAGTCAAGTATGCACAGTCCGAATATATGCTGACTAAACACCCCTGGGACACTTCTAGTGCTTCAATGAATTCAATCAGTTCTGCTGCTTGTGCCGAATAGTGGGCTGGTAATCTTTTTTTAACCAAAACCTCATACTCCCCATCTTCAAGGTACACTACTGCTGCACCCGTGTGCTTCTCTCCCATCTCCTGATTGATAGTTCTTCATCAATGAAGAGCACCTCCACTTACACAAGTGCATCCTCATTTGCCTGTGTGAGATCATCCCCAGGCCCTTTATAGGCAACACAGTCATGCACTTCCTATCCTGGCTGATGGATATTGCAATAAAGGTGGCACGGTTTACAGTACGACACTTCACAATGTGAATGGATGGGCTTGACAGGATAACTTCATATGCAGAGGCCTTTTGGCTTTTAAGAATGGACTTGGATCGTTCTAAAATTGCATGTTTCACATATAGCGTTATGGAGCAACCCATAATTATCGACTTTTCAATTGCCAGTGCCTGTTCGCATGTGAATTGGCCCTACATCACCAAATCTAATAAACCAAGGGTTTGTGTCCCATAGATGTGAGCGGAGTCAATACTGCAGTTATGACTGGACCATTGGAATGTGAAAATAAATAAAATTCCTTTGTGTAATCAGTGGTTGCCAATACTGGTGCATTGTTTATGGCAATTTTGAGTTCTTGAAAACATATAATCATCTCTCCTGCCTGTCCATGTAAGTGTACCTTAATGCTTCCTTAATTTCCTGCAATAGCGGTTTTATGTAGTTAGAATAGTCGAAAGTCCATGCCATACAATGGCAACACAAACCCAGGAACTGCTGCCTTTCTTTAAGTGAGGTTGGCTTTGGGTTTTTTCATACTGTGACTGCTCTCTCTGGGGTAACTCATTTGCCGGCGGATTAAATAATCTGTCCCAAATACACCACCTCCAACTGAAAACATTGCATTTTGTCCTTATCTACATTATAGCCTTTGTCTGCGAGCCGTGTTAGCAATTTCACTGAATCTTCTCTATGCAGGTCTTCTGTTGTGCTGCACACTAGGAGATCATCACCATGCTGGATAATAATGCTCTGTACATGTAAGTTACCCAAATCCATGTGGAGTACTATGCTAGAAAATGCTGGGGGAATCACAATGCCAATGAGGAATTCTAATGTGTTGAAATCATTGAATGCAAAAAGAAAACGTAGTAATGCTTTGGGTATCAGGGTGTAATGGGATAGAGAAAAATGCATTTTTCAAGTAAATGACAGTGAATTGCGTGGTTTCTTTGGGTATATTGCAAAGAATCATGGTGGGATTTGCTAGCACTGGGAACTCAGCTTCTGAAATATTATTCAATGGGCCCAAATCCTGTATCATCCTCCAACTTGACCCCTTTGCCTTTTTGACAGGGTATATTGACGTGTTGCATGGGGACTCTGAGGGTGCTATGATGCCCTGCTTCCATAATGCCACAATGGTCTCATGTATCGCGTCATCTGCTTCTCGGGTCAGTGGATACTGCCGTATTCTGGGTAATACTGCCTCCTGCTTTACCTTGATGCAAACTTCTCCAATGCTCTTCAAGAGCCCTTCTTCATGGGGATTGTCAGTCTATAAAGTGCTAGGTACCTTTGCCATGTCTTCCTGTAGATATGTGGGCACAGCCTTAACAATAAGTGCGGGGTACGGTACATTTCTATGATGAATCATTATTGTGCATGGTATGCTAATCCCAAATATCATGTCACCATCATTGTCAACATCTTCAAACAGCTGTCCATCCAACATCCCTCTCAACGAGTCGGACCAATACACAAAATTACATGCCATTCAGCTCCCCCCTCATCAGTTCCTATCAACACTACCTTGTCATTGGTAATCATTACTGCGTCCAAGTCTAGAGTAGCAATAGCATGTGGAGCATGGTTTTGGGGAACGGCTAGTCTAAAAAAAAACTCAGACGGTACTCGGCATGATTTGTGTCTGATCCCAGGCATCCAACTCAACAACACTGTTGCTCCACACATAACAAATCTGGGTGCAAGGGTATTCCTCTAGTAGCTACACCACAAAATAATGCTCATATCACTGCCAGAACCCTAGCATAACACATTTCTGGTGTTGAACGTATTACCCCTTCTCCGTGAATGAAATGGTCATGTTTAATTTGCTTAGCAGGTCCCTACCTAACAGGTTCACTGATGTGTCTGCTGGAAATTATAACGGGGATAACACCTCTTTGTTACCTACCTTCATAGGCAGATCTTCTGTAAAAGGAACCAATTTTATTGCCCCAGAGAACTCCTGTATGTCCATTACTTTTCCCGATAAAGGGCAGCACCCTTCCTTTATGCATGATTGTGTTGCACCTGTATAAACAATGAAAACAAATTATTTGTTACCAATCTCCACACCTACCAGGGGTTCTTTGGGTCAGCAGGGATCAACAGGAATGGGCATGTCAACGCTCTCTGTATGTGGGCTGTCGTAATCTGGATAGGTGGTCAACCCCGGCAATGGGAAGGGGTTAACTCCCAGCATGCTCGCCCCTGTATAGTACATCAGTGTGCCATGAAGTAAAGCGTTCTTGTCCCATATTTGGAGCGCTGACTGTTGTGTTTGCTGTTGTGCATACACTGGTGCAGCAGCTAAAACAGGGGGTTCTGGCTGTTGTGGTACTGGCGCTTGGTACTGTCACTGGTTGCTGCTGCCCCTGCTGGGGCACTTGTGTGGGGGCTGAGCCACACAGGATACTCAATGGCTGATAATATGACATTGGGACCACTGGTCTGCTGGGATAGGTGTGGGGATTGTACAAATACCCTTGTCTACTTCTACATTCACATTCAAAATGACCCATTCCCCCACATACCCAACACGGTCCTAACACTCCAAATCTTGGCCCCATCCCTCCAAATCCTCCCCTCTACCTCCTCAGAATTCACCTCTCGCTCGGTGAGAACCTCCCTGGTAATCTTGCTTATCTGGGTAACGTTGGTTCCCCTCTGTCTACTCTGGTACCACTCTCATTTCCACCTGCACCTTCTATATTCAGTTTTGCTAGTTTCTTCTGTACCAACTTAGCCTCTGCCGTCAGTGAATTCTCTGCCACTCCCTCATCCTTCTCCTGCCTTCTCCGACAGTGATGTACTATAATTGTCTGAATCTCTGCCCAGCGCTTAGCCTCAATTTCCACCACTGTGTTCAAATCTTTCTGTACCTCCTTTGGAAGTCCATTTTTTAACATGTGTTAACATATGGCTGTGTTCTTGTCCCATGGTCCCCCTGTCTCCTCCCTCCACATCTCCTGAATTTGGTCAATATATTGTTCAGGGTCTTCGCCCTCCTTCATGGTGCATGCCATAGTTGAATTTATGTTTGGTGTGTCTGGATATGCTGTCCTTAAGGTGGCCCAGACATAATCATTAAAATGTGCTCCATCATGTTTATCATCACCCATCCATAAACATGGGTAACTAGCTCTCCTCCAAATATCATCTGCCTTGGTCTCCTAATAATCCAGTGAACAAGCTTTTCATATCCCCCACCGCTAATGTAACACCTGTTGTTTGCTTCTCCAGTGCATATATCCACTTTCCTGCTCCCGATGTAAGCAACGACAGTGCCTTCATTAAATTAGTTCTATCCATGTGTGGCCACGGCACGTATTGTACTTGTTCAGGGCCTTTGTGTAGCAATGGAAGTTTTATACCCACTTGTTTGACTGATGTGCCCATTTGTTTGGCTGCCAATGTTCTCCTCCCTCTCTTCTCTTCCACCACTGCAATGTGACCTGGTCATGCTCAGAGTCTTGGAACCCATAAACTCTCTACTCTTGGTATTATCATGCGTGGTATCTCTTCCCTGTGCTCCTCATCTGTTCCCCATTCCTCCTCCTCTGTGACTTTTGCATCTGAGTCTGATCTGATCAATTAGTAATCTAAGCTATCAGCATGGTGTGGTCCCGCTCAAGTCCTCTCATCATTACGGCCCTCGTCCTTCATTTCAATGTGTATGTCCCTAATAGCTGCTGTGAATTCAAAATACAATGTCTCCTGCTCTCCACTCAACTGTACCTATTAGCTCTCTTCTCCACTCTCCCTGTGCCTGCGTTACTTGTGCCAGTTCTCCCTCCTCCCTGTGAAGTGCTATTTCTAAGTCTCTCTGCGCCCGATTCTCTGTCTCCATAACTAATGGGTCACGGGTTACATTCACTGCTGGGGGCTGCGGGATGTTTTCATACGTGGCAGGGTGCGGGAAGTTTCCATATGTGGTGGAGGCTCTCTGTCATTGTGGGGCTGTTAGGGACACATACTCGGGATTCGTATAACCTTCAGCTGCATGCATGCGGTAACTTCCCTGTGGAGTGGCTGACCTGTGGAGGTTGTAGGAATTTAATGTGGGTGTGTGTCAGGGCGGCACCTTTGGAGCGAAGACGACAAAAAATTGATGAGCACTTTTCAAAACGACGGCCATCGTGTGGAGCATATGTAAATGTCAATCGAGCGCAAAGCAGGTTAGTTTTCTTGTACCTGTGGGGTGTTTACAAACCAGTCTGCTGCAGTCCTGTGTTCTGACCACATCGTTGTTTGCAGGAAGTAACTATTAGCACCTAAAACCCGCTGAGCGGAGCGGAGTTGTGAGCTGAGTTGGAGCAGTCTGCTGCAGTCCTGTGTTCTGACCACATCGTTGTTTGCAGGAAGTGACTATTAGCACCTAAAACCCGCGGAGCGGAGTGGAGTCCCCTGCTTACGCGGAGCCGCAGCAGGATGGACCCTGATGTGAGACCGCGCCGAGCTACCCCTATGTGGCTGTCCCCTCTGGGGAAAAAACAAAGAACAAAGTCTGATTCGACCGCTAAATCGACAAGAGAAGGTGCCAGACAAAAGTGCTTTGGGCAGGTCTTACAACCGTCAGCAGCCCGAGTGCATCTGCCTTCGGAGGGAGAGGGAAAGGTGAGTGATTCTGTCTCCGTTAACCCTCACACTCCACCTGTTTCCATGACCGAAATCTCTGATCTTTGTGCTCCCAATTCTTGGCCGGAGAGGCCACAGCATGGGTCCAGCGAGCATAGTGCCATGACCACACCTGGGGGTAGTTCAAATGGGGTCTCACCCCCCCCTGGGAAAACTTAAGACACCCGAGAAAACACAAGCTGACCAAGATGCCGACAAAGAGGTCGACGCGGTCGCATCTACTCCCTCCATACCTTCTGAGTCTGAGCCCCTCGCACAGTCCCCAGGGAGACTAAAACTCCCGGACCCAAAGCTCCTTATCTCCGTTGTGAGTTCGGAGTCTGCCGTGAGGCCGGTGGACGCCGCCGAAGAGTGTCTGCAGTTCGCCAGAGATGTGAGGGCAAACGGGGAAAACACGACGGGAGATAAGGCCCCGCACGCAATCAAGACCCATGGTGTGGTGGGACAAAGGGATACAACTCACCCGAATGAGGTGACAACGGACCACGAAAGGGGAAACGACCGGGTGAGCACCAGAGAACCAACCCAAGCCAGTGAACCAAGCCAAACCCCGGGGGTCCCCCCTCATGCAAACACAAGTCGGCTGATCGCCGTTACAAATCCAGAAAAAGGAGAAAGAGCTAGGGGGGAAAATCAAAATCCCCCGCTCAGCACTCTGCAAAAGGAAGGCCCACTCGGCAGACCCAAGGCTACTCAGGTAAGGGCAATGATTCATACAAACCCTAGTGGATCGTCCCCCATCTTAAAACAAGCTAAAAAAGCAATCAAGGTCTAAAAGACGATCAAACGAACGCAAGCGCCTCTTGGAGACGAGCAGCAGCGAAACGGATTCAGACCTAAACATGGACTTAACCAGGGATCAAGAAGCTCAGCTGGGATCTGACGAGGTGTCGGATGTGGCAGTGATAGAAGTGGACTCTGACACTGAAACTGCCGAATTGTCGGTCCCGATAAAGAAACCAAAGAACTCGAACTCGAACGCAGAAAACCTGGAAAAGGGGGGAACTATAAGTCCAACTAACCATACCCTCTTAAACCTAGGAAGAAAGAGGATACTGCAAGACACCAAAAAAACTGCCTACAAAAGAGCGAAGTCTGTCTCAGAGACGATAGACCTAAAGAGTAAAAAAGAACGATCCATAAGAGAGGCTCTCTCAAAGGGGCTCCCCAACCCCTTAAACCAAAACTCTTTAAAAGCCTTCTTTACACGCCACCAAAAAAGAAATAGTCAAACAGAAGATGAAGTATCGGACGCTGATATGCTGGAAGCTGTAGGGGACCTCCCACAAGCCGCTAATTTGCGCAAACCTGACCTGCATCTAAACCACATCCAGAGTCAGGAGCAGCTAAACGAAAAAGCAAAAGCCCAAAACCCAAAAGATAGGGCATAGTCACTAAAAATCGATACAACAGAAGAGAGAATGAACAAAGACGAGAGGGGAAACCTGATGGAGCCGCCACTTAGTCACCCCACTTCACCTCGAAAGAAACCTGATCAAGAGATGACAAGCCTTACAGAAGACCCTAGTACGGGTATGGAGGAGAGTAAGGAACCAGAAAGGCAAAATACCAACGACCCAATCCCTGGGAAAAATCAAGAAGTTGACAGGGAGCAGCGGGTGGCCTGGACTCGACCACACTTGACGCTGGTTTCTCCAATCAAACAAGCCCCAGAGATAAGGGACTCGTCCAAAACCCTCTGGGACCAGGTTCTAGCGAACAAAGGGCGAAGAAACCCAACCATGCTAATCAATAACGGCCACAGTCCGAGCCGAGACTCCCTGTACAGTGACCTTCCGGCAACTACACGAAGAAAAGAACAAATCTTGGCCTCTCCGAAAAAGAGACGCTTAAGTGATATAGCGGCAGCAATGCAAAAGGAGTCGCCGAGCAAAAAGCCTGACATGATTGCGATCATGTCCGCTATGACGATCGTGCTGGCCCCATTTTGCAAACTATACGAGGCGATAAAAGAAGAGGTGAAAGATAACACCGCTATTCTATCTAACATGATGACCAAAATGTCCAACGTCGAAAGCTTTATCTCAGCCATAGAAAACCGTGCCACCTCTCCTCATTGCAACTGCGAAAGTAAAATCATTAGACTTGAGAAAAAGATAGAAATTATGGAACAAATAAACAACGAGCTGAGGGTTCAAATAAACAGCCAAAAACCACAACCCCAGGTATCACAGCCGAACCAGAAGGGCACAAGAAACTCCATATCAATGCTGTTTCCGTGGAAAGAGTTACCCATCACAAACAATAACGTAGTCAAAAGGCCTGACGAAATCCAATACCAGACAGTGGATCTAAGTAGCCCACCCAAAGAGGCAAGCCTGCCCAGAGCCCTAACAAACATCATAAAAGACAGGGCAAAGCCGCAAGAAAGGGAAATCCGTAATACTCAATATAGATCGGCAAATGAGGCGTCCTCTCCCAAATCACCGCAAACGGTAGATGAATTTATGGCAAACTCTGACCTAATAAACATGTCGGTCTACGAGGAAAACGAGCAAACTGAGAAAAGCAGAGACACAGAGCAGATCGGGCAAACTGCAGGAGTAGACATACACCCACAGGCCCAAAATGGAGACAACAGAAGGGCGGAAAAGGAAAATGGAAGTAAAGACGCCACAGCGACACCGCAGCAAAATCGGGTTGTCCGCGACCCAAAGGAGAGACCTCAGACATCTCCAGACAAGGCAAGCATCGAGCCCAAAACATGCATAGAAAAAAACAGCCCAGTGAAACAAAGAGCCCAAAGAGGCGTAAGGGGTGACCAAAAAACAAATAAAGACGAGCTAAGAGTGTTCAAACTAGAGCAAAGAAAGCCAGAGAGCGGCCACCTTATTTTGAATAGATCCACGGTTATGAAGATTATGAAGAAAACAACAACTCTAAACAAAATCCGACTGGAAGAAGTGGTGTTAGTGGAACCATACCACAGGGAGAAAAGGGCTAAATCCTACGTCCACATCAAAGCAATAGGTATAGAGCGGATTGACCAAGTGGCATACAAGGAACTAACGTCGTTGGGCTTCACTTTGACAGAGATAACAAAATCAAGGGAGTCAGCTTTCACCAAGTAAGAAAAAGGCAGATACCGTCGCTACATCAACACACTATAAATCAAGGATGGAAGAGCTGTACCGCCAAACTCGAAGGCAAGAGGCAGCCAAGAATGACGGACGCCGAAGGGCCTACCACGACCATCGTTGGGATAAGGATTCAAAGAATACCACAAGAAAGAGATACCACGACTCTCCTGCCGAAACCCGGCAGTGCTACAGAAGAGAAGACCGGGACAGGGTGTATAGTCGTGTAGAAGGTAGCCCGCCACGTGGAAGAAAGATGGAGCAACGGAACGAGGTAGACATTGAGCCAAGGAGGAGAGACGAAAAAAGCAGCCCACAAGAGCTCAGAGACGTCGCTAAAGCTGCTAATCAAGAATTAGGCCCCTGGAAATGGTTCAGCCAAAAATGGAACAAAAACAGAAAATAGCAACGACCAGGGCCGTTCAGCGTTGGCGATTCAAAACTATGCAGCGACGAGGAGCGGCCAGAAAAGGAGGCCTTCACATTGTGCTCGTGGAACACAAGAGGGCACGCCCACCTGACGAAGGTCGGCGAGACAAACCTGGGGATTTATGACATGATCTGTCTCCAAGAGACATGGCTGATGGCCAAACCGGCTTTGGACGGCTATACAGTCGAAATCTCAGCAGCAGTAAGAGGCTTACTAGGCAGACCATCGTCTGGCCTCTTGGTGGCGATTAAATCGTGCCGAGGCCTATCGACTCCAATCAAATGGAAGGAGGCATACGAAGTACTGGTGGTGCTGACTTCATGGCAAAAGACAAGTAACAGAAGTGAAACCAGGCAAATAAGAACTGTAGCAATTGTCAACTGCTACTGGAACCCTCAACGGATGTCCACGAAAATATTCTGTAACAACATGAGAAGAACTATCGACAAACTGTATGAGAACTTTGACCTGATTGACATTATAATATTTCGGCGACTTCAACGCAAAATGCTTTGACCCAAGGCCCCTCGGTTCGGCAAGTGAAAAAGTAACCAGGTTAAAAGAAGCAGCTTTCGAGCGAGGTAAAGCCTGGGTACAAGTCATCAAAGCAAGAAATATCCAAGACGTCGCCAATCTTTTTCCTTCACAGGTAAATCTCCCTACATGGGAACGAAATTCGGCAAACGCAACCCTCGACTACATCTTTATCTCAGACGGTCTCATAGTAGACATCACCAGCTTCACAGTCATAAAAACTGAACACAGTGACCATAACCTACTCACCTGTGTATGGCAAGGCAGTAGACAACACAAAGAAACTTATGGTACGGCGCTCGACCTAAACCCCCAAAGAACAAGGCTGAAGATAAGCGAAGTGGACGTCGCCAAAATCAAGCAAGGTTGGGTCGAAAATGTACACAAAATGCAGGAGTTAAACCGGATGGAACGGCCTAACCATCTGCCTTTGCTATTGGCCTACGAGATGAAGGCTAAAATGTCCTCCAAGCAACCAGGGGCTGAAAGACATGCCTTTAACAAAGCCCTGGTAGACAAAAGAAAAGAGGTTCGCAATCGAAGAAGAATAGCGAAAAAAACAAACGCTGCTGCCGATTGGGAGATATTGAAGCAAGTATCTAAAGGATACAAAAACTGGTTAAAACCACAGAGAGCTTACCAACTACAACTAGACGCTGAGCTGATGATGTCCAAATTACAGACAAAAAAATCCAGCGATTTTTGTGGCCTCATAAAAGATATGTCAAACGTCCCTGGCTCAGCTCAGACAAACGCGGTCGCCGAATCAAGCTGGATCACATACCTGACCGCGGAATTTAAGAGTCCAGACAGTAAAGTGTTTCCGGAGACCAAACGGTCAAATTCATCTTGGGTTGATGTATCTGATTCCAGCGACATAGAAGCATCAATCAACAAACTTAAAACATCAAGAGCCCCAGGTCCCGATGGCCTCACGAATATGGACCTCAAGCGGTACCCAAAAAAATGGTCAGAACTGATCAGTGAAATTTTCAAAGAGTGCGGCAGAAAAAAGATGATCCCCAAAACATGGAACAACGCGGTCATTGTCCCGGTGTACAAAAAGGGAGCCCGCAACGAGCCCGTCAGCTACAGACCCATCGCTCTCCTTGACATTATAGGTAAGATCTTTGCAACGCATCTATTGGCCCACTTCAAATCGTGGGAACAAAACAGCCCGTCGAAAGACTTCCTACAAACAGGCTTCCAAAAAAACGGGAGTACTACGATCAATATCTTAATCCTCAACATTTTGAAAGCCAAGGTAAAGGAAGGGGCGCCCAGGATCTTTCTAGCCTTCGTGGACCTATCGAAGGCCTTCGATAAGATTGATCGTAACAGGTTATGGTCGAAACTCCATCACTGGCATTGCCCGGACGAGGTGCTGGAGCCAATAAAAGCCCTCCACGAGAAGACGAAAATCAGGGTCAAATTGAATCACCAAGGGACTCTATCTGAAGAGATTGAAGTTCATAGAGGCATAAAACAGGGTTGTCCATTGGCCCCCGCCCTATTCATTGCATTTTTGGGAGATTACAGCCAGATAGAAAGTAAAATCAGGTCATTCCCCCCTAAAATAGGGAATACAGAGATCCCGCGATTGCTGTACGCAGACGATGTCATACTAATTGACCAAACTCCAGTCGGTCTCCAGCGCAAAATTACAAACCTGGCAAAGTATATCAGCGAAAACAACCTGGAGATCAACGAGTCCAAAACCAAGATTCTGGTCTTCGAAAAAAATAATAAAAGAACTAAACAACACACATGGTTTCTTGAGCACACCGAAATCGAAACTGTTAAAAACTTTAAATACCTAGGTGTTCTGCTGGACTGTTCTGGAGGAGACTTGGCTTGGCAACTTCAACTATGGGAGAAAACCAAACGGCTGAAAGCCCAAGTAAGAGCTGTGGACAGAAAATATGGCAAATTTTCACTCACGCCAGCCATAACCTTCTATAAAACAAAGGTGGTCCCGTCAATAGTATACGGCGCCGAGTCATCTCTGTGCTTACCTCGGCAGCTATGGTCCAAACTAGAGGGTTACGTGTGGAAAACGGTCCTCGGTTTACCCAAATCCACCGCCATGCCAGCAATTAGGCGAGAACTGGGCCTAGTTTCCCTGGCGTCCATGGTGGACCAAAGCGCGATGAGGCTATTTAGAAAAATCATCATGTCTTACACCCTGCAAATATATGAAACCTTGAGGAAAGAAAAAGAGCAAGGTAAATGTACCGCCTTGACCAACTGGGCGAAGAAAAGGGAAAACGATCTAGCCCAAATAGCCTGCTCCGAACAAGACCTGAAGGAAAATCCAGACCGCATCAAGCGCAAAATGGAAGATTGGGATTGGATCACCACAGTGGAAAAGGCGACTAAAAACAAACTTTTATCCAACCTACCGTCCACGTTTAACAAATTAAAGAAGCAACTAAACTACTGCCTAAAATTCCCTGATAAAAAATTGAGAACCTTACTTCTGAAAGCCAGATTGAACCTACTCCCGACACGGGAAATTATGGCCATTCGTGACCCAAAGACCGTCAAGACTTGCCGCCTCTGCAAAGACCAGACTACGATCGAATCTGTCAAACACCTAGTGATCGACTGCCCTACGACCAGGGATAACAGAATAGCCTACCTTCGCCCTCTGATCGAGAACGCCTGGATCTTGGAGCCCGACGAGTTGTGGGATAGACTAATCGCAGGAGAGAAAACGAGTTGGGCAGTGGCAATGGCCAAGCTAATTGAACTAGCGATGAAAGAAATAAACTCCCAAGGAACTCCAGTGCATCCACAGCAAACGACAGATTCTCTTTCTTCACCCTCCACCATAAGTCACAACGCACGAGAGGTGTCTCCGGAGTAAGCATCCGTTGGAGAATAACCTGCGGTGGCGTTGCGTGAAGCCATTCCCTCCATAATCGAAGAAAGAGGACAAACTTTCACAACTTTTGATAAAACTCAGTTCCTTAAAAACTGAGTCAATATTTCAATAAAAAAAAAATTAAAAAAGAAATTTGGGTGGGTGTTACACAAGGTGCAGGGGTTACAGAAGGTGCTAGGGTGACAATTTCTCATCCCTTAGGTTCTTCGGTGATATCTTCTAAATCCTCAACCATCCTCCAAAGCTCAAGAATACCCTGCCTACTGGTTGCTCATCCATTCTACCATTAGAGAACCTTGGCTGGGATGCTCTGTGCCTCTATCCCAACTATATATTGAGCAAAAGTACAGATACCCCTCCAATATTTACACTTTTGGCAGATCATTGGGATCACTGGTTTTGTGACTCATTGTTTAACCTTGCTACTTACAAAATATCCACACTTTTTGATAATTTAGGGTTTTGTGAAATATACAAGAAAAGCTTCACTACAAACAATTGAACCTACTACAAATGGTAAATTGACAAGAATGAACTTAGAAGCCCTACAAAGTGCTTGTGAGGAGAGAGAAATAAACCTTGAGGATAAGTCTGGGGCAGAGCTTACAGCTAGCTACCCTTGTGGATTACAAGGCAAGTTGTGATGCTTATGATGAACGTGGGGAGGGCCCTGATGGAATCATAGATTCTATCAATGGGATTAACACCTATCCTGTCACTTCCATTACAAAATCCAGCACTGTTCCTCAGGGGTTGCGGGGTGCCCTGGAACTTATACTATTGAGGATGAAGTTAGCCTTTCAATTTAAAAGGTTAGAGACTGAAGCTGAGTTATAGAAAGAGGAGTTGGCACATCAAGTTATCCTCAAGGACACTGAATGCCAAATAATCCAACTGGAGAAAGCTAAAGTGGAGACTTCAGCTAGGCCAGTTGAGAGTGTCAGGTCTTCTGGCACTGAGTTCATGAAAGATTTGGTGGGTGTGCATGTGGCGAGTTCAGATATTGTCTAATGGTTGGAAGCATTTCAGATGGCTTGTGAGATCAATAACATTGACCAACAGGATCGGGCTCGGTGTTTGCTAAGCAGAGTACCTGAAACTGGTTATGACTGCATTCTGAAGTTGAGTGTGGGAGAAAGGGGCAAGTATGAATGTATGAAAGCTGGTTTCGTTGCCATGTTTGGCAAGACACCTACCCAGTATCTGAAAAGTTTCAGGGATGTTATGGTTTAATTGGTGAGTGCTGCACTTATGAATGTGATGGGATGGATTGATGGATTTGAGGTGAAACCATTTGTTGATTTGCCCCACCTTTTGGTGTTTGAACATTTTTCAGAGGCTTGTTCAGCAGAACTGCATCCGTATATTACTGACTAGAATATCTTGGATCCTTTTAATTTTGCCAAGTTGGCCGTCATATGGTTCTACAGGCTGTCCCCTAAGAATTCCAGTGGGAAATACAAGGACAAAGAAAAAGGCACCTCCCAGAAACCTGGTGAGTCCAAAAAGCAGCCATATTCGAGTACACCTAAACATTCCCCTTCTAAGGTACAAAGATCTAGTGGGAGTAAATCCCATGAGGATGGGAGAAATAGTAGTGGTTCCCCTGCTGCAAAGCAGGCTCTCAGTGATCCAAATTCAGTTCATCACATACCTGGCACTTATTTGGGATGTGGGGCCAAGGATCACAGGAAGGGCAACCCCAAGTATAAAGGTAAGGCTCTTGGTGTTTAGGCTATCAGCCTGGCCTAACCTTGTCCTATGCGTGAGGTGGAGACCACTGTCCTCACCTCCTGTCCAGGAATCACCTTTGGTGTTCCTACAGAAATCTGCTTCGTTTTATTTAGGGCCTGGAACCAGTACTCAGAAGTACTGGCTACTATCCCACTGAATACCCAGAGATGTTTTAGAAGTATCCTCATTAATGAACAGCCTTCCACTGGTTTGAGAGACACTGGCGAAGTATGACAGTGGTGTGCAGTATCCTGCTCAAGGAAGAGGACTATGTAGGCGCTCCTCTGAGAACCACTAGGTTAGCTGGTGGGCCTCCCAAACCTGCCCCTGTAGCCCTTGTCGCCATCCAGGTGGATCACAAGACAGCAAAGATTCTATTTACTGTACAAGATAATGTGCTTTCCCAGGTGCTTCTGGGTAATGACCTAGCTGAGTTGGGGATGGTTTCTGATGGGCCTCCCCTGGCTGCTGCTGCAGTCCCTATGTCACAGGCCCAAAAAGGTCTGGCTGATAGTCAATTACCCAAGACAAAGGGGAAACCCATGACAAATAAGAGTAAAAAGACAACTTCTGTGGAGGGGGCCCCTTCTCTACCTGCTGCTTCTGCTGCACCCACTGTGGTCCCAGCTCCTGAGGAACTAGGCCCAGTGGTGACCCTAGACTCAACACCTGAAGGAGAAGAGCCAGGAGACCCTCGCCAGGGAGAAATATGCACCCCTGAGGATCACCCTGACCTTCAATGCCTGCTGACTAAATATGGGCCTTCTAGGGGGGATTTTTGTAAGGGTCACAGAGAGTGCCACTCTCTTGAGGGTCTGAGGAATCCAGCTCAGACTCAGGCACATGTGAAGTGCCTCGGTCTTTCAAGATTATTTGGGAGGGTGAGCTCTTTTATAGTGATCAAACTGAGCCAGTATCTGGTGCAGTTAAAAGGGTGGTTGCACCTAATGTCTACAGGCCCTACCTTGCAGTTGGCACATGAGGTGCCTTTAGTTGGTCATCTTGGCAATAAGAATACCAAGCAAAGGTTCTCAGCACACTTTTTTGGCTCAGGATGCGAGTAAAAGTGGAAGCTTTCTGCAAGACCTGCTCCACTGTCAGTTGTCTAGCAAGACTGAAGGCAGTATAATTGTCCTACTGCAGACTTTGCCAGTGGTTTGCACACCATTTGAGAGGGTAGCCATCAACAACATCATTGGTCCGCTAGACCCTTCTACTTCAGGTGGTCACAGGTTCATCATGGTAATGGTTGATCATGCGACCAAGTACCCTGAGGCTGGTTCCATGTAATTTCATCACAGGATGTTTTTCTTGGGGTTTTTTACAGCGGATTTCGTTACGAAAAAAACTCTCCAAATTTGTATTTCTTTATCTTTGCCCCCCCCCAAGCTCCCTATCCCCTTAAATGTTTTTGCTATTCTCGAACACCCACACCCCATATATATATTTTTCTAACCCCCCTAAAAATTCAACAAGTTTTTTTAATTAAAAAATCTGCTCTTAAAACCCCAGTGAATACACATCCCACGATGAAAGGACTTTTTACCCCTGAGGCTATACCCCTTCAGACCATAACTCCCAAGGTGGTTGATAAGGCTCTCATGGGCCCACAGTTGGTTTCCCTAAAGAGGTGGTCTCTGCAGGGGACCAACTTTATGTCTAGCTATATGCAGACAATGTGGAAGAAGTGTAATGTGACTTATAAGTTCTCTACATCCTACCACCCCTAGACCAAAGGTCTTGTTGAGAGATTTAACAAAAGTCTGAAAGGCATTTTGGGTGCTTTGGGAGAGCCCCTGAGAAGGAAATTCGCGAAACATCAATGTGGTCATAGAAGAACCGGAAAGAGCTTATTTTAAGCGTCTCGATCCGAGGAACAGAACTACCTGGAAAACCACATTTCATGGGCCTGGAACGCATTGTTTCCAAGATATTTGCACCGCAATGTACTGCACTCTGCCATGGTGACGCGACAGGGGGGGAGAGCGCTCAGAAGGTCCCAGTATGTTGCATTATGCCAACTCTTACCTCTCCTCCATGTCTGCGCCAGGGTATGTCAGCCAGTCACAGATGCCCTTTCTCAGTGCAGTTTACTTCAGAGTGCAAAGCACATCAAGCGATAAGTGACTCGAAACTGCGACCTACAGGATCGTTGATTTTCAACAATTGATGATTGTGTTATCATGTCTGTCCACAGAACCTGTGCAGAGTACGGGTACTTTTTGCTAGTTGTTAACAAAATTAGGAGCCGTGGTGATCAAGGATATCTGTTGCCCATTGAGAATTCAATACCAAAATAGTTTGGTATGTAAGGATAGAAAATCATGAATAAAATGCCCAAATGTTGCATTTAAAATAATAATACAATTATGCACCATTTTCTCTCTCAAAATGTCCTTCTTTCCTGGGAGTGATCGCTCTAAAATAAAATCCATTAATTTAAGGTGATGTTTAATTCTATGTGCTGGTAACAGATTGCTTAGTAATTCTGTTGAACCTGAACATGCGTTAGTATGCATAAAACAACTGCTATGGGTTTTCCCCCCAGTGCCAAGGCCTTTTTTGGTGATTTCAGTATTTCACCATGCAAAGCCTTCTAACATTTTATCCTTCATTAACAAAATTAGACAACAAACTAATTTGTAGACCATGCAGCCTAGTCCTCTGGTCAATTACAAGTCCATGATGGTCCTAAAATCAGGGTGTACACAATGACAGCGATTTGGCAGTACATGGATTAGCAGCCTTGTCTTTGTCTAAATGGTTGCTATACCAGGTCTAAACGTGACTTTAATTTCAGTAAGTGATCCACTTATCCAGTCCATATTCGGAAATGATGTCACAAAATTCCTCTTGCGGTCCTTAAGTGAATCTAGAAGGTCCATGAACCAACTACTGAACTGTTATTACACCTGTCGATTGTCCAAACATATGTAGGGGCTTTTGTTGCATATTGATGCATTTAAAAACATTAACAACAATCTGTGCACAGTGTAAAATTCACTCTGCGGTGCACAAACCCCATTGTTCATTTTCTGATCTGTGTGCATGTTTCATGAATGTGATATGCATAAACTGTATGAGGGGTTTTGTTTTTTCCAATTGTAAAATAATGAAATATACACTCTCTTAGTTAACCTGTTTCACTGTAATTGCGTATACTGATTGCTGCTATTCTACTTTTTCACAAATACTTCTTTATGCAAAAATAAAAAAAAACATTGGTAAAGTCAATAGTTTTGTTGTTTGCTGTTGTTTATTGCTGTTTACCTGTTTTGGCAAGCATGCAGTAAATACGTGGGCTCTACTCACCCAGTAATTTCAAACATGTCGGCAATTTCGTGTGCTCTGACAAATAACATTATTAATAGACATAGTAGGAAGACCTTGCTTCACAGTGGTGTTCTGAAGTTTTTTCCAATGGTATGTGTCAGCAAACACCAACTTGCAGTCATGTTTATAACCTTTAAGATAAGGATGTTGATTTTAAAGGTGGGATAGGGAGACCGCATAGAGGTGAGCTACAGTCTAAGTGAGAAGAGGTGAGCTAAGTTAGAAGGCAGACAAAAGAAAATATTGGGATTAGTTCTCAATGCGCCAGCCAAAAGGACAGATTGTGAACAAAAATTGCTTTATGGCATCAATCGTCATTTGCTCACAGCAGCATAACAAAGAGTTGGTGAGTCACAATTTAACCAAATATTTTTTCCTACAGTAACAGGTTTATATTTCTACAAGTCTTTGTACACTTTACTTACCTAGATAATTACTAAAAATGTAAAAATACTTTTTTGTTCAAATTTTTGACCTATTTTTTGAATATTGTTTGAATATTGTTTTCTTTAGTAAAACCTCATCTCTCCTGAAGATCCATTCATACAACAGAATGGTGAAACATGTGTCGAGAGAATGATAAGATGTGTGATTAAAACACTAAAGAAAGACTTTAATTTCAAACTGAAATCATTTCATCCTGAGAATTAGGATTATCGAACTTTTTCTTATAACTATTAAATGATATGTATATGGATAACCAAAACATGCAATTAGTGTGAAGTAACACCAATTGTGAAGTTGGACAACTTAAACAATTAAAAGAATACCAGCTTATCATTTGATCTCTTGTGTTGTTATATTTCTCATTACTAACACTAGACTCATCAGCTAGCTACCAACATTTGTTTTCACAATCTGTCCTTTTGGCTGGTGCATTGAGAACTAATCCCAATATTTTCTTTTGTCTGATATTAAAATAGCATGGCAGCCACACTCAATTGGGGCATTTCTCTGCTTGACAACCACCCCTACAGTGAACTCAAGAAAGAGTCTCCAAGGGTTAGCTCTGTCTGGCTGCATCTTTAACCATTATTAAGGTAGAAGGCAATAGGCAGGTGTGAGGAAAGATTTCTCTTTTGGTAACTTTCCCTCTATAGTTTTTATGGACCAACAATCTTTTTGCTTTGTTTTTGAACCTGTTCTGACTTTGAGGGGAAGTACAGCCTTCAGATTCACTTCCCGTGGCTTGTGCTCATGGGGAAACTGATCAGTCCTTCTGACTATCAATACTGGGAATCTATGTTTCCCTTTTATTGTTTACATTTTTTAAACTTTTTAACCTTGCATACAGCATTTTACAATGCAGTGCAATGAGGATACTATCACCCTAGCTTTTTACACTTGGGTTTTTTGGTTACATATATATGTGCCTAATGACAAGCTGGTACAGGAGATACATTTTTACGTTTGCATTCTTTTTTAGTGTGCACATTTGCATTTACCGCGTATGACAAAATTGCGTTTACCGCGTATGTCTACTAAATGTGGCTAGTGCAATATTTTTCGCTTGTTCTTTGGCCGTATTGTTGTTTGGCCTTCTTCCTGTTTTGCCAGGTCTTGAAATCCCATATAAGGTCATGCACTTACACGGGAATGCTGCTTTTGCGGGCTAGTGCTCCCTTTGTGTGTGGGGCCCAGTAAGTGAGTGGGACTGTCTGGTCCCATTCCACACCTGTGGAGCCAGAAGAGACTCCAGGTGTGGGGCATGGTTGAAACAAATAGCTGTGCCTAATTGGCCAACTACTGGCTGTTTGAATGGTGCGGATCCTTACCACTGGTGGACTTATCTACAGAGCCTACATTTTAGGGAGACACATTGTGGCTCCTGTGACCTTTTGGGCACAAGGCCCCATTCTTCTTAAGGATTGGGTAGCTGAAGTTAGGAAAATTCACTTGTGATTTTCAACCACAACCTTAAATACCAGCCAATTTACACATACAATACACAAACACACACCCAACATAACAGACATTCACATACAACAAAACAACCCATGCATCGGGCCTCACCCTTATGGATGCAACAGGCCAGTGCACACAAACAACCCTTCTGCAACCCAACACACACAGGTGCCAGTTTCTCCTGGTTCTGGACCTATCCTATCCCTCTGCCCTCACTAACTGACCCCGTCCTCTTTCTTGCAGAGCCACGTGAGCGCCTGGAGACTGACCCAGGGGGGTGGCGGTGCATTGTATAAGTCTACATAACATCTTTACTGAATTCATTTTCTTACCTCATGTGTTGATTAAGTCATTTAAAAGCATTTTATCAACCTATGGTGAATGTATATATGTTTATTATTGAGTATTGTGCGGATATATCACCTGGTAGTTAATTTATTTAGTGTGTGTAATGGCCTAGAACAAATATTTTTATTTTTATACTTTCCTGCCTAAATTTAATTATTGTATGCTTCACTGTGTGGGCTGATTGTGGACCTCTGACTCCACTCACACTCTCCTGAGTATAGCCTTGACTGCGCTGCATGTTTACCTTTATTGAGCTTTAGATAACCTCACAGAGTTCCCTGTTCACAATAACTAGGTTTAATTCCTGAAATCTATCCACCAATCCAGATTCTAGAAATCCATCTTAACAGCAGGGTTGAGCATGGTACACAGGGATGAGGTAGGAAGAGATAGCAGAGATGAGCATGGGTGAGTAGGTTGGTTGGGATAATCAGGGGTGAGGTAGGTGTAGGGTCTGTATGGTAGAGGGGGTGGACGGGGGTAGGTAGGGAAGGTGGGTGTAGAATGGGATGGGGCAAGGTGAGGGGGGAGTGGAGGAGTCATGTGAGGTGGGGATGGCTGGGATAGACAGGGGTATGTCATAGAGGAGTGAGTGGGTGGGTAGAGTGGAGAGATGTATAGTGGAAGGTTTAGAGTGATGGGGTAGAGTGTGGTGTATAGAGGAGTGAGGAAGGGTGAGTAGGAGCAACGAGGGTTGAGGAAGGGTGGATGATGGTAGTGAGGGGTTTGGAAGGGTGGTTGTCGGTAAGGAGGGGTGTGGAATGGTGGTTGGAGATAGAATGGTGTGGAAAGGGTGCGTGGGGCAGAGGGAGGGGTATGGCAAGGGTAAATGGGGCCAGGGTGAAAAAAGGGCTGGGGAAGAATGGGGGCAGGGGTAAGTAGAGTGTAGGTGGGCTTAGAGTGTGGACAGGGGTAACGTGTGGGTAGGATGCTACTGTGTGGCTGCCAGGTAGAGTGGGAGAGTGGGCAGAGTGGGAGTGGTGGTTAAAGTGAGGTGAGAGCAGAGTGAGTGAGGTGGAGTGGTGGGTTGCGTGGCGGGGTGTTGTAGTGGAGTGGTAGGTTGGATTGCTGTGTTGATGTGTTGTGGAGTGGTGTGGTGTCATGGATGGGTGATGTGAAGTGGTGATGTGGTGGGATGGCGTGGTGGTGATGTGTGGTTGTGGAGTGGTGGTGGTGTGTGATTTTGGAGTGGTGATGTGGAGTTTTGCTGTGGTGTTGTGGAGTATTGGTGTGGGAAGGGAGTGGTGGAGTGATTTTATGAAATGGTGGTGTGAAGTGGTGTTGTGATGTTGTGATGACATAGAATGGTAGCATGGAGCGGTGTGGAATGGTGTGGGGTGGTGGTGTGGTAGTGGAGGGTTATCCCAGTGTAGGGGGTTGGGTATAGAGCTATTAGGGTGTCGGGGTGTGGGGTTGTGGTAGAGCGATGTGGTAGTGTGTGGTAGTGTGTGGTAGTGTGTAGTGGTTGCATCTAGTGCAACAATTGAGTGGTGGTGGTATGGAGTGGGTGTGTGGAGTTGTGTAATGGTGTTGAGTGGAATGTTGATGTGGAATGGTCATTCCCTGTCTAGATAATCTGTAGACGCTTCTAACCCCACAACCCCACACACCCCACACTCTCCCCTTCAGGGCACTCCACCTCCAGCCTTTCAATATAACTGTGATATATGATATATGAGACACCTCTGAGTGGAGATGGGACACACTAAAAACAATGTCTCCCCTACTTCTGTTGGGGCTGAGATCTGCAGAACAAACACCTACTTCTGTACCTGCTGTGACTGTCTTTCTGAGGGAGCACTCCACAAAATGTTTTCCATGCAGAAGACAGAACCAAAGCCTACTGTCATACTCTTCCAAACAATTCTTGGGATGAGTAAAGTCAGTCAAGGCATCGCCAAAATCACCAGCATTGAGGGGCATTAATCAGTTCAAACACCAGTTTTTGGGCCTCATTACGACCCTGGCGCTAAGTGAAAAACGATGGCGGTAAATGGTTACCGCCATCGTTTTCCGCCAGGTCCGATCATGACCCGTGACCGTTAACTACGATGCCATTAGCGGCATCGTAGTTAACGCTGCCGCTAACTGCGCTAAGGGTGCGCGCACGCGACCGGCCACACCGTACTTAGCGCCATGGCGGAAAGGTACGCAAATGCCGACCCAAGCGGACATGCACCTAACGCCATCACCCAGCCCGTTAAGTACCTTACCGCCATGGTGCTAATCACGCCATCGCGAACCAACCGTAAAGGGCCATGTAAAGTGAATGCAGCTGCCACAGGTGCACAGAAACAGCACAGGTGAAGGCAATACAGACTCAGGAAGTACAAAAAGAGCACACCCCACCCCTTCCCACACCCAGTCACACTCCACAATGATACCAATACGACTAGCAATGTTGGGGCTGGAGGACCTGATAGCAATGCATGTGCTACAACAGCAACAACAACAACAGGCAGCACAGAGGAGACGCATGAGGAGAAGGAGGGCAAGGCAGGCCCAGCAAGCCCCACCAGCACAGCCAGTGCCACCACGCAGGCAGCCCCCAATCCCACGCATCAGAGCCAATCCATTCAACCTCACTTGCTGAGCAGATCCACACCCTGTACTGTTTGGACCGGGACACCATCACCGCCATCGTAGACATGATACACAACGACATCGTCAGCATGATAGAAACTCCAACCGCCATCCCCCCCTACTGAAGGTAGTGTCTGTACTCCACTTCCTGGCCACAGGCACCTACCAGCACACAGTGGGGCACTTGCATGGCATTTCACAACCATTATTCTCACGAACACTCATCCAAGTGCTCGATGCCCTCCTCAAGCACACAGACGACCACATCTCATTACCACGGACTGCCCAGGACATTGCAAACACCAAAGTGGGTTTCCATGCACTAGCCGGCATACCCGGTTGCATTGGTGCCATCGACTGCACCCATGTGGAATTGGTGGTTCCACGTGCCATGGAGGTACCGTACCGCAACCGGAAACAGTTCCACTCAATCAACGTGCAAATGGTCTGTGACTCCAACAAGATCATCACACATTGTTGTGTCCGATTCCCCGGATCAACCCATGATTCTATGGTCCTGAGGAACTCCACAATACCACGCTACATGGAGCGATATGCAGGCCCAAGATCCTGGCTACTTGGTGAGTCCAATGTCATGGAAGTGGGCAGGTGAATGACGTACCGATGCATACTCCATCTGGCTGAAGGGGGGGGGAATGATGCATACTCCACCTGGCTGAAAGGGGGGGGAATGATGCATATTCCACCTGGCTGTGAGTAACACAGAGAACGGAGACAGAGGATGGGCACTCACAATGCACTCAACCCCCCTGCATACATTGGGTGATGGCATGCAAAACAGGCCATGGGAGCCATGAGCATATACTGGTTGCATTGTGTGAATCAATTAGTGCATGTAGAAGTGAGCCAAAGTAACAGTTGGATGCAAGCCATGTTGGCACATCATGTTCTTGATCAGACGACATGACTGACACATACATTCTCGCCTACATACAGGTGATGCAGGCTATCCCCTGAAGAGGTGGCTCCTTACACCAGTCCGTAACCCGCAGAACCAGCACGAGGAGGACTTCAACCGTGCACATACACGTACTCGTGTGGTCATAGAGCAGACATTCGGCCTATTGAAGGCACGGTTCCGAAGCCTCAGCAGGTCTGGTGGGGCACTCCTGTACCACCATGAGAAGGTGGCAAAGATCGTCATGGCATGTGTCATGCTACACAATATGTGCGTCAGACAGAATGTGCCCCTGCCCCCTGACGCAGAACTGCAACCACCTGACGATGAGGATGAGGAGGGTGCAGATGGGGCGGCACCCCATGGAGGAGGCGACGCACAGGAGGGGCGTGCAATGCGCCAAAGTATCATCGACCACTGCTTCTAGCACACACGGCTGGTGTGAATCAGATGGAGACTGCACTTGGGGCACTGTGTGTCTCTGGGACATGCACACTGTGGACTGTACACCAATAAAGCACACATACGCAATGAAAATGTCCACACATTTCATTTTGGGAAAGAAAAAAGTGTATTTAAACTATGAAACGTCGTGACACACCCTCTCCCCCCTCCCCCCTGCACACCCCAACACACCCCCTCCCCCCTCCCCCCTGCACACCCCAACACACCCCCTCCCCCCTCCCCTCTGCACACTCCAACACACCCCATGTAGGTGTCAACAGATGCCTGTGACAGTGGGCACAGGCTGTTACAAGCCCCCTCTCCCGGCCCCCGGGGCACCCCTGGCTGTGGAGCGCAGGTTACGTCCGGAACGTCGGACGGGGCTGCTCTGTGCAGAACTGGCAGTGGAGGATGTCCCTGCCTGCCCCCGTGCATGCACGTCCTGTAGGGTGTGGGTGAGCTCAGTGAGCGCACGACGCAAGCCGGCAAGCTCAGCACAGATGTCCCTGGACATGGCCTGCATGGCATCCCTCAGGGTGGCAGTGCTCTGCGCAACTTCGGCCCTTAGGGTCTCCGTGGCCTTTTCAATGGTTGCCCTAGCCCCCACACATTCCGCGGCATGCTCAGCCAGCATCCTGGACAGTTGTTGCTGCCGTTCTGTGATGTCCTCGAGGGACTGCTGCCCCTGCTGGCCCATGGCCAGTGCTGGTGGTGTGATGGAGGGGCTGCTCCCCTCCTGTGGACTGAGGACTGGGCATGGGGTAGAAGGCCACTCCTCTACCTCTGTGTGCCCCTGTGTGTGATCCTCATGGGGGCTGGCGTCTGACAAACAGGGGGAATGTAGTAGGTCAGTGGGGCTTCTGACTTCGTGCTCCACAATGTCTGAGTCTGAACATGCAGCTATTGCAGCTGTCTCACCCATGTTGTTGCTGGCCGCTGACCCGGTGCCTTCTGTGGCAGGCAATTTTGGTAGAGGTGGAGCAGCTGCTGCTGGCCTGCTGACTACAGGGGTGCTTGCCGGTGGGACGTCCGGTATGCTTGCAGTGGGTCCTGCTTGTTGTGGGGTCTGCCTCACTGCAGCTGAGGTCGAGGGTGCGGGGACGGTATAATTGGCCTTCTTGGCTCTCTTCGTCACAGGGGTGTCCTGGTCCTCGGGGTGTGACTCTGTGCCTGTGGTGGAGCAAAGGAGGGAGGGCGTTATTGATGGGTCTGCGGACTTTGCAATGACAATGATAGACATTATTCTGGTCAGTAGATGAGGCAGATTTCAGGCAGGGCCATGCAGGTTGTCTCCTTTTAGTGTGGAATGTGGATGCAGGTATGCGGGTGCTAGCAGTGTATACAGGGTGGTGCTCGCATGTGGCTATAGGCAGTGTGGAAATGTGTTGCATTTACACTCTAGGGCAACCTTGTGCTACACATGAATGGACTGCAGTGACTATGGCATGTCTTATTTGAGGCACCTACCTTCATCGCCTGATGTCGGAGCTCCCCTTTCCATCCCTCCGACGCCTTCAATGGCTTCCATGCCAATCGTGGTTGCACAAATCTTCTCCCACGGTTGGAGTTTTAGTGGGGATTCCGACCCTCCACCGGTACCCATTGCAAGGTTGCGGTTCGCAGAGATGACCGCTCTGACCCGTATGCGGAGGCCGTCCCAGCGCTTCCTGCACTGCTGTGGGGTGCGGGGTACGGTCCCCACCGCGCTGACGCGCTCGGCCACCAGGGCCCAGATGGCCTTCTTTTTCCCTATCGCTGTCCTGGTCATTTCAGGGGAGAAAACGACAGCTGCGTTGTCTTGCAGGGTCTCCGCAAGCATGCAGAGTTCCTCCCGGCTGAATCTTTCCTGGCGCTGGCGGTCACATGCCTTCTTAACAGCTTTAGGCATTTTTGGGTAGTTGGATGGGTGGGTGATTGGTTGGGACAGGTGTCAGGGTTGGATCTGGCGTTGTTCGGTAGGATGGCAATGGATTGTGTTTTTAAAGATGGCCGACGTGCTGTTTCCCGTTCCGGCGCGATGACGCTATTTCCGGTCCTGCTTTTTACGGCCACCGCAAATTACGGTGGCCGCTAATTACGGTGGCCGCTAATTACGGTGGCCGCTACTTACGGTGGCGGAAGTGCACCTTGCTCGCTTTACGATGCCGGTAGGGGCCTTTTCCGCCATGGCGTTAATTGCATTACCGCCATGGCGTAATGCTCGTGCGCGATGGGTCGTAATGTGGCGCTCTTTACGCCATCGGCCCACGGCATAAACGCTCATTACGCCATGGCGGTAATGACGGAAGATTACCGCCTGGGTCGTAATGAGGCCCTTTGGCTTTTACAGACTGCATTTCCCACCGAATCTCCAACACCAAGGCAACTGTCTTGTGGGTAATAAGCCCTAAGGAGAGCTGCAGACTATCCACCGTTCTAACTTGCTCTGCTTGTACCTTCTGAGAGTAAGGAATGTCCAAGACCTTCCTATTTCACAATCTACAACAAACAGCCCTCGAATCAATCACTCCTAGCCTGTTTCCCCTTTACAGTGGTGTGTGGAGGGTGTTGGCAACCTGCTGAGTTCTAGAGAATGACAGAAATTAATTAAATGTCTCTTCTTCGTACACATACACAAATTGTCCTTGAAGTGCCTTTCCTATTCTTCCTTGGTCAAGGAACGCCAAACCTTAACTTGAGATTCTGCCATCCCCAGAGGTAGCATGTTCTCCCTCCTTTCCTATTCCTCCATGTGCTTCTCCCACTTAAGTACAGCTTTCAACTCTGGGAGCCCCTTCTGCACTCTAACCTCTTTTCACACAAACGATAATCCACTTTCATGACGGGATTGATTAATTTCTCACAAGAGGTTACCCCATCCACAATGACTAGTAGGGCATTCTTCAGGTCCTCTCTCAACCCTCTACAGAAAAACAAGGCCCTTTTTTCCTCTGGCCATCCCCTATTTTAAGATTGGACTCTCCTGAGCAAGAGGACTGCCCCTCCCCCCACATGTGATATGATAAAACAAACAAAACACTATTGGGCACCTATTTGGGGGAACAGCTCCAGTCTACATAAGAAATGCGGATCACATTGGGTGAGGAAAACCTGAAACCATTTTTGGTACACCCCAATACCTTCATGAGGTGCTAAAACGATGGGCACAAGGGCTTTGCTCTGTCTAGTGTTCACTCCTGCCCTGGCTAAACCTATTTTCCTCATACTTGGTTCTCTCATATCTACTTCTCTGATCAACTCAAAGGGGGAGGGTTTGGACTAAGATTTGTATCTAACAGTAACAGCATTCCCTGCGCTTGTAAGAAACTAACCCACTGACTCAGATACTCTACCTTCTGACTGAGGGACCTATTCTTCCTACATACTGCTCTTAATTTCACCCTCATATCCCAGGGGATCTCTCCCAAGGAGCCCAAAGAAATGTCAGTGGTGTTAATGACAGCGTGGACGGCTCTCTCCACATGGACCTTTTATCCTATGTGGTTCCCGACTACAGAATTCATAGCAACTTCTGCTCAACCCCACAATCCTCCCCACCCCCGCAGGCAGCACTCTACCTCCTATACCTACTGGATATGAGACACCCCTGAGAGGAAAGGAGATGTTGACAAAATAACAAATAAAAATGTCCCGCCTTCTTCTGCTGGGGATGAGAGCGGCAGGACAAAAGAGAAAAGAATAACTCTTGGTAGTTCTCTCCTACCAAAATGCTCTTAAAATGTTCTACTCTTCCCCTCTCCCCTGTGATTACCCGTACTTGCTCTCTAAATAAATTATTCAAATGATTCCAATTATTGGTGCACCGTTAAATTCTGACTGGCTACCAATACAGAAACTGCCAATAAAAGAGCAAAATAAATCAATATCAGAGAAAATCCATCTTGACCACCACTGTCTACAAGCGGTTCCAGATTTACCTCTGCAGCCTCAGGGAGGCCGCTGCCTGGCGCTGCCCTGTAATCAGGGACTGAATGAAGGAACATTCTCCATTCTCTTCATGATGTTGGTCTGATGTCTCAGAAATCGAGGGTCTTCTGATCATTACAGGAAGCAACCCAGCGGGAAGAACACTTCCCTGTCCTCTGTGTGCCCCTGCAGTCTTGAGTGCCACCTGTCTCTGCCAGCACCTTTAGCACATTGGCAGTGTACAGGCCGGGCTCATACATAGACCAGGACTTGTGGCACCACTCAGACTAAGCAGCACTGCAGGGAACTGCTGTCAGCTGAAACAGTGAGGAGTTTCCAACAGTTACAAGGCAATTTGTTGCAAAACACAGGTTTTATAAGTGTAATAAGGGGGTGTGATGCTTGCAGTTATAGGGCCATTGTGGGGACTTCAAAGTGGGTCCCTATCCAACATCCTATCTGTCTCAAAATAAAACTTTTGAAGTATCAATGCATCATAAATCATTGACCTATCATTATAGGTGTGTAGTGTGCGGGTGCAGAGGTAAGGCTCGGACACAATGGTGGCATGTTTTTGGGGAGAAACTTTTATTAAATTAAAAAGGGTTGGGAAAATGCCTCTCTGTCCTTAAAACTAAGAGGGATTTCCCTGCCTCTAAGAAAACTAAGGAACTTGTCAGAATGTCCAAATTATAAAGTCTGCCACTCTCATGTTTCAAAAAGCCTGCTTCTACCCCATTACTAATAACTAAAACCAACTGTGCAAGGATGATCGCTTCCTAAAGTAAAGTTTTCTGTGTAGCTCCAACCAACAGAAACGTTCCCAGTCTCTTGGGTAATAACAAGTGGCAAAAAAAACACATTTTCAAAGCTGTAGGATTCCAAGGTTAGGGTTGTGATTCTTTCCACGAAATTCCTTCTTATTGTGTTTCTTTTGGGGATTTTCAGGCCTATACTTGCTTATACAAATGTCAATAGGCAGTTTACAAGAATTTGCTCCTTATGCTTCCCCTGTTCATCCCACCAACTGGACACACTCCTTTTGTCGAGCGTAGGATTTGTATGCGCAATGTGTTCTTAAATTATTTTGGGTTCAGGTCCCAGACTCGCAGTATTCCAAATAACTTGGTTTCGTCCTTGCCAATAAAATGTACTCTCATGAACTGTCCCTCTTTTGGGTGCAGGTCCCAGACTTGCAATATTAAAACCGGCTTGGTATACTCTCATGCCAAGCCTTCATCCTCTCAAGGTCTGTCCCTCTTCACAGTTGCTTGGTTTACTCTCCTGCCAAGCAACAGTCGCAATGTGGACTATCTCTTTTTGGGTATGTGTAGCAGACTCGCAATATTTGTATTGGCTTTTGTTTCTGTTTCTCATATGGATGCTTGTCCCAGACTTACACTTCATTCCCAGGTCACCAGACCCCTTGATCAGGCTTCTGCTTTCACCCCCGTGTTCCCCTGGACCACCAGCACCACTCTTTTCTCTGGTAGGTACCATCATTTCCTGAGCATCTGCTGCGTCTCTTGAGGCTGCGGTAGTGTTTGGAGCTCCGCCGCAGTCTACAGCGCCTCTCCAGATGTCTGCTTCTCCCTGGCAGTGCATCCTCTCTCATGGATGCTTCCCAGGTGCTCTGTATGCCTGGAAGTTTCCCACTGCAACAGCCCGAGCAGTCCTTGCTTCTTGGACCCTGCTTGGTTTCTCGTCCTCTGCTCTTGGCTTCCCTCCTGCTGGCTCGCGTCCCTTTCACCGCTGAATGGCTCGCTGGATTCCTCCTTGGAGGATTGCTCTCTCGTTGCATCTAAGCTGTGGGCCGTTTAAACTCCTGCATTGAAAAAGGGAGTTGTTGTAGGCCAATCACATACGTTGAGAAGTTAGAGGGCTCACTTTGCTTCTCCAGAGTGATCATTGGACCCCTGGTCATCTTCTTCTTCTAAGTATATGCCACAGAGTCAGATGTAACATACTTTGTATTTTCTACGGTTTGAATCTTGTCAAGTACATTCTTTTGACTAACTTGACAGTAACAGATATTGGCCTTACCAAAAGAAGGGAGGGGAGGATTGTACATTTGAGAAGGTTTTAGGTGTAATAATGGTAGCCAGCGCAATTCCACGATATGAGGACCGCAGATGGCTTTTTCCATTTTTGCCCATATTTTCTCAGTCGTTTCTACCGCTCTCTCAGAACCTGTAGGTGTGTGGCCTGGTAATACGTGGCAAAATTGGGAAGTCCCAGGCACCCTTCATTTGTTGGACTCATTAGTGTTTTCATTGCTACCCAGGTGGTTTTATTGTTTCATACAAATTTCGATACCAACCCCTGTTTGTTTGTTTGTTTGTTTATTATATTTGTATGGCGCTCCAAACCCAGAGGTAGAAGGGCGCTTAAGAATTTGGTTACAGCGTTGAGAAGTATCTTAGTTTTGCATACTTCGTACAAGTTTATAATATATACATATATATACAGTGATCAGTAAGCAAGAGCAAATGTGTACAATATACAGTTTTCAATATAAATACAGTGTCTAAGCCAGTTACCGCAAGGTCTGGTGTTAATGGCGTTATTCTTTGTTTAAAAGCCAGTTGATGACCTGCTTCCTAACGATCTGGAAGGATTCGACAGTTTTGATGTTAAGCGGTAGGGAGTTCCAGAGTTGGGGGGCAAGCACTGTGAAGCTTACCCCTCCAGCTCTTTTTAGGTGGAACCCTGGGCACTGATAAGCAAAGAGTGTTGGAGGATCTGGTGGATCTGGTGGCGGGTTTCAGGGTGAATTTATTAGCTAGATATGGTGGTGCTAGGTGATTGAGGGATTTGTATGTGAGGCAGATGGTTTTTAGATAATTTTTTTGGCGTATGGATAGCCATTTGCAGGCTTTCCTAGTAGCGGAGATATGCTCTTGTCTGGGAATGTTGAGGGCTGCGCGCAAGGCGTTGTTTTGTATTACCTGCAGCTTGTTGAGTACGGATTGATTAGCACCTAGGTACAGGCTGTTACAGTAATCGAGTTTGGATTGTATTAGTGCCCTGGCAAGGGTGAGGCAGCTATTGGGTGATAGGAAAGGTCTGCTGGCCCTAATGAGCTTGCCGGTATAGGCAGCGGCTGAGGCGGTCATATTGGTGTGTTTGCTAAGGTTGGTGTTGGCATCTAGATAGAAGCCAAGGGTTTTTACGCTTTTGGCTATGGGGATGGCATGGCCATCTATGGTGATGTTGTTATAGCTAGGGTTGAGTTTAGTTAGAGTGTTGGGGGAGCCGACGATTAGGAGCTCTGTCTTCTCATCATTCAGGCAGAGGCCATGGGAGGCCATCCATGCCTGAATGATGGAGAATATTTTGTTGATCCGGGCGGAGTCTTCTTGGTAATTACCAGAGATGGTGAGGAGTATCTGGGTGTCATCTGCGTAGTTTGTGTAGGTGACACCCAGACGGTCCAGTTGGTCAAATAGAGGCTTTGTAAATATGTTGTACAAAGTGGGGGATACAAAGGATCATTGTGGGACCCCGCATATGATGGGGATGGGGTCTGCTGCAGCTGTAGTGGAAAAGACTTGCATGGTTCTGTTTGCCAGGAAGGATTGTAGCCATGTGATGGCAGAGGAGGAGAAGTGGGCTGCGGTGGCAAGGTGATTACAGAGGACTTCGTGGCTGACCAGGTCAAAGGCCGCTGAGAGGTCTAGTAGGAGTAGGATTGCGGCATTGCCTTTGTCTTTAATTTCATCAATCTGGCTTTTGAGATCAACAAGGGCGGTTTCAGTTCCGTGTTGAGGTCTGAAGCCAGATTGATGTATTCCTAACAGTTGGTTGGATTCCAGGTATTCCTGAATTTGGATGTAGGCAACTCTGTCCAGGATTTTCAGTAGGAAGGGGACTGTGGTGATGGGCCTGTAGTTGGTGGGTATGGCCTGGTCGAGGGATTGTTTTTTCAGGAGTGGGAGAACCCATGATTGTTTTAAGTTGCTGGGGATAGAGTTATTGGTGAAGGATAGGTTGATGAGTTTGGTAATGAAGGGGGAGAGCTCTCTGGCTGCATCTTTTATGATCTGTGCCGGACAGCTGTCTCCCTTACAGTTAGAGGGTTTTAGGGAGGTGATGATTTTTTGAACTTCGGGGATGGTGACTTTCTTAAATGAGAAGCCTGTGCTAGTGTTGTTGGGTGTGGGTAGGCTAAGGTTGGTGACCTTATTGTTGAAGAGTTGTTGCCGTTTGTCTTCAATTTTAGTTTGGAGTCCTAAAATTTTATTGTTGAGGGCGTTCTGGATGTTGGTGCACCAGGATTTGTCTTTCAGGCAGGTTTCTGGAGGTGAAATAGGGTTTTCTAGTTCCTTCAGAATTTTAAATAATTCTTTAGTGGAGGATCCTGCCTGAGTGATCCTGGTGTTGTAAGCATCTTTTTTGGTCTGGATTATCTCGCTTTTGTAAAGTGAGGATAAGTTAGTGAGGTTGGATTTGTTTTCCGCGGTGGGGTTAGTCTTCCAGGTGTGATGAGCCTTAGCTTTCTCTTTCCTGAGTATTTTGAGCTCAGGGGTGTACCACGAGTTCAGATGAGCTTTGGGTTTAACTTTGCGTATTTTTAAAGGGGCAACGGTGTCCATTGCTCTAGCCATGGAATTATTGAAGGTGTCGATCAGCAGGTTTAGGTCAGCGTTGGCTGGGAGAGCATTGAGGGTAGGTAAGACTAGTCGTAGTAGGGCTTCAGCAGTAATGTTGCGTTTATTCCTGGTGGGACATGCTGGTGCCATGGGGTGCTTATTGGGCAGTGCCTGATTGGTGTTGACCTCAAGAGGGATCATGTGGTGATCGGTCCATGCCAGAGGTTGGGGGTCTTTGCAGGTTGTATTGCAATTGTGAGTTGCTACCCAATCAATGGTTCTGCCTTTTTGGTGGGTAGGGAGTACAATGAGTTGAGTAAGACCATGATCGGTTAGGACATTGGCTAGGGATGCAGCATGTGCTTCGTTCGGGTCTTGGTAGCCGAGATTGAAGTCTCAGAGGATCATGATTTGTGCTGATGGTTTGGAGTTTTCGGTGATGAGGGATGTGATGTCTTCTTCAAAGGTCCCAGGGGGGCCTGGGGCTCTATATATGAGGTGGATGGTGATCGTGGTTGTGGGGGATGTTTGTAGCTTGGCTGTGAGTAACTCACAGGATGTGAGTGCGACTGTGTCGGTTGGTCTAAGGCCTAGGGCGGATTTGGAAATGATCGCTACACCTCCACCTCTGGCGTTTGGTCTGTCCGCTCTGAGGATAGAGTATTTGTCTGGGATGGCTAGCGATAAATGGGGTCCGGACGCCTTATGAAGCCAGGTTTCTGTTAGGACTAGAAAGTCAAGGTCGTTGGTAAGGATAATGTCTGCAATTTCTGTGGGGTGGGCAGCCAGGGATCTGACGTTGAGTAGGGCGCCTTTTAGTGGGGGAGGTGTGGGCTTGTTCGAGGCAATGGGCTTTGTATTAGTTTTGGTGTAAGGTTTGGAGCTGGGTCTAGAAATTGTGGTGGGGAGCCTGGAGCCTAATCTGTCATTGCGGGCTGTGAGGTTGGGAGTAAGGGATGGGGTGGTTAGGCCGGGCGGCATGAAGCGGGCGGGAGGTTTGGTGGTCGGTTTAATTTGGTTAGACTTAGCAATGCGGCTGGGGTGGCTGTTGGTAGGTGGCCCATGGATGGCAATGGAAGTGGAGGTGGGAGGGTGGTTAGTGGAGGGGAAGGGGGATGCGGAGGGTAGGAACGGAGTGGGGCATGGGATGGGGTGGTGTCTGGGGCACCCTAGTTTAGCCAGGCCGTCCTGGCGGGCTATGTAGCTATTGTTGCTACAGGGTACGTTGTCCTGTATTAAGCAGAATGGGAACATGATTAGGGCGAGCCAGAAGATCATGGTCTGTAGATAGAGGTGGATTCTAGTGGCGCTGGTGGGGAGCAGGCCAGACTATGATAGTCGGTGGCTAGTTGGCATACATCAGGGGCACCTAGATGTGACAGTTCCTAACATTGACTAAAGTGCATACATCAGAGGGCACCTAGATGTGACAGTTCCTAACATTGACTAAAGTGCATACATCAGAGGGCACCTAGATGTGACAGTTCCTAACATTGACTAAAGTGCATACACCAGAGGGCACCTAGATGTGACAATTCCTAACATTGACTAAAATCGAGCAGCGCCTAGAATCAGAATAGTACATTAACTGAAATGCAATGGGCCTAAATTCAGAATAGTGCACTGACTAAAATGCAATGAGGCAGTAAAGACACTAGGGCTAGAAGCAAAAGTGTGTACAGATAAGGCTAACCTGGCATGTGCAGACAGGTACAGTAGACCAAGAGGGTTCACTTAGATGCGGGATTCACAGGTAAGGCCAAAGAGGCATGTGCAGACAGGTACAGTAGACCAGAAGGGTTCACCTGAATGCAGGATTCACAAATAAGGCTAACGTGGCATGTGCATACAGGTACAGTAGACCAGAAGGGTTCACCTAAATGCAGAATTCACAGCTAAGGCCAAAGAGGCATATGCAAACAGGTACAGAAGACCAAAAGGGTCACCCAAGTGCAGGGTTCCCAGGTAAGGCAATGGGCTCATACAATGGGGGCAGCAAGATCGCGGCACAATAGCTTCAAAGGCAATGTGGGCAGCAAGATCACGGCAATGTTTGTTTGTTTGTTTGTTTGTTTATTTGGTATAGCGCAGAAGACCAAACCCGCAAGGGTAACTGGGCGCAGGCAGTACAAGGATACTTGAGAACTTAGTTACAATACAAAAAAAAATGGTTGTACAGATGAGAGGAAAGCATATACAGGCAGTACAGAAAATACAGAAATGTAGATAGAGTAGGTTGTCTGGCGACCAATAATCTAGTTATGCTCATCCGCAGTCTCTAGAAAACGTGTCGGTAGGGTGGTCAGGCTAAGTGTCGAAGGAGCGAATCCAGGTGAGGACTTTCCGCCTGAAGCTAGTGTAGGGTTGGTCCATTCTGAGGTGAAGGGGGAGTCTGTTCCAGGTTTGAGCAGCTATGACCGGGAAGCTGGAGCCGCCCGCTGTGCTCTTTTTATATCTGGGCACCACTAATGTGTAGGCATTCGTCGTTCTGGTGGGTCGGTTTGAGATTCTCTTGTTGATTCTGTTTGCCAGGTAGGGGGGCGCTATGTTGTTAAGGCATTTGGAGGTAAGGGATAAGGTCTTAAGCGCAATCCTGTCTTTGATTTTTAGCCAGTGAATATTCTTCCTAGCGGTGGAGATATGAACTCTGTTAGGAATGTTTAAGGCTACTCTGATAGCGTTGTTTTGGAGCGTTTGGAGCTTGTCATGGATGTATTTGTTAGAACCAGCATATAGGGCATTGCAGTAATCCAGCTTGGATATGATAAGTGCGTTCGCTAGGGTAATGCAACTAGCTTCCGTTAGGAATGGTCTACATGCTCGGATCAGTTTGCAGGTGTATGCAGTGGAGGATGCTAGTGAGTTGGTTTGTTTCTTGAAGTTGAGCGCTGAGTCAAGATAGACCCCGAGAGTTTTAACTGCAGGCATCACTTTAATGATATTATTGTCTATGTTAAATGAGGCATAATTAGGGTCCAATTTTTTGATGGCTAACTCTGAGCCGAGGATCAGTAGCTCAGTTTTGTCGTCATTCAGGCAGAGGCCGTGAGATGCCATCCATGCCTGAATGAGGAGATATATCTTATTCACTAAGGCTGTGTCCGCCAAGAAGTTGCCTGAGAGAGGAATAAGGATCTGCGTGTCATCAGCGTAATTAGTGTAGATGACACCCAGTCTATCCAACTTGTCGAACAGAGGCTTAGTGAAGATGTTATACATCGTTGGAGATACACATGATCCTTGGGGGACACCGCATGAAACTTGTGTGGGATCAGCAGCTGCTAGGGGGGAGAATACTCGCATTGTCCGGTTTGCCAGGAAGGATTGTACCCAGGCTATGGCATCACTTGAGAAATGAGCGGCAGAACTGAGGTGATTGCATAAAACTGCATGATCTACCAAGTCGAAGGCCGCAGAAAGGTCAAGGAGGAGTAGCATAGCTGATTTGCCATTGTCCTTCAACTCGTCAATTTGGGTCTTGAGGTCAATCAGGGCTGTCTCGGTTCCATGAAGGGGACGGAAGCCTGATTGCCGAGAGCCTAGTAAGTTGTTAGCTTCTAAGTAATCCTGTATTTGCAGATACGCTACTCTGTCAATGATTTTAAGCAAGAAAGGGACGGTGGTGATGGGTCTGTAGTTTGTCGGTATAGCAGGGTCAAGTGTTTGTTTTTTTAGGAGGGGAAGCACCCAGGAGTGTTTTAGGTTATTGGGCACTAGGTTTGATTTAAAGGATGCATTGATGAGTTTAGAGATGAAGGGGGCTAGGTCTCTAGCTGCATCTTTTATAATTTGGGGAGGGCAGTTGTCTCCTTTGCAGTTGGATGGTTTTAGAGATAGTATGATTTTTTCTGTCTCTAGTATGGTTACTTGTCTGAAGCTGAATGGGTGAGGAATGTTAGGCTGGTTTAAGGGCGGCTCTGAGTGAGGTATGGGTTCAGTTTGCAGGAGCAGGGCGGCTTTTTTATGAGCGATTTTGGTTTGGAGCAGACTAATTTTGCCCGCGAGGGCATTTTGTATATTAGTGCACCAGAGTTTATTTTTAGGGATGTTATCAGTCGGGGGTATGGGTGATTCCATTTCCCGGAGGATGGAGAATAGTTCCTTGGTATCTGATTTAGCCTTAGAAATTCTGTTTTAAAGGTGTTCCTTTTGGTGGTTATAATTTCCTTTTTATACTGTTTGGCAAATGTGGCTAATTTGATTTTGTTCTCCAGCGTGGGTGTGTGTTGCCAAATTGTTTGTAGCTTTCTTTTATGGATTCTGAGGTCTTTCAGCTGTGGTGTGAACCAATTGTTCAGGTGACAGAGTTGTTTACTTTTGCGAGTTTTGGTGGGAGCAATCAGATCTAGTGCCTTAGTCATCGTGTTGTTGTATACTTCCACAAGCAGAGTAGGGTCTGTAGTAATGTCTAGATTGTCGAGTGTGGGGAGAAGGTGAGGTAGGAGTCTTTCTGCTGTGATATCTTTTTTATTTCTGGTGGGGAGAGGCGGGGCCATGAGTATGGGTTTGGGTCGGATGAGGTCAAGTGAGGCGTTGAATACAATTAAGTAGTGGTCGGTCCAAGATTGTGGCAAAATGTTAGTGATGCTGATGTTGCAGTTGCGATCAGCAACCCAGTCTAAGGTCCTACCTTTGACGTGAGTGGGGGAGGAGACTTTTTGAGTTAAGGCATAGTCATTCAAGAGTGTAGCAACGGATAGGGCGTGTTTGTCATTACAGTCATTGAAGCCCAAGTTAAAGTCTCCCAGTAGTAGGATTTGAGCATGGTCTTTAGTGTTATTGGTTAGGATACTAGTTAGGTCATCTTCAAAAGATCCTAGTGGTCCAGGAGGTCTGTAGATGACGTGCATGGTGAGGGTGCGGCTGCACGAGAGGTGAAGTTTAGCGGTAAGGAGTTCACATGATTGGAATAGTACGTTAGTAGCTAATTTGATAGGTAGAGAGGATTTGTGGATAATGGCTAGGCCACCTCCTTTGGTGTGAGGTCTGTCAACTCTTAGTAGTTGGTAGCCATCCGGTATTGCTAGCATGATGGCTGGGCCAGCCGCCTCATGGAGCCATGTTTCGGTTATGACTAGTAGGTCTAGGTTCTCATTCGTTAAGGTGTCAGAGATCTCTGTAGCGTGGGCTACCATGGATCTAGCATTGACTAGTGAACCAGTAAGTGATAAGGTATTGGCTGGTGTAGTAGTAGGAGGTTGTTTATTTTTAGTTGGGGTGTCTCTTTGTGACGGTGTCTGGTTAGGTGTTATGAAAGGGGCAGATTTGGTGTGTTGCGAGCGTTTATTTGCAAGATCAATGTAACCTCTGTGGTTATGGTAGGATGATGGTTCGTGTAGGCTGGGTAATCTTGCCCTCAGCCTCATGTTTCTGTCTTTAGGAGGGTGTGAGGCGGCAAGTGCAAGTGCCATAGTGGTGAGGAGGCTCAGTATAAGGTGAAGTGTTTGGAGTGGGGGAGTTTTCATAGTGGTCATAGGCAGGGAAGAGTGGAGAGGCAGCTCCAGGTTTGGGCTAAAGGATGTAGGCAGGTGGCGTGTGCAGTCTAGTGTGGTAGTCTAGGTGGGAGCAGGAGTGCTAAGACCTATGTGAGCCGGTGAGCTGGGCAGGCAGAAGTGGTGGCAAGCTGGCAGTGCAAGTTAGTTGACAAGGCAGTATTTCGCCTAAATGCGAGAGTCACAGTGCAGCCAGAAATCACATTAATAGCATAGTAAAAACCAGGGCAGTGTTTCACCTAGATGCAAGAGTCACAGTGCAGCCAGAAATCACATTAATAGCATAGTAAAAACCAGGGCAGTGTTTCACCTAGATGCAAGAGTCACAGTGCAGCCAGAAATCACATTAATAGCATAGTAAAAACCAGGGCAGTGTTTCACCTAGATGCAAGAGTCACAGTGCAGCCAGAAATCACATTAATAGCATAGTAAAAACCAGGGCAGTGTTTCACCTAGATGCAAGAGTCACAGTGCAGCCAGAAATCACATTAGGGAACAATATGTAGCTAGTGCAGCTCTCAGTTAGACGTTGTTTGCAGTGTTTGTTCATGCATCAGCTGGGTATCAAAGGTTGTTAGAGGTAAATATTAAGGAGGTGATTTGCTAGAGAATATGTGGCATAATACTTGGGCTAGTGATTAATAAATCAATTACATTCTCACGGCATGTGAGTCAACATCATATGTCCTCAGTGGTAGGGTTAGGCAGCCGAGTGCAATAAGTGTCACATGTGGCCCCCGAAGACAGTTAACACTTGACATAAGGCAATCGGTAGTGACAAGGTAATGCTGAAGATTAAGTACCTGTTTGTTAGGGGTTCTGCCAGGGATACCACGCTAGCCGGCAGTGATGCAGGGTGACTAGCCGATGGCAGGATAGGCAGGGACAGGACTAGAGCCTTTGTGCACAGCCTGATAGGGATCGTTCCATGGGTGAGGCTTTATTTCTGTAGGTACAGCTTATCTGAAGAGGGCCAGGGGGTCTGGCAGACGGCACTCACGGCACCGAACAGGCACAAAACAGGTGCTGGCCTTGCCTCTCGTGGGCCTTGGAGTGAGGGGGCCGGCTTCGCCTGCCGGCGGCCAATGGGGCAAGAGGTAGGCCCGGCAGCCAATCAGCTGGCTGCTGGAGGCCTGGCTTCGGCAGATGCAGAATCTGCATTCAGGGGGCGGCCATCTTGGAAAGGCAGTGAGCCTCGGCGGTCGAAATGGCGGTGGGTGGGTTAGTTGCGGTCTTGTAGTGCAGGGCAGAGTGGAAAGCCTCCACAGTCAGCGTAGGTAAGACAGAGGCTCATGAGCAGTTGAGCGTGGGCGGGATGCAAATTTTCGGAGGATTTCGCCAGAGCAAAAGCGCTTACCGAAAGGAGGTGCGCTCATGCCTGGAGACGGCTGGTGAAGTCGTTGGTCCTCTGCTCCTGCAGGGACATGGTCCAGAGCTCCTGCTCCTCGGGTGGAAGGGGGGACTGCTCAATATGGGAACAAAATGCAGTGTGGGCGACGGGCTTGTTCTGGGCGGCAGTATGCGGGGCTTGCAGCGTCGTGAGAAAGGGTTGTCCCGAAGTGGATAGGTGGGATTGGGTGGATGGCTGGGTGTGGATTGCTTTGCCCCTCCAGTGGATAGCAAATCAAATGAGGGGGTGGTGAGATCACCACGAGTTCTGGCGTGAATAGCGGTCCCTGGCAGGGGCGGGTTCAGATGCAGGAGAATCGTACCTTGTGATGATTTCGATCGAGTCCGTAGAGCGCAATCCGGCGCATATCAGGCGTAGAACAGGGCCTTATCGTCGCGGGCCTTGCCGGGTGCGGGACGGCTTCTGCCTGCCGGCGGGAAGGAGGGATTTAAATCCCCGAGCGTTGCTGGGCAACGTGATGCTTCTATTTTAAGATTGGACTCTCCTGAGCAAGAGGACTGCCCCTCCCCCCACATGTGATATGATAAAACAAACAAAACACTATTGGGCACCTATTTGGGGGAACAGCTCCAGTCTACATAAGAAATGCGGATCACATTGGGTGAGGAAAACCTGAAACCATTTTTGGTACACCCCAATACCTTCATGAGGTGCTAAAACGATGGGCACAAGGGCTTTGCTCTGTCTAGTGTTCACTCCTGCCCTGGCTAAACCTATTTTCCTCATACTTGGTTCTCTCATATCTACTTCTCTGATCAACTCAAAGGGGGAGGGTTTGGACTAAGATTTGTATCTAACAGTAACAGCATTCCCTGCGCTTGTAAGAAACTAACCCACTGACTCAGATACTCTACCTTCTGACTGAGGGAGCTATTCTTCCTACATACTGCTCTTAATTTCACCCTCATATCCCAGGGGATCTCTCCCAAGGAGCCCAAAGAAATGTCAGTGGTGTTAATGACAGCGTGGACGGCTCTCTCCACATGGACCTTTTATCCTATGTGGTTCCCGACTACAGAATTCATAGCAACTTCTGCTCAACCCCACAATCCTCCCCACCCCCGCAGGCAGCACTCTACCTCCTATACCTACTGGATATGAGACACCCCTGAGAGGAAAGGAGATGTTGACAAAATAACAAATAAAAATGTCCCGCCTTCTTCTGCTGGGGATGAGAGCGGCAGGACAAAAGAGAAAAGAATAACTCTTGGTAGTTCTCTCCTACCAAAATGCTCTTAAAATGTTCTACTCTTCCCCTCTCCCCTGTGATTACCCGTACTTGCTCTCTAAATAAATTATTCAAATGATTCCAATTATTGGTGCACCGTTAAATTCTGACTGGCTACCAATACAGAAACTGCCAATAAAAGAGCAAAATAAATCAATATCAGAGAAAATCCATCTTGACCACCACTGTCTACAAGCGGTTCCAGATTTACCTCTGCAGCCTCAGGGAGGCCGCTGCCTGGCGCTGCCCTGTAATCAGGGACTGAATGAAGGAACATTCTCCATTCTCTTCATGATGTTGGTCTGATGTCTCAGAAATCGAGGGTCTTCTGATCATTACAGGAAGCAACCCAGCGGGAAGAACACTTCCCTGTCCTCTGTGTGCCCCTGCAGTCTTGAGTGCCACCTGTCTCTACCAGCACCTTTAGCACATTGGCAGTGTACAGGCCGGGCTCATACATAGACCAGGACTTGTGGCACCACTCAGACTAAGCAGCACTGCAGGGAACTGCTGTCAGCTGAAACAGTGAGGAGTTTCCAACAGTTACAAGGCAATTTGTTGCAAAACACAGGTTTTATAAGTGTAATAAGGGGGTGTGATGCTTGCAGTTATAGGGCCATTGTGGGGACTTCAAAGTGGGTCCCTATCCAACATCCTATCTGTCTCAAAATAAAACTTTTGAAGTATCAATGCATCATAAATCATTGACCTATCATTATAGGTGTGTAGTGTGCGGGTGCAGAGGTAAGGCTCGGACACAATGGTGGCATGTTTTTGGGGAGAAACTTTTATTAAATTAAAAAGGGTTGGGAAAATGCCTCTCTGTCCTTAAAACTAAGAGGGATTTCCCTGCCTCTAAGAAAACTAAGGAACTTGTCAGAATGTCCAAATTATAAAGTCTGCCACTCTCATGTTTCAAAAAGCCTGCTTCTACCCCATTACCAATAACTAAAACCAACTGTGCAAGGATGATCGCTTCCTAAAGTAAAGTTTTCTGTGTAGCTCCAACCAACACAAACGTTCCCAGTCTCTTGGGTAATAACAAGTGGCAAAAAAAACACATTTTCAAAGCTGTAGGATTCCAAGGTTAGGGTTGTGATTCTTTCCACGAAATTCCTTCTTATTGTGTTTCTTTTGGGGATTTTCAGGCCTGTACTTGCTTATACAAATGTCAATAGGCAGTTTACAAGAATTTGCTCCTTATGCTTCCCCTGTTCATCCCACCAACTGGACACACTCCTTTTGTCGAGCGTAGGATTTGTATGCGCAATGTGTTCTTAAATTATTTTGGGTTCAGGTCCCAGACTCGCAGTATTCCAAATAACTTGGTTTCGTCCTTGCCAATAAAATGTACTCTCATGAACTGTCCCTCTTTTGGGTGCAGGTCCCAGACTTGCAATATTAAAACCGGCTTGGTATACTCTCATGCCAAGCCTTCATCCTCTCAAGGTCTGTCCCTCTTCAGAGATGCTTGGTTTACTCTCCTGCCAAGCAACAGTCGCAATGTGGACTATCTCTTTTTGGGTATGTGTAGCAGACTCGCAATATTTGTATTGGCTTTTGTTTCTGTTTCTCATATGGATGCTTGTCCCAGACTTACACTTCATTCCCAGGTTACCAGACCCCTTGATCAGGCTTCTGCTTTCACCCCCGTGTTCCCCCGGACCACCAGCACCACTCTTTTCTCTGGTAGGTACCATCATTTCCTGAGCATCTGCTGCGTCTCTTGAGGCTGCGGTAGTGTTTGGAGCTCCGCCGCAGTCTACAGCGCCTCTCCAGATGTCTGCTTCTCCCTGGCAATGCATCCTCTCTCATGGATGCTTCCCAGGTGCTCTGTATGCCTGGAAGTTTCCCACTGCAACAGCCCGAGCAGTCCTTGCTTCTTGGACCCTGCTTGGTTTCTCGTCCTCTGCTCTTGGCTTCCCTCCTGCTGGCTCGCGTCCCTTTCACCGCTGAATGGCTCGCTGGATTCCTCCTTGGAGGATTGCTCTCTCATTGCATCTAAGCTGTGGGCCGTTTAAACTCCTGCATTGAAAAAGGGATTTGTTGTAGGCCAATCACATACGTTGAGAAGTTAGAGGGCTCACTTTGCTTCTCCAGAGTGATCATTGGACCCCTGGTCATCTTCTTCTTCTCAGTATATGCCACAGAGTCAGATGTAACATACTTTGTATTTTCTACGGTTTGAATCTTGTCAAGTACATTCTTTTGACTAACTTGACAGTAACAGATATTGGCCTTACCAAAAGAAGGGAGGGGAGGATTGTACATTTGAGAAGGTTTTAGGTGTAATAATGGTAGCCAGCGCAATTCCACGATATGAGGACCGCAGATGGCTTTTTCCATTTTTGCCCATATTTTCTCAGTCGTTTCTACCGCTCTCTCAGAACCTGTAGGTGTGTGGCCTGGTAATACGTGGCAAAATTGGGAAGTCCCAGGCACCCTTCATTTGTTGGACTCATTAGTGTTTTCATTGCTACCCAGGTGGTTTTATTGTTTCATACAAATTTCGATACCAACCCCTGTTTGTTTGTTTGTTTATTATATTTGTATGGCGCTCCAAACCCAGAGGTAGAAGGGCGCTTAAGAATTTGGTTACAGCGTTGAGAAGTATCTTAGTTTTGCATACTTCGTACAAGTTTATAATATATACATATATATACAGTGATCAGTAAGCAAGAGCAAATGTGTACAATATACAGTTTTCAATATAAATACAGTGTCTAAGCCAGTTACCGCAAGGTCTGGTGTTAATGGCGTTATTCTTTGTTTAAAAGCCAGTTGATGACCTGCTTCCTAACGATCTGGAAGGATTCGACAGTTTTGATGTTAAGCGGTAGGGAGTTCCAGAGTTGGGGGGCAAGCACTGTGAAGCTTACCCCTCCAGCTCTTTTTAGGTGGAACCCTGGGCACTGATAAGCAAAGAGTGTTGGAGGATCTGGTGGATCTGGTGGCGGGTTTCAGGGTGAATTTATTAGCTAGATATGGTGGTGCTAGGTGATTGAGGGATTTGTATGTGAGGCAGATGGTTTTTAGATAATTTTTTTGGCGTATGGATAGCCATTTGCAGGCTTTCCTAGTAGCGGAGATATGCTCTTGTCTGGGAATGTTGAGGGCTGCGCGCAAGGCGTTGTTTTGTATTACCTGCAGCTTGTTGAGTACGGATTGATTAGCACCTAGGTACAGGCTGTTACAGTAATCGAGTTTGGATTGTATTAGTGCCCTGGCAAGGGTGAGGCAGCTATTGGGTGATAGGAAAGGTCTGCTGGCCCTAATGAGCTTGCCGGTATAGGCAGCGGCTGAGGCGGTCATATTGGTGTGTTTGCTAAGGTTGGTGTTGGCATCTAGATAGAAGCCAAGGGTTTCTACGCTTTTGGCTATGGGGATGGCATGGCCATCTATGGTGATGTTGTTATAGCTAGGGTCGAGTTTAGTTAGAGTGTTGGGGGAGCCGACGATTAGGAGCTCTGTCTTCTCATCATTCAGGCAGAGGCCATGGGAGGCCATCCATGCCTGAATGATGGAGAATATTTTGTTGATCCGGGCGGAGTCTTCTTGGTAATTACCAGAGATGGTGAGGAGTATCTGGGTGTCATTTGCGTAGTTTGTGTAGGTGACACCCAGACGGTCCAGTTGGTCAAATAGAGGCTTTGTAAATATGTTGTACAAAGTGGGGGATACAAAGGATCATTGTGGGACCCCGCATATGATGGGGATGGGGTCTGCTGCAGCTGTAGTGGAAAAGACTTGCATGGTTCTGTTTGCCAGGAAGGATTGTAGCCATGTGATGGCAGAGGAGGAGAAGTGGGCTGCGGTGGCAAGGTGATTACAGAGGACTTCGTGGCTGACCAGGTCAAAGGCCGCTGAGAGGTCTAGTAGGAGTAGGATTGCGGCATTGCCTTTGTCTTTAATTTCATCAATCTGGCTTTTGAGATCAACAAGGGCGGTTTCAGTTCGTGTTGAGGTCTGAAGCCAGATTGATGTATTCCTAACAGTTGGTTGGATTCCAGGTATTCCTGAATTTGGATGTAGGCAACTCTGTCCAGGATTTTCAGTAGGAAGGGGACTGTGGTGATGGGCCTGTAGTTGGTGGGTATGGCCTGGTCGAGGGATTGTTTTTTCAGGAGTGGGAGAACCCATGATTGTTTTAAGTTGCTGGGGATAGAGTTATTGGTGAAGGATAGGTTGATGAGTTTGGTAATGAAGGGGGAGAGCTCTCTGGCTGCATCTTTTATGATCTGTGCCGGACAGCTGTCTCCCTTACAGTTAGAGGGTTTTAGGGAGGTGATGATTTTTTGAACTTCGGGGATGGTGACTTTCTTAAATGAGAAGCCTGTGCTAGTGTTGTTGGGTGTGGGTAGGCTAAGGTTGGTGACCTTATTGTTGAAGAGTTGTTGCCGTTTGTCTTCAATTTTGGTTTGGAGTCCTAAAATTTTATTGTTGAGGGCGTTCTGGATGTTGGTGCACCAGGATTTGTCTTTCAGGCAGGTTTCTGGAGGTGAAATAGGGTTTTCTAGTTCCTTCAGAATTTTAAATAATTCTTTAGTGGAGGATCCTGCCTGAGTGATCCTGGTGTTGTAAGCATCTTTTTTGGTCTGGATTATCTCGCTTTTGTAAAGTGAGGATAAGTTAGTGAGGTTGGATTTGTTTTCCGCGGTGGGGTTAGTCTTCCAGGTGTGATGAGCCTTAGCTTTCTCTTTCCTGAGTATTTTGAGCTCAGGGGTGTACCACGAGTTCAGATGAGCTTTGGGTTTAACTTTGCGTATTTTTAAAGGGGCAACGGTGTCCATTGCTCTAGCCATGGAATTATTGAAGGTGTCGATCAGCAGGTTTAGGTCAGCGTTGGCTGGGAGAGCATTGAGGGTAGGTAAGACCAGTCGTAGTAGGGCTTCAGCAGTAATGTTGCGTTTATTCCTGGTGGGACATGCTGGTGCCATGGGGTGCTTATTGGGCAGTGCCTGATTGGTGTTGACCTCAAGAGGGATCATGTGGTGATCGGTCCATGCCAGAGGTTGGGGGTCTTTGCAGGTTGTATTGCAATTGTGAGTTGCTACCCAATCAATGGTTCTGCCTTTTTGGTGGGTAGGGAGTACAATGAGTTGAGTAAGACCATGATCGGTTAGGACATTGGCTAGGGATGCAGCATGTGCATCGTTCGGGTCTTGGTAGCCGAGATTGAAGTCTCAGAGGATCATGATTTGTGCTGATGGTTTGGAGTTTTCGGTGATGAGGGATGTGATGTCTTCTTCAAAGGTCCCAGGGGGGCCTGGGGCTCTATATATGAGGTGGATGGTGATCGTGGTTGTGGGGGATGTTTGTAGCTTGGCTGTGAGTAACTCACAGGATGTGAGTGCGACTGTGTCGGTTGGTCTAAGGCCTAGGGCGGATTTGGAAATGATCGCTACACCTCCACCTCTGGCGTTTGGTCTGTCCGCTCTGAGGATAGAGTATTTGTCTGGGATGGCTAGCGATAAATGGGGTCCGGACGCCTCATGAAGCCAGGTTTCTGTTAGGACTAGAAAGTCAAGGTCGTTGGTAAGGATAATGCCTGCAATTTCTGTGGGGTGGGCAGCCAGGGATCTGACGTTGAGTAGGGCGCCTTTTAGTGGGGGAGGTGTGGGCTTGTTCGAGGCAATGGGCTTTGTATTAGTTTTGGTGTAAGGTTTGGAGCTGGGTCTAGAAATTGTGGTGGGGAGCCTGGAGCCTAATCTGTCATTGCGGGCTGTGAGGTTGGGAGTAAGGGATGGGGTGGTTAGGCCGGGCGGCATGAAGCGGGCGGGAGGTTTGGTGGTCGGTTTAATTTGGTTAGACTTAGCAATGGGGCTGGGGTGGCTGTTGGTAGGTGGCCCATGGATGGCAATGGAGGTGGAGGTGGGAGGGTGGTTAGTGGAGGGGAAGGGGGATGCGGAGGGTAGGAACGGAGTGGGACATGGGATGGGGTGGTGTCTGGGGCACCCTAGTTTAGCCAGGCCGTCCTGGCGGGCTATGTAGCTATTGTTGCTACAGGGTACGTTGTCCTGTATTAAGCAGAATGGGAACATGATTAGGGCGAGCCAGAAGATCATGGTCTGTAGATAGAGGTGGATTCTAGTGGCGCTGGTGGGGAGCAGGCCAGACTATGATAGTCGGTGGCTAGTTGGCATACATCAGGGGCACCTAGATGTGACAGTTCCTAACATTGACTAAAGTGCATACATCAGAGGGCACCTAGATGTGACAGTTCCTAACATTGACTAAAGTGCATACATCAGAGGGCACCTAGATGTGACAGTTCCTAACATTGACTAAAGTGCATACACCAGAGGGCACCTAGATGTGACAATTCCTAACATTGACTAAAATCGAGCAGCGCCTAGAATCAGAATAGTACATTAACTGAAATGCAATGGGCCTAAATTCAGAATAGTGCACTGACTAAAATGCAATGAGGCAGTAAAGACACTAGGGCTAGAAGCAAAAGTGTGTACAGATAAGGCTAACCTGGCATGTGCAGACAGGTACAGTAGACCAAGAGGGTTCACTTAGATGCGGGATTCACAGGTAAGGCCAAAGAGGCATGTGCAGACAGGTACAGTAGACCAGAAGGGTTCACCTGAATGCAGGATTCACAAATAAGGCTAACGTGGCATGTGCATACAGGTACAGTAGACCAGAAGGGTTCACCTAAATGCAGAATTCACAGCTAAGGCCAAAGAGGCATATGCAAACAGGTACAGAAGACCAAAAGGGTCACCCAAGTGCAGGGTTCCCAGGTAAGGCAATGGGCTCATACAATGGGGGCAGCAAGATCGCGGCACAATAGCTTCAAAGGCAATGTGGGCAGCAAGATCACGGCAATGTTTGTTTGTTTGTTTGTTTGTTTATTTGGTATAGCGCAGAAGACCAAACCCGCAAGGGTAACTGGGCGCAGGCAGTACAAGGATACTTGAGAACTTAGTTACAATACAAAAAAAAATGGTTGTACAGATGAGAGGAAAGCATATACAGGCAGTACAGAAAATACAGAAATGTAGATAGAGTAGGTTGTCTGGCGACCAATAATCTAGTTATGCTCATCCGCAGTCTCTAGAATACGTGTCGGTAGGGTGGTCAGGCTAAGTGTCGAAGGAGCGAATCCAGGTGAGGACTTTCCGCCTGAAGCTAGTGTAGGGTTGGTCCATTCTGAGGTGAAGGGGGAGTCTGTTCCAGGTTTGAGCAGCTATGACCGGGAAGCTGGAGCCGCCCGCTGTGCTCTTTTTATATCTGGGCACCACTAATGTGTAGGCATTCGTCGTTCTGGTGGGTCGGTTTGAGATTCTCTTGTTGATTCTGTTTGCCAGGTAGGGGGGCGCTATGTTGTTAAGGCATTTGGAGGTAAGGGATAAGGTCTTAAGCGCAATCCTGTCTTTGATTTTTAGCCAGTGAATATTCTTCCTAGCGGTGGAGATATGAACTCTGTTAGGAATGTTTAAGGCTACTCTGATAGCGTTGTTTTGGAGCGTTTGGAGCTTGTCATGGATGTATTTGTTAGAACCAGCATATAGGGCATTGCAGTAATCCAGCTTGGATATGATAAGTGCGTTCGCTAGGGTAATGCAACTAGCTTCCGTTAGGAATGGTCTACATGCTCGGATCAGTTTGCAGGTGTATGCAGTGGAGGATGCTAGTGAGTTGGTTTGTTTCTTGAAGTTGAGCGCTGAGTCAATATAGACCCCGAGAGTTTTAACTGCAGGCATCACTTTAATGATATTATTGTCTATGTTAAATGAGGCATAATTAGGGTCCAATTTTTTGATGGCTAACTCTGAGCCGAGGATCAGTAGCTCAGTTTTGTCGTCGTTCAGGCAGAGGCCGTGAGATGCCATCCATGCCTGAATGAGGAGATATATCTTATTCACTAAGGCTGTGTCCGCCAAGAAGTTGCCTGAGAGAGGAATAAGGATCTGCGTGTCATCAGCGTAATTAGTGTAGATGACACCCAGTCTATCCAACTTGTCGAACAGAGGCTTAGTGAAGATGTTATACATCGTTGGAGATACACATGATCCTTGGGGGACACCGCATGAAACTTGTGTGGTATCAGCAGCTGCTAGGGGGGAGAATACTCGCATTGTCCGGTTTGCCAGGAAGGATTGTACCCAGGCTATGGCATCACTTGAGAAATGAGCGGCAGAACTGAGGTGATTGCATAAAACTGCATGATCTACCAAGTCGAAGGCCGCAGAAAGGTCAAGGAGGAGTAGCATAGCTGATTTGCCATTGTCCTTCAACTCGTCAATTTGGGTCTTGAGGTCAATCAGGGCTGTCTCGGTTCCATGAAGGGGACGGACGCCTGATTGCCGAGAGCCTAGTAAGTTGTTAGCTTCTAAGTAATCCTGTATTTGCAGATACGCTACTCTGTCAATGATTTTAAGCAAGAAAGGGACGGTGGTGATGGGTCTGTAGTTTGTCGGTATAGCAGGGTCAAGTGTTTGTTTTTTTAGGAGGGGAAGCACCCAGGAGTGTTTTAGGTTATTGCGCACTAGGTTTGATTTAAAGGATGCATTGATGAGTTTAGAGATGAAGGGGGCTAGGTCTCTAGCTGCATCTTTTATAATTTGGGGAGGGCAGTTGTCTCCTTTGCAGTTGGATGGTTTTAGAGATAGTATGATTTTTTCTGTCTCTAGTATGGTTACTTGTCTGAAGCTGAATGGGTGAGGAATGTTAGGCTGGTTTAAGGGCGGCTCTGAGTGAGGTATGGGTTCAGTTTGCAGGAGCAGGGCGGCTTTTTTATGAGCGATTTTGGTTTGGAGCAGACTAATTTTGCCCGCGAGGGCATTTTGTATATTAGTGCACCAGAGTTTATTTTTAGGGATGTTATCAGTCGGGGGTATGGGTGATTCCATTTCCCGGAGGATGGAGAATAGTTCCTTGGTATCTGATTTAGCCTTAGAAATTCTGTTGTTAAAGGTGTTCCTTTTGGTGGTTATAATTTCCTTTTTATACTGTTTGGCAAATGTGGCTAATTTGATTTTGTTCTCCAGCGTGGGTGTGTGTTGCCAAATTGTTTGTAGCTTTCTTTTAAGGATTCTGAGGTCTTTCAGCTGTGGTGTGAACCAATTGTTCAGGTGACAGAGTTGTTTACTTTTGCGAGTTTTGGTGGGAGCAATCAGATCTAGTGCCTTAGTCATCGTGTTGTTGTATACTTCCACAAGCAGAGTAGGGTCTGTAGTAATGTCTAGATTGTCGAGTGTGGGGAGAAGGTGAGGTAGGAGTCTTTCTGCTGTGATATCTTTTTTATTTCTGGTGGGGAGAGGCGGGGCCATGAGTATGGGTTTGGGTCGGATGAGGTCAAGTGAGGCGTTGAATACAATTAAGTAGTGGTCGGTCCAAGATTGTGGCAAAATGTTAGTGATGCTGATGTTGCAGTTGCGATCAGCAACCCAGTCTAAGGTCCTACCTTTGACGTGAGTGGGGGAGGAGACTTTTTGAGTTAAGGCATAGTCATTCAAGAGTGTAGCAACGGATAGGGCGTGTTTGTCATTACAGTCATTGAAGCCCAAGTTAAAGTCTCCCAGTAGTAGGATTTGAGCATGGTCTTTAGTGTTATTGGTTAGGATACTAGTTAGGTCATCTTCAAAAGATCCTAGTGGTCCAGGAGGTCTGTAGATGACGTGCATGGTGAGGGTGCGGCTGCACGAGAGGTGAAGTTTAGCGGTAAGGAGTTCACATGATTGGAATAGTACGTTAGTAGCTAATTTGATAGGTAGAGAGGATTTGTGGATAATGGCTAGGCCACCTCCTTTGGTGTGAGGTCTGTCAACTCTTAGTAGTTGGTAGCCATCCGGTATTGCTAGCATGATGGCTGGGCCAGCCGCCTCATGGAGCCATGTTTCGGTTATGACTAGTAGGTCTAGGTTCTCATTCGTTAAGGTGTCAGAGATCTCTGTAGCGTGGGCTACCATGGATCTAGCATTGACTAGTGAACCAGTAAGTGATAAGGTATTGGCTGGTGTAGTAGTAGGAGGTTGTTTATTTTTAGTTGGGGTGTCTCTTTGTGACGGTGTCTGGTTAGGTGTTATGAAAGGGGCAGATTTGGTGTGTTGCGAGCGTTTATTTGCAAGATCAATGTAACCTCTGTGGTTATGGTAGGATGATGGTTCGTGTAGGCTGGGTAATCTTGCCCTCAGCCTCATGTTTCTGTCTTTAGGAGGGTGTGAGGCGGCAAGTGCAAGTGCCATAGTGGTGAGGAGGCTCAGTATAAGGTGAAGTGTTTGGAGTGGGGGAGTTTTCATAGTGGTCATAGGCAGGGAAGAGTGGAGAGGCAGCTCCAGGTTTGGGCTAAAGGGTGTAGGCAGGTGGCGTGTGCAGTCTAGTGTGGTAGTCTAGGTGGGAGCAGGAGTGCTAAGACCTATGTGAGCCGGTGAGCTGGGCAGGCAGAAGTGGTGGCAAGCTGGCAGTGCAAGTTAGTTGACAAGGCAGTATTTCGCCTAAATGCGAGAGTCACAGTGCAGCCAGAAATCACATTAATAGCATAGTAAAAACCAGGGCAGTGTTTCACCTAGATGCAAGAGTCACAGTGCAGCCAGAAATCACATTAATAGCATAGTAAAAACCAGGGCAGTGTTTCACCTAGATGCAAGAGTCACAGTGCAGCCAGAAATCACATTAATAGCATAGTAAAAACCAGGGCAGTGTTTCACCTAGATGCAAGAGTCACAGTGCAGCCAGAAATCACATTAATAGCATAGTAAAAACCAGGGCAGTGTTTCACCTAGATGCAAGAGTCACAGTGCAGCCAGAAATCACATTAGGGAACAATATGTAGCTAGTGCAGCTCTCAGTTAGACGTTGTTTGCAGTGTTTGTTCATGCATCAGCTGGGTATCAAAGGTTGTTAGAGGTAAATATTAAGGAGGTGATTTGCTAGAGAATATGTGGCATAATACTTGGGCTAGTGATTAATAAATCAATTACATTCTCACGGCATGTGAGTCAACATCATATGTCCTCAGTGGTAGGGTTAGGCAGCCGAGTGCAATAAGTGTCACATGTGGCCCCCGAAGACAGTTAACACTTGACATAAGGCAATCGGTAGTGACAAGGTAATGCTGAAGATTAAGTACCTGTTTGTTAGGGGTTCTGCCAGGGATACCACGCTAGCCGGCAGTGATGCAGGGTGACTAGCCGACGGCAGGATAGGCAGGGACAGGACTAGAGCCTTTGTGCACAGCCTGATAGGGATCGTTCCATGGGTGAGGCTTTATTTCTGTAGGTACAGCTTATCTGAAGAGGGCCAGGGGGTCTGGCAGACGGCACTCACGGCACCGAACAGGCACAAAACAGGTGCTGGCCTTGCCTCTCGTGGGCCTTGGAGTGAGGGGGCCGGCTTCGCCTGCCGGCGGCCAATGGGGCAAGAGGTAGGCCCGGCAGCCAATCAGCTGGCTGCTGGAGGCCTGGCTTCGGCAGATGCAGAATCTGCATTCAGGGGGCGGCCATCTTGGAAAGGCAGTGAGCCTCGGCGGTCGAAATGGCGGTGGGTGGGTTAGTTGCGGTCTTGTAGTGCAGGGCAGAGTGGAAAGCCTCCACAGTCAGCGTAGGTAAGACAGAGGCTCATGAGCAGTTGAGCGTGGGCGGGATGCAAATTTTCGGAGGATTTCGCCAGAGCAAAAGCGCTTACCGAAAGGAGGTGCGCTCATGCCTGGAGACGGCTGGTGAAGTCGTTGGTCCTCTGCTCCTGCAGGGACATGGTCCAGAGCTCCTGCTCCTCGGGTGGAAGGGGGACTGCTCAATATGGGAACAAAATGCAGTGTGGGCGACGGGCTCGTTCTGGGCGGCAGTATGCGGGGCTTGCAGCGTCGTGAGAAAGGGTTGTCCCGAAGTGGATAGGTGGGATTGGGTGGATGGCTGGGTGTGGATTGCTTTGCCCCTCCAGTGGATAGCAAATCAAATGAGGGGGTGGTGAGATCACCACGAGTTCTGGCGTGAATAGCGGTCCCTGGCAGGGGCGGGTTCAGATGCAGGAGAATCGTACCTTGTGATGATTTCGATCGAGTCCGTAGAGCGCAATCCGGCGCATATCAGGCGTAGAACAGGGCCTTATCGTCGCGGGCCTTGCCGGGTGCGGGACGGCTTCTGCCTGCCGGCGGGAAGGAGGGATTTAAATCCCCGAGCGTTGCTGGGCAACGTGATGCTTCTATTTTAAGATTGGACTCTCCTGAGCAAGAGGACTGCCCCTCCCCCCACATGTGATATGATAAAACAAACAAAACACTATTGGGCACCTATTTGGGGGAACAGCTCCAGTCTACATAAGAAATGCGGATCACATTGGGTGAGGAAAACCTGAAACCATTTTTGGTACACCCCAATACCTTCATGAGGTGCTAAAACGATGGGCACAAGGGCTTTGCTCTGTCTAGTGTTCACTCCTGCCCTGGCTAAACCTATTTTCCTCATACTTGGTTCTCTCATATCTACTTCTCTGATCAACTCAAAGGGGGAGGGTTTGGACTAAGATTTGTATCTAACAGTAACAGCATTCCCTGCGCTTGTAAGAAACTAACCCACTGACTCAGATACTCTACCTTCTGACTGAGGGAGCTATTCTTCCTACATACTGCTCTTAATTTCACCCTCATATCCCAGGGGATCTCTCCCAAGGAGCCCAAAGAAATGTCAGTGGTGTTAATGACAGCATGGACGGCTCTCTCCACATGGACCTTTTATCCTATGTGGTTCCCGACTACAGAATTCATAGCAACTTCTGCTCAACCCCACAATCCTCCCCACCCCCGCAGGCAGCACTCTACCTCCTATACCTACTGGATATGAGACACCCCTGAGAGGAAAGGAGATGTTGACAAAATAACAAATAAAAATGTCCCGCCTTCTTCTGCTGGGGATGAGAGCGGCAGGACAAAAGAGAAAAGAATAACTCTTGGTAGTTCTCTCCTACCAAAATGCTCTTAAAATGTTCTACTCTTCCCCTCTCCCTTGTGATTACCCGTACTTGCTCTCTAAATAAATTATTCAAATGATTCCAATTATTGGTGCACCGTTAAATTCTGACTGGCTACCAATACAGAAACTGCCAATAAAAGAGCAAAATAAATCAATATCAGAGAAAATCCATCTTGACCACCACTGTCTACAAGCGGTTCCAGATTTACCTCTGCAGCCTCAGGGAGGCCGCTGCCTGGCGCTGCCCTGTAATCAGGGACTGAATGAAGGAACATTCTCCATTCTCTTCATGATGTTGGTCTGATGTCTCAGAAATCGAGGGTCTTCTGATCATTACAGGAAGCAACCCAGCGGGAAGAACACTTCCCTGTCCTCTGTGTGCCCCTGCAGTCTTGAGTGCCACCTGTCTCTGCCAGCACCTTTAGCACATTGGCAGTGTACAGGCCGGGCTCATACATAGACCAGGACTTGTGGCACCACTCAGACTAAGCAGCACTGCAGGGAACTGCTGTCAGCTGAAACAGTGAGGAGTTTCCAACAGTTACAAGGCAATTTGTTGCAAAACACAGGTTTTATAAGTGTAATAAGGGGGTGTGATGCTTGCAGTTATAGGGCCATTGTGGGGACTTCAAAGTGGGTCCCTATCCAACATCCTATCTGTCTCAAAATAAAACTTTTGAAGTATCAATGCATCATAAATCATTGACCTATCATTATAGGTGTGTAGTGTGCGGGTGCAGAGGTAAGGCTCGGACACAATGGTGGCATGTTTTTGGGGAGAAACTTTTATTAAATTAAAAAGGGTTGGGAAAATGCCTCTCTGTCCTTAAAACTAAGAGGGATTTCCCTGCCTCTAAGAAAACTAAGGAACTTGTCAGAATGTCCAAATTATAAAGTCTGCCACTCTCATGTTTCAAAAAGCCTGCTTCTACCCCATTACTAATAACTAAAACCAACTGTGCAAGGATGATCGCTTCCTAAAGTAAAGTTTTCTGTGTAGCTCCAACCAACAGAAACGTTCCCAGTCTCTTGGGTAATAACAAGTGGCAAAAAAAACACATTTTCAAAGCTGTAGGATTCCAAGGTTAGGGTTGTGATTCTTTCCACGAAATTCCTTCTTATTGTGTTTCTTTTGGGGATTTTCAGGCCTGTACTTGCTTATACAAATGTCAATAGGCAGTTTACAAGAATTTGCTCCTTATGCTTCCCCTGTTCATCCCACCAACTGGACACACTCCTTTTGTCGAGCGTAGGATTTGTATGCGCAATGTGTTCTTAAATTATTTTGGGTTCAGGTCCCAGACTCGCAGTATTCCAAATAACTTGGTTTCGTCCTTGCCAATAAAATGTACTCTCATGAACTGTCCCTCTTTTGGGTGCAGGTCCCAGACTTGCAATATTAAAACCGGCTTGGTATACTCTCATGCCAAGCCTTCATCCTCTCAAGGTCTGTCCCTCTTCAGAGATGCTTGGTTTACTCTCCTGCCAAGCAACAGTCGCAATGTGGACTATCTCTTTTTGGGTATGTGTAGCAGACTCGCAATATTTGTATTGGCTTTTGTTTCTGTTTCTCATATGGATGCTTGTCCCAGACTTACACTTCATTCCCAGGTTACCAGACCCCTTGATCAGGCTTCTGCTTTCACCCCCGTGGTCCCCCGGACCACCAGCACCACTCTTTTCTCTGGTAGGTACCATCATTTCCTGAGCATCTGCTGCGTCTCTTGAGGCTGCGGTAGTGTTTGGAGCTCCGCCGCAGTCTACAGCGCCTCTCCAGATGTCTGCTTCTCCCTGGCAATGCATCCTCTCTCATGGATGCTTCCCAGGTGCTCTGTATGCCTGGAAGTTTCCCACTGCAACAGCCCGAGCAGTCCTTGCTTCTTGGACCCTGCTTGGTTTCTCGTCCTCTGCTCTTGGCTTCCCTCCTGCTGGCTCGCGTCCCTTTCACCGCTGAATGGCTCGCTGGATTCCTCCTTGGAGGATTGCTCTCTCGTTGCATCTAAGCTGTGGGCCGTTTAAACTCCTGCATTGAAAAAGGGAGTTGTTGTAGGCCAATCACATACGTTGAGAAGTTAGAGGGCTCACTTTGCTTCTCCAGAGTGATCATTGGACCCCTGGTCATCTTCTTCTTCTCAGTATATGCCACAGAGTCAGATGTAACATACTTTGTATTTTCTACGGTTTGAATCTTGTCAAGTACATTCTTTTGACTAACTTGACAGTAACAGATATTGGCCTTACCAAAAGAAGGGAGGGGAGGATTGTACATTTGAGAAAGTTTTAGGTGTAATAATGGTAGCCAGCGCAATTCCACGATATGAGGACCGCAGATGGCTTTTTCCATTTTTGCCCATATTTTCTCAGTCGTTTCTACCGCTCTCTCAGAACCTGTAGGTGTGTGGCCTGGTAATACGTGGCAAAATTGGGAAGTCCCAGGCACCCTTCATTTGTTGGACTCATTAGTGTTTTCATTGCTACCCAGGTGGTTTTATTGTTTCATACAAATTTCGATACCAACCCCTGTTTGTTTGTTTGTTTATTATATTTGTATGGCGCTCCAAACCCAGAGGTAGAAGGGCGCTTAAGAATTTGGTTACAGCGTTGAGAAGTATCTTAGTTTTGCATACTTCGTACAAGTTTATAATATATACATATATATACAGTGATCAGTAAGCAAGAGCAAATGTGTACAATATACAGTTTTCAATATAAATACAGTGTCTAAGCCAGTTACCGCAAGGTCTGGTGTTAATGGCGTTATTCTTTGTTTAAAAGCCAGTTGATGACCTGCTTCCTAACGATCTGGAAGGATTCGACAGTTTTGATGTTCAGCGGTAGGGAGTTCCAGAGTTGGGGGGCAAGCGCTGTGAAGCTTACCCCTCCAGCTCTTTTTAGGTGGAACCCTGGGCACTGATAAGCAAAGAGTGTTGGAGGATCTGGTGGATCTGGTGGCGGGTTTCAGGGTGATTTTATTAGCTAGATATGGTGGTGCTAGGTGATTGAGGGATTTGTATGTGAGGCAGATGGTTTTTAGATAATTTTTTTGGCGTATGGATAGCCATTTGCAGGCTTTCCTAGTAGCGGAGATATGCTCTTGTCTGGGAATGTTGAGGGCTGCGCGCAAGGCGTTGTTTTGTATTACCTGCAGCTTGTTGAGTACGGATTGATTAGCACCTAGGTACAGGCTGTTACAGTAATCGAGTTTGGATTGTATTAGTGCCCTGGCAAGGGTGAGGCAGCTATTGGGTGATAGGAAAGGTCTGCTGGCCCTAATGAGCTTGCCGGTATAGGCAGCGGCTGAGGCGGTCATATTGGTGTGTTTGCTAAGGTTGGTGTTGGCATCTAGATAGAAGCCAAGGGTTTTTACGCTTTTGGCTATGGGGATGGCATGGCCATCTATGGTGATGTTGTTATAGCTAGGGTCGAGTTTAGTTAGAGTGTTGGGGGAGCCGACGATTAGGAGCTCTGTCTTCTCATCATTCAGGCAGAGGCCATGGGAGGCCATCCATGCCTGAATGATGGAGAATATTTTGTTGATCCGGGCGGAGTCTTCTTGGTAATTACCAGAGATGGTGAGGAGTATCTGGGTGTCATTTGCGTAGTTTGTGTAGGTGACACCCAGACGGTCTAGTTGGTCAAATAGAGGCTTTGTAAATATGTTGTACAAAGTGGGGGATACAAAGGATCATTGTGGGACCCCGCATATGATGGGGATGGGGTCTGCTGCAGCTGTAGTGGAAAAGACTTGCATGGTTCTGTTTGCCAGGAAGGATTGTAGCCATGTGATGGCAGAGGAGGAGAAGTGGGCTGCGGTGGCAAGGTGATTACAGAGGACTTTGTGGCTGACCAGGTCAAAGGCCGCTGAGAGGTCTAGTAGGAGTAGGATTGCGGCATTGCCTTTGTCTTTAATTTCATCAATCTGGCTTTTGAGATCAACAAGGGCGGTTTCAGTTCGTGTTGAGGTCTGAAGCCAGATTGATGTATTCCTAACAGTTGGTTGGATTCCAGGTATTCCTGAATTTGGATGTAGGCAACTCTGTCCAGGATTTTCAGTAGGAAGGGGACTGTGGTGATGGGCCTGTAGTTGGTGGGTATGGCCTGGTCGAGGGATTGTTTTTTCAGGAGTGGGAGAACCCATGATTGTTTTAAGTTGCTGGGGATAGAGTTATTGGTGAAGGATAGGTTGATGAGTTTGGTAATGAAGGGGGAGAGCTCTCTGGCTGCATCTTTTATGATCTGTGCCGGACAGCTGTCTCCCTTACAGTTAGAGGGTTTTAGGGAGGTGATGATTTTTTGAACTTCGGGGATGGTGACTTTCTTAAATGAGAAGCCTGTGCTAGTGTTGTTGGGTGTGGGTAGGCTAAGGTTGGTGACCTTATTGTTGAAGAGTTGTTGCCGTTTGTCTTCAATTTTAGTTTGGAGTCCTAAAATTTTATTGTTGAGGGCGTTCTGGATGTTGGTGCACCAGGATTTGTCTTTCAGGCAGGTTTCTGGAGGTGAAATAGGGTTTTCTAGTTCCTTCAGAATTTTAAATAATTCTTTAGTGGAGGATCCTGCCTGAGTGATCCTGGTGTTGTAAGCATCTTTTTTGGTCTGGATTATCTCGCTTTTGTAAAGTGAGGATAAGTTAGTGAGGTTGGATTTGTTTTCCGCGGTGGGGTTAGTCTTCCAGGTGTGATGAGCCTTAGCTTTCTCTTTCCTGAGTATTTTGAGCTCAGGGGTGTACCACGAGTTCAGATGAGCTTTGGGTTTAACTTTGCGTATTTTTAAAGGGGCAACGGTGTCCATTGCTCTAGCCATGGAATTATTGAAGGTGTCGATCAGCAGGTTTAGGTCAGCGTTGGCTGGGAGAGCATTGAGGGTAGGTAAGACCAGTCGTAGTAGGGCTTCAGCAGTAATGTTGCGTTTATTCCTGGTGGGACATGCTGGTGCCATGGGGTGCTTATTGGGCAGTGCCTGATTGGTGTTGACCTCAAGAGGGATCATGTGGTGATCGGTCCATGCCAGAGGTTGGGGGTCTTTGCAGGTTGTATTGCAATTGTGAGTTGCTACCCAATCAATGGTTCTGCCTTTTTGGTGGGCAGGGAGTACAATGAGTTGAGTAAGACCATGATCGGTTAGGACATTGGCTAGGGATGCAGCATGTGCATCGTTCGGGTCTTGGTAGCCGAGATTGAAGTCTCAGAGGATCATGATTTGTGCTGATGGTTTGGAGTTTTCGGTGATGAGGGATGTGATGTCTTCTTCAAAGGTCCCAGGGGGGCCTGGGGCTCTATATATGAGGTGGATGGTGATCGTGGTTGTGGGGGATGTTTGTAGCTTGGCTGTGAGTAACTCACAGGATGTGAGTGCGACTGTGTCGGTTGGTCTAAGGCCTAGGGCGGATTTGGAAATGATCGCTACACCTCCACCTCTGGCGTTTGGTCTGTCCGCTCTGAGGATAGAGTATTTGTCTGGGATGGCTAGCGATAAATGGGGTCCGGACGCCTCATGAAGCCAGGTTTCTGTTAGGACTAGAAAGTCAAGGTCGTTGGTAAGGATAATGTCTGCAATTTCTGTGGGGTGGGCAGCCAGGGATCTGACGTTGAGTGGGGCGCCTTTTAGTGGGGGAGGTGTGGGCTTGTTCGAGGCAATGGGCTTTGTATTAGTTTTGGTGTAAGGTTTGGAGCTGGGTCTAGAAATTGTGGTGGGGAGCCTGGAGCCTAATCTGTCATTGCGGGCTGTGAGGTTGGGAGTAAGGGATGGGGTGGTTAGGCCGGGCGGCATGAAGCGGGCGGGAGGTTTGGTGGTCGGTTTAATTTGGTTAGACTTAGCAATGGGGCTGGGGTGGATGTTGGTAGGTGGCCCATGGATGGCAATGGAGGTGGAGGTGGGAGGGTGGTTAGTGGAGGGGAAGGGGGATGCGGAGGGTAGGAACGGAGTGGGGCATGGGATGGGGTGGTGTCTGGGGCACCCTAGTTTAGCCAGGTCGTCCTGGCGGGCTATGTAGCTATTGTTGCTACAGGGTACGTTGTCCTGTATTAAGCAGAATGGCAACATGATTAGGGCGAGCCAGAAGATCATGGTCTGTAGATAGAGGTGGATTCTAGTGGCGCTGGTGGGGAGCAGGCCAGACTATGATAGTCGGTGGCTAGTTGGCATACATCAGGGGCACCTAGATGTGACAGTTCCTAACATTGACTAAAGTGCATACATCAGAGGGCACCTAGATGTGACAGTTCCTAACATTGACTAAAGTGCATACATCAGAGGGCACCTAGATGTGACAGTTCCTAACATTGACTAAAGTGCATACACCAGAGGGCACCTAGATGTGACAATTCCTAACATTGACTAAAATCGAGCAGCGCCTAGAATCAGAATAGTACATTAACTGAAATGCAATGGGCCTAAATTCAGAATAGTGCACTGACTAAAATGCAATGAGGCAGTAAAGACACTAGGGCTAGAAGCAAAAGTGTGTACAGATAAGGCTAACCTGGCATGTGCAGACAGGTACAGTAGACCAAGAGGGTTCACTTAGATGCGGGATTCACAGGTAAGGCCAAAGAGGCATGTGCAGACAGGTACAGTAGACCAGAAGGGTTCACCTGAATGCAGGATTCACAAATAAGGCTAACGTGGCATGTGCATACAGGTACAGTAGACCAGAAGGGTTCACCTAAATGCAGAATTCACAGCTAAGGCCAAAGAGGCATATGCAAACAGGTACAGAAGACCAAAAGGGTCACCCAAGTGCAGGGTTCCCAGGTAAGGCAATGGGCTCATACAATGGGGGCAGCAAGATCGCGGCACAATAGCTTCAAAGGCAATGTGGGCAGCAAGATCACGGCAATGTTTGTTTGTTTGTTTGTTTGTTTATTTGGTATAGCGCAGAAGACCAAACCCGCAAGGGTAACTGGGCGCAGGCAGTACAAGGATACTTGAGAACTTAGTTACAATACAAAAAAAAATGGTTGTACAGATGAGAGGAAAGCATATACAGGCAGTACAGAAAATACAGAAATGTAGATAGAGTAGGTTGTCTGGCGACCAATAATCTAGTTATGCTCATCCGCAGTCTCTAGAATACGTGTCGGTAGGGTGGTCAGGCTAAGTGTCGAAGGAGCGAATCCAGGTGAGGACTTTCCGCCTGAAGCTAGTGTAGGGTTGGTCCATTCTGAGGTCAAGGGGGAGTCTGTTCCAGGTTTGAGCAGCTATGACCGGGAAGCTGGAGCCGCCCGCTGTGCTCTTTTTATATCTGGGCACCAGTCGGTTTGAGATTCTCTTGTTGATTCTGTTTGCCAGGTAGGGGGGCGCTATGTTGTTAAGGCATTTGGAGGTAAGGGATAAGGTCTTAAGCGCAATCCTGTCTTTGATTTTTAGCCAGTGAATATTCTTCCTAGCGGTGGAGATATGAACTCTGTTAGGAATGTTTAAGGCTACTCTGATAGCGTTGTTTTGGAGCGTTTGGAGCTTGTCATGGATGTATTTGTTAGAACCAGCATATAGGGCATTGCAGTAATCCAGCTTGGATATGATAAGTGTGTTCGCTAGGGTAATGCAACTAGCTTCCGTTAGGAATGGTCTACATGCTCGGATCAGTTTGCAGGTGTATGCAGTGGAGGATGCTAGTGAGTTGGTTTGTTTCTTGAAGTTGAGCGCTGAGTCAAGATAGACCCCGAGAGTTTTAACTGCAGGCATCACTTTAATGATATTATTGTCTATGTTAAATGAGGCATAATTAGGGTCCAATTTTTTGATGGCTAACTCTGAGCCGAGGATCAGTAGCTCAGTTTTGTCGTCGTTCAGGCAGAGGCCGTGAGATGCCATCCATGCCTGAATGAGGAGATATATCTTATTCACTAAGGCTGTGTCCGCCAAGAAGTTGCCTGAGAGAGGAATAAGGATCTGCGTGTCATCAGCGTAATTAGTGTAGATAACACCCAGTCTATCCAACTTGTCGAACAGAGGCTTAGTGAAGATGTTATACATCGTTGGAGATACACATGATCCTTGAGGGACACTGCATGAAACTTGTGTGGGATCAGCAGCTGCTAAGGGGGAGAATACTCGCATTGTCCGGTTTGCCAGGAAGGATTATACCCAGGCTATGGCATCACTTGAGAAATGAGCGGCAGAACTGAGGTGATTGCATAAAACTGCATGATCTACCAAGTCGAAGGCCGCAGAAAGGTCAAGGAGGAGTAGCATAGCTGATTTGCCATTGTCCTTCAACTCGTCAATTTGGGTCTTGAGGTCAATCAGGGCTGTCTCGGTTCCATGAAGGGGACGGAAGCCTGATTGCCGAGAGCCTAGTAAGTTGTTAGCTCCTAAGTAATCCTGTATTTGCAGATACACTACTCTGTCAATGATTTTAAGCAAGAAAGGGACGGTGGTGATGGGTCTGTAGTTTGTCGGTATAGCAGGGTCAAGTGTTTGTTTTTTTAGGAGGGGGAGCACCCAGGAGTGTTTTAGGTTATTGGGCACTAGGTTTGATTTAAAGGATGCATTGATGAGTTTAGAGATGAAGGGGGCTAGGTCTCTAGCTGCATCTTTTATAATTTGGGGAGGGCAGTTGTCTCCTTTGCAGTTGGATGGTTTTAGAGATAGTATGATTTTTTCTGTCTCTAGTATGGTTACTTGTCTGAAGCTGAATGGGTGAGGAATGTTAGGCTGGTTTAAGGGCGGCTCTGAGTGAGGTATGGGTTCAGTTTGCAGGAGCAGGGCGGCTTTTTTATGAGCGATTTTGGTTTGGAGCAGACTAATTTTGCCCGCGAGGGCATTTTGTATATTAGTGCACCAGAGTTTATTTTTAGGGATGTTATCAGTCGGGGGTATGGGTGATTCCATTTCCCGGAGGATGGAGAATAGTTCCTTGGTATCTGATTTAGCCTTAGAAATTCTGTTGTTAAAGGTGTTCCTTTTGGTGGTTATAATTTCCTTTTTATACTGTTTGGCAAATGTGGCTAATTTGATTTTGTTCTCCAGCGTGGGTGTGTGTTGCCAAATTGTTTGTAGCTTTCTTTTATGGATTCTGAGGTCTTTCAGCTGTGGTGTGAACCAATTGTTCAGGTGACAGAGTTGTTTACTTTTGCGAGTTTTGGTGGGAGCAATCAGATCTAGTGCCTTAGTCATCGTGTTGTTGTATACTTCCACAAGCAGAGTAGGGTCTGTAGTAATGTCTAGATTGTCGAGTGTGGGGAGAAGGTGAGGTAGGAGTCTTTCTGCTGTGATATCTTTTTTATTTCTGGTGGGGAGAGGCGGGGCCATGAGTATGGGTTTGGGTCGGATGAGGTCAAGTGAGGCGTTGAATACAATTAAGTAGTGGTCGGTCCAAGATTGTGGCAAAATGTTAGTGATGCTGATGTTGCAGTTGCGATCAGCAACCCAGTCTAAGGTCCTACCTTTGACGTGAGTGGGGGAGGAGACTTTTTGAGTTAAGGCATAGTCATTCAAGAGTGTAGCAACGGATAGGGCGTGTTTGTCATTACAGTCATTGAAGCCCAAGTTAAAGTCTCCCAGTAGTAGGATTTGAGCATGGTCTTTAGTGTTATTGGTTAGGATACTAGTTAGGTCATCTTCAAAAGATCCTAGTGGTCCAGGAGGTCTGTAGATGACGTGCATGGTGAGGGTGCGGCTGCACGAGAGGTGAAGTTTAGCGGTAAGGAGTTCACATGATTGGAATAGTACGTTAGTAGCTAATTTGATAGGTAGAGAGGATTTGTGGATAATGGCTAGGCCACCTCCTTTGGTGTGAGGTCTGTCAACTCTTAGTAGTTGGTAGCCATCCGGTATTGCTAGCATGATGGCTGGGCCAGCCGCCTCATGGAGCCATGTTTCGGTTATGACTAGTAGGTCTAGGTTCTCATTCGTTAAGGTGTCAGAGATCTCTGTAGCGTGGGCTACCATGGATCTAGCATTGACTAGTGAACCAGTAAGTGATAAGGTATTGGCTGGTGTAGTAGTAGGAGGTTGTTTATTTTTAGTTGGGGTGTCTCTTTGTGACGGTGTCTGGTTAGGTGTTATGAAAGGGGCAGATTTGGTGTGTTGCGAGCGTTTATTTGCAAGATCAATGTAACCTCTGTGGTTATGGTAGGATGATGGTTCGTGTAGGCTGGGTAATCTTGCCCTCAGCCTCATGTTTCTGTCTTTAGGAGGGTGTGAGGCGGCAAGTGCAAGTGCCATAGTGGTGAGGAGGCTCAGTATAAGGTGAAGTGTTTGGAGTGGGGGAGTTTTCATAGTGGTCATAGGCAGGGAAGAGTGGAGAGGCAGCTCCAGGTTTGGGCTAAAGGGTGTAGGCAGGTGGCGTGTGCAGTCTAGTGTGGTAGTCTAGGTGGGAGCAGGAGTGCTAAGACCTATGTGAGCCGGTGAGCTGGGCAGGCAGAAGTGGTGGCAAGCTGGCAGTGCAAGTTAGTTGACAAGGCAGTATTTCGCCTAAATGCGAGAGTCACAGTGCAGCCAGAAATCACATTAATAGCATAGTAAAAACCAGGGCAGTGTTTCACCTAGATGCAAGAGTCACAGTGCAGCCAGAAATCACATTAATAGCATAGTAAAAACCACGGCAGTGTTTCACCTAGATGCAAGAGTCACAGTGCAGCCAGAAATCACATTAATAGCATAGTAAAAACCAGGGCAGTTTTTCACCTAGATGCAAGAGTCACAGTGCAGCCAGAAATCACATTAATAGCATAGTAAAAACCAGGGCAGTGTTTCACCTAGATGCAAGAGTCACAGTGCAGCCAGAAATCACATTAGGGAACAATATGTAGCTAGTGCAGCTCTCAGTTAGACGTTGTTTGCAGTGTTTGTTCATGCATCAGCTGGGTATCAAAGGTTGTTAGAGGTAAATATTAAGGAGGTGATTTGCTAGAGAATATGTGGCATAATACTTGGGCTAGTGATTAATAAATCAATTACATTCTCACGGCATGTGAGTCAACATCATATGTCCTCAGTGGTAGGGTTAGGCAGCCGAGTGCAATAAGTGTCACATGTGGCCCCCGAAGACAGTTAACACTTGACATAAGGCAATCGGTAGTGACAAGGTAATGCTGAAGATTAAGTACCTGTTTGTTAGGGGTTCTGCCAGGGATACCACGCTAGCCGGCAGTGATGCAGGGTGACTAGCCGACGGCAGGATAGGCAGGGACAGGACTAGAGCCTTTGTGCACAGCCTGATAGGGATCGTTCCATGGGTGAGGCTTTATTTCTGTAGGTACAGCTTATCTGAAGAGGGCCAGGGGGTCTGGCAGACGGCACTCACGGCACCGACCAGGCACAAAACAGGTGCTGGCCTTGCCTCTCGTGGGCCTTGGAGTGAGGGGGCCGGCTTCGCCTGCCGGCGGCCAATGGGGCAAGAGGTAGGCCCGGCAGCCAATCAGCTGGCTGCTGGAGGCCTGGCTTCGGCAGATGCAGAATCTGCATTCAGGGGGCGGCCATCTTGGAAAGGCAGTGAGCCTCGGCGGTCGAAATGGCGGTGGGTGGGTTAGTTGCGGTCTTGTAGTGCAGGGCAGAGTGGAAAGCCTCCACAGTCAGCGTAGGTAAGACAGAGGCTCATGAGCAGTTGAGCGTGGGCGGGATGCAAATTTTCGGAGGATTTCGCCAGAGCAAAAGCGCTTACCGAAAGGAGGTGCGCTCATGCCTGGAGACGGCTGGTGAAGTCGTTGGTCCTCTGCTCCTGCAGGGACATGGTCCAGAGCTCCTGCTCCTCGGGTGGAAGGGGGGACTGCTCAATATGGGAACAAAATGCAGTGTGGGCGACGGCTCGTTCTGGGCGGCAGTATGCGGGGCTTACAGCGTCGTGAGAAAGGGTTGTCCCGAAGTGGATAGGTGGGATTGGGTGGATGGCTGGGTGTGGATTGCTTTGCCCCTCCAGTGGATAGCAAATCAAATGAGGGGGTGGTGAGATCACCACGAGTTCTGGCGTGAATAGCGGTCCCTGGCAGGGGCGGGTTCAGATGCAGGAGAATCGTACCTTGTGATGATTTCGATCGAGTCCGTAGAGCGCAATCCGGCGCATATCAGGCGTAGAACAGGGCCTTATCGTCGCGGGCCTTGCCGGGTGCGGGACGGCTTCTGCCTGCCGGCGGGAAGGAGGGATTTAAATCCCCGAGCGTTGCTGGGCAACGTGATGCTTCTGGTGCCGGGAGCCCGATTTATTTTTGCATTACAGATATAGGGAGAGCCTGGAATAGATATAGCACCTAAGGTAGTATTGACATTTTAATAGCATTTATCCGTCCTAGCCAAGAGATCGTAAGTGGACCCCATAGCATAAGTAAGCGACAAAGTTCTAAGAAAATGGGGGGAAAATGTACCTTATATATTGGTTGTAACATGTTGGTTAAGTACACTCCTAATAGTCTAATTATGTCCTTTGCCCAAACAAATTTGGTATCTGGAGACACCAGAGCTACTTGGGACGATATAAGGGATACATTCGATATTTCTGATTTGGCCAAATGTATTTTTAAACCTGCAACCCTACCAAATTCTTCCAATTCTCACATGACCCCTGCCAAAGTTTCAATCGGATTTGTAAACGTGATCAACATATGATTGACGTATGCCATTATTTTGTATTTATCTGCCCCAAATGGTATCCCTTGAATTTGTTCGGTCTAATTTTATTTAAAAAAGGTTCCAAGTGTATTGCGTACAAAAGAGGGGATAATGGGCATTGCTGCTTCGTCCCACGATGTAGTGTAATCGGAGTAGAAATCTGATCATTTATCAATAATCGTATCTTGGGGTCTATATAGTACACACGTATCATGTTCATGAAATGTGGGCCAAACCCCATAGCCTCTAGTGTATGAAACAGGAATGACCACTCAACTCTATCAAACGCTTTCTCAGCGTCTGAAGATAGAAAAAGCGATGGGTGTTTTTTTGGGGTCATTTTCTCAATCAAATGACAAGCCCTTCTGCTATTATCATGAGTATGTCTGTGTTTAATAAACCCTGACTGGTCCGGGTGGATTAGGGACAGTAGTATATCTACTAATCTGTTGTTTTGTGTACATTTTTGTATCAAGATTAATCAGGGCGATAGGTAGATATGATCCATATGCTGTGGGGTCTTTATTGGGTTTGGGAAAAAGAATCATTTTTGCTTCCTCCATGGAAGGAGTTGTATGTCCAGAATCTTTAAATTCATTATATAATGTTGTCAATTTTGAGGCCAATAATGATTGATACGTTTTATAAAATAAGGCTGAATATCCATCGGGGCCTGGAGCCTTATTGAGAGGGAGACTAAGAATTACCTGTGAGGTTTCTTCCATTGTTATCTCTTGTTGAAGTTGTTCACATGTCTGGGATGTGATAGCTGGAAGCTTAACTGAGCGTAGATATGTTTTTTGGGCTGTAGTATCAGGATTATCCGATTGGTACAAAGTGGATTAAAACTCTTTGAATTGTGTGAGTATCTGAGGGGTAGTTGTAACCAATTCCCCATTAGTATCTTTTACGCCAAGAATTGTATCTGATGCCTTATTTTGCCAGAGCTGTCTGGCCAATAGTCGGTCAGCTTTATTTGATTTTATATAATATTTTTGTTTTGCGTATAATAAGCCTTTTTCCACTTTTGACGTTAGCAAAAGTTGTAATCTTCCCCTTACATTTCTATATGCCTTTTTTTTAAGGGCTAACCTCCGCCTGTTTCAATTTTTTTTCATTATCTGTTTTAATTCACCTTCTAATTTAGACTCAATGGCACCCTTTTGTCAATGTTTGCGAGCATCCTCTGACATCAGTTCCCTGTGAAACGTCGCCCTAAAGGCATCCAATAGAGTGTTTATCACTATCTCATCTATATCATTTAACTCAAACATTTGTCAATCTTACCACCTAGTTTCTCTCTTACTATCAAATCTCAGAGTAAATCTGTGGGACAGACCCAGGACCATATCCCTGGTGTTGTTTTTGGAAAAAGAAGCTCCATTTCTAGAGGGGAATGATCCGACAGTGCAATCGGATGAGTCTCCATTTTTGTGATGTAGCCCAGCACTGTGGTTGATGACCAAATATAGTACATGCGTGAAAAATATTTATGAACATGAGAGTAGTGTGTATATCCTTTCTCTGTCCCTTTTAAGGCTAACCATACATCCAGAATTGCCAATTGTTCAACTTTTGAGCATAATCCTTGGGGAATGTCCGAATTGTGTTCTCACGCTTCTGTCCCTATCTGGGTTTGAAGCCATATTGAAATCTCCAAATATTAGCAGTACCCCTACCATTAATGTTTCCCCCTCCACAAATGTCTTCCTCAAAAACCCATCTTGGCCTGTATTAAGGGCATAAATTGAGGCCAGAGTTGTCTTTATTGACTCGATTTCAGCTATGATAAATATATAACGGCCTTCCTTATCCGCCTTGATGTTGATTATTTTAAATTGTACCCCAGCATTGGCTTGAATAATTGTAGGATAGTGTTGTATATAAAGTCAGGACTTGTTGTGTTGTCTTACATGGGTTTCTTGCAATGCCAATATGTCTGGCCTATATCGATTTAGAAACCCCTCTAATTTCTTACGTTTTACTGGGATGTTTATCCCCTGAATGTTAAGAGATAAACACTTGAATTCATTAGGTTTTTAATAATATGTATACATACATTGCCTAATATCTTGACATTGAACCATATTTGTTTCCTTGACCTTGTGTGGTTTCTCCCCTCCCATCTCCCCAAACTGTGTGCCCTCCTCCCACTTATAACTCTCGAACCAAAAGTCCCATATTACTCCTATCCCCCACCCTCACCCTGGTGTGACCCATAGTACCTAGAGTACCTTCCATGCTCTCTCCTTCACCGAGGATCACCACTTCCTCCCAGCTTCCCCGCGGGGTTTCCTATACCCTATTCACCTCAAATCCTCAGATTCCAAAAGGGAGTGCCCCGTCCCAGACTTTCAACTTGGTATCATGGTTGGCACAGAGCTCACACGATTCCATTCCTATCTCTTAATTAGTGTCACTTTTTAGATGTATCTTGCGGGCCTTTAAAACGAGGGTTCCATCGATTCAAACTTGATCCCTTGCATCTTGTGCTTCCTGAGTCCCCACGTGATCCTCGCTTGTTGTCGTAATAGATGAATGACCCATTTGTAGCTGACAACTCTGACCGATATCACCTTCATACCTTCATCCTCTTCAATTTTTAACAGCTCTATTCCTTCTTCACGGGAGGTGATCCTGTGCTGCCTCCCCTCCATAGAAAATGTTACTCCAAATGGGAATGTTCACCTTTATTTTATTTTTCTTGTTTGTAGCGTTTTCACCACAATTTGCATTTCCCTGCATTTTTGAAGTGAGAGTGGGAAAAGATCTTGATATAGTTGTATATTTGTGCCATTATATGTGATCGTGTCGGCTTTTCTGGCTGCCCTCAGGATTTGTTCCTTTTGTGGATAATCCCTGCATGCTACCAGCACATCCCTTGGGCGCATTCCTGGATCCGTTCTCTTTGGGTGCACCCTGTGGACCTGATCCAAATGTATCTTCTGTTCTTTGTTTCCCAATAGATCTTTGAAGATGGAAATTATTGCCTCCTTTAAATCTGGGTCTCCATCCGATTCAGGGAGATTTCTAACTCTAGTATTCACCCTACGAGACCTATTTTCTAGTACTTGACATTGAAATTCCAAATTGTGACTTGATCTCGCCAATTGTTCCAACAGTTCCTCTGATTACGTGTTGTCTTGGATCAATTCTTGTATTGCTCTTTTGTTTGCATCTGGGTATTCCCCAGATCTGTTAGATCTTTCCTGACATCTGTTTTATTGATGATGTAAATGTTGTAAACTGAGTCTGAAATGTCGCTGTGAATGTACTCTGAAAGTCTTGGAAGCTCTTTTCAATATCTTCCTTGGTACTGCCATTCTTCACCTCCACTCCTCAGATTCCAAGAGGGAGTGCCCCATCCCAGGCTTTCAATTTGGTATCATGGCTCACACAATTCCCTTCCTTTCTCTTAATTAGTGTCACTTTGTATTTTGAGGGCCTTTATGACGAAGATTCCATCGATTACAGGTTGATTCCTTGCTTCTTGTGCTTCCTGAGTCCCCACATGATCCTTTGCTTGTTGTCGCAAGAGATGAATGACCCATTTGGAGCTGACGATTCTGACCATTATCACCTTCATCCTCTTCAATTTTTAACAGCTCTATTCTTTCTTCACGGGAGGTGATCCTGTGCTTGCCTCCACTCAATAGCAAAAGTTACTCCAAATGGGAATGTGCACCTATATTTTATTTTTCTTGTTTGTAGCGTTTTCACCACAGTTTGCATTTCCCTGCTTTTTTTAAGTGTGAGTGGGGAAAGGTCTTGATATAGTTGTATATTTGAGCCGTTATATGTGATTGGGTCGGCTTATCTGGCTGCCCTCAGGATTTGTTCCTTTTGTGGATAATTCCCTCACGCTGCCAGCACATCCCTTGGGCACATTCCTGGATCCATTCTCTTCGGGCCCAGCCTGTGGACTGTGGACCTGATCCAAAGGTATCTTCTCTTCTTCTTTCTTTCCCAATAGATCTTTGAAGAAGGAAATTATTGCCTCCTTTTAATCTGGTTCTCCATCCGATTCAGGGAGATTTCTAACTCTAATGTTCGCCCTACAAAACCTATTATCTAGATTTTCACATTGAAGTTCCAATTGTGATTTGATCTCGCCAATTGTTCCAACAGCTCCTCTGATTGCATGTTGTCTTGGATGAATTCTGTTTTATCTCTGATGTAAATGTTGTAAACTGAGTCTGAAATGTCTCTGTGAATGTACTCTGAAAGTCTTGGAAGCGCTTTTCAAAATCTTCCTTAGTACCTGCCATTGCCATTGAAACGTCTGTAGCTCGAGTGGGGGTACATGATTGTTGAACTCTGGAGGTTCTAGCACAGATATCTTGTAGTGGACTTTCCTTAGTTATTTGGCGAGTGGAGCGGCCGGCCAATGCAGCCTTCTTTTAAGTTCCCGGCATGGGGCACTTTCCTCTGGCAATCAACCATTTGGTAAAATTACAGCTGTTCCTATGGGGATGAGTGTTGACACAGGGCTGTTGCGAGTATTGTTAATGTTCAGCGTTATGTAATAGTCAGTACGATATGGTTGCCGCTCGATCCGGTTCAGCCAGTGTGTTGCACGCTTTGCCAGTAGAGTTTGCACGATCACTGTAAATAAAGTTGCAATGTGTTGGGAAAGGTTGCTAGAGAGGGCACGTGTCTATGCAGTGTTCTTCACAGTACAGTACTCCATGTATCAATAATAGTCAGAGAATCAACTACGGCTACTTCCTTGACCTTTGTTGTTTGCATCCATCCTAGCCAAAATAATGGACTTCCGTGAAGAATGGTTTTAGAAGACCTTATGTCCAGTGTAGGGTAACTATTAGTTCAATAATTGGTGTGTCCTTGTTGGATCATATGTTGTGTGTCGCTGGTGATGTTGGTTCAATGAGGATTACACATAGTGTAGCTCCGTATGTCAGTACCTTTATAAATTGTAATGTCCAGTGCGGCAAGGTGCATTTGGTATTAAAATTCCTGCACCAAGCGAGTGGCTTGCACCCCTATAGGAAATCAAAGAGCGTGTATGCTGATGTCGATCCCACAGATGTTATTGAGTGATGCGTGTCAGGTAGAATTATATTTATTCATATTCTTAAAAGGCGCCTTATCAGTTTATGCCAATATAAATATCATTAGAGGTGAGGGCAGTAACATGTTTTGCTTTAAATGTCTCTGTGACCACCTGGTCTGCCCACACAACCTCCAAGATAAGGCTTTTCAGCTTCCCCAACTAGTACTGTACATTTTTCATCTTTGCTGTGCCCTGATTATACCCAGTCGGTGTTCCATGAGTCTGCACTATATCTATAACAAGACAGCACCCCAATGCATTTATTTCAAAGCAACCGCAGCTTCAATCACGGATGACCTGTGGCCTCTGAATGTACCCCTCAGCTAATAATCCTAACGTAAAATCTCGAGTGGCACCGGGCAGCCGGTATGTTTCATTGTCCTTTGAATGTTCGTTGTTGTAACACTAATGGAGCGCATAATCATTAAATGGTTTTTCAATGTGTATTGTGTTGGGGGAGGACAGGATTTACTTCTTTATGCGCTTGTATCCCGTGCAGCACGCAGAACACAATGAGTGTCACCACCTATGTCTCGCTGGCAATCAGGAATGCAAAAAGGTGCAGCAGCTCGCGACCCCTCTGACTTCGTCCCTTTACTCCGGGGATGCTGCAAATTGCCCAACAAGTGAGCCGTGTTCTCAACTCACATGCATCTGCAGTACCCGAGGTCTCTCAAGCTAAATCTCGTGCGTGGCCAGTCCACATAGCTTGCGCTCCGCTAGTGTTCCGAAATCCAAAATCTACTAGGTGGCGGTGGGGGAGACCCAGACCTCAATGAGATCTCTCCATGTTTGTGAAGGAAAGGAAGCAACTAGCCTTTATCAGTTTGATGTGCCGTTAGTAACATTTCTGGGGACGCGGACCGCCTGCACATGTCTCTTGTGCATGGCGGCCACCTTGGAATCTGCATTAGGGACTTTAACCCATTTTCAAGTTGTGTTTTGGAAGATTTCCGACGGTAGGCAGGTAATCCAGAGGGTAGATGGATAACCTTTGGATTTGAAACAGAAATAGAGATGTGATTAGCTATATTAACCATTTCAATACTTTGGTTTTAGAGTGTGGGTTGCCTGAGGAAAAAAGATAATTTATTTTCTATGAGCGGTTAGGGTAGAACTGAATAATGCCTTTGCCACAGTGGCAGAAAGACCAGATGCAAATGATATATTTAGTGATACAGTTAGATTTCAGATTGGGTGATCTGCAGGGTGAGAGTAGGGGGCTTGCCTGAGTATGGTCCTGCAATAAGGCAGACAGATTCAAGGGAGAAATTGTGAATAGAGAAATCAGACAACATCCACCTTTAAGAAAAAAGGAGAAAGAGAAATACAGAAGGAATAACCTGTGTCTGTATTGTGGCATGGACGAGCACTTTCTGGGAGATTTTCCATGTTGCCCTGGAAATTGTTATCCATCTCAAAGTAGGAGTCAACAAGTAGCAAAAACTCTTCAGGTGGCTGCAACTCATCTTACATGAAATGCATCCTTTTTTTTTATCATTAAAAATTGAATGGAGGGGGTCCTGTTATGCTTGACATGGGAGCCACAAAGATTTTTAAAGTAGCGTAGTTGTAACAGCCATCGAAATTCCACTTACCCCCGGGGTTTGGAAAGAACAGGCAAGGGTAGTAGATGGGACACAGTTAATGACGTGGACCATCACCCACAAAACATTTTCCCTGGAGCACAGGGGAAGATAAGTGTTTGAATTGGTTGATGCTCCTCAGCTGAAGATTCTTCTGGGAATTCCTTGGCCTCCACTACACAATTCCTGTATAGATTAGGGAAACTGGCCAGTGATGTTCTGATCCACATTCTGCTTAGAAAATTGCCTGACGTTAAGTCCCACAGGCATTCAACAACTGTGCACAGGGGCTAGAAATGTGTCTTTCGGCAGGAGACACAACACAACATTCTATTGGAGTGGTAGATGGAGATCTGCCTGCTTGTTATCAGGAATTTAGAAACATATTTAATGGAATGGAGGCTGAAGACATCCCTTTGCCAAGATCTTATGACTTTAAAATTTGAATTGGAACAGAGGGCACCAAATGTTTTTTCTTAGACACTCACAGTCTCCAGCAGCGCCACTTCTGTTTTTCATACCGACGAAAGATGGAACACTTTGCACATGTATAGACTAACAAGCTCTGAAAAACATAGCCAGCAAGAATAGTTATCTTCGTCCTCTGATATGAGTCATGCTTTATGAAATCCACGGAGCGATGATCTGCATGAAATTGTATCTCCATGGAGCTTATCACCTGAGTGAAGGTGGTGAATAAAAAACTGCCTTTCAAACTCAGTTTGGTCTCTACGAATACCAGGTGTAATGCTCAATCTGCATTTCAGTTTTTTATCAATGAGGTTCTCAGGGAATTCCTGGATGTTTTTATAGTTGTGTACATTGACAAAATTTAAATTTACCCCTATAATATTGAAGGACATCGGGGGCATGTCAAGCAGGTTTTGCAAAGACTTTGTAATAATCATCTGTTTGCTGAACTGGAAAAAGTTAATTTCAGATGGAGGAGGTTGCGCTTCTGGGGTTTGTGATTTCCCCACAAGGCTTAGAGATGGAGTTGTGCAAAGTTCAAGCTGTTAGGATTTGACTAACTCCCACATGTTTAAATTTGTGAAAGATATACATAGCTTAACAGGATTTGCAAACATGTATCATTGATTTATTCAGGGGTTCTCCAAACTGGTTTCGCTGATCATGAAGTTGCTGAAAAGGGAGAATTTTTTGGCCCCCCAGAAGAATACCACTCAATGCAGAGGCTGAAAGACCTATACTTTTGCAGCCAGTCGTGAGTTGGCTGTTTTTTGATGAGGTTGATGCTTAAAATCTTGAGGTGGGGCTGTTTCTATCTCAGCGTCATCCAGAGTCAGGTCAGCAACATCCAGTGGCTTATTTTTTCAAGAATGAAACGCCACTATGATGAACCATACTATCTCAGGTTGAGAAGTGGTTGCCATTAAGGTGGCCTTCGAAGAATGGCAGACTTTTTGCTGGGGGCTCGGCATATTGTGACCATTTTGACTGATCATCGGAATTTGTTGTTACTGATGTTTGTCCAGACTTTGGACCTCATTATAAATTGGGTGGTATCTCGGCAGTAAATCTGCTGAGATACCACTAAACTGTGTATTACCGTTACTGCCACTTGATCTGGCAGTACTACCACTGGATTACATGTAGTGGTAGTTGGTGTTAGTCCCCATTAATTGGAGTCCATAATACTCCATTTGTGATTATTCCAATGAAGGGATCAGTCACTGGCACCAGTTTTCCACAGGGTTTCTAGCAGAATGTGGTTTGATTTCATGGTTGTCCTATACAGTTAATACCAGATCTGGAAAACTCAGTTTGTTTTAAAGTTTTGGCAGCCTTTAAGTAAGATTTTGGGCATAGAAGTCCATTTATCATCATGCTACTATGCTCAGTCGAATGATCAAACGAAAAAGAGTAAATTAAGAACCAGAGAAGTATTGCAGATATTTATTTTTTATTTACGAGTTTCAATCACTGATGTGATTTTTACAAGTTAGTTGTAAGATCAAAATCAAAACAAAAAAGCCAAAAAAAGATGATGATGAAAGAAGAAGACGACAAAAGAAACTCAAAAAGGGAGAAAAATAGGGGAAAATAAGAAAGAAACAAACACAGGGCGGAAGCTAAAAGAAGAAAGTAGAAGAAGAGAAAGAGTAACATGTAAATAACCAGTACATAAGGTATCAGTAGATCAAAAATTAGAGTGCAAGGGAGCACCCTTCAAAGATCAGTGGATTTTAAGTGTCTGGTAAGAGCACCGTTACTTTGTCCTTGAAAATTAGGTCCAACATTTTGGTAGCCGCTATTAACCAGGACGGTCGAACGCCCCCTATTAATCGTTCCCACCAAAGAGCTTCTTCTGTCAAGTAGGCTTTCTCCAAATGATGAAGCAGATATGGAGTTCTGCATAGATGTGTGCCTGGACATGATAACAGGCGATGCCGCAGTGTTTCGATGGTTTCATTAGAGTTACAAAAACGGCAGGTGTTGGTCGTCAAAAGGCCTCTAATTTGTCGGATCTCATTTGTGGGGAGTAGATTCAGCCTAGCACGGAGGAGTGTCGATCGTGTTTTTCTGCTTGGATGCTTTATGAGAAATGGTTGAACTTCGTTCAATTTTCTGGTTGATGTAGGCAGATGCTGGGTCAGTTTGTAAACAGATGCCTTCTCTAACGTATTGATCCAGTCTGTTTCATCCAGGCGTTTTTTAGTTTTAGTCAGATTAAGAACCAATTCTTCAATGTTACTGCCACAGTCTTCTAGGATTGATTTGCATCTATTCTCCCAGGTAGCCAGCATTTTACACTTTCCTGCATTCATCTCTTCTTGGACCATGACGAAAATCATCGGCGAGGAAGGATCCTTAAGCTTACAATATAGCATGATAGATGCTCTGGTTACTGTTACAATCAAGGACGAGAGTGAAAGTTCACGTCGAATCAGTGCTATAGGTGTAGAAGACACAAGGTTGAGGGCTGATCGCCAAAAGAGATCTCCAGTCTCGGCCATAACAGATCAGGAAGACATGGCATAGCATCAGCTCCGTAAGTGATTGACGGTATCACTTTCCCCCGATAGAACTTAAGTAGGGGCATAAATGAGAAGCAAACATATTTCCTGTCTAGGATTTTGGCCTGTGAAATGAGGTTTTTCATTTTGCAAGTAGATGTGATTGCATTGCTACGTCTTTACATGAGGAGTCAATCAAGACCCCGAGATGTTTAAATTCTGTGACTTGTTCGACTTTTTCTCCTCCCAAAAACCATGAGTGATTGCCTTTTCTTCTGTTCTTTTTTTCAAACACCATAATCTTCGTTTTTCGTTTATTGACTTCCAGGTCGTTAACTTCAGTGTATTTAGTTAAAGCGGCTAGCTGACGTTGTAAGCCAATAGGAGTCTGGTCCAGTTGGATAAGGTCATCGGCATAAAGGATTCTCTGCACTTTTGCAGATATTATCATTTTATCTTTGTACTGTGAGTAGTTTTGTGGCTTTGATGTGGCTAGCAAAATTCAGTTATAACAATTCCCTAAATAATTTGATTGCTACGTCTCCATTCTATTGTAAGCCAGGATAACACCAGAGATTTTTGCAGGAGGTAATTGCCAGAGGATTCTTAGAGTCCCAATATAGATAGAAGGTTACAGGCCATGAGGGAGAATCTACAAACGGTGGTGCAAGCCCTAAAGCAATGTAAGGTGTCCTATAAGAGGTTTGCAGACAGATCTCAGTGACTGGCTCCCCAGTACAAAATTGGGGTATGTAAGTGATTTCAATCCGGCACTTCACGTAAGTCACACTGAACCAGGAATCAGGCTGGTTTGCAAAGTTAAAATATTTATTTATATATTCACAATATAATCACACTATTTACAATGGGGATACAATAATCACTAATGCGGTGATGTCACACTAAGCAATCTCTTTAATCACGAGGAGTAATAATGAGCAAAAACAATGCAGCACAGCAATAATACTTTTGTGGGTGTGTGTTCAAATCAATAGCAATGTAGTTACTCTTTCCCCCTGCACACTCCTCAACCCCCCAATATGCTATGTAGAGAGATAGGAGGAGAGAGAACAGGTTTAAGGAATGCAGAATTCAAGCAAATGTATCAATCCCAATTTCCCCCCCAGCAAACACAAGAGAGAAACACAACTGATTGGCAAACTGTCCAATGGTTTTAAAGTTGTCTTAGAATGGAATGGGTAAAACACTAAATATGGCTTAAATCACTGAAATTGTTTAAATTCTAATGGGATCCGCTTTATCTGGTTGCAGACAAGCACTAGCAATATTTTGATACTAATAAGCAATGCAAAGACTTAAATTGAGGTCGGGTGCAATTAAAAGCTGTTTTACACGCTATAGAAATTTCCTAAGAAAAGATTTGCGGCAAACTTTTTTGCGCATGGTAAACGCAATCACAGGAGAACTATAGGGAGATATTATGGGTTCTATGGAAATTGTGGATGTTAGCTATAAGCAGACATTTAAATTGTGTTTCTAGGATAAACATTGAAGAAGTTATGGACATTTTACTGGAGGTCGTTTTTTTTCAAATATGCGCCAAAATGAGACAACAGGGATGCACTTTCAAAGACAAACAGGATTTCTTTACACAAAAATATAAATAAATAAATAAAAAGGGTTTGACTATGAAGAAGCAAATACTACATGGAAGCACAGCCACCATACCAGGGCGTCTCTGGATCAAGTTTGCCTGCCGAGGAGCTTGCCTTCTTCAGATGAAATATATCAGCGCAAAGATATGTTAAACAATACTAGTACAGAAGGAACATACTAGGGATAAGATAAAGAGTTCAGGCAATTAAAAATGTCTAACAATGCAGTTCTGAAAGATAGGATGGATTTGGATAGGGATTGCTATGGACAGTACATAGGCTAGTGACAGTCCTATAGTATGGATACTCACTATATAGGTTTGAACAGAACCGTCAGGAATTCTGGTCCGTCAAGATCAGGGATTCTGCTCAGAAATTCTGCTGGTCACACCGGACTGGAAAGGCTGCTGGGACAGCAAGGCACTCTGGTCTGCACGGCTCTGGTCACAGCTATCTGGTCACAGCGCGCCACAACTGGATTGGTCTTTTGATTCTGGTAATAATTCTTTAGCAGGAAAGCAGTTACAGCACAGCCCGGCTGTTCTTTGTTCACCTTTTAGTTTTGTGGGATGAATTCTGGTTTCTGGAATTTTAAGGCCAAGCTGAGAATGGTTCAGCTATAGAATGGGCCTTTCTGCTTGCCAAGTTTCTGGAGGCTGGAGCAAGGAAGAGGTCTGGTCCTCTCGCAGGGTGCTCTGCCAGCAATCAGTTGGTGGGTGAATCTGTGTGTCTTTTCTAGGTCCTCAGCTGTCTCTGTTTATGCATTTGCTAAAGGGGTTTGTGTGCTGAATTATCCTAAGCGTGCCCCCTAGGCTGGCTATAGGCTAGAGTCTCCCCTCTCCCTTGATTGGAGGAGAAAACAGGGTGTCTGTCATGATGCCTACCTCCAAGGGGCCCGACAGGGCCCGGCACCCTCAGAGGCAGGCAACATGTATACTAGGGAAGTCCCACCCACCCCAGATAGGGGCTCTTTGGACTCAGACCTTGCGCCGTTGGTGTCAGGCTCATAAGGGATAACAGTCCTGGCACCATCGACGCCAGGCTCATACAAGATATGGAAGGAATATTGTTTGGTGCAAACTTACCTGGCAGACCATGCTGCAATTTCCTTACCTGGCAGATCATTCTACAACTTCCAGATGAAAAAGGAACTACTTAACCACACAGGAGTGGCTGGTGGCAGGATACATACCTTCCGTGGAAGGATACATACCTGGGACTACTTGAAAGGCTATTTAAGCCACGCCCAGACAGCAAACCACGCTTTGCGTTGTTCTGCTCATAGCAGCTGGACGCTCACCGTGCCTGCTCCTGCTCCAGTCCTCGACCACGCCTGCCAGCATCCTGGAAACACCTAAGGATAGAAAAGGGAAGAAGAAACAGGTGAAAACAAACCTTACCTGTTAAAGCTGCATTCCGGATTCAGCGCACCAACGTTCCTGCAAAAAGACATCATTTTAAAAACTCACCGCGTCGCATACATCTCGGCGCACTTCTCTTACCTGCAGGTGGCGCCTTCAGCTCTGCGACGCCCATCCGGATCTCCTGCAGCATTCCAGCACTTACGGGGAGATGAAGAGAAGAAAGCAAGATGAGAAGGGGAAAATAACCAAGAAGCACTTACCCGCCAAGCTAATTCTTCTTACCTTCGGGTCGATGCCATTCCTTGGGCATTTCAGCACCCCGGCCCCTATGGGTAAAAAGCAAACATCACATTAGTCAATGCAAGAACCGTAGCAAACAAACTATTTTAAACTCACCAGCTTACAGGTCGGACTCAGCATCTGCTTCGTACCGGCTCCATTTCTTCGGCATTCTCGAACTCCGGCCCCTAAGGAAAAAGAGTCAGGAAAAGACAGTAGTGGGCCTACACCAAAACTCACCTGAAATCAGGTTTTCGACGGAAGCCGCCCTCAGCCCGGAGTCTTCCATTACCTGCAAAAGAGAAGAGGAACAGTTTAGACTCAAGCTTGCCATAAACATTTACGGTACTTACCGGAACAGACAAGCGAACTCGAACTTACTATCCAGTGACGTAACTGGATCCCAACGCGCCCCCGCATCAGAAGCAGGATGGAGAGCTCGCCTTTTCAATCCCTAAGGTGAGTCTCCACAGGGAATTACGGAAGGGTTGCAAGGAGGGTGAGAAGGGGAACGGGAGATCAACACAAAACCCGCAGAGTATTAACCCTTCCTTTTCGCTCACAGAAGGGTATTCATCTGAGCCAGACAAGCCGGATTTGGGAACCCAGCCCACTCCATCTTCAGGGTGCTGAACATCTCCTTCGAAGAGGCCACTGCCGTCCAGACCACGCCCGTGCCTCCGTTGGAACCAGGTGAGCGTTACAGTGTCACCATGATGATGTGGGTTTATGAGTCAGGGAATCCTCCCCTTAATTTTGAACATGAATTCTACTTTTAGTATAATACATATTTACAATTTTGCAAACTTTATAACAATAACATATCTAGATCACATATTTTGTGGAGCAAATGCTCTTACAATCCCCGTCGTTGTAGGATCTTGTGTCAGCTTTTGACAGAATTCTGCCCTTTTGGGCCGGAGCACAATATCTAGTTTATCCAAAAATGTGTACAACTGTGCACATTGCATATGGGCATAAGCGTGTGAAGTTTCATGCTTTTGACATAAATACATTTGCTGCAAAACCATAATTTTTACATTTACTTCCTAGAACACAGCACACAGTTCTGGCTCCTCTTAAAATGTGCAGCCAAAAATTAGGTTCAGAAGTCCGGGGTTTACATATTTTTTACAATTGTGCTCAGTAAATTATCAGTCTTTTTAGAAATGTGCTTTTTGTCCATTGTGAATCAACAAAAGGTTGTCTGTCCCCGCCTCCTTCTCCTTCTTGCAGCTCAGAAGCAATCTCCACCCCCTTCCTTCTGGTAGAGGCCATTTATGATCCTTCCTGATTAGCATCTCCTTGCCTTGGAGGAAGTCCATTGTGCTCTCCCCACAGCAGCCCAATTTCCCCTCCCCTCTTAATCATCACCTCAGTGTGAGTTCATGGTCTAGAGAGCAGAAGGGAGGTGCCTGGCCCTGTGGGGGAAGTTGTTCTACTGGTTTTGGCTTGGAGTCAGGCTTAATTTAAATAATTTTGTTACATTTTTCTTTGGTTTAAATAAACTTGTAATTTTAAAACAAGCAGCTAGAACACTGATTCCAGACTCTAAACCATGAAGTTTAAATAGTTACAACCTAGGTTACTCTTGATAACAGGTCACTTAGATTTGAGACATTAGATTTCAATGGTACAAGTTTACAGTTTTAATGCAGGCTTTTGAAACAGTCATTCAGGTGGCCGCTGGTACTGCGCCCAGATTTTGACAGATACCACAGGCAGGCAAACTCGTGCTGTGGGTGTTTTGATGACCAATTCAGCTTTCCAGGATATTGCAATTTCACAATGATTTCTTGAATTCAGTAAAATGTGACACTCAGCAAGACGATTGGATGTTTGTGGGGGTTTTGGACCAGCATTCTGTATTTTCAGCAACCAAGAAAAGATTTAAAAACAAGATTTCGGATTTCTTTCAGCAAGCACTGCTTTTCATGCAGGCTCCATTTTTCCTTGTTGTGAAGCCCAGTGATATGTTTTAGGGGTGCGCTCTCCATTCCACCACTGCCAACATGCATGGTAGATTTGGCAGCCATCTTTTTGTGCTTTGTAGAGTGCAATTTCCACAGGTTTTGGCGCGCATAAGGGTTTTGCAGCCATTTTGATGATTCTGGTACCACCAGGACACAGTGATGCCGCAGGGCAGAGCATAAAAGGGTTAATACATCCCACAGGTAATAGTATGGCTTTTCACGCATCATATTAGATCGAAGAGGAGGAATTTCGCAATCCAACTGGGCTTTTTAAAATAGAAAAGGTAATTTCCGCTGTAGCGTGAAATTGAAGTTACCTTCAAATTTAAAGATACACCCAACTTTTAAAGTAAGTTTATTGAAACCCTGTGTGGAAGGACAAGATTAGCAAAGAATCCACCCCCAGTAATTGTTGACAGAAGAGTTTGAGGTACAAGCAATTTTGGATTCTAGACTCTTTAGAGGAGGTCTTCAGTATTTGATTGACTGGCAGGGGTTTGGCCCAGAGGAACTGTCCTAGCAATTTTGTAAAGACGTTTCTGTCCCTAAACTAGCATCCCAGTTTCACCAAACAAATCTCAGTAAGCCTGGCCCTGGGACACACCCTAACGGGGCTACTGTAAGGGTCAAGTGGATATTTTATTACTGGTTTGGATGAGGGAGTTCAGGGTTAACGGGAATACTGATTGAGGATATTTTCCTTAACAGAACTTGTTTTCGGAAAGTATTTGCTCTGAAACACTTGTGTACTAGCGTTATAGAAATAAAATATCAATTCAATTCAATTGAAGATGGCAGGGACCACCTGAAATTGAATTAGAGGTAAAGGACATTTTCCCTTGTCGACTTTGTTCACTGCGCTGCCCGCGCATGTTATTATGTGTGCCGATCTGCACTCTAACTCTCTTCTGCTCATGCTCTTGACACTCTTCTCCATGCTCCCTGCACCACAGGAGCAATCTCCAATGTTGCACAGCACTCTCAGCGCAGTTTTAATTACCTTCCACTCTCACCACACTATACACTGTCACCGCGCTCCCTGCACTATATACAAGTTGTCACTGCGCACCGTGCGATATAATTAAATACACAGCTGTCACCGCTCTCCCTGGCTGTATTTTTTTTTAACTATATCGGATCTTCACTTCTCTTTTACATAAAAACATTGTTTTTACAACAAGTGCTGTGCCTCCAACTTTGTTGAAACATAGGCAACTATTTATATATTAATGCTCGTCTACAGCAGTAGTATTAACAAAAAAGTAGTGGAACTATGTTCCCTCTTCCCCACCCCCTTTTCCGCCCACTGCCCCCATACTCACTGTCACCTCCCGCCCCAATTCAAACCCCATACATGGGTCCTTCCTTCCCTCCAATCCACCCTGCATCATTGTGTTTTACAACAGTTCTAGTAAAACTGAAGATAACACAAGGCAAGTAAATGGATTTAAATGACCACCGTTAGTGTCTCATTGTCACCATTAGTATGCACCTTGTATGGGAGGATAGGTCTACAGGACCCCCTCCCTGTCGTGCCCCGCTTCCAGGAGGTTCGTGGCTCGTCAGAGGACCCCCATGCACCTGTGCTCAGGTGGCAGGGTGGCTGTTGATCGACACACAGGCTAATCGGCTTGTACTGTAGCGTGCTATAAACGCCATTTTTGAAAGCTTTGGGACTCCATTTTAGATAGAAACGATCAAAGCCCCAATGAAACAGCCTGTCTGCGAAAGCTGCAGCTTGGCTCCCGCTCACTGCGCGCAGGGAGTCATGAACTCCCCCTGCGCCTCCACCCCATGGCAGATCCGCTGTAGGCCCGTTCTCACGATCAACCAGAAAGAAACGAGTATCAGAACAAACACTGTATCATTCACCTTCTGCAGTACATCACTGTCCCTGAAGTGACCTGACTCGCGGTTCAAGTCTGAAAAATAACAAGAACCAACCCAATTGAACAGACCTCGACCCGGCATCTAACCCCTAACATTTCAAATATATGGTGTCAATACCCTCCCTGTATAAACCCCTGCCCACGTCCCCCAAATGAAGGGTTAACCGTATACTAAAGGCTAACGATTCACAGAGTTGTTGTGTAAATTATGACATGGGTGTTGTGAAAGGGATAAAAGCTTATAGTACTGATAAAGCGAGAATGATCTCAGCCCATTGTAAGAGACTGTGTGCCTTGAAGACTCAATGAAAGGGCTTGATAGAGCCCACATAGTGCTAACTAATGATTTCTGCTAATGTACAAAGGAAGGCGGAAAAGCATTACTGTGAGTACTCATGCGTCATACAGTGGGACACGTTTAAGCGTTATGGACAAGAATGCAAATGTACAATCACATATGAACGTATTGCTTCCATGCTCCTGCGTACACAACCCAACCTGATGCTACCTCATGTGTTATCCATCTGTTGCCTTATGTAAATACCACAATGGGCCTCATTACGACCCTGGCGGTAAGGGGTTAACGCCAGCGTTAGCTGCGCCGACCCCTTACCGCCAATTACGAGGTCCCCTAGCGCCATGGTGCTTTTAACACCTGCTTTTAGCGGGTGTTAAAATCCATGGCGCTAAGGGACCATGGAGTTAATTACGCCACCGTAATTTACGGTGGCGTAATTAACGCCTTCCCCACTCCCATTATGCCCTATGGGGCAAAAATGGGAATGGGGAAGGGTAAATGGGGATTGGGGACTTACCGCCCCGCCAAGGTCGGAATGGGGCGGTAAGTCCGCCAACCACCATGGCGTAAACGTAGTTTACGCCATGGTGGTAAAGTCACGGCCCAGGCGGTAACTTACCGCCTGGGTCGTAATGAGGCCCAATGTATTTCACTAATGTTATGTGATATATGTGACACTGCCCGATTCTCATAGTCGCATATGAAGTAGTACGTGAACGTTTAAGCAATAGAAATGTGTAATCATCCTAATGTTATTAACTTTATTAACTGTCCTCTCGTATGGTATAGTGTGCAGCCCAGGCACAGAGAATTGCGCATAGCCACAAGGCCATCTCCCCCTCCTCCCGCCAAGGCCCGCCAGGGTTTGCTGGTGCGCGGGCAGCACAGCGTCACCTCCCCTCATTCTGTTGGACCCGCTTCAAGTATTCATCTCCCCCATATCCGAGGCCGCCATGATTGGCCAAATTAATTATTTACAACCTGGTCTTAAACCACACCGCCTCAAGGGGCCAGAGGTGCACCCTCGCCGATCCAGTAGTACTCCAGTTCACCCCAAGTTAATGGGCCTTTGAGATAGGTATTCAACCCTATACATATCATAAAGTAATTCCTCACTACATCTAACAGAACGGAATGACAAGGCATCTCACCTTGTGCCCTCAGACCAAACACCCAGGTTTATGACACCCGGTCAACAGGTCAAAAGTAACAGTGCACTGATGCATTGGTGAGGCTTCACATTGCATGTTGTTTTTCCGGTCTCCTATTGTTTCTTAGAATAACATATTGTAGGATTTACAGGACAACTGGAATCGTCTAAAGGATGAGTGTTTGTGTGTGTGGCCACAAGGGCAAAATGTTAGTGCAGCCATCAATCATCGACACTGACCAAGCCTGGCCTGGCAGCTCCACCCCGATGAGCCCAGCGGACCCATCCACCCCACGTTGGCACCACGCGGATGTCCACGAATCCTGGAGCGGCTCATCACTACCTCACCTATAGCTTAGCCGACGCCACCCAATCCCTGAGACTATGTGCCCCCTATGGCGTGTAGGATTTGTGACGTGGTTTTGGAATAAATATGACTGTCTTTGCTATTGTCAGACAGAGCGCTCTCAGAGCTTGCAGAGTCCTTTGCATTTTGATTAGATAAAAACCCTTTACATTCATCCGCACTTGGTCTTGGTCTCATTCCCTCCTGGGGTGTGTCCTTTATTGCCTCTCATTGCGGGGAGGATACTGCCTTTTGGGGACGCTTGCTTTCAGTGGTGACACCGAAGGCGTGATAGATTCTTTTATCGTCCCCTCTGACACGAGAAATTCTGGGCGGCAGTGGAGACGCACGGTGCGCCCGCTCAAGAGAGCTGCCTGCCTACGGCAACTGGTACGCTTAGACATGCGCACGCAGTAGGCCGAAGGGTACGGGTCCCGCTTCAAAAAACAACCTTTAGTGCCGCTCGCCGAAGCCGGGGGTTCGGCCATTGAGTGTGAGGCAGCGCCACCTGGACGGACCCAGTCACGTGGCACGGGCATGTGAGTATTAAGTGTGAGTGATTATAAAAGGTGAAGGGAAGGGAGCCAGATTATACGAGGTCAGTTAATGGGTACTTTCAACTATTAACGCTATTTATATTTACTTTTACTTTCTCTGCATATGGCCATTAGGACAAAAAGGTGAAAGAAGGGGAGATAAAGACGGGAACCTAGCTCTGCAAGGGGGTAGAAGGCGGCGCCACATTGTGCTATCTCAACTAGTACTGGGAATAAGTGAACAGTGGAGAATAAAATAAAGGTGTCCGAGAATAGGGAGACACGGTGTATACGTTAGAAACTGCTATTTTCTTTCTTCTTCTTCTTCAGTCGGAGTACCTCGATGATGAACAAAGTGTAAAAACCCTCAGAGGTTCAGGGACAAAGAATGCGCAAGGGTAAGGGGGTCTTGTCGGGGAGATAAGTGCAGGGCAAGGAAAGGGGGGGGGGTAAATGTTATGTGTTGTATGTTAAAAGTATGTTAAATGTCTGTCCCATATTGCACATGCTAAATTACCAGTGTTTCAAAGAATTGTAAGGAGATGATGTTGTATTAATGATATCACATAGTTCTGTGGTATTGTCATAGTAAGTGTGACCCGGCAAGATGTGAAGATAGTAATATTGTGAGCAATCTTTCTTTATATGTTTTAAAGAACTGGCAAAGATAAGGTATACACACACACACACACACACACACTCACACATAAGCCATAGTGACAGACACAAAATAGTACAACAAGGTGAGTGCTGAGAGTACAATATGGGGGCGGAAACACCCCTGGCCCACATTTGTAAAAATGTACCTGGTTATGCAGAATGTATAAAAAAGTACCATGACCAGTGGGTCACAGAATTAAAAGGAGAAGGATTACCTCAGGTGTAGCCAGAAGGGGGATCATTTGATAAAAGTGTCTTGCATATGGTAGCCACGTGTATATTCATAAAATACAAAGGAAAACAGGTTCATAATAGAAGAGAAATATTAGATTTATGGAGGCTGTTTGAAGAAGTGCCTCCAATCAAAAAGAAAGAGACAGTACCTGATCAGCCTACTACCAGGGACACTCCCCTAACCGCACATGAAAATGGAAGGGAGGATACAGGAAAGAAGGATCAATAGAGGTAAAACGATTGTACCCCCTCCTAAACAAACCAGTGCCAGCAGAAGGATATAGTGATCCCACATATGTGCCCTCCGTAGCCCCCACAGGCACCCCACGACCAACTGCACCGCCACTATATGAGTGCCCCAGACAGCGTGGACAGGTAAGCACACCAGCAGTAGATATTGAAAAGTTAACAGAGGACCTAGACTCTAGGCTCTCAATGGCTAGAGATGAGTTATCTAGAATAAGAGATATATGTGAACAGAGTGGAACACGTGTCGCAAGAACAGAACAAACACCTAGGGCACAGACACTCGATAAATCATCTGAAGAAGGGTGGAAGAAGGAGGAAATACTATTTAGAATTCAGGAAGAACCAACTCGAATAATAGGACTAGGGCCACAGAAAATGGAAGAAAACACAGGTGAAGAGGGAATGGCTACCGGGGGTATGGAAGAACTGTGGTGTGATATTGAGGATGAGGAACAGGAAAGTGGGAGGTTGGGTGTGACAACAGGGGGAAGATCAGGTAGAGGAGACGAGACACCCTTGGGGAGGAGCATGGAAGAGGAGTGAACGGAAAGGTTAAGGAATAGAATGGGAAGAATGGTAACGTTAGGGAGGAAAGGATTGAAGGTGAGTACTAGAAAACTGACAAAGAGCAAACTGCAACTCCCGTTGATACATAGGGGAGGTGGGAGACCAAATGACATACCCTGGGCCCAGATGGACAAAGCTAACTTGTTGAAGTCCTTGCCCCTGCTCTCAGGAGGGGCAAGTAAGTGGATATATGCATTTGAAAAGCATACTACGGGAGTGCCATTAGCGGTAGGTTATTTCAAAAGCTTGCTGGTATCGGCAGTGGGTGACCAGGCAGATTGAGTGTGGGCAAAAGCTGGTTTCCCGAGAGTAACATTGGATTGTGATCGCCATGATGGAGCATCTTTTAACACAGTGCGTGCAAGAGTATGGGATGCACTGAGGGAAACATTTCCAGACACACCCGACTTACAGTCAGTAATGCAGTGCACCATGAATGATGGGGAGGATGCTATGGATTTCATTTTTCGGGTGCAGGAGATGTGGAGAGCCGAGACGGGCACGCCCTGGGACCAGTCAACGTCCCTATTTTACTTAATAATAAAGAGAGGGCTCCCAAAAGAGGTACAGAAAGCACTCGACAAAATAGCAGGGATCGAAGCAAAAGGGTGGCCAGAAATACAAAGCATAATAGTGCACCACTGCAAAAGAATAAAGGAGAGGGAGAAAGAAATTGCACAAAAAAGGTTGGCAGATGAGGCGAAGTTAGTACAAACGAAACTGGTGAAGGTCGCCGCAGCTGTAGCAGCACTCCCCCAAGACAGGGAGGGGGAGGAGGAGGAGGGACTGGTAGTGATACAAGGGAGGATGGCAGCAAATTGGGCAGGCAACGGGCAGCCACAGTGGAATGGACAAGAGCAATACGGAGGACCGCAGTGGCAAGTGTGGGCCCCCCGCGGAGGACGAGGTGGGTACAGAGGATGAAGAGGGGGTGGTCAAGGGTATGGGGGCAATGGTAGGTATTGAGGGCAAGGTCCTAGAGGGGGACAAGGGAACTGTTGGAATTGCGGTAGGTGGGGACATTTCTCACGGGAACGCAGAAGCCAACCAAATAATGTGTTCCAAGACGACCAAACCCTACCGTCATCCACACCCGGGAAGCCCATACGGATTACCCATTGGAGGGGCACAAGGGCAAGCAGAGCAGGGGTATGTAGAGCAACGAAGAGAACCACCTCATAATGTACAAAAGCATCCACAAAGCCGCGAGCACATGCAATGCACACAGGACAACCCTTTCGTCACAACTGCTAGCGGCGCACCTGCACCGTACGGTGGAGTGGCAGTGGTATCAGGTAATGTCTTTAGTCAAGGAGGGAACACGAGACATCCAGCATAGGACAGCCCACAGGGAGCACTTGCGTGTCCTGTACTATTTACGACCTACAATGCAGCAGAGGAACCATTGATAGGGGCGCAGATAGGGAATAAACAGTTCATATTTATGGTGGACTCAGGAGCCGAAAAATCATGTTTACGTGAAGGCCGGTTTCCGCTATCTAATCGTAAATTGGAGATGCAGGGGTTCACTGGGGCTGTTGTTGAAGTTCCTTACACCGAAGATATAGATGTCACCGTGGGGGGTAAGACAGTAAGGGCACCCCTACTGTACTAGGAACAGTCCCTGATTAACTTACTGGGAAGGGACCTCCTCAGTAAGTTAAATATGACAATCTCCTTTACGGAGAGAGGGATAGTTTGTTCAACTCCTGGGATATGTCCCATGCACGTAATGCTGGTGGTGCATGCACGAGCAACAGCACCAGAAGTGCGCGGCATACCGGTAGATCCTGATGTGTTCATTCAAGGGCTAAAAACATTGGCACGGGTGGTCCCAGAGTTGAAAAGCTAGAATGGCGAGTACCCGCGGAGTTCATCTTTCAACCAATAGCCCGCCCAGAGATTGTGCCTGGGACAGTGATGTCCTTAGATTTGCATGCAGTTCAAATCTCAGCTAAAAGAATAGCTGTCATTGCAATGGACATACATGGCTGCAAGTGGCGCACAGTATTGTGCATCAATGCCGACATTGCATTGCGTGACCTATCAGATGAAGACCTTTTCTCAGACTCAGAAAGTGATGGTGAGATAAACATGGAGATAGCAATACCCTGTGACATCATGAAACAAGAAAGGCAGGTGTCTGTACAGCTAATGGCAGTTGTGGGGGCACCTCCTTCCTTCTTTGATGATGATATGAAATCAGTGCCCAGTAATTTGTGTACCACAGGCCACGTGGGGTGGGGTTATTGCATGGTGTCACACAAGTTAAAATAAAACTAAAACCTGGAGCTATTCTACCAAGGGTAAAACAGTGTCCCCTGTCCCGGGAAGCAGAAGAAGGGATAAAAGAGACAATCAGCGCATTACTGGCCCAAGGAATAATATTACCCTCAAATTTGCCATGCAACACTTGCATTTACCCAATCAAAAAAGCAAAAGGAGGGGCGTGGAGGATGATCCAAGACCTATGCTCCCTTAATGACGTCATCCAAAAAGAATTCCCTTTGGTCCCTAATACGGCATCCATACTGTGCAGCATCCCCAAGAATGCATCACACTTCACAGTAGTGGATTTGAAAAATGCCTTCTTCTCCATCCCACTGGCAGAAGAGTGCAGATATCTAACTGCATTTACACTAGTCGGGAAAGAGATACGAGCATTGCAGGTTACCCCAGGGATACTGTGAGAGCCCCAGCATATTTAACCGCATGCTCCATGAAGATCTAGGGAACATGTCAGCAGAGAGCATGATTATTCAATACGTAGATGATCTACTCATCTGCGCAAAGAATGAGGAGGAATGCAGGAAGGACTCTATTACTCTCTTGACATTGTTGGCCCACAAAGGCTACAAGGTCGACAGAGGAAAACTACAGTACTGCCAACGAGAAGTGTTGTATTTGGGACAGCCAATCTCACAAGATGGCAAGAAAATAATACCAGACAGAGTAGCTGCCATCACAGCAGTGAGATGGCCAAACACAGTGAAAGAAATGCAAAAGTTTCTCGGCATGTGTAATTACTGCCGAGCATGGATATTAGATTATGCAACATACACAAGACCATTATTGCAGGTGCTCAGGGAGGCTCAACGAGAAAACACAGAAATACAATGGTCCGCAGAATTGGGTGACGCATTCACATCACTGAAAGAATTGATCTCGAGCGCACCCGTGCTCGCAAACCCAGATTATGAACGCGAGTTTTACCTGCTCTCCCACTGTAAGGGGATCAACATGACAGCAGTATTGACACAAAAAACGTCCTTGGGGCCCAAGCCCATTGCATAGTACAGTGGCACACTAGACGCAGTAATGCAGGACATTTCGCTTGCGAGCAATCTCTCGCAGCCGCAGCGTTCGCCATTGAAAACAGTGCAACAATATTGATGGGATGCTCTGTGACACTGTTTGTGGAACACTCCCTGTTCGCTATATTGGAACGATCAAAAAGCACACTGACAACACAAAGAGCAACTGCCTACGAAATAATATTATCCAGTGCAAACATCCATGTAGTTCGATGTAAAACAGTAAATCCAGCAAGATTCATTACAGAAGCATGCACATTAGAGGACATGCAGGCACACAACTGTACTACTTTCAAAGGGGAGGAAGGAGGAAGTACTGTTGTAAGCGAAAATGCACTAAACGAAGGAGAAGTTTTCTTCATAGATGGGTCAGCATCAATAAACCCAGACACGGGGGAAAAACATGTGGGGGTGGCAGTTGTGAGATTGGAAGAAGGTTTGTACGAAGTGATAGTACATCATCGCCTGCCAGCCCATTACTCAGCTCAAGCAGCAGAACTCATAGCACTCATTGAAGCATTACATGCAGCGAAAGGGTGCACGGTCACCATCTACACAGACTCAGCCTATATGACCACTACCGTATACGGTGGATTGGCAAGATTGGTGTGGAGAGGGTTCCACAGAGCAGATGGGTCACCAGTACAACATGCAGAGCTTCTAAAAGAACTCATTGAGGCATTAAAAGAACCCACCATGGTGGCCATAGTGAGGTGCCAGGCCCATACTACCAACACAGATGTTATCTCTTTGGGAAACGCTGCAGCGGACGCTGCAGCCAAGGAAGCCTCTTATTTAGGGAAAGAACGGACAGGTGAGTACTTAATGCACCAACGAGTAGAGGAAGAACTCCCAGATGGTTACAACACTATGCCTGTATCACAAATACTAGAGTGACAAGAAGGAGCAAGTAAAGAAGAGAAGGGGCTGTGGGAAAAGAGAGGATGTAGCCAATCGGCAACAGATCTTTTGTGGCATCAAAGTAACACAGGAAAAGTGGTCATGCCACTCAAACTCTTAGAAATAGCATTCCAGCAACTACACTTCCCAGCACACAATGCAAAACAACATATTTCAGCGGAGTTACGGGAGGACTGGTTTGCACCAGGGCTACAGGAACATATCTCGAAGTTGGCAATGGAATGTACAACATGTCAAATATACAACTCAGGAATGACCCTAAGTACACTCCGAGGAACAATGCCCAAACCCGTAGGGCCCTTCAGAGAATTGCATATTGATTATGCAGATATGGGAGAAAGGTGTAATGGCGCACGGTACATGATAGTGGTAGTTTGTCCATTTTCCAGATGGGTTGAAGCAGGGCCATGTGCATGACCAGATGCCAAATGTGCTGCAAAGTTCTTAGTGAGGGAAGTATTCCCACGCTGGGGAATTTGCGCCGTGATCCGCTCGGATAATGGCACGCATTTTGTTAATGAACGATTCAAAGAAGTCGCAGCTCTGTTAGGAATTAAGCATAAACTGTGCTCGATTTATCATCTGCAAAGCAATGGCGTGGTTGAGAAGATCAACGGCCTCCTGAAGGGGAGATTGTCAAAACTGTCTTTCTCCCTTGGGTGCATTGTCTGCATCTGGCCTTGTTTGAGCTGAGGAATCAGCCCAGCAAGGACCACCATCTGTCACCGCACAAGATCGTCACTGGAAGACGCATGCACACTGAACACTCCCCACTCGGCAGACATTCAGATGCACACAAAAGCGCCACAATATTAGGTAAGGAATTTAATGACTATCTAACAAAACTCAGCAGAGCAGGCCACATGATATCAAGACAGCTTGCACCACCATTCACACGAGAAGAAGGGAATTAGGAAGTGAAATTTGTCGAGGAAAACCCACAAGGGCAGTTAATGCCAGGGGAGATGATATATGTGTGGAGCTCCGTGCGTAGGTGGAATGCTCCAAGATTTCATGGCCCATATGAGGTGGTGTACTGTACACCGACTGCTGTAAAGGCTAAGGGCCTGAGGTATTGGATACATTTGACTGACGTACAAAAAGCCTATGACAGTGTAAGAGGGGAACAAGAGGAAGGAGTACAAAGCACAGAAGACGTGTCACACTAGTTTAAAAAAAATCACAACAAAAGCAAGATTTGTGTCATACATGGGTACAGAGTAATGAGTGAAAATAAGAACATGTATTGATGCAAACTATGTCTATAACAGAGAGAAAAATGTAAATATGATTGAAATGCAAATGTGACCTCTCTCGCTCTCTTTATCTCTCTCTTTCTCTCTCTCTCTCTCTCTCTGTCTCTTTCTATCTCTCCGTCAGTAAATAGTAAAATGATGAGTATAACTGTTTGAGTATGCTTAATGTACTTTTATGTTTTAACATATAGGAGTAACCATGGCAATGAACGAGCAGCCCACAACGAATAATATTAGGGCAGTTAGAAATGTAAATAATGCATTTGATTTACGTAGATATTTGTATGAATGTGGCCTGTTTGTGTGCGCTGTTTTATTTTTTGCCATGATTCTTGGTCTTATCACTTATTGGTTTTTTTCATTCATCTCTGTTGAGATGAATGAGGGGGGAAGGAATGGAACCAACATGGGGAATGGAACCAGAATGGTTAAGGGGGGGGTCTATCTGATATGGGATGATTTTCATCTTATATAGGGTTATTACACAGCCCCTACCCATGTACAACCTCTAAATGATACAATAGCTCGATCACAATCCCAGCTCCCCCCTCCAATGTCTCAGAATATAATGTTTATGGTTTAAATGATCGCAACCCTTCTGCCATATCATGGTTATATGACACTACTGCTACAATGCCAACCCCTGAAGTTACTCCAACCACAGAAACTAGACCACCTGCACGTAGAAAGGATGAGAATGAAGAGATGACAGAATGGATTTTGGCACTATTTGATGAATGGGAAAAGGGGGGCGCAGGGAAAGGGGGGACTATGTCACATGTGGCCAGAGAAGCAAAGAGCTACCTAAGAAGCAGTAGGAGAAGGAGGGAGGTGGGGAAGAGAAAACATGACGAATATTCTGGCCTGGGTCTAGACACAATAGAAGACCCCAGACATCCACATCTGTCAAAAAATGGTACGCAGACATGAGCTCCATTGCAAAACAGACAACCAACGAGAGTTGTTATGTCTGTTCCCTGATTCCCCACGCCTCAGGTACATCGAAAGTTCTGCTGCCTAAAGAATTGCCTCTTGCAGATGCCCAATGTCTCATTCATCTCACTCTGTGCAGAATTAAGAACACCTTCCAGGCACACTAAGTATCTTTCGAAATGTTGCAAAATGAGAAGACCTGCTACTCGCGAACCAAAGGAGTGATATGTTTGAAAGAACCTTTTTTCGTGATTAAAGGGAAATTATTTTTGGACAATAATGGAAAGATGAAGTAATATCGTGCAAGGCTGAAGCACTACGAGGATTGACGACAGAAAAGCTACAGTGGATCGAGAAAACCTGCACACCAGTCTGGGAAGAGCACATCACGAAACTGACCTGGGTAACCGCCATAGAAAAACCGTTCAAATTGCAGAAAGAAATATAGTACGATCTGTTTTTCCATGGCGAAGGGAAGAATATCATGGGTGTAAATAAGAACTGTAAACGAACACTCATTATCCCAGACATGAAGAAAGGAACAGCAGCACTTATGGACACTTACTGGGCCTGTGGAAAACAGGTGTACTTGCACCACCCACAATCATGGAGGGGCACATGTTCCTTGGCAACGCTGCATTTGGCATTGATGCCGATTCCGGAGAGCCACATTAATGGAGGAAAAGAAGTGCCAGTTGCCCATCATGAACAAAATATACAGCCAACAGAAGAACCACGATTGTATGCCCTGTCCCCAGGCAATGTGCAAGAGGAGTTGTCGAGGCGGCGGAGATCATCCAACTATATCTCCAAAGCCTCCTCAGAACTGTTGGCACAGATTCCAGACAAGTACCGGCTGTTCAACTCTGCAGAAACATTCTTCGCCTCCCTAATCCTGAGCATCCAGGCGCGAGCAAACACAAAATGGCTCCAAATCAAGCGCTAGGAGCTGATCCAGCTGGCCAACGACAACGAAGAAGGGTTTAATGTGATCAAGGTGGAGCTAAGAGCCCTGCGGTTAATGACCATGCAGAACAAGTATGTCCTAGACCTGTTAACGACGATGGACGGCGGTGTTTGCCGAAAAATAGGGAGTGCCTGTTGCACATTCGTGCCTTCTGAAGACGCAGACAATGGTACACTGTCACATGTTATCGCAGCAGTACATAACCTGGAGGAACGAATGAAAAACGAAGGTGGAGCAGACGCCAGCACCTGGTTTGACAACCTTTTCTCCTGGGTACCATCATGGCTTGGACTGACGGTCAAAATGCTGATGCCTATCGTGGTATTTTTACTTTTGATTTTTTGTGTGTGCCAGCTGGATCTTCGATGTTGTGCCAATGCAGTGCCAAATGGCGCAATGATGATGGTGACAATGGGCAACACTAGAGGAGTGGCACAAGTCATGCAAGAAGCTCAAGTAGAAATAGGGGAGGACCCAGAGCCAAAATATAGAATGGTGCCATTATAATACGATGGAGACATAGTAGATAGGTTATATCACACCACAATAAAGGAGCCCCAAGAACGGGAGTGGTACAGAGTGTTAGGAAAGATTTCATAATTGTAAGTAATTTTCCTTCCATGTGGCAACCCCCAAACTTTTTGCTGTTGTTTTACACCCTGATCTAGACTTTGCCAGAGAAGCGCAGCCTTCCGCCGCACTCCTCTGGGCTTTCGCTCAATTCTTACGGGGGAAACTGACATGCCCTTAAGACAGTCAGTACCGGGAGACTTCGTTTCCCTTAGTCCTTTCCTCATGTTGCAGCTTATGAGCAACATGAAACAAAAGTGCACCGTAACTTACATTACCACGCTCTTGGGTCTCTAGTCATTCCAAAGGCCCTAGAAACTCTCACTGGACTTATTATGAAATGTGCAAGTGTGTCACGGACGGGACTGGTGGCAGCTATCGTTTCTTTGTGTTTTGAACCCCTTTTTGCCATGTTAACCGTGCTTCCCACGTTTGGCCCAAATGGGTGGCCTGGCCTCCAAAATGGCCATGCCACGAGGTTCTTTGTCCTGTCCGCTGACCGTCTTGCCCCTTCACCTTCCCCCAGATCGAGCTGACCTGGGGCAGTCCTTATTTGGTCATGCACTTTCCCGCGAAACGCAACGCTTTCGCAGGCTTCTGCATGCCTTGTGGGTGCCTCCAGGATGTGGGTTGGGATGTATGTTCTCAATGCACATCCTGGGTGTCAGAGAGTCTAGAGTGTCCTGAATGTCTGGGACCATCGTGGTCCGTGATAGGTCCACATATGGTGTGAGTGTTTGTGAGAGGATCTCCCATTGGGCCCTCTCCGTTTTGACATGAAGGGAACTCTGGATAAGAGGAGGCTGAAAACCCCACTACCATGTCTTTCTCCTGAGTGCTCACGAACAAAGGATAAGGAGCCAAGTATCCTGCAACTAAGAAGCTGAGTCGAGGAATCGCTGGTGACCCGCTGAAGGTTTGGCACCCCCAAATCCTGTACATAAGCCTTTGGAAGCATCCCTGGTCCATCCAGTGGACTGACCAGCCTACACAGCAACCTTGCTCTGTCATCGCCATCGGGCTTACTGCTGATCCTGTGTCCTCGGCACTCTCACACGATTCATACACTTGGCGTTCGCAGGTCTGAAGTGAGACGTGTGCTTTGGGACCGGAATACATGCGGTTGCTGAGTTGCCCTGCTGTGGTAACAAACATGTGCGTGTTCGCTGCATTTGGGACACCTTCGACCCTGACTCCTGCAGTCGCGGAATCTACACGGCGTTGAGACATCCTGCTGATCGCATCTGAACCTGCCAGTACCGAAACAGAACCGGAGAAGCCTGGGTCTGCCTGCATCGGGGACCGGCGAGTAGTCAATACCCTAACCGGTCGCCCTCCCGCAGGAGCCTGTGGCTTTCCATCGCTGTCGGAAACAGCAACCCTTTTTCGCATTCGCGCCCTGCTTCTGCCACCAAGTGGAGGCCGCGCTTGAGTAGCAGGGAACAGTTCCTCATCGTTGTGTTCACCCCTCTGAACTGCCTGATTTCCCTGAAGAGAGTCCCCTTTGCCCATTGGCACCCGCGTGTGCAGGTACTTTTGAGCACAAGGCTCCACTCTTCGTAGGACTCGGACTTCCTTCTAATTAGGTGGCCTCTGATGTCAAACTGGGTCTAACGATTACTTGCACTGACTGTTTTCCTCCCCATCTAGGTGGTCTGTTATTTCGTGCTTCTAATTCCTTAGACCCCTTGGTCTTGTATATATATTCTATTGCTTGTGATGTGTTGGTTTATTGGAGTTTTACCGTGATTCTTTACTATGGTCGATGTTACAAAGGCCTTGTAATAAATGTGTCTATATTTTTAATATAACACCTGTCTGGAGTAATTTGTAAGCGTCCTTGCTTTGTGTGCTCATTGCATTCTTTCAGTCACCCTCACCCCTCTTGAGACCTAGTCTTGACCGCCGCCATTGCTACCCTGATTGGTCTGGCTTGTCCAGTGGTTACCCTGTTCCAAGAAACTGGGCTGGCCTTCTGAACCTCTGCCCCTCCAGGACAGAGTTCAGAAATCCATCTTAACACAGAGAGGTATGGGTGGACTTGGAAGGAGATGGGGGATGTACATGTATATGACCTGCACACCAGATGAATATGCTAGGAGGGGGGAGAGCCTTCGGGCGGTATGCAGAGCGTGGATGCCCGATAAAAGGCACAGCAGCATGGGACAAGGCTGTTCCAAATGAGAAAGAGTGCCAAAGGTTGGGCGAGTTACAGTATTTGTTACTTAAGTAACGAAAGGGGGGAAATGTATGGGAGGATAGGTCTACAGGACCACCTCCCCGACATGCCCCGCCTCCGGGAGGTTCGTGGCTCGTCAGAGGCCCCACATGCACCTGTGCTCAGGTGGCAGGGTGGCTGCTGATCGACACACAGGGCCAATTTGCTTGTACTGTAACGTGCTATAAATATCATTTTTGAAAGCTTCGGGACTTCATTTTAGATAGAAACGACCAAAGCCCCAATGAAACAGCCTGTCTGCGAAAGCTGCAGCTTGGCCCCCGCTCACTGTGCGCAGGGAGTCATGAACTCCCCCTGCGCCTCCACCCCATGGCAGATCCGCTGAAGGCCCGTTCTCACGAGCAACCAGACACAAACGAGTATCAAAACAAACACTGTATCATTCACCTTCCGCAGTACATCACTGTCCCCAAAAGTGACCTGACTCGCGGTTCAAGTCTGGAAAATAACAAGGACCAACCCAATTGAACAGACCTCGACCTGGCATCTAACCCCTAACATTTAAAACATATGGTGTCAATACCCTCCCTGTATGAACCCCTTCCCACGTCCCCCACATGAAGTGTTAACCGTATACTAAAGCCTAACAATTCACAGAGTTGTTGTGTAAATTATGACACGGGTGTTGTGAAAGGGATAAAAGCTTATATTACTGATAAAGTAAGAATGACCTCAGCCCGTTGTAAGAGACCGTGTGCCTTGAAGACTCAATGAAAGGGATTGATAGAGCCCACATAGTGCTAACTATCGATTGCTGCTAATGTACAAAGGAAGGCGGAAAAGCATTACTGTGAGTACTCGTGTGTCATACATTGGGACACGTTTAAGCGTTATGGACAAGGATGCAAATGCATAATCACATATGAACGTATTGCTTCCATGCTCCTGCGTACACAACCCAACCTGATTCTACCTCATGTGTTATCCATATGTTGCCTTATGTAAATACCACAATGTATTCCACTAATGTTATGTGATATATGTGACACCCGATTCTCATAGTCGCATATGAAGTAGTACATGAACGTATAAGCTATAGAAATGTGTAATCATCCTAATGTTACTAACTTTATTAACTGTCCCCTCGTATGGTATAGTGTGCAGCCCAGCCCAGGCACAGAGAATTGCGCATAGCCACAAGGCCATCTACGCTCCTCCCGCCAAGGCCCGCCAGGGTTTGCTGGAGCGCAAGCAGCACAGCCTCATCTCCTCTCATTCTGCTGGACCCGCTTCAAGTATTCACCTCCCCCATATCCGAGGCCGCCATGATCGACCAAATGAATTATTTACAACCTGGTCCTAAACCCCACCGCCTCGAGGGGCCAGAGGTGCACCCTCGCCGATCCAGTAGTACTCCAGTTCACCCCAAGTTAATGGGCCTTGGAGATAGGTATTCAACCCTGTACTAACATATCATAAAGTCATTCCTCACTACATCTAACAGAACGGAATGACAAGGCAGCTCACCTTGTGCCCTCAGACCAAACACCCAGGTTTATGACACCCGGTCAACAGGTCAAAAGTAACAGTGCACTGATGTATTGGTGAGGCTTCACATTGCATGTTGTTTTTCCGGTCTCCTATTATTTCTTAGAGTAACATATCGTAGGATTTACAGGACAACTGGAATCGTCTAAAGGATGAGTGTTTGTGTGTGTGGCCAGAAGGGCAAAATGTTAATGCAGCCATCAATCATCGGCACTGACCGCGCCAGGCCTGGATGCTCCACCCCGATGAGCCCAGCTGACCCATCCACCCCACGTTGGCACCACGCGGATCTCCAGCAATGCTGGAGCGGCTCATCACTACCTCACCTATAGCTTAGCCGACGCCACCCAATCCCTGAGACTATGTGCCCCCTACAGCGTGTAGGATTTGTGACGTGGTTTTGTAATAAATATGACTGCTATTGTCAGACAGAGCGCTCTCGGAGCTTGCAGAGTCCTTTGCATGCCCTATTTTGATTAGATAAACACCCTTTACATTCATCCGCACTTGGTTTTGGTCTCATTCCCTCCTGGGGTGTGTCCTTTATTGCCTCTCATTGCAGGGAGGGCACTGCATTTTGGGGACGCTTGCTTTCAACCTTCATGCAGCTTCCACTTCACCAACCACTGTTCGCACCTCTTAAAGAACATGGCCAGCCACAGACACACCCCTCCCATTGCCTGCAAACAAGTCTGACCCTAAAGCCATTCATATGGATATCATGATCAAGCTGCGCTTCTTCGCTGCTTCGGAATGGGTGTAACATCCTAAGCAGTCTATTGAAAAGTGCAATGTTACACTGATATCAACAGGGCTTAGGTTTGAGTCCCCAGTAGGGATGAAACTTGAATCAAAAAGTATTTTAAAAGTTGCCTTCCTGGAATGGTATTCTAGGTCGCATAAAGTAAGGCAACGATGACGGGGTACCCCCGAAAAGTAAGGGAACATCATACTCTTTAGTTCACGCCCACTTTGACCTCTGGTCTACAGTTACTAATATCCAATCCAAATATTAGCTGATGAACTAGTTTATCACTTATATCTTTTCTTCTGCTGGAAATCCTGCTTTAGTTCTTTGGTTTAATTCTTTTTTTAGGAGCACAGTTGCTTTGACCTCTCTGCTTAAAATCTCTAGAGAAAGGCAGTTTAGAACCTAGATAAAGGTTCTAAGTAGAGTCACAGCTGCCCTTCCTCCAATCATCCCTAAAATTAGTTTTCTCCATCTTAGAAGATTCATTCTTCGGGATTCAAACGAGCATGGAAAACTATTTGCCCGGCACTCCCAAGAACAGGCCCTGGATAACAAACTTTTGTCCCTACGACAGGGTAACCAGGACCTTCTAACCTACATCGCGACCTTTAATTGGTTAACAGTGGAAACTGGATGGCCTGAGGTAAAACGAATCACGTTATTTCATCGAGGGCTTCGAGGAGAACTCAAGGATGTCTTGGCTCAAGTCGTGAACCCACCTCAAGACTGCGCTGAATATATATACTTAGTGGTCCAGTTAGATCACAGACTTCAGAACAGAAAGGCTGATCGAGCCAAGTTTGAGAATCGGGTGTTGGTCAAAACCCACGCTAACCCCAAAGGAGCAGATGCTTCAGAACCCATGCAAATCGGAGGGGTTAAAGGACCCTTAAGCCAGAAGGAAAGAGAAAGGAGACGGCAAATGCAATTGTGTCTCTATTGTGGAACCTCTGGGCATTTTCTACGGGATTGCCCTGTAAAACCACCCAAAAAGGTGGTAGGAGCTGCTGATAAAAGCCATATGGAGTCAGACTCGGGAAACAACCACGCCCGACAAGCGTAGAGGTCCGCTTGCCGAGCTTGAAGAAGGATAATCAGACCTCGCATTTCATCATACCAATGGTCCTCGTAGATCCAGGGCAGCCATCGCGTATGCACACAGTAAGGGCATACATTGATAGCGGGGCCATAGGAAACTATGTGGACTATAAATTGGCTTCCAGGATGAATCTACCTCTCTGCCGAAAAACGACCTCAGATGTCATCACCACAGTCGATGGAACTGAAATTGCCTCTGGGCCTGTAACTCATTCCACCGCAGAGATGACACTATTGGGTCAGGATGGCCATTGAGAGACTATTGTGTTTGATCTAATCAAAGCCCCACAGTTCCAAATAATACTGGGGATACCTTGGTTGGAAACACATAATCCTTGTATTGATTGGCGAGAGAAGAGAATAACCTTGCCAGATTGTGCACAAACCTGTTACCCAAAGAAAAATCAGAATGCAGGCCTGGCCACAGTAACCACAGCAGTCATGCAACTACCTCCAGAATACCAAGAATTCCAGGATGTCTTCCAAAAAGAACAGGCAAACACCTTACATCCTCACAGATCGTACGATTGTCAAATCGATCTCATACCTGGTGCACAACCCCCTTGTAGCAGGATCTATGCCCTTAGGGAACCTGAGAACCTTCACCTACGACAATACTTAGACCAGTACCTTGCCAATGGCTTTATTCGCCCATCCAAGTCCCCTGCATCTTCAGCTTTGTTCTTCGTGCCCAAAAAGGAAGGTGACCTCAGAACGTGCATAGACTACCGCGCATTGAACCAGGTAACTGTTAAGAACCGATACCCATTGCCTGTGATCCCTGAACTACTAGACCAAGTGAAGGACGCTTGTATATACACTAAATTAGATCTCCGGGGGGCATACCATCTGGTACGTGTAAAAGAGGGCGACGAATGGAAGACTGCTTTTCGCACTAAGTATGGGTTATTTGAATACCAGGTGATGCCTTTCGGGTTGTGCAATGCACCAGCAGCCTTCCAATACTTCATGAACGATGTCCTTCGTGAACTCATTGACGTTTGTGTTGTCGTATATATCGATGATATTCTAGTATACTCCTCTTCAGAATCTGACCATGTGAAGCACGTCCGAGCAGTCCTTGAGAAATTGCGCCAGCATAAACTATATGCAAAACTAGAAAAATGCATTTTTCATGCCACAGAAGTTGAATTCTTTGGGTTTATTCTGACCCCAAAGGGAGTCCGAATGGACTCACGAAAGGTGGACACAATCCTTAAGTGGCCATCACCAAGTTCAGTTAAAGGAGTACAAAGCATGCTCGGCTTTGGCAATTTCTACCGCAGATTCATCCCAGATTTTTCACATGTCGTACATCCCATCACAGCACTCTTGCGAAAAAATAAACACTTTATATGGACTGAAGAAGCTGAAAATGCCTTCCAAGAGCTGAAAGTGAAATTCACGTCTGCACCTGTATTAAAGCACCCTCGCCCTGACCTTCCATACATAGTGGAAACTGATGCATCCAGTCTAGCCATGGGAGCTGTCCTGTCTCAAAAGGACCCTGAAACTGGCCAGCTTCACCCAGTAGCATTTTGGTCTAGAAAGTTCTCGGCACCCGAGTTAAACTATGCGGAGTTATTAGCCATTAAATCCGCCTTCAAGGCCTGGCGGCACTATCTTCTCGGTGCCAGGCATACCAACATTGTGATCACCGATCACTGGAACTTACAGTATTTAAAAACAGCCAAGGCTCAATCGTCACGTCAACTCCGATGGGCATTGTTCTTTGCCGAGTTCGATTTCGTGATAACCTATCAACCAGGTTGTAAGAATGGTAAAGCAGACGCCTTATCCCGAATAGGAATTGGAGAGGCAGAAGTGAACCCAGAACCAGTACCTCTAATTTCCGAACAAAGGATTCTTGGCATGACTACTCTACAGACACTAGAGGACATTCAGGTAAAGATCCAGCAACTCTTTGATCCTACAGCCCTGCAGGACTGGGTAAAGAAAGGCCCGGACTACTCTGTCACCAATGATCTGCCTTATTACCAAGGGCGGCTATTTCTGCCACACAAGGAACTACAAGACCTAGTCATTTCTCGTTATCATGATACCCTAATGGAGGGGCACCCAGGTATTGCAAAAACTGAAGCTAAAATTAAAAGACAATTCTGGTGGCCCACCTGGCGAAAGGATATTAAATCATTTGTGATGTCTTGTGGCACTTGCGCCCAAAACAAAAGTCAAAAGAAAAAAACAGCTGGACTCTTACAACTTTTAGACATTCCGCCTAGACCATGGCACACCTTATTGTTACACTTTATTACTGATCTACCTCCTTGTAATGGATTTAACACCATTCTAGTTATTGTGGATCTTTTTTCTAAGATGGCCCACTTTATTCCTTTAAAAGGATTACCTTCAACCTCAATCCTGGCCAAAGAATTCCTCGAAAACATTGTTTGCATACATGGATTTCCGTCCGTGTTGGTCTCTGACCGGGGCAGTCAATTCATTTCACATTTTTGGAAGAAATGTTGTCAATTGGCGCAAATCGACGTGAGATTATCGACCAATCACCACCCCCAGACCGATGGTGAAACGGAGAGGACCAACCAGACTCTTGAACAATACCTGCATTGTATGTTACATCAGACTGAGAGTAATTGGAAGGACATTCTTTGGATCGCCGAATATGCATACAATAATTCAGTACATTCTGGAACTAGGCAAAGCCCCTTTTATACCGTATATGGGCACCATCCTCGAACCTCAGACCTTGACTCACCCCAACACTTAGAAATGCCTGCAGTGGACCATCTTCACGCTACAATTACACAAGCCTTTAAGGAGGCAACTGCACATTTAAAACAAGCGAAGGAGAAATATAAGAAAGATGCTGATCGGCATAGAAGTGATACTCCACAGTATCAGATAGGGGATCAAGAATGGTTGGCCACAAAACACATACCTGTCAAGGGAACGCGGACCTTTAACCCTAGATATTTGGGACCTTACTCTATTAAGGCCATTATCAACCCGGTGGCCGTTAAGTTGGACTTACCTGCTAATATGCAAATTCACCCCGTCTTTAATGTGTCACTTTTGAAGCCAGTGCAACCAGGGACAAGACTAACCAAGCCACCAGACTCCATCCTTATAGACGGGGAACCCAAATTTGAGGTTAAGAACATCCTGGACTCCAAGATGGTGAAGTCAAAACTTTTTTATTTAATCGACTTGAAAGGTTACGGACCACAGGAAAGGTCTCGGAAACCTAGTGACCACGTGCATGCACCTCGATTGGTGAAAAGATTCCACCGAAATTTCCCAGACAAACCAAAACCACAGGGAAGAACGACTTTAGGAGGGGCTTTGGGGGGGAGTGCTGTCATGATGCCTACCCCCGGGGACCCAGACCAGGTCCAGCAACCCCGGAAGCAGGCATCAAGTTATTTTGAGCAAGCCCAAAAACCCCTGCTAGGGGCTGATTGGGTGCGGTCCTGGCGACTATGGCACCAGGCTCATATGGAGAGTCAGTCCTGGTGCCACAGGCGCCAGGCTCATAGAGTAGAACTTACCTGATGCAGACCATGCTGCAAGCTTACCTGATGCAGACCATGCTGCAAGAGCTCCAAGCCAAATGAGGCTCGGAAGGGACTATTTTACCTAGGGACTATTTTTTATTTACTCGGGTGGGGCTGGGGAGGAATACTTACTTGGAACTACTTTGGAGGCTATTTAAACCACGCCCGAAGAGCAGCACACGCTTCCCGTTATTCTGCATCCAGCACCGTAACGCTCACCGTGCCTGCAAGTCTGCATCCAGTCTTCTGCCACGACCCGCCTCGAGTTTGGAGCTCCTAGAAAAAGGGAGAAAGAAGAAGAGGTTAGAACAAGAGCAATACCTTTGATCCTTACCTGAATTCCCGATCCATCGCGCCTTCGAGCTGGAAGAAAGAAGTTATTTTATGCACGTCGCCTCGCCTGCTGCAGCGCCGCGCTGAACTCACCGGCCTTCGCAGCATCTTCACATTCCACCGCATCCTCCTGCATGTTCCCGCCGCATTCCGGCACCTAAGGAGATGACAAGAACAGCAAGGTGAACCAAGGGAATACACAGAGGAATATCAGTTACCCCCCCATAGACTTACCTGATTTTACCACCGGGGGTACTATTCCTCTTCACGGGTCGGCGCAGCTTCTACTGCATCTTCGCCAAACCCCAAACAAAAGGACAGCAAGGTGAAACAAAGGGACTATCAAGGGGAACCCTCCTCACCACAATAGACTTGCCTTATTTTACTTCCGGAGGTATTATTCCCCGAGACTTCATACTTTCTCTCAGCGCCTGAATAAGGGAGAAAGCAACAGGTTACATAATGACATTATTTTATCGAACTGTGTTGGAAAATACAAATCCTTACCAGAATATTACTGGTTGCCACGAGGAACTCTTCACTAGGGTCAAGCTGCAACCTGCAAGGAATCGGACAAGAGTGAAAGTCAGGCATTTGAACTCTTACGAACTACATACTTTTCGGAGTCAATATTGTTCTGAAACTCACCAATTCCTTCGAGCCAGTGAAGCAACTGGTTATCAACGCGCCCCTGCGCTCAATGCAGGATGGAGAGCTCATCTTTTCAAACCATCAGGTGAGACTATAAGAGGGGACATCAAAGGTGATCTGTGGGGAGAACAGTGGGGGTGGGGGGATTTACACTCAACTCCACGGGTGGTTAATTCCCTTTCTCCATTTGCAGAAGAATATTCCTACGGGCCAAGCAAACGAAGCTAGGTGGACCAGTCCAGTCCGTCATCTCCGCCCTATGCGTCACATTGGTGGACACCGCAGCTGTCCAGTTCAGATCGATGCCTCTGTGGGAGCCAGGTGAGCGTAACAGCATCAGCGCTCGCACCCGGGCCTGATTCATCAGCCCACCAAGAACTGAATCCAGGTACTATGGCAGTGAACTGGCCCCCATGGTCAGTTCGGCCCTAAATACTATTTAGGTCACAATCGCCCCTATGTTTCATGCAATATTCTTTTTATGGTAGCACCTTACCTGCCACCCCTGGAACTACCCTCAGAGTGCTACTTTCTCCCGTTGCTTGCAGCTCCTTTATTCTTTCCTTTGGGGTGGATTTTTATATGGTAATCTCTTTTCAGTCTACGTGCCGATGGTGTGTTCAATTAAAGTGTTTATATTTGTATAGAACCTTGATTGGACACTCCCTTTATTTTGAACTGTAATACTGTGTTGTTTGGGTCACTACTGGTTCACCTTTACACCCCTCTTGGGAGTATAGCCTTCCCTCGGTCCTCGTTACCACAAAAGGCAAAAGAGGTATATCTCTTGATTGTCCCTAATTTTACCCTTATGATTGCGTTGTGTTTTGGTTTGTAGAAGTGTGAGGGCTCACCCCAACTCATCCTTGTACTCCTACAAGGCAGAATCCTATTCCTCACATTGAAGACAACCATGTTATTTAAATATCCATAATGCAGGCAGACTTTGTTACGGCACGGTAGCTCGTGCCGCAACATCTTACTGTGGTGACTGGTGTCAGCTGAATTGCAGAAGGGGAGTGCATTGCACATGAAATAAAGATTGTAACATAGCACGTGCTATGCTGTGTTGCATGTGGTAAGCCTGTAGCCCCTTCCATGCATGGCTGGAGGCCTTGCACCGACAACTATGGGCCCTGGTTGCAAGTAGGTTTGACATTATTGCCTTGTGTCTGTGGTTTGCCAACATTGCATACATTGATGGTTCGATGGGAGGATGAGAAGTGAGCTGACATGCGCATGTTGTTGTTTCTATGGGTGTGGTCATTGTTAGAGCATTCTCCATTTTCGGTGTATGGCTGGAGATGGTGCAGTGCCAAGCCCTGCAGTGTGCACACTGGGTGCAGTGTTAGAATACTGTCAGTGTAGAAGAGAGTAGGGTTCAAGTGCATCTTCTATGTGCTTGGATACTGCAGTGTGTGAACTGGGTGCAATGTTGTAATAGTGTGTGCATAGAAGTGGATAGGGTTGAAGTGCATATTTTTTGCGCTTGGGTAATGTCCATTGTGCGTAGTGCTGACTAGTGTACTGCACTGTGAAGTATTGGTTTTGTGGACAGAATAGACTGTTGGGAGCAGGGCCACTGTTGTGAACAATTTTTTGGGTCGGTTGGCAGTAACAACATAGTATGTCAATAAAAGTGGGTAGGGGTGCCGGAGGCTGTGTTATGTTTGTAGATTCTGGTAACAGTTGCATGTTTCCATGTATAGCTTTATCACGGTGCAGAGGTTGGGTAGGTGTGCCTGTGGCTGTGGTACGTTTGTGGATTCCGGTACTTGGTCACATGTTGGCATGCATGGTTGCATTACGTTGGAGTAGGTGTGTCCCAGGCCTAGGCACTCTTGGGTGCATGGCCAACGAAGGCCGTAGGCCATGCACTCAAGTGCCAAGGCCTCAACGACACTCACCACAGCAATGCAGTATGGACTCTGCATCAGTCAGAGGGTAGTGACCTGTAAAGAATGGTTGCGGAACACATTTTAGACTTGATAGAGCACCAGAAGTGAGCTGACCTGAGTACATTGTTGGTTCCATGGGTGTGGTCATTGCTAAAACATCCTACAGTTTTTGGTGTATGGCTGGAGATGGTACAGTGACAAGTCATGCAGTGTGGACACTGGGTGCAGTGTTGCAATACTATCAGTATAGAAGAGGGTAGGGGTGAAGTAGATCTTCTATGTCTTTGGATACTCTGCTTTATGGAGATTGGTGGGATTAGGACCAATGTTGTGCAGAAATTGTGGTTTGGTTAACAGTGACACAATACTTAGTGAGTGGAAGTGGGTAGGGGTGCCGGGGACTGTGGTATGTTTGCGGATTCTGCTGTTACATGTTTCTATGCATCGCTGTGTTATGGTGCGGGGGTTGGGGAAAAGTGCTGCTGGCTATGTGTAATGCTCACCTGGTATCCACAGAGATGTCACTCAGCCTGTTCTGACCTCTTGCGACCTCAAACCCTTCCCTGGAGTCTACTCGACTGGAGACTGGGCCTGAAACACAGGATTAGTAGAGTTTAACTCCCTATTGTCTCTGTGTGCTTGAACCCCTTCTTCCCCGGGGTCCAACCCTTCCCTTTGATCCACAGCTCACCTTGTTTCTTTGGAAAGTGTGCTCTCTGTCCTGCTTTCAGCGCAGGGGCGCGTTGATTGATGCAGGCTCGTTGCTGCCTAGTTAGTTCGCTGGCAAGAGTCCGACAGGTAAGTATAATGAGTCTTTTGAACAGTACTCTAACTTCATTCCTTTCCTTCCTTAGATGATGGCCGACGTCCGGGGATGGCGACATGCTGCTGAGATGAGTAGTGCTGAAGGTGAGTGAGAGCGCGATGCGCGATGTGACCCTTTCGTATTTGTATTGAACTGAGTTCTTTTTCTGTGTCTTTTAGGTGCCACGGCATTTTTAGTGTGAATGCCGGTTATGAAGAAGAAATGAGGTAAGCGTGGTATGCGGCGCCTCTAGATGTTTCCACGCTAACCTGAAATGTCTTTTCCCTCTTGCAGATGGATGAGAAGTTCCAGAGACAGAGTTACCCCAGAGCGGCTGGGATTCAGGTAAGCGTTTGAAGCTTGTAAGGGAAGATTTGCTGAATGCTTACTAACGCCTTTTTTTCTGTTCTTTTCCCTTGTCCTTAGGAAGCGGCGTGCCGGGATGGGAATGACACCGCCGAAGATGCCCGCAGAACAGAAGAAGCGATGAATGATGGGCAGAAGCGCTGCAAGGTAAGGCTGTTCCTAACAGTGTTCTTGTTCTTGCAGGAGCTGAGCGCAGAAGAAAGATGCAGGCCTACTGGAGACCGCTCCGAACACAGTGAGTGTCACGCTGCAGATGCAGAAAACACAAAGCATGTTTCTCAGCCTGGGCATGGCTTAAACAGTCTCTGGGTATCCCAGGTGTCTCTGGTTTGAACCACACCCAAAAGACTAGACTGCACATGCAGTTCTGGGAACCGAAATATGTGGGGGCATCCATCTTGTCCCCATCAAAGCACTACAAGTCCAATCCCCAATGTTATCCTATGGGAGTGATTGAGTCTGGTGCCACAAGCGCCAAGTCTGACTCCAAGTGGGTCTTTGGAGGGATGGAGAGGCCCTTGAGGGCCATGTAGGTGATCGTGGCCTGTGTCATGATGCATACCCCCGGGCATCCAGACCACGTCCATCAGCCCCGGGAGCAGGCATCACGTTGCCTTGAGAAAACCCAGCAACCCCTGCTAGGCACTGTCTGGGTTCAGTCCTGGCGCCTATGGCGCTAGGCTCATATGGGACATCAGTCCTGGCGCCATAGGCGCCAGGCTCATAGGTGCACACTTGCCTGATGCAGACCATGCTGCAAGAAGATCCAAGCCCATGTGAGGCCTGGAAGGGACTACTTTACCTTAGGGACTATTTTGTTACTCGGGTGTGGTCGGGGAGGAATACCTACCTGGGACTACTTTGGAGGCTATTTAAACCACGCCCGAAGAGCAGCACACGCTTCGCGTTATTCTGCATCCAGCAGCGTAACGCTCACCATGCCAGCAGCATCCAGCCTTCTGCCACGTCCGCCTCCAACCTGGAGCACCTAGAAAGAAGGAAAGAAGCAAAGGTTAGAACAAGAGTATTACCTGATTTCTTACCTGATTCCGGATTCATCGCATCTTCAAACCAGAGGAAAGACTTTGTTTTAAACGCGTCGCATAGCCAGCAGCAGCGCTGCACCATACTCACCGTTCCACACAGCACACAGCATCTCTTCGATCCGGCGCTGTCTCCATCTTTACATTGCTGAATCCCGGCACCTAAGGGGAACAAGAAACAACAAGGTGAGCAGAGAGAACAGACAGAGACAATCTCTTAGCCGCCATATGCTTACCTGATTTTACCGCCGGAGGTATAATTCATCAGCACGCCACATCTTCTAATGCCGCACCTGTAAGATAAGGAGAAAGCAGCAAGTTTAACCCTTGGCATTATTTACCGGACAGTTTTGGGTAACACAGACTTTTACCGGAGCGCTTTCAGCTGTCAATCTTCTTATTGGGTCAAAGCTGCAAGCTAAAAGAGGAATTGGACAGGAGTGAATTCCAGACATTTTGAACTCTTACGAACTATATACTTACGGCTCTTTGCCAGGACCTTTTGGAGTCAGGATTCATCTACAACTCTTCCAATATCTTCAGGCCAGTGAAGTAACTGGTCATCAACGCGCCCCTGCGTGCTCGCAGGATGGAGGGCTCATCCTTCAAGAATATAAGGTGAGATTGCTGAGAGGGCGCTTCAGAGGTGGTTAGTGGGGAGGACAGTGGGGGTGCTATCGCTTGAATCCACAAGTGGCTAAATCTATCTCTCCACTTGTAGGAGAATATTTCTACGGGCAAAGCAGACAAGATTAGGAGGGCAGATCCAGTCAGTCATCGCGGCACTACGCATCACGTGGGTGGAGGCCGCAGCAGTCCTGGTCCGACCGACGCCCCTGTGGGAGCCAGGTGAGCGTAACAGAACGCAAAGCCTATCTACAAATCCCCACCCGGGCGTTATGGAAACCTCAGAAACCGACCAACTGGCACAACTATTGGGGGAACTTAGGGCGGAAGTGCACTCCGCTCGCCAAAAGACTAATGCCCTCAGAAGAGAACTAATTGTATCGAAGGAGCACACAGATGATCTCGCTAGACAACTGCTGCAAACTCAAGCTGGACAAGCACCCCTACCTGGTTCCGTGGGAAACCCAGCTCCTGTGTTATCGAGTAACCCTGTGCAAATAAACCTACCAGGAAATATTCCATTAGCTCCACCCGAAAGCTTTGCCGGAGATCCCAAAAGGTTTGCCGTGTTTATGAACCAATGCCGCTTGCACTTTTTATGCAGACCAGGAGCCTTCCCAAACGATCAAGCCAAGGTAGCCTTTGTATTATTATATCTCAGCGACAGTGCAGCTGATTGGTCATTCTTCGGGATTTTAAGGGCTTTCAAACAAGCATGGAAAGACTATTTGCCCGGAACTCCTAAGGACAGGCCCTGGATAACGAACTTTTGTCCCTACGACAGGGCAACCAAGATCTGCTTACCTATATCACAACCTTCAATAGATTGATAGTGGAAACCGGATGGCCTGAGGAAAAACGAATTACATTATTTCATCGTGGACTTCGGGGAGAACTTAAAGTCGTCTTGGTTCAAGTTGTGAACCCACCTCAGGATTGCGCAGAGTTTATAGATTTAGTGGTCCAGCTGGATCATCGACTCCAGAATAGAAAGGCTGATCGAGCTAAGTTCGAAAATCAGGTATTGGTTAAATCCAACGTTGCCCCCAAAGGAACAGAGGCATCAGAACCTATGCAAATCGGGGGGGGGTCAAAGGACCCTTAACTCAAAACGAAAGGGAAAGAAGAAGACAGATGCAATTGTGTCTGTACTGTGGAACCTCAGGACATTTTCTACGGGATTGCCCTATAAAACCACTCAAGAAGGTGGCAGGAGTTGCTAATAAAAGTCCAAAAGAGCCTGATTCAGAAAACGACCACGCCCGACAAGCGTAGAGGTCCGCTTGCCGAGCTTAAAGAAGGACACTCAGACCTCGCATCTGATCATACCAATGGTCCTAATTGATCCTAGACAACCCTCACGTATGCACGCAGTAAGGGCATACATTAATAGTGGGGCCGTAGGGAACTCTATGGACCACGAATTGGCTTCCAGGATGAATCTACCTCTCTGCCGAAAAACCACCTCAGATGTCATCACCACAGTCGATGGAACTGAAATAGCCTCTGGGCCTATAACTCATTCCACTGCAGAGATGACACTATTGGGTCAGGATGGGCAACGAGAGAATATTGTGTTTGATCTAATCAAAGCCCCACAGTTCCAAATAATACTGGGGATACCTTGGTTGGAAACACATAATCCTTGTATTGATTGCGAGAGAAGAGAATAACCTTCCCGGATTGTGCACAAACCTGTTACCCAAAGAAAAATCAGAATGCAGGCCTGGCCACAGTAACCACAGCAGTCATGCAACTACCTCCAGAATACCAAGAATTCCAGGATGTCTTCCAAAAGGAACAGGCAAACACCTTACCTCCTCACAGATCATACGATTGTCAAATCGATCTCATACCCGGTGCACAACCCCCTTGTAGCAGGATCGATGCCCTTACGGAACCTGAGAACCTTCACCTACGACAATACTTAGACCAGTACCTTGCCAATGGCTTTATTTCGCCCTTCCAAGTCTCCTGTATCCTCAGCTTTGTTCTTCATGCCCAAAAAGGAAGGTGACCTTAGAACGTGCATAGACTACCGCGCACTAAATCAGATTGCGGCAAAAAAACGGTACCCATTGCCACTGATCCCCGAATTACTAGACCAAGTAAAGGATGCTTATATCTACACTAAGTTAGATCTCCGAGGGGCATATCATCTGGTACGTGTAAAGAAAGGCGTCGAATGGAAGACGGCCTTTCGCACCAAGTACGGTTTATTCGAGTATCAGGTGATGCCCTTCGGGTTGTGCAATGCACCAGCAGCCTTCCAGTATTTTATGAACGATGTCTTTCGTGAACTCATTGACGTCTGTGTTGTCGTATACATAGACGATATCCTTGTGTACTCCTCCTCAGAATCAGACCATGTTAAGCATGTACGTGCAGTCCTTGAGAAACTACTACAGCCCAAGTTATATGCAAAATTAGAAAAATGTGTTTTTCATGTTACGAAAGTTGAATTCGTTGGATTTATCTTAACTCCAAAAGGAGTCCGAATGGACTCACGAAAGGTGGACGCAATACTCAAGTGGCCATCACCTAATTCAGTTAAAGGGGTGCAAAGCATGCTCGGATTTGCCAATTTCTACCGCAGATTCATTCCGGACTTCTCACATGTTGTACATCCCATCACAGCACTTTTGCGAAAGAACAAACGTTTCTTGTGGACCGAAGAGGCTGAAAAGGCCTTCCAAGAGCTGAAAGCGAAATTCACGTCTGCGCCAGTCTTGAAGCATCCACGCCCAGAGCTTCCATACATAGTGGAAACTGATGCATCCAGTTTAGCCATGGGAGCTGTCCTGTCCCAGAAGGATCCTGAAACTGGTCAACTTCACCCAGTGGCATTTTGGTCCAGAAAGTTCTCGGCACCCGAGTTAAACTATGCGGTTACCGATAAAGAGTTATTAGCCATTTAAGGCTTGGTGACACTATCTTCTCGGTGCCAGGCATACCATTACTGTAATCACCGATCACCGGAACTTGCAGTATCTAAAAACAGCCAAAGCCCAATCATCGCGCCAACTTCGATGGGCATTATTCTTTGCCGAATTCGATTTTGTGATCACTTATCGACCAGGCTGTAAAAATGGCAAGGCAGATGCCTTATCCCAAATGGGAATGGAAGAAGCATATGCAAACCCGCAGCCGGTGCCTATAATTTCTGAACAAAGAATTCTTGGCATAACTACTTTACAGACACTAGAGGAGATTCATTTAAAAATCCAACAGCTCTTCAATCCAGCAGCTCTGCAGGACTGGTTAAAGAAAGGCCTGGATTACTCAGTCATCAATGACCTACCCTACTATCAAGGACGACTATTTCTACCACACAAGGAATTACAGGACCTTGTCACCTCCAATTATCATGATTCCCTAATGGAAGGTCACCCAGGTATCGCAAAAACCAAAGCCAAAATTAAGAGACAATTTTGGTGGCCCACCTGGCGAAAAGATATAAAGTCATTTGTGATGTCTTGCGGCATTTGCGCCCAAAACAAGAGTCAGAAGAAAAAAACAGCTGGCCTTTTACAACCTTTGGATATTCCACCTACACCATGGCACACCTTATCTTTAGACTTTATTACTGATCTACCTCCATGTAATGGATTTAACACCATTCTAGTTATCGTGGATCTTTTTTCCAAGATGGCCCACTTTATTCCTTTGAAGGGATTACCTTCTGCTTCAGTCCTGGCCAAGGAGTTCCTCGAAAACATCCTTCAAATACACGGGTTTCCTTCTGTATTAGTCTCTGACCGAGGTAGTCAATTCATTTAACATTTTTGGAAGAAATGTTGCCAATTGGCGCAAATCGACGTAAGGTTATCAACCAGTCACCATCCCCAGACCGATGGTCAGACGGAGAGGACCAACCAGACCCTTGAACAGTACCTTCGTTGCATGCTTCACCAGACCGAAAGTAATTGGAAAGATATTTTATGGATTTACGAATATGCATACAATAACTCTGTACATTCAGGAACCGGACAAAGCCCCTTTTATACCATATATGGACACCACCCTCGAACCTCAGAACTCCATTCGCCTCAGCACTTAGAAATGCCTGCAGTTAGTCATTTACATTCTACTATTACACAAGCCTTCAAAGAAGCGACAGAACATTTGAAGCAAGCAAAAGAGAAATACAAGAAAAATGCTGATCTACATAGAAGTGAAACTCCACAGTACCAAATTGGAGATCAGGTTTGGCTAGCTACAAAACACATACCTCTAAAAGGAACTCAGACTTTTAATCCTAGATATTTGGGACCTTACACCATTAAGGCCATTATCAACCCGGTGGCCGTCAAACTGGAATTACCCTCCAATATGCGAATTCATCCCTTCTTTCATGTTTCACTTTTAAAACCAGTTCAACCAGGAACAAGATTAACCAAACCACCAGATCCTATCGTGATAGATGGAGAACCTGAATTCGAGGTGAAAAACATCCTGGACTCCAAGGTGGTTAAATCAAAACTTTTCTACTTAATCAATTGGAAAGGTTACGGGCCACAGGAAAGGTCTTGGGAGCCTTGTGACCACGTTCATGCACCACGATTAGTGAAGAGATTCTATCGGGACTTCCCAGACAAACCAGGACCAAGGGGAGGAACGGCTTTAGGAGGGGCCTTGAGGGGGAGTGCTGTCATGATGCATACCCCCGGGCATCCAGACCACGTCCATCAGCCCCTGGAGCAGGCATCACGTTGCCTTGAGAAAACCCAGCAACCCCTTCTACGCGCTGTCTGGGTTCAGTCCTGGCGCCTATGGCGCCAGGCTCATATGGGACATCAGTCCTGGCGCCATAGGTGCCAGGCTCATAGGTGCACACTTACCTGATGCAGACCATGCTGCAAGAAGATCCAAGCCCATGTGAGGCCTGGAAGGGACTACTTTACCTCAGGGACTATTTTGTACTCGGTTGTGGTCGGGGAGGAATACCTACCTGGGACTACTTTGGAGGCTATTTAAACCACGCCCGAAGAGCAGCACACGCTTTGAGTTATTTTGCATCCACCAGCATAACACTCACCGTACCAGCAGCAGCATCCAGCCTTCTGCCAAGTCTGCCTCGAACCTGGAGCACCTAGAAAGAAGCAAAGAAGCAAAGGTTAGAACAAGAGTATTACTTGATTTCTTACCTGATTCTGGATTCATCGCATCTGCAAACCAGAGGAAAGACTTTGTTTTAAACGCGTCGCATCGCCAGCAGCAGTGCCGCACCATACTCACCGTTCCACACAGCATCTCTTCGATCCGGCGCTGTCTCCTCCCGGCACCTAAGGGGAACAAGAAACAACAAGGTGAGCAGAGAGAACAGACAGAGACAATCTCTTTGCCACCATATGCTTACCTGATTTTACCGCCGGAGGTATAATTCATCAGCACGCCACATCTTCTAATGCCGCACCTGTAAGATGAGGAGAAAGCAGCAAGTTTAACCCTTGGCATTATTTACCGGACAGTTTTGGGTATCACAGACTTTTACCAGAGCGCTTTCAGCCGTCAATCTTCTTATTGGGTCAAAGCTGCAAGATAAAAGAGGAATTGGACAGGAGTGAATTCCAGACATTTTGAACTCTTACGAACTATATACTTACGGCTCTTCACCAGGACCTTTTGGAGTCAGGATTCATCTACAACTCTTCCAATATCTTCAGGCCAGTGAAGTAACTGGTCATCAACGCGCCCGTGCGTGCTTCGCAGGATGGAGGGCTCATACTTCAAGAATATAAGGTGAGATTGCTGAGAGGGCGCTTCAGAGGTGGTTAGTGGGGAGGACAGTGGGGGTGCTATCGCTTGAATCCACAAGTGGCTAAATCTATCTCTCCACTTGTAGGAGAATATTTCTACAGGCAAAGCAGACAAGATTAGGAGGGCAGATCCAGTCATTCATCGCTGCACTACGCATCACGTGGGTGGAGGCCGCAGCAGTCTGGGTCCGACCGATGCCCCTGTGGGAGCCAGGTGAGCGTAACAGCCTGGCTCCAGCCTGACATCTTGGAGGGCTGGGGACATGAGGGGCAGGAATCATGACACTATGTTACGTTTGTGGATTGTGGTATCTGGCCACATGTTCGCATGCATGACTCCATTATGTTGTGCTTGGTGTGGGCAAGGCCTAGACTCTTGTGTGCATGGCAAAGTCGTGATGGGTGCCACTCTGCATGATTTTGGATGCTGAAATCGTGGGTTCTTTTGCAGAACGTTCTACTGGAGGTGATTTGGGAGCACACGCGATGGGCACTCGAAGTGTGTAATGGTAAATATGGAGAGCTGTACAGAAATGATAGTGTTGGATGCAGAGGTCTTGGCTGCCATTGGTGCATGCATGTGTGAATATTTCACAGTACGCAATGAGGGAGTGCTGGAAAAAGAACAGTGGAAAGGGAAGAAGTAGTGCCCCTGTTTTACTGGGGCATGGCCCTCGCTGTAGCTGGGAAAGCGCACGTGCCACATCCTGCCATTCTGAACAAGGTAGACATGGAAATGGAACTGTGGGGATTATCCAATCAGGTGACAAGGTGTGGTTGACAGGAAGAGGCGGTTCAATTTTTCCCAATACTCTATGTTGTGAGGTTGGTGTAGATGGAGAGATGCACAGTGCTGGTCGTGGGAGACACCTTTGTGCAACATCTGCACAGGTGTGCCGTGCAAAGAGGCATTGCTGCTAATTTCGGGTTGGAAGTGGTGGATGCTTTGTGGGGCAATCCTCTATGCGTGCAGTCTCCGCTGGATGGTTCACCTTTGCAGATATGTGGCCTCTGTGGCTACCGTTAATGTTGTTGTGGTTATATTTGGGTTACATTTCGTGTTGACGTTTGCTCCGTCATCTGAAGAAGTTGCGGAATGCAGTGATTTGGATTTTTCCCACCGCCAAGGTCGTTTTCTCATGTATAACACCAAGAGGAGTATGGGACCATGCCAGTGTAATTTGTCCGCAGCCAGAGCTCGGAAGGTGTCTTATAAACAGAAGCATGTGTGAATTTATGCGCACTGCTGGGATGTTCTTCACCCACAATGAGATCATGAGGTTGCAAAATATACAGTGGTTCCATGCCATTTTCTTTTACACTGTACAAGAAGCATTGACCAGAATTCGGTAAAAATGTAAGGAGGAGAAGCAATCAGAAACATATGAAAAGAGAAAAAAACAAGTTATTTTTAAGCACGTAAAAAAACACAAAACAAAAAATATATTATTTTCAGAGCCACCAGTACAGACCCAATCCCCTACCCTGTTTCGAATCCCCCCCCCTTCCTAGCACTATAATGCTGCGGATTCTGCAGTAGTTTCAGGACTACACGTCCCACATCCGGCCCTTTTCAGGATGGCAGGCATGGAAATGGGACTGTGGAGGCTAACGCATTACTCAATAAGGTTTGTGGTTGTGCTGTGTACGTAAAAACTGTGTCAGAAGTTCTATTTGTATAGAGACCTGCAGAAGGCTTTGGTTGAAGTGTGCAAGGTAAGGGGAAAGCATCCTGTTTGTATGCATGCACTGAATGTACTTGATGTACATTGCTAAGAAACATTGAATGCTGCTTTTCTGCAATATTTTTACGAATTTTGTATGAAATGGGTAAGTGCGGAACAAAATTTGTTGCATTGTCGGAAGGCAAGACAGTTACTGTTTGGGTATTATAATGGCTAATATGGGTAAATGAAAAATTTGAAAGCATATCCCATTGCAGTGACACTAGATGGTAGATGATGGGAGAAAGAACAGTACGTCTTGTAGGTTCAGTGGCAGAGAGCCTGCTTAGATGCACTTATAACAGAGTTGTAAAAATAGTGTACATAAAATATTTCTACCTGTACTTTGCAGTGGTGGGTGGCCATGTGGATGAATGTGGATGCAGAAATCTTGGATAGTTTACAGAATCACATAGCACTTGCACTCTGATTGTGTAACGGTACATATGAAGTGTTGTACAGAACTGACAGTATTGCATGCTGACGTCTTCGATGTGATTCGTGGATACGTGTGTGACTATTTAACAGTGCCCAATGAGGTAGTGCTGGACAAAAAAGAGTGGAAAGGGAAGAAGGACTGGACCTGCTTCACTGGGGCACAGCCATCACATTACTTGGGAAAGTGCATGTGCCACAGTCTGCACTTCTCACCATGTGGGCCAATGGAAATGGGACTGTGGGGATTATCCAATCAGTTACTGAGCGTGTGGTTCACAGGAAGGGGCAGTAATACAAATGTTTCATTACTCTGTGTAGTGAGGAGGGCTGACATGTAGAAATGCATTGTATTGATTTTGGGTGATGCCTTTGTGGTAGATCTGCACATGTATGCCCAGGAAAGGAACGTTGATGGCGATTTTGGTTTGGAAGGAGTGGACGCATTGTGGTGCGCTGTCGATGTACACAGTTTTGGCGTTATTCTTGGCCTTTGCAGACAAGTGGTCAGTTTTGCTACAGTGCACCTTGTCGTCGCACATTATGGCGGCATGCATTTGGGTTACATGACTTGTTCACGTGTGTTACATCAACTGAAGAGGTTGATGAAGGCAGTGAAGAGGCTTTTTCCCACTGCCCAGTTGGTCTTCTCTGCCATAACACCAAGAAGATTATGGGACTATCCTAATGTATGATGTGTCCAGCCAAAGGCTGGAAGGGGTCTCATCAATAGAAGCATGTGTGTTTTTTTTGTCCGCTCATGGGATGTTCTTCTGCAACAATGACAGCATTAATTCTCGAAAAGTGGTGTGTTTCCATGCAAATGGCATTTCTGTAACGCTCACCTGATTCCCACGGAGGCGCTGGTCTTGGCAGGAAGATGTCTGTGACTCAAAAAGTGATGTGCAGGACTCGATTGGCTTCTGGGGTCGAACCTCTTCGCACTGTGTGTCGAACTCGTAGGGTGAGGTTTCTGCAGGTGAAAGAATATGGGGGTTAATGGTCTGGGTTGTTGAATGTCCCTCTCTCTCTCTCTCTCTTCCTAGCTTCTCCGTAGAGCCCCCCCCAGGTCAACGTGCTCACCTTAGATAGGTGAATGCTGGACTCTCCATCTGCGTCTGGTGCAGGGTGCCGTTGCCAGTTCCTTCACTGGTGAAACATAGGCCTCTTGAACTCAGAGGATCGTTACCGTCGTTAAATGCACGAGCGGTGAGTTTCCAGACACCTTTTTAGTCTTTATAGTCTTTAGGTGCGTGGCACGTTATATTGAACAGCACTCTGTATAATGCTTTCCCCTTTTTGTCTTGCAGGGCTCTTGAGATGGAAGATGGAGTGAAGCGCCTGGAAATGCGTAAGTAAATGCAAGCGCTCTAACTGTCTTTTTCCCTTGCAGCTTAGTTCGTGCTGAAGAGACGCCGGAGTATTTGAAGGCGTTCTATTGCGACGAGCGCGGTGGGCGTAAGTAAATACCTGTCTAATGTCTCTTCTTTTGTCTTTCAGAAGTTTGGTTGCAGCGCTGGAGTCCGCGGAATGCCCGTAAGTAATAACAATGTTTTGTCTTCACAGGCGGCGATGCAGCGTGAAGAAATCCGGAATTCGCGGAGTGCCGGTAAGTAATAACAATGCTTTTGTCTTCACAGGCGGAGGTGCAGCGTGAAGAAATCCGGAATGCGCGGAGTGCCGGTAAGTAATAACAATGCTTTTGTCTTCACAGGCGGAGGTGCAGCGTGAAGAAGTGGCCGCAGCCGATGGATCAGGTGAGTAAGCACTGCGAGTAAGGTTGCCTTGCTAACCTGCTGTTTCTTGTCTTTGCAGGTGCTGCTGTTGACTGGATACAGGACTGGGAAGTATAATTCTTGCAGGTTCAGGATCGAAAGAAGAAAGGCTGGAACAGACTCGGTGAGCGTTCTGCTGCAGATGCAGAATAACGCAAAGCACGTTTCATCTGTCGGGTGTGGTTTAAATAGCCTTGGAGTGATGAGTCATCTTCCTCCACGGCCCCGCCTAGGTAAGAAAAGAGTTCCAGTTCTAGAAGAGTTCCAGTGCTGTATCCAGGGAGTGGAGCTTGCCCCACCCAGGTAAGAAAGTAGTTCCTGTTCACAGAGGACTTCTAAGTAGCTGGTAAGTAAGCAGCATGGTCTGCTGCAGGTAAGTCCACCCAAGCACCTTCACACCTATTATGAGCCCGGCGCTTCCAGTGCCGGGACCGATGGTTTTGATGAGCCTGGTGCCACCGGCGCCAGGACAAGGTCCAAAAGGTTCCAGTGGGGACCTGCTGGTGCCTAGGATTAGGGTTAGGGGCCTGCTTCCAAGTACGTTGCGCTGGTCCTGGCTCCTTGGAAGCAGTGATCATGACAATTTCTTTGTCCAGCATTGGTGATGCTCTTTTGTTTGCCCATATGCAGGAGACGTTGAAAAGTTTATTGTAAGAATGTGAGGAGGAGAAGAAAACAGAAAACCATATAAAAACCGAAAATAAAGGTGTTTCTCTAGAAGAATCTATAAAAAAAAGGCTATTTTCAGAGCTACCACTGATTTCGAAATCCCCTACCCTGGTTGCAATTTATTCCCCCACTCCCGCACACAGCACGAAAGTCACATCTGGGGCTTTCGAGGATGGCAGGCATTGCAATGGGACTGGGCAGGCTAAGGGATTGCACAATAACATTTCTGGGTGTGGTGTCTTTTAAGAGGGATTTAACCAACACATCACAATCAACACAATATATATACAAGATCAGAGGGGTCTAACGGATTAAGAAGCACAAAATATGTAGACCACCTAGATGGGGAGGAAAACAGGCAGTGCAAGTAATCTTTAGACCCAGTTCCACATCAAGAATACACCTTACTAAGAGGCAGTCCAAGCCCTACGAAGAGAGGAGCCTTATGCTCAATAGTACATGCACACGCTTGTGCCACTGGACAAAATAGGGTCACTAGCAGCTCAGGAAGGTGGATAAGGTTGATGAAGAACAAGTCCCCACTATTCAAGCAGGACCTCCACTTGCGGGCAGAGGCAGGTTGAGAGTGGGTGATAGAGTCACTATTTTGCAACAGCAGTGGAAAAGAAATCGGCTCCTGCGCTAGGGGCCACTGGTTGGGGTATGGACTACTCACCAGTCCCTGATGCAGGCAGACCCAGACTTCGCCAGTTCAGTCCACTTCGCTGGCAGGTTTGAATGCGACAATCAGGATGTCCCAACACCGTGTAGTTTCCGTGGTAGCAGGCTTCAGGGTCAAGAGGGTCACAAGTGCACCGAACTTGCACAGGTCATTGCCACTGCAGGGCAACACGGTAACAGCGTATACTCCGGTCCGGGCGCACTCGTCTCACTTCAGACCTGGGAATGCCAAGTGTACGAATTTCGCTGTGAGGGTGCCGTGGACACAGAGCAAGCAGTATACCAAGTTTCGAGGGCTTCCTCGAAACCGCGGCGGTGACAGAGCAAACGTCCTGTGGAAGCTGGTCAGCCCACTGGTTGGCCCAGGGACACCTCCGAAGAGGCTTACTTGCAGGGTTTGATAAAAGTGCAGAGAATAGTTGGTCCCACTATTCCAATGGGTCGAAGCACCTTCACAGACCTTCTAGGACGATCAGATGCAGAGGGGTCTCGCAGGTCGACAGTGGGCTCAGGGTGCCAAACCTTCCAGCGGGTCACCAGCGGTTCCTCGACTCGGCTTCTTGTTGCAGGATACTTGGCTCCTTATCCTTTGTTCATGTGAACTCAGGAGATCGACATCGTAGTGGTGTTTTCGTGCCTCCTCTTAGCCAAAGTTCCCTTCGCTCCAAAACGGAGAGGACCCAATGGGAGATATGCTCACAAACACTCACTCTATAGGTGGACCAATCACGGACCACAGTGGTCCCAGACTTTCTGGCACCCAGGATGTGTATTGGGAACAGACATCCCAGCCCACATCCTGGAGGCACACACACAAGGCATGCAGAAGCCTGCGAAAGCTTTGGGTTTTGTGGGAAAGTGCATGACCAAATAAGGACTGACCCGGGTCGGCTCGACCTGGGGAAGGTGAAGGGGCAAGATGGCCAAAGGACAGGACAAACAACCTCGTGGTATGGTCATATTGGAGCCAGGCCACCTATTCGTGCCAAACGCGGTAAGCACAGATAATATGGAAAGAAAGAGTTCAAAACATAAGAAAAACGATAGCTGCCACCAGTCCTGTCCGTGACACATCTGCACAGTTCATAAAAAGTCCAGCGAGAGTTTCTAGGGCATTGGAAATGACTAGAGACCCAAGGGTGTGGTACCTTGCACTCTTGTTACATGTTGCACAAAATCTGCAACATGAGGAAAGGACTAAGGGAAACGAAGTCTCCTAGTACTGACTGTCTTACAGGCATGTCAGTTTCCCCATAAGAAGTGAGCGAAAGCCCAGAGGAGTGCGGCTGAGGGCTGCGCTTCTCTGGCAAAGGTTAGATCAGGGTGTAAAACAGCAGCAAAAAGTTTGGGGGTTGACACATGGAGGGAAAATTACATTCTAATATGAAATCTTTCCTAACAGTGTTTACGCAGAGGAATGTTAGTGTTAGATGGAGAGCTCTTCACTGTGATTGGTGGATGCGTGTGTGACTATTTATCAGTACTGAATGAGGGGTTGCTGGAAAGAAGATAGTGGAAAGGGAAGAAGGGCTGTTACTGCTTTACTAGGGCGTGGCCCTCACGGTACTATGGGTCGCACACGTGGCACATATTTCCGGTTTGGAGCATGCTGCCCATGGGAATGGGATAGTGGGGATTAGTGGTACTGAGGGTGTGCTTCACAGAAAGGAACGTTAATACTTCTCTCCATTACTGTGCGTAGTGAGCCAGGCTGACATAGTTGCCATTACTTGTAAATGTAATGTAGCATAGTAGAAATTGTTCCACACTCAGTTACAGCTCACAGCTATGTAGGCTGCTACTCGGTTCTAAAAAGCAACAAGCAGAATGTGGAGCAGGTCTGGTATGTGACCTTTTGTAGGGCTGATGCGGAGACCTTGCAACCAGCAAAGAGGCCTACATCATTGAAACAAATACATACATGTGCAATGGCACATTTTGGGGAGTTTTAAGTGTGCAATTTCCCAATAACACTTCGTACATCGCAGAACATTGCACTTTTCAACTGGTCGAGGGTCCGGATCATGTCCGCCCCATAAGGGCCCATGCTCATCGTGGGTGCGGTCCCATGGTGATGTCACGCATTTTCTCCATTGGCACGGCTGTCCGCAGGGCATGTTTTGGGCAGAATATTTTGTTCACATGTGCATAGGTGTCGTATGCCCACCATTGCGATCCCTGCAGTAATTAATAGTGCGACACACGTGCGCTGACCATTTTGGGACATGCTGGGTGTTTGAAGGGTATAGTAGGTGGGATGGTTATGTGTACAGGTACCTGTAGGATGTGGGTGGGCGCCTCGACCTACTTAAAGTTTGTCACAAGTTTATTTGCATATGCTGGACAGGGGCGGTGTTACCAGGAGCTAGAGGAAGCAATGCACATGCGCGTACTTGTGCAACGGACAAACCTCTGCCCCCACAACTAGTTATAGGTGGTTCACAAGGTGCGGACATGTGGTTCGTACTGGCATGCTACAGCTGCCTCCATTGTGATTGCGGATAGACCGGGCAGGTGCAGTGTCAGTTGGACACCTACCTTTTCCTTAATTGCGGTAATTCCCACCAGTACTGTGCACTGCTGAGTCATAATGGCATTTTAAAACCAAAGGAAAAGGCAAATGTAACTCAGCAACAATTGACATATCAACAGTTACTTCCACACATTCATACATGCCATTAGGAAAGGGAGGGGGTAGCAGAAGTCGATACTTATTGTGGGGAATTGGGGATTTGCACAAGTTGGTCGTGAGGGGAGGAAGGGATTGAGGTAGCAGCGTAACGTCTCTAATCACATGGATTATGATGGGATGGCGGGTTGTGAAATGGGAGGGGTACACATGCAGGTCAGGCAGTGGTATTTTATTGTGAGCATATTATGTCCTTGTACGTCATCTTTTAAGGCGGCAAAATTGTTCACCAATTTCAACATTTTGCTTTCCAGGCTGTCCAGTTTGCTATTTACAGAGTTTGTTTCCTTTCCTGTGCCCGTATACTGTTGTCAAAAGGGTGCCGCTTGTGCTGCCTTGCTATCCTTTCCAATATGTTCTCTTAAAGAAAAATAATCTGTTAGGTGTGCATGAAGCAAGCAATAGATATTACATATTTTACGTTTCAGACTGCGGTGCGTACCAATGGGGTTACTATCGTAAGTTATTTCGTCATGAAGGAAATTTTCTTCCAGCACTCTACGGTGCTTGCCATTACTGCATAAAAAAAGAAACGTTATGCTTCTCAACTGTTGTATACTGCAACACCTGTACAATTATCAAACAAACTTCAGTGTGCTTACCACATTATAGTGATGTTCTGGTCTTAGTACTTTCCAGTCCTTACTCTGCCCGTTTGTTCTTTGTTACCATATAAAGTAGCAGTGCAGTAAGATCGACGATGGAAGACGTCTCTTCTCTTGTTGGTGCATTCCGTTATGGTGTACTCCCTATGCCTTTGTGCTGTAAGTGGTTTCAACCCAGCACTCCACCTAAGTCAATGACTGGCATGAGATGCCCAGCTGGAACCCTTAATTATATATTTTTATGTCAAAGGGTCTTTTATTTCTGAACGATGTACCCTTATATCACGCCCCTCTCTTTGAATCTCCCCGGTCTCACTGAACCAAGAAGAAGGTTGTTTTGCAAACTGAAAAGATTTATTTGATGGATTTGAACAATATATATATCACACTTTCAGGAATTATTAACAATATCTGGATATCACACTATTAATATTTATACATTGATTAACGTTGGGTAATATTGCAGTAATCAACAATCTCTTTAATCAATAGGAGTATGGATGAAAAGAATAATGTTGCCTAGAATAAACTTTGTGTGGGTTCAATGAAATGCAAGGATATGAGATTAATGCAGCACAGAAATAAAACTTGATATGAATTCAATGTAATCAGTCTTTCCCCCTGATACTACTCAATCCCCCTTAATATGCAGTATGAAGAGATGGAATGTGGGAACACAGGTTTCAGGAATATACAATCAACAAATGCAGTTTCAATCCCAGTTCCCCCAGCAAGCTTAGAGAGAAACAGGAATGATTTTAAACAGGTCAGATGCTTTTGAATGTGGCTTGTAATGAATGGGAAAAATGCTAAAAATGACTTTAATTCTCTAAAATGTATTCAGAACTAGTGGGAGCTGCTTTGGATATGTTCAGGTAAACACTAGCAAAGATGATTGAATGACTGATAGATAGGAAACTGAATTCAGAGGTTAAAGGCAAGAAATAGCTGTTTTATAGGGGATGAAATTGCGCCAAATGCCAAATGCCAAATGCAGAATCGCAGCAAACTTTTCAGCACGCGAGAAATGCGATTGCGGTAAAACTACAAGGCGTTTGAATGCAGTTCGTTTGAAAGCTGTGGATGTTAGCTTCAATTTGACATTTAAATCTCGTTCATAGCATGTACGGTTCAAAAGTTACAGAGGTATTAGTAAAGGTCGATTTTTTTAGAAAAAGAGTCAAGATTTCAAATGAGAGATGCGCTGTTGAAGATTACAAACAAGGATTTCTTAACACTAAGGGAGGCTATGAAGATGCGAGATACCAACGGTACAGCCACCTGTCCAGAGGCACCTCTGTCTGATCTTTGTCCGTTGCGACACTTGCCTTTCTTCAGAAAATATATATTAGCGCAAAGATGATTATCACTACAATTATCACAGGATTATATGGATGAAAGAATGATTCAGGACAGACAAAGGAGATTCTACAATGCAGTTCTGGATAGGATAGAATGGGTTGGATAGGATTACTTAAGCACAAGAGATTGGCTATGGACAGTTCTATGCTAAATACTCATAACTATGGTTTCGGAATATGAATAAGCCCGTCAGGATCTGGTCAAAGGTTTTGGACTAGAATTCGGCTCGCCCACCAGACAGGACTCAGGCACCCGGTTCTGCACACAGCACGGCACTGGGTCTCTGCATGGCTTCTTGGACTGGATCTGACGGGTTGGTTCTGGGTTACAGCTCTACTCTACCGGTTTGGATCTCTGGGTTCTAGCAAGGTTCTTGACAAGAAGCAGAAAAACAGCAAAGCCCGGCTGTTGAATTGGTTGTGCCCCTTGGAAGTTTGGGGTTAAAATCAGGTTGCAAGATTTTAAAGGCCAGCTAAGAAGGGTTCAGCTTTGGACTGGGCCTTCTGCTTTCAGAGTTCTGGAGTCTTGGTCTGGGTTCTGGAGCCTTGATCTGGGTTCTTCCTGCAGACCGCCCCGCCAGTAAATTCAGTTGATGGGTGAATGTGTGTGTGTCTAGGTCCTCAACAGTCCCTATTTATGTATTTCTCAAGGGGGTGGGTAGGCTGATTATACTATGCCCAACCCTCTAAGAAGCCTATTGGTTAAGGTATTCCCTCTCTCCTGATTTGAGAAGGAACAGTGTGTCATGATGTGTCATGATGTGTCATGTTTATGGTCCAGGGAGAAAACCCTCCCCTTTGTTTCTGTAAGGTATATCATATTTTTCACAACAAGCATATTTATAATATCACCAACTTACTAATACTACATATTTACATCCCAAATTAAATAAAGCATGTATCTGTTCAAGTCCCATCTTCTTAAGAGTTTCGGTTCGCAAATGACAGTTTTTCACGCTTTTAGTCGGTTACCCAGTGTCAGATCTGTACAACATTTCCCACATACATGCGCATAACATCTGGGCATATTCCTGTAAATTTTCATATTCCTAACTTTATCAAATTGCTACAATCTTAACATTTTTGTGATTCAGTCTCTGAACATCGCACAAATTCCAGAGTAGTTTCTACTTGTGAGAAACATTTTCATTTTAACAATCTATAAATTCCAGATTTTTACAAGTTTAGCACAGTTTTCTATAAGTCCTTTTCTCAAACATATATTTTCTTCAGTACCAAATACACATTTCAGTCTAGCTCCGCCTCCAAGACTTGGCTGAGCCAGAGATGCAGCCTGAGCTTGTTCCTGCCAGCAGCTGGTTTCTATTGATGCCCAAATTAACATTTTCTTTTCAGTCAATGGAGCCTTTTGTTTTCTTGTCAGAGCAACAGGCCAAAGTACCCTCCCATTTCCTTTCACACCTCCCTGCCAGTTTCTCAGGCGGGGAAGATTCCTTTGTTGGGTAGAAGGTGTGTAATGTCTTTGAAGCCCAGTGTGGCTATCTTTAACTTACTTTTGAAACAATGTTTAAAAATAGTCTTTCACTAAAATAAAATTTACATTTTTATAAATATATCCACAAATCTCTTAATTCTGGCCTTTTTAAAATATAGTTTTGAATTGTATCCACCTCTTTTGCTTTTGATAGGAGTTCTTTTCTCTTCCATACTTTGATTTTAATGTAGAAGTTTAAAATGAAAGGGTAAGTAAAAGCCAGCTTCTGACACAGGCGAGCGGCGGTACTACGCCCATTTTTAACATATTTTTCTAAGCAAGCATCTTTAAATGTGGATTTTCTTCTGTTAAAAGATGTTTCTGCTGACATTTTGTTTAGGTGAATTTTTTGATAAAGTGATGTTTAGCACCCAACAAGGATGTTGGATCTTTTGTGAGGTTTGGGAACCATGATTTTTGCACTTTCCACAGCCAAGAAAAAACAGATGTTTAAAGCAGTTCTGGGTTTTCCTTTGCAATGCAGCACTGCTTTTTCAAGTGGTTTCATTTTCCTCTGTGGGCAGCCAAATGATAGGTTTTGGCAGTGGTCTCCTGTGCTACCACTGACATAGGCAAAATGGATTGGCAGCCTATTTTTCAGGTTTTCCTGTGCACTTTCAAAGATTTATAGCGCAAAGATATTTTTGGCGGCCATCCTGTTATTTCTGATGCAAGCAGCGGACAGTGAGGTTGCAGGGCATAGACTAGTGGGTTAAAGCATCCCACAGTGCTGTTTGTACACAGTTTGCAGACTTCCTCTATTTTCCCTTGCACTTCATGCACGTGGTGCTGTTTGTATATGTTCTTTGGGTTTGGTGAATGGTGCCACTACGTAAGAAAGCCCCTGCCTTTCTGAGCTGGTTGGATGCCACCTGAAGTACACAACCAGAGGCATAGTCCGCACCAGACGCATAATCCGCGACTGCTCTGTGCATTAACATGGTGCCAGCAGTTTCAGTATGTTCTACAGTACATTTTTACAAACTAAAGGTATCCTGGTAAAAACGTATGAAATTCAGTGAAAAAATGTTGTTAAAGGGACCTTATGGTTAAGTTTCACTAGTAAAAACCTATGAAATTCAATGGAAATACGTTGTTACAGGGACGTATTGGTTACAGGTAACAGGTAAAACTGAAAAACCCCAGAAATTCGCCAGTTATGGTGAGCTAAGCAACCATAACTCGCGCTTCCACTGTGCACTGCAAGGACTTACACCCATGACATCAAAGATGACATCACAAAAGTCATTGATGACACGTGTCTGGCTCCCTTTTTTTCTGTTCACTGACATACCTATGCCAGCTGGTTTTCTTCACTAACAGTCATGAAATAAGAATGCAAAAGGTACTATGTTTGCAGACCTTACCCTTCTCATATGTTCTTACACTACATTCCGTAGGGTTCAGGCACACCATATGATACATATACATAGAGGAAGAAGGCAGCATGAAATACAGCAATCATTTCTGTGCATGTTAATATTAAATGTACTGTAAACTTATATTTTGAACAATGGGCATTATGATATCCCAATCATGTGTATGTTCGGCCACCAATGCATTTGATGACAATGCAATTATACATATGTTATGATAATGATGAATGTGATGCAACATTTATCCTGGATAGTAATCCTAAGCGCAAGTATTATTAAAGCCTTGAGAGTGACCAAGTGCAACTAATAAACCTCCTATTCAAAATTAACATTCAACACTATTTGTTCATAATGACATCTTATGACTAGCGCATTAGACAAGGGAGCAATGAGTTTACATGTATAAGACCTGCTTGCTTTCTGTGTGTTGTGCAGATAACCATCTCTTATACTCCACTTTTAATTTGATTAACCAAACCATTTAATTTTTTTGGTTTCTCAGCTTGGTCTACCCAGCATGGGATCTCAACTGTGACAGCAATGCGAGGTGATTCTGTGAATCTCACTTGTTCCTGTGAGTGTAATAACCTGACACAATTCCATTCGGAGTGGAACTACCTTGGTAGGCATGGGAAGTTGTCCAACCCAAAATCCATGGAAAATCTAAGCAGGATGGTGACCCTCAAAGATCCAAACAAAGGAATCTCAATCCTGGAAATCACTGATGTGGACCTCAGTGATGCCGGAATCTATGCCTGCACAATCCATGTTATTTCACCACCTCCGGCGCTGAGCTTCAAAGGAAATGAGACCAAGCTGGTGGTACATGGTAATGTATCACTTACAATACATTCTTATCAATAACATATGTACTGTGATTAGCCCTGCAAATAAAGGTGACTTGTTGGGCAAAACCCTCTGACTGCGAATGACAATTTACATAGTCCTAGGTATCTATGTTTTATGTTAGATAACAAGTGGAATGGAGCCTTCTGGGTTTACTCATTGAGGGGATGCAGATGGTCTTGCTTGGACTTTTTAGACTAGAGGGTTTCCAGGGACAACTGTCATTCAGCAAAGGCATGAAGGCCCATTTACACCCAGAAACGTCACAACATTACATGCCATTTGACCCTGATGACATTGCATGAAGTCAAATCAGACAGCCTCTGGCCCTCATGAAATCATAGAAAAAGGATTAAAAAAAACTCCTATAACAAGTATACAAATATTACTCCTAATAACCCTTTCTGAGCAAACTATTTCAACACTGAGTCACCTGAATTCTGCTTGATTAGAAGTCTGTTGAATCACAGAATATTTACATTGATTTGGACAAAAAGATTCATCCAGTAGGACCCTGAGGAGGAAAGGGAAGCCTTAATTTCACTGCAGGGACATAAAACAGTTTCCACTTCCATGCTGTGTCCTGGCCAGTCTCCTGCCCAATAGGACAGTGTGGTATGTTTTCCATCACCTCTGATGTGGTGTGAGTGATTCATATACACAGAAACAGAGTCAAGCAAAGATGCAGGTTATACACATTGGGATTAACTACTAAAAGTGCTTCCACGAAGCGGATGTATTCTCGCAATATATGCAAGAACAATGCAGTGGAAACATCAACTGTATTAAGAGTGTAATTCGAAGCAGATCTGGTTTCTAATTGTAAGCAATTTCTACTTGCTGCATACAAAAGTGATTGGGAAAACTTTCAGCGGTCACTGTTTAGTCAAAAACAGATAACCACCTGAAGATTACTCAAGATTGTGACTCCAGTGTCGGAATGGAGGATATCGCTAACCAATGAAACATGTTGGTACCATGTACTGTTTGATTGTTTAGACAGTTAGAATAGGATATTTATAGTCTATTGAAGATTTGTAATTAAAGAATCTGGCAACGAGTTTTGTCTAATGCTAGACACATGGATGTTCGATCTCACTGAGTGCCAGAATTTTTGAGTGTCATTCGTGTAGGAATTCTGTCATTTTCATTGGTGTCTTTAGCATAGTTATTTTTGATATTTGTGTGTATCCTGTTATCAAGCACCAGGTGTGTATTTTTATCAATGTTGTTATACACAATAAGTTATAAAAACTGTGTTGTGTTTTTTAATGAATTTATGGAATAAAGAATAACTTATTTATGCAGTATTGTGTGCGGTTATGTCTGTACTCACCAGAACATAACTGTGGAATTTGTATATTGTGCCGTTCTATATTGTGTTCTCAGTTCTGAGATAATCTCTTCAGGGGTGGTCCCTTGGGGACAGAGGGCCTCATTACGACCCTGGCGGAAATCGCGGTGCTAAATGCACCGCGGAGCACGGCGGAAAGCTGCCAATAGCGCCATGGAGGTTGGCGGATTATCCGCCCCATGCCGACCTTGGCGGGGCGGTAAATCCCCATCCCCCATTTTACCCTTCCCCATTCCCATTTTTGCCCCATAGGGTATAATGGGAGTGGGGAAGGCGTTAATTACGCCACCGTAAAATACGGTGGCGTAATTAACAACAAGGTCCCGTAGCGCCATGGATTTCTCCGCCCGGAAAAACCAGGCGGAAAATGTTCCATGGCGCTACGGGAACTCGTAGTAGGGCGGACGGGTCCGCCGCGAATAACGCTGGCGTAAACCCACTCCGCCAGGGTCGTAATGAGGCCCAGAGACTTTTATAGGGTGTAGGTTAGAGGTGTCAGGACTTTAGGGTAAAGGTTTGTTGTTGGTAGGAGGGCATAGTCCTGTCCTTGTTTGTAAAAACAAAAACTCAGTCCTCTTTAAGTGTTTAGATGCTTTCTATGACTGCATCTCTAGAAGTGGAAATAGTTTTTTTTCTCATTACTAGTGTGGATTGGGGAACACTACCTGAACTAACCCTAGAAATAGAAAATTCACATTCACCAGTGCATGGAATCAGAAATAGTATGTTTTACAAAATATTTCTAGTAGGGGCCTTTGCTAAAACCAGAATTAAATACCATTTCTACTGCACCACACATGTGCTAGAATAAAGCAAAATATGTCCAGCTACAGCAAGTACTAGATAAAGAAAAAATATGTTTTCTTGTACTGGACAGCCTTTGATCAAAATTGTTTTCTTCAGTTGATGATGCATGTTCCGGCACACTCTCACAGCTCCTCGTTGCATGTTGTGATTCAGGAGCCCTATGTGCACATAAACATGCATGGGTCAGCTGAATTTTTTGGAGTCCTGCATGGACCCATCCACTCCACCGTGATCTTCAATCTTTAAATGGAACCACGTGGAACCCTCCTTGCTCCACGCAACATCCACATCCACCAATACGCAGATGACACGCAGCTCTACCTCAAGATATGCTGCATTGAAGACATCCACAGGCTCCAGTCCTGCCTCTCTTTGATCCAGTTGCGGATATCTGGCGCCTATCTGAAGTTTAAACCCTCAAGACTGAATTCCTACTGCTGACCAACAACACCAAACACCTGGATATCCAGACCTGGCTCTCTGCTACGTACACTGAGGGCTTCACACGCCAGGTGGTTACCATCGCAAAGTTCCTTGGCTTCAACATCAACAGAGAAATCGACAGACACCTCTTCTTCAAACAGCACATTGCAAGGAAGAAACAAACGGCTTGGTACCAACTTTCTCTCCTGCGGAAAATCAAGCCCTTCATCTCAGAAAACAACTTCATATATTTTGTCCAAGCCTTGCTCTTCTCCCACCTGCATGCAGGCAATACCCTTTCAGAAGTCCTTTGAGCGACCACCCTGGCCACATCACCCAACCATCATAAAACTGCACTGGCTCCCCCTGCAAGCCTGTATCGCCTTCAAGTCCTGCTACAAGACTGTCCCCAAGCTACCTAACTGAGAAACACAGCATCTCTAGAGGTCAATGATCCACCAGAAGTAAGGGCATGTGCAAACTTGAACTCCACAGGTGCAGGAGGGAAAGAAGCAGAAGACAGCCTGCTCTGGATATGCCCCAAGACTCTGGAACCTCCTCTCCATCAACATCTGACTCGCCCCATGGCTTCTACAGTTCAGGAAGGAGCTCAAGGCCCTCCTCTTCAAGGAATGACTCCTCCCTAAATACCTAGATCCACACACCCTCCACTCACCACCCTACCTCAGACTGGGTGATCTGATCCCCACCCTTCCCGCCCTTGCTTCTAGATCTCTTGCTGACAAATTGCCTGGTCTTCCCCTCCCCTGTTGTTTCACTTCACTCTCTTGTTTCTCTGCTTCCCTCACCATGTTCTCCGTCCATGATTGTAAAGTGCTCTGTCGCTTCCTGAAGCTAAGTGTGCACTGAATAAATACCCTAATAATAACAATAATGTTGCAGAGGCAACCTTCAAGCATTTGTTGTTCATGTTTACAGACATCCACAGAGCCCTATTTGTGAGGCATAACAGAATGCCTTGTTATGAGTTCCTCACTGGCACCTGATTGGTGGTGCCCCATTGTGTGCACGCACACTTTCATCTCCACTTCTGTGAGTATTAAAAACTGGGGAGAAAGTTAATCTCAGAAGTGAGCCTCTCAGGATTATTATGCCTGCCCAAAAAACAAAAATCTTGCAATGGAATGAGAAGCTGTTGATATCAACGATAACCCCACATTATGATACTATCTTGCTCATCAGACCACAGAAGAGTGTATGTTGATGACTAGCAGAAGATCAATATCCAAGAACCCTTCCAGCCAACAAAACCTATGTTAGACCTACAGTATTCCTAATGGCTGCTAATATCACATACATCTACCCAACACAGGCCTCATAATTTGGTGGGCCGAGAGATGCACTTGTAATGCAGTATAGCTTCTAAAATAATTCTTTAATTGTTCTCTTTTTTTTTAATTGAACTCTGCTCCTTGGCACTATTTCATATTGACCATATGGTTTGTTTAATATGTACATATACTATGTTTATTGTAATGAAGTTGTGACACTAATAAGGAATCATTAAGAAGCGCTGAGAGCAGTGTCGTGTCCAGACTCTTTTGACTGGGGTGGCCCAAGAGGGGTGGCATGAAGTACGAGCGCACACACATGTAATCATCATAGTTTAGGATAATGGCGTGGCTCCTGGGGTGGCCAATCAGATTTCAGCTGTAGCACGTGCCACCCCACTCCCTGAACACGCCATTGCTGAGAGAGAGGTAGTGCGGCTAGAATGGCGTTGCGACTGCTTTAGTAGTCAGCACTGAGAGGACGCGTGCATGCACAGAAGATAGTGTGACAGACTAGAAGATGGAGCTGCACAATGTGGAGCACCGAGAAGAAAGGGAGGCAATGAACCCCGGAACCAGGCAAAGGGATGTGGCTGCCGTGTGCACAAAACTCTGTTGGCCATTAAACCCAGGGAGCAGAGAAGCAAAAATAGTGGAAGAAACATGAGCTAAAGCTGCGAGTTAGAGAGCCAGAGGAAGTGGGCCTCTGGGTGCATGTTCAGAACTCTGCTGAAGAGCGCTGCTAGAATCAGGGAGAACAGAAGCATCCGCAGTGCGCATGCTCTAAGTGCAACAGTGAGTCAGAGGAGAGTCCATTGGAGGATGAGATTGGAGTAGTCTTCCCAGTGTCAAGTAGGTAGTTGACGGGGCCTGCTGTGGGAGGCAGGCAGGCAACAGCGGGATGCCCACAATACATCACATAGTTGTCGCCAGGCAGAATGAAACACTGTTGTTGCAAAGGTAGGAACCAGACAGCACCTCACCCTGTGCTCTAGAGAACTCTGAAGTTCATTGGTCCACAAGGAGAGTAACACTGTGCCCAATCCATGCATACACGCTGTATATGAGCTAAGCGAGTGAACAGCTTGATTGAAGATTGAAGATGTGGTTTTTTAGGTTTACACTTTTATTATTTTAAATGAAAGCCATCACAGTCAAATACAGCCAGTCAGTACAAAATAGTTAATGAGATATATAATTCATACATCTATGTCATATGTGAATGCAGCATACCGAATTCATATATCAGGAGATAAAACATGCATCAATGAAGTCTTAAGGAAAATGTCTCTTTTTAAAATAAGAATAATAGCATGTGTAGGGATACTACTTAATAAAAGGATAAATATCAATACATGATAAAAGAGGTATAATAACCGTAATACAATATTGATTCAAAGTGCTTAATGCATCCGTCATTTCAAATGGAGAGTTCATTAGACAAGGATCCCATTCAGACCTTCATCGGCTGCTTCAGTTTTCAAAGTCTTGTCACCCACCTACTTCCAGGGATATGATATTATATTGTTCCAGAACTACAGTCTTGTGTATGAGGTCTCTCAAGAGCAACACAATTGCACGCTTTACAAACAGACAGGACTCCACAAGCAGACACATGTGAATTTTTCTACAACATACCTTGGGCACAAACTGTCCTGCAAATGGACTCAACCCAAAATGGCATTGGTGAAGGCCATCCAAACGGCACCTTTACCCTAGTGCAAAGACCAACTAAGCACCCAGATAGGGCTCCCAGGTTATTACTCCAAATTCTACCAAAGTTACTACAAACTACTGCAAACCACAAAATCAGAACCCCCCACCCTATTAAAAAATAACACTAAATCTCATTGGCCATTGGCCCACATCCTTCACCATCCTGGCTTTTTATGCCCCATTCTATGTGTTGGGTTTGTTATGCTACAAAAGGTGGGCACGGAGAAACACATGGTTACGATCACCTCCGGGTTCCTCGCAGTTCCTGAAAAAAAGAGCAAGAAGAGCTTGCCTGTGCCCGGGTAGTGGGACACTTTCACATCTACGTCTGAGGTGGCAGAGTTTAACTCAGAAAGGGTCATAAACCCTTGGCACATATACTGCCACCAAATGGCATTAAGAATGTACCGTTTAGGTTGGCTCACCTTGGAGCGAAAATTCCAGATTTCAAATGAGACATTTCATACACCAGGGTTGGGGAAACAAGCAAGCTGATTGCCTGTCCAGGTTGCCCCTACCTCCAGATAAAACAACCTGTACGGATGCCGTTGATGCAGAGTGGAACACTAATGGTGCAACTAGCCAATCGGCAGGGGAGGACTAAATCGCAGATGATTCCACCAGACACCTCCTTCCATTCACTTGCCAGGGTTGGCCTTCTGAGTGGTCTCTAGAGCTCAGCTCACAACTCTACTGGAAAATGTAGGATGGATGGTCAGAAGAGGGTGCACTGCAGCTCTGCAATGATACGCCCACTACCCTAGTATTGTTGCACAACTGCCTCTTACGCATGGCACGTGAGGGCGACACAGAGATCACCCTTACAAAACGTCACCTTCATGAGGAATACTGGTGGCCGGCTATGCACAGAGATGTTGAAAACACCATCAACTCTTGCTTCACTTGCAAGGAGGGCTACAAAGGCCTCTCCACATCAACCCCTCGGATCACATGTGTTTTTGGCCGTGTAAGATGTGGGGAAAGATAGGAATAGACTTCACAGGCATAATCAATTTCATGCCATTACACCAATGCGTTGCCTTTGACCTCATGGATTACACCTCAAAATGGATTGAAGCATTCTTTCTTCCAAAGAGTACTTCCTACACCAACATAGAAATACTTGTCCAAATGTTTCAACGTAAAGGGTGTCCAAATCACTTAGTATCCGCCAATGGCAGTTTGCCTCACATGACAAAGTTCTGTTTCACAGTCAATGGGCATCCAACTACTAAAACCAGTTCTTAATAACCCCAAAGGCAAAGGTCAAGATGAGAGTGTGAACAGATGTATTTAAGATATACTACAACATGTCAGATTATTGGGAGCTTCTGGGCAAGAATCTGTTCAACGGGCAATACCTACACACGGGTAATATCAGCTCAACCATGGCAGCCACCCTGTTATCCCCTGAGAGCAGAGCTGCAAACATAGTCTTTATTGCAGCATGACGTGCATCAACTCCAAACATGGAATCCATCAGATCCAAGGGTGGTCGAGAACAACAGAATAGGAGGGCCTACTACAATGCATGCATTGTCACGTCAAAACAGAATATTTCATATGGGGGGACCTAGTCAAAGTCAAATTACCCCAAAAGTACTCAGGTTCCAGATTTGTCAATCCACTCCAGATGTGCCATCTATTACCTCATTCTGTGACAGTGCAAGGGGGGGATGTATCCAAAGTAGTACTGTAGAGACCTCTACAAACCAGCAATAAAGACCACTGCGTTCCACTGAACACCTGCTCAGACAAACTGATGAGACATCCCAGCTAGAAAACACAAGACCCTACAGAGGCAAGTAACAGACAGATACTGGAAGCACATCTCATAATCTAGTAAACAAACACAAACATCAAACACCAAAGAAAAGAAATGCCAACAAATGCAACAGGGAATCCACAATTCCCAACAAGAAAAAGCTCACAACGATGAACTCAACACAGTAGAGGACATCATGACGGATCAAAATGTCTAAATTAAAAGAAACTGCTTTAAGAAGACACCTGTCAAAATCAAGAACACCTTCGCACCCCTTCAATCAAGCTAAAATCCTATATACAAACATGTCCTTCCAAGAAGCACAGGGATCTTTATCTAAGATTTCATCTGAATACTCTCCCGACGATAGGAGTTGTGGGGCCAAAACTTCAGATTTGTAGAGAAATGTAAGTCTGTCGTGCTTGTGGCCTAGCTCCAATTAAATCCCTGTCTCATTTGGTCTTGGAATGCCTGGCATTTCAAGACAAAAGAATCTGTCTCCTGGGAGACTTTACCCACTCGATCTCCCGGGTACTATCAGATAACCTTTGGGTAAGACTGATGATGACTACGAATAAGAGCCTAATAATTGCCCTTGCAACCTTGCTGATACACATATTGGAGGAAACTAAAAACAAAATGCTGCAGGGAAAAGCAGATTGGAGAGCAATCAGGGAGGTCGAGGTACCTTCCCACGGGGCCCTGACGGTCTGAGGACGGCGTGACTTATGAGTGACAATGAGGATAGTCTTAACTTATGTTACAGCTTAGGCTCGAATGGGAATACGGAATTTGTGTGCTAATGGATCTAGTCCTATGACAGCTTGATGGATAACTCTAGTAAATGACTGCGCTGTTTGCAATATATCTAATTTTTGTTTGTCACATGATAATGTACATTTTTATTGTATAAACTAAACACACCGTTACTTTTTAATAAAAACAATAATAATTTAAAAAAATCAAGATTTTGAAATGTTCTAACAAATCGCCCAAGGAAAGGATATGACGTACATGTCTCAAACCCATGCGAAGCGAGCACAACAAAAGCAACGGCACAGATGTAAAGGACACTCACAGTTAGAGGAAAAAATGAGAGCATAATCGTAGAGTACTGCAGCGGGTGAAGCATATCTGCATAATTGCTAAAAGCACACATCCCTACTTAACACCATGAGCAACTGTTTTTTTAATCACTGTAAAGGGATCTTCAGAGCCATATGTACTTTCTGCTGTACACCCTGTGAGAAACCTGAGGGTATTCTCCCAAGTAGACCTTGAGAATCCCTTATTCAGGTTGCCAGGGAAGGGCTGATGCTCTCAGATCCCAACCCTGGGGTCGGACGAGCAAGGGAGGATCATCTTTGTAGGGGAGCCCTGGGTTGTTCTTGGGGGAAAACCCCAGGTGATATCCAGTATTCCATCATGGAAGAGGACAAAGAGGATTATGTCCTTGAGGCCTTTTTAGGAACTCAAACCCTGTTGCACTAAGAAACTTCATCTCCCAGAAGCCCTGTTTTCCCATTGTATATCTGCACCCTCCCAGTCATTTTTCTCCATGTCTCTCTGATTATTCTTTCCCGAACACGCAGTCTACTTTTACAAAACACTACTGTTCCCACAATCTCCCCTTGTTCATTTCACGATAATAATCCTGGTCATTCCGGTTTGTTTCACAAACCCTACCAATCTCACCCTTCTGAGTTTACCAACCCCGGTAGTACAAGGGTTATAATTCCATATAACACCTTTTCCCCATCATGCCCAGCAGGATATTTAGAAACTTTAACACCCCCCCCCCCTTTTTCAACATAAACACTTTCCTATACCGTGAAAAACAACAGACTAACAACAGAGCCGTTTACCTGACATGTCCCAACACAAGGATCAGGCAAAGTCAGGCAATTGAACCGAACCACACACAACTGACAGTCCTTTCCTTTCCCCACAGGGGTAAAAGGTGGAGGACGGGAGCACACTATAAGCAAGGCAGAAGGCACGACGAGACAGCTATCCAAGCACGGCAGTTCAAGAGGAGAAACGCGGCAAGAATCAAAAGGGTGACAAGGAGAGAAGCGACCTTGCCCTTTCAGACCCAGACCCACAAAGCCTCTGTGGAAGGAATCGTAAGACCGCAAACAATAGCCAGCGTGTGTTGCAGAAGATGTCAACGGTACACGGAGCATGCGTATGCTGAGAAGCAGGACAGAGAGAGACACCTGCTACCATGGTACCGGCCTTGGGTGAGCCGCAAGGAAAAGGTCAAAGTGGTCATACAGAGGTCTAGAAAAATCCTCTGTACAGTCGAAAGTCTTTGACTGACAAACCATTGGAAAGCTAAGGGAGATGAATCCCGAAAAGTGAGAAAACAAAAGGAACGTTGTGTTGACAAGAGTTAACCAGACAGAGGGAGGTCCACAGTGAATTGTTTAAAAATACATTAAAACTTGTGAATGCAACAGTTGAGATTGTTTGGAAAAAAATGTAGGGAACCCAACAGAGGGAGGCTAACATTCGAGAGGGGTCTGAACCCGGAAGAGGGGGATCCAGGGTTGAAAAGCCATCACCCCACCGACAAATGAATGCAACAGAGAAATCTTTTGAATACAAGTCAGAGTGAACCCCAGGATGGAGGCTGATATTCAACAAGAGTCTGAACCCAGAAGACGGGGGGCCCAGAGGTGAAGAATAATCACCCATGTACAATCAGAAAGAAACTTTTGTTTATAATTTTGAACATAACAGGCCCTCAGAAGCAATAGATCTAACCACCGAAGGTCCTGATATCGCAAGGAACGTTTTGTGGATCTGAGCCCGGAAGAGGGGGATCCAGGGGTGAAAAGTCATCACCTAGCTTACATGCGGAAAATAACTTTTTGTTAATTATTTTGAACGCATCAGGTCCTCGGAGGCAAGAGGCTTTTTGTACAAAAGAGACTTAACCACCGAAGGTCCTGATACTTGTGAGCGGAACTGTCGTCTCTTGCTGGGCAAGCTCGAGAGTGTCGTATGCTCAGGAGTCCCACCTTGTCCTGTGCTCAAAACATGGCAAATACAAATATGGCACATTCAAGACAGTGAAAAATGACTGCATCTGACCATGGTGCAGGAGGTGAAGGCCCATAGGAAAGTGTGTGAGTGTGCCGGCTCTCTAAGAGTACCTGACGAGTCAGTTTGTCTTCTCATACACCATGGAATATTCTCACCACCATACCAATTCACGATCAAACGAAATTAAAAATAGTCTATGGCAACATCCATCTCTTACATTGAGTCAGAGGCAACATCGTCAGTCACGTTAAAAGGACTTAAAAACCTTATTTATGTGCTTGTATATGTATAGAAGTAACTATAATGTCTGTACATCTCTATGTATACCGACATCTTTCAGCTTTCAACAGGACAATAGTGACTAGAGACTTCCATCATAATACATTAATCAATTATCTGTATTAGATGATCATGCACCCTCCCATGTTCATTCAAGCCCATCAGCTTCAGGGAGAGGCATTTTATCACTCTGAAATAAGATAAGGACTATTTGATCATTTGAGTCAAACTACAAAGGAATATATGTGCTTCCTGAAGGCACTGCCAGTGACATCCTCCTTCGTGGCACTCCTGTGAGCCATATGTTTTCACTTGTCTTAATCTCTGGCCTGTGAGAGGGGACAGAACAGAGACATGCAGGGATTTTCTGTTGTCTTCGGTATGTGTGTGGGAGCAGAGTCTGCATGTATCAAGTATGGGTTGGCTTCTGTCCTACTGATTAATTTCGGTAGAGCGTGTTCATTTTGAGGGTTGTTTTATGTTTCCTATCACTTTGCATTATGATGCTTTTAGTGTTCAACTTCTGATGGGGAAATAAAGCTACAATCATGATCATTTTACATAACTTGTTTTTATATGGCTTTAGCTATACTGTCACTAAGGCCAATCTTTGTTTATTTCGCAAATTGCATATCTGTTCTATAAAACAGAGCATTATTTTAGTTTGTGAAACCCAATAGTCACAAATAGTTTGTCTTGCCCTGTAAAACAGAGCTGCAAAACAATGCGGTCAAGTGACTAAATTGCAGACTGGATTAAAATCCCAGGCTCAACACATAACCAAAGTGCGTAATCCAGTGTAATCCTGTTCATGTAACCTCACTCTGTCTTACTTTCCGAAATTGATAGTTCCCAGAAGTTCCTAGAAGAGATTTAGTTTACAACGTTTGCTATCCAAACTTATTTTACTTGTAGTTTGAAAAAGTGGGGCACTTTTGACGGGATAATGGGCGTGGTCCACTTTTTATTTTGCTGTTTGGGTTTATTTGTTGTCCCAGTCTGAACCGTTGGTACTGCTTGGTCTATCCCCGTTATACCCTAGTAAAAATATGGTTGATAACTAAAATTGTGTTTTCTCCACTTACGTCATTATTTCTTATTAGTACTCGGCGAGGGACAAACAGATTGTAAAATTCAATCTGATTTGCCCTCGCCGGGGCTTTACCCGACGGGAATCCCTCTCAGGCCTTGTTTTCCTTTGTCCCCGGCCAGGGGTTGTGGCAGCCCCTCAGCCAGTCAGGAGGCTCGGAACAGAGTAATCCCCGTCCCGAGCCACCACACGGCTGGAGGCTGCCATTATCCCCCCGTGGGGATTCAGGTAAGAGTTTTGTCACTCCCTCCCCCCGATCACCCCATCTAAACAATCCCCTCCCTGCCATCCAAACCCCACTTACCTTCTTTTTGGCCCTTTTTCGGGAGCGAACGCGCTGGGAACACTTCTGCCCCAGCGCTTCAGCCCCCGATAGCAGCCATGGAAAGGGAAAATGGACTCCGTTTTCCCTTCCCCAGCACCATTTTTTTTGCTTCGCTCGGGCCTGTAACTATATGGGCCCCACGGCATTACCTAACTCTGTAATGCCACCACGGCTCGGGGCTTATTGCTTAATTCTATTAACCATAAACTGGATTAGATGTCATTAGTCATGTGATGTTACTATTCATGCAATTTTGATGGATTGACATCATTTTGGCCATGGCTAAAAAGCAATTTGACCCGTTTTAGAGACCATGGTAATAAGAGAACTCTAAAGCCACCATAAACTTTTAACAGTATATGAAACATTTGCACCCGGGGAAGGGCGCTGAGCCAATCATGTGGCTGGAACAGCTGGCGAGAACATACATCCTCTGCCCATTGTTTCCAGCCACCCAATGCCCTTCCTGGGTGGCGCAAGTTTATTTTTGTTTTTGAATGTGGGGAGGCAACAGGAAGGCTCTCCCTGCTGTTTCCCCACCCCCAGCCCTCCAAAACCAAACTAAACCTCTTCCCCACACCCTTCCTCCCTCCCCACTTAACTGCAGGACCGGAGCGTTATGCTCCTGTCCGGCACATCTCCTGCTCCGACCGGCCTAGACATTGAAAAGGGACTTAGTCACTTTTCTCTATGGCAGCGAGCATCTTGTTTTTTTTTTCTTCCTCTGGAAATTGGTGTCACATGCGCCGCCAATCTCCAGCGGAAGAAAAAAAACATTCACACCACAGATCAACCTCTGGGGCGTGAATGGCTTTCACCCCCGCGATGGGGGTAGCTAAGGCCGGTAATGGCCCGCAGCCATCAGTGAAGCCCTCACTTCAATTGGGCCAACCTTGGCTTTGTCTGGCGGGCTGTTACCGGCCATGGCCACCCCCCAAGGTGAAAGCCATAGTACAAAAGAACGTTTTCCAAGCAGGAACATTCTTATAGTGTTCCCCACTTCCTCACAAAGTAAGGGGGCTGAGGGTTTCACAGTAATTGACAAATGTCCAAATACCTATGGCCCTGTTGTATGATCAACCATATCTTCTTTGCAGCTACCCCCAGAGTTTGGCTTTCTTCATCTTCTGCTGGTGAAGACCCCTTAGTGGAGCAGGTGATGTGTGTAGTAAGCGAGTTCTATCCATCCTCCATCAACCTTTCGATGATCTCAACATGTGGAGAATCCCAGTACTTCGAGAACAACACACACCTGATGAAGAATCATGACGGCACCTTCAACATGACGGGCAGAGCGCTGGTGACCACCACAGGCTGCGTCAATGGGACGGAGGTGATCTGCTTCGCAAAGCATGTAACAGGAGAATGGAACAGGACCATCAGGATATCTGATGTGAAGCATGAAGGTATTGTCACATATTAATGAGTGTTTTGTTCTGATGTGTAATGTGAAAAAGTGTTAACTAGTATTCCATCAGTCAATTTGTCATAGTTCCGTATGGTGTAGGTTCAGGGGGGGAAATCACCCATGGACTCAACTGCATGTACTACTTTTGTATATGTTATTTGTGATGTAACATAGCTCCTGGATAAGGGTACTTTTTATGGTATGATGTCCTTTCATTGCCAGGCATTTGAAAGCCTGCAATTTAAACGTGCACAAAAGTTCATCTAATTCTTTTTGGGGGAGGGCAGATAAGTGGTTGGGGGGGTCAGGTATAGTTAAAAATAGGTGCAGGAATAATTAATGACCTCCCCATTCACCCAGCCCAAAGAAAGCGGTGACAAGGCAACTTTCCTGGAGAACAGAGAGGGCTTTCGGTACAATAGTAAGAAAACATGACTCGGTATGGGGACTTACCGGGTCATTCCAACCTTGGAGGACCCGATAAGTCCCCATTCTGAAGACCATTCCCCATTCCCATTCGAGCCCCCATAGGGCTCAATGAGACTGGGGAAGGAGCTCATAATGGGCCTGCAAATGGCGGGCCCGTTATTAGCTCCCTGGTCCCCTAACGGGACCCGCTAAGGACTTCTGGTCTACCCCAATGTTTTCAGCGGGTCCCGCTAGGGAACCTTGTAATTGGGCGGTAAGGGGTTACCGGCACCGGCATCCTTACTGGTGCCGGTAACCCCTTACCGCCCACCTCGTATTGAGGCCCTAAGTCTTTGGTATAAAGCTGCTTTGTCTTTTTTCTTGTGGTTGCTTTTCGTTGAGTGCTCTTCTGCAGAATTGTCCTGTATAACCTGAAAATGTGACACACATAAATAGATAAAAACAAACTAAAGTGTGAATTGGATCATTTGATTAAATGAGTGGCAATTGGACACCCCGTCCACCTTCCGGACAATGAGATATTTGTCAATGTAACCTCCCGCAAAGTAGGAAAGAGTGGGGATTATTAGCTTATACATTGAGTCTCCTCAGCATAACTAACCATCATGGCTGCCTTGGCCAAATAAAGCTTAACTGAGGGTGACATAGGAGATCCCAACATCTAGGCTGTTTGTGCTGCCATAGAATTCTGCAAGAGCATGATGTCAGCCCAACATGACACAAAGATCAAAGAGCTCTTGCTCCTGAGTTCACTACATCAGCTGTGGATTGGTGAAACAATAAATCGGTTGGGCTCTGGATCCTCAACACCACATGATTCTAGGAGGAAATCTCCACAACATTGATTATGGTGGCCCAAGACACTGGTTTCTGAAGCCAGCCGGCACTGTGGCTGTATTTCTGGATTGATTGCCTTAACAATAGGGACCAGGTGTACAACGTAGTATAGCCATACAAGGCAGTGAGCATTTTCTGTATTTTAGCATTTCTGTTTGTATTCTATATATAGACTTTTTATATGTTGCATGCCTGCATGCAGAAAACGACTTTATTTTAGTATAAGGTTTGTAAAGCACCCCATCCAACCATCTGGCCACTTTGTTGCACTAGGCTAATGCAGAAGATACTAAACTTCAAAGCGCCTTTAGAACATATCGCTCTTTTTGATCGGCTGAACTGGCCACCTCACCAGCAAAATCTTGACACTCTGTTGGCTACAATTTACCTCTGATAAATGACAGAGGATGCCAGATGCTCTCTATCCTTTTGCCAATATGTATCTCCTTGTCATTCAAGAAGTATCCAATCACCTGCGCCTGCATCCCTTATCCTCATCACACATACAGTGGTATTTCCAGTTGCAAGCTTCTAGCCAAGCATTAAAATGTACTATCCCTCAATTCTTCATAGGGCTTGCAGCAGACAATTTCTTACTTGTAAACAGCCAACATCACTGGCCAATGGCTAAAGTAAGGGCACATTTTAAGGCCTTGGGGTCCACCCCTTACAGCACATATGTATTATCGTGTGTACCATACAACGTAGCGCTAGGTCAATTGGAGGTCAGAATAATCGCCTGGTGAACCCCTCAATCAACTGGAAACCAGGGGGTCAGTCCGTAGTGCCAAACTATTTTTCCCAGGAATACTGTAGACCTTACTGAGGGTTTTTTATTGTATGCCCTGTTTTCTGTTTTGTTAGGTCAATTTAACAGTCTTGCCTGTATACAGTCATGTCAAATAGTAGTCCTCTGGATTTTTTATCTATCTAAATGTTTTTTCACATAGGTCCTCATTATATGTTTGTTGGTATCCCACCAGTAATTCCAGCAGAATACCGGGAAACGTACCTACTGTTACTGGTGCCTGATATCTCTGAATTTCCATGATATTACAGGTGCTGGCAACGGTAGTAATGCCCCATTTTATGGCGTCCAAAAGGACTGCCAGTATTATTGGCACCAGTATTACTGGTGCTGGTAATACTGGCTGATTTTTGCTGGCAGAGGCCTGATTTACCTCCAGCTCTAGGCGGGAAGTTAACTAGTCAACCCCCACCTCCAAACCTCTAGTTTGAGGGTGCAGGAAAAGTGGCAGTAACGGAATTACCACCACTTTTCTCTGAACTGCTAAACTTGTAATGAGGGCCAAAGACTTATTTTATGTTAGACACAACTACCCTACTACCTGGGTATGAAAACAGGCCTCCATTCTAGTGAATTTGTTGAGCTTAACATACATTTAATACCTGAATCGCTTAAGCAGTTGAGGTTTTATTGCCAGAAGTGGCTGGCTCATTTACTGTACTGCACAAGGTGTGATGAAAAAGTCAATTCAGACACATAACAGATCAGGTGATCATCATTCCTGTTTCACTGGTGGGCTCTTAGATAGGCTGCACGCCTGGAAATTCCTCAATCTACTGGTGTCAAGAGCTGTTGGTTCAATACCGCCCTGCCACCATTCTATTATGTTTTTTTTCAAGGCCCCGCATAAAGTCAGCGAAAACAGGTTTTTTATATACATAAACACAGGGATCAATTACAGTGAATGCATTTGCAATAGATATTAGACAATTTAAGCAGCGTAGCTGGGCATGGCATAGGTAATCAAGGGGAACTGTCTGAGGCCTATGTTATGGTAACAGCTGTTCTAAAGAGCGCACTAAGAAATACAGTGCAACCAAGATCAAGTTTCTGGTCTCAATAAAAGTGAAGTACACAAATGCTGCAGTAAAGAGACATTGCCCTAGGGGTCATATATTGGATGTGGTTATTATATAGGACACGTGGGTGGTGCCGAATATACCACTTTGTGAACAAAAAACTTTGTGAACAAAAAACCTAATCTAGAACCTAACATCCCCACTAATTATAGACCTATCACAAAGGTCCCTTTTCCCCTCAAAATATTAGACAGGGTAGCCTACCTCCAAATACAACAACATTTGGAAGAAAATAACCTCCTAGGCCTGCAACAATCCGGCTTTAGACCCAGGCACGGGACAGAAACCGCCCTCCTGGATCTAAAAATCCAAATGGATGAAGCCAAAGAAAAGGGCAATCTGGCCATTCTGCTCCTGTTGGATCTCTCCGCTGCCTTCGATCTGGTTGACCACCATTTTCCCAGAATGCCACCAATTGGATTCAGTCATTTCTGTCTGACAGGTCGACTAGGGTCTTCGCCCCTTCAGCGGCTGCTGACCCTATCCCAATCCAATGTGGAGTCACCCAAGGTTCCTGCATTTCTCCAAACTCTACAAGATCTTCACTAAGCTTCTCTTTGACTGTCTTGACGATCTGGGTGTCAGCTACACTAATTACGCTGACGACACCCAGGTCCTCATCACACTCACTGGTTGCTACAAAGAAGATGTTGCAAAGTTAAACGAAATCTACCTAGAAATTCAAGCCTGTATGGCCACACATAGTCTCTGCCTAAATGACGATAAGACAGAACTGCTTATCGTAGGATCCCAGGCTCGCCTCAATAAATTGGACTCTAGGTACCAATCCTTCACCATTGACGGCAATATTATAAAAGTATCCAAAGAGGTCAAAACACTAGGTGTGTATCTCGACTCCACTCTATCATTAAAAAAACAAATAAATGCCACCATCTCATCTACCACCTGGACCAATAAACTTATCAATGCCTGCAGACCTTTTTTATCCTCCTCCAGCTGTCTCACGTTAGCTAGAGTGCTGATATTGTCTAAACTAGACTATTGTAATACACTCTTCCTGGGCACCACGACCAAAAATCTGAACAGACTCCAGACTCTAAATAAATAACGCCTTAAAATGTGCTCTTAACCTCCCGCGTAAGGCTCACATCTCTACGGCCAGCAAAGAAGTCCACTGGCTCCCCATCCGTGACCAAATTAAGTTAAGAACCCTTGCCATTACACACAAGTAACTGTCACTAGTGCCCCTCGCTACCTATCTGACAAATTCTCTAGACACAGCACTTCCAGACCTACCAGAACTCTCTATCTGCACCAACTAAAGGTTCCCAAATTCAATCTAAAAACAGCAGGAGGCTCCAGTTTCCCTGTTCTTGCAGCTCAAAGCTGGAATACTCTCCCTCTTGCTATCAGATCGGAAGCTACCTTCTGGCCATTCAGAGCCATGGTGAAATCCTGGCTCTCTACCTAACAAGTTGCCACCTTATCTACGCACCATCCTTGTCTCACCAATATCTACCGTACAACTTAACCATATCTTGAAACGGACCACTATGTAACCCGGTCCTCACCCTCTACTGAATTTGCTCCTCTCACTGTACCCATATTTGTTACATTGAATGTATGTACCCTTTATTGTTTCGCACAACGCTATGTAACTATGTTGTCCGCATGATTATGCACCCAGCTACCTGAGGGTTTGGCCGTGCTCTATAAATAAACTAACTAAACTAACTTAACTAAACTAAACTGTAGCATTGTTTCAAGAAACAGCCACAGAATCAGTTCCGTGAATTGAGTTGCCAATTGTGTATGTGTCCTCTCCTCAGCCCCCTTCCCTGTCCATCTCCACCATCATATCAGCGTCAGCAAGGACACTCTCCCTTGTATACTGCATATTACAGGGTTTTGGGAGTCTTTAACATAGGTCTTTTGTCCGCACAACTTGCAATGCAAAAACAGCAATCAGCTTGGCACCTTAGGAATCAGGCTTTACTTGTCCTTTACATCCGGGTAGACAAGAATCACCCCTTAAAATGGTTTAAATGTGCACCTTGCAAGAGACAAGTGTCACAACACCAGAGGGCATCAGATATCAGTGCAGCAACAGTCAGTTTGTGGGAGTTTAGCACATGAGTCCAAATCAAGCAGGTACTCCAGTCACTTTTAGAAGAGTATGCTAGACAGACATCACAGTAAGAACAGCAAGTCACGAGACAGCACAGACACTGACCCATCAAGAATGACATACAGCTTGGGCCGGCCTTAAGAAATATAAGCAGGGCCCAATACATGGTCTTCGTTACTTCATACTTTCTGACGGTCAACATTTTGAATAACAAGAAACAGTAATTGTATTCAAAGTACTTTGCTGTCAGTGAGCACTTTTCGTGTAAAGAGATGAAAACATGGAGTACTCTCATAGGTTCCATGTGTTAATATCCCCGCAAGAATATCGCCATACAAAAATATCGACATATTTGTGCGGCGCTATTAAGGCATGGAACCTAATGGGGTCACCCCTGCAACCCACACATTATTTTTAAATGAGTGGGTAACACCTTCGCAAACCCCAAAAATGATCCCCACCCAAAAATATTGCCTATGACCGTTCCAGACGACTACATATACAGCAATATTTTTGTGGGGATAATATGCAGTGATACCCTCTCATAGAGTTGAGCAACACAAAGGCATACCAAAATGGAGCCAATCAAGTTGGGATGCAAGGACTTGTTGACTTTTTTGCGTATTGATGCATATACTACCATCAAATCGCAAATTTGAATGGTATAAAATGTGGTATTCATTTTTGATGATTATAAGATACTATTTGCACTGTGAGTATTTTTTTAAAAAATGTGAACGTTATGGACGACACAGCTGGCAACAATGCAAGCAGAACACAAATGATATTGAGTATTCCCATTGGGAATGTACAAAGACAATGGCATCTAGAATGTCATGGAATGACAATGTGATTGCCATTGTGAAATAGCATGTTTAGGGTCATTGTGGCATTTTCCATAACATGTGAAATGAAACAATGGTGCAAAGCACCTAAAATAGGGTAAGAACATTTCAGAGCTCTGACACCAAAGAAAACATCTCTTCATACTTTTAAGAAGTGAAACATATGTAACAATAGATAGATATCTGTGTCCATCAGGATGAATATATCCCAAAAACCATGAACGCCCCCGAGGAACAAACTATATCCTAATGAAAGAAGGACCAGTTTCAGTAATTAATCCCAAAGGAATCAAATCAGCAAATAATTTGGGAGATATGATAGCAAGGTAATTCCATTAGAAGGTTTTTCAGTTGGTGTAACCCCTCTTTAAATAGTTCCACTTTCATTTCCATTTTTTAAATAAAGCTTCCTTAATTTGTTAGCAGAATTCTTCATTAAGCCATTAATGGGCATGAAAGGTAATCTTCTAATGAATAACATTGTCCATAAAAAAATAATAGAAGTAACAATTTACCACCAGGAAAAATATATACTGAATCAACTAATTCCTTATTAATAAGTAAAATAATGTTTATGATTTACAGATAGGAGGATTGTAATCAATATTGATTATTTATATCCTAAAGAACATTAGACCAAAAAAAAGAAGGTTCCCCGAAGAATGTCCAACTGTCATTTTAGATCGGACAGAAACAAGTAGGGTAATGTGAACATGTGAGATGGAACATGACATTAGAATTTAGGAATAATAGGTACTGTCTGTAAATATAGAGATTATTCTGTGTGATAAATTCATGAAAAATAGACAGCCTTTAAATTGCAACACACTTAAATTGTGCATGCCACCATATGTGATAATTAAGTGGGAGTCTGTAGCTAGTCATATTGTACTTGTTATATTTTTCCACTTTGCAATTGTGTAATTTTAAAATGTTTGTATGGAAGGTTTTACAATATTGTTGTAGTACATAATAAAAGAATATCTTGATTAGAGTTGTATTTGCATTCAATGGGCCTCATTACGAGGTTGCCGGTCCGGACACAACGGTACCGGTAAGCTTGCCAGTACCGTTGTTTCCGGACCGGCAAACTACGAGTTCTACGAGCGGGTGCCTTTCCGCCTGCCAGGTCTGACATGGCGGGCAGAAAGGCACCCGCTCGCAGACCTTGACGGATGTACCGGCGCATCCATCTTCCCCATTCCCATTCAGTCCAATGGGACTCAATGGGAATGAGATTTTTTTTTTTCGCCGCCCGCCAATGGGTACTTACCGATGCATTACAGCCTCATCGGTCCCCATTGCTGGGTGCTGGAAAATAAATGACTCAGGCAGCAGGAGGTAATAAGTGGACATTATAAGTGGCAACAAACATGGGCAGTAATGGAGAGGCTCTGTTATGGAGGAGAAAGACAGTGGGCCTCATTACGAGGTTGCCAGTCCGGAAACAACGGTACCGGCAAGCTTACTGGTACCAATTCACAGTTCACCAATAATTAATTCTGATTGATTCATTTTGATAATTTTTGTATTCATCACTTCATGCATCAACATAATTTAACATGCTAAAAAATTATCAATTAATCATGATTATCAGACATGATCCATCCCATTCAATGCTTAAAATTCTACGGATTAATTCAAAACGTGGATAAAATAATGTGAAAATGTTCATGAGAAATATGAGCTTGTCATTAGTTCCACAAATTGTCGATTCTTCTAAAACTGAAGTGGATCATTGTAATTTTCGAAAGTGTGCTGTGTTTGGTTCTCATTTTCGTTCCTTTAGCAGTGGCGGCAATTTATTATTCTAGTAAAAAATGTTGCTGTTTATGGTCAGAGCAGCGAAAACGAGCTCTTACAGGGCAGCATTCTACAACAGTAGACTCAGTTGCAGTTGTATTTGCAAATTGATGGATCCTATACACACCAATGCCGTTTTGCTCAGTTTTCTGGTAGCTGCAAACTTCTTCTTTGTGTTGCATCTATGTAAGTGTCTATGCGTCTCAACACTGGCTAGGATAGGCAAAGGAGCTCTTACGGGGAATATTCTACAACCCTAGATCCAGTTTACAGAGTAGCTCAGGTATTTACAAATTGGCTGATTCTTTCCACACAAATGCCATTTTGCTCACTTCTGAGGGAGCTGCAAGCTTTTTCTTGGTGTTGCCCATCCCCTGTTTACATGTCACGGCTGGTGTAGCATGAGACAGAGGGAAGACAATGTACCATTGTTTTTCTGTTTACAGAGGGCACACACAGCAACTACCCAGTTTGGGACTGTTTGGTGTAGCTTTTCCTGACTTATCTGACTTTTCCCTAAAACACCAACTTGTGTAAAAACGGAACAGTAAGAGCACAATGTCAGTCCCCACATATTTCAGAGAGACAGCCCAACAGCCTTTCTCTCTTACTTTCCTATCTTCTGTAGTGTAAATAGCTGTTAATAGGTTAGTTTCAGGAGACCCTCTCTAGGGAACAGCTCACAGATTGTGCATATGCTAATCCCTGACAGCCACTCCCTTGGAAAGACAGTCCTTAAATAAATAATGTCTCTTGTTGCCCTGGTCCCATCATTTAGCTGTGGCACAAGTAAATAAAATCCCCCAGTAGGGAACAAACTCGAGATTGCAGCCTTATTGGAAAGTTTATCAATCATCAAACCCTTGTCTGTGACTGCAAACACACTGCTCTTCACCATCCCGCAGCTGTCTCACCTCCTGTGCCATTTTATTAGGGCAAGGTGCTACACATGTTTTTGGGGGGTGGGAATCAATACTCCTCCTTCCATCATCTCTGCTCTTTGTTTCATCGTGAAGAATCCCCTGCAGGGTTGCAGCATCACTCTGATGCCAAAGACCTGGTGTCGCATGAAAAACTGGTGAGCTGTAGCTGTTGGTAGCGGGGGACAGAGGTTCATTTGTAGACTGTGTGAGAAGAGTTTGGTGCTTGTGGGAGACACAAGGGTAGACCTCTAGGCGAAATGAGCAGGGATTCTGGTCCATGCTTTGATCAATCCCCTGATGAACAACTGACAAACACCTTACCCTGCCTCGACAGTGTCAGTTGGAAAATCCCCGGCCTACCTAAAATCCAAGATTCAACCATATGTACCCAGCAGAACACTAAGATCTTCATACCTTGGTAAAATCATAGTGGCTCCACACAAACTCAAATGCGGCTTAGGCAGGCCCTGCCCCATACTAGCAGCCGGCCTGTGGAACAAACTCCCCAACCACATAAGATTGGAAACCAACTATATGCGATTTCGCAAACTGGTGAAAACACACATCATCAAATAAAAAAAATCCTTCTGGAGGTCCCTACCTAGCTCCTGTGTGAATCTTCTCTGTCAGTCCCGTTTCGTGTAGGCACTGTCTAGCTGTCTTGTGTTCTTGTATCTGCGCCCTGAAGCTTGCTAGCTACTGGTGCAATATAAGTATTAAATAAATAAATAAACAAAATTGGGATCTAGAGAAGCAGGACATGTCTGCAAATGGCCAGCAGTAGGAATGCAGGGGTTCAGGTTGTTTTGACTTGTAAGGGCCTACTCCTGTCTTCTCCCCTGAATAACCGACTCCCCGCTAAGATTTCCAACCACCTTACACTACATACACTCCATACACACACAAACCCCCCACAGAAGGGCACCAGAGCATAACCATTACCACATCAACATTAGCCACGACTAAGAGCTCCTCTTCAGGCCTGGTGCACTCCCACACATCAGCGGCTAACCAGACCAAATGCGCGGTAGTCTATCATATCTTGGGCTCTTCCCTATGTATACAATTCTCCCAAGCCTCTCTGCCAAACCCATAAAAAGCAATTTGGCTCTCCGAAACAGCATGCTTCCGACCTGCACCCATCAACAACACAAGAGGGTACGCATCTGCCTTTCCTACTGTCCCACCAATGAGCCCCAAACCCCTGTTGTCTTACAGAGTCAAGTGCTTTAGGTCCACCAATAGTGGCTGGCAGGCGCTATAGAATATCGCTTATGACACAATTTAAGACCAGAAAAAGGAAATACAAATATACAAATAGAAAATGTAGCAAATGGCGATTAGCCTGCTCTACCATCTGTTTCTGCAAAGTCCTGCAACCTAATGGTAAACTGATGTTCAGACAGGAGATAGTTTAAGTTCACAATGAGACATCCCAACATTGCCCATTGACTGACTCTAAATGATTTCAATGAGAGTTCCAAGGACGGTGACTTGCATTACACTATAAAGATTTAAACACTTGCTGCTCCAAGTACCTGAAACTAGTACCTATTTAATGTGGACACATGTTCAATCTCAAATAGCTATGCAAGCTTTGCTGCATGTGTTATGGAAGGCACAGTATTGCCCGTCCGGCTTTACACGGTCTAGGCTATGTCTAGACTACAACAGAGGATCAGGCAGAGTCCCCTTGAGGGTTATCTCATGTACACGCAATCTTTGGTTTACTTGCTTCCTGTTCTGCATATTGAGATCTGAAAGTTTCCTCTACACACACTGCGCACGGGTGTGGTCTGGGTGTGTGGTGGGGGCTACTCCGAAAGGCTGACTTCTCTTTTTTGTTTTGTTCTAGTCTAGAAAATAAAATCTGACCTTGGATTTTGCTCCCTGAAGGCGCTCTTATTTTCTTTAGCGTTAATAATAATGATTGTAGTGTTTTAGCCGAGATAAAGACTGGGTGCGGTCTAAAGGGTGCCCAGGAGTGTGATTTGTCTCTACCTACCTCCAACCAATAAGACGGGCACAGATGCTGTGGTGTGCTTAAAAAAACACAAAACATAAAAAGGAGAATTGGCCAAGTGGCTCTCTTAAATCTAGCTTCAGTAGTCAACATGTTCTTAAGGTGTTTGAATCTGTCAAGATGATAATAATATTGCTGAGTTGGTTAACCACCCATCGCAGAAAAATAGTACACATTATCAAGAGAGCAAGTGAATACTGGATCTTGAAATCACTAAGTGAGTGCACTGGCCAAATGGAAAGATCTGCACACCTCTCTCTTCTGCCCTTGAGATGTCAAACACAGTAGTGAAAAGTGTGTCTGCGCACAGGTAAAAGGCAAGCATTACCAAAGGCAACAGTTCCGCTCTGTCGGCCTAATTCATAGAAGCGTTTTATAATGGGAACACCCCATTGGAAAACGCTCTGTGAATAAGTGCCACATGTGTATAGTGAAAACGTTTTTCTTTATCGTTATGTATGGAGATCACATCCCCAGGTAAGCACACGATTCGACCAATGTTAAAATCGCATAGCCAGCTTACTATCATGTGCCAGATGTTGTCATATGTACACATACATCATACCATAGCATCCTATAGCAAGATACTCATGTCATTGCCAGGCAGCCGTACAACCTGCCAGTTTAGGCCATCAGCGTTGCCGGATTATCCATTAGACTTTTAGGGGTCCCACAACGACAGAACAAAATAAAGCAATGCAGAACATTAAAAACGTATTAGGAGATAATTTGCGAGGGGGACCCCGACATTTCGACTGTTTAGGGGCCTCCAAAGGGTTTAATTCGGTACTGGCCATGAGACAGCTGCAACTTGTGCAATTTGCTAAGTAGTTCGATAGTGTTCCTGTATACTTGCATTATAAGCCAGCAATTGCCACTATTTGCCAGATGTTGGCATTATATGCCCAGGTGCTCACTCCATTAGACAGGTATTGCCATCAAATGCCCAGGTGTTCATGCCATTTTTCAAATATTGTCATCATATACTCAGACATTCTCATCATATGCGTGGTGTTGCCTTTCTATGTTCATGTACTCACGCCATTTGATAGATATTGTTATCATTCGCCTAAGTACTCACATTCTATAGGAACAGGACTGGGTCACCTCATAACCTACCTACTTTCCCGCTTTTCCTGGAAGTGCCTTGAAGTAGCCCCAAGGTGTTCATAGTCACCAGCCATGCAAACCAACCTTATCACAAGTAGCTGCCCCCATGTTCTCTCCTCTTAACTCCTTCTCTTTCTTCCACACCCCCTTCCATTCTTCTCCTAGAGTATCGGGGTGCTATGCACTATATCAGGAACCTAACACTAAACAGGTATCGAAAAGCCGTTTTTCTCATCTTCGTTGCATTTCCAACTGTTGCTTCTAAGGGTAGGAAGAATAGTTTGCACAGCAGCAAAACATGCTCTTCATTTAGACAAATACATTAACATGACATAACGAAAATTAATAATGTATGTGATATTGTACTTTTACGTACATGCTTCATTAAAATTACAAGAATTCAATGAGGCTGTGGAAGTATTGCAATGCAGTTTTTTCCCTTTCCTCTAGTTGCAAACATCAGCTATTGGTGTTGCTGCCACCAATAAGCCACAATAAAAACATGTATCTTAATTAAAGTAGTCTCAAAGCTATACATTTTAGTTTTCTAAAGTTTTAATGATATCCCTTTAAACTTGAAATGCAGATCCAACCTTTAATTTCCAACTTGGATGAGAAGAACGTTTTGTAATGCAGCAGCTGAAATGCACTATGGGCCTCATTCCGAGGTCGGTGGTAGTCATGGCACTATTTGCGCCATGACTGCCACCAATAACGGGTCCGGCACCGGTCTAGTTCAATGGGGATTTACTGGTGTAGTCTGACCTTTGCGGGACCGGTAAGACCCCATTGAAAATGCCATTCCCCATTCCTATTTGAGCCCCCATACGGCTCAGTGGGAATGGGGAGGGCGCAAATAGCAGGCTCGCGCATGTCGAGGCCGTTATTTGCGCCCTGGTCCCTTAGCGGGTCCCGTTCATAACGGCTGGTCAGACCTGCCGTTACTGGCAGGACCCGCTAAGGGACTTTGTAGTAGGGCGGTAAGTGATTACAGGCACCGGTCTCCTTACCGGTGCCCAGTATCCCTTACCGCCCACCTTATAATGACCCCCTATGTCTAAATGAAACATGTGTGTGCGTGTGTTTGTGTGTAAATGTGAGACGCGTGCGCGCACATACACATGCACACAAAGATCTAAGCCAAGGGATCATATGTGGACGCAAATGCAGGAAGAGGGTGGAGTGAGAGGGCGCTGGAGGAAAGTGGTGATGGGACTGCCATACTGGGCTGAGAAGTAGCAGAGGGTGAAGGGACGGAGTGGAATAGGGCAGACATTAGGTAATGGAGGGCTGGATTATATCAGTATATGTTGTGATTCTGTAACAGGCTGGTACCAGTTATAAGATAAACTGCTGTTAGAGACTGAGGCTTATGAGCAGATTACAACTGAGGTTGCTAATATGGGGAGACAGTATTAAACGCCAGTATGTCTGTGACACAGTATGCCGCATACCTGCAAGTCTACACTCAATGCTTTATCTTTCGGAGAGCGGTGAAATGATATTGCTAAATGAAAACAATATTAAATAGGGCCAAATCACATCTGAAACAAATATTCTCTTATCCCCTCAATGCTGCTCTAAATTACTATGATACTGAATACATTTCAATCAGTAAGTTGTTATTGCTTCTTTAACATTTCCTATTTACAAAGCACCAAATCTGGACAGCAGACATGTTGGTATGTTGTTGAGTAGATAGGGAAGAAACAGGAAATGCTCTAGGGTCTCAGTAATGATTTCACAATAACATATATTGAAAGCATTGGGGTGCCATTTAGATGTCACCACAGCTAAATGAAGAACCCTGAGATGGATTTGTATTGACTACTTGTTTATATAAAAGGTACTACAGGACCACAGTATTTTGTGCAGCTCTGGTTTTCAGAATTCAGGTAAATTAACTTAATTTGAAATCTGCTTGATGTACATCAAACATTTTGATTCATGTATTGTGCACCAATTCAGATTTTAATACATTGGTTAAAACCTCCTCAAAGCATATATTTTTGGGATCTGATCAACTACCAGCCCAAAAGGGAAGCAGTTTATATGCTGCTTTAAATGCAATAGATGTGAGGCCAATTACAGCAAAGGCAGAGCTAGTTGGGTTGGAACAGGGAAAGGCCAATAAAGATTTGGCAAAACTATTTTCATCACTAATCAAGGTGGAGTTTCTAACATGGCATTACAGTGAGATCCCCACCCGTGTTATCATATTATTTCCAAATATTCTATCAGCTCCTGTATGTTACACTTATGTGGTTTTATTTCTTTCTTTATTCAAGCAGTACGGTTTACATTAAATGTAATGCTTTTTTTCCACATACAGAATTAAGTAATTACCTTCTTGCACATATTCTTTAGTTATCATACTCACCTAATAATAATATCTTCCTAAACATATATGTTAACATTAGTTCTTATAGCAATTCACCCTTAAAATATTTACAATAAATCACTTTCCAAAATCTAAGAATCACCATCACCAATGTGATTTGAGTTTCCCAGATATACCTCTCTAAAAGTATTCTTTGTGATTCATATACACGTTATGTATAAAGTCGAAATACATAACAATTCTCAAATCTTCCAATTCATTCCATTCAATAAATATATGACAGACAGTCACAATGCAGGTACTCCTTTAACAACAGATCTGTAAATTGTGGCTGATATTTTTTCACACTTCTATTACTACATTTGTAGGGAGTACATTTAGCCTAATCTCATACAAATTAGAGCCGCCATCTGATTGAGAGATTTAATACAATATTACGTAAGTTCTTTAAGAGCCAGAAAGAGACCCATCTATTCTCATCATGGATCGTTTTTCTTTTATCTAAAGATAGATAACTACATTTGTGATCCCATAAATCTATTTTGTTAAAAACAAACTTTCTAAAGATAGCAATAATCTCTAATGCATCCTCCTCTAAATCAATTGATTTTAAAACATCCTGACAAGCTTTAACAAAGTTATTAATCACCCTCCTCATATTCATCAGCATAGGATTTATTACCCAAGACAATAAAGAGTTTAAGGCAAGCTCACTTCCAATCAGTTGAACAGAAGTACCTTGGGGCAGACCACAAAGGTATCTTAAAATATACCCCTTCAATGTAATTAATACACTCCAATAGAGATCTAACTGTATTCCCATTCCACACAATATTATCAGCATTACCTTTGAACGATACAAAGTTAACAATGGTATGCTAGAAAATTCACCAAATTCACTGTCTAATAGTAATAGTTTCGCCACAACTGGATTTATCTTGTTCTTTAGTCTGGTTAATGAACTTCTTAGGATGGCTTCGAATACATAGGGGAACCCAAATAAGTGTACTGCTGAACCACTTCCAAGGCGTTTCCATCTAAATTCCTTGTACTTCTTCTTTCTAAATTTTGCGGGATGCATGATCATGATTTTCACCTTTTCAAAATTTGACTCGAAGGCATTAATGGGGGAATGTCTACTTGTTGCTTCTAAACTACGTTGGAGTCCCATGGGAGATGTATTCACGACGACAGAATCATGGACATATGTAGGCAATTATTTATTAAAGTAACCATGATTTTAGCCCAGAAATCAGGGTTTGTGTTGAATACTCTGGGAACTAGACCATCCAGACCAACTGCCTTATCCTACAGTTATTCATTTTTGTACAATTATCAGCACCTCCTCAAAACTGAATTGATCCTTTAATGCTGTCAGACTATTTATTCTCAGAGCACCCTTATTTTTTTCACAATGTTATATCTCTCTTAAAGGTAGTTCACCCGCTTTTCTTTAGTAATTGGAATAACTTGTAGTCTTTAGATGCATCAGAACGCCTGGAGACTGGAGACTGAATTGCTTGTTATCTTTAACCTATGCCCTATTTAACAATATTTAATGCTGCAACTACACCTTGCCACATGTAAAGACTTCTTGTGGGCAATTAACCAATTACGTATTTGTCTATCAAAGAATTTTGTTTTTCTATATTTTCTCTTTCCTTCACTTACAGAAGGTCCTCTCCAATGCTCTGATCTCTCTCCCAAGTGTTATTTCACAATTCGTAATGTTGGGATCAAAATCACTCTGCACATTATTCACATAACACTTAGTGGGCCCATTCCATGGTATCAGTATCCCTAGTCTAAATTCACCTTCTTCAGGAAAACGAATTGAAGTGCTAAATGATTAAAAACATCAACATATGGTTCTGATTGCACATTATCTATCATCATTACATGGCTCGCAGTAGCGGAGGTGTAGTTATGGTTAAATTGCTAAACTCATAGGAAGGCCACTTTTTTCCGGCGGCTTATAACTTCGCTTCCCCTGGAGGAATCGGCACCAAACTTTGCAGAAAAAGAAATGGGCCGCTCTGAATTTTCTCTGAAAGTTTGTTGAGGTTTCGTGCAGGGTGGGCAAAGTTAAAGGGGGGTCCCAAATTTTTATTTTTTTCCATAGACTGAATGGGGAAAAACTTTGCGCACGGCTACAGGCTTAATAGGTGGACGGATTTGCACCATATTTGTGGCAGGAGCGGGTGCTTGGGTCAGAAAGCATGCTTTTATGTGTTTGGTGGAAATCCGATCAGTACTTTTGCTGCAAAGAACTGAAACGAACCTCTAAAAAAACTTGTGATATCTGAGTCCGCTGCGCAGACCCATTTCCCTGTTTGCTGCAATGTACACCTATAAAACACTACACAGCTTGTGGCAATGCCCTACACGCTTCACTACATCCAGTACAGTGTACGGGCTCCAGCCATGCACTCAATATTGTAGTCCCTGCCCACAACTAACTACAGTCCCAAACATGTTCATGCTGCAAGACACCAAACTGCGTGTGATGGCCCAGCCACCCACAAACACTGATCCAGGGCACACACAGTCTGCCACCGGCCACCGTTGCCTCGTAACACACTGCACAGAAGGCTCATTGGATTGCAGTATGCTGTGCTGTCAGCAAAATTATTACATCCCAAACACTTTTAAATATGTAAGTGTCCACGTTTGTAGAATCATTGTGGAGGACATGTTAGACTTCCTACAGCAGCAGTGGTGAGACATGCCAGTATTTCCCTTTGGAATGGTGTGGCTGTCAACAGAGCCTTGCTTCAGGGAGTGTAGTAAGACATTGAGACATGTAAGGATTGTTTTACCATCACACTTTTGACATATCGCTCATTACGCAGCTTCTAACACATAAATCATTGAGAGCCAATTGGGGATGGGGAAAGTATTGCAGATTATTTTGGGATATTTCCATTCAGTGTACTATTTTGTGTTGGGAGTGGCAAGCCCCTACTGCCTTGTGTGCATGGCTAGGGCCCTTGGAACTAACAGTCTGGCCATTGGCTGTAGTAGATTTCAGAATGTTGCCTTCTTTGGGTCCGTTCATATACTGATATGTAACTCTAGCGTACACTCTTGGAAGTATGTATCTCTGCTGTGGGTGGTCACCATTACGGAATAGGTGTGGAGGATATTTTGCAGTTGGTACACCACCAGAGGTGGCGTGCTGTGCCTGCACTTGTATATGGTGTACGTCATTGGACTTGTTGCCATTCACGGACTGACATGCCACCATTTCTGTTTGGTATGGTGGGCCCCTGATAATATTCGGTGCTTTGAGAGTGAAGAAAGACATTGCAACATGACAGGCGTAACTAGGCAGCGCACAATTTAAGTATGGGTAATGTATAGACTGAACAAAACCATGTACGCCAATAAATCCCGCTATATACAGGACGGCAGGCTATCTGACTGTTATCTTTTGTGAACTTCTTGAGACGGCCAACGAATGAGGTTGGTATTCCTATTGAGTGCAATTCCAATGTGTGCATCACTTCCATTACCTATACGTGTTTGCACGATACACCATCGCAACAGGCACTGGCCTAGCTGACTTCAGTTGTGGAGATTTGTTGCTCATGGTGTGCACTCCAGGTATTTTCGTTACATGCATGCCAAGCCTAGCGCACTCTGTCATGTGAGCACCTTAGTCCGGAAAAGAGCAACATAAACAAAACCAAAGGCACACATGCGTATGCCAGAGCATACGGTTCCAGAACATTCCCATACTTTACCACCAACACTGTGAATTGTTGCAAGAGCTTTATTTTCCTACAGAATGATCACGAGAACGTGTAAGGTGGCTGCTATCACCACTCTTTTATTTTGCAAACAAAATCCAGTGTACAATGCCATCTGTGCACTTCTGTCCTTTTGTTGTTGTCTAGCAAAGTGGAAAAAGAAATAATGTCTGGTCCTTGGTGGCCAGTGTGGAAGAAGGCATTTTATTTGCAAGGTAAGGAAGGTACCACTTATTGCCTCTGTGATGCCTTATATCAAAAACGTTTGCAGGTTGGTTTGTATGGCCGGAAGCGCAAAGGGACAAACTGGGCCATATCGGTCGGCCCAGGTAACAACGACAGAAAACACATTGCTTATGGTAATCTTGATATGGTTGGTCCACCACCCGTCTCTTGGAAGGTGGAAGGTGTGGCATGTGCAATAAGGTGCCAGGTATCTACGAAGAAACAGGAATAAGAATAGATGTAAGTAGGCGTTATTACTGGCAGCGTACAGGAGAAGAGTTTACGGGAAGGATGTCGTCATAAGTGGCTTCCTTATGGATCATGTGAGTGTTATTGAGTAGCGTCATATGTTAACCCACTGCTTTGCTCTCTGTTGTGTACGTGATACTGTCCTTGTAAGGCGTCACACAAGCAAAATGTCTTTCAAACGTTCCCAACAGATGCTCCTTGCATGTGTTTTCCTTTTTATAAGAAATGACAGTGCTAGCAAGTGTTGTTAGAACCACACCACAATGTGTCTGTGTGTTTCCAAAGGAAAAAAGTTTTTAAAAAAAATCTCATGGGGGTCCCCTTGGATTGCAACATTGAAATGTGATCTGTCCAAGTTTGTGTGCTGGTTGACTACAATGAGGGTGGGTAGAACTGGTAATTGTGAGAAAGGGCATACTGAAGGCAAAACAGGGAATGTAGCATTGCACGAGTGAGCATAAGGGGTGCTGTTTCACAGCACAAAATGCGTTCCCTTGTCATCTTGCCTTTTGTATCTGGAAATGCAGGGGCTGGGAAAGAATGGCAAGAAAACAAAGTTCAATCACAGTGGCAATGCATGGAGAATGGTGGAGACATGGCACAATAGCGGCGCGTGAGCACTGCTGTCACAAAGCTCTGTACAATGCACACAGAGAAAGTGTGCGGTAAAGTAAATTCATAATTATGCATACAGAACTGCAGCCACATTCATTTTAATGTTAATACACATGTAATGTAAAGTTGTACTTACATAACTCTGGCAATTTCCATGCTTGTATTGAGTGCACGACAAATTGCAGTGTGCGGCATATTCAATCGTTGCAGGCTATCTCTGGGGCACATGGGCAGAGCAACTGCAGTGTAAGTTATCTTTCCTTTTTTTGTACAATTCCATACAATTTTTGCCCTTGGCGCTAATCATGCTTCCCACTCAAGACTGTTTTACAATGAGCGTTTGTCCTGTTGAACGAGAGGTATGTTAGGTTTTGTTTTCCGGAGATGATGCTGGAAAAAAAAAAGGATCCAGGCGCCAACGTGTTTCCATTGTACAATGCATTTCCGAATGTTGGTAGTGTCATTACGGTGAAGTTAGTACGAAGTATAGGAGAAATGTTGGTGCCGTACACATGCTGCACTGAATGCATAGATGGCAAAATACATAAAATGTGCATTTACAGTCCCTAAGGAACATTTATATGTGCAGTGTGTTACGAGGCAACGGTGGCCGATGCCAGACTGTGTGTGCCCTGGATCAGTGTTCGTGGGTGGCTGGGCCATCGCACGCAGTTTGGTGTCTTGCAGCATGAACATGTTTGGGACTGTAGTTAGTTGTGGGCAGGGTCTACAATATTGAGTGCATGGCTGGAGCCCGTACACTGTACTGGGTGTAGTGAAGCGTGTAGGGCATTGCCACAAGCTGTGTAGTGTTTTATAGGTGTACATTACAAATTGTGGCATTGGTTTGTGCATTGCAGAAGTAAGTGCACACATTGCACTGTGGACATTGTACAGACATTTGCGGGTACATTGTAGAGAGCCAATGGGTTTGTGGGATGGCTGGCTGCCAGAGGCGTATATGGAGCAAGGCGGCAACCCATCCCAACATGGCTGCCAAAGAGGAACCCACTGTGAAACTCAAGATGGCACCGGAAAGATATATGGATCTGACATCCTTGGTGGTGTACTGCTGACAGGGCGCGGTCCGCGGCTATAAAACCATGCACCGGACAACACCCTGCGCTTAGCGTTTCCTCTGCTTCCTAACAGATCAGTGTTACACTTACTGCGCCTGTTCCTTTTGCACATGCGATCGGCACGTACGCTAGTTTGCTGCATTCTCACCCGGCATTGTAGAACTACTTGCCCCGGCGGCCTACTGCTTTGTGTTCACTCTTCATCTTTACCTTGACCTCAGAACACTTGTGGCGTCCCATCCTGGTAACACGGTGTCTCTGGTCCTTTGTCGGAAGTCCACAGTAATCACAGCTCCTGGGAACCTGAAATCAGAAGACGACAATAGTAAGTGACTGAAATACCACGTACCTCCCAGTTCCCGTACCCAGCTTAACTTGTACTCACTTGCATAAGAATTCCAGCTTCTTCGCTCGGCTCTGAATACAGACAGCTTGCCGGTGTTTAGCCTAGAAGTGAAGAAATAAAGAGACCAATAATATTCAACTCATCTACAAAGACATTGCACATACAAGCTATGTTTTACATTTTGAAGCTGCCAAGATCTAGAATAACGCCTCACCAGAACTTACCCGCCTATTATCCATATCCAGTGCGTTGTAGCCGGTCTGGACCACTAGTCTTCAGTGAAGTAACTGGAGTCGGATACCTACCAGCTAACCTTGGCCTTCAGTACTCAGTTCATTACGGTGAGCTAAATCTGCGACGCGCCAGCCACCCACCTACCTTATGGAAGGTGGGAGAGAAAACAATAGAAACCAATACTAAATACATACACTTACCTTTAGGTTATCCAGACCCCCCGAACACCATTTTCCAGAGGAACCAAGTTCATACAGGTCTCTCCAAGGCTCACGCTCCTCTGGAGGTGAAGCCACCAGCAGACCGCTGGGGAAGAGAGTGGGTGGGGTGTTCTTGAGTGCAGATTTAACCCAAGAGAGGGGGCAACGCGTCAGAACAGCCCGGACCAGGCACTCCTGTAGGGCATCAGAGGTAAGCATTACAGACCGATAAGCCCACATCACAAGCTGTGCCTGAGTGTCATGGAAACAGGGGTAGACCAGTTAGCAGCCCTTTTGGATGACTTGCGAGCAGAGGTGCACGCAGCCCATTCAGAAACAAACTCAGTGAGAAGGGAAGCAGTACTTAATAGAGAAAGAACTGATGACTTGGCAAGCACCCATTGGTAGCGCAAGCAGGCCAGGTGCCACTACCTTATTCATCTGATGGGACCATAGCTGGGGCGCCTCATATCCATGTAACCACCCCACCTACCATTCCCCTGGCCCGTCCTGAACAATTTCTAGGGGACCCACAAAGGTATGCTATTTTTATGAACCAGTATAGATTACATTATTTGCGTCGGCCAGGTGCCTTTCCTACGGAGCAAATGAAGGCGGCTTAAGTGTTGTCATATTTGGGTGTGTTTCGAAAATAAGGGTGCCTGTTTAGCCACAGGTCCTCCAGGCTAATCACATCAAACAATCGGCTTCCATGTAGCCGCATTTCTGCTCTTAAGATAAAAGAAAACTAGCACTTGCGACAGTACTTGGACCAGTTCTTGGCAAATGGATTTATTTGACCCTCCAAGTCCCCAGCTTCTTCTGCTGTCTTTTTCACACCAAAGAAGGAATGGACCTCAGAACTTGCATCGATTGTAAGGGACTCAATAAGATAACAGTGAAGAATAGGTACTCTCTACCTTTCATTCCCGTATTGTTGGACCAAGTTAAAGAGGCGAAGATATACACCAAATTGAATTTGCATGGGGCTTACCATTTAGTCCGCATAAAGGAGGGGGATGAGTGGAAAACTGCTTTTCGCACCAAAATTGGGTTAGTCGAATATACAGTCCTACCCTTTGGCCTGTGTAATGCACCGGCTGCCTTCCAGTTGGTTATTTAAACATTGTATACAAATAAATATATTTTGTGATATTGACAAGACTGACACTGTTCCTTCAAGAAAGGTTTCAATCTCATTTGCCAAGATCCACTCCATTATTGTCATATTTGGGTGGCCATGCCACTATTTGGTCAGTGCATTTAGTGAATAGAGATGACCCAATCTTGCATAATTTTGGTGAATTCCAACGGGAGTTAGACAAAGTGTTTGCTCGCAGAAGCCATGGGCAAGCATTACATGGGGAGTTGTTGGCCTTACGGCAGGAACCACAGGAATTGCTAGTGTACATCACTGCATTTAAGTGACTCATTGCTGAAACCTATTGGCCGGAACAAAAAAGTAGCACCATTTTCTATCGGGTCTGCATAGGGGACTTAAAGATGTGTTGCCACAAGTGGTCAATACACTGCAACAATGTTCAGAATACATAGATTTAGTAGTACAGCTAAATCACTGATTACAGGAGAGAAAGACAGAGTGCGCCCTGTTGGAGAATAGACCCTTATAAATCTGCACAAGCGAAACGCAACCCTGTGCTCAGGAGAATACTCCGGTGCCCATGCAGTTAGGAAGTGTGAGGGGGCCACTATACAAGGAGGAAAGAGAGAGACGTCGGCAGGACCAGTTGTGCTTATATTGTGGCAGCAGGAGTCTTTCAGAAGGACTGTACTAGCAAACCAAGCAAACAGCCCTTGGGAGCAGCTGAGATGTTCCCAGTGAACCCAAAAGGTCCCACTCCACCATCAGAAAACTCCAAGACTCGACAAGAGTAGTGGTCAGCTTGTCGAGGGAGGAGAAATCAACCACCCTCTCACACCTTACAGTACCTGTCATCCTTATCAGACTAGAACAACCCCAAAAGATGTATGCTTTGGAAGCCTATATCGACTGTGGTGTAATCAGTAATTACATAGATATGAAAGTGGCACAGAGAATCGGCATACCAGGGCACCGAAGGAAGAAGGTGGACAACATAGTCTTGGTAGATGGTTTACCATTGTCATCTCGACCAGTAACGCAGTGCACGGAAGAGTCGAACTATTTTGCAGAGATGGCCACCGAGAGCATGTAAGCTTCGACCTGATTAATGTCCCACAATTCCAACTTATACTTGGTATGCCTTGGTTGGAGTACCACAATCCTGTTATTAACTAGAAAGCGCATACAGTAATCTTTCCATCTGAGTGCCTTCGCACCTGTTACCCATTTGTACCGGTTGTGGCCAAAGAGCCAGTGTCTGGAACACAAAGTTGGGAGCTGTAATACAGACCAATGGAGAGAAAAAACGACCTGCCATAAACAAGGAATTAGAAGGCGTGTTTCAAAAAGAACAAGCCAATACCCTTCCTCCTCACCGCCCATATGATTGCCAAATCGATTTGATACCAGGCTCGCAGGTTCTATGTAGCTGCATTTCTGCTCTTATGCAAAAAGAAAACTAGCACTTGCGACAGTACTCTGACCAGTTCTTGGCAAATGGATTTATTCGACCCTCCAAGTCCCCGACTTCTTCTGCTGTCATTTTCACACCAAAGAAGTAAGGGACCTCAGAACCTCCATCGATTATAAGGGACTCAATAAGATAACAGTGAATAATAGGTACCCTCGACCTTTCATTCCCGTATTGTTGGACCAAGTTAAAGAGGCGAAGATATACACCAAATTGAATTTGTGCGGGGCTTACAATTTAGTCTGCATAAAGGAGGGGATGAGTGAAAAACTGCTTTTCGCACCAAAATTGCGTTATTCGAATATACAGTCATGCCCTTTGGCCTGTGTAATGCACCGGCGGCCTTCCAGTTGGTTGTGATAGATGTTATACGAGAACTCCTGGATGTTTGTGTCATGGTCTACATCAATGATATATTGATCTACTCAGCCACCGAAGAAGAACATGTGCTTCACGTTAAAGCTGTCCTAGCAAAACTCAGCGAACACCGTTTGTATGCAAAGTTGGAGAAATGTTACTTTCACCTGACCACTGTGGAGTACTTAGGAATCTTCTTAACACAGTACGGCATCCAATGGACAATCGCAAGGTGGAAGCAATCTTATAGTGGCCCTCGCCTACGTCTGTGAAAAACTTGCAAAGTTTCTTAGAATTTGCTAACTTTTATAGGCGATTCATACCCCACTTTTTGAACATTGCACACCCCATCACAGTGTTGCTGAAAAGGCACAAAGCCTTCATGTGGCCCGATGAAGCTGACAAGTGTTTAAACAACTCAAGGCACAGTTTACCTCAGTGCCGATTTTGAAACACCCATATCCTGAACTTCCATTCATCGCTGAAACTGATGCGTCCAACATGTGAGCTGTATTGTCCCAACGAGATCCAACCACTAATCAATTACATCTTGTGGCGTTTTGGTCCATGAAATTCTCCCCTGCGGAACTGACCTACACAATAAGTGACAAAGAGTTGCTTGCCATTAAAGCTGCTTTCAAAGAATGGCGTCATCATCTGTTAGGTGCAAAACATGCAGTTACTGTCTACACCGGCCATATCAATCTACAATATCTGCGAACAGCACAGGCGCAAACTCTCCATCGTAGATGGGCCCAGTTCTTTTCGGAATATGACTTTGTCATAACCTTCCGTGTAGGAGTCAAAAACAGAAAGGTGGATGCCCTATCCCGCATCGGATGGAATCTGGAGGGAAGAGATGTTTATGCAGTTCCAGACCCTGTGTCTATTATCCCAGGAAGTAAATTGTTGGGATTGACAAATTGAACGCTGCCTCCTTTAGATCAGCTGTGCATTGAAATTAGGCAATATCTAACACCAGAACAGTTACAGGTTTGGTTGTCCCAAGACCCTCAACGAACCATTGAAAATGGCCATAGAAGATGGCCTACCGTACTATCGAGGGCGCCTGTACTTACTGGAGCCGAACATGGAAGACAAAGTTTTACACAACTACCATGATGCTTTAACCGCTGCCCATCCTTGAATCACCAAAACTCTAGTGCAAATTCGGCCACATTTTTCGTGGTCTAAGTGGCGAAAGAACGTCATCCAACATGTAAAGACTTGTGATGTGTGTGCCCGCAACAAGACTTACAAAACAAAACCATCGGATTACTTAGACCATTGTCCATACAACCTGTTCCATGGCATACAATATCACTGGACTTTATTACCGATTTACCTACTTCAAACGGGTACAACAACATCCTGGTAGTAGTAGACCTCCTAACTAAGATGGCGCATTTCATCGCCTTGAAAGGCTTACCAAATGCAAGGACTTTTGGAAGTTTTCCTAACAAACATTGTACGATTACATGGGTTTCCATCCGTAAGTATCTCGGACCCAGGGAGTCAATCCATATCCAAATTTTGAAGGAGTTGTGATAAGGCACACATTGAAATCAGACTATCCACCAGCCATCACCCGCACACCGATGGTGATATGGAGAGAACTAACCAAACTCTTCAGCAATACCTGCATTGCATGTTTACCCAGGTGGACAGTTGGGTTAATCTGCTGTGGGCAGTGGAATATGCATACAACAACAGTATTCACAGTGCCACAGGTTTTTCACTCTTCCACTTTTTACATGGAAGGGGTCCACGTACCACAGCTCTTGATCCAACTACCACTTTGGAAATGCCATTTGTAACATCTCTGCATACTAGTATCAGAGAAACTTTAAGCCAAGCCACCAGAACCCTGCACGCTGCCAAAGCCGCTCAGAAACGTTTTGGCGATAACAAAAGAAGAAATGCACCAGTTTATGGAGTCGGCAACCAAGTCTGGCTCTCCACCAAACATATTTGGTTTAAAGACCCCAAAAGGTTTCACCCGATATTCATTGGTTCCTAACCCATAACAACCATCATTAACCCTGTTGTACTTAAACTGGGGCTACCCCCCTCATTGAAGGTCCAGCGTATCCATGCAAAGTTACTGAAACCAGTACACCCCGGCACATGAAACTCAATGTATAATCCTTCTCCAGTAGAAATTGTAAATGGAGTCAAATAGTATGAGGTACAGGACATCTTAGATTCCAAGATTATTAGACGAAAATTACATTACCTGGTGGATTGGAAGTGGTACATCGCTTTTGATCGGACTTGGGAACAAGTAGAAAACATTCATGCACCCCGTTTGTTAGCCCCTTACCAACATAATCATCCCACGAAGCCAGGACATGGGTAGGTGCTCCTTGGGGGGCCTTTGTAGGGGAGTGCTGTCAGGATTGCAGTGTGGGTACAAGGCAGATGGGTCAGGGCCAGGAGGATCTCCCCCCATGACTGTGTAGGGGACAATGGCCCTCATTACAAGTCAGGCGTTAAGGGGTTAACAGCGCCGTAAAGAGCGTCGGCGCCGTTAAACCCTTAACGCCTGATTCACACTTTAACGCCTGCTTTTTGCAGGCGTTAAAGTCCAAGGCGCTAAGCGACCTTGGTGCTAATCACGGCACCGTAATTTACGGTGCCGTAATTAGCGCCTTCCCCATCCCCATTATGCCCTATGGGGCCAAAATGGGAATGGGGAAGGGCAAATGGTGAATGGGGAATTACCGCCCCCCTCACCTTGGAATGGGGCGGTAATTCCGCCATCCACCATGGCGGAATCCGGCATGGACCATGGTGCTAATAGCACCATGGTCCACCGCCTGACTTGTAATGAGGGCCAATGGGTTTGTGGGATGGCTGGCTGGCAGAGGCGTATATAGAAGAAGGCAGCAACCCATCCCAACATGGCTGCGAAAGAGGAACCGACTGTGGAACCCAACCTGGCACCGGATAGATACATGGATCTGACATCCTTGGTGCTCTAGTGCTGACAGGGCATGGTCCACGGCGATGAAACCACGCCCCGGACCACACCCTGCCTTTAGCATTTTGTCTGCTTCCTAACAGAGCAGTGTTACGCTTACCGCTCCTGTTTATTTTGCATCTGCAATCGGCACCTACATGAGTTTGTAGCATTCTCACCTGCAATGGAAGAACTACTGGAGCCCAGAGGGCTTCTGCTTCGTGTTCAGTCTTGGTCCTTACGTACACATCGGTAGACTTGTGGCGTCCCATCCTGCTAACCTGGTGTGTCCGGTCGTTCGTCTGCCGTCCACAGTAATCACAGCTCATGGGAACCTGAAACCAGAAAATGACAATAGTAAGAGATTGAAATGCAACATATTTCCTAGTTCTGTACCCGGTTTAACTTGGACTCACTTGCATACAAGTTCCAGCTTCTTCTCTCCACTCTGAGTACAGACAGCTTGCCGGTGTTTCACCTAGAAGTGCCAAAATAAAGAGACTATTAATATTGAACGCATCAACAAAGACATTGTACATACAAGCTATGTTTCACTTTGAGAAGCGGCCAATATCTAGAATAAGTCCTCACTAGAACTTACCTGCTCTTCATCCGTATTCAGTGCTTTGCAGCTGGTCTGGACCACTAGTCTTCAGTGAAGTAACTGGAGTCGGATACCTACCCGCTAACCTTGGTTATTACGATTAGCAAAAGCTGCAACGTGCCAGCCAGCCAGCTACCTAAGGGAAGGGAAGAGACGGGAGGAGGGAGAAAAAGCAATAGAAACCAATACTAAATACATTCACTTACCTTTAGGTTATCCAGACCCCCCGAAGACCATTTTCCAGAGGAACCAAGTTCATCCAAGTCCCTCCCAGCCTCACGGTCCTCTGGAGGTTAAGCCACCGGCAGACCGCTGGGGAAGAGAGTGGCTGAGATATTCTTCAGTGCACAGTTAACCTGAGTGAGGGGGAAATACGTTAGAACAGTCTGGACCAGGCACTCCTGCAGGGCACCAGAGGTAAGCATTCCATTTTTGCAAGTATTGTGCCATTGTACTGTGCTTCTGCAGAATTGTGATGGTAGTTACGTACCTGTTGGCGTACAGTAACTGCTCATACTATTTGAGGATATGTTTTAGCACAGTGGTTGTTGAAGGTTGAGTTGGGTTGTTGTAATGCTGCAAATAACATTGTACTATTATGGTTTACGGTACATACCAGGTGGCGTATTCTAACTGTTTACAGTGTCCCATTTCTGTAGTGTAGGTGTTATGTTTGGGTTTTGTCATTAGTATTTATCTGCTCTGTTCACTGTTCCATATGAGGTGTTCACATTCTGAACTACGTAGTTCAGAATGTGAACACATGAGAATGTTACATTTTAAATATTGCCATTTTGTGCTTTGCCTTGGTTTGTTGCAGCAGCGCCTTGTTGCTACATTACTTAAATAAACAATTGATCTCGGCGAAGCGTCCTCGCATACTTAACATTGGCGACGAGGATGGGATGCGCTGCCCCTTCGCCCCCCGATCCTCACTCACACTTAGAGGCCCTGCAGCTGGGAAGAAGGGCTCCGGTGGCCTGCCACTCTTTGGAAGCGGTGCTCCTCCCTTCCGTTGGAGTCAGAGGGTTGGGCTGTGAATGGGCTGACTGCTGTTCTAATTTTGGAAATGCGCACATGCGTTTCGTCTCCTACAATATTTGAAGGGTGAAAGAGGTGCTTTGGAGGTCCTACCCCTTCCCGGATTACTACAAAGGGGCGGGCCCCGTCTGTTACACTTTGTTTACTTTTGTCTGGCCACTTTGTTGCATGAAAACTGCTTGATAGCCCTGCTTCTACGGAATCAAAGGAGGCAATTGTGACGTCACAGAAGAGGAGTATTGAACGTTCCACTTCTAGCTGGGAAGTGAGAGTTCGCCCATTCCACTGGTCCATTGTTGAAGGAAAGCATCTGACCATTGTGAGACCCACACCATCCAGTTATTGTGACATCCACAACATTCCAAGGGTCTGCACACTGATTGGAGCCTTCTCACACGTTCTTCTACTTGTATAAAGAGAACCTTTGGGGCATTCTTTCTTCTTAGTGGATTCTGGGTTCCTTTGCACTCTGCATACTCAATGTGGTGATTTGAACTGTGATAGTATGGCAGCGGCAATTCCACCACCTGCGCCATTCCTTTCTGAGCCAGGCCGGCCACCCATAAGATGGGACAGGTGGATCAAAACTTTTGAGAACTACATAGTTGCCATAGGTGGTGATAGATATAGTTCAGCGAGGAAGAAGGCATTACTGTTTCACAATTTAGGAACTGAAGGACGTGTTGTGTTTGATGGCCTCACTCGCGGTGTTGAAGAAGGAGCTGGAGAAGTGGACGAATACCTAATTGCGGTCACGAAGATTGAAGAACACTTCGAACCAAAAAAAAATGTGACCTTTGAAAGGCATACATTTATTCTGCGTGCTCAAGATGCTGCAGAGTCTGTTGAATCCTATGTGGCGTCATTGAGGACCCTGAGTCACACGTGCGAATTTGGGGACCTCACCGATTCCCTCATCAGGGATCAGTTAGTGCGTTGCACAAACAGCTCCAGGGTGCAGGAGAAACTTTTAACCAAGGATGTCTCGTTGGAGCAAGCTGTGGAATTGACACGCAGTATGGAGCGTCCCAGTACATGAGAACTATGAAACTTGACAAACATTCAACACAAAATGTGGCACAAGGTGTTTTTGCCGTATTGCCGAAGAAGAAGGGGCCCACCAGGAAGGAATGGTGGAACCAGAGGTGTGCCAGGTGTGACAGCTCCAGGCACTCTGCTAACTATCCCACATGCCCGGCGAAATTGGCAGTGTTGCAAGTGCAAGAAAAGAGGTCATTTTGCGAACGTGTGCAAGGAGGGCTCCATAAATGTGATTGAGCAATGGGACTTTGAGACTCATACCACATGTCAGCCGTCACGCAGGAATCCGGATGAAATTCCCATTCAGGAGAATAGTGCCCGCCACACATTCCACATTTATGCTCTCTCTGGTGACTTTAAAGGTCCAATTGCTCAATTCTACATAGATGGATGCGAAATTGAGATGAAGGTGGATTCAGCCTCTCCATGGTCCATTATTTCATTAGACACCTTCAAGAATGTGTTGAGAAAGGATCCCAGCATCTTGTTCCGAGCTGGTGTACAACCATGTGGCTATGGGGAATCGTCCATCGAACTTGTTGGTGAATTGCAGCGAAGAGTGTTCTATAAAGGGAGAGAATGCTCTGCCAGAATACTGGTAGCTAAGAAAGGAGCATCGCTATTGGGATGGGATGAACAAAGAGAATTGGGTGTCGGTATTCAACCCAATGCTGCAGAACCAGTAACAATTGCAGAAGTTGCAGACAAGTGGTCAAATGAGTTTCCAGAAGTTTTCACTGCAAAACGAGGGAAGCTGACAAATTTTGAGCACAACATCAAATTGAAGCCTAATGGTAAACCAATCGTACATAAAGTGAGACCAGTTCCGTTAAAGCTACGGCAGCAGCTTTGTGAGGAACTTGAGAGCCTGACACGAAAGGGCGTGATTGAGCGAGTGGAAGGAACAGAATGGCTTTCTCCTGTTGTTTTGGTTGCGAAGAGCAATGGGAGCTTGAGACTCTGTGTAGATCTTAGAGACCTCAACAGAAACATCTACGTTGAAAGGCATCCATTGCCCATCATTTCTGAGACTCTGGCTACCTTAGGAGAACCAAGTTGGTTCTCAGTGATAGACCTATCTGCGGCCTATCACCAGGTCCCATTATCTGTTGGTTGCCAGCATGTTACTGCATTTGTTACACCTGAGGGCACTTTCAAATACTTGCGGATGCCTTTTGGTTTGGCATCTGCGGCCTCAGTCTTCCAAAGGGTAATGGGAGAAGTATTGAAGGGTCTCAAGAATGTTGCAGTATTTCAAGACGACATTTTAGTCTATGCTGTGTCTGAAAGTGAACATGATTGCGTGTTGAGGAGTGTTCTGCAAAGATTGAAAGTTGCTGGTCTCACGGTGCAGAGAGAGAAGTGCCGTATTGCTCTCAGGGAAGTTGAATATTTGGGCCATAACATTTCAGGTCAGGGAGTGTCTCCTAAAGATAAGCTGGTCAAGAATATATGTGAAGTGCCTGCTCCTACCGATAAGGATCAACTTAGGTCCTTTATGGGTATGGTAGAGTACTGCCACAAATTTGTGGAGAAGTTTGCCACCATTTATTCACCTCTGAGAAATCTGTTAAAAAAGGGGTGAGCTTCAAGTGGTCAACTGAGTGTCAGGAAGCATTTGCTGCAATTAAGGACAGAATATCAAAAGCACCATCGCTAGGGTGTTTTGTGGATGGCAGGAAGATTGTTCTCATGGCTGATGCCAGTTTGTCTGGGTTAGGAGCTTCCCTGTGCCAGATAGATTCGGGTAAGGAAGTACACACTATTGCCTTTGCAACCAGGCCATTAAGAGGAGCGGAATGTAATTATTCGGTGATCGAAAGGGAAGCTTTAGCGTTATACTGGGCTATTTTGCATTTTAGATATTTTCTGTGGGGGCAGGAGTTTCTGATAAAATCAGATCATAAACCACTGGTGCAACTGTTAGGCAGTTGTGATTGGGCAAAGGGTTCTCCAAGGATTGCGAGATGGATGATTGGGCTGCAAGGTTACAATTTCACATTAAGCTACATACCAGGCAAGGACAATGTAGTGGCTGATTGTGTGTCCAGGTTGCCCTCAGAACAAGTGGGAAGTGTCCTTAGTCCAATGAATGAGGAAGAGATGAGTATTTCGGAGGTAGCAGGTTGTGCTGTGGGAAAAGAAGAGTGGAAGGAGGCCGACGCAAGAGATTCTTATCTTGCCAGGATCAAGGAATGGCCTAGGTGTGGATGGATACCTTAGATAGGAGTTTCGATCGCTTCTATGAGGTCAGGTTAGAGTTGAATTTTTCTGGTAATGGTGAGTTTCTCAGGAGGGGTTCCAAGATAATTTCCCCTGAAGGTGTTAGATCCCGTCTGGTTGACCTGTCTAATCAAGGTCATTTGGGAATAAATGCCACAAAGAGGTTGCTGAGACAGACATATTGGTGGCCTGGAATGGACAGCATGGTAGAGAAGAAAGTAAGAGGCTGTTTGGAGTGTGAAAGCGCAGATAAAAGTAAAATTGTTAGGGAAGTTCCCCTCAAGCCTGTTCAAATCCCCAGTGTACCCTGAAATAAACTTGCAGTGGATATTATTGGTCCAATCCAGGGTTTGGGTGATGGTTTCAGATTTTGGTGGTAATGGTAGACTATCACACCAAGTGGTGAGAGTTTTAAGGCTTTAAGAGAGGCCACTACGATTGAGTTAATCACATTCTTTGAAGAGAATTTTTACAGGGAGGGATTCCCCAGATAGATTATCACGGATAATGGAGTACAATTTTGTTCTCAGAAGATGGAGGAATTTTTACCATGTTATAGGATTAAGCATTCTAGAACGGCTCTTTACCATCCCAGGGCCAATGGCCTAGTGGAAAGGGCCAATAGGTTTATTAAGGGTGGCAATCAACTGGCCCTTAGTCTGGCATGGAATGGTCATAAATGTTAAGGGAGATGGTGTGGAGTTATTGTATCACGCCACATTCCACTACCAAAATATCACCATTTGTTTCGTTGAAAGGGAGACAGCCTGCATATAGATTATGTCCAGGATGGTTAGGTTTGGCCGGCTGTGTAGAGGTAGACAGGCAGAAGATTATGGATCTGATAGCAAATTCTCAGGATGAGTATAGCCAAAGGTTTAATACCAATTTCTCTGTCAAAGATGTAATGTTGACTGAAGGGGATTTTGTTCTAATTAAAAATCCACATTTTGGGGCAAAATGCTCAGAGAGCAAATTTCTGGGTCCAAAAAGGGTTATGGCTATTCGAGGCAGTGTAGCCATACTTGAAGGAGGTGAATGTTGGTCTAAATCTAGACTGGTCAAGAGCACTTTGAATCCATGTGATAAAAACAATCTAGAGAGCAATGAAGATAGAGGAGCGAGTGTGGACCAAAGAATTTACAAATCGCAAGTGACATTACAATCTGATGGGATTGGTCCAGTAACATTGGGACATGCAGATAAATCTCATGTGGAAATGTCGGAAGCTGGCACAGAGGGACAAAACAAAAGAGTGATAAGAATGCCAGCGAAGTTCAAGGATTTTTGTCTTGAGTAATATTTCTGTTCCTGGTAGATGTGAGGGGGAAGGTGTATTATGTTTGGGTTTTGTCATTAGTATTTATCTGCTCTCCTCACTGTTCCATATGCAGTGTTCACATTCTGAACTACGTAGTTCAGAATGTGAACACATGAGAATGTTACATCTTAAATGTTGCCATTTTGTGCTTTGCCTTGGTTTGTTGCAGCAGCGCCTGCTGCTTGTTGCTACATTACTTAAATAAACAATTGATCTCAGCGAAGCGTCCTCGCATACTTAACAGTAGGCTTACAAGCGTGTGCCTTCATGTTGCTACGTTCACATCTGTGTACATTCTGAAGTGGTGGTGTACCACTATGGATTTACGTAGTGATAGTTCCATTTGTATTCTTAGAGAGGCAGTGACTCATTCACGTACATGGTGGTTTCAGAGGTTACTGAGGATAGTTTTGAACCCTCATACATAATACTTTCCCTTTTAAGTATCATGTGGAAAATAGTGCTACTGTCATTTGTGTACACGTATTGTTTGTCTGAGTGTACTCATTGGGTTCACTGGAGATAAAATTATCCAACACACACTTTAATGCATTTCTTGAATGCGTGCTGTATGGTAACTTGTTTTAGGGCGACAGTGTGGAAGGTAGTTCTTTATTTGTGCCTTTACGAGGGTATTGGTTCCTGTTAGGGAGTATGGTATAGAGGTTTTGGACATCAATGACTACATTTTGCCTTCAAGAATATTAAGTAGACATTTGCAAGATTTCCAGGCACTCTCTGCTTTGGAATGAATGATGGAAGTATCATTGCATTCCTACCATGACCATTGGTTTGTAATGTATGCAAAACAGTGCCCTCCACTGGTTGTGTCAACTGTGTGGTAGATTATGGCTACTGTTGTGAAGGTTTACTTTCCAAGTGATACCTGGCCATTTGTGACGGCTGTACGTTTGCTGTTGTTTTTCGCTCCATCGCCATTGTATCATAAGAGCATTGCAATAACATATTGACTATGTGAGTATATGTACCGTCGACCGATTATCAGAATTGCACAATGTACACAATATGTTATAGTTTGCATTGTGCACTAGTTGCTGAAATGCAATGGAGTCACAGTTAGGTGTTGGTACCTACACAAAGCATTTGTTGGGGACTTGCTCCTGAATGAGATGGTTGCACAGACTGCAAGTATGTTTCCATATGTAGGAAATGTGAAAGACTTCATTTATGAGTATGTTTTTCCTTGCCAGTATTTGTGATAAGTACATTACAAATTCTTTTGGATCTTCTTGCCGGTTTAACGTGCATTTCACCATTCCAGCACAGTAGTCCAATTCTTGCCTTACTCCTGAGACACTGTAATTGTTGCCAGGATTACTTACTGCATTTCTGGGCAGGACGCGCATTTGTAAATACTACTGGTCTGCGCCATTTAAATAAATGCTTTGCGCTATTGCTGGATTTTGGACTACAACATTTATTGTGACATTTGCATTGCAATTAACACCTGTTGTATTAGACAAATTGATTGGACCAGTTCCTTCTGTGTCTGAGTACTTTTATGGAAGGGTACGTGGTGTGTTTGAAGAGGCACTTTTTTGTGTGTGTGCAGTTGGGTATTTCTTGTCTTCTTTACTCCTTTTATCTGTGCTCTTGGTAGTTGCTGTAGTATGAGCTCATTTACATTTATTTGGTGGTACATTTGGCAAATCATGTAGTGCTGTGCCTTTCAGAGTTTTAATGGGCTTCTTACAACAAAAGAAAAGGGACACAAACATTCAGTAACACTTTACATATTACCCTTTATTTGCACACATTCATAGCCACTATACGGGAATGGAAGGCGTACCAGAAACGGATACATGTACTGGAGATTTCGGCATTTCTACAAGTAGGTGGTGAGGGGAGGAAGGGATTGAGGTCTCATCGAAGCGTCTCTCATGACACTACCCCCAAGTTTGATACGTATGCCTCATTGATTAAGGTCTGTGGTATGCTCAATCTTGGAGACAACAGCACCCTCTCTTCTTCTGAGTGTGCATCACACCTCTTACTCATGCAACTGTTTGAATCTTCATGTAGGTCCCAAATCGGAATAGGAGTTTTCAAGCATGCAGCAAATTCCTAAAATATTTTCCAATAATGCTGTATGGACTTCTAATTCTTTCTTTGAGTTTTCGTGCAATGCAACCAGTGTTTTTGAAACAAGGTATTCCGCTCCTAAAGTAGGCAGTGCCAGCGTATTAAGAAGCTGAGAAACACAAGCTGCCTCCTGAACCGAAGCAACTTGATTGCTCTGCACAAACAACACATCATGTTCTATCTGCAGTAAGTCCAAACTGGGATTCTTTAGGTCATCTGCAGTCTCTGGCATGCGTTTGTCTGGCATGGTATGGCACGGCATGCACCCAGGGCCCACAATGTGTAGTCAGTTGGATGGGGCCACCCTTCATCTTCCCCCTGACACCTTACAGATCTTTTAATCACAGTGCCACTCAGTCTTGCATAATGTAACAGTACAGATACGCACTTTTCTTCAGCAACTGATCTAGCCAACCACAAACTGCTTTGCAAGTTCGGCATTACCATGCTGACAGGTACTGGTATGAGAACAGACTAGTATTTTCTGCAGATTTAGAATGCTCATCTATGCTGCTTGCCACATGAAATGAATATATGCGTCCAATACCTAACATTCAGTGCCACTTATTGAGCAACAAATGAATCCCACAGGTTTCCTAACCATTCCCCACCTATGCTCATCAACAGCTCGCTTGGAGGTCACTGACACCGCTCCTCATAAGCAGCTCGCTTGGAGGTCACTGACACCGCTCCTCATAAGCAGCTCGCTTGGAGGTCACTGACACCGCTCCTCATAAGCAGCTCGCTTGGAGGACACTGGCACCTCTCCTCATCAGCAGCACTGTTCCTCTAAAAGTGTATTTTCCGACCTCTCCATACTTATTGCGCTGTGACTATTGCTTCTCGTATACTGCACTTTTTTGGGTGCATCATATACATTGTACCTTGATGTTTACACACGTATAATAAGTCAGCTCCTTGGGCCTCATTCCGACCCTGGCGTTAACCAAGGCGCTATTAGCACCTGGGTTGACGCCGTTATCATTCCGACTCCGCCATGGTGAATGGCGGAATTACCGCCCCATTCCAAGGTTGGCGGGGTCGGTAATTCCCCATTCACCATGGGCCCTTCCCCATTCCCATTTTTGCCCCATAGGGCTCAATGGGAATGGGGAAGGTGCTAATTACGGCACCGTAAATTACGGTGCCGTAATTAGCTCCAAGGTCCCTTTGCGGGTTGGTTTTTTAACACCTGCAAAAAGCAGGTGTTAAGTTCCAACCCGCTAAGGGAACTCGAAATAGGGCGGGTAAGGGTTTAACGGCACCGGTCTCGTTACCGGTGACCGTTAACCCTTACCGCCCGACTCAGAATGAGGCTCTTTCTATGGGGATTAAGACGCCACAATTGAAATGGCTAATATTAATACATGGAGACTATGTGAAAGGCAGTACTTCTGAAAGGGTGGAGACCTGTTCGAGTCAACCATATGTCAGGTGTAAATTGCTCACCCTTTCATCCTTCCGAAGGCAATAGAATGAGTACACATGAGGGAGGTAACAGTAAATGGGAATATTAACTATTTGTGCCCTTGACCCCCGAGTCACATATTGGGCCTCATTACGACCCTGGCGGAAATCGCGGTGCAAAATGCACCATGGAGCACGGCGGAAAGCTGCCGATAGCGCCATGGGGGTTGGCGGATTCACCGCCCCATTCCGACCTTGGCGGAGCGGTGAATCCCCATTCCCCATTTTACCCTTCCCCATTCCCATTTTTGCCCCATAGGGTATAATGGGAGTGGGGAAGGCGTTAATTACGCCACCGTTAAATACGGTGGCGTAATTAACAACAAGGTCCCGTAGCGCCATGGATTTCTCCGCCCGGAAAAACCAGGCGGAAAACGCTCCATGGCGCTACGGAATCTCGTAGTAGGGCGGACGGGTCCGCCGCGAATAACGCTGGCGTAAACCCACTCCGCCAGGGTCGTAATGAGGCCCATTGTGTGAACTTAACTCAGACTTCCATCTTTTAATCTTTGTTGACAAGCAACCAGGTGCAGTTGTGTTATTGAGAATTCATTTGAGATATTTAGAAAAAAATTGCTATATCACAAAGGCCAGTTTTGCTGGGGAAGCCTTTCATCCTTCTTATAATGATGTAGAGAACAGTTGAAAAGGATACAAAGAAACGGGGTTGATTGCATGACATCCCATTCCCAGTGAAAGGTCAATACAGCTGGGAAGTGCCATGGATATTTCAGATGTGCTTGAATCAACCCGTTATCATTTTTGTGCAATACAATGTACACGGTTGAGGTGGATCTTATTAAACTCCATGGGGTCTGTGATACTGTTGTCCACTAAATGATGACGTAACCCCATTTCATACTTTTAAAGGATATTTTCACCTGCTACCAAATTATACATGCCCTCCAAAGTGTCAAATTTGCTACCTGTGACACATCCACTCAGATATTTCACAGCCTCAAGTGCTAACGCCTCAAAGGTGTAACCTCCTTTCTTTGTGAGCTCTCTAAAGCTCCGGAGGTACTGCTCAGGGGCTTTGCAGAAGTTCCAGAGAACAGCAGCTTCCATGTTCTCTTAAATGGGCCTCACCACAGGAGCAAACTGAATGATTACATCAGTTCCAGCTGTCGGTAGACAGCCCTCCCACAACTCTTCTTCCAGTCCCTCAAACCAATCAAAGATGTCTCTCCACACCTCATATGGTTTGGTAAAGTCCTTGAGCATGTGGCACCTAGGTTTTCCTTGGGAGACACCACTGGAGATACATCTCTCCCATCTAGAAGTTCCCACTGATTCGCAATTCCATTTTGTGCAGTGCCACAACATCTCTATGCTTTTGCTTTTCTAGAGTAGTTGCTTCCTTCTACATCAGTTCTGCTAAAGCTGCTTCAGCCTTGTGTGACCCCTCACCCTTCTGTTTCTGCTCTGCTAAAGCGAATGCAGCCACCTGCACCTTCTCTGCTAAAGCAGCAGCTTCCCTCTGCCTCTGCCTCTTGTCCCTCGCCTTCAATACCTCTAAGGCCTACCTTCTTTTTTCTAGAAGGTACTTCTCCAGTGAAACTTACCCAGGACCAAACAGAAGCTTTTGAACTTAAGGATATGTGGGACATAACTAAGGCCTGAGACTGGGGAGACCTTTGAGACCTCTTGGAGGCTACACTACCCAGAAACATAGAAAAACCGCGACTCTAAAATGCTGACTGCGCTTTTACCGCACTGTTGGCATTTTAGAGTATGCTGACTCCAATTATTGCACCCAAGTGGAGCAGGGGGTTGTGGGGGTGTCCCCCGCTCTCCATGGTTGCCGTAATGCAAGTTGGGGTTTCCAAGGATGTCCCACGCTTACCATTACGGTAATCAGACAACAGGAAAAAGAACATTTTAAAAAGGACCATGTGGCGTCAGCACAGCTCCACGTAAGTGGGAGGAACTGATGCCATAGGGATACAAGGGAGTCGGCAGCGCACACTGTGGTAAAGGTATGTGGGGTGGGAGTGGGGGATGGATTATTGTGGGGGGAAGTGATCTATCTGATGACTAAGCTGTATGTACAGTCTGTGTCAAATTCCAACCACTGCCACCAGTGTGTCGAAACAACGTCTGTCCCACAGGAGTACGATGAATGGTGGCTTAACCGCCTACTCAGCCCTCACACTTCTTCAAAACAAGAGTGATCTCAATCATACAGGGGAAACAGGCACTGTTAAGAGACACACCTCCTTTACCTTCAACATTTCAAAATAAAGGAATGTCCAATCAATGTTCTATTAATGTATATGCACTTTAATGAAACACACAATATGCAATACAAATTTGCACTGGTAAACACTTACAAAATCTTACCCGTGTAAAGGGGTAAAGAGACCTGCAGAACATAAAGAGGCAAGCACTCTGGATACTTGGCAGGGAAGATAAAGGCACTAAATCAACACAATGTTCAAAAGGATATGTTTCTTGATGAAAAATGTGCATTATGGGGGCTTACCCAGTGACTAGAGTCCCAACAGATGGACCATGGATGACGGAGCCTTCCAGCAGTGCCTTTACCAGTTATTAAGGACTCAACGGCATTGAACCAGGGCTCCTGTCATTGTGTGAGCGGTTTGAATCACGTTATGATGCAGCAAGTTGTGGTGGTCCAGATGGGGCGTATGCGTTGATTCGGGTTAGAAGGAATATTTGTAGTGGTTTGATGCAGTGCTCTAATGAAGTGGGTCGATGGGGCCACCATGGTCGGTTTGATGATGGATCTCAGTCGAACACAAACATACTGGGGGATCGAGGTGCTTGGTCAAGACGTTGCGGTTTAAATTCTTTTGTGGCAGTGAGTTTTTATTTCAAGCAGAGGCAACAATGGCAGCACTACAGGATTCATTGGTTTTAATACATATGAACACTTTTAAAATGTGGGAGACTAGCTTCTTGGCTTCTTCAGTTGCTGTGAGTCCCAATCTAGAGGCTCATTGACAAGATGAGTCCTGGTTCTCTTTGTCCCAACCGAGGGGAGGCTGGCTAACACCCTAAGGAATCGTTCACCTCTAGCGAGCGCCTGTTTACCAATGTAAATGGCAAAGAGGCAAGTCTTGCTTCAGCAGGAAATCACTGCCAACATTCCCCGGGGGTGGGGAGCGAGCAGAGCTCGACTTTGTCTTGAAATACTCAATCTTCATCTCACTTGGAGAGGGCTCTGGAAAGATCAGCTCGCCCAAAAGAGGTCCAAATGATATATTCTTGCAGTGCGAGAATGAATCAAAGAAGGGGTGGGAGACCTCTACTTCCACCGTCAAAAGATGGCAAGCGATTGGACAAAAGCAAGCCTTCTTTAATTGGTCCAATCCCCGGACTTGTGACAGGTAATCTTTGCCTTCTTGCATCATACTAAAAGTTCTTTGTGTTAGAGCAAGTGGAAGAGACAGGAAGGAAGGAGCATCAAAGAGAGAACCAAGATGATGGAATCCTTCCCCAACTGTTTTGGTACAACGTCCTTTCATCGCCAGTAATTTAAACGCCAGGAATTTAAACGTGTACATAATTACAAAAATGTTAAACAACATTTTTAAGGGGGGTGGGAAAGTGCAGATAAGGGGTTGAGGGATAGTGAATAGGTAAAAATAGGTGGGGAAGGGGAGGTTTGATGGGGGTAACTCCCCCAAAAATATTAATGAACATCTTCGTAATTATGTACGTGTTTAAATACCAGGCTTTTAAATTACTGGTGATGAAAGAACATGTAACCACCGTTTTAAGCCCCCTTTGACTATACTTACCCTGCCACCTTCTCAGACCCATAGCATCAAAGGCCATTTGGTAGGCAACACCCCGGTGTGAGGCTTGGCCTTTTTTTAGGGTGTGCTCTTTGATTCCTGTTTCCCGGTAAAGCTAATGCTGAGGGGCTGTTCTTCGGGAGAGAGGGTTTACCCAACATTGCAAAGGATCAAAAGGGAGGCAATCAGAGCAGTGCCCAGGAACATGTGGTCTGTCAACATAATCTGACCGCATGTTCCCAGGCACAGCTCTGAATCCATCAACTCTCAAAGAGGGGAAGTTCTGTTTCTTTGTTAAATCCTTTGTCCCTATCCAGTCTTATTGGACCTATCCATTATTTGAGGTGATCAGCTTTGTATACGTGCTCTGTTTCAGTGAGCCCATCCTTGGACTGTAGGTGAAAGCAGTGGTCAAAGTAGGAGGGAGCAGTTGGGAGCGGTGCTCCTCTACTTTTTTAAATTGAGTTCTACTGTTCCTATACTTTTATTTTAAAAAGAAACCCGCCCGGAATGGTTTCGTTTTAAAATAAAAGTGTACGAAGCAGTTGATCTTGCAGTGCACTGCACTGAACGTTCCATTAAACAGCAGGTGCATTTGTTTGTGCGTTTGTATTGTGCGTGGGAGGGGGTGTGGTGATGGGGTTTGTGAGGAGCAGGGGCAGGCCAGCAGGGAACATAGTTCCACTACTTATTTCAATACACTTCAACTACGGGTGAAAGGCTCTGCATTCCTGAGCTAACCACTTCATCCCATCCTGTCCTCAGGGTGTGGGGGGCAGTGCCGGATTAAACCCTGTGGAGGCCCCAAGCCAGTCGTAATTTTGGGGTCCCCTTGCAAATGAGCTCCTGTCCCTGTGCACCCTGGGGAACCCCAGGGTGCCCAGGACTGATACATGCAGCTAGCAGTGGTTCTTGGGAGCCAGTCACGGACCGACGCTCCTTGCAGGGGCACCAGGATACCATCACAGGCCATTGCACCTGGAGGGGACTACAAGGAGCCTGCACTGAGCACCCCTCAGGTGGCAGGGTCCCAGCACATGCCAGTGCTGCCAGTAACGCACCCCAGGACCCGGGATCAGTGACTACAGCACCCTATGAGAGCCACAGGGCCCATCGCCAGTCCCCATGTGCCGGGGCATTCAGAGAGCATCAACACTAATCAGTGCTCCATGCACGGGAGCCCCCAGGACAAGACTGGTGACCCCATCACCATTTTAGGGTACACTAGGACCCGGTCACAGAAGCTGGCATCCTGAGGGTCGGGGGCCACAGGCGTGTTCCCCATGTGGGCGCCAAGACCACAACACTGACTTTTGCAGCCTGTGGAAGACACCAAGACTACAAAGTCCCGGACAAATGCAGTTTAAGCTGGAGGGGACAACAGATTTATTTCCCTCTTGGTCCTCAACCACTAAGCAGATGTCCTACAATTATTGTTTTACCTTCTAGTAAAGCACCGTCACTGCAGCATTGTCTCCTCTGCAGCCTTTTCACCCAGTAGGTCCTCCCTTTTTCGCCTCACTTTTGCCTGTCCTCTGATGACTTGACTTTCTGGTGGCGGGCGGTACTCCTGCCTGTCTGCCCGTACACACCAGCCAGGGTGTGTCTTAGACTCACTGAGTCTGCGCTTGGGCCCTGGCTGGCACGCACAGGCAGACAAGTAGACGTGAAACTGAAAAAAACTGAAAATGCGTACTCGGCAGGGAGGGCCCACAAGCGGATGCAGGGAGACATAGATCAATGATTTTTAAACAAATAAATGCTAACGCAGCGCAGGCTGAAAATTAAATACAAAATCCAACTAAGCACTTGCTAAAGGGAGTGGGGCCCATAGGCCAGTGCCTATTTGGTCTAATGAATAATCCGGCACTGGTGGGGGGCAGGGGAATTTCTATCTCTGTGACAGTGCTCTGGAACTTCTTGCCGGAGAGATGGAATGTTATGTATAGATTTGCTAATTCTAGAGGTCTATACAGTTTAAAAGAGTTCACTGCCACTAGATCAAAACACAGTTTTCCTGTAGTGTATTCTGCCGGCTTCCGCCTGCCTCCAGGTCCTGTGACAATAGATGTTTGGTATTAGCCATTGTAATGGTTAAGTTATGTTATATGGTAGTCAATGCCAGACCTCAAAATGGTGAAGGGCTGCGCTGGCTTTGCTAGTCTTCTAACCTGCGCTCTCTACGCTGAATGCAAATGTCTTAGGAAAGTGCTTCACTTGCCAAGCTACCTCATAAACTAAATAACCGAAAACCATCCTTTCTGAATGTGACTTGTTCTGTTTGCCCTGAGTGAATCCTCAGATGTCCGTTCTGCCTACAGACAAAGTTCCCAGGACCTCAGGAGAAAGCAGAGACTATTTTCTTCTGAAGATGGCAGTTTCTCCATCACTGCAAGAACATTCCATCACATCTAGCAGAGGTTTCCAGCTTGATCTATGTGACCCATGTGTACGCTCGAGGTACATTTTTGGGGCATTTGGCTTGTCTCTGACTTTGGTTGGTGGAATATGTTGTTTTGGAAGCTCCGCATGAATCACTTAGCTTAGAGCCAATCTCCCTGCTTGTTCCTCACAAGTTCTCTCTCTGTCTAAATTCCTGGCTGGTGGCCAGTTCCTCCATCATTGGAAGATTCTCAAAACCTATCCCACCCATATATAACTAGTTGACTATCCTGGGTCCTCTCCCCAGAAACAATCCTTCCTATAGGTTGCTGGCTCACCGCCTTTTGGCTGACCACCTACACTTCCAACATAACAATACATTGGGCCTTATTCCGAGATTGGTGGTAGTCATGGCGCTATTTGTGTAGCGGTAAGTCCCCATTGAACATGCCATTCCCCCTTCCCATTTGAGCCCCCATAGGGCTCAATGGGAATGGGGAAGGCGCTTTTTATGGGCCTGCTAATGGCAGGCCTATAATTAGCAGCCTGGTCCCCTAACGGGACCCGTAAGGGACGTTTGGTCAGACCAAACGTACCTTATGGGTCCCGTTAGGGGACCTCGGAATCGGGCGGTATCGGATTACCGGTACTCGTCTCCTTACCGGTGCCTGGTATCCCCTACCGCCCGACTCGGAATGACCCCCATTGTGTTGGTATTACTTCTACTGGTACAGTTTCACATTTTAACGACAGTTTTTCTGTCCTTCTGCTGATCCCCAGAGCCCATTCTTTCTACAGGCAGACAGTTCTTTGGCTATTGGTAAAACCAACAAAACCATCCTTTCTATTATTATTATTATTATTATTATTATTATTATTATTATTATTATTATTATTATCATTATTATTATGGTATTTATTGAGTGCCGACCTAGCTTTGGGATGCACCAGGGCGCTATCATAGGGGGATGAACATGAGTAGGAAAGTAAGCGGGTGGGGATATAACAACACAAGAGGGCGGGCAAGCAACCAGGGGCCGAAACAGTGGGGATCAGATCACCCAGTCTCAGGTAGGGTGGGGGCATGGAGGTGGGGAGGACCTAGGTGTTGGGGACAAGCCATTCTTTGAAGAGAAGTGTCTTGAGCTCCTTCTTGAGTTCCAGTTGATGTGCTTTTAGTCCATGGGTAAATCCCCAGAATCCCTACTTCCTATGAGGGAAAAGTTGTTTTTTCCCCCAAAAATGTCCTGAATCCCCCCTTTCTAGAGGGGACAGATCTCTCTCCTTCTATGAATCTGTAGAGTCATCAGCCTTCTGGTAATAGGCAATGAGTCCTATTATTTTAACAAGTGAACGTGTGACACATCCTTTTCTTTGAGTGAGACAATGCAGAGAATCTAATAAGTGAAATGCAGTGTTATTTCCCTGGGACAATAGGCAGAATCTATACTTCTTAAAGGGGAAATGAAGTGTTTTGGCCCAGTGACAATGCCATAATCCACCCACCCCCATGGGTGAAAGGTAGTTTGACCATGAGCAAATCTTCAGAACCGTTCCCTAAAAGTGACAATTCTCTTCCAATAAGAAAACTCATAGAGTCCATAAATCTTTTAGGTGGCAGCCCATGGGGCTTGATTAATCCGCTTTGCTAAAAAAAACACCACATCTAAGTGAAAGGTATTCCTCACTGAATCAATCCTTCCTACGGAAGGCAGGTCCTTCGTTCCTTCCAGCAGGCTGCGACCATGTTGTCACTGGGCAGAACGTACTTGGCAACAATGACTGCACAGTTATTTTGCAAAGTAATTCTGCTATACCACTCCAACGCCGCAATCCTAAACTCACATTTGGCAATGTTAGTCCCCAACATTTCAATGGTGGTTCATCCCCTGCATAGGGTACAACAAAGATAGAATCTTCAGCCAGTATGAAATGGATCTCATCACAAGTTGGGCGGTATACCGGTGGTAGTACCACCGGGATATCGCCCAATACAAATAGCACTAGCGCATTTCGGTTTGGCACAATTTGTGCTGGATCATGAGTTGCAGGGTTGCGGTAAATCTGCATTCCCCATTGAGTCCATAGGACCAAATGGGGTTCGGGAGCTCTATTACCTCCGGCACTAATTGCTATCGGCCTGATAATTGTCATTTTTACCTCCAGCACAAAGCTAGAGTAAAAAATATAATTTTGCACCCAACTCGTCATTTGGCAAGCCCTTAAATTGCCACGGTAATACTGTTACCCTCGCATTTAAGGGTTCAGGTCAAACTCGCGACGAGGCCCTTTGTCTAACAAATGGACAGCAGTAAAAGTGCTTATGTTCATGTATACATTACGTTTTGCTTAGTATTAGAGCATCAAATGGATGTGGTTGGATCTAGAAAGAAGATCAATTAAGGAGGGTCGAAAAATACAACAATCATGTTTTCTGTTGGCCATTCCGCTGCTTGTCCCCTTTCTAGCCTTTTGCCCATAAGTGTAAGCACTTTTCTACTGGTTTATGTGCATAGGCAATTAGGGGCTGGAGGTACTGACAGTCTAAGCCACATGATGGCCTACATGTCTGACCTAGATACAGCACACTTCCCTTGGCTAAGCCCACGGAACAACGTTAACATCACGAGTTATAGTTGTCATGTGTGCCAAATAAACACTTCTGTTCCATCAGCTTTCTAAGTGCATCATTTAAGAATATTAGGGCCAGGGGCACTGCAGACAGTGGCTGTAGGTTGTGTACCGTGCAGAGGGGCACTCAACCTTAAAGGAAGACCAGCTGCAGATTGAGTGCTTCTGATTGAACATGCTAGGTCTAATTCTGCACCTGTACCTGCTGGAGATCACACTGCATCGAGGTAGGAACACTGCCTTTTATTTGTCTTTGGTGTGGGAGCCTGATGAATCTCTGGACCTGGTCAGTATGGGTGCTCTTAGTACACTATGGTCCTCACCAGGGGTTGGGCGGAGTGGCAAGAATGCAGCGGTAACACTATAACTGCTGCATTACCACTCCGCCAAATCCCGAGCTTGGCTGGAAAATTGGAGGTTTACCTCCACTTTTTGCTAGAGGTAAAACTCTCCACTTTCCACCCATTTGTGGCGCTCTAATACTGCCCCATAGAGTCCTATGGATCCTTAATAAAATGGGGAGTAAGAGTTTTACCAAAACCCGGGATTCAGCACTAATAGCGCCATACCGAGTTGCAGTTACGCTATTTGCATTGCCGGTATCCAAGCGTATTTACCGCTGGGATACCACCAGGGCACTGATGAGGCCCTATATTGGAGCAATACTTTTGAATGTAGAGGCATTGCTGGGTCAGGAATGGGAGCCATTTGAAGCCTGCAACATGGGGGGCACTCTTTTTACTACTACCTCACTGGTGTACACATTGCTCTCCTTAGGTTTCGGCATCTTCAATCTGCAGAAAATGTCATAGGAATTTAACCTGGAAAATAACAATATCCTCAGGTTCAACTCCCTCCTGTAGAAATGAGTAAGCATGCTTGATCCGGTTGAAGCAAAACTCGAACTTTGTAAACGTTCAAGAAGCCAGTGGAGCTCAGACAAAAGAGGTGTTCTGTTTAGCAGTCGTGGCACCAAGAATAAACATAAATACATGTAGAGTTTTTGTCTGCAGATAAAAGGTAAGGTTTTCAAAAAATAAATATGCATTTTCTTGTAATTAGGCTTGGTACTGACACGGCTTATTTTGCAGAGTATAGGCTAGAACCCTGGTAGTACCATAGCCAATCAGAGGAACATTGTGAAGGCAACATGATACAGAAGAAAAACACAGGGGCCACGTGCAGATGTGTTGTGCTGTGTTCTGCATCATGTGCACGTGGCAAAGACTGCCGACCCATTAAACTATCTCACCAAAGAGTTATAGGTAGTGTATATTTAAATGGCACAGGCAGATGATATTGCTCCAATTTGCCCTGTAGCCGTATACAATTCTTGAGTCATGACCCCAAACGTCTAGTTAGTCTTCAGCTTTATCCCTACCTGCGTAAAGTGCGACCGCAAGGCAAATTTTAGATAAAAACCCCTGTTGCCGGGTTGCAGAGTTGTGCTGTGCTCTGAACGGCACACAGCTTCTTCAGCACATGCAAGTGCCAAAGGTCCACTACGATAGCTCAGTGGGTTATAAAACCAGCTGCAGGTAACTATGTGCAACTCTAGATCACAGGTTACAGCGTGGGCAGAGACATGGTAGCTTTTTACCCTTCTGAAGATGATGAAATGAGGACCACCGAGTTTAAAAATAACTCATAGAATTTCAAAGGTGGGGAAGTACTGAGTGACATAAATTTTGACGAGGACAAAATGTGTTACATTATTATGCATTTAAAGTCCACTTGAGCCCCAGGGCCCGATGGCCTCCCAAATATTGTTATCAAAAAGAATCCATCAGTTTGGGCGAAATGTTTTTGCCGCTGGTATTCAGCCATTGTAGAGAGCGGTATAATCACGGACAGTTGGTGAACTTCTGTGCTTATACCACTACATAAAAAGGGCTCGAGATTAGCTCCAAAGAAATTTAGACTACTGGTGATGCTAGACACCAGTAGCAAAATGTTTGCAAAACTATTACTGAACACGTTATATAAATGGTGCCAGGAACGAGGTTTGCTAGATCTGACTCAGACGGGATTTTGCAGTGGTTGCAATACTACACACTGCATTTGGGCTATGCGACTCGCATATGGCGAGCTACAGAAAACAGCAAGTAGCCGATTGTACGTGTGTTGCGTGGATTACACGTACTCCTTCAATAGCGTAAATAGAGTGCGTTATGGGAGAAGTTAACATCATGGGGCATAGATCAGACTCTCCTTTACTTCAGAAGGCACTCTGTACTGAAACTTCTGTCATGGTTAGAACTTCGCAGGCGGGAACACAGCCAAGGCCAATAGACACAAACTTTGTCCTGAAGCAAGGATATGTACTTGCCTCTACCCTTTATAACTTATATGTGAGTGATTTAAAAAATGCACTACAAAAATGGGACGATTTTCCTCCTAAATTTGCTGGCCTACCAATCAGCCATCTGTGCTATGCAGATGATACGATCCTAATGGATCAAACACCTTTTGAGATCCTTGACTTGCTTGGAAAAGTACCCTACAGAAAATGAGTTAAAGCTAAATCGAAATAAGACAAAGATTATGATCCTGGGTGGTTGGCAGCGCAGTAACCTGAGTTCTGCATGGTATCTGAGCGGGTCTAAATTGGAAATTGTGAACACATATATATATATCTCGGATTCCCTATTTTTTCATTGCCCAATAGCCAATTATATCAATGCATAATACAGATAAAGGTACTGGGAAGGTGGCAGGTTAAAAGGAAATTTGTGAACCAATATTGTGGGGCCTCGGTTGAGGCCCTATATAAGGCCGATGTAAAGAGCATGGTTCCTGTAAGATTATATCCTTTGGAGACGCTACCTGAGAAACAGTTTGTATGGCTGAGGCAATTGGAAGGGTGCATATTACACTCCTTATTAGGAGTACCACGGGCGGTAGGGCTGGAGGCCTTGCACCTAGTGTTAGGCCTGATATCATTGAGAACATGTTGGAAGGTAGCGAGATGTATGCCCTACATACGACAAGGCTACAAAGCAGGTGAAGGCCATATACCAAGGAATTCCTTGGTCGAGCAAGTGAAGCAAATCTTAGTTAGACCTAGGGGAAGCCACATAAATCCGATTTAAAATGGCCTGTACTCCACTATACAACAGCACTTTAAAGATGTATGTATCCCTTTGAATTAACTAGATAAGACCGAAGAGTTCAAGGTAAAGTTTAAAGGAAAGTTAGCAAATAGCGACAAGGTTGATAAATGGAAATGCAGGCTTTGCGATACATACATAGAACCGTCCAGGCACATACTTACTGGCTGTGAAGCTTTGCTTTTCCAGTATAGGAAAGGGTATGGTAAATGTTTTAACGCAGAAGGTGGTTACACAATGGACCAATTTTGGTCCACCATCTATATGGGGAGCTCACTGGTTATATCTGCTGCTTCTTTTTATATATGGAAACAATGTATACAAAAGTCGAAGCTCCGAGAGGATAATGAAATGTGAAGGATTAGTATACTGTGATTGTTTTATAAGATGTATTTTTTGTAGGTTTGGGTTTTTATTGTGTGATGAGGATTTTAATTTGGTTAGATGAATTGTATGAATTTGGATAACAGTTTATCTATTTTATTACTATCTTATTACTTGATGAAATTGTATCCATACATTGTTATGGTTGTGATTTGTATTTTTTGTTTTGATGCATAAGGCATGTAAAATGCTATAAGTACTTAATTAATAAAATAATTATAAAAAATATATAGCAAGCGCAATGTGCTCTTCTTTGTTGCCAACATGACTTTTTCAGGGCAAATTAATTTCCGTTCAGTGATGTTATTAAAGGAACATTTTAACAATCGACATATCAACAAAACAATACATATAGATGTTTTCACTTTTCAAATTTCTGTTGCCAACTTGACAAGTTTTGATATACATCGCTGTGTTAAATAGAAACACAACATTCCTCTTATTTGAATAATCTCTGTTGTCTACTATGAAAGTGCAGTGTGCACTATGCTATACCATACTCAGTTAATTTTGAAAGGAAAAACCAAACAAAGAGAAAAAAACAGAAAAAATAATAATACATACAATAATTTTAATATAATCTTAATAATTACAATGTTTGCTCCTAATTAGTATTTCCTTTTAAAATTAATTTCAATAACCAATTTAGTTTAAAATAAAAACCTCAAAATTGAATAATGTACATATCATATATTTTAATCAGTCGTGCATTTAGATGTTCAATCAGTTGGCAAATACTTCATAATTGTCTTATACATTGACTCATATTTTTACTGTGATTACATTTTTGCAATAGTCAATACTTATTTCTTCCTTATTTCCTCTTTACTCTCGTACATCTTCAATTCAATTGATATTGGACATAAACATGGAATTGGTAAACCACAATGCATTACTAAGAATTGCCAAGCCAACCTCAGGCAGGCCAATTCGAATGGCTTACACCAACAGAATCTCCGTTCCTAAGACCCGCAGAGTTTATGCTGGCGGTACCAGTTTCCCTTCCATGGCCGTTTCGTTCTGGAACTCCCTACCATCTCATATTAGGATGATTGACTCTCACATAGCCTTCAGCAAAGCAATTAAGACGAGATTATTTTGTATGACTCTGCACCCTGTACATGCCCCCGTGCATCTTTGATCTCGCATTTTGTGCTGGATGTTATCACCACTGAATATGTAAACTTCATAAATTGTATTCTTTGCTAAATACTGTAATTTCCTATGTCTATGTGAACTCTACTCAACCACCTGTAATTGTAACCAAGAAACTTTAGTGTTGGGACGACCCATAATCAAGCCTACCGACATTTTCCTGTAATAGCGCCCGAAGCATGTGGGTTGTAGTGCGGTCTACAAATCCCTAAAAATAAAAATTACTGACCTTGTACTGTTGTATTCTGTAAACTGATTTCATAGTATTTTTCAGCAATATCTTAAGATTTGATGCAGTCACCTATGTGTTGTTTTAATTTCTCATTAACGCTCAAACAGTTTTTCTTCCTGTTTGCACTCGCTGAAACAAAGCAGAATGTATATATGTAATTTACTTCTTATCACCAAGTGTGCTTTGCAGACTCTAAATATCATATTTTAGCTCTATCAGTTGAACTATGTTAAGTATCTTATAACTAAATCTATGGACTGCGCATAAAGAGAACACTGTCTATCAGTTCAATGATTAGCATCTCACATTCACTATGAGGCCAACGAGTCAGCAGCACACACACAGCTTCCGTTAAAGAAGATCACCCGAAAATAAAAACATTACAATCGGATAAGAAAAGATTAACCCAGATATTCAGGAGCACTCTCAAGATCAAACGAATCCATTCCAACCTAAACCAGGGTCCTTCAGGCACATGGAGTTTATCACTATTCACAGAAGACCAGCAATCCCTTACTATTCTTTCAATGTGGGCGTCCATGTTCTGGCACCAGAATTGCTTGCTCATCATTCACTTAGTGATGGAAATTCCTGGATGACTGGCATGTAATAACAAGATAATTGTCAGTCTTATTCCTTTGGGTGGCACAACCTTGTACCCTCTTAGTGAACACCCTTTTCTGTGCCACTAGTTCATTCTTAACCTCATTAACTCGCAATTCGACCAATTAATACCCTTTTGTCTGGCCACTCAGAATGCACTCAGTTGCATAAAGCTCTGAAGGTAACATCTGATTCTATACACTATTTCCATTTTAGCGTAAACCCCCTCCATGCTGCAGTTTCAGCGATATGTAGACTGGTCACAACATCCTCCTCCCCGTCTAACTCAGTGGGATTCAAAACCAGAATGTGGGACAATAAATCTTCGATCTAGTTCTTTCATGGAAACTCCATTGGTCTTAACCCTAATCTTGCTATTCTGGCATGAGCCCTGGTCATACCCATAAATGATAAAATTCCACTAAAGGCTTAGGATCCATTCTGTTAAATAGCCTTTCAACCCTCACATACTGCCTGAAAGTCCTCAGCTCACCAGCATCAGGCAAGTTGGTCCCTTACAATAACTGAATATCATGCTTCTATATCCATCATTGGATTGTCAGGAGTCCATACTCGCCCGCCCAGGTTAATTCTGGTCCGCAACTGGAAGGTGCCCGCCTCGCTTTGGTGACCTGCCCAAGGCTTGTCAAAGCACCCACACTCTGGAACTTCTTCCCTTCAACCCCATCTCCTAAAAGACCTCCTTGCCTTCAGGAAGGCCCTTAAAACTTGGCCTTCCCTCCTGCAGCCCGATTCCCCCTCCCGTTCACTCTCACATGAAGATATCTAGGCAAAGATTCCATACTCATCACTCAGGTCAATTTTGGCTCAGAAATGGAGGACTGCCGCTTCTGTGACATGCCCAGGGCAGCCTGCCTGAGCAGATGGTTGGGACCGAGGCATAGGACAGCTCCAGGGTCCACGCCATGGTCCCTGCTTGCTCCCTGAGTCAAACCTTCAAGATCAGAGAACACTTGCTCTCAGTGGCTCTACCAAAATGCTCTAGCAGGGGATGTGGGAGGTTGTCAGGGACTACTCTCCCCATGGCTTGCCATTCTGTCTGTCAATCCATTCATTGAAAACAATTAACAGCAGCTGCCATGTAAAAGACAATGCCCTAACTCTCATTGTCAGTTATAGCATGCAGCCAGACAACCATTAAGGTGTTGACACTGCGTTCTTTGAGTTGAGTGTCAAAGTGTAAAGTATCTAGCATGGATACTGAATCTAAGCAAATTGAGGAATGTTAGCAAAGGTTTGAATCTGGAAGAAAATGAGAGTGTAGCCAGTTTATTGAATCCAGAAGAATGTTGATAACACTGAACCTAGGAGCATGAGAATGTAACCTCTAAGGTAAAGTGAGATGACAGAGTAAGCCATCCTTGGATACTGTTTAGAATGTAGACAAAGCATTTAACCTCAGAATCTGCATGCACAGAGAAACTAACCAAAGGCATGGCCGCGGACTCGCATGTACCTGCCATCACACACAACTTGAAGACACTTTGCACAAGACCTCTGCTGTAAGAATGCAGCTACCGTTCACAACGAAACTTCGATAAGTAACTGCACACAAAATTTCTTTGGCCCCTCATATCATCGTAATGCCCAATATGCACACACGCATACTGGACCCTCCTCGAATCTCTTCCTATATCCAGACTCTGGTCCCCCCAAGGGCGTTCAACCTGCATAGTGTTGTCACCAGAATAATGGTGAAAGGCACTATACAAATGACACACTAGATTACAGTGTGCATGAAGCAAGAGATATAGGGTCTCATTTTGAATATGGTGGTATTTAGGTGGTAAATCTGCAGAATTACCACATACCTGAGTACTGTCACTGACACTTGGTCTGGTGGAGCTAAACAGGATTACAAGATGTGATAGGGTTCCATAGGACTCCATTGGGGGTTTGGGCAGATTTGCAGCCAGTGGTATTACCATGTGGTAAATCCACCGATTTTTGGAGGTAAAGTTGAGGATTTTCCTCCACCAACATGGTTGAGGTGAATCTGCTACTTTCCCTCCAAAAATCAGTGGATTTACAGTACAGTAATACCACAAACGGTAAATCTGCCGGAGTTTGTGTGTGAAAAACAGTTGTAATTTCAATCCACCAGAATAAGTGGCTGAAACGTACTTTCTGCCACTTTTTACTACACCAACGAACTTGGAATGAGGCCCATAAAGGAATAATTGTGGAGCCACCAGGGACAAACCAACCTTATGCTGGCACCCCACACACTCCCTCCTTCCCTCTCTTCACAGGTTTTCCCCAGGCACCATCTCATAAAAATGTGGCATCCATCTTCATCATCTGTCTTAAAGGATGAGTGACTTCTGAACATTTTCTTACGAAGTTTTTATAAAATGTTGCCAACCCCACGAAAGGGCATTGCTTTGCTCTGTTGGTTGATGTAAGTGTGTCTTTCACTGTCTTCATTACATCATCCTTCACTTAATAACCACCCCTTGACAAGTATGACCCAAACAGTTTACCTTCTTCCTCCTGAACTTAAATGTATTGAACTGAACCATGAGATCCATCTTATCTAACCATTACAAAACAGTTCCTTTATCATGCTTCTATGTACCCTTACCATAGATCAAGATATCATCCTGAAATACTGCAACCTTTGATAGCCCACACAGCTTACATGACATTAAATGTTGAAAAACAACTGCCGCCCAGCTTAAACCACATTTCATTCTTAAGTAATGATGCATACCTAATGGTTTAATAAACCAGTTTAATATCTTGAATCTTCATGCAGAGGGATTTGATGTAAAGCTGCCTAAAGATCGATGGTGGAAAATAAATCTGCTTCCCTTTTGGTATTCTACATAGGTAGAGGCATTTTTTCCATGGTGATAGACTTCTTAAGACTGCTCAAATCAATGTAAACTCTAATCTTCCCTTTAGCTTTGTATGCTGCAACTATGAGAAACACCCATTCAGGCACCTCTACAGGTTCATTCAATCCTTCCCCCATAAGGATGACAAATTCTGTCTTAACGTCTTCTCTTTGCAATACCGTTATGTTCCTTACAATATGGGTGACAGGTTAGGCTTCCTGTTTTAGCGGAATTCTGTGAGAGTACCCCTTGAGGTTTCCATTTGTTTGATTGTACAATTTGGGCAATGTTGTCATTTTTTACAGGAGTCTCTACAGGCCGCTCTTCCTCTACTACCACATAAATGGGATAATCACTACTTTCTAACTTGCTATCCAGCTTAGATTGAATGTTTCAACCTAAAATGCTGACTCCCATTTTTGCCACATACATGTGGACCACAGACTCAACTAAATCATTCCGATAACATTCATGATGATTTTGGCCCTGAGATTCCTAATACTAGATGTATGCAATATTCTACTCAAACCCTTGCTGAACATCATCACCCATCTTTCACTAGTAACAATTGTCATCATCATCATCATCATCTCAGCTTTATTTCGACATGATTGTCATAAAAACACAAGAACATAAAATCATCATAAACAAAGTACATTCACAATTATATGCATAATAGAACCAAATTGGTGTTGAACACAGCTAAAATCAGTCATAATGTAGACAATGTATAAATGAATAACATTTCCTAATATTTGCATAGCAACTCTATCACAAAGCACATGAGACACATTTTCATAAAGCAAAAATACATTAACTGTATACATGTGAAAACCATAAGCAAAACCTTTGCATCCACCTTCTCTTCTCCTTCTACTCCTGCGACTGACTCCCACCCTGATACAGCCCTCTCTAACTTTCCATTCCATCTCCAGCACTCTTGACATTCTTGTCCCTGTCATGAGGGTTACACTGAAGCCTGCCAAAAAGTGCAATTCTTGGTACAACTCTGATCTGGCTGCCCTTATACGCAAGTGCAGAGCAGAGGAAAGAAAATGTGGATCTTCAGGTGCACCCTCTGAAAACTGACCTGCCACCTTCTTCAAAGGCAATATAGACTCTACATCCACTCCAAGAAAATAATCTACATTCAAGCCTGCATCTCTGCAGCATCTAACAACACGGCAAAGTCTGCAAGGAACTGGCCAGCCCTGCTGCACCCGCATCCTCTACTGTACCCACACAGGCCCTTTGCTTGGACCTGGCCGCACATTTCACCACCAAAATACAGGACATCCTGTCCTCTCTCTCTTCTTCTCCTCCTCCCGCACCAACATCTCTTGGGCCCTCCTCGAGCCCCCCAACCACTCCACCTCTTATATCCTCCCTCTGTCCCGTCACACCTGATGAGGTCTCTAGACAAGTCCGGTCTATGAAAGCCTCTCCCAAACAGGTGGACCCCTGCCCCTCCAAAACCATCACCGACAACATTAACACTCTTGCTCCAGCTTTGGCTGACCCCTGTAACCTCTCTTTCACCACTGGAATTTTCCCCTCTCCTCTCAAGCACTCTCTTGTGCATCCTCTGCTCAAAAAACCCTCTGCCGACTGTCTATTCCGGAAAACTATCGCCCGATCTCCATCACCCCTTTCCTAGGAAAATTCCTGGAGAAGCTCGCTATCACTCAATTTGCCCTCCACACTGAATCTGTTAGTTGTCTCCATGACCATCAGCCTGGCTTTTGGGCATCCAGAGGCATGAAACTGCACTTCTGAACACGCGTGAAGACCTGCTCTCAAATCTTGACTCTAACTCTCCCTCTGTCCTCATTCTTCTCGACCTCTCTTCTGCTTTTGATAAGGTTAACCATAACATCCTGATCACCCGTCTCTGTGATACACTGGGCATTACAGATCAGGCCTTGGCGTGGCTCGCCTCGTTTCTCTCTGACTGGCCCTCCCAGTTGGCCGTTGGGAACTTTCTCTCCCCTATCACTCGCTCTACTTGTGGTGTCCCCCAGGATCTAACCTATCCCCCCTGGTTTTTCAATATCTACATGGCTCCCTTAGCCCCCAGGATCTCTACCTTTACCTCTAACTTTCAGTGTTATGCGAATGACATGCAGCTCTCTTTCAGGCTACCCTCAGCCTCCTCCTCGCTCATCCCTGAATGTCTATCCACAATTCAGTCTTGGTGTGCTGCTAAAATCTCTGCCTGAATGCCAGTAAGACAGAGATCGTACTCATTGGGACCGTTGTTCCCGCTTTCCTACTTTCACACTGGCCGGCCTCCATTGGCCCTGCTGTGCCCTCACCTACCAATGAGTCAAACAATCTAGTGGTCATCTACTCCACTCTCACTTTCTCTTCTCACATCTCAGACATCTCCAAAAAGTCGCACTACCAACTGCACTTCCTCTGAGATATTCAACCTTTTCTCACTTTCCCCTAGAGGCTAACCAAATCGAGAGCCCTGGTTCTCTCCAATCAGGAATACTGCAACAGCCTCTTCCTCAATTTTCCTACTTCTACTCTCTGTCCTCTACAACTCATCCAGAACAGAACTGCGAGACTGATTCATGGCCTCAAGCCCTGGTACTACATCTCTCCGGCACTGAAATCCCTCCACTGGCTCCCAGGATCAAGTTCAAGGTCCTCTGAATAACCCACAAGGCTTTTTGTGGCCAGGGACCGCACTATCGACAACGCTCTCTTCCTAAATACTCTCCCTCTAGAGCCCTCTGCTCGTCCTCCTCCAACTCTCTGCTGGTGAGCCGCTTTCACAAACAGAGATTTGTGGGTAAATGTTTATCCTCTGCAGGGGCCTCCCTCTGAAATGGCCTGCCTGCCTCTCTCCGTCTTGAGCCGGAACACCTTAAGTTCTGGAAATTCCTCAAGACCGTCCTCTTCTCTTGCTTCTTCTGTCTTTCCCTCCACCCTCCTTCTCCTCCTTAAATCTGTTCAGTTTTTTCTGACTGGTTGGCTGGTGCACCTCCAGAGCCTTATAGGTCACAGACTCTCCGGTCAGTCTTTTTGCACTTACCTCTGGGCCACTGCACTATGTTCAGCAATACTGCACTTGCCTCCGGGCCGCTGCACTATGTTCAGCATTGCTGCACTTTCAGCTTATGCTGCATGAGCGGGGCAACCTCTCAACACTTAACCCAGGGCACTTAACCCAGGGCCCTGCTGGACTGGACTTGTTTGTTTCCCCCCACACCCTCCGTCCTCGCACCTCCGTCTGTGCATGTCCAAAATTTACTATGATTAGTAAGTTTGTCTGTCCTGTCCTTCCCCTTTTCCATGATTTGTGTCCCCCCTTACCATGCTTGGTCGCAACTGTAACACTTCATGCACTTGCACTAGGAGAAATGCCATCAGGCCTAGTATGCTAGTTTTCTGTTAGATCATTCGGAAACTTCAAGCCCTAAGAATGACTACTCTATTCCCTTGTTCTCTTCCCACCTTGGAGCGCTTTAAAGCACTCTGCCTTTGTATAAGCGCTATATAAATAATTACAATTCCAATAAAAAAATGAGCTATAATGAATACCCAGTTTGAGTGGTACATACCCAAAGCAATTCAGTAGCTAATATCTTTAACTAAAAATGTGTATCTTTCATATCCATTGCACATACCCACTACAGATCAATTTGGCTACATTTAAAGTGCGGATGCACTTTGCCCCTTATTCCAAGCTTTACCCAGATAATGAGATACTGCAAATACGATGCCTTCATGCATGGTACTTTTGCAGAGCTTTTCTGCACTGTGCAAATCCTTTGCCTCAAGATTTAGCAGGCATGGTTTCAAATTTTTTTGTCTGATTTTTAGATAAGCAGGGCATATGAATACGAAATGTTTAACTGTGTTTCTCTTAAGGTAGGGCAAATAGGGCACATTTGTGATACGCCGGGTTAACATGTACTCGTTAAGGTTTACAAGTGCTCGTTAGTGTAGCCAAAGGTAATATGGCAGCGGGTAAATATGAGCAGAATATTATTCTGAATTCACTGATTTCTCGTGTCTTTATAATTTCCTACCGAGATTGGAGAGCTTCAATTACTGTTTACAGTTTTTAGATACAAGTCTTATTTCACTTTTTAAAGCAGGCTCCCATCACAAAGGAGCTACTCCACTTTTCTGCAGGGTAAATCCTTTGTCGATTTTGCCTTTTCTCCCACATTGTCCTGCCTTAATTTGACGTCTAGATCTACTGTTGGGGCCTCAGTAACAGAATTTAAACAGTTAGCCTTTGCTTTCACATTTGCGGTCTCCATATTAAGTGAGGTAGGTGTCAAGCTATTGTCTAATGGATTACTTAAAATACTAATTGATTTGCAACTGGTATATTCCCAGCAATTTCAGTATCACCTTGTTCTTGGGAAGAATGGGGTTCAGTTTGGCCTTCTTCTTCCAAAATGGTGAAGCACGTCCTCCCAAATTCATGACTATCTGCTGGAATTATATAATATTTGCCACCTATTTGTAAGCCATTCTTGGGACGTGGATGTGTGGGACGTTCTCTGCCACATCTTCTGGTTCGCTAGGACCTTCTTATAGCTAGGCTCCTTCACGGTGTCCATGTTGCTAGTCAGAACTGCAATCTTTTTAACACTAAAGCCTAGTTTGGATTAAGTCCTTTCAGTTTCAAGATAGTGCTAATTACACTTTGTTTAGTTTTTTGGAGATGTATCCCTGGTTTCAGAGTTGTCATATCTATAGGGGGAGTCTCTTTTTCTTTCGATTTTGTAGAATCTGCCGCCAGATCCTGTAGAAGGGTTTCAACATTTATGATTAAATTGGCTTGGGCTTGCTCTACAGTTGGCTGTAATGGTATAACAACTATATTGTCAGTCTCCTGTCTTCAGATACTATGCAAATAATAAAATTAAAAATCCAGCTGATCAAACAGCTGCATTAAATATTAAATAAATAGTAATGCACCAATAGTTAAAACAGTACATATTAAATGATAACAGGGGTGAGAAGAAGGGATGATGGTAACCAAGATCACCAGTATTATATTATTTAGCAGTTGATGTAACCCTAAGATGCACCTGCATAGGTTAGTGGGTAAGTCAAAGGGCCTCTCCCACTCTTCCTGGCTGCCACAATGTCTGTGGAGCCTGGTGTTTCCTTCCTCTTCTCCAGACGAATAATATCCCCTACTTTCTTGACTCCTAGCGGTCTTGGCACTCTTGGAATTTTCGTTTCATGACCCTCCAAGACCGCCCGTGCTCTTATGTTAAAATCACAAAAATAACATAATAGTTTCCATCAAGGGGCGCCAGTGCAGGGAATGCTAAATATAAAATGCAAGGGGTGTATAAAACTAGTTAATTTTAATCATCACCTTGCTTGAAGACATTGGTAAGTTAGTCTCAGTTCATCCACAATAAAGAGGGGAATTAGTCGCTGATGACCGGATCCTGGGGGAACTTCTGACTGGCACAGCGGGTGTTCACAAGTCCATCTGTTGACCCCCAGAGACCTCCTTCTAACTCTTAGCTTATGTACCTTGTTGCCTGCACATGGCGGTTATAATAAAGTGCATTTTCACAAAATGGCAATTTTATTCAGAACTAAAAAGACTGACTTAATAAACTGCAGAGACATTTTTCCTTTGGCTTTTGTAGACAGTTAGTACTGCGCAATTCAGAGCGCCCACTCTCCCATTTCATCTATTCCGCCCATGCTTAATTTCATAGTCTGCCATCCTGTTACATACATAACATAGCCCTCACTGGGCATATCTTGCACTCAACTGCAAACATGTGGCTGCTGCTGATAACAGATTCAAATGCCACAAGAATCCAAACGGACGTGCAGGTGTATAGGCTCTCCAGCGCTCCAGGCACCTCTCAGATGAGTGCCTGGGTCTGCCCTTGCCACCCACCCTTATGTGCCTGCTCGTCATGCCACGGCTATGCGTTTGAATGTTTGTAGTGCTGCTTCCTCACATCGAGTCCTCTGGTTGGGTCCTCACAGATAGAGGTCTCGGTCACTGCCTGGAGCTGCCCTTGCCGCCCGGGATTATAACAAATGTACATAGTGATCCAGAATCAACAGTCAGCTCAGTATAGATGCCATCCACCTTCAGCATACATTTTGGGGTCTTCATCTTTCCCCCATTTGCCATTAGCACAATCTCTGGTTCTGACAGCTCGTCGGATTGTTGAATTCATTTTACAGCACTGGTACTCCTCCAAGTTTTACATACCACTGCAAATTCCCATTAATACTGCAACATGCATATTTTTGATTAATAGCTATCCACAGCTGAAGCATTTAATTCTTGATAAGTCAACTATTCACCCTTTTTTTCTTCTTTTCTTATTCTCAGTTTTGTTTCCTTTGCTTCTGATTCACAGCAATTTGAGGCTTGTCCCCAGTATGTACATGTTCATTCTTATTTACTTTGATAGCCTACGAGCACAGTACAGGGTGTTCTTTTTAGCTACATCAACAGTTTCCTCTAGGGATGGATCTCTGCATATCCATAAGCTTTCTTATATCAAAATACTGCAGATAAGCTGATCTTTAATCAGCTCATCAGGAGTGACACCACTACCACAATTACAGGGAATAACCAGCTTCCTTCGGACTGATACACACCCGATCATCTATTCTCCTGCCTCCTGCTTCCTAGAATAGGAATTTTACCTGTATACTGCTATATTGACCTTGGGGTAGTAACATACGTCTAACTGATTTATTTTAATTTCGCATTCATTCCTTATTTTGTTTATACATTCTATGTCCTTCAGGGCCCATGGAGTGTAACAATAGTGACTTCTTCTTGTCCTGCATGGGCTCAAGTCCTCATCATCAATTATTTTAAAATAGTTGCTCCAGCATTTATTTTTTCCATTCCACCCAAGGTATGTCATGTTGCCCAGAGCTGTGTAGCAATGTTTGGGGTGGATGTTGCTGTGTAGTTACACTTTGCATTGAGCCTTATGGAAAATAGCACCCCCCCCTCAAAAAAAAGAAAGAAAAAAAAGAGAAATGAATGCTCCACCTCTATTAAGCACACTCCTCTAAGTGGTAGACCTGAACTGACAGTACTGCCTGTGAGTTTCCTTGAATAGGTCTGTCTGCAGATTGATAATAGTTGGCAGTCTGAAACCAATTGTTCCATCAGATTACCTTTTTGTCCTTGAATAACTCAGCCCACTCCACAATTCGTTGAGTGGAATGATATCTCTTCCTAAACCAAGAGTATCACTGCTCTCCAGTGACCTCTGGCAATGGACAAGCTCCCGGAAAGCAGGATGTAGCCAGAGTTATGGTCCAGATGCCACCATGGTTCCACCTTACAATCAAGCACAGAGCAGCAGTGTTGTTGCGCGGGTCTCTTAAAGAGCAGTTAAGCATTTCTAGCCCTGCGGTTTCATCCTAGCTGAGTCCAACAGGCCACTACTGCTCTTTCCCCTGCAGCTTTTGCACGTGCTTTGGCCTGAGCCTGTGGGCCAGTGCTCTCTCACAGAAGGACACCCTCACTGCAGTGTGCTCTGGTTGCTGGGCCCAAAGTAAATATTCACTCAAAGTAAGTAGTATTCATCTGAAGCGAATATCCACAGTAGTCCCTGCCTGTCCCCTCAGCCTGGGCTGAGCTACGTACACATGGGGCATCATTACGCGGCAGGCGGTAAGTAACGTCCTTACCGGCATGGAGTAAATAACGTGTCCGTGTTCTAACCAGCCCGCTAATTGCATGCCATTACGAGTCCGCGGGCACGAGCTTTGCGCCATGCCGGTAAGGACACGACCGCCATGCTGGTAAAGACGCCAAAATGGCCCTTAGCGGCATCAAGTAAAGCGCTGATAGCACTAGCGCCATCCATGAATCCCGCATTAGCAGTGACCACTAAAAGCGGTGTCCGTTAATAGCAGTGACCGTAAATAAGCGGAACCGGAAGTAGCGTCATCGCACAGGAACAGGAAGGAGCACGGCGGCCATCATTAAAAACACAATCCATTGCCATCCTCAGCCCCCAGGACCTGCAGCAACACTACAGCTGGCCAAACTTTATCCAACAACACTTGAGAATGCCCAAGGCCCTAAAGAAAGGTGCAGCGCGCCAGCTCAAGGAATGTTTCTCTAATGAGGAAGTAACCATGCTTGCAGGTACACTAGCTGCAAATTCAGAGGTTATGTTTGCTCAAGACATGCGGCGTCCCGCCCAGATAAAAAAAAAAGGAGATCTGGGAGGAGGTAGCACGGAAAGGACATCCGCAAGCGCTGGGATGACCTGCGCCTCCGTGTCCGGAGCATACTCGCAGCCAACAGGAGCCAGGCCATGGGTACAGGAGGCGGAGGAGGATCCCCAATTAAGATGCAAGCTTGGGAGGAGACATGTGCCAGCACTATTGGCATAGAGTCAATTGAGGGAGTGGGGGAAATGGAGCACGGTGTACCGTCATCGGCAGATGGAAGTGAGTGTCCACACAAAACACTGCATTGCAAAGCATGGAGTTCTCCCCCAAATGTGACCTTGAAATTAGCTAATGCATGGGGCATCACACACACATGTACACAACCCTACCCATATGCTGTGCACATCCCCATCACAACCCCATGCATGCAGCACCTCATACATGTGTCACCCAGACGTATGCCTGTATGACCCACCCATATGGCAAACAACCTGTATGTCCAAACTCAAAGTCAAAATGCTCAGAACTGCAGCAATAACAACATATGCATGATGCACATTGACCCATCACCGATGCTGTCCCTCTCTTGGTCCCCCACAGGCTCACAATCTGACAGTGAGGAGCAGGACTCCGCGACGCAGGCTCCAACCCCAATGAAAAAGGCCAGAGGCATGGAAGGAGGCACCAGGCCCAGCACATCAAGGGGCACTGGCAAACCTGGACCGTCACAGAGGCCCAAAGCCACTCAGGTCGTAACGTCACCAAGGCGTGAAAGGGCGACCGACACTGTAATGGCACCCACACCAGCCAGTCCAACCACAAAGGAGCCACTGGCAGGAGGCTCACTCTCTGCTGCCAACAGCTCGGTTTGGTGAAGCAGCTGCCATGGCACCCCATTCTGACACTGAGGAACCATGCCATACACCTGTAGGACAGCGCACACCCAGCCCGCAGCTGTCATCCCACCACAGCCCACGCCCCAAATCCAATGGCAGCGGCCATGAGCTGTCTGAGGATGGAAGCGAAAGAAATTAGCTTGGAAATTGAATGAAATTTGTCAATTCACATCAATCAGAACTTTGTTTTTAGAAATTGTGTCCGTTTGTAATGTGTATGTCCTGATGAGGTGCACCAGACAAAAGCTGTATAGACCGTTCTGGCGGCCCGAAACTCGAGTCGACAACACTATAGAGCCTAATCTTCCCAGAGCTGGCTCTAATTTGGGTTCACACAGATAAAATTTGGGGATCAATATGTGTCCATATATAATTACTTTGGAACATCCACCCAGTGTTTTATATATTTTTATAAACAAAATAATGTCAAATAGGCATATTTTGAATTGTTAAAATGTTAAACCCAATGGATGGGATGTTCTGAGTCACAGAACAAAACTACCAGGATTGCGTTTTTTGCATAAGTATGAGTGGTTGTTTGTATGTATGGGGATGAAAGAGTATGTAAGGAATTATATGTGAGCTTCTTTTCGGTTGATGTGATAAAATGTGTATTGTCTAGCAATTGGTTTGTTTATAGATGTGTTATTAATATATTTTTGATATGCTCTTTTTGTAAAAAAAATGTCCACAATTAAAAAATGAGTTCTGACACGCTGTCTTGTACCTTAAATATATACTCTTCAAATAGGGTTGTTATTTTTGGAGGGGATTAGGCAACGTTCTCTACATATGAACTTATAGGAATCAATAATAAGGAGGATGTGCAGTTTATCTAAGGGTAACTGCAACCTTTTTTGTTCGGTCTGAGGATGGATCATTGGCAGGGAGATGGAGTCCCATGGACAGCTCGCCCGATGGCGGACTGATGCCACAAGCTGCACCAAGACCAACCAAAGGCAGGGACAGGGATCAGGGACTCAGCGTCATCCAACAGCGCCAGGAGGAGCTCACTGCACTAGTTGGACAGCACGTGAGCAAGGGTGCCCTGGTGAGGGAGGAGTGTCGGGAATTTGCAACGGACATACAAATCGCCATTGAGACAAGTACGACACGCATTTGCGCTGAGTTGGCAGCTTTGAGGCAGGTCCTCAGCCGCATTGCGGATGCAATGAAGAGCCAGCGTCCGGCACAGGGACAGGAGCAACCAAGCACCTCCTCCTCTGCCAGCTCCAGCCAGACCAGCCTCTGCGCAGGTCCGCGTGGACCTTGCATCGGCCAGACTCCCAACCACCCAATGGTGGCAGAGGACGTGGGAAGTAGGGGCAGCCTGTCATTGTTGACTCTTGCACACTAATGCCTCACTGACGTGCACGCCATGTTTGGGGGAGTTGTGGGGGAGGGGGGAGAGGGTGCTTGGGGGAGTTGTAGGGGGGGTGTTTGGGGGAGTTGTGGGGGGGGAGGGAGAGGGTGTTTGGGGGAGTTGTGGGGGGAGGAGGGAGGGTGTTTGGTGGTGGAGGGTTCATGCACTTCATTTTCACTTAATGGTTAATACACCCGTTGTGTCAAGTACATTCACATGACTGGACATTGATTATTGTGTATGTGTGGTGCGTTATTGGTGAACAGTGAACAGTGTTCATGTCCCCCCAACACCCAGTGCCTTGAGTCCCACATCCATTGCACCCTCTTCATCCATGTGTATTAGAAATATTGGTCTATCAGATGCTGGCACACAGCACGTCCCTCCTGTGCATCGCCACCTGCCTGACGTGCAACCCCATCTCCTCCCTCCTCATCCTCCTCATCAGGCGGTTGCAGTTCAACGTCAGGGGCCAGGGGCATGTTCCGTCTGATGCACATATTGTGCAGCATGACACATGCCATGATGATCTTGGACACCTTCTCATGCCCGTACAGGAGTGCCCCACCCGACCTGCTGAGGCAACGAAACCGTGCCTTCAAAAGGCCAAATGCCTGCTCGATAACCGCACGGGTACCGGTATGTGCACGATTGTAGTCCTCTTCGTGCCTGTTCTGCGGGTTCCGGACAGGGGTAAGGAGCCACCTCTTCAAGGGATAGCCAGCATCACCTGCATGGGTGCAACAATGGTTATGTGTAAGTGACGTCATCAAATGGAACCCGTACCTATGACACAAAAGCATGCATTGATTTCCTGTTCTCACCCACATAGACTTGCATGAATTGAGCTAATCAAAGTAACTGCATTGTGTGTAGTCACATGATCGACAGGTGTGCGTAGCATCGTCTAGTGGATGCAGGGGTGTCCGATTCCTTGTGCGTGTTCATGCAATGTGGTTGCCCACGGCAGTTGTTGCCATGATCTAGGTGATGTGAAGTTAATCGTATGCTTTGATCCTGTCACCGTTGAAGCCAGACTCTTGATGATCTGCCATTCCACACTTGATGTCCCCATTCTGGCATGCTGCACTTCTGTGGTAGTGCACAAGTGAAATTCTGTATATTGGCTTAATATGATTCTTTTGTATGCAATTATGGATGCATGTCCGTTGTGATGCTGTTCATCTGTCATTTGCATTGGCTATACCAACAGCATGTCCCTGCATTGTGTTGCAGAGGATACGGTCTGATTATGTGGATGGCCATGGAATGGATGCAGTACAGGCTTGTTGTCATTGTGGTGCAGCTTACGTCTTGCATTTTGCTTTCAGGTGTCAGGTCCAGTCTGGCCTGCTGTGGGGCACAGTGTATTGGAGTATGGCCATTGTTCGTTATCTCACCTAATCTCAACCAGGTGAAGTATGCATTTCCCCCCCATCTCAGCCAGGTGAAGTATGCATTTCCCCCCATCTCAGCCAGGTGAAGTATGCATCTCCCCCTCATTTCAGCCAGGTGAAGTATGCATTCCCCCCCCTATCTCAGCCAGGTGAAGTATGCATCTCCCCCCCACCACTCATCTCCCCACATCACACTGCTATGTGCTTGCCATGCTACTCACCGAGTAACAAGGAACGTTGTCCTGCATGTCGCTCCATGTAGCGTGGTATCGTAGAGTTCCGCAGAACCATTGAATCATGGGTTGATCCGGGAAATCGGGCACAACAATGTGTGAAGATCATGTTTGAGTCACATACCATTTGCACGCTGATGGAGTGGTATAGCTTGCTGTTGCGGTACACTACCTCCATGGCATGTGGGACCACCAATTCCACATGGGAGCAGTCGTGGGCACCGATGCAACTTGAGATGCGTACCAGTGATTGAAAGCCAACTTTGGTGTTGGAGATCTCCTTGGCAGTCCATGGTAGGGATATGTGGTTGCTTGTGTGCTTCAGGAGGGCATCAAGCACTTGGTTCAGCGTGCGTGAGAATAATGGATGTGATATGCCATGCATCTGCCCTACCGTGTGCTGGTAGGTGCCCGTGGCCAGGAAGTGGAGCACAGACACCACCTTAAGCAGAAGGGGGACGGCGGTATGGATGTCTATGAGGCTGACAATGTTGTTGTGTATCATGTCCACAATGGTGGTGATGGTGTCCCGGTCCAGACGGTACAGGGTGTGGATCTGCTCAGGGGTTAGGTTGAATGGACTGGCTCTGATTTGAGGGATTGGGGGCTGCCTCAGTGGTACAACTGCCTGCACTGGTGGGGCATGCTGTGCCTGTCTCACCCTCCTTCTCCTCCTGCGTCTCCTCTCTGCTGCCTGTTGTTGTTGTTGTTGCTGGTGTTGCAATGCAAGCATGTCCTCAAGCCCCAGTAATGCTACTAGTATTGGAATCATTTTGGTGTGTGAATGGGTGTGGGAAGGGGTGTGGTGTGCTCCTTTTGTGCTGGCCCAGTGTGCATTGCCTCTACCTGTGCTGATTGTGTGCACCTGTGGCAGTTGAGAACACTGCACATGGCCATTTATGGGTGGTTCGCTATGACGGTATTTCCGCCATGCCGGTATCCATGTTTAGCGCCTTCTTCATGCCGCTATTAGCATGTCCGCCTGACTTGTGATGTTCTCCTGTTTACGCCATGCTGCTATTGCCGGCATGTATGGTTGCGTGCCCGCGCCCATGCCGCTATTAGTGGCACCGTTATTTATGGTGCCGCTAATGGCGGTTTGTCGGGTCGTAATAGCCCGGAGCCGTTACCGATGCCGGTAATCCTTTACCGGCATCGTTTTTCCCTTACCGCCTACCGCGTAATGAGGCCCATGGTCTGGTACAAAACCTGTCCCAGGCAGACGCCTGAAGGCGAACAATTAGAGGTCAGAAGGAAAAAAGCAGGACATTTCACATTGACACAGGCTGTTAGCTGGCAAGGATGGCAAGAAGCCATGGCTCACTGGTCGCTACTTCAAGTATCCACAAGACTTTGAAGAATACTTTTACTGTTTTTAGCCCGCACCCCCACGGGCCCCATTAGTGGGGCTACATGTTTGCCCTCTGAGGGAACACATTCCTAGAAAGAGGTACACAGACATTAGAGCAATACAGGTTGTATTCAATATGTAGTATAGTGTGTATTTATGTTTGTGTTTGTGAAAAACCATCCAGTCCCACATATGGCATGTCAAGAAACAAGAAAAAAAAAAGAAACAATAGAAAAAAACTCTACTGCCCAAGAATGGGCTGGGCATGGGAGAGAAGAGAATCGAGAATCCAGGAGGATTTTTAAAAAAGAGAATAGTGGTAAAGGACAGTTAAGAGAAGACAGAAAGAGAGAGACTTACCTGGGGGGGGGTGGGATGGGGGTCGCAAGGATCCCAGGCACGTGAAGCTGCTTTGGGGATCCCGAAAATAAAAAAAAGACAATCAGATCCCGTGTGCGAGATCCATGCCGGGAACCCGGAAAAAAGAAAAATGACTTAGAGTAAGGGACCCTTGCACATGGGCATGTGAGGGTCCCATTACTCTAAAAGAAAAATAAAACAGTCACCAACTCGAGTGGAGCACCGGTGATAGTTGAAAAACCGTTCAAGAGGGTTAGAGGCTCCCTGCTAAGTGCCAATCACCACTGCAGCCTGGGCCTTCATGCTGGCGCCCCCGTGATTAACATAGGAGCGCTCATTAGTAGAGCCACCTCCCAGGTGGCATTTTATCACCCCCAGGCACCAGGCATAATTTAACTCACCTGCACTCCTCACAGCTGGGGAGTGCTCAATGTGTTTTTCCTGGTGCATAAAATTTGAATAAAGGGGCCACCGTCCCCATGACAGGTGGCCCACTGAGACCTGGGCCACACACGGCAGATGTGGCCTAGGTGTGAACATTCCTGGACCCCCCCCTAATGCTGCTACTGAGTGCTGGGCTGCATTTTGGGGCCTCCATCCTTGCTACTGCCTGCTGCCGTCTGCTAAGATCATCTGACACGAAAGCCACTACAGAAGAGCGCAGGAAGTTAAAAGATCAACAGAGCAGCAGCTGAGACCGTGGGACATCCCTGGTCAGGTCGTCTTGCAAGTACGCAGGTCTTTATAAATAGTTGTTTTAATACAGTGCACTGTATTAACTTGTATATATTTTTAAAATGTAAAGGAATTTTTTGATATTTTTTGCTTTTTACTCTTTAGTTAAGCAGCTTCTAGGTTTAGTGTTATCTTTGTATAGTGTCTTGTGTTTGCCCCTTTTATACAAAAACCCACAAAACCTTGCTGGTGTACCGGAAAGTATATAAGTGAGCTTTTTACCAACTAAAAACAACCGTACACCGGCATTCCTTTGGTCCTCCTTTTCTTTTGTGCTCCAGATACTCTAACCTTGTGTTTCCTCCTTAGTGGTGTTTGGGGAACCTGCCTGTCCTAACCTCTTGATCTTCCCTGCCCTTACCACTTTCATAGCGAGGTACACCGGGTGATCTTGAACCCAGGAGAGCTGGATTTGGAGACAGGTAGAGGCTGGTCAAGTTATAGGTGAAGGTTTAAGCTGTATATTGTGTGCCCGCCTACACCTGTTTCCCAATAAGGTGCATTAAACGATCACCCCGCAACATTCATTGGAGGCACTACTGAGATGGTGCCAGGGCATAGGCATCCCATGTTAAGACCCCCGGGGCACTTGGCCAGTACAGTCCCGGGACGGGAACGTTCCCAGAGGGAGGGAGTTTTATAACCCTTGGCCCAAATGACGCCTTTAAAGTTTGGTGGTTTATACAGAAGTATATAAGAAAAGATAAGACACAAGAAGGGGTTTAAAAGCTTTATTTGATGTGTGAGCTTACTAATGGACTAAGCTGACTGTCCCACGTTCCCCACCATGGGGGACACATGGAACCTTGGGACTGGGGGACAATGGGCAGGCCTCCCCTGCCAGGGACATGGACTTATTTGAAGAGGACAGTTGAAAAGTGACAGTTGAAAAGAGGTAGTAAAAGAAGACAGACAGAGAAAACGAGGACAAAAAAGAGAACAGGAAGAAAGAAAAAGGAAGATTAGTGCTGCCTGTGGGGTCGCATTCTTGAGTGGTCACCCAGGGCCTCCTCAATGTGCTGAGCTTGGTAGCTACAGCCCGGCATGAAAGTAAGTCCCAAACCGCATGTGCAGTGTGGCTTGGGTGAAGATCAACGCCCACGCCCGGGGAAAAAAACGGTGCCTACATGTTCACAATAAATAAGCCTGGTGTACATTCTACACTGTCTCCCTCAACCGCCCATCTCCAACTGTCTTCACTGGAGTCCTCGGCCTCACCCCCAACATTCTTTACGCTGTCAGAGGTGAGGAGGTGACAAAGAAGACATAACAATACTACAAAAGCCAATGCCATTCCTCCTGCCTTTTGACTTGACCACCCATCTGTGGGGATTACCACCTGACTTTCAGCTGTTCTCTCAGAGGGAAGGGCCTAATATCTGTCATGCGTCCGTCTTTTGCCTCACTTCCTCTTCTTGTTTCCACCTTCCCCATAGGGTGCGTAGCTCATACAACATCACTGGCCCATGGTCCTGGTAGGCTTCTGGTGAAAGCTATTTGGTATCTGGAGGTATAGGCAAGGTGGGGGACCCTCAAGCGAGTCAGGCATGTAGGCAGAGCAAAAGGACCTGGAAAAAGAGCACTTGCATGATCCTGCATGTTATTGTGGTGCTTGGGAAGTCTTGCGTGACATGTAGTCTGGCGTCATATTTAAGCCACACCCAAAAGAAGGGAGTCCCTTAGCGTTTGCAGAGCTCCAGACACTTACCCGGAAACACTGTCATTCCCATCTGCCGATTTCATTCCTGGTGCCTGTGCACCCATCTGCAGCTCAGCGCCCATTTCTTACGCCAACAGAAGAAAACAAGAAGAAGAGAACATTATTTTAAGACAATAAGGCATTGAAGATGAACATTAAAAGGATCTTACCTTGGACACGAAATCTGCATCCTTGACTTTTATACAAAAGAATAAAGCTCTGACATGATTGCGCTCTTACCCAGCTTTCAATACTACAGGATAGGCAAAGGAGTCAGCAGTTCAAGGAAAGAAGACAACAAACAGTCAGAACTGAGACAAACTCATCAATGCCATTAAACCTTACTTATCCACCCCCAACCGCTTGGCCATAGCTAGACCAACTATAGGAGCCAAACTCGATTATTGCAATGCCCTTCTCGCTGGCACCTCCGCCAAAAACATTCACAGACTGCAAACCACACAAAACCATACCCTCAGAGCCGCCATGAGCATCCCTAGTAGAGACCATATATCCCACGGCAGACGTGAAGCCCGGTGGCTCCAGGTCAAAGACCGTATTACTCTGAGAATCCTCACCATCACTCACAGGTGCATCAACAAAACCGCTCCAGCATACATATTTGAAGCAATACCAAGGACCACATCCAATCGCCTCACCAGAGCTCAGTACACCAACCAGCTACACATACCATGCATAAAGAGAGCCACAGCGGAGGTCTAGGCTTCTCCTATATTGCACCAAAACTCTGGAACTCACTCCCTGCCACCCTTAGAGCTGAAACTTCTATCTCTGTCTTCCGCAACAACCTCAAGGCCACTCTCCTCAACTAGCAAGTGGAGGACTGCCTCCTCCACTTCTGCCATGTATATTGTAATATAAAACAAATGTAACATAGCTATATTGTAAGCTGTGTTTATACTGCTAATGACTATGTAACTATATTGCAACCTGTATATATATTGCTAATGAACATGTAACTAAGTAACTAAGCTTTGTACTGTAACAAGTGCCACAATGTCCTCGGGCTGTTGTGCGCTATATAAATACGAATAAAAACAAAACAAAACAATGGCATAATTAGGTGACTATTAGGCCCCTCCTCGTCCCGAGACTGGGGCTCCAAAATTGAAAACTGTAGCCCACACTACCACTGGGTAAAAACAATCCAAGGAAACACTATCCAATACAACTGGACTGAGTGGGCAGGGGGGCATTGGCCATCCCCTAATCACATGTGCCAAACGTCCATAGGGCCAGGTGGTCCTATTCAAAGGCTCATTGCCTCAATCCCATAATGTGTACAGGTATGAAAGGGGACAGGGGGAGATCCATGTAGTCTGGAGAAATGTTGGTCACATGGTTGTGCATGCAAGAAGTGAAGAGAGAAGGAAGGGTCAGGGAGAGGAAGAAGTTGGGGGTGGGCAAGAGTAGAGAAGAGGAGGAAGGAGCAATAACCAGAGAGAGGATGTAGTTGGAGGAGGGCACGTGCAGAAAGGAGGGAGGAGAAAAGCTGAGGCAGAAGAAGGAGTTGCAGGAGGTCAAAAGCAGAGGAGAGGTGAAAGGAAGGAATACCAGGGAAAGGACAGAGTTGGGTGCTGGACAGAAAAGGAGAAAAAAAGAGAGGAGAAATCAGAGGAGGTTGGTGATGAGATGAAGCCACCAGAAGTAAGGCAGGGAGAGGTTGGAGACAGGAAAGGGTGTGCAAGGACGTACCAGGGGACATTGAGTTCCAGAAGTTAATACCAGCACTGGCTAAGCTAATAGGGACAAGTGCTAGAAGGGATCCTGACATCAACACAACAATACTAGTGGGGCCTCCACTGTGGTGTAGCCAAAGTGTACACACAAAATAACTTGAGATCCTTGTTAACCTTGGTCCAAAGGCTGTAAGGCTTAAAAGTCTGAAAACCAAGAGAGAAGCCAAGAGAGGACTAGAGAGAGAAGGACTAGCTGGAAAGCAAAGTCTGGATTCTGGATTGGCTGCCAAGCATAGCAAATAAACTAAAAAAAGACTTGCTTGTGGAGAACCAGATAGAGGTGAAGCAAAATAAAGTTGATAGGTCAGACAGGAGTCATAGTCGTGTGTTTGATGGGTATGCCATGCACACCAAGGTACACCAAGAATATTTGCTTATTGAGACCCTGCCCCGAGAAACCTGAGCCAGGATGGCTTTTTTAGAGACTGTTAAGAATTGCTAAGAGACCCAATCCAGGAGGTCTACTTAAGAGGCCCCTCCTGAGAAACCTGAGAAAATGGTTCTCAGGGATAAACTATGCAAGGAAGGCCCTCAGGGGATTTCAAACCAGGGTGACTTCCTGAGAAGCTTAAACCTTCTGGAGGCTCTTGATCAACCAATGCAGGGCCTTAGCAGGACATGAAAACCAATAACTGCAGCCTGAAAATCCAACCAGAGTGAATATCAAAGAAATCATCTGACATCTTGGCGTTCAGATGACCAAAGCCCAAGAGATCCAATGTTCACTAGCAACCTTCTGGAAGGGTAACTGAGAGTGACTTTGTGTGTAATCTTTTCAGGGTGAACAACTGTGACCATATTGTGTTATACACCAGGGAACCTGGACCAGTGTATTTGAACTTTAGACCCAGTTCCCACTGTAGACTAGGAACTGTTCTTCAAGATATCCCTTGCCTCTATTGTTGCTTGTTCTCCTTAAACCTCATGCAGTTCTTTGCATGAATGCATCCTTGGATTGCTGAAAATGCATCTGCTCTCCAATCACCATGTTTGAACAACATAAGAGCTGTTCTTTGATACCATTTGCATCTCAAGACCTTGCGACCCCTTTAGCCCATGACGCCAACAAGAGTGCACCTTGGCTATGGCCTGCAGCCCAGGCCACTAGGCACTTTGCCTTAGGTACCCCAGCAGTAGCTCTGCGATTTCCGAAACTAGAGACAGGCATAAAAAGCATGGCCTGCGGACATGACCATTGGCCACTTTATCTGATGCAATGCCTCCACCAAACGGGCCCAATCAAACCCCATTTCCTTAGGACCTTCCACATTGCCCTGGACTTGCCCAGCTCGCCTGATATGGAGACTCACTCAATGGTCTCACAGGGCCATTCCCAGTGGCCATATTGTCTGGGGCAGGGTCTTTCATCCAGGCACTCAAATGCCACTCACTAGGTTCACTTTGACAAGCCACTGGCCATTGTCTGTGGCCATAGCCAGCAACCTACTTGACTACTCAACTTGTCATGGACTGCTGCCTCCATGCCTGGCACCTGGCCTTTCGTCATGCCCAAATCCCCATCAACCCTTCTCCCCAAATATAACCCTATTGGTGGTCTGGGTGACACCTAGAAAGGGCTTGGATCTGAACTTAGGTCTGGGAAGTAGATGAAGCCTATGGACCACCAATGGGCCAATGAAGCACTTGGTAGCCTGTGAATGCCACTACCAAAATGGCATTTCTTTCCCGATTTTGGAGATCATAATGTACCCATTTGGGCCCCACTAATGAGACAGTGACTTCAAGAGAGCTACGATATGCCTCTGCTTTACTCTTTCAGGAAGGCTCATATGGGCCTCAATGGTGTCCCTTCAAAAATGTTTCCTCCCACGGAACCAACCAGATTGGCACTTTTTCAGTAGCACATCTCATTGCCCCTCATTCAGTCCTCAGACCCAGATTTCGAGCCTACCCAAAATCAGTTTGTGTCACCGGATCTATATCACCAATAAGATGCCTTAAAAGTGGTATGTGGGTCCATGGCGTATACTGAGCATACCCAGAGATCACACCTTTTTTTTACCACTTTTGGCCACATATAAAAGAAACTGCTGAATGAACTTGCACCAAACTCACGAAATACGATGCCGCCCCTCACAAAAGTTTGGTGAAACGTCGTACAGAATTTACCCTGTAGATGAGAGCAAACTCCCGTCTATAAGAAATTAATAGGAAAAAGTCTAAAAGTAATGAATAAGAAAGCCTATGTTATGGGATCTCCCTATAGCACTGCTTGCTATTGACAAAACCTCCTAAATGTTTCCCAGAAAAATAACAATCTGGGTTGGGTCTACATACATTTTTAGGAAAGTTTCATGAAGTTTCATTAAATGGTCCCAAAGTTATAAGCTCTAAAACAGTGCTCTCACTATGTGGAGTTTGTGGAGTTGTCATTCTACAGTTATGGTTGTAAGACATGTTACGTAGGAAATGAAAACACATCAGCTAGCTCTTACCTCCACCTGGTTCAGACTGCAAACATTTGTGAAATCAGAACACCCAAACCTGAGTCCTCTATTTACAGAACTGGTTCTTCAGATTTTAACCACTAGTTCTGATGTGTGAAGAAACACACAAGCAGTAAAACATGCAATACCATTAACTTTCAAACAATACATGAAATGTGTGTTGGTAGCAAAGTTAAACTATGGGCCCAATTCATAAATTCAGGCGCAGGAGCAAAGCAGCAATTGCGTGCAAAGCGTATTCTTGGATTTTCCGGGCCATAACTAGCTGTGGCGCAGTAGACATACAACTGCGCCAGTAACGCCCTCAACACCACCCTTTGCACTTAAAAAAACTAGTGAAATCTTGAATACGGCACAAGACCCCGCGCCATCCGTGGGGCAGGACGCAGCCCCCACCTTTCCTAATCGCGTGAAAAATGGGAGCGTACCCCGCTCGCGCCAGCCAAATCGTGTGAGAATTGCCTCGCGTGCCCCTGCAAAATCGGGCACCCCGCTCGCGCCAGCCAAATCTCGTGAAAATTGACTTGTGTACCCCTGCAAAATCACGCACCCCGCTCGCACTAGTCAAATAGCGTGAAAAGGGCATCACGTACCCTCGCGAAATTGCGCACCCCGCTCGCGCCAGCCAAATCGCGCGAAAATGGCCTTGTGTACCTCCTCGAAATCGTGCACCACAATCGCACCAGTCGAATCGCATAAAAACGGCTACGCATACACTCGCGCCAGCCAAATCGCATGAAAAGAGCAGCACGTACTCCTGCAAAATCGCGCAACCTGCTTCCGCCACCCAAATCGCGTGAAAACTGCCTTGCGTACCCCCACGAAATCGCGCACCATGCTCGCACCAGTCAAATTTGCTTGAAAAGGGCCTTGCGTACACCCTAGAAAACATGCACTCCGCTCGCACCAGTCAATTCGCGTGTAAAGTACCACGCGTACGCTTGTGCCAGCCAAATCTCGTGGAAAGGGCCGTGCGTACCCCTGTGAAATCGCGTACCCCGCTCGCACCACCCAAATCACGTGAAAAGTGAAAAGGGCCTAGCGTACCCCGCTCGTGCAAGCCAAATCGCGTGAAAAGGGGCGTGCGTGCTGCCATCAGCCTTGAACACACCCCGCAGGCAGCCCTCACCACATGGGACCTCCCAACACCTGTGACCATACCCCATCGGCAGCCCACACCACAAGGGACCCCTCAACACCGTGACCATACCCCACAGGCAGCCTACACCACAAGGGACCCCCCCATCACTCGTGACCATACCCGAAGGCAGCCCACGCCACAAGGGACGCCCCATCACCCGTGACCATACCACCAGGCAGCACACACCAGAAGAGACCCATCCAACATTTGTGACCATACCCGCAGGCAGCCCACGCCACATGGGACCCCCCAACACCTGTGACCATACCTGCAGGCAGCCCACACCACATGGGACCCCCCAACACCCGTGACCATACCCGCAGTCAGCCCACACCACAAAGGACCCCCCAACACCCATGACCATACCCCGCAGGCAGCCCACATGGCCCCATCCACTGCATGCAGGCCCCGACTGATGTCCCCCAAACCCCACCAGTGACGGCAACCTGCAGGCAGGCCCAGACTGATGTCCTCCCAAACACACCAGTGACGGCAACCTGCAGGCAGGCCCCGGCTCATGTCCCACCACCCCCACCAGTGACAGCAACCTGCAGGCAGGCCCTGACCCATGTCCCCTCACCCCCACCAGTGATGGCAACCTGCATGCAGGTCCCGACTCATGTCCCACCACCCCCACCAGTGACGGCAACCTGCAGGCAGGTCCCAACTCATGTCCCCCCACCAGTGACAGCAACCTGCAGGCAGGCCCCAACCCATGCCCCCCAACACATTGTTCCAACATGCAATCATGTAGCAAATGTCCACTAAAATGCCACAAGCTGCCCCCCAACAGTGCAACTCAACACCCATCCATTGGTCCTACTCCCTAGTGCATGCCCCTTGCCATGGGAATCACAAATTCTCACATACATGTTTGCACACACATGACCAACATTGACCAACAGCAGGGACACGTAACAGAGCCAATGAAGAGAAACCATTGAGAGCAGACACCACTTTGACCATAAGGAAAATCAATGTATTAAATAGTAAAATCCACGACAACTGAAAGACAACCATGAAAATGAAAGAGAATGCAATGAAAATGAAATAGAAAAATAAAATAAATGGTATGATAAAAAAGTGTAAACTCCAAAAAGTGGTCCATATCCAAGGAATGTCGTCCAATAGCAACCAGAAAATAACAAGAAAAACCATTACTCCATGGTGTTAAAAAATGCAAAAAAAAGCAAATGTCTCAAACTATCTACAGTGTTCGAGGGTCCATGATCCCAAAAAGACAAATACACCCTAAAAAACCCTAGAAAAAATATGAACTATTTACAAAATGTGGAGCAAAGTCCATTGACTCCAAATCATAACAAAAAGAAAGGAAACCTACCACTAAACAACTATTTACAAAGGCAGCGGGCTAGTCCTACGACTCACCATTTCCCCCAAGAGTTTTGGCCAGGGCATCATCGAACTCTGCATCAATATCCCGGAGGCGGGCCTGTGCTCCCGCCTCGAGGGCCCGCAGGGACTCCCTCGTGCTCCTCACAAACTCCCTACGAGTCTCCTTGAGGAACTCTGCCCGCCTCTCTGCACGACGCAAGGTGTTCTCTGCCCTGGCCATGGTGAGTTGTGTCCCCCGTGCCCGCTGCCGCTCTGCACTGATCTGCTGGCCCATTCGCTGCAATACGGAAGACATCCTTGTGCCAAGGTCCACGTCTCCCTCCTGCCCGATGGCCGATACCTGCCCCTCTGAGGTTGATGGCCCTGAGTCCTGTCACCTCCTACGTAGATCCTGCCGCTGCCAATAAGCCCTGTGCTGCGCCCCCAGAACTGCCTCTGGGATGATGACAAACCCCGGGGAAGTTGTGCACGTGCCCTGCTACAAGGTGCCTGCACTGCCTCCATTGCCAGTGGTCCTGTTGCTGGGGTGACCACCTCTGCTGATCCTCTGACTCCCGACTGTGGCAGGGATGTGGTCTCCACCAGACTGGCCGCCGTGGTTGAGACAGGTCCACAACGGGCCCTGGTGACATCTTGGCTGGAAGACGGCAGGGAGGACGACTGGCGCATAGTGGAGGAAGAGGAGGAGGGGGTCGCAGCAGTGCCCAGCACATGTAGCAAACCCATGACAATGAGCTGAGCTAGCCAGTTCAAGAGGGCCCAGACCTCTTCGTGATGATGTGCAAGCACCCGCCAGGAAGCCTGCACATCATCACGAATGACGGCTGTGTGCCTCGCGATACTGCCTAGCATGGGATCCACCCTGTCACAGATTGCCTGGTGCGCAAGTAGTGGAAGGTCAGTTAACGTGGACACATCCGCTACCTGCGGACCGGTCTGGCCTCAGGCATGCCCGCAGTTGCATACTGATGCAGGCGCAGTTTCAGGAACAGGATTAGGCACACGCCCCTCCATGGTGACCTGCATTGCCTCCTGCCCCTGGACTGCACCAGTTGCACCTGACTCATCACCCCAGCCAGGCCTCATGTGCTGGTCTGATGCAGCCTCCTCCTCCCCCTTGCTCATCCCCAACCTGGATGACTCCCAACCATTTTCTGCATTGGATTGCCCCTGTGGGGGCTCACCTGTCCCTCCCGCTGCCGAGGAGCCCACGTCCAACTTCACCTTCTTGGGCCTCCCCTCAGCAGCTGCGGCCATAGTTGTCGACGCGACACCAGTCTCCTCGCTCCCGGTAGATGTTGTAACCTGGGAGGATGACTGAGCCTTGCGTGTCCACCTGGTGGAGGCATCCCAGCTGCGGTGCTCCACAGCGCCATCTCTGCCCTCTTCCTCCATCGCTGCTGTGGATAGGGAGACATTGAACACAGGCATCAGTGCACCGAACAAATATCTACTTGACACAAAGCAAATGCACATGAGTGGCACTGTCAAACGTCACAACCATCATCACCCTCCACAACACACTGGTCAGTGCAAGCAACACACATGCACAAACATGCATGCCACAAGCAACAAACATTTGCATCCATGTACAAGGCACTGCGGGCACATAAGAAGAGGGGCTGAACCTCACATGTATCATGGAACATCACATGCACACACATCACCTGACAGTCATGCATCAAGCCATGTAGACCTCCCGTCACAGCGCAGTTGTGGACAACTGGGCCGCATGAGTCAATCACGCATTGAGATGCACATGTCTCATGCATCCATGGGGTTGACCAGTCACTCACCACTCAGACACACTCACGGGTACACCATGTGCCTTGAAACACTTGTGTATAGGCGCGTTACAAATGCCCTATCATATCATATCATATCATGAAGGTGACATAAGCATCCATGTCTCACACCTCTCACATTGCCAAGTCCAGACACAGGCATGCAAACATGTGTGCGTCATCACATGCTGGTGCACATCATGCATTGCAACACAGGCACCATTGAGGTGGAACACGCTTGATTGGACTCACATGCAGCACTGCCATCTGTACAAGAGGCATGCCAGACATAAGGCCAAGGTGCACACTCCAGCCACACCTCAGAATGCACTACGCTGGACAAGAACACATGGACACTTATCACTCGACTCCGGACGGAGCTCCAACTCCATGACCTGGGTGTAAAGTGCTGGGTTACTGCGCTCCAGGACCCTCATCTCATTGTTGGTCAACCGGCCCGATGCCCCACTCCATCACTAGACTCGACGAGGCGCCGGGCCTCGTTGAGAGTCCTGGACCTGAACTCTTCCCAGCACTTCTGGACATGTTTGTAGTCGCGGGGTTCCACCCCCTCCGCGTTGATGGCACCCACAATGTCCACCCAGATCTTACTCCGTTCTTCCTTGTCGAGTCGCGATGGTCCAGGGAAGAGGGCATCATAATGCCCCAGGACTTGCTCTACCAGGATGCCAACTTCTTTGCAAGAGAAGCTGGCAGTCCTCTGCCTCTCTGCCGGGAGTTGCCACTTGCACCAGATGTTGCTTGGTCCGACATGGCAACCCCCGAGACAGGTGTGGGTGGGCAACTGAGTCCTAGGGCTGGGCTGTGGAGCGATGGAATGGCAGTCGGGAGTCTTCTGGGTCAGCAGAGGTGGTCTCAGCAACAGGATTTCTGGCCATGGCTGATGTGCAGGCACCAAATTGCAGGGCACGTGGGCAGCAGGCACACAGAGTGGGCTGGCAGCAGCACATGGCTCGTAGGAGGCAGCTCGGGCATCTGAGGCAGGTAAATGGCCTTGTGGGCAGGAGCGTGGGTCTTCCGTGTGCTTTAGCGTGGCCAGCCGGATGCACAGGGTAATCAGAGGAAAGGCCCTAAGCGCATAAGTGACGTGACGCGCGCGGGACGTTGGGCATTGCTGTTCAGTACGGGTTAAAGGTCCGCGTTGGGCACCAGCGCACTGTATGTGCTTTTCGTGGAGACCGATGCGTGAGATTCTTCTTCTTGTGGGTTCACACGTGATTTGCTCACTACTGTGGCATTGCGTACTTCTTGTTTTGGCAGGGGAGTTGCCGACACGCACACATGCATGTTTTTTTCTTCATTTTTCCAGGCAGACGGTGAGTTGCGCACGCATTTTTCCCACTGTGGTTGCCCCTGTGTGTCGCGTACCCCATTTTCAAGGTCATAGTAGCCTGCGTGTTCCACGCGTACGCATTATTTGTGTTTCTGGGTGCCACAGCATACTGCGGGACGTTAATTCCACGCACGTGGGCTACTGAGGGGTCGCATGCACATTTTCTTTTTGTTTTTGGGGTGCCTGAGCGTTGCGTGATCCGTTATTTTTCCCCAGAAGTCACAGATAGCCTTGCAGGATCACAGGGGTACATTTTCCATCACATACCCTACCCCCTTCACCCCAATTGCCCAGGACAATTGTTGTCTGCACCTCCCATTGCACTAGTACATCAGTGCCATGTCTGGGAAGGCACCAAGTGGTAAGGGGGCAAAACTGGGCAACCTCCAAGAGGTGGCCACGGTGGGGGATGCGGCCAGGGTGGCCAAGGTGGGGGACGTGGCCAGGCTGGTCCACAAGTGCAGTGTGTTCAGGCCCATGCAGGGACAGCTATGCCCCCCCCCCAAGCGGGTCAGAGAGATGCAGCTGATGCTGCCATCCCCAGCGCCCGTCAGACCCGACAAGCAGTACCATCTGCTGTCACAAGCAGGCAGGGTGTGGAAGCTTCAGGTGCAGCTGCAGCAGGGTCAGCTAGCCCGGCCAGGATTGGTCATGGAACAGGCAAGGGATGACTTCTGTGTCACGGAGTCCAAGGCACGTGTGGTGAAGGTTGCTCTCACCAGGTCATGTTGTTCTGTGGCAGCAGTGCCATCTGCAGCCCCGGCCAGCCAGGGTGTGGAAGATGCAGGGGCAGCTGCACCTGACATCACCCCAGCTCTGAGTCACCCAACCTAGACTGTGTTGGTCCCAGACCTTGGCACAGAGGCAGTTGTGGTGCTGGGTCCTGGCGACAGCACCAAGCAGCCAATGCCTGCAGTCAGACCTTCGGTCGTCATGCCATTGCCTGCTTCCAGTGGCCAGACACGGCTCAGGCCTCCCACACATCAAGGAAGCAGAGTTTCAGTGATGTGGAACTGGACGCACTTGTGGGCTACGTGGCGGTATACAGCCGTGAAATGCTGGTAACGGCATGGTGCAAAACTACGCCTGCTCAGCTTAGGGCCCAATGGCAGTGCATCGCGGACCGTGTTAGTGCCTTGAGAAGCGCACAGCTGATGATTGCTCGAAGCATTGGAATGACCTCCGACGCAGAGCAAAAAATAAGCAGGCTCCTAATTGCGCCTCTACGGTTTGATTTTGATGTGTCAGAGGGAATTGTCTCTGGCCCGTTTCCATTTGTTATGGTGCACTTTGTGACAGTTGTGTCATATGTTGTGCATTTATTTTGTTGTTTTCACATTGCATGCCATGGCATGGTGTGTCGGGCGGGTGACATGGGGTTTGGGAGGGTTTAGGTGACATACCAGTATTTGGATGTGCTGTCTTGCAGTGGGGTAGTGGATTATGCACCTTGAATGTGTGCCTTTTGGTCACACGTGATTGGGTTTGTGTAAGTAGCTAGGGATGCACACAATGTAGCACTTCCAAGGACACATTCTCAGGGTGATAAGGTTGTGACAGTTGACTGTCCCTTTGTCATCATCGATTGTCACCTGGAATGTGCCAGGCCAGTGTGCACTCCACAGGGGTGGGATTTTAGGTGAAAAATTGAGCCACAAGCTGGTTACAGGCTGCCTCGCCACGTGCCCTTTCCCCTCGCAAGCGCAGCAGGCATGCATGTGGATGGGGATGTGGGGGCACCACCATGTCAACCGGTACGCCCCACCGTGTTGCAACATTGTACAGGACACATGCTGCCACAATGATCCTGCACACTACTGGGGTTGCATATAGTAGCTGTCCACCAGAGTGGTCAAGGGAGCGGAAACGTGACTTCAGCACTCCAAATGTGCTCCAATATGGCCCTGGTTACAATATGGGCTGCGTTGTATCTTACCTGGGGTGGTGTTGTGGGGTTCCGTATTAGCATCATCATGTAGGTGCTAGAGGATAGGCACTGTCCCCTGGGGAGGTGATAGGGGTTGTCATTAATTGGATTTGTCTATTTGTCTGTGTGTGACATGCATGCATGTGCACAGGCATTTGTATTCACCAATGAGCCATGTGTTGCCATGCCTCCCAGCTTCCAGGTCCTGGTTTAGGGGTGACATTCTGAATATGAACTATCATGGGTGGACTCTGGATAGTTTGCATAGACAAAGGTGATGATTCACTTGGCATCGCATACAACCTGCACGTTGATGGAATGCCAGTGCTTGTGGGTGCGATAGATGGGCACAGTGGCCCTAGGTGTATGTAGGGCCACATGGGTGCAATCAATGGCACCAAGCACTTTGGGAAAGTGTGCCACCCCGTAAAAGTCCTGGACCACGGCCTGCCTTTCTGCGGGTGTTCTAGGCATGTATATGTGCCTGCGGACTGAGTGGCGTGCAGTCATGATTGCCAACACCTGGTGTAGGCAGCGTGACTGCGTGGGCTGTGAGATGCCACCAACTATGGCAGTTGTCCGCTGAAATGACACAGTGGCCAGAAAATGCAGGACATTGAGCACCTTTTCCAAGGAGCTCAGTGCTTGGGAGCACCGGGTGGGTGATGTGAGGTCATCCTCCCACTCAGTGACCAGGTCTAGGATGATATGAGGTGGAAACCTATACCTGCCATAGACCTGGTCATCAGGCATCCCAAAAGGCTGGTCCTGGGTAAGAAAATGCAGGGCCTGGCTATCCTCCTCCTCCTCCTCCGGTGTCCCACGATCACTGCTGCGAGGAATGGTACATTCATCATAGCTGTATACGCATGTTTGTTGTTTGCGTGCACTTTTATGCATTGGCTTTGGTGCGGAGAGGCGCTGCCACCTGCTTTCGCCTGGCGTACGTGTTTCCAGGTTTGCACGTTTTTTGCCACGCACCGCTGAGCCCTGTTCGATTCCATGAATACGTGTTGTTAGCGCGTGTGTGGGCGTTGCGAGGATTTTACTGCGGTGCTTCCCCATAACGCCCACATTTTCGCGTGTTGTTCCCCCTTTCACATGTTACGCCCCCTTTTTATGTGTGTGCGCTGGACCATATTGCGCATGGCGTTCATTTTGTCGCAGTGACGTGTTGGACCCGCACGGATTAAGCGCATGTCTCAGGTAAGCCACGCGCAATGTGTTCCATGAATACGTATAACCGTTTTCGGAGCACATTTATCCCATGAATTACCCTGTATGTCAGTGAAATTATGTTATGCCGCATACAAATTAGCTCTACAACACACAATTAACTACATATGTACATCTTTTTTACTGAACTAGTCATTCTCATTTTACCAACGACTCATACAAGCACATACGCCAGATCTTTTAGCTTACTGACATGTTGGAGTTTGCGTGGTCTAGGAAACCCCCCCAACAGATAAGCCCACACTGTATCCACCACTGTCTTGATCCCTTTCTCTTCCCGTCTATGTGCCACTTCTCCCAAAAATCTGTCTATTATTGGACATGTCCAGAACATGTGCGCCAATCCGTCATTTTCTTTGTCAAATTTGGGGCATGATTCTCGTCCTGCTTTTTTGAATTTAGCTATCCTTTGGGGTGTCATACATGCCCTGTGGGTTATATACAACTGTATCTGTTGTAATCTAGCGTTTCATGACACTTTTTTATGGTACCCTTGGGCTCGCTCCCACATCTCATCACTCATTGGGGCACCCACTTCCTCCTCCGTGTCCTGCCTCAGTTTCACCACTTCCTTTCCCTAGACATCATCAGCTCATATATCCTGGATATCTCATGTCCGCCTTCTGCAATATCATATATTGTATCTATGGTGGCATCCGGTTGATCTTCTAGTACCACTTTGGACCATGGGCCTCATTGCGAGGTAGGAGTTAGCCATGGTGCTATTAGCACCATGGATGCCCCCTTACCGCATTCCGGATCCGGGTTCTTGAAATGGGGACTTACCGGTCATTCCGACCTTGGAGGACCCGGTGGAGAACCATGCCCCATTCCCATTTGAGCCCCCATTGGGCTCAATGGGAGTGGGGATGGAGCTAATAGCGGGCCTGTTGTTGGCTCCCTGGTCCCTTAGCGGCACCCGCTAGGGGCGCCTGGTAAAACCGGGTGCCCGTGGCGGGACCCGCCAAGGGACCTCAGAATACGGAGGTAAGGGGTTGCCAGGACCGGCATCCTTACCGGTGCCGGTGGCCCCTTGGCTCCAACCTCGTAATGAGGCCCCATGTCACTTTGATTTGCCGCACCACCCTGTGGTATGTGATATATTGTCCCCTATGTATCCCTGTTTCTTCCTCCAGCATCTCAAAGTCCTTTATTTTCCACTCCTGCCATATATCTCCCATTGTAGCTATCCAAACTGTTTCCCAGTGCTTCCTGATCAGCATCCTTAATTGCTTTTCTTTTCCTACCAATGAAACTAGTGGTATTTGCGGGGAACACAGGAGTGGATTAAAATCACGGCAGACTCCGTGGGATGTGCCCCATTAATCCTTCTTGACCTATCCGCCGCCTTCGACACAATCAATCACTCAATCCTCCTTGACCGCCTCTACAACCTAGGAATTCGTGGAACTGCCCTCAAATGGATAGCTTCATTCCTCAAAGATAGGTACCAAATAACGCTACTCTCCACCTATTCCTCCCAAGCCCGCCAAGTCGACACGGGAGTCCCACAAGGAGCATGCCTATCTGCCCTCCTGTTCAAGCTTTACTTGATCACCCTCCCACCAATAATTTGTTCACACAACATCCTGTGTTACAACTACACTGATGACACTCAACTAATTCTAAAACTCCTGAACTCAAAACCCAACTGCCGACCTGACCTCGCCTTCTGCCTCCTTGACATAGAGCTCTGGATGACCCAAATCCACCTCTTGTTAAACCCCTCCAAAACTGAAATCATGGTATGTGGAAACTCTGAACTTCTTCCACACCCACTACCCTGGCCATCCGCCATGGGCAACTCACCGACCCCCTTTAACTCAGTAAAAAACCTTGGATGCACCCTTGACTCTGACCTAACACTTTCGCGCCAAGTCAACAACGTTTCAAAGTCCTGCCACTACCACCTTAAAACTCTTAGGTGCATCTTTCCATATCTCTCCTTTCCCAACAGACTCTCCGCGGTCCAATCAATTGTTATATCAAGACTGGACTATGCAAACACCCTCTACCATGGAATCCACGCTTACCAACTGAATACACTTCAAAGGGCACAAAACGCTGCAGCCAAACTGCTACTTGCGCTCGGCCCATCTCCCAGCCCTTAAGACTCTGCACTGGCTTCCAGTGGCCCGAAGGGTGGCTTTCAAAACCTTATGCATTTCTCATCAAGCATTGCATAAAACCGGACCTCAATATCTTCAAGACAAGCTAAAACCCTATCACCCTCCACGTACTCTAAGATCAAGCTCAGCCAGCCTCCTAGTCATACCTAAAACAAACTCAGTCAGGTTAGGCGGATCATCATTCTCAGCCTTGGCCCCCACGCTGTGGAACGCACTCCCACCCCACATCCGCCTAACTGAAGATCTAATGTCTTTCCGCAAACTACTGAAAACTTGGCTCTTCCTCTAAAACCAACCCGTACGCAAACTAACCCAAACAGAATAACAGCATCTCAATGACACCAATCCAACAAACTACTAGATCTTGAATAACAATAAGACAAATAACAATACAACATCAAGATCCATGCGAGAAATCGACAACTAATAACCGCTAATATAAACTAAAAGGACAAACAGAATAGAATTAGTAAAGTAAATCAAAGCAGTGAAGTGGATAAAAAGAATAAATCGTACGAAAATAGTGATGAGGTTTAAATTAATGAAATGGATGTAATGAGTGCAATGGACAAAATGAACAAAATGGGCGAAATGAATAAAGAGAAGAGGATGGAAAGATGAATACAAGAGACTGATGAGTACACAGACTGATGACTCTGACTGTATGAGTGCATGGCATAAATGGAAAGTACAGAATAGATGATTCAAGTACATGAGACGGGTGTAGTGGATGAAATAGATAGAGAGCACGGAACGGATCCTGTACGTATGACAAGTGACATGGCCTGAATCGATAATGCATGATGAATGAATGAAGTGAATGGAGCGGATGAAATCGTTAGAATGGATGAAGCGCATCGAACGGATGAGTGCCTGAGCGGATGAATGCGTCGAGCAGATGAGTGTGTAGATCGGATGAGCGTATAGAACGGATGAGTATGTTGAGTGGATGAGTGTGTTGAGCGGACGAGGGTGTAGAGCGGATGAGTGCGTATGAGCGAACGACTTTGTAGAGCTGATGAATGCATATAGCAGACAAGTGCGTGGAAAGAACGAGTGCATAGAGCGTGATGAGTGCGGGGAGCATGATGAGTGTGCAAGAGCGGAGGAGTGCGCAAGAGCAGAGGAGTGCGCAGAGCAGACGAGTGCGTAGAGCAGACGAGTGCGTAGAGCGGATGAATTGTGTAGAGCGAAAGAATGCCTAGAGCGGATGAATCCGTAGAGCTGCTGAGTGCGTAGAGCGGATGGAACGGGTGAAGTATGTGGACGGAATCTGTGACGTATGTAGATAGAACGAGTGATGTATGTGAATAGAGCGGGTGATGTATGTGGATGGAACGGGTGGCGTATGTGGATGGAACAGGTTACGTATGTGGAGGGAACAGGTGAAACATGTGGATGGAACGGGTGAAATATGTAGATGGTACGGATCAAATACGTGGATGGAGTGCATAAAACAACTTAGAACACACGGAATGGATCGGAGTACATGGAACAGATTCGAATACATGGAACGGACTAGAGTGCGTGGAGCGGACTGGAGTGCATAGAATTGCGCGACTTATATGGAATGGTGTGAGTGCATGGAACATTTGAAAGGGCATGTAACCCATCATATCACATCACCACGCTTACTCTCTTCTTTACACCACCATTCAACTAGAACACAGAGATACTATGACACCATTCGGTATAGCTGTTCTCATACCAACATCTTCCTCATACTACCCATCACTCTAACTAAACACTGCTGGTTACACACACCTCAGCCAGGCATTCTCTTCAGGCCTAACGCAGCCACAATCGGTCTGGATAAATCCTGCCAGAACGAACACATACTCTTGATCTCTCAACCACCACACCTACCGCTAAGAAGCAGCTATTACACGAATGCCACACCAGCTGCACACATATCCGATGCTCACAAGCCCCTTTGACTCTCTCTACTCTCTCTACTGACTTGAACTCCGGTTCCCAAGGGCGTTCAACCTACCAGCGCCTTCAGACCATACCAATGGTACATAAGGCGCTATATAAATGCAAAGTAACATAACATAACATCCTTCCAGGAGCACCCAGAGTTGTAAATCATTTTTGATGAACAGCACTGAGAGGGTAAACATGGCTCATTCCATTCCTGCACAGCTGAAGGTTCCCTTTAACACATACTCACTGTTCATACTACTGTAATCTTTCCAAGTAATGATTCATTCTTACATGGACAATATCCGCGTATATATTGTGGCTTCTGGGGATGGGTGGTCAACTTTCAGCCCCTGCTGGGATGCCTGAATACTTTTCAAAACGGAACTGGAGAGCACCGTTTGCAACTTAATGGTAGTACAACAGAGGTGATTTTATTTGGTATTGGAAAAATTACACTTTTTCAGAACATCAGTACCCCCTTTATTTTAGCCATTATCTACCTTCGAGAATACTACAGATTAATACAGTAGATAGTAGTTATTACCAGCTACAATGTCAATGGAAGATAATGCCATGTCCTTCACAGCACCACACTGGGACAGTTTACAGAGCTGAGGTACATTATCAGCTCAGTTCAGCTGACTCCTTCAACAGATAACCTTCGGAAGGCTCAGAATGATCAGGATCAAAATAGTCATCAATGCAATCATTATTGTGCATTTCTTCATGTGCTGATTCATTCATTTATATGATCTTTTTGTGTAATTAATCATCTTTTTCCTACAGATAAAATACAGAAAAACGTAGGGCCTGATTTACAAAAATGTTTGTCATGAGACTTTTCCATGTTAAAACATTTGTGTGAATCAGACCCTTAGATATTTAAGTATTTGATCATTGTGGTCATATGATTATTGATGGCACATTTCCCTGCTTGCCATACTTATTTTCCGCATTTTTGTGCGTTTGGAAAAATTACATGCCTTTTACACATATAAACACAAATACATTGTTACACACATAAACATACATTTCTTAACTATACATTTCTTAAAAAGTTACAAAAAATATCTTTCAGCTTTAAAATACCAATCATCATTACATGAGCAGATAGTGATAGTCATTCAATTCAATTCATAATTTTTGAAAATCTGCCCCAGCCTAAACTCATACTTTGTCTGTAAACCAAATAGCCTTCCTGTATATGGACAGACCTATTTAGCCGGACCTTGTTCCGTGCTTACCGTCTAAAGGTTTAGTTTACCGGCAGCAGTAATGACCAGGGAATCACCCATAACAATCATTGACCAGAATTGGTCTGAAAGGTGCCCATTCTTTTTGTTTAGAAATCCGCAATAACCGTTCCTGTACTGGAGAAGGAGAGCTTTGCAGCCAGCTATATGTCACGCTGTTTCTTTTCGGTCAGAACATAACCTGCATTTTCGACTGTCACAGGGAATCCTGTTCCATGCGCCAATGTATTCTTGTACCGGTAGTATATTAAAGAGCAGATATTCTATAAACCTGCACAATTTTACACTCGACCATTTAGTGAGGTAGCTTTGTGGGGTATTCAGTGGAAATCCCTGCTTTGCAAATTCAATATATCTCTGTTTTTGCTTAATTGTTCTGTGTTTTCCATTTTATCATTATGTACTGACTTTAATTTGAGCTCTTTTATAAAGGGCTCTGTGTCAACCACCTCTGCCAAAGGCACATTTATTGCATCAAAATGTTGACTGTAAAGCTTAGCTTGTTATATGCTTGATTTGTCCGAGCTCCCTTTGGTCTGCAATTAGCCGTCTCGTATGATCTACCAGGGTGTTTCTTAGAGTGAGGGCCTCGTCCGCTTTCTGGATTGTTCTTATGTATAGAGAGCATCTAGCGATCTACACGCATGTTTCCAGACCCAGTTCGAGATGCAAGGCCTCGACCGGTACTGTCTTGGGCTCCCCTAAGATCGATCGAAGTAATCTGCCTTATAGTTGGTCCAACCATTTTACATATTTTCCCGGGAAGATTTCCAAAGCGTATAATATTCCGGGCACCATACTTTTCACACATGCCTCACTCATAGCCGCGATGTTTCCCCCACACCTCATATGCACACATTTTGTAATAACCTGCCATCTACCCAGAATTTGGATCTGTGCTTGCAGCCTGTATGCATTGCTGCTAGGAGACGCTAGGATAGGACAGACAAGGTATAAATATGAATCTACCACTTCGAGTTTAGTCCCTCCTAGATGCTATCTACATTTAAGATTTCTTTGTTGTCTCCCTCCCAGGATCATAACTTTGGTCTTGTTCAGGTTGATCTTTAACCCATTGTCCTTTGAATATTTTTCTTAACTTACCAAGGATCTCTGTAACCCCAATGTGGTCTGGTCCATGAGGACGGTGTCATTCGCATAGCATAAAAAGGTCACAGATTGGCGGGCTAGTTTCGGGGGAAAGTTAACACATGTCTGCAATACATTGCATAGATCACTCATGTATAGATTGTATAACGTTAATGCAAGCATGCAGCCTTTTTCCAACCCCAAATGTGTGTCTAGCAGATGTGTTAGTGTTTCAGATTGTGATGTTCTTACTGTGACCTTGGTGCCTGTATATAGTTCCTTGATAAAGTGTAAGAGTGTACGATCAATGCCCCAGGATGAAATAAAAGATTACAGCCAACAAAGCTCTCCCTTGGCGACAACTTTTGTAATTTTCTGAAACAAACTAAAGTTAAATAACTGTTGTTGTCAGCATGAGTAATTCCCAATAACTGTGTGGCTATTACACAGATTCACTGTAAGAAAATAAAAAATTGGGAAACACTTGCTCAAATGCGCCAAACTTATTGGTAAATTGTTCATAGGTGAGTCAAAGTCTTTGGTGATATTGTTCAAATCTTCTTTATTATCCAACTTCAATTCAAATCAATAAGCACACTTCATGTATTTTCTTCAATTCATTTCAATGCATAAATCATATTCAGACAGTGTTAGCTTCACGCCTTTAATCAAAATAAATTCTTGTTGTGCTATAGTTGCAATATAATTCCTAGTCTCAACACGTGTTTCCCCATTGATGTTGTCAATGGTTCTTCAGGAGATGGAACTAATTTCTATCAGGAAAAACAGAAAGAAAAGCGGGCTAAAAATATTTTACTTATCCGTTGTACAGAAAAAAGAATAACATTTAAAGCTAAATAATTTCAATCATATTATTTGGGGTTTTCTATATGCAAGTAGTATAAGTTTTTTTGACTCACCCTGTTCGTATTTATAAACTTTATGTCCAATAATTGGTAGTAGGTAAGTATGGTATTCTAGTCTTCTTATTTGAAAAATAATTTTGAATCCAAATTTCGCCTGTTGTTTAAATTATCAAACTTTTGTTGTGTCAAAGATTTGCTAAAGGAAGAGAAAATATAGAAAAAATAAATAAGAAAACTTTTTCAATTAAGTTTTGTATCCAGTGAGAAAATAAAGGCGGTGGAATAAAGATAGGGATAAAGTTTTGGGCTTGGAGCTAAGCATAATGCTTTCCTATTTTATAAAGCAAGAGTTTCTTACCTTTTTGGATCTCAGTATTTTTGTGAACCCTGCAACACCATGATAAGCTAGCAGGAGGTAGCCAATTCGAGTTATACATATTGTTTTGATTGCGTGCGCTATTTATGCGGTTAGAGAAGCGCAGTGACATCATCACTCCGCGCTCCACGTGATCACGCGTGGCGCGATGATGTCATCACGTAAAGCTGTGTGATTGTCAGCCATTTTGGAATGGGAATGGCATTACGAAAAAAAAGGGGCCTTTTTGTAGCAGAAGTGAAAAACTGTTTCTATTATTTACGTGCGTGTTTAGTTTGGTTAATTTACCTATTTAGGGAGATATTGTTGTTACAGTTTAATACCGAAAGGGATATTCAGAATTGGGTATGGTTGATCTTAAGCTTAGGTTTCATTGACATAGCATGACGTGTTGTCATCATCTTGTAGAGCTTCGTAGTGGGCAGCCATTTTCAGAAATGGATAGCAGCGCTAGGTCGCTGATATAGTTTAATATGGAAATACAAAGGGTGACACTATATTGAGCTTACTATAACGTTCCTGTTCTCTTGCAATGTCATTAGATTAGTACAGTAAAACAGATATTTATGGGGATATAGAGATTCAATATTAGGTGCACATTTTTTGGTACTAGTAATTCTTTGTCTTAGATTATATAACATTAACTATAGCATTAAATGCTTATTTGTGATTTGTGTCAAGTAGGTCCTGCTTGAGCCATAAATGATTGTTACAGTCTTTTACTGATGTGCCTCAGATATTATTAACTGGTTCCAAGTTTTCATTTTTTTCTGCTTTGATCAATTTAAATAAAATATACATTAACATTCAAAGCCCAACATACCACCCATACAGATATGTTAAACATATGAGTTCACAACCAGTTATACATTTCTGTATCACAATTTAGTCCTGACATACATGTGCCCATAATGCAAATCCATTTACATTCCTTTTTACGTAGTAGTTCTTCCTTATTCCCTCCTGTGGGGAGGGGTAGCACAACTTTCTCCAAACCAAAGATTTTTAATTTTGTTAAGTCAAATGTTGGGTGATTTGTAATGATATGAACTGAAATGGGAGATTGGAGGTCTTTATTACGAATTGCTTGTATATGTTCAAAGAGTCTCACCTTGAATTTTCTAATCGTACTCCCAATATAAAGTTTCCCACATGAACATTCGATTCCATATATTACAAATGGTGAATTACAGTTTATCATTTGATCAATTGGTTTTATTTTTCCATTCGGAAGAAGAATGTCCTTTTTTCCTTGATGTATGAAAGGGCATAGTTTGCAATGTCCACATTTGTAGGTGCCTTTAACATTAGTTTGAAAAAACATTTTTCTTTCATTCGGTATTGGACTCAGGAAGCTCGGACTGACTAGATTTCTAATAGATGGTGCTCTCCGAAAACAAATGCTCGGGAAACTGTCCAAATATTGTTGCAGACTTGAGTCTGTGAGAAGTATGTTCCAATGATTAGTTAATATACGTTTGATTTTTTTGGCTTCTGTACTGTAGGTTGTGATAACTGAATTATGGGTCTGAAAGTACCACTTTTTGGTTTATCGATGAGTAAGGAGTCTCTTGAAACTTGCTCTGCTTTGTTGATAGCAGTTTTGATAATTTATGATCCAATCCATAGCCTCTCTGTTTAAATTTGTGATAAGTGTGTTGGAGGTTGTCTTGAAAAGTGAGAGGTGGTCTTCAGTTCCTTTTGATTCTGAGGATCTCCCCATATGGGATATTGTTAATGGTATGTTTAGGATGGTGAGATGTGGCAAAAAGGAGACTATTGCCCACCGATGGTTTGGTGAATAGTTTGGTCTGTATTTGCGCATTTTCCACAAATAATTCTAAGTCAGGAAATTCAATGTTGGTTGCACTGACTGTTTTAGTAAAAGATAGATTGTATGAATTGTTGGTAAGAGAAGTCACATATATATTTAAATCTTGAATATTTCCTTCCCAAATAATCAAAATGTCTATGAATCAACCCCAAAATTTGATGTTACTTTGAAAAAGCGGATGTTTCCAAGCATGTTTATTTAAAAAAAAAACATAAACAAGTTAGCAAATGCGGGGCAAATATGGACCCCATTGCGGTACATTGGAGTTGTTTGTATATGTTGTTGTCAAAAATAAAGATGTTGTTGTGAAGGCAGAAGTTTAGCACTTCGATGATGATTTTATTCTGCTCAAGAAAGGAGACTGATCTTGTTTTGAGAAAGAACATTGTACTTTCCAGGCCTTTATCATGTTGTATACTAGTATACAGCTGAACAACGTCTAAAGTAACAAATAGGTATTTGTGTTCCCATGGGATAAGATTGATCTGCTGAATAATATGCTTTGAGTCCTTCACAAATGAGGCTAAACTTGCTGCCAATGGTTGTAGATGTGTGTCGATGTATTGGGAAGTATTTTCAGTTAAAGAACCAATGCCATTTATTATCGGTCGGAGTGGTGGAAAATCCTGGTATGTTTTATGGACCTTAGGTAAAAAATATATTGTTGCCATGATAGAGTTATTACAAATTAAGCCATGATATTCCTTGTCATTGAGGAGGTCTTGTTCATACAATGATTTTAATGTTGAGTTCCACATTGTTTCTAAATCCTGTATGGGATTGTGGACTAGTTTTTCACAACATTCTGGTATGTTTAGGTGTTTGGAGCCTTCATTTATTTAATCCGTTCTGTTAAATAGAAGTATTTTTCCTCCTTTGTCCGCTGCCTTTGTTACCACTGTTTTATCCTCCGTCAATTCTTTGAGAGCCAATTTTTCTTCCTTAGTTAAGTTATGCGTACATTTTGTATGATTGTTACTCAGATAGTTCTTTCTTAGGTTGCTGCTTACTGATTTGTGAAAAATGTCTATTGCGTTATCTGATGAGAGGATGGGTACAAAGGTTGATTTCGGTTTGAGACTGGTTTCTTCAGTTAAATATGTAGATTTTCTTACTGTGACCTTGGTGCCTGTATATAGTTCCTTGATAAAGTGTAAGAGTGTACGATCAATGCCCCAGGATGTTAACTTTTCCCACAGTCTGGGTCGGTTGACACGATCGAACGCACATACGTAATCCACAAGAGAGATATATAAGCGAGTACCAGGTGTTTTCTCAGTCTCTGCTAATATTAGCTTAATGGCCCAAATACAGTGCACTGTGATGCAACCTTTGTGAAAACCCATTAGGGTCATGCCAAGCAATCCTCTATTTTCACACCACCTTTTTGGGTCTCTTAAGAGTATTTTTGCAAAAATGTTGCTGATGGCGTCCAACATCGCCAGCAGTCTATAATTCTTAGGTTAATCTATTGGGCCTTTCTTGTAAACTGGTATAAGAATAGAGGATCGCCAGCTGTCCGGGATGTTAGCACACTCATAATAGCCTTGAAGGCTTGGCAAAAGAACTTCGCCCACAACACCGGATCCCTTTTGATCACAACATTTGGTAAATTGTCTGCTCTGGGTGCTCTGCAGAGCTTTGATTTTATGATTAGTTGGCATATATCATCCTCATCAAATGCCAGTTGACCTAATCCTAAAAGCTCCTACAATTTATGAGTTTGCTCTATTCTTTCTGCCTCAGTACCAAAGGTTTCTCTAATATATTTTACCCAGGAAGCTTCAGTGATGTTCACCAGTTCCTGGGATGCACTTTTTGCTATACAGCCGGAGTTTGCTGTGGCGTTGCCCGGAGCTTCTTTATGGTTCTACTTTCCCGCTGTGTCACAGCTCCGCACAGCCCACACAGACTGCCCACACTGCCACTCTCCTCCACTACGCTCTGCTCCGCTCGGCAAATCAGCAGAGTTTTTTTAAAGCAACTCCTCCTTTTGAATGGTAAAATACAACAGATTGCTTCCAAGGTAGTGACTGCCCAGACTGCCACTCTCCTCTGCTATATCTACTTTCTGCTGTTACTGGCTCATGTGTTTTACAAAATGAATTACAGTGACATATTTTCAAGTGGCCCATATGTTTTCTTGGTAAACAAGTGGCCATCATTGTGTTGTTGTGCGGGCATTTATATTTTGTTAACAAAGCACTTGTTTTTATAACAATATATCATTTCAGCTCTTTCTGGAATACGATGAATTGTCATCAAGAACAGCTGGTTTATCTTGGTAAACAACTATAATTGTTAATGAAATAATCATTTTCATGTGGCTTGTTCTGAACCTGTTTGTAATTCCTATATATCTCATTATGGAATTAATGTGTATTACAATAGGTGAGTCTATATATTCACAAGTACATACCCAGACATAGGGGTGTGTATATACAAGATATGTGTACACCTGCATATTGACATGTGAATGGATATTGATGCCTAATTTTCAGGGGTGTATAATCTGTTTGTACACCCGTTTATTTCATCTCAGTAGAATGGACCATTCAATCATCTTCTTTAAACCTGTCGGATGTGAATTCAATTTCAGAATCCAAAGTTGTTCTTTTTTTTTATCAACGATGGTATCAATATTTCGACGAGATCTTGTTTCAACAAGTTCAAAATGCTCCATTCTAAATTCCCTACAATATGTGATTCTTCTATATAGTGATTCACCAGAGGAGCATTCTCAGATTTTTCAGAATCTATGTTCTGAGATTCTCTTGTTCATGGGTATGTTTGTTTTTCTAATGTATATCTTTTGAAATGCGCATTTGATTACATGAATTACAATAGTTGTTTTACAGTTTGAAAATTCTCAGAGACTAAAGCGAAAATTACCACATGAGAAGATCTCACTCCCCTTAGTATATTTGCATGCTGTGCACTTTTCACAGGGGATATGGCCCTTTAGTTTTGGTAGGCCTCAGATATTAATGAGCATGTCCGCATTTACAGAATCATTTGTTCTCGATGCATGTACTAATGTGTCTTTCAGATTCTTTCCACATTGGAAGCAGATCTAGGTTTCTCCTTGAACCAAAGGACGTTTTTTAAGATATACACCAGTTTTGGGGAAAAGTTGCTTGAATTTTAGAGATTAATTTATTATGCGTCATCACACATGTTATTTTGCTTAGTCTCTTGCTTGAGCTATTTTTCAGTGTTAAAAGTTGTTTTCTGTCATAAAACCATGTTTTCTTTAGGGATCAAGCAACCATTTTCTTGGGTTGCCCACATCAATCAATTTCTGTTTTTAATGTATTAGCTTCTAACAAGTAGACTGTTTTTGTTTTACAAATCTCAAGAACTGTCCAGAGTGAAATTTTTCATGCAACACTTTAACGTGTTGACTTTGGAATTGTAAAATACTATTTTTGTCTGTTTCTTTTTGATAAAGAGTAGTGTTTAGTTTATTTTCTACTGTCTTGATCATGATGTCAAGAAAGGGCAGCATCTGTCTGATTTCTGAAGAGAAAACTTTAAATTGGGATTTCTTGCATTTAGCCATTCAGGAAATTATTGTAATTGATTGTGGCTATCTTTGCAAAGCATAAAGACATTGTGTATGTATCTTTTCCATACAAGAATATTCTGAAAACAAATATTTTTTTAATAAAATATATGTGATCTTCCTCAAATATTGCCATAGACACATGTGGAAGACTTGGAGCAAATGCTGCACCCATTGGAGTCCTTTTGTTTGGAGAAAGATGGCTGCTTTAAACATAAAGAAAACCTTTATGTTTACAGACAGTCTACAATAAATGTAATGGGACTAAATGTGTCAAATCCCTATTATTTAAGTATTATCATTTCCACTGTTCCCTGTTGTGGAATGCATGTATACAGTGATTCTGCATCGAGGGTTACTAGAATTCCTTCGTTCTGTTTAAAAGGCAGGTCTTCTGCCAAATTTGTAACATCTCTAGTATTCTGTAGAAAGGATTTTGTTTGTTTGGCTGGTGGTTTCAAAAAGAAATCTATGTACTTGCACAGTGGTCCCTCTATAGGTGCCTATTCTGACACTATAGGTCTCCCTGGGGGGGGGGGGGTTCAGTTAAATGTTTGTGTAGTTTTGGGAATATGTATAGGACCGGGGTCATTGCTGAGTCACAGTTCAAAAATTCAAATTATTTTTTGTAAATGATCGTCCTATGCTGCGCCATAATTGTTAGCTCATAAATGTCATGTTTAATTTCATTCCTTGTTTCAAGACGTTTAAAATATTCTTCAGTGTTAAGTAGCCCATAGACTATCTGATTATATTTTGAGGCATCCATAAGGGCTATTCCTCCTCCCTTGTCTTCTGGTTTTATTATAATGTTTTCATCCATTTCCAATTGTCTCAGAGCACTCCTTTCATCTTTGGTTAGATAATTGTTGAACTGGAGTCTTTTTAATTAGGATTTTATGCATTTCTAGCAGTACCATTTTCTCAAATGTTAGTATCTCTGGAGGCATCATAGCATCTGTGGGTATAAAGGTGGAAGAATGTTTTAACCCTGCAAGGTTATCTTCACATACATATTCCTTATCCATAAAATAAGTCTGCAATCTGGTTTTTCTAAAAAAAAAAAATAATCCATTGTTGCATTTTAATCTGAGTGTCTGGCGAAGTTTGGGTAGGTACAATGGATAACCCTTTTGTTAATAAAGTGTACTGAATATACCCTGCACTCCCTGATTTGTATGATTCATATTTGAATATAATGGTCTCCCCCTTGTTTGGTCTTTTCCTAAATAAACTCTTTTTGGAGGTGCTTGGTTATGGGAATTGTTGTGCTTGTTCTTCCCACGAGGAGACACTGTTAGAGAATTCTGAGCAGTTAACCCACTTTCCTTGCTAGGCGTTCCTATGTTCACAACTTTGGTTTATATTTGAACATAGTCAAATGATAAGTAAGGGTAAATGGTTTCCTTTTTAAAATCTTTTTGTTGAGGGTTTCTGTCTTACATTTTTCAATGTTTCACTTTGTTCATTAATCTGTGCTAGTTTTGTCCCTGCAGCCTGATCCTTTGGTCCCTTAGAAGGTTGAGGGTGATTCTAAATTCATGGTGCACACCAAAACAGCGGCATGGAAACACCTGGATTGCAAACAGAAACTAGTTGCTTTACCATTTCTGAAAGGTACTTTTCTTTCAGTAATTGTTTAATGCATCTTGTGCATATTAGGCCTCAAATGACGGCTTTAACCCACACCACACCACTAAGAAGTCAAACTACCAACTGCGCCTCCTCACAGGTATTCTTCCTTTCCTCACCTTCCCCCTGAAGCTCACGGTCTCTAGAGCTCTGGTTCTCTCTAGGCTGGACTACCGCAACAGCTTCTTTCTAAATCTGCCTGCTTGCTTCTACTCTCCGCCCTCTGCAACTCATCCAGAACAGGACTGCGAGACTTGTCCTTGGCCTCAAGCCCAGGGATCGTATCACTCCAGCCCTGAAATCTCTTCATTGGCTGCCTGCCAAAGGCATCCATAAATCTACAGATAGGACACTGTTGGTTTATTTTTTTTAAGATCCCAGTGGCTGCAAAAATCAAGTTCAAGTCCCTCTGCATTATCCACAAGGCCTTCTGGGGCCTGGGTTCTCTTTACCTCCAACTCTCTCTTCGGAAATATCTTCCTACTCGAGCTCTTCGCTCCTCCACCTCCAACTCGCTCAGGGTCAGTCGCTTCTCCAAGCAACAAGTTGGTGGTAGATCGCTTTCTTTGGGTGGGGCCTCCCTCTGGAACAGCCTCCCTGCATCTCTGAAACTTGAGCTTCTCTTTGCTTCTGCCTTGTCTCTTCCTCTCCCCTGCTGATCTCATGTCTGATACTGCACTGGTCACCTGGCTACCCTCTGATTTCGGGCCCAGGTTCCTGCCCGCCCAGTTGCACACCCCCACTACTCCCTAGCAACCTTTGCACTTGTGGGCGTATCTGCAACCCCACAGTCCCCTTACCTGCACTTATTGGACACCTGCTGTCTGCACTTAATCCTTGCACTTGCCACCTGCTGGCCGCACTACTGTTGTTGTTTGATCCAGTGTACGGCACCTGCCCTTCCTCCCCTTCCCCTGACATTTTTCCTCTCCTCTACCCTACACTTGCGCAATCTCAATGTCACTTGGCCTAGTAAGATTGTTTGTCTCTGTCCTCCCTCAGTCCCCCTCCCTTGCCTGGTCGCGCCTTGAAACACTTGTGTATGGGCGCGTTATAAATGCCATATAATATCATATCCTCTTGCCATACTTATACGAATTGAGTAGGCCTGTAAACAAGGGGTGCACAATTTGTTTCGCTGGAGGGTCGAGCGTACCACACAAGTACCGTACAATGGGCCGAACTATCCATGGGAATGAACTAGTAGAAGGCATATCAGTGAGTGATTTCGTTTTTTTCTTTTCGCAATAAAAAGTATGCACTTACTTGTTTGACCTGTTTCAGGTTAAACATGTATAAACAGTGCTTCCATTCTACCTTTTTCAAAGTGCATCTGTATTCACAAATAAAAATAATATTGCGTACAGTATTCTGCTGATTTAGTCTATATTTTACCACACTACCTAGCCATCAAGAGTGGGGGTTTACCCTAAATTATCATCTGTATATTCCCTAATAAATGTCCTTGTACACTCTTTACAAGGACTGCCAAATCAAATGAACACCTGCAGATCCTATTCACATCCCTACATCCTGCCCCCACACTGGCAGTGCATCCTACATACCATGGTGCTATTTCGTTAGGAAAATAAAAAAATGTGGAAAAGGTGGGCACCATCTGAAGTTTAATGAAAAAATTATTAAGACAATATGTGAATTCACTTAAGTTTGGTGAAGCTACCGTTGCATCTCATAGGAGCTGACCCTATGTAGCCCAGAGACACCTGAGCTCAATCTGAACAACCAAGGAAAAGCCAGGTGACGCACACTCAGCTAAACACTCACTCCCAAATGATTCCTCGGATGAGGAAACATATTTGAGAGCGACTGTTTAGCTGAGTCTGCGTGAGAGCGACTGTTTAGCTGAGTGTGTGTCACCCGGCTTTTCCTTGATATTTTGTTCGGACACATGAAATGACAATGCATGTCACCAAATACCAGGCCGGTCCCCATACTGGGGTGTGTCCCTGTCAATGCTACACCACTATTCACCTTCAAGGTGTAACTGTTTTATTACTAGTAACAAACAAACACGTGCCTCAGCAACTCTGCTGCCACTGCTTCCTCCGTTCCTGCAACTCCATAACCTGCTGTCATAGAAATGGAAGAGGGACACCTATGTAGCCCAAATGTGCATGTGTCACTCTTAATAGAGCAAATCGAAATATCTTGCATTCATGAAACACAATCACAGTTATTTCTTTTATAAAACAAATTATTATTGATTTTCGTCACAAACAACGTGATATAACTCAAACCATTGAAACCACAGGTCAATCATTTCATGTTCAAAATCAAGATGCATCCTCCACCGCCCTATTACTCCAAAATTCAATCCTTCTTCTCCCCTTACCGCCCCGCTCCCGCATGCCCACCAGACTTACTCCCCATAACAGCCTATCAGTCTCCAACCATTTAGCCCAGGTTTTTTGATACTTTTGGGAACACCCCATGTATACTCTCTTATCCAGTTCTGCACCATAGTCTGTTGCCTCGAGCCATTGAAGGAATCTGGGAGGCGCACAGGTGCCACACTCTTTCGCCAACATCTTTTTGCCCTGGTCCAGGCCGTCCAAAGCAGTGATTTGTCTCTGGCGCTAAAGCCAGAATCTCCCCATACATTTAACAGAATCAGCTTATGGCTGTCTGGTATAGTCTCCCCCACCATCCCTGACATTTTCCCCCTCACCCTGTCCCAGAAGGAGTTCACCACGGGACATTCCGAAACTAGGTGGTAGAAGGAAACCACACCCGTCCTACACTTTAGACACATAGGGTCGGCAGCCCGGCCCATCCGGTTTAAGTGGTCTGTACTATAGTATACTCTGTGCAACACCTTGTATTGAATCAGTCTTAGCCGCACCATGATGCTCGCCTCCCTCAGTGACCCCAATGCCTCCATCTAATCTTTTTCATCCAACTGGCTAAAATCCCCTTGCCACGTGTCCCTCAGCTTTGTCAAGGGCTTAGATGTGAAGCTATTTAGCATTTGGCATAGCTTCATGATCCCCTTCTCCGAGATCTCCCCTTCCATGAGATTGGCTTCTACCGGTGACCTATCCAGCATATCACACATGTCTGTCCCTTCACGGGACATTTCATACTGCAATGAGATGTATGTATATCGATCACCTTCCTCCAACACGATCACCTTCCCCCAACACGTATTGCTCCTGGAATTGCTCAAAAGGTGCAAGCTGTTTTCTGAGCCACAATGTTTTCTAGACATACAATACCTCGGTCCTGCTACCTCTGCTGCTGACCCAATTTCCAAATGGGTGCCTCCTTGGTCATCACCACGCCCCACCACATTGTCTTCAAAGCGGCCCCTCGAGAGTCCAACACACTTGCTCCCGACCCTGAGAGCTCATTGTCCGTCCTGATGACATATATCACTTGCAGGGGAGGGACAATGCCAATTTCTACCAGCTCTCGGTCTATGTGAGGCCACCCTTTCCCACCGAACAGCCATATGTTAACACTATCTGGGAGGCACAATAATAGTGTGGTACATTCGGGACCCCCACAGCATCTTTAATGCCACCCGCTGGACCTTATCTGCCCATATGACGCCTCTCTGCAACCGTTCTATGGTCCGGATAATCCTGGGAGGAACCTGTGCTGGAGCATTTTGCAAGACATTTAGGAGTCTTGGTAACGCCATCATCTTGAACAAGTTTGCTCTCCCAACCAAGGATATCGGCAATGTTGCCCAATGTTTTGCATCGCTTCTGAACTGGTCCAGCACCGGGTCTAACTTATTCTTGAGAAACTGTGCACTCCCTAGTCCTACCTTGATGCCCAAGTATTTAAAGGATGACTGCTCTATCATGAGGGGGCATCCCTCTGGGATCGCTGCAGCTCCTTCCTTGATCGGCATTAGGACTGACTTCTCCCAGTTGACTTCCCCGAATTCCCGCAAGACCTCCATAACCCGGGGCCCTGTGCGTTTGGGATCTTTGAAGTCGACATGTACATCGTCCGCATATAACGATATGTGGTTCACGCCCCAGCCCCATGCTTCTCAAAACCCTGCACCCGGGGGTCCATTCGAACTTGCACCACCCTGGGCTGCATAGCCAGCAGAAAAAACAGTGGCGAGAGCGGGCAGCCGTGTCTAATCCCCCGTTGGAGAGGGAGGCCGCCGGAGGTTCGCCCGTTCACCTTTACCTGAATCTATCCATAACTGTCCACAGGTGCTCCCTCTGCTTTCTCAACATCTATCGCCATGACTACGTGTGGGACCTGTAGGGAGGGGATCGCGTCCAACGCGCTATGCAGGCATCTAATGATCATTCTATTCCCCTGCCCAGTACAAACCTGCACTGGTCCAGGTGAATTAATGTGTTCATTAGTGGCAGCAATTTGTTTGCCTCCCCGTTAATCAAGGATATGGGGCAGTATGATCACCATTGGTCCACAGGTCTCATTATTTATGTATAACCACTACCAGGACATGGTCAGAGGTCAACCGGTAGAGTTTTGTGTCCAAATCCCTCCAGAAACATTGCCGCCATTTCCTCCGTTGGTTTCTGCCCCACTAGCAGCTGAAGAACAACTTGATTGGCATCACAGTCAAGGGGCAGTGGCTTTATAATAACATATGATGTGAAAGGAATGGATTTCAAGTAAATCTAAGCATTTCGCTTCCTTTGCTAGGTTTTTGGGCCTCTTCAGTGAGTGCTTCAGGCACTGTCAGTTGTTGATGGGGTGCATTCAATGTGGCTCTTTGACTGTTAATTGTCATGCATCACGGACCAAGGGTGACCAGAGTATCCTTCCCATACCTCCCGTGGGCCCCAAATGTAATTGGTTCAGGGAGGTCACCCAGGCCCAAGCATCCTCTTGGTGGGCCCCACAGCCAGGCAGGGAACTTCTTCACAGGTGAACAGACAAATTGTGTTTTTTCATGTCTCTTTGAGCTATTCATGTTGCTAGCATTTTACATACAGCATGTGAGAGGAAGTCGCGGTTTTGCATAGACAGCTGATATACATTCAATTACTCTTCAGAGAGGTTACCTATCAAACAGCACATGTGATGTGCAAATAGTATTTTAGATATGTATGCATCCGTTTTCTAGGTGCAAACCTAGATCACTAGGAGCAGTGGTGCACAGACTAACAAACCAACATATAATCTCTGCAAATGTACAAAACCATTATACATTTTCACCATATAATTATAATACATGTTCACAATCAATGATCTAAAATAATCACAATTTACATTTTTCTTAGAACAGACCACTCAGAGAAAAAAGCTTCTACCTACACAGGAAAACAATTCAATAGAATTCTCAGCTTTTGTCAAAAGATTAGAAGTTTTGAACTGATGTGTAAAGTAATTGGAAAGAAGGTTAAGATGTCCGTATTGTTAGGCCTTTTGCATATTATTAGTCAAGCTTTTAACAAATATGTCAGGCGTTTCTATTCTTACTCTACCTCAGGGCCACATCATGGTTCTTTTGGATAGATTATTTCCAGATAAGAACCCGTTTCTCAGAGGGCTGCTCCAGCAATGTGCCTGATGAAGCTCAGCCTCAGTACACAAGACATCTGCTGGACCCACACTTCTTCTATCCATCTAGGTTACACTTGCAGACAAGGGGGTTGCTAGGTCTGGAAAATATCTGAGGCTATGCTAATGTCTGGACCGTCTGGACTCAGGGCTAGCTAGCCCTTAGGTTGTAGCCCCTGGGCTTCTATTCGGGGCTGCAACCAAAGGACCCGAGGCTATAGCCCCCTCATCCACCCTCTAGTAACGCCTCTGCTTGCAGAGATGGACTAGTCTGCTTGTAGATTTCCTGACGAGCCAGTACATTTAAACAACAGGCACATGTCAACCCTTTTTCAATGTACTGCTTCCCTGGTGTACATTTCAGTTAGCCAGTTGCAATTATTTTCACTGGATCAAATTCGGTTATTTGACTTCCAGTGGACTGCTGCAAAAAAAAGATTCTAGAGAGCTAGAAAGCGGCAGAAAGAAAGAAAGAGAGAGAGCGAGAGAGAGAGAGAGAGAAAGATAGAAAGAGACAGAGAGACAGAGAGAGACAGAGAGAGAGAGAGAGATCTAGCTATGATTATATTTAATTGCACTATCACACTTAGTTGTAGCTATTACATTCATCAGCCTAATGATCATATAATCATGTCAATACAATGTTTATTTCACAATTCAATGTCTTATATTATCCCATCAGACATATTTAGTCAAATGCCCAAACATCTATATCTCGAATTGGATCCTGTTGAAACTATTGGCAACTGATCAACTGATAATTATAACAGGATTGATGAGAAATCTCCTGGTCTTCTGATAGTCCCATCCGCAAAGGCATCCCTAATTTCACTTTCTCCCCCATCTCTCCAAAGGCCTACTGTGCATTACATAGTTTTAAAAGCAAGATACACATATGTCAGCAGGCCTGTTAGAAACATAATTTCCCAAATTATAGCTTACTGCACCACAACCTTTTCCACGTGATGGTCCACTGTTTTCAAATAGAAAGATAACAAGACAAAGCTGAGGCTTGACAGATGGATGACCTGGAAAATAGATAGAAGCAAGGCAGTGAACCTGATCCACAAAGCTTAGTACTGGTGCAAAACACGAAATGCCAATGGACATCTCTGATGTGTACCTGCTACTGTACAGTTGATTCACAGAACCTAAAACCTGAGCAATATCGGAGATGGGCGGAGTTGCTCTGCATTTCTGAGATGCGCTTCAGCAAATCTTTGTGAATCGCATTTGCAAGTGAGCATCTCAAAGATGATTCAGGCGTGTCCAAATTGGCTCCACTTTGAAGCTTTGTGAATCATGTAGACAGTAGCAGGTGTTATCAGAGATGTGCCTGGACATCCCCTTGTTTGCTTTATATTTCTGAGAGTCAGGCCCACAATCCTCATGAAATAATGGATAAGTCTGAAGCATTCTCTGCACTCTTCCCGTGGGGAACTGGGCTGCCTGCTTGTTTCCCTTCCAAGCAGCCATCCATGTTTTCCAGATGGGTGCATAGAAGCCATGATTGAACACTGAAACACTGGAATCATGTGCAGTGTGGATTCAGATCTCAGAAGAACATACACACAATTGTGCACAACAGGGACTATGCATTTGCCTTGTAAGCTTTGATCCGAGTCCCTCTTCTATTTTCTGTTGTGCGTGAAGTGCATTTTACTTTTGAGTGAGTTACACAAGTATGAGTAAGAGCTGCTTACCTTTTGCGAATCGACCAGATAACCATTGCTTATAGCCCACTTTTAATTTCACGACACTAAGCATTTATTTTTGGTTCGTCAGCATTGTCTTTCCAGAATGGTGTCTCCACTGTGACGGCGATGAGAGGTGATTCTGTGAATCTCACCTGTTCCTGTGGGCGCAATAACCTGACACGATTCCGTGCTGAGTGGAACTTCCTTGGTAGGCATGGAGAGTTGCCCAACCCAAAATCCATGGAAAATATAAGCAGGATGGCGACCATCAAAGAACCAAATGAAGGGATCTCAATCCTGGAAATCACAGATGTGGACCTCAGTGATGCTGGAATCTATGCCTGTGCAATCCATGTTATTTTACCACCTCCAGCGCTGAGCTTCAAAGGAAATGGGACAAAGCTTGTGGTGCATGGTAATGTATTGCTTTTACAATATCTTCTTAAAAGTCAATAGTTTCCTGAGAATAGTCTTGCAGATATCTCTGCATCTTCTATACATGCTATGTATATGCTATGTACCTTTATCCCCATGTTATCTGTATCACATGTCTACCCCTATCCATCCTGTCGCTTTATATACGTATGCCGCTATGTACGCCCCCTGTCCTGCTCTCGTGCTTGGTTGCAGGCGCTTTACTGATAACCACCATATCACACTACTACGCTTACTCTCTCCTATACACCATCACTCAACTAGAACACAGCTATACTATGACACATTCGGCCTAGGTATTCTCATACTAACATGACCCCACAAACACCTCATCATCCTAATAAAACACAGCTAGCTGAGCACATACTGGCTAGTTTAGGCGTCTCCTCAGGCCTACCACAGCCAGAACTCAGTCTGGGTGCCCACCCTCCAAACTGAACACATCCAACTGATTTCCTCAGCACCACACCTAACGCTAAGAAGCAGCTATCATGCAAAACCACACCAGCTGCACACATATCCGGTGCGGCCACGCACCAAACGACACTCTCTCTCTACTGACTTGAACTGCGGTTCCCGAGGGCATTCAACCTACCAGCGCTTTGAGGTCATACTAATGATACATAAGGCGCTATATAAATGCCAAGTAACATAACATAACATAAAGGACACTTGATTTACAAAGATGCTGCTTCAAAACTTTGCGACTGCAAATTACAATTTGCATATCCCTATGAAAGTATGTTCTATGTTTGACAACAGGCTGGACAGAGCTGTCTAGGCTTAGTCATTGAGCACAGTTTGTTTGTACTTTTCAGACAGTAGGTTTACAGGGCCAAATGTCATTTCGGCAAGATTACGAGACATCAGAAGTGACATTTGACACGCTTGAGCCACTGGTGACAAAACAGTAAATTGCACCACATACCATGTGACCATAATGATATTACATGAAGTCATATGAGACAGACTGTATCCCTCATTAAATCACAGAAAATGGATGAAAAAATACCTACACAAAGGGTAAAAATGTAACTCCGCCAGCGCCACCTATAAACCGAAACTATTGCATTACAGTAGAAATAGGGGGAAATGCACATGAGGAGGGACACAAAGCTAGGTGTTGTTTGGTTATTTTCCCACCCATTGACTGCCCGTGGCCATGCTAACCCCTACGGCCTTCCCACGCAGTTCCTGTCCCTGCCCCCCCCCCAAGACACTGCCTCATGGGAAATCTTTGAGCTCGCTTTAAATCAGTCCTTACCATCAAACTTTGCGCTGAAACTACATGTCAGTGTTTTTTAAAAGCGGCCTTTTGAGACTTTTTTGTTTTTAATATAGTTTGTATTTATTATATCTGGTGGTGACAATACAGAAAACATTGTATATGCCCAGTGGTTGTTCAAATCTATAGCATACTACAGACAATTCCACATTAGCACCCTGCATCATCATTACTTCTAACTTCTTCCCTGTTCAGAGGCTGCAGCTTTTCAGAGATAGTCACGAAAGTCAGACCATATATGCATAGGGCTACATCTAGGAGGCAGAAGGGTTATGTATACGTCCTCCATTTCATTCTCCCAAACAACCTTCTGGGAGTTAATGACTTAATTGGAGCTGTAAACACACTGCTGGTGGAATAGAAATGCCTCAACCAGGTGTGCCTTCATGTACTCGATGTATACGCACTATGCATGTCCTTCATGGAAGTCTTGATAAAAACAAGCATTGGCAAAGCCAACAGTTTTGGCTTGTGTATAGGTCTTGGGAATTTGCCATCCAGTACTTTTAGATGCCCATGTACTCCCACTATTTTGCAGCTGCTGTCATCAATGGCCAGTTAATTCCTCTATGGCAGTGCCTGGCAAGTGCCTTTCCCTTGCCTACACAAAAGCCCAGACTGTTAGCATTACCAAAGCTTGTTTCAATTTCGAGTGCACAATACAATGGGGAACTGTAGGAAAGGCTATGAGCAAAAGAATTGGTGCAGCATACAGTACATTGGGTATTAACATTTAGTACTGAGGACAACAAGGGATGTGACATTGGGTACTAACAATTAGTATATGGTCAATTGAGTGGGCCAAATCTGTTAGGCCACGGGCTGTTACAGTGCACAGTGCAGCTGGCACACAAACAACGCTGCCTGATCATGGCCAGTTTGAAACAAATTGCATAAAATGGAAAGCTAAACAGCAGTCTTTCATGAGACAGAACATGCAGTGTAGATGCAAAAAAGGCCTTGTGTGCAACAGAAAGAGAGAAAGAAAGAATTAGGTGTTCTGCCGAATACTGTTCAAGGGTCATTTAAGGCTGCGTGTTACAACGCAAGTTGAGGGGTTGCAATGATGAGCCAGGAGACCAGGTTGGGTTAAGAGACTTTAGTGGGTTCGTGGTACATAAGTCACAGGTAATAAGTTACAGGCAGGATAAGTACATAAGGGAGGGAAGCATCCACCGGTCCCCCCTCTGTTCAGCTCATTTTCCAACTGAACAGGGAGAACCTTGGCACTCACACCAAAACATTCTAGATGGAACACTATAATACAAGCATTCCAGGCACAGGCTCACATATACTTAGGAAACAGCTAATGAACCAGGATAGGTAAGACATAACACTGCGCTAGAAAGTTACACAACAGAAATCAGAAGCAGGCTGGAAAGTGCTAGAAATGTCTCGCACATGATATGACAGATGACAGCTTACGTCACAAAAGAGGCTGGACAATGGTAAAGGGAATCTATGGGGACATAGCATAAGAGGCAGGTCCCAGGAAAAGGCTTAAAAGGGGGTGAAAGGAAGGAGGGGTCTTTTTTTGCTGGACTGGTGATTCCCGGGCTTCTGGTTCGAGCTCCGAGAGGTGCTGCTGTTGGCTGGCAGGAGAAAGGAGGCGCTGGAGGCCAGTGTAGCTGCAAAGGGGGAGGAACTGCTTCTGGGCTGCCAGCTGGCTGAAGGGAGGGGTCCGTCCTGTGAGGACTAAGGCCAGTGTAGCTGCAGAAGGAAGGCTGCACTTCGAGTCAAAGGCAGTATCCTGGCAGAGGCGGGCTGACCATTCCGAAAAAGCAAAGGGTTTATTGTGAGTATAAATAGGTCGATAAATCAATCAGTTGGGATCCCTTCTGCAGGGTCTTTTGATTGACAAAGTGTCAGACTAGACATGGAAGGCAGAGCCTTTTAACCCTTTTGGTACTAAAGGATTAACAAAGTAGTCGAGAACCAAAAAGTATTACCTGGGGGGTGCTTCTTTTTCACGCAGAAGGGCCACAATGTCATAATCGACTAATATGATGTGAGGGTGGGGGAGTAAATGAGAGCTGAAACTGTTTTAAAGTGTAGTGTATTCATAACCAAAGGGTGCCAGTTAGGATATTGCAGCTTTGAGAGAAGCTAATTAATTTTTAATTACTATGCTGTCCAGGTGCAAATGGCTTGTTGCTGTTAAATGTGTTTTCTTGTTTTTCTTCCTCATATGTCCAATGCAAACGCTTACCACAGATGTTTCTATGATTACTAAATATAAGCGGGTTTGTTTGGCTATCTGTTCTTTCTGATCAATGTTTATAAAAGTGCATAACTGTGAAAGCGTGTGGTGGTCATTAATGTGTCTAGTTTGTGTTGGGTTTGTACCCATAGGTAAAAAGCACATATACAACAAAATGCACAGTACAAGATTAGCTAAAATCCAGTGGAATCCAGTGGAATAAACTGTGGCAAAAAGGACATTGGCAGGAAATATCCTACAGAACACTGTCTGAATGGTATACAGTGTGTATAACTACAAATACATAATAAATTACATTTATAACTAAACAAAAATAACTAAAAATAGTGGCTTTTTTAAAGAAAATATATGGGGTGGGTAAAAGGTTAATTAATGTGGGGAGGGGTTTGGGTGGGTTTTGTAGCAAGGGGAAACAGGGGTTTGAGGGGAACCCCCAAAAAATGTTTTTTTTTTGTTGTTATTTTTCTTTCATTATAAATTCACTCGTTATTTATGTATACGTTTATAAGACATGGAACCGTCTGAACCAACACTAGAAGTAGAAAACACAGCCTTCCCAGTGCAGGGGACTAGAACTAGTATGTTTTTAAATAAATCATTCTAGGGCTGGTCTTTGTTAGATAAAGAATTACATGCTATTCCTAAAGCGTGCCCCCTATGGTAGAATAGAACAACACATTTCCAGCTCAGGCAATCATCATGCAAGCTATATGTTGGGTTCCATGTAAATAAAATGCAGGTGAGCTTAGTTCCATATGGAATGTTCATGTAGAATATTTATTGATGTTTAGAGGGAACGTTCTTTTTGAATCAGTTGGGGGCTTGCTTTTGTTTGCTACCAGACCGGTGGATGCCTTCTCCCTGTTTTAATACTTATCATCTATACCTGCACCGCTATACCTCCATCCTGATAACTTATTAAAGAAAGCGTACATCTGAACTACGGACCGTCTCATCTTTAATATTCATGATGTACAACTTAACGGAAAGTGCGACGTGTCTGTGTGCAGAGGACGGCAAGGTGAAGGAACCTGGCAGCCTCAGCATCGATAGTATGCACAGGAAAGAAAACCAATATGAGGTGAAGAGCACATGGCGAGAGGAGCCGGCACTTTGGGAAGGCATCCACCGGGTCTGCTACCCTCCCCCTCACCCAGATGATGACTCCGCGCCATAGGGGATGGATGGAGCCCGAAATAGCCGAATAATGGGCTGCACGGATTCTGACGGTGCTGCCAGTAGCAGATGCCAGCACACGGAACTGATCGAGGTGAAAGAAGGTGGATTGGTGAAATTGCGTACCTCTATTTCCGGCGAAAGCCAGACGTGTGCAGAGAGCGGAGGCTGGACTGTGTTCTGACATACAAGCGTGAGTAATAGCTTGTTGTGGGTTGATGACATGAGAGGATGTTTGGCATCTCCAAAGAGTGTTGTGGTGACGTCACGGGCAAGAAGAGTAACTCCTTCGTACCACGCGAGTGACGGTTGGTACGAAGTGAACACGCTGCCCCATTTGAATTCCATAGAAGCGCAATCTTGTTTTTCTAAGGCAGGTTAGCCTCACATCGCAGCTGGCTTGAATTCCAAACAGGAAGTAACGGAGTGCTCACCAACGAGCGGGCTCAATGAAACTAACATTCCATTTCTGCATTTGCTGGATGACAGAATGTCCTTCATGAACTGCTTACAATATTTGATCGTACCAGAGGACACAGCATCGAGTTTGCCGGGGAGTTCCATTGGAGTAAACAAGGGCGCAGTAAGTTATGACGACGATTTTTGTACTATGTTAAGGTCACCAGGGCAAGATTGTGATGAGGTAAAAGCTCAAGAGCCAGCAGGAAAGCGGCTGGACGACGCTCCATCTGATTTCAATTGGATTGATGACATTTTTGGGAACATTACAGAGCTGCCTTCACGGGTTTATGATGAGTTATTGGGAAGTGATCAAGTGTATCCTGTCATCACAGAGGAAAGCAAATATTCAAAGTTGGCGTGGGTTGATGAATATTTTGGGCATTTTAAGGAGCCATTGAGGAAGTAAATATTTTGTTAACCTGGCTCACAAAAAAAAAATAAGGGGGGTTGATGATGACGTTTTACCAGTTCGTCATCTGCACTATGGTAATTATGTTTTGCACCTAATAACCCTTCCTTTGCAGCATTTTAGTTATTTTGTTGGAAGTTGTTTTTGGTCCTTCGCGCTAAGTGCCTTCTTACAAGATGGGTGTTTTGGTGGAATGTGTGATAGAAAAAGGCGCAGGTTTTAGTGAACCTGTTGACCTTCGCACTAGGTGCATTATAATGAATTAGGTATTTTGGTGGGACGTTAGTCCTGGTAAAAGGTGCAACGGTTTTGGTGAACCTGTTGGCCTTCGCACTAAGTGCATTGTAATGAATTGGGTATTTTTGTGAGAGGTTTAGTCTTGGAAAAGGCACAGGTTTTAGTGAACTTGTTGGCCTTTGCACTAGGTGCATTGTAATGAATTGGGTGTTTTGGTGGGACGTTTAGTCCTGGTAAAAGGTGCAAGTTCTGCTGAACTTGTTGTCCTTCGCCCTACGTGCAATTTGATGTTTTTTTGGGCGGACTATTATCTTTCGCACTACGTGCATTCTGAAGTTTCTTGGTAAAAGGTGCAAGTTCTGTTGAACTTGTTGTCCTTCGCACTACGTGCATTTTATGAGTAAGGGATGTGTGGTCCCAGTCAAAGGTGCAAGTTTTGGTGAACTTGTATCCTTCGCACTACGTGCATTTGGAGGTATTTGGCCGGTCTGACGGTCCTCGCACTGGGTGCACTTTGTTTTTGACTAGTGAGATTTTGGGTCTCACTTAGTGGTGGTCGTCTCACACTAGTTGAAATTTTGAGTTGGTGGAATTTTGTTTTCACCTATTGTGTGGTGGGTGTGACATTTGTGTCAGGTCGTTGTTTTTTTTTTGCTCCATTACTGGCTGTGTAGTGTATGGGAGGATAGGTCCAAGAGCCCCCCCCCTTGTGGAGTCCATGGCTCGTCGGGGGTCCCCACTGCCACCAGGGCCCAGGTGGCGGGTGGACCGCTGGCTGAAACATTGACCAAACGTGCTGTATTAAGCTAGGTCCTGGAAACCATTTTGTGAAACCAGAATGACATGAGCCCCTGTGCGCCGCAGCACGGCCCTCACCCTTGGAGAGTTCTCACTTGTCCCTGTGGCCGCAGCTCCCTGGCAGATCTGCTGAGAGCCCGTTCCCACGAACAGACGGACATGAGCTAGTGCTAGAAACAAACACTGTAACATTCACCTTCCGCAGTGTATCACTGTCCACAGTATGACCCCGGCCAGCAGGGCCGGGGTGGAAAAGAACTGTAAAATGGTCCCCCGACAAAAGTTGAGACCCTAAATACCAATATGCAAACTGCCTGTGATAAAACCCTTTTCTCCACGACCTTTTGATAAAATATGTAAACTCCATGAAGATGGCAGAATGTGTGTTCATGTGGCATTCTTGTTGAAATACCCATATCCCCGTAGCTATGCGCAAATGGTAGAAGTGTCCCGGGTTTTATGTTATATGTTTCTCCGAGAAGAATGTACTCCAAGACCCTATGCCATAACCAAACTAATGCTGCTAGAGTGCAACGGAAAACAAGTGCAACCGCATTGGAAGCTCATGTAAATTGTGTAAGAAAACGCATAGAATGTATTCGAATGTTCAAGCTCACCATGTGTCACTGCCATCAGTCTCATTGGCCAGTTGTTCCTGCGTGCTCCACCAACCTTAATACTACCTCGCTTATCGTGCATGCATAGAGTGTAATAAAATGTTGTGGTTGTTAAATACTTAACAAAGATTTAACAATAGCAACATTGGTATAGGTAACACATTTGAAATGGCCATGTAAAGGCACTAACAATGTAGACATGTAAGCTTTGAAGAAAAAGCTCAATGAGTATTGTACAGTATATGAATTATTATGTCTTTTTGTATAACCTGCAAACACACGAGGAAAATACCATTGTGGGCATATCCAAGGCCACTATCCCTCCCTCCCCAGTGAAGCCTGCCAGATGAAAGGCAGAGGCCCGGGCTGCTCTGCCTCACCTCCCCCAATTCGGCTGGAGCTGCTTCAAGCATTCACGTTCCCCCGCAGCTCCCATGGCCACGACCAGCCACCTGAATTATTTACAACCCAGCAGTAAACCCCGGCCATAAACGCAGGCCAAAAGGTGCCCTTTCTTAGGCTCCACGACCCACCAGCTCACCCCAGGTTAATGGCCCCTGTAAAATTAGGACACCCAATATTATAGCAACACTGTAGGAACCCATTCATAATGACTTCTAACGAGACACGAAAACTTGGACAGCTCACCCCTTGCCCTGAGACCCAACCTCGTGACCTAAGATACCCGGCCAACAGGATAATGGTAACCATGTATTGATGTATCACCAAAGAACCCCACTCTAGGTGCATTCCTCCTGTGTTGCATTAACCTGTAGAATAACCTATTGTAAGATTTACAGGGAAAGATAATATTGCAGTATCGAATGAATGGGGTGTGCGTGGCCCTTAGGGCAGAAAGCCAAGGAAGATGTTCATCAATGACAGTGGCCACACATGGCACAACAGCACCGCCCGGATGAGCCCAGCTGACCTGCCCGGCACACGTTGGCAACCAGTGACGTCCACCAACCACGGCGCACCACATCACAGCTGCACCTATAGTTAGTCGTCGCCACCCCAATCCCCACGAACATGTGCCCCCTATAGTGTGTAGGTTCTTATGACGCATTTTGTAAATATATACGCCTGTCTTTGCTAGTGTCAGACAGAGTGCTCCCGGAGTTTGCAGAGTCCTTTGCATGCCCTATTTTGACTTATATAAACTCCCATTAAGCTCACCCGCACTTGGTCTTAGCCTTATTCCCATCTGGGAGAGTCCATTATTGCCTCTCATTGCGGGGAGGGTTGTGCTATCTGGGGACGCTCGCCTTCAGTGGTGACCCCGACAGCGTGATTATTTTTTCTTAAATATATCCCTACCGTCCCCTCTGGCACAAAAATCTCCGGTGGAAAAGGGATACGCACGATGCGCCGGCTCGGTAAGCTGCCCGCCAACGGTGACCGGTACGCTTAGAAGTGCGCACTCAACAGAGAGAGGGTACGGGATCCCTGTTGAAAAAATCCCCTTTGAGTACCGCTCGCCGGAACCGGGGCTGACCGTTGAGCGTGCGGCAGCGCTGCCTGGAAGGACCCAGTTCGGAGACTCTCGGTTCAAGACGGGCACGTGAGTATTAAGTGCAAGCGACCATAAAGGGAGCAGGGAAGGAAAACAGGACAGGGAATGAGGTCATTTAAAAAGGGACACTTTGGGAATACTAAGAACCACTCTAGACTTTCTTTACTTTTTCTTTGCATATGGCCATTAGGATCAAGAGGTGAAAAGAGATAAAGAGACGGGAACCTAGCTCCGAAAGAGGGTAGAAGGCGCCGCCGCATAGTGCTATCTTGACTAGTACTGGGAATATATGAAGAAGTGAAAAATAAGATAAAGGTGTCTGGTAAAAAAGGGTGACACGGTGAATACGTTAGTAACTGCTATTCTTTCTATTCTTTTCTCTGGGTTTATGGGGAAAAAACAGGGTTAGTACTGAAAAAAAAAAAAAAAGAGAAGATAATCTAAGCAAAAAGACGAGTTTATATCAAACTAAAAAAGAAGAAGACAACTAGGGAGGGAGGAAAAGGATTACGAGTTGAACTGTGAATAGAGTGTTGCTTGTTGGTGTATATGCATCATGTATATCAGAACATAGTTTGTTGAGACGAATATGGAATAATGGTAAAATGTGCATAATTATGGTGTGGTCATGGTAAGTGTGACCAGAAGAAATTTTACAGGGATGAGCCCGATGCAGTAAAATGACTATTTTTTTAATAAATGTGCTGAAGACATTGGTAGTGTACAAAAGTGGTTTGCTCTTGTATGCACCCCCTAAACTATACAGAGTATAAGCTGTGCACACCCACTCCCATATTGCCCAGGTGGTGAAAACACACAGGTTCCTGCACGCAGAGATATACATATATGTAGATATATCTAGTGATATATAGGGCAAACTACACACCATGGGGGCAGAAACACCCCTGGCCCATATTTGTAAGAATCTACCTGGGTATGCTGAACGTATTAAGAAGTATCACGATCAGTGGATTACAGAACTAAAGGGGGAAGGGTTACCCCAAATGTGGCCAGAAGGAGGATCGTTTGACAAGAGTGTCCTGGATATGGTAGCAACATGCATTTGTATAAAATACAAGGGGAAGCAGTTATATAATAGGAGAGAAATATTAGATCTATGGAGATTGTTTGAAGAAGTGCCCCCTCCCAAAAAAAGAGAGCTAGGTACTGATTTGCCATCTACCACTGATAATCCATTGCTGATACCTGAAGACGACAAGGTGTTGCAAGAAGGGGGACCACCAGTAGAGGTAACTAGATTGTACCCAATATTAAATAAGCCAGTGCCCGCAGAAGGATACAGTGAGCCGACATATGTGCCCCCAACAACAGTCACTACGACTCGAGGGCCAACGGCACCCCCACCGTATGAGAGCCATAGACAGCGCGACCAGGTAAGTACACCCAATGTAAATATAGAGAAACTAACAGAAGACTTAGAGTCTAGGCTCCCCGTAGCAAAAGATGAGCTCTCGAGGATAAAAAGCATATGTGAACAGAGTGGGGCTAACGCTGCTTCGTCAGAGCTGACAACAAGAACACAGGATCATGATAAAACAATTGAGGAAGGGTGGAAGAAGGGGGAGATACTGTTCAGAATACAAGAGGAACCAACTCGAATAATTGAACTAGAGGAAAGGGAGGAGCATACTGACGATGAGATAATGGCCACAGGAGGTAGAGAGGAACTATTGTGCGATATAGAAGAGGACTCAGAGGAAGGTGAAAGAATAAGTATGGCCATGGGAGGAGGAAATGCGGTGATGGATGGTGCATGTTCGGGAAGAACAATGGAAGAAGAATGGACAGGACGACTAAGGAATAGGTTGGGGAAAATGGCACCACTAGGAAAGAAAGGAATGAAGGTGAGTACAGGCAAGACAACAAAGGGGAAGTTACAACTCCCACTAATACACAGGGGAGGAGGAAGGCCAAATTACATACCCTGGGCTCAGATGGACAAGGCCAATTTGTTAAAGCTATTACCACCGCTATCAGGAGGTGCAAGCAAGTAGATATATGCATTTGAGAAACACATAGCCGGGGTACCACTAGCAATAGGTGATGTGAAAAGTCTGCTAGTATCGGCAGTTGGGGATCAAGCTGACAGAGTATGGGTAAAGGCTGGCTTCCCGGGGGTAACGTTAGACTGCGATCGCCATGATGGTGCCTCTTTTAACACAGTACGTGCAAGGGTGTGGGACGCATTAAGAGAAACATTTCCAGACACCCCAGATTTGCAGTCAGTCATGCAATGCACGATGAATGATGGAGAAGATGCTATGGATTACATTTTTTTTGGGTCCAGGAGATGTGGAGAGCGGAAACGGGCACGCCCTGGTATCAGTCAACCTCATTATTTTACTTCATAATAAAGAGAGGGCTCCCTAAAGAGGTACAAAAAGCACTTGACAAAATTGCAGGTATTGAAGCGAAAGGGTGGCCCGAAATACAGAGCATAATAGTTCACCACTGTAAAAGAATAAAGGAGAGGGAAAAGGAAATAGCGCAAAGAAGATTGGCAGACTAGGCAAAGTTAGTACAAACAAAACTGCAGCAGTAGCCGCGCTCCCACACAGCAGGGAGGGAGAAGAGGAGGAGGAGGGGCTGGTAGCAATACAGGGGAGGATGGCAACAAATTGGGCAGGAGCAGGGCAACCACAGTGGAACGAGCAGTAGCAGAACGGAGGTCCGCAGTGGCAAGATTGTGCCTCTCGAGGGGGACGAGGTGGGTACAGGGGTTGCAGAGGGGGTGGACAAGCGTACTGGGGAAATGGAGGGAATGGATGGCAAGGTCCCAGAGGTGCGCAGGGAAGTTGTTGGAACTGCGGGATTTGGGGACACTTTTCTCGAGAGTGCAGGAGTAGACCGAACAACGGATTTCAAGAGATGGAACAATATGATAACCCTCACCCTGGAAGCCCATACGGTCTTCCAATGGGACGACAACAGAGGGAACAAGAACAGTGGTATGCAGAGCAAAGACAAGCGCAACATTATAGGACACAGAATCACCCACAAAACAACGACAATATGCAATACACCCCAGGCAACCCTTTCGCAACAAGTGCCAATGGAGCACCAGCCCCGGCCCCCTATAGTGGTGTGTCAGTAGTTTCAGGAAATGTCTTCAGCCAGGGGGGGACAATGAGACAACCAGCATAGGACAGCCCACAGAGAATACTTGCGTGTCCTGTTCTATCTACCACCTACGATGCAGCGGAGGAACCATTGGTAGGGGCGCAGATAGGAGGCAAGCAGTTCATATTTATGGTAGATTCGGGAGCCGAGAAATCATGTATCCGTGAAGGCCGGTTTCCGCTATCTAACCGGAAGTTAGAGACGCAGGGGTTCTCTGGGGCTGTAATTGAAGTTCCTTACACAGAAGATTTGGATGTGACAGTGGGGGGTAAAACGGTAAAGACACCCTTACTTTATTATGAACAATCACCAATAAACCTGCTTGGAAGGGACCTTCTCAGCAAGCTTAATATGACAATATCGTTCACAGAACGAGGGATAGTATGCTCAACCCCAGGGATATGCCCATTACGCGTAATGTTAGTGGTACACGCCCGAGCAACAGCACCTGAAATACGCGGCATGCCAGTGGACGAAAGAATGTTTATTGAAGGATTAAAAACACTGGCCCAAGTAGTACCCGAGTTAAAAAAGTTAGAGTGGAGAGTACCAGCAGAATTCATCTTCCGCCCAGCACCAGGTTCAGTGGTATCCTTAGACCTGCATGCTGTGCAAGTATCAGCTAAAAGGATTGCAGTAATTGGGTTGGACATAGATGGGTGTGGATGGCGCACTGTACTGTGCATCAATGCTGATATCGCCCTACGTGACTTGTCCGATGAGGATCTCTTTTCTGATTCAGAGAGTGATGGCGAAATAATAATGGAAATAGCAATACCATGTGACATTTTAATTCAAACAAGACAAGTGCCCGTCCAGTTGATGGCAGTGGTGGGAGCACCACCGCCATTTTTTGATGATGACATGAGACTGGTGCCAAACAATTTGTGGACAACAGGCCCCCATGATGTAGGGTTGTTGCATGGAGTAACACCAGTAGTAATAAAACTCAAACCAGGGGCAATTGTGCCTCGGGTGAAGCAATACCCATTGTCCCGCAAAGCTGAGGAAGGGATAAAAGAGACAGTAAGTGCATTGCTAGCACAGGGATAATAGTGCCCTCAAACTCCCCATGTAACACTTGTATCTATCCAATCAAAAAAGCAAAGGGAGGGGCTTGGAGGATGATCCAAGATCTACGCCCCCTAAATGACATCATACAAAAAGAATTTCCTTTGGTCCTGAACCCTGCATCCATACTGTGCAGTATCCCGAAAACGGCATCACATTTCACAGTGGTTGATTTGAAAAATGCATTCTTCTCCATCCCCTTGGCAGAAGAAAGCAGATACTTGACAGCATTCACACTAGGGGGGAAGAGATACGAGCATTGCAGGCTACCTCAGGGGTACTGTGAGAGTCCAAGCATATTCAACCGCATACTACACGAAGACCTGGGTAATTTAACAGTTGAAAGCACGATCATTCAGTACGTAGACGATTTGCTCGTCTGCGCACAGAGTGAGGAAATGTGCAGAAGAGACTTGGTCACTCTCTTGACACTGCTGGCCAATAAAGGGTACAAAGTGGACAAAGGGAAACTACAATACTGCCAATCAGAAGTGCTGTACCTAGGGCAGCTGATATCAAAGGATGGGAAAAGAATAATACCTGACAGAGTGGAAGCAATAAGGTCAGTGAGAGAACCAACCACAGTGAAGGAGATGCAAACATTCCCAGGAATGTGTAACTATTGCAGAGCATGGATACTAGATTATGCAGCCTACACCAGACCTTTGCTGCAAGCACTCAAAGAGGCCCAGCAAGAGAACAGGAAAATAGAGGGGTCAAAAGAAATGAGTGACTCGTTTGGGTCACTAAAAGAGCTAATTTTGAGTGCTCCAGTACTCGCCAATCCTGATTATGAGCGCGAATTTTACCTGTTCTCACATTGCAAGGGGACCCTTATGACAGCTGTGCTGACACAAAAGACTTCCCTAGGACACAAACCATTGGCCTACTATATTGGCACATTAGATGCAGTGATGCAAGGCCACTTCGCGTGTGAGCAGTCTCTCGCTGCCGCCGCGTTCGCCATTGAGAAAAGTGCCACAATAGTAATGGGGTTCCCTGTCACGTTGTTTGTCTAACACTCATTGTTTGCAATACTGGAAAGATCAAAAAGTACACTGACTACACAGCGAGCAACTGCCTATGAGATAATATTGTCCAGCGCCAATATTCACGTAGTGAGGTGCAGGACAGTAAACCCAGCAACATTCATCACAGAACCGTACACACTAGAGGGCATGCAAGAACACAATTGTGCAATATACACAGGAGAAACGGGGGAGGGCACGGTGGTGTGTGAAAATGCCCTGAGCGAGGGAGAGGTGTTTTTTGTAGATGGGTCAGCATCAATTGACATGGACACAGGAGAGAAACATATGGGACTAGCAGTAGTGAGGCTAGAAGAAGGTGAGTATGAGGTTTTAATACAATATCGCCTTCCGTCCCATTTCTCAGCCCAAACAGCAGAACTTATCGCCCTAATAGAAGCATTACATGCAGCTAAGGGGTGTGCAGTGACGATATACACAGATTCAGCTTACATGACGACCACCCTACACGGAGGTGTAGCCCGGTGGGGGTGGAAAGGGTTTCGAAGGGCAGATGGGACCCCAGTGCAACATGCCGAACTGTTGAAGGAATTGATTGAGGCCCTGAAAGGCCCAACAATGGTAGCAATAGTGAAATGCCAAGCACATACGTCTAACACTGACGTTGTGTCTTTGGGGTCTTTTCGTATTTCGAAAGACATGGAGCAGGTGAGTACCTATTGCAGCACCAGACGAACGAAGAACTTCCAGAAGGATACAATGCAATGCCCATATCACAAATACTAGAGCTGCAGGAAGGTGCAAGTGGGGAAGAAAAAGTGTTGTGGGAAAAGAGGGGTTGCAGCCAATCAGCAACAGATTTATTGTGGCGCCAAAATAACTCAGGAAAAGTATTGATGCCCATCAAACTGTTAGAAATTGCATTTCAGCAATTACACTTTCCAGCGCACAATGCTAAACAACACATTGCGGCAGAGATACAGGAAGATTGGTTTGTGCCATGTCTCCAGGAGCACATATCCAGGTTGACAATGGAGTGCACGACTTGCCAAATATATAACTCAGGGATGACCCTACGGACACTCAGGGGAACAATTCCGAAACCAACAGGGCCCTTCAGAGAACTGCATATTGATTATGCAAACATGGGGCAGAGGTGTCCATTCTCCAGGTGGGTGGAAGCGGGTCCATGTGTGCGCCCTGATGCTAAGAGCGCTGCATAGTTCCTAGTGAGGGAAGTGTTCCCATGCTGGGGAATTTGTGACGTAATTCGCTCAAACAACGGCACTCATTTTGTGAACAAACTCTTTAAGGAAGTGACTGCATTATTGGGAATAAAGCATAAACTCTGCTTGATTTATCATCCCCAAAGTAACGGTGTTGTTGAGAAGATGAACAGCCTGTTAAAAGCAAGATTGTCTAAATTGTGTTTTTCGTTAAAGAAAAACTGGATCTACTGCCTACCGCTTGCACTGTTTGAGCTGAGGAATCAGCCGAACAAGGATCATCATCTGTCCCCGCACGAAAGTGTGACGGGAAGACGGATGCACACAGCACATTCCCCACTGCGCCAACACTCAGATGCATGCAGAAGCGCCACAATATTAGGAGATGAATTCACAGATTACCTAAAGAAGCTAACTAGGGCAGCGCGTGCCATCTCAAGGCAACTCTCACCACCATTTACAAGGGAAGAAGGGAACACAACGGTGTCCTTTATGGAACCGGACACACAAGTACAATTAATGCCAGGAGAGTTAATTTATGTCCGGAGCTTTGTGCGTCAGTGGAATGCCCCAAGGTTCCATGGGCCATACGAAGTAGTGTTTTGTACACCCACAGCTGTAAAGGTGAAGGGACTCAGGTACTGGATACATTTGACAGACGTACGGAAGGCATATGATAATGTGCGGGAAGAAGTGGATGGGGAGGCACAGACAACAGCAAACCAAAATAATGGAAATGATGAGTAAACATGAACAGATGAATGGAGGAATGTAACTGGTAAATTAAGCTGTTAACGAAACAATTCTATTACAGGTTATTGATCGAGATAAATGAGAAAAATTAATGATGAAAAAAAAAATGTTTAATTGAAAATAACGGTGTAAAATATATGTATTTTCTGTTCCCTTCTCTGTGCACCCCTTGCCCCCCCGACCAGCTCCCTTTCTATGACTTCCTGGTACATACAGTGCCAACAAAAATGTTTACATGCACGTACTTAATGCACTTTTATATTTCAAACAGGAACTACCATGGCAACAAACGGGCAGCCTGCAACGAATAGATTGATTAAATGTAGAGATGCTTTAGCTGAAAGGTGTAGATATTCATGTGAGTGTGGATTGTCTGTATGCATTACATTATTTTTTACAATAATGTTTGGCTTGGCTACCTATTGGTTTATAGCGTTCATCTCTATCGAGATGAACGAGGGGGGAGGGAATAACGGGAATAATGGAACAAATCAAACTACAACTGCAAATACTAAAGAAGGTGAATTTTTGGTGTGGGACGGATCTAAACTTGTATGGGGATATAACACGAAACCACCCAATGCAGCTACCTCGCCAAATGAAAGAATGCAGGATAAAATGCAGGATAGCACAACTTCCCCACCAAATGTCTCCGATTACAATGCCCACAGTTTAAATGATCGCAACCCTTCTGTTATATCATGGCTCTACAACACCCCCACCAGCGTGCCTGCACATGCAACCACCCCCACAACAGAGAACACACTACCTGACAGAATAAAGAAAGAGAATGAACAGATGGCAGTGAGATACACAGCATTATATGATGAATGGGAAAAGGGGGGCGGAGGGAAGAAAGGGGGGTCTAGACTGTTCCTCGCCCGTGATGCCGGGAGATATCTTAGAAATAATAGGAGGAAAAGGGAGGTGGGAAGGAGAAAATACGACGAGTATTACGGGTTGGGACTGGACAAAATGGAAGACCCACGACACCCCCACCAGACAAATAAATGGTATGCAGACATGAGTGCAACTGCAAAACAAACAACAAATGAGAGTTGCTATGTCTGCTCCCTTATTCCCCATGCTTCAGGTACACCCAAAGTATTGCTACCAAAAGAGTTGCCTATTGTGGATGCCCAATGTCTCCCTCATCTCACATTGTGCAGAATTAAGAACACCTTCCAGGCACATGAGGTAACTTTTAAAATGCTGCAAAACGAGAAGACCTGTTACCCGAAAGCGGAAGTAGTGATATGTTTGGAAGAACCATTTTTTATAATAAAAGGGACATTATTCTCGGAAAATAAGTGGAAAGATGAAGAAATAATGTGCAAAGCTGAGGCGCTGCGAGGTGTGGCACCAGAGAAACTGCAGTGGATAGAAAAAACATGTACACCAGTATGGAAAGAGCACATCTCAAAATTGACCTGGGTGACTGCCATTGAAAAGCCTTTCAAACTACAGAAAGAAATAGACTATGAACTGTGTTTCCAGGGAGACGGGAAAACTATCATGGGGGTAAACAAAAACTGCAACAAGACCCTCATAATCCCGGATATGAGAAAAGGGACAGCGGCCCTCATGGACACTTATTGGGTATGTGGCAACCAGGCATACCTGCACCTCCCACAATCCTGGAGTGGCATCTTCTCATTGGCCACCCTACATTCTGCACTAATGGTGATACCAGAGAGCCACATTGGTGGGAGCAAGAAAATGTGTGAGATTCCTCAGAAGAATGAAGCCCAACCAACTGCAGAATCACAATTATATGTCCTGTCTTCCGGCAATAAGGGGGAGATGCTGTCTCGGAGCAGACGATCGTCGAACTACATATCAAAAGCATCCTCAGAACTACTGGCACAGATCCCAGACAGATATCGATTGTTCAGCTCTGCAGAGACTTTCTTCGCCTCACTCATCCCCAGCATCCAGGCACGGGCAAATGCAAAATCGCTCCAAATCACACACTGGGAGCTGATCCAGTTGGCAAATGACACTGAAGAAGGAATTAACGTAATAGAAGTGGAGCTGAGAGCACAGCGGCTAATGACCATGCAAAATAGGTATGTCTTAGAACTATTAACAGCGATGGATGGAGGTGTTTGCCAAAAAATTGGAAGTGCCTGCTGCACTTTCGTACCTTCTGAAGATGCAGATAATGGCACCTTATCCCACGTGATCGAAGCCGTACATAACCTAAGAGAGAGGATGAAAACGGAAGGTGGGGCCGAAGCAAGCACATGGTTCGACAACCTCTTCTCCTGGGTCCCGTCATGGTTGGGAATGACTATCAAATTGCTGATGCCCACGGTGGTGCTCTTCCTTTTTATTTTTTTGTATGTGCCAGGTGGGTCTTCGATGTTGTGCAAACGCAGTACCAAATGGTGAGATGATGATGGTGACAATGGGCAACACTCGCGGTACAATACAAAATATGCAGGAGGTGGAGGTGCAAACAGGAGAAGAAAACACACCAAAATTCCAGATGGTGCCCATATACCACAGTGGGGATGTAGTAGACAGACTATGGCACACTACAATTAAAGAGCCCCATGAACTTGAGTGGTATAAGGAGGTGTGGGTGGATCTGGAAGGGGACGGGGATTGTATATATATGACCTGTACACCAGACGAGTATGCTAGAAGGGGGGAAAGCCTGCGAGGGGTATGTAGGGCATGGATGCCCATAAAAGGCACCCCGCATGGGATGAGGCTGTAGCTGAAGAAGAGGAACGCAAGAGGTTGAGGCAGTTACAGTATTTGTTACTTAAGTAACGAAAGGGGGGAAATGCATGGGAGGATAGGTCCAAGAGACCCCCCACCCCTGCAGCCCCCCCCCTTGTGGAGTCCATGGCTCGTCGGGGGTTCCCCTGCCACCAGGGCCCAGGTGGCGGGTGGACCGCTGGCTGAAACATTGACCAAACGTGCTGTATTAAGCTAGGCCCTGGAAACCATTTTGTGAAACCAGAATGACATGAGCCCCTGTGCGCCGCAGCACGGCCCCCACCCTTGGAGAGTTCTCACTTGCCCCTGCGGCCGCAGCTCCCTGGCAGATCCGCTGAGAGCCCGTTCCCACGAACAGACGGACATGAGCTAGTGCTAGAAACAAACACTGTAACATTCACTTTCCGCAGTGTATCACTGTCCACAGTATGACCGAAAAGAACTGTAAAATGGTCCCCCGACAAAAGTAGAGACCCTAAATACCAATATGCAAACTGCCTGTGATAAAACCCTTTTCTCCACGACCTTTTGATAAAATATGTAAACTCCATGAAGATGGCAGAATGTGTGTTCATGTGGCATTCTGGTTGAAATACCCATATCCCCGTAGCTATGCGCAAATGGTAGAAGTGTCCCGGGTTTTATGTTATATGTTTTGAAGAATGTACTCCAAGACCCTATGCCATAACTGAACTAATGCTGCTAGAGTGCAACGGAAAACAAGTGCAACCGCATTGGGAGCTCATGTAAATTGTGTAAGAAAACGCATAGGATGTATTCGAATGTTCAAGCTCACCATGTGTCACTGCCATCAGTCTCATTGGCCAGTTGTTCCTGCGTGCTCCACCAACCTTAATACTACCTCGCTTATCGTGCATGCATAGAGTGTAACAAAATGTTGTGGTTGTTAAATACTTAACATATAGTTAACAATAGCAACATTGGTATAGGTAACACATTTGAAATGGCCATGTAAAGGCACTAACAATGTAGACATGTAAGCTTTGAAGAAAAAGCTCAATGAGTATTGTACAGTATATGAATTATTATGTCTTTTTGTATAACCTGCAAACACACGAGGAAAATACCATTGTGGGCATATCCAAGGCCACTTCCCCTCCCTCCCCAGTGAAGCCTCCCAGATGAAAGGCAGAGAGGCCCGGGCTGCTCTGCCTCACCTCTCCCAATTCGGCTGGAGCCGCTTCAAGCATTCACGTTCCCCCACAGCTCCCATGGCCACGACCAGCCACCTGAATTATTTACAACCCAGCAGTAAACCCCGGCCATAAACGCAGGCCAAAAGGTGCCCTTTCTTAGGCTCCACGACCCACAAGCTCACCCCAGGTTAATGGCCCCTGTAAAATTAGGACACCCAATATTATAGCAACACTGTAGGAACCCATTCATAATGACTTCTAACGAGACACGAAAACTTGGACAGCTCACCCCTTGCCCTGAGACCCAACCTCGTGGCCTAAGATACCCGGCCAACCGGATAATGGTAACCATGTATTGATGTATCACCAAAGGACCTCACTCTAGGTGCATTCCTCCTGTGTTGCATTAACCTGGGGAATAACCTATTGTAAGATTTACAGGGAAAGATAATATTGCAGTATCGAATGAATGGGGTGTGCGTGGCCCTTAGGGCAGAAAGCCAAGGAAGACTTTCATCAATGACAGTGGCCACGCCTGGAACAACAGCACCGCCCGGATGAGCCCAGCTGACCTGCCCGGCCCACGTTGGCAACCAGTGACGTCCACCAACCACGGCGCACCACATCACCACATCACAGCTGCACCTATAGTTAGTCGTCGCCATCCAATCCCAATGAACATGTGCCCCCTATAGTGTGTAGGTTCTTATGACGCATTTTGTAAATATATACGCCTGTCTTTGCTAGTGTCAGACAGAGCGCTCTCGGAGTTTGCAGGGTCCTTTGCATGCCCTATTTTGACTTATATAAACTCCCAGTAAGCTCACCCGCACTTGGCCTTAGCCTTATTCCCTTCTTGGGAGAGTCCATTATTGCCTCTCATTGCGGGGAGGGTCGTGCTATCTGGGGACGCTCGCCTTCAGTAGCTACAGGTTTGGTGGATACATTACCAGAAGTTGGGAAATTTTGGTGTCAAGTTTGAAGGGATTGTGGTCCCAGTGTTTACCGTTTTGCGACTTAGTTTAATTAGATAAGGAATTTCATCTATGTTGATAATGTTATAGTCGGGAACACGTAACCCAGCAATTGTGCACGCACGTGCTGCGTTATTTTCATCACACTTTTGTATCTTGCTCACCCCAACATGTCTGTGCAAGTTGATGTTGTTTTGGGGTGACACAACAGTTACATTGTAATTAAACTTCCACTAGAGCGTGGTTTCTTTCTTCCACACTTCCAGGATGGTCTTGGGTTATCTCCGGTAATACTTGTTTAGGACTGTTCCTTCTCAAGGGGTTTGACCGTGATTAAGTTGTGGGTTTAGTATGGACTAATTTGGGGGGCTGGTTCCCGCATTGTGAGGGTGAGTGGTAATGGCCTGCCACAGCTCAGATGGTTATGGATTGACTCATATTGAAGGACCATTGATTTTGTAGTGAGAAGTACAATTGTTGTACTTAATGAATTTCATGCATTATTATTTAATTATTTTGATGCACTATACTGGATGAATCTTATGCAAGTTCACATGTTTACATGGTTATGATTTACTCTTTCAAATGTTAAAGGGGGAAGATGTGTTGGGTTCCATGTAAATAAAATGCAGGTGAGCTTAGTTCCATATGGAATGTTCATGTAGAATATTTATTGATGTTTAGAGGGAACGTTCTTTTTGAATCAGTTGGGGGCTTGCTTTTGTTTGCTACCAGACCGGTGGATGCTTTCTCCCTGTTTTAATACTTATCATCTATACCTGCACCGCTATACCTCCATCCTGATAACTTATTAAATAAAGCGTACATCTGAACTACGGACCGCGTGTCTCATCTTTATTATTCATGATGTACAACTTAACACTATAGAATAAACACTATTACTGTCATGGCTAGAAACAGACTTTTTTCTGTTGATGACATGGCTCCTGAACTCATGTTGACATCGGCACCCCCAAATGCATGTACACATGGGCAGGTTTGCTGGATGTTACCGAGTTAAAGCTCGAATATGTATAGGTCATTTTACAGGCGTTCATCTGGCCCTTGTCTTGACCCTAACTGACACCACATTCATCAGTTACAATGTCACTAATGCTTCATTATAGGTTCCTTGCTGGCTCCTGATAGAGAGGGCGGGTGCCCTTGTGTACAAACACACTTTCATCACCACTCCTGTTTGTTCTTTAGACTCTCGAGATGGCTCTTCTGGAAGATGAGCCTCTCGGAGAAATAGGGACTGCTACAAGAACCAGCATCTTGATGTGAAGTGAGGAGCTGGCAATATTGAAAACAAGCACTGGAAATAGGCACTGCCATAATGGCCACAAGATGGCAAAAGCTGGCAAATTAGCACCTGGGGACATTATGGCACTGCCCTGCAAATGGCTACACTAGAACCAAAATTGTTGGCTTTACGAATCCCTTTTTTTATAAGGAATTTAGAACAAGGGACAGATGCGAGAACTATATGTCAATTATGAGCCTGTGACTGTGGCACACTTGGTAAAGACATGGTTTTTCAAGCAGAGGCTGATTTACAGCTGCATTTAAGCCAATACCTTTCAGAAGACTGCTTAGAAATAACAATGAGTCCACTGTAAAAGCATAGAGCTAGCCAAAAGAGATTCCAGGGGTCTGTGTTCTGGATGAGGAGAGGTAGGTAGTGGATGGGAATGTCCATAGGGACTAGTATGGCCATGGGCAGTCAGTTGGGTAAACAATCAAAGCAACATCGACAATGTGTTTGCCCTCACATCCCATCTCTTGCATCTTAACTTCCCATGCAAATAGTTTTGGCTTTGAAGCAGGACATACTGCGCCTCTTAATTGCCAAAACTAAGAACCCCACTTTTATTATACTATGTTGTTTCTCAGACCATAGAAGGACCTATGTTGCTGATTAGCAGGAGATAAATATTCAAGAACACTTCCAACAAACCTAAATGTATGTTAAAACATATTGGAAACCCAGTGGATGATAAGATCACACACATCTGGCCAACACAGGCCTTGCAGTTTGGTGGGGCAAGGAAGGCACTCATAATACCCCCTTCTCTGGACCAGGTCATTTTCCAGTTGCCAGGTGGTATCTCACATACAGACTTTAATTGAGAATCCACACTTTTAGATGGTCTTCCATTTGGTTTCGTCTCGTAGTACTGAACCTATAACAACAGCCATTTTCAATAAGATGAGGAAAGAGGTTGATGGGGGCCTGGCCGGGGCCTTGATTTTTCTTGAGCCGTGGCAGCATTGGACACGGTTGATAATCAAACCCTCTGCTCTAGTTTAGAAAGCCAGTGTATTCTTGTCATGGTTCTCAAGTGGATCCATTCCTTTCTTTCAGGCTGCTCACAATCAGTACAATTGAGTTCCTTTTCTTCAAATCCAATACCACTGAAATGCTGTATATACCGGAGGGCTCCAGTTCAATCTTTAAGTGCATCCTTTGATAGTTATCACTCCCCCACATCAGCCGCTAACCAGACTCAAAGCGCTCTCCTAAGATCTCCTACGACCTTACATTACACACAAATCTCCCCATCAAAGGCCTAGCCGTTAGCACATCAAGACTAACCGAGCCATGACTAAAGTCTACTCTTTATCCCTGAGGCACTCTCCCACATCAGTGGCTAACCAGACCCAAACCACTGTAGTGTATCAGGTCTGTGGATCTTCCCAATTTTCTTCCGCCAAACCTGTAGAAAGCAAATTGGCACCCATTCACTGGGTTCTTCTGACCTGCACTCATCAACACCACAAGTTTCACACCTGCCTTCCTCTCCGACCCACTAATGAACCCCAGCACCATTTTCTCTTAAAGAGCCAAGTTCAGCAAGGCCACCAATCAATAGTGGCAGACATGCGCTATACAAGACCACGTACATTACATATTATGACAAAATGGACAGTTTTTTAACTATGCCGACATTAGTGATTGTACATTGGCAAGAATTAAAGACTGCCTGATGTTCATCAAAGAATTGATGGTTACAAACTATTTGAAAATAAACCTGAATAAAACTGAGGCTCTAGCAGGGAATGTTTCCCTTAATCTGTGGAAAACTGCCTTTTGGCATAGCACTTTTGGTCTGTGACAAAATCCCAAGGCTGCGGTCAAATATCTTGGCAAAATCTTGGACAACGTCCTGACCCTAAAAAATCCTGTTGCTGCTCTAATAAAAGCACACTTTTTTCATCTCTTGAGAATGAAATGTCTGCTTCTACTGTTAACCTTCCCACATCAGGTCATGGTAATGAATGTTCTTGCCTGGATTTTAATAACAGCTGGGTTCGTCCTCTACTTTGATTCTATGGCTACAAAGAGTCAAAATTGCGGCAGACTAAAGACATCTGAACATACTTGAAATAAAAGTTATTCGCTCACATGATCCTGCGTTGGACTCCTCAATATTGTCAACAAGGATGGTATCAATTTAGTGAATAACTTTTATTAAGTTATTGGCAACGAGGAGTACTGCTGGTGCCTGGGCTGCAGAAGATAACGGCAGCGGCGTGTTGGACCCATGATTTTCTGAGAATTTGGGGAGTGGACAGCCAATCCAGAGGTACCGCTGGAAAGAGCAGGCCAAGAGACCAGCCTTGAAGGTGAGGAGCCGTGGCTACGTGGTTGATGTGGGAGCTGGCTAGACTGCCGCTTGATGCAGCTAGTGGGAGAGTGACGGAGAGTGATAATGCGGGCCAAGCTTACAATCCCTGTGAGGGTTTCATTTTGTACAGCATAGGCTTCAAAGGCTATTGCAATGAAGGAACATGCAGATGTCATTGCACTATTACTGCTCAATAAAAAGATTAGGCAGTGATCTATATAGCAAAGTGTAAAGAAATAAAGAAGACAAACACATGGTCTGCCCTGAAAATAGTGGATATCACCTCCTCACAGTTGAAGTAGTGCACTCTGGAACACTTATTTTAGTTTTCTCAGCATTGTTCACTACTTTTAAAAAGAACTGTTGGTCATGGCAAATATACCTGGTTCAGCGTTTTTTCTGCCTCAAGGTTGCGGTGAGCCAGTTATTAGATGGGAAGAGTGGAAAGAGGATGTTTTCAAATGTATTCTTTCAGTCTATGGTCCAAACTATTCTATGGATAGGAAAGATGCCCTTCTCTTCCATTGTCTTGGTCATGGAGGTTAAGCGTTGTTCAAAAAGATCCCTGAACCAACAGTAGAAGAAGGGGTAACCTTGAGCTCTGTTGATCTAAGTCTATTAAAACTGGCTAAGCACTATGAAATAAAGGAGAAAAAGATACTTGCAGGAACCACTTTGCCACCAGAGAACGAAAGAAAGGGAAACCATTCAAGAATTTCTTACAGCATTGCGAGGCTTGGCTGTCAAGGGCAAGTTTAAATCGTGTTTTAGGGAAGAACAACTAACAGAAAAATTAATGATAAAATGTGCCGAAGACAAGGTGAGTGAGGAATTTTGGAAAGAAAAGGATCCAAACCTAGACAGGGCTGGGGAGATAGCCAAGAATCTTGAACATACGCCAACATGCATTAAAGAGTTGGCCAAAGATGGCAGAGCAGATGCAGCTGCGGACAATTCAAGGAAAGGTCTTGAACAGACTGAAACCAGCATGGTGAGGAAGGAAAAGACATTCAACAGAGCGTCTGGAAAAAGAGATACCTATGTTACCCAAAGTGCGCAGAGTCAAAGGCATTACAGAGATAGCATCATCGGAAAACAAAGCAGAGGTACTGTCCTTCCTTGGGATGATTAAATATTACAACAAAGAAAGATTTCCTAATTAGGAAATCTGCGACCCCTGCACACTTTCAATCTGGCCAAGAATTATTAAACATTATGCAAAATGTTTTAAAGGTTTGTCCAGAAGGCTCATGCGAAAGGGGGTGAGATTCCGTGGAATAAGGGTGAAGAGGAGTGTGTGAGAATCAAGAAGGATATCACTGAGTCACCAGTGCTACAAGGTTTTAAGGAAAATACACGCATGATAGTATACACTGATGCCTCACAATTTCGGCTGGGAGGAGTGCTCTTGCAGGAGAATGGAGCAGGGTTGCATACCATAGCATATGCCCCGAGCCGCTGAAAGAAGTAGAAAGACAGTATTCAATTACAATTATAGAGCAAGAGGCACTGGCGGTGCTGTGGGCAGTAACACAATTCAGGGTATACTTGTAAAACAGGGAGTTTACTGATTGCACCAACCACAAAACCTTAGTTGCAATATTTAACAGAAAGGGTTTAGATGGTGTTTCTAGGTGGATCTCTAAGTAGATTAAAAGGTTGCAAGGATTAGATTTCATTGTGGAGCATGGACATGGTAAGGATAATGTGCTGGTGGATGCGTTATCCAGACGCCCACTGTTGGAGGATGATGAGTTTGATATCCAGGGAGATGAAGTTGACAAGGACATTTTTATTGTGGAAGAGTTTTTAGAGGAGAAGGAATGGCTAGACGCTGATCAGGATCATGGTTTGTACCAAGAAGTGAGTAGGATGATACAAGAGGTGTGGAATTGTAGTGTTGATGAAAGGTGGAGTGATAAGCTCAAACAGTATAAGAAAGTCAAAGATGAATTGTGTGTGGTTGATGGACTGCTGTGTAGAGGCCAAAGATTATTGGCACCAACAAGTATGCATGAACATGTTGTCGATTTAGGGCATAAGGCACATATGGCAATTGGTAGAACCAAGCCCTTCATAAGAATGGATTTTTGGTGGCCGGGAATGGACACATTTATTGCATTAAGGATAAAAGAGTGTGAACAGTGTAAGAATAGCGATAAAGTGTTGGAGATGAGAACTCCCCCATGGTGATATAGAGGAGCAGCTGCATGCCTCTGCAGGAAACCCTGCCACCTACCTCCCATATGTTGGAGACCTGAAATTGTGCTGTGTTTGACACCAGCAGTTGTGCCAATACCGCAGCGTGTGTTAGAAAGAAGATACCCATTGAGACAAATGTACCGAATGTATCCCCGAAGGAATGACAACCTAAGCGAGGAACTCCCTGAAGGAATATGAAAAAGAGCAAAGAAAGAAGCTAGTGATGTCACAAGAGACATATACGGTGTCCTGAGATACTGGCTGGAGAGGATGTATGGATCCCACAGAAACTAATCACGAAGTGAAGAATCAAGTGCACTTTTAAATACGAAAAAGAAGATTACACGTGCACAAAGTGCTGCAGAGAACCAACTGTTCAATAATTGTACAGACGCTGAAACGTAAGTAGACTAAGACATCATAGAAGCTGGCTATATGTAGTGAATAGAATGCAGGCCAAGCTGCCATTGTATAGAAGCTGGGCATCAGTATCATGAATTAAGTAAGACAGGACTCATGAAGAGGAAAGGGAAAACCGTGTCGCAGCAAGAATAAGCTGAATCACGGAGCTGCATGGTGAGGTTGTCTTTCCTGGAGTCAAGACCGTAGCAGCCAAGGTCAGCTATATATTCTGGAAAGGAGGAAACGTGCGAAGGATGAATCATCCCTTGTTAAGGTGCAAACAAATAACACCAAGAGTGCCAGGTTTAATTCATTTAAGGCATTTAAAACCTGCAAAATTGACCAAATCGTGGTCTCTTGTCACATGAGCCAAGAATAAAAATAGAGTTCGGACTTGGAGTCCCAGAACACGATAGTGAGTGCTCACACTCCCATGTATTCTGGAGACAAGGATACTTTTGCAAGGCCAAGTTCAAAGACAATCTTCGTGGCTGAAGGCATGGGTGATGAGAGATGCTGGGCTAATTAGGTGGGGAGGTAGTGTCATGCCCCATCTCCTTGCACCTGAGTCTGGGCTTACATGCTACTAAGTGAACCGAATGTTCCAGACATGGCACAAGCGCGCCAACCAATTATAATGGTCCATATAACAAAGGACCTTGTAGTTTGAAAACCAATGGGAAACCTTGTATCAAATATTTCTGAATATGTCATGATTTAGAGGTAGGCATATGTTTACCTGACATTGTGCAGCCAATCACAATCCTAGTACCTGTAGAAAATATACTTAGATGGTCCCCTTAAGCCAATAACTATCCTCAGTAGGTTTTTCATTATTTGCCACATAGTATGACATCACTTCTGATGTATTTTTGATATATAAACTATGTTTTGTGAAAAGACTTTGTCATCTTCCTGAGTTGGTTTGGTTATTTGGACTCAAAGTTATTCTGTGTGATCCCATCCATTACATGCATGTTCCTAAAGGGCCCTAGTCTCAGTGATACGTCAAGCACCCAGAGTCCCCTGGGATACCAATGGAATAGATTTGTTGGGACCATTGAACTTTCGAGAGGTCCATGACTCATGTGGTTGTAGTCATAGATTTGCTTACCAAGTAGCCAAAATTGGGAGTAATTAAGGATATCACATCAAAGTGATCAGGTTTCTAGAGAGTATCGTTTGGAGGGAAGCTTGCCCAGGAGTGTTGATCAGTGACAATGGTTCCTAGTTTATCTCCGAAAAGTTTCAAGATTGGGCAGTGGAGAATGGTATTAAGCAGAAGGGAACAGCACTGTACCACCTACAGAGTAATGAAGTAGTTGAGCATTTTAACAGGACGCTCATGGAAGGGATTTTCATGTTGATGCAGGCTGGTGGAGACTGGCAGAAGGAACTGCTTTGGAGAGTGTTCCAATACAGGAGTGCTCCCCATCCAGTGAGTGGTGTCAGTCCATTTGAGCAATGCGAGGCCGAAAACACAACACTTTATTCGTGCCAGTTTGGATGGGTCACTCCAAAATAGTAGACATTGATGTCAAAGTTGTACAAGAGAGGGTGAAGCTGAAGGGTGAGGAATAAACAGATGGTATGATAAAAAGCATGGATGTAAATCAGTGAATGTGAGGAGAGGTGATGAGGTTAAAATTAAGCTTCCCACATGGACCAGAAAAGCATATCCCAAATATTCTTGTGACAAAACTGTCTGGGAGGAGTTTGGGAATGCAGTGCAGTTGGAAGGAGGTGATGTGTGGAATAAGGAGCGAGTAGTCAAGAGATCAGTTTGCTCTTCTTAGAGACACTACAGACTCCACAAGCTCCTTCCATTGCCTCATCACTGTCCTGTTAGTGCATGGCTGTTAGATCACAAGTTCAGTGTAATCACTTCTTTGTTATTTAATTTGCAGAACTCTTCTTTTTATTTGTTTGGAAGGGGGTGTATTATGTATTGTACATAGTTTGTGTAATGCAAAATACAGTATAAAGATTAATAGTAACATGTAACACTCCCAATGGAATCAGAAGCTATGACATCAGTGAGAACCCCTGCAAGATGGTGGAATGTTATGATTAGAACAGTTAGTCCGTTCAGAGCTGATCACGGGAGGAGTGTGGCTGCAGCCCAATTAATGTGAACGTAATAAATGTTATTCACTCAGATGATCCCTCGTTGCACTCCTCAATAGAATACCCCTGTGGTAACCTTGTGTGTTCAAATCGGATGCCACGATACGTGAATGCAGTGAGATATCTAGAGTCGTGATGCAATCGGATGGAGAAGATAGCATTTTTCAAATCAATCACTGTGAAAGGTATTGCATTTGCTGGAATATTACATACTACTGTAGCTGGATTTGTCACAAGTGGGAACTTGGCGTCCAGCACATTATTCAGGGGGCAGAGGTCCTGTATAAATATCTAGGCCCCTCCCTTTGCTTTCTTTATCGGATATATGGCCGGATTGCATGGGGAGGTTGATATCTGTATTATGCGCTGATGCCATAACGTGAGGCGTGTGTCATAAATGCCCTCATCTGCCTCACAGGAAAGTGGGTATTGTTTCACTCGGCAGCAATGCCCCCTCTTTTAATTTTATGTGGACCGCCCATGCTCCTTTGTGTGGGCACAGTCTGCTTGTATCAAGTAAGGGCCGGTGTCTGTTTACTGAGTTCCGATGAGTGTGCCCCTTCTCTGAGCTGTTTGAGGCTCACTTTGACTTATGGTACATAATCTCCCATTTCTAATGGGAAAACAAAGTTACAATCATATTTTTTTGCATTACTTGTTTTTATATGGCTTTCAGAGATAATATTGTCGGTTGGCTTTTTGTGATTTATGTCCTAAATTGCAAATCAGCTCTACAAAACAGAGAAATGTTTTTATTTTTGAAACTCAACTATTTACCTCCTGCTGAACCTGTTTAACTCATATAATATACCTGTACCTTACCTTCCAAAAATGATAATACTCAGAAGTCATTTAGTGAACAATGGGCCTCATTGTAACTCTGCTGGTATCCTGTTGGTAAACCCACCAGGATACTGGCAGAGGCTGTTACCGTTTCTGGCCCTCGGTCCGGCGGCATCACGAGTGCCAAAGCGACGGTGAAATCCTCATTCATGGAGTCATAAGGCATTTTTTGCTGGTAGGGTGGCTGCCTTACCTCCAGTTTTTAGCTGGAAGTAACTCAGGTGCCCCACCAGCAAACCCGAAGACAGCCGATCCGGTAAAGTGCCTGTATTTGTGAATACTGGCACTTTAATAGCGGACCGGCCAACTCAGAATGAGACCCAATGTATGCTACCCAAAAAAGTCTCACTTGTGATTTACAAATGTGCGACTCTTTTTTGAAGGATTGTCAGCATGGCCCAGTTTTTATTTTGCTGCCTGGGCTTATGTGTTATCTCAAGCCAACCGTGTTCATTCTGCTTGGTGGATCCTTATCATATCATGATATCACCCAGAGTATACCAAGGCAGCACCCCAACCAAAATATGGTTGATAACTGAACTAGTTTGTTGTCTACTTTGGTAATTATTCGTTATTTTGTTTATGAGAATCATGTCTAAGGATGACATTTTCTGTGATGCCATCATGGTGTAAGTTCATGTGAGATGTTATCTGAGTCAAAAAGGTATTTCATCAATTTGTGAGATCATAGTACTAAAATAATTCTGAATCCACCACAAATATGCCAAAATAAGATGTTTTCCAAAGGAATGATCTTACAGTTTTTTCAATTTTCTTACAAAGTAAGGGGATTGAGGAATTCACAGTGATTGACAGATGTCCAGTTATCTTTAGTCCAGTGGTTTGAACATCTGTATCTTCTCCACAGCTCCCCCCAGAGTTTGGCTTTCTTCGTCTTCTTCTGATGAGAAACACCATCCAGTGCAGGTGATGTGTGTAGCAAGCAAGTTCTATCCATCCTCCTTAAACCTCACAATGAGCACAACATGTGGAGAATCCCAATTTTTTGAAAACAATACAAAGCTGATAAAGAATCCCGATGGCACCTACAACACAACGGGCAGAGCACTAGTCAACACCACAGGCTGCGTCAATGGGACGGAGGTGATCTGCTCTGCAAAGCATGCAACAGGAGAGTGGAGCAGGACCATCCGGATGTCAGATGCGATGTATGAAGGTATTGTCACATATGAGGAGTGTTTTTTTTCTCCCATGTAAAATGGCAAAAAAGTGTTATCTAGTATCCTGTTGGCCAACTCGCCCCAGTTCCTCACGATTTTGTAGATGTTATTTGTGATGTAATGTAGCTCTAAGGGTAGGTTTTATCCCAGCACTACAAAGCTCCATGTCCTCCTACTCACTCAAGCAGCCCCAAGCAGATCATGATTTAGGGGTGACACTGTTTAGGTTTTGCTGTGGTTGCTTTTTCGTGGGTGCTCTGATGCAGAGTTCTCATGTATTACCTACAAATGGAACATACATAAATGAATACATGCAAGCTAATTTACGAATTAGACTATTTAATTGAGTTGCAGTTGGACTATTCCTTTTGAGGGCCATGTGTTATTTGGAAATGTCACCTCTCACAAAGGAAGAATGAGGGGATTATCAGACTTGGCTGGCTTAGCCAAGCAATCCCTAACTGAGGATGACACAGGTTTAGCTATTCCAGAATCTAGTCACTTGTTGGTGCCTCATGGTATTCTGTAACAGCAAATCCTCAGAGTAATATGAAAGAAACATATCATGAATCTTGTACCCTTTCACTACATTACGAGAGGTTGGTGAGACAATCCATCACTTGCACTCTGGATCCTCAACACCGCATGATCCTAGGAGGAGATCTTCATAAAATAGATTGTGGCAGTACAGGACTATGGGTCCTGAAGCCAGTTGGCTCTGTAGTTGTATATCTGGATTTTCCTCTCAACAGTGTATGAAGTAGTTTAAGAAAAACAGATCATTGAGAATGGTTTCTGTATTTTATCATTACATCTGCCTTCTATACCATTTTGAGTTTTGCGTTTGCATGGCTGTATATAGAAAATACGTTTTCTCATTTATTATTATGTATATGTTTTGTAAAGTATAACACTATGATCAAAACAGAGCGATTCCCAGTTTACAATACACCCATTTCACTCCTCTTTTCGTATTTTATGTACAATTCATCTCATATAAATATACACATGGAGAAGTCCATGTTAGTGTTTACATATTGATATAAACACAATTGCCACATCATATTTAAAGTGCATTACATTACATATGTGCTAAATTCAAAACATATAAAAGCTAAAAATGCTCATCATCCCACAATGTTTCACCTAAAGCTGGATAAGGGTCAATTTAATCTAAATGCCTGATTTACTAGACTATTATAGTGGTGTACATATGGCACCACTAATATTCTTGACTTGTCGTCGATACATCTGTGTTTTGGCCTCTGGAGCAATTGGCAAGTACTCTAGTTGGAGTGGCCTTCCTCAGGACAAAAGAGGTGAATCCCTCTAATGAGGGTTCCTGTGTTTATGTTCTCTGCTCTAAATATAAACATCGAATGGTGATTAGGAACGCATGCATGACTGGATTTATTTATTTGTCAATGAATGTAAGAACATTTCTTTTTGAGCCCACAATGGGATATGTACCATGCATTTCCTTACAATAGCATGCATGACTGGTTTGGTTTGAAATGAAATGTAACCTATAAGGTCTATCTCTAATTTAGTTATTATGTAAAATTATTTCCTGGGGGCACTGTGAAGTTACCTGCCGTGGCTCCTCTTCCTCAGTTGAGGGCTCTTGCAGTATGTTTTTGTGACTCCCACGCGATATATCTGTTAGGTATCAAAATATTTTTTCTAAGTAACCTCCAATGGGTATTTTCTACATAGGTAGCTATTAATGGCTATGTTTGAAACACTAGTGAAGCTTACCATGTGTTATATATTTTAGGTGTCTGATCTAGTCCCACAATCCTTAGTTTTGTCACACAGGCTGAAAAGACATTAAGGAATACCACAGGCTAAGCGTGTTGATGTATCTTTTGGTCCAAAAGCAGTGCCACCGTGTGTTCATGTTATTTCATGTTACCGTGGCCGTGGGAAGCTGAGAGGAAGGTGCGGCTGCCACAACCGAAATAAGGTAAGTGGGGGGGTTAATAAAGAAAATAAAAATGGGGATGAGGGTGTGGGGAAGATGGTGGCAGGTGAGCCGGCCGTCAGGCAGTTTGGAATGTGGGCTTCCACCAGTGGGTCAGGCCTGTTTTCCTAGCCACCTGATTGGCTAACTTCCCCTCCCAGGGTGCTCATTTAACTTAAGAACTAAATTAGTGACAGACCTTACAGGTTACATTTCGTTTCGTTACAGAAACCTACCCAAGACGAATACAGACATTTTGCTGCTAAACCAGTCGTGCATGCTATCGTAAGGAAATTCTAGCAGGATAGTGTACTAGAAAACCGGTGTTGGTTTGGAACACAAAGTATAAAGACTCAGAAGATACGTCCCAGTTGCGTGACCTGTGATGGGTGCACTGTGTGGTCCAACAACTGCGCCTAGACCGAGCACACATGCCTGGTGAAAAGCCATCCTAACAAACAGAGAGGAAATATGTGTTAAACTGGCAAGAAGCTATTTGGAAACAATTTGTGCTTTGTAAACTTGGTGAAACCCATGAACTGTGTGTTATCAACCTTGGAAACAACCAGAAGGGTTGGAATGCACCCTTTACTCGTTGAGGAAAATAGAACTTTCTTTTGGAACATTAAAGTTTGTATGGGGCTGGACCCCTCATTTTGGCTACCAGAACTGTGTGCATCTAGGTGAAGGGATACCCCCTAACGCTGTTTACAGAGCTGGAAGAAGGTACCTTTGTTTATGACACTCCTTATTTGACGTTTGCATCCTTACTCTTTACAAATCTTGGATGTAAGGGCAATTATAGGTTTTTGACACAGAGAGACATTTTGCTATGGACTTCCGGACACTGACAGCCATCAGTTTTAGTTAGATAGAGACAACCCACCTTAGCATAGGGCCAGTTAGGCTTTATACCAAACCAATTCAATTTAGATAAAAGTCAATAGCACAAAACATACCTTCCGTTGTCTGTGTCTATTTCATGATGCCTTCACAATATCCCCAACAATTCGGAGGAGCCACCTCTGTGGACAGCGAAGGCCGGGGAAGCCACCGCCCTCCAAAGGAGCGATCAGTGGGAAGGCAAGTGTCCTTCGGCTTGGGTGCTCCTTCGCCCTGTCTGTGTGCACTGTTTTGGGTGACAACGCAGAGTAAAGGACCCAGCGCTGTTGGGCACATGTGGAATGAGGTGAGCGTTGCCTGGCAATCAAGGACACCATCCAATGGTGCGCCATGTGCGCAGGCCACAAAAAAGGGAGAATAAAACAAAGTGACACGAGTTACTGGACAACAGATGATGCTCCATGAGTAAAACAAAGGAAATTACGAATAGTGTGACAAGTGAGCTCCCTACACCTTGAACCGGACTGTGTTGCACATTCACAGTGCACAGAGATAAGAGCATAATTACATGTGGACATTTTCACCTTGCTATCAAGTGCCTTTCAAGAATATGGAGAATAAAAAGAATAAAATAAAAAATACATTTTGGCAGGGAAGTGTCTGCAAGTGCACAGATACCTGTGTCAAGTCTCTTCCTGAGAGTACAGCCTGCAAAGACAGTAGTCTCCTTCTGGGGAACTGAAATTAGTGAATTGTACAAGAAATTTACAGTGTACTTCCTCCCACTTTCTTTCCTGAAGCTCAAGGGGAACCGCAGGTGCTAGGGAAGAGGTAGAGTAAAAGATTTGACCATTATGTGCGAGTAGTGAACGGACCAAACTACTCAGACAAGTGAAAATGCCACTTTTGATACATTGCCTTAGAAAATATCAGTTTAAGTCAAGAAGAATAAGATGATTTGACAGAGTATGAGAAATGTAGGAAGATTTTGGAAAATCATTTTAAGATGAAAATTAGGAGATGTACCATTTTGATAAGAGAGTGCAGGAGCAAGGCAAAACTGTCAAGTAACACATCACTGCACTCAGAGGACTTGCCATTGCATGTGGTAGTAAACTGGAGGAGCAACTCTGAGATCGATTCATGCTTAAATACATTGATGGAAAGGTACGAGAAGCATTATGGTTGAGGGAGATCCGTCCTTAGATGCTATGGTCAGAGTTGCCAAGGAAGTAGAACACACCAGTAAATGTGAAGAGGTGGAGAAGAGGTCATGTTCTGATGAAAATACAAGTGAGCCCTAATTCTCTTTGGAAGTACTAGCAGTGCATGCTAAGAAGCAGGGAAAAAAGAGGCAGTTTATGTGGAAGGAACCTTTCCACAAGGAGAAGAATGAAGGAGAGAAAAGGAAAATATGTGTTAGATGTGATAGCTAATTCTAGTTAGCCAACACTAATAAGTGTCCTGCGCTGGAGACGTTATGCACGAAGTGTGACCGGAAAGGTCATTTCACTAGTTGCTGCAGGAGCAGGATGGAGTCTACTGATTATCTGGATGAGTTATGTGAAGAACTGGATGAGTTTTCATACATGGTTGAGGAGATGGTTAATGTGATCAATGTGATCCAAGATGCTGATACTGATGCAGAAAAACCTATGGCACAAATAGTACTGCCAGGGATAGCAGAAGACATGGTGATTGACTCTGGTGCAAAATATATGCTCATGCCTGAGAATGTTCTTGACAGAAATCGGAGGGGTACCATGCCACTGAATGAAATAGACATAGATCCTGTGTAATATAGAGGTAAGTGTATTGAGCTTATGGGGTGGTTTTGGGCCACCATGGGATTCAAAGAACGTGCTGCTAATGGGAACGTGTATGTATCGAACAAATGATCCTTGCTTCTTTTAAGTTGGTCACACCAGAAAAGGCTGAATATCAAGTTAGAACATTCCCAATGCTGAAGAAGCATGTATTGCTATTGAAGGCCAGGGAAGTAGTGATGGCAAAGATGGCAGGGTGTCAGTCTTGAAAGGGGGATTTATAAGGCATTGAGTGTTCAGAGATGAGTTAGGTTGCCTTAAAAACCTTTCACACAAAATAAGGTTGAGGGAGAATGTGGTTCCGGTAGCTCACACGTTAAGGAACATTTTCATTGCTGTGAGAGAGGAAGTTAAGAAAGAATTGGCACTCATGGAAGAGCAAGGAAGAGCAAGGTGTTATAGAAAGAGTGGATTTGGCAGAATGGGTCTCGCCATTAGTTGTGGGGAGGAAACCTAATGATGAGTTTAGACTATGCATCAATTTGAGGGCCCTCAATAATGTGTAGTGCCTGATAAACATCATCAGAAATGCTTGGGACTATTGGGGAAGCAGTATGGTTTTCCACTTTGGACTTAAAATCGACCTAACATCAAATTAAACTACTCCCTACATCAAGATACCTCACTGCTTTCATCACAGCATAGGGTTTATTCCAATGTGTTTGGATACTTTTTGGTTTAGTTTCAGCGGCAGCTATTTTTCATCGCACCAACTCTTTCTTGATGAGAAAAGGAGCATCTGCCTCCTGGGTTGCAGAAGCAGGGTTTAACATGGTCTAGGCCTATTAAGGTGACAAAAGTTATGCAAGGAGTGTAAGGGTGTCGAGTAAGCAATATGACACAAAGGTGGCATGGGGTTGGTTATAGACTTTTATTTGTGTATAAAACGTCCCTCACTATCCCATTTTCTAAGAGGGGTTTCCCTGACTCAAAACTAATACTAAATGTCTGTCAAATCAAACACCACTGCCCTGGGTCACCACCTACCTCTATCCCCCACACTAGGACTAAAGGATAATTTAACAGAAAGTTGCTTCTCCAGGAGAATGTCTCCCTTCTCCTGATTCTTAGATAGTGTTCAAAAGAATGTGCTCTTGCAACAAAAATATGCCCGGGGAGTGACTCCCTTCCCCTGGCTTGGGGGTTTCATGCACACTTTATGCAATTCCAAATTTAGGAAAATGGCTCCCTTCTCCTGGTGTAGATAGATACAGTTTCAAATAAAACCAGGGGAATCCCTCCCTTGCCCTGACATCTCTACAACATTAATTTCGGTACCAGGAGAATGACTACCTTTTCCTGGTACTGCTCAGCATAGTTTACAACAAGACCAGGGGGATTGTGTCTTTAGAGTTTGTTCCAAGAGCTTTTGCCCCTTCTCTAAGAGAATGACTCCCTTCTCCTGGTTTCTCAAAAGTTCTTTCACACAGTCCTCAGCTTGATGTACACTTTGCCACTCAGTTCTGTTGTTAGCAAAGTCGCTAATCCTTCTTTGGTAATCACTGGGCTTAGTGCAACCACTGCGAGGTGGAAGTTCTGCTTGCTTACTCAGTACCCTTTTGGTGGGGTCCCAGACCCTACTCTGGTGGTCAGTGGCTTATTACTGTGACTCTGATGAGGAAGCTCTCCTCTGATGCTTGGTTTGTACTGGTTGGGGTCTCCAATCTGTCTCTGTTGATCAGTGGGCTTATTGTCACCACTATGATGAGGAGGTTCGGCTCAGATGCTTGGTTTATGCTGGTTTGGGTCTCCAGCCCTTCTCTGGTGTTCAGGGAGTTTATGGTCACCACTCTGATGAGGACGTTCTACTCGGATGCTGGGCTTATTTTCTTAGGGTCTCTGACCCTTCTCTGGTTACCACTGCAATGAGGAAGCTCTCCAAGGATACTTGGTTTGTGCTGACTATGGCCTCCGACCCGTCTCCGTTGGTCAGTGGGTTTATGGTCACCATTGCAATGAGGAAGTTCTCCTCGTATGCTGGGTATGTCAGTGTTAGGGTCCCCAACTGAGCTATCTTTCACACCCTTGTCTTCTGCGGGTCTCTCGCACCTCCCGTTACGTTCTAAGGGATTTCAGCATGCCACCAGGAATGCCGGGGACTGGGGTTCATTTCTTTGCTGCACCAGTCTACTCCCTTCAGTTTCCACAGCACTGCGGCAGCTCCGTGCACCGGTCTGCCGCTAGGCTCTTTGCTCCTGCTTCGAGCTCAGGTTTGCATCAGCTGGACCTATGAAGAACTTGTTCCTTGCCTTGCTGCCATCCTCCATTCTTATCTGACACTCCATTCTTCCCACAGCATTTGAAACTCATGCTGGTTTTTGTGACTGTTGCCTCTCATGGCTGGGTTTGACTGCTTGTTTAGTCCATCGTTCATACTTATACCATTTTGCCTATCTCGCCCTGGCGGATTGTAACAGTCCATTGTTCTAATCATTATGCCTCCACGGGATCACCTTGTACCAGTGCTAGCAAAGTCAGCGACCTTTATGTATCCTGTGCTCTTCTTCATCCTAGTACTTCTGGCTTAAGCATTATCCCATGTGTTACAGCAGTACATAGGTCGACTTTAAATAAAATGGTTCTGAACAGTGTGGAAGGCTAGGGAATGTTGGGGAGTGGCAATATTCAATGGCCCGCACTCCAGGTGATCGTCCTTGTCCCCAAAGGGGGAGTCCCTTCCCATGAGGTCCTCCAGCATTAAAACACCCCTAAGGGGACTATTGGGTAATGGTCTTACCTCCCTATCCTCATGGAAAAGGGCTCCCCCTTGGGGAGAAGTGACAACACCTTGTGAATCATCACAGGAGCTGTTAAGACTTCTGATGGTAGGGTGAGGAATATGAGTAGAGTGAGTAGATGCAGGAGGTCCCTGCCTTTGGGGAGCAAAATATGTGATGAGGAAGCTATAGGTATTGGTTGCATGTGTTACCAGGATGGCGTTAGAGGAAATGAAAGGGGATGATTGAATGGTAATACTTCCAGAAGTGAGGAGATCAGTAGGCTTAAAATGGAAACAAAGAGGCCTGTGTATCTGAAAGAATATGTTGATTGAGTCAAGAATTTAAAGTTCTGCGTTTCTCCATTTCGTTTGAGTGCATGCATTATTATTTAGTATTCCGCACTTCTCTAATTCTTGTTTGTGTGCATTGCAATGTTATTTCTTTTGCTTTTTCCTGTCTAGTTCTTCTAAAATCATGACATCTGTGTAACCCATTTGCGGTATTATGGTTGTATGACATAGCATGTTATAGCTTGCAATGTTGATATCTTTTATATATTGTAGTCAGTGAAAAAACATTGTTAAAGGATCTTATGATTAGGTTGCACTAATAAAAACCTAATCAAATTCAGTGAAAAAACTTTGTTAAAGGGATGTTATGGTTACAAGTAAAACCGAAAAACCATTGAAATTCACCAGTTATGGTATGCTAAGCAACCATAACCTGCGCCACCACTGTGTGCTGCTAAAACTAACACCAAGGACATCAAAGATGACATCACAAATGTCATTGATGACTTCACTGATATTACCACTTCAATACAACTGTTCATAGAGACTTACATACACCAATCGCTTATTCTAAATCAATATTTCACCAAACAGTAAGTGCACTGTTTTTGTTTCTTTATTATTAGCATTTATTATGTAAACATGTATTATAAATAAAAAGCACTATTTCTTCATTTTGACAGAAATGGCTAACACACTTCAGTGGTTAGAGGAGAACTTCCCAAAAGAAGAAATGAGTGACGATAACATCTCTCATGGTATACAATACATCTTTTAATATAAGCAAATATTATAATTTGTACAGACCTCACTAAAATAATAATTTCCTTTTTTCTTACAGTACATAGTTTTCATGAAGAAACCACAACCCAGTTTAATTATAAACAATCCCAAGAATCACAAATAGAAGCCCTATCCCCAACTGTACATAATCAAATCATGAACTTATCTGCAAAATTGGATCAACTAAGTAATGATTTTAAAGAACTTTTACAATATGTCAAAAAAAACATGTTTTTAAAAATGTTCCTTATCACTGTCCTTCTTGCACCTGTCCCCCTTGTCCTGAGCAGTCATCACCATCAAATTCTGAAAATATAAATCAAAGACTCTGATGAAACCTTACTCCCTTCCTCCACTGATCATTATTGTACATAAATTCCTAATTCTCCCATTTATGTTTCCAATTCCGATGCCCCATACCTTTCATAAATACATATATTTTGTATACTATAAAGTGTTGTATATTGTTGTGTGATAAAAAAAAATGTTTTTAAACCTCAATTATGAGTCTGCAGGGACTACGATTGTCCAGGGTGTCCGCACTGAAAATGCAGGTACCCCCCGACAGGCGTGATGTCCAGACACGTCCGGTTTTGCATGATGCACTATTAATTAGTGCACGGACACTGCGCCTTTTCTACGGAAACTTGCGCGCATGCGCTCTGCTATTCCTGCCCGATGGGTGTCTGCAGACTTCAGTCGGGCCACGGACGTCGCCAGACATCATCATGTGACAGCACCTGTGGGGTGTGACAGTTTAAAAGTGCATTGTCCGCCGATCCTGGTTGTTTCAAGCTGAAACTGTATCCTTCCACAGCTCCCAGACCCATTCTTGACTGATCTGGCAACTTTTTACAACTTTTCAAGGTCTATTTTCGGCTCAGTAGTCTGAGGACATCATGACTGTCCACAGACGGTTCCTCTGGATGGACCCACCATTAGTTTTCCTCATTCTCAATCTGGCTGTCCAGGAGAGAGCATTTGAGAAACACTTGCTCTGCAGATTTTTAAAAACCTGCTGGAATGGCATCTATTATGGTCATCTCTGCTTCCCAACCACCCCACCACCACCGCCTCAACAACCTGGAGGACCTGGACAGGAGAACAGGCGTGAAGATACAGATGATTAGAATCAAGAGGAAGAAGAGGACAGGGTGGAGGAGGTCCCTATCTCCAGTACTCGGAGTGAGTACTGGGTGTGGCAATTTTCTATGACTTTTAGAAATGTCCTGAAGGCTCGTGCAAGCAAGGTAAATGCACTGGGTGCAAAGTTGTACTCAGTTGTGGAAAACCTGGCTTGTATTCCTCTGGGACAAATTCCATGAGGCACCACACCAAATCTAACCACGCGAATGCTCTGAGGAAGGAGATACTCTTCTCGGTTAATAGTAGGTTGACATCCTCCACCCCATCATCTTCAACTGATCCTATTACGACAAAGGGTAATCCTTTGGGGCAGAGGATCCCTGCAGTGGCTTCACAGGCCATACAGAATGCTGTTGACCCTTCCCTTTTGAGGGTCACAGTCCTATTTTTGAACTGATAAGCGCCGATCTGTGGGGGGAGCAGTTTTGGATTGGTTTCAACGCTGCGTTCAAGGAGCATGAGAAACACTGCCACCTACCTTGATTAAGGACTGCCCGACATCTTCCTCTGGCCACCTGCCCTTGGTCTCTGTGGTTGGTGCCCCTTCCCTCCCCCACCTTACTTTACCTCTCCTGGAGAAAAAAACAAAAAATCCCCCCAAAAATCCCAAACCACCTTTCCCAGTTAAAAAATAGAAGTGAGAAAAAAAGTCACAGGTGTAACAATTTTGAATTTACTACAAATGAAACATGTTCACAGTCATTAACGTAGCACTCGGATAACAACAAAAAACAACACTAACCTGGTCCTGATGGATTCCTTAGAGAAGAATGGAAAGCTCACCTACCTTCTTTTCTCAGCGCCTGAGAAACCGGGCTCAGAGAGAAAGAGGCAGGGAAACCCTCATGGGGAATAAAACCCTGGCGAGCTGGAAAGTCGGGATCCACAGGTTGTGTGCTTCGGTTCCAAAGGAGTTTTTCGGGAGATGCTTGCTCGCTGTCACGGATTCTCCTAAGGAAGGGGAACAGGGTGAGTATATTTATGAAACGACAGCGAGAGCAGTCTTTGTAAAGAATGCTATACCTTTAATTCAAAAGGGCTGCCACCGGGATTGAAATGGAACGGCACGGTGTTGATAGTCCGTCTCGTTTGTTCTGGGGTAGGAAAAAAGAGATTCCCAGACTCTGCAGAAGGGACTAAAGAAGTGCGGAAAGGTTAGAGCGTGAATGAATGTAGGAGTTTGGGGTACGGGAGAGCGGTGGACTGATACATACTGATCTGAGTGAGGATAATGCTTCCGATTGAAGAGTGTTGAATGTCTCAGTTAAGGTTTGCAGAAAGAGAGGATTGTCGCTATAGGAATAGGTGAAAAGTAAGAGAAAGAGGTTCACAGGAAAAGCTTTACCTAGCGGTAACGGATCTAGTCTAACTTCCCTTACTTACTATGTGCGGCCTCTGGTAACAGTCGCTTCGGAGACGCCGCCAAAGGAAATCCCTTCTCCGAGGCTGGGGGCAGAGCCCCCTGGCACTTCCAGGTTCGGAAGCCTGGAGTGCTGCTCTTCCTCGTGGCATCCATGTTGAAGGTAGTAAAAGCACTACGAGGAACAAGCCTCCACCTCCTTAGACCCCTCCCAGGAGCGAATGTGACAACAGGCCCCTTTGCAGCCTGCATTGTCCACGGACAGTGCGGTAGTCCACAGACACCAAAAACATTCCAGGCATGGGGTGGGGGCATTAAAATCTTTTTCATTGTTTTTCATGCAAAAATGGTGGCTCTTTAAATATTTTTTTTTGTCTTTTTGACTTTTAAATATTTTTTTCATTATTTTGTTTTACATACTAAACTAACAAAGATTATACACAACATAAATATTATGTGTTCACAAAAACTGTTTCAATGCATTTTGAATGTTTTCCAGAAAAATCTGGTTGCTCACATCAGTTAGATGCACTCCATCTCTCTGAAAACTTTTCACAATATCAAACGTAATATTCTCATGGCAACATCTCAGAAAAAGCACACACAGCTTTATTCACGTTGCGCCTTGCATCCACATTTGTCTCTAAGAAATTCAAGAAAAAATTATTTTTGAATTTGGAACCATTTCTATTAACTTTCCACATGTCTCCTTCATTGCAAACTGCAATGAAATTCCAGTGACTTACCCCAAACTGGTCTATCCACAATGAAGAACAATAATGTCCGAATGCTTCTAGTGAACCATATTCTCACAAAACGGAAGCACATCTGCCCACTTCATTTCTCGCACTCCATACCATGACATTTCAAATTCAAGGAATCCAAGATTTTCACCCAATCCACAGTGCTCAACATACACCTTCAGTCCCCCAAAATCCATACACTGTGCCTCCTCAACGACATAGCCATTTTCAGTCAGTACTCTCAAAACTCCTGCAAACAAAACTCCTGCAACTCTCTCTTCCTGTACACCACACCCATTAAACCTGATTGGTTAATCCCCACAGTCCCCTTTCCATGCCAGGCATCCTTAAAAGACCCAGATGTGCCTGTGCCATCTGCGGACTACCACGCTGTCTGCAGACACCGTGACCACTCAAAGGTGTGGGGGAGAGGGATGGGGGAATTTAAATTTAAAGATAGATGGGGGCCAGGTTGTTCAAGCATTTGTAGGTCAGGACAAGTGATTTTAGTGAGATCCTTTGGGTGACTGACAACCAATGAAGGTTCTTCCTGGTTTCCGAGATGTGGGCTGATCTATGGATATTGAGGGCTGCTCTGATGGCGTTGTTTTGTATGACCTGGAGTTTGTCTAGGTTGCCTTGGTTAGTACCTTGGTACAATGCATTGCAATAGTCCAGTTTGGACCAGACCAGAGTCCTAGCAAGGATAATACAGTTCTGAGTGGAAAGAAAAGGGCCGGCATGCTATGATCAGCTTGCAGGTGTAAGCAGCGGCGGCAGCAACTGCATTCGTTTGTCTATGGAGGGAAAGTTTGGAGTCAAGGTAGATTCCGAGAGTTTTTGTATCTTTAGAGACTTTTATGGAGTTTCCGTCAATATTAAAGGAGCTGAATATGGGGTTCAGCTTGTTAAGTCTTTGCTGAGAGCCTAGGATGAGGAGCTCTGTCTTGTCATCATTGAGACAGATCTCATGTTGGGCCATCCATGTTTGGATGACAAGGTATATGTCATTTAGAGATTTCGAGTCTACCGTGTATTCGCCCATAATGGGGATGTGTATCTGGGTGTCATCAGCATAATTAGTGTAGGTGACACCCAGATAGTCCAACACATCGAACAGGGGTTTAGTGAAAACATTGTAGAGGGTGGGGGATATGCACGATCCTTGGGGGACCCCACAAGGGACTGGCGCCGGGTCAGCTGAGGAGGTTGAGGAGAATACCCTCCTCTGTCTGTTATCCAGGAAGGATTGAATCCAGTTAGTGCCCTTGTCAGAGAAGTGGGCTGCCATTTTCAGGTGGTGACAGAAGATTTGGTGGTTGACCAAATCGAAGGCAGCAGATAAGTCTAATAGTAATAGCAGGGCTAGTTTACCTTTATCTTTAAGGTCCTCGATTTGGGTTTTAAGATCAAGGAGGGCTGTCTCCGTACCGTGCTTGGGTCTGAAACCGGATTGTCTCGTGCCTAGTAGATTATTAGTTTCCAGGTAGTTCTGTATCTGAAGATACGCTGCTCTATCCAAGATTTTTAGCAAAAAAGGGACCGTCGTAATGGGCCTGTAGATGGTTGGGACCTCCGGATCTAAAGTAGGTTTTTTTAGTAGAGGGATGACCCAAGCATCCTTCAGGTTGTTGGGGACCACTCCTGATTGAAAAGAGGCATTAATAAAAGTGGTAATAAAAGGAGCGAGGTCATGAGCCGATTCCTTAATGATCGGGGCTGGACATGCGTCCCCTTGGCAATTGGAGGGTTTCAAGTTGAAGATGATTTTTTCAACCTCCAGAACGGTGAGCGGTTTGAAGCTGAATGGCACCGGGGAATCTGTGGTGGTTGTTTTAGGTGGCAGGGTATTGCTAAATGAAGGAGTGTAGAGGGAGTTTTGTTTGGCGTTGATTTTAGATTGCAGGGTGGTTATTTTGTTGAGCAGAGCGTTTTGTATATTATTGTACCAAGTGCTATCTGTGGAGCACACGTCAGGGGCAGGTGCGGGGGATTCTAATTCTTTGAAGATTTTAAATAATTCTCTTGTATTGGATTCTGCTTGGGATATGCGTGAGTTATATGCATCTTTTTTAGCTTGAAGGATGGCTTCCTTATAGTTGAGAGAGGTGATTAGGAGGGAGGCTTTGTTAGGTGAGCTAGGATGACTTTTCCAAAGGGCTTCGGCCTTGCGCTTTTCTTTGCGCAGAGTGTTAAGCTGCGGGGTGAACCAAGAGTTCAGGTGGGACTGTTGCTTGGCTTTGCGGATTTTTAGTGGGGCTATGCTCTCAATGGCTTTGCTCATTAAGCTGTTGAAGGCGTCTACTAAGATGGTAGGGTCTTTGTCCTTGTGCTGCGAAGTGAGAGTGTTCAAACAAGGAAGGATGAGAGGAAGTAGTTTCTCCCTAGTGATATCCTTTTTTATTTCTGGTGGGTATAGCGGGGGCTATGGTAGGTGTGGGCTGGGGGTTGGTGGTTGGCAAGAGGAAGGTAATAACATGGTGGTCAGACCATGCGCAGGCGTCGTTAGAAATGACATTGGTATTGCAGTTTAGGTCAGCTAACCAGTCGAGCGTTCTACCTTTGTTATGTGTAGGATCACAAATGCGCTGCTGGAAGCCTAGGTTGGAAAGGGTGGCGTCAACTTCAGAGGCCATGTGGTCCTTGGGGTCGGAAAGGCCGAGGTTGAGGTTGCCTAATAGCAATATCTGGGAATTAGGCTTGGTATTAGTCGACAAGGTGGAAGCAACATCATTAATAAATGAACCCAGTGGACCTGGAGGTCTGTATACAAGGTGGAGTGTTGCTGTGTTGGTGGGAGAGAGGGATAGTTTCACTGATAGAGATTCTGCAGAGCTGAATTGTGTGTTGCCGGCGGTTCTCATAGTGATCTTGTCGCTATGTATGAAAGCGACTCCTCCTCCTTTAGACAGGTTGGAATGACGGTCCTTTCTGATAATGGTATAACCCTTGGGTAGGGATAAGGCGAGGAGTGGACCAGAGGCATCATGTAGCCAGGTTTCGGTGATGGCTAGGAAGTCGAGGTTATGGACAGTGATGAGGTCTGCGATGTCAAGGGCATGGGCCGTGAGGGATCTTGCATTAATAAGGGCTCCCTTAAGCGCTGAGGTGGGTGGGATGGACAGGGGGGGCTGGATGCTACGGGTAGGTTGGACTGTGGATGGGCGTTGTGACTGCGCTGAGTACAAGGTGGTTTGAGCAGTCTAGATCTAAGTCTGATATTCCTATGTTGTAGTTACAAGGGAGATTTGGTGTAGATTTAGTTGCAAAGTGCTTGAGCCATAGGACTGGGTCGTTGAGGTAGGGATTCGATGGAGAGTCTGAGCAGAGGAGCATGGTGGAAGGACGAGTGAGTTGAGGGTCGTGGTGTATTTTAAGGAATCTGGCAGGGACGCTGCCTGCAGTGAGGGATAGAGAACCTAAGATGACTGTGTGAGTGAGGTAGACGCAGGCCGTGAGCGTCGACTGCATGTCGTGGCTTGTTAGTTCTTGAGAAACTTGAGGTGTGGTGCCAGGTGAAAGGGTTGCAGTTAATGTGGCAATGTTTGTGTACTAAGCACTGTTGGCAACGAGGCAGTGGTGGTAGCAGCTCTGTTTGCAGTAATGCAGTTAGGCTACAGTCAGCAGTTCTACCAAATCATTTGGGAAAAGTGCAAGTGGGGTATCTAGAATTCAAAATAATGCAGTTAGGCTACAATCACCAGTTCTACCAAATTATTTGGGCGCAGTGCAAATGGGGCATCTAGATTAAAAAAAATGCAGTTAGGCTACAATCACCAGTTCTACCAAATCATTTGGGCGCAGTGCATAGTTGCATCTAGATTTAAAATAATGCAGTTAGGCTACAAGCACTGGCTAGGATCATGTGGGCACGTTAGTGGTCAGGGATATGTCGCAATGAGCAAGTTCAGCTTTTAGCTAGAATGGATTGTAGTACAATATGAACGTGTACCGAATGCTCTAACGCAAATCACAGAAATTACAGCATGCTCTAGTGCAAAAGCTCTAAGGCAGGTTACAGGTAGCATCGACATAAAGCGTAGGCAGCAATAGACTGTTTGTAAACAAATCGAGAGGCGACAAAGGCAATGTCAGCGCATGCTCTAAGAGACAAGCAGAGGCGAATCAGTGGCGAGCTGGGCTAGGCTGGTATGATGCCCGCATTCAGTAGATAATAGGCAATGGTGGTAAAGTGGTTTGGCATGTAACATAAAATCACAGTTAGCAGTGCCAATCAAGCAATGTTTGTACTGGCCTCGTGGTAATATACGGGAGCCAGTCTGAGATTCGGTAGCCACTATAGACAGGGTGTCAATTACATAAGGAAAAGGTGCAGGGTTTTCTGTGACAGTACCTTTGAAGTTGGTGCAGCCGAGAAGTGCGATCCTCCGTTTGGAGATGCAGCATTTCTGGCAGGCGGCAGGGATTCGGCTGAGACAGGCTCAGGACAGGGCAGACTTGTTAGGCAGCCTTAGTAGGCGGGCCGGCGTTCGCCTGCCGGCGAATGTGATTGGCTAAAGTAGATGCAGAGAGCCAATCACTGGAAGAGCAGCCTACAGAAGGCTGTAATGCTTCCATTCTGGCAAAGGTATTTCTTGAAGGCATTGTACGGCTCCATGGGTTTCCTTCAGTTTTGGTCTCAGACCGAGGTACTCAATTTGTATCTAACTTCTGGAGAAAATGCTGCTCTATGGCCCAGATCGGCATCCGGCTATCCACCAGTCACCATCCCCAAATGGATGGTCAAACTGAGAGGACAAATCAGACGCTCGAGCAATATCTGCGTTGCATGTTACACCAAGCTGAAGGAAGCTGGTTTGACCTATTATGCATAGCTGAATATGCTTACAATAATTCCCTACACACCAGCACTGGGCGGACAACCTTTTATACCATGTATGGCAGGCACCCACATACTTCTGAGTTGGACGTTCCTACAACCCTGGAAATGCCAGCAGTCAAAACCTTGCACACAATCATTTCTCAAACCGTTAAAAGGGCAGCTAAACACCTACTTCAAGCTAAGAATCGCCAAAAGAAGTTTGCTGATCAACACCGAGCAAAGGCCCACAACTACCAATTGGGAGACAAAGTCTGGCTGGCGTCTAAACACGTGTCCATTAAAGGAACCCAAACTTTCCGTCCAAGATACCTGGGACCATTCACCGTCACCTCTGTGATAAATCCTGTGGCGGTCAGACTAGCTTTGCCGTCAAACATGCAGATTCATCCTGTGTTCCACGTGTCTCTCCTTAAACCTGTTCAACCTGGGACCTGGGTAGATAAACCACTGCAGCCAGTAGTAGTCGCCGGGGAGCCAGAATTCGAAGTCAAGGGCATCCTGAATTCAAAGTACGTCAGATCCAAATTATACTACTTAGTAAACTGGAAGGGGTATGGTCCACAAGACAGGACATGGGAGCCTTGTGAATACATCCATGCACCTCGCTTGCTTAGACGATTTCCTCAAAACCATCCAAACAAAAGAGGACCAGACAGAAGAGCCACCTTGAGAGGGGCCTTGGGGGGGAGTGCTGTCATGATTCCTACCCCTCATGTCCACAGCCCTCCAAGATGTCAGGCTGGAGCCAGGCCACGATCACCTACATGGCCCTCAAGGGCATCTCCATCCCTCCAAAGACCCACTTGGAGTCAGACTTGGCGCTTGTGGCACCAGACTCACTCACTCCCATAGGATAACATTGGGGATTGGACTTGTAGTGCATTGATGGGGACAAGATGGATGCCCCCACATATTTCGGTTCCCAGAACTGCATGTGCAGTCTAGTCTTTTGGGTGTGGTTCAGCCCAGAAACACCTGGGATACCCAGAGACTATTTAAGCCACGCCAAGGCTGAGAAACATGCTTTGCGTTTTCTGCACCAGCAGCGTGACACTCACTGTGTTCAGATCGGTCTCCAGTAGGCCTGCATCTTTCTTCTGCGCTCAGCTCCTGCAAGCACAAGAACACTGTTAGGAACAGCCTTACCTTGCAGTGCTTCTGCCCATTATTCATCGCTCCTTCTGTTCTGCAGGCATCTTCGGCGGTGTCATTCCCATCCCGGCACGCCGCTTCCTAAGTAAAAGGGAAAAGAACAGAAAAAAGGCATTAGTAAGCATTCAGCAAATCTTCGCTTATTTTTAAAGACTGTATGAGCTTCAAACGCTTACCTGAATCCCAGCCGCTCTGGGGGAACTCTGTCACCGGAACTTCTCATCCATCTGCAAGAGGGAAAAGACACTCCAGGTTAGCGTGGAAACATCTAGAGACGTCGCATACCATGCTTACTCACCACATTTCTTCTTCATAACCGGCATCCACGCTGAAAATGTTGCGGCACCTAAAAGACACAGAAAAAGAACTCAGTTCAATACAAATACGAAAGGGTTGCATCGCGCATCGTGCTCTCGCTCACCTTTAGCGCTACTCATCTCAGCAGCACGTTGCCATCCCTGGACGCCGGCCATCATCTAAGGAAGGAAAGGAACAAAGTTAGAGAACTGTTCAAAAGAATAATTATACTTACCTGTCGGACTCTTGCCAGTGAAGTAACTAGGCAGCAACGAGCCCGCATCAATCAACGTGCCCCTGCGCTGAAAAAACACAGGGAGCACACTTCCAAGAAAACAAGGTGAGCTGTGGATCAAAGGGAAGGGTTGGACCCCGGGGAAGAAGGGGTTCAAGCACAAAGAGACAATAGGGAGTTAAACTCTACCAATCCTGTGTTTCAGGCCCCAGTCTCCAGTCGAGTAGACTCCAGGGAAAGGTTTGAAGTCGTAGGAGGTCAGAACAGGCTGAGTGACGTCCCCGTGGATACCAGGTGAGCGTTACACATCTAGATATGTACCTTGTACCTCAAAAAATAAAATATTTAAAAAGAAAAGTAATGCAAACTGAATCTACAACAGATCTCCCACAATACTGCTAAAGAAACATCAACCAACTCCTTCTCCTTAAAATAATACAACCACAAAACTGTGTACTACAAACTCAACTGCAGATCCATCAGAAAAGAAAGAGACAAATATCTCTTCTCCCAAAGAATCTGCAGGCCCATCAAACGATGCAAACACACAACTTTCTGGTCATTTAAATTAAGCAGCACGACTGGTGTAAATTGCTATGCAAATGTAACAATCAGTCTTCTGTTCCAATTGCCACCAATTGTTCACAACATGTACTTAAACGGCTCAGACCAGTTGTGATTGCAAAATCCTATCCTTCATAGAAATGCCACAAATAATCCTGACAGCACTTACAGTGTCTCAGGTATAGGCAAGAATTGACTACTGTGCAGGAATGGTAAAATTGACCATAAACACACAAGAGGATCCTCAAGAATTCCTAATGTACTTAGTACAAGTACTGGAAACCAAAAGCATCCCTATAAATGAAATCTTCCAGATTTCATACACGTGGAAACATGCATGCACTCTCTGCAACCATGTTTCATAAGAGCACATCCCCAATGAACAATTTGTATATGTATCCATACCAAATTTTTAAATTCATTCCGTTTAATCAGCTTTTCCAGAATGCAAATCATGGCATATTATGCTATTTTTGCAATTCATACAATCGTTCCAGTATAGAAATCAACTCACATGGCGTGAGTTTATTCCCGGTCAGATAGCACAGCAATTACAGCGCTCACTTTGACATCCGTGCAGAGACTGCCCACGCAGGTTCGAATCCCGGCAGTGCCAAACTCCAGTATACTAATAACGCCAGTATGAAAATGGCATGTAGGTGTAAAACCAAGTGGTTTTTGAGTAGAGGGGGCAAAGGGAGGCGGAAAGATAACTCCTGTTCTTCCACCCTACAAATGCTCCAGACTGTGAGTGGCAAGGTTAAGACAGGTCCTCAGAAGCTGCTGAACCCCGCAGTCCCCCCAAGATGTTACGCTCTCAACCAAGTTATCAACGACTGAGCCCGGAACATCCTCAAGGGAAAGGGGAAGTGGATTAAAATAACAGTTCAGATTCTAGGCCTTGACTCAGAAGGATATCTGGATTTTCCTCTACTATATACAGAGGAATTCTGCAGTTATAACTTCTTGTTAAAAATGTTTCTTAACAGTTGTCTAGATCACTCCTAAAAAGTTAAGGTTTCCAAAAGTTAGTTTATTTGCTTTCATCAACCTTCAAGAGTAGTTTGTCTTTCTTGCTCACATATGCTTCCTCATAAATCTGATTCTTCAATTCCAGAATCTCTGCTTTTGTTTTTAAGAATTAATAAGAGTAACTATTTACAAATATTATTTCTGGTTGCATTCCCAATACCGTGTTAACCTGCATCCAGAAAAATTATGTTGTCAAAAGTTAGAAAAGAGAAAGTGATTTTCTTTTACTACTAGCTTACAGTAACAGAGGACACCCTCTAGATGGCACTGCCACCGCACTAGTTAATGTCACAACATTTGCTCTCTCTTACACTGCCTAGAAACAGTCATATTTAAACATCGACTTCTCTTAGGCACATATGAGTACACAGCCTTGGTAAAATTGAACTCCTTCTGATTTCAATCATGTAAATGTCTCAAATAAGAAAGCAAGATCAAATAAGAACTTAGTTGCTGCCTTCTGTTGCTGAAGCTGCTTTCTCCTTCACTGCTTCACTGCTCTCCTGACTCCTGATTCACTCCTATTATTCTTCCAGGAAGTTCAAACAACCAAAACTTGCTGCTGGGGTTTCTAGGGCTTAAATTAAAGGGAGCTCAGAAAACATGAGCTGCCACTTGGGTAAAACTAATGAAAGGCAGTTTAGAATGTTGGTCAAAGGGTCTTTCTTATCATTGTGGGCAATAAGCATGTTGGTTATCTTCCTCCATCTTGGCTTGCGTAAGCTTCCCTACTCAAAGCATAGTTAAGGCCTAAACCAAGATCAGAATAAATACTGAGAAATAATAATAAAAAGACCCAAACATACACAGGAAAAACTTATAACCTTCTGCCCCAGGGCCTCGACCTGACAAACCAGCTGTACCAGGAGACTATGTCCATGACTGTGCATCTTATATGGACAGGATGGGGGAGGGATGGAATGGGGACAGCACGGTTAAGGAAGAGGAAATAGAGGGAGGAGGTATGGTCTTCATTGACGGGTCCTCAAATACAAATTCCAGCATGGGACACAGGTGCTGCAGTGGTATGCCACATGCATGGGGAATTCTGTATTACCTCACAAATGTGGTTACCATTATACGATTCAGCAAAGGCAGCAGAGTTGGTGGCCCTAATAAGTGCGCTCCAACTGTCAGAAGGATACGTGGCTAACATTTTCTCAGACTCGGCTTATGTTACCTCCACTGTGCACTCAGGGTTTCTCCCAAGGAAACAACATCGTTGACAAAGCAGTCTAAGGCAGCCTACCTGCCTGAAGGGAGAACTAGACTGTATCCAGGTGCAAAGCAAAGGGTACCCATGATGACTGCAGGGGAAGAAGTAATAAGAGCTTTGAGGCTACATAGCATTTTAACACACTGCACAGATAATTGACCTCCAAATGAGAACACTCCAGGAAGAAAAGGATCTATGGATACGGTGCGGGTGCTCTCTATCTCCTGCTGACTTGGTGTGGAGACAGAATAGCACAGTGAAACCAGAAATGCCCAGAAAATTGTTGGCTGTAGCATTGGAACAGCAACACGTTCCCGTCAATGTGTCCAAGGAACATGTGGTGGCAGAAATAAATGAAAGATGGTTTGTCCCAGGTCTCCATGATTTGGTGGCTGAATTTACAGGGCATTGTTTGACATGTCAAAGGTTTTTAGCAGGACACACATTAAAAACAATAAAAGCAACACTACTGTGACCGTCGATATGCAAGATAGATGTGCTTCTTACAGGTACATCATTGTTGTTGTCTGTCCTTTCACACAATGGCTTGAAGCGGGACTGTGCTCATAATGACACAAAGTCTGCAGCAAAGTTGTTGGTGCTGGAAGTGTTCTCAAGATGGGGAATGTGTGACGAACTGAGGTCAGATAATGGGCACCACTTTGCCAATGGCCTGTTCAAGGAGGTTACAAACCTCCTGTGGATAAAGCACTGCCTATGCACAGTGTACCGATCACAAGTGAACAGCGTTGTGGAGCGACTAAATGATCTGATTAAGGAATGCTTAGCAAAGCTAATAACAAATTTGAGCAGAAATGTGCTTTATTGCCTCCCTTTAGGGCTTTTTGCATTTATTTATTTATTGTGTATTTGTAAGGCGCTTCTACATCAAGCAAATTGTGTTTCAAAGCGCCCACAGGGAAACAGGGAGGGAACATGGGAGAGAAAAAGCAAATATAACAATAAAATATAGAGATGGGCCTAGTAGGCTGTGTGAGCAATTCTGAACAGGCAAGTGCAGGGAGGGAGAAGGGATGAGGAAGTGAGGGTAGGTGCTAGGTGTTCCCAAGAGTGAAGTGCTAGGGAGTAAGTGCAGGCCTGTGGTGGGATAGGCCAGTGGGTGCCAAGGCAAGTGCTCAGAGCAGGCAGAGGCTGAAGGCTAATGGGTGTGGGAGGCCAGGTCCCAGAAGGACGCATAAGGGCCCTGGTCACCAATATCAGCAGGGGAGGCAGGAAGGGAAAGAGGACGTGAAAAAGGGGGTCTTGAGGAGCTTCCGGAATTTGAGGCGATCTTGCTCAAGACAAAGAGGAAGGGGAGCTGTTCCATAGTGGGGAGCCTGCCGAGGAAAGAGATCGGCCACCAGCACACTCTTTAGCAAAGTGCTTGACACACAGGGAGTTGGTGTCAGAGGAATGTAAAGATCTGGAGGGAAATTATTTAGAGAGAGATAGTTGTAGACAGCGTGGTCCCTGGCCCCAGACAGCCTTATGGATGATGCAGAGGGACTAGAATCTTATCCTTGCAGCGACCAGGAGCCACTGGAGAGATTTTAGGGCTGGAGAGTGCGGTCCCCAGGCGTGAGGCCAAGGATACGTCTTGCAGCCCTATTCTGGATTGGCTGGAGGGGTCGTAGAGAAGAAGAGGGTAGATTAAGGAAAAGGCTATTGCAGTAGTATAGCCTAGAGAGAACCAAAGCTCTAGGGACATTGAGCTTCTGGGGGAAAGTGAGGAAAGGAAGAATTCCTTTAAGGAGGTGGAGTTGAAAGTGGGCCTTCTTAGCAAAGTCCTGAATGTGAGGGATGAAGGAAAGAGAGGAGTCGAAGATGACACAAAGGTTTCTGGCTTCAGATGAAGGAGAAGGGGGAGAGCCCATAGAAGATGGCCAGAGTGAGGGGAAGATAGAGGGAGCAGGAGTCCCAATAGAAAGGATCTCAGTCTTACTGGCGTTGAGGCAGCGATCATTGGAAGTACACCAGGGCTGGATGGCAGATAAGCAGTCATGAATGACGTTCCGTAACTCACGCGGCGTGGATCATCATTATACTCTGCATGAAATTGTTACTAGCAGGAGAATGCATCCGCCTTTCTCTCTTTCACATACAACTTCAGATGCTAATACAACTGCACAGGTGTTGGGGGTGGAATTTAACGCATATCTGACTGAACTCACTAAAGCTGTAAAATGCATTTCTCATCAGGTGCATCGACGCTCAAGCCGGCCGGCCATTGATACAACGCCCCCAAGTGCACATAAAGAGGACACATTTCCACAAGCTGCACCACTCTATCTAGGAGAAAAAATCTTCATATGTAATTTCGTGCACAAATGGAAGGAGCCTAGGTTTACTGGGCCCCATGAAGTGGTCTATGTGACACCTAATGCAGGAAAAGTTACAGAGCGGCACACATGGATCCACATTTTGGATGTTCGCAGAGACAACAGCGTCGCCCCCTCTGGAGAAGAGGCGAGGGGCTCAACTTGATGGGGACTATTACTCAACTATTGTTCACTTTTTTCTCTGCTATTAGACTTTACAGGAGGGCCGTGGAGGAGGAGAGAATTGTGCAGGGCAACGGTGGGGGGAATGGGAGAAAGTAAAACAAATGATGTGCTTTGGATAGGTGTAGGATTGTTTTGCCTTTTCCTGTTTCATTTTCTTCTTTGGTTTTTATTGCATAAAGAGTCCGACGGCATGTCAAAAGAAAATTATACAAATATATAAGCTAAATGGAGTATATTTCACATGGAAAAGTTTCAAAGTTTCATAACGCAATTGGGGAAGGGCGGGACATGGCATCTGGGAATATGTGGCAGGAGAAAATGCAACGTGTTGGGCGAGAGAGGACTATTGGCACCTGCTGTGTGTGCTCTCTAATCCCAATGTCACAGGGACACCTAGACAATTCCTGCCCCAAGAGGTATCAGCAGGGGAGGAGGGATGCATAATGCACCTATCTTTGTGTAAACCAGTGGCTTTTTCAAGGGCAGACGGTATCTGTTCACTGGATAGATGAAGGAGAGGAGGTGTACACGGATAATTACAGACAGTTGGAAAGTTTGGCCAGAAAAGAAGCTACAAAGCATATAATATTGGAATACGTAACAGATAAGGCAAGAATGGGAGAGCAGTTGTTTACGACTCACAGCAGAGTGGTGCACTGTATACATTCTATAGGACATGACATTCCATGGTGCCACACCAGACTACTGATGAGAATACGGGGATCCGTGTTTCACCATGGAAAATGGGAAGGGGGTATGGTACAGTGTCGTTCAGAGGGCTTAGTGGGATTTGAGGAAGGCATGGCAGCAAAGATAAACGAGAGTTGTCGGGCGGTGGCGAACAAGCATCTGCATGCTTTGACTTGGATAGATGAGAACCATCAACCCGTTCACATAATGCCTCTTACATGATTTTCCTTCTGTTTAAGGGCTATGGTGTGAACAGTCTTGGGGGTCAACACTGGCTGCGTGAAGACAATGAGCACCCCGGCACTCTAGACTGGGGAGGAGTGTGTCACCCTGTCACGCTCAACAACCCTGCATTGTTAGTGCCTCAAGCAGACCTAATACCCTTCGAAGACCACCCTACAGTGGTACAAAGAAAGATGATGGAGGAACAAAGAGCACAAGAAGGAAGGGAGCACAATTTAAACAGGAGAAGGAGGAGCAGTAACTACCTGTCGGAAGAAACAACACAATGTTTGGACGCAATCCCGCACCATTTTTGGTTGTTCACCAAAGCTTCTTTTCTTTGCATCACTATTGCTCCCTGGAGTGCAAGCAGCCACTAATGCCAACTGGCTCCAGATCACGGGGTATGAATTGCTACAGCTTGCCAACTAGACTGAAAAGGTACTAAATGCAGTAAAGGAAGAACTTTTTGCAGTGTGATTGGTAACACTTCAGAACAGATTTGTTTTGGACATGCTCACAGCAATGGAGGGAAGCATCTGTGACAAAATAGGAAGCAGCTGCTGCATGGTGAATCCCACCAACGATGCAGCCAGTGGGGCACTGACTGAGGCCATCAAGGAAATTCACACTCTCCATGAAAATATGACAAAAGAGACACATGCCATCACACAGGACAGTTGGCTGGATTCACTGTTCACTTCGTGCGCACGTGGTTGGCAGCAGTATTCAAAATGACTGTCACCATGCTCGTTTTGGTATTCATCACCTTTTGTGCAGGCCAGCCGATTATAAAAAACTGTAACTGCAATAAGAGAAGAACAAGCTAAATAATGTCTATAACTGATGGTGGGAAGGAGGGTAAAGAAAAAGATAAGAAGATAGAGGCCCCATTTTATGAAATAAATGAATGCGAAATGCAGCCAGTTTATGCAGTGCCACTGGCTAATACGGCAGATTATTATGCATTTCGGGTAGCATACTCAGCAAATGGGCGGGACTGCGTGGTAATAGGATCCATTTAGGAAGGGTATGAAGAAGGTGGGGCATGAACAGAGTGACAAGGTTATGGATGCCCAAAACAGTAAGCAAAGAGATGGTGGGAAAAAGAGTGTCAAGAGATAGATCGATTGAAGGGGAGAAAGCGGTGAAGGTGCAGATTCAGTGCTGTCAGCTGCAATGTGTAGGATATGTGCTGAGTGCGCATGTGCAGCTCAGGAAATCTGGGGGCAAGACAGGGGTGGGGGCACTCAACAGGACTCAGGGCAGAAGCGAGGGCTAGAAATGGTAGTATAATGCAATGTGAACCACATAACAGCCATTGTGGGGCGAAAACAACAGGTAAGTGAACCACTTGGGTTTCACACTAACAGGTCCAGCAGAGTAGGCAGACATGAATTTCACAAGCGCCTCACAACAGCGATGAGCGGAAGAAATGTTGCAAGCTGGCTGTTCCCAGGAGATAGCATTCACTGGGACAGGGGACTGGCAGATACATACAAGGTCAGCGAGCCAGGCTCTCGGGGCGCTTGCTGGGAAGGGAGAACATTAAATGCATAAATACATACTATGAGAGGCAGATACACAGTGGAGCTGGCAATTTTAAATGGCCCTTTGGCAGATACGCCTGGGAAGAAGGCTGTAGGTTGAGGGGACAAGACATGAGAGAGCCAATCAGCAGATGAGTTTTGGTGTCCCTGAGATGCAACAGTGTTTTTTGTCCTCGCTGATGTCCACGAAGCACCTCATTTGTTAGATGCAGTGTGAATGTCTCTCTTCTCATAAGCTCAGGGTGTCTCGTGTTTCTCATGTGTGATGACCAACGGAGTTCCGCTGGTCAGCACGATTATCTATTGCTATTAAAAAGTCATTCCTGGGGTGGGGCAGGAAGGTATGTGATGTCGCATTGGTGGTAATAAACCGAGGGGTCAAGATTGTTTGCTCCAATCATTTTTCATTAACCTATATCTAGCTATAGGGAACTGACATAGTTCCACCAATCCGCTCTGTAGGACGTTTAATATTTTGCAACAATGCTCGCAATTGTTTCTGACTATACAAATAATGTGTAACTATAAAAGATTTGGTCACAGCGGGCCCTTGTGTCAGCTCGTAACAACCAGTTCTATTCCATTGTGCTGTTTGATTTGTGGTTGCCCAGCTCTAATAAACAGCATTACTTCTTGCTTTTTGTATACTCTTTTTTGAATTACGTTTGGTGTTGCCGTAGTAAACTGCCTTTGGAGGACCCCTGATACAATATTCCAATATGCAAGGCATCGGCTGAAGATGCCATTAATGCATTGTAATAATAAAATAATTATGCTATTCAAGAAATGTGAATATTTGGGTATAATATTTGCCACTAAATTGTCCAGGATACCACACATACTAAAACAGATAGTTACATTGAAACAATCTTGGGGGTTACCTGATTTATTAGAATGTCTAAATCCCAACCAGCCAATTTGATTATGAAAGTGTATTATAGGAAAAGAGCATCAGTAGCAAAGTATCGGGTGTTTAACAATACTGTGAGAGCAGCGGGTCCTCTTTTTTATAGGGGGGCTTGTGGATGAGGACAGGAACTTGAACAAGCAAACAGATTCCACAGAAAGCTACCCCACTTTCACACACGCTGAAGGTGGACAGCAATGAATCAGTACAGAATAAGGATGCTTGACATTGCTTAGCATGCCACCTAGGTCAGTAAAGAGAATTGTAAGAGTTTGAAACCCACTGCAAAGAAAGTGAGAAAGGCTGGGAAACCTTTACCTGAGGCTCGAGGTAGGTGTAACCTCCTTGAGGGGTATGGCCCTGCGTGCCCCAGGAGTCTTCTATTTGAAATCCTGTACCGCACCGAAATGTAAGCTGCTTGCGATAGTGGGAAACAATTATGATGCTGAGAAGGTTTTGCGGGGAGGTAATTTAAAAAATCTCAATGAATCGCTCTTTTTAGTGATTGGTTGGATCCATGCCGCAAAGAAAATGCGACCATTTATCCATCTGAAAAAATCATTTGTGTGTAAATTAAATCACTGGGATTGGTGCGAAAATTACTCCCACCATGGAAAGCTGAAAGGGGAAGAGACTGTGGTCAATGTAATTCATGGATACAGGAGAACACAGCCTTATTTATTACTCTGCCCCGACCCGGCAGTGAGGGATTTCCTGCTAAGATTGCAAACTAATCAATTGCAGGTCCTTGCCATTACGGGTGTACATCAGAGTTTGGCTTTAAGTGACAGGTTCTGCCATATTTTTAAGAGACCAGACTCCCTGGAAACTGCCAGACATGTCCTTACCTCTTGCCCTGAATTGGGCCCATTATACATGAGCTTGCTGGGAAGACTGGTAGACAGATATGAGAGTATCGTTGGAGACTCATTTTGGGACTACTGTCTCAACTCATACACAATATCATCCCAGCTTGCCCTGTTCAGAGTGTGGCTACAGGTCAGAAATGTATTGCTACCAACTTAACCTATTGTTGTTGATCTGTCTATACCATTATAGAACCCTGTTCTTTAGCTGCTGATATTGACTTATACAGTATGCTTTGGCACTGTTCTGAGCTATGCACTTGTTTGTGCATGTATCTGCTCATTTAATTAGAGACATACTTATTTTATGTCATTTTAATTTTATTCTGTTTCAGTTTGATGATTTATGAAGTTTTTGCATCTCTGTATAATTGTGAAAGATGCTTTGATTTTTATCTTAATTCTTGGACTAAAACACAATAAATTATTATTATGAATGAAGGTCATATAAGAACAACAAAAGATAACAAACAGAAGGCCCAAGAAGCCTTCACAAATAATACCTGGCAAGGGAATACAGAAGATAGAAAGTGGAAAAATAACAACCAGAGATAAGAATCCACAAGAGACTTATATTCTGTCTGAATAATCAAACCCTTTCAAGATTAACCTAAGGAACCGACCAGACTCAAGGAAAATTATTGCACCAATGAAAGGGAGCAACAAGAGCCAGTTGTGAGAGCTGTCTGAACTAATACAAGGAATTGCGATAGACTATTTGAAAATGACCTATTAAACTGAAGTTTAAAAGACTAAAGAGAACAGTATAAGGAGCACCTGTCAGGAGAAGGGAGACATTCTTCTGACATTATCATTTTTATTTTTTGATTCAACTTGGTTGCAGGGTCAGATATCATTAGGTTTTGGAAGGTGGAATCATTCCTTTTTGAACCTCACAAGATGACTGATAAGCACCTTAGTTAGTAAAGTAGGTAGGGAATACCCCATATGGATAGTCAGGTTTTCACCATATCCTTTGATAAAGTAATTCTACAAGTGCCCTCCAAGAGTCATCGTCCTTCTTCTGATCTGCCACAGTAAATAATATCATTTCTGCTACCCAGGACATTTAGGTGAATTGTCATTTGTGATTACAATCCAACACATTATAAACACGCCAATTTATCAGGCATTGCATACCATATTTCCATGTCCAGACAACATCCAGAGGCAACGGACACATAATCAAATTAATGAGCGCGCTCCACTACGTTGTTGGTGAACACAATCCAGCAAGAACAACAAATATAAACATGAACAATAGCCAATAACGAGGTTCGGGTAGTGTTCATCAGCAGAAATCAAATATTTTGTGTATGCCTTTAATTTTGCACAAGCTCTCACGTGGGAAGTCCAAACCTGAAATAGAACGATTTTAGACTCCTACCCTTCTTCCTGGAGATAAAGTTGGTTGTACCATTTAAAACTAGTGTGCTGTTTTGGTTTTGTGCAAACCAGTATACCCTCAGAGGACTGAGGGAGGGGGGACTTATACTGTGATGCGCAAACCACCATACATATGTTCCAAATGCGTTAGATAATGTATACACACAATTACACGTCCTATCAGCAAGGAATACCAATCTGGACTTAAGGTCCCCCTATGATTCAAAACTAAAAAGTATATGTTCAACAACGAATTGGCTTAATGCGCGCATGCGTAAAGCAGAGACACTAGCCTCTCGTGCATATGCGAACATGATTTAAAAGCCTGATTCAGTACACATTTGATTTCAACAATGTAAAATGCTTTCTAATTATAATCATTGTAGTCTAACAATTGTAACATCCATATACAAATATAATTACTCATAATATAGTCATGGTACTATCAATCTCAATTAATTCCACTCTGGCCCATCATTGTGGAATATTCTCTAGTTATTATCCTTGTATTCTTAACAATTAAAAATCCATACTCAATCATTGTTGCTCCTAATACAACCATGCTACTGTCAACCACTCTAGAGTTCATGTAGCATGCTACACCAGTATGGTCCAACCATAAAGGGACCTAATAATAACTGAGACACTACTATTGCTCAGAGACACAGCTCTCTCTGACCTTTCTTCTCACACTCATGGCTGATTGGAGGATCCAATTCTAGACACTCATCCTGTTAGCTATTAATCAAAAAGTCCCAGACAGAAATAGGCTTTAGCTCTCTACACTTCTCTTTTAGTATAATGTGTTCACTATTTACCATTCAATATTTAACAAAGTGGTTGCTAATACTACGTGATGTGCATATTTGAAAGCAAATGCATAATCCCATACCAAAAATAAGATACCTGTTCTCGACCAGCATCATCTACAAAACCGCTTCGAGGACACATAAAAGAGAGGAACATAGATAAACCTAATATAAAATGCTCAAAAGGCCATCGGTGAGACAGTAACTGAACAGATATATCCTGACAAGCATCTGTTCTGGATGTCATCTATCTCCATTTGAAGAAGGCTGCCTGGCACAATTATAACAAAAAATATATCATGATCAGAATTTAAGCCAGTCGACACAGTTCTATACTTATAAATCATTTTAGCTTACAGTTTGCAAAGTTCTTTCTGTTTGTCTCCTCCTCTTGTATTCTGAGGGACTGTTTTTAGACCTATGAATCTGTTCCCTACCATGTTCTCCATTTGATGTTTATTTTTCCAGTGTGTGGCCAAGGGTAGCCTAATATCTTCTCTTTGTAGGGTATTGACATGCTCTCTCTTCCTAAATCTCAATTCCCTTATTAGTACTGCCTATGTATACTAAGACACACACACACACACACAGATAATGGCATACAATACGAACTTAGTTTTACAATTAATACATTAATTCATTTTCACTTCTGCCTTTATGTTGATTCTCAATGTCCTCAATGTCTGACCTTCCTGTGCCTATTGGCACATGGAGCAATGCCCACATTTGTGGAATCCAATCACATTGTGATGTAACCATGTGGGTTATTTGATCAAACGTTGTAAGAACGAAGGACATAGATGATTCTTCAATGTAGGTGCTTTGGTGTACAGAATTATAGGCTTTGTGCCAATATATTCCACTAGATCAACATCTAGCATAAGCAATTTCCAATGCTTACGTAGCATATTGTAAACATTTTTACTTTTGGCCGAGAATTGTGGCACTATTGTCACCAATTTCAGATTTTCCATTTTGTGTTTGACATTTGGCTGTAGCAGGTATTGCCTATCAAGTTGAAAACCTTTATTTCTCGCTTTCACCAGGCATTCTTCCTTGTAACCTCTTTCTTTAAATCTATGATGTAAAATATCACATTCATGCTTAAACTTCTCATCATCTCTACAGTTTCTTCTTGCTCTCACATATTCCGCAACAGGTATGATTTGTATCACACTGTTCCTGTAGCAACTACTTGCCAACAAAACTGAATTGACTTCCGTCGGTTTTCTAAATGTGGTGGACATAATCTGGGTATTATTCATATATAGAGTCGTATCCAGAAAATCTATTCTTTCCTGATTGCTATTACAGGTGAATTCCATACCCATCTTGTTATCATTCAGATAAGTTACAAATGCATTCAAATAAATCTCATTGCCATGCCAAATCAGAAACACATCATCTATGAATCTTTTCCACATTTTGATTCTAGGCCTAAATATATTATCCAAATAGATGAACTAATTCTCAAAAAGGCCAATAAATAAATAGTCTAATGATGGAGCATAATTTGCCCCCATCACCACGCCCTTTAGTTGTTTGTACAGACATTCATATAAGAGGAAAATGTTCCTAATAGTAAACTCCAACATGTCCTTTATCATCATGATGTGTGATAAATACGATGCTGATCTAATTGTATAAGTGTGGGCAATGGTTTTAAAGACAACTCATGTTGAATAGATGTGTACAGTGCCTTTAAGTCTAATGTGACAAACCAAAATGTATTATTTCACTCAAATTTCTCTATTAATTGTAACAAATGCATGGTATCTCTCAAGCATGCAGGAAGGTTAGGGACTTCCTCTACCAGAAAAGAATGTATATATTTTACGAATTTTTCAGTCACCCATCCTAGTGCACTAAATAAGCACTGGAAAACGGAAAAGATTCCTGTGACATTTTGTGTGCAAGAATTTGAAAAGATTTTGAATATCAATCACCAGTGAACAATAACCTAGAAGGACTTGAACAGTGACTATTATCTGCTGGATTTACATTGTTTGACTATGCGCAGTGGATAAGCCAATTCGTTGTTGAAAATATACTCTTATGGTTTTGTGGTTTGTACAAACGAGGAGGGGTGGAGCTTGGGATGCACCTCAATACACAATTGTTTTTGTATTTGGTAGTAAAAAAGGTGTTTGCTCATCACTCCTCTTCCAACTGGGAACTAGACTGCAAAGTTAGGTATCAGCTTTGACCTAATATTGTCATCACAATACCTCATAACACACCTTCCAAACGTCCATACCTCTCCTTTGTCCACACCACCAAAGCCTCCCAGAATCCCCAACACAACCAACATAAGGGGACTAAAAAAGAGGTGTTACATGCCGAAAGCCATGCAGCATTCACATAGTCATCGAAAGGGCGACCATATGCTCAAAAAACATTTAAATCTGAACTCTATCCATTCTCATCCTTCCACTGCAGTCATATTTTCTTTAAGATAAATATGCGTTGGTAAGAGACATGGATATGGCCCGAGTGACCAGATAATTTGTACTTTTTACAATTTAGGTCGGCATTGTGGATGTAGATTTTGGCCAAAAATTGTTCATACATGCCGGTTATCTCACTCTCATGCTATCTCACTTTTATGCCTTCAATTTCTGCAGGTCAGATGCAGCAACTCCCGTCAGAGGTCCTGATCAGAGCCGGAGCCTTCGTAGCGTTTGTGATTATTGCCTGTGGAATCATCCTCCGATGTAAGTTATTTGGTATCTTACGGTGATCTGTGCACATGGCTTGCCAGGAAGGTGTCATGAGCTTCACTCTTACAGTTTGGAAAGTTGTGATAATTGGTCTAGGACCTTGTGTCAGAGCAGCTTTTGCTAGGATGAGAGGCTAAGATGATCAAGAAATGCTATAAATAGGACAAAATCATATGTAAAATGTGTTTGATGTATTAGGGCACCATATTCATTTACACTCAGTTTGATGATAGAAAAACTGACAAACCCTTTTCTGATAATGTTTTTGATTCATTGTACTAATATCCATAAACAGTTAGGGTTACAGAGAAGATAAGTGAAAAAATAGGTTTGAAAACAAAACAAAAGAGGAAAGTTTTTATTTTTTATAATAATTTTTTTTTAAAGGTTTCAGATAGCAAGGAGTCGGGAGCAGGGTCAGGGGTGGTCCAACCATCATTTAAAAAGACAAAACAGTCAATATGTCAAAATGGCTTTACAAAAAGGTAATGTTTTTTGTCCTTTGTCAAAATGACAAAGTTGTCAGTTTGACACATGACCCTCCATGATATCTCAAGAATCCTCTACGCAGGTGAGCTGTGAAAGTAAGGATTCGGTTCAAAGGGTAGTAATGCCACCAGAGTCCTGGCTCTGAACACTCCAGGGATTAACTAATATGTCTTGAACCCCCAGCATGGAACATCCGGGGATCCAAGAGCATAGACTTTTCCACGGATGACACACATCTCCATTGTATACACTAAAGAGCACAGCCTCCTCATAACTCTCTGCAAAGCCACCCACCATAGATAACTCTCATAAACCATATAAACACTGAACTAAAATAATGAATTAAACCAGTGAGCATGAACTATGCCCAAATTCACACAATCGCTCAGATATCTTGGCTTCCTAAAACTCTGCTGCACCTGGCAGAGAGACTTTGAGCATACATTCCTCAGGGGTTAGGATGTGGCAAATGTGCACTCCCTCTCAAAATCGCCCCATACACGTGTTGTCTTTTTGAGCTTGCCCCACTATCGGCAGCTGGAGAGGAGCTCTTGCCAACCTCCTCCATGCCCATCACATCTTCCTTCCAATCTAAACAAGGCGCCAAATCCCAGCAGACATTGTCCGTAATCCACCTGTTGAATCTCCCCACTGCCCCATTGCTCTGGGAATGGTGTACGGCAATGGTGCAGTGCTTGATGTCCTTCACACTTAGACATTTTCTCATCTCCTCTGACTTAAACTGGGGCCTTTCGTCTGTTAGTAACATTTCAAAGAAACACCTCTCCTTAATATCAAATCCAGAATGATTATGATGTCTTTGGTGCTTATAACCTTGGTGAATGAGATTGCTGCCAACTGTGTGAGTAGGTCAATCAGAATAAAACAATACAGTCCAACTCCTCCATCATATACGGGATCACCTACGTCCATGTCAACTCTTTCACAGGGAAGTTTGGGTGACATGGGTCATGGGTAGGTAATACGTTGCTCACCCCTTCTCTCTGTTTTCCCATAACACACACTCCCTGATAGCCATCTCAATGTGGATGTCAATATCGGGTCACCAAAGTCACCCCTGATGCACTCTTTGGTTTTTGTTACCGCTTGGTGACCCTCATGCCTTAATGCAATATTGTGATTGTAAATGCCTGATGGTGGGACCATCTTCTCACCCCTCTTAATAAAACCACCTTTGATAGACAGTTGATCTTTAAATGCTCTTAGGCCTTCCCATCTGGGTATTTTTAGCATGATCTTCTTGCAGCAATCATTAACGAGGCCTCCCAGTCTTCGCAGAAGACTTTGCCTCATCATACCTATCATGGATGGCAGATTGCTGGCGCTTCATACCTGTTATTCTGGGAGATGAATCGAGGGTGCGCCACAATGTCGCAGGTGACTGTTTGTAGGGAAGCGCAGGTGCTGCGAGGAAGCTGACCAGATCCCCCAACATGATCAAGGAACACGTGTTGGAGTGCCTGGCCTAGTCTGCCTACACCATGGGCAGGTACCCCAGATTAGCGTGGTGCAGAAACAGTGCCAGGCACTGAACTGGGGCATAACAGCAACAAGGCCAAGATGAAACTGCCAGAGGAGCATGAAGAAGTAGGGCTGAAGAGGCTAAAGGCAGAAAACAAGGAGAGGTAACAAGGAGGAAGGAGAGCCAAGGTAGATAAGAGCTCCACAGACCACGAGACGAAGAAAAGAGAAGTACAAAAGGGAGCGTACAAAACAGAAGAAACTGAGATGCACCTGAGCCTTCCTGGCATCTCTTAACATAAGCGTGGCACCGTAGTGAAGCTTTGGCGAGCATTTTCCTAGCAACGTTATGACGCCGAGCATGGCACATTTGTAGAACCAGGGCAGTGGTCCCCCGTGCATTACAGGTAAGATGGTGGAGGCCATGGAAAGAGGGTGCAGGAAGCTGGAAAGGACGCGGCAGGACCTGGGCTGTGCTGCCTGGCTCCGAGACCAGTGAGACATCACCGTAAATACTGGTACGGTACACCATGTAAAGCTAACCCGCGCACCCAAGTCCCCATGCAGTATGCACGAGGACGGTGCATAACAATAGCCTCCTCCCACTTCCACTGTGTCACTGCCCCCTGTGACACCATAAATAACTATTCTTCCCTACTTTGGTCATCTTCTTCAAATCTCCTCATCAGACCAAACAAGCAATCTGCTGGTCTGTTGGGGAACTAGGTGCATATTCAGCTTTGATTGTATGCTCCTTCAGCTGGTAACCCCGTCTCTGATCCTTGATGAAAGTTTGGCGTGGTCTTTTGTAGCCATAATAAAAAAAAACAGGGTCTGCAGTTTGGCTATCAGGATCTTTCTAAGGGCTTGAGGTCTATGCAGATGTCACAATTCAAGCTGCATATAAATTAGCTCAATTTTCCAATCACCCATTTCATCATCAACAATTGTTTCTCCATCATTGTATAGGAGAGTTCATTCCTTTTCAGGACTCATGATGCAGAGGCTGTCATAAATCATTGTTTCCCTCAATTTGTATAAGTACATCATCTGTCACTATGACAGCCTTCGTACCTAGTTGTAATAACAGAATTAGATTGTTTGTTGCAGGGCCATCTTGAGACTATTTTATTCCTCAGTGGATTCGCTGCTGCATTTGAAGGACCCTCATGTCTTCACTAGTTTTTGCAGGTTCACTGCCTCAAACAAAATGTCAGGTATATATCTTGAGTGATAGTCAGCCACGGCAGATTTAACAATAGTTGTTCTGTGTCTAGTGTTCCTTTGATTGTGTCAGTGTGGTCCTTCATATGCTCCAACCCATTTTTCCGGAATGCCATGGCCATGTATTTAATGTGGACTACTAATAGCACTCCTGGAAAAAGATGAATTCTCAGCATACAACATCTGATACAGAACATGTTGGAGCATGGCTGACAATGACGCTAATCCAAACGGTTTGTGGGTAATGTAGAAAACACCCGCTGGTGTGATTAAAGCTATCAATTGCCTTCATTTTCCTTATAAAAAAACTTGATGATATGCCATCATGATATCCAGTTTGAGAAATGCCTGGCATTGTCAGTTGTGGTCAACAGTTCTCCTATGTTTAGTAGAGAGTGACAGTCAAGCAGGCACGGGCTGGCCTACAGGGCAATAGGTCCATGGCCGAACCAAAAACGCAAAAAGCAAAATGCTAGTGTGGGCCTGTTTTTTGGGGTCAAAGTGGGCCAATTTATGGCCATTGTGGGCCAGTTTGATGAGTTACTACACTATGCAGCTAATATTTTTGCCCAGTGTTGCTGAATAAATATTCTTTAAAATGCACAATTTGCATCACATTTTAACAAATAAATTCCCCTTGGGTACTATTCAAACTGTGGCCCAAAATAAATGAATTGCAATTTGCAACTATGGGTCACTGTTTCACTGCTGCCCGAGACCATTTTATGGCCCAGTCCGACCCTTCAGTCAAGTATTATACATCTGTAGCCATTCGGTTTCCAGCAACATCAAGGGGTGACACGCATTCTGAAGCCTGTACTCGCCGTATGATGCTCTTCCATTCGAGAGACTGAAATTCTGTCTTCACCACCTCCCTCATTATAAGTGGTATGTTGCACACCTTCTGTACTCCAGGTATGACCTTTGTCACAATCTAATGAGTTGTGCGGACCGTTTGATGCAGCCCACTGCTCTCAAACAATGTCTTAACAGGGGGTTATTGGAATCCGAGTGATTTGGCCACGGCTGAAATTACTGCGGGCAAATCTTTCACATGAGAAAGGTGCGAACTACCAAATGTTTGCACCTTTCTCATGCAAACACACATACAAACTCACACCCACACACACAACACACCCATAACACTCCCCGACCCATAACGCTCCCCCACCCACACCCTCAGCACACCCCCAACATAAAGAAACCCAACTTACCTTCATATTCACGCTGGGTTCGTGCAGCACCAGTTCCCTTTCACTTCCGTGATCGGGAACCAGTGTTGCAAGGTCCTTTTCTTCTCTCTTTTTTTTTTAAACGGAAGGCTGCAGGGGTGTCCCCCTCAGCCTCCGCTCACTATACCATGAAGTATAGTGAGCGGGGTGATACGGGGGACACCCCCGCAGCCCCTGTTTTTTTTTATAATGCTACCACCAAAGGTTCGAACTTTTGGTGTTCGAACCTTTGGTGGTAGCATTTTTAGAACAAAAGGTTCATGCGAACCTTCTGATGCGGGAAAATAGACCTAAACCGATTATTGTGGTTGTATCTACTGTACATCTGAGCTGATTGCTGAGGGTAAAGACCATTGTCATTCTTTCTCTTGCAATAGTTTCAAGCATTTACAAATCTGCCTTGCTGGACCTCAAGGCAAACATGCTGGAAATTATAGGAGGTGGGGCAACGCTCTTGCTGCTTATCGATCTTTCTGTAGCTTTCGATTTAGTGGACCATGCAATACTAGTGTCCAGGCTCAAACATGGTACGCAATTCTCTACATCTGCAGCTAATTTGATCGAGTCCTTTTTGTCTCATCAGACGCCAAAGTCTTTATTGATGACCATAAAGCAGACGAGTCTGAAATGGATTGTGTAGTTCGGTAGGGATCATGTCTGTCCCCTGCTTTATTTAATCTGTTTACAGCTCCACTCTTTAAGTTACTGAGTGTCAAAGGAATTCTTTTCACAAACTACGCTGATGACACTCAGTGCCTAATCCCTCTGTCAGGAAATCATACTAAGGACTCTGAGACAATCAACAGGCTGTATGCCATAATCCAGACTTGGATGATGGAGAATGGGTTGGCCTTGAATGACGGGAAAGCAGAAATTATGATTGTGGGCACAGCATCTCGCCTGAAGAAACTAGGGATGGATTTCAGTGAATTCCGCATAGCTGGATGTGTTATTCCCACCTTGCATAAGGTGAATATCTTGGCCATAGTGATTGACCAAGAGCTTAACATGAAGGCTCATGTTAAACCTCCATGGTGTCGTCCACTTCTTTTTACCTCAAACTGTTGGTACAACTGAGGACATACTTGTTGCAGGACAATTGAGCAATAATTGCCAGTGCAATTATCAGAGCTAAATTAGATTATGGTTCAAGCCTGTTACATGGTATAGGTAAAGAAGACCTGATGTATCTCCAGATCACACAAAATAAGGCAGTAAAAGCAGTCATGGTATTGAAAAGGAGTGACCATGTCTCCGTAGCTAGGAAAGCATTGCACTGGCTCCCTATGGCCAGCAGGATACCTTTTAGACCAATGTGTATTACTCACAAATGTCTTTTTGGATTAAGTCCGGCTTATCTATCTAGACAAATCTCCTGGCTACCAGTCCAAAGAACATTGAGATCCAATTATTTGGGTCTTCTTCAAGCGCCTCGGGCCAAACTTGGCATAGTGGCACAGGGATCTTTTCACTTCATGGAACCAAGAATCTGGAATGCTCTTCCTCCAGACTTGAGATTATGCCAATCATTGGAAGATTTCAAAGCTGGATTTAAGACACTTCTGTTCTGCTAAGGTGGGACTTTATCTCTGACTTGATGAGAGTCTGCCTCTCTGTCTTCTGTTTCTCCTGATGTATGACTTTGGTTTTAATTTTTTTTGCAATGTAAGTTGTTGTTGGTGCCACTATGCCTCTGGGCCTGTCTTCGGCGCCTTATAAATAAATATAAATACATAAAATGTAGAGGTGTGCTCTCCTTCCTTAGCTTTGCATTGAACCTCATGCAGTCAGGTCACTCTTGGACCAAAGACTGTCCCTAACTTTGTTGTCCCCGCTTCATAGCATGAACAGGTTGCAAAGCCACTTGTTCCTCGATTCCTGAAATCGCATGTATTGCAAGCATCTGAGGGCCCTGATAGACTGCTCAACTCTCTCGCCTTCTTCCTGAGTCCTTTTTCCCAAGAGCCATTTCTTGAGCATAATGCTCAGCTTCATTTGAATGTGTTTTTCTGTCATTTTTATACACTTCTCTTACTCTTACTTGGGCATTGTGCCTCCGCTGAAGCCACTTTCAGAATGTGTTTGAATTACTCTTGTCACACCAGGTAACGCATAATTGGTTATTTTTTCCTTTCAGTGGCACAGCTGGCAGACATACAGTGCTCATATAACATTGAGCAGCCTTTCTCCACCTCTTCAACTGCACTGGCGGTTCCCCCGGTGTAGGTGGGAACACAGTGGGTGGTGGTATGCTCTGCATGGTAGCCTTTAAGCAGATCTGTTTGGTGTGAATGCGTGTGGCAAAAGTACACATGTTGGTGTCCCTAGGTCCAGGGGAGGGTTGAGACCACCAGTAGTGGTTCACGGGGTGGGAAGGTGCTTCTCCTTCAAGCAGCCTGTAGCTTTGCAGGTTGGGTATTGTCAATGTGAAAACCCTTGTGTGTGAATGAATTCTGCAGGTCTGTTAGATTACATTTCATTTCGCTTAATGAACTTCATTACAGATGGACAATCCTCCCTTGTTCCCAAAGTTCGGGTAACTTTAAAGTGCGTGACTGTGCTTTAACCTTTTCGCCCTGGCAGTAGAGAATTGGTGTTACTTTGGGGAAATCAATCTTTAATTAATATTTGCTTGAGTAAATCTGCATGCGTATGTCAACTGTGTCACACGCCTACGCATCTCCGAAGAGATCTCCTTGGGTCCCAAATCCCAAACAGACCGGGACAGTAAGCAGAAGTAAAAAAAATTACCAAGCAAGTGTGGCTTTTCGGTGCTGGCCCATTGACATTGTGAGTGGTATCATCATACTTGACCAGATTTAGTCAGATAGAAGCAAGTCCATGGATGTGAGCAGATTATTTCCTTGGAAACCCTGCATGAAAGAGTCACGACGAGTAGTATGTCTAGGTGGGAATACTAGGGTTGGCTCAGCCTCTTTAATGCGCAAGCGCTAATGAATGGTGTTGGCTTCTCTGAGCAGTTCCCTGCATGGCCGCGCGCATATCATTAACGTTCAGAAAATGGGAACTAGCATGTCCAGCAGTGTTTGTGAACATGCACAGGAGAGCGCAGTTCGTATCATCGGCGCTGATAGTGAGGTAAGACACGCTTTCCTTTTCAAAGGACTTACACTTCTTCAGGAGGGGCATAGAGCTAACAAATGAGTCAAGGATTTAAAATTCGCAATTTAAACCCAAGATTTCTTTTTTTTGTTTAGGGCAAAGTCATGTATTTTAATGAGAAATTACGATAGAATAATGTTAGTTGGGGAACTACTTCCACCGGACAACTATTAGGGGCAGAAGAAGACTTTTGAATGTACCTTCCACTAGGGAAAACGTTTAGAAAGTATCTTAGAACAGATATAATAGTCAACTGAACGACTAACGGAAGTTTTCTTTAATTCTATCGCCTCTGAGCACTTAGCAGAGTAGGTCAAGGGGGGTCATTACGAGGTTGGAGGTAATGGAAAAACGATGCCGGTAAAGGATTACCGGCACCGCATACCTCTCTGGGCTATTCTGACCCAAGAACCCGGTATTAGAGGCGCTGCTAATAACGTTGCCGCTAATAGCGGTATGGGCGCGGGCACGCAGGCCTTCAGGCCGGTGTAATGTCACTTTTTGCTATCTGTCAGAAAATCCTATCGGTAGGAAAGTCTGACAGTAATTGTAATGTCATTTTTTGCTACCCGTCAGAAAATCCTACCGATTGCATGCATTGGGTAAGCCACCCAGGGGTAGGAAAAAGTGACAGGGTAGGAAAATCTGACAGCCTAACCTGTCATTTTTTCCTACCCCTCACAAAATCCTACCGAGAGCAGGCATTGGGCATCCCACCCAGGGGTAGGAAAAAGTGACGGGGTAGGAAAATCTGACAGCCTGACCTGTCATTTTGTCCTACCCGTCAGAAAATCCTACCGAGAGCAGGCATTGGGCAACCCACCCAGGGGTAGGAAAAAGTCACGGGGTAGGAAAATCTGACAGCCTGACCTGTCATTTTTTCCTACCCATCAGAAAATCCTACCAAGAGCACTTTTTGACCGTGTAAAAGGAAAGTGGGGGTACATTTCAACGGCTAGGTACTAGGCACCGCATAATACATTGGTGGCTTATTTATTTATTTATTTAGGGCCTCATCACGAGTTGGGCTGTAGCCCTTAAATGCTGTATTAGCCCGCAGTATTAGCACTGAAAATTCCCCATTGGATCCAATGGACCCAATCAGGAATGGGGATTTACCATTAAGGCCTAACCGGTGATCCGGTGGTAATACCACCGGACCAGTCAGTGCTAGGGCTATTAAAGTCGGCGGTATTACAGCCGGGGATACAGCCCAACTCGTGATGAGGCAAAGTCTAAAATGGCACATGAATATATGTTTCATTGGGTACAAGCTGAATGGCTCAGTCCAGAGGCCTGCTTCATAGTGGGCGAGGTCCTCTTACATCACGACTGATGAGGTACTAGCCATGACCAGTCCCTTGGAACCCATCACTGGGAAAGTGAAAAATGTAGGGCGCATACCTGGTCAAGATACACAATGTTATATTCTATGGTATGGTGGTATTTCTCTTACAGGTAAAACCCTGCTCCCTAAGATCCGAGGTGGGTAGCCTGTGATTACCTGCCCCATCTGGACCTTCGACACTTGGCCCGGAATACCTCTATGCCCGGATGATGCTCCACCCACCAAAGATGCCATAGTCATTGCTGCTGCAGTGGCTGAGGCTGTTGAAGTAACTATGGTGTGCCAATCCCCGTCCTATTTGGTTACAGAACATGGAACTTACACTAGATTACTTTTTTCAGGCAAGCCACCTGTACCTAAAGGAGAGGAGGGCTATGAACTATGGGCAAATCTCACTCAGTTTATGCTACACGGCTGCAAAGTGTCTGACCAAGAGAAGAGACGACGAGTAATAGAGGCCTTCAGAAGGCCTGCACTGCAGATGGTACAGTCCCTTCGAGCATTGAGTCCTGATCCAACTTCCCAGCAAGTGATGGGCACCCTGGAGGGAGCTTTTGGCACTACTGAGCCAGGAGAGGACTTAATGATGAGGTTTTATGCCACCTCTCTGAAACTGGGAGAGAAGTTGTCTGATAATCTGGTGAGGATTGAGCACATTTTATGCCTAGGCCACCATAGAGGAGGAGTAGAGACTTCCCGATTGAACCGATGTCGATTGAAGCAACTACTTAGAGGGGGCAAGGAAGCCGCTATACCCATACTGCAACTGAGGCTGTGGGAGAAACTGGATAGACCTCCATCCTATGAGGAACTACTAAAGTCCATTAGGGCCCTGGAAGAAAAAACAGGTGATATCAATGTACAGAGCCAGCCAGTACAAGGCAGGATCCCAACGCCCATCAATACCATTTCTGAGCAGAAGCAGATTGGAGAGCTGCAAAAGCTAGTCAGGAAACTACAGACTCAGTTCACGACCCGGGAAAGCCCGATTGCAAACCAAAATCGAGGCAGAGATGGTTTCCCATCATCCCGAGAACAGGTGTATCGATGAGCACAAGAGCCTCGAATATTTTCCCCAATCCTCTGCACCTTTACCACCATGGAGATTTTGCCATTCATGTGAGGATGAGCGCCACACAACTCGACCGTGTGACTGAGACCCAGATTATGCCAGAGTAGCTGCTCACTTTAATGCTCTTAAATCCACTCCGGCCTGGGCATTGTCGGGAAACGCACAGGAGGTTGTAGTGGAGGAGTAGCTAGAACCTAGACTACAGGAGTGAGCTCTGCAGAAACTAACTCCAGCAAATCAACAAGGACATCACATCCAAGACTCCAGACTATCCCGTATCCAAGTAAGGCTCAGGAGGGTCCCACAGCTGACTAGCTCCGTCTAGTTAATGAGGTCACTAACACCACAGATGTGCTGCCAGCAAGCTGCAACAGACTACGGACTCAAGCTCTGCTCCATCGAGGCAATCCAGCAGGTCCCATCGGGCCCACCATGACCACCCCAGTTGATCTTGAGGGGCAGAGGACCACAGCATAACTGCACAGTAGCTCCCAGGTCACCATTGTGTATGAGCCCTACTATCACTAACATATGTCGCATCTGCCATTAGAACCATTGGAGGGGCTAACTCTGATGGGCGTGGGAGATGCCGCCTGTCAATACCTGGGATATACATGTGTGAAAATCCATTTAAAACGAGAAGTGGTTGGGGTGAAAACCACCTTGGCATTAGTGTGCACCACAAGGAACCCAAATCCGGAGGTACCCCTAGTCATGGACACATCCTCAGCTCTGTTCGGCACGCTAGTCAAGATGTGTATGGAAATGGCCGGTCCACAGTTTGCAAAATCTTTGAAGATGCACCCGGCTTGTTAACAGGCCTACCTCAAGAAAGGCATGGAGAAGCAGGATCAACATGATGGCCAACATGAGAAAGATCATCTACAAGACCAGCTGTCCATGTGGGCAGATGATTTTTTAACCAGTGACTTGGACGTAGGTGAAGTCAAGGGGATGAAGCATCACATCCATATAAGTGATGTCACCCCGTTCCAAGAGAGGTCACAGAGACTAGCACCGGCTGATGTGTATCATCCAGGAATCCAGAAGCCCTTATGCTTCCCCCATAGTGGTGGCATGAAAGAAAAACAATGATGTGTGACTGTGAATTGATTACCGGCACCTAAACAGCAGAACAGTCCCTGATCAATACTCCACACATCAAGTGGACAAGGCTCTTCACTGTCTGGTTGGGAGCAAATGGTTCTCAGTCCTAGATCTACGGAGTAGGTATTATCCAATTCCTATGCTGCCCGAAGACAAAGAAAAGACTGCATTCATCTGCCCCTTGGGGTTCTACCAGTTTACTCGAATGACACAGGGGTTATCGGGAGTGCCTGCCACGTTTCAACGCCTGATAGAAAGAAATGTGAGTGACATGAATCTACTCAAGTTTCTGGTCTACCTGGATGATGTTTTTGGATGACCTTAGAAGAACATCACCAAAGGCTACTGAATGTTTTGGATCAAATCCATCAGCAATTGCTGAAGGTGTCCTTGGATAAGTGCCAGTTTTGTCAAATCAGTGTAATGTATAATGTCAGCCGAAGGATCCAACCAAGTTGGAAGCTCTCGAAACCTGGCCCACCCACAGAATCTGCAGGAGATGAGAAGCTTCCTGGGGTTCTGCAATTATTATCGAAGGCTTGTGCAAGGGTTCGCCAACATAGCAGTGCTTTATCATGCACTTCCCCCAAGCTGTGGTGGGTCCCTGACCCTGTTTGGCAGCCCTAGTATCATCCCACCAGGTACTGCGACAAAGAAGAACAGCCTGGATGCACTCCCAGGCTGTGGTGGGTCCTCGACCCTGACTGGCAGCTCTGGTTTCACCCACTACTATATGCCACCACACAAACAAAGACTTGGTTCACTCGCATGCCAAGTACTATGCTTATAGGTTTTGCTCTCCCAGTTCTGTTTATAGTCTCATGCTTTCAGGGGCTGACTTAGTTTGTTTTCTGACCAAGTACTTGCACAAGTAAGATCAGGTACTCTTCCTTCTTGTAACCACAAAAGTGACGGGTGGAAGGTTTTGAATTAATCTGTACCACTGGCATTACTCTGGACAACCTTCCACATCATCGTTTTTTTGCCCGTAGCGCCATTGCAAAAGGGGTCCAGCCATAGGCAAATCAATCAGGTACTGCCACCAATGGTAGAAGCCCAGCCCGTACTGCTAGGCCGTGTCCCCTCTGCACAGAAACACAAGCAATGCCAGACATGTTTTGGCCTTGTTGGGCCTCCTCAGTGAGGTGCAGACTGGTTCCCTATGGCACAGCGAGTAAGGGACCCACGTCTGGCCATACCATCTCTCACATAGTGAGACAAACTATAACCACAAAACTGATGGGTAGAAGGTTTTGAATGAATCTGTACCACTGGCATTGCTCTGGGCAACCTTCCTCTCCACCGTTTTTTAGCCCGTCTGCACCATTGCAAAATGGGTCCAGCCATATGCAAATCAGTCAGGTACTGCCACCAGTGGTAGCACCCCAGCCACAACTGCAAGGGCAGGTCCCCTCTGCACAGAAACTCTTCCTTCTTGATCTACGTCTGAACTGTAGGGGTCCCAGACTCTGTTATGTGTGTAATTGGCCTTCGTTATGTTCACAGGGCTCCCAGCACCTCCCACTCTTCCACGTACCCTGGTTGCTGGTGCGTGATGCTCTTGATGCTTCCTGCATGCCTGCCATCAGTGGTGGGGCTTCCTCTGCTTCCTCTCTCCTCTCTGGCATTTGCTGGCTCCGTCGTACCAGGTATGCTCTCGTCGCCGCGGGACTGTCCGTCCCCAGATGCTGACCTTCAGGGTTGCCAGGAGCGCTTCCCATGCTGCACACCACGCGGCCTCTGCACACTAGCAGGCTCCACGGCTCCCTTGTCTGCCTTCCTTCTTCCCTGAGTGTTCTCCGACTCATGCTTCCTCCAGGGCGGGCTTCACACTTTGTGAAGTCCCTCTTCCTTTTTAACTTGTCTTGATTTGACCGGTTGTCAAGAACCTCTAGAGTGCATGTTCTGGTATCAATAAGCACACTATATTGCTCTGTGCCTCCTCATCATCCCAGTACTGAGTGGGCCATGATGTTGTGACTCACTAGGGATCTGCTTCGCCTCAGTACTCTCTACTATGGTTGGTTTACCAAAACACATAGTGTAAGAAGATAAAGGTGTAGAGAGAGAAGTTAAAAAAAGAGGTGGGGTCATGGTAGGCAAGAGTTCTAACGTCAGGTGACTGGCGGGGATACTGCATCCTCCCAGGGCCATCACTGGTCTCATAGTTGGTCTTCTTCCCCATGCAATCCTCTCGCTCAGTACCAACCCCTCGGGGAGTATCGGGTAGTGGACGCACCCACCTGGGCACATGAGAAGGTGCTCCCCCTGTGGAAGCAGTGACGGCACCCTGAGATTTGTCACAATACATAGAAGAAAGGTTTGCTAGTGTGTGATGGCTCTCTGGGCCACCTGTGAAAGGAACATAGCAGACTCACTGACATATGATTGTTCTTTGCATTAACTGTGATAGGCACATAGCCGACAGACTATCATATAATGGCTTTGTGTACCAGCTTTGATAAACACATTGCAGACACACTCGCTGATGTGTGGTGACTCTATGCATCACTTGTGATAGGTACATAGCAAAGAGACTTGCTAACTTGTGATATTTGTGTGCATATACTGCAATAGAAAAGACACAGACTTGCTGACCTGTCAGGGCCCCCGTGTTTAACCAGTGATAGATAAAGTGCAGATGGATTCACTAATGTGGGAGTGTATCATCTATAATTGGTAGAGAGTAGGCAGGCTTGCTGACAAGGCAACTCTTTGCGTTCTCTTTGACAGGCACATAGCAGACAGAGTCGCTGACATTAGAAACCTCTGTGCATAACATGAAATAGTTATAAAAAAAGAGAGCCTCACTGACTTGCGATGGCTCCATGGTCAACCTGCGATAAAGTTCAGACAGATCCACTAATGTGGGAAGGATCTGTACCTGTGATGGGCACAGAGCACACAGACTCGGCTAACACATGATGTCCTTGTGCATAGCATGTTAGATACTCCTTAAGGGCCTGGACTTCTTCTCCCTTGCCGTGCTCTTCCCCCGAGCTCAGTGTCAGTTTGCCAGCCCAGTCGCATCCAGCCCACCAGCCATTCACAAGCCACATGCCCTTCCATACACCCAGCCTTGCCTGGGTGTCCTCATCGCTGGCATCCTTCGCTAAGGACAAAGACAAGAAAATTACTTGTTTGTAATGGCTAGGGAATGGACAGGAGAAACCCCTGATTTTCCAACAGGCAGACATTACAATGTGTCTTTAACAGCCACAGTCCATTCCCAAGCTCATGAGGACACGAACTCACAAACTCTTGCCGCAGGAGCGAAGGCCAGGGGAAAAGGCCTCCCGTACTCTTTGCAGCTCAGCTGCGAGCACGTATGATCCCCTTCCAGCTGGATGCCAGATCAGCTGCTCCTTTGTGTTTCGGAGCCGACGTGTGCCCCGTGTTACTGCCTGCCGCGTGTCCCGTGGTCGAGGAAGCACCCAAATGGCGGACCTCGTTGCCATGGAGACCACAACAACAAAACATGCCGCCAAAATCACCGCCACAAGCCCAGGATCCGATTTGCTGCGCCCGCCTGCCTGCCCCTCCCATCCTGCATTAAATAGAGGGGGTGAGGACCGAGAGGCGCAGCCGAGGAGCGAAGTCCAGGAGAAAAGGCCTCCCGTACTCTTTGCAGCTCAGCTGCGAGCACGTATGATCCCCTTCCAGCTGGATGCCAGATCAGCTGCTCCTTTGTGTTTCGGAGCCGACGTGTGCCCCGTGTTACTGCCTGCCGCGTGTCCCGTGGTCGAGGAAGCACCCAAAATGGCGGACCTCGTTGCCATGGAGACCACAACAACAAAACATGCCGCCAAAATCACCGCCACAAGCCCAGGATCCGATTTGCTGCGCCCGCCTGCCTGCCCCTCCCATCCTGCATTAAATAGAGGGGGTGAGGACCGAGAGGCGCAGCCGAGGAGCGAAGGCCAGGAGAAAAGGCCTGCCGTACCCTTTGCAGCTCAGCTGCGAGCACGTATGATCCCCTTCCAGCTGGATGCCAGATCAGCTGCTCCTTTGTGTTTCGGAGCCGACGTGTGCCCCGTGTTACTGCCTGCCGCGTGTCCCGTGGTCGAGGAAGCACCCAAAATGGCGGACCTCGTTGCCATGGAGACCACAACAACAAAACATGCCGCCAAAATCACCGCCACAAGCCCAGGATCCGATTTGCTGCGCCCACCTGCCTGCCCCTCCCATCCTGCATTAAATAGAGGGGGTGAGGACCGAGAGGCGCAGCCGAGGAGCGAAGGCCAGGAGAAAAGGCCTCCCGTACTCTTTGCAGCTCTTCGCTGTTCGTCGCCATCAGCCAGGAACGATCTGCTCTCACCGCCTAGAGGTAAGAGGATCCATGCATCCCCTCCCATCCAGCTCCTCATAACTCAACCTAGACATGATCGGCTACGCGCCCGCACCTTCTGTGCTCCACACAGATCTATTCCACAATCTACTAGCATGTGGAATACTCGTTTACCATTGAGACCCATTGCAACCTCCACATCATCCACAACAGGTACGCTCCTGCGCACCAGACCCCTTTGTACCTCCCCACAGATGAACTCCCTCCATGGCCCCCACCCTTCATCCAGCACAGCCATCAGATCTGTATCGAGGGCAACAGACACAATAACTAGACCTAAACTTCTCGCAACCCCTAAGGCCAAATCTGAGGTCTACAAAACCGCGACCTTAACGCCTATGACCCCTGAAAATGGGACCCCCACTATTACCTATTCTTCTACCTCACCAGTTGAATGTATTGATGTACCTGCCATTGTTACCATGCCTATGACCCCTGAAAATGGGACCCCCACTATTGCCAATTCTTCTACCTCACCAGTTGAATGTATTGATGTACCTGCCTTTGTTACCATGCCTATGACCCCTGAAAATGGGACCCCCACTATTGCCAATTCTTCTACCTCACCAGTTGAATGTATTGATGTACCTGCCTTTGTTACCATGCCTATGACCACTGAAAATGGGACCCCCACTATTGCCAATTCTTCTACCTCACCAGTTGAATGTATTGATGTACCTGCCTTTGTTACCATGCCTATGACCCCTGAAAATGGGACCCCCACTATTGCCAATTCTTCTACCTCACCAGTTGAATGTATTGATGTACCTGCCTTTGTTACCATGCCTATGACCCCTGAAAATGGGACCCCCACTATTGCCAATTCTTCTACCTCACCAATTGAATGTATTGTTGTGCCTGACACTGTTACCTTACATATGAGCCCGGACACTACTGACCCCCCCACCAGTCTCCACCCCCTCCTCACCCCCCCATCTCAAATGTGCCCTGATCAACGCCCGATCCGTCAATGCCCATGCCTTAGACATCCATGACCTCATCACCTCAAACAACCTAGACATCCTCTTAGTCACCGAAACGTGGCTGCATGAAGCCTCGGGCCCTGCGCTCTCCCTTGCACTCCCACCTGGATACACTATCATCAGGCAAGACCGCCCCACCAAAGGCGGGGGAGTAGCAATCATAGCCAATGATTCAATTAACATCAGAAAAAATGATAAAACCACGAACAACACCAGTGACTACCTCCAACTTAAACTCTCCACCTCCCACCACTGCACCATTACACTCCATCTGGTCTACAGGCCACCCGGCCCCATAGGAGACTTCCAATCCACTATCACCCACCTTTTGGCAGACAACCTAAAGAAATCTACCAAAGCGATCCTCCTCGGTGATGTCAACCTTGGTCTTAATGACCCCAAGGACCCTGCCTCCAAAGCACTGAACTCAGCCCTTGAAACTCTAGGCTTCTCCAACACTGTCACAGACCCCACCCACTCATTGGGCAGGACACTTGACTGGATTGCTCAGCACAACTGCCCTCTAACAATCACTGGCAACTCCCCCTCCCCATGGTCTGACCACCACATCATTACCTTCAACATCCCCGCCTATGCCCCCCCACCCCAACCCCCCCCCCTCCTCTACCACCCGCCCTCACCAGAAGCGCTCGCCTCCTTACGAAAGAAAGACTTCTACCATTCCTCCAGGGTCCTGCCTTCAGACCTCCCTTCTCCAATAACCCAGAAACCCTGGCGCAAAATTACAATAAGGCTATATCAGCAGCAATCAACTCCATTGCTCCTCTCAAACCTCGAAAGTCAAAACCAACAAGCCACTCCAACACCTGGTTCACCCCAGACCTACTTAAACTCCGGATGAACAAACGTGCTGCCCTTAAGCGCTGGCAATCCTCCCAAGATGACAAAGACAAACTTGACTTCAAAACCCGCTCAAAGGAATACAAAAAAGCCATCATCCTAGCAAAAGCCAAATCATTTGAAACTAGAATCTCCGAAGGCAACTCCAACACCAAAGAAATGTTCTCCATATTCAGGGAACTTGAAACCCCTACCCCTACACCCCAGAACTTCACTAAAGACAAAGCCTGGTGTGACGGCATCCAAACTGCCATGCGCAACAAACTAGACCTCCTTCAAGCCAAAATCTTGAACTCCAGACTCTCTCTTCCCACCCCCCCACTCCCGCCCCCTCCCCCTCTCCAAAGGCCACCCCCACCTTCTCCTTCAAAACCATCCAAGAGAAAGACATCATCACCCTAATGAAAGGAATCAAACCCTCCAACTGCAAAGGAGACCCCTGCCCCGCCACCATTATCAAGGACTGTGCAGAGTCCCTCGCCCCATTTCTCACAGCTTTTGTAAACGCATCCTTCACCACAGGCATTGTACCCTCCTCCCTCAAGGAAGCTTGGGTCAGGCCCCTCATAAAAAAACCACACTTGACCCCACCTCACCCAACAACTACAGACCCATCACCACCGTCCCCTTCCTTCTTAAAATTCTGGACAAAGCAGCCTACCTGCAAGTCCAACACTTCATCGAAGAGAACCAACTCCTAGGCCTGAGACAATCTGGTTTCCGCCCAAAACACGGAACCGAGACCGCCTTACTGGATTTAAAAAACCAGATATATGATGCCAGAGACCTGGGCAAACCTGTCCTGCTCCTCCTCCTCGATCTCTCTGCTGCGTTTGACCTCGTGGATCACGACGTCTTATGCCACCACCTAACCTCCACTGCAAACTTCTCAGCCCACGCTAGTGCCTGGATCACTTCTTTCCTACATGGAAGGACCATGCAGGTCTTCTCTGATCTAGCTACGGCATCCCCAACCATTATGCTGTGTGGTGTCCCTCAAGGCTCCTGCCTCTCTCCTACCCTCTACAACATATTCACTCGCCCTCTCTTCCTCATCCTTGACGCCATGGGGATCTCGTACACAAATTACGCGGACAACACGCAGATCCTCGTGACCCTGACAGGTGACTATGAGACTGATTCCAAGGCCCTTAACACCATCTATAACGCAATCCAAACTTGGATGGCCGCCAACAGCCTCTGTCTCAACTCTGACAAAACTGAACTCCTACTTGTAGGCTCCCCCGACACTCTTAAAAAACTTGACGCTCAGTTCTCCCACTTCACCATTGACTCTATCACCATTCCAGTATCTGAGTCAGTGAAAACCCTAGGCGTCTACCTGGACTCCAATTTGTCCATGACTAGACAGGTGAATGCCATTGCCTCCTCAGCTGCCTACCAGGCCAAACTCCTCAATGCAGTTAGACCCTACCTCTCCAGCGACACCTGCACAAACATAGCTAGGGCTATCACTGGATCTCGGCTGGACTACTGTAATGTCCTCTTCCTAGGGACCTCCACAAAAAACCTTGAGAAACTGCAAGTTACTCAAAACAACGCCTTACGCGCAGCACAAGGCATCTCCAAAAGAGAACATATATCTACTGCAAGAAGAGCCTCCCACTGGCTACCTATAAAAGAGAGGATCATCTTCAAAACCTTGACCCTCACCCACAAATGTATCCACTCTGCAGCCCCAGCCTACCTTGCACAAAGGATCCACCCGGCCATATCCGCAAGACCAACCAGGACCCCCTATACCAACCTACTCACGGTACCCATGATAAAAAAATCAAGAGCAGGGGGTTCTAGCTTCCCCTACCTTGCGGCTCTACACTGGAATGCCCTACCCACTGCCCTGCGAGCTGAACCTTCCCTGACCACCTTCCGCAAAACCTTGAAAACCACCCTGTTTGCTTGATTCCCTACCGTTTATCACCTACACCCGCCACATGTATACCTGACCTTTGTACGCCTCCATGCATAATATCTGTTACACCTAAATGTCAATGCCAAATGATGTAACCTATGCATAATGTAACTAAGCTTTCTGCAAGTAACAGCGCCAAAATGCCCCTGGGCTGCCTGCGCGCTATACAAATGTAAAACTAAAAATAAAATAAAATAAATCATTGAGCCGCAAATCATCTCAATATCAGCCACGTTCTCTTTCCCGTGTTAGGATATCATCTGCACTATCCTGGATCTCTCATCACATAATGCTGATTAATTCAAACCAGTCCATCCACCATGCTGTTGACATCACCAACCTCATCACCGCAAAGTCAATGCAAGATTTATCTCTGAAACTTGGCACTCCCTCTACCAATGTCTTTGATGTTTTCCTCTCACCTGGGTACAGCATTCAAAATGTTGGCCGCACAGAGAAGGTAAGGAGAGGTGTGCGAGTTATCCACAATTCAGACTCAATCTATACCATGCTCAGTTAAACGGCCATGAAATCCCCATTGCTTCTCTCTTGCCACCTTCTAGCACCGCATATAGATATAATTACATTTCACACACCTCCTCTAAAACACTTCTGACGCCATCACCTCAGCATCAATCGCAAACATCTTCCTTGGTGACTTCACTAACATCACTAGGGACTCTAAGCTCCACCTCATGGATCATCTGGATATAAAACAATGATTGATAAACCCCACAGACATCATAGGATATATACTACACCTTGTCATCTCAGCATCCTTCCTATACACTGTCTTAACCCTATCCCACAGGACTGGACAGACCATGCTGCCACCCTCATCTGCCTTACTTCTAATTCCCCGTCCAACAAGGGTCTTTGTCAAACGACCATGTCTTTGAGTTTCTCCATTGAGGACTTCCCCTTTGAAGCACTAGACACAAACTAGCAACTCTAACTCCACCACCCTCCAATGCTGACAGTCCCTTATTAACGCTCACACAACTATAATGGAATTGGTTGATGCCCATGACCTATTTAAACTGCTTCACATCAGGGATAAACTCACCATCCCCTGGTACACAGAAGAAATAACCAACAGTAACCGTACTATCCAGTCACTCAAAAAAACTGCTGTAAAGCATAGAGGAATAAAGCCCTCCTCAACTTCAAGGCTTTATGCAGTACTTGCCTGTCTCTTGTCAAATCCCAAACTGCTTATTACTCATCAACTATTATGTCCCCCACCAACAAGTGTAAAGCTCTCTTCACAGCAGTCAAAAACTCCTCAACCCACTTCCCAACCCTTTAATCCCTGACTCTAAAGAAAAGTGTAACGCCATGAACAACCTGTTCATCAAGATAACATATGGCAATTGATCCATACCTCAAACTCGTAGTTCCCCACGGCTCTCAACCCCAGTGCTTATAATACAATTCAGGACCACCTTCACTCCCGTTGCCTCATGTCACTTAAACTAACCACATAGCATACATAGATGATCCCCACTGTCATTTGTGGTGGCAAGGAATGATGACACACACCAAGTGGTGCCATAGTGATTGCTATAGACTTTTATTAACCAAAGACAAAGCCTATCTATCCCTATTCTATAGGCAGTTTCCCTACGTAAAGAAACTAAACTGAGGTCTGTCAGGGTATCCGTAGTGTCCAAATGGTAAAGTTCCGTCATGGTCAAAACCTCTATCTTTCCCTGTCGCTACACCAAATAATAACTAAAGTTCAAGCAATTTCTGAGCCCAAGAGAATGGTTCCCTTCTCCTGGATGTGAAGTCTTTCCAAGCAAAAGTTCTTGAAAGTTCAGCAAAAAGAGTTCCAGCAACCAAACGAGCTCCACAAAAAGTTCTCAGAAAGGCTACGAGGAGGACTCCCTTCTCCTAGCTAGTTCCTCAATGTTCTGCTTTTTTTTAATCAACTCTTGTAATTCGCTTTGGGAAATGTGGGCCTCATTATGACCCAGGCGCTGGACCATGGTGCTATTTGCACCATGGTCCATGCCGGTCTCCGGCATGGTGGATGGCGGAATTACCGTCCCCATCACAAGGTTGGCGGGGGCGGTAATTCCCCATTCACCATTTGCCCTTCCTCATTCCCATTTTGCCCCATAGGGCATAATGGGCATGGGGAAGGCGCTAATTAAGGCACCGTAAATTACGGTTGCCGTAATTAGCTCCAAGGTCCCTTAGCGGGTTGGATTTTAACGCCTGTAAAAAGCAGGCGTTAAAGCTTCCAACCCGCTAAGGGACCTTGTAATCAGGCGCTAATGGTTTGACGGCGCTGATGCTCTTTACGGCGCCGTTAAACCATTAGCGCCAGGGTCGTAATGAGGCCAATATCTTCTACGTTCTTTGATACTTGAAATTGGACCCCACTGGGACGAGTAAGATGACCCCTTAGGTATTCTTGACTTTCCAGGACCACACGTTTGTGGAACTGGCCAGGGATTTGCGGACAATAATCAACTACTTTCTCAAGATACTTCACAGTCTCAACTCTTCCCGGCCTCCTCCGGACATATCTTGGTTCCACTTACCTTTCCCCGGGGAACCTCTTCACTGGTTTTGCCAGGGGGCGCGGGATCACTTCTTCTATCAGTTTACTTCCACGATTTACTCCTCTCTGCAGCCAACTCTTATGCTTGAAGGTCTCGGCACAGTTGTTGGGCCGATTGGTCCACTCACGACAGGGTACGCCACCATCTTAGTCCTTCTCACTGCTGTCATCTACGCGGCTTCACGTTAGACTTGCGGTTTTAGCACAATTGTTGGACCTTATGATCCACTCATTGCAGGTCATGCCACCACTGTTGCTTCTCTCCACTTTCAGTTTGCTGGCCTCACACCGACCTGCAACAAACATTTCAGGCATCCCGCTGCTCACCTCTGCTGCCTCTTTATAGTCCCCCAGAGCCCACATTCAGCTTCACAGGCTCGCCGGAGGGCCTCTTGCTCGCCAGGTTCTCCTCCTCTTTGCAAACCGCAGTCGCTCGGGTCCAGCCGGATGGGCCACACTGCAACAAAGATCACTTGCTTCCACTCTCATCATCGGGTGGCAAGAATAATGTCCTTCTTTGCTGTTTAGCTTAAGGAGCGGGGACAGCCCCAGCGTAACATTGGTCCAATTGCTTACAGCTGGTGGAGTGTTCTTCCCACTTGACTGTTGCATTTTCTGACTTTTCTTCATCTATGTATTTATCTTAATAGATTTGTCAGGAATGTTACAATAACATATTGTTTCAGACTTCACCATACATCCAGTGAACTGGGCTACTGGTATCAGCCCAGGGGGTTGGGAGATAAAGGGGGCGTATCTCAGACACACGTCCTTATCCCCATGAAGGGAGTCCCTCCCCACGAGATCCTCCCGCATGTTACCACACCCACGGTGACTACTAGTTAGAGGTCACACCTCCCTGGCCTCATCCCTCTGGGGAGAAGTGACGCCATCTGAAGGATCGTCACACATCCTAAAAGATCAAGGGGAATGCCATTATCCTCCCTCCTTAAAACAGTAAACACCTCACTCACACAAGGCATCTGTCAAAGGACCCTAAAACAGGACTCATCCTCCCTCCTACAAAAAAGTACCTTGAACCCTGACAATCTTGTAAGCTACTGTCCGATTTTTAGCCTCCTATTAATTGGAGAATTCCTTCAGTAGCCAGTTGCCAACCAACTCCATGATTTCATTAACAAACACAGACTCTTGTGATTAACAATCAAGTTTCGACACTGAAACTGCCATCATTCAGGTCATACATGATGCTCTTAAAATCAGTCACTTCTCTCTGCTGGAACAGACCAGACATTTCTTGCTAAGTTGCAATTCAACCATAAGTGATGTGATCACATTTATTTTGGGGTGTTCTTAGGCCATTTATTTTCCCTCGTTTTCCACTGCATTATTGCCCTGGCTGCACCATCTCTTTCATCTACACAGGCAGCTTGTTATCCAAGACCCTTTTAGTGGCTCTACTTTCTGAGATCCCCTTTTGGAAGTTTGTCATGCAAGAGCCCAAGGTACAAGTGGCTTCATTCAAATATCGTCTGAAGCTCCAGAAGAGGCGTAGCTCACTGACACAACCTGGAGACCTTGGAAAGTTTGCACAAACTGAACGATACCCTTGTGAGTTGCTGTCAGGCTGAGAGGTCCTGCGTCCGCGGAAGCTGCTGAACCCCCGACAATCCCCCTGAGATGTATTTCCCAGAACTAGATTTCAATTCAGCTCTGTAAATTACACCCCAAAGGGAAAGGGGGAATGGGATAACAAAACAACACCAGGCAGACTGCGTCAAGGCTAACCAGAGCTGAACCTGCAGAGGATAAAGAATAGCAGATACACTTCCTTAATTCACTTACTTAACCTTATGAATGGGAAGACATTAATCCTTAACTAATAATTAAGAATCATACCTGGCTCTTCTCTTGAAATTTCTTAGAGAAGCTGATAAAGAAGCTGAAAATCTCTCTTACTTGAGACACTTGAAATTCTCAGCAACTTCTTACTTAAGGCACAACTGGAAGTCTTAGTTCATTGTCTTTTTTCCAATATGCCCTGGATGTTCAGTTAGATTGTCTTTAAAATATTCTTTCTTGTTCTTTCAAACTTTTCAAACTATTTATAATCATATTGAGTTTTTGAATCCTTGAAGAAAAAACACGTGCTAAACGCACACGCAGGTTATTTCCATTCAGATTAACGATGAACTGTACATAGAAATCTTCCTGGTTGAAGAACACGAATGAAGACGCGCGATTAAAAGAATTCACACGCGCAAAAATCCACACGCGCATTAAATCCACACGCGCATTAATCCACACGCGCAATAATCCACACGCGCAATAATGTTCTCGTGCGAAACACGCGAAATAAAAACACCCGCGCTCTTGAGTTCAAACGCGACGAATTGATTCTCACGCGCAAAGTCACTCGCGCTGGAAAACACACGCGCTCTTTGTTTCATACGCGACGTATTGAGACTCACGCGAAGAAACACTCGCGCTATGAAACACACGCGCACTTACATCGCACGCGACAAACAGATTCTCGCGCTCTGAACACCCGCGCTAGAAATCACACGCGCTCTTTAGTTCTCACGCGACGTATAGCTTCTCGCGCTACGGATCAACCGCGCTATGAAAGCACACGCGCACTTGAATACGCACGCGACAGTCAAATTCTCGCGCTATGAACACCGCACTGGAAAACACACGCGCACTCCGGGAGTTCAATAGTTTTAGTAGATACACAACTTTTCACGAGTTTTCAAGGAGAATGTTATTATGATGAACAAAGTTACAGTAAAAATAAAGTCACTTATCTCCTGAGCGAATTCATACGGATTTCCTGCTTTTCCTGTCTTCAAAAAACGAATTCCTGCCAGCTGATGACTTCTCCGGTAACCCCCAAGAAAGTAGCCGCTCAACTGCTGATGTCTGAAGGATAAAATCCACCAGGCCTAAGACTAAAGCAGGAGCAGCCACTAAACACGTCCTCTCAGATGGGGTTTTGATGATGAAAGGCACAGAGTGACAGTTTAGAATGTTCATTGTTGTTCTGCATTGTCTTCTAACCAATCAGAGCTGTCTCTGTGAGGCTCCATCTTGCCTTGGGTCAGAACCAAGATTCTGAATCAGCAAGTTAAGGCCAAACCAACTATAATGGAAAACTTCCCACCCACACAAAGCTAATCTGAAAAGGATAAATAAAGAGAAATAATGAAAAGGAAACTTGAATAAAGGAAGGAAACCTGACAAATAAGGGAAGGAAACCTGACAGTACCCCCCTCCTAATGCCCAGTCTCTGGGCCTATCTTATGTGGGTTTTTAGCGTGAAACTTAGCAACTAAACGGGGGGCATGTACATCAACTGAATCTTCCCATGATCGTTCCTCCGGTCCATATCCCTCCCAATCAATCAAATACTGCAACCTTCCCCTCACTTTCCTAGAATCCAAAATTTGTTTAACCACAAATTCCTCAGATGAATCCTCCAAAATCACAGGGGAAGGTGGTGTTCTAAATCTAGTTCCTGAACAAACTGGTTTTAAAAGACTAACATGAAAAGTAGGATGTACCTTCAACTGCTTGGGTAATTTCAATCGTACTGCCACAGGGTTGATGATTTTCTGTACCTCAAAAGGGCCTACAAATCGTGGACTGAACTTATTCTTCCCCTTAATTTTCAGGTACCAGGTAGAAAGCCAAACTAAGTCTCCCACCTTATATTCAGGACCAGCCTTTCTTCTCAAATCTGCACACCTTTTATATTTCAACTTATTTTCTCCCAGAACCTTTTTTGCTCTATCTAAGTTATTTTTCATTATCAACAAACGATCTTCCACTCTAGGATTCCCTGAATCCTCCAACACCTCAAAACTCAGAAAGCGAGGATGAAACCCACGACCCAACAAGAAAGGGGACATAGAAGTAGCATCTTTTCCACAATTGTTGTAAGAGAATTCTGCCAACCACACCAAATCCACCCATTCCTCTCTAGCTTGTAAATAACACCTTAAAAACTTCTCCAACTCTTGATTTACTCTCTCCACTTGTCCATTACTTTCCGGATGATACCCAGAAGTCAAACTAACTTCCACTCCAAGTTTCTTACAGAAGGCCCTCCAGAATTTTGAAATAAATTCAGATCCCCTGTCAGAGATAACTTGACTTGGGAGTCCATGTAGTCGAACTACACCTTGCAAAAAACTATGAGCCAGTTTTTCCGCGGTAACCTCTCCCTCCATTGGTAAAAAATGTGCTTCTTTAGTAAGAAGATCGACCACAACAAGAATGGTAGTACAACCCGTATCTTGAGGGAGATCAACTATGAAATCCATAGAAATTGTGTGCCAAGGACGAGGAGGAACAGGTAACGGCTCCAATAAACCATGCGGCTTCCCAACTTGACTTTTCGCTTGTGCACAGACTACACAAGTTTTAACAAAGTTCAATGTGTCTTGGCGAATCTTTTCCCACCAAAAATTCCTTCGAACCAATTCCAGAGTTTTTCTGAAACCAGGATGTCCTGCTAAAATGGATTCATGACAATTTCTCAAAACCTTTTCTCTTAAATCATCAGTAGGTACATAAAGCTTGTTATCAAAAAAAGGAAGATCGTCTTTCAACCTTCTAGCTGGATCCAGTCTCACCCACTCCTCCATCTTCTGCAAGGACATATTTTGACGAACTTCATTCAAAAAATCCATTTCTTTAATGGCTCTAGCTAACAAAAAATGTTCTGGAGCAATTATAGGTTCTGGTTCTAGAATCTCTTTCTCCTCACTTCCAGGAAATTGGCGAGATAACGCATCAGCTTTTTTGTTCTGACTTCCGGGTTTAAAAGTCACAATGAAATCATAATCTGCAAAGAATAAAGACCAACGAAGTTGTCGTGGAGTCAAAGTTCTTGCAGATTTTAAAAACAATACATTTCGGTGATCAGTAAGGACCGTTACTGTATGTCTTGCTCCTTTAAGAAAATGTCTCCATTCTTCAAAAGCGGACTTTATTGCTAACAGTTCACGGTCAGCAATTGTGTAGTTCACTTCAGCAGCAGAAAACTTCCTAGAAAAGAATGCAACTGGATGTATTTGACCAGTAGTTTCATTCCTTTGAGAAAGCACCGCCCCCAACGCTAAATTTGAAGCGTCCGCCTCCACAAAAAAAGGTTTAGAAAGATCTGGATGAATTAGAATTGGACTAGAAGTAAATCTTTGTTTTAACTCTTGAAAAGCCTTTTCTGCTTCAAGGTCCCAGTTAAATTTCACTCCTTTTTTCAAAAGTCTCGTTATAGGAGCAACCAGCCGAGAAAAACCTTCTATAAATCTCCTATAAAAATTGGCAAACCCTAAGAAACTTTGTATTTCCTTAACCTTAGTAGGAGAGGGCCATTCAAGAACGGCTTGCACTTTTTTAGGATTCATTTCTAAACCCTTAGGTGAAATTATAAAACCTAAAAACTCCACAGAATCGGTATGGAATTGACTTTTTTCCAATTTGGCAAACAAATGATTTTCTCGCAACTTTTGTAAAACCAAGCGCACATGTTTCTGATGTTGATCTAGGTCAGAAGAGAAAATCAAAATATCATCGATATAAACGACAACAAAAATATCCAAGTATTCTCTAAAAACCTCATCAATGAAAAATTGGAAAGCCGCTGGAGCATTACCTAGACCGAATGGCATAACTTGATATTCAAACAGTCCAAACCTGGTCTTAAACGCTGTCTTCCATTCGTCCCCTTCCTGCACACGTACAAGATGGTAAGCTCCTCTCAAATCTAATTTAGAGAAAATATTTGCTCCTTGTATTTGATTAAGCATTTCTGAGATGAGAGGAAGAGGATACCGGTTCTTAACAGTGACTTTGTTAACTGCTCGATAATCTATGCAAGTTCTAAGCGTGCCATCCGGTTTTGGTACAAAAAATAAAGGAGAGGCCGCCGGTGACTTAGAATGACGAATAAACCCTTTGGCCAAATTTTCCGACAAATATTCTTTTAAATAATCATTCTCTTTCTCAGTAAGAGCATATACCCTACTACTAGGCAAAATTGTTCCTGGCTCCAGTTCAATTTTACAATCAAAGGGCCTATGGGGTGGTAATTCTCCTGCCACTTTCTCATCAAATACGTCCCAGAAATCTTTGTAACACTGGGGAAGTTGACTCACTACAGCTCCCACATCATGACCTCCAATTCCATTCTCAGCCAGAAAACTAGACACGGAATTACTTTGTTTTACATCTTCCTCTAAGAGACTTCCTGAAAAGCAATTCTCTTTACAAAAATCGGACTGCATGTCAATTGTCCTAGCACTCCAATCAATTAATGGATTATGGAGAGTAAGCCAAGGCATGCCCAAGATAATCTTCAACAAAGGAGCATCAATTAACTCAAACGAAATTATCTCTCTGTGACCTCCTGATAACTCCAAAGTTAAAGAACCAGTTCTATGAGTAATTGGACCAGAAGATAAACACGTACCATCAACAGCCCTAGCCTGCTCTACAACCTCCTTCTGAATAATTGGAATTCCCAAAGATTTGGCCAGACCCCAATCCATGAAATTCCCAGTCGCACCAGAGTCAATCATTACAGGACCATTTCCCTTACACTCCAACTCAAAAAATAAGGATACATTTATGGTAATATGAGGAACCGCTGTCTGCACCGTATTGGCGATCTGTTGTACCTTGACTGCTGAGGAAGAAGTCTTCTTGGGAGTGTAAGGACAGTTTCCTAAAAAGTGCCCACCTCTTCCACAGTATAAACACAGATTATTATCTCTCCTCCTAGCCTTTTCCTCCACTGTTAACGGTCCTCGGATTCTTGGAGATGAATTATTCCCTTTGGGTCTACTCTCTATTTTAGGTCTATCTACTTTAACTATAGACTTTACATCACTCTGACCATGACGTCTCTCTGCCTTCCTTTCACTCAAACGGAAGTCCAAATGAATAACCAAATCAATCAGACCTTCACAAGTAGAAGGGCGTTCAACTACTCCAGACAAAGCATCCTTTAACTCATCTCTAAGGCCCCGATAAAACAACGAGGCCTGTTTAACCTCGGGCCACTTGCTTTCTAACACAAGGGACTTAAATTGTCTTATATAAGCAATCAAGTCTCTATTACCTTGTTTTAATTCTAAAAGTTCACCATCCACTTCCAGAGATAACTGTCTTCTATCAAACATTTTTCGGAATATCTCTAAAAACTGGTATAATTTCCTAAAACCGCACTCTTTTGACTCACCAACAACCCAGCCCAAGCAGATGCCTCCCCAGAAAGATATGACAACATAAATGTTATCTTAGAAGCATCCGATGGAAATAATTCTGGTCTACTCATAAAATGTAATTCACATTGTGTTAAAAACACCCTAAATCTCTTGGAATCCCCATGATAACGTTCTGGGGGCGCTAAAGGAACTGGCATAATTATACTCCTTACCCCTTCTGCCACTGGAGGCGCCCGTTGTATGTGTGGTAACTGATCTTCTCTTTCTAACTCAGGTGGAGAACCTGCGCCCCCTGAAACCTCATCCTCTCTCCTTTCTCCCCTCTGTTGAATTTGTGTAACTTTAACACTTAAGTCATCCACTTTTTGACTAAGTAAGGCATTTTCATCCCGAGAAATTTTCAACTCCTCCCGTAACTCCCTGATCAAAGATCCTAACATCTCCATGGATTCGTCGGGGTTCATGACAGCTCGGGCGGACTAAATTATTGGCCTTTCATTCTGTCAGGCTGAGAGGTCCTGCGTCCGCGGAAGCTGCTGAACCCCCGACAATCCCCCTGAGATGTATTTCCCAGAACTAGATTTCAATTCAGCTCTGTAAATTACACCCCAAAGGGAAAGGGGGAATGGGATAACAAAACAACACCAGGCAGACTGCGTCAAGGCTAACCAGAGCTGAACCTGCAGAGGATAAAGAATAGCAGATACACTTCCTTAATTCACTTACTTAACCTTATGAATGGGAAGACATTAATCCTTAACTAATAATTAAGAATCATACCTGGCTCTTCTCTTGAAATTTCTTAGAGAAGCTGATAAAGAAGCTGAAAATCTCTCTTACTTGAGACACTTGAAATTCTCAGCAACTTCTTACTTAAGGCACAACTGGAAGTCTTAGTTCATTGTCTTTTTTCCAATATGCCCTGGATGTTCAGTTAGATTGTCTTTAAAATATTCTTTCTTGTTCTTTCAAACTTTTCAAACTATTTATAATCATATTGAGTTTTTGAATCCTTGAAGAAAAAACACGTGCTAAACGCACACGCAGGTTATTTCCATTCAGATTAACGATGAACTGTACATAGAAATCTTCCTGGTTGAAGAACACGCGCAAACGAATGAAGACGTGCGATTAAAAGAATTCACACGCGCAAAAATCCACACGCGCATTAAATCCACACGCACATTAATCCACACGCGCAATAATCCACACACGCAATAATGTTCTCGTGTGAAACACGCGAAATAAAAACACCCGCGATCTTGAGTTCAAACGCGACGAATTGATTCTCACGTGCAAAGTCACTCGCGCTGGAAAACACAAGCGCTCTTTGTTTCATACGCGACGTATTGAGACTCACGCGAAGAAACACTCGCGCTATGAAACACACGCGCACTTACATCGCACGCGACAAACAGATTCTCGCGCTCTGAACACCCGCGCTAGAAATCACACGCGCTCTTTAGTTCTCACGCGACGTATAGCTTCTCGCGCTACGGATCAACCGCGCTATGAAAGCACACGCGCACTTGAATACGCACGCGACAGTCAAATTCTCGCGCTATGAACACCGCACTGGAAAACACACGCGCACTCCGGGAGTTCAATAGTTTTAGTAGATACACAACTTTTCACGAGTTTTCAAGGAGAATGTTATTATGATGAACAAAGTTACAGTAAAAATAAAGTCACTTATCTCCTGAGCGAATTCATACGGATTTCCTGCTTTTCCTGTCTTCAAAAAACGAATTCCTGCCAGCTGATGACTTCTCCGGTAACCCCCAAGAAAGTAGCCGCTCAACTGCTGATGTCTGAAGGATAAAATCCACCAGGCCTAAGACTAAAGCAGGAGCAGCCACTAAACACGTCCTCTCAGATGGGGTTTTGATGATCAAAGGCACAGAGTGACAGTTTAGAATGTTCATTGTTGTTCTGCATTGTCTTCTAACCAATCAGAGCTGTCACTGTGAGGCTCCATCTTGCCTTGGGTCAGAACCAAGATTCTGAATCAGCAAGTTAAGGCCAAACCAACTATAATGGAAAACTTCCCACCCACACAAAGCTAATCTGAAAAGGATAAATAAAGAGAAATAATGAAAAGGAAACTTGAATAAAGGAAGGAAACCTGACAAATAAGGGAAGGAAACCTGACAGTACCCCCCTCCTAATGCCCAGTCTCTGGGCCTATCTTATGTGGGTTTTTAGCGTGAAACTTAGCAACTAAACGGGGGGCATGTACATCAACTGAATCTTCCCATGATCGTTCCTCCGGTCCATATCCCTCCCAATCAATCAAATACTGCAACCTTCCCCTCACTTTCCTAGAATCCAAAATTTGTTTAACCACAAATTCCTCAGATGAATCCTCCAAAATCACAGGGGAAGGTGGTGTTCTAAATCTAGTTCCTGAACAAACTGGTTTTAAAAGACTAACATGAAAAGTAGGATGTACCTTCAACTGCTTGGGTAATTTCAATCGTACTGCCACAGGGTTGATGATTTTCTGTACCTCAAAAGGGCCTACAAATCGTGGACTGAACTTATTCTTCCCCTTAATTTTCAGGTACCAGGTAGAAAGCCAAACTAAGTCTCCCACCTTATATTCAGGACCAGCCTTTCTTCTCAAATCTGCACACCTTTTATATTTCAACTTATTTTCTCCCAGAACCTTTTTTGCTCTATCTAAGTTATTTTTCATTATCAACAAACGATCTTCCACTCTAGGATTCCCTGAATCCTCCAACACCTCAAAACTCAGAAAGCGAGGATGAAACCCACGACCCAACAAGAAAGGGGACATAGAAGTAGCATCTTTTCCACAATTGTTGTAAGAGAATTCTGCCAACCACACCAAATCCACCCATTCCTCTCTAGCTTGTAAATAACACCTTAAAAACTTCTCCAACTCTTGATTTACTCTCTCCACTTGTCCATTACTTTCCGGATGATACCCAGAAGTCAAACTAACTTCCACTCCAAGTTTCTTACAGAAGGCCCTCCAGAATTTTGAAATAAATTCAGATCCCCTGTCAGAGATAACTTGACTTGGGAGTCCATGTAGTCGAACTACACCTTGCAAAAAACTATGAGCCAGTTTTTCCGCGGTAACCTCTCCCTCCATTGGTAAAAAATGTGCTTCTTTAGTAAGAAGATCGACCACAACAAGAATGGTAGTACAACCCGTATCTTGAGGGAGATCAACTATGAAATCCATAGAAATTGTGTGCCAAGGACGAGGAGGAACAGGTAACGGCTCCAATAAACCATGCGGCTTCCCAACTTGACTTTTCGCTTGTGCACAGACTACACAAGTTTTAACAAAGTTCAATGTGTCTTGGCGAATCTTTTCCCACCAAAAATTCCTTCGAACCAATTCCAGAGTTTTTCTGAAACCAGGATGTCCTGCTAAAATGGATTCATGACAATTTCTCAAAACCTTTTCTCTTAAATCATCAGTAGGTACATAAAGCTTGTTATCAAAAAAAGGAAGATCGTCTTTCAACCTTCTAGCTGGATCCAGTCTCACCCACTCCTCCATCTTCTGCAAGGACATATTTTGACGAACTTCATTCAAAAAATCCATTTCTTTAATGGCTCTAGCTAACAAAAAATGTTCTGGAGCAATTATAGGTTCTGGTTCTAGAATCTCTTTCTCCTCACTTCCAGGAAATTGGCGAGATAACGCATCAGCTTTTTTGTTCTGACTTCCGGGTTTAAAAGTCACAATGAAATCATAATCTGCAAAGAATAAAGACCAACGAAGTTGTCGTGGAGTCAAAGTTCTTGCAGATTTTAAAAACAATACATTTCGGTGATCAGTAAGGACCGTTACTGTATGTCTTGCTCCTTTAAGAAAATGTCTCCATTCTTCAAAAGCGGACTTTATTGCTAACAGTTCACGTTCAGCAATTGTGTAGTTCACTTCAGCAGCAGAAAACTTCCTAGAAAAGAATGCAACTGGATGTATTTGACCAGTAGTTTCATTCTTTTGAGAAAGCACCGCCCCCAACGCTAAATTTGAAGCGTCCGCCTCCACAAAAAAAGGTTTAGAAAGATCTGGATGAATTAGAATTGGACTAGAAGTAAATCTTTGTTTTAACTCTTGAAAAGCCTTTTCTGCTTCAAGGTCCCAGTTAAATTTCACTCCTTTTTTCAAAAGTCTCGTTATAGGAGCAACCAGCCGAGAAAAACCTTCTATAAATCTCCTATAAAAATTGGCAAACCCTAAGAAACTTTGTATTTCCTTAACCTTAGTAGGAGAGGGCCATTCAAGAACGGCTTGCACTTTTTTAGGATTCATTTCTAAACCCTTAGGTGAAATTATAAAACCTAAAAACTCCACAGAATCGGTATGGAATTGACTTTTTTCCAATTTGGCAAACAAATGATTTTCTCGCAACTTTTGTAAAACCAAGCGCACATGTTTCTGATGTTGATCTAGGTCAGAAGAGAAAATCAAAATATCATCGATATAAACGACAACAAAAATATCCAAGTATTCTCTAAAAACCTCATCAATGAAAAATTGGAAAGCCGCTGGAGCATTACATAGACCGAATGGCATAACTTGATATTCAAACAGTCCAAACCTGGTCTTAAAAGCTGTCTTCCATTCGTCCCCTTCCTGCACACGTACAAGATGGTAAGCTCCTCTCAAATCTAATTTAGAGAAAATATTTGCTCCTTGTATTTGATTAAGCATTTCTGAGATGAGAGGAAGAGGATACCGGTTCTTAACAGTGACTTTGTTAACTGCTCGATAATCTATGCAAGTTCTAAGCGTGCCATCCGGTTTTGGTACAAAAAATAAAGGAGAGGCCGCCGGTGACTTAGAATGACGAATAAACCCTTTGGCCAAATTTTCCGACAAATATTCTTTTAAATAATCATTCTCTTTCTCAGTAAGAGCATATACCCTACTACTAGGCAAAATTGTTCCTGGCTCCAGTTCAATTTTACAATCAAAGGGCCTATGGGGTGGTAATTCTCCTGCCACTTTCTCATCAAATACGTCCCAGAAATCTTTGTAACACTGGGGAAGTTGACTCACTACAGCTCCCACATCATGACCTCCAATTCCATTCTCAGCCAGAAAACTAGACACGGAATTACTTTGTTTTACATCTTCCTCTAAGAGACTTCCTGAAAAGCAATTCTCTTTACAAAAATCGGACTGCATGTCAATTGTCCTAGCACTCCAATCAATTAATGGATTATGGAGAGTAAGCCAAGGCATGCCCAAGATAATCTTCAACAAAGGAGCATCAATTAACTCAAACGAAATTATCTCTCTGTGACCTCCTGATAACTCCAAAGTTAAAGAACCAGTTCTATGAGTAATTGGACCAGAAGATAAACACGTACCATCAACAGCCCTAGCCTGCTCTACAACCTCCTTCTGAATAATTGGAATTCCCAAAGATTTGGCCAGACCCCAATCCATGAAATTTCCATTCGCACCAGAGTCAATCATTACAGGACCATTTCCCTTACACTCCAACTCAAAAAATAAGGATACATTTATGGTAATATGAGGAACCGCTGTCTGCACCGTATTGGCGATCTGTTGTACCTTGACTGCTGAGGAAGAAGTCTTCTTGGGAGTGTAAGGACAGTTTCCTAAAAAGTGCCCACCTCTTCCACAGTATAAACACAGATTATTATCTCTCCTCCTAGCCTTTTCCTCCACTGTTAACGGTCCTCGGATTCTTGGAGATGAATTATTCCCTTTGGGTCTACTCTCTATTTTAGGTCTATCTACTTTAACTATAGACTTTACATCACTCTGACCATGACGTCTCTCTGCCTTCCTTTCACTCAAACGGAAGTCCAATTGAATAACCAAATCAATCAGACCTTCACAAGTAGAAGGGCGTTCAACTACTCCAGACAAAGCATCCTTTAACTCATCTCTAAGGCCCCGATAAAACAACGAGGCCTGTTTAACCTCGGGCCACTTGCTTTCTAACACAAGGGACTTAAATTGTCTTATATAAGCAATCAAGTCTCTATTACCTTGTTTTAATTCTAAAAGTTCACCATCCACTTCCAGAGATAACTGTCTTCTATCAAACATTTTTCGGAATATCTCTAAAAACTGGTATAATTTCCTAAAACCGCACTCTTTTGACTCACCAACAACCCAGCCCAAGCAGATGCCTCCCCAGAAAGATATGACAACATAAATGTTATCTTAGAAGCATCCGATGGAAATAATTCTGGTCTACTCATAAAATGTAATTCACATTGTGTTAAAAACACCCTAAATCTCTTGGAATCCCCATGATAACGTTCTGGGGGCGCTAAAGGAACTGGCATAATTATACTCCTTACCCCTTCTGCCACTGGAGGCGCCCGTTGTATGTGTGGTAACTGATCTTCTCTTTCTAACTCAGGTGGAGAACCTGCGCCCCCTGAAACCTCATCCTCTCTCCTTTCTCCCCTCTGTTGAATTTGTGTAACTTTAACACTTAAGTCATCCACTTTTTGACTAAGTAAGGCATTTTCATCCCGAGAAATTTTCAACTCCTCCCGTAACTCCCTGATCAAAGATCCTAACATCTCCATGGATTCGTCGGGGTTCATGACAGCTCGGGCGGACTAAATTATTGGCCTTTCATTCTGTCAGGCTGAGAGGTCCTGCGTCCGCGGAAGCTGCTGAACCCCCGACAATCCCCCTGAGATGTATTTCCCAGAACTAGATTTCAATTCAGCTCTGTAAATTACACCCCAAAGGGAAAGGGGGAATGGGATAACAAAACAACACCAGGCAGACTGCGTCAAGGCTAACCAGAGCTGAACCTGCAGAGGATAAAGAATAGCAGATACACTTCCTTAATTCACTTACTTAACCTTATGAATGGGAAGACATTAATCCTTAACTAATAATTAAGAATCATACCTGGCTCTTCTCTTGAAATTTCTTAGAGAAGCTGATAAAGAAGCTGAAAATCTCTCTTACTTGAGACACTTGAAATTCTCAGCAACTTCTTACTTAAGGCACAACTGGAAGTCTTAGTTCATTGTCTTTTTTCCAATATGCCCTGGATGTTCAGTTAGATTGTCTTTAAAATATTCTTTCTTGTTCTTTCAAACTTTTCAAACTATTTATAATCATATTGAGTTTTTGAATCCTTGAAGAAAAAACACGTGCTAAACGCACACGCAGGTTATTTCCATTCAGATTAACGATGAACTGTACATAGAAATCTTCCTGGTTGAAGAACACGCGCAAACGAATGAAGATGTGCGATTAAAAGAATTCACACGCGTAAAAATCCACACGCGCATTAAATCCACACGCGCATTAATCCACACGCGCAATAATCCACACACGCAATAATGTTCTCGTGCGAAACACGCGAAATAAAAACACCCGCGATCTTGAGTTCAAACGCGACGAATTGATTCTCACGTGCAAAGTCACTCGCGCTGGAAAACACAAGCGCTCTTTGTTTCATACGCGACGTATTGAGACTCACGCGAAGAAACACTCGCGCTATGAAACACACGCGCACTTACATCGCACGCGACAAACAGATTCTCGCGCTCTGAACACCCGCGCTAGAAATCACACGCGCTCTTTAGTTCTCACGCGACGTATAGCTTCTCGCGCTACGGATCAACCGCGCTATGAAAGCACACGCGCACTTGAATACGCACGCGACAGTCAAATTCTCGCGCTATGAACACCGCACTGGAAAACACACGCGCACTCCGGGAGTTCAATAGTTTTAGTAGATACACAACTTTTCACGAGTTTTCAAGGAGAATGTTATTATGATGAACAAAGTTACAGTAAAAATAAAGTCACTTATCTCCTGAGCGAATTCATACGGATTTCCTGCTTTTCCTGTCTTCAAAAAACGAATTCCTGCCAGCTGATGACTTCTCCGGTAACCCCCAAGAAAGTAGCCGCTCAACTGCTGATGTCTGAAGGATAAAATCCACCAGGCCTAAGACTAAAGCAGGAGCAGCCACTAAACACGTCCTCTCAGATGGGGTTTTGATGATGAAAGGCATAGAGTGACAGTTTAGAATGTTCATTGTTGTTCTGCATTGTCTTCTAACCAATCAGAGCTGTCACTGTGAGGCTCCATCTTGCCTTGGGTCAGAACCAGGATTCTGAATCAGCAAGTTAAGGCCAAACCAACTATAATGGAAAACTTCCCACCCACACAAAGCTAATCTGAAAAGGATAAATAAAGAGAAATAATGAAAAGGAAACTTGAATAAAGGAAGGAAACCTGACAAATAAGGGAAGGAAACCTGACAGTTGCACAGTCGGGCCTTAAGGGTCCCCGAGACCCTGTTGCATTTGCCCTCCACACCTATTCCTGTGGGGGCAGGTATTGGGTACCCATGTTGATCAACTCCTCTAATAATGGTACCACGATATGGGAATATTCTTCTGAGGTGGGTGCTTCTGTGCACAATCACACAGAGCTCCTGCTCTACCCTCAATACCAGGCTGTAAGACAAAATCTGATCGAATGAGAACAATCTCAGTACCCATGCTCATTTGCCCCATATCCAGCCTGACGTCTACACTAAATACCCTTAACACATGACTTATTTGGCAGGTGTTCTGTTGGTCCACCACCTTGTCTGTATCCCATTACTACAGATGACTGGCCCATTTCTCCATTATCTACTATTAACTCTTATTGTGGCACCCATGGACAGAGTATGACTGAGGTATCAAAGGTGTTGTATGTGTAAGGGGGTGAGGTCTGCATACATTATTCCATTGCTTTCTTTTGCTTTGAATTACATGATCCAATCACTGTAATAAGAGGAAGGCTTTGTTAGGAACCTATAATATCTTGAACCACAACAATAAGTATGGGTGGGGGTAATTCATGGAAGTGCTACATGATTCACAAACATATCTTGAGATTCAAATCAAAATAAAACAGGCTACCCTGTTGTCTGTCTGTGGGTCAACCCCTAAAAGGCAGGAAATGCGGATTATCATGGTTGTGTATGGGGCTTCGTCGTGAAGAAAGAATTCATAGGTGCTGTGGTACAAGACCTCTGCCACAAGGTGGTGATGGGGTCAGCAATGGTCATCTTGAAAGGCATGGGTTTTTCTGTAGGGGCTCCCTCATCCAAAATGTCAGTCAGATCATTGTCAGGGATGGCTGGCTGGCTGAGTAGTAACTAGGAAGAGTATGTACATAGAATTAACATTGTGGCTGCCCAAGTCAAGATGGAGAGAAAGAAACTTAATCTGATTGGTTTGAGGAACAATGGTATGTTTGGTTTGTCTGATTGGTGGAAAGGATAATGGTTGGATTCTTGGGAGGTGAGCAAGATTCTAAACTGCCTTTCATCCAAAGTAACTCAGTGGCTGGTTGTATTTTAGTTAAACTCATTAAGTAAGGCCTTTCAGAGTTCAAAAGATTTACTAAAGAGGTAAGAAAATCGTTTGCTGAGCCAGAGAGATCAAGAAGACATCAGGTGGGATTGTTCCTTTTAAAAGCTTAAAGATTTTCACAGTGAACTTCCATTTTTTATCAGAAACTTAAAGAGTTTCGAAGTTTTAAAGTTTACTGAGAGAAAGAACGTTTACAGTTTTATTACAATAAGGAAAAAACTATTGAAAAGACTATGGGCCTCATTACACGGAAGGCAGTGAGCCATGGCGCTATTAGCGCCATGGCTCATGCCGGTAAAATACCGGCACCGCCTTGGCGGAAAGGGGATTTACCACCCCATTCCAAGGTTGGTGGGGCGGTAAATCCCCCTTCTGCCATTGCCCTTCCCCATTCCCATTTCTGCCCCATAGGGCTCTATGGGAATGGGGAAGGCACTAATTACGGCACCGCAATTTTGCGGTGCCGTAATTAGCTCTGAGGTCCCTTAGCGGGTTGGTTTTTAACGCCTGCAAAAAGCAGGCGTTAAAGCACCAACCCGCTAAGGGACCTCGTAGTAAGGCAGTAATGGTTAACGGTCACCGTTACCATTAACGGTGGCCGTTAACCATTACCGCATTCCGTGTAATGAGGCCTGTGCAAGTTTTAAAGTTGTAAACTGTGTGAAAAGTGTTTCAAGACTGTTTAACGTGCGCGCGAGTCTTCATGACTTCAGCAACGTCGTTTGGAGCACGTGCGTATGAGAGCGCGTGTTGGATTGCGATAGAGCGCGAGTCCATATCAACCGAGCGCGGGTAGTTTTTGGCGCGTGTATATTTTTCACATGAGCGACGTTACGTAAGAGAGCACGTGTTGGATTGCGATACAGCACGAGTCCATATTAACTGAGCACAAGTAGTTTTTAGCGCGTGTTTCGGTTGGCGATTGCGCGCATAGTTTTTTCAGAGCGTGCGCGTGTTTCTTGTACGCGTGAATTTGTTTAAGTGCGCGTGTTTCACGTGCGCATGAATTTGTTAATATGCACATGTTTCACGTACACGTGAATTGGTTAAAATGCACGTGTTTCACGTGCGCGTGTATTTATTAAAGAGCGCGTGTAATTTTTGGCGAGAGGACAATTTTTCACGTTTTGTGATTTCGCGTGTTAATCGCATGAATGCAGAGAGAATTCAATACTTCAAGAAAGACTGTATTTCTCAAGAGTATTTGGAAATGTAAACTTTATGGAGTTAAGTGAACTAAAAGTCAAAGAAGAATATCTAAGGTAGTAAGGTGTTTGCAAGAGTCATTTTCTTCAGAATATTAAAGAGACTGGAATGGCTAGTGACAATATGCACCGAAACATTACAAAAGTTTTCAAGATATTCTCTACAGACAATTAACCTCTAAGTTCTAAACAGAGGTATAAGAGGTAAAGAAGTTAGAGTTTAAAAAAATAATAATTTAGAGAAAAAGGTTTACACTGATGTATAAGTAACCAAGTGTGTTTGTTACTACAGATATCAGAGCCTACCAGAAGGTTGCAGGGCTGCAGTGTCTCCGTTGTTATTTTATCCAAATTCCCCTTTCCCTTTCCTGGGGTTCTCAGCTCAGCTTTCACTTTAGGGTTGAGAGGTGAACTCTTGGTGAGGGTCTGTGGGGCCAGCATCAGCTCCTGTGGAATTCAGTCAACTCGGACCCTGACAATCATATCCTGACCGAGTTCTGGTAGGGGCACTGCTACCTAGTGCATCCACTCTCCTGTCCACTGTGGAACGATACTTTGGACTTGCTTGACCATAAGGGTGGGCTTGCTGAGTCTCCATATCAGAGGAAGTGTCCAAGCCACTTGCATCTCAAAGCCCCTCTGCCACGGCTGTCAAATCAGCCCCATCTGAGAAAGATATGTGCCTCCATTGCCTGAATTTGCGAGATCAATGACAAACGGCTTGTGTACATCATTGTCACCGAAAATCAAAGCCATAGTGCTGACAAAAATCAGATCGCCACTGAGGCATGTACGATCAGTCATACATTGACGCCGACTGATCCACACCAGATGCACCAGATGGAGTGTGCTGCTTCGAGGAGTCACCCGTACCTGCAGCTGCGTTCTTAAACATGACGAGCATTTGCTCTTTAAAACCCTCCCACTCGGTCCTAGATGTAGGCCCTGAAGCCGACTTAACGCGTATGCCAGATGAACCAGAATCGTATGTTTGTCGATGACGCCATTTCTTTTTATAGGAAGAGGAGAACAAGGAATGACTGCGCAAATGTGATCACTTTTTGGTCTCTTTATGGTGCCTAATAGCCTTTGCTGGAGTGGGCCCCTCCGTATTGAGCTTCGACAACCAGGCGGTCCAGCAGGCCGGAGACTTTGACGGGGATGAACCTAATGCGAGTTCCGTGGCCCTCTTCGCAGTGATTTCGGGTTCATCTTCATGCAAGAACCACAGACCTCATTGACGTGACCGATGCCGAGGCACCACACATAGACACTGTGTGGGTCTGTAATGGACATCTTGGGACGACAGTACTTGCACCGCTTGAAGCCTGACACCTTGGGAGTGACATAATGTTGAAACCACATTGAATAAGATGAAAATTCGTAGGTTGAAAATAATATTTCTCTGAGAGAAAGTGAGTTGTACCGATTAGCAGCATGCTGAGCGTGTGGAAAGAAGAAACTGAGGAACTGAGGGACAGGGGCATTTTGACGCAGTATATCTAGGGCGACTAACATTACATCTGGAGTCAAGAGGGATTGACGGGCGAGTCGAGGTGCAGTAATGCCCCATGTCAAAAAAAAATTGCAAGCAGCTGACACTGGAATGGATATCTATCTGATGAGGAATCTGCGGGAGAAAAGCAATCCGTTGAAATGTGTTTTGCATAAAAATAGAAGTTGGTAGCCATACTCGCTCCCTCTCACTCTTTCACTCCGTTCCATGATCTTACTCTCTACTTTTGTCTTCAACCTCTCTCAATTCTTAGCCCCTACCCTCCCACCTTCTCTTACTACCCACACTTTCCATTCTCTCCTCCGACCCTCTCCCTTTTCCCTATCTCCTTCCACCTCTTTCCTCCTCTGTCCATTCCATGTTCTCACACTCCTCGCTCTTTGATCTCTCACACTCCCCTTCTCCAGCTATGACAGTCTACACCACTTCATATGCCCCTCTATAACTCCTGCATATCATTTGCCCTCTGTACCACTCACTACTCCCTCACTCTACCACTCACTTCTCATTTCCACTTTATATGCCCCTCTACAACTCCTGCATATCATTTGCCCTCTCTACCACTCACTACTCCGTCACTCTACCACTCACCTCTCATTTCCACTTCAACCCCCTCTACTCCTTACACATCTACACTCTTCACCTACCGCTCTTATACATCCTGCACACCACAACACTATCGCTCATCTCAGATACACTCACAATCACAGCTCCCTCTGGAGTCACTGGTTACCACTCCCACACAGAGTGTACACAAGTCATCCACAGATTATTCAGCACTTGGTTCAACCTTATGTGCACCTCACTGATCAAAAGGTTTTGGGGCATCTAGGAAGGGGCTAGAGGATGCATATACATCGCTTAAGGGGAACCAGAGTAAATCTAAAATAGGATAACCACTTGTTACTGTGAATTACCCCATGAAAAACAGGGTATGTGAATTTCCATAGGTGTGCTCAGGCCAGGAAATCATGCACCCCCACAATGAAAAGGTATGTGGGTGTCCAGGGAGGAGATAGATGGTGCTGATACATTGGTTGGGACCGGAGTAAATATAAAAACAGGATGACCCTTTGTGTTAGTGTGAATTACTGCAAGAGAATTAGGGGATGCAAATTACCATAGGTGCAATCAGGCCATGATATCTTGTATCCCCACATCAAAAGGTATGGGGTGTCCAGGAAAGGGTTAGATGGTGACTCTACATTGGTTGGGACCAGATTAAACATAAAACAGGATGACTACTTGTGTTAGTGTGAGTTACCCCAAGAGAAATAGGGAATGCAAATTACCATAGGTGCAATCAGGCCATGATATCTTGCACCCCCCACAATCAAAAGGTATGGGGGTGTCCCGGGAGGGGCTAAATGGTGCTTCTACATTGGATAGGACCAGAGTAAACACAAAACAGGATGACTGCTTTTGTCAGTGTAAATTATCCACAGGAAGGCAGGGGATGCGAATTACCATAGGTGTGTTCAGACCATGATATCTTGCACCCCCACAATCAACAGGTATGGGGGTGTCCAGGGAGGGGTTAGATAGTGCCTCTACATTGGTTGGGACCAGATTAAACATAAAACAGGATGACCACTTGTGTCATTGTGAGTTAACCCCCTGGAGACAGGGGATGCAAATTATCATAGGTGCGTTCAGGCCATGATATCTTGCACCTCCACTACAAAATTGTTTATACTGTTTTTGTAAGTGTATGAATGCTGCACCTCTGGTAAATGCGCATGGTATTCAACACTGTGACGTGTGGTATGGGCCATGATTTGCAAGGGCAAAATTGTTTCGATGTAGTGGGGCACATAGGTCTGATAAAATGTCCTCTCGACACATAATGGAATATTCTCTGCAGGCCTGGGTGAAGATGTGTGGGGGACTATTTCAACATGATGGTTTGGGGCTCCCCTTGCTTAGAGCAGAAAGGAGTCTAAGGCTCCTTTGGGGGTGGAGGGCATACATTATAATGGAGATAAAGATAAGGTTAATAGCCGCCAATTATCACAAGCCAGCAGGGAGCTGAAACACTGAATGACCGCTGAATAGTTGTGAATGATCCTTCTTCACAAGAAAGGACGAGAAGTGGAGGAAACAGTGTTGAAAGTAGGTGATAATATTTCTGTTTTCTTCAATGGGGCTCCATTAACGGTGCTGGTGCTTCCTCCATCCACATTCCCATTTGAGTCCTATGGGACTCAAATGGGAATGGGGATTTACCGTTTACCGGCGCCTGACTTCCCAGAACACTGGGGTTGTAATCCCCCGGTGTTTCTGGCAAGCCAGGTGCCACTAAATATTGCAAGTCCGGCTGGAACCCGCCGGTAGCACCGGCAGGATTACTGCCGGCCTTGTAATGAGGCCCATTGTGAGATTACATTATTTGCTCAGGATCACACACTTACGCTAAAAAGCGAAGGAGGGATTTTAACCCACTCTGCAATTTGGGCATGCCCATCTTCTTCCACGCTTTACTTGGAACAAATATTTAAGTTTTGGGTGTGAAGACCTACAATAATACTGCCCTATAGAGTTTACTTACAAAATCCAGAAATTGCTTAGTAAAGCATCATGACAACATCTAAATACTTATAGCAGCAGCATGTTGTGCCACAATAATATCGGTGTTCCTTTATTTTCCACATCCTAAATGGAAAACTATAAGATGCAAAAGGCAAAATATCTATGTACTCACTTTATTTTCAGCGCTTTAAGACACACCATAAAAGAGGCTAAAAAACTCATTTTGGTTTGGAGATGTGTCACAAAACTCCAGCATGGTGTTATGCATGGTTTTATTCAACTGAGGACATGAAAGCACACTTTACGTTTTAGGATAGCAAGCTATTAGACGTTGTGGGTGTGAACACATTTTAAAAGTGTGCTTTATTGTGTTGCACACTTTGGGGCAGATTCATGGAATTATTTGCGCCGAAAACGGGGATTTGTGCGCCATTCTGCCCCCAAAACCCAATTTGTTAAACAGAGATTTGCGGGCAGAATGGCATACAAATCCCCGTTTTTTGGTGCAAATAATTCCATGAATCAGCCTCTTTAACTGTAACAGATTTGCAAGGTGACTGGTGGTCTTTCAGTTGGAAAGTCACCATTATGAATAAGCAAGCCTTGGCTGCCGAAGGCAAAAGAAAAATAAACGTGTTGTTGGGTTTATTACGCAGACTGTGTTTCTCAGAGGGGCTGTGACACTGTGAAGAAACAAAATGCGCCCCATGTTTCTGATCCTTTGAACTGTTAGCAGCTAACATTTTGTTGCGTGCCTGCCTTTTTTATGATATTCTGCATCCCCACAGATGACAGGATTGGGCAGGGGCGGAGCTACAAAGACATCACTGGCCAATCCCAGGAACGGAGCTTTTGGAGGGTGGGCTATCAGGCTGTATTTTCTCATTTTTCATGTTTACCCTGGTTGTATGGCTGTAGCCATCTGTGCGTGGGCGGGGCATTCAAGTGAGCGTGGCTCTGAAGATTGCCGAACACTTGCCTCCCACAAGCTACTATGGGATGCAGGATAGCATACAACACCGGTGTAATATCATTTCTTTTTCAGCCGGACTTTTCACGAATATGTACATGTATGTGAACTAAGTGCATTATTACCACATTAATTATGCACTTAGTTCACATACACGTAAATATATATTTGGGATGGATTCTTTCATATGTTTTGCATATTTAGTGCTTATTAGAATCCTGGGGAGCTTATAAATACAGTGTCTGCTGCGTTTTGTCCGCTGGGTTCGTGCTTTTTGCATGTGTTTTTGAGTCGCTCGTAATGCGGCTTCACCTTGTTCTGTTACTTCAGTGAGCCTGGCTCACATCAAGTTACAGAAATTACACCCCGGGGACTCCAGAAAGACAGGCACACCACATTTCTGCTGTCAGAAAATCCTATCACTTAAGTACGGACTGAGCATGCACACACATGCTCAGTCAGCAAGATAGGATTTTCAGACAGATAGGAAAAAGTGACGTTACACCGGCAATACCGGGATGTCGCTAACAGGAGGACATCACAAGTCAGGTGGACATGGAAATACTGGCATCATGAAGGCGCTAATACGGGATACCGGCATGCCGGCAATACCGGCATCGCGAACCACCTGTAAACTTCTATGTGCAGTGTACCCAACTGCCACAGGTGCACACAATCAGCACAGGTCGAGGCAATGGAGTCTGGGCCAGCACAAAAGGAGCACACCCACACACCACACCCCTTCCCACACCAAAATGATTCCACTAGTAGTAGCAATTCTGGGGCTGGAGGACATGCTTGCATTGCTACACCAGCAACAACAACAGGCACCACAGAGGAGACGCAGGAGGAGAAGGAGGGTGAGACAGGCCCAGCAAGTCCTACCAGTGCAGGCAGAGGCATCACATAGGCATCCACCAATCCCTAGCATCAGTGCCAGTCCATACAACCTAACCCCTGAGAAGATCCACACCCTGTACTGGCTGCACCGCGACGACCATAGTGGACATGACAAACGTCGACAGTGTCAGCCTGATTGAAATCCGCACTGCCATCCCCCCTCTACTGAAGGTAGTGTCTGTGCACCACTTCCTGACCACAGGTACCTACAAGCACACAGTGTGCCAGCTGCATGGCATATCACAACCTATCCTTCCATGCATGCTGACCCAAGAGCTGGATGCCTTCCTGAAGCACGCACACAACCACATATCCCTACCACGGAGTGGCCAGGAGCTTGCTGACACTAAAGTTGGCTTACATGCAGTGGCAGGCATGGCCATTTGCATCGGTGCCCTCTACTGCACCCATGCTGAATTGGTGGTCCCACATGCCTTAGAGATGTGTACCGAAATCGTAAGCAATACATCTCAATCAATGTGCAGATAGTATGTGACTCCAGCAATATCACCACACATTGTTGTGCCCGATATCCCAGATCCACACATGATGCCATGGTGCTGCGGAATTCCTTGTTTTCCCGCTACATGGAGTAACATGCTGGACGTCGTGCCTGGCTGCTCGGTAAGGCACCTGACAGGCCCATGACAGTGCAGTTGGGGATGGGATGAATACTCCACCTGGGTCTCATTGGGGGGTGAGTGGAGACAGCACATACAGCATAACACTGTGGCCCTACATTTACCCACCTGAACGAGACCCAACAATGCCTTTCATTATACCAATGTTTCACACCAATGACGATACGCCATACATAGAAGCAGGCCACATCCCTCAACGCGTCCACTGCACATCAACTGAGTATACCCTCTGAAACACAATCCAGCAACATGCAGTGAGTATGCCTAACGCACATGAATGCAGCAAAGCACAATACAGGACATCTGCAAGAGCATGCAAGTGAACACCCTGCAACATCTGGACAACGCAGTCCACACCTGCAGACCATTGTCCAGCACACATTGCGACAAATGTACCTGTATGCATACATCCAGGGACATGTGCATGTGAACACCAAATAGATGCAGCCATGACAGTGATTACTACAGGTGTAATGCCAGAAATTGAGTCACACATACCTCATTGTGCTCCCATGCAGGTGATGGTGGCTATCCCTTGAATCCGTGGCTCCTCATCCCTGTTCGGATCCCGCAGTCCAGGCACGAAGGGGAGTGCAATCGGGTTCATATCCGTACCCGTGTTGTGATTGATCAGACCTTTGGCCTGTTGAAGGCAAGTTTCCGCTGCCTCAGCAGGTCTGGTGGAGCGATCCTTTATGGGCCTGAGAAGGTGGATAAGATCACCATGGTCTGTGCTATACTGCTCAACATGTGCATCAAGGGGAACTTTTCCCTGCCACCTGACGTTGACCAGCAACCACCGGGTGAAGATGGGGATGATGAAGGATAAGAGTAGTACATCAGCCATGTGGCAATGCCCACGAGGGATGTGCTGTGCGCCAATCAGTGGGACATTTACGTTTGACGGACTGTGATGAAGAGGGTGCATCAATTCCCACTTGCTGTGCACTGGGATCGGAGGACTCTGGGCAGTGTACACTGTTTGGCATTACATTCTGACACACTCAATAAGCAATTTCCAGTCATGTTATTTGTTTCCAAATGAGATGTAATTATCAATGAAACTATTTACATAGATGAACAGCCCACCCACGATGCAACTGAGTCTACCTACCGACCCCCGTCCCCTCCCACCACCCTCAGCCACTCATCCCTCTAACCACCCCAAATTCCCCCAAACACTCCCATCCCTCAACTCCCCCACACACCGACATCCCGGAACACATTATGAGTTCTAACAGCCTCCATCCTGCATGTCTGTCCGGCTACAGTCGGACCCTTTTGCATGGAGGCTGTGGCTCCCGTGGCCGGCACATGGTGCGTAGCGACCTACGCACTGGCCTTGTCTGAGCTGAGCTTACAGGGGTACTGCTCGTGTATGGTGGGGGTTGATACTTGGCAGATGCTGCACGGCATTGTGCCATGGTGGCAGCCAAATTTGTGAGTGCCTGGGTGACTGATTCCATGCCCTGGCGCACCCGCCTGGCAAAGCGGTTCACAGCACGGGTGAGTGCCTGTGTGCTGTCACAGTGGGCCTGGCGTGTGGCTTCCCCTACTGTGATGAATTGTCGCAACATCTCGTCCATGGACTGCTGACGCTCCTCCATGCGGGTGATGCAGGCTTCTAGGTCACGTATGTCATTAACTGCTGGTGGTCACATGGGAGCTGGGGTTGGACTGATTTGAGGGCTGAATACGGGTCCAGCCGTCTCCTCCCCGGAGCTACCACCACACGACCCATGTCTCAGGGAGTGCTATGGTGTGTGCCCCATGGATGGTGTTCCCTCAGTGTCCTCCGACATGCATTGCCCTGCCGTGTCAGCCTTATCTTGTCAAACATCACCCTCTGCACTATTTGTTGCGGGTGGGGCCACCTCCCCTGGGTCACTAGCGGCAGGTGACTGACGAGCCTCACCATTGCTGGCCGTTGGTGTACCCTCCTCGTCCACATGAGCTGCCTGCAGTGGGGCAGGGGTTGTTTGGTCTGTGGGCTTGGGGCCGATGTGGCAGGTGTGCAGTGATGGCACCCAATTTCCCAGGCCGGTGCACATTCCCATGTGTCGGGGGTGGATGCTCCTCAGGCCCTATGGCCTGTGACCCCTGTTTACCGGACCTTTGTGGCATGGGGGTGCTGGTTTTCATCCGCCCGGCCCTTGACGTGGACGGCCTGTTGCCATCATCTTCTCCTCTGCTTTTTCCTGGTGCTGTTGGCTTTGTTTCTGCGGTGGGCCTGTCATCGCTGTCTGATACTGTGCCTGTGTGGGATGGAGAGGCAGGGCATGAGTCATGGGTGTAGGGACATCCAACATATATTAATGTAAGTACATTTTGGGTCCTGTGCATTGCTGTCTACATGTTGGAGGGGCAGACATGGTGCTTACAGGTGTTGGCTGTGTGGCGCAGTGTCTATGCGCCCTCCTAGCGCATCCATGTTGTGCATGCCGTTTGCTTGGTGGATTACTGGTGTGCCGTGGATTTCGTGCGGTGTACATGCCTCAGGGTGTGCGTGCCATGTGTGGTGTCTCTAGGGCTCTGGTGTACACTTGGTCGTGGAGATGTCTGCACCATGCAGTGGGATGTGACACTGGTGGGGCCTGCTTCTCTGCAGTGCTGCATGTGTGTGGCTGTATGCTGATGTTACTTGGTTTTGACTTGGACACTGGTGGTTTGTGTCAGTAGGGTTGGTGCATGTGTCCGTGACAGGGGTGTGGTATTTCTGTTGGGCAGTCATTAGGTGGGTGGTGATGGGCAATGTACTTGCTGTCATCAACTTGCCATTTGGACTCAGCCATTGGATTTGGGTTGGTTATGTGTGTTCACTTTTGTGTAGTGCCAACGCTCACTCATCTTCGTCAGCCGATGATGTTACTCCTGTCTCAGCACACCTCACCCCTTCAATTGCCTTCATGTGTATCAGGGAGCAGCACGTTTGCTCCCACTGTGCTAGCTTGATGGGCGTTGATGGTTCGCTTCCTGTTGCCTGGGCCTGCAGACGGTTGGTAGTCAGTATGTTGCAGACACACAGCCGCAGGTCATCCCACCTTTTCCGGCATTCCTTTGTATTGCATGTGGTTGTCCCCACTGCGGACACCTTCTGGGCCACCTCCTCCCAGATCTGTTTCTTCTTGATTTGTGTCGCATGGCGCAGGTCTGTGCTGAACACCAGATCTGCATGCTGGGCCAGGGTGTCAGCCAGCATGTTTAGCTGCTCGTTGCAGAAACGTTGTTTGCGCAGACGAGGTGTGCCTTTGAGGGTGGACTGTGTCATTTTCTGGCAGGCTGGGATCTTGGTTTTGGATTTCAGTTCCTGTAGCCATGGGATTGCAATGGATTGTGACTTTCAAGATGGCCGACATGCGCTTTCCCATTCTGGCACAATTACATTACTTCCGGTTCCGATTATTAGCAGTCACCGCTAATAGCGGTGTCCGTTAATAGCAGTGTCCGCTAATGCCGTATCCATTGATGCCAGTAGTGCTGTCTGCGCTTTCCATGATGCCGCTAAGGGGCATTTTTGGGACTTTAGCGGCATGCCGGTACTGCCGTTACCGGCATGCCGCTAAGCTCGTGCACCAAACTCGTAACAGCGGTTATACGGGGCACATTCCAAAGGGATTTGCTTAGAAACCGGCAGTTGTTGGCTGACGTCATGGATGGTTTAATTGAAAAAAGGCAAAGGAGGAGTGATTGAGCCACAACATTGATGCATGCATCAATCAGAGCCAAAGATCAGGGTTTGTGTGGACCAGTGAATAAAAGAGTTCTGGTGAATCAGTCATGGTAAACCGCAGAGGATACGAAGGGGAGCAGATAGCATCAAAGGCTATTGTTTCTTGGTGTTGGTTTATGCTGAGAATTAGTGTTTCAGTTGCATGTTCAATGAGGCCAGAAACCAATGGTGTTCCATCAATGCCCTCAATAAGGGCAGCGTGTGTCTTTGATTGAAAGGGTATTCCGGTGTTTTTGATGTAAATGGTGTCCACATAATTCCCTGAAGCTCCTGAATCCATTAAGGTCATGGTGTGACTGATTTTCTTGCAGATTCCCAGAGGACCATGACGAGAAAGATAAACAAGGGATGTCAACATATAGGGTGCCAGCCTTGGGTTGGAAGGATGGGTGAGTCAACTGGATGTGTTGTTTACTTCCTGGCTGACAAGTCATCTAGTTTCCCCATGGCGTGCAGAGTCGAACAGGACAGGAACTCAGGACCAACATGCCTGCAATATAAGCATAGTCAATTTGCTCTCTGACCTTTCTGCTTTGGATAAGGGTCCTTGACTTGTTCCCAGCTGAATGGGTTCGGCTAACTGGTCCATTAGTGAGGATGATCTTGGGGGAAAAACCAGGCATCAAATAATTGTACGGGAAGTATCAAGGTGATGCTTTTCCACCCATCTCTCTGACAGGCAGTTGTCAATCTGGATGATTATGTCAATTGTGGCTTGGAGGGTATCAGTTTCAGGGGCATGAACAAGCGCAACCTTGTATTCTTCTCTGATATCGTGCCTAAAAAGGGTCTTTTGAGTTATCTCCGGTCAGCAGGTTTCAGCTGCAAGTTGCGAAAAGCGGCTGATGTACTGGAGCACGTCCTGGGACCCCTGCCTCAAATCCAACAGGTGGTTCTGTGTGCTGGTGGCACAGTTGGGTGATTGAAAAACCTCTAAGAAGGCTTTTCTAAATTCTGTGAAGTTGTCAGGAATGAGACACATAGGGTTCCACTCATGTCAATGCATTTCTTTTTAAATTGTTTAATATATAATCTATGTTGGCCTTGTTGTGTGGCAAAATACATCGGGCAGAATAAGAACTGGATCCGATAATGATTACAGAACTCTGTTAGGAGGCGGGTATCCCCATCATACTCGATGATCTGGAATTAGTGATGGCTCCTTCTGAAAAAGTTGTGTAAAAGCATCCCTCAAGTCCTGATTTTCTTGTTTTAATGATGTCCCTTCCAAGTGTAATGCATGCAACCCTCTCAAAGTTCCTACATTTCTTCCATGTAAATCTTCGGGACAGAGAGTGGGTGTCTCAATCTATCAATGTCTGCAGACCACTGGCACTTTGTAGTGTCTGTCCCGGGTATGAATCCTGATGCTGTGCACAGTGTTGCCGGCGACTATTTATAGGGGAGTACCTCTGTTGCAGGGAATCTGCCCAGAGTCTTGTATGGGAGCGAGGGGTCCTCAGGCCCCCTTGCGTCGTACGCTCCTCAGTACAAGGCTTGGACCGCGTGCCTCCGGTAGTGGGATTGCCCCTTGCCCTTATGTAAAGTTAACCACGGTTGACTGCTACATAGATGGGACTACTGAGCAGGACACGGGGCGTCCATCTTTTGTGCCCCCTTTCGACTCCATCTTGGGTAAACAGTCCTCACTGCGATAGTACAGCAATGTTCAGCTCCCCTTTCCACCGCAGCAGCCAAGGACAGAGACACACACACAAGGCGCGCAGGCAGCTGGCTGGCCCCCACCCTTGCACTCCCCCTGCGAAGGAAAGCTCTGCTCTTCCATTCTCACGCTGAAGCTGGAGAAAGTTGCAACAATCAATATGCTACAGTTTTCTTCCTCTGAGATCACTGTTCGTCTGAGAACCGGCATGTGAACCAGGATGAGCTAAGCACTTTCTGCTCGATTCGTCCTCATAAACGTGCAAGCCACCCACCCCCATTAGAACAATTTATTGCCATCCTGACCCTGCACCCCCTGTAAGGTATTTCTTTCAAGTACCAGACCCTCGCCTGTGCTGCGAAACCCACCCAACACACCCACTGCTAACCTTAAGCATTTTTACTACTATATATGTGTTTACTTGTACTAATGGGTTTGAAACCTAGAAGAGATGTGAAACATAGCCTGATTCTTTTACATGCACAATAAAGGTCAAGGCCTTCAATTAAAGCCACAAATGACCCAATTGTACTGACAATAATCATTGTGTGTGACTTATGTAGAAATGTGACAAGTAGCATAAAATGTTTTAAATAATTTTTTATTTAGTGTGTAACATATTATCTTAGGCAGTGACCACAGTGAAGGGACCCTGACCTGCATGGAGCACAAGATGTTTGATGTCCGTCAGCTACTCAGCCAACCAGGAGGAAGAGATGCTACCCACACCTACAGCACCACACCGTCTGGCCAATCGGGTCCATTTAGCATTTTTTGTTAGAGTTACTTTAACTAATATAAATACAAGAATGATGTAATGAGATTTGGGAGAGTTTTTTGGGTTATTTCCTAGCTGGAGAAATAAACCATCCTTTGAACTCTTGCAGCCGGGTCTCAGTGCCTCTTTCCCCGACAAGGGGTTGTGTTTGCTTTTTATTTTTTCTCTCACACGTAGTAAGCCGGGGAAAGGCACCTACATTTTTGGTGACCCCCGCGACGTGATTTAGCGAGGTGCCTTGAGGCCTACGCCGCCCGGCAGCCAGATCCAGGGCGCCCCCCAGCAGAACCATCGCCTCTGCGGTTGACCAGACTGTGCACACCAAGAAGAAAGGGTCAAGGGTTCCCGGTTGACGAATACCCGATCGAAAAAGCTGCTCGCCAAGGCAGGCCACGGCTTAGTTGGGAGACAGACCTGAGCGAGGTCCGGCCGTGAGCGGCGACCCTGGGAGTACCTGACTGAACACGTGGAGTCCCAGTTGCAAAGACCCCAAAGGAAGGTAAGGGTAAATACGGGAAGAAGGGAATTAGCAACAAAGGGAAGGTAGGAAAGAATAGGGTCTGCGTGAGTGACGGTGAGGCTTTTCTGATCCATCCTTTATATGGCCATTAGGTGTTGTAAGAAGTGAGAAGAAGAAGAGAAGTAGAAGGCGGCGCCGCGTAGCATTTGTCCCGACCAAGTGCAGAATAGAGATAAAGAGAAAAATAGTAGGGGTCTCGTGTAGGCTCGGAGTAGTTTTTAGAATATTCTTTTTCCGTGGAAGTAAGAAATCTTGAGACATAATAAAGGCGAAAGAGGTGGGGAGTGAATGGGAAATAGTAGGTAGTATAGGGAAGAAGAAAAACAGGGAAAGTATTGGGAATAGGGAAAGAACAAACTTGCGCAGGCAGTGCATGTGTATGTTGCATGATTATATATTTGTTGGTCTGCTTTTATGTATATGTCTTGTTGAACACGCTAAAGTATTTTAATATAAGTAATTTGTGATTGATATAAGGTAAAGCAGAAGAAATAAACTGTGAGGGGTGATCAGGTAACACCTCTCAGAAAGCTAATGTGACATATGGTAATTGTGAGCATTGATAAAGAACGTATTATTTCCACGTATTGTAACTAACATACCAAGTTAGAGGTGGAAAGAGATTCAAAGGTACTAGAATACACAAGAAAGGAAAAGAAACATTGCTATGGGGGGAGTAACACCACTAGCACATATTTGCCAGCACCTTCCACTTTATAGCGACAGGATACAGAAGTATCACAATCAGTGGATCACTGAGATAAAGGGAGACGGGGTCACACCAGTTTGGCCAGAAGGAGGATCATTTGACAAAAGAGTGTTGGACCTAGTATCAACACATTTGCTAGCACGATATAAAGGGAAACAGTTACAGAACCGTAGAGAAGTGTTAGATCTATGGCGAATGTTTGAGGAAGTTCCCCCTACGGCAGAGGTAGGTACAAGCCGAATGACAGAAAAGCAGAAAAACCCTGAAGAAATAGGCGGGACACCAAAAGGGGAATGCTCAACAACTACAACCGAAAACGAAGTAACAAAAATGTATCCCTTAATGACTAGGCCAGCAGTAGGGTTTAGTGAACCCCTGTATATACCACCCACCGCCACTGCCCAGAGCAGGGCAACAACCCCCGAACCTCCACCATATGACAAAGGAGGCCTGTATGGCCCCACGAGTGCGCCTCCTGTGGACATATCAGGTTTAACAGGTGATTTGAACCGTCAGCTAGCACACGCACAAATGGAAATAACACAGTTAAGAGCTTTATGTGACAAAGGGCAAATGCTGCCAGGGGGAGGGGAGGTACCCCCGCTGTCACTGGCAGATCTCACACCCCCGATAGGGGCGCAAGCAATGCAACTCCAGTAGCATCGGTATCAGGGCAGTCTATAGTATCGCAAGGGACGTCATCGCAGCAGAGGCAAGAACAAGAGTGGCAGTCAGGACAGTTCCTGTTCCAATTGAATAACAAGCCAGTGAGAATTATACGCCCAGATATACCAGAGAGTCAACAAAGTGGAGACCAGTGTGAAAGACAAGGAAGTGAACCCAAGGAAAACTGGGAGGATAATAACAAGCTAGAGTCAGAAATAGAAGAAATATGGGACAATTTAGATGAATATGAAGAGGCAGCTGCCGCGGAGGGTTCCCCACTGCCAAACCGCCGTTACCCAGACACACTATCGCCACCATTATGGCAAGGTAGATTACGACAATGAACAGGGAGGATAGGAAACATATTGGTAAGTAAAACGAAAAAAGGGAAGACAAGCAGAACGGGAAAGAAACAAAAACTACAAATGCCACTGATACATAAAGGAGCAGGTAGGCCAAACTACATTGCATGGGCCCAAATGGACAAAACCAACTTGTTAAAACTCCTCCCCCCGCTGTCGGGAGGGGCAGGTAAGTGGATGCATGTATTTGAGAAGAACACGGCAGGTGTGCCGTTAGCTATAGGTGATGTAAAAAGTCTATTAGTTTCAGCAATCGGGGACCAAGCAGACACAATCTGGGAAAGGGCAGGGTTCACGGAGTAACGATGAGCTGTGACCGACACGATGGATCACATTTAACAATGTTCGAGCACAAGTGTGGGATGCATTGCGGCGTGCATTTCCAGACGTTCCAGATTTACATGCAGTGATGCAGTGCACGATGGAGGAGAACGAGGATCCTGCGCAATTCATTTTGCGAGTGCAAGACTTATGGAGAAGCGAAACTGGTACGGCATGGAATCAATCAACAGCTTTATTCTATTTTATCATCAAAAAGGGGTTGCCGAAAGAGGTGCAGAAGGCCTTGGACAAAATAGCTGGGATCAAAGCCAAAGGGTGGCCTGAAATTCAGAGCATAATTGTACACCACTGGAGGAGGATCAAAGAGAAGGAAAAGGAGGTCACGCAAAAGAGGCTGGCTGACGAAGCAAAATTGGTACAGAGGAAATTAGTGAAGGTTGCCGCCATTACTGCCAGTGCAACAGCAGATAGAGGAAACGAAGGAGAGGAAAACGCGGGAGGAAGGCCCGTTGGGATAGCAGCGCAGTGGGTTGGAGAGGACCAAGGACAGTAGAACGGAGAGGAACAGCCATGCCAAGGATCGCAGTGGCAGAACAGGCAGAAAGGAAGAGGTGGGTACCGCGGGCAAAGGGGAGGATACGGAGGAATGGGAAACAGAGGGTATGGTGGGCAGGACTAAGGGGAGGACAACAGGGGTCGTGTTGGAATTGTATAAGATGGGGACATTATTCACGAGATTGTAGAATGCGACCATCAGGGTATTTTCAACAGCAACAACAACAGCCCGTGAACAATGAACAGGGTTGGGGCTGCCCACACCCAGGTAGCCCTTGTGGAGCTCCAATGGGGAGGGTGGGACAACAGGATCAATACTGCTATGACCCCCAAATGCAACATAGACAGCCAGCCCCACAACAGCAGCAACAGCAGCAGCAGCCACAACAGCAAAACGCACTACAGCCCATGGCGAGACAAAACCCAGTAGGGAACATAAACAATAACCCTTTTGCAGCGGCCGCAAACGGTGCCCCTGCACCATTTTGCGGCGTAACGGTCGTGGGTGATAATGTTTTTTCAATGCCAGGTCAGCAAAGATATCAAGACTAGGACAGCCCACAGGGAGCACTTGCGTGTCCAGTCCTATCCACCACACAAAGTGCAAATGAGGAACCACTAGTGGCGGCAGAGATAGGAAACAAGCAGTTTATCTTTATGGTAGACTCTGGAGCAGAAAAACCATGCCTCATTGAAGGGCGATTTCAGCTTTTGGGAAGAAATTTGGAGATGCAGGGGTTCTCTGAGGCTATTTTAAAAGTTCCTTATACAAAAGATCTTGATGTAACAGTGGGGGGAAAAACAGTGCGTGCACCCTTATTGTATTACGAAGACGCGCCAATCAATTTGATGGGACGAGACTTGCTCAGTAAGTTAAACATGACCATAGCCTTTACTGAAAGAGGAATAGTGTGCTCGACACCAGGGGTATGCCCCGTACGAGCACTCTTGATAATAAGCACGATTACAAAGGAAGTTGCAGTAAGAGGGATTCCCATTGACATGGACATGTTCGTCTATGGAATACAGGTATTAGCCCGAGCAGTGCCTGAAATAACACAAAAAGAGTGGAGAATACCATCCGACTTTATATTCCGCCCCATCACACCAACAGATGTAGTGCCAGGCACAATTATATCTATAGACATTGAGGCAGTTCAAGTTTCCTACAAACGCATTGTGGTCATAGGCCTGGACACGCAAGGACGCGAGTGGAGAAGTGTGCTATGTGTAGAGCCAAACATAATGCTAAAAGATATAACTGATGAAGAATTGTTTACTGATTACAAAGGGGATGGAGAAATAATAATGGAAATAAGCATACCATGTGACATTATGATTCAATACAGAGAGATAAACAACCCACTCATGGCTGACATAAAGGCCTCACTGACAATATTTGAAGAAGACATGGCCAAGGTAGCACCTGAAATTTGGAATACAGGACCACACGATGTAGGATTGTTGAACGAGGTAACTCCCATAAAAATAAAACTGAAACCAGGTGCCCTCCCACCCAGAGTGAAACAATATCCAATATCCAAAGAAGCAGAGGAAGGTATTAGAGAAACAGTGAATGCACTCCTAAGCCAAGGTATCTTAGTGCCAAACCACTTCCCCATGCAACACAGCGATTTTTCCGATTAAGAAAGCAAAAGGAGGGGCGTGGAGAATGGTCCAGGACCTCCGCCCACTCAATGACGTCATCCAAAAAGAGTTCCCTTTAGTGCCTAACCCGTCATCAATATTGTGTAGTATACCAAAAGAGGCAACTTGCTTCACTGTCATTGATCTGAAAAATGCCTTTTTCTCTGTGCCACTTGCACCAGAGTCGCAGTACCTTACAGCTTTTACTTTAGGAAACAGCATATATGAACATCGCAGACTCCCACAGGGGTATTGCTAGAGCCCAAGCATTTTTAACAGAGTACTACGAGAAGACATTGGCAACATAGATGTAGGGAGCACCATTATACAGTACGTAGACGATTTACTCGTCTGCAGCAAAACAGAAGAAGAGTGTAGAGAAGACTCGATAACACTGCTTAACGTATTGGCTGCCAAAGGATACAAGGTGGACAAAGGAAAGTTACAATACTGCCTTGCTGATGTTGTGTATCTTGGCCAGCAAATATCTAAAGATGGAAAAAGAATACTACCAGACAGAGCAGCAGCCATTCGACACATTATCATACCAAAAACAGTGAAGGACATGCAGAAATTTCTTGGCATATGTAACTATTGCCGAGCGTGGATCCTTGATTACGCAGCATACACACGGCCAATGCTACAAGCACTGAAAGAAGCACAAAAGAACACACCCCCAATCAAATGGACACAGGAGACAATTGCTCAATTCTCTCGATTAAAATACCCTATTTCAGAAGCCCCAGTCCTTGCAAATCCAGATTATGAAAGGGAATTTTCCTGTTTTCACACAGCAATGGAACATTAATGACAGCAATATTGACACAAAAGACATTGCTAGGCCACAAACCATTAGCGTACTATAGTGGAATATTAGACCCAGTAATGCAGGGACATTTCGCTTGCGAACAGGCCCTCGCTGCAGCAGCCTTCGCCATTGAGAAAAGTGCCACAATCGTAATGGGATGTTCAGTGACGCTATATGCGGAACACTCGTTATTTGCTATCTTGGAAAGATCAAAATCTACTCTCACAACACAGAGAGCCTCTGCTTATGAAATAATAATATCCAGTCCAAATGTACATGTGGTCAGATGCAAGACAGTGAACCCAGCCACATTCATTACAGAGCCATGCACAACTGAGGATTTACAGGAACACGATTGTAGCACATATGAGGGAGAGGGCGATGACATTCCCAAAGCAAGCGAAAATTCCCTTACAGAAGGAGAAATGTATGTTATAGACGGGTCAGCATCCATAAACTCAGAGACAGGAGAGAAACATGTGGGGATGGCGGTAGTGCGCATGGAAGAAGACAAATACGAAGTGATTGTTCAAAAATGCCTCCCCTCACACTACTCTGCACAAGCAGCCGAACTGACTGCACTAATCAGCGTGTTACACACAGCCAAAGATTGTGCTGTGACCATATATTCAGACTCAGTTTATGTCACAACCACAGTTCACTCAGGGCTATCACGTTGGCGAAGGAGAGGGTTCAGAAGAGCAGTCGGGTCCCCTGTACAACATGCCACACTGCTAAATGAACTTATAGCAGCTTTAGCAGAACCATCGGTAGTAGCGGTGGTTAAATGCCAAGCCCATACCCATAACACAGACGCCGTCTCAATGAATGAAGCCTCGTACTTCAATAAGACACCAACATCAGAGTACATTGTAAAAACAACCACAGCAGGACAACCAGCAGAAGCATACAATAACACCCCCATAGCACAGTTGATAGAACTCCAGAGAAGGGCCCCACCGGAAGAGCAGGAGTTGTGGGACAAACGAGGGTGTAAGCAACCAGCCACAGATCTCATTTGGAGACAGGAAACGACAGGCAAGGTAGTGATGCCCCTAGAATTATTAGAAGTAGCATTCCAACAACTGCATTTCCCAGCTCACATTGCAAAGCAACACATTGGGCCTCGTTACATGGTAGGCGGTGAACCATGGCTCAATTAGCGCCATGGTTCATGCCGGTAAAATACCGGCACCGCCTTGGTGGAAAGGGGAATTACCACTCCATTCCAAGGTTGGAGGGGCAGTAATTCCCCCTTCCACCATTGCCCTTCCCCATTCCCATTTTTGCCCCATAAGGCATAATGGGAATGGGGAAGGCGCTAATTACGGCACCGCAAATTACGGTAATGTAATTAGCTCCCCGGGTCCCTTTGCGGGTTGGTTTTTAACGCCTGCAAAAAGCAGGCGTTAAAATCCCCAACCCGCAAAGGGACTTCGTAGTAAGGCGGTAAGAATTTACCGGTACCGGTAAAATACCGGTACCGGTAAACCCTTACCGCCTACCGTGTAATGAGGCCCATTGTCTCAGATATTCAAGAGGATTGGTTTGTTCCTAACCTACACAAATACTTGTCTAAATTTGTGATTGAATGCACTACATGCCAAACTTACAATTCAGGAATGACATTACGAACCCTGCGTGGCACTTTGCCACGCCGTACAGGTCCATTTAGAGAACTATATATCGATTACGCCAATATGGGCGAAAGATGTAATGGAGCAAGATACTTGATTGTGGTGGTATGCCCTTTTTCACGGTGGGTGGAAGCGGGCCCCTGTCCCCATCCTGATGCAAAATGTGCTGCCAAGTGGGGAATCTGTGACGTGATCCGTTCAGACAACGGCACGCACTTTGTGAATGACCTCTTCAAAGAAGTAACCTCCCTTCTGGGGTGAACCACAAATTATGTTGGATTTATCATCCAATGGCCAATGGTGTTGTGGAGAGGATCAACGGGCTGCTCAAAAGCAATTTATCGAAATTATGCAGCACGTTGAAAAGAAATTGGGTATATTGTCTGCCCCTAACACTGTTCCAACTCAGAAACCAACCATGCAAGGATCATCAATTAAGCCCGCACGAAATTGTGATGGGAAGGAGAATGCACACACCGCTCTCCCCTGTTAGGAGGGCGTCTGATGCCCACAGGGCTGCCACAGTGCTGGGAGAAGAGTTTAAGGAATACCTAACACAGCTAACGCGCACAGTACGCAGCATAGCAAAACAAATTGTTTCACCATTTACTGAAGATGTAGCAACAGACACATCCATGCCGACAGCAGACAGCCCGGAGGGGCCTTTAATGCCAGGGGAGCAGATTCTTGTTAGAAATTTTGTAAGAAGGTGGAATTCGCCAAGATTTCATGGTCCATACACAGTAGTGTACAGCACCCCAACTGCAGTTAAAGTTACGGGGTTAAAGTACTGGGTGCACCTCTCAGACGTGAGAAGGGCACACAGTGTTACACCTTCCCAAAATGAAACCGACTGTGTGGATGCCATCACTGGCACAGGTTGACATGATGAAAATTGTAACTTAGACAGGGAAAGTATAGAGGAAAAACAAAGGTTTTACATATTTTCTCTCTCTCTCTCTCTCTCTCTCTCTCTCTCTCTCTCTCTCTTTCTTTTCTTCTCATATAAATCGTGTTGTTTTTTCTATTTTTTCCTCATTTTTTCCATAATGAAATGAAAAGGAATTGTTAAATGCCTAACTGAGTAAAGAAATGAAAAAGAATGAACAATTGCAATTATGTTTCTTTTCATATGACTTAACGAATTTGTCTCGCCCACATAGGTTCAACATGAGCCAATGCGACGAAATGGCTGAGCAAGCTAAAATGTTAGATAGAAATAGGGATGCCACTAGGGCCAGTAGATTAAATAATTTTGAATGTGTTATAAAATATGCTGCCATACTATTTGCAATAATGATGTTTTATCTTATTTGGTATAATGTTGTTTTATATGTGGCAAATGACATGAACAAAGGGGGGAGTGGAACTGATATGACAAAACCAGGGTCTAAACTAATATGGACTGAAGCAACGGCTATTTTGAAGGACATTTATAACATTGAATTGAATAGTAAAAATATAACGTTGCCCCTTGTACAATTGCACGTAAACAAAACTGCTATTCCATTGTTGAATAATACTGGAGCCAAGGAAATAGAGCTTGGATGGAATGTAAATGATGATTACTATTGGTTAACTAATTCCAGAAATACAAGCATGCGTACACACACTGCACCAGAAACCACTACTGAATACACACATGTCACCATGAACAATATAGAAGAAGCATGGTCTAGAATATTCCTGCTGCAATATCCACGAGTTGGTACCCAATTAAAAAACAGAAGGAGGAGAAAAAGGGGGGTGGGAAAAAACAGATACGATATTTATCATAACCTGGGGTTAGATGAAATAGAGGACCCCCGACACCCTGACCAATCAAACAAATGGTATTCAGAAATGAGCACTGCAGCAAAGCAAGCAAGTAACGAAAGTTGTTACGTGTGCTCACTTATTCCTCACGCAACTGGAACCCCAAAAATGTTAATCCCACAGGAAGTACCCTTGTCTGAGGCCCAATGTTTGATTCATCTAATGCTGTGTAGAATAAAAAAGACATTCGAAGCACACACAGTCAGTATGGAAAAATTGGAAAAGAACAAACTTGCACCAGCAGACGACAAGGAGTAATCTGCCTCCAGGAGCCATTTTTCATTATAAAAGGGACAAGATATGCAGATGACAAGTGGCATGATGAAACGATTGAATGCAAAGCTGAGGGGCTTCGAGGGCTGCCATATGAAACATACGAATGGGCAAAACAAACGTGCATCCCCATCTGGTCACAGCTTATCACCAAGCTGACATGGGTCACACCCTTGGAGAGACCCATAAAGATTCAAAAGGAAATACCACACGAACTTTGCTTCCATGGAGAAGGGAAGGTGAACATGGGAACCGTGCGGCAGTGCAATAAGACTTTAATAATGCCAGTTATGAAAAAAGGCACTGCCACATTAATGGACATATACTGGATCTGTGGCAAACGAGCTTACCTGCATCTCCCAGCATCTTGGAGGGGCACTTGTGCCCTAGCCACACTTCACTCAGCACTAATGGTGATACCAGAGAGCCACGTCCAGTTTACAGCAAGGCCTTCGGCTGACATATCGACAGCAGGCCAATCGACTGACAAATTGGCAGCAGGGCAATCGGCTGAACCATCGACAGCGCCCGATGAGACAATCACAGAGCCCCCAGCATACGAACTATTGTCAGAAGAAATGTTGAAAACTAAGTTGTCACGCAGCAAAAGATCCAATTATATTTCGTCCAAATCGTCAGAACTCCTTGCTGAAATCCCACAACAGTACAAGCTTTTCTCATCTGCAGAAACATTCTTTGCATCGTTCCTAGCACCAGGCTTTCAAGCAAGGGCAAACGCGAAATGGCTGCAGATAACACGCTGGGAGCTCATCCAGCTGGCCAACGACACTGAAGAAGGATTCAGCATCATAAAAATAGAGCTCCGAGCATTGCGCCTGATGACGATGCAAAACATATATGTCTTAGATCTTATCACGGCGATGGACGGTGGTGTTTGCAAAAAAATTGGGGGGGCGTGTTGCACGTTCGTACCAACTTCCGAAGCTGATAACGGGACACTGTCACATGTGATAACAGCAGTGCATAATTTAGGAGAAAGAATGAGAGCAGAAGGTGGAGTAGACAACAATACGTGGTTCAACAAAATGTTCAGCTGGATACCATCATGGGTGAACATTGCAGCAAAGATACTCATTCCCATCATAATCTTTCTTCTCCTAATATTCTGTGTGTGCCAACTGGGACTAAGATGCTGTGAAAATAATATGCCTAATTCAGCAATGATGATGGTAACCGTGGGCCGACAGACAACGGTGGCTACCATGATAGATGCCCAAGTACAAACCAGAGAATACACCACACCACAGTATAGGATGACTGCCATCTATAGACAGTATGGGGACGTGGTCGATAATCTACATTACACTACCATTAGAGAACCAAAAAACTTGCTGTGGTATAACGAGGTTTGGATAGATTTAGATGGGGATGGTGGGATATACTTAATTGTCACCCCAGAAGAATACGCAAGAAGAGGTAACAGCTTAAGAAGTGTGTGCAAAGCATGGATGCCAATAAAGGGTACACCTGCTTGGGATGAGGCTGTAGCTGAAGCTGAGCGCTACCGAAGGGAGAACGGAAAGAACGAGATAAAGTAGTTTGTTACTTTAGATGTAACGAAAGGGGGGAATGTATGGGAGCGAGGGGTCCTCAGGCCCCCTCGCGTCGTACGCTCCTCAGTACAAGGCTTGGACTGCGTGCCTCCGGTAGTGGGATTGCCCCTTGCCCTTATGTAAAGTTAACCACAGTTGACTGCTACATAGATGGGACTACTGAGCAGGACACGGGGCGTCCATCTCTTGTGCCCCCTTTCGACTCCATCTTGGGTAAACAGGCCTCACTGCGATAGTACAGCAATGCTCAGCTCCTCTTTCCACCGCAGCAGCCAAGGACAGAGACACACACACAAGGTGCGCAGGCAGCTGGCTGGCCCCCACCCTTGCACTCCCCCTGTGAAGGAAAGCTCTGCGCTTCCATTCTCACGCTGAAGCTGGAGAAAGTTGCAACAATCAATATGCTACAGTTTTCTTCCTCTGAGGTCACTGTTCGTCTGAGAACCGGCATGTTAACCAGGATGAGCTAAGCACTTTCTGCTCGATTCGTCCTCATAAACGTGCAAGCCACCCACCCCCATTAGAACAATTTATTCCCATCCTGACCCTGCACCCCCTGTAAGGTATTTCTTTCAAGTACCTGACCCTCGCCTGTGCTGCGAAACCCACCCAACACACCCACTACTAACCTTAAGCATTTTTACTACTATATATGTTTTTACTTGTACTAATGGGTTTGAAACCTAGAAGAGATGTGAAACATAGCCTGATTCTTTTACATGCATAATAAAGGTCAAGGCCTTCAATTAAAGCCACAAATGACTCAATTGTACTGACAATAATCATTGTGTGTGACTTATGTAGAAATGTGACAAGTATCATAAAATGTTTTAAATAATTTGTTATTTAGTGTGTAACATATTAGCTTAGGTAGTGACCACAGTGACCGGACCCTGACCTGCATGGAGCACAAGATGTTTGACGTCCGTCAGCTACTCAGCCAACCAGGAGGAAGAGATGCTACCCACACCTACAGCACCACACCATCTGGCCAATCGGGTCCATTTAGCATTTTTTGTTAGAGTTACTTTAACTAATATAAATACAAGAATGATGTAATGCGATTTGGGAGAGTTTTTTGGGTTATTTCCTAGCCGGAGAAATAAACCATCCTTTGAACTCTTGCAGCCGGGTCTCAGTGCCTCTTTCCCAGACAAGGGGTTGTGTTTGCTTTTTATTTTTTCTCTCACATGTAGTAAGCCGGGGAAAGGCACCTACAGTCTCCACCGCGATAAAGAAACACGGGTTTTAGTACCTGGGCTAGCCTACTTGCACCGTGGGCCGGTACCCCAGATTAGTGTGGCACAAAGACAGTACAAGGCGCTGAACTGGGGCACAACAGCAACAAGGCCAAGATGGAACTACCAAAAGACTATGACAAAGTAATGGCTGGAGAGGCTCGATGAAAGGTAACTAGGAGGAAGGAGAGGGAAGCTAGATCAGAGCTCCACAGACCGGCAGACAGAGAAAGGAAACGGTGAAAAGTGAGTGATCAAAACAGAAGGAATTGATATGAGCCTCAGCCTTTAAGCGTGGCACTGGAGTGAGGCATCAGCGAACGTTGTCCTAGAATAACTGGCGCACCGAGCAGGGTGCATGCATAGAACCATGGGAGTAGTCCCCCGCACATGCATATTACAGGTAATTGAGAGCGCAGGAAGCTGTAGAGGACCTAGGACCCGATGAAGGCGTCCAAGGCGCGGGTGCCAAGTTGCCTGGCTCGGAGACCTGAGAGGCATCAGCTGGAGATACTGACACTATACACCAGGTAAGACATTCCCACGCACCTGAGTCCCCATGCAGGATCTGCGGGTATGATGCATTACAATAGCCTCCTGCCACTCTGCTTTGTCACTGCCCCATGTGACACCATATATAGCTATTCTTCCCCACTTGAGGAATAGCAACAACTATTCCCACCTTTAGAATGAACCATATCATTTTGAAAAATGCTGAGTTAGTTGAGCCATTCTAGAGCTCCTTGGCATGTCACTGCATTTGGACATTTGACTGGCACAGGCAATATATCTTGCTAGCAATTTGCGGCATGCAGCTCCATGGGAATTTTACTCCACACTCACCTTTTACTTCAGTTGGTTCAGCTCAACTTCTCTGACGCATGTATGTCTGTACTGGAAATGTTTGGGTACATGGTGGGCATTTGGCATCATAGGGGGTCTATTGGTATGACCTGGGCAGGTTTTTGTCCTCTGCGACTGTAGATTTGGTGCAGCCATCAGGTTACTGATTATCTAAATGTTAAGCAAATACACTGCTCTCCAAGGGAAGGCGTTTGACAGGCTCTTGCTGTCGCACCCTTTGGTGTTGGAGCAAGAGGATGGGCATCACAACACTGGGTCGCATTTTGCTTCAAAGAGGGAGGTCTTCAGCCCTCCCTAGTCAGGGCCTGGCCCCTCCCATGGTTCTACCCAAAGGAATGAGGCACTCGTGAAGTGAGGCAACTGGTAGCTTTTCTTTGCCCCCTCCACAAATGGTTTCCATGAGACGCGGAAAACATTGGGCTTCAATATAAATCCGGCGGTAACTGTGCCGGTAAAACTGGCAGGTTGCCACAGACCTTCCGAATATTTCTGGCGCCTGGCTTGCCAGAAACATTGGAGCACTACAGCTCCGGCGTTCCGGGAAGTCAGGCGCCGGAGATTGTTAATCCACATTCCCATTTGAGTCCCACAGGACTCAAAGGGAATGGGGAGCACGGAAGCACAGGCACCGTTAACAATGGTGCCGGTGCTTCCATGAAACACTGCGGGCAGGTGCCGTTCCGCCCGCCAGGTCTAAACTTGGAGGGCTGGATGGCAACCACATGCAAAGTCGTACTATTCCGGTCCAGTAACAACGGTACCGGTAGGCTTACCAGCACCATTGTTACCGGACCGGCATGGTTGTAATGAGGCCCATTGTCTCTTCCCATCACAGCACTATTGAAGGGCTCCATCTACTTTCGCTCACATCCATTATTAGGCTCTTTCAACCCTAGACTTATTTAAATTCTGACTCCTATACTCACTCATTCCTCTGCTCCTGTCTACCCCATCTCACCCCCATCTCACTCTTCCATGTCACAGTCCCTCACTTGCCCCAGCTCACTCTTCCTCCTCACCATCCACTAATAACCCGCCTGACTCTTCCTCATCTCAGTACCCCACTATCAAACCTCACTCTTCCTCCTCACAGTCCCCTATTAATCACATCTCACTCTTCCTCCTCACAGTCCCCCACAACATACACCTCACTGAGTACCACAATTGTAATCACTAGCTTTACCCTCACATCCCTCTTCTATGTCGCAGTACACCATTAGTAATCCTTTCTTATCTAGTGAAGGCAAAGAAAGATGCCATATTTGATGAGCCCAATGTTGTGCAACTGAAGAACAAATATTTATAACAAATGATATGACATCAGTTATGTTTTTCTGAGAAAAGGAAGAATTGCAGGTGGTGGGAGGTATTGCATAACAAAACCCTTGAAATTCAGTGAAAAAACATTAATTGAAGTGACTTTAACGTGCTGATTTAATGCAACAAATCCCTTGCAATTTGGCAGATGTTGGAAGCTACACCACCTTAACTATGAGGCCTCCTTTGCGCAGACCCTAAGCCCTTTGATGACATCACATATGACATTGCATATGGCATTACCAATGACATCACTGGTACAACAGCTCACATGTGCAAGAGAGATGCAGCATTTAAAAATACTGCCCATTTTCAACCATGCTATTCTTACACACGAGAGTTACTCCTTATTGAACGTGCAGCACGTAAGCACAAATTGCACCACAAATGACATCACATATGACTTCACATCGAACATGTCAGATACCATTAGTGATGACATCATATCAGAAATCACTTAGGACACCACTGATAACCTCCTCAATTACCTTACTGGTAAGTGCCAGCCATAGGGAAACTATTTTTGGCTGTATTTGAAGTTATATATAGAGAGAGAGTGCATTCTAGTACAGATGCAATATGCCATGTCTTTTATGAAGGTCCAAAAACTTTTATCATGGAGTGTAAATAGTGGTAGGATAGCTACAGAAAGTTGGGCTTGCACATAGAAATCTACATTTTCAGATGCAATACAGCGGGAGTTTGCAATCATTGGACCTCCAGAGGTTTTACATTACAACTTCCACTAGCCCTACCCAGCATAGGAAAGGGCGAGGGATCATGGAAGTCATAGTCCAAAACATATAGCAAAATGCAAGCTTTAAAAATGCCACATCATATCATATCATAGCAAACACTGGCACTAATACTATTACAGATTTCCTCAATTCAGTCCATGTTACCCTTGTCTTGATAAACCTGTCGCCTCGCTAATTTAGAGTATTTTTCAGCATGGTTTACCTTTGCGGGCCACCAGTGCTAACCTTTACCTTTTGTCATGGTCAACATATACGTTTTTATTTTTTTAAACTGACAGTAAGTAGTCTAATACATGAAGATACAATGATTTCGGAAACTGTTCCTTCTCCTGTATGTTGTATTCTCTGGTGGTCCAGTGCCAAGGCAAAAGTCTTCTTTGCATGGGAGATTGTTTTTAGAACAGAGTGATAAAAGTACTAGAGTATCTCATCATGGTAAATGCTAGTCACGCTGCTGTGTAAGAATAACGTTATTGAAAATGGACAGTATTTTTAAATGCAAACTCCAATCAAGCTTTGCACTTGAATCCACCCTTATACACAGAAACATGGTTATTAAATGTTGCATCTCTTACTTGATATCATTGATGGTGTCATATGTGATGTCATCAGTGCGCTTTGGTCCTGCGTAATGGGGACCTCAAAGATAAGGTGGTGTAGCTTCCAACACCTGATGCATTTTAAGGATTTTATTGATTTAAATCGGCACATTAACATCATTTCAACTAACGTTATTTCACTGAATATATGTATATATATGGATATATAGATATATTGATAGTGGTAATGGAATAGTGGGGGGTGGGTAGAGAAGGGGGGTATGTGTATCAGGAAACACTCTCACTGTAAGTAAGGGGAAAGCAATTCAATGGCCATGGTCACAATGTCACAATCAAACAGTCATGTTCAAATTGTTGTGCTGAACCAATGTAGGTTTGTCTGCAGGAAACGAGAGAACGTGTTGGTATGACAGACTCCTTGGTTTAATAAATGCCTGGATCAACCTCCAAGCAAAAGTGCTGAAGACAAGGTCAAAAACAGATTACAAACACTTGCGTCCTACACTGGCAATAAAAGTACCAAACACGCTTAAAACCAACTAGTGTCTCTATTATAACGACATGTTAAGGATAGAATTGACCCTTTCTATCAGCCGTTGAATTCTATTACTATATGCAGTTCTAGAAGAATGACCTCAGAATGTTTCTCAAAGAAACATCCCTAGACTATGGTTGATTATTGTCATTGTACTAGATGAAGAAGAGGAGTATTTCAGGACTCTGCCACACAATTTTTGCAGGAGCTGACAGTAGTAGTATAGTGGGATACTTTTCATCAAGTGTTTCCGTTGACTGGTGGCCCAACCCTCTCCCATTGCCCCAACGTCTACGCATGTGATTGCACTCCAAAAAATGTAATTGAGCCCTAAAATGTTGTATATACATTTAAGTACCCCAAACATTTTTTATTTACATTTGATATGCATTTTATATAAATTGGATAAGAGTATCAATGGATTAGATATAAATTGGTACATACCTATGGGCAGTTCTAAGGCTATGACACTATTAGGAGTGGGTCTTACAATGCAGCTATATAGCTGTTACTGTAGGCCTTGAAAACATGTGGGCTCTTCAGACTTTTTGGGGCTATCCAGCTTGGTGTCAAGGAAACTGTAATTTTGAACAACTACAGTTATTATGAGGGGGGATCCGCTCCTGGAAGCTCCAGAGATTCCAATGATAGTTATGCACCTTAGTATCTTATGGGAAGATGCAACAGTCTTGATGTACTGAAGGACTCTAAGGATTTGATGAAGGACCGCGAAGCTGGGAAGCTCAGTGAGAACATGGTTACACTTTCTGTAGGCAGTGAGCCGATGCTTACCGCCACTCTTATGGGTCGGTCTTTTGGAGATTTTATTGAAAACATTCAGGAGGATACACTAATAGCCACGGCTAATTTGGAAATCTGGGGTGATGATGTGGTTCTCGAGCACCCAAGGTGGTAGAGCCCATGCGATCATGTTCAGACAAAATGATGCCTGAAGACAGCGGATACGAGTCCATGTAGAATGATGCATTGCTGACAGAGAGTGACCCCGACCCGGTGGTCCTTTGGAAAAGAATGAGGGGTCTTGAGTTTGAATATCACATTTTATGTCAACCGGTGGGTATATTTTTAAAGCAAACGTTTGTATTTTGTATCGGTGTCAGAACTAGCCAGAGTTAAAACCAGGTATTTCTGTTTTTGTCTACAGCCTTTAACTGATCAAAAGGATGGCAATGTGGAGAGCCAAGCTGTAGCAGACGCTGTCAATATTTATTATTTTTGTTGTTCAAATCAAATAGAAAACCCAGGGATTTGCGATAATAGCCTATGTAAGGAATGTATTTCGCTAATGAACACTGATAGCGTTAAAGAGGATGTATACGATTTGGACGTGGCACAATTGTTCACGGCCGAATTGACCTTGGTCAATTCGGCCACAAAGGCAATTTTGCTGTGGCCAAATCATGCCAAACTTAAACCTCCCACTGCCCCAAAACATTCCCCCACCCACCCCTACTTACCTTTTTCACGTCCGCTTTCTTTCTGACCCTGCAGCGTCAGATCCGTCCCTCCTACGTGGGTCAGATCCGATGCTGCTCGGTCCGTTTTTTTTTTGTCCCCGCCTCCAAATCTTCGGAAGCGGGGGACACCCCTGCTATCCCCAAAGGCCATCATTACCAAACATGGGGAGCGGGGGACACGCCCATATACCTGCTCCCCATGTTTGGTAGTGAATACCCAAACTGATCGTTTCCAAATGATCGAATGGTACTGGCCAAATTCGGATGGATTTATCATACGATCCTTTGTAAACAATCAATTTGGGTACTACAGTTAAAGATGATGTAGACACAGCAGTTGTGACCTGGCTTGATATCCTAGCTATTCAGAGCTTCACAGCTATAGTGGTGAACCCGTGTTTAAAACAGCACTTTCACAGATGGTGCACCAGTTATAAAATTGATGATCCACAGCAGGATGCTCATGAATGTTTGGAAATATCCTATACAGATAAATCATTATGTAAAATATGCTACATATTGTGCCCTGAACGTCTTGTAAAAAAGATGCACCTAATGTAGCCATTAACCCAGCAAAGTGTTGGGAATGGGGCGGCACAATGTGTGTCTAAAACGTTGTGGGCTAAACAAGTGACAAATAACCCCCTCTTGAAAATGAAGCATTTTGGACAGGGATAAGGTATATCAAAGCCAGTACAGCAGAGCAATGTGCATGTTGCCCCATAAACTGACCTATGAAGATTGAGAATGTAGATAATTTACATGTATTTTACGCATATTTGCAGGTAATAAAAAATGAACACCTGTTGCAAAGCTGTCAATTTAATGTGAAACACGCCAGAGGATTTGTACAGTAATTACTGTTGGCTTTACTTAAAGAGCATCTTGGCAGTATATAGCCCAGGATGTTGTGTTATTTGTACACACCACCGCAGGTATACAGATGTGACTGTTATAATATGCTATGTATCGCAAGCATATGTTCCACCAGATGGCACCCTACAATGGACCTGTACTGGGAAATGCACTACAAAGGGGGGGTTGGACGATTTATGGCCACCTGTGGGACCTATATTGAGACTGAAGGTGTACGATATGAAACAGCATTTCTGAGGTGCTAAAGAATATTGGTTGTTTGATAAGGAGCTTTATACATTTTTATCAGTCACTGCTATGCGGTGCATGTTTGTTTATTGATGCGGTGAACAGAAGTGTGTGCATCCCTAATTGCGCATACTGCAGAAGTTGCAGCCTGATTGGTAATTGTACAGCAGCTGATAACCCAAAATATTCAGTGTGAATACCAATCTGAGGGTGTCAATGTTAATAAAAATCTGTTGTCTATAAAACCGCGTGTCTCAATGGGGTGAACATCTCCCGTGTAAAGCTGCCTACAATGTATTACAATGAATGAAGCTGCTGTTGATAGTTATGGAGGTGTTGAAGACTTGTATATCGTAAACTGAGAACTGATGGTGAGAATGTGTCAAGGAGCGCTGTCAAGACATAGCTTTCGGATCAGGAGACCTACATGCTGCACAAGCCGTTGCAAAAATAAATTAAATGACGAATGACCAAGGTATCTGATATCGATCAACAATGGCAGGCAGATATCATGGATATATGGCAGTTACAGGAGGACAATGTTGGCATCCGCTATATTCTAGCCGCTATCAAAGTCTCATCAATATACGCCTAGGTTGAGGCTTTAAAAGACAAGAGGGGTCACAGTGTAGTGACAGTTTTTAAACACATATTTAGCAGCGGGCGAGTACTTTTAAAACACAGATCTGATGCTTCTTCACAGCTCAAAACACCCATAGATATGTGGACGTGTTACCCACATTTATAAATGTGTACAACATGTGGCATATTAAAACAAACCCCATTGCTGTAACACCCCAAAATTCCTTGAAGGTCTAGAAAAACCTGTATGCCAAAAGACTTTCTGAAAAGGAGACACAAACTCCCTTTAAAAAGAGGATCATGTGCATATCTCAAAACTCAAGTCCATCTTTACAAAGGGGTTTGAGCAGAACTACAGCAGTGAGATCTTTATCATAGATGGAGTGGCTCTCCTGGAAGGTCTTTATACATACAGGCTAATTGATTACTTAGGAGAATCTGTTCAAGGTGTTTTTATAGGGGTGAGATCCAGAAAGTCAGCAAAGACCAACACAGAGTTTAAAGAATAGAAGAAGTTATAACTAGTAAAGGCCATAGAGTTAAGAAGCAATATCTAGTGAAAGATTGGAGTGGACTTTGAAATTGAACAGTTGGTGGACGCGGGTTCTCTAAAGGCCACAGGTGTATAGCAGGAAAGTAATGGAGTCTACACCTTTTTATATTATGCTCCCCAGCAACCCACCCGTTCACAGATACATTCCCAGAGAACAAAATATCCTACTTCACCATGAAGCTGACCAAAACCGTGAATTTGGACGGACAGTGGACTGTAGCCATCACAGAAGTTCAATATGTCAGATTGTGGGGTACTCTGGGCAGCGGGGACACCATGTTTATCTTAAAACAAACATACCCACCAAGTCTTTAACCAGGATGATGCACAGAGGGGCATTACCCAAATATACAGTTTCTTGGCAGAGTCATTAACAAAAGTATTTTAAACATACCTGAGTATGGTGATAGAGTGTTACATATAAACCAGCACCAACAGACAGTTATTCTTCAGGGACCAGACGCGTCTGGGGAGACTTCATAACATATTAGGAACCGTGCAACACATTCGAATTGTGTAGAACTGTGGGACAATGCCTGAGCTGATATTAACGGTGGTTATTACAGCTTACTGATTTACAGCAATTTAGTGGAATATCAAAGGGTGGGGGATAGTTATGCACTTACTTAGAACTATGGGGATTAGAGAAAAAAACATTTAGACACCATAAACATACAGATAATAGACGATCAAGGACAGTTTTTATAATTTAAATACAGAATAATCTGGCTGCAGCTGCACTTGAGACCACTCTGGCTGAAGAACTAAGAAAACAGTGTTACAATGGCTGTGTGAAGAAGTACGGGGACTCCAGGGCCTATATGGAATATTACAGGGCCGAGGCATAGCCATATTTTATCGGAAGCCCTGTAATGCATGGAGCAGGGTTCAGCCGTATCATTATTATTATTATTATTATTATTATTATTATTATTATTTGCACTTGTAGTGCACCGAAAGCTCGTAGGCATCAGGGCACAGAAAAAGAAGAAGAAGGCATACAGACAAAGACAAACGTGACACTGGAGAAGCCCCCCTGAGAGACAGAGGGAGCTTGTTCCACAAGGGAGCTACCTGTACAATAAAAGACCTGCCCAAGTCCTCTAACCCTCTTACTCCAGGGGACTGAAATACAAGTTCCTTCACTAGATCTAGTGAACCTGGTCGGAGTACAGATTCTCTAAAATAGCTAGGGGCTTGCCCTTAGATGCATTTATGCACCAGTGTCAAGGCCTTGAATTGAATACGAGCTTCCACCGGGAGCCAATGAAGGCTTCTCCTGTGGGCAGAGATAGGTTCATGTCTTGGTATAAACTTGATGATGCATACCGCATCATTCTGAAGGACCTGGAGGCATCTAAGACTGTTGTTGCTAGAGCCCAGCATCAGAGCATTACAATAATCTAATATGGGCATCACCAGGGCACGCACCAGAGTGGCACAATTTGTCTCATAGACATAGGGTTTGACCAACCTAAGAAGACACAGTGTATATTGTGCCTTGTTTACAATACTCTCTGCGTTGGCATTAATGTTCAGAGAGGCCTCAAACACAATACACAGCATCTTAACTTTATCCATGGTTGGAATAACATGGCCTTCCAAACAGAAAGCGGAGTATTGTGGATCCAGATTAGATCTTGCCTGAGACGAGCCAAAAATCAACGTCTCCATTTTGTTGGCATTAAGGCACATGCCAATTATAATCATCCATTGTTGGATGGCGGCATACACTTTATTTATAGTCTCTGAGTCCTCCACATAGTTGCCACTCATTTTGAAGATGAGCTGGGTGTCATCGGCATAGTTGGTAGAAAGGACACTCAACCCGGCCAACAGATCACACAAAGAGCGGCAGTACATGTTGAAAAGACATGGAGACATGCACGCACCATGAGGAACTTCACATTTGACGAGCTCCTCTGGGGACCGTGCGTTGGCCCAGGCGATCTGTGAGTGGCAGTCTGTCAAGAAAGATCTAATCCATGCCAAGGCATTATCCGACATGCCGGTCGAGACCCTCAGCCTGTCCACCAACATATCATGGTTGACAAGGTCAACGGCTGCTGATAAGTCCAAAAACATCAGCAGTCCGGCCCTGCCTTGATCCATGATCTGGAGCATCTCTGATTTCATATCTAGCAATGCGCTCTCCCTTGCCATAATTAGTCCGAAAGCCCGATTATATAAAGTGGAAAGCTCCAGATTTCTCCAAAAACTCTTGAAGCTGCAGTGTGGCTACTTTATCCAACATCTTCAAGAAAAAAGGGGAGTTAGCAATGGGCCTAAATTTGGAATAGTCTTTAGGGTCAAGGTCAGGTTTTTTCAGTAAAGCGGTAACCGAGACCCTCTTCAGTACCTCAGGGACACAACTGTCCCGAAAACTGGCATCAATTAATCGAGTAAGAAAAGGAAGGAACAAAGACTTATTGTCCAAAATGATTATGGACGGCAGTAACTCACCAGAGCAAGTGGTTGGCCTCATATTAGATATAATATTAGCCAAAGTGTCCTCAGATACACCTCTAAATGTGAAGCCCACAAGGGGGGATTGGTCTAAGGTATCCACCGGTGTAGTGGGGTTACTAGATTCCCTCCCTATCAAATTGGCCTGGGTTTTGGTTTGGGCAGCAAGTATTTTAGCTGTAAAAGCAGCTTGGATGCTTTCACAATCAGTGTTAGTGGGGGGTGGAGATCTGTAAAGTAACTGTGGGTTTTTCGAGGTCCCCGAGAACCTGGAATAATTTCTTGGAGTTATTTTCTGCATCTACAATTTGACAGTCCAGGAAAGATTTTTTTGCCAATAAAACTTAATCTATATATTCTTTCAATGATCTTGCATTATTCCCGATTGGCTGGGGATTGGTCTTGTATCCAGGCTCTTTCTGCTTTCTGTTTTTTCTTTTTCATGACGTGTAAGGCCTTACCATACCATTTTTGATTATTTCCCTTCTCTCTTACACTTTTAGTGGTAATGGGAGCAACCTGATCCAACATAGTCAGAAAACATTTGTCAAATTCAGCCTCCAATAAACTGGCAGAGTCTGTAGCAGATGTAGTCAGCATCAGTGAAGATAAGCAAGATTCCAGGTTCACTTTACTGATTTTATAAAAATGTCAACTAGATACTTTGCACGTGGGATTACTTTTCTGATGATAAATACAAGGAAACACAAACGCAAAGGAAACAAAAGAGTGGTCAGACCATGCGCAAGGCTGGACAACTGTAGGGCTTAGAGGTAGGTTCTACTGGTCAACCAGTCCAGCCTGTTGCCTAGGTTATGTGTAGACTCCTTTCCATTCGCAAAAACAAATGTATTTCTGGCAAATCATTTCTCAAGCTGCAGATCCGTAGAATCGAGTGGGTTGAATAGGCAGTTGTTAAAGTCACCCAGCACAATTGAAGCTGCATTGGGTCTGTGAAACAAAGATAAGAGCCCAGTAAAATCATGCTGAAAATATTCAGTTTCATGGGGGGGATGATATAGCAATATGATGTTTATACAGTTAGTCACGGACGGGGTACTTTTAAGGAACAGAATTTCTGCACCCCGACATACCACTGGGGTTTGAAAGAAATTGAGGTGAGAGTGGGCAATGATGGCCACCCCTCCACCTCTATTGACATCTCTATTCTGGCAGGAAAACAAAATAACTGGGTGGAGTAGCTAAGTCAAGGTTGGGGCCACTAGACTCCTGTAACCATGTTTCTGTGATAGCCATGATATCTGGTCGATAATATAATCACGTATTTCAAGAGCATGTTTATCTAATGATCTAGTGTTTAGTAACGTCTTTTTAATAGATACACCATTCTTTTCTGAAGAGAAAGTACATTTTCTATTAACCTAGGCATCACTAGAAACCTGTCTATGAGGCCTGTGTTTGTTGCAGGAATCATCACGGTGATCCCTTACCGACTTTGCGGTCTGACTCCCCGCTCCACCTTGAGGTTCTATCCTGTGGGGGGTCAGCGCCGGAAGTCTCTTCAATGCCCTTCCGAGGGCGCGGCTTTGTATTAGCTAAACCACACATGAAATTGGCTGCCACTCATGGGGAGTGTGACAACAGCGGTTGCCAACCATCTCACCAAACAGAAAAAGGAGGGGCAAGACGGATCAGGCTTCATTTATAGACCTTGGAGGAGTGTTAAGAGGAAGAGATCCACATCCCATCTACGCAAACCAGTGAAACCCATTAAGAAAAGAAGCTCCAGGGTCCAACGTAGACATCAGACTAAGAAGAAGCATGTTAGCCCTAAAAGACACCAGAGCAGTGATATCTTGTAAAGAACAATGACCTTCTGACACTGGCCCACCGGGGAGTGTGTGAAATCACAGTTTGATCTCTTCAGCGTACCGCAGACCAAAACCAGCATCGAGAACAGTTTTTTCATGGAGGTGTTGCCTCTGGCGGCACTATGGCCGCTAGCCCCCATAGAATTTTTTGTATCGGGATCGACCAACATGTATCTGGATTTGAACGACACACTATTGCATCTAACTTGTAAAATAACAAATGATGATGTCACCAACATTGCGGTTGACGCGCTAGTGGCTATGATTGCATACCCCATAGCCACGATGTTCAACCAGGTGGATGTAACATTGGGCGAATGAATGATAACACACAGTGATAATATGTATGCCTAAAGGGCCTATATATTGAGCATATTAAATTATGGGGCTAATGCCTTGGAAAACCAGCTATAGGCAGGTATCTTTTAGCAAGACACTGCGGGACAGTTCAACGTCACTGTTCTGGATCGTGAGAATGCAGTGTTCGTAAAGAGAACCTGCTACGCCAGGCTCAGTAGAACATTTGATTTATTAGGTCGTCTGCATTCAGACCTTTTCTTCCAGGATAAACTGTTGATCAGCTGCGTCGACCTTAAAGTGAAACTATCCAGAAACACAAACGCTTTCTGTCTCATCAGCGTGGATGCCGAACTATAGAAGCTAGTCATTGTATCTTCTAGTATGTTCTTTAAAAGTTTGAGTTTCTCCACAACCATTAGACTAGCACATGCAGAGGCGTTGCAAATACCTAACGTGAAGTACCCACTTGAGAGGGTAGCCCTTAAAAACTTCAGCATTCCTATCGGTAGCCGTGTTCCCAGTCAAGACAACTTGTTCCTGGGAAAACTCCAAAAAATACTCATCATGGAGATTGTTGAAACAGTGTTGCTCACAGGCACATACGCTTGTGAACTATGCAGCGTTGCATAAGGGTGGTGTCTTGATCGCAGCCAAAGCATACATACCTGACTTTGGACTTCCAAACATAACCAGGGAGTACATGGGGTTGGTGTCTATTGCGAGGAAGCACATGTGTGATGTGGCAGTTGCATCCCCACACAATTACTGCACACTACTGGCCTTCGATCTAAGATCTGACAACACATCATCTAACCTATTGAGGAGTGGGAACCGACGAGCTGATATAAATTTTGAAGGAAACCTGAGAGCTTGCTTCTAGTGTGGAGCGTTTTTGATAGTGTTGCCAAGATAAACACACAACTAAACATACTCTTTCATATTTAATGGATAGTCTACAGATAAAAGGATTCTGGCGTAACCATAGGCACACCGGGAAAACATTTCATGGCATGTATGCCAGCGTTATATAGACCATGCAACTACTCTCCACCCGGCCGGTTAGCCTGTTGGTGCACACCGTTCCACAGACCCGTGGTGGAATGCATTGGATAGCTCTGTGATTGGAGGGGGATACTCTAATTGTGCTTGACAGCTTGGTACACCTACTGCAACACCCCATATGCGCCTGTGTGTTAACGGATTATGTGAAAAGCATTGCAAAGTATTAACGTTATACCACTGTGCCGCCAAACGGATAGCATGCAGAAAACACTATATATTCTTTATCAGTCAAATGTATGAATGGAGATTGCTGTCGGCTGTTTTCAAAATGTACTCAAACAATTGCAAACAAAATTATCAAATGGTGACGAGATTCAATAATAATAAGAAATGACACGTGTATAGAGCTTGCAGAATTTTTACTTACCCTGTATCCCTGTATCAGACATTCAGATGTGTTTGTTCTATTTAGTGTTATTGTGTATGGATACAATAACTATTAAAAATCAACAAGTGTTGTGTGTACTTATACATAGGTACTGCAACATAATAAACAATCAGTCCACTTTATCTTTTGTTAAAATATGTATTTATAAAAGACATTTAATTTAAAAAAATGAGGAAAGGCAACGGCTATACTTAAAACAGTATGTTTAATACACAGAAGATAAAAGGCATCAGTTGTACTTAAAACAGTTATATTTTTTAAAATATGTCTAAGCTATCGGTTGTTGGCACTAATCAGACAACCGGGCATATGCATCTCCTGCGAGGCCGAGGCGCTTTAGAGGTATAGACAGCGGAGTCATCATAGTAGTTGGTGGGTAAAGAGTCTTTAAAGCCCCATGAAGGCCCCTGCCCTTGTGACTGGGTGATCAGAATCTGTTTGTAGGGGTGATTGCCCTGGTTGTATTTATAGGCCTGTGTTGTTTTTGTTGTGTGGTAGTGGGGGAACCCATTTTTAGCCTCTCCAGTAGGCATTGTTGTGTAACAGTACTGACAATGGATGTTGGGATATTTAATTCAGTAAATGCCTGCATGAACTTGTTCTAGCCGCTGGGGGCATTTTTATAAAAGTTGGCTGTCGAATTGTAATACCCCAAACTAGATCATGGAGGTTCGAGCCCCTTACAACCCAACTTCTATAGATAAATTATCCTTTATTGGTCCATGCCGCCACATCCTTTTCAAGCTCCATTTTATGTAGCAATAGATCCGTATTAGGTTTATAGCATTGTCTACGTGTATTCACCATGTCTGCCATAACAGGGTCTACTGATTGTGGAACCTTCACACTGCTAGATTCATCTGGGGACATGTGTAATGTTAGTTTGTTCTTTTCTGCATCACTTTTCTCAGCGTGTTTTAAGTATTTATGCAGAATATCTGCTTATAAGGCCGCTTTGTCATGAGCCATTAAATTAGTCTTGTTTAAAACATCCTTCATTTTCGAGTCGATCCACCTGCTGTTAACCTTCCGTATATTCCAATCCTCTGGGGGTGCGGGTGCCAGGTTTTTCAAATGGTGCTTGTCCACCAAATACACTTTGTGAGCATGCTCCATTACTGTCTCTCAAGCAATCTGCTGAATACAGGTAGGCTATGCCTATGAGAGATCCTATGAATCCACCGTCCTGTGAGACAACGTTTCTTTTAGTCCATATTGATCCCTGCTATTAACCAGTTTCTTGATGACACCCTTTAGCAGACTTACTTGGCTCTGTGTTAGGGGGACGTGTTCCTTTAAAGTGTTCTGGGCAATCTCCAAAATGGTGGCAACCAGATCGTCAGTGGGCAGTTCTAGAATGGCCTGCGTTGTTGAACGGTGGCATATACAAGCATTTTGAGCAGTGAAACATTTCTCTGTATGCATGCCAACAGGTTGAAAGCTCTAACAGCTATTGACACGGTACTGTGGTTAAGGGTGTTTTCTAGAACTTTTAGATGTCTTTTTATGGATATAGAAAATGGGTAGACCAAGTGGGAATATATCAGTGCACAATCTATAATCCTCTAGAGTGGTTGTTTTTAAATCAATCAACAGATATCTGTAGGGTTTACTAGTAGCGTCTTCAAAAGCCTTTATGAAAAATGTTGTTTTGGATAGATACTTCTGTCAAGCTATCATGCCTAGTTGTTGCTTATTACAGGGGTTTTTAACTAGCCTTTAGTGTTATAGATATGTTGCTCACGCCCTTGTTCAGCATGATATAGCAAATGCTTACATTGCAGTGATGTGAATACTGAGTAAAGGCATTTTCTAGTTCAGCACTCTGACCACCCTCTGTCGTCAAATCGTCCTCTTTGACCATATTCACCATGCTCTGAGGTAGCAGGTGATCATCGTTGAGACTGTCCAGCATATCTTCTACAAATTGGAGGGGTTTAAACTGGTGCTATAAAGTTGTATAGAGAGACTGCTATCAGCTGCAGATTCATACAATAATTTTTGGTATGTGGGCCATCGCTGTATGGGCATTTTCTAGGGGTTTTCTGACAAAACAGTGCATACCACAGCTGGAAGAGCTGGCCAGAACAAATGCAAATTGATGTTCCAGTCTGGTATCCATAACACCAGGCACTCAATGGCCCTACGGATGCTTTAGGCCACCTACTGTCAGCATCCTTTTAATAAACACAATGCTGAGAGTCTTCTGTAGAGTACTTGTGGTGATTTCCCATTGTTTTTTATCGCGCACGATACATGGCTGTGTAACGGTGATAGACCTTGGGGTGTTACGCGAATCTCCCTGTCTATGCGACTGTACAAATTGTCAAAATTAATTTTGACTGTATTGTTAACGTTCAGCGTTATGCCTTTCACTTTCATACTGATAGTCCCTAGAGATTTGTGATAGGCATTTGTTTTAGGCAGCGGGTACAAACTCCACAATGTACTAATCAGGGCCGAGCTCTGCAGTTAGATCCCCTAGATAATCGCTGGTGGGCTGATTGACATCCCCTAGCGGTTGACAATAACACTATCAGTGTCATGATACAGAACCCTCTCTTCCATCACACCATACAGCTTTAAGCACACATGAGTGGTTGTGAATGCGGCTATGCATATATTAGTATTGTTAGAAGTTGTTGGATATTCCTCTGTGTATCACCAGCATAAACAAGCTGTTTCATCATCTGTGAACATGCAGCTGCTCACATCGTAAGAATTATCGAATAAATAAGCATGAGGCTCATCAGGATCTGTGATGATGGTTGTGTTTGACAAATTACCTCTTTGTGCAAACTTGCCCCACATTGACTGAAGGCATAGTTTTGCCAACAGCCTCTGAGTGGGGTTGTCTTTGATGTGTCCAATACGCAAATGTATGCCCTGGTCTTTGTAATAATCATACAGGTAAGCCTGTTTAGCCGCATTGTCCACACACCACAATGGAAAGCCATAATCCTCTTTTTTTGCTAGAGGAACATCTGGATATAACCACTGGACAGCTCTAGGGTCATTGTTTTAAAATTCTTCCTGTGTGCTCCCTTCTGTGTGAACCCTCCCCTCTGGTGCATCCTGTGTTGTTCATTTTCTCTCTCACTCTCTCCTCTTTCCTCTTTGCACCTTCCATGGTGCTCTCAATTTCTCTCATCTTCTCAAACTGCTACTCTATCTCCTATCCCATCTCTCTCACTAAGTCTGGAAGGATAGAGTTCAAGCCTTTTCTTGTGGCAAATGTAGATGGCATTTATATAATCACACAATAATCAGGGTGAGAGAAAGCACACACTTTCATGATTACACCCCTGCAAGTAGAAAGATCCAGTATTTCAAATTGGTAAGGGTCAGGAAAATGTTGGTCCCAATATGTTTAATATATACATTTGTTTATCATAATAAAGAAAAACAACCAGGAACACTAGTTAATTTACAATTCTGTACACAACATAGAAAAGTACAGTCCAGTCAGATTGACTGGATTTAGTGAACATAGAACATGTTTTCTACAATCTCAGAAACTCAATTAACAAGTAACATGTAAACACAATACAAGATTCTGGTGAACAAATATCAGTGTTAGCGATGAACACTGGTGTGGTGGGAGGATCGTCAACACTACTTTCGGCCAAATTGATGAAGCTGTTTAATGAAGCTTGTATGTGGTTGTCCTTCATCAGGATGGTGGAAATGGTAGTGGAGAAAATGTCCAGTTGGTCTCTGTTGGTAAATTAGGGTTTAGCAAGGAGCCCTTGAAATGTAGATGGCAGCCATGAAAATGGGAAAGGGAGTTCTGAGTATAATCTATCCTTCATTTCCCATTTCCTTCATTTCCCTGGGAGGAGGATCAGAGAGAGAGGCATAGTGTGAGGTAGAAAGTAAATGGGGTATGGGTATGGGTAGGAGGGGGGGTTGGCAGGAGGCAGGTGGGCAAGATAAGGGTGAACTGTGGGGCGAATGAAAGAACCATGCAAAAGGGTTGCTTGTGTGCAGGTGGCAGGTTTCCACGGATAGAGACCATTACCGGCGGTGTCAGCCCACCATTTGAGCATCTGGATGGGCCATTATATCCTTTGTGGGTGCTAATTAAACTTAATGTGTTCCTACCACCTACAAGTGAAACTTTTTGGGGGAGTATCTGAGCACTACTGGGCAGAATATGCACACCTTTAACATTTATCATTTTATGTCTTTTACAGATCAAATCAGCTGTGAAAACACAAAGGAAAACGTGAGTGTGTTATTATAAAGTTCATATATTACACAGTATTCCGCTAGCACATATCACTTTTAGGACATAGTAAATATCAGCCATTTTGTATTACGTTACTACCTCTAAGTAAACAGGTGTACCTCTGTTGTGCATGAGATTGCTATATCTGTAAAGGAGACACCATGGAATGGAAATACTGCTGTTTATCCCTATGGTGTTGCAGCCAGCAGTGTGCCAGAGTACAACAGTGTCACACAATTACCTCCTTCAGAAGTACAGAAAGCAGCAACCAAAGCTGCGTCTTGCAGCCATAAACCCAGATTGGCTCCCAAATCTGCTGGATCCCTCAAAACTCTGAAAGCTGATAACTGCTGAGTTATGGATCTGTGACTGAGCTGTGACTTGTCCATCTCCTCTGCATTCTCACTAAAGAAACTTTGGAAACACTCTGAGGTGTGTCCTTCTCCAATGAGAGCAGAAGACAGACACCTGCCACAGGTTGAGCCTGCCTGACCAGTCGCCGTTTGTGCCCCTGCACCTCCCAGTTACAGTAGGTGAAATCCTGTTACATTTTGCAAGTGGAGTAGAGCCGGAAGAAGGTGTGGAAATGTGTCATAGCACATTTTTGGTTATGGACAATTAGAGCGGTGGCAGTGTGTGAACACAGCGGTTAAGACAGTGTTAGTAGACACCATGTATATGTTTTGTGGGTACACATGCTTCCACTCCCTACCCACTGGTGACTATAGTTTTGAATAGAATTAGAAGGGACAGGGAAGTTCCTGTACAAAGCCTATGATTTTGAATGGCTTCTGCATCCATAACAACCAGGTGTCTTCTATGACACGCTCTGGGCCTCTTGGTGCAAAATAGCCCAAATGTGAATGGTGCGACATTCAGAAAACTATGATGAAGCAAAAGAAAGTGCTTGGCGCTAGTGATCCAAATCTATAACTTGCACGATGGAGCCAGGTGGGCTGATTTTCTTGCTGGTTCTTGGAATTAAACCAACAAAGGGAATTGCAAGAGACAAGTAGAGGACCACCAACATATATTGAATGTAGTTGCGACATCAGGGCATAATTGAATCTGCTGAGATTGTACTGGCTATAAATATGAGCCTCAACTGAAAGTCAGAAAGTGTTTCCATTAGCATCCTTAACCTCTAATAGGATGGCTTTCCCATTCAGTGACAGAGCTGTCATTTCAGAAGCGAACAAATATTGTACGTTGATGTCCACTATTTGAAAACTAGGGCATTGTAGCACACCACTCTACTCTGACTAGAACCAGCATCAGAAGTCCAGACATTGCAGTCCAACACTACTGGCCATCAAACATCATACACATGAAATGCCAATTCCTGTCATCTCATTGTATTCCTTGTCATGGCCATAGAGTCTCTTCTGCAGAGACTCTGGAGTTGGGACAACAGTTATTAAGGGTATATATTATTTTGTTCTGTCTTGTGCAGGTAGATTCATCAGCTGCATGAAGCACAAGCATGAAACAAGATATGCAGCATTACATGCAGTCCGACGTGAAATATCCAGTGACTCTACTACCGAAGTTCACAGCAGCTGCACATCGTGAAGCAGTGCTACAAAAAACATCTCCAAATATTCATATTGATTTATGGGCAATAAAACAGCCCATCCGGGCCTCAGATAACTTTGTTTGACGTGCAAGTGTCAACTTGGTCTGCATTTCTACATGCTGTTTTTAGTAACTGACCAATCTCAAACAGTGTTTTGCAACCCCTCCTTTCCAGAGGTTTTTGACAACACCCATCAGCCCCAGCCAGCATAGTCAATTATGTGTGGTTACAGAGGCACTGTCTGAAGCATCTGGAGAGCTACAGGTTGCTGACCTATGATGTGTATACGTGATTCTATGTATCTGTGCATTTCTAAATACTTGTTTCGATATGTATCGAGGACTATACCATTGCTATCAGTAATTTCAGTACCATTGATCAATCCATCCATCCATACATCCATCCATCCATCCATCCATCCATCCATCCAGCCAACTCCCCTATCTAACAAACAAGCCTAACCACCCAGCCACATTCTTCCATAAATCCATCTCTTCAACTCTCTCTAGGTCTGATGAGTTGATCATTTATCTAGAAGTTAGAGAGTGTCTGAAGAATCTTAATGCAAACTGGCAAGAGAGCGCCTTTTGGGTTTATGACTGCAGAAGATCTAGGTGGAAGACATAGCCTGCAAGGATGATGTTTTCAAAGACATAAGCATATATGTTATTTGATAAGCTCCTAGAGGTTTTGAGATTGTGGTGTAGATTGTTCATCAGCTGAAATAAGGGTTAGAAGAAGTCATCTCTCTCTGGAAGGGTCCTGAGCTAAGCCATCAAAGTCCTTTCTTGCAAGCTTACTCAACAGATGGAGAGAGCTGTGGCTAACACCTGCCATACAGATTTGTAACTGCTAAAAGTACCTTTGCAAACTAATCAAAGGATTATAATATCAAGAGCCTGGCTCAAAACATGAGCGAGTGCACAGAGATCACATATTGCAGGGCAGCTAATCAATGCATTAGTGACAGTCAGTGAATGTGCATGAGTCATGAATGAGTGCATAGTAGATGCATCTATCCCACTAAGGTTTGGAGGCAGTTAAGATTTCTGGATGATGGTTTAGCTGACAAAAAACTGAGCAAGTGAGAAATAGAGCTCTCACTTGACAGAGGGATCTCCACCTGGAGCAACATTCATACTGGCTCGATGGTCTGGCGACATCACTCAATCCTATGATGATATGTCCCCAGGATCCTGAAGGCTTAGAAAAAAGGGGTTCAATATTTAGAGAGGGGAAGCAGACAAAGTGAAGGATCTAAGCAATGTCTGTCATTTGCCACTGCCTTTGGGACCAATCAGAACTTCCCTTCAGTAGACTTGGGCTCATTGCTTACATGTGCAAGGCCACTGAATTCATAGCTGTTTCTGGATGGTCCAAGTGCCCGTGAGAGCACTAGGGCTTTAGAAATACATCAAGTTCACTGGAGGGTGGATACACACTCCCTTCAGTGGGGAGTCTTTCAATAAATTATCCAAAAATTTAGGTTTTCAGAATGGATTTAAGATATACTTATGTGGCACTAAATCGTGGTGTGTCGTTATAGGTTGTAGAGAGTTATTGCAATGGATTATATTATTTATTTTTTTACTTTATTTTGACTAAGCCATAAAAGTATGCATATAAATATAAAACAACAGCAAATGGCCCTGGTTGATCAGGCGGTGTAAACACAGTGAACATTAAACATAGTTACAGTGAACATTAGTATATCATATATAATTAGAGCACAGGCATACATTTTAAAAGAATATGCAAGCTTCCATTACTAAAAGAAATCGAATGCGTCACTATGTTGAAACCTCATAATATAAAGTAAAACAAATTCATTGCAGCAAGACAAAGGCCCTCATTACAAGTCAGGCGTTAAGGGTTTAACAGCGCCGTCAGCGCCGTTAACCCTTAACGCCTGATTCACACTTTAACGCCTGCTTTTTGCAGGCGTTAAAGTCAAAGGCGCTAAGCGACCTTGGTGCTAATTACGGCACCGTAATTTACGGTGCCGTAATTAGCACCTTCCCCATGCCCATTATGCCCTATGGGGCAAAAATGGGAATGGGGAAGGGCAAATGGTGAATGGGGAATTACCGCCCCACTCACCTTGGAATGGAGCGGTAATTCCGCCATCCACCATGGCGGAATCCGGCATGGACCATGGTGCTAATAGCACCATGGTCCACCGCCTGACTTGTAATGAGGGCCAAAGACACAAATAATACGATTACAATATATTAAAAAACATGGTTCATGTATTTTGAGCAGCAACAGTGACATAGTTACAGCAAAAGATGACAGTGCTATGAAGTTCACCCCCTGGGCAACTTGAAAGATCCACTGGCTGCAAAACCAATTGACACAGAATGGGCCTCATTCCGAGTAAGGCGCAAAGGGATACCGGGCACCGTTAATGACATTGGTGCTGGTAATCCCTTTGCGCCCTACTACGAGGTCCCTTTGTGGCCCCATCCTTAACGCCTGCTTTTACCAGGCGTTATGGTCGGGATCCGCAAAGAGACTTCAGAGCTAATAACGGTACCGTAATTTTCAGTACCGTTATTAGCACCCTCCCCATTCCCATTGAGCCCTATGGGGGCTCAAAAGGGAATGGGGACTGACATTATCAATGGGGACTTACAGGCCCCGCAAAGGTCAGACTAGACCGGTAAGTCCCCATCAAACCAAGGCGGACACGGTACCGGTATTGGTGCTAGTCATGGCGCTAATAGCGTCATGACTAGCACCAACCTTGGAATGAGGCCCAATATCATTAACCAGTAGGACTACAGCCCCCAGACTAAGGGAGTCATTACGAGGTTGGAGGTAAGGGATTACCGGCACCGGTAAGGACACCGGTGCCGGTAATCCCTTACCACCCTATTCCGAGGTCCCTTAGCGGGTCCCTTCCTTAACGCCTGGTTTTACCAGGCGTTATGGAAGGGACCCGTTAAGGGACTTCAGAGCTAATAATGGTACCGCAAATTGCGGTACCATTATTAGCTCCATCCCCATTCCCTTTGAGACCGGTAAGTCCCTATTTTGGGAACCCGGACCCGGAATGCGGTAAGGGGGTAGCCACAGAGCTAATAGCACCATGGCTACCTCCAACCTCGTAATGACCCCCACTGTATCATGTCCTAGATACTGCAGGGCCTTTGTTCTCACTGCCCATGCACTGTAAATATATGAGGACACTAAGGACCATATCCCTGCTAGCAGACGATTTAAACAAAGTTAGCAAAGTTAGAGCATCGCTGAGGTTATGCTTTGCAGCTGATCGCAACAAAGGTTTGAGGAAACAGGACCTAAGATTCTTATAAAATGGGCATAAGAAAATGTGCTGGATTTTCTCTGTTAGCTGACACCAAAGGCACGCCTCAGAGGAGCTCCTCTGCCACACTGCCATCCGATCTTGCAATGACAGAGTTCACAAACGAAAATGTTATTTAAAGGGCACGCAAATATCTTGGTGTTGATAAATCTAAGTACTCCTCACACTGAAAGTCCAATTTTGAGACCAAATAGTCAGATGCAAGAGTGGACATAGAACATGCCGACAAATCCTTGACCCTCAGTGCCTGCTCGAAACTACAATCCACTAGGCGCTTAGTACTTGCTACTATTCGCTACAGATTCTGCCAAAGTTCAGCTAGTTCAAGCTGCTGCAATGTAGAGCGAACATGGGGACGCCATTTTAAATTCTGATTGCCACTCTGGGACAAAACATCAGCCATTGCCTCTCTTTATTTACAGAGATGAGGCAACGACCTTGAACGTAGCCTATGCCAAACAGGGGCGATAGCAATTATGTCCAATATAGAATAGTGGTTAAGCTCCAGCCATAAAGTCACATATGGAGTTGGAGACAGGAGGCACAGCCCTTTTTTAAGAAGCGATTTTCAATGTAGGACAGTTTAATTGCGGACGAGTGGCCCCATAGTTCAGCCCCCAAAGCTCCCTGCAGTCGTTGCCTGTTGGTTCTAAAGCTTTAGAACAGGACAATCTGCTCCACTGCTATGCCTTTGGCTGAATTTCAAAATGACATTGCTCTGCATAGACATATCCACCTGGCCTACCCAGCTGATGTTCCGGCGAATTTAACACCCAGATATACAAACGAGTCCACCTGCTCGATGGCATGGCGGTCGATGGTAATCCTCAGAATGGGGTTCCCCTATGCCCTGGCTTGCGTGTAAAAAACCATGGACTTAGTTTTATCATAATTTATGAGTAAGCCACAGAACTTACAGGCCTCATGCAACCGTTCTACTTGCTGATGGAAGCCGACAGGGGTCGTTGACAGCAGCACAGTGTTATCAGCAAATAGTACTAGGGGAATTTTGTCCTTTCCTAATTTGGGTGCATCGGCTTCAAAAGTGCTAAGTCTTGGAATAATTGTATTGATAGACAAACAATATAAAGTCGGTGCCAAAACGCACCCTTGATGTACCCCTTGGTTGATCGATATTTGGGTTGTCAAATCTCCAGCTAGGTTCCACCTAACTATAGCAGTTTTGCCATGTGTAAGATGTGAATTCCTCATAAAAGCTGGGGGGGGGAATACCAAGCTCTTAGTGGGCCCTCCACAATTTAGCAATAGGCACAGTATCAAATTCACATCTCAAGTCTATAAATGAAACATAAAGGGACATTTTCTTAAGCGATACGTATAGCTGGAAGGCATGGACTATGGTATTGAGGCCCATCTGAAATCCGGGTTGTAAATGGCTGATTATATTCTGTCTGTTGGCCCACTCTACTAGTTTTCCCAGCAATATCCCCGCAAAAACTTTGGCAGATAAATCCAATAGTGAAAAGGGCCTAAAGTTCCCAGGACAGTGCCGCCCCCCTTTCTTGTACAGCAGGCCAATTGTAGCATTAGTCCAAGGAACCGGTATCTTGCCCATCTTAATAATAGAATTAAGCAGTACAGGATTGTTACCCAAATGTCTTCTGATTCCCTAAATAGGTGTATGGGGGCGAGGGGTCCTCAGGCCCCCTTGCGTCGTACGCTCCTCAGTACAAGGCTTGGACCGCATGCCTCCGGTAGTGGAATTGCCCCTTGCCCTTATGTAAAGTTAACTACGGTTGACTACTACATAGATGGGACTACTGAGCAGGACACGGGGCATCCATCTTTTGTGCCCCTTTTCGACTCCATCTTGAATAAACAGGCCTCACTGCGATAGTGCAGCAATGCTCAGCTCCCCTTTCCACCGCAGCAAGGATAGAGACACACACACACAAGGCGCGCAGGCAGCTGGCTGGCCCCCACCCTTGCATTCCCCCTGCGAAGGAAAGCTCTGTGCTTCCATTCTCACACTGTAGCCGGAGAAAGTTGCAACAATCAATATGCTACAGTTTTCTTCCTCTGAGATCACTGTTCGTCTGAGAACCGGCATGTGAACCAAGATGAGCTAAGCACTTTCTGCTCGATTCGTCCTCATAAACGTGCAAGCCACCCACCCCCATTAAAACAATTTATTGCCATCCTGACCCTGCACTCCCTGTAAGGTATTTCTTTCAAGTGCCGACCCTCGCCTGTGCTGCGAAACCCACCCAACACACCCACTACTAACCTTAAGCATTTTTTATTATTATATATGCTTTTACTTGCACTAATGAGTTTGAAACCTAGAAAGAGATGCGAAACATACCCTGATTCTTTTACATGCATAATAAAGGTCAAGGCCTTCAATTAAAGCCACGAATGACCCAATTGTACTGACAATAATCATTGTGTGTAACTTATGTAGAAATGTGACAAGTAGCATAAAATGTTTTAAATAATTTGTCATTTAGTATGCAACAATACTAGTTTAGGTAGTGACCACAATGACCGGACCATGACCTGCATGGAGAGCAAGATGTTTGACGTCCGTCAGCTACTCAGCCAACCAGGAGGAAGAGATGCTACCCACGCCTACAGCACCACACCGTCTGGCCAATCGGGTCCATTTAGTATTTTTTGTCAGAGTTACTTTAACTAATATAAATGTTGGCACTGATGTAAATGAGTTAGAGTTTTTTGGGTTATTTCCTAGCTGGAGAAATAAACCATCCTTTGAACTCTTGCAGCCGGGTCTCAGTGCCTCTTCCCCGACAAGGGGTTTTGCCTGTTATTTTATTTCTTTTTCTCTCACACGTAGTAAGACGGGGAAAGGCACCTACATTTTTGGTGACCCCCGTGACGTGATTTAGAGAGGTGCCTTGAGGCCTGCGCCGCCCGGCAGTGAGATCCAGGGCGCCCCCCAGCAGAACCATCGCCTCCGCGGTTGACCAGACTGTGCACACCAAGAAGAAATGGTCAAGGGTTCCCGGTTGACGAATAACCGATCGAAAAAACTGCTCGCCAAGGCAAGCCACGGCTTGGTTGGGGGACGGACCTGAGCGAGGTCCGGCCGTGAGCGGCGACCCTCGGAGTACCTGACTGAACATGTGGATTCCCGGTTGCAAAGACCCCAAAGGAAGGTAAGGGGAATACGGGAAGAAGGGAATTAGCAACAAAGGGAAGGTAGCTAAGAATAGGGTCTGCGTGAGTGACGGTGAGGCTTTTCTGATCTATCCTTTATATGGCCATTAGGTGTTGTAAAACGTGAGAAGAAGAAGAGAAGTGGTATCCTAGCCCGTAGGGGGTAGAAGGCGGCGCCGCGTAGCATTTGTCCCGACCAAGTGCAGAATAGAGATAAAGAGAAAAATAGTAGGGGTCTCGTGGAGGCTCGGAGTAGTTTTTAGAATATTCTTTTTCCGTGGAAGTAAGAAATCTTGAGACATAATAAAGGTGAAAGAGGTGGGGAGTGAATCCGAAATAGTGGGTAGTATGGGGAAGAAGAAAAAACAGGGACAGTAACGGGAATAGGGAAAGAACAAACGTGCGTAGGCAGTGCATGTGTATGTTGCATGATTATATGTTTGCTGGTCTGCTTTTATGTATATGTCTTGTTGAACACGCTTAAGTATTTTAATACAAGTAATTTGTGATTGATAAGGTAAAGCAAAAGAAATAAACTGTGAGGGGTGATCAGGTAACACCTCTCAGGAAAGCTAATGTGACATATGGTAATTGTGAGCATTGATAAAGAGCGTATTTTTTCTACATATTGTAACTAATATACCAAGTTAGAGGTGGGAAGAGATTCAAAAGGTACTGAAATACACAAGAAAGGAAAATAAACATTGCCATGGGGGGAGTAACACCACTGGCACATATTTGCCAGCACCTTCCACTTTATAGCGACAGGATACAGAAGTATCACGATCAGTGGATCACTGAGATAAAGGGAGACAGGGTTACACCAATTTGGCCAGAAGGAGGATCATTTGACAAAAGAGTGTTGGACCTAGTATCAACACATTTGCTAGCGCGATACAAAGGGAAACAGTTACAGAACCGGAGAGAAGTGTTAGATTTATGGCGAATGTTTGAGGAAGTTTCCCCCACGGCAGAGGTAGGTACAAACCGAATGACAGAAAAGCAGAAAAACCCTGAAGAAGTAGGTGGGACACCAAAAGGGGAATGCTCAACAACTGCAACCGAAAACGAAGTAACAAAAATCTATCCCTTAATGACTTAGGCCAGTGGTAGGGTTTAGTGAACCCCTGTATATACCACCCACCGCCACTGCCCAGAGCGGTGCAACAGCCCCCCAACCTCCACCATATGACAAAGGAGGCCAGTATGGCCCCACAAGTGCGCCTCCTGTGGATATAGCACGTTTAACAGGTGATTTGAACCGTCAACTAGCACACGCACAAATGGAAATAACACGGTTAAGAGCTTTATGTGACAAAGGGAAAATGCTGCAAGGGGGAGGGGAGGTACCCCCACTGTCACTGGCAGATCTCACAAACCCGATAGGTGAAGCAAGCAATGCAACCCCAGCAGCCTCGGTATCAGGACAATCTATAGCATCGCAAGGAACGTCATCGCAGCAGAGGCAAGAACAAGAGTGGCAGTCAGGACAGTTCCTGTTCCGATTGAATAACAAGCTAGTGAGAATTATACGCCCAGATACACCAGAGAGTCAACAAAGTGGAGACCAGGGTGAAAGACAAGGAAGTGAACCCAAGGAAAACTGGGAGGATAATAACGAGCTAGAGTCAAAAATAGAAGAAATATGGGATGATTTAGATGAATACGAAGAGGCAGCTGCCGTGGAGGGTTCCCCACTGCCAAACCGCCGTTACCCAGACACACTGTCGCCACCATTATGGCAAGGTAGATTAGGACAACCAACAGGGAGGATAGGAAACATATTGGTAAGTAAAACGAAAAAAGGGAAGACAAGCATAACGGGAAAGAAACAAAAACTACAAATGCCACTGATAAATAAAGGAGCAGGTAGGCCAAACTACATTCCGCGGGCCCAAATGGACAAAACCAACTTGTTAAAACTCCTTCCCCCGCTGACGGGAGGGGCAGGTAAGTGGATACATATATTTGAGAAAAACACAGCAGGCGTGCCGTTAGCTATAGGTGATGTAAAAAGTCTATTAGTTTCAGCAATCGGGGACCAAGCAGACACAATCTGGGAAAGGGCAGGGTTCCCGGGAGTAACGATGAGCTGTGACCGACACGATGGATCCCCATTTAACAATGTTCGAGCATAGGTATGGGATGCATTGCGGCTTGCATTTCCAGACGTTCCAGATTTACATGCAGTGATGCAGTGTACAATGGAGGAGAACGAGGATCCTGCGCAATTCATTTTGCGAGTGCAAGATTTATGGAGAAGCGAAACTGGTACGGCATGGAATCAATCAACAGCTTTATTCTATTTTATCATTAAAAAGGGGTTTCCGAAAGAGGTGCAGAAGGCCTTGGACAAAATAGCTGAGATCGAAGCCAAAGGGTGGCCTGAAATTCAGAGCATAATTGTACACCACTGGAGGAGGATCAAAGAGAAGGAAAAGGAGGTCACGCAAAAAAGGCTGGCTGCCGAAGCAAAATTGGTACAGACGAAATTAGTGAAGGTTGCCGCCATTACTGCCAGTGCAACAGCAGACAGAGGAAACGAAGGAGCGGAAAACGCGGGAGGAAGGCCCGTTGGGATAGCAGCGCAGTGGGTTGGAGAAGATCAGGGACAGTGGAACGGAGAGGAACAACCATGCCAAGGATCTCAGTGGCAGAGCAGGCCGGCCCAAGGAAGAGGTGGGCATCGCGGGCAAAGGAAAGGATACGGAGGAATGGGAAACAGAGGATATGGTGGGCGAGGACCAAATGGAGGACAACAGGGGTCGTGTTGGAATTGTGGAAGATGGGGACATTATTCACGAGATTGTAGAATGCGACCATCAGGGTATTTTCAACAGCAGCAACAACTGCCCATGAACAATGAACAGGGGTGGGGCTGCCCACACCCAGGTAGCCCTTGTGGAGCTCCAATGGGGAGAGGGGGACAACAGGATCAATACTGCTATGACCCCCAAATGCAACAAAGACAGCCAGCCCCACAACAGGAGCAACAGCAACAGCAGCCACAACAGTAAAACGCACTACAGCCCATGGCGAGACAAAACCCAGTAGGGAACATAAACAATAACCCTTTTGCAGCGGCCGCAAACGGTGCCCCTGCACCATTTCGTGGCATAACGGTCGTGGGTGATAACGTTTTTTCAATGCCAGCTCAGCAAAGATACCAAGACTAGGGGCCTCATTACACGGATGGCGGTAAGGATTTACCGGTACCGGTAAAATACCGGTACCGGTAAATCCTTACTGCCTTACTACGAGGTCCCTTTGCGGGTTGGGGGATTTAACGCCTGCTTTTTGCAGGCGTTAAAAACCAACCCGCAAAGGGACCCAGGGAGCTAATTACGGTACCGCAATTTGCGGTACCGTAATTAGCGCCTTCCCCATTCCCATTGAGTCCTATGGGCCAAAAATGGGAATGGGGAAGGGCAATGGTGGAAGGGGGAATTACCGCCCCGCCAACCTTGGAATGGGGCGGTAATTCCCCTTTCCGCCAAGGCGGTGCCGGTATTTTACCGGCATGAACCATGGCGCTGATAGCGCCATGGTTCTCCGCCATCCGTGTAATGAGGCCCTAGGACAGCCCACAGGGAGCACTTGCGTGTCCAGTCCTATCCACCACACAAAGTGCAAATGAAGAACCACTAGTGGCGGCAGAGATAGGAAACAAGCAGTTTATCTTTATGGTAGACTCTGGAGCAGAAAAATCATGCCTCACAGAAGGGCGGTTTCAGCTCTCAGGAAGAAATTTGGAGACGCAGGGGTTCTCTGGGGCTATTTTAAAAGTTCCTTATACAAAAGATCTTGATGTAACAGTGGGGGGAAAAACAGTGCGTGCACCCTTATTGTATTACGAAGACGCGCCAATCAATTTGATGGGACGAGACCTACTCAGTAAGTTAAACATGACTATAGCCTTTACTGAAAGGGGAATAGAGTGCTCAACGCCAGGGGTATGCCCCGTACGGGCACTCTTGCTAATAAGTACGATTACAAAGGAAGTTGCAGTAAGAGGGATTCCCATTGACATGGACATGTTCGTCTATGGAATACAGGTACAAAGAGTGGAGAATACCATCCGATTTCATATTCCGCCCAATCACACCAACAGATGTAGTGCCAGGCACAATTATGTCTATAGACATTGAGGCAGTTCAAGTTTCCAACAAACGCATTGTGGTCATAGGCCTGGACACGCAAGGACACGAGTGGAGAAGTGTGCTATGTATAGAGCCAAACATAATGCTAAAAGATATTACTGATGAAGAATTGTTTACTGATTACGAAAGGGATGGAGAAATAATAATGAAAATAAGCATACCATGTGACATTATGATTCAATACAGAGAAATACACAACCCACTCATGGCTAACATAAAGGCCCCACTGACAATATTTGAAGAAGACATGGCCAGGGTAGCACCTGAAATTTGGACTACAGGATCACACGATGTAGGATTGTTGCACGATGTAACTCCCATAAAAATAAAACTGAAACCAGGTGCCCGCCCACCCAGAGTGAAACAATACCCAATATCAAAAGAAGCAGACGAAGGTATTAGAGAAACAGTGAATGACTCCTAAGCCAAGGTATCTTAGTGTCATCAACTTCCCCGTGCAACACAGTGATTTTTCCGATTAAGAAAGCAAAAGGAGTGGCGTGGAGAATGGTCCAGGACCTCCGCCCACTCAATGACGTCATCCAAAAAGAGTTCCCTTTAGTGCCTAACCCGTCATCAATATTGTGCAGTATACCAAAAGAGGCAACTTGCTTCACTGTCATTGATCTAAAAAATGCCTTTTTCTCTGTGCCACTCGCACCAGAGTCACAGTACCTTACAGCTTTTACCTTAGGAAACAACAGATATGAACATCGCAGACTCCCACAAGGGTATTGCGAGAGCCCAAGCATTTGTAACAGAGTACTACGAGAAGACATTGGCAACATAGATGTAGGGAGCCCCATTATACAGTGCGTAGACGATTTACTCGTCTGCAGTAAAACAGAAGAAGAGTGTAGAGAAGGCTCGATAACACTGCTTAACGTATTGGCTGCCAAAGGATACAAGGTGGACAAAGGAAAGTTACAATACTGCCTTGCTGACGTTGTGTATCTTGGCCAGCAAATATCTAAAGATGGAAAAAGAATATTACCAGACAGAGCAGCAGCCATTCGACACATTATCATACCAAAAACAGTGAAGGACATGCAGAAATGTCTTGGCATATGTAACTATTGCCGAGCGTGTATCCTCGATTACGCAGCATACACACGGCCCATGCTACAAGCACTAAAAGAAGCACAAAAGAACAGAGCCTCAATAAAATGGACACAGGAGACAATTGCTCAATTCTCTCGATTAAAAGACCTTATTTCAGATGACCCAGTCCTTGCAAATCCAGATTATGAAAGGGAATTTTTCCTGTTTTCACACAGCAATGGAACATTAATGACAGCAGTATTGACACAAAAGACATTGCTAGGCCACAAACCATTAGCATACTACAGTGGAATATTAGACTCAGTAATGCAGGGACATTTCGCTTGCGAACAGGCCCTCGCTGCAGCAGCCTTCGCCATTGAGAAAAGTGCCACGATCGTAATGGGATGTTCAGTGACGCTATATGCGGAACACTCGTTATTTGCTATCTTAGAAAGTTCAAAATCTACCCTCACAACACAGGGAGCCTCTGCTGCTTATGAAATAATAATATCAAGTCCAAATGTACATGTGGTCAGATGCAAGACAGTGAACCCAGCTACCTTCATTACAGAGCCATGCACAACAGAGGATTTACAGGAACACGATTGTAGCACATACGAGGGAGAGGGCGATGACATTCCCAAAGCAAGCGAAAACGCCCTTACAGAAGGTGAAATGTATTTCATAGACGGGTCAGCATCCATAAATTCAGAGATAGGAGAGAAACATGTGGGGATGGCAGTAGTGCGCATGGAAGAAGACACATACGAAGTGATTGTTCAAAAACGCCTCCCCTCACACTACTCTGCACAAGCAGTCGAACTGACTGTGCTAATCAGCGCGCTACACACAGCCAAAGATTGTGCCGTGACCATATATTCAGATTCAACTTATGTTACCACCACAGTTCACTCAGGGCTATCACGTTGGCGAAGGAGAGGGTTCAGAAGAGCAGACAGGTCCCCTGTACAACATGCCACGCTGCTAAATGAACTAATAGAAGCTTTAGCAGAACCATCAGTAGTAGCGGTGGTTAAATGCCAAGCCCATACCCATAACACAGACGCTGTCTCATTGGGGAACGCGGCAGCCGACGCAGCAGCGAAAGAAGCCTCGTACTTCAATAAGACACCAACATCAGAGTACATTATAAAAACAACCACAGCAGAACAACCAGCAGATGCATACAATAACACGCCCATAGCACAATTGATAGAACTCCAGAGAAGGGCCCCACCGGACGAGCAGGAGTTGTGGGGCAAACGAGGGTGTAAGCAATTAGCCACAGATCTCATTTGGAGACAGGAAACGACAGGCAAGGTAGTGATGCCCGTAGAATTATTAGAAGTAGCATTCCAACAACTGCATTTTCCAGCTCACGTTGCAAAACAACACATTGGGCCTCATTACACGGTAGGCGGTAAGGGTTTACCGGTACCGGTATTTTACCGGTACCGGTAAATCCTTACCGCCTTACTACGAGGTCCCTTTGCGTTTTGGGGTACTTAACGCCTGCTTTTTGCAGGCGTTAAAAATCAACCCGCAAAGGGACCCAGGGAGCTAATTACGGTACCGCAATTTGCGGTACCGTAATTAGCACCTTCCCCATTCCCATTATGCCCTATGGGGCAAAAATGGGAATGGGGAAGGGCAATGGTGGAAGGGGGAATTACCACCCCGCCAACCTTGGAATGGGGCGGTAATTCCCCTTTCCACCAAGGCGGTGCCGGTATTTTACCGGCATGAACCATGGTGCTAATAGCGCCATGGTTCTCTGCCTACCGTGTAATGAGGCCCATTTCCTCAGATATTCAAGAAGATTGGTTTGTTCCTAATCTACAAGAATACTTGACTAAATTCGTGATTGAATGTACTACATGCCAAACTTACAATTCAGGAATGAAATTGCGAACTCTGCGTGGCACTTTGCCATGCCCTACAGGTCCATTTAGAGAACTACATATCGACTACGCCGATATGGGAGAAAGATGTAATGGAGCAAGATACTTGATTGTGGTGGTATGCCCTTTTTCACGGTGTGTAGAAGCGGGCCCCTGTCCCCATCCTGATGCAAAATGTGCTGCCAAGTTCCTTGTGCGAGAAGTATTCTCACGGTGGGGAATCTGTGACGTGATCCGTTCAGACAACGGCACGCACTTTGTAAATGACCTTTTCAAAGAAGTGACCTCCCTTCTGGGGGTGAAACACAAACTATGTTCGATTTATCATCCAATGGCCAATGGAGTTGTGGAGAGGATCAACGGGCTGCTCAAAAGCAATTTATAGAAATTATGCAGCACGTTGAAAAAAATTGGGTATATTGTCTGCCCCTAGCACTGTTCTGACTCAGAAACCAACCATGCAAGGACCATCATTTAAGCCCGCACGAAATCGTGACGGGAAGAAGAATGCACACGCCGCTCTCCCCTGTTAGGAGGCTGTCTGATGCGCACAGGGTTGCCACAGTGCTGGGAGAAGAGTTTAAGGAATACCTAACACAGCTAACGCACGCAGTACGCAGCATAGCAAAACAAATTGTTTCACCATTTACTGAAGATGTAGCAACAGACACCTCCATGCCGACAGCAGACAGCCCGGAGGGGCCTTTAATGCCAGGGGAGCAAATTCTTGTCAGAAACTTTGTAAGAAGGTGGAATTCACCAAGATTTCATGGTCCATACACAGTAGTGTACAGCACCCCAACTGAAGTTAAGGTCACAGGGTTACAATACTGGGTGCACCTCTAAGACGTACGAAGGGCACACAGTGTTACACCTCCCCAAAATGATACTGACTTTGTGGATGCCATCACTGGCACAGGTTGACATGATGACAATTGCAACTTAAGACAGGGAAAGTATAGGGGAAAAGCAAAGGTTTTCTATATTTTTGTCTTTCTTTCTTTCTCTCTCTCTATTTTTCTTTTCTTTTCATATAAATCATGTTGTTTTTTCTATTTTTTCCTAATTTATTCCATGATGAAATGAAAAGGAATTGTTACATGCCTATCTGAGTAAAGAAATGAAAAAGAAATTATTTTTCTTCCATGTGACTTAACGAATTTGTTTCGCCCACATAGGTTCAACATGAGCCAATGCGACGAAATGGCTGAGCAAGCTGAAATGTTAGATAGAAATAGGGATGCCACTAGGGCCAGTAGATTAAATAATTTGGAATGTGTTATAAAATATGCTGCCATATTATTTGCAATAATGATGATTTATCTTATTTGGTATAATGTTGTTTTATATGTGGCAAATGAAATGAACAAAGGGGGGAGCGGAACTGATGTGACAAAACCAGGGTCTAAACTAATATGGACTGAAGCAACGGCTATTTTGAAGGACATTTATAACATTGAATTGAATGATAAAAATATAACTTTTCCCCTTAAACAAATGCACGTAAACAAAACTGCTATTCCATTGTTGAATAATACTGGAGCCAAGGAAATAGAGCTTGGATGGAATGTAAATGATGATTACTATTGGTTAACTGATTCTAGAAATACAAGCATGCGTACACAGACTGCACCAGAAACCACTACTGAATACACACATGTCACATGAACAACATAGACGAGGCATGGTCTAGAATATTCCCGCTGCAATATTCATGAGTTAGTACCCAATTAAAAAACAGAAGGAGAAAAAGGGGGGTGGGAAAAAATAGATACGATATTTATCATAACTTGGGGTTAGATGAAATAGAGGACCCCCGACACCCTGACCAATCAAACAAATGGTATTCAGACATGAGCACCGCAGCAAAGCAAGCAAGTAACGAAAGTTGTTACGTTTGCTCACTTATTCCCCATGCAACTGGAACCCCAGAAATTTTAATCCCACAGGAAGTACCCTTGTCTGAGGCCCAATGTTTGATTCATCTGATGCTGTGTAGAATAAAAAAGACATTTCAAGCACACACAGTCACTATGGAAAAATTGGAAAACGAACAAACTTGCACCAGCAGATGAAAAGGAGTAATCTGCCTCCAGGAACGATTTTTCGTTATAAAAGGCACAAGATATGCAGATGACAAGTGGCATGATGAAACGATCGAATGCAAATCTGAGGGGCTTCGAGGGCTGCCATATGAAACATACGAATGGGCAAAAGAAACGTGCATCCCCATCTGGACACAGCAAATCACCAAGCTGACATGGGTCACACCCCTGGAGAGACCCATAAAGATTCAAAAGAAAATACCGCACAAACTTTGCTTCCATGGAGAAGGGAAGGTGAACATGGGAACCGTGTGGTAGTGCAATAAGACTTTAATAATGCCAGTCATGAAAAAACGCACTGCTGCATTAATGGACATATACTGGATCTGTGGCAAACAAGCTTACCTGCATCTCCCAGCATCCTGGAGGGGCACTTGTGCCCTAGCCACACTTCACTCAGCACTAATGGTGATAGCAGAGAGCCACGTCCAGTTTACAGCAAGGCCTTCGGCTGGCACCTCGACAGCCGGCCAATCGACTGACACATCGGCAGCAGGGCAATCGGCTGAACCATCAACAGCGCCCGATGAGACAATCACAGAGCCCCCAGCATACGAACTATTGTCAGAAGAAACTTTGAAAACCAAGTTGTCACGCAGCAAAATATCCAATTATATTTCGGCCAAATCGTCAGAACTCCTTGCTAAAATCCCACAACTGTATAAGCTTTTTTCATCTGCAGAAACATTCTTTGCATCGTTCCTAGCAACAGGCGTTCAAGCAAGAGCAAACGCGAAATGGCTGCAGATAACACGCTGGGAGCTCATCCAGCTGGCCAACGACACTGAAGAAGGATTCAACATCATAAGAATAGAGCTCCGTGCACTGCGCCTGATGACGATGCAAAACAGATATGTCTTAGATCTTATCACAGCGATGGACAGTGGTGTTTGCAAAAAAATTGGGGGGGCGTGTTGCACGTTCGTACCAACTTCCGATGCTGATAACGGGACACTGTCACATGTGATAACAACAGTGTGTAGACAACAACACATGGTTCGACGACCTGTTCAGCTGGATACCTTTGTGGGTGAACATCGCAGCAAAGATACTCATTCCCATCATAGTCTTTCTTCATTTAATATTCTGTGGGTGCCAACTGGGACTAAGATGCTGTGAAAATAATATGCCTAATTCAGCAATGATGATGGTAACAGTGGGCCGACAGACAACAGTGGCTACCATGATAGATGCCCAAGTACAAACTGGAGAATACACCACACCACAGTATAGGATGACTGCCATCTATAGACAGTATGGGGACGTGGTCGATAATCTACATTACACTACCATTAGAGAACCAAAAAACTTGCTGTGGTATAACGAGGTATGGATAGATTTAGATGGGGATGGTGGGATATACTTAATGGTCACCCCCGAAGAATATGCAAGAAGGGGCAACAGCTTAAGAAGTGTGTGTAAAGCATGGATGCCAATAAAGTGTACACCTGCTTGGGATGAGGGTGTGGCTGAAGCTGAGCGCTACCGAAGGGAGAACGGAAAGAACGAGATAAAGTAGTTTGTTACTTCAGATGTAACGAAAGGGGGGAATGTATGGGGGCGAGGGGTCCTCAGGCCCCCTCGCGTCGTGCGCTCCTCCGTACAAGGCTTGGACCGCATGCCTCCGGTAGTGGAATTGCCCCTTGCCCTTATGTAAAGTTAACTACGGTTGACTACTGCATAGATGGGACTACTGAGCAGGACACGGGGCATCCATCTTTTGTGCCCCTTTTCGACTCCATCTTGAATAAACAGGCCTCACTGCGATAGTGCAGCAATGCTCAGCTCCCCTTTCCACCACAGCAGCCAAGGACAGAGACACACACACAAGGTGCGCAGGCAGCTGGCTGGCCCCCACCCTTGCACTCCCCCTGCGAAGGAAAGCTCTGCGCTTCCATTCTCACGCTGTAGCTGGAGAAAGTTGCAACAATCAATATGCTACAGTTTTCTTCCTCTGAGATCACTGTTCGCCTGAGAACCGGCATGTGAACCAAGATGAGCTAAGAACTTTCTGCTCGATTCGTCCTCATAAACGTGCAAGCCACCGACCCCCATTAAAACAATTTATTGCCATCCTTACTTTCCCCCCCCTGTAAGGTATTTCTTTCAAGTGCCAGACCCTCGCCTGTGCTGCGAAACCCACCCAACACACTGACTACTAACCTTAAGCATTTTTTATTATTATATATGCTTTTACTTGCACTAATAAGTTTGAAACCTAGAAAGAGATGCGAAACATAGCCTGATTCTTTTACATGCAAAAGAAAGGTTAAGGCCTTCAATTAAAGCCACGAATGACCCAATTGTACTGACAATAATCATTGTGTGTAACTTATGTAGAAATGTGACAAGTAGCATAAAATGTTTTAAATAATTTGTCATTTAGTATGCAACATTACTAGCTTAGGTAGTGACCACAATGACCGGACCCTGACCTGCATGGAGCGCAAGATGTTTGACGTCCGTCAGCTACTCAGCCAACCAGGAGGAAGAGCTGCTACCCACACCTACAGCACCACACCGTCTTGCCAATTGGGTCCATTTAGTATTTTTTGTTAGAGTTACTTTAACTAATATAAATGTTGGCACTGATGTAAATGAGTTAGAGTTTTTTGGGTTATTTCCTAGCTGGAGAAATAAACCATCCTTTGAACTCTTGCAGCCGGGTATCAGTGCCTCTTTCCCCGACAAGGGGTTTTGCCTGTTATTTTATTTCTTTTTCTCTCACACGGAGTAAGACGGGGAAAGGCACCTACATAGGTCCACTTGAACCATGTCAGGACCTGGGGACCCTATCCAATTTCTGCAACTCAAGAGCTTTGTTGACCTCCTGCAAAGAAAAGAAAAGCTCAGCGGCAAAGTGTTGCTTCGATACTGGAGGGATCATATTACCATAACAGACTTTTTGATATCTTCATGCATATAAATTGGAGAAGCGTCAGACCCACTCATTCACTGGAATACAGCAAGACAACTGGTTCTTCTCTGGATTAATGTTTAGAGAGTTGCAGGGGCATGTGTATTCCCCTTGAGTCACTGCAGCAGGGAAGGATGAGAAGGGTCATGAATTGGTCGTGACCAAGGCAGCCACATTTATTTGCTGTCAGTGTCCATCTTAGAGCAGGAGACAGGGCATTCCAGGCATCTGAGAATGCACAGAAGTCATCACATCCCTCACATCAGAAGAGCCAGCATCTCTGTCGACATTAGCTGTGTGAGTGCACCATGTGGTGCCCCATGCCTTGCAAGCCTAGGGGCCCTCGTCCCTGCAATGATCTGAAGGCCACAGACCATTAACGCTAATGTGTGCTTCACCCAGAAAAATAATGGCAGCCAGTGCATTTACCACAGGATTGGGATGGCATGCTGGAAGCACAAAATGCGTTGCAGCAAACGAGATTCTAAATTCTGTACCAGCTGTAGTGCTCGAGCGAGGCCCAGAGACATGTTTGCATACCGCTAATGACATTTAAACTACCCATCAATCACCTTCAGATAGTAATTTTACTACCCCAAAGTAAGTTAAGTCAATATTGTAACACCATGAATGTTATAATGAACAAACTTAGTGAACCAAGTTACCAAGAACTTATCATTTTAATTGCAACTTTTTAAAAGAAGAATGTATATAAAAAGCAGATATAATCACATCAATACACATAAATGAAAAGGGTAGTCCTTTTTATATCGCAATTCATGATTGTAAATTGAAATCATTTTCCAAAAGACATTCTAAAAGAAAAGTCATTCCAAAATGCAACCAGAGGGATGATAGCAATCATAAACGATGCACTTCCTTCTGAGCAGATGAGCAAATGTCCATCACAATATCTACATGCCAGTGAAGTCTTTTCAAGTTGTTTTTTGATGTGCCGTGGTCATCCTGAACCACGTGGGCATTTTTCTGTGCATTGTAATGAGGTACAACATTTTAATGGCAAGATAATGGTTTATGGTCTTCACATGGGAAAAGATCCATCGAAATTCAAAATCCATCGAAAAAAATGCATAGGAATTCGATGGAAAGACCAGATACCCAAGATAATACATCAGGAAAGGGGCAGTATGTGGGTATACTAAGAATAGATCTTAAACAGTCCCATCTCTCCATACGCATAGTCATCTCTGGCTGCTAAAGTAATTTACACGTTTCCACTCAATTGCCTCATTCAGGCCCCTCTCAAAGATCTTAGACAAGAAATGTAATTGTTTATCGAATTTAGATAAGATGTTCTCAGCAGTTGTAGTTTCCTAGTGCACAGTTACTCTCAGAACAGTCCATTTCACATAATTCTGTGTGTGTGTTTTTGTAAAAACAGTGCCGTGCTACCAGTGCTGAAAATATACCATAGTTAACAAAAAGTAGGCATCTAAATTTCAAATGGCCAGACTCTGGATAAAACCAATGAGTGGATGAATATGATTGTTGCAGTGGTTGGATGAATATATAAATATGGTTGCTTGGGTGGATGAGTGGATACAATGTTTGGATGAATGTATTATTATTATTATTGTATTTATTGAGTGCAGACCTAGCTTCGAGAAGCAACGGAGCGCTTTACAGAGGTATACAAGAATACAGATACACAACCGAGCGCTTTACAGAGGTATACAACTGTAATTGGGGAGCTGAGATGAAGATAGGGTACCAACAACTGAATGCAGTGGGGGCAGTCCCCCCCACTTAAAGCTAAGGATAGAAATCCGTATAGACTGATTTAGTATTGTAAATTATGTGAAAACAGTTCATAATGGTATGGGATATTAGTATTCTAACAGGTGTCATGTTTATAAAGTGGAAATTGTATTTATCATGGTTTAATAAGTAGGCAAGGTACAGAATGCATAACAAGGTTTTCTGCACACAGACAAAAAAGAACTCTGACAAATGCCTTTTACTGGAAATGCCTGTAACTGACCATGTGGCTAAAATAAGTGAAACGAAGCAATGCTGCAGAGCGTTTAGGATGAGTGTGATGCTGGAAATGCATCGGAGGGACAGGGCCTCTGTATCCTTGTCCTTTACTGCTTTTTATCATGTGTTCTGTCGTGCTTTCCACGCAGGAGTTCATGTGGGACTCCTGGCAGTGCAGCTCTCTCTTTCGATTTGGTGAACAGGCCCATGGGATACCCTTATGGCACCCATGGGTAGGGGTGCAAACCTGTGCCCCTAGTGTATGTTTTTGGGCACCTGTGTGTGACCCACAGAGCAGGGTACGGGCTGGTGGCAGCTCTGTGCTGAAATGACTGGTGCCCTGAGCGTCCTGCATTTTGGGATGCCCAGGCCCTGTCATCCGAATCGGTAGATTCCAGATGGAGACAAAATGGCCCCCATGGCCTCTTGCCTTCCATCACCTGTTCCCTTGATCTTCCCGAAGTCCCGGTATGCCCTGCCTCTGTCCCTTCCCCCTGACTGGCTGTTGGGTGGAAGTTCCATATATGGTAGTGTGTGGAAGTGGCGACCAGACTGGCTGAAGCCTTCTCAATGACCGTATGTTGTGGGTATGCCTGTGGGTGGGACCTGAGTGAATGGAGTGTGTAACGAATACGCATTCTATGTCATGGGTGTCTAGTATCTGGTGTTCAACACAATGACTGAGACAGCCCTGCCCGAAACCGGTATGAATGCAGTATGGAGTGTTGAATGGCTCGGTACTTGTCCCAATACACATAACTTGTTGTGAGTGTCTGGGGAGAAGTGAATGGCCTGAATGCACTGTGTGCCTGATTGGCTGCCTGCCTGCATGAATGCCCTTAGTCGTGATTGTATGCTTGACTGTGACCCAGTGGAATGAATGGGAGATCAACAGTATATCTGGGGACCTCTCACTGCTAGGAATCGTGTTCAGAAGCTGAAGTCCACTACGACGAGTAACTGGAGTAACTGAAGCTTGACCTTGAAGCCCTGCTGGATGAGAAGAATTGCTGTTGCTCTCCTTCACAATCTGAAAGCTGCTGTGCCTGCAAGGACTGACCCAGAGAGGACCTGGCAAGGCGCCCTCTTCCCGAGCTACGAGGGACCATCGTGCACCAGCCTAAGCTCCCTGGTAGACAGTCCTTCGACAGGCTGCCTACCCAATACGGGGACTGCTGCGGAACTCCAAGGAGAAGTGCCCAGACTGTTGTCCGCCACTGTTGCCGACCGGAGCCGCCGTGCTCCCGTTTGCCTAAGAACTTGCGAATCCAAGTGCGCTCTCATCCGCATGGTCACTGCTGTATCCTGCTGGAGAAGGCCTGACCGTCGATGCACTGAGGAGCATCCACCGGTGGGTTTCCTGCCACCCAAAGACCACAGAGACGCCGATGACTCGACGCCCTTGCTGGGCCACAGTTCTTCAAACTTCTTCAAACTCTTTGCGGTCCAGAACTATCGACACCGAGGTGCCCTGCACGCCTCTTCCTTGCAGGACGTTTATGCTTCCCCGTCAACAAGCACCGCTAGGAACGAAGCTGCCACTTCACTGTCGTAGCTCGACCTGTTCTCCGTCGGACGTTCGATGACCTGTGACTCCTGCCTTAAAGGGAGGGCACTCAAGAAGGACCGTCGATTCCCTGACGAGGAACGCTACAACGCCAGGCAGTTTGGGATTGCAGAACTATTGGGAAGTCTGTTGAGAACAATATAGGAACTGGGCTTGTATCTTTATTCTACAGGTTGCCTAGGTGGGGGATCTCCATACAGAACTGTGTTTAACGGTAGTGACCAGTATTCTGCCAGTTGTTCAACCATCTTGCTTTCCTTCCTCTCTCTACTGCTGGTTTCCTCTTTATTTTGATCTGTGTGTCATTCTGACCATATGCACTTTAATGAGATCTAATAACTTTTGTGGTACCACTTTAGAATGTATATATTAACCATTGTTGATTTTCGGAGTACAAAGTGAGTTATTGTGATAGTGTACATAACCTTGAATATTAATTATATAAAGACTGTGTTTAAACCGATACAGTGTGTGGACATTCCTTTGTGGGTGCTTGGGGACTACTCTGTACTTAAGAACCAGCCTGCATCACCTCTTGAGAAGCTAGGCCTTGATTGCTCGACCACGATACCAATAATAGAGAATCTTGGCTGGGGTCCACTGTTCCTCTCCTCTACCATATAGAGAGCGGAAGTACAGACCCCCCTCCGGTCTTTACAATGAGGTAATTCTAAAGTTGAAACATTCAAGGCTGCTGTACCGTACAAATGTGCTAATACCAGACAGTTAATTGGGCCGTGTCTGGAAACTTATCTAAAGGGTCCAGCTGCATCAATCATATTTGGGCAGAGCAGCGGGGAAAAAAGCCAGAATGTATTTCATATTTGAATAATAATTGCGCAATATTACAAGTCCTTCGCCATTCAGCTGAGTAGACTGTGAAGCTTCCCGTGGACAATGGTAGTGTAATTGACCCAAGACTGCAGTCGGGGCCTGAAGGGACCCGTTTTAAAGACATATCCCTTCCCATTCCTACGGGCAGCTGACCGGACGAAAACCTGAAGAAGGCAGTGATCACGAGGGTCGGGAGATGAACGGTGGGAAAGGTGAGTGAAGAAATAAAAAATGCTATGACTTGAGGCACACAAATTTGTGGCGATTTCATCTCAAGAGTCAAACAGTTCTGAGAAAAGTGTAAAAAACTATTGCACTTGTAAGTCATCACAAAAATTCAAACCAGCAACTATGGAGTTAAAATTGTGCTTTTTCTAGTTCGAGACAAGATAACTGATGAATCACGCTAAGTACGGTAGAGTTTCGCATTTATATGACAAAATTATAGTGATTTAAAGGGACTGTTGTATGTGGCTACTGAAACTGTGCAGAGTTGAAAGAACAGAGAATCGCGTTGAATTTACAGTGTTTAATGGGAAAGGAACGGTGCTGATGTAAAGGAAGGATTTAGATAAGGAGGGCGGTATTGTGGAATTTTAGTCTTTGTGTGTGTTTGAAACTAAGCACATCTTTAGAAAATGAATTTTAAAATGTGTAGACACGGTTGTTCTGTAGAGTGAAGGAAAAATAAATTGTGTTTTTGGGAACACGAGACAAAGAGAGAAAAGTGATGTTATGCTTAGACTACAGTTTTTGTTAAAGAGGAATGCAGTGTTACAAACCTACTGAATATAAAGTCAGAGAAGGCTGTTTGAAAGCGCACAGTTAACAACCATCTGAGATTTAGAACAGTGTTGCTAGGTGCAAATTGAGGTGGGCAGAACGGCACACAAATGGAAAGTGTGTTTTCATTTTTATTTAAGGCAATGCCAGAGCTCAAATGAAAGGGCTTTGGCCAGAAATGCACTGTGCAGAAGTGTCTTTTTATCATAAAGTGTAAGAGAGCCTAATTAAAATTAGGAACTGTGAGCCTGTGAAGGGTGTAAGATAATGGTTTTTTTAGGCAAAAAATGATTGAATGATTTTAAAGCAAAAACAGAGCCCAGTGAAATGTTAATTGAGGGCGTATTTGCACTTAAATTCAAAAGATGTTGATAAGAATGTTGTGCTGAAATGTATATAAGCTGTTTTGTTAGAATGTTTTTTGTGGGACTGCATGTCGGGGTTTAAAAGATAGTGGGTTTTTACATTTTAAAATCAGAGCAGCTGTTTGAGAAAACGCGCAATTGATAACTAATGTTCAACAGAAATTAAACATGCTTCCATTAGGGCCCACGAGAGTGAATGCAGTGATTTATCAAGAAAGGAATGTGCAATGGCAGTCTTTGAGATAAGCACTGCCAAGCACAGCGAGTGCTCCATGTTGAAAGGAAAACAAAATTGATTGTGTCTTGCTAGACTGTAATTTTCGCACCCAAACGAGTACATTAAAAGACAGGTTTTATCTCATTTGGAATTTATGTGTGAAATACAGATCGCAGATGCGAGGAAACATTCTGAGCATTGTTGCAAATTATGGAATAAGATGCCCACACTTGGAAATTGGAGAAATTCTCAAGTGTAGTTGCGGCTTACCCAGGTAATAATGCTGTGGTAAGGGGATATTTATTAATGAGGACAGCAGTTAATATTTCAGTGGGATGGCTGGTAAACGCAGGGCTCAGATCTGGTTGGGTCATTACATTTTTCATTATGACTCATGGTGGTCATGGTGTAGCAGGGCGGTAATACTACATACAGTATTTCTATGTGGTGAGAAGACAAACTGACAACAGATGTAATTGTTAGGCTATTTCAGAGATCAGGAAAATGCTCAAGTGAGTGTGGTTTATATGTTGCAGTAAAGCGCATTACATGCAAATTAATTTGTTGAACAGCGGGCAAGTAAGTGGGGGTAGATATAGGCTCAGCAATATGCAAACACAGAATACACAGAGACACCTGGGAATAAAAGGCGTCAACCTAGAAATGAGGACTATTTTGCAAACAGGAAAATAAATGTGTTTTCACGGTAGGACAGCCCTAGAGGTTGTCCAGATGTGCCTAAAAAATTAACTGACACTAGGGTTTTGGAATGCAAGGAGAAATATGACAAGGAAAAAACGACTTTTTTGGTTGGTCTAATGTTAAGACAGTGAGACTTTATGTACATGTAGCAAAGGCGGCGTTTTGGACTATAGATGTGGCATTGGTTTAGCAGTCTCTTGAGGAAAATGTGTCATCTGTGGTGTGATTTTAATAGGCACTTTTCAGTGATAGTCATTCAAACGTGTAGGCGCACATTAGCCCAGTGGCATTTTTTGGCGCAAGTGCAGAGGATGCAATGGTGCTAGTGCAGGAATACATTGAACAAGAGAAGAATTAGCACATGGATGGCATTTCTGGAGCCAGCCTAGCTTTTTATCATGAGGAAATTAGGAAGGGGCTTGATTGCATATTAATGCTTCCAGCCTGTTGAGGAAAGCAATGAAAGATTCTTCTATTTTTTAGTGCTGGTGGGTGGGCATTCCAATTCTAGGAGCCGGATGACTAAAGCTGGGCCCCAGTTGTGGAGTTTTAAAGATAGGCATATATATTGGTCTGACCAGGAGGGTCTGATGGACTAACAAGAGTGATTCATTCTGATAAGGATGAAAGGGCGTGGACAAAAAGACATCTTTTGTGTGCTGCACATGAGTTTAGTAAAGGAATGCATTTGTTTATTGATAGCCAGTGCACTTTCCCCCTGGCTTATGAGAGGTTTCTGTATGGGAATATTCAGTATCGTCTAAAGGCATTTTCCTGTGCGATACTTATTTTTTATTTTTTAGGAGTTGTCCATGAGTGCCCAGAGAAGGGGCACTATATTAATCCAATAGTAATGCCTACTGTAGTTTGGCAAGACATTTGCGATTCCTACTAGAGAGGAAAGGTTTGAATGCATGAAAACCCCTTTAGTTACTTATTTATTAGAATTCATGGGGCACACAGAAGCCCTTAGGCATTGTGGTGCTGTTACAAAGAAGAGGCTTACAGATTACAATGAAAAGGACATACACAAGTGGCTATGTGCCACAGCTGCGCCTGTATTTATAGGATAGATAAATACATATTGCAGTTACAATGGATGAGTTGCATATTTAACTCACATTGGTTAGAGTAGAAAATTGAGTAAACACACAGCATAGAGGTTAATTTAGCAACAGGGGGACGCGTAGAGACACCGCTGGGGGAACTGATAGGGGTAGTTAAACAAAGTAGTTTTGAGGGTTTTAGCGGAAAAAAATAAAAGAGAGATGGTTCTGCTCTAAGTTCGCTAGAGAAAGCATTCCATGGTTTGGGGACAAGACGGGGAAGCTTAGCCCTCTGGCATTAGCTCTTTTGGCTAATGGGACTTGTAGGTGAGTGACATGGTGACTTCGTTTGGGTTAAGCTGAACTGACCCGAGTAACAGCATCAGATATACTGGTGCTGTGTGAGACAAACATTTGTGATTTTAAAATTAAACGTTCCTTCATGGGTAGCCAGTGAGCAGCTCACATGGCTTGAGTAATGTATATTCTTTTGAAGAATACTGAGAGTTGCACACAGCATCACTCTGCACTTTTAGAGCCTGTGAAGATTATTTTTTAAGATGCCTGCAAGGATGGCAGTGTAGTAATCCAATTTAACACTGATAATGACACAGGAAATGAATGAGCAGGTTTTGTAAGTATTGCGGGGAAACGAAAGGGCCGGTGACATTAGCAAATGTGGTAGTGAAGAGGAAGCATTGACACTCAAATGATAAGTGCGACAAAACAGACTGTAGCATGTAATCTGGCATGGCATGAACAAGGGTGAGTGGAGGAACGTTCCTAAGGGTTGTTTTACAGCTACAGAAATAGTGTTGGAATTAAAGGAGGTATTGATGAACGTCTTGAGATGAGGAGCAAGTGATTTTACATGGCGTTTTTTAAACTAACGTGCGGGCAGGTACAGGCATCGCCTTGTAGCTGAATGGTCCAATGCCATTCATGTTTTCTATTATTTTGACTTAGAATGCCCTCTGAAGTTGAAGGGGGTACTGGGTCCTCTGTGACCTGCTTTTGGGGAATTTTGAGGATAGCACAAATGTATTGAAGGGGGTTTCAGGGGTGCTCCTAAAAGGTCCTTTTTTCAGGAGCTCCACCGTGAGTGATAGGACAGTTTGAATGGTGTTATACCATGGGTGGTATTTCATAATTTTTGAGGTCTTGACAGCCAGAGTGGAGAAGATTTTTTAAATAAGAAAAAACCCTTTGTGATTTGAGACAATCAGTTGAGAGTCTGGTATTACAGGATGTAAATGGATGAAGAAAGGTTTGAATGACAAAGCACGAAAGCATGATGATAGTGTTTAGGTTACCAAGGAAAGCATGTTTGTTTATTTGGGACATGCCCCATTTAGACACAAGCACAATTTTGAAAGCATGAAAGCGGCAGAAGGCCAACAAGATTGTTTGGGTGAAAATTAAAAGATTTTATTATTGTGGCAGCATGGTAAAATATAGCCAGCTGTATGACGTGGTGGAGAAATAATGAAAACATTTTTAGAAATGCAGGTGCAGGCCATGAATATTTATGAACATTTGCGAACAAGAGGTAGAGACAAATGACCTCCAGGAAATTAGAGGCAGCCATAACGTACGGAAATATGGCAAATGATTAGGAAACAAGCAGAATGAAATAAGAATCATGAAGGACAGTAGTGGTTCATATAAAAGGATTTAGGTTAAACAACATCATAGAATATGTAAGGGGATAATGACTCAAAAGTGATAAGAGAGAAGTGGAAGGATACCGGGTCAGACACCCGAGAAGTGAAAGGATACCTGGTCAGACACCCGAGAAGTGAAAGGATACTGGGTCAGACACCCGAGAAGTGAAAGGTTACTGGGATAGACACCCGAGAAGAGAGAGGATTCCAGGGCATACACCAAGAGAGAGGATTTGCCTTATTCCTGCGCTTTGATATAGTGGTCAGAAGAAACGTGAACTCAGAGCCCACATAATTGGGGGACGACTAGGCTACTACCACGTTTAAAGACGTCGTAAAAAGGGTTAATTTAAACTCCATGTCGGGGTACAAATTAGAGGCACAGATATTTGTGTCCAGCTGGTGTCAGTCTAGTCTGTCAAATGTCTGTTGTACATGTTCTGTTGTATGTCACATGTAAGAAATTTTGTCTTGTGTTGTTTGAAATCAAATAGGGTTTTTACGCGATTCTATAGTTGAGAGGGAAACGCACATGGATTGATGTTCTTGAGTAAATTGGTGATAAAAAGTTTTGGCGGGAAAAGATTGGATTGGAGCTTGTGGTATTTGGTGCTCGCTCATATTGTTGGCAATGTTAAAGTTGGATGAAAGCATTAAAAATTATTATTATTGTATAAAAGGAACAGAAACAGAATTAAGCATGGAAGACATTACTCCATCAGCACACTTATGTAAGCAATTGCCGAAACAAGCACCCAAGCTAAAGAAATATAGCACAGAGTGGGGTAAAAGTACTGCCCACCAGATGATATGCCGTGGCCTCAAAATGGGTCTTTATCTAAAGCCGTCTTACAATATTTGATGACTTCCTTGCATGCCACATATACAGGCAAGTAACTAGAGAAACGCCTTGCTGTTCTAGAACTTTGGAAAATGTTCGAACAGTCGAAGGAAGAAGAGCCACCTGCTGACTGGATATTAAACGTATGCACGGAGGGGGGTGAGACGCCTACCGCGCCACCTGCCCCGCCTGAAACAGAAACCGAGGGAAGTAAGCCTGAGAGACTCTACCCATTAAGAGAGCTTAAGGTAGCCACCGGGTATAGCAACCCCTCATATGAGTCACCTACGTACAGTAGTGATGAAAATAAAGGGAAGGATCAGGATAAGAATCTTGCCACCGCAGACCCGAGGGACAAGGAGAGAGGCGATGATGAGAGGAAGGATCAGGCACAGATTAGTGCATCTCGTGATAAGGAGAGAGAGGGAAAAAAATGGAAAGGAAGTGAAGACAGAACTGATGAGATAGCATTCGCAAAAGACGAATGGTTGGGAGGACAGATATTATTGAAACTCGATGGAAAAGGAAGTGATGAAGTGAGACCTAAAGAGAGGTTAGATGAGGCACAGAGAAAGGAGAAAGAGAAGGAGTTAAGGGATGAAAGGATAAAAAGGAAAGATAGGCTGAGGCAAGAGCAGCTATATCGCGAAGAGCAAGAAAAGCAGCTTGATCGCAAACAGAGAGCAGCCTATGAACAAGACAGACAAAAACAGCAAAGGTTAGAAGAAAAGCAAACGGTACATGAAAAAAGGATAAGGAGATGAAGGGATGAGAAAGTTCGAAGGGCTGATGAACGTAGAAATGAAAGGAGAAGGGAAGAAGATAAGATCAGAGAAGAGGCGAGAATGCGCAAAGGATTTGATGATGATATCGAATGTAAACAAAGACCGAGGGCACGCAATCTCGAATATTTGGAGAGAGAGGTTAAAAAACCCACTCCAGTGGCAGACTGGGAAGACATTGCAGAATTCTTCCCTGCCTACAATTCAGTTGCAGGCACATCTAGGGAAAATATTGATGATGACTTCGACACCAAAAGCATCAGGGAAACAATTGTCAGATTGTGATAGGATGTTTTAGATAAATATTAAGGAGAGAAGAAATGGATGTGGTTAAAGGTTATTGTTTTTAAAAACAAAGAACTGTAAAGTTGGGGAAATGTAATGGAGGAGCTGAGATGAAGATAGGGTACCAACAACTGAATGCAGTGGGGGGCAGCCCCCGACCCCACTTAAAGCTAAGCAGAACAATCTGTATAGACTGATTTAGTATTGTAAATTATGTGAAAACAGTTCATAATGGTATGGGATATTAGTATTCTAACAGGTGTCATGTTTATAATGTCGAAATTGTATTTATCATGGTTTAATAAGTAGGCAAGGCACAGAATGCATAACAAGGTTTTTCTGCACACAGACAGAAAAGAACTCCGACAAATGCCTTTTACTAGAAATGGCTGCAACTGACCATGTGGCTAAAATAAGTGAAACAAAGCAATGCTGCAGAGCTTTTAGGATGAGGTAATTCTAAAGTTGAAACATTCAAGGTTGCTGTCCCTTACAAATGTGCTAATAGCAGACAGTTAAATGGGCCGTGTCTGGAAACTTATCTAAAGGGTACAGCTGCATCAACCATATTTGGGCAGAGCATCGGGGAAAAAAGCCAGAATGTATTTAATTTTTGAAGGTTTAGATAAATGAAAAATAATTGCCCGGTGAGCGAATGCTAACAAGGAGTTTTGCCTAGACGTGTGCAGAGAGAGTTGGGGATGGATGCTCCCTCTGACTAGCTATAAGAGGGAGCGAGCTCCATTTTGAGCTCTGGGTAGGTGGTTGGAGTTTGTGTACTTGACGACAATGCTGTTTTTGTGCTCCGTGTCAGCTTGGCATGAAATAAAACTTGATGAACTTTACTGTCTCTTTGCCGAACCATTGAGTGGTCCTTATTGATTGGTGTTGGAGTAAGAAATCCTACACCTTTTCCATCTCTAGGTGCAGCTATCTTGTCTTAAGGTACTCGAGGGCGAACTCTGACTCTATGGGCCGGTCAGAGGTTATTCAGACTTCGATTACACAACAGAACCAATGCATAATGAAGTGCTTTTCAGAGGTAACAACAGAACAGATATACAGCGGGGGCAAGATACAGAGGGGCACAGAGGAGTGGTACAGCTGTAGCGGGTCGTGGGGAGGAGAGAGGTGGGCGGCATCTAGCAAGTCAGTTGGCACGAGGGGCGATGTGAAGGCCTAGGTGTTGAGGCAGAGAGATTCCTTGAAGGGGTGGGTCTTGAGTTCTTTTCTGAATTGTAGGAGTGTAGGGGTGTATAAATATGGTTGTATGGGTGGATAATAAGGAACTGTTTTGAGAGTTAGGAGCAGATGTTTCCAAGTTATATGAGAGAGTAGCAACATTTGGACATTGGTAAAACAGACACCTCTGCCTTTTCTCTTTGGCCACAAAAACTATAGTTTAATTTCAATGAGAGTGGGAATTTCTCATATTGTGCCTAAGTTTGTTGGGGAGGGGGAAAAAAAGTTTACTGGGGTGGGAGAGCAATAAGGAGTACTTGTGTTCCTATTATATAGGCAAACCTGAAGCACACAGGGAATTGTATTGATTGACATGTCTTGAGACAAACAAAAGAAATGTAATATATATATACATATATATATTACATGGCCACGGTAGTTATGGTTAAGTTGCTGTTTCTATAGGAAGAGCACTTTTTGGGTGGCTTACACCTTCGCTCTCCCTGGACGGATCCTCACCAAACTTTGCAAAAAAAAGTATTTGGGACACTCTGAATTATTTTGCAAAGTTTGGCGAGGATTCGTCGAGGGGGGGCAAAGTTATAGGGGGGTCCCAAAACTTTTTTTTTTCCCATAGACTGAATGGGAAAAAAAATGTTGCTCGCGCCTACAGCCCAAACCGCTGGACGGATTTCCACCAAATTTGGACCAGGAGCAGCGGCTTGGACCCGAAAGCGTGATTTTGCAAATTTGGTGAAAATCCGTCCAGTAGATTTTTTTTAAATGACCAAAAAGTAGGTAAAAAAAAATTAGTGATATCTGTGTTCGGTTCGCGGACACACGTCCCTGTTCGCTCCGTGGACAGTGTCCTGATTGGCCAATCGTCTTGCGTGATGTTCACGGACATGCAACGTGTTCGCTGATTGGACAGCGTGGAGCGTGAAGCGCGTCAGATTTTTCGGTAGCGCCCACCATCTTGGATTCGCGGACGTCCGCGGACGTCCGCGGACAGCACGGTGAAACTTTGTTCAAAATGTGTATTTTGTAGAGTGTGTTGGTGTGTAGGAGTGTTTGGGGAGGGTGGGAGTGTATGAGATAGGATGAAAGTTGTGTTTTTTATGTGTTAGACGTTCTTTTTGTGTTCAATTTGTTTGCGGACATCACGGGTGTTCTGAAATGTTCTAAATAAACTGACTGGGGGGTGTTCTAAGGACTCAATATGTGTCTGTTTTGTTCGCAAGCAAAGTGAAACTGTTCTAAGAACACTTGCGGTGTCCGGGGAGTGTTCGTAGGGGGTGTCCTGAGGACGCTGTCCGTATTGTTCTCTGTCAAGTTGAATGTGTTCTAAGAACACCCGCGGTGTCCTGAAATGTTCGCAAATAAACAAAATGGGGGTGTTCTGAAGACGTTTTTGAGAACTCTCCCGGTGTCCTGAAATGCTCGTAGGGGGTGTCCTGAGGACGCTGTCCGTATTGTTCTCTGTCAAGTTGAATGTGTTCTAAGAACACCCGCGGTGTCCTGAAATGTTCGCAAAAAAACAAAATGGGGGTGTTCTGAAGACGCTTTTAAGAACACTCGCGGTGTCCGGGGAGTGTTCGTAGGGGGTGTCCTGAGGACGCTGTCCGTATTGTTCTCTGTCAAGTTGAATGTGTCCTAAGAACACTCGCGGTGTCCTGAAATGTTCGCAAATAAACAAAATGGGGGTGTTCTGAAGACGCTTCTAAGAACACTCGCGGTGTCCGGGGAGTGTTCGTAGGGGGTGTCCTGAGGACGCTGTCCGTATTGTTCTCTGTCAAGTTGAATGTGTCCTAAGAACACCCGCGGTGTCCTGAAATGTTCGCAAATAAACAAGATGGTGGTGTTCTGAAGACGCTTCTAAGAACACTCCCGGTGTCCTGGAATGTTCGTAGGGGGTTTCCTGAGGACGCTGTCCGTATTGTTCTCTGTCAAGTTGAATGTGTTCTAAGAACACCTGCGGTTTCCTGAAATGTTCGCAAATAAACAAAATGGGGGTGTTCTGAAGACGCTTCTAAGAACACTTGCGGTGTCCGGGGAGTGTTCGTAGGGGGTGTCCTGAGGACGCTGTCCGTATTGTTCTCTGTCAAGTTGAATGTGTCCTAAGAACACTTGCGGTGTCCTGAAATTTTCGCAAATAAACAAGATGGTGGTATTCTGAAGACGCTTCTAAGAACACTCGCGGTGTCCGGGGAGTGTTCGTAGGGGGTGTCCTGAGGACGCTGTCCGTATTGTTCTCTGTCAAGTTGAATGTGTCCTAAGAACACTCGCGGTGTCCTGAAATGTTCGCAAATAAACAAGATGGTAGTGTTCTGAAGAAGCTTCTAAGAACACTCCCGGTGTCCTGGAATGTTCGTAGGGGGTGTCCTGAGGACGCTGTCCGTATTGTTCTCTGTCAAGTTGAATGTGTCCTAAGAACACTCGCGGTGTCCTGAAATGTTCGCAAATAAACAAGATGGTGGTGTTCTGAAGACGCTTCTAAGAACACTCCCTGTGTCCTGGAATGTTCGTAGGGGGTGTCCTGAGGACGCTGTCCGTATTGTTCTCTGTCAAGTTAAATGTGTTCTAAGAACACCCGCGATGTCCTGAAATGTTCGCAAATAAACAAAATGGGGGTGTTCTGAAGACGCTTCTAAGAACACTTGCGGTGTCCGGGGAGTGTTCGTAGGGGGTGTCCTGAGGACGCTGTCCGTATTGTTCTCTGTCAAGTTGAATGTGTCCTAAGAACACTTGCGGTGTCCTGAAATGTTCGCAAATAAACAAGATGGTGGTGTTCTGAAGACGCTTCTAAGAACACTCGCGGTGTCCGGGGAGTGTTCGTAGGGGGTGTCCTGAGGACGCTGTCCGTATTGTTCTCTGTCAAGTTGAATGTGTCTTAAGAACACTCGCGGTGTCCTGAAATGTTCGCAAATAAACAAGATGGTGGTGTTCTGAAGAAGCTTCTAAGAACACTCCCAGTGTCCTGGAATGTTCGTAGGGGGTGTCCTGAGGACGCTGTCCGTATTGTTCTCTGTCAAGTTCAATGTGTCCTAAGAACACTCGCGGTGTCCTGAAATGTTCGCAAATAAACAAGATGGTGGTGTTCTGAAGACGCTTCTAAGAACACTTGCGGTGTCCGGGGAGTGTTCGTAGTGGGTGTCCTGAGGACGCTGTCCGTATTGTTCTCTGTCACATTGAATGTGTTCTAAGAACACCCGCGGTGTCCTGAAATGTTCGCAAATAAACAAAATGGGGGTGTTCTGAAGACGTTTTTGAGAACACTCCCGGTGTCCTGGAATGTTCGTAGGGGGTGTCCTTAGGACGCTGTCCGTATTGTTCGTTGTTAAGTTGAAAGTGTTCTAAGAACTATCGCGTTGTTCTGAAATGTTCGTAGGGGGTGTCCTGAAAACGGTGTCCGTATTGTTCGCTGGCAAGTTCAAAGTGTTCTAAGAACACTCACATTGTTCGCGGACATTAAAAATTTCCCATAGATCATAGTTGAAATGTTTGACTCTATGGATGTGATATGCTGCGGTGGTTGTTGCCAGGGCATAGAGTCTTGGGTGCATGGCCATTTGGCCATGCACCCAAGACTCTATGCCCTGGCAACAACCACCGCAGCATATCACATTCATATTTGCTTATAACTTTGGGTGAAAAACAAATGTATAAGGAACAAAGGTATTAGATACTATGGATGTGATATGCTGCTATGGTTGTCATTATTGTATACTTACTGTTTGGTCTAGTAATGGGAGTCCATGTTTTTCTTCTTCATTTCTGTGATAAAAGAAAATAGCATGTTAGTATTAGTATTTTGTAATGACTTATTACATTGTATAAGCAATATACTTTTTTTTTTTACCCTCATATTTAGTAGAATACAAATCAGAGTACTGTGCAATTTGCTCAGTTTCTGTATTTGTTGCTAAAATCATTGGGTCTGTGGGAGAAAAAAAAATCCATGTTGAATTAAAAAAAAAACTTTTTTCTGTTATGCTACAGTTTATTTGTTTGTTTGTTTTTAATGTTCACTTGTTGTTTCTGGCTAATGCTTTATACTTTGCTTTGTTGTATTTTTTTTGGAACAGTAACAGATTCTTCATTTGTTTTGATGTTATAAAATTTTGGAGCAGTTAGATACCAATTGGCGTATTCTAACTGTCTATTTTTTTAATATATTTTAGTGGTTTTGATTTATCTATTTGGATATTGTTAAATTTTGGGACAGTTAGATACCAATTGGCGTATTCTAACTGTGTATTTTTTGGCCTAATTTAGTGGTATTCATTTATCTGATTAGTTGTTGTAGAATCTTTGAGCTGTTAGATAGCTTTTGGAGTATTCTAACAGTTTATATTATTTTAACACAAATTTATAATTTTGGGACAGTTAGATACCAATTGGCGTATTCTAACTGTGTATTTTTTGGTCTAATTTAGAGGTATTCATTTATCTGATTAGTTGTTGTAGAATCTTTGAGCAGTTAGATAGCTTTTGGAGTATTATAACAGTTTATATTTTTTTAACACAAATTTACTTAAAGGTTTAAATACAGTTTATTTATCAAATTTTGGTTTTAAGAACATCAAATAAGCGTTTGTAAGATTTGCTGGTAATCTCTGCTTTAGAGTAATGATACTATCATTACATTCAAACCATCCACATTTCTTTTTTATATATGCCGTGTAGTGCCCTGAATTGGTTGTGGCTCCTGCGTGGTAGATTATACCTATTGTTGTGAAGGTTTTCTTACCAAGTGATATTTGACTATGTGTGAATCCAGTCAGCTTGCAGTTGTTTTTGGTACCATCTGCATTGTAACGTAGAAGCATTAGTATTACGTATTTACTATGTGTTTGTATTACTAACGTGGAGCGATTATCTGAATTGCAGGTAGAGCATGATCTACCATGGTTTGCATTTTGTACAAGTTGCTGAAATGGAATGGATTCACAATTTGGTATTGATATATATATGAAGCGTTCATTGGGAATTTCTTCTTGTGTCACATTGTTGCACAGAGTGCATGTATGTTTCCACATGTATGAAATCTGGAAGATTTCATTTATAGGTACGTTTTTGTTTTCCAGTACTAATAGTAAGTACATTAGAAATTCTTGTGGATCTTCCTGTGAGTTTATAGTGAATTTCACCATTCCAGCACAGTAGTCCAATTGTCGTCTTATTCCAAAAACACTTTTTTACAAGTACTCCGGTCCGGAATTAACACTGCCGGTAAAACCATACCGGCACCGTTTCCATGTCCGCCCAATCATGACCCGCGGCCCCGGTAATAGCACCACCCTAAACCGCCACCGCGGAAATAGGGTTCCCGTTAAGTCCATCTGCACGGAAACCCCTCCGTTACCGTCAACACGAAACACCGTGAGCATCACAACTAGCGCGGACACGGAAATACCGGCAAAAAAATGGCGTAAATACCGTGATCACGGTGGCGGAACCGCCGCCACCGCGCACATGGCGTTATACACTGCCTGCTGAACTGAATCAGGGCACAGGTGCACCAAATCAGCCCAGCTGGACCTAGCAGGCCACTGGGAGCCTACAAAAGGGCCACACCCAGCCCAACACAACACAGAACCATGCAGGCAGCAGGTCTAGTAGCACTGGGATTGGGCCTACTCAACCAACAGGCAGCACTGCACATGGTGGCAGTAATGGCGCAGAGGAGGAGGCGTAGGCGGAGGAGGCGGAGGCGGCAACCAGCCAACCCTGCAGCTATGGCAAACCCCATTGCCCAGCCAGCCCGACCCCGCCACCAGCCAGCAATACCACGCATCAGGGCCTCACCCTGGAACCTCACCCCAGGACAGATCCACACACTATACCGGCTGGACCGTGCAACAATCCTGCACATCACCGCCATGATTGAGGACAACATCAGCAGCCTAATTGACACCCCCACCGCCATCCCCCCCCTCTTGAAGGTCGTCTCAGTACTGCATTTCCTTGGCACTGGCATCTATCAACACACGGTTGGTGAGCTGCACGGCATATCACAACCCTGTTTCTCCAAAATCCTGGTACAGGTACTGGATGCCCTGTTGCGCCATGTGTCGGAACACATAGCCCTACCCCGCACCCTCCACGAGGTCATTGCCACCAAGTTGGCCTTCCATGCCATAGCAGGCATGCCAAATTGCATAGGCGCAGTTGACTGCTCCCACGTCGAGCTGACAGTACCACATGCAATTGAGGGGGTGTTCCGCAATAGGAAACAGTATCACTCTTTGAATGTTCAGATGGTTTGTGATGCCATGCAACTGATTACACACTGCTGCGCACGTTTCCCAGGCTCATCACATGACTCAATGGTACTGCAGAATTCCACGTTGCCACGGTACATGGAACGCTATGCCGGACAAAGCACATGGCTATTGGGTGAGTACAGCTGACGATGTAACAACCCTGTCGGAGTGGTGTGTGTGTGTCCAGGCCAATGAGCATTGTGAGTGTGCCGCTGTGACCGCACATGCATCACCCCCCTTCCATCTACCAAATACACAGCGGATGCCAAACATCATGAAGGAAGACATGACAGAGCACCACAATGTGCCCGTGCACACGCTGGCACAGCCAATCCCGTCACTGTCCCATGAACCCTGTGCCACTGCAGACACCCACCCTAAATTGAAACACTGCCTCAAAAAGCACGAGAGGCGTGTAAATGAGACGACGTGAATTTACTACTTCCGTACAGTGGAGTCACTCTGCCATGTGTGGACAGCACTGCACCGTGACATGCACACAATGAAATGTCACCCGCAGGGCACAGTAAACATGCAAGTTAATGTGTAGGCCCATATGCAGTCAGCGACATACATCGTGATGCCCAAAACATACCTCCATACACTGCATGGTACATATGCATGAATGAATGATGATACAAGAATGCACAGCAGCAGATGAGGACATTATGCCCCAAACACTGACATGTTCCCCCATCTACAGCCCATGTAGGTGATGCGGGATATGCACTCACGCCATGGATGATGACACCAGTACGGAGACCAAGGAACAGGCATGAAGAGGCATACAATAGAGCACATATCCGCACACGTGGAATGATTGAGAGGACATTTGGACTGCTGAAGGCCCGTTTCCACTGTCTGAGCAGATCTGGCGGATCACTGCTGTACAGCCCAGTGAAGACGGGTAAAATCACGCTCGTATGTGCCATGCTGCATAATATATGCCTGCGCAGGAACATCCCAATGCCACCAGACGCAGATGAGGAAGATGGGGATGGGGATGGGGATGGAGATGGGGATGGGGATGGAGATGGGGATGGGGATGGAGATGGGGATGGGATGGCACCACCTCCCCCTGGGGGTCCACATGATGGCCAGAGAGCACGGGATGCCCTGATTCGCATTTACTTTTGAGTCACAGCACATTCACAGAAATGCACGAACATGGTGACGACAATGAATTAATAGTTGCACTGCAAAATAAATGATCAATGTCCACACATGTATGTCTTGATTTGAAATGGTGATGTATTGATGTAATAACAATAGGGAAGGAGGTGCATTGGTTAGGGAAGCTGTACACCCGGGGCCATCCACCACCCAAACGTGCCCACCCCCACCCAGAGCCCATTGTTCAAACCCCCAAAACTACCTACCCCACCACCCAAACGTGCCCACCCCCACCCAGAGCCCATTGTTCAAACCCCCAAAACTACCTACCCCACCACCCAAACATGCCCACCCCCACCCAGACCCCATTGTTCAAACCCCCAAAACTACCTACCCCGCCACCCAAACGTGCCCACCCCTCTCACACCCTTGTAGTCCACATGTGTCCTGCACTGCCCCACACACATGCCATCACTTCCGTGTGCGCTTCTGTGCCTGTGCAACCTTGCGCGAGGGACCCGTTAGCCTACTCGAGCGCCTCCTTGGACTGGCAGTAGTGGAGCTGGATGGGGTGGTTGTGTTTGATTGGCCAGAATCTGGGATTGAGGGCATCCGTGCCAGATTTGCCTGTTGGCCAACCAACATGGCCTCTACAAGCCTGGAGGTGTGGTCGTTGTCCTCCCGCACATGGCGTGCAAGGGTTACTATAGTGCTCGCAAAGCGTCCGATGGACCTCGACAGGCGACGCACTGAGGCGCTGTAGCTCTCCCTCTGCAGCCTGGATTCCTCTAGCTGCCTCTCCACCAGCTGGGTGAGGGTAGCCTGCTGGTCCTCCATCCGCTGCATGCGGGCATTCAGTTCGGCCATGGATGGGGTTGGCGACCTCATGGGACTCCCCAGTGAAGTGGGGCTGAACCCCAGCTCATGGAAGGACCCCAGGTCTTCCAATGTGGGCATCTCCCCCTGTGGCCCCGTTTCCGAGTGCTCTTGCGGGGCACTGTTATCACTGCAGGCCGCCCCCTCTGCAGTGCTGCTGCCTTCGGTGTTGTGTTAGGTGGCCATGATAGGTTCCCGTGGCACCTGTCTAGACTCAGCCAGTGTGGAGACGGTGGGGATGTCGGTGGTTGTGGTGGGCCGCACATCTGTAGTGGCTGGTAATGTGGCCAGAGGTGCAGAACTGCCAGCAGGATCCTCCTGTGTGGTGGCGGTGGCTTGTGTACTTGCCGGTGCAGATTGGCTGGCCTGTTGTGCAGTATCACTGTCACTTGAAACGGCTGTGGGGACACAAAGGGCATGCAATTAGTGTTGTTGTGGTGGCAGATGGGTGCATCACATGCGTCATTAAGATTGTACATTGAATAGTGTTAGTCACATGCATCTGATTGCTGGTGTATGCATTCTGTGATATTGGTTGCCATATGGATCATGATGGGTCCTTTGGCCCACACATGCACTGCCTGGGGGGGCTGGTTGTTAATGGGTCCTTTGGCCCACACATGCACTGCCTGGGGGGGGTTGTTAATGGGTCCTTTGGCCCACACATGCACTGCCTGGGGGGGGGGGGTTGTTAATGGGTCCTTTGGCCCACACATGCACTGCCTTGGGGGGGGGTTGTTATGATATGATATGATATGATATGATATGATATGGCATTTGTAACGCGCCTATACACAGGTGTTTCAAGGCGCGAGATCCTTTGGCCCACACATGCACTGCCTGGGGAGGGGGGTTGTTAATGGGTCCTTTGGCCCAGTACTCACTACTGCATATTTACATGTGGCATTTGCAGGTGGGCTCACTCCTGCCTCAGCCTGCCCGATCCCCTGGATTCCCTCTAGGTGGAGGACGCTGCTGCAACGCTCCTCCCATGCTTGCAGCCTCAGTGGGGAAGGGGGTCCTCCGCCTGTCCCACTGCTGCGTTGGCGGTGCGTGGAAATGAGGTTGCGTACCCTCAGCCTCAGGTCGACCCACCGCTTGTGGCAGTCCTTCACGCTCCTCACTGCCAAGCCCACAGCGGTGCACTTGCGTGCAGCTTCGGCCCACACCTCCTTCCTCCGCTGCTGTGTGGCACGCCGTTGGTCGGCGCTGAACAGCATCTCCGCATTGTCCACAATGTGCTCCACCAAGACGGTTAGCTCCGCCTCGCTGAAGCGCTGTTTGCGCTGCCTCTGAGAAGGAATCCTGGCAGACATGCTGGTGGTCCCTTTTGGCTTCTCAGAGTTAGGATTGTGCTTGTGCTGGCTCTGGATGACAATGGATTGTGCTTTTATATGATGGCCGCCTCTCTGTTTCCTGTTTTGGCGATCATGGTATTTCCGGTTCCGTGTCCGTGGCGGCGGAGGAGGAAACGGGTTTTGCGCCACTTGTGGCTGCGTTATTTCCATTTCCGTGGGGTTTTCCGTGATGGCGGTAACAACGTTTCCGAGTCCGTGTGGTGCGCGCGACCGACAGTGTGTAATCGGACGGTTTTTCCGCAACCTTGCGGACACGGAAACGTTTTTACCGCCGTCACGGATTTTGCACGGTCCCGGACTGGCAGGTTGTAATGAGGCCCTATATGTGTTGTCAGGATTGTTTGCTGCATTTCTGTGAAGTACTAACATTTGCAAACACAAAGGGTCTGTACTGTGTAAGTAAATGTTGTCAACAATTGGTGGTAATTGAAATAGAATATTCATTGCTACATTTGCATAGCAACTTACACCAACTATATTTGAGAATTTAAATGGTCCAGGTAGTTCTGTATCTAACTGCTTTTTTTGGAGTTTGTCTTCCTTCTTTAAAGAAGTACCTGGTTTACTTTCTCTAATTGATTCTTTTTTGTTTGTGGTACTTGATGAAGTATTAGTTTCTTTTACTCTCTTTGGAGGATTTGCAGTGACGTCCTGTTGCATTTCTGTTTGATTTAGTTTTCTTTTACAACTTTTTAGTTTTTGTGGAACAGAATATGTGTTTAGATGGGGAGTGTATAGTGAGTGAAGTCTATTATATTCTAAAATGCAAGGAATATCAGCGTTTACTTTACTTGCATCAAAGTTGATTAGAAATAAACCGTCAAGTGTACGTAAGTGTGATAGTGCTACGTAGCTCATGCCTTCTTTAAAGACTGTGTTACCAATATCTATCATTGCTTTGTCTGGGGTAAGACCTTGTGATTTATGAATCGTGACTGCGTATGCAAGAGTTAGAGAAAATTGTTCTCTGCGTACATACATATCTTTGAAGAGAAGGAATCTAGCTGTTGAGCGTCCTATCCGTTTTACTTCTGAAAGTTTGTCAAAGAGTATATTGACAAACTGAATTTTGTTGTCACGTGGGTATGTTTGAAAGCCAACAACTGTACCCAGTGCTCCATTAACTAGTCCTTGGTCCACGTCAAGGTTACGTTTAAGCATTACTCTGCAATTTAAGGATAATTTTAACATATTTTCTAAGCCTGCTGTGTTTGAGATTGATTTTTCTAAATTATTTAGTCTTGTTGTGGCTTGGTCACACATGGGTAGTGTCATACCATGTACATCTAGTTTGTCTGTGGCGCTAATTTCCATTATTGGTTGCATTTCTTTACTTAACATTATTTCATTGAATTTGAGACAGCTTGCAAGAGTTGGCATTAAAGCCATACAATTGACATTTTTGTGGGCTAATTGTTCCATAACATCTGTAGCACATGCATTATCGCCATAAAGTGCATTAATGTGCCGGGTTTTCAATGTTGCTTCGGCTTCTTTAGAAAGTATACCAACTCTCAAACTTTTTAAAATGTTGGCATAAGTTAGATCTGCAGATTGGCGCATGTTTTCTGTTAATTCTCTGTATTGGAAATGTTGCCAAAGGTTGACATTTCCAATGCTGCCAACAGTTTTACGGCAGAGTTTGTGCCCTAATGTTTTAAAAATAGGTTCACCTTTTACTGGTATTAATTGAAGAAGATCTCCAAAAACAATAATGTGTTTTCCTGCAAAGAGCTCTTCATAGTCTGTTTTGAGTACTTCTTGTAATCTGAGGTGAATCAAAGCTAACATCAGGTTGGAGACCATGCTCACTTCATCTATTAGTAGTATTTTCATTTGTTTCAATACTCTGCGTAATTCCATTGCAGCTTCTGCAGAAAGTTTGTAATAGTCTAATTTGTTCTGGTGTTCTACTGGTAATAGTAGTAATCGGTGTAATGTAACACCACCTATGTTGTAGGCAGCTACACCTGTGGGGGCAGTGACAACAGCTGACAGTTTGTTGTTTGTCAATTGTTGAAGGAACTTACTAATGATTTCGATTAGGAATGTTTTGCCAGAACCAGCTTCACCACTGACGTACAGTAGTATAGGTTTATAATTATGGCAGGAACATTCTTTATTTTCATGTTTTACACCATGTGCAATTTGTTTTGTTACTTCTTGAAAAATGCTACTTTGCTCATTGTTTAGTTTTGATTGTAGTATAGTTAAGTCTTCCTTATCTTCATACTGACACATGGTGTTTTCTACTTCTATCATAGCTAATTCTGCCTCATTTGTTATTAGTGGTTCTCCCAGTGGTTCTTGGCTTCCTGTTACAGAAGGTTGACTACTGTCAGGAGTATCCTTATCTAGTTGGGCTTGGAGTTCTTCTTCATGTTGCTGTTCATTGTGCAACATTGTTTTGTACTGTGTAAAGTTTACATCAGTTATAGTGCTTTCATTTTTTTTGAAAGCATCCTCATATGAGTCATAGTTATCTAGTAATTGTTCTTCTTTTCTCCATGGTTTGAAGAGTTGTATCAGGGACATGTAATATACTTCTTTTTGTTGAGGAGTCTTCAATGACAATTTGATATGATTAATTAAATTTGGTTTAGTGAGTTTAACTAAGCTGCCTTCACAGTCTGTCACTCTATATTTACATCAGGTTTCATATTATTTTTGTATGTGTAGTTTTGGGCTATTTGGTATAGACACATGTTTTCCAAAGTATTACTTCTGTTTGGGTAGTATGTGTCCAATAAATTGTTTTTTAAAATGTCTTGGCTGTTGGGATCATGTTTGGCTATTGTTTCTATATCTTCATATGATTTTAGAACTCTTTTTCTAGATTTAGCTGGACCAAGACTTAGCCATACTATATTTTCAGATGTACCATACAATGAGGTACCAGTTAAACGATGAGCTGCTTCATAAGATACACATTCTCTATGGGTGAGCATTTTTATGCCCAAGCTGTATAATTTCTGAGATACTGTTTTATCTGATGACAGGTCATTCCAGAGGTCTTGGAGCTCTGTCTTTTCTGCTTTAGTTAAGTATGCTGTGACATATCGTGCAACTGCAGTAGAATTGTCTGCAATGTACTGCACATCTATGTTTGCATTCCATAAGTGGGCAATGATTGCATTATAATCATTGATATATTTTTCTTCTTCTTTTCTTTTTATGTAATATGTATTTTTAGGTGACTTACCTTTAACACTATGTCTAACTGAAGACATGAGGTTGTTTACTTGACCTGTATTTGTAACTGGTCTAGGGAAACCAAATCGGCATTTGGTGTAGTATTTGCCTTTGTTTTTGTATTTGCGACAACAATATTTTCCACATTTGTGTCTTTGAAATTGTACAATTTGTGCATGAACATCACTATTTGTGGCTTCTGATGGAATTTCACAAGTGACATATTTTTCAATAAACTGTAAAACAGTGGCATCACTGTCTTGACCAAATTTAGGAGCATCTTTAATCCATTAAAGCATGTGGATATGTGGTGCTCCTCTGGCTTGGTATTCTTTTCTCCAAAAGAAGTGTTGCACTTCTCCAAGGGGAGGAACAGTTTTATTACAAATAAAATGTAGCATAGCAATGAAGCGATGGTGAAAATATCTTGAAACATTAACAGGATCCAAAGAACAAAGTTCTCCAGGTGTTAGAATATCTATGTTTGTTTTGTTTTTATTTGATATGCGTAGGAAATCATGTCAATCTTCCCATGCATATTCTGCACATCTTAATGTAACAAACCAAGTGGGTGGGCCAAGGTTTCTGATCATACAACGTACATCTCCATGACGTCGAAACCAGTACTCTTTAGTACCATGCATATTTGCTAATAGATTTGTAATATTTGATTGTAAAACCTCATCCTTTTGTTGCACTTTCTCTAATAATTGTGTAGCTGTCATATTTTGAAAGTGTGATCCTGATTTTAATATGTGTGCAACTCCGTAACATAAAGTTGCTAGTTCACTTTCAAAGAGTAGGTGGAATAAGTATTCCACATTTTGTCTAAATCTGGGATCTTCAGAATACATCCGTAATGAGCGGTATTCTGAAGCTGATATTTGAATAGGTCTATCATCATACCTTCCTCCTTTGCCGGTAGGAAAGAGTAGAGGAAAAGCACGTGCTTCTATACTTTTTTCCCATATACTGATTGGCGATCCTTTTGTTTGACGCATTTGGTAAGTTTCCAGTACATCTTGTACGGTGTCATTACAGTGCAAAGGATGAATTGTATAATGGTCTAAAGTATTTGATATTGTAGCAGGATCTAGTAGCTCAAATTGACCAGCTTCTTGTGTTTCTTGAATTATTTCAGTTGTATCTTTCAAGTTTTCTTCAATATTAATTTCTTTGTAATATTCATTATTCTCTTTAAGATATTGGAAGGCTTGTCTAACTTTATATAAATCTACCAGCTGTTGCCATATTTTTTTGTCTTTTGTAGGTACTCCATTTACTAATATAATTAAAGATTGCTGCATTGGACGTTGCATTCCTAGAGTATGCACATTTTCTTTTAGATTTAATGGTAAATAAACTACTTTTCCACAAATGCCTTTTACCAATTCAGAGGGAGGTAATTTTGCTGTTTTTGGTTGAAGGCGTATTATTGCTTGAAATGGGTGTACTGTTTGAATTATGATGCTCTCATATAAATTAAGTTGTTGTAGAGGTTTTGGTACTGGGTATAATTCCAAATTATTTGTGATAGAACGTGAAGGAGTTTGGTTGTTGTCAAGTTTTGTAGTGCAATAACTGCAAAGTATTAAGGGCTCAGTTATTTCATATTTGTTTTCTGCTACAAGGTAGAGAGCTAATTCAAACCATTTAGAATCTTCATTGTCTTCTATTTTGTATGATAGGTCCACAGTTTTTGTGTTACTTTTATAAAAAATTCTACGGCAACATACACATACATGGTTTGGTACTTCAGCTGATGTACTTTTAAATTTTAGTATTTCTTTTTTGTATGTGTTTAGCAAAAGGTTGCCATGTGTAGAATTGTTGCTTAATTGGTTTAAAGCTATTTCATTCTGTAAATGGCTTTCACTTCCAAAATATTTTTTCTGGATATAGTGAATTTCTTCAAGTAGGTCTTTTGCTGTACCATGTAGAAGGATGTTATTTAACTTTGCTAGTGCTAAAGCAGGACTTTTAGCATTGTACCGTTTATAGACTAGATTTCTTATAGTTGAATGATGTGTTGATATCCTTTTGATATCATGGAAAGTGGTTTTACAAGTAGGTCCTGTAATGCAGGCCAATGAATGTCCTTGTAGTCCTGTGTACTTGCACACTGGACAGGTATCTATATTTTGCAGTAATTTAATTTTGATTTTGTCTTTGCTTTTTACATATTTATTGAGGAATTGGCGTAAAGATTTGAAACATTGTTTGGGAATGTTACACATTGATGTGCATGGCCATTTGTACACTAGACGTTCTGATTCAGTTGAATGGAGGGGTAATTCTAAGTTTTCAGGGCATATTTTTGTAAGAAGTACTTCTTGTTCCATTATGGTATTATTCACTTTTTCATAACCTCGACCACTGCTATGTATGTCAATTGTATTCATTTGCTTTTGTTTGTACGCTTCTTCATTAAAATATGGTTCTGTGCTTGTAGTGTGATTCCATTCACCTCCGCTGATACTTAAGAAGTTCTTTCTGTTGATATTTCGCTTATTGAGAAGTCTTTTTTGTAATTTAGTTATTAGTTTTGTTAGTGGTTTTATTTTGTTTAACAGTAAAATAAATAAATTTCTTTTGAGAAGAATTGCACTGTCCATCAATGCTTCTAAGATTAATTTTCTACGATGGGTTTCAAGCTTTGAACCTGATTTCTCTCCTGTTTTTATAAGATTTTGAAGGACTTTGTGACGGTATATTTTGGCTAAAATACTTTTCTTGGTATGCTTACTTTGCACTATATTAAAATTTGAAGAAGTAGTTTTATCTGTACTGATGGTTTGTTTTACATTTTGATAGAGGAAGCGAAGTTGTTGTACTTGAAACTTCTTGTGTTTCACTAACTGATTGTATTAGCTGTTTAGTTTCAACTTTTTTTACAAATTCTGCTAGAGATGGATGCTTATGTTGGACACCTTTATTTTCATTTGCTCTACTTTTGCGTTGCTTTCTACGGACTTGACTTTTGGTAGGCATTCTTTAGGGTCTGTTGAAAAAAATAAAGAATATATGAGTTGGGGTGTTCTGGAATGTATGTGTGCTGTGTGCATGAGTGTTTGAGTAAGATGATAAAGATGTATGTAATGGTGTGTGATTGTGCATTGGGAACTAAAACTAGTAGGGATAGGTATTCTTGAATTTATGTGTTACTAAACTGGGGTTCAGATGACAAAAAAAAGTAAGCTAGTGGTGTGGAAAAGTACAAATAGTAAATCTAATGTATACAATTAAAACAGTTGTTTGTTCTATAATATGAAAATTGTAGTGGTTCAGTTGGGTAATTTGTGTGTCCAAAAATAGAAATTTGTGGCCCATTCTGGCTGTAAATCGCTGTTTAAGACATGGAAATTTTTGGACAAAATGGTACAAAATCTCTATTTTTAGAAACCGAAATAGCTCGTATTAACGTTATAGTATATTTGATTAATAATACAAATATTATGGTGATATTTTACTTCCTTTTTTTAAAATTAACAGGTAACTTCTTAGTTTTTCTTTCTTCTTCGAATTTGGCTGCTTCTTTTCAGGAAACTGGTCTTCACTGCAATTGTAAAAGCTTCAAATTAGTAACTTTGTTTGTATATAGCACTGTTTTTAATTTAGATATTGATTTTTTTAATTGAAATCCTCAGTGCCTTCTGTAAAACTATTAAACTAATTTATTTAAATAAGATACATTGCATCAGTTCAGTACATATGATATGTTCTTAATGAACAAATTGTATTGAATGACTAACTGTAGCAAAAAAAAAATATCTTTACTATGTCTTTTGAAATTTATAATATATTAGTGAATACCACTATTTCTGTAAGTAAACTGTTCTAGGTAATAGCGCCTCAATGTCATGTCTAATTTAAAGTAATTAAGTAAATAAATAAATAAAAACAAAAAATATGAAATTGTATAAGTATGTTTATAAAGGTTTAAACATAGATTGTGTTTGCATGCAATTTTGTTTGAATATAAGTAGTCTATATATTTCATTTAAAAAATGTTAGTTTAACATGATTTGAGTGTGTGTGTATAAAGAAAGTAAATAGTATAAAGGTTTATAAGTGATAGTTGATTTTAGGACATTGAAAAAAGTACAGTAAATTCATTTTACAGATTTTACAAGGTAAAAGTCTATTTGAAAATGTGTTCATCTACTATACAGAAAATATGCATACCTGAAGTTTGTGCTCATGCATATGGATATGCATGGAGCTGCAAGTAGAAATCTTGAAGACTTGTACAGTATTTCTGGTAGATGCTGCTTGCCAATGATATGACACTTGTACTCAGAGAGATTCAGAGTACATTTGCAGTGCTGATCTATGATGATGCAGTTAGATGTAGAGGCCTTGAATGTGATTGGTGCATGGTCATGTGATTTTTGAGGTACATCCAATGAGGGAATGGCAGAGAGAGTGTAGTGGAAATGGTAGAAGGGCTGTTCATGTTACGATATGTCAGCGGACATGGCGGTAGTTCGCGGACATCGGGAGTTACATCCGGGGATTTTTTGGTTCAGAAGTCATGCAAATGAGAATAAGCACTGAAAGGGATTGGTCAGGAAAGTTTGGTGGGTGTGTTGTGCCAGGAGAGATTTTCTCAGATACTCTTTTTGCTGAGAGAACAAAAGATAGCTATGGCTGTGTGTTTCAGAAAACAGATTGTTTGGATTTTAGGGGATTCGTGGATACATTGGTTGAAGGTGCATGCAGAAAGCTGTGGATTAGCTGTAGATCTGGATTCCCACATGTGGAAGTACACTGGCATGGAGTACGTGGAATGAAGTGGTTGGACTTGCTACCTCTCTGTGCTACTTTGGAGACAGAGCAACATCCAGAAATAATTGTAATTCATTGTGGAGGGAACAGTGTAGGACATGTGACTGGAATTTTTTTGCAATTTGCTATGAAAGAAGGACTTTTGTGATGTCATCTTTGATGTCCTGGGTGTTAGTCTTAGCAGTGCACGGTGGTGGCGCGAGTTATGGTTGCTTAGCTTACCATAAATGGCGAATTTCAAGGGTTTTTCGGTTTTACTTGGAACCGTAACGTCCCTTTAACAAAGTTTTTTCACTGAATTTCATAGGTTTTTAGTAGCGCAACTTAACCATAACGTCCCTTTAACAAAGTTTTTTTCACTGAATATATATATATATATATATATATATATTTATATATATATATATATATGTATATATATTACATTTCTTTTGTTTGTCTCATATATATATATATATATATATGTCCTAGTGTTCCTTTATATGCATTCTCAAACACAAACACACCCGTTTTTGGTCAATAGTATAAATATAAATAGCTATGTTTCTATGGTGCCAGTTGGTCGGGGGAATCAAAATGGTTCCTGGTAGTTGTTTGTGTCAAGTTAATCAGGCACTTCTAGGCGTTAAGCATAAACGAATTAACTCCGACACATTTCAATCCCTGCAACACAAATAGCAACTTTATCGAAAACGTGTCTGAACAATCTTAGGACAACCTACAACACCATTAACCACTGTTAGGCAGAAATCTGTGCAGTTCCCTCTGGGACCACTGCAAAAGATTTAAGACTACAGGTGTTTAGCAGTATACCCACTTGGTAGCAGTCTGTACCACACAGATTCACTTGGTAGCTGTGGCTGAGCAGTCAGACTTCCCTCAAGAAGAGTTAGGCAGTATACAGAGTATTCACAATAGGTTACAAGAACACAGTAGAACAAGCAAATACTGACCAGAGCTTGGTGTAAAAGAGATATAATTATTTATTTAAAACCACATCTAATAAAACACACAGGCACTAATATTAAGCAGTTCAAAAACACGGTCACTAAAAGATATACACTCCCTTAAAAGAATATTAGACAAGTCTTAAGTAAAGCCCCACTTATTTTCAGACAGCGGTGAGCGCTTAACGCAGATGGCACCCTAGAAATTTGGTTTAAAAGGGAGAGAAAGGCAGAGCATGAATTGAAACAGATCCCAACACTTTCAAAAGAACACAGCAAGAGAGGAAGGCAGAGTCAAATCGTGAAGTTAGAGTTCAGAAAGCCGGATCCACTTCAAGAGGATCAGAACGAAATGTGTCCAAGGTCACACGGTTGAAAAGTGCACAAAAGTCTCGAAAAGGTTCAGAAAGAGTTGGACCAAAAGAAAGGGACCAGTCAGATGGTCAATGCAGCTAGCCCAGTCCAGAAGGTTAAGGGATTATTATTACCTTGTAGCAATCTTTAGAAAGGGAGGCCTGGTGGACACAGTACCTTAAAGTGGTGAGAATACTCCAGCGGGGGCAGTTGTTCATGGCAGCGGATGCAAGTCGGTGCTTCGTCTGGGGGAAGAGAGGATCTCGTCTGGGAGGAAGACAGGAGTCTGTTTCACTGCCAGGGAAGAAACCAGCCGCAGAGTTCTCAGTTAAAAAGGAGCAGTCCTTTTATTCGCGGTCCAGTGGTAAGTGGCTATCCGGTTGCCGGGGTGCTTGGTACGGGCAATTCGACCACAAGACGTCCTGGGATGCAAGGAAAAGAAGGTAAACTGGTTGTGCCCACCAGTCAGGGGAAGAAGACTCTCCAGCAGGGAGATCTTCTCTGTCGTCGGGAAGTGGTGAGTCGATTCCGCAGGGCTCCACCGGTGGTATCGTCGTAGCAGGTCGGCTCAGCTTTTCCCTCGTCGGATTCTCAGGTCCTGTGGTGACTTTTAAAGTTCCAGTCCCAAAAGCCCTGCTTTTATGCAGCACACCCCCATTCACTCAGCCTAGCTGTCAATCAAACATGCTAAGTGGTGAGCCAGCCGGCTCACCACTTGGGCCAATCACACAAGAGTGCGACTTGAGTTACCAAGGTAACTCAGTCCAGGTTGCCTAAACCCCCTCCCACAACCCCTGTGGTACCCAGACAGAATGGGAGAAGCCCGCCAAAATTTGGAACAAAGGGCTCGACTTGGGTTGGAGTCACAGAAGAGAACACAAACGCCATTTTTGAATCGAGTCCTGGCAAAAATACCAACTGGCGAATTAATATTAAATAAATAAACCGGCGGTATGTTCGAGGCTATGAGAATTAAATAATTAAAGTTGCTAGCCTCGAACAATGGGAAACTCCCATAGAGATATATTTGCGGTCGAATATAAAAAGTAGTATCCACTGCCACCAGCCAAAACTCGATCAGGGGGGACGGAGACGTGCCCCCTCGACTAACAGACCCCGGGGAAATCGAATTGCCCCGACCAGTACGTCCACAATATGAGGGTTTGTACTGGTTTCTGTTCACAATTGGGGACTAGTAAAGCCAATGGTGAATTTACATGCCCTGGGAGAAAGTAGTTAGTCCCAGGGTATGGAGTCTATGGTGGGGTGTCACTATGACACCCCTGTGTCACTGCACGGAGGATGCTGTGTAACACACATAGTAAAACACATGAGACCATATGGAGTAAAGGACCCATAGCCCATAAAACACATTAACAGTCAAAGGAACACCACAAATCATGTCCAAGAGTGGGAGAAAAAGAGTCTCACTCTTGGCAGGAGAAAAAAACAAACTCCAGAAATCCAGCAAAGCTGCTTGGGGACTCACTAGGTTAGGAAATTCAGCCTAAACAGAGAATTCTCCCTAACACTTGCCCCCCCCCCAGACTAAGGGACAGGAGGATTTAATCTACTCCTGGATGAATCTCATACCTCTAGTCGACGACATACATCCTAGAGAGACCATCAGCATTTTGGAGGTGACACCCTGACCTATGTTCTATGGTCAAATCAAAGGTTTTCCTTTGTAAGCTATATGACCTACAAACCCTTTGAGGAACATCAGTCTTTTTAAAGTTATAGGGGATCTGGTTGACCAGTCCCTCGGAAGTTGTTACAACTTCTGAACCTGTGTTAGGCTTTTTCAAGGGGTCCTTATAAAGGATTCCCTTAGATCTAGAGGGGCCTCCAGAGGTCCTCACCACCTCTCTGTTGGGAGAAGTTTGGGTTTTAGGCCTCTTGGTTGGAGGGGAGGGCGATAAGCAAGGTACATGCTTCTCCTCCCTCTTAGATCTACCTTTACCTACTTTAGGAGTTTCCCCCTTAAGTCTAGGAATTGGGTTGGAGTCTTCTGTGGAAGGTCCAACAGTCTGAAGGTTTTTGGCCTTAGACTTTTCTTTTCTGGTTTTCCACCAGCACTGAGAATTACCAGTTCTCTTAGGCCTAGTTAGGGTTCCAGTAGGTCTATCCACCTCTACCTCAGAAGCAGGGGGAGTCACAGACTCTATAACTGGGGGAACAATGATGGAGCATGGTTGGGGCTCCCATTATCCTAACCTGTTAGCCTGAAATTTGCCTGGGTCAGAGGTCTACTTACCAACACCAGGGCTTGTAGTGGGGTTCACAGTAGAGGTTCCCACAGGCTTAGAGTGGCTACTTAAGGTGGCCTCTCTAGCCAATTTGGTTTGGTTCAGGGTCTTCATTACGGGAGGCCTGGGGGTACTGGATACTACTCCTAGAGTTCTTAGATCATTCCCCAACAGGACTCTCCCAGGCACCTCAGTCTGAACACTGACAGAAATCAACACTGTCACGTCATTACACTGAATGAGGGCTGGTAGAATTGGAACCATTTGGAGAGGGCCTCCAGACATCTTAGTGGGAACTTTGGGTGCCTTAGCAACATCCTCAGGCCTGAAAAAGCTTTCATCCACTACTGTTCTGCTGGTCCCAGAGTCTCGCCTGGCAGGAGTATCCTGGCCATTGACAAGAACACTGTCCATATAATAAACTTTAGAGTTTTCAGGTATGGAGTTGTACACACTCCTATTCTGATCACTAACCAGACCCATGGACTCTACTGTTACACTTGCTTGAAGACCCAAAGGTTCTTCAGCAAAGACTTCAAAGTGAGCACTAGCCATTTGGACTTCCTCCTCAGGAGTGAAGGCTAAGGAGACTGTGCTGATCCCTGTAGGTTTACTGGGATCTCCTTTGATGTGGTCAGTTGCCCCCACAGAGATAGCATGTTCCAAATGCTCTCTGGAAGGGTGGCTTGGCCTGACCTCCTTCTGGTTTGTGACCAGAAGATACACTAGCCTGTTGTGGTTTACCCTGGGGCTTACCCTGGTTATTTTGTTGTTTGGGGCCCTCTTTGGGTTGGGAGGTATTAGAAATCTCTTGGTTCCCTTTTGGTGGCTGCTTTCCCCCATCCTTTTTCTGAGTGACCCCTGAATCCTTGTGAGTGGCCCTGTTGGCAACCCACAAGTCAGCAGCCTTAGCTAGCTTCCTGGAATCTAATTCCTTTGAATCAGCCAAGTGCTGTCTGAGCTCAGGAGAGCAGGCATCATAAATTGACTCCAACATAACAAGATTTCTCATTCCCTCATAATTGTTCACCTTGTAACCCTTAATCCATCCCTCTAAGTTTTTCAAACACTCACTCACCCAGGTAGCCCAAGGGGTACCATCATTCTTTTTGAGGGTCCTAGACCTCTTAAGGTACTGGGAAGGGGTATTCCCAAATCTAGCTATCAAAGCTAGTTTCACACATTCATAATCCTTCTTATCCACCTCCCCCAACTCCATTACCACATCAGTTGCAACAGGGGAAAGCCTAGAGAACAACCAGGGAAGTAACTCATTCCCTGTGATGTCCTGGAGCCCATGATTATACTCAAACATTTTTAACCAATCCAACACATCCAACTTAGGTTCATACATATCCACTTATTCCTTAGGCATCCGGGGTCTTTTGGGACTGGAACTCCTAGAGGAACCAGAGGAGAGAGAATCATTTTCCACAGACAACTTCTTCATTTCTAGTTCATGATTAAGCTCTATTTCCCTGAGTCTTAACTCAGCTTGCTTCTGCTCAGCCTGGGCATTCATTCTTCTGAACTCTAGCTCTTGGTTTCTTTCAGATTGAGCAATAAAACGTTTGTACTCTAATTCAAGCTTCATTTTTTCAAGTTCAAAATAAGCAGGGTTACATGTAGGACCTGGTATAGGCCCAGTAGGTACAGTAAGTAAGGCAGACAGATGCTCAGAGTGGCTAACTTCATTAGGTTCACTTTCCTCTTCTGACTCATTATCAAGGCTTTGATTCAGATCAATACCATCACTGTTTTCTACATTTGCTGGGGGGGGGGGTAGATTCCTCTGTACCACCCAGACTTTGGTTTTCTAACAATCTTTCTATAAGTTCCATTTTCCTGCCCTTCTCAGAGAGATTCATATGTCTACACAATACTTTTAAGCAATCAGCAGTTTTGGCAGACAATGATTCTAGGGTATAACTCTCCATAGCAGACATAGTTAGAAAATCAGCTTTTTAGTGCTAGGCTTTGTGGTTAGTTGTCCTAAAGTATTCAAAAAGCACACTAAAGTGTATACTCAATACAAATCCCACCGCTGTTATGCAGAAACCTGTGCAGTTCCCTCTGGGACCACTGCAAAAGATTTAAGACTACAGGTGTTTGGCAGTAAACCCACTTGGTAGCAGTCTGTACCACACAGATTCACTTGGTAGATGTGGCTGAGCAGTCAGACTTCCCTCAAGGAGAGTTAGGCAGTATACAGAGTATTCACAATAGGTCACAAGAACACAGTAGAACAAGCAAACACTGATCAGAGCGTGGTGTAAAAGAGATATAATTATTTATTTAAAACCACATCTAATAAAACACACAGGCACTAATATTAAGCAGTTCAAAAACATGGTCACTATAAGATATACACTCCCTTAAAAGAATATTAGACAAGTCTTAAGTAAAGCCCCACTTATTTTCAGACAGCGGTGAGCGCTTAACGCAGATGGCACTCTAATAATTCGGTTTAAAAGGGAGAGAAAGGCAGAGCATAAATTGAAACAGATCCCAACACTTTCAAAAGAACACAGCAAGAGAGGAAGGCAGAGTCAAACCATGAAGTTAGAGTTCAGAAAGCTGGATCCACTTTAAGAGGATCGGAACGAAATGTGTCCAAGGTCACAAGGTTGAAAAGTGCACAAAAGTCTCAAAAAGGTTCAGAAAGAGTTGGACCAAAAGAAAGGGACCAGTTAGATGGTCAAGGCGGCCAGCCCAGTCCAGAAGGTTAAGGGATTATTATTACCTTGTAGCAATCTTTAGAAAGGGAGGCCTGGCGGACACGGTACCTTAAAGTGGTGAGAATACTCCAGCGGGGGCAGTTGTTCCTGGCAGCGGTTGCAAGTTGGTGCTTCTTCCGGGGGAAGAGAGGATCTCGTCGGGGAGGAAGACAGGAGTCCGTTGCACTGCCAGGGAAGAAACCAACCGCGGAGTCCAGTGGTAAGTGGCTATCCGGTTGCCGGGGTGCTTGTCACAGGCAATTCGACCACAAGACGTCCTGGGATGCGAGGAAAAGAAGGTAAACTGGTTGTGCCCACCAGTCAGGGGAAGAAGACTCTCCAGCCGGGAGATCTTCTCTGTCGTCGGGAAGTGGTGAGTCGGTTCCGCAGGGCTCCACCGGTGGTGTCGTCGTAGCAGGTCGGCTCAGCTTTTCCCTCATCGGATTCTCAGGTCCTGTGGTGACTTCTAAAGTTCCAGTCCCAAAAGCCCTGCTTTTATGCAGCACACCCCCATTCACTCAGCCTAGCTGTCAATCAAACATGCTAAGTGGTGAGCCGGCCGGCTCACCACTTGGGCCAATCACACAAGAGTGCAACTTGAGTTACCAAGGTAACTCAGTCCAGGGTGCCTAAACCCCCTCCCACACCCTCTGTGGTACCCAGACAGAGTGGCACCACTTTTGGAGGCTTCTGTGGAGAAGCCCGCCAAAAAGTGGAACAAAGGGCTCGACTTGGGTTGGAGTCACAGAAGAGAACACAAACGCCATTTTAGAATCGAGTCCTGGCAAAAAATACCAACCAGCGAATTAATATCAAATAAATAAACCGGCGGTATGTTCGAGGCTATGAAAATTAAATAATTAAAGTTGGTAGCCTCGAAAAATGGGAAAATCCCATAGAGATATATTCACGGTTGAATATAAAAAGTAGTATCCACTGCCACCAGCCAAAACTCGATCAGGGGGGACGGAGACGTGCCCCCTCGACTAACAGACCCCGGGGCAATCGAATTGCCCCGACCAGTACGTCCACAATATGAGGGCTTGTACTGGTTTCTGTTCATAATTTGGGACTATTAAAGCCAATGGTGACTTAACATGCCCTGGGAGACAGTAGTCAGTCCCAGGGGATGGAGTCTATGGTGGGGTCTCACTATGACACCCTTGTGTCACTGCACGGAGGGTGCTGTGTAACACACATAGTAAAAACACATGAGACCCTATGGAGTAAAGGACCCCATAGCCCATAAAACACATTAACAGTCAAAGGAACACCACAAATCATGTCCAAGAGTGGGAGAAAAAGAGTCTCACTCTTGGCAGGAGAAAAAAACAAACTCCAGAAATCCAGCAAAGCTGCTCGGGGACTCACTGGGTTAGGAAATTCAGCCTAAACAGAGAATTCTCCCTAACAACCACAACCTGCATAAAGCATTGATGGAAAAGTAACGGAGTGCTTTGCATCCCAACCAGCTACATTAGCACAGGATATCATGGCATCAGGCCAATAAAACTCAGCCTTTTATTCCACTCTGTCTAATCACCATGGTTTCGCCATGAAAAGCTTTCAATCACAGCATAGCCAGGACATCCCACACGCGTACAGTTTACGGGCATGCAAATTACGATTCATCTTAATTTGTATGGTTTTGTCTCTTTATGTCACTTTCATGATGCTGACAGGTGTGCCCACAATATTAGCTTAGAACAGTTTCACTGTTTTTTTCATCTTTTTTTAATTTTCATTTGGTTAACAAGTAACCTTTAACAAACATAGTAAAAAAAAGAAAAGACATTCAATAATTCATCTAAAATGTACATTAAAAGATAATTATTCATCTAAAAGAAGAAACTTTAAGATCAAAAGGAAAAAGAAAACAAAAAACCAAAAAAACACAAGCTAACAAACTACACAACAAAGAGCATAATCAAAATAGCCGTTCACATGTGCCTAGAACTTCTTTTAAGAATTGCATTGCCACAGTCATCCATTTATTGGGGCCATTTATTGGGACCAAAGGAGTTGATAATAAACTGCCATACTCTACCAGTATGAACATGAGCATAGGGTTGGATTAAGTGGCCAAAGTATGACATTTGCCTCACCTGTAATAATTTACAGTGTAGGAGTATATGACGTAAGGTCTCTACCTCCTCAGAGTACGTTTTAAATGGACATACTCTCAGCTCTCTTGGAACTTTGCTCCATGCCCCCATTAATTTCATTTGTGTGAGCCAGGTTTAGTCTCAGTCTCATCGCCCTTGTCCCCCACGAGGCACTGGGTGACCTATGCAAATATTCTGGGCAAATTATGACTGGTCTGACATCAATCAGCAAGTCAGCGTACAAATGGAAGGTTCTGACTTTACTGACTGTCTCGATCCAGTCCCACTCTTTGAGTCTCCTTTTCATGTGGGTTGAATTATAGCAAAACATATGTTTTGAGATATCATACTGTTTGCAGAGTAGCTCACGCTCTGTTTCCAATTTTATAAGGAAACTCAAGATTTTTTAAGTAGCACCCATTGTTTCCATTTCATGATTCACATCAAATTATTCAGGCACATGTCATTTTTGCAGGTGGGAAGAGAACATGCTGAAGCATTCTTATGTACATGTTAATTGTATGGGCAGAGGAGAGAGCACACCATATCAAAGGCACACATTCATTTTGGTATGTGGGCAGAAAGCAGAGAGCATACCAAAATATTCTTAATTGCATGCCATTTTTGTCATTAGGAAGAGAGTATGCCAAATCATTCTTAATCACACAATTATTTTAACGACAGAGTCGAGATCAAGCCAGACCATTGTTAATCACACAGTCATAGCTAGAGGAATGAGTATGCCGAAGCATTCTTAGGCACAAGCAATTTGTGTAGGTGAAAAGAGAGCATGCCAAATCATTTTTAATCATACATTAATTTTAGAGACAGTGGAGAGAGCACACCATTGCATTCTTAGGCACACATAATTTCTCTAGGTGTGTAAAGAGATGTACAAAACAGTCTTAGTCATATGTTAATTGTATAGGCTGAGTAGAGAGCATGCCAAAGCATCATTAGGTACATTGCATTTTTGTAGATGGGAGGAGAGCACACCAAATCATTTTTAGTCACAAATGCATTTGATAGGCAGTGTTGTATCCGCCCTGCGCCCCGCTACGCGGTGACGCAGGGCGTTCCAATAAAAGCCCCGCCCCGAGCATGGGAGGCAGTTCTGGGGCAGACCTACCTACTCTGTGTGTGTATTTACTTGCGCTCCCGCTGGAGCTGCGACGCAGAGGCCGCGCGGCCTAGCTTCCGATCCACCTGGTCTCCCCGCGCCCATGGCCGCGGAGATCAGACATAACAATGGCGACGAGGAGAACTGCATGGAGCTCACGCGCTCGACGCTGCTGATGGTTCCCGGCCATCGTGCATACATTTTTGGACACCCGGTGGGGGAGGCAGCAACTCGAATCCCCCCCCCCGCCCCACACCCCCGCAAAAAAAAAACATTTTTTTCCCTGCCGTTTGCCATCGCCGAGGACAACAACCCTCAGCAACTTCAACCTGCCCCATACGAACACAAGGGCAGTCCAGCAATAAGGGGAAGCACCAGGCCTCTTCCTCCACCATCCATGGGTCTGAAACCTCGGACAACAGGAGAGGAGGCCCACTGCTTACATTCATCAAGTGAAGAGGATCGCCCAGGGTCTGACACTGCAGTGAGGTTAGTGAACCACAGGAATGGCAACCGGCACAACCACCCCCAGACCCGGCACGCCGGCCAGAATGGCGCCAAACCTGTCAACGCCATCACCACAGGCTCGCCTGCAAGGAAACCTCTCAGGCATGATCCAGCCATTTGACCCTTTCACCGACCCGTCATCAGTTGGCCCCAGGTGGCAGCTGTGGATACAGAAATTCGAAATGGCAATGGAATGCAAGGACATCACGACTTCCAGGAAGATGAGGTCACACTTGCTGATCAACGTGGGGGACGGGGTATTGCGCATTTTTAACTCTCTAACCGTGGATGATGGCCAGAATGCATACCAAAGTGCGAAAGATTCCTTGATGGCGCATTTCCTCCCGCAGTTGAACCGGGACTATGAGACGTTCATATTCTGCAAAACCATTCAGGCAGAAGATGAAACTCTGGACGCCTACCAGCCATTTCGTGTGAATTCACGAATGTTGAAAAAGAGATCTGGAGGCAACTCATCAATGGCATTCACTCGGAAAAACTGAGACGGATGGTGCTTAGCGAGAAAGGCCTCTCCCTCACACGAATTCTCGAACTGGGCCGACAAAGAGAACTGGCACATACCAGGGCCGCCAACATGGGGGCGACGCTACAAAAATTACAGCCCGCCCTCACCACAGCCATGGTGTCCCATGTCACCAACAGACAATCTACGAGGGATGAGGCTGGCGGCAGCTACGCACAAAACAGGTGGCAGCCAAGTGTCCTGGGTCCCACCGAGTGTGGATGGTGCGGCAGTCCGCGACACGGACGGCGAAACTGCCCTGCACAAGGTACTACATGTGGGGCCTGTGGCAGAAAGGACCACTATGCGAAGGTATGCCGATCAGTGGGCAACCCGGTGCAGCCCCCACAGAACCCTCAAGAAAGAAGCAGGCCAGCGCAAGGCGAGTCGAGACCACCAACTCATCAACCGAGGAAGAAGGGGATGATGTCCCAGGGACACCACACAAACCCAGAAAGGAACAGTGGAGAAAAGGGAGGAAGGTCTACCTGGTGTCTGCGTTGGATCAAGGGCAGGCGACACAGAGAAAGAATCTCCGGAGGCGCAAATGTATGGTCACCCTCCAGAATCAGCAAGTATGGATAACCATCGACACGGGTGCCTCCGTGAATGTCATGCCTCTAAGCATGTTTCAGATGTTACGACCACAACCGGATCTGAAGGACACAGACACACTGTTGTTTGCATATAGCAGCAGGAAGCCCCTACCGGTTGTCGGCAGATTCCGCACCACTTTAGTGCACGGCGAAAACAGGCTCTGGTCAAAAATCTACATCGTGAAGCCAGGGATCGAATGCCTTTTGAGTGGGGACGCAGCGGAAGATCTGGGTTTGGTCAAGTTTGTCTGCCAAATCGATGAAGTGCAAGAAGTCGAGAACATTCTAAAACACTACCCCAAGCTACAAAAGGGGATAGGGTGCCTCAAAGGAAAGACCATCAGACTGCACATTGATGAATCGGTACAGCCGAAAGCAGTGAGGCACAGGAGGACACCATTCCACATGCGAGAACAAGTGTTGAAAGAACTCAAAGCGCTGGAAGAAGCCGGTATAATAGAGGAGGTGACCGGGCCTACACCATGGGTTTCCCCGATGGTGGTCACAAGAAAGCCCAAACAGCCCGGAAAAGTCTGGATCTGCATAGATATGCGTCTCCCGAACACCACCATCAAGCGAGAGCGCCACATCTCACCCACGCTTGACGAAATCGTGGCTGACCTCACAGGGTCGCGAGTGTTCTCCAAAGTTGATCTGAAGGCGGGGTACCACCAGTTAAAACTTCACAGAGACTCTCGCTACATCCCGACCTTCTCAACACATCTGGGGCTGCGGAGGTACAAACGCCTGAGTTTTGGGATATCGTCAGCGGCTGAAGTTTTCCAACAAACCATCCAAGAAGTCATCCGGGGCATACCTGGTGTCCTCAACGTGAGCGACGATATCCTGATTCACGCTCCAGACAGGGAAGATCGTCTCAAGAGGCTACAGACCCTACTGGGAAGGCTAGAATACGCTGGATTAACCATACATAAGGAAAAGTGCGAGTTCCTCAAGTCTGAAATCACATTCTTTGGGTACAAATTCAGCAGTACAGGCATCTCCCCTGACCCCCAGAAGGTTGCAGACATTCAAGCGGCAAGCCCGCCAACGACACCCACTGAAGTGCGCAGTTTCCTGGGCATGGCCACCCACTGCGGTAGGTTCATCCGAAATCTGGCAACTCTCTCGGAGCCCCTACGCGATCTGACAAAAGTAAATGCCAAATGGGAATGGGGGCAGGAGTGCCAGGAGGCATTCGAAAGCATTAAGGTGTCCCTGTCCATCGACACAAAAATGGCGTACTACAACACCGAGCTCCCAACGGAACTGTTTGTGGATGCGAGCCCTGTAGGGCTAGGGGCCATCCTTATGCAGGTCACCAAGGAGGGGGAGAAGAGGCCCATCGCATATGCATCAAGAGCTCTCACGATGACAGAACAGCGCTACTCCAATATCGAGAAGGAGGCCATTGCCGTGCTATGGGGGTGTCGTCATTTTAATCTATACCTTTATGGACGGAGTTTCACGGCGATCACAGACCACAAACCCCTATTACCCATCTTCATGGGTATGTCGTCACACCCACCGGCAAGGATCACTAAGAGGTTGCTGCACCTCCAGCAGTACAATTTTGAGCTGGCCTACCAGCCGGGAAGTGGGAACCCGGCGGACTTCCTCTCTAGGCATCCTCGAGCGGCAACCCCCCAAGAAGTCCAAGTAGCCGAAGAGACCGAGGAGCACATATGCCAGGTGGTGCGGGCCATGAGGCCGAAGGCGGTCAGCATCGAGGACATTGAGTCTGAGACCCACAAAGACCCGTGCTGTGACCTAGTGAAGGATGCCATTATCTCAGGCGACTGGAAGATGTTCATGAAAAATGCGCACAACAGGACCATCGAAGCGAATGTTTTTCTCTCTGGGATGTTCACCGTCAGACAAGACTTGAGGAGAACGAGCACCAACGCACACATGAGTGTCAAGAGGAGGGCGAGACCGTCTGATCACTGGGTGGGAGACCAAGTAGTCATGCTGCGTAACCCAACAAAGTCAAAACTGGACACCAGATACGACGAGCTCCCATGGACCGTCAGTGGCAGGCAAGGGACCATGGTGACGGTACCGAGACAAGGTGACAAGAAATGTGTCCTGGTTCAAGGCGGTGCCACGCAATCTGTGGACTGATGGCGAGGGCCACCAGGAAGATGAAGAATCGCAGTCCAATGAAGAAGAGCCCCCGCCCATCCAGGATGAGGCAGCGGCGGGTGACAGGACGTGGGAGCAGCCGAGAGAACCGGACCTGGGGGAGCCGGACAGAGAAGGTGAGCCACCTAATGGGACAGCGGGGGTCAGCCCCCGAGGAGGGCGATATAGTTTGAGAACTGCCACGAGACCGCCTGCCAGGCTCAAAGACTATGTATGGTAGTCGGCCCCCTGTGGACCGTGAGCGGGAAGGGTCCTTGGATATGAACAGTTGAACATTGGGTTTGAATTGAAGGTTATAGTATTTGTGTTTATCGTTAACTTTGTTTGAAATAAAGGAGGAATGTTGTATCCGCCCTGCGCCCTGCTACACAGTGACGCAGGGCGTTCCAATAAAAGCCCCGCCCCCGAGCATGGGAGGCAGTTCCGGGGCAGACCTACCTACTCTGTGTGTGTATTTACTTGTGCTCCCGCTGGAGCTGCGACGCAGAGGCCGCGCGGCCTAGTTTCCGATCCACCTGGTCTCCCCGCGCCCACGGCCGTGGAGATCAGACATAACAGGCAGAGGAGAGAGCACCCCACAGCACTCAAATAATTATTAGGCACATGTCATTTTTGTAGTTGAGAAGATAGCACACCAACTTATTTTTTATCACGCATAGTTGTTTTAAAGGCAGAGAAGAGAGCACACCACATATTGTTAGACACATGTCATTTTTGTAGGTGGAAAATAACATGCCAGAGCATTCTTAGTCACATGTGTATTTCATAGGTCGAAATAATTCTTAGGTGCAGGTTATTTTTGTAAGTGGGAAGAAAAAACACTAAAATCATTCTTAGTCACACATACCATTTCATAGGCAGGGGAAAGGGCACACCAAAAAATTCTTAGGAATATGTACATTCTTTTATAGGCGGAGGTGAGCATGCCAAAACATGCTTTGGAGCACAGCATCTTTGTAGGTGGGCAGAGAGCATGCGGAAGCATTCTTATACTCTGTTTGATTTCACACATGAAAGAGCGAGCATGCCAAAACATTTGCATATCGTTTATCATCAACATCCCCATTCTGAACAGATTCTTCACTCCACACAACCTCATGACTTCGCCCAACATATAACCCACCCCACACACATCGCTCACAACACCCTAGACCTTCTGATTTCAAGCACAAATCCCATCTCTGTGCAAATTGAATCTGGGTATCATAGTCTGACCACTTGGATCATAACTCCTCCCAATTCCCATGAGGCTGCTGTGTCCCCTAGCATGTTTGGTCTGTGCTATCGCTGTGTGCCCCCTCCCCGGATTCCCCGCAATATCGCTGTGTACCCTCTGGCCCCTGCCTTCACCATATGCCCCATCCCCTCCGGTCCACTGTGTAACACTGCGTACCCCATACCCTTGGTCCCCCGTGTTCTGCTGTGCCTCCACCCCTTTAGCCCTGTGTTGTCACTGCATACACCCCACCCACTGGCTCCCGTGATATCATTATGTACCCCTCTGTTCCCCGTGATATCGCTGTTTGCCCAGCCCCTCCAGTCCCGTGATGTCTCTATATGCCTCCACCCCCTCTGTCCTTCGTGTTGTCACTGTGTTCCCCTGCCCACTAGCTACCCGTATATTCACCGTTACCCACATGGCCCCTGTTCTATCCATGTATGCCCAACCCCTCTCTGCCCCTCTGGTCCCCTGTGCTGTCGCTGTTAGACAACACGTCTAGCTCCTGTGATGTCGCTGTGTGCTCCGTGGTCGCTGTATACCCCTGCCCTTCTGTTCCCGTGATGTTGCTATATGTCCATCTGTAATGCTGTCCCCTCTAGTCCCTGTGATATCGCTGTGTGCCCATCCGTGCCCGTATGTCGCTGTGTACCCTGCCTTCCTGTTCCCCATGACGTCGCTATGTATCCCACCAGCCCCCCCACCCTGTCGCTGTAAGCCCAGCCCACTTGTCCCTGTGATGCCCCTACCCCCTCCAGCTCCTGTGTTCTCCCTGAGTATGTCTGCCCCTCTGGTCCCCTGCCCCATACCCCTCTGGCCCCTGTCGCTATATGCCCAGCCCGCTAGTCCCTGTGATGTCCCTATCTGCCCCACCCCTGTGCTGTCGATGCATACCCCTGCCCCTGATCCCTGTGATGTCGCTGTTTACCCAGCCCCTCATTTCCCCTCGATGTGTGGCCCATTTGTCGCCGCGTACCCCTGCCCTCTTGTTCCCGTGATGTCGCTATAGATCCATCTGTAATGCCCTCCTCTCTAGTTCCCGTGATGTCGCTGTGTGCTCCGTGCCAGTGTGTCTCTGTGTACCCTGCATTCTTGTTCCCTGAGACGTCACTATGTATCCCTCTGGCTCCCCCACCCTGTTGCTGTAAACCCAGCCTTCTTGTCCCTGTGATGTCATCACCATGCCCCTCCCCCCTCCAGCTCCCGTGTTGTTGTTGCGTATGCCTGCCCCTCTGGTCCCCCGCCCCATACCCCTCTGGCCCCTGTCACTATATGCCCAGACTAGCCCGCTAGTCCCTGTGATGTCCCTATCTGCCCCACCCCCATGCTGTTGATGCATACCCCAGCCCCTGATCTCTGTGCTGTCACTGTTTACCCAGCCCCTCATTTCCCCTCGATGTCACTGTGTACCCACAACCCCTTAAACTCCCACGTTTCGCTGTTGCCCTGGCTATCTCATCACTGCGCTCCCAAACCGCTGACCCACTATGACGCCACTGTGTGCACAGCCCTTGCCTCCCCGCAGTGACGCTATGCGCCCGCAGCTTCCCACTTGGTTCACTAAGATATCACAGTACACCCCATGCCCCTCTCGTGTCCCACATAGTGACTGCTTGCCCAGCCTCCTCCGGTCCCCTTGATGTCGCTGTATAGATCAATTGCAGTAGCTAGTCTTCATATTTGCACTCCTCATGGCCTGTGGGAGTGTCTCTGCATCCTCCCACGTTCCCTCCCTTGTCATCGAGCACTTCGAAACACATTATGCTTAGGCGCCTTATGGATGAAACATCATATCATAGCATATCACTGTGCTTACTCTCTACTTTACATCGTCACTCTATTAGAGTACAGCTATACCCCCGATAAATTTGGCCTAGCTGCTCACATACATACACTACCCCATGAACACCTCATCACTCTAACAAAACGCAGCTATATCCCATGACCAACCGGCCTAGCTGCACACATAAGCGTCCTACGGGCCTAACGCAGCCAGAACCCAGTCTGTACGTCTACCCTCCAGACTGCACACATTTAACTTAATCCACACCACCACTCATAATTCTAGGATGCAGCTACCATTAGGCAATTACATCTGCTGCACACATAACTGGTGCATCCACGCACCCTACGACACTTACTCTCTCTACTGACCTGGACTGCGGTCCCCGAGGATGTGTGTACCCACAACCCCTAGGCCCCACGTTTCACTGTTGTCCAGACCATCTCGTCACTGCGCCAAACTGCGACTATGACACCACTGTGTGCCCAGCCCCTCAGCTCCCCGTGGAGTCGCCCTACGCCCCCGCTTCCCACATGGTCCCCTATGAGATCGCAGTGTACTTCATGCCCCACTAGTGTCCCAACCGGTCCCTAAGATCTCCCAGTGCACCCCATGCCCCTCTAGTGTCCCATGTAGTCGCTGTGTACCGTGCGCCTCTGGTCCCCTGATGTCACTGTATACCCGCAGCCCCTCTGGTCCCGTGATGTCTCTCTATACTTCTTGCCCTCCATGCCTGCTGTTCGCCCTACCCAGGCCCCCGCAATGTCGCTATGTACCCAGCCCTCCGGTCCCCATGTACCATTTCCCGGCATGCACTCCTGTCCGTACCTTAGCACATGCACGGTCTGGGTTCTCCAGACCAAGTACTGTAGCTAGTCTTCACATTCGTGCTGCGCTTGGCCTGCAGGAGTGTTCTTTACATTCTCTCTCATTCCCCTTGTCACTTAGTGCCTTCTAAGCGCACTGTGCATGGGCACTCTGTGAATGAACTATCATATCACTACGCTTACTCTCTACTCTACACCATCACACAATTAGAATACAGCTATACTCCTCGATAAATTTGGTCTAGCTGCTCACATACAAACATTACCCCATGAACACCTCATCACACTAATAAAACACAGCTATATCCCATGACAAACCGGCCTAGCTGCTCACAAAAGCAACCTACAGGCCTAACGCAGCCAGAACCCAGTCTGCGTGTCCATCCACCAGGCTGCACACATTCAACCGATATCTTCAACACCACACCTAACGCTAGGATGCAGCTGCCATCAGGCAATTACATCAGCTGCACACATAACTGGTGCACCCACGCACCCTAAGACACTTACTCTCTCTATTGACCTGGACTACGGTCCCCGAGGGTGTTCAACCTACCAGCGCTTTGAGGTCATACCAATGATATATAGAGCGCTATATAAATGCCAAATAACATAACATAACACTGTCCAAAACCATTCAACCTCACTCGGCCACACAATATCCCCCAACCTGTCACACATCCCCCTACTCCCAAACAGACACATCATAAACATTACAGACACAACATTATCACCATTCATAAAACCCCCTACTCTCCTCACACACATCACTGCACACTCCAAAACAATTACAACACCATAATCACACACGTACCTAGGTAGTTCTTATCCAGGCAACAGCCCCATTCTAAACACACATCACTGGACACTCCAAAAAACTTTCAACACCATAATCACACAGGCACTCGATAAAATTGCCCCCTGAAAACACAAAAAACCCTCAACTACCGCTATAAACTATATCAGCAATTCCATTGTCAAGTCACTCTTCAAACCACCATTTACCCTTTCCAAGCCCCCATCCACATCAGTATGCAACTCCTCCAGGACTACCTTAACTCTAAAATACACAACATCAAACAAGCCATTTCTTTTGCCACTCCCTTACCCTTGCCCCAACCTTCCGATACATGGGACACTTTCCACCCTATTGACCAAGACACCCTCATCACCCATATAGCCAAGACAAAAGCAGCCCACTTCATGGATGTTGTATGCCCACCTCGAGCTGCATACAACTGCATTGCCACCCAAGCCCCTCACTGTATCAACATTATCTACATTATCTACGCCTGTCTCTCTCATGGTACTATCACCTCCACACTCAAAACTGGACAAATCTCCCACCTCCTCAAAAAAAAATCCCTCAACCCCATGCACCCGGAAAACTACTGTAACACCACTATCCACTATCCTATACCTTATAAGAATCATGGAACGCTTCACCACCAGCCAACTCCAACAAAACATCACCACACACGACCTACTCAACCCCTTCTAATCTGGCTTTTGACCCAGCCACAGCAATGAGACTTGTGAGGAATCTGAGGGCGTCCTCACTTCTTTCCCCAATATAGCCTCCTCCCAGGTGGCCAGGGAAAGGCCGTCACTATTGGATCCTGACCCTGGGAGTGGATATGCAAGGGAGGATTACCTGGGTGATGGAGACTGTGGGAGTGGGGATGAGGTACCTTTGGGCGAGACACGGTATCCCGCATTTCCCTTTTCTACAGAGCAGAGGCATAGCCATGATTGTCTAAGAAGTGGGGCCTGACGCTAATGTAGTTGGGCCGATCGCAGTGATATTAACATCTGTATTTGACCACACAGTGCTGCTGAGTGGGCATTTACATATTTTGGGTGGGCCATGCCCACTCTGGCACTACCCTGCCTACGCCTCTGCTACCAAGCCCAATATGCCCCAAACCTTTGTAGGGTATTAGCAGTCCCTTCCCTATGGATTAAAGCCCTATATAAACATAATAAATACAATACAATACAAATACAATCTTTCCAATAAATCATCTTCCAGTAAACATCAGTTAGGTACCGGGATGAGTGAGAGACAAACCAGAGTCATACATCCGCCTTGTATTGACTCTCACACACATAGACATCGCTTTGGTACTGGGACGAGGAAAAGGCATCAAACACTAAAGAAAGGCTGTTTGTTTGACAAGGAGCAGTCTAGTATTTTTAGATGCTCAATTGATGCTGGGAACGTTAAAAGAGAGACACGATGGCAGAAAGAGGTCTTCTTCCTCTCTGGAACACAGCGGGACACAGGGTGAGATGTGGAGAAACAGAGACGCTGCAGCAGCAGAGGAGCTGGAACCAGAAAGAGGCCAGGTCGAGACCCAAGAGTAAGCCGGGTGAAGCGGAACTGGCATTGTGAAATGCTGCAGAGATGACGGGAGCAGAGAGAGGTTCCCTGAGCATTTGCACCTGCAGAACAGCAAGGACAGTGAGTACTGGTGCTGCAAGGAAAGCAGCAGGACTAAGCAAAGTCCTTTGGAAGGGAACTTGAGGTCATAGAAAGGTGGCCCATAGCAGAGAGAACCAAAGGGTTTTTTTTTTTTTTTTTTAATTTTTTATTGGTTTACATTAAACCTTTAAAATGTTTGCTTGAAGTGACACAAAACCAATCATTACACCGTTATTTAGGCAACTGCTTCCTTCAACATTACCCTCTTTCATTGCCACTCCATTGCATTTAATCTTTCTTCAATGATGGCAAGGAAGGAGGTCAAAGGTAGAATTAATTTCATATCTGAGCCATTCCACATATGCTTCCACCATTCCTCAGCACATACCGACTGGTGTGCACTATACCAGCCGCCTAAGTGGATTGAACGTATGTCCTTCAATTTTGTACAGAAAAGCACCAGGTGCTTTATAGATTCTGGCTCCTTATCACATAACCGGCACGTTGTAGATAAGTCCGCATTTCTCGCCCAATGACTAATTCTGTCTTTTGTTTTCATAACATTGAGGCGGAATAGCATGAATGATCTTCTTGCTTTCGTGGATGGAAAACGACTCAGATATGGTTGAAGGATTCCATAGCTTCTTGCTTCCCCCGGAGAATGTTTCATTGCATGGGCTTCATTGCGCTCATCGCATGTATTTATCCAATCAAGGCGCCATATTGATACCTTGGCAGCTGTAGGATTTATAAGGAGAGTTTCTACATTGATATTATAGTCATTTAGCAGGTCTTCGCATCGTTTTACCCATTGCGCGAGCAGAGCTGAACCTTTGGATGAGGCATTGTATAAGATTTCAAATTGAAATATTCCCACTTCTGGCCTTGATTTCCGATACAAGCTAAGTTGATTCCAACTTATCCTTGCATGTAGTGAGATTAGGGCTAGTTCGTATCTTATACATGCCGTTGAAATGCCCGGAGGCAGACTTAAGGTCTTTGTCCAAAACGTATGTTCGAGCGAAGCCCAGTGAGTTGACGAGCATCCAAATGCATTTTCTGCACCATAGGACAGAATCGGAACCACTTTTTGTTCATAGAAGTTCCGTAAAGGCTGTATAGAAAAGTTCCCAAATTTCCTATGTAGCCTCAGGCCTTGGCATGCTAATTGGGCACATTTCCGTTTTGAATCTGCCACCCACGGTTCATCACATACGCTTGAATTTAGGAGCATTCCAAGATATTTAATGCTTTTTGAAATTTTCAATTTTTCATGGTTCAGCATCCACATCTGCCCTGGGCCTTTTTGTAACCGTTTAGATTTTAGATTCTCAAAAATAAGTATTTCCGACTTTTTGGTGTTAATCTTTAAGTTGTTCTGGTCCACATATTTTTGGACGGCGTCTAGTTTACGCTGAAGGCCAATTGGCGTTAGATCTAGAATGACTAAATCATCGGCATATAGTAACCAACTTATCTTTGAAGCGTTGAGTGTCGGAGGAAAAGCTCTGACAGACTGAATAGTAGCCCCAATGTCAGAAATAAAAAGACTAAAAATTGCTGCTGCCAGAGGACACCCCTGCTTCACGCCCTTGTATGTTTTTATTTGTGTTGAGAGCGATCCCGATTGATCCAACCGGACAGAAATTGACGTATCATTGTGTAGTTCTTTTATTGCTGCCAATAATCCCTCAGGACATCCCCACAAGACAAGCTTCTGCCATAATAGCTCACGGTCTATCCTGTCGAAAGCCATGGAAAAGTCGACAAAAGCTAAGAACACTCTCGAATTCGTTCTCAGAGCCTCCATTTTCAACAGATTTAGGATCAATAAGTTCAACGAGCATCCAACAGATTTTACAAAGCCTGCCTGTCTTACGTCAACTCTGTTTGCAGACTTTGCCCATGTAGTCAATTTTTTTTGGAGCAGCGATGCAAAAATTTTTCCCAATACATCAAGTAAGGCTACTGGGCGATAATTTGCAGGATCTAATCGGTTGCCTTTCTTGAAGATGGGTATTATAATTCCTGTTTTCCACGATGCAGGGATTTGTTTTTGCTCGTTAATTCGTCTGAATAACTCAGCGCATATCGCTGTCCATAAGTCAGGGAACTGTTTGATCATCACGTTTGACAGACCATCTGGTCCAGGCGCCCGAGAGTTTTTTGCTCTCATTATTATCTCGTGAATTTCCTCATCTGCAAATTGTAGGTCCCATGGTGTTGTATTAGGCATTGACTTAAGGGATGGCAAATCATTATGATACAAGCCTGTAAAGTAATTTACCCATTCTTTTTCAGGCACTGGGCATATCTGCAAAGCAGCTTGCGGGGCTTCAAGGGCATTAAGTATGCGCCAGAAATCTCTACTATTTTTGTTTACGAGAGTCTTCATCATTGATTCTGCGTCATTTTGCATCAATATGGCTCGATGACTTTTCATCCAGTTTTTGTAGGATTGTCTTGCAGATTTATTTTTCGCCACGATTTCATCAACTGGGCCTTGATTATTTCTGCGAATTTCGGCTCTCATTTCACGTTTTCGCTGTTTTATAAGTAAGTCGAAACTATGCTTATTCTGAAATGACCCATTTTTCATGCCAATATCTTTTGTTTTAAATTGCCACAGAATTGGAACATAATCAATGACCTTCTCAGTTGATGTAAATTGTTTATGGATCGCTAGGACCTCTTTGTCAACTAATTTTAACCGCAATCTGTTTGGAGCTACTGAGACCTTTGATCGCCATTTTTCCCTCGGATTATCACTCCAATCTTGAAATGTAAATTCAAGCCTTTCATGGTCGCTGTGGGTCATAGGACATATTGTCATCGACTTTATTTTCTTATGCATTCTATTGGACACGAAAATATAGTCAATGGTGGAGCTTTGGCCATCACGCCTCCACGTTGGTTTAGGAGGAATATCACCTTGTGTACATCCATTTAACATTGTGAGGCCTCTTACTTCCATTTCATCATTCCATGTTTTCGCTAGCTTAGTTTTTAAAGCGGTCTGCGGTTTGAAGAAATCAATGTTTAGGTCCCCACAGACTATTATGCCAGATCCGCAGCCGGATTCTAATACATTGTCAAGTATTTTCGTGACTTGGTCGATAAACTCATAGGATCCAGTGCGCTGATGGTTCCAGTACAGATTAATAATATATATCACATCGTTCTTCTTGTCATCCGCCGCAGACTTACTTATCTCGGAGGCCTGGATGTACGGCGTCAGGTTAACAGATCTTACTAACCGGTAACCAGACGAACGATTTATCATCGTCAAAAGGCCGGCTATCGGCCGACCTTTGTCAGGCTTGATGGCGGGATTCAAAGCACATTCAAAGTCTGCCACTATCGGTGAATCACACATCCAGGTCTCTTGAAGACAAATCAAATGTAAATTGGTAGCCCAATTGTTGATCAACAGATGACTAAATCCGCGTGTGTTCCAAGAACTAAACGTGAGATCTTGTTGCGATTCGCTCTTTGAACATTAGCTGTATGCTTTCCTGTTCAAAGCATTCGCCATCCAGGTCCAATCTTCATTTAAGCTAGACCGCCGTGGAATGTTGGAACGTGCAAAACTTGTGGTCTCGGTTAGTTTCGCGTTATTTATTGTAATTTCGATTTTTCCCATTAACATGGATAAATCATGAGTTCCAGTTCTAAACTCTTGCGACTGGGATCCATATTGGTTGTTTTTATAATCCATTTCATTCTTTTCAAGTTGTGAGTTTTGTTTTGTCGATGAATGTACAGGCTTTCTCATGTCCCTCTCTGAACTGTGGCCATTATGGTCACACTGAGCGACATCCCCTTTGGGGTCTTTATTTTCCTCCTTAAGACTTCTTCTCTCGTAGTCAGTCATTATATAGGCATCGAAGCCTAATGAATGCAGTTCCTCATTTGCTTCAAGTATTACATTTGCAATTAAGGTTGAGTTTAAATGTAAAATCACTCTATCTGTTCGTAATTCATCTGGAAATTCGATTATTTTTATGTCTTTTGAGTCCAGCGACCGTAGTTGTGGAACATGGTGTAAAAGTCTTAAAACATTAGAGCGGTTTAAGATTAGATTTTCATATCCATGTAGACATTCCAACATTAATTTCATCAGGGCCACAGGGTCAGATGTTCTCGTACTAGGCCTCTGCTGTCTCATATTCGAATTTTGCCCGAGTAGTTCTGACAGCTGGGGGTCCACCTTCTGATGTTTCAACGGTTTAGATGAAGGCTTCGGTGCGAGAAACGCTTCCTTTCTTTCTTTCATTGGAGTCATATTTGCGGAGGTCAGCCTTAGCTCATTGGGGCTCGTTGGTTTTGCGTTGTTCCTCCTCATTTTTTCTTGGAGTGTGACAAACTCAGGGCTCATTGGATCTTCCTTGTCTTGTTTACTCTCGACGATGGGAAGTAGTTTCACGCACCTTCGTTCCTTAGCATCGCTAAGTGACTTGTCTGGTAAATCCTGGGGGTTTGTTTCCACCCTCACTTTCACTAAATCATTGTCTAGGTTGAGTGTCTCTGTGCTGACTACTATTCTTGGGTTGGCTAAAGGTTCCTCCGGGCTACAACCCGAACTCGCTTCATCTGGGGCATACTCCTCATAGACCGATAGTTCCATTAAATCGGCCTGTGTTATCTCCTCCTCATCGATTTGTAAGCTCGCATTCTTTTTTGTCGTTGCTTCCTCTACAACATGATACTCCCTCTCTTGATCCTTTGCCTTTATTGCCTCGTGATCAGGATACACCGACTTGCCTTCTTTAATTGCATCGGTTAATTTTAATCGTGAGGCAATTGCTTTATCCACTAAGTGGAACATATTTAAGTTTCGCAAGAACTTTCGTGCACCTTTTTGTTGCCTTCTTTTTGGAGCCGGCTTGTTCTTTTGTTTTTGTATAGATGACGTATTTTTCATTTTATCCCCTACAAGACCTCGACTCGCTTCTGTCTTCGAATTACCAAAAATCGGGAACAAGCCCGATTGCTTTAATGTCACATCCTGATCGCTTTGTGGGTCCACTACCAGATCTATTATATTTTGGGTCGAACCAGAGCAGGAGGCAATTTGAACTTCCCTCAATGCTGGATTCATCGCATTTTGTGAATGTTTAAACGCAGAATTGAATGAGAGTTCGAGGGGATTTATATCACTCTCCACGTTCCTGTTCTTTTTATTAGTGATAGATCTCAAGTCTTCCTCCAGCATTATCTGATCAACTTCTGTCCGGTCCCCATCATTCATTAAGACATTCGTAATAATCTGTGGTATTTCCGTGATCATCTTGCGATGTAGAGAGGCTTTGTGTGTAGACTCCAATTGCGGGTAGAGGGGGGCATTCAATGCCTGATTTAGAATATTTACTTTGCCGCTAGGGCTTACTGCTTTAGGGGTCAAACCTACATCTTTCTCTTGGTAGGCAGCTTCCAGCATCTCCCCATTATGGACCACGTGAGTTTTGCGAAATAACGACAAAGCTTCCCTTGCTACTTCAGCAAATAGCTTCTTGTCGATCCTGTCATTTTGTTTAGATACATTCATGTCTTGTATACCTGACAGCAACTGCTGGTTCGTCTCGTTTTGTTTAAGGCTTCCCGAGCCCTGCATTGCCTCTAATTGAACCAGTTTTGAGTGCGTCAATGCTAACAGGGTTGACATATCCTTTACATTGTCATTTAATGATTCATAAAGTTTTGTAAATGGTGTAAGCGAAATTGCCATAGCCGCAGTTAGAGTCGTTAAAAGATCATTTAGGGGGACATGACTACATGACACTCGTTTCATATTTTCATTTCTCTCGAATGGTTTTGCTAAGTTGATATTATAGCACCTCCTCTCTCTTCTTATTTTAGGAAAAGGGCGTTCCCCAATCGAAGAGTCTGAAGTTTCTTCCTCATCTGATGAGGCATCGAGATGCGAGTTTGACCTACTAGACTCACGTGATATTACCCGTTTTCTCTGTTCCTCGTGATCCTGTTTGGAGGCCCTGTTCTGAGAGATGGGCACATGGCTCTCCTACGTCTGTCTACACCTCTTAGGCGATACTACCTCTTGAGCCATATTGCTCTTCAGTCTGTCAGCTCCCCCAATACCAGGATTGAGTGCTGTATCATACATACTTAGCTTTGTAGGTGATACAGCAATTATAAATGCGATTCTTGGTGTCAAAAATGGTTGTTTATCACAGTTCCTGGTTTTATTTAAATTTATTAAGTTTTGCAACACGGAGGAAACCACTTCTAATGAGTTTCTTTTCTCACCAGGGGTATTATCATTTAACCCAGTCATGGTACTCTCACTGGGCGCTTTCTGCGCACAACCATCCTTCTGCAGTTCTATCGTTATTTCATCATTGTGTGGGCCGACTACAATGGCCTTGTTGTAATCCGGAGTGACAGGTGGGTCCAGGCGAGTAAGTAAAACGTTAGTATTTCTTGTAGAGTTTGCATTAGGTAAATCGAGCATCATTGTATAATTACTTACTTCCTTCATCTGCAACAAGTGTTCCCCGGGCGACTCTGCAGACATGATAACCGCGGCATGTTCGTCTTTTAAGAAAGTGCCTGTTCTAGTACACCCGCCCGCTTCCAGCCGCGTCAGGGTGCCGACCTCAACGCAGCTCGAACTGAGCGAATTGTCAGTCTCGCCGTACCTCCTCCGGACGGCCGCGTCATCACCGCGCGTCGGGCCCGCCCTCTCCTCAGACAGCGACGCATCGGGATCTCTCCGCGTCGGCTCCAATGCCATGACCTCTCCCAAACAGCCACAACCTTCTGTACTCGGTAAGTGGGACTCCGTCGCAGCTATATGTTCGGGTATTTCATCGTCATTTAATATTTTGTCACATTCGACCGAAGTGTTGGTCTTCGTCTCCACTGATAGAACAACCTCGGAGCTCTTGCCACTAACAATAGTGCGAGATGCTTCCGAGTTTGAATTAAGGACTACCACGTTGGACACTCCATTGATCGGGGGCTGCGACTCTAGCTCTTGACAAGTATTGTTAAACACGCCATCTGAGCCTTCTGTTGTTATGACCACGTTACCGGACGCATCTTGTTCGGTAGCCTCTGCTATATCAGTTACGGAGTTACATGACAAATAAAGACTTTGTTGTTTTTTCCTCGATCGTTTGGCATTCAGCTCCTGTGTCTCATCCGAGGATGCAGCCCTTTTTAAGTGGGCTCTTGTTCTCGGAATTGTGTATCTTTCGGTGAGATTTAACGGCTCCATTACTTATAGAGTCCTTGTTCGCCTGTCGCCGCACGCCAAACAGCAAACAGTAGGTACAACAGCCCTTTGCACTCAGGGCTTAGCGCCGCAAGGGTGAGAGAGGCGGCCTTAAGTGCCAAGTGGACTGGGTCAGGTGACACAGCCAGTCAGTCAATTGGTTAAAGGCACAGGCACACGCACCTCTCTTTGTTGTCTTCCTTCTCCTTCTCCTTCCTCCACGCCACAGCAAACAGTAGGTACAACAGCCCTTTGCACTCAGGGCTTAGCGCCGCAAGGGTGAGAGAGGCGGCCTTAAGTGCCAAGTGGACTGGGTCAGGTGACACAGCCAGTCAGTCAATTGGTTAAAGGCACAGGCACACGCACCTCTCTTTGTTGTCTTCCTTCTCCTTCTCCTTCCTCCACGCTACAGCAAACAGTAGGTACAACAGCCCTTTGCACTCAGGGGTTTTTCCAGCGCAATACCAAAGCCGAGAGGCACGTGACTGGAAACCGGTGAGTCTGCCCAGACAGTAGGGAGAACCTTGGCCGTGTTGATTTCACAAAAGAAGCTAAAAGAAAACTTGAATACATTAAAGGTCTGAGAAAAAGGGACAGAGAGAACTGTTGAAGAGGCATATATAAAGAAGCCATTACATTGAATGAAGAAAGAGTTGAACAAGCATTATCTAGAGCTAAATGAACATTGTAAAGAGGCAAACAAGCAATGCCAAGAGTCAAGCAAGCATTACCAAGAATCAAGCAAGCATTGCCAAGAGTCAAGCATTGTCTAGAGCTAAATTTTACATTGTCAATAGTCAAGTAAGCAATGCCAAGAGTTTACGTTTCCTAGCAGAAGAGTATACTGGGAAGCTTATGATGGCTTGTACAACATAGCAGTGAATAGGTTTCCTAGCAGGAGAGTGTACTGGGAAGCTTATGTTGATCTTTGCATGTAAGAGCTACTAAACAAGTGAATGGTGACAAAACAAGCAGTTCTAAAGCATCAAGAGGATATATTAAATAAGAATAAGTTAAGCATCACTGTGAAGCTGAAACCATGGCAAGGTGCCTATAAAGCAGACACAAGTAAGGTGTATCAGTTGCTTGACCTGTAATGGGTGGACCGTGTGGACCAACAACTGCGCTTAGACTGAGTACACTTAAATTGAAATCTGCCTCCCCGGCCGACCCTATTCCACTCTATATTCTTCATGATCTCTCTGGGAAACTGGTTCCCCTTTTCACTGAGGCACTTGAATACTCGTGCACTACCAGATTTATCCCTAAGCCACTTAAACATTCTGTGATCTCTCTGTTGCTAAAGAAACCCATTCTTGATCAGACAGTGGGTGAAAACTATCGCCCCATTTCTCTTCTTCCTGCTATGATGAAGCTGGTAGAATCTATTATCACCCTCAGCTTTCGGCCTATTTTGAGACCAATCTACAGGCTGGCTTTCGCTGCAAGGGATGGGCACTGAATCTGTGATGGTTTCACTTCATGACAATATTGCGATGTTATAGGACCGTGGAGAGACAAGTATTCTTATTTTGCTCTATCTCTCTGTTAGGCAGAATCACCTGCAGTACCCTTTGGAAACACTACAGGCAATTAGGACTACAAGTGTAAACACAATTTCACCTTTCGTACAAGCCTGTACTACACAGTAAAGTGGTAGCGATGGCTGAGCAGCCAGACTTATCTCAAGAGTTGAAGTGAGCAGTAGAACAAGTTACACAAAGGACCAACCAATACAGTGATTCAAGTTAACACTTGCTCAAGGTTTCTTGGTAAAAGAATATACATTTATTTACTCAGTCAGTTAAGAAACATTACACTTGCATAAGCAGCTCAATATCACACACTAATAAACCACAAAAATCCAACCGGTAAGTAATTGAACAAGATTAGCTCTCTTTTGAAGTGGGAGCAAAATGGCACTTCTAATACTTATTAAAGGGATAAAAAGACAAGGTTATAAGAATAGTTAGCCCAAATACATTCATAGGCAGGGCAAAGGGTTTCAGTTAAATGCAACCAGCAATTCTTCTTATAGGCCTGGGCCAAAGTCAATGGTTCATTGTCTTTGTATAGGATAGCACAGTTCTGGTAGATAACGGTTAAGTCTTTGCCAAGGAGTTTAGAAGAATTTGGCTAGGCGAAAAGTTTGACAAATGTTTAGGGAAGGACAAGCCTTCGAAGTTGAGGAAAGTTTCACGCACTTTCTCAATGGCCAAAAATAGTTCCGGACCGCGTTTGCACAGTACCTTGTTAATGAAGAAAGCTGTAGCTAAGGCAGTTGTCCCTGGTAGTTCGAGCAGATCTCGCTGTCCCTAAGCTTCAGTCATGGGGACAAGAAGGAGGGTGTCGGGAGGTTCCTGCACTTCCCAGGGATGAGGCCAAAAGCTGTAGCAAGACGTCGGTTTAAGGTGTGAGTGCCTTAAAGTCCATAAGCTGGTTTCCTTCCCTCAGGCTATCCAGTTTTCAAGAGCACTCTGATGAAAATTCGACCAGAAAAGGATGGTGTCCAGGTGGTTTACGAGTTGATTGTTCCCACCAAGCTCAAGGGAAGAAGTTAACCTTGAAGAGCTTCTCTGTCGATTGGAGCATGAGGCAATTCGAACCTGCAGCAGGGCTTCACCGGTCGTCCAGGAGTTGCAGCAGTCCTCTTCCTTCAGCTCGTCTTCGGTTCTTTCGTTCCAGTGGTAGACTCTAGTTTCCATGTCCCAGAGACCTGCTTTTAAACAGTTTTCCCCCATTCATTCAGCCTGGCTGTCACTCTCCCAGCAGGGTGGCTGTCCTTGCCGGACAGTCAGCCAGCCAATCACACCAGAGTGCATTCAGGTCTCCTAGGAGACTAAGCACAGGGAGTTTCGGGCACCACCCTCACATCCTGTCCATCCCAGACACTCAGGCACTAGTGGAGGGCTTCAGCAAAGGCCACGCACAAAGGGACCAAACCTGGTTTGGCGCACAGAAACAAACACAAGAAGGACTTTTCCTAAAAGAAATGGCGAAAAAAGATGACCAGAGTCTGTTTTTACAGATAGGTCTTGGGCGCCATATTGAAAAACATGGCTGACCCGATTTTTAGCTACCATTGTTAGCGGTCAGGAAAAATCATGGTAGTTGATCTAAACCACTGCCACCAGCCATTTAAAATAGGAAAAAGTAACATTTTACTGTTACATGAGTGTTTTGAGTTAGGGGAAGCTAGGCAACCCCTCCAGCACTCTATAGCAAGATAGTGTGTTCCTGGTCAGTAAATTTAAAGAGACTAGTAAAGTCAATTTAACTTTACATGCTCTGGGAGACAGTAGTCAGTCTCAGAGAAGGTATTTAAACCGTGGGGAGTCTGAAAGACAACCCTGTGCCATTGCACTGAAGGTGATGTGTGACACATAGAAAAGGATGATACCACTGGAGTTGTTTTAAAACTCCATAACCAAAGAACACAAAAGTAAAACACACACAAAATACATGGAAGAGTGGGAAAAAAGGCTCACACCCTTCCCAGCTAGAAAAATCAAATCCTAGAAATCCAGCAAAAGGTAAGGGAAATTAGCACATATTGAGAATTCTCCCTAACACTTTCCACGGCCTTTGACACTATTGACCATCAGAGACTCTTGCAGTGCCTCTCTGATGCTGGAATTTCAGGTGTCCCTTCGAAATGGTTCTCTTCCTTTCTCTCTGATTGCACACAAGTGGTGTCTCTCCCTCCTTTTACTTCCCCTTCTATGGCGATTGATTGCAGATTACGATAAGGCTCGGCTCTCTCTCGATCGCTTTTTAATCTGGTTGCATTGGCCAAACTCATTTCAAGTTTTGGTGTGCATTTTTTTACCTATGCCGACGATACCCAGATTCTCTTTCCTTAGGGGCATTCTAAATGCCACTAAGGAAAGTCCTCCCCAACTGCAGAGAACCTGCCAAAATTGTGACCGCTTTTATCATGGGGTCAATAGATTATTGCAATCAAATCTATCTTGGTCAGCCAGAGGCACCACTTCAGCACCTTCAGAATTTTCAGAATGCAGCAGCTAGGCTGCCCTCAACGCTCCCAGACTGTCCCTTTCCCATGATCTCCTTCAGCGCCTTCACTGGTTGCCTGTTAAAAGCCAGGTGAATTTTAGGATGTTATGTATTGTTCACAGCGCTATTTACTCTGCTGGAGCTGAATTTCTTCAATCTAAGCTCTCTCTTTACCAACCAAAGAGAGTTCTTCGCTCATCTAACCAGTTTCTGCTGTCTGTCTCCCGCTTCCAACGTGCTTGTGCGTGGGGCAGATCTTTCTCTGTGCTGGCTCCTTCCTTGAGGAATGCCCTCCCTTTTCACACACAGAGCATTCATGTCTTAGCCATCTTTCGTAAACAACTCAAAACATTTCTGTTTTAATGTCAGATGCCGCTTTATCCTCTCAGGACTTAGCGCCTTGATGCCCCCAGGTCTTTGTTGCGCTTTATAAATCCATATACAATACAATACAATACTCTCCTAAGGAAAAGCCAGTTCAGTCACCCACAAGCTTGTATTGGAATAAAAGAAAACATGTGTCAACTGAAATTAAGGAACTTTACGAAATTGGTGAAAGATAACCAAGGCAGAAGAGCTGGGAAGTATCCTAAAGAATTTTGTTGTTTTGGAAAGTTGAGAGACTTGAAAGCTTGGTGAAGGGAACCCCTTTTTGTAACGTGAACTATTTTGAACCTTGGGAAAGGGAGAGCAGAAGGACTATCTGAACTTTTATTTGAAAACTTTTCATTTTGAGGCTGACATCCCTACACATTGTTTACAATTAGAGGTGAGGGCAAGTATAGGTTTTGGACACAGACAGACATTTGCTTTGGACTTCCTGACACAGACTATTATTGGCTGTATTTAGGTAGGGAAATTCCTTCTTCGTATAAGGCAAGTTAGGCCTTTTTACAACCCTCTTTTTGAGTTAATACACATTTCTAGCCCAACCCTTATTCAGTTGTCTGTGCCTAGTTTATGATACCTTCACAGACTGTGACACTACACATCCTCAATGGCATCCACAAAATCACAGACAAAAGACAACACATCACTCCTCATACTACTCGACCTCTCCCTAGCCTACTGCACCATCGACCACACCATTCTCCAAAACATCCTATAGCGCAGGATAAAACTCCAAAGCACCATTTATGTCTAGTTCACCTCATTCCTCACTGAATGGGCAACCATTTTCTCTATGCCCCCCCTATCACTCCGACATCACCCTAGTCAAGGACAGGACATCCCAAGAATCCATCTTGTCTCAACTACTCTTCAATCTGTATGTATAATCACTTGGACAGAGCAGCAACCATAACATCCATTTCCACCAAAATGCAGACAAGACAAAAATATAATTCCAAATCTCATATCCCTCATAACTCAATGCCTTTAGAAGCTATCTTTTTTTTTTAAACTTAGTTTTATTGGAGTTTATATCAGACATGATACAACATATACATCCAAAGTTAACCATCATAACATAGAAACAAGTATTACAGTAAAATAGAGAACACGTTTAAGATACAGGGCCTCATTACGACCCAGGCGGTAAGTTACCGCCTGGGCCGTGACTTTACCACCATGGCGTAAACTACGTTTACGCCATGATGGTTGGCGGACTTACCGCCCTATTCCGACCTTGGCGGGGTGGTAAGTCCCCAATCCCCATTTACACTTCCCCATTCCCATTTTTGCCCCATAGGGCATAATGGGAGTGGGGAAGGCGTTAATTACGCCACCGTAAATTACGGTGGCGTAATTAACTCCATAAAAGCAGGTGTTAAGTCCGCCATGGCGCTAAGGGACCTCGTACTCAGGCGGTAAGGGTCGGCGCTGTTTACGCCGCCGTAAAACCCTTACCGCCTGAGTCGTAATGAGGCCCACAGTGTTACATTGCAGCAAAATTCTTGTATTCCATCCTATCAATAGGTAGCTCCTCTTTACAGCATCAACAAACATTGACTAATCTTCTCCCATTTTTCCCCTCCCTCCCCCCTCCCGCTACTCCGCAAGACTTTATACTCTGCCGTCGAGGGATGTATTGTCTAACAATTGGGACATTGGTTGATAGGTCTGTCAGGTCTTGGGGCCTACCTTGTTCGGGGGGGCATTATGATGTTTCGTTACCCATGGCACTGATCGTCCGTTAGGCGTTAGTGAGCTATTCCGGGGATGTATTTATTGACAAATTCCAACCATAAGATATCACATTGCGTGGCTTTCCCATGTATAGATGCTATGATTTTTCCATAGTACACATATTGGAGGCCACGTTAACCCATTCTTTTTCTGTGGGGGTAACTGGGGATTTCCATTTTGTGGTCAATAAAGCCCTTGCAGCTAGTAAGAGTGGTGCAGCTATGTCTGTGACCCTTCTCAATTCATCCTCGATTTTCTCGAGACCAAATAAGATCAGGTAGGGATCTGCTGTTCGCTGGATCCCATCTAGGTCCCTAATCCAACCTAGCACCTTGTTCCAGTAAATTTTGATGTGAGGGCAACCCCACCACATGTGCCAGTTATCCGCCGTGGACCCACATCCCTGCCAAAACATTGGACTAGACGACTGATACATCTAAGAGAGCCTGCACGGGTCATATTGCCACCTATTCAGCAGTTTAATCGTGTGCAACTTATACTGGCATGAGATCGAGGCTTTGGGTGCAATCCTACATATCTTATCCCATATCTCCGGGTCGATTTCCTCACTCGTGTCCCTTTCCCATTTTAGCCTAAGCGGTTCTGTTGAGCCCTTTCCAGCATCAATTAGTCTTTTATACAAAACAGATATCAACCCTTTTGTTTCTGTCCTGGAGTCGAGTATGAGTTCAAACGGGGTGAGTTCTCTGCTCAGCTTATCCTTTCATTCTGGTTTTGTCAGAACTCCCTTAATCTGCAAAAAGTGGAATGTCGACAGTGTACCTATTCCGAGTGCCTCTTCTAGTTCAGGAAGTGTGATGAAGGAGTCCTTCCTTAAGAGCTGTCCCACCCTCTCCAGACCTGCCTCATACCAAGCTTGAAACCTCTCCACATTAGGGATTTTGTCGTTAATGCCCGGTGACCAGAGGTGGCTTAATGGTGATGGCCATGTGGTAATTCTCCCCATATCTCCCCCCTCCCGCCATATGTCCCATATGGTTGCGAACATCGGGTGTGCCTTAGATTTCCTCAGTACTCTCCATCTAGGGGACCACAGCCATTCAGAGATTGCTGCTGGGGATAGATAATGATTGTCCATAGAGATCCACTGGGGCAATTTTTGGTTACGGAGATGGGGAATAAGGATTCGTAATTGAGCCGCCTCGTAATATTTTTGGATGGCTGGGAGGCCCACTATACCCTTGTTTGTCGGTAGTGTCAAGTTGGAGTAAGCAATCCTGGGCTTTTTCCCTTGCCATAGAAATTTCAGCATTGCCTTCTTGACTTCGGTGAAGAATTGGCGTGGCCTCTGAATGGGGAGCATTTGAAAGGGGTATAAGAAGCTCAGGAGACAGGTCATTTTTATCACGTTTAAACGCCCCAACCAGGATATGGTTAGGTTGTCCCATCTGGCGAGGTCTGCGTGAAATTTTTGGAGCAGCGCTGGGAAATTGGCTTCATATAAATCTTTCAGGGACCTTGTGACCTGTATTCCTAAGTACTTCATTTTTTCATATTCAATCATAAGGCCCAGGGACTGGTATTTTTCACTGTTTGCTTCCAATGAGCGCTGTAGGGGGAAAAGTGTGGACTTAGATTTATTGACCTTGAACCCGGATACTTGGCCGTATTCGTCCAGGAGGTACAGCGCTCTAGGAATGGATGTGGTGGGGCTCGTCACATGAAGAAGTAGGTCATCGGCATACAGCGCTACTTTAAATTCTTCTTCCCCAGACGCATGCCTGCTACTTCCTGTTGTAATTTTTGGGCCAAGGGCTCGACGGAGAGGGTGAAGAGGATGGCCGATAGGGGGCATCCCTGCCGGGTACCGCGTTTCAGCTTGAGCCATCTCGAGTACTCCCCGTTAACAGACACCGAGGCTTTTGGAGCGGTGTAAACTGCTTTTATCCCCTTTCTAAATTTCGGTCCTATTCACACGGCATGGAGGACTGCGGCAAGGAAACCCCATTCCACCCTGTCGAAGGCTTTTTCAGCGTCAACGGAGAGTAATGCGGGATCGTTGCACATGGTTTGGGAAGCCTCGATCAAATGTATAGTCTTTCTCATGGTGTCTGCGCCTTGTCGTCCAATTATGAACCCTACCTGGTCGGGGTGGCAAAGATGGGGCATGTGGACCTCTAACCTGGCTGCCAGGACTCGTGTGTAAATGTTTGCGACAAGATTGAGCAAGGATATGGGGCGGTATGATCCGCAACACGTGGGGTCTCTGCCTTCCTTGGGAATGACCGATATGAGTGCTCGGTTGAAGGAGTCCGGGACAGTCCCCGTGTCAAGGATATCGTTAAATAAGGTGGTCAGGAATGGAGTTAGGAGGGCATAAAATGTTTTGTCGAAGCCAGGAGTGAAACCATCTTCACCAGGGGACTTGCCCAGTGTAAGTCGTTTTATTGCCTCGTGTATTTCGTCCTCAGTTATGGGGGATTCTAGGTGGGCCGAGCCAGCGCTTGCAACTTTTGGGAGGGTAATGCTGGCGAAGTACTCGTCTATCTCCCGTGAGTGTGGGTCTACTTCTGAAGTGTATAGGGACTCATAGAAATTTGCAAACAGTTCTGGGATGGAGGGTGTGTATTGCGCTTGGTCAGGGGTTGGATCCATGATCTCTTTCACCTTACGTTCTGCCCGTTGGATCCTGAGTCTAGCCGCTAGCAGCTCATCTGCCTTATCTCCCTTCTCATAGAATTTCTGCTTCAATAAATGTAGTTTACGTGCTATCTGGCCATGTTCTAGGTTGCAGAGTTCTTCCCATTTTATCCTAGCCTCTTGGATCTTTTCGGGGTCTATGGTGTCCCCCACCCTAGCTTCTCTATCAAGTTGGCATATTTCACTCCGGAGCTTATTCTCGATAAGAGCTCTCTCCCTTTTCTTACGAGCCCCTTCCCGTATCAGGATCCCCCTCCATGTTGCCTTGGCCGCCTCCCACACACTCTGCTTCGAGACCTCCCCAGTATCGTTGGCTTTAAAGTATTCTTTGATCTCTGTTTCGAGTTCTTCTTTGAAAACAGGGTCTCTCCACAAGGCCTCGTTACATCTCCACTTCCCACCCTTAATTGGCAGATGTTCCCATTGTATATCAACTGTGACCATGTCATGGTCGGACCATGTTATTGGAAGTAATCCCTGAATGTGTGGTGGTGTCGTTCAGCTCTCGCGAAAGGAAGATGTAGTCTATTTGGGTAAAAATATTGTGTGGAGGTGAGTAAAATGTATACCCTCTTTCATCAGGATGCATCAACCTCCATGTATCTACCAGCGCATATACCTGCATCATGTTTACAAAGTCACTACGTTCCCCTCGCGCAGGAGGTTCAACTCCCGGGCGCCGTGCTTTCCGGTCCAGGTCGTGATCCGCCCACAAGTTGAAGTCTCCGCCTAGTATGAGGTGGCCGGTAGCCTCCAACATTATTTTGGGGACAGTTTTAGAGAGGAATCGGAGCTGTCCCACATTGGGGGAGTAGATTGTGGGAATCGTTACTTCCACCTTTCCAATGGTCCCCACAACTAGCAAAGCCCGCCCCTCTGCATCTGACCAGGTCTTGGAGACAAGAAAATCAAATCCCTTTCTGATAAGGATTCCCACTCCTCCTTTACGCAGTGCCCCCGAGCCCCAAAACTCTATGCCGAAACGTTTCCCCAGAATGGACCTCTCCTCCCCCTTCATATATTTTGTTTCCTGTAAGAGTAGGTTATCAATATTAGCTCTTCGAAATTCCTGTAGCACTAACGACCTCTTAGTTGGTGAGTTAAGGCCTTTGACATTAAGTGTCCCGACTTTCAAGGGGCCTCGTATGTTACCATCAGAGGTGGCTATCAGTATATAACAGTACAATATTCACAACAATGCATTGCCATACCTTGGGTTTAGAACCCTCAACCAATATTAGAGTTTGTCCCATCTCAGCAGTGAGCAAAAGTTCTATGACAGTTCCACCTTGTCTTGCATATCCCCCCCTCTCCTACCCACACACCCCCTCCCCTCATGTGTCGGCGTCCGAGCAAGTCCAGTTAGATTCACTGAACCAGTCCCGAACCACCAGTAGGGACCATCGTCGTGCGGTCCTTTAATTATCAATGAACACCACATAGGTCTGAGCCCCCCTCCCCAACCACCCATCAACCACAACTTACAACCATCGAGTATAACTTTTATGTTGGGCCGAAAATGGCCCGCGTCTCGAACGTACTCATATTGTCAACGTAGTCACCGGTACTCCAGTTCACTTGTCCCCCTCCGGCGAGCTGTTACCTCTCCGAAATGTTCTCAACCCTTTGACTCTCTGCCTCTTGGGTCCTTGGAGTTTCCATTCTCTCCCGTCGTTCCTCTGGTTATTTCCTTCTTCCCCTCGTTCGCGCGGATCAACAAGTTCGGCTATGCAGGCCTTTATTTCCCTCTCCGACCGTAGTCTGATTCTCGTGCCTTCGTGTTCAAAAGAGAGTGAGAAGGGGTATCCCCACCGGTATCTGGCATCCCGTTCCTTCAACCATTTTGTCAGGGGGCCACACATCCTTCTCAGCGCCAATGTCATGGCAGACAGGTCTTGATATATGGTGACTTGGGCACCGTTGAGGGTGATCACGCCTCCGTGCCTTGCCTTCTCGAGAATCTTTGCTTTGTCCTGGTATCTATGGAAGCGAGCGAGGACCGATCTCGGGCCTCCAGGTGGGCCACCTGCTCTGTGCATCCGTTCGGTTCTCAGTTCGTCAATCTCATCATCTGCCGCCAAGATTTTGATAATGTCAAGTGTTGCCTTAAGGGTCTCCTCAGTCTCCCCATCCTGCTCCGGGATCCCAAAAAAACGTAAATTGTTACGCCTCTCCCGGTTTTCTAAATCATCCATCTTTAGCCTGTATTCCTCTTCCCGCTGTTCTAGATCTGTAATTCTGTGTTCAAGTGTATTTCCATAGTATCTATGGAGGTTTGATTGTTTTCTACCCCCTCCAACCTGTCCTCAATCCTATCCATACGTTGGGTGATTTTATCAATCTTGCCGCCTATGTTGACCCCCATATTCTTTTTCTCCATCAGGAGGGCTGCTATATCCCCTTTCGTGGCCGCTGTCTCTCCATGTGCCGCGGATTCCGTTGCCATCGTGGGGGCGATGAGTGTGTGGGCAGAAGGAGCGTAAGCGTAACTGGCAAGCTTTATTTTGGCCTGCATATACGTAGGTGTTTCACCTCGATGTCCCGGGTTTGGGCAGGCGTGGAAGGAACGTGTGGGCCTCACCCTCAGACTGCTCTGTAGCCTCGCGCAGTTCTCAGCCATCCGCCAGTGGGGATGCGCTCGCCCAGTAGGGGGGACAATTTGGCGACACCCTCCAGCAGGTAATCTTCGGAATCTGCTGGATCCCCGGTGCAGGAGCGAGGCCGGAAGATGTCTCCCTGGTGTCAACTCCGAACGGTACCGGGAACCTGAGGAGGCACACGCCCCTGTTTCGGGGGCCCTACCCTCAGTCCGAAGGATCCGTGCCCTGTGCACTGGGAGGGGCAGATGATATGCGGTGTGCGGGGCTCCCAAGGCACGGGTTCCTCAAATCGTGGGGGCCCTGCTTGATCCCACGCGTCTTTCGTGCGTGCCAGGGCCCGGGTCCGTGATGCGCAGAACGTTCATCGTGGAGGACGACCACTACGTGAGCTCAGTTAGTTCCTGTGAGAGCCGTGGCCCCGCGTACAGGCTGCGGCACTCTGATGGACCGCGGTCGCGTGAGACAGCATGGGCTGCGCAGGGTTGGAGGTGCAGCTTACCTCTTGGCAGGGACTCCACCGTTTTCCAAAAGTCTGCGGGCCCAACGGCGCAGCTGGAGGGTCCACGCTGTGGGTCGAGCGCGGGGCACTGCACGGGAGCAGCTCTGTGGGTCGGAGGGGGGGCACGTTGGCCAGCGCCACCCAGGCTACGCGTCACTCTCCCGATGGGCCCGTTCACCGACCTGGCCCGTCCACTTCCAATTTCGCGCCGTCACCAGCGAAGAAATTCACTCAAAGTTTAATCGTGCTTCCCGGGACCGATTTCGATCGGGTTTTCTCCAGGGAGGTGCACGAGTATTCCAACACACAATCCTCTGCTCTTTTCACCGTGGGGGGGGGTCACGAGGTGGGGGCTCAGGTCACCTCGCAGACCTACGGGGACAGAGCTCACACTGAAGAGGACATCATCCGTGCGCCCCCTGGTGGCGATCTCAAAGCTATCTTTTTTTAATTACACAGTGTCCTAGTGTCCTCTCGATATAATTAAGCCTGACACACTCTCATAAACATATAAAAGTAGTACAAAATGTTATAGTCATAAACACATTAAAAATGACACTACAATAAGATAATTAGACAGACCTTTGATAACAATACAAATATATACTCTTAATAAATATACATTTGATAAAGTGTGTTACATATTGACGACTGATTTAGATTTAAAATACTGTTTGCACATCGGCCTGGGTCAATTTAGGAAATATTTGCATCCAAATATTGGCAAAAGCCAGACAAAGGCCTAACTGATTACCATACAAGCATCTTGTCCAAAACGAGTCAGTGACAATACAATCTTTGTAATGAACGAATTTGTAAAGAAAAATATAATTCTAGTGTCTTGTAGTACTGGGAAGAATAGAATCAAAAATGTTCTATCATCTCCAATCAATTTGGGGATTTACAGAGTCAACAAAGACACTCTGATCCAGGGCTTCGCTCTTCTCGGACCAATAACCTTCAGACTCTCAAGCAAGTTAAGTTGAAATGTTAAAAAAATAAGGCAAAGCGCTTCATTAGGGAAAAATATTATGTGTTACTCACTCACTCTAATTTGTTAAGAATAGTGCCATATCCAGCCAGATACAAATAATGGCCTTATAACCTACAATTATTTAGTATCAATTTCAATTCAGTTGCTTTTTTCTTCATCATTTGTATATTTCTCTCTATAGGCAAATCTATGGTGTAGGTAAATCAATGCATTTAAGGAATGATTTGTTCATCTCATGAAATGCTGACAGCTGTTTAATATTCACTTTTTCAATAGATGCTTTAAGAATCTGTTTTATATCTCGTTTATCTACCTGCATATTTTTAACATAGGGCGTAGATATAGAATTTGTGTGTTATATATTTTTATTGCCATTTTTAATTGCTTAACAAAACAAGAGCCAAGCCCTCAACATGGGAGGCTTCCACATTGTATACCCAGAAGAAAAATGAAATGCAGAAAGCTCATCTTGGAGTCTCGCTTACAGCCCTTTTAAAATGGGGGAGGAGGGCAAGAACATAAACAATATCAGTCCAGGGGGTTGGAACCTTCTTGGAACTTCTCTACACAAAGAAGAATGTAATCCCTAAAAGGAGAATTCTTCTGCGAAATCCTGCATATTGTAGTCTAATATGTCAGCTACACCCTACCCCACGATGTATTATTAACTTGGTGTCTTTACACCTATCACCTATGCCAGTCTCAGGGTGTCACTAATACAAAAAACTCAGTAACCCACCCTGATACAAATATTATTGCGTGAATACCCCATTACTACTCTGTTTTCCCTTAACCAAGAGATTCAACTAAGGCCTATTACACTACCCACTTAGGCAGTAATACAATCTGTGGGAGCCATCCTCCAACCCCTTCAAGACTCAACAGAAGTCTGGCCTCACTACCCTCCCGTCTCCTCACAGCCAGTCATGGGTACAATCTCCTGGTCACCAACCAGCTTATATTGATTGGGCAAACAAGGGAAGCTCTTCCCACCTCTAGTTTTAACACCTTCCAAGCCTCTACTTAAGCACTGTAGGCCAGCTCCAGGCAGATAGCATTGGGTTGGCTGTTGTTCACGTTACCAGGCCCTGCCACTCAGGTGCTCCGTCTACCTCCTCGCACCTTTCAAGCCTCTACTTAAGGACTGTAGGCCAGCTCTAGGCAGACAGCATTGAGTTGGCTGCTGGTCACGTGACCAAGCTCTGCCACTCAGTTGCTCCGTCCACCACCTATTTAATTAGTTCTCCTTGGCATCCTCATTGCAGGCATCCTCACCAAAGGACATGAGAAGACAAGGGTCTCACCTGTTAGGTTTAGGTTTATGATCGTTTATTTATAATGCGCTTAATTCCCAGAGGTTTCTAAGCACGGACCGTGGGATCGAACCTGCGTTGCTCTGTGTCGTCTTGCTTCTAAGGCAAGCACGTTGCCGCTGAGCTATCCTCCCAACACTTGATAGGTCAAAGGGCCTGACCCACTATCCTGCATTTCACTAACAAACTAATCGCTACTACTGCTACTCACCAAGAGACATCACTGTGTGTTTCCTCCCTCCAGAGCCCATCCCCACTCTCACCAGGGTTCAAAGGGCTAGGTTCCCCAGGCAGCCCCCGCAAGCTACCCTAACGAACCTCATCAAACCTCATCAAAATTGCCCTTGCCCCCATCCAAAACGCACAGACCACATGCACAAGCCCTTGCATGTTGATCAATGCTGGCTCAGCAGTCGCTCATGCCGCAGAGATTGCTGACCTCATCTCGTACAACAACCTTGATGCCCTGTTCATCACTGATGCATGGTTTACCCCATCCTCCCACATGTTTTCAACGTCCTCCTACCCCAGGGCTACTGCATTCAACATGCTGACCACCCAGGAAGGGCAGGAGGTGGAGTGGCAATCATCCACAGGAGCGATTGGCCTGCTCCATCATCCGTTACACTCAATGCGTCCTCAGCACCACCAATGCCTCTCTCATAGAAGGAACATTCCCTGACATCCTCAAGACTGGTCTCATATGACCTCTTTTGAAAAAACCAACCCTATATCCAGACGACCTGGCAAACTACAGGTCTATTACGAACCTTCTGTTTATTGGCAAAATCGTGGAAAAAGTAGTTGCTACACAACTACTCACCAGAATCAGACAACTCCACCTCCTAGACAGGGTTCCGCCCAAAGTGTAGCATCGAGACAGCCATGATCCAGGTGGTAGATGATGCTCCCCAAATCGTGGATAAGGGGCCACTCATGCCTCCTCATCCACCTTAACCTCTCATCTGCATTCAACACTGCCGACCACCACATCCTTTTCTCCCTCCTTGCTGAATGGATGGGATTCTCTGGCAAACAAAGTCCTGAATTAGTTTACCTCCTACCTCTCAGGCAGACACCAAGCTGTCCAGATTAACTGGTTGCATTCTAACGGACTCAGGTCTCTTGTGGAGTCCCCCAAAGCTCCATCCTCTCACCAATCCTTATTAACCTTTACATAGAGCCTCTGAGCACTCTCCTCAACGATCCCAATATAGCCATCCTCCAATACACAGGTGATACTCAGTTGTACATGATAGTAAATAGCGCACAGGACATCATTTGTCTCTGCAATTACCTAGCCATCATCCATTTCTGGATGGCGACTGCCTACCTCAAACTAAACACATTCAAGACTGAATTTGTCCTCATTGATCTGCCCACTACAAACAGCTTGTCCAACAATCGCTCAATGATATGTGCTCAGAAGTATTTGATCCACAACTCTGACTCAGTAAAATCCTTAGGCTTCACCACTGAAAGTAATCTGTACTTCTAGAAACACATTGCCAACAGGGCCCAAATAGACTGGCTCAGAATTTCTACCCTTTGAAAAATCGAAATCCGTCATCGTGGCGCAGGACTTCCAGACCATAGTGCAGGCCCCTGTGGTGTTGCACATCAATGGGGGAAAGGATCTACTGACAGGGCACCCATCTGCTCACTTAGCTCCCCTGAAAGCAGTCCACCACGCTGCAGCATGTCTCATTATGGGAGCACGGAAATTTCACCGAATTACACCCATCCTACGCAAACAACATTGATTGATTGATGGATAGTTTATTTGTATAGCACCTATACACATTATGTTTCAAAGCGCTTCAAGGCAAGGGAGGGAGCAAGGAAAAATACAGTGACATTCTTACAAGGCCTTGAGACATTAAGAATGAGAAAAATTACTATCGTACTAAGCCGGGCGACATTTCCGATAGTGCAAGAGCTATGACAAAGATAAGGAGGGGAGGGTTGGGGGGGTAGATGAGACAGACAAGCAACTATCGTACTAGGCCTGATAACATTTCTGGTAGAGTCGGAGAGTTGACAAGAGGTGAGGGGTGGGGGGAGGTGGGAGGAAGAGAGGAGCAAAACAGCGACTATTATACTAGGCCTGATGACGACATTTCAGGTAGTGCTGGAGGGGGAGGAACAAACAAGGAGGGAGGGGGAGGAAACAAACCAACTTCTATCGTACTAGGTCAGATGACATTTCAGATAGAGTAAGTGCGAAGAATATAGTAAGGGGAAGGGGAAAGGGGAGAGGGGAAAAAGATAGGGAGAGGAAGAGAAGACTGAAAAATGGGGATCGTGGTGAAAGTGAAGGAGAGGCAGGAGAAGGGGAGGGGGAGCGAATTACAAAAGGCAGGCAAACAAACAGGCGGACAGGCATCACAAGCATAAAGCGGGGGGTGGTCTGTGCAAATAGCACAACAAGTTTGCATAAAACACAGCCAGATTGGAAACTAAGTTAAATGCATAAAGCACAGCCAGATTTGAATAGCAGCCAGAATAAAAAGTTAGTAGTGGGTGCAAAAATGCAGCGCAATCAGAAGTGCAAACATGGTAGTCAAGCAGAGAAGGAAACTGAGAGTCCAAAGAGGGTAGAAGCATGTCCAGAAGGAGGGAATAAACCCATAGTTAAGGAGGTGTAGTATGGAAGTCCAGATTTCTTAGTAAGGTGATGTAGCAGCCAGGAAGTCCAAGTGCAGGGGTGTCAAGAAAAATCCTCAGGCAGCATTCTCGTAGCAGACAGGGAGCAGACAGTTGCCTCGTTGTGGGTCTTAGGTAGTAGTGGCCGCCTCCCGGTTGCTCTGATTGGCTTAAAAGCTAAGTGCAACCAATGGGACGGGGGAGCAGGGCCAGGCCAAGTCAGCAGGTCCAGAGGAGAAAGGTGAGGCCTTTTTGGAATGACAAAAAACCATGAGGCAGGGCTGAAAGATGCCCATAAACAAGTGGCAAAGGCAGTGAATATGAAAACACCTGTTCTTCTTACACCATGCCTCTCCAACAGTGGTTGAAGGAAGCACAGAAGGTGAAAGACCCCATAATCTGGACACCTGAAATGAGTGAATCATTAAAGGATTTAAAGAATTCACTCAGTAATGAACCTGTTTTTGTAACCCCAGATTATAGGAAACCATTTTTTCTTTTATCACATTCTAATGGTCAGGTGATGACAGTTGGGACACAAGACATTGGCTTAGTACAGTGATTCTTTAGACACAGTCATGCAGCAACATTTGCCATGTGAGCAAGCACTTTCAGCAGCAGCATTCACCTTCCAAAAATCGCCTATATGGGCTGCCCAGTCACACTCTGTGTGGAGCATGCAGTGTTTGCTATCCTGGAAAAATCTAAGTCGACTGTGAAGGCATCATGAAGTAAGACACAGACAACAGATTCAATTTTCTAATTAGGAGTTTTATTTTACTTAAATGTCAGAATGGACTAAGGCCTAACTTGCCCTATGTTAAGGTGGAATTTCCCCAGCTAAAGAAAACCCAGGATAGTCTGTGTCAGTGAGTTCAAATCAAAAGTCTGTCCGTGTCCAAAATCTATGCTTGCCCTCACACCTAAATATACACTGTGTAGGCATGTCAGCAGCAAAAAGAATTAGTGTTCAAAAGTAAAGTTCTGAGCTTCTTCCAGCTCTTGGCTTCTACTCAGCATCCCCTTCCCCAAGTTCATAACAGTTCCAAAAATGGTCTCGAGGTCCGCTTCCCCAAGAGTTCAGCACAGTCAATAAAGCCCCAGGGCTCCCTTCCCCAAGACTTCTGTTCTTTCCAATTTTCAAAGTAAAAATCAGTTCACCTCTTCCGGCTTTCAAAACAATATCAGTTCAACTTCTTGGTCAATCAGGCTCTTCAATAGTTCAGATAAGTTACTCTACTTCTGCAGTTACCATTTACTTTGATAATTGTTGCAACATACAAGCTTCTTTGCCTTCGCTTTTCTTGGCTCTTTCCAAGCAGGGGTCACTCAGTCTAGGCGCTACTGTCGGACCACACGGTCCACCCATTACAGGTCACGCAACTGATAACCCTAGGCACTCTGTTATGATTCTGTATTCTTTGTGCCTTTGCCAACACAAGTTTTCTCCCCTTAACCTGTAATTCCTTAGACTTTGTTATGTGTGGCTAATACTGGCTTTGCCTTCTTCTTGGCACTCTTTTGGTTTTGCCACAATGTGTTCCTCACACAATTCACTTTGTGGTGTTTACCTCTTTGCACCACCTTGCTTTTACTTCAATCTTAAATGTTCACAATTTGCTTTTCTCTTGCACTGTATTCAAATACGTCCATCATATTCGGTATTCAATAATGCTTGTTGCAACTTTCAAAAGTATTTCTAACACCTTGCAGCTTGTTCGGCTTTCAAACCTCAAACCCAAATGCACTTGCAATACCTTGTAGCTTGTTCGGTATTCAAAATCACTTGGTTTGCCCTCCCACAGCCCTTGGTATAGGTTTCAGTTTGCTCGGCATTATGACATGCTTGTTTGCAGCCCGTTGAGCACCCCGGTATAAGTGTTCCCCTTTCTACCCTCACCGGTATGCGGCTGCTCTGTTGGGCTTCTCGCTCTTGCTTCTCGGCTTCCACTTTCTCTGCCTTTTCCTCACGGGAGCTCCAGCGAGCAGCGCTTGCCTTTCTTTGCCACGTGTAGCTCTGATTTTACACTGCAAAAGCTCCAGAGAGCACCTCTCGCTCTGGTGGCAATCTGCGGCATTCAGGAGGCTTCGGTGTCCCATAGCTCCTGCTGTGGATACCTGGCAGAGAGGACAGCAGACCCTCTCACAGCTTGTTCTGGCACTGGTGTCTCCTTCGCATCTCCTGCTCAACCCAGCTTTCCTAAAGCCAGTTCCTCTCCAAACCGCTCCGCATCTACGAACGGCATCCTTCTATAGAGGCCACCTTTATCCCACTGCTGGGCGGTTGACCTTCTTATACACCTGGGACTTGTTAAGGATTTGCAGGTGTGAGTCCTTTACTTCAATTGCCTGCCAATGGGGAAGTCTATTAGCGGGATATGCCTGGCTATTACAATGGAACTCCTCCAAAGTCCTCATCTCAGTAGCAAAGTGGTATGAATGAATGGAAGTATGCACACATCCTAGTTGTTTCTTCTTCGTCCCGGTCCTAAAATGAAATGGCTGTGGGACTTTTTGGGCAGAAGACAGGGGCAAAGACTTAAAATAGCCTGGCAGGGGGAATATCAGATTCACTTTGGCAAGTGAGGGGGAGATGCCATGTGTCATCCAGAGACATCTTCCCCCTATTCCCCAAGTTCCCACCACACAGGTGATCCTCCCTCGTATATCCACCCCCAGGGGCAGTATTCAAAAGCGATGCCCTTTCCCTGGTCAACTGAGCAGATCCTTACCACACAACGAGCTTTGGGCTATGAGGTGATATATTCAAACCACTCAATTAACATAGTGAGGTGACACACTGGGAATCCAGCAATATTTCTTGCAGTACCACTGATTGTACTACATATAAGCACACATTAGATGACATATATCATATTAAGGAAGACCCCTAGAGGAAGGAGAGATACTGTTCATTAATTGGTCATCAACGATCGATCAGTTAAGTGCTACCGACACACAGGGGTGGCAGTGGTACAATATGAGAGGGAGTTTGAGGAATTATATACATAATTAGACTACCACACTATTCTGCACAAGCAGCTGAATATGTGGCAATAATAATAGCAATAGAAATGTCAAAATGATGTTGTGCAACCATTTATTCAGATTCAGCATATGTCACATCAACAATGCACAGAGGGTTGTCCAGATGGAAGAGGAGAGGGTATAAAGAATTCAGATAGCACATGCAAATTTACTTTCCAGATTAATAGAAGCGCTGCCCCTTCCTTCAGCATAGCAGTTGTAAAGTCACCAGCCCAAACCAAAGGTAAAGATTTAATATCTTAGGGCAATGATGTAGCAGATACAGCAGCAAAAGTAGCAGCATATTTACCACATGTTACTGAAAATGTTGCCACGTTTACAAACATCACACAACAGCAGGTACAAATCACTGAATGTTACTGTGTCCTAATGGTGGTGCAAATAATAGAGTTACAGGGACATGCCTCTCAGTAAGAGCAAACACTATGGACAAAGAGAGGGTGTTCTTTAGCACTGACAGATTTAATTTGGAGACAGAATATTTCTTTGAAGCCTGTTATGCCACAGGAGCTGCTTAAGATTGCTCTTGAATAATTGCATTACCCAGCACACACATCCAAAGAGTCCATTGCAGCTGACCTCCAAGAAGAGTGGTTTGCTCCAAATTTGCAGGACCATGTGGCAGAGTTAATTACCAATTGCGTTACATGCCAACATTATACAGCAGGTCACATATTGAAAAATGATTAAGGCAACATTGCCCCACCCTTCAGGGACTTTTCAACATCTCCACATCGGTTATGTCGATATGGTCAATCGATGCAATAATTTTTGCTATTTGATTGTTGTTGTGTGACCTTTCTCCCGTTGACTTGAAGTAGGTCCTTGTGCCCACTCAGATACCAAATCCGCAGTGAAATTCCTCATGCACAAGGTGTTCCCATGATGGGGTATTTGTGAGGTGTTGAGAAAGAAATCATGTCTTTATTGAGCATAAAACATTACATTGTGTTCAGCTTACCACCCACAGGCAAGCAGTATTGTGGAGCAGCTCACTGGCTTACTAAAAGAATGCCTTGTGAAGATGTGCAAAATACTTCACAAGAGCTGGGTGCATTGCTTTCCTTTAGCTTTGTTCGCTTTGAGGAACAAGCCCGGTTCCGACCATCATTTAACCCCACACAAAATAGTTATGGGCAGGAGGCTACAAACACTGCTTACACTTGTCCGCACAGCTTCTGATGCTCACAGCTCAGCAGGAGACAAAAAAGGAGGCACCCCGCTAAATATTGACAATATTGGACCAAAGAGTGGAATCAATCTGGAACATCACATAAACGAAAGGGAGAAAGGTCCAAAACAAGTTGACACTTAATGAAACACAAGTTTAGCGAAAATACAAATCAAGTTAAAAACAACAAATTTAAAAGCAGTGTCATGGCATTTATTGCAAAACAAATATATGACAGAATGGTTGCAATAGTACACAATACATTAAGTGCTAAATGGACTGAAGGAGTTGAAAGAAAAGGAAGAAACCATGTGCAGATAACCCGTGAAAGCCCCCCGAAGCAAAGGATGTTTAAGAAGGTGTGAAGGCCAGGAGGTGCAATAAAGACTAAGAAATAAGAAGGGGCAGGTGTCCGTGCCTAAAATCGACTTAATGAATAATAAGCCCAAAAGGAATGCTGACAGACAAATCCTCGCAGATGTACACCTTAGGCCACACAGACGTGTTGGCCTATAGCACCAACAGGTGCTTCAAACATAATACCAGTTGAATCATAGATGTCAGTGAATAAAAGAACGTAGGTAACACCAACTCGAATTTCAGCTAGCACACCCCCAGAAACATTTAGAGTGGCAAGCCTTCTTCAGGGCAAAAGACAAATATGTAGCCATACAAAGCATAGCTGGAAATAAATAACAAAGCAAAAGTGGTTACAAAAATTTAAAAGATTTGAATAAATGAAAAAAGTATGGATTGTTTAAGGTATATAAAAATATCTCTCATACCTAGCAATTTAGAAGAAATAAATCAGGAAAACAATGTATACATCCACAGGAACGGCACCTGCAGGCCACGGGCCCCACCTTGCGCTATGCGGCTGAATACAAGTGAAATGCAACCACTTGCTTTGCCGAAAGGAAATATTAGCACTGGTCAGTGCAATTGCCCACAGTTTAGATAGCAACATGAACAAGTGTATTTTAAATACATTATACAATGTTAGTATTGCTAGTCCGATTGAATTGACATGGGATTTGTGTAAGAAATGCAGTGTTGTAATAAACGTATTAGTTGTGTAAAGTATTTAAACATACTGTCATAAAAAGGAATAGAAATAGTTTGTATACAGTCACTAACCTGAGATGACTAATATGGAGCCTAAAGCAACCAATGTGAACGGCTGAGAGCATGCTGAGGAAAGAAGACTGGAGGTCAAAAGAGATAGATTACTGTAAGTGTAATAAATGAATAGAAGTGAAATAAAGCATGATTGCACCACATAGATCATATCCCGGAAGCGAGCACTCATCTAGAATTCTTGCAGCTCCAGTGTGCCATACAGATTGAAGGTGAATGGACTGGAAAACAGTCCCTCCACGCTGGTGGCACACGAAGTTCGTACTGATGCTATATGCAAAGCTCAGTATGTCGGGTAACTTGCAGATCATGTGATCCCACCAGATGTAAACAAAAAGTAACTGCTGAGAGCAGCGGCCATGTTAAAATGTAGTTATTCCTTTGTGTATGCGGAAAATTCATATATAGCCACAAAGGAAGCTAGGTTTGTAAGAACAGTGTTTACATCAAAACATGAATGCCTCCCAGTAGGCCAAAGGGGGAAAAGATTCATAAAATGAGGCACACTAAACGCATAAAAGGCTCTGGTTTAATAATACAAAGATAGTGTCAAAATCAGTTTGAGGCACAAGAATTCAAAGAAAAGCACACTAGGTGTTTAGGAGACGTAAAGAAATATAGGGACCGCAAATCATTAAAAAAGGGATGGCCACTGTATTGTCTCATTAAGGCCATCCAGGTGAGTCCTTAGATGAAAAATCCATTGCTGTTCTAACCTGAACAGTCTATGGGAAGTGCTGTACTGTTTGTGATCGGGTGTGATGCGATCTATTACCATCCACTTCAAGTCATCCTTATTGTGGCCCAGATCCGAAAACATTTTGACATGGGTTTCAAAAGATGATTGGGATAGGAAGAAGGAGGAGCTATTAGTTAATAAATTAACTAAAAACGGAGTGTAAATGTGCAAGTCCAACAACCTCAACGTGTGCGCAAGTACAAGTTAAGAACACTCTTCTAGTAAGGTCTGGTAATGATGCCGTGGTCTTGTGCTTTCCGTGGTGTGACATTGTATTGAGCATAGACATACTTTTGCCACACTTCAGGGAGTGTGTAGGCTGTTTGCTGCACGGAAATACAAACGTGTAGCAAAGTATTCCATTCATTATATTGCATTCGTTTCACCCCACTTATATTATTGTTAAATGCCTACAATTTTGCCATTTTAGTGTGCTAGGCTGCATTTTGAGCTAATGTCATTTAATTGAATTGTATTCTGTTGTTGGGCAGAAAGCACCAAGCAGCCAAGGTCAGGATGGAAAGGCATGCTAAACAGATTCCAGCTAATTGTTGTCAGGGAGGAAGTTCTAAGGGGCCTGAAATAAGACTTGAGACAGTAAGTGCCTTCCCAGACGATAGACGAATAACTACACAATGGTTGTGAAGGACACAGTGAGATACGCGAGAAGGCCCCTCACAGCAGCATTGTCAGAATGAAGAACTAGGTTGTGAGCACAGTACCCACACTGAAAGCAGGGCACTCGGTGCAGTGGTAAAAGTGCCTTGGTAAAAGGAATAAGTAGAAGAAATTAATTTCCAGCAGCAGGGACTCAGACATATTTCATCATGCAGCTGTTCATTGTGAGAAGATAATAAAGAGGTTGCTTCCAGAGTTGCCAACATGTATCGAGATGGGAGTCACAGAGTGAGCAGGTGCAAGGGGCTTAAAGCCAAGAGGCCCAATTCTGGGAAAGGGATTGTGGTGTTCTATGGGATGCAACAAGGTTTTGACCTTGCTATTCCCACTCATAACATGATTGGTCCATCTCGGGGGGATGCTTCAGCCTGAGCTGTCTCAGGTGTCAAAGGCCAATTAGGGTAGAGCTTTTTTTATCAATTGCACCATGAAAGCTGCCAATCAATTGAATGTATGCATTGTGTGCTGACTATAAAATGACGTCATGTTTGATGGGTGCTATTTTGATGGTCACGAGAAAGGGAAACTCCAATTATATTGTTTAAAGTATAGTGCTCTTTAGAGGCTTCATGACGAATAGCCAATAGAAATGTTAGAATTAGAATTAATGTTGCATTTGTTGAATATTTACATTTTGTGGTTTCTTGCTTTAAATATTGTAGCCCAGAGTGGGCATATTGAGATGGTCCACAGGTCAGTTCAATGGGGCTGTCTGATTTTCCCAGCTGTATTTTGCAAATAAATGTTTTTTCTTGCAATTTGTGTACTCTATTTTTGATGACTTTTGCTTTACTTTTGGTTTACATTTGGGGTACTTTACCTTTACAATCCACTTTTCGTTGCATTGTCCCAGAGTGGTGTACTTCAGCGGATTACGCCCTTTTCAGGTAAGTGAGTTCGGAGTTCAGCAAAAGTGCTCCCAAACCACTGCCATCTTGGTCAACCCCCAGCTATCTAATGCTAACAGTAGTACTAAGTGCCAACAAACCTGATTCTGTTCTCAGAAGAGGAATTGAAGTATCACATGGAAGTCAGAAGATAGCCCCCCCAAAAAGTGCCTTCTATGTTTTCCAGGGACCTAACCAGGACTGATGTCATAATGCCTACACCTGTTATAGATTAAATGATTTTTTGTTTGTATACTTGACTTTTGCATTACTTTTGGTTTACATTTGGGGTACTTTACCTTTACAATCCGCTTTTCGTTGCATTGTCCCAGAGTGGTGTACTTCAGCGGATTACGCCCTTTTCAAGTAAGTGAGTTCGGAGTTCAGCAAAGGTGCTCCCAAACCACTGCCATCTTGGTCAACCCCCAGCTATCTAATGCTAACAGTAGGACTAAGTCCCAACAAACCTGATTCTGTTCTCAGAAGAGGAATTGAAGTATCACATGGAAGTCAGAAGATAGCCCCCCCAAAAAGTGCCTTCTATGTTTTCCAGGGACCTAACCAGGACTGATGTCATAATGCCTACACCTGTTATAGATTAAATGATTTTTTGTTTGTATAATTGTATGGTCTGGATTAAAGAGAAACCACACAACTTCACGCCTGGGCCTCGACCATAGGCCCCAGTACGTTACCTTTTTTATGTGGATGCTTAGAATATCCAATTAAAGGGCCTACACAAATTTCGAGGTTTAAGTATTTTATTTCTGTTCTCACCTCCAATGGGAGGTCAGTCAGACGCCACATAAACTCATTGTTATATTGTATATTTATTTGGTTGAAAAATATCATGATTTTTACCTTAGAGGTATTCGAAGCTGTCGCTCCACCATCACCACCTGCAGGGCCAGCCACTTCCAAAACCCAACCCATCCAAATCGGAATACTATTCATCTGCCTCACGCACCCAACCCTCCCTCGGGTACAAACCTGACCTCATGCATTGGATCAAATAACTCGACATAGAAAACCCAAATATATGCCTCTCCACACCTATCTAATCCCTTTCCTTCACATGCCACATGGCTGTTGTCATGTCACCAAAACATGCAACTTACATTTACCCCTCCTCTGCAAGATAATACATATCCTTCCCTCTGAAAGCTTCTGCACTGCAATCCAAGCTCTATTTCTGTCTATGTTATATGGTGAAAACGCACTTCTCAAGTGACTCCCCAAACGCCTCCTGACCCTCTTTAAATCTTCCAGAACACAGCAACGAGACTCATCCTAAACCTGCCCAAACGCTCACACATCGCCCAAGCATTTGCACAGCTGCACCGGCTTCAAAGGACTCTCCCCTCAAACCACATCATACCTTCACAACAAACTGAAATCCATTACCCACACAAACACAAGACAAGCTAATCCAAATCTCTTACGCATTTGACTCTGCATACTAGAATGCACAGAAAAACAAGCCTTCACCCAGTGGGCACCCAGAGCCTGGAACACACTACCACTTCACATCCGCACTACACCCTCCATTAACTTTTTCTGAAAAAGCCAATAGCTCTTTTCACACACCCCTAATCCAGCCTAAACGCCTCCCCTGCTTTCACCTGTCAATCCTAATCTTCCTATCCTGTCCTGACACTGGTGTTTTACCTAGCAACTCTTTAACTTTTGAACCTTGTAAGGCGCGCTGAGATTTGCTAGGTAAGGCCAGCGCTGAACACAAATTTAAGTGAAATAGAATAAAGAAGAGCAAGTGGAGGCAGGCATCTCCAAAGCCACAAAATAGTTAAGTCCAAATACTTTTCATAGGACACAAGCTTGAGCTACTCCCCGTACTTCAGAGTACAATCTTTTTCAAAGATGCTCCAAAAATACACATGCTAGCTGTCGTTCATCTTTGCAGACAGCCACAACTATACCATTGTCATCAACAGAACCCATATAGTGTCACACAACAGACATCGATCGACAAATAGGCCAGACTCGGGAATCAAGTTAACAAAAGGTTTGATTAATAAACTAGCTTTTCTCAGCGTAACATACACCATTCTAGCATATCTTAAAGGTCAATAACGGTCGGTAATTCATAGGGTCACTTGTATCCACCTTCTTAAATGTCGGAATTGCCACTGATCGCTTCCAGGAAGGGGGCGTAGGTCCCTATGACTTATTAATGGTCATGAAAAGGTTAAATGTATAGGTAACTGCAAGGTGAGGCCCCCTGCACCACAGTGCTAACTCTAGAATTTGTCCATTTGTTTTTGTTTCTTGAGCGCACCGGCGCTGTGTGAGCTCCCTGCCTGCCCTTCCATGTTCTCTTCCCGAACTCGTATCCCGCCCTCTCCCCCGATTGGCTAACTGTATTTTCAACCCTAACTGGGACCTAATCCCTCGTTTTAGCCACCTCCAGCATGCTAATTTGGTCCCTGGCAACGCTGAGGTGAGGCCCCCTAACTCTTGAATTTATTAATTTGTTTTTGTTTCTTGAGAGCTATGGTGCTGTGAGCTCCCTGCCTGCCCTTCCGTGTTCTTTTCCATGCCTCGTGTCCCACCCCCACGACCCCAAATGGCTCATAGAATCCCATTAATAGCACAGCACTAGGGCAGCGCTCTGCCCATAGCAGCCCCAGCGGGTAAGGGCCCAAGGCAAAGGGCAGCTCCTAAAGGGAAGGCTTCAAACTGTGTCTGATGGTGTCAACAGGGGAAGCAGCCACCAACTAACATAAACCAAGACCTAAACTAACAGCTAACCCTCAATCCCTCAGTGACACATGTAACCAAACAGACCCACTGTGCCCCATCACCTAGCTCATTCACCGCCCTGAGCTCAAGGAAAAGGACCAACAGTGCCCTCAACTGATTCCCTGGGTGCAGTGTCAAACTCCAACCATTCCCTCTAACAACAGCTAACACTTCCCTGCTGCAACCGCAATCTACGAGGTGCTTGCAAAGGCATAATTATACCCACAAACCAGCAGTAGCAACTGGCTGCAGTACCCAGACACGCCAAACGAGGAACAGATTGCCGTCACCCAGCACCAACGGATAAGGTAGGCACAATGTTTGCACAAACTCACTGGTAATAATAACCACTTTAGCATTCACCCCACCATACAACACTATCACAGGAAAGAGGTACACCAACCACTCACATCCATCACAGTCACTAGGAAATCCACTGTGAACACAAACTATTTCCAAACTGATCGTATTGTAAAACCTAGGTCTCTCTCCCACTATTCAGGGTTCTCAAATCTAGGTGTGTTCTCCCATATCTGCCTATTGTATTGTGAAACGTGGGCCTCTCTCCCACTATATAGGATTCTCAAATCTAGGTGTGTTTTCCCATATCTGCCTATCACCATTGATTGGGTGGCCTCCCACAACCTCAATTTAACTAAAGCAGAAATCTTACCTTGTCCCTGGTCAGATCATTTTTGTATTTATTTCCAAACCTGCATCTCCCTGTATGCCAAGAAAAAAGTGGCCATTAAGGTCCCCACTCGGGTTAGAAGCTACAAGAATCTGACTAGGGAGAATCTCACACCTTGGCCCGGGTCCCTGAATGCCAAAATTCAGAACACGGAAAGTCTTGAGGGCATCACTTTGAGTCTAATGACGTCTCTCAAGTCTGTTGCAGACACCCTAGCCCCTCTTAAGGAAAAATGCTTGGTGAAGCGGAAAGGCAACTCCTGGTTTAACGATAACCTTTCAGAGCTTAAAGCAATAACAATTAAATCATTCTATGCCTGGAGACAAGCCCGGGACCAGCCTAGCCTGGACAGTTATAAAAAAGCAGCTCTCACTTACAAAGCAGCAATTACTCTGGCGAAAAAGAAATCTCTAGAACACAGAATATTAAATGCCACATCCAATAATAAAAAATTATACAAAATCCTAAAAGAACTTGCAACCCCTAAAGGCCCCAAATTGGTCCCCATTCTCAAGATTGAGACATGGTGTTCAAATATCCAGTGCTCCATGTTTATGAAAATTGAAAAAATCAAAGATACTATTGAAGAGAAAAAAGTGCTCTTGAATATAGAAGAATGTGGATCAAAGTCTCCTACTGCACCTATAAGGGGTGAAAAAGATCATGCCTTCAACTTCACTCCGGTTTCAGAATCGGATCTAGCAAAAATAATTTCCCAACTAAAAACCACTAGCTGCAAGGGAGACCCCTGCTCTGCCATAATCATAAAGGAATGCTCACTCTTGCTCATCACAGCACTCACCAAATTTGTTAACTCCTCTCTAGCCCAAAAGTGGGTTCCCCAAATTCTTAAAAACTTGTGGATCACTCCCTTATTAAAGAAACCTAACCTATGTCCACTGACACGTACTAAGTATAGACCAATTTCCAATACACCATTTTTAATGAACATTCTGGATAGAGTTGCATATAACCAGATTTCCCAACATCTCAATACAGCCAAAACCCTACATAAATTCCAATCTGGCTTTCGCCAAAATCATGGCACCGAGACGGCACTCCTAGCCCTTAAATCCCAACTGCTGAAAGCAATGGATGGCTGCCAATCGTCATTGCTTATGATTTTAGACCTTTCGGCAGTGTTTGACCTGGTGGATCATTCCATCCTATCCACCAGGTTAAGGGATATCGCGCATTTCTCAACCAAAGCCATACATTGGGTCTCATCATTCCTGTGCACAGACTGGCGAGAGTGGGTAATGAGTCAGCCGAACAGAACCTACGGCTTTGCTATATGGGGTCCCACAGGGAGTGTGCGTGTCACCACGTATTTATGGTCCCCTTCTTCCAGATGTTGGAACAAGAGGAGATCCTTTTCTCAAATTACACAGATGACACGTAGTGCGTTATCCCCATGACAGGATCCCATGAGGTTGATGAACTGTACCTCAATAAAGTTTATCTTGCTATACAGAGGTGGATGGTTACTAACGGACTGGCCCTGAACAGTGCAAAGACGGAGCTCCTGATTTTTGGCACTGACGCCAAATTGACAAAACTTGATTCGATGTACTCCAACTTCAACATAGATCAATGCAGCAAGGTCTTAAATAAAGTTAAGACTTTGGGTGACATACTTGACAAACACCTAACCATGAAGGCTCAAATCAGCAGCATAGCTTCTACTTCCTCCTACTATATCAAACTTCTGCATCATCTTTGCCCAGTAATTTCTGAAGAAAACTCTGAAACGTTAGCAAGAGCCATCATAGGGTCCAAGATAAACTACTGTTGTAGTCTCTTAGCTGGCATCACCCAATCCGATCTCCATCGCCTTCATATCTGCCTATTATACTGTAAAATTGATCGTATTGTGAAACCTAGACCTCTCTCCCACTATACGGGATTCTCAAATCTAGGTGTTTTCTCCCATATCTGCCTATTATACTGTGAAACCTATTGTATTGTGAAACCTAGACCTCTCTCCCACTATACAGATTTCTCAAATCTAGGTGTGTTCACCCATATCTGCCTATTATACTGTAAAACCGATTGTATTGTGAAACCTAGACCTCTCTCCCACTATACAGGATTCTCAAATCTAGGTGTGTTCTCCCATATCTGCCTATTATTCTGTAAAACCGATCGTATTGTAAAACCGAGGCCTCTCTCCCACTATACAGGATTCTCAAATCTAGGTGTGTTCTCCTATATCTGTCTGTTATACTGTGAAACCTATTGTATTGTGAAACCTAGACCTCTCTCCCACTATACAGGATTCTCAAATCTAGGTGTGTTCTCCCATATCTGCCGATTGTATTGTGAAACCTAGGCCTCTCTCCCACCATACAGGATTCTCAAATCTAGGTGTGTTCTCCCATAGCTGCCTATTATACTGTGAAACCAATAGTATTGTGAAACCTAGGCCTTTCTATCACTGTACAGGATTCTGAAATCTAGGTGTGTTCTCCCATATCTGCCAATACTGTGAAACCGATCCTATTGTGAAACCTAGGCCTCTCTCACACTATACAGGATTCTCAAATCTAGATGTGTTCTCCCATATCTGCCTATTATACTGTGAAACCTATTGTATTGGGAAACCTAGACCTCTCTCCCACTCTGCAGGATTCTCAAATCTAGGTGGGTTCACCCATATCTGCCTATTGTATTGTGGAACCTAGGCCTCTCTCCCACTATGCAGGATTCTCAAATCTAGGTGTGTTCTCCGATATCTGCCTATTATACTGTGAAACCTATGCCTCTCTCCCACTATACAGAATTCTCAAATCTAGGTGCGTTTCTCCAGTACCGCTAATTGTATTGTGAAACCTAGGCCTCTCTCAGACTATGCAGGATTCTCAAATCTAGGTGTGCCTCACCCTATCGACCTATAGTATTGTACAACTTAGGCCTTTATACCAATCTACAAAAATCCCACATCTAGGCGTGCTCTCCCTATCTGCCTATTTATCTTGAAACCTAGGCCTTCAACCACTAGACAGGAATACCAAGGTAGTTTTACCTCAGATTTCCGCCTATTGTATCATGAGACCTAACAACCGTCCCATTGGATAAGAACCTCGAGTCTAGGTGTGTTCCCCATCGCATGCCATCTGCCTAACCACAGGACCTCACCACCTTCCAGGAACACCCACCCAGACACATAAAGGCAATTACTTAGAGCTGTATCTTTTCCCCAGTTAAACGCTAACCCACAGTCTAACTCAAGAGCTATTTAGTCCTATGCTGTGTGCCCCCTGATTGAAAACCCTCCGTAAACCAGACCTTGCCCTGCTTAAACACATGGCCATCGGAAGGAAGAAATCCGGAACAATAATAAATCACCACCCGGCAAAACACTGTTGAAAACCCTGAGCTATATATCCCACACCCTAGAACAACCAAACCAGTAACCCCACATCATCTACAACTCAGCCTTATGCAGGCATTCCAGCCAATCTACAACAGCTAACCTCAAGAGCATCTTCACCGCAGATCACAAACAACCTACAAAGACACAAGCCACAGAGTACACCCCACCAACACAACAGAAGAGGACAAACCTCAAAGGCATTCAAACTGCACAAAGTCCTACAGGCAGGCTACAGCCTCTATAACCAAAGTCCGAGCTATCCCACAACCAAAGATGCTGAAGTTGCCCCGTCAAATAGCGGGACGCCGCCATAGAGAAACAGAAAATAGAACAAACCAACCGGATAAATGCCCGACTACTGGACATACGCAAAAAACACCACAGCTACCAAAACAAATACCACAACAAGAGATAAATCCCTATCTCTAACACTGTATCTCGCAACCACCTTACCACCTTGACAACTCTACAGTGCTAATACATCCAGGCATGACGGGAACCGACCGGAACCCTGCCAGAAGAGAAGAGATGGCCTAAGAAGGGGAAGGAATGAAACCAACGCCCTCACCCCTTACATCACAAAAACACAAGGGCACCGCAAGCAACCACAGCAAAACATAGTGGACGAAGAAGCAGAAGAATTTATTTATTTAGAATTTATTTAGGCGACAACTACAACATCACCTTGCATAACTGCATCCCTAACAACTTCGAGTGTTCACAATTAAACAGGAAAAGAAAAGAGGAGGAGGACTGGCAATAGCATACAAGGAACACCTCAAAATTCAAACTAATGAACCACTAAACATCAAAAACTGCAAATCCATGATCCTTCACCTGAAAGCAAATCCCAAAACAAACCATAAATTCGTCCTGGTATACAGACCACCAACATACGATGCAAGCTTCACTGACTTATTCTCTGAAGCCATCACCGACCTAGCCATCGAGCAGGAACACCTGGTAATCCTCTGAGACTTTAACATCTGGTTAGACGAAAAATCTGCTGACTCACAGAAATCACTAACCAAACAACTGAAGACAATGAAACTACATCAGCTAGTCAAAGAAGCAACCCACACTGTAGGACATACGCTGAACGCAATCTCCGCCAACAAAATTCTCATCACCACAATGCCACCACTACAGATCCTCTGGAGCGACCACCTCATCATTTCATTCATGATCACACTCCCCACGACAACAGCAAAAAAAACAGGCACACTCCCAACTATCATGAAAAGGAACTGGAGAGCCATCAGAGCTAGCAACCTAGAAGAGCAATTAGAAATCAACAAACCACTGACAACAACCCTGGATGAAGCGGACATCGAATTAAAAACAGAATTACTTCATAAATGGATTGTTGGAACGATAGACAGGATCTCAAAGGAAAATCCTTTCACACCATCATGAAAAAGAGCGACAGCAAAATGGTTTACCCCGCTACTCTGCGCCATGAAAAGGAAAAACAGGAAACTTGAATTAGAATGGAGGGAAAAAACGATCAGGTGAAGAAACTACAAATCCAGTGACAAATCCACTCTTACTAGAAGGAAATATATAAGGCCAAAAAGAAATACCACAACAACAGAATCACCAGAACCACCACCAACACCCAAAAGGCAGTGTTTAAAATCATACACAAAATAAGAAATCCTCCTGGCTGCAACAACACTCCGATACATTCACTGAAGCTATTCAATGACCTCGCAGGCCACTTCCAAGACAAAATCACCATCATTCAACAAATTATACAAAGCCGACCAATTGACTACAACATGCGACCCACCCAGCCATCAGTGGATCACCAGAACAAACTCTGAAGCTTCCCCCCATTATCAGCAGAGACATTTGTCAAGCTGGTAAGTAACAGCAACCAAGCAGGGTCCCCCATGGATCCATGCCCCCAGACATACACAAATCAATCCTCACACAAGGAACGGCCATGGAATACTACAGAAACCTTTTCGACCAATCACTTTTAACAGGGAAAGTACTGCAATCATTCAAAGCAGCAAACATCAAGACACTACTCATGGACACTGCAGGAAATGTGGAAGACCTCTTCAACTACAGACCCATTTCCAACAACCCCTACCCAGCTAAACTTCTAGAGACATACGTCTACAGAATAACACAATAATTCATAAAGGAGCACCAACTGTTGGACCAAGCACAAGTAGGCTTCAGACTGATGAGGGGAATGGAAACGGCATTGCTCTCAATCTGGGATGATCTAAAGACTAACACAGAATCAGACAAAAGCACAGCTCTAATCCTTCTGGACCTCTCCTGCAGCATTTGACACAGTCAACCATGAAATCCTCATCGGGAGACTAGAAGAAATAGGAATCACTGACACGGCCCTACTATGGATTAAATCCGTCCTAACAAATAGAACAGAAACCGTCTGGATCAAACCATTCAAATCAACTACAAGAGAATCCAACTGCAGAGTACCACAAGGATGATCCTTCTCCCCATTGCTCTTCAATATATACCTGATGCCACTAATCAAACTCATCAGAAAATACGGCCTCACATTCTACAACTATGCAGATGACACTCAGATCATCTACAAAATACAAGATACACAGAAAGAAAACAAAACGCTGAACAACTGCCTACAAGAGCTCTACAGCTCGATGAACACAAATAGCCTCAAACTGAACCAAGGCAAAACTGAAATAATGATCAGAGCTAAAAGCGAGGAAAACAACCACTACATCCCATGGCCAACAGAACTGGATACAGCACTGACTCCATCAACAATAGTAAAAGGCCTGGGAGTCTTGATGGACAACAAACTAATACTTAAACCACAAGTAAACGCCATAATCAAGAAGTGTTTCTTACTGCTACATGCAGTAAAAAGGATCCTACCATTCCTCTCTTTCACCCACAAAACACTCACCATCATCACACTCATCACGTCCAGAGTAGACTATGTCAACAGCCTATACCTTGGAATGCCAGAATGATTGTTAAAAAAACTTCAGCGCATCCAGAACTCTGCGGCAAGACTCCTGCTCAGACTACCACAAAGAGAACACATTACCCCAGTGCTGAAAATGCTACACTGGCTGCCAATATAAGAGAGAATAAAGTTCAAAACGATGTGCATAATGCACAGGTAGTACACTTCCAGGGAGCAGAGTTCCTAAAAAAAATAAAATAACCATCTACCACCCGACAAGATTACTCAGATCAAACAACGACATTCGCCCAGTTCCAAAAGCTTACAACAAAAGAAAACTCGGAGGATCATCTTTCACTCACCTGGGAACCTCAACCTAAAATAACCTACCAAAAAACATACGCAACACAAGGGGTCATTTGGAGTTATAAAATATGATATGATATGGCATTTATAATGCGCCTATACACAAGTGTCTCCAGGCGTGAAAGTGTTTCAAGTTCAGAAACCTACTCAAAACCTGGCTCTTTGCTCCAGATTCAGGACGAATCAACTAGGATGAAACGACCAATATGAAATCGTGAATACCTTGATAGGAAACTATAATCCCTAAGCTTCCCCTCCATTATAAAATCGGGGGTGGATGCTCACCGCCCACCCAGGCCCACACACCACCAAACCTAAAGGGTACTTCGATAGATGGGGACAACCAACAAAATGGACAATAAGGGACAAGTCCTGTGACCAAAACTAGACCCGCCGCAGGGGAGGGAAAGTAGCGAAAATGAACTAAATGCACAAGCCACTAGAGCCACACAAAGAGAGTTCCGACTACGCAGCATGCCTGTCAGCTAGAGGGTAAAGTCAGAGTACCAAACACATAGGATAGCCGTGGAGGTATTGCGCAGAAACGCGAAGACAAAGTGGTAAGAAATCAACAAATACTTGAAAACCATTATAACCATACCTTAAAATATTTCAACTTTCTACATACTTAAAATACAGACATTCAAACAACCACCTCTCTGCATAGCAATCTGCATACCGTTCACCACATTGCAACAACAAACTAACAACATAACCCACGACAACAGCACATGGGATTTCTGGCACCAATCGAAAAGTGCACTTAAGCTCAGTGAATGGTGCAAACTGCACTGAAGCGGCCAACAGGACATCACAATCTCTCACTTTCCTACTCCCACTACTCCTTACTAACCTCCCCTCCCATCCTCTTGACAGCCTCCTTTTCAGTTCTGCCAGAGCGTCTTGGGACTACAGCAGTGGTGACGGTACGCAAAATAAATACCTTTAACATTAACATCAACATTAATTTGAAAGGCAGATTGTATCCGATGGAATGAGAGGTATGTGCGGTACAAAAAGAATATCTAAGTTCCATCGATTACATGGGCCTCTATGATGTGTAGGTGCGTAATTGTCAATCTTGTTCCACTGCAGAGTCCCTATGTGGGCATTAAATTGCATAGTAGCATAATTACAGCACATACTTTCAGTTTTAGCTTGTGAGGAGGTATTCGTCCTACAGTGTTTCGCTCTTCAGAGACTCAAAGGTTGAGCCAGTAATTAACTGTTCACTGCTGTGCCCTGTGTGAAGAGAAGTGGGGGTGGGAAGAAGTAACCTGAAATTATTCCAAATGTTCGCGATAGTAGAAGGTGAAAGTGGCCGCTTAGAACCATGCTCATTCTGTTTGTTAAAATGATAGCTGTTGCTTAATTGGAAGGGCACACAGAGGTGCACTTTGCCATTTGGTCAGCAGAGGGCAACCTAACACTGATAAATTGCATCAGCTGAGTACAGAAACATACCTAAGCATTTTATACATATCGATGTGCAAAGGTTTGGCCAAAATAAAGAAATAGTGTCTGAATTAAATGAAAGGTTGTCAGGACGGTTCTTCTCCTCTCCTCAGTGGTGTAGTGCTCCAGGAAAATGTATCCAAATGAAAGTGTCTCTCTTGAAAGTAAAGTGTTCTGAAAAGTTATGCTAGTGATCAGTAAGTCTGGGGCCATTTGTTCCCTGGCAAATCCACACCGTAAATCATGAGGTCACAGTTCTGGGTTTTAAGATGTTCCTTCATAATATTTCTCACAGTTCTCAAACTCCTTTACTTGTTTCTCAGTCCCAGGTTTCAGCTCTTTCCGTGGAGCTAGTTAACATATTCTGCAAGTGGGGCCATGAGTGACAGGCTGTCCAAAATGGACTTGAGCCAGAGAGAGACAGGAGGCTCGCCTAAACTCGAGATGGGCTTTACACTACATCCCTTGCTTCCTGCCTCTTGGTCAGGGTTCGGCTCCTCAAGCTCCTGCTCCAATCTATCTCTCCTCCCCAGTCTCTCACCTCAAGTCATTCCTACTACAAATATTTGTCTTCTTGGTTTTACCCTTTTTATCTTATGTTCCACGACCTCTGCCTTAACAATTTGCTGCTCCATGCTTTTCTCTAATAGCCCCTCTCTTAGTTCTATAAAAGTCCTCTCCCTCAACTCCTCAGTTTCTCCTACTACCTCCTCCTTCAACTCCTTAAGGATACCCATTGTTCCCCCTTCACTTCTTTCTGTCACCTCCATTTCCACCTTCCCAAGGTTTCTCCAACCTTTCACTTCCTTCAATACCACCTCCACCAGCTTTGCTTCACTTTTCTCTACCTTGGGTTCTTTCTTTATCCATCATCAATAGTTTCTTGTAATAGCTGATTATTACCCTCTGGATCTGCACAAATGTCTGCCCCTCTATCACACCACTTAAGATAGACTAAATCTCTCCCATTTTTTGGAACTTTCATCATGGCCACATCTTTTTTCCACTTGTCCCCTACTTCTGGACCTTCTTTTACCCAGCCTCCTGGGTCTTCCTTCTCCCCACCCACTGGGTTTCGCAACTCTCCTCATTTTGGGTCTGTTTTACCCAAAAACTCCATGGCTCAGCCCAATCCAAAGTCTCTACATCTATTGTTGTTCTGCCTCAATCTGTTTGGCTCTACCTAGTGGTGACACCCAATTTCTGGGTTCCACTTTATTCACCGTGGTTAGTGCTAAAATTGTATGCCATTGATGTTCTTCCTCAATCATGTGGCAGCCCCTACCATGATCCTGTGGTCAAATGCATCCCGAACTCCAGCCTCCGACCAACTGAAAGAATCTATGTCCCTGCTGGTTCCACCTCAGTCTATTCTAATCTAACTAGCAGTGGTACCCAATTCCTTATTCCTTTTTCATCCATGTTAACTCTGACCTGGTACTCATTGAATGTTCGGCCACAGTCGATTGACTATACCTACCAATGAAGCCACTTCTGTTTTCTGGACTCTCCCAGCCACTTCTGTTTTCTGTACTCTCCCATTTCATTCTGGAATCTCCCAGTACATAATGCCTCCCCTTTGTCTGCCCTCTTGCCCAGTTTCCTATCTGAGGATAGAGAGGTGCTAGAACATGTGCCTCAACATGGCATCCTCCCTTGCTGTGTTGTCCAGCTCTCCCTACTTACAGATGTTCTGCAATACTGGCAGTATGTGCCTGCCTGCCTCATCATTCTGTCTTTCATTGCCTGCCCATGTAGCACCACACCCTCAACTCCATCAACAGAATGCCACGTTGCTAGTGGTAGTAAAGCCGTAGTCGTGCTCATCAATGATGCCAATAGGTCAGACTGTACATGGGCCAGGCACTTGGGGTCGGGAAGGAGTTTGAATTGGAGAGAGTCAGGGGGCTTCAGGGTTAATTCTTGCATGCCCTTGTCATGGCCATCACTGCTCAAGGAGGTTACTACTTTAATAGGGCCCATAGCATGTGCATCCTTGTTCCATGTGCCATAGTTCTTGCTCATTGAGGAGGTGGTCATGATGCTCTTCCTTACGTCACCCCGATACACTGTCTTTTAGTAGAGGTTCCAGATTGCACTGCATGCCTCTCCCTGACTGTCTCACTCTCCAGCATGCTGAAGTACTGCCACTGGTGATCAGGATGGCAGGGATGTAATGGGTGGGGATGACGTCTGACATACCCTCTGCCACTTGAGGGAAATTCAAGCTTGCAGTGCCCCCTTCTTTTGAGCAAGCAAAATTGTAGTGGCCCACTCTCCCCTTCCTTACCAGGCAAATGTACAATGGCTTCAGTCTCCTCCGCCTGAGCCATCTACTGGGGGACCATCTCTCTCTCTCTATCCCCACTGCTCTTCAGTCTCTTGCAGCATCATCACTTCCTCCTACTCTATCCTTCCCTTCCTCGAGATGTACCTCTTTGGCGACCACTCCCTTCTGCTACTACTGGAGTACCATCACGTCTGTCAAGGATTAAATAGTATTTAATAGTAGTGTGTATGCTGCAGGAACTCTAATGATGGCCCTGTGACTAACCCAACAACCTCTCCCTGATTGCTGGTACTGGTACCCAGCCCCTCAGATATTGTTGCCTATACCACTGCCACAGTCATCTCCACCACAGATCACTTTCACTGCCCCCTCAGCCTCTGCCTCACTCTCTTTACACTCCATCCCCCTACTGACTCCTCTGAGACAGAGGTTAAGAAGTAGATCAACACCTCGTCTTCTTCACCGGCCTAGGGTGTTGAAATGCAATGAAAACACTGTGCCAATAGCAAACAAATGGATTCATGCAAGATTTAAGCAAAGGGAAAGGGTTGTTGAAAAACACAAACAGTAAGGAGAAGAAAGGTGACATGGCACAGGAAGACTTATCGGGTTTACCCAAAACAGACACAGTAAAGCAAAGATGTTAGCTTTCTTACATACATTTTTTGGTGTAAAGGAAGGGAAAAAGGATATAGGACAAGTAGGGAGTAGGGATCGATATTTTAACGACACATTGAGATTGCTGTGTTTTGTTATGTGATTGTTATGTGATATCTTTTGTGTCCTAATTGTATGAATTGTGTTTGATGCTTCCAAAATTGTTTTTTCTATTGTTAGAAGTTGCACTGTGTCATGTGAGGGTTGTTTTTATGCTTTAATATTGGTTGAAATACTTTGAATAAATATTATTTTTGTAAGTTAATTTAAGCACGCAGTCCATTCTATCAGGACTTGTAGTGACGGAAGATCCAATAGAGGTTCCTAATCGTGGTGGGAGGGTGCGAGTGGAGAAAAAGAATCATCTTACTCTTTAATTTATTATTAAAGATATATATAATATTTTATATATATATATATATATATATAGGACAAGTACAACAGGCATAAAACTGGGATCAAGAACCACCAAGAAAAGGCAAACACAACTAACAAACTCCTTCAAAACTGTCTTAAACCTGCCATAAGCATACCAAAACTGCTCCAACACAGCACCATATTGTGAGCGCACTCTGCCAAGAACTACAGGCAGCCCAAGTCTCCTGGATTTAAGGGAGTCTCTGCTTGATAAACATTGTATTTGGCACGGAGGGTGACTGCAAATCTACATCAACATGATATGATTACAGGAAATGCTCCTAGATATATCGCATCAAACCAGTAAGGAATTATAGAAAGCCAAAGACTCCTGAAATCCCAGGAGCCTTCATGATGCTGAATTTACAGTAAACGCGTGTGAAATGGAAATACATGTTTGAAATATCTCTGAAGATCTTTACTATTGTCTTTGGGAAGAGTTTCAAGTAATATTCACATTGTAAAACATCCCCCAGAAGGCGTTTGTACACTGCAATACGTGTGTGTTAAAGGAAAGGTCACAATGGGAGGGAATGCAAGCAGTGACATGAGCAGCTTCAATGACTAAGATGGGAAGGAATTACAGACATAATGTACATGTATACAGCTAACGTGTGGGGGCTGTTTTGGACTTAATTCAAGATTCATAAATGTATACATTACATACTGAGAAGTATACATCATACATTGCGATGCGTGCATTAGATACTGAAACATACACACTGTACATTGAGATACACACATTCTATGCTGAGAGGTATATACTCTATATTAAGAAACATGGATCATATGTCGAAATAGAAACACTGCATGCTGAGATATGTTCATTATATACTGAGAGGTATATACGGTATAGTGAAATTCATATATGATATATTTACGTGTGCATGCATATGCACTGCACACTGTGGTACATTCATTGTATACTGAGATGTATGATCAGTATTCTGAGATTAATACATTATATACTGAAATATATACACTGCATACTGCAATACATACATCATCTACTAAGATATATAGAGATAATACTGAGATGCATACATTGTATATTGAAACATATAGACTGTACACTGAGATATATTCATTGCACATTGAGTTGCTTAAACTGTATATTGAGCTACATATATTACATATTGAAATGTATACACTGTATTCTGAGATATATACAATATATACTGAGATGTGTACACAGTGTATTGAAATGCATCCACTTTATATTGAAATGCATATAGTGCAGAATGAAATGCATACATTACATAGTAACCTACGTATATTATATAGTAAGATGTGCATGCTAGATTCTAATAACTCATATGCACAACATGCTGAAATGCATACAGATTATCATGGGAAATTGCTTATACTATATGCTAAGAGACATACATGTTATATTGTAATGCATCTACAACATAATGAAAAAGACATACTGTAAACTGAAACTTCTTGTACACTCCATGTCAAAACCTATATATTGATTATTAAAATGTGTATGCTATTTTCTGAAATGTATATACTACATGTTGAAACCGATGCATGATATATTGAGAATCATTATACACTGTAGTGAGAAGCTTGTATTTAGCATGTTGTAACTACTTACAGTTGAACTATTTTTCTTCTACACACACTACTGAAAATGTCACATGGTTTACCGTCATGCCACTGGTGGAGGTGTCTTGTTCTTCTCTTGCTAGTTTCCCTTTCCACAAGTTGTTCGGGGGAGTAGCTGGGTCTTCAGAGACTAGAGGCTCTTGCAAAGATATTTCATGTCTGGCAGTTTCTTGAAAATCTGACTCCTAGCCAACTAGCCTGGGCTGCTTTATTTATTTCTATTTCTATTTCTATTTATTTATTAAGCACCAAAAACCTCTAGACGCTACATAAAGACAAAAACAGCGACCAGCAAGACAAAGACCTGATCCGGAAGAGAACAGAAAGAGGGGAGACTCACCTAGAAGAATAATCGAGTTTTCAGGCCTTTCCTAAAGACAAGATGATTTTTATTGTCTGGAAACTTGTTCCATGCTTGAGCCTACAAAACCAGAAAGGAACGTCCATTACCATGCTTCTCTTGAAGCGACGAGTAATTAAGCCATGTACATCCGAGGACCGCAAGTGGCAGACCGGTTTATAGACAACCAGTTTCTCCCTCAAATAAGATGCTGCATTTCTGAACAGGTATTTGTGACCCAGCGTAAGTATCTTAAACTGAACCCTGGTGGCCACAGGGAGCCAGTGGAGTTCCCTGCGAGCCTCTGAAACCGGTTTTCTTTGAGCAATATTACAGACAACTTGCACTGCATCGCTTTGGATCTTTTGTAACTTGCCCAGACATTCCTTACTAGCCCCACGAAGCAAGAAACTACAATAATCAAGTCTGGGCAGGACAATGGCACGGACTAACTTCTCGCAGTTTGATTGAGTAACTAGGGGGCTGATTTGTCTCAGAATCGTCAGGTATTAATTGGGGTTTTTAACCACATAGTTTACATGGGCGTCTGCATTGAGTGATGCTTCCATGTAAACCCCACAGGTTTTAACTTTACTAACCACGAGGATATGATCTCCATCTTTGCTAAAACTCTTATAAGCAGGGCTCAGTCTAACTCTGCATACTTTGACAAATAAACCATTAGTTCAGTTTTTGCTGCATTTAAACATAACCAGTTTGAGGTCATGCAGTCTTTAATAAACTGATAGATTTTATTAAGATTTTCCTGGCCTGCTTCATGGTTTCTGCTGAGTTCCATGGACAGTTAAATGTCATCAGCGTCATTTTCTAAAAAAAAAACAGTTTCTCTAGCTCAGCACATAGGGGCTTGATGTAAATGTTAAAAAGTGATGGGGACAAGCAGGCCCCCTGTGGTACCCCACAGCAAATGGGGGCAGAGTCAGAGGAGAAATCTTCCCAGCAAACTCTGGAGTTGCGGTCGCAGAGAAAGGAGTCCATCTATTTCCTAGCTTTCTCTCAGAAATGTGAGTCAACGTCTTCAACAATTGCCCGTGATTAAGTAGTTTAAAAGCTGCTGATAGATCCAAAAGGATCAGCAGCTCTGACCCACTCTTTTCAAGGGCAGTTAACATGTGTGTCCGAAGATCTAGAAGGGCGCTCTTGTTACCCTGACTGCTTCTTGTGGAGGAGATCCATGGTCTCTACATGGTGCTGGCTCTGAGTAGTGGCCATTTTGTCGATTATTTTTAAAAGAAATAGAGTATTGGTAATTAGCCTAAGGCTCAAAAAATCTCTTAGGTCTAGCCCTGTTTTTTTCAAAAGCAGAATCACTACTACCTCCTTAATGACCGAAGGAACAATACTATGCACAAAAGAGGCATTAATAAATCTACTAAAAAAGGGCACAAATAATTCCCTGTTCTCCAAGATAGTTTTAGAAGGGAGCAGATTTGCTATGGAATGGGTGAAGAGAGGATAAAGCAGAATCTAGTAAAGGACTTAGACCCCAAACCAAGTGCCATCTAGGAGCAGGCCAGAATTTTTTAAAAAAAAGGGTAGAACATAACAGTAATAACACAGATCTATCCCTCCATCAAAGCCCAAACAGGCCTTAAAAACCTTAATAAGTGATTCCTGTGTAGGATAGCTCTGTATTATAGATGGCCAGTAGAAAATGTCTTGCTACATTAAGACATGGCTAGACTAGCTGCACCAAAATGCAAGCCTAGCCATGTGACTACATGTATCATGTTTGGCTTATTGTAGATTACCAGTTAAAAAAATATGGCATGCCATAGTTAGAAATGTCTAGACTGGCTGAATAAAAGTCCCAGTGTAGCCACATTTTAACACTTATCATGCTTCGTTTAGTATAGATACCCAGTATAAAACACCATGACACAGTAAGAAATAGCTAGACTGACTGCACCAATATGACATTCTAGCCATGTAATAACACTTATCCTGCTTCTTATATTTGAGTTTGTATTTTAATTATATACTGCTTTACGCCAAAGTGCTGAACAGAATTATTTACAAAATGGTACAAAATTAGGTGGAAACTGTCACGTAGACAAAATATTAAGATCCAAGCAGATGGTCTCTAAACCAGAGTGGAACAATAGATAGGAAGACAAAGTGCAGAGAGAGAGCGGTACTGCGTCCAATGTAAAGGGGCCAAGAGAGAGAATGAGCCAATGCGGGACTGAGCACAAGGTGGGCGAGGGAAAGTTAAAAGAAATAGAGACTGAAAACAAAGAGAGTGAGGTGGAGAATAGAATGAAATCAGAGAAGAATGATGTGGGGGTACTGGTTGTATAGGGATTTAAAGACAATGCAGAGAAAGTTGAATTTAAGATGGGAGAGAAAAGGCAATCAACAGAGGGATGAAAGAGCAGAGTAAATAGAATTACAAGTAGAGAGTGAACACAGAAGACGAATAGCTGAATTATAGATAGATTTTAAGGGACATAAAGGGGTGGTGGGGAGGTTGAAGAGAAGGGAGGAGCATTAGAAGAGCCTGGAAAAAAAAAGAGGTGTTTAGGAACTTGGTCGCATGAAATGTAAGATAACCTTGTGCTTTCCGAATATTAAAAAGATGAAACCTGCATGAACGAAAGAGAGTGGAGATATGGAGAGCATAGGAAAGAGAGAAGTATAAGTGAACACCAAAGTTACTGGCAGAAGAAGTGTAAGAAAAAGAAGATGGAATAAAAGACACTGAAGCAGGAGGCAAAGGGGGAGGAATGGCGGAAGCAGGGAAAAAGAGAATGTCAGTCTTGGAAGAATTTAGAAAGAGATAGTGATCAGCCATCCCGGATTGAATGGCCAGGAGGCAGAGGTCAGAGTAGCGTGAATAGAGGAGGTGATGACTGAGAAGGACAGAAAAAGTTGGGTATCATCAGCTTAGAAGTGGTGGGACAGACCAAAAGAAGAAATAATGGTGGCAAGGGGAGGAGGGGTTTAGAGAGAGAAAAGTACAGAATCCAAGACAAAACCTTAGGGAACACTGTGGTGGAAAGGGAGAGTGGAGTAAGATTTGCCAGCCCAGTAAACAGAGTAGTTGAGATCATATAAGTGGTACTGGAACCAATTTAGGACAGCTCCAGAGAACCCAAGGGAGGAGAAGGAGGAGAGGGAGGAGAGAAGAAGAGAGTGGTCCATAGTTTTGAAAGCGGCTAACAGATCAAGAAGAATCAGGAGGGAGGATGTATTGGCATATTGTGCTGAAAAGAACGAGTCACAGACAGAGACGAAGGCGGTTTCTGTATAATTACAGGAACAGAATCCGGATTGGAAACGAGGAAGAATAAAATTAGAGGAAATAAAAGAAAAGACATGGTAATAAACAACACACTCTAAGAGCTTCGGAAGACAGGGGAGAAGCCATATGGGATGGAAATTGGAGGGCATTGAGGAATCCAGCGAAGGTTTTTTTATCCAGCGAAGGTTCTTTAAGGATCAGGAGGATAGCAGTATGTTTAATGAAGAACGTAAAGTATGAGGATATGAGGGACATTTTGACGAGATCAATGAGATAAGGCAGTAAGTGAGGGTAGACTTTAGGGATAGTGGAGGAAGGAATGGGATCGGAGGGAGCTGAGGTGGGATGAACTTGTGACTGTGTCTGAGTTACAAAGACAATGAAATGTAGATATGGAAACAGTGTGATAGGGGGAGGAGGAGACAGAAGAAGAGGAAAAAGGAGTAAAGAAGAGCACAAGAGCAAGACATTAGTGTTGAATTATGGGGCCAGATCCAAAGCAGAGAGTGGAGAGGTGAGGGCAGGATCACGAGGAAGGGAAGAGAGAATATGAGTATGAATTTGAAAGAGGGAGTGATGGTGAGAGGAATAAGAGTTGAGAAGATCAGAGTAATAAAATTGTTTGTCCAAGAAAAGAGCAGAATCATAGGAAGAGTGAAGAGAGGACATCAGTGAGGCCTCGGGTACAGATCGTGATTTGCCCCAACGGTGCCCAGCACAGTGAACAGTGCGATAGAGAGAGCAGAGTTGCTGGGAAAGCAAAGGTTGAGGAGGTTTGCAAGTAGGGTAAAAGGGGGGAAGCAGGATAAAGTGAGTCGTGGGTGGAGGATAGAGTGTGGGAAAGAGAGGAGGCAGCATTGTCAGCAGAGAGAGAGAGAAAGTCAGGATGGGAAGAAAGCAGAGGAGTGCAAGAAGAGATGAATGAATAAGGAGGTATCAAAAGACTCAAGGACCCAACAGTAGTCAGCCAGTAGATATAGAAAAAGAGGGTAGAGAGGGTCATAGAAAAGGAAAGCAGGTGGTGTTTGGAATAATAAATAGGGAGGGGTGAGACAGAAGAGATGTGTAGAGGAGAAGAAGAAATTAGATGAAGGTGAGAGAGAGATGTAAGAGGTAGGGGGCAGGAGTATTTATTTATTTATTGTTTGCTTGTTAGGTGCTCATACAATATAATGTTTCAAAGCGCCCACAGGGAAGGGAGGGAGGGTGGGAAATACAATTACAACACAATATTAAGAGCAGAGGGGGAAGAAGGGGAGGCAGGATGAACCTACTATGCCTTGTGAGTATTCAGAACGTGCAAGTGCATAAAGGGAGAAGGAAGAAGGGGTAAGTGCTTGGGCGTCCGAGCTCGAGGGTGAGCCATGGACGAAGTAGTAGGAATGTTGAGTGCTACATGGCCTGGGCCGCGTTAGGTGTAAGTGCAAGTCTCAAGGGCGGATGTGTGCAGATGCAAAGTGCTGTAGATAGACAGGAGCTGGGGAGAAATTGGTGTGGGAGGTCAAGGCCCTGAAGATGCATGAGGGCAAAGGACAGCAATACAGCAGCTGTGTGATTAGCAGAGGAGAGAAGGAGGGAAGGAGGAAGAAAAGAGGAAAGTTTTAAGGAGCTTCTGGAATTTGAGAAGATCCTTCTTAAGGCGCAGGGAGAGGGGGAGGCTATTCCAAAGGAGGGAGCCTGCATAAGAAAGAGAGCGACCCCCTGCCCTCTGTTTAGCAAAATGCTTTACACACAAGGAGTTGGTGCCAGAGGAGCGAAGTGGTCTAGAGGGAGAGTATTTAGTGATATAAAGTTGAAGATAAAGTGGTCCCCTGGCCCAGACCGCCTTGTGGATGATGCAGAGGGATTTGAATTTAATCCGTGCAGCAACCGGGAGCCAGTGAAGACGATTTAGTGCAATAGAGATGCGGTCCGTGGGTTTAAGGCCAAGGATTAGTCTTGCTGCCCTATTCTGGATGAGCTGAAGGGGTCGCAGGTGGAAGAAGGCAGATTCAGGAGGAGGGTGTTACAGTAGTCAATTCTACAGAGAACCTGGGCTTGAGTCACATTGAGTCTCTGAGGGAAGGTGAGAATAGGGGACAAGTCATAGGAGTCAAGCAGGGAAAACAGGTGAACAGAAAAGTGCATAGAATAAAGGTGAAAGTTGCAGTTTCCCCAAGATAAAATGGGAGTGGAATAAGGAATAAGAGCACGGAGAAGGGCATCAAGGTCTTCTCAGAAAGAAATAGTGGACCAGGAGGGCAATAAATCAGAAGAAAAGCACAAAAGGGAGGCTTAAAAAATATGGAGAATGATGCTCAAATGATGAGAATACCAGAAGCGAAGGAGAGGTGTGGGAAATGGTGAAATAAGAGCATTAGAGAATGACAACCCCCTCTCACACACGGCCAGAGGGACGGGGGTGTAGAATGGTGGAAGATGAAGTAAACAGTGCCGCGGGTGAGACAGTGTTGAGAGTGGGGATCCAGGTTTCGGTAATGCAAAGGAAATGTAAATTATGACAAAGAAAAATGTCAAGAACAGAATGGGCCTTGTTACCAACAGAGGGATCATTCCACAGGGCAGGTTTAGGTGGAGGAGGAAGTTCAGAGCAGAAAGGATGTCTAGGATTAGAGACTTTTCTATGGGCAGGGTGGTGTTTGGTGGGATGAAAAGAATAAAGTTTAGGAATAGGAGAAGATAATAGAGGAAGCAAGTTAAATGCAGACAGATTTGTAAGTAGACAAGCACTCACATGTTTAATACTTTGGTTTTGGCTGCCTTTGGCTGACTGACAGCCCAGGATAGAGGAGAAGGTGAAAAGGTTGGGACGGCCTGGCAGAGTCGGCACACCAAGGATGGACAACAACAAAGAAGAGCATGTGATATGATTTCATATGGCATTCATAATACACCTTTACAAAAGTGTTTCTTGCATAGTAGCGGTAACTGTGCTATGGTGGTAGAAAACTGCTCTGCTGGCTGGTTGCACCAAAATGCCAGTCTAGCCACATAATAACACTTATCATGCTCCTTTTATCAAAAAGAATATCCCAGCCCCAACTCCCAGAATCCCTCTGCCCGCAGTTTTCCACACTGCACAAACTAAACACGAGCACATGCACATTCACTCACTCGTTCACTCGATAATTCAAATACACATTCAAACAGCATTCACTTGCTCATTCACATAGCATTCACTTGCTCATTCACACGCGCACCTATGCACCATACACTCACTCTTGAGAAAGCACTAAATCGTGATTGGATTTCAAAACAGGAATTTGAGTACCTGAACGTCACTAAACCTTCCACGCCCAAATTTTCCATTTTACCTAAAATACATAAATCTTTGGAAAACCTGCCCGGTCGTCCAATTGTATCCGGCAAACGTTCCTTGTTAGAACCTCTATCAAAATTCGCAGACAAATATTTGAAACCTTATGTTTCAACAATGTATTCTTACATCCAGGATACAACAGAGGTAATCAACTTAATAGAAAATCTGAAGGTGAAACCTGAAACACAGTTTCTTGCGAGTTTGGACATAGTCTCATTGTATACATGTATTCCTCAGAAAGCAACATTAGAGGTACTCGAAGAAGTTCTATTAACTAAAAGGACCACAGGAACAAGACCCAATAGCTTCATTTTATGGTGCGCAGAGATGACACTTACAGAAAATTACTTTTGTTTCAACAAAACATTGTACCACCAAACCCATGGCACAGCAATGGGCTCTCCAGTAGCCCCTACAGCTGCAAACTTATATGTAGAAGCATTCGAGATCAAACATATTTACCAGACTTCTAATCCATACCTTGACCAAATCGTGTTATGGCGGAGATTCATAGACGATATTTTGATCATTTGGGAAGGAACAGAGGATTCATTTATAGAATTTACTCATTGGATGAATCAACAAAATCAATTCTTGAAATTTACATCAACACACAGTAAAAAAGAGATCAGTTTCCTTGATATTTCCATTTGGATTGATTAAGATGAACAGGTTCTGAAAATTAGACCCTATCACAAGCCCACTGATCGCAACGCATTGTTGAATTTCAGCAGCTGCCACCCAAGACACACTCGGGAGAATCTTCTGTTTGGGCAGTTTTTGCACTTCAAACGCAACAGTACACGGAATCAAACTTTTTTATCCGAGTCTGCGGTACTGAGTTCTAAATTACAGGACAAAGAAAGTAGTGAAGAGAGCCTTGAAGAGAGCAAAAAATAACAATAGAGAAGCACTACTCGAATATCGGAATAGGAATGAAAAGAATACTGAGATCGTGTTTGTTAGCACCTTTAACACCCGGTCGAACGAGATTATCAAAATTATTAAGCAACACTGGCATATATTGGAAAGAGGAGATTGTGCACCAGCAAAACCATTATGCGCATTTTGAAGGAACTGTTGACAAAGAATGATATTGCACTCAAGAACAGTACACAAACCAGGATTACTGAACAATGGGGATTACCCAAACTCACTGGTCACTCACCGTGTGGTGAGTGTGTGAATTGCAAATACACTAGCAGACCCACAGAAGTAGACCTTGGACTTAAGAAACCATGGCGACAAACATGTTTCACCAACTGCATTCGACCAGTATAGTGTATGCCATTTGGTGTCCATGTGCCAAAATTTACATTGGCATGACAGAGAGGAAGGCAAAACAACAGATCAATGAACATCGGAGCTGCATCAAAAATAAGGTTTTTTCAGCACCCCTTGTTCCTCATTTTTGGACTATGGAACACTCCAGTGACACATTGAAATGGACCATCTTGTGGCAACAGAGTAGAACGAATGTCAAAGCGGGAGATGCAAAGAAATTGTTCTTTAGAGAACAATGGCTCATATTTCTAACCAAAGCATCAGAAACAGGTTTAAATGAAATGATAACCTGGAACAGCTTTTGAGGAAACCATATGAGCCAGGTTGATTTGTAGTGGGCACCATTCAGCTACTTGTAAGTAGTCTGCACTCAATTTCTTGCGTACTACATCTAGACATTTGCCTTGCATACTACCATCACACAGCATCCCACTTTGCATCCATCACACCACCTTTGGAGCCACTCTTTGATAGGCTTATACCATGACACCCTTCGGATCATCCTTACGAGCATTCCTTGTGGTTTAATGTTTATACATGTTTTTATACTTTTCGAAATGTTATGGTTCCCATTTGGAGGTGGCCCTTTAATTATTACAAGCGAGATGGTTCTCACCCGAGCATCGTGTAGATGTGCACGTAGCGGGTATGAGCTCTTGTTTATAAATAGTGTCAGTTCCAAGCCCTTTTTGGTTAAGGCATTGTGCACATACCTCCATTTGTCATATTCACTTTCTTACAAATTTAATTTGTAAGCGATGTCGACTGCCACACCATCAGCACGCTAGCGACCCAGTAGATCAAGCATCCACTTATGGAGCTTCTTCTTAATTATCGAACGCGTGGGCGGACCCACGCAGGCGCTTCCCCATCCTAAAGGATGATGTGCACCAACCCCACCAATCAACACACAGCCCACACTTCCACACAAACCACCCGCAACCCCACCGCAAACAACCACACCCCACCAATACAACACCCGCAATCCCACCGCAAACAACCACACCCCACCAATCCACACCAACAGACACAACACCCCAAACTCACACCACCCAGCGAGCCCGGCACGCAGACCCGCGAGACCCCAGCCCGTACGCCTACACATGCGCTTCAGGCGAGGCACCGCGCGCCGCCGCCCACCCACCGCAACCAACCCGAGCGACATCCACACTACCACACGAACCCCCAACCACCAAACCACAAACAACCACTACCCCCAATTCAACACCAGCCACCCGCTACCCCACCGCAAACAACCACACCCCACCAATCCAACACCAGCCACCCGCAACCCCACCACAAACAACCACACTCCACCAATCCACACCAACAGACACAACAACCCAAACTCACACCACCCAGCGAGCCCGGAGACTGGCGCGCTGACCCGCGAGACCCCAGCCCGTACGCCTACACATGCGCTTCAGGCGAAGCACCGCGCGTTGCCGCCCACCCACCGCGACCAACCCGAGCCACACCCACACCCCCACACGAACCCCCAGCCACCAAACCGCAAACAACCACTACCCCCAATTCAACACCAGCCACCCGCAACCTCACCGCAAACAACCACCCCACCAAACCAACACCAGCCACCCGCAACCCCACCGCAAACAACCACACCCCACCAATCCACACCAACAGACACAACACACACCACCCAGCGAGCCCGGAGACCGGCACGCAGACCCGCAAGACCCCAGCCCGTACGCCTACACATGCGCTGCAGGCGAGGCTCCGCGTGCTGCCACCCACCCACCGCATCCAACCCGAGCGACACCCACACACGAACCTCCAAACACCAAACCACAAACAACCACTACCCCCAATTCAACAACAGCCCCCAACAACCCCACCGCAAACAACCACACCCACCAATCCAACACCAGCCACTCGCAACCCCACTGCAAACAACCACACCCCACCAATCCACACCAACAGACACAACACCCCAAACTCACACCACCCAGCGAGCCCGGAGACCGGCGCGCTGACCCGCGAGACCCCAGCCCGTACGCCTACACATGCACTTCAGGTGAGGCACCGCGCGCTGCCGCCCACCCACCACGACCAACCCGAGCGACACCCACACTACCACATGAACCTCCAGCCACCAAACCACAAACAACCACCACCCCCAATTCAACACCATCAGCCACCCTACCACAAACCACACTGAACCAATCCACACCTACAGCTACCCTACCACAAACAAACGCCCCCCACCAACTCACACCCCGACCCCAGCTCCGCCATCCACCCACCACTACCAAACGCATCCGCGCGACACCACTCAACAGCCCAACCACCGACCCGAAACACGCCGACCGCACTTCAAAGACTAGTCCCCATTCACCCGGGGCTAGCACTCCGTCTGCCGCCTCCGAACCCCAAGGCCTCGAAGCGCCACGGTCAGCGCGCCACCCGCCCTCCAGTGTCTGGTACCCCTCCCGCAGCTCTCACTTACAACCCCTCAGATGGAAATCTGACGTGCAACAGCGTCTATTTCCCATACAAGAAACGGACCCTAGCCACTTATGGAGCTAGGATGAGTCCGCGTCCTAGTGTTAGGAAGTACGTGAGAGAAAGGCACACGTCATCACGCTAAATGATAATCACGTGATTACCTGTATGTAGTATTTTAGAGTAACGTATTTAGTTCCAAGAAGCACACGGCGCGGTTGAGTGAACACGTCCACGTTGATCTGGAGACTGGACGGTATTAACAGAAGGAGTCCACGTCCCAGTCCAGGAACTACAGAGCACCGTGTCCGGTGAGTGAGTCGCTGAACGCACAGTGGCTGTCATTTGGCAAGCTGTAGACGTCACTAGGGCACGCCGTTCCCTGACCCTTATCGCTACTCCCATTTCTCTTTCAGAGTGGGAGAAGATTGCAACTCGTTGAGAGCAGAGTGCTTCAGAGATCCTTTTTAAAGGCATGCTTTAATATCAGGAAACTCCAAGGTAATAGACACACACAGAACTTCTTGCCTGCATTGTTTAATGAAAGATGAAGGGAAGAGCCTTTTAGTTAATACGGGATGTAGGGACACAGGAATGTTAGATCCCGCACCACGTGAACATTTAGGGTGTCATCCAGCCCCCGCATGTTTATATGTATATGTTTTGACAGAAATACACATATATATGTACATGAATAGTTAGACATCACGTAAACAAATATGGATGAAGGTATGATTTCTCACCGTATTTCATTGCTTTGGTAGTGGTAAGACTGAGCACCATTTAAATAGTGACAGGAGTCTAGTTGTTGTCATTCACCTTTATAAGGACAGTAGACGACTGCTCATTAGACCTGACTGATGTGTTGTATGGCCTTGTTTTCCCTCTTATTCTATTTTTGTCTCTCTCTCTTTCTCTGATTGTAGAATTGGTGTCGTCTATTTAGAAGACGGGATACCGAATTGCTTCCTGTGCCCTAAGGGAAATAATGTATACCTTGGCATATACGGTAAGCCCACGGTGAGGAAATTAGCATACCTGTTGGGTAGCAGACGATATTGTATTTAGAATTAATATTAATGGCCTGCTTCTTGTTTTTCTCCTCCTCTTTCCTCTTTCTTGTTTTCTTCTGGTCCATCATTTCCAGTTGTCCCCTCTAAAGGCATGGTGTTGGGACTCCTAATCGCCACACTTCACACTGCGTGACAAACAAGAATACTAGCCTAGTTCGGAACAGGCTAAAGTGATTGTTTGAGGCTATGTTGTTTGTGTTTTTTATATTGTTTGTTGTTGGTTCCCCGTGAAGAAGTCTACAGACAATTTATAGAACTTGTCTTTGCGAGATAGACGAAACATGTTGGGTCGCACACACTGAAAAAACAAACAGTGTGATGAATCGTCATTAGATTGAAATTAGCGTCCCCTATAGGCAGACTAAGGGAGACTATAAAGGACAGATTGTTCTGGTAAGGCATCCTCAAATGAGAGGCAGTGTCTTATGCTGCTTAACCAACTTTGTATTGCACTTTATTAGCGAATTTGCACATTATTATTGCTCTGAGAAAATGTATTGGTGATAACACTACACAATTGGTTTTAGTTTTGTATAGGAAGGGTGTGGTTTTATAAACATTTTTATGTATGTTTTAGTTGAAATCATTTTTAGGATGAATTTTAGAATATGATATTGTAGAATTGTGCCTCCGAAAGTGGTATGTTTGTAACATTTGCATTTTTTAATGTTTGCAATACACACGTGTGTCCTCTTTGACAAAATAAACGAAATATGGTTTAAAGAAATTTAACGACTCAGGACTTTGGTACATGGCCATAGACAGATATATTATGGACTGAAGAAGAACAGTGAGGAAGACTGCTTGGTTCTTTAGTTTTTGATTGTCCATAGGCAGACCTAGGGCTGAACCTAGCAGCCTATAAACGAGCCCGATCTAGTCTCTTTTTTGGTTTATGTGTCCATACACTCACTCATCCACACAGGCACCCAACCACTCATGCATCATACACTTGCTCATTCACACATGCATACATATACACATAACATACACACCATAAATACACAATTCTACACTTTTCTTCTGCCTCGTTTCGGATGCTTCTCATTGTGATGCCGCCTCCCATAACAAAGGCCCCCCGACTCCTGCATACAAGAACAGAACCAGGAAGCAGACAGCACTTTGTGGTTCCTGCACATGCGCATAGGAATCATTGCACTCAATTGTCAGTGCCCCATTCAGTCTGGATGTGCAGGAAGCTGCAGGAGCCACATTTCCCTTTGACAGTTTAAGCTGCAGGTCCTCCATCTTGGGTGAGGGGACTGGTTGGTCGGTGCCCCATCGCCCATTATGGCCAGGCCACTCCTACCTTTATTTCAAAGGCTTGCCAAAAGAGTGCTAGATGCATTTTCTTTCTCCCAAGCCAGGTATAGAATCAACTCAGTTTGGACGGTCAAGCACTGTCCGTTTCCCCGAAGTCACCACCAGGCAGTCACATGAACACATGTGCCCACACACACACACGCACACCATCATCTTAACTGACAGCATACACATTTGTTTTATCAGCAGAGCCTTTCTTCTGACATTCCTAACTGAAAGACCACACATAGAACCGGTTACCCAACACATCCGTGACAGTTCAAATGATGAATGCAATAAAGCTCCTAAATGTCCCTTTTAAAGATGTGTTCATACCCTTGCCCACTATCTTGACATGCAAAAAGAAACGTTTTTCTTTTCTGTTGATAGTCAGGTGTTCTTAACATCCTGCTTAAGAATGAGCTGGAAGTTTGTGACAAAGAATCGCCATATCTAACTGAGTTTACTACACATCTTATGTTGTTGCATGTCTTTACGCGCTGAGAGGTGACTAGCCCTAAATGGGAAAGTCTTGGTGACCGAGGGTGGTTTACAGAGATTTCCTGTTTATCATCTTGCTCCCCCGGTAGTCAAATGATGCGGCCGGATGTTGCGTAGTCTAGAGTGTGTGCCACCGCGTATGCGCCTCTGCCCCACCCCCCCCTGTGAAAGTGGTCAAGAATCTGAGTATTAATATCGATGCCTCGCTTTTACCATCAGATTAAGTTTCTTCGGCAGAGCAGATTGGTTTATTTCACTTGAGAATGCTTCAAAACTTCTATACATATATCTCCAGTAATGCCCAGAATAGTATGGTTAATTCAATAGTTTCTAGAAGCAACTATTGTAATGACGTATAGTGGGGCCTTCCTGATCAGGTCCCATGTCAGCTTCATCAAGTTACACGTTACAAGTTACAGACTATTGTTCAGTTTGTGTCCTCGGGACTACATGTCTTTGGCACTCCATTGATTAAAAGCTATACCCATACAATATAGGATACAGGTAAAGGTTCCCTGTCTGGTGCATAAGGCCAGTTAAGGCTGTAACGCGCATGTTTAACCCATTAGCTACCCATGGCGACTCCATCCCACTCAATGCATTCCTCCCCTGATAAGTGGCTAAAAACTCCCATTTTCCACCGTATTCGCGCGGGTTACCAAGATTCTAAATTGTGAAACGTGTTCCCTCTCTCCACGAGTAACATCAAAGACCTGTGCACATTTCGAAGGCTCCTGAAAACCTTGCTTTGCCACTTGAACACATTTTTCTGTTTTCTATTAGTGCACCCTCTGCACCCATTTAGTGGTAAGATACCGATAGATGAATGTCCAAGGCCCAGAAATATGTAGTAAAACGTGTACTAAATAAATGTCCTTTAAAAAGAGTGTTGTGCTGGAAGGCGTATTCCTCTGTGTTGAGGGGCGGGGGTCGGGGGAGTGGGGGGAGCAGTAGAAAAACACAGGTTTCTTCAAGGCACATAAGTCGTGATCTGATTATGTAAACAGTTCACACCAAACCTGATTTTTTTAATGGCCTGATTAACAATTGTAAGGTTGAAACATGTCTGGGTTTCCTTGTGGTCTCATGCAGAACGGATGTAACCTAGCAGTTCAGGCTGGACTGCCCCATTTGGGGGTGGGAACGAGCTAGATTTGCATATGGTCTTTGCCCTTTCTGTAATGGCTTGGCAGGTGGAGAGTGATGGTCTGGAGGGTTTCCCAGAGCAATTGCCACAGGTTTAAGATTAATTCTACACCTTCCAGCCATCACTGCTTGTTTTTATTTATTTGTTTTTTTATTTATTTTCAAAAGAAAACCTTTACAAAAAGTAAAACACTCCTAATTTATACTACTTTTCCTATTTCCATCTAATCACAACAATGTCTCAGGAGGATAGCTCAGGGGCAATGTGCTCGCCTTGGAACCAAAAAGACACAGAGCAGCACAGGTTCGAAACCCTGGTCCGCGCTTAGAATCCTCTGTGGATTAAGCGCGTTATAAATGACATATATCATAACACTTAAAATCAATTTTATGTACATAAAAATACAGTTTCCAATTTCATTCTTATATTTAAAGTCAAAGAGAAAGAAAAACAGCTGAATGTGTCAGGGTATATCTAATTAGTCAGCCTCCAAGCCCTCTGCAGAATGCTAGAGATTGATCATGATAGCAGTCCTAGAAAAGTAACGAACAGCTAACCTCAGATCATAAAGTTGGGTTTCTAAGGCAGGCTGCATGATCTAATTATGATTAAACCACAGACTTCTGACAAGAGTCGAATCAGTGCTAACTTTAGTGCCACCGATTTCCCATGCAGCATGTTCCACCAAATTATATCTGGAAAGACTTGGTCACTATTTGATACACATTTGCCAAAATAGGTCAGCTGTTTCGATCCAATTGATTCACAGTCCAAAAGAAGATGTCTAAGGGTTTCCTTAACTTCCATACTTATACAAAAACAACAGGGCACATGGCCACCCCCATTGGCATCCCTAGTTTCAATTATTTCACCTGTTAATAATACATTAAAACGAAACCGCATGTAGGCATTTTGCCAATTGGGATTGGGAAATCGTATTAAATACGGTTCTGGGTTGCCCCCAGACTTCCAATTCGACACCAAGTGATGATATATTGGTGATTTAAGCACATATTCCATAGTGTTTGACCAATCAAGGTTTTGCAGCAAGCGCTTCACTCGCATAGGGTTTACCAGGAGCTCTTCATTCGAGACCCCCATTTTCCCCAAGGCAGTTATGCACGCTACTTGCAGAGTAGATAGCCACAAGGAATCTGGCCCCCAAGTCAGCATATAGACTATACCCCTTTGCTAAGATTAACTTCCTCTAAATGGATAGTCGTCTCCATTCAACCAAGCTCGCCACAGATTGTAACCCCAGTTTATATCTCAGGGCTGCCAGTGCATTTCCGTAAACAGAACAGGAGCGATCTCCAGATTTCTGCCTCAATCTTATGCAGATCAATTTGCAGACATAAAGGAAACAGTTCTAAACCATAACATAATTTGGGAATAACTTTTAACTTATAAAAACAAATCAGTGGTAATAAGGAATATTTACAATATTTCTGGGCCACCTTTCTCATTTGTGATATCAAATATCCAGACCGTTCCAATACACAATTCCAATACAAGCCTTTCTTTCGAGCATCAAACACTGGAAAGCCTAGATACCACAGTGATCTAATTTTTACCAATTTGTGTTTCTTCAGAAACCAGCTAAATGAGGATTGCTTTTTTCGATTGCTCAGGCACATGATCACAGATTTCTTCTCATTTATCACAAGGCCATTCCTGATGACATAATTATAGAAGGCTTTAATTTGGTGCTGTAGGCCTATTGGCATACTATCGATTAATAGAAAATCATCGGTGTAAGCACACCAATGAATTTTCCGTCCCTCAATTTTTGGTAAGATCAAAGATGCAGCATCTAAGCACTGTCCAGCATCTGGTACATACAGTTTAAAAAGAGTAGGAGAAAAAAATGCATACTCGCTATAATTGACATTTATGGATTGAGCAGACATTCATTGTTTTAATCGGATAAGAGAGTTGTCCCTCAATGTTACATCGCACCTGCACTAGTGATCCTGCGTGCAGATGGACCAATATCCCATAGACAAGAGTTTCGACCATAGTAGGGCACGATCAATGAGCTCAAATGCAATGGACAGATCAATTGCTGCAATGTATATTGGAACGCCATCTTTCTTCCAGGCTTTTTCTGGTAACAAAGTGAACAGTAGCCCACCAATCTCTGTACCCATAGCCTTGCAGAGGAGGCCGAACTGCCTGCTTCACAAAATAGAGTTGGATACTGACCATTTCACCAATTGTCTGAGGACAAGCTGTGGAAAGATCTTTGAGTCAGCGTCCATCAAGGCAATTGGTCGGTAATTAGCAGGTAGGCCTCTGTCCCCTTTCTTGTAGACTGGAATAATATATGAGACATGCCAGGATTCTGGAATATGCCTATTCACAATAATGTCAGAAAACAACATTGATAATGATTTTGCCCACACCTCAGGATTCGCCTTCAAAATAATGTTAGCTAATCCATTCGGACCACCTGCTCGAGAAAAGCTAGAATTTTGAATATATTGTAAAATTGCAATCCCATGGTTGTGTCCTCAGTGCAGCAATTTTTACTGACATATGATGTTTTTCTACCAAAATAACCTGACCATACATCCTCCGAAATACAATTTGATTGAGCAGACACTTGAGAGGACTCTTTTATGTTTATCAGGTGCCAGAATTTTCATGCAGAGCCATCTTTAAGAACTATCAATATGGCTTCATTGTCTGCTTGAAGCATCTGTGCCCTATGACACTTTAGCCAATTTTTCAGTGTCTGCTTTTGTTTACGGATTCTTAAACCCTTTGCTTCCCACTCTAAGATGCTATTCAACACCTTTCAAATCTCCTTCTTACACACATTTATATGGTGGCTAACCAGTGGGTCATAAACATAGGAGCGGATCGAGTTAAAGGCCAAACCTCCCCTTACTTTAATTGAGTTTGTAATCATTGTATTCAGATAAGCAGAAAAAGCAACAGACGTAAAAATCTGACGTCTTGAGTTTTTATGAAAATCCGCTAAAAATACCATATTACATTTTTTCACATTCCCATCATGCCATTTGATTCTATTTTCTGAAGAGTTTACTTCAAACGATAAAGAAATCTGGCCCCCTGAAGTCTTCTCATGTTCCACACTAAACAAAGCCTCCAAATTCAGATGGTCACTCTGGTTAGTATTTATTATATCAAATTTATTGGAGGCATCAAATAATCGTTGGGACAAAAATATGTCTTCAATAGTGGAGATCCTAACGCCATCAGACAAGGTATAGGAATCAAGGTCTTGGTTCTGAATGACATTCACGTGGAAAAGGCCTCAATTTATAAAAATATTGTGCCATATATAACCCTGAAGGCATTTCCTTGACGTTCCTATGGGCGTCCCTACAATTCTCTGTTTACTGTCTACATTCAGCATTGTAAGAGAACCCATGTTTTTATGCAGACCAGGGGCAGGCGGTATCTCTGCATTAAGATCGCCTGCCATCACTATGAGTAGCCCCCCTATTTCAAGGTCAACACCGTTAAGCATTCATTTATGAGTCATTTCTTCTGTTAGGGTATTCTTAGCTAATTCATCCTCCCCCTAATCAATTATCACGTCAGGTTCTGACTCAGCATCCAGACCCACCCCAAATGATTCAGGGTCTTCTACTTCCTCTGTAACGAGGGATCTCCGGTTTTTCTGCGACATTTTCTTCCCACCTTTGTTCAGAGAAGGGAGCTGATTTCGGGAATGTTTTTTGTTCTTATTTTTATTTTTTTAAGGGAGCCTGAACTAGGATATCAGAGTTCAGGCACTCCGGTTCTGTAATGGTCAGAGGACCATGTACAATGTTTTAGGGGGGGACTGGATATTGACCGTGCACTAGTCATATCAATAACGGATGGTTCCTGAATACACCCCTGACCACAAGGGGAGTTTTCACAGACCATGCCTCTCTTATCTATTGCAGTTGAAAGTTTTCCTAAAAATGCAATAACATTGTGCAAACAAGTAGTGTGGAGTCTTAATTCTGCCAAAATGGGGGTCAGCAGCTCCATTTCCCTCAACACACCCACACCACCTATAGAGTCTTGCTGAGGTTGAGCCAAAGAAAGCTCATAATCCACCTCTGGGTATTGGGAAAGAGCCAATAAGGTAACCGCCCCCTCTTGAAAAGCGGGTAGAGTGTCTAAAAAGGATTGTTCCATAACCTCCGGGTTTTCCTTCGTTAACCGTCCACAGATCAGCCCCCTGTGAAGGTTCTCATCCCCTTCATTCATGCTTACACCTGACTCAATCAAGATAGGGGAACCGCCACTCTCCCCCTGCTCCAAAATCAATGACTCACTAATTATTGGTGGAGAGGGCGGACGCGGCATCGCTAACGTCATGCGCATTGTGTTTTTTACGGGTGTGAAAACAAGGGGCGCGGATAGAATACCATCATACATCCACGCCCCCCTGTAATTTCACACTCAGCATACGAGGCCCTGACATTGCTTTGCTTGAGTTATGATGCATTCCCTCTCCAACCATTTAAAGATGATAATGAAAAGATCACAACATCTACTAACGTAACACTAGCGTTATGTTACACTAGGGATTTTGAATAATTAATTACCCACGATTGAGCAAATAGGTCTGTATGAGAACACATTTTTGGAGAAGCGGAGTAGAGCCTCAGCCTCCTGCCGTCTGCAAGCAGGCAAACAGGCCTACAGGCACTCTGCGGGACGCCGTGTCTGGGTTTTTCAAATGTTGCAAGAAAGTGGGCGTGGCCAATAGCACGTAAGTATAATAAAAATGAAAATAGAGTATGTTCTCTACAGTTTCAGCATATACTAGCGTAAAGTATCAGTTGGAACATAATTATGAGGCCATAGAACATACTCCTGAAGTAAAGAAGTACACATTTAAAGTATGCAATCCACTAGCGATGTAAGCAGCCGGAGCTTCAGAAGGACATCATCACAGGCCGACAGGCACTCCGCGGCACTCCTAGTGGCACACGAAGAGGTGCGCGTGCCCAGGTTTTTCAAATGTTGCAAGAAAGTGGGCATGGCCAATAGCACGTAATCCTGAAGTAAAGAAGTCCAAATTGAAAGTATGCAATCCACTAGCGATGGAAGCAGCAGGAGCTTCAGAAGGACATCATCACAGGCCAACAGGCACTCTGCAGCACTCCTTGTGGCCATCACCTCATTGTTTTGGTTTGTCACCCTGAGCGGGACTGGTATGCTCAGACGTGGGTCCTGTGCCTGCTGGGCCTAGAGACCCAAACTACTATTCACTGATAGGGCCAATGAGGTCGTAACATGCCTGCGGTTGCTTGTGGTCTCATGCAAAAGTGATGTGATGTAACAGCTCAGGCTTGACTGACCTTTTGAGGTGGGCTGTCACTTTAGAGGTAGGACCAAGCCTGATTTTCATATGGTCTATCCCCTTTCTGTAATGGCTTGACAAGCAAACTATTCTCTGCAGGGTTGCCCAGGTTTAAGATTAAATTTAACCATCACCTCTTTGTTTCGCTTTGTTACCCCGAGTGGGACGGGTATACCCAGACGTGAGTCCTGTGCCTGCTAGGCCTAGAGACCCAAACTACACCTCACTGATGAGGCCCAATGAAGCTGAAACATGTCTGGGGATGCTTGTGGTCTCGTGCAGTTCGGGCTGGACTGCCCTTTTGTGGTTGGGACCAAATCTGATTTGCATATGATCTTTCCCCTTTCTATAATGACTTGGCAGGTAAAGAATGATGGTCTGGGGGGTTGCCCAGAGCAATTGCCAGCGAAGTCCGAGGATGCTTGTCCTTTTTCCCTTGACTTGATTAAAGCTCAGCAATTAAGGGGTTAAGATTAATTCTAAACCTTCCACCCATCAACTCTGTTTTGATTTTTCAAACCAAACCAGGTAACGAATTGTGTTTTTGATAGATATAGTCTGCAGATCAATTCAGGGATCAATTTCTGTACAAAGTGTCCTTTTTAGTTTGGGCTATTAGCTGGCACTTTAGCGCCACCTATAAGCCCAAACTATTGCATTCAAGTAATGACTTCAGGGTAATCTGGGGTAGGGAGCAAGTTTTTTGGTCAATATAGAATTTATAGAATCTACAAGGGCCAAATGTTTTGGGAAGAAACGCACTGTACAGAACCAGGTAAATTATGATCAAATTTGGAATATGTAGTTCTCTAGTTCAAGAGTAACTGTTCAGATAGCCATTGTACAATTTTTAGATATAGTATTACCAGGAAAGCAAGATGTTAAGTGAGAATAAGGTAAATTGAAATGTATATTTATGAATACGATGAGTATTGCAATGTTTGCATTGTAATCATATGCATCTCGGGACGCTTTGTATTACTGTAACCTGTTGACAGATTGCATTGATATTTAATATTTGAAAAGTTGGTTTACCAACTGTAACAAATAAAAAATACATTAAAAAAATAATATAGAATTGTTATCAGAGAGCTTTACAATGGAGTTAAAGAGGTTCTACTACTTAAACAAAATGAAAATGGAAGCCATATGCCCAAGGTCCCAACGAGACGAGCAACTCCACTGTCGTGTCTGCCAAAGACACCTGCCCTGCAGCCTCATGCAGCAGTCAAAGGCAGCAACGCCCTTCTATTCCTTACAAGCAGACGTGTGTGTCTTTGATGCAGTCAGGTGTGGGTGGGCAGGGGAGGAATAGCTGGCCGAGTGACTAGTACTGAGGAGGAAATGCATGGACTCATACTCAGGAGTGCATGTCTATAGCCATTGATGGCTGGCTGGGATTTAAATGCCTAACTATCCATTCAGAGGCTGAGGTTTGTTGGCAGACAGACCAGTACAAACCAGTGTAACACGTTCACAATTTTGTGAAACCACGCAGTTGTTCTCACTTTTAAACCATTATGTTCTTTTTTCTCCATGATTTTCTCCGAGTAAAATGCCTTTGAAATAACACTGCTCGAGTCCTTGATTACATGCAATATTTAAAGGAGCTCTGAAAAAGATAATAATGGTTGAAGCATTAGTGGGCCCAGTAATCTAACAGACAACCGGAAGAGAAATCTAAATTTGAACATACAACCAGGAGGAGGTCTTCCTCTGTCTCGTTCTCTGAGTTTCGTAATGTGGAGAGTGATGTGTGGTTACTGTTCTAGTCAGTAGGTCACGCAGATGACAGTCTGCCCCCTCAGAGATGGCAGCGTCTCTTTTCTTTCGCATCCTGCTGCTGGAGACAGCCCTCTCTACAGGTACAATTTGGGGTTTTCCTTGACCGGGCCTACATCTTGTCCCAGTCTGACTCTGGATGTAAGAGAAGGTGTGAGTGACAGATGGGTGAGTGAGAAGTGATGTGATGTGTGTTTTTGAATGTTCTGGGTGGGTGGGTGTATGCCTGTGTAGAGAATGCAATGAGTCGAAGTAAGAGAAGGTGTGAATGACTGGTGGGTGAATGAGAAGTGATGTCATGTGATATGTGTTTTTGAATGTTCTGGGCTGGTGGGTGTGTGCCTGTGTAGAGAATGCAATGAGTGGATTTAAGAGAAGGTCTGAGTAACTCGTGGGTGAATGATAAGTGATGTGATGTGTGTGTTTGAATGTTCTGGGTGGGTGGGTGGGTGTTTGCCTTTGTAGAGAATGCAATGAGTGGATGTAAGAGAAAGTGTGAGTGACTCATGGGCGAATGAGAAGTGATGTGATGTGATGTGTGTTTTTGAATGTTCTGGGTGGGTGGGTGGGTGTGTGCTGTGTGGAGAATGCAATGAGTGGATGTAAGAGAAGGTGTGAGTGACTGGTGGGTGAATGAGAAGTGATGTGATGTGTGTTTTAAATGTTCTGGGTCGGTGGGTGTGTGCTGTGTAGAGAATGCAATGAGTGGATGTAAGAGAAAGTGTGAGTGACTCATGGGCGAATGATAAGTGATGTGATGTGTGTTTTTGAATGTTCTGGGTGGGTGGGTGTTTGCCTTTGTAGAGAATGCAATGAGTGGATGTAAGAGAAAGTGTGAGTGACTTGTGGGCGAATGAGAAGTGATGTGATGTGATGTGATGTGTGTTTTTGAATGTTCTGGGTGGGTGGGTGTGTGCCTTTATAGAGAATGCAATGAGTGGATGAAAGAGAATGTGTGAGTGATTGGTGAGTGAATGAGAAGTGATATGATGTGTGTTTTTAAATGTTCTGGGTGGGTGGGTGTGTGCCTGTGTAGATAATGCAATGAGTGGATGTAAGAGAATGTGTGAGTGACTGGTGGGTAAATGAGAAGTGATGTGATGTGTGTTTTTGAATGTTCGGGTGGGTGGGTGTATGCTTTTGGAGAGAATGCAATGAGTGGATTTAAGAGAAGGTGTGTGTGACTGGTGGGTGAATGAGAAGTGATGTGATGTGATGTGTGTTTTTGAATGTTCTGGGCTAGTGAGTGTGTGCCTGTGTAGAGAATGCAATGGGTGGATGGAAGAGAAGGTGTGAGTAACTGGTGGGTGAATGAGAAGTGAGGTAATGTGTTTTTGAATGTTCGGGGTGGGTGGGTGTGTGCCTGTGTAGAGAATGCAATGAGTGGATGGAAGAGAAGGTGTGAGTGACTAGTGTGAATGAGAAGTGATGTGATGTGATGTGATGTGTGTTTTTGAATGTTCTGGGTGGGTGGGTGTGTGCCTGTGTAGAGAATGCAATGAGCGGAAGGAAGAGAAGGTGTGAGTGACTGGTGTGTGAATGAGAAGTGATGTGATGTGATGTGTGTTTTTGAATGTTCTGGGTAGGTGGGCTTGTGCCTGTGTAGACAATGTAATAAGTGAATATAAGAGAAGGTGTGAGTGACTAGTAGGTGAATGAGAAGTGATGTGATGTGTGTTGTTGGGTGTTCTGGGTGGGTGGGTGCCTGTGTAGAGAATGCAATGAGTGGATGTAAGAGAAGGTGTGAGTGACTGGTGGGTGAATGAGAAGTGATGTGATGTGTGTTTTAAATGTTCTGGGTGGGTGGGTGTGTGCTTGTGTAGAGAATCCAATGAGTGGATGGAAGAGAAGATGTGAGTGACTGGTGGGTGAATGAGAAGTGATGTAATGTGTGTTTTTAATGTTCGGGTGGGTGGGTGCCTGTGTAGAGAATGTAATGAGTGGATGCAAGAGAACATTTGAGCAACTGGTGGGTGAATGAGAAGTGATGTGATGTGTGTTTTTGAATGATCTGGGTGAGTGGTTGTGTGCATGTGTAGAGAATGCAATGAGTGCATGCAAGAGAAGGTGTGAGTGACTGGTGGGTGAATTAGAAGTGATGTGTGTTTTTGAATGTTCTGCATGGGTGGGTGTGTGCCTGTGTAGAAAATGCAATGAGTGGATGTAATAGAAGGCGTGAGTGACTGGTGGGAGAATTAGAAGTGATGTGATGTGTGTATGTGAATGTTCTGGGTGGGTGGGTGCCTCTGTAGAGACTGCAATGAGTGGATGTAAGAGAATGTGTGTGTGAGTGACTGGTGGGTGAATGAGTATTACTGTGATGGTGTGTTTTTGAATGTTCTTTTGGTGTGCAGTGCCTGTGTAGAAAATGCAATGGGTGGAGGTAAGATAGGTGTAAGATTGAGTGACTGGTGGGTGAATGAGTATGAAAGTGATGGCGTGTTTTTTAATATTCCGGGTGGGTGTGTGTGTGCCTGTGTAGAGAATGAAATGAGTGCATGTAAGAGAAGGTGTGATTGAGTGAGTGAGTGAGTGAGTGAGTGAGTGATGGGTGAATGAGCATACATGTGGTAGTATGTGTTTGAATGTTCTGGGTGGGGTTCGGTGTGTGCCTGTGTGTGAATCCAGTGTGAGCGAGTGCGAAATGAGATGTATGGGTGATTGACCAGTGGGCGAAAGGGGATGCATGTTTGTGTAAGGCCCTGGGAGACTGGGGATCACTGGAGCATTTTTTCCACATCATGTATTGACTTTGCATGTTTTACTGGTATTTTTGGGCAAATGCAAGTTCATGCGTGGCATTCCCTGGCTAGACTGGCATTTTGGTGCAGTCAGTCTAGCCATTGCTTACTATGGCATGACATTTCTTCCTCTGCATCTTTAACAAAGCAAGCATGATAAGTGTGTTACCTCGCTAGACTGATGTTTTGGCGTAACAGCCTGTATATATTTCACTGTAGCATGACATTTTATTAACTGAGCATCTATGATGAATCAAGCAAGGTTCCTTATGGGTCTAGACTGGCTTACATTGCAACCAGTTTGAAACAGGTTTTCCTACTGTGACATGTCACAGTATGTGCTTACATAGGAGTACTGGCATATGTTGGCAGAGCCAGTTTTGTGCCCAGTGCAAGTAATGATACTATGGAGAAACGTCTTAAATCAAACATAAGTATGGTCTTATATGGGAATACTAACATATGTTGGTGGATCCATCATGGAAAAGTATGGGCACAGCCAGAATACAAATGTTTTTATACCGGCATATATTGCAGGGACCGGCATGATAATGCATTGGGAAATGCCCTGTGCACTTTTGGTGACTTGCATCTATTGTACTTTTTTCATGATTTACTCTACACCCCAAAAAAACGATTATTAGCTTTTACCCATATTGTTGAGCTTTTACCCACATTTTCCCAGAAAGTGTGCTCTGTAATGCACCATTTTAGCCCATTATCCAAAACATTTACTTTGGGGAGGGAGAAAAGTCCCCCTGGGTCCTCCCAACCCATTTTCGTTAGTGTGGGCTCCCTCGCAATGGTCAGTCGCAATAACATACTTGTGGCAAATAGAAAAACAACTCACCAGACACCACTGGTGGCTGGTTTTAAGCTTTGATTAAAAAGCATATTTACTTCTTTTGCTTGCAGTGGTGCAATCCCCTGCAGCGACATAATCATCATGGACATTCCGCACACGACCCCTGTGCTTTGTTAAGGAGCTTCGGGGGGCACACACAGCATGGCTCGCAGGGGATTTGCCAAATTGCCAAATTTTGTGCTACGCCCTTGGACATCACTGGGTCTGAAAAAGGAGTAGAGTGCAGTGCGTGCCTTGAAGTCTGCCAGTGAGTCCCTGGGTGAGAAGCAACTTGTGGGTGTTTTCAATTTTAAATAACTGTGTGGGTGGTGCTATGCATTTATGTGTGCAGCAATTTATTTCCATTTGTATAGCGCAACTTGCAGGCCAGAGGCATCGAGGCGGTGGAAATGTAATGTAATGATATTACATTGAATGGAGGTTTTTTTTAAAGTTCTCTGGCACCCAGTATTGCGCTTAGATAATAAAAACTATGGGGGGGCTCTTGGGTATATTGAAAGAAAGATTCACAGGTATTATACTGCAGCAAAGACAACATTATCAGGTGCACTCCCCTGTGTGCATGCAGCCCGGTCTAATAGGTTTCTTCTATCGTAGTGGTAGCTGAATCATATATCCATTTATAACCAGGGAATTTTGCTGATACTAAATTCTGGTCAATTATTGAATTCACAGGCCTTACCCATGCCGTATTTTTCTCCTGGTTAAACAGTAAACCTGGTTAAACAGTAGCACACGTCTCCCAGGTCAGTGCTTTTTTGGCTTGTTTAACACAGCAACACCACAGACAACACATTCTTCAGTGTCCATTGATCTATAGATGTTTCATACACTAGCTGTAGCCTGCATTACAGATTTTTGTTACCCTGTTAGAAGTACTGCCTTATGTATGTTTTACATATAGACACCACGTCAAATCTGGAAAATGTAATTCCCCAAATGTGTAATTGTAGACAAATCACGCCTCCCTCTGTGCCTCGGTTCTTACATCTGGCTGAAATGAGACCACCTGGAAACACAGGTGCTAGATGCATCTAAAAAATCTGAAGGTCATTTGCCATTACTTCCTTTGACGTCACTTTGGAGTGGGGTCAAATTACATCACTTCTTGTGATGTCATCAGAGGGTCAAGGGTCATGTGAGGTCACTTGCACTAGCCCTGGCATTTTGGTGAAATTACGTCCCTGGCACATGCTGCCCCCACAATGATAGATTTTAGCAGTTTTTGCTGCTGGAAAGAACTACAGCTCTTCTACAGTCATTCTAACCATCTCAGAACAGTGGTGCTGGATGCTGAAGGGAAGAATGTCAGATTTTCACGCTACTTTTCTCCCAAGCTCAGAATGGTGCTTTGAGACAAACAGATCAAAGTGTCAAAGTGCAACGTAGCACAGCACTTAAAGTGCATAGGAGACGGGTTGCCAGGTAAAATGGTGGGGGGTAAAGATGGGGCAGTTCCCACTCACTTCGACCACTGCTATTAGGAGGACAGGCCACTTTCTGTTGGGCTCCCCATCTACATTCGAAGAAGCCAGATTATGTCATCAATATTGTATAGAAACACCCCCTGACCTAATTTACACCTTGTGGTCTGAATATTGTCAGTTTCCAGATTGAATTCAAATGCTGAGATATTTAAATGAGAAATAATTTTATTGCTTTCAAAATGGTCTATAAAATGTCTACATGTTGTTTTCTGAACCTTGTATAAAGTGCATTACAGAGGCACAACACGGCCCCAAACCGAGGATGTTGATACGTTGCCAAGCAACTAATATCCTTTTATCCAATACGATCTGCCGGGAGGCGGAAGCCGGCCTATGTCGAAGGCAGAAGAAAAAGGCCCTGTTTGCCCATGTTCGCCACAGGAGGCACGTCCCAGAAACTCGCTATCGTTAGTACACCATTCGGCTACCTGAACTACCATCGCACCAATGGCTCCTATAATATTTCCAGGTATGTGCACTGCGGCCATTGTACCCTACATCCTGCCCGCAGGCCCCGCATATTTTTTGCTGGCACCCGAACCTCAACACAACAACTGACTACCACCCCTGCTAGCTGCTGTAACGCTCACCTGGTATCCACGGGGACATCACTCAGCCTTTTCTGACCTCTTACGACCTCGAACCCTTCCCTGGAGGCTATTCGACTGGAGACTGGGCCTGAAACACAGGATTGGTAGAGTTTAACTCCCTATTGTCTCTGTGTGCTTGACCCCTTCTTCCCTGGGGTCCAACCCTTCCCTTTGATCAACAGCTCACCTTGTTTTCTTGGATAGTGTGTTCTTCGTCCTGCTTCCAGCGCAGGGGCGCGTTGATTGATGCGGGCTCGTTGCTGCCTAGTTACTTCACTGGGTAGAGACCGACAGGTAAGTATAATGAGTCTTTTGAACAGTTCTCTAACTTTGTTCCTTTCCTTCCTTAGGTGATGGCCGGCGTCCGGGGATGGCGGCGTGCTGCTGAGATGAGTAGCGCTGAAGGTGAGTGAGAGCGCGATGCGCGATGCACCCCTTTCGTATTTGCATTAAACTGAGTTCTTTTTCTGTGTCTTTTAGGTGCTGTGACGTTTTCAGCGTGGATGCCGGTTATGAAGAACAAATGCGGTGGGTAAGCACGGTATGCGGCGCCTCTAGATGTTTCCACGCTAACCTGGAGTGTCTTTTCCCTCTTGCAAATGGATGAGAACTTCTGGAGACAGAGTTCCCCCAGAGCGGCTGGGATTCAGGTAAGCGTTTGAAGCTTGTAAAGTATTTAAAAATAAGCGAAGATTTGCAGAATGCTTACTAATGCCTTTTTTCTGTTCTTTTCCCTTTTCCTTAGGAAGCGGCGTGGCCGGATGGGAATGACACCGCCGAAGATGCCCGCAGAACAGAAGGAGCGATGAATGATGGGCAGAAGCGCCGCAAGGTAAGGCTGTTCCTAACGTTGTTCTTGTTCTTGCAGGAGCTGAGCGCAGAGGAAAGATGCAGGCCTACTGGAGACTGATCCGAACATGGTGAGTGTCACGCTGCAGGTGCAGAAAACGCAAAGCATATTTCTCAGCCTGGGTGTGGCTTAAATAGTCTCTGGGTATCCCAGGTGTCTCTGGGCTGAACCACATCTAAAAGACTAGACCGCACATGCAGTTCTGAGAACCGAAATATGTGGGGGCATCCATCTTGTCCCCATCAATGCACTACAAGTCCAATCCCAAATGTTATCCTATGGGAGTGAGTGAGTCTGGTGCCACAAGCGCCTAGTCTGACTCCAAGTGGGTCTTTGGAGGGATGGAGAGGCCCTTGAGGGCCATGTAGGTGATCGTGGCCTGGCTCCAGCCTGACATTTTGGAGGGCTGGGGACATGAGGGGCAGGAATCATGACAGCTGCACAGAGTCATTGTGACACCCGTGCACTCTGTATTCCGCGCATGGCACACACCCCGCTTCTTTCCACTCAACAGTGCAAGGCGCCTGTTGCCATATTTCTCACTAACCTGGACCTTCAGGCTCGTTGGATCTCTATCCTGCCGCCTGATTACTAATGCGCAGCCTGACATCCTTTTCAGTCACATCAGCAGCCCTTGCAACTGAAACCTATCGCCCGACATGCATACTATCATTTAATATGTATAGCACCATGCTTAGTAGCATATGAATTGTGTAGGACATATGCCAAAATCCAATTTAGCTCATTTATTGTGTATAATTACAATGATTTGTATGATTACATGCAACACGCTCTGAAACACTAGTGTACGAGCGCGATATAAATAAAATATCATATCATAGTAGCATATGACTTGTATAGTACCTATGCCAATATCCAATGCTTACATGCATAGTAGCATATGACTTGTACAGTACATAAGCCAATATCTGATGTTGTTTATTTAATGTTGTTACCAGAACGAATGTGTGAGCCTTTGGCCTGCTTTAACATCCTTTGTGGTGACGTATACATTAACTGTTAGGCTTGTTCTTATCAAATTGCCTATTATACACCCCAGTACCTCGCTAACCGTTGTACAAACCCAAGGAAGCCCAGCACAACCAATGTTGGAAGCCTGAATTGTAACGCTCACCTGACTCCCACGGAGGCACTGGCCTGGTTCGCGCTGCTGTGACCTCTTCTAAGGTGATGCGCAGGGTTCGGAAGACGGACTGGACCGGGCCCCCAAATCTGGCTTGTCTGGCTCGCAGAAGTATCCTTCTGTATGCGAAAATAGGGGATTAACTGTCTGCAGGGTAATGCAATCAGCCTCCCACATTGCCCTCTCACCCTCCTCGAAACCCTTCTGTGATTCCTCGTAGCGTCTCACCTTAGGGTCTGGAAGGACGAGCTCTCCATCCTGCTTCTGATGCAGGGGCGCGTTGGTATCCAGTTACTTCACTGGATTTTCGGATTGGTGAGAACCAAACTTGCTTGGCTTCCAGGTAAGTTTTTTGATAAGAGGTTCCCCTTGTGTCCATGCATTAATGTACTAATGCTAGTGTCTTTTTCCCCATAGGGTCCGGGGTACGGAATGCCGGGGAACAGGCACCGACCCGAGATGAGAGGTGAAATCCTTGTAGAAATCAGGTAAGTCTTTAATGAGCGTTTTTTGGTAATGTCTTTTCATTCTCTCATTAACGCTGATGTCTCTTTTTGCCCTTAGGGGCCGGGGTCCGGAAATGCCAGGATGCGGCGCGGACCCGAAATGAAGAGGGAATGAATCAACAGGTAAGTCTTAACATGGAGATTTAGCTTTCCTTATTCCCCTCTCTCTCACCTTTTGTTCTGGTCTTTTTCTCCCTAGGCGCTGGGGCGTGACTGCGAATCCGGATGATCGCTGCTGAACATGGAGGCGCCCAGTAAAGGTGAGAGGAATGCGGCGCTGCAGCGATCGACGCGATGAGCTTTTAAATAAAAGTCTTCCTTTTCAGGATTGTCGGCGAGATGTCTCCGGGATGCGGATTTAGCAGGTAAGGACTTTACCTTCTTCTGTTCTCTTCTTCTCTTCCTTTGCAGGTGATCCAGGATGCTGGCAGGCGTGGCAGAAGTCAGGATGCAGGAGCAGACACGGTGAGCGTCCAGCTGCTAGATGCAGAACAACGCGAAGCACGTGTGGCTGTTCGGGTGGGGTTTAAATAGCCTTGGAAGAAGTTCCAGGTATGTATCCTTCCCCGACCACGCCCGGATGGTAAATTAGTCCCACAGGTAAAGTAGTTCCTTTCAGGCCTCAAGGAGGCCGGGATCCTGCAGCATGGTCTGCATCAGGTAAGTGCATCCAAGCACATCCATAATGAGCCTGGCGCCTATGGCGCCAGGACTGATGTCTTTTATGAGCCTGGCACCATAGGCGTCAGGACACTGTCCAAAGGGCCCCTATATGGGGTTGCTGGGTCCTTCCTTGGGGACTGGATGTCCGCTTTCGGGGACGCAGGGCTTGAACCGGCTCCCCGGGAGCGGGCATCATGACAGCACTCCCCCCCCAAGGCCCCTCCCAAGGTTGTTCCCTCCGGGGGTTTTGGTTTGTCTGGGAAGAGTCGGTGGAATTTCCTGACTAATCGAGGTGCATGCACATGGTCGCTGGGTTCCCACGACCTCTCCTGAGGTCCGTACCCCTTCCAATCAATTAGGTAGAACAGTTTTGACCTAAACATTTTGAGTCTAAAATGTTCTTCACTTCGAATTCGGTCTCCCCATCTATTAGAATAGGTTCTGGAGGTTTGAGTAGTCGGGTTCCGGGTACCACTGGTTTCAGAAGTGACACATGAAAAACAGGGTGAATTCGCATACTAGCTGGTAAATCAAGTTTAACAGCCACTGGGTTAATTATTGCCGTAATAGAATAAGGTCCCAGATATTTTGGGTTAAAAGTTCGAGGCCCTTTGAGTGGTAAATGTCTGGTAGCTAACCACACTTGATCCCCAATCTGATACGGAGGTGCTTCACTCCGATGTAGATCAGCATTCTCCTTGTATTTTCTCTTGGCTTGTTGTAAATGCGTAGTTGCCTCTTTGAAGGCTTGGGTAATTATAGAATGCAGATGTTCTACTGCAGGCATTCCGAGGTTCTGAGGTGAGTCAAGGTTTGAGGTTCGAGGGTCATGCCCAAACAAAGTATAAAAAGGACTGTGGCCAGTTCCAGAGTGTACCGAATTATTATATGCGTATTCGGCTATCCAAAGAATGTCTTTCCAGTTGCTTTCAGATTGCTGTAACATACACCGTAAGTATTGCTCAAGGGTCTGATTTGTCCTCTCGGTCTGACCATCGGTCTGAGGGTGGTGACTGGTCGATAATCTTACGTCGATCTACAACATTTGCGCCAGAAGTGGGAAATGAATTGGCTTCCCCGGTCAGAGATTAGTATAGATGGGAATCCATGTAGCCGAACAATATTTTCGAGGAATTCTATGGCTAGGACAGAAGCTGAAGGTAAACCTTTCAAAGGAATAAAGTGGGCCATTTTGGAAAACAAATCCACAATTACCAGAATAGTATTGTACCCCGAACAAGGAGGCAGGTCCGTAATAAAATCCATTGATAGGGTGTGCCAGGGTGCTGGCGGTATGGCTAGAGGTTGAAGGAGACCGGCTGGTCTTTTCTTTTGACTTTTATTTTGGGCGCAAACACCACAGGACATCACAAAAGATTTAACATCTTTTCGCCAAGAGGGCCACCAAAATTGTCGTTTCACCTTTTCCTCTGTCTTGGCAATACCGGGGTATCCCTCTATTAATGCATCATGATAACCGGAAATAACTAGTTCGTGTAATTCCTTATGTGGCAGGAATAAGCGTCCTTGAAAATAAGGTAAACCATTATCTATGGTAAAGTCTGATCCCTTTTGTATCCAATCCTGTAAGGTTGTAGGGTCCAGGAGTTGTTTCACTCTGGCTTGAATGTCTTGAAGCGTCTGTAACGAAGTCATGCCTAGAATCCTCTGTTCGGGAATTATTGGTACTGGTTCTGAGTTTGTATCAGATTCTCCCATTCCAATTCGGGATAAGGCGTCTGCTTTGCCATTCTTGCAGCCAGGTCGATAGGTAATCACGAAATCAAATTTAGCGAAAAACAAAGCCCATCGGAGCTGCCGTGATGACTGAGCCTTGGCGGTTTTCAAATACTGTAAATTCCGGTGATCAGTGATCACTGTGATGGTATGTCGAGCGCCAAGCAGATAATGCCGCCAGGCTTTAAAAGCGGACTTAATGGCTAACAGTTCTTTGTCCGTGATTGCATAATTAACCTCGGGTGCCGAGAATTTTCTGGACCAAAATGCTACGGGATGCAGTTGGTTGGTTTCGGGATCTCTTTGGGACAGGACAGCTCCCATGGCTAGGCTGGATGCGTCAGTCTAGACGACATAAGGGAGATCTGGACGCGGGTGTTTCAATATAGGTGCGGAGGTAAACTTTTAAATCCTGAAAGGCCTGCTCGGCTTCTTCAGACCATTCAAAACGTTTATTTTTCCTCAAGAGTGCAGTAATGGGTTGTACCACGCGTGAAAATTCCGGGATAAACCTTGCGATAGAAATTGGCAAAGCCGAGCATGCTTTGAACCCCTTTTACAGAGCTAGGTGATGGGCATTTGAGGATGGCATCCACTTTTCTTGAGTCCATTCGGACTCCTTTGGGTGTCAGGATGAAACCTAGAAACTCGACTTCTGTGGTATGGAAAACACATTTCTCCAATTTAGCAAATAGTTTGTGTTGGCGCAGTTTTTCAAGTACTGCCCTGACGTGTTTTCTGTGATCAGATTCCGAAGAGGAGTACACCAGAATGTCATCGATATATACGACAACACAAACATCGATGAGTTCCCGAAGGACATCATTCATGAAGTATTGGAAGGCAGCCGGCGCGTTACACAATCCGAAAGGCCTCACCTGGTACTCGAATAATCCGTATTTAGTACGGAAGGCAGTTTTCCATTCGTCGCCTTCTTTAACTCGTACCAGATGATAAGCCCCCCGGAGATCTAACTTGGTGTATATGCAAGTGTCCTTCACCTGGTCAAGGAGTTCAGGGATCAGAGGCAGAGGATAACGGTTTTTAACTGTTATCTGGTTCAATGCGCGGTAATCGATACAAGTTCTAAGGTCGCCTTCTTTTTTGGGCACGAAGAACAAAGCCGAGGATGCCGGGGACTTTGACGGGCGAATAAAACCATTAGCTAGGTATTGATCCAAATATTGTCTCAAATGCAGATTCTCAGGTTCGGTAAGGGCATAAATCCTGCTACAAGGGGGTTGTGCACCGAGCACCAGATTGATTTGGCAATCGTACGATCTGTGAGGAGGTAACGTGTTGGCCTGTTCCTTTTGGAAGACGTCCTGAAAGTCTTGGTATTCCGAAGGTAGTTGCATGGAGGCAGAGGTTACAGATGCTAGATTAATCTTCAGGTTTTCTGGGTAGCAGGTTTGTGTACAATCCGGGAAGGTTATTCTCTTAGCTCGCCAATCAATTCGAGGATTATGTGTCTCTAACCAAGGGATTCCAAGAATAACCTGAAACTGTGGAGCCTTGATTACATCAAACACAACACCCTCCCGATGGCCGTCGGGACCAATAAGAGTCACCTCAGTAGTGGAATGTGTTACCGGTCCAGAGGCAATTTCAGTTCCATCGACTGTGGTGATGACATCTTTGCTGGTTTTAGGACAGAGAGGGAGGTTAATCCTAGAGACCAATTCACGATCCACATAGTTTCCTATAGCCCCACTATCGATGTATGCCTTTATTGCATGCAACCGCTTAGGCTGTTCTGGATCTACGAGAACCATTGGCACAATGAAATGCGAGGTCTGAGAGTTAGTTTTCAAGCTCAGCGACACTTGTCGGGCGGAGTTGTTTCCCGAAACAGAGTCTTCATGGTTTTTATCAGCGGCTCCTACCGCCTTTCGGGGAGGTTTTGCCGGGCAATCCCGTAGAAAGTGTCCAGAATTCCCACAATAAAGACATAATTTTAACTGCCGCCTCCTTTCACGTTCCTTTTGAGTTAAGGGTCCTTTAACCCCTCCAATTTGCATAGGCTCAGAGACATCAACTCCCTTGGGATTAGCATGGGTCTTGACCAACACCTGGGTCTCAAACCTGGACCGATCTGCTTTTCTGTTTTGTAGTCTGTGATCCAATTGGACCACTAAGTCTATATACTCTGTGCATTCTTGGGGCGGATTTACAACTTGGGCCAAGACATCTTTAAGTTCTCCGCGTAGGCCTCGATAAAACAACGTGACTCTTTTATCCTCTGGCCATCCCGGTTCCACAATTAGTCTATTAAAGGTTGCAATATAGGATAGGAGGTCCTGATTGCCCTGTTGCAGGGATAGAAGTTCGTCATCCAGAGCCTGCCCCTGAGAGTGTCGAGCAAATAACCTTTCCATGCTTGCTTGAAACCTTTGAAAATCACGGAGAATCGGGTCATCTTGAGTAAACAGTGGAACTGACCAATCGGCAGCGCAGCCGCTGAGATATGACAATACAAAGGCTACCTTGGTCTGATCATTAGGGAAGGCCCCAGGAAGTGCAAACGACACTGATTCATGAATACGGCGAATCGTTTGGGGTCCCCAGCAAAGCGTTCGGGTGGGGCCAGCGGCATGTTTCCAGGTAGATTAATCTGCACAGGATTACTGGAAACCACAGGAGCAGGGTCCCCTCCGGAACCGGGTAGAGGAGTTTGCCCAGCTTGACTTTGCAAAAGCTGTCTGGCCAGGTCATCAGTTCTTTCCTTTGATATTATTAATTCCCTCCTGAGGGCATTAGTCTCTTGACGAGCGGCATGTACTTCGGCCCATAATTCCCCCAGTAATTGGGCCAACTGATCAGTCTCAGAACTTTCCATAGCGCCTGGGTGGGAATTTGTAGGAAGGCTTTGCGTTCTGTAACACTCACCTGACTCCCACGGAGGCCCTGGCCTGGTTCGCGCTGCTGTGACCTCTTCTAAGGTGATGCGCAGGGTTCGGAAGACGGACTGGACCGGGCCCCCAAATCTGGCTTCTCTGGCTCGCAGAAGTATCCTTCTGTAGGCGAAAATAGGGGATTAACTGTCTGCAGGGTAATGCAATCAGCCTCCCACTTTCCCCTCTCACCCTCCTCGAAACCCTTCTGTGATTCCTCGTAGCGTCTCACCTTAGGGTCTGGAAGGACGAGCTCTCCATCCTGCTTCTGATGCAGGGGCGCGTTGGTATCCAGTTACTTCACTGGATTTTCGGATTGGTGAGAACCAAACTTGCTTGGCTTCCAGGTAAGTTTTTTGATAAGAGGTTCCCCTTGTGTCCATGCATTAATGTACTAATGCTAGTGTCTTTTTCCCCATAGGGGCCGGGGTACGGAATGCCGGGGAACAGGCACCGACCAGAGATGAGAGGTGAAATCCTTGTAGAAATCAGGTAAGTCTTTAATGAGCGTTTTTTGGTAATGTCTTTTCATTCGCTCATTAACGCTGATGTCTCTTTTTCCCCTTAGGGGCCGGGGGCCGGAAATGCCAGGATGCGGCGCGGACCCGAAATGAAGAGGGAATGAATCAACAGGTAAGTCTTAACATGGAGATTTAGCTTTCCTTATTCCCTTCTCTCTCTCACCTTTTGTTCTGGTCTTTTTCTCCCTAGGCGCTGGGGCGTGACTGCAAATCCGGATGATCGCTGCTGAACATGAAGGCGCCCAGTAAAGGTGAGTGGAATGCGGCGCTGCAGCGATCGACGCAATGAGCTTTTAAATAAAAGTCTTCCTTTTCAGGATTGTCGGTGAGATGTCTCCGGGATGCGGATTTTAGCAGGTAAGGACTTTTCCTTCTTCTGTTCTCTTCTTCTCTTCCTTTGCAGGTGATCCAGGATGCTGGCAGGCATGGCAGAAGTCAGGATGCAAGAGCAGACACGGTGAGCGTCCAGCTGCTAGATGCAGAACAACGCGAAGCACGTGTGGCTGTTCGGGTGGGGTTTAAATAGCCTTGGAAGAAGTTCCAGGTATGTATCCTTCCTCCAATCAGGTATGTATCCTTCCCCGACCACGCCCGGATGGTAAATTAGTCCCACAGGTGAAGTAGTTCCTTTCAGGCCTCAAGGAGGCCGGGATCCTGCAGCATGGTCTGCATCAGGTAAGTGCACCCAAGCACATCCATAATGAGCCTGGCGCCTATGGCGCCAGGACTGATGTCTTTTATGAGCCTGGCGCCATAGGTGCCAGGACACTGTCCAAAGGGCCCCTATATGGGGTTGCTGGGTCCTTCCTTGGGGACTGGATGTCCGCTTTCGGGGACGCAGGGCTTGAACCGGCTCCCCGGGAGCGGGCATCATGACATGAATTTGCTCACCTTGATGCCTGAAAATATGAATGCCACTATCAGCAATGCTTTACATGTGATTAGCCTTCTCCCCAGTGTCTCCCTTCCCAACGATATCATTGTCCTACCCAAGTCACAGCTCACAGGCGTTAGGACACCAACCCAAACCTATAGAGTTCCTATCACTATGGCTAAGCATAACAGCAGCGAATGTGGCATTAAGCCTATTAAGTTTCTTCCTCCTCTGATTTTCCCGGTCTGGATTAAGCCTACCTTAATTCCTGCCCCCGCTGAAGCCCATGACCAATACCCCACCAATCAGAGCCACCCTACTGGCACTTGAAGCGAGCACACTCAACAACCACAACGATCCCGGTGGCTATCCTCCAGATGAAGCTGTTAGTAGCCCTGACACCAGCCCAAACAGTCTACCCCACATCCACCCACAATCTCCCATGGCTTATAGCTGCGAGAAATGTTAGGCTTGGTGCAAGACTAGGTAAATCGTATACTTTACAGTTTGTCTCACAGCTCCCAAAGTTCACAAAGCCTCTAAGAGCGCTAGATTGTTAACTATCACACCTGACATTTCGGCCTGAATCATTAGCCCCACACCCATCTGTGTTGCACTGATCAATGCCCGATCCCTGGTTGCCCATGCAGTAGACATTTCTGACCTGATCATAGACAAAAATGTGGACTTCCTAGCAATCACAGAGACTTGGCTACATGCAGCAGCAGGTCCATCCCTCCTTATTGCAACTCCAGACAACTATATACTCCTTAGATCAGATAGGGAATCCTCTAGAGGAGGTGGAATTGCCTTCATCGCCAAATCCACCTTGGAACTGAGAATCTTCCCTCACTCCCCTACAAACTCACGCAAATTGATGACAGTTAAACTTCCCCTTACCATCTTGCGCACTATAACGATGCATCTGATCTACAGAACCCCTGGACCCATCGGCTCCTTTGAAGAAGAAATCATTACCCTTCTATCTACTAACACCAAACCCTCTTCGCAGATCCTTATAGTAGGCGACTTCAATCTAGGTTTTAATGACCCCGCTGATCAACCTGCTATGGCCTTGGCTAATTTCCTGACTGAACTAGGCCTCACTCAGAGAGCTCTTCTCCCCACTCATGAAAAAGGAAGAACCCTTGACTGAGTAGCAGACCTTAACTGTGTAACTTCCATTACATCTATCGAACCTTACCCCTGGACTGACCACTTTCTACTCACATTTAACATTCAAGACTGTGTATGCCCTAATAAGCAAAACCTTATTCGCCCACCCATCCCGACCAGGAATAAAAAGAATATCACAGTGAATAAACTCATTCCCTTTCTCCAACCACTACTTGATCCCCTACTTGCTTCCTCCGATCCGGCAGAACTAGTGGAACTTTATAACAATACTATCACATCAGCCCTTGTTAGCATTGCACCTCTAAAAGTGCATAAAGGCAAACCGATAGCACATCAACACACCTGGTTCACACCCAAACTGAAAGCCCTACGCAGTGAAAAAAGGAAAGGGGAAAGGACCTGGAAAAACAACCCCACCCTAGCCAACAAGGACAATCTACTCAAAATCTCTGCTAATTACAAAGCAGAAATTCTATTAGCAATATGTGACACCTATAACAGAACAAAATGAGATGGTTTAAAGTTTCACTTTCTGTATGACATAGTCTGCACTTTTCAGTCTCTGTCAGTCCATATCTGTACAGAGTCGAATTTGTATGTAAAATGTGTAAGCAGAATTTCAAATATAAGTCTCTGTGTTTTGCGCTTGGAGCTTTTTTCAAGTATCGTGGTGTCAAGTTAGGTAGTGATGTGAGTGTTTTTGATGACATATGCACTTTCGAGTTTGCTCTCTTTAGTTCCACGTCCCTCCAGTCGTCAGCCCATAATGTCTTTTTCACCAAAGTCGGATTTTGAGTAAGGATTTCAGTAGATAAAACCAACTTTGCCAAAGTCACACTACAGCCTTTAATCCACATGCTCAAGGACCAATCTGGGGTGATCGCAGTATTTGCTAATTGAATTTCAAGTTGAGGGGGACAGTTTGGGTCCTGTAGTTTGCAGTAGAGGAGGAGGAACTTCCAAACTACCCTTACATACAGGGATAAAAGGCCAATCTTGTGTCTTATTAACGCCATTGGAATGGAATTAGGCAAACACAGGATCCGTCTCCAAAATGTTCCTTGAAAGCTCTCCCATGTTTCCCATAGTAGGCCAAGATAGGCTGCCACTGCATAAGTAATGGCTGCTGTCACATTCTGGTTATAAAATTGGATAACCAGTTGGAGTGAAAAACTTCCATATTGTTTCCCAATTAAGACTCCTTGGGCAGTAAGATGTTTAAGTTCCTTTCTAAGTACTCGTTCCACAGGATTTCGGATGGGCTTGGACTTATCATGGCACCGAGATATTTAATAGCCAGCACTGGTTGAATTCTGTGCTTTTTTAGATCCCAACTAGATGTCTTTTCTTTTCGGCTTCTTCCACTCTCTAAAATTAGAATTTCTGATGTATTTGCATTAATTTGCAGGCCGTTACGTTCTACATTCAGTTTTACAGCTTCTAGTTTCTTTTGGAGGCCAAGCCGGGTTCTGTCCAAGATAACAATTTCGTCAGCATACAAGAGACACTGTATCATCTGGCCATTGATCTTAGGTGAACATGAGGGAGTAGGGTCTATAATGTCACGTAGATCAGATATGAAGATGTTAAATAAAGCAGCAGCAAGTGAATGACCATGCTTCAATCCCTTATATGTTACAATGCTGTTGGTGAAATAGCCTTCTTGATCAAGCCTAACTTGTAATGATGTCCCAGTGTACAGATCTTTGATGGCAGGCAGAAGATCGTTTGGGCATCTCAACCTTGACATTTTTTCCCACAGTCGTTCTCTACTGGTATTATCTAACGCCTGTTCCATATCAATACATGCAAGATAGATTTTGCAGTCACCCCTCAAGGTCTTCATTTTTAGCAGGCTCAGTAATAGCAGGTTAGATTACATTCTATTCCCTTGGCAAAGCCCGATTGCCTAGGGTCAAAGGCTCCGGAGTCTCGTATCCACTCATTTAGCCACCTCAACAAGACAGCAGCAAAGAGCTCACCCAAGACATCAAGGAGGGGGATGGGGCGATAGTTCTTAGGATCGGCTCTTTCGCCCTACTTGAAAATTGGAACCACTACAGATTTCTTCCATGAAGCAGGGACTTTGCCCATCAGCATGATTCTCCCAAACAAAATATAGCAAAAACCAGCCCATGCTTCTGGGGCGGCATTTAATATGTCGTTAGTTAGTTTATCTGGCCCTGGGGCTCGGGACTTATTTGATTTCTTTATTAGATGTAAAACATCATCTTTGTCGAAGTCAATTTTCCATTCATTTCGGTCTTCTGTCTGGAGTTGTTCTCCTTGGTACATTGTTTGGCCAAATAAGTTTCCAAAGTGTTCCACCCACAAAGATTCAGGTATTGGGTTTAGTTGAAGGGGGCAACCAGTAGCTTCTTTGTTGTTTAGAAGCTGCCACAGGTTCTGCGTGTTCTGTGTAGACAACGCCTGCATCATTACTTCTGTGTCCCTTTTATACAATGACGATCTGTGTGAAACAATCCAATTTCGGTATCTTGGTCTCCATTTCTTAATCAGTCGAGCTCTGACAACGGAAGGGGCACATCTAAGGTGTTTAAGGTCCTTATGCAAAAGACTTTTTTGCTCAATAACCGCACTGTCAAAAGAATGTCTTGAAATTGGGTCTGATACCTTTGTGGCATTGCTCGTTGAATAACATCAGCACACCGCTGTATTCCACCACCACGTTTTCTGACTTCAACCAGGCTGACAGCTCTAGAGTCAAACGAGGGACATCTTGGGGCTTGATACGCAGTCAATTTCTTCCAGGTTCCACCTCCACATTGTGAGACCACAGGGCTGTTTTTACCCTGTTTGCCATGGTGCATAAAAGAATAACCGGGTTATGATCACTAGCCTGAATGGGTAGGACTCTCAAGAATTCTACGTTGTTCCTCACGTTACTGGAGACAAAAAAGTAGTCCAAAGTAGCAGTTTGGGCCCCGTTTTGCCAGGTCCTTGCACCTTCAAAGTCTCCTTTAACGTTTCCATTTAGCATGTGAATAAGTCTGATTTCCATTTCATCAGAGCATAGTTGTGATCTCAGTCTTTTAGATTTGAACCCCAACAGCTCACCTTTTTCGTTTCTCTGATTTGCTCATAGGTAGTCTATGTTCAGATCACCACACATTATTAGAGAAGATTTGTTTGAAGCCAAATATATTTTGTCAATCCAACCTGTCACGGTGTCAACAAAGGTGGAAGATTGTGGACAATTAGGGTTCCAATAAAGGTTAAAAAGGACTAAGTGATCTATTCCATTCAACGAGTGTTCATTAGATTTCATTATTAAGATCTGGATGTAGGGGTTACGGTGAATCATATAAATGATCTCCAGTTTTAAGCTGCTTTTTATCATGGTCAGGAGGCCAGAGGAGGGACGGCCTGAAGTACTTTTTATGGCTTTGTTATGATACATGGAGCATCCGTCCAATAATGGAGTTTCAAGGAGCCTGGTTTCTTACCACATACGATCCTCAGGTTTGCAATCATAGAAGGGAGGCCCAAAAAGAGGTGGGTGAAACATCTAGTATTCCAAGATCCGATGTTAAGCATCAACAGAATTTATATTATCACTCTAGAAAAAGATGGCATTCCTACAGTATATAAAAAAGCAGATACACCTTTATTGACAAGCTGCCTTGATTCTTCAATTTGTGGACTGAAACAATTTGTTGGACATCTCCGTGTTTGCCTCTTATTTATTTCTGAAAAAATAATCGGAGCAGCAGAAAACAGTTGCAATAGGCTTTTAAAGAAATACATAAGCGCAACTTGCAAAGACACTGGAGTCACAAACCCCAAACTCTCCCCTCCACAATGCACAATCACAATGTCTGGAAATTTAAAGTGAGCCATACTCTCACAGAATGAAAGCAAGTTTGCCCAGTTTAAGCAACAAACTGCACGCATGAAAACTTCCACTTCTGCCAATCCAATATTACCATGGATGCCATGATTTTCAGCATACACCTTCAATGACTGAATTGTAGAGTCCCCCAGAACCCACACAGTCTGCCTTCTCAAACACATAGCCATAGCCATTGTCACTGCTCTCACAACTCCTGCAAACAAAACTCCTACTGCCCTCTCTTCCTGTATACTATAAACAGCAAACCTAATTGGCTAATCCCCACAGTCTCCTTTCCATGCCAGGGATCCTCAAAAGACCCGAATGTGGCACAAATGGTGTCCACGAATTACTGCGGTGTCCGCGGACCTTGTAGCACAGGGGCAGCCCTTCTACCCTTTCCACTTCCATGATCTCAATACTCCCTCATTGGCTACTTTCACAGAGTCACACATCCATCCGCCAATCACATTCAAAACCTCTTCACCTAACCCTGCCATCTCACTTCAACTCGTCATATGTACACTTGAACTCTCAGAGTACATATGTCCTATTAATGAAAGAGATCTGCATCAAAAACTACTGTGCAACTGTCCAATATTTCTATTTCCAGATTCAACAAGATCTGCATCTAACAAAACATAGCACAGGTATGCTTATATTTACAAAACAAATCTTCAACTCTTTCACAAATATATATATATGACATTTATGATTACTGTAATTTTATCATTCTTTCTTTGGTCAACCATGATACTTAATGTCCTTTTCTGTTTTTGTTCCTATGAATATGCTGTATGAAACCATAATAGTATTTTACTTTTGTAATTTATGTATGTTATGTGAAAAGCTTATGTTAAGCTATAACACATTAATAAATTATGATTATATATATATATATATATATATATACGTACATATATATATATATGGTTCCTGCTACTTACCCTGTAATAAGCTTCTCAATAAGCATATTCTCTTGTTTAGCCATTCTAGAAATTTTTTGACTATATATGGGGCGTATGAGACCCTCTTTTTTGATCTGGGGGGCCTAAATCATGAGGGTGTCGGACAGTATATATAGCAAGTGAACTTAGGCTACCCCATCGGTTTGGCACTGGCTGGTAGTTTTTCACTAGACACAATAACAGATCACCAACATTTCATTTATATACATAACATATTTATTTTCAAATGCTTCTTAAAAAATCAACTCAAGCCGTTATACATGTGTGGCCATGTTTAACCACATCAATTATACGTATTTTCTTCTTCGCTGGGACAGTCCACAATATTGATGGCATTTGATTATATCACTCACAGCTTTGGAACGTAGTGAAATAAGCTCATGATGTTGGCCTGATTTAATATCAAGCCATCATTGGCTGTCAATACACGCTCCAGGTTTACAGGATGATAGGTGGAGTGCGATGATATCTTAGATTGTTTCTCTACCAGCGTAAGAAAAGGAGACGTAGGGGCAGGAATCTCCTTCCTGTCAACTTGATGTTGTATTGCCAGTTGGTTCTTATGAAGGACTATGGAGGGAATGAGATCATCTTCACCAGCCTTGTCTATAGAATCTTTATCAGATTCTACCTCATATGTCGAAAGCTGAAGAAGCAAGTCATCCAATGGTTCAAGGATCGATTCTTCTTGGGTGCTGCTTGTTTATGCTTTTTCATCAACATGTTCTTTTGATTGGTTGGTATTAGATCTGCAGTTTGAGGTCGCAGTACCTGTAGTCGAGGCTCCCACTGGAACAGATGTTATATTTTGAACAAAACTCCTCGTACATGAGGTTTTGTTAGAGTTTCACGGAGTGGGGTTTTTTGAAAATAAATAGAGCTGGTAACACTTTGGACAATTTTGCAGTGTTAACCGTCGGTCCTTGTGCCAGGGGGCCATAAATTGAATAATTGGCGGTTCTGGACGTGGATTGGAGCTCTTCGTTGCAGGATATGGTAGTGGCATCAATTATCAGAGTTCCACTCACAGGAGGTGGTGGTACCTACACTTCAGAATCTAAGTGAGCGGACTGATGGATTTGCCTTACACTGGATATTTGATGATTGTCTATGGTCCGGAAACATCGATCATCTGATTTGCCAACATCGTTGGCATCACTTGTGTGTCTTGACACACGGCCAGTGTCATCATAAGGTCTACATTGCATTCAGTTGACGGCACAGATACAGATGTATTTGCTTCTGGTTTTCTTTGCAAGAATATCTCGCGGACTCCTTCCAAAAAGATTCTTTTGTCTGCTCTTGGGTCCTGGGGTAGGTCGATAAAGGACTTTAAGATGACACCATCTAGGTCTTTGTCTTTCATTCTACGTTCTTTCATTGATTCCATAGATGTTTCTATGTGGATCAGTTTTGAATTCTTTAGAGCAATTAATGTTGATTGATCTTTATAGTTGTCATTTAGTGTTTCATACAAGTTCACGTAAGGTGCTAACATGATCGTGACTGCCAAGATAATGCTAGCCTGTAATTGGGCAAATTGGGCAGTCTGGATCCCTTCATTCCAATCAACTACACAACAAGATAGTCTCTTAGTCTCTTAGACTTAGATATTCGAGCGAGAAGCTCCAGAGAAGTCACAGTCAGGTACTTCACTTGATTCATCCCCACTGCTAGCCAAGTGCCTTTGAGATGGATTTAGGTTCAGCAAAGCAGGGGGTCGAGATGCATGGGCAGCAGAAAATATCACAGCTGAAGGCGTATGGTGAGAATAATTTTCTTTCTCAGTCAAGGTTGTCGATGGTAAATTAGTTGGTTTACATTGTTTCACCTGGTTCAGTTGACTGGGGTCAACGGGTTTAGCTAGATCAGAACACAGTCGCTCACTGTTCCTTCGACCTGCCTCCAACCATAAAGTTAAATCTTCAATATCTTTCATTAGGCAAGCCGCCAACATTGGGGTTGTTTGAAGGGTCTTGTTCTTCGTTCCAATATTGGAGCATTCAGAAACACCAGGTAACTGGGGTTGCTTGAATGTAAGTTCATTTGCGACTGATCCAGTGTCAGTTGAAGTTAGAATCAGCGGTTCCTTGGTCACTTCACAGGCGCATACATCTTCACCAGTTCCAGGACCATAAGTGGCCTCTCTACCGCTAGGGAACATTATCATACTGTCATTTGTTGTCCCTATTTCGCATGATGGGTAATTTTCAGTGGCTGGTTGTAGGGCTTCAGTGTTTTCCAATATGTCAATGTCTGAAATAGGGGGGTTAACACAATATCAATTGCTTTGTTGCTTTTAGAACGTCATTTTTGAATTGTGCCTCCGGTGGCGCCAGGTTGTTTTGAGGTGTTTGTGAGGCTTCAGCATTTTTTAAATGCCATTTTATGCATGTCGGATCGGTCACAGAGTTGCTTCTTTGTTTTAGATATTGAGAACATTGGGCATTGTGAGGGAGGTGTTTCGATGGGGCAGGTTTTTTCACCTTTTCGGAAAGAGTTGGTACTCACATGCCTAACTTCGATTTTTGTACATTGCCGTCCGTGAGATCTACTTGTTCGATTACACCTGACCCCATGTCATCTACGCATGGTGTTCTTTGACATTTTGGCACTGTGTGTGAGGAGTGAGGACCATTTGCAGAGGGGCGTGCATTGTCTATCGTGAGGGTTACATGATTCAAGGAGGCTGAGGCAACGGAGGTAGGGACAGGGACACATGCATCTGCAACCTCAAAACAGACATCACTGTTGGTACCTGTTGGTGGACCATTGTTCTTTGGCTCACGGAATTCATTAGGGGGCTGTTCACTGGGCCCGCCGGACACGAGAGAAGGCATCTTCATCGCGTCACGCAGTAGGAGAAGCCAGACTTTGCTTCACATTTTCTGGATACTGCCAGCAGGTGGAGACACTTTAACTTGCTGACACTGCAGCTAACACTCAGCCAACACTCTGCGACGCTCCGTGTTGTGAGTGTGAGTGTAGGTGATGTTGACCCTCCTCCTCAGTGGACACAGAAAGCAGACTCTGGCAGACTCTAACAGTAGCATGCTAGCTGTGGGAACACGCCAAATGCCAGGCCAACACTCAGCCAAAGTCTCTAAAAGGGGTTGTGTTTTTAATGTTAGTAACACGATGTGAGGGGTGATCGGGAGATCCATCATGAACTACTTAATTTATTAAAGAATATACTCATCTCATCAAAACATGATATTGGAGTGTTGTTGTTAAAACAGGACCCTTATCATACATACACATAGGCAATGGCTGCAGCATGCACTATAGAAATACAATATTTTTAATTTGGTAATTTTGGACAGTAAATAATGAATGGTACCTTATCAGAGTTTTCAGTAATGATAAAGATGAAATAAATAGCTAATAGCTAATAATTGAAGACTTACTACATACTTGTGTCAGTACAAACAATACATATCAAGACCTACAATGCATACAAATCTGAGGCACATACAAGGAAACTTAAGTAAGGAGGAAAGAAACAACACCACCAAAGAATTACAGTAACAGTAGACTTTATCATGAAGTACACAAATGATTTGTGTGTTTGAAGCTTGCTTATTTCGCCATTGTGTGTACCATGAACTGAGGCCAAATCCTTACAAAAGTGCTTTAGCAACATAAAAGAAGGTTAATGTGTACATATGTAAAACTTTAACATTTTTAAATTGTCTCTATCAGTTAACAAAATCATGTGGTCTGAATATGTCAGTGAAAAAAAAAATGTGGTCAGATATGGTTGCTTAGTATACCATAACTGGCGATTTTCAATGGTTTTTCGGTTTTACTTGTAACCATAGTGTCCCTTTAAAAAAGTTTCTTCACTGAATTTCATGGGTTTTTGTTAGTGCAAATTAACCATAACGTCCCATTAACAAAGTTTTTTCAGTGAATTTCATAGGTTTTTACTAGTGATTCTTTAATCTGCTACAAGCTCCCTAAATTATAAACCCCCCACCCTAATATGTCAAATAGGGTGTCCACGGACAGCACAGTAGTCCGCGGACATTGGGCAACATTTATAAGGCTCAGAATCATAGAGAAGACCCAAAAAGATGTACCCAGCAACCAACAGACAGATGTACCTAAAATCACAAGTAATGTTTACGACATGCAAATATACAAATACTCACATTAAAAAAATATGAATTATTTTTGTATTTAACATGCATTACAATGCAATGCCCCAATCACAAACCATAATTGTACACTTCATATAATTTCCTCACTACAACTCTGCATACATTTTAAGAAACACTGGGTGCTTTTTGGACAACACATTCTCACTAAACAGTAAGTGCAATGTATGTATTTCTCTTTTATTAGCTTTCATTACATAAACATAAGTTATGAGACAGAAGCCCTTTTTTTCTCACAGAAATGGCAAGCACACTTGAATGGTTAGAGGAGAACTTCACAAAAGAAGAAATAACCAATGATAACATCTCCAATGGTATGCAATAGATATTTTAATGAAAACATATAATGTATTTTGTGCACACCTTACTAAAATAAGAATTTCAATTGAAAAAAACACGCCACAATTGAATTCTAAACAATCCCCAAAATCAAAAACTGATTTTTATTTCCTAAAACTACTTACAAATGTTTTCATATGCACTGTACACGTTTCTCACCTAAACTTTCTCAGTGCATGTTTAATATTTACAAGAAACATCTGATTCCCATTATCAGTAAAATTCACTGCAACACTCCGTAAATTGTTTGCAGCATCCACCATGATGTTTTCGTTTAAAAAAAATGCCATGCCCACACCATTCAAAAAAACACATACACCTTCATTTACAAGGTGCCTACCTTGTCCTAGTTTTGCAGAAAACACATTTGGGCATCTCCACACTTTCCTTGGATGTATTTCTGAAAAAATAACCTTTGCACATGTAAATAGTTTCATTAAGCCTCGGAACATATCTTGTAAAGCAACCTGCAAATATAGTAGAGTAACGTACATCAAACTATTTCCTCCACAATGAACAACACTAATATGTGGACACTGAAAGTGAGCCATAGTCTTACAAAATGATAGTAAACTCACCCAGTTTAGCCCAGACACTCTATACCAGCAAATCTCCACTCCCTTCAAACCAATAGTACTAGAGATGCCACACAAATCAATGTACCTTTTCAAATTATTCACCCAACAATCTCCCACACCCACACAGTGAGCTTTTTTTTTTAGCACTAGCCACATCCATCTTTCCTGCACACAACAATCAAAACACCTACAATCCTCTCTTTGTGTAAACCACAACCAAAACATTGGCTAATCCCCACAGTCCCCTTTCCATGCCAGGCATCCTTGAAAGACCTGGATGTTGCTGCCACTCAAAGGGAGGTGGGGGGTAATTGAACACAATTTAAGTTATTTAATCGTTAGTGGTGGCTCTGAAAAGAACCTTTATTTGGAAAGGGGGTTGTTAACAAACACCTTTTTTTCCTTTTTTTGCTTTTATGTACAGTAGTACTGTACATTCCATATCTTCCTTTACAATTTCCTTACAGGAACTTCTACAATGCATTCTAAGATTGGAAAAGAAAATTGCATTTCCGACATCTGTGACATGAACTCCATCTTGCCAAAAAGAATTCACAACAACGGAACTTATATTAGCAGTCTCAAAAGATGACATTCCTGCAGCATATAAAAAAGCAGATACACTATTATTTACAAGCTGCCTTGATTTTTCAATTTGTGGACTGGAACAATTTATTGGACATCTCCATGTTTCCCTCTGATTTATTTCCGAAAAAATAATTTGAGCTGTAGAAAACAGTTGCATTAGGCTTTTAAAGAAATCCTTCAGCGCAACTTGTAAAGACACTGGAGTCACAAGCGCCAAACTGTCTGCTCCACAATGCACAATCACAATGTCTGGACATTTAAAGTGAGCCATACTCTCACAGAATGAAAGAATGCTTGCCCAGTTTAAGCCACAAATTACATGCCAGAAAACACCCACTTCTGCCAATTCAATATTTCCAAGGATGCCATGATTTTCAGCAAACACCTTAAATGACTGAATTGAAGACTCCCCCAGAACCCACACAGTCTGCCTTCTCAAACACATAGCCACAGCTATTGTCACTGCTCTCACAACTCCTCCAAACAAAACTCCTACTACCCTCTCTTCCTGTACACCACACCCAGCAAACCTGATAGGCTAATCCCCACAGTCCCCTTTCCATGGCAGGCAACATCAAAAGACCTACATGTGGCACGTGCTGTCCGTGGGCTACCGTGGTGTCCATGGACCTCTTAGCACAGGGACAGCTCTCCTACCCTTTCCACTTCCATGTTCTCAAAACTCCCTCAATGGCTGCTTTCAAAGAGACACACATCCATCCACCAATCACATCCAAAACCTCTACACCTAACCCTGTCATCTCACTTCAACTCTTCAGATGTACACTTGAACTCTCAGAGTACATATCCCCTGTTAATGAAAGACATATGCATCATAAACTACTGTACAACTGTCCAATATTTCTATTTTCAGATTCAACAAGATCTGCATCTAACAAAACATTTTTTTTAAATGTCTTCCACTCTTTCACAAATATATATATAAAGGGTTCCTGCTACTTAACCTGTAATAAGCTTCTCAATAAGCATATTCTCTTTTTTAGCCACTCTAGCAAATGCCATGAATTCCAACATTCATCACCTGCTCACATGAAGCAGCAAACAATTGCAATGCTCTGCACTTCAAAAAATTTCTATTTACAATCCTTGTGATGAAAGTAAAAAAATGCATATGTGCACATATATCAGTACTGTGTCACTGTTTCATATAATAAGGGAAAATCACATGAAATAGATCTGTAGACTATTTTTAGTGGCACTTATTGTCTGCCCGTTTAATATGTTAGCAGCAAATGCATACATCCCAACATCAGCCATTCCAATCTATAGGTGCTTCTTAAGTCTTTCTTTTTTCCTTTGCATTCTGTCACTTCCAATTCCACTTCTCCCACTATAAAACTCAAACTACAAGTCCCAGAATAAAACACCACAGGACTTCAAGATTCTAAACTGTGACATTTACATCAAATAAACATATCAGTGTGTGCCAGTTTAACATATTGACAGTATATGTATACTTCCTATAATAAGCCATTAAAATCTTCAGCTGCTTATGCAGTCCTACTTTTTTCTCTACATTCTGTGACTTGTACTCCAACTTTCACAATGATAAAAGTGGAACTACAAGTCCCAGAATGCAAACAAAAAATATAACACTACACAAACACAAACAGATTAGAATGCATCATGTTGGCAAGTATGTATTTACTCCTAACATATTAAACTTCCACATACCAACTGCCATTTAAAAGTGTACTACACATCTTTTCCATCAACTTTTCTTCTCTTTTACAAAACATTACTGAGCTTCTATAAATGCACAAACGCATTTCCTAACTTTCATGAAAATGCTCTTAAAAACAACTATTTTTAACCATCCACCCATTTTATTAACTTTTTCCCCCACCACTCCTCCTTTCTTTATAAATAGGAACCTTGCTTACTAAAAGTACTTTGCCATTACCACATATCCCAACTAACTTTCTTTTACAATTACAGGAAAGAAGCACATCACTGAAATCAACAACCGAAAAACAAATACCCTTTGCATCCAACAAAGTAAGTGCATTAATGTGCCATGTATATGTATGTAATTATAGCAGCACAGTTCCACTATATATATTACCCCAGACTGCTCTTTTCAAACCAACATTTCTTTCACTCTAGCCCATTATATTCCACCATTCACACTCTTACTATTCCCATCTACACACCACCATTGCAACACCCACTCTGTTCCTCAAAAAAGCACAATCACCCTACCTATTCCATCACACCACCACTGCATCACCACATCACTAACCCAACAGCATCACGGCTCTGTAGACTCTAAGGGGGTCATTCCGAGTTTGGAGGTAGCCATGATGCTATTAGCACCACGGCTGCCTCCAAAACCGGGTCCGGGTCCGATCTGGCTGAATGAGGACTTACCGGGTCATTCCGACCTTGGAGGACCCACTAAGTCCACATTCAGTAAACCATTCCCCATTCCCATTGAGGCCCGATAGGGCTCAATGGGAATGGGGACGGCACTAATTACGGGCCCACACAAAGCGGGCCCGTTATTAGCGCCCTGGTCCCTTAGCAGGACCCGCTAAGGATGTGTGGTGTGACCACACATCCTTTACGAGTCCCGCTAAGGGACCTCGGAATAGGGCGGTAAGGGTTTACCGGCACCGGCAACCTTACCGGTGCCCGTAAACCCTTACCGCCCACCTCGGAATGACCCCCTTATTCTCAAAACCTTCCCAACCACAACTAATATACCACCTCACAATCAAACAGCACTCTATTCATCTCTACAATCACACCCATGCACCACACATGCATATACATTGCACAACTTTCCAACGCAACCTTTCTCTTTTCCCAACAGACACAACAAAATGCCTACTAAACAGCAACTCCATAGAAAAGAAAGAAAATGTAGAGCAGATAAGACTAATACTACACATTATAGTAATCCACCTCTAAAACAATGTATAGAAAACATTAAAACAAAAGAGCTAGTAACCTCACTCAACAAAACTAAACCAGCCACAACTAAAGAAGGTAAGGCTACTCTTACAAAAACAAAAAGCAAAACATTATGTACAAAGAAAAGCAGACCTATTAACAAACCTAATCCTCTATCTACCAGTGTTAACGTAATCACGGTAAAGGAATCCAAAGAAATTATGTTACAGAAAATGTTCCACCATGAGGTTCTTCACAATCTTATAAAACATCTAAAAAGTCACGATTTACCCTTAAAAACTACTGCAGGAGACTAATCCTGCAAGCACTAATTGACAGCGCTTTTCTAATAAAGAGAACATTGTTTATATTGATTTTAAACAGAATGTAACCAGTAACTAGATGAATCAATTCAGTACAAAAAGTACTTCTAAAAATGCACAGTGTCAGTATAGAGACCTTTTCAAAATTCTGTGATGGTGAATGGTATCACACAAGCAGCACAGAACCATACTTCAATAAAGAAGCTTATAAACAATTGCCATAGACAATAATGGTCGAGGTTATTGTAAAGACCGGAGGGGGGGTCTGCACTTCCAAGATTCTCTATTATGTAAGCAATGGACGAGCAATCAAGGCCTAGCTTCTCGGGAGGTGATGCGAGCTGGTTCTTAAGTACAGTGTAGTCCCCGAGCACCCACAAAGGAATGTCCACACACTTTATCGGTTAAAACACAGTCTTCATATAATTAATATTGAAGGTCATATACACGATCACGATAACTCACTTTGTGCTCCGAAAATCAACAATGGTAAATATGTACAGTTCTAAAGTGGTACCACTAACGTTACTCGATCTTATTAAAGTGCATACGGTCAGAATGACACACAGATCAAAATAAAGAGGAAACCAGCAGTAGAGAGACGAAGGAAAGCAGGATGGTTGAGCAATTGGCAGAGTACTGGTAACTAACGTTAAACACAGCTCTGTGTGAAGATCTCCCCACCTGGGAACCTGTAGAAGAAAGATACAAGCCCAGTCCATATATTGTTCACCCCTAGACTTCCCAATAGTTCTGCAACCCCAAAGTACCTTGGTGTTGTAGCGTTTCGCTCGGGAAATCGACAACCCTTCTTGAGTGTCCTCCCTTTCAGGCAGGAGTCACGGGTCGTCGAACGTCCGACGGAGAACAGGTCGAGCTACGACGGTGAAGTGGCCGCATCGTTCCTAGCGGTGCTCGTTGACGGAGAAGCGTGAACGTCCTGCAAGGAAGAGGCATGCGGGGCACCACGGTGTCGATAGTTCTGGACTGCAAAGAGTTGAAGAACTGTGGCCCAGCAAGGGCGTCGAGTCGTCGGCGTCTCTGTGGTCTTTGGGTGGCAGGAAACCCCGCGGTGGATGCTCCTTGGCGCCTCGACGGTCAGGCCTTCTCCAGCAGGATACAGCACCGACGATGCGGACGAGCACATCCTTGGATAAATGAAGTTTATTAGGCAACGGGAGCACGGCGGCTTCAGTTGGCGACAGCGGTCGGCGACAATGATGGACAACAGTCCAGGCGCTTCTCCTTGGAGTTCCGCAGCAGTCCCCGTATCGGGTCGGCAGCCTGTCGAAGGTCTGTCTACCAGTAAGTTTAGGCAAAGATCAGCTGTGCGCGATGGTCCCTCGTAGCTCGGGAAGAGGGCGCCTTACCAGGTCCTCTCTGGGTCAGTTCTTGAAGCACAGCAGCTTTCAGATTGCGAAGGAGAGCAACAGCAATTCTTCTCATCCAGCAGGGCTCAAGGTTAAGCTTCACTCCAGTTACTCGTCGTAGTGGACTTCAGCTACTGAACACAATTCCTAGCAGTGAGAGGTCCCCAGATATACTGTTGATCTCCCATTCATTCCGCTGGGTCGCACTCAGGCATCCAATCACGACTACGGGCATTCATGCAGGCAGTTAACCAATCAGGTACACAAGGTATTCAGGCCATTCACTTCTCTCGAGACACTCACAACAAGTTATGTGTATTGGGACAAGTACCGAGCCATTCAACACTCCAAGCTGCATTCATACCGGTTTCGGGCAGGGCTGTCTCAACCATTGTGTCAAACACCAGATACTAGACAGTCACAACATAGAATATATATTCGTCACACACTCCATTCACCCAGGTCCCACCCACAGGCGTACCCACAACATACGGTCGTTGAGAAGGTTCCAGCCAGTCTGGTCAGCACTTCCCCACACTACCATATACGGAACCTCCACCCAACAGCCAGTCAGGGGGAAGGGTCAGAGGCAGGGCTTCCCGGGACTTCGGGAAGATCAGGGTAACAGGTGATGGAAGGCAAGAGGCCATGGGGGCCATTTTGTCTCCATCAGGAATCTACCGATTCCAATGACAGGGCCTGGGCATCCCAAAATGGAGGACGTTCAGGGCACCAGTCATTTCAGCACGGAGCTGCCACCAGCCCATACCCTGCTTTGTGGTTCACACACAGGTGCCCAAAAACATATACTAGGGGCACAGGTTTGTACCCCTACCCATGGGTGCCATAAGGGTATCCCAGGGGGTCTGTTCACCAAACCAAAAGAGAGAGAGCTGCTCCGCCAGGAGTTCCACATGAACTCCTGCACTGAAAACACGACAGAACACATGATAAAAAGCAGTAAAGGACAAGGATACGGAGGCCCTGTCCCTCCGATGCATTTCCAGCATCACAGTTATGAAATGGCGGAACAAACCATTATGGCAAAAGAAATGCTTATAGAAAAAAAGTCCCCACCAAACTTTGAACCAAATGCTCCTTTCACCCAAACAAACAGTCCAGTGTACAAATGGACACGCAGCTCAGTGTGTAATGTACGCCAACAATCCTTTAAATCTTTTTGACAATATGTGACAATAAAAGACCAAAGTAAAATTAAAACTTTACAAATCATAGACTCCAGTCCAATGCGGTGGCACACTGGTCTGGGAGGACATTCATTAGCCTGCATTTTAGGAACTGCTTGAAAAAGCACATTCCACCACATGAAAATTTTATTGACACACCATTCTAGTATACAGAATTTTATGCATCAACTATACTTTGCAATAAGTCCTACTCTAGAACTGCAAAATTTAAATAACGTTCTCCTACATGGAACAGCCAAAGAACTGTTTCAAGAAATAGAGCACATCCGACGTAAATACTTTGGATCTGAAGGTGACTTAGACAATTCTGTACCTTCAGAAAACATTACCAAAAACCTCATGAACAATGAACACCAACAACCTAATAAAGACATACCAAAAAGAAATAGCTAAGTTTGAAAACACATCTCCTGAAATACCAGACCAAATATGTGTCTGTTGTTCCAGAACGTTTTAAAAAAGAGCACAAAAATAGTAGATCTAGCCTACGAAATACAAAATAGAAGCCAATGAAGAATCCCAAAGGTTCCAATTAGCTTCATGTCTACAGCAGAAGCTAAATACAAAATAACTAACCCTTCAACAGTGTGCATGTACTGCAACACAAAGCTTGACAATAACCAAATGCCATCACATGCTATCACTAATAATTTACAAATATTCCAACTTCCGAAGGTTCTCCAGAGAGGATGTAGTAGGGTTGACCAGCTCCTGGCAATCCCTTGCTCTGGGGCCTCTATCTGTAACCATACAGTCCCCCCTCTTTTGTTTTCTTTCTGCACTTACCAGACTCACACTGTCTGCTGCCTTAAACCAGCACTTGCCACCTGTTGGCTGCAATTTCCACTGTTTGTTGCTTGTTGTTATTTATTATTTATTTATCTGTTACTATTTATTCATTTTTCTTTGCTCTGCACTTTCCACTGCTCCCCCTTTCCTTGCACTTCTCCCCTTTTCCCTCTCCCATGCACTTGCACGTTCTCAATGTCGCTGTGCCAGGAAGATTGTTGTTTTTGTTTCTCCCTTGTACCCCTTCCTTGCCTTGTCACGCTGTGAAACACATATGTACGAGCGCGATATATATAAAAAATCAATTCAATTCAACAGCTTAACTTGTACAAGAGCATTATAATACAAACAGTGCACCCATTTCAAGCTATATATATATATATATATATACATATATATATATATATATATACGCCTTCAACCAAAATCAGCCAAATTACATCCATCCAAGTTACTAAAGGGCATATGTGGCAAAGTAGTATATTCATCATTACATCTAAAAGAAAGTGTACAAACTCTAGGAGTACAATGGCCAATAGATCAAACTTTGATTGTACTAGTTAATGGTGTGCCAACAAAAGACAACAAAGTTTGGTGACAAAGTTAGCCGTACAATATATAAAAGAAAAGAATAAATACTACAAAGATATAAACCTAGAGGAAAACTTGAGAGGAACCACCCAAATTATTCAGGAGTCAACAGAAACTGGCCAATTTGAACGTGTAGATCCTTTTACTGCAGCCAACATTTTAGACCAGTATAGGCATCCTTTTGACAATATGTGACAATAAAAGACCAAAGTAAAATTAAAACTTTACAAATCATAGACTCCAGCCCAGTGCGGTGGCACACTGGTCTGGGAGGACATTCATTAGCCTGCATTTTAGGAACTGCTTGAAAAAGCACATTCCACCACATGAAAATTTTATTGACACACCATTCTAGTATACAGAATTTTATGCATCAACTATACTTTGCAATAAGTCCTGCTCTAGAACTGCAAAATTTAAATAACGTTCTCCTACATGGAACAGCCAAAGAACTGCTTCAAGAAATAGAGCACATCCGACGTAAATACTTTGGATCTGAAGGTGACTTAGAAAATTCTGTACCTTCAGAAAACATTACCAAAAACCTCATGAACAATGAACACCAACAACCTAATAAAGACATACCAAAAAGAAATAGCTAAGTTTGAAAACACATCTCCTGAAATACCAGGCCAAATATGTGTCTGTTGTTCCAGAACGTTTTAAAAAAGAGCACAAAAATAGTAGATCTAGCCTACGAAATACAAAATAGAAGCCAATGAAGAATCCCAAAGGTTCCAATTAGCTTCATGTCTACAGCAGAAGCTAAATACAAAATAACTAACCCTTCAACAGTGTGCATGTACTGCAACACAAAGCTTGACAATAACCAAATGCCATCACATGCTATCACTAATAACTTACAAATATTTCAACTTCCGAAGGTTCTCCAGAGAGGATGTAGTAGGGTTGACCAGCTCCTGGCAATCCCTTGCTCTGGGGCCTCTATCTGTAACCATACAGTCCCCCCTCTTTTGTTTTCTTTCTGCACTTACCAGACTCACACTGTCTGCTGCCTTAAACCAGCACTTGCCACCTGTTGGCTGCAATTTCCACTGTTGGTTGCTTGTTGTTATTTATTATTTATTTATCTGTTACTATTTATTCATTTTTCTTTGCTCTGCACTTTCCACTGCTCCCCCTTTCCTTGCACTTCTCCCCTTTTCCCTCTCCCATGCACTTGCACATTCTCAATGTCGCTGTGCCTGGAAGATTGTTGTTTTTGTTTCTCCCTTGTACCCCTTCCTTGCCTTGTCATGCTGTGAAACACATATGTACGAGCGCGATATATATAAAAAATCAATTCAATTCAATTCAACAGCTTAACTTGTACAAGAGCATTATAATACAAACAGTGCACCCATTTCAAGCTATATATATATATATATATATACATATATATATATATATATATACGCCTTCAACCAAAATCAGCCAAATTACATCCATCCAAGTTACTAAAGGGCATATGTGGCAAAGTAGTATATTCATCATTACATCTAAAAGAAAGTGTACAAACTCTAGGAGTACAATGGCCAATAGATCAAACTTTGATTGTACTAGTTAATGGTGTGCCAACAAAAGACAACAAAGTTTGGTGACAAAGTTAGCCGTACAATATATAAAAGAAAAGAATAAATACTACAAAGATATAAACCTAGAGGAAAACTTGAGAGGAACCACCCAAATTATTCAGGAGTCAACAGAAACTGGCCAATTTGAACGTGTAGATCCTTTTACTGCAGCCAACATTTTAGACCAGTATACAATTCACCCACTACACTCCAAAGACACAATTGACGATGCATTAGAAACATATCAAATGAATCAAGCCAAAGGATCCCTAATGAGCATATGGGAAAAAGTTTAGAAGCACATGCTTTTTCTCCACTCTTTCCTACAGGAAAAGGAGGTAGATATGATGAAAGGTCTGTGAAAATTAGTGCATCACAATATCGCTCTTTACAAATGTATTCTGAAGTCCCCAGATTCAGACAAAATGTCGAAAACATTTTCCACTTCCTTTTCAAAAGTGAACTAGCAACTCTATGTTATGGATTTGCACACAAATTATAAAAATAGGCTCTAACTTTTTAAACATATCCGCTACCCAACTGCTTAAAAAAATTAAAGACAAAGATGAAGTTTTGCGGTCAAGTATCACAAATCTCTTGCCAAACATGCATGGTACAAAAGAATACTGGTTCTGATGTCACGCTGATGTACCTTGTATGTTAAGGAACCTAGGCCCAGCCGCATGGTTTCTTACTTTAAGTTGTGCAGAATACGCATGGGATGACTTGAACAACTTTTCACGCACAGCAAATCAAAATAAAGAAGGAATAGATATAAAAACACCAGGAGAACTCTGTTCTCTTGACCCAGTCAATGTATCAAGGTACTTTCACCATCGCTTCTTTGCCATGCTGCATTTTATCTGCAATAAAACTATCCCTCTCCTCTGAGAAGTGCAAAACTTCTTTTGGAGAAAAGAATATCAATCCAGAGGAGCACCACACATCCACATGCTTTTGTGGATAAAAGATGCTCTATAATTTGCCCATAATAGTGATGCCACTGTTTTACATTTTATTGAAAAATACATTACCTGCGACATCCCTTCAGAAACCACAGATAGTGATCAACATACACAAATGTTATGCTTCCAAAAACATAAATGTGGCAAATAATGCCGACGTAGATATAAAAACAAAAGGAAATACTATACCAAATGTCGCTTTGGTTTCCCTAGACGAGTTTGCAAAAAAGGGCAAGCAAATAGCTTGAAGTCTTCTGTTAGACATAGTGTAAAAGCAAATCCCCTAAAAATACATACAACATTAAAAGGGGCGAAGCATCCAAGTACATAAATGATTACAATCCAATCATTGCCCTCTTGTGGAATGCAAACATAGACATACAATACATTACAGACAATTCCACTGTAGTTGCAAGATATGTCAAAGCCTATCTCACCAAAACTGAGAAAACAGAACTAAAGAACCTCTGATATGACGTATAATCTGACAAAACACTATCACAAAAATTGTACAGCTTTGGTATAAAAATGCTTTCCCATAGAGAATGAGGATGCTACGAAGCTGCAGACTGTTTAGCAGGTACAGCCTTATATGGAAAATCTCAGCATATTGTCTTGCTGAACCTTGGACCTGCTTCATCCCGAAAAAGAGTACAAAAATCCTACCAAGAGATAGAAAACATAGCCACAAATGATCCCAACAGCCAGGACATTTAATTGACATACACTACCCAAACAGAAGTACTGCTTTTGAAAACATGTTTCTGTACGCCATTGCGCCAAGTTGTAATTTAATTCTCCACAACATAGAGAACTGTAGTATATGGCCCTACTCCAACTTTTAAAACCTTGGAGAAAAGAAAAAGAATTATTAGGTGACTATGACTCATTTGAAGCTGCATTCAAATCAAATAAAAGCAGTATAACAAATGACAATTTCAAACTATACAAACAAAATACAAAAACATGTTGGACAATGAACGCCAACACGAGGAAGAAATTTAAGCTCAACTAGACAAAGACACTCCTGAGGGCAGTCAACCTTCCCTTACAGGAAACCAAGACTCACTTGGAGAACCACTTATTCTAAATGAAGCAGAAATAGCCATTACTGAGGTAGAAAATGCCATCAATTTAAACAATCTGAGGAAGACTTGTCAGTGCTAGAATCATACCTAAATGATGAACAACTCACAATTTATCTACAAGTCACTCAAGAACTGGAACATGGTTTTAAACATGAAACTGAAATCTGTGGCTGTAAAAAATATAAACCTCTGCTGCTGTATGAAAGTGGTGTAGCTGGTTCTGGTAAAACATTCTTAATTTAGAAAAATCAGTACATTTCTACAAAGCTTAAAAAGCAACAACCTTTTGCTGCTATAGTAACAGCCCCCAAAGGTTGCCTACAACATATGAGGTGTAAATTTACACTGACTACTACTCCTCCCCATAGAATAACAAAACAAATTAGAATACAACACATTAACAGCAGAAGCTGCCACTGAAGTATTCAGAAATAAATGAAAGTGCTCCTGATAGATGAAGTAAGCATGGTTTCCAACCTCATGTTGGCTTTAATTCAACTCAGAATGCAAGAAGTCCTATAAACCAACTATGAAGAACTGTTTGGAGGAAAACATGTCATTAATTTCGGAGACCTCCTACAGTTAACACCAGTAAAAGGACAACCTATTTCCCAAACATTAGGACACAAACAATGCAGCAATATCCTCTGCAGCATTCGAAATGTAAATCTCAGGCAACATTTTCACTACAGAGAACTAACTCAAAACGTGCGCCAGTCTGCAGCCCTCACATATGCTAACATTTTAAAAAGCATTAAAACTGGTCGACATACTAAAGATGAAAAATCCATCTTAAATATTAGACTAATCCATAAGCTATGTGGATGAAACACATCTTCTCCTGATGTGTGGAACAATTAACTCAACTCAACACAATCTAAAACGTATGCAACCCTTGCAAGCTGCAGCCAATTCAATGAAAGAATTTTGAAAAAAGAAATGCATCCCATACTGCATATCAGCTCCATAGACAAACTAGAAGTGCACGGCAAGACATTTCCAATGTGTCTACAAGCAACAGCACGACTAAATTGCTTAGAAAAATGTATCTCCAACGCAGCCGGATTGGAGAAAATATTGACTTTGTGTCTAAACTGCAGAGTAATTCCAAAACGTAATCTTGACGTAGAACAAGGTTTAGTCAATGGAGCAATTGGTACAGTTGTTGGTTCCAAACTGTAATGCTCACCTGGTATCCACGGGGATGTCACTCAGCCTGTTCTGACCTCTTACAACCTTGAACCCTTCCCTGGAGGCTATTCGACTGGAGACTGGGCCTGAAACACAGGATTGGAAGAGTTTAACTCCCTATTGTCTCTGTGTGCTTGAACCCCTTGATCCACAGCTCACCTTGTTTTCTTGGATAGTGTGCTCTCCGTCCTGCTTTCAGCGCAGGGGTGCGTTGATTGATGCGGGCTCGTTGCTGCCTAGTTAGTTCACTGGCAAGAATCCGAAGGTAAGTATATGAGTATTTTCAACAGTTCTCTAACTTCGTTCCTTTCCTTCCTTAGATGATGGCCGGCGTCCGGGGATGGGGGCGTGCTGCTGAGATGAGTAGCGCTGAAGGTGAGTGAGAGCGCGATGCGCGATGCACCCCTTTCGTATCTGTATTGAACTGAGTTCTTTTCCTGTGTCTTTTATGTGCCGTGACGTTTTCAGCGTGGATGGCAGTTATGAAGAACAAATGCGGTGAGTAAGTGTGGTATGTGGCGCCTCTAGATGTTTCTACGCTAACCTGGAGTGTCTTTTCCCTCTTGCAGATGGATGAGAACTTCCGGAGACAGAGTTCCCCCAGAGCGGCTGGGATTCAGATAAGAGTTTGAAGCTCGTACAGTATTTAAAAATAAGCGAAGATTTGCAGAATGCTTACTAATGCCTTTTTTCTGTTCTTTTCCCTTTTCCTTAGGAAGCGGTGTGCCGGGATGGGAATGACACCGCCGAAGATGCCCGCAGAGCAGAAGGAGCGATGAATGATGGGCAGAAGCGCCGCAAGGTAAGGCTGTTCCTAAGGGTGTTCTTGTTCTTGCAGGAGCTGAGCACAGAAGAAAGATGCAGGCCTACTGGAGACCGATCCGAACACAGTGAGTGTCACACTGCTGGTGCAGAAAACACAAAGCATGTTTCTCAGCCTGGGTGTGGGTTAAATAGTCTCTGGGTATCCCAGATGTCTCTGGGCTGAACCACACCCAAAAGACTAGACTGCACATGCAGTTCTGGGAAACGAAATATGTGGGGGCATCCATCTTGTCCCCATCAATACACTACAAGTCCAATCCCCAATGTTATCCTATTGGAATGAGTGAGTCTGGTGCCACAAGCACCAAGTCTGACTCCAAGTGGGTCTTTGGAGGGATGGAGAGGCCCTTGAGGGCCATGTAGGTGATTGTGGCCTGGCTCCCGCCTGACATCTTGGAGGGCTGAGGACATGAGGGGCAGGAATCATGACAGCACTCCCCCCCAAGGCCCCTCTCAAGGTGGCTCTTCTGTATGGTCCTGGTTTGGTTGGATGGTGATGAAATCGTCTAAGCAAGCGAGGTGCATGGATGTACTCAAAAGGCTCCCATGTCCTGTTTTATGGACCATAATCCTTGCAGTCTACTAAGTAGTATAATTTGGATCTGACGTACTTTGAATCTAGTATGTCCTTGACTTCGAATTCTGGCTCCCCAGTGACTACTACTGGCTGCAGTGGCGTTGCTACCCGGGTCCCAGGTTGAACAGGTTTAAGGAGAGACATGTGGAACACAGGATGAATCTGCATGTTTGACGGCAAAGCTAGTCTCACCGCCACAGGATTTATCACGGAGGTGACGGTGAATGGACCCAGGTATCTTCGACGGAAAGTTTGGGCTCCTTTAATGGACATGTGTTTAGACGCCAGCCAGACTTTGTCTCCCACTTGGTAGTTGGGGGCCTTTGCTCGGTGTTGATCAGCAAACTTCTTTTGGCGATTCTTAGCTTGAAGTAGTTGTTCAGCTGCCGTTTTAAAGGTTTAAGAAATGGTCGTGTGCAAGGTTTTGACTGCTGGCATTTCCAGGGTTGTAGGAACGTCCAACTCGGAAGTACGTGGGTGCCTGCCATACATGGTATAAAAGGGTGGCTGCCCAGTGCTGGGGTGTAGGGAATTATTATAAGCATATTCAGCTATCCATAATAGGTCCAACCAGCTTCCTTCAGCTTTGAGTAACATGCAACGCAGATACTGCTCGAGCGTCTGATTTGTCCTCTCAGTTTGACTATCTGTTTGGGGATGGTGACTGGTGGATAGCCGATGTTGATCTGGTCCATAGAGCAGCATTTTCTCCACAAGTTAGATACAAATTGAGTACCTCGGTCTGAGACCAAAACTGAAGGAAACCCATGGAGCCGTACAATGCCTTCAAGAAATACCTTTGCAGAGTGGAAGCATTTGGGAGCCCCTTAAGAGGAATGAAATGTGCCATTTTTGAAAATAGGTCCATGACCACAAGAATAGTGTTAAACCCTTGACTGGGTGGTAAGTCAGTAATAAAGTCGAGGGACAACGTGTGCCAGGGTGCTGGTGGGATTTCCAATGGTTGTAATAGCCCAGCCGGTTTCTGCTTGGATGACTTGTTTTGAGCACACACTCCACAAGATAGGATGGATTGGATAATGTCTTTACGCCACGTGGGCCACCAATAATTTCGTTTTACCTTGGCTAGGGTTTTAGGAATTCCGGGGTGGCCCTCGACCAAGGAATCATGATAACCGGACATGTCTTGTTCTCGTAGTTCTTGGTTCGGTAAGAATAAGCGATTCCTGAAGTAGGGAAACTGATCTTTTATCATGTAATGTTCTCCTTGTGCACGCTACACTTGTGATTGCTCCGGGCTCATCAGGTTTTGGATTTCTTCATGTAAATAATAGTTATGGTTGCTGTGATTCCTAGGAGCTCGTCACTCGGGATGATTGCTATTGGGTCAGAGGGCTGATACCCTTGCTATTCCACCCCCATACAGGAAAGGGCATCGGCCTTCCCGTTTTTCACCCCTGGACGAAATGTAATCACATAGTCATATTCAGGAAAAAAAGAGCCCAACGTAGTTGTCAGGAGGATTGGGCCTTTACCGTTTTTAGGTACTGGAGGTTCCGGTGGTCAGTTATTACAGTAATTGTGTGTTTGACGCCCAAGAGGTAGTGCCGCCATGCCTTAAAGGCTGATTTAATGGCCAGGAGTTTTTTGTCTGTGATAGCGTAATTGAGTTCAGGGATGTGAATTTACACGACCAGAAGGCAACAGAGTGTAACTGGCCCGTTTCGGGGTCCTTTTGTTGGAGGACGGCTCCCATAGCCATGCTTGAGGCGTCTGTTTCCACCAGGTATGGGAGATCAGGGCGAGGGTGGCGTAAGATTGGGGCAGATGTGAATCTTGCTTTGAGTTCCTGGAAAGCCTCCTCGGCTTCTGTTGTCCACTGGAACTTTGTGTTGCTTTTCCTTAGTAATGACGTGATGGGATGCACGATTTGCGAAAATCCTGGGATGAACCGGCGGTAGAAGTTTGCAAAACCCAGCATACTTTGAACCTCCTTGAATGAATTTGGGGATGGCCAGTTCAGGATAGCATCTACCTTGTGTACATCCATTCGGATTCCATTTGGGCTGAGAATAAAGCCCAGGAATTCCACCTCGGAGACGTGTAATGAGCACTTTTCGAGCTTGGCATAGAGCGGGTGTTGACAGAGTTTCTCCAATGCGGATCGGACGTGTTTAACGTGGTCCTGGTTTGATGCAGAATATACTAGGGTATCGTCGATGTACACTAGAGCACAGACATAAATCAGTTCCCGCAGGACATCGTTCATGAAGTATTGAAATTCAGCAGGCACATTGCAAAGGCCAAAGGGCATTACTTGATATTCGTACAAGCCGTATTTGGTGCGAAAAGTGGTTTTCCATTCGTCCCCCTGTTTTACGCGAACAAGGTGATATGCCCCCTTCAGGTCTAGTTTTGTGTAGATTTGGGCATCTTTAACTTGATCAAGCAATTCAGGGATCAGTGGCAGGGGTTAGCGGTTTTTTACGGTAATCTGGTTCAGTGCGCGATAGTCAATGCACGTTCTCAAGTCCCCCTCCTTTTTCGGTACCAAGAATAGAGGACTGGCTGCTGGAGACTTCGAGAAACAGATGAACCCAGTGGCCAGGTATTGGTCAAGCTGGCCTTCAGGTGCTGGTTTTCTGGTTCCGTGAGTGCGTAAATTCGCCCACAAGGAATTTGTGCACCGGGTATCAGGTGATTTGGCAATCATAAGGCCTATGCAGTGGCAGGGTATTAGCCTATTCTTTCTGAAAGACATCTTGAAAGTCCTGGTATTCACTTGGTAGGGTGCCGTTTGCCACAGTCGCAAGCGTGGAGGTTCTGGTGTCTATTGGTTGTTTCTCTTGGCGATAACATGTGTGGGCGCAAGTCTCTGGATAGGCCAATTCTTTCGCTCGCCAATCGATTCGAGGATTGTGAGCTACCAACCATGGCATTTCCAAAATCAACCAGAACTGTGGTGCCTTAATGAGGTCGAAAACGATAGATTCTTGGTGTCCATCCCCTTGAGGGACATGTAGGTGATCGTGGCCTGGCTCCAGCTTGACATCTTGGAGGGCTGGGGACATGAGGGGCAGGAATCATGACACAAACATATCCATATGACAACAACATTCAGCTTGTCAACATCCACTTTGACAAACTTGCGGAAGATAAAACAATTGCCCGGACAGTAACACGCTTCCTTCTTTTCAAAGACATGTACGTAGGCAGAGAGCAATTTTCTCACTCGTGCATATGCTATCACTATTGACAAAGTCTAACCCTAGATCAAGCATTAATTGACATTGGCAGCACAGTCTTTAAAGAAGGTATGAGTTACGTCACACTTTCATGTTTGTGTACACTGAATGGTCTATTCCTAGTTAACTTTGATGCAAACATATTTTTGATTACAACAAAGTCAATGCTGACATGCCTTGCATCCTGGAATACAACAGGCTATGGGCACTATACACCCCCCATCTAGATATGTAACCTGTACCTCATAAAAAAAACCTTTGAAAAGACAAATAATAGAAATAGAAGCTTCAGCAGATTTCCCAAAAATACCACTAAAAAAAACAGCGATCAACTTCTGCATCAAACAATACAACCACAAAACTAATGTGACAATGAATCTTCTCTTTCAATTGCCACCAATTGTTCACAACATTTACTTGAACAGCTCTGACTACTTGTGTTTGCAAATGTGTGTCCTTCACAGAAATGTGCTATAAACACGCAGGAAGATCCACAAGGATTCATAATGTACTTACTACAAGTACTGGAAACCAAAAACATCACTATAAATGAAATCTTCCAGATTTCATACACGTGGAAACATACATGCACTCTGTGCAACCATGTTTCACAAGACCACATCTCTAATGAACGATTTGTATATGTATCTATACCAAATTCTGAATCCATTCCATTTCACCAGCTTCTGCAGAATGCAAATCGTGGCATATTATGCCTTTTTTGCAAATCAGACAATCGTTCCACCATACAAATAAACTCACATAGCCAATATGACATACTAATGCTTCAAGGTACAATGCAGATGGTACCAAAAATAACTGTAAGCTTACAGTCTTCATACACAACCAAGTATCTAGTGGAAAGAACACCTTCACAACAGTAGGTATAGTATACCACACTGGGTCCCGTGCCTGCTGGGCCTAGAGACCCAAGCTACTCCTCACTGATGAGCCCCAACAAGGGCGAAACATGTTTGGGGATGCTTGTGGTCTCGTGCAGAAGGGATGTGACCTAGCAGTTCGGGCTGGACTGCCCCGTTTAGGGTGGGGCCAAGCCTGATTTGCATATGGTCTTTTCCTTTCTGTAATGGCTTGGCAGGCGAAGAACAGTGGTCTGGAGGGTTGCCCAGAGCAATGCCAGTGGTTAAGATTCATTCTAAACCTTCCAGCCATCACCTCTTTGTTTTTACAACCACTTCAGGGCACTACGATGCATATGTCAAAAAAAGAAGTGGTTGGTTTGAATGTAACAATACGTCTGTTACTCCAAAACATAGGTTACCTGCAAATTCAACAAATGCCTAGTAATATTCCTGCAACCCAAATTTAGTCACTAAACTATAGCACAATCAACAGGTAGAATACACCCGCAGGAATCTAACCAAATCCATAATACTACAATAGCATTTTTGAAAGTCAGTCTAGTTACAATACGCCAACAGGTATCTAACTACTTGAAAAACACCCTTCATTGCAAAGCACTTCAAATACGCTGTCTCAATTCTTATACAACAAAATATCTTCTTACCGCTAATGTAGTTAGAATACGCCAACAGGTATCTAACTACTTCCACCATTCCCTTAATCACAACATACTTCAAACAAACATACTTATCACCTTTACACTCACGTAACTTTATCCAGTACATAATTTATTTCCCAATGACTCAATGAGTATTTAATGTCAATACAACTGCAGTGTGTCATACACTAATGTTGTACCAAACATAGTACTTATAATGTACTGTTTATGAGGGTCTAAAAAAGAAAATGTATATTTAAAAATGTACAACTACAGCTTTTGAACTATCCTGCTTAACCAATTGTACTGTTTTTTTGCACAAAAAATAAACCAGAGATTGCAGCTTCATAATCCTACAACACTAAGTAACCACAGCAATTATAATCAAACACATATTCTATGAGCACTATCTTCAATTGTACTAAGATCATAAGTACCATATAAAGTTCAATTACATAATTCCTCCATATTACAAACACGTTGTACTCCCACTATATTACCTACAATTACTATACACATATTGCTACTATGGTGATTCTGGCCATACTCCCACTAAATTACTTATAATTACTATACACATATTACTGCTGTGGTGGTTGTGCCCAGTGCACATATTTTTGTGGTCATGGCCTGCAGCCATGCCCCCCAGAATCTGGCCACTGGCCCCAACCACCACAGTACAATTAACTTTATACGAAGTACGTACCATACACCATCAACTCACCCTAACCCCCCTGCAATCGAAATGATGTCCACGGACACCAAAATTGACTGTGGACTCTGCAGCATTTCCAAACCCCTTTTTCACCTATAAGAACAGCTTCACATTACCTCCATTCCACTTCCCTATTATTTCTACACCCTCTTCAAGCCATCAAATAACCCAAATGTCTTTTCCAAGCAGTCCGTCCATGGCGCTGTCCATGAACTACTGCAGTGTCGGCAGACAGCTACGACACCTGCCCAGCCTTTTTCATCCAACACAAATACCCCCATATCATCTTTTTTCCACTCCCCTACGGTTCCCAGCCCCTCTTTCCACCACCAAATGACCCAAAATGTGTTGTCCCGACATTTTCGCCACTGCAATGTCGGCGGTGAGCTGTGCCTGTCTCCGAATCCAACATGGCGGACATTTCCAAAAATATGACGCACCTCACGCTCTCCAACATCCAATTAGCGGACAGGTCCTTTGTCCACGGACATCATGCCATCCTCTAAACCAATCGGAGGCCTGTTGGTGGACCGAATAGGGAAGTGAGTGTGCAGACCAAACCTAGATATCACACAATTTGTTGACCTACTTTTTAGTAATGTTAAAAAAAACTACTGGACGGATTTACACCAAATTTACAAAAGCACGCTTTTGGAATCAAGCCGCTGCTCATGCTGTAAATTTGGGGAAAATCCATCCAGCAGTCTGGGCTGTAGGTGTGAGCAAAATTCTTTTTCCATTGCGTCTATGGGGAAAAACCACACATTTTGGGACCCCCCATACAACATTGCCCCCCTAAATGAAACCTCACCAAACTTCGATCTGACAGGGCCATATACTTCTTCTGCAAAGCTTTGTGAGGATTTGTCCGGGGGTGGGTGGGGGTGTGAAGATATAAGCTGCCCAAAAAGTGCTCTTCATATGGGTTGAGCAACTTATACCATAACTATATGGCTGCTACTATGGGGCCATGACCTGGACAATCTTGCTACTGGCAATGACCATGAGGGACCAGCAATGGGGTGAAAGTGGGCATGGCTACCAGGGACTGGCTACGTGGTAACCTTTTTTCGTAAATTGGGATAGGTTTGAATGGGGAAAAGAAATCTGTTCTTGGGTACAGGTTGAAGTGCTAGATGGGATTGCAGCAATATGCACGAGGAGGTTAAGCAAGAACTTGAAAGCATGGTTTTGCAAACATGTGCTGTGTTTTAGGTCATAAAAGCATGTTTTCGGAACTATGCCTTGTGTTTTATTTTTCAAAAGTGTAAGAATGTAAGTAGAAAAATGTGTGATATACATTTGGTGTGTAGGTAGTGTTCCTCGCCCTCGGCAAATGCAAATGTGTACTCCGATTTACTTATTGGGGAATGCAGCATGGCCGAAGACTATGCCCCATGGATTCGGAGAGTGGCCATGGCTGCAAGCCATGAATACTGGCCATTGGTTACATTATTAGGGTATAGTGCACACTGAGCTCGGATGCAGGGTAGGTGCAGTGAGTAATAGGGGTGGTTTTGTTTGGCTCGTGTTATGGTAGAGCGTTGTACCGTAGGAAATTGAACGAAAATTTCCATCCTCAGCATGCACTGCTGATAACAACAGCAAAAAATATGTTTCTTAAAGGAGGTTTATAGTTCTTTCATATATATGAAAAGAGGAATATTAATAATTTATATCCAGTGATGTAATACCATGAAACATTTTGACTTATAAAAACCTATTAAATTGACAGAAAAAACTTTGTTAAAGGGATGTTATGGTTAAGATGCATCCCATCCTTAGGACTCCTCTGCTACAGTAGTTAGCCAGTAGCGACCCAACTTGGCATCCCTTGGCATTTCACTGCTGGGATCTCATGAGCACTTGCCCCTTCTATTTATTCGTACTGCCCCTTCTATTTATGCACTTGTCTCACTGCACAATGCATATGTGCATTTGTTGGAGCATTGTGTAAATTTTTTTGTATAAGTAAGGGTAATGCAAGTGCAAAAGATTTGTAGATGATTGTTAAGTGGCAGTTGGTGTGTGGAAGCTTACAATGGTTTTAGGGTTATACGTATAGTTTTGTGAAGTGATTGGTGGATGGTTGTGTGACTGTTTGAAAACAGGCATTGAGGAAGTGTTACAAATATACAATTAAAAAGGGCTGCCCTGTGCGATGGTGTGCACGTGATGTTCGGGTCTTTTAATGATCCATGGCTAGGAAAGGGGACTGTGGAGACTGTGGATAGTTATAAAGGTTCATCAATTATGGTCCTTATTGTATGCTAAAGAAAAGTATTTGGGAGACGAAGGCTATTAGTACCCCAGGTTGCCAAAACGGTAACCTGGTGTGAGTATTATATTTTTCTCTAGTATACAATTGTCCATTAGCACCCTGGGCGGGAGAGCCAGCCAATCAGGTGACTAGGAACGCAGGCTTGAACTGCAGGTACAAGCCCGCGTTCCAAGCCGCCTGATGGCCGGCCCTCTCCTCCGCCATCTTCCCCCCACCCTCCGTTCCATTTTTTTATATTTATTTTCACCCACAACCCCCTACTTGCCCATTTTCGGCAATGGCAGGTGCCGCTGCCACATTTGCTCCTTCGCGTCACCATCTGCAGGCCGCCATAGAAAGGGAAGAGTGGCTCCCGCCTTCCCTTTCCATGGCGGCTATCTTGGAAAAGGATTTTCTTTCCTATAGCGGGATGCAGCGTGCGTCCCACTGTAGGAAGGAAAATCCATTTTTTTTAGCACCCCGGGTTACCGTTTTGGCAACCCAGGGTGGGGTGCTAATAGCCTTCAACTCCCATTGCAGTGGCTGGAACGGGGGATAACGGCCCAGAGCCCTTGTTATCCACCTTCGTTTTGCTTAGGCTGATAACTTGGGCTACCGTGCTGTTATCCCCCGTTCCAGCCCCTGGAACAGGGGATGAACGCCCCATTATTCTGTTTAGCATAACACAAAATGCTAATGGAAATGATGGAGAATCTTATTGAGTTTATTTAGTTCATTGAGAAATGTAAAGTAGATGGAGTCTATGAGATTCTTATTTTTAGTTCTATTCTTTAACTGTGAAAGGTGGTTCTTAGAGGAACCTTTTTTTTTTTTTGCAGGAGAGATCAGAAAGTAAGGTGGGGGCACTGCTGAGCAGCCGACAAGATGGCTGCTTAGAGTATGGGCTCCGTATTTCAGTTGTGTGTGGGGGCAGCAGGATTGAATCAACTGCGCTAGAAACTTGTCTGCTGGTGCCTTATGCTGGGAGGAACGCTCAGTACGAACGGCAATTATTACTGTGCAGGCTGTGACCTGCAATGAGTAGAACTTGAGGGACAACACTATCTGAAGTGGCCACGGATGTTACCCCATCACTGCGTATACTGAGCCGGTGCTGGTGGCCTGCTGCGACTCTTCCCACGCCGAGAGGGATTACACATTAACTGTGCGCTGGTCCCTCTGGTGCCGAAATACATCTCAGAGCAGGACCGGAGAACTTGCAGAAGCTGAGGCCGCTCCAACTGTGTGCCTGGGCCGTAACGTGCAGTGTGTGACTGTCTCTCACACTTAGCTGCATTCGCCTGCGACCCTTGTCGGAGGAAGCAGGGAAGACCTTTCCTCCCCGCCCATGCTCACATGGACATTAGCACTGAACCTGCTGGGGCCATCCCTCTACCCAAGCAGCGCATCTGCCCGATCATGGGACCAGTTGGATCTGGCAGGGCTGTAGACACTGCTGCTGTGCTCACACCCTGAACCCGACGAAGATACAGGTATTATTGAACACTGGGGACTCTTGGTCACCCCCGATCTCGCTGCTATATGTCTGGGAGCCTATTCAGCCCGGTGTGGCCCTGGGGTCTCTGCAAGAGCACACTTCTTGTCCCTTGGCCTGTTCCTCTACAATGCCTGGTAGTTGGCAACTTCGGGCCTAACCATTACATAAGTGCATGGGTGGTGGTGCTCCTACCAGCCGGGACTTACGCTCTGCGGCCCTGGTCCCCCCTCCTGTGCTGCTTGCCCATTCCCATTCATCACGACAAGAGGCACCGGCAGTGGTAAGAAAACAGGGACAATGGACAAATTTGCTAAGGTCGCCTCCCGGGAGGGCTCAGGGATTACAACCAGCTCTCACCTTGATCAGGTCCAACCCATCACGGCACTGCCTCCTGACCTTACACACATTATGGAAGCCATGGCCAAGGGATTCGCTGCCGTACACGAGAAGCTAGACGACATCACTGCTAATGTAGCTTCCATGCGCTCGCAAAGGAGGCGCTGAGCATAACAGAAGCAGAGACGAGAATTGGAGCGACAGAAGATACCGTGCAAGGGCTGCAGGTGACTGTGGCAAACCTGGCTAAGGAAATTAAGGGGTTAAAAGTAAGTGTGACGACCTGGAATCGGGCTCAAGGAGGAACAATATTCGAATAGTGGGGGTCCCAGAGGATGCAAACTCTGGGGGCATGGAATTAGCAGTGGAAAATCTCAAAGATGTACTGGGTGCCCAGTGGTCTCTCCCTTCTTTGTAGTTGAACGTGCCACGGGCCCTCACTCCTAAACCCAAACCAGGAAACTTTCCTCATCCCATCATCGCAAAAATCCTGAGCTTTCTCAACAGAGACCACCTCCGCTAAGATTGGGCTCCCAGACGATCCGGATCAGTACAACACGAACAACACCAGTTTATCGGAGTCAAGAAATTATTGCGAGCCCGAAACATACAATATGCTATGCTGTTTCCTGCCTGCCTAAGATTTCAATTCCGTGGCAAACTTTATTTCTTCACGGACCCGGATGAGGCAGTGAAGTTCATTGGGGCTCAAGAGGAGGCTAATGCAAACGAACAGCAGATAGACTGATGAAACTGGTCATAGCTGCAGTCAAGTTACTTCCGTCTTCAAATGTGTACATATCATCTAAACTGTAAAATTCCACTGCCACTCATGAATATTGATATGTGATCCTGCAATAACGGTGGGGTGCGGGCTGAAACGGCAGCAACTACCCCCATAGCAGATGGTCAATTAATTTTGATTCATGTTTGCTTCTTGTGGCCTAGTTGGGGTGAGTTGTGGTTGGGGGTGGAGGAGGAGAGGGGTTTCACACTGCAGGTTGGGGGTGGGCAGCAAGGGTTGTAGGGAGTGGGTTGGGACTAGCGTTGTTAGCATGGAGAATGAGGACAGAAGGGAGGCTAGAGTCAAGTCAAGTCAATTGGGTGTCAAAATGGCAGACAAGGACGGAGCTCTGGAGAAACTGACAGATGGTGATCTTTAAGCGTCTGTTGAAGGTCTTTGTCCGTCAGTAAGACAGGCCAGTGTTTTTTTTAAATTGATCTGATCTTATCTGCTTGATCATTGAAACTAGTAATAAACCTTACATCGTCTGACCGAGTATGTTTATTTTGTATCTCACCTTTCAAAAGATCCTTTCTATTTTTCAACTTGGATTTCTTAAAGGTTCTAGTCACCTTTTTGAAAGAATAGCCTCACAGATTTTTTAAGAAAGTTTACTTCTGCAGAACAATTGCGTCAGACTCTCAAAGATTCTCCATAGGATATGGAATTAATTCAAAAAACTGGGTGATGACTTGTAGCATGAAGAATTGCATTGCCACTTGTCGGTTTCCTGTACAGGTCAGTGGTAAGTTGATCATTAATTACCACAAAATAAATGTCTAAAAAAGTTAAAATGCTAGACTAGGTACCATAGTAAGCTGTAAATGCATTGCATTGTTATTTAAACAATCAACATAGCTCATACTTGTTCATGAGACCATTCCAAATTAGAATCAAATCATCAAAAAACCTGTACCAAATGACTATGTGTTCTACAAATTCATCATACTTTTCACTCCAAGCAAGGGTTTGCTCCCAACAACCCATATACAAATTAGCATAGGTGGGGGCCATGCATGAAACCACAGCTGTACCTCGAACTTGTCTGTAATGTGCCTTGTCAAAAATGAAGAAATTGTACTCCAAAAAAAACTTTTGCATGGTTACAAGCATCTAATTTTGCTGTTTAAAACTAATCGAACGTGTAGCTAAAAAGTACTGACATGCTTGCAATCCAAATGCATGATTAATAGATGTATAAATTGAGACTACATCCAACAACACTAATGTAAAAGTAGGTACCCAGGTAATGTCATTCAACTTATTCAATAGGTCTAGAGTGTCACCTATATAAGAATTGAGACAAAAGGTTGAAAATGATAGTCTAGAAATTTGGAGGTGGATTCCAAAAGGCTAGACATGAAGGATAAAATAGGCCGCCCGGGTGGATTCAGAAAATTCTTATGTACCTTAGGTAATAGATACAAAATTGAAGTCACTGGTATTCTGTTTTCAAAAAGAAATATTCCTCTGTGGCCAGCAAGTCGCCATCAAGCCATTCCTTAGGTAAACAATGATATTGAAGTGGGGTTTCCATGAGAGTGGGTTCTTCCACTTCTGAATAGCATTGGAGGTCAGTCAACTGTCTCATGGCTTCTGAATTATACAGTTCCTTGTCAAATAACGAGTGCTCCCCCCTTGTCTGCAGATCGTATGACAATGGTTGCTTGATCCTTCAATATCTGTATGGCTTGTTTCTGTGGTTCTACATTATTTCGCTGCAGTATTTTTCATCGCAGGTTTTTTCATCGCGGTTTTTTTTTTTTGATGGGGGGTGGTTAGATACCCCCCTCCCCCAAGCCACCTTTTTTTTTTAAAATCCCTTACACCCACAACCATATATTTAATTTTTAACCCCCCCCAAAAAAAAACAAAAACAATGAGTTTTTTTTTTTAAATAAAAATTGCTATGAGAAAACCTGCGATGAAATATACCGCGGTGAAATGCGTGTATACCGTTTCTGTATAGCTGAAAGATTATGGCCTTGATATTGTTTCTGACATGATAATTTTTTTTCATCGTTCACTCCATTTCCTTGAAGACTTCGATTTGACTGTTGATTTGTCATGATCACTGCTTCCAAGGAGTCAGGAACAGCCCAACATCCTTGGAAGCAGGCCCCTAACCGTTATCTTAGGCACCAGCAGGTCCCCACTGGGACCTTTTGGACCTTGTCCTGGCGCCGGTGGCACCAGGCTCATCAAAGTCATCGGTCCCGGCACTGGAAGCGCCGGGCTCATATTATGTATGAAGGTGCTTGGGTGGACTTACCTGCAGCAGACCATGCTGCTTACTTACCAGCCACTTAAAAGTCCTCTGTGAACAGGAACTACTTTCTTACCTGGGTGGGGCAAGCTCCACTCCCTGGATACAGCACTGGAACTCTTCTGGAACTGGAACTCTTTTCTTACCTAGGCGGGGCCGTGGAGGAAGACGCCTCATCACTCCAAGGCTATTTAAACCACACCCGATAGATGAAACGTGCTTCGCGTTATTCTGCATCTGCAGCAGAACGCTCACCGAGTCTGTTCCAGCCTTTCTTCTTTCGATCCTGAACCTGCAAGAATTATACTTACCATTCCTGTATCCAGTCAACAACAGCACCTGCAAAGACAAGAAACAACAGGTTAGCAAGGCAACCTTTACACGCAGTGCTTACTCACCTGATCCATCGGTTGCGGCCATTTCTTCACGCTGCACCTCCGCCTGTGAAGACAAAAGCATTGTTATTACTTACCGGCACTCCGCGAATTCCGGATTTCTTCACGCTGCATCGCCGCCTGTGAAAACAAAAGAAGAGACATTAGACAGGTATTTACTTACGCCCATCGCGCTCGTCACAATAGAACGCCTGCAAATACTCCGGCATCTCTTCAGCACGAACTAAGCAGCAAGGGAAAAAGACAGTTTGAGCGCTTGCATTTTCTTACTCATTTCCAGGCGCTTCACTCCATCTTCCATCTCCAGAGTCCTGCAAGACAAAAAGGGAAAAGCATTATGCAGAGTCCAGTTCAATATTAACGTGCCACGCACCTAAAGACTATAAAGACTAAAAAGGTGTCCGGAAACTCACTGCTCGTGCAGTTAACGACGGTAACGATCCTCTGAGTTCAAGAGGCCTATGTTTCACCAGTGAAGGAACTGGCAACGGCACCCTGCACCAGACGCAGATGGAGAGTCCAGCATTCACTTATCTAAGGTGAGCACGTTGACCTGGGGGCTCTACGGAGAAGCTAGGAAGAGAGGGAGAGAGAGAGGGACATTCAACAACCCAGACCCTTAACCCCCTTATTCTTTCACCTGCAGAAACCTCACCCTTCGAGTTCGACACACAGTGAGAAGAGGTTCGACCCCAGAAGCCAATCGAGTCCTGCACATCAGTTTTCGAGTCGCAGACACCTTCCTGCCAAGACCCGCGCCTCCGTGGGAATCAGGTGAGCGTTACATGATTATACTGGGACAGAATTTAGACTTCATCTTAAAGCCACTCTCCACAGTCAAATTGGTGTCAATACCAAATTTCTCAATGAAAGTGTAATTACTAAGAATGGCTGTCACCTCTTCATTGTCTATTTCTTCCTACAAATGAGAGAGGCCGGTGAGATCCATCAAATCTCTCACTGACAATGGATGCATTGTCCTTTCATCACTTTCAGGCATCAAATGTCCTGATGATACTTTGGTGGCATAACATTTGATCAATTTAAGTTTACAAACAAATTTGAAGAGGTCAATTCTAGCATCCTTGTTATTGAAGTCATGGGTTGGGCAAAAGGACAGACCGAGTTTAAGAATATATTCTTCAGACGGTTTAAAAGAAATATTATAAATCATCATGGTTAATTGTTCATCCCTCGTCCTTGGCCTCTCGATCACTGTCCCCTTCCAGATCGAGTTGTTTGAGATGTGATCCCTGAGGGGTCGTTTGCCCCTCCTTGTCCTGCTACGTCTGCTCCTCCTCCTCTCCCTCTTGATCTTGACGGTGGTCTGCCTCTCCCTCTTCTTTCTATTTTGCTGCCCAAATATAACAGCGTGAACTCCTCTGAAAAACTGAGGTGATTGGGTCTCCTCTCCAGGTCTGTTGTCTCCACTTCAGAACTGCTGGCTTTGCCCATACAAGCTTCTTGCACTGATTCTGAGGGGATGGGTATAGTAGCACGAGTCTTTATTTGATCATCGAACCTCTTGGCAAACATATTGGTTCTTCCATTTTCGTAGTCTAGTTCGTCTCTTTTAAATTTAATTTGATTTCTAACACTAATCTTACCTTCAAATCTTTCCAAATTCTCCTCTAAGCGTCTCATCCTCTTTTTGCACTCATCTCCATCTGCTATAGGGAGAAGTTGTTCCTCCATGGTCTCAATTTCCTGGATTAATTTCAATCTAGCCAATTTAGCATACTTCACTAAAATTTCCATCATCTTGAAAGAACAAGTGTTAGTATGTTCCATCCATTCCTTTATTAGAAGTGGATCGATTTCCTCATAAGTTGGGATGGTCAATATTCTTAAACCTCTGGGAATTCTTTGTTCATCCAGATAGGTTTTCAGGGTCATGGCTTCCCACCACTGGGAGGTTTCCCATTTCTTTAACCTCTCCAATTTGTCACCCTTTGGCTTAATAGTCATACCAGCTGACACTGTCTCTTTGTTGGATGTCTATCTGGTATTACTGTCTGTTTTAAATAAAATTCTTGCCGCCACTGTGTGTTTGGCCTCCATGTCATTTGCCATGATAGAAACATTGTGGGTAAAAACTGTCAAATACCTTGCTGATATCTTTTATTCACAGTGACTTGAAAATACTATTTCGTAGCTTGCATGTAACTGACCATTTAACTGTATATATAAACACAGTTACTTCAAGCACAAAGAACACACTGGCAGTGCACGTAAATGATCAACCCCACTCCCACACTGCTGACTAATCCCAGACAACAAATGCTGTCAGTCAACACTTGGACAAAACAGTCGTAGTGTATTTGTCAGCAAAAAAGGCTCAGCACATCTGCTGATGCCTGCATCTATATGCATAGCAACATGAATAATAAGAGCAAAGTCAAATACCAAACGAGCACGTACAAAAGACGGGATTCGGCATTCGCTTTTTATGAAGTTCAAATAGGAATGTCAATTCTCAACACGGCACACAGACTCTAGTGGGTGCCACTGGGCAAAGTGGGAGGAAAAGACAACTCCCAAAAGATACAAACAAAAGCGCCAGTACTGTGCAAATACATGAAAGGCTGACACAGCCTAGAAACGCTACAAGAACTACCCGTGCACACGTGGGGTAAAGTGGGAGTAGCGGGCACTTGATTGAGGGCCTGGGATGGCAGGGAAGCATTTTTTATTTCTCAGTGTTTCCTGATAAACGTGAGTATAATGGCAGAAATGTACCGATGAATAGCCAAGGGTATATGTAGTTCATTGCAATATACCCGCTATTATAGATAAAAAGATATTTTAAAAATTATATATTTTTACAACAACAGTGACGTCAGAGGTGAAAAATCATTTTTGCCCATGGCCGGCAGCTTTGTAGCGTTTCAAATGGCTGAAGGCCTGGCAGTGTTGTAAAATATAAAGTGGGCATGGCTAAAGGCCATGGTATCATCCATGGTCAGTGACCTGTTAGTGTTAAAAAAATAGAGTACGACACGGAGAGAGAGCTGGTTGTTAGCCCCATGCCGAAGGACAAGAGGAGAAGGCCCAGGGGTTGGGCTCTAATAAAACATGCAAGATCCTGGAGGACGCGGAGCAGGGGGGCAGCACTCCCCCTGGAGTAGGTGGAGAAAGTTAACATGAAGAGTTCACACGCCTCAGCAGATAGTTTAAATGGACTGTGGCAGTACAGTAGGTTGAGTGATGATAGACTGGTGCTTTACTCAGTGGCAAGTATCTGCCGTAATATGTGAAGGATGTCAGCAAGGTGACTGATAAGAAGTGAATGGATGTGGTCGTGGGGCTCCCCAGGTGGAGCGGTCACTCGAATAAATTGAGATAAAATTGCATCGTTAGATGCTGATTGAGGAAATGGGGCAGGGGTTGACCTTGAAATGACTAAATAAGACAGCAGCGCAAGTAAACTGATAGGATGTCTGCCTGTCCCAGATCCTGCTCTGGGCATTTCAGAACATGTAAAGATGCAACAAGGCCTGAGGGGATTTGTATGTACGCTCATTGGATGCGCGATTACCGCAAATGGGGATATATGGGGATGTTTCTTAGAGTTTGAAGTTGGGTGCCCGTCACACGGATTATGCCTGTCATTGTTACCCTGGAAGGGGGACTGTTTAAATCAGTAGCATTACGAGTTTGGCAAGCATTTGATAATTTGTATTTAGTCATTTCTTTTATTTTTTCTTTTCTTTGTTTTTTTTTTCTTTATGGCATTTTTATGTCTTTTAAGGAGCCTGATCTTCGAAGGTTGAGGCAGGGTTTGCACTGGTCTGCGGGGTTTGAGGTGTCATGTGACCATTCGAAGTATACCTGATAGACAGCAGGGTGAAATACAAATGTTGGGGATGGTGATTGGGAGGAATCAGTTTCTCTATATGCTGGGGTCTACCGGGCCCGATAGGGTTGGGACCCTGGGGAGGGAGATGGAGAATTGGCATCTATTTTTAGCCATCTTGACTGGGGGAGAATGAGGGACGATTGCTCGAAGGAGATAATGATAAGGCTATGACTACCTCAAATTGTTGCTGTCTCTCCCTGATTAAAAGAAGGGCACTGATGCACCGCATGGCCACCTTAGACTCCTCAATCCTGTTTCTTCAGGAGACTCACTTGCTCCCATCTGACGAATTTAGGCTTAATAATAATTTATACCCCACAAAATTTTGCGCTTCTTCGGGGAGTAAGAGTGCTGGGGTGGCCATCCTGTTTTGCAGAGGAATCTCTTTTGTGGTCTGCAAGATGCTGAAGGATGTGGGAGGTAGGTATGTCTTGGTTGTAGCCAGATTACAGGGGAGGAAGGTGACATTGGTCTCTTTGTATGCACCTAATGTACAGCAGGAGACGTAATCTGTCTCAAAACTCCTGTTTGAACATGCGGAGGGTGAAATAATAATTGGGGGTTCTACTCACGTTGTCTTATTTTCAGGACTCGCCAGGCCCAACACGGACCTGGCAATTGAATGAATTCCTCCTGGAGGATCCCCGTTCCGCTCATGTATTTCAGAGGCTATTAACCATTATTTTAATGAGAATGAGACAGATGCATTGCCATATACAAAGGTATGGGACGCAGCAAAGGCTGTGCTTCGGAGGCAGGTAATTGCTTATTCGGCAGAAAAAGGGAGGGCAAGGAATGAAATACAAGCCCAGCTGGAGCTCCGGAAGAGAGAGGAGGCACATAGATGTAGGCCCACTCAGAGACTGAAACGTGAGGTTAGGATAGCCCAGAGGGCCCTCGAGGCTCATCACATGAGCCGTGCAGCGTATATCATGATGAGAGTTAAGCAATACTACTATTCTAAAGGTAACAAAGCCAATCGGCTATTGGCAGTCAAGCTGAAAATGCGTGTGAGCCGCAATAGGATAAAAGCATTGTTGGATGGGGAAGGAAGGAGGGTCACATCAGAGAGGGAGAAACTTCGTGTAGTCGAGGAGTGAGCCGCAGTAGGATAAAAGCATTGTTGGATGGGGAAGGAAGGAGGGTCACATCAGAGAGGGAGAAACTTCGTGTAGTCGAGGAGTATTTTAGGGTTCACTCTGCCCCCCACCAAACAGACTTACGCATGGCAGATGGGTTTATACGAGATGTGCATTTGCCACAGCTGCCTCAAGTAACTTGTGAGCTTTTAGAGGAGCCAATTACAAGGGAGGAGATAAAAATAGTGATTCGATCCCTTCCTCTGGGTAAGGCCCCAGGACCTAACGGGTTCACGAATAAATTCTAAAAGACCTTTAGGGCTGTGCTCTCCCCCTATTTAGCAAAACTCTTTAATGACATCTGGGCAACGGGGTCGGTTTCAGCGTCTATGGCAGAGTCTAATACGACATTGGTTTTAAAACCTGGAAGGAATCCGATTGAATGTGCATCTTATCGACCAATTACTTTACTAAATACGGATGCGAAACTATTAAGTAGGGTGATAGCAGGGCGTCTGGGGGAGGTTCTTCCGACGCTAGTGGAGAAAGATCAAACGGGGTTCATACGGAACCGTTCGACACATGACAATATACGTCAGACGATAGATCTGATAGCTTTGGCCCCTAGACTGCCGGGTAAATTGTCGCTGTTATCTTATAGATGCCCATCGGGCTTTTGACAGTATGTCTTGGAGTTACTTACAGTTGGTGCTGGAGAGGTTTGGGTTTGGCCCCAGATTTTTGAGGTTGGTTCTCTCCAATTACCAGTTTCCCTCCACTAAAGTCAAAGTGAATGCAAACTTGACCCCAGCAATCCGTTTGTATAGGGGCACTAGGCAAGGCAGGATTGCCCCCTGTCCCCTTCGGTTTTTGCATTGGCATTAGAGACCTTGGCACTACATGTCAGATTGAGTAGGGAGATCATGGGCTTCGAGTTTGCAGGACACTGCCATAAGATACCGTTATACGCTGATGACCTGCTATGTTTCCTGAAAGATGCAACTAAGTCCATCCCGCCCCTGATGCACTTATTGTCCAGTTTTGAAAACATTTCTGGCTTTGGGGTGAATGCGAACAAATCGGTAGGTATGGCGTTAACTGAGTCCCCGGAGGACCTGGCGGAGGTAAAGGCGGCCATTCCCATTCCCTGGTCTTCCACGAACATCTCCTATTTGGGGATTAAACTGACCCCGACCTACACAGGCCTATTTAAAGCAAATACACCAGCACTATGGAGAGAGGCCAAAGAGTGGCTTCGTCGTTGGGATTCACAGTAAATATCCTGGCTGGGCAGGGTGAGCGCGGTGAAGATGTCTCTTATTCCGAAGCTGCTGTATGCCTTCTATTCTTTACCGATACAGATTCCCGAGAGGGATCTTATAGATATGCAGAAGGAGATAGGACGCTTTGTGTGGGGAAACAAGAAGCCTAGGATCCCTTATAAACTCTTGACCAGAAAGGCGGTACATGGGGGTATAGGTCTGCCCTCGGTTCAGCGCTACTATACGGAGGCACAGGTGGCTCCTATGTTAGCCTGGGGAAGCTCCACTGAAATTCCTAAATAGCAAGAAATAGAGCAGGAGGCCTCTCCATTTCTGTTAGAGTATTTCCCTTTCCTGCCCAAAGAGGCACGAGGCTATCAGGGAGGACTCCTACCCACGACATTGGCTACGCTTCAAAGTTGGGATAAGGCAAGGGTGCAAAGGGGGATAGATCTGGGACTGGGTCCGTTGTGCCCTGTGGCTCAATACCCAGCGTTTACGCCGGGACTAAATCCCAGCTCATTTCAAGGGTGGGAATCAAATGGACTATTAAGGCTTAGGGACTTGTATGTGGATCAGGAACCACTGACATTTCAGGAGTGCAAGGAAAGGTTTGGGCTGTCGGAGGTCCCCTGAAACTCCTAAATGGCAAGAAATAGAGCAGGAGGCCTCTCCATTTCTGTTAGAGTATTTCCCTTTCCTACCCAAAGAGGCACGAGGCTATCAGGGAGGACTCTTACCCATGACTTTGGCTACGCTTCAAAGTTGGGATAAGGCAAGGGTGCAAAGGGGGATAGATCTGGGACTGGGTCCGTTGTCCCCTGTGGCTCAATACCCAGCATTTAAGCTGGGACTAAATCCCAGCTCATTTCAAGGGTGGGAATCAAATGGACCATTAAGGCTTAGGGACTTGTATGTGGATCAGGAACCACTGACATTTCAGGAGTGCAAGGAAAGGTTTGGGCTGTCGGAGGTGGAATGATTTAGGTATAAACAGCTACGACACTGGCTGACTAACAGGGAAACTTGCCAAGCTGCCAATAGAGCGCCATTTGGCATAGAACTTGAGGGGCAGAGTTCTCATAGGTTGGCGGCTTGTTACAGTCTTCTGGAAAATGTGTCAGAGGGCGAGAAGCTTCCCTACATGTTATTGTGGGAATGGGAGCTAGGAGCTGAAATCCCAGAGGAATCCTGGCAACGAATATGGCATAGAGCCCACAAGAGCTCTAGGTGTACATTGGTAAAAGAGAATGCTGTTAAGATCTGCTTTCGTTGGTACTTCCCTCCGACTAGATTGCATGCCATGAATCTCGATTATCTGGATACGTGCTGGCATGGGTGTGGTGAAAAGGGTGATCTGGGGCACATGTGGTGGCATTGTTCGGTCATCCAGGACTGCTGGTTGGAGGTCCGTTCCAAGATCAAGGATGTTACGGGCACGCTGCTTCCTATGGATCCGTCTTTGTTACTCCTAGGGGACGTGCCTGAGGATGGGTCTTTCCCGATGATGAGCTCCAGAGCTTTCCATGAGTATGTCATTTTTTTCTTCCATGTGCTGGAGAGTCTTATCTAATAATTCTTTTTGTTTACTAATTTCAATGTTTGTATGGTCTGTACAAGAAAATGTATATGTTAAATATATATAAAATAATATTTAGTAATTGGTTTATACAGAAAGTGTCTACCATTAGGTTCACTATCTTCAGACATTTCCTCACGAGGGAAATGCTCCTCTAGCCACTCCAGAGTACTAGACATTTCTGTGAGAAAAAAAAAATGATATCACTTTTTTTGTATCTAATACAGGCATTTTAGAAATATATGAGTAAAATGAAGTACACTTATTAGCTTTTGGTAAGGTGTGTTCTTACTGGTCTGTACATCTGCTGTTGCTCTTAGTTGTGGAGCTTCTGTGAGGTAATCATGTTGGAAGGCTATTTTTCTTCTTTTGGTGTATTCCATTTTAGAACATATTGTCTTTAAATGAATGGTTGATGTGTTAGATATATAGGTTCCACTTCTTATTTATTAGTACATATAATGTGTTTGTGTGCTGTTTTTTTTTAACTTATGAAGTGTTCATATGGCATGATATAACAATTTAAGATACCCCCTGAGTTTTTGTGTAGTATTGCTGTTGTCCGCGTCCGTCCATGGACATTCGCACAGTCCGCGGACATCAAAATCACTAGCTGGAGTTCAGTATGTTCTATGCTACATTTATATAAAGTCAGGGATATTATGGTTAAGTTGTGATATTAAAAACCTATGAAATTCAGTAAAAAAACTTTGTTAAAGAGACATTATGGTTAAGTTGCGCTACTAAAAACCTATGAAATTCAGTAAAAAAACTTTGTTAAAGGGACGTTATGGTTCCAAGTAAAACTGAAAAACCCCTGAAATTCGCCAGTTATGGTAAGCTAAGCAACCATAACTCACGCCACCACCATGCACTGATAAGACTAACACCCAACACATCAAAGATAACATCACAAATGTCATTGATGACATCACTGATTTTTTTACTGAATATATATATATATATGTATATTCAAACAAAAGTACCATTACTGCGCAACCACATGAAAGGCTGACACAGCCTACAAACGCTGCAAGAACAACCTGTGCACATGTGGTGTAAAGTTACACAAGCATTATTTTAATGATGCACAAAATGTGAACAGACCAACCATATTGTGTTTTGGTCTGGTAAAATCATGGCAGAAGTACATAATTATACCTTCAGGCAGTAAACAAATCACCACGTGTTCCACCCGTGACTTGGGCTTCCTCAGGCTAATATACAATGTACCATTTTCATTTTCTCATATAAATAAAGTTATGGAGTCTTTCACTTCCCATTTACCCCATGTTCATGTGATCATTTCAGATCAATGGATCTCAACAGTCTTATAGATCCGCCATCTTGGACTAGTGCCTGGTCCTATGGGGAGCATATGTAAATCTCATAAATTGAATGTAACAAGCCTTCAAAATCATATATGCTCAAATAGTGATAGGGATAAATAACTAACATTAGGTAAATCGTTAGTTAGACTCCAAAAATATTATAAAAATGCACAGCAATCAAGGCAAGTGCCCAGCAATTGTAATATAAGTTCAACGGGTTAATGGATAGAAAACTGTCTGCTCCAAGATCCATTGCCACCATAATCCCTGCATCTGTATTCTAGGAGGCAAAGGTCACACACAAAAAAGAAAAAAAGAAAAATACCAATACATTCTCACTAGAATGGCTTCTCAGTAAAGTTACACAAATCATCAACTAATCATGAGGTGCTAGTGCACTGTCAATAGGGTGTGTACAGGTCAAAACTGGTCACATGGTGGCAGCAATCAACCAAACTTTCGAATTGATATTCCAATGACAATGTCATATAGGTCAATTTGGCCTAAAAATAGTGGCACTGTGATACAAATTACACTGAAACATAATCTCTAAAAGGCAAAATGGGGAAACAGAACCCCAGCGTGTGCAAATTAGCAAAGAGGTGAACTCTGGCCATCAATAAAAGTCATACGAACATTCATGAATAGATCAACATAAATCTGTCTATCCCGTGTCTGGTGCAAATATTGCAAGTGCCAAAATGCAGAAAAAAATAGTTATCATGTATCAAAATGTATAATACTAATGCTTACAGAGAAAAATATATATCTACTATCACACAAAGCGTAAGCAAAGTCAATCATTATTAAAGGTGTGTTCTGGTTAAAAACACTTAAATTGATGTTGCTAAGTAAAAATTACATGTTCATGTTCCCAGATGAAAGTGCACAATGCGAGTGCAAATATGCATAGACGTAAAGTCTACTCCTATTGCAAAATAGCAATACAATCAGGAACACTGAAATATGGACAACATAAATGACCTCACATTGTACACAATCACTTAAAAATAACTCCAGCATAAGTACATCTTTAATCTTGCACACATATAACATTACAGTACTGAACAAAGTCATCTTGTGAACTTCTGAGATTCAAAAAACACTTGATAACACATGTAAGTCAGTTCAAGAACACATAAAGTTCTTCGTCTCCATTTAAACCGCCTGGTTTCAAGGTTTCAAATTGCATGACAAGTTTTGCTTCCAATTGCCTAAATTGTCTATTTCCCCCACAGGGGTATTTTGGCACGTGTGCTAATCCTGTAAAGCTCATACAGCGAACATCTTTATTATGTGCTTCCAAAAAATGTAACGCAATAGGATAATTCATATCAACATTCTTAATGGCTCGATAATGTTGTAAAATTCTGAACTTAATGTCGTACTCACATACAATGGGTCAGGGTCAGGCCACCTGAAAGTCGTATGGGCTGAGACCCGACTAGTACTGCCAAACACAACTTTAACCCAAGAAGGGTCTCCTCAAGGGTCTCCTCAATTGAGGGTGACCTTTCTTTTGGGACACTGTGCCACACGTAGTATATACGGGAACCACAATGGCTCAAACGAAAGAGCAAGGTACAATCAGTACACGCCAGGCTGAGTAAAAAAAAGAAAGAATGTATGTCAGATAAAGAATGTTGGCGGAATAGAACAGAGATGGGGATCGGATTAACACTAACGTTGTATAAGCACGATTTAGTTCCAGGCGTGAGCAGGACAAGAAATAAACCAGGATTTTGCAGGTGTTTGAAGAACCCAGCAGTGGTAGTTGGACTCAATGGGAATAAGGTTAGTTGGTTGGTAGGACCTATCCCGAACAGAACAAGAATGCACTAAAGTCCAGAGGGGAAACAACACTTGGAGGTGAATTACTGCATAGCGTCCATATCCACAGAAGGGGACAAATCTTAGAATCTTGCAGAACAGTCCAGTCCGGTGTTTAGTTAACAATGTTCCAAAAATATCTTACTGGATACAACAATGTGGTTTCAGGTGAAAGCAGTCTTTAGAGTGTTCTGTGATCAGAACTTGCAGAGAGTTGAAACAAGCAATGAGGAACAGGAAATCCGAGGAGTTCTGAGACTGAGGTTAAAAAACCAATAGGGACCGGGCAGTGGCAATCCAGATAATGTTCCGAGGTCAGGAGGCAGGTTGTTAGAGAAACGGACAAGGAACAGGCAGCGGCAGTCCAGGTAGAGTTCCGAGGGCAGATCTTAGAATCCAGCAAAACAAAAGGAGCAAGGAAGACCAATCCATGAAGTGGTCCAAGGTTGAAAGCGGGAAAACAATACTACAGAGCCAGTGAGGACAAACAAGTTTGTGGAACAACTTCAATCAGAAGCGCTGCAATGAGAGCGAGTGAAACAGAAATACACTCACTCCGATGCAGTCATGTTTTACATTGTCTTACGCTGTTGCCCAGGCGACGGGACGCTGGGAGGCCTGCCAATGTATTGCAGAAGGTGCCATGGCAACCGCCAAGGACATGGCCACTGAGAACGTCCAGCAAACGTTCAGCTAGGAGTGTACCATGCTGGTTTGCGTGCTGTGACACTTACGTGGCCCTATGGTCGAGCCTATGTACCTCAATCCACAGGTACATTCGATAAGGTAGACAATAAACTTAGACAAACAATTAGTTCTATGTCTAAAAATCCAGGTTTTTCCCCCTGGCATCTTGATATTAGTTTCTTTAGGAGTAAAATCACACATCTTACAATTCATACATTTGTAAAAACCAGGCGACTGCCTTGCATTGGGCAGCCATCCTTCATTAAGACTACCATTTTGTGTATAATTGATATGATATGAGATGATGTGGCATTTATAACATGCCTATACACAAGTGTTTCTAGGCGTGACAAGACAAGGAGGGGGAAACAAGGGGGGACAAAATAACGATCTTACTAGGCCTTGTGTCATTCATATCGTGCAAGTGCGGGGAAGGGGAGAAGTGCCAGTGGGAGGCGAAGGGGGAAGTAAAGTTAACACACAAGTGCATCCAGCTGGTGGCTCATAAGTGCAGAGAGAAGGGACTGTAGGGTTTCAGATACAGACCCATAAGTGCTGGGTAGCCCAGAGGCAGTGCAAGGGCAACTGCACATGCAGGAGCCTGGGCCCTAGTCCAGAGAATGACCATATTGAGATCATTGGTCGGCAAACCATTCCTGAATTGCGGTCAGACAGCCTGGTATGAGAGAAGAAACAGAGATGCTGAGGGGAGCCTGAAAGAGAGCTGAGTGTCATCCGCATAACATTGAAAATTTGAACAGAAAGTAGTGATGCAGTGGGCAAGAGGTGCCAGGTAGTGGTTGAAGAACCAGGGAGAGAGGTTAGAGCCCTGGGGGACACAACAAGTAGAGAGAGAGATAGAAGAGAGGAAAGACCCCAGTTGAACCTTAGAAGGTCGTTCAGTGAGAAAGGAGGTCAACCAGGCCAGGGCCTGATCAGTAATACCAAGGTTGTTGCAGAGACAATTGAGCAGGATGGCATGGTTGACTGTGTCAAAAGTAGAGGATAGATCAAGGAGAATGAGGACAGAAGGGAGGCTAGAGTCAATTGGGTGTCAAAATGGAAAACAAGAACGGAGCTCTGGAGAAACTGACAGATGGTTGATCTTTAAGCGTCTGTTGAAGGTCTTTGTCCGTCAGTAAGACAGGCCAGTGTTTTTTTAAATTGATCTGATCTTATCTGCTTGATCATTGAAACTAGTAATAAACCTTACATCGTCTGACCGAGTATGTTTATTTTGTATCTCACCTTTAAAAAGATCCTTTCTATTTTTCAACTTGGATTTCTTAAAGGTTCTAGTCACATTTTAGAAAGAATAGCCTCACGGTTTCTTTAAGAAAATTTCCTTCTGCAGAACAATTGCGTCAGGCTCTCAAAGATTCTCAATAGGGTATGGAATTAATTCAAAAAGCTGGATGATGACTTGTAGCATGAAGAACTGCATTGCCACTTGTCAGTTTCCTGTACAGGTCAGTGGTAAATTGATCATTAACTACCACAAAATGAATGTCTAAAAAAGTTAAAATGGTAGACTAGATACCATAGTAAGCTGTAAATTCATTGCATTATTTAAACGATCAACATAACTCATACTTTTTCATGAGACCATTCCAAATTAGAATCAAATCATCAAAAAACCTGTACCAAATGACTATGTGTTCTACAAATTCATCATACTTTTCACTCCAAGCAAGGGTTTGCTCCCAACAACCCATATACAAATTAGCATAGGTGGGGGCCATTCATGAACCCATAGCTGTACCTCGAACTTGTCTGTAATGTGCCTTGACAAAAATTAAGAAATTGTACTCCAAAAAAAACGTTTGCATGGTTACAAGCATCTAATTTTGCTGTTTAAAACTAATCGAACGTGTATCTAAAAAGTACTGACATGCTTGCAATCCAAATTCATGATCAATAGATGTATAAATTGAGACTACATCCAACAACACTAATGTAAAAGTAGGTCCCCAGGTAATGTCATTCAACTTATTCAATAAGTCTAAAGTGTCACCTATATAAGAATTGAGACAAAAGGTTGAAAATTATAGTGTAGAAATTTGGAGGTGGATTCCAGAAGGCTAGACATGAAGTATAAAATAGGCCGCCCGGGGGCGTTCAGAAAATTCTTATGTACCTTAGGTAATATATACAAAATTGGAGTCACCTGTATTCTGTTTTCAAAAATAAATATTCCTCTGTGGCCAGCAAGTCGCCATCAAGCCATTCCTTAGGTAAACGATGATATTGAAGTGGGGTTTCCATGAGAGTGGGTTCTTCCACTTCTGAATAGCATTGGAGGTCAGTCAACTGTCTCATGGCTTCTGCATTATACAGTTCCTTGTCAAATAACGACTGCTCCCCCTTGTCTGCAGATCGTATGACAATGGTTGCATGATCCTTCGATATCTGTATGGCTTGTTTCCGTATGGCTGAAAGATTATGGCCTTGATATTGTTTCTGACATGATAATTTTTTTTAATCGTTCACACCATTTCCTTGAAGACTTCGCTTTGACTGTTGATTATACTGGGACAGAATTTAGACTTCATCTTAAAGCCACTCTCCACAGTCAAATTGGTGTCAATACCACCTTTCTCAAAGAAAGTGTGATTACTAAGAATGGCTGTCACCTCTTCATTGTCTATTTCTTCCTACAAATGAGAGAGGCCGGTGAGATCCGTCAAATCTCTCACTGACAATGGATGCATTGTCCTTTCATCACTTTCAGGCATCAAATGTCCTGATGATACTTTGCTGGCATAACATTTGATCAATTTAAGTTTAAAAACAAATTTGAAGAGGTCAATTCTAGCATCCTTGTTATTGAAGTCATGGTTTGGGCAAAAGGACAGACTGAGTCTAAGAATAGATTCTTCAGACGGAAGAATCGGTTTAAAAGAAATATTATAAATCATCATGGTTAATTGTTCATCCCTCGTCCTTGGCCTCTCGATCACTGTCCCCTTCCAGATCGAGTTTTTTAAGATGTGATCCCTGAGAGGTCATTTGCCCCTCCTTGTCCTGCTACGTCTGCTCCTCCTCCTCTCCCTCTTGATCTTGACGGTGGTCTGCCTATCCCCCTTCTTTCTATTTTGCTGCCCAGATGTAACAGCGTAAACTCCTCTGAAAAACTGAGGCGATTGGGTCTCCTCTCCAGGTCTGTTGTCTCCACTTTGGAACTGCTGGCTTTGCCCATACAAGCTTCTTGCACTGATTCTGAGGGGATGGGTATAGTAGCACGAGTCTTGATTTGATCATCGAAACTCTTGGGAAACATATTGGTTCTTCCATTTTCGTAGTCTAGTTCGTCTCTTTTAAATTTAATTTGATTTCTAACCCTAATCTTACCTTCAATTCTTTCCAAATTCTCCTCTAAGCATCTCATCCTCTTTTTGCACTCATCTCCATCTGCTATAGGGAGAATGTGTTCCTCCATGGTCTCAATTTCCTGGATTAATTTCAATCTAGCCAATTTAGCATACTTCACTAAAATTTCCATCATCTTGAAAGAACAAGTGTTAGTATGGTCCATCCATTCCTTTATTAGAAGTGGATCGATTTCCTCATAAGTTGGGATGGTCAATATTCTTAAGCCTCTGGGAATTCTTTGTTCATCCAGGTAGGTTTTCAGGGTCATGGCTTCCCACCACTGGGAGGTTTCCCATTTCTTTAACCTCTCCAATTTGTCAACCTTTGGCTGAATAGTCATACCAGCTGACAATGTCTCTTTGTTGGATGTCTATCTGGTATTACTGTCTGTTTTAAATAAAATTCTTGCTGCTGCTGTGTGTTTTGCCTCCATGTCATTTGCCATGATAAAAACATTGTGGGTAAAAACTGTCAAATACCTTGCTGATATCTTTTATTCACAATGACTTCAAAATACTATTTCGTAGCTTGCATGTAACTGACCATTTAACTGTATATATAAACACAGTTACTTCAAGCACAATGAACACACTGGCAGTGCACGTAAATGATCAACCCCACTCCCACACTGCTGACTAATCCCAGACAACAAATGCTGTCAGTCAACACTTGGACAAACAGTCGTAGTGTATTTGTCAGCAAAAAAGACTCAGCACATCTACGGATGCCTGCATCTATATGCATAGCAACATGAATAATAAGAGCAAAGTCAAATACCAAACGAGCAAGTACAAAAGTCGGGATTCGGCACTCGGCAGTTGCTTTTTATGAAGTTCAAACAGGAATGTCAATTCTCAACACGGCACACAGACTCTAGTGGGTGCCACTGGGCAAAGTGGGAGGAAAAGACAACTCCCAAAAGATACAAACAAAATCACCAGTACTGTGCAACCACAAGAAAGGCTGACACAGCCTAGAAACGCTACAAGAACTACCCGTGCACACGCGGGGTAAAGTTACACAAGCATTATTTTAATTAATTTATTTATTAATGTGTTACAGCTTAACATAAGCTTTTCACATATAAATCAATAAAACACTTTAAAGAGTAAAATTCTATTTTGATAGGAAAAAGGAAAATATCATTAATACAATATAATCGATGAAAAAAAACGAAGAGATGAAATGAGAAATATTAACAACATTAAATAAGTTAATACAAGTGACCTTATATCAAAATAATAAAGAAAAAAATGTTGAGTGTAAGATTTACACTGAGTTACATTTAAACCCTCTTTCAGCATTTGTGCTTTATGTATCTAATTGCAGTGTAAATTATATAAAATAGGCATTCTGTGTCTATGACCCCAGAAAACATGCCTCCCACCGGTTCGGATATGCCACCCTCGACCATCAATGTCACCCCTGAACCGCACCTCAAATGTGCCCTCATCAATGCCCGCTCCATCAATGCGCATGCACTAGACATCCACGACCTTATTACCACCCTAGATCTAGATCTTCTAATGGTCACCGAAACTTGGCTACATGAAGCCTCAGGCCCCGCCCTATCCCTCGCTCTCCCACCTGGCTATGCCATCACGAGACAAGATCGCATGACCACTGGAGGCGGTGTCGCACTCATAGCCAAAGACTCAATCACCATCAGAAAGGCTGACAAAACTATCAACAATAACAGCGACTACCTTCAACTAAAACTCACCATCTCGCACCAATGCACCATCACCCTACACCTCATCTATCGACCACCAGGCCCCCTAGGAGACTTCCAGGCCTCCATCACCCACCTCCTGGCGGACAACCTCAAAAAGTCATCCAAAGCCATTCTCCTTGGAGACATCAACCTTGGCCTGAATGACGCCAAAGACCCTACAGCCAAAGCACTTGACACAGCTCTAGCCACCCTAGGATTCATCAACACCATCAACAACCCCACACACGCCCTAGGCAGATCACTAGACTCGATCGCCCACCACAATTGCCCCATCACAGTCACGGGCAACACCCCCACCCCATGGTCCGACCACCACACCATCACCTTTAACATCCCCACCACTACAACCACATCCCACCCCCCTCCTCCCTTGCCTCCTGCCCTTACAAGGAGTGCCCGTCAACTGACCAAAGAAAGACTCCTACCCTTCTTACAGGGACCTGCCTTCACAGCCCCATTCTCCAACGACCCGGAAACTCTGGCAAAAAATTATGATACGGCCATCACAGCAGCAATCAATACCATCGCCCCACTTAAACTTCGGAAAACCAAACCCAGTAGACACGCTAATGCGTGGTTCACCCAAGACCTTCTAAAACTACGCTCTGACAAACGGGCAGCATTAGCTCTTTGGCAAACATCACGGGATGAGAAAGACAAACTCAACTTCAAATCCCTTGCAATTAATTACAAGAAAGCCATCATTAAAGCCAAAGCGAAATCCTTCGAAGAGAGAATTACTAAGGCCAAGTCGAACACCAAGGAAATGTTCGCCATTTTCAGGGAACTTGAGAACCCCACACCCACCCCCCAAAACTTCACTAAGGACAAAGAATGGTGTGACAACATCCAAACAGCCATGCGCAATAAGATCAGCTCTCTCCAAGCCAAAATCTTGAACACCAAACTAACACTCTCCACCCACACTACACCCTCCCCACCACCACTGCCCCCATCACCCACTGAGGCCCCACCCACCTTCTCGTTTAAAACCATCCAAGAAAACGACATGATCAACATTATGAAAAACATAAAACCCTCCAATTGCAAAGGCGACCCCTGTCCTGCCTCCATCATCAAAGACTGCGCAGACACCTTGGCCCCTTTTCTAACAGCCTTCGTCAACGCCTCCTTCACCACAGGGAGAGTCCCCGCCTGCCTAAAGGAAGCATGGGTCCGACCCCTCATAAAGAAACCCACACTTGACCCCACCTCCCCTAATAACTACCGCCCCATCACCACTGTCCCTTTCCTCCTCAAGATTCTAGACAAAGCAGCCTACCTGCAGGTCCAGCATTTCCTCGAAGAACAGAACCTCCTTGGACTGAGACAATCCGGCTTTCGCCCTAGGCATGGGACAGAGACCGCCCTACTCGACCTAAAAAACCAAATGGACGACGCAAGGGACCAAGGCAAACCTGTCTTGCTCCTTCTCCTGGATCTGTCGGCAGCTTTTGATCTTGTAGACCACGACATCCTCTGCCACCACTTCTCCTCCACAGCCAACTTCTCTCAAGAAGCCATTACATGGATCACCTCCTTCCTCCAAGCCAGGACCATGCAGGTCTTCTCTGACCTAGCCACTGCATCACCCTCTATCATGCTATGTGGGGTGCCCCAAGGCTCCTGCCCCTCCCCCACCTTCTACAACATCTTCACCCGCCCCCTCTTCCTCATCCTTGACGCCATGGGCATCTCTTACACCAACTACGCCGACGACACACAGATCCTTCTCACTCTGACAGGCGACTATGACACGGACTCTGCTACCCTCAACAACATCTACAACACAATTCAAATGTGGATGGCTATCAACGGCCTCTGCCTTAACTCCGACAAAACTGAGCTCCTACTCGTAGGCTCCCCTGACACCATCAAGAAACTTGACGCTCAGTTCAGCCATTTCACCATTGACTCAATCACAATCCCAGTACTTGACACGGTAAAAACACTAGGCGTCTACTTAGACTCCAATCTATCCATGACCAGACAAGTAAATGCCATTGCCTCCTCGGCCGCTTAGCATGCAAAACTCCTTAACGCAATCAGACCTTATCTGTCAAAAGACACTTGCACTAACATAGCCAGGGCCATAACCGGCTCGCGACTTGATTACTGCAATATTCTTTTCCTTGGGACCTCCAACAAAAATCTTGAGAAGCTCCAAGTAATACAGAACAATGCCCTACGCGCTGCACAAGGCATTGCCAAGAGAGAGCACATCACCGCTGCCAGAAAAGCTTCCCACTGGCTCCCCATAAAGGAGAGGATCTTATTCAAGGCTCTAAGCATCACCCACAAATGTGTCCATCTTGCCGCCCCAATGTACCTTTCCCAGAGGATCCACCTGGTCTCCTCCACAAGACCCACTAGATCACCCTATGCCAGCATGCTCTCAGTACCCAGGGTAAAAAGGACCAGAGCAGGGGGCTCCAGTTTCCCGTACCTCGCTGCTGTACACTGGAATACCCTCCCTAGCTCCCTGCGCTCTGAACCCTCACTGACCGCCTTTCGGAAAACCCTGAAAACGACCCTGTTCATCTAACAATTACATGGCCTAGCCTTCATAATTGTATTGTATGATGTATTATGTGGTATATCTGATCACAGGTCACTGCCTCACTGTAACCCAAGGCACAACCTGCACACATTGTAACTAAGTCTTCCTTGCAAGTAACAGTGCCACAATGCCCCTGGGCTGCCTGCGCGCTATATAAATTTAATAAATAAATAAATAAGTAAATAAATAAATAAATAAATAAATAAATAAATAAATAATAAGATTTCCATATCAACAGCTCGTATAAACCTTAACTAATGCAAAGAACCGTATGACTAGTTATAGTCACAGTAATGGAAAATAGGTAGAATATCTCTATATAGCTATTTCTAATAATTTTTCAATTGTTAGCCATACGTTATATAAAGCAATATAGAGCTTCATTCCTGAACCATTAATCGCCCCAAACCAAAAGTCTTCACTGCAGATGTGGTCCAAATGGTGGACGAAGTCCCCATAACAAGTTGCATAGGTTTTTAGCATGACCGGACATCTGGTTAATACATGTTTACCTGATTCAGTCACCATATTGTTCATGCATAGCCGGCAGGATCGTTCTATCTTAGTAAGATTACTCAAAATCCCGCTAATAGCTAGCCAATACCGGGAGTTGGTCCATCCGCAAGAATAGAATAAATCATCTTTACCGCGGGGAGGGGCACAGAGATAGATAGGGAGCAGGTTTCTTAAAAGTGTATCTCATATATTGGACAAATTTATAACGTTTCAACTCTTCCAAGTGTGCATAGTTTTCAATCCAATCATCTAGTTCAGAATTTTTAGATAAGGCACACAAAGTAGAGGTTCGAATGCCATTGAGCCTATTTGACCAGCCAATCTTTTCCAGATATTCCTCCATTTGTTTTTTCATGAGAGTGAATGAAGAAGATTTATTAATTTCATTGTACAATGTATTCAGGAGAAGGTTTTCTGTAGATGGTGACATCTTTAAATAAAGTTCAGCTCTTTTTCTGAGGACTTGCGCTTTCAAAGATATCAGGCCCAATTCAAGTCTTAGGATAGACATTGGTATACAATTAGGGAGGCCAACTAATTTCTTCCAGAATTTTCCTTCTAATGTCTGGAGCCACCCCAAGTCCATGAGCTGCAGGGTTTCTAATCCATAAATAATCATAGGGGCTAAAACCTGTAGATATAGTTGTCGTGCAGCCCAAACTGTGTATCCGCAGTGAGAAGTGGCAAAATGATATATTAGAGCACTGATTTGTGCCGCTCTCGTAATACGGGCTTGCTTACACATCGTGTATTGACCCTTAGGCTGTAATTCAATTCCCAAGTATCTATAGAAGGGAGTATATTGAATTCTAGACCCTTGTATTTGTAGACTCACTCTGGCGATTTTCTTATTGCTGATGACCATCATCTGGGTTTTGTCTAGGTTAATAGTAAGGCCATTTCTATTGGCGTAGCACCATAGTGCCTCTGCAGAGTTTCGAAGACCTTTAATTGTATGGTCCATGATGGCTAAGTCATCCGCATAGGCTAGAACTGGACAGTGAGCGGGGCCAATCTTAGGTGGACAGTTATGGACTACAGATAAGGCTTTGGAATATCATGAACAAAGAGATTATATAGTATTGGTGCTGTCACACAGCCTTGCTTTACGCCTCGCGATTGATCGATCTTATTGGTCATATTACCCTTTGCGTCTAATTTTAAAAAGATTGTGGTATCCCAATGTAGCTGTTTAAGGTAATATAGTATTCCCTTCGGGCATCCTAGGTTTTCTAATTTGGTCCACAACAAGTCTCTCGGCACTAGATCAAAGGCAGCCTTGAAATCAATGAATAATATATATAGTGGTGGACTGCCGGGAGATCTGGCCTTGTTACGAAGTATATCCATTATGGTCAAGTTGTGCACCGTAGAATATCCACTCCTGAAACCACATTGGAATTGATCCAAGATCTTTTCTCTGTCCATCCATATATGGAGCTCTTGAAGTAAATATGTCGCAAATAATTTGCCTGTGGAATCCAACATAGATAATAAACGATAGTTTAAGGGATCTGTACGACTTCCCCTCTTGTATATGGGGTCCAAGGTTGCTGTTCGCCATGAGTCCGGTATAAAACCATCTTTCAAAGTTTTTTCAAACAGTATTTTCAGAACCTCTGCCCAATATTCAGGATTGCCTTTTAGTATAACATTCGCTAGGCCATTGGGTCCAGGCGCTCTCGATGATTTAGGTTTTTTAATCATGATTATCAGTGAATTGACCGACACCTTGAAGGGAGGAGCGGGGCTGTTCCAGACCGTCGTCACCCTAGACAAACCAGGTGACTGGTTATTGCGACTTCTCAGAAATGCCTCCCAGTGGCCCTTGTCTATAGGATTGTTAAGACTACTGTTCGTTTCGCCTCTGGCCTGACTCAGTAAACTCCATATAGAGCGGGAGTTTCCTGTACATAATATTTGAACTGTCTTTTGCCATTTAGCTAATTTAAACGCGTAGCGTTTTTGTCTAAGCCATGATCTGAAGGCATTTTTGCATTTCTTACTGGAAATCAGGTAGCTATCCCAGGTGGTGGAGTTTGTATGTAACATCTTGAGTTCTGCTCTTAAAATTCTTTTAGCATCTCTGATTTCAACATCAAATGTATTAGTTATTTTGGCATCAGGAGCGATTATGTTAATATTCACAGCGGCGTGGTTGTGTGAGAAGGAAGTTATCCACTTTTCAATATCATTGCCGGACATACTGAGAAGGGCAGCATGGCCTATAGTTGTCATGTCATTCATAGCTTCTACGGCTTTTGTGATATTTTTATCTGACCAGCGAATATTTGAAGAAGTGTGGTTCGTTCTCAGATCGCCAAACGGTCGAGGGCAAGTATGTTGTAGAACAAAATTAAATGTTAACAATAGAGAGGAATGGTCGCTCCAGTCATTGTCACTGACCTTCATATCCGCAGTCAAATTCGCCATTGAGGGACTTACAAAGATGTAATCTAGTGTACTACAGGCTCTGGCATTTCTCCATGTAGATTGACCTGGATAGTCACTAGGAGTTCTACCATTCAAGATTTCAAAATCCCAAGCGTTGAAAAAATTGAACCACAGCAGTCCCTCCGCATTCGCCTCCTAATGCCACATCATGCCAATGTTCTTCAACAAGGGATTATTAGTCTTACTCATCGGTCCCATAATATGGCAGTTGAAGTCACCTACGATTGTTACCAGATTGTGGTCAGAATCGACCATCCAGTCGATCAGCAGAGAATGGCAAGCTTCCTGGATGAGATCTCTATATGGAGATTCAGGTGGATTGTAGAGGTTGATCACTGACATCTTCTCCACTTTATCTTTGCCAGTGAGTTCTATCTCAACAGCTAGTACAAATTTATCTAAATTCGAGTGGATCCTCGAGGATTCTAATGGGTGTATGATTCCAGTTATAAGGCCCCCATACGGTCTTCCCTTGGACCCTTTTTGGCTAATTCCTGATGAATTGAATAGCCATTGAGAAGGGCCCGAGTGGTGAGCCACGTCTCCTGTAGACAAATACATGTTTTCCCTACTAGCAAAGAAGATGAGCCCACTTCCGATAATAAGTGGCTAAATCCCCGACAGTTCCATGTAACTAAACTTTGATCTCATTGGGTTAAGGAAAGCGTCGGTAGGGACTCAGCAAGCCATTTAAGGACATTCTGCACATCAGCTAGTTGTAATGCGTTGCCTTTAGGTAGCTTCGGAACTATAGTTTCAACAGCTTTGGTGCTTGGTATATGTATTGGCCATTGTGGATCGATAGTGTTGGGGTCGGCGTCTACTTCAATATCCACTTCCCACAGACTTGCTTTGAAGCTGCGAATCAGGTTAGCAGTCGCAAAAAATGTACAGTGTAGTGCCGAGGTATTAGAATTCTTCGCTTTCAAGGGCTCCACGTATTCAAAGTCTTCTGATCTCAGCACACTAAGCTGTGGTATAGAAAACAGTCTAGTCATCAGCGCCGATCTAGAGAGCCAATCATGATCGCTGTTTTGGTACAGGTTTTTGATAATACATATCCTTCCACTTTGATATGGTATATTATTACCTTTATCGTCATTTGGGAGTTCCCCCAGTGGCGCAGATACTATATCTGTTCGAGCTGGATTGATTGGTACGCTATTAGTGATATCAACTGCGGGGTTATCCTTCAGCTCATCTGAGCATGGTGAATGATCTGAATCTCTCTCCTCCGCTTGAAGTGCAATAATACTTTTATTAGAGTCAATCTCCTCAACTGAATTATTGATGGTGCTCTTCTCGAGAATGAGCCAACTAGTCAGTTTGCTCTCCCTACTGGCAATACCTTTATTCACTTGAGGTGCCATGCATTTAGATTTTCTCTTGTCTTGTTTAGGGGTGCTGCCTTTAGTAGGAGTGGAGATTTCTTCTTCCTGCTCCACTGTGTCCGGTCGTCTTAAGGTTGCCATTTGGCGCTTTTTCCTCGCCAGGGCTCTTTTAGCCAGTCGTCGCTGTTTCCGTGAGTAGAAAACATCCACATTCGTTGTGGTGTTTGAGTCGATGTCTTCTGTCTCCGGGCAGTCTGGCGAGATGGTCTTCTCTTCCTTGTGAGGCAGATCCATATTACTATTATTTGCTGTATTTCCTGATGGTAAAGTAAGAGTGACTTCCAATATCCTTCCACACATCTTTAGTAGGATGTTTAAAGCAAATTGCAGGGATGCAACCGAAGATTGCAAGTCACCCAAGGTTATTTGACTTTCTCCTTGATCCCTACTGCAATCAGGTTCTGATGATTCCAGATATACATCCAAGTTCGGAGAGGCAGATAGACTATTATATGTTTCACGCTGTGTGTGAGTAGACGGATGTTGGTAACTATCATTCTGAATAGCCGGGTTGCTTCCTGGATAAGGAGTCATAGATCTCTGCATAGATAAACACAGGTCCAATAGCGAGTTGTTATCTATTACACTTTCACCAAGTACCTCCGTGGAAGTAATCATACAAGAGCCCCCTGTTGATTTTTCCACAGGGAGCATTGGTATTGTAGTATTAGCGGTGTCGGGGAGTGAGAAAAAATCAGTGATTGCTCCTTTCTCCACAGGTGCTTCTTTGGGTCCTTTACTTCTATTTGTTTTTATTTTCGGAGTTCCGCTCTTCTGATTACGTAGATTATATCTCGTCGCAGAGCATTTCCTGACTGAAAGTATGCTGAGTCTTGAGACACTTCTCAAATTAATAATCTATGGCAACTCAGTATCACGTGTATAGAGTCTCTGTTTAAAGCAGCGTAATGGCAATTCCCTGAGCTAAATGTGCCTATAAACTCGATTGCAGACACCAGGCCACAGTCTATAAACTATAGACTTATCTGAATGGAAATCAAGTGCTCACAAGAAACTGCTGATTGTGCCTAATGTATAAAACCAGGATCCAAGGAGTAACCCACCGTCTCCTGGTAAGGTCAGCGTATGACTAGACCTCCGAACCCCAATACAATGTGAAAACTTGGTCCATCCAACGTTGTTCCTAGCAGGGACCAAAACAGAGACCCAGAAAAAATAAGTGGCCTGGTTTCAAGAATCAATAGGTCTTACCAAGTTCTTGCCAAGCCCTAGCATAGGTGCTTCTGCTGGTAGGCAGAGCTCACTGCACCGCCCTCCCTCGGCTTCTTGCTGATTCGTGCGCAGCCCACGGGGCCCTCTGTAGCTGCGGCTCCAGGCGCAGGACCGCCGTATTCACGGGCCGCGGTGTCACCACCGTGTATCAGCAGTGTGCCCGCCGCGACTCCAGTCCCTGGGCAAAGTAAGGGGCCGCAGATGCTAGCACTCAATATACGGGGGGCGGCGGTCATACACACAGTGGCAACGCTGTTCTCTCCCGCAGCCTTGCAGCAGCCTTGCCGATTAGAGTAACGGACCTGTTTCCGTATCCAAACGCATCAAGCCGCACCACGTTCAAACGCTCGCGTCAACAGAGCATAGAACTGGCCGCTTCCGATGCTTCCAAATTATTATTATTTTAATGAACCTGTGCACACGTGGGGTAAAGTTACACAAGCATTATTTTAATGATGCACAAAATGCGAACAGACTAACCATATTATCTTTTGGTCTGGTAAAATCATGGCAGAAGTACATAATGATACCTTCAGGCAGTTTTTGGCTCTTGTGACAGATTTGGCTGAAATGATGCAGACAATTTTGTACGTCTGGGCCCCTAGTCCTCTCCCCCCACCCCGACTGGAAAGTTTGGGAAAGATTCTTTAAAAAATAAAAAAGTTATTAACAAAAAAAGCACTTTCAGCCTTTTTCCAAATCATTTTCCCATAGACAATAAAATGTTGCTCGACCGCACTGCCAAACCACTGGACAGATTTGGACCAGGTGTGAAACAACTTGAACATGAAGCGTTGACTTGTGACCCTTTTGTGGTTTGGCGTTATTGCGTCGATTACTTTTTTAATTATTTGACAGAGAAGAAGGTACCCCCTTCTCAAAAACCAATTGCTATATCTGCCCAGATACATTCAGTATCCAAGTCTTTATGGTGATTATAAATGAAAGTCTCCATCTTTTTTTTTCTCGTTGCGAGTGATAGCTGTGGTTATACCGCAGATTATACCGCAGGGTAGTGGTAAATAAAATACAGTAAAAAGCCATTTGAAGGTAAATAAAAAGTTGCAAATACCATTGGCAAGAGGTGGGGGGATGGTGGGAGAGTACACCAATTGAAATTTGGGCGTTGGAGGGGGGGTAGGTATTAGGTTTTCAAAATAAGGCTCAAACATTTTTCACAAACCCTTGGGTATAACCTGGGCTAAATCCACGCCTACCCGACATTTCAACGGAAACTGCGTCACAGAAACGACGAGTGTTGTAGGAGGAATTGGAGAGGGCAGGCGAGGTGAGGAGGCCATCAGGGTAGTGGGGGCAGCGGGCACTTGATTGAGGGCCTGGGATGGCAGGGAAGCATTTTTTATTTCTCAGTGTTTCCTGATAAACGCAAGTATAATGACAAAAATTTACTGATGAATAACCAAGGGTATATGTAGTTCATTGCAATATACCCGCTGTTATAGATAAAAAGATATTTTAAAAATTATATATTTTTACAGCAACAGTGACGTCAGAGGTGAAAAATCATTTTTGCCCATGGCCAGCGGCTTTGTAGCATTTCAAATGGCTGAAAGCCTGGTAGTATTGTAAAATATAAAGTGGGCATGGCCAAAGGCCATGGCATCATCCATGGTCAGTGGCCTGTTAGTGTTAAAAAAATAGAGAGTATGACACGGAGAGAGAGCTGGTTGTTAGCCCCATGCCAAAGGACAAGAGGCGAAGGCCCAGGGGTTGGGCTCTAATAAAACACACAAGATACTGGAGGACGCGGAGCATGGGGGCAGCACTCCCCCTGGAATAGGTGGAGAAAGTTAACATGAAGAGTTCACACGCCTCGGCAGAGAGTTTAAATGGACTGTGGCAGTACAGTAGGTTGAGTGATGATAGACTGGTGCTTTACTCAGTGGCAAGTATCTGCCGTAATATGTGAAGGATGTCAGCAAGGTGACTGATGAGAAGCGAATGGATGTGGTCGTGGGGCTCCGCAGGTGGAGCGGTCACTCGAATAAATTGAGATAAAATTGCATGGTTGTATGGTGATTGAGGAAATGGGGCAGGGGGTTGACCTTGAAATAACTAAATAAGACAGCTGCGCAAGTAAACGGATAGGATGTCTGCCTGTCCCGGATCCTGCTCTGGGCATTTCAGAACATGTAAAGATGCAACAAGGCCTGAGGGGATTTGTATGTACGCTCATCGGATGCGCGATAACAGCAAATGGGGATATATGGGGATGTTTCCTAGAGTTTGAAGTTGGGTGCCCATCACACGGATTATGCCTGTCATTGTTACCCTGGAAGAGGGACTGTTTAAATCAGTAGCATTACGAGTTTGGCAAGCATTTGATAATTTGTATTTAGTCATTTCTTTTATTTTTTCTTTTATTTTATTTTTTTTTTCTTTACAGCATTTTTATGTCTTTTAAGGAGCCTGATCTTCGAAGGTTGTGGCAGGGTTTGCACTGGTCTGCGGGGTTTGAGGTGTCATGTGACCATTTGAAGTATACCTGATAGACAGCAGGGTGAAATACAAATGTTGGGGATGGTGATTGGGAGGAATCAGTTTCTCTACATGCTGGGCTCTACCCGGCCCGATAGGGTTGGGAGCCTGGGGAGGGAGATGGAGAATGGGCATCTATTTTTAGCCATCTTGACTGGGAGAGGATGAGGGACGATTGCTCGAAGGAGATATTGATAAGGCTATGACTACCTCAAATTGTTGCTGTCTCTCCCTGAATGAGCAGGGGCTGAAATCTCTGATTAAAAGAAGGGCATTGATGCACCGCATGGCCATCTTAGACTGCTCGAGCCTGTTTCTTCAGGAGACTCACTTGCTCCCATCTGACGAATTTAGGCTTATTAATAAATTATACCCCACAAAATGTTGCGCTTCTTCGGGGAGTAAGAGTGCTGAGGTGGCCATCCTGGTTCGCAGAGGAATCTCGTTTGTGGTCTGCAAGATGCTGAAGGATGTGGGAGGCAGGTATGTCTTGGTTGTAGCCAGATTACAGGGGAGGAAGGTGACATTGGTCTCTTTGTATGCACCTAATGTACAGCAGGACACGTTTTTTTTAATCTGTCTCGAAACTCCTGTTTGAACATGGGGATGGTGAAATAATAATTGGGGGTGATTTTAATGCTGTAATTGACCCCTTGATGGATAAGTCTCTCCCCCCAACTAGCGCTGACAAAAAGATTTTTTTGGCACTTACACACTCCTGCGGGAGCATTCCCTTATAGAGGTATGGAAATTCTGTCATCCAGAAGAGCGAGAATATACATACTACTCTGCGGTGCACAGGGGATTCCCCAGGCTGGATATGTTCTTAGTGTCCGATAAGCTTATAGCCCAAACAATTGACGTGCATATACTGCCCAAAGCCTTGTCAGATCACGCCCCGGTTCTACTCATGTTGTCTTCTTTTCAGGACTCGCCAGGCCCAACACGGACCTGGCAATTGAATGAATTCCTCCTGGAGGATCCCCAGTTCCGCTCATGTATTTCAGAGCTTATTAACCATTATTTGAATGAGAATCAGACGGATGCACTGCCATATACAAAGGTATGGGACGCAGCAAAGGCTGTGCTTCGGGGGCAGGTAATTGCATATTCGGCGGAAAAAGGGAGGACAAGAAAACAAATACAAGCCCAGCTGGAGCTCCGGAAGAGAGAGGAGGCACATAGATGTAGGCCCACTCAGAGACTGAAACGTGAGGTTAGGATAGCCCAGAGGGCCCTCGAGGCTCATCACATGAGCCCTGCAGCGTATAGCATGATGAGAGTTAAGCAATACTACTATTCTAAAGGTAACAAAGCCAATCGGCTATTGGCAGCCAAGCTGAAAATGCGTGCGAGCCGCAAGAGGATCAAAGCATTGTTGGATGGGGAAGGAAGGAGGGTCACATCAGAGAGGGAGAAACTTTGTGTAGTCGAGGAGTATTTTAGGGTTCACTCTGCCCCCCACCAAACAGACTTACGCATGGCGGATGGGTTTATACAAGATGCGCATTTGCCACAGCTGCCTCAAGTAACTTGTGAGCTTTTAGAGGAGCCAATTACAAGGGAGGAGATAGAAATAGTGATTTGATCCCTTCCTCTGGGTAAGGCCCCAGGACCTGACGGGTTCACGAATGAATTCTAAAAGACCTTTAGGGCAGAGCTCTCCCCTTATTTAGTAAAAATCTTTCATGACATCTAGGCAACGGGGTCGGTTTCAACGTCTATGGAAGAGTCTACTACGACATTGTTTTTGAAACCTGGAAGGAATCCGATTGAATGTGCATCTTATCAACCAATTACTTTACTAAATACGGATGTGAAACTATTAAGTAGGGTGATAGCAGGACGACTGGGGGAGGTTCTTCCGACGCTTGTGGAGAAAGATCAAACAGGGTTCATACGGAACCGTTCGACACATGACAATATACGTCAGACGATAGATCTGATAGCTTTGGCCGCTAGACTGCCGGGTAAATTGTCGCTGTAATCGTTAGATGCCCATCAGGCTTTTGACAGTATGTCTTGGAGTTACTTACAGTTGGTGCTGGAGAGGTTTGGGTTTGGCCCCAGATTTTTGAGGTTGGTTCTCTCCAATTACCAGTTTCCCTCCACTAAAGTCAAAGTGAATGCAAACTTGACCCCAGCAATCCGTTTGTATAGGGGCACTAGGCAGGGTTGCCCCCTGTCCCCTTTGGTTTTTGCATTGGCATTAGAGCCCTTGGCACAACATGTCAGATTGAATAGGGAGATCATGGGCTTCGAGTTTGCAGGACAATGCCATAAGATACCGTTATACGCTGATGACCTGCTATGTTTCCTGCAAGATGCAACTAAGTCCATCCCGCCCCTGATGCACTTATTGTCCAGTCTTGAAAACATTTCTGGCTTTTGGGTGAATGCGAACAAATCGGTAGGTATGGCGTTAACTGAGTCCTCGGAGGACCTGGCAGAGATATAGGCGGCCATTCCCATTCCCTGGTCTTCCACGAACATCCCCTATTTGGGGATTAAACTGACCCCGACCTACGCAGGCCTATTTAAAGCAAATATACCAGCACTATGGAGAGAGGCCAAAGAGTGGCTTTGTCATTGGGATTCACAGGAAATATCCTGGCTGGGCAGAGTGAGCGCGGTGAAGATGTCTCTTATTCCGAAGCTGCTGTATGCCTTCTATTCTTTACCGATACAGATTCCCGAGAGGGATCTTATAGATATGCAGACGGAGATAGGACACTTTGTGTGGGGAAACAAGAAGCCTAGGATCCCTTTTAACTCTTGACGAGAAATGCAGTACATGGGGGTATAGGTCTGCCCTCGGTTCAGCGCTACCATAGGGCGGCATAGGTGGCTCCTATGTTAGCCTGGGGAAGCTCCACTGAAACTCCTAAATGGCAAGAAATAGAGCAGGAAGCCTCTCCATTTCTGTTAGACTATTTCCCTTTCCTGCCCAAAGAGGCACAAGTCTATCAGGGAGGACTCCTACCGACGACATTGGCTACGCTTCAAAGTTGGGATAAGGCAAGGGTGCAAAGGGGGATACCTCTGGGACTGGGTCCGTTGTCCCCTGTGGCTCAAAACCCAGCGTTTGCGCCGGGACTAAATCCCAGCTCATTTCAATGGTGGGAATCAAATGGACCATTAAGGCTTAGGGGCTTGTATGTGGATCAGGAACCACTGACATTTCACGAGTGCAAGGAGAAGTTTGGGCTGTCAGAGGTGGAACGGTTTAGGTATATACAGCTACGACACTGGCTGACTAACAGGGAAACTCGCCAAGCTGCCAATAGAGCGCCATTTGGCATAGAACTTAGAATTATTGAGGGGCAGAGTTCTCATAGGTTGGTGGCTTGTTATATTCTTCTGGAAAATGTCTCAGAGGGCGAGAAGCTTCCCTACATGTTATCGTGGGAAAGGGAGCTAGGAGTTGAAATCCCAGAGAAATCCTGGCAATGAATATGGCATAGAGCCCACAAGAGCTCTAGGTGTACATTGGTAAAAGAGAACGCTGTTAAGATCTGCTTTCGTTGGTACTTCCCTCTGACTAGATCGCATGCCATGAATCTCGATTATACGGATACGTGCTGGCATGGGTGTGGTGAAAAGGGTGATCTGGGGCACATGTGGTGGCATTGTTCGGTCATCCAGGACTACTGGTTGGAGGTCTGTTCCAAGATCAAGGATGTTACTGGCATGCTGCTTCCTATGGATCCGTGTATATTACTCCTAGGGGACGTGCCTGAGGATGGGTCTTTCCCGATGATGGGCTCCAGAGCAGCCCTAATCGCGCAGTTACTTATTGCGGCACAAATGACTAGGGCTCAATTTTGGAAATCGGTGGAAGGGCCACAGGTGGCGTATTGGTGTTTGAAGGTGTGGGAATTGATGGGCCTTGAAAAGCTCACCGCCATGCTAGAGGGGAAGCTTTCGAAGCTCAGGCGGATCTGGAACCCATTCTTGGACTATGTGTCAGATAGGGAGCAGCTGTACTTCCGGCCGAACTTAATGAGACACTTTATGAATTCCTGACAGACTTGAAATTGCTTACTTTGCACAGAAATGATACTGCTAAGAATTGCACGGGCTCCAATTCGTTGAATTTTTAAAAAAAATGTTTTAATTTATTTTTTCTTCTTCTCTGTTTATTCTTGCATCGTTCTCCAATTGATTGTTGATAAATGAATGTGTTCATGATCTAGTTAAAATTGAATTGATGAATTGATAATTTATTGTTATGTTTCGCTGAATGGGGATGGACTTAAGGGGAGGGAATCTGGATTGAAAACCTGATGAATTGATGTATGTGCTCCTTTCCCTTGTCTTATCATTGTTGGATCAATTGTTTTCTTGAAAATTCAATCATTTTTTTTTTTTTAAATAGAGAGTAGGCACGGCCGATGTCCGTGGCCAGTGGCCATGGCCGTAGGCCATTGCTAGTGTTGCGTGTTTCCTTAAAAATACCTGTCATAGCTAGGTAATGTTGGCCCTTATGGGTTAGACCCCCCACCGGTAATCAGGAAGGACCTAGCACCCTTTAAAAGCGACATGTAAGACAGTTTGTGACTTAGAAAAAACTAGGTAGACGTCTCCACCATTTATCTGAGTGCACATCCCTTTCTGTGCATTGCAACAATGTTACCACATATGTTGAAGAACGGTAGAGAAATGTGAATGTGGGTTTGTGTATGGTTAGTTTTATCTCATGGAACTCAATGTAAGTGGCCTCTGTCACCCACTTCTTCAACACATGAATTCAACCCTAAATGGGAACTGTCATTGTGTGACAGAAACCTTAACGTGAAACCTCATACAATGTGCATGTTATCAGCAGATTAAAACTGAACAAACCTCATACAATGTGCATGTTATCAGCAGATTAAAACTGAAATCAAACAGAATGAATGGCATACCATATTGGTATCACATCTCCAAAATGAAAAGTGAATATGGAGTCAAAATGAATGCACTGACCATAATATGTAAATGAATACATTTTATTATACAACATTCTCTTTATCTCTCTATTGATCAATCCCAATTCACAAATCACTTTGTACAAAACTATGGGCCTCATTACGACCCTGGAGGTAACCAAGTAGCTTTTTGCGGCATGGCTAGCCCCATTCCGGGTACCGGATCCGGGTTCCCTGAATGGGGAAATACCAGGCCATTCCGACCTTGGAGGGCCCGGTATTTCCCCATTCAAGGAACCCGGACCCGAACCCGGTACATCCCCATTCCCATAGGGCTCAATGGGAATGGGGAGGATGCTAACAACAGGCCCGTTAATGACGGGCCCGTTGTTAGCATCCTGGCCTGCTCGGGGCACCCGCTAAGGATGCCCGGTTTTACCAGGCGTCCTTAGCGGGTCCCGCGAGCAGACCTCGTAATGAGGCGGTAGGTGGTTACCGGGGCCGGCAGCTCTATCGGCCCTGTGAACCCCCTACCGCCAGGTTCATAATGATGCCCTATGTATCTTTTTCTCAATGCAGGAGAAATGCAATCTTTTAATGCAATAGTAATGGGATAGTTGTTAATTGCATTCACTGCTTTTGCCATGCTTTTGTGTGTGTGTGACTTATGTTATCTCGTTTTAGCCTGCTTTTAGTATAATTCTGCTGCCATTTGAGCCAACAGCCTTTTTAGAGTAATTTTGTAAGTTCCACCCACTAGAATCGTTGTAGCCTCAGTGCGACTTGAATCAGAGAAACTAGCATTCTCTGCACGCACTCCCAACACTGCTGGACTACATTACCCAGCAGCATTGTAGTCTGTAATGCGCTTTTTTTCCCAAACTGCCCGGACGTGCAGAAGTGGTACAGTGCTGAGACTTTCCTTGGCTGGCTATTGCCGATGTGCTGGAAGGGAGTCCATTGACCATACTATACACATGAAGCAGGCACGTAAGACTGCCCAAGCTGTCAAAAACTCCTTAGTTACTCCTGCCATCCTTAGCATCGCTTCAGAGAATAGTGCAGTGCCCACCACAGTTGGTATTAAGGCGCCTAGCACCGACAAGGTGAGAACCTCCATCTCAATTGATAGCTGTGTACCAACGGTAGACTCACACTTGCCCAATGCTACATTGGGAAAGGGGTCTCTTCCTACTAAACTCACGGTGGCCTTACTGAATACCCGGTCCCTGGTGAGGCACATAATAGATGTCCAGGATTACATCCTGGAACAAAGCGTGGACATCATGTGCATCACAGAGACCTGGCTCACTGAGGCGCACGGCCCCACCATCGAACAAGTGACCCCCTGGCTAAGTGTTCTTTGGGAAACACCGGAAGGGAGGCCTGGGAGGGGGTGTGGCCATATGTAGGAAACAGCTTGGCCTCTATGAGGCTACAATTGAGTGCAAAGGTTCTGATATTGTTCATGTTCAATTGATTCCCACTTTCAACCACAGCATAAACTTGGTGTTGCTATATTGGCCACCAGGGAATCCCTAAATTTCAACATCGACTTTGTTAACTTTGTTGTGCCTATGTTGACAGTTAACTCAGCACTGGTCATACTGGAGATTTTAATCTCTGGAAAGGTGACCTCAAGCATAAAAAAGCATTGGAACTTGACAAAATGTTAAAAAGCCATCATATTATCGTTCATAACTCGGAACCAACACACACTAAGGGTCATACCCTTGATTGGGTTGGTAGTGGAAACATTCTGATTGAGAATGTCATTACCACCCCTTCTATTTGGTCAGATCACTTCTTTGTTTCCTGTCAGTTGAAACTTCCTGCTCCTCTGCGCTGAGTGTTTGAATCCACCCGTAAAATATTAACCAGGAATCTTAAGGCCATCACGACCCCCATTTTGGCTGAATGTATGAGAAGTTTGATGACTAAAACCAATGACTCCGATGGTCCTGAGACTCTGATTAACATCTATTATGAAGAAATCATAGGTATTTTAGATCAGTTTATCCCACTAAAAGCCAAAACAGTCAGAGATTTGCCAAACCATCACAAATGGTTCTCCCCAGCCTTAGCAGAACTCAAAGCTAATAAAAGACAGGCGGTGCATGTATGGCGAAGAGACAACTCCCTGGAAACTTAAAGATAGAGATAATAAGGCTAAGATCTCAGAAGCTAAAAGAAGCTTCTACAATGATCAAATTAATCTCGCCAGGGTTCAAACAAAGGAGCTTTTTCAACTTTTCAGGTCCTGGGAAAAACCTGCAGCCACTAGTCCGTCCATTAAACCAACAAACAATGATTGTAACAGAGTGCAGAAAGCCTTTGCTGACAAATTGCAAAAGGCCTGAAAAAAGATCATGGAGGAATCTATGATGAAGCCTTCCCCTCTCTCAGTTACCACACTCAACCGTAATAAGACTATTAATAAAGAGGATATTGTTAGCATTCAAAAGGGCCCCCCATGCCTGGAATAAGACACCCAAACTCAGCTGGATCCACATATTGGATTCAGGTTCAAGGATTCATCCATGGCAGAGATAAATGACATCCTTAAAACGATGCATCCCACAACTGCCCTGGAGAACTGTTCCCATCCAAGAACATATTAGATCATAAGGACCTTTTCGTCCCATTCCTCTGTAGGTATGTAAACTCCTTGTTCTGAACCAGCCTTATCCCACAGTCTATTAAGAGTGTTGCAGTTACCCCACTGCTAGAAAAGGTGGGTTTAGAACCCAGTGATGCGGCTGCTACTGTACAGCTTCAATCTTATGTCTTTGGAGCTGGTATCTTGCATAAAAAACAATCTGGGTTCTGGAGCTTTCATGGCACTGAAATCGCATTGCTTGACTTACAGACTTACATGCTCTCCAAGTTGGAAAATAGCAAGCCAGGGCTGCTGATGTTGTTGGATTTATCAGCAACCTTTGACGTGCTAGAACATGGAATTCTCTTGGACTGGATGGCCACTGTGGGGGGTCTCTTCATGGAGGCAATAAGCTGGCTCAAGTCATTTCTTCAGAGTCACCGCTCACGAGTCCACTGGGGCGACAGTGCGTCTGAAGTGGAAATCATAACTTGTGGTGTGCCACAGGGTGCCTGTCTTTCCCCCCTGTCATTTAACATTTACATCCTCCCACTGTGCAAAGACCTGGAGTCGCTAGACCTATTTTTCTGCAAATATGCCGACGACTTTCAACTTATTCTGCAGATCAGTGGGGACCATGAGAAGGGCCAATTGATGCTGGACTCAGTGTACCAGATCATTAAGAGCTGGATGTCAACTAACTGGCTCTGCCTGAATGTGACAAAGACCAAACTCATGTTGTTCGGTCCCCAGCAAGCCAGAGATATTCTGGGTCCTGAGTATGCCAGCTTTAACATTGATGGCAGTCAGATCATGGTAGTGCTTAAGGTAAAGACCCTAGGCACTTATTTGGAAGACAGTCTGGACATCGACGCCCATGTGGCAGCCATCACTAAGAGTACCAACTACCATCTTAAAGTGCTATGGCAAGTCGTCATACTAGTTTCCGTAGAAAACCATGTTAAACTAGTCAGAGCAGTATTCCTCCCTCGCGTAGATTATTGCAACGCTTTGTTGGGAGGCGCAAATAGGACAGATTTTCAACGACTACAAAAGATTCAAAATGCTACTATCCACATCATATTCCAGATGAAGCGTTTTGAACCGACATCGGCAGCACGAAAGAAATTGCACTGGTTGCCGGTCACGGCACGGATTCAGTTTAAATTGCTGTCCATCTGCCACAAGTGCGTCTTTGGAAATGATCCAGTCTACTTGAAAGACAGAGTGAACGTCTACCAACCCACAAGAACTCTGCGATCATTCGAGGATTCTCTGCTGGAAGTACACTGCGTTAAGCAAGCTCGTGGATATGGCCGTGCCTTTCATGTACAGAGAGCACGGGCTTGGAATGCTCTACCTGCACAGTTATGCAAAACAGAAAATCACTTGGCTTTTAGAAAGTAGTTGAAAACTCGCTTTATTTCTGTATAATGAATAATCCCGGGTGCCATCCCTTTCTGGTCCTCTTCATCCCTTGTTTCTTTTGGCACCTTGGTGCCCTCAGGCTTTTGGCGCAGTACAAATAAATGTTCATAACATAGCATAATGCAAAAGAAATAATAGCTAAAGAAACCTCCTTTATCACGAGCAGGTTCTGAAAAGTGAATTTCATTACAAATCATCAACAACCAATAATTGCCCCTTACATATTGCCCCCAATGGGCAAGATACTGTTTCATTGAACCAAACAATACAATTTCAAACACCACAATATCTGCAGAATGCTGTTTGCTACCTATCTAAAGTGAACTAAACCAAAAATGTGTATCTTTCACTGCTGAAGAAAAGCAATCTTAAATGCAAATGCAATAACAGCTACATAAAAATTATTTCTTTGCAAAGACCCAAAGGCATAAGCAATAATAACCAATGGTATAATACTACACTCTATTTCAGAAATGTATTTAAAAATGTAATCTTGAAATGCAAAATTAAAATGTAAAAGAATTCAATCCAGGCTTTACATGCTAAAATGCAATTTCATACTAGAATACAATATTGAACAAGAGAATGCTGAATAAAGGTTAGAGCGTTTTTCAATTCAAGCCCCCAGCACCACTTATTGAATTCCTGCTTTTAAGTCAAGCAAGTGCAATCCCTGTTTGAGATGGGGCTCTGTGAAGGAATGACAGAACCTTCAGGATGTCTTCTGTAAGATAGACACAAGTGACCACAGTTCAAGGGTGTTTATTGAACTTCAACAATGGTGTGATAAACGCCTATGTAACCCTGCATTTACAGATGGGAGAAAACTATGACCATCAAATAATAATAATGCAGTCCTAGTGGAGTCTCGTCAAAGTAAAAATACCTGTACTAAAAAAAAAACTATTGTCAATCCTTACTGCTAAATACAAAAAAGTGTGGGGTAGTGTTCATGAAAAAGGGGGCATGATGTACCAAAACAAAACTCCAAGTTCCTTTCCTCATATACGTACTCAATTCTTGTAATTCACCCTGGATTCCCCTCTGCCGGGCTCAGATCTTTTTAATATCACAATCGTTAGTGTGGATCCCCCTCTTCCAGGCTCAGATCCCCCTTTTCACAATGTTCCGAAAATATTCTTTCTTGGGTGACTCACGGTTCACACTGGATCTCCCTCAGCCAGCCTCAGATCCTTCCTCTTACACAATTAGTCTGCCTCAGCCGGACTCGGACCAATTTCATTTTGCATTACACTATCAAAGACTTTTGAATGTGCACAGAGTTTAGCTTGACCCGTTACAGGACCACTTCAATCTCCAATTTCCCTTTACACAGTTGCCAACCCATTGGATGTCTAACAGAGACCTTCGAATGACCACCCACGTGACACCGGACCACCCTGTTTACGGTATCTTTCTTGGCTTCCAAAAGTTCCGTCACTCCTCTGGTTTTCAATTATATTTGGGTCACTCGCTACATACTTTTCACAGACAGTTCTCTTTAGATTTCTTCATGCAATGTTGCTACTTGCAATCTTGGTTCCAACACAGGCTGGTCTGGTGTCAGTCTCTCTGACTAACCGTCTGTGCTGTCTTTAATGGTGCTGTTTTGTTGTAGGAGTCAAGGACAGTACGACAGCGGCAATCGTTCCTCCCCGCTTTGGGTATCAACGCGGGAGAGCCCTGGGTACCTCTGACACATAATGCAGCTTTCTTCAGCTTTAGTCCCCAGTCTTAAGTTTCTTATTTTCCAAGGTTTACGAAGGTAATGGTCGGAAAAGGTCAAAGGCACTTCCCTCCTTGCAACCCTCTCTCTCGTCTCGCAGTCTTTCTCCATGTATTAAACTGCCATCTTGGAACTGCTGCTTCCTCGTGTGCTTTGCTTTGCTCAGAGTGTGCTTTCGTGCTCTGCCTTTTATTCATGTGGGGAAATGTGATGGAAGTCAGGTGTGTGTATTGATCAGTAATTGCGTGACCTTGTCTGACCATTGTATTGGGACATGTCAGGTATACGGCTCTGGTGTTGGTCCATTTTCATCCACGGTGAGCTGCCGTTATAAAGTGTTGTGTCAGGAAAGCTTTCCTAACTACCTGGTAGGATGGGAAAAAGGTGTAAAATGGAAGGGTATACCACTTCTCAACATCCAGTGTCCCACACCAACTCCCCGAAGACCCCTCATCCAGGTGATCCTCCCGCACTGGTCCACCCCCAGGAACTGGATCCAAAAGCAATGGCCGTGTCCTGGCCACCTGGATGACAGATCCCTGGGGACTAGCGGGTGAAACACCTTCAGGTTTCTCACACTTCTCAGCTCCCTATCTGGTCAGTTGGTCAGCTCCAATCTGTCTGATTGCCAGTCCACCTAAGAAAGTCTGCTGGCCATTTTCATAACTTTCTGATGGAAATCCCCCAGGACTCAGCAAAAACAAAGAGGTAATGGCTGGAAGGTTTAGAATGAATCCTAACCACTGGCATTGCTCTGGGCAATCCTACAGACCATCGTTCTTAGCTTGCCAAGCCATTACAGAAGGGGAAAGACCACATGCAAATCAGGCTTGGCCCCACCCAAAAAGGGGCAGTCCAGCCCGAACTGCGAGGTCACATCCCGTCTGCACAAGACCACAAACATCCCCAAACATGTTTCAGCCTTCTTGGGCTTCATCAGTGAGGAGTAGCTCGGGTCTCTAGGCCCAGCAGGCAAAGGACCTATGTCTCGCCATACCCGTCCCACTCGGGGTGACAAAGCAAAAACAAAGAGGTGATGACTGGAAAGTTTAGAATGAATCTTAACCACTGGCATTGCTCTGGGCAACCCTCCAGACCATTGTTTTTCAGCCTGCCAAGCCATTACAAGCCAGAGTTATGCCCATGGTTATGATTAATTCAAAACCTTCCAGCCATCAACTTTTTGTTTTGCTAAAGTCACCCCTACTGGGATGGATATGCCCAGACGTGGGTCCCAAGTCTGCCCGGCCTAGAGACCCAAGCTACTTCCTCACTGATGATGCCCAACAAGGCTGAAGCATGTCGTGGGATGCTTGTGGTATCGTGCAGAAGGTATATGACCTAGCAGTTTGGGATGGACTGCACCTTTTGGGGTAGGACCAAGTGTCATGATGCCTACCCCCGGGGACCCAGACCAAGTCCAGCAACCCCGGAAGCAGGCATCAAGTTACCCCAAGCAAACCCAACAACCCCCGCTAGGGACTATTTGGGTGCAGCTCTGGCACCTATGGCGCCAGGCTCATAGATTAAAACTTACCTGATGCAGACCATGCTGCAAACTTACCTGATGCAGACCATGCTGCAAGAGATCCAAGCCAAACGAGGCTTGGAAGGGACTATTTTACCTAGGGACTATTTTTTTACTCGGTTGGGGCTGGGGAGGAATACTTACCTGGGACTACTTTGGAGGCTATTTAAACCACGCCCGAAGAGCAGCACATGCTTCGCGTTATTCTGCATCCAGCAGCGTAACGCTCACCGTGCCTGCAAGTCTGCATCCAGTCTTCTGCCACGCCCGCCTCGAGTTTGGAGCTCCTAGAAAAAGGGAGAAAGAAGGAGAAAACGTTAGAACAAGAGCAATACCTTTGATCCTTACCTGAATTCCCGATCCATCGTGCCTTCGAGCTGGAAGAAAGAAGTTATTTTATGCTCGTCGCCTCGCCTGCTGCAGCGCCGCGCTGAACTCACCGGCCTTCGCAGCATCTTCACATTTCACCGCATCCTCCTGCATGTTACCGCCACGCTCCGGCACCTAAGGAGAAGACAAGGACAGCAAGGTGAGCCAAGGGAATACACAGAGGAATACCACCCATAGTCTTATGTAATGCCCACCTGGTTCCCACGGGGGCGCTGATCTAGTCTGGATTACTGCGGCCTCTTCTAGCGTGATGCGCAGGACCCGGAACACCGATTGGACAGGACCTCCAAATCGTGCTTCCTTGGCCCGTGGGAATATCCTTCTGCAGATGAGAAAGGGGATTAACAGTCTGCAGAATGGTGTGCTAGCTCCCCCCATGCCCCCTCCATTCCTCTCTATTCCTCCAAACCCGGTTTAAGCTCACTTTATGGTTAGGAAGGTTGAATTCTCCATCCTGCTTCTGGTGTAGGGGCGCGCGTTCGTCCAGTTACTTCACTGGTTTTCAGAATGGCGCTGGCAAAATCCACTTGACTTTCCTGAGCGATGCGCCGTCAGTATGAAAGTTCAAAGTTCAAGTGAGGCCCCCTTTATGCTGTCTTTCTCACCTGTGATCTGTCCTTTATTTCAGGTGCAGAATGAAGGCGATGCGTCGAGGGGTTAACCTGCCGAGGTGAGTAGTAATGAGGGCGATCCCTCTAGATGTCCTTATCATTCCTCTGAAATGTCTCTAGTCCTTTCCCCATAGGGGCCGGGGTATGGTACCTGCCAAGGGGGCGACGCCGACCCGAAATGTGGAAGAAAAGCCGGTAAGTATTATGGCTGTTAATCAGGCTTTCCTTCTGTGTGTCCTTCTGCTCACCTTTTGTTTCTTCCTCTCTCCCCTAGGTGCAGAGATGTGGCGTCCGATGCTGACAGCCGCGATGGAGCCGGGAGATGTCTCGAGGACAGGACAGGTGAGTGAAGCGTGGCGCTGCAGCGAGCAACGCGATGCTTTTAAATTGAAATCTTCCTTCAGGGATGCTGGCGAGAAGATTCCGGATGCAGGTAAGAAGCTTGAAATAATTCTTGGTTTTCACCTTTCTCTTCTCTTCCTTCCTTGCAGGTCTTCCAGGTTCAAGACGGGCGTGGCTGTAGTCCAGGAGCAGGAGCAGACACGGTGAGCGTTAAGCTGCAGGAAGCAGAACAATGCGAAGCATGAGCTGCTGTCTTGGCGTGGCTTAAATAGCCTCCAAAGAAGTCCCAGGTATGTATCCTTCCCCAACTAGGTATGTATCCTTCCCTGGCCACGCCCGAGTGAAAAAATAGTCCCTATGAAAAAATAGTCCCTTTCAGGACTCAGGGAGGCCTGAAGCGTGCAGCATGGTCTGCATCAGGTCAGTGCACAAAACACCTCCCTTTATGAGCCTGGCGCCTATGGCGCCAGGACTGATGTCCAACATGAGCCTGGCGCCAAAGGCGCCAGGACTGAGTCCAAAGAGTCCCTATAAGGGGCCGCTGGGCTTTTACCCGAGGGCATGATGCCTGCTTCCGGGGGTGCTGGGCCTGGCCTGATGCTCCGGGGGTAGGCATCATGACAACTTACCTGATTTTACCACCGGGGTACTATTCTTCTTCACGGGTCGGCGCAGCTTCCACTGCATCCTAGCCGAACCCCAGCCCCTAAGGGGAAACAAAAGGACAGCAAGGTGAAACAAGGGACTAACAAGGGGAACCCTCATCACCACAAAAGACTTACCTAATTTTACCGCCTGAGGCATTATTCCCCGAGACTTCATACTTTCTCTCAGTGCCTGAATAAGGGAGAAAGCAACAGGTTACATATGGACATTATTTTATCGAGCTGTGTTGGATAATACAAATCCTTACCAGAACATTACCGTTTGACACGAGGAACTCTTCAGTAGGGTCAAGCTGCAACCTGCAAGTAATCGAACAAGAGTGAAAGTCAGGCATTTGAACTCTTACGAACTACATACTTACAGCATCTTGCCGGGAATATCAGAGTCAATATTGTCCTGGAACTCACCAATTCCTTCGAGCCAGTGAAGCAACTGGTTATCTACGCGCCCCTGCGCTCAATGCAGGATGGAGAGCTCATCTTTTCAAATCATCAGGTGAGACTATAAGAGGGAACATCCAAGGTGATCAGTGGGGAGAACAGCGGGGTGGGGGGATTTACGCTCAACTCCACTGGTGGTTAATTCCCTTCCTCCACTTGCAGAAGAATATTCCTACGGGCCAAGTGAAGGAAGCTAGGTAGGCCAGTCCAGTCTGTCATCTCGACCCTACGCGTCACATTGGTGGAGACCGCAGCAGTCCAGTCCAGATCGAAGCCTCTGTGGGAGCCAGGTGAGCGTAACACCAAGCTTGATTTGCATATGTTTTTTTTCCTTTCTAACGTAGCTTGGCAGGCTGAAAAACAATGTTTTGGAGGGTTGCCCAGAGCTTTGCCCTTGGTTATGATTATTCAAAGCCTTCCAGCCATCACTTTTATTTTGCTAAAATCCCGCAGGACTCTTCACTTAATGGACATTGATGAACATCTGTCTGAGCCTGACATTCCTAATACAATTTTGTGAAGCAAGGGTTCTGACACCCTGCCCCCAGAGTGTGCCTGTTCAATTGTCAGGCCCTCAATTTAGTTGGTCACCAAATTCATAGGTTTGTTGAACAATTCTTTATTACTGATGTAATTTCAACTGATGCAAATGTACTTCTTACTTTGGCTGCAGTCAAGGGACAGACACCGTCCCTATCTAAAGGCCAAGCACTTATCATACCCCAACAGAGATTTCTACTGGCAATAAAGTGGTATCGTTCTATTCTCACCAACTACTCGGTTTTCCCTGTCCGAAGCTTTCCTTGTGAGCTACTGTAAAAAACCCTTGTAGAAGGAATAAAAATTATTTTTATTTTCCAATTGCTGGCTTCTGGTTTCACTTTGTGCGTTTTAGAAAGCTATGCAGAATTTCATTCATTTTTCTGTGTTTACCATATTTTATTAAGGATACACTACCAATGCATGCCCAACATAGCATGGAAAGAAATAGCAAGGTCAAAACAGTAGCTGTACAAGTCGAAAATAAAGGACTTAAGTTGTTGAAGCAAAGAATAAACGCATTGACTTCAGGCTATGTATAAATTAGTGAGAAAGCTTATTTTTAAGGATAACAGGGAAGGGGTCAGGTGACATATAACATATAAGACAGACAAGAAGTGAAGAAAGGGGGAGAATAAGGGAAAAAGTAAAAGATAAGATGAGATTAATGACTGATCAACTATCCATATATTATCTTAAATAATATCATTATCTGAGGCAAGAAAAGCTAAAAAATGTCTCCTTTTCAATTCATATTTTTGATGCAGTATTGGGGTTCAGCAATACAGCCCTCCATTCTATGAATATTACATATGGCGTTCACACATATTTTATGGTTGATAAGATCGGATTTCTTCCAATAAGTTGCGATAACCTGGACTGCAATTAGAATGAGAAGGTCAAATAAATTAGATGTATGAAAGTCCAAATGATGAAAGAGGACTCTACCCATGAATAGAATCTTAAGGTTAAATGATTCATTTAGCTTAAAAATACATTTAATGATATGCCATACATTATCCCAAAATTTCCCAATACATTTACATTCAACAAACATGTGTTTGAAAGATCCTTCACTGTCCTGGCAATTCCAACATTTGTTTTCTAAGGCTATCTTAACGGGGGTAATAAAAAAGCTATGTCGAACAAAGAAAAGAGTTTGGGTTAGGTTAGCTGAAACAGTTTTTGTAGAGGTCTTTGCCAAAAAGTCAGCCAGCCATGGTTTTCTAGAGTGATTGAACAGTCTTGTTGTCATTATTTTTGTTCTTTCCATTGAGGGTTCTGGAGGAAGTCATTAATAAGTTCCTTATAGAAGTTAGAGGAAAACTGGCGGTTATACATATGCTTGTGTCTAATGGCAGTAGCTTGCCCTGAGGGTTCCAAAAGTAAGCTGTAGTGTATCTGTAATGGCATTAATCAATAGAGAGTATTGGTAATACAACGACAGAGGGGTGAGGAATTTCGCCCTGAATTCATTGAAGGTTAACAGTATAACTTGATTGAAATGTTGATGTACAAATGTAATTACCTTGAGAACCCAATTTTTCCAAAAGATGGCTTTGCCATTGATCCGTATTAGCTTGTTAAACCATATAAACTGTGATATGAACTATGAATTAGGAGAGAAAAAATACATTCTAGTCTGTTTGGCAGTGAATTGAACATGTGTCCATTTGATAAATCTATTATTTGAATCAAATGCATAACGGTCAGCTTGAAAGAAATGCCAAACCATATTATTTTCCGCATGAACCCATGTAGGGACTGAAGAATGTTAATCTTGATAAAAACCAATGCTGTGCTTGTTTTAGTATGAAGGCAGAATGATATTTGGTGAATCCAGAAAACCTACCCCTCCAGAGGTAACTTTTATCTTTAATTTACTGAGTGAGATCCTATGTTTTTTCTTTCTCCATAAAAATGTAGTAAGGCATGAATCGACCTCTTTGAAGAATTTACTAGGAATAGGGATTGGACGCATGGATAAAAAATACAGAATAATTGGGGAGATCATCGTTGTAATGGATTGGAGGCGACCCCACCAGGATAGAAATAATGGGGACAATGACTCTAGAAGATGATTAACTTTGGTTAAGATACAAATGGTATTTTCTTTATTAATATATTTGATTGACATACACATTTGCAGTCATACATATTTCATTGTCTTAGGACACCATTTCATACCATATTATTTAACCAGATGATTATTACAGTACATTTTTAGGGGAAGAATTTCGGATTTGTCCATATTTAATTTGTATCCTGAGGCTAATGAGAAACATGATATTACGTCGAGCACATTCTGCAAACTCCTTCCGGGATTCTTAAGGAATCGAAGAATGCCATTTGCATAAGCAGCCAATTTAATGTTTAGATCACCAAATGTTATTCCTTGAATGCAAGGATGTACTCTAATAGCTTCTAGAAAGGGTCCAAGGGCCCAAATAAATAGCAGAGGGGAAAGAAGACATCATTGTCGTGTACCTCTGCCTAAAGTAAAGAAGGGAGACATCTGATCGTTTATAAAAATACAGGTTTTGAGGTTAGAATAAAGAACATTAATCATGGAAATAAAAGTTTCATTCAGCCTGTCGCCAACACAGCCCCTCAAACAAGTAATCCTGCTATCAAATGCTTTTTCTGCGTCTAATGCTACAGCTACATAAGGTTCAGTTGAGAGGGCTGTGATATTCAAAGCATTCAAAAAGATTCTAATTTTAGATGTCAAGCTTCTTTCTTTAATGTAACCAACCTGGTCTTGTTTAATTAGTTTAGTCAGAAAAGGGATGAGTCTGAGTGATAAGATCTTAGCAAAAATGTTACAGTCAGGAATTGCTCTATAGCTTTGTGGTAATTCCGGATCTTTATTATGTTTCGTGAATACTAGAAGCATAGCTTCTGTAAAGGTGACTATAGATTTAGAATTAGAAACAAAATGAGAGAAAAGTTCTAATAGTTTAGGAGTAAGTATTGATTTAAAGTGGGTATACATATCTACTGAGAATCCATCTGGTCCTGGTGCTTTGCCTTTTTAAGCCCATGTAATGCTTTGCTAATTTCAGATTGTGTTATGGATGAGTTGAGTGAGTCAACATTGATAGTTGGGTAATTTGAGCGTGTAATGGTTTGAAGGAAGGCAGCAATGTTTGGATTACTAGGAGTAGATTCAGAGGAATATAGTGGATGATAGAATTTGCTGAAAACATTAATAATTTCTTTGTCAATAAATGTTGGGTGCCATTCGAGTCCTTTATTACTGTAATTCTGCTTCTTTCTTTTTTGATTTTGACATAAGAAGCTAGGGATTTGCTTATTTTATTAGAACATTGAGAGATCTTTGATTTATATTTCAGAAGATTAGCACAAGAACAGTCAGATGTAAGTTTGTTGTATTTAATTCTTAGCTGTAATATGTTAGATTGAATTTCTGGAGGAGGGTTAGAGAAATATTGGGCCTCATTACGAGTCCGGCGGTAACCCTGCCGGTGCTACTGGCGGGTTGTCGCCAGACTCGTAAATCGTTACCAGCGCCTGATTTCTCGGTGCCACCAGGAGATTACAAGTCCGGCGGTCGGGGAAGTCGGGCGCCGGTAAAACCTAAGTACCCAATTGTACTCTATGGTGCTGGTGCTTCAGTGAACAGTCTGCCTACTGTGGCAGCTGCACCTGGCAGGGTCAGACATGTTGGGGCACAGCCAACACAGCAGACAGAAACGTAGTTTGCCAGTCCGGAACAAGAGCTTACCGGCACCCTTATTTCCGGATCAGCAAACTTATAATGAGGCCCATTGTCTCTCAAGATTTTTACATTTTCTTACAATTTCTTCAGATTCATGTTTCATCACGTAATTTATTTTGTTTTGCAACAAAGGACATTATTTCTCCTCTGAACACTGCTTTATAGAAGTCCCAATTATTAGGGATAGATGGGTCTTCCCCTTTGTTGACCTCAAAATCATTTTTGTGGTTTTCTGTTAAATATAAGGTAAATTTGTCATCTTTTACTAAGGACAAATTAAATCTCCATCTATTTGAATTGAAAGCGGGATAGGTATCTCTCAATTTAATATGAACCAGGCAGTGATCTGACAGGGATATACAGTCAATTTTAGACTTGATTAGATTAGCAGGCATAGATTTAGCAAGAAATATATAATCTATTCTGGAAAAAGAGTCATGGGTACAGGAATGAAAAGTATAGTGCATGTCTGATGTATGATGTAGTTGCCAAGAATCAGTAAGACCCAATTCAGCAATACAGTTCAGAAATTGGTTGTGAGATTTAGAATTTTTATAAGGAACCTTGAACTCCCTGTCAAGAAATGGATCCACTAATTCATTGCATTCTCAACATACAATCATATTTTGTATATTTGAGCGGAGCAGATGTTCCTTAAGTTGTTTCCAGAAGGCAAGATCTGGTGCGTTAGGACCATATATATTTAGGATTGAGTAGTATGTGGAGTTAAATAAGATATTCAAGAGGGCCCATCTACCTGAGTTGTCATATTCTGAATTTATAATTATAATCTTACAATCAAAATTCTTAATCACCAATATAATAACACAACTTTTCTTGCCCAGTGCTACACTGGCAAACACTTTGACTACCCAAAGCTTCATGAGTTTAGCCGCTTCTTAGCATGAAAGGTGGGATTCTTGTATGCATGCAATTGAAGGTTTGGATCTATTTCGATAGGTGAGTACCTTTTGCCTTTTGATGGGATTGTGAAGACCTTTGATGTTCCAAGATATGTTTAAAGATATTAAAGATATTAGAAAGCAAAGGTGTACAATATAGACCTAAAATAAAAAGTTAGTTGAATCCTTGGGGAGTATGAGTATACACATTTCCAATTAGTTATGGTAGCTTTTTTAGTTACTATGCGCAATACATTATCATTGTAGAAAAAACAGGAGGAGAAGGAGGGTAAGGGGGTGGCAAACAGCAACATGAAAAAGAGTGAACGTTGACTATGACACTTAATATACCAAAACAATATGGCTAGCAGGAAACAGCCAAAACATTTCAAGATGACAAGAGGAAAGGTGATGAAGGCGGGGCGCCCAACAAGATTAGTCCAATCAGGACTCCACTCTTGCACAAATCGTGTTTGAGGAGCCAAAGAGATTTATTTAGAAAAACGTTATGGCTTATTGGTAGAAGAAGAAGGATTTGTGGTGTACATTACTTCCGACCTTTGTGATTGAATAAAATGTTTCAATTCTTCTGGATTATCAAAAGAAGTGGTATGGCCATTGAGAGTTACCTTTAGGGTTACAGGATGAACTATTCCATATCTGGCATTAATTTGCTTCAGTGCAGGCAGTAACAGAAGAAGTTATTTTCTTCTAGCTGCGATGGAGTTTGCAACATCTTGAGATCTGAAGATATTGTATCCGTTCTAGGTTAGTTGTTTGATCATCTTAGCGTTTTCCATTATAAGCTGGACATGTTTAAAATCGAACAGGGAAAAAATTAGAGTTCTAGAGGAATTTCTCAAGGAATAGGCTAGTGTCTTCTCCTTCAATTCCTCAGGAAACCGACAATGTGGAGGTTGTTTCTCCTGTTTTCCAAGGTTTCTGAGTGTTTTGAAGTGCAATAACCGTGTTTTCCAAGATTCCAACTCTGTTAGTTATATCTTCTGCATCACTTACTCTGTGATCTACTTCAGATATCCTAGAGTCAAAAGCATACCATTTGTCGTCTAAAAGTTGCAGCCTATTGTTGGTGGCTTCCATAAGTGGTTTTAAGGCTCTGATTTCGTTTAATATGGCAAGCATGGCAAGGTCCACAGCTTCTTCAAGGGTCGGCAAACAACTTTTTGGCCTTTTTTGGAGTGACAGAGTCTTGATCAAGGTTTCTCTTGGTTGTGGCTATATTATATTGTGGAAAAGGTCTTGAGGATATTGAGTTATCAGGTGTTATATTAGCCTCTGAGAGCGCCTTTTACTGCGAAATCCAGAATGTAAAATTTGATAGTTTATTTATAACGCGCTTAATACCCAGAGGTTTCTAAGCGCGGACCTGGGGAATCGAACCTGTGTTGCTCCATGTCGTCTTGCTTCCAAGGCGAGCATGTTACACATGAGCTATCCTCCCAAGACTCTTGGAAAGTTTGGCTGAATATCTGACAATAATTATACAAGCTCTTCAAAAATCACAAAAGTTTGATTACCCAGGTAGTAAAGCTATATTGTAGTATCACGTGAAAGTACCTGGAGCGCTTATGTGCTTATGTTCACTGATGTTCATTTAAAGCAGCGTGCTATCTTTAAGGGAGCCGTGTTGCATGGAAAAGAGCTTCCATAAACTTAATGGAACTCGTGTCGCACGTCAGCCGAGCCAGCTGACAGGAAATTCTGCTTTGCTTTTACTGCGACACGCTGTCTCACAGGCCGTACCTCTCTGCTTCTTACACACTTCAGACCACCGAACTGCCAGCTCTTTCAGGCACCGCGGAACATTCTACGGTCCTTCAGAGTTGATCCACATCTATACCAGGTAAGCCGGATCATTTCCTTAAGTTTAAATTTGATATTTAAAAGGTGCCAAGTGGAGAACAGAGATTTAACCCACCATCCTGCACTGTGCCAATCCCCCAGGATTGCATTCATAATGAAGAACACATTCTTAAAGGCACACACCTCACTTGGAGGATGTACTGCTAAGGTGAAGCAAACTAATTCAGGTCATCTTTCAGTGTGTAACACTTTCCTGTTCATGCAAGGCACTTTTTGATGCATTTAGCATTGAGCATTTAGCAAAAGCAACTAAGAACTTTATGCACCATACCCTGTCATTAGAATACATCAGGACTCAGGCATTGGCGAGTTGTCTCTTACTTGCCGTCAGGTTTAAAGGAATGAGGGAAATGCTGACATGAAATGGCATCTCATGCGCTTATATACCTCCCCTTCTGGGCAGAATGGGCCCTGCTACATGACATCTACCCTTGAGATGCCATGAAATGGCAGAGTGATCTGAATCATATCAAACCATCTACATCCATTAGAGCTTTCAAGCAACTCTTGATCAAATTAGGTTCTTCCCATTTAGGGTTTACTAATCATTTAATAGATCTACATAACTCTTAGGTAGTCAGCTATACTTAAAAACTAAATGTATCTAGTGACTACTCAAAGTGTTGTGTGTGTGTATTCACAAGCTCAAATGCAATCTCACATTCTCATGTATGCACCCTGCTCTGTCACATTACCGAAAAAATAAGAAATTATGTTATGATCTTCCCTTAGATCATTGTCTTCTTCTAAGAGGTGGTCTCCCCTTGTTCCCAGCAAAATTTAATTCAGGTTATTGTCTTCTATAGCATTCAAGAAAGACGTTGAGTTACTATGAACTGTATTGGATGCACAAGCTACATTTACCTTAAAATCTGAAAATATTACATCTTCTGAATCCTAAATCAGATTCAATGCATCAACTCGAGGTATGGTTTTGTTAGCCTGCTGTTGGCTCTCTATGACAGTAATTGATTCTTCAATATTATTGCTGCCAGCACTAGCCAATATGGCATCAATGCTAACAATGTTGGGCATACACATGAAGGACTCTCCTTCAGAAAATATGTGCAGGTCTGAAGACACAGTTTCAGGATCAGTCCATGGACCTCGATCTGTAGGGACGTTTTCTTCACTCCTGTTGAGCAGTTGCTTCCCTTTCGGGTGTTTCTCTGGGATAACCATAGAAACATTGGATGTACCAGGTTGGATGCCAGGTTGAAGGTCTTGTTGCTCCAGCACCATGGCATTAACATATAGATTAGGTCCATGTTGGAGAAAAACATGGAAGTCCACTTGCTCCTGTCATGTGTCTGACTCCCTCTGGTTGGAAAGGAATATGTCGGAAGTCTTTTCAGAATGATCATCTTAAAGGGGCATCTCTTGCAGACCAACTTACCATCAAAGGAATCCCTGACCTTGCTAGGTTCCAGAGCCATTTTGTGAGTCAATTCAGACAGGCCAGGCGAGCCTGTTTGACTTTGCAAAAAAAATAAACTGCGTGCAAATCAGATAATAAGCCCTCCCCACTACTCGATCGTGGTTTCAACCTAAATTCTTTACCCACAGTCCAATGTCTTAGATTTTTAGTTTCTTGAACAGTTCTGAAGCTGTAAGTGTAGGCATCAGCGCCAGGACAGTTCCTGTTTCTTCTCCTTCTCGATGCTGCTGGTATTGTCTCTTTTGTCGCTATAAACATAGAGGGTATGCTGGATGCTTCAACATAGAAGCACTTTCTTCATCTCACATCGAACTGAAAATATGACGTTATTCTTCTTCCATTTTCTCTCTCGATTTATTCAAGATAGTTCTGATTTTCAAGATAGTTAGTTGTGCTTTCTGCAGGCAGGAGCGCTCTGGCAGATCTGAAAAGCAAAAGGGTAGGGTAAGTTAGTAGGACTGAGCTGGAAAAAGCACAAGAGAGCTGTGATGTGCTGTTAGCAGCTTTAGTCCGGTTTATGCTTGTGTTTTTTGGCTGTGAATGCAGTGAGTGGTATGCATTGTAGTCACCCATGTATAACGCAGCAGTGTGTGTGTGTATATATATATATATTGGCCATTTCTTTGTGCAGTGAAATACAGTCCATTACCAGTAACATCATAGAAAATGATGCAGTTCAGGAGGTTTCAGCTAACAATGAAGTCGAACTACTGAGAGAGTTGGAGAGACTACAGAAAAGGGAAATCAGTAAGTCGTGGGAAGAACACTCCCTTCAGAATTATATTGATGTGGGCAGAATCCCTAGAGGCCTACACATTCTTACTACACCATCGTTTGAAGAGCAAGATCCTGCCATGTTACAATAATAGGGTGAATTGAGCAACACGTGTTCTGTCACCTTTTTGAACATGCTAATTAAATATGCATGAACAGACAAGCACACAAGGTCAACTGATCCACACTAACATGGAAAAAGGGTACAAGACGTTTGAAGATGATCTCAAACTAAGGAAACAGAGGAAATTCATCTGTGACAAAGATGATTATGAGAGGGGAAGGTGTTTACGTTTGCCAAACGATTTGACACTCTTCAACAAAAATTTCCTATGAGTTGACCCATACCTGCGAAACCGGCACAGTCCGATCCATCATCCTCTGAAATTGGCAGGACGGAAAGCAAAAACGAGCAACCTCCAAGAAAACTGAATTTTTTAGAGGAGATGAGACTGTTGGGCATAGATGGCAGAAACAACAGTACCAAAAAAACTAGAGGCAAAGGTCAAGGAAAAACCATGGGCCAAAGAGGAAGAAAAAAACAAAGCGGGGACAGCGCCTCAAGCGCATCAGACACAGACAAGTCTGAGTGGTCAACACTCTCTGGGACAAAGAAATTATAAAAAACAGATATGGAGTTGCCTGATATGTCAATAGTTAACCTCTCATCACACTCCTTTTCTTCAGACGAACTTACAATACTCAGATTTGGCTTACATTAGTGTCCTACTGCCCCTTATGACTATGCAGAAATGAGAATTGATTTTGATAAGTACATGCGGAAAGTGAGATTTAAAAAATTATTTGCTCTGAATCCGCCTAAATCGAAACCTAAGGAACCATTCCTCAGACATACATCGGTGCCCATTGAAGATAAGCAAGTCCTCACAGATCTCATACACTTGGAATGGGAATGTTAATCACATCATGACATTAACGAACAAGAGTGGAACATGATGGACATCCACACAGATTGGCCAGAGATAAGCAAACTTAAGTCTAAATCTAGATTTAACCCACTGTTCAATCCAGGAGGACATATGGAAGCCGTTCAGGACTTGATCATCAGTGACCTGAAGAAGATCAGAAAGAAAAATTCACACTATAAACACATTTTGAGCCTTCAACAACAAAATACTTTGAAAAGGTTGAATTCACTCTCTAACTGCATTATTAAACCCTCGGACAAGGGGACCAATGTAGTCATAATGAATCGACATGACGACATTTCTGAAACTGAAAGACAACTGACTGACAGAGCATGTTATGCTAAATTGGAAGGCAATCCTTCTGAAGATTTGAATGCTAAACTCTCCGATCTTCTTAAAGTATGGCAAACAAAAGGAATTCTAGATGAAGACATGTGCACATTTCTCCAACCCAGATTTCCCACAATACCTACCATTTATTTTTTACCTAAATTGCATAAAAGCACGAGAAAACCACCAGGCAGGCCCATTGTCACTCTTTGTGGAGCCCTGCTTGAAAATATCTGGTGGATGAAACCTTAATCTCTTTTGTTACATCATTTCACTCATATTTTAGAGATACCAAGGATTTCCTTAACAAAATAGATGGCATACCTTTGGAATCCACTTTTTTACAGGCCACACTAGATGTGGTGTCTCTTTACACGTCCATCAGACATGTTGATGGTCTACGTGCTTGTGAATACTTCTTACACACGAGAACTATGAATTACCTGCAGCATAGCAAAATGATTCTGGAGATGATTTCTCTCTGTTTGACTAACAATATCTTTGTATTCAACAAAGAGTGTTATATCCAATTACAGGGAACAGCCATGGGCACCACATTCGCGCCTGGCTATACCAATTTGACCATGGGATGGTGGGAGAAATCTGTGGTATGGCACCCAGCGAACAGTACTTACACAGACAAAATACCCCTTTGGCTCAGATACATTGATGATTTATTCATCATCTGGGAGGGTACCACTACAGAATGGTTGGACTTTGTTTATATTCTTAATGCAAACCAATTGTAACGCTCACCTGATTCCCGCAGAGGTGCCGGTCTTGACTGGGTGAATGCCGTATCTTCAAAGGTGATGTGTAACACACAGTTGGCTCTTTGGGCTGGACCTCTGTGCACTGTATGTCTGACTCGAAGAGTAAGATGTCTGCAGATAGAAAATATGGGATTAATGAACTGGGGTTATTGGGTGCCTCTCTCCTCTTCCCTTTCTCTTCTCCTGTAGAACCCCAAAGGTTAACACCCTCACCTTAGGTAAGTGAACGCCGAGCTCTCCATCTGCCTCGGGGCAGGGTGCCGTAACCAGTTTCTTCACTGGATAAGGGTGCAGGCCTCTTGACCTCAGAGGACTGCTGTCCATCGTTAACTGCACGAACGGTAAGTTCTGGGCACTTCAAATGTCTTAAAAGTCTTTTGTAATGATATCTCTTGTTTTGCAGGGTTCCGGCGATGGCGGATGGTGGGCTGATGAGAGTTGAGGATCTAACCCGCGTGAGGAATAGCAGCGCCTGGAAGCACGTAAGTAAGCGCTTGTAGCCTGCTTCACGATGCGCACTAACTGTCCCTTTTATCTTGCAGGTACAAGTTCGGAGCTTTAGAGAAGCTGAAGGATGCTGGAATACCCACTGGATTCGGCGTGGGAAGGAGTAATGGCACGTGAGTAATAAAGTTGCCCAATGTCTTTAAACGCACCTTCTTTTGTCTTTCAGATGCGGGATGCAGCGCCGAAGGCCTCCGGAGCGTGCGAAGAGCTGGTAAGCTTTTGTCTTTCAGATGCCGGAATGCAGTGCGAAGACCTCCGGAGCATGCGAAGAATAGGTAAGCCTTTGTCTTTCAGATGCCGGAATGCAGCGCGAGGCGTTGGTGACAGCCGATGGACCAGGTAAGAGATGCGCTGCCACTGAAGACCGTAGTGCTAACCTGTTCTTTCTTTATCTTTACAGGTGCTGCTGAAGACTGGATTCCAGGATGGAAAGCCTTTGTTCCCTTAGGCCCAGGATCAGAAGCAGAAGACACGATGAGCGTTCTGCTGCAGAGAATGCAGAATAACGCAAAGCAAGATTCATCCATCGGGTGTGGTTTAAATAGCCTCCTGTAGTGCTTAGGTGTCTCCTTCCACAGCCACGCCTAGGTAAGAAAAGAGTTCCTGCTTTCCAGAAGAGTTCCAGTGTTCTGAACCTAGGGAGTGGCTCCTGCCCCACCCAACAGGAAAAGTAGTCCCAAACAGAAGAGGATCAGGGGTTCAACTGGCAGGTAAGTAAGCAGCATGGTCTGCTGCAGGTAAGTCCACCCAAGCATTATGAGCCCGGCGCTTCCAGCGCTGGGACTGGGCATCTTTATGAGCCTGGTGCCACTGGCGCCAGGACAGGGTCCAAAAGGTCCCAATTGGGACTGGCTGGCACTTGGAACCGGGGTTATGGGTCTGCTTCCAAGGGAGTCGGGCAAGTCCTGATCTTTTGGAAGCAGAGATCATGACAGCACCCCCCCTCAAGGCCCTCCCAAACCGGGCTTCTCCGGGGGTTTGGGCTTGTTAGGAAATGTTCGATGAAATCTTTTGATTAGACGAGGCGCGTGGACATATTCTGCAGGTTCCCAGGATCTTTCTTGGGGACCGTAGCCTTTCCAGTCAATCAGGTAAAATAGTTTAGATTTGGAGATCTTGGAATCCAGGATGCTTTTGACTTCAAACTCGAGTTCTCCATCAACTAGAATAGGTTTTGGAGATGTAGTTAGTCGGGTTTGAGGTTGCACGGGTTTTAATAGAGAGACGTGGAAGACCGGATGTATCTTCATGTGAGGGGGCAAGTCCAACTTGACCGCTACTGGATTTACTATCGTAGTGGTGGAATAGGGACCAAGGTATCTTGGGTTGAATGTGCGTGGTCCTTTTAGAGGTAGATATTTGGTGGATAACCAGACTTGATCTCCTACTTGATATTGGGGGGCTTCCTTCCGATGTTGGTCTGCTCCTTTCTTGTATTGTTCTTTAGCCCTTTGAAGGTGAGAAACGGCTTCCTTAAAGGCTTGGGTGATTGTAGAATGCAGGTGGTCTACTGCTGGTGTTCCAAGATCTTGGAGTGGATCCAACTCCGAGGTTCGAGGGTGACTACCGTATAAAAAACGGGGTCTTCCCAGTTCCCGAGTGGACAGAGTTATTGTAGGCATATTCGGCTATCCAAAGGATATCTTTCCAAGTTTTTTCAGTTTGTTGTAGCATGCAGCGCAAATACTGTTCCAGAGTTTGATTGGTCCTCTCGGTTTGTCCGTCGGTTTGAGGGTGGTGGCTGGTCGAAAGTCTCACATCAATTTGAGCCGACCGACAGCAACTTCGCCAAAAATGAGAAATAAATTGACTACCTCGATCCGAAATTAGAACTGAAGGAAAACCGTGCAGTCGGACGATGTTTTCGAGAAATTCTCGGGCCAGAGTTGCTGCTGTTGGTAAGCCTTTGAGTGGAATGAAATGCGCCATCAGGTCCACGATTACTAGGATCGTATTGTATCCGGAGCATGGAGGTAGATCGGTGATGAAGTCCATAGAAAGGGTATGCCAAGGACGAGGCGGGATGTCAATAGGGCGTAAGAGGCCGGCTGGTTTTTCCTTTTGACTCTTGTTTTGGGCGCATACTCCACAGGACATTATAAAGTCTCTGATATCTTTTTTCCAAGACGGCCACCAGAAGTAGCGTTTGATCTTTTCCGAGGTCTTGGTCATACCGGGATGTCCTTCCATTAAAGAATCGTGATAACAAGAGATTACCTTTTTCTGTAAATCTGTGCTGGGCAGGTATAACCGTTCTTGGAAATATAACAGGTTGTCCTTCACCGTAAAGTCCTTTCCCTGCAGATGCCAATTCTGTATGTCTGCTGGAGTTACCAGTAGCCTGGCTTTATCCTTAACTTCCTCTAGGATTGTGTGGCGATTACACCTAGAATTCTTTGTTCGGGAATGATAGGTACAGGTTTTGGATTGATCAAATGTTCTTCCACTCCCACCCGAGAAAGGGCATCAGCTTTACCGTTTTTTGTACCAGGTCGATAGGTAATTATGAAGTCAAACTCGGCAAAGAATAGTGCCCAACGGAGTTGCCTAGAGGATTGAGCTTTTGCGGTTTTCAAATATTGCAGGTTTCGGTGATCTGTAATCACAGTAACGGTGTGTCGGGCCCCCAGAAGATAATGCCGCCAAGCCTTAAAGGCGGACTTGATAGCTAGAAGTTCCTTATCAGTAATAGTGTAATTGATTTCAGGAGGCAAGAATTTGCGGGACCAAAATGCCACGGGATGCAACTGATTGGTTACTGGGTCCTTTTGTGATAGAACTGCCCCCATGGCAAGCCTCGAAGCATCAGTTTCAACGATGTAGGGGAGTTCTGGGCGAGGATGTTTTAAGATCGGTGCAGAGATAAATCTAGTCTTCAAATTCTGGAAAGCTTGTTCCGCCTCGGTAGACCATTCAAAACGTTTGTTTTTCTTTAACAAGGCGGTGATGGGCTGGACAATTCGAGAGAATTCGGGGATAAACCTGCGGTAAAAGTTAGCGAAGCCTAACATGCTTTGAACACCTTTTACGGAGGATGGTGATGGCCATTTGAGAATTGCATCGACCTTCTTTGAATCCATACGCACTCCGCTAGGTGATAATATGAATCCCAAGAATTCAACTTCAGTCACGTTGAAAACACATTTTTCCAACTTAGCGAAAAGTTTGTGTTGACGCAATCTCTCGAGGACCATTTTCACGTATTTCCGATGTTCAGTTTCCGATGAAGAATAAACGAGGATGTCGTCAATGTAAACAACAACACACACATCTATGAGCTCTCTGAGGACATCGTTCATAAAATATTGAAAGGCGGCCGGGGCATTGCAAAGTCCGAAGGGCATGACCTGATATTCAAATAGCCCATACTTGGTGCGGAAGGCCGTCTTCCATTCATCGCCCTCTTTTACTCGTACCAAGTGGTAGGCTCCTCTAAGATCCAGCTTTGTATATATGCATGCTTTTCTGACTTGGTCCAGGAGTTCAGGGATCAAAGGTAACGGATATCTATTCTTAACAGTGATCTGGTTCAGGGCGCGATAATCTATACAAGTTCTAAGGTCCCCTTCTTTTTTTGGAACGAAGAACAAAGCTGAGGAAGCAGGGGACTTGGAAGGACGAATAAACCCATTCGCTAGGTATTGATCCAGGTATTGTCGGAGGTGAAGATTCTCAGGCTCGGTGAGGGCATAAATTCTACTACAAGGAGGAGTAGATCCAGGTATCAGGTCTATCTGGCAGTCATAAGACCTATGAGGAGGTAGAGAGTTAGCCTGATCCTTCCGGAAAATATCTTGGAATTCTAGGTATTCAGGAGGTAACTGGGGAGCCTCCGAGGAAATTGCTAGCAGTGCAACACCAGGTCGAGGGTGACAAGTAGAGACACATTCTGGAAACTGAACCGTTCTTGCTCGCCAATCGATCTGAGGATTGTGCTTCTCTAACCAAGGAATTCTTAGAATAATCTGGAACTGAGGGGCCTTGATCACATCGAACACGATCGTCTCATGGTGTCCATCTTGACTTACTAGCGTCACTTCTTGGGTGGTATGCGTTACTGGTCCGGAGGCTATCTCCGTACCATCCACCGTAGTAATGACGTCTTTTACAGCCTTTGGACAAAGAGTCAGATTCATCCTCAAAACCATTTCATGATCCACATAATTGCCAATGGCACCGCTGTCGACGTAAGCTTCAATCGCATGTAATCGATCCGGATGTTCAGGGCTAATGAGGACCATAGGTATCACGAAATGCGAGGTCACGGAACTGGTTTTAACGCTCGCCAAGAGGACCTCTATTCTTGTCGGGCGAGGTTGTTTCCCTGCTCAGAGTTTGTGACCCTGGTAACTGCAGCTCCTACTGCCTTCTTGGCTGGTTTCACCGGACAGTCTCGAAGAAAGTGCCCCGAGTTTCCGCAATAGAGGCATAATTGCAGCTGTTTTCTCCTATCCCGCTCCTTTTGTGTTAGTGGTCCTTTCAGGCCCCCTATTTGCATGGGTTCCCCGGAGTCTACTCCTTTGGTAGGAGTTGGTGGTTTGGAAAATACTCGAGCATCAAACTTGGAACGATCGGCCTTCCTGTTCTGCAGTCTGTGGTCAATTTGAACGACTAAGTCAATATAGTCCGAGCAGTCTTGCGGGGGATTCACTTCTTGGGCTAACACATCTTTGAGCTCTCCACGTAGACCTCTATAAAACAGCGTAATCCTTTTGTCCTCAGGCCATCGAGTTTCCACTATCAGTCTGTTGAAAGACGCAATATAAGCCAAAAGGTCTTGATTACCCTGTCGCAATGAAAGGAGCTCATTGTCCAAGGCCTGCCCTGTGAATGTCTTGCAAACAGTTTTTCCATACTGAGCTGAAAAGCTTGAAAATCATGGAGAACCGGATCATCCTGATTAACTAGAGGGATCGACCAGTCTGCCGCATTGCCACTAAGGTACGAAAGCATGAAAGCTACCTTAGCTTGATCAGTTGGAAAGGCTGCTGGCCGGCATAAGAAGTGCAACCGGCACTGATTAATAAATACTGCAAACCTCTTTGGGTCACCAGAAAATCGTTCGGGCGGAGCCAGAGGTACATTCCCAGGTAGGTTGATCTGCACTGGGTTCGTAGAGGATGTTGAAGGAAGATTTGCCCCTGATGCGGGTAACGGAGTTTGTCCGGCTTGTGACTGTAGCAATTGTCTAGCGAGATCGTCTGTTCGCTCCTTGGAAATAATCAGTTCCCTTCTTAGAGCATTCGTTTCCTGACGGGCTGCATGCACTTCTGCTCTTAGTTCCCCAAGTAACTGGGCTAGCTGGTCGGTATCCGAGGTCTCCATAGCGCCTGGGTGGGAGTTTTGCGATAGGCTTTGCGTTCTGTAACGCTCACCTGATTCCCGCAGAGGCGCCGGTCTTGACTGGGTGAATGCCGTATCTTCAAAGGTGATGTGTAACACACGGTTGGCTCTTTGGGCTGGACCTCTGTGGACTGTATGTCTGACTCGAAGAGTAAGATGTCTGCAGATAGAAAATATGGGATTAATGAACTGGGGTTATTGGGTGCCTCTCTCCTCTTCCCTTTCTCTTCTCCTGTAGAACCCCAAAGGTTAACACCCTCACCTTAGGTAAGTGAACGCCGAGCTCTCCATCTGCCTCGGGGCAGGGTGCCGTAACCAGTTTCTTCACTGGATAAGGGTGCAGGCCTCTTGACCTCAGAGGACTGCTGTCCGTCGTTAACTGCACGAACGGTAAGTTCTGGGCACTTCAAATGTCTTAAAAGTCTTTTGTAATGATATCTCTTGTTTTGTAGGGTTCCGGCGATGGCGGATGGCGGGCTGATGAGAGTTGAGGATCGAACCCGCGAGAGGAATAGCAGCGCCTGGAAGCACGTAAATAAGCGCTTGTAGCCTGCTTCACGATGCGCACTAACTGTCCCTTTTATCTTGCAGGTACAAGTTCGGAGCTTTAGAGAAGCTGAAGGGTGCTGGAATACCCACTGGATTCGGCGTGGGAAGGAGTAATGGCACGTGAGTAATAAAGTTGCCCAATGTCTTTAAACGCACCTTCTTTTGTCTTTCAGATGCAGGATGCAGCGCCGAAGGCCTCCGGAGCGTGCGAAGAGCTGGTAAGCTTTTGTCTTTCAGGTGCCAGAATGCAGTGCGAAGACCTCCGGAGCATGCGAAGAATAGGTAAGCCTTTGTCTTTCAGATGCCGGAATGCAGCGCGAGGCGTTGGTGACAGCCGATGGACCAGGTAAGAGATGCGCTGCCACTGAAGACCATAGTGCTAACCTGTTCTTTCTTTGTCTTTACAGGTGCTGCTGAAGACTGGATTCCAGGATGGAAAGCCTTTGTTCCCTTAGGCCCAGGATCAGAAGCAGAAGACACGATGAGCGTTCTGCTGCAGAGAATGCAGAATAACGCAAAGCAAGATTCATCCATCGGGTGTGGTTTAAATAGCCTCCTGTAGTGCTTAGGTGTCTCCTTCCACAGCCACGCCTAGGTAAGAAAAGAGTTCCTGCTTTCCAGAAGAGTTCCAGTGTTCTGAACCTAGGGAGTGGCTCCTGCCCCACCCAACAGGAAAGGTAGTCCCAAACAGAAGAGGATCAGGGGTTCAACTGGCAGGTAAGTAAGCAGCATGGTCTGCTGCAGGTAAGTCCACCCAAGCATTATGAGCCCGGCGCTTCCAGTGCTGGGACAGGGCATCTTTATGAGCCTGGTGCCACTGGCACCAGGACAGGGTCCAAAAGGTCCCAATTGGGACTGGCTGGCACTCGGAACCGGGGTTATGGGTCTGCTTCCAAGGGAGTCGGGCAAGTCCTGATATTTTGGAAGCAGAGATCATGACAATAACTTGATTGAAATGTTGATGTACAAATGTAATTACCTTGAGAACCCAATTTTTCCAAAAAGGTGGCTTTGCCATTGATCCGTATTAGCTTGTTAAACCATATAAACTGTGATATGAACTATGAATTAGGAGAGAAAAAATACATTCTAGTCTGTTTGGCAGTGAATTGAACATGTGTCCATTTGATAAATCTATTATTTGAATCAAATGCATAACAGTTAGCTTGAAAGAAATGCCAATCCATATTATTTTCCGCATGAACCCATGTAGGGATTGAAGAATGTTAATCTTGATAAAAACCAATGCTGTGCTTGTTTTAGTATGAAGGCAGAATGATATTTGGTGAATCCAGAAAACCTACCCCTCCAGAGGTAACTTTTATCTTTAATTTACTGAGTGAGATCCTATGTTTTTTCTTTCTCCATAAAAATGTAGTAAGGCATGAATCGACCTCTTTGAAGAATTTACTAGGAATAGGGATTGGACGCATGGATAAAAAATACAGACTAATTGGGGAGATCATCGTTGTAATGGATTGGAGGCGACCCCACCAGGATAGAAATAATGGGGACAATGACTCTAGAAGATGATTAACTTTGGTTAAGATACAAATGGTATTTTCTTTAATAATATATTTGATTGACATACACATTTGCAGTCATAAATATTTGATTGTCTTAGGACACCATCTCATACCATATTATTTAACCAGATGATTATTACAGTACATTTTTAGGGGAAGAATTTCGGATTTGTCCATATTTAATTTGTATCCTGAGGCTAATGAGAAACATGATATTACGTCGAGCACATTCTGCAAACTCCTTCCGGGATTCTTAAGGAATCGAAGAATGCCATTTGCATAAGCAGCCAATTTAATGTTTAGATCACCAAATGTTATTCCTTGAATGCAAGGATGTACTCTAATAGCTTCTAGAAAGGGTCCAAGTGCCCAAATAAATAGCAGAGGGGAAAGAAGACATCATTGTCGTGTACCTCTGCCTAAAGTAAAGAAGGGAGACATCTGATTGTTTATAAAAATACAGGTTTTGAGGTTAGAATAAAGAACATTAATCATGGAAATAAAAGTTTCATTCAGCCTGTCGCCAACACAGCCCCTCAAACAAGTAATCCTGCTATCAAATGCTTTTTCTGCGTCTAATGCTACAGCTACATAAGGTTCAGTTGAGAGGGCGGTGATATTCAAAGCATTCAAAAAGATTCTAATTTTAGATGTCAAGCTTCTTTCTTTAATGTAACCAACCTGGTCTTGTTTAATTAGTTTAGTCAGAAAAGGGATGAGTCTGAGTGATACGATCTTAGCAAAAATGTTACAGTCAGAAATTGCTCTATAGCTTTGTGGTAATTCCGGATCTTTATTATGTTTTGTGAATACTAGAAGCATAGCTTCTGTAAAGGTGACTATAGATTTAGAATAAGAAACAAAATGAGAGAAAAGTTCTAATAGTTTAGGAGTAAGTATTGATTTCAAGTGGGTATACATATCTACTGAGAATCCATCTGGTCCTGGTGCTTTGCCTTTTTAAGCCCATGTAATGCTTTGATAATTTCAGATTGTGTTATGGATGAGTTGAGTGAGTCAACATTGATAGTTGGGTAATTTGAGCGTGTAATGGTTTGAAGGAAGGCAGCAATGTTTGGATTACTAGGAGTAGATTCAGAGGAATATAGTGGATGATAGAATTTGCTGAAAACATTAATAATTTCTTTGTCAATAAATGTTGGGTGCCATTTGAGTCCTTTATTACTGTAATTCTGCTTCTTTCTTTTTTGATTTTGAGATAAGAAGCTAGGGATTTGCTTATTTTATTAGAACATTGACAGATCTTTGATTTATATTTCAGAAGATTAGCACAAGAACAGTCAGATGTAAGTTTGTTGTATTTAATTCTTAGCTGTAATATGTTAGATTGAATTTCTGGAGGAGGGTTAGAGAAATATTGGGCCTCATTACGAGTCCGGCGGTAACCCTGCCGGTGCTACTGGCGGGTTGTCGCCAGACTCGTAAATCGTTACCAGCGCCTGATTTCTCGGTGCCACCAGGAGATTACAAGTCCGGCGGTCGGGGAAGTCGGGCGCCGGTAAAACCTAAGTACCCAATTGTACTCTATGGGAGAGGGGACTCTGAAGCGCCAGCACCGTTGTTAACGGTGCTGGTGCTTCAGTGAACAGTCTGCCTACTGTGGCAGCTGCACCTGGCAGGGTCAGACATGTTGGGGCACAGCCACCACAGCAGACAGAAACGTAGTTTGCCAGTCCGGAACAAGAGCTTACCGGCACCCTTATTTCCGGATCAGCAAACTTATAATGAGGCCCATTGTCTCTCAAGATTTTTACATTTTCTTACAATTTCTTCAGATTCATGTTTCATCACGTAATTATTTTTGTTTTGCAACAAAGGACATTATTTCTCCTCTGAACACTGCTTTATAGAAGTCCCAATTAATAGGGATAGATGGGTCTTCCCCTTTGTTGACCTCAAAATCATTTTTGTGGTTTTCTGTTAAATATAAGGTAAATTTGTCATCTTTTACTAAGGACAAATTAAATCTCCATCTATTTGAATTGAAAGCGGGATAGGTATCTCTCAATTTAATATGAACCAGGCCGTGATCTGACAGGGATATACAGTCAGTTTTAGACTTGATTAGATTAGCAGACATAGATTTAGCCAGAAATATATAATCTATTCTGGAAAAAGAGTCATGGGTACAGGAATGAAAAGTATAGTGCATGTCTGATGTATGATGTAGTTGCCAAGAATCAGTAAGACCCAATTCAGCAATACAGTTCAGAAATTGGTTGTGAGATTTAGAATTTTTATCAGGAACCTTGAACTCCCTGTCAAGAAATGGATCCACTAATTCATTGCATTCTCAACATACAATCATATTTTGTATATTTGAGCGGAGTAGGTGTTCCTTAAGTTGCTTCCAGAAGGCAGGATCTGGTGCGTTAGGACCATATATATTTAGGATTGAGTAGTATGTGGAGTTAAATAAGATATTCAAGAGGGCCCATCTACCTGAGTTGTCATATTCTGAATTTATAATTATAATCTTACAATCGAAATTCTTAATCACCAATATAATAACGCAACTTTTCTTGCCCAGTGCTACACTGGCAAACACTTTGACTACCCAAAGCTTCATGAGTTTAGCCGCTTCTTCGCATGAAAGGTGGGATTCTTGTATGCATGCAATTGAAGGTTTGGATCTATTTCGATAGGTGAGTACCTTTTGCCTTTTGATGGGATTGTGAAGACCTTTGATCTTCCAAGATATGTTTAAAGATATTAAAGATATTAGAAAGCAAAGGTGTACAATATAGACCTAAAATAAAAAGTTAGTTGAATCCTTGGGGAGTATGAGTATACACATTTCCAATTAGTTATGGTAGCTTTTTTAGTTACTATGCGCAATATATTATCATTGTAGAAAAAACAGGAGGAGAAGGAGGGTAAGGGGGTGACAAACAGCAACATGAAAAAGAGTGAACGTTGACTATGACACTTAATACACCAAAACAATATGGCTAGCAGGAAACAGCCAAAACATTTCAAGATGACAAGAGGAAAGGTGATGAAGGCGGGGCGCCCAACAAGATTAGTCCAATCAGGACTCCACTCTTGCACAAATCGTTTGTGAGGAGCCAACGAGATTTATTTAGAAAAACGTTATGGCTTATTGGTAGAAGAAGAAGAATTTGTGGTGTACATTACTTCCGACCTTTGTGATTGAATAAAATGTTTCAATTTTTCTGGATTATCAAAAGAAGTGGTATGGCCATTGAGAGTTACCTTTAGGGTTACAGGATGAACTATTCCATATCTGGCATTAATTTGCTTCAGTGCAGGCAGTAACAGAAGAAGTTATTTTCTTCTAGCTGCGATGGAGTTTGCAACATCTTGAGATCTGAAGATATTGCATCCGTTCCAGGTTAGTTGTTTGATCATCTTAGCGTTTTCCATTATAAGCTGGACATGTTTAAAATCGAACAGGGCAAAAATTAGAGTTCTAGAGGAATTTCTCAAGGAATAGGCTAGTGTCTTCTCCTTCAATTCCTCAGGAAACCCGACAATGTGGAGGTTGTTTCTCCTGTTTTCCAAGGTTTCTGAGTGTTTTGAAGTGCAATAACCGTCTTTTCCAAGATTCCAACTCTGTTAGTGATATCTTCTGCATCACTTACTCTGTGATCTACTTCAGATATCCTAGAGTCAAAAGCATACCATTTGTCGTCTAAAAGTTGCAGCCTATTGTTGGTGGCTTCCATAAGTGGTTTTAAGGCTCTGATTTCGTTTAATATGGCAAGCATGGCAAGGTCCACAGCTTCTTCAAGGGTCGGCAAACAACTTTTTGGCCTTTTTTGGAGTGATAGAGTCTTGATCAAGGTTTCTCTTGGTTGTGGCTATATTATATTGTGGAAAAGGTCTTGAGGATATTGAGTTATCAGGTGTTATATTAGCCTCTGAGAGCGCCTTTTACTGCGAAATCCAGAATGTAAAATTTGATAGTTTATTTATAACGCGCTTAATACCCAGAGGTTTCTAAGCGCAGACCTGGGGAATCGAACCTGTGTTGCTCCATGTCGTCTTGCTTCCAAGGCGAGCATGTTACACATGAGCTATCCTCCCAAGACTCTTGGAAAGTTTGGCTGAATATCTGACAATAATTATACAAGCTCTTCAAAAATCACGAAAGTTTGATTACCCAGGTAGTAAAGCTATATTGTAGTATCACGTGAAAGTACCTGGAGCGCTTATGTGCTTATGTTCACTGATGTTCATTTAAAGCAGCGCGCTATCTTTAAGGGAGCCGTGTTGCATGGAAAAGAGCTTCCATAAACTTAACGGCACTCGTGTCGCACGTCAGCCGAGCCAGCTGACAGGAAATTCTGCTTTGCTTTTACTGCGACACGCTGTCTCACAGGCCGTACCTCTCTGCTTCTTACACACTTCAGACCACCGAACTGCCAGCTCTTTCAGGCACCGCTGAACATTCTACGGTCCTTCAGAGTTGATCCACATCTATACCAGGTAAGCCGGTTAATTTCGTTAAGTTGAAATTTGATATTTAAAAGGTGCCAAGTGGAGAACCGAGATTTAACCCACCATCCTGCCCGGTGCCAATCCCCCAGGATTGCATTCATAATGAAGAACACATTCTTAAAGGCACACACCTCACTTAGAGGATGTACTTCTAAGGTGAAGCAAACTAATTCAGGTCATCTTTCAGTGTGTAACACTTTCCTGTTCATGCAAGGCACTTTTTGATGCATTTAGCATTGAGCATTTAGCAAAAGCAACTAAGAACTTTATGCACCATACCCTGTCATTAGAATACATCAGGACTCAGGCATTGGCGAGTTGTCTCTTACTTGCCTTCAGGTTTAAAGGAATGAGGGAAATGCTGACATGAAATGGCATCTCATGCGCTTATTTACCTCCCCTTCTGGGCAGAATGGGCCCTGCTACATGACATCTACCCTTGAGATGCCATGAAATGGCAGAGTGATCTGAATCATATCAAACCATCTACATCCATTAGAGCTTTCAAGCAACTCTTGATCAAATTAGGTTCTCCCCATTTAGGGTTTACTAATCATTGAATAGATCTACATAACTCGTAGGTAGTTCAGCTACACTTAAAAACTAAATGTATCTAGTGACTACTCAAAGTGTTGCGTGTGTGTATTCACAAGCTCAAATGCAATCTCACATTCTCATGTATGCACCCTGCTCTGTCACATTACCGAAAAAATAAGAAATTATGTTATGATCTTCCCTTAGATCATTGTCTTCTTCTAAGAGGTGGTCTCCCCTTGTTCCCAGCAAAATTTAATTCAGGTTATTGTCTTCTATAGCATTCAAGAAAGACGTTGAGTTACTATGAACTGTATTGGATGCACAAGCTACATTTACCTTAAAATCTGAAAATATTACATCTTCTGAATCCTAAATCAGATTCAATGCATCAACTCGAGGTATGGTTTTGTTAGCCTGCTGTTGGCTCTCTATGACAGTTATTGATTCTTCAATATTATTGCTGCCAGCACTAGCCAATATGGCAACAATGCTAACAATGTTGGGCATACACATGAAGGACTCTCCTTCAGAAAATATGTGCAGGTCTGAAGACACAGTTTCAGGATCAGTCCATGGACCTCGATCTGTAGGGACGTTTTCTTCACTCCTGTTGAGCAGTTGCTTCCCTTTCGGGTGTTTCTCTGGGATAACCATAGAAACATTGGATGTACCAGGTTGGATGCCAGGTTGAAGGTCTTGTTGCTCCAGCACCATGGCATTAACATATAGATTAGGTCCATGTTGGAGAAAAACATGGAAGTCCACTTGCTCCTGTCATGTGTCTGACTCCCTCTGGTTGGAAAGGAATATGTCGGAAGTCTTTTCAGAATGATCATCTTAAAGGGGCATCTCTTGCAGACCAACTTACCATCAAAGGAATCCCTGACCTTGCTAGGTTCCAGAGCCATTTTGTGAGTCAATTCAGACAGGCCAGGCGAGCCTGTTTGACTTTGCAAAAAAAATAAACTGCGTGCAAATCAGATAATAAGCCCTCCCCACTACTCGATCGTGGTTTCAACCTAAAATCTTTACCCACAGTCCAATGTCTTAGATTTTTAGTTTCTTGAACAGTTCTGAAGCTGTAAGTGTAGGCATCAGCGCCAGGACAGTTCCTGTTTCTTCTCCTTCTCGATGCTGCTGGTATTGTCTCTTTTGTCGCTATAAACATAGAGGGTATGCTGGATGCTTCAACATAGAAGCACTTTCTTCATCTCACATCGAACTGAAAATATGACGTTATTCTTCTTCTTCCATTTTCTCTCTGGATTTATTCAAGATAGTTCTGATTTTCAAGATAGTTAGTTGTGCTTTCTGCAGGCAGGAGCGCTCTGGCAGATCTGAAAAGCAAAAGGGTAGGGTAAGTTAGTAGGACTGAGCTGGAAAAAGCACAAGAGAGCTGTGATGTGCTGTTAGCAGCTTTAGTCCGGTTTATGCTTGTGTTTTTTGGCTGTGAATGCAGTGAGTGGTATGCATTGTAGTCACCCATGTATAACGCAGCAGTGTGTGTGTGTATATATATATATATTGGCCATTTCTTTGTGCAGTGAAATACAGTGCATTACCAGTAACATCATAGAAAATGATGCAGTTCAGGAGGTTTCAGCTAACAATGAAGTCGAACTACTGAGAGAGTTGGAGAGACTACAGAAAAGGGAAATCAGTAAGTCGTGGGAAGAACACTCCCTTCAGAATTATATTGATGTGGGCAGAATCCCTAGAGGCCTACACATTCTTACTACACCATCGTTTGAAGAGCAAGATCCTGCCATGTTACAATAATAGGGTGAATTGAGCAACACGTGTTCTGTCACCTTTTTGAACATGCTAATTAAATATGCATGAACAGACAAGCACACAAGGTCAACTGATCCACACTAACATGGAAAAAGGGTACAAGACGTTTGAAGATGATCTCAAACTAAGGAAACAGAGGAAATTCATCTGTGACAAAGATGATTATGAGAGGGGAAGGGTGTTTACGTTTGCCAAACGATTTGACACTCTTCAACAAAAATTTCCTATGAGTTAACCCATACCTTTGAAACCGGCACAGTCCGATCCATCATCCTCTGAAATTGGCAGGACGGAAAGCAAAAACGAGCAACCTCCAAGAAAACTGAATTTTTTAGAGGAGATGAGACTGTTGGGCATAGATGGCAGAAACAACAGCAACAAAAGAACTAGAGGCAAAGGTCAAGGAAAAACCATGGGCCAAAGAGGAAGAAAAAAACAAAGCGGGGACAGCGCCTCAAGTGCATCAGACAGACAAGTCTGAGTGGTCAACACTCTCTGGGACAAAGAAATTATAAAAAACAGATATGGAGTTGCCTGATATGTCAATAGTTAACCTCTCATCACACTCCTTTTCTTCAGACGAACTTACAATACTCAGATTTGGCTTACATTAGTGTCCTACTGCCCCTTATGACTATGCAGAAATGAGAATTGCTTTTGATAAGTACATGCGGAAAGTGAGATTTAAAAAATTATTTGCTCTGAATCCGCCTAAATCGAAACCTAAGGAACCATTCCTCAGACATACATCGGTGCCCATTGAAGATAAGCAAGTCCTCACAGATCTCATACACTTGGAATGGGAATGTTAATCACATCATGACATTAACGAACAAGAGTGGAACATGATGGACATCCACACAGATTGGCCAGAGATAAGCAAACTTAAGTCTAAATCTAGATTTAACCCACTGTTCAATCCAGGAGGACATATGGAAGCCGTTCAGGACTTGATCATCAGCGACCTGAAGAAGATCAGAAAGAAAAATTCACACTATAAACACATTTTGAGCCTTCAACAACAAAATACTTTGAAAAGGTTGAATTCACTCTCTAACTGCATTATTAAACCCTCGGACAAGGGGACCAATGTAGTCATAATGAATCGACATGACGACATTTCTGAAACTGAAAGACAACTGACTGACAGAGCATGTTATGCTAAATTGGAAGGCAATCCTTCTGAAGATTTGAATGCTAAACTCTCCGATCTTCTTAAAGTATGGCAAACAAAAGGAATTCTAGATGAAGACATGTGCACATTTCTCCAACCCAGATTTCCCACAATACCTACCATTTATTTTTTACCTAATTTGCATAAAAGGACGAGAAAACCACCAGGCAGGCCCATTGTCACTCTTTGTGGAGCCCTGCTTGAAAATATCTGGTGGATGAAACCTTAATCTCTTTTGTTACATCATTTCACTCATATTTTAGAGATACCAAGGATTTCCTTAACAAAATAGATGGCATACCTTTGGAATCCACTTTTTTACAGGCCAGACTAGATGTGGTGTCTCTTTACACATCCATCAGACATGTTGATGGTCTACGTGCTTGTGAATACTTCTTACACACGAGAACTATGAATTACCTGCAGCATAGCAAAATGATTCTGGAGATGATTTCTCTCTGTTTGACTAACAATATCTTTGTATTCAACAAAGAGTGTTATATCCAATTACAGGGAACAGCCATGGGCACCACATTCGCGCCTGGCTATACCAATTTGACCATGGGATGGTGGGAGAAATCTGTGGTATGGCACCCAGCGAACAGTATTTACACAGACAAAATACCCCTTTGGCTCAGATACATTGATGATTTATTCATCATCTGGGAGGGTACCACTACAGAATGGTTGGACTTTGTTTATATTCTTAATGCAAACCAATTGTAACGCTCACCTGATTCCCGCAGAGGCGCCGGTCTTGACTGGGTGAATGCCGTATCTTCAAAGGTGATGTGTAACACACGGTTGGCTCTTTGGGCTGGACCTCTGTGGACTGTATGTCTGACTCGAAGAGTAAGATGTCTGCAGATAGAAAATATGGGATTAATGAACTGGGGTTATTGGGTGCCTCTCTCCTCTTCCCTTTCTCTTCTCCTGTAGAACCCCAAAGGTTAACACCCTCACCTTAGGTAAGTGAACGCCGAGCTCTCCATCTGCCTCGGGGCAGGGTGCCGTAACCAGTTTCTTCACTGGATAAGGGTGCAGGCCTCTTGACCTCAGAGGACTGCTGTCCGTCGTTAACTGCACGAACGGTAAGTTCTGGGCACTTCAAATGTCTTAAAAGTCTTTTGTAATGATATCTCTTGTTTTGCAGGGTTCCGGCGATGGCGGATGGCGGGCTGATGAGAGTTGAGGATCGAACCCGCGTGAGGAATAGCAGCGCCTGGAAGCACGTAAGTAAGCGCTTGTAGCCTGCTTCACGATGCGCACTAACTGTCCCTTTTATCTTGCAGGTACAAGTTCGGAGCTTTAGAGAAGCTGAAGGGTGCTGGAATACCCACTGGATTCGGCGTGGGAAGGAGTAATGGCACGTGAGTAATAAAGTTGCCCAATGTCTTTAAACGCACCTTCTTTTGTCTTTCAGATGCGGGATGCAGCGCCGAAGGCCTCCGGAGCGTGCAAAGAGCTGGTAAGCTTTTGTCTTTCAGATGCCGGAATGCAGTGCGAAGACCTCCGGAGCATGCGAAGAATAGGTAAGCCTTTGTCTTTCAGATGCCGGAATGCAGCGCGAGGCGTTGGTGACAGCCGATGGACCAGTTAAGAGATGCGCTGCCACTGAAGACCGTAGTGCTAACCTGTTCTTTCTTTGTCTTTACAGGTGCTGCTGAAGACTGGATTCCAGGATGGAAAGCCTTTGTTCCCTTAGGCCCAGGATCAGAAGCAGAAGACACGATGAGCGTTCTGCTGCAGAGAATGCAGAATAACGCAAAGCAAGATTCATCCATCGGGTGTGGTTTAAATAGTCTCCTGTAGTGCTTAGGTGTCTCCTTCCACAGCCACGCCTAGGTAAGAAAAGAGTTCCTGCTTTCCAGAAGAGTTCCAGTGTTCTGAACCTAGGGAGTGGCTCCTGACCCACCTAACAGGAAAAGTAGTCCCAAACAGAAGAGGATCAGGGGTTCAACTGGCAGGTAAGTAAGCAGCATGGTCTGCTGCAGGTAAGTCCACCCAAGCATTATGAACCCGGCGCTTCCAGCGCTGGGACTGGGCATCTTTATGAGCCTGGTGCCACTGGCGCCAGGCCAGGGTCCAAAAGGTCCCAATTGGGACTGGCTGGCACTCGGAACCGGGGTTATGGGTCTGCTTCCAAGCGAGTCGGGCAAGTCCTGATCTTTTGGAAGCAGAGATCATGACAGCACCCCCCCTCAAGGCCCCTCCCAAACCGGGCTTCTCCGGGGGTTTGGGCTTGTTAGGAAATGTTCGATGAAATCTTTTGATTAGACGAGGCGCGTGGACATATTCTGCAGGTTCCCAGGATCTTTCTTGGGGACCGTAGCCTTTCCAGTCAATCAGGTAAAATAGTTTAGATTTGGAGATCTTGGAATCCAGGATGCTTTTGACTTCAAACTCGAGTTCTCCATCAACTAGAATAGGTTTTGGAGATGTAGTTAGTCGGGTTTGAGTTTGCACAGGTTTTAATAGAGAGACGTGGAAGACCGGATGTATCTTCATGTGAGGGGGCAAGTCCAACTTGGCCGCTACTGGATTTACTATGGTAGTGATGGAATAGGGACCAAGGTATCTTGGGTTGAATGTGCGTGGTCCTTTTAGAGGTAGATATTTGGTGGATAACCAGACTTGATCTCCTACTTGATATTGGGGGGCTTCCTTCCGATGTTGGTCTGCTCCTTTCTTGTATTGTTCTTTAGCCCTTCGAAGGTGAGAAACGGCTTCCTTAAAGGCTTGGGTGATTGTAGAATGCAGGTGGTCTACTGCTGGTGTTCCAAGATCTTGGAGTGGATCCAACTCCGAGGTTCGAGGGTGACTACCATATAAAAGAAAAAACGGGGTCTTCCCAGTTCCCGAGTGGACAGAGTTATTGTAGGCATATTCGGCTATCCAAAGGATATCTTTCCAAGTTTTTTCAGTTTGTTGTAGCATGCAGCGCAAATACTGTTCCAGAGTTTGATTGGTCCTCTCGGTTTGTCCGTCGGTTTGAGGGTGGTGGCTGGTCGAAAGTCTCACATCAATTTGAGCCGACCGACAGCAACTTCGCCAAAAATGAGAAATAAATTGACTACCTCGATCCGAAATTAGAACTGAAGGAAAACCGTGCAGTCGGACGATGTTTTCGAGAAATTCTCGGGCCAGAGTTGCTGCTGTTGGTAAGCCTTTGAGTGGAATGAAATGCGCCATCAGGTCCACGATTACTAGGATCGTATTGTATCCGGAGCATGGAGGTAGATCGGTGATGAAGTCCATAGAAAGCGTATGCCAAGGGCGAGGCGGGATGTCAATAGGGCGTAAGAGGCCGGCTGGTTTTTCCTTTTGACTCTTGTTTTGGGCGCATACTCCACAGGACATTATAAAGTCTCTGATATCTTTTTTCCAAGACGGCCACCAGAAGTAGCGTTTGATCTTTTCCGAGGTCTTGGTCATACCGGGATGTCCTTCCATTAAAGAATCGTTATAACAAGAGATTACCTTTTTCTGTAAATCTGTGCTGGGCAGGTACAACCGTTCTTGGAAATATAATAGGTTGTCCTTCACCGTAAAGTCCTTTCCCTGCAGATGCCAATTCTGTATGTCTGCTGGAGTTACCAGTAGCCTGGCTTTATCCTTAACTTCCTCTATGGATTGTGTGGCGATTACACCTAGAATTCTTTGTTCGGGAATGATAGGTACAGGTTTTGGATTGATCAAATGTTCTTCCACTCCCACCCGAGAAAGGGCATCAGCTTTACCGTTTTTTGTACCAGGTCGATAGGTAATTATGAAGTCAAACTCGGCAAAGAATAGTGCCCAACGGAGTTGCCTAGAGGATTGAGCTTTTGCGGTTTTCAAATATTGCAGGTTTCGGTGATCTGTAATCACAGTAACGGTGTGTCGGTCCCCCAGAAGATAATGCCGCCAAGCCTTAAAGGCGGACTTGATAGCTAGAAGTTCCTTATCAGTAATAGTGTAATTGATTTCAGGAGGCGAGAATTTGCGGGACCAAAATGCCACGGGATGCAACTGATTGGTTACTGGGTCCTTTTGTGATATAACTGCCCCCATGGCAAGCCTCGAAGCATCAGTTTCAACGATGTAGGGGAGTTCTGGGCGAGGATGTTTTAAGATCGGTGCAGAGATAAATCTAGTCTTCAAATTCTGGAAAGCTTGTTCCGCCTCGGTAGACCATTCAAAACGTTTGTTTTTCTTTAACAAGGCGGTGATGGGCTGGACTATTCGAGAGAATTCGGGGATAAACCTGCGGTAAAAGTTAGCGAAGCCTAACATGCTTTGAACACCTTTTACGGAGGATGGCGATGGCCATTTGAGAATTGCATCGACCTTCTTTGAATCCATACGCACTCCGCTATGTGATAATATGAATCCCAAGAATTCAACTTCAGTCACATTGAAAACACATTTTTCCAACTTAGCGAAAAGTTTGTGTTGACGCAATCTCTCGAGGACCATGTTCACGTGTTTCCGATGTTCAGTTTCCGATGAAGAATAAACGAGGATGTCGTCAATGTAAACAACAACACACACATCTATGAGCTCTCTGAGGACATCGTTCATAAAATATTGAAAGGCGGCCGGGGCATTGCAAAGCCCGAAGGGCATGACCTGATATTCAAATAGCCCATACTTGGTGCGGAAGGCCGTCTTCCATTCATCGCCCTCTTTTACTCGTACCAAGTGGTAGGCTCCTCTAAGATCCAGCTTTGTATATATGCATGCTTTTCTGACTTGGTCCAGGAGTTCAGGGATCAAAGGTAACGGATATCTATTCTTAACAGTGATCTGGTTCAGGGCGCGATAATCTATACAAGTTCTAAGGTCCCCTTCTTTTTTTGGAACGAAGAACAAAGCTGAGGAAGCAGGGGACTTGGAAGGACGAATAAACCCATTCGCTAGGTATTGATCCAGGTATTGTCGGAGGTGAAGATTCTCAGGCTCGGTGAGGGCATAAATTCTACTACAAGGAGGAGTAGATCCAGGTATCAGGTCTATCTGGCAGTCATAAGACCTATGAGGAGGTAGAGAGTTAGCCTGATCCTTCCGGAAAACATCTTGGAATTCTAGGTATTCAGGAGGTAACTGGGGAGCCTCTGAGGAAATTGCTGCCAGTGCAACACCAGGTCGAGGGTGACAAGTAGAGACACATTCTGGAAACTGAACCGTTCTTGCTCGCCAATCGATCTGAGGATTGTGCTTCTCTAACCAAGGAATTCTTAGAATAATCTGGAACTGAGGGGCCTTGATCACATCGAACACGATCTTCTCATGGTGTCCATCTTGACTTACTAGCGTCACTTCTTGGGTGGTGTGCGTTACTGGTCCGGAGGCTATCTCCGTACCATCCACCGTAGTAATGACGTCTTTTACAGCCTTTGGACAAAGAGTCAGATTCATCCTCAAAACCATTTCATGATCCACATAATTGCCAATGGCACCGCTGTCGACGTAAGATTCAATCGCATGTAATCGATCCGGATGTTCAGGGCTAATGAGGACCATAGGTATCACGAAATGCGAGGTCACGGAACTGGTTTTAACGCTCGCCAAGAGGACCTCTATTCTTGTCGGGCGAGGTTGTTTCCCTGCTCAGAGTTTGTGACCCTGGTAACTGCAGCTCCTACTGCCTTCTTGGCTGGTTTCACCGGACAGTCTCGAAGAAAGTGCCCCGAGTTTCCGCAATAGAGGCATAATTGCAGCTGTTTTCTCCTTTCCCGCTCCTTTTGTGTTAGTGGTCCTTTCAGGCCCCCTATTTGCATGGGTTCCCCGGAGTCTACTGCTTTGGTAGGAGTTGGTGGTTTGGAAAATACTCGAGCATCAAACTTGGAACGATCGGCCTTCCTGTTCTGCAGTCTGTGGTCAATTTGAACGACTAAGTCAATATAGTCCGAGCAGTCTTGCGGGGGATTCACTACTTGGGCTAACACATCTTTGAGCTCTCCACGTAGACCTCTATAAAACAGCGTAATCCTTTTGTCCTCAGGCCATCGAGTTTCCAGTATCAGTCTGTTGAAAGACGCAATATAAGCCAAAAGGTCTTGATTACCCTGTCGCAATGAAAGGAGCTCATTGCCCAAGGCCTGCCCTGTGAATGTCTTGCAAACAGTTTTTCCATACTGAGCTGAAAAGCTTGAAAATCATGGAGAACCGGATCATCTTGATTAACTAGAGGGATCGACCAGTCTGTCGCATTGCCACTAAGGTACGAAAGCACGAAAGCTACCTTAGCTTGATCAGTTGGAAAGGCTGCTGGCCGGCATAAGAAGTGCAACCGGCACTGATTAATAAATACTGCAAACCTCTTTGGGTCACCAGAAAATCGTTCGGGCGGAGCCAGAGGTACATTCCCAGGAAGGTTGATCTGCACTGGGTTCGTAGAGGATGTTGAAGGAAGATTTGCCCCTGATGCGGGTAACGGAGTTTGTCCGGCTTGTGACTGTAGCAATTGTCTAGCGAGATCGTCTGTTCGCTCCTTGGAAATAATCAGTTCCCTTCTTAGAGCATTCGTTTCCTGACGGGCTGCATGCACTTCTGCTCTTAGTTCCCCAAGTAACTGGGCTAGCTGGTCGGTATCCGAGGTCTCCATAGCGCGTGGGTGGGAGTTTTGCGATAGGCTTTGCGTTCTGTAACGCTCACCTGATTCCCGCAGAGGTGCCGGTCTTGACTGGGTGAATGCCGTATCTTCAAAGGTGATGTGTAACACATGGTTGGCTCTTTGGGCTGGACCTCTGTGCACTGTATGTCTGACTCGAAGAGTAAGATGTCTGCAGATAGAAAATATGGGATTAATGAACTGGGGTTATTGGGTGCCTCTCTCCTCTTCCCTTTCTCTTCTCCTGTAGAACCCCAAAGGTTAACACCCTCACCTTAGGTAAGTGAACGCCGAGCTCTCCATCTGCCTCGGGGCAGGGTGCCGTAACCAGTTTCTTCACTGGATAAGGGTGCAGGCCTCTTGACCTCAGAGGACTGCTGTCCGTCGTTAACTGCACGAACGGTAAGTTCTGGGCACTTCAAATGTCTTAAAAGTCTTTTGTAATGATATCTCTTGTTTTGCAGGGTTCCGGCGATGGCGGATGGCGGGCTGATGAGAGTTGAGGATCGAACCCGCGTGAGGAATAGCAGCGCCTGGAAGCACGTAAGTAAGCGCTTGTAGCCTGCTTCACAATGCGCACTAACTGTCCCTTTTATCTTGCAGGTACAAGTTCGGAGCTTTAGAGAAGCTGAAGGGTTCTGGAATACCCACTGGATTCGGCGTGGGAAGGAGTAATGGCACGTGAGTAATAAAGTTGCCCAATGTCTTTAAACGCACCTTCTTTTGTCTTTCAGATGCAGGATGCAGCGCCGAAGGCCTCCGGAGCGTGCAAAGAGCTGGTAAGCTTTTGTCTTTCAGGTGCCGGAATGCAGTGCGAAGACCTCCAGAGCATGCGAAGAATAGGTAAACCTTTGTCTTTCAGATGCCGGAATGCAGCGCGAGGCGTTGGTGACAGCCGATGGACCAGGTAAGAGATGCGCTGCCACTGAAGACCGTAGTGCTAACCTGTTCTTTCTTTGTCTTTACAGGTGCTGCTGAAGACTGGATTCCAGGATGGAAAGCCTTTGTTCCCTTAGGCCCAGGATCAGAAGCAGAAGACACGATGAGCGTTCTGCTGCAGAGAATGCAGAATAACGCAAAGCAAGATTCATCCATCGGGTGTGGTTTAAATAGCCTCCTGTAGTGCTTAAGTGTCTCCTTCCACAGCCACGCCTAGGTAAGAAAAGAGTTCCTGCTTTCCAGAAGAGTTCCAGTGTTCTGAACCTAGGGAGTGGCTCCTGCCCCACCCAACAGGAAAGGTAGTCCCAAACAGAAGAGGATCAGGGGTTCAACTGGCAGGTAAGTAAGCAGCATGGTCTGCTGCAGGTAAGTCCACCCAAGCATTATGAGCCCGGCGCTTCCAGCGCTGGGACTGGGCATCTTTATGAGCCTGGTGCCACTGGCGCCAGGACAGGGTCCAAAAGGTCCCAATTGGGACTGGCTGGCACTCGGAACCGGGGTTATGGGTCTGCTTCCAAGGGAGTCGGGCAAGTCCTGATCTTTTGGAAGCAGAGATCATGACAATAACTTGATTGAAATGTTGATGTACAAATGTAATTACCTTGAGAACCCAATTTTTCCAAAAAGGTGGCTTTGCCATTGATCCGTATTAGCTTGTTAAACCATATAAACTGTGATATGAACTATGAATTAGGAGAGAAAAAATACATTCTAGTCTGTTAGGCAGTGAATTGAACATGTGTCCATTTGATAAATCTATTATTTTAATCAAATGCATAACAGTCAGCTTGAAAGAAATGCCAAACCATATTATTTTCCGCATGAACCCATGTAGGGATTGAAGAATGTTAATCTTGATAAAAACCAATGCTGTGCTTGTTTTAGTATGAAGGCAGAATGATATTTGGTGAATCCAGAAAACCTACCCCTCCAGAGGTAACTTTTATCTTTAATTTACTGAGTGAGATCCTATGTTTTTTCTTTCTCCATAAAAATGTAGTAAGGCATGAATCGACCTCTTTGAAGAATTTACTAGGAATAGGGATTGGACGCATGGATAAAAAATACAGACTAATTGGGGAGATCATCGTTGTAATGGATTGGAGGCGACCCCACCAGGATAGAAATAATGGGGACAATGACTCTAGAAGATGATTAACTTTGGTTAAGATACAAATGGTATTTTCTTTAATAATATATTTGATTGACATACACATTTGCAGTCATAAATATTTGATTGTCTTAGGACACCATCTCATACCATATTATTTAACCAGATGATTATTACAGTACATTTTTAGGGGAAGAATTTCGGATTTGTCCATATTTAATTTGTATCCTGAGGCTAATGAGAAACATGATATTACGTCGAGCACATTCTGCAAACTCCTTCCGGGATTCTTAAGGAATCGAACAATGCTATTTGCATAAGCAGCCAATTTAATGTTTAGATCACCAAATGTTATTCCTTGAATGCAAGGATGTACTCTAATAGCTTCTAGAAAGGGTCCAAGTGCCCAAATAAATAGCAGAGGGGAAAGAAGACATCATTGTCGTGTACCTCTGCCTAAAGTAAAGAAGGGAGACATCTGATTGTTTATAAAAATACAGGTTTTGAGGTTAGAATAAAGAACATTAATCATGGAAATAAAAGTTTCATTCAGCCTGTCGCCAACACAGCCCCTCAAACAAGTAATCCTGCTATGAAATGCTTTTTCTGCGTCTAATGCTACAGCTACATAAGGTTCAGTTGAGAGGGCGGTGATATTCAAAGCATTCAAAAAGATTCTAATTTTAGATGTCAAGCTTCTTTCTTTAATGTAACCAACCTGGTCTTGTTTAATTAGTTTAGTCAGAAAAGGGATGAGTCTGAGTGATACGATCTTAGCAAAAATGTTACAGTCAGAAATTGCTCTATAGCTTTGTGGTAATTCCTGATCTTTATTATGTTTTGTGAATACTAGAAGCATAGCTTCTGTAAAGGTGACTATAGATTTCGAATTAGAAACAAAATGAGAGAAAAGTTCTAATAGTTTAGGAGTAAGTATTGATTTCAAGTGGGTATACATATCTACTGAGAATCCATCTGGTCTTGGTGCTTTGCCTTTTTAAGCCCATGTAATGCTTTGATAATTTCAGATTGTGTTATGGATGAGTTCAGTGAGTCAACATTGATAGTTGGGTAATTTGAGCGTGTATTGGTTTGAAGGAAGGCAGCAATGTTTGGATTACTAGGAGTAGATTCAGAGGAATATAGTGGATGATAGAATTTGCTGAAAACATTAATAATTTCTTTGTCAATAAATGTTGGGTGCCATTCGAGTCCTTTATTACTGTAATTCTGCTTCTTTTTTTTTTGATTTTGAGATAAGAAGCTAGGGATTTGCTTATTTTATTAGAACATTGACAGATCTTTGATTTATATTTCAGAAGATTAGCACAAGAACAGTCAGATGTAAGTTTGTTGTATTTAATTCTTAGCTGTAATATGTTAGATTGAATTTCTGGAGGAGGGTTAGAGAAATATTGGGCCTCATTACGAGTCCGGCGGTAACCCTGCCGGTGCTACTGGCGGGTTGTCGCCCGACTCGTAAATCGTTACCAGCGCCTGATTTCTCGGTGCCACCAGGAGATTACAAGTCCGGCGGTCGGGGAAGTCGGGCGCCGGTAAAACCTAAGTACCCAATTGTATTCTATGGGAGAGGGGACTCTGAAGCGCCAGCACCGTTGTTAACGGTGCTGGCGCTTCAGTGAACAGTCTGCCTACTGTGGCAGCTGCACCTGGCAGGGTCAGACATGTTGGGGCACAGCCACCACAGCAGACAGAAACGTAGTTTGCCAGTCCGGAACAAGAGCTTACCGGCACCCTTATTTCCGGATCAGCAAACTTATAATGAGGCCCATTGTCTCTCAAGATTTTTACATTTTCTTACAATTTCTTCAGATTCATGTTTCATCACATAATTATTTTTGTTTTGCAACAAAGGACATTATTTCTCCTCTGAACACTGCTTTATAGAAGTCCCAATTATTAGGGATAGATCGGTCTTCCCCTTTGTTGACCTCAAAATCATTTTTGTGGGTTTCTGTTAAATATAAGGTAAATTTGTCATCTTTTACTAAGGACAAATTAAATCTCCATCTATTTGAATTGAAAGCGGGATAGGTATCTCTCAATTTAATATGAACCAGGCCGTGATCTGACAGGGATATACAGTCAGTTTTAGACTTGATTAGATTAGCAGACATAGATTTAGCCAGAAATATATAATCTATTCTGGAAAAAGAGTCATGGGTACAGGAATGAAAAGTATAGTGCATGTCTGATGTATGATGTAGTTGCCGAGAATCAGTAAGACCCAATTCAGCAATACAGTTCAGAAATTGGTTGTGAGATTTAGAATTTTTATAAGGAACCTTGAACTCCCTGTCAAGAAATGGATCCACTAATTCATTGCATTCTCAACATACAATCATATTTTGTATATTTAAGCGGAGCAGATGTTCCTTAAGTTGCTTCCAGAAGGCAGGATCTGGTGCGTTAGGACCATATATATTTAGGATTGAGTAGTATGTGGAGTTAAATAAGATATTCAAGAGGGCCCATCTACCTGAGTTGTCATATTCTGAATTTATAATTATAATCTTACAATCGAAATTCTTAATCACCAATATAATAACGCAACTTTTCTTGCCCAGTGCTACACTGGCAAACACTTTGACTACCCAAAGCTTCATGAGTTTAGCCGCTTCTTCGCATGAAAGGAGGGATTCTTGTATGCATGCAATTGAAGGTTTGGATCTATTTCTATAGGTGAGTACCTTTTGCCTTTTGATGGGATTGTGAAGACCTTTGATCTTCCAAGATATGTTTAAAGATATTAAAGATATTAGAAAGCAAAGGTGTACAATATAGACCTAAAATAAAAAGTTAGTTGAATCCTTGGGGAGTATGAGTATACACATTTCCAATTAGTTATGGTAGCTTTTTTAGTTACTATGCGCAATACATTATCATTGTAGAAAAAACAGGAGGAGAAGGAGGGTAAGGGGGTGACAAACAGCAACATGAAAAAGAGTGAACGTTGACTATGACACTTAATACACCAAAACAATATGGCTAGCAGGAAACAGCCAAAACATTTCAAGATGACAAGAGGAAAGGTGATGAAGGCGGGGCGCCCAACAAGATTAGTCCAATCAGGACTCCACTCTTGCACAAATCGTGTGTGAGGAGCCAACGAGATTTATTTAGAAAAACGTTATGGCTTATTGGTAGAAGAAGAAGGATTTGTAGTGTACATTACTTCCGACCTTTGTGATTGAATAAAATGTTTCAATTCTTCTGGATTATCAAAAGAAGTGGTATGGCCATTGAGAGTTACCTTTAGGGTTACAGGATGAACTATTCCATATCTGCCATTAATTTGCTTCAGCGCAGGCACTAACAGAAGAAGTTATTTTCTTCTAGCTGCGATGGAGTTTGCAACATCTTGAGATCTGAAGATATTGTATCCGTTCTAGGTTAGTTGTTTGATCATTTTAGCGTTTTCCATTATAAGCTGGACATGTTTAAAATCGAACAGGGCAAAAATTAGAGTTCTAGAGGAATTTCTCAAGGAATAGGCTAGTGTCTTCTCCTTCAATTCCTCAGGAAACCCGACAATGTGGAGGTTGTTTCTCCTGTTTTCCAAGGTTTCTGAGAGTTTTGAAGTGCAATAACCGTCTTTTCCAAGATTCCAACTCTGTTAGTGATATCTTCTGCATCACTTACTCTGTGATCTACTTCAGATATCCTAGAGTCAAAAGCATACCATTTGTCGTCTAAAAGTTGCAGCCTATTGTTGGTGGCTTCCATAAGTGGTTTTAAGGCTCTGATTTCGTTTAATATGGCAAGCATGGCAAGGTCCACAGCTTCTTCAAGGGTCGGCAAACAACTTTTTGGCCTTTTTTGGAGTGATAGAGTCTTGATCAAGGTTTCTCTTGGTTGTGGCTATATTATATTGTGGAAAAGGTCTTGAGGATATTGAGTTATCAGGTGTTATATTAGCCTCTGAGAGCGCCTTTTACTGCGAAATCCAGAATGTAAAATTTGATAGTTTATTTATAACGCGCTTAATACCCAGAGGTTTCTAAGCGCAGACCTGGGGAATCGAACCTGTGTTGCTCCATGTCGTCTTGCTTCCAAGGCGAGCATGTTACACATGAGCTATCCTCCCAAGACTCTTGGAAAGTTTGGCTGAATATCTGACAATAATTATACAAGCTCTTCAAAAATCACGAAAGTTTGATTACCCAGGTAGTAAAGCTATATTGTAGTATCACGTGAAAGTACCTGGAGCGCTTATGTGCTTATGTTCACTGATGTTCATTTATAGCAGCGCGCTATCTTTAAGGGAGCCGTGTTGCATGGAAAAGAGCTTCCATAAACTTAACGGCACTCGTGTCGCACGTCAGCCGAGCCAGCTGACAGGAAATTCTGCTTTGCTTTTACTGCGACACGCTGTCTCACAGGCCGTACCTCTCTGCTTCTTACACACTTCAGACCACCGAACTGCCAGCTCTTTCAGGCACCGCTGAACATTCTACGGTCCTTCAGAGTTGATCCACATCTATACCAGGTAAGCCGGTTAATTTCGTTAAGTTGAAATTTGATATTTAAAAGGTGCCAAGTGGAGAACCGAGATTTAACCCACCATCCTGCCCGGTGCCAATCCCCCATGATTGCATTCATAATGAAGAACACATTCTTAAAGGCACACACCTCACTTAGAGGATGTACTGCTAAGGTGAAGCAAACTAATTCAGGTCATCTTTCAGTGTGTAACACTTTCCTGTTCATGCAAGGCACTTTTTGATGCATTTAGCATTGAGCATTTAGCAAAAGCAACTAAGAACTTTATGCACCATACCCTGTCATTAGAATACATCAGGACTCAGGCATTGGCGAGTTGTCTCTTACTTGCCTTCAGGTTTAAAGGAATGAGGGAAATGCTGACATGAAATGGCATCTCATGCGCTTATTTACCTCCCCTTCTGGGCAGAATGGGCCCTGCTACATGACATCTACCCTTGAGATGCCATGAAATGGCAGAGTGATCTGAATCATATCAAACCATCTACATCCATTAGAGCTTTCAAGCAACTCTTGATCAAATTAGGTTCTCCCCATTTAGGGTTTACTAATCATTTAATAGATCTACATAACTCGTAGGTAGTTCAGCTACACTTAAAAACTAAATATATCTAGTGACTACTCAAAGTGTTGTGTGTGTGTATTCACAAGCTCAAATGCAATCTCACATTCTCATGTATGCACCCTGCTCTGTCACATTACCGAAAAAATAAGAAATTATGTTATGATCTTCCCTTAGATCATTGTCTTCTTCTAAGAGGTGGTCTCCCCTTGTTCCCAGCAAAATTTAATTCAGGTTATTGTCTTCTATAGCATTCAAGAAAGACGTTGAGTTACTATGAACTGTATTGGATGCACAAGCTACATTTACCTTAAAATCTGAAAATATTACATCTTCTGAATCCTAAATCAGATTCAATGCATCAACTTGAGGTATGGTTTTGTTAGCCTGCTGTTGGCTCTCTATGACAGTTATTGATTCTTCAATATTATTGCTGCCAGCACTAGCCAATATGGCATCAACGCTAACAATGTTGGGCATACGCGTGAAGGACTCTCCTTCAGAAAACATGTGCAGGTCTGAAGACACAGTTTCAAGTTCAGTCCATGGACCTCGATCTGTAGGAACGTTTTCTTCACTCCTGTTGAGCAGTTGCTTCCCTTTCGGGTGTTTCTCTGGGATAACCATACAAACACTGGATGTACCAGGTTGGATGCCAGGTTGAAGGTCTTGTTGCTCCAGCACCATGGCATTAACATATAGATTAGGTCCATGTTGGAGAAAAACATGGAAGTCCACTTGCTCCTGTCATGTGTCTGACTCCCTCTGGTTGGAAAGGAATATGTCGGAAGTCTTTTCAGAATGATCATCTTAAAGGGGCATCTCTTGCAGACCAACTTACCATCAAAGGAATCCCTGACCTTGCTAGGTTCCAGAGCCATTTTGTGAGTCAATTCAGACAGGCCAGGCGAGCCTGTTTGACTTTGCAAAAAAAATAAACTGCGTGCAAATCAGATAATAAGCCCTCCCCACTACTCGATCGTGGTTTCAACCTAAAATCTTTACCCACAGTCCAATGTCTTAGATTTTTAGTTTCTTGAACAGTTCTGAAGCTGTAAGTGTAGGCATCAGCGCCAGGACAGTTCCTGTTTCTTCTCCTTCTCGATGCTGCTGGTATTGTCTCTTTTGTCGCTATAAACATAGAGGGTATGCTGGATGCTTCAACATAGAAGCACTTTCTTCATCTCACATCGAACTGAAAATATGACGTTATTCTTCTTCTTCCATTTTCTCTCTGGATTTATTCAAGATAGTTCTGATTTTCAAGATAGTTAGTTGTGCTTTCTGCAGGCAGGAGCGCTCTGGCAGATCTGAAAAGCAAAAGGGTAGGGTAAGTTAGTAGGACTGAGCTGGAAAAAGCACAAGAGAGCTGTGATGTGCTGTTAGCAGCTTTAGTCCGGTTTATGCTTGTGTTTTTTGGCTGTGAATGCAGTGAGTGGTATGCATTGTAGTCACCCATGTATAACGCAGCAGTGTGTGTGTGTATATATATATATATTGGCCATTTCTTTGTGCAGTGAAATACAGTGCATTACCAGTAACATCATAGAAAATGATGCAGTTCAGGAGGTTTCAGCTAACAATGAAGTCGAACTACTGAGAGAGTTGGAGAGACTACAGAAAAGGGAAATCAGTAAGTCGTGGGAAGAACACTCCCTTCAGAATTATATTGATGTGGGCAGAATCCCTAGAGGCCTACACATTCTTACTACACCATCGTTTGAAGAGCAAGATCCTGCCATGTTACAATAATAGGGTGAATTGAGCAACACGTGTTCTGTCACCTTTTTGAACATGCTAATTAAATATGCATGAACAGACAAGCACACAAGGTCAACTGATCCACACTAACATGGAAAAAGGGTACAAGACGTTTGAAGATGATCTCAAACTAAGGAAACAGAGGAAATTCATCTGTGACAAAGATGATTATGAGAGGGGAAGGGTGTTTACGTTTGCCAAACGATTTGACACTCTTCAACAAAAATTTCCTATGAGTTAACCCATACCTTTGAAACCGGCACAGTCCGATCCATCATCCTCTGAAATTGGCAGGACGGAAAGCAAAAATGAGCAACCTCCAAGAAAACTGAATTTTTTAGAGGAGATGAGACTGTTGGGCATAGATGGCAGAAACAACAGCAACAAAAGAACTAGAGGCAAAGGTCAAGGAAAAACCATGGGCCAAAGAGGAAGAAAAAAACAAAGCGGGGACAGCGCCTCAAGTGCATCAGACACAGACAAGTCTGAGTGGTCAACACTCTCTGGGACAAAGAAATTATAAAAAACAGATATGGAGTTGCCTGATATGTCAATAGTTAACCTCTCATCACACTCCTTTTCTTCAGACGAACTTACAATACTCAGATTTGGCTTACATTAGTGTCCTACTGCCCCTTATGACTATGCAGAAATGAGAATTGATTTTGATAAGTACATGCGGAAAGTGAGATTTAAAAAATTATTTGCTCTGAATCCGCCTAAATCGAAACCTAAGGAACCATTCCTCAGACATACATCGGTGCCCATTGAAGATAAGCAAGTCCTCACAGATCTCATACACTTGGAATGGGAATGTTAATCACATCATGACATTAACGAACAAGAGTGGAACATGATGGACATCCACACAGATTGGCCAGAGATAAGCAAACTTAAGTCTAAATCTAGATTTAACCCACTGTTCAATCCAGGAGGACATATGGAAGCCGTTCAGGACTTGATCATCAGCGACCTGAAGAAGATCAGAAAGAAAAATTCACACTATAAACACATTTTGAGCCTTCAACAACAAAATACTTTGAAAAGGTTGAATTCACTCTCTAACTGCATTATTAAACCCTCGGACAAGGGGACCAATGTAGTCATAATGAATCGACATGACGACATTTCTGAAACTGAAAGACAACTGACTGACAGAGCATGTTATGCTAAATTGGAAGGCAATCCTTCTGAAGATTTGAATGCTAAACTCTCCGATCTTCTTAAAGTATGGCAAACAAAAGGAATTCTAGATGAAGACATGTGCACATTTCTCCAACCCAGATTTCCCACAATACCTACCATTTATTTTTTACCTAATTTGCATAAAAGGACGAGAAAACCACCAGGCAGGCCCATTGTCACTCTTTGTGGAGCCCTGCTTGAAAATATCTGGTTTATGAAACCTTAATCTCTTTTGTTACATCATTTCACTCATATTTTAGAGATACCAAGGATTTCCTTAACAAAATAGATGGCATACCTTTGGAATCCACTTTTTTACAGGCCAGACTAGATGTGGTGTCTCTTTACACATCCATCAGACATGTTGATGGTCTACGTGCTTGTGAATACTTCTTACACACGAGAACTATGAATTACCTGCAGCATAGCAAAATGATTCTGGAGATGATTTCTCTCTGTTTGACTAACAATATCTTTGTATTCAACAAAGAGTGTTATATCCAATTACAGGGAACAGCCATGGGCACCACATTCGCGCCTGGCTATACCAATTTGACCATGGGATGGTGGGAGAAATCTGTGGTATGGCACCCAGCGAACAGTATTTACACAGACAAAATACCCCTTTGGCTCAGATACATTGATGATTTATTCATCATCTGGGAGGGTACCACTACAGAATGGTTGGACTTTGTTTATATTCTTAATGCAAACCAATTGTAACGCTCACCTGATTCCCGCAGAGGCGCCGGTCTTGACTGGGTGAATGCCGTATCTTCAAAGGTGATGTGTAACACACGGTTGGCTCTTTGGGCTGGACCTCTGTGGACTGTATGTCTGACTCGAAGAGTAAGATGTCTGCAGATAGAAAATATGGGATTAATGAACTGGGGTTATTGGGTGCCTCTCTCCTCTTCCCTTTCTCTTCTCCTGTAGAACCCCAAAGGTTAACACCCTCACCTTAGGTAAGTGAACGCCGAGCTCTCCATCTGCCTCGGGGCAGGGTGCCGTAACCAGTTTCTTCACTGGATAAGGGTGCAGGCCTCTTGACCTCAGAGGACTGCTGTCCGTCGTTAACTGCACGAACGGTAAGTTCTGGGCACTTCAAATGTCTTAAAAGTCTTTTGTAATGATATCTCTTGTTTTGCAGGGTTCCGGCGATGGCAGATGGCGGGCTGATGAGAGTTGAGGATCGAACCCGCGTGAGGAATAGCAGCGCTTGGAAGCACATAAGTAAGCGCTTGTAGCCTGCTTCATGATGCGCACTAACTGTCCCTTTTATCTTGCAGGTACAAGTTCGGAGCTTTAGAGAAGCTGAAGGGTGCTGGAATACCCACTGGATTCGGCGTGGGAAGGAGTAATGGCACGTGAGTAATAAAGTTGCCCAATGTCTTTAAACGCACCTTCTTTTGTCTTTCAGATGCGGGATGCAGCGCCGAAGGCCTCCGGAGCGTGCAAAGAGCTGGTAAGCTTTTGTCTTTCAGATGCCGGAATGCAGCGCGAGGCGTTGGTGACAGCCGATGGACCAGTTAAGAGATGCGCTGCCACTGAAGACCGTAGTGCTAACCTGTTCTTTCTTTGTCTTTACAGGTGCTGCTGAAGACTGGATTCCAGGATGGAAAGCCTTTGTTCCCATAGGCCCAGGATCAGAAGCAGAAGACACGATGAGCGTTCTGCTGCAGAGAATGCAGAATAACGCAAAGCAAGATTCATCCATCGGGTGTGGTTTAAATAGCCTCCTGTAGTGCTTAGGTGTCTCCTTCCACAGCCACGCCTAGGTAAGAAAAGAGTTCCTGCTTTCCAGAAGAGTTCCAGTGTTCTGAACCTAGGGAGTGGCTCCTGACCCACCTAACAGGAAAAGTAGTCCCAAACAGAAGAGGATCAGGGGTTCAACTGGCAGGTAACTAAGCAGCATGGTCTGCTGCAGGTAAGTCCACCCAAGCATTATGAACCCGGCGCTTCCAGCGCTGGGACTGGGCATCTTTATGAGCCTGGTGCCACTGGCGCCAGGACAGGGTCCAAAAGGTCCCAATTGGGACTGGCTGGCACTCGGAACCGGGGTTATGGGTCTGCTTCCAAGCGAGTCGGGCAAGTCCTGATCTTTTGGAAGCAGAGATCATGACAGCACCCCCCCTCAAGGCCCCTCCCAAACCGGGCTTCTCCGGGGGTTTGGGCTTGTTAGGAAATGTTCGATGAAATCTTTTGATTAGACGAGGCGCGTGGACATATTCTGCAGGTTCCCAGGATCTTTCTTGGGGACCGTAGCCTTTCCAGTCAATCAGGTAAAATAGTTTAGATTTGGAGATCTTGGAATCCAGGATGCTTTTGACTTCAAACTCGAGTTCTCCATCAACTAGAATAGGTTTTGGAGATGTAGTTAGTCGGGTTTGAGTTTGCACAGGTTTTAATAGAGAGACGTGGAAGACCGGATGTATCTTCATGTGAGGGGGCAAGTCCAACTTGGCCGCTACTGGATTTACTATGGTAGTGATGGAATAGGGACCAAGGTATCTTGGGTTGAATGTGCGTGGTCCTTTTAGAGGTAGATATTTGGTGGATAACCAGACTTGATCTCCTACTTGATATTGGGGGGCTTCCTTCCGATGTTGGTCTGCTCCTTTCTTGTATTGTTCTTTAGCCCTTCGAAGGTGAGAAACGGCTTCCTTAAAGGCTTGGGTGATTGTAGAATGCAGGTGGTCTACTGCTGGTGTTCCAAGATCTTGGAGTGGATCCAACTCCGAGGTTCGAGGGTGACTACCATATAAAAGAAAAAACGGGGTCTTCCCAGTTCCCGAGTGGACAGAGTTATTGTAGGCATATTCGGCTATCCAAAGGATATCTTTCCAAGTTTTTTCAGTTTGTTGTAGCATGCAGCGCAAATACTGTTCCAGAGTTTGATTGGTCCTCTCGGTTTGTCCGTCGGTTTGAGGGTGGTGGCTGGTCGAAAGTCTCACATCAATTTGAGCCGACCGACAGCAACTTCGCCAAAAATGAGAAATAAATTGACTACCTCGATCCGAAATTAGAACTGAAGGAAAACCGTGCAGTCGGACGATGTTTTCGAGAAATTCTCGGGCCAGAGTTGCTGCTGTTGGTAAGCCTTTGAGTGGAATGAAATGCGCCATCTGGTCCACGATTACTAGGATCGTATTGTATCCGGAGCATGGAGGTAGATCGGTGATGAAGTCCATAGAAAGCGTATGCCAAGGGCGAGGCGGGATGTCAATAGGGCGTAAGAGGCCGGCTGGTTTTTCCTTTTGACTCTTGTTTTGGGCGCATACTCCACAGGACATTTTAAAGTCTCTGATATCTTTTTTCCAAGACGGCCACCAGAAGTAGCGTTTGATCTTTTCCGAGGTCTTGGTCATACCGGGATGTCCTTCCATTAAAGAATCGTTATAACAAGAGATTACCTTTTTCTGTAAATCTGTGCTGGGCAGGTATAACCATTCTTGGAAATATAATAGGTTGTCCTTCACCGTAAAGTCCTTTCCCTGCAGATGCCAATTCTGTATGTCTGCTGGAGTTACCAGTAGCCTGGCTTTATCCTTAACTTCCTCTATGGATTGTGTGGCGATTACACCTAGAATTCTTTGTTCGGGAATGATAGGTACAGGTTTTGGATTGATCAAATGTTCTTCCACTCCCACCCGAGAAAGGGCATCAGCTTTACCGTTTTTTGTACCAGGTCGATAGGTAATTATGAAGTCAAACTCGGCAAAGAATAGTGCCCAACGGAGTTGCCTAGAGGATTGAGCTTTTGCGGTTTTCAAATATTGCAGGTTTCGGTGATCTGTAATCACAGTAACGGTGTGTCGGTCCCCCAGAAGATAATGCCGCCAAGCCTTAAAGGCGGACTTGATAGCTAGAAGTTCCTTATCAGTAATAGTGTAATTGATTTCAGGAGGCAAGAATTTGCGGGACCAAAATGCCACGGGATGCAACTGATTGGTTACTGGGTCCTTTTGTGATAGAACTGCCCCCATGGCAAGCCTCGAAGCATCAGTTTCAACGATGTAGGGGAGTTCTGGGCGAGGATGTTTTAAGATCGGTGCAGAGATAAATCTAGTCTTCAAATTCTGGAAAGCTTGTTCCGCCTCGGTAGACCATTCAAAACGTTTGTTTTTCTTTAACAAGGCGGTGATGGGCTGGACTATTCGAGAGAATTCGGGGATAAACCTGCGGTAAAAGTTAGCGAAGCCTAACATGCTTTGAACACCTTTTACGGAGGATGGCGATGGCCATTTGAGAATTGCATCGACCTTCTTTGAATCCATACGCACTCCGCTATGTGATAATATGAATCCCAAGAATTCAACTTCAGTCACATTGAAAACACATTTTTCCAACTTAGCGAAAAGTTTGTGTTGACGCAATCTCTCGAGGACCATGTTCACGTGTTTCCGATGTTCAGTTTCCGATGAAGAATAAACGAGGATGTCGTCAATGTAAACAACAACACACACATCTATGAGCTCTCTGAGGACATCGTTCATAAAATATTGAAAGGCGGCCGGGGCATTGCAAAGCCCGAAGGGCATGACCTGATATTCAAATAGCCCATACTTGGTGCGGAAGGCCGTCTTCCATTCATCGCCCTCTTTTACTCGTACCAAGTGGTAGGCTCCTCTAAGATCCAGCTTTGTATATATGCATGCTTTTCTGACTTGGTCCAGGAGTTCAGGGATCAAAGGTAACGGATATCTATTCTTAACAGTGATCTGGTTCAGGGCGCGATAATCTATACAAGTTCTAAGGTCCCCTTCTTTTTTTGGAACGAAGAACAAAGCTGAGGAAGCAGGGGACTTGGAAGGACGAATAAACCCATTCGCTAGGTATTGATCCAGGTATTGTCGGAGGTGAAGATTCTCAGGCTCGGTGAGGGCATAAATTCTACTACAAGGAGGAGTAGATCCAGGTATCAGGTCTATCTGGCAGTCATAAGACCTATGAGGAGGTAGAGAGTTAGCCTGATCCTTCCGGAAAACATCTTGGAATTCTAGGTATTCAGGAGGTAACTGGGGAGCCTCTGAGGAAATTGCTGCCAGTGCAACACCAGGTCGAGGGTGACAAGTAGAGACACATTCTGGAAACTGAACCGTTCTTGCTCGCCAATCGATCTGAGGATTGTGCTTCTCTAACCAAGGAATTCTTAGAATAATCTGGAACTGAGGGGCCTTGATCACATCGAACACGATCTTCTCATGGTGTCCATCTTGACTTACTAGCGTCACTTCTTGGGTGGTATGCGTTACTGGTCCGGAGGCTATCTCCGTACCATCCACCGTAGTAATGACGTCTTTTACAGCCTTTGGACAAAGAGTCAGATTCATCCTCAAAACCATTTCATGATCCACATAATTGCCAATGGCACCGCTGTCGACGTAAGCTTCAATCGCATGTAATCGATCCGGATGTTCAGGGCTAATGAGGACCATAGGTATCACGAAATGCGAGGTCACGGAACTGGTTTTAACGCTCGCCAAGAGGACCTCTATTCTTGTCGGGCGAGGTTGTTTCCCTGCTCAGAGTTTGTGACCCTGGTAACTGCAGCTCCTACTGCCTTCTTGGCTGGTTTCACCCGACAGTCTCGAAGAAAGTGCCCCGAGTTTCCGCAATAGAGGCATAATTGCAGCTGTTTTCTCCTTTCCCGCTCCTTTTGTGTTAGTGGTCCTTTCAGGCCCCCTATTTGCATGGGTTCCCCGGAGTCTACTCCTTTGGTAGGAGTTGGTGGTTTGGAAAATACTCGAGCATCAAACTTGGAACGATCGGCCTTCCTGTTCTGCAGTCTGTGGTCAATTTGAACGACTAAGTCAATATAGTCCGAGCAGTCTTGCGGGGGATTCACTACTTGGGCTAACACATCTTTGAGCTCTCCACGTAGACCTCTATAAAACAGCGTAATCCTTTTGTCCTCAGGCCATCGAGTTTCCAGTATCAGTCTGTTGAAAGACGCAATATAAGCCAAAAGGTCTTGATTACCCTGTCGCAATGAAAGGAGCTCATTGCCCAAGGCCTGCCCTGTGAATGTCTTGCAAACAGTTTTTCCATACTGAGCTGAAAAGCTTGAAAATCATGGAGAACCGGATCATCTTGATTAACTAGAGGGATCGACCAGTCTGCCGCATTGCCACTAAGGTACGAAAGCACGAAAGCTACCTTAGCTTGATCAGTTGGAAAGGCTGCTGGCCGGCATAAGAAGTGCAACCGGCACTGATTAATAAATACTGCAAACCTCTTTGGGTCACCAGAAAATCGTTCGGGCGGAGCCAGAGGTACATTCCCAGGTAGGTTGATCTGCACTGGGTTCGTAGAGGATGTTGAAGGAAGATTTGCCCCTGATGCGGGTAACGGAGTTTGTCCGGCTTGTGACTGTAGCAATTGTCTAGCGAGATCGTCTGTTCGCTCCTTGGAAATAATCAGTTCCCTTCTTAGAGCATTCGTTTCCTGACGGGCTGCATGCACTTCTGCTCTTAGTTCCCCAAGTAACTGGGCTAGCTGGTCGGTATCCGAGGTCTCCATAGCGCCTGGGTGGGAGTTTTGCGATAGGCTTTGCGTTCTGTAACGCTCACCTGATTCCCGCAGAGGCGCCGGTCTTGACTGGGTGAATGCCGTATCTTCAAAGGTGATGTGTAACACACGGTTGGCTCTTTGGGCTGGACCTCTGTGCACTGTATGTCTGACTCGAAGAGTAAGATGTCTGCAGATAGAAAATATGGGATTAATGAACTGGGGTTATTGGGTGCCTCTCTCCTCTTCCCTTTCTCTTCTCCTGTAGAACCCCAAAGGTTAACACCCTCACCTTAGGTAAGTGAACGCCGAGCTCTCCATCTGCCTCGGGGCAGGGTGCCGTAACCAGTTTCTTCACTGGATAAGGGTGCAGGCCTCTTGACCTCAGAGGACTGCTGTCCGTCGTTAACTGCACGAACGGTAAGTTCTGGGCACTTCAAATGTCTTAAAAGTCTTTTGTAATGATATCTCTTGTTTTGCAGGGTTCCGGCGATGGCGGATGGCGGGCTGATGAGAGTTGAGGATCGAACCCGCGTGAGGAATAGCAGCGCCTGGAAGCACGTAAGTAAGCGCTTGTAGCCTGCTTCACAATGCGCACTAACTGTCCCTTTTATCTTGCAGGTACAAGTTCGGAGCTTTAGAGAAGCTGAAGGGTTCTGGAATACCCACTGGATTCGGCGTGGGAAGGAGTAATGGCACGTGAGTAATAAAGTTGCCCAATGTCTTTAAACGCACCTTCTTTTGTCTTTCAGATGCAGGATGCAGCGCCGAAGGCCTCCGGAGCGTGCAAAGAGCTGGTAAGCTTTTGTCTTTCAGGTGCCGGAATGCAGTGCGAAGACCTCCGGAGCATGCGAAGAATAGGTAAACCTTTGTCTTTCAGATGCCGGAATGCAGCGCAAGGCGTTGGTGACAGCCGATGGACCAGGTAAGAGATGCGCTGCCACTGAAGACCGTAGTGCTAACCTGTTCTTTCTTTGTCTTTACAGGTGCTGCTGAAGACTGGATTCCAGGATGGAAAGCCTTTGTTCCCTTAGGCCCAGGATCAGAAGCAGAAGACACGATGAGCGTTCTGCTGCAGAGAATGCAGAATAACGCAAAGCAAGATTCATCCATCGGGTGTGGTTTAAATAGCCTCCTGTAGTGCTTAAGTGTCTCCTTCCATAGCCACGCCTAGGTAAGAAAAGAGTTCCTGCTTTCCAGAAGAGTTCCAGTGTTCTGAACCTAGGGAGTGGCTCCTGCCCCACCCAACAGGAAAGGTAGTCCCAAACAGAAGAGGATCAGGGGTTCAACTGGCAGGTAAGTAAGCAGCATGGTCTGCTGCAGGTAAGTCCACCCAAGCATTATGAGCCCGGCGCTTCCAGCGCTGGGACTGGGCATCTTTATGAGCCTGGTGCCACTGGCGCCAGGACAGGGTCCAAAAGGTCCCAATTGGGACTGGCTGGCACTCGGAACCGGGGTTATGGGTCTGCTTCCAAGGGAGTCGGGCAAGTCCTGATCTTTTGGAAGCAGAGATCATGACAATAACTTGATTGAAATGTTGATGTACAAATGTAATTACCTTGAGAACCCAATTTTTCCAAAAAGGTGGCTTTGCCATTGATCCGTATTAGCTTGTTAAACCATATAAACTGTGATATGAACTATGAATTAGGAGAGAAAAAATACATTCTAGTCTGTTAGGCAGTGAATTGAACATGTGTCCATTTGATAAATCTATTATTTTAATCAAATGCATAACAGTCAGCTTGAAAGAAATGCCAAACCATATTATTTTCCGCATGAACCCATGTAGGGATTGAAGAATGTTAATCTTGATAAAAACCAATGCTGTGCTTGTTTTAGTATGAAGGCAGAATGATATTTGGTGAATCCAGAAAACCTACCCCTCCAGAGGTAACTTTTATCTTTAATTTACTGAGTGAGATCCTATGTTTTTTCTTTCTCCATAAAAATGTAGTAAGGCATGAATCGACCTCTTTGAAGAATTTACTAGGAATAGGGATTGGACGCATGGATAAAAAATACAGACTAATTGGGGAGATCATCGTTGTAATAGATTGGAGGCGACCCCACCAGGATAGAAATAATGGGGACAATGACTCTAGAAGATGATTAACTTTGGTTAAGATACAAATGGTATTTTCTTTAATAATATATTTGATTGACATACACATTTGCAGTCATAAATATTTGATTGTCTTAGGACACCATCTCATACCATATTATTTAACCAGATGATTATTACAGTACATTTTTAGGGGAAGAATTTCGGATTTGTCCATATTTAATTTGTATCCTGAGGCTAATGAGAAACATGATATTACGTCGAGCACATTCTGCAAACTCCTTCCGGGATTCTTAAGGAATCGAACAATGCTATTTGCATAAGCAGCCAATTTAATGTTTAGATCACCAAATGTTATTCCTTGAATGCAAGCATGTACTCTAATAGCTTCTAGAAAGGGTCCAAGTGCCCAAATAAATAGCAGAGGGGAAAGAAGACATCATTGTTGTGTACCTCTGCCTAAAGTAAAGAAGGGAGACATCTGATTGTTTATAAAAATACAGGTTTTGAGGTTAGAATAAAGAACATTAATCATGGAAATAAAAGTTTCATTCAGCCTGTCGCCAACACAGCCCCTCAAACAAGTAATCCTGCTATGAAATGCTTTTTCTGCGTCTAATGCTACAGCTACATAAGGTTCAGTTGAGAGGGCGGTGATATTCAAAGCATTCAAAAAGATTCTAATTTTAGATGTCAAGCTTCTTTCTTTAATGTAACCAACCTGGTCTTGTTTAATTAGTTTAGTCAGAAAAGGGATGAGTCTGAGTGATACGATCTTAGCAAAAATGTTACAGTCAGAAATTGCTCTATAGCTTTGTGGTAATTCCGGATCTTTATTATGTTTTGTGAATACTAGAAGCATAGCTTCTGTAAAGGTGACTATAGATTTCGAATTAGAAACAAAATGAGAGAAAAGTTCTAATAGTTTAGGAGTAAGTATTGATTTCAAGTGGGTATACATATCTACTGAGAATCCATCTGGTCTTGGTGCTTTGCCTTTTTAAGCCCATGTAATGCTTTGATAATTTCAGATTGTGTTATGGATGAGTTCAGTGAGTCAACATTGATAGTTGGGTAATTTGAGCGTGTAATGGTTTGAAGGAAGGCAGCAATGTTTGGATTACTAGGAGTAGATTCAGAGGAATATAGTGGATGATAGAATTTGCTGAAAACATTAATAATTTCTTTGTCAATAAATGTTGGGTGCCATTCGAGTCCTTTATTACTGTAATTCTGCTTCTTTTTTTTTTGATTTTGAGATAAGAAGCTAGGGATTTGCTTATTTTATTAGAACATTGACAGATCTTTGATTTATATTTCAGAAGATTAGCACAAGAACAGTCAGATGTAAGTTTGTTGTATTTAATTCTTAGCTGTAATATGTTAGATTGAATTTCTGGAGGAGGGTTAGAGAAATATTGGGCCTCATTACGAGTCCGGCGGTAACCCTGCCGGTGCTACTGGCGGGTTGTCGCCCGACTCGTAAATCGTTACCAGCGCCTGATTTCTCGGTGCCACCAGGAGATTACAAGTCCGGCGGTCGGGGAAGTCGGGCGCCGGTAAAACCTAAGTACCCAATTGTATTCTATGGGAGAGGGGACTCTGAAGCGCCAGCACCGTTGTTAACGGTGCTGGCGCTTCAGTGAACAGTCTGCCTACTGTGGCAGCTGCACCTGGCAGGGTCAGACATGTTGGGGCACAGCCACCACAGCAGACAGAAACGTAGTTTGCCAGTCCGGAACAAGAGCTTACCGGCACCCTTATTTCCGGATCAGCAAACTTATAATGAGGCCCATTGTCTCTCTAGATTTTTACATTTTCTTACAATTTCTTCAGATTCATGTTTCATCACATAATTATTTTTGTTTTGCAACAAAGGACATTATTTCTCCTCCGAACACTGCTTTATAGAAGTCCCAATTATTAGGGATAGATCGGTCTTCCCCTTTGTTGACCTCAAAATCATTTTTGTGGGTTTCTGTTAAATATAAGGTAAATTTGTCATCTTTTACTAAGGACAAATTAAATCTCCATCTATTTGAATTGAAAGCGGGATAGGTATCTCTCAATTTAATATGAACCAGGCCGTGATCTGACAGGGATATACAGTCAGTTTTAGACTTGATTAGATTAGCAGACATAGATTTAGCCAGAAATATATAATCTATTCTGGAAAAAGAGTCATGGGTACAGGAATGAAAAGTATAGTGCATGTCTGATGTATGATGTAGTTGCCGAGAATCAGTAAGACCCAATTCAGCAATACAGTTCAGAAATTGGTTGTGAGATTTAGAATTTTTATAAGGAACCTTGAACTCCCTGTCAAGAAATGGATCCACTAATTCATTGCATTCTCAACATACAATCATATTTTGTATATTTGAGCGGAGCAGATGTTCCTTAAGTTGCTTCCAGAAGGCAGGATCTGGTGCGTTAGGACCATATATATTTAGGATTGAGTAGTATGTGGAGTTAAATAAGATATTCAAGAGGGCCCATCTACCTGAGTTGTCATATTCTGAATTTATAATTATAATCTTACAATCGAAATTCTTAATCACCAATATAATAACGCAACTTTTCTTGCCCAGTGCTACACTGGCAAACACTTTGACTACCCAAAGCTTCATGAGTGTAGCCGCTTCTTCGCATGAAAGGTGGGATTCTTGTATGCATGCAATTGAAGGTTTGGATCTATTTCTATAGGTGAGTACCTTTTGCCTTTTGATGGGATTGTGCAGACCTTTGATCTTCCAAGATATGTTTAAAGATATTAAAGATATTAGAAAGCAAAGGTGTACAATATAGACCTAAAATAAAAAGTTAGTTGAATCCTTGGGGAGTATGAGTATACACATTTACAATTAGTTATGGTAGCTTTTTTAGTTACTATGCGCAATACATTATCATTGTAGAAAAAACAGGAGGAGAAGGAGGGTAAGGGGGTGACAAACAGCAACATGAAAAAGAGTGAACGTTGACTATGACACTTAATACACCAAAACAATATGGCTAGCAGGAAACAGCCAAAACATTTCAAGATGACAAGAGGAAAGGTGATGAAGGCGGGGCGCCCAACAAGATTAGTCCAATCAGGACTCCACTCTTGCACAAATCGTGTGTGAGGAGCCAACGGGATTTATTTAGAAAAACGTTATGGCTTATTGGTAGAAGAAGAAGGATTTGTAGTGTACATTACTTCCGACCTTTGTGATTGAATAAAATGTTTCAATTCTTCTGGATTATCAAAAGAAGTGGTATGGCCATTGAGAGTTACCTTTAGGGTTACAGGATGAACTATTCCATATCTGCCATTAATTTGCTTCAGCGCAGGCACTAACAGAATAAGTTATTTTCTTCTAGCTGCGATGGAGTTTGCAACATCTTGAGATCTGAAGATATTGTATCCGTTCTAGGTTAGTTGTTTGATCATCTTAGCGTTTTCCATTATAAGCTGGACATGTTTAAAATCGAACAGGGCAAAAATTAGAGTTCTAGAGGAATTTCTCAAGGAATAGGCTAGTGTCTTCTCCTTCAATTCCTCAGGAAACCCGACAATGTGGAGGTTGTTTCTCCTGTTTTCCAAGGTTTCTGAGAGTTTTGAAGTGCAATAACCGTCTTTTCCAAGATTCCAACTCTGTTAGTGATATCTTCTGCATCACTTACTCTGTGATCTACTTCAGATATCCTAGAGTCAAAAGCATACCATTTGTCGTCTAAAAGTTGCAGCCTATTGTTGGTGGCTTCCATAAGTGGTTTTAAGGCTCTGATTTCGTTTAATATGGCAAGCATGGCAAGGTCCACAGCTTCTTCAAGGGTCGGCAAACAACTTTTTGGCCTTTTTTGGAGTGATAGAGTCTTGATCAAGGTTTCTCTTGGTTGTGGCTATATTATATGTGGAAAAGGTCTTGAGGATATTGAGTTATCAGGTGTTATATTAGCCTCTGAGAGCGCCTTTTACTGCGAAATCCAGAATGTAAAATTTGATAGTTTATTTATAACGCGCTTAATACCCAGAGGTTTCTAAGCGCGGACCTGGGGAATCGAACCTGTGTTGCTCCATGTCGTCTTGCTTCCAAGGCGAGCATGTTACACATGAGCTATCCTCCCAAGACTCTTGGAAAGTTTGGCTGAATATCTGACAATAATTATACAAGCTCTTCAAAAATCACAAAAGTTTGATTACCCAGGTAGTAAAGCTATATTGTAGTATCACGTGAAAGTACCTGGAGCGCTTATGTGCTTATGTTCACTGATGTTCATTTAAAGCAGCGCGCTATCTTTAAGGGAGCCGTGTTGCATGGAAAAGAGCTTCCATAAACTTAACGGCACTCGTGTCGCACGTCAGCCGAGCCAGCTGACAGGAAATTCTGCTTTGCTTTTACTGCGACACGCTGTCTCACAGGCCGTACCTCTATGCTTCTTACACACTTCAGACCACCGAACTGCCAGCTCTTTCAGGCACCGCGGAACATTCTACGGTCCTTCAGAGTTGATCCACATCTATACCAGGTAAGCCGGATAATTTCTTTAAGTTGAAATTTGATATTTAAAAGGTGCCAAGTGGAGAACCGAGATTTAACCCACCATCCTGCACGGTGCCAATCCCCCAGGATTGCATTCATAATGAAGAACACATTCTTAAAGGCACACACCTCACTTAGAGGGTGTACTGCTAAGGTGAAGCAAACTAATTCAGGTCATCTTTCAGTGTGTAACACTTTCCTGTTCATGCAAGGCACTTTTTGATGCATTTAGCATTGAGCATTTAGCAAAAGCAACTAAGAACTTTATGCACCATACCCTGTCATTAGAATACATCAGGACTCAGGCATTGGCGAGTTGTCTCTTACTTGCCTTCAGGTTTAAAGGAATGAGGGAAATGCTGACATGAAATGGCATCTCATGCGCTTATATACCTCCCCTTCTGGGCAGAATGGGCCCTGCTACATGACATCTACCCTTGAGATGCCATGAAATGGCAGAGTGATCTGAATCATATCAAACCATCTACATCCATTAGAGCTTTCAAGCAACTCTTGATCAAATTAGGTTCTCCCCATTTAGGGTTTACTAATCATTTAATAGATCTACATAACTCGTAGGTAGTTCAGCTATACTTAAAAACTAAATGTATCTAGTGACTACTCAAAGTGTTGTGTGTGTGTATTCACAAGCTCAAATGCAATCTCACATTCTCATGTATGCACCCTGCTCTGTCACATTACCGAAAAAATAAGAAATTATGTTATGATCTTCCCTTAGATCATTGTCTTCTTCTAAGAGGTGGTCTCCCCTTGTTCCCAGCAAAATTTAATTCAGGTTATTGTCTTCTATAGCATTCAAGAAAGACGTTGAGTTACTATGAACTGTATTGGATGCACAAGCTACATTTACCTTAAAATCTGAAAATATTACATCTTCTGAATCCTAAATCAGATTCAATGCATCAACTCGAGGTATGGTTTTGTTAGCCTGCTGTTGGCTCTCTATGACAGTTATTGATTCTTCAATATTATTGCTGCCAGCACTAGCCAATATGGCATCAACGCTAACAATGTTGGGCATACGCATGAATGACTCTCCTTCAGAAAACATGTGCAGGTCTGAAGACACAGTTTCAGGATCAGTCCATGGACCTCGATCTGTAGGAACGTTTTCTTCACTCCTGTTGAGCAGTTCCTTCCCTTTCGGGTGTTTCTCTGGGATAAGCATAGAAGCATTGGATGTACCAGGTTGGATGCCAGGTTGAAGGTCTTGTTGCTCCAGCACCATGGCATTAACATATAGATTAGGTCCATGTTGGAGAAAAACATGGAAGTCCACTTGCTCCTGTCATGTGTCTGACTCCCTCTGGTTGGAAAGGAATATGTCGGAAGTCTTTTCAGAATGATCATCTTAAAGGGGCATCTCTTGCAGACCAATTTACCATCAAAGGAATCCCTGACCTTGCTAGGTTCCAGAGCCATTTTGTGAGTCAATTCAGACAGGCCAGGCGAGCCTGTTTGACTTTGCAAAAAAAATAAACTGCGTGCAAATCAGATAATAAGCCCTCCCCACTACTCGATCGTGGTTTCAACCTAAAATCTTTACCCACAGTCCAATGTCTTAGATTTTTAGTTTCTTGAACAGTTCTGAAGCTGTAAGTGTAGGCATCAGCGCCAGGACAGTTCCTGTTTCTTCTCCTTCTCGATGCTGCTGGTATTGTCTCTTTTGTCGCTATAAACATAGAGGGTATGCTGGATGCTTCAACATAGAAGCACTTTCTTCATCTCACATCGAACTGAAAATATGACGATATTCTTCTTCTTACATTTTCTCTCTGGATTTATTCAAGATAGTTCTGATTTTCAAGATAGTTAGTTGTGCTTTCTGCAGGCAGGAGCGCTCTGGCAGATCTGAAAAGCAAAAGGGTAGGGTAAGTTAGTAGGACTGAGCTGGAAAAAGCACAAGAGAGCTGTGATGTGCTGTTAGCAGCTTTAGTCCGGTTTATGCTTGTGTTTTTTGGCTGTGAATGCAGTGAGTGGCATGCATTGTAGTCACCCATGTATAACGCAGCAGTGTGTGTGTGTATATATATATATATTGGCCATTTCTTTGTGCAGTGAAATACAGTCCATTACCAGTAACATCATAGAAAATGATGCAGTTCAGGAGGTTTCAGCTAACAATGAAGTCGAACTACTGAGAGAGTTGGAGAGACTACAGAAAAGGGAAATCAGTAAGTCGTGGGAAGAACACTCCCTTCAGAATTATATTGATGTGGGCAGAATCCCTAGAGGCCTACACATTCTTACTACACCATCGTTTGAAGAGCAAGATCCTGCCATGTTACAATAATAGGGTGAATTGAGCAACACGTGTTCTGTCACCTTTTTGAACATGCTAATTAAATATGCATGAACAGACAAGCACACAAGGTCAACTGATCCACACTAACATGGAAAAAGGGTACAAGACGTTTGAAGATGATCTCAAACTAAGGAAACAGAGGAAATTCATCTGTGACAAAGATGATTATGAGAGGGGAAGGGTGTTTACGTTTGCCAAACGATTTGACACTCTTCAACAAAAATTTCCTATGAGTTAACCCATACCTTTGAAACCGGCACAGTCCGATCCATCATCCTCTGAAATTGGCAGGACGGAAAGCAAAAACGAGAAACCTCCAAGAAAACTGAATTTTTTAGAGGAGATGAGACTGTTGGGCATAGATGGCAGAAACAACAGCAGCAAAAAAACTAGAGGCAAAGGTCAAGGAAAAACCATGGGCCAAAGAGGAAGAAAAAAACAAAGCGGGGACAGCGCCTCAAGCGCATCAGACACAGACAAGTCTGAGTGGTCAACACTCTCTGGGACAAAGAAATTATAAAAAACAGATATGGAGTTGCCTGATATGTCAATAGTTAACCTCTCATCACACTCCTTTTCTTCAGACGAACTTACAATACTCAGATTTGGCTTACATTAGTGTCCTACTGCCCCTTATGACTATGCAGAAATGAGAATTGATTTTGATAAGTACATGCGGAAAGTGAGATTTAAAAAATTATTTGCTCTGAATCCGCCTAAATCGAAACCTAAGGAACCATTCCTCAGACATACATCGGTGCCCATTGAAGATAAGCAAGTCCTCACAGATCTCATACACTTGAATGGGAATGTTAATCACATCATGACATTAACGAACAAGAGTGGAACATGATGGACATCCACTCAGATTGGCCAGAGATAAGCAAACTTAAGTCTAAATCTAGATTTAACCCACTGTTCAATCCAGGAGGACATATGGAAGCCGTTCAGGACTTGATCATCAGCGACCTGAAGAAGATCAGAAAGAAAAATTCACACTATAAACACATTTTGAGCCTTCAACAACAAAATACTTTGAAAAGGTTGAATTCACTCTCTAACTGCATTATTAAACCCTCGGACAAGGGGGCCAATGTAGTCATAATGAATCGACATGACAACATTTCTGAAACTGAAAGACAACTGACTGACAGAGCATGTTATGCTAAATTGGAAGGCAATCCTTCTGAAGATTTGAATGCTAAACTCTCCGATCTTCTTAAAGTATGGCAAACAAAAGGAATTCTAGATGAAGACATGTGCACATTTCTCCAACCCAGATTTCCCACAATACCTACCATTTATTTTTTACCTAAATTGCATAAAAGCACGAGAAAACCACCAGGCAGGCCCATTGTCACTCTTTGTGGAGCCCTGCTTGAAAATATCTGGTGGATGAAACCTTAATCTCTTTTGTTACATCATTTCACTCATATTTTAGAGATACCAAGGATTTCCTTAACAAAATAGATGGCATACCTTTGGAATCCACTTTTTTACAGGCCACACTAGATGTGGTGTCTCTTTACACGTCCATCAGACATGTTGATGGTCTACGTGCTTGTGAATACTTCTTACACACGAGAACTATGAATTACCTGCAGCATAGCAAAATGATTCTGGAGATGATTTCTCTCTGTTTGACTAACAATATCTTTGTATTCAACAAAGAGTGTTATATCCAATTACAGGGAACAGCCATGGGCACCACATTCGCGCCTGGCTATACCAATTTGACCATGGGATGGTGGGAGAAATCTGTGGTATGGCACCCAGCGAACAGTATTTACACAGACAAAATACCCCTTTGGCTCAGATACATTGATGATTTATTCATCATCTGGGAGGGTACCACTACAGAATGGTTGGACTTTGTTTATATTCTTAATGCAAACCAATTGTAACGCTCACCTGATTCCCTCAGAGGCGCCGGTCTTGACTGGGTGAATGCCGTATCTTCAAAGGTGATGTGTAACACACGGTTGGCTCTTTGGGCTGGACCTCTGTGCACTGTATGTCTGACTCGAAGAGTAAGATGTCTGCAGATAGAAAATATGGGATTAATGAACTGGGGTTATTGGGTGCCTCTCTCCTCTTCCCTTTCTCTTCTCCTGTAGAAACCCAAAGGTTAACACCCTCACCTTAGGTAAGTGAACGCCGAGCTCTCCATCTGCCTCGGGGCAGGGTGCCGTAACCAGTTTCTTCACTGGATAAGGGTGCAGGCCTCTTGACCTCAGAGGACTGCTGTCCGTCGTTAACTGCACGAACGGTAAGTTCTGGGCACTTCAAATGTCTTAAAAGTCTTTTGTAATGATATCTCTTGTTTTGCAGGGTTCCGGCGATGGCGGATGGCGGGCTGATGAGAGTTGAGGATCGAACCCGCGTGAGGAATAGCAGCGCCTGGAAGCACGTAAGTAAGCGCTTGTAGCCTGCTTCACGATGCGCACTAACTGTCCCTTTTATCTTGCAGGTACAAGTTCGGAGCTTTAGAGAAGCTGAAGGGTGCTGGAATACCCACTGGATTCGGCGTGGGAAGGAGTAATGGCACGTGAGTAATAAAGTTGCCCAATGTCTTTAAACGCACCTTCTTTTGTCTTTCAGATGCGGGATGCAGCGCCGAAGGCCTCCGGAGCGTGCAAAGAGCTGGTAAGCTTTTGTCTTTCAGATGCCGGAATGCAGTGCGAAGACCTCCGGAGCATGCGAAGAATAGGTAAGCCTTTGTCTTTCAGATGCCGGAATGCAGCGCGAGGCGTTGGTGACAGCCGATGGACCAGTTAAGAGATGCGCTGCCACTGAAGACCGTAGTGCTAACCTGTTCTTTCTTTGTCTTTACAGGTGCTGCTGAAGACTGGATTCCAGGATGGAAAGCCTTTGTTCCCATAGGCCCAGGATCAGAAGCAGAAGACACGATGAGCGTTCTGCTGCAGAGAATGCAGAATAACGCAAAGCAAGATTCATCCATCGGGTGTGGTTTAAATAGCCTCCTGTAGTGCTTAGGTGTCTCCTTCCACAGCCACGCCTAGGTAAGAAAAGAGTTCCTGCTTTCCAGAAGAGTTCCAGTGTTCTGAACCTAGGGAGTGGCTCCTACCCCACCCAACAGGAAAAGTAGTCCCAAACAGAAGAGGATCAGGGGTTCAACTGGCAGGTAAGTAAGCAGCATGGTCTGCTGCAGGTAAGTCCACCCAAGCATTATGAGCCCGGCGCTTCCAGCGCTGGGACTGGGCATCTTTATGAGCCTGGTGCCACTGGCGCCAGGACAGGGTCCAAAAGGTCCCAATTGGGACTGGCTGGCACTCGGAACCGGGGTTATGGGTCTGCTTCTAAGGGAGTCGGGCAAGTCCTGATCTTTTGGAAGCAGAGATCATGACACCAATTGAACCTAAGATTCACCAAAATCCACAACAAGATTGCTATCACTTTTTTGGATATTCTTGTTACAGTGGCACAAGGTGAACTTACTACAACATACATCGAAAACCTACTAGTTCCAACATACCATTGCATGCCACTAGTAACCACCGGACAGCCCTGAAATGGAGCATACCCTACAGGGAATTCATACGGATCCGGGGGAATTGCTCTGATATGCAAAGTTTTGACAATTAATGTACTCGCATGGCTAACTGGTTTTTGAACCGTGGTTACGCCCAAAAAGTTCTTGAGAGAGCTTACATTGAAGCCAGAGAAAAAGATTGTACTTCTCTCCTCACATCCAATTCTAGAAAACAATGACACATTCCTAATTTTAACTTATGGCAACGGGTCCAAAAATATCCATTGCATAATTAATAAACATTGGTATGTGCTCAAATTGGATGAAGATTTGAGTAAGATCTTGGGTGATAAAATCAACATCACCTTTCGGAAATCTGCATACTTGAAAGACAATTTAGTGTCCAGTTACATGAAGCCTATTGTCGTCGCACAGGGCGAATGTTGGTTGAACAAAAATACCGCTGGTTTCTTTAAATGTATGAAATGTAAGGCATGTCGACATGCCATCAATACCACCAGTTATTGTCACCCTGTTTTGACTTTGGACATCAAGATTATGGGCCTCATTACACGGTATGCGGTAACCATGGTGCTATTAGCCCATGGTTGCCTCCAGTATTTTACCGTGTCCGCCTTGGTGGATAGCGGAATTATCGCCCTACTCCAAGGTGAGCGGGTACGGTAATTCCCCATTCACCAAGGCACTTCCCCATTCCCAAATTGCAGTACCGTAATTAGCCCCAAGGTCCCTTTGCGGGGCCGTTCCTTACCAGCTGGTAAAACCAGCCGTTGAGGTCGGGTCCCGCAAAGGGCCCTCATAGTAAGGCGGTAAGGGTTTACCGGTTCCGGTGCCCTTACCGGTACCGGTAAACCCTTACCGCATACCGTGTAATGAGGCCCATAGTCTGCAAGGTCTGTTGTATTATGAAAATGCAGAATATTGATTTCATTAAAAGGTAGATTTCATAGGCTTCTCCTGAATGCAAGTTTGCACTCACGATGACTAGGAATGCTCCTAACTGACTCTTACTGTATTGTAAACGTGTATTTTAAGGAAAGCCTATGAATTCTAGTTCTGCTGCTGAGAGGCCTATCTATCCATTACAAAGAACTCTCGAAATTCAAAGGCATGGTTACATGTAAAATGTGCTCCACATCTTACTTCTTTCATCGTATGTTTAAATTGCATTCTAAGCAATTCTCAGCCGTTAACATTGCTGCCTGTGTTCAGTTTATCGGCCATGTTTATTTAACTTCGCGTTTCCACGGTTACACATTTCTCTGAACTAACGTTCAATGTACGGCCTGCTGTCTAAGAAGACCTTGAGAGCATCTGGGAGCACCTGTCACTACAAGTGTCGTGTTTTCTCTTGATTAACAATGTTTTGCTGGAACTTATCTGTGCAGAACCGTGTGATTGTAAGCATTTTAACCCCTCACTCACTCAGTAAAGGAGTATGTAATTGCATAAAATGCATAAGTATAATGTTATGGTGGTTTTGGCCTACAGATGTAATAGCTATTTTGCATTTGAGTGAATTCACTGGAAGCGATTTCTACTGGATTTGCACAGTTGCTTTCTCCAACCTGTCCTGTACTGTCTCTAGAGGACGTAGATGTTCCTCCCTGTTTTCTGGGTGGATGAGGATATTGTCGCTGACGTTGAGTATGCCGGGAGTGCCCTGTATTACTTCCTGGATGGCCTGTTAGAAGACTTCCACCGCGAGGATATCCCAAAGTTTAGCCTCTTGTAACGCTGCAGGCCGAGGTGGGTCGAGAAAGTTGTTATGTACCTCGAGTCCCGGTGTAATTTGAGCTGGTGATAGCCGGCGTTGAGATCTATTTTGGAGAAAATCTTCGACCCTGTTAGGTCCGTGATAATCTTGTCTAAAGCTCCTGCTTTCCACCGTGGTAACACAAGCTACTGTATCTGCCGCTCCTTCACTGCCCCTGGCTTCTCTGCTCCACTAAGCCCTCCCCGACCAGCACTTGTCATCACACTCACTGTGTCACTATTGCTGACCCCACTCATTACAATTGGTGGTAATTAACCTTTACCCCCCGCTGTCTTCGGACTTCTGTATTTCAGCCCATCTGCTTCCTCTTGTACCCTCCTAACTGCTTCCCTGCCTCCTCCAGGGCCCTAACCCACCACATACTGCCAATCACTACTGTCACCTAGGGTCAATAGTACAATTATACCTGTATTCTGAACATCTCTGATCGGCATTTTTATTACTCCTACCTGGTTTCTCCTGACCTTTATCCCTCCACCTCTATTCACCCAATTACCTACCTCCCTCCCCTCCTGAAACCTCTGACCCTAGATTCACTCACCCTGGTCCTGATTGACTTATCTCCCCATTGATGCCTTACTTCTTTTCCTCCCTCTTCCTTCCTCTATACACGTTCCACCTTTTTTCCCCTTTTATTCCATCTTCTTCATACCACTCTCCCCCCTCTGTTATGCGTATTGCCAAAATCCTCTCTCCCCGCCCTCATCACTCTCCCCACTTCTATCCCTCTCTCCCCTATCCCCTTCTTCTCCTACTCTCCATCTCCCCCTTCCTCATGTCCATTCCCCTCCTCAATCCTCTTCCCCACTCTTCCCACTCCACACTCAGCCCCCCCTCTTCGTCCTAACCTTATCTACCCCCCCATTGTTCATCCCTCCAGCCTCAGCAACATTGCTCTCTGGAATGCCAGATCCCTCTGCAATAAGACTGCTGCGGTCCAGGACATGTTCTTTCATCTCAATCTTCATTTCCTATGTCTAACCGAAACCTGGATCCCCCTTCACAACTCTACTGACCCTGCTTCCCTCACCACCTCCTCTTCATCCTTCTCTCTTATCTCTCGCTCTTCTGGTTGTGGTGGTGGCATTGGCCTTCTCTTCCACCCTAAATACTTTTCCTCTACCTCCTCACCACCTTTTCCTACTTTCCCTTCCTTCGAATACCTATACAAATCCTTTTCTTTCCCTCACCCTATCTCCTTTCTAATCATCTATCAGCCTCCTGGCCCCCTTTCCTCCTTCTGCAACGACCTCGATCACCTCCTTTCACTTATCTCTCCCTCCCCCTCTCCCTCTCCCTCTCCTCTAACTGTACTTGGCGACTTTAATCTTCACCTCCCTAATCCCCCTCAATCCTCCCCCTTTTCTCTATCCTTGATTCCTATCTCCTTTCCCCTCTCCCTTCCTCTCCTACTCACTCTTCTGGCTCCACTCTTGACCTTATCTTCAACTCAATCTACCCCTCTGCTTTAATCTCCTTCTTCCTTACTCACCTACCCCATTCATCTTCTCCTATCCCCTCCCCTATCATCTTTTCTCGACGTGACCTTTGCGACTTTAATCCCTCTCTCTTTTTCGACACTTGCGCTTCCTCTCTTCCCCCACTCCCTGATTTCTCTTCCCTTTCAGTCAGTGAAGCACTATCCACCCTTTCCTCTTCTATCTTCTCCACTCTTGATCTACTCTACCCGCTCTCCACTTTCCGTTCTACTCGTAAACCCTCTCAACCATGGCTCTCTTCTCAACTTCTCTCCATGCGTCGTCTCCTTCGATGTCTCGAGGGACTCTGGCTCAAATTTCCCTCACTATCCAACCAAACCTCATATTTCTCCTACCATTCTCTTTATGACTCATGCCTTACCTCTGCTAAACGTTCATACTATTCTAACCTTCTCCACTCCAAAGCCTCTCACCCTCGCCGTATTTTCCAAACCCTCTCGTCTTCTCTCCCCGCCTACCCCTGACCCTTTAGCCTGTTCCACACTTTCTCCTTCTGACTTTGCAAACTTCTTCTCCTCCAAGATTCTTTCTCTTTGTCAAAAAGTTAACTGCTCTTCCTCCTCCCCCCTTCCCCTCTCCCTATTCCCTTTCAACCTGCATGTCTGACTTCTCGCCTGTCTCCCCTTCTGAGGTGTCCCTCCTCCTGTCCAAAGCCCACCCTACATCTGCCCCTACTGATCCTCTCCCCTCCCTTCTTATCCCCAAGATCTACCCTCTTCTTATTCCTTACTTAACTTCCTTCTTCAACACCTGCCTTTCCTCAGCTACCTTCCCCTCCACATTTAAGGATGTCACCATCATACCTATTCTGTATGCTGATCCCCTGTTTACCTTTAACTTCTGTCCAATCTCTCGTCTCCCATTCCTCTCTAAACTACTTGAATGCCTCGCCTATTCCCAGCTCTCAACCTTTGTCACTAATCTTTCTCTCCTACCCCCCTCTCAATCTGGTTTCTGACCTAAACACTCTCCTGAAACTGCCCTCACTTATATCCTTAACTCCCTCCTCTCCGATCTATACTCTAAGCAATCCTCTGTCCTTATTCTCCTTGACCTTTCTGATGCTTTCGACACTGTCGATCACCCCTGCTTCTCAACACTCTTTCTTCCTTCGTGTCAAAGGCTCTGTTCTTAACTGGCTCTCCTCTTACCTCTCCTCCCACTCATTTGCTATCTCCTGGGGAAGCAGTTCCTCGCCTCCCCTCCCTTGGAGTACGACGTACCCCAGTGTTCAGTTCTGGCCCTTTCCTATTCTCTCTCTACACCTCTCTCCTTGCCCCTGTTATCTCCTCATTCGGTATTTCTGACCATTTCTATGCTGATGACACCCAACTCTTCCTTTCTCCTCTGACCTCCACCTTCCTGTCTTACTGCCATTAAAAACTGGATGTCATCCCGCTTTCTTTCTCTCAACACTGATAAGACTGAAGTCTTATTCTTTCGCTCCAATACTCTTCCCCTCCATCTCCTCCACCTTTCATTCACTTTACCCCCTCTAATCTTCCTATCTCTACCCACGCTCTCAATCTAGGCATTCACTTTGACTCCTCCCTTTCCTTTTCCCACAATATTTCTCTTACCTCTCGCACCTGTCGCTACCACCTCTTCAATATTTGCAAAGTCCGCTCTGTCTCGTTGCCCCGCATGACTCCATTTCTTCTTCGCTCTCCTTCCTTGGCTGGCTTCCCTTTCACTCTCAACTTAAATTTAATTTCCTCAGTCTAGTCTTTAAATCTCTCCATGATCTGGCTCCCCCTTATCTCTCCTCTCTCCTCTCTTTCTGCACTCCTTCCCGCTCCGTTCGTTCAGCTGACTACTTCCTTCTCACCGTCCCTCCTTCCCAATGTGTCTCCTCCCATTTCCGCTCCTTTCAGCACCTAGCCCCCCTGCACTGGAACTTCTTACCTCTCTCAATCCAATCTATACCTACCTTTTCCTCCTTCCGCCCTTCCCTGAAATCTCTCATTCTCCATTCCCCGCCATGAAACCTTCCCCACCTCTCATTCTCTCTCCTTCCCTTGAATCTTCCCTATGACCCTCTCTACCCTCCCCCTTTCCCTTATCCTCCCTCATTTTCATCCTTATACCCCTTCTGTTTCCCTCCTCCTTTCACTTCCTCACCCCTTCCCTCTTCCCTCACAGATTACTTGCTCTACTTACTGTTTTATTGGTTCGATTCATGATTGTAAATTGCTTCTACTGTTATAATGTTCTATGCATTCTGTTGTTATAATGTAAAGCGCTTTGGATGAAAGCGCTATATAAACACAATAAATACAATACAATTGTTACGCTCACCTAGTATCCACCGGGACACCACCCAGCCGGGTTACTTGCTGGTATGCTTCTCAGCTTTGCCCTGATGTGGTCTGCGGGGAAGGTTCTGCCTGAAAATACAGGAGGACTGTGTTCCAGACTGACCGACTGGGGGAAGTATCCTCCCTCCCCCCCGTATGATTTCAGTCCCTCTGGCGCCCTCTCCTCACCTTGTGGTAGAATTGGGCGTGCTCTCCGTCCTGCCTTCTTTGCAGGGGCGCGTTGTCTTTCATGGGCGAGCGCGGTCCAGTTACTTCACTGACGCCGGCCCGTTTCATATTGTTCAGGTAGGTCTTATTGCTGTTCTTTAGTTTTGTTGCTATCCTGCATGCCTTTCTTTGTTTAAAATGTCTCTTTTTTCCCCCTTAGGTATGCAGAGCTTCAGCGTGGCGAACTGGCTTGGTTGAGCCCCGCTGGTAAATGATGGCGCATTAAGAGCGCTATGATGCGGTAAGCAAGCGCTACGCGCAGCGCTGCGAAGTCTTGCCTTTGCTAACCTGTGTTTTCCTTCCTTGTAGGTCACGGTGTTCTTCAGCGTGAGTGGAATGTCCGGAGTGGTGCCAGCTGAGAGGCGACCAGCCAGGTAAGCCTTTTGAGCAGTTTGTAATTTGTAAATGTCTCTGCTGCTTTCTTTAATGTTGCCTCTATCTTCCTCTTTCAGGTCGTTCTGTCCGGGAGGCATGCAGATTCGAGGAAGCTGTTCTCAGTAGCTGCGAGTGTTTAAAGATGAAGACTGCAGGTAAGATGCTGCTGCTAATGATGTTCGTTTTGTCTCCTTGCAGGTTCTGCTTCTCGGAGGTTTGAGGGAATAGCTGTCACGTTGCAAGCTGCAAAGTAACGCGAAGCGTGTTGTCTTGTTCGGGTGTGGTTTAAATAGCCCCAACAAAATAGTCCAGGTAAAGTAGTCCCTAGGCTACCACACCCAAAACGCTAGACCGCATAGCTTGGTTCTTAGGAACCAAGCTATGTGGATGCCTCCATGTTGGCTGACAATACAATAAAGTAGTTCCCAAGCACATTGTTTTTCATGGTGCAGGACTGGCCCCATGAGGGCTTTTGAAGAGGATGCCAGGCTCTAGAGGCCCGAGTCCTGACTCCACATGGCCAATGGGTTTGCCAGAGGGGTTTTGGGCGAGGGTCGTGACAGCACTCCCCCCTAAGGCTCCTCCCATGGTGTTCCTTCTGTCTGGTCCAGGTTTGGTTGGGAAGTTCCTTTGCCCTTTTGAAAGCCTGAGTAATGGTTGTGTGTAGAGTCTTTACCGCTGGCATTTCCAAGCTGGCTGGAAGGTCTAGTTCAGAGGTACGTGGATGTCTGCCATAAAGGGTATAGAAGGGTGTTTGTCCCGTGCTTGAATGCAAATAATTGTTATATGCATATTCGGCTATCCATAGTAGGTCTTTCCAATTCCTTTGTTCGTGGTGCAGCATGCACCGTAAATATTGCTTGAGTGTCTGATTGGTTCTCTCGGTTTGGCCGTCCGTTTGGGGATGGTGACTGGTAGATAGCCGAAAGTCGATCTGCGCCATTGCACAACATTTTTCCAGAAGTTTGAAACAAACAGGCTGCCTCGATCAGAGATCAGAACCGAAGGGAAGCCATGTAGCTTAACCACGTCCTCCAGGAACACTTTTGCTAAAGTGGCTGCGTCTGGGAGGCCTTTGAGAGGAATAAAATGGGTCATCTTCGAGAATAAGTCCACAACTACAAGGATGGTGTTGAACCCTTGGCTTGGAGGTAGATCAGTGATGAAGTGAAGGGAAAGAGTGTGCCATGGAACTGGAGGAATGTCCAATGGTTGTAGGAGACCAGATGGTTTTTGTTTCTGTGATTTATTTTGTGCGCAGACACCGGAGGACTGAATATACTGAATGATGTCCTTATGCCAGGTAGGCCACCAAAAGTTCTCTTTCGCCTTAGCTAGGGTTTCGCGATCCCAGGATGCCCTTCGATCAGTGAATCGTGATAGTTTGAAATAATATGCTGTTGTAATTCCTTCTTGGGTACATATAGGCGATCCCTGAAAAAGGGTAGATGGTCCTTGATGGTATATTGTTCTCCTTGAGTTCGGCATGCAAGGTAGGCATCAGGATTCATTGTCCGTTGGATTTCTTTTCGTAGTTCTGCTTGTGTTAAGGCTGTCGTGATACCAAAGAGTTTGTCTTCAGGTATAATAGGTACTGGGTCTGGAGTTGTATATACTATTTGATCTATGCCCATGCGAGATAAGGCATCCGTCTTTCCGTTTCTGACTCCTGGTCGAAATGTGATTATATAATCATATTCAGCAAAGAAAAGGGCCCACCTTAATTGGTTCGAGGACTGGGCCTCGGCTGTTTTTGGATATTGCAGGTTTTGGTGGTCTGTGATGACTGTAACGGTGTGTCTGGCCCCCAGATGGTAGTGACTCCAGGCTTTAAAGGCGGATTTGATAGCCAGGAGGTCCTTGTCCGTGATGGCATAATTAATCTCTGGAGGTGAGAACTTTTTCGACCAGAAGTCCACAGGATGTAGCTGGCCGGTTTCCGGGTCTCTATGTGAAAGGACAGCCCCCATTGCGAGACTGGACCCATCAGTTTCAACGACATAAGGGAGGTCTGGACGAGGATGTCACAGGATTGGAGCAGAGGTAAACCTTTGTTTAAGTTCCTGAAAGGCTTCTTCGGTCCAAGCAAACTTTTTATATTTTTTTCTCGTAATAGTACTGTGATTGGGTGCACAACCTGAGAGAAGTCTGGGATGAACCGGCGGTAGAAGTTTGCAAAGCCCAGCATGCTTTGTACCACTTTCAGAGACGTCAGTGAAGGCCATTTCAGAATGGCATCTACCTTGTGCACGTCCATTCTGATGCCTCCTGGAGTAAGGATAAAACCAATAAACTCTACTTCAGTGACGTGAAAAAAGCATTTTTCAAGCTTTGCAAACAAGCGATGTTGATGGAGCTTGGTGAGGACTGAACGAACGTACCTGACATGATCTTGTTTCGAGGCTGAGGATACTAGGATGTCGTCTATGTACACTAAGGCGCACACATTAATTAACTCCCTTAAGACGTCATTCATGAAATATTGGAATGCCGCAGGAGCTTTGCATAACCCGAAGGGCATGACTTGATATTCAAACAAGCCTTACTTAGTACGGAAGGCTGTTTTCCATTCATCTCCTTTTCTGACTCGGACCAGGTGGTACGCTCCTCGAAGGCCCAATTTGGTATAAATCTGGGCATCTTTAACTTGGTCTAGCATCTCAGGGATAAGTGGCAAGGGGTAGCGGTTCTTCATGGTGATCTGGTTCAATGCGCGGTAGTCAATAAAGGTTCTCAAGTCTCCTTCCTTTTTAGGTACAAAGAACAAAGGACTGGTTGCGGGGGACTTCGAAGGACGGATAAATCCGTTTGCAAGGTACTGGTCTAAATAGGATTTCAAATGAAGGTTTTCTGGTTCTGTGAGAGCATAGATCCTGCCGCAAGGGATTTGTGCACCAGGAACAAGGTCGATCTGACAGTAATAGGGCCTGTGCGGAGGCAATGTATTGGCTTGGTCCTTTTGGAAAATATCCTGGAAATCATGGTATTCACTTGGCAAGGTATTAGTTGCTCCCAGGGTTGATACTGTCGCTCCGGGAGTCATGGGGATACAGACATCGGGTTTCTCCTCTTGGTAATAGCAGGCAGGGGAGCAGTCACCGGGGAAGGTTAATTTTCGTGCCCGCCAATCTATCAAAGGGTTGTGAGCAACCAACCATGGCATCCCTAGTATTAGCCTGAACTGAGGTGCCTTGATGAGATTGAATGAAATAGACTCCCGATGTCCGTCCTGACACAGCAAGGTTACCCTGGCTGTGCGCTGGGTTAATTGGCCGGTAGCGATTTCTGTCCCATCCACGGTGGTTACCTTGGCCATAGATGGCTTAGAATACAAAGGAAGCCCCATCTCTGCTGCCAGTTCTTGATCAATATAATTTCCAACTGCTCAGCTAACGATGTATGCTTGAAACGGCATGTTTTGGCTGTTTTTAAATACTGCAAGATCCTGTGATCGGTGATTACAGTAATGGTATGCCTGGCACCGAGAAGATAATGCCGCCAAGCCTTGAAGGCAGATTTGATGGCTAACAACTCTTTATCGGTAACCGCATAGTTTAATTTGGGGGGCGAGAATTTTCTGGACCAAAATGCTACTGGATGAAGTTGACCGGTTTCCGGATCCTTCTGGGACAGGACAGCCCTCATGGCTAAACTGGATGCATCGGTTTCAACTATGTATGGGAGCTCGGGCGTGGATGCTTTAAGACAGGTGCCAACGTGAATTTCAATTTCAGTTCTTGGAAGGCTTTTTCAGCCTCTTCGGTCCACAAGAAGCATTTGTTTTTTTGCAAAAGTGCTGTGATGGGGTGTACAACATATGAGAAGTCAGGAATAAATCTGCGGTAGAAATTAGCAATCCAAGCATGCTTTGCACCCCTTTAACTGAACTGGGTGATGGCCACTTGAGAATTGCGTCCACCTTTCGAGAGTCCATTCGGACTCCTTTTGGAGTCAGGATAAATCCAAGGAATTCAACTTCTGTAGCATGAAAAACATATTTTTCCAATTTTGCATATAACTTGTGCTGGCGTAGTTTCTCAAGGACTGCACGAATGTGCTTAACATGGTCTGATTCTGAGGAGGAGTACACTAGAATATCGTCTATGGATACGACAACACAGACGTCAATGAGTTCACGAAGGACATCGTTCATAAAATACTGGAAGGCTGCTGGTGCATTGTGTAAAGACCGTCTGTACTTCCGCTCTCTAAATGGTAGAGGAGAGGCACAGCGGACCCCAGCCAAGAGTCTCTATTTGGTAGCAATGGACGAGCAATCAAGGCCTAGCTTCTCAGGAGGTGATGCGGGCTGGTTCTTAAGTACAGTGTAGTCCCCGAACCCCCACAAAGGTATGTCCACACACTGTATTACTGAAAACAAAGTCTTTATATAATTAATATTCAAAGGTATGTACACAATAACAATAACGCACTTTGTACTTGGAAGTCAATAATGATAAATATATACACGTCTAGAGTGGTATCACTAATGTTATCAAATCTCATTAAAGTGCATCATCTGTACGGTTAAAATGTCACACAGATCAATAACGAGTAAAACAGCAATAGAGATAGGAAGGAACGTAAGATGGTTGAAACAATAGGCAGAATGCTGACCCCTGCCGCTAGGTACAGTTCTGTGTGGAGATCCCCCCACCTGGGCAACCTGTAAATAAAGATATATAGCACAAGCCCAGTCCAAATGTTCAATAGTCTTACTTCCTCCTGTTAAGGTTTTACCCCCCCAATGTACCTGGTGGAGTAGAGTTCTCCGACGATGCACCGACCGATCCTTCTTGAGTGTCTCCCTTTCAGACGGGAGCCACGGATCGTCGAGAGGTGTCGGGGAACTTGGCGTTCGGTGTCAGGGAATCGAAAGCCCTTCTTGAGTGCCCTCCCTTTAAGGCAGGAGTCACGGGTCGTCAAACGTCCGACGGTGAACAGGGTGAACTATGGCAGGGAAGTGGCAGCTGCGTTCCTAGCGGTGCTCGTCGACGACAGAGCGTTGGCATCCTGCAAGGAAGAGGCGTGTGGGGCACCTCGGTGCCAATAGTTCTGGACCGCAAAGAGATGATGAAGAACTGTGGCCCAGCAAGGGCGTCGAGTCGTAGGCGTCTCTGCGATCTTTAGGTGGCGGGAAACCCACCGGTGGATGCTCCTCGGCGCGTCGACGGTCGGGCCTTCTCCAGCGGGAGACAAGCGGGTGACGATGCAGACGAGAGCGTCTAATGATCAATGGAAGTTCTTAGCCAAACGGGAGCACGGCGGCTCCGATCGGCGACGGCGGTCGTCGACAGTGGCGGACAACAGTCCGAGTGCTTCTCCTTGGAGTTCCGCAGCAGTCCCCATATCGGGTCGGCAGCCTGTCGTAGGTCTGTCTACCAGGGAGTGTTAGCAAAGATCAGCTGTGCACGATGGTCCCTCGTAGCTCGGGAAGAGGGCGCCTTACCAGGTCCTCTCTGGGTCAGTCCTTGGAGGCACAACAGCTTTCAGATTGTGAAGGAGAGCAACAGCAATTCTTCTCGTCCAGCAGGGCTTCAAGGTCAAGCGTCAGTTAATCCAGTTACTCGTCGTAGTGACTTCAGCTTCTGAACACGATTCCTAGCAGTGAGAGGTCCCCAGATATACTGTTGATCTCCCATTCATTCCGCTGGGTCACACTCAAGCATCCAATCATGACTACGGGCATTCATGCAGGCAGGCAGCCAATCAGGCACATGAGGTATTCAGGCCATTCACTTCTCTCCAGACACTCACAACAAGTTATGTGTATTGGGACAGGTACCGAGCCATTCAACACTCCAAGCTGCATTCATACTGGTTTCGGGCAGGGTTGTCTCAGTCATTGTGCCAACCACCAGATACTAGACACCTACAACACAGAATGCATATTCGTCACATATTCTATTCACCCAGGTCCCACCCACAGGAGGTACCCACAACATACATCACCGGGAAGGCTCCAGCTAGTCTGACTGGGCCTTCACAACAACACCATATCTGGCACTTCCATCCAACAGCCAGTCAGGGGGAAGGGACAGAGTCAGGGCTTCCCAGGACTTTGAGAAAACAAGGTAATGGGTAACAGACAGCAAGAGGCCACTGGGGCCATCTTGTTTTCCATCAGGAATCAACTGATCCCAATGGCAGGGCCGGGGTATCCCAAAATGGAGGATACTCCACGCACCTGTCAAAATTCAGCATGGAGCTGCCACCAGCCCATACCCTGCTCTGTGGGCCACCCACAGGTGCCCAAAAACATACACTAGGGGCACAGGGTTGTACCCCCACCCATGGGTGCCCTAAGGGTATCCCACTGGTCCGTTCACCAAACCAAAAGAAAGAGAGCTGCACCGCCAGGAGTCCCACATGAACTCCTGCGCAGAAAACATGACAGAACACATGATAAAAAGCACTATTTTTTATTTTTTTATTTATTTATTCTTGTTTTTAATCATTTAGGATTTTTACAAGATTGTTTATACAAAAGCATTTTTACACATTGATTCAGGGTGCACTATTTTACACAGAATTAGATAAAAAAGATAAAAAGCAGTAAAGGACAAGGATACGGAGGCCCTGTCCCTCCGATGCAATTCCAGCATCACAGTCGCCCCCCCCAGACTGAGGTGGAGGGTGCCTAATCTCCCATGGGATGGGCACCCTCATCCAGACGGTCAACATACCTTCTGGAAAGTCCATCTGCATTATCGTGACTCTTCCCTGGTCTGTGCTCTATGGTGAAGTCTAGCCCTTGCAGGCTAATGGACCACCTGAGCAGTTTCGGGTTCTCACCCTTCATCTGCATAAGCCACTTTAGGGGCTTATGTTCTGTTTGGACCTTGAAGGGAGACCCCGTAAGGTAGGGCCTAAAACGCCTAAGGCTCCAAACTATACTAAAACATTCCTTTTCAACAGTAGCCCACCTAAGTTCTCTACACTTGAGTTGTCTACTGAGGAATATGATAGGATGTTCTCTCCCTTTGTCATCTCACTGGGACAAGACAGCTCCGATTCCGGAGTCTCAGGCATCCGTCTGGACGATAAAGGGTCAGCTGTAGTCAGGCGCACACAACACAGGTGCCCGACACAGACTTTCTTTCAAGCCTTTAAAGGCCCTCTGACAGTCTTCAGTCCAATTGACCTTCCTAGGCTTCTTGGGTGAAGTCAGAGCTGTCAGTGGTGCAGCTATGGTTCCATAGTCCGCCATGAAATTGCGATAGTACCCAGTGAGACCCAAAAAGGCTCTCACCTGAGTTTGAGTAGTGGGAGTCTCCCAGTCCTGTACATCCTGTACTTTACGGGGGAGAGGTTGGATTTGACCCCCTCCTACCTCATGACGAAGATATGTGACTTCCCCCTGAGCTATCTGGCACTTGGTGGCCTTGATAGTGAGGTTAGCCCTCTTTAAGGCCTGCAACACTCTACCCAGATGTGTCAAGTGCTCTTCCCAAGTGGAACTGTAGACGGCAATGTCGCCTAAATAAGCCACACAAAAGGCTTCCAGCCCACGGAGAGCATGATTGACCAATCTCTGGAAGGTGGCAGGGGCATTCTTTAACCCAAAAGGCATGACCCTAAACTGGTAGAGTCCCTCTGGGGTGGAGAACGCCGTCTTTTCCTTGGCATGGTCCTTCAGAGCTATTTGCCAATGGCCTGAGGTGAGGTCAAAGGTGCTCACAAATTTAGCAGCACCTATGGTGTCCACCAGCTCATCAGCCCGGGGCAGTGGGTGCGCGTCAGTTTTGGTGACGGCATTGAATCCTCTGTAGTCCACACAGAACCTCCAATCCTTGGTACCGGCCTGGGAACTTGCCTTGGGGACAAGGACCACTGGACTGGACCAGGGACTGGTTGAGGGTTCAATAACACCCAGATCCAACATCTTGGCGACCTCAGCCTGGATGTGGCTCTTAACCGTATCTGACATTCGGTAGCTCCTGCTCTTGACAGGCACGCTGTCACCAATGTCAATCTCGTGCTTACACCACGGTGTAAGGCCTGGCGTCAGCGAAAACAGAGAGGCATACTGCTGGAGCAAAGTCCTGCAGGCCCTCTGCTCGGTTGTCAAATCGGGAGGGAGCTGTACTCCCTCCACTGAGCCATCCTGAGGGTTGCTATGCAGCAAATCAGGAAGGGGCTCACTCTCATCCTCCCCTTGCTCTGAAGCCAGCAAGAGACATGAGACTTCTGCTCGCCTGTGGAACGGCTTGAGCCTATTAACATGGAATACCTGAGGGGCTACCCCTGGGATTCCCATGCCAACCAGATAATTGACCTCGCCCATCTTGGAGACTATCCGGAAGGGTCCAGACCATTTATCTGCCAATGCCCGAGGCTTGGTAGGCTCCATCACGAGGAGCTCCTGTCCCGGAGTCCAATCCACTTGCGATGCTTTAAGGTTGTGCCAGTATTTGTTCAATTCCTGGCTGGCCTTGAGATTCGCCGATGCTTGTCCCATCATCTGTGTCATCCTCTGTCTGAGGCATAACACATAGTCCCCCACTTGCTTGGCGGGACCGGGAGGGGTGGCTTCCAAACCTTTTCTGATCAAGGCGAGGGGCCCCCTCACGGGATGTCCAAAGAGCAACTCAAAGGGGCTGAAACCAACACCCTCTTGAGGTACCTCTCGGTAAGCAAACAGCAGGCATGGCAGGAGGAGATCCCATTTCCTCCTTAGGGGCTCTTCCAAAGCACCTAGCATGCCCTTGAGAGTTTTATTAAATCTCTCAACCAGACCATTAGTCTGGGGGTGGTAAGAAGTGGAGAACTTGTAGGTTACCCCGCATTCTTTCCACATGGTTTTCATGTAACTAGACATGAAGTTGGATCCTCGGTCAGAGACAACCTCCTTGGGGAATCCAACGTGGGTGAAAATGCCCAGGAGGGCCCGGGCAACCACCTTGGCAGTAACAGTCCGAAGGGGTATAGCCTCAGGGTACCTGGTGGCATGATCTACCAAAACCAGGATGAACCGATGTCCACCTGACGTGGGAGGGTCAAGGGGACCGACAATGTCGATGCCCACCCTCTCAAATGGTGTGCCAACCACTGGCAATGGCTGCAGTGGGGCAATGACACTGCCTCCAGTCTTGCCAGACAACTGACAAGTTGGGCAGGTCCTGCAGTGGGACTCTACTTCTACTCCCATCCGGGGCCAGTAGAAATGGGCAGAGAGCCTCTGCTTAGTCTTCTTGGTACCAAGATGACCAGCCAAGGGCACCTCATGCGCCAACTGCAGTAGGAAGGGCCTGTAAACCTGGGGTACCACCAACCTCTTGAGGGCACCAGGTTCAGGCTTAGTGGGCTCTGTTATGAAGCGGCTTCATAGACTTCTTAGGTTACATGTAAGATCTTTATTTTAAGTTACATGAGATCTTAAGCATAGAAAAACCACCAGGTCCCATCACGCAGGTTCAACTGACAGCATTGGAATCCTGGAGCGAAGCTCATAGGCAAACATTCCACAAGCTCTCACAGAGTTCCAAGCCATCTCATAATTATGCATTAAGTAACATCATAACACATCTCCCTTTCTAATGACAATGCAAACACAAGATGTCCAACGGAGTCATCATCATAACACATCTCCCTTTCTGATGACAATGCCAACACAGGATGTTCCTAAACATCTTCATGTTCCTAAACAACCAGATCAACGATGGAGAAAAACCCTCTGCCTAATTTGAAGACTCTGGCCATTTGTCCCCAAAATCCATCTTCTTCCTCACTGGTTGGCCTCGCACCCAAACGATGGCAATTTAAGAATAGTCATAACACTAAACACAGTGCTCGCATAAAGCAAACAAGATAGATCCAAAATCTAAGAGAAACAATATAAAAACATAATTTAACTCATCACCGGGAACACTTCTAACACTTCCACTATTAGACAACTATAGGGCGTCCCCTGTCAGTCACCTTCACCTACGAATGAAATAGAGCAGATGCTCTTCTGTCCCTTACAGATGAGTACTCTGAAACAATTTTTCCTGTAGTGAAGCACACAATTAAACGCTAACAGAGGCGCTACCTCTCAGTACAAACAATTGTCACTGTAATGCATCACACTCCTAAATGCTAACAGAGGCGCTACCTCTCAGTACATTAGCCACTGTAGTTCACCATACTCACTTAATGCTATCAGAGGCGTTACCTCCCTACACTTGGGTGCCTACACACAATAGGGTGCTATCCCCACACACTATGGGACGCTATCCCTACTCATAATGGGACGCTATCCCTATTCACAATGGGACGCTATCGCCATTCCCAATGGGACGCTATCCCCACACACTATGGGACGCTATCCCTACTCATAATGGGACGCTATCCCTACTCATAATGGGACGCTATCCCTATTCACAATGGGACGCTATCCCTATTAACAATGGGACGCTATCCCTTCTACAACGGGACGCTATCCCTACTACAATGTGCGCCATCCCAGTTTCAATGGGACGCTATCCCTTCTTCACTGGGACGCTACCCCTTCTCGCAACAGGGCGGTATAACAATACCCTACCTGTCCCCACCTTTCTGCAAAGGCGGCTCACTCCTTCTACATGCAAAAAAAAACATTTGCACTTACATATTCTCATAACTGCACCTTTGCATAAAGATATGTATATTGCTTTTAAGTCCATGTTGCAAAGCAACGTAATTCTAAAGGTCCATGCTGGTTTCCAGCTGCAAACCTAAAATGCCTCAAAATCATTAAAGGATAGTTCCGGGACTTTTTTTTTATTGTCCCTACGGGTCGGCCATGTGTTTGTAAGCATAAATCGGTAGATCGTAGGAAACTTTCCTATGGACCTTACCCGACTTTTCGCCCATTATCGCACTCGAAATCAGCCTCCATTTTGTGATAATCCTATCATTCCGCCGCATCGACCTGGCTCACCTGCCTTTGCGGCACTAAATCAAATCCCCCGCCCCTGAAACAGACTTTATCAAAACATTCATATTCCCCGCCTCTATCCGTGACGTGACTGAGCTGCGTAGGCAAACGCGCCCAGGCGTCTTCTACGCGACTCCACACAGACCCCGGAAATCAACACAGATCAGCTCACAATACAGCGCACCACAATTCGGAATATGAAACTGTACTTTGAAATCAAACCGCAAGATTGTAAATGTGGTAAAGTACATTTATTTGACATCAAATGTTTAGAGAATATTCAGCGATTTGCATTTTTATTTGCTCATGTTCCAAAAAGTTCGTATTGAGGAACGCGATGGTCCTTTGCTGTACACAGGGTCTTAGAGCATCTCACAATACAGCACCACAATTCGGAATGTGAAACCGTGGTTTAAAAGCAAACGGCAAGATTGTACATTTGGCAAAGTACGTTTATTGGACATCAAATGTTTAGAGAATATTCAGCGATTTGCATTTTTCTTTGCTCTCGATCCAAATTAGTTCGTCTTGAGGGAAGCGATGTTCGTGTGCAGTACACAGGGTGTTGGTTTACGATAAAAATAAGCTCTTCTGTCGCACTGATAATCGCATGGCTGTTCCAACAACGAGGCACTAGGCCACCACAACGGTAGGTATGTTGCATCTAACCGTTAGTACCGCGTAAGGGCATACTTGTACTTGGCGATCGTCCCATAAAATGGTCAGGGTGGTAACGTTGTTCACGCGGAGAAGCAACTGGCGGCTGTAGAAGCCGTCCGCCGGTGTCTGGTACTCGTGACACAGACAGTAGTGAATGATGTACCTAAAAACATAAAAAAAGAAATTAGTCTCACCATCAGATCCTTATTAAAATTATTCATTTCATAGCGAGGACAGCGCTACTGGGTGTACACAAGTGTTTAAAGGCGTGGCGAGGCATGGAAGGGGGGGGAGTGGAGTACAAGGTAAGTAGCATAAAATAATAAATAAATAGGGCCAGCTGGTGGCAAGTGCAAGGTAAGTGCAGAACAAGTGCTGGGAAGGGGGGGCTGTAGGATACTGAGACAGTCCCCCAGTGCAGGGGTTGACAGGGAGGCAGTGCAGGTGGAGAGTGGAAGGGCCCAGGACCGAGGTCGCAGACAGTGGACCAGTTGTAGCAGGGGAGAGGGAGAGAGAAAGCAGAAGCAAAGAGGAAGGTTTTGAGGTGCTTCAGTAAAAGCAGATGTTTCTCCTCCAGATAGTGCGCGGTAGAAAACACTATGCCACATAGAACGAACAAGTACAACTGAACCCGTCTTTAAAGCCACTGTATAGTAATGAAATTGCGGTATAAACTCATCAAAAGTTACTTACATTATATTTGCATTTTCCATTGTGTCTCTGTGTAGGGCAGACCCGAAACACCACTCCTTCTTTGCCGACGTTACTTCTTCTAATGAACGTGGCTCATCGTTTCGTTTCTGAAATTTTATTCATTATCTTTTCTTAGTCTTTCAGGATGGTCCCGGCCTGTCAAGGTCAAATCACAATAGAACCTTATATTGGGTCGTGGGCCGTTCCGCCACCCGAGCAAAACATCAAAGCAGCTGACCTTCACTTTGAGCGAGCACACATTTCTAGTTAGCTCCAGTTAGTGTAAGGGCATCTTGTCTGCGTGCCTTTTTTTTTATTGTCCCTATGGGTCGGCCATGTGTTTGTAATACGGAAACATTCTATAATTTTTGTAAAAATGATTTATATTACTGTTTGGTTTAATTGCAATGGGCCTGCAACATGAGGAGACTCGAGAGAACAGACAATCGAATTACAATCATTTAAACCGTGATGTGTATTTCTCAATGAGCTCTGCTTTAGGTGGACATGGAACAGAGGCAATGTTGGGTGGCAATGCAGTTGTCCCCTGCATAGGTTCGTTCACCACTCCATGTATGTGCCTATCGAGGACATCTACGATAAGTCTCTCAATAAACTCATATTGCATATCCTCAAACACTGGTTTGATCACCCATTGTTTACTTCTTTTAGTGAAGGCCTTATTGTAGCGAAGCGTCCCTAAAGTTCCGGTCGTCCTACTTTGTTGACGGCCAACATTATGGTTATGTGCCAAGACCGCTAGAAGAGTCCGATTTATCATGCCTTCCATGCCAAAATGCAATCTTTTGGGCCTGTACTTTAGGCACATATTGTGGAACACCTCCAAATCTCCTGTGTGGCAGAATTCCGTGAGTCCCCTCAAATCTCTTGTTATAGTTTTATCAAATACAATCTTTTCAATGGCCTTGTGAGTGGGTGATGAAGGAATCAACCACTTCTTCTTCCGTGCCTCCTCTGTGGACAAATGGCCATGTTCACATTTGTGGAAATGCTCATTTGTCGACCATCGATGTACGTTGCTACAGTGCAACATTACTGACCGCCATTTTTCCAGTAGAATTTCCAACGACCCTTCACATGTTTTTGAGCTCCACCAAAGATGGTTGCTGATTGACTTGGACCACTGTGAAATACCTTGCATATCTTTTTTTTTTCCTGCAGCCGACAATTTTTTATTGATTGATTTTGCAAGATGCCAAACGTCAAATTGGTGATTTATATTTTTGTACTGTTCTCTCATTGTCTTGGCAATTGAAACGTGTCTGTCCGTGGCTATCAGGTCGATCACCATTCCCCGCGATTGTAGTTCTTGCAATGATGCTACAAAGCCAACTTTCTCCATGGCCACTGAGGATGTACTTTGTGACACCTGCACGACCACCGAACTCACAATTTTCTTACTTTCCATGTCCTGAAAGTGGTAGGTGCAGTACTTGGCTGAAAATCCTGGACTGTCGCATTGTCCATCACCGGCTAGCCTGAAGCGTTTGCCCGCGAATGTACTTTCCATTGACATTTTTTCCATTCTCCAAGCTTCGCTGATGGCTGGAAATAGATAATCGGTTTGGTATTTGTAGAACTGACTTTTCGCAATGAAATGGATTCCCACAAACTGAAAGAAATACTGTAACTTTTTAAAACTTGAACCACTAAAAAGTGCGGCCGCTGCACAAAGTAGATTGCCTGCTGGCAGTTGCCCCAGCATGGGTTGTGCAGACCATGCGAACGGATGATATTGTGTACAGGTGGCATGTATTTTAAGGTTAGTGCCTCGAATTGCACGAGTCACATTAATCAATGGCTCCCCACATACTTCCCCACCAACCCAATGCCCACATTTCATCATCATAATAATATCCATCAAACAGCTATCGAATACAATGAATTTGGCCTCTTTCCTTATACTGTCACTCTGCATCCCAGCTGGTTCGGCCTGTAACGTTGAGGACATGTCACTCGCATGAAAGGTACAATCTCTGATATCGTCTTCCGCTATGCTGAGTGATATTGATGGTGTTTCATTGTCGTCCACTTCATTCTCTTCCATTGCAACATCTGTTCCTTGTCCGGAGATGGGAGAAAAAAACAATGTCTTCAACTTTCGCGTGCTCTTATTTTTTGCGGGTGTGGATTCTGTGAATTGATCTACGACTGCATCCAAACTACCAGGAGGACATTCACTATCAATGGCTGGTGGTGGTATAGCTCCGTTGTCAATCACTTCATATTCTTCCCATTGGCACGATGCATCTCCAGTCTCAAGTCCCTGCCAAAAGGTTTGACAACCAACATCTCTCGTTCGCTTCACTGTCTGTGTAGATCTAGTTCTTACACCCACTCGCAACTAGAGGACAGATTAGAAAAGGGATGTTCAGTTTAAACACAACTTACAGTATTGAACTATTGACAGTGAAAGACAACATAATATAGTGAACAGGACACTAACCTTCTTTTGCTTTCTTTTCTTTGAAACTTTCTTTCCTCGAACTTCAACATCTGGACGCTGTTGCTCCGACTCGTGTGTGCATGTCTCCACTTCCTCTCGCGCTGCAACGACTATACTTTCATGATAAGCACATCCATCACTCACTGAGGCTCCATCGACTCGCTGAAACATAGAACTTTCATTAGTATGTATAATAATATTGAAAACACAAAATGTACTTGGGGACCAATACCCATACGTACATCTCAATAGCAAAACACGAATGAACGCATTGTGTAGAACATTCAAACGACAATAGTTCACGCATTGTTGATCTAGTTAGATTGAACTGTCAAGATCCATACCTCGGGCTCCGCATAGACTTCCATTGATGATATTATTGAAGATGAGGCTTCAGCAACTCCCTGAAACACAGTAATTGCATTAGTATGGTTTTGTATTTTGTTTAAAAGAACATAAACTTTCTGCAGGCGTCAATGGCTCATCTAAATAGACCTGCACAAATGATCAGTTGTCTAAAATAAATAATGGATATCTAAATATGATTCGATTTGCTCCATCGTTGGAAGTGTCACCACCCAGAGATCTGCATCAACTACTAGGGGTGATGTTCTTGTTGAAGAAGCTCCGTCAGCTCCCTGAAACATAGTACTTGCGTTAATAAAGAAGGAAGTATAGCGGATGTAATCACGTCATTTGATCTCGCATGATTGATCTGTCAGTATCCATACCTCGAAATGCATAAGAACATCAAGGGACGCTGTAACTGCGGTGCACACTTCTGCAAGCTGTTGCGCCGACCCGTAACTGCATGCTCCCCCTTCCTCTTGGACTAATGCTCCATCGACTCCCTGAAACATAGGACTTTCATTAGTAATGAACACAATATTGAAAAAAGAAGACACATAGGAGGGCGACGACAGAAGGACATACCAATGGCTAAAAACGAAAGAAACATTGTGTGTAACAATCACGCTACAAGAATGCAAGATCTGATGATCTCCATCGATGGAACTGTCCGGAAACGTACCTCGAGCATCTGAGTGACATCTACGGTTGTCGTCAATGTGTTGGACTCCTCAGCATCTCCCTGAAAGACAGTACTTGCATTATTTTGGATAACAATAATTATAACTGAAAACAAAGACTAGAGGACGAGTACTGTGGTGTACCATTAGGTAAAATAATTACACGATCAATTAAAACTATTGATTTACATGCCTAAAACAAGTCAGTGTCAGAATAGCTAAGTAATATTACCCGATAGGCGCTTGAAGTGGCTGATGACTGCAATAACGACACGGATGGAGAATCTTCAGCCTTCATATTGAGTGGATACATAAATGGGGAAATTATTGTTAGCTAATGCTACACACTACCGCAATGCCGAGAGATAAATACGTAAACTTGACTCACCAGTGGAGGGATGTGGACGAATAGAGTGGGAATAGCGGTTGAGAGCAATTTTCGCCTCGCTCGCGGTGTTTTCGTCCTTATTAGCAATGATGTGGAGTACATGTCTGGGCTAAAGTGCCTGCTGCAGATGCGGTATCGATCACCCCTCTTGTCCGCAAAGACTTCTAGGACTCTACTTTCTATCTCAGAGGCTGGATATCCGCAATATCGGACCCATTCTCTTATCTGATCTATTGTCTTAGGGAAAACATGCATTATAGTACCTTCAGATTTGTTATGGGTCTTCGAAGGGCAACCGCCAATGGAACAGGCAGGCATTATGGAAAGTTCTGAAAAGTAAAGATCAACAATTCTCTATGAATACCAATGTGTTAAAACATTAAATGACACATAAAAGGTTCAATGCAAGGTCCGTTTTGGTTCTTGGAACTATACACGTTATTCACATGCGGATAAGTATTTCAATAACTTTCAAAAAATAGAAAAAGTAATTTGACTAAACTCAGAACATGTGACTAGTTCCTTGCATGTACTGTCGTGAACGAAAAGAAAACATGGATGCAATTTGATGACTACTAGCAAATAGATATAAATTAAAAAATTGGACGCAAAATGATTATGGTACATGGACTTACCTTGACGAACAAACAGTTAGATGCAGGGATCAGAGTAGTTTCTTGTCGTAGAACAGGGAGCAGTTCACAGGTTGCAAACTGACGAGTTTGCTCAAAGTGGTCACGGAAGTTCACAGAGACGAAGAGCAGATAACCAGCACCTTCACGGGTTGACTAGCAAAGCGCAAAGAAGTTCTCATTAGAAATATGAAGTGGGTTATAAAGAATTCGAAACAGGGGTGTGTTTGTGAATGAATGACGTGTATATGTCGTGGCATTATGCGGTCTGCAGGGGGCCGTCCAGCGTGAGGGGGGATGCTTGGCAGGAGACACGGGGTCTGTAGGTAGACATGGGAACAACAACCCATGCTCTATAGACCACTTTGAAGTGTACATGGTCTTTGGCACCTCTTGGCCTTTATCGCTCCCTGACAGCTCCACTTGCCAGCACAAGTACCCCGGTGCGAACTGCCTTTGATAGGGCGGGGGGTGGATCGGGGCGGTGGTCGTGCAGACAAGACACAGGAAGACTCGTGAATGGAGACACACTTATGTGGATTGCAGGGGGCCGTCCAGCGTGAGGGGGGATGCTTGGCAGGAGACACGGGGTCTGTAGGTAGACATGGGAACAACAACCCATGCTCTATAGACCACTTTGAAGTGTACATGGTCTTTGGCACCTCTTGGCCTTTATCGCTCCCTGACAGCTCCACTTGCCAGCACAAGTACCCCGGTGCGAACTGCCTTTGATAGGGCGGGGGGTGGATCGGGGCGGTGGTCGTGCAGACAAGACACAGGAAGACTCGTGAATGGAGACACACTTATGTGGATTGCAGGGGGCCGTCCAGCGTGAGGGGGGATGCTTGGCAGGAGACACGGGGTCTGTAGGTAGACATGGGAACAACAACCCATGCTCTATAGACCACTTTGAAGTGTACATGGTCTTTGGCACCTCTTGGCCTTTATCGCTCCCTGACAGCTCCACTTGCCAGCACAAGTACCCCGGTGCGAACTGCCTTTGATAGGGCGGGGGGTGGATCGGGGCGGTGGTCGTGCAGACAAGACACAGGAAGACTCGTGAATGGAGACACACTTATGTGGATTGCAGGGGGCCGTCCAGCGTGAGGGGGGATGCTTGGCAGGAGACACGGGGTCTGTAGGTAGACATGGGAACAACAACCCATGCTCTATAGACCACTTTGAAGTGTACATGGTCTTTGGCACCTCTTGGCCTTTATCGCTCCCTGACAGCTCCACTTGCCAGCACAAGTACCCCGGTGCGAACTGCCTTTGATAGGGCGGGGGGTGGATCGGGGCGGTGGTCGTGCAGACAAGACCAGTTTGCCGCAGGGCCTCACCAAGGAGAGGCCATCTAACTGAATGTAAGAGGATGGCTGCAGGATCTACTACATGGAATGCAGGGGGGTGAGTTTATAAATACCTCACCCTCCCAGGAGAATATACACTAGATTCATTTAAAAAATCAAAACAACCATTGTTAAAATATATGTTGGGCTTTATTTTAGATTTTAATTAAACATAAATAATAAACATTACACATTGTAAAGTTGAGGTTGCAGCACATCGAGGGAAAATCCGCGGTATTGTCCACTGTCACTGGGGAAATGTTGTCTAATGGCAAGTACCGCACAGGCAGGTATTACTCTCCGAACGCGGTGTCCGAGCCTCCCGTGAAGCCACCAAGTGAAGCAACGATAGGCCACCAGCCTGTACCACCTGTGAAAAAAAAAGATGCAAACTGTATTAAACTGACCAAACTTTCTTATCAATGTCGATTCAGGTAACACATGTCATTTTTCTTAGAAAAAAATTATATCTAGAAAATGCACTATATGGAACAAATTTACATGCGTTCGAATGATATGTAAATGTAATTTTATATGTGGGAGACGACCATGAAATAGTGGTGGCATCACTGACATCACAAACAGAGTATACTTACTCGTTACTCGGATTACGCGGACGAACAGTGCCGCGAAGTTCGTGCATAAGCACCATCATCATCCTCAACACAGTCCGTGAGAGGCAGGCTTCCCTGAACTCTGGCAGCTCGGTGATGCATTGCGGACTTTGCTCGCCTTCCTGCAGACTTTGCTCGCTTTCCGAAATGTAGGCCAAGCACCCGGAATTTTCACGGCAGCAGCAGTTCTCCTCCTCAGTTGGCATTAGCTCGCACCGATTGCACGTGCACCAGGTGGAGACGCCGTCCATGCGACATGGTCCAGGCTCTTCATCCGTTGACTGGTCCTCCCAACTGCCGTCCGAATCCCCATCGTTTTCGCGTGCTTGACTTTCCAGTAGTTCTTCCTCGGTGTACTCGGGCTCGTACATATACGGCATTATTGTGGCCATTGTGCGGTAAAGATAGTAAAATAATTTACAGAGATGGTACAGGTGTTCACACGGGCTACAAGCGGCGAAGGTAGCTGACCAGAGCACTGAAACGAGTCACAGAATACTCAAAGTAACACAGAGAGAGGAATGGAATCGAAAATCTGCTGCTGTGTGTTGTGAAACGGTCTGTTTATACTTATTGGGGAAAGAGGCGTCCTGCCATTTCCATGGCAACACGTCAATAGCTGAGGCGCAGCGATTGTTGACACGAGACGTGCTTGAAATGGGCAGTACGCGTCTGCTGATGTCAGGCTCAGGGGCGGGGGATTTGATTTAGTGCCGCAAAGGCAGGTGAGCCAGGTCGATGCGGCGGAATGATAGGATTATCACAAAATGGAGGCTGATTTCGAGTGCGATAATGGGCGAAAAGTCGGGTAAGGTCCATAGGAAAGTTTCCTACGATCTACCGATTTATGCTTACAAACACATGGCCGACCCGTAGGGACAATAAAAAAAAAGTCCCGGAACTATCCTTTAAGTCTAGAGACTCTGTCACCGCACCGATCACTTGCTCCCTTTCAGAAATTGTGCATATTCAGGAAGTCCAGCAAGTTCAAATGAGTCCACTTTTACCCTAAAAGCCTCAAAAGGGGTAAAACTAATACAAGTCCTACCTCAAAATCACTACTTGCACACCTCCATCGATACAAATACCTTTAGTGTAATTCACATGCACACTTTCATCAATAAGCTGTTTATACATTTCATCTCATCGGCGCATACATTTATATCATACGTTACGACTTGTCTTTAAACAGTAAAGGATACGCGCCGAATCTCCTCTGAATTCCCAATTGACAGTTCATTGTCACTACGAACCCCGGACTTCTCCTTCGTGTGAACGCTGCCGGAGAAAACTTCATCTGAGTTTTCCGGCGAAATCTCCGTTCCAACCTTCTATGATATGGTAATAATAAAAGTTCCAAACTCTGCACATGCTGGACGAAATCCGTTACTCAAAAGTCATGCTGACTGGGTTCCATTTTCCCCTTTTACGGAGCCTACAACGTTTTCAGCCACCTTACACCTACTGCATGGAGTCAAACGCTTCTAGCTGAAAGATAGGGCTACGCAACGTTCCATTTCAATGCCCTGTAGATTCCCGTTTTCTTTTATTTTTACTTCCGTGTTCCCGGCACGCATAGGCACGACACTGGGTCCTTTCCTTTAGGGCACATACTTTGCTCTGGAGTTAGCTGCGGTACTACGCACACAGCAACCATCGGCCACGCTGCTCCAGTGACGAGCTCATCTCGGAATGAAAGGACTCATCGTTCTGCATCATCACCAACTCCCCCGAATGGCCTTATGACATCATCAGACGCTCACTAGCCCTGGACCCGGCCAGAGCCCTCCTGCCCCAACGGTCGTCGTTCTCGCACGGCCTTAGCACGGCCCTCGGAATGTCTAAGCATACTAATTGGCCAGAACAACAAAGGTATTGTCTTATAGTACGCCTCACCCATAAACACGGGCACTTCACTCAGACTTCTCAACTAGAAAGGTTCATTTCTTCCATATATGCGGGCACTTGTCATCCCTTCAGAAAACCGTTGGATCCTACTATACCATGGATGCCTCACTTAATTCTGGGGTCTTCCCATCTTTCACCCGCAGGATCCCTTTTAGTGGACGATACACTGTCCTTCACCATGCTTCCCTACGCTAAAGGACACAGCACTCCTCAACTTCAGTCTGCCACTTCAGCCTAACATGCCGGCTATTCAAACAGGGGTTTTAATCCTTGGTCAATGGGGCTTCTCAGCTTTCCCCTAAGTTTCACATAATATATTTCCGAAACCCCTTATCTTCGCGCAGGGTGCCCTTAACTTCACCGCTTGCTTCAGCCAGGGGCCTCCCTTGTCTACTTGACATCTGCTAAAATTACTTCAAGCTTTATGCTTCAACCTTGCGGGGCCAGCGCATCCCTCTTGGGGTATGATTGTCTTTTGGGGCGTCACTTCAATTTCACTTCTACCCCCTTATCTTCTCCTTCTAACCCCTTGCGCTCTTGGGCCCCCCTGGGTGATGGGACTTACTTCTGGATGACTGGGGGCAGTGGTCTCTCTGCTTCTTCTGCTGCTCCCCCACCACAGCTCAGTTTTCTTCCTCTCTTGGGTTCTTGGAAATCCTCATCGCCAATGTTATGAAGCGGCTGCATAGACTTCTTAGGTTACATGTAAGATCTTTATTTTAAGTTACATGAGATCTTAAGCATAGAAAGACCACCGGGTCCCATCACCCAGGTTCAACTGACAGCATTGGAATCCTGGAGCGAAGTTCATAGGCAAACATTCCACAAGCTCTCACAGAGTTCCAAGCCATCTCATAATTATGCATTAAGTAACATCGTAACGCATCTCCCTTTCTAATGACAATGCAAACACAAATTGTCCAACGGAGTCATCATCATAACAGGCTCACTAACAAGGAGCTCACATTCCCAATAAATCCAGAAAGTCCTAGGCGCTTCGCCTTGTGCCTGGGACAGGGCCTGTTTCCTCAGACCCTCGAGAGAGGGACACTCTCTCTGTCCTTTACAGAAGTCTGCCCGGGAGGGTCCCCCTTCAGCTAACAAGCACTGAAGATGGGGATGATCCTCCGGGTTGAGAACCTCTCCCACAGGAGAGTCTTCTGGCTCTTCTCCCACAGGAGTTGAGACGGGGTTTACCACTGGACCCAGCCCATCTGGAGCATGGCTCCCAATGGGTGCTGTATGAACAGCAGGAAGAGAAGGGGCTCCCTCCACAGGGGTGGCCTTCTTGCTCTTCCTTTGTCGTGCCTTAGGCCGTGCCTTTGGCTCGGGTACCTGACTCACAGCCAGACCCGGTGTCACCTGTGACCTAGTGACCGCAGCAGCAGTCATGGGAAGACCATCCGCGATCAATCCCAACTCGAATAGATCGTTACCTAACAGAATGTTAGCAGGGACGTTGTCCTGAACCAGGACAGGAAGCTTTGCTGTCTTGTCTCCATTTACGAGTGTGACTCGGCTACAGGCGATAATTTGGGAGGCCCACCAGCTAACCTGGTGGTTCTCAGAGGAGCATCTACATAGTCCTCTGGCTTGAGCAGGGCCTGTCCACCACTGTCATGCTTGCCCCAGTGTCTCTCAAACCAGTAGAAGGCTGGCCATTCAGGAGGACACTTCTCAAAAATCTACGGGTGTTCTGTGGGATAGTCGCCAGTACTTCCGCGTACTGGTCCCAGGCCCTAAGGGACAATAAGGAAATCTCTACGGGAGCACCAAAGGTGATCCAAGTAGAGGAGGGGAGGACAGTGGCCTCCACCTCAGACATGGGGTAAGGGTAGGTCAGGCTGACAGCCTGTACTCCGAGTGCCTTACCTTTACACTTGGAGTCACCCCTTTTGTGATCCAGAGCCCCACAGTCGCAACAAGTGCCGGGAGTGCGGGGTACGGTACTGGAACCACCGGGAGCCTGCTTTTCAGCAGGTGGACCACTACTCTTATTCTCACCCACAGATGACTTATCCCCACTAGATTTTTGGGTCTTAGGAGAGGAGGGTTTAGGTTTATTCGACAGTGACTGCTTTTGGGACTCCTCAGCTTTCTGAGAGGCCCCCTTTTCTTTGTCCTTGTCCTTCCCACTGGAGTCCTTAGGGGACACCCGGTGGGAGACTCACTTGTCAGCCAACCTAGCCAGCTTAAAGGGATCCAAAATGTTCTGGTCAGCAACATACTGACGCAGCTCCGGTGAACAGGCTTCAGAAAAATGCTCAAAAAACAACAGGTGGGACAATTCAACAAACATTTTCACTTTGTAACCGTCAATCCACACCATCATATTCATGTGCGCAGTACTCACCCAGTCGACCCAAGACACATTCTCTCTTTTCTTAAAATCACTGAACCTTTTAAGGTATTGGGTAGGTGTCTTGCCAAACATGGCAATCAAAGCAGATTTCATACACTCATACTGACCCCGTTCTTCCACACTCAGCTTCAGAATACAGTCATATCCAGTTTGAGGCACTCTGCTTAGCAAACACATAGCCCAATCTCTTTTGTCAACATCATGAATTGCACAAGCCATTTCAAACGCTTCAATCCATTGGAGGATATCAGAACCCTCCGAAAACACATCAACCAAATCCTTCATAAATTTAGTGGCTGGGGACCTGAAACTCTCACTTGGTTTCGCTGAAGTCTCCACTCGAGCTTTCTCTGGATTCTCTGACATTCAGTGTCCTTGTCTTTGAGTTCAAGATCCCTATTCTTGAGTTCCACTTGTTGGGCCAGCTCCTCTTTCTTAAGCTCAGCATCTATTTCCAACTTGCGATATTGAAAGGCCAATTTCATCCTCAATAACTCAAGTTCCAAGGAATTGCTGGGGTTCGGAACAGAGGCAGCAGGAATGGCGGCATTCCCAGAAACAGATTCAGTAGAAACCCAAGGGGCAGAGTCCTCATTGGTTGTATTCCCCCCCTCATCAAGAGTTTCACCATCGGTCGGGTAGTCCACAAGGGCAGCTATCAGCTCAGCCCTAGACTTATCCACAAAGTCTAACTCCCTGGCTTCACAAGCACTCTGGAGAGCCTCTAAGCTCATCCGAGTCAATTTACCATTCGCAATAGACTCCATTGCTTGTAACGCAGTTATTTTGTACACACCCAAACCTTAATCGAATAAAGTGCAGATATTTTGTAAGTGGCACGGTTATACACTGAGTCTTAAAACCATAAGCATCCCACCGCTGCCACCAGAGTAAAGACCGGTGGGGGGTGTCTATACTTCTGCTCTCTATATGGTAGAGGAGAGGCACAGCGGACCCCAGCCAAGATTCTCTATTTGGTAGCAATGGACGAGCAATCAAGGCCTAGCTTCTCAGGAGGTGATTTGGGCTGGTTCTTAAGTACAGTGTAGTCCCCGAACCCCCACAAAGGAATGTCCACACACTGTATTACTGAAAACACAGTCTTTATATAATTAATATTCAAAGGTATGTACATGATCACAATAACGAATTCAGGTTCCCCATCTATCTGAATTGGTTCTGGAGGCTTTATTAATCTGGTTCCTGGTTGCACTGGTTTCAAAAGTGACACATGAAAAACGGGATGAATCCGCATGTTGGTTGGCAGCTCGAGCTTGACTGCCACTGGATTAATGATAGCTTTGATCGAATAAGGGCCTAAATACCTTGGATTAAAAGTTCGAGGTCCCTTGAGCGATAAATGTTTTGTAGCCAACCATACTTGATCTCCTATTTGGTATGAAGGCGCCTCCCTCTGATGCTGATCTGCATTTTTCTTGTATTTCTCTTTCGCTTGTTGCAAATGGGCAGTTGCATTCTTGAAGGCTTGAGTTATAGTGGAATGCAAATGGTCCACTGCGGGTGTAAAAGGGGCTTTGTCCAGTTCCAGAGTGCACCGAGTTATTTATGCATATTCGGCCACCCATAACAAATCCTTCCAATTACCCTCCGATTGGTGCAACATACACCGTAGGTATTGTTCAAGGGTCTGGTTTGTTCTCTCCGTCTGAACATCGGTCTGTGGGTGGTGGCTGGTTGAGAGTCTTACGTCGATTTGTGCCAGTTGACAACACTTTTTCCAAAAGTGTGAAATAAACTGGCTTCCCCGGTCGGAGACTAATATGGACGGGAATCCATGCAAACGGATAATATTTTCGAGGAATTCCTTGGCAAGGACAGAAGAGGAAGGTAATCCTCTCAACGGAATAAAATGAGCCATTTTTGAAAATAAATCCACCACAACCAGAATGGTATTGTATCCATTACAAGGGGGCAGGTCCGTGATAAAATCTAGTGATAAGGTGTGCCAAGGCGCTGGTGGAATGTCTAAAGGCTGAAGAAGACCGGCGGGTCTTGTCTTTTGGCCTTTGTTTTGGGCGCAAACTCCACAGGGCATCACAAAAGATTTAATATCTTTTCGCCAGGAAGGCCACCAGAATTGTCGTTTAATTTTTTCCTCAGTTTTGGCAATGCCAAGATGTCCTTCCATCAGGGCATCATGATGACGGGAAATAACCAGTTCTTGTAATTCCTTTTCTGGCAGAAATAAGCGTCCTTGGAAGTAAGGTAGGCCATTGTTGACCGAAAAGTAAGATCCTCTTTGGATCCAATCCTGCAAGGCGGTAGAGTCCAGGAGTTGTTTTACTCGTGCTTGAATGTCTTCGAAGGTTTGTAAGGAGGTTAATCCCAAAATTCTTTGTTCGGGAATGATCGGCACAGGTTCTGAATTAGTGTCTATTTCTCCCATTCCTATTCGAGATAGTGCATCTGCTTTACCATTCTTACAGCCGGGACGGTAAGTGATTACAAAATCGAACTCAGCAAAGAACAAAGCCCATCGGAGCTGACGTGATGATTGAGCCTTGGCAGTCTTTAAGTATTGCAAGTTTCGGTGATCAGTGATCACGGTAATGGTGTGCCTGGCGCCAAGAAGATAATGCTGCCAAGCCTTAAAGGCGGACTTAATGGCTAATAATTCCTTATCGGTTATTGCATAATTTACCTCAGGCGGTGAGAACTTTCTGGACCAGAACGCTACAGGATGCAGTTGGTTGGTTTCAGGGTCTCTCTGAGACAGGACAGTTCTCATGGCTAAACTGGATGCGTCAGTTTCGACTATGTATGGGAGATGGGGACGCGGGTGCTTCAAAATAGGTGCAGACGTGAATTTAGCTTTCAATTCCTGAAAGGCCTGTTCAGCTTCCTTGGTCCATTCGAAACGTTTATTTTTCCGCAAGAGTGCAGTGATAGGTTGTACTACACGTGAAAATTTCAGAATAAATCTGCGATAAAAATTGGCAAAACCAAGCATGCTTTGGACCCCTTTCACCGAACTAGGAGATGGCCATTTGAGGATGGCCTCCACTTTCCGTGAGTCCATTCGGACCCCATTAGCTGTCAGGATGAATCCGAGAAACTCAACCTCGGTGGTATGGAAAACACACTTTTCCAGCTTAGCAAACAGTTTGTGCTGACGCAATTTCTCAAGGACGGCCCGGACATGCTTTCTGTGATCAGATTCCGAAGAGGAGTACAGAAGAATGTCATCGATATATACGACAACACAAACATCGATGAGTTCCCGAAGGACATCGTTCATGAAGAATTGGAAGGCAGCAGGCGCGTTGCACAACCCGAACGGCATCACTTGGTATTCAAATAATCCGTATTTTGTACGGAAGGCGGTTTTCCATTCGTTGTCTTCCTTTACTCGCACCAGATGATAAGCCCCCCGGAGATCTAACTTGGTGTATACGCAAGTGTCCTTCACCTGGTCAAGGAGTTCAGGGATCAGAGGCAGAGGGTAACGGTTTTTAACCGTTATCTGGTTCAATGCGCGGTAGTCGATACAAGTTCTAAGGTCGCCTTCTTTTTTGGGCACGAAGAACAAAGCCGAAGATGCCGGGGACTTTGACGGACGAATAAAACCATTGGCTAGGTATTGATCCAAATATTGTCTCAAATGCAGGTTCTCAAGTTCGGTAAGGGCATAAATCCTGCTACAAGGGGGTTGTGCACCGGGCACCAGATCGATTTGGCAATCGTACGATCTGTGGGGAGGTAACGTGTTGGCCTGTTCCTTTTGGAAGACATCCTGAAAGTCTTGGTATTCCGGAGGTAGTTGCATGGAGGCAGAGGTTACAGATGCTAGACTAATCTTCAGATTTTCTGGGTAGCAGGTTTGTGCACAATCCGGGAAGGTCATTCTCCTAGCTCGCCAATCAATTCGAGGATTATGTGTCTCTAACCAAGGAATTCCAAGAATAACCTGAAATTGTGGAGCCTTAATTACATCAAACACAACTGCCTCCCGATGGCCGTCCGGACCAATAAGAGTCACCTCAGTAGTGGAATGTGTTACCGGTCCAGAGGCAATTTCAGTTCCATCGACTGTGGTGATGACATCTTTGCTGGTTTTAGGACGCAGAGGGAGGTTAATCCTAGAGACCAATTCACGATCCACATAGTTTCCTAAAGCCCCACTATCGATGTATGCCTTTATTGCATGCAACCGCTTAGGCTGTTCCGGATCTACGAGAATCATTGGCACAATGAAATGCGAGGTCTGAGCGTTAGTTTTCAAGCTCGGCAAGCGGACCCCTACACTTGGCGGGCAGAGTCGTTTCCCGAAACAGAGTCTTCATGGTTTTTATCAGCGGCGCCTACCACCTTCTTGGGCGGTTTTGCTGGGCAATCTCGTAGAAAGTGTCCAGAGTTCCCACAATAAAGACATAATTTTAACTGCCGCCTCCTTTCACGTTCCTTTTGAGTTAAAGGTCCTTTAACCCCTCCAATTTGCATAGGCTCAGAGACATCAGCACCCTTGGGGTTAGCGTGGGTCTTGACCAACACCCGGGTCTCAATCTTGGACCGATCTGCTTTTCTGTTTTGAAGTCTGTGATCCAATTGGACCACTAAGTCTATATATTCTGTGCATTCTTGGGGCGGATTTACAACCTGGGCCAAGACGTCTTTTAGTTCTCCGCGTAGACCTCGATAAAATAACGTGATTCTTTTATCCTCTGGCCACCCAGTTTCCACAATTAGTCTATTAAAGGTTGCAATGTAGGATAGGAGGTCCTGATTGCCCTGTCGCAGGGATAGAAGTTCGTCATCCAGAGCCTGCCCCTGAGAGTGTCGAGCAAATAACCTTTCCATGCTTGCTTGAAATCCTTGAAAATCATGGAGAATTGGGTCATCTTGAGTAACCAGTGGAACTGACCAATCGGCAGCACAGCCGCTGAGATATGACAATACAAAGGCTACCTTGGTCTGATCATTAGGGAAGGCCCCAGGTCTGCATAAGAAGTGCAAACGACACTGATTCATGAATACGGCGAATCGTTTGGGGTCCCCAGCAAAGCGTTCGGGTGGGGCCAGCGGCATGTTTCCAGGTAGATTAATCTGCACAGGGTTACTGGAAACCACAGGAGCGGGGTTCCCTCCGGAACCGGGTAGAGGAGTTTGTCCAGCTTGACCTTGCAAAGGCTGTCTGGCCAGGTCATCAGTTCTTTCCTTTGATACAATTAATTCCCTCCTGAGGGAATTAGTCTCTTGACAAGCGGCATGTACTTCGGCCTGTAATTCCCCCAGTAACTGGGCCAACTGATCAGTCTCAGAAGTTTCCATAGCGCCTGGGTGGGAATTTGTAGGAAGGCTTCGCGTTCTGTAACGCTCACCTGACTCCCACGGAGGTGCCGGCCTGGTTTGAGCTGCTGTGACCTCTTCCAAAGTGATGCGCAGGACTCGGAAGACAGACTGGACCGGACCCCCAAATATTGCTTGTCTGGCTCGCAGAAGTATCCTTCTGTAGGTGGAAATAGGGGATTAGCTGTCTGCGGGGTAATGCGTCGGCCTCCCACTTCCCCCTCTCACCCTCCTCAAAACCCTTCTGCGCTTCCCCGTGGCGTCTCACCTTAGGGTCTGGAAGGATGAGCTCTCCATCCTGCTTCTGATGCAGGGGCGCGTTGGTATCCAGTTACTTCACTGGATTTTCGGATTGGTGGTTTCTGATGCGGGGGCACGTTGGTATCCAGTTACCTCACTGGATTTTCGGATTGGTGAGAACCAAACTTGCTTGGCTTCCAGGTAGGTTTTTGATAAGTGGTTCCCCTTGTGTCCATGCATTAATGTTCTAATGCTAGTGTCTTTTTCCCCATAGGGGCCGGGGTACGGAATGCCGGGGAACAGGCACCGACCCAAGATGAGAGGTGAAATCCTTGTGCAAATCAGGTAAGTCTTTAATGAGCGTCTTGGTAATGTCTTTTCATTCGCTCATTAACGCTGATGTCTTTTTCCCCTTAGGGGCCGGGTCCGAAAATGCCTGGATGCGGCGTGGACCCGAAATGAAAAGGGAATGACCCAGCAGGTAAGTCTTAACATGGAGATTTAGCTTCCCTTTTCCCTTCTTTCTCTCACCTTCGTTATTGTCTTTTTCTCCTAGGTGCTGGGGCACGACTGCAGATCCGGATGGTCGCTGCAGAACATGGAAGCGCCCTGTAAGCTGAGTAGAATGAGGCGCTGCAGCGATCAATGCGATGTCCTTTTAAAAATAAATGTCTTCCTTTTCAGGATCGTCGGAGAAATGTCTCTGGGATGCAGATTTAGCAGGTAAGGCCTTTTCCATCTTCTGTTCTCTTGTTCCCTTCCTTTGCAGGTGATTCAGGATGCTGGCAGGCGTGGCAGAAGTCAGGATGCAGGAGCAGACACGGTGAGCGTCCAGCTGCTAGATGCAGAACAACGCGAAGCATGTGTGGCAGTCCAGGCGTGGTTTAAATAGCCTTGGAAGAAGTCCCAGGTAAGTATTCTTCCACGGTCCCCACCCAAGTAAAATAGTTCCATTAATAAAGTATTCCCTGCTAAGCCTTATTTGGCTTGAGGCTTTATGCAGCATGGTCTGCGTCAGGTAAGTGCACCAAACACCTTCTTTTATGAGTCTGGCGCCTTTGGCGCCAGGACTGATGTCCAATATGAGCCTGGCGCCAAAGGCGCCAGGACAAAGTCCAGAGAGCCCCTATTAGGGGCCGCTGGGTTTTTTCCCGAGGGCATGATGCCTGCTTCCGGGGGTGCTCGGCCTGTCCCGGTGCTCTGGGGGCAGGCATCATGACATCACAGTTCTGTGTGGAGATCCCCCACCTGGGCAACCTGTAAATAAAGATATATAGCACAAGCCCAGTCCAAATGTCTTACTTCTTCCTGTCAAGGTTTTACCCCCCCAATGTACCTGGTGGAGTAGAGTTCTCCGACGATGCACCGACCGATCCTTCTTGAGTGCCTCCCTTTCAGGGGGGAGCCACGGATCATCGAGAGGTGTCGGGGAACTTGGCGTTCAGTGTCGGGGAATCGACAGCCCTTCTTGAGTGCCCTCCCTTTAAGGGAGGAGTCACGGGTCGTCGAATGTCCGACGGTGAACAGGGTGAACTATGGAAGGGAAGTGGCAGCTGCATTCCTAGAGGTGCTCGTCGACGACAGAGCGTTGGCGTCCTGCAAGGAAGAGGCGTGCGGGGCACCTCGGTGACAATAGTTCTGGACCGCAAAGAGATGATGAAGAACTGTGGCCCAGCAAGGGCGTCGAGTCGTCGGCGTCTCTGCGGTCTTTAGGAGGCGGTAAACCCACCAGTGGATGCTCCTCGGCGCGTCGACGGTCGGGCCTTCTCCAGCGGGAGACAAGCGGGTGACGATGCAGACGAGAGCGTCCGATGATCAATGGAAGTTCTTAGGCAAACGGGAGCACGCGGCTCCGGTCGGCGACGGCGGTCGTCGACAGTGGCGGACAACAGTCCGAGTGCTTCTCCTTGGAGTTCAGCAGCAGTCCCCGTATCGGGTCGGCAGCCTGTCATAGGTCTGTCTACCAGGGAGCATTGGCAAAGATCAGCTATGCATGATGGTCCCTCGTAGCTCAGGAAGAGGGCGCCTTAACTGGTCCACTCTGGGTCAGTCCTTGGAGGCACAACAGCTTTCAGATTGTGAAGGAGAGCAACAGCAATTCTTCTCGTCCAGCAGGGCTTCAAGGTCACGGAGGCCCTGTCCCACCGATGCATTTCCAGCATCACACATTGCACAACCCGAAGGGCATCACCTGATATTCGAATAATCCGTACTTGGTGAGAAAAGCCGTCTTCCATTCGTCACCCTTCTTTACACGTACCAGATGATATGCCCCTCGGAGATCTTATTTAGTGTAGATGCAAGCATCCTTTACTTGGTCTAGTAATTTGGGGATCAGAGGCAATGGATATCGGTTCTTCACCGTGATCTGGTTTAATGCGCGGTAGTCTATGCACGTTCTGAGGTCACCTTCCTTTTTGGGCACGAAGAATAAAGCTGAAGATGCGGGGGACTTAGATGGACGAATTAAGCCATTAGCAAGGTATTGCTCCAAGTATTGTCGTAAGTGACGGTTTTCGGGTTCCGTAAGGGCTTTGATCCTACTGCATGGAGGTTGTGCACCGGGTATGAGGTCGATTTGACAATCGTATGATCTATGAGGTGGTAAGGTGTTTGCCTGTTCTTTTTGGAAAACATCCTGGAATTCTTGATATTCCTGAGGTAACTGCATGACTGGATTAGCGACTGTGGCCAGGCTTTTGTTCAAGGTTTTTTCCAGGTAACAGGTGTGTGCACACTCCGGGAAGGTTACTCTCTTCTCTCGCCAATCAATACAAGGATTATGTGTTTCCAACCAAGGTATCCCCAGTATTATTTGGAACTGCAGGGCTTTGATTAAGTCAAACACAATAGTCTCTCGGTGCCCATCTTGACCCAACAGTGTCATTTCTGCGGTGGAATGAGTTACAGGCCCAGAGGCAATTTCAGTTCCATCGACTGTGGTGATAACATCTGAAGTGGTCTTTTTGCAGAGAGGTAGATTCATCCTAGAAGCCAATTCGTGGTCCACATAGTTTCCTATGGCCCCGCTATCAATGTATGTCCTAACTGCGTGCATACGTGATGGCTGCCTTGGATCAATAAGGTCCATTGGTATGATTAGGTGCGACGTCTGAGTGTCCTTCTTTAAGCTCGGCAAGCGGACCTCTACCCTTGTCAGGCGTGGTCGTTTCCCGAATCAGCCTCTGTTTGATTTCTATCAGCAACTCTGACTACTTTCTTGGATGGTTTTATAGGGCAATCCCGTAGAAAATGTCGTGAGGCCCCACAGTACAGACACAACTGTATCTGTCGTCTCCTTTCTCTTTCTTTTTGAGTTAAGGGTCCCTTAACCCCCCTGATCTGCATTGGTTCTGATGCATCTGTTCCTTTGGGAGTAACATTGGGTTTAACCAATACCCGATTCTCGAACTTAGCTCGATCAGCTTTTCTATTCTGAAGTTGGTGGTCTAGCTGGACCACTAAGTCTACATATTCTGTGCAACCCTGAGGTGGGTTCACAACTTGGGCCAAAACATCTTTGAGTTCACCCTGAAGTCCACGATGAAATAATGTAATTCGCTTTACCTCTGGCCATCCGGTTTCCACCACCAACCTATTGAAGGTTGCGATATTTTTTTATTTTTTTTTATATATTTGATTGGCTGAAGAATTCAACCTTTCAAAACGAAACTTTGTTACATCATATTTGGAACAATAACAAACAGACTAACAAAAGAAAAACAATAACAGATTCTCTACACAAGTTAAATCAGGTACCTACACTTATACAAAAACATCATTATTGTACAAAAGAGGTTTGTCTTTAAAACCAAGATTATATCAATATACCTAAAATTCATAAAATAGTTAGCAAGACATCTGGCATTTAACAAGTCATACATAGAGGAACTTAAGGCAAGGAATCATGTGGGCCTCATTACGACTCAGGCGGCAAGGGTTTTACGGCGGTGTAAACAGCGCCGACCCTTACCGCCTGAGTACGAGGTCCCTTAGCGCCATGGCAGACTTAACACCTGCTTTTAGCAGGTGTTAAAATCCATGGCGCTAAGGGACCATGGAGTTAATTACGCCACCGTAATTTACGGTGGCGTAATTAACGCCTTCCCCACTCCCATTATGCCCTATGGGGCAAAAATGGGAATGGGGAAGGGTAAATGGGGATTGGGGACTTACCGCCCCGCCAACCTCGGAATGGGGCGGTAAGTCCGCCAACCACCATGGCGTAAACGTAGTTTACGCCATGGTGGTAAAGTCAGGGCCCAGGCGGTAACTTACCGCCTGGGTCGTAATGAGGCCCATAGTCTTATAGGAAAGACTCACGGGGCAGAATTGTTTTTATAAACTGCGTAAGTGCAATGTGAATAGCAGTTCGATTACTCGTGATTAATATAGTCCAGATTTCAAATGAGGGACGATCGCAAAATAATTTTAGTAAATTGCGAAAGTAAAGTTCTCGTAAGCCAGAGAGTGCAGGGCAAACAACTACTAAGTGAGATAGTGTTTCCACTTGTTTGCAATTTTTACAGAAACAGAAAAATTGTTGATTTTTTGGAATTAATCCGCGTCTCGCTAGGATTTGATTAGCCGGAAGTAGATTCAGACGTAATCTTAGCATTTCCCCATATAAATTAGCAGGTGCTAGTTTCCTTGTCGTAGGGATAGAAGTTCGTTATCCAGGGCCTGTCCCTGTGAATGTCTGGCGAATAGTCTTTCCATGCTCAATTGAAAACCCTGAAAATCCCGAAGAAGAGGGTCATCCTGGTTGACTAATGGAATTGACCAATAGCTGCACTGCCACTAAGGTATGACACTACAAAGGCTACTTTGGCTTGGTCGTTTGGAAAAGTTCCTGGTCTACATAAAAAGTGCAAGCGGCATTGGTTCATGAACATGGCAAACCTTTTCGGGTCCCCAGCAAAGCGTTCGGGTGGAGCTAAAGGAATGCTCCCTGGTAGAACCACTTGCACAGGGCTGCTCGATGAAACGGGGGTTGAATTCCCCCCAAGTCCAGGTAGTGGTGTTTGCCGTTTTGCAGCAGTTGTCTGGCAAGATCATCAGTGTGCTCCTGTCATGATGCCTGCCCCGGGAAGCCACACCAGGCCCAGCAACCCCGGAAGCAGGCATCATGCCATTTGGAGCATGCCCAAAAACCCCAGTTAGGGGCTGTTTGGGTGCAGTCTGGCGCCTATGGCGCCAGGCTCATAAGGATAATGTCAGTCCTGGCGCCATGGTCGCCAGGCTAATTTCAGAAAACTTACCTAATGCAGACCATGCTGCATACTCACCTGGTGCAGACCATGCTGCACGAAGCCACAAGCCAAATGGGACTTAGGAGGGACTATTTACTTAAGGGACTACTTTTTTCTCGGGTGGGGGTTGTGGAAGAATACTTACCTGGGACTTCTTCCTAGGCTATTTAAACCACGCCCGGACAGCCACACGTGCTTTGCGTTATTCTGCATTCAGCAGCGTAACGCTCACCGTGCCTCCAGCATCTTCCAGTCTTCAGCCACGCCTGCTTCAGTCCCGGACCACCTAGAAACTAAAAGAAATAAGGAGAAGAGGTTCAAACTTGAAACCTTACCTGAATTCTTGATCCATCGCACCGTCGATCTTGAAGAAGGAGTCATCGCACGCGCATCGTCACGCACCTCGCAGCGCCACACTGTACTCACCATCCAGTGCAGCTTTTCCTCACTCCATCGCAGACTCTGCATTTCCAAACCGCTCTCCAATATCTAAGGGGACAAGAAAAGCTAGGTGAGCATGGGAATGCAAAAGGGCAATACAAGCTACCCCTCAAAGACTTGCCGGATTACCACGGGGGGTACTCACCTCATCTCGGGTCGGCGCAGTTAACTCTGCATCATCGCCGTACCCCGGCCCCTAAGGGGAAAACCACTATAGACTTACCTGACTCTCACCAACTGCCCTTTGGACTCTTCGTGGTGGTTAAGTTGGCAACCTACAAGGAATCGGAAAGAGTGAAGATCAGACATTTGAACTCTTACAAACTATTGGATCCTAGAGTCAATACTGGAACTCACCAATTCCTCCACGCTAGTGAAGTAACTGGTCATCTAGGTGCCCCTGCGCTCGATGCAGGATGGAGAGCCCACCTTTCTAAACCATCAGGTGAGAACAAGAGGGAACATCGGGAGTGGTCAGTGGGCAGACAACGGGAGTGGAAGGTGGGTTAACGCTCAAATTACGGGAGGTTAATTCCCTTTCTCCTTTGCAGAAAGATATTCATCCCAGCCGACAAACGAAGTAAGTGGGGGTGTCCAGTCAGTCATCTCGGCTCTACGTGGCACCAGGCCGGTCCAGATCGACGAACCCGTGGGAACCAGGTGAGCGTAACAGCTCCTTTGACACAATCAGTTCTCTCCTGAGGGCATTAGTTTCTTGGCGAGCGGAGTGCACTTCTGCCCTAAATTCTCCTAACAATTGGGCTAGTTGGTCGGTTTCTGAGGTCTCCATTACGCCCGGGTGGGGATTTGTAGATAGGCTTCATGTTCTGTTACGCTCACCTGGTTCCCACAGGGGCGTCGATCGGACCCGGACAGCTGCGGTCTCCACCAACATGATGCGTAGTGAAGAGATGACAGTCTGGACTGGCCCGCCTAATCTTGTCTGCTGGACTCGTAGAAGTATTCTCCTTATGTTTTTAAATGATGAGCTCTCCATCCTGCATGGCATGCAGGGGCGCATAGATACCAGTTACTTCACTGGTTTGAAGGTACAGGAGGCGTTCCGGAGGAATATTGACTCCAGTGTCTACAAAGTTCAAAGAGTTCAATATGTCCGATGTTCACTCTTGTTCCATTCCCTCGTTAGGTTGCAGCTTGGTCCAAAAGAATATTGCCTGGAGGCAGCTGATGGCGTTCAGATAAGAGTCTGTATTACCAAACACTGTCCGGTAAAAGTTGCATGAGTTTAACTTGCTGCTTTCTCTCCCTTTATAGGTGCGGCATAGAAAGATGGAGCGAATTAAAGGATAATACCTCCGGTGGTAAAGAAGGTAAGCCTATGGTGGCAAAGAGATTGTCTTTGTCGGTTTTCTCAGCTCACCTTGTTATTCCTTTTGTTCTCCCCCCAGGTGCTGGGTTTCGACGAAGAAAATGATGCAGGCAGCGCCCAGTTGAAAGATGCGGTAGACTGGTGAGTATAACGTGGTGCTGCTGCTGGCAAAGCGACGCGTGCTGACATAATGTCCTTTCCAGGCTCGGAGATGTGCTAGGTCCAGAATCAGGTAAAGAATCAAATAATGTCCGTGATCTAACCTCTTCTCCTTTCTTTTCCTTTTGTCTAGGAACTCTGGATTCGAGGCGGGCGTGGAAGAAGACTGGATGCTGACTTGCAGACACGGTGAGCGTTACGCTGCTGGATGCAGAATAACACGAAGCATGAGCTGCTGTTCGGGCGTGGTTTAAATAGCCTGCAAAGTAGTCCCAGGTAAGAAGATGCCCAGAACCACAGCCGAGTAAAAAATAGTCCCTGTAATAAAATAGCCCATCCAGGCCTCACGTTGGCTTGGACTCATTTGCAGCATGGTCTGCATAAGGTAAGTAAAGTCTATGAGCCTGGCGCCTATGGTGCCAGGACTGATTTCTATGATGAGCCAGGAGTATCTGGATGCCTGCTCCCGGGGCTGATGGACTCGATCCGGATGCCCGGGGGTAGGCATCATGACATTTTGTCCCGCTCCAGTTTTGTTAATGGAGGCCATATCCCTCCAATATTCATGGGTTCTACAGCATTTTCAGGCACATGGGGTGTGTTTTCCCTTGGGCGAACATACACGGTCCGAGGGTCCGTCTTAGACCGGTCTGACTTTCGGTCCTGCAACCGGTGGTCTAGCTGCACGACCAGATTTATGAATTCTGCACAGTCTCTGGGTGGATCAACCACCTGGGCTCAGACTTCCTTTAATTCGCCTTGTAAGCCTCGATGGAATAACGTGGTTCTTTGGTTTCTGGCCACCTAGCTTCGGCAACCAGTCTGTTGAAGGTAGCAATGTACGTTAACAAGTCCTGATTCCCCTGTCGGAGGGACAAGAGTTCATAGTCTACTGCTTGTTGTTGGGTATGGCGAGCAAAATGTTTTCCATTTCCCTCTGGAACCCCACAAAGTCATGTAATAGAGGATCATCATGGGTTACCAACGGCACTGACCAATCTGCTGCACTACCACTCAGGTATGATAAGACAAAAGCTACCCGAGCTTGATCGTTTGGAAATGCTCCAGGCCTACAAAGAAAATGAAGGTGGCACTGATTGATGAATTTCGCATACTTCCGTGGGTCACCTGAGAACCTTAGTGGTGGTGCCAGGTAACGTGATCTGTACCGGAGTGGGTGGTATGGCGGGGTTTTGCATTGTTGGATTGCTTCCCGGTAGAGGCGCCTGCCCTGCCTGCGATTGCAAGTATTGCCTGCTAATCTCTTCAGTGCGTTCTTTGGTCACTATTAGGTCTCTCCCGAGGGCATTAGTCTCTTGTTGGGCAGAATGAACCTCAGCACGAAGCTCTCCTAGTAATTGGGCCAATTGGTCCATTTCTGAAGTCTCCATGGTGCCCAGGTGGATTTGTTATGGTAGTCTTCGCATTCTGTTACGCTCACCTGGTATCCACAGGTTTACCACCCAGCCGGGTTACTCGCTGGTATGCTTCTCAGCTTTGCCCTGGTGTGGTCTGCGGGGAAGGTTCTGCCTGAAAAAACAGGAGGACTGTGTTCAAGACTGACCGACTGGGGGAAGTATCCTCCCTCCACCCCCATATGATTTCAGTCCCTCTGGTGCCCTCTCCTCACCTTGTGGTAGAATTAGGCGTGCTCTCCGTCCTGCCTTCTTTGCAGGGGCGCGTTATCTTTCATGGGCGAGTGCGGTCCAGTTACTTCACTTACGCCCGCCCGTTTGATATTGTTCAGGTAGGTCTTATTGCTGTTCTTTAGTTTTGTTGCTATCCTGCATGCCTTCCTTTGTTTAAAATGTCTCTTTTTTCTCCCTTAGGTATGCGGAGCTTCAGCGCGGTGAACTGGCTTGGTTGAGCCCCGCTGGTAAATGATGGCGCATTATGAGCGATATGATGCGGTAAGTAAGCGCTATGCGCAGCACTGCGAAGTCTTGCCTTTGCTAACCTGTGTTTTCCTTCCTTGTAGGTCGCAGTGTTCTTCGGCGTGAGTGGAATGTCGGAGTGGTGCCAGCCGAGAGGCGACCAGCCAGGTAAGCCTTTTGAGCAGTTCGTAATTTGTAAATGTCTCTACTGCTTTCTTTAATGTTGCCTCTATCTTCCTCTTTCAGGTCGTTCTGTCCGGGAGGCATGCAGATTCGAGGAAGCTTTTCTCAGTAGCTGCGTGTGTTTACAGATGAAGACTGCAGTTAAGATGCTGCTGCTAATGATGTTCCTTTTGTCTCCTTGCAGGTTCTGCTTCTCCGAGGTTCGAGGGAATAGCTGGACACGGTTAGCGTCACGTTACAAGCTGCAAAGTAACACGAAGCATGTTGTCTTGCTCGGGTGTGGTTTAAATAGCCCCAACAAAATAGTCCAGGTAAAGTAGTCCCTAGGCTACCACACCCAAAACACTATGCCGCATAGCTTGGTTTTTAGGAACCAAGCTATGTGGATGCCTCCATGTTGGCTGACAATACAATAAAGTAGTTCCCAAGCACATTGTTTTTCATGGTGTATGAGCCTGGCGCCATAGGGCCAGGACTGGCCCCATGAGGGCTTTTGAAGAGGATGCCAGGCTCTAGAGGCCCCAGTCCTGACTCCACCTGGCCAATGGGTTTGCCAGAGGGGGTTTTGGGCGAGGGTCGTGACAACAATACAATGGTGGGGCGATGTGTCTCTCCCTCTTTATGGTGGAATTGGGTTGGCGCATATCTATGCATATACGTACCTTCCCAGGTTGTTTGGGCTTTTTTGTGACAACCATCGGTAAACCCACAGGGTTGGGCCGGTTACTTGCTCATTGATACCCATCTTTTCGAGTTCATACAGTTCTTTCAAAACAATGTCCATCATGTGAAAAGGGGTTCTTCTGTGGCGGACTGCCCTTGGTTGCACTGTTTGATCGATGTGGAGCTTGATCATTTTCCCTTTGAGGCATCCAATGCCCTGTAGAATGCTTGGGTGTTTTGCTAGTAGACTGGCGATGTCTGTGGAGTTGGTTACATCACAGATGAACTGGATGAGTCCCAGGTACTATGCGGCCTCCCAACTGAGTAGATACTCGATACCAGAGTTGACCACATATATTTTGGGGTTGATGGTTATGTCACCTCTGCTCAATGTTGTTCAGAATCGCCCCACTACTGGAAGCGGTTTCTTGCTGCCATAGTCGAACAGTTGGGTGTCTGTGCGCTTGAGTTTGGGTTGCGGACACAGCTTCTGGTACATGCTTGTGGGCATGGCCCATTTTGTTGGGTTTTACTTTTTAAAAGATGCATCTCGTGCAGCTCTGACCCCTTTTGTAGGGTTTTACTTTAATAAAAATGCATCTTGTGTGCATGCGACCCATTATGTTGGGTTTTATTTTTTAAAAAATGCTTCTCGTGCGCTCATGCCTCTCTCTCCCCTTCCCTTCTTCCACGCCCTGCCTGCTTCCTGTTTCCCCACCATCCTGCCTCCTGTCCCACCCACCACCCCCTGATTGGGCCGCCAGGCCAACAGGAATAAAACAACAAGAGTGCAGTCCCCTTGCAGTAGCCACAAACCACTTGGCCTGCGTGTACCTCTTTGGTGAGTTTGGCCAACTTCATCCACATCCAATCCATTTTGTTGGGTTTAACTTTTTTTAAAGAAGCATCTCGTGTGGATCTGACCCATTTTGTTGCGTTTTACTTTAACAAAAAAGCATCTTGTGCGCATCTGTCCCATTTTGTTGGATTTTACTTTTTTTTTTAATTCCTCTCGTGCCCATTCGACCCATTTTGTTGGGTTTTACTTTTAAAAAATTCATCTCATGCGCCCGTGCCTCTATCCCCTTCCCTTCTTCCCTGGCATGAATGCTTCCTGTTTCCCCCATCCCGCCTCCTGCCTCACCCACTACCCCCTGATTGGGTTGCCAGGCCAACAAAGAGAAAACAATGAGAGTCCAGTCCCCTCGAAGTAGCCACTAGCTGTCATGGCTATTCCAGTGCAGGAGTGCTTTTACTTTATTTCAGTGCAGGAGTGCTTTTATTTTACAAGAACTTTACAGGAGCTGAAAGCCTTTATTCCATAGAACATCCTCATGTGCTGACTCATCGGGTGTGGTTCCCTAGGACTGGTCTTCATGTGCTGACTCATCAGGTGTGGCAGGGTGTGGCAGGCAGGCTGAACCTGGTAGGCGTGGCTTCAGAAGCTCAGCTATATAAGCTGCTACATCCTTAAGGCTGGTGATTCACGTTACTGTACACTCGCGTGCAACGTGACGCTCACCGCCACTTGGACCAGTTTACTTACCTTTGAAACCAGGTGTTCTCCTGCATACTCACCTCCAGGAAACCTGTGCTTCATCGCTTCATCTGCAAACTTATGACTGACATCCAATGATCTTGATCCCGACGCCGCAGCACGGCACTCCGCATCCACGAACTCGGACCCTGTGAAGAAGAAGAAAGACAAGGTTAGAACATCCTACGGCCGCGCCACATTCGAACACTGCGCGCCCCCTAGTTAACAACTTACCAGCTGCTATACCTCTGCAGCTTCGTTCCTCATTCCCTCCAGCTGCCGCGTCGAGCTCCGCAGCTTCTGCCAAGCCGGCAACATCACATGTACGGGAAGAAAGCAAAAGAGCAAACATCAAAAGTGGAACGGACAGCAATACAAGACAACAAACTTTACAATACAACAAAAACAGACGAGGAAAGACAAAGGCAAACAGGAACACTTACCTGAAGTATAGTGGCTTAGTCGCAGCAGGACTGGACTACCACGTGCAAGGGACCAGTGAAGGAACTCGGTACAGATCATACAAGCGCCCCTGCCAGAAGCAGAATGACGGAGTGCCCGCCAAAACTAATCAACAGGTGAGCTTTCCAGGGGCAGCGCATCCCACGGGTACCACGGTTTGGGAGAAGGGGTCTGGAAGCAGATCAGGCGCACAAGCTGGCATACTCACGCCCCCTATTCTCCACACAGGAGCAGTCCCGAGCAGCATCACCTATTACCACCAGTCATCACATAAGTGCAGAGGGCGAAGTCGGACCCGAGTGACCTCACCCCTGGGAGGGCTGCAACCATGCCCCAACGCCTCCGCAAAGATCAGGTCTGTGTAACACAAAACACTTGGCCTGCGGGTATCTCTGGGGTGAGTTTGGCCCACTTCCTGTGCATCTGATCCATTTTGTTGGGTTTTACTTTTAAAATAAATGTATCTCGTGTGCATCCGACCCCTTTTGTTGCATTTTACTTTTTTAAAAGATGCATCTTGTGCGGATCTGATCCATTTATTTGCATCTCATGTGCCCGTGCCTTTCTCTGCCCTTCCCAAATTTCCCGCCCTGCCTGCTTCCTGATTGCCCCCATCCGCCTCCTATCCCACCCACCACTGATTGGGCCACCAGGCTGTTTTTAGACAACCTTCCAGGGTAGGGTCCACCTGGGAAGCACTCATCTAAGTGCCCCAAGTCAAAGGGCAGATCCTACAGAAGCAGCTCCAAATTGTGTCTGCCGGTGTCAGCCGCTGAAGCAGGTAGCCAGCAGCCGTCAACCAGCATTGACTGACAAGGTTAGTGTGGTGCGGACAGGGGGCACAGCAATCACTGCACCCCACAAAACTGCCCCACCACTCTTATTACTACTTTGCCCTAGTGTCAGGAAAGATTTCATATTTGAATGTAATTTTCCCTCCATGTGTCAACCCCCAAACATTTTGCTGCTGCTTTACACCCTCATCTAACCTTTGCCAGAGAAGCGCAGCCCTGAGCCGCACTCCTCTGGGCTTTCGCTCACTTCTTATGGGGAAACTGACATGCCCTTAAGACAGTCAGTACTGGGAGACTTCGTTTCCCTTAGTCCTTTCCTGATGTTGCAGCTTTTGTGCAACATGTAACAAAAGTGCAATGTAACTTACTTTACAGCACCCTTGGGTCTCTTGTCATTCCAAAGGCACTAGAAACTCTTGCTGGACTTATTATGAACTGTTCTGGTGTGTCACGGACAGGACTGGGGGCAGCTATCATTTTCCTTATGTTTTGAACCCTTTTTTGCCATGTTATCTGCGCTTACCGCGTTTGGCATGAATAGGTGGCCTGGCTCCAAAATAGCCATGCCACGAGGTTCTTTGTCCTGTCCTTTGGCCATCTTGCCCTTTCACCTTCCCCAGGTCGAACCGACCCGGGTCAGTCCTTATTTGGTCATGCACTTTCCCGCGAAACCCAAAGCTTTCGCGGGCTTCTGCATGCCTTGTGTGTGTGCCTCCAGGATGTGGGCTGGGATGTCTGTTCCCAATACACATCCTGGGTGCCAGAGAGTCTGGAGTGTCCTGAATGCCTGGGACCATCATGGTCATGATTGGTCCACGTATGGAGTGAGTGTTTGTGAGCAGATCTGCCATTGGGTCCTCTCCGTATTGGCGCGGAGGGAACAAAGGATAAGGAGCCAAGTATCCTGCAACAAGAAGCAAAGTCGAGGAACCGCTGGTGACCTGCTGGAAGGTTTGGCACCCTGACCCCGCTGTCGTCCTACAAGACCCCTCTGCATCTGATCGTCCTAGAAGGTCTGCAAAGGCAATTCGAACCATTGGATTAGTGGGACCAACTATTCTCGGCACCTTCATCAAACCCTGCAAGTAAGTCTCTTCGGAAGTGTCCCTGGGCCAACCAGTGGGCCGACCAGTTTACGCAGGATGTTTGCTCTGTCATCTCTGCGGTTTCGAGGACGCACTCGAAACTTGGTATACTGCTTGCTCTGTGTCCACGGCACCCTCACACGTACACTTGGCATTCCCAGGTCTGAAGTGAGACGAGAGCGCCCGGACTGGAGTAAACGCAGTTACGGTGTTGCCCTGCTGTGGCAACGACCTGTGCAAGTTCGCTGCACTTGTGAACCTCTTGACCCTGAAGCCTGCTACCGCGGAAACTACATGGGGTCGAGACGTCCTGATTGTCGCATCCGAACCTGCCAGCGAAGTGGACTGAACTGGCGAAGTCTGGGTCTGCCTGCGTCAGGGTCCGGTGAGTAGTCCATACCCCAACCGGTGGCCCCTAGCGCAGGAGCCCATTTCCTTTCTACCACTGTTGTGAAATAGCAACTCTAGCCTGCACTCTCAACCTGCCTCTGCCCGCAATTGGAGGTCCTGCTTGAATAGTGGAGACTTGTTCTTCATCGACCGCATCCACCTTCCTCAGCTGCTAGTGACCCTTGAAGAGACCCTATTTTGACCAGTGGCACAAGCGTGTGCATGTACTATTGACCATAAGGCTCCTCTCTTCGTAGGGCTTGGACTGCCTCTTATTTAGGTGTATTCTTAATGTGGAACCAGAGTCTAAAGATTACTTGCACTGCCTGTTTTCCTCCCTATCTAGGTGGTCTACATATTTCGTTCTTCTTAATCCGTTAGACCTCTCTGGTCTTGTATATATATTGTGTTGATTGTGATGTGTTGGTTTACTTCAGTATTTTTGTGACTCTTTGCTATGGTCTATGTTACAAAGGCCTTGTAATAAATGTGTTGATATTTTTAATATAACACCTGTCTGGAGTAATTTGTAAGTGTCCTTGCTTTGTGTGCTCATTGAGGTCTTTCAGTCACCCTCACCCCTCTTGAGACTTAGTCTTGACCGCTATCCATAGCTACCCTGATTGGCCTGGCTTGTCCAGAGGTTACCCTGTTCCAAGAAACTAAGTTGGCCTTCTGAACCTCTGCCCCTCCAGGTCAGAGTTCAGAAATCCATCTTAACACCTAGCCTACCACAACTAGGGAGACTGTGTAACTTAGCCACCTCTCTCACCTAGAAGAACTATGTCCTAACTGTGTCAGTTAGCAAAATCTTGCATCTGGTCCAGGCAGGGAGAACAAGCATTACTGCTCCCCTTTGGGCTGCCATGCCGCTCTTGGTACCTGGTGGCTTTAGTATGATGGACAAAGCATGCAATGGGTTAGTGATCATATCCTGCACTAAAGCCATTATGTTAGCTAGCCATTCTGCATAACCCTCAGACTACCCACCTGCCGCATCACCAATTATCCTACCCCATAGGCACTCTGCCTCCCAATGTCTATCAGCCATAGTCAGCATTCACCACACTTGTATAAGGTAGCCATCCTGCAACCAGCCTCATTGTGTAAGTTAACCGCACTTTGTATCATACCAATGATTTTGGCCACTCACAGTTTGCATTCGAGCATGTAGGGATGCAATACTATTGTGAATTGACTAACATGTGCCACATCCACACAGAATTGCAAAGATAATCGCTCATCTCATCTAGATAGAACTGTGAAGATTAGCATGCATCATATCTAGATAGAATTGTGGAAATTAGCATGCATCACATCTAGATAGAATTGTGGAGATTAGCATGTGTCACATATAGATAGAGTTATGGAGATTAGCATGCATCACATCTAGATAGAATTTTGTAGATTAGCATGCATCACATCTAGACAGAATTGTGAAGATTTGCATGAGTCACATCTATTTAGAGTTGTGGAGATTAGCATGCACCACATCTAGATAGAACTGTGAGGATTAGCATGAGTCACATTTAGATAGATTTGTGGAGATTACCATGCATCACATCTAGATAGAATTGTGGAGATTAGCATGTGTCACATCTAGATAGAATTGTGGAGATTAGCATGCGTCACATCTAGATAGAATTGTGGATATTAGCATGTGCCACATCTATATAGAACTGTGGAGATTACCATGCATCACATCTAGATAGAATTGTCGAGATTAGCATGTGCCACATCTATATAGAACTGTGGAGATTACCATGTATCACATCTAGATAGTATTGTGGAGATTAGCATGCATCACATCTAGATAGAGTTGTGCAGATTAACATGCATCACATCTAGATAGAACTATGGAGATTAGCATGCGCCACATCTAGATATAATTGTGAGATTAGCATGAGTCACATCTAGATAGAATTGTGGAGATTAGCATGTGCCACATCTAGATAGAACTGTGGAGATTACATGCATCACATCTAGAGAGTATTGTGGATATTAGCATGCATCACATCTAGATAGAGTTGTGGAGATTAGCATGCATCACATCTAGATAGAGTTGTGGAGATTAGCATGTGCCACGTCTAGATAGAGTTGTGGAGATTAGCCTGCGTCACATCTACATAGAACTGCGAAGATTAGCATGTGCCACCTCTAGATAGTGATGCCATTATCCAGCCCTACTAAAAATCTCACCCCTCTGCATCCACTTCTCATACTCAAACCAAACACAACCACACCTCCAAGCACAACAAACCGCATGCACTTCAATACACCGCAACAACAAAACAAACCACACATAGTCTCGCATAACAGGACATGACGGCAACCAACCAAAAAACACACTTAAGGTCAGTGAACAGTGTTAACCAAACTGGTACTGCCAACAGCACATCTCCTTTGCTCTTCTCCCGCTCAGTCCTACAAACCCATACCACCCTCTTTCCCTTTCAGATCTGCCAGAGTGCCAGGGGACCCCTCCAGTGGTGATAGTGCGCGGTATAAATATCCTTTAACATTAACATTAACATGACATTCACCGATGCTCCTGTGTCAATGGTAATCAACGTCTATTGTGCCTGTATGTTTACAAGGCATTTTGGTATTTTCCTTTTCTTCTTCTAGGTGTTGTTGCCTTGATACAGAGCCGAGATGAGGTGGACCTTTCCTTTCTTCTTCACTCGTCCTACTAATTATTGTCGCTGCTTCCTCATCTTCATCCCCTGATTCGTCCGTTGACAAATTGTTTTCAGTTACTACTAAGCGGGTGTCTGCCTTTTTCTTCTTCTTTGTAGTGTATTTAATGTGCGGCGGCTGTGGGCGTTGTTTCTGACCTGCCGATGCTCTGCAGAAACATGCGTAATGGTCTCTTCGGCCACAGGCTAGACATGTGGTCCCGTGTGCTGGGCAGTTTATTTTTCCTGTGACATGCCCCTCCGCACCAACCACACTCCATTGGACCGGGGATTCTCACCTGCCATTGTGGCGAGTTGTGTGTCTTGCTGTTGTCATCCCTTTGTGATGGCTGTTTCATTACATGTGCTATGGTTGCTGTTGTTGGTGCCAGTTGTAGTTTCTGGAGTGTGTTGCTCATTTGGGCTGCCCTTGCATGTGACAACTCCCTTTGGCATCCGTACTTGATTATTCTTGCCAATGTGATCCCTTTCTTGCTCAATACCACTCTGCATAGTTTCTTGGACGACATCCCTTTTATTATTTTGCGCCTTATCGCCTTCTTATTGTCATCGAACTCGCAGGACAACGCTAACCACCTCAACCACGTGTGTTATGCGTCCAGGGTCTCTACCGCCGATTGCACTCTGGCACAGAAGTTGAAACTCTCGAAGTCTGGATTGAGTTGTGGCTTGAAGTGTGCAGTTAGAGCATCTCTGGCTAGCAGGTAAGCGTCTGCGCCGTCGCCTATCGCCAGCGAGTTGAGAATGTGCAATACATCATCACCAATGTTCAGCAGCAGATGTGACTTCATCTTCCCTGGTGTGGTGATATCCTTGCAGTCCATGGCCATTTCAAACTTCTGTATCCAGATTGTCCAGCGAGGCCCTACAGATGATGGGTCAGTGTAGGGGTCAAATGGTCCAGGCGCTGATGTTACACCCCCTTAATTAAGGAGGGATGCTGGCTGGGGTGACAGTGTTGCTGCCAGCCTTACTGGTGTGCTGGCCCTGGGTGTGGAAAACCCTGTGGCCATGTTGCTGCGCATTGGCGTGTGCAGTTCCGTGTTGTGGGGGCCAGGTCTGTCTTCCTCCTCACCTGTGGCGTTTTCTTTGTGTGTTGATCCACCCGTGCCTGATGGTGTCTCTCATGCTCCAGTGTTGTCCATGACAGAACAAAGGAAAGGAGAATGAAAACATTGCACATGTCATTCTTGGCGGTTCCAAAAGTTATTTTATCTTTTCCGGCAGAATTGATCTTACAGCTGATGTGCGTGGGCCGTACTGACTCCTCATCGCCAGTGTTAAATTCACCCACCGGCAGTGGTTTGGATTGCTTTCAGGCCGTGCTGGAGAGTTGTCATGGTCGCAGACCAGGAGAGAGATGAAACACGTCATGCTGTGCATGCTTTCTGTCCTTCTCTGCCGGCTTCCAGCAAGCGGGAGATTTATTGCACCTCACGTCATCGTGTAGTGTGTGACATGAGGCAGACACAAATGAAGTGACATAGTTTTAAGTTATAGAGAACATATGGTCAGCTCGATAGCAGGTGACCAATATGAGGGTAGTGTCTTGAAGGGTAAGTTGGGACAGAGACAGCGTAAAAAGGAGAGAGGGACAGTTAACAGTGTCAAAGGCAGCAGAGAGGACTAGAAGAATTAAAAAGGTGAAATAAATTAGCAGTGGTGAGGAATTAGAAGTTATGAGTGAGAGCAGTCTCAGTGGAGTCTCTGCCTCACAACACTAATTGTGTGGGGTTGCTTCATTTACTATCCACAAGGTAGGTGGTGATGCTGTTGAACACAACATATTCCAAGATTTTAAAGTAGCCCAAAAGCAGAGAAATAGGACAATAGAGTCTGGGCTGTGGGGGTCAGCAGTGGCCATGTTTAGGATCATGCTTCTTTGAGATCTTTTTGTTGCAATCTTTTGTCCTGCATAAGAAAACCATACCTGGTCCCCATATGGTGGTTGGTTCGGGAAAAGCTCTTAAATCGTTCAAGTCATGCTCTCCAACATCTGACAGGCAAGGCAAACATTGCCAAACTTGGAATTTAGGTAATTGCTCTGCCACTAACTAGGTTGATCAATACTTCATTCAGACAGGGGGTTGTCCCAAACATGCCACATTACTCTGATTCATAAAAACCCTCAGTTCATCTTGATGTCCCTGCGAACTATCAGCCCATCTCTAGCCTTCCATCTGTGGCTAAAACTATAGAACTGGTGTTAAACACTAAATTATCTGTTCAACCGGAAATAAAGGACCTCCTGAATGGCTTTCAATCTGGTTTCCAGGGGAACTAAAATAAGACTAATGAATATTGGAAATGGCGGTGAAACCTGGCGAATGATAGTGCTTCACCAATCAGCAGTCTTTGATACAGTCGACCAGTGCATCTGAGTCCATTATCAAGATGGGTCCAATGCTATGCCTGTAATCTGCCTTAAACTGTTCTCTTTATTTCCACACAGCAGAAGCTATCATGTAAAACTGGAAACCTTCACGTTTCCTAGGTACATTCTTAAATGTGGCGTCCCTCAAGGATTGTGGCTCACAACGATTCTGTCCAATGCATACAAGGCCCCACTACCCAACAGCATTGCACATGATAACGGGGACTCCATAGGTTTGCAGGTTACAAGGTTTACTTAAACTGGCTGAAGGCAATGGAGTTTGCAATGAAATAGTGTACTGCTTCCTGCACATTCGATATTGGATGGAAATTAATGGCCTCTAACTTAATGTCTCAAAATTAGAAATCTTCCTGATTGTCCTGACGAAGCAAAACCTGCTCCTCTGATTTTCCCACCCAAAACGGGACTTATGCCAAGTCCAATCAGCATTCCTGTAGCTTACAAATGGTATTTGATGCCAACATGCTGTTTGTAAACTCTTTAACTAAAGCCTTGTTAGATCATCTCTGGCTTCAAGCAGATCACAGGACTGCACTCATTATGGAAGTCTTCCTCTCCCGATTGGACTACTCCAATGAAACGTTACTGTTTGGTGGTATTCTACCCTGAACACACAGCAATGATAAAGGGAAGGCACAAAGAGGTAAATGAAGACACGGGCCACAGAGAGTTTATCTACGTCTGTCTTTATTCCGTGAACTGCTTGAACTGCACTCCTCCACTTCCAGTCATGTGTCTCTTGTTCATGGTGATGAACAGAGAAACAAGACAGGACGCTACATCTCCCCCGAGCATAAGTAAATACATACAGAAGCTCGTACACTTCACTGCACCTACTGTCTCCAGTGTCTACATCCCCATCCATGAAGTCAGAACCACTTTCATGTGAACCTCAGTAGTCCGATTCTTCACTCGCTAAGACCACATCATTCAGTACCTTCCTGAAAAAGGACGAATTCCTGGTGACAGTGTGATCCTGTCGTTCCGCCGAAATCATTGAGCCTCTGACATATGTGATTGTTAATGGATTGGGTCTGAAAACCGGCATGTCCTTTTATGACTGCATTTGGCACACTAATTCTCAATCCCGAACCTGGAGCTCCGACTCTTTGGCACCTCTCCTGTCATAAGCACATGCCTTCCTCTTTGACTTATTCCTCTCATCAGTTTGTCTTGCTCTTGCTCACTGGGCTGCTTCCTTTTCCTTTTCCTCCTGATCATTATACATTTGTGGCAGTAGGGTTCCTATTTCTTTGTTAAACATTAGTTCTGACAGACAAACCCTAGTGGTGCTTTGTGGGGTATTCCGGTAATCTCTTAATAGAGTACAGATAGATTGCATAAAGGACCCCTGTGTGATGCCACAAATCTGCAGTGTCCTTTTGATGTTGGCCATGAACCTTTCGACTGTGCCATTGGTTTGTGGCCACAGTGGGGTAATCTTTCTATTTTGAAATCCCAAATATTCAGCAAATATTGTAAACTTGTGTTCACTGAATGGAGGACTTCATGACCATTGGGATTCCATAGTCCACAAACATTTTGTCAAAAGCTGGGACGACTGCCTGAACTGCGAGTTGAAGATACCATCTGTACTTCTGGATATATTGACATCTCGTCAATGGCCCCCAGTACATATTTGAAATCTGAGATGGGTCCAAATAAGTCGACAGCTACCTCATCCCACACATTCAATGGCAGAGACGTAATCTGCAGTGGTTCTACACATTCAATGGCAGAGACACCATCTGCAGTGGTTCTGGGAATGTGCGTGGTGCTACTGACTTACAAATGATACACATCTCATGCACCGCCTGTATTTTGGGGCCCATTTTGTGAAACCACAACTTTGTCCTGAGGAGTCGATTTGTGGACACTATGGGCCTCATTACAATCAAGCCGGGCTGGAATTAATGTGCCGGTAATAACATTTACCTGCATGTTTCTGGACTGGCATCCTACATGTTTGAGGTAGGGTGGCGTGATTTACCTCCAGCAAAGAAATGTTGGTAAATCAGGCACCCCACCATCAAAAAACAGCTGATATTACCAGTTCTGGTAATCCTGACCATCCCCCCATGGGGTCTGATGAGACTCCATGGAATGGGGATTTACCTGCCCTTACTGGCACCTGTAATCTGCTGGTAATTCTGGCAGACCAGGTGCCGGTAACGGTAGGTCCATTTGATGGTATCCCGCAAGATTTACGGCCAGGATACCACCAAACTTGTAATGAAGCCCATTATGCCTCTATGGCCCGCATGTGTGAGGCCTATAGCTTGATCTTTTAATGCCAGTGGTATGACAATCCTGTTTTCCTTCATGAGAAGACCTTAAAGAGATATGGACAGTTCGTCTTTCATTAGTGCAAACGTTTGCACAACTTTCCGTTCTTCCTCTGAGATTTCTTTCTCTGTGTTGTTGGAGACTCTCCACCTCCCAGACAGCACTCTTCATTTTATATGTGATGAAAGATGGTCATTGTTTAACTCCCTCACAATGGAATTGATGTCCATAGCCTTCGGGAGACCGTTGTGCATGATATAATTGTTGTATTGACCAACTTTGGATGTTTACAGCCGGGAGAGCGCACCTGGATAGAAAGTCAGACAGATTACTGTCTTTCCCTGGCTTGTGAACTATGTCAAATTGGTATTCCTGGAGACGCAGTCCCCGTCATGCAATTCGCAGTTGCATTCTTCAATTCGGTTTGCCATAGATCGTTGAGAGGGCTTGGTGATCCATGATGATTGTGCATTTTGTTTCGTATAGGAATATGTGGTAATGTTTGCATACCCAAACCACAGCAGGGCTCTCCTTCTCTGGCTGAGATTATGCGCACTCACTGCTGGATAATCTTCTACTCACGTAAAATACTATGCACCACAGTGATCCTGGTTTGAACCTACAAGGATGGCTCCTAACCCTACAGGACTTGCATTAACTGTGAGTTCTGTTTCTAAATCTGGGTCATAGACAGCCAGACATGTCGCTGATAAAATGTGGGTTTTGATTTCTCACATTGTTTTTTTTATAAAACATTTTTTATTGATTTTGGAGACAAAGAAAAAGAAACTTACAATACCTGTCTACAATCATATGTCCTGATCGTGGTCATATTAATAACAGTCATGTACATAATCATATTAATAAATTGCATAAATTACATAAACACCACGTGTCAACACACCTCTGCAGAATGGCCTTTGTAGGGCAGCCCCTTGCTGTGTATGTTCTATGGCCAGACATACGTCAATATCGGCGGACCACTGAGCCATGGTCGGGCATTCCGGGCTGCCCCATTTTTGAGCTATGTTGCGTTTCATCAGACCCGCATCCATAGATAAGAATAGTCCTTCCCATTTGTTAACAGTGTTCTCATCGGGGATACCCAACAGCAGTGTTTTCGGGTCTAGTGATATGGTAAGGGCAAGGACCTCGGACAGTTTATCGCAGCATTTGCTCTAAAAGGTTTTGATTCAGGGACATTCCCACAGGATGTGCATGAAGGTACCTTCCTCTTCTCGGCATCGTAGGAAGTTTGGGTTTGGGGCACGTTTCCAAACATGCAACACAATTCTGGGATAATAGATTCAGTGAAGTATCTTGAGTTGAATCAAGGGGAGTCTGGATGAGATTGCGATCTCGCGTGGGTGCATCAGCACCAATATCCAGTCATCTGGTTCTATAATTCCTATGTCTGCTTCCCATTTAGCTTTTAGATTGGCCAGTTCCGGGGTGGCAAAGGCTGACATGCATTGTATAGGATGGAGTTGAGTCTGGTGGGGATACACTCAGTGAGTAGATTAAGCTCTAGGGGTGTGCATTCTGGCACATTAGTGTCTGCTGGTATGTATTTCCTCAGAGCATGAGTCAGTTGCGTGTAATGGTAGCGCTCAGAATTCTGGAGTTGGAATTTTTGCTGCAAGGTTTCAAACAGGGCTAAGGTGCCTTAGGCAAGGATGTCACCTACTTTAGTGATCCCTGCCTCCGTCCACTTGGACCATGACCTGAGTTTTCCTAATTCGGCAAGATTACTATTGTGCCATAGGGGTTGCATTGCGGTCACCCTGTTCCCCCACGGAACGAAGATATGTGCCTGCTTCCACACAACGGCGATATGCGCCGTCATTGTTTGCGGGGGAGGCTTAGTAAGGGGGTGGTAGATCAAGTGAAGTGGTTCGGTGTTGTGGACATTGGTCAGTTCTGGCTTGATGTGTGGCAATTCTCGTCTCTATGAAGTAGGTCATTGACAACCGCCATTTGGCTCGCCCATTAATAAGTTTGAAGGTGTGGCACCCCTACTCCCCCCTCCCAGACCGATCTCTGCAATGTGGTTAATGCGATGCGGGGCTGCCCTCCTCCCCATATAAGTTCCCAAAGGAGACTCTCAATGCAGTGAAATTCGAGATCAGGATACTGAGTGGAGCGTTCTGTAAAACATACAGGAACCACGGTAAGGTCATCATTTTGAAAAGTACGGCCCTGCCCATCAGCGTTAGGGGAGGAGCTTCCAGTGCTGAACGTTGTTCGCAAGGTGATCAGTGATCGGGTGTAGATTGTGGGTCGCATAGTTTAAAAGGTCTCCGGAAACCCAGATGATCCCTAAGTAACGAAAGCCTCTATGCTCTACTCGGTAAGGGCAGTTTGGGGGAATTGTGTGTTCTCCACCTTTCACCGGGAAAAAGATCGATTCCCCCAGTTAACTTTCAGCCCACTGAATTCGCTGAAGCGTGCTAGCATTTATGTAACTATCGGGCAGGTTCGGGTTGGATCGCTTAAATATATTAGAAGATCGTTGGCATAAAGGGATACTTTAGCCTTCATTACCTTCCGGCCATTTGAACCCTGTCCAGGTGTCACTCTGTCAGAGCCATAAGACAAGTGACTCGATCGCGAGTGCAAATAGGAGGGGGACTAGAGGACATCACTGTCGCGTTCCCCTGCCAAGTGGAAAGGTTTTGGAGGGCCACCCATTTACCCTCACCTCTGCCTGTGGAGCCACGTACAACAATTGCACCCAGCCCAAAAAGGTTTCGCCAAACCCCATGCGCCTCATAGTTTCCCAGAGACTGTCCCATAGAACTGAATCAAACACCTCTCGATGTCGATTGCCAGTAGCGCAAGTGGCATGTCAAGAATAGGAGCACGCTCCATTAACAAATGGAGCCGTTGTATATTCATTCGCGTTGATTTATGTGGCATAAAACCGCATTGATCAGGGTGGACCAAAGAGGAGATAACCTGTTGCAATCTGTCGGCTAGGAGCTTAGCGAGAATCTTGTCCTCCCCGTTGATCAATGAAATAGGCCTGTATGAAGCACACAGTTCAGGGGGTTTACTACGTATATCTGGCAGGAGGGTGCCTTGCTCCATTGCCCGAAGAAACATCTTGTGAAGGGGAGCTGCCACTTTCTCGCCGCCCAATTTCAATCCGTTAGGACCCGGCGTCTTCCCAGACTGCAGCTGGGCAATGGCTTCGGCAATTTATGTCGCGGTAAGATCGCCTTCTAATTGTATCTTTTTCTGCTTAGATAAACATGGCAATATGGCGTTATCTAAGAAGGAGGGGTGAGGGGTCTGTTGGGGATGTCGGGCTACGGTAAAGGGCGGTGTAGAAGCTAGCGAAGGCCTTCGCCATTTTACAATCCGATTGGGTCCGCTCATTGTGTTCATCTACAATCTCTCTGACATGATGTTGACCCTCATCCCTTCTCTCCAGCCAGGCCACCATTTTTCTTACTTTATCCCCGTGCTCATAGGTCTGAGCCCTCGACTCCCTGTGTGCGTGTTTGACATTATCTAACATAATGTTACAGAGATATTCCCTAGCTTTTAGAAGGGATCGGTGGGTCTCGGGGGTGGTATCAAGAATATATTTAGACTCCCATTCTTCCACCTCTCAGCCTCTGTCACTTTACATAGATGTTCTCTTTTTTTGTTGGCCGTCCAGGAGATTATCTCCCCTCTAAGGACCGGTTTGTAAGCTTTCCATATTACCACAGGACTATCAACTGTTGTAGACTTTGTTTCAAAGTATTCGTTGTTTTTTTACGGTGAGATGGTCGATAAAATTGGGGAAGCCCAGATAATAGTTATTTAGCCGCCATGTCTTAGCGGCAGCTGACTCATTCACACGCATCTCCATCACTAGTGGCGAGTGATCGAGATGCCCCGGGGGAGTAGTTCTGCAGTAAGTACCCTGGGCTGTGAGGAGAAAGTAGTCTAATCTAGAAAGCTAGCCATGGGCCCCTGAGTGGAATGAGTAGCCCCTGTCCATAGGGTGGAGTTCTCTCCATACATCACAAAGGCCCAATGCTGACGTGAATATTGCTAAACTCATAGAGACATTCGGATTGCGACCTCGGATGTGAGTTCAGTCTAATGTATTGCACATTACATTGTTAAAATCCCCCCCTAGGATCCACATGTCTGGTTGATGCTTTGCTATCAGATCGGTTATTTCATATAGAAGTTTGCCTCCAAGGCCCGGAGGGGAATATATTGCAGCGATAGACAATGTCTCTCCCCAGAGTGTGCCTAGCAATATCACATAATGACCCCTAGTGTCCTGTTCCACTGTGAGCGGTGTGAATGGGATGCGCTTATGCAGTAGAATCAAAGCGCCTCTATAACCCATAGTGTATCCTGCATGAAATGCAGAGCGGTAGTTCGTTCTCCGAAAGAGGGTACAGGTCGATCCCCCCAGGTGTGTTTCGGTAATAAGGGCCAAGTAGGGTGAGTGTCTATTCAGAAACTGGGTGATAAGACACCTCTTGTTCCCGGAACCCATTCCGTTCACATTCCAGGTAAGTAGTTTAAGAAACCTAGGGCGGTCAGTGGGCGCTAGTCGAGTTTGTGTAAGTGCCATTAGTGGTATATGGTACCAGGGTTGTAAAATCCGCGTGGAGTGAGTGAGTGAGCTGCGCCCAGTGGGTGATCATGTCGGGTGTGCCATGTGAGCACATGGTGGTTCTGGATAGTTTGTGATATGTGACTATGTTGGCCTTATCATGTGGACATTTGATAGCTCTTGAACAACATTAAAAACTTAACAAACATGTCCCTCCCCCTCTCCATACTCCACCCCAACATGAAGTTTCTGTCGCCCGAACATCACTGACAGCCAAAAACTATGACGCAGCACCAATTTGAGAACCCCAACAGTCGATTGCAAATCCTCTGCCGGCTGAAACAGCGCCATAGAGACAAGAGAAAGAAAAATAAGACAAAACAAGAGTGGGGGGAGAGAGATCAATGATTTCGTGGCACAAGCCACCTCTCTAGTGATCCCGTGGCACATCCAGGTTTGCTCTATGATGGTGGAAAACCAGGATGTCAGTGGGTCATAGCGTTGTAGTTGGTTGTATTTGTATTTGTATTTATTTATTTGTAGAGTGTAACCTTGCCCTGATGCATCTGGGCACGTAGTTACACGAAGGTGGTTACAAGCAGCCATACCCTGTTCCGACAGGGGAACAGTCTTAACAAAGATAATGCAATGGGCTTAAAAACAGACTTAAAGCATAACGGTGCAGGATGCACATAATTACTCAAGAGCATATAAAGGAAACTGAAGCTGGTGTACGGGAAGAAGCAGAGAAGAGTGAGAAGTGCAATGTAGTTAAAGGTTGGTGCCTATGATGAAAGTGTAGTAGGGACATCAATCTTGTGAAGCCAGAGTTTGGTTTTAGTTTCGAAGGAGTGGAACGTGGGTTCTGATCTGAGTGTGGAAGGGGTGGTATTCCAAAGTTTAGCTGCAAGGACTGGGAAACTTGATCTGCCAGCAGATTGCAGCTTAAACATGGGGATACTGAGTGTTTTGACATAGGCTGATCTCAGCGATCTGTTCGTAGCATGCTGCGAAAAAACGGCTAGTCAGATATGCTGGTGCCAGGTTGTTCTGAGCCTTATAAGTTAAGGCTAAGGTTTTGTGCGATATTCGCTGCACAACGGGGAGCCAGTGAAGGTTGCGTCTGATGTCTGAAATGTGAGTTCTTCTAGGGATGTTGAGGGCCGCCCTGATGGCGTTGTTTTGTGTAACTTGAAGCTTGTCAATGTTTTTTTGACTGGTCCCTAGGTAGAGAGCGTTGCAATAATCAATTTTTGCCATGATTAGTGTTCTGGCTAGGATGATACCGTTCTCTGTGTTCAGGAAGGGTCTACAGGCTGTAATGAGTTTGCAAGTATAGGCCAGGCAGACGCTATGGCATTAGTTTGTTTGGTGAGTGATAGAGTTGTGTCGAGGTAGATGCCTAGAGTTTTTGCGACACTTTAATGATGTTACCATCTATGGTGAATGATTTGTAAGCTGGATCAAGTTTGGCCAATGTGGAGTGCGATCCAAGGATGAGTAGCTCTGTTTTTTTCTCATCATTGAGGCAGAGCCCATGATGAGCCACCCAAGCCTGGAAGATTGAGTATACAGCATTAAGTGCCCGAGCGTCAAGGCACCGGAGATAGGGATGAGTATCTGGGTGTCGTCAGCGTAGTTGGTGTATGAGACAGATAATCGAGTATGTCAAAGAGTGGTTTGGTAAACGCATTGTATAATGTGGGAGAAACGCAAGATCCTTGAGGGACTCCACAAAGGACAGGGGCAGTATCTGCAGAGGCTAGAGGAGAGAAGACCCTCATAGTTCTGTTTGATAAAAAAGGAGCTAATCCAAGATGATGCTGAGTCCGAAAACGTGAGCAGCAATTTTGAGATGGTGGCAGAGCATTTTATGATCGACCAAGTCGAATGCCACTGATAGATCGAGAAGAAGGAGAAGTCTCAGCTTGCCCTTATCTTTTAGATCGTCAATTTGAGTTTTTAAGTCTATCAAAGCAGTTTCTGTGCCATGTCTAGGACGGAAACCAGGTTGACGGAGACCCAATAATTGGTTTGATTCGAGATAGTCCTGAATTTGCAGGTAGGCAGCGCGCTACAGAATTTTTAGGAGATAAGGTACTGTAGTAATAGGCCTATAATTAGCAGGTTTGCTCGGGTCAAGGGAGGGTTTTTTGATTAAAGGCATAACCTTTAATCAAAGATGCTGTGGCTCTCGTCGGTCTCATCCTAGTTATTGGTCGTCAGGGACTGCAACTTGTTCCGGGTCTACCAGTTCCTGTATTTCCGGGAGTCTCCCAGGCGGGCGCAGTCCAGCCTGGGCCGGAATCTCCCCCTTTGTCCTTTTGGTCTTACAGTCCAGTTTCTGCCCATTTCCAGGCCTCTTGTGGATCATTAAAGTGTACTATGGTTCCTTTATGGTAAACTTTGAGCTGAGCTGGAAATAGCAATCCGTATTTCACATTCATAAAGGATAATTGTCTTTTCAATGGTTCAAAGGATTGTCTCGCTTGTTGCACTTCTCAAGTGTAATCAGGAAAAACACGATCCGGGAGCCATTGTGAGTGATCGTCCCTTTCGTGCGGGCCATCTGGAGGAGTGCGTCTCTGTCCCGATAGTTAAGTAACTTAGCAATTACTGTTCTGGGCGACGCCCCTGGGTTAGGTCTACCAGAAGGCATCCTATAGGCTCTCCCTACTGAAAACAATTTGGAAAAGGAGTGGGGCGCAAAGATATCTGCCAGCCATTGCTCCAGGAATAACTCCATGCTGGGTCCTTCTTCCCCCTCCAGAGGCCAGGGGGTGCGCACATTGTTACCGTGTTATCTGCCTTCTCCTTCGTCCACTCGGGCCTCCAGGGTCTTCAGGCGGTCTTTGTGGCAGCTGCTGATTAATTCCTCTGACATTATGTTCTGTTCCCAAGATGTGTTGTTCTTCCTCCCCTGTGCGGGAGCTGAGTTTTTGTAGATTGTGGCGGAGAAAGGAGACGTTTGCTGCTATGCTATCCATTTTCATCTCCATGGAGGCGCGGGAATTGGCTATGGCAGCCAGCACGTCCTTCAGTGAAACAGTGTCCTCGGTGCTGTGGGAGGCCTGCTGCGGCGTCAGGTCCGTCGACAGAGGAGTACTGGTGATCGCATATTGATCCATCCTGCTCTGCGTAGTTGCCTTCCGCAGCTTGTCTTTGCCCATTCTGTGAGGTGGGATGTCAAGCCGTCTGTCCGTAGACACTGGGGCGTCAATGGATGCAGATTCTGTCTGGGACCGTGGGACCAGGGGCGGTTAGTATGTGGGAGATCGTTGCTTTGTGTCTTCTTGTTAGCCATATTCGGTAGTGGTTAAGCCCGGTGAAGTGAAGGGCGGTGAACTTCTCTGGCTGTTGGGCTGTGGCGAGTATCTGCTGAAAAGATATTACTGCGGTTTCTACTGGATCCTGGAGCATATCTCTACACCTGAGGTGCGTGTGCCTTTAACACTTGTAGCAGCTGAGGGTCAGCTGACTACTTAAGGCCGCCTCAAGCGCCCTTGTGGCGTTAAGACCGGTGAAGTGAAGGGCGGTCAACTTCTCTGGCTGTTGGGCTGTGGCGAGTACCTGCTGAAAAGATATTACTGCGGTTTCTACTGGATCCTGGAGCATATCTCTACACCTGAGGTGCGTGTGCCTTTTAACACTTGTAGCAGCTGAGGGTCAGCTGACTACTTAAGGCCACCTCAAGCGCCCTTGTGGCGTTAAGCCCGGTGAAGTGAAGGGCGGTGAACTTCTCTGGCTGTTGGGCTGTGGCGAGTACCTGATGAAAAGATATTACTGCGGTTTCTACTGGATCCTGGAGCATATCTATACACCTGAGGTGCGTGTGCCTTTAACACTTGTAGCAGCTGAGGGTCAGCTGACTACTTAAGGTCGCCTCAAGCACCCTTGTGGCGTTAAGCCCGGTGAAGTGAAGGGCAGTGAACATCTCTGGTTGTTGGGCTGTGGCGAGTACCTGCTGAAAAGATATTACTGCGGTTTCTACTGGATCCTGGAGCATATCTCTACACCTGAGGTGCGTGTGCCTTTTAACACTTGTAGCAGCTGAGGGTCAGCTGACTACTTAAGGTCGCCTCAAGCGCCCTTGTGGCATTAAGCCCGGTGAAGTGAAGGGCGGTGAACTTCTCTGGCTGTTGGGCTGTGGCGAGTTGGTGAGATCTTAAGTTCCGCGGAAAGAGATGTCGGATTTTACATCACTGTCACCAGTATCAAGGACCCGCGCTCAAAAGAAGCGTGAAGGTGCTGCAGTCGGCAATGCTGTGACTGATGTACTCATCCAGTGTGGACCGGCTAACAAAGTAAGTGGTTACCTTTTGTGTGTATCAACTACATCAACTACAGATGAACCTGTGCCCCCTTCCCCTTTCCCGTGTCCCCCTGACTGCAGTCAAGCCAGTAATGCCAGTAACGCACAAATTATAATGGTTATGGATGACTCGCCTAACACGTGTAGAGGGGCAGTTTCATCAACGCCTGACGGTGTCTTAACTGATAAGACGAGGACTGGCGATGTTGTTTACATGCCGTCTACATTGCAACACAAGGCTCAAACTGCATTGCATGAAGCATCACGCGAAAATGTCTCCAACAATGACAAAACTGCAGTGATTCATTCTGAGGATTTACGGTGTGGCGGGCCCGCTTCCTCCGCGGCTGCTGTGGGAGTCTGGGGGACCGGCTGCATCGGCGATGGCGGCAAGACTTGTACTCGCGTCGTGCTTGGTGAGAGTGGATGTGCTCGATCTCGCGTTGCTGATGTTGTCGAGGCTCGACTCGCCGAGCGGGGTGGGGCGAAGGGCGGGCTGGTGCTGGTGTCAGCGGAGGAACGCTTGTGCCCCGGGGACTTTGGCCTCGGAACTGGCAGCGACCTTAACGTTGGGATGTGCGCGGAGGTCGGCGCCGGGGCCCCGCTGGGGCTTCTGGGTGTCGGGGAGCCTGTTGGTGTTGCTGTGCGTCCTCACGCATTTTCCTTGGACGCTTGCTCACCGGTAGCGGCTTTCGGCAGCCTCCAGTGTGAGGTGCTGCAGGACGATGTGTTTGTTCATTCATGCCCTACTTCAGTCACTAACGAGCAAAACACCAACACAGATTTACAGAAAATTGTGTTACGATTTCACACAAAAGGACAACAGAAGGGGTTCCTTGGAAATTGCAAATAAAGTGTTGGTAAACTTATTAGCAATGAACAAAACATGCAATGAGAACGCCCACAGAGAGTGTCTGCACTCACCAACCAAAATGGTCAGACATCCAGCTAAAAGATCAAATTGCCAACTAACAGGAGCGAATGAGGACATTTGTAACAAAGTGTGCTATAAAAGAACAAAAACAAATGACCTTATTGAGAACAACTTCAATCTGGATGATGTATCTAGCCAGTTGCTGTTATCTCAAAAGAGGTTAATATCGAGACAACATAATTCATCTGTTGATAATGATTTGCTGACACAGTCTCCTAGAATGAATGAAGCATGTCTAGAGGACTCTCAGGATTCCTCTCTCATGGAACGTCCTTTCCCAAAAATTCGCCAAGGCAGGGAAACTCCCACTACAATCATTCAGGGACATGAGTCCTCTCCTAATAAAATCATCCCTGCATTACCTCATGACCTCCAAACAATATTGATATCTTCAACAGCAATTTCCCTGGCACCGTTCATGAAATTATATGAAAGCATGCATGAAGCAACCAGGGATTTATTAACAACGGTGGCCTTAGTACTATCAAAACGAATCCATCTTGAACAACTATGTGACCGATCTCATCATGAACAATATGAAGGTAAAAAACGGCTTGACGCATCATACAGCCTTTTAGACGATCAGAGGAAAAGTGATACCCTTGACAAAAAACTGTTGGCAGAAGTTGCAAAAGAGGCTTTGGCGCTATTTAAATCTGAGAGCCATCGACCAAATAAACAACACCTCCTTGAAACATCTGAAACTGACACCACTTTATCTAATCAAAAAGCTGATCAACGAGGCACACAGGCCCTTCATTCAACTTCTGTGGAAAAGGTGGACTCCACGGCCATTGATCTTAGACCACTGCCAAAATTGAGTGACGTGCCTGCGTTACAATCTACAACTTCTCTTGCCTTGCTTACGTGAGTCGTGTACTATACACTCGACAGGAACAAATGAACAATCATCTGATCCAAAAACTGTTGACTTATCAACTGCTGCAGGTGGCGAAATTGCCCCAATTGCAGACATCTCTTTTAACACTGCATTTGAACAAGTGCGTAGCAGCGCAAATCAGGCGCAGACGGACTTACAGGCGGCCTTTTCCTCACACTTGGAGCAGGCTGTGGCCGTGGCCAACAACAGGCTCTCAATGGATCCTAAGGCGCCGCAACAGGTGGTGTACTCAATATTCAATGGGGGTCCTCAAATTCCGACAATTCCTGCTTTACCAAAACGGGTCAGCTCGCAACCTCTAAAGGAAACGAAAAAAACAAAAAATCAAATAAGTCGGAAAAATAAGTCTCTACAAGGAGCCAGAAAATTCTTGCAGAACATAAACGTAGCACAGAATGCGTCTAGTAGTACAAAGAATTCCATTACGGTGTCTGCTCAAACCAATAATATACGGCAACAAGTACCTGCAGTGCAGGCTGTCTCGACTGACAACATCGAAGCAGCCTTATTGGTCACAGCGGCGGACATAACACGGGAGTTGTTAAATTTGTCAACTTACGAAGACAGAGCTATCATAGACCTGGAAAAGGATCCCAAAATGTCCGTGAACCCTGAGTCTACCAGTACTAAGAGCGTGACGAATCAAAATGTACAAAGCTGCCTAAAGGTATCCAGTATGGCCTCAAGAGTAGACACCAATGCCTATAGCTCGAAGGAGCCCTTGCAAGTATCTCGAGAGGCCCTAATTCCAAATGGCAGAATTTGCCATATCATCAGTAAGGACGACAGCTTACCGCTACAATCAAGACGTTTGATCAGTCCGGTCTTTCTAACTTTACACGAAAAAAGGATGAGGTCTTTAGCATCCCAACATCTTGAGAGTGCCAATGCTCAAGGACCTAACTCTTGTGTGTCCCCTTGTTTGATGCCGTGGGAGAAAAAAAGGAACCAAAAATACTCGCCCGGAACTCGTGAAATCGGCCAAAGTTTCGTTAGACCTGAGGAGTCACAAGGCCTGAAAAAACATGTCCAATTCACTAAAGGCTCATCATCCAGAAGCACTGTTTTGTCAATCCCGGTTCAAAAATTGATAATTGAGAGGCTGGAACCCTCTGACAACTTATATTGAACCGAGAGAACACTATCAGGCTCCTCCACTTGGTGTCATCACTGCGAGCTATTAGCTCCAATGATTTGAAGATTGTGGAATTCTTTGACGAGAACAGAAACAACAAAGTCATCTTACATGTTTTATCCTCCTTGATTGCGTCCTCAATCTTGGATGCCAATGTAGCATTGTTCTCTTTGGGCTTTGATGTCTACAAGTCTGAGGAGAAGTATCGATCACTGCACTCTAAAGAGGACGAAACTGTTTTTTGTACGCCTTCAGCGGGAGCGGTTCCCACTAAAACATTGCCAACCATCAACCTGACTAAAAGTATAATAAAATCAAGCTCTCACTTTGAATTCAACAAGGTCATAACGATAGACAGTAATCAAATAGCCTAAAAGTATTTAGGTCAAGATCTATCTGTGCCACTCATGGAAACACCTCAACAAAAAGATAAGATAACAATAACAATAAATGGAACGACACGCCTGTCCTCAACTGAAGGCTCGAGAATCCCTCTCGTCTGAAGCTTTGAACAGCAAATCCCAGCAATAACGGCAAAAAATCATAGCACAGGACGTGTGCAGTCTTGCATCTTGGAACACCCGTGGTTTCCTACATCTATTCAATTCAAACTGGCTTGAACAATTACAGATTGTCTGTTTACAGGAAACATGGCTAATGGAAGCCCCAGTCTCCAATGATTTCGAGGTGGCATTAAATCCGGTAATGAAACCTTTAAAGGGTCGTCCTATGGCAGTCTTGCTCACAATGATTAGAAGATCTTCAGGATGGAGGATTGTTAACTCAACCAATCATACTCCATTTATTCAGACTACCTCTATAGAATTTCTGGGAGGCTCAGGCACGTGTACCGACTTAATAACATTGGTAAACACGTATTGGAATTATAAAAGGGCCGGAAAACAGGATTGTTTGGATAATGTTATGGAAATATTGGACTCTCTGATGGAGGATTCAGCATGGTCGAATATTATCATTTGTGGTGATCTGAATATTGATTTGTTTCAACCAACGGATACAGAACAAAGGGTTTTAATCCAATCATGGACAGAAGAGATTTGCTGTACATAACTTTCAGATGTTAAACTTGAACACATGTAATGACATGCCACCAGCTAAAACTTGGCATCGGGCTAACCTAGCCTCAACAATTGATTACATATTTGTTTCAGAATCCTTACATCCGCGAATAAGCTCACTGTCTGTCACAAAGAAAAATGAGAGCGACCATGACATGCTGGTAGTAGAATTTCTAACAAGGCTGAAAGCCTCGAAACCAATGTGGCAGCATAAAGTCCAGGCTGAATCAAACAGGGTACGCCTGAGACTAGATTATCTTGAAATTGAAAATCTTACAAGTGAGTACTGTAATGTCAGTAAATCTCTGGAATATGAACAGCTATTGATGCAATTTAAACCCAAAAAGACAGGCTTTAAAAACAAGTCCTACGTACGCACTCATTGCTTCGACTTGGAGCTCTTGAAACAAAAGCAATTGCTACGTAGTGAATTAAGACATGCTAAGACGCTAGAAGAACATGCCTGTCTGCAAGTAGCTAAGAATGCGAAACAAAGGTACAAAAATTGGGTAAAATCACATAAGGTCATCATGTTGCAAAACGACGCTGAACGAATGTTGAGGATCCTGCAAAATAAAAACACAAAGGACTTCTGGTGCCTTTATAATAACTTGCATGCTCCCCAAAACGCGATTCAAGCATGCATGGTGTCAGAAGCTGATTGGATACCGCATTTTGGAGCTTTGTACTATTCATCTGAGTCCTCGGAAACTTCAGTAAAAGAAATGCCTAAACCGTGGGACTTAGAATTTCCAAAAGAAAATATAGTAGATGTCATCAAAAAAGCAAAAAATTCACGAGCACCAGGCCCTGATGGGCTCACAAATTTTACAATCAAACAGTTCCCAGATATATGGGCTGGATTTTGTGATACTCTTTTTAAAAGGATAGTCCAAAACTGTGAGACACCTAAATCGTGGAAGTGTGCGATCATCGTACCTATCTTTAAAAAGGGCGATAGATCCAACCCGAAAAACTACCGGCCTGTCGCATTGTTGGACGTGTTAGGTAAAATCTATGCCACAATGTTACAGAAAAAATTACTAGCCTGGTCGATAACATCATCCCATGTGGACATATGCCAGTCAGGTTTTGTAAAGAAGGTGGGATGTTCGCTGAATCTATTATTGCTAAATATAATCAAAATGGAGGCCATTAAATTAAATACAAAGGTGTATTTAGCATTTATAGATTTCTCGTATGCATTTGACACCATTGACAGAACGCTCCTGTGGGCTAAACTGAGGAAGTAGGGGTGTCCGCTGGATTTAGCTCCAATCAGAGAACTCCACACAAAGACCTCTATTCGAGTTCGCTTGGATCAATCTGGCCTTCTATCTGCTTCCATCAACACTTTTAAAGGAGTAAAACAGGGCTGTCCCTTGACCGCAACAATATTCAGTCTCTTCATTTCTAACATAGGAGACGCAATCAACGAGGTCAAGTCCTTCCCGCCAAAAGTCGCAAATACACAGTTAAGCTGGCTGCTTTCTGCAGATGATCTGATTGTCATGGATGTGACTCCGATCGGGTTTGCAAAGAAAATTAAATGCGGTGCAACGATACGTCACATACAACAAGCTAGCGATTAACACAAAGAAATGCGAAATATTGGTCCTACAAAATCTGAATGGTGGTGGCGTGTCAAACAGAAAAAACATAAAATGGTCCTTAGGACAAGAAACGCTTCAAATCTCTCAAACTGTCAAATATCTTGGGATGACAATAAGTTCTACTATAAATGACGGGCCCTGGCTTGCGGAAACCAAATGGAAATGTAACTAACTAGCAAGCCAGGCATTAATAATTCATAAGAAGTTTGGTAAATTTTCTTTACGCCCCGTCTTGTCTTTTTATCACCAGAAGGTAATCCCAGTCGTGATTTACGGGGCAGAAAACGCCCTTGGTTGTCCACAGGAGACCTGGGCCACTTTAGAAAATTGTTTCTGGACCAAGGTACTATTGCTTCCTAGGGGTGTGAAGATGTCATGTATAAGGTATGAGCTTGCATTAATATCGATACAGGCAAGAATATGTCGGAGTCTGTTGAATCTTTATAGAAAGACCTGTACTCGTGCACAGATTCCACAATTCGAGATCTTTCATGACGTCTTACCCGCTAACTCCAAAATTGTTAATATGTGGCTAAACAGATGTGAGGCAATTTTAAAAAAATATGACATCAAAGCCGACATGCTCCAGGAGAACCCGGAAGCAGCCAAACTCAAAATATGGCGTATAGACTGGGATGAAAACTGTGTGGAGAGATCGGCCGCCAGTCGAATGAGCAACGCACCACTACAGGCACGTGCGTTTAATACTCTCCAGAACTATGTCGCACCATTTCCTGATCCGCAGGCACGTCGACTTTTTTATGTTGTTCAGACTGAACATGTTTAAAACCGCTGATCGGCTTCGGCTGTGGAAAGGTTATGATCATTTGACACCTGAATGTAGGCTGTGCTTTTGTACAAGGGAATCACTTAAACGTTTAGTGCTATTTTGTACTAAATTAAGATCTGAGAGGACAATTCATCTGGGTCCCTGGAGCCTAACCCATCCATCCTTGTGTGCAGACGAATGGTGGAAGCTGATGTTTCAAGGAACTGATGTGAAACTAATATTCCTGTTAACACAGCTGTTGAAAATAATTGAAACACGTTTGACATCAACAGAAGGAATTCTCCTCCCAAACAGTAATGTTGACTGAAATAACATATGCTGATGTTAGACGTGTGAGATATTGATATGGATGGCCTATTGGAATTTGTTTGTTCGAGTCTGTGATATGACATATGCTAATACGTGGGTGTTTATGTTGTACATATTTTAAAGGTTTGTAAAAACCAATAAAATTAAAAAAAAATAAAAAAAGAAATATATATATATATTCGGTAGTGATCGGGGCTGAGGTATGTAGGACCACCTGCACCTCTGTATAATGTCCAGATCTCGACAGCTGCGTGGTCTGACTGGAGCCGTTTATGGTGAACTGTTTATAGTTAGCAGAGCTGCTTCCTCATCAAGCACGGTTGGGATGCACCACACACCGTGGGTAATAATAAGCAGCGCTCAGATACCTGAGGGTTTGTAGCGCTATATAAAAGCCTAATTATTATTATTAATTATTATTAATGTCTATTTGCTCATTCAGGCCACAACCTCCCTGTTTTCTATCTCTTTCGCAGGCTGTGTTGACCTCTGCACTGTCTTGAAAGGAGTCGTGCCCACTTTGTTTCACTCCCACTCGGCAGGCGCTAGAGTGCACCGAGTTCTCCCGTCAGAGTCGTTGATAGGGTGTAGTGGCCAGAGTTAGCCCTTTGGGCACTGTAAAGGTATAGCCGGCTGTGGTGTTTGTTTACTCTTGGCTCCCGCATTGTGCGTGCCTCCTCTGCTCAAGGGCAGGTGAATTGTGCCTGGTGGTGCTCTTGTTATTCAGTGGTAGATGTCAGGTGCACTATTAGGTATCACTGTAGTTATCTTAGTGGGATCCCTTCTCCAATGCCCACTATGTGATCCGTGTTGCTGTCCCCTCAATGACCCCAGGAATGTGTTTGTGGTTTCTTCCGGCATTCCATACACAATGTCCCTTACCATAGATCCTATGGCATGCCTCAGGGTACCCCTTATTCGTCTTTCTTCAGGCACACTGATTGAGCCCAGGTAAATGTAGAAGTCTTTGATCCAGCGGGCCCAACTTGGCCCCAGGCTGCTTTAATCAATTATGTCAAAAGGTTGAAGCACTTGCAAATGCAAAGCATCATGGCTAGCATCTATTTTGTTGAGCGTCGCAGGTGAAAATACTGATGGAGTAGTTATGGACAACTAAACCTGCTGACATGGTGGGTCATATACAGGAGTGGTGGACCAAAAGAGGATGGTGGTGGTGTGTTTCATGCACAATTGGCACTTTTTGCTTATTGTTGCAAGGATTTATCTCCTCATGCCCACAATCCTGTTATTAAACTATTCCTTTCTTTTTAAATTTCTTATCCAATACACACATGGTTGTGTGTGCCTTCCTTGTGTTCATTGTCCCTTGTGTACGCATGGGCCCTCCTGTTGCTGTTGAATTATTTAATGAAATATATTTTTATTTTCTTTACTCAGGCCGTAGCAAACTGGACACTGCTGATGTGCAGGCTTACTGATGTGCCTGCCGCCTGTCCATCTTGTGTGGGCAACCCACAGCTGTACACTTTACGGGCAAACGGCGGCTTTGATCATGCGTGACCTGAGCGGGTACACGGTTTCCTTGTCCGCCTTGCCGCCAATGTGGTGTTCTAACCTGAACACGCTGCGATGATAGCGGGAAGGCACAAAGAGGTAAATGAATGCACGGGGCACAGAGAGTATATCTACCTCTGTCTTTATTCCGTGAACCCCTTGCACTGCACTCCTCCCCTTTCTTTCACAGGTCTCTTGTGTATGGTGATGAACAGAGAAACAGGACAGGACGCGACATGTTCAACTAGCAAAAACATTGTAGAAGATATGACAACTCCAAAGCCAATCTTTCCATTTCATCTTTGGCTTGAAATCCTCTATCAACATTTCTCCAGCCTGGAAGTCCCGCCAATGGCTGCCAATGGCTGCCAGTAAAGGTTACAGTTCATTATAACCCTGGTGGTAGCCATGCCTGTAAAACCTGCCGCCGGAGTTGCAATTTTTCCGGCACCCGTCAATGAGGAATTACTGGGTAATTCCGACATTGCCGGAACCGGTAATTCCTGCATTGTGAACGACGGTACCGGTGCATTCGACATGCTGCGCTCGTGGGTGCCGCTCTGCCCGCCAAGCCAGACCTGGCGGCCTGAGAGATGCCCACGAGCACAGCTCGTAGTATGGCGGTGCAGGAATTACGGTACTGGCATGCTTACCGGTACTGTAGTTCCCGGACCGCCACGCTTATAATGAGTACCAGTTGTATTTAAATTCCCTGTTTTTACCCACAAGTAATTACATGGCCCAGCATCAGAATACCCCAAAAGACCTTTAACACAGACTGCTAGCTGACCAGATGTCTTCGGTCAGCATACCAAAACTAGATGGCCAACAGCCAGGAATTTGGTGATAAATCTTTTAAGTTTCAAGGCTCTTACCTCTGAAACCCTCTTCCATTTTCCCTAAAACTGGATCCTGAATAGGTGATGTTTCATAGACTTCTCAAGACTCATCTCTTCTTGTCCCGCCCTATAAATATTTTGTTATGCTTTTTCCCTTTTCAAATTCTATGCCTACCCCATGCTTAATTATCCATTTTGCACAATCTCTTTCCCGCCATTTCCTCCCATTGCCCTGTGTACTGAGTTAATAAAACCATAAATAAATTAATAAATAAATAGAAGTTTTAGGCATGTGCCCAAAATGTAGCTATGATGATGACGGTGGGGGCGTGGGGGGGCTGCTAGGCACTTAGGTACTTGCACTCTTTCTTTTCCCATTTATAACTAAGATAACCTGTAGGTACTCTCTGCTGCTCGCAGGATGCACACAATGGTGTGCACCATGAAACGCTGAATGGCTAAACGGCTTCCTGCTGCAGGTTGGCTCCTTACTTAGAAAAAAAAGGAGAGGCCAGGGAACCCAGCCTGTCTCCTGTTTCTGTGTAATGACCCAACACGCAGCAGGCAGCCCTTTAACTCAAGGAGCCGCATGGTTAAAGGGTTGCCTCCTGCTCTTACCAGACTCCCTCCTTAAACGACGGGGGGTTCTCATAAGGGGTTGTGGCATAAGTTCACCTGTACTTAGGACACATCCCCTAATAAGAGCCCCCCCCTTGATTTAGCATCTCACTTAAAGCACTAGAATAGAAGCTGGAAGATCAGGACCAAGGGCACCAAGGACAGAGGCAGAGCCCTTTTTGGAGACTGCCAGGGCTCTGCCACGGCCCACTTAAAGCCATGTCCGAGGTCAACGGTCACAGAGACAGCGCCAGAGGGAGAAAGCAAACACATCTCTCGAATAAGTGTTGGAGTTGCACTGCTTTTATTTCATCAGTCCCATTTCAAATGTTCAGAAAATCATGCTTTATAACCGAAAAGTAGAATGCAAAGTGCAAATGGCTGTTTGGTGCTGCAGACAGAGCCTTGGGACCTGTTAGGGAGAATTCTCAGAAATGTGCCAATTCCCTCTACCTTAGAGACACCCAGCAACTTTGCTGGATTTTGAGGACTTGATTTGTTTAACCTGGAGAGAGTGAGACCCTTTTCCCACTCTCTCATGTATTTTACTGTGATTTTTAACTCTGTGTTTCTTTTGGTTGTGGAGTCTGACAACTCCATAGGCATCATCTTTTACATTGCAGCACACAGCACCTTCAGTGCAGTGACACAGGGAAGTCGTTCAGATTTCTCCATGGTTTAAATACCTTCTCTGGGATAAACTGCTGTTTCCCAGAGCAGTAAAGTGAAATTGACTTTACTTATCTTTTAACTTTCTAGACCCAGCACACACTATCTTACGATAGGGTGCTGGAGGGGTTACTTTGGTCTAGCTTCTCATGTAACAATTTTATGTTACCTTTTCCTCACTGAATGGCTGGTGGCAGTGGTTTACTTTTTACTACCGTTATGAGATTTTAACGCGGGCTGCGTTCGCAGCCATGGTAAAGCACCCATGGTGCCATTTTTGTCAAAATGGCCCCGGTCTTCTTTTTTCGCCATTTCTTTGTGGAAAGGTCCTTCTTGAGATTTACTCTGTGTGCCAAACCAAGTTTGGTCCCTTTGTTTGGTTTGTTTTTGGCGGGATTCATGAGTGAAGCCAGCCTCTGGCTTCAGGGTGTCTGGCAAGGGCAGGAAGCGAGGGAGGTGCCCGAAACTCAATGTGCTTAGTCTCCCAGGAGACAGGAATGCACTCTTGGGTGATTTGCCGGCTGGCTGTCCAGCAAGGACAGCCACTCTGCTGGGTGACTGACATCTAGGCTGGAATGAATGGGAGCAAGCTGCATAAAAGGTGAGGCTTTTTGGCTTGGAAGGCAGAGTCGACCCCTGGACGAAGGAATCCGAAGAAGAACTTGAAGAAGACGCCTGCTGCAACTCCTGGACAGTTGGTTTGCCCGGTGAATCCCTGCTGCTGTGCTGAAACTCCAATTTTGCATTGACAGAGAAGCTCCTGCAAGAAGGACTTCTCCCTTTGAGTTGGTGGGACCAATCAACTCCAAAGTAAGCCACCTGGACATACTCTCAGCGCTGGTCGAGTATCCATTGCAGTCGATCCTGGAACCGGATAGCCAGGGAGAGGAACAGCAGTTTGTGTGCTGTGCTTTTAAGTTGGCCAAGAGCTCCAGGAAGATCCTCCGGACTCCCAGGAAGCAGGACTGACAGAGCCTGAGCCCCCTCAACAGAGTGCGGCACCCCAGAAGCAAGGAAAGCCCATCTCGACAGCCACGAACGGCGGTGGTGCTATTTGCGGTAGACGCGAGGAGCTGAAACACCAAACAGCAATTTGTTTTGAAGATTGCCAGTTGTGAGCGTTGACCGCCCCATTGCAGTGCAGGAGTCCCCAACGTCCTCCCTCTTGTCCCCACGACAGAGGCCCAGGAACAGTGAGATCTGCAGCACTGCACAGGAACAGAAGTCATCTGCTGCACTGTTTCTTCAATCTAAAGATACTGTACAGTCTAAGAGAACGTACCTCTTGTTGTGTGATCACTTGTCCTCGTTGGAGACTTGCTTGGTTACATTTGTAGAGTTGCTGCCAGCTTCTTTACTTCACAAGCCTAATCAGCTTGTGGCACTACTTTGATTTTTTCTATCCTACAAGACGTTTAAGACATTGTGAAAGACGTTCTACTTACCTGCAAGAAATGCTTCAGTTCACCTGAGTTTTGCTAAATTAACATTGGCTGGCCTGCCTCCCTGAATGACTTTTCACTACTCTGTTTAAATGTTTTCTGTCTTCCTTCCAGGAAAGGGTTAACTATCTTTGCATTGGGGGTTATTGAAAGTGCTTACCTGATTGAGAGCAACTGTGTAGATATTTGCTTTATTCTAAATCCTCCTTTTCTTTGACACTTCTCCTAAGACTATTCTAAATGCAAACAGTGATATATTAATGTCAACAGCACCCTAACTATTGAAGTCACCTGTGGGTGTAGGTCCTTCTGTATGCCATCCCAAATGGGTACTTACTGATTTAGAATCTAAGAGAGTGTATTTTGAAGTATATTTGTGTGGTGTTTTACAGTGCTCCCTTCTGAAAAGGCTTACATTAACTGACTAGTAAATAAATTAATAATTGTTTTATCAAGAAACCCTGTGTGTGTTTGCTTGAATATTTGTCACTGTGAAGCTCTGTGCAACTCCCCTACAGCTCACATTGACCCCTCTTGAGATAAACCTGGCTACTCGTCCACACTACCAACCTGTGTACTACAGTCTTATACCAAAGGTTGGGTTGCTATTGCCAGGAGGCTATTGTTGTTGTAGTGCACCCTGAAGGGTACTGCATACAATCTTGCCTAACAGGACCTGTGACCGATTTCTAATGACATCTCTTCAGCAGTGGATTTTGGAAATCAGGGTATAAGGTTCACATTAAAACATCTGCTGTGCACTATGTTTTTTTTTACACGTCAGATATCAGTGTACTGCCATGTGCATGTCCTGTTCGGGTTCATTGTGTCCTTGAGTAGTTAACTATTATTTTTGTATTCTGCATGATTTTCAGTCTTATTTGCATTTTCCAGATTGTGTCAAACAGAAAATCTAAGTTTTTAGTTAGGTATATAAGAAATCTTCCTCAATAACATCAACAACTGTATTCACAGTGACATTTATATCTGCCAGTATGGCCTACATCAGTGTGTATGATAAACGCACAAAGTGAAGAGTATAGATGCTGCACTTTTTAACCAGTGGACATCATGGCTGCAAGCCTGCCATTTTAAGGCAGCATCCCAGTTGATATACAGTTTCTTACTAAACAGCCCTTTCTGTCATTCAGTCAATTTCTGTGATACCTCCGGAGAAGGGTCAAAGTTCACATGCCATCACTTCCTGTGATGTCATTAGATGCACAGTGCCACTTCCGCGACCACTGGCATGTGCCCAGAAAGAGCATATTTTTGAAAGATGCGAAATGTAATGCGCTAGGAAATGTGCAGTAATTCCCAGCAAAATGAGGCCATTTAACCCAATGTGTGTACACTTGCGACACGCAGGCAGAAAATGGTTAGTGAATTGTCTTTAACTTCTCTGTATATCAAAGAAAAATGTTAATAAAAAAGAAACCAGTTGTAGGTGTTATCCTTGCATGACACAACTGCTCGAATTTGTTAAAGGCGTATGTATGATTGTGATTAATCACTTGTTTCCCTCCAGTAGGGTGGTCTCATCCAAGTCTCCGCGTGAAGCAGCCGGCTTCCCTCACGGGTTACCAGGGAGAGTCTGTGAGGTTGAACTGCACCTGCATGGACCAAAAAAGCATCTCGAGGCTGCAATCTCATTGGGATTTCTTCCGCGAGCACACAAACGTAACGACTTGGAAGAGAGGCACCGCAACAGAGATCTTGAAAGAAGGGGTTTGGAAGGAAAAAGCTTCTGTCCTCCATCATGGAATGAATGCGTCTTCTTTGGTGATAAGAGACCTGCAAATCAGCGACGCTGGCACCTATGTGTGCTCAATGAAACGTGCTCTGCCTCCGCCCACACTCCAAGGGAAAGGAAACGGGACGGTTCTTAGAGTCCTCGGTATGTGTAAGTGTTCAGTACTTTGTGAGGTTATGTTATGCCATGCTATGCTTTGTCATATTGTGTTGTGGGTGTGCTATGATCAGTTATTAAAACATAAAGCTGTGTTTGTAAGAAGCAATGTGTTAGAGCTGACACGGCTCCACAATGTCTTCACTTCCTGAATTCTACCCACTAAACACCGGGCCCACAAATCCATCCACCAGCCCTTCCCCAAATGTCATCCATTCTTATATGCCATTCTGGCTCCACCTAACCCCTCTTCCCTGCTTGGCATCACAAACCCCAGCCCCCACTTGAAAAGGGTAATAATTGATGTGAGTGATGTTACATTATCAGAATCTGAAGGTGTGGGCTTTGTTTTAAGCAGTAAAGAACCTTTCACCAACACCAAGCAAGAGGGAATGTTGGAATGGTTTTATGGGAGAAAATGTAACCATTTTTCATTGTTTTTATATGCTGTTGTCATTGATACATTGGGTGGCATTATTTATTTGCTATTCCAGGAAGATTCACATGTTCGGCAGGTGCAGTTTTATTTATTGGGAGGTGCATTTATGGTAAGGGTTGAATGCAAACCACTTTTCAACATGGGGGGATGTGATTGACAACGTGAGAGCTGGTTAGTGTGGGATGGTCTCATGGTGACTTGTGAACTAGGAGTCTGAGGCAATAATGAGCTGAATTGCGCTGGTGATGTCCAACATCATGAATTTATTGATTTGTCAATCTAGGAATTTTGGGAATTAATAGAGATGGTGGGATTAGGTTCTCTTGTGATAATTTGTATTTAGATACATATGTTAAGTGCCTTTATATTGAGACGTTATTTATGTCTATAGTATCTACGGAATCGACTGAGAAGTGTGACAAATTGTTAGATGGTTCATGATGTGAGATGGTTGTGTCCGTAGTAAGTAGTGGGACGCTGGATGTTATGCCTCAGACTTAGAATAGTCTTTTTTGGTCCTAGACTCTGGTAAGCCTTTCTTTGCTTGGAGGGAATTGAGCTGGCTTATCGAAGTTATTTTTCTACTTGTGACCGTTGAGTAATCTCTGAATAGGTCAGTGGAGGGGTTATTAGAATATATATTGATGTCTTGTTTTGATCAGGTGGTCAGGGATGACATTGGTTCTGAATGAACAGTTTTGGTTGTGGGTTTGTGATCTTTTAATAGTTATCTATATTTATTTTTTAGAATTTGTATTCAGTTGATTTTAGGAGAGTTGTCCAGGGCGCTGAAGATTTTGGTATGTGGTATACATATTTCTACTTTACGCTGTTACTTGTGTTTTGCATCTACGTTGGGATTGGGGGGTAGGGTTCACAACTAATTACTCCACAGAGGTTTTGGGAGAAGTTGGTGGGGTGTTACTACATTGTGAACTGGTGCTGGGACGGTTGAGCTGGTTATACAGAATGGACAGACATTTAGGAGTGATCACTTGGAATGTGAATGGCTTAAACAATGCAAAAAAAAGGAAAAAGTAATGTCCTACTTGAAAGACCTCAGGGGTTATGTATGTCTTCTTCAAGAGATGCATCTCATTAAAGGAGAGCTTAAAACTTTAAAGAAAGGATGGATTGGAAGAATGTATGGGTCCGGGTTCAACTCAAACTCTAGAGGTGTGGCTATCTTGATCAGAATAAATGCCCCTATAAAAGTTGTGAAAGAAATTACTGAAAATGAAGGCAGGATTATTGCCATTCTGACGAATATTCAGGGTACGGAGGTAATTTTTTGTAATATTTATGCTCCGAGTGGGACGGGTATGCCCAGACGTGGGTCCCGAGTCTGCCGGGCCTAGAGACCCAAGCTACTCCTCACTGATGACGCCCAACAAGGCTGAAACATGTCTGGGGATGCTTGTGGTCTCGTGCAGAAGGGATGTGGCCTAGCAGTTCGGGCTGGACTGCCCCTTTTGGGGTAGGACCATGCCTGATTTGCATATGGTTTTTCCCCTTCTGTAATGGCTTGGCAGACTGAAAAACGATGGTCTGGAGGGTTGCCCAGAGCTTTGCCCGTGGTTATGATTTATTCAAAACCTTCCAGCCATCACCTTTCGTTTTGCTAAAGTCACCCCGAGTAGGACGGGTATGCCCAGACGTGGGTCCCGAGTCTGCCGGGCCTAGAGACCCAAGCTACTCCTCACTGAGGACGCCCAACAAGGCTGAAACATGTCTGGGGATGCTTGTGGTCTCGTGCAGAAGGGATGTGGCCTAGCAGTTCGGGCTGGACTGCCCCTTTTGGGGTAGGACCATGCCTGATTTGCATATGGTTTTTCCCCTTCTGTAATGGCTTGGCAGACTGAAAAACGATGGTCTGGAGGGTTGCCCAGAGCTTTGCCCGTGGTTATGATTTATTCAAAACCTTCCAGCCATCACCTTTCGTTTTCCTACAGTGGATGATGGCTCTTTTTTCTGAAAAGCTGCTCAAATTGTACAGGATTTGGGGTCAAGGAACAATGTTTTGGGTGGGGATTTTAATACAGTTCTAGATCGAGATGTTGATAGATCTGGCTCTAGGTTTGGCAGGCTTAATGACAGACATTCCAGGGCTTTGAATGACCTTTTGGAGGAGCACAATTTGAGTGATGGGTGGAGGATGGAGAACCCGGGGGTCCGAGAATTTACCTTCTACTCAGGGGCACAAATATCATATTCGAGGCTGGACATGCTACTAAGGAAGGATTTCTGAAAATGATATAACAACCAATATTGGAAATATAGTTCTGCCTGATCATGCCTATGCTGTTATGGACATGAAATTTGATTTTGCATTGAACAAGCATTGCACATGGAGGTTGAATACCAGGGTGTGAGACAATGAAAAAGAGATGGATAAAATTGCCACTGAAATAGAATATTTTGTGAAAGAGAATTGCACGGGGGAGGTTAAAATTGGCATAGTTTGGGAAGCATTCAAATGTATGGTACGGGGTATGCTCATCAGTTTGGCAAGTGGTTTGAAGAAAAGATCTGATAGTAGACATCAGGAATTAGAATCAAGTATTAAGAATATCACAAGGGATTTCATGTCTAATCCGAATGACTCTGTCTTGATTCAGAAACATAAACACATGAGGCTGGAATTAAAAAACCTGCTTTCAGACAGGGAAAATAACATTTCCTTTAAACAGAAATGTACTTATTTCGAAAAATGATAAAAATGTGAACGATGGCTGGCTTATAGACTGAGAAAGAGAGAGTCAGAGAGAACTATTACTTCTATCTGGGGTCAAGACAATCTACTTACTTTCAAGCTGAAAGAAATCAATAAGGTCTTCCAGGATTTCTACTCAGACCTATGCAAAAATGAGTCGTATATTTCTTCGGCTGTTGATGGGTTTCTGGATGGTTTGCCTCTTCCTAGCTTATCGGAGGTGGAATCAGAATTGTTGGATAGAGATATAACGCTAGATGAGGTGAAAGCAGCAATTGGAAAACTGAATTCGGGATGTTCTCCTGGACCAGATGGTCTACCAGTTGAATTCTATAAATGGTTACCAGGTTCATCATTAACTCTCTTATTAAACATGTTTAAATCATCCCATTCAGAGGGTCTTCTCCACCCTACAACGAGACATGCTATGCTATCAGTGTTTTTGAAAAAGGGAAAAGATGAGACTTTGGCTTCCAGCTACAGGCCATTTAGTTTGCTCAATGTTGATAATAAAATATTGGGCAAATTGCTTGCTTTAAGATTAGAAAATCTGCTGCCAAAATTGTTCGACCCTGATCAATCAGGCTTCGTAAAAGAGAGAAATACCACCAGTAATATAAGAAAGTTTCTTACAAACTATTTCTGTGGCTTCCGGGTCAATGGAAGACTCAGCTGTGCTTTCTTTAGATGCTGAAAAAGCCTTTGACGGGGTTAACTGGCAATTCTTGTTCAGAGTCATGGGGAGGATGGGGATTGGCTCCAGATACATTTATTGGATTGACCTTCTTTATAGCAAACCTACGGCTGATGTGAATACCAATGGTCTAAGATCAGAAATATTTGAATTAGAGAGAGGAACTAGACAGGGCTGTCCCTTGTCCCCATTACTTTTTGTGATTGGTATAGTACCCCTAGCGGTGGCACTGAGGCTGGAGAGGAATCTGCAAGGTGTGAATTGTTGGGGAATGCAACAAAAAATGTGGCTCTATGCTGACGATTTATTGCTGGTTCTAAAAAATCATAGACTTTCAATTCCGACTCTTATGGGAATTTTATCAACCTTTCACAAACTCTCTTTAGTTTTAAATAGATGAATATTACCCAGCTTCGAGGCCTTTTCATCAAAGTGTGCAAATATGACAAAGTAAAACCCTTCTCCATAAAATATGTGCCTCCAGTGATAATAGGCCTAACTAATTATCACTCAAATCTGATCGCTTCTATGGGTATTGACTTTGGAAGCTTTAAAACTCTTTTCCAAATAAAACCTTTGAGGTACTTAAATTCCTCGCCTAATAGACAGTGATGTATCTCGGACCCATAAATCAATAATGGAATGACTTTTGCTTTATGAAATGTTAAGAGGGGAATAATAGAAAACATACCATATCTAAAATTAAAATACTTCATTTGTGCGAGTAAAGGTTTTGCTTTATCATAAAAACCTGTCAAGACTCTTTTCCCAGGCTTAGAAAAATGTTAAAACCAAGGTATTGAAAACTTTCCACTCTCTGTTTTTTCATTTTCAAACCACCAATTGGTGTTTTTGGACTGTCTCCCTGCTGGCAGTACCAGAAAGTGGGTTTTGTGTGAATTAATCAGCCAATCGTTTTTCTAACAATATACATTAAAGCCTGTGATTAAACACTGGGTCTCCACCCTGGTACATTCCAATATTATGATGTCATCAGCGTAGGTCAGCCAATGCATCTTCATTTCTAAAATGTTTGGTGCAGTAAAAGAAGCCTGTTTTAAGTTCTCTTCCAAGTCGGCCAAATAAATATCAAATAGAAAAGGGAATAAAATACATTCCTGTCTGAGGCCTCGTTATGTGGGAATAGTATCAGATAACAAGCCTTCCATGTTCAACCTTACTCTGAGAACCGAATCTTCATGTAGATCAGGGGTCTGCAACCTGTGGCTCTCCAGATCTTTTGGACTACAACTCCTAGACCCTACATCATTGACTACTCTGGCTAGGGCTGATGGGAGCAGTTGTCCAAAACATCTGCAGAGCCAAAGGTTGCAGACCCCTGATGTAAATAAATGAGGGCAGCCAAAAGTCCCAAAGGCAGTCCAAATTTCTCTAATTTTGGCCAAAGTTTGTCTCGATTAGCGTGATCAAATACTAGAGATAGGTCAACAGTAACAACATACATTTCTTTTACAGCTCCCTCCCAGGCTAACCACTGCACATAGTTCATCACCCATCCAGTCACAGATGTTCCTACCCCAGCTCTGAATCCCACCTGGTTTATCTTTAAGATGCCCTTTTCATTCGCCCAGTCCTGTAGACTGACTAATAGCATAGAGACGAACATCTTTGAATCTGCATCTAATAACGCAATGGGCCTGCGATTTCTTTTTTTTTTTTAAACATCTTTATTTGTACATTTTTATGGGACATGAGTGACAGCACTAAAGACACATGTACACATGAATGGATACCATTGATCATAGGCAGCATAACTAAAAAGCGTGTATACACAGGATTTTTGTACACCGACTTTATATGTCAGCTGGCTGTGTTTCCAAGCCTAGAGGAGAGCTAGGAATGTATAAAGCGTGGGCTTATGCACACCATGGGAGGCCTCTTTTGTATAGTTTATAAAGGGCAACCAGGTTGCCACATCAGAAGAGTTTCTCCCTTTCGCTAGCGCTGTAATCTTCTCAGAGGCCAGCATCTCCCATAGATTTCCCAACCACATACCTAACACTGGCCCATCTGCATTTTTCCAGTTCCGGGCTAGGGAGATTTTAGCAGCTAAGAGAAGGTGAGTGAGTAGCCTAGCCGTGCAGCCCGACAAAGGATCAAGCCCGTCCCCACATTCCCCCAACAAAACAATCACAGGGTCCAGAGGGAGGACAACAGCCTGCATAGTCCTGACGTGCGAAAGCAGTTCCTTCCAGTACGATTATAGGTCCTGCTTTCTTGACAGCCCCTCCAGCAGTTCTCGTGGTATGAGGGGGCTATGTGATGGAGTCTGTCTGGGGTGATATGCCACCAATATCACCGTTTGAGCTGGCCTTCCTTGTGCATTGTTCATCTGAAGGCTTTATGATTCTGTTCCCAAATGTGACTCCAAGAGTCCTCTTCGATCGCCCTCCCCAAATCCCTTTCCCAACCCACCATGTAGGGCAAGCATTCTTGAGGGTCAAAGTTATCTAGTAGGTTGTAAAGCCCTGAGACTCTACCCCTGGACCTGCCCGCCAAGTAGATGAGTTCTAGAGAATTCAAGGCTCTAGTGCCTCTCTGTCTAACCATCGGATTACAAGCCCAGTGTCGTAGTTGGAGATAACAAAACCTTTCCAGTTCCTGTAATGCAAATTACTATTTGCACTCCTCAAATGTGAGCGGGGACCACTCCTTAAAGAGCTGTCTAAGCTCCCTCAGGCCCCCGGCGGTCCAAGCTGCAAATGTTGCTGCGTGCATGCCCAGGGTAAACTCAGGATTGTTGGTCACAGGTGATAGTAGGCCTAAGCCTGTAGGAGTATTCCATCATTTGGTTGCCAAATTCCAGCACCTGAGTTTGTGAAGTGTCTGGTCAGGCAGCCACTCAGCTGGACAGACGGCAGCTACTTCAGAGGGATCAGAATTGCTGCCTGTTCAATCTGTGCCCATTGTGAAGTCTCTCCCAATTGACCCCATTTAAAGATGTGCGAAAGGTGGGAAGCCAAGTAGTACCAATATACATCAGAGACCCCCAGTTGTTCCTTGCGCATCAAGACGTTTTTAGCTATCCTCGGCCTGCGGTATTGCCAGATGTAAGCCAAGATTTTCCCCTGTAGCTTGTGTAGTTATGAGATTGGGACAGCGGTAGGAAGGGCCAAGAAGGGATAAAGAAGTCTGGGGACAATGGTCGTTTTAAGGGCTGTGACACGCCTGAGCCATGAGGTCGATTGCTCATTTCAGGTCGGATTCCAGACTCGCAAATAAAGAGGGAAAGTTGACTGAATATAGCAATCTGATGGAGCTGGGGATGTGCACCCCTAAGTATTCAATGTGGTTGTGCTTCCACTTAATCGGGCAGAGGTTCACCAATGTATCAATATTTCCAGGTGCTAATGCTATGGCCAGGCCGAGGGATTTAGTATAGTTGACTGCAAACCCAGAGGCCTAGCCAAACTCCCCAGTTTGACCATCAGGGTTGGGATTGAGTGCTGTTCCTCTGCTGAGGAGAGCAATCCGTTGTCTGTGTACAAGGATATTTTGTGTTCCCGATCGAGGTAAGGGTTAGCTTGAATATCCAGATGAGCTCGAACACGGGACACCAGAGGATCCATCGAAAGGGCAAACAGGAGAGGGGATAGTGACCAGCCCTGCCTTGTTCCTCTGACAACTTTTATTAGTGGGTGGTCCTGCCGTTGACTAGGATCCGGGTCATCGAAACCGTACATATGGCCAGGACCGACTTACGAAAAGTCAAACCGAGCCCTGACTCTTGAAGGACAGCTTCGAGGTAGGACCAGTCCAGCCGATCAAAAGCCTTATGGGCATCAAGAGCTAGGAGGCCGGCCTTCGTTTTTGTCCTGCCTGCTTTCTCAACCAAGTTGAGAGACTTTTGGATATTATCCTGGGTGGATCGGTGAGTGATAAAACCAGTCTGGTCCAAACGGACCAGAGTTGGCAGCGCCATCATTAGGCTTGTGACAAGGACTTTAGAGTACAGTTTGGCATTTAAGTTGATGAGGGCGATTTGTGCAGTATGAGTCAAGCAGACACTAGTCTTTATGCAGTTTCAGGATCAGGATGTTTCAAGCATTGTGGTCGTTAGTGTACCGGATTCAGCAAAAGAGTTAAAGATTTGTGTCAATTGAGGGGAAAGAATCTCGCAGTAGGCTTTATAAAAATCAGAGTTAAAACCGTCTGGCACAGGGGCTGTGTTTTTCAGGTTAGGTTTAGACCTGGCTACATTTAGGAGGCGCCTATCCCTAAGGGAGTGGGCCTGTAATTTAAAGGATACTCCCTGTCACCCTTTTTAAATATGGGGACAATGTGGGCTAGTGTCCAGGATTAGAGAATCATTTTCAAAGTTATAGATTCAAAGTCGTTTTTTTATATTACTGCCCACATTTCGGGGTCTACTTTCATTACTGTATTACATAGGCCGTTCGGTCAAGGGGCCCTTGAGTTGCTGCTATTCTGTATAATCTTTGTAATTTGTGATGTAATCAGTTCCAGGGGCCAGAGCTTTGTCTTCAGCCTGCCTCAATTAAGTAATTAATTACCGGGCCATCCGGTTTACTATAAAGAACTGAATAATGCTGTATCCAGGTTAATTCAGAGATAGGGTTAGTCTGTACCAGGCTTTGGAAGCTATGTCTAGATTTCACCAATTTTCAATACTTAATATCCCCTTTAGCGGTAATGCAGCCAAGCCTCTTTTCACCCACTTTCTGATACCGAAGTGACTGCATTGACTTTTAGTTTTTATATTGTTATTTCAACTTTTTTAAGTTTGCACCTATATAGGGATTTCCACTTGCTAGCCACTTTATCCTTTTCACTTCTTTCCTATATATAAGTTTATAGTTTTGGATATCTGCATTATACGGGACAGATCTTGTGTTTACCATCCATTTTCGCAGTGACAAGGAGTTCTTAATGAAAGCCGGTACATGGGATATTGTACAAAAGGGATTTATTGCTTATCCATAATCATCTATCAATGCTCCCCTTATTCGATTGTTATATTTAAGGATATCCTCAGTCGCCCAAATCAGGTTTTTACCTCTAGTAGTATTTACCAATGTCATCTTATCATTCTGATTGGTTAGGTCTAAAGTGGGGAGGCTGACTTCCAATCTATGATGATCACTACGCGATCCATCAACTAATTTAAAGTTTTTACTGGTTAACCACAGATTTTCTGAAGCAATAATAAAATCAATACACGATTTGTGGTTTCCGCTCTTCGACGTGTTTGTATAGGTGTGCACTCGGGTACCCCTGGTACTAATTTCAACAACAAAAACGCAACAACCTGTGTGCACCAATATGTGCAACTTCTAAATCAGTAATACATACGTTCAGTAATTCACATGTAAAGTATAGTGAGGAATGTCAAAATGTTGTTCAACATATACAAAAAAAAGAAAATGTTAATCCATCAGTTCAACAGCTTGCCATTTGGTCAATTCCTGAGGCTGTGAAGGTATTGCTCAAGTATTGAACTATATGAGCAGGAATCCATCAAGCTAAAGGCAAAATTACTCCATCGGGGGTATCCCAAGAGAGTAGTAAGACAAGCATATCAGAGAGCAACGAATAACAACCGTGAGGCCTTGTTGGAATATAGACTGAAAATAAAGAGTACAGAGAATCTGGTTTTCGTGAGCACTTTCATCAACATGTCAGACAAGATTAAGAAAGAGGTGATGAAAAATTGGAGGGTGTTTGGAAAATAGGAAATTAGCCTTAACCCTCCGATTTTTGCTTTTAAAAGCAGCAGAAACTTAACAGACAGACTGACAACCGAACACACTTACCAATTGTAACAGCAGCCTGGTTATTTATGCTATATGGTGTCCTTGCAAACTATTATATATTGGAAAAACAGAAAGAAAAATATGCGAAAGGATTACAGAGCATAATAGTTGTATATGCAACAAGGTTGAGAATTCCCCACTGGTGAAACATTTTGTTGAGGGTGAGGATATCTTTCTATTGCAATAGTGAAAGTACAATCCAGCCGAGTGGGGCATTTCTTGGCTGGAGGATGATAACATCATAGGCTGACTGAAGCAAGATAGTGACCTGCGTCTGCATGAGGTGAGTATCAAAGTCTGACAATTACCATAAGCAAAGGGGAAGCATTACTTGCTGGTCGGAGGATCCTACATCCATAGAACTGAGATGATCAAGAAGCAAGCAGGTTGGAAAATGCCCAGGAGCTGAGATTGTTAAGCAATCTTAGGGGGATCCTGGAACCGATGAATATTCCCATAGTTAGAACCTTGAGACAAAATGTGTGGCCGATCCTGAAACCTTTGTCATAGTGTATGCTAGAACTTATAGGCAACTCTTCCTATCACTTGAGTTGAGTCCAGATGCAGGGTGGCTTCTATATACTAGATAATATGCAATAGAATAGAGACTCTGAGGGAGACTCATATTCCTATTAGCTTTGGTGCCCTAACACTTTAGAATATACCCCATCCTTACACTGCTTTGCTTAGACTGTTTTTGAGAAGAATATTTTTTTGCTTTGTTGTGGGAAAATACTATTACCATACAAAGGCCTTTATTGCCAACCCATAATGACAAAGTTAAAAAAAGGTTTTAAAGCCTATCTCCTGACTGTTGTGTTGATCTTACTCCACAGCATCAACAACTCAGTTCTGCCCACCCACAGCATCACTCTGCCCTAATCATCAGCTTCAGGACTCCATCCGTTGGGACCACAGAACCCTATACCTACTTGGTTACACACCTGGAGCCTAACCAGTAACTCATCCTTAACCCAGAGTCTGATACGAAGAGGAACTGACAGTACAGAAAAGACAGAGTAGTCGACAAACAAAGAAACATTCTCCTGCCTGTGACCACCTCTGGCAGGATTCAGGATACACATAACAAAACAATTACCAGACTCCAAAGAATGCACATGAAGCACTTAGACCCCCGTGCTCCCCCCCAACCCCCTGGCCATCCTTTGTTGGAGCTGTCACAATACCTTAGGTCCCTCTTGTGAACAAAGTAGCAAAGTGTCACAGAACTAGCCAGGATACCCATCACAGGCCCGGGTGTTACTAACAGGCAGGGGCCAGCACATCAGCGTCTCACGACACTGGGACTTGATGTGATGCTCTCCACATTGACAATCCTATCCATCACCCACAATCATCCGATAACTAGCAAAAACCTGACTTTGCTTTCATACCTCTAACAAAGCAAGCCTGAGCCAGGAGTAAATGCATGTTGCCAAGAGTGTGCACCCACCAGGAAGTGCAAGGAAATCCTAAACCAAACTTCAATGAGATTCACATCAGCACAGAAACCAGCCACATCTCCATTGCATAACTCAACAATGAGACCTCTTGACTGGCTTGGTGCCTACCTGCCACATTTAACCTACGCGTGGAGCTTCTAGGCGAGCTCCTGAAAGGAAACAACAGGTGGGTACACCAGTACCCTGATGCCACACAACTATACCTAAATGTCAGCCGCATTGAAGAAATCTCAATGCTAAAATGCTGATTTGCACTCACTCAGTCATGGATGATGAGCACACACTTAAAACCCCACTCCATCAAAACTCTGTTTGTGTTCCTCACAACCCAGATAAACAATCGCTCATCCAGGCATAATTACCTGGCATTCATCTCAAAGGGTTAATGCTGAACCTTTGCGCAGAGCACCAAATATCTGGCTACTTGACCATTCTGGGTGATTTGCATGGTTGTGGAGAAATACTAGTACTGTGACGAGGATCCACTATTCAAATGTAGACAGCATATACCTGAGGCAAGTAGTAACAGAGCCCACAGGAAATAATTACAAACCGCAAACTTCAGGCCCTTTTAAGGTTTTCCAACATGAAAGGTGTCCTCAGCATCCAGTGTCCAACAACAGCATACACATTTCCTCAAATGCCATGGCATCCTTACTGCACACAACAAGTGTCCATCACCTTAAAGCAGCCCTATACCACGCTAAACGGAATGGACAAGTGGAGAGGGGGAGCAGTTTCCTTAAAGGAATCCTGCAGCTTGCCAGGTAATCAGCTGCAGACTGACAAGAACCAGTCCAACGAGCCATTACTGTCCGTAGGGTCACCATCATCTTCATCACAGGAGTCCTACCCTTTTCCAATATGAGACCCAGGACTGCAAATATCACCTTCATTCTGCCATGGGCTGATGCCCAAGCTCACTCTACGGCTGCCGACCCTGAAACCAGAAAATTGAAAATTCTGCAGCGGCAACAGGGAAGAACAGCCCAGTGCAATGTTTGACATGTCGCTAAGCAGTGCTTTGGTTTGAGTGGGTGACCTGGAGGAGATTAAGTGACCCCCAAAAATGTGAAAATTCACATTCCAAATTCAGTGAAACCTTCCAAGTCCTGCACCTTTCACCCCATTCCCTTGTGACCAAAGGTGTGGAAAGTGTGGAGGTTATCCAGTGTTGGACTCTACCACTCACCAGCTGATAGCCAGGCACACTGAGCCCTACCTTCCACGAGCAACCACAGTAGCCACATGAATGTTATGCCCCATGTCACCAGCACAGAAGGCCTCAATGTACAAATCTAACCAGAAATAGAAAGCAATGCCTCATTCCAAAACAGTAGCCATGACCAACAAACTGGTGCCATCAAAGAGGGGGAAGAACACACAAAGGAGTCCAGTGGTGCCCCAACAAGGATCGAAAGATGGAGTTCACAGAGAACAAGACAACCATTTCAAGCATGTTGTGATGGAGCAAAGCAATGAAGCCAAAAGAACACAAATGTAGTAGACTCCATCCAGACATCTCTGAATTGTGTTAAATACACTCACCCAAGTAAAGGAGATGATGTAGCATCCTGTGTCCTGTCGTGCACCCCCAATGCCCTTCAGCACTTCTTTCTGTCACAACCGAACCCCAGGGTCCTTGTGGTGATGTCCCCTTTAAGTTTGTAAGTCATGACCACGTCATGACGTGGTCCCAATAAAAGGAGCCACACACCGGCATGTGCGGCAGTGCAGCGGCAGACTCCATGAATGATACACCAGTGTCCAGCTCATTATTGTGCGGGTAACCTCCTGTCTGATAGTTCTGTGTAACCACGGAACAACTGCAGCAGGCCTGTGTGATCACTGCACCGTTGATAAGTCTGGGTGACCCCAGGAACCACATAAATCCGTGTGACAACGTCCTTGCATGCTGTGTGCCCACAGCATCGATCTGACCGGCCCATGTGATCACGGTGCCGACCCACAACAATGGCGACAAAGGCTGACAGACCCCGGCGGTGCTGCACGCGGTCACCCAGTGAGCTTGCAGTGCCCTGCAGCTGCCGACGCCACATTCGCCTCAATGTTCTTTTTGCGCTGCCTGCCACCCACAAGTGGCGGCCAGGCCCTGCCTCGTTCCTGCAACGTTGATCCCAGGCCATGAGGGTGGTGAATGCTATGTGCTCCATGATGGAAGCTTGGAAAAAGAAGATATTGTTGCGCTCCATAATAGTAGCTGAAATAAAGTGGATCTCGTTGTGGTTTTCCAGCTCGATAGAGCTGGAAAATTAAAGAAGGAGAAAGAGAGAGCTCCTCCCTCGGTGTTCCCAGGCCAAGAAGGCAGTGACATTGGTGCGCTCGCTCCGTGATCGGAGCAAGCAGAAAATATAAGGGTGACCCCTGTACGCTCCATGATTGGAGCTGTGCGGAGAAAAAACACAAAAACAAGTTGCCTGATACACGCTCCGTGATCAGAGCTGGACAACAAAAATGAAACGGTGAGCCCTGTGATTAGAGCTGAAGAACAAAACGTGTCAGTGCAATATGTGACCAGAGCTGATGTAAAAACAAAAAAGGTGGAAAAGTGAATTGAATGCAATCTGCGATCAGAGCGAGCTAAAAAAAAAAAGAAGAGAGTCCTGAAGTAAGTGAAGTGCAGGCACACAGACCACCCATTTCCCTCACCGAGGTAGCGGCTCTGGTAAGGAGTGCACATGCACCTGCACCTCTGGGAGGGTGGAAAAAAGGGGGAAGGGCATGCTATGCACTCCATGATCAGAGCTAAGTGAAAATAAAACAAGGTCATTCGGTGCGCTCTGTGCTTGGAGCTGGTACAAGAAAGGGGATCCGGTGCAGCCCGTGCTGGGAGCTAGAAAAGAAAAAAAGATTTTGGCACCCTTTGTGATCAGAGCTAGAGAAAAATAAAACAGTGCACCTTTGCACTTCCTGGAAGGAAGCAGGGAATTGTAGCGCACCTCTGCATTTACTGGAAAGGAGGAACCGTGGGTGACAGATGCTCGCCAGTCAGGTGCCTGGAATTACCTGATCGGGTTGCGGCTCCAATGTGAGGTGCCCGTGTGCCCTGGTTCCTGGCAGTGTTTTATCTCTGGTAGATGGACGGTACCTGAACACTCTCCAGCATTTGATCCCCACTCATTAAGCCCTGAGAGTGGAGAGTAGGTGGATGGTGAGAAATTGTATCAAGACAAGCTGTATTAGCCCCACAGGGTACACCTGAGGCAGCACATCTCCTCGGAGCACCCCAAACTGTCCCCATGGCTGATGAAGAGGATGGAGCACCGGCAGCTGGCAGAGCACCCTGCCAACAGGGACAACTAGCACAGCGAGTTGAGTTTGACACATCTGGGGCCCCATCCATCCTCGGGCCTCACTGGACCCAATGGGTTGAAAGACTCAAAAGGTACTTTGAGGATGTCGAGATCAATGAGGGTGCTAAACGACCTACCATGCTGTACTCTGCAGGCCCAGTGGTCCACAAGCTGTTTAAGATACTTCAGCCCAGATACAACTCCTACATTTTTGCAGTCGAGGTGCTCAATGACTATTTCACTCTTAGGGTCAATCTCGACTACGAGCTCTTCTGGCTGAGGTCAATGAGACAGCAGAAGGGCGAGAGTTTGGATGCCTTTCACAGGAGATAGATACCCATTGCATTGTCCTGTGCCCTAGGAAATGAAGAGAAATGAAGAAAGAAATAAGGCAACAGATAATGTGTGACTTCCATGTAGCTTGTTTCCATCGCTACCTGGTACCGCCCTCCCCACCATCCCTCGCAACCAGCGCCTAGCTACCTGTGGGTTTTGTGCGCTCCTATAAATGTACAAAATACCACAAATTAATGACAGTTATCTTTGCGTGCAGATCTGCCAAAATGATGAGACAAATCATTACAGAGCCAGGCATAACACTGGCTAGAGTCCTTGAGGGGAGGCAATCCCACGAGCTCGCAGACGTGAGGGCATCTGCCATGGACGCACCACAGGAGGATGAGCAGGAGTTTAAACACCAGCCTAAGTGCGACACATGCATCGACAACAAAAGCACTCTAGTCCCAATAGACACAGATGCCTCGGAGAACATCACAAAAGACTTTGAGAGTGAAGAAGGGAAGAAAACCAGGGCATGTGTTCGGCAATAGCACCTCTCTAGGAGCGACCACCCGTGGTGAGACTTCTAGCAGCCAACTGGACACCCTGTCTGGACCACTAATGAGGATCACCAGAGGTGGAGGGAAAGAGGTATGGAGAAGATCAATTGAGAAGGGGACCCTAACCCTCAAACCAGGCCTTCCATGCAGGAGCTTATGTGGTGATAGCCTCAAGTGGACATTCTGCCTTAATGGAGAGCCCCTCTTGGGTTACAAGCCATCAGGGACTGGATGCCGGGCAAATCAAACATTCTGTGGTTGCAATTCTGCGTGGAGCCTGTGTCAAGACTCCACGGGGTGAACTGAGCTAAGTGCTTGACCCAGGAATGGAGGATTACTAGTTTAATTGCAGGACTAGGGTTCCAGGTAGTTAGCAAGATGGGCGCTGTGAGAAACCTGAAGGTGTCTCCCAAGCTAGTCCCCAGGGATCTATCATCCAGGTGGCCAGGACCCTGCCATCGCTATTGGATCCAGATCCTGGGGGTGGACCAATGAGGGAGGATCACCTGGATGGGGGGTCCTTAGGGAGTGGAAGAGGGACATGTTAGGCAGAATCCTGTGCAGTTCCCTTAGGGAGCACTGCACAAGATTATAGGACTACAGGTGAGAGCAGTAAATCCCCTTTGGTATCAGTCTGTACCACAAAGATTTAGTTGCTAGCTGTGGCTGAGCAGTCAGACTTATCTCAAGAGGGAGATGAGCAGTATTCAGGGTTTACACAATAGGCCTTCAGTACTATGGCACAAGGAAACACTGACAAAGCTTTGTAGTTAAAAGTAGTTATATATTTATTTTACACACTTCTAGATAAAACACATGTATCACGGTCATCAAGCAAGTTAAATTAAGTCAAAGGAAAAAATATACACATTCCCAAGTTAAATTGTAGACCAAGTGAACCAGAGTGAAAACTGAGCAAAACCGCACAGTGACAACTACACACATGGGATCCTCTAACAATTCCACACAAGGGAGGGAAAGCCCAAGTTATATAGAATTAGGTTCTTATACCCCCTAGCAACACTTCCCATAAGTTTGTGGATCAGTTTAAGCAAGACAGTGCATCAGTATAGGCAATTCTTGAATGAAAAATGAGCAAAATAGCAATTCACAAGGGATAAAAATGGAAAGGAAAGGTTAGTTAAAAGAAATAGGTGCGCCACACATTTCTAGCTGAGAATCAATCTAAAGAAGGCAGATCTAACAAATGGGACCAGAGTCAGTAGGCCTGTGCCAAAGTCAGTTGGTACAGGGCAAGGGCCCAGGAGCAAAATGTTCTTGTAGCTGCAGTCAAGTCTTTGGTTAACGAAGTGGAAAAGGTGGATGCAGACGTTGAAAAGACAATGTTAAGAGAGAGGGGCGGCCAACCCAACAGGTAGGTAAAGGATTTAAAATACCTTTAGTGCTACCACGAAGAAAGGGCGGCCTGGCGGAACAATGTACCTTAAAATGAAGAAGTGGCTCCTGCGGTGGCGGTTGTTCCTGGTAGTTCCTGCAGTTCGGGTGATCCAGCAGAGGAAGAGAGGCTCTCATCGTGGAGGAAGGTTCGAGTTACTGAACTACCCAGGGATGAAACCAGCCACGGTGCTGCCCGACGAATAAAAGGTATGCTCCTTTAAATCGCGGTCCAGGTGGACTGGTGCCTGACTATCCGGCCTCCGGGTACAGGGTATGGGATATTCGACCAAGGCAGGTCCGGGAAGGCGATTGGCAAACTGGTTGGCCCCACCAGCTCAAGGGAAGAAGGCTCTTGCAGGTAAAGATCTTCTCTCGTCATGTGGAGAAAAGTGGTGAGACGCTGCAGCAGGGCTTCACCGGTGGTTCAGTCGTTGCAGATGTCTTTGGCTTCTCTCCTCTTCGGCTTCTTAGTTCCAGTGGCGACGTCTTGCTCTTCCAGTCATCAGGACCCTGCTTTTATGCAAAAAGATCCCCATTCATACAGCCTAGCTGTCACTCAAACAGTGGAGTGGTCATCTTAGCGGGAGACCCTCCAGCCTATCAGGATAGAGTGTGACATGAGTTGCTGAGGCAACACTGTCCAGGGGTCCTACTTCCCCTCCCACACAATGGACCCACCCCAGACTGAGTGGCGCCGAAAGGAGAGCTTCTCGGTAGAAGCCCGCCAAAAGGACGAACAAAGGATCCCCGACCTGGGTTAGGACTTTAGAGGAAGACACGAGAAAGAAGTTATATTAAAGTTCTGGCAATAAAAACCTACCAAAGTAAAGTTAATATTAAAATACACCGGCGGTATGTTAGAGGCTGTCAGAAAAAGTGGTAGCCTCGAACAATGGGAAAATCCCATAGGGAAATATTTGCGGTCGAATATTTATGGTTGTAACCACTATAGAAAGGGGGGGCAAAGAAGACCTTCTTTTTTGTTTAAGGGGGGCTTGACTCAAGAAGGCAAATTAACATATGAGAGAACAGAAGAGTCAACAGCTACCCCAACCGTGTAGAGGAGGTAGGCCTATAGAGGGCAGAAAGCTAGTCTATACAAATACTGGCTAATAAAGGTCACAAGGAAAGGAAAGTCAATTATGTGATAATTACATTTATTCATAAGTACAGACACACATCTAAAAAAAGCTTATAGGTTCACAACATAAAAAACAATTGAACCTTTTCAAATGACAAGTAAGCCCAACTGGGCTTGCAATATAGAGTTACAAGGCTGTTGTTGCACCACAGTTAAGTGAGTGAGGGTTAGTAACGTAAGTGTATACTATGAAGTTGAATGCTACTTTGAAACTGGTAGTATGTAATTGTTGTCGACACAGGTTGGTATTGGTGTTTCTAGTCCGGGAATGAGTAAGCCTTCACTGTGATGGAAATGTTCGCAGTTGAAGGGTCCGAACTTTCATCAGGACGTAGTTTTGGGTGGTGAACTCCTAGGGGAACAGATGACACACAGAAGAGTGTGTGAGAGATTGGGTGACCTTTCAGACAGAATACTTCTGCGTAGAGAACTGTGCGCTATGGGCCTACCTTTGTGGTATCAGCGGTTGATAATGTAAGAGTGATCATGCCTGCGCGGGTTGCTTGCAGGAAGTTCGTAGCCAAGGTCTACAAAAAAAGGGGGGTAACACTAAGTTACCTAGAATATAGTTTATAATCATCGGAATTAAATAACCAGTATTGGAGCGTACCTTAGGTGCTGGTATATTATGTCCAGCGAAGAGGCTGGATAATTCATAGGTTAAAAGCCTGGCTGGCCCGGAAACGGTAGTTCAGGGGTTGGGAATAGTCCCATTTAGCTGATTGAAGTAAAAAGACACACACACAGAATATAAGCTGAATGATGGGCTTAATATTGAGTCCTCACGTGGAAGTGCCTAGATACAAAAATAGAGGCAGGAAGGTGTTTCTTAACGTGCTATGGTTGGATTTTACTTATATTTTACCGTGGATTAGGTCTAGATATATTAAATATATGGTTGTGCGACGGGCTGCTGGGGTTGCCGGGGCTACGTAAAGTTGGCTGAGTGAACTGCTATTAAACCTTTGAAGTGCTGCCGGCTTGTAGGAGCGATAAGGTAGCGTATTTTAGTGTTTGCAGACGTAGTGGAGGAGCAAACAAAAAGACCTTGCGGTCGTGGGACGGAAAGTCCGGGAAGTGCATTGTTACAGCGCTGAGCAGTAACGATTAAAAATGAGAGCCTGAAGACGTGTATACGTCTCTTACCTGGTGGGCTGGAAACACTGATCAATGCGGCGTAGCGACCCTCTTCATGGACTCTTTTGAATCCAAATCCATCTACGACATCAACAACCCTTTCAAGAAACAGATAGGTTTTTGGATTCATTATATCGATGATGTCTGAGGGTGCTGTGTAACACATGTGAATAAAGATGGTTCCTATGGGGTTGAAAAAGATCCTGTAGGCATTAAACACAAAAATTGCCTAGAACACACATAGCAAAAATGCCTAAGATTGGGAACAAGAGTCTCACTCTTAGCAGGTAAAAGGAAACAAACCCTTCAAATCCAGCAAAGCTGCTGGGGGACTCTATAGGTAAGGGAAATTGGCCATAGAATGAGAATTCTCCCTAACAGGACACCGACGGGGAGATGCAGTGTCCGCCATCTTTCAACACCTTTTTCCCATCTTACTATGCAGGATATTCCAAACACTGCCCCCCCCCCTTCCCCACAACACTTTTGCACAACATGAAAGACAACGGAATAACACCAGACGTTTACCTGACATATCTCCATACAAGGGTCAGGAAAAGTCAGGCAATTGACCAGAATCACACACACACCTGATGGCCCTTTCCCTTCCCCACAGGAATAAAAGGTGGAGCATGAGAGCACAGGATGAGAAAGGCAGACCGCACAACGTGAAAGCTAACTCAGCACAGCAGTCAAGAGGAGGAGAAGGATGGCACAGACCGAGAGGGTGACAAGGAGTGAAGCGACCTTGCCCTTTCAGACAAAGGCCTGTGAAAACTCTGCAGAGGGAATTATAAGTCTGCAAACAATAGCCAGCGTGTTTTACAGCAGATGTGTTTGGTACATGAGACCCTCCTGCGCTGACAATCAAGCCCGGGGGAGACGCGGGTCTCTGTGGTACCAACCTTGACTCAAAGGAGAAGAAAGCCAACCAGTTCATCAGCCAGTGAGTCGGGGGAAGAGCCGATAAGAACCGAACTGTGTTATACGATAAATAGCCAAAAACGAATCTGAACATTTGAGAAGTTAAAAGATACAATTGATTAGAGAGGGGGAAAACCAGCAACATAGAAGTCCAGCACCACGTGGGTGCACAGGCAGGAAACTCTGGGCAATTACCTAATGGTAGAAACTACTGTAACCAGAAGCCCGGGGGAAGAGGCGAGAAGAGGTCAAAGTGGTGAACTGGACAAGCCAGGCCTTTAAGCCGAGTAGCAGCACCCTAGAGATGAATGAGGATACAGATTTTATTCAGACATCAATAATCGAATTGACTCAGGTAGTTTGGCAAAAGGATAACTGTTTGATTTTCAACTGTCTAAAACAGGGAGCATAACGAACATCAACAAACTCTATTGATCCTCTTACTCGAAACATTTAGAAAAAAACTGAACTCTTATACAGAAAGTTTGGCTTCAATGACTTTAACCTGCGTACTACCAACGTCATCCCACATGGCAAACTACAAAAACCTACTAAGGAAAGTGGTTGGCTCTCAATGAATCATCTAAGTATATGATCTATATTAGTATGGGACAGGGAGTAGATGTGATTAGCTACTTAACATCAGGTGGGGCAACCAAGACCTCCCCTAAAAATGACCACTATGAACATCACTAAATGTACAACGTCCATTGGTTACACGCACTATAGGACCCTTAATTACGCGGTCCTCTACAATTGGTTGGCTTCTAACCTCCATCAGTCCTTTTCCACCTACGTCTAGCAGCATGCAGTCTGGCCTTCCAGGTGCTGGTGAGCTTGCCTTAGTCATTACTTCCCAACAATAAGCATACAGATCCATCATCGCCTCAGTGGTCTACTGTCTATTAGACTTTGAAGCTCGTCCTTGAGAGTGTTCTTAGCTCTGAGAAATTCAGGGAGTCAAGGCACTGTCTATCCTCATGCGTAGGTGTGACCATCTCGCTCGTCCAACTTCGTCCTTCCACATGACTGGAGACCATGAAATCGAGCCGTTTTGTGCATTTCAAATACTATTTTCCAATAGACCTCTTTTGTTTTGTTCATGCCTTCTGAACAGAAGTTCTGTTCTTTCACAAACTTTGTATCCAATGTCAGTTTACTCTGGTTTGATAAGACCTTGGCTTCTTTGGTTCATCCAACCTAGCCTTTCTGAAATTCACTTGTTAATTCAATCTGCTTTTTAACTGCGACACACTGAAATGAGGCCTTCTTGTTAGGGCACTGCTATAATGCATAGTGGAAACATCCATTCTTTACTTGATCATCTTGCATATATGTATTCATTGGATCTTGCCGCAATCTATTCACTATAAAGCTAGCCTCATGATTACTGCATATGCTTGCTTTTCTTGCATCTGTAAATGTCTTCATCAGTTCGGTGGCATAAGCTTCTTCACCTTGATCCCAATATGTCACTTATACTCAGCGCTTTCTAGATGCCTTATAGAATATCTTCATTATCTTATATCTCTGCATCTTCTATATACATCAATTCAACTCTGTGTGACGTCACCATTCATTTATGCTGTTTATTTGCTCTGCTTCTTCAGGAATCTCATTTAAAAGACTGTCATACTTCCTCAAATGCAAATATGATTTTCTCAATCGGAATCTTGCTTCTAGGATTCTCTTAGGTATCGGTATCCCCAATGGTACTGCACGGTTTTCATACTATGCCTGTTGTTGTCTTAACTGCTCTGTGTATGTCAGATACTTTGGTACCCAACCTATAGGCAATATAGGTGATACAAGCAATATAGGTGAAGTGGTTGAGGTGGGGGTACTTGGCTCCTCCTCTACAGTGGTCATACAGGGGTCTTACAAAATCCTCTGTACCATCAAGAAGCTAAGGGAAATGTGTCCCGTTTGCTGAAGTTCCTATGAACAGTGTGATGTAAAGTTGGCAAGAGTGAACCCGGCAGAGGGGAGCCAACAAAAGGGAGCAAAGTCCGAAGAACTGTTTAAAAATACATTAAGATTTGTGAAAGTAAGAAAAGCCACAGTGAGCCCGGAAGAGGGAGGCAAACGCCTGAAAGGGGTCCAAGCCCAAAAGAGGGAGATCCCCGGTGGAAAGTTGTAGAGCATCATAATGCATGCAAGGGAATGAGATAAGGCGTGCGAGTGAAAGTGAGAGCAGATGCAATGGCCCTTTCCCTGCGGGTGCTGTGTGTAAGTAGAGTAAATAGAGGGCCTTCCAAACCCATACACCTGTGAGTAGCAATATTTATTAACCTCCACAGCACAGCATTTAATTTCCTATTTTGGAATTGCACATTTTACATTTGTACTTTTAATTTAAGATCATACGGTTGGGAATGTGATTACAGCTCATAACAGATAAATGTTCAACTGTATTTATAAAGGCTTTACATGAGAAGCTTCAATGCCGTTCATGGATGTCAAAGTCAACAAATGTTCTTTATTTATGAAAAGCTGTTTGGAACGTGTACAATGTTTGTATAAATGTGTTTTTGAGCCACTGTATGCTAAATATGATGGGGAAAATTAAGTTTAAAACATTAGCTTTTATAGAGAGCCCTTTCTGTACCATCACTATGGGTAGATGAAGCCCTCTACTGAACTCTCTCTACATGCACATCTTTTGTCTAGTATGCATTATAGTGCTACAATACACTGGGGCCAGAGCGTACCTTTAGAGCACATTTCTCTGGTTTGACCGATTGTTGCTTCTTCTCTGCAGCACGTCCCAGAATTAATCTTTCTTCATCCTCTGCTGCTGGGAGTCCCCGTGTGACATGCGCAGTGAGCGATTTCTATCCAGCTCCCATAGACGTAACATTGATCTCAACATGTGGAAGATTCCAGGGGCTTAACAACAAAACGATGCATAACCCTGATGGGACCTACAACACAACACGTGAAGCTCTGCTGAACACCACAGGCTGCGGCAATGGGAGTGAGGTAACCTGCTCCATACAGCATGAGACAGGAGACGGGAGCAGGACCATCAGGTTCCCAAGCATGAAGGAAACAGGTATGAGAGATCGGTGCATTTATCCTTGTACAGTACGTGATTTGGGCAAAACATGCACAAAATGATCTTATTGGATTCTACGTTTGACAGCACAGGTAGAATGCATTAAGAAAATAGCATCAGACCTGGCTTGTAACAGTACACAAAATCTGTCGTATAGTTATGACACTGTTGCATGTATGTTTTCACTTGCTGTAAAGGAAAACAAGAAGGAAAAATGTATGGAAGGAGATTTTATTAAGGAGGTGAGCTTCTCTCGTCAAGGAACGGCCGGAAAAGTCAGTTGTGCACGTTGACGGAGAAACCTGGGACGAGGTGACTTGATCATCCCCATCTATTTGAACAATGGATTGTTGAGGTGTGACATTGTCTAAATCTGACCATAGCCCACAGGTACAATTACTGGGAACACCTATATCCATAGAACTGAGATGATCAAGAAGCAAGCAGGTTGGGAAATGCCCTGGAGCTGAGACTGTTAAGGAATCTTAGGGGGATCCTGAAATCGATTAATATTCCCAGTTAGAACCTTGAGACACCTTGTGTTGGCCGATCCTGAAACCTTTGTCATAGTGTATTCTAGAACCTATCGGCAACCCTTCCTATCACTTTAGTTGAGTCCAAATGCATGCTGGGTTCTGTATACTAGATATTTTGCATAGAATAGAGACTCTGAGGGAGACTCATATTCCGATTAGCGTTGATGCCCTAACACTTTACAATGTACCCCATCCTTACACTGCTTTGCTTAGACTGTTTTTGAGAACAATATTTTGTTTTGTTGTGGGAAAAGACTCTTTCCATACATAGGCATTTATTCCCAACCCATCATGACAAAGTAAAAAAAAGGTTTTAAAGCATATCTAACAACTGTTGTGTTGATCTTACTCCACAGAATCAACAACTGAGGTCTACCAACCCTCAGCATCACTCTGCCCTATTCATTAGCTTAATCCTGCCCTGATCATCAGCTGAAGGACTCAATCAGTTGGGACCACAGAACCCTATACTTACCTGGTTAGACACCCGGAGCCTAACCACTAACTCACTGTTAACCTAGAGTCTGATATGAAGAGGGACTGAAAGCACAACAGAGACCGAGTAGCGGGCAAACTAAGAAACATTCCCCTGCCTGTGACCATCTCTCGCAGGATTCAGAATACACCTACCAAAACAACTACCAGACTCCAAAGAAGGAACAAGAAGCACTTGGTCACCCCCTACCAGCCCCCTCATCCTCCGTCCCTCCCTCCTGAAGCTGTCACAATACATTGGGTCTCCCTTGTGAACAAAGAGTCATAAAACTAGCCAGGATACCCAACACAGGTTTCTTTTTTAAACAATTTTATTGATTTTATTCAAAAAACAACAACTCAAACCAAACTTACAGTGGATGCGTAATGTCAATCACAAATAAACATAGATTGCTGTATTCAAGCCCACTGTATCTACCCTTCCCTCCCCCCTCATTTCCAGCCTCTATCTCTTGCGGTGGGGATTCCTCTTCGACAGAACTCATTGGGTCTCTATCACTTGGTCCATCATGCGAAGGCCCAAATAATTCAGCTATCAGTTGCCTCCAACCCAATAGGGTTCCGGCTTCTTCTTCTATCTCGCCTTTACACGCTTCCTGCCATACCACAGTTTCTGCCTACGCCCAATTCTGCAGATCCTTCCACCACGTTTCCATTTTTGGTCTATGACATGCCTTCCAACCCATCACAATCCTTCTCTTTGCTAGGACATACGTTAGATCTTTCAGTTTGCTCACATGTTTAAGCTTACGTGGTCTGGGAAACCCTCCTATCAAACAAGCCCATGCGGTATCCACCATCATATGGATCCCTTTGCCTTCCATCTTCTGTTCTATTTCTCCCCAGTATCTCTCTATCAGTGGGCACACCCAAAACATATGCACCATTCCCGCATTTTCTTCATTACATTTAGGGCATACTTGACGTCCAGCGTTTTTGAATTTAGCTATCTTTTGAGGTATCAGGTATGCCCTGTGAGCTATATACAATTGTATCTGCTGTAACCTAGCATTTCTCGATACTTTTTTATATCCTTGTGCTCTCTCCCACATCCCATCACTCATCAGGGCCCCTACTTCTTCTTCCCAGTCCAGTCTGAGTTGCACCACCTCCTTGCCCGCTTTTGACATTATCATCTCATTTAATCTGGATGTTTCATGTCCCCCTTCTGCTATGTCATATATCACATCTATAGTGGCGTCCGGTTCCTCCGCCAATGCCACTTCAGACCAGGTGTCTTTAATTCGTTGCACCACCCCATGATACGTAATATATTGCCCCACATGCAACCCCATTAGTTCCACCAGCTTCCCAAATTCCAGTATCTTCCCCTCCTGCCACACATCCCCTATCGTTGCTATCCCCACTGGTTCCCAGTGCTTCCTAATCATTAACCTTAGTTGCTTTTCTCTTCCCATCACTGTGACCAATGGGATCTGTGAGGAGCACGGGGTTGGCTTTTCCATTAACTGGCACACTCTTCGCCACATCTCCCACCAAAGGCTCATCATCCCCGGGCGGCCTTCCAACTCCAAGGATACCCAACACAGATCTATGTGATTTCTTTGAATATATTTCTCCTAATGGAGATTTGACCGAATCCATTTCACTGAAAAACGAAATCTTCTTTATACATTTTCTACATTTATTTCAATGCACGGGGAGACGCACAAACCTGTCTTGCCCCTCCCTGCCCTAATTTATACCCTTACCCCACACCCCACATATTATGCATTACATATATACCATTTCCACTACCATTTTTGGTGAAATATATTCAGTGAAATCTCATTAGGGGGGAATGGTATTAGAAGAAATCTACGTTAAAGACCCAACACAGGCCCAGGTGTCACTAACAGACAGGGGCCTGCACACCACCTTCTCATGACACTGGGACTTGATGTGGACGCTCTCCACATTGAAAACCCTATCCATCCCCCACAATCATCCCATATCTAGACAAAACCTGACTTCACTTCCATACACTAACACAGCAAGCCTAAGCCAGGAGTAAATGCATGTTCCCAAGAGGAATCTTCTAAGCCTTCGTGAGACCTTAAGTAACATTTCTGATGTGCTACATCTCCTGCAGAATGTGCACACACCAGAAAGAACAAGGCAATCCTTAGCAAACTTCAATCAGATTCAAAACATCACTGAAACCAGCCACCTGACCATCCTGGCTGATTGCAATGGTTGTGGAGAAATGCTAGCATTGTGACTAGTATCCTTTATTCAATTGTGGACAGCATATATCTGCCATGCTAGTGACATGGTAAATTACTACAAACTGCAAAATTCAGGTCCTTTTAAGGTTTTCCAACATGAAGGGTGTCCTCAGTACCCAGTGTCCGGAAAAATCATACAGATTACCTGAAATGCCATGGGCTTCTTCCTGCATACAATAAGTGAAAAAGAAAGCAAAGCTGCTTTCCAGAACAATAGCCATTGTTGTGGAGTGAAAAGAGGAACAGGGCCTTTAAGAGAAGGACACATGACAAGAGAGGGCGCGGAAAGGGAAGTTACGTTTGGTGGAATAAAAAGGTGCAACCAGCATAGAGGCTCTCTGTTATTTGTAGGGCTGGTGAATCTGTACTGTGAAAGCCCAAAACAGCTGGCAATGAGGCGCAGCATGGCTGGGAAGCACCCGTTCACCCTGAGAGATGGCAGTGCAGTGGAGAACGGGAGAGGAGCATGCCCCTGCTCTGACATCGAAGCCGTCACACGCCGCAGCCGAAGAGCTGCTAGAGCCTTGTGAGAAGGGCCGAGCAAGTGGGTTAGTGCCTTCAGTTCGGGCTGCGGAGATGCACAGAGCACAGTGGACCCGCCTGCACACAGCCCAAAAGAAGGACAGACTCCCGGTCTCACAGGGGGAGGTGGCAAGGTACGCTATGCGCACACAGTGAGGAGCAGCAGGAGAGACACAAGAGGTGTTGGGGGCCTGCCCCGGATCACCGGGCAGGCCCCTGTGTGTGTCAGGAGCACCCGACACAGGCCAGATGTGCTGCTATCACGCAGCGGATGAAGGAGCAGGGATCACCCCGCTTGCTCCGGATCACCGGAGCAACCCACGTGGCTGGGGGCATCCAGCAGACTGCGGCCTGGCTCTGGGGGCACCCAGGCCGGGGTCGCACTGGCAGCCATGGTCACATTGCATCAGTATCCCTAAGGGACGGCGTTGCCCAGCAGGGGCACCGTCCTCGTGCTGGGCCCCGTCCCTGGGCCCACAGCACGCGGTGTTGCATCATCATGGTGCCTGACAGGAACGACACCGGAGCCTTTGTTGGATTGACTGACGAGCCGGAAGCAGCTCGTTCTTTTTATTGACATGGTCACATGGTTACCCCATGTGACCATGACGCCACCACCAGACAGTACCATGTCCCCCAGAAGGGGTGACATGCAACACTCCTCCTTTTTCATAGCAACAAAACAAAACACTCCAAAAACCCAGCACAACTACACACTAACACTAATGTCACCACTCTACTCATTTTTCACACCCCTTTATTAACCTGGGTGAGTGGTTCTACTATCACAAAACCAACACCAATGAGAGCTACTGGCACCACATGAAGCATTCCGCATGTGCGGATGTGCACCACATTACATTTCCCACCGACAGGGCCATTTTAAGAAAGTCCGTATCTGAGGGCTCCGAGTCTTCATGGGGATGTCGGTGACGATGTCCATCTTCCGCCATCGTAGAGTTGCAGGAAGCCAGCTTGTGTCCTCATGAAATGTTCAATTCGGACAGCCCCACCAGAGTGAAAAAGAAATGGCACAAGGGGCCACATCGGCCAAGTCCATGGTCTGGGGGCACCTGTGATGGCATACTGGCACCGGGCCCCTTATTACACTTCCTCTCCTTCATGGGGCAGGTGGCAGGAAAACACTGGTGGCAGGGTGCCTGAGCTGCCGGGCTGGGAGGGTGCACAAAACACTGACAAGAGCTACCACCCATCCCTTTTATGCTAGGGGCTGGGTCCCTGCAGTATCACTGCGAGGCAGGGTGATCGTTATGCCCCTTTCTTTGTTGCTTGGGGTCTGCATCCCCTGTTGTCCACGTGTTTTTTTTTCTTGCGGGCCCAGTTGGACTTGGGACCACCTCCCATGGGGGCCGCATCAGTTGTTTGTCGGCCCCTGTCCTTCAGCAGTGCGGCATAGGCACTTGTCAACGGGGCCACCTCAGCTGTGCGGCAGCCCCCTCTCATTTTTTTGCATTGCGGCTGCACCCGCTCCACATCCTCCTGGGGGGCCTCTTCATTGGGCCGCAGGCCTCCATCTTGCCCCCCTTTGTTTCAGCACCGGGGCCGCCCGGCATTTCCCTTTTCTTGGAGGGAGGGGTGTCAGGTCTACCTCCCTCCTGCTTCGGATGCTGCTGTTCCATCTTCGTGGCTGAGGCCACAGGGACGTCCTCGCTGTTCTCTGGAAGAGGTACAAGGGGGGGCTGCCTCCGCCACTCCCTCGTTCCATATGGGAAGCGTGGGCCTCCCGCTCTAGTTTTTTTCTTTTCTTGCGGGCCCAGTTGGAATTGGGCCCGCCTCCCATGGGGGTCGCATCAGCTTTTTGACAGCCCCTGCACTTCCTCCATGCCACGGCTGACGCTGCTCATGGTTCGGGGCCGCCTCAGCTGTTCGACGGCCCCCCTCTTGCTACTGTCCCCATCTCTGTGGTGCTGCCACACGGCCACACCTCCAGGCCAGCGCGGCAGCCTCGACTCCCGCACAGCACGGCTTGCGGGTGGGGGAGGGGCAACTCACCCTTCCTTTGCGGCGGGTGCCGCTCCATTTCTTTTTGGGGGGCCTCTTCCCCAACACGGGCGACAGATGCGCAGGGGTGCTGCAGGCTGTTGCCTCCAGCAGCACGGCGGGCAGAAATGTCTCGTCCTCACAGCCGCACCATCCTGTCCCCCTACGGCCAACAAAGCAACGGGGAACCGCCGGCTGACTTCCTCCCTGGCCGCACGAGCACCCTTCTTGCAGAGGGCCGCGGCCAGGGAGGGTCGCAGACAGGTCTCCTTTCACTTCACGGTGGACGCCGCTCAGTACCACGGTGGCGGCACTGCTCACCCGAGGCAGGGCATATGACTTCTGCAGCTCCATACCCCCCGGCCTGCGCCTTTGGCCATCGGGCACACTGGCCTGCTGTTGCATTCTGCAGCAGTTTTTTTTCGGCGTGCCCAGGTGGTGATGGGTCCGCTATCTCCTCGGGGGCCGCCTCAGCTGTTTGGCGGCCCCGCACTTCTACACTGCCGAGGCCGACGCCGCTGGTGATGGGGCCGCCTCAGCTGGCCGGCAGCCCCCTTCGCATCACGCCTCCACTCCATCCAACCTGCAGGCGGCCCGTGCCCATGAACTACGTGGGCGCTGCGCCATCCGCAGAGCGGCCGACGCTGCCATCGCACACGCGGGCTCCCAGCCGGCAAGCTCCAGCCTGCGGGATGAGCATCCTCATCGCCATTGTTGGGGGCCTGCCCCGCATCACCGGGCAGGCCCCTGTGTGTGTCGGGAGCACCCAAAACAGGCCATATGTGCTGCGATCACGCAGCGGATGAAGGAGCGGGGATCACCCCGCTCGCTCCAGATCACCGGAGGACCCACGTCGCTGGGGGCACCCAGCACACTGCGGCCCCGGCTCTGGGGGCACACAGGCCGGGGGTCGCGCCGGCAGCATTGGTCACATGGCATCAGTATCCCTAAGGGACGGCATTGCCCAGCAGGGGCACCGTCCTCGTGCTGGGCCCCATCCCTGGGCCCACAGCACGCGGTGTTGCACCATCATGGCGCCTGACAGGAACGACACCGGAGCCTTTGTTGGATTGACTGATGAGCCGGAAGCGTCTCGTTCTTTTTATTGACATGGTCACATGGTTACCCCATGTGACCATGACGCCACCACCAGACAGTACCATGTCCCCCAGAAGGGGTGACATGCAACAAGAGGTATGCGGCTGAAAGAAGCCGACGCAGGGGTGTCATGAACTAAGGAAACATCAACACGATAAAAGGGACATTGTTAGGGAAAGAGAAAGCACGGCTAAGACACAGTGAAAAGACCAAGAGGAAGACGGAGCACAAAAATTTACAGGATGAGAGAGAGGTAAGTATACAGAATGAAAGTGGCACACAAGGTGTACACCAGGGCAGAGGACCATCACAAAGGCTGAGAGAAGGGCAAGGACATTGCAAAATACACAGATAGGAATGAATACAAGGAGAGCACATTTTGGTCATGCTGCCATCAGCCATACTTTGTCAGTGCCAAAGAGAAGTGCACAACCTATCAAGTGCACTGAGGATACGGCCAGAGTGCCCAGCCCTGGGAAGGTGCAGTGTGGTGCGCACCCAGCACATCACCTGTGGAGGGAACAGCAAGGATTCAAGAAGCACCCAGGAAGCTAGAACCAGCAAGAGGAGATGGTGAACAATGCACAGGCAGCCACAGCCCCAGGAGCTCAAATGGAGGTGGTGGCACCAGCAGGCGTTGTGGCAGGCATGGCATTGAGAGCAACATTCTTACAAAGACCAGGGCCCTTTTTCTCTACAACCCCAACAGGACCAGGGTCAGAAGTGGGAAGAATAGATGGAGGAATTGAATGACTTTATAAGGGCAGTGGGTGACCAGGACTCACCTAATATGTCAGACATATTCACTAATCTGGCAGAGAAATAAATAAAAGGAAACATAATGACGATCCTCCCACCCCCCAGGAGAAGAAAACATACGCAACGATGATTGCTGCAATGAACAAGAGACTAATCTTGCTGCCCAACAGACTATGAGAGGTATTCATTCAATCAGTGTGCCCAACTGCCCCATGAAACAATAGGAGAGTTTGCCTTATTGTTTCAGAGGAAAATAACTCACTGTGTCTTTGCAAACTTCTCAGACGAGGAGGCGATTCACGTCAGGATAATAGAAGGATACACATCGTCTATATTTCAAAAGCACCTACCAAAAATAAAATTGTCACTACCAGAAATCCTGGACCTGGCAAGGGTGTATGAGAGGGTGGACGTGCAGGCTGCCGACACAGAGAACCCTAGAAAACCAGACTGTGTGACGTCTATGCAGAATAAGCTGACGACAAGCTTCAAGAACCAAGGAAGCCCATTTAGGACAGAACAAAGTAGCCCACACCTGAGACCCCAGGGAGAAAAACAGTGCTAGAGGTGTGGATTCGAATTTCCCCACTGTGGACAGTGGCCAGCCCTAGGACAAATGTGTATGCTATGTGGCAGAGAAAACCACTTTCGGGCAATGTGCAAGGAGAGGCTCCCAGCAAACCCAAATCATACAAATCCAACACTGACTGGATTGGCTGGACGCAAAGACCTATTGAAGGGGTTAAACACCAGGGTGTATCCTAAGAAAGTTTTCCAACGGCCACCTCAAGGGAGGCGTGTGGGGACATTTCAACCTCAGGCCAGATTTATCAGAGCAATGGAGGATCTCGGCCTACAGTCACCACCACAGTAACATGAGGTGCAGGAATACCTACCGAACTGAGCAGATCTCTATGCAAACAAGCCTGAATGGCATGAGACCAACTACGTTAGAGACCCATATGAGAACCCACCCATCGATCGATAGGAGGTCACCTATGCTCAGGAGAGCTACACTCAGCATGACCATTACAGTAAGGAATCTGTGGAGTTGATCAGTGCAAAGACCGATGATGGAACGGCCCAGGGGGTAAACATCCGACTAGGAGGGCTGAACCACCAATTCATCGTGGACACAGGGGCCACCGTCAAAGTCATGAATGCAAACCTTTACCAGCTGATAAGGGTCCTCTGCTTCTTGACCCCTTCTCAGGAGAGACTATTCCAATGGAGAGCACCACTTCTGCTCCAGTCGGCGGGACAGCTCCGATGTGACCTACACTACAAAGGACACATTGTGTCAGGAACAATTCATGTTATAAAAAGCCCAATGACAGGCAGATACTTGCTAAGTTACCGAACGTCACGGGCCCTAGCCCTCAGTGACATTCAATATGAGCAATCGGGGTGGTGCAGGGGCTCCCAGCAGAAATGGACAAAGTTAACATGGCAATGACCCAGGAGATGACACTCCACAAGATTAAGACAACATTCCTGACACTGTTTGAAGGAGTGGGCATGCTCAAAGAGTCAGTAATCACTCTCCATGTGGACCTGACAGTGACCCTGGTGCCCTAACACCCACGTAGAGTGGGTTTCCATCTGTTAGCCAAGGTGTCACAAGAGCTGCAGCTGCTTCTCGACAAAGACATGATAGCAAGAGTGAGTGGGCCGACGGTGTGGGTATCACCACTGGTGGTGGTGGTGAAGGAGAATGGACGACTGTGTCCCTGTGTCGACATGCACATACTAAACACTGCAACACAGAGAGAAAGGCACCCTGGTCTGAGTATTGAGGACATGATTATTAGACTGAATCTGGCCAAATGATTTTCAAAGCTCGACCTCAACCAGGGTTACCACCAGCTCGTTATTCAACCTCACTCAAGGCCAATCACTACTTTTGCGACCCATGAGGGGCTGTTCCACTACAAACGGCAACACTTTGGAATATCATCCACAGCAGAGATATTCCAAGAGACCATCTGCTGGCTGATCTCACCAATAATGGCTGCTCTGAACTACAGCAATGACATCCTGGTGTTCTGCCCGTCCCAAGAGCAGCACGACAGAGCACTCCTGCAGGTATGAAAGATCTTACGAGCGGCAGGCCTCACCCTCAATGGGGCAAGTGAGACATTAACAAGCCTAGCCTTAAATTCTTTGGAAACATTTTTTCAGAGCGGGGCATGATGGCCGACCCAGACAAGATCAGCGCAATTGTGGACCTAAGCCACAGGGTTGGATTGGACCCTCGGCTTTCGGCCCGTGGCCGGGCTGAAATCGTCCCTGGGCAGTGGGGGGCAGTTTCTGCCCACACCTAGGCCAGTTTTGAAAAAAAAAAGAAATGTTGAAAAAAATAAAAAAAGAACACTTTTGGAGAAAAAAAAAATAACACCTGCAACGGCATAATTCATCAAAGCAAGGTAACACATGTTACATTGCTTTAATGATTTCTTTGCATGCATGATGTATGCATGCATTATAAATTGCCGGGCCGGCGGCTGTCATCGTGCCACCACTCCAGGGGGCACAGTGCCCCCTGGAGTTGCTGTGCTGTTGTATTAGTGATAAATATGTATTAGTGATATTAGTGATAAACTACCAATTTTAGAGTTGAATAAGCATTCATTTCGGACTATGTGGGTCATTACAAGTTTGCCGGTCTGGGATCTACGGTACCAGTAAGGTTGCCAGTACCATAGTTCCCGGACCAACAAACTACGAGTACTGCTCGCGGGTGCCATTACGGCCGCAAGGTCTGACCTGACAGCTGTACCGGCACCCGCTAGCAGAGCATGTCGGATGCATCGGCACCATTCACAAATGGTGCCGGTGCATCCAGCTTGCACATTACCATTGAGCCCTATTGGGCTCAATGGGAATGGGGGACAATATTTTTCGCCACCCAGGAATGGTAAATTACCAAGTCCGCCGGGGTTGTAATAGCCCGGTAATTGGCCATTTCTGGGCGCTGGAAAATTTTGCAAGTTTGGCAGCAGCCTGCCGGTTTTACCGGCAAGACTACCGCCAAACTTATAATGAGGCCCTATATGTATTTTGCATTTCGCCTGTTACAGTAATAGCATGCTTTTTTTCTGCCGTTTTCACCGTTACGATCACTAGAAGAGATTCCATTGCGGTAGCTTGGGTCACTTGACAAAATCTTTGTGCCTGAAAGCTTCTGTACAGTGTAGAAATATTTGACCATAGCACATCAAGTGGCCATTGACTTCATTGTGCCACAATGAATGCTTTGTTGTAATGTGTCTATCTTTCCCATCTCCCTGGCATGCTGCTCAGGATGTTTGTTTGCATGTATGAGGTAACGAGTGCTCAGAGTATGGGATGTCCTGTGAGTGCGCTGCTTTCCCTATTTTGCCAAACTCTGAAGCCTGAAACTAGATGCATGCAGGCTTGAAATGCGGCCAACTTTGCACCAGACCTGCAGATGAACTTAACTGGTCTACTGTTAGATCTTAGTTACCAGTTTAATGGTATCTACTACAGAATAATTGCTCATTTTACTATAGGCGATATGATAGCTCAGTGGGTTGAGCACTCACTACTGCGATGTGTGTGTGATCTGCAGGTTCGAATCCCAGCAAGGCCATCTCAGTCTTTCATCCTTCTTAGGTCTATAAATGAGTACCAACACAGGCTGGGTGATAGTGCATGCATATTTGTTCAATAATGAAGAGGTTAAGCGTCAGTGCTATACAATAACATATCATTTGGCCTTGCAGATCGGCTTGCATTCACTGTAATTTGACAATATGGATCTATACACACATTTATTAATAATACATATGGTGATCCATTCTTGTATGAAATGTATATCACATTAGTGAAATCATAACCATATTTTTCGTAGTGTACTTAGCAACAACGCTCTTTGATGTCACTTCCTGTTTTGTCAAGGGGTGAAAGTTCATGTTTCATCGCTTCCCGGGATGTCACTTTGGGGTGGGGTCAAATGACATCACTTCCGGTGATGTCATCAGATGTCAAGGGTCATGAGGCGAGGGGTGGGCCTCTTTTTTGAGGCGAGGGTTGGGCCACTTTTTTTTGGGTGTCCGGGCCTATTTCTTGTCACAGTCCGACCCTGCTAAGTCCACCAGCAGATGAGTTGGAGCTCAAATCATTCCTTGGCATGGCGGAGTAGTGTGCCCGATACCTTCCCAACTATGCTATCCTCACTGATCCCCTCGGGCAGCTCCTCAAAAAGGAAGCAATATTCAAGTGGGGGCAGTGACTGCAGAGAAGCATTTCAAGCTATCAAAGAGGAACTCATTGCCAGCCAGTGGTTGGCATACTTTGATCCCAAGTGGGCCACTGAAATAACAGTAGATGCCAGCCCTGTAGGTCTGGGAGCAAATCTGCCCCAGAGTGAATTAGCGCAATGACCTGGACAACGCATAGATGCCTACACCAGTAGGGCCCTACCAACCACTGAGAGGGCATACTCGCTGGCCGAGCGGTAGAGGTTGGCGGCAGTATGGGCCTGTAAAAAGTTCCACCACTTCATCGTTGGGTGGCGACTTAACTTGTCACGGACCACCAGTCACTGATATCCCTGTTTGGAAACCTGAAGACCAGAATGCCCCTGCGCATTAAGAGATGGTGCATCAGACTCCATGAATACGATTTCTGCATCACCCACAAGCCGGAAGGCAGGCAAACCCGGCGGATTAACTTTGCAGGCACCCGGAAGGACAAGCTAAGGACACATTGGCGAGAGAGGCCGAGCACCCCATCCAATACTTATCAGAGAAGGTGCTACCCCGACGCTTACACTGGTGATGTTCACGGACAAGAGCAGACATGATGCCACCATCAAAGCAGCCATGCAGCTCACCAACACAAACAAGTGAAAAAAACATCAGAAAGAGATGCAGAAGAACAAAGAAGTGGATGTGAAAGAAATACAGATGATGGGCAAAGTAAGAGAGCTAGCCACCACGGAAACAAGGAGTTCTCCTGAGAGGCCCAAGGCTCTGAGAAAGACAGTTGTCAACCTGGCACACGAGGACTGGCGAACGCCAAGAAAGTATTGCGCAATCAAATATGGTTCCTATACATGGACGCAGTAGTAGATGACATCCTCACACACTGCCAGGTTTGCCAGAAGGCAGCAGCACCTACAGTTCCATGCCCCCTGCAGACTGTGCTGCTGCCCAAGGGCCCCTGACATCAAGTGGCCATAGACTTCTACGGGCCACTAGAAGAAGGGAGGAACCTACTAGTGGTCATAGACGAATATTCATGGTTCCCTGTAGTGAAACAAGTACAATCCACCACGTTTCAAAGTGTTGTGAGGGTCATAGACAAAATATTCAGTGAGTGGGGGTACCAAACATAGTAAAAACAGACAATGGGCCCCCATTCCAAGGGCAATACTTTAAGAGGTTTGCAGTCCATCTCGGAATCGAGCATCAGAACATCACACCACAGGATGGTGAAACGGTTTATGTCCACTACCAAGCGAACCCAGCAGAAAGCCCTTACTGAAGCAGTGTGCCAAATGCTGAGGCGCTACAGGGGCACCCCTCACAAGGCTACAGGGAAGCCTCAGATGGAAATAATGATTAAATACAAACCCCAAACCCGCCTGATACAATTTGAAGATTACACGGAGGAACAGAATGTTGAGATTCGAGAAAAAGATGCTAGAAGAAAGAGGAAAGCAAAGATATGGGATGACCAGATAAAAGGAGGGAGAGAGCCACAACTGTCAGTCGGAGAACAGGTCGTAGTCAGCCAAAGACAGCAGAAAAAGACTGACACTTGCTACAACCTTGTCCCTGACCCGTTCCAAGTGACAGAAGTAAAAGGATCCATGGTTATGGTGACAAGGGATGGCCATGACATAACCCGAAATGCCTCTTTCTTCCGATGGTTGCACACACAGGACACTCAAGCCATGGAACCAGCAAGAGGAGACAAAGTGCCTATGGGACAAAGAGAGAGAAGGCCGAGGAAAGTCTGGTGGAACAACCAGCTGTTGTTACGGCAGAGACAGATAAAGGAGGATCCGGAGAAACTCACAAATCCCCAGAGCGGCCCCAGCGAGTCATTCAGGAGCCCTTCCCGCTCATTCAACAGATGTGAGCCCGATGCCCGATAGCTTCACGATAAGCAGGGGGAGATGTTGCAGAGTGAAAAGAGGCACAGGCCTTTACACGGTCAAATGACAGGGAAGGGCACATGGGAGTGGGGAGGAAAGGGGCAGACGGGAAAGGGAAGTTCAGTTTGATGGAAGAGTTGAATAAATAAGTGGAAGCAGCATAGAGGCTAAGTGTTATTTTTAGGGCTGGCGAATCCGTACTGTGAAAGCCCAAAACAGCCATTACCAACAAACTGATGGGATCAAAAAGGGAGAAGAACACATGAAGGAGTCCAGTGGTGACCCCAACAAGGATTGAAAGATGGAGTTCACAGAGAACAAGACAACAATATCAAGCATGCTGTGATGGAGCAAAGCAATGAAGCCAAAATAACATACATGCAGTAGACTACATCCAGATATCAAGACTCTGAATTGAATTGAACACATTCACTCGAGGAAAGGAGATGATTCCAGTGTCTTGCGCGTGCACCCCCAGCCCCCCCAGCCCACATGTCCTGCGGCGCTTCTCTTCTCTTTCACAGCCTAACACAATGGTCCCCAAGAAAGAGCACCATAGTGCATGCATGGGAATGAGATATGGAGTGCGAGTGAAAGTGAGAGCAGATGCGCTGGCGCTTCCCCGCAGGTGCTGCGTGTAAGTGGAGTAAATAAAGAGGGCCTTCCAACCCCATACACCTGTGAGTAGCAGCACTTATTAACCTCCACAGCACAGTATTTAATTTAGGAGCATACTGTTGGGAATGTGATGATGGTGCACAAGCCTGATTTGGTTTCCCTGGGGGCTTACCCTTATGTTGTTGTTTGTGGCCCTCTTTTGGATTGGAGGTATTAGAATTCTCTTTGTTATCTTTCTTTGGCTGTTTCCCCTCATCCTTTTTCTGAGTAGCCCCAGAATCCTTGTGAGTGGCCCTGTTGGCAACCCACAAGTCAGCAGCCTTAGCTAGTTTCTTTGGATCTATCTCCTTAGAATCAGCCAAGTGTTGTCTGAGCTCAGGAGAGCAGGCATCAAAAATAGACTCCAACATAACAAGATTTCTCATTTCTTCATAAGGGGTACCATCATGCTTTTTGAGGGTCCTAAACCTCTTAAGGTACTGGGAAGGAATCTTCCCAAATCTAGCAATTAATGCTAGCTTCACACACTCATAATCCATCCTATCCACCACCCCCAGCTCCATTACAACATCAGATGCAGCAGGGGGTAGCCTAGAGAAGAGCCAGGTAAACAGTTGATTCCCTGTAAGACCTTGAATACCATTGTTATATTCAAACATTGCCAACCAATCCAAAATATCAAGCTTAACCTCATACATACCCACAATTTCTTTAGGCATACGGGGTCTCTTAGGACTGGAAGACCTAGAAGACTCTGGGAGAGAAGCATTTTCAAGAGACAATCTTTTCATTTCTAGTTCATGATTCAACTCAATTTCTCTGAGCTTAGGTTCTTGTGTTTGTGTTCAGTTTGAGCATTTAAACGTTTGAATTCCAGTTCAAGCCTCATTTTCTCTAGAGCAATGAATTCAGGACTGAGGGTAGGACCTGTGGGGGTCCCAGTGGACAAGGGTTGAGTTTGCTGAGCAGACGAGGGAGCAGAGAGACCTACATTAGGAGACACATCTTCCTCTTCTAACTCATCAATAACAGGCATAGCATCATCCTCAATACTTTCCACATTTGCTAGAGAGTTAGGCATTTCAGACCCTCTCCCTTGACTTTGGTTCTTTAACAACTTTTCAATCAATTCAGACTTTTTGCCTTTGGCAGAGAGTTTCCTTTCTTTACACATGGTTCTTAAATAATCAGCAGTGTAGCTAAGGAGGGTCTCCTGACTGTGGCTATCCATATCAGACATGATTGGTATTGCTTTTATTGATGTTAGCCTTGTGGTTAGTTTAAGAAGCTGCTCTAAAAGGTATTGTTTCCAGCTGTCTGCCTCTGGTTATTGTGGCTCGGTGTTTTCTGCATAGCATAGTGTCCTCTCGTGAAGAAGGCCATCTGCCTGCAATGCGCAGAGTCTCATATAAAGGGACGTTTGGTTGAATGTTGGTCTTTTTCAATGTATATTCGCATCATTATTTGAAACAATATAATGTCATACAATTTCTTCATCATTTCTTGAACCACAACATGTTTTGAATTGCCATATTGTTTTTGATTTGACAAGTCGTTATGCATTAGTTAGCACATTGGTTCTACTAATTCAGCTGGCAAAATGTTATTTATACTGTTATTACAAATGCACAGTACATCCATTTCTTTTTAAATGTAATTAAAAATATATTATACTAAAGGCCCGATTCATGGATTATTTCCCCGGTTCAAAGTGAATTTGCACTGCTGAAAAGTGACTTTCCACTGCTGACACAAACACTGATTCATGAAACCGTGCAAAGTGTATTTTTGCAGTGCAAAGTCGGGGCAAAAATACACTTTGCGCGGTTCCATGCAAAGTCACTTTTCAGCAGTGCAAATTCATTTTGAACCGGGCAAATCTTCCATGAATCGGGTCCTTAATGTCTTATGTCATGAACTGAGCAGTTCATGTTTTGAGTGTAGAAGCCTGGACTGTGAACGGGGGGTACGGGGGAGACTGGCGGTGACCATTGATGGTTGTCTCTGCCATTTGAATTCTGGCACCTCAATGGCAGAACCCTGGGTCTCATAGACCGAGGCAGCCACACAAAATAAACAATCATTGGCAAAGCCAACAGTTTTGACTTTTGTGTAGGGTGGGGTGTGGCATTTGCCAGGCATTGATATTTTGGTGCTAACTAGCCATAAGATGGCAAGAGCTGACACATGGGGTTAGTACATGTACATTTGATGGCAGTGCCTGGAAAAGGGCTAATGTTGAAAAGAGCCAAAACATTTGGCTTTTTCAGGGTTCGTTTTTAACATGAATTTAGTGCAGGGAACAGATGTGAGGACACAATAATCGCATACAAATTAAGGGGCTGAAAGTAGACTCAGTTAAAACATGTTTATTACTGTAGGATCTGATTTACAATTTCAAGTAAGTTAATATATTTCAGAAGACTGCTTAGCAATACCAATGACAACCACATAAAAGCATACAGGGTGATGTTATGACATGTGCAAGCCAGCTCAGAGAGATCCCAGGAGGGTGGGTTTGGGGCAAGGAGAGGCTAGTAGTGGGTAGGAAAGGCCATATGGATTAGCATCACAGTGTAAAAGCTGGGTATCTCTCCTCTGATCACACTTCCCTGATAGCTGGATTGCCATGCCAACAGCTCTGGCATTATACGTGGTGTTGAAGCGCCACCTAGGCGCCAAAACGAAGAATGGGTTACGCTAGCCCTTTGAGGAACAACAGATGGTTAGCGACTCTGTAGACTGCACAACCTCCTGACCAATATTCTGTGGCGATGGGATCATTTTACTGCCTGCTGGAAATAATTTCAGATGTTGGCCCCTCTGCTGATACTGCCAATGGATATTGGATAAGTGTTTTACATTTTCTTTTGAATGCATTTCTATGCAGTTGAACTGGGTTGACACTGCCATCTCATGCCACAGCATGCAGAGGGCAACACAGCCACCCTGGGACTCGTATTGGCCTAATGCCTAAACTCTCGAGAATATAAAAGCTCGCAGCAGAGGGAATGTGCGGTTTTCACAGATCTTTATTCCAAGAAGCGTGCCTCAGGCGGACACCCATCGTGCCACCCACATGCGACTTTTGTTCCGAAATCTATTTCTAGACCACGGTTTGGGTTTTATGGCCTTTTCGTCAGTGTAACATGGTGCCTACGTCACGAATGTGGTGATGGCTTTTGAATGTGGTCGCCATTGTTTGAGTGTGGGGTCGATGTCACAGCAGTACAGCGTTCATAGAAAGAGCCTCCTGGCGTGTGGACATCCTGCCCACGTTTCCTTCCTCTCTTTTTAAAAGAGCGCTGACTGTACAAGAGGCGAAGAATTTGGGCAGGCCGTGTGGGTAAGGGTAGCAGCAACAGAGAGAACGCGGTGGTCTCTGAAAGCACAGAGGTCATTCAGCACTCTGATTGGGCACTGACAAGGCCCTGTCACGGTGCCCGCCTAGATACCCACAGGGCGAACTTCTGAGCGACAAAGACAGCTGAATGAGGCGAGTTAGTGCAGATTCCTAATCAGGAGCGGAAATTGTGATTGTGCACGAGGCAAGGACCTGCTTTGCCTGCAGCGAGAACCGTGTGCTACACATTATTCCGCCAGACCTCACAACATGTAGGACACCTGATACGCAAAGGGGTGGCTGGGACCCAAAGCAATAGTGATGTGCTGACTAGCCTTCTTTACATATTTAAGTATGAGGTGCAGGCCAGGTGGGCCTAGTGTTAATGCCTTGCTCACAGTTCTGCCCCCAAATAGTTTCTGGAAGCACATTTCAGATGAGTCCTTAAAGGGATGGTCTAGTAAAAAAATGTATTTAAAAAATAGATAGGCAACATTAAAAAAAAATACTAGCATTCTCCGTTTTAAAATTTCCTATGTAAAATTTTTAGCTATTCAAGCTCAAAATTCGCAAAAAAAGCAAGCACATGGGCGCATCCATTTTGTGAAATGGAGGCCCTCCTGTGCTGGCTTTTGCTTTTGCCGTACTAATGAAGGAAAAGCCAGCCAGCTGTAGTAAACAAAGGTTACCGCTGGGTGGCTTTCCCTTCATTAGTGCTGTAGGCGGAGGACGGGGACCGGAGACCAGAGCAGGAAAGCTGCAGCTGAATCTCGGTAAGTGCTATTTTTTTTTTTTTTTTAAATAAGCACTAGCTGCGTTTTTTTTAATAAGTTTTCCGGGCTGGAGGAGCCCGGAAAACTTAGAAATAAAACCGCAGCTTTAAAAACGTTGTATTTATGTTTGCGGTCGCTTTTGAAGCGACCGCAAACATAAATACAACGTTATTGTGTTGGAAAACACTGCGGTTTTTCTATCCAAGTTTCTCAGGCTCCTCCAGCTCGGAGGAGCCTGAGAAACTCGGAAAGAAAAACTGCAGCGTTTTCCAACACAACCGCGTTGTTTCTGCCTGAATCTGCTTTCCCATTTGGGGCTCTCGGGCTCCCTCCCCACAGGGATCCCGAGAGCCCCAAATGGGAAAGCAGATTTAGGCAGACAACACAGCATTTAGCATTTCCCATTTGGGTCTCTCGGGCTCCCCACGGGGAGCCCGAGAGCCCCAAATGGGAAATCAGCTGCAGGTAGAAACACTACGCGGCATGTAAACATAACCGCGTGTGTTTCTGCCTGCTGTGGCTTTCACTTTGGGTCTCCGGTGCTCCCCTGGGAACACCGGAGACCCAAACTGATAGCCACAGCAGGCAGAAACACACGCGGTTGTGTTGGAAAACGCTGCGGTTTTTCTGCAACGTTGCATGGAGCTGTCCAGGTCTGAAATTACAGGGCTGGACAGCTCCATGTAACGTTTCAAAGTTAAAAAAAGGCATTTAAATGCAAAAATACACAAAATACTTTGAAATGTTATATGGAGCTGTCCAGTCCTGTAATTTCAGCACTGGACAGCTTCATGTAACGTTTCAACTTTATAAACAAAAAGGCAGTGAAATGCTACTTTTAACATGTAAAAGTGCATTTCAGTTGAAACCAATTGTCGATGGATTGGTTTCGAACGAAATGCACTTTCCATGTTAAAGATAGCATGTCGTACCTTTTGATTTTGAAACTTTTGTTTCGAAACTTTGACTATTCGGATCTTTTGATTCGAACAAATGACCCTAAACTGTGCCGGACTATTAAGCTGTAGCCCAGTTTATCTTTGACCATGGGTTAGAAGAAGATTTTTAAGGAAATAATCTGAATATTTATGTGCGGTAAATGTTTTTACTATACATTTTGTATGCTATGAAATGTATTATTGCAATGGCATTGTATAGCTAATCAATAAAGTGAATGAAAAAATAGACTTTTTGCTGGTATGGGTCTCAGGCTTTGATATTAATGCTGTGTTAGTCATGCAGCTTTTTCATTACCTGGCTTTGGGTGGCGGCTGGGAGATATGGTAGTGCATATGTTTGCCCTGCCGAGATTAGACATCGGGCTTCATTACGAGTTGGGTGGTATCCAAATGGCAAAAATCTGCAGAGAACCGCCCAACGGAATTACTGTTATGGCGCTTGGTCTGGCGGGTTTACTGCCGAATTATAAATGGTGATGGCAGTGTTAGTCCCCATTAATTTGGAGTCCATAGGACTCCATTGTGGATTTCGGTGGAATTACCACTTGCAGAATTACCGCTGTGGTAATTCTGCCAATTTATCTGTGGAAAGTGGAAGGATTTACCTACAGTATGATGTTGGAGGTAAATCACCCACTCCAGGGGCAAATTCGTATTTTGGTGGAGTGGGAAAAGTGGCGGTAATTCCATTACCATCACGTTTTTCCGGCACCCCCATACTCGTAATGAGCCCCAGTAGCTCTTAATCTTACCATGCACCCTGGGCACACCGCCTCTTGCATCTTTGTCTAAAATCAAATACCCAAAATCAAATACCCAAAACAATCAAGGGGCAACCAGGTGAAGGGTTGTTTAGGAGCAGCACTCTGAACTATTGAGGTGTCTTTTCAGTCAGAATTACATGAGGCAAAGGTATTTATAGTGAACATGATAATACAATACTAAACCGTGTTCTTCATTTAGCGTTCCATTCCTGGCTTATCCAGTTTGTGACTGGGTCTTGTCAAGCAGATGTTGCTGTCACTCACCTGAAAAGTATTCATTTAATTGGGCTCCCCTCCCATGTGAGGGCGAGTTAGCACCACAGTGATTTAAAACTGTGGCCTACTTGTTAATCACAGATTTCTCTACTAGGCCCCCAAGATCACACAGTCTATCAAAATGCAATATAGGTTTACAACCCGAGCTCCAGAACTGGTACCTTTATGAATTGCCCACACAACTGCAAACCCTGATGTGAGAAAGGGAAAGCATTACTGAGCATCCTTCCAGACCCAGGAATGATGCACGCAGAAGATCTGCAGAAAGGCTACGCCATATGGGATATCCGTGGGGCTTCTACAGCAAAGCAGAAACTGTCAAGGGGACTCTTGCCACAAGAATCGTCCTCAGTCAGGCCTGGGGCCTAGCCATTCGACCAAAGCCTTCTGCATGCTGGGACATGTAGGTGCATGTCTGTAATGGGAAAAGCAAAACTGCAGGCCCAGGTGTCCAGGTTCTGTCGACTGGTAAACCTGCACTGGCCAATGGTGCCACACAAGGCATGTGTGAAGGTGGCAGATATGGTAAAGATATAGGTGACAAGATAAGCTTGAGTACCCCATCTTAAAATCTTTATTAAGGTTTCCATGTAAAAGTAGAAACAAATATTGCAAAACCTTTGAACTAAAGGTATTGCTAGAAAATGGCCTATTAAATACCAGCCTAAACATTCATTTTAAATTATAGCTTTTAACAAGCTGGTATTAGAAAGAAAATAGATGATTTTGTGATGTCCCATAGTTGGCTTTTAGGGCCCATTCCATCTGGAATGAATCCTAAATATGATACTATCCACTTTGCACCAAGTCGGCAATAATCGCAGATTCTTTTTTGCCCCTCTCCATCCTGCTAAGCCTCAGCGCTAGTGTTCAGGAAGACGACAGGCGTCTGTACTACCGCCAGCAGGGGCATCCGCCAGCAAGTCACCACAATGCCATTCACAGCGCAAAACATGTGCGCTAAAGGACTGGAACCAGCCGAGGGTACATAATGGGCTCCCTTGCTTGCATCGTCTCCGTGCCGAGTTGAAACCCCTGCCCTGCCAGCTTTGAATGCCCATGCTTGCCCACATTTAGTAAACGAGTTTGCATCTTTTAGGGAGAGTAGTCGAGATACTTTGAGAGACAGACACATCACGTGTGTGCAAGGATGCAATAACCGTTGCCCCAGGGGACTCTTTTCGAACGTAACCAATTGTAACATTTTACACAAATGGAAGAGTCCTCACCTGAATTGTCCTTAGTGTACAAAAGGGTCATGTGGACTTTGAGCATCCTGGGTATTTCTGCCACAACCCGGGTTCAGCATTCTGTTCCACTCCAAGGAAGGGGGGGAGGGGTTGACACTCATTTCAAAAATCGAGTTTACAGAAAAAACAGCTCACAGAAAAGGCAGATTCTATCAAATGATGTTGACTTCAAAGTGCTTTGCATGCCCTTGGGACACTTCGAAGCGCTTTCTGGTGACCTTTCTGCTAAGTGCAGCACTGGTTAAATAAACATTCTCACAGCAATGCCGGGCCATATTTGCCTCTGCAGGCTGTGTGCACTTGTCCTTTACATGTGCGGTATATACTATATACAATATAATACTCGTCAACTACCGTGAAGCGGCCTCTTGGTGACACATGGCACTATATAGAACATTTTAACTAGGTGGTCAAAGATGTTAGGCAGAATCATATGCAGTAGTACCCTTTGGGAACACCACACACAATTAAGACTACAAGTGACAGTACAAATTCACCTTTGGCACAAGCCTGCACTACACAGTAAAGTGGTAGCGATGGCTGAGCAGCCAGACTTATCTCAAGAGTAAAGTGAGCAGTGTCAATAGTTACACAAAGGACAGAAATTACTAAGGTTCAAACAAACACTGACTCAAGGTTCCTGAGTAAAAGAATATACATTTATTTACACATCAGTTGTAAAACAATTCGCTAAAGTAAAGCAGTAGAAAAATCACACTCTTAATATAATACACATCACCCAATAGATTCTGGACAAGTTAAGCTCAAAATGAAGAGTGAGCAAAATGGCACTCCAGCAATTTAAAAGGAAGGGAAAGACAAGGTTAGAGAAATTTGAGCACCACCAACAAGTAAGTAAGCAGGGCAATCTAGAAAAGGCAATTACGGTGAGGAAATCAAATCAAGAGGCCTAGGCCAAAGTCAATGGACCAAAGTCTTGGCAGAGGATCACACAGTTCAGAGTAGTTTGCGGTTAAGTCTTTGCCAAGAGTTCAGAACGAAGTTGGTTGGACGCAAAGTTACTTTAAAGAATAGAGAAGGACAAGCCCTCGGATTGGCAAAAGATTTCAAACACTTTCACCGCGCTCGGACGGAACGAACAACCGGGTTTGAACAGTACCTTAAATGGAGAAGAAGGCTGTAGCTGAGGCAGACGTTCATGGCAGGTCCTTCAGGCTCACGGTTCCTGAAGCGACTGTCGGACTGACACAAAGTAGGAAGACTGGAGGGTCCTGCACTGCCCAGGGAAGAAACCAGCAGCAGAGCAAAGCAACAAATAAAAGGTGCGTTCCTTAAAACCAAAGCAGGATCCGGTCCTCCTGGCTATCCGGTTCACTGTAGCTATGCACAGCAAATTCGACCAGAGGAGGGAGGCCTGGCTTGCTGTTTGGTGAACTGGTTGGTCCCACCAGTTTAAGGGGAGAAGATTCCTTGCAGATCTTCCCTTTCGTCGAAGTTTGGAGATTCAGACCCGCAGTAGGGCTTCACCGGGATGGTCAGTCATGGTAGAGGTCCTCTTCTGTCAGCTTCTCTTCGGTTCTCTCGATCCAGTGGCGACTGCCCTTCTCAGTCCCAGAGACCTGCTTTTTATGCAGTTTCTCCCCATTCACAGAGCCTGGCTGTCAATCACACAGCAGGGTGGCTGTCCTGGCGGGACAGTCACCACAGCCAATCATAGAGACTGTGACATGGGTCTCCAAGGAGACCCTGTGCAGGGAGTCTCAAACCCCTCCCTCACATCCTGTCCCCCTCATATATTCAGACGCCTAACGAGGGCTTCTGTGCAGAAGTTCGCCAAAGGACGGCAAACAAAGGAACCAAACATGGTTTGGTGCGCAAAGTAAAACACGAGAAAGACCTTTACAAAAATAAAATGGCGAATAAACCCAGCCGGAACGAAATAAAAGTAAATGGGGTCCAGCGAATTTAAGTTCGAGGCTACTAACTTAACCTTAAACAGTACCAAGACTATTTAAATAGACCACAGTAGGAACAATAGGGTAGATACCACTGCCACCAGCCAAATCTTAAAGAAAGGGGAACTAAATAATGTTCCATGAGAAACAGAGAAAAAGAGATAACTATTAACCCTTTCCAGAACTCTATGTAAGATACTCGGTCTGTGAATTTAAAAAGACTAATAAAGTAATTGGCAACTTTACATGTTCTGGGAGACAGTAGTCAGTCCAAGAAAATGGAGTTTAAAGTGGGAGGTCTGAAAAAGACAACCCTGTGTCTCTGCACTAAAGGTGCTGTGTAACACACAGTAAACAAATTATGCCTATGGAGTAGGTGAGGCTCCATTGTCTATGAACACAAAAATGTTAAACACACACAGCAAAACACATGTAAGAGTGGGGAAAAAAGGCTCACACTCTTAGTAGGTGAAAGAAAAAAAATCCTAGAAATCCAGCAAAGCTGCTGAGGGATTCAAAAGGTAAGGGAAATTAGCCATTCTGGAGACTTCTCCCTAACACTCGCCCCCCCCTAGCTCCCAGACTAAGGAATAGGAGGATTTAATCCACTCCTGGATGAATCTCTTCACTCTAGTCGGTTATAAACATCCTCGAGAGACCATCAGCATTTTGGTGGTGCATCCTGGCCTGTGCTCAATGGTGAAATCAAACCCTAGCAGGCAGATTGACCATCTTAGAAGTTTTGGGTTCTGACCTTTCATTTGCATGACCATCTCAAAGGTTGGTGGTCTGTCTGAATCACAAAAGTAGATCCATACAAGTATGGTCTAAACTTCTTCAGAGACCACACAATGGCAAAACACTCACGCACTATGGTTGCCCACCTTGTTTCTGATTCCTTCAGTGTCCTACTGATGAAGCACATGGGGTGCTCCCTACCTTTCTCATCCAGTTGACTAAGGACTGCACCTATACCTGTAGTGGATGCATCTGTCTGCACAATGAAGGGTTGGTGGTTATCAGGAGCTGTTAGTACTGGAGCTTGACAAAGGGTTTTCTTCAGGTTTTCAAAGGCTTGAGTGCACTCCTCATTCCATCTAACCTATTTAGGGTATTTTGGAGAGGAGATTACATAGAAGGGAGAAGCTATGGACCTATAGCTCTCAATGAAATTCCTGTAGTACCCAGTGAGACCTAGGAAGGCTCTCACTTGGGTTTGAGTACTAGGGGTGGCCTAGTTTTATACAGCTTGCACTTTGCTAAGCAATGGCCTTATTTCACCTCCTCCTACTTCATGACCAAGGTAGACCACTTTGCTCGGACCAATTTGACATTTGCTTGCCTTTGCGGTCAGATGGGCCTGCTCAAGAGCCTGCAAAACATATCCTAAGCGATTAACATGTTATTTCCAAGTAGGGCTGAACACTGCAATGTCATCCAAGTGTGCCATGCAGAAGTCCTCCATCCCATTCAGAACTTGATTGACCAGCCTTTGGAATGTATCAGGTGCATTATTTAATCCAAAAGGCATGACCTTCAACTGGTAGAGGCCTGCTGGGGTTGAGAATGTAGTTTTCTCCTTGGCATGGTCTGTCAGGGCCATTTGCCAATAGCCTGACGTCAGATCAAATATACTGAGGTACTTGGCTGCACCAAGTTTATCCACCAGTTAAACTGTCCTTGGCAAAGGATGGGCATCAGTCTTAGTGACTGCATTGAGAGCTCTATAGTCCACACAGAATCTCAACTCATTGGATTCTGCCTTTCGTACTAGAACAACTGGACTAGACCATGGACTTGTAGAGGGCTCTATAACCCTGAGATGAAGCATTTGTTGACCTCTCCTTTGATGTGGGATCACACATGTTCTGACATTCTGTAACCACTGCTTTTCACAGGTAAACAGTCACCAGTGAGAATATCATGCTGGCCCAAAGGGGTCAGGCCTGGTGAAAGTGAAAACAGGGAGGAAAACTGATTCAACAGAAACGTGCATTCATCCTGCTGTTCAGATGTCAGAAAAGAAGAGAGATTAACTCCTTCTATGCTCTCATCCAAAGGTTGGCCTCTGAGTAGGTCAGGTAGAGGTTCACTCTCCTCCTCCTCTTAAGCTGAAGCTGGAAGCAAAGCTCCCACTTATGGTCTTGAGATATATGCCTTCAAACGGTTGGTGTGAAAGACTCTGGGAGCCTCCTTCGGTCTGCCTAAATCCACCAAATAGTTCACCTCTCCAAGTTTGCCCACAACCTTGAAGGGTCCTATCCATTTGTCCTGCAAGGCACTCTGCCTTGTTGGCACCATAACTAGTACAAGCTGGTCTTGAGTAAACTCAACCATGCTGGCCTTCTGGTCATGCCAATGTTTGACCAGAGCCTGACCTGCTTTTAAGTTATCACTAGCTTCTGCCATCATGTGTGACATACTCCTCCAGAGACCAATCACATAGTCAATCACTCTGACTGGCTTGGGGGAAGGAGCACTCTCCAACCCTTCCTTAATCAGGGCCAATGGACCTCTGACTGGATGGGCATAGAGAAGTTCAAAGGGACTGTAACCAACTCCCTCCTGAGGGACTTCTCTATAAGCAAAGAGAAGGCATGGCAGTAGAAGGTCCAACTTTCTTTTAAGGGGTTCCTCTAAAGCGCCTATCACGCTCTTCATAATACGATTAAACCTCTCTACCAGTCCATTTGTCTGTGAATGGTAGGCTGTAGAGAACTTGTAAGTGACATCGCAGTTTTTCCACATGACTTGAATGTAGTGGGACATAAAATTGGATCCCCTGTCGGATATCACTTCCTTAGGAAACCCTACTCTGGTAAAAATACCAAGTAGAGCCTTAGCCACAGCCTGAGCCGTAAAAGTCCTCATAGGTATTGCTTCAGGGTATCTAGTAGCATGGTTTGTTTGTTTGTTTGTTTATTTATAGGGCGCCAGAAAACCCTTGGGTAGCTGGGCACACAGAATAACAAGAATGCTTAGAACTTGGTTACAGGTTGCATATTACAGGTTGTTGGTAACATAAATTATATAGAGTGATTACATTATATACATTCTATACATGTAAGGGTGGAAAGGTAACCAATTATATACAGTAAATACATTATGTAAATTTTACATGTAAGAGTGGAGGGGTACGTGTGTCATTAGATCACAATGCTCAGGGTCACCGGTTTCAGCGGTCATTGCATCGAAGCCCGGTGCCAGTATGGTGCCTGAAGCTGTTGTAGGGCTGGTTCCTTCTTAGTTCAACTGGTAGGGCGTTCCAGTACTGGGCTGTATTGCACAGGGAAGCTATTACCTCCTGTTTTTTGTTGTTGGAATCTAGGGGTTTGGAGGCAGAAAGAGTTGGCTGTTCTGGTTGGTCGTGCAGTGATTTTTCTTATTATTCTATCCCTAAGGTATGGGAGGGCTGCATTGTTCAGACATTTGAATGTTAGTGTGACAATTTTGAAGGTGATCCAATCGCTAATTTTTAGCCAGTTGAATTTTCTCCACACATTCGAGATATGCTCTCTAGCTGGGAGGTTCAGGGCCGTTCTGAGCGCGTTGTTTTGTAGGGTTTGAAGTTTATTGATGATGTATTTATTTGTGCCTGCATAAAGTGCATTGCAGTAATCCAGTTTTGAGAGGATCAGTGCATTGGCTAGGATAATGCAGCTAGCTGGTGAGAGGAAGGGTCTGCATGCTTTAATAAGTTTACTGGTATAGGCTGTGGATGAGGCCAGGGAGTTCACTTGTTTCCTTAGGAACAAAGTGGAGTCCAAATAAAAACCGAGGATAAAAACCGAGGGTTTTCACCTCTTTGGCGACAGGGATTATATTGCCATCGATATTGAAGGAGCTGTAGTTGGAATTGAGTTTTGTTAGGTTGTTGGGTGAGCCTAGAAAGAGGATCTCTGTTTTTTCGTCATTCAGGCAGAGGCCATGGGTTGCCATCCATGCCTGAATGAGGGTTTACATTTTGTTTACTAAAGCTGTATCCGTAGTGAAATTGCCCGAAAGGCGGATGAGGATATGGGTGTTGTCTGCATAATTTGGGTAGGTGACATCCGGTCTGTCCAATTTGTCGAATAGAGGTTTAGTAACGATATTATACATCGTTACCGAGACACAAGAGCCCTGTGGGACTCCACATGTTGTCTGGATAGGGTCTGCAGAGTCTAAGGTGGAGAAGACTCGCATGCTTCTGTTGTCGAGAAAGGATTGGATCCAGGCTATGGCTTCACTTGAGAAGTGGCCGGCTGACGCTAGGTGTTTTCAGAGTACTGCGTGGTCCACTAGGTCAAAAGCTGCGGACAGATCAAGGAGGAGTAGCATAGCTGTGTTTCCTTTATCGTTGAGCTCGTCAATTTGGGCTTTGAGATCTATAAGGGCGGTCTCAGTGCCGTGTTGCGGTCTGAAGCCCGATTGACGAGTGCCGAGGAGTTTGTTGGTCTCCAGGTATTTTTGGATTTGGAGATAGGCCACTCTGTCAATCATTTTCAGGAGGAAAGGGACAGTATGACAGTAGTACTCTACTACAACCAGGACAAACCTGTTCCCTGAAGATGTGGGGGGGTCAAGGGGACCAACAATGCTAATCCCACCCTCTCAAAAGGAACTCCCACCACTGGGAGAGGCATCAGGGGTGCCACATTCTTGCCTCCACTCTTGCCAGAGTCATTCCTGCTTTGTATAATTTCTCACACACATATCTCAATTTTTCATCGTGGTTCTTTTGACTGTTAGCATATATAAGGATATCATCTTGAAAACATATCACTCCGGGCACTCTCTCAAATAAATTGTGCATTATCTTCTGAAACAGTGATGCAGCGGACACCAGTCCAAATGGCATTCTCTTGAATTGATATACACCATCTGGCGTAATAAAAGCAGTGAGATGTCTGGAGTGTCTGTGTAATTTCACTTGGTGGTACGCTGATGTTAAATCCAAGGTTGAAAAGAAACCTGATGGCCCAATTGTAGAAATCAACTCCTGTATGTTGGGGAGAGGATGTCTGTCTGGGAAAACACACTTGTTCAGCTCCTGAGAACCACTAACGGCGGAACCCATTCACTGGCATCCATACCTTCAATAATTCCTTGAGCTTCCATTATTTTGATCTCCTTCCTGACTTCATCTCGCATGGATAAGGGTATATTCCTTAACTTCTGGGACACTGGAGTATGATTGGGTTTTAATTGTATCTCATGCACATAAACACAAAGACACCCGACACCATCACGAAACACTGCTTCCATGACATCATGAGCGTTGCACTTTATTGCCTTGTTCCTACTCTCAGACTTGCTCATATCATTGTTAATAGCAAAGACAGATTCTTCTGCAGTAGAGTCTACTTTCACTTGTAATTTACTCTGATGAGTCCAGCTCAAAAGGGGCGTTTTGCCTACACTGGTAATGTAAACCTTTCCTTTAGCTTTTCTATCTTTGAATTTTAACTTACCCCATAACCAACCTATAGTATCAATCTTTACACCACCATAGGCTATGGGGTTGATATCGGTTTTGTGTAAGTATTCATGTTTTTCTTTATTCGAGTTCCACGTGGCAACCGGTAATATTCAGGTAAGGATTTGTATTATCCAACACAGTTCGATAAAATAATGTCAATATGTAACCTGTTGCTTTCTCCCTTATTCAGGCGCTGAGAGAAAGTATGAAGTCACGGGGAATAATGCCTCTGGCGGTAAAATCAGGTAAGTCTATTGTGGTGAAGAGGTTTCCCCTTGTTTGTCCCTTTGTTTCACCTTGCTGTCCTTTTGTTTCCCCTTAGGGGCCGGGGTTCGGCGAGTATGCAGTGGAAGCTGCGGCGACCCGTGAAGAGGAATAGTACCCCCAGTGGTAAAATCAGGTAAGTCTATGGGGGGTAACTAGTATTGCCTCTGTGTATTCCCTTGGCTCACCTTGCTGTTCGTATCTTCCCCTTAGGTGCCGGAGTGTGGCGGGAACATGCAGAAGGATACGGTGGAATGTGAAGATGCTGCGAAGGCCGGTGAGTTCAGCGCGGCGCTGCAGCAGGCGAGGCGATGCGCATAAAATAACTTCTTTCTTCCATCTCGAAGGCGCGCTGGATCGGGAATTCAGTTAAAGATCAAAGGTATTGCTCTTGTTCTAACCTTTTCTCCTTCTTTCTCTGTTTTTCTAGGAGCTCCAGACTCAAGGTGGGCATGGCAGAAAACTGGATGCAGACTTGCAGGCACGGTGAGCGTTACGCTGCTGGATGCAGAATAACGCGAAGCGTGTGCTGCTCTTCGGGCGTGGTTTAAATAGCCCCCAAAGTAGTCCCAGGTAAGTATTCCTCCCCAGCCCCACCCGAGTAAAAAGTAGTCCCTAGGTAAAATAGTCCCTTCCAAGCCTCTTTTGGCTTGGAGCTCTTGCAGCATGGTCTGCATCAGGTGTGTTTGCAGCATCATCTGCATCAGGTAAGTTTTAATCTATGAGCCTGGTGCCTATGGCGCCAGGACTGACTCTCCATATGAGCCTGGCGCAACAGGCGCCAGGACTGCACCCAAATAGCCCCTAGCAGGGGTTGTTGGGCTTGCTTAGAATAACTTGATGCCTGCTTCCAGGGTTGCTGGACTTGGTCTGGGTCCCCGGGGGTAGGCATCATGGCAGCACTCCCCCCCAAGTCCCCTCCTAAAGTCATTCTTCCCTGTGGTTTCGGTTTGTCTGGGAAATTCCGGTGGAATTTTTTCACCAATCGGGGTGCATGAACGTGGTCACTAGGTTCCCATGACCTTTCCTGTGGTCCGTAACCTTTCCAGTTGATTAAATAAAAAGGTTTTGACTTTATCAGCTTGGATCCAGGATGTTCTTAACTTCAAATTCGGGTTCCCCTTCTACAAGGATGGGGTCTGGTGGCTTGGTTAGTCTTGTCCCTGGTTGCACTGGCTTCAAAAGTGACACATGAAAGATGGGGTGAATTCGCATATTAGCAGGTAAGTCCAACTTGACAGCCACCGGGTTGATAATGGCCTTAATAGAGTAAGGTCCCAAATATCTGGGGTTAAAGGTCCATGTTCCCTTTAGAGGTATATGTTTTGTGGCTAACCATACTTGGTCCTCTATCTGGTATTGTGGAGTATCACTTCTATGCCGATCAGCATCTTTCTTTTTTTTTAAATGTGCAGTTGCTTCCTTAAAGGCTTGTGTAATCGTAGCGTGCAGATGGTCCACTGCAGGCATTTCTAAGTGTTGGGGTGAGTCAAGGTCTAAGGTTCGAGGATGGTGCCCATATAGGGTATAAAAGGGGCTTTGTCCAGTTCCAGAATGTACTGAATTATTGTATGCATATTCGGCGATCCAAAGAATGTCTTTCCAATTACTCTCAGTCTGATGTAACATACAACGCAGGTATTGTTCAAGAGTCTGGTTGGTCCTCTCCGTTTGACCATCGGTTTGGGGGTGGTGACTGGTCGATAACCTCACATCGATTTGCGCGAAATGACAAAAAAAATTCCAAAAATGTGAAATAAATTGACTGCCCCGGTCAGAGACCAATACGGACGCAAATCTGTGTATGCAAACAATGTTTTCGAGGAACTCCTTGGCCAGGATTGAAGCTGAAGGTAATCCCTTTAAAGGAATAAAGTGGGCCATCTTGAAAAAAGATCCACAATAACTAGAATGGTGTTAAATCCATTGCATGGGGGTAGATCAGTAATAAAGTCTAACGATGAGGTGTGCCATGGTGTAGGCGGAATCTCTAAAGGTTGTAAGAGTCCAGCTGGTTTTTTCTTTTGACTTTTGTTTTGGGAACAAATGCCACAAGACATCACAAATTATTTAATATCCTTTCGCCAGGTGGGCCACCAGAATTGTCTCTTAATCTTAGCTTCAGTTTTTGCAATACCTGGGTGCCCCTCCATTAGGGTATCATGATAACGGGAAATGACTAGCTCTTGTAGTTCCTTATGTGGCAGAAATAGCCGCCCTCGGTAATACGGCAGGTCATTGGTGACAGAGTAGTCCGGGCCTTTCTTTACCCATTCCTGCAGGGCTGTAGGGTCAAAGAGTTGCTGGATCTTTACCTGAATGTCCTCTAGTGTCTGTAGAGTAGTCCTGCCAAGAATCCTTTGTTCAGAAATTATGGGTACTGTTTCTGGGTTCACTTCTGCCTCTCCCATCCCTATTCGGGATAAGGCGTCTGCTTTACCATTCTTACAACCTGGTCGATAGGTTATCACGAAATCGAACTCGGCAAAGAACAATGTCCATCGGAGTTGGCGTGACGATTGGGCCTTGGCTGTCTTTAAATAATGTAAGTTCCAGTGATCGGTGATCACAGTAATGGTATGCCTGGCACCGAGAAGATAGTGCCGCCAAGCCTTGAAGACGGATTTAATGGCTAATAACTCCTTGTCGGTAACCGCATAGTTTAAGTCGGGTGCTGAGAACTTTCTGGACCAAAATGCTACTGGCTGAAGCTGGCCAGTTTCAGGGTCCTTTTGAGACAGGACAGCTCCCATGGCTAGACTGGATGCATCAGTTTCCACTATGTATGGAAGTTCAGGGCGTGGGTGCTTTAATACAGGTGCAGACGTGAATTTCACTTTCAGCTCTTGGAAGGCATTTTCAGCTTCTTCAGTCCACATAAAGCGTTTATTTTTTCACAAGAGTGCTGTGATGGGATGTACAACATGTGAAAAATCCGAGATGAATCTGAGGTAGAAATTGGCAAAGCCGAGCATGCTTTGTACTCCTTTAACTGAACTTGGTGATGGCCACTTAAGGATTGCGTCCACCTTTCGTGAGTCCACTCAGACTCCTCTTGGGGTCAGGATAAAACCAAGGAATTCAACTTCTGTGGCATGAAAAACGCATTTTTCCAGTTTTGCATATAGTTTGTGCTGGCGCAATTTCTCAAGGACTGCTCGGACGTGCTTCACACGGTCAGATTCTGAAGAGGAGTATACTAGAATATCATCGATATATATGACCACAAAAACGTCAATGAGTTCACAAAGGACATCGTTCATGAAATATTGGAAGGCTGTTGGTGCATTGCACAACCCGAAAGGCATCACCTGGTATTCGAATAACCCATACTTAGTGCGAAAAGCAGTCTTCCATTCGTCGCCCTCTTTTACACGTACCAGATGGTATGCCCTCCGGAGATCTAACTTACACTTAACTTACAATAGTCTCATCTCTGCGGTGGAATGAGTTACAGGCCCAGAGGCAATTTCAGTTCCATCGACTGTGGTGATGACATCTGAGGTGGTTTCTCGGCAGAGAGGTAGATTCATCTTGGAAGCCAATTCGTAGTCCACATAGTTTCCTATGGCCCCGCTATCAATGTATGCCCTTACTGCGTGCATACGCGATGGCTGCCTTGGATCTACGAGGACCATTGGTATGATGAAATGCGAGGTCTGAGTATCCTACTTCAAGCTCGGAAAGCGGACCTCTACGATTGTCGGGCGTGGTCGTTTCCCGAGTCTGACTCCATATGGCTTTTATCAGCAGCTACTACCACCTTCTTGGGTGGTTTTACAGGGCAATCCCGTAGAAAATACCCAGAATTTTCACAATATAGACGCAATTGCATTTGCCGTCTCCTTTCTCTTTCCTTCTGGGTTAAGGGTCCTTTAACCCCTCCGATTTGCATGGGTTCTGAAGCATCTGCTCCTTTGGGGTTAGCGTGGGTTTTGACCAACACCCGATTCTCAAATCTGGCTCGATCAGCCTTTCTGTTCTGAATTCTGTGATCTAACTGGACCACTAAGTCTATATATTCAGTGCAGTCTTGAGGTGGGTTCACGACTTGAGCCAAGACATCCTTGAGTTCTCCTTGAAGCCCTCGATGAAATAATGTGATTCGTTTTACCTCAGGCCATTCAGTTTCCACTATCAACCTATTAAAGGTTGCGATGTAGGATAGAAGTGCCTGCTTACCCTGTCATAGGGACAGAAGTTCGTTATCCAGGGCCTGTCCTTGGGAGTGCCGAGCAAATAGTCTTTCCATGCTCATTTGAAAGCCCTGAAAATCCCAAAGAATTGGGTCATCCTGAATAACTAGTAGAATTGACCAATCAGCTGCACTGCCGCTGAGATATGACAATACAAAGGCTACCTTGGCTTGATCGTTTGGGAAGGCTCCAGGTCTGCATAAAAAGTGCAAGCGGCATTGGTTCATGAACACGGCAAACCTTTTGGGATCTCTGGCAAAGCGTTCGGGCGGAGCTAATGGAATATTTCCTGGTAGGTTTATTTGCACAGGGTTACTCGATGACACAGGAGCTGGATTTCCCCTGGGACCTGGTAGGGGTGCTCTTCCAGCCTGGCTTTGCAGTAGTTGCCTAGCAAGGTCATCAGTTCGCTCCTTTGACAAAATCAGTTCTCTCCTAAGGGCATTGGTTTCTTGACGGGCGGAATGCATTTCAGCCCTCAGTTCCCCTAGTAATTGGGCCAACTGGTCAGTTTCCGAGGTATCCATAACAGCCAGGTGGGAATTTGTTCTGTTACGCTCACCTGGCTCCCACAGGGGCGTCGATCTGAACTGGACAGCTGCGGTCTCCACCAATGTGACGCGTAGTGCCGAGGTGACGGACTGGACTGGCCCACCTAGCTTTGTTTGCTTGGCCTGTAGGAATATTCTTCTGATGGTTTGGAAAGATGAGCTCTCCATCCTGCATTGAGCGCAGAGGCGCGTAGACAACCAGTTGCTTCACTGGCTCGAAGGAATTGGTGAGTTCCAGAACAATATTGACTCTGAGCTTCCCGGCAAGACGCCGTAAGTATGTAGTTCGTAAGAGTTCAAATGTCTGACTTTCACTCTTGTCCGATTCCTTGCAGGTTGCAGCTTTACCCTAGCGAAGAGGCTATGGGGTTGATATCGGTTTTGTGTAAGTATTCATGTTTTTCTTTATTCGAGTTCCTCGTGGCAACCGGTAATATTCAGGTAAGGATTTGTATTATCCAACACAGTTCGATAAAATAATGTCAATATGTAACCTGTTGCTTTCTCCCTTATTCAGGCGCTGAGAGAAAGTATGAAGTCTCTGGGAATAATGCCTCTGGCAGTAAAATCAGGTAAGTCTACTGTGGTGAAGAGGTTTCCCCTTGTTTGTCCCTTTGTTTCACTTTGCTGTCCTTTTGTTTCCCCTTAGGGGCCGGGGTTCGGCGAGTATGCAGTGGAAGCTGCGCCGACCCGTGAAGAGGAATAGTACCCCCGGTGGTAAAATCAGGTAAGTCTATGGGGGGTAAATAGTATTGCCTCTGTGTATTCCTTGGCTCACCTTGCTGTTCTTGTCTTCCCCTTAGGTGCCGGAGTGCGGCGGGAACATGCAGAAGGATGCGGTGGAATGTGAAGATGCTGCGAAGGCCGGTGAGTTCAGCGCGGCACTGCAGCAGGGAAGGCAACGCGCATCAAATAACTTCTTTCTTCCAGCTCGAAGGTGCGATGGATCGGGAAATCAGGTAAGGATCAAAGGTATTGCTCTTGTTCTAACCTTTTCTCCTTCTTTCTCCCTTTTTCTGCGCCTGCCTCTCGCACGTTCCCTATTCACATTGCACGGCCTACCTTCTGGAATATTGTATAGCCTGGCACTGTTTGGCTCCATCTAGAGTGCAGGATGTGAGAAAACGAAATAATTTTTGCTTACACTCCGGATGCTTGCTTACCTCGTTTCGTAGCTCAAGATATGTGACATGTTGGGGCACGATCTTTAATTTCGTGTTTAGTCCATTGTTTGATTTTACTAGGCACGAACCAGTGTCACCATATTGGGTGTAGTTCCCCCTTTTTGGCTGTGACCTCCACGTACTTTCCATTCATTCGTGTTAAGATATGCCTTGTCTGGTGTACATTATTTGATATAGACTGTTATGTCTAACATATGTATATCCTAACTTAACAGTTACTTGAAGCGTACTTTGCCCTACAGGTATAATCTTGCACCACTACTACGCTTCTGGTTCAACTCAATAATAGTACTTTGGAGAGAATGACAGTCAGTGCTGCAATTCCTTCTCCAATATTAACTTGTGATGAAATGTAATGAGATTACTCTTTGTCTGCCACCGCTTCTCGGTTTTGATGACAGGACCTCTTGTGTCCTCTTTGTATATCCATAGGGATAAAGGTGACTGGATTACAGACCCTGTTACCAGCCACACAGGATGCGATACCGACATAACGGTAAGCACCACTATTAGACCACTTATACTTGAAATAGTGGATATTTGGCTTAGTGACCATTACTAATTAGGTCCCTCTCTTTCGCTTTTATACCCAGGTTTGGTCTAGACGCTTGAACTCTACTATAAAGAGAAGAGCCAAGGGAACAAGTTACTTTGCATTTGTTCCTGGGGATGCATTGAAGCAATGTCACCTTCAATTTAAACACCAGTTGTTTGTTGCCAAAATTTAACTTTGGACTGTGCTTGTAAACCACTGAAAGCTGTGACCCTTTGGGTCCATGTATGAGAAATATCATGCCCCTGAAGAAGTTCCTGTACTAATACTATTAATTATAGGAACAAAACATGTAGGGTTAATTTTAACACTCAAAACCAAGTGTTAGGAGGTGGATTCATTACCACACGTGATGTCAATAAAGCATTAAACAGCGTACACATCAACCTCAGAGTAATACTTCATTGGAGCACTCTGTGTATGGTTTGTTTTCTTTTGCTGTCTTTGTGACTGTGGTTTATCATTTACCAACTAAGATGTTGATTCTGCTGAAATGAATACTACACCAAATGGTGTCCAACATTGTGTTTTGCCAGCCATTTGATTGTTGTAAATAGGAGTTCAAATTATTGTAATAAGATTGCATATTTTGCACATTCTGACACCTTTGGGTGCCAACTACACCTTCCAGGTATCTGCACTTAGCACTTTGGGATATTTGATATTGTTTTTTATGATGTTTTATTCAATTGTGTTTTATAATTATGTATAAAAAATATTCGTGATAATGTTAAGTTAGAGTGTGAGTAGTATAATTTTCCCTGCACTTGTTTGTAATTGTTCTGTGATGTTAAATTTGAAAAGTGACACATACCCCTGAATCTAGCGATTTTCCTTACCTTACCTGATGAGACAGGGAGTTTGTTTTATATTATTAGATTATTGCATCAGGTTCACTCCCCTCTCTTATCCTCCTGATATCCCCCCTCTTTTTAATCAATTGCTCTTGTTCTAACATTTTCTCCTTCTTTCTCCCTTTTTCTAGGAGCTCCAGACTCCAGGCGGATGTGGCAGAAGACTGGATGCAGACTACAGGCACGGTGAGCGTTCCGCTGCTGGATGCAGAATAACGCGAAGCGTGTGCTGCTCTTCGGGCGTGGTTTAAATAGCCTCCAAAGTAGTCCAAGGTAAGTATTCCTCCCCAGCCCCACCCGAGTAAAAAAAAGTCCCTAGGTAAAGTAGTCCCTTCCAAGCCTCTTTTGGCTTGGAGCTCTTGCAGCATGTTCTGCATCAGGTGAGTTTGCAGCATGGTCTGCATCAGGTAAGTTTGAATCTATGAGCCTGGTGCCTATGGCGCCAGGACTGACTCTCCATATGAGCCTGGCGCCATAGGCGCCAGGACTGCACCCAAATAGCCCCTAGCAGGGGTTGTTGGGCTTGCTTAGAATAACTTGATGCCTGCACCCGGGGTTGCTGGACTTGGTCTGGGTCCCCGGAGGTAGGTATCATGACACTCTCTCCCGGTTACGCGGCATCCGGGGCCGCTACAACGCTCAGGCTGGAGCGGTGTGGTCTTTCAGCACAACACACTCCACGTACCTTCATAGGATTCACGGTATATGGGACCGCTACAACGCTCGGGCCTGAGCGGAGCGGCCTCACCGACAGACAACAGCAGCACGTCGTCGTATGCAGGCAGGTGAATTCCTTGTCCCCAATTTGTAGTAATGGGGCTAAATGGAGAATAATTAAATGTAGGACTCTTATGTTACATTAACACTACTATTTATTGATTACAAATAAGTATATACATATAGTAAGGAATAGGAGGGAGCAGTGTCAACCAGCCGACACGGCTAACAGCTGTTATTGCTTCTCTCTGGGAAACCCTCGGATTCCCTCTCATGGAGCTGGGTTCCATGGCTCGCTCCTGAGCACAGAAGGTTCATAATCTGTGCCTATATTCCAGATGAACATGGATGCTACACAGGTAGGCGAAGACCTTCGAGAGTAGGACACTCTCTTTGTCCTCTGCTGTAGTCTGCCCTGTTGGGTCCACGTTCTGCCAGTAAAGACTGCAGCTCAGGATAGTCAACAGAGTCTAGATCTCCAACTAAAACAATGTCCTCTTCCAGATCTGACTCTTCAGAAACTGTATCAACCACACAGGGTTGTACCTCACACTCTGCCTCCCTCAGCAGATGGAGGAGTCACAGTGACTTTGGACAATGTTGGATATGTCCTTGTTAGTAGCACAGGGGTGCTAGCGTTATTTTTTTACTTGGAGGCCTTGGGTTTCCCCTTTGCCTCTTTCTTTCCAGAAAAAGCAGTGAGCAACTCCTGTGGACTGGGAGTGATATTTTCCTCTACCAACTCCCCTGGAAAGCCTCTCAAGGTCCTCTCCTTGCAGGCCTAGTGAGCTCCTGTTTCCTTTTACTGGGAGGCCTGGGGGTACTAGACACAACTGCAAGAGGTCATTACCCAACAGGACTCAACCAGGCACTTCACTCTGCAAACTAACAGGTATCTTGACAGTCATATCATTACACTGGATTAGAGCTGGTAACTGGGGAGGCATTTCCACAGGGCCTCCAGCTAACTTGGTTAGGTGTTTGGGTGCCTTAGCAACATCCTTCACCTTGAAAAATGATTCATCAACCACAGTTATACTGGCTCCAGTGTCTCTGATGACAAATGTCTTGTGGCCATTCACAAGAACACTATCTTTATAATACTCTTTAGTATTACCTGGGATGGAATTGTAGACATCTAAATTCTGGTGTTCCCACAAGCCCAGGAACACTAAAGAAACACTAGCTGAGACTCTCATGGGTTCAGCCAGTAGGTGAAATTTTCAACTTGCCATAGGTACTTCTTCCTCTGGGGAGAAGGCTAAGGAGACAGTGTGGACCCGTGAAGGTTTACCCTTACATCTGGGATCCCCTTTCACATGGTCAGTTGACCCACAAACATAACATTTCCCAAATGTTTTGATGAATGGGGGTTTGTTCTGACCTCCATCTGGTTTGGGTCCAGATGGTGCACTAGACTGATTTGGTTTCCCTTGTGGTTTACCCTTATGTTGCTGTTTGTGGCCCTCTTTTGGATTGCAGGTATTAGAATTCTCTTTGTTGTCTTTCTTTGGCTGTTTCCCCTCATCCGTTTTCTGAGTAGCCCCAGAATCCTTGTGAGTAGCCCTGTTGGCAACCCACAAGTCAGCAGCCTTAGCTAGTTTCTTTGGATCTATCTCCTTAGAATCAGCCAAGTGCTGTCTGAGCTCAGGAGAGCAGACATCAAAAATAGACTCCAACATAACAAGATTTCTCATTCCTTCATAAGTGTTTACTCTGTAACCCTTAATCCAACCATCTACGTTTTTCAAACACTCACATAACCAGGTAGCTCAAGGGTTACCATCATACTTTTTGAGGGTCCTAAACCTCTTAAGGTACTGGGAAGGGGTCTTCCCAAATTTAGCAATTAAATCTAGCTTCACACACTCATAATCCATCCTATCCACCTCCCCCAACTCCATCACAACATCAGATGTAACAGTGGGTATCCTAGAGAAGAGCCAGGGAAGCAATTGCTTCCCTGAGAGACCTTGAATACCATAGTTATATTCAAACATTGCCAATCAATCTAAAATATCAAGCTTAACCACATACATACCCACAATTTCTTTAAGCATACAGGGTCTCTTAGGACTGGAAGACCTAGAAGACTCTGGGAGAGAAGCATTCTCAAGAGACAATTTCTTCATTTCAAGTTCATGATTCAACTCCATTCCTCTGAGTTTCAGTTCTTGATGTTTTTGTTCAGTTTGAGCATTTAAACATTTGAATTCCAGTTCAAGCCTCATTTTCACTAGAGCAATGAATTCAGGACTGAGTGTAGAACTTGTGGCAGGCAAGGGCAAGGGAGCAGAGAGACCTACATTAGGAGACACATCTACTTCTTCCAATTCATCATTAACAGACATAGTATCATCCTCAATACTTTCCACATTTGCTAAGGAGTCAGGCATTTCAGACCCACTCCCTAGACTTGGGTTCTTTAACAACTTTTCAACTAATTCAATCTTGTTGCCTTTGGCAGAGAGTTTCCTTTCTTTACATATGTTTCTTAAATAATCAGCAGTGTAACTCAGGAGGGTCTCCTGACAGTGGCTTTCCATATCAGACATGATTAATATTGCTTTTTAGTGATGTTAGCCTTGTGGTTAGTTGATCCAAGGTAAAAACAGCACTCCAAGTGTAACTACTATACTTTTATCCTCACCGCTGTACACCAGTGTTAGACAGAATTATATGCAGTACCCTTTGGGAACACTACACACAATTAAGACTGCAAGTGAAAGTACAAATTCACCTTTGGTACAAGCCTGTACTACACAGTTATAGTGGTAGCAGTAGCGGAGCAGCCAGACCTATCTCAAGAGTAAGTGAGCAGGACAATTTACACAAGGGACAGCAATTACTATGGTTCAGGCAACCACTGACTCAAGGTTTCTAAGTAAAAGAATATATATATTTATTTACTCAACAGTTGTATAACAGTTCACTATTATAAGCAAGTTTAAGAATCACAATCAAAAATACACCACACCACTTACCTTAAATTCCAGACAAGTTAAGCTCACAAAATGAAGTGGGAGCAAAATGGCACTCCAGCAATTTAAAAGGGAGGGAAAAGCAAAGTTGTTGTAAATTAGGTAAATCCAACAAGGCAACTGAACAAGAGAGACTACAAGGTTAAAATCAGATAGAAAACGCTTAGGGCCAAAGTTAATGGTTCAAAAGTCTTTTGCTCAAGATAATAGGTTCAATGTAGTTTGCTCTAAAGTTCGTGGCACAGATTCCGGACGAGGGTGGTCAGTAGAAAAGTTAGTTGAAAGAGAAGAGAAGGACAAGCCCTCAGATTGGAGAAATATTTCAAACATTTTCACCCCGGCTGAGCAAAACGCGCAACCGGATTTGCACAGTACCTTAAAACAGAGAGGGGGCTGTAGCTGAGGCAGACATTCCTGGTAGTTCTTGCCGGCTCACAGTTCCTGAAGCAACTGTCGGACTGATCAGAAGTAGGAAGACTGGAGGGTCCTGCACTACTCAGGGAAGAAACCTGCAGCAGCGCCAACAACGAATAAAAGGTGCGCTCCTTAAAACCCAAGCAGGGTCCGACCTTCCTGGCTATCCGGCCCACTGTAGCTCTATACAGCGAATTCGACCAGAGGAGGGGTTCTGGATTGCAGTTTGGGCGAGCTGGTTGGTCCCACCAGCTCAAGGGAAGACGTTTCCTGGAGGATCTTCTCTGTCGTTGGATTTGGAGATTCGGACTTGCAGCAGGGCTTCACTGGGCGGTTCAGTCGTGGTAGGGGTCCTCTTCTCACAGTTCCTCATTGATTCTTTTGTTCCAGTGGCGACTCTGCTCTTCCAGTCCCAGAGACCTGCTTTTGATGCAGTTTTCCCCCATTCATACAGCATGGCTGTCAATCACACAGCAGGGTGGCTGGCCTGGCAAGGCCAGTCCCCTTAGCCAATTAGACATGAGTGCGACTTGGGTTGCCAAGACAACCCATGGCAGGGGTCCGAAGATCCCTCCCTCACATCCTGCCCCTCTAGACTATCAGGCACCCTAAGTAGGGCTACTGTGCAGAAGCCCGGGAAAAAACAGTGAACAAAGGAATCATCCCCTGTTTGGCGCGTAGAGTAAAACACGAGAAAGACTTTAACAAAAAGAAATGCCGGAAAAACCCAGCCGGAACCAAAATAAAATATATTTGGCTAATCGGGTTTATGTTCGAGGCTACTATAATAGCCGAAAACAATACCACGTTTATATAATATATTCGCAGTAGAAAGGTTAGGGTAGATACCCCTGCCACCAGCCAAGTCTTAAATTTAAGGGAGCGAAACAAGGCTTCAAGAGGCACAGACAAACAGGGATATGAATTAACCCTTTCCAGTACTCCATGTACGATGGGGTGTACTGGGTCTGCAATTTAAAGTGATTATATAAAGTTAATGGCAACTTTACATGTTTCTGGGGGACAGTAGTCAGCCCCAGAAAAATGGAGTCAGGAGGAAGTCTCAAAGACAACCCTGTGTCACTGCACTGAAGGTGCTGTGTAACACACACAAAAACTGGTGTACTTGGAGTAGGTGAGGCTCCAGTGCCCAAGATCACACAAACAGTGAAAACACACACAGAAAAACACATGTAAAAGTGTGAAAAAAGGCTCACACTCTTACCAGGTGAAAAAATAAACCCTAGCAATCCAGCAAAGCTGCTGAGGGACTCATTAGGTAAGGGGAATCAGCCATTTATTGAGAATTCTCCCTAACACTCGTCCCCCGTAGACTAAGGGACAAAAGGATTTAATCCACTCATGGATGAATCTCTACCTCTAGTCAGTTATAAACATCCTAGAGAGACCATCAGCATTTTGGTGGTGACATCCTGCTCTGTGCTCAATGGTAAAATCAAACCCTTGCAGGCAGATTGACCATCTCAGAAGTTTTGGGTTCTCCCCTTTCATTTGCATTAACCATCTGAAGGGCTGGTGGTCAGATTGAATCACAAAAGTAGATCCATACAAGTACGGTCTACACTTTTTCAAACTCCATACAATTGCAAAACATTCACGCTATGTGGTTGCCCACCTTGTTTCTGGTTCCTTCAGTTTCCTACTGATGAAGCAAATGGGGTGCTCCCTACCTTTCTCATCCAGTTGACTAAGGACTGCACCTATACCTACATTGGAAGCATCTGTTTGCACAATGAAGGATTGGTGATAATCAGGAGCTCTTAGGACTGGAGCTTGACAAAGGGCTATCTTCAGGCTTTCAAAGGCTTGAGTGCACTCCTCATTCCATCTAACCTTTTTACGGAATTTTGGAGTGGAGATCACATTCAAGGGAGAAGCTATGGTCCCATAGTTCTCAATTAAATTCCTGTAGTACCAGTGAGACCCAGGAAAGCTCTCACTTGGGTTTGAGTAGTAGGGGTGGCCCAGTTTTGCACAGCTTGTACTTTGCTGGGCAATGGCCTTATCTCACCTCCTCCTACCTCATGACCATGGTCGACCACTTTACTCTGACCAATTTGACATTTGCTTGCCTTTATGGTCAGATGGGCCTGTTCAAGAGCCTGTAAACCATCTCCAAGGTGATCAATATGTTCTTTCCATGTAGGGCTGAACACTGCAATGTCATCCAAATATGCCATGCAGAAGTCCTCCATCCCATTCAGAACTTGATTAACCATCCTTTGAAATGTAGCAGGTGCATTCTTTAGTCCAAAAGGCATTACCTTAAACTGGTAGAGGCCTGCTGGGGTAGAAAATGCAGTTTTCTCCTTGCATGGTCTCTCAGTGCTATTTGCCAATAGCCTGGGGTTAGATCAAATGTACTGAGGTACTTGGCTGAACCAAGTCTATCCACCAGTTGATCTGTCCTTGGCAAAGGATGGGCATCAGTCTTAGTGACTGCATTTAGAGCTCTATAGTCCACACAGAATCTCAACTCCTTGGATCCTGCCTTTGGTACTAGAACAACTGGACTAGACCATAGACTTGTAGAGGGCTCTATAACCCCGAGATCAAGCATTTTGTTGACCTCTCTTTTGGTGTGGGATCTTACATGTTCTGACATTCTGTAACCCCTGCTTTTGACAAGTAAACAGTCACTAGTGAGAATATCATGCTGGCCCCAAGGGGTCAAGCCTGGTGGTAGTGAGAACAGGGAGGCAAACTGATTTAACAGAACTTTGCACTTCTCCTGTTGTTTAGAAGTCAGCTGAGAAGAGAGATTAACTCCTTCTATCTGCTTATGTGAAGGTAGGCCTCTGAGGAGGTCAGGTAGAGGTTGACTCCCTTCTTCCTCTTGAGCTGATGCTAGGAGTAAAGCTCCTACATCTGGTCTCGAGACATAAGCCTTTAAACGATTGGTGTGAAAGACTCTGGGAGCCTCCTTAGGTCTGCCTAAATCCACCAAATAGTTCACCTCCCCAAGTTTGCCCACAACCTTGAAGGGTCCTATCCATTTGTCCTGCAAGGCCCTCTGCCTTCTGGGAACCATAACTAGCACAAGCTTGTATTGAGTAAACTCAACCATGTTGGCCTTCTGGTCATGCCAATGTTTGACCAGAGTCTGACCTGCTTTCAGGTTATCACTTGCTTCTGCCATCATGTGTGACATTCTCGTCCGGAGACCTATCACATAGTCTGTCACTCTGAATGGCTTGGGGGAAGGAGCACTCTCCAACCCCTGCTTGATCAGGGCCAATGGACCTCTGACTGAATGGCCATAGAGAAGCTCAAAGGGACTGTAACCAACTTCCTCCTGAGGGACTTCTCTATATGCAAAGAGAAGGCATGGCAGTAGAAGGTCCCACTTTTTTTAAGGGGTTCCTCTAAAGCACCTATCATGCTCTTCATAGTACGATTAAACCTCTCTACCAGTCCATTTGTCTGTGGATGGTAGGCTGTAGAGAACTTGTAAGTGACGCCACAGTTTTTCCACATGGCTTGCATGTAGTGGGACATAAAATCGGATCCCCTGTCGGATATCACTTCCTTAGGAAACCCTAATCTGGTAAAAATACCAAGTAGAGCCTTAGCCACAGCCTAAGCCGTAACAGTTCTCATAGGTATGGCTTCTGGGTATCTTGTAGCATGGTCTACTACAACCAGGATAAACCTGTTCCCTGAAGATGTGGCAGGGTCAAGGGGACCGACAATGTCAATGCCCACCCTCTCAAAAGGAACTCCCACCACTGGGAGAGGCACCAGGTGTGCCACATTCTTGGCTCCACTCTTGCCAGAGGTTTGGCAAGTGTGACAGCTCCTGCAGAATTTGTCCACTTCTGAAACCATCTTAGGCCAGTAGAAGTAGAGCGAGAGCCTTTCCTTGGTATTCTTGAAGCTCAAGAGACCAGCCATAGGTATCTCATGGGCTAACTGTAGGAACTGGAGTCTGTTAGCAAGGGGCACTACAATTCTTTTGCAGTCCCCAGGGATAGACTCTGTCGGTTCACTCTAGAAGAGGCCATCTTCCCAGGTCAACTTGTGCTTTCCAACTTCTTGCCGATCATGTTGGTTATCTTCCTCCATCTTGGCTTGGGGAAGCTTCCCTACTCAGAGCAGAAGAGTTAAGACCTAAACCAGATCAAAAACTGAAAAATAATAATAAAAAGACCCAAACATACACAGATAAGACTCATACCCTTCTGCCCCTGGGCCTGGACCTGACAGTACCCCCTCTCCACGAGTCTTTCCCAGTGCCAGTCTTACCTGGAAATCTCCTGCGAAATCTAGCAACCAATAGCAGAGCATGCACATCCTCTGGACCAAAACCCTTCCAGTCAATTAAGTATTGAAGCCTTCCTCTCAGTTTCCTAGAGTCCAAAATAGTCCTCACCTCATAGTCCTCAGAATTATTCTCAACCTAAACTGGAGGAGGAATGGGACCCAGACTAGTTCACTCTTGCAACAGCTTTAATAATCTCACATGAAACAGTGGATTCACCTTCATGCTAATGGGTAACTTCAACCTAACCGCTGCCGGATGAATCACTGTCTCAACGTCAAAAGGGCCAACAAACCCAGGGACTAAATTTGTCTCTTCCTTTGATTCTTAGATCTTTCATAGTTAAACATACCCAATCTCCCATATTATACTCTGGACAGGGCTTACACTTTCTATCAGCAAATCGCTTGTAGTTTCCTTTACGCTTTTGTAAACTTTCAACTGCTCTAGTAAGGTTTGACCTCATAGCCCCCAATTCTTCCTCCACTGTTGGAATCACAGACTCCCTCCTGACTTCTTCCCACAGAAAACATGGATGAAACCCTTTTCTACACAAGAATGGGGACATAGAAGTTGAATCCTTAGCTGAATTGTTGTATGCAAATTCGGACAGCCAAATCAAATCTACCGAACAATCTCCGGCCTGCAGGTAACACCTTAAGTATTTCTCCAATTCTTGATTCACCAATTCCATCTGCCCATTAGTTTCTGGATGGTATCCTGAGGTCAGACTAACTTCAAATCCCAGCTCCTTACAAAAAGACTGCCAATACTTAGAGAGAAACTGCACATTCCTGTATGAAATACTCTGACTGGGCAGCCCATGCAAACACACCACCTCCTGAAGAAAACAATGTGCAAGCCTTTGAGCCATCAATTCACCTTTAATAGGAATAAAATGCCCCTCCTTGGTGAGGACATCAGCTACCACCAAAACAGTCGAACAGCCTTGATCCTTGGGACGGTCTACGATAAAATCCAAAGAGTATGGCAAGGTCATGGAGGAATATGAAGAGGTTCCAGCAATCCATAAGTTTTCCCCACTTGACTCTTTCATTGTGTGTACATTTTACATATCTTCACAAAGTTCAGTGCATCCACATGCATAGTACTCCAACAACTCTAGAGTCTTGCGAAAACCTGGATGGCCTGTAAGTGCGGTCTCATGACACTTCTTCAAGACTCTCTCCTGCAGAGCTTTGCTGGTAAGAAAGTTTGGTATCCAAAAATGGCAGACCATCTTTCAGTGTTCAAGCCAGATCTATACGTTTCCACTCCTCCAGCCCTAACCTGCTCATGATTTTCAGAATTTATTCTCACAACCCTACTTCATGTGATGTTCCTCCCAAAACAAAATGTTCGGGAGGAATCAGGGATTTATTTTCCTGACCTGATTCTTATTCTCCTCCGTGGAACTACCGGGATAGAGCATCTGCCTTGCTGTTCAAACTACCAGACTTGAATGTTATCACAAAGTCGTAATCAGCAAATAAAAGCGACCATCTGAGCTGTTTTGGTGTATTAGTTTTAGCAGATTTTAAAAAGAGCAGATTTTGGTGATTCGTCAAGACAGTTACTGTGTGTTTTGCTCGCATTAAGTAGTGTTGATATTACAAAAAACGTGCCTTGATTGCCGGAGGTTCACGGACCACTATAGTGTAATTACTTCCCGCCGCAGAGAAATTTGTTGAGAAAAAGGCAACAGGATGAAGCACCTCCGTTACCTCATATCTCGGTGAATCTCCCAAAATCCACACACTCTGCTTCTTCAAAGCCATTGCCAAAGGCATGGCCATAGCAGCCATCTTCACTACACACACCAATTAAAAAATCTACTACTCTCTCTTCCTGTAAACCACAACCAGAATACCTCATTGGCTAATCCCCAAAGTCCCCTTTCCATGCCAGGCATACTTAAAAGACCCAGGTGTGGCATGTGCCATCCGTGGACTACTGTGGTGTCCCAAGACCCCATAACACAGGGACAGCCCCGTCTATCCTTTCCACTTTCATGTTCGGAACACTCCCTCATTGGCTGCTTTCCAAGAGTCACACATCCATCCACCAATCACATCCAAAAACTCTACACCTAATCCTGTCATCTCAGTTCAACACTTCAGATGTATCCTTGAACTCTGAGAGTACATATTGCCTGGTAATCACAGCCATCTGCTTCAACAACTACTGTGAAACTCTCAATTTCTATTTCCAAATTCAACATCTCCAACTAATAATACATACTATAGGTATTCTTATATTTTTTTAATGTTTTTTCTGCAACTCTTTAACAAAGAGAGAGAGGGTTCTTGTTACTTACCCTGTAATATGCTTTTCAATAAGCATACATACATTGCAGCATTCAGCACCTTCTCACATGAAGCAGCAAATGCTTACAATGCTGTGCATTTAAAAACATCTTTTTACGAGCAAATTCATGAAAGTTAAACAATGCATATGTCCATTTATAGCAGCACTGTGTGTCTCCTTTCTCTAACAGAAGGAAAAGCAGATGCAAAACATTTGCAGAACATTTTTACGTGGCACTAGGTCTTTGCATGTTTAATATGTTGGCTGTACATGCATACCTTCCAACATAACCCATTCCAATCTGTAGGTGCTTATGAAGTTACAACTACCACAATGTAAACAAAAACACAGGACTGAAATGGAATATCTGAAAGTGTGACATTCATATCGAATAAAAATTTGTTTAGAAAAAATCTTTTTAGGAGCATTTTCATGCAAGTAAAAAAATGCATATGTGCATTTATAGCAGCGCTGTGTGTAACTTATTCCTAAAACAAAGAAAAAGCAGATGCACACCATGTGTATATCATTTCTAACTGGCACTTGATATGTGGAAGCAGAATATGTTGGCAGTACATGCATAGTTGCAAACATAACCCATTCCAATATGCAGGTGCTTAGCCAGTCCTGTTTTTTCTGTACAATCTGGAACTTCTAGTCCAAATTTTGGAATGGGAAAAGTGGAACTACAAATCCCATAAGGCAAACAAAATAACTAGGACTACTTAACCACCTACAGAATGGAATAGATTATGTTGGCAAGTATGCATGTACTACCAACATATTAAACTTGCACACACCAAGTGCTACACACCTTCTCCATCTGCTTTTATGTTCTTTTACAAATCAGTTGCACACAGTGCTCCTATAATTGCATATATGCATTTTTTTTACATTCATGAACATTTTCCTATAAAGAAACATTTGTAAACGCTCAGCATTTCCAATTTTTCATTCAATATAAATATCACACTTTCCAACCTCACTCATTACATCACTTACATGACCACCATTCTCCATCTGCTCACACATTTATGTATACCACTAAAGTATCTATAAACAACACTTCACCTTACATATAAAGTACTCTTCTTTTCCAACCTCTGCTATAATACACCAAACAATGTTGCAGCAACAATCCGCCACTGCATTAACCCCAGGCCGCACTTTCCCTATTCTTAACAAACAATGCGCCACATTCCAAATACATTCTCCACAAACACTGCACTTCTTTCACTGAAATCAGCAGCACTAAAGTAACCTTCACATGCACATTTTTCTTACACCCATGTATGCCCTATTATTTCTAACACTCCAAATACCACTACTCATACTCCAATTGTTCTAAGAACATACTTAACATACTTTAGTACACCATCCATAACACAACTTTATTAACTCTTTTTCCCAACAAGTCCTCTTACCTTCATAAACAACAACCTCTCTTACTAAAAGTACTTCACTATATATATATATATATATATATATATATATATATATATATATATATATTAACTTTCCGTTACAATTATTGGAAAGAAGAACATTTCCAAACACACCTACTGAAAAAAGAACACGCTTCACATCCTACAAAGTAAGTACATTAATACAGTATTCATCTCTGTACTATCGTAACAATGTAGTGTCACTATATATTAGCCAAAGTATTCTTTTCAAATAAACAACATTTATTTCACGGTTACTCATTATTTAGTAACATTCACAATCTTTCTATTCCCATCTCAACACCACGGGTATAACATCCACTGTTTTCCTCAAAATATCATAATGTCCCAACTTTTTCATTCGCACCACCATTCTCTTACTCACTAACCCAAACCCATCACACCTGTAAACACTCTTAAAACCTTCCCAAGCACAACTATCATCCCACTACACAATCAAACAACATGCTATTCATCTCTACAATCACACCCATGCACAATACGTCCATATACATCCCATAACGTTCAAACACAAACTTTCTTTTCTCCAACAGACACAACACAATGCCTACTAAAAAGCAACTCTGTACAAAAGAAAAAGAAAAAAAAATAGAGCAGATAAAAATAAAAGCAAACCATATACTCATCCACCTCTAAACAATGTGTAGAAAACATTAAAAGAAAAGAGCTAGTAACCTCACTCAAAAAATCGAAACCAGCCACGACAGAAAAAGGTAAAGCCCCTCCTCCAGAAAGTAAAAGTAAAAAAGAATTTACAAAGAAAAGCAGACCTACTAATGTACCTAACACTTAATCTACCAGTGTCAACGTATTCAATGTAAAGCAATCCAAAAAATGAATGTTACAAAACAATGTCCAATGTAGAGTTTGTCACAATCTTATCACAAAAGCTGAAATGTTACAATCTATACTTAAAAACTACCGCAGGAGACTAATCCTTCAAGCTCTAATTGACAGCGCATTTCTACTAAAGAGAAAAGTGTTGATATTGATTTTAAATAGAATGAAACCACTAACTAAATTAATTAAAACATTACCAAAAAAACCTTTAAACATGTGCAATGTCAATATAGATACCTTTGCAAAATTCTGTGAAGGTGAATGGATTCACACAAACAATAAATAACCATATTTCAATGAAGAGGCTTATAAACAAGAATAAGCAAAACAATTGCCATTGACAGTTATGGCCATGGGTATGAAATGTTAGGAGACACCATTATGGCAAAAGAAACCCTTATAGAAAAAACATTCCCAACAAACTTTCAACCAAATATGCCTTTTCACCCAAACAAACCAACTAGTGTACAAATGGACAAGCAGCTCAATGTGTAACATAAGGCAACAATACTTCAAATGTTTACGACAATTCATCAATCACTATTTGAAACTAACAGACAAAAGTAGAATGAAATCTTTACAAACCACGGACTCCTGTCCAGTGCACAGCCACACAGGTCTGCAAGGACATTAATGAGCCCGCATTTCGGGAACTGCTTCCCCTATACGGGTGTCCAGAGGTGTTCCCTATATGGAATACTGTGCAAAAACCTAAAAACCTTAGGTTTTTATCTGGATTTGGCACTAAACTTTAATAAACAAGTCAACGCCACAGTCTCCGCCACTAGTTACGCGTGCAAATTGATCCATGCATGCAAACCATTCCTCTTCAAGGAAAGTTGCATTACGATTGAACGTGCCCTCATCCTGTCAAAGCTGGACAATTGCAACGCCCTCTATTTGAGTACCAGCACAATTAACATCAGTAAACTGAAAATACTCCAAAATAACGCTTTGAGAACTGCCCTAGGCATCCCAAAAATGTATCATATCTCCCACACCAGACGTGCCACCAACTGGCTTGCCATTAAAGACAGAATAAAGTTTAAATCACTAAACCTCACCTTCAAATGCCTTACCAACAAGGCTCCTCAATACCTTGTGGATAGATTCACCAGACACACCTCAGAACGCCCCATCAGAAAGGCTCAAACCAACAGTCTTAGAATCCCAAAATATAAACTAAAAAAAGCAGGAGGGACCAGTTTTCCAGTTATGGCGGCCCAATCATGGCACTCCATCCCAGACTCCTTAAGAGCCATAACATCCTTTCATACCTTTAAGTCTAGTGCTAAACTATGGCTGCACTCCCTTGACCACTGAAACCATACTTTCTCATAAGACAGTGTTTAATACATCTGCACATTGCTCTTTTCAAAAGCATCTTTTCATATTTTTAGTCTGTATCTGCACACTAAGAAACTGTATATAATGTATACTAAGATACTGTACATAATGTATAAATGTAAAATGTCCCCTCTTTTTCCATATGCCTGTAACCCATGTAACCTATGTAACCTTTGCTGTTTATTCATTTATATGGTGCCCTAAACCCAAGCGTTTGGACCACCATATAAATGAATAAACAATACAATACAATACACTATACTATGCAAAAACTACTACTCTAGAACTACAAAATGTTAATAACATTCTCCTACATGGACCAGTCAAAGAACTCCTTCACAAAATAGAGCACATCCAAAGTAAGTACTTTGAAACTGAAGTTGACGTAGACAATTCTGTAACTTAAGAAAACACATCTGCTGAAATACCAGACCAAGTATCTGTCTGTTGTCGGAGAACATTTTATAAAAAGAGCACAAAAACAGTTAATATGGCCTACAAAATAGAAGACAATGAAGAATCACAAAGTTTCTGATTAGCTTTATAACTAACAGCAGAAAATAAATACAAAATAACTCACCCCTCAATACTTTGCACGTACTGCAAAACAAAGCTTGACAATAACCAAATGCCATCACGTGCTATCACTAATAACTATAATATAAGCATGTGGGAAAAAAGTGTAGAAGCACATTCGTGTCCTCTACTCTTTCCGACAGGAAAAGGAGGAAGATATGATGAAAGGTCTACACAAATTAGTGCATCAGAATATCGTTCTTTACAAATATATTCTGAAGACCATAGATTCAGACAAAATGTACAATACATTTTCCACCTCCTGTTTGAAAGTGAACCAGCAACTCTATGTTATGAAGTAGCACGCGCATTAAAAACAGTCTCTAATTTTTTAAACATGTCCACTACCCAAATGATTTAAAAAATAAAACACAAAGATGAAGATTTGCAGTCAAGTATCACAAATCTGTCGGCAACCATGTGATGTACAAAAGAACTGGTTCCGACGTCACACTGATGTACGTTATATGCTAAGGAACCAAGGCCCACCTGAATGGTATGTTACTTTTAACTGTGCAGATTATGCATGGGATGACTTGCACGACGTCTCACACACTGCAAACCAAAATAAAGATGCATTAGATATAAAAACACCAGGAAAACACTGTTCTCTTGACCCTGTCAATGTATCAAGGTACTTTCACCATTGCTTCATTGCCATGCTGCACTGCATCGGCAAATAAACTACCCCCACTCTCAGAGAAATACAACACTTTGTTTGGAGAAAAGAATATGAATCCAGAGGAGCAACACACATCCGCATGCTTTTGTGGATAAAAGATGTTCTTAAATTTGGCCATGACAGTGACGCCACTGTTTTACAGTTTATTGAAAAATACATTACCTGCGACATCCCTTCAGGAACCACAGATATTGAGCTACATACACAAGTTTTATGCTTCCAAAAACATATGGGTGGCAAATACTGCTGACGTAGATATGAAAAAAAAGCTAAATACTATGCCAAATGTTGCTTTGGCTTCCCTAGACCAGTTTGCAAAAAAAGGTAAATAGCTTCATGTCTTCTGTTAGACACAGCATAAAAGACAAATCCCATAAAAACACATACAACATTAAAAAGAACGAAGCAAACAAGTACATCAATTAATAGAATAAAATCATTGCCCTCTTGTGAAACATAGACATACAATGCATTGCAGACAATTCCACTGCAGTTGCAAGATATGTCACAGCCTATCTCACCAAAGCTGAGAAAACAGAGCTAAAAGACCTCTGGTATGACATATCATCTGACAAAACACTATCACAAAAATTGTACAGCTTTGGTATAAAAATGCTCTCCCATATAGAATGCGGGTGCTGCAAGGCTGCAGAGCGTTTACCAGCTACAGCCTTATATGGCAAATCTGAACACATTGGGCATTATTATAACCCTGGTGGTAGCCATGCCTGTAAAACAGGCAAAGCTGCCGCCAGAGTTGCATTTTGTCCGGCACCCATCACTGAGGAATTACCGGGTAATTCCAACATTGCCAGACCCGGTAATTTCTGCAGTACCGGTTGCCGGTTCCTGTCAGTCCCCATTCCCATTTGAGCCCCATTTAAGCATGCCAGTATCATAGTTCCCGCACCATACTACATGCTGCGCCCGCGGGTGCCGTTCTGCCCACCAGGCCAGACCTGGCGGGCTGACAGGTGCCTGTGAGCACAGCTCGTAGTATGGCGGTCCGGCAACTATGGTACCGGCATGCTTATAATGAGGACCATTGTCTGGCTAAACCTTGGTCCAGCTTCATCCTGAAAAAGTGTACTAAAATCCTACCAAGAGATAGAAACAATAGCCACAAATGATCCCAACAGCCAGGGCATTTTAAAAAACAATGTAATTGACACATACTACCCAAACAGAAGTACTGCTCTGGAAAACATCTGCTTGTATGACATAGCCAAAAACTACTCCTCCAAGAACAATGTCACACCAGATGACGCAACTGGTAAATATTCAGTCTCAACTTGTGAAGAAAGCCTAGTAAAACTTAGCAAAACCAGCCTAATTAATCATATATCATATAAAACTATCATTTAAAACCCTGCAGAGAACTGTGTTACATGGCCCTTCTGCAACATTTTAAACCTAGGAGAAAAGAAAATAATTATTAAGGACTGTGACTCATTTGAAACTGCAATCAAAGCAAATGAAAGCAGTATAACAAATGCCATTTTCAAACAATACAAATATTGGAAAATGAATGCCAACAGGAGGAAGACATTGAAGTTCAACTAGATAAAGACACTCTTGAGGGCAGTCAACCTTCCCTTACAGGAAGCCAAGAACCACTTGGAGAATCATTCATTCTAAATGAAGCAGAAGTAGTCATGACTGAGGTAGAAAAAAGAACCACTTGGAGAATCATTCATTCTAAATGAAGCAGAAGTAGTCATGACTGAGGTAGAAAATACCATGTGTTAATACAAACAATCTGAAGAAGACTTGTCAGTGCTCAAATCACAGCTAAATGATGAACAACTCACCATTTATCTAGATGTCACTAAACATGAAACTAATACGTGTAGCTGTAATTATAAACCTCTGCTCCTGTATGTCAGTGGTTAAACTGGCTCTGGAATAAGGAAATCTGACTTATTCTGTGCTCTTCAGATTAGAAAAGATACCTTGTAAACCAATTGGTTCTGATGAAATAGTAGGGACACCACTATCATACTAACCTCCAGTCATTATTTTTTGTCTGTATATAAGTTTATTGTTTTGTATCCAGCATTTCTTGGCCACATGCACATGTTTAAACATCTATGTTGTTTTATTAATCTTTGTGATTAAACAATGAAGTCCCGGTCTTGGCTTTTTTATGTTTTGCAAGAATAAAATTGTTTTTGGTACACAAAAACAACGAGTAAAGTGATACTCTCTCTGAAACCATAAGCATAATAATAGCTGATGCTTAGGCATACCAAGAAGTGAAAGCATTGAGTGCCTTAAAAAAAGTAAAGGAGGGGTAGTCAGCCTCCTATTCTTTGAACTATTCACAAATCGCAAGGTCTAACCCTAGATCACGCATTGATTGATATTGGCAGTAGAGTCTCTAAGGAAGCTGGAGTCATCTAGCACTTTCAAGTTGGTGTACACTCAATGGTGTATTCCTAGTTAGCTTTGATGCAAACAAAGTAAACACAGACATTGCTTGCATCCTAGAATACAACAGGCTATGTGCACTGCACACCCCCATCTAGATATGTACATTGCACCTCAACAAATAAAACCTTTAAAAGGAAAAGTAATGGAAACAGAATCTACAACAGATCTCCCAACAATACCGCTAAAGAAACAACAACCAACTCCTTCTCAATCAAATAATACAACCACTAAACTGTGTACTACAAGCTCAACTGCACATCCATCAGAAAAGAAAGTGACAAATATCTCTTCTCCCAAAGAATCTGCAGGCCCATCAAACGATGCAAACATGCAACTAGTACAATAGTCACTTGTCTGTTCCTCTACTTCCTCCCCTCCTCCCTACCTGTCATGATGCCTACCCCCGGAGCACCATGCCAGGCCCAGCACCCCCGGGAGCAGGCATCACGCCTCCGGGTAAAAGCCCAGCAGCCCTTTATAGGGGCTCTTTGGACTCTGTCCTGGCGCCGTTGGCGCCAGGCTCATGTTGGACATCAGTCCTGGCACCATAGGCGTCAGGCTCATAAAGGGAAGTGTTTGGTGCACTTACCTGAGGCAGACCATGCTGCACACTCACCTGATGCAGACCATGCTGCATGAAGAACCAAGCCAAATGAGGCTTAGGAGGGACTATTTTTCTGAAGGAACTATTTTTTTACTTGGATGGGGCTGTGGAAGAATAATCACCTGGAACTTCTTCCAAGGCTATTTAAGCCACACCCGGACAGCCACACGTGCTTCGCGTTGTTCTGCATCCCAGCAGCTGAACGCTCACCGTGTCTGCTCCTGCACCTGGACTCCAGCCACGCCCGCCTCGAACCTGGAACACCTGTAAGGGAATAAGAGAAGAGAAAGGTGAAAACCAAGAACTATTTCAACCTTCTTACCTGCATCCGGAATCTTCACGCCAGCATTCCTGAAGGAAGACTTCCATTTAAAAGCACCGCGTTGCTCGCTGCAGCGCCGCGCTTCACTCACCTGTTCCCGAGACGCCTCCCGGCTCCATCGCGGCTCTCAGTGCCGGTCGCCACATCTCTGCACCTCACCTAAGGGAGAGAAGAAGAGACAAAAGGTGAGCCAGGGAACACAAGAGGAAAGCCGGATTTTCAGCCATATTACTTGCCGGCTATTCTTGGTGAGCCATTCCACATCTCGGGTCAGCGCCACATCTCTGGCAGGCACCGCACCCCGGCCCCTATGGGGAAAGGACATAAGACATTACTGGGGAATTATAAAGACATTAAGAGGGGTCGCCCTCATCACTGACTCACCTGATTTTACCCCGGCAATTTAACCCCTCAACGCATCGCCTTTGTTCTGCACCTGAAATAAAGGACAGAAAAAGACAACATAAAAGGAGGCTCACACTTGAACTTTTGCATCTTCATACTTACGGCGTATCGCTCAGTAAAGTCAAGTGGATTTGCCAGCGCCATTCTGAAAACCAGTGAAGTAACTGGACGAACGCGCGCCCCTGCATCAAGTCCAAGGAGACCGAAGGGGGAAAAGGGTGAGCAAGCACATTATTCAGCAGACAGTTGATCCCCTTTCTCATCTGCAGAAGGATATTCCTACGGGCCAGACAAGCAAGATTTGGGGGTCCTGTTCAATCGGTGGTCCGAATTCTGCGCATCACGCTTGAAGAGGCCACAGCAACCCAGACCATACCAGCGCCTCCGTGGGAGCCAGGTGAGCGTTACAGAACGCGAAGCCTTCCTACAAATTCCCACCCAGGCGCTATGGAAGCTTCCGAGACTGACCAGTTGGCCCAACTACTGGGGGAATTACAGGCCGAAGTACACGCCGCTCATCAAGAGACTAATGCTCTCAGGAGGGAAGTGATTGTAACAAAGGAAAGAGCTGATGACCTGGCTGGACAGTTTTTGCAAGGTCAAGCTGGACAAACTCCTTTACCCGGTTCCGGAGGGAACCCCGCTCCTGTGCTTTCCAGTAACCCGGTGCAGATTAATCTACCTGGAAACATGCCGCTGGCCCCGCCCGAACGCTTTGCTGGGGACCCCAAACGATTCGCGGTATTCATGAATCAGTGTCGTTTGCATTTCCTGTGCAGACCTGGGGCCTTCCCTAGTGACCAGACCAAGGTAGCCTTTGTATTGTCATATCTCAGCGGCAGTGCTGCCGATTGGTCAGTTCCACTGGTAACTCAAGATGACCCGATTCTTTGTGATTTTCAAAGATTTCAAGCAAGCATGGAAAGGTTATTTGCTTGTCACTCCCAGGGGCAGCTCTAGATGATGAACTTCTATCTCTGCGACAGGGCAATCAAGACCTCCTTTCCTACATTGCAACCTTTAATAGACTAATTGTGGAAACTGGGTGGCCAGAGGATAAAAGAATCACGTTATTTTATCGAGGTCTACGCGGAGAACTTAAAGATGTCCTGGCCCAAGTTGTAAATCCGCCCCAAGAGTGCTCTGAATATATAGACTTAGTGGTCCAATTGAATCACAGACTGCAAAACAGAAAAGCAGATCGGTCCAAGTTTGAGACCCGGGTGTTAGTCAAGACCCACGCTAACCTCAAGGGGGCTGAAGCCTCAGAGCCAATGCAAATCAGAGGAGTTAAAGGACCTTTAACGGAAAAGGAACGTGAAAGAAGACGGCAGATGCACTTATGTCTTTATTGTGGATCTTCTGGACACTTTCTACGAGATTGCCCGGCAAGGCCGCCCAGGAAGGTGGTAGGAGCCGCTGAAAAAATCCATGAAACCTCTGTATCGGGAAACAACCCCGCCCGACAAGCGTAGGGGTCCGCTTGCCGAGCTTGAAAACGAACTCTCAGACCTCGCATTTCACTGTGCCAATGGTCCTCGTAGATCCGGAACAGCCTAAGCGGTTGCATGCAATAAAGGCATACATCGATAGTGGGGCTATAGGAAACTACGTGGATCGTGAATTGGTCTCCGGGATTAACCTCCGCCTGCATCCTAAAACCAGCAAAGATGTCATCACCACAGTCGATGGAACCGAAATTGCCTCAGGACCGGTAACACATTCCACAGCTGAGGTAACACTTGTAGGTCCGGACGGCCATCGAGAGGCAGTTGTGTTTGATGTAATCAAGGCTCCACAGTTTCAGGTTATACTCAGAATCCCTTGGTTAGAGACATATAATCCTCAAATTGATTGGCGAGCGAAGAGAATAACCTTTCCAGAGTGTGCACGAACCTGCTACCCAGAAAATCTGAAGGTCAGTCTAGCATCAGTAACCTCTGTCTCCATGCAACTACCTCCGGAATACCAAGACTTCCAGGACGTCTTCCAAAAGGAACAGGCCAACACGTTACCTCCTCACAGATCGTACGATTGCCAAATCGATCTGGTGCCCGGTGCACAACCCCCTTGTAGCAGGATTTATGCCCTTACTGAGCCGCAGAATCTGCATTTGAGACAATATTTAGATCAATACCTAGCCAATGGCTTCATTCGCCCGTCAAAGTCTCTGGCATCCTCGGCTTTGTTCTTCGTGCCAAAAAAAGAAGGCGACCTTAGAACTTGTATCGATTACCGCGCATTGAACCAGATAACTGTTAAAAATCGATACCCTCTGCCTTTGATCCCTGAACTCCTTGACCAGGTGAAGGACGCTTGCATATACACCAAGTTAGATCTCATTCGGGAACTCATCGATGTCTGTGTTGTCGTGTATATCGATGACATTCTGGTGTACTCCTCTTTGGAATCTGATCACAGAAAACATGTCAGAGCCGTCCTTGAGAAATTGCGCCAGCACAAACTGTTTGCAAAGCTGGAAAAATGCGTTTTCCATACCACCGAGGTTGAATTTCTTGGATTCATCCTGACACCTAAAGGGGTCCGAATGGACTCACTGAAAGTGGATGCCATCCTCAAATGGCCATCACCTAGTTCGGTAAAAGGTGTCCAAAGCATGCTTGGTTTTGCCAATTTTTATCGCAGGTTTATCCCACAATTTTCACGGGTGGTGCAACCCATCACTGCACTCTTGCGGAAGAATAAACGTTTTGAATGGACCGAGGAAGCTGAACAGGCCTTTCAGGAATTAAAAGCTAAATTTACGTCCGCACCTATTTTGAAACATCCGCGTCCTGATCTCCCATATATAGCCGAAACCGATGCATCCAGCTTAGCCATGGGAGCTGTCCTGTCTCAGAGAGACCCCGAAACCAACCAACTGCACCCCGTAGCATTTTGGTCCAGAAAGTTCTCGCCGCCGGAGATAAATTATGCAATCACTGATAAGGAATTATTAGCCATTAAGTCCGCCTTTAAGGCTGGGCGGCATTATCTTCTTGGCGCCAGGCATACCATCACCGTGATCACTGATCACTGATCACCGAAATTTACAATATTTAAAAACTGCCAAGGCTCAGTCTTCACGACAGCTCCGATGGGCTTTATTCTTTGCTGAGTTCGATTTTGTAATCACCTACAGTCCTGGCTGTAAGAATGGCAAAGCGGACGCGCTATCTCGAATTGGAATGGGAGAAATGGACACAAACTCAGAACCTGTGCCGATAATTCCCGAACAAAGAATCTTGGGAATAACCACTTTACAAACCCTTGAAGACATTCAAGCACGGGTAAAACCATTCCTGGACTCTTCAGCCTTGCAGGATTGGATCAAAAGGGGGTCTGCCTTTTCAATCAACGATGGCTTACCTTATTTCCAAGGACGTTTATTTTTGCCAGAAAAGGAATTGCAAGAACTGGTTATTTCCCGTCATCACGATACTCTTATGGAAGGACATCCTGGCATTGCCAAAACAGAGGAAAAAATTAAACGACAATTCTGGTGGCCGTCCTGGCGAAAGGATATTAAATCTTTTGTGATGTCCTGTGGAGTTTGCGCCCAAAACAAAGGTCAAAAAACAAAATCCGCCAGTCTTCTTCAACCCTTAGACATTTCACCAGCACCTTGGCACACCTTGTCACTAGATTTTATCACGGACCTGCCCTCTTGTAATGGATAAAATACTATTCTGGTTGTGGTGGATTTATTTTCCAAGGTGGCCCATTTTATTCCGTTGAAAGGCTTACCTTCAGCTTTTGTTCTTGCCAAGGAATTCCTTAAAAATGTCATCCGTCTGCATGGATTCCCGTCCATATTAATCTCCGATCGGGGAAGCCAGTTAATTTCTCGTTTTTGGAAAAAGTGTTGTCAACTGGCACAAATCGACGTAAGACTCTCAACCAGTCACCACCCACAGACCGATGGTCAGACGGAGAGAACGAACCAGACCCTTGAACAATATCTACTGTCATGATGCCCGCTCCCGGGGAGCCGGTTCAAGCCGTGCGTCCCCGAAAGCGGACATCCAGTCCCCAAGGAAGGACCCAGCAACCCCATATAGGGGCCCTTTGGACAGTGTCCTGGCGCCTATGGCGCCAGGCTCATGAAAGACATCAGTCCTGGCGCCATAGGCACCAGGCTCATTATGGGAGTGCTTGGGTGCACTTAACTGATGCAGACCATGCTGCAGGATCCCGGCCTCCTTGAGGCCTGAAAGGAACTACTTTACCTGTGGGACTAATTTACCATCCGGGCGTGGTCGGGGAAGGATGCATACCTGATTGGAGGAAGGATACATACCTGGAACTTCTTCCAAGGCTATTTAAACCCCACCCGAACAGCCACACGTGCTTCGCGTTGTTCTGCATCTAGTAGCTGGACGCTCACCGTGTCTGCTCCTGCATCCTGACTTCTGCCACGCCTGCCAGCATCCTGAATCACCTGCAAAGGAAGAGAAGAAGAGAACAGAAGAAGGAAAAGTCCTTACCTGCTAAAACCGCATCCCGGAGACATCTCGCCGACAATCCTGAAAAGGAAGACTTTTATTTAAAAGCTCATCGCGTCGATCGCTGCAGCGCCGCATTCCACTCACCTTTACAGGGCGCCTCCATGTTCAGCAGCGATCATCCGGATTCGCAGTCACACCACAGCGCCTAGGGAGAAAAAGACCAGAACAAAAGGTGAGAGAGATAAGGGAATAAGGAAAGCTAAATCTCCATGTTAAGACTTACCTGTTGATTCATTCCCTCTCCATTTCGGGTCCGCGCCGCATCCTGGCATTTCCGGACCCCGGCCCCTAAGGGGAAAAAGAGACATCAGCGTTAATGAGCGAATGAAAAGACATTACCAAAAAACGCTCATTAAAGACTTACCTGATTTCTACAAGGATTTCACCTCTCATCTCGGGTCGGTGCCTGTTTTCCGGCATTCCATACCCACCCCGGCCCCTATGGGGAAAAAGACACTAGCATTAGTACATTAATGCATGGACACAAGGGGAACCTCTTATCAAAAAACTTACCTGGAAGCCAAGCAAGTTTGGTTCCCACCAATCCGAAAATCCAGTGAAGTAACTGGATACCAACGCGCCCCTGCATCAGAAGCAGGATGGTGAGCTCGTCCTTCCATACCCTAAGGTGAGACGCTATGAGGAATCACAGAAGGGTTTTGAGGAGGGCGAGAGGGGAAAGTGGGAGGCCGATTGCATTACCCCGCAGACAGTTAATCCCCTATTTTCGCCTACAGAAGGATACTTCTGCGAGCCAGACAAGCCAAATTTGGGGGCCCGGTCCAGTCCGTCTTCCGAACCCTGCGCATCACCTTAGAAGAGGTCACAGCAGCGCGAACCAGGCCAGCGCCTCCGTGGGAGTCAGGTGAGCGTTACAGAACGCAAAGACTTCCTACAAATTCCCACCCAGGCGCTATGGAAAGTTCTGAGACTGATCAGTTGGCCCAATTACTGGGGGAATTACGGGCCGAAGTACATACCGCTCGTCAAGAGACTAATGCCCTCAGGAGGGAATTAATAATATCAAAGGAAAGAACTGATGACCTGGCCAGACAGCTTTTGCAAGGTCAAGCTGGGCAAACTCCTCTACCCGGTTCCGGAGGGAACCCCGCTCCTGTGGTTTCCAGTAACCCTGTGCAGATTAATCTCCCTGGAAACATGCCGCTGGCCCCACCCGAACGCTTTGCTGGGGACCCCAAACGATTCGCCGTATTCATGAATCAGTGTCGTTTGCACTTCCTATGCAGACCTGGGGCCTTCCCTAATGATCAGACCAAGGTAGCCTTTGTATTGTCACATCTCAGCGGCTGCGCTGCTGATTGGTCAGTTCCACTGGTTACTCAAGATGACCCGATTCTCCGTGATTTTCAAAGGTTTCAAGCAAGCATGGAAAGGTTATTTGCTGCGACACTCTCTGGATGACAAACTTCTATCCCTGCGACAGGGCAATCAGGACCTCCTATCCTATATTGCAACCTTTAATAGACTAATTGTGGAAACGGGATGGCCAGAGGATAAAAGAGTCACGTTGTTTTATCGAGGCCTACGCGGAGAACTTAAAGATGTCTTGGCCCAAGTTGTAAATCTGCCCCAAGAATGCACAGAGTATATAGACTTAGTGGTCCAATTGGATCACAGACTTCAAAACAGAAAAGCAGATCGGTCCAGGTTTGAGACCCGGGTGTTGGTCAAGACCCATGCTAATCCCAAGGGAGTTGATGTCTCTGAGCCTATGCAAATTGGAGGGGTTAAAGGACCCTTAACTCAAAAGGAACGTGAAAGGAGGCGGCAGTTAAAATTATGTCTTTATTGTGGGAATTCTGGACACTTTCTACGAGATTGCCCGGCAAAACCGCCCTGAAAGGCGGTAGGAGCCGCTGATAAAAACCATGAAGACTCTGTTTCGGGAAACGAACCTGCCCGACAAGTGTAGGGGTCCGCTTGCCGAGCTTGAAAACTAACTCTCATACCTCGCATTTCATTGTGCCAATGGTTCTCGTAGATCCAGAACAGCCTAAGCGGTTTCATGCAATAAAGGCATACATCGAAAGTGGGGCTATTGAAAACTATGTGGTTCGTGAATTGGTCTCTAGGATTAACCTCCCTCTCCGTCCTAAAACTAGCAAAGATGTCATCACCACAGTCGATGGAACTGAAATTGCCTCTGGACCGGTAACACATTCCACTACTGAGGTGACTCTTATTGGTCCCGACGGCCATCGGGAGGGTGTTGTGTTTGATGTAATCAAGGCTCCACAGTTTCAGGTTATTCTTGGAATCCCTTGGTTAGAGACACATAATCCTCAAATTGATTGGCGAGCGAAGAGAATAACCTTCCCGGATTGTACACAAACCTGCTACCTAGAAAACCTGAAGATTAATCTAGCATCTGTAACCTCAGCCTCCATGCAACTACCTCCGGAATACCAAGACTTTCAGGACGTCTTCCAAAAGGAACAGGCCAACACGTTACCTCCTCATGGATCGTACGATTTATGCCCTTACCGAACCTGAGAATCCGCATTTGAGACAATATTTGGATCAATACCTAGCTAATGGTTTTATTCGCCCGTCAAAGTCCCCGGCATCCTCGGCTTTGTTCTTCGTGCCCAAAAAAGAAGGCGACCTTAGAACTTGTATTGATTACCGCGCATTGAACCAGATAACGGTTAAAAACCGTTATCCTCTGCCTCTGATCCCTGAACTCCTTGACCAGGTGAAGGACGCTTGCATATGCACCAAGTTAGATCTCCGGGGGGCTTATCATCTGGTACGAGTTAAAGAAGGCGACGAATGGAAAACTGCCTTCCGTACTAAATACGGATTATTCGAGTACCAGGTGATGCCTTTTGGATTGTGTAACGCGCCGGCTGCCTTCCAATACTTCATGAATGATGTCCTTCGGGAACTCATCGATGTTTGTGTTGTCGTATATATCGATGACATTCTGGTGTACTCCTCTTCGGAATCTGATCACAGAAAACACGTCAGGGCAGTACTTGAAAAACTGCGCCAACACAAACTATTTGCTAAATTGGAGAAATGTGTTTTCCATACCACAGAAGTCGAGTTTCTAGGTTTCATCCTGACACCCAAAGGAGTCCGAATGGACTCAAGAAAAGTGGATGCCATCCTCAAATGGCCATCACCTAGCTCTGTAAAAGGGGTTCAAAGCATGCTCGGCTTTGCCAATTTCTATCGCAGGTTTATCCCGGAATTTTCACACGTGGTACAACCCATTACTGCACTCTTGAGGAAAAATAAACGTTTTGAATGGTCTGAAGAAGCCAAGCAGGCCTTTCAGGATTTAAAAGCTAAGTATACCTCCGCACCTATATTGAAACACCCGCGTCCAGATCTCCCTTATGTCATCGAGACTGACGCATCCAGCCTAGCCATGGGAGCTGTCCTGTCCCAAAGAGATCCCGAAACCAACCAACTGTATCCTGTAGCATTTTGGTCCAGAAAATTCTCGGCACCCGAGGTTAATTATGCAATCACGGACAAAGAACTGTTAGCCATTAAGTCCGCTTTTAAAGCCTGGCGGCATTATCTGCTTGGCGCTCGACATACCATCACCGTGATCACTGATCACCGGAATTTACAGTATTTGAAAACCGCCAAGGCTCAGTCATCACGGCAGCTCCGATGGGCTTTGTTTTTCGCTGAATTTGATTTTGTGATTACCTATCGACCTGGCTCATTAAAGACTTACCTGATTTCTACAAGGATTTCACCTCTCATCTCGGGTCGGTGCCTGTTCCCCGGCATTCCGTACCCCGGCCCCTATGGGGAAAAAGACACTAGCATTAGTACATTAATGCATGGACACAAGGGGAACCTCTTATCAAAAAACTTACCTGGAAGCCAAGCATGTTTGGTTCCCACCAATCCGAAAATCCAGTGAAGTAACTGGATACCAACGCGCCCCTCCATCAGAAGCAGGATGGAGAGCTCGTCCTTCCAGAGGTGAGACGCTACGAGGAATCACAGAAGGGTTTCGAGGAGGGTGAGAGGGGAAAGTGGGAGGCCGATTGCATTACCCCGCAGACAGTTAATCCCCTATTTTCGCCTACAGAAGGATACTTCTGCGAGCCAGACAAGCCAGATTTGGGGGCCCGGTCCAGTCCATCTTCCGAACCCTGCGCATCACCTTAGAAGAGGTCACAGCAGCGCGAACCAGGCCAGCGCCTCCGTGGGAGTCAGGTGAGCGTTACATCTACGATGTATGTTGCACCAATCGGAGGGTAATTGGAAGGACATTTTATGGGTGACTGAATATGCATACAATAACTCGATATACTCTGGAACTGGTCAGAGCCCCTTTTATACCCTATATGGACATCACCCTCGTACTTCATACCTGGACTCACCTTTGAGCCTCGAAATGCCCGCAGTCGACCATTTGCATTCTACGATTACTCAAGCCTTCAAGGATGCTACTGCACACTTACAACATGCGAAAGAGAAATACAAAAAGAATGCGGATCTGCATCGCAAGGAGGCCCCTCCATACCAAATAGGGGATCAAGTATGGTTGGCTACCAAACACTTATCACTCAAGGGACCTCAGACTTGTAATCCAAGGTATTTAGGCCCTTACTCGATCAAAGCTATAATTAACCCAGTGGCAGTAAAACTAGATCTACCAGCTAACATGCGGATTCATCCCGTCTTTCATGTGTCGCTTTTGAAACCAGTGCAACCTGGAACCAGATTAATAAAGCCACCAGAACCAATCCAGATGGATGGGGAGCCTGAATTCGAGGTGAAGAACATTTTGGACTCTAAGATCTCAAAATCAAAACTTTTCTATCTAATTGATTGGAAGGGGTACGGGCCTCAGGAAAGATCTTGGGAACCCAGCGACCACGTACATGCACCTCGGCTAGTAAAAAGGTTCCATCGGAATTTCCCGATCAAACCGAAACCTCCTGGGGAAAAGGCCTTGGGAGGGGCCTTGGGGGCGAGTGCTGTCATGATGCCTACCCCCGGAGCACCAGGCCAGGCCCAGCACCCCCGGGAGCAGGCATCACGCCCCCGGGTAAAAGCCCGGCGGCCCTTTATAGGGGCTCTTTGGACTCTGTCCTGGCGCCGTTGGCGCCAGGCTCATGTTGGACATCAGTCCTGGCACCATAGGCGTCAGGCTCATAAAGGGAAGTGTTTGGTGCACTTACCTGAGGCAGACCATGCTGCACACTCACCTGATGCAGACCATGCTACATGAAGAACCAAGCCAAATGAGGCTTAGGAGGGACTATTTTAATGAAAGGAACTATTTTGTTACTTGGGTGGGGCTGTGGAAGAATACTCACCTGGAACTTCTTCCAAGGCTATTTAAGCCACACCCGGACAGCCACACGTGCTTCGCGTTGTTCTGCATCCCAGCAGCTGAACGCTCACCGTGTCTGCTCCTGCACCTGGACTCCAGCCACGCCCGCCTCGAACCTGGAACACCTGTAAGGGAATAAGAGAAGAGAAAGGTGAAAACCAAGAACTATTTCAACCTTCTTACCTGCATCCGGAATCTTCACGCCAGCATTCCTGAAGGAAGACTTCCATTTAAAAGCACCGCGTTGCTCGCTGCAGCGCCGCGCTTCACTCACCTGTTCCCGAGACGCCGCACGGCTCCATCGCGGCTCTCAGTGCCGGTCGCCACATCTCTGCACCGCACCTAAGGGAGAGAAGAAGAGACAAAAGGTGAGCCAGGGAACACAAGAGGAAAGCTGGATTTTCGGCCATATTACTTACCGGCTATTCTTGGTGAGCCATTCCACATCTCGGGTCGGCGCCACATCTCTGGCAGGCACCGCACCCCGGCCCCTATGGGGAAAGGACATAAGGCATTACTGGGGAATTATAAAGACATTTAGAGGGGTCGCCCTCATCACTGACTCACCTTATTTTACCCCGGCAATTTAACCCCTCAACGCATCGCCTTTGTTCTGCACCTGAAATAAAGGACAGAAAAAGACAACATAAAAGGAGGCTCACACTTGAACTTTTGCATCTTCATACTTACGGCGTATCGCTCAGTAAAGTCAAGTGGATTTGCCAGCGCCATTCTGAAAACCAGTGAAGTAACTGGACGAACGCACGCCCCTGCATCAGAAGCAGGATGGAGAGTTCATCCTTCCAAACCATAAGGTGAGCTTAAACCAGGGGTTTTGGAGGAAGTCAGAGGAGAACGAAGGGGGAAAAGAGGGAGCAAGCACATTATTCAGCAGACAGTTAATCCCCTTTCTCATCTGCAGAAGGATATTCCTACGGGCCAGACAAGCAAGATTTGGGGGTCCTGTTCAATCGGTGGTCCGAATTCTGCGCATCACGCTTGAAGAGGCCACAGCAACCCAGACCAGACCAGCGCCTCCGTGGGAGCCAGGTGAGCGTTACACTACCTCACTTTCACTTACCTACTGTCATTCCCCTAGCACTATTAGAAATGTCATCAGGCTGAGTAAAATAGTCGCTTGTCTGTTCCTCTCCTTACTCCCTCCTCCCTCCCCCCTCCCTCCCTCCCTTTCCCTTACCTACTGTCATTCCCCTTGCACTATTAGAAATGTTGTCAGGCCTAGTACAATAGTTGCTTGTCTGTTCCTCTCCTTCCTCCCCTCCTCCCTCCATTTCCCTTACCTACTGTCATTCCCCTTGCACTATTAGAAATTTCATCAGGCCTAGTATAATAGTCATGTGTCTGACCCTCTCCTCCCCCACCCCTCCTTTCCTTTCCCTTACCTATTGCCATTCCCCTTGCACTATCAGAAATGTCATCAGGTCTAGTGCAATAGTCGCTTGTCTGTTCCTCTCCTTCCTTCCTCCCTCCCCCCTCCCTACCTTCCTTTAATCAGTGTCATAGTTCTTGCACTAAAATGTCGTCAGGCCTAGTACGATAGTTAATTTCCCCTTCTTAATGTCTCAAGGCCTTGCAAGAATGTTATTGTAGTTTTCCCGTGCTCCCCCCTGCCTTGAAGCGCTTTGAAACACGTTGTGTATATGCGCTATACAAATAAATGATTGTAAAGACTGGTAGGGGGTGTCTGTACTTCTGCTCTCTATATGGTAGAGGAGAGGTGCAGAAGACCCCAGTCAAGATTCTCTATAAGGTAGCAATGGACGAGCAATCAAGGCCTAGCTTCTCAGGCGGTGATGCAGGCTGGTTCTTAAGTACAGGGTAGTCCCCGAACCTCCACAAAGAAATGTCCACCCACTGTATTACAGAAAACACAGTCTTTATATAATTAATATTCAACGGTATGTACACGATCAAAATAACGCACTTTGTACTCGGAAGTCAATAATGATAAATATATACAATTCTAAAGTGGTACCACTAATGTTATCGAATCTCATTAAAGTGCATCAACTGTACGGTTAAAATGTCACACAGATCAATAACGAGTAAACCAGCAATAGAGATAGGAAGGAACACAAGATGGTTGAAACAGTAGGCAGAGTACTGACCCCTACCACGGGGCACAGTTCTGTGTGGAGATCCCCCACCTGGGCAACCTGTAAAATAAGATATATCGCACAAGCCCAGTCCATATGTTCAATAGTCTCACTTCTTCCTATTAAGGTTTTACCCCCCCAATGTACCTGGTGGAGTAGAGTTCTCCGACGATGCGTCGACCGATCCTTCTTGAGTGCCTCCCTTTCAGGCGGGAGCCACGGATCGTCGAGAGGTGTCGGGGAACTTGGCGTTCGGCATCGGGGAATCGACGGCCCTTCTTGAGGGCCCCCCCTTTAAGGCAGGAGTCACGGGTCGTCGAACGTCTGACGGTGAACAGGGTGAACTACGGCAGGGAAGTGGCAGCTTCATTCCTAGCGGTGCTCGTCGACGACAGAGCGTTGGCGTCCTGCAAGGAAGAGGTGTGCGGGGCACCTCAGTGACAATAGTTCTGGACCGCAAAGAGATGATGAAGAACTGTGGCCCAGCAAAGGCGTCGAGTCGTCGGCGTCTCTGTGGTCCTTAGGTGGCGGGAAACCCACCGGTGGATGCTCCTCGGCGCGTCGCCGGTCGGGCCTGCTCCGGCGGGAGACAGCGAATGACGATGCAGGCGAGAGCGTCCGATGATCAATGGAAGTTCTTAGGCAAACGGGAGCACAGCGGCTCCGGTCGGCGACGGCGGTCGACGACAGTGGGGACAACAGTCCGAGTGCTTCTCCTCGGAGTTCCGCAGCAGTCCCCGTCTCGGGTCTGCAGCCTGTCGAAGGTCCGTCTACCAGGGAGCATTGGCAAAGATCAGCTGTGCACGATGGTCCCTCGTAGCTCGGGAAGAGGGCGCCTTACCAGGTCCTCCCTGGGTCAGTCTTTTGAAACACAGCAGCGTTCAGATTGTGAAGGAGAGCAACAGCAATTCTTCTCGTCCAGCAGGGCTTCAAGGTCAAGCGTCAGTTACTCCAGTTACTCGTGGTAGTGGACTTCAGCTTTTGAACACGATTCCTAGCAGTGAGAGGTCCCCAGATATACTGTTGATCTCCCATTCATTCCGCTGGGTCACACTCAAGCATCCAATCATGACTAGGGGCATTCATGCAGGCAGGCAGCCAATCAGGCACATGAGGTATTCAGGCCATTCACTTCTCTCCAGACACTCACAACAAGTTATGTGTATTGGGACAAGTACTGAGCCATTCAACACTCCAAGCTGCATTCATACCGGTTTCGGGCAGGGTTGTCTTAGTCATTGTGTCAACCACCAGATACTAGACACCCACAACACAGAATGCATATTCGTCACACACTCTATTCACCCAGGTCCCACCCACAGGAGGTACCCACAACATACATCACCGGGAAGGCTCCAGCTAGTCTGGCCGGGCCTTCACAACAACACCATATATGGCATTTCCACTCAACAGCCAGTCAAGCCAGATAGTCAGCCACAGGCCACAACCACCACAATATAATTAAACATTACGACAAGTACATACAATACACCTGAAAATAGCAAAACTTGCCCTGAACTCCCAGCCATTGATTTGGTGTCCCTAAAAAATATTTTCATTTAGAAAACAGCTCCATATCATCTTCATTCTATTCCCCTACCCTTTCTATACCCTCTTTCAGCCATCAAATAACCTCAAATGTGTTTTGCAAGCTGCTCATTCACAGCACTGTCCACGGACTACTGTGGTAACCGCGGAGCGGGCGGCACCACCCGCGCCCATTTTTTTCACCTACAAAAACATCCCCATATCATCTCTATTCCACTCCCCCACCCTTTCCAGACCCTATTTTGGCCATCAAATAACCCAAAATGTATCTTGCAGACTTTTCCCTCAGCATGCCACCCGTGGACATTGGCCGCTGTCCGCGGATCCAACATGGTGGACGTTTCAAAAAATATGACACACCTTGCGCTTTTAAGCATCCAGTCAGCGGGCACGTCCGATGTCCACTGACATCACAACGCCTCCTGGCCAATTGGATGCTTGTCCATGGACCTAAAAGGGAAGTGGTACGCAGACCGAAACCAGATATCACTAATTATTTGACACCTACTTTTTGGCCGTTTGTAAAATAAACTTCTGGACATATTTACACTGCATCTACAAAAGCATGCTTTTGGGACCAAGACGCTGCTCCTAGTGCAAATTTGGTGAAAGTCCATCCAGCGGTTTGGGCTTGAGGGGGACAACGTTTGGTGAGGATTCATCAAGAGAGGCAAAGTTATAAGCAGCCCAAAAAATGCTCTTCCCATCGGTAAAGCAACTTAACCATAAGCACACGCCCGCTACCGCAGGCCATGTAATAAGGAGGAGAGATGTGCAGTATTCTGTCTGTTGTCATCATTGGAACATGGTATCCCCTGGTTCCATGTTCCACATGCAAGAGGAACGACAGTTAGAAGGAGCTGGATGGGCAAACGGATATACAAATAAATGTCTCATGCTACCTACCGTGTAAGCAACATTATTTCATATTATTAATATAGCTCCGTAGGTAAATCACCGATCGCTCAAAAATGATGAACGTTAACAAGAGAGCAAGTGAAATACTAGATTTTGAAATCACTAACAGAATCATTTTTTTAAAAATTGCACAAATTGCCAGGAGGGGGTCGCTTATGTTTGCACTTAGATTCCAACAGGTCCCGGCTGGGCATACTACTACATCCCATCCCCTTTTCTCCATGCCTATGGGACATTCCATCCTTTGGGACGGGACCAGAGCACTTTTGTAAAAAAGCATAAACATTTTTATTGTTTGGCCTTCTTTTATTTTCACGCAGGGCTATCGCACGTGACCGTAACCCTGCCTTTCTGAGCTCCACCCTGCGCATCGCCCTTCAGTACTTTTTTCCGTGCGGTCAGGGTCGGACGCACTTGCATCACTGGGAATATTTTTATTTTTGTTCCCTTGTCCTTCATTCCTGCTCCAGTTCCACGGTCATCTTGTCCTCCGTCTATGCCAGAGCGTCGGGGATTTGTGTCCTGTTCATACTGCGAATGTCGTTTTGCAAGGGCAGATCCCCACTCTCTTTGCCTGGAGTGCTTAGACCCGGAACACCATTGGGACTCGTGCTTCTATTGCGACTCGCTCTCCGTCCGTGCACTCCAGCGTTTTCTTGTCATGTGGGAAGAAGTATTTCAACGTGTTCCACCACCATACTTACAGTTCTCCATTGAAGAAAAAAGGAAACGGCCGGTAAGTTCGTTCCTTTTCAGGGCGCCCCGGCCAGGGGACTCTTTCCGGGGTCTTCCAGGTCCAGGAGGGGCTCAAGTGGCTCTATTACTGTGGATATACCTGAGGTGTCCCGCAAGGGACCTAACAGGTACACTAGAGTTTCCACTGAGGACCCCTGCAAGGGGGCTGGAAAAACTGGATCTTCTTATGAGGTTCCCAATTTAGGGGCAAAGGTTAGGCCCAGTTCTTCTGTGGGTCTTGGTACCGGGGTCGTCCCCGAGATTTCTACATCTGGAACTAAGTGCACCTAGTCTCGGCTCGAGGCCCCTCTCAAGGTGGCTAAACATACCGGGGTGACTCCCGAGGTTCCCCTTCTTGGTGCTATGTCTAACACCGGCAGGATTGAGGGACCCCCTTTGAGGGTCCTGGCTTTAGGGGGCAATGCTGAGCCTTCCGACGCTCAGGCCAGTGGTGACACCAGTCCTGTTGAGGGGGGAAAGAAGCAGGTCACGCACCATAAGTCTTACAGTACCGACTCCGCCAAGGGTCCCCCACTAGGGGCTAATTCTTCAGAAATCCCTAAGGTGTCTTGTTAACACCCTAGATCTGTGAGTACAAGCTTTGCCGAGGTTCCTTGTTCCAAGACTAAGATGGCACATAAGACCCCTGACTCCCCTGTGGTGACTATGGCCTCACATACTCCTGTGACGTAGTTCTCCTCTGTCATTGACAAAATGGCGGCCCAACCCTTGCGGACCATGGCGACCATTTCGACTACCTCTCTCTTACACCAACGTTCACTATGGCTGGTGCTGAGGGGCCTGTGTTTGGGACAGAGCAGCCTTTTCCACACTTTGTGGAGAGTAAGAAACCGTTCCGCCCTCCAATGGATTGATGTGCTCGGACACCGCTGCCGCATACAGTCTCGCTCCCTCCTGTGTCTGCACCTTTGATCTACGTGAATCCGTTTGGTGGGGGTCCATCCTGGCAACCTTCCTCTTTGCGTTCATGGGGGTATGCCCCTAATGAGCGGCCTCTGCCCACTCCAGCGCCTAGACCTTCGTCTGAGGATCTGTTTTTTGGGAAATGTCCTACTCTTATGCATTCTGATCCCATGAAGGCGTACTTTAAGGATTTGTTTAAGGAAATTTATCGTAGGCCGCCTGAACCGCCTCCTGCTCTAGCAACTCCCTTGCAGGTTCCAGTAGTGCCACCTCTTCACCTCTTCCTGTGGGTCCTCCTCCTCCACTGCCTCCTCTGCCTCCACTTTCTCCCATAGAGAAGATCCTCTGGTTGCTCTGCCAAACAACACTTTGGGACCCGAGGCGCCACGTGCAGCAGATCAGTCCTCTTCTCCCGCTTCACTGGATGAGGACCAGGTGGACCAGGACAGTGATGAACAGCCCTCGCTCTATTAGAGCCTTTCATGACGCGTGCTGGATATGATGGTGCTGCTAGACATCCCAGTACCCGAGGCTCCACATCCAAAGGTGGGGAAGCTTTCTGGAGCCTTCACTCTGTCGACACAGGAGAGCACCGGCTTTTTCCTCCAGAAGGACGTCTTGGCCGAGGCCCGTAAGGTCTGGGAAAACCTAATTCCGGGCAACATCTGAACAAGAAGATTGACACTTTCTATAAGCTTCATGCTTCTGAGGACATATCTTTGTATGCTTCCCCGTTCATCGACGGTGGTGGCAGCAGCTATGCTTCAGTCCAAGCTGGCCTCTACATCCTCCATGGCAGCATTCCAGATCCTTTCCAAGGAGGACAAGCTTCTTGTCGCCATTGGGAAAAAAAGTGTTTTGCAATTCGGCTCTTCTGCTGCGTCAGGCTAACATTGAGCTTATCCTGGCAGCTGCCAATGTCAAACGGTGGAGGGAACTAGCTGAATTCCAGGAATGGTTTTCTGCAGATAGGCTTGAGGACTTCAAGGACGTCTTGTTAGAAGTCAGGATTTTGGCGTAGGATCTACTTGAGGCTGTGGCCCATCATGTAGACACTTCTGCTCAAGGCCTTATGGTGGGGGTGGACATTTCCTGCCAAGCTTGGCTGCATGCTACGAAGTTCTCGAAGGAAGTTAAGGACAAGGTGCTTGATCTCCCCTTTGAAGGCAAAGATCTCTTCCACTCTTCTACGGATGAGAAACTCACGAAGACCAAGGCAAGCACTCCAACTGCCAAGTCATTGTCGGACCTTGCAAAAACTCCAGTAAAGGCATTGTACACTCAGAGGTCGGGGTCCCAAACAAGGTGCTTCTCTGGTTTCAGAGGCTTTCAGGACTGCCGTGCATGCCAAACTGATGCTCCAACTGATGGGCCCTGCCGTAGACAGCAACAGCAATGTGGCTGGTTTTTCTCTCAACCAGCAGCCTCCTCGTCTGGAATGGGTGGTCTCCCTGCCAATAAAACATCCAAATGATATTTTCCATCGGTAGCACGAGACTCCGGTGGGAGGACACATTTCATCTCATCTAGAGGCGTGGCAGACTATCGCTGAAAACCGATGTGGTTTGTCAATCGCTCTGGCGGGCTTCCGCATGCCCCTCTCCCCTGCTCCACCCTTCAATCCTCCCTTCCAGCAGACTGGGTCACCTTCCCTAAGAGCCAAGGTTCTGAAGCTTCTAGACCTCAGAGCAGTGGAACCTGTTCCCCTCGGAGAGCAAGGGGAACGCTACTACTCCCGTCTGTTTACAGTGCCCAAACCCAACCAGGCTGGCCTGTGCACTACCCTCGACCTTTCCAAGTTCAATCTTTTTCTCCCCCAGGAGAAATTCAAGATGATTACACCCAGCCAGATAAAGTCCTCTCTCTGTAAGGGCAATTGGCTCAGCGTGGTAGACCTTCAGGATGCATACGTGTACATTCTGACCTGGAACCTGCATCAGAAATATCTGCGTTCTCTGTGGGAACGGAGCACTTTCAGTTTTGTGTGCTTCCATTTGGTCTCTGCTCAGCACTGCGTGTCGTTACGAAGATGATGTCGGTCATCGCAGCTTTCCTCAGACCGCAGGGGGATCATGTATATCCATACTTGGATGATTGGCTCGTGTGTAGTCCTTGTCCACAGACAGCTATGACCAATCTTCAGTCACTCCTTCAGCTCCATTTTGGGCTGTCGGTGAACGGGTGGAATTCTTCCATGACGGTCTCTCAGGGCCTGATCTTTCTGGGTTTCTGTTGGGATGCAGTCAGTACCAGAGTTTTTCTGACGGGGGACAGGATTGCGGACCTGTCCACCACATGCCAGCTCTTCCTCCAGTTCTCTCACATGATGGCTTGGTGGTTCCAGAGGCTTCTGGCCCTCATGGCCTCTTGCAGGTTAGCTCTATCTCTTGCACGCGTAAAGATGAGACACACTCAGTTTTCTCTTCGGAGATGCTGGTCCCAGGCTACAGAACCGGATTCCAAAATGATTCTGGTCCCATCCTGCATGACAGCGGATCTTCAATGGTGGTCATCCGCCAGCAATCTTTTAGTGGGGACCTCCTTTCAGGAGTCCAGCCCACAAGTAATGGGTACCACAGACTCCTCCCTTCTGGGCTGGGGAGCGACACTGCGTCACCTCGAGGTGTACGATTTGTGGACACCTCAAGACAGGCAGTTCCATATCAATTACTTGGAGCTCCTGGCTATTGTTCGAGCGCTCAGGGCTTTTCAACCAACTATCACCAACAGTGCGGTTTGCATCCGCATGGACAATTCTGTAGCAATGTTTTCCATCAACAAACAGGGAGGCACCGAGTCTCCTCTACTGGTGGACCGTGTGAATCAAATTTGGAATTAAGCTATCCAGCAGAATGGGCCTCATTACGAGGCTGGCGGTAGCTGTGCCTGTAGTACAGGCACGGCTGCCGCCGGTATTCATTTTTTTCCAGCACCCAGAAAAGGGCAATTACCGGGTCATTACGACCTTGCCGGACCCGGTAATTGCCCTTTTCTGGGCGCCGGAAAAAATTCTTCCCAATTCCCATTTGAGCCCTATAGGGCTCAATGGGAATGGGAAAGGTGGTAGCACCGGTACCGTTAATAATGGTACCGGTGCTACCGTCATGTTCTGCTCGCGGGTGCCAGTAGGGCCACCAGGTCAGAGCTGGTGGTTGCAAAGGCACCCACGAGCAGAACTCGTAGTTTGCCAGCACAGTAACAACGGTACCAGCAAGCTTACCGGTACCGTTGCTACTGTACCGGCAAACTCGTAATGAGGCCCAATGTCTGGCTTCAGGCTGTTCACATTCCAGGTCACATGAATGTGTCTGCAGACTCCCTCAGCCGCCCATCGGCAGCGAGTTATGAGTGGGAGATGAACAACGAGGTTGTCACCAGCATTTTTTAGCAATGGGGTACTCCAGAGGTGGACCTCTTTGCGACGTTATCAAACAGGAAACTTCCTCTTTATGCATCCAGGCACGGGCTCAGGGTCTCTTCCTTTGGGGGACCACCTTGAGATTCCATGGGACAACTTGAAAGCTTATGCCTTCCCTCCATTACCACTGGTTCATTGGTCACTTTGCAAACTCAGGAGCACATCGAACTGTACTCTCCTCTTCATGGCTCCTTGGTGGCCAGCCAGGTTCTGGTTTTTGGAACTGCAGCACCTGTCGGTGCTTGCCCCAATCAGGTTGCCACAGATTCCTGACCTTCTTCACCAGAGCAATCACCAGCTGTGGCACCCCTCCCCACAATCGTTCAGCTTGGCAGCCTGGTGCCTGAGTTCCGATCACTAGCGCAGTTCAACCTTTCTGAGGACAACATGCGCATAGTCCAAGCAGCAAGAAAGCCCTCTACAAGAACTCAATACAGGAGCAAGTGGCTCTGTTTTTTTCATTAGTCTCTAGCCAAAGAGCATGATCCCAGGCATGCTTCCATTACACTGTTTTGTCCTTTGTTGCTGACCTTGCAGCTTCAGGGATGCATGTCCTATCATGCAGGACATATATGTCTGCCATTGCAGCTTACCTGTCTATGAACAGCTGCTCTTTTTCGCTGGCTAATCCAGTCATCAAAAAACACTTTGTAGGTCTTCTTCACCTTTATCCACCGGTTCGGGTTTCTCATCTCAAATGAGATTTTAATGTGGTCCTCACTGCATTATGTCATAAATCTTTTGAACCTATTGCTACTACTGAACTTGTCTTGGAAGGTGGCGTTTTTGGTTGCGGTAACATCTGCAAGATGGATAAGTGGAGTTTCTGGCTCTTTCTGTGGAACATCTGTTCCTAACTTTACATAAGGATAAGGTGGTGCTCCACACCCACCATTCTTTCCTTCCTAAAGTGGTTTCGGAATTCAGTTTAAACCAATTTATATCTCTATCGGTCTTCTTCCCGAACCCAGTTTCTGATGCTGAAAGGGTTCTGCACAACCCTGAAAGCAGACGGGCTCTGAAGCTCTACCTCGACAGGAAGAGTGAACTTAGAAGCTCCTCGCAACTGTTTGTTACATTTGGTGACCCAAAGGGGAAACCTGCCTCAAAAGCATCCATCTCCCGCTGGGTTGCTTCATGTGTTTCGGAGACCTACAAGGTTCAAATCCTTCAACCACCTAAAGGCATTCATGCACATCTGGTCCGGGGCAAAGCGGCTGCTGTTGCCTTCCAAATGTATGTCCCTTGGGTGTCCATTGCCAAAGCAGCTAAGTGGGCCTACCCATATGCGTTTTGCAAGCATTACTGCTTAGACCTGAGCTCCTAGGCTGATGCCCAATTTGGCCACGCAGTTCTCAAGAACTTATTTCAGTAAGGGAACTTTCCATCCACCCGTCAGTGCTTGGAAAAATCCCACAAGTATGGAGGAAAGGGGATGGGACATAGGAGTATGACAAACTTACTCACCATAGTGACTACCTTACTCCTAGTCCATAGTCCCATTTCCTCCATACGCCCGCCATCCCCTCTAATAAGTATCCTCTATTGTTGCTTAAATGGTCTCAGACCTGGCAGTAGAAAAAGACTGACAGGCGATTCGCAGGGTGCAGCTTAGGAAGGCGGCGTTACGGTCACGTGCGGTAGCCCTGCATAAAAATAAAAGAAGGACAAAACATTAATTTTATTATGGTTTTTACAAAACTGCTCCGGTCCCGTCCCGAAGGACAGAATGTTCCACAAGTATGGAGGAGAGGGGACTATGGACTAGAAGTAAGGTAGTCACTACAGTGAGTAACTTTGTCCATTTCTATCAGTGGCACTGCAGAGTGCAAAAGGGAGCTGTAAAATGGTGATGGAAGCGCAATTTAAGCCCCAATATGAACTCTGTAGTAAAAAATGAACTAATCCCGCCTGCCATTTAGGTTTAGGCTTGGCAGGTGGCATTTACAATGCCTTTCTATGGAATCAACCTGCTTTTTACTGGTGTAAAAGGCAGGCGGATGCCACAGGAATCCATTGAATAACGCATGTATGAAAATGGCATGTTGGTGTAAAACCAAGTTGTTATTGAAGGCAGAGGGCAAAGGGAGGTGGAAACATAGCTCATGTTCTGCCACCCCCCTCCGCCACCTTCAAAAACCATAACAATGCCCCAGACTGAGAGTGGCAATGTTAAGACAGGTCCTCAGGATCTGCTGAACCCCACAGTCCCCCCAAGATGTTACATTCTCAACCATGTTATAAACGGCTTAGCCCAGAACATCCCCAGGGGAAAGGGGAAGTGGATAAAATAACAAACAGTTCAGATTCCTGGCCTTGACTCAGAAGGATATCTGGATTTCCCTCTACTATATGCAGAGGAATTTTTCAGTTATAACATATTGTTAGAAAATGTTTCTTAACAGTTGTCTAGATCACTCCTAAAAGTTAAGGTGTCCAAAAGTTGGTTTCCTTGCTTCCATCAGCATTCAAGAGTAGTTTAAGTCTTTGTTGCTCATGTATCCTTCTGCATAACTCTGCTTCTTCAATTCCTGAATCTCTGGTTTTGTTTTCAAGAATTAATAAGAGTAACTATTTACAAATATTGTTTCTGGTTGCATTCCTAATACCGTGCTAACCTCTCCTCCAGAAAAATGTTGTTGTCATAAGTTCGAAAACAGAAAGTGAAAACATTTTACTGCTAGCTTGCAGTAACATAGCATGCCCTCTAGATGGCAATATCACAGCGCTAGTTAATGTCACAACATTTGCTCTCATGCTGCCTGGAAACAGTTATATTTAAACATCGACTTCTCTTAGACAGCTATGAGTACACAGCCTTGATAAAATTTAACTCCTGCTGATTTCAACCAAGATAACAAGATCAAATAAGAACTTAGCTGCTGCCTTCTGTTGCTGAAGCTGCTTTCGCCTTCACTGCTTCACTGCTTCACCGCTCTCCTTGACTCCTGATTCACTCCTTTAATTCTTCCAGGAAGTACAAACAACCAAAACTTTCTGCTAGGGTTTCTAGGGCCGAAATTAAAGGGAGCTCAGAAAACATGACCTGCCACTTGGGTAAAACTAATGAAAGGCAGTTTAGAATGTTGGTCAAATGGTCTTTGTTATCACTGTAGCCAATCAGCATGTTGGTTATCTTCCTCCATCTTGGCTTGGGGAAGCTTCCCCACTCAGAGCACAAGAGTTAAGGTCTAAACCAAGATCAGAATACATACTGAGAAATAATAAGAAAAAGACCCACACATACACAGGTAAAACGTATGCCCTTCTGCCCTTGGGCCTGTCCTGAGAAACCAGCAGCACCAGGAGAGTATGTCCATGACTCTGCATCTTATATGGACAGGATGGTGGGGGCATCAAGGTTAAGAAAGTGGAAATAGAGGGAGGAGATATGGTCTTCATTGATGGGTCCTCAAATATAGATTCCAGCACGGGACACAGGTTCCGCAGTGGTATGCCACATGCATGGGGAATTCTGTATTACCTCACAAATGCAGTTGCCATTACACTATCCAACAAAGGCAGCAGAGTTAGTGGCCCTAATAAGTGCACTCCAACTGTACAAAGGACACGTGGCTAACATTTTGTCAGAATCGGCTTATGTTAACTCCATTGTGCACTCAGGATTCCTCCCAAGGAAATGACATGGCTGACAAAGCAGCCAAAGAGGCAGCCTACATGCCCGAATGGAGAACTTGGCTGTATCCAGGCGCAAAGAATAGGATACCTAAGATGATTGCAGGGGAAAAAGGAATATAAGCTTTAATGATACAGAGAATTTTAACACACTGCACAGGTAATTGACCTCCAGGTGGGAACGCTCCAGGAAGAAAAGGATCTATGGATACCGTGGAGGTGCTCTCTATCTCCTGCTGATTTGGTGTGGAGACAGAATAGCACAGTGAAACCAGTAATGCCCAGAAAATTGTTGGCTGTAGCATCGGAACAGCTACACATTCCCGTCAATGTGTCCAAGGAACATGTGGCGGCAGAAATAAATGAAGGATGGTTTGTCCCAGGACTCCATGGGCCTGATTCATGGATTATTTGCGCCAAAAAAACGGGATTTGTGACCCATTCTGCCTGCAAATCCCCATTCGTTAAACAGGGATTTGCGGGCAGAATGGCGCACAAATCCCATTTTTTTGGCACAAATAATCCATGAATTAGGGGCCATATTTTGGTGGCTGAATTTATAGGGCATTGTTTGACATGTCAGAGGTTTTTCATAGGACACACATTAAAAATAATATAAGCAACACAACTGTGACCGGAGGGGCCCTTACAGCACTTGCATATTGACTATGTCGATATGCAGGATAGATGTACTTTTTACAGGTACAGGATTGTTGTTCTCTGTCCTTTCAGACATTGGCTTGAAGCGGGACTGTGCTCATAATGATGCAAAGTCTGCAGCAAAATTCTTGGTGCTAAAGGTGTTCTCAAGATGGGGAATATATGGCGAACTGAGGTCAGATAATGGGCAGAACTTTGCCATTGACATGTTCAAGGAGGTTACAAACCTCCCGTGGATAAAGCACCGCCTATGCACAGTGTACCGCTCACAAGTAAATGGTTTGCTTAAATTTGAGCAAAAATTTGATTTGCTTTATTGACTCCCTTTAGAGCTTTTTGCATTTATTTATTAATTGTGCATTTGTAAGGTGCTTCTACAACAAGTAAATTGTGTTTCAAAGTGCCCACAGGGCTACAGGGAGGGAACATGGGAGAGAAAAAGCAAATATAACAATGAAAGATAGCGACAGACCTACTAGGCTTTGTGAGAAATTCAGAACGTGCAAGTGCAGGGAGAGAGAATGGATGAGGAAGTGAGGGTAAGTGCTAGGTGTTCCCAAGAGTGAAGTGCTAGGGAGTAAGTGCAGGCCTGTGGGGGATAGGCCAGTGGGTGCCAAGGAAAGTGCTTGGAGCGGGCAGAGGCTGAAGGCTATTGGGTGTGGGAGGCCATGACCCAGGAGGACACATAAGGGCCCTGGTCACCAATCTCAGAAGGGGAGGGAGGAAGTGAAGGAGGAGTTAAAAAAGGAGGTCTTGGGGAGCTTATGGAATTTGAGGAGATCTGGCTCAAGACGAAGAGGAAGAGGGAGGCTGCTCCATAGGATAGAGCCTGCCGAGGAAAGCGATTGGCCACCATCACACTGTTTAGCGAAGCGCTTGACATACAGGGAGTTGGTGTCGGAGGAACGTTAAGATCTGGAGGGAGATTATTTAGTGAGAGCTAGTTGTAGACAGCGTGGTCCCTGGCCCCAGACAGGCTTATGGATGATGCAGAGGGATTAGAATGTTATTCTTGCAGTGACAAGGAGCCAGTGGAGAGATTTTAGGGCTGGAGAGATGCGGCCCCTAGGTTTGAGGCCAAGGCTACGTCTTGCAGCCCTATTCTGGATTGGCTGGATGGGTCATAGAGAAGAAGACGGTGGTCTACGTGAAACCTACAGCAGTAAAAGTTACAGACCGGCATGCATGGATCTGTATTTTGGATGTTCTCAGAGACAACAGCGTCGCCCCCTCTGGAGAAGAGGCGAGGGGCCCAACTTGATGGGCAGTATTACTCAACTATTGTTAACTTTTTTATCTGCTATTAGACTTTACAGGAGGCATGTGGAGGAGGAGAGAATTGTGCAGGGCAACGATCGGGGGATGGGAGAAAGTTAAAATTATGATGTGCTTTGAATAGGTGTAGGATTGTTTTGCCTTTTCCTGTTTCTTTTTCTTCTTTGGTTTTTATTGCATAAAGAATCAGACGGCATGTCAAAAGAAAATGATACAAATATATAAGCTAGAAGGAGTATATTTCATATAGAAATGTTTCATGACACAATTGGGGGAGAGCGGGACATGGCATCTGGGAATATGTGGTATGAGGAAATGCAACGTGTTGGGCAAGAGAGGGATAATGGCACCTGCTGTGTGTGCTCTCTAATCCCACATGTCACAGGGACACCCAGACAATTATTGCCCCAAGAGGTAACAGCAGGGGAGGAGGGATGCATAATGCAACTGTCTTTGTGTAAAACCCATGGCTCTCCCAAGGGCAGACAGTAGCTGTTCACTGGATAGACAAAGGAAAGGAGGTGTGCACGAATAATTACAGACAGTTGGAAAGTATGGCCAGAAAAGATGCTACAAAGCATATAATACTGGAATATGTAACAGACCCACAGCAGAGTGCACTGTAAACATTCTACAGGACATGACATTCCATGATGCCACACCAGACTACTGATGAGAATACGGGGGTCAGTGTTTCACCATGGAAGATGGGAAGGGGGCATGGTACTGTGTCGTGCAGAGGGCTTAGTTGGATTTGAGGAAGGTGTGGCAGCAAAGATAAATGAGAGTTGTCAGGCGGTGTTGAACAAGCATGTGCATGCTTTGATTTGGATAGATGAGAAACGTCAACCGGTTCACAAAAAGCCTCTTACACAATTTTCCTTATGTTTCAGGACTATAGGTCCAACAGTTTTGGTGGTCAACACTGGCTGCGTGAAGACGATGAGCACCCCGACACTCCAGACTGGGGTGGAGTGTGTCACCTTGTCACGCTCCACAACCCTGCATTGTTAGTGCTGCAAGCAAACCTAATATCCTTCAATGATCAACCAGCAGTGGTACAAAGAAAGATGATGGGGGTACAATGGGCACAAGAAGGAAGGGAGCACACAGTAAACAGGAGAAGGTAGAGCAGTAACTACCTGTCGGATGAAACATCACAATGTTTGGACACAATTCCTGACCATTTGTTTTTTGCATCACTATTGCTCCCTGGAGTGCAAGCAGCCACTAATGCCAACTGGCTCCAGATCACGAGTTATGACGTGCCACAGCTTGTCAACTAGACTGAAAAGGGATTAAATGCAGTAAGGGAAGAACTTTGTGCAGTCCTATTGGTAACCCTTCAGAACAGACTTGTTTTGGACATGCTTACAGCAATGGAGGGAGGCGCATGTTGCAAAATAGGATGCAGGTGCTGCACGGCGAACCCCACCAACGATGCAGCCAATCGGACACTGACTGACGCCATTGAGGAAATGTGCACTCTACACGGAAATATGAAAAAAGAGACACATGCCATCACACAGGACATTTGGCTGGATTCACTGTTCGCTTCAGTGCCCACGTGGTTGGCAGCAGTATTCAAAGTGACTGTCACCATGCTCGTTTTGGTATTTATCGCCTTCTTTGCAGGCCAGCCGATTATAAAAAACTGTAACTGCAATAAGAGAAGGACAAGCTAAATAATGTCTATAACTGATGGTGGGAAGGAGGGTAAAGAAAAAGATAAGATGATAAAGGCCCCATCTTATGAAATGAATGAATGCGATACGCAGACAGTTTATGTGGTGCCACTGGCTAATACAGAAGGTCACTATGCTTTTTGGGTAGCATACTCAGCAGATGGGCGGGAATGCATAGTGATAGGATCCACCATGAAAGAGTATGAAGAAGGGGAGGCATGAACAGAGTGGAAAGGTTATGGGTGCCCAAAATGGTAAGCAAAGAAATGGTGGGAAAAAGAGTGTCAATCGATAGATCGATTGAAGGGGGGAATGCGGTGAAGGTGCAGATTCAGTGCTGTCAGGTACAATGTGTAGTATATGTGGCGAGTGTGCATGTGCAGCTCAGGAAATTTGGGGGCAAGACGGGGTGGGGCACTCAAGGGCGCTCAGGGCAGAATCAAGGGCTAGAAATGGTAGTATAATGCAATGTGAACCACATAACAGCCATTGTGGGGCGAAAACAGGTAAGTAAACCACTTGGGTTTCACACTAACAGGCCCTGCATAGTGGGCAGACATGAATTTCACAAGCACCTCACAATAGCGGTGAGTGGCAGTAATGTTGCGAGCTGGCTGTTCCCAGGAGACAGCCGTCACGGGGCCGGGGACTGGCAGATACATACAAGGTCAGCGAGCCAGGGTCTCGGGCACTCGTTGGGAAAGGAGAAAATTAAATGCCTAACTACATGCTATGAGGGGCAGATTCACAGTGCAGCCGGTGGTTTCAAATTTCCCCTTGGCAGATAAGACTGAGAAGAAGGCTGTAGAGTGAGGGGACAAGACAGGAGGGAGCCAATCAGCAGGAGCAGGAAGGTATGTGATGTCACATAGGTGGCAATAAACAGAGGGGTAAAGATTTTTTGCTCTCATAATTTTTGATTATCCTATCTCTAGCTATAGGGGACTGACATAGTTTCACCAATCAGCTCTGTAGGACTAAGCAAATAATGTGTAACTATATAAAAGATTTGGTCGTAATGGGACGTTTTGTCAGCACGTAACAACCAGTTCTATTCCACTGTGCTCTTTGATTTGTGCTTGCCCAGCTGTAATAAACAGCATTACTTCTTGCTTGGTGTATGCTCCTTTTTTAATTACTGTTGGTGTTGCCGTAGTAAACTGCTTTTGGAGGATCCCTGATACAATATTCCAAGATGGAAGGCGTTGGCTTAAGATGCCATCAATGCATTGTATTAATAAAATAATTCTGCTAGTCAAGAAATGTGACTATTTGGGTATAATATTTGCCAGGATACCACACATACTAAAACAGACAGTTACATTTAAACAAGCTTTGGGAGTTAGGGGGTTACCTGAGTTATTGGAATGTCTAAATCCCAACCACCCAATTTGATTATGAAAGTGTATTATAGCAAAGCAGCATCAGTAGCAAAGTATGGGGTGACATTGTGGGGGATTTGTTAACCAAAAAGACCTACAGTTGGTAGAAAACTCATTTTTTTTAAAAAAAAAAGTTGCAGGGGTTACCACGCTCGGAGCCCACATGGAATTAGGCACCTTCTTCCTGGGATATGACATAATGGCCCAAACACTTTTGCACTGGCTACGAACTTGGAGTAATCCAAAGGCAGGATTTTCACAACTAATAATATCAGAACAGTGAACATTCCCTGGATCCGTTATATAAAATCCTCCCTTGAAAAGCTTAACATAGCCTAATATTTTACTAATACTTCTATGCTGTGTGCTGGGCCAGTTGTAATCTCAGTTCACTTTGCATAGTACTGAGTGGAGAGAATCAACTGAACTAATAAAGCTAAGCAATCGAAATATAACCACTATTTCTGAACCATCAATGCAAAGGTGTTTGGTATGTGTCCTAACTGCCCTAATGAGAGGATCATTATTTCTAGAGCCAGACATAATTGTCTCCCTCTCAGGGTGATTACTGCTCTATAGAATGGAGAACCCAATATGAACCCGTGTCTGCTATGTCAAGCCCCAACCAAAGACCTTCTACATGTTATCATTTTTGCCCAACTTACTTCTTAATTCCGAACTTGCACGAACAGAGCTTCACACAATGTAGCCCAGCTCTGGGGTATTTGCTTTGGGCAAACATTCTGAGATCAAGTTGGGCCCTAGAGTCATTCATAAAACACACATTGGACATAAGGAGTTAACTTATGGCACCCCTTTTTTGAGTCCCTATAATTCGCTATATTACTCTACTTAATAACTGGAATGTAAAAATATAACCTTATGCATTTTATACCATATCTGAAACATTTCAAAACTTGTTGAACAGATTTGTTTTTACAGTTTTTATAAGCAGATGCACTTTAAAGCTAACCCAGTGACAACATGCCCTCTGTTAATGGGCTGCTTGTCTCACTTTTGGAATGCACACTGTATTTTAAGTAGCTCAATTGAGTGTCACTTTTAATGTTCATATGAGGATGAAATAATGTGTTTGTAAAGATGCTCTTGATGTTTGGGTGCGTGCATTTGCTTTTATGGAACACTTCTTCTTCATAAACATGAATGGATGAATATAATTATACTGCTCCTAAAATATGTTCGGATGGCTGACTAGTGGGCGGAATAAAACATTGTTGACCGCAAAGAAATGTTTTACTGCAATACAATCACATAGATCTATCAAATTATTTGTAATATCACCTTCTTTGATGTCACTGGGTGATGTGACTAATTGAGGGAACTTGTCACTTCACCCCCTGGGGGAGCCCCTCCCTGTGATGCTAGGGAGGTGAGGCTGCTCTGCAACTCTCTCCGTAGGGGTCGAGGCAAGTGGGACCTCACCAGGAGAGACTCCCCTCTCCTGTTCCTGTTAGGAACTCCCAAAGCCTAGCCATATAATCGCATTGATGGGACTGTCTCCCATATCCAATACTTCCAATTATCCAGACTTGAAGAAGGAACAAGAGAAAAGAGCAACCTAGATCCACTGGGACAAGTGGATTTAAAGAGGAGTGTTTGTTAACACCAGAGACGAAATAGAGAGCGAAGAGCGAGCATCCAGAGGAGGAACGGGAACCAAGGAGAGAATCTTTAGAACTTTGAAACTCGTCCCAGTAAATCTGACAAACTTTAACTGCCTTGGTGAAGGAAAGGGAAGCATTGTTCTTTGAACCAATAGAGTTCAAAGAACAAAGGAGTTGTTGCTACGCGTCAACTGCCTAAATGACTGAGAGAATAATAACTAATCCTAAAAGAGAGAGAAAGAGAATTGTAAGAGTTTGAAACACACTGCAAAGAAAGTGAGAAAGGCTGGGAAACCTTTATGGTAAACTACATACAATCAAGTACATTATCCCGAGAGGAAAGGGAGATTATGGCCCTCATTACGAGTTCGGCCGGTAGCCATGCCGCTATTGGCGGCTTGGCTGCTGCCGAAATCGCATCTGTGTCCTCGGAATGAGGATTTACCGGGCCATTCCAAGTTCGGATGGCCCGGTAATTCCTCCCTCAAGGACCCGAACACAGTCCTTCCCCATTCCCATTCAGCCCCTATAGGGCTGAATGGGAATGGGAGAGGGAGCAAACAACAGGCCATAACGAGATGGCCCGTTGTTTGCTTCCTCTTCCCCTCGCGGGACCCGGTAAGCATGCCTGGTTTTCCATGGCGTGCTTAACGTGTCCCGCGAGGGGACCTCGTAATGTGGCGGAACGGGTTGAACGGTGCCATCACCTTTTACGGTGCCGTTTAACCCGTTCCGTCAGGGTCGTAATGAGGCCCATATGTGTGTTAAGTGAATGAAAGGCATGTAAGAACAACAAAATATAACAAACAGAAGGTCCAAGAAGCCTTCACAAATAATACCTGGCAAGGGAATACAGAAGATATAAAGTGGAAAAATACCAACCAGAGATAAGAATCCCCTACAGACTTATATTCTGTCTGAATAATCAAACCCTTTCAAGAGTAACCTAAGGAACCGACCTAAGGATCCGACCGGACTCAAGGAAAGTTATTGCACCAGTGAAAGGGAGCAACAAGAGCCAGTTGAGTTGTCTGAACTAATACGAGGAACCGCGAAAGACTATTTGAAAATGACATAATAAACTGGAGTTTAAAAGACTAAAGCGAACAGTATAAGGAGCACCTGTCAGGAGAAGGGAGACATTTTTCTGACATTATCCTTTTTTTTTTTTGGTTCAACTTGGTGGCAGGGTCAGATATCATTCGTTTTTGGAAGGTGGACACATTCTTTTTGGACATCACACGATGACTGGCAAGCACCTTAGTTAGTAAAGTAGGTAGGTGATACCCCATTGGGATAGTTAGATTTTCACCATATCCTTTAATAAAGTCATTCTTCTTCTGTTCTGCCACAGTGAATGATATCATTCCTGCTAGCCAGGACATTTAGGTGAATTGTCATTTGTGATTACGTTCCAACAGATTATAAACACGCCCATTCATTGGGCATTGGATACCATATTTCCATGTCCAGCAAAACGTCCAGAAGCACCAGACACATTATCAAATTAATGAGCCCGGTCCTCTGTGTTGTTGGAGAACACAATCCAGCAAGAACAACAAATATAAACATGAACAATAGCCTCTCACGAGATCTGGGTACTGTTTGTCAGCAGAAATCAAATATTTTGAGGATGCCTTCAATTTTCCACAAGCTCTCACCTGGGAACTCGAAAACCGAAACAGAATGATTTTAGACTCCTACACTTTTTCCTTGAGATAAAGTTGGTTGTACCATTTAAAACAAGTGTGCTCTTATGGTTTTGTGGTTTGCACAGACGAGAAAGGGTGGAGCTTGGGAAGCACCTCAATACACAATTGCTTTGCATTTCATAGAAAAGAAGTTGTTTGCTCTTCAAACTAGGAACTAGACTGCAAAGTTAAGTATCACCTTTGACCCAATATTATCAACCCAATAGCTCATAACCCACCTTCCAAACGTCCATACCTCCCGCTTGTCCACTCCACCAAAGCCTCCCAGAATTCCCACCACAACCAAAATAAGGGGACCAAAAAGAGGTGTTACATACGGAAAGCCATGCGGCATCCTCATAGTCATCGAAAGGGCGACCATATGCTCAAAAAACATTTACATCTGAACTCTATCCCTTCTCACCCTTCCACTGCAGTCAATGAGGCATAGATATGGGCCGAGCGACCAGATCATTCGTACTTTTTACCATTTAGATCGGCATAGTGGATGTAGATTTAGGCCAACAACTGTTCATATATGCCGGTTATCTCACTCTCATGCTATCTCACGTTTATGCCCCCAATTTCTGCAGGTCAGACGCAGCAACTCCTGTCAGAGGTCCTGATCAGAGCCGGAGCCTTCGTAGCGTTTGTGATTATTGTCTGTGGAATCATCCTCCGATGTAAGTTGTTTGATAGTAACAAAAACAAGGTTATGGCAGATAGAGTCACAGGTCCACAGCGTTTGTATAACAATTAAAGAGATCAACCAGGCTGCAGGTGTCTGGGTGGTGTGGATATCCTGCCAGTATTAATCCACGAGGTAAGTTATGAAAGACAAAAGAGGTCCCAGTCTCTATGCGCCAAGGAATCGAAATTTATTAAAGGTGAAAAACGCCTGACATGTGTTTCAAGCTGTGTACAGCTCTTCTTCAGAGGCTGTAATTCAAGCCTCTGAAGAAGAGCTGTACACAGCTTGAAACAAGTTTCAGGCGTTTTTCACCTTTAATAAAATTTTGATTCCTTGGCACAGAGAGACTGGGACCTCTTTTGTCTTTCATAAGTTATTTAATATCCTACGGTGATCTGTGCACTTGGTTTGCCAGGAAGGTGGCATGTGTTAGACTCTTACAGTTAGGAATGTTGTGGTTATTGGTCTAGGACTTTGTGTCAGAGCAGCTTTGGCTAGGATGAGAGGTTAAGATGATCAGCAAATGCTATAAATAGGACAAAATCATATGTAAAATGTGTTTGATGTGTTTGATGTATTTGGGCACCATATTCATGTACACTCAGTTTGACAATAGAAAAACGGACAAACCCTTTTCTGATGATGTTTTTGATTCATTGTACAAATATCCATAAACAGTTAGGGTTACAGAGAAGAAAAGTAAAAAAAAGGTTTGAAAACAAAACAAAAGAGGAAAGTTTTTATTTTTTTATATATATATATATATATATATATATATATATATATATATATATATATATATATATTCAGTGAAAAAAACTTTGTTAAAGGGACATTATGGTTCCAAGTAAAACCGAAAAACCCTTGAAATTCGGCAGTTATGGTAAGCTTAGCAGCCATAACTCGTGCCACCACCGTGCACTGCTAAGACTAACACCCAGGACATCAAAGATGACATCACAAATGTCATTGATGACATCACTGATGACATCACATGTCTGCCTCACTATTTTTTCTTTTGCTGACATATCTAGGCCACATGGTTTTCTTTAGTAACAGTCAGAAACTAAGAATTATATTTTATTTGTAGACGTATCCTTCTAATAGGTTCTTACAGTAATTCTCTTAGAGTACAGTCACATCATATGAAACATATACATATGGGAAAACACAAGCTTGAAAGACAGCAATCCTTTTTGTGCATAAAGATAATCACTAGACTTATGAGCACTTTCTGACAGTTCTGTTGTTTTTTTATGGCTGTACTTTCCCTGTATATGGTCATATTTGTATACATTGTACTCACACTAATTTCCTTAGCGTCCAATCACATCAAGTGATACATATACATAGGGTAAATAGCAGCTGTCAAACAGAGCAATCATTTATTTGCATGAAACTAATAGTTAAGTTATGAATTGTTTCTGCTACTAATCGTGCTTTTTTGCTAACTTCACTTTCCCTGTATATACCCATATTGGTATGTGTTCTTGTGTCTTTGTGTTTTGTCTATAGTAATGCAATTATGTAATACATGGGTTTTATTAGCTGCTTATTACATATTTCACAGTACACAAAAATCTATTAAGAAAACAATTATCATTTAATTATTCAACATATTAACATTACGAATATCATACCTTCATCTTGTACGCTGCACACAATGTTATGTTTCTGTATGAGTAGCTTAGTATACTAGATAGAACCCCATAATAGTATGCTATTTATATCAATGCATCGTTCAATGTACTTATTAGGGTATATTTCTTGCAATGATTCTTGACATTTTTTTCGCAACATAATAAGAATCCCTTCTACACATATTTCATGAGAAGTACATACACATGTGTTGTCATCAGTGATGTCATCAATGACATTTGTGATGTCATCTTTGATGTCCTGGGTGTTAGTCTTAGCAGTGCACGGTGGTGGCGCGAGTTATGGCTGCTTAGCTTACCATAACTGCCGAATTTCAAGGGTTTTTCGGTTTTACTTGGAACCATAACGTCCCTTTAACAAAGTTTTTTCACTGAATTTCATAGGTTTTTAGTAGCACAACTTAACCATAACGTCCCTTCAACAAAGTTTTTTTCACGGAATTTCATAGGTTTTTTGTAGCAAAACTTAACAATAATGACTTTGACTTTATATACATGTCATATGGAACTGACTAGATCTCTTCTTATGAACTTGATGTCCGCGAAATTATCTAATGTTCGCGGACATGTTCGGAGAACAGTACCACTACCTAAAAACTTGGAGGGGGAGGGGGAGGGGTATGTTTGATTGTTATATCATAATATAAGAACATTTAACAAATTCATAAAGCAGCACACAAACACATTATAATTAGTAATACATAAGAAATCTAACCCATATATGTAACACACTAACCATTCTTTTAAATGCAACATTTTCTGAAATAGAATATACCACAAGAACATAAATTGGCTTCCAACATAATTACCTCACAGACACAACAGAACTGAGAACAAGACCAGACCCACTGAATGCATAGGACTTATCTTACCAGAAATAGCAAGTGTACTTCATGTTACTCATATATTTATAAACTTTCTGTATTAGATTAAAAACTATATTATCTTTTCTTTTTTTTCTCACAGAAATGTCTAGTACTCTGGAATGGCTAGAGAACAATTTCCCACATGAAGAAATGTCACATGATAGTGAAACTAATGGTAAACACTTTATAATATAAACCATTTAAATATTATTTTGTATACATTTAACATATATATATTTTTTTTATACAGAGCATAACAAAATAGAAACTACCTCTGAAGAAGCTGTTATGGAAAACACGCTTGACAACATAAAAGAAAAAATTGATTTACTGTTGACCAATTTTAATAATTTAAAAACTTTGTTGAAGATCATTTTAAAACAAAAACGTCATACCATTGCCCCACATGTACTTGTCCCTCCTCACCATATCCCAGTCAATAATCCCCAAACCCTCTCCATAATCCAAAACGTTTTGATGAGATTTCCATCCCTTCCTCACCTAATACCAATCATGTTGAAACCCCAAATTCTCCTGTTTTTGTTTCTGTTTCTGCCTCACCTTCTCTGTCATAAATTATTAATATATGTTAAATAAAGTTAAATTTTTATATTGTATTGTAAACAGTTTCCGTTTTTTTTAAAAAAACAATAAAAGTGTCCGCGGACAGTGCGAGTGTTCTGAAATGTTCGTACATAAACGAAAATGGAGGTCTCCTAAAGAACACCACACCTGTTCGTACTGTTCGCTAGCAAGTTGAAACTGTTCTAAGAACACACGTGGTGTCCTGAAATGTTCATAAACAAAAAAAAAAAATTAAAGTGTTCTAAAGAACACGATATCTCTCCTTAATGTTCGCTATCAACTTAAAACTGTCCTAAGAACACAATTGCTGTCCTGAAATGTTCCTAAATACACGAAAATGATGTGTCATGAACAACAGTACAACTGTTCGTAGTGTTCGCTACCCAATTTAAAGTGTTCTCACAACACAATTGGTGTCCTGAAATGTTCCTACATAAACTAAATTACACGTGTCCTGAAGAACACTATATCTGTCCTTACTGTTCGCTACCAAGTTTAAACTGTTCTAAGAACACACGCGGTGTCCTGAAATATTCGTTTCACGTGTGACGCACTTTTAATTACTTCAGAACCCGAACAGTGTCCGTAGGACATCAATGCGCATGCGCTAACCAATCTCCGTGCACTTGGTGTCCTGCGGACAGGCGCTTCCTTCGCAGACTAGTTCGCAAAGAGATCATATGACCGCGCCCACGCTCATCGTGTGTCCTGAAATGCGGACACTGTTCGTGTCCCCGAACAATTTAAAAGTACATTTTCAGTTAATCCATAATATTTTTCAATAAAATCTCACCATGCCACAAGTCCCACATAGCAATCTTGACTTTCTATATACGTTTTGAAACTTTCCGATCCTTTTTTTGGGTTCGATCTGTCCGCGCACAGTGCTCATGTCCGTGTACCGCGCACAAGCACCCCTATAAAAGACCATGCCCAAGAGCTTATTCCCATTGTGTTTCTGGCTATTCTTCAGAACACCGTGATTTTTGCTGCCACCTGCAGACTACACCATCATCGACATGGCATCCTTGGCTGCTCAACTGCCACATGGTGCTGCACCTGCTTCAGCACCACCACCACCCCCTCCACCACCACCACCTCCCCAAGGGCCTGAAGAGGGGAACAGGAGTGAGGATGCGGACGAGGAAGAAGAGGATGATGAGAATGAGGTAGAGGAAATCCCTACTGCCCGCACTAGGTGTGAGTCTTGGGTGTGGCGGTTATTTACCATTCATGGGAATGGTCCTAAGGCTCGTGCGAACCATGTCACCTGCAATGAGTGCAAAATGATACTCAGTCGCAGGAAACACGGTAACTACAGCTTTGGGACCACTACTATGAAGCGACACCTGAGGTCATTTCACTCTGGGGCTATTCGCAGGGTTGTACCTTGCGAAGAACGTAGCAAGTTGATTTCCTCTACTTCATCCTCTGTTTCTGATCCTGTCACCACAAGGACCACCTCTGTGGGACAGCGTCTTTCTCAACCTGCCTCACAGGCCATACAGAATTCTGATTACCCTTACCTTTCGAGGGTCACAGTTGTATGTATGTACTGTGACACAGTACTCTGCAGGGGGGAGCGACTTCGGAGTGCTTTTGAGACTATCGTCTCAGAGCACGAGAAGACCTGCTCACTACCCAAATAAAACCCACTCTACATCTTCCTCTCTCAGCTCGCCCTTTCTTATCCCTGTGGTTGGTGTCCCCCCCTTTATCCTCCTTTACCCTCCTCTCCTAGTGTGTTGTGTCTGAAAAACCAAAAAAAATACAAAATTACAAAAATCAAAAAAAAATAAGGCTCTTTTCAGAGCCGCCTTTCCCAGTTAAAAAATAGAAGTGAAAATAAATGAAGCACGGCTCTTTGTATTTTTTAAAAGTTCGCGGACAGTTCGCGAACATTAAAAAAATTGGGTTACTACTCCATCACAAACATTGTAATTTTCTCTGGAAAGAAGTGGTGGCTCTGAAAAGAGCCTTTGGGTGGTGTTTGTAAGTCAAAAATTGTAAATGCTTAACATCTACTTCAAAATCGTTGTTGTAATTCCAAAAAAGGTTGCAATGCATTTTGTACATTTCTCAGATAAATCTGATTGCCAGCATAAGTAAGATGGACTCCATCGCTGCGAAAAATGTATGTACTACAAAACATAATATTTTCATTGTCAAAAGAAGACATGCCAAAATCTCTTAGAAAGCCACAAACAGCCTTATTAACATTGCGCCTTGCTTTTTCCATTTGTGGACCAAATGAAGAAGAACGAAGCCACATTTGTCTCTGCGCAATCCGTGAAAATATCACTTGAGAATTAGGAAAAATGTCCATAACCTTCCTCAGTCCTTCTTTCATGGCAAATTGCAAAAAAATTCCAGTCACATGCCCTAAACTGTTCCCTCCACAATGAATTACAATTATGTCTGGATGTTGCTCTGTCTCCAAAGTAGCACAGAGAGGTAGCAAGTCCAACCACTTCATTCCACGTACTCCATGCCAGTGTACTTCCACATGTGGGAATCCAAGATCTACAGCTACTCCACAGCTTTCTGCATGCACCTTCAACCAATGTATCCACGAATCTCCTAAAATCCAAACAATCTGTTTTCTGAAACACACAGCCATAGCTATCTTTTGTTCTCTCAGCAAAAAGAGTATCTCAAAAAATCTCTCCTGGCACAACACACCCACCAAACTTTCCTGACCAATCCCTTTCAGTGCTTATTCTCATTTGCATGACTTCTGAACCCAAAAATCCCCGGATGTAACTCCCGATGTCCTGGAACTACCGCCATGTCCGCGGACATATCGTAACATGAACAGCCCTTCTACCATTTCCACTACACTCTCTCTGCCATTCCCTCATTGGATGTACCTCAAAAATCACATGACCATGCACCAATCACATTCAAGACCTCTACATCTAACTGCATCATCATAGATCAGCACTGCAAATGTACTCTGAATCTCTCTGAGTACAAGTGTCATATCATTGGCAAGCAGCATCTACCACAAATACTGTACAAGTCTTCAAGATTTCTACTTGCAGCTCCACGCATATCCATATGCATGAACACAAACTTCAGGTATGCATATTTTCTGTATAGTACATGACATAGCTCTCAACCATTTTTGTTTTACAATCGGGTGAAATCACCCGATTTTGTTTTTAGCGGGTGAGACGCCCATTGGAATGAATGGGCGTCCAGGAGGCTTGGCGGGTGAGTCTGCCCTTTACAAGGCGTGTGACACCCGCCAAAAGCGTGTCACTTGAGAGCTATGGTAGATGAACACATTTTCAAACAGACTTTTACCTTGTACAATCTGTTAAATGAATTTACTGTACTTTTTTCAATTTCCTAAAATCAACTACCACTTATACACCTTTATACTTTTTATTTTCTTTAAACACACACACTGAAATCATGTTAAACTAACATTTTTTAAATGAAATATATACACTACATATATTCAAACAAAATTGCATGCAAACACAATCTATGATTAAACCTTTATAAAAATACTTATACAATTTCATATTTTTTGTTTTTATTTATTTATTGACTTAATTACTTTAAATTAGACATGACATTGAGGCGCTATTACCTAGAACAGTTTACTTACAGAAATAGTGGTATTCACTAATATATTATAAATTTCACAAGACATAGTAAAGATATTTTATGTTTGCTACAGTTAGTCATTCAATACAATTTCTTCATTAAGTACATATCATACACACTGAACTAATGCAATGTATCTTATGTCAATAAATTAGTTTAATGGTTTTACAGAAGGCACTGAGGATTTCAATTAAAAAAATCAATATCTGAATTAAAAACAGTGCTATATACAAACAAAGTTATTAATTTGAAGCTTTTACAGTTGCAGTGAAGACCAGTTTCCTGAAAAGAAGCAGCCGATTTCGAAGAAGACAAAAAAACTAAGAAGTTACCTGTTAATTTTTAAAAAAAAGTAAGTAAAATATCACCATAATATTTATATTATTAATCGAATATACTATAACATTAATACCAGCTATTTTGGTTTCTTAAAATAGAGATTTAGTACCATTTTGTCCAAAAATGTCCATGTCGTAAACAGCGATTTACAACCAGAATGGCCCACAAATTTCTATTTTTGGACACACAAATTAGCCAACTGAACCACTACAAATTTCATATTATAGAACAAACAACTGTTTTAATAGTATACATTAGATTTACTATTTGTACTTCTCCACACCACTGCCTTACTTTTTTTTGTCATCTGAACCCCAGTTTAGTGACACATAAATTCAAGAATACCTATCCCTACTAGTTTTAGTTCCCAATACACAATCACACACCATTACATACATCTTTATCATCTTACTCAAACACTCATGCACACAGCACACATACATTCCAGAACACCCCAACCCATATCTTCTTTATTTTTTTCAACAGACCCTAAACAATGCCTACCAAAAGACAACTCCGTAGAAAGCAACGCAAAATTAGAGCAAATGAAAATAAAGGAGTCCAACATAAGCATCCATCTCTAGCAGAATTTGTAAAAAAGTTCAAACAAAACAGCTAATACAATCATTTAATGAAACACAAGAAGTTTCAAGTACAACAACTTCGCTTCCTCTATCAAAATGTAAAACAAACCAAAAAACAATTAACAGAAAATCAGCTATCAGTACAGATAAAACTACTTCTTCAAATTTTAATATAGTGCAAATGAAGCATACCAAGAAAAGTATTTTAGCCAAAATATACCGTCACAAAGTCCTTCAAAATCTTATAAAAACAGGAGAGAAATCAGGTTCAAAGCTTAAAACCTATCGTAGGAAATTAATCTTAGAAGCATTGATGGACAGTGCAATTCTTCTCAAAAGAAATGTATTTATTTTACTGTTAAACAAAATGAAACCACTAACAAAACTAATAACTAAATTACAAAAAAACTTCTCAATAAGTGAAATGTCAACAGAAAGAACTTCTTAAGTATCTGCGGAGGTGAATGGAATCACACTACGAGCACAGAACCATATTTTAATGAAGAAGCGTACAAACAAAAGCAAAGTAATACAATTGCCATAAATAGCAGTGGTAGAGGTTATGAAAAAGTGAATAATACCATAATGGAACAAGAAGTACTCCTTACAAAAATATGCCCTGAAAACATAGAATTACCCCTCCATTCAACTGAATCAGAACGTCTAGTGTACAAATGGCCATGCACGTCAATGTGTAACATTCCCAAACAATGTTTCAAATCTTTACACCAATTCCTCAATAAATATGTAAAAAGCAAAGACAAAATCAAAATTAAATTACTGCAAAATATAGATACCTGTCCAGTGCGCAAGTACACAGGACTACAAGGACATTCATTGGCCTGCATTACAGGACCTACTTGTAAAACCACTTTCCATGATATCAAAAGGATATCAACACATCATTCAACTATAAGAAATCTAGTCTATAAACTCTACTATGCTAAAAGTCCTGCTTTAGCACTAGCAACGTTAAATAACATCCTTCAACATGGTACAGCAAAAGACCTACTTGAAGAAATTCAACATATCCAGAAAAAATATTTTGGAAGTGAAAGCCATTTACAGAATGAAATAGCTTTAAACCAATTAAGCAACAATTCTACACATGGCAACCTTTTTCTAAACACATACAAAAAAGAAATACTAAAATTTAAAAGTACATCAGCTGAAGTACCAAACCATGTATGTGTATGTTGCCGTAGAATTTTTTATAAAAGTAACACAAAAACTGTGGACCTATCATACAAAATAGAAGACAATGAAGATTCTAAATGGTTTGAATTAGCTCTCTACCTTTTAGCAGAAAACAAATATGAAATAACTGAGCCCTTAATACTTTGCAGTTATTGCACTACAAAACTTAACAACCAAACTCCTTCACGTTCTATCACAAATAATTTGGAATTATACCCAGTACCAAAACCTCTACAACAACTTAATTTATATGAGAGCATCATAATTCAAACAGTACACCCATTTCAAGCAATAATACGCCTTCAACCAAAAACAGCAAAATTACCTCCCTCTGAATTGGTAAAAGGCATTCGTGGAAAAGTAGTTTATTTACCATTAAATCTAAATGAAAATGTGCATACTCTAGGAGTGCAACGTCCAATGCACCAATCTTTAATTATATTAGTAAATGGAGTACCTACAAAAGACAAAAAAATATGGCAACAGCTGGTAGATTTATATAAAGTTAGACAAGCCTTCCAATATCTCAAAGAGAATAATGAATATTACAAAGAAATTAATATTGAAGAAAACTTGAAAGATACAACTGAAATAATTCAAGAAACACAAGAAGCTGGTCAATTTGAGCTACTAGATCCTGCTACAATATCAAATACTTTAGACCAGTATACAATTCATCCTTTGCACTGTAATGACACCGTACAAGATGTACTGGAAACTTACCAAATGCGTCAAACAAAAGGATCGCCAATCAGTATATGGGAAAAAAGTATAGAAGCACGTGCTTTTCCTCTACTCTTTCCTACTGGCAAAGGAGGAAGGTATGATGATAGACCTATTCAAATATCAGCTTCAGAATACCGCTCATTACGGATGTATTCTGAAGATCCCAGATTTAGACAATATGTGGAATACATATTCCACCTACTCTTTGAAAGTGAACTAGCAACTTTATGTTACGGAGTTGCACACATATTAAAATCAGGATCACACTTTCACAATATGACAGCTACACAATTATTAGAGAAAGTGCAACAAAAGGATGAGGTTTTACAATCAAATATTACTAATCTATTAGCAAATATGCGTGGTACTAAAGAGTACTGGTTTCGACGTCATGGAGATGTACGTTGTATGATCAGAAACCTTGGCCCACCCACTTGGTTTGTTACATTAAGTTGTGCAGAATATGCGTGGGAAGATTTACATGATTTCCTACGCATATCAAATAAAAACAAAACAAACATAGATATTCTAACACCTGGAGAACTTTGTTCTTTGGATCCTGTTAATGTTTCAAGATATTTTCACCATCGCTTCAATGCTATGCTACATTTTATTTGTAATAAAACTGTTCCTCCCCTTGGAGAAGTGCAACACTTCTTTTGGAGAAAAGAATACCAAGCCAGAGGAGCACCACATATCCACATGCTTTTATGGATTAAAGATGCTCCTAAATTTGGTCAAGACAGTGACATTACAATTTCAAAGACACAAATGTGGAAAATATTGTCGTCGCAAATACAAAAACAAAGGCAAATACTACACCAAATACCGATTTGGTTTCCCTAGACCAGTTACAAATACAGGTCAAGTAAACAACCTCATGTCTTCAGTTAGACATACTGTTAAAGGAAAGTCACCTAAAAATACATATTACATAAAAAGAAAAGAAGAAGAAAAATATATCAATGATTATAATGCAATCATTGCCCACTTATGGAATGCAAACATAGATGTGCAGTACATTGCAGACAATTCTACTGCAGTTGCACGATATGTCACAGCATACTTAACTAAAGCAGAAAAAACAGAGCTCCAAGACCTCTGGAATGACCTGTCATCAGATAAAACAATATCTCAGAAATTATACAGCTTGGGCATAAAAATGCTCACCCATAGAGAATGTGGATCTTATGAAGCAGCTGATCGTTTAACTGGTACTTCATTGTATGGTAAATCTGCAAATATAGTATGGCTAAGTCTTGGTCCAGCTAAATCTAGAAAAAGAGTTCTAAAATCATATGAAGATATAGAAACAATAGCCAAACATGATCCCAACAGCCAAGACATTTTAAAAAACAATTTATTGGACACATACTACCCAAACAGAAGTAATACTTTAGAAAACATGTGTCTATACCAAATAGCCCAAAATTACACATACAAAAATAATATAAAACCCGATGAAAAAAAAGGTAAATATAGAGTGACAACCTGTGAAGGCAGCTTAGTTAAACTCACTAAACCAAATTTAATTAATCATATCAAATTGTCATTGAAGACCCCTCAACATAAGGAAGTATATTACATGTCCCTGCTACAACTCTTCAAACCATGGAGAAAAGAAGAACAATTACTAGATAACTATGACTCATATGAGGATGCTTTCAAAGCAAATGAAAGCACTATAACTGATGTAAACTTTACACAGTACAAAACAATGTTGCACAATGAACAGCAACACGAAGAAGAACTCCAAGCCCAACTAGATAAGGATACTCCTGACAGTAGTCAACCTTCGTTAACAGGAAGCCAAGAACCACTGGGAGAACCACTAATAACAAATGAGGCAGAATTAGCTATGATAGAAGTAGAAAACACCATGTGTCACTATGAAGATAAGGAAGACTTAACTATACTACAATCAAAACTAAACAATGAACAAAGTAGCATTTTCCAAGAAGTAACAAAACAAATTGCACATGGTGTAAAACATGAAAATAAAGAATGTTCCTGCCATAATTATAAACCTATACTACTATACGTCAGTGGTGAAGCTGGTTCTGGCAAAACATTCCTAATCAAAATCATTAGTAAGTTCCTTCAACAATTGACAAACAACAAACTGTCAGCTGTTGTCACTGCCCCCACAGGTTTAGCTGCCTACAACATAGGTGGTGTTACATTACACTGATTACTACTATTACCAGTAGAACACCAAAACAAATTAGACTATTACAAACTTTCTGCAGAAGCTGCAATGGAATTACGCAGAGTATTGAAACAAATGAAAATGCTACTAATAGATGAAGTGAGCATGGTCTCCAACCTGATGTTAGCTTTGATTCACCTCAGATTACAAGAAGTACTCAAAACAGACTATGAAGAGCTCTTTGCAGGAAAACACATTATTGTTTTTGGAGATCTCCTTCAATTAACACCAGTAAAAGGTGAACCTATTTTTAAAACATTAGGGCACAAACTCTGCCGTAAAACTGTTGGCAGCATTGGAAATGTCAACCTTTGGCAACATTTCCAATACAGAGAATTAACAGAAAACATGCGCCAATCTACAGATCTCACTTATGCCAACATTTATAAAGTTTGAGAGTCGGTATACTTTCTAAAGAAGCAGAAACAACATTGAAAACCCGGCACATTAATGCACTTTATGGCGATAATGCATGTGCTACAGATGTTATGCAACAATTAGCCCACAAAAATGTCAATTGTATGGCCTTAATGCCAACTCTTGCAAGCTGTTTCAAATTCAATGAAATCATGCTAAGTAAAGAAATGTAACCAATAATAGAAATTAGCGCCACAGACAAACTAGATGTACATGGTATGACACTACCCATGTGTGACCAAGCCACAACAAGACAAAATAATTTAGAAAAATCAATCTCAAACACAGCAGGCTTAGAAAAGATATTAAAATTATCCTTAAATTGCAGAGTAATGCTTAAACGTAACCTTGACGTGGACCAAGGACTAGTTAATGGAGCACTGGGTGCAGTTGTTGGCTTTCAAACATACCCACGTGACAACAAAATTCAGTTTGTCAATATACTCTTTGACAAACTTTCAGAAGTAAAACGTATAGGACGCTCAACAGCTAGATTCCTTCTCTTCAAAGATATGTATGTACGCAGAGAACAATTTTCTCTAACTCTTGCATACGCAGTCACAATTCATAAATCACAAGGTCTTACCCTAGACAAAGCAATGATAGATATTGGTAACACAGTCTTTAAAGAAGGCATGAGCTACGTAGCACTATCACGCTTACGTACACTTGACAGTCTATTTCTAATCAACTTTGATGCAAGTAAAGTAAACGCTGATATTCCTTGCATTTTAGAATATAATAGACTTCGCTCACTATACACTCCCCATCTAAACACATATTCTGTTCCACAAAAACTAAAACGTTGTAAAAGAAAACTAAATCAAACTGAAATGCAACAGGACGTCACTGGAAATCCTCCAAAGAGAGTAAAAGAAACGAATACTCCATCAAGTACAACAAACAAAAAATAATCAATTAGAGAAAGTAAACCAGGTACTTCTTTAAAGAAGGAAGACAAACTCCAAAAAAAGCAGTTAGATACAGAACTACCTGGACCATTTAAATTCTCAAATATAGTTGGTGTAAGTTGCTATGCAAATGTAGCAATGAATATTCTATTTCAATCACCACCAATTGTTGACAACATTTACTTACACAGTACAAACCCATTGTGTTTGCAAATGTTAGAACTTCACAGAAATGCAGCAAACAATCCTGACAACACATATAGTGTTTTTGGAATAAGACGACAATTGGACTACTGTGCTGGAATGAAATTCACTATAAACTCACAGGAAGATCCACAAGAATTTCTAATGTACTTACTACAAGTACTGGAAAACAAGGAGTCGGGAGCAGGGTCAGGGGTGGTCCAACCACCATTTAAAAAGACAAAACAGTAAATTTGTCAAAATGGGTTTACACAAATGTAATTTCTTTTGTCCTTTGTCAAAATGACAAAGTTGTCAGTTTGACACATGACCCTCCATGATATCTCAAGAATCCTCTAGGCAGGTGAGCTGTGAAAGTAAGGATTCAGTTCAAAGGGTAGTGACGCCACCAGAGTGCTGGCTCTGAAAAAAACAGGGATTAACTAATATGTCTTGAACCCCCAGCATGGAACATCTGGGGATCCAAGAGCATAGACGTTTCAACGGATGCCACACATCTCCACTGTATACACTAAAGAGCACAGCCTCCTCATAACTCTCTGCAAAGCCACCCACCATGGATAACTCTCATAAACCATATAAACACTGAACTAAAATAATGTATTAAACCAGTGAGCATGAGCGATGCCCGAATTCACACAATCACTCAGATATCTGGGCTTCCCAAGACTCTGCTGCACATGGCAGAGAGAATTCAAGCATACATTCCCGAGAGATTGGGCTGTGGCAAATGTGCACCCCCTCTCAGAATCGCCCCATGCACGTGTTGTCTTGTTGAGCTTGCCCCACTATTGGCGGCTGGAGAGGAGCTCTTGCCAACCTCCTCCATGCCAATCATGTCTTCCTTCCAATCTAAACAAGGGGCCAAATCCCAGCAGACACTGTCCGTAATCCCCCTTTTGAATATCTCCACTGCCCATTGTTCTGGGAATAGTGTATGGCGATGGCACAGTGCTTGATGTCCTTCACCCTTATACTTTTTCCCATCTCCTCTGACTTAAACTGGGCACTTTTGTCTGTTAGTAACATTTTGAAAAAACACTTCTCCTAAATATCAGATCCACAATGAATATGATGTCTTCGGTGCTTATAACCTTGGTGAATGAGATTGCTACCAACTGTGTGAGTAGGTCAATCAGAAAAATACAATACATTACAACTACCCCATCATGTACAGAATCAACTACGTCCATGCCAACCCTTTCACAGTGAAGTTTGGGCGACATGGGCCATGGGTAGGTAACACATTGCTCACCCCTTTTCTCAGTTTTCCCATAACACTCACTCCCTGATAGCCATCTCAATATGGATGTCATACTCGTGCCACCAAAGTCACGCCTGATGCAATCTTTGGTTTGTGTTATCACTTGGTGACCCTCATGCCTTAATGCAATAATGTGAATGTAAATGCCGGATGGTGGGACGATCCTCTCACCCCTGTCAATAAAACCACCTTTGATACACAGTTCATCTTTAAATGCCCTTAGGCCTCACCATCTGGGTATCTTAGCATGATCTTCTTGCAGAAATCATTGTTGAGTCCTTCCCAGACCTCGCACACGACTTTGCCTCATCACAGCTATCAAATATGGCAGACTGCTGCTGCTTCATACCCGTTATTCTGGGAGGTCAATCCTGAGGGTGTGCCACAATGGTGACTGTAGGGAAGTGCATGTGCTGCGAGGAAGCTGCCCAGAGCCGCCACTGTGATCAAGGAACACGGGTTGGAGTGCCTGGGCTAGCCTGCCTGCACCAGTGGTGCAGAGACAGTGCAAGGCACTGAACTGGGGCACAACAGCAACAAGGCCGAGATGGAACTGCCAGAGGAACATGAAGAAGTAGGGCTCAAGAGGCTAAAGGCAAAAAACAAGCAGAGGTAACAAGGAGGAAGGAGAGCCAAGGAAGATACAAGTTCCACAGACCACGAGACGAACAAAAGAGTAGTAAAAAAGGGAGCGTACACAACAGAAGAAACTGAGATGCACCTGAGCCTTCCTGGCATCTCCTAACATAAGCGTGGCACCGTAGTGAAGCTTCAGCAAGCGTTTTCCTAGCAACGTTAGGACGTAGAGCATGGCACATTTGTAGAACCAAGGCAGTGGTCCCCAGTGCATGGGCATTTCAGGTAAGATGGTGGTGCCCATGGATCGAGGGTGCAGGAAGCTGGAGAGGACACGGCAGGACCTGGGCTGTGCTGCCTGGCTCCGAGACCAGTGAGGCATCACCGTAAATACAAGCACTGTACATCATGTAAAGCTAACCCACGCACCCAAGTCCCCATGCAGTATGCACGAGGACGGTGCATAACAATAGCCTCCTCCCACTTCCACTGTGTCACTGCCCCCTGTGACACCATAAATAACTATTCTTCCCTACTTTGGTCATCTTCTTCAAATCTCATCATCAGACCAAACAGGCAATCTGCTGATCTGTTGGGGAACCAGGTGCATATTCAGCTTTGATTGCATGCTCCTTCAGCTGGTAACCCAGTCCCTGATCCTTGATGAAACTTTGCCCTGGTCCTTCATGGTAAGTAGCCTACATTGTCCCTCATTACAACCCCGGCGCTAAACCATGGTGCTATTAGCACCATGGTTGGTGCCGGTGTTGTAACGAGTCCGCCATGGTGGAATGGGGAAATACCACCCCATTCCAAGGTTGGCGGGGCGGTATTTCCCATTTCACCATGGCCCTTCCCCATTCCCATTTTCGCCCCATAGGGCTCAATGGGACTGGGGAAGGCGCTAAGTACGGTACCACAAATTGCGGTACCGTAATTAGCACCGAGGTCCCTTTGCGGCACCCTACTTTAACGGCTGGTAAAACCAGCCGTTAAGGTCGGATTCCGCAAAGGGACCTCGTAATCAGGCATTAAGGGTTTAACAGCGCCGTTAAACCCTTAACGCCAGGGTCGTAATGACCCCCATTGTCAATTACTTTTCAGACACAAACGGTTTACGTATGACACAATGTTAGTGCATCTTCGATGTTGCGACGGCAAGGTGGCTCTTTCAAACAGTGTCCAGTGAGAGAAGAAAATAAATTCTCAAGAGCTCTGTGGAAATGGGGACAGGGTGATCTGATTATTCTTATGTCTATAATCCTATTGCACCCCCTATGTCTATTACTGACTACCATCTTTTAGCCACTTAAGCTAAGTCAAGCTTACTTCTACTATTTCAGAAGGGCAGGCTTATTAGCACTCGGCGGATTCCGCAGCCGTCTGTCACTTGCTAGCCATTGCATCAATGTTCTTAGTTCCTGTTGTAAGGCTCTTCAGATGCCTATCGTATAGGGATCTGTATAAGTTAGAAGATGATTTAGAAACAGACATCAGGGGACTCCATCTATTCCACAGAGGTAGCCCAATGCCGTTTGGCCCAGCCAAGAGGGGACATTCTAAAACACCCACGGAGTCGTCACACAACAAAATTATTACAAAATTATTTTCGTGCATCAGGAGCCCTGTGCCTAATTGAACGCAGAGATCTGAGTCAAGCGCATATTGACCGCAGCGTCAGAATACGACTACAAGGGACGCTTACCTCAGTTCTGGTACATGTGAGACTCATCCTGCGGGACGATTGCAAGATTGATTGATCAAGTTTTGTTTCTATTTAAAGAGGTCCGGCGTGAAGCACGGCTATTTACGGCTGTCATTGGGCGATCACGTGACTTTAGATTTCTTTGTTTAGCGCTTCCATTTAAAGGAACCATGGGCTGCTAATTCCCAAACTGAGTCACAGTGTTTTTACTAGTAAATATGGGCGATACCAGAGGCAATATTGGTGTGACATCCACCAATATATCAAACGCCGCCCTCTGCAACATTACTGGCATCAATGAGAGCAGGGACTAGTTGCTAGAATGCCAGAGATGTTTAATGTAAAAAAGAGAATAAATGTTCTGTATGCAACATGATTTCAAGAATCCCTTCAAAAATAGGGGCTGTATCAGAACAACTGGAGGGTGCTTTTACTTTTACAGAGTGGTGATACAGCGTTTATGTTGCAAAATGAAGCAACACAAGGAAACCATATAGGAGTATCGACTAGCAACCATTCGACCGAAGCATTTAACCCCTCTTTGGTTGTGTTGAGGTTGTATATCCAGCGCTGTTCACATTTGCTTAGCATCATTTCTCTATTACCACCTCTTGCTGTGGGAGAGATAGTTTGGATCACAAACCAAAAAATATCATTATATTTATGTTTTTGCTTTTCATAATGGATACCAGTGGTTTGTTTTCTACTTTATTCTTCAGACATGACCTATGTTCGCATATGTGTTGTTTCACACACCTTTTGGTCTTTCCTATATACAATAAATGACATGGGCATTTTATACCATAGATCACCCATGCAGAGTTGCAGTTGGAGAAAATGCGTAATTCCCAGGTTTTGCCATTCAGCCCAATGGATTTTAGATTTTTTTGTCAAAGGGCACGCGAAACATAGGCCACATTTGAAGTGGCCCATGACGGGTGGTAAGTGCCAGAGTGTAGTTTGTACAGTTGTTTCTTGTTTTTTGGGGTACATATGGACTAACATGTCCCTACAACTCCTTTGGCATCTAAAGGCAAAACGTGGTTGGGATGGCTTAAAATCTTCAGTGACTAATATATGCCAGTTGTTCTTTATGCTTTTTCTTAATTTATTGCTAATTGGACTAAAAGTAGCAACGCATGTGATTTTCTCTTCTTGGTTTTTTGGTTCTGGATGTAAACATCGCTCTCTGTTCGTGTGTTGAGCCCTTTTGAAAGCTAAGTGCACGATTTTCTTCGGATACCCACAAGCCTTGAGACATTCTTTAAGGTCTTTTCCTTCCCTGATGTAGTCAGTCATGTTAGAGCAGTTCCTTATGATTCTCAAAAATTGACCGATCAGTAAATTATCCCTAAGTGCTAGAGGATGGAAGCATGAAATTACCTCCCGCTTCAGAAATAGATCCACCTTAAAAAAACGGGGAGTTTAAGTTATGATAGGTCTCATAGTAATAAGTCCATCATTCGCTGAAACGCTGAAGCTGCAGACGACAGGCCAAAGGGCATCTTGGTGAACTGGTAGGTGCCAAATGGGTGATGAACGCAGTTAGTGGCTTGGAGTCTTGGTGCAAGTGATTTCGATGATACGCATCCCTCATGTCTAACTTGGAGAACAATCTGGCTTCTTTCATCATGAGGATGAGCTCATTTATGCTTGGAAGGTGGTAGCTATCTGAGATTACTTCCAGGTTGAGGCTGTGAAGATCAATCCACCCCTCCACCTCTATTGACATCTCTATTCTGGCAGAAAAAAGAATAACCGGGTGGAGTAGCTAAGACAATGTTGGGGCCACTAGACTCCTGTAACTATGTTTCTGTGATAGCCATGATATATATCTGCTGGTCGATGATATAATCACGTATTTCAAGAGCATGTTTATCTAATGATCTAGTGTTTAGTAACGCCGTTTTAATAAATACACCATTGTTTCTGAAGAGAAAGTACATTTTCTATTAACCTCGGCATCACTAAAAACCTGTCTATGAGGCTTGTGTTTGTTGCAGGAATCATCACAGTGATCGCTTACCGACTTTGCGGTCTGGCTCCCCGCTCCACCTTGAGGTTCTATCCTGCAGGGGGTCAGCGCCGGAAGTCTCTTCAATGCCCTTCCTATTTCACAGCTTCGTATTAGCTAAACCACACGTGAAATCGGCTGCCACTAGTTTTGCAAAAGACGTCATGGGGAGTGTGACAACAGCGGTTGCCAACCATCTCACCAAACAGAAAAAGGAGGGGCAAGACTGATCAGGGTTCATTTATAGACCTTGGAGGAGTGTTAAGAGGAAGAGACCCACATCCCATCTACGCAGACCAGTGAAACCCATTAAGAAAAGAAGCTCCAGGGTCCGACGTAGACATCAGACTAAGGAGAAGCATGTTAGCCCTAAAAGACACTAGAGCAGTGATATTTTCTAAAGAACAATGACCTTCTGACACTGGCCCACCGGGGAGTGTGTGAAATCGGAGCTTGATCTTTTCAGGGTACCACCAACCCAAACCAGCACCGAGACAGTTTTTTCATGGAGGTGTTGCCTCTGGCGGCACTATGGCCGCTAGCCCCCATATAATTTTTTGTATCAGGATCGACCAACATGTATCTGGATTTGAACGACACACCATTGCATCTCACCTGTAAAATAACAAATGACGATGGCACCAACATTGTGGTTGACGCGCTAGTGGCTATGATTGCATACCCCATAGCCACAATGTTCAACCAGGTGGATGTAACATTGGGCGAATGAATGATAACACACAGTGATACTATGTATGCCTAAAGGGCCTATATAGAGAGCATATTGAATTATGGGGCTAATGCCTTGGAAAACCAGTTATAGGCAGATATCTTTTAGCAAGACACTGCGGGACAGTACAATGTCAATGTTCTGGTTTGTGAGAATGCAGTGTTCGTAAAGAGAACCCGCTACGCCAGGCTCAGTAGAACATTTTATTTATTAGGTTGTCTGCATTCAGACCTTTTCTTCCAGGATAAACTGTTGATCAGCTGTGTCGACCTTAAAGTGAAACTATCCAGAAACACAAACATTTTCGGTCTCATCAGCGTGGATGCCGAACTATAGAAGCTAGTCATCGTATCTTCTAGAATGTTCTTTTAACGTGAGTCTCTCCCCAACCATTAGACTAGCACATGCAGAGGCGTTGCAAATATCTAACATGAAGTACCCACTTGAGAGGGTAGCCCTTAAAACCTTCAGCATTCCTACCGGTAGCTGTGTTCCCAGTCAAGACAACTAGTTCCTGGGAATACTCCAAAAAATACTCATCATGGAGATTGTTGAAACAGTGTGAACTATGCAGCGTTGCATAACGGTGGTGTCTTGATCCAAGCCAAAGCATACATACCTGATTTTGGACTTCCAAACATAACCAGGGAGTACATGGGGTTGGTGTCTATTGCGGGGAAGCACATGTGTGATGTGGCGGTTGCATTCCCACACAATTACTGCACACTACTGGCCTTTGATCTAAGATCCAACAACACATCATCTGGCCATTTTAACCTATTGAGGAGTGGGAACCGACGAGCTGATATAAAGTATGCAGGAAACCTGATAGCTCGCTTCTAGTTTGGAGCGTTTTTGATAGCGTTGCCAAGATAAACACACAACGAAACATACTCTTTCATATTTAATGGATAGTCTACAGATAAAAGGATTCTGGCGTAACCATAGGCACACCAGGTAAACATTTCATGGCGTGTATGCCAGCGTTATATTCTCCATGAAACTACTCTCCACCCGGCTGGTTAGCCTGTTGGTGAACACCGTTCCACAGACCCGGGGTGGAATGCATTGGATAGCTCTGTGATTGGAGGAGGATACTCTAAGAGTGTTTGACAGCTTGGTACACTTCCTGCAACACCCCATATGTGCCTGTGTTTTAACGGATTATGTGAAAAGCATTGTAACGTATTAACGTTATACCACTGTGCCGCTCCAAGACTCCAAACGTATTACATGCGGACAACACTATGGCCCTCATTAGGACTCTGGTGCTAAACCATGGTGCTACTAGCACCATGGTCCATGCCGGAATCCGCCATGGAGAAAGGGGGAAGGAATTACCACCCCATTCCAAGGTTGGCGGGGCGGTAATTCCCCCTTTCTCCATGGCCCTTCTCCATTCCCATTTTTGCCCCATAGGGCTCAATGGGAATGGGGAAGGTGGCAATTACGGTACCCAAAATTGTGGTACCGTAATTCCCATCAAAGTCCCTTTGCGGGTCCCTACTTTAACGGCTGTTCCAGACCTGCCGTTAAGGTCGGGAGCCAAAAAGGGGCCTCGTAGTAAGGCGTTAATGGGTTAACGGAGCCGCAGCCTTTTACGGCGCCATTAACCCCTTAGCGTCAGGGTCATATTGAGGCCCTATATATTCTTTATCAGTCAAATGTCAGAATGGAGATCGCTGTCGGCTGTTTTCAAAATGTACTCAAACAATCGCAAACAAAATGATCAAATGGTGACAAGATTCATTAATAATAAGAAATTACATCTGTATAGAGCTTGTAGAATTTTTACCTACCCTGTATCAGACATTCAGATGTGTTTGTTCTATTTAGTGTTATTGTGTATGGATACAATAACTGTTTAAAAATCAACAAGTGTTGTGTGTAATTATAAATAGGTACTGCAACATAATAAACAATCAGTCCACTTTATCTTTTGTAAAAATATGTATTTATAAAAGACATTTAATTTAAAAAAATTAGAAAAGGCAACGGCTATACTTAAAACAGTATATTTAAGACATAGAAGATAAAAGGCATCCGTTGTACTTAAAACAGTTATATTTTTTAAAATATGTCCAAACTATCGGTTATTGGCACTAATCAGACAATGGACCGTATGCGTCTCCTGCAAAGCCGAGGCGCTTTAGAGGTATAGACAGCGGAGTCATCATAGTAGAATGAGGGGGTGGGTAAAGAGTCTTTAAAGCCCCATTTAGGCCCCTGCCCTTGTGACTGGGCGATCAGAATCTGTTTGTAGGTGTGATTGCCCTGGGTGTATTTATAGGACTGTGTTGTTGTTGTTGTGTGGTAGTGGGGGAACCCATTTTTAGCCTCTCCAGTAGGCATTGTTGTGTTACAATACTGACAATGGATGTCGGGATATTTAAATCAGCAAATGCCTGCATGAACTCATTCTAGCCGCTGGGGGCATTTTTATAAAAGTTGGCTGTCGAATTGTAATTCCCCAAACTAGATCATAGAGGTTTGAGCCCCTTACAACCTGACCTCTGTAGATACATTAACCCTTATCGGTCCATGCCGCCACATCCTTTTCAAGCTCCATTTTATGTAGCAATAGATCCATATTAGGTTTATAGCACTGTCTAAGTGTATTCACTATGTCTGCCTTAGCAGGGTCTACTGCTTGTGGAACCTTCACACTGCTATATTCATCTGGGGACATGTGTAATGTTAGTTTGTTCTTTTCTGCATCACTTTGCTCAGCGTGTTTTAAGTATTCATGCAGAATATCTGCTTATAAGGCTGCTTTGTCATGAGCCATTAAATCAGTCTTGTTTAAAACATTCTTCATTCCTGAGTCGACCGCTTGCTGTTAACCTTCCGTATATCTCAATCCTCTGGGGGTGCGGGTGCCAGGTTTTTTGAATGGTGCTTGTCCACCAAATACAATTTATGAGCACGCTCCATTACTGACCCTCAAGCAATCTGCTCATTAGAGGTAGGCAATGCCTATGAGAGATCCTATGAATCCACCGGCCTGTGAAACAACTTTTCTTTTAGTCCATATTGATCCCTGCTATTAACCAGTTTCTTGATGGCGCCCTTTAGCAGACTTAATTGGCTCTGTGTTAGGGGGACGTGTTCCTTTAAAGTGTTCTGGGCAATCTCCAAAATGGTGGAATCCAGATCGCCAGAGGGAATTGCTAGAATGGCCTGCGTTGTTGAGCAGTGGCGTATACAAGCATTTTGAGCAGTGCAACATTTCTGTGTATGCATGCCAACAGGTTGAAAGCTATAACTGCTGTTGACACTTGATAACTGTGGTTAAGGGTGTTTTCTAGAACTTTTAGATTTCTTTTTACGGATGTAGAAAATGGGTAGACCAAGTGGGAATATATCAGTGCACAATCTATAATCCTCTGGAGTGGTTGTTTTTAAATCAATCAACAGATATCCATAGGGGTTACTAGTAGCGTCTTCAAAAGCCCATATGGAAAATGTTGTTTTGGATAGAAACTTCTGTCATGCTATCATGCCTAGTTGTTGCTTATTACAGGGGTTTTTAAATAGCACTATATAACTAGCATTTCGTGTTATAGATATGTTGCTCACGCCCTTGTTCAGCATGATATAGCAAATGCTTAGATAGCAGTGATGTGAATACTGAGTGAAGGCATTTTCTAGTTCAGCACTCTGACCACCCTTTGTCGTCAAATCACCCTCTCTGACCATATTCACTATGCTCTGAGGTAGCAGGTGATCATCGTTGAGACTGTCCAGCATATCTTCTACATATTGGAGGGGTTTAAACTGGTGCTATAAAGTTGTATAGAGCCATTGAATAATTGTGGGTATGCGGGCCATCACTGTGTGGGCATTTTCTAGGGGTTTTCTGACAAAACAGCGCATATCACAGCTGGAAGAGCCGGCCAGCACAAATGCAAATGGATATTGCAGTCTGGTATCCATAACACCAAGTACTCAAAGGCCCTAGGGATGCGTTAGGCCACCTATTATCAGCATCCTTTTAATAAACACAATGCTTAGAGTCTTCTGTAGAGTACTTGTGCTGATTTCCCATTGTCTTTTTATCGCGCACGATACATGGCTGTGCAACGATGATAGACCGTATTGTTAACGTTCAGCGTTATGCCTTTCACTTTCATACTGATAGTCCCTAGAGATGTGCGATAGGCATATGTTTTAGGCAGCAGGTACAAACTCCACAATGTACTAATCAGGGCCTAGCTCCTCAGTTAGATTGCCTAGATAATCGCCGGTGGGCTGATTGACATCCCCCAGCGGTTTTCAATAACACTATCAGTGTCATGATACAGAACCCTCTCTTGCAATCGCTCCATCACATCATACAGCTTTAAGCACACGTGAGTGGTTATGAATGCGGCTATGCATATATTAGTGTTGTCAGAGGTTTTTGGATATTTCTCAGTGTATCACCAGCATAAACAAGCTGTTTCATCATCTGTGAACACACAGCTGCTCACATCATAAGAATTATCGAATAAATAAGCATGAAGCTCATCAGGATCTGTGATGATGGTTGTGTTTGACAAATTACCTCTTTGTGCAAACTTGCCCCACAGTGACTGAAGGCATAGTTTTGCCAACAGCCTCTGAGCGGGGTTGTCTCTGATGTGTCCCATATGCAAATGTATGCCCTGGTGTTTGTAATAATCATACTGGTAAGCCTGTTTAGCGGCATTGTCCACACACCACAATGGAAAGCCATAATCCTCCTTTTTTTTTGCTGGTGGAACATCTGGATATAACCACTGAACAGCTATAGGGTGATTGTTTTAAAATACTTCCTGTGTGCTCCCTTCTGTCTGAACCCTCCCCTCTAGTGCATTCTGTGTTGTTCATTTCCTCTTTTACTCTCTCCTCTTTCCTCCTTGCACCTTCCAAGGTGCTCTCAATGTTTCCCATCTTCTCAAACTGCTACTCTATCTCCTATCCCATCTCTCTCACTAAGTCTGGAAAGAAAAAGTTCAAGCCTTTTCTTGTGGCAAATGTAGATGGCATTTATACAATCACACAATAATCAGGGTGAGAGAAAACACACACTTTCATGATTATACACCTACAAGTAGAAAGATCCAGTATTTCAAATTGGTAAGGGTTAGGAAAATGTTGGCCCCAATATGTTTAATATATACATTTGTTTAAAACAACCAGGAACACTAGTTAATTTAGAATTTTGTACACAACATACCAAAGTACTGTCCAGTCAGATTGACTGGATTTAGTGAATATAGAACATGTTGTCTATAATCTGAGGAACTCAATCAACAAGTAACATGTAAACACAGTACAAGATTCTGGTGAACAGATATCAGTGTTAGCAATGAACACTGGTGTGGTGGGAGGGTCGTTGACACTACTGTGTTTCGGTCAAATTGTTGAAGCTGTTTAATGAAGCTTGTATGTTGTTAGCCTTCATCAGGACGGTGGAAATGATAGTGGAGAAAATGTCCTGTTGGTCTCTGTCAGAACAATTACAAGAGGTGCGTGGATTTACCCACCTGGGTAAATCAGGGTTTATCCAGGAGCCCTTGAAATGTAGATGGCAGCCATGAAAATGCGAAAGGGAGTTCTGAGTATAATCTAACCTTCGTTTCCCTGGGCGGCGGATCAGAGAGAGAGGCATAGTGTGAGGTAGCAAGTAAATGGGGTATGGGCAGGAGTGGGGTTGGCAGGAGGCAGGTGGGCAGGATAAGGGTGAACTGTGGGGCGAAGAAAGGACCATGCAAAAGCGGTGCTTGTGTGCAGGTGGCAGGTTTCTAAGGATAGAGACCATTACCGGTGGTGTCAGCCCACCATTTGAGCATCTGGATGGGCCATTGCATCCTCTGTGGGTGCTAATTAAACTTAATGTGTTCCTACCACCTACAAGTGAAACATTTTGGGGGAGTATCTGAGCACTACTGGGCAGAATATGCACACCTTTAACATTTATCATTTTATGTCTTTTACAGATCAAATCAGCTGTGAAAACACAAAGGAAAACGTGAGTGTATTATTATAAAGTTCATATATTACACAGTATTCTGCTAGCACATAGAATGATAAATATCACTTTTAGGACATAGTAAATATCAGCCATTTCGTATTATGTTACTACCTTTAAGCAAACAGGTGTACCTCTGTTGTGTATGAGATTGCTATATCTGTAAAGGAGACATCAGTGGAATGGAAATACTGTTGTTTATCCCTATGGTGTTGCAGCCAGCAGTGTGCCAGAGTACAACAGTGTCACACAATTGCCTCCTTCAGATGTACAGAATGCAGCAACCAAAGCTGTGTCTTGCAGCCACAAACCCAGACTGGCTCCCAAATATGCTGGATCCCTCAAAGCTCTTAAAGCTGATAACTGCTGAGTTATGGATCTGTGACTGAGCTGTGACTTGTCCATCTCCTCTGCATTCTCACTAGAGAAGTTTTGGAAACACACTCTTAGGTGTGTCCTTCACCAATGAGAGCAGAAGACAGACAACTGTCAAAGGTTGAGTCTGCCTGACCAGTCGCCATTTGGGCCCCGCACCTCCCAGTTACAGTAGGTGAAATCCTGTTACTTTTTGCAAGTGGAATAGAGCTGGAAGAAGGTGTGGAAAGGTGTCATAACACATTTTTGGTGATGGACAATTAGAGCGGTGGCAGTGTGTGAACACAGCGGTTAAGACAGTGATAGGAGACACCATGTATATGTTGTGTGTGCTTCCACTCCCTACCCACTGGTGACTATAGTTTTGGATAGAATTAGAAGGGACAGGGAAGTTCCTGTACAAAGCCTACGGCACAAATTTGAATGGCTTCTTTATCTATAACAACCAATTGTCTTCTATGACATGCTCTGGGTCTCTTGGTGCAAAATAGCCCAATTGTGAATGGTGCAAAATTCAGAAACCTATGAAGCAAAAGAAAGTGCTTGGCGCTAGTGATCCAAATCTATGACTTGCACGATGGAGCCAGCTGGGCTGATTTTCTTGCTGGTTCTTGGAATTAAACCAACAAAGGGAATTGTAAGAGACAAGTAGAGGAACACCAACATATATTGAATGTAGTCACGACAACAGGGCATAATTGAATCTGCTGAGATTGTACTGGCTATAAATATGAGCCTCAACTGAAAGGGTGAAATTGTTTCCATTAGCATCCTTAACCTCTAATAGGATGGCTTTATCATTCAGTGACAGAGCTGTCATTTCAGAAGCGAACAAATATTGTACGTTGATGTCCACTATTTGAAAACTAGGGCATTGTAGCACACCACTCTACTCTGACTAAAATCTGCATCAGAAGTTCAGGTATTGCAGTCCAACACTACTGGCCATCAAACATCATACACATGAAATACAAATTCCTGTCATCTCATTGTATTCCTTGTCATGGCCATAAAGTCTCTTCTGCAGAGACTCTGGAGTTGGGAGAACAGTTATTAAGGGTATGTATTATTTTGTTCTGTCTTGTGCAGGTAGATTCATCAGCTGCATGAAGCACAAGCATGAAACAAGATCTGCAGCATTACATGCAGTCTGACGTGAAATATCCAGTGACTCTACTACCGAAGTTCACAGCAGCCGCACATCGTGAAGCAGTGCTACAAAAAACATCTCCAAATATTCATATTGATTTATGGGCAATAGAACAACCCATCCGGGCCTCAGATAACTTTGTTTGACGTGCAAGTGTCAACTTGGTCTGCATGTCTACATACTGTTTTTAGCAACTGACCAATCTCGAACAGTGTTTTGCAACCCCTGGCTTTCCAGATGTTTTTGACAACACCCATCAGCCCTAGCCAGCATAGTCAATTATGTGTGGTTACAAAGGCACTTTCTGAAGCATCTGGAGAGCTACAGGTTGCTGACCTATGATGTATATACGTTTTTCTATGTATCTGTGCATTTCTAAATACCTGTTTCGATATGTATCCAGGACTATACCATTGCTATCAGTAATTTCAGTACCATTAATCAATCCATCCATCCATTCAGCCATCCAGCCATCCATCCATCCATCCATCCATCCATCCATCCATCCATCCATCCATCCATCCATCCATCCATCCATCCATCCATCCAACTCCCCTGTCTAACAAACAAGCCTAACCACCCAGCCACATTCTTCCATACATCCATCTCTTCAACTCTCTCTAGGTCTGATGAGTTGATCATCTCTCTAGAAGTTAGAGAGTGTCTGAAGAATCGTAATGCAAACTGTCAAGAGAGCCCCTTTTGGGTTTATGACTGCACAAGGTCTAGGTGGAAGACATAGACTGCCAGGATGATATTTTCAAAGACATAGGCATATATGTTATTTGATAAGCTCATAGAGGTTTAAGATTGTGGTGTAGATTGTCCATCGAAAAAACAAAAGGGGAGAACCCAAAAGGCCACTCCCAAAATGGGGTGGACTCCTACCTTGGTTTTGGGGAAATAGGAATTCTTAATACATAAAAGGTAGGAAACTGAAAAGTCAACAGTTGCTCCCTCTCAATGAAACTCATCAATCAATCAAAAAATATATATTTTATTAAAAGTTCCAAGATAAAAATCTCAAAAATAGAGAAGAAATATTCATATTTAATAATGAAACATAACATCAAACAATCCAAAAAAACTCTAAGAATATATACGGATGTAATAGTGACATAACACACACAAATTTGTAAAAACAGAAAAAACACTAATGTTAAAATACATCAATTCGTAATTCAACCTCAGGAGTATATCCTTTTAAATCAGGTTTCTGATCACTCAAGATCTCTAAATGCTTCTAAACAATCTGGTATCGCTCCTAGATTGCAAACTCAACATGTTTCAGTCCTCTCGATGGTAGTGGGACTTTAATCAGGAGTAGTCATTAACAGTATTAGAGTTTATACAAAACTGATGTAGAATCTTCTTTTACTGAAGGTTCATTCAATGTATAGGGAGTAACTGAATTCCCTAGTGTAGTTGATCTCTCGAAGGAGAAAAAGTCCACAGCAAATGGGCGATTTTAACACGGGAAGGTAGAATTTCTTCCACAAACTCCTCTACACAGAGAGGTGAATACTCTTGGATCAATTTCAAAAATGTAGGGCAGATCGTCTGGTGGCTTTCCATCTAGTCGGGAATTGTTTTGACTGGATGTTGCTGATCCATGTCATGAATTACTATCCGGACGCCGTTTTAATCAGTCTCACGGTCGTGTTCTCTGCGGTCAGGATCTTTTCTCCTCAGCATTACTGTGAACTCCCTGATGTAGCGAGGATCAGGGAGTTCACGTATATAAAGGGCAACCAAATATCTTGGTTTTAATAAATCCAAGTACTTCTCACACTGAAAATACAATTTTGGGACCAAATAGTCAGATGTCGAGAAAGCCTTGACCCTCAGTGCCTGTTTGAAACTACAATCCAGTAGGTTCTTACTTGCTACTATTAGTTGCAGATTCTGCCAAAGTTCAGCAAGTTCAAGCTCCTGTAATGTAGAGCGAACATGGGAACACTATTTTAAATTCGGATCGCCACTCTGGGACAAAATATCAGCCATTGCCTCTCTTTATTTACAGAGATGAGGCAACGACCTTGAACGTAGCCGATGCAAACAGGGGCGATAGCAATTATGTCTGATATAGAATACTGGTTAAGTTCCAGCCATAAAGTCACATTTGGAGTTGGAGACAGGAGGCACAGACATTTTTTTAAGAAGCGATTTTCAATGGAGGCCAATTTAACTGCCGACGAGTGGCCCCATAGTTCCGCCCCCAAAGCTCCCTGCAGTCGTTGCCTGTTCGTTCAATCTGCTCCACTGCTATGCCTTTGTTGAATTTAAAAATTGCTTTGCTCTGCCTCTCTAAGGCCAGCATAGGCATATCCACCTGGCCTACCCAGCTTCTGTTCCGGTGAATTTAACGCCCCGAGATATACAAACAAGTCCACCGGCTCAATGGCATGGCGGTCCATGGTAATCCTCAGAATCTGCCCTGGTTTGTAAAAATCCATGGACTTGGTTTTATCATAATTTATGATTAAGCCACAGGATTTACAGGCCTCATGGAACCGTTCTACTTGCTGATGTAAGCCGACAGGGGTGTTGACAGCAGCACAGTGTTATCAACAAATAGTACTGGGGGAATTTTGTCCTTTCCTAATTTGGGTGCATCGGCTTCAAGAGTGCTAAGTCTCAGAAAGATTGTATTGATAAACAAACAATATAAAGTCAATGCCAAAACGCAACCTTGACGTACCCCGCCTTGGCTGATCGATATTTGGGTTGTCAATTCTCCAGCTAGGTTCCACCTAACTATAGCAGTATTGCCATTGTATAAGCTGTGAATTCCCTGTAAAAGCTGGGGGGGAATACTAAGCTCATAGAGGGCCCTCCACAACTTAGCCATAGGCACAGTATCAAATTCACTTCTCAAGTCTATAAATGAAACATATAGGCACATTTTCTTAAGCGATACGCACAGCTGGAAGGCCTGGAATATGGTACTGAGGCCCAGCTGAAATCCGGCCTGTAAACGGCCGATTATATTCTGACTGTTGGCCCACTCTACTAGCTTTCCCAGCAATATCCTCGCAAAAACTTTGGCAGATAAATCCAATAGTGAAAAGGGCCTAAAGTTCCCAGGACAGTCCCGCCCCCCTTTGTTGTACAGTGGGACAATTGTAGCATTAGTCCAATGATCAGGTATCCTGCCCATCTTAATAATAGAATTAAGCAGTAGAGGATTGTTACCCAAATGTCAGCTGATTCCTTAAATAGGTCCCCAGGAACCATGTCAGGACCTGGGGACCTTATCCAATTTCTGCAACTCTAGAGCTTTGTTGACCTCCTGCAAAGAAAATAAAAACTCAAGGGCAAAGTATCCCTTTGATACTGGAGGGATTATATTACCATAACAGACTTGTTGATATCTTCATGCATATAAATTGGAGAAGTGTCAGACCACTCATTCACTGGAATACAGCAGGACAACTGGTTCTTCTCTGCATTAATGTTTAGATAGTTGCAGGGGCATGTGTATTCCCCTTGAGTCACTGCAGCAGGGAGCGATGAGCAGGGTCATGAAGTGGTAGTGACCAAGGCAGCCACGTTTATTTGATGTCAGTGTCCATCTTAGAGCAGGAGACATGGCATTCCAGGCATCTGAGAATGCACAGATGTCATCACATCCCTCACATCAGAAGAAGCAGCAATTCTGTAGACATTAGCTGTGTGGGTGCACCATGTGCAGTGTCAGTGTCCGTTTTAGAGCAGGAGACAGGGTATTCCAGGCGTCTGAGAATGCACAGAAGTCATCACATCCCTCACATCAGAAGAAGCAGCATCTCTGTAGACATTAGCTGTGTGGGTGCACCATGTGGGGCCCGGGAGGATAGCTCAGCGGCAACGTGCTTGGTTTGGAAACAAGATGACATGAAGCAACACAGGTTCAATCCCCTGTTAAGTGAGTAATAGGCAACTAAGAGGCATATTCCTGTAACAGCGCCTCAATGCCCCCAGGCTGTGTGAGCGCTATAAAAATGCAAATCATTTCATTTCATTTAATGTGGTGCTCCATGCCTTGCAAATTTAGGGGACCTCGTCCCTGCAATGATCTGAAGGCCACAGACCATTAAGACCAATGTGTGCTTCACCCAGAAAAATAATGGCCGCCAGTGCATATAGCAAAGGATTGGGATGGCATGCTGGAAGCACAAAATGCGTTGCAGCAATCAAGATTCTGAATTCTGTACCAGCTACAGTGCTCGAGCGAGGCCCAGAGACATGTTTGCATACCACTAATTACGTATACACTACCCATGAATCACCTTCAAATAGTAATTTTACTACCCCAAAGTAAGTTAAGTCAGTATTGTAACTCCATGAATGTGAAGGGTAGTCCTTTTTATATCGCAATTCATGATTGTAAATTGAAACCATTTTCCAAAAGACATTTTAAAAGAAAAGTGATTCCAAAATGCAACCTGTGACGACTAAAATAACCAGAGGGATGGTAGCAATCCCAAACGATGCACTTCCTTCTGAGCGGATAGGCAAATTCCCATCACAATATCTACATGCCAGTGATGTCTTTTTAACTTGTTTTGGGATGGGGCACGCTCATCATGACCCACATGGGCATTTTTCTCTGCATTGCAATGAGGTACTACATGTTAATGGCAAGATAATGGTTTATGGTCTTTACATCGAAAAAGATCCATCGATTTCAAAATCCATCGAAAAAAATGCACAGGAAATCGATGGAAAGACCAGATACCCAAGATAATACATCGGGAAAGGAGCAGTATATGGGTATATGAAATGATGCAACCTCTATCCGTCTTGGGTACACTTGTAGGTGTATTACATGCTTCTTAGGTACCTTTACAAGTAGTTACTTATAAGATAAATATAGGACAATAACACTGGCGGCCCATCATCCAGGCAGAGGGCTAACCAACTGCCCAGGCTAAAACCTTCACCCATACATTCCAACATTCAGGCATCAACACTCACCTTCCTTCTTGCCCAGTCAAGCCATACACAACACATCTCCTCCTTTGCATTAGCACAACACACACCACAAAATGCTACTCAAGCCATCTCCCCTCTTTGCATTAGGCCAACATACACAACGGAAAACTACACAACACACACCTCCAATCACACCTACACAACCCATTCACACTGACTCTTATCACCAGGGCATGCACAGAACATATGCACTAACACTCTTCCACTCACAACACACCCGATGTATTGGCCAGGCACACCAAGACCAACAACCAATGTCACAGAAACACTCTGGATCCGATTGAGGATGAAACGAGTCATAAACATGCACACAGTGCAGCCAAACACAACTGCCTGTGTGCAAGAAAATAAAATGGACGTGGTGCAAGACCACAAAATCGAAGTGCATGTGTGACCCCCACATGACTATCACCACAGTCAAGCCCACACCATAACCGGGGGTGCTACAACCCAACACACATACCTCGTTTACCAAAACGCAAGACATAACCCGCAGTCTCACCCATTACCTCATTTATCAACGCAAGACATAACCCGCAGTCTTACCCATGTCTCAGTCTGGGGGCGCTACCTCCCAGAAACACTACCCATTGACCCTGCGTGCAACGCACCACAGTCATGCCCACTTTCAGGTGATGGCGCTACCACCACAGACACATACGTCTTTTTGACCTGCATGACAAAATACACAGTCACACCCACACACCAACTGGTGGCGCTACCGCCCAGAACTCAACAAACATTGTTATTACCCTGGATAACTTAAATCCACAGTCACCAGGGAGGAATGAAAATTGGTGAAAGGCGCCATCAATGTTGATCTGACACTAACACGCCATCAGCTTAACCCAAACTCATAAATATGGCATACACCAACACACACCTTATATGATGACCTGGCACTCAGACCATCAGCTCACCCAAACTAATCATTCCAGCATGCACCAACACATGCCTTACATGCTGACTTGGCAAATGCCATCAGCATAACGGAACTCATAAATGAAACTTACACCTCCAAATGCCTTGCATACTGAACCGGCACTCACGCACCATCAGCACACCCAACTTATACACCTTGCACACAATCCCACAAAGCTTACCAAGCAACATTGAAGGCGCTACCCCCGCAATAACCTCGTGGCATATCCACACATATACTATTAATAATCGATGGCGATACCTCCAATCTGACCTATCCCCCATGATATGATGGGGATCCATACTTTATAGCACACAACAACAACCTCTTCCAATACTGCACATGGTGTAATATGATCTCCCAAACAGCCCAACAATACAATGTTGTGTAAAAGAGGGCGGAGCGACGTCTGACGGGCCCATGCGAACAGAGCTCACCCTCAAGTACTTTTAAGATGAGATAGCTGCACCTTGAGGAGGATGGGGTGCAGGATTATCTTACTCCAACACCAATCAATAAGGACAAGTCAATGGTTTAGCAAAGGGAAGTCCGTTTAATGACAAGTACAAAAAACGGGGAAACAAATGGAAATCAACAGTGATGTGATCGCCTGTCTCGCTTCAACTTCCAAATTCTTCATTTAGACAGCAATTCTTATAGGCAAAACTCCTCATCATTGACGTGTAACACTCAAAGTTTGTCATGCAATTCTATTGGTCGGGAAAGGTAACTTAAGTATAGGTGCTATATCTGTGTATGGTAACAAAGTGTGAGGATTGGATAACTCTTATCGAGTGGGCATCTACGCCCATCCCTCCACATCACTCGTGATAGACGTCACTACAAGTACGACATCTTATTGGTTCTACTAGCTAGAGGACCCTAGATTATTTGGTCCATTGTGATTGGGTGGGTTGCACCGCTAGGCATAAATCTCCATTTTAATTAGCAGCATGCAGAATGGACACCCAGATGCGGTGTGCCCCAAGATTCACCCTGCCTCCCTTCCATCAATCAGTACTTTAGGGCTATGTGCCAATTAGTTGGCTGAAGATGGCCTCGAAACTGTAGCTTCTTATCAGGAAAAGTTATGGCATCCTCGGGTTCTGGGTGACATCAGACATTGGTACCTCTTCACGCTTGGCTGGTCATGTGTCTGTTCACCGTGAATCTGCTTCATTTTCCTTCATGTGTCTGTTCACCGTGAATCTGCTTCATTTTCCTTCTTTTCATGTATTTGATTCTTCCTTAGCCTTGCCACATGCCTGGGGCCTCCTTATCTCGACCATCACTGGCTGGCTGCTATGCTCTTCAGTTTCGTTTCTTCGAAGTTGCCGCTCTCCTCCCTTTTTGGAGTTGACCTCAAATTCCCAGGCATGAGCTGCTTTGTGCTCAGTTTCGATTCTGCTCCTTCTTTCTGGCTTTAGCTGGAATATGAATCTCGGCCTGGTTGGCCCCTTGCAGCTTGGGCTTAATTCTGCTTTTGTAAAATGGAGTCACACTAGTATAATGTGCTTATGAGGTAGATATATAGTTGGCGCTTGCCGCTCTATCCTTCTACTAAGCATTGCAAGCAGTATCGTTTCTTTAGCTTCTTGCGTTCCAAGCCTATTTACAGGCATTTGGCCAGTTGCATAATTCAATCCTGGTTACGTCTCCTTTTGATTTCAATGTCGTCTCTTCTTCAGTGTTCATTACGTCATTATTCATAACATAGTATCTTTGTGTGACTTCTTTTGATCCGCGTTTTGTTCATCTATGTGTCCGTCCTAGCCCTTGTGTTGTTCACCATTTGCCTTCGATTAAGGCCCTTTGGGTCTCTTCGGGGCCCGTTTGTAAGTAGTCTTCATTTCCTGTCAACTGTTGGTATGGTTGTCTCAATGGGTACCGTGCAGCCCATGGTTGTCTGGTTATTGGCACTTCAATAGGTATACAAGTCCTTCTGATGGGTACTGGACAGAGCCCCACTGTGGCTCTCTGCTGGTTTATTTGATCCTTATATGTCACATATCTTGGTGAGAATGCTTCTAGTATCTCAGAGTGGGTGGCTGGAGTGCAGGCCATATTTGGGACCTCCTCTACACTCCCCACTATGGTCGGTTCATCGACCACTTCTGCCTCCTCCTTTGTATTAGTCTTACTTGGTTCTTCTGTATCCACTTATTCCTCTTCTGGGTTCGTACAAGATGGTGTGAAAGTGTGTTTCTTTGGAGTCCATATTTTTATCACTCATTTCAGGCTTCCTGCTGTTTTCACGTGTTAGTCTTTGTTCCAGGTCATAAGCCGACATTGTCCATTTGGGCTGCAATAGATCCATTTTCCTTCATACTTTTTTCGTTTTCTGGGATACACAAACTTTGTTCCTTCTGGCGCAAATTCACTGGCCTTCACAAAGTCTCTTATTTCTTCATCTGTCAGGTCTCTTGGCTTCCATCCTGGTTTGACGTTGATCATGATCTTCATCCCAATGGCTTTCTTCGCAGTTTTCTGACATTGCGTGATGATTATCTTGATAACACAAAATCCTAGTAGTTGTTTGTTTGTTTGTTTGTTTTATTATTTATTATGCGTGGTTGTACCCAGGGGTATCAGGGCGCAGTATGTTTAAGAATATGCAAAGCTTAGTTACAAAATATAAAATTTACATGTTTGCAGAGGGAGAATATACAAAGCAGAAGAGGAAAACAGTCAATATATACAGTATATAGAAAGTAAAAAGTGGGCACACAAGGTTACACAGTGTGCGGATCGCATGAAGGGATAGCCTTGGCACTTAGCTATCTTGGTGGTCCTTCAGTTTCAGCCATGAGACCACCTTAGAACGGAAATTCAGGTAAGGCATGTCTACTCTAAGATTGGGAGGCAAAGAGTTCCCTAATTTGGCTGCTTTTACCGGGAAGCTGTTACCTCCTATGGTGGCAAGTTTGAAGTTTGGGACAGAGAGGCAGTCTTTGTGTGCAGTTCTGAGGGGAATCGAGGAGGCTTGTCTATGGAATCTGTTAATCAAGTAGATCGGGGCGGCATTGTTAAGAGATTTGTGGGTAAGTGAAGCCGTTTTTAGGAGAATTTTATCTCTAGTGGAGAGCCAGTTCTGTTGGTTGAGTCCTGAGAGGTACTCTCTTCTGGGGTTGCCTAGGGCTGCTCTCAGGGCGTTGTTCTGGAGAATTTGTAACTTGCTAGTGGTAGCCTTGGAGGTTCCCAGGTAAAGGGCGTTAGAGTAGTCAAGGCGGGATAGTATAAGGGCTCTAGCGAATGTGAGACAACTAGTGTCTGACAGAAATGGTTTAGCTGAGCGGATTAATTTGCACGTATATGCAGATGAGGATGCCAGGGAACTCAGTTGTCTTTTGAAGGAAAGGTTAGAATCCAAGTAGAATCCTAATGTTTTGACCTCCTGTCCAACTTTGGGTATACACGCATTTCACAGTGGTATTTTTCATCGCATGTTTTTTCATCGCCGTTTTTATTTCGAAAAAAACTCATAGTTTTTTTTTGGGGGGGGTTAAAAAATTAAATATATGGTTGTGAGTGTAAGGGAATAACAAAAAAAGGGGTGGCTTGGGGGGGGCAACCCCCCCAATAAAAAGAAAAAAAAATTATGAGTTTTTCGAGAAAAAAAACGCCGATGAAAAAACCTGCGATGAAAAATACCACGGCGAAATAACATAGAACCCCAACTTTGATATTGTTCCCATCTATCATGAATGAGTTGTAGGCAGGGCTGAGTTTCTTTAAACTGTGCGTAGTTCCCAGGATGATAAGCTCTGTTTTCTCATCATTCAGGCATAGTCCATGAGTGGCCATCCATGCCTGGATGATCATGTACACCCTATTTAGCAAGGCCAAATCCTTTCCATAATCTCCAGAAAGCAGAAGGAGGATCTGAGTATCATCTGCATAATTAGTGTAGGTGATACCGAGATGATCCAAATCATCGAAAAGGGGCTTGGTAAATATGTTGTACAGTGTGAGGGAGACGCAGGAGCCCTGTGGGACACCACAGGTAATGGGTATGGGGTCTGCTGCAGCTGTGGGAGAAAAGACCCTCATAGTTCTTCCGTTAAGGAATGAGGTGATCCATGTAATGGCCTCGCGAGAGAAGTGTGCTGCTGTGTGGAGATGTGAGCATAGGACAGAATGGTCGACCAAATCGAAAGCTGCAGATAGGTCAAGGAGGAGGAGCAAGGCAACTTGTCCTTTGTCCCTGAGTGTATCAATCTGAGATTTCAGGTCGATGAGTGCAGTCTCAGTCCCATGTTGAGGGCGGAACCCTGATTGTCTGGATCCTAAAAGGTGGTGTCACTAGTATCATCAATAGCAGGGCTCCCAGAAACTTAAATAAATCTGCCATCCTTTGTGGGACCCATGAGAATATAGTTCCAAACAAGCTTTCATCATCTACTTCATCAGTTTCATCAATCATCTGGTTCTGTAGGTTTGTCAGCATACTTATGTCTTCTATTAGGGCTCCATTTTCTTCATCATGTGAAGGTATAAATGTGAAACATGATTCTCTGATTTTTGCGCAAACACCTCCATCCATTGCTGTGATCATGTCAAGTACATATCTGTTCTGGAGGGTCATCAATTGGATTGCTCTTAGTTCTTCTTTAATCGCGTTGAATCCCTATATGGTAGTGTTTATGGTCTGCAATAACTCCCATCTGGTTATCTGTAACCATTTGGTATTTACTCCAACTTGGATTCTTGGCATGAAGATTGTTGTGAATACTGATGAAGTGAGGCTAAACAGCCTGTGTTCATATGGGATTGCATGAAATGCTTCTTCTGATTTGGCAGAAAAGTAATTTTCTCTCTTCATTCGGGATACCAGTTCCACAGTTCTCCTTTTCCTCAGATGAGCATCTACTTTCGGGAAACTGTCAATATTCAGGTCATTTTTTGGGATCACTAGTGCAGGAACGTGGACGTTCACTATTGTGCATATGCCTCCCCAGTCTCTTGGCAGTCTGATGTATGCTCTGGATCCATACGCCCAATAATGATCCATAATCACTGCGGTTATGTGCGTCATTCCTGGGGCCTCGAAGATTTGTCCACAGTTCTGATTCTCTTCCATCTTCCTTGTGCCATTGTTCCTGAAGCACAATTTTGGGCTTTCCAGTGGCACTATCTGCAAGGGTCCTCCTCTGTCTTCGACCCAGGTTAGTAACTTTACCAACTTCGGCCATAGAGGTTTGCAAGGTCGTTGTGAATTTTCTATCACTTCTTTGCAGGCTCCAAGGACCATCCAAGCTCGGCAGATCACCACTCCTTCTTCCCATCCATTTGGAGAAACCACTGTTCTCCAAATCTGCATTTGGCCTCTGTTCTTCCAAATTTGAGCCTCTTCTGGAGTCTTTCCTTGGACGTCCAGCCTCGGGTTTATTTCCCATCTTGTTCCTGCACCTTTAACTTAAGGCTTCGAATACCTGATCACGTGATTCTTAGTATGCGCTCTGTTTCTTGTTTTGATGTCCTGGACGTAACCGTCTTCATTGGGATACTCTGTTTCAGTCGCCCATATCAATGAGGCATCTCTCCCCATAAATTGTCCTCTGGTGTTGCACATTGCTACGTGTGAAAGACAGTGTGCTGTAGGGACATCAATTTCTACAGCCACAAAGATTTTGGATTTTCACATGCTGTACGGTAGAAGTGCACAGACGAAGCAGTCTCCTTCTGAATTTCTCCTTCCGAACTCTTTCATGTGTTGGTACCATATGTTGTTTCCTAGATGTGCTGTGTTGTCCAGGTAATCGTTTAGTTCATTGTTATCTTCATGTGGGCTTCTCTTGATTCTTAGTGTCTTTCTGTAGTTAGTTATAACTACATCTCTAAATGCGTCTGTGTAACTTTTCCTTGCTGGGGGTCTCTCGGGCATTCTGGTCGGTGAAGCGGTTTTCATTATCTGCATCGATGTGGTAGGAGGAGGTGTTGCGATTCTCTTCCTCTCCTCTTGTATTCTTTCGATGAGTGTCTTTAACCACCATTTGTCTGTCCTCGGCCCAACGTAAGGCTGCATTGTGGGCCTGGTGCTTGTTCCTTGTGTTGGAACTGGTGTGCTTGTCACTACAGTCTCTTTGTTTCTCATTTTCAGTTCCTCATGTAGTTTCTTCGCTGTAGCTATGAACGGGAATAAATCATCTATCAGCATTTGTGTCCTCGCAGTGAATTCTCCCGTAGCCGCTTCTGTCTTCTTGAGGGCTTTTGCTATGTCTGCTTGAGTTGGTCTTTCACTGGATTCTTTTCGATCACCTTTACTATTTTCTGGGACTGATTGTTCGGTAGGCAGTCTCGTAATTTTTGTTGCCTTCGTTCGAGGTTCTGTAGCCATCGACAGTTGCCCTGGTTCGTGTGGATTCAGTGTGTGTGTGTGTGTGCGTGTAGTGGTCAGTGGTACATTGTCATTCATTCCGCGCTGACCCTGTCTCCAGCTTTTCTCTTCATTCGTTACCTAAAGTGTGTATGAATCACTACTAATTACATTCAATTTTAGTTTGTTTACCTTACCATCAGATTTTCTTGCAATTGGAATAACTATATAGGGTCTGGGCGCTTTCGTGGGACTCATGCGTACATTATCTGGTGGGTGCACTGAAATTGGAACGCTTCGTGCACCAATAAAGAATGCAGTTCTGATTGTGAATGACAGAAAGACAATGATAATCACTATACATATACACATAATCGTGCGGTATGACAATTTCCTTTTCCTTCCCGGGAAGTGGGAGCACCCTCTGTTTGTGGGAGGACCAGATTACTGTTTTGGGCCCCCATTTCAATCATAGCAACTGTTAAAGTTCTTTTCTTTTCACTTACTCCATTATTGTTTCTCAGAAAGATTGTATCTTAAAGTGTCTTGTGCTTCGCAAGTGTCCCCCCTCTTGCGGGTGACGATTGTCTCTGGTTATGGGATACAGTTCCCTTGCTAGACTATGGAAAAAAGGTTAGACTAACACCTTTGGTGAGGCACGTTCATTGTGCATATTCAAAATAGGTCAGTTCCCAGTCCACCCCCCCGAATTTGCTTCAGTCCTGAGGACATGCTGGAACCTGTTCAATGTGAAGAAATAGAAAAATAGCAAACAATCAAAATCAGAGTCGAAAATAAAATAAAATAAACAGTGAAGTTCTTGTCTCTGTTCCCACGATCTGTTCCTCGGAGGAAAGATGAAGAGCTTTGACTCTGTCTCCTGGATCTGTCCCTCGAGGAAAAGATGAAGAGCTGCCTTGGCTTCCTTGATCTGTCCCTCGGCGGAAGGTTTCACTGGAATCTCCTCAGATTCTCTCTTTGGAAGTTGGACAGTTCCACTTGGAGCATAATGTCATGTAGGAGCGTTCCCATATGCGAAACATTAGCTGGATCTCTGATGAAGGTGATGACGTCAACCTCGGCAGGTCTCCCCACCATTTCTGGAAAGTCAGTGACTAGACGAAACAGGACGTTGTGCGCCAGTCGGCTGTCCTCGGGAGACAGGGACAATTGTCGTGCTTTGCTGGGTTCTGGGTTCTGGATCACAGGCCTTTCTTTTGACGTGAACAGTCTCTACACTTTTCTGCTGCGTGGATTGCGACCAGGTAGCTGAGCTTAGCCCACAGCTGGTGCAAATGCTCAGTGTTTCTTGGATCTCTAATGAACGTAAGAGTGTCAGTGGTTCTCCCGATGATTGCTGGGCACTCCTCTATGATGCAAAAGAAAAGCGTGTTTGTGAGTTCATCTACTATCGCCTATGGTGGAAGCATTTGTGTCCTTATCACTGTATTCTGGTAACACAGAGAAGGCTTCCGCAATGACAGTCAGCAGTTGCCCGATTACTTTCTTGTTGGCAGGATCTTGAATAAAGTCTGTGACACTGGTGACTCTCCCTACAAGTGACATATATGTCTCTAGTACTGATTGGAAACAGGACAGCACATCCCTTATAATATTTCTGCTGGGGGATACCTTAAGTTCTGTGAAACAAGGTCTTAGTGTTGGTTGCTTCAGGATACTGTGTTAGTTTCTTAGGGCAAAAGTCCTCAGTCTATTAGAGTCTTGTGTCTCAAATGCTTAAGCGTGGCTTGGTTTACAAGTTCGTGTCAACAAACGTGTTGTGGCTCTGATGTGCAATTGGCCTTTTTTACCCTACAACTGAGATGCATAGAGTGTCCGTTATGTCCATATCCCCTTTTTTGCTAAGAGTACCTGTCCAGTTTAAGCCACAACTTGCAACCGTATTCTTTGTCTTGGCTTTGCTGCTCATGCATCCTTCTTCCTCATCATGGATCTCGTCTGCACGTGCTGAGGTTCTTCCCCGTTGTCTGTAATTTCTTTGTGGTGGGGTGCAGCTTGTGGGCTTTCTCCGATATAGGGCTTAATGTCATTTAGAAAATCCATGCTCTCCTGCCCTGCAGTTTAACAGCTGACGGAGTGCAGTCCACTACGATGAGAGGGCCATTGAATCTTGGCTCGTCCCACCTTTTCCTCGTGTGGTTTTTCACCAACACGGCGTCTCCAGGGAAGATGAGTGGCATACGTAGACCTTGAACTGCGTCTGTTTCAGCATCTCCTGCTGTGTTTTGTGCTGTGCTGCACCCTTTTCGTCATCGCTGTAGTTGGTCTGAAATTACAGTAAGGCTGGATGTCTTGCAGTTTCATTTTCACTTCTCCCACCCCCTTCAGGAGGCCTACGTCATAAGGTAATGAGGTCCATACTGAGACAGGCACCTGGGCCATGTCGTCATCAAAGTATTCCGGACGTATCAGTGCCAACATCATTCTCTGAGGCACTTTTGATCATTTTCACCCAAAATATGAGACTCACTTCCACTCTCGTCTCTTCTGAGTCAGGTTGTTCTTCAAACAGATCATCATCGGTGACGGCCATTACTCAATACCCTTCTTCAATGGCGATAATCGCACACCATTGTCTGCCTTCATCATCGTATCCTTCGACCAATGCTACCTTCCCTTGTCCTGCTGCAGTATGTATCATCAAGGGAAATACTTGTCCCTCCTCTTCATGCATAGGTATTCTTGGTCTGAATAGAAACTCATCAGGGGTTCTCATAGTTCTACCTGCGAGGCCTGGCAATCCTGCCATAAGCACACGCATGCAATATGTGAAGACCTCTGGCTCCAGAGGCGCGGCCCTCATGGCTATGTGTCCTGAATATGCCCTGATTTTTTTGCACACGTTTGAATAATGCATTCCCGGAGAAGAGCATACTATGCCCTCCTCTGTAAACGAGATGGTCATATTCAATTTTGTCATTAAATTTCGACCCAAAATGTTTACTGGGGTCTGATGCAAATACAACAAAGGTACATTCATTTTGCATTCTCATATGGAGACTGGGAGTGCGTCTGTAAAGGGAACTCAACTGTGAGCTCCTGTAAAACTCTGAGTATCTATGGCCTCACCGGACAAGAAAAACTTGCCCTCCCATATGCACGAGCGGTTTGCACCTGTGTCAACTAGGAAGGAATATTCTTTACCCCCTATGACGACATTCACCCTTGGTTCCATGTTAGGGTCTGCTGTCACTGATAGAATAGCACATCAGGGTTCCCAGTGAGCTGTCCTAGTTCATATATAAATTCAGACCACTGTATACTTGTGGATTTTCTCCATTCCCAGGGTTGCCTCCCCTTCTGGAGTTTGAGCCCTGCGACTTTTGCTGTGGTGCCTATTGGAATTGCCCTTGTGGCAAGTTCCCCATGCTCGGGGGTTGAACCCCCTGCTGCGCACCCTGCTGCATGTCTGGTGCTTGCTGCTGCACTATGTGAATCTGTGCATCGCCCTGTTGAGAAAAGGCAGGCGGATTCACTGTGCCTGCTCCCATTCCTTGGCCATTTTGCCATGCGCCTTGTCTTCTGCACGAGTGCGCCAAATGCCCTGTCATTCCACACAACCAACACACTTGCGGTGGTCGGGCTATTTGTCCATTTGACATATCTGGATTGCCCATCTGCACGTTTTGAAAGCCTCCTTGATTACTCTGCCATCCCCTTCCTCTAGATCCTCTTCCCCTGGGGTAAAACCCTGTATTGCCCTGATTATTCTGTGGTGCGATAACCACCTGTTGTACATTCTGTTCAGCTGGGCTAGTCAGCATGGCTTCTTCAAGAGCGTACTTGGATAATTTCTTTTGCACCAGCTTTGCTTCCTCACCTTTCCGAGTTGCCTCTTTTTTCTGATTCTTTTCTTGCAACAATCCACAGTAGTGTGCGATAGTCAGCCGTATTTCAGCCCAAGGTTTGGCCTCAACTCCTACCAATTTCTTGAGTTGCTTCTGCACTTGTTCCGGCAACGTTGGCACAATATGTGGTAGAATACAGGTATAGCTTTCATCCAAGATTCATGCGTTTTGAGCACCCACGCGTTTTGGAAATTCTGGATATAAATCAACGGATCTTCTGACTCCTTCATTTTTCGAGTCATTATAGCTCCCATATCGGAAGAGTCTGGGTAAAGCACTCGTAGCGCTTTCCATACTGCTGCTCTGCAATTATTAAATGGCGCTCTGTTGTGGGCAGTGTTAATTATGGTAACACCAGGGTGCCCAGCTCGTGCCCATACATCGTCTGCTCTCTCACCGAGTATGGCAATCAGGAGACCCTTAATGTCCCCTATAGCTAATGTGACACCCCCTGTCATTTTTTCTAACTCATGTATACATTTCCCAGCTCCCGATGTCAGCATTGGAAGCTTGTTTTTCAAGTTCTCTCGATCCATGTGTGGCCATGGAATATATTGTGGTCTTACTCCCCCCTTTTATAGCAGCGGAAATTGAAATGCGCAGTCTTCCTTCTCTTTCCCCATAGCTCTCCTGTCTATCGCTGGGGTAATATTCCCGCATCGCCGTCTGCCTGGCAATGTCCTCAGCCTGTCTGCATAGGCGGATGCTGACACCCCCCTCTGACCCTGGGATGTTCCTTTGTGTCGGTCAGACTGTGCGGTAGACTATGATGTCCTTGGTGCGGACTCGCTAGCATCTGACCATCGTACCCCTCTGTCCCTTGGGAGCCGCTGTTCACGCCGTCTCCCTTCTTTATTTGCCTCGCACTCTGTCTCCTCTCCGGAGTCGGAAATTGATTGTTCCCAATTTGCGCAACTCCTCGCGTCATCATCATTCTTACTAGTTTCTAGCCTGTCCAGAGACAGTCTCCTGCTCCTACTACTTCGGGTGACATCCTCAGTGTCATATAGCTGGGTGCTTTCCAAGCGCTCGTCTGCCCTTTCCCCTTGGGATATTGGTTCCAACCCCATTTCATCATATATTTTATCGATCGTTTCCCCGATGCTTCTAGTGTTGAAGTCATCTTCAATATTTGCCTCACTCGTGCCTGGTACTGAATCGTATGCAGGGTAGAATTCATCAATGTCTTCCCATTCTACAACAGGATTGGGTTTTTTAACTTCCCGCTCCAGATGTTCGAGCTCACGCGCCCTCTGTCTACGCTTAGATTCAATATCATCATCAAATTCTTTATGCTTCCTGGCTTCTTCTCTTCTTTCATTTCTACGTTCATTAGCCCTTCTAACTTCCTCATCTTCTCGTCTCTTTACTCTTTTATCACGTGCTCTTTGCTCTTCTTCCAACCTTTGCAGGTTCTGCCTGTACTGATCATAGGCTGCACTCTGTTTGCAACTGAGCGGCTTTCCTTGATCTTCGCGATATAGCTGTTCTTGCCTCAGCCTATCCTTCCTTTTTATTCTCTCGTCCCTTATTTCTTTATCCTTCTCCTTCTCCCTTCTCTGTGTCTCATCAGACTTCTCTCTCGGTCTCACATCATCACTTCCTTTTCCATCGAGTTTCAACAATAACTGTCCTCCCATCCATTCGTCGTTCGTGAATGCTATCCCATCAGTTCTGTCTTCACTTCCTTTCCATTTCGTCCCCTCTCTCTCTTTATCGAGAGGGGCACTTGTCTGTGTCTGATCCTTCCTCTCATCATCGCGTCTCTCCTTGTCTCTTGGGACTGTGGAGGCAAGATTTTTATCCTGATCCTTCCCCTTAATTTCGTCACTACTATACGTAGGCGACCCATATGTGGGGTTTCTATACCCTGTAGCTGCCTTGAGCTCTCGGAGTGGGTAGAGTCCCTCTGACTTACTTCCCTCGGTTTCTATTTCAGGCGGTGCAGGTGGCGCGGTAGGCGTCTCACCCCCCACTGTGCATACCTTTAACATCCAGTCTGCAGGTGGCTCTTCCTCTTTCGACTGTTCGAACATTTTATAAAGTTGTAGAACAGCGAGGCATTTCTCTAGTTTTTTGCCGGTATATGTGGCGTGCAAATAAGTTGTCATATGTTATAAGACGGCTTTAGATAAGGACCCGTTCTGTGGCCACGGCATAAACATCTTGTGGGCGGTACCCTTAACCCACTCTGTACCGTATTTCTTAAGCTTGCGTGCATGTTTAGGCATTTGTTTACATAAGTGAGCAAGTGGAGTAATATCTTCCATGCTTGAATTCTGTTTCTAACAATACTTTCATGCAATTTCACCACTCCCAACAATATGAGCGAGCAGCAAATACTGCAAGCTCCAATCCAATCTTTTCCCGCCAAAATGTTATATCACCAATTTACTCAAAAACATCAATTCAGGTGCGATTCCCTCTCAACTATAGAATCGCGTAAAACCCCTAATCAATTTCAAACATCAAGGAGACAAATTTCCGTACATATGACACATCAACAGGACATGTATGACAAACGTTAAACAGACTAGAAAGACCCAGCTGGACACAGATATCTCTGCCTTCTAATCAATACCCCGACATGGAGTTTAAACAAACTCCTTTTACAATGTCTTTAATCGTCATAGTAGCCTCATTTTTTCCCCATTATGTGGGACTATGAGGTCACGTTTCTTCTGACCGCTATATTAAAGCTAAGGAACAAGGCGTATCCTCTCTCTTCTCGGATGTCCGCTCCGGTATCCTCTCTCTTTTCTCTTCGGTGTCTACCCCGGTATCCTCTCCCTTTATCTCAGGTGTTTACCCCGGTATACTCTGTTTATATTCAGTTATTCTAGAGTCATTACCCCTTATATATATACAGTCTTCTCTACTTCTGACTATTTTGTTTTTCTCCACCTCCCTCTGTTACCTTTCCCTTACTTGTTCTAATGCCTAAGGACATTTGCCAAAGCATCAATTTTTTGTTTCACTCACCGCTCGCATCGTTCCTCTCTGAATCTTCGGGATCACCGCCTCCTTTAACGCCTCCTTCGGTCTTTTCGTCCGATCGGCTGCCCGTAGGAATGAGAAGGGTTATGCTTTGTAAGGCAGGTTCCTTCAGACCCACTGCAGTTTTTGATGGACTTACACTATCACTGTCCATGGGAAGCATCTCAGTATACTCAGCCGAATGGCGAAGGTCTCGTGATATTGCCGAAGACCTAGAGTTACTTCGTGTCGAAGGTCAATAGGTGTCTTATCAAGAATCAAAATTGACTAATTGATGGTCAAAACCATCCTCACCACTACCAAGTGTACAAGAGGGCGGAGCGACCTCTGACGGGCCGATGGGATCAGAGCTCACCCTCAAGTACTTTTAAGATGCGATAACAGCGCCTTGAGGAGGATGGGGTGCAGGATTCTCTCACTCCAACACCAATCAATAAGGACAATCAATGGTTTGGAAAAGGGAAGTCCATTTAATGACAAGTACAAAAAAAGGGGGGAAAAAAATGGAAATCAACAGTGATGCGATCGCCTGTCTCGCTTCAACTTCCAAATTCTTCATTTAGACAGCAATTCTTATAGGCAAAACTCGTCATCATTGACGTGTAACACTCAAAGTTTGTCATGCAATTCTATTGGTCAGGAAAATTAACTTAAGTATACGTGCTATATCTGTATATGGTAACAGAGTGTGAGGATTGGATAACTCTTATCGGGTGGGCGTCTACGCCCATCCCTCCACATCACTCGTGATAGACGTCACTACAAGTACGACGTTTTATTTGTTCTACTAGCTTAAGTCCCTAGATTATTTGGTCCATTGTGATTGGTTGGTTACACCCGAGGCATAAATCTCCACTTTAATTAGCAGCATGCAGAATGGACACCCAGATGCGGTGTGCCCCAAGATTCACCCAGCCTCCCTTCCATCAATCAGTTCTTTAGGGCTATGTGTCAATTAGTTGGCTCAGGATGGCCTCGAAACTGCAGCTTCTTATCAGGAAAAGTTATGGCATCCTCGGGTTCTGGGTGACATCAGACGTTGGTACATCTTCACGCTTGGCTGGTCACGTGTCTGTTCATCATGAATCTGCTTCATTTTCCTTCTTTTCGTGTATTTGATTCTTCCTTAGCCTTGCCACCTGCCTGGGGCCTCCTTATCTCGACCATCACTGGCTGGCTGCTATGCTCTTAAGTTTCGTTTCTTCGAAGTTGCTGCTCTCCTCCCTTCTTGGAGTTGACCTCGAATTCCCAGGCATGAGCTGCTTTGTGCTCAGTTTCGATTCCGCTCCTTCCTTCTGGCTTTAGCTGGAATATGAATCTTGGCCTGGTTGTCCCTATGCAGCCTGGGCTTAATTCTGCTTTTGTAAATGCAGTCGCACTTGTATAATGTGCTTTTGAGGTAGATCTATAGTTGGCGCTTGCCGCTCTGTCCTTCTACTAAGCATTGCAAGCAGTATCGTTTCCTTAGCTTCTTGCGTTCCAAGCCTATTTACAGGCATTTGGCCAGTTGCATAATTCAATCCTGGTTACGTCTCCTTTTGATTTCAATGTTGTCTCTTCTTCAATGTTCACTAGGTCATTATTCGTGACATTTTATCTTCGTGTGACTTCTTTTGATCCGCGTTTTGTTCGTCTGTGCGTCCGTCCGGGCCCTTGTGTTGTTCACCATTTGCCTTCGATTAAGGCCCTTTGGGTCTCTTCGGTGACAGTTTGTAAGTAGTCTTCATTTCGTATCAACTGCTGGTATGGTTGTTTCAATGGGTACCGTGCAGCCCATAGTTGTCTGGTTATTGGCGCTTCAATAGGTATACAAGTCCTTCTGATTGGTACTGGACAGAGCCCCACAGTGGCTCTCTGCTGGTTTATTTGCTCCTTATACGTCACATATCTTGGCGAGTATGCTTCTGGTATCTCAGAGTGGGTGGCTGGAGTGCCGGCCATATTTGGGACCTCCGCTACACTTGTATTATACTATACATTTCCCAGTTAATACCTACCCACATAGGATATATGTTATAAGCACCAATTCCAGTTTATAGTCTCTGAACCCGTGTCCATGTTGTATCCATGCAACATCCCCTGCAAAGCCTCAAAAGGTAACATCTACATATATAAACTACACTGCCTAATATACCCACTTTCCACCATACCAAACATATGTATGTAACCACTTTGCACCATATCAGACATTACTTTACTGCTAAAAGTCCTTGTCACCTCCTGTGACTCTAAGCTGCAAATCCTCAAAACGGTTAAACCTAGATACTTCACAGCACTGTGATATTCCAAACCCACCCATCCAAGCCGTACATATAACCATCCACTCTTAAAACACCAGATACCAGACTGAATGCTATCCAGCATATCAGAGGAAAGAAAACACACATGGATCACCATCTTGCCCAGTTCCAGACTATACGGATCTGTACCATGCCGTACCATGGTCATCTCATTACCTCAAAGAAACGCTGGTCCGCCTCACAGCATAATATATCCTGACAATGCTCCAATCCTTCCAACGCTGCAGTTCAACCCTTCAATGCGAGAAACCACGCTGCCTCACTTCGTACCATTTACTGCCCATACTCCGATGCAGCTCGGTAGACCCCTAAAACGACGTTTTCTAATATGTCCCACTCCTCCTTCCTCAAATGCCTACAAAGTAACTCAACCCAGTATTGGCTGCCGTGTACCTCTAACGCAGCCCGGGCTTGGCTGCCATACACTTCCTGGTTACATTGTGGATGTTGTAAGGTCCCTTATTCACATAACCCAGCCGCTCCTTCCTTTAAAGCCAATACAGGCTGCATCTGCATTAACAGATCACCGGGTGACGAACAGTTCTTTTGTTTTGAATCACAGCAGACGTTCCACCGAACCGCCAACTCCCCACAGCAGCATAGTGACGTCATCATTTCATCCACAGCATACCGCTGTGAAGAACTCTGCCTCAACCGTCGATTCATACCAAACTGGTACTTTTACATGCTTAGCAACTATTTGTGCTGTAATATTTCTCTGACAAAGTCCAGCTTATATGCCCCTACTACATGCGGGCTTCCGATGCTCCTGATCCACTTTTCCTAAGCCTGCAAGGCACAGGATACTAAAACGCGCCTTTAGCTCAGGAAGATTTCCATCACGCCAACCTCCTTTCTTCTGCCCCTACAATGCCCTTGTTTACAGGTGCAGCACTTAACTCCTGCATATGGACAGTGCTCCCTTTTGGGAACTGTACCCTTCTCAACCTTACGGGAACATTTCCCTTTCCTTTTCCTTCTTGGGGGCACATTAGCTTTCTCCAATTTATGAGCACAACAACCTCTATGATTACTGGGGCTCACCTTTTCCTTTCATCTTCTGGCCAATCACCCTCTCCAGCCCCCCGGGAATCAGCTCTACTTTCGGCTTATTAACAGCTGATCCCTCCTGTTGTGGGCTATCTTCCTCCCTCTTTGCCACCCTGGGTGATGGGTCTTACTTGTTATGGGGGCAGTCTTGTCCTTTTCCTTCTTCCTGCGCCCCACGCAGCAGGTTCACCAGTTTTCCTTCAGTTTCATGCGTAGATCCTTCTTTAAAAGACCATCCTCGTTGCCAATGAAATGATGCAACCTCCATCCTTCTTAGGTACACTTGTAGGTTTATTACATACTTCTTAGGTACCTTTACAAGTGGTTACTTAGGTTACATATAAGATAAATATAGGACAATAACACTGGCAGCCCATCACCCAAGCAGAGGGCTAACCAACTGCCCAAGCTAGAACCTTCACCCATACATTCCAACATTCAGACATCAACACTCTACATCACATCACACCATTCCTTCTGGCCCAGGCAAGCCATACACAACAGCATACTAAGAATAGATCTGAAACAGTTCCATCTGTCCATACCCATAGTCGTCGCTGGCTGCTAAAGTAATTTACACATTTCCACTCAGTAGCCTCATTCAGGCCCCTCTCAACGAACTTAGACAAGATAATTAATTGTTCATCGAATTTAGATAAGATGGTCTCAGCAGTTGTAGTTTCCTAGTGCACAATTACTCTCAGCACAGTCCATTTCACATAATTCTCTGTATTTTTTGTAAAAACAGTGCTTTGCTACCAGTGCTGAAAATATACCACAGTTAACAAAAAGTAGTCAACCAAATTTCAAATGGCCAGACTCTGGAGAAAAACAATGAGCGGGTGAATACGGTTGTCTCAGTGGTTGGATGAATATATAAATATGGTTGTTTGGGTGGATGAATGGATACAATGGTTGGATGAATGTATTATTATTATTGTATTTATTGAGTGCGGACCTAGCTTTGAGAAGCAAGGGAGCACTTTATATAGGTATACAAGAATACAGATGCACAACAGAGCGCTTTACAGAGGTATACAACAGAACTGATGCATAACAAAGTTTTTTTTTAGAGTTAACAACAGAACAGATATACAATGGGGGCAGGATACAAAGGGGCACAGAGGAGGGGTACAGCTGTAGCAGGCCGTGGGGAGAAGATGGGCGGGCGGCAACTAGCGAGTCAGGTGGCACGAGGGGCGATGTGATGGCCTAGGTGTTGAGGCAGAGAGACTCCTTGAAGGGATGGGTCTAGAGTTCTTTTCTGAATTGTAGGAGCGTGGGGGCTTATACATACGGTTGTATGGGTGGATAATAAGGAACTGTGTTGGGAGTTAGTAGCAGATGTTCCCAAGTTATATGGGAGAGTATCAACATTTGGACATTGGTAAAACAGACTTCCAGAGTCCGAACCTCTGCCTTTTCTCTTTGGCCCCAAAAAATATATTTTAATTTCAATGAGAGTGGGAATTTCCCGTATTTACACATGTGCCTACGTTTTGTGGAGGGCGAAAAATAGTTTACTGGGGTGGGGGTGCAATAAGGAGTACGTGTGCTCCAGTTATATAGGGAAACCTGAAGCACACAGGAAATTATACTGATTGATATTTCTTGAGACAAACAAAATAAATGTAATATATATATATATATATTCAGTGAAAAAACTTTGTTAAAGGGACGTTATGGTTAAGTTGCGCTACTAAAAACCTATGAAATTCAGTGAAAAAACTTTGTCAAAGGGACGTTATGGTAAAACCGAAACCTGCGGCGTCCCGGTGTAGGAAGGAAAATCTTTTACCAAGATGGCCACCATGGAAAGGGAAGGCGGGGTGTATAAAGAGAACACAACAGGGCATGAGCGGGGGGTGGAGGGGGAACAGGGGAGACACATGGGCATGAGCGGGGGTGAGAGGGAACAGGGCACAAATGGGGCATGAGCAGGGGGTGGGGGAAAGGAAGGAAACACGGGGCATTAGCGGGGGTGGAGGGGAAAGGAGAGAGACAAGGGGCATGAGCGGGGGGTGGGGGGACACGAGAGAGACACAGGACATGAGTGGGGGGTGGGGGGAACACGAGGGAGACACGGGGCATGAGCAGGGGGTTGGGGGCAACAGGAGACACATGGGGCATGAGCGGGAGGTGAGGGGGTACATGATGGAGACACGGGGCATGAGCGGGGGTGGGGGCAACAGGAGACACACGGGGCATGAGCGGGGGGGTGAGGGGGTACATGAGGGAGACATGGGGCATGAGCGGGGGATGGGGGGAACACGAGGGAGACACGGGGCATGAGCGGGGGTGGAGGGAACAGTGCACATGGGGCATGAGCGGGAGTGGGGGGAACAGGGCGCACACAGGGCATGAGCGGGGGTGGGGGGAACAGGGTGCACACACGGGGCATGAGCGGGGGGTGGGGGAACAGGGCGCACACACGGGGCATGAGCAGGGGTGGGGGGAAAGGAGAGAGACACGGGGCATGAGCGGGTGGGGGGAACACGAGGGCAACACGGGGCATGAGCGGGAGGGGGTGGGGGATAACACGAGGGAAACACGAGGCATGAGCGGGGCTGGGGGGAACACGAGGGAGACACGGGGCATGAGTGGGGTGTGGGGGCAACAGGAAGCACGGGGCATGAGCGGGGTGTGGGGGGAACACGAGGGAGACACGGGGCATGAGCGGGGGTGGGGGTAACACGAGGGAGACACGGGGCATGAGCAGGGGGTGGGGGAGTAACACGGGGCATGAGCGAGGGGGTGCGGGGAACACGAGGGAAACACGGGGCATGAGCGGGGGGATTGGAGTACAGGAGGGACACACGAGGCATGAGTGGGGGTGGCGGGTGGGGGTACAGGAGGGAGACACGGGACATGACCGGAGGGTGGGGGGGCAACAGGAGACACGGGGCATGAGCAAGGGGTGGGGGGTACACGAGGGAAACACGGGGCATGAGCGGGGGTGGGGGGGAACAGGGGAGACACGGGGCATGAGCGGGGGTGGGGGGAAAAGGAGAGAGACACGGGGCATGAGCAGGGGTGGGGGGAACAGGGGAGACACGGGGCATGAGCGGGGGTAAAACAAGGGAGTCACGGGGCATGAGCGGGGGGTGGGGGAAAGGAGGGAGACATGGGGCATGAGCGGGGGTTGGGAGAACAGGGGAGGCACGAGGCATGAGCGGGGGGTGGGGGGTAACACAAGGGAGACACGGGGCATGAGCGGGGGGTGGGGGGTAACACAAGGGAGACACGGGGCATGAGCGGGGGGTGGGGGGAAGGGGAGAGAGAGAGACACAGGGCATGAGCGGTGGGTGGGGGGAAGGGGAGAGACACACAGGGCATGAGTGGGGGTGGGGGGAACAGTAGGGAGACACGTGGCATGAGCGGGGGGTGGAGGGGAAGGGGAAAGAGACACGGGGCATGAGCGGGGGGTGGGGGGAAGGGGAGAGACACACGGGGCATGAGCGGGGGGTGGGAGGGGAGGGGAGAGACACACAAGGCATGAGCAGGGGGTGGGGGGAAGGGGAGAGACACACGGGGCATGAACAGGGAAGGGGGGAACAGTAGGGAGACATGGGGCATGAGCGGGGGGTGGGGGGAAGGGGAGAGACACATGAGGCATGAGCGGGGGGTGGGGGGAAAGGGGTGAGACACACGGGGCATGAGCAGGGGGTGGGGGGAAGGGGAGAGAGGCAAGGGGCATGAGCAGGGGGTGGGGGGGAAGGGGAGAGGGGCATGAGCGGGTGGTGGGGGGAAGGGGAGAGAGACACGGGGCATGAGCGGGTGGTGGGGGGGAAGGGGAGAGAGACACGGGGCATGAGCGGGGGGTGGGGGAGAAGGGGAGAGACACAGGGCATTAGTGGGGGGGAGGGGAGAGACAGGGGCATGAGCAGGGGGTGGGGGGAAAGGAGGGAGACACAGGGCATGAGCGGGGGGTGGGGGGAAGGGGAGAGACACACGGGGCATGAGTGGGGGTGGGGTAAAGGGGAGAGAGACACGGGGCATGAGCGGGGGGTGGGGGGAAAGGGGAGAGACACACGGGGCATGAGTGGGGGATGGGGGAAGGGGAGAGAGACACGGGGCATGAGCGGGGAGGTGGGAGGAACAGTAGGGAGACACGGGCATGAGCGGGGGTGAGGGGGAAGGGGAGAGACAAACTGGGCATGAGTGGGGGGTGGGGGGGAGGTGAGAGACACACGGGGCATGGGCGGGGGTGGGTGGGAAGGGGAGAGAGACACGGGGCATGAGAGGGGGTGGGGGGGAAGGGGAGAGAGACACGGGGCATGAGCAGGGGTAGGGGGGAAGGGGAGAGAGACACGGGGCATGAGCAGAGGGTAGGGGGGAAGGGGAGAGAGACACGGGGCATGAGCGGGGGGTGGGGGGAAAGGAGGGAGACACGGGGCATGAACGGGGGGTGGGGGGGAGGGGAGAGAGACACGGGGCATGAATGGGGGGTGGGGGAAGGGGAGAGAGACACGGGGCATGAGCGGGGGGTGGGGGGAGGGGAGAGAGACACGGGGCATGAGTGGGGGGTGGGGGAAGGGGAGAGAGACACGGGGCATGAGCGGGGGGTGGGGGGAGGGGAGAGAGACACGGGGCATGAGCGGGGGGTGAGGGGGAGGGGAGAGAGACACGGGGCATGAGCGCGGGGTGGGGGGAAGGGGAGAGAGACACGGGGCATGAGCAGGGGGTGGGGGAAGGGGAGAGAGACACGGGGCATGAGCGGGGGTGGGGGAAGGGGAGAGAGACACGGGGCATGAGCGGGGGGTGGGAGGGGAGGGGAGAGACACACAAGGCATGAGCAGGGGGTGGGGGGAAGGGGAGAGACACACGGGGCATGAACAGGGAAGGGGGGAACAGTAGGGAGACATGGGGCATGAGCGGGGGGTGGGGGGAAGGGGAGAGACACATGAGGCATGAGCGGGGGGTGGGGGGAAAGGGGTGAGACACACGGGGCATGAGCAGGGGGTGGGGGGAAGGGGAGAGAGGCAAGGGGCATGAGCAGGGGGTGGGGGGGAAGGGGAGAGGGGCATGAGCGGGTGGTGGGGGGAAGGGGAGAGAGACACGGGGCATGAGCGGGTGGTGGGGGGGAAGGGGAGAGAGACACGGGGCATGAGCGGGGGTTGGGGGAGAAGGGGAGAGACACAGGGCATTAGTGGGGGGGAGGGGAGAGACACGGGCATGAGCAGGGGGTGGGGGGAAAGGAGGGAGACACAGGGCATGAGCGGGGGGTGGGGGGAAGGGGAGAGACACACGGGGCATGAGTGGGGGTGGGGTAAAGGGGAGAGAGACACGGGGCATGAGCGGGGGTGGGGGGAAAGGGGAGAGACACACGGGGCATGAGTGGGGGATTGGGGAAGGGGAGAGAGACACGGGGCATGAGCGGGGAGGTGGGAGGAACAGTAGGGAGACACGGGCATGAGCGGGGGTGAGGGGGAAGGGGAGAGACAAACTGGGCATGAGTGGGGGGTGGGGGGGAGGTGAGAGACACACGGGGCATGGGCGGGGGTGGGTGGGAAGGGGAGAGAGACACGGGGCATGAGAGGGGGTGGGGGGGAAGGGGAGAGAGACACGGGGCATGAGCAGGGGTAGGGGGGAAGGGGAGAGAGACACGGTGCATGAGCGGGGGGTGGGGGGAGGGGAGAGAGACACGGGGCATGAGCGGGGGGTGAGGGGGAGGGGAGAGAGACACGGGGCATGAGCGCGGGGTGGGGGGAAGGGGAGAGAGACACGGGGCATGAGCAGGGGGTGGGGGAAGGGGAGAGAGACACGGGGCATGAGCGGGGGTGGGGAAGGGGAGAGAGACACGGGGCATGAGCGGGGGGTGGGAGGGGAGGGGAAAGACACACAAGGCATGAGCAGGGGGTGGGGGGAAGGGGAGAGACACACAGGGCATGAACAGGGAAGGGGGGAACAGTAGGGAGACATGGGGCATGAGCGGGGGGTGGGGGGAAGGGGAGAGACACATGAGGCATGAGCGGGGGGTGGGGGGAAAGGGGTGAGACACACGGGGCATGAGCAGGGGGTGGGGGAAGGGGAGAGAGGCAAGGGGCATGAGCAGGGGGTGGGGGGGAAGGGGAGAGGGGCATGAGCGGGTGGTGGGGGGAAGGGGAGAGAGACACGGGGCATGAGCGGGTGGTGGGGGGGAAGGGGAGAGAGACACGGGGCATGAGCGGGGGGTGGGGGAGAAGGGGAGAGACACAGGGCATTAGTGGGGGGGAGGGGAGAGACACGGGCATGAGCAGGGGGTGGGGGGAAAGGAGGGAGACACAGGGCATGAGCGGGGGGTGGGGTAAAGGGGAGAGAGACACGGGGCATGAGCGGGGGGTGGGGGGAAAGGGGAGAGACACACGGGGCATGAGTGGGGGGTGGGGGGAAAGGGGAGAGACACACGGGGCATGAGTGGGGGATGGGGGAAGGGGAGAGAGACACGGGGCATGAGCGGGGAGGTGGGAGGAACAGTAGGGAGACACGGGCATGAGCGGGGGTGAGGGGGAAGGGGAGAGACAAACTGGGCATGAGTGGGGGGTGGGGGGGAGGTGAGAGACACACGGGGCATGGGCGGGGGTGGGTGGGAAGGGGAGAGAGACACGGGGCATGAGAGGGGGTGTGGGGGAAGGGGAGAGAGACACGGGGCATGAGCAGGGGTAGGGGGGAAGGGGAGAGAGACACGGGGCATGAGCAGAGGGTAGGGGGGAAGGGGAGAGAGACACGGGGCATGAGCGGTGGGTGGGGGGAAAGGAGGGAGACACGGGGCATGAACGGGGGGTGGGGGGGAGGGGAGAGAGACACGGGGCATGAATGGGGGGTGGGGGAAGGGGAGAGAGACACGGGGCATGAGCGGGGGGTGGGGGGAGGGGAGAGAGACACGGGGCATGAGTGGGGGGTGGGGGAAGGGGAGAGAGACACGGGGCATGAGCGGGGGGTGGGGGGAGGGGAGAGAGACACGGGGCATGAGCGGGGGTGAGGGGGAGGGGAGAGAGACACGGGGCATGAGCGCGGGGTGGGGGGAAGGGGAGAGAGACACGGGGCATGAGCAGGGGGTGGGGGAAGGGGAGAGAGACACGGGGCATGAGAAGGGGTGGGGGAAGGGGAGAGAGACACGGGGCATGAGCGAGGGGTGGGGGGAAGGGGAGAGAGAGACAAGGGGCATGAGCGGGGGTGGGGGGCAAGGGGAGAGAGACATGGGCATGAGCGGGGGGTGGGGGGAAGGGGAGAGAGACACAGGCATGAGCGGCAGGTGGGGGGTAACAGGAGAGACAGGGCATGGGTGGGGGGTAACACAAGGGAGACACGAGGCATGAGCGGAGGATGGGGGGTAACACGAGGGAGACACGGGGCATGAGCGGGGGTAGGGGTTAACAGGGGAGACAGGGCATGGGTGGGGGGTACCACAAGGGAGACACGGGGCATGAGCGGGGGGTGGGGGGTTAACATGAGGGAGACACGGCGGGGCATGAGCGGGGGGTGGGGGTAACACAAGGGAGACGCGGGGGGTGGGGTAACACAAGGGAGACACGGGGCATGAGCAGGGGGTGGGGGGTAACAGGGGAGCCAGGTCATGAGCGGGGGGTGGGGGAACAGGGGAGACACAGGGCATGAACGGGGGGTGGGGGGGAAGTGGAGAGAGACACGGGGCATGAGCGGGGGGTGGGGGGAAGGGGAGAGAGACACGGGGCATGAGCGGGGGGTGGGGGAAGGGGAGAGAGACACGGGGCATGAGCGGGGGTGGGGGAAATGGGAGAGAGACACGAGACATGAGCGAGGGGTGGGGGAAGGGGAGAGAGACACGGGGCATGAGCGGGGGGTGGGGGGGAAGGGGAGAGAGACGTGGGCATGAGCGGCAGGTGGGGGGTAACAGGAGAGACAGGGCATGAGTGGGGGGTAACACCAGGGAGACACGGGGCATGAGCAGAGGATGGGGGGTAACACGGGGCATGAGCGGGGGGTGGGGGGGTAACACAGGGAGACACGGGGCATGAGCGGGGGGTGGGTAACACAAAGGGAGACACGGGGCATGAGCTGGGGGTGGGGGGTAACACAAGGGTGACACGGGGCATGAGCGGGGGTGGGGGGTAACAGGGGAGACAGGTCATGAGCGGGGGGTGGGGGGAACAGGGGAGACATGGGGCATGAGCGGGGAGTGGGGGCGAAGTGGAGAGAGACACGGGGCATGAGCGGGGGGTGGGGGGAAGGGGAGAGAGACACGGGGCATGAGCGGGGGTGGGGGGAAGGGGAGAGAGACACGGGGCATGAGCGGGGGTGGGGGAAGGGGAGAGAGATACGGGGCATGAGTGGGGGGTTGGGGGAAGGGGAGAGAGACACAGGGCATGAGCGGGGGGTGGGGGGCAGGGGAGAGAGACACGGGCATGTGCGGGGGTTGGGGGTGGGGGGAAGGGGAGAGAGACACAGGCATGAGCAGCGGGTGGGGGGTAACAGGGGAGACAGGGCATGGATGGGGGTAACACAAGGGAGACACGGGGCATGAGCGGGGGATGGGGGTGTAACACGAGGGAGACACGGGGCATGAGCGGGGGGTGGGGGGTAACACAAGGGAGACAAGGGGCATGAGCGGGGGGTAGGGTTGTAACACAAAGGGAGACACGGGGAATGAGCTGGGGGTGGGGGGTAACACAAGGGAGACACAGGGCATGAGCGGGGGGTGGGGGGTAACAGGGGAGACAGGCCATGAGCAGGGGGTGGGGGGAAGTGGAGAGACACACGGGGCATGAGCGGGGGGTGGGGGGAAGGGGAGAGACACACGGGGCATGAGCGGGGGGTAGGGGGGAAAGGGAGAGAGACACGGGGCATGAGCAGGGGGTGGGGGGAAGGGGAGAGAGACACGGGGTATGAGCGCGGGGTGGGGGAAGGGGAGAGATACACGGGACATGAGCGGGGGGTGGGGGGAAGGGGAGAGACACACGGGGCATGAGTGGGGGGGGGAAGGAGAGAGAGACACGGGCATGAGCGGGGGTGGGGGGAATGGGAGAGAGACACGGGGCATGAGCGGGGGGTAGGGGGGAAGGGGAGAGAGACACGGGGCATGAGCAGGGGGTGGGGGGGAAGAGGAGAGAGACACAGGCATGAGCAGTGGGTGGGGGTTAACAGGGGAGACAGGGCATGGGTGGGGGGTAGCACAAGGGAGACACAGGGCATGAGCGGGGGTGGGGGGGTAACACAAGGGAGACACGGGGCATGAGCGGGGGGTGGGGTGGGGCAACACAAGGGAGACAGGGGCATGAGCTGGGGGTGGGGGGTAACACAAGGGAGACACAGGGCATGAGCGGGGGATGGGGGTGTAACACGAGGGAGACACGGGGCATGAGCGGGGGTGGGGGTAATACAAGGGAGAAAAGGGGCATGAGCGGGGGGTAGGGGTGTAACTCAAAGGGAGGCACAGGGAATGAGCTGGGGGTGGGGGGTAACACAAGGGAGACACGGGGCATGAGCAGGGGGTGGAGGGGGCAGGGGAGAGACACACGGGGCATGAGCGGGGAGTGGGGGGAAGGGGAGAGAGACACGGGGCATGAGCAGGGAGTAGGGGGGAAGGGGAGAGAGACACCGGGCATGAGCGCGGGGTGGGGGGAAGGGGAGAGATACACGGGCATGAGCGGGGGTGGGGGGGCAGGGGAGAGAGACACAGGCATGAGCGGCAGGTGGGGGTTAACAGGGGAGACAGGGCATGGGTGGGGGGTAGCACAAGGGAGACACGGGGCATGAGCGGGGGGTGGGGGGGTAACACTAGGGAGACAAGGGGCATGAGCGGGGGGTGGGGTGGGGCAACTCAAGGGAGACACGGGGCATAAGCTGGGGGTGGGGGGTAACACAAGGGAGACATGGGGCATGAGCAGGGGGTCGGGGGCAACAGGGGTGACAGGTCATGAGCGGGGGTGGGGGGAACAGGGGAGACACGGGGCATGAGCGGGGGGTGGGGGAAGTGGAGAGAGACACGTGGCATGAGCGGGGGGTGGGGGGTAACAGGGGAGACAGGTCATGAGCGGGGGGTGGGGGGAACAGGGGAGACACAGGGCATGAGCAGGGGGTGTGGGGGAAGGGGAGAGAGACACGGGGCATGAGCGGGGGTGGGGGAAGGGGAGAGAGACACAGGGCATGAGCGGGGGGTGGGGAGGAGGGGAGAGAGACATGGGGCATGAGTGGGGGGTGGGGGAAGGGGAGAGAGAGACGGGGCATGAGCGGGGGGTGGGGGGGAGAGAGACACGGGGCATGAGCGGGGGGTGAGGGGGAGGGGAGAGAGACACGGGGCATGAGCGCGGGGTGGGGGGAAGGGGAGAGAGACACGGGGCATGAGCAGGGGGTGGGGGAAGGGGAGAGAGACACGGGGCATGAGCGGGGGTGGGGGAAGGGGAGAGAGACACGGGGCATGAGCGAGGGGTGGGGGGAAGGGGAGAGAGAGACAAGGGGCATGAGCGGGGGGTGGGGGGCAAGGGGAGAGAGACATGGGGATGAGCGGGGGGTGGGGGGAAGGGGAGAGAGACACAGGCATGAGCGGCAGGTGGGGGGTAACAGGAGAGACAGGGCATGGGTGGGGGGTAACACAAGGGAGACACGGGGCATGAGCGGAGGATGGGGGGGTAACACAAGGGAGACACGGGGCATGAGCGGGAGTAGGAGTTAACAGGGGAGACAGGGCATGGGTGGGGGGTAGCACAAGGGAGACACGGGGCATGAGCGGGGGGTGGGGGGTAACACGAGGGAGACACGGCGGGGCATGAGCGGGGGGTGGGGGTAACACAAGGGAGACACGGGGCATGAGCGGGGGTGGGGTAACACAAGGGAGACACGGGGCATGAGCAGGGGGTGGGGGGTAACAGGGGAGCCAGGTCATGAGCGGGGGGTGGGGGAACAGGGGAGACACAGGGCATGAACGGGGGGTGGGGGGGAAGTGGAGAGAGACACGGGGCATGAGCGGGGGGTGGGGGGAAGGGGAGAGAGACACGGGGCATGAGCGGGGCGTGGGGGAAGGGGAGAGAGACATGGGGCATGAGCGGGGGTGGGGGGAATTGGAGAGAGACACGGGACATGAGCGAGGGGTGGGGGAAGGGGATAGAGACACGGGGCATGAGCGGGGGGTGGGGGGGGAGGGGAGAGAGACGTGGGCATGAGCGGCAGGTGGGGGGGTAACAGGAGAGACAGGGCATGAGTGGGGGGTAACACAAGGGAGACACGAGGCATGAGCGGAGGATGGGGGGGTAACACGAGGGAGACACGGGGCATGAGTGGGGGGTGGGGGGGTAACACAGGGAGACACGGGGCATGAGCGGGGGTGGGTAACACAAAGGGAGACACGGGGCATGAGCTGGGGGTGGGGGTAACACAAGGGTGACACGGGGCATGAGCGGGGGTGGGGGGTAACAGGGGAGACAGGTCATGAGCGGGGGGTGGGGGAACAGGGGAGACATGGGGCATGAGCGGGGAGTGGTGGCGAAGTGGAGAGAGACACGGGGCATGAGCGGGGGTGGGGGGTAGGGGAGAGAAACACGGGGCATGAGCGGGGGTGGGGGGAAGGGGAGAGAGACACGGGCATGAGCGGGGGTGGGGGAAGGGGAGAGAGATACGGGGCATGAGCGGGGGTTGGGGGAAGGGGAGAGAGACACAGGGCATGAGCGGGGGGTGGGGGGAAGGGGAGAGAGACACGGGCATGTGCGGGGGTTGGGGGTGGGGGGAAGGGGAGAGAGACACAGGCATGAGCGGCGGGTTGGGGGTAACAGGGGAGACAGGGCATGGGTGGGGGTAACACAAGGGAGACACAGGGCATGAGCGGGGGATGGGGGTGTAACACGAGGGAGACACGGGGCATGAGCGGGGGGTGGGGGGGTAACACAAGGGAGACAAGGGGCATGAGCGGGGGGTAGGGGTGTAACACAAAGGGAGACACGGGGAATGAGCTGGGGGTGGGGGGTAACACCAGGGAGACATAGGGCATGAGCGGGGGTGGGGGGTAACAGGGGAGACAGGCCATGAGCAGGGGGTGGGGGGAAGTGGAGAGACACACGGGGCATGAGCGGGGGGTGGGGGGAAGGGGAGAGACACACGGGGCATGAGTGGGGGGTGGGGGGAAGGAGAGAGAGACATGGGCATGAGCGGGGGGTGGGGGGAATGGGAGAGAGACACGGGGCACGAGCGGGGGGTAGGGGGGAAGGGGAGAGAGACACGGGGCATGAGCAGTGGGTGGGGGAAGGGGAGAGAGACACGGGGCATGAGCGCGGGGTGGGGGAAGGGGAGAGATACACGGGGCATGAGCGGGGGGTGGGGGGAAGGGGAGAGACACACGGGGCATGAGTGGGGGGTGGGGGGAAGGAGAGAGATACACCGGCATGAGCGGGGGGTGGGGGGAATGGGAGAGAGACACGGGGCATGAGCGGGGGGTAGGGGGGAAGGGGAGAGAGACACGGGGCATGAGCAGGGGGTGGGGGGAAGAGGAGAGAGACACAGGCATGAGCGGCGGGTGGGGGTTAACAGGGGAGACAGGGCATGGGTGGGGGGTAGCACAAGGGGGACACAGGGCATGAGCGGGGGTGGGGGGTAACACAAGGGAGACACGGGTCATGAGCGGGGGGTGGGGTGGGGCAACACAAGGGAGACAGGGGCATGAGCTGGGGGTGGGGGGTAACACAAGGGAGACACAGGGCATGAGCGGGGGATGGGGGTGTAACACGAGGGAGACACGGGGCATGAGCGGGGGTGGGGGGTAACACAAGGGAGAAAAGGGGCATGAGCGGGGGGTAGGGGTGTAACACAAAGGGAGACACAGGGAATGAGCTGGGGGTGGGGGGTAACACAAGGGAGACACGGGGCATGAGCGGGGGGTGGAGGGGGCAGGGGAGAGACACACGGGGCATGAGCGGGGGGTGGGGGGGCAGGGGAGAGAGACACCGGGCATGAGCGGGGGGTAAGGGGGAAAGGGAGAGAGACACGGGGCATGAGCGCTTGGTGGGGGGAAGGGGAGAGATACACGGGCATGAGCGGGGGTGGGAGGGCAGGGGAGAGAGACACAGGCATGAGCGGTAGGTGTGGGTTAACAGGGGAGACAGTTCATGGGTGGGGGGTAGCACAAAGGAGACATGGGGCATGAGCGAGGGGTGGGGGGGATAACACGAGGGAGACACAGGGCATGGCGGGGGATGGGGGGGTAACACAAGGGAGACACGGGGCATGAGCGGGGGGTGGGGGGCAACAGGGGAGACAGGTCATGAGCGGGGGTGGGGGGAACAGGGGAGACACGGGGCATGAGCGGGGGGTGGGGGGAAGTGGAGAGAGACACGTGGCATGAGCGGGGGGTGGGGGGTAACAGGGGAGACAGGTCATGAGCGGGGGTGGGGGGAACAGGGGAGACACGGGGCATGAGCAGGGGGTGTGGGGGAAGGGGAGAGAGACACGGGGCATGAGCGGGGGTGGGGAAGGGGAGAGAGACACAGGGCATGAGCGGGGGTGGGGGGAAGGGGAGATAGATACAGGGCATGAGCGAGGGGTGGGGGAAGGGGAGAGAGACAAGGGGCATGAGCGGGGGCTGGGGGGAAGGGGAGAGAGACACGAGCATGAGCGGGGGGTCGGGGGAATGGGAGAGAGACACGGGCATGAGCGGCAGGTGGGGGTAACAGGAGAGACAGGGCATGGGTGGGGGGTAACACAAGGGAGACACGGGGCATGAGCGGGGGTTGGGGGTAACACGAGGGAGACACAGGGCATGAGCGGGGATTGGTGGGGTAACACAAAGGGAGACACGGGGCATGAGCTGGGGGTGGGGGGTAACACAAGGGAGACACGGGGCATGAGCGGATGGTGGGGGGTAACAGGGGAGACAGGTCATGAGCGGGGGGTGGGGGGAACAGGGGAGACATGGGGCATGAGCGGGGGGTGGGGGGAAGTGGAGAGAGACACGGGGCATGAGCGGGGGGTGGGGGGAAGGGGAGAGAGACACGGGACATGAGCGGGAGTGGGGGGAAGGGGATAGAGATACGGGGCATGAGCGGGGGATGGGGAAAGGGAGAGAGACACGGGGCATGAGCGGGCGGTGGGGGGGAGGGGAGATAGACACGGGGCATGAGTGGGGGGTGGGGGAAGGGGAGAGGGGCATGAGCGGGGGGTGGGGGGGAGGGGAGAGAGACACGGGGCATGAGTGGGGGGTGGGGGAAGGGGAGAGAGACAAAGGGCATGAGCGGGGGGTGGGGGGGAGGGGAGAGAGACACGGGGCATGAGCGGGGGGTGAGGGGGAGGGGAGAGAGACACGGGGCATGAGCGCGGGGTGGGGGGAAGGGGAGAGAGACACCGGGCATGAGCAGGGGGTGGGGGAAGGGGAGAGAGACACGGGGATGAGCAGGGGAGGGGGAAGGGGAGAGAGACACGGGGCATGAGCGAGGGGTGGGGGAAGGGGAGAGAGAGACAAGGGGCATGAGCGGGGGGTGGGGGGCAAGAGGAGAGAGACATAGGCATGAGTGGGGGGTGGGGGGAAGGGGAGAGAGACACAGGCATGAGCGGCAGGTGGGGGGTAACAGGAGAGACAGGGCATGGGTGGGGGGTAACACAAGGGAGACACGGGGCATGAGCGGAGGATGGGGGGCTAACACGAGGGAGACACGGGCATGAGCGGGGGTAAGGGTTAACAGGGGAGACAGGGCATGGGTGGGGGGTAGCACAAGGGAGACACGGGGCATGAGCGGGGGGTGGGGGGATAACACGAGGGAGACACAGGGCATGAGCGGGGGGTGGGGGTAACACAAGGGACACGGGGCATGAGCGGGGAGTGGGGTAACACAAGGGAGACACGGGGCATGAGCAGGGGGTGGGGGGGTAACAGGGGAGCCAGGTCATGAGTGGGGGGTGGGGGGAACAGGGGAGACACAGGGCATGAACGGGGGGTGGGGGGGAAGTGGAGAGAGACACGGGGCATGAGCGGGGGGTGGGGGGAAGGGGAGTGAGACACGGGGCATGAGCGGGGGGTGGGGGAAGGGGAGAGAGACACGGGGCATGAGCGGGGGTGAGGGGAAGGGGAGAGAGACACGGGGCATGAGCGAGGGGTGAGGGAAGGGGAGAGAGACACAGGGCATAAGCGGGGGGTGGGGGGGAAGGGGAGAGAGACATGGGCATGAGCGGCAGGTGGGGGGTAACAGGAGAGACAGGGCATGGGTGGGGGGTAACACAAGGGAGACACGGGGCATGAGCGGAGGATGGGGGTAACACGAGGGAGACACGGGGCATGAGCGGGGGGTGGGGGGGTAACACAGGGAGACACGGGGCATGAGCGGGGGGTGGGTAACACAAAGGGAGACACGGGGCATGAGCTGGGGGTGGGGGGTAACACAAGGGTGACACGGGGCATGAGCGGGGGTGGGGGGTAACAGGGGAGACAGGTCATGAGCGGGGGGTGGGGGGAACAGGGGAGACATGGGGCATGAGCTGGGAGTGGGGGCGAAGTGGAGAGAGACACGGGGCATGAGCGGGGGGTGGGGGGAAGGGGAGAGAGACACGGGGCATGAGCGGGGGTGGGGTGAAGGGGAGAGAGACACGGGGCATGAGCGGGGGTGGGGGAAGGGGAGAGAGATACGGGGCATGAGCGGGGGTTGGGGGAAGGGGAGAGAGACACGGGGCATGAGCGGGGGGTGGGGGGAAGGGGAGAGAGACACGGGCATGTGCGGGGGTTGGGGGTGGGGGGAAGGGGAGAGAGACACAGGCATGAGCAGCGGGTGGGGGGTAACAGGGGAGACAGGGCATGGGTGGGGGTAACACAAGGGAGACACGGGGCATGAGCGGGGGATGGGGGTGTAACACGAGGGAGACACGGGGCATGAGCGGGGGGTGGGGGGTAACACAAGGGAGACAAGGGGCATGAGTGGGGGGTAGGGGTGTAACACAAAGGGAGACACAGGGAATGAGCTGGGGGTGGGGGGTAACACAAGGGAGACACAGGGCATGAGCAGGGGATGGGGGGAAGTGGAGAGACACGGGGCATGAGCGGGGGGTGGGGGGAAGGGGAGAGACACACGGGGCATGAGTGGGGGGTGGGGGGAAGGAGAGAGAGACACGGCATGAGCGGGGGGTGGGGGGAATGGGAGAGAGACACGGGGCATGAGCGGCGGGTAGGGGGGAAGGGGAGAGAGACACGGGGCATGAGCGGGGGGTGGGGGCAGGGGAGAGAGACACGGGGCATGAGCAGGGGGTGGGGGGAAGGGGAGAGAGACACAGGGCATGAGCGCGGGGTGGGGAAGGGGGGAGATACACGGGCATGAGCGGGGGGTGGGGGGGAAGAGGAGAGAGACACAGGCATGAGCGGCGGGTGGGGGTTAACAGGGGAGACAGGGCATGGGTGGGGGGTAGCACAAGGGAGACACAGGGCATGAGCGGGGGGTGGGGTGGGGCAACACAAGGGAGACAGGGGCATGAGCTGGGGGTGGGGCGTAACACAAGGGAGACACAGGGCATGAGCGGGGGATGGGGGTGTAACACGAGGGAGACACGGGGCATGAGCGGGGGGTGGGGGGTAACACAAGGGAGAAAAGGGGCATGAGCGGGGGGTAGGGGTGTAACACAAAGGGAGACACAGGGAATGAGCTGGGGGTGGGGGGTAACACAAGGGAGACACGGGGCATGAGCGGGGGGTGGAGGGGGCAGGGGAGAGTCACATGGGGCATGAGCAGGGGATGGGGGAAGGGGAGAGAGACACGGGGCATGAGCGGGGGGTAAGGGGGAAGGGGAGAAAGACACGGGGCATGAGCGCTGGGGTGGGGGGAAGGGGAGAGATACACGGGCATGAGCGGGGGTGGGGGCGCAGGGGAGAGAAACACAGGCATGAGCGGCAGGTGGGGGTTAACAGGGGAGACAGGGCATGGGTGGGGGGTAGCACAAGGGAGACACGGGGCATGAGCGGGGGGCGGGGGGGTAACAGGAGGGAGACACAGGGCATGGCGGGGGTGGGGGCGTAACACAAGGGAGACACGGGGCATGAGCGGGGGTGGGGTGGGGCAACTCAAGGGAGACACGGGGCATGAGCTGGGGGTGGGGGGTAACACAAGGGAGACACGGGGCATGAGCGGGGGGTGGGGGGCAACAGGGGAGACAGGTCATGAGCGGGGGTGGGGGGAACAGGGGAGATACGGGGCATGAGCGGGGGGTGGGGGGAAGTGGAGAGAGACACGTGGCATGAGCGGGGGGTGGGGGGAACAGGGGAGACAGGTCATGAGCGGGGGGTGGGGGGAACAGGGGAGACACGGGGCATGAGCAGGGGGTGGGGGGAAGGGGAGAGAGACACGGGGCATGAGCGGGGGTGGGGGAAGGGGAGAGAGACACGGGGCATGAGCGGGGGTGGGGGGAAGGGGAGATAGACACGGGGCATGAGCGACGGGTGGGGGAAGGGGAGAGAGACAAGGGGCATGAGCGGGGGGTGGGGGGAAGGGGAGAGAGACACGGGGCATGAGCGGGGGTGGGGGAAGGGGAGAGAGATACGGGGCATGAGCGGGGGTTGGGGGAAGGGGAGAGAGACACGGGGCATGAGCGGGGGGTGGGGGGAAGGGGAGAGAGACACGGGCATGTGCGGGGGTTGGGGGTGGGGGGAAGGGGAGAGAGACACAGGCATGAGCAGCGGGTGGGGGGTAACAGGGGAGACAGGGCATGGGTGGGGGTAACACAAGGGAGACACGGGGCATGAGCGGGGGATGGGGGTGTAACACGAGGGAGACACGGAGCATGAGCGGGGGGTGGGGGGTAACACAAGGGAGACAAGGGGCATGAGTGGGGGGTAGGGGTGTAACACAAAGGGAGACACGGGGAATGAGCTGGGGGTGGGGGGTAACACAAGGGAGACACAGGGCATGAGCAGGGGATGGGGGGAAGTGGAGAGACACGGGGCATGAGCGGGGGGTGGGGGGAAGGGGAGAGACACACGGGGCATGAGTGGGGGGTGGGGGGAAGGAGAGAGAGACACGGCATGAGCGGGGGGTGGGGGGAATGGGAGAGAGACACGGGGCATGAGCGGCGGGTAGGGGGGAAGGGGAGAGAGACACGGGGCATGAGCGGGGGGTGGGGGAAGGGGAGAGAGACACGGGGCATGAGCAGGGGGTGGGGGGAAGGGGAGAGAGACACAGGGCATGAGCGCGGGGTGGGGAAGGGGAGAGATACACGGGCATGAGCGGGGGGTGGGGGGGAAGAGGAGAGAGACACAGGCATGAGCGGCGGGTGGGGGTTAACAGGGGAGACAGGGCATGGGTGGGGGGTAGCACAAGGGAGACACAGTGCATGAGCGGGGGGTGGGGGGGTAACACAAGGGAGACACGGGGCATGAGCGGGGGGTGGGGTGGGGCAACACAAGGGAGACAGGGGCATGAGCTGGGGGTGGGGCGTAACACAAGGGAGACACAGGGCATGAGCGGGGGATGGGGGTGTAACACGAGGGAGACACGGGGCATGAGCGGGGGGTGGGGGGTAACACAAGGGAGAAAAGGGGCATGAGCGGGGGGTAGGGGTGTAACACAAAGGGAGACACAGGGAATGAGCTGGGGGTGGGGGGTAACACAAGGGAGACACGGGGCATGAGCGGGGGGTGGAGGGGGCAGGGGAGAGTCACATGGGGCATGAGCAGGGGATGGGGGAAGGGGAGAGAGACACGGGGCATGAGCGGGGGGTAAGGGGGAAGGGGAGAAAGACACGGGGCATGAGCACTGGGGTGGGGGGAAGGGGAGAGATACACGGGCATGAGCGGGGGTGGGGGCGCAGGGGAGAGAAACACAGGCATGAGCGGCAGGTGGGGGTTAACAGGGGAGACAGGGCATGGGTGGGGGGTAGCACAAGGGAGACACGGGGCATGAGCGGGGGGCGGGGGGGTAACAGGAGGGAGACACAGGGCATGGCGGGGGGTGGGGGCGTAACACAAGGGAGACACGGGGCATGAGCGGGGGTGGGGTGGGGCAACTCAAGGGAGACACGGGGCATGAGCTGGGGGTGGGGGGTAACACAAGGGAGACACGGGGCATGAGCGGGGGGTGGGGGGCAACAGGGGAGACAGGTCATGAGCGGGGGTGGAGGGAACAGGGGAGATACGGGGCATGAGCGGGGGGTGGGGGGAAGTGGAGAGAGACACGTGGCATGAGCGGGGGGTGGGGGGAACAGGGGAGACAGGTCATGAGCGGGGGGTGGGGGGAACAGGGGAGACACGGGGCATGAGCAGGGGGTGGGGGGGAAGGGGAGAGAGACACGGGGCATGAGCGGGGGTGGGGGAAGGGGAGAGAGACACGGGGCATGAGCGGGGGTGGGGGGAGGGGGAGATAGACACGGGGCATGAGCGACGGGTGGGGGAAGGGGAGAGAGACAAGGGGCATGAGCGGGGGGTGGGGGGAAGGGGAGAGAGACACGAGCATGAGCGGGGGGTCGGGGGAAGGGGAGAGAGACACGGGCATGAGTGGCAGGTGGGCGGTAACAGGAGAGACAGGGCATGGGTGGGGGGTAACACAAGGGAGACACGGGGCATGAGCGGGGGATGGGGGTAACACGAAGGAGACACAGGGCATGAGCGGGGGTTGGTGGGGTAACACAAAGGGAGACACGGGGCATGAGCTGGGGGTGGGGGATAACACAAGGGAGACACGGGGCATGAGCGGATGGTGGGGGGTAAGAGGTGAGACAGGTCATGAGCGGGGGGTGGGGGGAACAGGGGAGACATGGGGCATGAGCGGGGGTGGGGGGAAGTGGAGAGAGACACGGGGCATGAGCGGGGGGTGGGGGGAAGGGGAGAGAGACACGGGACATGTGCGGGGGTGGGGGGAAGGGGATAGAGATACGGGGCATGAGCGGGGGATGGGGGAAAGGGAGAGAGACACGGGGCATGAGCGGGCGGTGGGGGGGAAGGGGAGAGAGACACGGGCATGTGCGGGGGCTGGGGGTGGGGGGAAGGGGAGAGAGACACAGGCATGAGCGGGTGGGTGGGGGGTAACAGGGGAGACATGGGGCATGAGCGGGGGTGGGGGGAACAGGAGAGAGACACAGGGCATGAGCAGGGGTGGGGGGAACAGGGGAGACACCGGGCATGAACGGGGGTAAAACAAGGGAGTCGCGGGGGTGGGGGGAACGGAAGGAGACACAGGGCATTAACGGGGTGTGGGAACAGGGGAGACATGGGGCATGAGCGGGGGATGGGGGGTAACACAATGGAGACACGGGGCATGAGCGGGGGGTGGGGGGTAACACAAGGGAGACACGGGGCATGAGCGGGGGGTGGGGGAAGGGGAGAGAGACACGGGGCATGAGCGGGGATTGGGAGGGAAGAGGAGAGACACACAGGGCATGAGCGGGGGTGGTGGGAAGGGAAGAGACACACGGGGCATGAGCGGGGGGTGGAGGGGAAGGGGAAAGAGACACGGGGCATGAGCGGGGGATGGGGGGAAGGGGAGAGACATGCGGGGGTTGGGGGGAAGGGGAGAGACACACGAGGCATGAGCGGGGGTGGGGGGAAGGCGAGAGACACACAGGGCATGAGCGGGGGGTGGGGGGAACAGTAGGGAGACATGGGACATGAGCGGGGGGTGGGGGGAAGGGAGAGACACATGAGGCATGAGCGGGGGGTGGGGGGAAGGGGTGAGACGCGCGTGGCATGAGCAGGGGGTGGGGGGAAGGGGAGAGAGGCACGGGGCATGAGCGGGGGGTGGGGGGGAAGGGAAGAGAGACACGGGGCATGAGCGGGGGGTGGGGGAAGGGGAGAGACACGGCGCATGAGGTGGGGGAGGGGGGTAACACAAGGGAGACACGGGGCATGAGCGCGGGGTGGGGGGTAACAGGGGAGACAGGTCATGAGCGGGGGGTGGGGGGAACAGGGGAGACACGGGGCATGAGCGGGGGGTGGGGGGGAAGTGGAGAGAGACACGGGGCATGAGCGGTGGGTGGGGGGTAGCAGGGGAGACAGGTCATGAGCGGGGTGGGGGGAACAGCAGAGACACGGGGCATGAGCAGGGGTTGGGGGGAAGGGGAGGGAGACACGGGGCATGAGCAGGGGGTGGGGGAAGGGGAGAGAGACACGGGGCATGAGCGGGGGTGGGGGAAAAGGGAGAGAGACACGGGGCATGAGCGAGGGGTGGGGAAGGGGAGAGAGACAAGGGGCATGAGCGGGGGGTGAGGGGGACGGGAAGAGAGACACGAGCATGAGCGGGGGGTCAGGGGAAGGCGAGAGAGACACGGGCATGAGCGGCAGGTGGGGGGTAACAGGAGAGACAGGGCATGGGTGGGGGTAACACAAGGGAGACACGGGGCATGAGCTGGAGATGGGGGTAACATGAGGGAGACACAGGGCATGAGCGGGGGTGGGGGGTATCACAAAGGGAGACACAGGGCATGAGCTGGGGGTGGGGGGCAACACAAGGGAGACACGGGGCAGGAGCGGGGGGTGGGGGGGTAACAGGGGAGACAGGTCATGAGCGGGGGGTGGGGGGAACAGGGGAGACACAGGGCATGAGCAGGGGGTGGGGGGAAGCGGAGAGAGACACAGGGCATGAGCGGGAGTGTGGGGGAAGGGGTGAGACACGCGGGGCATGAGCAGGGGGTGGGGGGGAGAGAGGCACGGGGCATGAGCGGGGGGTGGGGGGGAAGGGGAGAGAGACACGGGGCATGAGCGGGGGGTGGGGGAAGGGGAGAGACACGGGGCATTAGTGGGGGGGAGGGGAGAGACACGGGGCATGAGGTGGGGGAGGGGGGTAACACAAGGGAGACACGGGGCATGAGCGCGGGGTGGGGGGTAACAGGGGAGACAGGTCATGAGCGGGGGGTGGGGGGAACAGGGAGACATGGGGCATGAGCGGGGGGTGGGGGGGAAGTGGAGAGAGACACGGGCCATGAGCGGGGGGTGGGGGGTAACAGGGGAGACAGGTCATGAGCGGGGGTGGGGGGAACAGCGGAGACACGGGTCATGAGCAGGGGGTGGGGGAAGGGGAGGGAGACACGGGGCATGAGCGGGGGGTGGGGGAAGGGGAGAGAGACACGGGGCATGAGCGGGGGTAGGGGGAAGGGGAGAGAGACAGGGGGCATGAGCGAGGGGTGGGGAAGGGGAGAGAGACAAGGGGCATGAGCGGGGGGTGGAGGGGAAGAGGAGAGAGACACGAGCATGAGCGGGGGGTCGGGGGAAGGGGAGAGAGACACAGGCATGAGCGGCAGGTTGGGGGTAACAGGAGAGACAGGGCATGGGTGGGGGGTAACACAAGGGAGACACGGGGCATGAGCTGGAGATGGGGGGTGACACGAGGGAGACACGGGATGAGCGGGGGTGGGGGGGTAACACAAAGGGAGATACGGGGCATGAGCTGGGGGTGGGGGGCAACACAAGGGAGACACGTGGCATGAGCGGGGGGTGGGGGGTAACAGGGGAGACAGGGATGAGCGGGGGGTGGGGGGAACAGGGGAGACACAGGGCATGAGCAGGGGGTGGGGGGGAAGCGGAGAGAGACACGGGGCATGAGCGGGAGTGGGGGGGAAGGGGAGAGAGACACGGGGCATGAGCGGGGGGTGGGGGGAAGGGGAGAGAGACACGGGGCATAAGCGGGGGTGGGGGGAAGGGGAGAGAGACACGGGGCATGAGCGGGGGGTGGGGGGTTCAGGGGAGAGAGACACACGCATGTGCGGGGGGTGGGGGTGGGGGGAAGGGGAGAGAGATACAGGCATGAGCGGTGGATAGGGGGGTAACAGGGGAGACAGGGGGCATGAACGGGGGTGGGGGGAACAGGAGAGCGACACGGGGCATGAGCAGGGGTGAGGGGAACAGGGGAGACATGGGGCATGAGCGGGGGTAAAACAAGGGAGACACGGGGCATGAGCGGTGGGTGGGGGAAAAGAAGGAGACACAGGGCATGAGCGGGGGTGGGGGAACAGGGGAGACACAGGGCATGAGCGGGGGGTGGGGGGTAACACAAGGGAGACACGGGGCATGAGCGGGGTGTGGGGGGAAGGGGAGAGAGAAACGGGGCATGAGCGGGGGGTGGGGGGGAAGGGGAGAGACACACAGGGCATGAGTGGGGGTGGTGGGAAGGGAAGAGACACACGGGGCATGAGCGGGGGGTGGGGGGGAAGGGGAGAGACACACAAGGCATGAGCGGGGGTGGTGGGTAAGGGGAGAGACACACAGGGCATGAGCGGGGGGTGGGGGGAACAGTAGGGAGACATGGGGCATGAGCAGGGGGTGGGGGGAAGGGGAGAGACACATGAGGCATGAGCGGGGGGTGGGGGGAAGGGGTGAGACACGCGGGGCATGAGCACGGGGAGGGGGGAAGGGGAGAGAGGCACAGGGCATGAGCGGAGGGTGGGGGGAAGGGGAGAGAGACACTGGGCATGAGCGGGGGTGGGGGGAAGGGGAGAGACACGGGGCATTAGTGGGGGGAGGGGAGAGACACGGGGCATGAGCGGGGGGTGGGGGGGAAGGGGAGAGAGATGCGGGGCATGAGCGGGGGGTGGATGGAAGGGGAAAGAGACATGGGGCATGAGCGGGGAGTAGGGGGGAAGGGGAGAGAGACACGTGGCATGAGCAGGGGGTAGGGGGAAGGGGAGAGAGACACGGGGCATGAGCGGGAGGTGGGGGAAGGGGAGAGAGACACGGGGCATGAGCGGTGGGTGGGGGGAAGGGGAGAGAGACACAGGGCATGAGCGCGGGGTGGGGGGAAGGGGAGAGAGACACGGGCATGAGCGGGGGGTGGGGGAAGGGGAGAGAGGCACGGGCATGAGCGGGGGGTGGGGGTGAACAGGGGAGACAGGGCATGGGTGAGGGGTAGCACAAGGGAGACACAGGGTATGAGCGGGGGTTGGGGGTAACACAAGGGAGACAGGTCATGAGCGGGGGGTGGGGGAACAGGGGAGACACAGGGCATGAGCGGGGGGTGGGTGGGAAGTGGAGAGAGACATGGGGCATGAGCGGTGGGTGGGGGGAAGGGGAGAGAGACACACGGCATGAGCGCGGGGTGGGGGGAAGGGGAGAGACACACAAGGCATGAGCGGGGGTGGTGGGTAAGGGGAGAGACACACAGGGCATGAGCGGGGGGTGGGGGGAACAGTAGGGAGACATGGGGCATGAGCAGGGGGTGGGGGGAAGGGGAGAGACACATGAGGCATGAGCGGGGGGTGGGGGGAAGGGGTGAGACACGCGGGGCATGAGCAGGGGGAGGGGGGAAGGGGAGAGAGGCACGGGGCATGAGCGGAGGGTGGGGGGAAGGGGAGAGAGACACTGGGCATGAGCGGGGGTGGGGGGAAGGGGAGAGACACGGGGCATTAGTGGGGGGAGGGGAGAGACACGGGGCATGAGCGGGAAGGGGAGAGAGATGCGGGGCATGAGCGGGGGGTGGATGGAAGGGGAAAGAGACATGGGCATGAGCGGGGAGTAGGGGGGAAGGGGAGAGAGACACGTGGCATGAGCGGGGGGTAGGGGGGAAGGGGAGAGAGACACGGGGCATGAGCGGGAGGTGGGGGAAGGGGAGAGAGACACGGGGCATGAGCGGTGGGTGGGGGGAAGGGGAGAGAGACACAGGGCATGAGCGCGGCGTGGGGGGAAGGGGAGAGAGACACGGGCATGAGCGGGGGGTGGGGGAAGGGGAGAGAGGCACGGGCATGAGCGGGGGGTGGGGGTGAACAGGGGAGACAGGGCATGGGTGAGGGGTAGCACAAGGGAGAAACAGGGCATGAGCGGGGGGTGGGGGGTAACACAAGGGAGACAGGTCATGAGCGGGGGGTGGGGGAACAGGGGAGACACAGGGCATGAGCGGGGGGTGGGTGGGAAGTGGAGAGAGACATGGGGCATGAGCGGTGGGTGGGGGGAAGGGGAGAGAGACACGGGCATGAGCGGGGGGTGGGGGGAAGGGGAGAGAGGCACAGGCATGCATGAGCGGGGGTGGGGGTGAACAGGGGAGACAGGGCATGGGTGAGGGGTAGCACAAGGGAGACACAGGGCATGAGCTGGGGGTGGGGGGGGTAACAAGGGAGACACAGGGCATAAGCGGGGTGGGGGTAACACAAGGGAGACAGGTCATGAGCGGGGGTGGGGGGAACAGGGGAGACACGGGGCATGAGCGGGGGTGGGGGGAAGGGGAGAGAGACACGGGGCATGAGCGAGGGGTGGTTGAAGGGGAGAGAGACAAGGGGCATGAGCGGGGGGTGGGGGGAAGGGGAGAGAGACATGGGCATGAGCGGGGGGTGGGGGAAGGGGTGAGAGACACGGACATGAGAGGCAGGTGGGGGTAACACAAGGGAGACACGGGGCATGAGCGGGGGATGGGGGGTAACACGAGGGAGACACGGGGCATGAGCGGGGGGTGGGGGGGTAACACAAGGGAGACACCGGGCATGAGCGGGGGGTGGGGGAGTAACACAAAGGGAGACACGGGGCATGAGCGGGGGTGGGGGCAACAGGGGATTCAGGTCATGAGCGGGGGGTGGGGGAAACAGGGGAGACACGGGGCGTGAGCGTGGGGTGGGGGGGAAGTGGAGAGAGACACGGGGCATGAGCGGGGGGTGGGGGAAGGGGAGAGAGACACGGGGCATGAGCAGGGGGTGGGGGGAAGGGGAGAGAGACACTGGGCATGAGCGGGGGTGGGGGGAAGGGGAGAGACATGGGGCATTAGTGGGGGGTGGGGGAAGGGGAGAGACACACAGGCATGAGCGGCGGGTGGGGGGTAACAGGGGAGACAGGGCATGGGTGGGGGTAACACAAGGGAGACACGGGGCCTGAGCGGGGGATGGGGGGTAACACGAGGGAGACACGGGGCATGAGCAGGCGGTGGGGAGGGTAACACAAGGGAGCAAGGGAGACACTGGGCATGAGCGGGGGGTGGGGGGTAACACAAAGGGAGACACAGAGCATGAGCTAGGGGTGGGGGTAACACATGGGAGACACAGGGCATGAGCGTGGGGTGGGGGTAACAATGGAGACAGGTCATGAGCAGGGGGTGGGGGGGAAGTGGAGAGACACACGGGGCATGAGCGGGGGGTGGGGGGGAGGGGAGTGAGACACGGGCATGTGCGGGGGGTGGGGGGGAGGGGAGAGAGACACAAGCATGAGTGGTGGGTGGGGGGTAACAGCGGAGACAGGTCATGAGCGGGGGGTGGGGGGAACAGGGGAGACACGGGGCATGAGCAGGGGGTGGGGGGGAAGTGGAGAGCGACACGGGGCATGAGCGGGGGTGGGGGTAACAGGGGAGACAGGTCATGAGCGGGGGTGGGGGGAAGGGGAGGGAGACACGGGGCATGAGCGGGGGGTGGGGGAAGGGGAGAGAGACACGGGGCATGAGCGGGGGTAGGGGGAAGGGGAGAGAGACACGGGGCATGAGCGAGGGGTGGGGAAGGGGAGAGAGACAAGGGGCATGAGCGGGGGGTGGGAGGGAAAGGGGAGAGAGACACGAGCATGAGCGGGGGGTCGGGGGAAGGGGAGAGAGACACGGGCATGAGCGGCAGGTTGGGGGTAACAGGAGAGACAGGGCATGGGTGGGGGGTAACACAAGGGAGACACGGGGCATGAGCTGGAGATGGGGGTAACACGAGGGAGACACAGGGCATGAGCGGGGTGGGGGGTAACACAAAGGGAGACACGGGGCATGAGCTGGGGGTGGGGGCAACACAAGGGAGACACGGGGCATGAGCGGGGGGTGGGGGGTAACAGGGGAGACAGGTCATGAGCGGGGGGTGGGGGGAACAGGGGAGACACAGGGCATGAGCAGGGGGTGGGGGGGAAGCGGAGAGAGACACGGGGCATGAGCGGGAGTGGGGGGGAAGGTGAGAGACACGGGGCAGGAGCAGGGGGTGGGGGGAAGGGGAGAGAGACACGGGGCATGAGCGGGGGTGGGGGGAAGGGGAGAGAGACAGGGGGCACGAACGGGGTGGGGGGAACAGGAGAGAGACACAGGGCATGAGCAGGGGTGAGGAGAACAGGGGAGACACGGGGCATGAGCAGGGGTGAGGAGAACAGGGGAGACACGGGGCATGAGCGGGGGGTGGGGGGGAAGGGGAGAGAGATGCGGGGCATGAGCGGGGGGTGGATGGAAGGGGAAAGAGACATGGGGCATGAGCGGGGAGTAGGGGGGAAGGGGAGAGAGACACATGGCATGAGCGGGGGGTAGGGGGGAAGGGGAGAGAGACACGGGGCATGAGCGGGAGGTGGGGGAAGGGGAGAGAGACACGGGGCATGAGCGGTGGGTGGGGGGAAGGGGAGAGAGACACAGGGCATGAGCGCGGGGTGGGGGGAACGGGAGAGAGACACGGGCATGAGCGGGGGGTGGGGGAAGGGGAGAGAGGCACGGGCATGAGCGGGGGGTGGGGGTGAACAGGGGAGACAGGGCATGGGTGAGGGGTAGCACAAGGGAGAAACAGGGCATGAGCGGGGGGTGGGGGGTAACACAAGGGAGACAGGTCATGAGCGGGGGGTGGGGGAACAGGGGAGACACAGGGCATGAGCGGGGGGTGGGTGGGAAGTGGAGAGAGACATGGGGCATGAGCGGTGGGTGGGGGGAAGGGGAGAGAGACACGGGCATGAGCGGGGGGTGGGGGGAAGGGGAGAGAGGCACAGGCATGCATGAGCGGGGGGTGGGGGTGAACAGGGGAGACAGGGCATGGGTGAGGGGTAGCACAAGGGAGACACGGGGCATGAGCTGGGGGTGGGGGGGTAACAAGGGAGACACAGGGCATAAGCGGGGTGGGGGGTAACACAAGGGAGACAGGTCATGAGCGGGGGTGGGGGGAACAGGGGAGACACGGGGCATGAGCGGGGGTGGGGGGAAGGGGAGAGAGACACGGGGCATGAGCGAGGGGTGGTTGAAGGGGAGAGAGACAAGGGGCATGAGCGGGGGGTGGGGGGAAGGGGAGAGAGACATGGGCATGAGCGGGGGGTGGGGGAAGGGGTGAGAGACACGGACATGAGAGGCAGGTGGGGGTAACACAAGGGAGACACGGGGCATGAGCGGGTGATGGGGGGTAACACGAGGGAGACAAGGGGCATGAGCGGGGGGTGGGGGGGTAACACAAGGGAGACACCGGGCATGAGCGGGGGGTGGGGGAGTAACACAAAGGGAGACACGGGGCATGAGCGGGGGTGGGGGCAACAGGGGATTCAGGTCATGAGCGGGGGGTGGGGGAAACAGGGGAGACACGGGGCGTGAGCGTGGGGTGGGGGGGAAGTGGAGAGAGTCACGGGGCATGAGCGGGGGGTGGGGGAAGGGGAGAGAGACACGGGGCATGAGCGGGGGGTGGGGGGAAGGGGAGAGAGACACTGGGCATGAGCGGGGGTGGGGGGAAGGGGAGAGACACGGGGCATTAGTGGGGGGTGGGGGAAGGGGAGAGACACACAGGCATGAGCGGCGGGTGGGGGGTAACAGGGGAGACAGGGCATGGGTGGGGGTAACACAAGGGAGACACGGGGCCTGAGCGGGGGATGGGGGGTAACACGAGGGAGACACGGGGCATGAGCAGGCGGTGGGGAGGGTAACACAAGGGAGCAAGGGAGACACTGGGCATGAGCAGGGGGGTGGGGGGTAACACAAAGGGAGACACAGAGCATGAGCTAGGGGTGGGGGTAACACATGGGAGACACAGGTCATGAGCAGGGGGTGGGGGGGAAGTGGAGAGACACACGGGGCATGAGCGGGGGGTGGGGGGGAGGGGAGTGAGACACGGGCATGTGCGGGGGGTGGGGGGGAGGGGAGAGAGACACAAGCATGAGTGGTGGGTGGGGGGTAACAGCGGAGACAGGTCATGAGCGGGGGGTGGGGGGAACAGGGGAGACACGGGGCATGAGCAGGGGGTGGGGGGGAAGTGGAGAGAGACACGGGGCATGAGCGGGGGTGGGGGGTAACAGGGGAGACAGGTCATGAGCGGGGGTGGGGGGAAGGGGAGGGAGACACGGGGCATGAGCGGGGGGTGGGGGAAGGGGAGAGAGACACGGGGTATGAGCGGGGGTAGGGGGAAGGCGAGAGAGACACGGGGCATGAGCGAGGGGTGGGGAAGGGGAGAGAGACAAGGGGCATGAGCGGGGGGTGGGAGGGAAAGGGGAGAGAGACACGAGCATGAGCGGGGGGTCGGGGGAAGGGGAGAGAGACACGGGCATGAGCGGCAGGTTGGGGGTAACAGGAGAGACAGGGCATGGGTGGGGGGTAACACAAGGGAGACACGGGGCATGAGCTGGAGATGGGGGTAACACGAGGGAGACACAGGGCATGAGCGGGGTGGGGGGTAACACAAAGGGAGACACGGGGCATGAGCTGGGGGTGGGGGCAACACAAGGGAGACACGGGGCATGAGCGGGGGGTGGGGGGTAACAGGGGAGACAGGTCATGAGCGGGGGGTGGGGGGAACAGGGGAGACACAGGGTATGAGCAGGGGGTGGGGGGGAAGCGGAGAGAGACACGGGCATGAGCGGGAGTGGGGGGGAAGGTGAGAGAGACACGGGGCAGGAGCAGGGGGTGGGGGGAAGGGGAGAGAGACACGGGGCATGAGCGGGGGGTGGAGGGGAAGAGGAAAGAGACAAGGGGCATGAGCGGGGGATGGGGGGGAAGGGGAGAGAGACACGGGGCATGAGCGGGGGGTGGGGGGGTTGGGGAGAGACACACAAGGCATGAGCGGGGGTGGTGGGAAGGGAAGAGACACATGGGGCATGAGCGGGGGGTGGGGGGAACAGTAGGGAGACACGGGGCATGAGCGGGGGGTGGAGGGGAAGGGGAAAGAGACAAGGGGCATGAGCGGGGGATGGGGGGAACAGTAGGGAGACATGGGCATGAGGCATGAGCAGGGGGTGGGGGGAAGGGGAGAGACACATGAGGCATGAGCAGGGGGTGGGGGAAGGGGTGAGACACGCGGGGCATGAGCAGGGGGAGGGGGGAAAGGGAGAGAGGCACGGGGCATGAGCGGAGGGTGGGGGGAAGGGGAGAGAGACACGGGGCATGAGCGGGGGGTGGGGGGAAGTGGAGAGACACGGGGCATTAGTGGGGGAGGGGAGAGACATGGGGCATGAGCGGGGGGTGAGGGGAAGGGGAGAGAGACACAGGGCATGAGCGGGGGGTGGGGGGAAGGGGAGAGAGGCACGGGCATGAGCGGGGGGTGGGGGTGAACAGGGGAGACACGGGGCATGGGTGAGGGGTAACACAAAGGGATACACAGGGAAGGAGCTGGCGGTGGGGGGTAACACAAGGGAGACACGGGGCATGAGCGGGGGGTGGGGGGTAACAGGGGAGACAGGTCATGAGCGGGAAGTGGGGGGAACAGGGGAGATACGGGGCATGAGCGGGGGGTGGGGAGAAGTGGAGAGAGACACGGGGCATGAGCGGTGTTAGGGGGAAGGGGAGAGACATGGGGCATGAGCGGGGGGTGGGGGGAAGGGGTGAGAGACACGGGGCACGAGCGGGGAGTGGGGGGAAGGGGAGAGAGACACGGGGCATGAGCGGGGGTTGGGGAAGGGGAGAGACACACGGGGCATGAGCGGGGGGTGGGGGGAAGGGGTGAGAGACACGGGGCACGAGTGGGGGGTGGGGGGAAGGGGAGAGAGACACGGGGCATGAGCGAGGGGTGGGCGGGAAGTGGAGAGAGACACTAGGCATGAGCGGGGGGTAGGGGGGAAGGGGAGAGAGACACGGGGCATGAGCGCGGGTGGGGGGAAGGGGAGAGAGACACGGGCATGAGTGGGGGTGGGGGGGAAGGGGAGAGAGACACGGGCATGAGCGGCGTTGGAGGGAAGGGGAGAGACATGGGGCATGAGCGGGGGGTGGCGGGAAGGGGTGAGAGACACGGGGCACGAGCGATGGGGTGGGGGGAAGGGGAGAGAGACACGGGGCACGAGCGGGGGGTAGGGGGGAAGGGGAGAGAGACACGGGGCATGAGCGGGGGGTGGGCAGGAAGTGGAGAGAGACACTAGGCATGAGCGGGGGGCAGGGGGGAAGGGGAGAGAGACACGGGGCATGAGCGGGGGTGGGGGGAAGGGGAGAGAGACACGGGCATGAGCGGGGGTGGGGGGGAAGGGGAGAGAGACACAGGCATGAGCGGCGGGTGGGGGTTAACAGGGGAGACAGGGCATGGGTGGGGGGTAGCACAAGGGAGACACAGGGCATGAGCGGGGGGTGGGGGGGTAACACAAGGGAGACACAGGGCATGAGCGGGGGTGGGGGGGTAACACAAGGGAGACACGAGGCATGAGCAGGGGGTGGGGTGGGGTAACACAAGCGAGACACGGGGCATGAGCTGGGGTGGGGGGTAACACAAGGGAGACACGGGCATGAGCGGGGGGTGGGGGGTAACAGGGGAGACAGGTCATGAGCGGGGGGTGGGGGGAACAGGGGAGACACGGGGCATGAGCAGGGGTGGGGGGAAGTGGAGAGAGACACTGGGCATGAGCGGGGGATGGGGGGGTAACACAAGGGAGACACAGGGAAGGAGTTGGGGGTGGGGGGTAACACAAGGGAGACAAGGGGCATGAGCGGGGGGTGGGGGGTAACAGGGGAGACAGGTCATGAGCGGGAAGTGGGGGGAACAGGGGAGACACAGGGCATGAGCGGGGGGTGGGGAGAAGTGGAGAGTGACACGGGGCATTAGCGGTGTTGGGGGGAAGGGGAGAGACATGGGGCGTGAGCGGGGGGTGGGGGGAAGGGGTGAGAGACACGGGGCACGAGCGGGGGTGGGGGGAAGGGGAGAGAGACACGGGGCATGAGCGGGGGTTGGGGAAGGGGGAGAGACACACAGGGCATGAGCGGGGGTGGGGGGAAGGGGTGAGAGACACGGGGCATGAGTGGGGGGAGGGGGGGAGGGGAGAGAGACACGGGGCATGAGCGGGGGGTGGGCGGGAAGTGGAGAGAGACACTAGGCATGAGCGGGGGGTAGGGGGGAAGGGGAGAGAGACACGGGGCATGAGCAGGGGGTGGGGGAAGGGGAGAGAGACACGGGCATGAGCGGGGGTGGGGGGGAAGGGGAGAGAGACACGGGCATGAGCGGCGGGTGGGGGTTAACAGGGGAGACAGGGCATGGGTGGGGGGTAGCACAAGGGAGACACGGGGCATGAGCGGGTGGTGGGGGGGTAACACAAGGGAGACACGAGGCATGAGCAGGGGGTGGGGTGGGGTAACACAAGGGAGACACGGGGCATGAGCTGGGGTGGGGGGTAGCACAAGGGAGACACGGGCATGAGCGGGGGTGGGGGGTAACAGGGGAGACAGGTCATGAGCAGGGGGTGGGGGGAACAGGGGAGACACGGGGCATGAGCAGGGGGTGGGGGGAAGTGGAGAGAGACACGGGGCATGAGAGGGGGTGGGGGGTAACAGGGGAGACCAGGTAATCAGCGGGTGGTGGGGGGAACAGGGGAGACACGGGGCATGAGCGGGGGGTGGGGTGAAGGGGAGAGAGACACGGGGCATGAGCGGGTGGTGGGGGGAAGGGGAGAGAGACACGGGGCATGAGCGTGGGTGGGGGAAGGGGAGAGAGACACGGGGCATGCGCGAGGGGTGGGGGAAGGGGAGAGAGACAAGGGGCATGAGCGGGGTGGGGGAAGGGGAGAGAGACACGGGCATGAGCGGGGGTGGGGGGAAGGGGAGAGAGACACGGGCATGAGCAGCAGGTGGGGGGTAACAGGAGAGACAGGGCATGGGTGGGGGGTAACACAAGGGAGACACAGGGCATGAGCGGGGGATGGGGTAACACGAGGGAGACACGGGGCATGAGCGGGGGGTGGGGGGTAACACAAGGGAGACACGGGGCATGAGTGGGGGGTGGGGGTGGGGGGAAGGGGAAAGAGACACAGGCATGAGCGGCGGGTGGGGGTAACGGGAGACAGGGCATGGGTGGGGGTAACACAAGGGAGACACGGGGCATGAGCGGGGGATGGGGTAACACGAGGGAGACACGGGGCATGAGCGGGGGGTGGGGTGAAGGGGAGAGAGACACGGGGCATGAGCGGGTGGTGGGGGGAAGGGGGAGAGAGACACGGGGCATGAGCGTGGGTGGGGGAAGGGGAGAGAGACACGGGGCATGCGCGAGGGGTGGGGGAAGGGGAGAGAGACAAGGGGCATGAGCGGGGTGGGGGAAGGGGAGAGAGACACGGGCATGAGCGGGGGTGGGGGGAAGGGGAGAGAGACACGGGCATGAGCAGCAGGTGGGGGGTAACAGGAGAGACAGGGCATGGGTGGGGGGTAACACAAGGGAGACACGGGGCATGAGCGGGGATGGGGGTAACACGAGGGAGACACGGGGCATGAGCGGGGGGTGGGGGTAACACAAGGGAGACACGGGCATGAGCGGGGGGTGGGAGGGAAGTGGAGAGAGACACGGGGCATGAGCGGGGGGTGGGGGGTAACAGGGGAGACACGGGTCATGAGCAGGGGGTGGGGGGGAAGGAGAGGGAGACACGGGGCATGAGCGGGGGGTGGGAGAAGGGGAGAGAGACACGGGCATGAGCGGGGGTAGGGGGAAGGGGAGAGAGACACGGGGCATGAGCGAGGGGTGGGGAAGGGGAGAGAGACAAGGGGCATGAGCGGGGGGTGGGGGGAAGGGGAGAGAGACACGAGCATGAGCGGGGGTCGGGGGAAGGGGAGAGAGACACGGGCATGAGCGGCAGGTTGGAGGTAACAGGAGAGACAGGGCATGGGTGGGAGGTAACACAAGGGAGACACGGGGCATGAGCTGGAGATGGGGGTAACACAAGGGAGACACGGGGCATGAGCGGGGGGTGGGGGGTAACAGGGGAGACAGGTCATGAGCAGGGGGTGGGGGGAACAGGGGAGACACAGGGCATGAGCAGGGGGTGGGGGGGGAGCGGAGAGAGACACGGGGCATGAGCGGGAGTGGAGGGGAAGGGGAGAGAGACACGGGGCATGAGCGGGGGGTGGGGGGAAGGTGAGAGAGACACGGGGCATGAGCCGGGGTGGGGAAGGGGAGAGAGACACGGGGCATGAGCGGGGGTGAGGGGTTCATGGAAGAGAGACACGGGCATGTGCGGGAGGTGGGGGTGGGGGGAAGGGAGAGAGATACAGGCATGAGCGGTGGATGGGGGTAACAGGGGAGACAGGGGGCATGAACGGGGTGGGGGGAACAGGAGAGAGACACGGGGCATGAGCAGGGGTGAGGGGAACAGGGGAGAAACGGGGCATGAGCGGGGTAAAAACAAGGGAGTCACGGGCATGAGCGGGGGGTGGGGGAAAGGAAGGAGACACGGGGCATGAGCCGGGGTCGGGGAACAGGGGAGACACGGGGCATGAGCGGGGGGTGGGGGGTAACACAAGGGAGACACGAGGCATGAGCGGGGGGTGGGGGGAAGGGAAGAGAGACACGGGGCATGAGCGGGTGGTGGGGGTAACACAAGGGAGACACTGGGCATGAGCGGGGGGTGGGGGGAAGGGAAGAGAGACACGGGGCATGAGCGGGGGGTGGGGGGAAAGGGGAGAGACACACAAGGGCATGAGCAGGGGTGGTGGGAAGGGAGAGAGACACACAGGGCATGAGCGGGAGGTGGGGGGAACAGTAGGAGACACGGGGCATGAGCGGGGGGTGGAGGGGAAGGGGGAAAGAGACAAGGGGCATGAGCGGGGATGGGGGGGAAGGGGAGAGACACACGGGGCATGAGCGGGGGTGGGGGAAGGGGAGAGAGACACGGGGCATGAGCGGGGGGAAGGGGAGAGAGGCACGGGCATGAGCGGGGGTGGGGGTGAACAGGGGAGACAGGGCATGGGTGAGGGGTAGCACAAGGGAGACACGGGGCATGAGCTGGGGGTGGGGGGGTAACACAAGGGAGACACGGGGCATGAGCGGGGGGTGGGGGGTAACTGGGGGAGACAGGTCATGAGCCGGGGGTGGGGGGAACAGGGGAGACACGGGGCATGAGCGGGGGGTGGGTGGGAAGGGGAGAGACACACGGGGCATGAGCGGGGGTGGGGGGGAAGAGGAGTGGGACACGGGGCATGAGCGGGGGGTGGGGGGTAACACAAGGGAGACACGTGGCATGAGCGGGGGGTGGGGGAAGGGAAGAGAGACACGGGGCATGAGCGGGTGGTGGGGGTAACACAAGGGAGACACTGGGCATGAGCGGGGGGTGGGGGGAAGGGAAGAGAGACACGGGGCATGAGCGGGGGGTGGGGGGGAAGGGGAGAGACACACAGGGCATGAGCAGGGGTGGTGGGAAGGGAAGAGACACACAGGGCATGAGCAGGGGGTGGGGGGAACAGTAGGGAGACACGGGGCATGAGCGGGGGGTGGAGGGGAAGGGGAAAGAGACAAGGGGCATGAGCGGGGATGGGGGGAAGGGAGAGAGACACACGGGGCATGAGCGGGGGTGGGGGGAAGGGGAGAGAGACACGGGGCATGAGCGGGGGGAAGGGGAGAGAGGCACGGGCATGAGCGGGGGTGGGGGTGAACAGGGGAGACAGAGCATGGGTGAGGGGTAGCACAAGGGAGACACGGGGCATGAGCTGGGGGTGGGGGGTAACACAAGGGAGACACGGGGCATGAGCGGGGGGTGGGGGGTAACAGGGGAGACAGGTCATGAGCGGGGGGTGGGGGGAACAGGGGAGACACGGGGCATGAGCGGGGGGTGGGTGGGAAGGGGAGAGACACACGGGGCATGAGCGGGGGTGGGGGGAAGAGGAGTGGGACACGGGGCATGAGCGGGCAGTGGGTGGAAGGGGAGAGAGACACGGGGCATGAGCGGGGGTGGGGGGAAGGGGAGAGAGACACAGGGCATGAGCGAGGGGTGGTTGAAGGGGAGAGAGACAAGGGCATGAGCGGGGGTGGGGGGAAGGGGAGAGAGACATGGGCATGAGCGGGGGGGGAAGGGGAGAGAGACACGGGCATGAGAGGCAGGTGGGGGTAACACAAGGAGACACGGGGCATGAGCGGGGAATGAGGGGGTAACACGAGGGAGACACGGGCATGAGCGGGGGGTGGGGGGTAACACAAGGGAGACACGGGGCATGAGCGGGGGGTGGGGGAGTAACACAAAGGGAGACACGGGGCATGAGCTGGGGGTGGGGAGTAACACAAGGGAGACACGGGGCATGAGCGGGGGTTGGGGTAACAGGGGATTCAGGTCATGAGCGGGGGGTGGGAGGAACAGGGGAGACACGGGGCATGAGCGAGGGGTGGGGGGTTAGTGGAGAGAGACACGGGGCATGAGCGGGGGTGGGGGGGAAGGGGAGAGAGACACGGGGCATGAGCTTGGGGTGGGTGGAAGGGGAGAGAGACACGGGGCATGAGTGGGGGGAGGGGAGAGAGATACAGGGCATGAGCGGGGGTGGGGGGAAGGGGAGAGAGACACGGGGCATGAGCGGCGGGTGGGGGGTAACAGGGGAGACAGGGCATGGGTGGGGGTAACACAAGGGAGACACGGGGCCTGAGCGGGAAAGGGGGGTAACACGACGGAGACACGGGGCATGAGCAGGCAGTGGGGGGGTAACACAAGGGAGACATGGGGCATGAGCGGGGGTGGGGGGTAACACAAGAGAGACACAGGGCATGAGCTAGGGGTGGGGGTAACACAAGGGAGACACGGGGCATGAGCGTGGGGTTGGGGGTAACAATGGAGACAGGTCATGAGCAGGGGGTGGGGGAAGTGGAGAGACACACGAGGCATGAGCGTGGGGTGGGGGGGAGGGGAGTGAGACACGGGCATGTGCGGGGGTTTGGGGGGGAGAGGGGAGAGAAACAGGCATGAGCGGCGGGTGGGGGGTAACAGGGGAGACAGGGCATGGGTGGGGGTAACACAAGGGAGACACAGGGCATGAGCGGGGGGTGGGGGATAACACAAGGGAGACACTGGGCATGAGCGGGGGGTGGGGGGGTAACACAAAGTGAGACACGGGGAAGGAGCTGGGGGTGGGGGGTAACACAAGGAGACACGGGGCATGAGCGGGGGTGGGGGGTAACAGGGGAGACAGGTCATGAGCGGGGAGTGGGGGGGACACGGGAGACACGGGCATGAGCGGGGGTGGGAGAAGTGGAAGAGAGACACGGGGCATGAGCGGTGTTGGGGGGGAAGGGGAGAGACATGGGGCATGAGCGGGGGTGGGGGGAAGGGGTGAGAGACACGGGGCACGAGCGGGGGGTGGGGGAAGGGGAGAGAGACACAGGGCATGAGCGGGGGTGGGGGAAGGGGTGAGAGACACAGAGCACGAGCGGGGGTGGGGGGAAGGGAGAGAGACACGGGGCATGAGCGGGGGTTGGGGAAGGGGAGAGACACACGGGGCATGAGCGGGGGGTGGGGGAAGGGGTGAGAGACACGGGGCACGAGTGGGGGGTGGGGGGGAAGGGGAGAGAGACACGGGGCATGAGCGGGTGGTGGGCGGGAAGTGGAGAGAGACACTAGGCATGAGCGGGGGGTAGGGGGGAAGGGAGAGAGACACGGGGCATGAGCGGGGGTGGGGGGAAGGGGAGAGAGACACGGGCATGAGCGGGGTGGGGGGGAAGGGGAGAGAGACACGGGCATGAGCGGCGGGTGGGGGTTAACAGGGGAGACAGGGCATGGGTGGTGGGTAGCACAAGGGAGACACGGGGCATGAGCGGGGGGTGGGGGGGTAACATGAGGGAGACACAGGGCATGAGCGGGGGTGGGGGGGTAACACCAGGGAGACATGAGGCATGAGCAGGGGGTGGGGTGGGGTAACACAAGGGAGACACGGGGCATGAGCTGGGGTGGGGGTAACACAAGGGAGACACGGGCATGAGCGGGGGGTGGGGGGTAACAGGGGAGACAGGTCATGAGCGTGGGGTGGGGGGAACAGGGGAGACACGGGGCATGAGCAGGGGGTGGGGGGAAGTGGAGAGAGACACGGGGCATGAGCGGGGGGTGGGGGGTAACAGGGGAGACAGGTCATGAGCGGGGGGTGGGGGGAACAGGGGAGACACGGGTCATGAGCGGGGGGTGGGGGAAGGGGAGAGAGACACGGGGCATGAGCGGGTGGTGGGGGGAAGGGGAGAGAGACACGGGGCATGAGCGTGGGTGGGGGGAAGGGTAGAGAGACACAGGGCATGAGCGAGGGGTGGGGGAAGGGGAGAGAGACAAGGGGCATGAGCGGGGGGTGGGGGAAGGAGAGAGAGACACGGGCATGAGCAGCAGGTGGGGGGTAACAGGTGAGACAGGGCATGGGTGGGGTAACACAAGGGAGACGCAGGCATGAGCGGGGGATGGGGTAACACGAGGGAGACACGGGGCATGAGCGGGGGGTGGGGGTAACACAAGGGAGACACGGGGCATGAGCGGGGGGTGGGGAGGTAACACAAAAGGAGATACAGGGCATGAGCTGGGGGTGGGGGGTAACACAAGGGAGACACGGGGCATGAGCGGGGGGTGGGGGTAACAGGGGAGACAGGTCATGAGCTCAGGTGGGGGGGAGGGGAGAGAGACACGGGGCATGAGCGGGGGGTGGGGGAAGGGGAGAGAGACACGGGGCATGAGCTGGGGTGGGGGAAGGGGAGAGAGATACGGGGCATGAGCAGCAGGTGGGGGAATGGGAGAGAGACACGGGCATGAGCGGGGGGTGCGAGGAATGGGAGAGAGACACGGGCATGTGAAGGGGTGGGGGGAAGGGGAAAGAGACACAGGCATGAGCGGCGGGTGGGGGTAACAGGGGAGACAGGGCATGGGTGGGGGTAACACAAGGGAGACACGGGGCATGAGCGGGGGATGGGGTAACACGAGGGAGACATGGGGCATGAGCGGGGGGTGGGGGGTAACACAAGGGAGACACGGGGCATGAGTGGGGGGTGGAGGGGTAACACAAAGGGAGACAAGGGGGCATGAGCTGGGGGTGGGGGGTAACAGGGGAGACAGGTCATGAGAAGGGGGTGGGGGGAAGTGGAGAGAGACACGGGGCATGAGCGGGGGGTGGGGGGAAGGGGAGACACAGGGCATGAGCAGGGGGTGGGGGGAAGCAGAGAGAGACACGGGGCATGAGCGGGAGTGGGGGGAAGGTGAGAAAGACACGGGGCATGAGCGGGGGGTGGGGGGTAACACAAGGGAGACACGGGGCATGAGTGGGGGTGGGGGGGTAACACAAAGGGAGACACGGGGCATGAGCTGGGGGTGGGGGGTAACAGGGGAGACAGGTCATGAGAAGGGAGTGGGGGGAAGTGGAGAGAGACACGGGGCATGAGCGGGGTTTGGGGGGGAAGGGGAGAGAGACATAGGGCATGAGCGGGGGAGGTGGGGGGAAGGGGAAAGAGACACGGGCATGAGCGGGGGGTGGGTGGAAGGGGAGAGACACGGGGCATGAGCGGGGGTGGGGGGAAGTGTTGAGAGACACAGGGCATGAGCGGGGGGTGGGGGGAAGGGGAGAGAGACACGGGGCATGAGCGGGGGTGGGGGGAAGGGGAGAGACACACGGGGCATGAGCGGGGGGTAGACGGGAAGTGGAGAGAGACACTAGGCATGAGCGGGGGGTAGGGGGGAGGGGAGAGAGACACGGGGCATGAGCGGGGGGTGGGGGGAAGGGGAGTGAGACACGGGCATGAGCGGGGGTGGGGGAAGGGGAGAGAGACACAGCATGAGCGGCGGGTGGGGATTAACAGGGGAGACAGGGCATGGGTGGGGGGTAGCACAAGGGAGACACGGGGCATGAGCGGAGGGTGGGGGGGTAACATGAGGGAGACACAGGGCATGAGCGGGGGGCGGGGGGGTAACATAAGGGAGACATGAGGCATGAGCAGGGGGTGGGGTGGGGTAACACAAGGGAGACACGGGGCTTGAGCTGGGGTGGGGGGTAGCACAAGGGAAACACGGGCATGAGCGGGGGGTGGGGGGTAACAGGGGAGACAGGTCATGAGTGGGGGGTGGGGGGAACATGGGAGACACGGGGCATGAGCAGGGGGTGGGGGGAAGTGGAGAGAGACACGGGGCATGAGAGGGGTGTGGGGGGTAACAGGGGAGACAGGTAATCAGCGGGTGGTGGGGGGAACAGGGGAGACACGGGGCATGAGCGGGGGGTGGGGGGAAGGGGAGAGAGACACGGGGCATGAGCGTGCGTGGGGGGAAGGGGAGAGAGACACGGGGCATGAGCGAGGGGTGGGGGAAGGGGAGAGAGACAAGGGGCATGAGCGGGGGTGGGGGAAGGGGAGAGAGACACGGGCATGAGCGGGGGTGGGGGGGAAGGGGAGAGAGACACGGGCATGAGCGGCAGGTGGGGGGTAACAGGAGAGACAGGGCATGGGTGGGGGGTAACACAAGGGAGACACGGGGCATGAGCGGGGGATGGGGGTAACACGAGGGAGACACGGGGCATGAGCGGGGGTGGGGGTAACACAAGGGAGACACGGGCATGAGCGGGGGGTGGGAGGGAAGTGGAGAGAGACACGGGGCATGAGCGGGGGTGGGGGGTAACAGGGGAGACACGGGTCATGAGCAGGGGGTGGGGGGAAGGAGAGGGAGACACGGGGCATGAGCGGGGGGTGGGGAGAAGGGGAGAGAGACACGGGCATGAGCGGGGGTAGGGGGAAGGGGAGAGAGACACGGGGCATGAGCGAGGGGTGGGGAAGGGGAGAGAGACAAGGGGCATGAGCGGGGGGTGGGGGGAAGGGGAGAGAGACACGAGCATGAGCGGGGGGTCGGGGGAAGGGGAGAGAGACACGTGGGCATGAGCGGCAGGTTGTGGGTAACAGGAGAGACAGGGCATGGGTGGGGGGTAACACAAGGGAGACACGGGGCATGAGCTGGAGATGGGGGTAACACAAGGGAGACACGGGGCATGAGCGGGGGGTGGGGGGTAACAGGGGAGACAGGTCATGAGCAGGGGGTGGGGGGAACAGGGGAGACACAGGGCATGAGCAGGGGGTGGGGGGGAAGCAGAGAGAGACACGGGGCATGAGCGGGAGTGGGGGGGAAGGGGAGAGAGACACGGGGCATGAGCGGGGGTGGGGAAGGGGAGAGAGACACGGGGCATGAGCGGGGGGTGAGGGGTTCAGGGAAGAGAGACACGGGCATGTGCCAGGGGTGGGGGGAAGGGGAGAGAGATACAGGCATGAGCGGTGGATGGGGGTAACAGGGGAGACAGGGGGCATGAACGGGGTGATGGGAACAGGAGAGAGACACGGGGCATGAGCAGGGGTGAGGGGAACAGGGGAGAAACGGGGCATGAGAGGGGGTAAAACAAGGGAGTCACGGGGCATGAGCGGGGGGTGGGGGAAAGGAAGGAGACACGGGGCATGAGCCGGGGTGGGGGAACAGGGGAGACACGGGGCATGAGCGGGGGGTGGGGGGTAACACAAGGGAGACACGGGGCATGAGCGGGGGGTGGGGGTAACAGGGGAGACAGGTCATCAGCTGGGGTGGGGGGGAGGGGAGAGAGACACGGGGCATGAGCGGGGGGTGGGGGAAGGGGAGAGAGACACGGGGCATGAGCTGGGGTGGGGGAAGGGGAGAGAGATACGGGGCATGAGCAGGAGGTGGGGGAAGGGGAGAGAGACACGGGGCATGAGCGGGGGGTGCGAGGAATGGGAGAGAGACACGGGCATGTGCAGGGGGTGGGGGTGGGGGGAAGGGGAAAGAGACACAGGGCATGAGCGGCGGGTGGGGGTAACAGGGGAGACAGGGCATGGGTGGGGGTAACACAAGGGAGACACGGGGCATGAGCGGGGGATGGGGTAACATGAGGGAGACACAGGGCATGAGCGGGGGGTGGGGGGGTAACATAAGGGAGACATGAGGCATGAGCAGGGGGTGGGGTGGGGTAACACAAGGGAGACACGGGGCTTGAGCTGGGGGTGGGGGGGTAGCACAAGGGAAACACGGGCATGAGCGGGGGGTGGGGGGTAACAGGGGAGACAGGTCATGAGCGGGGGGTGGGGGGAACATGGGAGACACGGGGCATGAGCAGGGGGTGGGGGGAAGTGGAGAGAGAACGGGGCATGAGAGGAGTGTGGGGGGTAACAGGGGAGACAGGTAATCAGAGGGTGGTGGGGGGAAACAGGGAGACACGGGGCATGAGCGGGGGGTGGGGGGAAGGGGAGAGAGACACGGGGCATGAGCGTGGGTGGGGGGAAGGGGAGAGAGACACGGGGCATGAGCGAGGGGTGGGGGAAGGGGAGAGAGACAAGGGGCATGAGCAGGGGTGGGGGGAAGGGGAGAGAGACACGGGCATGAGCGGGGGTGGGGGGAAGGGGAGAGAGACACGGGCATGAGCGGCAGGTGGGGGGTAACAGGAGAGACAGGGCATGGGTGGGGGTAACACAAGGGAGACACGGGGCATGAGCGGGGGATGGGGGTAACACGAGGGAGACACGGGGCATGAGCGGGGGGTAGGGGTAACACAAGGGAGACACGGGCATGAGCGGGGGGTGGGAGGGAAGTGGAGAGAGACACGGGGCATGAGCGGGGGGTGGGGGGTAACAGGGGAGACACGGGTCATGAGCAGGGGGTGGGGGGAAGGAGAGGGAGACACGGGCATGAGCGGGGGGTGGGAGAAGGGGAGAGAGATACGGGCATGAGCGGGGGTAGGGGGAAGGGGAGAGAGACACGGGGCATGAGCGAGGGGTGGGGGTAACAGGGGAGACAGGGCATGGGTGGGGGTAACACAAGGGAGACACGGGGCATGAGCGGGGGATGGGGGGTAACATGAGGGAGACACGGGGCATGAGCGGGGGGTGGGGGGTAACACAAGGGAGACACGGGGCATGAGTGGGGGTGGGGGGTAACACAAAGGGAGACACGGGGCATGAGCTGGGGGTGGGGGGTAACGCGGGAGAAAGGTCATGAGAAGGGGGTGGGGGGAAGTGGAGAGAGACACGGGGCATGAGCGGGGGGTGGGGTGAAGGGGAGACACAGGGCATGAGCAGGGGGTGGGGGGAAGCGGAGAGAGACACGGGGCATGAGCGGGAGTGGGGGGAAGGGGAGAGAGACACGGGGCATGAGCGGGGGGTGGGGGGTAACACAAGGGAGACACGGGGCATGAGTGGGGGGTGGGGGGGTAACACAAAGGGAGACACGGGGCATGAGCTGGGGGTGGGGGGTAACAGGGGAGACAGGTCATGAGAAGGGAGTGGGGGAAGTGGAGAGAGACACGGGGCATGAGCGAGGGGTGGGGAAGGGGAGAGGGAGAGAGACAAGGGGCAATGAGCGGGGGGTGGGGGGAAGGGGAGAGAGGACCACGAGCATGAGCGGGGGGGTCGGGGGAAGGGGAGAGAGACACGGGCAATGAGCGGCAGGTTGGGGGTAACAGGAGCATGAGCTGGAGATGGGGGGTAACACAAGGGAGACACGGGCATGAGCGGGGGTGGGGGGTAACAGGGGAGACAGGTCATGAGCAGGGGGTGGGGGGAACAGGGGAGACACAGGGCATGAGCAGGGGTGGGGGGGAAGCGGAGAGAGACACGGGGCATGAGCGGGAGTGGGGGGGAAGGGGAGAGAGACACGGGGCATGAGCGGGGGGTGGGGGGAAGGGGAGAGAGACACGGAGCATGAGCGGGGGTGGGGAAGGGGAGAGAGACACGGGGCATGAGCGGGGGGTGAGGGGTTCAGGGAAGAGAGACACGGGCATGTGCGGGGGGTGGGGGTGGAGGGAAGGGGAGAGAGATACAGGCATGAGCGGTGGATGGGGGTAACAGGGGAGACAGGGGGCATGAACGGGGTGGGGGGAACAGGAGAGAGACACGGGGCATGAGCAGGCGTGAGGGGAACAGGGGAGAAATGGGGCATGAGAGGGGGTAAAACAAGGGAGTCACGGGGCATGAGCGGGGGTGGGGGAAAGGAAGGAGACACGGGGCATGAGCCGGGGTGGGGGAACAGGGAGACACGGGGCATGAGCGGGGGGTGGGGGGTAACACAAGGAGACACGGGGCATGAGCGGGGGGTGGGGGTAACAGGGGAGACAGGTCATCAGCTGGGGTGGGGGGGGAGGCGAGAGAGACACGGGGCATGAGCGGGGGGTGGGGGAAGGGGAGAGAGACACGGGGCATGAGCTGGGGTGGGGGAAGGGAGAGAGATACGGGGCATGAGCAGGAGGTGGGGGAAGGGGAGAGAGACACGGGGCATGAGCGGGGGGTGGGGGAAGGGGAGAGAGACACGGGGCATGAGCTGGGGTGGGGGAAGGGGAGAGAGATACGGGGCATGAGCAGGAGGTGGGGGAAGGGGAGAGAGACACGGGGCATGAGCTGGGGTGGGGGAAGGGGAGAGAGATACGGGGCATGAGCAGGAGGTGGGGGAAGGGGAGAGAGACACAGGCATGAGCGGCGGGTGGGGGTAACAGGGGAGACAGGGCATGGGTGGGGTAACACAAGGGAGACACGGGGCATGAGCGGGGATGGGGTAACATGAGGGAGACACGGGGCATGAGCGGGGTGGGGGGTAACACAAGGGAGACACAGGGCATGAGTGGGGGGTGGGGGGTAACACAAAGGGAGACACGGGGCATGAGCTGGGGGTGGGGGGTAACGGGGGAGAAAGGTCATGAGAAGGGTGTGGGGGGAAGTGGAGAGAGACACGGGGCATGAGCTGGGGGTGGGGGGAAGGGGAGACACAGGGCATGAGCAGGGGGTGGGGGAAGCAGAGAGAGACACGGGGCATGAGCGGGAGTGGGGGGAAGGGGAGAGAGACACGGGGCATGAGCGGGGGGTGGGGGTAACACAAGGGAGACACGGGGCATGAGTGGGGGGTGGGGGGGTAACACTAAGGGAGACACGGGGCATGAGCTGGGGTGGGGGGTAACAGGGGAGACAGGTCATGAGAAGGGAGTGGGGGGAAGTGGAGAGAGACACGGGGCATGAGCGGGGTTTGGGGGGGAAGGGGAGAGAGACACAGGGCATGAGCGGGAGGTGGGGGGAAGGGGAAAGAGACACGGGCATGAGCGGGGGGTGGGTGGAAGGGGAGAGACACGGGGCATGAGCGGGGGTGGGGGGAAGTGTTGAGAGACACAGGGCATGAGCGGGGGGTGGGGGGAAGGGGAGAGAGACACAGGCATGACACACGGGGCATGAGTGGTGGTGGGGGGAAGGGGTGAGAGACACAGGGCATGAGCGGGGGGTGGGGGGAAGGGAGAGAGACACGGGGCATGAGCGGGGGTGGGGGAAGGGGAGAGACACACGGGGCATGAGTGGTGGTGGGGGGAAGGGGTGAGAGACACAGGGCATGAGCGGGGGGTGGGGGGAAGGGGAGAGAGACACGAGCATGAGCGGGGGTCGGGGGAAAGGGAGAGAGACACGGGCATGAGCAGCAGGTGGGGGGTAACAGGTGAGACAGGGCATGGGTGGGGGGTAACACAAGGGAGACACAGGGCATGAGCGGGGGATGGGGTAACACGAGGGAGACACGGGGCATGAGCGGGGGGTGGGGGTAACACAAGGAGACACGGGCATGAGCGGGGGGTGGGGAGGTAACACAAAAGGAGATACAGGGCATGAGCTGGGGGTGGGGGGTAACACAAGGGAGACACGGGGCATGAGCGGGGGGTGGGGGTAACAGGGGAGACAGGTCATGAGCTGGGGTGGGGGGAGGGGAGAGAGACACGGGGCATGAGCGGGGGGTGGGGGAAGGGGAGAGAGACACGGGGCATGAGCTGGGTGGGGGAAGGGGAGAGAGATACGGGGCATGAGCAGGAGGTGGGGGAATGGGAGAGAGGCACGGGGCATGAGCGGGGGGTGCGAGGAATGGGAGAGAGACACGGGCATGTGAAGGGGTGGGGGTGGGGGGAAGGGGAAAGAGACACAGGCATGAGCGGCGGGTGGGGGTAACAGGGGAGACAGGGCATGGGTGGGGGTAACACAAGGGAGACACGGGGCATGAGCGGGGGATGGGGGTAACACGAGGGAGACACGGGGCATGAGCGGGGTGGGGGGTAACACAAGGGAGACACGGGGCATGAGTGGGGGGTGGAGGGGTAACACAAAGGGAGACAAGGGGCATGAGCTGGGGTGGGGGGTAACAGGGGAGACAGGTCATGAGAAGGGGGTGGGGGGAAGTGGAGAGAGACACAGGGCATGAGCCGGGGGTGGGGGGGAAGGGGAGACACAGGGCATGAGCAGGGGGTGGGGGGAAGCGGAGAGAGACACGGGGCATGAGCGGGAGTGGGGGGAAGGGGAGAGAGACACGGGGCATGAGCGGGGGGTGGGGGGTAACACAAGGGAGACACGGGGCATGAGTGGGGGTGGGGGGGTAACACAAAGGGAGACACAGGGCATGAGCTGGGGGTGGGGGGTAACAGGGGAGACAGGTCATGAGAAGGGAGTGGGGGGAAGTGGAGAGAGACACGGGGCATGAGCGGGGTTTGGGGGGGAAGGGGAGAGAGACATAGGGCATGAGCGGGAGAGGTGGGGGGAAGGGGAAAGAGACACGGGCATGAGCAGGGGGTGGGTGGAAGGGGAGAGACACGGGGCATGAGCGGGGGGTGGGGGGAAGTGTTGAGAGACACAGGGCATGAGCGGGGGGGTGGGGGGAAGGGGAGAGAGACACAGGGCATGAGCGGGGGTGGGGGGAAGGGGAGAGACACACGGGGCATGAGTGGTGGTGGGGGGAAGGGGTGAGAGACACGGGGCATGAGCGGGGGTGGGGGGAAGGGGAGAGAGACACGGGGCATGAGCGGGGGGTAGACGGGAAGTGGAGAGAGACACTAGGCATGAGCGGGGGGTAGGGGGGAAGGGGAGAGAGACACGGGGCATGAGCGGGGGGTGGGGGGAAGGGGAGAGAGACACGGGCATGAGCGGGGGTGGGGGAAGGGGAGAGAGACACGGCATGAGCGGCGGGTGGGGATTAACAGGGGAGACAGGGCATGGGTGGGGGTAGCACAAGGGAGACACGGGGCATGAGCGGAGGGTGGGGGGGTAACATGAGGGAGACACAGGCATGAGCGGGGGGTGGGGGGTAACATAAGGGAGACATGAGGCATGAGCAGGGGGTGGGGTGGGGTAACACAAGGGAGACACGGGGCTTGAGCTGGGGTGGGGGTAGCACAAGGGAAACACGGGCATGAGCGGGGGTGGGGGGTAACAGGGGAGACAGGTCATGAGCGGGGGGTGGGGGGAACATGGGAGACACGGGGCATGAGCAGGGGGTGGGGGGAAGTGGAGAGAGACACGGGGCATGAGAGGGGTGTGGGGGTAACAGGGGAGACAGGTAATCAGCGGGTGGTGGGGGGAACAGGGGAGACACGGGGCATGAGCGGGGGGTGGGGGGAAGGGGAGAGAGACACGGGGCATGAGCGTGGTGGGGGGAAGGGGAGAGAGACACGGGGCATGAGCGAGGGGTGGGGGAAGGGGAGAGAGACAAGGTGCATGAGCGGGGGTGGGGGGAAGGGGAGAGAGACACGGGCATGAGCGGGGGTGGGGGGAAGGGGAGAGAGACACGGGCATGAGCGGCAGGTGGGGGGTAACAGGAGAGACAGGGCATGGGTGGGGGGTAACACAAGGGAGACACGGGGCATGAGCGGGGGATGGGGGTAACACGAGGGAGACACGGGGCATGAGCAGGGGGGTGGGGGTAACACAAGGGAGACACGGGCATGAGCGGGGGGTGGGAGGGAAGTGGAGAGAGACACGGGGCATGAGCGGGGGGTGGGGGGTAACAGGGGAGACACGGGTCATGAGCAGGGGGTGGGGGGGAAGGAGAGGGAGACACGGGGCATGAGCGGGGGGTGGGAGAAGAGGAGAGAGACACGGGCATGAGCGGGGGTAGGGGGAAGGGGAGAGAGACACGGGGCATGAGCGAGGGGTGGGGAAGGGGAGAGAGACAAGGGGCATGAGCGGGGGGTGGGGGAAGGGGAGAGAGACACGAGCATGAGCGGGGGGTCGGGGGAAGGGGAGAGAGACACGGGCATGAGCGGCAGGTTGGGGGTAACAGGAGAGACAGGGCATGGGTGGGGGGTAACACAAGGGAGACACGGGGCATGAGCTGGAGATGGGGGTAACACAAGGGAGACACGGGGCATGAGCGGGGGGTGGGGGGTAACAGTTGAGACAGGTCATGAGCAGGGGGTGGGGGGAACAGGGGAGACACAGGGCATGAGCAGGGGGTGGGGGGAAGCGGGAGAGAGACACGGGGCATGAGCGGGAGTGGGGGGGAAGGGGAGAGAGACACGGGGCATGAGCGGGGGGTGGGGGGAAGGGGAGAGAGACACGGGGCATGAGCGGGGGGTGGGGGAAGGGAGAGAGACACGGGGCATGAGCGGGGGGTGAGGGGTTCAGGGAAGAGAGACACGGGCATGTGCGGGGGGTGGGGGGAAGGGGAGAGAGATACAGGCATGAGCGGTGGATGGGGGGTAACAGGGGAGACAGGGGGCATGAACGGGGTGATGGGAACAGGAGAGAGACACGGGGCATGAGCAGGGGTGAGGGGAACAGGGGAGAAACGGGGCATGAGAGGGGGTAACACAAGGGAGTCACGGGGCATGAGCGGGGGTGGGGAAAGGAAGGAGACACGGGGCATGAGCCGGGGTGGGGGAACAGGGGAGACACGGGGCATGAGCGGGGGTGGGGGTAACACAAGGGAGACACGGGGCATGAGCGGGGGGTGGGGGTAACAGGGGAGACAGGTCATCAGCTGGGGTGGGGGGGAGGGGAGAGAGACACGGGGGCATGAG